>NC_136063.1:1624774917-1630099226 GCF_964261635.1 Lissotriton helveticus | reverse complement strand
CATCGGTTAACCCCTCACCCTCACTCACCCTCACTCACCCTCACTCCACCCTCAACCCCTCACCCTCACTCACCCTCAACCCCTCACCCTCACCCTCACTCACCCTCAACCCCTCACCCTCAACCCCTCACTCACCCTCACTCACCCTCACTCTCACTCACCCTCACTCTCACTCCACCCTCACTCACCCTCAACCCCTCACCCTCACTCACCCTCACCCTCACTCACCCTCAACCCCTCACCCTCACTCACCCTCACCCTCACTCACCCTCAACCCCTCACCCTCACTCACCCTCACCCTCACTCACCCTCAACCCCTCACCCTCACTCACCCTCACCCTCACTCACCCTCAACCCCTCACCCTCACTCACCCTCAACCCCTCACCCACCACCCTCACCCTCACTCACCCTCAACCCCTCACCCTCAACCCCTCACCCTCACTCACCCTCACCCACCCTCAACCCCTCACTCACCCTCAACCCCTCACCCTCAACCCCCTCACCCTCACTCACCCTCACTCACCCTCACCCTCACTCACCCTCCCTCACCCTCACTCACCCTCACCCTCACTCACCCTCACTCACCCTCACTCACCCTCACCCTCACTCACCCTCACCCACCCTCACTCACCCTCACTCACCCTCACCCTCACTCACCCTCACTCACCCTCAACCTCACTCACCCTCACTCACCCTCACTCACCCTCACCCTCACTCACCCTCACCCTCACTCACCCTCACCCACCCTCACTCACCCTCACCCTCACTCACCCTCACTCACCCTCACCCTCACTCACCCTCACCCTCACTCACCCTCACTCACCCTCACCCTCACTCACCCTCAACCCCTCACCCTCACCCTCACTCACCCTCACTCACCCTCACCCTCACTCACCCTCACTCACCCTCAACCCCTCACCCTCTCTCACCCTCACTCACCCTCAACCCCTCACCCTCACTCACCCTCAACCCCTCACCCTCACCCTCACTCACCCTCAACCCCTCACCCTCAACCCCTCACTCACCCTCACTCACCCTCACTCTCACTCACCCTCACTCTCACTCACCCTCACTCACCCTCAACCCCTCACCCTCACTCACCCTCACCATCACTCACCCTCAACCCCTCACCCTCACTCACCCTCACCCTCACTCACCCTCAACCCCTCACCCTCACCCACCCTCACTCACCCTCAACCCCTCACCCTCACTCACCCTCACCCTCACTCACCCTCAACCCCTCACCCTCACTCACCCTCAACCCCTCACCCTCACTCACCCTCACTCACCCTCACTCACCCTCAACCCCTCACCCTCCCTCACCCTCACTCACCCTCAACCCCTCACCCTCACTCACCCTCAGCCCCTCACCCTCACTCACCCTCACTCACCCTCACTCACCCTCACCCTCACTCACCCTCACTCACCCTCACCCTCACTCACCCACACCCTCACTCACCCTCACTCACCCTCACTCACCCTCACCCACCCTCACCCACCCTCACTCACCCTCACTCACCCTCACCCTCACTCACCCTCACCCTCATTCACCCTCACTCACCCTCACTCACCCTCACTCACCCTCACCCACCCTCACCCACCCTCACTCACCCTCACCCTCACTCACCCTCACCCTCACTCACCCTCACCCTCACTCACCCTCACTCACCCTAACCCTCACTCACCCTCAACCCCTCACCCTCACCCTCACTCACCCTCAACCCCTCACCCTCACTCACCCTCAACCCCTCACCCTCACCCTCACTCACCCTCAACCACTCACCCTCAACCCCTCACTCACCCTCACTCTCACTCACCCTCACTCACCCTCAACCCCTCACCCTCACTCACCCTCACCCTCACTCACCCTCACCCTCACTCACCCTCAACCCCTCACCCTCACTCACCCTCACTCACCCTCAACCCCTCACCCTCACTCACCCTCACTCACCCTCAACCCCTCACCCTCACTCACCCTCACCCTCACTCACCCTCAACCCCTCACCCTCACTCACCCTCAACCCCTCACCCTCACCCTCACTCACCCTCACCCTCACTCACCCTCAACCCCTCACCCTCAACCCCTCACCCTCACTCACCCTCACTCACCCTCAACCCCTCACCCTCACTCACCCTCAAACCCTCACCCTCACTCACCCTCACAACACATATTGTGTTACAATAGGTGTCACATTTGCGAAAGATAAAACTATTGGCATTGTAAATAACAAAGCTATTAATTTCGCTATTTTCAAAACAAGCACATAAATAAAAAATGTGTCCTTTACAATACCAATAGCTCAAACTTTCCTAATGCGAGACCTATTGCATTGCTGTGCTTCTCTCCCCTGCTGCACTCTCCTGCTCTCTAGAGATGTGGCCTAACGACCAGAGCTGCCATCTAAGTGACGTAAATACAAAACATGTTGCATTCCAAATGCTTTAGGTGTCACATTCGCGAAAGTTATAACTATTGGCATTGTAAATGACAAAGCCATCAATTTAGCAATTTTAAAAACCAACAAATAAATAAAATATGTCATTTACAAGACCAATAACTACAACTTTTCTAATGCGAGACCTATTGCATTTCCAATGCTTGTTTCTCTCTCTCACCCTTATTGCAATACCTGATTTAATATCCTATTTTTCATTTGAAATAATTGTAGTACCATACTGTTGATTTTATCGTATGCTACCCAGATCCTGTGGCTTACCTTGGGTTGCTAAATTAGTGTATAATGATCTATATTAAAAAATAGATGACACAAAATGATGTGCCTAAACAACATAATTAAACAGGTTTTCAGTTTTTTCTTTTGGTAGTTAAGGAGGGAATGTGGTTGCAGAGTTTTGTTGCTTGGTCTGCAAAGACACAACCCACTTTCTCCGCAAGTGGTTAGAAAATTATTATCTTGTAAAAGAGTTTAGAGTCTCAGTGAATGTTTTCTGCTTGGCACAGATCCCTCAAACAACTTGGCCAGAATAGCTGGACCAAAACCTAGTTGTGATCTATGCACCTCCTAAACTGATTAGAGCTTGATTCATGTCTAACAGGGTATCGATCAAGATTTGCCAGCAAAGGAAAATATACGGACAATGATTCATATTGGTGACACCCTGTTTTTAGATGTTTTATGTGTTCACTTGTCCTCACTTTTAATTTAGTTTAACTGTGGTTACCAATAGGCTCCTGTCTCCATGGTAGCCTGAGACAGGAATCGGGGGTTGTGGGACCCTAGTTTTTTATTTATTTATCTACTTGTTTTTAATTATTCTGCTTGGCGCACATAGTGCGTGCAAGCCATACCTGAGGCCCTGCCCCCTGTCCATGGAGGGCTATTTTTACAGACGCATAGAGCGTGCGCACCGCAGGAGCCCGGAAGGCACGTCTAATGCATGCCCGTTTGGGCCGGTCCATGCAACAGTGCCAGTTTTGGCACAGTGCCGGTTTTGGGTCAGTGGCTTCACCATTTTTAACTTACTCATGCGAAGCATTACTAGCTTGCAGGCGCTCAGGTGAGTCCTCTGCCTGTATTCAAATTGGACCTTTGATATTCGGTTTCAAATACATGCTGCCCTGGTTGCGGGCTCATTTTAGCGGGTTAGTGTCTGAGCGCTGTTTGCCACCATGTCCCAATTTGAACAAGTTACCCACCTTATCCACTTCTGAGGCTGTCATACACAAAAGTAACACCCACGTGCCTTGTGCACTCATTAATGCTCGACCCCTTATTAAACATGGAGATTAATTTTCCCTTTTCTGTGAAATTCATACTCCTGCGCTAATCTTTATCATGGAGACTGGGGCTGACTCCACTTCTAATCGTGATTTTCTTCATATTACTCCGGCTACAATTTGCTTAGATTGGGCTGTGGTGGAAAACGTGGAGGTGGTATTGCAATCTTGTTTAGATCCGAACTTGTGGTACGCTGTATTCCTCTTTCGTCTCTGCTTTGTGAAGCGGTCCCTTTCTGTGCTAGTATCTTCGGTCCAGTGTTTCAGAGGTTCCTTGTTATACCGGCCACCTGGCAAAGTTCTATTTGTGCCTGGGAGATTAGTTGCCTATTGGAGGAAGAGAGCTTGCTGAGTGTTTTCACTGTTCTGGGTGATGTTAACTTTCACCTTGATCCCCAGTCTGATCCAGAGGATTTACTGCAGATGATGTGTTCGCTCGGTCTGACCCATTGGGTGGAAAGGCCGATGCATTGGGTGGTGCACACCCTTGATGGTATATTTTCAAATTACTCCTTTCTGGGAAATGTAAGTATGCTTCCCCTACCATGGTCAGACCACACGGTTGTTTTCTTTGACATCTTTTTTAAATATTCTCTTCAGGGACTTACAACCAATCCACCTTGGACCTACTCTCATGCCTGGCAAAGGAATCAAGCAGATGAGCTTTCTCAACTGCTGGTACAAACTATGTCCTTCCATTGATGCTAAGTCAGCAGTTGAGGATTACGCACATTGGCTAGACTCCGTTTTCCCCTCTTTGGCTCAGCGAAAAGGGTTAAGATTAAGAGGATTCAAACATCCGCCCCATGGTTGCCTGAGGAGTTAAAACCCCTTAAACAGGCATGTAGGGGGCAGGAGAAACGTTGGAGAGTAAACTACTGCAAGTCTGAAAAGGCTAAATATAAGACCTTCTTGTCAAGCTACAGGACCTTGACCCACATGGAAAAATCATCATATTTTGCCAGGATGATTGAGGCTGCTAGTAATTCATCTAAGGAACTGTTTTCTACAATAAAAAAAAATCACTACCATTAATGTGCCTTTTCTCAATGACTGCAACCAGTCTTTTTTGTAATTTGATGACAAATGCTTTTCGCCTTATGGTGGAGGTTGTTTTTAACAACTTCTCTTCCATGACTTCAGCTTCTAGGGGGACGAGTCTCATTTTGTACCAACATACTCTGGCACCTTATTAAGCTCTTTCTCACCTCCATCCACGACTGAGGTTATCAATCTGATCAAAGCTGCTAAATCAGGCTCACCATGCGATCCTTGTCCTCCCGCTGCTGCCATTTTGGCAGCTGAGGCCATCAGGAGTAAAGAGGCAGACATCTTCCAGTTGATATGCCATTCAGGTTCATTTCCCTCTGCTTGGAAGAAAGCTTACCCTTCGCCTAATTTGAGTCATCCAGCAGCTGTTGGCCTATCTCCTGCCTTCCCCTGCCTGCTGAGATTTTTGAAAAAGTGTTGAATACACAACTGGGGGAATATATTCACACTAATAATCTCCTGGACATCACACAATGTGGTTTTCGCGCTGGACACAGCACGGAGACTGCTCTCATTACGGTCACTGAGGAGATTAGGCTGTCTCTTGATCAGGGCGGAAGAGCCAGACTGATCCTCCTTGATCTATCAGCAGCCTTTAGTACTACGAATCATGGGCTGATGGTGTAGCGTTTGGGTAGGATTGATGTGACTGGAACAGCTTGGGAGTTGCTTAACTCCTTTTTCTCTGGTCGTGAGCAATAGCTCTGACTGGGATACTTCATCTCGCCTTCCTACTCTCTCCCTTGTTAGGTGCCCAAGGGCTCTTCTATCACTCTATTGCTGTTTAACATCTATGTTACCCCCTGGATAAACTGATAAGATTGTTCGCAATTTGCGGCCGGCATTGCTGCCGGCCGCATAGTGTGGTGTCGTTGGCAACTGAGCACAGGGGAGTGGTGGCAAGATTCTGTGACTGTATGAAAGCAGTGAGCCAGTGGGTAGCTTTGATCTGCCTCAAACTCAATTCCGCGAAGACGGAGGTGTTGGTGTTCGGGGCCTCGCCCTCATTTTGGTCCCCGGAATTGTGGCCATCTGAGCTTGGCTCACTTCCTTCACCTGTCAGGTCCATTAAGAATCTGTGAGTTCTTATCAATGACAAACTTTCTTCTTGGGCAAGGTTAAGGCTGCGAATTCAGCGTTTTTTCATCCTTAAGAGGATTAAGAAAATTCTCCCTTTTATACCTGAACATCTTTAGAAAATGGTAGTCGCTTCCCTTGTTTTATCAAAGATCAACTATTGTATCTAAATATTCATCAGCAGGTACTTAATAAGTTGCAAACTTTGCAAAATGCTTCAGCCCTGGTGCTGTGTAAAACTCCTAATTTCAGTCTGTCTCGAAATATATCAAGAAACTCCATTGGCTCCCTGTGAGACAAGGGGTAATTTTCAAAGCTTTGTGCACTGTGTTTAAAGCACTGCATGGAATAGGACCTGACTTCTTGAGGAGAAGCTTTACCTGGAATATAGCAGGCAGATCTTTACACTCAGCCTTGGCCAAAGTGCTGGCAAAACCAGAATGAGGTAGGTGAATAGTGGAAGGAGAAGGTTAGTGCTTGGAGCATCCAAAGCCAGGAATGCTCTTCCTTTACACATCAGGGCCATGTCTAATCACGAGGTTTTCAGGAAAGTGCTAAAAACATGGCTTTTCTCTTTAGGTGAATCTCTTTTCTTGGGGTCGTTTTTCTTTTGCTCTCTCACCTAGCGCCAAGACTCCTTTTGGGTAATTGAGCGCTCTACAAGAATACTTAACATAACATAACAATGTGTACTGCCACATTTTAGAGTCCATGGTGGTGTGATGTAATAATCTACAAAATCCATTAGTCTAACCACCAATGGCCTCACAGGAGCCTTGGCGTTCAGGCAAACTGGATGGACTGGGATATTTCTAGTGTGGCTGATTTAGCCACATACAGGTCATTGGATTCCTATTGGTCATTTATACTAGTGGGCATTGTGGATACTTTGAAATACTTCTAAGAATAGCACACTGGCCCCATCAGGGGCTTCAATTACTTGGTGATCCAACCACAAAATATCAGCCATGGGCAGCTGGTTAGGTGCCCCACTCCAAACACATCTGCTGGTATCACAGGTGTTCTAGGATTACTCTTTAGATGGTGAAAGCACACTTTAAAGCCTGACAGGGTGATCAATAAGAGTATTTCTGATCCTGTTGGTGGGTTGACAGCGATGTGACTGGAATGTAATATTTTGCTAGTAAGTGTAGCTCATCCTTTATAATCTTCTAATCAGTACTCACAATGTTGAATTCTGTATACCAGTCCCTACCTGCTTTCCTTGTATCCTAAAGCTAACCTAAAATCTGTCCCTCTGTATCTTTTGGTTTCTATGAACAGTGTCACTCAGTTAAAACACACCATTTAAGGCGTTAAGTATGATTATTGTCTCTTTCCAATTTAAGCAATAATATCTACTGATTGACCCAACCACCTAACACCAAGATCCTTCCCAAGCCATAATTACCAAATGAGGGACCAGGAAGAGATGTGGACTAAAAGCTTAAGGGCATGATTATGAGTCTGGTGGTCCAAGGACCGCCAGACTCGTGGGGACACAGCTGTGTCGGTCCAACCACCGCCGCACAGAAGGTCTGACTGCCTTATTACAACTTTGGTGTTCGGACTGCCATTGCGCCGTTGCAACCACCAGGGAACTGTGTGCGTGCAACCCCGTTCCAGCTAGGCATGGACTTCATAGTCAATGCTGTGCTGGAACGCGCTGTGGTGGTCCTGCAGTGGTGCCTTTCTAAGGCATACTTAAATGCCTTTAAAAGCAACTGCCGTGTAACGCCAGGCCACACCACCCACCCGCCCGCCAGGCCACGAAAAACTTGTAATCTGACAGGTGGTGTCAGCCCAGTTTGGTCGTCCTGGAGGGGGGCGCTAGCAAGGCGCCCCGCTCCAGGACTGCCATACTCGTAATAGGGCCCTATGTATTTCCTTAGCAATCAGTAGCATTTAGTTGTAAGGCCAACTTTTGGAGTGGATCTGGGCATATCACTCTATCTTGCCTTAGCTCATATATATGTAAAAGTGCTGCATTCTTTACAGTTCTCCCCCAATGTTGGGTGAGTGTGAATAACCTGGACTTAATAAAGTTTTATGTGCCTCTGTAATTTCTTTTGTGCATGCTCCATCTCCACGCTCATTTCCCCTTTTGTTTGACTCCCTGTTATATCTTACAAACTCTCCTGTTATCTTCCCAGGCTTGTTCTCTCTTGTCGCTGTTGAGCTGTTTTTTTCATTTCTTTCTTTACAAGGTAGCTCGTTCTCCACCCTTTTCTTTCAAACCTGTTTATTTAAAGATTGCAATCTTATATCACAGAGTAAAAAATATTTAACAAGGTTCAATATAGTATACAACTGGCTTCGTAAGTTGCACAATTTCGATATTAGCATTGTCACTGTGTATCACGTTTCTATAATCATAGCAGTTATGGGCACCATTGTGCCTTGCTGAAAGCCGTTAGTTGTAGTAATAGACAGGAAACAAGGAACAGATATAAGAGGTAGGGAGAGAGGAGATAGTATCAAAAGAAGGGGTTTAGGTGGGCCATTGTTCTCCATTTTGTAGTGCAGGTTTCAGCTCGGGCTCATTTAACCTATGATTTTTCATTCACCCCCTGCTTACGACCCATGTAAATTCAGTACCCTTCCACAGCCGCTTTCTTCTCCACTGATACGTGTAATACTGTTCCCTCCCGTGACACGCTCCTGTTAGGTTAATCCGTTACTACTGGCAAATGACTTTCCGCAGTTTATTCCCCAGCTCACTTCCAGAGCCAAAATATGATCTTCTTACTGCTACCCCACCACATCCCCACACGAGCCAAGTCATTGTGTTTCCAGGGAAAGGATTGTTTATAATGGAATTGTTTTGCTGGGATTGAATATAATTAGCCGGGGTAACAGGATACATCAAGAACCCTTTTTTCCACCACTGTCTTGTCTCTCAGATACTTCAAGAGCTCCGTGCAATTTCCCAAAACAGCGAAGAACCAATACTTAACTAAAACATTTTTTTTAACTGAGAATATATGCTCTGTTTCTCTATCCACATTGTTGATGGATTCCCATCACTGTTAAAAATGCAGTCCCATCTGCACAATAAGAGTAACTTCTTCATGTTCTTCATTTCATTGCAGATTTTTAATGCTGGACCCAGCAATTTACCTGCTTCATTTGTTAATATTTGGGTTCCTAACCGTCTCTCGAGCAGTGGCGCAGAAATGTTTCATATCCTGGAGGTGATGGTGAGTACACACTGAAATGTTTCAGGTACAGACATTCCGCCTGTGGACTACCACAGGTCTAATATGTTTATAGATGGTAGAACTAGTGGAAGAGGGAGCTGTTTACAGGTAGGTTGGGAGGCTCAGCAGATTACTAGATCAATCTGAAAATCTATGTAGTCATTTAGATCCTTGATTTAAAGAAAATAAATGTACTCTTGGGAGCCACCATTAAAAGTTGTATTCTACAAATACTGGAACAATCGCACTGAAGCTCCATTAATATTGATGTATGATTAGAATCTGTTAAAAGAAAGACATTTTGTGGCATGAATTTGCATCTCTGATGTCCCTGCTCATGAAAAGTGGATCACGCAAGAGTTACGATGATGATCATCATATGCAGGATTCTGTATTCAGTGCAGTGTACTGTAAAATCAAGAAGTGGGGTAGTCACTGTGTACTGTGATATGGTTCCAACTCCCTCACTGAGCCTAACTCTCAAAGTTTCTTTTCTGTGATACATCCTCAATCTACTCGAATAATACCTTATTCTACTTGAGTTAATGAAACAATATTTGAGTGTTATGGAACGAGCTCCAAAGTTCCACTATGACAAGACATGTTTTCACCTTTTAAAACTTGGATGATATTGTTCATGGCAGGCACACTCCAATGGTTTCCATTGCTCACTCGATTGTTTCATTCATGTCCTGTTCTGGTGAGGTTTAAGGCATAGCCATATAAGAGGGTGGGTCATGATTATTACATCAAGCCATGGCAGCACCTGTGGTCTCCTGGAAACCTTTCCCAATAATGCAGATTTGTCTCCCTCTTTCAAGTTATTCTTTCTAGATCTCTTTCTCAAATCCATACTAATAACTCCAATCAGTAACTATAATTAATTCTCACATATTTAGACTAATGCTTAGTGAGACAAAGAATGATTTAAGACAGTTGCAAGCTAGGCAGCTGATATTGTGTTTAGTCCGCGCTTCAATGGGCAGCCAGTCTAGTTCTCGAGACTGGCAAGATGTGCTCGAACAGAAGAAGCACCGTTGAAAGGAGGACTGCATTCACAGTCACAAGTGAGGACTGAGGAACAGCTGCCAGGATGGAGCTACCAAAACCTAACTTGGAGATGACTAGAGTGTATGCAGCAGTTTTGAGTATTAGATTGAATAAGAAATCTTAGCGGATTGCCTGATTATATCGATGTGTTTGATGAGTAGCATATGGAAGGAGAGTGTAAAATACGTGAATGGATGATGTTTTGATATAAAGTTGAATTCCACCCTCGATGTACTAGTAAATTGACACTCCCATCTTTTCAAACATTTCCCATAACGAGGTAATTGAAGAGAGCCTGAGGTCTAAAGAGACAGCAATTACTGGTGAAGTTACATCTCTTTTATATTCAGTGAATATTGTACCATGTGTATGGACCAACACAATTTAATAGAGTCTCGCCAAACCATTATGGTATTTGTAATAAGCTCTGTAAATGAACTCTAGGCTGGGAGTAGGTTGTACTGTCCAGTGCCGTCACAGGTCAATATGAAGTGAACTCAGAGGTACTACTTCCAAGTTTAAATTCACTAACTCAGTGTAAGCAGAGGTGTCACTGGCATGTCAGCGGCTGAAAAACAAGGCTGATTGATTTCTTTTTTTTAAATATATTTATTTGCATTTTTTCTCAAACAAACAGATTACAGTGAACGAGGGGAAAAGGGAGGGGGAGGGGAAAGGGGATACAAGTATTTAATCATGTATGGATGGAATAATAGGCAAGTACCCAGCACAGGTTCATAAAGGGGTCAGCAGTCATTTCTGGTGTATTCACAGACAGTGGGGTACATTAAGTCCATGTAGCCAGTGACTGACCCCAGATTGCATATTCGGTGTACCAACTGTCATAGGGACTACTGTTAATATCCATACAAGTCAATGAAAATGGTTCACCCTATCTCAACTTTACACATCCACTACTGCATCTGACTATAAGGCTCATTGCCAAATTGTGGCAAAATCAGATACAATTTGTTATTCTCATTAATCTCCCCATTAAACATAAAAAAACAAAGAAAATCGTCGTCACATCGTCAAAAAACGAGGCTTATGGATGGTGACAGATGCCCATAGACATAGCTTTCTAATCCCCATTGTTGTCATACAATTCACAGATAGGTTAAAAAATGTTGATATTCACTTCCCTTTTTCAAGGGTCCATAGGAGCCTGCCTGGAACACATAGTGAAGTGTAACAGTGAAGAACATAGCATCAATCAGAAAAGCTGACATGATTAATTAAAGAAACGCTAACTGTTTTGTTTAATTAGATTGTTTTTTCCAAGATGACTAAACAAGGCAAAAAACAAGCAGATAACCAACTGTGTACTGAGGCTCATGCCCTGGAAAGGTAATTTGCCATCCAGAACTTTACAAGTTTTGAGACAGTCAAAATAGAGGGCAGAGTCAAACCTAGTTATGGTGCATAACATAATTGTCAATTTGTCATTTTATATTTCATAGAATTCTGGTGTTCAGTCAGCTGCTGGCACCTCACTGTTGTCAACAGTACCGGACACATATTCCCTTTGTGAGCATATATCTAACTTCCACAGTCAACAAAGACTTCCTCTGTTTATTGCTTTTGTGTTTCAAGCTAATGAGTTTTCAAATAAAAAAGAGCACACTTGCTTCTGTGTTTTCTCTTTGCATTCATGAGTGAAGTTATGAGCCCAAGAAGTTGAGTTTGCAGTCATAGTTTACAAATTCTGTGCACTTTTAGTGTTAAAGTGCTTCTTAAGGGCTTAGATTGTGCCCGAAAAAGCCCCTAACGCCCCAAATGTTCTGAAAGTGCAACTGAAAATCTTTCCCCTATTTGGAAATATAGGTTCGAGGCATATGGGCTGCAGATGGTACATTGAGTATGGAAGCAGGAGCATAACTGGAACCTGGCTTTCTAGACGTGACATTAGATGGCAAAAGGAGGATATATAAATATGCTTTTTATAGAACCACTAAGCAACACACATCTACGAGCAAAAGGAAGTACAGGATTGATCTATAATGAGCATTTTTTGCGTACAAAGAGGGAGGAAGTAGAAAAATAGGGGGTAGGTTGTCCCTACAAACTATTTTCCAGGTCAATTAGAACTGATTCTCTTCCTTGCAAACAGGAACATTCAGTAGATCTGATAACCCAGAGTGAAAATGGGATATCTCAATAATAAACAGCCTAGACGACTAATTCATCTTGACCAGATATGCTTAATTCTACAATTTTTTGTGATGTGATCCTTTCCTTCCTCCAAAAAGAATCTACACTTCCCTAGCAAATTTTAATCTCGAGGAGGGATGATATTCCTCGCTCTCTCACTTTGGCCAGCACCTGTCAGTCATTCACCCAGCTTAGAGAGCTGTCTGAAAGAGGTCATAGGATAATGTGGTCTTCTTGGGAACCTACAGCTGAACCTAGGAATGACGATTGAGAACATTTTCTTACACAAAGAAATAGCACAGGACCAACCAAATGAGGGAACTATAGGAACAAGAGGGTTCTTACTCATAGATTGATGATAAGAATTTCCCAGAAATGTGGTGGAAGATCACAGCAATATATATGAAACTCAGAGGTCAAGCCAGTGGGCTCTTTGAGGTACGCCAGCTAGGTAAGAGTTAAGCGCGGTCAGCAGGGCAGGAAGTGCAAGATTCAGGCTCCTGTAGGAGACATATGGCTCGCTCAAGTACATTCTAAACAGTTATATTTATTACCACTGGCTATGGAATGCTGAGATTGGCTGAGCCAATGAGAAGTCTTCGTTTAAGGGCATAAACGTATGTTGTCTGCCAGCATTCTACGTTCATTCAAAGTGCGGAGCTCGAGCATGTCGCTCACCAGGTCAGGTTTCATGTGAACCTATGCATGGGTGTTTGCAGTTCGAAGGGGGTTTGTTAATAACTCTAATCTCCACATACTGGTGAGTCTAAACAGCTTTTAATTGCCTCAGCCTTTCTTATCCCTATGGCCTAGGCTAATAATAGTTGTGTGGGCAGCGTACAGCTCTTAACTCCCTCTACACAGGACAAGTTTACCTTGTAGAAAATGCGTAATTGGTAAAATTAAATAAACATGAAAGCAGAGTGAAGAAGCACACACTTAAAACAACTTGGATTTCAGAAGAGTAGGTAGTTAGTTTTCCTAAAGGTTACATGTGAATACTTGAGTTTGTAAGTTAGGGACATCATGAGATACCAGGTACTAAGGTACATTTGAGCATTCAAAAGGCCTGGCAAGCGAGCTTTCTTTTCTTCCCCTGAAAAGAGGGCAGCGTTGTTAACTTTTAGAACTCAGCTCAAAGAATGTGCTTCTTCAAGAATTTTGCTGAGGAAGTTGAAGAAAAGAAAACATTAATGTATTCCAACTCAAACACTGTAACCCCGTCAAAATCTTCGAAGTAATGTGTGCATCAGAACAGCTTGTAATATTTAACAATGATTTAAATGTTGCACTCTCTTTGGATACAGAGTTTTACAAGTGACGAAAGATGTAATCGTTACTGAGATCAGAGGTCAGTTGTGGAATACTCGAGCGCTTTCCGCCGGTGGTGGGGTGTAGAAGGGAAATGATGTTCCCTGGCCAGGCTCTATTCAGGGCACCGCACACCTTCATCAAAATGTTTTATTTCATTTTGTTCTCATTAAAGTTAACAAAAAAAAAAAGTACCTAGGCATACCATAGATGATGCTAGCTGCCATGTTTTCTCTAACCCTAGAGTACATTTTGGGCCTCATTTCGATGTCGGTCTGAGTTGCCTCTGACCGACACTGTTTTGATTGAGGAACCGAACTTTGAATTACAATCCAACCACCTTCCCATTTCTCAATGGGAGCCTGAGCGGCAGGCGGAAACTGCCCGCAGCACAACCTCCCAGTGAGAAATGGGAGTTTGTGAACCACCCTGTACCTCATGGTTCCTGCCACACAGTGCAGGGATTTTCAAGGGTGCACCATAGTTGACCCCCAGATGCAGAGGGCCAGGGGTCCATTCTAGGGGCCCCAATGTCGCGTTCCGACAGACTTTCCATGTCAAAAACGCTAATACGGAAAGGCTGCTAGAAACCGACATCATAATCCTGACTGTGGATACGCCGTCCTTAAGGGATTATGTAGAGTTTCCGACTGACTGATGGGCTCCATGAGCCCGCTGGAAAGCATTGGTTGGTCCCTCCAACTCCTGCCTCCGACCGTGTGCATCCTAATCTATCAGTCGAACCGTAGCAATAGATGCAGCTCGGATCTTGACCGACAAACTGTCAGTTGCGGTCCGAACCACATCATAATTAGGCCCTTTCTGTTTAATACTAACGTGCTTAGAGCACCTGGCATATATGGAAGAGACATCCAGAGGGCCCAGCAGTAAGTTTCTATCCAAGGCCTCACAAATACTACTGTCAAGTCTTGCTTGCTCTCCGGTTTTAGTCTGTATACGTCATGCGTACCCCAGTATTACTAACTGTGCCAGTTTGACATATCTCAAGGAGAGCCAGTAAAGTTTTTTGTTATTGTCCAGGCGCATACTGACCATTGACCTTCAAATGCCTGTTAATGCCAAGTAAATTACTACGGTTCAGAAAAACTTATAGAAGACATTAACCATTGCCAGGGATGCAAAGAAAATCTATGTTGCTTGAAATGTTCACTAGTGTAGCTAGTAACGGCAAACAGTTGGTGTTCAGACAAAATAGCGAGGAAAAAAATCATAATATGGTAATATCGTCAGCAAGAATATCGTTGTCAAGAATATCAAACTTAAGGTAAATAATATCGTTTTTAATAATATCGAAGTCATTAATATTGTTTACAAAAAATAGTTGGTTTATTTTAAATGTATATGATATTCATTTTTTGTGTAATTATTGTTTGATTTTTAATATAGTTGTTAATTTTTTGTCGTTATTACATTAAATTTAATAGATATGTATGATTTTTAGTACCGTAGCGGGTTGTGGGTTTATAGGGGGTACAGGGTGGGAAGTAATTTAATTATAATAAAATAATAATTAGAGGTTAATAAATATTATTTAATGTATAATTAATTGTTTAATTGTGCAATTAATATCTTTTACATGTATTTTTTTATGTGTGGGTTGTGGGGTTTATAGGGGTACAGGGTGGGAAGAAATTAAATTTCAATTAATTAATAATTAGTTGTTAATTAATATTAATTATCTAATTGATAATTAATTATGTTAATTGTGTAATTTTAGTTTTTTAGGTGCAGGTTGTAGGGGTACAGGGTGGGGAGTAAATTAATTCAATGTATTTAATTATTATTTATTAATTCATATTAATTATTTGATAGTTAATTATGTGAATTGTGTAATGAATTACATTTTTATTTAAGGTGTGGGGTGTAAGGTTTATAGGGATCCAGGGTGGGAAGTAAATTAAGTCTAGTATAACTCCAATCAATGACGGCGTTCCTTAAAGGTCTCAGTCAGGACCGTAGGTCACTCGAGAGAGGTCTGTTAGAAACCGGTGAAGTTCAGTTGATCGGCAGCCAGACGAGGGTCTTTCAGGGTAGGTAAATTCCAATCATAAGTTGTTCACTCCGTCATTTGGACCTCACTACTGGACCCACGCATCGCTGATGAGCCCCTACGTTGGTTCGCCAATTTGTGAAAAGCAGCGAGTCTTCTAAGACCCCTAATGCTGCCCGATGCAGGGTTCCCCTTTTAATTCAACTTGGGTTCGCTATCAAAATAATGAGGCAAGCGCTGGACACTGGAAGACAAGAAAAAGGTTTATTTCTCATGAGGAGACCACGTCAACTGCAGACACCGGGATGTCTGAGGGAGATGTTCTAACAACAGCTCTCCTGCAGGTCACTTTTATACAGTATCAGGACAAAGTAATCTTTATGATCAGTGTCATGTAAGCTTGGTATCCCTGCCCTGGACAGGATGCCATACAAGCCGGACAAGTCGGTTCATACCCTCCCAGCCATAAACAATCGGACAAGTGATGTTATCTGCCAGCTGGTCCTTGCCTCAGGGTCCAGAACATGTGCGACTGGTCAGGTTTTAGTGCCGTGTACTGTTGCTAGGAAACAAGTTCCATTGTCCGTTGAAAGGTGAATTCTTTGGGGTGCAATAAACCATGCTTGTACGGGTCCTCTTGGTATCTGAAATCTTTGGTAGCGTACACAGGTGTGGGGAGGAGAAAAGAATGCAAAAATTCATAAGTTCATTAGTTACTGAGAACAGAACGAGGTGGTGGTTTAGCAAAAGGGCACTAAGGTTTGTTGTGGCAAAAGAATGTCTATTAGAAGCTACCATCAAAGGCAGGCATGCCTGTTAGTTGTTGCCCCCAGCACACATACCAGGTCGGTCAGGGGGTCAAATGGATACTTGTGGAGGTACGGGTAAAACAGAGGTGAACAATAGAGGACAAAATGGCTGTGGTGAACATAAATGAACGCCGCTTATGTACAACTAAAGTTTATCGGTTTTAACAGTCCCCGCTTTTTAACATAGGCAGGGTCATTTTTGTTCAGATTCATCTGTTGTGGTGGTGTACACGTTAAAATGATTATACATGAAGCAGAGGGTGGGTAACCAACTATGGTAATCGGTTGGAGGGGAATGAGGGTGGTAGAGGAGAGGATGGTATCATTATCAAGTCCATTTTTCTTTGTCAATATTTATCGCCATAAGTCCCTTTACTTCCTGCCCCATAGTTAACATGCAGTTGGGCTGTTCATTGTAGTCTTTGGTGGAATACAGGTTGTACAGGCAGATGCACAGACAGCAGGAGAAGAAGATCGCTATCAGTACAAACAGCATTGTCAATAACCTATGCAGTGAATGTAACAAACTGGGAGACAGTGTATACAAAATGGTATTTGCTGTACCACACGTTTAAACTTGGTGATGAGCATAATTCCTAGATGATGCAGTAAATTCATTCCAACACAAAAACGAGTGTATCATACTAATTGTTTTGTAGGATAAGGACCGCTAAGTGCATTATTGAGAACTGGACTGTGTGAGGAGCCAAACTAATAAGTATATTCATGAGGGCAACTGGCCTTGTATAATCCTTCTGATACACAGTTTACTTTTTCTTCCATATGGTATGATATTCCTATGCTATTATTAATACAATGACACTATGGGTGCAATTGATGTGGAATTTCAAAGGAAAACCTTTTTCTTGTCCATTTGGGGCATAATGAATACAAGGTGATTGGGAGAGAAATTCAACCTAATATAATTGATGGTCAGGGAATGATATTTGTCAAAGCTCTTCTTTCCAGTGTCCTTTACAGTGAGCCATCACTGGTAGGCTCCAATTGTTCATCTAGCGTTGGCGCTGTTGAGCACCGGCGGTGGAGCAATGCGTTCAACTCGTATCTAGATTCCACGTTCAGGGCGAGGTCGTTCTTTCTCTGGGATCACAGTCCCTTTGCCCTGTTCACTAACTAATCTATCGCTGGTACCTTAGACAGGGTACCCGCACCCTATTCTTGATCCGTGAAGTCCATCCCTACTAACCCTATTCTATCTTCGTACACTGTTCCTTCATCAAGTGGATTAAAACCCCATGTGAAAAAGGGGGTTGGGGGAGTCAAAGGAAGAGATGGTGGAGTTGCATCAGACTGGAGATGGACCAACGGGGCAGAGACTCCACACAAGTGAGCCCACCAATTAGGCCCAATGGGCTGAGACTTCAGGCACAAGTAGACCAACAGGCTGGGGGCTTCTGGACAGCCCTTCTCTCTTTCATTCTTCTTGTCGGTGATAGTGTCTCGTCCAGCATATCTTTGCTCTGCGGCTCCACCTTGGTCGTGGTCATAGTTGTTTCATGACAAGCTGCCAGGCTGTGCATCGCGTCCGACCTCTCTCTTCCAATGACTGGAGGGCATCCTGAATCTAGTAGTGAGTATAAAACGAATTTTTAGAGAACTGGCAGGGGAAGACGTTAAACAATTTAGTTTTCTCTACCAATCCCAAGCAGCTGGGGAAATATGTATCATTTACTTAAAAGGAAGATAATATGGTGTGGCGGGGTAGAAAAAGGGGACCGGAGATTGGACCTTGGTAGGTAAGGCTTTATTTTTATATATGATCTCTTTTTAGTACTGGATAGTCTTTCCCGGGTGAATCGAGCTGGGTCCGTTGTGGCAGCAGGAGTCGGGACCTTCTTATTATCCTCCTTTTTACAGGCTCTTCTATACCGGCTGGGTTGAGTGGTCGTCACCCTCCGTTACAGGATGTAAAAAAAAAAAAAGAAATGCAGAGTTTTAGGCACTTGTTCTCTTCTCTTAAGACCCCAAGGGACAACCCGGGGAGTGAGGGTTCACCAGTGATGGTGTATAAACAACAACTATTTACAGGGCACGACGGTGTTGGAATACAGTGCAGGTAGTGAGGGGGTAACACGGGGAGGGAAAGGGAAGTAACCCGCTATAGTGAGGGAACTATTTACACTTAGTGCCCAGGCGCCCTTTTTTTCCTTAGCGCTCTCACGTCGGGACCTCTCCCCGCCTCCCCACCAGTCCGTCACCCGCCTTCCTACCTGGCTTAGCCACACTCCTCCAGGAGTGCGGCTGGGCGACTCATGGGGACGGTGGCCTCCTGGCTTCTCCTCTTCACGGCTTTTCTGGACACGTTCCTCCTCTTCGGCTTCACTGCTCCGCCACTCCCGTTGCTCACACCACGATCTCCTCCTCGGCTCCGTGACGTCCCACGTCAAGTCCGTGATTTCCGCCTTTTCATCCAATCCGTGACGGTCGGCTTCTTCCGGGGGCGGGGCTTCTATGGACGAATATGCACAATTAAAGGTGACTTCCTCCTCGTAGTGCGCCGTCCACTGAGGGTCAGTGTCGACTGCCCACTCGTTCTGCGGGAATTGAAGAGAGGGGAGAGGGGGAGAATCAACAACCCACCAATCCGTCAATAAAGGAGTACTGTTTGATGACGGGGTCTCCGGACTACATATGGATACTCTGAATCTTTACACCTGTGTATATTATTCACTTATGAACCTTCACTGTTGTGCAGGTCTGCAAACACCTCTAGGAATTTCCAGCATACGTATTATCTCTTGTGTCCATTCCTTTTACGTTTATAGTTGTGGCAAGAAATCTAAAATTGTTAATTATATAGCCTGTCAAATTTAAACTGACTTCTCCAGCAAAAACCTGTTGTTACAAACAACTTCCTGCAGGGCTATATTTTCTTCAAGATCTGCTAACCACAATAAAAAGTGTGATGCGCTATAATCATGGGCATACAGGTACCCTTCCTAGTACTGTGCACCATAAAGTACACAGGCTGAGAAATGTCCCATCCTGCCAATGTTCCTTACTTTTAACTAAACATCTTGACCTCAGTACCCACTCAGCAGGGCTTACTACAACATTCCTTTCAGTTTAGTTCAAATCATTTTCTGTAAACATTATTCTTATTTTTACATCATCCTTTACAACCTAGCTACTTCACTAGTTAATGAAGGACTTGCGATGTCCCTACAACTTATATGCAATGTTTGTGGTAACATAAACCGATGATAGTGGTGCCACTAAGGCATTCAAACGAAAGCCACCGACATATAGCTCCCTTTTAAGGGTCAGATTAGGGGACATCAGTCTTAGTCTACCAGTCCTTTAATTTTCAGCCAATTGAAATTCCATCATTTTACAGAAAGGAGGGGCAGTAACATGGCATAATATGGTATTTTGTTCCTGTCAATTTGTTCAAACACTGTTGTGTTAAAGCCAATTAGACGTGTACTTGTGAGGTACAGTGTCTTTATTTATTCAAAAGCATATTCACAGCATTCTGTGAAGTGAATGGCTAAGAGTGAGTCCACCCAGTTTTCTTATGGAATTGGTCCCAGCATGGTTATTCCTGGACAGCGTAGGTAGGCTCAAAGAGAGAGAGAGAGAGAGCACAACAACAAGCTATCCAGTGCACTTACCACGTAGAACAGTACAGGACAATTCGCATAATGAGCACATAAGCCAAAGGAAAACATAAAACGCACAATCTTTGTATACACACAATACAGAATAGGACGCGACAATACATGTACCAAGCACAGAAACCGAAGAAAAACGCAGTGTTAGTTGCACAAAAGAACTTTTTCATGCACGTCGTGCATCTCATAGTTCATTTAATTTACCCAGGGGCCAGGCTCCTTCCTTCCCCCCTTTTTGACAGTAGATGACCTAAGCAGGTGACCTTCTTTTGAAAATACTTACTCTTTTTAATGGCTGGACACAAGCACAGTCGTACTAATACTCACAGTGGTGTCCCCCAACATCTAGCAACAATAGTCTGAGTTGAGGTATAGGTGTAAAGTAGGAATGCCAGTCAGATGTGCAATGGTACAGCTCGTATGTTTCTATGTGGATGGAAGAAGAAGGGATAAATCTGAAACATGACAATGTCTCTAACTTTTGGGTGGAGGGAGATAGGATGAACCCCAACCCTGGGGACCCTTCACTTCTCCATTTGGTCAGTACATAAATCAAATTAATCATTCTCACTAGTGTGCGTTACTTCGGTCTAAATAGGATAGAAAGTGTTCCTAGGAAAAGTGAAAGGTCGCACACTTGTGGTATCTGCTGGAGCCGGGCTCTTTGTACTGCAATAAACCTTCAGGCTCCTGATGTAAACTGCCCTT
The DNA here is from genome assembly GCF_964261635.1 of Lissotriton helveticus. Lineage (NCBI taxonomy): Eukaryota > Metazoa > Chordata > Amphibia > Caudata > Salamandridae > Lissotriton > Lissotriton helveticus. Next base: position 1,630,078,484 of record NC_136063.1, on the reverse strand, counting down.
CCATTCACTGGCTTCCAGGAGACACGTTTTTAGTAAGGAATGTGTCACATTTTAATAAAAATGCTATTTGTCTTTCACATGTGGGCACCAGGTTCGAGCCTGTTTTTCACATCCCAATGGCCACCCGGTTAGCAACCCAGCCATACAAAAGCGTGCTCATATTGACCCATATGCACATGACACGTACACATAAAAACTTTACTAACATTTCACGCACTCAGAGATAGTCCCTACACACAATGCACAATTTCTTAACACTAGCCTATTTTCGCATAAATAGACAGTGTGCTAAGCCTTTCCAACCTTCAGTTCAAACACCGCTATAACCTAAAGAAAAGGGGGGGGGGGGGCAGCATCTAAAGCACATCAATACGCGTGATGATGAAGATTTTTAACCCACCATGAATCAGACTCATCTCTGAGGTGCAGTCCTTGGCACCTTGGTATTGAAACCCAGAAAGATTGTTAGTGCGGCAAGGTTAACTAATGGCGGAACGTTCACTACATAGATCATTCAAGTGCAGCATTACAGACCGTGTGTAGGAAAAGGTCAGATGCCAGAGGTATTCAGTATAAGGTAGGGGGATGATGGATTAATGCTTTCATTAAAAAAACAATCTACAGTGGTCTGGGGCTGTCCCCATTCACAGAATAGGGGAAACTATAGGAGATGGCAAGTTTCATTGGGTGCATCCTTGTTTCTAAGGGTGTACATTTTGGCTACAGTGGCCAGACCACTAACAAACTTGTTCAATGTTTGCATGGAGATCAGTTTGCGGGCGGATGGGGGAAACAGTGCAGCTCCAGTTCAAAAACGTGGGGGCACAGCTGTGCCAGGAAACCACAGATTTGTAACTGCCAGGGCTGGCAGACCTACCCATGGAGTCCGCAAACTTGGACGCTACCATTTTTTTTTGTTTGTTTTTTTGGGAAAGTTCCTAGATAACAGCTGCTATTTTAATCAAATATTTCGAATGAAGCACAAACAAATGTGTATTTCCATTTTTTTCCAACAAAGTGTATAGACTACATACTTTCCCACCTTCTCAACACACCGGATCATCTGCCGGGAGCACACTCTCCACTGACTAGGACATGCCTTAAATGCTTGTGCAGGGTGCACCACTCTATATGAAATAAAAGAAGCTGTGCCTTTTTAAAACCAGCAATATGTGTTTGCGCCTGACTCCTAAAATGCGGTGCCTAGAAAAGCTTTTCCATATTACAATCTAAACAGATGACCTTTTTCCTAGGAGGTTGAGGGTGGTTAAAACAGCAAGACCTTCCTTAAATGCTCATTCAGGTCATGTAACTTGTGAATGAACATCAAATGCTAACACTTAAAATGAGCTTTCTTGTGATGTTTCTCCGAGTCCTGGCTTTGGCCATGCAAGCCATGTGTTAGGGAAGATATTTTCTCTCTTTTCATTGAATATATTTACATCTCACTTCTGTCTAATGTTAGACTGGATGGCATACCCCTGGTGAGGCTCAGGAGCATTTGAAAAACCCCTCTGAAGGGCAGCAAGATTATTAGAGTGGATCGTGGGTGGGAAGGTAGGTGAAACACATGGTGTGCAAAATAAAAAAGATTACGATGTTTAGGACCCCAAGAACCAGAATGCACCTGGGGCTCACAGTCAACCAATATCTGGCTAAAGTACTCCCTTGGAAACTATACAATAGTAGTACCAAAAGGTTTAATGAGAAAAATGTGTGCTTTTGCTCCTTCAAGGGAGCTGCGAAGTAAAAGAGGCTGAATTTACTGTCCTCTTCATTGACATATCTAAACGCAAATAAATAAAACATATCTTGACTATTCTTTTAGCGTTGTTTCTGCGTACTGCACCTTTTTAACTTTTTAGAATTGAATTACTCATTCTACTGGCCACTGTAAATCGAGTTTCTTCTTTGTGTATTTGTTCCACAATGAGCCATACACTATGGGACAAATACCGTACTTTATATCTAACAAACGATTCGAGCTTAAACAACCATTTTTCCACAACTTTAGAAAAGACAGGCATGATGGATATCGGTTAAAATAAATCTCTCAATTAATCCTAAATTCAGACAAGAAGTCTGCATTACCTGCCCTTTACTATTTGCAAATAGTAACTTCTGTTCAAACAATCAATCAATCAATCAATATTCACAAGGCTAATCCATATTTAACGTACCTGTCTTTGTTAGGGGTGCCTTCCGGCGGTGCCGGCTGACTGACCTGTAACAAATGGTTCGATCCAAAACAACTACAACAATCCAATAAGTTAACAGGCATGACGGAATATCGGTCAAAATGAATATCTCAAACAATCAATTTAGACAAAAAGGCTGCACTACCTGCCTCTGCTGTTTGCAAACAGTGAATATTAAAATAACTAGATTACCTGTCTTTTGCTGTTTGCAGACAGAGAATATCAAAACAATCAATCAATCAATAATACTAGTATTCAATCAATAAGTACTTATTCAATCAACTATCAATTTCAATCAAAAAAACGTTTTTTTACGACCTTACCCACACCGTTTTGGACAGTTTCTCCGTCTTCCCTTTCCAGCGCCTGGTTGTCCTCTTACTCCAATCAATGACGGCGTTCCTTAAAGGTCTCAGTCAGGACCGTAGGTCACTCGAGAGAGGTCTGTTAGAAACCGGTGAAGTTCAGTTGATCGGCAGCCAGACGAGGGTCTTTCAGGGCAGGTTAATTCCAATCATTAGTTGTTCACTCCGTTGTTAGGACCTCTCTACCGGACCCACGCATCGCTGAAGAGCCCCTACATTGGGTCGCCAATTTGTGAAAAGCAGCGAGTCTTCTAAGACCCCCAATGCTGCCCGGTGCAGGGTTCACCTTTTAATTCACCTTGGGGTCGCTATCACAATAATGAGGCAAGCGCTGGACACTGGAAGACAAGAAAAAGGTTTATTTCTCATGAGGAGACAACGTCAACTGCAGACACCGGGATGTTTGGGGAGGTGTTCTAACAACAGCTCTCCTGCAGGTCACTTTTATACAGTATCAGGACAAAGTAATCTTTATGATCAGTGTCATGTAAGCTTGGTATCCCCGCCCCGGACAGGATGCCATACAAGCCGGACAAGTTGGTTCATACCCTCCCAGCCATAAACAATCGGACAAGTGATGTTATCTGCCAGCTGGTCCTTGCCTCAGGGTCGAGAACATGTGAGACTGGTCAGGTTTTAGTGGCTTTTACTGTTGATAGGAAACAAGTTCCATTGCCCGTTGCAAGGTGAGTTCTTTGGGGTGCTATAAACCATGTTTGTACGGGTCCTCTTGGTATCTGAAATCTTTGGTTGCGTACACAGGTGTGGGGAGGAGAAAAGAATGCAAAAGTTCATTAGTTACTGAGGACAGAACGAGGTGCTGTTTTAGCAAAAGGGCGCTAAGGTTTGTTGTGGCAATAGAATGTCTCTTAGAAGCTACCATCAAAGGCAGGCATGCCTGTTAGTTGTTGCCCCGAGCACACATACCAGGTCGGTCAGGGGGTCAAATGGATACGTGTGGAGGTACGGGTAAAACAGAGGTGAACAATAGAGGACAAAATGGCTGTGGTGAATGTAATTAATTTTGTTAATTGTGTAATGATTTTTTTATCTAAATCTTAGGTGTGGGTTGTGGTTTTTGTAGGGGAATATGGTGAGAAGGAATCTAGTTTTAGTTAGGTAATCCTTTTTTTATTGAAATACATTATTAAATTGATAATTAATTTCCTTAACCGTGAAATTATTTTTTTTAAAGTTTTTTAATTGTGTTGTGTGTTTTTTTGGGGTATATTGTGAGAAACAAATTATTTATATTTAATTAATAATTATTTTTTTATCAATGATAATTAGTTTGTTTGTAAATATTTATGTTGTTAATGTAAATAATTTGCTTTTTAAAGTTATGTTTTAAGTGCAGGTTGTGAGTTTTGTAGGAATGCTCATTTCATGACCTGTATCTTCACCACTATATCAGATTTTGGTTAGGCAACTGAGACTGGGCATTACCTCCACTTGGTTAATATTTGCTGGCCATTGGATTAGAGTTCCGTTTTCTTTTCACACTCTTACTGCCAGTAGTTTTTTTGTTTCCACATACTTCAAATCCTGGCAAAAATCAGCAGCAGAAAAATATTTTTTTTAAACTATTGCCCAAGAGCAAACAATTTAGTGTCTAGGGGAAACCAGGATTAACAATCATGTCCCCTGATAGCACAGTTTCCAACTTGACCACCACGCCACGACTGGTTGGGGATAGTTGCGCTGGCAAAGCCGACCGACTGTCATTTGCAGAAAATGCCCCTGTGATGAGAGACTTGCACATACAGTTAATCCATAACTTTGCTAAAGTGATACAGCCTGTATTGGATATCAGGCATCATAGTTCCATCTAGTGGTGGAAGTGGAGTTGGAGGTGCTACCTATCCACCTCAATGAATTGCCCATCACATTGATGCACCATATGTTTTTAGCACTCAGTAGCAACATTGCGCCTTCTCTAAATACACCCATTGTTTGCAGATAATGAAATAAAGTCAGGGAGCCCTTTTTCGCTTGGTACTGGGGTAGCAGACGGTTACTGGGCAGTATCCATGGCAGAGACTGTTCATTGCCCCAATTTATTTTAACTGAATAACTAAGTCACTCCCTTTGCACACTTGACTCTGTACGTGTAGCAATAGTGAGCATTAATGCTAACTGCAGGAGGAGATAGATAGAAAATCAGAAACAGAATGACACAGTCATCACACTCCATAAGATCAGTATTCGGTGAGCGTTACTCCTTTAAAGCAGATTAGAGACCTCATTTAGAGGAGGGTGGTGTAGAATAATGCACCAAAAATACACTCAGCGATTCTCCAACCCACCAAATAAACATTGATGCATGTGCAAAGTGTCTCCGCGTTATGGACATATATCTACACATACAGAATGTCCTGCAAAGAGAAATGGGAAAGCTGGCCACCCTTGATCCAAAACGTGACTAGGAGCAAAGGTTGCCATGTTAATGTGGGCAATAAGGCTATTAGCACCCACCCCAGTAATCTCAACCTGCACAGGAAGATAAACAATCCAAAGGTCCCTGCTTGCTCACCGTAGAATGTATTAACACTTGAATTCCAAGCATTCTGATTGGCTGAGCCAGTCTCACCATTCCCAACAAGAATACTATAAATAACGATGATAATGATCCCGCTTTTGCTACTGCAACCACTACTAGCGAAATTGCTGCTGCCACAATCAATACAACTAATCATGCTACTCATCCTCTATACTACTACTACTACTAATACTACTGCTACTTCTAATAATAATAAGAGCTGTTCCAGTCTGATCTGTTCTCTCGTGTGCTTTTTGCTTGTCTGGATTAGGCACATACCTCCTTTGTAAGAGTAATTCATTCTCTCTGGATGTGCATATTTCAGGTGAAATGCATCATAACGATGTGATTCTATGAGTGACCAGTAGGCATTTCCCTGGGCTCAAACATTGCCTGTATATGCCTCCATATAATGAGCAACAGCGCTCATTTAATCATTGCATGATCTGCTCATTTATGCAGGCTCAAATTTGTGCATCCACTTAATGAGTTGGACCCAAGAAGTTTCTTTAAGGTAGTTGGACTATCACACTGAAAAATGTATAGGATCTCTCCTTGGAGAAGTTTTGCACAGAGTTCTGCTGGGGACAGGAGCTCTGACCGCACTCGCACGTGAAATGAGTGAATGGTTTACAAACGGAAGCACTCTATGGGGAAGCTAGCCTTGATCTCTGGGTTAGGCAACACACCTTGTGCAAAAAGGATTCAGAACAGCCCACATGATCTGGAAACCGACTTTGTGTAGGAGTTTTCAGCTCATCTTGTGTCCATCAGGTGATTTCAGTTCTTCACTGTGTGAAAATATTGTGAGACACACTTTGACATCTTGTGTGTTGGTAGGTATGAAAAAAGTCATGCTTCGAAAACCATCTTTTGGTCGCTAGTGGAGCTAAGTATCTAATTCAATGTGTTGTGCAGAATTGACAGGGCCTTTTGAGGGTGGAACCTAAACTCTATGGAAACACACCCAATACCACATACTTAATAGTAAGTTGAGTTTACGATGCAGACTTCCATCAGCTGAAAAGCAAGATGGCACAGAGAGAGGGTGTAAGGGCACAGGCCCTGGAGAACTGGTTTAAGTGGCAGATGTTTAGCACAATATAAAAGTCCTACAGATATATCTGTGATGGATTGTCACCCTATCTACGATGCTTACTTAGTTTGAAAGCTTACAATGATGTCACTAGATGCAGTTCCGTTTTTGCTTGGATTTTAATATCATTGAGGGCCTGAAACAGGCTTGTAAAGTAGGCTGGACAGTTGGATTGTTAACACTCTCCTTGTTCACAATTTCTTTGTGGCAATGTATTAGTTGAGGCCCAGATTAAATCTCATTTGTTAAATCTCATAGGGCGCTTAAATGTACTCACGATATACCTTATAAACGTATGTGTGAGGTCTTAATATCTGATGTCACTTCTTGTGATGTCACTTCCACAGAGGTCACTTCCTGTGATGTCATGCGCAATGATGCTTGCCGTGACATCATGCGCTGTGATGGCTTGCGTCATGATTTCAATTGCATACTGCCTAACCTGGTTAGTCCCCACACTTCTTTTTTTTAGAACTTGTGCCCTGAGCCGTAATCAGCATGGTAGTACTACCTTTTCCATACAGTGCGTGGCATTTGGGGAACTGCGATGAAAAGTGCACTATTAGTGATGCTGGAACGGCATGTGAGAAGAACCACACACGCCCGGCACGGCACGGGGGGGCATGGGGTGGTATGGGGTGGGTAGCTGTTCTCCTGAGGGCGACGTGTTCATGATCTATCTGTGTTTAGCTTTGCAGAAGAGGTAGGAGGTAGGAAGGGGTCATGTCACTGGTGTTTGGGAAGCCTTGGCTTGCTCCCTCGGAGTTGCGGAATCCACATGGCCCCTTAGCCCTGTATGGCGTTGTTATATTCGAGAGCAATAATAAATTAATCGGGTGGCATTCATTTTTTTCTATCGCACCTTTATTTAATTTAATATAATTAATGCGTCAGCCGCAGTGGTGTTTCTGCTGAGGGCATGGTCGGCTTTAGCCCTGGACATGCACCAGGAATGGATCTAAATTTGGGATTGTTGATTCTCGGAACCACTTGTGTACAATAACTAAACAAGTCTGCGTTCCCTGTTCCACTTAGTAGGAGTCATTGGTTTTGTTGAAAGGTTATATTTAAATAAACAGTTCGAGGTATTTAGCCCTGGTTCTTGCCTTACTTCTGACCAAAGAAAGAGACGCTCAGGCTCCGAAACATATGATGTGTGTCTTCTGTTGGATACATATCACGGGAAAACATCGTAATAGCTCAGTGTGAGGCCACCATGATAGAATTGAGAGTTGGGAACTGTGAAACTTCATACCTAAGGGTCCTTATTTATATACCTATTGTTAACATGTAATAGCCACTATCAAATGCTGAAAGATTAAAACGGGAATTAAACAAACTTACTTAGTTTCTTTTTTTCTTTCTTTCTTTCTTTCTTTCTTTCTTTCTTTCTTTCTTTCTTTCTTTCTTTCTTTCTTTCTTTCTTTCTTTCTTTTGCTTCAATGTCACATTTGTGAGCACCTCAGACTGCCTGCCCTCTAGGCAGACTAGGGCAAGTACGGTTCTGTCTAGAGGTAGATGACATTAGTCCCAAAGCATTTAGGCATGAACATTTGACTTATGCAAGCAGATACCATTCTTTATTGGTGTAAATCAACTTTCGCAACTCACAAAAGTTGTTCTCACATTGGTGGAAGGAGTATTTAGGGCTTCTGGCAATATGGGTTGGTGAAGAGGACATTTTCCACCCTTCAGATTGTTGGCAGGGATTGGGGGAGGTGCTCTTGGGATATGTTGTTCATGGCATGTAGGTCCTTGCCTGAGAAACAGCCATTCCCCTGCCAGTTGAGGAAAATGCAGTCTGAAACGCCATCTTCATTGGGAATGTATCAGAAGACTATATTAAGAAGCCTCATCAAGACGGTGGGTGAGAGCAGCATAGCATCGTTCAGTCATTCAAAGCACAGTTGCTTGTGGTCTTCACTGGGAGCCATTGAAGGATTTTCATTATGGAGACATCTTCTGTTTTCAGTGGACTCTGTTGTTTTATAGAGACCGTCCTGTGTAGAGAAAGAAATTATGCTCTTTGCCCAGGGCTGCATTTTTAACAGTCACCAACCACAGGCAATCAAAAAAACTTGTCTGAAGATGCTGCCTCAGGTTTTTAGACCTATTGTGACATTATAAACTAGATGATCTCTTTAAAACTCAAAGAAAAATTAAAAAGGTGACATTTTTACTTCAACCTTTACTGTAACTCGCTGTTTGTTTGTTGTCCTTTCTCTGCTGACTCCGGGGCTCACCTGTCTCCAGTTCCTCGGCCGGACTTGGCTCCGCCCCCAACCTCCGTGGACGACCGGCCGGGCTTGGCTCCGCCGGTCGGTGAACTGCATAACCCAGGATCCCTGGCTGACGCCACCAACGAGCACGCCAGGAGGCGCTTAAAGTTGCGCAAGGGGCTGAGTCCCCTGCTGTTTGTTTGTTGTCCTTTCTCTGCTGACTCCGGGGCTCACCGGTCTCCAGTTCCTCGGCCGGGCTTGGCTCCGCCCCCAACCTCCGTGGACGACCGGCCGGGCTTGGCTCCGCCGGTTGGTGAACTGCATAACCCAGGATCCCTGGCTGACGCTGACGCCACCAACGAGCGCGCCAGGAGGCGCTTAAAGTTGCGCAAGGGGCTGAGTCCCCTGCTGTTTGTTTGTTGTCCTTTCTCTGCTGACTCCGGGGCTCACCTGTCTCCAGTTCCTCGGCCGGGCTTTGCTCCGCCCCAACCTCCGTGGACGACCGGCCGGGCTTGGCTCCGCCGGTCGGTGAACTGCATAACCCAGGATCCCTGGCTGACGCCACCAACGAGCGCGCCAGGAGGCGCTTAAAGTTGCGCAAGGGGCTGAGTCCCCTGCTGTTTGTTTGTTGTCCTTTCTCTGCTGACTCCGGGGCTCACCTGTCTCCAGTTCCTCGGCCGCGCTTGGCTCCGCCCCCAACCTCCGTGGACGACCGGCCGGGCTTGGCTCCGCCGGTCGGTGAACTGCATAACCCAGGATCCCTGGCTGACGCTGACGCCACCAACGAGCGCGCCAGGAGGCGCTTAAAGTTGCGTAAGGGCCCTCGTCCCGCGAGGACGCGCGCGGGACGCGCCGGACGAAGCCCGGACTAAGGGCGGACAGTCTAAGACAGTCCGAGACTGTCAGAGTCTGGGCTGGGCCAGATATTCTGCCCGTTTTCCTTTGTAAAGGTGAGACTCTTGTTTTCCCTGAGCTTCCATCTGCATTCTAACGACTATAGATACTGATGCACTCTGGTCTAAACGCTTCAAGGGATTGCGACACACGTTGTTAGAATACCTACAAAGGCTATCTGGAGAGAGTATTGTGCACTGGTGCGTTATGTCTGCTAACAAGTCAACCCCGGCGAAAAATACAATGGACAACTATCTAGTCCAGGTAGTTGCGAAAATCAACAATGATAGGAGATCCTCACTTGTGTTTGGTGTATCCCCAAAATCATCTACACCAACTCTATTGGCATCAGACTTGACTGAATTTGCCGAGTTAGATAATAGTAGTAACGCTGCTCCAATACCTTTTCTTGTTGATAATGAGGATACTATTCAGACAAACCTCGTAGCGGAAGACAGTGTAAATGCGGAGGAGGCTGACCTACTTCTTATTAAGGAAAAAGTCCCCACCCCAGTACGAGCGTCGCGCACCAATAGAGGTGCCAGAAAGGGTTTCCCCAAACGAGGAGGGCTCCGATCAAGTCGGAAAAAGCCTGTTTCCCCTCCTAGTAATACTCTGGTGGAGGAAGATGGAGTAACTGATGAAGATTCAATTTCTCTAACTAATGAGCAACTCAAGACACTGTTGGGCATGATAGACACTAAGGTTAAAGGAATTGTAAAACCGTTGGTCGGCATGATAGAAAAGCTTACGAGTGAGGTTCACAGACTGGGGGGTTTACTTAACAAATCACTAGCCGAGGTAGAAAAGTTGCCTGATGAAGTTGCTAATAGAGTTGAGCTAGGGATGTGTACCTCTACAACTGTGGGTGGCGAAGGGGCACTCCCTCTTTTGAATAAACTGGCGGCTCCCCAAGTAGCAGTATTGGACAGTGTGCAGGGGGAAGTTGCCCCTCCAGCTGCATCTACTGCTACAGAACCTATGAAGGGCTCAGTTGAACTTATAGTTGAGGCCTCTCCTCTAGTCCTGGTCCTAGCTAATGTCCCCAAATTGGGTCTAGAACAGAATGAGACCAGTTCAACCTTGATGTCTAATGCATTGCACTGGTTGACAGACAACATGGTGATAACTCCCTGGGGGAAGCAACAATTAGCAGAAGAACTAGTTATGGCCAGGAGGGTGGAGTGGATTGGAAACAGTATAAAAAAATTCCGGGGTGATTGTGTTGTTTTGAACTTCTCAAACCCTGATGTTATATCGAACATACTGCCAAATATACTCCCGCCACAGCGTAGATCCACTGAAATTATCCCACTTACTTTGGATTTCTTTTACCATCGGAACGGGAGGATTCCGAATCGGTGTACGTTAAGGACAAAATGGAACGTTGTTACAAAAAAGGGGAGGAGGGCTGTCCAATCCAATGAGTGGGGATTAAATGTGGAGAATAGGTACTCAACCCTTTCTAATTTGAACGATTGCGATTGACTCCTTGGGGGTAAAAGGTCAGTATTATCAGCTACAACCGAGCAGCCTTTATGTAAACTGCCCGTTCAGAATGATAATTGTTGTAGACATAGAACGATGGCTAAACCAGGGTTTACGCATGACAGGAAGGAACCTCAAATAAATAAGGCCCTATCCTCTAGACATTGTAATCTTGTAGTAGGCTCTTTGGGGGCAGGTAACGATAGTGATGGTATAAGCAATTTAGCCCAACTAAGTTTAGTAGTGACAGCAGTAGGCGAACCTAGTTCAACGAATGTAATTTCTGAAGTGTCAGTCGGAGGGACTATTGGGGGGCCGAATCTAATCTCCTGGAATTTGGCTGGGTTATCGTCCAAATTAGATAGTGGGGATTGGCTTAGCTTTGTTAGTTTATTTGATGTGTGCATATTCCAGGAGACTTGGGCATGCGAACCTGTTTTCATGATAGGATATCTGAATTTTTCTGTACCAGCGACAAGGGGTCCAAAAGGGAGACCAATGGGGGGTCTTACAATTTGGGTCCGACAATCCCTCAAAATCGCAATTAAAAGTATAGGGACGAACCACAAAGATATCCAGTTGATTAAGATAACTAATGATACTGTAGGGACACTTGACATTTATAATATATATGCCAGAAGTACTAAGGGTGGCCGATCTGATGTCCTAATTGCTTTAGAAAATATTCATGAAACCTATTCCCATGACAATAGCACTGTTATAGCAGGCGACCTTAATCGGACGTTTGAGCCTCTGCTCACGGGTGAAGCTTTGCTTGGAGCAGAAGAGGACCCCCATTGGGGTATGCCTGAGCTGCAGGTGAAGCCAGTCACACGCTGGACAGAGGACATAATAGCTCTGAATGCCATGTGTCTCGAGAAAGGGATGAGAGCTTTAAATGGAAGAACACCACGAGATAAGAACGGCTCCATGACCTTTGATAATGGGAGACACAAAAGTCGCATAGACTATGTCATATGCAGCATGATTCTGCGGCCACTTATTAGTGATATGGAAGTCATTGAGAGACTCGAGAGTGATCACAACCCTTTATGCGTGGAGCATAAATGGTGGCCCGCTAGGACTAGTCCGATCTGTTCGATTGCTTCTGTTCCACCTTTGATCATCCCAGCAAATAATATGCGTAGGGTTAAATGGGCAAGTATAGAGACAGATCTACAGGCTATTAATGCTATTAATTATGAAACTGACCAAGCGATACTAGCAATGGAAGCAATTAATGCTTCCTCTTCTAACTTGGGGGATGTTGTCAACATCCATGATTCCCTCTTTGGCAAGATTAAAAAACATTTTCTAAAACCTGTTAAGCAAAACAGGGGAGTTGCCTACAAAGGTGCAAGATGGTACAACGCAGAATGTAGGACAGCACGACTCGCTCTGGGTCAAGCCATTAAAAGGAGGGAGCCTGTGACCATCTCCCTAGCAAGAAAGGGTTATAAAGCTTGCATAGTTGAAGCGAAGAGAGCTTGGGACGAGGAACATTGGTGCAAACTGAAAAAAGCTAGCGACAGAAAGGATTCTAGAGTCTTTTGGAATATTGTAAAATGGGGTAGTGAGAGAGCACAGGAACCCCCTAATAACAACGTGCCACAAGAGGACTGGGTAGAATTTTTTAGCTCACAATATGCTCTTAATAATCAGATTATAGGGGAGGACGAGTTTATTATGTCTTTTTCCAAAGAAAATTTTTTTACCTACAAAAAATTATGTCTGCTATTAATGTAGTGAACAGAGGGCGCGCTCCTGGGTTAGACGGCGTCCCTGCTGATATTTTTGTAAATGATAAAGGTAGATGGTGTAAATACATCCATTTACTTACTAATTTCATTGCCAAGGGAGCACAGGTCCCGGCATCATGGAGAGGTGCTGTGATTATTCCTGTGTTCAAAAAGGGGGACAGAGCTCAGCCAGGTAACTACAGGCCAATAAGCCTGATAGACACTGTGCAAAGAATTGTTGGTCGAGTAGTTGTAAATAGGCTCCTAGACTGGGCAGAGGATAATAACATTTTATCCCCCTATCAGGCAGGATTTTGAAGAGCAACAAGCACTGTAGACCAAGTGTTCCGATTTCAATTGCTACAATGGAAAACTGTGGTGCTGGGTGGAGGCAGTCTTTATGCGGCATTTGTCGATCTGAGGGCTGCCTTCGACCTGGTGCCACGGGCCAAATTGTGGCAAGTCCTAAAGAGTTTGGGTGTACCCGAGGAATTACTTACCTTGATAATGCGCCTCCATGAGTCCACTTACGCTAAAATTCAGTGGGGTGGCTATGGTATGGTTACTTGGTTGCCAAGAACTTGGGTGTTAAGCTTGATAACAAACTTTCTCTGAAAGCGCACATCCTTGGCCTGTCCGGCACCTGTTTCGGCATCCTCAGAATGCTCCGCAAGTTTCTACCCTTATTGTCTGCGGAGCACAGACGGATCACGGTGCAGGCGCTTATCGGATCCAGGCTAGACTACGCTAACGCCCTTTTCCTAGGCCTCCCGGATTATTTGGTTCAGCGCCTGCAGGTGGCACAGAACTCGGCAGCCCGGGCAATCTTTGGTCTGCATAAACGAGCACGGGCTTCGGAGTTGCTGCAGACGCTCCATTGGCTTCCAATCCGGAAGCGGATTGTTTTTAAATCTCTGACGCTGGTGCACAAGGCTCTGTTTGGCTCAGGCGCAGGATACCTGAAGAAAAGACTAGCCTTCTATCGCCCAGCTCGCTCATTGCGCTCAGAATCCCTGTTCACTGCTGTGGTCCCACGCGTGCGGAAGGCCCGTATTGGGGTGCGCTCTTTCAGCCTTAAGGCCTCCCAGCTGTGGAATGCGCTTCCATTGGCACTCCGCAGCACTCCCAACCTGCTTCAATTCAGGAAGAATTTGAAGACTTGGCTTTTTAATCATTCTGTTTAGGTGGCTTTTTCTCTTTTTGGGTTCTGTTTTACCTGTTATGTTGATTTGACACTGTAAGTTGCCTGTGGAAAGCGCCGGGACACTCTTTTAGAGTAGCCGCGCGCTATAAAAATGCACTCTAACATAACATAACATAACAGATGACTTCCCTGTAGAGCGAGGTGTTCGACAAGGGTGCTCAATGGCTCCAACCTTGTTCACGCTGTTTATAAATGGTGTTGTCTCCCGTATGGTACCAGTTGCAGTAGATGCTCCCTCCCTTTCAGGTCTAAAAATCCCAATATTGATGTTTGCGGATGACACGCTAATTTTATCTAAAACCCCTAGTGGATTGCAGCGTGCTCTGTTAATTTTTGAAATTTTTTGTGGGGAACATGGACTAGAGGGGAACGCATCTAAAACTAAACTCATGATTTTTAAGCTGCATCGTAGTTTTAAGTCAAAAATTGTTATGAGTGGTAGGCCGCTGGAGGTTGTAAATTCATTTACTTATTTAGGTATCCATATTGCAGATAATAATAGGTGGAGTCAGCACATAAACATCGCTACGTTGAGACACAAACAATTAGCGGGTGCCATCAACATAGAACACAAGAAGTCCTTGACTAAACCTGTCAAGCCAGCTTTGCTGGTCTATGAAGCAAAGGCAATTGGGTCTGCACTCTATGGAGCGGAGATGTGGGGCTTTGAAAATTTGAGTTCTTTGCAAATTTCAGAGAACAAATTTTTACGGCTACTCACTGGTACACCGAAAAGTACTCCGCTATTGCCCTTAACATACGATCTTGGTAGGAAACAAATTAAGGACTTGGCCAGTTTACGGCCTATTTTGTATTGGCGTAGACTGTGGACTACCCCCGAGCTCCTGCACTATGCGGAAGGCTTTAGAGACGTTATAAAAGCGGATAGATTTCACAAAATTAGTTGGTTAAAATCATTGAAAGCAATATTATACGAGCTTGGGTTAAGCTCGATCTGGTTAGACCCAGCTGGTGCTTTATTCCCTACCAAGTTGGTCCTAAAAAACATTTATTGGGAGAACGTTGCCAATAGGAGCCTGAGCCGATCTAGCATAGGGTCTATGTCGCTGAGTTTTCTTGAGGCTAAATTGTACCCCGTGTATGAGCTGTATTGGGATATTATTACAAAGCCAGGAGACAGAAAGCTCTTATTCCAACTGAGAGCTGGAGCCCTCCTATTAAAATCATTGACTGTTAAATGGGGTACAGGGGGGAGTGATGTGTGCCCAGCCTGTGGCATGGGTAAGGAAACACTTGGTCATTTCTTGTTTTCTTGTAAAGCCTATTGTACTCCAAGGCGTGTATGGTTAGCACCCATGTGTAGGAACCTTGGGTCTACATGCAGTTCTGTGGCGCTTCGTATTATATGTTCAAGTTCATCTACATGGATAGTAATAGCCATAGCTAAATTTACAGGTTGGGCATGGGCGATAAGGCAAAGACTGTTAGTTAATTGACTATGCTCTGTTAGCAAAACCTCTTTTAAGATCCTATTATTATTATTTCTCAAATTTTTAATGTTCTGTATGTAGATAGAGACTGCTAGTTGTTTAACTATTCTCTGTCTGTAATATTTTCACTCCTTATTATACGTTTAAGCCGACCTGTATGGATAGTAGTAGCAATAGATAAAAATATAGGTTGGACATCGGTGAAAATACAGAGACTGCTAGTTGGTTAACTATTCTCTGGCTGCAAAACTCGTTTTTATGATTTTGTTATTATTGTATGCTTTGCATTTAGATAGAGACTGCTAGTTATTTAACTATTCTCTGTCTGTACTAAATGTCTTTATGATTATTGCCATCACTGCTTTTTGGACTCCTAATGTTTTTTTATATTTTTAAGTCTTTTAAACTGTAATTATCTCTTTTTAACTATTCAACGAGCATTGTGAGAAATGTTATAATTATGTGTCTTTTATGAATTCATTAGTGCAGTGTCATTGCTATTGACTGTAAATTTAATTCTGTTTCAACAATTCTGTGTATATTTTGCTTTTATGAGTAACCACTCGAATAAAGCACTATTTGAATTGAATTTGAATTGTAACTCGCCATCCTTCACAGGGCCAAGTGCCTAAAGCATCACACATCACTTGTGAACCATTTCCATCCCCTTAATGTTTAACCTTTTATTTCTGAAAGAAACATGAAGAGCAGGTTTTGTTTAGTTTGGGGTGTATTTATAGTGTGGCGAGGAATGGGGTTTAGCATGCTTGGTTGACAGGGGCATTAGCTCCCCATCTCCTGGCAGAAGAACTCGCACTGTA
Organism: Lissotriton helveticus; assembly: GCF_964261635.1. Taxonomy (NCBI): domain Eukaryota; kingdom Metazoa; phylum Chordata; class Amphibia; order Caudata; family Salamandridae; genus Lissotriton; species Lissotriton helveticus. The sequence goes on along the minus strand of NC_136063.1, from coordinate 1,630,062,470 downwards.
TTTAGAGATTTTTTGTTTTGCAAAAACACCCCACTCCCCGTAAAGTGTGGCCGTTCTCATATCCCACCAGGCTGTAAATGACCCTCTGTATATTTATCACAAGATACACTCATTCCACAGTTCACTTTAGACATCAGCACAGCCATGAAGATTTTGATATATGTTTTTGGGAGTGAACAATAACATTCTTTTACAGCCAGTGTATTGTTTTACTTCTGCAACGATATGTATAAGTTTAATCTTACTTCAAGGACTTTCTCTCGCCCCGTCTTAAAATTTAATTAAGTTATCTGAACCTTGGAAAATAAAGTAAAGCAATTTTGGTCTGTGGACAAAGGCAATAGCTGGCACACAGACTGTAGAGTGGCACGCATTCGATTGACTGGCTCCTTAGGAGTGTGCCCAAGAAACCAAACCCTTTCTCAGGGCCCTTTAGACCCCAGTCTAAGGCAGGCACGGAGAGTCCCTTCGTTATTTGCTAGAGGTGTGGGCTGCTCCAGCCGGCAGGTGAGAGTGTCCTATAGTGGGAACAGAGTGGGTCAATGTCTGAGAAATGTCTGTAGAGGAATGACAAAATAATTTTGGTTTCAAAGAGGGCTGTGCTCAATCTCCCTTCAGTGTCAGAATTGACACAGAAGGCTCCCCTGCAAATGGCATGCACCTGCATTGCTCATGCTGACTGAAAATAACATAGGACTGCCTCTTGTGCAGCCTTGAGCCTGCCGGTTCGCGCACACTGCTGATGTCGTGGCACATAGTGGCAGAGCAATGACCACATTTCTGTTCTGAGATACAAGCCGCTGGTTTGCAGGGGAGTTGAATGGACACAACAACAAGTGAGACTGTCTCCAGATGTAATCTTTTGTGGGCAGACTCATCTTAAGGACTTTGGGGGCTCTGGGCAAGGCATATTTTTCAGTGGCGTAGCTAGACCTTTTGCTGCCCGTGGCAGTCCCTGCGTTTGCTGCCCCGCAACAGCCACAGGTAAGAGCGGGGGAGTACTCCATGCATTTGCCTCCCCATGACAGCCGTAAGTAAGAATGGGGGTGGTTGGGGTCGCTGCCCACCCATGCTACGCCACTGATTTTTGGGGGACACTGAACAGAACACATTTGAATTGTATTGCCCTTTACCTGTTCATTCAAGCCTGCATGATGCCAAACCATGCTAAATGATGGGTTAAACCTTAACAGGCTCACACAGAAAAGTTGAAAAATGTCTTGTCCAGGAGTCCAGCCACTGGTTAGAAAGGTACAGATAAGCAGAGGTGTTTAGGTAGTGTAATATAATACAGAGAGGTCAACTAGACTGACAATTTGCTTTCCCAGGGGCCCGTTGGAAGATGGGAGCCCTGGCCAATTGCCCACTTTGCCCATGTCTTAAAATTACTTTGTGTATGGGGGCAGTGACGCCTCTCATGTGGTGGTGGTTGCCAGTTCTGAGTCAGTATGCCCCCTGCCACCACCTACACGTGGGGAAGACACCAGAATAGATGTGTCTCAAGGCACACCTACAAAGAATTCCATGAGAGAGTATACATTTTATTTCACGTCTGAAGTTTCACATAGTGTTACCCAACACTTGCCTGTCCACTGGCAAATTTAATGGAGTTTTATGGAATGTTATGCTATTCACATTTGTACAGCGCTGGTCCCCGTTGTTATGGCACAGTAGCCCATTCTCTTTGTGGGCACTCTTCCATTCAGATCTGAAAAAACCTTAAATTGAACTTGAGAAACATCGTTTGATAGTGCCTGTTATTTTATCTGTGTTTGTGTATGGCTGGGAAAGACTTCATTTGGTATTAGGTTTTGAAATGGTTTGAACAAATCATTGTGAAAGTAAAACAAGTAAGATCTTTGTGGTGTTTTGTGTATGGGGGTTTGCTGAAGGGCTTTGCATGTTTCCTTCTATTGTAGCGTGTCGATTGCCCATTGCTTGTTTTACTACCATGCAATGTTGTGTGCTTGTATGTGAGTTATGTTTACCCTTTATTTTTAGGTCGAGCCTCAGGCATTGCTTTAGCAATGATTGTTTGGCGAGATTATAGTAAGGCTTTCAAAAGTGTACCCAAACTGCGGATCAGGTACAGTTCTTGTGAGCCAGTCGCGTGCACATTGCCAGCCACATCGCACACCATTTGTCTGAGCCTCGGCATCCGACTTCAAAGGAATCCGCTCCCCCGCCCACCCCCATCAGACTTCAAAGGAATCCTCCTCCGCCACGCAATGCCGAGAGCTTCTTTCTTTTCCTCCTTTCCCCTGTATTTTCCATTCCATTCAGCTATCGTTCTTTTTTCTCGTCTCCCCCGCTGCCTTTCCTTCGTCCTTTAGCCTCACATTCTCCTTTCCTTCTTCTCTCCTGCTCTTTCCCATCTTTTCTCCCTCTCTCCTTCTATGTTTCCATTATACCTTCCTTCTTTAATTTGTTACATTCCCCTTTTTCTTCGCTTCTTCCCCTTCACTACCTTCCTCAATTTCTTGTCTCCGCTTGTTCTCTTCCCTCACATTCCTTGTTTTCGGTCACCTCTTACTCCCTCTTACTCCCTCACTTATTCTCCCATTCTTACTTCTCTTTCTATCTATCTTTCTGCCTCATTCCTCTCTATCATCCCTTCTGCCGTCCTTCCACTTCCTCTTTTCTCTCACTCCCTGCTCCTTTCCAGCCCTCACTCATTCCCTCGCGGCCTCCTTTCTCTTATGCATTTCTTTATATCACTCCCCTTCCCTGCTTGTCTCTCTCACACGGACACCGACAGATAGGTTTCGGCAGCACGCCCCCAGGGCTCACAGTGAACTGGGATTGCATCAGGAAATGTCCAGCCGCTTACTTTGCCCCCCCCACCCCCATCAGACTTCAAAGGAATCTGCTCCCCGCCCCCCCGCCATCCAATGCAGAGAGCTTCTTTTAAATTAAAATGAGGGTTGAAACTTTACAAGGAGAGGAGTCTTGACTACTGCGCTATATGTATTAATTACCCTCGGCAATTCCTACTCCCATACCGCTCCCCCTTGGCAATTACGAGGCCCATCTCTATTGGAATAAAAAATTGATATGCTCCTTCATACTGTGTATCTCGCTTAGTTTTAGAAGCTATCCCCTGGCAGCTGCCTCTGTAGCAACATTTAAGCGCCGATGTCCCCCCACCTCCCGCATTTTTAGGAGACGCTACCTCAAACCCAGGCCCCCTTTCTCCTCCCCTGGATTACTCACCAGCCACGATCACTGACCCTTCAAGCTTCCCTACAGGAATCCCTTTCTTTTCCTCTCGGGAATCTCTGTTGCTCCTCTCCACTTTGACTCACCGCGCCGTCCCTCCTTTCCAAAATAGAACAGTGATAAGATACACGCAAAGGAATGAGACACGTGGATGTAATGTGTGATTTACATGACCTGTGACTGTCACATGTATGTGCCTTCCCCCCTCCCCGTTCTATCATTAGATGTGAAGTCCACATTGTTTTCTCAGAGTGCTCACCCCATCCCTATGCAGCGCTCCACTTTGATCTCCCCACGTTGATCTCTCTCACACCCTTCTCTTCCCCGCCCAGTGCTCCACATTGTCCTCTTTCTTGCCTGTGTCGTGCTCTCCCTCTGGCCGGCACTCAACATTGCGATTTCTCACCCATGCACTTATCCCCTGCCCACACCCCACGTTGCTTCGCCCACCATCCACTCCCTGCCCCAACCTGCTTCCCCATTCTTTTTTTTGTTTCTTTAGAGCACCTTTGTGCTAAAAGTAAAAACAAATCACGTTTTGTGCTGTTTTTACCAATCTAACATATCCACCGCTCAAAATACTTTCACATTTCACTATACTAATTCACCACTAATCCTTTCTCACACTTCTTTACCCATTCCTCAGATCCATCTTTGTCACACTTCTTTACCCATTCCTTAGATCCATCTCTCTTTGTCACACTTCTTTACCCATTCCTCAGATCCATCTCTTTGTCACACTTCTTTACACATTCCTCATATCCATCTCTATCACCCTCACTCTATCTATCACCCTCACTCTATCTATCGCCCTCACTCTATCTAACTATCCCACTCACTCTATCTATCGCCCTCGCGCTATCTATCGCCCTCACTCTATCTATCTATCGCCCTCACTCTATCTATCTATCGCCCTCACTCTATCTATCTATTGCTCTCACTCTATCTATCTATCGCCCTCGCTCTATCTATCTATCGCCCTCACTCTATCGCCCTCACTCTATCTATCGCCCTCACTCTATCTATCGCCCTCACTCTATCAATCTATCACCCTCACTATCAATCTATCGCCCCTCACTCTATCAATCTATCTATCTATCGCCCTCACTCTATCTATCTATCGCCCTCACTCTATCTATCTATCGCCCTCACTATCTATCTATCTATCGCCCTCACTCTATCTATCTATCGCCCTCACTCCATCGATTGCCCTCACTCTATCAATCTATCGCCCCTCACTCTATCAGTCTATCTATCTATCTATCTATCTATCTATCTATCTATCTATCTATCTATCTATCTATCTATCTATCTATTTATCTATCTATCTATCTATCCATCTATCTATCGCCCTTACCCTATCTATCTCCCTCACTCTATCTATCGCCCTCACTCTATCTATCTATCGCACTCACTCTATCTATCTATCGCCCTCACTCTATCTATCTATCGCCCTCACTCTATCTATCTATCACCCTCACTCTATCTATCGCCCTCACTCTATCTATCTACCTATCTATCTATCTATCTATCTATCTATCTATCTATCTATCTATCTATCTATCTATCTATCTATCGCCCTCACTCTATCTATCGCCCTCACTCTATCTATCTATCGCCCTCACTCTATCTATCTATCGCCCTCACTCTATCTCTCGCCCTCACTCTATCTATCTATCGCCCTCACTCTATCTATCACCCTCACTCTATCTATCGCCCTCACTCTATCTATCGTCCTCACTCTATCTATCGCCCTCAGTCTATCTGTCTATCTATCTCTCGCCCTCACTCTATCTATCTATCGCCCTCACTCTATCTATCTATTGCCCTCACTCTATCTATCACCCTCACTCTATCTATCGCCCTCACTCTATCTATCGTCCTCACTCTATCTATCGCCCTCACTCTATCTGTCTATCTATCTATCGCCCTCACTCTATCGCCCTCACTCTATCTATCTATCTATCTATCTATCTATCTATCTATCTATCTATCTATCTATCTATCTATCTATCTATCTATCTATCTATCTATCTATCTATCTATCTATCTATCTATCTATCTATCTATCGCCCTCACTCTATCTATCTATTGCCCTCCCTCTATCTATCGCCCTCCCTCTATCTATCTATCGCCCTCCCTCTATCTATCTATCTATCTATCTATCTATCTATCTATCTATCTATCTATCTATCTATCTATCTATCTATCGCACTCACTCTATCTATCTATCGCATCACCACAGCATCACTCAGCACCACCACAGCATCACTCAGGGGCACCACAACATCACTATGCGCTACCACAGCATCACTGAACGTCACAGCATAACTCGTCGCCACCACAACATCCCTCCGCGCCACCACCGCATCAATCTGTGCAACTATTCAACAACTGGTTCAAATATGTTCTATCAATGTTTCAAGCTTTATTACAAATGTCAAAAAAAGATGTTAATATTTCACTTGTGTTCTTGGATTTTCGTCACAATAAAATACACTGAACATAATCTTCACAAAAGTTATTTACAAAAGTTTAAGCTATTGCCATTATAAATTATAATAACTATAATTAAGTATTAATTATTAAAGCCATTGTTATTTGTAATATCAATACATTTAAGTCACGTAAATACAACACATATTGCATTACAAATGCTATAGGTGTCACATTTGCAAAGTTATGACTATTGGCATTGTAAATGACAAAGCTATTAATTTAGCTATTTTCAAAACCAACACATAAATAAAAAATGTGTCATTTACAATACCAATAGCTCAAACTTTCCTAATGCGAGACCTATTGCATTGCAAATGCTCGTTCTCCTTGTTTCTAAAATATGTGCTGGTGTGGTGTGTGACTGTGCGGTATTTGAAATTAATACACTTGCTGATGGTTTTATATTTATAAAAGTAAACATTAATATGGAAGAGTACTGAAGAATGAATGATTGGCTGGGGACGTTTGATCAATCTTTGCAGGAATTCCTGAGAAAATGCATGGAAACAATTATATTAATAGGTGGGAATTTTAATGCTCAATTGTATCTTGGCCAGGCAGACATTCAGATGGAAGACATTCTGGACTGTTATAACAGTACCCCAGCCTCTTTCCCAGCCGGCTCAATAATGCGGGAGGCCAAGGTGTTGAGCCAATGGCTGATAAACAATGGCCTGGTATGCATGAACGGTCATTTTAAAAATGACATACCAGCAGCTGTAACATTTAGGCAGGGCAACTGGAGGACCTGATTGACTATATGTTCACCCTAGCCTGGCAGTTTGGTCTCTTTTCAGGTTTTCAAGTGGAAATATATGAGGAAAATGATCATTGGACCACGTCGGCTGTCCTATATTCCCACGAGCACGTGGCAGCAGAGAAGGTTCTGTTCCTTGAGGTATATTTCCCTCGGAGGCTTACAACTCGTCTCAACCTAACCCACCTACAGCTTTTAGCTCCAAATCAACTCACGGAAAACACTGAGGTTTTTTTGAGCCAAGAGAATAGCATTTTGTGATTTAATGAGATTGTGGTTAAAATGTTGGCCTGTATACATGTAAACATAAAAAATAATGTGGGGTAGATGTCATGTTAATGGGAAGGGTTGGTTTGATTCCACAAGCAAGCAAATAGAAAGCCTGGTGAGAAAGACCTCTAAACAATCAAGGTTGAGACCGAAGGGTTATCCCAATCAGGAGCTGGACAGGCTAGAGTGTGAATATAGGCAACTGAAAAAAAAGTAAATGTCCACTTTCTACCATAATAAGTAGGTCAATATGTAGATGGTTATTCAATCAGGGGACTAACAATAGTTCTGGATGAAAGTAAATGAATCCTGCAGCCCTCATGGGGGGCTCTAACATGTATGATTGCCAAGGATATCCGGGCAGCGTATTTAGATGGCCTATATGGTAGCCCTCCTATGTCATACAGGCTAAAGTATACTACAGTGAGAATTTGCCCCCCACTTGGTTTTCTGTGTTAGGGCGGTAATTGATCATGATAAACTATCAATATAGAATCCCAGCAGTGCTAATCAAGTCAAATAACCCCTGATGGGCAAGGGGATTTCCCTCCTGTTCTGTTGGATAGCCTCAACTGGTCACTATCCCCTGTCATGGAGGGGTTCTATAGTGAAACCCATATTACAAAAGGGTTAGGCTTGGACCCCTCACTATACAGATTGATCAGCCTTTGGACACCTCGGAGAAGGTGTTCTCAAAAATCCAACTGTCATGATTGGGTGATTAGACATATGAGCATCAGATCATACCGATCGAGCAGTGAGGATTTTGGGAGGGTCACTCAACTGTAGTCCATTGCTTTGCTGTCTGGGCCATCATTCGCAAGGCTCTGGAACTGAAGCAAAGGCTATGCTGCCATTTTATCAATTTCTGGACAGCCTTCAACACAGTCGACAGGGGGCTGCTATGGGGGAAACTTGATACTTGGAAACTGCTGATTGACCTCATTAGCACATTACAATCATGGCATACATACAATTGGGCTGATGTTGAGCTCTATAAATCTGGGAGATTGTCGAAAAATATTCCAATTCGGAACGGCCTCCGTCAAGGATGTGTCTTAGCCCCCCTGCTTTTTAGTTTATTTCTAGCCGACCTCCCAGTAGCCATAAATCTAACGAATTCATTTTCTCCTAAAGTTAGAAAACAGCATATCCCTTGTCTGCTATATGTGGACATTTTGGTTCTTCTGGAATACACTCCTATTGGTCTGCAAAGAAAATTGTACTCTCAAGAAGCATACTGCAAGCACAATTTGCTGCAAATTAATTTGGAGAAGACCAAGGTGCTGATCTTTGGAAAAAAGTGAATAACTTCAAAAGGTAGTAGTGAATGTTTATAAATATCTAAGGCTGTCTTTTAATAGGAACCTAAAAGGGGCATCCATATGGGGTGTGTTAAGCAGACGTCCATGTTCCAGGCTTGGTGTTTGGTCAAATTTAACTGGAAATATGGGGGCCTGGCCGTCACAGCTTTAATGAAGGCTTATGAAGGGAAAATTCCCATTTGGGGTTGTACAGAGCAGAGGTACTTGCCCTTGGCCACTACTGCAACTGTAGATCCGAAGGAGGGGGCAGTCCTCAGAAGACTTCTGTTATTGCCAGCAGGAATCATGGCTCAGGGTAGGAGAGAATTGAAGCTGGTTTCCTGGAACTTGTTGGCGAACTCCCATGTATTGAGATTTATTAATAAGCTATTGGTGGATAGTGATGCCCCAAAGTTGTCTAAACTATGCTTGAAGAAATTCTTGGTAGTGAAAGGAGGTGGGCAAGGGAAGTAAGAAACAGGATAAGGGGCTTCGAAAAAATGCTTTCTCCTTGGGGTACAACCAAAACCTGGTCTCCCTTCCCCATTAAACCAGCCCTTAGAGAATCTGTAAAAAGGTTGAGGGTTTTATGGACCTGGCCTATGTGAGCATGAAGTCTTCCATCAGCTTCTCATTAAATACCCTTTGCCAGGACAAAATCTTCCTCTAGCAGGCTCAGATACCTGACCCTAGACTACATATAGATATTTTAAAGGTGAGAGTAGGCTGCAATCACATCTTTTCGTCCTGTAAATAGTGTTATGTGGTCCTGGATGGGAATAGATTCTGTACATGCTCAGTGAATGTAAAAAAGCTCTTTGTCTCTTGTACTTATGGATTGTGCTTTTGATATTTGTGCCTGTATTTTTGTTTTGGTGGGGGGAGTTTTATAAAGCACATACTTGTCCCAAAAGTGTTAGACCGCTCTACATGAGCAACAGTTGCGTTACAGACAGGCACATTCATTTTGTTAGGCACAGGGAGATTGACTGATTTGCCCAGAATCACAAAATGTTGTGTATCCCTGCCAAGACTTGAACCTGGTTCCCCAGCTTTGAGGTAAACCACTCTGGCCGTTAGCCCACATCCTCTTCCCCAATTAAGTTTCTAAGACCCGTTTTTAAAATATCAAACATTTCAAAGGCTGGAGACAATGGAGCTGCTGTCTGAAATGTGCTATTTTGATATGGCATTAGGAATTGCACGTTTGTTTCTCTCTGTCAAACAGAATTTTTAAGGATGGGTTTGAATAGGCTGTGCTCCTGCCTTTGACTTGACTTGCTGATGGAGTGAAGCTTGTTTGCATTATACCCCTTCTGCAATACTTAAAGTGCAGCTAACTCTGTGTACAGATGAGGATTTTGCACTGTGATGGTTACATTACTTCCTGCGCCCTGAAGTTCTTGCAACAGGCATTAAGCATCCATTAGTGCTTGAAGTAGTAAACTATGTAAACACTTTTTTTTAATTAAACCTAGTGATAACAAAAATGTTCATTCTCTTCTTAGCCTATGCTAATTTAAAGATGTTTGTTATAAAGAAGACTCACTCAGTGGCCATCACTTTTGCTGGACGTGTAGGTGAACTGCAGGGTCTGTATTCCGCAGAGGCACGCAAAGTGCTCCATATCAGTGGTCTAGTCCTCTGTACTTATGCTTTTATCCTTTAAAGGAATTCTTGTGTTTTCAGTGTCAACCAAACGTATTTCCCCTGTCAGGCCTGCCTCTGTCCCTGTTGATCATTCTTCTTTGAAATGTAGCATATCTTTACTTGTCTTCATGGCCTTTATCAGGGAAATTACACTTTGGCCCGGGTTATGTTCTGCCCAAGATGTATCAACCTCATAGCAGCACACTTTTGTAATTGGCAGCACATATTGAGTCATCTCTTTGTTCTGCCCTTATAACGTTCAGTCCTTTTATTCCCTTAATAGTCCACCAGCATTCCACAGCAGCAAGAACAGAGCTCTGGCTTTCCAAACGCTTATTCCTTTAGGTGGATTTGTTGGCCTGCTAGCAGGCCTCCTCCCAGTGAATTCTGTCAGCTGTATTGTCTGGAATCCAGAGTCAGCCCTTCCGAGCATATAACCTTCAAATGTGGTTTTGGCTTCCAAAATGCAGCGCCATTTCCCATTATATTTTTAGGTCTGGTCTATAGACAGCTTGGGCTGTTTCGCAGCCTCTTGTTTAAAACATATTCACAATAAAAAATACCTACATACATGTAAAGTTTAAACAAACAGAGGTTTTCGGTCAACACCCGTCATCCATTCGTATGTTAAAGGGTCATTTACATTTTGCTTCCGTCCACCACAACTTATAGCATGGGACAGTGTGCCAGAACAAGTCAGCTATTAGCTCTTTGTGAGTATTAGCATTTTGCTTGTCTACATATGCTTATCCACCTAAAACTAGTTCACTTCGGTTTCTAGACTGGCAGGGGACCTGCTTTAATTTCTGTTTTCATTTTCTGTTTTCTTTATTCAATTTTACAATGGTTAATTGTTTCTTTTTTAGTAGAGCCATACACTTCAACTGAATACGTTAGTATTTCTTTATTACTTTTAACATTGTAATGCCTATTTCATATGTTTGCAAAGAAAGACTAATCAATTGCAGGCTTGCCAAGGGCAGACCTGTTATCAATTTTTGGGAAAGTGAATGAAGTAGAAGTAATTGCAAGACATTTTCACAACAGCATCTACAGTATTCTATTCATGTGCGTTGTTCTTTACCAATGCCTATTGTCCTTCCTCTCTTCAGTTCTTGTGTGGATTTTCCATTCCGTTGCCTACAGATGGCTGAAATCGAGAGTTAGGTGCTTGTAGACTTAGATGAACGAGGTAAAAAAAAAACTAGGGGTAACTTCCACATACGATCTGACCTTATTGGACCTGTAGCTCTTTTGCATCACTAGTAGGTTTAGGAATCTCTGATGAAGTGTGTCCAATTGGCAGTACGAAACCTGTGGCGTAAGTGTTCTGGAATTACTGCAGTGTAAAAAAAATCCTCTCATGAACCATATCCTTACTGGTAAAATAGATCAGAAGTTAAAGGTGCAGAGCCACTGCGAAGAAACAGGGACCAAGCATTTCCATTGATGATCCTGATACTGCACACAAGCCCTAAGTGTACTCCAAAATGATGTCCTTATGTGTCTGTGTGTTTAAGTAGTGGACACTAGGCACTAAGTCACATTTTATAGGTGGTTTCTAATGAACTTCACTCATGACAAACTCACATCTACCACCTTCACTTACCACGTGCAACCAAACAAAACATCAAATGATCATGATTAGGACGCGCTGGCCTTCTTGGATAGGCTCAACACCTCAACCTAAAGGAGAGCAGCTCTGTAAACCACTGCCAAACTTTTTTAACCACCCAGCTGATTTCACACTACCCGATTCTACCATTATTCTCTACTGTTAGTTCATAGCTGTCTTCCTATTCGCTGCTGGCATGGTGTGTGTGGGATCCATGCTTTCTTATAAACCTCTAAGTTCCCATCTGCAGATGTGTGGATAAACTTGGAAATTATCATCTCTCCCTAAGAAATAAGTGTGGTGAATGAACCACATGATGATATTTGATATTCCCTGGATTTTTCAAAGGTGCTGTTACTGTACATATATGGGTTGTGAAATCCAGGGCTCTTTGGCCTCCTACAGCAAATGATTTGCTACAAAAAAGAGAGTGCTGTAGTCTGGCTTCAGCTGAGCTCATTGATGTTTCTTGCCTTGCGCCCTGGCTCTAATAAAACTTACAGGAATGCAAACGTCTAGTGGAAGGCCTATGGGGATTGCTTCCCATTGCTAAAGCCCTATTCCCGCCGAATGAAGTAATCCCATTTTTTTGTGTGACTTTTTTCTTCTGAATGGTCACATCCTGTCTTCTTGGAAGCATATTGTTCACGTTAACCTCAAAGCTTTGGCAGAAAAATGAGGTTTATAAAACAACTATTGCTTCCAGCAAGTTTGCAAAGAAGCGGATAACCCTCCGCGGCCCAATGATCATGAAAGATGAAGAACTTTTAAGAGACGTGATTTTTACCTGTCTGCTGTGACGTCCAGGTCTTGATGCTAAGCAGTGACTAGGATCGGAAAAGAAAGAATGCACACAGAGGGAATAGGACAAATGTGAAAGAATGATTCAAACAAGTGAGAGAGGAAGACCAAGGCAAACAGACACATTAATGCATTGAACATTTATAGCTATGTGTGTATGGGCATGTGTGAGCTTGTGCAATTGTGTCTGCCTTTATGTGTATCCACACATGCATGTGGCTCTGGGAAGACCATCCATCAGTCTCCGGGAACCATCTTTTAATTGTGCCGGGAACAGAGGTACAGATAGTAGGTGTTCCTTTTTTGCATGTCTATTGCCTGTTCAGGTAAGTGAAGGGGTGTTGTGATTGGCCCTTAAAACCTTGCATGCTCATGACTGCCCCCGACCATCATGAGTCACGGTGGGCAAGTGAGGAGGATGGCCGGGGGACGTCCGAATACCGCCCACGTTTAAAAACGCCCGCACAGCTCGAAAATTCGCTGCGCATGCGAGGGGTTAATGGGGAGAAAGTAATGGAAGTCTTTCTGATGCCCTGTGCCCAATTGCCTACTCAACACATGCACAATCACAAACATCCATAAGCTTGATAGTAAGGTGGCGACCGGTTGTCCAAGCCAAACCCAATCATCACTATAAGACACAATGGGACTCTTTGGGGCATATTTACCAGGCACTGCACCACCTGAACATCACTTTTAATGAAGTTCCTGCAGCGCAATGCCTAGCTTCATATTTACAAAGTGGCGTTAAGCTTTATAAATAATGGTACCCTTTCACACAGATATCTGCTTGAAAAGGGGGTGCAATGGGTGTTCCAGTGGGTGTTCCACCGCAATACCTATTGCTTTTTGACGCTGCCCCAGATTTGCAAGGATCTGTAAATCTGAGGAAGCACCAAAAACTAACGTTTTGCAGCGGGAATCTTTCTGGATTCACTATGCTGTGCATTATTCCGCAGTCTAGTGGTTGGGTCCGGAATCGTAGTATTTTTTCTTTTTTTTTTTCCGTAGCCCAGGTGGGCGTCGATGTCCCACCATTTGGTGTCCTTCCTGTGACGTCGGCACGCTTTCCCCGGAAGCTCCCACCTTTGGGCGCCATCTTCAGTTTATTTGTTCCGCCGTTGGGTCTGGATCGTCACCGAGAGGTTCCAGAGTTTTTGGAGAAAAGGAGAAAATAAAGACAGAAAACCACCGAAAAAATTGGAGAATACATCTCGCAATCAAGACCACTGAACCGGGACGATGAAGAAGGAGGAGAATATCGAAAACTTCGACGTCCAATGGAGAATGCGCATACAAGGGGCCCTGAGCGCAAGAATGGACACATTTTGCCGTAATTGCCACCTCAAATACGCGCAGAAGGACCAGCATCCGGTTTGCAACCTCTGACTGCCGGTCGACCACGAGAGCAAGGATTGCAACGCCTGCTCGGCATTTACCCCAAAGACACTCAGGATAAGAGAAAGACAGAGAAGAGCCAACTACAACATGCAAGGCCATGGTCAACCTCCGTCGCTCCAGGACTTGGGCCTCTCCAGTGGGGAAGAGGACAACATCGCCGAGGGACCAGATGACTACACGGTCGTAGAGACCGATATGAAATCCACAAAGGAGGTAAGAGAGACGTCGACCCCTAAAACCCCAACAGACTCTCGAAAATCAGAGTCAGACTCTCGAAAATCAGAGTCAAAGTCCTCGAAAGGAGCACTGGTGCTGAAACATTTGATGGACACTGCTGCATCCAGGGACAAACAGCCCAGCGGATCCTTCGAAAAGGACTCCCAGTCAGTGAAAACCCAAGACAAGCCTAGGTCGTCGAAGCACGTCCCCGAAAAGGCACCCTCGACGCCGAAGGAAAAGGACCCGAAGTCAACTTCGATGTTGACTTCGACGACATTGAAGAGATCGGCCGAAACCCTCGATGCCCAACAGACCGCCGAGATAGAGAGGAAAAAGAGAAGGCCCGAGGCCGAAATGTACAGTATCCTCCAAATGAAAAAGAAATTCAGTGAACGGATGAAAAGGTTCACCATCCCGTCGAAGCCGACGACGATTGTCGAGGTTGCAGACGAAGAGGGGTTCGACGCCGAAGAGCCGCCGAATACTTCGAAGCCCCAGGAACTGCAGGAGGAAGAGGGCCTATACTATTATGAGGGAGAAGGCGAGGAAGACCAACAAACAAGTTTGGGGTCGGCAACCTCGGTGGCGCAGGACCTGGATTGGCAGGACCTCGATGCCGAAAGCCCGGAAGAGGCCATATAAACGTATCCTTCAAGGCCTTCGCCGCCAGATGACATTGGCATCTACAATATGGTCATCAAAAATGCGGCTGTAGCATATGGGGTGAAACTGGAGGAAGAGAAACCAAAAGCCTGCTTCCTCTTAGAGACCTTGCTCCCCACTCAAACTAGGAGTCAATTCCTCCCCATGCTCCCAAGTGTCCTGGACCAGGGAAGGGAAGCATTCAAGGAACCATCAAGCTGCAGATCTGTCACACCTAGGACAGAGAAGAAGTATAAACATTCCTCTAAGGACCAACCATACATTCAGGGATCCGTCATGGCTGACTCCTTCATTGCAGCAACAGCCAAAAAAAGGGCCAACATTCCCACAAACTCAGGCCCACCACCAGACAAGGAAAGTAAGAGGATAGACCTCACTGGTAGAATAAGAGAGAGGAATGCAGCAATCCACTGGCGCATTGCCAACTCTAATACTCTACTCAACAAGCATACATACCAGCATTGGGAGGAGGTGGGACAGCTACTCAAACACCTCCCTGAACAATACCAAAAGAGAGCAGCACACCTGGTGAAGGAAGGCAAGCACATGGCAAACTCATGCCTCAAATCGGCCCTGGATGCGGCAGACACATCCAGCAGGCTCATGATGATTGGGGTAACAGAAAGAAGGCATGCCTAGCTGAGGATCTCAGGTTTCAAGCCGAAAGTCCAGAATAATATTCTAAACACACCCTTCAATGGAGAAGCACTGTTCTGGGCGCCAGTAGATGAGAAACTGACGCGGCTGAAGAAGAAAAATGAAATTGCAAGGGCCATGGGGGCGTTGCAGTACAGAGGTATGAGAAGGGGCACCCCAACACGGAGACCAAACGGAAGAGAAGGAAACCAGCCGTGAATGTCACATCAGACATTCCAGCAGAACTACCACTGCAACAATCAAGCGCAGCAGGGTCAGCAACAGCAAACCTGGCAATACCAACCTAGGGACCAGTCCTTTAGCGGGAGGGTGAATGGACGAGGACAAACAAGAAGAGGGGGCCAGCAACCCACCTCAAAGTGATTCCACTCCACCAATTGGCCCACCCACACAACACCTCTAGGGGAGGGGCACAACAAAATAACCAAAAAAGTTTTACACAAACTCAAATCATGGATCAACGAACATGTAACACCAGTAGGAGGCAGACTAAAACACTTCTTCCAGGAGTTGAAGAAAATAACAACAGACAAATGGATGCTGAACATCATACAGTTCTGATACTGTATAGAACTGGAAAAGAAACCTCCAAACAGGAAACCAAAAAGCAAGGCGCGCTCAGCTAAAGAACCCGCGCTCCTCCTACAGGAAGCACAAGAACTCCTCCACAAGAAGGCGATAGAAACAGTACCGTTCAGAGAAAGAAACAAGGGAGTGTACTCAAACTACTTCCTCGTACCATAGGTGGATGAAATGTTAAGACCCATCCTGGACCTACGGTTCCTAAACCAATACAAATAGACTCAAAAATTCAAGATGACATGCCTACAGGAGGTTATTCCTCAGATAAGGGACGGAGACTTTATGTCCAGCATAGACCTCAAAGATGCCTACCTACACATTCCCATGAACAGACAACACAAACATCTACTAAGATTTGCCATCAACACAGCGCACTACCAGTTCACAGCCCTAGCCTGCGGACTAAAATCCGCACCAAGGATCTTCACCAAATGCCTCGCAGCAGTAGCAGCACACCTACGGAGGCAAGGAATTCATGTATAACCCTACCTCGACGACTGGCTAATAAAGGCAAGTTCATACAAACAATGGAAAGTACATGCACAGCGGGTCACACAGATGCTGACAGGACTGGGATTCTCAATACACTGGGGAAATCCTCAATGGAACCAGAACAGGTGAAAATCTTCCTGGGCGCACAGATCAACACCATCCAGAGCAAAGTGTTCCCCAGCGACAAAAGAACACTCGCCTTGATGAAGGAGACACGTCAATTCCAGAAGGGGCAAGCTCTGACAGTGAGGACAGCGAGCAAGATCATTGGGATGATGGCATCATACATACACCTAGTCCCCAATATACGACTCCACATGAGACCATTCCAGGAATTACTCCAACAACAATGGCCACAAGCTACAGAGAGTTGGGAAGATCTAGTGGTTGTAATGCAAGCAGTGCAAGAGGAGATAGCGTGGTGGAACAAGGAGAACATAACAAGAAGTGGGGGACACCAAAAATAGACCTATTTGCAACACACCAGAATGCAAAATGCTAATACTTCGCATCCAGGCAACCAGGGGAACAATCCCAGGGGAATGCCCTATGGATAAACTGGTGAAAAACATTTGCCTACGATTTTCCCCCGATACCACTGATACACAGGGTCCTCAGCAACATGACACTGATTCTGGTGGCACCACAGTGGGCCAGGCAGTCCTGGTTCTCACAAATAGTGGAGATGGCGCAGGGACCACCACACAAGTTTGCAAAAAGAAAAGACTTGCACTCCATGCAAAACGGGGAGGTACTTCACCCAGAGCCAGAGAGCCTCTGCCTAGCTGCCTGGCTCCTGAAGACATAGAGTTTGCATACCTAAAACTCCCAGAGAGCACACTGCGGGTGCTACGGGAGGCAAGGAGACCTACCACACGGAGGTGCTATGTGGTGAAATTGAAAAAATTCACACAATGGTGCATCAGGGAAAAACTACACAAGAAAATAACTAAGGCATGAACTGTGCTAAAATATTTAACACACCTGCTAAAAACAAACTTGAGCTCTACCTCGCTGAGAGTATACCTAGCAGCGATAGTAGCCTACACAAGAGGGGAGACGGGAAAGAGCTTCTTTACATCCCAAGTAGTAAAGAGATTCCTAGAAGGGGCTTAAAGGATAGCCCCCCAAAAAGGATGCAGCCGCCGGCATGGAACCGTGATATAGTTCTAACAGAGCTTATGAAAGCGCCTTTTGAACCGATCCACAAGGCCTCACTACAGATGCTCACAATGAAGACAGCCTTTCTGGTAGCAATCACCTCACTACGCAGGGTAAGCGAGCTACAAGCGCTGACGCTACAGGAACCCTACATTCAAATACACAATGACAGAGTGGTAATGAGAACCGACCCACACTTTATGCCAAAGGTGGTGTCAAGGTTTCATATGAACCAAACAATACAGATACCAAGTTTCTTTCAGAAACCATCCACAAGCGCGGAGAGAGCACTACACACTCTGGATGCTAGAAAGGCAGTAATGCATTACATGGAAAGAACTAAAGATCACAGGAAAACAAAGCAGTTCTTTGTATCCTTTGCAAGCAGTTTCCTGGGAAGACCAGTAACAAAAGGCACAAACTATACAATTCTTCACAAGCAGGCAGGTCAAGAACTACTAGGAGGGGCACAAGCCCACTCTACCAGGAAAAAGGGAGCAACAATAGCCTTCCTGGCAAACACACCCATCCAAGACATCTGCCTGGTGGCAACATGGGCTTCAGTGCACACGTTCACTAAGCACTACTGCGTGGATATACAAATGAACAAGGAAGCACAAGTAGGACAGAAAGTGCTTCAACATATATTCAACAACCAACGCTCATCTTCCACCCAGCCGCCACAAACATAACAAACCGCTACAAAGTCTATGCACAGCATAGTGAATCCAGAAAGAGTCACGCTGTAAAACAAATAGTTTCTTACCTGTCGGTGTAGTTTTGCAGCTTGAAGACTTTCTGGATTCACTAGCGAACCCTCCCACCTCTGCCAGAACGATGAGACAGGAGGAGGAGAGAATACAAGGACAGTATACAATTAGACTCTTTAAGAGACAACATTGAAGTTCCTTTAAATAAAGGAAGAACTTGAAAACATTGGAAAAGGATGAACAAACATGACACAAAAACAAGAAAAAAAGAATCTGAAGATGACGCCCAAAGGTGGGAGCTTCCGGGGGAAGTGTGGTGACGTCACAGGAAGGACACCAAATGGTGGGAAGTCGACGCCCACCTACGGAAAAAAAAACCCAGAAAAAATACTACGATTCCGGACCCAACCACAAGACCGCGGAATAATGCACAGCATAGTGAATCGAGAAAGTCTTCAAGCTGCAAAACTACACCGACCGGTAAGAAACTATTTGTTATGCAAGAGCTGGCGTTAGAATGGTGAAAAGAGGAGCAAAACGCCATGAATGGGTCACCTTCCTGCAAATAAATAATAATTAAATAATGAGTATTTGCTACTTCTCTGTGTGCTGCAGAATGCAGGACACATAGAAGTTACAAATCGCCAGGATGAATTGTTTATGTGCAGGAAGGGGCACCCTTGCACTATGGTGCAAGGATCCCTGTGTTGGTGCTTAGCAGCTAATTTTAGCGCCAGTGCTAGGGAAAACACAGGGGTGCGCCATGTTGTAAATATGGTGCATCCCTGCATTTTGGAAATGTCAGAGCACTTCGCTGCCAAACTTGGCACAGCTCCACGCTCCGACATTTCCTTGCACATATGCCCCTTTTTCTCTCTGATCTGAGCTGAGATTTTTGGAGGCTCAAGTACAATATGGATCACTTGGGTGACAAGGGTTCCCTCTGATCTGAAGGAATCGAATTGTAGCTGAAACTATTTATGAAATTTACTGGAAAACAATGTCCATCTCAAAGACATTAACATTTGTCATGTTTTTCAAAAATGTGGTTTGCAGCATGTGTTGTTGTTTTGTGCAAACCGTGGGAAAACATCTGTTCATTTGTATGTTGCATGGAAGCTGGAAGCTGTACACCAGGCACTGGTAGTCATTCGAAGTAGGAAATAAATACTTTTGCCCTCAAAGCTGATGGGAGCGACTTTATGTGGTGGAGCATGTAAAGGGTCTTCCACAAATCTCCAACAGTCAAAGACATAATTGAAGCACAAGGAGCAGGTGAGCATATCCAAGTATATAATGTATTTAACACAAACTCTGGCGCTGGGGTTGGTTCAACAGTTATGAACCTACAGAACGTTCAGCATCCAGGCTGTGGTATCAGTCCTTTGGTAACGCCATTGACGGCCTAGTCACAATACTCCAGAAAAGTAGATGTAGGGCTGAAGAATGTACACCAGAAATAACAAGATTTAGAAGAAATTATCCTACCGTGCTTCATTGCAGAACTCTAGTCTAATATCTCCATAATCGTGAGTGAGGTCCATCTGCAATGATGCATTCTGACATGGAGACTCTAACACTGAAATAGGTACTAATGCAACACTTTTTGGGTGTTGTAAGGTACCATGGCATGGATTATGGTACGAGAGCAATGCCCCTTGTGCATGTGTTTACTGAGTGATCCCAGTACAAACTGGGGTGAAGGGCCCCGCTGCCCGCTCTGTTGTGCGCTGCAGGCACCACACAGCATGGGAAGTTGAAACTGATCCAGTGATCAGGGACTAACAAATTTTCATTACCAGGGCCCAATTCATTACCCAACAAGCCCCTTCACGCTGGGTGAGTGAATACCAAAATTTACCAATTTCCAGTTAGTATATCATCCATGCATATACTTTGTGGAAATGCAATCTTTATTTATGTATCAGGGTTTGGCAAACTAATACCGGGATCTAGAAATACTCTTTATAAACCAAATTTAATATCTCTAATAAAGACAAACTCACTGGTATAATGTTTTATCTAAATAATGTGATTGCTCATCATTACAATACAGTATGAAACATAAATCACCACTCAAGAGACAAATAAATGAGAAATGAAAAAGAACATCTCAACATCAATCCTATGAGTGAGTGGATAGCGTAGAGACGAAAGATCAGAGACAAAAGACATTTGCAAAGTGAATATGCAAATTCAGATATTATACTAACCCATAAAGGAAAATAGGAAAACTACTCTCTGACCATGAGAGCAGCAAGGCCTCTCAAGAAGATATAAAGAAGCAAAGACTAAGTCAGGAATCAGCTAACAGGAACAGCCAACCCAAATAGGAATAGGAGACAGCAATGCAGCCCTCTCCTCTTGCAAAGTAGGAAATCACGCAACTCCTCCCACCAGGTACCTAATATTATACTCTAAAACCCAAAAAGACCAACCCACATTGTATCATAACACACAATTTCTCTTCATTCTATTGGTTAAGGAAGGGGGTGTACTGTCACACCAATCTCGTCATGACACTTCTGTAAGACTGTCCATCGTCTTCTTTATTTATCTTATCAACTTCCAGCCCAGGAAATACAAATTCGAGCTGTTGTTATAATACACATTTCCTCCATTTTGGTCATTTAACAACTTTTATGCCTAGATTGTTCAATTGCGCCGCTCTCTAAGGAAGTGTTCCTCTTCTGAAGATTATTTTGTTTCTCCACGCAAATTTTGGCAGGCACACAGGACCCGTGAAGGACGAACAGTTTTTCACCTTCCCTTTCTCGCTCATATTAAACGCGCATTTATTTTCTGAAAGGACACTCCGGCCTTATCTGCAGAGCAGAATACCATACTTCTATGGAAAACAAACACAATCATTATTAATCACTTATAATGCTATACCATAGCGCACCCACCCTGTGTGTTGCATTTACCTATGCACATCCCAGATTAATGTTATTTCCAACGCATATTAGTATAGAACAATCAAGCAGTATTAGTCCTTTTATTTTCCATTAGTGATAAGCATTTGCGGCCTACTCCAGCATTTTAGTTTGCACTTGCGCAGTTTCATTTTCCCTCATGTTAGCCCTTTTTGCATTTAGTTTACACAGCACACGATTAATGATTACACACTATTGGGGTTAAATCCGAGCAGGTTTCATTTCGTGAAGACCCAGTTCCTTCACAGCAAAGATTCACCAGCCAATTTCTGCTTCTGTGCAGGTGCCTCCTGATTCTCGGGGTCCTGAAAGACCCACAAGGGTGAATTGAAATGTGAACTATATTTATACTCATGGATTCCTTTGCGTGCTTTCAAGACTGGGATGAGCGTCCATCTGCAAAGCCTCTGATGGTGCGGCGACACTGCACTGTGTGCGTCAACTCTGTACTGTCAATGTCTCTGAAGAGGCGCCACTGGTCTCCTTGTGGAAGGGGCCATGGATCTCCCAACCACAGTCCATGTGTATTCTGTTAATGGCCAGCCGTCTGTGGTTTCTTGGAGGTTTCTGCTTAAGTACTCCCTCCCAGATGGCGTACTGGTGGGACACGCTAACAGCACGCTTCCCATATTCACAAGTCATCCATGTCTGTGTGTGCATAGCTCTGCCAGTATTCACCTGGGCCAGGAATGATTGTCCAGGCAGGACTCTGTGATCAATGTGAGTATAAAAGATGGTGGTCTTTCTCAGTGACTCTGGGCTGAAGCCCCTCACCATTGGAGCAGTGGAAACAGTGTATGCATCACCTGGTTTTGCGATGTTTTGCTTATTATTATTATTATTATTATTATTATTATTATTATTATTATTATTATTACACTCATTTGTAAGGCGCACAAATCATCCCCAAGGGGATCTCTCGGTGCCCGGGAGGAGGTCTAGTGGAACAAACTCGCTTAGAATAGCCATGTCTTAAGCATCTTCTTAAATTGTGTCAGTTTGGGGCAGTACCGTATTTGTTCAGGAAGCTCATTCCAGTGTTTGGGGACTAGACAGGAAAAGGTGTGGCCACCCATTTTGACTTTCCTGATTCTCTGGCTGCGCAGCAGGCACTGGTTACTGAACCTAAGACACCGTCCAGATTGATAGCGTCCTATTTTGTTCGTCGGGTAAACTAGACCCAGACCATGTAGAGATTTGAAAGTCATGCACAGCAGCTTAAAAAGGGCTCGTTTCCTAACCAGGAGCCAATGGAGTTGGTGTAGGAGAGGCAGGGAAGGAGTTAATGATGGCTTATTGAGGGGAAGCCGCGCTGCTGTATTCTGTACTACCTGAAATCTAGATATCAGGTCTTCCCTAATTCCTACCAACAAAGCGTTTCCATAGTCCAGATGACTAATTAGAAGTGACTGGATGATTGTCTTTCTGGCGTTTAGCGGGATCCAGGGAAAGATCTTTCTCATCATCCGCATGATCCCTAAGCAGGTGTCTGTAAAAGTTTTCACCTGTTCTTCCATGGAAAGCTTGTTGTCGATTCTTACTCCTAGGTTTTTGGCCCATCCTTTAGGGGAGGGTGCTTCTCCTAATTCTGGTGGCCACCACTCCGTGGTCCACAATTTTTCTGCCTTGCCGGACAGGAGTATCTCAGTTTTGGAAGAATTCAATTGTAGGAAGTTCTTCCTCATCCAGCTTGCAATGTCCGTCATGCAGTTTAGAAACCTAGCTTATGTCACTTCAGGGTCGTTTTCTAAGTGTATGATCAACTGTGTGTCGTCAGTATAGGATAAGGTTTCAAACCCACAATTTCTGACGATAGAGGCTAGGGGGGCTACATATAGATCAAACAGTGTTGGGCTCAATATAGAGCCCTGTGGAACCCCCTTATCAACTGCAGCCGTGTGAGACACGAAAGCGTCCAACTGGACGCATTGTGTTCTGTGAAGTGTGTTGCTGGGCTTCTGCTCATTCACCCCGGGAAAACCAGTCCCTGTTGGCTGATTAGCATTATTTGAGCCTGGGAGGGCTCTGAATATGTGGTCTTATCTCATGAGTTTCAGTGCTCTGAAGATGTGGTCTTATCTCTGGAGTTTCAGTACTGTGTCTCGTCTTGCTTCCACATATGAGGACTGAGAAGGTGGACTGAATGACTGCTTAGTACTGCCTGTATCCCCACTCGCCTCTAAAGTCATTATTTAGTTTATTGTGTTTTGGGCATTAAGACATGAAGGCATTGAGTGAACATGAACATGTGACCACAAAAATACTCCTGGCTTCTCTCCAGATATCCTGCTTCCAGACTTTCAGATCATGTGAAAGAAAATGGTATGAATTCCTTAATGGCTGTAAGGGCACATCTCGTTCAAAAGGCTTTCCCTTCTAGTTTCATCTAAGTCATGGTCTCGCAAAAGTTGTGTAATGCACGAGTGTTGAAGCCGGTTAACAATGCTTTGGGAGCAAATGATGTATCGGTACCCAGAGGATTCAACCTAAAACTATAGGCAGTAGAGCAGAGTTCGAACGAATCCAGAAATCAGTCCACGAAATTTTACAGAGGTTGTCAGTCTAGTGTGCTTGGCCCTCCCTCCCTCCTCTGTGTGTTTTATATTTACTGACTGTGGGGATTTGAGATGACGATCACAATGTGACTTTAACACAATTGTCGCTTTGGTAAATAGGTCAATTAAATTAGACATGGTATACAGATAAGGCCAGCAACTCACCAAGGCCGAGCAGGAGAGTGGTTTCCAAAGACAGCAACATCATGGAAAGCTGGCACCAGCCGCCTGATCAAGAGATAATGAACTTAGCTTTTGAAAAACTATCAAAACAAAGGCAGGTTTGAACGGATGCAGCACCAGACACCCAGGAGCAGGGGATTCTAGCAGCAGCAAATATAGACTGCATTTTCTGCCAGTGTTGGAGAGCAAGAGCGCGAAGGGAAGGCACAAAAAGAAAAAAAACCACAAATGAAATACAAGTTTGAACATGTGCCGGGTAGATGGGTATGACAGAGATAAAAAAAAATAATCAGCTTGCCGAATTAACCACCTGTTTTCCATCACAAAGGCGCCGGTGGCCCGGTGTGGTAACCTGGCATTTACTGTAGTGGTTGATTTGCACTGCGCTCCAAGAGCGAGCAGGGCATGCCCCGATGCTAATGGCGGACTATATATGTATGAAAAGAGCATATGTCTGTTTATCGTATAATGAAAGGGATAATTAATGACTGTGCTGAAGTGAACAATAGTTGATTTTTTTTTTTTTTTAATATTCAGGTGCATAGTTTCTTGTAGAATCATTTCAACAGTAGAAACTTCCCTCAGCACCAATAACATGGACTTGAGTCTGACTTTTGTTTAGAGACCACTGCTCTTATTTTGAGGGTCAAACCTCATTCAATCCTCATTTAGTCTGAAAGTAGGATCAATTTCATGACCCTCTCAAATAGTCATCTAGTTCAACGCGTTTCAGTGAAAGGTTGATGTATAGGATCACCCTGTCTATGTACCTTCATTACAGCTTTAGGTGGTGGAGAGAGGACATTCTTTTAACCTCTGCACACATCCATTTCGAGGAAGAGGAGGTCAAGCGTGAAGGCCTCCTACTGTAGAGAGCCTCTTCTTCAGAAGAAAGCAACTGTAAGCGCCCTTATGAGGTGAATATCCAGAGCAAGGGGGCATCTGTGGCAGCCATCATACAACTCCAGATACCTGAGCATCCTGAAGGGACAGCTTCAGTATCTTCAGGGTATCCAAAATCTGCATCTAGAATACTGTACATTATGCCTCTACATTATGTCCTTCAACTCCCTTTTCAAAGACCCTGCCTTGGATTGCTGTTGAAGCCACAACATGTTCCTAGGCACTCTACCTAGTCACTAGAGCACTGTTTGTGGCCGCGCCTCTGTTTCTGAATAACCTTCTTGATTGCAATATCCCTTCACTGTCCTTGTCCTCCATGAACTTGCGGTCACTGTCAAGAGACTGGACAGCCACTTCTTCTCTCTGTTGGTACATACTCTCTAGACTTCCATGTCTTTCTCTCTCATGTTGTATTCCACAATTGTAATTGAGCTTATCTGGATTAGAGATTATGTACCCCTCTTGCTGCCAGAAAACTCTTCAGATTATGAAAAAGTAACTGACTGTCTCTCCCATTGCATCCTTCCAGTATGATATCACAGATTTCAGGGTTCGTGTGTTTGTGTGATCAGTTTTTTGTTCCATTACCAAGCATTGGTTCAATATGCATTGTAAAAGTAAGGTTTTTAATTCTTGACAGCACTGAGTGTTCAACAAGATATATCTTGCTGTGTAACAAATGCTTAATCTTCCTTCAGTAAAACATCATGGTTAGAGGATTAAAAGAAAGAACGTATCTTCGCTTGCAGCCCCACACTCTTCCACCTTCCCATGGCGCATCTTACTTGCCTGAAAAAGGAGAATGAGAAAGTGTAACAAGAGTTTGACCTTCACTTGCCACACCCCCACTGTAAACTTGGGGGCATATTTACTAATCTTACACACAGGGCAGCAAGCAAGGTTGCTGTCCTGCTTTGCAGTAAAGGAAGAGGGAAAAACGTGCCACATTTACAAAGATATGGAGCATTTCTTCTCTCTCCATGTGCTGGCACTCTGTGTGCAGGGAAAGGACACCCAGATTCTGAAAATGATACAAGAGCATACAAATAGCAAACTTGTCTGGTATACAAATGATCATAACATAAGATGATGCTTTTTTGGATGTCACTCTTGTGTTTCTTGGCTCTTGCTAAACAGTCGGGAAGGTCCTCCTAGTGCCCACCCTTAAGATGACCCGGTTCCTAGAGGGCATGCCTCCTTGCCATTTATCTTGAAGTTTAGTGCTGATATGGTGTTGTGGATGGTGTTCCCCATTTAAAGGGACCCAGACACATCCTCATACTTTGCTGCAACTCTCCCTCCCTGGTGGCACATTAGACATCACCCCACCACATTACCTTCCATCATCTCCTAATGGGAAGGCTTTCTCTACCCCACTGCACTTCCTACACAAGGAGCTTTCTCCCTTCAAATGCCCTGCTGCCTTAGAAATGCAGGCCATAGCTCTGAATGCCCCCATAATTAGGAACATATGCAGCTCTTTTTAAAGCCTCTCGGGATCACAAGGATTTTGTGCGAAGGGTTCAGAGTGTTCTAGAGTTTGGGTCCCAGAACTTTGATGCTCTTTGGTGAAGTTTGCTTTTACAGTAGGCTTGGTAGAGCACAATCTTTGCATGCATGCATGAATGTACTGGGGCAATTGATTTTGCAGATGGTCTAGCACTTTGTCAGCAAAGTCTTTTTACACGAGCCGTAATGCCTGGAAATCGGGTCTTTGATGTACTGGAAGTCAATTGATTTATTTTAGGGCCGGTGTAAGTTGGCCTAAGTTCATCAGATTTAGACATCACCTTGCACTGCAATTTGAATTCTGTGCCGTTTTTGAATTTCCTTCTTCAATGTGCCAGCGTACACTGTTTATAGAAATTCATCCTGGATTGCAAAAGAGTTCAAGTGAGTGTATTCAGTACTGTGCTTGAAAGGGAGGGGAACCCTTCCTGAGCATCAAAAGCTGGGAGTTGCTGTTCTTTCTGACATCTGAGATCTGGAGTGAAAATGAAAGATCCTGCTCAAACTACACCCCAGATCTTTGTCTGAGTCTCAAAAGCCTGTTACTGGAGGGCTGCTTCTTGATATAGTGGCACAACAAGGCTTAACTTCTAATAATCAAGGAAATGGTTTTCAATGCTTTATTTGTTATAGGTTCTTAGAAGTACCCATTCTCACCATCTTCTAAATTCCTAAAATATGCCTAATAAAGTGCTTTTCTTCCTTTTAGTATCCTTAGCTGCCAAACAAATCATATGCAGGCCTAGGGGCAGCGTGTTGCCCATTAATGGAACCTGTGTGCATTTTCCTATGATTCCCATAATGTCCTTATGCACAAAGAAGGCCCAGTGTTTCGCGGTCATGCAGCGGCACATATCATCCTTCTAGAATTTTATTGTACACTTATCCTTACTATTGATCTGCATTATTTCAAGTCAATGCCTCGTAGCCACAGTCCTTGTAATCCGTCCTTCCAAAATCAGGGGCATCAGCTCTATTTAAGAAGACTTCAGGGATTGGGAAAGAAAATAGAGAAAAATAGTTCATTCCATCTGAATTCAGCTTTGAAGTGGTAGTTTCAGTGGGTTTTGCAGGTGCAAAAAGATCACAGCACCAGTAGCCTTTGCTCCGAGAAGTGAGTGTGTATCTGCATCCCACTAAGACGGCGAGTAACGTGCAGAAATGCTTTTTTTTACACCCATATTGAATGTGTGATGGTCCTAATTGTAATATTTGCACTAATGGTAGAATTTATTTACAGGGAGTATGTACCTCCAGTCTGAGGTTGAAACTGCTGATGCATTCCTGTGGCCGATAGTATGCCACACAGATCCACATAACACAACACAACACAAAACAGCACAGCCTATAAGCAATGGACTTGGACAAAGTCCAAAATAATAAACCATAACAAATACATAAGACTGGTTTTGTCACCCATCCAGTCTCAAGATTCCCCTCTAAGATATGCAACTGAGTTGTGTAAGCCTCAGGTTTCAGTTCACAATATTTATCCAGGGAGAGGGACAGGACACGAGTAGCTTGTGCTCTCGCTTTCTGTTGCCTATCCTTGCTAAGGGTACAGCTGCCTCCATAGAGCCCTGTGGGTCTAATAACCTGTCTTGTAAGCCAGCATGCTCCCACCCATGCTTCTCGTGGGAGCGGCAGTGACCAGCATAGCTCTTAAAGGGGCCGTGAATGTCAATGCATTCAATCACATTTCTATCCACAATAAGGGGTGGAAAAGTAATTGGAGTGAAGTCACATGCATCGCTGATAGTGGAAGGACAGTCCTCCGGGCCTGCACCCTGTTAGGACCTTGACAGCGGAAACACGTTGCACACAAAGAAATGCATATCACTGCATCGCTTGTGAATAAGTGGCGAATCAAGATTTGTGCTTGTGCCACCCCGCGAGTGTACAATATATGCCAGAAGCCATTTGGGTGAAAAATGCAAATGGCGCACCTGAAGCTCATCTCGTATTTTTATAAAACACTCATGTTGCCCATCTGCACCAGCGTAAATGGGCCAAACAATATTGTGAATTCGACCCACGGAAGAGATCACTAAAAATAGTTGGATGGCAGATTTTTTTTTGCAACCTATTTGTGAAACACTTGGACTAGAACAGTAGACAGGAAACCTGTAGGCCTAGACTGCCCGAACCTGTCTTAGGGTAAGTTTCTTTATTGGTATGTGTGAGATCGGAAATATCTGCATTTTGCCCCACTTTCTGTAGCTCACAGTTCAGAAGCACGTTTGCAGGATTCCTCGCCCTATACATTGATGAAACCAGTTCCTGCTGGAGCCGAGCGGGACACCCTCTAGGACTGGCTGTAATGCAATCCCCACCGAGTTGAACCTCCCCCCGTGGCTCCATGTGCCAGTTGTCTTAGCTTGTCCTACTTGATTAATATGAGAACTGATGCAGAGGGTCTGCGAGTAATTAAATTAAACTCAGATGTAGGCTCTGCCCCGGGGGAAAGGTGAAGTAGTGTGTGCTCCGAAAGTTCTCCTGGAGTTTCTCTCTCATCATGTGCTCTTTTAGTCTCCCTTCCTGAGGCTTTGGTATTTCCTCGCTGAGTGCTGTGTTGTTTTCACTTGCACCCCTTCTCTCACGGGTGTGGACCTGTCACTGCACCGGCTCCTGTTACCAAGTGAGGGAGGATACCTGTGCACCCAGCCAGCATCTTCTCAGTTTTCTTAGAGCTGCCAGCTCAGCAGAGGAACAATCGCAATCAGAAAGCCAACCCTGCTTTTCTACTTCACTTTCTTTGGATGTCATATCTTGTATGTCGCGTGCAGAAAGTTATTCAGCCGCTATATAGGTATCCTCTGGGAAGGTATTGAGACACAGTTGGTGGAAGAACTGGAACAGTTCGAGATTTGCAGGGCTCCTAGAAGCTAAAACCAACAATGATCAGGCTTGTTTTATCAGGACTCGTTGCTCTAAATGGAATGGTTTGTTTTGTTATTGTATGACCTTATGGAGTGGTGTAGCCTGCTGTAACATTTTGTGTTCTATAGCATTGTATGTTATGAGGCAATATGTTGTGTAATACAGTGATATGATGTTTTATGTTGTGGTATGTGGTTATAAGTTGTATCATGTTAGGTGCCACATGCCGTATTCCCTTATGCTCTTGTAAGCCACAAGTTAGCCTCTTAGTGCCTTGAGCGCAGCTCTTTACTCCATAACTCACATCAACGCCAGTACTAGTTAGGCCCTACTAATCAAAGTACTTCACCAGGTATAAACCCCACACCAAGGTGGCTAAATCATGCCACATATTACAAACATGGGGCCTTATTTAGAGTTTGACTGATGGGATATTCAATCAGAAACATGGCGGATATCCCATCTACCATATTCTAAGCGCATTAAAACCTAATGCAGATGGGATATCGACCACATTTGTAACATTGTCCTTGTCAGAGATTAGTAAACATAAATAATCCACCGTGGACCATTGTTCCATACTCTTTGTACACTTAATCAGCAAACTAACTGAGGTTGACGAGATGCATGCACAAAAGCATAAACTCTTCCTTCATAAAAATACACACAAAAAATGTGCAATTAAAATCATTATCAATGGAACCACTCCTACAATATCAAGTGATATTGTATGTACATGAAGTGCAGGACCTCCATTCTTAGGAAGTTTATTATTTCATTATTGTCCTGTGACTAGGCCGGAACATGCAGACCTGTGGGGCTGAAGTTATGTAGTGCAACATTCTTTGTGTGTTCCTGGGTATACATTGATGCTGCATCTAATGTTAGGGGTTCTGGAACTGGTTTGACATTGGAGTCCTGTTGAGTAATATCCCTCCTTCACTGAATAGCTAAATGCGCAGCCAGTCAGTAGATGGATTCGTCAATAGAATTTTGTGCATCTAACTGGTATTGCCCCTCTTTTATTTTCTTCATCATTCTTAAGAACTGCTCCTTGAGCATTATTTACATTGAAATCACATATTAATTGGTAGCTAGTAAAATTGTTTAAGGTGCTGTGAGATAGGCTTCCCTAATGAAAATTGTAGTTTCTATAGCTAGTACTTAGGAAGAGTAAGAGAGAATGAACTACGATAGCCTAATTGGTACCCAACAGTTGTCTGAATGACCCTGAACCAAGCATCAGAATGTAAAAGGGAAAGTATTAAGGTCTTAAATGAAAAAAAGATGAAGAATTAACTTTAGCAGGTTGGGCTGAACAGTCAAGCTTGTCATCAAAGATGAAGTCTAAGCTGAAGCTTGAGCAGCGTAGAGGCCTTGAGATCGCTGCTACCACAGTTGGGAACAGATCAACAAAGATCTTCCTAGAATTAAGACCTCAATCTTGTCTAAACTGAGTTTCATACATTTTCTACTCATCCATAACACTAATGCGGACACATTCAAATGGAAATTAGTTTGTGCCACCTGAACAACTCGGGCTAATTTGATAACAGTGTGGGTGTAATCTGCGTAAACCCTTCTAAGCTTGACCAGTGTGTTGTAGATTTATTGTATTGCTTTTCTCTTCCCTCTCTATGATCTTCTTCCCTCTCTATGCCTTTCTGCTATTCTAGAATGTTGATGCTGGATTGTAAGACTCAGGTTCTGCTTGGTCAGTTGGGTACTGGTCAGCAGGCGTTGAGTCCACATACTTCTGTACTCTGTAATAAATCTCTTATACTATAACAGCTGGTTCAGAGGTTACTTACAACATTTTGGCGACAAGGATTCTGCTTTGTCAGTTGGGTACTGGTCAGCAGGCGTTGAGTCCACATACTTCTGTACTCTGTAATAAATCTCTTATACTATAACAGCTGGTTCAGAGGTTACTTACAACATAGTGGTGCAGCCTAGTTGTTAAATAACGTTGAAGAAGATCTTTCAGAAAGCCATAATAAAGCTTGAGAAATGTAGAGGTGTAAAGGCGAATGGAGACAGCCACGACACGTCTGTGTCGAAATGATTTAATTGAACCAAGCCATGCCGCCAACACAAGTCTTGGGACATGGACTAGGAGCATAAAAAATACCACTGTTTGAAAATCTGGGGACAAATCTAATAGTGTGAGAGCAGCAACACCTCTCATCTTGAATCATACGCAGCTCTCCCCTCCCCAAAAGTGCAGTTAAGGTTCTACAAGTAGCTCTAGGAATAGCTGTAGTTATATTTGATTTAAGAAGCAACAAAAATTGTAAACATGAATAATTACAAGAATGTTTAAATTGACATATCGACACAACATCTCACAGTTAACAATTCGTCATACAAGGTAGCATACTGTGGTTTGTGTAACTTAACATGACTGCATACTGATTTATTTATCATCAACCCACATCATATTTCAGAGTGGCCAAGAGAAACCAAATGTTTTTTTTTTTTTTTTTTGAAAAACCCTTTATTGATCAAAAGCATGGAAATACAGATTCTCGCCTACAACCCTTCGGGCCGGCCAGGAAAACATCACCAGGTATAGCATAATACACAGCTCATCAGCCGACAACCAGGGGTCCGGCAGCCACGGTAGAAAAATCGTTAAAGTTCCAAACGACAGGATACGAGCGGTTTCATTTTATAACATTCAAACAACAAAAGAAACAAGGCTGCACTCCAATCATTATGGTCGTATCGCGTATGGCAGGAAGAAGCGGTCAGGAAACAATATGGTAGACAGGAGATGGTTCAGGACAGGAAAAAGAAAGGGAGGGAGGGACATATCGGGAGCCCAGAGCCAGTGAATATATCGATAAATCTGCACAGATGTGAGCCGAAGTGTACAGTCAAGGGGAACAAGGAAGATCAGGGGGATCTATGAGGGGGGGTGCACAGATGTCCCCACGGAATGCATTCCACTGGTTCCATATCCTACCCCATTTTCGGGGCCTGCCACGGGAAATGTAGACAATTTTCTCTCTGAACATGCACCAGTCCATGTTATCTTCCCACCCGGAGACCAAGGGAGCCCTCGGAGACCCCCATAACTGCGCAATGTCCCTCTTTGCGATCATGTAGCCTAGAGTCACCCATTGAGTCTGAGCAACATTACAGTCGGTCGGTTCCCATACATTCAATAGACAGCGCCTAGGTTCAGGTAGCAGCCGAACACTCGTGACTTCAGTCATCACTTCATGCACTCCCCTCCAGAAGGACTCAACCACCGGGCACTCCCATACAATATGGAGGAAAGTAGCAAGCATACCACAACCCCGCCGACACAGTCCATCATCAGAAAAACCCATACGCATCAGCCGGGGACCAGTGACATAGACTCGGTGCAGGACCTTCAGCTGAACAAGTCGCAAGCGCGCCGGAATCGCGACCTCTTTAGGAGAGGACACCGCAGCCTGCCAATCCTCATCGTCTAGCTCCAGCCCATCGGCAGTCCAGGCGCCACGCAATTGGACAAGCAAGTCAGACCGAACATTAATAAGTTTTTTGTAAATAAGAGAAATAGTGCTGTCTGGAACATGACCGTCCAGTACCCTATCCTCCAGGGGGGAACTCTCCGGAATATCAGAACCGGTCGGAAAAACTGACCCAACGGCATGGCGAACCTGAAGATATCGAAAAAATTCCGAGTCATGTAGACCATACTCTAGCTGTAGTTCCGCAAAGGTCTTCACTCTATCCTCAACCCAAAGATCGCCCAATGTACTAATCCCAATGAGGTCCCATCTATCGAACCCCTTCGACGTCCATAGTTCACCCAGCCTCTCCGCAGCAAATAAAGGGGTCGCCCTGGTAAGCCTATCTGTCCACCCGGTAGCCGCGGTCGCGCTGCTCCAAACCCGCACCGCCACTGCCGTGGGGCCCGTCAAATTCCTCCTAGCACTCCTAGAATAAAATGCCCTGTAGTAATCCCCCCCAGGTAAGAGCCATCGGTCCAGTTCAAAAGCCGGGTTCGGGACAGGACCATACATAGCATGGTTCACGGCACTCAACTGGGATGCCCAATAATATCGTCGTACGTCGGGTAAAGCAATGCCCCCGTCGTACCAGGGTAGCGTGAGTTTAGCCAACGCTATACGGGGCCGACCAGCCCACACCAGCTTTCTCTGGAGGCACTCTATTTCACGAAAATAGTTAGCCGGCACCAAATCTAGCGTGTTTTGTACGGCATACAAGAACCGGGGGAGGGACATCATTTTGAACAGTGCCGCACGTCCCAGGGGGGAGAGGGGCAAAGTGCACCACGCCGCAACGTCCGACCGGAGCCGAGCGAGCGGAGGCAGCAAGTTCCGATCATAACGCAGCACAGGGTCAAGTGAAATATAAATCCCCAAATATTTAAAACCATCAGTGCAGACCGGGATCGGACATATTCGGGGCAGAGAAAGAGGGCCACTAGTAAGCGGAAAGATACAGGATTTAGACCAATTGATAACCAACCCGGAGTTGCGGCCAAAAGAGCGCAGTACGTCAATGAGAACTCCCAGCGATTTGCGGGGGGACGTCAGATATAACAGGATGTCATCAGCATATAGAGAGACTCGGTCTTCAAAATCCGGGGCCCAGCGTATACCTTTCAGAGAGGGTTCCCACCGAAGCCAGGCGGCCAGCGGTTCAAGCGCAAGCGCAAACAACAACGGCGACAAAGGACAACCCTGCCTCGTGCCACGCCCGAGGGCGAAGGGCGCCGAGGCTCTGCCATTAACCACCACCTGCGCAAGCGGCTGTTCATACAGGAGTTTAACCCAAGCGATGAACTTAGGGCCAAAGCCGAACTTGGCAAGGGCGGCCCACAAATACGGCCACTCAACCGTGTCAAAGGCCATCGAAGCATCGAGAGAAACCAAGATGGCCGGCTCACGAAGAGATCCCGCCCTCGCGACGACGCCATGTAGACGGCGAAGATTGAGAGCAGTATTGCGCTGGGGGATAAAACCGGACTGATCTGAGTGAACCAGGCCGCTGATCACCGTGACCAGTCGATTTGCCAGTATTTTCGCCAATATCTTAGGTTCAGCGTTCAGAAGGGAGATTGGACGATAAGATGAGCAACGCTCGCGGGGCTTACCATCTTTATGAATGACCACAATGGAAGCCAACCGCTGGTCCTTGGGAAGAGAGCCAAGATCTCGCGAGGCCGCAAACATACGCAGCAAATACGGCGCCATTTTGTCCGGACACAGTTTATACAACTCAACCGGTATACCATTAGGGCCCGAAGCCTTCCCCGAACGAAGGGAGCGAATGGCAAGCGCAACCTCATCGGCGGAAAAATCAGCCTCCATTAATACCCCGTCCGACTCCGAGAGACTAGGCAGCGCAAGGTCGCGAAGTAACAAGCACGAGTCCTCCTCCGGGAGGCCCGAAACCGGGGCATACACGACCCGAAAGTGCTGAGCAAACACCTCAACTATCTCCACCGGGTCCACGACTCGCACTCCATCATCTCTCTCAATCACTGGCACCACACGATTCAATCTGTCTCTCCTGTCCAGCCACGCAAGCAATTTCCCGGCCTTATCACCCACATCATACAGTCGCCCTTGCTGCATGCGATGCATCGCCTCAGCAGCGGCAGTCACAAGTGCCCTGTATTCAGTTTGCTTAAGAGCCAAAACATGCAGAATCTCAGGCGTCACTCCAGCCTCCAATCGCCCCTCAAGCACCGCAATCTCAGATTCCAAACTCACCACCTCCTCTCGGTTGCGCCGTTTCTCATCGGCCACAAGGGACAAGGTCTGACCTCGGATCACCGTCTTATAAGCCTCCCACAATGAAACCGGGGAGGAGACAGAACCCTCATTTTCTGCAAAGTAATAGTCCACACATTTGACCACCTCGGATCTGAGTCTAGGGTTCTGGAAATGCCACGGATTGATCGGGGCGATACGGCCCCCCGTCCCCAAACACACGTCTAAGTGAAACCAGATCGGGGCATTGTCCGAGATCCCCCTAGCCAAATGTCTGATTTCACGCACCGAGGTCAACTGCACCATAGGCACGACAATATAATCAAGTCTCGAGAGACTCCCGTGAGCCCCGGAATGAAAGGTATACTGAAGTTGGCCAGGGTGCAGCTGCCTCCAACAATCGGCCAACCCAAAGGCATCAAGAAATTTCCCCAACCACAACTGCGATGCAGGGAGGAGCCGGGGGGGGGCTACGATCACTCTCACCATTTGCCACGGAATTGAAATCGCCACCCAGCACAAGCAAGCCTTCGGGCAGGCCCAGAATGACCTCGCCCAAGTCAGCGAATGTGGTAGACTGCAGCCCAGGCGGGACATAAATAGACAGTATGGAGATCAATTTCCCCTCCCACCTCCCGGTAATGCCAGCATAGCGGCCCCTATCATCCAACAGTGTGGTGTCCACCTCCAAGGGAAGGGAATTCCTGACCAGGATATCAGCCCCCCTCGACCCCGAGGTGAAGCCGGAGTGCGCCACCAAACGGTAGCCTCTCCTGTGCAGAGCGTGGCATGCGTTGGCCACCAAATGGGTCTCCTGAAGCAGGACCACATCCGGGGAGCACCTCTTCAAATATTGCAGCACAATCCCACGTTTTATCCTGTCCCCAAGGCCATTAACATTCCAGCTCAAAACCCTAAGCCCCCTACCCCCCATCCCTGAAGCAAACCGACCGCACCCCCCACCTCGAAACAGGCAAGTGAAAGCAAGTGAGAAACAGAGCACAGCCTCGAAACAAACAAGAAGAAAAAAGGCCCCCCCACCCCCAAGGAACCCAACAGTGTCGAACCCCCCACCCTGCACCCCTGCGGTAGACCCAAAAGCCACCCCAACTTGCAGTGTGCCTGTCGCCCCATTAAACTAACCTACAGAAAGAGAGAAAGAAATCCCCAGAGGAGGAAGACCCCTCAGACCCCCCCCCCACACCCCCGGGTAGACACATAATACTCAAAACACAGTCCGGCAGCCCCTGCGATGTAGTCCGGCTCCCAACGTAGACTCACTGCTCCTGGTCCTCCACGCCTCCCTCGGCCCCTCTCGAATCTTCCGGGCCCTCGGTACGCTCCGGTAAAGTGTCCAACCAGTCACTCACCACCTCAGGGCGGTCAAAGAAAAAGGCACGCTCAGCATGTTCGATCCTCAGGCGGGCCGGGAAAAGCATGGCATATTTCAGTCCCAGGTCCCTGAGGCGCCTCTTCACGCCCGTAAAGCCCATCCTCTGTTTCTGAACAGCTTGCGTGAAGTCTGGATAGAAACTTATGGAAGCGTTCTCAAATTTAACGGGCCCAGTGGTTCGCGATGCTTGCAGGATAGCGTCCCTATCGCGAAAGTTAAATAGTCTAGCTATAATGGGCCGTGGAGCGGCACCCAGCTTCGGCTTGCCTCCCGGAACACGATGGGCCCTTTCGACCGCAAAAAATTTACTTAGGCCCTTCGCCGCCAGATGCTTCAAAACAAGGTCCTCCACCAGGACATCAACAGGCATATCAGCAGAAGTCTCCGGGACACCAACGATGCGGACGTTGTTGCGCCTGGCCCGGCCCTCAAAATCCTCCAACCGATTGGCAAACAGGTCACAAGTGGTCCGGAGATTACGGACCGTGGTCTGGAGGTCCGAGACATCCGTGGTCAGACTAGCGGTCTTAAGATCAAGAGATTTGACACGCTCGTTTGTTTTCCCAAGGTCCGCTCTGATGAGAGAAACATCAACCGCCACCGTGTCTATTTTAGCAGCCAGGGTTTCATACTGCTGGCCCATGCTGGATTGAATACTCGCAATGGCGCCCATCACGTCCTTCAGAGTAGGCTCCGCGTCATCAGGAGCACCTTCCCCAACTTCCTCCAGGGCACCACTCGATCTGCCCGGGGAGCCCTTAGGTCGAGTAAAGCGATCAATGGTCTGAGATTGGGTGGCCCCCCCTCGGGACGAACCTCTTGCGCCGCGTTTCTCGACCACTGTCCTGCCCGTCATGACCGGGGAGAAACTCCAACTGGAATTGCAAAACTCGGACAAAACAACCTCCGTCGTGGCAGGCGCCGAAGTGCGAGTGAATAGGTGCACAGCACAAGCACCAGGCTGGCAGTAGCAGAGTAAGAACTCCAATCGGGAAGTGGGCTGGCACGAAGAGCAGAAACGAAACCGAAAGTACACCAGGGGCAGCGGGCGTGGCCCACCAGCCGTTGTTGTTCAATTGCCACCTGGGTACCTCGGGGACTTGAGCCCCCGGTTGGCATACGTGGTAGGCCTCAAAGTTCAGGGCGCAGTAAGTTCAGCGTGCGACGGCCAAAACAAGTCACGAAAAGAGCGCTGGCATCAGCAGGGCGTCAATAAAAAACATCCGTCGTCAGAATCAGGATAGATGACAGGATAGTCGCCGGAGGTGGAAGGGGTCCCGGGAGCTCTTAGCTCACGCGTCCATCTTGGAATCGCGCGAAGCTCCTCCTCCGAGAAACCAAATGTTATAGTAAATCTGCTTTCAGTAATCAATGACCTCACAAACCAAGACACATGACCTCTTCAATGGGCTTACAATACATAAACTCAAACCAGCTAAACCCAAATGGATCCATAGTAGACTCAAAGGTTCCTCGTAATCTTAACGTCGTAGGTCCTCTTGAGTCAGACTCATTTTCATTAAATAATATGATTAACCATGTAGATTCAGATAATCATATTCCCTGCGTCCTAGAGTGCTAGAGATGAGCACAGGCCAGACACAAGTTGCCAAGATATCTATCACACGTCTTGTCAATGGCTGAGAAAACTCAGACTCAAATTGACCTTTCTCCTTCTGTCCAATAACGAAACCAGGGAAGACGGTTGAACAGTACATCACACCATCCTACTGGATCTACACCTGAAAATAGAATAAGAATTATTTTAAATCCATGTCATAACTGTCCATTTCTGACTACAAGGCCCCACGCTTGGCTATATTGTTCACATGTATTTTTATAGCAGCCTGTTCCCATCTGCTAAAAGAGTGCAGGTGGGATTCCCACTCTGTGTTTTTTTTCTGCATCCATTATGGAAGAATGATCGCTGCAGCTTGGGCTGGTCTTCTGCCCATATCCTTCAGTTGAGCCTTCTATTCATCCAAACCTATGAAAAAAATATAGTCATCATTATATCAATCAGCATTTGTAAAGCGCATTAATCACCACAAGGGTATCTAAGCACTGTGTGGGAGGGGGGAGCTACTTGAACATCCAGGTCTTGAGGCCGCTCATGAATTCGGCGCGGGAGGCAGATGTTCGGAGATGAATGTGGAGGTCGTTCCAGGCTTTAGCGGCTAGGTGGGAGAAGGCGCGTCCTCTGGCTCGAGTGCGCTGGATTCGAGGGATAGTGGTGAGGGCCATGGAGGCCGAATGCAGGTGTCTGGTGGGATGGTGAATAGTGAGGTGGTTGTTCGGGTATTCAGGTCCTGAGTTGTGGACAGCTTTGTAGGCACGTGTAAGCCGTTTGAAGTGGTATCTCTTCAGTGCAGGGTGCCGAGGTGGCGGGTGATGTGGGATCGTCTTGGTAGATCCAGGATGATTCTTGCTGCTGTGTTCTGTATGGTTTGGAGGTGTTTGAGGCAGGAGGGTGTTGGTTCCTGCGTAGAGGGCATTCCCGTAGTCAAGACAGCTGGTGGTCAGGACTTGTGTGTCCTGGTGTCTTTTGGGATACATCTGAAGATTTTATGGAGCATTCTGAGGGTGTTTAAGCAGGTGGATGCCATCGAGTTGAGATGATGTTCAGATTGTGGCTGGGAACGATGGGTGCTAGTGGCGTCATGTAGGTATTGAACAGTGTAGGGCTCAGTGAGGAGCTTTGGGGAATGCCGCATATAATGCTGTTGGGGTCGGAGATATAGGGAGGGAGGAGGACCTACTGGGTGAGGCCGGTGAGGAAGGAGGATAGTAGTTTGAGTGCGTTGCCAGAGATGCCAAGGTGGTGAAATCTTTGGATGAGGAGGTGGTGGGAGACTGTGTCAAAGGTTGCTGACAAGTCAAGGAGGATCAGGGCTGCTGATTTGCCGCAGTCCCTGATGTTTTTACTGCACTAGAATATGTTTGAGTTTGTATCTTTTTGGCAAGTGGCACGCTACTCCGGGACCCATAGAGGATTAGTGTTGAATTAGTATAGTGAAACATGCAAGTACATTTTAAGTGGTGGATAGGTTAGTCACTTATTTGGATTTGGAATGATAGCAGAAGGATAGAGGAGGGAAAAGGTTTGTATTTGTGTTTTTTGATTATGTGCCTGTTTCTGCAAGCATTTAAAATGTGCACAAAAAAGACATTTGGTTTTACAGAATCATTCCTGCACCTGATAAGGACTTGAGTAAGGCGGTAAAGTAATGAGGGCCTAGTTCTGGCAGAATCATATATCTCTTTTATTAATATCCTAGTAGATAAGCGTTGCCCTCTATCTCGTGAAGTAAGGATTCTACAATGCTTGGAAATCAGGATTCCTTCATTTATAGGCCTAATTCCTGGTAGTCTAATACGGATACTTTAATGAAGCATATGTGTTCGATTTAAGCCTTATGCAGAACATTTTATGACTAGTGACTCAACCCTACATAACTTCCCGGCTCGGGGGAGCAAGCAGGATCTGAGGATCTTTGACTTGGGAAACCAATCGACTCCTCATTAGCGAATCACTTTCTCTCCATCAAAGGATGAAAGTACTATCCTCAGGGCCGGACTGGCTACCGGGCAGTTGTGTTTGCTGCCGAGCTAGGGGCTAATTTCTCTGTGGTGGGGGCTTATTTCGTTGATGGGGACCTGCGTGCGATTTGAAATAAAAAAAGCAAAACAAATTTCTTTTTGCACACGCAGGTCCCCATCAACGAAATTAGCCCCCAGCACGGCAGCACACACAACTGCCCGGTAGCCAGTCAGGCCCTGACTATCCTAGTGTGGGTATGTTGGTAGTACTTTGTAAAACAATCATTAGCAAAGCTAATAGGTCTTGACCATGAGACCTATAGGCTTTGCCAATGTTTTTTAGCCATGCTGTGCAGCATTGCGGTTGCAGTACAGAATGGCTAAAAAACAAAAAGATGCGTGCACCTAGAAGAGAACACTGCCTTTTTTCTTTTTTTTTGCTGATCTGCGGTGGATTGGTAAATTTAAAAATGAGTTTTTAAAAGCAGCACAAAAACTCTTTATAAACAAACTTTAAAATTGACCGAAAGCGCTGGTTGTGGGATCATGTTGTGGAAGGGGTGCGCGTCAAGCAACACAGTGGGCCAGGGAAGATGCAACACAGCTGGTGGGAGGAGAAGCAAATTGAGGGAGAAAACACGGGGCACTAGTAGAAACATTCAGGCAAAAAAGAACAGCATGGAGCTCAGGAAGAAGCACATGGACACCAGAGAGCAACACAAGTATGGGTGTAGGAGAGAGGAAAATGGATGGGTGAAAAAAGCACATGAGAGACAGAGATGGAAAGCACATGCACTCTCATGGAGTGGATAAACAAAAGGATAAAAGAGAGCTAGCAAAGGGTGATATGTTTCCCTGGTCTCTGTAGAGAAATCAGAAGTGTCTGTGGGCTTTGCATGAATTTTACAGTATGAGTTGAATCATCAGGACGCAATATGTCATCAGGATCTGATGTGATCATGTAGCTCTATGTTGGGTTGTTGAGTGTATCTGTGCCTAACCCCATATGCTAATGCAGCCTCATATAACAAGAATGTTGACCTTTGCGAAGGTTTCTAATTTTTAAAGATGTCCACAACATTGGCTTCATATATTTCTCATAAACATGAATTGTTTTTTTAAAATTTTGAAATCTTAGGCTTTAGTTTGGTCTCCTATTCTTATGTATTGAATACTGAAAACGACCATTAAAGTAGCTTTCTATCAGGATTTTGTTTTGTTTTCATGTTACTACTTTGCAAAGACAAGTAACTAATTGCACAGTGTTAGACCCTGTTCAGGGGTCCACAGGGTAGAAGCTACACCCATGGTGGGTAAGGTTGTTTGCCGCTGGTGTGCTGGGGTCTGTCCTTGATTCTAAGCGTTTACAGCCTCTGCGGTGCCCTCTACCTGTACTAGGAGCTTTTCTAGTCTGCATGAATCTTCTACCCTAGCAAGGCATCGGTATAGATAAGGCACATGTGCTTTTCACTGTACTGTTTGCTAAATACTCATAGGGCTTAGAGCATCCTATAAGCCCTATCTTGGCCTCTTATGCCCAAGCACCACAAAGTTAATTCATAGTAGTTATCAGGTGCTACATGATCAAACACATTTTGAAATTGTTTAGAGGCACACATTCATTATTACACATCTGAATGAGAAATGTAATGGTACATAAAGGTAAATTAGCGAGACGAGAGTATCTGTGAAGAGAAAAAAGATATATTCATTTTTGTTTAAAATTTTCAATAGTGCCCAGTTACCAAATTGTGTGTACTTCTGGGTAAACAATCACATGTCAATCAACCAGTTAGGTGATACAGCTTAGAAATCACCAGGGAGAATTTACGCTAGTACGAAAGAAAGTTCCAAATGGATGTGCAGTTCATCTTCGGGATGAGGTCGGTGGCCTCATCCCGAAGATGCATAAAAAAAACTGAGAGAAGCCGAACATTTTAAATGTGATTTTGGAGTTGTATACATACTGTGTTAATGTGCAAGATGTTTTGTAGTGAGTAAAACTCAATACAATCAAATATATTTTGTATTATTCATTTGTGTTCTGCTGATATTTGGGCGCGAAAAGCCATAGCATGTGCAACATTGTTGGTACCTGTGTCTGAGCAAGGCTAGTTCTATTGGCATTTCAGCCAAAACTGACATAAAGCTCTCAGGCAGCACTGGGAATCTCAGCACTTCTTAGTGCTAATCTCAACTAAAGGGACACCGGCTTTCACGGTGCTTTAGCCTGCTGCTAGGCAATTGGCTGGGGTTTTGTATTTTACCACCAATGCGGGACATACAGATACCACAAGAGGTGCCTTGCCCTGCCCTGTGAGCTATTACCAGTATAGTAATATGTCACATCAATAACACTAACCATGTTGAAGTGGAGTACTACGTCTAGATCAAACCATAAAATGGGGCTATGGTAGCTCCTAATGTATTAAGAAGAACTAAATCAGTGATGAAAGGAGCAAAAAAGTAATAGAAGTAGTTCAAAAATGGTTTGAAAATATCCCTTATTAAAGACATTTTCAAATAGCTAACCTAGGTTTTTGGATATTATTTTCCCTTGCAGCTCTTTATTTTATAAAGTATGCATATGGAGCACACTTCACTTCAAAACATAAACACTCTGACCAGGGTTTGAACAAGCCAATAATCTTTATTTAATACCTCTCTTATTAGGTTGGTCAAGAAAAAGGCAACTGCTCTTTCCAGAAGAACCCGTCTCCATGCGTCATTCCTCAAGAAAAGGAGAGCATCTTTCACACAATATTTGCCTTCTTTACGAAATCTGGCAGAAAAGTGTTGGTACGTAAGCACCTCATGTTAGATTTCTTTGCATGTCTTCAAAATAGAACTTGAAAAATGAGTGAATTTGCAATTGCTAAAAGTAAATGATATATTTCTGTGAATACGAGACAAAACTCATTATGCTCCTAGGTCTAACTCCACCAGTGTTCATTTCACATGATATTACTATATCTTTCATGTAGATGATTTCTCGCTCTTTTTGACATGTATTAGAAATTGATGCCCTATTTTGATATTTACCCATTGTGATTGATATCACTGTTTTTACTTTCCTGTTTTAATGACTTCCAGTTGAGACATCGTTGATTGTTGCGCTATTTTGATATTTGACACTTCTTCGACTTACCTTTTTCTGAGAATATGTGCTCTGTCATAGCCCTTTCCTCTTCTTCCCCCTTCATCTTGGCATCATGTATTATATCTCTGACCTCCCTCATCTGACAAAACAACTAGAACACCGGTGGATAGCGACTTCCCATGCTGTGGCTGAAATCTGCATCCTCTGGGACCTGAGGCAGTCCACGCCGCTTACAGCTAACGAACAGAGGATAGAACTTCATAGGGTGGCTATTCATGACCATACTACCTCTAATAATAATTATAAACTTGACACCTTTAATGCAATTTGGGGCCCTTACCTTGTGATGGGTCAGACCATTCTGGTGTGAGAAAGTACAAGCCCAGTCCCTGCTTCGCATAGCTACTGTCCCACCCCATTCTGCCCGCATTACACGACCTTCGCTGACACCAGCCGACTCCCAGTATTATAGCCGTGTCCCTTTCCTCCGTGTCCCAACCAACAGGTTAGATTGCAGCTTGCTTGTCTCCTTTTCCTCGGCTCCTATACTCTCCCCCCTCCCCCTCTTTTTTCACCCCAACTCGCCCCTCCCATCCTTTACTCAGTATTTGTGCTGATGACCCCCAGTTCTACCTGTTACCCGTTATTCAAGCCATCTAGTTGTTCGGCTCTGTGTTTTCTTTAGCTGCAGTACTTAGTTGTTGAGCTTGCCTTTAAATCACTATGGATATAGTGCTAATGGCCCGAAATTGTAGAAGTGTCTTACTTGAACTCGGAATCAGGAACCTCGATTATGCATCTCTTACATGACACAGAACTTTTGAAACTCAGTAAACAATGAATTTAAAAAAGTAAAACTAAAGGAATGCATCACACCAAAAACATCAGCTAAAATATTTTCTTTTTATGAAACCGAGAATACAATGGAAAAAATAAAGAAGCAATCATCCACCAACCTGTTCCAAAGTGAGCTCCAAACCTGTAACGACAAGGCGGGATGTTGTATATGTTATGTTATATGTTACCGAGATTGGGGAGGCAGCCAAGAATTATACTATGCAAACACCAACATGCTCCATACCCAGTGTGAGCTGCAACCCTGTAACGAAAAGGCGTGATGTGTATATGTTATATGTCTGTATTGTTGGACAAAAACTTTTCTAATAAAAAAATACATTGAAATTTAAAAAAAAGAAAAGAAAATATGGGCAAATAAAGTATATTTTCTGTATGTTTGGAAGTAATAAAGAAGCAGTTTACTTGTCAAAAAAAAAATCTTCCTCAAGATAAGCAGAGAGCTGTGAGGAACAAATTAAATATAAATGAGCTCTCATACTTCAGAAAGAACATGAACGCAATAATAAAGAGAAGTTATAGAAATGGAGTAGTTTCTACGAACAATTTCTTCAAACATTCTTAGTAGAGTACTTGAGAATTAATAGAGATAACTAAAGCCAGATGCATGAATATAACAATAAAGCTGAGCTAATCCTGGAATTCTTAACATGTAAGCAAGAAGCGGATATAATTGCTCTACTTAATGAAACTGTCAAGTAAAAGAAGTGCATAAAAATCCGTGACATGGTGTCGGTCTTTGAGAACCTTTGTCAGGAAGAACTCAGACAAAGTAGCAGCTAAACTCACATCAGATGGTATGGATTCTAAATCAAATACGACCATACCTGGATCTCCATACCTCATACAGAATACATTATGATTTCTGTAACCCTCAAAGAAATACAATACTTAGGGCCTAATCAGACCGCTGTAGCCACAGTGGCAGTACGAGCACCGCCGCACTGGTGGTCCGACCCCTCTATTACAAGTTGGGTGGTCGGACCACCGTGGGACCACCGCAACTGCCAGGCATAATACGAGGAATACAAGGAAATAAAGGTGGCCCTTCAAGACCCCCTGTTGCTTCTGGACCATGAGGTGCATGCAGGGGGCACATATTGTGCCCCCTGTGTGCATGCATCCTAGTTCCTGCATGGCATGGACTGCACTAGTCCATGCCGTGCAGGAACTGCATTTGATGCTCCCATTGCAGTGCCTTTTTCATAGGGGCCACCC
Source organism: Lissotriton helveticus (assembly GCF_964261635.1). Lineage (NCBI taxonomy): Eukaryota > Metazoa > Chordata > Amphibia > Caudata > Salamandridae > Lissotriton > Lissotriton helveticus. The sequence continues at coordinate 1,630,017,660 of NC_136063.1, read as the reverse complement.
TGGGACTGCCAAAGAACCGCCCGCCAGAGTCTAAAAAGTCGTAATGTGGAGGGCAGTGTCGGTACGGTTGGTGGCCCGGATGGTGGCCCGCTCCAAGACCACAAAAGTCGTAATTAGGCCCTAAATCTTAATGTAATGGTACAAATCAAGGTTTCTGCAGTATATGCAATACACTTATAAAGTAATGCAATTTTTTAAATAATCTCTGACATATGTTGTTAGGTTTGTTTCAGACAGTTATTTGAAGATCACTAAGTACTTTAAGTCGTAAGTGCCCTATCACTGTGCTCAACTCATGGAGAGGATATGGCCTAACGGCTAGGGAGGTTGATCTCAAATCTGGGGAACCGGCTTCGAGACTCTACAACAAAGCTCAAACCCCTGTGATTCTGGACAAATCATTTAATCTCCCCATGCCTAACAAAAAGAAAAAAGGAATGTGTCCTTGTGTAATGCAACTGGTGCTCATGTAAAGCGCTTGATGCCCAATACCTTCTGGTCAAGTTTGCGCTACATAAAACTCTGGGAAAAAAAAGTTTACGCAGACTCAAAGATGCTAATTAACCAGCTTTCAATAATTCCTTCAGATAGTCATTGCAATCAGCAGGGTTTTATTTCTCAGAAAAAGATCTCCCATCATGCAGTTGAAACTATCATAAACCAAGATTATGCATGTGCATTTCTTCATTGTATTGTTGCGCATGATGTAGGTAGAGAAGACACCGAATTGGGCAACAGAGACCCTTTTGTCAGCTATTCTTAAAACATTTGTTTTTCTAAGGTATTAACTGTTTACATCCAAGATCTAGATCACAAAAACTTTTTTTGTAGTTTTTTAGGTCAGGTCAGCTGTTTTTCCATTGATAGGCTTTACTTGTTAAGCCATGTACATAGATTTGTTTTAGCAGCATTTGATTTTGTTGGTGGTAAAAGCTGATGGGGGTATTTGAATTTTAGGCTAAATGTCAGGATTTATAAATTTCAAACTTTCATTATCTACATGGGTGACAGAAAGTAGCATGTCCACTGATAGTAGTTTCTCAATATCATGCTCAAGTCAGATCCACCACTTTATGTTTTAAATTTTCCATGCCCTGGATAATATATTCAATGTCACTCCATAACACCTTACAATGGGTTGATAATCTACTTAAATTGCTGTCCCTTCTTCTGCTACATTAATGAAGTTCTGTTCTCAATAATACTAAAGTTCTGTATTCTTCTTCAGCCCAATTCAATTGGCACGCCCAAGAATGTCACTAAGATGCTCAATTTAATTACCACAAAACTCCATGCTGACCTGCTGTAAGAAAGTAACACACATACTTTTTAGCAGAGGCTGGGCACTTCTAAATCTCCATTTTTTATTTTATACTTCTCTAATACTCTTCTGCAAAACTATATTTCTCTTTAGAATACATAGATATATTCAGAAGTCACAATAAAAGCTACCTTATGCACAATGGTTTTTTACTATGACAACTTTCACTTTTGAAAAAAAATTCTCTAAAATCAATGATTTCAGGCTCCTTCATATTTTTCATGTTTTTTCATTTTAGCCTCCGCCAACCAGGCTTCCTTGTATTCAGATACGGTCTAGCATAGCTTTTATACTGGAAAGGTACCCATCCAGTACAAAATACTTTGCCTAGATAAACTTTAAAACCTTTCCCATTTTGGATATGTGCTGTACAGTGCAGTATATGAGAAGGCACCACAAATAGACTAATGAAAATATGGGTATTTCGGCGAACTATGGGAAACCTGTTACTTTTCCTAATTGTGCACTTACCAAAAAAAATATGTTCGTATAGACAATAGACAAGTCTAAAAGCAATGTTAACCTAAATATGTTGTCCAACTATTATAGTTGGGGGACTTAGAAGCAGTGTAGTGATTCCCCATATTACACCTCGAAGAGTCCTACAAAACCACACGATAAAAATAACATATACATCTGTGGCGTATTATTTCTGCAGAATGGTGGCAATGTTTCCCAGTAAAATGGACAGATGATTGATACTCGACAAGCCAGAAAGTGGTTTGGGCTTCATCGAGTTTGAAAAGCACTATACATGTTCTTCGATCGAAAACATTAAGACACAATGAGCCATTTCCAATTAAAGGCCTCTAAGGCATTGTGGTGGGTGTTTATGGACACATTTGAAATGTTTCTACTTTGATGAAATTGTTTTTCACAGACAAGAACTTTTTTTCGGCTGTGTATGGAACTGTTGCAATATCTCTAGCTTTGGATACTGGCCCAGCTCTTACTACCCAGGGCTAATATATTGTGGCAAGAGCGTTGTATTTGACCATTTGCCTGCTGTCCACACGTCCATTGAATTGGATGATAATCAAAAAGAAAAGACAGAGATTAAATGATGAAACTGTGAAATTATTTATATTCATTTTATGGCAATGAAAGATGTGTGAAGAGCTTTCCAAAAGCATTTATTTAGCACTTTATAATTTTTTCTAATCTTACTGAGAAAATGTTCATCTTATAATACAAGTGTGTATTTCCACTATAAGGAAAGGCATGTGCCCTGTTTTATTATTCGAACTATGGCCTAGGTGTATCTCCAATCAAATCCATGAAAAACAAGCAATGTCTTCTACCACTGTTCAACGCCATTGTATACTAAAAAGAAATCTACTGGGGCCAATTCATGCAAAAAAATTGAAAAGTATGTGCAGAGGTTTGATCTCCACCGAATGTATTTTTACATTTTTTTCTTATTTACAAAATTTCCCTGTGGTATCCTTGGAAAGCTGCGCCAGGCACATAATTCCCAGTTTACTACTGGGAATGTCATGTGACATGTTCTATGAGGTCATATTCCTCATCCATACATTTACATATCAGTTTTTAATTTTCCATTGGGAAAACATTTTCTAATTGAGAAAGCTCTAACTTTGCACCCCAGCAAATACATGGGTGCTCTACTACCCTTTCCATCCTTAAATGAGGGTTTCCACCGCCCTTTGCTGGAGTACATCTCTGACCTTTTTCTCAGTGGAAAGAGGTTGCTTTGTTGCACTGAATTTTGGGAATGCCTCCCAACATACATTACATTTTTGTGAGTCTTCCCTTTTTTCAATCGACCAGCCATATTTAGTACACAAACATCCTGTCTAGCCAATTATTATTTTGACATTTTCATCTACATGCTAAACTCAAAAGAAATTGTGATAGCTATGGAATAAATACACAAGGTTTTAAAGTGGTCATAACATTTCTTTTGAGATTACATGTAGATAAAAAAATACCCAAAAATATACCAAAGATTCAAGCATAACTAATAATAAAGCAGAAATGTCTATAATACCATCGTCCTAAAACCGTTAACATCCAAAGAAAAGAAAATGGAACAATACATTCAGCAGGTAAAACACATCAAAAAGCTAAAGCGATTCAAACCAGACCTTTAGGAGCTTTCTAAATTACAGAAACCACATCTCAAAGCCAATATGGTTAAGACTAGGTGTGGGCGGAACTTGCGAAGTTTCATTACATAAATACTCAGAGATTCCGCAGAGTTCTGCAAGTGGCAGGATTTCAGCACATCACTCTGATTTTAAGCGATTGGAACTTGTTCCAAGCTGTAAAATCAGCGCAAATGGCACCATGCGCAACGTCAGATGGCACTGCTTTTTTCTGCCGCTCGAGTAGATTTTCTACTTGAGCAGCAGCATTCTCAATATGAACTATAGCGACTTGCTGCAACCACCCGCATTGAGAAATCACGCTAGGACTCGTCCTAGAGCTCAATTTTTCTTGCTCGCCAACTTAACATTGGTGAGCTGCATGCGAGAAAAACTGCACCATGTGGCGGTTCATGGAGTTTTTCCAGAGTTCCGCGCTCCAGGTGGAGCGCAGAGTGGACACAACTCTGTAAACTCTACTAGCGGAGCAGAGTTTACTGGTCATCCCTAGTTAAGACTGGGTTTTGTGCAACATCAGAGTTGGCATAACATTCTTCTTCAAACTAAGATGATACCAAAGAGAAAATAGTCTCCATTTGACGGATGCATGTACTGTTTTGGATCCACATCCACTCATTGTATCTTTGAGGAAGGCATGCTTTACATTTTTGCCCATATGTTACACACCGCCACAGCAGAACATTAGTGATCAACTGGGTGGATGTTGGTCAGGTGAAATTTGAAGCCCAGGCCTATTTAATTTAAAGAACTCTTACGATGTGCTAATGTCATGTATTGGAGCATAGATTTGAGTTTTGACATTCCCTGCAATGGGGGCTCTGACTTTGGTCACTAATGCTCTATACCTCTCAGACTAAAGGGCAATACCTTTATTGTGAGAGACTCGTTGAGGATGCATGGATCTTGGATCATGCAGGGAGTGGATAATGGTTGTCATAATGCTGTTCTCGCATACATCAAAAGCTGATTTGGTAGCCTTGTTTACCTTGCTCTACCAAACTTAAAATGCAAAGGTTCTATGATTTATCTTAGCTTTGCTGTTCTGCTTTTCTTACTCTAGGGCTTAAATACAGGTACAGTTCTTGTAACATGACACACCTCACTACCCAGCCCGCCTTCAGTCAGCAAAAGCCATGCCTGTGGGGTGTGGGCCAGCACATCCACGAGTCTCGCTTTAGCATCTGCATTATTAGCAGCAGCAACTGTGAAGGCTCTGCATTTAACAATAATCTGATTTTTTCCCATTCAAAATGTATTCTCAAATTAGTGATGATTCCTGAATCCCGACAGACTCATAGCATTATATTTGTATAGTTCATGTGCTGTATGAAATTAATGAAATGTAATTTATAAAGTCCGCCGCTACTTCACCAGCAGTGTCCTGGCACTCCAAAGCTTGTAAAATGGAAAGATAGAGTTTGCTAAAAAATAAAAGATTTTAACGAAGCTTTATAGGCTGGGAATTTTAGGAAGTACGTTCCAGTTTTTTGCTGTCAAATAAGCAAATGAACGTCCCTCCAGCCTCTCCTTTTGTGTCTTAGGGATACATACTAAACCGTGGTTGGAGGAATGTAGAGCTCTGCTTGGGACCCACTCTTTAAATCTCCTTGGTAGATATAGAGGGCCAGAAATATTTAGGTGATGCAGCTGCTACCTTTGCAGGTAAGATCGGTGGGGCCGGGTGGAAGGGGATTTCGATGGACGATGACGAGGGAAAAATAAATAAATAAATAATTTTCCCTCGTCATCGTCTGTCGAAATGGCGTGATTTTAGTTCAATTGTTGTTTGTTCAGTATGACCAGGTTGCAAGGCTGTCTTTGGTGCTTAGATGTTAAGGGCCGTATGTACACATATTAGAAGTAGTGATTACCTATTTGCGATTTTCTGTAAATCACAATTATGAAATTGCTTTTCCTAATGTATGAAGCACATTGAGTTTCATTGAGTGATTCCTAATAGGGTTACAAATAGACCTACTTGAATATTAATAAGGTAGATCGCAGTCCGTGATTCATTAGGAATTGCTGCCATCACAGGGATGGTTGCCTGCTAGGGTCGTGTGTAACCAACATCCGGAATGCCACCATCTCTGGGACTGCTTTTTGATAAAGCAATTTATTTTAAAGGAAAATTATTGTTTTGCAGGCATAAATTTGGTTGCAAAACATTCCTGCATAACACTCTTTCCAAATACCAAATAGTTCAACACAAATTGTGATTCTGTAACGTTACTGAATCGCAATTTGTGTTTGGTACATATGAAAAAGCATTTTTGGAGTCAGAAACTTCCCAATTCTACGAATCTGGTCAGTTCAAAGCATATGGGCTGCAGACCACACACTATTGCATAGATCACCGTCTGGTGGTGGGCCCGGATGATTACACTTTGTTTTTCCTGGAAGAGTCTTTGTCTGTCAGATGACTCCTCCTGTATATCGTAGTGCGCATGGGCATTGACTCCATCTTAAGATTGTTTTTTTCCGCCATCGGGCTCGGATGTGTTCATTGTTCGGTCCCGTTACCGATCTCTTTTCAACTTCTAGAACTTCATCATACCATCGGTATTGTCTTCAACAGTCATTTCAGTTACCAGCGTCGAAGAAAGGCTTGCGCTTCTCGATTCGAAGCATATGGGCTGCAGACCACACACTATTGCATAGATCACCGTCTGGTGGTGGGCCCGGATGATTATACTTTGTTTTTCCTGGAAGAGTCTTTGTCTGTCAGATGACTCCTCCTGTAGATCGTAGTGCGCATGGGCATTGACTCCATCTTAAGATTGTTTTTTTCCGCCATCGGGCTCGGATGTGTTCATTGTTCGGTCCCGTTACCGATCTCTTTTCAACTTCTAGAACTTCATCATACCATCGGTATTGTCTTCAACAGTCATTTCAGTTACCAGCATCGAAGAAAGGCTTGCGCTTCTCGATTCCAGCGTTCGTCGGGGCCGTCAGGCCCAACTGCGCCACTGGGCCTTTGGCTCATGGAAAGAACACCTTTCAAGAAGTGCCCTCAGTGTGGACACAAATTCCCTTACACTGATCTTCATGAGGTTTGAAATCTGTGCTTGTCTCCAGAGCACGAGAGTCAAGACTGTGAGGCCTGCGCTTTGTTCTGGTCCAAGAAGACCATCAGGGATCATCGAGCTCGAAGAGTCATGGCTCAGTCATCTTCATCAACACCAGACCTCATCATAGACGAGGCTCCAATAGAAGTAGGGTTCGAAGAACAGCAGCAGGACGACATCCTTTCCGAAGCGGAGGATTCAGCTTCCGGAGCCGAGCACCGATCAGAAGACGACGATCTTCTTCCAGTTGATCAACAGGTCGTGAGTACAAGCGTCGACCCTGTTCACCTTCCCATACCGGGACAGGCTTCGGTTCCACATCCGGGTGCAAACCGACCAAAACCTTCTGACGCCCCGCCTTCTGGCTCGGCAACGAAGAATAAAAAAAAACTCCAGTCGATTCGGGCTTGAGTCACTCTGTCGTCCCGACAAGCAAAAGGTCCTCAAACCAAAATTAACCCTGGCACCGATGAAGCCATTGTAGCAGAACCGGTCGAGCCGAAAATAAGCTCAGCCCCGAAAGACGTTCCCAAGTCTGCCGAACCGAAGTCCACTCCGGTTCCGAAGGTCGATGATCCCAAAAGCACTTCGGGAGCAAACATTCCGGATCCAAAGAGAGCAGATCCGAAAAAGACCAAGTCTTCGGAACCGAAACCAAAATCCGCTCCAAAGACAATAGACACTGTAAAACCTAAACATTTTGATCCCAAACAAGATAATTTGGCACCAAAAAGGATTTTGCAACAGAAGAGCTTTTCCAACCAGACCCAAAGCAAAAGAATCTTCATATTAATCCAAAAACTGGACATGTTATTACAGTGCCTGAAAAGAGGAAAATGGACTATCCTAAACCACCTCCAGTTCCTCTCCAAAAACATGCTCAAACTTCCCCTATAAGAATTCCTTCACCATTAATAGAGATACCAGTAGATATTTCTCCAGTACACTCACCATCCAGCACACATAGCATTGTACCACAGGATAATGATGATGACGAAGACAATTATTCACACGGGGTAGAAAGTGAGCATCATATAGATGACACAGATGACCCAGACAATATTCCTGGGCCATCAGATGATCCCTGGGAGGATTATAATGCACCAGATGCACCCGATCTGCCACAAGATGATGCATACCCTTCTAGACCATCTCCCCCAGATGACACTATTGGGTTTACACAGCTCATTCATAGAGCAGCCACATTTCATGGAGTAGATTTACACACAGATCCAGTGGAAGAGGATTTCCTCATGGATACACTACTGTCGTCACTTAAACCACGACCACATTACCAATACATAGTGGAGTGGTGAGACATGCACCAGAGGTATTCAATGACCCCGTCAGAGCCAGGGTAATTAACCCCAGACTGGAAAAAAAATATATAAAGCGCCTCCAACTGACCCAGCATACATCAAAGGGCAGCTGCCATTAGACTCATTGGTAGTATCAAATGCGGGAAAAAGAGCGAACTCGCAGACAACAGGGGATGCTCCACTCCCTGATAAGGAGTCTAAGCTTCTAGAAGCTTCAGGGAAATTCACCACCTCACAAGCAGCCAATGTTTGGAGAATTGCTAACACTCAGGCTTTGTTAGCAAGATGTGATCAAACTCATTATGATGAGCTAGAATCACTCATGCAACATTTACCAGAGCAATATAAGACCAGGGTCTCTGATCTAATACAAGAAGTCAAGGTTATTACAAATACCTCAATCTGCTGTGCATTAGACACTGCAGACACAGCCTCTAGAGCGATAAATACAGGAGTACTGTTGCGTAGACATGCATGGCTACGCATCTCTGGGTTCAAACCAGAAGTACAGGCCAGCATTTTAAATCAACCCTTTGACCAGAAACATCTCTTTGGTCCAACAGTTGATAGTGCATTAGAAAAGATGAAAAAAGATACAGATACAGCAAAATCTATGGGAGCTTTACAAACTCAAACCCATGGAGCGTCCTTTCGTTGCTCCTCATATAGAGACGCCTCCAAGGGAGTTTCAAACTGACAACACCTCCTCTTCTTATAAAGAGACAACCCAAACCTCACTCACCAGAGGGTATTACAGAGGAGGATATAGAGGTAACAACAATAAGGGCAGAGGCAACAACAACCGCAATGCCTCTACTCCCAAACAGTGACTTCCCTTCCATCCCCCCAGACCATTCCACTCCTGTTGGGGGGAGATTACAACAGTTCCTACCTGTCTAGAACTCCATCACCACAGACAGGTGGGTAAGACAAATAATTCAGTCAGGTTATTGCCTAGAGCTCACTTCCACTCCTCCAACAATACAACCCAGACAACGTCCCATGTCACAGGAACATCTTACACTTCTAAGACAAGAGGTTGCATCTCTATTACAAAAGAATGCAATAGAACCTGTCCCAAAACACCATCAAAACACAGGAGTTTACTCCCTATACTTTCTCATACCCAAAAAGGACGGGTCCCTCAGACCTATACTGGATCTAAGGCCCCTAAATCTGTACATACAATCCGACCATTTCCATGTGGTCACACTACAACAAGTTCTGCCGTTGTTAAAACAAGGCGACTTCCTTGCCACATTAGATCTCAAGGATGCCTACTTTCACATTCCTATTCATCAATCTCACAAAAAGTACCTTCGATTTGTACTAGAAGGTTAACATTACCAATTCAAAGTACTCCCTTTCGGAGTAACGACAGCACCTCAAGTGTTTACAAAGTGTCTAGCAGTAGTAGCAGCATACTTGAGAAGGGACAACATTCATGTCTTCCCATACCTAAATGACTGGTTAATAAAATCCAACTCATACCACCAATGTGTACAGCACACACAACAGACCATCTGCCTGTTGCACAAGCTGGGATTCACAGTAAATAAAAAGAAGTCACACCTCCAACCATCCCTATCTAAACAGTATCTAGGTGCCACAATAGATACCTCAAAAGCAATTGCATACCCCAATCTTACAAGGATACAAAGTATGCAAGCTCTGATACAACAATTCCAGCCACAACACTCACTGCCAGCTCGAGTGTTCTTGCAATTAATAGGAATGATGGCATCTTGCATTTTTATTGTACCATACGCAAGACTACAAATGCGCCCCATACAAGAGTGTTCGGCAAGTCAGTGGAATCAGGCTCAACAATAAATAACAGATATGGTGGTGGTAGACGACCGGACATATCGCTCTCTGCAGTGGTGGAACACCAAAAACATTTCCAAGGGCCGGCCGTTTATAGAGCCTGTTCCACAGGTGGTGCTAACCACAGACGCATCTCTCACAGGATGGGGAGCGCATTTACAGAAACACACAGTACAAGGTACATGGACACCACAACAAAAGTTACTCCACAAAAATCATTTGGAGTTGTTAGCGATTTTCCTAGCTCTAAAATCGTTTCAACATTACCTCTCAAGAAAGGCTGTACTAGTCCGTACTGACAATATGACGGCCATTCCCGGCTGGCACAGAGCACATGGAGGTGGGCCATTCCTCAAAACATCTTTCTGTTAGCAGAACATCTACCAGGAGTTCACAATCAAGTTGCAGATCTGTTACGTCATCAAAGACAACAGATACACGAGTGGGAACTTCATCCACAAGTTCTTCAACCATTCTTTCACAAGTGGGGACAGCCAGAGATAGATCTGTTCACCACACACTGCAACTCCAAATGCCTAAGCTTCGCCGCCAGATACCCACACACATTGTCCAAAGGCAATGCGGTATGGATGAGTTGGTCAAACAAATTTGCTTACGCTTTTCCACCTCTCCCACTAATTTTGTTAGTGGTACGCAAGCTACAGCAACATTCCCTCACATTGATTCTCATAACACCAATGTGGGCAAGACAACCTTGGTACACCACACTACTAGAGCTATCAGTAGTACCACATCAAAAATTACAACTCTCTCCACATCCATGGAGAGATCATGCATCCAGACCCAATGCAGCTCAATCTAGCGATTTGGCTCCTGAGGTCTTGAGATTTGGATACCTCAATCTTCCGTCTGATTGCATGAATGTCATTAAAGAAGCGACACGCCCCACCATTAGAGCATGCTACGCAGCCAAGTGGAAAAGGTTTGTTGTGTATTGCACAAATAACAACATTAACCCATTAGATGTTTCCATACAAAACATCACATGCTACCTACTTCATCTACAAAGATGTAATTTAGCATACTCCTCAATCAGGTTACATCTTGCTGCTATAGCAGCTTATCTTCAAAAGAGACAACATTTGTCATTGTTTAGAGTACCTGCCATCAAAGCGTTTATGGAAGGATTAAAAATAATAATTCCTCCCAGAATACCACCCTCTCCGGTATGGAATTTAAATATTGTTCTCACTAGACTTATGGGTCCTCCATTTGAACCATTACATAAGTGTGAGCTCCAGTTCCTTACATGGAAAGTTGCATTTTTAGTTGCTATTACCTCACTCAGAAGAGTAAGTGAGATTCAGGCATTAACAATTCAAGATCCATTTATACAACTACATCACAACAAAGTGGTGCTTATTTATTTATTTATTAGAAAGTTTTGTATAGCGCGAACGTGACCCTTGGGTATCAGAGCGCTTCACATATACAGATACAATACAATAGGTGGGTTAGGGATACATCTTACATATCATAACCATTCCGAGGACGAGGTAGGTAGGTTTATGGTTATGTAGTACACTGATTAATACTGAATGTGGTGGGTTAGTGTAGGATTGTAATGCGTTTTCTCATAACAATGTACAATGGCGCAGTAAATTAAACTACAACTTGCCATCGGCAAGTGCATATTCCAATATAGTTTCAGCCGGTGTCTGTCTTCAAGGTTATCATATATGATATTCTATTTGCCTTCAATACTGTAAATTGACGTACAATAACAAAATGACCAAAAGTCTTTTTCTGTGCCTTTCTCCTCCCGATTCTGGATTCTTAAAACAAACCCGAAATTCCTGCCAAAAGTCATTTCACCATTCCACCTCAACCAAACTATTGAGTTGCCAGTATTCTTTTCCCAACCACAAACAGTTGCAGAAAGAGCTCTGCACACATTAGATGTCAAAAGAGCACTCCTCTACTGCATTGACAGAACAAAACCATTTCGTAAAACAAAACAACTGTTTGTGTCCTTTTCTCCTCCACATAAAGGCAATACTATTTCAAAATCAGGCATTGCAAGGTGGATTGTTAAGTGCATTTAAATCTGTTACCAAAAAGCAAAACACACTCTATCCATTCCCCCTAGGGCTCTTTCTACCCGTACATTAGGGGCATCTATGGCATTCCTAGGATATATACCATTAGATGATATTTGTAAAGTAGCTACATGGTCTACACCGCACACATTTACAAAACACTACTGTGTAGATGTGCAGGCAAAACAACAAGATACTGTGGGCCAGGCTGTACTCAAAACATTATTTCAGACTTCTGCAATAGATACGTGTGGTCGCCGTTAAGGGAGAAAACTGCTGTGCAATCGATGCAATAGTGTGTGGTCTGCAGCCCATATGCCTCGAACGGAAAATGCTACTTACCAGTATGCATCTGCTCTTGGCATGTAGGGCTGCAGAACCACACTTGCCCACCCGCCTCCCCGGCTACCTATATCTGTTCCAGTAATATCTTTACATGGACATCCTTATCTATACTCATACAACTCCATCATTTGCCCAATGGCAAAAACAATCTGAAGATGGAGTCGATGCCCATGCGCACTACGAACTACAGGAGGAGTCATCCGATAGACAAAGACTCTTCCAGGAAAAACAAAGTGTAATCATCCGGGCCCACCACCAGATGGTGATCTATGCAATAGTGTGAGGTTTGCAGCCCTACGTGCCAAGAACAGATGCATACTGGTAAGTAGCATTTTCCTTATCTACAGCAACAATGGTAGGACTATAAGAATAATAAAGATACCTTACTTTTTCTCTTTCTTGTGGGATGTGAATTTTAACAGCGTAGAATTTTTTCAGTGTGAAACTGGAAGAGGAGCCTCACAGCCTTAGGTCTGTAAGTAACTTTTTGAATGCACTGATCCACAGTTGGCCAGTGACTTCCCCGGACTGCCGGCTGCTCATAGTCGCATTTGAAAGTAACTATTTGTTGGAACTATTAAAAGGTGTCTGATCTGATGATTTCTCTATATATGCTCTTTTTAGGAATGCGAGAAACCTGGCAAGATGTGTTTAACTATAAACTGCTATCTGGGTTCACTTGCAAAAGATGAAAGCCACAATTTGGATATTTATACCTTACTGAATACTGAGATATTAAAAAAGGTAAGCTATTTTATTGTTGTTTGGTGATCAAAATAATGTTATTTTAAAATGATGCCTCCTGTGCAAACATTTAGCTCAGTTGCCAGCATTTGTTAAAGTAGATTCTGTACTATGCAATTCGTAGCAGAATATGCTAGTGTTGCATTATCAGTCAATATAAATGTTATGATTGTGTGCTACTCACCTCTGGTGTAAATGTTAGTGCACATTGTGGTTTAAAATGAAAAATTACCAGTTAAGTTAAGAAAGTTAAACTATACAGTGATGTGTGTTTAAGAAAATGCTGGAGACTTGTAAAACAATATCATATTATATAGAGATCCACCCTTTTCCTTTAGTGTGTGCATGTTTGTGTATATATATATATATTTATTTATTTATTTTAAACATGTGCTCCCACCGTGCCATGGTTACATATGCAATGTTCGTGTATAATACAATTACAACCAATGTTATGAGTTTGTAAGATTCCTGCCTTGGGTTCCCCTGTAGATGTTGTAGGAGATCCCCTGTGTCATGTAGGTATAAGCTCAGGTTCTTTACTAAAGGTGGCAGAAAGTACATAGTTTGAAACGGGTTCCCACAGTGAACTCCTTGCAAAGATAATTGTCAACTCAGTAGGTTTGTCTGATCCTTGTGGATCTTTGGCAAGAAGTATAATGTAGGAATGAGGAGGTATTCTACTGTCAAGTATCTTGCTTCATCTAAATCAATCAAATCCATTTCATCCATTTGTTCAAATGATCTTGTAGAACATTTTTGTGTTCTTGATAGTGGGCGATTAGCTTCTTTAATGTAATGGGTTGGCTGTATTTTTAATGGGGAGAGGGCCCCCCACCTGGGTCGTTTTTGGCTCTGGGGACCACCAGTTCCCCAGGGCACGCCCTGCAAAAATAAAGGAGGGGGCGTTGTGCTGCCCCCCTCCTTGAGCCATTAATGGCCCTGGGCACTATTCTGGTGACTGCCACCTCCAGGCTCCGGCTCCCTATGACCCGAGGTGCCCACTCTCGGGACATGGTTGTTTGCTTTTGTTTGGTGGAAGCTTCGACAGCGCCCATCAAGTGGAAGCAAACTATAAGTGTGCTCTCAGCGAGCGGGAGCAGAAAATCTGCTTTCGTCTCCAGGGAGCAGAATCTTTGGTTGTTTTCCTGCCCATTGTCATGCAGGCAGGAAAACAGAAGAAAGAATTGCTCCTGCACTCATCAAGCAGCATTGTTTGCTGCTCCCTGAGTGTGGAAGCAATGTTGGATACTGCTGGAGGTGGCAGGGACCGCAAGGAAATGTATGCTCCCCCCACGGTCCCCAACAGTGCACACTGGGTGACCCACCCATCAACAAGTGGCCGGGAACAGGAGGATGGGGTACCTGGGGCCAAAATAGGAATCAACGGAGGATTTGGACAAATTTCCAAAAGTGGTCCAGTAGGGTAGCCGCTATTTGACAAGCTCTTTGAAATGGTTCCAGCACAACATGCTGTTGTTTGGGTTGTTGGATGATGTGGGAGTGAGCACTGTCTGGTGTTTACTTTCTTAGAAAGAAAGTTACAAAATCTTCACACTTGGTTTCGGTTCACAAATTACTGATTCCTAGAGGGTCGCTATTGGACCCACCTCATGAATGTTAATGAGGTGGGTTTCGAATTGCAACCCACTAGTAATCGCAGTCATCACAGGAATGGTGGCCTGATGGGGTTAGCACACCACCACACCAATAATTACTTTTAAATTTCTTTTTAAATTAATGCATTTACTTTAAAGGGAAAATGGGATGTGCTAGAAAATAAACATCGAAAAGTTTGTTAAATTTTTAAGAGAGAAAAGATTTTGTCAAAATTTACAAAGGTTAAGTGTTCCTTTGGGAACCACTTCCGATTTGTGAATGGCTCGGATTAACGTTTTGCTAACTGAATTCTGTCACAAAACATTTATACATACCAATGCAAATTGGTATTTGGAAGGGACACCTTAAATGCACCTCTTCCAAATACTTCCAAATACCGATTTGGACTTTGTTTACAAACCCAAATTGGTATTTGGTAACATGTTACTGAATAGCAATGTTGGTTTATACATACAGAAAAGCCTTATTAGGTCACAAACTGCCTGATTCTGTGAATATGAACTTTTGCACACAAAAAAAGGTTACCTACAGCTAGCCTTTTGCTCTTAAAATTTGAGATTTGTAACTTCTCTTGAGCAGCCCAAAGTCTAGACAGTTTGAATAGAGAGTGAATTTGCATCCGAGTTTTCTCATACATTTACTTTTAATGTAAAGATATTTTGAGAACCAGGGTAGTGAGATATTTGACCAGCTATGATCAGAAATAACAGGGTGCCATGTTAAACATGCATGTCTCTTTTCCGCTTCCCACTTTGACCTTATAGCCATGATAAAAGAGCTTTGGACACTCTACTATATGGATATCCCTCCAGAGGATTTCTTTAGTCTGTGATTGATGTATATGCAATTAAACATCCTGAAGACAGGAGGAAAAACTGTCTGTACGCGAGTTGTTAATTAGTTATAAATGAAAGACTTGGGTTGGCTTACATCCTAGTCCACAGCCTGTGAGAAAGCAGAACCATTTCACTGAGGAATTAATAAAGCACACAAGTAAATCACCACTGCATGTTATTTGTGGTTTCTATATCTCACCTCAAAACCATAATAAAGATCGGAAAAATAACATTTTAGGGCAGTCTCATCCATATGGAAGAGAACCGCAAAACAGAAAATAGCACACTAAATGAAAAATATCCTTAGGGCCACATTTGGGTCACTTGTTTTGAACGAAAAGGCAAGAACTTCTCATATAAGTATAAACATCCAATGATACCAACAGGCTTTAGCTCTACAGCTAAAATGGTGCGTTTCATGGGAAATTTTAAAGCTCATACTTCATCATTTTGTTGTTAACATTGATGAGACTGTTATGATTTCATGAAATACAGCCTTGATTCTGCATGTTAATACACAAAATTTTTTTAGTATTGTCTTCTTTTATTTATGAGAGTAGTGTTGATGCGCATATATTTGCTGTTCTCTAGCATCTTTGTTTAGTCTAACTTTAGCACAGTCAGCCTTTGTGGGGAGGAAGAGGGGGGCTGCAATATATAAACGTTTTTGAAATTTGATTTCAGCAGCACCATAAATCACGTACAAAGAATTCTAAGTAAACCAATCCTTCCTGCAGACTGTATTTACAGGCACCCCCTCTAGTGGCGGCAATCAGCAATGCAATAAAAAACATAGTCCCAGTTATAGAAATGCAGGTTTCAGCACAGCTATACCCAGGGCCACTGGAATCATGCGGCAAGAGAGGGCCGAATTATGTGGCAGTGTCAAGTAAATTATAAGGCAGGAATAGGCAAATTAGGCGGCATAATGCACATTTTTTAATAGTATTACTTCATGTATTTGTCATTTTTAAACTTAGTAACACTGGCTGGGCTTTGAATGAACCCCATTAGTACCAATTTAACCCCAGAATTTAACAATTAGCAACAGTAGGTTGACCATTCCAGCTTTGCAAAGCGCCTTTCACTATGTAGCAACATGTGTTGCTACATCTTTAGTACTTTTGAAGTGTTTGAACTTGAAACTGTTTTTATTTGGTTAAAATCTGCCGATTATGCAGCAGATGATGTATTATGTGGCAAATGCCTAATTATGGGGCAATCGCCGCAACCACACAATCGGATAATTCCAATGGCCCTGCCTATACCCATGCACAGAGACCAGTAGAATGACAATACCGCACCCTCCAGAGGCAGAGATCCAGCACATCTTCAGTAATGAGAACAGTCAGATCAGATGTTGCCTCTCGGAGTCAGGAATATCTTTCTCAATGCTAGACATGTGTAAGTACCCCATGGAGACACAGTGGTGTTGTGAAGGTTGATCATTACATTCATGCTTTGTTGTTCATGATTCTGCCAAACTAGGATGCGCAGACTGATAGGAGTAAGCTAAATATATTTTGCATCCTCATTTCCAATGTCATGTTTATACTGAGGATGTCTCTGCTTGCTGCACAAAAAATAAAAAGGTTTGTGGCCTTGTAGCATGAGATGTTGTGGTAGAGATATTTTTAAGAAGCTGAAAGATGCTATCACTTCCACATTCAAGGCTTCTGCAGTCTTTGCAAACAGAAGCAAGATGAATAAAAGGTAAAATGGCCATCAGTAACTGGAATGCATAAGAGTCCACTTTAACAAGTTGTGTAATATAAGGGTATACCTTTTTCATCAGACTCAAAAGTAAGCATGGGTTGTGTAATGTGACAGCTGAGCTCACAACGCATCAGAAGACATTCCATGCATACACTGGGAAATACCGTTTTTTAATGCTTTTAGTAAGTAATCGATAACTTATTACATAGCGGAAAAGGTTAACGCACAGAATCAAAATTCTTTAGTAAAATATTTTAGCAATATTTAATTGTTTATTCTTTTGGAACCCTACTTTTTAACTGTACAAAGTTTGTTTTTAACTTGGGATCATTCTTAGTGTAATTCTGCTCCTCCTTGTCTCACTGTGATCAAAAATACCAAAGAGAAAATCGTCATTTTATTCATTAAAAATATATATTCTTTCTCAGGCGTCTAGCGTTAAAGTACTTGAACAAAGAGACTCACTCCTAAATGCAAGTTTGTTTGTTTAAATATTGTGTTGAAGTTCCTTTGGTTTGGCTACGTTTTATGCAGCTTCGTTTTCTTTTGTGTAATTAAGATGAATGATTTTGAGTGGGTCTTTTCCTTAACTCTTTGTTTTTGTCGCCTTACAGGACAGCTCCTCTGTCATACAGCTCATGACAAGGGCCAAGGCAGAGGTTGACACCAGACTGCGAGCTGTGGAAGTATCGCATGGCAATTCTGAAGCCGCCACGGTGAGTGAGCGCATTCAACATGGAGGGAGGCCGCTGTTATATAACGAGCCCAATTCTACCACAACGACAGTGACTTCTCTCATGTGCATTTGTTTCCAATTATTCTGCATTGTGACTGACATGCTATTCCTATGTTTAGGCTGTAAAGCAGGGGCGGCTCCTAAGCTTTGGCAGAGGAGTATCGCCCCACTGCTTTTAAGCAGTGTTAAGAAGAGAAACATAAAATTATAATAACTTTGTTATTATCATTGTATGCTTTGTGACGTGTCCTGCGACTTTGCTTGCGGGTGGACAGGGCTGCTCTGCTCTGCTCACGGAGCAGGGGAGGAGTGGTTTGCCCACTCCTAAGTGTGTAATGACTATTTGGTCAGCCCTTTTGGGGCGCCCAAACCTGTCATGCTCACTTCCCTGTTCCCCATGCAGGCGGCATTATAGCCTGCATGGAAAACATGCCTACCCCTCCAAACCCTGCTGAGCACCCTATCATGGTGCTCAGACCAGTCACAACGCTGCAGCCTGCTTCCTATTAGTCGGAGACAGGAGAAACAACGCAAAACCGGGCTCAAGGTAAATTTGTGGGTTTTTTTTATTTTGCCCCCGCGCTACATTACCCGCAACACAACCCCCGAGCCCCTCGGCCTACCGCCACGCCTGCCCCTCCACAGCTGCAAGGTAAAAAAAAAATTGCCCGTTGCCCACCTCTGTTGGGCTTGTTATAGCTATGCTCGGGGATGGGAAATCAAACAAGATGCACTTGGGAGGCGACCCTCATCCTGTAATTGAAGGGAAACATTTGTTAATATTTTAGGTTGAGCCCCTGCTAGGTAGGCGCAAATGAACTGAGCAAACCTCCTTGATGTGGTAAAAATGTTAAGGAACAGCACAATGCAAAGGGAACTACACCGGACTGCAATGATGGCCTTCAAGGTAGCTAAGTAGGTTAATTCTCCATTTGCGTCGTCAATGGCTGTGCTATCAGAGATTTAAATCCGGGTAGACATATTCAGCCTTTCATTGAAATTAAGTAATGCCAGTGGTGGCTGGTAGGGAACGTGGTGAGGATGGGTGAGGTAAGGAGGGAGGGGTTTCGAAAAGAAAAAAAAGATCAATTATTACTTGATGGTCGCCGTTGCCAGCCACTGCCTCTCCTCCAGCAGGAACTAGGAAGCACACAGCTTCCCAGAACCCCTGACCAATCACAATGCTGCCTTACAGCAGTGTTGTGATTGGTCTGAGTGCCGTGGTTCGACACTCAGAAAGGGACTGGGAGGCAGTGCCTCTTCTCCACCCAGGCTTAGAATGCAGCCTGTGGAGAATATGCAAAGTTGCGCATGACTGTTTTGCCGGCCCGAGACGGCCGATCAAACTGTCATTAGAACTTAAGGTGCAGCCATCACACCTCCTCCTTTGACGTCAGGGGAGTCCGACCCGCCCCGCCCTAACACCCTGGCTGCAGTGCAACAGCAATACTAAAAATAAAATGATAATAACTTCCTGTTATTATCATTTTATTTTTCATCTGCACTGCTTTAAGTAGTGGGGCGACCCTCCCCTTCCTTAGCTGAGGAGCCGCCGCTTGAGTCATGCTGAGTTGGAAGCACCCTGCACATTAGCTGCACTCTAACGAGTAGCAGCCATCCACTATTTAGGCAAAGGTTTAGGCCAGCAGCTGTGAATTATCTTCCTCTCACCTAACCATGAAGGGTACTCGATCAGTCAGCAAAGATACTCAACCAATCTACATGGTTACCAATTATCCAGCACTGGCTCTCAAAAGCCGAGCATAGATAATCAACCAGCTCAGGTATGCAGTCAGCCCGTGCATGCACTCAACCAAAAGAATTTGGTAATCCGTCCAATGCAAATCAACTACCATAGGTCCTTGAATAGCCAGTACTGATTGTCACCCAACCAATGCAAGTAGCCAACCAATCCAGATACTCAACCAACCGGCACTGCACTCCAGCCATAATAAGAATCTATTTATTTATTGTTTATCTATTAAGGAGATTTATAGAGCACCGCATATTACTTTTGCTGCATGATGGTGTGAGGGGCACAAATAGCAATAGAGAGGAATACGTTTAAATGTTGAACCAGGATTGAAGACTGGTCTCAGAATTTCTCTCTGTGTTTTTAGAGTTTTTGATTTGTGCTGTCTGCAGCTCACATTCGCAGCTTTAGGATGTGTTAGAAAAATCTGACTATCCGTTAAAAATGAGTGCAACGATCCAGTCTGCACTTGTGTGCAGGCACAAAAGATGTTCATGTGCAGGCCCAAAAGATGTTCATGATATAACGCCTAAACATCTTTCCCCACATTTGTTTCACTCTCTCGTTTCCAGAGTCTCGCACTGGGAACAGTGTGAAGCTTGCGGTTTTATCCGGGCTTGGCCATCTTTTCTTGGTCGTGCCAATGGAATAAATCCCAACACTGGTTGACACAGACCACAATTATTCTATATCCAGAAACATTTGAAAAACGACCATTTCAATATATATTTAATTTCCTTTTCTTTCCCTTTTCAAAGTCCCTTTCTGTTTCCCTCTGAGTATTATAGCATTTCCTTTTGGCTCTGAGCTCCCTCTGAAGTTGCGGATGCTCTTGAAGTCAGCTGGCAGAGCATGTTCTCTGGCACCAAGAGCTGGCATGACTACAGATGCACCTCCGCTTGCAGAATTGCAGTATCACGGCTAGCGCTGCTGGCAGGCTGGCCAGTTTTTCCCATGTTAGTTTGCCAATCCCTCAAGTCTTGGCACAGCATATTTTCATCTTCCATAATGCACATGAGGTCTCCTGTGAGTCTCCCTCCCAAGATCCAAGTTGAACTCAGACTCCCAATAAGCCTTTGTTCATAAACCCATTAATTTAGTCCACTTCATACACTATAGCACCAATAGACATGTTCCTCCCTCTCAAAGTAAGGATAACATGGGTAATTAAAACATTTATTTTAAAGTACTGTGAAGTATGAAGCTAATTCTAGGGTCTTTTGGAAGGTAGCATGTCATTCAGTTGATGGAAAGTAGAGTGTGGGTAATGTGAGTTGCTGCAAGTCTTTGGGGGCCACAATACTAATGCATAACTATGTTTCCCCATTGGGGCATTTGACTCTCTTAGAGTAAAGGGGGGCAGGCAGCCAAAAAACGATTTTCAATATAATAACATGGGTGGTTGGAACTTAGAATTTGACTCTGTGGAATTCTGTAGAGTTACAGAAAAACTCTGTGAGATTCCACGGAGTTCTGCCAACAGGTGGAAAATATGCAGCTTGCGCTCCTTACACTGCAATTTAGCACCGGTAGCTCAAGTCGCACTAAAAATCATCATGAACAGCACAATGCGTTGCGCAAGAGTGCGCAGCCATTGGAGTTGATTTTGCTGCCACTCGAGTAGAACATCTACTTAAGCAGCAGCAAGTGTACTCGAATCGCAGCCCTCTGACTGTGATCGCTTGTGACCGCTCGTGACTGCCTGCTTTAGAAAATCACACTAGGGAATGCCAAATCTCGCTCAGGTCCGCCAGCTTACATTTTCTGGAGCCTCTTGGGAGGAAAATTCTGCTACGTGGTGATTGGGGGAATTTGGCTAGAAGGGCGCATCAAAGAGTAGTGAGGAATGGTCAAAATTCTGCCAACTTTGTGGGCAGACCGAAACATTTCGCCCACCCCTACACAATACAGTAAATAGTACTAAATGCCAATGTTTACTCAGTGCTTTAGAGAAAGAAAATCATGTTAGCAAGTAAATAAATAGTTCTGCTCAAAATAAGATAAACTTAGAAAATCAGAAGGTGCTGTTACATTCGAGGACTGGAAATAAGCCTACATTTTCTATAATGGCTCAGCTCTGTGTGGCAGAAGCTGATAACATAGGCTCTGCTTTGTTCAAGTTGACGGAAGAAACTTTAGAAAGTGCTTGGATTATTTGGTTTACTGTGAGCTAACTCTTGAAATCAGTTCTCAAGAATGGGTGAGGAGTCTTTCTTGATCTTTGGTCCAGACTGGTACCACCACTGGAATATAAGGTGCCACCCCTAAAAATGAGTGAGACTAGGATAAAAGGGATCCCCACTAACAATGTACAGGCAAAAATCCACTTTTTAACCACTTCCGCGCTCATGACGAGCTCAGCTCGTCATGAGCGACGACGCTCGTACGCTCATGACGAGCTGAGCTCGTCATGTAACGCTGCTTTTTTTTAAATGCAGCGCCCAGCGGGAAAACCGCTAGCGCGCATGCGGTTAAAAGGCTTAGACCCTAACCAAAAAAGTCTTTGATTCTCTCTGTGCAACTATTTATGATGTCCAGGTGACCCATTGTATAGGCACTAGTGTTCAGTTATGTACACAGTGCGCAAATCTTGAGTGCATACTATTACGTTACTATTTCAGGGCCCAACTGGAAGTCCTTGCTTTCCAGAGGCTTGCTGACAAATGAGGCGGTACCTATTGCCTTGGTACTAGAGTTCTTTTTTTCTCTTAGTGGGTTTCAAAATCTACCAGCTACAGTTACATTTTTCAAGCTGTGTGGCGCTCATGTGAGTCACTGGGCCAACCAGGGTCATCTTGGACCATATTTGTTATGATTCGAACTACAACCTGTGATATATGTGGAATCTCTGGGCTACAAATGTATTGTTTAAATGATTACCAAGCATGAAAACATTTTCTAGGGTTATCAAAGGGAATGTAAAGGCTGAGTGCTTCATGATTCTTCGTGGGTGGAAGAAAGGGAAATCTAGGCATCCTAGACACACATGATAGGTTGAGGATAGTGCATGCTTACTGCTTCAGTCTAGAAGGGGAGTTCTACAGGTGGATTCTCCTTTGAGCAGCACCTTGTGATGGCTTCTCCTGGCTGGTGCAGGCCACTTCCTTATTCAAGTAGGTTATACTCTCCATCTCTTCACAGGTCTTCTCAGTTTCCCAGACTTAGGTCCATTAGAGGGAGGGCTGCTATACAGCAGTTATGATACCCTTGACCAGTGTCTACTATCCTACATTGGTGAACAGAGTCTAGATGACAAAGAATCAACTACATCCTGGCTTAGGGGTCCAGTACCTATTACTCTATGGTGGTCAAAGCTGGGTATTTTGCCAACCATATGGTCAACCATCAAAATGTGTAGGATCCTACAATCCTGGAGAAGCCTTCTGTCCCTGTTGCTGGCTAGATTTCACGGACTTTTGAACACAAAGTTCTCAGTCAGATATTATGTGTGCTGGCCTCAGACGGAGGCACACTTCTGATCTGTTCTCATTACCAAGGGAGATGCCTGTCGATACATATGCTTTGCATAGACTGTTAAGCACTACTCTCCAAAGTGGTTAGCCAGAGTATGTTTCAGAGGATTAAAAGAGAGTTTCTATGACAAGTCTAGCCTGTTGGCATGATCAAATATCCAAACAGTAGTGTCTGGTGAATGTGTGTGGAGTACACCAGGTAGCTCCCATATATATGTCAGCTATGGGTTGCTGAGGAATGCCATAGTGACTTCTTTTTTGTGCGTGGAATGAGGCCTGTGTGGGGCAGGCAAAGTCCTTTTAGCCCTAATGTAGCAGGTTTTGACACATCTGACAATCCATATAGCTCCGTCCACCTCTGAAAGAGCATGTTGTTTGTGTGGCTTGGTAAAAGCGACAAAACGTTGGTGAGCTTTTACAAAAGTGCTAGGTACTATCAAAGTAATACATGAGGGTACCCTTGACATCAAGCGTGCAGAGGACTGCTGTACCAGTATCTTTTGCAAAAATTAAATGCTAAACAGCGCTGCTAGTGCTGTGGTAGCTGTAAATGTGAGGATAGAAGAAAAACTGGATGCAGGGAATCTCTGAGTACTCCCAGGATGCAAAATAAGCATATCTTAGTGCAGCAGCAGAAACTGCTTGGAGGATGACTATGTTGGGGGGTTCGGTACAGCAACACATTTGAGGGTTAATACATTTTTTTTATGAAAACATAACTGGACAGAGAAAACAAGTAAAGTTATATTTATTAGAGCATATTTAGTACTCCATCCAATGGGGTCGCTAATCCTTTTTTTAGTGTAAACTCCTGTTTGTGCCCAAAATGGGATTACAATATGTACACAAACTGTTGGTGTTTGCCCCCATCACTTAAGGCATGTTTGTACATCTTGAAATGAGGAGTAACATGTAATATCTCTGTGTTATTCCATCTTTTGAGGTGTCACACTGGAATGGGGCTTGATTTATGCAGCTGCTAATTTGCACACCACCTGTTAATACAAAATAGCAGGTGCCCAATTTGCGTTGTATTTTGAGGCCTGATTGTGATCAGAGCCTCAGTGATGTACTAGCACTTGGAAGTCACAAATGGTTTACTCCTGGTCATGAAGGTTCTGTCATGTTAGGCCTTGGTTTTGACAGCACAGTTGTCAAACAGTCCTATTGGTAGCACTATACATAGAATGGGTTTTGAATCGACCCCATTCAATGATTGTTTTACTTCAAAAAGGCTCTTTCAGCCATTGGTTTAAGATTTTGTCAATCCTGCTTTGGCTCATCCCAGCAGAGTACTAATTTCTCACCTAATGCTATTGGTTGTTTGGATGTATCATTCCTTCTCCACTTGAATGCTTGCATTGAACTACATTAAGGGTTCCTTTGCAACTAAATCCCCCTCTATGCACTTTGGCTGACTCTATCCCTTGTGCCTGGCTCTAATGTGGCAATGCTGTATGTGTTAGCAAATAACCCCAGACATATTTGCTTTTCTAAAGCTCTTTCTGTTAGTGGTTACTTAAGAAGAATGGAAAAATCACTGCTGAGTTAAACGTCAACACACCTCAACTTCCAGTGGATATTTATCTCTGGTGGAACAAATGGTATGAATTTGTTTGGGAAAAATCATTAGATGAAGCAGAGAAGGCCTCTTCGAAACATCCCCCTGTGTCATCTTGAAAATGTCACAACTTCTAGCAATAGGCAGTACAACACCCACACCAAATAATCACAACATTGAACTTCTAGCCAGACAATTACAACAACCAGTGGCAACAGAAGGCAGCCATTTTGAACCTGTCCCACTCCTAACAATTAATTCAGATAGCTAAAACACTTGTGAAAGTATTATCAAGAAGATTCAGCATGAAGAAATGTTTTGCATAGCTCATTCTAGAAAGACAGCATTTACTTAATAAAAATGTCCCAAAATTATGGTTTGTTAACATTTTTTGGTACTCGAATGTTTCAGGCCAGAGAAAATATGCGTAATCAACTATACAAACAGTTGACTCATCAGAAATATTTCGTTTTTTTAGCTTCATTTTAATAGTAACTGAGACAAACTGCCCAGTCCTGAGTCTTTGTCTTGTCTGCAGTGCTTATCCCTGTAGAATCCATTACAAAGCGGACCATGAGTTTTGTCTTGTCTAGGCATAAAAACCCACAAAATGCTAAAACTAAAATATAGGCATATATATTTATTATTTTTTAAACACAATTATGCACCATTACCGGCTGGCACGCTGATGAGCACTACAGCAGAACAACATGATGCGAGAGCTGAGTAAATTTAGAAACTGCGTTTTAAGGCCTTTCTGTAACACTGCGTGGTTTCTGATCCAGATGGACTGAAGCAGCGCGCCATGTAGGGGTGAAAAGAGGACTAAAAAGGCTTTGGGCTGGATCGCGAAACATTTTTTACTGATGTCATCACGTCTTTTATAGTAACTGAGGCAGTGCTTAGTGCAGACCACTCTACTACTGGTGGCCTAAGTCCTAGATACGCCGCTGAGATAAAACTGTGCATATTTGTTGTGTGACATTTTGTTGTGCTGGTGATGTGTTCTGTTCTTTTTTGTGCTGCTGTGTTTTTGTGCTGCAATGTGAAGTGTTGAGTTGTGTGCTGTTTGTCCGTTTAGTTGCGTTGCACACTGCTATGTTTTATTTGTGATGTGACTGCTAAAGATTGCTTGACCAAGGTCTGGAATGGAAAGATACATTTCTATTTCTGAAGTTAAAAATAGTAATTGTCTCAATTACTTTTTCTGAGAAATAAGCGAACATTTGTCATTAATCTTGAAACAAGTGTTATTTATCAAAGGTAGAACACGTGCCCTTGTTCATGGGTCACAGGTAGTCATTTCTGTGTTTCTATCCTGCCCATCACCTTTCCAAATATAATTAGTTGGTACAGCTTTTAAATCTAGCAGCATTTATAACAAACAATTGAAGTTTTATTCTTAGGTCGAGCTCGGTTGAATTGTCAAAATGTAAACGATTGAAAGACTAAAATAATAAGTAAACTACAATGTAATTGCATTAATAAATTATGCGACCGTTATGTTGCGTAGGAATCATGAAATAACAAAACATGACCAATTTTTGGCAACCATTTTATGACTTGATTTTTTTAAATATTGTGTCACGTCATTCACTTCCATATTGTGTCTGTGTTCATTTAAATTTATAACAGATAAAACCATGCTTATTAAATGGCGATAACAGGGGCCAGATTAGCATGACTCAGGGGGGATTGTAAAATTATGAACTTGATTTTCCCTGTGCATGTTAATTCTGTCATTGTACTGCTATCCAATATGCAATATTAAGAAAATATATTAAATAAGGAAAGCCACGGTAGCTTAGTTTGGGCAAGTACAGTGAGAGGCACTGAGTGTAGGCCTTGTATTCTCCTATGGTATTTACTCTTGGTAAGGAACCATTTTATTGCAGTCACAATATGATTAATGTCTGCTGGGTGCCAAAGTGCAATCAGAACTCTTTTTTGGCAGAGCAGAACACAGCAGAATCTGCAGTTATTTCTCAGCCTTGGCCTATTAAACCTCAATAAGTAAAATTCATGGGATTTACCTCCAGCATGCACATATATTTTGGATCCTCCTCTTGTAGGGACTGGGGCACATGAGAGAACTAGAAAAGAGTGTGGAAACTAAGCATGAGGCATTCGAACCAGGATGAAATTGCAGTGATCGCTTTTCTCTGGCATTTATTGATGGCATGAGAGACACTCTATGTTCTTAATTTCTACGTTTGCTTTCCATCATAGCTTTCTACTGCCACCTCCTACCTTTCAACATCAGTAATGGCACTTTTTCATTGTCGGATATAGTGCAGATTCTTTAGAGTATTGAGTGGTTTTATGTGGCACTTTGCCTGTAAGTGTTTCTATAGTAGAACATAAGAAGCACAGGAAGTTGGTGATGCCCACAATTAACTACTTTATTACCAGATGTAGTTACCAGCAAGCAACCAAGTGGAAACATACCAGCGTTACAAATCCTACAAATGATTAGATGGCAGCTCCGAGATGCAGTAATAGTGAAAACATGTCTCAAAGTGGAGAAACCACAACAGCAAATATTCTGCCTCCTTTGAAAACCAGTGGAACGGAGCAGATAGAGATTGGCTAAACATATGGACTGCTCCAGATACCCTTAGGTAATATTGTTGTGCAAACTGACCCCGGCAGCAAAATCTAGAAGGCTAAGTATGGTAGATTAGAAATTTCAAATAAATAAATAAATTGAGTTTAGTGAGGCGATGAACTGAAATCCAGTGGGATTCCAGCGGTGAGAGGAAATGTGTTCCAATAGGACAGGTCTCACAGAAGCCATGCTTTTATTGAGCAATCAAGTGTTGCGACATTTCTACGTACAATGAGTTGCTATAATGAAAGTGAGAAGCAATGGCGGCCAAATTTGTTGGAAAGTGGTACTCTTGCATAATTAATTTTAACTATTTTCCTTGAGATCTTGTTTTAATGAAAGCAGAACATCAAGAAGACAATAGAATTATAACCAAATTTAAGATTGGAATCAATTTTGAACACTCCACATCTGTCCAAATATGTTGGTACAAGCTTGTCCCTATTGAGCATAAGGAATGACCTCTGAACTTGTGTGAAATTAGGTTGTTAACTGGGTTCTTTATAGTCAACTTAAGTCCCTATCCTAGTTCTCCAGATCCTTCAAGAGCCCCAGCCTTTTGGGGCCAAAGCTATTCTCACTACCTATGTCAGCAGCAGAAGTTGGGCTTGTTCATATGTCTGGGCTTGTATTCTCCCAAGTGGTCCATTTGGAGATGTCCTTCATTGTTGGGCCAAGCATCTAAGTATAAACGACATCCATGGGCTTATGAGCAGTAAATGCCCATCTGACAACTACATTTCCTATCAAATCTTTTTTGATTGTTGCCTGTGTCTGCTATTCTACAAAACATTGCCGCCCAAGTCTTGCACACTTCTAGGTTCTTCATAAACACAAAAAGGACCTGTTCTGGAGTATAGACTTTCGATCTCTTCTGGTAACCCAGACTTCTGGTTTAAACATTGACATCATCGGAGAGCAGGGTTATCAAGGATGTCCTCAAACTCAGGATTATTAAGACCTTTTTCCAAATGTCTACATTGGTATGAGGTACCTGTAACATTTTTCATTTGTGGTTGATACATTACTTCATTTTAGAAGTCTCAAATGATGCTGAGGAACTGGGATTTTTTTCTCCTTTATTAGAAGTGGGTGAAACAAAATTTAAGGCATGTGTTAGAGTAGAACTGGAGAATCTGTGCGGTCAATCCATTACCGAGTTTGCTATCACTCTCCAAATCAAAATCAGGCCCTTAGTATTTGATTGAGGGGAAAAAATATAATCTCACTCATTTGCCTATCCAGAGTGAGTACTGATATTTACAGCATGTGGTTCAAATTGAAGTGACAGTGGCAAAGCAGACAGCAAGTGCCTGCAAGGATTGTTCAACGTGCTGGTGATGTGACCTGCTTTCTGCTCTTAGTCTCTCCTTCCTTAGCAGATGGAATCTGAGACTTTGCACTTATTGCTCCTGCTGGCCCTTTAATGTAGAGTTTATGCACAATGTTGCTAATATCATAAAGCCTCGACAGACAAGCTTCAAGACACTATCAGCCAGAACTGTTTCATAACACCGGTGCTGGAAAGATAGACATCTGTGCTTCTTTTTTCCATGTATTTGTACTTAGGAATACATACCACTGCCATTGTTATTAGTTCTTTACATGGGTGTAGTTGTCATAAAAGACAAGTGGCTGTTTTCTTTTCCATTTATTGATCATTTATACATTTGACAGTTCATAAAAAAAGGCATGCAGAATGCCACGGTTGTCAGGGCGCCAGTCACCAGGCTGTTCTTTCAGTTCCATGGCAGATCTAGTTGCAAGTCGATGCCACAAACCATCTTTCAATCTATCGCCACTAGGCCTACAGGCCATGCCGCTTTGGAATGCTATGCATTAGACAATTTGCACACCAGTGTGACTGAAACAGATCTCAGAGTGGGCCACTGATAGACTGCTCTCTTTCTCAAGCTACCCACCACCTCCAAAATTACAGCCGACCTTCCTAAGCCAACTTTGTAAACTGAGCCGTTCTTCTTACCCCGGCTCAAGATAACGAGCCTTTTAGCCTCTTAAGCACGAGCACGAGTAACTGACTAGTTCTGAGATCAGGAGGGCGCTCTGTTACTAGGCTCCTGCTCTCATCATTCAGTGATCTCAGTGATGAGGCGCATCATTGAACTAAAGCCTCCCCAGAAACATCCGCGTTTGGGCGAAGGTTATTTGCAGGTGACCGCAATGGACACCGTGTCTTGTAGTGGGAGGAGCCAGCTGCACTACGTCACTTCTTCTCAAACCCCTGGCTAAGCAGAATGTTTTTCATCAATGTTAGAACATATCATGAACACTCCAGGGTAAAGTGGAAAATATAGCTATTACTCTAGTTGGTGACGCGCTGCCGTGTTGTGTGTTGTTTGCGACTGGCTCAGGATGCTGAACAGCTGTTGAAGATACCACACCCTTTTCCAGCAGTCTGCAGACGATCCATCGCAGCACCTTATCCAACTGCTATGAAGGAAGCAATCATTGTTTCATTTCAGAAATCTTCTTATAACAGAACACTTACCCGCATACAATTGCACTGATATGCAGGTGCAAACACCAGTCTGATATATCTGTAGGAGTTCATTAAAATTACATCACAAATAAAATAGAGCATTGCATTTAATCCATCAAATAAATGCAAATTAAAGTGGATGGCCTGGTAGCAATTAGAATGGAGACAGACCCACAGTATAATGTCGGGCGTGTCTTGGTCAATTTAGTAACATTCTCCAAGATTATAAATAGGGCAGGAGTTTGTTAATACATCGGGGCTGGAGGAAGGTAGAAAGAGTGCTCTTTAGAGATTGTTTCCTTTGCTTTGAATCTGTTCAATGCAGATAGAGTTATGGACAATGTTCTAACTGCCTGGGGGAGAAACGTTCATAGGACATTTGCAGCACATGACAAACTCTGGTCAATCAGTGCGAAAAATTAAAATAGGGAGTCCTGTAATGTCTAAGGTGTGAGCTCGTTAATAGGGGGCAGTAGGTTTCCCAATACTACGTAATACTATATTTAGATGAAATGGAAATGCATGCTGTCTCGAGCGAGCTATTATCCCAGCTATAACCTCTCATTAAAATATTATGAAAATTCACCTCCTGCCCTTTGACCAACTGTGACTGAAAGGCCCACTTGCAGCTTCCTTCTGACGTCAAGAAGGTCCTGGCCTACAACCCTGTCTTCCATCATAGGCCAGATCTTGACTCTAGCACCCTTATTAAATGCTGGCCAAAGCCCCCGGAAGACACACACCAGCATATTTACACCAGCATATTTAGATGTAGTCTAAATCTGAAATACACCTCTGATGAAGATGTGATACTGTTTGCCCTATCTAGACGGCATTTGAAAAAAACTTCCATAACAATTTGACTTCAGGAGAGATGGGACGTCCGAAAGTACCTAAAATAATTCGAATTGACGTAGTTAGTCATTTGCAGTAAGTTATTGCACGTGACTTGTGAAATCCATGTGCCTCCTCCTCTTACACCTGCTGTCACTAGTTTCAGGGTTCCTCTCCTAACCTTCTGTTACTTCACACACGGAAGGAGGGCGTCCTCACACTATAGAAGTGCTCCTAGAATATGCACAAGCTGAGGGCCTCCCAATCCACACCGCCATCGAGTGCCTGTCTGAAACGGAACGCTTCACCTCAGGGGTCAAAGGAATCTGATTGGCTCACAACTGGCCATTCATAACAATGGTGGGTTAAAGGTCATCACTTTGAATCCTGTTAAGGATGGCACATTTATATGTCCTGCGCAGTTTAATTAAATATTTGTAAACATTTTTTTTCAGCTGTGGTTGTAAAACACATTTTTATTTTCCAAACTACAGGCAGGGAGAAAGCTCCGATGAAAAAGAATCTGACAGTGTGCGATTGAGAGACAGGAAGTGTGGGGTGTTGGAAGAATGAGCCATGGGTTGGAGCCCATCTTGATAGTGAGCAACAGCAGTGGCTGTTTCTACAAAGTTTGTGGGCCATTGCACTGCACTGTACTTCACTAAACTATTTTTTTCGAATTTACGTTTAAAAAAAGTGTTTCTAATGCTGCAGTCTATTTGCAGTATTGTAATCTTTTTTTGGGGGGTCTCTTTGCATTAGTGTAATCTCCTTTCTTTTGGGGGGGGGTTATATAGCACAAACTAGACCCAAAGGTATCAGAGCTTTACACAAGCACCAGTCGTTGCGTTACAGACAGATACATTAATTTTTTTTGTTAGACAAGGAGATATTAAGTGATTTGCCCAGAATCACAGGATGTTGAGAATCCCTGCCGAGTGGTTCCGCAGCTTCAAGTTCGACCGCCCTAGCCTTTAGGCCACATCCCTCTCCTTCCCTTTCGTGTATCCCTCACACCACCTCCAGTGTTTATCTGCATGCTAAAGTGCTGCTGTTGAGGTTGAACATGGGATGTCGGCTACTAAGGTAGAGGTGTGGCGCAGCAGCCAGAGTGGCCTCCTCCGGAGCACGCTGCTCACGGTTCAGTGCCTGTAGCTGGTGGCAGCTCAGCTCAGCATCATGTCACGTTGGGCAATAGCTCACTTAATCTCCCTGACGGCCCGTCTGGATACCCTTAGGCAGGATAGCAACGCAAATAGGGCTCAAAGGGCTTCAGCACCCAAGCCCCCCCCCACACCCCCCACTAATGAGTGTGTCAGCCCGGGCTGAGACAGCTTCCCGGGCACACACACAGACAGTTTTTGAGCTGCTGTAGGCTGGCTGGTCTGGCATCCATATTATTGCAGCCACACCCGAGTACTTCACAGGTCTTTAAAAGACCATTTACTTGTTAAGGAGGCTTTGTTGTTTTTTTGCCCCTTCTTAGAGCCCCTGCATCTCCACTCTGCCTATTTCTGGAATAATTAGCCCCTCCCCCCGCAAAATGTATATTCCCCCACCCCTCCAAATGTGGCTCTAGTTACACCTCTGCCCTTAAGGGTAATACGTTAGCGCTTTACAAATGTAGAAATATTATTATTAGGGACCATAATAAGCGAACGGGTAGTAGATCCTTTAATTTGCAAGCATTCTGGTCTCGATTAGATCCGCTGACAATGGAGACAAGAAGCCACGGCCTCCCATTTGCCTTTATACATCTTCCATAAAGGTTCATTGCTCTATCAGATCATGTGCTGGAGGTCTGAAGGGAAAATACACACACAGTTTCCTTTAGCATTAAGCATTTTATGGATTTGATGCTTACTTCCCAAGATGCTAAATTTTTGCTGAATTGCTCTTATGCCCATGGCTCCTTTATGAATTTCTGAGCTGTAGTCGAAGCTGACGTAAGAGGGATCTTGCCTCCACCTACCGCTGCACGCAGTGCGTGGGAAGGCGGGAAAGGAAGACCTCGTTCTCCTCGTGGCTTCGGATCTGGGAACGCACTTTGAAACATCCGCAACTGATTAAAAGCCAGTCTGTTTTCGTTAGCATGCCAGCATGCTTCGTGTTTGCC
Organism: Lissotriton helveticus; assembly: GCF_964261635.1. Classification (NCBI taxonomy): domain Eukaryota; kingdom Metazoa; phylum Chordata; class Amphibia; order Caudata; family Salamandridae; genus Lissotriton; species Lissotriton helveticus. Next base: position 1,629,985,094 of record NC_136063.1, on the reverse strand, counting down.
ACGGTCCAGGCTGCGTGGGGTTCGCACGTCCCCTCGAATGAAAGAGTTGCTAACTCGTGTAAAAAAGTGCACTGGGAAAAAAGGTGTGATGTGAAAAGTGTTCAAGTCTGTCATCAGCCCTGAAGAAGCCGCTTTTACTACAGAAAACATCTGCTTTCGTTTGAAGTGAATTCCTGTTAGGTCATGGAAAATAGCGCACAACTGTACACATGCGTGTAGAAATGGCTAGAATTGTCATTGTGTTAGTTCCCTGTGGTTGCTCGCGGCGTTATTACGATGGTTACGGTAATGTTAAAATTAGGCACAAACTATGTGTGCCCCATATTTCAAATTACTCGTCGTGCACAATCTGTGCTGAGTTCGGGATTGCTTTTCACATTCTTACAGGTGTTGTTAGGGGTAGGAATTTATGTGGACAAAATTGTGTGAAAAGTGGATCAATGTGTAGTTTTGTTTGTTCCAAAATCAATACCATAGATTATTCTTCATTCCCACAGTACAGTTTCAGAATTGGATGTTAAAATCACCAGGGGAGGCACCATAACAATCCAATAACAGCGTTTCTCTGAACACTTCCGCCCCCCAGGCCTAGCACGACACTCGCAACGAGGCTTTCAGACTTTTGCATAGTGAGACAAACGATCAGATGGGCTAACCCCTGGAGAGAAAAGAACTCCCAAATGTTTTTTGTTTCACTGCACTCACACTTTATTATATCCAAAGAATGTATATATATTTTTTTAGGTTGTATGCCTTTGATGGAAATGCGCATTGTTAACATCTTACTGTACTTGCTATTTAATATTTTCGATGAATTTGTTGATAGATTGCTGTGCACATGCTTTTATTGAGTTTTTTTTATATTGCACGTTCTAAAAATATTGGAAGGCTGTTAGCTGTAAGAATAAATAAATAAATAAATGGTAAATGGACTAAGGATCATGAAAGAGGAAGAAATGCAATCAGAGGTCAGTGTGATGTGTGATAAAAACCAGAGGTAGTGCTTCAAAGCTTTAGGTCAGTGGAATAGTTAGTGGGGGAGGCAAGGGTAAGCATTCCAACCTGTCTTCCCACTAGCAAGAACGAGAGCACTTTCAAACCCCGCTTAGCAAAATTCATTTGCAGTGCTCCATGTTACACCTGGACCTCTACAGGCACCACTGGGGCCATTTGGCGAATTGAAGCATCAGGCTTCATACAATTATGATCCCCCCATGTGAAATAGTCATAACTGTAAGGTGATCCTGTGCCATTTCTGACACCTTAACCCAACTCTGTATTAAGTAAATGTCAGTTTGCATTCTGGGACTTTTTTTTAACATTATAATTATGAGCTCACACATCCAATCCCAGATAAAAAGATAAAGAGTATGGGTGACTAAAAGCCCAGAGATGGCTGAAGGTGTCACACATAACATGGAGTCAGTGCGCAGCTCTGAAGAGTCTTTAGCGCTGAAAGGAAATAATGTACGGTTTTAAAAAAACTTAATAAAAAAAAAATGTATATAGAGGAATCCCTCGTAATTTGGGGAACATTACAGTATCAAATAAGGTACGATTTGTAATGGGAACATGAATCCAGCTCTTTCGGACTCAACACCAAGGTTTATTTCTGTGAAGGAATGCATGAAACTTACACAACCTGAAGAACTCTAACCTGATAACAGTGGTCGTCAGCAGTTGGTCTTGTTTTGTATGGCAGATGAAGGATTTCTGACTCTGTATGAGCCTGATCCAATGACATCTAAGCTCATGAATAAGTTCATGACATGTAGATTTCAATTATTGAGTTTTGCTTGTCTTAGGTCATTTGTGTTTGTTTTACTCTTGTGCTTTGTATGTACGTTTTGTACAGGAGAGACACAGAACAGATATCTCGTGTGACCTTTGTAGCCGATGCAATGCCTAAAATCCAATTTTCATGCTGGCAACTGCTCAAAAAAATGCACTCGGCAAGTATCGTTTATGACGTTTGTATTCGAGGGCATATCATTTTCAGTCAGACAACCACCCTAGTGTAATTTGCACAATGTGCCTTATTTTCACAAAATGAGATAGGTAAAATGTATGCTAATATTACGACTCCTGCTCAGGACTTTAAATTGATATGCAAGAGAGCTAGGTGATTGCCCAAGAATGCAGTGACCTGCACAGGTACCAGTGTTTGTTCTACTCATCTTTACATTTTCAAGTTCATCATTTGGTATAATCACAGCATTAGGATAGTTACAGTTATTTACTGGACAGTTCCTGTCAATATGAATAGATGTATAGGGAATAAAACAGGAACCCTCAATATTCTGCCGACTGGTACTTTGACATATGTCTGTGTGCCACGCCCCAATGCTAATCAGGGAACGCCCCCTGAAGAAAGCGCCGGTGCTCCATGTGCATTACACAAGAGGGTGCCTAAGCATCTCTGAATTTTTCTGTAATACTTCTTTGTTCGGTGTGAACACGCCTGTGGTGGCCCTGGGACACTGTTTATAACACAGCCCCTGGATAGCTAACAGGCACAAGTGAATGGTGTGTATTCCTCTGTTTCACCCTTACTGCTACAGTGTCTTCATTTGTGATCTCAATCATCAGAGGAGATCTTGCAGGAGATGACACAGCTTTGGTTGGGCTGTGAGAGCTTGGACGAAGCGGAAATGTGAAACTCTCTAACGAAAAAGAAAAAACATTGCAACATGCTGTAGAAGTAACACTGTTGTATTATACGCTGGCAATAGCTTAGGGGCCAAGGCCAGATACATAGCTAGGAGCAATATGACATTTATACAAAAACACTAATTCAAGGGTACGAAATCCTTCCAGCTTTTAAATGTCAAAGAAGTGTCCACTCAAGTTCCTGGTAATGCTCAGAGTGCGGGTCCTACTCGAGAGAATATTTCTTGTGTATAAGTAATCCATGATGTGGTTCATGGTGATTAAGTTGTTTTGTTCGCCAGCTATGAGTCGCTATCAGAACATGAAGGCGGATGTGGGTTTTGGATGATCTGACTAGCTGGAACAGCGCATTTATCAATCGCCAAGAAAAATGCTTGCTTTTTGTTCTCAAGGAAATCTGTCTTGATCGTGAAAACATTTAACATATTTTTGGCCTTACGTGATTCCAATCCACATTTTTTACTGGTTTTACACTTGAAGACAGCATCCATGTGTTGTTCTTGTAACTTGTGTCAAGGACGTTGTGCTTTGCTAGAAACTCATCGGCTTCCAAACTGTAAATGTGATCATACCTCTCTCTCAAATTGCCTTCTAGGTGGTCTTTGAGGCCTTGCACAACCAGGAACCGCGTGCCTACGTTGTCGGATGGATCATAGCTATAAGTTTGCTAATTGGGATCCTTATTTTCCTATTGCTAGCTGTGCTTTTATGGAAGGTAAGCTATACAATATCTTTGTAACTCGTATATAACATTTACGTCTGCAAATCTGTATGATATCTTTAATGGTCTCTAAATCTGAATCCAGGTTACATTTTGACACTTGACATGTCAGTTTATAGAAGGTATCCATCAAAATTTCCTGAATTCATCACATTATTCAACATACATCTGAGCACAGTACCATTGCAGTAGTTTACCCTCAAGCTGTTATTACAGTGCTTAGAAAGGAAGGACTTGACACCACTCCTTTCCCATTGGGTTATTGGATTTGGAATGCAGCATGCTTACAATTATTTATTGCCATCTGATTCTCATAATTTTGTGCCGATATATTGAAATTATGTAATTACTCCATTACTCCTAGCATTTTCATGGAAAAGGAACAACCTAGAAGTTATTTTACATCCTTTCCTGTTATTTATCTAATGCTCCTAGATGACAACTGCGAGTTACCTCTATTATCTTCTGGATGGCCTGCTTCCCAGTGACGATTTAATCTGCTACCGAGGTTCCACTCATTTGCTCCTGGTTAAATTTCCTGTTTTCATTGCCCTTCAAATGTGCTCAATTAACCAAAACCACAGAGGTGTCATGATTGTAGTAAATGCTTAAACCGCACTGCATGTTCCAACTCTAAGACATAGGGCCCGATTCACAAAGTTAAACTTACGGTAGGTGTTTGGTCTAAACTTAGATCAAACATCTAAGTTTACGACTTTGCGACTTTGGGAATTCACAAAGTGCATTTGCGAGTGCTATGTTTATGGCCACACTCGTGCCAGATCTCAACCCGAGTGCAGACATAAGATAGTACTCGTAAATGCCCTTTGTGAATTCCCAAAGTCATAAACTTAGATATTTGGTCTAAGTCTAGACCAAATATCTAAGTTTACCTCTGTGAATCGGGCCCATTTAAACTACAGTCCAGGTTGTGATATCCTTTGCCTAAACAAGCCTCGGACACAAATGCATTTGAATTTCCAGTAGTTACCAAGACTCTCTTTCATTTCTGGCAGCTCCGTACTGTCTATTAAATATGTTTATATAACTTGTTAGTGAAATTCACTTAAAATTCTCAAATTGCTTTTCATGCAATTCTAAGTGCCGGAAGTAAAGGGTGTTACTATTACCTAATTTAATGGTACTAAACTATTTGACTCAAGCTAGTCGCCTCCAGATTATAGCGAAAGGAAGTGTCAATCCTTAACGCTAACATTCAGCAAATGATGCCACGATAAATCTCAAATCCCCAGCTAACATCATCAAACAAAGCAATAGTCTAGAATGCCTATTGTTGCTGATCGTTAGAGATGCATGATCAGGTAAAGAAAATAGATTTTTTCTCTTTGCTGTATGGCGGCCATTATGCTCACTTTAGCCATCTTGGCGGTATCACAGGCTCACGTAGCCATCTTGGATGCATCACAAGGGCACGTAGCCATTTTGGCGGTGATGCTGAATATCTGAATAAATTACTGTACTGTCCATATGGTTGGTTTGATCCAGGGAAATGGATTACCATAGACTTTATACTCACGGTCGCTGTTAAATGATTGCGTTTTTTTAAGTCTTTTTTACACCAAATAATTTGGTGACATCACTCATCGTTCCACTTCCTCTCGGTGAGGAGATTCTGCAACAGCTACAAGTACAGCATAATTCACTGAGTAATGCAAAATGTGGCATGCATTTTTTAATGTTGTGATTGATGGAAAGGTTTATGTAATTTAATTTTGAAATTCTAGATCCAAAATAGTGTGTTTGCTTTTCTTTTTTCAGAGAAAGTCTAACCTCATTCGACAGCTTTGACTTATACGAGAAAAGCAGATAATATTACAGTGTGAGGCTTGGAAGACAGAACACCATTTCATCATTTTAAATCATTTAGACACACATCTTTTAATAGATTTAGATGTTTAGTATTGAAAGATTTGTAGGTTTTCTGAAACTAGATGAGGTAGTTCAACTCACTTTTAAATTCAGTCCTATTTGAAAAAAGGAGCCTTTGCCTATGCCTCTAATATTGAAATTCACATGATACTCGAATCGTGAGATCATCTTGAAGCCACAAAAGAGAATGTTTGCACTGATCAAAAATAAGAAGGGCAAGTCCATTTTCACAATTTTTGCTGCTTGTAAAAGATACAATGGTGCAAACAAAGGTTTTTGCCACAGTTCACATTGCTGAAATGTTTATGCTGCAAGGCAGCAAAAGAGGAAATGGTATGTGAAATCATATGTAATACAGTATTCCTTATTAATCATTTGAACTCAGTAATAAAGATCTTAGGGTTGAGAACATAGCAAAAGACCACCAGTACTTTCCTCTTCTTGCTGCCTAGGGTCTAAAGGTGGGAGAAGAGTCAACCCTGTGGTGTTATACTTACTTACTTTACTTTACTTTACTTTACTGTGGTGTTATCAAGGATAAAAGTGTGCATGATTTCTTTTGTGCTACCTTTGGTATTTTGCAGAATTGACATAGGTGAGCCATGGCGGAAGAGAGGGAGCACAAGAGTTTGACGTTATGAGTACAGAGATACCTCATTTAGAAAGGAATAAGATAAGATGACGTGAAGTGTGGTGGAGATTAAAGGTTATTAATGGCAGCATTCAATACTGCTCTTGCAGCTGTATGGCCCACACTTGGCCAGTCTGGGGAAAGACTCCATATTTATTTTCTTCAACATCTTGCAGTAGAGTGTACTTCTCAAGAGATAATATATGCAACTATTAATATCTGGGCTATCACATGTTTGGTTTGTGTCTTTCTTTCTTTAAAAGACTATCATGGATTCCTTTTGTTATTTAATTCATTTAATTTCTGTTGTGATGCAAGAGAAGGCTTTATCTCCTCTCTCTGTGTGTTTCTTTCTTTCGCTGTCTATTTCCTGTGCTTCTTAATGTTTCTTTGCCTGAATTTTGAAAACTAAGGCCTTGATCTAGAGTTTGGTGGACATGTTACTCCATCACAAATGAAACAGAGTACCCTGACTGCCAAACCCTAGGGTTTTCAGCCTCATTTAGAGATAAGGAAGATGTTAAATTTTACTCTCATAGGAGCCCTCATTAGCTCCATCAATAGAAAACTTCCTCCGATAGACCGACATAGTAGTGGCTATCAGAGGAAGGATAAAGTTTGGTGAATGGCTGTAAAAAATGGCTGTGGCAGTCCACCAAACTTTGCATATTGAAAGGAAATGCCATGACAGCAGTTCCTTTCAATGTACAGAGAGGACCGCCGGGCTGGCATTCATCTCGAAATCTGACAGATGATCGTCAGTCAGGATGGCAGAGTTAATGTCCTCTGCAACTCTGACGGGTGAAGTACTGTCCATCAAACTACAAATTAAGCCGTGAATTAGAGAAAGTGTCTATTGCTTAACACCTTGTAAAAAGACCTTATGTTATGGTACTTCTTTTGAAGACAACGTTTTGAAAATAAGGAGATAATTATGTCAATATTTGTGTGATAGCAGGCCTTCTGTTAAAAGGTGCCATATGGGAAAAGGAGAGGCAGCCACCCAATTCCACTTGGTACAGGGAATGGGGAGGGAACCCAATGATGCATCACAGCTTGTGCTGAGGGTGATTGGTTGTCAGCTGGCCAATGTTGTCTTCCTCCTTTGTAAACAGAGTACAGCAGAAGAATCATTCGTCCTGACTGAATTGGATTAGGGAGACACCATTTTAAAGCTTGAATGTAAATTGGATCATCACTATATACTTGAGCAGTTACATTGTCAGAGGAACCAAATTGGGTAAGGTGTAAGTTACTGTCCAGTTAAGGTGTTGAGAATTTCATTTGTAATAAAAGACACCAGATATGGCAGCACAAGTCCAAGAAGTACACAAGCTGGCTGAGGCCTCTAGTTCCAGGTGAGGAAGCGGTCGGTAGCTCTGTTGAAGTTACTAGTGCAGAGAGCCTGCATAGGACCAGAAGGTTCAGGGAAGGAGATAACTTCAGTGAGGCCTGTTGTTTGGTTTAGGGTGCAATTTGTTAGAGCCCAATAGGAAAGGTTGGATTTGCTGAGGAGTGGAGAGCGCTATAACCAGGGCCACAGAAATTATGCCGCAGTGGAGCACCAAATCATGCGGCAGAGGAGCAACAAATGATGTAGCATGGTTGACTAAATTATGTATCAAGAAAAGGCAAATTATGCAGCAGAATGCGGCTCAATTTTTGAAAGTCTTACGCCATTATTTTGTCATCTTTACACATGCTAAAACTATCTGGGCAAAGTTTTCACCTATTTCGTGCCAGTTTAACACCAAATACATAAATAAACAACTGAAAGATGACTAGTTAACCTTCGCAAAGGGGCTGCCAATGTGCATGAACACATATGACAATGTTTTAAGTAACTTTTGATCTGATTGAGCTATAACATTTGTTTTGTTAAAATCACTAGATTATGCAGCAGATGACTGATTATGTGGCAAACGCGGCAAATCGTTAAGTATGCAAAAAAAGCCACAGCCGCTGAATCGCATAATTCCAGTGTCCCTGTCTATAACAAAACCCATGTATCAAGTTGATGATTTGGTTTCAGGCTAAGATGCTGAAGACAAGGAGGTAGTAAGCAGTTAAATCCTATCTTGCCTCAGCATTAGCAGCGAAGGGAGTGAAGGGCCTCTCATCGCCATATTTCTCTACTCACTTCCCGCCAGGAGATATATTAGAAGGTGTGATAGTTGAACTGTGAGTGAGCTGGGTCATCGTGGTCAATGGGTTATTATAATGTAATTCCTGTCGGAGTACACACAAGTATTTCTAAAGTTTAGATGAGGACATTCAATGTAACTTTAGATACAGAGCAGATGATCACAGCTGTTAAATGGGGTGTATGGGAGTGGTTCTTGAAAAAATCACGTCTAGGAATAGTCAATTTCTATATGTCCGGAATAAAACAAAGTGGCTGCTAACTTCTGAGGATACCAGAATTTAAGAGGATTTTTATTAAGGTGAGAGTTTACAGACCAGTTTGAAACATGAACCATTTGTACTAAATAGGGATAATGAAGTGAGTGTAATGCACAGAGCAGTGCAGTTGGGATCACACAGCGTTACAGCCAGCAGAGCTGGAGGTTCATGTTTGATTAGAAATATCAGAAAAAATTAATTCTGCTGCTGCACTTTTATCGATGAATAGTTTAACTTTCGTTTGAAAATCTTCTTGCGGTTGTGAAATATAGCTATGTAAACACTTCTGTTGACTAGATTTACTGTAGACGGCTTAAGTGATTAAATGCACCTATGAGTCCTTTGCTTCATACATTTGTTGTTAGCTCTAAATACACAGATCAATGCTGTAGATATCCACGCTACATATTATTGGAGGAGATGTGCAGAATGCAGAGGTAATAAGCCTAGACTAGATTTGAGGGTTTGTCTACTTTTAGCTTTTGTGGTACTTGTTACTTTTTATAATGTGACTTTTGCACATGGTGACAGTAAACCGAGAGAACTTGTGTTGTGAAGTGCAATAATCCTACCTATGTTGTGTTCCTGTCTTGAGTTCTCCATTGAATATATAGGTCGTATCCGTTCAAACTAAACACAAGCCTCATAACCTATTTGCGAAGCTAGACTTATTGATTCACAGTCCAATTCAGCTTCACTCAGTGATTCGCAGTCCTGATCCATGGAACTTACCAACCGTACTGTATTTCATGCCTATGAAATATGTTCCATTGATTCCTAGGCTGGAACTCTGGGAGCTAGACAGTAAATCAGGATTTTTAATTTTGAGTACTAGCTACCCCATAGGATTGCTTGAAGAAATAATGTGGCTGCGAGCTACAGATATCTCTTGGGTGCCCTGTTTAGGTGGGCTTAGTTACCCCCCCCCCCAATCTTCCCAAATATAGTCTGACTTTAGCCCCATCAGTGAAGGCAGCAGTCAGCAGTGGAAAGCTTTCTCAACTTTTCTGTTTGACTTGGACTTATATTCCCTGTCAACGAAGCAAGGGGTGAAGCAGGCGCATAATGGGTGCATGCGTGGGTGGAGTCTTGGCTGTGCATCAGTATGAAGAAGACCGTTTTTTCGGTCTCGCCTGTACCAGCGCATGCGTTGCTCTGGCGAGACATTTACTAAGCGGGTTTTCAAAGTGCTACCCACAGGCTACAGGCTTTTTCCGGTCCCAGATGGCATCTGGCTTTCTCGCGTGCATCCCCTCCCCTACCACCTCCATTCACCCACTCCCTCCACATCAGCTTCATGCCTCTGCATGCCGTGCAATCACTTTCAGCAGTTTCACTTTCATCAGCTTGCAAACAGCAAAATCTTGTTTATACCAAGTATACTATCTTTTCCTTTTGGTTATGAGTTAAACTGTTGTATTTACCACAATTTGGACCCAAGGGTTTTGTTTTGGCATAATTACTGGGCCACATATATGTTTTGTATGTTATTCCTCAATGGAACGGTACTAAACAAATATATTTTTTGTATTTTGCTGCTCAATGGAACAGCATTATTTTTAACAATCTTTCCATATGTGCGTAGTTATACGGTTTTGTCTTTATAATTTTTACTCCTTACTATTTTCTACACGTGCAGTAATGATTCTCTAGACATGGCGACCGCTTTTACATCACCGAGGGAGTAGCGATTCTTTTCCCAGAGGTCTGACGTCATGACGCTGGGGCGTCCAAACGCACCGAGCTTTGAATTTGGTTTTTGGCATGGCGTCCGGCTTACACTTCTATCGGGCGTACTTGCCGGCTATCCAGAAGGAGAATTTCCAGGGCACAGGCTGAACTGGGGGTTTACGTTGTCACGCGTAGAACCTTTTTTGAGGCTGTATTGACCTGCGGTGCGATGCATGTATATTTCTCATTACCGTGTTAAGTGTCCAATTACTTCAGCCCGATAGATATTGGTAATTTGGGGTCATATCACAAGCATTTACCTAGCTTGGTTAACTTTCCCTAATGGTTTTAGACGCCAAGCATATAATTCACAGGTTGAACATCCTTTGGTAGATGCTAATTAAAAAAAAAATCACGCTGCCTCCTTACATGATTACCCACTTAATGATATGTATGTGAACTTATAGATATACGCACTTGTGCACTCGCATTATCGATTTTTTGCCAGGTAGTTTGTGGTCCTGGCGTAATATTGGACATTGACGGCCATGCCTCTTACCCAGTTTTATCTTTGTCCACCAAATTGAGGTGATACACTGCAGAACTTCATCATTGACTTTGCCAATGCTTTTTCTATGCACAATGCCATTAGAAAGTGTGTACCAGTAGATAAGCCACATTAGAGTACAAAAATGATGAGCACATGATACAATATAATGATAGTTGAATACAGAACCTGAAAATGTGATGTACGAAACAACATCAATGTAACATAGCATCTGTTTTTATTCAGAAATTAGGACCAAAGGCACATCATAGCTCTGAAAGGGCCTTCACCCTACCCCGACCATAATTAACTGCCAGGTCTTTTCCCAACCTCACTGCAAGTAACCACCATGCTGCCTATATTTATATCTCATTTCTATCTCTCACACACCAATATTTACACGTCTTCATTGGGATGACTCACTCCTGCAGCAGTATGTCTCACTCAGCATCCTACTGCAGGCTCAGAACCTCCACTCACATATTACCGAGACCGGAGACTACTCTCTCCTTGACTTTCTCTGTGCACTGTGCATTCTCTTCCCTGAGCCTTCCTCGGAGATGTTTATAAAGATGAAGGAAGCTGCGCTGTGTACATGAAACAGATATTGCTTCGATCATTTGTCAAACACCACAGCATGCAGAATCTGCAGTAAAAATAGAAATATGTAGCCAATAGGTCTCGCTTTTGGGACCTTATAAGTATTTAGTTATACAGCACAATATCCTTGGTGCAACAACATCAACTGTTGCATGTCTAAACACTTATAAGGTCCCAAAAGCGAGACAAATTGGCTATGCCAATGCTTGTGATTCTTGCTCAGATTCCTGTAGTTTAGCCTGTTTCCCTCCATTCCCAGTGAGGCGTAGCTCTTGCTCCCTCACTTTCACTTTTTAGGTCTGAGCTTTGACAGCACAACTTTGAAAGAAATCTGTTTTTTTCTAATGCACTCACAGCAGGCTTTAGGTCTGACTCCTTCAACCATTGGCTTTCTTTAGCCAGCATCTTTTCAGTCGTTTGTTTAAGACTCTACCAATCACATTTTGAGATGAATGGACTATTTCTCTCCCCCACCGTAATGTGATTGAGTGTTTGTGTGTATCCTTCCACTTCAATCTATTTAACATTTTCAAAACTCGTTCGGTATATCACACTTTGTCAAACTAAACATTTTATGTTATACCTCCATTTTGCAGCCAATCAAATCATTTTAAAATAATTGTAATGCATTAGGATTTTTGTTGCTTTTGTCAGCACTCAAGTTTGAGCCTGACTTGTCATGGCTGCTTTGTGCACTTTTCTTTTTGACATATCGCGACACCTTACCCCAAGATGGCCATCCCTATTTCATGAGACTTTGGTGCCTTTTGGAGTTAGTCATTGCAATATGTCAAAAATTGAAAACAATGTACCCGTTTGTCTTCCCCAGTGTGTGGTTCCTCCTGCCACCATCAAGGAAATAGCCATTACAACATGGTCATAACCACGTGTGACCGTTACCACAAAGCCATTACCATGCATATGCCTTTACTATGAGTATGCATTTACAACACATGCCTTTACAACAAATTTTGTTGTAAAGCCATGAATGATAAAGGCATATGCGTGGTAATGACTTTGTGACTTAAGTACTTTACATTTGTTTTTAGGGGTTAGTGTTTGAGTTTAGTGGTTAGCATACACGCACAGCTGTCAAGACTGAGAACAAGAAACTACAAAAATGGAGGCGGTAGCACACCGGGAACTGCTGGGCATGTTATTGCACGGGTAAGTAGCGTGGTCAGGGTTGTGGCAATTGAAGAAGTGTGGTCACAGGACTAGCAGATCCCTCATCTTGGGGTGTCCACATCTGTAGCAGCCGTATGAAGATGGCAGAGGAGGCACTGGTCACCTGTGCAGGGAGTTGTCGCAGGATAGAAGGAAGAAAATATGTGGTAGTGGGCCACCGAAGGCAGGTGGCAACAGCAAAAAGACGGAGCTTGTCTCCTGTGCGTGGGTCGTCTGATGCCGCTATGCCGTCAACACAGGGTTGGCCGTGCACACCAAAATAGCAAGAGGGTAGGTGGAGCCTCTCTACAGGCCCGCACAGACAGCAAGTCCGTACACAGTTATGCTGTAATATAAGAAAAGCTAGGGGATGCAAGGGTAAAAAATAGAACAATCCAGCCTCAACTAGGTAAGCCAAAGGAGAGTGCGAGTGGTGGGGACTTTGAGAAGGGTGAATGATGAATAATTGGTGGGTGCATCGGCAGGAGCGGGTAGCACGGGGCTGAGATTGCATATTTGCCTCCTACCACAATTTTGTTATAAAAGTTTGAGTGGAAGTGGTATGCTTGCTTAGTGTATGCGTTGTTAAGGCACTTTCAATGTGTCCAGATGTAAGCACATTGTATTGGTATGCGTGGTAATGGGGTGTGTGGTAGTGGGTCGTGCATGGTACCGTACGTGTAGTAAAGGCATGTGTAATAAATCATTTCTAGGCCTATTTGTCCTCTGTCTCAATCCATATTTATTTGCAAAGCTATTTAAGAAACCACTTGCAACATGAATGCTGCAAAATGTGTTTTCACCTCTTCAGATTAGTAGCTGTGGTCTGTGCTATTCAACATTCCGGCATATTACCTAAAGTTGCAAAACTGACCGAAGAACAGTTTATTCTGAAATGTACTTCACAATTTTCTGCGCTGGATTTATCTATTTCATTTATTTATGTATGGTTTTATATATCGTGTCCCAGACCCAGGATGTATAGCAAAGTATCTTACTTAGGATGAGTAAAAAAGTTACAAAAGGATGCAAGAACTAATCCCTACATCATAAGAGCAGTGATCTGGAAAGGACACAGTTCACAGACATGGTAGAAATATATATTAACAAGGGGTCAGCGGGTCCATGAAGCTACTTTAGCAGGAACTAATACTTAAATTATGTGGGGAAATCTGAGAATCAGCATGCTCAAGGTCCAAAGATACGTTCCTGGAATTACGCTTGGCAGCACTGTTGAAACAGGAGGACCTTCAGCTCATTTTAAAAGCTCTCAATCCAGGGTTTGTTTTGAAGGGAGGGGGGGGGGGGGTGACTTTTTATACCCTGAATGTGGTCCTCGAGAAAGAATGTTTGAGAGTTCTTCATTTCTAGAAGGCGGAAGCTTCGAGAAGCAAATTGCCAGAGCAACGTAGAAGCAGCCCCCTCCTGAGATGTTGACATTTTCATCTCCGTAATGTGGGGTGCCAGAATGAAGAGCTTTGCACACTATGCAGACCAGTGTAAACAGGCTTCTAGTTTCCATGGTGATCCAGTTGAGGATGGTCTTCAGAACTGCTGTGAGGGTCTCAGACCTTCTGGTTGTAGTCCATCAATCGCATGGATGTTCACCTTCAGAGGGGCCAAGTGTATTTTGGGAATTCTGGCCACATGGAGTTTACCATGGCCAGTCCTGGAGTGGACCAGAGATTGTGTCACAGATGTATGCAGAATTATGTACAGTACACCTAAAACAGCTGGTCTGATGCACTCTCTTTTTGTGTGCACCAGCGGCCACTACACTGGAGGCACAAGCATTGAGTTGGAGCTTCCCTCAATTGGAATTATAATAATAACAACAAAAGTCATCGAGAAGACCGTCAACAAGCAACTGGCCGCCTTCCTCGAGACGAACGGTTCCCTCGACCTCTCGCAGTCTGGCTTCCGGGCCAATCACAGCACCGAGACCGCCCTGATCGCAGCTACCGATGACATCCGAGCCCTGCTCGACAACGGAGAAACAGCGGCCCTCATCCTCCTGGACCTCTCCGCGGCCTTCGACACTGTCTGCCACCGTACCCTAGTACAGCGCCTCAGCAACGTCGGAATCCAGGAGAAGGCACTGGAGTGGATCATCTCCTTCCTCGCCGGAAGGACACAGAGAGTCCGCCTCCCCCCGTTCAGATCGGAGGCCACCGAAGTCATCTGCGGTGTCCCTCAAGGCTCCTCGCTCAGCCCAACACTCTTCAACGTCTACATGAGCCCCCTCGCAGCCATCGCACGCCAGCACAACCTCAACATCATCTCCTACGCCGACGACACCCAGCTGATCCTCTCCCTCACCAACGACCCCACCACTGCCAGAGCCAACCTGTACGAAGGGATGACAGACGTAGCCAAATGGATGTCGAACAGCCGCCTGAAACTGAACTCGGACAAGACGGAAGTCCTCATCCTGGGATCCTCACCCTCCGCCTGGGACGACTCCTGGTGGCCCCCCGCCCTGGGCAGCGCACCCAAACCAACAGACCACGCACGCAACCTGGGCTTCATCCTGGACTCCTCCCTCTCCATGACCAGACAAGTCAACGCCGTCTCCTCGTCGTGCTTCAACATCCTGCGCATGCTACGTAAGATCTTCCGATGGATCCCCACCGAGACCAGGAAGATGGTCACCCAGGCCCTCGTCACCAGCCGTCTGGACTACGGCAACTCCCTCTATGCCGGAACCACCGCCAAACTCCAGAAGAGACTCCAGCGGATCCAGAACACCTCAGCACGACTCATCCTGGACATCCCCCGCCGCAGCCACATCTCCGGACACCTGAGAGACCTGCACTGGCTCCCGGTCAACAAGAGAATCACCTTCCGGCTCCTCACCCACGCACACAAAGCCCTACACAACCAAGGCCCAGGATACCTCAACAACCGCATCAACTTCTACGCTCCCAAACGCCAGCTTCGATCAACCAGCCACGCCCTCGCCGCCGTCCCCCGCATCAGAAGAGCCACCACAGGAGGAAGGTCCTTCTCCTACCTGGCCGCCAAGACTTGGAACTCCCTTCCGACCCACCTCCGCCTGACCCAAGTCCACCTCGCCTTGAGGAAGCAGCTCAAGACCTGGCTGTTCGAGCAGTAGCGGACCCCCTCCCCCCAGCGCCTTGAGACCCTCCGGGTGAGTAGTGCGCTATATAAATGCTCTGATTGATTGATTGATTGATTGAATGTTAATGATGATGATGATGATGATGATACTAATAATAATGGTGCTGTTTTCTTGTAATAAATACAAAGTTCTCTTGTGAAGATCATTGGTAGTTGCTGTATGGCGAAGTGGACGTTTAATGAAACACGTTTCAGCTGGCTGTGATCTGGGGTTTGTAATAGGTGTTCTTTGTATAATCACTAGTGACCCTTTGTAATAAACCTTTTTCCCTGTATTTAAAGTTGTATACTGCCATCAAATTACTTTTTTCATGTTAGGTGCTACAAAGAAACACGTGTAAAATAATTTGACAATTACATGAGACGGGTATCTGGAGTTAGGAAAGCACTATGTATCGCTGGGCCATATCCCAATTGTTCTTTACCTACAATAAGATAAAAGACAGATATAAATATGAAGGAAGAAGTCATATGAGGATGGCATGCAATAACAGTATTTGAGCAACCGCTGTATGAGGTGGAAAAAGAGAGAGCTGAGAAGAAATAAACTATAAAAAATGGAAAGTAAATGAAAAACAGGAAATCACAGTTTGCCAGAGTTTTTGAGAAAATGAAGATTGAAATAAGCAAGAATCTTATAAGTTAGAACAGAAATAAAAAAGTTCATCTCCTCATAAAAATGTCTGCTGGTGCACAAAGTGATGAGCAGATTGTGACATCAGCAAGAGTGACATCGCCATTTTCATTGTTACGAAGTGGCGCTATCACCCACATCATGTGAAATTGCCATTACTTAGGTGAGAGGAACAGGCACATTTTGAGAAGCATATTGATAATGACCACAATCATATGTGCTTGGCAATGCAGACCTCATTTGTTGACTAAAGGTACTTAGATATCTCTTCACTCACAATGTAATGATAGTGATCCCTATGCTATGGTTATACCTTGGATGGTAATCGTTTGGGGAAGAAGAATTATATGCATATACCAGTGACCAACATCTGACACTTCATCAAGACATGTGAGTTACCAGTCCAACTCCATTGTAATACTCTACGACCTTTTACTATTGACTATAGTATTTCAATGAGTTTATACACTCTCCCTACAGTAAACTGATGCTTCCTTCAAAGGTAATTTGTTATCCCAAGTAGCGAGAAGTGCCATTTCACATAAACATTTCCAGTAGCTTCATCAGCACATGCACAGCTGCATCTCCTTTACGAAAAATTGCCTCTTAAGTAGAATAATAATGAAGTGGATTACATATGGGATAAAGTACACCCTGCCATACAGTGTAAGAATATTGCAAGTCACAGAGGACTTCCATGACTATATAGAGAACGAGGCTAACAGATGAGTTCCTTTAAAAGGTCAAGGAACTCCGAGTACATGTGCAGGTAGCTTGTTCCAAATCTTGCATTTTTGGTAAGCAGAAGAATGGCTTTCATATTGATTTGTTTTAATCTTTGCTATAATCAGGTTGCAGAAGGTAGCAGATCGAAGCACATTAGATGACTGGTAAAACCAATCATTGTTAATTACTGTCCTAGTTCTAGGTTGACTACTTAACTTTAGGACAAGTTTATTTGATAACATTTGTTGAAAATGCCTCTAACTTTCAAAATGAATAAACGGTGCTACTTAACATTATTTTGGTTTGGTCAAAAAAAAATCTAAGATTCCGGACAGTTTTATACAGTCATATCTGGGGCCACATTACACAAAGAACCCTGGGGGTCTGCAGTGGGTGTGTGCATCTGGTTTCAGTGCCTGAGGACAGTATGGTCTAACATAAGGGACTACAGATGTTTGCTCAACCCCTTCTGTAATACAGATCACACTAATGCAATCATAAGTTAGTCTGCCCTCGTCTGCATGTGGGGCTGGCCTCAGGCAGATAAGGAAACACTTTGTTTCTGTGCCCTCTCATATTATACATGTGGATGCAGTATTATAGATGCTGGTGCAGACGTAAAGAAGCTGTCAGGAGGCGCACTGACTGGGCACCACAAAACAGTAGTACACGGTCAGTGTGCCCCAGGGGTTTCCCCTTGAAAGGTGGGATAGTGGGTCACAGGGACCCCCCTGCTTTCAGGCACCCCCTAAAGACTGGTGCAATTACTCATTGCACTCCCTTCCCCTTTTGCAAAGCAGGCCGCATTGCTCCTTGCATGGTGAAAAATGGACTGGCTCCTTCGAACTGCCCACAGGCCAGGCACAAGTCTGCGGCTCTACTGGGCACACCACGTTGTCTCTACTAAGGCCAACTGATCAGGTCTTCACCTGGCCCCGGTTAAAAGTGCCCCATGGCAGAGACCATGGCACCGGCTTATTGTCCATATTATCTGAACTGGAGCAATGGTCTTTCAAGTCTAGCGTTATGAAAGCCATTGAACCGTTGTTTAGCGCATGTCCATGCTTTCTCCAGACTTGTCACATCACTTTTTCTATCTCACCATTGGTTGTTGAAATATATTTTCCCAGACCTATCACTCTTTACATAAACCCACAAATGATTAAAATGGAAAACAGGGTAGAATATTTAACCTCAGATCATCTCCGTTCATTAGTGAATACAAGGAATGCTAGTGGAAGTATCATACTAAATTATGGAAAATGTAATATCGTTGTGCACAATGGTTTCAATTCATATGGCAGGTAGTGGAAAATCTGAGGCAATGTTGTAAAGAAGAGAGGTGGAAAACCAGCACATGTGCAAAACATGTTGACGACTTTTGTTACTTCAAAACTTGAGATAAATTGAGTATGCCACTCTGAAAAAACACAACATGAGGCGGTTGCTATCTGTTGTTTTCATCTGAATTTGTATCACTTATATGCAGTAGAGTGAAGGAGTTAGGAATGCTGTTGCAGTAGGCTTTACAGACTTGAAGTGCTGGGATGCACGTTTCCATGCATTCTTCAATGTTTCCTTAGCTCTCCTGAATTATGTTCTGCAAAACAACTGAGATATTTTAAAACATTTGTTCAGGATTACAAATAAGTAATTGAGTAAGAAAGTATTTGACTACAATGCAAAAGTAAATGTGACCTGGGCCTCAGATCTTAACTGTAAAATACCACTGAGTAGGGCCCTTAGAGTAAACTGAAGTGAACTAAAAAGACAGCAATCACATTTGTCTGCTGCTAGAGGAATAGATGGGAGAACATGAGGAAGTATTACTATCCCTCATCAATCAGGCGTTATTCTGCCATTTCTAATTGGCCTGCATTTCTAATTGACCTGTTGCCTCTGGTGATATTGTCTGCTTTTGTTAATCTCTTGGTTGCTTTGTATGGAAGCAGCTATATTTTGGCCATTACAAAGACAATTTATTGATTCATTCACATAGTTTTGATTTGTCATTTGTGTTTTTTCTTGTGGCTATAAGAAACTGCTCCATTGGATTTAGTACTAAAATAAACAGGATTATTATACTTTCCTGGGCGTTGTTCCAAGATAAAACCTCCTACAATCTTTCCCACACAAAAACATTCAAAGTTAATGAAGTGACTAGTGTTTCTAATGAGGTACTTTTAGGGGAAAGTGAAATCATTCTGCATTTAATGATGTGAACATGATAGCATTGATAAGGCAGAGTATGATAGAGAATGCAATGGTATTTTGTTATAACATTTCCATAAGGTATTTGTTAATTAGTGCATTTTGTATATTTAAATTTAGATGAGGAACATTTAAATACCTGTCAGTCACAAGATAAAGACCATATTTGGGGATATTCTGTGATCAATTAACCTCTATGAATGTGCAACCTCCCACAATAATACTCTCACAACAATACAGTTGTACCAACAGCTGAAGTTAACATTTTACCTGCATGCTTTGAGCCAGGTCGAAGATATATATACATATATATTTGGATTGTGCATTTGAAATATGAGCCCCTTTCCTTCAGGTAAATTGGCCTATAATCATTATTAATAATAATGTGGTTAATTTAGGAGCAGGTAAATAAATAATTGGTGTTAAATAATAAGGAATTTGATACAGTCTTCTTTGGTGTTAATGTAGGCAAGGTCAAAAAATAGAATACGGGATGGATACATTTTAGATGAGAGAGTGTGTAAAGGAAAATGAGACTCTAAGAGACAGGAATATTAGGTCAGTAACAGGATGAAAATGGACGGATAAGACATAGAGATTATCTGAAATTAAAATGGTGTTAGGATGTATTATATGAACTCCGTAACCGCGGTGCGAATTCCGCCACGGTGCAGGAGTTCTAATGAGTGGGCGGGGCTGCGTCGGCCAACGGACGTGCGCAGCACTAGCGAGGTAGTGCTTGCGAGCACGGAAGGGGTTAAAAAGGTATATAGGAATTTAAAAAGCTGTATCTGAATTCTGTGACTTCTGTGAAATAGTTTTGTATTGATATATTACAGAGAGAATTATAAATAAAAGCAAGGTTGTTAATATATGACTGAGAACCAAAACATTTTGCTTCATGCATGCACCATCCAGCAGAAATCATTAGTTCTCCAGGTGTTTCATGCGTATGTTGACTCAAAAATAATTAATATTATGGTCAAAATATTGTGACATAACACAATGAAGGAGTGAGCAGTGTTAGTAAAGGCAGACCATCTGCCTCCAAAGCTTAAGTATAACAACACTAAGGGCTTAATTGGGAGTCTGGTGATCCACGGCCTGCCAGCCACGTGGAAGCGGAGCAGTGCGGTCTCCTGACAGCCCTATTACAATAAGGACGGTTGGACCACCTTTGCCACGTTCCTTGGTGGTGTTGCGGCGGTCAGGAGGCATTAATATGCTCTGCGGAACCCCCGCGGTCCATGCTGGAGGTGAAGGGTGATGCTGAACTTTTTGTTACTCAAGGTGAGGAAGTTTCTAGTTCACGCCTGCCCCTGTGTCTGCCCATGATATCCAGGCTGATGGCAGAAAACTATGGTGGATTTCCTTCAGTTGAATGTTTTGGATTACAGGCTGGCAAGGAGGTGTTGGGCAAGAGGTTTCATCATCCCTGATGCTATTTTTGAGGAGAAGAAGAAAAGAAGCCAGTGCAGATTTTCGTTCATGCATGAAATCTGTAGGAGTAAGCTTGTGTAAGGAGGAATGTACATTGAAACTATAGTTTGCATAGAATTATTTGCATAGTCTGGGAGATGTTAGTGAGCCTCTGTGTTAATCTTAAAAGGTAACCAACAATATCCAGAGTCACAATGTATCTCTGGTCTTTAATGCCTGACTTTAACTTGTATGCTCTTGAGGGAAAATGTTAACAAAATAAAACATCAATGCAATCCAATCATGCATTTGGCAATAGAATGATTAAAGGGACTGATGTTGTTAGAGTTAGACCAAGCAAATAAATCTGAAAGGTGGTTCAAAACTAGCTGAAGTTTGATATTTTGCACCTTTGGTCTCGAAAGCTGTTTTCCAGCTGGAGCAGTGCCAATAAATAAGGAGATGAATTGAATTGTTTGTCGAGTTTGATCTAATGCTTTACATTTAAACCAGACATCTGCGTCAGATATCTTGCACAAATCATGTAAAATCCATCCTGGAATACAAATGAAGTAGCACAGAATCACGACAGATTTATATCTCACATATTCACTGCATAAACCAATGCGTCTACATCCATGCTCGCTGAGTCTTTACATTCCTTTTCCTGGGGCTTGGAGACAAGAAGCAGAAAGTTCAGGAAATAACTTGTTTAAGCACATTCAGGAAGGATTGAAACAGTCCAGAAACCTCAGCCTGTTCTTTTTCATTTCCAGTTTTTTTTTTCAACAGGGAGAAAGGTTTTGGGCACGTTTTTCTCACATAGCCATTCCCACTTATGGCTCAAAAGGGAACCTTTAAACTGCGCCCACCGATCAGTGGCATCAGATGGGTGTAATCCTAGAGTTGTGTGAATTGATTCTTGGCCTGACTGCTGACAGCTTGAAATGTGTGGGTGACCTCATGTCATCAATTCTACAAAGCTGCTCAATAACTAATACACTGAGAGAATGAACTTAGGGCCAGTCCCCTGGAGCCATTGGCTTTCATGTGTTTTTGATGGTTTATTATTGCTGGGAGAGGAAGTCTGTCATGGCCACTGCATTTTGTGGGTGATGACATTGTCCTATTTGTTTGCCACTTGGTTTTGTTGAGAGGAATCAAGTAATCCGTTTGTTATACTTGAAATGTGATGTGACTTGTAGCTTGTAATTTACAGCCAGTGTGTGTCCTTTGATGTTCTTACTTTGCTGGCATGAAGGCATGTTACTTGCTGATTTATGGCTTTTTTGTTTGGGAGTGGGTGGCTTTTGGAATCCTTATTCTTCTACTAGGATGCAGTGCTATTCACAAATTACCATAGTGCAGTCAGTTGTTTTACTTTGCTGTCATGATAACGTTGTTGGATCTATGGATTTTTTGTTCACAAAGTAGAGATGTGTGCATGTAGGTTTTGTTACATATGTAATGAAAATTTCTGTGTGAGTCTGATCCATTGTGATTTTCGGCATACAGCTGGGTTTCACATACGATAACTGTTATTAGACTTTAATTTCAGGAATGTTTTCATTGATATTGACAGCACATCAATATCTGGGATAGCTTAGTCAAAGACAACCACTGCACAGGGTCTGTGGTTAGAAGTAGGCTCCACCATGCTAGTCATTCGGTATCCTTGGAGCGTAGTAGCCGAACAACCTCTCTTCCTCTCCTTTATTCTCGAATGCATCAACATTTAAGACCAGCGTTTAGCAGATTTGCAGTAGAAACTGTAAATGATGCTTTGAATTACATACTATTGCCTGATTTACCTGTTGATTGTTATTGTGTATATAATATATTACATTATTTAAATTATTTTAATAATGATGATCGTATTGAAACTGTATTAATTTAAAACTTTTTTCTTTTTCTTAATACTTTGTTTTATGTTGTGTATGTTTGTAGCTCTCTAGTTGAGATCAATATCAGTGCTTTCGTTTCATGCATTTCTCCTCCCGGTACAGAGAAACGGCCCCAAGGGTTTTAGTATGTGACACGCAGAAAGACGAGGTACAGGGAAAGGTACAGCTATGCTTGAACCCACTCTGTTTCCACGTGGTACAGTGCTCTCCTCGAGGAATGTGGATTAAGGCGTTTAGCAGTTGGCTGTAAATATTTAGACTGAATTGAGAATGGCCTTGCAGAGCTTTTTCACAGGGGGTGAGATTCCTTCCACCTGGTTCTAAACCTCTCTGGCCCCAAAGAGTCTGTCTTGGCTAGACTGTACCTTGTAAAACCGTTCAAGGTTTTGTTTTTAGAGATGTGATAAGAGTCAAATAGACAGGGGCCAGTAAGACCAATGAAAAGTGTGTATTATCGCCTCTTTTATGACTTTAGAACTGATCTTTGCTGCTGCTCATAGTTGAAGCAGAGATTTGTGATGCAATTTGTACTAGAGATGTATCTCAGCAAGTGCAAACTGTTCCTATTTGGTGAGTCTGGCAGCCCCTAATCTAAGGACTGCTAGCTCCAGTGCTCCCACAGTGGAACCCTATGCCGCTGCTGGGAGAAACACGTGTATCTTAAAAGCATCCCCATATTTTACCTGAGGTCTTTAGCCACTTTCATCCTTGATAAAGGGGCTTTCTATTTTGTTGGTGGGTCAGACATTGTGCTGTAATCCAAGATAGAGCTTTACTGACCCCTTCAGATGAAATCCGTGCACCTCTTGTAATGTGAACCCTCATACACCAGACATTGAATGTATAGGAGAAAAACAATCGTTCATATATGACATTTGAAAAAAGGTTGTGTTGCAAGCACTGTGGGCATAAATGTTCCTCGTCCCCTTTCCATGTAGACCCTAATTTCACACATTTCAGTTTGAGGTTAATACACAAAACCACCTGCCCGCCAACCCTCTCCAAAAATAAGCAGGAAGCTACACACAACCATTTTGTGTCTATCATAGTATAGAATTATGTGTCTGAAGATGTTTTCTGCCCAGCCTGAAAGAGAGTATGCAATTTATCTCTCTCTTCGCTGGGCTGTTGCTTAGGTGGTGACTGGAGCTCTTATCTAGCAGAGCACTTTTTAAACTTAATGTATGCTAACTCTTTAGGTCTTTATTTAAAAGCCTGTCCAACCAGCATAGATCTTGGGTTAGTGCTTCCTGAGTCCTAGAAGTGTCAGTTTCCATTTGCACAGAGTCTAAGAGATTCTATGGAGGCCTTGCTCCTGTACATACATTTAGACAGATTCCCATCACTCACCCGTAGGTGACATACTTCATCATCTGGGGCTCCTCATTGATGTCACAATCATGACACTAAGGGCTGCAACCTTTCAGAGGGATAGGGGAGCCCAAGGATGTTTTATTAAGGACACTATAGATATTCAGATGAGAGAACCTAAATTTTGTGGGAAAAATGCAGTGCACAAGACAAGAAATGATAGTGAATTAAAATTGACCTATGAGAGACCCTATCTTTATTATTGTCTCGCACAAATCAAACCTAAAAACAGTGCATAAGCGACAGTCTATAACAAATAACTGCCTGATGTTCGTAACTAAAGGGTCAACATGTTTCAGCACCTATGGACGTTATTCCGTCCCATGCCTTCTTCAGGACCACTATTATGTTGCTATTGCAATTGTGTACTAAACTATATTAAGTGAATTACAAATGTAAATAAATACACAAGAAAACCCCAAAGACAGTTGAAACCAATGCAACCAAAAACCTGTACTTGGGCATATGTAGTCCTTCCTCTGCAAGTCCTGTACAGCTCACGGTTTCTGTAACATAATGAGAGGAATAGGCACAACCATCTTAATGTACATAGAAGTATACCCGTTCAGAGAAAAATATATAAATCGTAGTGATGCTTAATTTATCATCTATAAACACCCAAAAATGAGTTCCTGCAGAATCGTCCTTACCCGACTTGCATGAGGAGGATACCTCACCTCACCTGGCTGCGGCTCAGGGAACACGGAGGCATCGCTCTAAGGGACACAAAAGGGGGGATACCACATGTATTATGGCGTCCTACCAGTCCCAACATTCTAAAAGACTATCAACATGTGCCAGAGAGCACACATGAACACACGTCACATTTACTTATTTATTTGGGATTTGTAATGCGCATGGCTACCTCAGCGACGAGGCGTCCCAGCGCAACCAGAAACCAAAGAGAAAACGGGGAGACCTGCAGGCGCCTAAACATCAGATAATGGAAACAGACAGGTTTTTATGGTCTTGCGAAATATCAAGAGATTGGGGATACCTTGAATGTGCGCTGGGAGAGAGATCCAGAGTTTAGCCGCCAAAAGGCCAAACGAACGGCCCCCAGCCCTCGCTCTCCAAACTCGAGGAACACAGACAAGCCCAAGGTCGGCAGATCTCAAAGCGCGTCTGGGCATATAGGGCTTCAGTAGACAAGATAACCCGGCAGGGGCTTTGTGCATCAAGATTTTATGAGAGATGCACAGCACCTTAAACTGAATGTGCTTTTCGATGGACAGCCAATGAAGTTTGGGGAGCACATGCGCCACTGAACAGGATCTGGGTAGAGCCACTAACAGACGCGCCGCCGTGTTCTGAACCCTCTGCAGGTGTTTAATGCTAGCTTTGTTGGCACCCAGATATAGAGAATTTCCATAGTCAAGCCTAGCAAGAATGTAGGCCTGCACGTTAGTCTGGAGCACTCTGGGAGGAAAAAAACCAAGCAAATGTCTCAGTCCTCTCAAGAGCCCAAAGAAAACAGCGGCAACAGCTTTTGTCTGTTTCTCAAATGTCAATCCATTATCGAACCAGACACCCAGGCTCTTAACTGCCTCCTTGGGTGACGGGGCGGGTTTAAGATGGTCAGGCCACCACTGTTCGGACCAGAGTTCCTGGTCCTTCCCGAACAGTAAGGTCTCGGATTAGCTGGCATTTAATTGAAGACAGTTAGCCCTCATCCAATCCGAGCTGACCGACAAATCTTCCTTAAACTTCTCTAAGTTGGCACAGCAATTTTTAGAAAAGGCAATCACCAGCTGGGTGTCGTCGGCGTACGACACCAAGGACAGCCCTCTGCCTCTAGCCACTTCCGCCAAGGGTCTTACATAAAGGTTAAACAAAAGCGGGATCAAAATAGAGCATTGAGGTACCCTCTGGTGCAGGGCATAATCCTGAGAGTGGAAAGGTGGCACTGAAACCTGAAAGGACCGCCCTACCAAGAAGGACCGGATCCAATCCAGGGCACCGCCCCTAATTCCAACTGCACGGAGGCGTTCAAGAAGGATCACATGAGACACCGTATCGAAAGCACACATAACTAAGTCAAGTGACACACTAGGGTGGTCAAAAAACAAGTCTGTTGAAATCTTCCATGGGCCAAAGTAAAGGGGCTACGATTGACCAACAGTATTGGACCTCTCTCTGCTGTTATGGCCATTGTCTACAACAGTCCTGACCACTTGGATGTTTAAATCCCTACACATATTGGCTCCACTTCAGTGATCAGTGTTATTTACGTCTTATATTTGTAAAGACAATCTTATAGAGGAAATTGATGATCCATTATTATATCCAATGGGAAGGATGTAATTACCCATATATGACAGAGGTTACACGATCAGAATCTCCTGACTGTAAGACAGATACAGCTGGCATTTCTAGCAGACCTTCAGTGTTGCAAAGCTTTGAACTGCAACAAGCATGTCTTTTTCTTGTGGTCACCAAAAGAGGGAGTTATCCCAATACTCTAGTTCCCAGAGGGCACTAAAATCTTTTCAGTAGGGACATGGCACAATAATATGAAATCAGTTCTAGCCTAGAAGGCCCTGGTGCCCCAGGGAGAAATTATTATTTCCCTGGCCAGTAAATCCAATGGTAAAACTATTGAACTTTGACTTAGATCCTGTACAACAAATAAAAGAAGCCTCATACCCCTCTGGGGACCATAAACATCAGACACTGACTGATCCATCAGAATCTGCTACCTAGTGGAATTGAGCCATGGCTTATGTTTAAAAAAAACATAATGCACGTGGGACAGCACAAGAGCTGTCCATGGTGCTCAGGTCTCGTAGGAAAACAGGGCCCATTAAAATGCACAATGACTGTTTGATGAAAGTGACTGCAGAATGTACCAACGCCTGTCCGTGTATCATGACCCTACCCAGAAGCTATTTCCTCCAATATTTTTTCAACAGTTTGTGATAAACAATTCGGACTTTTACTACTATTTCTCTATTTTACTGTATTATCATTCATAGATACATAATAATGTGCTCTTACGAACAGCCTCTTGTTTATCAAAATAGTAATTCTCATTGGCCATTCCTATGTATGCGGGTGGAAATGAACTGTGATTTTCCATATATGCTTCAACCTCAACACCATCTCCCATTTGCTAGGCCTTCTCTGCTCGATCTAGCAGAAAAGAGCTCAGGATTATAGGAAAGTTATGCTTAACATCTGTGGCAATATATAATAGGTGACATTTTGGACTGGGATAAATTGGACACAGCCGTACATTTTCAAGTCCTGCATAATTTGCACCCTAAGCCTACATGTCATGTTTTTCTGTACTGCCACATCACAAGTCTTCTCTTCTTCCTTTGACGAGAAGTGTAGTAACCCCTCTGTTGATTGGCATGGCCTTCTTGCTGATTCATTTGTCTCTCAAGATTGTCAGCCCCAAGAAAAAGACCCATAATCAAACCAGGATGTGCAATTTGCACAATGATGGGTTTTCAAATGGGTATTCATTTTGCCATTGTACCTGTGCCCCAATGACCCAATTTTGCAAATTGTTCATTTGTTGGGGATTGCAAAAAGACCTGCTACCGGATTAATTAGGCTGGTCTCAATTTGTCACCCAATGTGAATGGCTACAAAGTCAGAGGTGGTGATTTGTAAGGGACAGTAGACCACTATCCTTGCATTTGCTTTTTTTGACTGTTAAAAAAGTATATGACGTTTAGGAACATATCGGGGAAAGCATACTGGTACCCCAGGCCTCCCTGTGAGGCTGCCCATCAAGATTCTTGAAGGAGGTACTGGTATCTGATTAATGGTTTGCAGCCTCAGTTTGGATTGCAAAGTTTTGAGTCGGAAGGGAGTGCCTATTTCATGCCCCATCAAATTATGATGCGCAGTGGCAGTGTGTCCATTGGGGGCGCTGGGTCGTTGCCCCACTGATGTCACGGCCCCATTCAAATTCTTCATTCAACTTCTACGCCACTAATTCCAATCAGGACTTCTGATTGGAGTTAGCGTCGGAGAAGTAGAACGAGGGACGCTGAAGGGAGTTGGAGGGGGTGGGGGCATGGCTGCGGCAGCACTCAGGGAGTTGAGTGGCAGCAGCGTGCTAGACAGTCACAGCAATAGTGCGCATGTAATTTTTGGGCTTGTAATTTCTACAATTAGCCCGAACATGCCGCAGCCCCCGGTCTCCAAATGGGCAGGGAGTATCCCTGCCCTCAGCCAATCCTGGTGCTGCTGGAGCAACGTCAGTAGAGGGGTTGGCAGGGACGTCGCGGCTGTTCCTGTTTGTTGAAGAGCGCGGGACCCCAGCCTAGGAGCAGTCGAGCAGAGTCGACGCGGACCGGTGAGTTTTCTTTTATTATATTTTAATTTTAAAGTCGGGTGCTAATTTGCCGCCTACCGGCAGGTTACCATGACTTCGCGCGATGAGGTTTTCTCTGAGGTTCTTCTTATTTCATGTCTTCAGTATTTACTGAGCTCACTTCTGCCATGTATTTGTCCCCATAGCGGTTCTAGAGCATGGGCTCCGTTTATATACGCATGTCTAGTCCAACCTTCTTCCGGTGACTGTGCTGCTGCCTTCATGCCATATTACAGATTCTGTTAAGATCAGACTGTACGGGGCCGGATTCTTGGTCGATCTCAGCATTCATTTGGAGGTGTGATTTGGGCTCCAGGGTAGTGGCATCAGTTGACTGGTCAAACTGGACAGTGGGAAGCATACAATCAAAGTATGTTCAATCCTGGGTGTCTGTTGGGCTCAATCCTGGGTGTCTGTTGCTGCCACTTCTCCCTTAGGGCTCTGTTGCTGGCTTTTGACCCCTACTAGCGGCTGCCTACTCTCTTGTGAGCTTCATTGCAGCAGGGCTCTCCTGCACCCTTTTGTGCCTTGATTGATAAACTGTTTTAAAAGAAGCACAATCAATCTTGCTTCCAAAAACGGGACGTAACTAATTTACATTCCGTTTTGGAAGCAAGAGTGGTGTGCTTCTTTTAAAACAGTTTATTATGTTCACCACAATTGTTTTTCTAGTAATACAATACGCAGTGCCTACCTCACACATGAAAGATGGCTTCAGTCTCAATCGAGTTACAGCCAGTCCGTACCTATCTAGATGGACTGTTTACATTTGGTATCATTTGCGAGCCTTCACTGCTATTACGTTATGTATTTGTGGTAAAGTGTCAGCATAGTAGTAAGAAGAGGAATAAGCAAGAAAAGGAGTAAGACGTGTAGGACTAATTAGAAGTATGATTTCGTGTACATAGGACTGAGCAGATGCAAATTTGTGTAAGTATGAATAAGTAAAAGTAACTGTAAGACTATGAGTAAATAGAGATGTGAAATATGATTACGCCTAAGTAGGATTAAGTGTAGGGTTATGGGTAGGAGTAAGAGTGATGACAGAAAGGATGAAAGCTTATGAGGGAAAATATGAAAGGTGTGAATATATAGAATGGTTTATTTAACATTCTTGCTTTCTGAAAAGTGCTTGAAAATGCACCATTTGCCCGCTCTTTTTTCAAAGTTTTCCCGGGGGGTGAAGGGGTGGGCGGGCGAATCCCCCCGAACCCCCCTTGCTACATTGCGTTGCTTGTGAATTTTACACCTCACCTCTTTCAAATGTAACCAGCCGCCACTGATGATTCGTAATTTGTGCAAAACTCCTTTTAAAAAGTCAGAAAGACTACCGCCTTTTAATAAGGGTTTTGTACATGGCAAACTACTGTTTTGCAGTTACAAAACGTGTTTTTTTATTGGCATCTTTTACGATTTCAAAAGAACTTTGCACTTGAGGTTTTATATTTTTTACTTGTGAATTCCTTCATAGTACCTTGTGTTCCTTGCTGATGACCCTGAGGTGCATTTTTCAGCTTTGTTTTATGTGCATCCATGCTTGCAAGATAGTCGATAGTTTCAAACGGGACAGTATTTTCGTCAGTCTCTTCTCGGGTTGGTGTGCAGTTATATAATAATTCATAGTAAGTAGGTGTGATTTCCCCATCATTTCCAACACAATAAAAAGGTTAATTTTCTGACCGTTGTCCCCTTGATCTTCCTGCAGTTGCTACTGTTTTTCAATCAGTCAAGGGTTGGTAAAGCGCAACTACTCACCCTTGTGGCTCTCAAGGCGCTGGGGGGAGGTGGGGACCAGAACTGTCTTCAGCACGTGCGTAAACCTTCTAGCTGAGATCATGAGGTCTTAAAAGATGAGCTTATGATCACTTTACATCATAAGGTTCCACACACAGATTTCACCCACCAACAAATGTCACACTATACCTGCCTAGGAGAAGTTCTCTCTGAAAAAGGACTGACTTTAAAAAATAAATTGAGGTTTTACATAATTGAACAGTTACAATGTAGTCATGTCATACTTTTGCCTAACAGTGGGAAGGAAAGAAACAACAGAGAATGATGTCAAAACTGTTAACATTCTTTCACCAAAGACCCATCCTTGTCTACTATCACATTGCGTTGAAGTATATTTACATCGAGGTGTATCAAAGTATCCACCTATATAATGTCCACTGTTGTCAAAATGTATCCCCACTTTTTAGGGCAACATGGTCACTCCCCATAGTTTGGCTATGTGCTTCCTGGCCACTAAAAAGACTAAACTGAATAATATTTTCACGTGTTTTGGTAGGGTCTATTCTTCCCATATGTTCAGGAGGTGTGGGTTTAATTTATGTAGTGTTGTAATCTCTGTGGCTTGTGTCAGATGCTCGCACAGCCTTTTTTAGAATTATTCCAGTTTGGGACACGACCACAGTGTGTGCATGAACGTATCTTGTTAGTTCCTCCTCCTGTTACACCTCTCTTAGGTAACTTTTTCTATTTTTGCCAGGAGTTATCTGGTTTAGTGCGATTCATATAGAATGGCACTGACATTTGAGCCCCAAGTGCATCCAGTTG
The DNA here is from genome assembly GCF_964261635.1 of Lissotriton helveticus. Taxonomy (NCBI): domain Eukaryota; kingdom Metazoa; phylum Chordata; class Amphibia; order Caudata; family Salamandridae; genus Lissotriton; species Lissotriton helveticus. Next base: position 1,629,954,499 of record NC_136063.1, on the reverse strand, counting down.
TTGCCAGTGCATCTGGCTGTAGAATTATCACACCTTACATGGTTTTCAAACAGGAACCCTCCCTTACTATAACAGCTGCTATTCTATCCAAGCATGATTCAACTCAGAAAACATGCTAACCGTGCATTTGTTACTCCTGACTGCCTCCATCTTGTGTGGGACATAGTTCAAAACAGTTTATCTAATTCACAGTTTTTAGGGTTTTTGGGCCACTGATACCTACTGGTTAACATGCAGATACCGTCTCATCATTTAACATCAGTGGCAAGAAAAGCTGCATATTTTTCCAAGAGTTAAAATGCAAAAGGCCTGGGACACACATGGGTAGAACTGGGTGCCAATTATAGTACAGTTTGCTACAAGGACATTCTGATCTTAATGTCCTCAGGCCAATTACTATCAAAGTAAAAACTCACCTCGTTCTGGTGACTATCAAGTAGTACTCCTCGCAGCTACTCTCTACTGGGATCAGGAATGCGGCATTAGGCACATCATTGCGCTCTCAAGCGGCTTACGTGAAGCGCAGTGCTTAAGAAAATCAAATTCACGTTCACATGACTTAACGGTCTGATCTTATGCAGTCTTCTACCATCAAAGCATCCACAACACCGCTGCATAACTATCTTTGTTCAGAGTTGCACTGTAATTGAATAAGAAAGACCACCAAGTGTGGTCCCTGTGCCGGGTATTGATCCGCTTTGCTCTTTTGCTTTCCTTAGTTGTGCTTTCTGTGGTCTATTTGAGAGCACTTAGGACAGATTTCGGCATCGAAAATTGATGGCAGCTACCACGAGGGGTCGAGTTGTAGGATCTGGGTCCTGTGGAAGTGGGTTGGCTACCTTTGAAACCAGTGTCATGGAGAGGGATCACTCATTTAAGGCTAACTTTTGTATCCGGTATTTAAGTTGCTGCTAAGTAACTGTTTCAGAGGCATCCCTCCAGACCTGGTGGGGAGAGTGCTGACTCAGGACCTCCACCCTGGTTTCTAGAAAATCAAAAATAAACATGCATTCAGCTTAACGTACCATATACCTGTACGCCAGCGCCGCAGATCCATGCTTCCTCTGCCCAAGTATCATAGCTAGAGTAAGGATACATGTTTTACAGTGCTTAATTTATTAAAAAATAGAAGTGCCTGGGCCCTCATAAGAAGGCCACTTCCGCTTGCACCGCCCATTGCTGCTGTCAGTGCTGCCAATTACAGTATCACCATAAGTACTAACCTTCACACTCCCACATGTGTGACAATTCTGACTTGTCTAGGCCCTCAAAGCTACAAAAATAGCTTTGACGGCAGATATTAGTAATTTTTAATGGATATTGAATTAATGTTACTGTGCTTGTCTCTCAATTAGATAAACATCACCACCATGTGGCAGACTGTCATGAGTGCTGGTGCTGACAATTAAGGGCCGGTGCCGAGCACCTTTAACCACCGGCTCAAATTAAGAACTGATTTTACAACACCACCTTTCATTGGGCTCTGTACCATAGCACAGGTTCACAAGTTAGTCTCAGACTGGAGGACATGGCGCAGCAATCTGCCAAGGAGGGTGTGGCTACTGGCAATGGTCATGGAGGGGAGTTTGTGCATAAATTCTAGCACCTCACTAACACTACATAAATTCTGGGACAAATCCCTAGCTCTGTGCATAAGTAAACTGCTCTTGCCTTACAGAAGACAGTGTTTCTCCTGAAGTCATGTATCTTACCAATATGCAGAATGAAACCGGAGACTTATATATCATAACGGTATATTAGGAACCACTCCAGCTGCAGCCCTCCTGCCTTCATTAAAAACACATTCTGCGCACAATGAAACGGTCAGAGATTTGCGATTTAATCCATGCTCCATATGTGTGCAACATTTAGGCTTGTTTCAATTTAATTCAGCATGTACTTTTATGAGGCTTCTGAATTTTGGAGCCGTGATACATTTTAGATTTGTTTATGAATACAGGCTGCTGTGTACATTCTTACCAGGCTGCACCTTTTGTAAATACTTGGAGAGATGTAAGCAGAACTTCCATTATAAATCACACGTTTTTAGAAAGATCAAAATATTGTTACCTAACTGATTTTGGCCACTCTTAAATATCTCCAGATCTTTCGACATACCATGAAACATTCACAGCATATGTTTTCTCTTGACCTGTTTTATGCAGGTGACGTGTGTATTATACATATTGTTTATTGTGTGCGCAAGCCTGTTTGCAATCTCCATCTTTTAAAGTGATTATCCTAATCTTCCACCTGGTTCTGGACAATTACAAATGTGGCATCATGACTTTTTTGAATTTATGCCAACACGTTGAAACATATTTTGATAAAATATTGTGCTGTTCTTACTATAGAAACATTATTTGCATTTCCATTATTTTTGTCTGTTATACTGTAAAGAGGCTTGTATGTTGGATCCATTGTTCACCATTGTTGTGGATCTTTATTTATACATATGGGTTATGTCCCTACTTTATTTCCACCAGTCATAGGTTGTGGAAGCAAGTTGGTAGATAAATTGAACCATCAATCAAGACACTATACAAAGCTCAAGGTTCAAATCCGACCACTATCCGAAGGCAACAGGCCACAATTCTTTCAACATGCAAAGCATCTCGCAAAATGCAAAAAGCCTTACAATTATTCCATATTTTATGCAATAATGCTCATATATTAAGCAGTAGTGACCTTCAAGGTGCCCAGTCTCAATACCATTGTGCAGTTCAAAGGTCAATACCAAGCAATAATGGTTATGTGAACCATTTGATTGAAGTTTTCTTTTTATAAGTTGTAGTTTCAGATTAATGAAGAGTAAAATAGGGAGTAGACTGTAGAGAAGGCAAGAAGAAAATGATTGTAGGTTAATAATAGTAATAATATTAATAATAGTAATAGGAGAAGTGCTTGAAGTCTGAGGCAGAGATACTGGATGAAGTTTACTTCAGAAGTCAAACATTAAATAAAACTTTGTGAACTCATCATCTATCTGAGCTCATCTAATCTCACCACGCTAGCCCAGCCAGGATTCCCCAAATTCTGCCAAGATTAATTCACTAACAGCAGGCAGCAGCCATTCTTAACATGCCAACTTGAAATGGATGACATTGACTTTTTGTCACCATAGAAAATAAACCTCCGATAACTAAAGACGATAGAGGATTTTAAGTGTACTGCAAAGAATTAAGTATAACAAACGAGTTACTTTAGAACTCCAACACGTCTGATCATCACGCACCCTGTTAAGTTATGGAATCCCTTAACGACTCTTTAGAGTCATATTAGGACTTTGTTTGATGAGGGCATGACCGATGTTACTTGTAATTTTTTAGATTTTCCGCTTCCTGGAAATGTCAGCAACTTCCACTTAACTTCCTACTTGATAATTTGCAAAGAGGATCGACTTTTTTCAGTCTGTTTCTAAAAAAAGTGTGTTGCTTTATATTGATATATATGTTTATGACGATATGAAAACATGTATGCTTTGGGAATTATTTGACCAGTTGACCACAGTGATTACAGGACACCCTTAGTTTCTTCTTCTAGGAGTCATTAGAAACAGAATATGCCATATTGGGAGGATCAGCGTTTTTTCAACTGCTTTATGAGTAAAGAAACTTGGGCAGTCAATATGAGTTTCCACTTTGTAGGTAACCTGGTGTCACCTGTCACGAAATGTTTACATACACCCCTTTTGCTAATAATAACTCATCACCAACATAGGGATGCACTCTGGAAATACACTTTTGCAAAGTTTTCAAACTTTGTAAAGGTTACCCAGTTTTGTAAAATTCGTTTCATTGGACCTGTGAATGAAACTTTCCGTAAACAAGGTTTTGAAGACAAAAAGCCCTGCAAAAATCAATGCTATGTGAGAGAATTCTTCCATGACAAGTCATTTTTTGCTGAGATTTCTTGTGGTAAAATGTTCGTCACTAGCTTTTGTTTCTCGTAATTCGATCTTTGCAAGAGTCACAACCACCTTAAAGTTTTGAAAGTTTGTGTAGACAATTTTCTACGGCTTTGCACACATCTACTCCAGTGTAGCATTGTCAACTCGCTCAATATCTTCACGTTTGATGGTTGGATAGTCTAGGTTTTTGTGCTGTATACAAATCATAGACCGAACCATGTTATCTCATGACCCCTGTTTAGGTTTCGCCTCGCGGAAAGGCTGCGCAGCAGACTTTCCACGCAAGGCGAAAGCTTATGTCTAGAGATGTGTACTTATGTCCCGCCCCTCTGTTCCATTGGCTAGCTCCATAAATGGAGGCTAGCCATTGGAACAGAGATCTGTCCGTCATGGCCGGAGCAGATTCGTGGACGTTCCGGCCATTTTTACTCATCCCGCCCCCTTGCGATCGTCATGCGGCGGTGGGTGGTGTTTATTTATTTTTTTTACAGCTTTTTTTCCCACCATTTCGGAAGTGTCCATTGCAGGGGTGGGTTGCGCGATGTCCCGCTCTCCGTTCCCGCCTCCCCTCCCGCGGTCCGAGTGCCCGTTCCTGCCCCCCCCTTCCGCTGTCCGTGTGCCCGTCCCCGCCCCCCCCTCCCGCTGATACCTTGACCCACCAAGTTCGCTTCCTAGCTCCGAGGATGAGGTTCCTCGGCGTCCGCTGCTTTGGCTTTCTCTCCTGTTTCCCTTTGGTCGTCATCCTCTCAGTGTCCGTTCCCACCCCCTCCCGCTGTCCGTGTGCCCGTTCCTGCCCCCCCTCCCGCTGTCCGTGTGCCCGTCCCCGCCCCCCTCCCGCTGATACCTTGACCCGCCAAGTTCGCTTCCTAGCTCCGAGGATGAGGTTCCTCGGCGTCCGTTGCTTTGGCTTTCTCTCCTGTTTCCCTTTGGTCGTCATCCTCTCAGAGGCTCGGGTAACGTGTGAGTACGTCATTTTTTGGGGGTTGGTATTTCCTATATGAAATTTTGTTCTAATGCGTGTGAATATTCTCTCTCCGCTTGCGACCAGAAGTGCACAAAACCAGCAAATGTGAGCTGATTGAATAGGATTACAAGACCAATCAGTGAGCTAGCGTCCACGTAGGACGTGTAATATTACTTTACCATGGTGCAGTATGTAATGGCGAATATATGGCCCTAAGTCACAATAGAAGACACATGATTTGATGTTTTTTTATTTCGACCCCGCCCCCCTCCACACTTTACTGGGATCTGACGCTGGCTAAAGTCATGTTTGTTTAATGACACAAAGTTTCCACCCTGATGTCGAGTTTCGTTGAAAAAGGTACATAAAGTGGGGTATCAATTTAAAAATCCCCATATGCAAAGTATTAACATTGACTGACGATACTACACGTCAGCCAGGGCTTTAAAATGGATGTAAAGTTGGGTGAGTCTCCAAATATAACATGTATTTGTGTAAAGTGCTCGTTCACCCAGATGGGTATCTTGACGCTGAAAGGTCAGCAGATAACAAGTGGCCGTGTGGGTGGTCAGAGACTCCCGGGGCTCGCTATCTGTAGGACGGGGTGTTCGAGCGTGTGGGCGGGGGCTCTCCGTGCCCTGCTCGCCAGGAGGAGTGTGGGGGAACAGCTGTCCGCTCATAGGGCCGAGTAGAAAAGCTTGATGGCTTTGTTGGTGTTAGATTTCTCACAGATGAGGTCTGTGAATATGGAACAGTTAGAGGATTAATGTAGGCACAGATGGAGCATACAGTCAGTGTTGTATTCCGTTTTGGGCAGACTAAATGTCTGCCTTCTGTGACACAACTTTGTCCACGACACTCGCCTTTGGGCTAAGGTACCTGGTGTTGACCTTAAGAGCAGAAACGGAAAATCCTGCCATGCTGTTGCCATTTGCGAGAGATTAAGCTAATGGCAATGTAAATGACAATGCCATTTATTTATCTGTTTTCAAAACCAACACATAAATACAAATTTTGTCATTTACAATGCCAATAGCTCAAACTTTTCCAAAGGCGAAACCATTGCATTGTAAATGCTTGTTTTGCCTTTCTCAGCACTTCACTAGAGTTTGGGGATGAATGTCTTCGAAGGTGTCTGGGAGGGAAAACTCCAGCCTTTGCTGATTTAATATCGAATGGCTCCCTTTTGTTCAACTGCCTTTTTGTGCTTTTACAAGCTCAGCTCAAACACATCTTCATCCAGCAAAACAGTCGCAGCGTAGTGGAGAAAATTAGTTCTGTTCTGCACAGCTGCTAGGTCCAAAGTTTAAAATCACAAAAATGATATTGTTTATTTGAACATAGCATTCTGCTGTTGCAAGAGTCCTATCTGAAGCTTAAATCCTTTTTGTTTATTATAATTTCAAGCATTTGTAATAATTTGTTGTTTCAAGGATGTGGTTTTATGGGCAAAATAACATTGCGGCATTCAAATTCCGCACGTTTCAAAAAGGCTGTTTTAACAACCACTAACTTAGTTTCGATTGTTACATTCCTTGACAAGGAGAAGGCTTTGCCCACATGAGTTATCAAATGCTATAAACAAAACTAGGGCTCTGCCACTCTGGAGCCTGTGTCATCTCTTCTTGCTCTAGCCTGACTGACCTTTACTCTTAGAGTTGTGAAAAACTTCACTTAAATAATATGACTTCTGACCTCGCGGATGTAGATGCCACAAACACATGTTCTAATTTGTACTATGTTTGTAGAAAAATTCACTGAAATACAGCTACTTATGCTTTAATGGGAATTACATTTTGTGACTGCGTAAACTATGCTGCAACCATTCAGCTACTTCTGCTTTCTCCATATGGGGATCTCTGGGGAGTGGCAGTCTAGGGTGTCTGACCATCAAAAAGTATGCTTATCCCAGACCAAGGAACACCTGAAAGTATTTTTTAATCAATATTTAATAAGAATATCAAAGGATAGTTTAAAGGACATACCATAATAGTTATAAACATTACATAAAGACAACCCAGAAAGCGCTTTGGGCCTCAAATGAGGTACAATACACTTAAGAATTTAATTGTCTGATTGACCTGACACACGCACACATATACAAACACAAACACACATATGTTCCACTCTCCCATTGGTCAGATTGTGCAGCTTATTAGGGGCCAGAAAGCCCATCAGTTGCAGCTCAAACACAAGGAAGAAGCCATTGGCCATGTGTGGACCACTTCAATCTCATATTTACAGAAGAGATCTGATTAATTCTGATCAGATTGTCCTACTAGGGCAGCTCACAGAGTTTTGCATTGCAGACAAACACCAATATGCTGGATCAATGTTTTCTGTAATTTTCTGGGGGAGATCTTTGTCATAGTTGGAAAAAGGAAATTTGTGAAACTGGAGATCCTGAGATGCCTCAATGTCTTTTTGTAATATAAGCATGATTTGCGAGTTCTGCCAAATCTGTGATTGCAAGTTCGTTGTCAACAACGAACATTCTATAGGTATGTTCTGCCTTTCAAGAATCATATTCTGAGGATTGCAACACATGCTTGCTGTTTAAGCCCAACACTTTGATTCATATGGACAGGGTGTTACTTGCCCATTGGGAAGGGGGGACATGGCAGGGCTTTCTGAACTGCACATAAATAGGAGAAACACTCTGTCAATTGAGGAGATGGCGAACTTCCTGATTAAGACTCCAAAGTTTAGCCCTTCAAGAAAAAGCATAGAGATATACAGACAAGAGCCCTTGGCACCAAAATAGTCTACAGTAGAAGGAGCTTGAGATTCTTCCCATATTGCTGGACTCAAGACAAGGTCACTGAAGTATCGGCTCAACATCTGAGGATGATATGGAGAGGCAGGCAGACTTGAAGGAAATGTCCCATTGGGACAAAAAGTTCTTAAACAACATCTACGTCGAGAGGAAGAAACAGGCACTTGAGGCAGAAACTGAACACACCTTATCAAAAAGAAAAGATTTTGTGTGTCTGAACACAAAGTTCCTTACCCTCTGGGGATCAAAAAGCCCAGACAACTGACATAATTTTCTGATAGCCATGAAATACCACAGGAATTTGAAAAGGACAGTCATACAGAGAAAGGAGTGTGCTAGTTCACACAGACTGAAAATGAGAACTCATGAAGAAGAGGAGATACTACTGGAGGATAAGAAGGCAAACTCACCACAACTGAAGGTGTGCATCTATCCTTCCATATTATTCGCACCTGATGATAGGTCCATGATACATGAGCTAATGACGAGAACAGCAGATGCCTTTGAGTTTCGGATTGAGGTCAAGAGAGAGGACACATTTCCTGTTAGATACATTGAGCCCTGTGTGTACAAAGAATCTGTTTTTGCTGATGTTTCCTAGCACCCTACAAAAGGGAAAGGGGGTTTCTGCCAGGTCAGCAATATCTAAGACAATCACACCTAGAAAAGAGAAGTGCAAGGCATCCTCATTGAACCTGAAAGAAATGTAATCCCATGAAGAACCCGTCTCCCTCATAGTGTCTACAATTAGGAAGAGGGCTATGTCACCTGCCTCTATCGCCCACCATCAGATAAGGACAGCAAGAAATTGGATTGGCGAGAAAGATGGTGAGGACTTCAGCCACCCACTGGTGTATTTCAAACTCAAATAGCCTTCTGAATATATACATCCATCATACTTGGAGAATATGAACGACATAATGTCCCATCTGCCTGAAAAATATCAAGGGAGAGACAAGACATTGATTGAAGAGGGCAAGAACATTGCCAATTTGTTCTTGAAGTTCGCAATAGACTTTGCTGATACAGCCAGCAGAGAACTATCCCCTGGCACTGTTCTGCACACGCATACCTGGCTATGTATTTCAAGCCAGAACTTCACATGAATATTATAGATATGCCACTTATCAGCAACTAGCTCTTTCAAGAGGGTGGTATCACTCAGAATAGAGACCACTCTACACTCATCCAGTCACTCTGCACTCCTCAAGTCCAGAGTCAGCCGGAGTGAGCAAATACAGTCATTCTACACAATGGCTGCAGTCTCTGGAGCCAAATACATTATTTTGAGGTGGGGACACGAAGACGCAACACCTCTTGGGAATTAGCCACACAATCTAGCAAGTGTCTTGATGCAGGTCCCCTATACATGTAACCTCAGTAAGGTAAATGGATAAGGGATGTTCTAAGCACCCGAAAGTCTATAATGAGAGACAAGAAGATGCTAAACCTGATAAAACATGGATATTGTATACAGTTTCTGAAAAACACACCAACATGAAGAACAAAACACCAAAGGCTCAGGAAGGACCAGATCCAAATACCTCATACAGAAGTTAAGAGCTGAAGGATAACATATAAATAGTGCCCCTAGAGGAGAGAAACATTGGGATCTAAATCAGTATCCAACCTTAGAACTTCGGTGTGTGCATAAATTAATCAAAACTCAAGGGTTCTAAGTGACAATGTTCCAGGAAGTCATACCTTTACTGGAAGGGGAAGACTACCTGATGGCTATAAATTAAGAGGACACCTCGTTCCACATCCCAAAACAGCCATCGGACAGACGATATCTCAAGTTTGTGATGATGTGGGTGCATTATCAATTCAAACAATTACCTTTTTGCATAAAATCTATGACCATCTGGTACAGGCAAACTCATTTGAGCAATGTCAAAGAAATAGTCAGAAGGTGGTGAGCCTGCTGTAATGCCTGGGATTCACAGTAAAGTGGAAAAAATGTTCCCTAGTTCATGAGATGAAAGATTTTTCTGGAGACTGATCTAGAAATAGTAAAGACAATGGCATATCCTACCATGAAAAGTGTTCAGGTATTGCTGGATCCAGCTCACCTTTACCAAACACCTCTGTCTCTGATGGTGAGGAGTTATGAAACTGTTGGGAATTATGGCTTTTTGCATTCACTAGATCTCAAACACAAGATTAACCATAAGACCCATTCAGGGCAACGAGTCCTCACAGACAATGGGAAAATGGGAGGATCTAATGGATGTAACAAACAAGGTCAGCAAGGAAGTAGAATGATGTAAATGGTATATTTTACCATAGGGAGACCCCCTCTTGGAGCAGAGATCTCTTCATGGTAAAGTATGGAAAAAAAGAATATGTTTAATAAACCTGGAAAGGTTTGTAAAACTATTCTTTGTTGAATATTAATATGAATGAATTTTATATATTTATTTTAAATATAGAACTAAAGAAAAAATGCTACATCACTATTAACTTAATTTTGAATTGTAACTTTAATGTAGATATGTTAAAATAAAATGTGTTCATTTATCTGAAGTTAAAGTAAAAAGTAAATTCCCACCTAAAGTAAAAAAATACATTTTGATTATGCATTAATAACTACAATATTATTATTATTAAAAGTGATGCATAGAAAATAAATATATGTATTTTTATGTTATGGTAATGAAATTTATTCTCACAATATTCTTTTAATTAAAAAGTAAGTAAACTATTTTATAATTTAATATTAAACATACTATTTTTAAGGCTAGACTCTATATTTATACTTATACCTGCTTTATATAATTACATTTAACATTATTTCATTGCAGAGTTTAAATTCAAGTCCCTACATCCATTATTTTATTTAGGGGGTGTTGCAGTACCAGTGGTTGGCCGTGTAAGGTGCTCAAATTAAAACAGGTTTTTTTCTGTAGTGACTTACATTCACAAGTTTGTGTCCATTCCCTTTTTGGAGGGTCAGAGACATGTAAGTCTTTACGTAACTTTACCCTCGGATTTTGTGAATTAGCTCGAAGTAGTACATTGCTCACAAGTGTAATTTACCTTTATGAATAGCCCAGTTTGATGTTAAGGAAAGACAGGCACTCCAGTGCCATTGATGTGTAAATATGCTCTTTAATGAAAGGCTTGAAAAGACTCTGATGGTCGTTTTGCAGTGGGGAACATCTGCTACACACCGGCTGATGCCCACCTCGAGGTTCTCTTCGTTCATTCAGAGACAGGGAATCTGCCTGGTTTCCAGAAGTGGAACCTGCACCAAATCTGCTGTTGGAATCTCTTTGCCAGTAGCCCATAATCCACGGAGCTGCTAGCTTAGATGCATGGGTGGACCGATCCAGAATCCAGCAGGCCTTCTGACACTGAGTTTAATGTTCACGACTGCCATGAACTGCATGACAATCTCGTTAAAGAAAAATCAACAATAGCCACTATGTGCAGGGAGAACATTCCAAGTTTATCAACGCCATTTTTTGACATAAAATCTCTTCGAGCTATACGTATCCCCATATATGGCAGGCCCTTCAGGTTAAAGATGACCCCTCTGGCTTCTACATCGGAATGTCAAAACTACTAGATCTTTAAAGCATACTTGCTGCATTTTTCACGTGGAAATGATGAGACTTCTGTGGAGAGAGTTCTGTTTTTCTACATCCTTCTTTAGTAATAAGGAAAAAAGGTTGCAACCTCAAATAGTTGTATTTTTTTTTGGTGCCAACTTTTTTTATCCAATGACTCAGTAAATTCCGTCTTACTGTACAACCATCATGGATGATTTGTGACTTGTAGGAGTAAAACTCATTGCCATGCCCAGCTCTGTATGGGGGAAAACAAACTTGGCACCGACATAGGTTCAGGATCTGAGTAATTAGTCTTGGATGGAAACAGAAATTACATAATAGCAAACATATTTTTTCATCTCATTTTAAAAATATCTCCTCTGCTGCAGAATGTTCTCTAAACTGCATGTCCATTTGACGGAGAACTAGCTTTCCTAAAACTAAACAAGATGACGCACAGTTCATTAGCGTATCTAATTAATGACATCCTTTGCACTGATTATAGTAAAAGGCCTACTCTGTTTTCTGCTCCGTGGAGGGCAGCATTATTCAATACTGTAGTCCAGGATACTGTCAACTTCAGGTAAAACCACCTAGAATCAATAAAACAAACAGCTCGAACACGTATGAGGGCTTTGCAATGCAGTTTTGCAGCTCCAAGGTAATTAATTAGCCTCCTTTTTTTGTTGAATATCTGTTTTATTTGTTGGATAAAGAGTAGAACACAGGTCCAGATATACACAGCGTCAGGCCCACAACCCTCTTTAGGGCCGGCCGCGTTCTGTAGGAGAGTCTCCACGAGTATGAAGAAGCAGTAGCAAGGTAACTTGAACACAGCATGTCGCCTACAACCCTTGTTGGGCCGGCCGCGTGACACATTATATATAACAATATTGGTCTATTGTGGGAATTCGCAGGACCCTTTAAAAACAATTAGCCTCCTTTTGAAACTTAATTTGGAACATTGTAAAGTCCATTTTCAATGGCAAAGGCAGGACAGAGAGCACTTATATAGCCTTTTGACAACTTAGCAAACCATCCGTGCAGTTTATAAGCGCTTGTGCAGAGTAAAAAAGCCAGAACATTTTCACTTGTTTTATAGATGGTGCAGGTGGTCACAGAATCACAGCAAATTCTGAGCTCTTTGTGTGAACAGGTATTTTGCCCATATTGGCGGACAAGGGTCACTCCTGCACTGATTCATTTTCCATAGTGGTTCGTAAATTCTGTCTTTCAAAGATATTTATGTCAACACTGGATGGTGTGAGCAAAGTTTTTACTTTTGATACAGGCCGCATGTTAAGACCATGTCTTAAGTGAAATGTATTACTCAGAACAAACCTTCTGGATGAATACTTTTATGATACACTTTTGTAACACACCTACGTGCATCTACTACTTGCCAGGGGTTTTGCATCACAGTCTTCAAGCCAAATTCACCCCCCCAGTACACATCCCTTCTCCCTCCACAAAGATTGCACACAGTGTGGGAATGCGGATGAACAACCAAGTCGTCCCGAATTAATGAATAGTTGCCACTGTTAAGATGGCTCTCAGCGATGATATCAGACCACCTCTCTAAAGCTGCTTTCTCCACCATACACTCTCTGGGGATACTGATGCACATGTTCAGTAGTCTTCAGGACATCTTTCGAGAATAAGGAAACACATCCTCATCAACCCTCAGTTCCAAAGTCTCCACTCGATTCCCTGGATACAATGAGCTGCTCTCAGACACATTACCATTGTCCACCACTACCCATGTTCAACTACCCGAATATGCCACCAAAGCTAATTTAAAGTTCAAACACAGCAGCTTTCCTGCCCATGATCCCCAGCTCCGGAGTTTGATTTCTCTTACCATCTACACAAAAGTGAATATGATCAGTAAATGTAAAAACACTAAAGCCCCATGCCAGATGGCTTGTCAAATGCCACTTTCCAGAGAAATTTCCTAATTGGGCCATAATTTGTTTTAGGGCACAGTGGTGAACGTGATGGTCCACAAGACTTGAAAAAGTAGTCTCTTCTGCCCAATTCTGAAAAAAGTGAATCCTGGACACCCCTCACTTTACAGACTGGATGCCTTTCTAAACATTTTGGCTAAAATAATTGATGATCTTCTCACCTTGCAGCATGGGCTGAAAGTTCAGGCCAAATCCCTATTATCAATGATCTGTTACAACAGAGAAAATTTCGTGAGTGAGGGTTAGACAAGGAAATACTGGGTAATACGCGAAAAGAAGTTACACATCATCAAGCATCATAGAGGGGTGTGCACAAGCACCAAATTAACATTATGCAGTTTATTTATTTATTTAATTTTCATATAGTGTGAACATGACCCTTGCAGGTATCAGAACGCTTTACAAAATTACAGCAACAGTGCAATAATAATAATATCAAATTCAGGAGGAAAAAAAACAGGATAGGGTATTGGTAAATACTATGGGGCTGATTTACAAGCCCATTGCAACAGTTTTACGCTGCCGTTGCATCACTTTTGTGATGCCGCGGTGGCGTAAATCATGCGCCATCTTGTGCCGTATTTACAACGTGACGCATCTAGGGAGATGCGTCACGTTGTAAACCCCTGCGCCACATGAAACCTGCGTCAGGTTTCATATGGGCGTTCCCGCACAGGATGGGCGTTCCCTCGCAGGTACGCCTCGTAAAAGTGACGTAGTGAAATCTACAAAATTTCACTGAGTCACTTTTGTGGCCATGCTGCGTCAAAACCCTGCGCCTGCTTGAAGCAGGCGTAAGGATTGACGCAGCATTTCTGATAGATACATCTGCCGTGTGGATTCCTCACCTTGTGAATATCCCCCTTGCGTCAGCAGCGTTCGGAATTTTTCTTCGTAGCACGCCGGCGTGGACGACGTCATAGGAGCACGGCATCGCACGCGACTCCGTCTGACGTCACCGACTCCTTATAGACCCACGTCGGCGTGATGACGTCAGTTTCCTTTTTTCCGCGTCGTCGACGCTAACGGTTTCTGGGATCTTCTGCGATACTTAGTATCTTCTTCTGTTTAATATTACTGTTTCATCTGTTGAGTGTTCCTTCTTCGTCGAAAATGTCGTCGAGGAAGACAGGGTTCAAACAGTGTGGGTCGTGCGCTCGCATGATCTCAATCACCGATCCTCATGGTGATTGTTTATGGTGTCTTGGATCAGACCACGACGTTAAGAACTGTCGATCATGCTTCAAAATGAACCCTAAGGCTCTACGTGAACGTGAAGCTAAACTTCTTCTAGCGAAGGTGAAAGGAAGGGAAGCTGATAGATCTTCGAGATCGATGTCCAGACACTCGAAGTCGAGACAGAAATCGCGATCGAAGTCGAGATCGAGGTCGGCTTCGAGGTCGAGATCCAGAGCGAAGTCGAGGTCCAGGGAAAGGTCAAGATCCGGATCCAAATCGGCTTCTGGCTCTTCGAAAAAGAAGCATAAGAGAAGAAAACATAGCTCGAGATATCACTCTGGTAAAGATTCTTCGGATTCAAAGAAAAAGTCTTGAAGGCAGCATAAGGACTTTGTATCTCCTTCTCCTTTGCAATCTCTTCGAGGTTCCACGACGCCGGAACAAGAGCCTGATCCGGAATCACACAATTCTTCGGATCATGAGGTAGAAGAAGAAGTTCCTCAGACTCCGACTCCGGAAGTCCCTGTAAACCAGGATGAACCGATGTCGGAACAACCTCCTTCAGAACAACCAACTGGTTCGTATCCTCCCTTTCCTGGTCCAGGACAAGACCTCTCGCATTTTCTTAATGCGATGTTTGGAGTCTATAATAGAGCAATGTATCCCACTGGAGCACCAGTTGGTCCCGTGGGTCCATTGTCTTTCAACTTGGGCATTCCTCAATCTTTTGCCCGACTCCCTTTATGCCGTTTATGCCGACACCTTTTACACCTTGGCTCGGTACGGCTCCGCCGAGATCGTCGACTCCGCATACGGCTTCGCCAACTCCGGATCGACCTAGTGAGTCTAATCGAGGTACCACGCCGATTCGTGAATCTCGTCCTCCTACTGCTCCGGCTCCTCGCTCGACGTCGGATCCGACTCCGTCGGAGTCGTTACCGGATCCATCGACTTCGATTCGTGTAGAATGGTCGAGGCGCAGAGCTCAACGCCTCTTGGAAGAAAAGGAGTTCGAAGATCCTGAAGTGGAGGAAGGTGAACTTCTGGATCAAGGAGACTGTTTTGAAGACCTTCATAGTGCCAGTGGACTAGAACTTTCTCCGGAATGGGGTTTGACATCAGTTTCTGATGCACCGTCAAGGAACGTAACACTTTACCAAACCGTGATCAGAAAGGCTGCGGATCTACTTAATCTGACATTACCTACTGTTGAATACAAACCTAATATTCTTACAGAGGTTTTACATTCACCCTCATCCATTATAGAGCCTACACTTCCATTTACTGAAGCTTTAACTGAGCCAATAATGGAAGTTTGGAAGAAACCTTTGACTGCTCCTGCGGTTTCAAGATCTGTGGCGAGACGTTACAGAGTGGCACCTGGTGACCCCGAGTTCCTCTCTTCTCATCCTTCTCCTGAGAGCTTGGTGGTACAAGCTGCTTGTTCCAACAGATCAGCAGGTTCATTTCCTCAGGTACCAGCAGACAAGGACTCTAAGAAATTGGACCAATCTGATAAAAAGATTTTCTCATCAAGTAGCATGGCTCTAAAATCTACTAATGCTACTTGTCTATTAGGGAGATTTGAACATGCTTTGATGGACTCTGTGAAGCAACTGTCATCTAAGCTTCCTGAGGATGATAGAAAAAACTTGAATGAAGTGGTCTCCGACACTCAAGCTGCAGCCCGCTTAGTCATTCAGAGTGGCATGGATACAGCAGACTCTGTTGCCAGAATTATGGGTTCTACTGTTGCCACTAGAAGGGCTGCTTGGCTAAAATCTTCTGATTATTCGGCGGACGTTCAATCCACTTTAATAGACTTACCTTTTGATGGGACAGGCCTTTTTGGGAAGAAGGCGGATGTGGCTTTGGAGAGATTCAAAGATAGCCGAGCTACAGCAAGATCTTTGGGTCTTCAAGCTAGAGGTTCTGCCACTAAGAAATTTAGAGGGTTTGGTAGATCCACTTTTCGTTCCTTTAAGCAAGGCCAACAACAACAACAGCAACAGCAGAACCCTTTGTATAAATCTTACAGAGGCAAACAAAGGGGACGTGCTCGTGGACGCCAAGCTTCCTCCTCCTCAACTTCCTCCTCCCACCTACAACAGCAAAGCAGCCCTAGATCCACCATTCTGGATCATGCGGGTCCAGTAGGGGGTCGGCTTACTCATTTTCTACGGGATTGGGAATCGGTTACATCAGATCTTTGGGTTCTCAATCTCGTAGAAAATGGGTATGCACTTCCTTTCCAGGAGTTCCCTCCCAATTACCCTCCTTGCCAAGGTTATTGTTCGGAGGACCACCTGCTTCTCCTGCAGGAAGAAGTCCTGGCACTGTTCAGAAAGGGTGCGATAGAGGTGGTTCCGGAGCAGGAGAGGGGTCAGGGGTGCTACTCCCGGTATTTCCTGATCCCCAAGAAGGATGGCAGGCTTCGGCCTATCCTGGACCTCAGGATTTTGAACCTCTATCTCAAACAAGAGAAGTTCAAAATGCTCACACTTGCACAGGTTCTTCAAGCGCTGATGGAAGAAGACTGGATGGTGTCGATCGACTTGCAGGATGCGTATTTTCACATCCCCATTCTGAAGTCGCACAGAAAGTATCTCCGTTTCACGGTGGGATCGCAACACTACCAGTTTGCGGTCCTTCCTTTTGGACTTACTACTGCGCCTCGAGTTTTCACCAAGGTGATGGCAGTGGTGGCTGCGCATCTCAGGAGGTCGGGGATACCTGTATTCCCGTATCTGGACGACTGGCTGATCAAAGCAGAGTCTCCAGAGAAGGTGCTCCATCATCTGCAAGAGACAACTCATTTGTTGCACATGTTGGGTTTTTCGATAAATGTACCCAAGTCTCACCTGGTGCCCTCCCAGCACAACCTGTTCATAGGTGCGGTACTGGACACTACTGTATGTCGTGCATTCCCTCCACCTCAAAGGATTCACGACGTACAGGAGATGATTCCTTTATTTTACAATGGAGCGGTCGTTCCAGTCCTGAAGGTTCTTCGCCTGCTCGGTCTGATGGTTTCTTGCATTCTATTGGTCAACCATGCACGCTGGCACATGAGCGCACTCCAGTGGTGCCTCCGCAGGCAGTGGTATCAGCACAACGGAGATCTCAGGGAGTCTGTGAGGATCTCCAGAGAAACTGCAGCGGATTTGTCTTGGTGGAATGTGGAAGGCAATCTGTCGCAAGGAAAGCCTTTTCATCTTCCTCCATCGGTGGCCACGGTGATAACGGATGCATCCACTCTAGGGTGGGGTGTTCATCTGGGGGACCTGGAGGTCAAGGGTCTTTGGTCTCCAGAGGAAAGGTTGCTTCACATCAACCTTCTGGAATTGCGGGCCATACGTTTAGCACTCAAGGCCTTCCTCCCTTCCCTTCGCGGTCAGTCGGTTCAGGTCCTGACGGACAACACAACCGCGATGTGGTACATCAACAAGCAGGGAGGAGTAGGGTCGCAGTGTCTCTGTAGAGAGGCTCTGCGTCTCTGGTCCTGGGTTCAGGATCATCAGATTTGTCTGATGGCAAATCATCTGGCCGGAGTCCTGAACATTCGTGCAGACAGTCTCAGTCGACAGTTCTCTGCCGACCACGAGTGGAGGCTTCACCCGGAGGTAGTTCGCGACATCTTTCAGCTGTGGGGGACTCCTCAGGTGGACCTGTTTGCCACTCGCGAGAATGCTCACTGTCCGCCATTCTGCAGTCTCCAGTATCCGATGCAAGGAGCTTTGGGGGATGCGTTTCAGTTGAGTTGAAGGGGTCAACTCCTTTACGCGTTTCCCCCCATACCTTTGATTCCTCGGGTTCTGAGGAAGATTCGCTAGGACCGGGCCCAAGTCATATTGGTCGCCCCGGATTGGCCAAGAAGGGTGTGGTACACAGACCTTCTCCACCTCTCCTCTCACCCGCCGCTCCGTCTCCCTCACAGGGCAGACCTCCTCTCTCAGATGGAGGGGGAGGTTCTACACCCCCACCTCCAGACATTACACCTTCATGCCTGGAGATTGAACGGGGCAACTTGAATTATTTTTCTCTCCCTCACGATGTGGTGGACGTCATTCTTTCTGCCAGGCGTGACTCCACTAAGTCCATCTATTCGTATAGGTGGTCTAAATTTGTTTCTTGGTGTAGGGAGAGGGATGTTGACCCTTTGAAGGCTCATTTGTCTGACATTTTGCAGTTTGTTCTTTCTTTGGCGCAGCAAGGATTTGCTGTTGCCACGGTCAAGGGGTACCTTTCAGCCTTATCGGCATTTCTCTGTTTGCCGGATCAGCCCTCTCTTTTTAAGTCTCCAGTGGTTTTAAGATTTTTGAAGGGTCTCACTAATAAGTTCCCTCCTTCTCCGTTTGTTGTTCCTCATTGGGATTTGAATCTTGTGTTAACCTATTTGATGGGTTCTCCTTTCGAACCCTTGCACAAGTGTCCCATGAGGCTTCTTTCTTTTAAAACTGTCTTCTTGGTTGCAATTACCTCGGCAAGGAGGGTAAGTGAGCTTCAGGCTCTTAGTTCCAAGCCCCCATTCTTGTCCATTCATGCTGAAAGAATGGTTCTCAGGACCAGGGCTGCTTTTCTGCCTAAGGTGGTAACTCCCTTCCATCTAGGACAATCCATTACCCTTCCCACTTTTTATCCTCCCCCTCACCCTTCCAAGGAGGAAGAGAGGCTTCATCGCTTGGACCCAAAGAGAGCAGTCAGTTTCTGTCTCGATAGAACTAAAGACTATCGTGTTGATGATCAACTCTTCGTGGGTTTTGCTGGCTGTAAGAAGGGCAGAGCGGTGCACAAGCGCACACTTTCCAGGTGGATAATCCTGTGCATCAAGATTTGCTACTCCCTGGCGGGTAAGGACCCTCCTGAGGGTATTAGAGCACATTCAACTAGAGCAAAGTCTGCAACATCTGCTTTGTCTAGAGGTGTTCCTGTTGAGGACATTTGCAGAGCCGCGACTTGGGCCTCCCTCCACACTTTCGCGAAGCACTACTGCTTGGATACTGAGGTGAGGAGGGACGGCCACTTCGCGCGTTCTGTCCTCCAAGATTTCCTGGTATAGCAGAGTGGACACCCTCCTCCGGGAGTGGGGACTGCTGTGGGACTCCATTCACAAGGTGAGGAATCCACACGGCAGATGTATCTATCAGAAGAACAAGTTACTTACCTTCGGTAACACTTTTTCTGGTAGATACAATATCTGCCTGTGGATTTTTCACATGCCCACCCACCTCCCCGTTGTCCACTCTGCTATGCCTGGTTTTATGTATTTATATTTTCTGATTTTGATTCTTTTGCTACGCACTTTGTGTGCGGTTTGTTTGGTATGTACTGTGTACATTGTATATATGTATATTTACTGTCGTTGGTCCGTCCGGGTGCCTCGAAGGCACGGAATAAAGGGCAGAACTGACGTCATCTCGTCGACGTGGGTCTATAAGGAGTCGGTGACATCAGACGGAGTCGCGCGCGATGCCGTGCTCCTATGACGTCGTCCACGCCGGCGTGCTACGAAGAAAAATTCCGAACGTTGCTGACGCAAGGGAGATATTCACAAGGTGAGGAATCCACAGGCAGATATTGTATCTACCAGAAAAAGCGTTACCGAAGGTAAGTAACTTGTTCGTTAGGCATAGGGCACCCCCGAGCCTTGCTGGAGCCGCGTCTCCAGCAATGCGCCGCCTTTCCGCCGGGGGATGCAACACGCATCTGCCCATCCGTGCACCACCGCGCCGCATTGTAAATGCGGTGCATCAGTGGTGGCGCACGGGTGGTCTGGTGTGTCACAACTTTTCTGGCGCATCCCTGCTGATTAGCAGAGATGCGCCAGAAGTTGTAAATCTGCCCCCTAGTCTTCTAAGCTAGAAACATAGGTTTTTCCATTATTAACCTCCATCGAGGATACTGGCTTCCTGTCACACACACTGTTGGGTTTCCAGTGTGCATTATTCTGCTACAAACAAACTTATCATCAACTTTAACAAACCCAAGTCCTATAGTTTAACTCTGCCTAGCTTTGTGAACATTGTGATGTAAAAAATTTATAAATAGATTAGGCTGTTTACTATATTAAATCAATGGTTCGTTTTCCAGCCATTTTTATTCTCATACAAAAACTAGACTTCTTCATTCCCTTTGAATTTCGCATGCCTCCAACCTTTCAACCAAACGCAACTTATGATGTAGCGGTCCAGCTACTCTGACAAGAGGAGGGGGTCGAGAATACTTACTGAGAGAGGCCATCGAATACTCGGTCCATTCGCATCCGCCTTTATCTACTCATGACCTATTCATACCTAATTTGTTCATGTGCACAAAGTCCGCGGGTTCCTGTCAGCAGCCAGGAGTAGGAGCCATATGTATCCATGCCCTTTTATATGGCTGGACTACTCAAGCTCAGTTGTGTCAAGATCCATGGAGCTGTAGAACAAGCAGAGCTCCTTTTTTAGAGAGGGCGAGTCTCAATCTTCTTGCAAAATCTCTGTTCCAGAGCAGAATTCTTTGTGCTCTGCCGATCAGACATTTTTTGAGCTTTGGAAAGCAAATACAGAGACTGTTTCTGCTGTCCCTTGCAGACATTCTCTACATTTAAAGATGATCACAAGGATTTGAAGAATGAATACTGCCTCATGAATATGGATAAGGTAGGAATTCTACAAATCCTTGCAGACTTGCTGATTCCCAAATCAAAGCACATCTATGCGACCCGGCAATTGCTGCTTTGGGCCCACAGTTACGCCACATTGACTGACCTCAAATTTAAATAGACATTCACAATGCAATAGGTCTTGCATTTGTGAGATTTTGAGCTCTTGGTATTGTAAATGACATTGCTTTTTATTATAATGAAAGGCATTGTCATTTATAATACCAATAGGTCAAAGTTTGGAAAATGCGAGACCTATTGCATTACAGAGAGCGTGGTGTCCCTGAAGCGAGCGCTGTGCTCATCATTCGAGTTAATTTAAAAAAATAAACAGAGCGTGGCCTCCCTGAAGCAGACACTGCATATAGCTTAACATTTTTAAAAACAAGCATTAGAAATGCAATAGGTCTCGCAGCATTAGAGTTAGTGCTTTTAGAATTGTTAATGGTTTTTTTTGTAAATCTTTAGCATGAGGTTGAGGGTGAGTGAGGGTGAGTGAGGGTGAGTGAGGGTGAGTGAGGGTGAGTGAGGGTGAGGGTGAGTGAGGGTGGGTGAGTGTGAGTGTGAGTGAGGGTGAGTGTGGGTGAGTGTGGGTGAGTGTGGGTGAGGGTGAGGGATTGAGGGTGAGGGGTTGAGGGTGAGTGAGGGTGAGGGGTTGAGGGTGAGTGAGGGTGAGGGGTTGAGGGTGAATGAGGGTGAGGGAGGGTGAGGGGTTGAGGGTGAGGGGTTGAGGGTGAGTGGGGGTGAGTGAGGGTGAGGGGTTGAGGGTGAGTGAGGGTGAAGGTGAGTGAGGGTGAAGGTGAGTGAGGGTGAGTGAGGGTGAGTGTGGGTGAGTGTGGGTGAGTGATTGAGGGTGAGGGGTTGAGGGTGGGCGAGGGGTTGAGGGAGAGTGAGGGTGAGTGAGGGTGAGGGGTTGAGGGTGAGGGGTTGAGGGTGAGTGGGGGTGAGTGGGGGTGAGGGGTTGAGGGTGGGTGAGGGGTTGAGGGTGAGTGAGGATGAGGGGTTGAGGGTGGGTGAGGGTGAGTGAGGGTGAGTGAAGGTGGGTGAGGGGTTGAGGGTGAGGCGTTGAGGGTGAGTGAGGGTGAGGGGTTGAGGGTGAGTGAAGGTGAGGGTGAGTGAGGGTGAGTGAAGGTGAGGGTGAGGGTGAGTGAGGGTGAGGGGTTGAGGGTGAGTGAGGGTGAGGTGTTGAGGGTGAGTGAGGGTGAGGGTGAGTGAGGGGTTGAGGGTGAGTGAGGGTGAGTGAGGGGTTGAGGGTGAGTGAGGGTGAGGGTGAGTGAGGGTGAGTGTGGGTGAGGGTGAGTGTGGGTGAGGGTGAGTGAGGGTGAGGGGTTGAGGGTGAGTGAGGGTGAGTGAGGGTGAGTGTGAGTGAGGGGTTGAGGGTGAGTGAGGGTGAGTGAGGGTGAGGGGTTGAGGGTGAGTGAGGATGAGTGAGAGTGAGGGTGAGTGAGGGGTTGAGGGTGAGGGGTTGAGGGTGAGTGAGGGTGAGGGGTTGAGGGTGAGTGAGGGTGAGGTGTTGAGGGTGAGTGAGGGTGAGGTGTTGAGGGTGAGTGAGGGTGAGGGTGAGGGGTTGAGGGTGAGTGAGGGTGAGGGTAGGTGAGGGGTTGAGGGTGAGTGAGGGTAGGTGAGGGGTTGAGGGTGAGTGAGGGTGAGTGAGGGGTTGAGGGTGAGTGAGGGTGAGGGTGAGTGAGGGTGAGTGTGGGTGAGGGTGAGTGAGGGTGAGTGAGGGTGAGTGAGGGTGAGTGAGGGTGAGTGTGAGTGAGGGGTTGAGGGTGAGTGAGGGTGAGTGTGGGTGAGGGTGAGTGAGCTACATCTAATGACTTCAGAGGACTGCTTATAGACTGTTTAAATTACAACCATTGTCGATAGTAAGTACTATTGACCCTGATAACGAAAACACACAACACCAGCTGTCACGGCAGACTGAAACACCCCTCTAACGCACGCTGGTTAATAAAACGAGGCACAACACCGAGGAATATTGACCAGATCGCTAATAAGATTGGAGCGCCAATTGATTTTGAACCAAATCAACAGGAGATTAACACAATATTTGTAAAGCAGTGGAATGTGGTGGGGACGTGGCGCAAACAATAAGTGCAGCTAGATCATATACTCAAATACATCCAAGATAGGGTGTTAACGAATAGCGGGTAATTTAACTGAGTGATGCGGCTTCGCACTATGTCCTCAAAGTAAAATGGAGATTAGCAAGCTGGAAAATCTGGAGGGTTACTTACATGCCGCTGGTACCAAAAGTGTCTGCCCGCTTCCCTCGATGTGTACACGGGCTTGTCTTGGCCGATTATTTTTAAATAGGTAAGCCAGAGCGCGCCAAACCAGATTGCTCGGTATTTCCGGGTCACGTGATCAGGGCATTCAAGTCTACGCAGTGCCAGACTCTATGGTGCGTGCGTGCTGGTACAGCAGGCAACACTAGAATGCTGACCCTTAAAAACAAATCAGAAGGCGCTTCGTGAAATCGGCGACACAATAATCTTCGGCACAATAGTAAAAGCAAGCACCAGTAGAGGCGTGTTTGGAAACCGAAGACTGGGTAAGGGGAGAGATGCATGGATTGGAGAGATGCAGGCTGTACTATGCAGCCCCATTAACGATCCCGCCCAAGCAACCATTTTGTATTTATTTACCTGGACAGCCGCAGTGGCGGACTGAGGAACGCTCGCGATATTTACAGGCAGCGCTACTGGATATGGAGCCTGCGTGTAGAAATAATTGGAAACAAGGCTAGCGGCAGGCAGGCAGGGGAGGAGAGGAGGAGGGGGGAGGAGAGTAGGGGAGGCACGGCGGGAGGGGGCGGTGCGGGTAAACAAAGACGGACATGCACGCGCCCGTGACTTTTAAGGTCAATGCGCATGCGCATAAGCTTAATGCGCATGCGCATTGACCTTAAAAGTCACGGGCACTGCAAGGAATCGCCACGATTCCTTGCAGTGTGGATAAAGAGTGGATGAGCCCCTATAGTCTCGCTTGCTCGATGCGCATGCGCATCGACAGGCGAGACCTAACAAGAAGCACCCACCATTGTCCCTATTATTAACAAAATAGTGCTCACCGGCTTATAACGCAGACTGTGTAACTAGACAAGTAAAAGGTCCAGTCATTATGAGAGGTAACAAATGCAGACAAGGCAGTACCAAGGAGTGACTAACAACTCTCATAACGAATTGGTAGCCAACGTTTAGAAAGGACAATGACACAAGCCCTTCAAAAATTTGGGCGGAGAGTGAGCGGGGCTTCACGTCCATACTCCTATACTGCACACCTCACAGCAGCGGAAGCCCTGCCCAGGCTCGACATAAAAGCAGTGTTTACAATTAGCATAAAGTGTCCAGTCACCAGATCGTGTTTTTAAAAAGCAGTGTTCGTAATTAGCATAAAGTCTCCAGTCATCAGATCCTGCTTCCAAAAAGCTATGTGTTCATAATTAGCATAACGTGTCCAGTCATGAGATCCTGCTTCCAAAAGCAGTGTTCCTAATTTGTAATTTGCATAAAGTGTCCAGTCGTCGGATCCTGCTTCCAAAAACAGTGTTCCTAATTTGCATAAAGTGTCCAGTCGTCAGATCCTGCTTCCAAAAGCAGTGTTCCTAATTTTCATAAAGTCTCCAATCATCAGATCCTGCTTCCAAAAAGCTGTGTGTTTGTAATTAGCATAGTGTCCAGTCATCAGATCCTGCTTCCAAAAGCAGTGTTCCTAATTTGCATAAAGTGTCCAGTCGTCGGATCCTGCTTCCAAAAACCGTGTTCCTAATTTGCATAAAGTGTCCAGTCGTCAGATCCTGCTTCCAAAAGCAGTGTTCCTAATTTGCATAAAGTCTCCAATCATCAGATCCTGCTTCCAAAAAGCTGTGTGTTTGTAATTAGCATAGTGTCCAGTCATCAGATCCTGCTTCCAAAAGCAGTGTTCCTAATTTGCATAAAGTGTCCAGTCGTCTGATCCTGCTTCCAAAAACAGTGTTCCTAATTTGCATAAAGTGTCCAGTCGTCAGATCCTGCTTCCAAAAGCAGTGTTCCTAATTTGCATAAAGTCTCCAATCATCAGATCCTGCTTCCAAAAAGCTGTGTGTTTGTAATTAGCATAGTGTTCAGTCATCACATCCTGCTTCCAAAAGCAGTGTTCCTAATTTGCATAAACTGTCCAGTCGTCGAATCCTGCTTCCAAGAGCAGTGTCCCTAATTTGCATAAAGTGTCCTGTCGTCAGATCCTGCTTCTATCACAAGTCTGTGATGTGCAAAGTGAACATATCAGATCAGTCACACGCTTACATATCACACACGTTCCCTTATTCATGAAAGATCTGCATGTTACAGAAGCGTCTGACGGGGGGGCAATTACTTCACAGGCCAAACAATACAGGGCTCAGTGAATTAACCGATCCTAAACTGGAACAATTGGCTTGATCAGCTTTTTATGAATTGGTTAGAGTAGCAGATTTTTGCAGTGAACTCTCTGACACATCGAGTACCATTCTATTTGTTGTGTGCTAAACTTTATTACCCAAATAAGGTCATCATGGAATTGAATGTCTTCAATCTACCAATCTAACCAGATTTCGTTGTCTTCAATTTCCAGATGGGCTTCTTTCGCAGAAGATACAAAGAGATCATTGAGGCCGAGAAGAACCGAAAGGAGAACGAAGACAGCTGGGACTGGGTCCAGAAGAATTAATGCACTGCCGGATCACACCCAGTCATGTGGCACACATTTGCTAGCCAATTGGCCTTGCTCTTGTATCTTCCATATGTGGAAGAAAAGAATCTTCTCCATATTTTTCGGAGGCCCTTTGATGCTGTGTTCTTTATCATGCTAACAAGTGCGGGAGCATATCCTGAGGCAACCACTGCAGCCATGTCTTGTGATTGGAGCAATTTAAACAGAGGAACTTTGAACTTTGGTAATCCAGCTGCAGTGCAGGGCAGTATTTATGAATCCAACTATGTGGTATACCCTCAGGGTAAAACTGTTACCAAAAAAGTATTTTTTTGTAAATGTAAGCCTTTTATATTGATTGTGTCTTTATATTTGTATCAATGATTTACAGTATTGTTTCATACTGCGCTACACCATTCACTCAAGCACTGATATTACGCAAAAAACTCACATATATATATATATGTGCACATTCAATTTCAGTAAATAAGAGGCTTGCTAAAAAAAGTGGAAGCACCTTCACATAGCAGATGTCAATAAACTGCAGCAATAAATCATTTTACAGTTTAGCCAAATGACATGTGAATTCATAATTAAGATGCAATAATCATGGCAAGGTTTCCATATTGGAAGGCATCCTTCGCGTAATAGCAAGGGAGCATCCGCCAAAGTATATAAAGCACGAACTTCTATAATAGAAGGACAGGCCTTGACTGGTAAAGGGATGACACGGTTTCCCTTTACCAAGGGTGAGGGTAAACTTTGTGCTAGCCCTATGGAAAAGTCATGGTTTGCCATTTGATGACCGAAGAAGTTGTCGGAGAACAGAAAATTGAGGTAACCAGAAAATCAAGACAAGCTAAATCTCTGCCACATATGTACAGAGTAACATCCTCAATTTATAAAGTTAATTAAACACAACAGTGGCAGGATTAATGCCACTACAAATTTTACTACAATTTTGAGTCTGACTGTCTACACGTTTTTGCCAAACTTCTAGAATCGGCCAACCTTAGGTGCTAGCATAAGTAAATTTTGGTAGGTTGAATTTTGTGGTATGAATTTTCGAACGTTCGCTTTTGGTTACTGACTTGTATCAGTGCATATTTTCTTTAAAACATCTTAGTTTGTGGGTAATGCGAACAGGCTTATTTTCAAATGATACACTTGGGTTTTAAAAAGAGAAATGCTCAGGAAGGTCAAATGCCTCTATTTACCCCCAAAACGGACAGTATTTTGTTGGATAACGTGAGTCCTATTTACAAAAAGCATATGTTGGATGGTATTAAAAGAGACCTGCACCGTCTGTTATTAAATCCTTACTAAATACTTCCTTAACCCTTCAAACGTTTTCTAAGCAACTCACTGTATTTTCAGGTATTCTAGATTTAAAAAATCTACTTCCTTGTGGCAGAGAGCATTGATTTCTAAGGGTAAACCCTCATTACTTGAATTTTTTATAGCATAAATGATAGCGTGTTCAGAAACAATTGGTAGTCTACAGGCTAATTTAAAGAAATCATTCAGTCAAAGCTTAAATGCAGAGATTGTGTGAGAAATGTGGACAGATGCTTGCTGTATCCTTGCCTTTTTATGTGTGTTTATATTCAAGTCTTAATATAAACAACTCTTTGTTTTGCTTACATACTTGTTGGTGGCCTTCTACCGAATATTTCCATGATTTTTCTGTTGTTGATTTTGTTTATCATGCAGTGAAAATGCACTATACAATGCAAGACTATTAGCGTAAAGAAGACAATTTATCATCCAAATATTTTTGTGGAGTGTAAGCAATGATCTGCCTAACCTTGTGAGATCTAGGCTGAGAGGATAATCGATGAACAAAGCAACACGCTGAAATTCCAATTCAGACGAGCAGAGAAACTAAAAATTAGATGGTGGTCATCTGATGTAGAATAGAAATGGAGGCTACATAGGACCTTCTATGATCACATTTGTTTGAGGCTTATCTAAGAAAGTTGATAACCACAGAGATATGAATGCCATGGGCGGGTTTACAGTGGCTTCAAAGACTAAATCTTAGACCTGCCAAATCGGCCACCTTGAAAAGAGGACACCTAGCTAGCTAACATCATTTGAAGGTGTGATTATTGCTGCTCCTAAAACTAGTGACACTGAGCCTTATCAATATAGAAGAAAATACAAAATTGGATCAATTCATGGATAAGTGGCATCAAGGAAGGGCACTGTTTAGGCTTAGAGAAGCATGCTGTTTGATTCTTACCAATTCAATGGAGTTAGGATTGTGAATTGCAACACTAACTTTCAGTGGAAAAGGGTGCTGTGGACACGGAGATATTGGGCTTTGGTGATGCTTTTTAGTTGAGCACCTGGTGCTGACATTCGTATCTGACATCATTTTAATGGAATCAACCAAAAGCAATATATTCTTTTAAAAATTGCCACTCTGCCTGAATGAGTGAATGTGATCCTGTGGGCTAATTGTGTGCAGGGCCGGGTCGGGTGATTAACTATGTCAGTTACCTTGGGGGACAAGACAAAGAGTGTGGCATGGCAAATCCAGTTGCCAATACTGGACATTCACTGCTAATGTGAGAGGATGGCACAGCATTAACTCCCCATTGGTAGAAAGGTTTTTGCTACAGTCCTGGGTTTGGGCTATGCATGAAGTTCGTTTTTGCACACATTAATAACCTATACGGAAACAGATCAGCCCTCCTAGAACCAGACCCAGACAGGTGACATCTACTGAACATGTACAATGTGCAGTTCAGGAATCGGTCGTGGGAATGCAGCGATGACAGACTCTTTTTATATATGTTTTTTTTTTAGTTTCACGGTCTTTTTACACTTTGACAAACTATTGATTTGGATCTGACTTGTTTTTTCCCTATATGTAGTTATTGGCGTACAAGGATACGTGGTTCATTGCTATGGATAACGAGCCAATGATTTTGAGAGCTGAAGGTTTGTTTGGTGACGGTAGTGATTGCAGGGTATCTATATGCGCTATTAAGGTCTATGAGGGCAAACAGTGAAAACGTTAGTCGGGGCCATTGCTACATGAAGGATATGGCAGGCCATAGGGCATCACAACAAGGGGGAGCCACACTGCAGCCATAGGCCTCGAATATGGCTCTTTCGCTATAGGATGGAGTGCACCAAACAGAAGCTGGAGAGAGTGTGACTGTACTATAGTACTGTAAGCGAACAGTTGAAGGAGTAACATCTCCGTCTAGCTGCACCATCAAAGTGTGGTACTTCATGGCACTGCGCCTGCGGTCAGTGCATGTGCAGGAGTATGTATTTTCTTTAATCAAACACTGGACACAAGGATGTGTCTTACTGAACATGGTCTACAGACCCAATTGTGTAATGAGATTTTTTCCCACTGCACGAAATTAGGTTGTGAAAACTAGGGATAGTCAGTCTGGCTGCACAACTATGTGACATCAAAGTGCAATGACATTTTGTACTGATATTAGGTCCTGATAGAACCGTCGGTTGTCTTCACTGTAGGGGAGTGTCCGGTGAGCATCACAGAATTCATCACTTTCATAATATTTATGCGGTGTCAAAGTGGATGCCCTTGATGGACAGCAGCCACTGGTGCTATGGCAACCGGACAAGAACAGGACAACAGTGCATGGATAGGGTTTGCCCTCTTACAATTGTGCACCCCACAGATTTGTAATTGCACTGAAACATATGCTTCTGAGTGGGGAGCACAGAGACCACTTGAAAGATGGCTGCCTAACTAGAATGATGGCTGCCCAACTAGGAAAAAAAGGGCTGCCAAACTAAGCGGATGGCTGCTAAATTAGTGAGATGGTCGCCCTTCTATGACGGTAATCAACACACCTGACAAAAACTGTGCATCGTAACCCTTCACATCTGTATTGGCAGTCTGCGTGTACCTGGCTACTACAAACAGAGAGGATGCAACCCTTTTCAATCAGACATCCTTGTTCACATCTTATGAATCCGACCATAGTTGGAAAGATTGCACCTTGGCTAGGATGACATTTAATCCACAGCATATGTGGAGTACCTTGTATATTTAATGTTTATCAGTTAGGGAATGTAAATGTATTGACTAATCACAAAGGAATATGAAAGGCATATGAGTCAACATTTCAATGCAACTCGATTGCTGGAGTGCACACACGTTTCTTTTTTAGAATGTTATAAGTTTTCCTTTCAAATAAACCACACATGCTGTTTTTTTAAAATAAGATTGTACATTTCTTTTATGGCTTGTTTTTGGGAAAGTCATTCACTTTTATTATGTCACCTTTATTATCTACCATGTGTTCACCTGTATTTTTGATCCATTGTGCACTGTCTTGGAAATGTCAGGTTTACAAAATGTATTAGCATTTGTGGAAATAAAAAAAGAATCTCAATTATGTTCCCAGAGTCTTTAATGTCAAAATAACTGGAAAACATTTTTGAAAAGTAAGGATTGACTTTATTGGAAAATAAAGTCCTGTTGCTGGTCAAGATGAATAAATAATTTCAAGGTGTTAGACCACTTGCGTCATATCCATACAGACCACATATTGTTTTCTGGTTTGGAACAAATCAGTCAGTCACTTTTAGTGCCCTGCAAATTTTATTTTCCAAAGGGAATGTGAATTATAAAGAACACAAATCGTCCCTCCATATGTTTATTTCATTTAGTATAATTTGATGGAATTTTTATAGCATTGCATAACCACGCAAGATATCATCTGTTCGCCTTTGTGTTTCCATAAAAAAAAGTGGTCAGATAAGCAGAGTTTAACAAACGAATAGACTGCGCACGGGTGCAGGTTTTGGCCCTTTATATTCAAAGAAGTGCCAGTCAGAGAAGAGAGCACTCATTTTTAGGAAAAAGGGATGTGCAAAACACATTAAAATGATTTAAATTCAGAACAGTTAATAGCACATTTGTTGGAAACTGCAAAAAGAATCTTTGACCGACTGCCAGACCGTCACTAGGCCTCATGCTGGGATAGCTCAGCAAGGCCTCTGAATCTCTGCAGCCACTGCTTCAAAGATGGCGACGGCATCTTCGACCTGCCTGACTCTTCCCATGAGTGTCCAGGGAACAGGCCATTGTGGAATGGAGTCTTTGATCTCTACCTTGCAGACCCTCTGCCCCAGACTCACAGGACCCACACCAGAGAGAAATGCAAGGCTTTAAGTGGGATGACACAAGTGGGGAGGGTCTCCAAAAGAGTGTGGTCTATGTAATTAAGGGCGTGGCTTCCTCACCTATGCCTCCAACCTCCCCCCTACCTCAGCCACACCCCTCACCCACAAACTCTCTCACACATCGAATGCCACCCCTCTTATTATTACCGCAGAGCCCTGCACTAACGCTAGTATATCCCCCCCACCCAGTTCCCTTTCCAGCTCCCTACTCAACCACTCGCCCACAGCTCTCACCCCCAACACCATACCCAACCCACCTCTGGACATGATTATATCCACCCTCCTACAAGTCAAAGAAGATCTCCATACCATCAAAGAACTTCTGCTCACACACCCCAGTCACCCCCTACCCACCCCCACTTCCTCACCCAACAAGCCCCCCACCCTCCCCACAGATCCTCTCAATCAATACTCCCCGCGTTGGCCCTCTATCCCCGCCCGCAATCACACCTACCGCCCCCGTCGCGCCCTCAACACCCTCTCGGACCACGACTTAGGCACCCTCCTTCGCTCATTTGGCCCAGGTCCCTTAAAACACACAACCACCACACACCTCCCCATACCCACAATTCTCACAAATCCCCTTAGGCCCCCCACTCTAAGCAACAGAAGTTCCGTCCCCAATAATCTCAGAAAAGTCCCCCTCTCTCAAGTACACTCGACCACCCTTCTCACCCCCAGACTCAAATACATCCTACTCAACTGCAGATCGGCCCTGAGACACTCCTCCGACATCGCGGATCTCATCATTTATTTATTTTTTTATTTTATTTTGAAAGTTTTATATAGCGCGAACAAGATCTTTGCAGATATCAGAGCGCTTTACAAATCCGGGAATACAACCATAGAGTGAGTAGCAGGTCATTAGGTATAGCGAAATTAAACGTAATAAGTGAGATGGGTAGGTATGTGAGGGAGCAAAGTAGAACAGATACATCAATAATGCAAATATTACAGATGAATGTGTGCATAGGTAGTCAGGTAGGTCAATAATACAGGTGAGACACATAGTCGTAGAGTTCGAGCAAAATAATACAGATCGGTGTAGAGTCTTTACAGATCCACGTTAATAGGTCAAGTGTATTTGGCCATGAGAATAGCTTTTACTTCTTTCTTAAAAAGTGTGATGTAGGAGATGACCCTGGTTCAGGAGGAAGTGAGTTCCAGATCCTGGGTGCCATTCCTGAGAAAGAGCGTTTATAAGTTTTTTCCTTCCGGAATCTTCGAGGTTTTAGCAGAAGATTGTTTGTGCCTCTAGTGTTTCTAGATCCGCCAGAGATTGACAGCTTCTGAGTGAGGTATCCGGGAGAGCTCAGGTGTACAGCCTTGTGTGTCATGCAGGCGATTTTCAGATGTATTCTGGCTTCAAAAGGCAGCCAGTTCAAGGATTTCAAGTCAGGGGAGATATGCAAGTGTTTTTTTGACCCAGTGATGAGTCTCGCTGCAGCGTTTAGAGAAGCTCTTAGGGGTGCAGTAGTGGTTAACGGGAGACCGCAGAGGGCGATGCTGCCGTATTCAATTCGCGGGATTACTAGTGCTTGTACTGCAGTTTGGAAGTCTTTGGCTGGTAGGAAGGGTTTAAGTTTCCTCAGGGTATTGATTTGGAAGTTCGCTCCCTTAGTAGCCTTGCTGATATGATGCTGCATGTTGAGATTGGAGTCGAGAGTTATGCCTAGGGATTTTGTTGAATCCACTATGGTGGGTTGGACATTGAGTGCAGTTAGCTGTTTAAGCCAGGTTTGAGTGGTAGAAATCTTCGCGGGAGGTGAGATCAGAAGGAATTCTGTTTTCAGAGCATTGAGTTTGAGATGATTATCAGCAAGCCAGGATTGGGTGCTTCTGATCGTTGAGTTCAGGAGTAGAATGTCATTAGGAGATTGTAATTTGAGATATAGTTGGGTGTCATCTGCGTACATGTGAAAAAGTACATTGGATGCTTGTAGCAAGGTGGTGAGAGGTTCCATAACTAGGTTGAACAAGGTTGGTGATAGGGAGGATCCTTGGGGGACGACTAACGAAACAGGTATTGGCGAGGACATCAGGTTGTTACTCTTGAATTTCTGCGACCTGTTGTGTAAAAAGGAGGTGAACCACTTGAGAACAGTCCCAGATAGACCCATTCTTGTGTTCAAAAGATCGAGTAAATTCTCATGTTTAACAGTGTCGAATGCTGAAGAGAGATCAAGAAGGATGAGGAGGCAGGTATCATTTTGATCTAGGATTTGAAGGGCGTCGTCAACTATGTGGGTCATCGCAGTTTCAGTACTGTGCCCTGCTCGGAAGCCTGATTGATGAGGGTTGAGGAGATCAAACTGATCAATGTGTTTAGTCAGTTGTAGTTGTGCGCATTTTTCCAATAGTTTGGCGAGAGTGGGAATATTGGTGATGGGACGGTAGTTGTTTAAGTCGGATGGGTCGGCAGTAGGTTTCTTTAGCAAAGGTGTGACTTGTCCAACTTTGAGGGAGTCAGGGATTGTTCCTTCTTGGAGCGAGCTGTTGATAATTTTAGTCCAGAGTGGAAGGAGCAATGGGGTGAAATCTTTGACAGCGTTTGGAGGGAGGGGATCCGTGAGGTGATTGGAAGGTTTCAAGGTGCTGAGCAGTTTGCCTATTTCTTCTTCGGAGTAGGTTTCAAAGGATGACCATGTTGCATTGTTTTTAGGTTCGGTGAGTGTTATGCAGTTGGGTGTGGTGTAGAGGCTTGCGTCAGTGCGGAGATCACTCTTTATGTTGTCAGTTTTTTGGGTAAAGAAAGCGGCGAAGTCTTCACAGGAGGGTGCTTCGCACAAGGTATTGAGAGGTTGGGGTTGTTCCTTGGCTTGTGTTCTGATTAGCTCAAACAGTTTTCTTGGACGGTTTTTTGCTTGGTTGAGCTGGAGGCTGAAGAAGTTTGCTTTTGAGCGCTTAATTTTCCTGAAGTAGGCGTTTCTCTTTTTCTTCAGGGTTTTCAGGTGCAGTGCAGAGGGAGCTGTTCTCCAGGTGCGCTCTGCCATTCGCATGGCTCGTCTATCTTCATTGAGACTCCCGTCGTACCATGGATTGGAGATTTTAGCGGAGACTCTTTTTAGCTGCATGGGAGCAGCCTCATTAATTATTGAGGTCATGGCGTTGAGATAGTGGTCAGTCAAGGATTGGACATCTGTAGCGCCCGTAGGAGGGAGCAGGAGGTCGCGGCTGTTCGGGGGTAGGGAGTATGGGTTTAGTTTTTTCAAGTTTCTTTTCCAGACTTTAGGTCTGGTGGATTGAACCGTGTTGAGTTTGACTTTTTCATTGATGTGGAATGTGACAATATGATGATCTGACCAGTCACAGGGTTGGATAGACTCAAGTTGAATAGCGTCCTCTTTGGCGATGATAAGGTCGAGGATAGAACCTTTCTCGTGGGTCGGGCTGTTGCATAATTGTGTGAGGTCCAGGGCGTTGAGGAAGCTTTTAAGACTATTTACCACCGTATCATTGTGATCGTTCCAGTGGAGGTTGAAGTCACCAAGGTATATTTGGGTGAGCTGTCGTCCGGCGTTGGTTGAGATCATGTCCATGATTTGTTGGGCGAAGGTGAGGTTGTCTCTGGGTGGGTGGTAAATGCCGTGAAGAGAGCATATCGGTTTGCCATTACTGATAATATTGAGGCAGATGTATTCGTAGGAAGTTGGGGAGGGTAGGGAAGGTACGGAGACTTTCAGAACAGAAAGGCTGTTCCTGTATATGCATGCGATTCCACCACCTATCTTGCCAGACCTGTCAAGCCTAATGATGTGGTAGT
Source organism: Lissotriton helveticus (assembly GCF_964261635.1). Lineage (NCBI taxonomy): Eukaryota > Metazoa > Chordata > Amphibia > Caudata > Salamandridae > Lissotriton > Lissotriton helveticus. The sequence goes on along the minus strand of NC_136063.1, from coordinate 1,629,919,891 downwards.
TGGGGGGAACCAGAATGTCCATTATAGGTGTAGAAGATTCGGTTAGCCAGGTTTCAGTCAAGATGATTAGGTCCAGGTCCAATGTTAGGATGAGATCAGCGATGGTGGAGGAGTGTCTAGAAGCCGATCTGCAGTTTAGGAGAGTGCATTTGAGACGGGGTGTGTCAGGGGAGGTAGAGGGTACTAGAGAGAGGGGGACTTTTCTAAGGTTATTCGGGACGGAGGTTGTGTTGTTTAGTGTGGAGGGTCTACGGGGATTTGAGTGTATCGTGGGAATGGGGAGGTGCAAGGCGGTTGTGGTGTTTAGGGGAGCTGGGTCGTAGAAGCGGAGGAGGGTGAGAGTGTCGAGATCCGAAAGAGGGTTGCATGTGCGACGGGGGCGGTTGTTGCGATTGTGGGCAGGGATCGCGGTCCAGTGTGGGCGGCGGGTGTGGTTGTTGCGATTGTGGGCATGGATCGCGGTCCTGTGTGAGGGATGTAGCTTGGGCCCGTCATCAGGACGGGTGGAGAGCAAGTTGAGAGGGGGCGTGGTGGTGAGTGAGGTGTGTCTAGGTGGTGTGATGAGTATCTCTTTGATGGTGTGAATGTCTTCTTTGATGGTGTGAATGTCTTCTTTGAGTTGGAGGAGGGAGGACATAATCTTGTCCAGCGTGGGATAAGTGTTAGTGCTGGGGGTGGAAGTCATGGGTGAGTGGCTGACCTGGGAGTTATCGTGCGGATGGGGGGGTGGGTTGGTGTTCATGCAGGGCTCCGTGGTGTAGGCGGGTTGGTGTTAGGGAGGCGAGAGGGTATGGGGGCGATGGGGGTGGAAGAAGTACGGAGGAGGTTGGTGGCGTAGAGGAGGGAATTTGTGGCAGGCGGAGAGAGCGGGGTGGAAGTGGAGTGTATGATGGTGGTGATGGGGGAGCCTGAAGGGTACTGAGGGCTAAGAGCGGGGGGGGGGGAAATGGGGTTCGAGATGGTCCTGTCGTGGGGAGGGGGAGTTATAATAATAGATGTGGTGTGCTCTGCGTGGTTAGTTAGCAGATGGTAGTGGGGACTGAGAGAGGGGGGGGGACAAAGGGTAGGATTTGTCGTTATGCGTGTCGTTCTGGTGCTGATCTAGGTTAAAGTGGTTGTGGGTGGAAGTTGTGATGTCAGGGGAGGGGGGAATGGGAGTGGTATGTGTGGGGGTCCAAGGGTTGGTGTTGGGGGGGGCGGCTAGTGTATGAGGGGGAGAGATTTGTGGCTGTGATTGAGGAATGTGGGGTGGTAACAGCAGGTGGGTGATTGACTAGGGTGCTGGGGGTAGAGGCGAGGTGCGTGTCGTTCTGATGCTGTGCCAGGTTAGAGGGGTTGTGAGTGGGGGCTGTGACGTCATGAGTGATAGTGCGGGAGGAGTTATGGGTGGAGGTCCGAGGCTTGGAAAGGTGCCCTTTGAACATGGGGAACAGGTTGTCTAATAGTTCCAGGTTGAATTAGGACAATCCCGTTATTGAAGACAGTAATGGTGGTTCTGCCAGGGAAGAGTTGGGATGGTGTGATGGAGAGAGTTAGGCCATGAGCGGTTTTCCTGGTGGTGGAGACGGTGAGTAGGGTGAGGAACGCTTTTCTCCATTGAGCTCTGCGTGAGGTGTGGAAGATGATATCAATGTTCAGGGCTCCATTGCCCGGTGAGAAGTAGGTGTCGGCAAAGGGGGTTTCAGGGTGGGACCTCAGGAAGTTGTGTTTAAAGCGTTTAGCTGCTTTTTTGGTGAGAGTGGATGGGTAGTTGATTCTATATGTATGCTTGCCGATGAGATCCATGTTGGGATGACTGTATAGGTGGGTATGGGAGGAAGAACGCTAAAAATACATATGTGCAAAAAACAACTGTCAGCCGTAGGTTACGTGGCACAAAAGTGACACTAGCGAGTGGCCAAAAATAGCCAAAATATAAGAGGTAGCAATCGGTGCAGTCCAGGAAACAGTGAGTGGGTGCAGCTTACAGAAATGTACAAGATATATGAGGTAGCAATCAGTTAAATGGACCCAAAGCGACACTAGTGAATGGCCAAAAATAACCAGAATGTAAGAGGTAGCATCGGTGTAATCCAGGAATAGAAAGTGAATGGGTGCAGCTTACAAGAATGAACAAAATATATGAGGTAGCAATCAGTGCATAATAGGGATAAAAGTGAGATGGGTGCAGCTTAAAAAATATACAGTATACAAATAGGAATATATACTGGAACCAATATAGGTGCAATAGACAAATATGACACTAGTGAGCAACCGGTAAAATATGAGGTAGCGATCGGTGCACTACCGGTGAGGAAAAAAGTGAAATAGGTGCAGGTTCCACAAAATGTATAAAATACAAATAGAAATATAATACTGCAATAAAAGTGCACGAGGTTATAGGGCAGGAAGCATAGAGAATAGAAAAGAGAAATAAGGGATAGCTATAGGTGTGAGTTAATGAGGGTGACTAGTCTAAAATGGCCACCGAAGTGGTGGACTAGTCTAAGATGGCCGCCAGGATAGAGAATAGGGAGGCAGGAGTATAAGTCCTTTGTCTGTTGTTGCTGGATTTAGCAAGTTCAGTTTCCCTTTCTATTAATGGGCAGGTCGAGTTGGTCCAGCTTCTATGTTGCTGCTTCCATGTTGCTGCTTGGTGAGGAGGAGAGAGCCTTATCACAGTTTAGGTGACCCCTGACCGAGTTGGTATGCATCCTCATGGTCATCTGGGGGCAGTGGTGCGATTTATTACTCTAGTTTATAGCCCCCGCCATTTTAGACAAAAAGAGACTCTGCCACGTCGACGAAAATACCTTTGTTAGGAGAAATCTATCACTTGATCAGTCCGGGCAGAGAGAGGGAAAAAACCGGCATAAATGATCCGTAGAGTAAAAACTAATGTGTACACACCTTTTAGCGATTCAGGCGGCCACTCGTAGCACCACTGCCCAGGCTGCAACTCCGTGCCCGCAGACTCCCGGTGGCAGCAGGGGGGGCGCGGGGAATGGCCGATGTCTCCCCTGGCTGAGAAGCCTGATCCAGCCGTCCCGTCCGTCCGTGCAATGGAACTTGACCTAGCCATTCTGACTGAAACGTGGCTAACTGAAACTTCTACACCTATAATGGACATACTAGTCCCCCCCAACTACAACATCATTAGACTCGACAGGACCGACAAGTCGGGCGGGGGAATCGCATGCATTTTTAGGAGCAACCTCTCTGTTACTAAAGTCACCTCCCCCTCCCTCACTTCCTGTGAACTCTTCTGCCTCGATATCTCCAGCGAGGGCAAACCGGTTTGCTCTTTACATGTCATCTACCACCCGCCCGGGGACAACCTCACCTTCACCCAACATCTCATGGATACGATCTCATCCAACGCCGGTCGGCAGATCACTCAAATCTACCTGGGTGACTTCAATCTCCACTGGAACGATCAGAAAGACGCAGTGGTGAATAGTCTCAAAACTTTCCTTAATGCACTCGACCTCACCCAAATCTGCAACAGCCCGACACACGACAAAGGCTCGATCCTCGACCTTATCATCGCCAAAGAGGACTCTACCCAACTGGGGGCGATCCAACCCTGTGACTGGTCAGACCACCACATTATCACTTTCTTCATCAACGAAAAAGTTAAACCTAACCCGGCTCAACCCACCAAAACCAAGATCTGGAAAAGGGACATGAAGAATCTTAACCCTAACTCCCTGCCTTCCCACACCTGCAGTCTCCTCCTTCCCTCTTCGGGTGCCTCTGATGTTCAATCATTGACCGACCTCTACCTCGATTCTATGAACTCAATAATCAACGAAGCCGCTCCCTGCAACTGAAGAGAGTCTCCTCCAAGACCTCGAACCCTTGGTATGATGGTAGACTCAATGAAGACAGGCGTGCTATGCGAAAGGCAGAGCGCACCTGGAGATCTGACCCCTCAGCACTGCACCTTAAAACGCTTAAGAACAAGAGAAATGCCTACTTTAGGAAAATCAAGCGCTCGAAATCTGAATTTTTTAGCCTCCAGTTGGACCAAGCAAAAAACCGACCAAGAAAACTGTTCGAACTAGTCAAAACACAAACCAAGATGCAACCCTTACAATCAAACAGCACAACAAGCGATATTCCACACTGTGAAGACTTTTCTGCTTTCTTTAAGCTAAAGACCGACAACATAAGAAGTGATCTCCTCAATGATGCAAGCCGATACTCCAGCCCCATCAGCAAGACTACCACTCAACCTAAAAACAACGCATCATGGACGTCCTTCGACACCTACTCTGAAGAAACAATTCACAAACTGCTCGGCACCTTGAAACCTTCTAATCACTTCACAGACCCCCTACCTGCTAATGCTGTCAAAGACTTCTCCCCCCTGCTCCTCCCACTCTGGACTAAAATCATTAACAGCTCCCTTCAACAAGGACTCATCCCAGACCCCCTCAAGGTGGGGCAAGTCACGCCTATACTCAAGAAACCTACAGCTGACCCGGCTGACCTAAACAATTACCGCCCTATCACCAATATCCCCACCTTGGCCAAACTGCTGGAAAAATGCGTACAACTCCACCTGACAAAACACATTGATCAGTTTGACCTCATCAACCCTCATCAATCAGGCTTCCGAACGAAACACAGCACGAAAACGGCTATGACGCACATAATTGATGACGCCCTCCAAATCCTTGATCGCAATGATTCCTGCCTCCTCATCCTTCTTGATCTCTCCTCAGCATTTGATACTGTCAAACATGAGAACCTACTGGAGCTGCTAAATACCAGAATGGGTTTATCCGGAACTGTTCTCAAATGGTTCACCTCCTTCCTACATAACTGGTCTCAGAAGTTCAAGATCAACAACGTGCTGTCCTCACCTGTGCCTGTAACTTTAGGCGTCCCACAAGGATCTTCCCTATCCCCCACACTGTTCAACCTCGTCATGGAACCACTCACCACCTTGCTTCAAGCATCGAATGTACACTTCCATATGTACGCCGATGACACTCAACTTTACCTCAAGCTACAATCCCCGGAAGACATCAAACTTCTGAACTCCACACTCAGAAACACCCAATCATGGCTGGCCGATAATCACCTCAAACTAAATGCTATGAAAACTGAGTTCATTTTGATCTCACCTCCTGCGAAAATTGCCATCACCCAAACCTGGCTCAATCACCTAACTGCGCTCAATGTCCAACCCACCATCGTGGAATCTGCGAAATCCTTAGGCATCACACTTGACGCCAAGCTCAACATGCAGCAGCACATTAGCAAAGCAACTAAAGGAGTTAATACCCAAATCAACACTTTGAGGAAACTTAAACCCTTCTTCCCAGCTAAGGACTTTCAAACTGCTGTACAAGCCCTAGTCATCCCTCGCATAGACTACGGAATCGTGGCCCTCAGCGGACTCCCCCTTTCAACAACCGCACCCCTAAGAGCCTCCTTGAACGCTGCCGCGAGACTCATCACTGGTTCAAGAAAACATTCGCATATATCCCCTGATTTAAAATCCCTGAACTGGCTGCCTTTTGAAGCCAGAATACAGCTGAAAATTGCCGTTATGACACACTCGGCCGTACACCACAAGTCACCCAACTACCTCACTCAAAAGCTGACTATATCAGGAGGCTCGCAATCCAATAGAAGTACAAAAAATCTACTCCTGAAACCTCGTAGATTCCGGAAGGAAAAAACATACAAACGCTCCTTCTCAGGAATGGCACCCAGGATCTGGAATGCACTCCCTCCTGAAACCAGGCTTATCTCCTCCACTGCATGTTTTAAGAAAGAGGTAAAAGCCATCCTTATGGCCAAGTTCACCTGAACTCGACAGTTGCTGGATCAAAGACTTTCCACCGCTTTTGTATTATTGATTACCTCATTGTTTATTGGTATTATATTTGTACATGATTGCTATCCTATTATGCAACTCACTTACTACCGACTACTATATTGTACCCAATAGTCTGTTTAACCACCCTTTTGTTGCCCCTACCCCTTGTCTATGTAATTTTTAAGAAAGATGTAAAAGCCATTCTTATGGCCAAAGTTCACCTGAACTCTATTGTTGCTGGTTCAAAGACTTTGCACCGGTTTTGTATTATTGGTTACCTGATTGTTTATTGGTATTATATCTGTACATGATTGCTATCCCATTATGCTACTCACCTACTACCGACTACTATATTGTACCCAATAGTTTGCTTAATCACCCGCCTGTTGTCCCTACCCCTTCTCTCAGGATCTTGTTTGCGCTATATAAAACTTTGAATAAATAAATAAATGTAAACTACATTTCTGTGATTCCCAGAGTGTGCAAACGAACCAGTATTTTGCTGTTATTGTATCCAGCAATACAACACAACAACTGACATCCACCTAAAACCAGCCAGAACTATTGCTTTTGTCAATGATCATGTCCTGTTTAAGATATATGAGTGACAACAATGATTTTGTTGTAAATAATTAATATTGAAAATATTTCAAGTCTGACATTATGAGACTGTGAATGAAACAATACGGAGACCTGTAGAAGGGATAATGGTCTTCAGAGTGTCTCGATCACTTCCGTTATGTTCTTTCTGTGTTAGAAATGTATGCTTTTCCTCTCCACATCTCCTCTATCTGCCTATCTTACACCGCATCTCTTCCCTCTTCAGATCCCTCTTTTCACGTTCTCCTGAATGCACTCCCTTAAATCTCCTTCACCACCCACCAAACACATAATGCACCCACTCACATACCTGTATGCACTGCATTTTTTTTTCTTTCGCCTTATCAGTATTGTCAATATTTTGGCAAATTTATATGTCCTTCACACATATATGCATAGAACAGCAATTGCAACTGGAATACGTGACCATTTCTCTGTGTGCTCTGCAGAGAGGCCAAGGATTGGATGAGCATGTATTCTGAACACCTTTTTAAATTACTAATAGGCACTGTGAAAAACGTGCATTGCCTTCATCCCCAAATCCTGGGCTTTCAAATATGGTTCATTATGGCGACTCAGTTTGAAGTAAGCGCTATAGAAGAGTAATATTCTACATAGAAAAAATACAGAAAAACATGTAAAATATAAACATGAATTCCATCGCTGACATGGATGGATAACCTTACCGTTTTATACATTCATTTTTCAGAAATTTCTCAGTGTTTTTTCCTGCAAGGCTAAGGACAATGCTATAGGGACCAGATTTAGTGTCCGCTTTTAATTACTGCTGGGTCTGAGACCCAAGATCATGGTAAACTGTAATGTGTCACTCGTCTAAAAAGTCAATGGGTTGAGAAAGAGGTTGTAAATAAAAGGTAGTCCATTGGATACAAATGACAAGCAATGTAGATCAAGAGGCAGATGTACTAGGCGCAAATTGTGTACCAACGTTTTGTGACCATTATCTGATTTTGAAAACCGATCTATGTACTATTAGGTGGCGTTACAAAATGACGATTTGCAAATAGAAAACTTTTTTTTAAAGCAGTCTGTGTTCCTTAAAGGAACCGTGCTGCTTTAAAAAAAAACTAAATGTTTTCTATAAAAAAAAACCATCAAGGACAGCAGGCAATGGTCTGCTGGGCCATTGGCTTCACCTCCTGATTCTCCCAGCACGATTCCAAAGGGGAAGGTGTCCTTTGGGATCCTCTTCACTTTTGGAAATTATGTGCCCCCCCTCCTCTGAGGCTTCATTCAATGGTTTTCGAATAGAACTTGTTCAAACCATCGATACATTGTATAATGAATAACAATTTGTATGGTATGTCCCTTTTATGCCTCTTCCCAATTGGAATTCGTTATAGGTAGCAAAATGCATGCCACAAGTTGAAAACAATGGGTTTTATACATTACAGAAAGGAATTTTGTTCTTTCAAACCCAGCATTTTTGCAAATCACAGAGTTTGGAATCGCAACATTTCTTTGTACAACTGGCCCTTACTCCTTAAAAGGTGCTCCTGTTATGATGCATCACACCATTTAATTAGCTATTGTTCCAACCTATTAAGATTCCAATTGCCAAGCACAAAGGGAGGTGAACAGGGAGACAAGAAAACGAGAAACAAAAAGATGAAGGATTTTCTTTTTGTATATATTTAGTTATACGGTCAAAAACATTTAAACAATCATAAATGCACTGTATTACATTAAATGTCATGTAACCTGGGATATACTATGCACAAGTGCTCGTGAGAAAGTGAACGGCGCAGGTGACACATGAAGGAGTGTATGCAGTGGGAAGAAAAGCGTAAAAGGTGGGTTTTTATATACAATGTGCTCTTAATGATGCCTGTGTATTCAGTACAATATGAGCAATGAATTCCTCTGGGCAATCACGAGGGAGGCACTATATATATATCTAAATATCTATATATATATTACCTACTGGCAGTCGCTAGTAGGTAGTTATAGTTAGGACCTAGTTTCCATAGGAAAAGTGTTTTTTTGTTTTCCCAATAACTTTGGCGCCGGTTGACGAATCTTCACAAAATTTTCAAAACTAGTGGGGCGTTCTGGTCAGCTCCTATCTTGAAAATTTCAGGGTGATTTGGCAAGCGGGTGCTGAGAAAAAAGGGGGGTCCCAAAACGTGTTTTCTCCATGTTAATTGTATTAGGAAACTTTAGACACAGCTACAGCCCGAACTGCTGAACGGAATCACACAAAATTTGGCAAAAAAGGTAGCCCTTGGTTCAGAAATAACTCTTTTTGTTAAATGGTGTAAATCCGTTCAGTAGTCCCTGAGAAATTGAGAAAAAAAAGAGGTAAAAAATGCATTTTCCTTAGTAAACTTCTGACACGGCTACAGCTCGAACTGCTGAAAGGAATGACACCAAATTTGGCATAAAGGTAGTCCTTGCCTTATAAAGAATTATTTTTCTTAAATGGTGTAAATCCGTTCAGTAGCTGAGAAAAACAAAAAAATATATATTGATATATAGAGGCGCGGTGGATCCGTGCACCCTGCCGATCACGAGCTGCATTCTAATTGGCTGTGAACACTCCAAACAAGGAAGTGTTGGCAGCCATCTTGTGCCTTGGTAATCGAGGCACAAGAAAACAGAAAAACAAAGGCGTAAAACAAGAAAAGGGGACAGGGTTGAAACACCCTGTCCCCCCTGGCCTGCTCAGGGGGTCCCACAAGGACCCCCAGGGCAAAAAAAAACATTTTTTTTTAAAAAAACCTGTGGAATGCGCGCTGGGTGTGCAGATCCGAATGACATTTTTAAAAAACGAAGCGAGGTCATCCTCGCTTCATTAATTTTAACCCCCGGGTGGGCCAGGTCCCAGGGGCATTTAAAAATGTGATAGAGGGGTCTCCGCTGAGCCCCCGTAGCCCTGGGGACCGCCACCCCCTGGGGCTTTCTATAAATATTTGAGGGGGCTTACGGCCACCCCGCAGCCCCGGGGACTGCCACCCCCGGGACTTTTATTTGTTATAATTTTACCTGTGGGGGGTTCAAGCCTACCCCAAGCCCCGGGGATGCTACCTCCCTAGGGCTTTGAAATATTTGGGAGGGGGGCCGTGGGGCCCACCTCCTGGAGCCTTTGATGGCCCTGGGGACCGCCACGCCCCAGGGCCGTCTCCTGGAGTGTCCTGGGGTGCCCACGCCCGGGACACTGCTGTTTGCTATGGTAGGGTGGGAGCACGTCTCCCGCACTACCGTAGCAAACTCTGCTTTTGATTTTGGAAGAGAAACCTGCTCTCTCTTCCAAAATCCAAAGCAGAATTGCTTTTCCACACGGGGAGCTGCATATTAGCAGCTCCCCATATAAAAAAGCAATGCCGGATCGTGCAGGACGCGGGGAGCCGGCGGGACCGTGAGGGCATTGGGGCTCCCCCCACGGTCCCCATCGACATGGATAGGCCCCGGGGGATGGGGTGAATAGAAATTAGTGGTAGGAGGCGTTTTATTTTACAAAAAATTTGGAGTCAACCCCCTGGGGCTCAAGACCCTAGCGCGACCCTCAGTGCGGCCCCCTGGTGTGAACGTGCTGGGTGCACGATTCCCAGCGCGGCTCCCTGGTGTGAACACGCTGGGTGCAGAGACTCCCAGCGCTGCCCCCTGGTGTGACTGCGCTGGGTGCGCGCCTCCCAGCACGGCTCCCTGGTGCGAACGTGCTGGGTGCTCGACTCCCAGCGCGGCCCCCTGGTGTGAATATATATATATTTATATATATGTATATATATATATATATATATATATATATATATTTAAGCTCTCTCACGCAGCAAAGCAACACGAGTTGACGACACCTTGTGCTGGCCAAAGTAGTTTATTTAAGTCAGCCCTCATAAGGGCTGACTTAAATATACTACTTTGGCCAGCACAAGGTGTCGTCAACTCGTGTTGCTTTGCTGCGTGAGAGAGCTGAAATATTGAAGACCTGACTGCGGAGGTCATTTTTGACGACGACACACCCGCTGTTTTGGCAGGCACCGGCATATTCCGGAGTAAGGAGTTTTGATACATATATATATATATATATATATATATTCTCCATTGCTGGTTCCTTTTTGCCACTCATGCAGCGCTCAGAATGGGTGCGGTGCCCTGCAGCTGAACCACGCTGCTAATCTATTTGCCACTGTTCCCTCTCTAAGGGACAAAATGGGTCGCACTCCACGGGCCAATTTTGCAATTTTTATTTTTTCATATTCCACAAACTCAGGCAGATGTTAAGACCTACGCGTTTCGGTATTACAAATACCTTGTTCACGATCAACCGGTCACTTGGCTCCCCCTCCCTGATATACTTGTTTTATGTTCATTACATCACTTCCTGTTTGGGGTTTGCCAGTGCCTCATTGCTTTATGGGACATGTAGTTTTTAAATAATGCAGAAATTAATTTTCAACCTTTTGCCCAATATTCAACATTTTACATTTGACTATGGTTCGAATTGTCAAAACACATGTAATTTAGAAGTTCCCTCTAGTGGGACAAGATAACTGCTGAAATGAATTTATATATAACTCGATGAATAAACAGTTTTTTTCGGTAATTCAGGAGCAGTTACAAAATTATCTTCTAATATTTTCCCTCTAGTGGGATGACATTACTAGCAATGTTATATGTAATGTGACTATATCACTTCAAATTTGTAAACCACAGGTAGCACTAGTCATTTTAAAATAGACAGTTGTATCCCTGGTGGGAATACCCCATTCTTGTGGCTGCACAGCATTATTTAAGTGCTGAATTTGCCAACTTCCTTTGACTACCCGGGTTGCAAATATCGCCTACTGACTCTCTGTTCAACCATTGATAACAATACCATTTTCTCAATTTTGCAGTTTTTGTTTCGCACTCAATTCTGTTATTGTAAAGTTATATTGGGCAACAAACAATATATCGAAGCGAAGATCTCACAAATGTATATATAGCTCTTCCGACTGGTTAAGTCCATAGGGCGTTAGGGTTCTTAGGTTTAGGATATGGCGTGATTCTTTTTGTCTTAGGAGCCTTTCTCTGTCTCCCCCTCTTTCTTTCTTGGGGACACTTTCGAGACCAAAGAATTTTAATTGGCTCCAATCACTTCGATGGTACAGTTCCATGTGTTTGGCTATTGCATTAGCCTTGTCCTTGTGAATAGTCGCTCGAACGTGCTCTAGAATGCGTTTTTTTAGTTCGCACACTGTGCTGCCCACATACCTCATGGGGCATGGGCATTCGACGACATATACAACGTGTGTTGTTTTACAGGTGATCAATTCCTTTATTTCCCAGTTCTTCTTATTGGACATTTGCACTTGTTTTGTCGGTTTTGCAATCTGACAGACCTTACATGCGTAACATTTCACAAAACCCGTTGTTTTTAACCATTCATCTTTTTTTGTTGTTTTTCTAAAGTGGCTGTGAATGAGGTGATCTTTAAGGTTCTTTGCCCTTCTATATGTGATTGTCGGGTGTGATCCCACAATGTTTTTTACTGTCTCGTCCAATTGTAAGATTTTCCAGTTACGTCTTAGAATGTTGGCAATCCTTTTGCTCTCGTTCGAGAAGTTCATGATCATACGTATTGGTTCCGATTCTTCTGTTGATTTTTTGGATTTTCTTTGGAGACATTCCTCTCTGCTTTTTTGATCTGTTCTTTCCCAGCAACTTTTGATTATGCCCTTGTTATATTTGCGTTTTTTGAATCTCTCCGAGGTTGCAGCACTATGTTTTTCCCATTCATCTTTTTCGCTGCAAATTCTCCGGATTCTCAAGAATTCCCCATAGGGGATACTGGTAATCAGGGATTGCTGGTGGAAGCTGGTTGCTTCTAGTGTAGCGTTGGTGGCAGTACATTTACGATGCAATGTTGTATGTATTTGATTTTCTCGTATGTAGATCTCTGTATCCAGAAATACGATTCTCTCATTGCTTATCACATAGCTAAACTTGAGGTTCGGTATACTGTTGTTCATGATATCAAAGTATTTCTGGAAATCTTCTTTGCTGCCATCCCAGATGATGAGTAAATCATCAATATATCGCGTCCAGCTTATCACTTTGTTAAGTGATGTTTCATTGCTGTTACTCCATGCGATTTCTTTTTCCCACCATCCCATCGCTAAACAGGCATAGCTGGGACTGAAGGAAAATCCCATCGCCGTCCCGCTGTTTTGGCAATATATTTCATCCCCAAACATGAAGATGTTTCTAGTCAGACAGATCTTGATCATATCCAATATCATTTGGTTGTGGTTTGCAAATTCTATTTTTCTTTCATTGAGAAAGTAATTGCATGCTGTCAGTCCCATGTCATTCCCTATGTTGGTATAAAGGGAAATGACGTCCATAGATACCAAATGGTATGTGTCCTGCCAGGGGGTGTTCTCAAGTTTTCTGAGTAGATCACTTGTATCTTGTATGTATGAGTCTAGGCATAACACAAACGGATTCAAAAAGTGATCGATGTAGTTGGCAATAGGTTCTAGGAGTGAACCTTTAGCAGATAGGATTGGGCGTCCTGGAGGCAGTTTTTGATGTTTGTGCAGCTTTGGGAGGAAATATATAGTGGCTGTTACTGGATGCGCAACAGTGAGGTATTTTCTTTCATCCTCATCAATTAAGCCATTTCTCGTCCATTCTGACAGTCTTGCATCCACCATTTCCTTTATTTCACAGGTGGGATTCCTTTTCAGTTTGTCATAATACTTGGTATCCCTTAATTGTCGATGCGCTTCGGTGATGTATGCTGTTTTGTCCATTATCACCACGTTTCCCCCCTTGTCAGCCATTTTTATTTCTATTTGATTATTTGTTGAAAGTTCTAAGAGTGCCTGCCTCTCCATTTCAAAAATTTATCAGGGATGCAACAGACTATGCAGAAGGACGAATCTTTTCATTTTCAAAAAAATTCGACCAAATGAGACAACAGGTGTTGAGCACAAGCTCCATAAGTCTATCCAGCAGTGCATCTTCCTTAATATCGGAAAACAATGAAGGAGAACCTGGAACATCGTCAAGCATGGGACAGCTACCTTTTTTAGGGGACATGCGTCTGGTCCTGCAGCAAAAACAGTGGGAGCAGTACCAACCCCCTCGCCAACAACAAAGGGGGAGAGGGAGAGGACGCAGATGGTCCCCAAAAAACAACAAAAAAGGAGAGGAAAAAGGAGCAAAAAGCACCGAAGGAACAAAAGTGGGGACAGAAACGCGCAGCATGCGCAGGAAGATGAACCCATAGAAGACGAACTCCAGGTGGTGAATCTATCCAAAAGGTATATATCTAAGACAGAAGAAGGATTACTGAAAAAGGGTATCAACTTCTGCCCAATGAGAAAAATGGACTTAGCACAAGTCCGGATAGATTTCTACTTATACATCAGGAAGATAAAACTAGCCAAACATTTTGCGGAAAAACAGAAACAAGGAAAGACTAATAAAATACCCACACAAGATAGTGGCACAGCATTGTCAGTGAAAGATTCGGAGGCCCTGCTGACCCTGATAAATCTGAATGACAATGAAAATCAAGAAATCCCCTTGGAAGAGGCCTGTAAACAAACAGGTGCGGGTGTGAGTGGCATGAAGCCTAAATCAAAGTTTTACCCTCAACTAGCCCCAGGAAATAAAATTGACCTGTTTCAGGAGGCGGTAACCCAAGACTTATACAAATTGAAAAATCCAAAATACAAAGACAACTTAACGGAAATGGAGAGGCAGGCACTCTTAGAACTTTCAACAAATAATCAAATAGAAATAAAAATGGCTGACAAGGGGGGAAACGTGGTGATAATGGACAAAACAGCATACATCACCGAAGCGCATCGACAATTAAGGGATACCAAGTATTATGACAAACTGAAAAGGAATCCCACCTGTGAAATAAAGGAAATGGTGGATGCAAGACTGTCAGAATGGACGAGAAATGGCTTAATTGATGAGGATGAAAGAAAATACCTCACTGTTGCGCATCCAGTAACAGCCACTATATATTTCCTCCCAAAGCTGCACAAACATCAAAAACTGCCTCCAGGACGCCCAATCCTATCTGCTAAAGGTTCACTCCTAGAACCTATTGCCAACTACATCGATCACTTTTTGAATCCGTTTGTGTTATGCCTAGACTCATACATACAAGATACAAGTGATCTACTCAGAAAACTTGAGAACACCCCCTGGCAGGACACATACCATTTGGTATCTATGGACGTCATTTCCCTTTATACCAACATAGGGAATGACATGGGACTGACAGCATGCAATTACTTTCTCAATGAAAGAAAAATAGAATTTGCAAACCACAACCAAATGATATTGGATATGATCAAGATCTGTCTGACTAGAAACATCTTCATGTTTGGGGATGAAATATATTGCCAAAACAGCGGGACGGCGATGGGATTTTCCTTCAGTCCCAGCTATGCCTGTTTAGCGATGGGATGGTGGGAAAAAGAAATCGCATGGAGTAACAGCAATGAAACATCACTTAACAAAGTGATAAGCTGGACGCGATATATTGATGATTTACTCATCATCTGGGATGGCAGCAAAGAAGATTTCCAGAAATACTTTGATATCATGAACAACAGTATACCGAACCTCAAGTTTAGCTATGTGATAAGCAATGAGAGAATCGTATTTCTGGATACAGAGATCTACATACGAGAAAATCAAATACATACAACATTGCATCGTAAATGTACTGCCACCAACGCTACACTAGAAGCAACCAGCTTCCACCAGCAATCCCTGATTACCAGTATCCCCTATGGGGAATTCTTGAGAATCCGGAGAATTTGCAGCGAAAAAGATGAATGGGAAAAACATAGTGCTGCAACCTCGGAGAGATTCAAAAAACGCAAATATAACAAGGGCATAATCAAAAGTTGCTGGGAAAGAACAGATCAAAAAAGCAGAGAGGAATGTCTCCAAAGAAAATCCAAAAAATCAACAGAAGAATCGGAACCAATACGTATGATCATGAACTTCTCGAACGAGAGCAAAAGGATTGCCAACATTCTAAGACGTAACTGGAAAATCTTACAATTGGACGAGACAGTAAAAAACATTGTGGGATCACACCCGACAATCACATATAGAAGGGCAAAGAACCTTAAAGATCACCTCATTCACAGCCACTTTAGAAAAACAACAAAAAAAGATGAATGGTTAAAAACAACGGGTTTTGTGAAATGTTACGCATGTAAGGTCTGTCAGATTGCAAAACCGACAAAACAAGTGCAAATGTCCAATAAGAAGAACTGGGAAATAAAGGAATTGATCACCTGTAAAACAACACACGTTGTATATGTCGTCGAATGCCCATGCCCCATGAGGTATGTGGGCAGCACAGTGTGCGAACTAAAAAAACGCATTCTAGAGCACGTTCGAGCGACTATTCACAAGGACAAGGCTAATGCAATAGCCAAACACATGGAACTGTACCATCGAAGTGATTGGAGCCAATTAAAATTCTTTGGTCTCGAAAGTGTCCCCAAGAAAGAAAGAGGGGGAGACAGAGAAAGGCTCCTAAGACAAAAAGAATCACGCCATATCCTAAACCTAAGAACCCTAACGCCCTATGGACTTAACCAGTCGGAAGAGCTATATATACATTTGTGAGATCTTCGCTTCGATATATTGTTTGTTGCCCAATATAACTTTACAATAACAGAATTGAGTGCGAAACAAAAACTGCAAAATTGAGAAAATGGTATTGTTATCAATGGTTGAACAGAGAGTCAGTAGGCGATATTTGCAACCCGGGTAGTCAAAGGAAGTTGGCAAATTCAGCACTTAAATAATGCTGTGCAGCCACAAGAATGGGGTATTCCCACCAGGGATACAACTGTCTATTTTAAAATGACTAGTGCTACCTGTGGTTTACAAATTTGAAGTGATATAGTCACATTACATATAACATTGCTAGTAATGTCATCCCACTAGAGGGAAAATATTAGAAGATAATTTTGTAACTGCTCCTGAATTACCGAAAAAAACTGTTTATTCATCGAGTTACATATAAATTCATTTCAGCAGTTATCTTGTCCCACTAGAGGGAACTTCTAAATTACATGTGTTTTGACAATTCGAACCATAGTCAAATGTAAAATGTTGAATATTGGGCAAAAGGTTGAAAATTAATTTCTGCATTATTTAAAAACTACATGTCCCATAAAGCAATGAGGCACTGGCAAACCCCAAACAGGAAGTGATGTAATGAACATAAAACAAGTATATCAGGGAGGGGGAGCCAAAAGACCGGTTGATCGTGAACAAGGTATTTGTAATACCGAAACGCGTAGGTCTTAACATCTGCCTGAGTTTGTGGAATATGAAAAAATAAAAATTGCAAAATTGGCCCGTGGAGTGCGACCCATTTTGTCCCTTTGAGAGGGAACAGTGGCAAATATATATATATATATACATATATATAGCTCCAAAACCTCCCTCCAAAAGAAGAAGCAGAAACCCTGAGGGGAAACAGGTCGGAAAGGCTTTAATTTGTCAGTACAGATCCAGTGGCGGCGAATGCATTTCGGCTTTCGCTTTCCTCAGCGCTCAACACCAGAATAGTAATCACGGTGAGTTCTTCCCTGCTGCCTCTAAAATAGCTGACGTGGGTCCGCTCCTCCCCCGTGCAATACTGCTCACCTGTTGCAGATCGTTTGTGTTCTCCGAACTGCAACTCCCAGGATGCCCTGTTGTGACAGCAACTCGGGTCAGTAAAAATAGGGGGAGAGTTAATGTTCAAAGTCACTGCTGCGGAGCCCAATGAAACAGGACACGATGACACACCAAACTGTCCCGAGATCCTCAAGCCTCTACTAGGGTCCCCTCGTACCGTCACAGCCACCAGTACAGGAAGTCCAATGTGCAGGGGCTAAATGCGGGATGCAGATTGCCACAAAGAGCGGTACAATACCTCAACTGCTCAGGTCCTCCTGGTCAAGGGGCGGGTAGCGGACACATTTCATCCCTGAAAGAACCAAAGTGCCGTGAGGCGTGCCAGTTTGAAGTCCGGACCCATTGCGTGACGGGGGCTTCTGTATTGCGCTGCTGGCCAGCGCAGAAAATGTCTCCAAAACCTCCCTCCAAAAGAAGAAGCAGAAACCCTGAGGGAAACAGGTCGGAAAGGCTTTAATTTCTCTGTACAGATCCAGTGGCGGCGAATGCATTTCGGCTTTCGCCTTCCTCAGCGCCCAACGCCAGAATAGTAATCACGGTGAGTTCTTCCCTGCTGCCTCTAAAATAGCTGACGTGGGTCCGCTCCTCCCCCGTGCAATACTGCTCACCTGTTGCAGATCGTTTGTCTTCTCCGAACTGCAACTCCCAGGATGCCCTGTTGTGACAGCAACTCGGGTCGGTGAAAATAGGGGGAGAGTTAATGTTCAAAGTCACTGCTGCGGAGCCCAATGAAACAGGACACGATGACACACCAAACTGTCCCGAGATCTATATATATATATATAAAAAAACTTAACTATCTTGTTTCTGTTCTTTTCCGCAGTACATTTTACCGTTTTCTTTAAAAAATTGCGATATATGTTTATCGTGACATTTACAACAAAAACATTTTTTTTCAAAAAAAAATTTCAACTGTTCACCAGCGAATGTATTCAGTATTTGTACAGTAAGATGAGCCTTTGCACAAACGAATGTTGTTGAATTCATATAGCCAAGGAGGAATGTGTAGTTTCAATTGTGTTTGCATAATTGTAAAACGCCAGTCTGTTGTTTTTAAATTTGACCCTAGGGTAAAGTCTTTCATCCCTGGATACTAGAGGTCACATGACAAACTGTTAAACTTTTCATTGGTGGTTAGCATTTTTAAAAATGTGTTTGGCTCTAATCACTTTCATCTGGTGAGCAAGGCGACTGAGTTCGCCGAAACGCGTCGGATCGTGGCACTCTTGATTCACTTGTAAAATGGAATAAAAACTTCTCTGCAACAAGCATACCGGAGTGAAGTGTCCGTTTCTCCTGGGAGGTACTGTGCTAAGCGGCAAGCTTTTGGAGTGTTGATTAATGTCAATTAGAGAGGCACTGCTTGGCTTCTCTTCAACGGACCCCTCCCCGCATTGCGGCTGGATTCTGCTACAAGCCGACGGGGAATTTGAGCTCGTGGAGAGCTATTTCAAAACCAGCCCCCTGCTCAACGGCCAAAGGAGGAGCCCCGGAGTGGACGATATGACATCCCGGAGAGTCGGACGACTTGGAAGGGCGGCGTGCAGCGTTCGCAGTAAGTCGGGGTTCGGAGATCATTTGTATATCGAGCAGGAGGGGAGGTGGTAGTGTT
Source organism: Lissotriton helveticus (assembly GCF_964261635.1). Classification (NCBI taxonomy): domain Eukaryota; kingdom Metazoa; phylum Chordata; class Amphibia; order Caudata; family Salamandridae; genus Lissotriton; species Lissotriton helveticus. The sequence goes on along the minus strand of NC_136063.1, from coordinate 1,629,901,181 downwards.
TGCAGTAAGAGGATTTCTCACCGCGCAATAGCGGTTCAACAGTTACAAAATCAAGTGAAAGAATCAGTGTGCCACGATATGGATGACATTTTTGCCAATAGGGAGAAGGCAGCGGAGAAACTATTTCTAAATCTGCCGCCTGTTGATGAACATATTAGTCGAAATGTGGAAACAACAACACAAAACGGAGATTTGAGGAATTTGATGAAACAGTTGGAAAAGCATCATAGAAGCGAACTCACAAAATGGTGGGAGGTAAGACTTTGCTGTAGAAATGGCAAAAGACTTTGTCCTTTTCTATCTCGGCGTTGATGGTACTTTGCTAACCCTATGCTTAAAAACTTTGATAGAAAAACAGACATTTGAGGTGAGCAGATCTAAAATGTCGCTGGTGTTGAGAGTGCTCTAACAGGAGCTGCTTTCCACCTAAACTGAGAACTACCCAGAGTTCTCTCCTTCATTTTTGCATAATTTATGCGTCACTCTATGCGTGAAAGGGTTTTGTTTTGACTTATCCTGGGTGCTCCCTTGTGTCTGGACAAAGCTATACCTCTCTGAAGAGCTCTAATTAGAGCGAAACACTGTGTCAGGGGTTGCTTTTACTCCTTTCAGGTTGGCTTGAGTTGGTATTTTTCCAATTCAGAGCTGTAATACTGTGCCTGGAATGATAAATGGCTTTTGTCATTTTACAGCTCGGCAAGAACAGCATTGTGCTAGTCCTATGCTTAAAGGCTTTGCTGTTTTCTATCTTGCCGTGGATGGCACTTTGCTAATCCTATGCTTAAAAACTTTGATAGAAAAACAAACATTTGAGGTGAGCAGATCTAGAGTGTCTCTGATGTTGAGAGCGCTCTAACAGGAGCTGCTTTCCACCTAAACTGAGAACTACCCAGAGTTCTCTCCTTCATTTTTGCATAATTTATACGTCACTCTATGCCTGAAAGGGGTTTGTTTTGACTTATCCTGGGTGCTCCCTTGTGTCTGGACAAAGCTATACCTCTCTGAAGAGCTCTAATTAGAGGGAAACACTGTGTCAGGGGTTGCTTTGACTCATTTCAGGTTGGCTAGAGTTGGTATTTTACCAATTCAGAGCTGTAATTCTGTGCCTGGAATGATAAATGGCTTTTGTCATTTTACAGCTCGGCGAGAACAGCATTGTGCTAGTCCTATGCTTAAAGACTTTGCTGTAGAAATGGCAAAAGACTTTGTCCTTTTCTATCTCGGCGTGGATGGCACTTTGCTAATCCTATGCTTAAAAACTTTGATAGAAAAACAGACATTTGAGGTGAGCAGATCTAGAGTGTCGCTGGTGTTGAGAGTGCTCTAACAGGAGCTGCTTTCCACCTAAACTGAGAACTACCCAGAGTTTTCTCTTTCATTTTTGCATAATTTATGCATCACTCTATGCCTGAAAGGGTTTTGTTTTGACTTATCCTGGGTGCTCCCTTGTGTCTGGACAAAGCTATACCTCTCTGAAGAGCTCTATTTAGAGCGAAACACTGTGCCAGTGGTTGCATTTACTCATTTCAGGTTGGCTTGAGTTGGTATTTTACCAATTCAGAGCTGTAATTCTGTGCCTGGAAAGATAAATGGCTTTTGTCATTTTACAGCTCGGCAAGAACAGCATTGTGCTAGTCCTATGCTTAAAGACTTTGCTGTAGAAATGGCAAAAGACTTTGTCCTTTTCTATCTCGGCGTGGATGGCACTTTGCTAATCCTATGCTTAAAAACTTTGATAGAAAAACAGACATTTGAGGTGAGCAGATCAAGAGTGTCGCTGGTGTTGAGAGTACTCTAACAGGAGCTGCTTTCCACCTAAACTGAAAACTACCCAGAGTTCTCTCCTTCATTTGTGCATTATTTATGCGTCACTCTATGCCTGAAAGGGTTTTGTTTTGACTTATCCTGGGTGCTCCCTTGTGTCTGGACAAAGCTAAACCTCTCTGAAGACCTCTAATTAGAGCGAAACACTGTGTCAGGGGTTGCTTTTACTCATTTCAGGTTTGCGTGAGTTGGTATTTTACCAATTCCGAGCTGTAATACTGTGCCTGGAATGATAAATGGCTTTTGTCATTTTACAGCTCAGCAAGAACAGCATTGTGCTAGTCCTATGCTTAAAGACTTTGCTGTAGAAATGGCAAAAGACTGTGTCCTTTTCTATCTTGGCGTGGATGGCACTTTTTCTAATCCTATGCTTAAAAACTTTGATAGAAAAACAGACATTTGAGGTGAGCAGATCTAGAGTGTCGCTGGTGTTGAGAGTGCTCTAACAGGAGCTGCTTTCCACCTAAACCGAGAACTACCCAGAGTTCTCTCCTTCATTTTTGCATAATTTATGCGTCACTCTATGCCTGAAAGGGTTTTGTTTTGACTTATCCTGGGTGCTCCCTTGTGTCTGGACAAAGCTATGCCTCTCTGAAGAGCTCTAATTAGAGTGAAACACTGTGTCAGGGGTTGCTTTTACTCATTTCAGGTTGGCTTGAGTTGGTATTTTACCAATTCAGAGCTGTAATACTGTGCCTGGAATGATAAATGGCTTTTGTCATTTTACAGCTCGGCAAGAACAACATTGTGCTAGTCCTATGCTTAAACACTTTGCTGTAGAAATGGCAAAAGACTTTGTCCTTTTCTATCTCGGCATGGATGGCACTTTGCTAATCCTATGCTTAAAAACTTTGATAGAAAAACAGACATTTGAGGTGAGCAGATCTAGAGTGTCCCTGGTGTTGAGAGTACTCTAACAGGAGCTGCTTTCCACCTAAACTGAGAACTACCCAGAGTTCTCTACTTCATTTTTGCAATATTTATGCGTCACTCTATGCCTGAAAGGGTTTTGTTTTTACTTATCCTGGGTGCTCCCTTGTGTCTGGACAAAGCTATACCTCTCTGAAGACCTCTAATTAGAGCAAAACACTGTGTCAGGGGTTGCTTTTACTCATTTCTGGTTGTCTTGAGTTGGTATTTTACCAATTCAGAGCTGTAATACTGTGCCTGGAATGATAAATGGCTTTTGTCATTTTTTACAGCTCGGCAAGAACAGCATTGTGCTAGTCCTATGCTTAAAGACTTTGCTGTAGAAATGGCAAAAGACTTTGTCCTTTTCTATCTCGGCGTGGATGGCACTTTGCTAATCCTATGCTTAAAAACGTTGATAGAAAAACAGACATTTGAGGTGAGCAGATCTAAAATGTCGCTGGTGTTGAGAGTGCTCTAACAGGAGCTGCTTTCCACCTAAACTGAGAACTACCCAGAGTTCTCTCCTTCATTTTTGCATAATTTATGCATCACTCTATGCCTGAAAGGGTTTTGTTTTGACTTATCCTGGGTGCTCCCTTGTGTCTGGACAAAGCTAAACCTCTCTGAAGAGCTCTAATTAGAGCGAAACACTGTGTCAGGGGTTGCTTTTACTCCTTTCAGGTTGGCTTGAGTTGGTATTTTACCAATTCAGAGCTGTAATACTGTGCCTGGAATGATAAATGGCTTTTGTCATTTTACAGCTCGGCAAGAACAGCATTGTGCTAGTCCTATGCTTAAAGGCTTTGCTGTTTTCTATCTTGCCGTGGATGGCACTTTGCTAATCCTATGCTTAAAAACTTTGATAGAAAAACAAACATTTGAGGTGAGCAGATCTAGAGTGTCTCTGATGTTGAGAGCGCTCTAACAGGAGCTGCTTTCCACCTAAACTGAGAACTACCCAGAGTTCTCTCCTTCATTTTTGCATAATTTATACGTCACTCTATGCCTGAAAGGGGTTTGTTTTGACTTATCCTGGGTGCTCCCTTGTGTCTGGACAAAGCTATACCTCTCTGAAGAGCTCTAATTAGAGGGAAACACTGTGTCAGGGGTTGCTTTGACTCATTTCAGGTTGGCTAGAGTTGGTATTTTACCAATTCAGAGCTGTAATTCTGTGCCTGGAATGATAAATGGCTTTTGTCATTTTACAGCTCGGCGAGAACAGCATTGTGCTAGTCCTATGCTTAAAGACTTTGCTGTAGAAATGGCAAAAGACTTTGTCCTTTTCTATCTCGGCGTGGATGGCACTTTGCTAATCCTATGCTTAAAAACTTTGATAGAAAAACAGACATTTGAGGTGAGCAGATCTAGAGTGTCGCTGGTGTTGAGATTGCTCTAACAGGAGCTGCTTTCCACCTAAACTGAGAACTACCCAGAGTTTTCTCTTTCATTTTTGCATAATTTATGCATCACTCTATGCCTGAAAGGGTTTTGTTTTGACTTATCCTGGGTGCTCCCTTGTGTCTGGACAAAGCTATACCTCTCTGAAGAGCTCTATTTAGAGCGAAACACTGTGCCAGTGGTTGCATTTACTCATTTCAGGTTGGCTTGAGTTGGTATTTTACCAATTCAGAGCTGTAATTCTGTGCCTGGAAAGATAAATGGCTTTTGTCATTTTACAGCTCGGCAAGAACAGCATTGTGCTAGTCCTATGCTTAAAGACTTTGCTGTAGAAATGGCAAAAGACTTTGTCCTTTTCTATCTCGGCGTGGATGGCACTTTGCTAATCCTATGCTTAAAAACTTTGATAGAAAAACAGACATTTGAGGTGAGCAGATCTAGAGTGTCGCTGGTGTTGAGAGTACTCTAACAGGAGCTGCTTTCCACCTAAACTGAAAACTACCCAGAGTTCTCTCCTTCATTTGTGCATTATTTATGCGTCACTCTATGCCTGAAAGGGTTTTGTTTTGACTTATCCTGGGTGCTCCCTTGTGTCTGGACAAAGCTATACCTCTCTGAAGACCTCTAATTAGAGCGAAACACTGTGTCAGGGGTTGCTTTTACTCATTTCAGGTTTGCGTGAGTTGGTATTTTACCAATTCAGAGCTGTAATACTGTGCCTGGAATGATAAATGGCTTTTGTCATTTTACAGCTCAGCAAGAACAGCATTGTGCTAGTCCTATGCTTAAAGACTTTGCTGTAGAAATGGCAAAAGACTGTGTCCTTTTCTATCTTGGCGTGGATGGCACTTTTTCTAATCCTATGCTTAAAAACTTTGATAGAAAAACAGACATTTGAGGTGAGCAGATCTAGAGTGTCGCTGGTGTTGAGAGTGCTCTAACAGGAGCTGCTTTCCACCTAAACCGAGAACTACCCAGAGTTCTCTCCTTCATTTTTGCATAATTTATGCGTCACTCTATGCCTGAAAGGGTTTTGTTTTGACTTATCCTGGGTGCTCCCTTGTGTCTGGACAAAGCTATGCCTCTCTGAAGAGCTCTAATTAGAGTGAAACACTGTGTCAGGGGTTGCTTTTACTCATTTCAGGTTGGCTTGAGTTGGTATTTTACCAATTCAGAGCTGTAATACTGTGCCTGGAATGATAAATGGCTTTTGTCATTTTACAGCTCGGCAAGAACAGCATTGTGCTAGTCCTATGCTTAAACACTTTGCTGTAGAAATGGCAAAAGACTTTGTCCTTTTCTATCTCGGCATGGATGGCACTTTGCTAATCCTATGCTTAAAAACTTTGATAGAAAAACAGACATTTGAGGTGAGCAGATCTAGAGTGTCGCTGGTGTTGAGAGTACTCTAACAGGAGCTGCTTTCCACCTAAACTGAGAACTACCCAGAGTTCTCTCCTTCATTTTTGCAATATTTATGCGTCACTCTATGCCTGAAAGGGTTTTGTTTTGACTTATCCTGGGTGCTCCCTTGTGTCTGGACAAAGCTATACCTCTCTGAAGACCTCTAATTAGAGCGAAACACTGTGTCAGGGGTTGCTTTTACTCATTTCTGGTTGTCTTGAGTTGGTATTTTTCCAATTCAGAGCTGTAATACTGTGCCTGGAATGATAAATGGCTTTTGTCATTTTTTACAGCTCGGCAAGAACAGCATTGTGCTAGTCCTATGCTTAAAGACGTTGCTGTAGAAATGGCAAAAGACTTTTTACCTTTTCTATCTCGGCGTGGATGGCACTTTGCTAATCCTATGCTTAAAAACTTTGATAGAAAAACAGACATTTGAGGTGAGCAGATCTAGAGTGTCGCTGGTGTTGAGAGTACTCTAACAGGAGCTGCTTTCCACCTAAACTGAGAACTACCCAGAGTTCTCCCCTTCATTTTTGCATAATTTATGCATCACTCTATGCCTGAAAGGGTTTTGTTTTGACTTATCCGGGGTGCTCCCTTGTGTCTGGACAAATATATATATTTCCACCAAAGTTGCCACAATGAAGAACAACAGGGAACAACAGCGGTCTGCATGCAGGTAGGTAGCTTTATTAGATCCTTGGCATGACGCGTTTCAGCTTTGTGCCTTCATCAGATGCCAAACAAACATTACTGGAACTGATTCACAGTTCATCTTTTGAATGCTGCCTGCATTCCCCCCATTGGTGAAGGCCTGATGGCAAGTAGAAACTGCAAGTCCCACCATCCACCATCTTGGGACACTGAAAGTAGCTGCCAGACAACAGAGTCAGTGTGCCTGTGACTCCGCAATCCCCACCTGCTGCGACCAACGTCTTCTGCAGTTGCTCCCAATATGTAAAAGCAATGCCAGCTCTCGCAGGACGCGGGGAGCCAGCGGGACCGTGGGGCATCAGTGATGTCATTTGAGATGTCATCAGTGATGTCATCAGTGATGTCACTAACCGGATCACTGAAAGAATATCGACTACCAAAATATCGACTACCCAAAATATCGAGGAAAAAATATCTACAGCAAAAATATCGAGTTTGTATGTACAAACAGGTAAGTACAAAAATATCGAGTACAAAATATCGTTGTAAAAAATATCGTATTTACTAAAAACAGTGTTGAATTAAATTAATATTAATAATTAATTACTAAAATATACTTAAAATTACTTAAATTAACTTATAATAATTAAATAATTAATGAAAGTTAAATAAATATTTTTTTATTTCATATTTATTAAACATATATATATAGTAATAAAATATAATAAAATAATACCCAAAAACTGAAAACTGACCCTGAACCCTAAAAATACCCCTTTACCCAAAAACTGAAAACTGACCCTGAACCCTAAAAATACCCCTTTACCCAAAAACTGAAAACTGACCCTGAACCCTAAAACTACCCCTTTACCCAAAAACTGAAAACTGACCCTGAACCCTAAAAATACCCCTTTACCCAAAAACTGAAAACTGACCCTGAACCCTAAAAATACCCCTTTACCCAAAAACCCAAAACTGACCCTGAACCCTAAAAATACCCCTTTACCCAAAAACCCAAAACTAACCCTGAACCCTAAAAATACCCCTTTACCCAAAAACCCAAAACTGACCCTGAACCCTAAAAATAAAAACGATATTACTTCACTTACCTTAAAAACGATATTACTTCACTTACCTTAAAAATGATATTTTGGATGTCGATATTCTGTCCTGTCGATATTTTCTCCAAACGATATTTTGGAGTCGATATTATGTCCAAACGATATTTTGGAGTCGATATTATGTCTGTGTACCATCACTAACCATGTCATTAATGATGTAATATGTGACATCATCAGCAGTGGATTGCGGGCACACGAGTTATAGTTAGCAGAACTAACTATAACGGAGGAATTTCTATGGTTTTGTACAAGTGAAATGTCCAACTAACTATAACACCCCTGACACCTATGTTTTTTCAGTGAATATATATATATATATGTATCGATATATATATATATATATATATATACATTACCTACTGGCGGTCGCCAGTAGGTATATATAGTTAGGATTTTTTCTCTATGGGTTTTTTGAAAATTCTATGTCTAATAACTTTGGCGTTTGTGGACGGAATTGGCTGAAATTTTCAGGAAAATGGCACATTTTGTTTCTGAGCAGCCCTTGAAAATTTGGGGGGGGTTCGTCCAGTGGGGGCCGAGAAAAAAGGGGGGTCCCAAAACGTGTTTTTAACATTGAGTTTTCCATAGGGCGGTTGGCCTCACTTTTAGCCCGAACGGCTGAATGGATTTGCACGAAACTTGGCAAAATTGTAGGGACTGGTAGCCCGATGTGCCTTTTGTAGGTCTCAATATATGTGCTCCAGTGGATTTTGAGAAATTAACGTTTAAAAAAAGATATATATCTGTAACAGCGGACCGGGCAGCGTCCCAGGACGCGTACTTTTCGCGCAACGGAGCTTTGTGAAGCGAAGCTGATTGGTTCTCCGGCGTCTGTCAACATTCCAAACAGTCCGTAGCGGCCGCCATCTTGTCTCTCGGTAGGATCGAGAGACAAGAGGAGGCGAAAGCGAAGGGGCAAATGACCATAAGGGGGAATAGTAGATCCTCGCTGACCCCCTAGGTTTGATGTGGAGGTTTTAAAAGGGCCCCGCGGGGCAAAAAAAAATAATAATAATAATAATCGAACGGCTGAATGGATTTGCACGAAACTTGGTAAAATATTAGGGACTGGTAGCCCGATGTGCCTTTGCTAGGTCTCAATATATGTGCTCCAGTGGATTTTGAGAAATTAACGTTCAAAAAAAGATATATATCTGTAACAGCGCTCCGCTTCGCGTACTTTTCGCGTTACGGAGCTTTGCGAAGCTGATTGGTTCTCCGGCGTCTGTCAACATTCCAAACAGTCCGTAGCGGCCGCCATCTTGTCTCTCGGTAGGATTGAGAGACAAGAGGAGGCCAAAGCGAAGGGGGAAATGACCATAAGGGGGCATAGTAGATCCTTCCTGACCTCTTAGGTTTGATGTACCATTTTGCCAAGTTTGGTGTAATTCCGTTCAGCCATTCAGGCTGTAGACGTATGTAAATGTCCTATGGAAAATTGCATGGGGAAAACACATTTGAAAGTGTTGAAATTTAGAACCAATTAAAATGTTACTTTGGTTTTGTATTTGTGTGTGATGAAAGTTAATTGGTTATGTATATATGTCAAATGAGAGGAAACCACAGCCATTTTGTGATACTACTGTCTGAGGTACATTTGTGAGGAATTTTTGGTGGTGAATTTCTGGTGTTTGATTTACACAGTACTAACACTTCTGCTACTTTTAAAAAGGTGAGTTGTTAATTTGTAAGGGGAACTATGTTGTACACTTGAAGATAATTTGAAAAATGTTTTCTGTTATTTATTTGCAGTCCTTCTGTTATACTAAATACTTGATGAAGTTAGTTTTATATTATGTATTACTAAAAACGATAAATGAAAGTGATTATTTTTTTCTGCAATTTACAGCAAGCAATTTCAAAATAAAATGGCTCACAATGAAGAGACCGTGGCAATTTCTTTTGAATTGTCCACTACATTGATTGAAATTGAGAGCACCAATAATGAAATATTGTCACAAGGAGGACATGACTTGTATGATTCCATTAGATTGATTGAAATGGACAGCACCAAGAATGAAATATTGTCACAAGGAGATGACTTGAATGATTCCACTACATTGATTGAAATTGAGAGCACCAATAATGAAATATTGTCACAAGGAGGAGATGGCTTGTATGATTCCATTAGATTGATTGAAATGGACAGCACCAATAATGAAATATTGTCACAAGGAGGAGATGACTTGAATGATTCCACTACATTGATTGAAATTGAGAGCACCAATAATGAAATATTGTCACGAGGAGATGACTTGAATGATTCCACTACATTGATTGAAATGGACAGCACCAATAATGAAATATTGTCAGAAGGAGGAGATGACTTGAATGATTTTTTTGATCAATCTCTTGATGGCGAATTTATCGAGTGTTTGGAGACCATAGAGTTACAAGAATCATCATTGCAGACTTTTAATGAGGAGATTCCAGATGAGATGATTGAAGAGGAAATTACTGATGAGGACATGTTACTAGTTGTTTCAAATTTAGAAAATTCTGAAGAATAAATTTATATTTAGAAATCAAAAATTGTTTGAGACATTATTTATTTTTATTTTTAATTTATGAGGTTGTAGCGAAGTGATTGTAGTATAAAATGAGACTTATAGTATAGAGTGCAACATTTTTATGTTACATGGTAAGTTTACTCATATTTACTTCCCTTCTGCCACTATATTATCTCCAATGTGTATTTGACATGTCTTCTTCATCTCCGGCCTCCTTTCTCTCACTGTGTGTCTCCGATGCATCTTATCGCTGGTATTTTGTGTAATTACAGAAGAGAGTAAAATAAAATAGTTCGGAACGTGAAAAGGGGGCAAAGTAGAGTACTCCTCACCCCCTAGGCCTTTTTAGGCGGTCCCAAAAGGATCAGTTTCTGCTTTCCTGAGAGATTATGGTATGAGTTCCATATACCACAATAACTTGCATTACAACATGCAAGATATCTATCTCCTATTACCAACTTTTGGAGATATTCGCGCTAAGCGCGAATATCTCCAAAAAGTAACACCTGCCCTGAGCAGTTCTTAGCCATGTTATCCAATGGGAGGTGGATAACATGGCTAAGAGTATTAGCTCGGTAATGCATGAATATCGCTGAGTTTTTAGCGATATTCATGCATTGCGGCCGTTTATTATCGCATTTGCGATAAACCTTGATAATAGTAAGGTTTATCTTCGATAATTTCTGACGATGCTTAGTGGTAAAAAATTGGTTGGTAAGCATCGTTAGCGATAAATATCGCTTAACTTTGGTAATATGCCCCAACGTCTGTTAACGTTCGATTCGAAGGAAATGAGGAAGTGTTGAAAAACATTGTCTGCGCCATCTTGCCTTTTTTGAAATGCCACACTTTTGTCGTGCACGGCAGCCATTTTAGATGTCTTGACCAGACCCACTCTCTGCACGCTGTCGATTCGTAGCATGGCTCCTCACCCTCGCAAGCATCTTCCCCAGGCACTGGTCACCCCCGCTCTCTGTCTTATGCATGGGCAATAAACCTCCCCCCATCTGCGCTGCTCTTCCCTGAGAATCACACTGTGCCCGCCCGACACCTCCCTTTCGCCCTATTCACTACCGCACCCTGTGACACTCCTCTTCCTCTGTGTCCGATTGTCCAGGCTATCAGCTAGCCCTGCAGATGTAGTTTATGGCCCCAGCTGTAAAGAATCACCCCTCTTCAAAGGAGTTATAGTAGATCAAGGCCCACACCCGATGAGATCCGTCACACCACACGTGTTCCTACTATCTGAAAACTATCCTGTATTGTGATTGGGGAGGGGACCGAGCCTGAAGCGGAAGATTCCAGGAATGACTCTTTGTACATCAAAGTTTTTACAATTATGTGTCACATAAAAAATATATAGCACTCCAACAAAGTAGTAGGAATATAAAACTTTAATAACATATAAATATATACAACAAAACAAAAACAGTAAAAACATTTAAACAACGAAGAGACCGTGGCAATTTCTTTTGAATTATCCAATAGATTTATTGAAATTGACAGCACCAATAATGAAATATTCTTGTCAGTAGCGGTCTGTTGTGCGAATAGTTCCAAGGCAGCAGAACGCGCTGAAATCTGGATGTCACGAAGGTGATGTCTAGCAAGTTGCCGCCCAGCAAATAACGGCGTGGGGCGCCGCGGGGGTGAGTGAGTCCAGTAGGCACCACAGCTATTCTTACCGGCATTGCAGAATTACTGCTGGGGACAATGCCTGTGCTGGAGCAGGGTCACAGCAGAAACAAAAAGGATTCTGTTGAAGATGTTGTTGGTTTTCAATTTGAAAACAGTTCTGGTGTCAACTGCTATGCTAATGTAGTGGTTAATGTTTTGTTTTCTCTAGAAAATGTAAAAGAGGGGGAGGCAGTCCAAAGTTCCGTTAAAAGGGCAAAGGAAAGGATCGGTGGTTTGAACTATCAGTCAAAAAGGGGAGGGGGTGCAACAATTTTTCCTACCGGGTCACACTGTGCTTTCACCGGAAGTGAGGTCTGCAGGATTCTAGTAATTCAAAGTGAGGCTGGCGCCGACGTCCCGCGGATACAGTTTCGTCACTCCACGGGTGATCATGGCAGTCATTCCCCATCGGGGGTCGGAGACTCCCGCGGCTCCTCTAGAATCTTCAAGGTCGTGGAGGACTACGGTGGTGGAGTCAACCAGTGACCGGGCCATTTCTTTATGCTGGGCCCGCTCTTGCCAGGTCGACCGCCATTTTGAGAGTTCGGTAGCTACTGGCGATCGCGGGGTCAAATGAGCGGACGGGCTCCACCCTGCCGGGCGAGACGTTGCAGCATGGCCACAGTGGAAGAACTCTTTTCCGGGCGCCTGGACCGCTGAGGGTGCAGCTGGGAAGCCTCCACTGGGGAGGCGGGAGAGGCCTGTTCGCACCGTCTCTCCCTCCCAGTGCACCCCACGGCGTCTCGCTTGAGATTTGTTATGGCCGGACCAGGCGATGAGGACGAGGGGGGGGGGTCGGAGGCATGTGCAAGACATCCCCCCCCAGGGTTGTTGCAGCAATTATACAAGAAAGAAGAAGTGTCCCGTCCGTCTTCGGGCCGGGCTTCCGGTAGATGTCGGCCGGACGCCCCTGGCTCTGGCCCCATGAACGGGTTTCTTGGTTTATCGGCTGCAGCCGGATTCCGTCGGCCTCGGCCCCCCGACCGTTGGTGGCCGGACCGGAAGAGCATGTGGCGGGACTACCTGCAACTCTCAAGGGCCACCGCGGCCGGACTGGGAGAGAGAGGGGAGGGTCGAGGAGACATTCCCCCCCCCTGCAACTGTTCAGCGTTGTAAAGGCAATCCCCTGGCCGGGTCCCGTTGGTCTCGGCCTCTCCTCCGGCTACACCCTACGTTAGGATCTCCTGGCCGAGGCGTGGCAGCAGGACCTGCCTTATATGGGCTGCTCCCGGCTGGGCGTAGCCGGAACCCTGCCCCACCTTGGAAGTTTCCAGAGTGGGGGCGGATGTTCTACTGACTTGCATTTTCCCTAGTCTATCGATTTTTTTGGCGTGGCAGGCGGTGGGACAGCGAGGGGTGATTTGGTTTCTCTTACTGTTTTTCTGGTCTCTCACCACTGGCATATTTTAACGTTTTCTTGTTTCTAGGACATTAATAGGTTTTATCATTACGTTATGTTATCGTTTCTTTGTTCGTTGTTTAATAAAAGTTCATGTTCATCAGTGGCCTACTGATTTTCGTTTTCCTATTCTTTTCTTTCCAGGTTGTTTCATGCTAAAGTTTCTGTTAACAGGATACAGTGATCACTTCGTTATTATTGCATATGTCCTTTTCACTAGGGGTGCTCTCTGGTCGGGCCAGATGACGTATGTCTAGTAAATGGTCCGGGTGAAACAGGTGCATCAATCAGTGGGGAGTAGATAGGCATGACAGATTACAACGGGGGAGAAAGGTCCGCATTACGTACCCTTTCACTACTTGCAAAGATTTTCCTACGTTTATTTGCAAACAGGGAATACCTCCAAAAAGAACTAATTCCCAAACAGTCAATGTTCGGACAATCAATCAATCAATGAGGAATGAAATAGGTACGACGTGTTAAAGGCTTGCGTTACCTACCCTTCACTATCTGCAAAGGGAGAGAGAATATTCCTATTCTTCCTCGTTTGCAGGTAGAGAAGATCCTTAAGAGAATTAACATCGAACAATTCAATGCTCGATTGAAACAATCAACAAGGGGTACTGTGAACACAAATGAACGCCGCTTATGTACATACGCATTGCTATTTTCAACAGGTTGTTCCTAATGTTTCTATTTTAGCGAGGTCAAAAAGAGATCCCATTAGTGGCCTACTGATTTTGCTCGATTCCTTTTGTTTTTTTACACGATTTTTCGCTATCTGCAAAGACTAAACAGAGTATTGCGACTCTGTGCTTGTTTGTAAATAGAGAATGAACCAAAGAGAACAATCAATCAAATGGAGAGAGAAGCAGGCACGACGGATTACAAAGGGGGCAAAGGGCTGCGTTAACTACCCTTCACTATCTGCAAAGAGAGAGTACTCCTAATAGAAATGAGGGGTGGGGGGCAGCATTCAAAGCAGATCAGTGTGCATAAACACGAAAATGTTTTTACTTACCACGTACTTGACATTCGACAGCTTATGATATTTGCTATTAAAAAACCATTGAAATTCACTGAAAAAACCATAGGTTATAGACCATATATAGTTAGGAATTAGCATTTACAAAACCTTGAAAATTCACTGAAAAAACCATAGGTTATAGACCATATATAGTTAGGAATTAGCATTTAAAAAACCTTATTTTACTCACACAAAACCATTGAAATTCCATATATAGTTAGTTGCACTAACTATATATGGCGCACCCGCAATCCACTGCTGATCATGTCACATATTACATCATTCATGACATGGTCAGTGACATCACTGATGACATCACTGATGACATCTCAAATGACATCACTGATGACATCACTGATGACATCTCATTTGACATCATTCTTGTGCTAATACGATAAACCTCTTCAGACTCTAATATAACCTTAGATACACTCAGTGTATACAGACACTCACACACTGCCACTCATCCATGGAGTTACTCACACACCCAGTCAGTCATGCAAAGAAACAATCTCACCTCCATTTCTTCAACTATACAGTTAAACACACCTTACTTATTGAAACATATACTAACACATATTTACTCTCTTATACAATCCCTGATACAAGTTCACAATGATCGATACAACCACTCACTCATTCAGTGGCTCTCATGCACAGTTATTTATATATGCCAACTCTCACATGTACTGTGTTTTACATATGTACTTACTATGACATGTAGCATTGAGATATCCATTCACTCATCAATACACTCATGCACACAGTCAACTGCCCATGTAGCTGTTTCCACATGCACTCTTGAACTCATACACCTAGTGAATAAACTGCTCACACATCTATGCATAGAGTCTCACACCTTCCAGCCACCCCCACACAAACTCAATCTCCCATAGAAATACTTGGGCAACCAATTAATAACACATATAGCCTCTCGTATAGCTAATGATCAACACATGCAGCAGTTTACAGAACAACAGACATAATGATGCACAAATTAAGACAGTTTAGTCACTAACCCATGCATTCAGTGAGACACATTTAATCACTCACTCATACAGTCAGTCATGCACCTACTAAATCCTTCATCCAGACACTTATACATCCACTCAAGACATATTTTAACTTTACAGAAAAATACAGTCACTGGATGTTGTCATCAGTGATCTCATCAGTGATGTCATTTGAGATGTCATCAGTGATGTCATCAGTGATGTCACTGACCATGTCATGAATGATGTAATATGTGACATGATCAGCAGTGGATTGCGGGTGCGCCATATATAGTTAGTGCAACTAACTATATATGGAATTTCAATGGTTTTGTGTGAGTAAAATAAGGTTTTTTAAATGCTAATTCCTAACTATATATGGTCTATAACCTATGGTTTTTTCAGTGAATTTTCAAGGTTTTGTAAATGCTAATTCCTAACTATATATGGTCTATAACCTATGGTTTTTTCAGTGAATATATATATATATATATTACCTACTGGCGGTCGCCAGTAGGTATATATAGTTAGGATTTTTTCCCTATGGGATTTTTGAAAATTCTATGTCTAATAACTTTGGCGTTTGTGGACGGAATTGGCTGAAATTTTCAGGAAAATGGAACATTTTGTTTCTGAGCAGCCCCTGGAAATTTGGGGGGGGTTCGTCAAGGGGGGGCCGAGAAAAAAGGGGGGTCCCAAAACGTGTTTTTAACATTGAGTTTTCCATAGGGCGGTTGGCCTCACTTTTAGCCCGAACGGCTGAATGGATTTGCACGAAACTTGGCAAAATTGTAGGGACTGGTAGCCCGATGTGCCTTTGCTAGGTCTCAATATATGTGCTTCAGTGGATTTTGAGAAATTAATGTTCAAAAAAAGATATATATCTGTAACAGCGGACCGGGCAGCGCTCCGGTTCGCGGACTTTACGCGTACCGGAACTTCGCGTAGCGAAGCTGATTGGCTCTCCGGTGCCTGTCAACATTCTAAACAGTCCGGAGCGGCCGCCATCTTGTCTCTCGGTAGGATCGAGAGACAAGAGGAGGCCAAAACAAAGGGGGAAATGACCATAAGGGGGCATAGTATATCCTCCCTGACCCCCTAGGTTTAATGTGGAGGCTTTAAAAGGGCCCCGCGGGGCAAAAAAAAAATATTTTTTTTTTGTTTTTTTGCGTGGGTAGCGCCTGGTTCGCGAACCGGGAAGCGTTCTGGGCAGCGTACTATAATGAAAAATGAATGATAGACTTTTCAAATACTGTATGTTAATTGATTGTTGGTTTTGTTGATTATTTTTTAATTTTTTTATTTTTTAAGCAATTATTTATTATTGTGATTGTGTTTCAAAATGTAATAACATTTCTAACATTTAACTAGTTTATGAATTACATATAAAAATGATTAAAGACTCAAAAATTTTTTAATATTACATACAATTTTATTTTTCAGATTGTTTTTCAAAATTTAATAGAACGTCTAGCATTTGACTGTCCGATATGTCCTCTTGTTGAGTGAACATAAGTTCCCACATTTGACCGTCATCATAATGGAGTAAATGATCGACAGATTCTACACATTGAAGTAATTCATAGTCCCGTGACTCATCCATGAATTCTAAGTCATCAATGGGTTCCATAACTTGTTCATTGTTGCTGTCCAGAACAATTTCGAAGGAAACATTCTGCTCACCTTCCATTTTATTGCTGTAATTTGCATAAAAAATAAATATATCAGTAGAGATAGGGCACTGTTGGGTTTAAGTTCAGACAGGTACTTGTGAGTTTATAACAGAGAAGTAATCTATGGGCACTGTATGGTTTCAGGCGTGAAGTAGTACTATTAAAAAGTGCCTGTGAAGAAGCCTAAGTAAATTCATAATTATACCACAGAAACCTAAATCAATCCATAATTATAATAAAGAAGCCTTTCTCAATGTCTAACTCTTACAGAGGGATAGTATATAACTATCTGAAAATGTTTTCAAATTTATAAAATAATATCTCACCTTCTAAAAACAAGTTTAAGTTGTGAGTGAAAATGATCTTGCAATGTAGTTCAGGAAGTAGTAGTCAAAATGGCTGTGTTTCTCTCTCTTTCTTTATATATATTCAGGTACATAACCAATCAAATGTCAGGTAAAAAAAGTAGAAAATGAAAGTAACATTTTAATTGGTTGTCAATTCCAACACTTCAGATGTGTTTTGAGAAGTAATTTACCTCAGGGTATTTAGAGAGGTCTACAGGCTAAATGGCTAAATGGAATTCCAATCAAATTTGTGAAAATGGTAGGGATTGGTATGTAGTATGAGCTAATCTATATTTGGTGAAATTGTCTCCAGTCGCTTTTCTGTAAACTACTTTCCCACCTTTTTTGATGGTGCGCTTCCCAGGGAGCGACCCGGTACGCGAACTGTTGAGCGCCCCGGTTCGCGAACCTTAAGCGTTACGGGAGTCCACCATTTTGTGTTTCGGTCGAATTAAGATACAAGATGGAGGGCAAATAATGTTCAGAATGGGTAGAAGGGGGCACGGTAGACTTTTTTGACCCCCTAGGTTTTCTGAGGGTGGCTGAGGAGGCTTATATGTGCGAAAAAAAACATTTTTTTTAAAAATTTCGCGAGGTTAGCTCCCGGTTCGCGTACCGGGTAGCGCTCCAGGGAGCGTACTTTGTTGAAAATTAGTGAAAAATGTTACAGTAAAATAATAATTGTGAGTGATCAGATGTAGGGTAGCTCTGAGAAGAGCTTTTGGGTTTATGGTACATTTAGGTACTTATAAGTAGGTACCAATGCACAGTCTTAAATTCAGAATGAAAATTCTGTTGCCCTCATCTGAGAAGTGAACTCCATCTCCTCTGTAGATATCTTGCATGTAGTAACGCAAGTTATTGTTGTACATGGAGCCCATTCCATGGTCTCTCATGTAAGCTGAAACAGATTTGTTTACATGCTTCCTCGACTTCTCAATTTGTGGACAAAATTGGTTTGACCACCTCCATTTCTGTCTTTGGCATATATTTGAATATACCAAGGCAGTTTGAGGAAAAAGTGCCATCAATTGCTCAAAGGTGTCCTTTAAAAGCATTTCCAGACCTACCCCAGTCAAAGTGCCCAAATCATTACCTCCACAGTGCACAATTAACAGGTCAGGTTTTGGCAAATGCATAAAGGTTTTCACCAATGGTATCAATTGGTGACATTTTAATCCTCTGTGGCCAAACCACTTAATTTCCACATCTTGTAAATTGAGGTTAGGTAAATTTCTGTTCTTAGCATACCTGTGAGCCCAGTGGATATAACTATGTCCAACAATCCAGACAGAAAACATGGTGAGAGAAGGTTCTGCTGCAGTCAGATGAAGTGTGGCAATGAAATGGCAGTTGAAAAAATGAGAGTTTAAAATGAAAAAAACTGTGGAGTTTCTGTGTTAATGAAGCAGTAACAGTGATTGGTGGATTTTGATTGCTGAAAACAGAAAGTTAGGGTGCATGGATGAGTTCTTTGAAAGATGTATTTTGAATGGTCAATAAAAAATCATTAAATGAAAGATTGCAGTGGATACGCAGGTGCACTGAGAGTTCAGAGTTCAATTGCAACATTGTTGTGTGAACTTGCAAACACCAGAGGTCTTCCAAGAGGTGGTTGCCATGCAAAAAAGGCAAAGAGGGCAGAGGGGGGAAGGGTTTTCATTTGAAAAAAAGTGAGGGAAGAGTTTTGATTGGGTGACATGAGAGATATGTGTGAAGAATTACAGCATTTCTGTGCTTTTGATAGCTGCAGACTCTGGAGTGCATACCTTTTGCTCTGCTGAAGACAAATTGGTGTGTTTCTGAGACTGTTTTCAAACTCAAAGTATTTGCTAAGGTGAGAAAATATTTCTTTAATTTAGATAGAGAATAGTGTGTTTTAAGGAGAAAATTATGAAGAAAGTTGTGATTTTCAAATGTTGCTTTGTCTCAAGTGTTTTACAAATAGATTTTGTTTCTTTGAGAAAATGTAATTGGAGAAAATGTGAAGTATTAGTACTGACAGGGTGTTTTTCTGCATAGGAGCTGTGGAGTCTTTTCAAATTATGACTTGAAAATCGTTTTTGAGGAAAATGAATGGTTATAATATTTCTGACAAGGACATAATGGTGTATGCTTCTTTATAAGGCAATTGACTGTCTCTGATGTTATTTTTCCCATTTTAATGTAAGACCTTTCTCTGTGGCGCAAATTGCTTGTAAATATGCTCCCACCTGTGCATGGCAAATTTAGATTTTGAATGTTTGTGTTACATAGCCATGTTAAAAGTGATACAAACATGCTGCAAAGGCAATCAAAAAACGCTTTTATGTGTCTTAAGGACATTTTAAGTCATTTTCCCATGTGCAGTGTTTTGAAATTATGATTTGAAAATCGTTTTTGGGGAAAAGGAATTGTTTTTAAATTTATGACAAGGACATAATGGTGTATGCTTCTTTATAAGGCAATTGACTGTCTCTGATGTTATTTTTCCCATTTTAATTAAGACCTTTCTCTGTGGCGCAAATTGCTTGTAAATATGCTCCCACCGGTGCATGGCAAATTTAGATTTTGAATGTTTGTGTTACATAGCCATGTTAAAAGTGACCCAACCATGCTGGAAAGGCAATCAAAAAACACTTTCATGTGTCTTAAGGACATTTTAAGTCATTTCCTCATGTGCAGTGTTTTCAAATTATGATTTGAAAATCGTTTTTGGGGAAAAGGAATGGTTTGTAAATTTATGACAAGGATATAATGGTGTATGCTTCTTTATAAGGCATTTCAGTGTCTCTGATGTCATTTTTCCCATATTACATTAAAAGACCTTTCTCCGTGGGGCACATTCCTTGTAAATATGGTCACACTTGTGCATGGTAAATTTAGATTTTGACTGTTTGAGTCACATAACCATGTTAAAAGTGACCCAAAAAAATTGCAAAGGCTTTCAAAAAACACTTTCATGTGTCTTAAGGACATTTTAAGTCATTTCCCTGTGGGCAGTGTTTTCAAATTATGACTTGAAAATCGTTTTTGAGGTAAAGGAATGTTGTTAAAATTTATGTGCGCCATATGCCCCCAAATTTCTTTTTCAGGGGTGCAGCAGGGTGTTCTTGAGACACCCCTGCACCTTTGGAAAAATTCGTAATTTGTGATGAGCTAATTGCTAATCGCAAATTGCACCTTCATTCCTATGGGCATCCTGGCCCATGGAAATGAATGGGTAATTTGCAATTAGCAATTTGCTCATCGCAAATTAGGAATGGTAAAGAATCGCTATTTATTCCTTAAAATTCGCTATTTTGGAAATGCAAAATAGTTTGATGATACATATGGCGGTTGATCTCTAACAAGATAAGAAGCTTAGGGATACATTTATGATGACTGGCGCAATGAAGTGGACATCACTTACTTCATTGGTAGAGCTTTACATGTATTATCTCCTCTGTATTCTTCATCAAGCGTAACTTTAATCTGCAATCCTGAGTAGGCCTCACCTTAAACAAACCTCTGGATAGGCCACACCTTATCGTCATCATGAATTAATCATTTAAAATGCTAGGGACAGATTTATGATAGGTGTATGCCTCTTTTGCGCCACTTACAAAACACTGCCCACGGGGAAATGACTTAAAATGTCCTTAAGACACATGAAAGTGTTTTTTTAAAGCCTTTGCACATTTTTTGTGTCACTTTTAACATGGCTATGTGACTCAAACAGTCAAAATCTAAATTTACCATGCACAGGTGGGAGCATATTTACAAGGAATGTGCTCCATGGGGAAAGGTCTTATAATGTAATATGGGAAAAATGACATCAGAGACACTGAAATGCCTTATAAAGAAGCATACACCATTATGTCCTTGTCATAAATTTACAAACCATTCCTTTTCCCTAAAAACGATTTTCAAATCATAATTTGAAAACACTGCACATGTGGAAATGACTTAAAATGTCCTTAATTCAAAATTTGCTATTCCTTATTTTGCGATTGCACTGAAGGATTTGCAAATTTTGCGATTCCTTAAATGCAATGTATCAAACAAAAAATATGTAAAAAATGACGTTAAGGATTTGGAAACTACCACCAACTTCTAGTTTGTGGTAATTTGCGAATTCTTTTCAAAAAGCTTTTTTTCCAAAAAACAAAAGGTGCCATATGACGCCAATACATGCCCTTAGGGCATGTATGTGCGCCATATGCCCCCAAATTTCTTTTTCAGGGGTGCAGCAGGGTGTTCTTGAGACACCCCTGCACCCTTGAAACAATTCCTAATTTGCGATGAGCTAATTGCTAATCGCAAATTGCACCTTCATTCCTATGAGCCTCCTAGCCCATGGAAATGAATGGGTAATTTGCAATTAGCAATTAGCAATTTGCTCATTGCAAATTAGGAATGGTAAAGAATTGCTATTTATTCCTTAAAATTCGCTATTTAGGAAATGCAAAATAGTTTGATGATACATATGGCGGTTTATCTGTAACAAGATAAGAAGCTTAGGGATACATTTATGATGACTGGCGCAATAAAGTGGACATTACTTACTTCATTGGTAGGCCTTTACATGTATTATCTCCTCTGTATTCTTCATCAAGCGTAACTTTAATCTGCAATCCTGAGTAGGCCTCACCTTAAACAAACCTCTGGATAGGCCACACCTTATCGTCATCCTGGATTAATTATTTAAAATGCTAGGGACAGATTTATGATAGGTGTATGCCTCTTTTGCGCCACTGTGCGTCACTTTTATGATGCAGCGGCGGTGCAAAAGATTTGCTATGAGGCGACAAAATTACAAATTGATGCATTTAGGCAGATGTGTCATGGTGTAAAAAAAACGTGCCACATGAAACCGATGCAGCAGTGATGCAAAAGATGCACCATGTTGCAAGACAGGCCTCACTTGGGGCCATATGTATCAAGCTAATTAGCATTCGCAAAGATCAAAATTCTGCGAATTTCGGCCTTTGCGAATGCTAATTAGACAAATGGTATGTATCAAACAAGTTTGATGCAAAATAAGGAATAGAAAATTTGCTATTCCTTATTTTGCGATTGCACTGAAGAATTTGCAAATTTTGCGATTCCTTAAATGCAATGTATCAAACAAAAAATATGTAAAAAATGACATTAAGGATTTGGAAACTACCACCAACTTTTAGTTGGTGGTAATTTGCGAATTCTTTTCAAAAAGCTTTTTTTCCAAAAAACAAAAGGTGCCATATGACGCCAATACATGCCCTTAGGGCATGTATGTGCGCCATATGCCCCCAAATTTCTTTTTCAGGGGTGCAGCAGGGTGTTCTTGAGACACCCCTGCACCCTTGGAAAAATTCCTAATTTGCGATGAGCTAATTGCTAATCGCAAATTGCACCTTCATTCCTATGAGCCTCCTAGCCCATGGAAATGAATGGGTAATTTGCAATTAGCAATTTGCTC
Organism: Lissotriton helveticus; assembly: GCF_964261635.1. Lineage (NCBI taxonomy): Eukaryota > Metazoa > Chordata > Amphibia > Caudata > Salamandridae > Lissotriton > Lissotriton helveticus. Next base: position 1,629,878,818 of record NC_136063.1, on the reverse strand, counting down.
ATTGCAAATTAGGAATGGTAAAGAATTGCTATTTATTCCTTAAAATTCGCTATTTAGGAAATGCAAAATAGTTTGATGATACATATGGCGGTTCATCTGTAACAAGATAAGAAGCTTAGGGATAGATTTATGATGACTGGCGCATCACCAGGGATGTGCCAGTCATCCTGCGCCGCTGTTCCGCCACCCATGGTGTGCTGCATTTACAATGCGGCGCAGCATGGGGCAAAAATGGCACAGATGCGTGACGTATCTGTGCTGTAAAGGTGGCGCATTGCTGGAGTTGTATCGCAAGTGCGATGCAGCTCCAGCAAGGCTCAGGGGTGCCCCATCTCCACAATGTTGCGTCAAGACCTATGCCTGCTTAAAGCAGGCGCAGGGTTTTGACGCAGCTTTCTCCTATCTGATTGTAAATGCGGCACACCATGGGTGGCAGAGCAGCGGTGCACGTTAACTGGTGCATGCCTGGGGATGTGCCATTTAACATAAATCTGCCCCTTTACATTTAAGTATGTGCAGGGGACACAGAGTCGGTGAGGCTTATCCAAGGTTAAGAAGAGATGAGTCCTGTTCACTGAAAAATTAGACATAGGCTTCACCTGCTCAGCATCGCTGGACATGGCTAAATAATAGCTGCAAAATGTTACTCTTGTTAAACAATTTTACTATTATAATCTCTGAGATTTGTCTCTTACTCTGCAACATCTCATTGTTGTTATCTTTCTTTAAAGATAAAGACAACATCAACATGAGCGACAATCAGCAATCAGTTGATTTTGACCTCATCATTGAACTTGTAATTGAAACATCAGTGGATGTTGATCCCTTGGATGATTTAAATCCTGAGGATGAAGAAGAACGTGATGAGGATGCAGATTTGTCCGAATTATATGACATAGGGTGGGAAGCTGACCTGCTTGATCCTATGAAACTATAAACATTTATTTTTAAAATTTATAATAAATAAAAAGTAAAAATGTAAACCGTTTAATTTAAAAATAAAGACACCTTAAAAAACAGGTTATGTGTAGTGTCTTCAATAAAATATTAAAATATGCTCATAAAATTAGATCAGATTCACATATAAGATAGCACAGGTAACATGAATATAAATTCCATTTCTTTTCTGCTATTTCTGTATTCTAAAATTGCCATGCACTAAAAAATCTTATATGTAAAAATGTAAAGTAGTGTTTTAAGTTTTTGATTACTGTTATTGATGTACTGTTGGGTAATAGTGGTTAATAACATTTTTTAATATATTTTACCACAGATTCAACTGCAGATCATTTCAACATTTCACCATGCCAACGAAAGAAAGACTGAGAAAGGCTGCAAAACGTCAAAGACAGCAGGTGATTGAAAAAAAGCAGCAGTCCTCTAACAAAAAGATTTGTCAAGTCAACAAGAAAGCACCGGGTAAGAGTACAAAAACATTCATAAGAAATATTTGTAGTAAAAAAAATATTACTACAGAAAATGTTTCAGTCCAGAAAAAGAGAAGCAATTCAAATGGAAAGGAAAGGCCAATCAAAAATGTTACTGCTAGAGCAAGAGATAACTCTGTGCATGATAGTAGAAGGAAACAACAGTTTAGGGACATTCGTAAACGAATGTTCCGCAACAGGATAATTGGCAATTTGTTAAAAAATATTAAGAAAGGTCAACAGAAAGTGGTTTTTTATAAGAGAAAAAAAAAAGTTGAGAAAGTTATTGATCAGGCATTTGAAATTAAACGTAAGTTATTTATTTTGATAATCAATAGAATTAGGAAGCTAAACAAGGCAATTTATGATTTCAAAAGAAATAGTAGATGGAAGAGAATAGTTAATCGTAGTAATTTTTGTGAAGTTTTTTCTGGAGAATGGATGCATAGTTCAAGCTGTGAGGCATTTTTTAATGAGGAGAGTTATTTCCAGGATAATGATTTGGTGCATGCAGTTGACACCAGTGGTCGTGCTTATGAAGTGAAAGATGGTTGTCCAGTTGAAAAAGAAAAACTTGTGACAACAGAGGCAGAAGAGGTGTTAGGTAATGAGGTTTTAGGAAGACGTGCTAAGGGTCCTGTGTACACCTGGAAGTGTAGTAGTATTTGCAGTGTGCGACAGGATTCCATCAATTTGCTTTGTGATTTTGTACGGTCATTTAATAAGAAAAGTATGAAGCAGAAAATAAGGTTGTTGCAAGAATTAGATCCTTGCAGAGTGAGAGAAGTGACAGGTTTGCATGGTCATTCACTGGCTTGTCTTTCCAGGAGAGTATGCCAGAGTGGTTTTCATCATTTCAGGATGCTAGCAGTGCATCATAATAAAGTGAGGAAATTAGTTAGAATGTTGTATTATGCTAAGAGTCCAGCAATTATGCTTAAAAAATTATGTGCTGCTCTTTTGCATGGTTCTGAAATAGATGTGAAGAATATATGTGAAGAAATTGAGTTCTGTTACTTTGGAAATAAAGAGGAGAATGTTGAAATTGACCAAGAAGAAGCGGGTAATGTGGAAGATAGTGTACAGGTTTCCAGTACAGATAATTTCCAGAGGGAAATTGCCACGTTTCAGGTCAAATCAAGTGAGAGGCCAAATTTCACTTGTGTGTGTTGTCGACGCACTTTTTATAAGAATCAGACTAAGTTAGTGGATTTATATGCAAAAAGTGAAAGGGAAAATAATAGTGAATGGAAGGATTTCGCAACATACTTGATGGTAGAAAATTATTTTGATTTGGGATTGGATCAACGTGTGTGTACTTATTGTTGTTGCAAATTAAATCAAAACCAGATGCCTGCTAGAGCAGTTCATAATAATCTGGAATTGGTTGAGATTCCTTCTTAGTTGAAGGATTTAAATACTTATGAATCTATTTTGATTCAAAGTATCCATCCCTTTCAGGCTATTGTAAGAATGGAGCCAAAGACAGGGAAATTGCCTCCATCAGATTTACAGAGAGGATTAAAGGGAAGAGTTGTTTATTTGCCTCTAGATTTGAAGAAAAACATGAACACAATTGGAGTAGAAAAAGTGGACGAGGAACCTCTGGTTATCTTAGTTAATGGGGTTCCGACAAAGAATAAGAAAATATGGCAAGATTTAGTAGATGTTAGGAAAGTTAAAAAGGCAACATTGTATTTGAAAAAAAATAATAAATACTATAAGAATGTATATGTTGCAGAAGAGGAAGTAAGTGAGGAAGAGGATAGCGATTTGTGTGCTGGTCAAATTGAGAAAGTAGAAACTTCTACTAGTGAAGAAATATATGAACATCATAGTGTTCATCCTTTGCATTCCAAGGAAGTCATGGGGAATGCTATTGAGTTGTTTCAAATGAAACAAGCCAAAGGGAGTCCCATTAGTGTTTGGGAGGAAAGTTTGGAAGCTCGGTGTTTCCCACAGCTTTTTCCAACAGGTCAGGGAGGAAGATATGATGAGCGACCTCATCAAATTCCTGCTTCTGAATACCGGACTTTGCGATTGTATGCAGGAGATGCTAGGTTTCGACAATGCATTCCTTATTTGTTTCATCTCCTGTTTGAAAGCGATCTGTCTGGACTGTCATATGCAGTGAACCACATCTTGAAAAGTGGTATACACATGCAAAACATCTCGGCAAGTGACTTTATGGATAAAGTCAATGTCCAAGACAGTATTTTGGATTCTCACCTGATTAATCTCATGGCGTGTCAGCGTGGTACTAATGAGTACTGGTACCATCGTCATGGTGATTTAAAATGTATGCTGAGGAACTTAGGTACTCCCACATGGTTCCTCACTCTGAGCTGTGCCGAGTATGGCTGGGAAGACTTACTTGAATTTCTACGAGAGGCAAATGCTAACGTAGAAAACATCGAATTCAAGACACCCGGAGAACTGTGCTCTTTGGATCCAGTCAATGTATGTAGGTACTTCAATCATAGATTTGAAGCTATGATGTCTTTCATCATGAATAAGAAGAATCCACCTCTTGGAGAGGTGTTGGATTTCTTCTGGAGAAAGGAGTACCAAGCAAGAGGTGCTCCTCATATACATATGTTGCTGTGGATCAAGGATGCACCTAAATTTGGAACGGATCCAGAAGACTCAGTGATGAGTTTTATACAACAGTATTCTACGTGTGCTGTTCCAAACGCAAAGGAGAAGAAAAGCCTAAGAGAAAAAGTTCTGCGTTTCCAAAGCCATCGATGTGGAAAGTACTGTCGTCGTAAATTCCGAAACAAGGACAAGTTCTACACCAAATATCGTTTCGGCATTCCACGACCGGTGATTTCTAAAGGAAGAGTAAACAGTTTGATGTCTTCGCTGCGACATAATGTGATGAAGAAATCACCTAAAAACACATACAATTTGAAGAGGAACGAAGAGTCCAAGTACATCAACGACTACAACCCGGTGATTTTGTCCATGTGGAATGCTAACATGGATATACAGTTTGTGGCTGATAACTGTATGGCTGTGGCTCGGTATGTGACGTCTTACATCACCAAAAAAGAGAAGACAGAATTGAAGGATATGTGGGAGGACATTTCCCATGAAAAGAGCCTCAGCAAGAAGTTGTACAGTTTCAGTCTGAAGATGTTGTCGCATCGAGAAATCAGAGCGTACGAATGTTCTGACCGGTTGTCTTCAGCAAGTCTCTATGCCAAGTCCAGGAGTATCATTTGGGCGAGTCTTGGTCTTGCTGCAACGCGTAATCGAGTTCTCAAACCTGTGCGGGAAATTGAGTATTTGGCGGAAAAGGAGCCAAACAGTACCGACATTTTGAAGACCAACATGTTGGATACATATTATCCAAATCGAAGCATTCACCTCGAGAATGTTTGTCTGTATGAGGTTCTTCAAAATTACATATTCAAGAGGAACATCAAAGAAGATACTGAGAAAGGAGTGTATGCTGTAATAGGAAGTGAGGGATGTCTGGTCAAGCAAAGAAAATGCCACTTGGTAAACCATCGAAAATTGAGTGGCGAATCTCCTGAAAAAAAGGAGTTTTTCTATTTAGCACTTTTGCAACTTTTCAAGCCTTGGCGTGCAGAAGAGGAACTGCTTGGAGATTTTCTCTGTTACGAAGACTCTTTCAATGCCGCCAAGGAGACCATAGAATGTCCTGCTTTTCCCAAATATGTACAAATGTTGAATGCGGAAATTGAGCAGGAAGCAATGATTGCAGCCGAGATTGCCAGAGACAGTTCTCAGGACAGTCAGAGTTCTGCTTCATTGAGTCAGGATCCACTAGGAGGACCTGTTATCGAAAATGAAGCTGCCACTGCTATGAATGAAGTGGAAAGAGCCATGGCACATGCTCAGGAGGATGCGGTTAACTTAGAAGAGTTGGAAAGACAACTCAACGTTGAGCAGAGGAAAATATATGACGAAGTTACCATGCAAATTGATCATGGATTAAGTCATGACAAGAAAGAGTGCTCATGTACGTCGTTGAAGCCTGTCCGACTGTACGTGAGTGGAGAAGCGGGAACTGGAAAAAGTTTCCTCATTAAAGCAATTTCATGCTATTTGCAGGAAAGGACAGAGTCATCGCTGTCTTGTGTTGTCACCGCTCCAACTGGACTGGCAGCACATAACATTAAAGGGATTACTTTACATCGTTTACTGATGCTGCCAGTGGAGCATGACAACAAATTACAATATCACAAGCTATCTGGAGATGCTTGTTTTGAAGTTTCAAGAATCTTGAGGAAAATGAAACTTCTTATCATTGACGAAGTAAGCATGGTTTCCAATGTCATGCTTGCCTTTGTGCATTTGAGAATGCAAGAAGTTCTCAAAACAGAGTATGATGTGTTATTTGGTGGCAAACACATCATTGTTTTCGGAGATCTTCTGCAGCTGACACCAGTGAAAGGGCAACCTGTGTTCAAAATGCTCACGCATGAAGATACCAGGAAGTGCCTAGGCAGCATTGGCAACGTCAATATATGGTTAAACTTCAATTATGCTGAACTGCATGAAAATATGCGTCAGGCGAAGGATGAAGTTTACAAGACTATTCTACAAGATGTTAGAATTGGAAAAGTGACCGAGCATGGGAAGGAAGCTTTACATGCACGATTACTGTCAAATTTATATCCAGAACAAGATGTTGTGCCTGAGAATATTTTTCAGAAAATTACTGAGAAGAAATCTGGAATATGTTTGATGCCAACTCTTGCAGAATGTGCCAAATTCAACAACAAAATGTTGCATTTAGAAAAGCAAGAGATTGTGAAACTGGAAGCTATTGACAGAGTAGAGCATATGGGATCAACAATTATTTTGTCTGAGAATCTGAAAACAAAATTGGATTCATTAGAGAAGAGTATATCTAAAACTGCAGGTTTTGAAAAGACTCTGAATGTGTGCTTGAACTGCCGTATAATTTTAAGAAGGAATTTACATGTTGAAAGAGGTCTGGTAAATGGATCAATGGGTAATGTTGTTGATTTTGTAAAATACAGAAATAGAGATGGAATTGAATTTTTAAAAATTAAATTTGATGGCATTGAGGAAGTACAGCTAATTGGTCGTTCTGCTAGATTTTTGCTTGTAAAAGACTTATATGTTCGCCGTAAGCAGTTTCCTGTTTGCTTGGCATATGCGGTGACAATCCATAAATCGCAAGGTTTAAGTGTAGACAGTGCATTGGTGAATATTGGCAGTTCTGTGTTCAAGGAGGGTATGGCATATGTGGCATTGTCACGAGTTAGAACTTTATCGGGATTGTACTTGATTGAGTGTGATGTCACAAGCATTTGTGCGGATCTAGATTGTGTTAAGGAATACAATAGGTTAAGAAGAGAGTATGCGCCACATTTGCCTCAATATCCTTTGTTTGAGAAACGTGTGGTAGGCCGGAAACAAAGAAATGTGACCAATACTGGGGAGGTTGTAGCAAAAAGACGTAAAGTCGATGAACCTGAAATTATAAGCAGAAACAAAAAGGATTCTGTTGAAGATGTTGTTGGTTTTCAATTTGAAAACAGTTCTGGTGTCAACTGCTATGCTAATGTAGTGGTTAATGTTTTGTTTTCTCTAGAAAATGTAAAAGAAGAGATTGTGGTCAATTCTGATCAAAGATTTTGCAGTTTGTTAAATTCTGTGTTAGAGAAATGTAGCACTGATAGAACAAACATAGAAAGTGTGTCTGAAATTCGAAATCTGTTAGACAGATGTTCAGGCCAAACACAATTCTCTCAAAATATTCAGCAAGATTGTCAGGAGTTTTTAATGTATATGCTTGATGTATTGCATGCTGAAGGTGTAGATGTAGATCAGCTGTTTGGGCTTTCTTATCAATGGCAGCATGACTGCGAGAACTGTATGGTATCAAGTACTACTAGTGTAGACTCAGAAAGATTTATATATTTAACTTTGCCAGACAGTAAATCAGTCTCCTTTAATAAGCTAGTAAAAGCAGCTGATCACAACATGGAGTGTAGCCAATGTAAATCTGAAATGATGTCCACATTATTTATACGAACATATGGCCAGTATGTCATTTTAATGTTCCAACGATGTAGGCCTGATGGAACAAAATTGACAACTTTAATTAAAAATTTTGTGGCTTCGCAGTTGTCAATATCAGGAAGGACTTTTGTAACTGCAGCAATTATATATCATGACGGTCCTTCAATAACATCAGGACATTACACAGCTTATTTAAAGTCTAGAAATGGCTGGTCATTCTGCAATGATTCTGTTTTAATTTAAAAAAAAAAATTGCCGTATGACCTTAAAAACTCTTACCTGGTGTTTTTAAAACCAAAATTTTAGGGAAAGAATCTCGGGATGTGCTCTGTGGAATTTCAAGAAGTTCTAATGGCTCCTACACGATTTGGCCTTGAGGATAAGTGTAGTTCAGAGACATAACTTCTAACCATAAGACTGGACGTCATGGAGAAATAAGTGCACTTTGAATGAGTTCAGAAAAACTATTTCTTTTTATAAGCTAATTGAAGCAGCCAATCAAAACATAGAGTAGAGGGAATGTAAGTCTGCAATGCTGTCTACTGTTTTACATTGCTTTGTGATTAAAAGTGATGTAGAGAATTAAATAATTGTAGTAGTCATAGAGGTAGTGTAAGTCTGCTTCATAGTAAGCAGTATCAGTGTCATAGGAAATGTAGAACATGACTGAGCAAGAAGGGGAAGATATTACTATTCCAGGATTGTGAAAATGATCTTCAACATTTTAATTCTGAAAGTTGCAGAAATGCCAAATGATGGGATTGGCTTACAAGAAATCCAAGAGTTATAAATGGCTCTGACAAGATTTGGCCTTGTGGAAACTTGTGGTAGAGAGCAAGAAGTCATTTATTGCATGTAACATGTTTTTAAAAACGATGGAGGTTTTCTTTCAGAAAGTGGCGGGCTGAAAGTAATAACAGCACAACAGAGTGTAAGCTGTTCATAGGACATCCTTTGACGTCATGGAAAGTAAGTTAACTTTAAGGAGTTCTGAATTCTGATTTGTTATGTTGTATGGGTTTTTTAAAAACAATCATTTTGATTGTGGTTTTTTTCCCCGCTGTTGTATGATGAATACCTTCAAGTCACTGTTTTTAGTGAATTTTGATACATTCTGTGTAGGAGGCATGGAGAAGGTGAGGCTTGTGTAAGTGTCAAAGTTGTTGCATGCAGTGCTGCACTTCAGCGTACTCTTTCATATGCTGGACTACATCTGCACAATGAGATACCTAAGCAAAGGAAACACAAGTGATGTGATTGTGAAATGAGCAAAAGAAATTGCACGTATTTCAATTACATCACCTGTGTTTCCTATCATTACGAATCACATTGTGCAGATCAAGTTTAGGTCTGTCCAGGGAAACAGAGGAGGTTTGGCCTTTGTTCAAGAGTGCAGTGGACATGACTCACTTCATTGGTAGGCCTGCAAATGTATTATCTTCTCTGTACTCTTCAACAACTCTAAATTTCATCTGCAACCCTGAGTAGGCCTCACCTCAAACAAACCTCTGGATAGGACACATCTTATTGGCATCCTGAAGCAATCCTTTAAAATTTTAGTGTCTTGCGACACTTTTCTGAGACAACAGCAATGCAAAAGATGCACCATGTTTTAAGATAGGCCTCACTTCATCTGCATCAAGATACTGTTAGTTTAAAATGTATATCTTTAGGACTGTGTAGGGGGCCTGGAGAAGCAGAAGCTTCTGTAAGTGTCAAAGTTGTTGAAAAACTGTTTGTCCTTCAATCTTTTCCCTTGTCTTTTGTAATTTTTAAATACATGTTTTAATATTTTTCAAATGTTTGTTCTCTCTTTCACAGATTGAAAGTATAAAAACAAAAAGTGAGTAATTTAACGACAATTATAAGGTAAATGTTTTGTACTCTTTTCGTTACATTTCTATCACATTTAACTTCTATTAGTTCCACTGCTTCATTTCTTTAACCCTCAGTTTCCTGCCTTTGCTACTTCCCTCATTCCTTTCTCTATTACCTACTTACTCAACTCCTTCCACTCTTTTTCTCAGTCCCTCTCTTCTCATAGTTCCTCACTCTTGTTCACTCACTCCGTCTCTATTACTCTTAGTGTCTTTGACTGATCACTCTATCACTACTTGTTCATAATGCTTTCTCTGTGTAGTTGAAGCACACTAAGGGGCATATTATGAACACAGCCAATAAAATTATTGCTGTTTTTATTGGCAGAAAACTGGTGCAAAAGTGGTTTTAGCGGCAGTTTTCGGCCGCAAAAGAGGCTTTAGCGACACATTTCTGCCGATAAAAGCTGCAAAACTTTTATTGCCTATGTTGATGATATGGCTCTATGTTACTTACATTTCTTTGCTGTTTCAATTAATCTTTTTCTGTTATTTTTTGTTTTCTGTTTTCTATTTTTTCTCTCTGTTATTCCCCATGTTTTAATCTTATTTTGAACATTCACTCACATTCTCCAAGAAACTCTTCTTTGTTATTGTTCTACTCTCTTTTTTTTTCTTTCACTTCCTTATCTATTTTGTTTTTCACAATTATACCCTCTTCCGTCTTTTCTTCGGTAAATAGATCTATTAAACAGTATCTCTTCTTTACTCCCTATAGCTGTCTTTCTTTTAACATCACTCTCTGTTTACTTTCCTTATACTTACTCTTTTTTTTTTTTTTTTTGGTTAGCTCCCGGTCCGCGTACCGGGAAGCTAACCGGGAAGCGAACCAAAAGAAATAGAGCTTGCCAGAGTGCTAAACATTCTAGCAATTTTTTTTGAAAGGGGAGGTAGTTCTGAAAAGAACTTTTTTTTTAATGTTTTTGTTGTTTTATATATTTTTTTTATTTTTTGAACATTTTTTGTTTTTTTTGTATTTTTTGAACGATTTTATATTTTTTTTGGTTTTTTTGGGGGGGAAACAACAAAAAACAGGCATTGAAAAGGGCTCAACAGGAGCAAAAAAAAAATTACTGGGGGCGGTTAGGGCAATTATGATTTTCATAAGCCAGGTTCATGGCATTTATACTCATATTACCACATGCTATCAACGCACCACAGTGCATACAAGTATGTTTCATGTGGCCAAAATTCTCTTGGATGTTTGGTACAGTTTCCCGTGCCTCTGCTGGTGTCAATGATATTGACGATCTTGACCTGGCCACAGGAGTTGATGTTGGATTTTGTTCCATATCCCGTATTTCCGCCCGGCTGTAATTGAGTGGATGCCTCCTGGTCATGTGCCTATGCATGGTATAGTTCCCATAACTATACTTTTTATCAGTCCCTCTTGATAATTTATCTTTGCAGATGAGGCAGGTGACATACCTCGCATTCACTTTCTTTTGCCCTGGAGGGATTGAATAAAACTGCCAGATGAAACTGGCTTTCCTATGGGAAACCCGGGGCATCTCTTCCAAGAACTGTGGTTCTTCTCTCTCCTCTTCCTCTATTTCTTCTTCTTCCTCCTCTGTGTTGGTCATGACCTGGGGAGGTGGTCCTCTCTTCCCATGAGGAGGTGGAGGTGGTGGTGGGGGTGCACCAGCTGAAGCAACTACTGAAGCCATTTCTCAAGTATTAATAAAGGTCTTCCTCTCACAATGATGAAAGTCAGAGTGAGGAAAGAAGGAGGGGTTTTCATCATTTGGGAAAAACAATAGTTCTCAACCAATGAAAAGTGTTATTTTTAGGTCACCTTACCTAGCCTTACATGATTATGAAACCAAAAGTGAAATGAACCAATGAAAAGTGTTATTAACAAGTCACATGACCTGTTATGCTTACGTTACGCGCTCCGGTCCGCGCCCCGGATAGCTTCCGGGTCGCTGCGCTTCGCGCCTCGGTCCGCGCCCCGGGGCACTTCCGGGTGCGCTAACGCGGTACGTCATAAGACGCATTACGCGGCAACGCGATACGTCGCGCTTTCGCGACGCGCCACGGATCGCTTCCGGGGAGCTGCGTTTCGCGCCTCGGTCCGCGCCCCGGGGCACTTCCGGGTGCGCTAACGCGGTACGTCATAAGACGCATTACGCGGCAACGCGATACGTCGCGCTTTCGCGACGCGTCACGATGTTGATTTCTAAAGCGCCAGTTGCGCAAACGGAATGTTTACCGGTTCGCGGACCGGGTCGCGGCATCAATTTGAGCTAACGGAAAGCTTTCCGGTTCGCGGACCGGGAGCGAAACAAAAAAAATATTTTTAAAAAAATTATTAATAAACATATAAAATATATTTTTGGATTTAAAGAAGAATACATTTTACAGCTATAGATATTAGCTTTTAAAAAACCAATGAAATTCACTGAAAAAAACCATAGGTTATAGACCATATATAGTTAGGAATTAGCATTTACAAAACCTTGAAAATTCACTGAAAAAACCATAGGTTATACACCATATATAGTTAGGAATTAGCATTTAAAAAACCTTATTTTACTCACACAAAACCATTGAAATTCCATATATAGTTAGTTGTACTAACTATATATCGCGCACCCGCAATCCACTGCTGATCATGTCACATATTACATCATTCATGACATGGTCAGTGACATCACTGATGACATCACTGATGACATCTCAAATGACATCACTGATGACATCACTGATGACATCTCAAATGACATCACTGATGACATCACTGATGACATCTCATTTGACATTACTGATCACATCACTGATGACATCATTCATGTGATAATACGATGAAGCTCTTCAGACTCTAATATAACCTTAGATACACTCAGTGTAAACAGACACTCACAGACTGTCACTCATCCATGGAGTTACTCACACACCTAGTCAGTCATGCAAAGAATCAATCACACCTCCATTTCCTCAACTATACAGTTATACACACCTTACTTATTCAAACATATACTAACACATATTTACTCTCTTATACAATCCCTGATACAAGTTCACAATGATCCATACAGCCACTCACACATTCACTGGCTCTTTTGCACAGTTATTTATATATGTCAACTCTCACATGTACTGTGTTTTACATATGTACTTACTTTGACATGTAGCACTGAGATATCCATTCACTCACCAATACACTGATGCACACAGTCAACCGCCCATACAGCTGTTTCCACATGCACTTTTGAACCCATACATCTAGTGAATCAACTGCTCACACATCTATGCACAGAGTCATACACCTCCCAGCCACCCACACACACACTCAGTCTCCCATACAAATACTTGGGCAACCAATCAATAACCCATATAGTTACTCATATAGCTACTGAACAACACATGCAGCAGTTTTCAGAACAACAGACATAATGATGCACAAATTAAGACAGTTTAGTCACTAACCCATGCACTCAGTGAGACACATTTAATCACTCATTCATACAGTCAGTCATGCACCTACTAAATCCTTCATCCAGACACTTATACATCCACTCATTCTTAAATATGTAAGACATATTTTAACTTTACAGAAAAATACAGTCACTGGATGTTGTCATCAGTGATGTCATTTGAGATGTCATCAGTGATGTCATCAGTGATGTCATTTGAGATGTCATCAGTGATATCATCAGTGATGTCACTGACCATGTCATGAATGATGTAATATGTGACATGATCAGCAGTGGATTGCGGGTGCGCGATATATAGTTAGTACAACTAACTATATATGGAATTTCAATGGTTTTGTGTGAGTAAAATAAGGTTTTTTAAATGCTAATTCCTAACTATATATGTTGTATAACCTATGGTTTTTTCAGTGAATTTTCAAGGTTTTGTAAATGCTAATTCCTAACTATATATGGTTTATAACCTATGGTTTTTTCAGTGAATATATATATATATATATATATATATATATATATATATATATATATATATATATATATATATATATATATATATATATATATATATATATATATATATATATATAGAGAGAGAGAGAGAGAGAGATCCTTAATATTTTTTTTTCCCGGTCTTTTGCCTCTCTGTTCCCAGCAGGGTTATTCAGCAGGGTTATACACAAAGTTGCTACACTGTGTTAAGAGAAGTGCAGAGCCATATTTACTAAATATGGCGTGCTGCTGCCCAGTTCCCCAGCACTGGTGCACAAACACACTACCTAGCGCCTCACACACACTTTTGCAACATAGTGTAGAAGTGTGTGCATAATATCTAGCATAGAATTTCTACTGGAAATATGCCTTTTCCAGTACAAACTTCTATGCCTACACAATTTTGAAAACATTTCACACATTGGGTGAGTGCTGCACAGTGCAGCACACATGCAAAGTGTGAGCTGTTTGAAGAAATAAATATAATTTTGTCTCAAGTAGGCATTATTTATTGACACAAAGCCTCATTTAATAATATTTGTAGAAAGGGCTTTGTGTCAAAAAACATGGGTGCTTCAGCTCACATTCCATTTCCACCTATGTAACTCCCTTTTTAAGCAAAGCGCCTAAAGTGGCACAATGCAGAGCAAAGTATTAATTGCGCTAAATAAAAGACACTTTTTAAGCTCCAAAAATGTTTTAAGTTAGAAAGTAAATCCCTTTTCAAGTCTTTGTGCCACTTTGTAGCTGCACTAACAGGCATATTTACAAGGGATGCACCACCGGAAAGTCACTTCTTATGACGTTCTGGTGGCGTAATGCCCTGCACCATATTTACAAAATGACATTAAGCCACTTTGCACAGCCTAACTCAGCTTTGTAAATATGGTACAATTCCATGCCGTTTTCTGCGTGAAAGGGACATGCAATGGGTGTTGCTGTGGACGTTCCATCGCAACACCCATTACTTTTTGACGCTGCCCCAGATTTACAAGGATCTGTAAATCTGAGGCAGCAACAAAAACTAATGCCATGCAAAAGCAGGCATTAGATTGGCAAACAATAAATGCTTTAATGATTGTTGATGTGCAGGAAGGTGTCTCTTCTTGCACATAAACAATCATGAAATAATTACGATTTGCTATTTCTATGCTGCAGCACACATAGAAGTAGCACATCACCATTATTGACACCTTCCTGCATATAAACAATCATTCCTGCAACGCAGGCACCTTACACAATGGCACAAGGGTGTCTGTGTTGGCACTAGGCAGCTATTTCTAGCCAGTGCAAGAGAAAACACAGAGCTGCGCACTATTTTTGTAAATACGGTGCATCCCTGTGTTTTTAAAATGGCGCAGCATGGTGCTGCAAAATGTGCTGCAGCGCTGTGCCATTGCCTCGTAGATATGCCCCTAAGTCTTGATAAATCTGCCCCTTGATTTCTTTTGTGATCAAGCAGCAGGTGTACTTCGGTTAAACGACCTTCGACTGCCGTTATTATTTACTGCTACAATAACATTTATGTTTAGTCATACCCAGAAGTGGCAACTCTAGAAAAGTGAATAAGAATCCTTAAACCACTCATTTAATTTTTGACATTTGCTGTGTGGGCATTCTAAATCGAATACATATAGAGCATGCACGTACCACGTGGAAGAAAACACATTCAAAAGTACAGAATACGACTGCAGTCTCTATTTAAAGGCCAACCCTCAAAATATGCATTGTGATTGATAGCCAACCTTTATTTCAGTGAAGGGGTGTAAGCGTGTATCTGTTATTTGCTTTAGCATCTGTCATCTTGCAATTGAAAATCTATAACGCTAACAAGAGTAAAATGACAGTTTTATTTATTCTTTATTTTATTTAATCACACAGTTTTATATAGTGTGAACGTGGTTTTGAGATGTATATATATTGCACCAGAAAATACGTCAGCATAAAGAGTAAATGTGGAAAATGACACAACGACGGAAAGCAGGACAGGGAGTATATAAATATGACGAGTGTACAGTATATGAATTCAATTCAAATTGAGAGACAATCGGGACTCTGCATTTCAATGTAACCAGTGGACATTACAACTTTCTTTGGTGTTCCTGGCCTTAGGCCGACATGTCAGAGAAATAACAACACAGTAACCGGATGCAACGCTAGAGAACTGGACACAAGCATGTGCACTCGGGCCCTTTTATGGACCGGGTCACCTGATTGGTGACACCTGTATTGGATGGGTGTGGGATGGGTGTAAAGCCAATCCTTGGGGAGTGGCTGGAAGCAACTATGTATCGTGTCCAGGACATGGGCACTAGGACCCTGGGACAGCGCAAGGGCGAGGGGACACCGGACACCACATCCGGTCAGGGGGTGGAGAGGAACGGCATTCTGATGCTGGACCTCGAGACAGGAGGTCATGATCCGAGCATGATGTGAACCAACAAATAAAGGCATACCTGCAAGATGCACATCGTGTCATGCGTGAGTTCCTGGGTGGGAAGACACGACAACTGGCGACGAGAGGTGGGATGCGGTGTCCAGCGCAAGAAGAGATAGAGGTGCGGCATCATCAGGAGGCCAGCAGCGACGTGAAGAAGATCGTGATTTTAAACCAGGAGCCCACCCTGGATCACAGTGCAGCGAAGAAGAAGAAGGAAGTGCTGAAAAAGACGTGCAGCGACGTGGGAGCCCACCCCAAGCGCTGCAGAGAGAAGACCAAGTGAAGCGGTAAGCGCCGAGGAAAAGCGCGAAGACGTGAAAGAATGGGTGCGAGCTCTCGCGAGAGTCTCGGCGGCCATCTAAGAAACAGGCGCGAGAGCCAATAGGAGCAGAGAACAGACGGGCGGCCATTTTAAAGCCAGGCAGAGTCCTGATTGGACGGGAAACAACGCGAGAACAACGGCGGCCATCTTTAAGACAGGCGTGGGAGCCAATAGGAAGCGAGGAACAGCGCGGCGGCCATTTTGAGGCCAGGCAAAGCACGAGAAAGCACGAAAAGTGCAAAAGAAGATACAAAAAGGGTGACTTAAAGTAAATTAAAGGGAAATAAGCAACAATAAGTAACATAAAGAGACAAAAGAAGTGGAAGAGAAAGAAGACAAGAACAACAAGTGGTAATAAAATAAAAGTGAAAAAGAAGTGACAAAAAGGAGTGATTTAAAGTAAAGTTAAAGGGAAATAAGTCACAGAAGTGACCCAAAAGGACAAAAGAGGTACAGAAACAGCACCAAGGACACGTGGTGTCACAGAAATAAGTGCCAGAAAGGCGCACCTAATACAAGTGCACACCAGGAAAAAGAAGAGAATAAAAGAAAAAAAAAAAGGACTAAGAAAGCCCAGAAGAGGCCAAATAAAGTAAAACAAAGAAAGAAAAAGGGACAAAAGAATTCAAAGAGAAAAAGAGAATATAAGGAAAAAGGACTAAGAAAGCCCAGAAGAGGCCAAATAAAGTAAAATAAAGGAAGAAAAAGGGACAAAAGATCACAAAGAGAAAAGGAGAATATAAGGAAAAAGGACTAAGAAAGCCCAGAAGAGGCCAAATAAAGTAAAATAAAGGAAGAAAAAGGGACAAAAGACCACAAAGAGAAAAAGAGAATATAAGGAAAAAGGACTAAGAAAGCCCAGAAGAGGCCAAATAAAGTAAAACAAAGAAAGAAAAAGGGACAAAAGATCACAAAGAGCAAAGGAGAAGTGACAAGAAAATAAAGAAAAGAAGAAAAGAGAAAGAGAAGAAAAGAAAACAAAAGGAAAGACACAAAGATAAGAAATAAGTCGCAGGAAAGACGCAAATATAAGAAAACAAGGAAATAAAGAAGAAAAGACTAGGAAAGCCCAGAAGAGGCCAAACAAGTAGAAACAAAGAAGAGAAAGAAGGACCCAGAAGAGGCCAAACAAGTAGAAAAGAAGAAAGGAGAAAGAGAAGAAAAGAAAACAAAAGGAAAGACACAAAGATAAGAAATAAGTCGCAGGAAAGACGCAAATATAAGAAAACAAGGAAATAAAGAAGACAAGACTAGGAAAGCCCAGAAGAGGCCAAACAAGTAGAAATAAAGAAAAGAAAAAAGGACACAAAAGGGGCACAAGAGAAAAGGACAAGGAGAGCCTAGAAAAGGCTAAAAGGACAAGGAGAGCCTAGAAAAGGCTAAAAGGACAAGGAGAATAACAGAAGAAGAAAAAAGGACACAAAAGGGACACAAGAGAAAAGGACAAGGAGAGCCTAGAAAAGGCTAAAAGGACAAGGAGAATAACAGAAGAAGAAGAAGAAAAAAAAAGGACACAAAAGGGACACAAGAGAAAAGGACAAGGAGAGCCTAGAAAAGGCTAAAAGGACAAGGAGAGCCTAAAAAAAAAAAAATAATAAAAAAAAATGGGTAAAAAGGAGCAACACGAAAAGACATACCGCAGGAGAAAGAGCAGCAAAAAAGAAAGGACAAAGACATGCAATCAGCAGAGCGGACAAGCGACACAAAGGAAATAAAGGCAAGAGGCACTTCAGGGCCAGGACCAAAGGTGTTGAGTATAGGGCCAGGACCAAAGGTGTTGAATATAGATGACAAGACAACAAGCTTTCCAAAGAGTCACTGGCGGTGACGAAAGTGAAAGGATCGATGATAACGGCTGCCCACGAACAACAACGAATAACAAGAAACAGATATCATTTTAAGGACAAAGAAGGCGGAGGAAGAAGAAATGACAGCGACAACGGCAGCCACATGGACGGTGGAAGATGGAGGATAAGGAAGCGATGGAGACACTAGATTCATGAAGAAATGTAGAATGACAAGTACTCTCTCTCTCTCTCTCTCTCTCTCTCTCTCTCTCTCCCTCTCCTTTCTTTCTTTCTTTCTTTCTTTCTTCGTTTGTTTTGCAACAAGGGGGGAGATATCGTGTCCAGGACATGGGCACTAGGACCCTGGGACAGCGCAAGGGCGAGGGGACACCGGACACCACATCCGGTCAGGGGGTGGAGAGGAACGGCATTCTGATGCTGGACCTCGAGACAGGAGGTCATGATCCGAGCATGATGTGAACCAACAAATAAAGGCATACCTGCAAGATGCACATCGTGTCATGCGTGAGTTCCTGGGTGGGAAGACACGACACTATGTGCCCAGCAAGACACTATATCCCTCAAAAAGTCCAATCAGTAGGGATAACTAAAGCAAACTACACACCACTGAGTAATTAAGTCTCTAGAGTCAATGAGCAGGACCACCATGGATAAATGGACAGGTGCATTTAGGGCACCTGAACATCACCACTAACATCCATAGTTTAACCAGCTGCTTTTGGGCACGAACACAGGTGTGGATTGAGTCCGGACCGTTCGATGGTCTGTCTGTTGGGTTGAACCCATTCAACTTTGGTTGGTCCAACCTGCTTTCAAGGTAGTGTGGTTGATGTCAACAGTTCAAACTGAGATGCTTCAGGAGTATTGGTCGAGTCCGCTGCAGAGGTTTCTCTTGGGGTATCTTGACTCCATAAAGGACAACCTTGTAAGGACCGAGATTTTATTGAAGATGTTTGGACGTCTTCCTCTGAAGCCCAGGTGCCTCCCAGTACCTGTCGGTAGAGCAGCTTCAGGCTTATCTCTCATGCGGGATTCCCTTGCTGGCCTTTTGTGCTGGGCTTTAAGAGCCACTGCAAGGCTGTCAGCACAGCAACAGCAGAGTCATTCATGCAGCTTCAATGATAGATGATAAATGGCCAGGTGTGCTCACCAACAGGACCCATGCGTTGGTGGGGTTAGCAGATAGTTTCTGGACAATTGGTCCCTCACGGTGCCAGGAATGCCTCTTATGTCTCTTGGTGGTACAGCGGTGTAAGGATTCACTCTGGGGGTGAGGTGCTGCTTCAGTGGTTAGAGGGATGCACAAGGCATGATGGTGTTGTTGCTATTAGACAACCTGAATGAAAGGGGACAAGGACTTGCTGGGGTAGGGTGACTGTAGGAACTTCACAGCCCCAGAACTCGGTGTCGCTAGTGTTGTTCTTCTGCTGCTGGTGCGGTTCTTCTCCTACGACATGCATGTTTCCTAGCAGGGATGTCATCATTCCTCAAGCAGCCGGTGATTGTGACCGGACTGTTACACTGGGGCAGATACGTGGTTCGAACATACGTGCAACCAAAGCCGGACTGGCTGTAGTGAGCATCATGTGTTTGCCTGTAAGGTTGGAAGGGTGGGTGCTGGTTTAGGAGAGATGAGGGCCGGTTTTGTTACAAGTGCCGGTTTTGCATTGATGCTGTAATGTCTGCCCCTAGTAATAAAAGCAGCAATGCTTCATGGTTGCCCCCAACCCCCCCTTGAAGGGGGAGGGGAGCAGTCCGGCACAATTGACTTGGCTGCTTTGAGTTCCCAGCCCAGCCCTGAGTGCAACGTACTTTCGGTTCTCCCACTGGCCTGTCGCCATTGACGTTGCTGCGAATCAGTGGCTTGCTTGTGTTGATATTTGCACTCCCATGTTGTGGTACGAGTCCTTGATCTCGTCACCCTTGGTCATCTCTCATGCGCATCAGTGGGTGCCAGGTACTTCAGTGTGACAGGTCTGGTCACATGCTCTTTTCTGTTCTGTTCTCTTTTCTGTTCTGATCTGTTCTCTTCTGTTCTTTTCTGTTCTGTTCTCCTTTTTTAGTTCTTCCATTGCGGCATGGCGTCAGGCCACAAATTGTGTGTGTTTGCTGCTTCTTCTGGTGCGATGTGTCGTCCAGCCATGTGTCTTTGGTTCTCTTCTCTTGGACCTCTCGCCGATCCTGTCTTCTTCATAGGACTGTGCGTTATCTCCTGTCATAAACCTCTCACAGGTCAACTCCTATCTTCAGGTCGGTGTGGTGCCCACCCACACGTAGCATGTTTGTTCCACAGGGATCTTCTAAGGGCTCTGCGGATGGTGGTTGACCCTCCTTCTGCCTCCCCTTCACATGAGGGCGCAGTGCTTGCACCTTGAAGTCTCACCATCGTCAGGCATAGTGAATAGGTGTAGTCACCTTATACCTTGAGGGTGCAGGCTAGTAAGGCTCTGGTGTCCGGTGCTAGCATCCAGAGCCTTCCTCTTTTGTTACAGTTGTTGGTGCCCCCCAGTGAGTTGGTGCTCACAGTCTCTATTTATTTGTCCTGGCAGTATTCCCATGTGTTGGTGGAATCACATTCTATACTTTGGTTCGATGTAACGGTGTAGTATTGTGATATGTGTGACTGTGGCACCCTGTAGTGGCATTTTTTGGCAACTGGGAATGTAGTGTACTTCCTTAGTGATGGAGGCTCCACAGCTCTTTTCTTCTGTTCCTTTCCCAACTGAAATAACTTTTTGCTTCTGGTTGAGATGCTACTTAAACTTTTTAGGTCACACCTACACTGCCTCTTCGAAACATGCTGTATTCAGTAATAGACTTTAAGCTCCGCCCATTTTTCACCCATCTTTTCAATTGACTCCTTCTACTTTTTCTTATTCTGTTCTGAAGGCTGTCACTACTCAAGTAAGCAACAGCGGCTCCTCCGCTAAGGCGAAGGAGCATCGCCCCAAAGCTCCTGCTTAGGTGCAAGTGGGGCGGTTGGGGCTGGGCTGGCAAGAGCAGGGCGGTGTGGCTGGCTGCCTTGGGTCAGCCCAACCGTCCTGAGCACGCTGCATGTTCCCCACCATGCTGCATTACACATCCTGGTGAGAAACATGCACAGCCTCCCTGTCCCCATCTGAGCGCCGAACCTTGGCATTCAGACCGATCACAATACTGCTGTAAGGCAACGTCGTGATTGGCCAGGGGATTCCGGGAGGCTATGTGCTTCCGGTTGCAGCGCGGAGAAGATGACAGAGGAGAGGCGATGTCCGGAGGCACCCGAGTAAGTCAATTTTTTTTATTCCTACCTCTGCTCGCTTAGGCCCCACCACCCCCATTCAGTAGGAGTCGCTACTGCATTTAAGTCTAGTTCTCCTACCATGAAATGTTCCCTCTCTCCCCATTTCTGTTTCTCTGCTGTCCTAGCTCTTTTGAATTCGAGTAGGACAAAGCTGTACTGCCACATTCCTTCATACAGGCCTCAGCCTCCTCACCTCAGCGGACACAAAAAACTATACACCCATATCCAAAAAGGATTACGTTTTATCATAAAGGAGTTCACTGCTGTTAAAATTGACTTAAAATTAGACAACTCTTCACCCACTCAAGGTGACATGATTCATTATAGAGCCGCTTATCATCTCAAGCTCAAGTCAAAAACTGACATAATTAAAACTCTCAAGATCCCTTCTTGCAGTGTTATCTTTTAGAAGTGTTATATCCTCGAGTTAGGCCCATGTTACATAGCAGCTTATTTCTTACATTGCCATAGAAAATAACATTCCTGCTGTGAACTTTTGCACACATTTGCCTGCACGACAATGTTGGATTAGTTTCTCTGAAACTACTTTGTTTGCACATCCTGACTTCGCACAACATTGTCAAGATGCCTTGAACATCATGTACTAGGCCTCGCTACGCACTGGGTACAAAAGTTGTCCTAGCTTCATCCACGAGGCGACAATTCTATCTACATATCCATAACATCACAAATCTAACGCGCACATCACAAGGCTGCCTTTTATTATAAATAATAGACATCCCAATAGATTAGTAGAGGAGGTACTTTCGCTGACACTGAGGGTCCGTGCATGCTGAGAATCCACCACACACCAGTCTGACATTCCGTGAGGGGTGTCCAACTCGAGACCAAGAAAGGGTCCTTCACTCTATCCCATCAGGTAATGGGGTTGGATCGTCCCTTGTGGGGATTCTTGGCTCTACACCTACACAGCTCAAGGTACACTTAGAGTAGGTTTTGCATAGTAGGAGTACGCTAGATTTCTGCCGTGTTTATATGCCTACATATATACAATTGTTCAGCACCATGGTAGAACAATATACCTACTATTTACGCTGTTGGTGCTTGTAATCACGTTTATCTGCTTCTTTCTAACACTCGTTGCAGCACACATATTTCATGCAAGAATAACGTTGGTTCAATAAATATTATTGAGAACGTCCCACTGTGCATTCTTTGTATATTTCTGTGAGAATAAGTGGGCATGAGTGACTAAGCGAAAGGTTCTGCACTGTTTCCACGATTCCTGAGGAATCAGGGTTGTCATGTTCAGTGGTTGCCAGAAACCATTCGCTCCCTGGTAGGTTAGGGGGCTTATGGTGGCGCAGTGAGCTAGCTGGTCTATAGGCCAACATATCCTGCGGGGGTGTCTGGAATCAGTCAACACCAAGCCCCTACTTTATGTCGTCCGAACAATGCGCAGGTCCTACGGATTGTTAGGAACCACATGACAGAAGTGGTCACGTCTTTATTATACATGGGCACGTAGGGCCCACTAAATATAAAATATCTTAGTGGTGGGTTAAACCGTACCTATATTTATTACTTTTAGTGTGTCAAGATAAAAATAAATTTTTAGGGTTGGCAAAATGATCTTCACACTCTTTGAAAGCTTCAACATTGTTCTGCCTTTATTGCCTGGGATCACTAAGCTTTCTTCAGTACTAAAGTCCTAAATGTAATGTTCTGGCTTAAGAATTTCTACTGGTAAGCGATGTATGAAATTATAAAGTGTTGCCTAAACGTCTGGTAGAATCCAGTCTTTGTCCTAACCTAATGTGATGCTAATCTGTATCTGGATGATGAGTGTGCTACTCAAACCTACAATGCCTCTGACACTCGTCCTGCTGACCAGCGGTTCTCCCAGTTACCATGTATGTTCACTTTATAAAGCTCACAACTTCTTGGCAGCAGTTGGGTTACACAACAATTCCTTCCTTTGAGCTGATGCACTGTGAATTCAGGGCCAACTGGCCAGGTTAATATGGCGCTCAAATCAAATCGTGTTGCAGACTGAAAGCGCATGCAGTCATTAAAAACATATTCAGCTTCATTCACATTTATAATAGTGGCCTACAGTCAGCTCTAGCACAGCTGTAAAATACATTTGTATGGGAAAGCCTGATTAACAGACAAGTCAGCCCCACCCTGGCTGGTGTCTGTGGTAATTAGGTCTCTCGCACTCTATTAAGAGTAGATATAGTTTTCTTTAATGGTGCCTGCCGGAAACGTGGCTGCCCTCCTGTCAGCTGCGGAGCAACTGTCAGTGAGTGGAATACACGCTCTACAGAAAGTCCCGTTATGTGGGAGATACAAGTCATAACAGTGTCCATGCCTCCTGCCCTGTCTTGGCATAGGAGTTAGAATAGGCGCACTTCCTGATATTGACATCTGTCAGTAGTGAGCATGTGTTCAGTCAAGTAATAAAGATCGCTAGGGAAGGAGGTGTAATATTTAAGTGGGGAAAGGGTTGTACACTACACCGCAATGAAGAGGAATTGGTGATGCCCCTGAGTAGTAGAAACCTGAGGACTCTGCGTGAGGGCCTGGAAATTCTTTGCACGTGTTTGCATTGGGGATGGCAACTTCACTGTCTTGCCATTTTGGAGAGGCTCTTATAGCTAGCTGGTGGTAGGTCATATGAGGTAGGGATGGACGAATCTGTGCTGTAGGTCACAAACAGAAATGTCTACAATAATTTCGAAAATATAAATGTAAAGGGAGGAGGGTCTTAATGAGTGTGAGAGTGGAAATAATGACAAGTGTATCAAGGAGAATGTATCCAGGCCCTTTTACTGGTTCTACTATCCATTGAGGAAACTGACCCCACAATTTTTAGATCTTTCCTGGTACAATGAGCAACCTGGAAAGCAAGATCTTGATTTCCTGAGTCCAGGTGGAAACATTGAGAGCTGTCGAGAAATTCAGGAACGTGGAGCTGAAAGGGATGATAGAGGTTCCTACTTCTGGAGGTAAGTGCTCCCATGGGACCCAAGAGGCAACTGTACTGGGAACACCCTTACTCCTAGTACATTTTGGGAACCAATCTGTTTGTAAGCCCTCCTCCTCTACAGAAGGTGGAGTCATTTAGGGGCATATTTATCAAAGTTTTGCATTGCCCTTGCACAATGCAAGGTAGCGCAAGGGTGACACAAAACCTACAAAGATATTTACCAAGCCACTCAAGGCCACCTCGCGTGTCCCTGCGTGGCTTGGTAAATCTGGAGTACCGCAAGGCTGTGCAAGCCACTGCCTTGCGTTATTCTTCCCCTTAGCCATTCCATTGGTGGAGCATGGCTGTTCCCATGCATTCAACAAAGGATGGTGGTGCATTTTCAGATTTAACAAGGCTGGTAAACCTGGGAATGCATTCAAATGCTACACCTTCCCAGGTGAGGTGTAATGAGGAGCACATGTAGAAAGAGGAAAAAGCCTCAAAGATTGTTTTCCTGCACAGAAACACTTTTGCTTGCTTTGGCGCTAGCCAGCCAAATGTACGCCAGCACAAGGAGAGAGCAGAAATGTGGCATATCGTGATAGAAATGCTGTGTTCTTGCCCTCTCCATTTCACGCAGGGCAGTACAGTGTCTTGCTGCATTTTGTTGTGTGAAATGATGATAAATGTGTCCCTTAGCCTGATAAGATTGTGTGGTGTAGTCAGATGCTTGATGTGCTGACTGTTCTGTGATGACATATGCATTTTTCATGAGAACTTTGGGGTGGCTGAAGAAGACCGAGTGAAGCCTTTTGACCTGGATGTATACTTTTGTGCTCCTTTACTGTACAGCTCATGTTTATGCTTATTTGATCAATAAACACACATTGATGGTCACTTGGTGGTTGACTGCACATCAGAGACTGTTTACTCTGGGAGCAGGTAGTAGGCAAAGGAAGATGAAATGATCTCGTTGAAGGGGCTGAACCTTGAGACAAGTCTTGTTAGGTGGATATTGGACTAGATACAAGCATAAGTGGTGTGTTCAGGCATGTTATCAGCGTGTCAGTAATATGTTACAGTAAGGAATATAAAATAATTATAGTGTTATCATTCTGGAATTATAAAACATTCTTTATTGTGCGTCAAATAGCCGGACACTACCATAGACAAGTATTAAGCGAAAGAGAAGCTAGGTTGCCTGATTAAACATATGTTGTAAAGCCATGCTGGACTTACGTGGGAATCTGTTCTTTTAGCTATTTTGAGACCCTTATTTAGTATGTCTCAAACTAAAAACCCATATTGCCTTTACATTTATTTTAAGCACCTGGTTTCATATATAGAGGAAAGGCTTTAATTTCAACAGCTCCTGTTTCAACAAAATGACATTCATGAGTGCCTCATTCTTGTCTTGAATGCAGAAGGTTAATCATTCTAGTTGTTCAGTTATTTAATATAGCTCTTTGCTGAAACTACAATAGAACACTGGGGAGTCATCATCATCATCAAAGTTCTTTATTCAGTTTATAGATAAACCATAAAAGCTTAAAAATACATTTAAAACAATAGATATACATATCCACGTAAGCACCTAATTAAAATTACATTCTCAGCCAATGTCCGTCCTTCTCAATAGTCACAGGCTGGACAGATGTTCTTCTAGTTTCAAGCATATATGTCAGTCCAGTCAATCTGTGCTTGATACAAAAGAATACCGGTAGTGCAATAATCCACATTTAAGGCAAAATAACAGAATAGGGCTTGGTGCAGAATTCCTCAATTTACGATTAGTTAATAGCAGCATTAACTAAAAACAAAATCAAGGAGGGTTAATTCTCTCTAAATAATACTAGTGCAAAAAAACATGCGTGTGAACCCAAAGATGATTTATTAATTAAAGTGCTCATGCATTAAAGTGCCAATAGATCCTATTGATTCCTGAGGGCCATGCTTTATCTCTGGTTAATCCCTTTTCCTAATTATTTCTGGATTATCAAATAGCTCTGGTCGACCCACTTTCTCCATCATGTTTTTAACATATCTGAGCTAGGGGATACGAAACACACCCTCAAGCAACTTACAGCCATTTATCACAAACAGGTTTAGGGTACACGTGTATTAATCCATATTCTAAGCCATTGTATTGAAGGGGTCAATACTATAAGGTGTTAAAGGTACCCTATGCCCAATTCCTTGTGCACCACAAAGGAAGGCGTACCTGTGGGGACAGCCAGGAGTCCACTCGAAAACATATTTTCTGTTATTTGGAGCCCTCTGGCATCTTTGTTTCCCCACAAATCACTGAAACTTCAATTCACTGGGACAGCATTAAACGCATCTCGATTATGATATGTAACATATGAAAAGAATCACTGCCTTGAGAAAGCCCTCAGCCAAATAGGCCTCACAGGCGATACATATGTCGCCTGTTTCTTCTTCCGTTGTTTGCGAACCTATTCACCCACACGAAATAAAAGGACTACAAACCAAGAAATGCATATTGGACAACATCATTTTTGAACATTATAAATATGAGTTCACCTTTCTTCCTCTAAAATCCCAGCAAGAATTTTGGACTAAGAGCTCATGGATGTAGCTCCTTGAGGAGAAAGTGCCAAACATAAATTGGGCCCTGCCCTTGATGCGGCTGCCTTTCGGATCAGATTCACCCATTACCCTATGACTACAATAGTGCGGGGACTGGCATGTTATGTTATGTTATGTTATGTTAAATTAAATTTATTAAGCGCACGTACGCCCATAGGCTTCATGGCGCTGTGGAAAACTGGCACAACATAACATGTAACAGAAAAAAGAAAACGGGATTAACTAAGGGTAAGCTTGCTTGAAGAGCCAAGTTTTAAAAGCCTGTCTGAAGGCTAACAGATCTTCATGGAGCCTTAACGGCAATGGCAAAGAGTTCCACAGGGAGGGGGCCAAAAAATGGAAAGATCCACCTCCTTGGCGTTGTTTCCTGATTCGCGGCACCACTAACAGGTGTTGCCTACCTTAGGTGTGTCCCTGCAGATGGCCATTAATTAGTCACCCACTTGATTTATATAAAGGGCGAATACCAGAGGGGCAAGAATGCACCCCTGCCTAACACCCCTTTGGATTTCCAAGGAGGCAGAAAAACTGCCATCTCCATTATACCTCTCTGAGGCCGAGAGACTGAAGTGAAGACAATGTAAGAAAGTCACTAGATCATGCGCTACTCCCAGATCGATAAGTGAAGGCCAGAGCTTAGATCGGTTTATTCGGTCAACATCCGAGGTGAGGTCCACAAAGGCCAAATAAAGACTCCCCCCTTTTTGCTATGGTGTATCTGCTGACAATCAATTGGAAGTTTATGCACTTGTCTAACGTCCCTCTTCCCTCCCTAAAGCCATATGGGATGTTGGAAATTACATTGTTATTATCTAGCCCAGCTGTCATTCTGGGCAGCACAACCCCTCCCATAATTTTTACAGCTCAATCTAAAAGGGAGATGGGACGGTATTGAGGGTCATCCCTTGACCCCTGTTTTAGGTCTTGGCCTGTTTAGGCTGCGCTTGCGCAGTCTCGCTGGCGAAAATTTATGTTTCTAGATCATGGGGCTTAAACCTGCCCCTCTTCTCCATTGGCTGTCCTCCTAAATGCTGGCCAGCCATTGGAGAAGAGTTTTATCTGTCCATTTAAGCCCTGTCTTTTTTGGATTTTGGGGGGGTGTTTTTTAGGTTTTTTTTTCCCATTGGCTGGAATTTTACATTCCAGCCAATGGGAAGAGGGGAGAAAGAAAAACACGCCCCCCAGTCTGAAAATGATGGGGCCTTTCTCCAAGGCATTTCTGCTGGACCTCGGAGAAACATGGTGGTGTTTATGGCGTGGTCCACCGTGTATGTGTTTGTTTTTATTGCGCGGGTCGCATTATATATTTAATTCCTAAGCGGGTGCCCACCCCGCTGTTTATTTTCAATTCGGAGGGAGCCTACCCCTCATTTGCCCCGTTTTCACCGCCGCAGCCCGGGACTGCAGGGAATCACTACTGTCTGATAGCGGACGGCATCACCCCTGCACTTCCAACTCTGGTGGCAACGAGTGGCGTGGCCTTGAGCGCGATCGAGAGCACACCTGCAGCAAAAGCTCAGTCTTGGCCCTGGCTGTCCCTGGGGACCCGCCTAACTGCACCGCTGCAACCAAGCCTGCCGGACGCGGACGGAAGGCCTAGGTACGCTGCTGCCTGCCCTCAAACGCTGTAGATGGCGCTGTGCCCTTGGAGGGCCTTCCTACCTGGAGTGGTGCCAGTGCAGCTGTCCCGGTGAGTGGAGACTGCTGGGAGCCGCTTCCAGGGTTTGTGGTGCTCCCCCTTTGCCATTCCTCGCCTCTGTGGCTTGACCGGGCTGCCCTGCACTGAGTCTGCTGTGCGCCAGTGCCTCATCCCGTGCCTCATGCGACTCGAGGCAGATCTGTGGACTGAAGTGGGGGGACTGTCCCCGGGTCAACAGAACTTTACATCCCCACTCCCGATGCCTGCTCGGACCGTCTCTGGGGTGATATCTGGCCCAGCTCACCCCCATATACCTCAGTGCTCACCGCTAGTCCCGCTAAAGGAGGCGCCATCGCGGTAGCGGTGTGACCCCCCACTACAGCCGGCGGGACTGGGCGCTGCGGTATGTGGAGAATGCTGCCCCGCTCGCGCCCTGCAACGCCGTATTCTTGGATCCCTGGCGTCGGGGCGGAACAAGCGCCGGGAAGAAAAGTAAACAATCGCAGGCGAGATCGGACCCAGGCGGACCGGACTGCTGTACATACTCCCTGGTGAGCGGCGCTCCGATAATTGTTGCTGCGTGCAGTGGAGGCACCCGGTGTGACTGCCCGAGAGAGACCGGGATCCCCTGCTGTGTTGGGCGATGGGGTTGGTGCTTCCACCAAAGCTACTCTGCCTGTTGGGCCCTTCCTGAAGCCTGCGTTGATATCGGCCTAGCCGGGGGGGCAGGTGTGGCCCACACTCGGCCTACTGTAGTCCTGATTGCTGAAACTGTGGCGGCGCGGCCCGCTGCTGAGAGACATTGCTCAAGAGCTGCCTCAAACTGAACTGAGCCCCACGAACCTCCAGAAGGTAGGCCCAACATAGATACCACTGTTTGGTGTGCGCTGAGTTTGCAGAGGCGGTCACAGCAACACAGCAGTGCAAATCGCGAAACAGGAGGCGCCCTGGCCCTGAACTGTGTGTCTTAGCTATGTGGGAGTAGACACAATCTATGTACTACTCGGCTTCTAACGTAGTGAAGAGCCTGAAACACCCTGAGGATCGTGACTGTTGTATCGCCCTAAAGTGCCCTGTGCCTTACATCCTGCACTCGGCCTATACATACCTGAGTCTGCACTGGCCCCGCTCACCCATCACTACCGATGTGCAAATCCTGGGTCATTTAACCTGTGAAGTGTAAATAACCCTAATACCGCTGTACCCGAGAACACATTGACCGTGCCGCATGTCCTGAAGCTCACAGGTGAGAGCCCGCTACTGTCTGTCAGCAGCCCACCCTGACACTGGATCCGTGTGTCGACCATGATAAAGCGGGGAGCTGGTAGATGCCCCATGCCGTAGAATCCTGGGCCTGTGCCATCGCTGCCGTGAGGAGCACCCGACGCTCAGCTGAACCTTCACCGTCCACAGTGAGTACCTGTTACACCTTCGGATTCCTGGCCCAATGACCTGCTGGACCTTGGACGTTTCTAGTGTGTATGGTGCTCTGTGTGTGTGTGGCGCTCTGTGTGTGTGTGGTGCTGTGTGTGCGTGTGTGTGGCGCTCTGTGTGTGTGGCACTCTGTGTGTGTGTGTGTGTGTGTGGCACTCTGTGTGTGTGTGTGGTGCTCTGTGTGTGTGTGTGTGTGTGGCGCTCTGTGTGTGTGTGTGGTGCGTTATGTGTATGTGTGGCACTCTGTGTGTGTGTGTGTGGTGCTCTGTGTGTGTGTGTGTGTGTGTGGCACTGTGTGTGTGTGTGTGTGTGTGTGGCGCTCTGTGTGTGTGTGAGTGGCACGCTGTGTGTGTGTGTGTGTGTGTGTATGACGCGCTGTGTATGTGTGTGTGGCACGCTGTGTGTGTGGCTGTGTGTGTGTGTGGCTCTGTCTGTGTGTGTGGCTCTGTGTGTGTGGCTCTGTGTGTGTGTGGCTCTGTGTGTGTGTGTGGCTCTGTCTGTGTGTGTGGCTCTGTGTGTGGGTGCAAATGCAATAGGTCTCGCATTTGCGAGAGATTAAGCTATTGGCATTTTAAATGACAATGCCATTTATTTATATGTTTTAAAAACAAAAATAATGTCATGAGCAATTCCAATAGCTCTAACTTTAACAAAGACGAGACCATTGCATTGTAAATGCTTGTTTTACATAGGTGCAATAATCGATTTGGACCAGGATGGAGGAAGACCTTTGTTACATACTGCATTAAAGATCTGTGCCAAAATGTTTGCCCAGACTTTGTGGTCAATCTTGTAAAGATCAGCAGGGACTCCATCTGGGCCCGGTGCTTTTCCCTCTGTCGAGGCTAAGATGGCCTTACATACCTCCCCTTCACTAAAGGCCAGGGGAGGATGGTCTTTACCAGACTGGCATGCGGTGTCACTGACCCCCCACCCTACTGTAGGTCATTTGAAAATGTGATACCCATTTATCTGGGGCGGTGTTGCAGTCCAGCTTGGTGTTCCCTGTACGTGAAAAGAAAGGTCTATTCACTTTTTCCCAAACTTTTGCACGGTCATAGATGACATTAGACTATAGCAACTCATGCCAGGCTTGAATCTTAATTTCTTGTTTGCTTGTTGCTATAGCTACCTCATATGCTTTCCTGCATTCCTAACATTTTATTTTATCCTTTGGAGTTTGATTCAGGGTAGCCAACAGGTTTCTATGTGCTGTGGAGCACTTACCATTGAATTACGTCTCGCTTGCTCACATAGTGCTCTTAAAGGCCACCAAGACCTCATTAGCCATGTGACTTTTTCTGGGCACAAGGAAAAATCCATGGCAATCGCAGAATAAAGATTCTCTAGAAAAACTTCAGGGATCACCCTGTCCCATTTTAATCTCTGTGTCTGGTCCTTGGAAATTATATCAAGGTTTAAGGGTCCTCCTCTTCCTTGTTTTCCAACTGAGTCTATTCTCCTGACTGGGGGGTATGTTAACATTTGGCACACCAAGTTCCACCTCCCTGCTCCACTGCAAAGGCACACGCCAATGTCGACCCTTCTGTCATCTCCTTTTGACCTATGTGCAATACCCCCTCACTGCACCTGTTTCTCCACATCTCACCTCCTTGCTACAACAGACAATTGGGCAAAACAGGCAGATTCTCGATTATGGCACCCGCCCTCGAATCACTCGCACTTTCTCTTGAGCAATAAGAAAGCTTTGCCTCAATTCCATCCAAATGAGTTACTAATGGAGTTAGCAATTCTTTTAACAGGTTCTCAAACTTCAAGAAGAGTATGTCCAAGGCCGTTTTGATTATAGTAGCATCACTAACCTCCAAATTCTCAACTGACCCCTTGCAACTTGAGGCCAACTTCTTACCCTCCTCTTATTTTTGCACCAGTGGTTTCGCGAGGGGAAAGAAGTTCACATGGGCCTAGGCCTCAATGAATGTAGACTGCAAGCCAGTTGGTGAGTGAATTGGCCATGGCGGTGGTATTTCAGTTGCAGCTATCTCACTGTAAATTGGTGCGACCTAGTCCCCTCTGGCTATTTCAAGGGACAGTCTTGTTAATTCAGTTTCTTTTGAGATGAGCCCAGCAGCCTGAACCACAAAGGAGACAATGATGGTAACCCAGAACAGTTACCTTAAGGACCAAGATGGCTGGGCTCTTCCGGCTGATGATGGGTGCAGATGGGCGCACTCTTGGCCCTGTCTTCACCCTGGTGTGTGCCAGGATGCGTTCCATGCATGTTCCATGAAGACATCTAACATGGGCTTCGATAGGAATTCCATAAAGCATATTATCAAGCCCATTATCGCCGCTTTATCGGCAGTTTCCTGCTGATAAAAGCAGCGATAAGGTATCGCCCATCCTTGATAATATGCCCCTTTATTTTTCTTTTTTCATAGAAAATGACACAGAACAGCCAATGCATTTTGTCCACTACATGTGGACTTCGTAATAATAATCGTAATCATACGCTCTTGTATAGCGCCTTATCACCGTAAGGTCTCAAGGCGCTTGCTTTGGGAACCCGTCCTGGTCTTTCCCTGCGAGATTACCCCTACTGGGCATCCCCAAGGTGAAGTCCAGGCATCCCATCGCGGTGGGGCCGTAGTGGAGATTAAGCAAGCTATTGCCCAGAGTTGCAGAGTGTGAACCCACGATTCGAGTAGGCACCGAGGCGAGAATTATCGAGTACGTGGACATTATGAGCTCAAGACCCTGCCGCGTCGGGAATTGAACCCTGGTCCCGGGTCTGACCTCTGCATCAGGGTCTGCCTCCTCTAACCGGTGAGCCACACTTCTACTGACTTCGTCAGTATATACATTTGTCTTTCAAGGTTTTGGAACCAAAGGCGAGCCAAAATTCATCATATTAGGACAGTGTATATTCCTGGTATGGACATTAACTATTCGTTCATCAAGACCCCATATGGTTAGGGGCAAGCAATACTCATTATTATATCTGAATATAGAGCAGAATGGCACCTTGATCCGTGCAGTCTCCCACCTCCCAAGCTGGCGTCTCTCCGTGAATGCTCAATACAATCAAGATGAAACCACAAATAAATAATGTAGATTATGAATAAAAATGACTGTAATACTTTCTACATGCACCTTTTTGTGCCCTCAAATCCTGGAACATACTACTTTTAATCAACTGCCGATCGGCTGTCAGGCATGCTGCTGATATCGCTGATCTCATCCTGAACAAAAACCTTGACTTAGCGATCCTGACCAAATCGTGGCTCAACAATCCTCATCTCCATGCCTGGGCCTCCTAGTCCCTCCCAACTACAACATTGCTAGGCTGGATAGGCAATCCAGCAAAAAAGGAGGAGGCATTGCCTCCATCTACTGCTCTACCCTCATTATCACAGAACTTCTAGCGGATACCTCTGACTCCTGCGAACACCTCACCCTTTCCAGTTGCAGCAACTCCACCCAACTGTGCAATCTGCACATCTTTTACCACCCCCAAGGCATGAACAACACCTTCACTGACCACTTCATGGAAATCATCACAGCCAAGGTTTCCTCCAACGCTAATAACATTTTCCTTGGTGATTTCAACCTGCACTGGAACGATCCCAAGGATCCTCATTTCAATGCCATCAAAGACCTCCTGGCCGATCAAGCCCTGACCCAAGCCTGCACACTCCCTACACACTCGAAAGGGGCCATCCTTGACTGGATCATCTCCAAGGAGTCAACACTTAAACTTATCTCTAAAGACCCATGCGACTGGTCGAACCACCATACTATCTCCTTCCAATTTCCTGGCACCCACAAAACAAGGGCACCGCAACCGGTGATTCCAAAATGCTGGGTCAGAGACACCAAAAACCTTGACCTCAGGGAAATGAAGGCTCGCTGCAATTCTGACCTCCCCACCCTCGCATATCACAACGGCCAGTGACCTCAATGACCGCTACTCTGCAACTATTACTAACATTCTAGATGACCTAGCCCCACTAAAACTAAAAAGAACCCAAATCAAAGACAGGAATCCCTGGTTCTCTTGCTCCCTCAGCAACGAGAGGAGATTCCTCCGACAATCCGAAAGAACCTGGATACAGCACCCCTCAGCAGTACATTTAAAACTTCTCCGCCAGGCCAGAAATGCCTACAACAGGCACATCCTCAATGCAAAAAAAGAATTCTTCAGATCGGAGCTGGAGAACACCAAGAACAGACCATGCAAGCTCTTCGAACTTGTCAAACACCAATCTAATAAACTGGCCAAAACATCGAAAGAAACCCCCAAGTCTCTAATATCATTTGAGGATTTCTCCTCCTTTTTCTCCGACAAAATCACAGCCTTAGGAAACAAACTCAGCTCCGCCACAAATTCTCAACCCTTTCCGGATCTGCCCCTGCCTTCCGCGTTGCCCCCACAGGCTTCACCCAAAAAACAAGCACGCTGGTCTAACTTCAAGCTCTTTGATGAAGACTCTGACTCAAAAATCCTATCTACCTTAAACCCGAACAACCACTTTAATGACCAGGTACTAGTCCTCGCTAGACTGGAATATGGCGGTTCTACCCTCTCGGGGCTACCCAAGATCTCCCTGGCACCTTTAAAAGCCTGCCTCAGCGTGGCTGCCAGACTTCTTACTGGTACAAGGAAATTCAATCACATTTCACCTCATCTGAAAGCTTTGAATTGGCTTCCTCTCGATGCCAGAATTCAACTCAAACTGGCATGCATCACGCACAAGGCACTATACTCAAACTCAACCTGCATATCTTGCACAGAAACTCGTGGTATCTGTAGGAACCAGAAACTTCAGGTCCGCCTGAGACCTCTTGCTTCAACCTATGCGCTTGCAGGAAGAAAAAAAACTATAATCGGACCTTCTCTGGGGCCGCACCAAGAGTATGAAACTCTCTTCCGCCTGCCATCAGAAGAATTCCCTCACTGGCACGCTACAAAAGGGATGCCAAAACCTTCCTTATGGGCAAATTCCTCGCCTAATTTTCACCTCAACCCCCCAGAGACATCTGAGACAATCGCTACAAGTAAATGTATAATGCAAAATGTACATATGTATCCTCTATCCTTCATGTACCCAGCACCCCGCCACCTTCTACCCTATTGTACACTTTTGAGACTATCGCCACGAGTAATATGTATAATGCAAAATGTACATACATACCCTCTATCCCTTATGTACCCAGCACCCGCCCCTTCCTATGCTACTGTGTACTTTTGTGACTTTAAACCTATTGTATACTGTTTTTGTTCAAGTAAAGCGCTCTGATACCCTAACGGGTCAAGTTCACGCTCTATAAAACACTAAAATAAATAAATAAATAAAAAGTATGTGATTCGAAAAAATTAATTGGAGTAGCAATTTTGCTAGGGTGAGGGGTAGCTCAATTTCTGATGGACACTTTTACCTTCCGATTACTCACTTGTAGAATAATCCCAAGAGTCATACTGGATCTGGGAACTTCAGAGCTCTTTCATTGCTGGTAACGGGAACTAGTTTCGTATCAGTGCTGGAAGTGGTGCTTGGTGACATCATTGAAGTCATATAGCATCCACCCTGCCATACTGACATAATTTCCCTTTTTTCTGTGGATCCTTTGTCATGGATCCAAAGCTCACTCTCTCTGCGTAGATTTTTTCTTCACACAAATGTTTTTAAAAAGTTCATTACCATATCCTCCCTAACAAATCATTATTTAAACCTTGAAGGGACTATGAGGGACAGTTGTCCATTATGGACCCCCACACTGTTTGCCTCTTGTTCCTGGGATCAGACCACAACTTCTGGACCTGTTCCTCGTGTCGCAGCACCCACCCCTCTGCCATAAAGGAGTGCATAGCAAAGCTCTCTATGGGCCAGGCGAAAGAGGACATATAGAATCGGAATCTTTCCAGGCATCGCTGCAGGTCTCCATCATCTTCATCAGGAAGCAAAAGTAGTAAGGAGCATAAGGAGACCAAGAAACATTCCAGGGGTAAATAACCTATTTGCTCACCAATTCCCAAAAGACATTTGTCCTCAGAGATGGAGTTGGTTGACTTATCCCTAGTGGCTCCCTTCCTAGCGGTCCCACTCTGATAATTCCTTTGGAGCCTGCCCTGGAGTGGCCTCAGACCAGGACAGGGGCTTCTTGCCTTCCCAGCACCAGCACCAGCATTCCTCAAGTTTCAGATGCAATGGTTGGACCTGGTGACGTTCTTAAATGGCATGTACTCCCTTTTTGCAAGTGCATATATTCCATCCAGCATTCCTGCGGGCTCATTGGTTCCATAAGGATAACCGATGTTCCTCTCTATTACCCAGATGTCACGCGCACTGCACCATTGACCTTAATGCTGACTACGCATTTTCTTTAACCAGTCCTCCGAAACACAAAACCTTAGACAGCGCCGCTGCCACTGGTGCCACATCTGCCTCCACCTTCACCCCTGAGACCGGATACTACACCACCAGTGCCGCTAACTGATACTGTTAAAAAGAACAGATCCGGCAGAGAGACCCAATGTCTCTTTGAGGAAGAGGAATACCAAAATAGACTTAATGACATTTTCTGAATTGATTCGGACCCTGTTGGGGACACCGGCAAGGATCCTCATGGATACTTCCCGGGTTTATCCTCTACTAGTCGTTTTGACACCTCCCCGGAACTGGCCATGGATTTCCGCTCTGGCCTCTCAAAACCTGAAGTGGTCTCCGAACATAAGATAATGCTGAAGGCTGAGGAGGTATTAGACTTACAGCTTCCAAACACAGATGCTAAAATAAATGTTCTTTTGCCATTGGCTCCAACAGCAGATCCCCTGCTTCCTTTCAATAAGGCAATTTTAGCACCAGTCATGACAGCATGAAAGAAGCCATCTTCGACTCTGGCAGTCAACTGACAGTGGACCATTATTACTGTTGTGCTCCAGGTGATCTAGCATTCCTCTCAGTCCACCCTTAGCCAGACTGTCTTGCCACGTGGGCTTCCAGCTCTGGTCAACTAGGAGAAGCCTTCCAGACAGTCCCTGCTGACAGAGAATCAAAGCAACCAAAGACCTATGGGCAACAATCTTTTTCCGTGGTAAGCATGTCCCTGAAATCAATGAATGCAAACTGTCTCCTGGCACATTTCAACCATGCCTTGTGGGTTATGGCCTAGATGGTGGTCCCTTTTGTGCAGGAGGCATTTCCAAGAGATGCTACAATACATCCAAAATACCTCATGGCGTGTCATAAAATCTGCGTTGGGCACAGCCAACTCGGTGGCCAGAGTGATGGGTACCGCAATCACCATCCACAGAGATGCTTGGATTAGATTTTCCAACTTTTCCCTGGAGATTCAGGCAAATCTAATAGACCCTCCATTCAACGGGTCGCTCATCTTTGGCGACATGGCTGATTCAGCGCTGGAGCATTTTAAGATTTGCAAGCTCACTGCCCACTCCCTGGGTCTGCAATTGCCTCCTCTGTCGAGAGACTGCAGACAGTTTTGACATTTTGGAAGATTCCAAAAAGGATTTTACTTTTGCCAGTGTTAGCCATACTAGCTGCAAACTCAACAGCAGTCACACCCACTCGGCAAACATTACAAAAGCAGAGGAAGGGGTTGTGGTTCCACCCAACAATCCTTCACTACTCTTCTCCCACACCACAAGGAAAGCATACCTCGTTTGCTTCCTAAACCCACTCAGAGCCTGTGGAAGGGCAGGTGTCCTACTTTCTTCCAGCCCTGGAGGCCATCACTTCGGACAAGTGGATACTCCAAATTTTGAAAAGGGGTTACACCCTTCCCTTCCTTCAGTTTCCATTCCCTATTGCCCTCCACTCTATTAACTCCCTCCAGAATACCTTACGGTACTGGAAAAGGAGGTAGTCGCTATCCTACAGAAAGCACCTGTGGCGTTAGTGCCAGAGCAGGAAAAGGGCAAAGGATGTTATGCACATTACTTTCTGATGCTCAAGAAGAGTGCCATAGGTGGATTCACACCATCTGCAGCCAACAGCATCCCTACTGTTTGACCTGTGGTTTTCAATCAACAAGCCCAAATCTCACCTGCAGCCCTCCCAATGACTGCAGTTAATAGAGTTTGCTCTGAATACCACCATTTTCCATGCATTTCCTCCTCCACAAAGGATCAGTAACAGCCAGGAAATTATTCCATCTTTCCACCAAGGTGCTAGGTCTCCTGGCTTCAGTGAGGCCAGTTCTTTTCCCACAAGTCCATCTTGCCTTTGACAACATGGCCTGAGAGGAATTCAAGATCAGACAACAGTGGGTTAATGAACCAGCACATGACCTCAGGAAGCACTTTCACACCAGGAAGTCAGAAACTATCTGACAGACTCTAATCTTTACTCATGCAAGACCCAGTTTAAAGCACCTATTATTGTGCCTGTACATGTGTTTGACAGATCCATTGGGGCTTATTTAATAGTTGGTAGACAGTACTCCATTCCACCATGTCAACTGAGGAATGTACTTTGCTGTCCTGGAAAACAACAGTCTGCCATAATTAAAGTTCTCTGCCGGGCAGGTGGAGATCTCTGTGCCTTCAGAGGAACCACCATCACAATGACTCCTCTGAATATACTGAAGCTTTCCTTTGTGAGAGCCATGTTCGATGTACATGCACAGCAAAGCTTTTTGTTTTTCAAAAAACTGCCAAAGTGGTGATGATATACTTGATTGTTATTCGACCCAAACCTACAGTAGCTCTTTGTGGTCTGATGGACAAATCAAATAATAAAGATATGTACTTTAAGCACTTTTGGACACTTTTACAATTTTTTCATGCAATGCAGTGCAGCAAGGGAAGTTGCTGTGCCCCGTTACATGAAAGGAAGAGAGCATGAGAGCACTATACTTACAAAGATATGGAGCATTTCTGCTCTCTCCTTGCGCTGATAGACTGTGTTCTGCCTAGTGCCAACACTGGCACCAATGCACCAGGGTGCATGAGCTACGGGGCAAGGTTGTTTTGTACAGGAAAGGACACCTGTGGATGTGTGTAGAGGGCTGTAGTATGGCACAGAGTGGAGGGGCATAGAGTGGCATGGAGTAGAGGGACGTAGAATTGAGGGTCGTAGAATGGAGGGGTGGAGAGTGGAGAGGCGTAGAGTGGCGGGGCATAGAGTGGAGGGACATAGAGTGGAATAGAGGGGCATAGAGTGTTGTGGTATAGAGTGGAGTTTTGTAGGTAGAGTAGAGTGTTATAGAGTTGAGGGGTATAGACTAGAGTGGATAGAGTGCTGTATACATAGAGTGAAGTAAAGTGTTGTAGAGTGGATTGAAGTGTTGTAGAGTGGCGTAGGGTGGAGTGTTGTAGAGTGGAGTAGAGTGGATTTGAGTGAAGTGGAGTGGTGTAGAGTGGCGTAGAGTGGTGGAAAGTGGCATGGTGTAGAGTGCTGTGCGATATAGTATAATGCCATAAAGTATCGTAGAGTGTCATGGAGTAGAGTGCCATGAAAGGTCATAGAGGGGAGGGTCGCAGGGTGTCGTAGAGTGGAGCAGAGTGGAGTAGAGTGGCTTGTCATAGTGAAGAAGGGAGTAGAATGGAGGGTCATATGGTGTAGGTGCATAGAGTGGAGGGGCTTAGAGAGGAGGGTCATAGAGTGGAGTGGAGCAGAATAGAGAGGAGTAACGTGTTGTGGAGATGTCATAAAGTGGAATGTAGTGGCATAGAGTGGCACAGAGCAGGGTAAAGTAACATAGAGTGGAGTGGCATGGAGTGGAGTAGAGTGTCATAGAATGAAGAGGCATAGAGTGGCTAACATAGAGTGGAGTACAGGTTGGTAAAGTGGAGTAGCGTTGAGTGGTGTAGAGTGCCATAAAGTGCAGTGGAATGGCGTAGCATAGCGTACAGCAGAATAAAGTGTACTAGAGTGTAGTGGCATAGAGTGGGGTAAAGTGCTATAGAGTGTTGTAGAGTTTTAGTGACATAGAGTGGCAAAGCGTGTTGTGGAGTGGAATGTCGTGGAGTGTTATAGAGTTTTTTTTTATTGTTTTCACTAGCATTTAAAATAACGAATATCATAGAGGCGAAGGTGTCAAAATAGTTAACAGTGAGAAAACCAGAAAAAAGAGGGGGATAGGAGGACTGGAGGGGGGGAACGGAGAGCGGGAGAGGCATAGCAGGGCAGATCCAATTATGCAATTTAGTGTTCCCTACTGACAAAAGCTGAAATAAAGACATGATGACATTACTAAATCTGTTAAGGAAAGAGAGCTTAATGAAATCTGGCCTACTTCAAGATATAGGCTTATGTTGCGGTCTACCAAGTCAATCGCATCGGGGTATCAAGCATTCCACAGGGGAGCTGCTACTACAAATTCCAGGGATCGGGCGCCTACTATTAGACCCGCCTCTGCAGGCAATCGAGGAGGGGAATCCTGAAGATGTAAATACAACAGCAGGGGTTTTCAAATATCTTTACGGCAAGATGTCAGCGGCATTTGTTCCCAATAGTTGGCCAATTGTACCTGACAGTAGGCAGCATCTTGCAGCCAGGGCTTGACTCTGGGTGTAGGTCTCCTCCCCCAAATCATAGCAACTAGAGCTTTGCCAGGTGCAAGATCATAGCCTCGAGATCTCAGATGGCAGGTCCCTGACATAGGCCAAAAGGCATACCAGTGGGGTCTGCATCACAGGGTGGCCAGTAAATCTGTTGCAGGGTATGATGCACTTTCTGCCAATAGTCCGCCACCCGTCGACAGTCCCAGGCGAGGTGCAAAAAAAAGGCCTGAGGAGCCAGACACCTCACACAGCACCCTTCCGTCACCAATCCCATACATTGTAGTTGTGCCGGTGTATGGAATAATTGGTAAAGGAACTTAAAATAAATAAGTCTCAGTCTATAGTTAGGCGAGAGAGCTGCAGT
The DNA here is from genome assembly GCF_964261635.1 of Lissotriton helveticus. Taxonomy (NCBI): domain Eukaryota; kingdom Metazoa; phylum Chordata; class Amphibia; order Caudata; family Salamandridae; genus Lissotriton; species Lissotriton helveticus. The sequence goes on along the minus strand of NC_136063.1, from coordinate 1,629,838,240 downwards.
CTGCTCGCAGCAATATGTCCACTGCTCGTCTGTGATAGGAGGGGCAATATAACGGGCCCGGGTATCGCAAGCTGTTGGAGTATGGTTGGGTGCCTTGTCCTGCCTTAATAGCATGTAGTCAAAAGACTAATTTATGGGAGGAGGTATTTGTCAGCATGTGTTCAAGAGCGTGTAGCATGGGTGGAGGCTCCGGGAACATGTCATGCAATATCCTACATGTGGCGTGTATCTGGTGGTAAAGCAAGGTGTCTAGTGCAGTAGTCCATGGGTATTCACTAAGAGGGAAAGGAGCAGGTCTGCATAGGTGAATATTATCCTCTTATGGGCTCGTGCTCTAGCGCTATCATCCTATAGGGCAGGCAGCATTGCGTTGTGCACTAACGAGATAGATGGGGTGTATGTGCATTTCCGTCTGACTCAACGACGTAGGACACCCATCGCCCAACGAACACATTCAACTGTATAAATCTCTCTGCATGAAGGCTTCTGTTCCTGGTATAGTGTGATAGATAGTAAATAGGGATACACCACATCTGTCTCTATCACAGTACGTGGCTGGAATCATGTAGGATATAGCCAGAAGGGAAGATATTGAGCCTAAGCACAGAATAAGTCAGTGTCATGTCTGATGCGTTAAGGCCACCCTGACGCAGGCGAAGTGTGAGTATTTCCCATGCAATTCTCTGTTGCTTCCCAGCCCACTCAAGTGATATCAGGTGAGCGGTATGTATGAAGTTAATGAAGAGATATAAGAATTTGGGCAGCACAATATTTTGGTTATCACTAGTCACGCTGTCAAGGACAGGGGGTATGGTTCTATGTTGAAATGTTCTCCTCTGGCTAGAATATGGCTCTCCCATAGTTAGCTCGCCTAAGCTCATCCATGTCGTGACTGAGCCAGATGCCGAGACTTCCCCAGGAGAAATTCAAATTCAAATGGAAGTGTGCTGCCTGTATTTGGAAAAAGTATGGATTTAGCCCAATTTATATGGATGCCGGAGTGGCTGCCAAACTTGATGACTTCCCACATACTTGGTTCAAGATTATGTGGAGGGTCCAGAATATATAGTTCAATATCATCAGCATACGTCGAGATTAACATTTATCATGCTGTGAAATTGAGCCCTCAATGGGCAGAGTGTTGTCTCAGTCGGACTGCCAATGTTTCCATCGCAATCGCAAAATGGACTGGGGACAGGGGGTAGCCCTGACGAGTGCTGTAACTTATTGGATATGAGTCTGATATCATCCCGTTTAAGCGTAGTCTGGCAGTTGGGATGGTTTACAGCAATGAGGTGCACGAAACGTGAGATGAGACCTAGGCGAGAGAGAAGAAAGAATAAGAAGGGCCATTCCAGCGAGTCGAGTGCCTATGTGGCGTCCAGCAAAGCAGCAACATCGGCCAAACTGGGTTCCATGCTTTGTAGCAAAGCAAACATCGACTGATCAGGGCGTACTAAGTTAGGAAGGAGCCCAAGAAGGCTATTGGCAATATGTATGGTGAGTATTTTATTGTCAATGTTTATGCAAATATCCCTTCACTGGCAGGGGCATCATACCGCGTCTCTGAGAGTGGAATATGTGACAAGGCTTAGCAGTTTCATCGGATGTTATATCCAGTGTTTCCTCAAAGCTACACCTAATGCCCTTGGACATCAATCTGGGGTTCTTGTGCCCCTTTGACCACTAAGTCTGTTATTGATAGGGCAGTTCACTTGGATCGTCACTACCCTTAGGGATGATTCCTATACACTCTGTTTTTCTGAGGGATGGATATGGGGTCGAGGTGGGTAATACTCTTAATTATGTTTGGGGTTGGAGTGGGAGGGGTGGGAATGTTCCTACATCTTCTTGTTTGTTGCTTTTGTTTTTTCCTCAGGCATGTCCTCCACACAGCACTTGACAGTACATTATTCCCCAGGCTGGCAACTTGCTACACTCTAAACTCCTCTTTGCCCTTCTCAAACCTCTTGACAGGCCTCATGTTACTGTCCCTACAGGTCTCCTATACAGGCCCACCAAGGCCCAGATTCCATGACGCTAGCCATTAGGTGCTTAACTTGGAACGTATGTGGGCTAAACGATCAGTGTAACGCCAGACAAGTGCACGCCTACATTGTCAGACACCACATTGACATATGTATCCTCCAGGAACTCCATCTTACCCCATCGACACACTCCCGCCTCAAGGCGGGTTGGTGCGCAGAAACGCATGTAGCTCTCTATTCAATCTATGCATGAGTGACGGTAATACTCATACGCAAAGGCTTACCTTGGCATCCGACCCAAACCGTAAGCCACACGGATGGCTACTATGTCATCTTAACAGGGACACTACACTGTTACCTCGTTATACTGGCCTCTATCTATGGTCCAAACACCGACTGCTGGAGTTTTTCAGATGTATGGCAAAAATTGCTAATATAGGGCCAGGTGCTGTGATATGGAGGGGGGGGCATTTCGACACATGGCGCATGGCCACATACAGATTACAGGTTGACCACACGAGTGGCATAGAGTGGAGTAGAGTGTTGTTGAGTGGCTTATTATGTCAGAAAATGTAGTAGTGGAGTAGAGTGGCATAGAGTAAAGTGTCATAAGGTGGTGGAGAGTGTCATAGAGTGGAGTGACATAGAGTGGAGCAGAGTGGAGTGGCCTAGAGTAGAGTGGTGTAGAGTGTAGTATAGTAGAGTATCATAGAGTGGAGGGGTGTGGAGTAGAGTGGTGTAGAGTGGAGTAGAAAAGAGTGGCATAGGGTGGCGTAGGATAGATTAGCGTGGAGTAGAGTGTCATAGAAAGGAGTGGCATAGAGTGCCCTAGAGTGGAGTGGGGTAGCAAGGGGAGTAGTGTGTCTTGGAGTAAGGTGTTCTAAAGTGAACTGGCATAGAGTGGAGCTGCGTAGAGTGGAGTATGCATAATGCGGTTGAGCACTACCATTAAAGATAACACATTTTCACTTGAAATGACCATTACATTTGCACATGCAGTTTTACTGATTAATCTATACCGCGCACAACCGATAATGTGTGGAAATGGCACAGGTAAGTGTTTTGATTTCTTTTGATCGTATTGAAATATCCGTTCCCACCACACTTCGAAATTATAAAAAATGTAGTTCATTAGTGCTTTCCTAATTCTGATATATTCTAAAATATATCCACTGTTTATTACAGACATTTAAATTATTTTGTGTGCTAGAAAATATAACATCCTATAGCTGTTCGTCTAACATGGGTACCCAGAAGGATTGTCACATAAATCCTCTCACTGTGAAGTCAGAGAAAGACAAGTTAACACCAAGCTCCCTCGGAAGACAGACTCTGACGTTTGACCTCTGTCTTTGAATGCACAGCAAATGTGACAAGATAAGAACACCATTTATAGACCTTTGTAGAGAGAGCAAGCAGTCATGGAAGACTATAATGAGCGATGGTGAACAGGCTATGCTGCACGGGTGGGAAAAAGACATACTGGACAGCCTAAAACAAATAAAGCAAGCAAATGTGAATTACAAAGCCAATGATAAGCAGGGGGTAGAAAGCATTCCCAGGGAAGCTTTCAGAATGTCCCCAAGGTGGTGTTTCAAGTTAAAATTATAGCCCTCATTAGGGAGGAGGGTCTGCTGTCTATTGACTGACAGCTCAATGTCAGGTTAGACAGGACCCAATGATTTAGAGTGCCATATTCTAAATAACAGATGTAGGAAGGCAAATACCGGTCGGTAACAGCCGATTTCAGCCGTTACTAACCGGTATTTGGAGTTTGGGATGTAGGGGCATGTTAAAATATAGATTCGGTAATTTTACCGAATCGGTATGATTACAGAATCTGTATTTGGACATGTAGGTAGCACTGTAGTCCGTGCTACAGGGGTTTAAGAATTCTTAATTTACCACCAACTAGAAGTTGGTGGTAAATTATGAAAACCCTTTAAAAAGCATTTCTTTTGTTTTTGAAAAAGTGCCATGTTGCAGACGTCTGCAACATGTGCACCCATGCACAATTGAGGGGTGCAACAGGGTGTCAAAGTGACACCCTGCCGCCCTTCAATGTTTCCCCCAATTACCAAATTGGTATTTACCGATTCAGTAATTGACATTCATTCCTATAGGCCTCCAGGCCCATAGGAATGAATGGCAATTACCAAATCGGTAAATACCGATTCGTAATTACCGAATCATACCGATTCAGTAATTAAATCGGTAAAATTACCTACATCCCGATTGCCAGTTCTTAAATACCGAATCAGTATGATTCGGTATTTAAGAATCGGTAATCTGGGATTACCTACATCTGGCCTAACTGTCTTTAGGCGCAAATGTTTGCATCATTTATTTGCAGCAGACAGGAGTCCCAGCCGCTGCCTATGCACTTGCTTCCTGAGCAGACCAAATATGATCCTGACCTTATCCTTCTGGCAAATTCTGACTGCTGTTAAACCTCATGCAAACATAATCAAAACTACCCCACATAGCAGGGAGGGATTCGTGTTTTTTTGGTTCACTGCATTCACTTAGTCAATCTAGACCACTTTCAATGTTGGGGTCTAGCAGAAACAGTAGTAGCTATATTTCACTCCAGATGTACCAGTAGGAGAATTGAGAGTACATATGGCAGCAGGGCCTTCATGTTCCTTCTTATGGTTCATGGATGACTGCCACAGTCTCATGCAAAGCCAGTTTTACAATCTACAGGGGATTTGAGTAGCACACCTACACCCATCCCCATTTCCTGTAAAGCCTGGAATAAAATTGCAGGAGCAAAACTGTTGCAACTATCAATGTTCCTACTCTACCAAATCCACCATAGATGCAAGTCAGGATAATCAGTGAAGAGCTAAGGGAAACACGGATGGGATAGGCAGAGAGACATACCGCCTTACAGGTCAGCCCTCACACTCCTTTGATATGTGATAATTGCATAGAGAATTAATAAAAAGCATAAGACAATTATTTTTTCTATTGAACCTTCCACCAGTGTATGGACCTGTGCAGGTTCAAGACCCGTGTCTCCTCACAAAATCACTAAGAAATATCTCTGTCTGGTAAAGCTCAAATGATTTATGCACTAGTGTTTTTGGTAGAATACGTGTGTTTGTTATCATCACAAACGGATTATTGCTTTAACAGTCTTTTTCTCTCCCTGTTTTTTTGTTTGTTATCATGTCATAAATGGATACTTACTTAGGCAGTTTCTTGATCCCTCAAATATTTTGTTTGTTTTTTCACAAACACTGCTAGAGTGGATTGCACAAGTTTTATATGCCTCTAAATTCCCTACTCTGTAAAGCTTGTAGTGCTTTCAAAATGTGGGAGGCAGATTTACTAGTATCACACGCAACACAATACAGCAAGGGATCCATTCCTTCACAAAAACAATCCTCCCTGAAATGTGGGTGGTAGGCAGCCAGAAATGCATCAGAATCACTCTAAACAAAAATTCATAGACTCTGAAAGTGCAAAACAGACGGAGACTTCCTTTTCTACACTACTGTCTCTCGGTTCCAGGAAAGATGTCATGGCACCTTCCATACCACTACCTAAACTTCCTTTCTAGTAGTTTTTACATGAAATATAATGCCTCCAGGGAAATCACTGCACCCCCTTAAGTTTGTTTGAGAATCATGCCCCTCAGACCATGACTTCAGGTGTCAGCCTCACAAGAAAAAAATACTTACTTGTGGTAACAACTTTCCTGGTGGATACTCTATCAAACTTCAGATTCCTCAACTGTAGAAAAACCCCAGGCATCAGACTTGAACCGGAAACTACAAAGTTCTCACATGGCCAGTAGGGCTGGCTTCATTTCAGTGCTGGAAGTGGCATCTTGTGATGTCATCGAAGACATATAGCACCAACCCCAGTGTAAGAATGGCAGTTTAAATCTCTTTTTTTCCAGCTTTCGAGGCGTGTGTCAGACTAACATTGATGAGATTGTGTAGTATCAAAAACCTAAAGTGGAATTGCATTAACTTTCCCTATAAAACATCCATCAAATTGGGAGGTGGGCAAGACAAGGAGGTATCTGCAGGTAGGTGGAATAAGCACCAAAAAGATCATTAATGCAGATAAATATTTTTTTCTTCTGATGAATACTTCCACCTGCAGTTTCCTTACCTGTAGTACAGATTACAGACCAACAGCCTACCCTTGGAGGAGGGTTGATTGGCAATTAGGCAAGGAAATCCTTTAGAATTGGTCTGGTAATGTGCCCATCTCTTCGCATTTTGAAATCTAGGCAGTGGTTCTTGGAAAAAGTGTTCAGGGGCACCCAAGTTTACGCCTTCCAGATCTCTGTAATAAGAACTCCTCTAGCAAGGGCAGAAATCGTAGATTTGGTTCTGGTGGAATGAGCCCTTAGTCCTCCTCAATGGTCTTTCTTGGTCAAGGCATACCAGGTTTGGATGCTTTGAATTGTCCCTCTTCTTTGCTGTACAGTAACCGACCTGTAGCTGATCATTCCGTCATATGTCCTTAGTATGATCCAGATGGTAGTGAGTACTCTCATAGGATCCAACCAAAGCAACTGCTACTCAACCTTAGTGGGATGGGGCAAGAGATAGAAGGTTGGAGGTGATGGACTGACCCAGGTAGAAAGGAGACACCACTTCTGGCACGAAAGCAGCCCTGGTTCATAACACTAACTTGTCATGATAAAAAGAGGAACAAGCATTGACATAGCCAATAGGTCTCGCCTTTGGGTCCTTATAATTGTTTGGTTATCCAGCACAAAATCCTTGGTGCAACAACATCAACTGTTGCATGGCTAAACACTTATATGGTCCCAAAGGTGAGACCTATTGGCTATGCCAATGCTTGTTTAATCTCACCTCGATTTTTGCGCAGTGGTATAGTCTTGTCTGTTTAAGGACTCACTATATAAAATCAAGCAAATTAAAAACGTGATCCCAGACTGATGTTGATCCTGAAAAAAAACATGACCATGTTTCTCCTGCACCCACAGTCGCGGTTCCATAGTGAAGAGCACATGCAATTTCAAGCATTGGGTCTTATAAATAAACCTTTTCAGGTATAAGCATTGCTCCGTTGCTTTAGTCCCCACCCCCTCCACACACACAGGAAAGTTAAACATCGGGGACATTTAATGTCACATGGGCAGACAATGGTTTATAAAGAGCAGCTGGTGAAGAAATACCAGGCATGACACGTTCTAGAATGTACGAGAGGCTACTTTCCATCAAAAGAAAGAATGCATTTGAAAAAACAGTGATGTCTGTCTGGTGACATGCATTTTAGCCATTCTATTGAAATTATTATCAGTTTTCAGCACCGCAAAAGTTCTTGACAATAGGGTGCAAGCTATTGTAATTGCTTTCAGAGTCCGCATGCACGCCTTCAAAGGAGACTGACTACTAGATATTAAACGTTAATCAAGCTGTTCGTGGAAAGCATTAGTACAAGAACCCAAAGGTCTCGTGCAGAAGCACGCTCAAATTGTGATATTTGAATTTCCAGCGTTGTATGCTCAAGTCAGTCACCCTAAATGGCTTACACTGTGAGCCGGTTTCTTTTTGGGAGGAGTTTCATGGTAGCTGGTGTCTGCCGAACAGAACAGGGGTGGAGTGGGGGCAGTGGCTGAGCTCACAGGCACAGCTCTGCACTGCAGCTTGTCATCGGGAGCCGTTAGCAAACCGTAGCAAAGAGCACATTCCATTTCAAGCATAAGCTCTTATAAATAAACCTTTTCAGGTATAAGCATTGCTCCGTTGCTTTAGTCCCCACCCACTCCACACACACAGGAAAGTTAAACATCAAGGACATTTTATGTCACATGGGCAGACAATGGTTTATAAAGAGCAGCTGGTGAAAAAATACCAGGCATGACACGTTCTAGAATGTACGAGAGGCTACTTTCCTTCAAAAGAAAGAAGGCACTTGGAAAAAAAAATACCCTTGCTCTTTTCTAGGATTCTCATGAACAGTGTGTCCAGTGGATTGAGAGATTCATACACGGCCAGCACAGCCCTAAAAGGATCTCCTTCCTCTATGACTCCTTGACAATGGCTGTTGAGACAGGCCTTTTGCCACCAAGGTATTGTTTATTTCTCATTTATATAGAGAACCATCACAGTACCTGGAATATTTAGGTGTGCATTATTTGGGAGTGCTCGCTGTATGTTTACCGTTCTACCTTTCTGCATACCGTGTAAAGTTTGAGTGAAAGAACACCAGTTCCCATTTTTTCTGTATGTCGGAAAAAAGGAAGTTGGAAATTTGCTAGCACCCAGCATCAGGCTTTAAATTGACTTCAGACTGCACATAACGTAATATCTCGTGCATTTGTAGTGAGCAGATGTACTGCTTTGCAACATTTACAGTGTAGCACATGGAAACGTAACAGCTAAACGCTCAGGTTTTGGGAAACTGTGTGAAGTGATGACTGTATGGATGCTAAATGGATTATCAGTTCCCTGAAACCGCTCAATGTTTTGTCTCGATTCGTGCACAATTTTATAAAGGATACAGTTGAAAATGTTACACCTTTGCGCATGAAGTGAAATTAACAGTTAGGTGGATCAGCCTGGGGCGTGGTAGAGAGTCTGCAGCCTCATGTAAAGGCCTGTATGCTGTCTTGCAGTGGTGTCCATTCAGTTCTACTCTCTGTAATTTAAGGCAGAAAACACACGATGTGCCTTACATAAAAGTATCCAGAAGAAGTCCCATATTTGTACTGCTTTTTGTAGATATCTGGAGAGGGGGGAGGGTTTCGAACCACCATACTATCTCCTTCCAATTTCCTGGCACCCACAAAACAAGGGCACCGCAACCGGTGATTAAAAAATGCTGGGTCAGAGACACCAAAAACCTTGACCTCAGGGAAATGAAGGCTCGCTGCAATTCTGACCTCCCCACCCTCGCATAGCACAACGGCCAGTGACCTCAATGACCGCTACTCTGCAACTATTACTAACATTCTAGATGACCTAGCCCCACTAAAACTAAAAAGAACCCAAATCAAAGACAGGAATCCCTGGTTCTCTTGCTCCCTCAGCAACGAGAGGAGATTCCTCTGACAATCCGAAAGAACCTGGATACAGCACCCCTCAGCAGTACATTTAAAACTTCTCCGCCAGGCCAGAAATGCCTACAACAGGCACATCCTCAATGCAAAAAAAGAATTCTTCAGATCGGAGCTGGAGAACACCAAGAACAGACCATGCAAGCTCTTCGAACTTGTCAAACACCAATCTAATAAACTGGCCAAAATATCGAAAGAAACCCCCAAGTCTCTAATATCATTTGAGGATTTCTCCTCCTTTTTCTCAGACAAAATCACAGCCTTAGGAAACAAACTCAGCTCCGCCACAAATTCTCAACCCTTTCCGGATCTGCCCCTGCCTTCCGCGTTGCCCCCACAGGCTTCACCCAAAAAACAAGCACGCTGGTCTAACTTCAAGCTCTTTGATGAAGACTCTGACTCAAAAATCCTATCTACCTTAAACCCGAACAACCACTTTAATGACCAGGTACTAGTCTTCGCTAGACTGGAATATGGCGGTTCTACCCTCTCGGGGTACCCAAGATCTCCCTGGCACCTTTAAAAGCCTGCCTCAGCGTGGCTGCCAGACTTCTTACTGGTACAAGGAAATTCAATCACATTTCACCTCATCTGAAAGCTTTGAATTGGCTTCCTCTCGATGCCAGAATTCAACTCAAACTGGCATGCATCACGCACAAGGCACTATACTCAAACTCAACCTGCATATCTTGCACAGAAACTCGTGGTATCTGTAGGAACCAGAAACTTCAGGTCCGCCTGAGACCTCTTGCTTCAACCTATGCGCTTGCAGGAAGAAAAAAAACTATAATCGGACCTTCTCTGGGGCCGCACCAAGAGTATGAAACTCTCTTCCGCCTGCCATCAGAAGAATTCCCTCACTGGCACGCTACAAAAGGGATGCCAAAACCTTCCTTATGGGCAAATTCCTCGCTTAATTTTCACCTCAACCCCCCAGAGACATCTGAGACAATCGCTACAAGTAAATGTATAATGCAAAATGTACATATGTATCCTCTATCCTTCATGTACCCAGCACCCCGCCACCTTCTACCCTATTGTACACTTTTGAGACTATCGCCACGAGTAATATGTATAATGTAAAATGTACATACATACCCTCTATCCCTTATGTACCCAGCACCCGCCCCTTCCTATGCTACTGTGTACTTTTGTGACTTTAAACCTATTGTATACTGTTTTTGTTCAAGTAAAGCGCTCTGATACCCTAACGGGTCAAGTTCGCGCTCTATAAAACACTAAAATAAATAAAAAAATAAAAAGTATGTGATTCGAAAAAATTAATTGGAGTAGCAATTTTGCTAGGGTGAGGGGTAGCTCAATTTCTGATGGACACTTTTACCTTCCGATTACTCACTTGTAGAATAATCCCAAGAGTCATACTGGATCTGGGAACTTCAGAGCTCTTTCATTGCTGGTAACGGGAACTAGTTTCTTATCAGTGCTGGAAGTGGTGCTTGGTGACATCATTGAAGTCATATAGCATCCACCCTGCCATACTGACATAATTTCCCTTTTTTCTGTGGATCCTTTGTCATGGATCCAAAGCTCACTCTCTGCGTAGATTTTTTCTTCACACAAATGTTTTTAAAAAGTTCATTACCATATCCTCCCTAACAAATCATTATTTAAACCTTGAAGGGACTATGAGGGACAGTTGTCCATTATGGACCCCCACACTGTTTGCCTCTTGTTCCTGGGATCAGACCACACCTTCTGGACCTGTTCCTCGTGTCGCAGCACCCACCCCTCTGCCATAAAGGAGTGCATAGCAAAGCTCTCTATGGGCCAGGCGAAAGAGGACATATAGAATCGGAATCTTTCCAGGCATCGCTGCAGGTCTCCATCATCTTCATCAGGAAGCAAAAGTAGTAAGGAGCATAAGGAGACCAAGAAACATTCCAGGGGTAAATAACCTATTTGCTCACCAATTCCCAAAAGACATTTGTCCTCAGAGATGGAGTTGGTTGACTTATCCCTAGTGGCTCCCTTCCTAGCGGTCCCACTCTGATAATTCCTTTGGAGCCTGCCCTGGAGTGGCCTCAGACCAGGACAGGGGCTTCTTGCCTTCCCAGCACCAGCACCAGCATTCCTCAAGTTTCAGATGCAATGGTTGGACCTGGTGACGTTCTTAAATGGCATGTACTCCCTTTTTGCAAGTGCATATATTCCTTCCAGCATTCCGGCGGGCTCATTGGTTCCATAAGGATAACCAATGTTCCTCTCTATTACCCAGATGTCACGCGCACTGCACCATTGACCTTAATGCTGACTACGCATTTTCTTTAACCAGTCCTCCGAAACACAAAACCTTAGACAGCGCCGCTGCCACTGGTGCCACATCTGCCTCCACCTTCACCCCTGAGACCGGATACTACACCACCAGTGCCGCTAACTGATACTGTTAAAAAGAACAGATCCGGCAGAGAGACCCAATGTCTCTTTGAGGAAGAGGAATACCAAAATAGACTTAATGACATTTTCTGAATTGATTCGGACCCTGTTGGGGACACCGGCAAGGATCCTCATGGATACTTCCCGGGTTTATCCTCTACTAGTCGTTTTGACACCTCCCCGGAACTGGCCATGGATTTCCGCTCTGGCCTCTCAAAACCTGAAGTGGTCTCCGAACATAAGATAATGCTGAAGGCTGAGGAGGTATTAGACTTACAGCTTCCAAACACAGATGCTAAAATAAATGTTCTTTTGCCATTGGCTCCAACAGCAGATCCCCTGCTTCCTTTCAATAAGGCAATTTTAGCACCAGTCATGACAGCATGAAAGAAGCCATCTTCGACTCTGGCAGTCAACTGACAGTGGACCATTATTACTGTTGTGCTCCAGGTGATCTAGCATTCCTCTCAGTCCACCCTTAGCCAGACTGTCTTGCCACGTGGGCTTCCAGCTCTGGTCAACTAGGAGAAGCCTTCCAGACAGTCCCTGCTGACAGAGAATCAAAGCAACCAAAGACCTATGGGCAACAATCTTTTTCCGTGGTAAGCATGTCCCTGAAATCAATGAATGCAAACTGTCTCCTGGCACATTTCAACCATGCCTTGTGGGTTATGGCCTAGATGGTGGTCCCTTTTGTGCAGGAGGCATTTCCAAGAGATGCTACAATACATCCAAAATACCTCATGGCGTGTCATAAAATCTGCGTTGGGCACAGCCAACTCGGTGGCCAGAGTGATGGGTACCGCAATCACCATCCACAGAGATGCTTGGATTAGATTTTCCAACTTTTCCCTGGAGATTCAGGCAAATCTAATAGACCCTCCATTCAACGGGTCGCTCATCTTTGGCGACATGGCTGATTCAGCGCTGGAGCATTTTAAGATTTGCAAGCTCACTGCCCACTCCCTGGGTCTGCAATTGCCTCCTCTGTCGAGAGACTGCAGACAGTTTTGACATTTTGGAAGATTCCAAAAAGGATTTTACTTTTGCCAGTGTTAGCCATACTAGCTGCAAACTCAACAGCAGTCACACCCACTCGGCAAACATTACAAAAGCAGAGGAAGGGGTTGTGGTTCCACCCAACAATCCTTCACTACTCTTCTCCCACACCACAAGGAAAGCATACCTCGTTTGCTTCCTAAACCCACTCAGAGCCTGTGGAAGGGCAGGTGTCCTACTTTCTTCCAGCCCTGGAGGCCATCACTTCGGACAAGTGGATACTCCAAATTTTGAAAAGGGGTTACACCCTTCCCTTCCTTCAGTTTCCATTCCCTATTGCCCTCCACTCTATTAACTCCCTCCAGAATACCTTACGGTACTGGAAAAGGAGGTAGTCGCTATCCTACAGAAAGCACCTGTGGCGTTAGTGCCAGAGCAGGAAAAGGGCAAAGGATGTTATGCACATTACTTTCTGATGCTCAAGAAGAGTGCCATAGGTGGATTCACACCATCTGCAGCCAACAGCATCCCTACTGTTTGACCTGTGGTTTTCAATCAACAAGCCCAAATCTCACCTGCAGCCCTCCCAATGACTGCAGTTAATAGAGTTTGCTCTGAATACCACCATTTTCCATGCATTTCCTCCTCCACAAAGGATCAGTAACAGCCAGGAAATTATTCCATCTTTCCACCAAGGTGCTAGGTCTCCTGGCTTCCTGCATTTTAGTGACACATGCACACTGGCATATGAGGGCCCTGCAGTGGCGACTCCACAGGCAGAAGCTACAGAATACTGTTGAAACCTATCAGACTCCATTGTGATCTCCCCAGCTCCGCGTCCAAAGTGATTTAGCGGGGGAATGAGGCAAGCCTGAGCTGCAGGATGGCTTCCCCCCCCCACCGACAGTGACTATGGTAGTGACAGAGGCCTTCACGCTAGTGTGGGGAGCCTGCCAGGAGGATCTGGAGATCAGAGGCCTCTGGTCTCCAGAAGAACAGGTACTTCCCATCAACCTGTTTTAACTGCAGGTGATTTGCTGGCACTCAAGGCCTTCCTCATCTCCATTTGAGGTCAGTCCATCCAGATCTTGTCAGACAATATGACAGTGATGTGGTATGTCAACAAGCAAAGGGACAGTAGGGTCTCACCTCCTTTGCCTGGAAGCGTTGCGACTGTGGACTTGGGCAGACTGCCATGGAATATAGCTCACTGTCAATCACCTAGCAGGGTGTCTGAATATCAGTGCCGATAGCATGAGCCGACATTATCTTGCCAACCATGAAGGGTGTCTTCTACCACAGTTAGTCCAGGAATATTCACTCAGCAGGCACTCCTCAGGTGGACTTGTTCTTCTTCTCGGACAATGCTCTGGGCCTGCAGTTTTGCACCCTCCAAAATCCATCGAGGGGAGCATTTGGGGATGTGTTTCAGTTGAAGTTGAACTTTCAGCTGACTATCAGCTTTACCACATACCCTTGATTTCTTGGGTTCTGAGTAAGATTCACCAAGACCGGGCCCAAGACATTCACATAGCCCTCGACTGGCCAAGAAGGTTTAGTATGCGACTTTCCTGCTCCTCTGAATATGTCCGCTTCTCAGTTCCTGTCCCCCTTTTTAGGTCTCAGCCTGATCCAGCGCATGTGGTGCTCTGGCCGAGACATTTAGTAGGCTGCTTGGGAAAGTGCTACTTTCCCGGCGACCAGCTTACTATCGCGCGCACACGCGCGACGACGTGCACAGCACCTTTTTAGTCCCGCGCGTGTGCGCACAACTCGCGTTTAAAAAAAAAAAAAAAATTCTTTTCAGCCTGGCCGCATGGCCAATGCTTGTTTGCAAATGCCTTCGTCCTTCATCAAGGAACAGATCTTGGACCCAAATGTATTTACTAACTGCCTGAACTCTGCAGTCACTTTCCACGTCCCACCATTATAAAGGGAATCTCAGTCTCCCTCCGTCTCCATTTCACTCACATGAATATGCATTTCAGCACAGACATGCCAATCCAACGTCCAGGGAAAGTATGTAAATGCTTTAATTTGTCTCACACAGAGGCTTGATGAGTAGCTAATTTAGCGCAGCCTTAACGAAAATATTCTTTATGTAGCACTTCAGATCACTAGTAGACCCAAACAGATTTGACCACCTGCGTGAATGTCTTTGAATCCTAATCTGTCAAAATGAGATGTGTGCAGCAGTTAGCAAACAGTGTATCTGTTCAATATTCTTCAAACGCATTTCCTCCCAGATCCGAGGGTAGCGTTCTGATGCCACTGAATATGGATTTTCTACTATAGCATTAAAACGTAGTGGTACTGGCAAGAGGCTGGGTTTTAAATATAGTATGCTACAAAAGACTTTGTCACGAGACTCCTTAATTATTCATTAACATGCCCCCCCACCACACTCAGGATCCCATAGGATGCGCCATTCAACGAAACCCTCCCCCCTCTCCAGATATCTACAAAAAGCAGTACAAATATGGGACTTCTTCTGGATACTTTTATGTAAGGCACATCGTGTGTTTTCTGCCTTAAATTACAGAGAGTAGAACTGAATGGACACCACTGCAAGACAGCATACAGGCCTTTACATGAGGCTGCAGACTCTCTACCACGCCCCAGGCTGATCCACCTAACTGTTAATTTCACTTCATGCGCAAAGGTGTAACATTTTCAACTGTATCCTTTATAAAATTGTGCACGAATCGAGACAAAACATTGAGCGGTTTCAGGGAACTGATAATCCATTTAGCATCCATACAGTCATCACTTCACAGTTTCCCAAAACCTGAGCGTTTAGCTGTTACGTTTCCATGTGCTACACTGTAAATGTTGCAAAGCAGTAGATCTGCTCACTACAAATGCACGAGATATTACGTTATGTGCAGTCTGAAGTCAATTTAAAGCCTGATGCTGGGTGCTAGCAAATTTCCAACTTCCTTTTTTCCGACATACAGAAAAAATGGGAACTGGTGTTCTTTCACTCAAACTTTACACGGTATGCAGAAAGGTAGAACGGTAAACATACAGCGAGCACTCCCAAATAATGCACACCTAAATATTCCAGGTACTGTGATGGTTCTCTATATAAATGAGAAATAAACAATACCTTGGTGGCAAAAGGCCTGTCTCAACAGCCATTGTCAAGGAGTCATAGAGGAAGGAGATCCTTTTAGGGCTGTGCTGGCCGTGTATGAATCTCTCAATCCACTGGACACACTGTTCATGAGAATCCTAGAAAAGAGCAAGGGTATTTTTTTTTCCAAGTGCCTTCTTTCTTTTGAAGGAAAGTAGCCTCTCGTACATTCTAGAACGTGTCATGCCTGGTATTTTTTCACCAGCTGCTCTTTATAAACCATTGTCTGCCCATGTGACATAAAATGTCCTTGATGTTTAACTTTCCTGTGTGTGTGGAGTGGGTGGGGACTAAAGCAACGGAGCAATGCTTATACCTGAAAAGGTTTATTTATAAGAGCTTATGCTTGAAATGGAATGTGCTCTTTGCTACGGTTTGCTAACGGCTCCCGATGACAAGCTGCAGTGCAGAGCTGTGCCTGTGAGCTCAGCCACTGCCCCCACTCCACCCCTGTTCTGTTCGGCAGACACCAGCTACCATGAAACTCCTCCCAAAAAGAAACCGGCTCACAGTGTAAGCCATTTAGGGTGACTGACTTGAGCATACAACGCTGGAAATTCAAATATCACAATTTGAGCGTGCTTCTGCACGAGACCTTTGGGTTCTTGTACTAATGCTTTCCACAAACAGCTTGATTAACGTTTAATATCTAGTAGTCAGTCTCCTTTGAAGGCGTGCATGCGGACTCTGAAAGCAATTACAATAGCTTGCACCCTATTGTCAAGAACTTTTGCGGTGCTGAAAACTGATAATAATTTCAATAGAATGGCTAAAATGCATGTCACCAGACAGACATCACTGTTTTTTCAAATGCATTCTTTCTTTTGATGGAAAGTAGCCTCTCGTACATTCTAGAACGTGTCATGCCTGGTATTTCTTCACCAGCTGCTCTTTATAAACCATTGTCTGCCCATGTGACATTAAATGTCCCCGATGTTTAACTTTCCTGTGTGTGTGGAGGGGGTGGGGACTAAAGCAACGGAGCAATGCTTATACCTGAAAAGGTTTATTTATAAGACCCAATGCTTGAAATTGCATGTGCTCTTCACTATGGAACCGCGACTGTGGGTGCAGGAGAAACATGGTCATGTTTTTTTTCAGGATCAACATCAGTCTGGGATCACGTTTTTAATTTGCTTGATTTTATATAGTGAGTCCTTAAACAGACAAGACTATACCACTGCGCAAAAATCGAGGTGAGATTAAACAAGCATTGGCATAGCCAATAGGTCTCACCTTTGGGACCTTATAAGTGTTTAGCCATGCAACAGTTGATGTTGTTGCACCAAGGATTTTGTGCTGGATAACCAAACAATTATAAGGACCCAAAGGCGAGACCTATTGGCTATGTCAATGCTTGTTCCTCTTTTTATCATGACAAGTTAGTGTTATGAACCAGGGCTGCTTTCGTGCCAGAAGTGGTGTCTCCTTTCTACCTGGGTCAGTCCATCACCTCCAACCTTCTATCTCTTGCCCCATCCCACTAAGGTTGAGTAGCAGTTGCATTGGTTGGATCCTATGAGAGTACTCACTACCATCTGGATCATACTAAGGACATATGACGGAATGATCAGCTACAGGTCGGTTACTGTACAGCAAAGAAGAGGGACAATTCAAAGCATCCAAACCTGGTATGCCTTGACCAAGAAAGACCATTGAGGAGGACTAAGGGCTCATTCCACCAGAACCAAATCTACGATTTCTGCCCTTGCTAGAGGAGTTCTTATTACAGAGATCTGGAAGGCGTAAACTTGGGTGCCCCTGAACACTTTTTCCAAGAACCACTGCCTAGATTTCAAAATGCGAAGAGATGGGCACATTACCAGACCAATTCTAAAGGATTTCCTTGCCTAATTGCCAATCAACCCTCCTCCAAGGGTAGGCTGTTGG
This sequence comes from Lissotriton helveticus, assembly GCF_964261635.1. Classification (NCBI taxonomy): domain Eukaryota; kingdom Metazoa; phylum Chordata; class Amphibia; order Caudata; family Salamandridae; genus Lissotriton; species Lissotriton helveticus. The sequence goes on along the minus strand of NC_136063.1, from coordinate 1,629,820,782 downwards.
TCTGTAATCTGTACTACAGGTAAGGAAACTGCAGGTGGAAGTATTCATCAGAAGAAAAAAATATTTATCTGCATTAATGATCTTTTTGGTGCTTATTCCACCTACCTGCAGATACCTCCTTGTCTTGCCCACCTCCCAATTTGATGGATGTTTTATAGGGAAAGTTAATGCAATTCCACTTTAGGTTTTTGATACTACACAATCTCATCAATGTTAGTCTGACACACGCCTCGAAAGCTGGAAAAAAAGAGATTTAAACTGCCATTCTTACACTGGGGTTGGTGCTATATGTATTCGATGACATCACAAGATGCCACTTCCAGCACTGAAATGAAGCCAGCCCTACTGGCCATGTGAGAACTTTGTAGTTTCCGGTTCAAGTCTGATGCCTGGGGTTTTTCTACAGTTGAGGAATCTGAAGTTTGATAGAGTATCCACCAGGAAAGTTGTTACCACAAGTAAGTATTTTTTCTTGTGAGGCTGACAACTGAAGTCATGGTCTGAGGGGCATGATTCTCAAACAAGCTTAAGGGGGTGCAGTGATTTCCCTGGAGGCATTATATTTCATGTAAAAACTAATAGAAAGGAAGTTTAGGTAGTGGTATGGAAGGTGCCATGACATCTTTCCTGGAACCGAGAGACAGTAGTGTAGAAAAGGAAGTCTCCGGCTGTTTTGCACTTTCAGAGTCTATGAATTTTTGTTTAGAGTGATTCTGATGCATTTCTGGCTGCCTACCACCCACATTTCAGGGAGGATTGTTTTTGTGAAGGAATGGATCCCTTGCTGTATTGTGTTGCGTGTGATACTAGTAAATCTGCCTCCCACATTTTGAAAGCACTACAAGCTTTACAGAGTAGGGAATTTAGAGGCATATAAAACTTGTGCAATCCACTCTAGCAGTGTTTGTGAAAAAACAAACAAAATATTTGAGGGATCAAGAAACTGCCTAAGTAAGTATCCATTTATGACATGATAACAAACAAAATTACAGAGAGAGAAAAAGACTGTTAAAGCAATAATCCGTTTGTGATGATAACAAACACACGTATTCTACCAAAAACACTAGTGCATAAATCATTTGAGCTTTACCAGACAGAGATATTTCTTAGTGATTTTGTGAGGAGACACGGGTCTTGAACCTGCACAGGTCCATACACTGGTGGAAGGTTCAATAGAAAAAATAATTGTCTTATGCTTTTTATTAATTCTCTATGCAATTATCACATATCAAAGGAGTGTGAGGGCTGACCTGTAAGGCGGTATGTCTCTCTGCCTATCCCATCCGTGTTTCCCTTAGCTCTTCACTGATTATCCTGACTTGCATCTATGGTGGATTTGGTAGAGTAGGAACATTGATAGTTGCAACAGTTTTGCTCCTGCAATTTTATTCCAGGCTTTACAGGAAATGGGGATGGGTGTAGGTGTGCTACTCAAATCCCCTGTAGATTGCCACAGTCTCATGCAAAGCCAGTTTTACAGTCATCCATGAACCATAAGAAGGAACATGAAGGCCCTGCTGCCATATGTACTCTCAATTCTCCTACTGGTGCATCTGGAGTGAAATATAGCTACTACTGTTTCTGCTAGACCCCAACATTGAAAGTGGTCTAGATTGACTAAGTGAATGCAGTGAACCAAAAAAACACGAATCCCTCCCTGCTATGTGGGGTAGTTTTGATTATATTTGCATGAGGTTTAACAGCAGTCAGAATTTGCCAGAAGGATAAGGTCAGGATCATATTTGGTCTGCTCAGGAAGCAAGTGCATAGGCAGCGGCTGGGACTCCTGTCTGCTGCAAATAAATGATGCAAACATTTGCGCCTAAAGACAGTTAGGCCAGATGTAGGTAATCCCAGATTACCGATTCTTAAATACCGAATCATACTGATTCGGTATTTAAGAACTGGCAATCGGGATGTAGGTAATTTTACCGATTTAATTACTGAATCGGTATGATTCGGTAATTACGAATCGGTATTTACCGATTTGGTAATTGCCATTCCTTCCTATGGGCCTGGAGGCCTATAGGAATGAATGTCAATTACTGAATCGGTAAATACCAATTTGGTAATTGGGGGAAACATTGAAGGGCGGCAGGGTGTCACTTTGACACCCTGTTGCACCCCTCAATTGTGCATGGGTGCACATGTTGCAGACGTCTGCAACATGGCACTTTTTCAAAAACAAAAGAAATGCTTTTTAAAGGGTTTTCATAATTTACCACCAACTTCTAGTTGGTGGTAAATTAAGAATTCTTAAACCCCTGTAGCACTGACTACAGTGCTACCTACATGTCCAAATACAGATTCTGTAATCATACCGATTCGGTAAAATTACCGAATCTATATTTTAACATGCCCCTACATCCCAAACTCCAAATACCGGTTAGTAACGGCTGAAATCGGCTGTTACCGACCGGTATTTGCCTTCCTACATCTGTTATTTAGAATATGGCACTCTAAATCATTGGGTCCTGTCTAACCTGACATTGAGCTGTCAGTCAATAGACAGCAGACCCTCCTCCCTAATGAGGGCTATAATTTTAACTTGAAACACCACCTTGGGGACATTCTGAAAGCTTCCCTGGGAATGCTTTCTACCCCCTGCTTATCATTGGCTTTGTAATTCACATTTGCTTGCTTTATTTGTTTTAGGCTGTCCAGTATGTCTTTTTCCCACCCGTGCAGCATAGCCTGTTCACCATCGCTCATTATAGTCTTCCATGACTGCTTGCTCTCTCTACAAAGGTCTATAAATGGTGTTCTTATCTTGTCACATTTGCTGTGAATTCAAAGACAGAGGTCAAACGTCAGAGTCTGTCTTCCGAGGGAGCTTGGTGTTAACTTGTCTTTCTCTGACTTCACAGTGAGAGGATTTATGTGACAATCCTTCTGGGTACCCATGTTAGACGAACAGCTATAGGATGTTATATTTTCTAGCACACAAAATAATTTAAATGTCTGTAATAAACAGTGGATATATTTTAGAATATATCAGAATTAGGAAAGCACTAATGAACTACATTTTTTATAATTTCGAAGTGTGGTGGGAACGGATATTTCAATACGATCAAAAGAAATCAAAACACTTACCTGTGCCATTTCCACACATTATCGGTTGTGCGCGGTATAGATTAATCAGTAAAACTGCATGTGCAAATGTAATGGTCATTTCAAGTGAAAATGTGTTATCTTTAATGGTAGTGCTCAACCGCATTATGCATACTCCACTCTACGCAGCTCCACTCTATGCCAGTTCACTTTAGAACACCTTACTCCAAGACACACTACTCCCCTTGCTACCCCACTCCACTCTAGGGCACTCTATGCCACTCCTTTCTATGACACTCTACTCCACGCTAATCTATCCTACGCCACCCTATGCCACTCTTTTCTACTCCACTCTACACCACTCTACTCCACACCCCTCCACTCTATGATACTCTACTATACTACACTCTACACCACTCTACTCTAGGCCACTCCACTCTGCTCCACTCTATGTCACTCCACTCTATGACACTCTCCACCACCTTATGACACTTTACTCTATGCCACTCAACTCCACTACTACATTTTCTGACATAATAAGCCACTCAACAACACTCTACTCCACTCTATGCCACTCGTGTGGTCAACCTGTAATCTGTATGTGGCCATGCGCCATGTGTCGAAATGCCCCCCCCTCCATATCACAGCACCTGGCCCTATATTAGCAATTTTTGCCATACATCTGAAAAACTCCAGCAGTCGGTGTTTGGACCATAGATAGAGGCCAGTATAACGAGGTAACAGTGTAGTGTCCCTGTTAAGATGACATAGTAGCCATCCGTGTGGCTTACGGTTTGGGTCGGATGCCAAGGTAAGCCTTTGCGTATGAGTATTACCGTCACTCATGCATAGATTGAATAGAGAGCTACATGCGTTTCTGCGCACCAACCCGCCTTGAGGCGGGAGTGTGTCGATGGGGTAAGATGGAGTTCCTGGAGGATACATATGTCAATGTGGTGTCTGACAATGTAGGCGTGCACTTGTCTGGCTTTACACTGATCGTTTAGCCCACATACGTTCCAAGTTAAGCACCTAATGGCTAGCGTCATGGAATCTGGGCCTTGGTGGGCCTGTATAGGAGACCTGTAGGGACAGTAACATGAGGCCTGTCAAGAGGTTTGAGAAGGGCAAAGAGGAGTTTAGAGTGTAGCAAGTTGCCAGCCTGGGGAATAATGTACTGTCAAGTGCTGTGTGGAGGACATGCCTGAGGAAAAAACAAAAGCAACAAACAAGAAGATGTAGGAACATTCCCACCCCTCCCACTCCAACCCCAAACATAATTAAGAGTATTACCCACCTCGACCCCATATCCATTCCTCAGAAAAACAGAGTGTATAGGAATCATCCCTAAAGGTAGTGACGATCCAAGTGAACTGCCCTATCAATAACAGACTTAGTGGTCAAAGGGGCACAAGAACCCCAGATTGATGTCCAAGGGCATTAGGTGTAGCTTTGAGGAAACACTGGATATAACATCCGATGAAACTGCTAAGCCTTGTCACATATTCCACTCTCAGAGACGCGGTATGATGCCCCTGCCAGTGAAGGGATATTTGCATAAACATTGACAATAAAATACTCACCATACATATTGCCAATAGCCTTCTTGGGCTCCTTCCTAACTTAGTACGCCCTGATCAGTCGATGTTTGCTTTGCTACAAAGCATGGAACCCAGTTTGGCCGATGTTGCTGCTTTGCTGGACGCCACATAGGCACTCGACTCGCTGGAATTTGAATTTAAAAATATTTATTCAGCGCTCGCATACCCAGCGGTTTCATGGCGCTAGTGATGATCAGTGGACAGACAGCAGATGAGAAGTTAAGTCAGGTAAGCTTGTGTAAACAAAAGAGTTTTAAGCTCTTTTCGGAACAGAGGGTAGGAGGGTGAGGTACGTAGAGTGACAGGGAGAGAGTTCCAGAAGGTTGGAGCCAGGACAGCGAACCTCGCTCCGCCAGCCCTTTGCTTTTTAAAGCGGGGGATGGTAAGAAGGGCCAAGTGGGCTGAGCGAAGTTCTCTGCCTGGACAATATGGCTTGATTAGAGAGCAGATAAATTGAGGAGCGGTGCCCGATCTAGCTTGGTATACGAGACAACCAAGTTTGAACAGGGCACGTTCTCGGACTGGAAGCCAGTGCAGTGTTTTGAGTAGTGGTGTGGCTCGATGGTATCTGGGTAGGCCATGGATCAGGCGGGCCGCCTGGTTCTGCACTAGTTGTAGACGGTGAGTCAGATATGCAGGAGCTCCGTTATAGACTATGTTTCCATAGTCTATACGGGATAGTACCATGGCTAACATAATGATTTTAAGAGCTGAGGGAGTGAAAAAGCGAGAAACCTTCCTAATTACCCTAAGTGAAAAAAAACAAGAAGAAACCACCGAGTTGACTTGTGGATGAACAGTGAGTTGGGGATTAAGAAAGATTCCCAGGGTTTTTACTTTGGCCACGGGAAGTGGGGGAGTACCAAGGGATGGGGGCCAAAAGGAAGGGGACCACGGACTGCAGCCACCTCCGGTCAGGACCAATTCGGTCTTGTCCGGGTTGAGTTTGAGGTGGCTGCAGTTCATCCAATCTTGGATAAGGATCATGATGGTTTGGACGTTCAGGGCGGATGAAGGTGAGTGGGACAGGTTGAAGATTAACTGGAGGTCATCCGCGTAATTAAACACGGTGACCTCCAGTTGCTGCAACATAAAAATGAGGGGAGAAATGTAGAGGTTGAACAGAAGAGGGGAAAGTGATGAACCCTGGGGAACCCCGCATTCTACTTTTCGAGAGGCCGCCTTAAAGTCAGCCAACCGGACTGCCTGGGTCCTCCCAGCAAGGAAAGACTCCAGCCAGGAGAAGGCTAAGCCTTCTATGCCCGCCGCCCAGACACGGTTAAGGAGGATGGTGTGGTCCACCGTGTCGAAGGCGGCGGATAGATCTAACAAAATCAGGGCTTGCGGAAGGTTGATGTCGATACCTTCACGCAGCTTGTCCATGACTGAGACGACCACTTTTTCTGTAGAATGCAGGGGACGAAAACCAGCTTGACAGGGGGAGAGGCAATGATTTGCCTCAATATGAGCGCTAAGTGTAGTGCTTATATGAGTTTCGAGCACTTTTGCAAGGTAGGGAAGGAGTGAGATGGGGCGATAGTTAGAGGGAAGAGAGGGATCGGCATCCAGTTTTTTTAGAATTGGGATGATAACTGCGGATTTGTGCGGGGTGGGGACGTGACCACGGGTAAGTGAGGCATTAAGAAGGGTTAGAGGGGGGGTGGGACAGGCCAAGTAAACTTCCTTAAGAATACTGGCAGGGGCAAAGTCTAGAGGGGAGCCGGATTTGACCCGGTGTAATAGAGGGGGAAGAGTTTCCGTAGTTAGCAATGGGATGTTAGTCAGCTTAACGGTAGTGGGAAGAGAGGGAGGGTCAACAAAGGTGGAGGAGGGCGGGGGAATGTTTTGTTTAATTTTGACAACCTTGTCTATAAAAAACTCATTGAGTGAGTCACAGAGGGGTTGGGACGGGGGAATAGCAGCCGTGGCTCTAGAAGATGAGGCAAGCTCGTGAACAGTGGAGAAGATTTCCCTCGACTGTGATTCCGCGCCCATTATCCTGTTGGTGTAATATTCTGTTTTTGCTTCCAGGATGCTTTTTTTATAGGTCTGCAGAATGGCCAAATAGGTTGTTTTTTTGGCAGGGTCGTAGGTTCTTCTCCAGGTACGTTCAGCCCTTCTAGCCGCTAGTTTTTTTTCTTTAAGATCAGTAGTGAACCAGCGATTGGCTGCGTGGGTCCGCTTAACTGAGAGCCGCTTAAGTGGGGCAAATTCGTCGCCTGCTGTCGTGAGCCAGTTGTTAATAGCGGCCAGCTGTGGGACGGCTGATAAGTCGGATAAGTCGGGACAGGTCTTAACCAGGGTGGAACAGAAAGAGGGCATGTCAATTTTTCCCCATTTCCGAACCCAGGTGTTTTTGGGTAGGGGAGGTTTAAGCAGGGGTGCGAGGGTGAGGGAAAAGGTAATGATAGAGTGATCTGACCATGAACAGGGGGTTATGATAGGAGGTGTAGATGGAATGTTCAACGCCCAGATTTGATCAAGCGTATGGCCATGTGCGTGGGTGGGATTATGGATCAGCGAGACGAAATTCAGACTTTCCATAAGGCATGTAAATTCCTTAGATTGTGGGGTTTCGGCAGGGTCGCTGGGCCAATAGTTAAGGTCCCCCAGAACTAATACAGAGGAATTATTAACTGCCAATGTGGCCAAAAGGGTCTGGATATTAGGGATAAAGGAGGGGGTGGACTGGGGGGGGCGGTAGATAAGAACAAAAGTAAGGGGGACTTGGTGGGAAGTAGAACGGGCTGCAAGAAGGTCGACATCGGTAATAGGGGGAAAGGGAAGGGTTTGAAAGTTGAGATCAGAGCGGGCTATTAAGGCCACTCCACCGCCCCGTTTACTTTCGGGACGGTCTGCACGAATGGCGGCATAATTCGATGGTAATGCGGCAAGGACGTTAGGCATGGAGTCAGTCTTGAACCAGGTCTCGGTTAAAAAAAGGAGATCTGGTTTAGAGGAGTCAAGGTAATCAGCTATTTCGTATTGATGGCTCACTGCCGACCTGGTGTTAAGGAGGGCAGCTGAGGTAGTGAGCCGTTGGACAGGGGGGGCAAACAGTGGCGGGTGAGCAGAGGGAGGTGTGGGTACCGGAAGTGTTTGCGAATGTGCAGCCTCAGGGGGGGGTTTAGAGGGGGAACGATATAGGCCAAGATGGTGTAGATAGGCTGTGGTAGAAGGGTTTATACTACCAGGAACCCAATGGCGGCGCAGCTGAGACGATGAGTAGAAGATGAGACCGGCAGCGTCTCGTGCCCCTTGCCCCGGCCGGCCGCGGACGGGCGCAGACGGGCAGGACTCTGGCACGACTCCGGCGCGCCTACGTCGCGCCCGCTGCGCTCGTCCGCTGCGCTGCCTCATGTTGTCCGTATAAGTAGGGGCGGAGCGGCAGGGGAGTGTCAGGGCTAAGATGGAGAGTACTGCCCAAGCCAAAATGGCGCCCGTTACCGCTGGGAGCCCCCGAGAATGCGACCAGCCCCAGTCGGCAACTCACCCCTGGAAGCTGAAACAAGGTTAGGACCTGGATAACTTTAAAATCAGTTAATGACACAGAGTTTAAAAACAATTTCTATTTCAGCCAAAAGATCGCCTCCGCTCGTAATCAGCGCGGCGGAAATGTGTGGGAAGCAGGAGATTCTCCAAAGGAATGGCCCTTCTTATTCTTTCTTCTCTCTCGCCTAGGTCTCATCTCACGTTTCGTGCACCTCATTGCTGTAAACCATCCCAACTGCCAGACTACGCTTAAACGGGATGATATCAGACTCATATCCAATAAGTTACAGCACTCGTCAGGGCTACCCCCTGTCCCCAGTCCATTTTGCGATTGCGATGGAAACATTGGCAGTCCGACTGAGACAGCACTCTGCCCATTGAGGGCTCAATTTCACAGCATGATAAATGTTAATCTCGACGTATGCTGATGATATTGAACTATATATTCTGGACCCTCCACATAATCTTGAACCAAGTATGTGGGAAGTCATCAAGTTTGGCAGCCACTCCGGCATCCATATAAATTGGGCTAAATCCATACTTTTTCCAATTACAGGCAGCACACTTCCATTTGAATTTGAATTTCTCCTGGGGAAGTCTCGGCATCTGGCTCAGTCACGACATGGATGAGCTTAGGCGAGCTAACTATGGGAGAGCCATATTCTAGCTAGAGGAGAACATTTCAACATGGAACCACACCCCCTGTCCTTGACAGCATGACTAGTGATAACCAAAATATTGTGCTGCCCAAATTCTTATATCTCTTCATTAACTTCATACATACCGCTCACCTGATATCACTTGAGTGGGCTGGGAAGCAACAGAGAATTGCATGGGAAATACTCACACTTCGCCTGCGTCAGGGTGGCCTTAACGCATCAGACATGACACTGACTTATTCTGTGCTTAGGCTCAATATCTTCCCTTCTGGCTATATCCTACATGATTCCAGCCACGTACTGTGATAGAGACAGATGTGGTGTATCCCTATTTACTATCTATCACACTATACCAGGAACAGAAGCCTTCATGCAGAGAGATTTATACAGTTGAATGTGTTCGTTGGGCGATGGGTGGCCTACGTCGTTGAGTCAGACGGAAATGCACATACACCCCATCTATCTCGTTAGTGCACAACGCAATGCTGCCTGCCCTATAGGATGATAGCGCTAGAGCACGAGCCCATAAGAGGATAATATTCACCTATGCAGACCTGCTCCTTTCCCTCTTAGTGAATACCCATGGATTACTGCACTAGACACCTTGCTTTACCACCAGATACACGCCACATGTAGGATATTGCATGACATGTTCCCGGAGCCTCCACCCATGCTACACGCTCTTGAACACATGCTGACAAATACCTCCTCCCATAAATTAGTCATTTGACTACATGCTCTTAGGCAGGACAAGGCACCCAACCATACTCCAACAGCTTGCGATACCCGGGCCCGTTATATTGACCCTCCTATCACAGACGAGCAGTGGACATATTGCTGCGAGCAGACTGCAGCTCTCTCGCCTAACTATAGACTGAGACTTATTTATTTTAAGTTCCTTCACCAATTATTCCATACACCGGCACAACTACAATGTATGGGATTGGTGACGGAAGGGTGCTGTGTGAGGTGTCTGGCTCCTCAGGCCTTTTTTTTGCACCTCGCCTGGGACTGTCGACGGGTGGCGGACTATTGGCAGAAAGGGCATCATACCCTGCAACAGATTTACTGGCCACCCTGTGATGCAGACCCCACTGGTATGCCTTTTGGCCTATGTCAGGGACCTGCCATCTGAGATCTCGAGGCTATGATCTTGCACCTGGCAAAGCTCTAGTTGCTATGCTTTGGGGGAGGAGACCTACACCCAGAGTCAAGCCATGGCTGCAAGATGCTGCCTACTGTCAGGTACAATTGGCCAACTATTGGGAACAAATGCCGCTGACATCTTGCCGTAAAGATATTTGAAAACCCCTGCTGTTGTATTTACATCTTCAGGATTCCCCTCCTCGATTGCCTGCAGAGGCGGGTCTAATAGTAGGCGCCCGATCCCTGGAATTTGTAGTAGCAGCTCCCCTGTGGAATGCTTGATACCCCCGATGCGATTGACTTGGTAGACCGCAACATAAGCCTATATCTTGAAGTAGGCCAGATTTCATTAAGCTCTCTTTCCTTAACAGATTTAGTAATGTCATCATGTCTTTATTTCAGCTTTTGTCAGTAGGGAACACTAAATTGCTTAATTGGATCTGCCCTGCTATGCCTCTCCCGCTCTCCGTTCCCCCCCTCCAGTCCTCCTATCCCCCTCTTTTTTCTGGTTTTCTCACTGTTAACTATTTTGACACCTTCGCCTCTATGATATTCGTTATTTTAAATGCTAGTGAAAACAATAAAAAAAACCTCTATAACACTCCACGACATTCCACTCCACAACACGCTTTGCCACTCTATGTCACTAAAACTCTACAACACTCTATAGCACTTTACCCCACTCTATGCCACTACACTCTAGTACACTTTATTCTGCTGTACGCTATGCTACGCCATTCCACTGCACTTTATGGCACTCTACACCACTCAACGCTACTCCACTTTACCAACCTGTACTCCACTCTATGTTAGCCACTCTATGCCTCTTCATTCTATGACACTCTACTCCACTCCATGCCACTCCACTCTATGTTACTTTACCCTGCTCTGTGCCACTCTATGCCACTACATTCCACTTTATGACATCTCTACAACACGTTACTCCTCTCTATTCTGCTCCACTCCACTCTATGACCCTCCTCTCTAAGCCCCTCCACTCTATGCACCTACACCATATGACCCTCCATTCTACTCCCTTCTTCACTATGACAAGCCACTCTACTCCACTCTGCTCCACTCTACGACACCCTGTGACCTTTCATGGCACTCTACTCCATGACACTCTACGATACTTTATGGCATTATACTATATCGCACAGCACTCTACACCATGCCACTTTCCACCACTCTACGCCACTCTACACCACTCCACTTCACTCAAATCCACTCTACTCCACTCTACAACACTCCACCCTACGCCACTCTACAACACTTCAATCCACTCTACAACACTTTACTTCACTCTATGTATACAGCACTCTATCCACTCTAGTCTATACCCCTCAACTCTATAACACTCTACTCTACCTACAAAACTCCACTCTATACCACAACACTCTATGCCCCTCTATTCCACTCTATGTCCCTCCACTCTATGCCCCGCCACTCTACGCCTCTCCACTCTCCACCCCTCCATTCTACGACCCTCAATTCTACGTCCCTCTACTCCATGCCACTCTATGCCCCTCCACTCTGTGCCATACTACAGCCCTCTACACACATCCACAGGTGTCCTTTCCTGTACAAAACAACCTTGCCCCGTAGCTCATGCACCCTGGTGCATTGGTGCCAGTGTTGGCACTAGGCAGAACACAGTCTATCAGCGCAAGGAGAGAGCAGAAATGCTCCATATCTTTGTAAGTATAGTGCTCTCATGCTCTCTTCCTTTCATGTAACGGGGCACAGCAACTTCCCTTGCTGCACTGCATTGAAAAAATTGTAAAAGTGTCCAAAAGTGCTTAAAGTACATATCTTTATTATTTGATTTGTCCATCAGACCACAAAGAGCTACTGTAGGTTTGGGTCGAATAACAATCAAGTATATCATCACCACTTTGGCAGTTTTTTGAAAAACAAAAAGCTTTGCTGTGCATGTACATCGAACATGGCTCTCACAAAGGAAAGCTTCAGTATATTCAGAGGAGTCATTGTGATGGTGGTTCCTCTGAAGGCACAGAGATCTCCACCTGCCCGGCAGAGAACTCTAATTATGGCAGACTGTTGTTTTCCAGGACAGCAAAGTACATTCCTCAGTTGACATGGTGGAATGGAGTACTGTCTACCAACTATTAAATAAGCCCCAATGGATCTGTCAAACACATGTACAGGCACAATAATAGGTGCTTTAAACTGGGTCTTGCATGAGTAAAGATTAGAGTCTGTCAGATAGTTTCTGACTTCCTGGTGTGAAAGTGCTTCCTGAGGTCATGTGCTGGTTCATTAACCCACTGTTGTCTGATCTTGAATTCCTCTCAGGCCATGATGTCAAAGGCAAGATGGACTTGTGGGAAAAGAACTGGCCTCACTGAAGTTCAATGGAGTGTCAAAAGTGGGGATGCTTTATGGAGGACTTGGTTGGCTTGTCTGCCAATAAATGTGTTGTTTATCTCATCTCAGGGAGCAGAACACACACCATTTAACAGAATTAGCAGGAGACCTAGGTACAGAGGACCGCTACCAATCCAGTGAAGCATGGATATTAGTGTTCTGTGAAGTTGAGGGCCTACCATACAAAGGTAAATTCCAAGAAAAGGAAGGGTAAGGTGCCTGTAATGGGTGCATTATTTCAGGAATGAGTTTTGACAACTTGCTTTCAGCTCACAGTGGAGGCAGGACATTTCATGGTACAGTTTAAGGAAATACTGTGTAATCAACGTCTCTTTGGTTTTGAACAGTTACTCCATGTTGGCCCAAAGGATGGGGCAGGTGTGGATCATGTTACTGAGATTAATTTTCTGTCAGACAGTCAGTGCAATATTTCAGTACTCTATCCAGAGGGATATAAGAACAAGCTAAATGTGTAGGAAGCTGGCTCTGTATAAACTATACCAAAGTTAGGTATTGTGTGCACAGAGTCCAGTGGAACCCCAAGGGTAGGCAGAGTTAAAAGTAGATAATACCTTACTCTCAATTTGTGGTAGTGTGGGCGAGCAGTAAGGCTTTATCAGAAGGTAGTGCAAAGCATTTTTTTGTACAGACTCAAACAAGAAATGATTTCACACACTCAAAGACTGAACTCAGACCAATTTTGTTTGAATCAAAAATATTATTTAGTTATTTTCTTTCTACAACTAAGCCAGGCCTGGTGCAGGTAAGTGAAATAATACTTTGCAATCCTAATGCAATGTATTACAGGTAAATGCAGGTTCAAATGCAGTTGGTTGATTTACAGGTAAGTCAATAATCAGAATTACTTTTCAATTACTTTGTAGATTACAGTACATGTTACGTCTAGGATTACTTTTTAAACTACTTTTACAAATCAGTGTAATTTGCCTAGATATCACACTGGGACATCTCCTAGATAAAAGGTGAGTAATTCACTTTTTAAACATATGCAGTTTTTCAAGGTTTCATACAAACCAACTCCACACTTAAAAGAAATTTCAAAGAAAAGCAGTCAATGCAATTGTATGGGCAGAAATGACGTTATTGGTTTGCAGGTAAGTCATTTTTTGTGGGAGGTGGGTTTCTGGGGTTAGAACCAGGGTTCCCCCAGTGTCAAGGATGCACTCTTGGAACACCCTCAGCGGCGCTAGGGTGGCCGGGTGCAGAGTGCTGAGGCCCAATCTTATCCAATAGGGGATAGGGGTCCTCCGGTTGGTGGCTGCTCACGAGCAGGCCACAAGGTTGTGTGGAGCAAAGCTCCTGGATTTAAGCGCAGGGCAAAAGGGGATCCGGTTTAGCAAACAAAGTGCACCCACAGCGGCACAGGGGCGGACGAGTGCAGGGTGCTATTTTGGCGCCGGGTGCCCTGTTGTTTTCAATGGGAGGTGCCTGTTTTGGATTTTTGTTGCAGGCTCGGTCCAGGAAGTCTTCCAGGAGGAACAAACAGCAGGGCAAGTAAGTTGGCGGACTTGGGGAAGTAGGTACACCTCAGGTCCTCCTATTCAGGGTGCAGAGAGGCTAGATGCTGGGATGTCTTTTGAGGTCGGATTTCACCTTACTGCAATTTCCTGCCGCTAAAGCGGCGATAATTTTAGCGTCATTCCTTGATAATATGCCCACTGGTTTCTTTGTCCTCAGCAGGCTAGGAGTATTTCCTTGGTGTTTCTTTTTAACAGAGCTGCTGTTCACAGAAGATCCGGTCTTTGTTGAAGGCAGTCAGTCCTCCCAGGGGGCTGGCTGCAGGACAAGGTGGTTTTTGGCGCAGGATCTCTGGAAACTGCAGATGGGCCGATGGGGGAAAGTCAGTTCTGCTCTGCAGTCTCCTCTGCTTGGCATCTTCTTTCATCCTTCTTCGTAGGTAGGTTGCAGGAATCTGTCTTCTTGGTTCAGGGCTGCCCCTAAATACTGTATGTAGGGGGCGTTTTAGAGGTCTTGAGGTCAGTAGCCAATGGGCTACTGACTTTAGGGGGACCATACCCTTGAAGTGCCCACCCCACGTGGGGGAGTGGGCACAATCCCTAATCCTGATTGGAGAGTGCCTGCCATCTGCAAGATGGCGGGCACTGAAGAGTGGGTTTCACCTCACCACCCCCACCTGAGGGGTGAGGTTGGCAGAGGTGGGCACACCTTCTGGGCTGCTCTACTTTCTCCCGCCTGTATTCCCACCAAAAAGGAGGGGAGACAGGAAGAGGGCCTGCTCCTGATTGGAGGAGAGGCTGTGGGTTGCATTACAAAGGTTGCAAGGCCTTTGAAGCTCTCCTGCCACAGATGGCTCTTTCTGACCTGGGCGTGACCACCTCCGTCCAGGAAAGGCTTTGTTTCTGGGCTCCGAGAGCGAAGGAACCCACCTCAGGAGTCCAGAAACATGTCTCGTGGTGGCAGGCTGGTGTGTCCCAGTCAGGGAACCCACCAGAGGATGGTCGTTTTTCAGGGGGAATCTCTAAGATGCCCTCTGAGTTCATTGTATAATAAATCCCACACTGGCATCAGTGTGGGTTTATTATGCTGAGAAGTTTGATACCAAACTTCCCAGAATTCAGTAAAACCAATATGGTGCTGTGGAATTCGTAATGACAAACTCCCAGACCATATACTCTTTTTATGGCTTTACTGCACTTACAAAGTCTAAGATTGGACTTAGACACTGTGGTGTCATGCAACTGTATCCTCACCAGTGGTATAGTGCACCCAGGGTGTCTTACCTATAGCATAGGCAGTGAGTTGCACACAGGTATGTGTGCCATGCCCACTTTTCACTTTTCTCTGCACTAAAACACGCAGCCTGCAATGGCAGTGTGTGCATTTAGGGCACAGGACCTCTAAGTGTGGCACAATATGTGCTGCAGCCCTTAGAGGCCTTCCCTGGTCACAGTGCCCTTGGTACCCATGGTCCCTTTTACAAGGGACTTACATGTGGACAGAGAGGTGCCAATTGGGAGTACAAAGGTACAGTTTTAGGAAAGACCACAGGCCCTGGGAACCTGATTGGCAGGGACCCAGGGCACATCAAGTAAAGTGCATCAGAAATCTAGCAAAAAGTGGGGGGAGGTTACTAAAAAAGAAACCCAGCTTCCTACAATATGGATAAAACTTCAGACGGTAGCCCAGAATAATGTCCCTGGTCACAGTTAAACTCCAGTGAGATAGAGAAGAAGGCAAATATAGGGTTCCCTAGAGGTTGGAGGAAGCCAAGAGTCAACGATTTTCTATCTTTTTTGAGCCAGACTACTTGGATATGGCAGACGTGAGAATAGAATAAGTCAGAAGTGAGAGGCATGGCCCTCTCTCTCAAATGAACAGCATCTTACAATTATTCTTCCTATTATTGGTAAACATGGTAAATAACTTTTATGACACCAAAGTGAAAATAAAACAAGCAAATGGAAAATAAATTTTGAGTATGATGGTTGCTTTTTCTTTTCTTTTCAGAAATTCTATCTGAAATTCTTCAAATTGAATTAATACTACAACCAGGGGTGTGCATTTGGTATGTGAACATAATCTTGCATACGCCTTAATTATTGGACTATGATGATGCATATATTCTGTTTTCCCTACATCTCAGCTGATTGCATCATTTCTCATGGAAGACTTGGTTCAAGCAGAAATTAGCTTGTGGGAAAAGTGAAACTGAATGTGTACTGAAGCTGTATGTGCTGTGTTAGTAACTATCACTGTTTGGCCCTTTAAACTGTATGGACAATACATTGAGCTGGTTTCTCGCATGCCTCTTGTAGGCAATATGAAGCCTAGTGTATGATTTCCTGCAGGTGACGCCCATACATTATACAGAACAAAATTATTCTCACAATAATTATGCGTGTTACCTCTAGAAAAAAAGTTTGCAATTTAACCTACCTTGAATAACAACAAAACTCTCAACAGGAAGTTAACCATCAGTTGTTAAGATTTCCTTCTCATCTAAATACATATCAAGTCTAGAAAAACACATTTGGGCACATGAGCATGAACATTTCAGGTAAATCTGCAAACACCTGCATCAGGTCTTCGAACAGTAGGGATAACAACGTGGAAGAACTTATAAGTTGGAAGGGAGAGGTTTAGCGCTGAAGGGAGCCTGAAGACGGTCTACCCACGCCTTGCCCCTTCACCTGAGTAAAAAAAAGCTTCCGTCTAAGGCTGCTGCTGATGTCTGGTGGACATTTCACACCTTATAATGGACATTGGCTGTGCAGGGCCTCCAAACCCACTCTGTGAAGTGGTTTCCAGCTCATGTTATGTTTGACTGGCTACTCCCATTGGAGGAATAATAACCCCCATCAGATCTAAGAACACCTGTTCAAAACTTATTTTCATGCAGTTCAAACTATGATCCTGTTCCAACTCTTCCACATGATATCTTCTAGGGAAAGCTAAGGCCAAGTAACCTGAACCCACCCAATTTCTCGGCATATTGAAATAAGCATTTTTCCGCAGACATAATAAAAACCTCTTGTTAGAAATTGGGGGTCTCTAGTTGGCAATGGTTTGCACCTTTGTCCAAATAGGGACCCTTCCATCTAGTCAGGATAAGGGGGATACTCTACTGAAATAACCCCTGCTCATTCCCTTGGTAGCTTGGCACGAGTAGTCAGGCTTATCTCAGAGGCAGTGTGTGAAGCATTTGCACATAACCAACAGTAATACAGTGAAAACACTACAAAAGGACACCACATCAGTTTTAGAAAAATAACCAATATTTATCTGTGTAAACAAGACCAAAACTATAAAAGGCCAACATACAGTAATCCAAAATATGCACTCTGCACGAATAACTTTAAAATGTAGTTCCTTGAAGCCGGTAGCTCCGTCCGGGTCTAACGTGGTGCTGAAAACAACAGAATACAACAATTGCGGTGGACCACTTCGGTGTGGACTGGCAATAGTGTCAGCAGACTCATAAGCAGTACCTTTGCTTCCAGCCCACTGCGTCGGTGCGGACCGGTCATGTTAACCGTCACGTGTGCGATGTGAAGCATAGCGGTGCGGCGTGTGGTTCCCTTAAGTTGCAGCGCAGGCAATGGCTTGGTGACGATCGTCCAGCAGCACCGGTGAGACCAGGACTGCTGTTTGGAGTGAGGCGGTGCTCTTTGTGGTGCTGACAGGTCACAGTGCCAGCGACAGTGCCGGTTGATGGGAGCTGGCGTTGGTCACTGAAGTGTGGGTTGGGGCAGTGCGTCGTATGACTTACGAGTGGTGCTCCCAAACCACGCTGCGGTCATGGGTGTTGAGGTCAGTGTGCAGTGGCATCGTTGGTGAGACCTGCACGGCAGAGTGGAGAAAGGCAGTGCAGAGTGTAGTGCCCACAGGTCGGGGTGCAAGCAGCGGCTCTGTGGTGGCAGTTGTCATCGTCACTGAGACCAGGGTTGCGGTGCGAAGAGCAGCAGTGCCCTCTGCGGTGCCTTCAGGTCAGTGAGCCCGCAGCAGTGTCGGTGACGGTGTCTGCTGATTTTCTCCTCTGTGACAACTGGAACCCACAGTTCCAGAGACAGTACGCATAGGTAAGTGAAGACTTTGCTGGCCCTGGGACTTCGTGAACAGGAGTCAAGCTCTATTTCAAGCCCTTGGAGATACTGAGTGACAAGTGAAGAAAGTTCAGTCCAGTCCTTTCACTGCCCAAGGCAGAATCAGCAACTACAGGCTGACCCAACAAAGTAACAATACAGAAAAGGGCCAGTACTCCTCCTGGCAGTCCTTCCAGCTCTTTTCCTTGGTAGGTTCCTTGATCAAGTGAGTTCTCTGAAGTCATGTATCTCCCTGAGAGTTCCAACAGGAAGCAAGCTCTACTTCAAGCCCTTGGAGAAAACTCTAACAGCAGGATGAAAGTACAATCCAGTCCTTTCCCTGCCCAAGGCAGAAGCAATAAGCAGCAGGCCAACACAGTAGAGCACACAGCAAAGTTACGGTTCTTCATGACAGGTTTTCCAGCTCTTCCTGGCAGGTTCCTCAGTTCAGCAGTAATCTGAAGTTCTGAAGTCTGGGCCCCAATACTTATGCCATATTTCCTTTGTTCTCCTGTGGCAAAGGTCTCTCAGCTCACTCCAAACCGTTTCTGTCCTCTCTGGCCCAGCTTCCCAGCAGGAGATGGAGACAGCACTGTGCAAGGGACAAGGGAAATCTCCTCCCACCACTCTAAATGAAGAACAGGCCTATTCAGGTGCTAGTGAATCTCCTCCCACTACTCTGAATATGGCCCAGGTCTATTTAGTCTAGCCATGATTCGTCCAGGAAAGGAAGAACACACCTCAACCCCCCCCCCCCCCCCAAATGCCTGTCTGAAGAGAATGCACATCCCCAGCCCCTGTCACTCCAAAGCCAGACAGTCAGTCCACAAACCATCAGAGGCACACAGGATGGCTAAGCAAGAACATACCTACATTCTAAAAGTGGTATTTTCAAACACAGAATATAAAAATCATCTTTACTAAAAGATGCATTCTTACATTCGGTGTTCAGGCAGACTAAACTCCATTTCTTTATCTTCTCCCAATGGGAAGACATAATTGTAAAGTGTTACCCAGAACTTCCCAATTCTATTCTATGGAACAGATAGCCTTTCAACAGTGAAAAATGAAATATACTCTATTTCACTATCAGGACGTGTCACACACCCCAGTACATATCCTATCTTTCAAATACACTGCACCCTGCCCATACACTGTGGGCCTACTTTAGGGTGACTCACATGTAATAAAAGGGAAGGTTAGGACTTGTGAGCACACTTGCCAAGTCTACATGGCAATAAGAACTGCGCACAGACATTGCAGTGGCAGGTCTGAGAACGCTTTGAATGGCTGCTCGTGGGGAGGCACAATCAGTGCTGCAGGCCCACTAGCAGCATTACATTTACAGGCCCTGGCACACAGTGCACTGTACTAGAGACTTAATACGAAATTAAAAAAGCCAATTATGGAAATACCAATCCATAATAACAATTTACACAGAAAGCTTATGCACTTTAACACTGAATAGCAGTGGTAAAGTGCCCAGAGTTCTAAATCAACAAAAAGAGAGTAAAAAACAGGAGGCCAAAAAGCAAAAGCCTAGGGGTAAACCCACGGAAAAAACCAAGTCTAACACCTCTCATGATATATTCTCCTTCAGTCAAAAGATCTCCAATAACCACATACGTTTTGTCACATATACTCTCATCAACAACTTCTACTCACTCTCTCTTTTCATGGAAGCATACCTTACCATACACAGCTCATCTTTCCTCTATTGCTCTAACTCCAACATTAGATATATGCCTGTGGACTTAAATTCTTCTTCCTCTTTAATTTCTTCCAAAGTAATTCTTTGCTTTCCCAGATTTCTCACCACCTTTACACCTCTTTTATTACATTCTCTAATAAAATCATGCTCTTCAATACTTAGTAAACATGAATACATTCCACCCATATTAGTATTAGCTTTCTTTTCTGAAAGCTCTCTCACATACATATCATACTTAATTTCCTTATCATTCCCATTGATGAATATATTTCTCAAAGGCACATTAAAATCAGTCAAATAAGGGGAAAGAAATTCCTCATAATTAAAGATAGCTACAAAAGCATTTAGTAACGGGAGTACATTAATCTAGTTGAGTATAGGTAGCTCCTTCACCTGCTGATGTAGGAAGAAAAGTACATATAGAACATTTGTAAATCTTCATAATTTCAACATATTCTTTAATCACTTTAGTGTACACTTTATCCCTAAAACCACTATTCAAATGGTTTTCATGGATTGATAGTATTTGCTCAGATTTATTATGATTAGTCCTATTTGTAACTTCACTAGTTATATGATTTGAAACATTTCCTATAGGGGTCGGTAAGCACACCAAAAGTCCAACTAATAATATCAATGTTAATAGCACCATCCCAACAATTGCACAGAATCTGATGTTTCCTACCTTCATAGTAGAGGCATAAAAAACAAAAGAAACATAAGAATCTAGTGGCAAATATTAGCTTCTTCTTTCAGTCAGCATTAAAAATTAATAATCATGTTCTCAGTACTTTCAAAAGAAGACAAAGAAAATTAAATAAACAAATACAAAAAATCAGCTTTATCAAAATTGATCAGTCTCTGTATTTTCTTTCTTTCAGTTATTTTGGTCAAAATTGATCAGTCTCTAAACAAATTCTCCTGTTCCACTATTGTGATTTTCATCACTTAGGGTTTGATTATGTGTCTGGCAGTCCATGGACCGATAGACTCATGGGTGCCCGGCGGTTGCGGGCTTCTGACCGCCCTATTACAATTAGGGTGGTCAGACTGCCACACCAAGCATAGTACAAGTTTCATCTCCACCACGGTTTTCATAGCATTTCCTCCTCCAAGAAAACTGTGAGGGAGAGTAACATGGCCCCCTGTTGCAGGGGGTGACATACAGCCACCCCCTGCGTGGATGCACCCCAGTTCCTGCATGGCATGGACTGTGCTGTCCATGCCGTCCAGGAAATATTTATGGCGTTCCCATTGAGGTGCCCATTTTCTGAGGCACCACCATGGGAACGTAAAAGAAAGCCCACCAGACACGAGAAACACTTGTAATCTGGCAGGCGGCCTTCCCACGTGTTTGTCGGTGCATCGGCTGGGTGGTCCAGGTGCTGCACCGCCAAACTCACAATCAGGCCATAGTATTTCAAAGTCTCTATTTCACCCTCAGGGTGGTTCTTCTTCCCTTTCAGTCTCTGGACCTGATCTTTTCTCAAAAATATTATGGTACTCGTTTATTTGGAAATAATTATCTTCATCTCTGTCTTCCTCCAATACTGTAACTGGATATACCCATTTTGGTGAAGCATACTTTCAATTTGGAATGCTCTTTGTAGCTTGCCTTTAGGCAACTGGCAATTCAATTGTAGGTTGATAGCTACAGTGGAATCTTTGCTTGATTTTAAAAGCTGCACCGATTATCTGTAACACTTCATTTCTGAAGTGTATGTTACGATCGGTCTCAATAGAAGTCGGGAGTCCAAAACATGGAATTTTTTTCCTCTACCTCAATTTTGCAACGTTAAGGCTATCTGCTCTCCTGTTGGGAAATATTTCGGCCCATTTGAGAACAAGCAGACTACCACTAAGATATACTTTTAATTTTTTAAATTTTTTATTTATATCATTTTGCAAGTAAAAAATACAGTGGTACATTCGCATGTGGTCTAATGTACTTAACATCCTTTGTCAGGAACATAAACAAGTGTAACAAAGCATTACGCATGGTCTGGACAATAAACATAAATTCCTGAGTCAAGGGGTCCAATCCATCCAGAGCAAAAAACAAAACAATGCAGCATATGCAATAGAAGCAGGACAAAAAACTAAGAAGGACAGAGTAATTGAGAAGGAGCATATTATTCACAGTGGCATGAACCATCACATCCAATAGTAGTGTGCATCCACTCTGTTCTATCCCCGTACTACACTCATCACAACCGTACAGGTATTGCATACCCAGGTAGTAGGATGTATCCCAGCGCATCTATATCATGACAGGAAAGCCACTTCCTCCCCATCCCCGGCAGCTGGAGCAGGGTTGTGCATCGTTTCCTCCGAGTCCGATTCTGTAGTACCCAGAAGGTAGGTTTTTATCGGTCCCCATATGTCTCTAGGTCTACTTGCAATCGGTTGTGTTTCAGCATAGATGGCATTTTGCTCCTGACAATATACAACATCATTTAGCCAATCCTTAAATTTTGGAGCCCTGCCCCGTCCCCAGCGGCACACCAACCGTCGCTTGGCTAACAATAGAGCTATATCCATGAACTTTCTACACTGCTTGGGTAATGACATAGTGTAACCCAACAGCATCATTAGTGGATCTCTATCCAATGTGATCCCTACCATGACCACAAGAGCCGCATGCACCTGTGTCCAATATTCCCAAACTGCAGGACACTCCTACGCCAGATGCATAAAGCCAGCTCCCACTCCTTTACATCTTTCACATCTGTCGTTATCAGACAACTGGAACCTATATTTCTTAGCTGGAGTGTAGTACAGTCGTTGCAAGAACCTATAATGAATAATCTTGATTCTGCAACTAGCTGATATGTTTGCCGTACTCCCATAACAGTATCTCCACTGGGCATCAGACAACTCCTGTCCCAAATCCTCGCCCCATCTCACACGAGCTGTTCCCTCAATCCCTTGCTTCAGTGCCCTGATATCTTCGTACAATCTAGATACCAAGTGCTTTCCCTCCTGTAGCCCTAGCATGCAGTGCAGCGGGGAGAAATTCTCCGGCTCTTGAGGAAAGTCCGGTAGGACTTCTCTCATACCCTGCCTCAGTCGTGCATAGTAAAAGATCTCGAGCGGTGTGGGATTTATATCTTTAAAAAACAATTCCATAGTTCGAAACTGCCCCTCCAGGAACAAGTCACCCTAAGTAGCAACCTTGATGCGCTGGCACAGTGCTCGGAACCCCTTTTCCTGTAATAGCACCATTTTGGGATGATATGTCAGTGGCATTCATGCCGAATATAACAACGTTATTTGAAACATCTTCGCGATTCTTTTCCAAGCATCTATCGTGCATGTCACTGTTGTGGGCGGTGTTTAAATGACTGTAACAGGGCCATGGATAAGGCCGTTTAAGGAGAGCGGTTGTGCCACCCAATCCTCCACCGCTATTTGCGGCATGTAAGGTGTGGGTGCCATCCAATGATAGGCGTAATGAGTCTGTGCACTCAGATAGTATTCTTCAAAATCAGGTATATCAAATCCGCCCTTGTCATAGGGCTGCGCCAGTACCGACCATCCAAGTCGTGGTTGCTTACCACCCCAGAACAATCGTATCAGCTCTGTACGCAGTGTTTTAAAGAAGAAGAAACCCGGATGATAGGGGATGTTTAGGAAGAGATACAAAAAACACGGAAGGATCACCATTTTAAGAAGCGAGGCCCTACCTGCCATAGACAATGGCAATGAGATCCATCGTGTAACACTGGAAGTCAGCTTAGTAATCGCAGTGCCATAATTAAGTCCAAGTGTCTCATCCCTGTCCCTAGATACTTGTATCCCCAGATAGCGGAGATCAGAATGACACCATTCTATGGGGTAGTCTAAGGGGAACTCTGAAACTGCATGGGTAAGCGGAAAAATTGTGACTTACCCCAGTTGATCTGCACCCCAGATAATCTGCCGAACACCAAAAATTCACGCAACAAGGGGTTCAAATTCTGTTGCGGGTCTACAACATATAATGTTAGATCATCGGCATAAAGTGAGATCGCAATTTGGCGCTGGAAGCACTTAAACGCACTATGACGATGAAGTTGACGTATCTGATATGCTAGCGGTTCTATCGCTTTGTCAAAAAGTAAAGGGGATAGCGGGCATCCCTGTCTGGTACCCCACGTTATAGTGAGTGAGGGGGAGAGGCGTCCATTTACAAGGACTCGAGCAGTAGGTTGGGTGTAAAGGAGTTGTACCCAGGAAATAAACACGTTAGGGAATCCCATTCTTTGCTGAACTCCAAATAGGTAGCTCCACTCAACCGAGTCAAACGCCTTTGAGGCATCAGTAGCCGGAAATTCAGGCGCGACAGTCTGTATTAATGACAAAAGTGTGCGTAAATTATGATTCGTAGATCTACTAGGGACAAATCCAGCCTGGTCCGGGAGTATAATCTTTGTCATTAAAAGGGACAATCTGGTAGCCAGTATTTTAGCTAAAATTTTCCCATCACAATTAATCAATGATAGGGGCCGGTAAGAGTCGCAAATCGTGGGATTTTTACCAGGCTTCAGGAGGGACTACTTCTCGCATCGACCAAGGAAGTATCCCAACCTCAAGCGATTCCTCAAAAACCTTGCGCAGCACTGAAGCCATAATGTCAATGTAACATTTATAGAATTCCGCAGGCAATCCATCAAGCCCTGGTGCCTTTCCATTCTTAAGGGACATGATCGCCTCTCTGATCTCGTCTAATTCCAATGGAGCGCTGAGGAATGTCCTATGCACATCACTCAGCCAGCATAATGCAATAGCCTCCATGAAGTCATCAAGTCCCATCTCACCCACACTCTGCGTAGTGTACAATTGACGATAATGCTTCACGAATATGTCCAAGATCCCCTCTGTGTCCTGACACATCCCTCCCTCTGGCCTGCCTATTTCCGAGATACATGTATTGAACCATGGATTTCTAGTAAGCTCTGATAATGCCTTCCCTGGCCTCTCCCCTTCACAATACCTCCGTGCCACCCAGTGTCGGCCTCGAATCTTAGCCTCCCATGTAGCCTTCCCTGGCCTCTCCCCTTCACAATACCTCCGTGCCACCCAGTGTCGGCCTCGAATCTTAGCCTCCCATGTAGCTTCTTCTTCATACTCTGATAGCTTGGCCCGAAAGTCCACATGCGCTTTCCCCGTTTCCGCATGCATCATCAGCGTCTCCAACCAGCTCAGTTCCTGCTCCAAGGTACGTATTTTCCTCTGTACATCTCGTAAGACCCAAAGCTCTTGGATATACAATACCCGCGGACCGTGACTTTAAATGCTTCCCACACAACTTCCACACCATCCACCGACCCCTTGTTGCGAGGAAAAAAGGCCCCTATCTCCTCCCCAAGTTCCGTCTTGAACACCTCATCCAACAATGCGGTAGGTTGCAGGCGCCATGTCGGTCAAGGTCTATCATATCCGGGCATCCGCAACTGCACCCAAACAGGACAATGATCAGAATATGTTCTGGCGAGATGTGCCACCCCCAACAGACTGGTACTCAGTCCTCTGGAAATAAAACAATTATCAAGTTGTGCCCATGTGCCAGTGTATGATGTGAAGTGTGTTCCCTCCTGACGCAAGGGATGGACAAATTGCCAGCTATCCAGCAATCCGCCTTCTTCTACAATTCACTGCATAGCTTCTCTAGACCTGTTATGGTAGTGTGCGACCCCATCAGCTCTATCCTTTGTACTCTCTGTGAGTGGCACTCTCTGTAGTTGGCTTTAGACTATGGCCGCCACAATTTTCTAAATATCCTGTATATTCGGCACTTCGCCTCCTATCCACCTCCGAGGACCTAGGATCTTCCGTGGCAGTGGTGTGTAGCTACAGCCAGCCGAGGCAAGGCAGCACCTTCTCCTACCTCTTCCGACTGGCAGGTATGACTCGTCCCGACAGTTCAGGAGTCTCACAATCCTAGGGCCTGCACACTTCGGTGAAGCCACGGCGATCACGTAGCTGCCGCTTCCCTCGTCATGCAACACACGGCTACACAGGTCAAGCCGCCAGCTCATCGGTGTCTGCTCGGCAACGACCACTCTTGCCCCCTCGACATCCAAAAGTGCCTCAGCACGGGAGTCCAGCCACACACCTCCGCTCGGCCTGCTTCCCTCGTGGAGGCCGCGGCGCTCTCGTATCCGCCACACCCCGCACAGAGCTCCACACCACCACCGGGTCTCGTCGCGGGTATGTTGCCAGCTGCCAATTTCACCGTAGTCACTGCAGGACGCCCGAAACTCTTAGACCGCCTGCACCCCCAATATCTTAGCATGTAAGGGCGACACTCGATATCGTAGTAGGGGATCATAGAACCAGGATAATTATAGGATATTAAGCCGGACAGCGGGAGCCTCACGAATCCGCGGTCATTCCGCCGTGCGCCACCTAGCGCCCCCCTACCACTAAGATATACTTCAAACCATTGTAATGTGACATCTCAATGAAGTCTACTTGTAGTCTCATGAATGTACCTTCTGGTTCGCCAATGTGACTCATAATGGTAAAAGATTTCTTTCCCTGATTATTTAGGTGACAAACTAGACAGCAATTATATACATCTTCAGCAACATATCGAAATCCTGTGTTTTCCGAATATTTTCTTGAACAGTTTAACCAGACTATCTCTTCCTACATGAGTTTGATTATGTAAATATGTACACATGGATTGCAACATTGAAAGTGGCAAAATGTATTTCTGCTTTGAATTTACATACAGATCTTGATGATTCTTTTTATAGCCTAATTTTCCCCACTACATATTCTCATTTTCAGGAACCTCTTCCTGAAATCCCTCAGCCCACCCAAAGAAGTCTCCATTGAATCCACAAGCACACAAATGATATAACTAACATTACTTACATAGCTTTGCATAACATCACCTTTAAGCTTCTCATTTAACTCTTCTTGAATAATTGACTCTTCTTGAAAGGTGCAGAACCTCACTATATTGTCAGCATCTTTATATCCTAATGTGACTACATCCTTATCAGCATTATGGACTTGGCACTTCACAACTGCCACTTCAATTGATTTTATAATTCCGTCCAACAAATCCATTATGTAAGTAATATTTTTAGTTGGAGCACCTGTAGATTCTATGAATCCTCTTTTTGACCATAGTTGCCAATAATAATGGACAACACCAAAACCATACTGGCCATGGGTGTAGATGAATAGGTAAAGAATCTATAGCAAGCGTCTAGTATATATGCCAACTGATTTTAGGTGGAAAACAATCAAACGACAGTGGTGGCCATGTGGGAATTCTGAAATAACCAAAGAAATCAACCAAGTCTATTCTTTGATTATAAAAATATATTCATAATTTTTAATGTTATCTATAACTTATTTTGTTTACTGATAAATATTTATACATTGGCTTAAATTTTTTAATTTAGTTAATTAGACATCATCACATAAGCATATACAAACCAATTAACATAAAAAACCATTAACATAAAAAAACAAGGGGGAAAAAATATATATAACAACAAAAATGATTGACAATATGGTCGATGTATCGTTGATGTAGGCAATACGGTGGATGGAAGCTACGCGCATTTTGGCAAAACTGCCTTCATCAGGGGACCGTCATTAACAACAAAACTAAGTAAATAAAGCTAAGGGAAAAACAGAACAAAAACAAAAAAACACATAGGTTACTACTCTATATTATATACATAGCATACACCTAAAATCATGGTCTACAATTTCAAATATAATCTAATTTACTACACATAGTGATATATAGAACTTTGCAGCTATATCTGTGGCAAATTTGTGAACACAATCATATTACGTATAGTATACTAAATGAGAATTAAACTATAAGATCGTTTCATAACATAGCAGATAATATTCCTCTAATTGCTAAGGTCATATTCTAGATAGATAGACATTTCCTATGAACCAATCAAGTATATAAACACATAAACATTGAAGGAAAACATTTTTTTCATGAAAAACAGTGCAACAATCATATGCATACAAAACAAAATACATATACGCTATAGATCCACCAAGTGTCTAATTATTATTCCAAAAAAGGTGGCCATATCCTAAGAAATATATACATCACAATATCACTCATGTTATAGAAAACAGGAGGAATGAAAGATTCAAAAGAAAAAAAGAGAAAGAAGAAAATCAAGATTAGAAAAGGATCTACCCATTATTATCCTACAATATTACTTCAAAAAATGCTCTACTTACAGCAATATCTCATAAACATTATATCGGCATCTATAGAATGGTCCTCTTCGATATCTCTAGCTGGACCTATATTATAGACTCAAACCTAACTAGGTTATATTCATTGATCAATTCATCTTTCTTGATCTAAAATCAAAAAGATCTTACAATAATGGCCTCATATTTCGTGTTTTAACTTACTTTTAGATAATCCAACTGTACTGAAGATGGTTTAGGAATCTCAATAATTCCTAGCAGATCTTAGCTGAAATGAAGTAAACCACAAATTGTAAGCATACTGGTGCATCTATCAGACGATATTGACTTCGCTGTATCTCAAACAAATTCAGTTTTTTACTTACTCAAAAAAGGGGGGGAGAGAGAGGTTTTCTGATAACTGTCCCTTTTCCAACCTATGTAGGTAGGGCGATGCAATAGTCAGAATCTCCTGTTAGCTCAAAGAGATTCAAGTAGTGGTAGATGAAACAATCCTCTACAAAGAGAAAGGTTATATATATTCAATTTAAAAATTGTATTACTCATATCCTAAGATAGAGTTAATTGAACATACCACGACTTGTACTAATCTATGTTTGATAGATGACATGTGAAATATTATTAAAAAAGCGCTAGTTATTAAAGACGTCCAACTTTATTAGGTATCGATGTTTGTGTTACATGTTCTTTTAGGGTAACACTTTTATTATTCAGCAAGCAAACATAAGCCAATAATCTCGAATAAAGAGAGAGAGGCATGACATTTATACATCTATTAATTCAAAAAATGCTTACTATAAAAACGTAGGGTTTCTGTTCTGGTTTTTTAAAATATATTCATGTTTATCGTTGTCCAGATGTTGCATTCAAAGTTATAAAGTATCTATTAGAGAGAGGACATAAACAAGGTACAATGACCTATATATCCACAATAACTTACGGGTGCTTTTTTAATCATAAAAAACGATCTTAGCAGTAACTACTTACATATTTCGGATGGATTTCTTTGAAATATGGCAGAGAGAGTGCGCACCGCGAGCTAAGAACCTTCCTATGGCTTTATTTCAATGGACTTGAAGCTTCAATTAAGTTTTTAGTTTCTGCAGAAAATATAAGCAGAAAACACGAAATATGTAAATTAATCAAAGCTATAATAAATGGTATCTAACGCGCAATATCGACATCAAGCTTTTACCTTAGATATGAAAACACGGAGCCATCACGCGCCCTCTACCCCCGATTCGCGTCAAACAGGATTGTTTCCAGAGCCGGCCTTTCATGCAGCTCTATATATACATATATTTTGGTCCCCGCTTTTGCCTTAATTAGATAAAGCCTTTACAGATGAGGGTTCGCAGTCGCACTTCTAAAGGCGTCATCTAAGACCCACGAACAAAGTCATAAAAATAACAGTGGGCTAACTTGAAGTTTAACAAAGTCTTCTTCCAAGGACGCGGAATCGAACGTAATGACCGCCATATTGGTAATGCATACCTAATGTTCTGCACCAGCGCAATAGAAACCTCATCTTTTCAAAGATGGTTTAGCTAGCGATACCTCGCAAATAAAAACTGACAAAGACACCAAAGTGCATAAAATAGTTAAAGAGAATTGATATTAATGATTAAGTATATCCTCGAATTATGTTACAAAAAACAGCCATTATATCTCTATCCACTGCAAAATTAAGCGATCAAATACCCTCTTGTTTTGAAAAAGAATTATTCCAATAATATCTCTGCTAAATGGGCCATAGGTAGAATATATCCATCTTCTAACTAATATGCAGCAAATAGTTTGAATATAAATAATTTGAATATTATTTATTAGGTAGCCGTAAACAGGGAACCATATATCACAGTATCAGAACCGATTGCCAAAACTTCAGGAAAATCAGAATTTTTGATTTATTGAATTTATAGCTACCTTTACTATTGTCACCAATAAGAAGAGATAGTTTTACCAATACATACCCTATGATTGCTATCTTGTATTATCCATAGCATTCCTATACATAAATATGGATTATAAGATAGCTTGCTCCCATGGAATTTCTAGATTCAATCCCTTACACACAGTCTCCAGGGTAAAGATCCAAAAATCCTCACGTTTTTTTCGGATCTTATCATGGGCGTAGATTGTCACACCCAAATTTTCTGACAAGCAACAAGCTCTAGTTAAAACAACCAATTCTGTCACTTGCGCTGATGTCACATTTGGTAGGAAGGATAACTCTAGTGTTTCTGCAATAGCGCACACTGCAGAAGTGGCTCTCAATCCTCCATATGGGCCTCTCAGACAAGAACAACGAAAAAATAATCTCAAATCTAATAATTCTAATGGAATTTCTTTTATGTCTGGTCTTGAGGATAATTCGGTCACTTCAATGCAATCGTGCTCCAATTCGTCATCAATTACAATTTCCTGGTCTTCACATTTGTCTGAAATCAGAAGCAGTATTGCTGGATGTAGGACATTGCATCTTCAAATGGAAAGATTCTCAGCTATGAAAATTACTTGTTCATGTCGTGAACTGTGCTTTTTGTTATATGGTGTGTTCTTGTTAAAATAATTTCAGCTGAAAGTGGGGCATAAACAATTAAAGTAAGACCCATCACAATTCCTTAACTTTTTTCAATTGCCAAACAAACATCTGCAACTGATTTTAAACATCCTAAAAGACTTACAGCAAATGAATCTAATTCACCTGAAAGGTATGCTACTGGAAGCATATATCTTCCATGCTTTTGTGTGAGTATTGAAAGTGCACACCAATATTTTTCATAACAAAACAAGTAGAACATCATATTTTAATTAGGCATCCCAAGTGTGGATGCATGGCAGACAATCTCTTTTAATTTTTTTTAATGCATCAAGGCACTTGTCATCAAATGGTAGTGGATCTTGTACATCATTACATGTTATCCTTACTAAAGGCTTTGCAATCAGGAAAATGTTTGGCATCCACTGTCGATAATACCCAACAATTCCATGAAACATCCAAACCTCCCTCTTGGTGGTCGAGGGATTCAGTTTCAAAATTGCAGAAAAACATTCTTTCTAAACATATTGCACACCCTTTTCAATATGGTGTCCAAGAAAAACAACTTAATTTTCACAGTATTGCATTTTAGTTGGAGAGACTTTATGCTCATTCTTGGCCAAATTATTAAACAATGCAATGGTATCATTTTTGCAATCCTGTTTAGTTTTAGATGCTATGAACAGGCCATATATATATTGGACTAGGATTGAATTGCATGGCAATTTTAAAGTCTCCAGATCTTTATTTAGAATTTGGGAGACTCTTTGTATACCTTTGTGGGAATACCAAGCCCTTCCCAAAGGATTCCCTGTTCAACCATTTTCTCAATCACTTTCATTGCCTCTTCTGCCTCTTTAGTTAGTCTTTATTGTCTGGTTTTGGGAAATATTGCACCTGGTTTTACTTTGATTTTTACTGGTTCTGCTGTTATAAGCAATCCAATTTATTTTCCCTTGAAATCCCATACCTCCTCTCCAACAGAATGTCTTAAATCTGTAGGTAAGACTTATTTTGCCAAAACAGGGTACAGCTCTATTCTTGTGTCTTCTGAACTTAATATAAAAACTGAATCCTCATCTTGCATTTCTAGTACAACCCCATCCCATCCAGTGTGCAATAAATGACATGATTCATCTTGCAAAGAAGATCCATTCCAAGCTAGTTCACCAGGCTGAGGCACGCAGAATACACTGATGTTTATTCTCCATATGTCCTATTTTAACTGGTACATTTGCTGAAGCATTCTTTTCCTGAAAGGAGTAGGTTTGGAAGTTCCACTGAATAAACTGTAGAATTGGTAGCCCTGTATGAATACAAAATAAAATGGGATGGCCATTGATCTCTCCATCAATATATGGGCCACTTTGGTCTACCACCAGGATTGCTTGAAGTAAGCAATCCTCCTGTCCCCTTAGGCACCATCATTGGTAGCTGCTTCCTGTCATCTCATCAGTGAGAATCATGGCCTTCTTTTGGTAGCCTGCATTATATGGAAGTGTATTTCTCATGTTTTGTGGGACTACTAGGGCTGTAGGCATTGACTTTCAAAATATTTTCTGACTTTGCATGTTCTGTTCTGAATTCTGCATATTCAACATCACATTGTTTCTCTGCATTTGTTGATTTTGTCCTAGAATGTCTCGAACCCTTTCTGGATTTGGCCTGCATTCCCTCTTTCAATGCCTGATCTCTCTACAAAAATGGCAAGCTGTATTATTTTTCGGCAACTCAACATTCCCTATAATACCATATGCCCTACTTACTTGCTCCAATTGATTAATTTCATTCAAATTATTCACACCATTTTGCTGAAAATTCATATTCAAATCCATTTGATTTTGTGATCCTTTTTCAAACTGTTTAAATTTGAGCAATCATCAGTTTCCCTTCAATGGCTTTAGTTTCTTTTAAAAATAATCACTACTATTCTTTGCCAATTTCAAAATATCATCAATGCACTTTGTCCACCAACCCAACTCCCTCTGCTGAACATGATTGCAATTTCTGACCTCAATCCATTCAGAAAAGTAATACCAAACCCCCCTACAGCATCTTTCTCTGGAGGTTTGACTCAGATATGTGTCTTGAACACCTGCATCAATCTCTCAGAATAAGAATGTACTGACTCTTTAGGTTCGTGTGCCATTCTCAATAACTTCTCCCAATTTATACATCTCTTTTGAATTCATTTCTTGAAAGACTCCATCACTGTCTTGTATATCTCAGTCACATCCGCTGATGGCACATTATTAGGAGCAATTCTAGCTGGCTTCTGTGCTGGGTATCCAACAGCTGCCTTACACTTCAGCCATAAATCTTCCACAACAGTAATCTCAAATAATGTATAACAATCAGCCCACAACATTGGAGTAATGTGCATCAACTTATGATCTCATCATGCCATTTTGCTGGATCTTCTCTTAACTTTGGAAAGTTATTTGTAAAGGCATACACATATGTTCTTGTCCATGGGATATGCACCAAATTTCCTCCATGTACTTCCCTTAAATGAAATTCAGCGACTACATTTGTTTCTACTGCTGAATCACTTGCTGCATTTCTTACACCATGTCCTTCACTACCCTTCATTTTCCTTTTATTCGCTTCCTCTTTTTTCAATTGTTCTCAATATTTTTTACATCTTCAAATCTTTCTAGTCTCGAGTTTCCTCCATTAAATCTTTAATGTGAGCCCTCAAAGTATTGAGAGCCATCTCTTTGATTTCATCATGTGTTCAATACACTTTGGAATTTCGATTTTTCATTTTGCTATTATCCACTTCTAACTCATCATACCTATTCTTCCAAATAGTAATGCGGTTCTTGAACACATCTAGCTGCTCCTATAATTAAATACCTCATTTCATCAGCATTGTATATCAATGGTCTGTTCAAAACCACATTTCGCTTGAGCATTTCCCAAAATGCTATCTTCAGAATTCCAAAGTAACCTTCTTTAAGAGGTGGCTCTACCATCACTATCCTCTCAGGAATTACATTTACCTGACCCATCAGTGCCCTGTTTCCACTAATGCTAGACATTGTCATTGTGACTGAAACGTCTGATGATGCACTTGGTACAAATCCTGCTTCAGTGTCTTTCCCTCCGGTGGTGGTGGTCTTGAGTCAGGCTTGTGGAGATCTGATCGAACTACATAATCGGGCGTTAGGACCGTTGAGGAGGCACCGATCGAACCACCACCATGGGGACAGAGGTCTTGGGATTGCCGTACTTGTAATCAGGCCCTTAATCACTTGTTTGGGAGCTTTTCACTTGAGCGGGTATCTTCAGCAGTCCAGGTTTGGGTTCGACGACAGCAGCTTGGTTCAGCTGATGGATCAGTTGCTTCCTGAAAGTCTCGTTGAAGATGAAGAGCTCCACAGCCTCAGCAGAGCAAACCAGCATTTCAGGTTGAATCGCAGGTCAACGTCACTGGCTTAACTCTCGACGACGGGTAGGTCAACTTGTCTATCTTTTTGGCCAAAATGCACCAAAGGATTTCAAACTTCTGGCGATGCCTCCAGAAGGTCCTTTTGGGTTCTTGATGGGTCCATAACACCAACCAAGGTTCCAGAAGCTCTGAGATCCTCCTTGGAGAGTTGGGACTACAGTTTCCACAGTGCACCAGGTCAAATCCTTTAAGGTTGAGCTGAAGGTAGTCAGCTGGTTTCTTCTTGGTGGAGATGATGCACATGGAGCTCTTTTAACCTGTTGCTTTCAGGGAGTTCACTCCTTACATTTTTAGTGGCAGGTAAAGTTCTCCTTTTGCTGTAGTTCCAAAGTGTGTAGCAGGTGCAGTCATTCATAGTGTAGTCCTCTTGTTAAAGATCAAGGGTTCCAGCAGGACAGTCCTTCTTCTTGTTTCTTAAGGCAGCTCTCCCATATTTATCCAGTCTTCTGGGCTGGCAAGCCGGGGGGCACCCCTGACCAATGGGGTGCAGGGTGCCACCCTCAATGATTACCACTTCCCCTGACGTTCGCAGGACACTTTACACCTTATCAGAGCTACTTGGCTCAGCGTGCCAAAGCCTGGCCAATTAGAAGAGGCTACTCTAGAGCTGGATTTAGGCACATCAGGAAAACAAGTTCTATAAGTTCTTTTCTGTCATAGTTATAATACATCTAACCTTGACAATTATTTGGATTTATTCTAACTAATATTTAGACACTTTGAAGTATCATTTTAGCTCACTTCTGTCAATAGTTAGAGTTTATTTAAGTGTAATAGAGCCATCCAATGTTAGCCTATGAAGCTAACGTACTACAATGGGGAAAAACATAATTGGCAGTTTTTCACTAACCAGGGCATATAAAACATATTTTATAATGTCCCTGTTTATAGTTGCAAGGCACCCTACCCTGGGGCACCTAGAAGGGAACCTTAGGGATGCCGTATATGTACAAATAAGGTAGTTTAAGACTTTGGAAGTACCTTTAATTCCAGTCTTCTGGGCTGGCAAGCCGGGGGGCACCCCTGACCAATGGGGTGCAGGGTGCCACCCTCAATGATTACCACTTCCCCTGACGTTCGCAGGACACTTCACACCTCATCAGAGCTACTTGGCTCAGCGTGCCAAAGCCTGGCCAATTAGAAGAGGCTACTCTAGTGCTGGATTTAGGCACATCAGGAAAACAAGTTCTATAACTTCTTTTCTGTCATAGTTATAATACATCTAACCTTGACAATTCTTTGTATTTATTCTAACTATTATTTAGACACTTTGAAGCATCATTAACCTACATATGGTGCAGGGCCTTGCATATTGAGCCATCACTGTCTACAAGCTTCCATACCCAGACAGATGAACAGACGGAAAGGTTGAATCAAACCCTAAAAAAGTACCTCCGGTGTTACGCTAAGGAAGCCCAGGAGTCGTGGGTAGACATGTTATGGATGGCCGAATTGGCCTATAACAATGCATGGCATAGTTCCATCAGTCTGTCTCCTTTCCGTGCCACTTATGGGTGTGACGCTAGGACACTCCCTATAAACATTCCAAATGAAGTGGTCAATCAACCTGAGGTATTGTCACAAGTACGAAGACTACACGCTCTACAGCTCAAGGTAAGAGACCACCTGATTAAGGCTAAGCAAACATGTAAAAGGGGGAGGACCGTCACAGGCGCGAGGGACCCCAGTATCAGGTGGGAGACAAAGTGTGGCTGTCTTCTAAAAACATTTGTTTCAAGCTACGCAGTATCTTTCATCCCAGGTTTATAGGCCCTTACACCATCTTGAAACAATTGAACCCTGTCACTTACAAACTGAAACTGCCTGGTACTCTTCGGATTCACCCTGTGTTCCACTGCAACCTCTTGAAACCCGCCGTAGGGGCTCGCAGGAGAGCTCCTCCCCCTGTGGTCTGCGATGGGGGCATGGAATGCGAGGTGCGGAGCATAAGGGATTCCAAGTTGAGACATGGGGTGCTGTAGTATCTGGTTTCTTGGAAGGGTTACAGTGCTGAAGATGATTCATGGGAGCCTTAGCAGAACGTGCACGCTCCTGCTGCTGTTCGTACGTTTCACAGGCGATTCCCTTTGAAGCCTGGGCCTAGGAGTTGCTAGGTGAGGGGGACCTACTCTCAGGGTTCAGGACATATCGCGCCTACCTAGCGTGTTAAACTACATCTCCCAGAATGCTTACTGGCAAGGGGATGATTTAGGTGATGATCGCACACAGGAAGTTGCGCATAATCTGTTCCGTTTGTTTCGCTTTCTTAGGCAGGAGGGAGAAAGGTTCAGGCAGACGTCGCTGGAGGATCTTGTGTGAAGAGCGATTCATCCTGTTTCAAGACGCCAACAGACTGTGAGTATTCTGAGGTCCAAGGAGCGCAATACGGCGGAGGGCTCTCCCGTGTATTACCGTTTCCTTATTCATTCTGTCTCAAAAGACTTTGAGCCGGCCGGCAGGCAGTGGGAAACAGCGGTGTGTAGTTTAACCGCGTATCACTGTTGCGATTCATTTTGGCATTTATTAGTACTCCTTTATTCGGCGGAATATCGCGGTGGTCGCAACAGCATATTACCGTTGCGATTCATTGTAGCATTTATGACTATTCCTTTACTCGGCGGAATATTGCGGTGGTCGCAACCGCATATTACCGTTTTAAGCGGGAGGCTTGTTCTTTTATTTTATTTTCTGTTGCTGAACTTTGGATGCCAGTTATTCTTAAAGTACTATGAGAATTCTGTGGAAACTATTTCTCTTAGACCATTGTGCTGGTCTTTGGAATTTCGTTTGGCCTCTGCAAACATTCCTGATTAAACTTAGTGGGTATATACAGTGGTGAATTCAACCATGTATTACAAATTTCCAGGTGGGGGATTTTACCGCTGCAAAGGAGAGTATAAGTTACACCTTCTACAGGGATTATACGAACCTATGTTATACTGTGTTGGGTAGGTCATGTTCAGCTGTGACTATATTTATAATTAGCGTATGGGAGTGAGTGTGTGGAAGTTAATGCTCTTGATATTCTCCTTTCAGGAATGGTTACTATGCGTAGCAAGATCCAATTACAGAATCGTCAGTTGTGATTATATTCAGGTATATATTTACGGTGTTTCTAGTGAGAATTATATGAGTGTAGATTGTATTCTTGTGGTAACTCTGTGTCTTTGTTGTTACAGGTTCTATTCCCACGCTGTCCCTTCCCCCTCCTTTCCCTCACCAGATAATTCGAAAGCCCTGCGGTTAATTCAGTTTCAGGGACTTGGTAATATCAGGAGGTGGACTATTTATTCTGCTGCGACTGAATCCTGTGGAGCTGGGCCTGGCACAAATAGAGGGGAGCATCATGGTAGTAAATAAAAGCTAATCCCCTAAGTCTTGGCCAGCAAGTGTTTCATCCATCCAGAGCCTAATTGAATCCCATATCCTGCTCGGCCGCCGTCTCTGTGCAACATTCTCTAGCAAGGATATTTCCAACAAGAACATATTCAGAAATTCCCACCACCAGTTCCAGGGATGGAGGACCCCACTCAAGAGCCATGACCAGACCAACACCAGTCTAGTCAAAGAGATTGAAAAGAAATATAAACCAGCCAACTGCAGAGGGATTACTGGCGAGTGCCCCATTATGATCAGCCTCGAGTCCCACACCACCGACAAATTTGAGATGCTGCTGATTTTCCCCAAATAATTAACAACAAGGGGTGGTGATGGACAGAGTCTCTGAATTAAGCAGAAAACTCTCACCCAGTCAAGAGATCAGGGCTAGATCCAACACCGTTTTTTAGCTCACTGCATCATCCCAGTTTCAGAACCTGGCTGTATGCAAATTAGTCTGTTCCTGTCCCAGTGCATGATGGGAACAGGGCAAACCAAACTACAAAGCCAATTCTTACACTGGAAAGGAAACAAGCTACCGGGGACCGGTTTCTGGCATTTCAGCCTCTTCGGCCCGGCTTGCTTGAATCCTGATGGTGCAGTGAGCAAGGGACTCATGTCTGAGCATACCCTTCCACGCTTAGGGTGGACAAAATAATTAACAACAAGGGGTGGTGATGGACAGAGTCTCTGAATTAAGCAGAAAACTCTCACCCAGTCAAGAGATCAGGGCTAGATCCAACACCGTTTTTTAGCTCACTGCATCATCCCAGTTTCAGAACCTGGCTGTATGCAAATTAGTCTGTTCCTGTCCCAGTGCATGATGGGAACAGGGCAAACCAAACTACAAAGCCAATTCTTACACTGGAAAGGAAACAAGCTACCGGGGACCGGTTTCTGGCATTTCAGCCTCTTCGGCCCGGCTTGCTTGAATCCTGATGGTGCAGTGAGCAAGGGACTCATGTCTGAGCATACCCTTCCACGCTTAGGGTGGACAAAATAATTAACAACAACTGGCCCATAATGAACGCAGGGTAGGGCAAGAGGCAAAGACATGAGCCACATTGGCCCCCTTGAATCCACAGCAGAAGCACCAATCTTCCTCCTGAAGCTTCATGACCCAAAGGCAGTAGGGAATATAATAAAAATCAGTGATGCATTTGATATTATGAACCTTAATGGTCGACATATTCAGAACAGTCTGCACTATGAGGTTACTAAGCCTCATAAACCCAGCTGTTACCACTGTATTCAGGAGCTTACTCCAGTTACCATTGGCCCCCTCGAACCCACAGCAGAAGCAGCAGTCGTTCCCTCGAAGCTACATCCCACTCAAATAATTGACCTATAATAAGAAGTTTGGCCTTTTCCCAGTTGTCCTGAAAACTATCATGAACACAAGAGAGTAAGTTAGGGTTATATCCTAAATGCGAAAATTGATTAAACAGGGTAGTATCTGGGAATATTTACTTGAGAAAGCTCCAGATCAGATGGAAACCTTTAAGGTCTTGAACCAAGTTCTTTTAAAATACACTCTGTCCACTATAGTGACACCTGGAACAATCAGTTCCCCTAATGGCAAGTAGTCACCAAACATACAACCCTGCTCCCACGTCCCCTAGCCCAAAACCAGA
The DNA here is from genome assembly GCF_964261635.1 of Lissotriton helveticus. Taxonomy (NCBI): domain Eukaryota; kingdom Metazoa; phylum Chordata; class Amphibia; order Caudata; family Salamandridae; genus Lissotriton; species Lissotriton helveticus. The sequence continues at coordinate 1,629,781,969 of NC_136063.1, read as the reverse complement.
TGGAGTCGAGAGAAAAATGAGGAGAGATAATAAAACTGCGGGACCAGGAGAGGGACCCCCACCATACTCCTTAGGCTGCTAAATAAACTGTATCTCACAACGAGGCTTCCTATAACACCAAATAAACTTCTGCCATGAACACTCAATTTTATTGAAAAAGGCCACAGGGAGAAAAAGAGGAATACAATGAAAGAGATACAGGTACATTGGGAGAATAATCATTTTGATAAGGTTGCATTTTTTATTTTTTTTTGTCATTTTTTAAGTGCGGCGAATACCCGAAGGCGTCTCGGCGCTGGCTAAGGGCATAAGTCAATATCCAGGAGAACCAACGGAAGCTTCCTAACTATTGGTCAAACAACCACGTCTTGAGTTGTTTACGGAATATTAGCAGGGATGGACTCGTCTTGATGTAAGAGGGCCTAGTTGCAGATGATTCCACATAGTAAAAACATTAACTGTGTGTTGATATAGTTTTCCATAGTTATTTTCGACAATCTCCACCATATGAACCGATAGCCCTATCCCCCAATAAACAGCTGACTGTGCCTATCTCTTATCCTGAACAGTGGAAGTGACATTATAAAAGAACTTTGCTCTATCAGAATTGAATTTATAGCTGGAAACTTCCCCAAAAGAGTGAATGGCCACATCAACTGCTCATAAGTCTCTAGCCAGGGTAGTAGTTAAAACTGCCACATCGTCTACATAAGCTAGGACCTTAATCTCAAACTGATGTATTCTCAAGGGCTGGATATCCTTGGCCAAATTGAGAGATTGAATATAGGGCTCGATGTATGAAGTGAACAACTGAGGAGAAAGAGGACACCCTTGCCTGGTGCCCCAGGAGTTGACAATGGGGTCAGAAAGAGATCCTGAGCAGCGAATCCCTGCTTTCGGATCGGTGAAAAGTTGACAGACTCTGGAGACAAAGCTGGAGCCGAGTCTAGCGATCTCCATGACCACCCAATGGAAGAGCCAGGAGACCCAGTCGAAAGCCTTTTCCGTGTAAAATCATACCAACTGAGCCTTCGGCAGCAGAGGCAGACTTCAGGGCGGCTATTGCTTTATTTATGTGTGAAGTTGTATCATGTCGATTGTATGGAGAACTGGCTCCAATTTTACGCCTGGGAGCTTGCACCCCCTTCATCGCGTTCGGCTAAGGCTCCTTAGTTTACAGAAACCCTCAGGGAAAGTGAGAGAATCTGTAAATGCTTGAAAAGGGCTTGGCCAAGAATTTTGACTACAAAGACAAAATAATCTATAAATAGGCGTTGAAGTCCCATTTTAATAGAGTATATGAGGAGAAAATACTTTTTTCTCTGCTAAAATTGAATTAGCAACTATTAAAAGTGAAGACATTTTCAAAATGGTAAGAGAGTTCTCATCTCCGAGTGCGGTGACTAGACCTTTTACCCCCTCTGAAGTATGGACGAATCAGTTGGCCTCTTATTTTTATAAAAAGATAAAAAATATTCAGGATACTTTCCCCAGGCAACCCCTGGTTCAGGGCGAATGCCTGGAATGCCTCTCCCCTCTCACCCAGACTAGGGATTGTCTTTCACTCAATTACCACCTATTTCCATGGACAAATCCTTGCAATTGATGAAATCTTTAAAATCCGGATCACCTTCTGACCCATGCCCAGCAAAAGTTCTGGTATCAATAGTGGAGATAATTAATCCTGCAGTAACCTGATTCTGAACGCTTCATTACAGATTGGGCAAGTCCCAGACAGGTGGAAGAAGGCTAAGATTATCCCCCTATTGCAAAAGTCCCTTTCTGATCCCGAGATAGCTTCCAATTACAGGCCAATATCTATTCTTCCTTTTTTCTCCAAGACCTTGGAAAAATACGTGAATTTCGTCACTTCCAATTATGTTGAGACCAATCTAGTGCTCCACCATAGCCAGTCTGGCTTCAGGGCTAATTTCATCACTGAAACAGCGCTTCTGGAAGTCTACGAGGTCATTAAGGAAACTTTGGACAAAGGTGGGAAGGCTGTGTTGATATTATCGGACCTATCTGCGGCCTTTGATACCATGCTCCATGACCAGCTCTTGCAGAGACTCCAGGAGTGCGGTTTCGGGGGCACGGTACTCCAATGGTTCGCCTCTTTTTTACAAAACCGTCAGCAAATTGTCTGGTCTCCGCCTTTTGCTGCCCCCATGTCTCACACGCAGGTAGAGGTTCCACGGGCTTGATCTTAAGCCCGACACTTTTTAACCTCTATATGACTCCCTTGGCATTTTTGACGGAGGTCCATGGAGCAAAAATAGTATCATATGCGGACAATACACAGCTGCTTTTCTACTGCGATAAAGACAATGCTTTCAGAGGGGACTCGATTAACACTAATCTTTTAGAGGTGTTTTCCTGGCTACAAAAGAACCAACTCAAGTGTAACTCTGAGAAATCAGAGATCATGTTTTTTGGTCTCCTCCCAGTGATATTGTGCCGAGATTGGTGGCCGGTAGACATGTCCTCTACCATATCCCCGGTCAAAATAGTAAAAAATGTAGGGGTCAAGGTTGATGACAATTTGTCTCTGAAAACTCAGGTTTGAGCTGTAGTGGGGTCCTGCTTAGGCATGCTTAAAATGCTAATGCAGTTTTTGACCCTTCTTTCAGTCAGACACAGGAAAACTGTGGCCCAGGCTCTGATAGTATCTAGGTTGGACTATGTTAATATTCTGTACCTGGGTATACCAGAATATTTACTAACACGCCTTCAGGTGGTCCAGAACGCAGCAGCAAGGGCAATTCTTCGCCCCAGAACACCTATGTCGCCCCACCTGAAATCCCTGCACTGGTTGCCGATCCTAAGCGGATCAGTTTTAAAATGGGCATTTTGGCCATTAAAGCACTCCATGGTACAGGTGCTTTCTATATCAAGAAAAGAGTCAAGTTCCACTGCCCACGTCGAACTTTGAGATCATCATCATTGCAGCAGGCATTTATCCACAAGTTCACCCGTGCTCGAATAGGCGGATGCTCCTTCCAGATGCAAGCCGCCCAACTTTGGAATAGTTTGCCTCTGGTCCTCAGACAGATGCAAGACCTTCTCACCTTCAGAAAGGCACTGAAAACCTGGTTATTTCAACAATAGTACATTTTTCAAACCCTGGTCAGCTTTTTTTTATCAGCCCCGCCTAGAGGTCTTCAGCGCCGGGACACTCGATTGAGTAGCTGCACGCTTTACAAGTACCCAGATAACATAACATAACATGTCCCGGGAAAAAGCCATGCTGGTTTAAATCGGCCAAGCCTGTGATGACTGCTGATAACCGTTTGCCAGAATAAGTGTATGGATCTTCGAGTCGGAATTGATTAAAGAAATTGGCCGATATGAGCCACATAGAGTAGGGCCTTTCCATTATTGGGAAAAATTACAATATTAGTTTTATTCCAGGACCCAGGAATCTGACCAGATGCATTGAAGGAATTAAACATAGCCTGCAGAACCGTGGCCAGAATGCCCAAAAAAGTAGCAGAAATCTGGTCCGGAATGGAAGCCTAACCCTTGGCTAGAGAACTAATGGCAACTTCAATCTCAGAAAGACTTATGTGTGCTTCTAGATTATCCTTCTCAATGTAACTCAACTTGTGATGTAAGTACCACCAAAGAAATTGAAAGAAAACGTTGACAGAGGGAAAACAGTCCTCTCGATAGAGATCCTGGTAAAACTGCAGGAAGTCTTCTCTAATACCAGCCAGAACGACAACGAGCTCCCCTTTTTCACACCTAATCTGCTGGACGGAGTTGAGGCTGGATCTGTCATTCACTCTGAAGGAGAGCAGCTACCCCATCTCTTCACTGTTCTTGAAACTTAACAGTATGGCAATTTTTAACCGCCCTATCCCAAATTCACTTCCTAAGAGATGCCCTAACATTGGAACAGTCGACCGTTCCACAAGAGCTTTAATTCGTGGCCCATCCCTAGCAATTGTACAGCATCCCAAATTGGTCTCTAGAATACTAGGTGTCCGATGGGCCTCAGCCTCCTCCGACATTGCCATTCTCCATTGGCGGACAGCAAACTGGAATGTTTGACCCTTACAGAAAGCTTTAAGTGCATCCCAAATAACAGTGGGGGCTGCTGAGTCAACATTAATCTCCAGAAACTCATGTAAATGAAAGTTCATAGAGCAGATACAACCCTCTCTAAAAGCAGTCTTCACTGGAATATCCATCCCTGTAGCCCCGACAGCTGAAGGAGACCACTGGATTGAATGAACAGTGATACAGAGTTATTGTCAGATGTAACTCTTAGATTATGTACCATTTTCGAAGATGAAACCAACGTGTTACTCATTAGAAACATATCTAAACATGAGAAAGTTGTATTGGGGCAGAAAAAAATGTAAAGCCGGTTTTGCTAGATCGCTAAAGATGCTAAAGATCAATCAGTGCTTATGAAGAGATAAGTTGTTACAGAGCCCCCCTAAGTCCATACTTCACCCAGAAAACTGGGCTCTGCTGGCCCTGGATCTGAAACGTAGCATCTTCATTGGTTCATAGCTACTCCTCAGATGATCACATTTCTGCCCAAACACCCCCTGAATATATTTCCACAAATCAATAATTACCATTGTTCCCCAGCAGACCATTTCCCCCAAAATTACACATTCTACTTTTCCACCCCTTTTTCCACTCCTTCAGCTTGAAAACAACACTGCCAACCCAGACATACACTAGATGAGCCCAACCCCATCCCCACATCACCCCCTAGGTTCCAAATTTGGTGAACCATCCCACCCCATGCAATGCCCTAAAAGAAGGGCCATTGACCCCTGTGCCTGGGCCCGCCATCAAATCAAGAAAACTGGAAAAGTCACATCGGCCTTCAAAGACAAAGGCCTCCTCATGCAGGGCATATTCTCAGTAATATTTCGATCCTCCGTCGAGACCACTCCTTCGGATGGCTGTGTCTCCGATGGGGTACCACGTTGGGTGTCAACTGTGGAAATGTACCCAAAAGTGAGCACACTGGTGCAGGGTCACCCTCTCATCCACGGGTCCAAAGACTAACAAAATGAGATTGCACCGGAGTTGAAGTAAAGCAACAAGTTTAGTAATCACTCATGAGCTGGGCCATGTCCACACAAAACTCTCAAACATTGCAGGAGGAGGTACACTGAACTCACAAACCATCGTCCTTATATATAGTTTTGTGTAATGTAAGCATATGGACAGAAATGGAAAGAACAAGTTTAAACACGGAAATAGCTATCGGCAAACAAGGGCAGATGGATGAACACTTGGTCAGCAAATAGGGAGGGGAAGTAGGAATGCTAGTGACAGCAGTAAACGATCAATAGATAGCCTCTAGACCAGGTGCACTGGCAGCTACAAACCCCCACAGATCACACAGCAGGGTGAAAAGACGAACAGCAGAGGACGAAGGAAATGAAATGGAAGCCACAGCTAAAATGGCTGTTGCTTATGCTAATACAAAATATTACACGTTTGCACAAAGCTACGCTAACTATAACAGCTATACTCATCCTCACTATAACCCTTTCAACTAACCTTGCCCCTAACTCTACCATTAAGACTAACACTAAAACCAACCGCAACACTAACACAAACACAAACTAATTCTAAGCTTCTGATTTCTGCACTACTCAAGCGCACATTTGGTGAAATCATTGTGCACCTGTTTGTACAATGGAAATTCACCTCACAAAATCTCTGTCACTAGTTGGATCCTCAAAGTCCCACCTGCATGTAAGGCTTTCAGAAGTTGTTGCATCTATCCCAACTGCAGGGTCACCCCCAAACATCTTTGCACTTTATCACTGCTTTTCAGTGCTAAAGTGCTTATACTCGCTCCCTAAGACATGGTAAAATTGGCCTGCACCTGATTGGCACATTTAATTTACTTATATGTCCCTAGAATTGGGCACTACATGTACCCAGGACACCTGTATTAAATGCTACTATTGGGTTTGAAGCACTCATTGAGGCACCCATTAAAGTAGGCCCATAGTGTGGGGTGCATTTCATTTATTAAAGTAGGACATGTAGGCTTAAGTTTTACATATCCTGGTAAAGAAAAACCTCTAAAGTAGTTTTTTAGTATGGTAAAGCGTTAATCTCCCATTGAGTAACACTGTGTTACCTTATTACATTTAATAAGTGCTAACTATGGATTGGGAACAGGTAGGGATGTCATGTTTGAACTCAAATTAATTGTAATTTAAAATCTTATCTAATAATAAAGTTGGATTTTAAGTCACAATTCTGAAAATGCCACTTTTAGAAAATCATCATTGTCTTGTCCTAACCATTTGCCCCTTTTGGCTCTGTCCAGGGTCACATGCCTGTGAAAGGCTCTGCTGTTGGGCTTTGTGCATTTCTCCCAGACAGTGACACAAAAGGGATTAGGGGTTGGCAGGATTGGCCATTTTGCCAGGATGGCTGGGGAAAGAGTCGTTTCCATACCCACATACACTTCAATGCACTTCCCTCCAGCACACACAAATGACCATGACTGTGGGAACATATATATATGTGTCATATGATCAAGGCTCGTAGGAGCTGAAACGTTGTGGCGGCACAGCAATAAACAGATGAAGGAACTGAAATTTTGGGTCAGTGTCCGTGTTTGAATGCAAATTCTCTGGTACAGGCGGAGTGAAGTGATATATATATATATATACATGGTCCAGTTGAAGCCATTCGCTGAAACGCATCGACCGTCCTTCCACGTTTGCACTAATGGTGTTCAAAGAATAAAAGTACCTCCAAGAAAATAATTGTGGACATCCTCTGTGCCATGGATACTCTGGTGGGGACCTTGCTGAGTTGGTTAAGAAAAAAGTATATATATATATATATATATATATATATATATATATATATATATATATATATATATATATATATATATATATATATATATATATATATATGCAAAAATGAAGGAGGGAACTCTGGGATGTTCTCAAGCAGCTCCTGTTAGAGCACTCTCAACACCAGCAACACTCTAGGTCTGCTCACCTCAAATGTCTGTTTTTCTATCAAAGTCTTTAAGCATAGAATGAGCAAAGTGCTATCCACGCCGAGATAGGAAAGGACAAAGTCTTTTGCCATTTCTACAGCAAAGTCTTTAAGCATAGGACTAGCACAGTGCTGTCCTTGCCGAGCTGTAAAATGACAAAAGCCATTCATCACTCCAGGCATAGTATAACAGCTTTGAATTGATAAAATACCAACCCAAGCCAACCTGAAATGAGTAAAAGCAACCCCTGCCACAGTGTTTCGCTCTAATTAGAGCTCTTCAGAGAGGTATAGCTTTGTCCAGACATAAGGGAGCTCCCAGTATAAGTCAAAAGAAAACCCTTTCAGGCATAGAGTGACGCATAAATTATGCAAAAAAGAAGGAGAGAACTCTGGGATGTTCTAAAGTTTAGAGCACTCTCAACACCAGTGACACTCTAGATCTGCTCACCTCAAATGTCTGTTTTTCTATCAATATATATATATATATATATATTCACTGAAAAAACCATAGGTTATAGACCATATATAGTTAGGAATTAGCATTTAAAAAACCTTATTTTACTCACACAAAACCATTGAAATTCCATATATAGTTAGTTGCACTAATTATATATCGCGCACCCGCAATCCACTGCTGATGATGTCACATATTACATCATTCATGACATGGTCAGTGACATAAGCTGTCGAATGTCAAGTACGTGGTAAGTGAAAACATTTTCGTGTTTATGCACACTGATCTGCTTTGAATGGTGCCCCCCCCCCTCATTTCTATTAGGAGTACTCTCTCTTTGCAGATAGTGAAAGGTAGTTAACGCAGGCCTTTGCCCCCGTTGTAATCCGTCGTGCCTGCTTCTCTCTCCATTTGATTGATTGTTATCCAAGTATTTACTGTTTTAGAATTAGTTCTCTTTGGTTCATTCTCTATTTACAAACAAACACAGAGTCGCAATACTCTGTTTAGTCTTTGCAGATAACGAAAAATCGTGTAAAAAAAAAGAAAAGGAATCGAGCAAAATCAGTAGGCCACTAATGGGATCTCTTTTTGACCTCGCTAAAATAGAAACATTAGGAACAACCCCTCATGACAAATACAAAACTAGTGAGATGAACTGAACTCCACACAATGATGGCTGCAAAACAGCTCGGCTCCGCCACCCACCCCGCCCAAAATAACGATAAAGAGCGGCTGCCATGATTGGTTGCGGAATGGCCACGACGGAGCTACCAAATGATGCTGCTCTCATGCTAACCCCAGCTTCAGTCTGAAACATCCAGAAACACTGTAGACTACCAATTCGATCAGTTCCGGTAGCGCCCCAATGTAACCCGGTAGAGAAGAACTAGCCCTCCCCTCTTTCACTGATGGTTCTTGTTGCCTGTCCCTTCTGTTCTCATTTAACAGAACTATTTAGCCTGCTGAAAGGGGTTGTGCTCCGACCGCTGGTTGGTGGAGACATTTTGACTATATTCTGGACCTGCGTTGTCGCGTAATGCGTCATATGACGCGCCGCGTTAGCGCATCCGGAAGTCATCCGGGGTGCGCAGCGCGTAACGTAAGCATAACAAGTCATGTGACTTGTTAATAAAACTTTTCATTGGTTCATTTTACTTTTCTTATTGTAATGATGAAAGGCTTGGTCATATGACCTAAAAATTACGCTTTTCATTACTTCCGAACATTATTTTTTCTTAAATATATGTTATAATGTTCCAGGCTAATGTACTTTCCCGGAAATTTTACAACTGTCCTGCAAGTAAAATATATTCTTTTTTCGAGAAAAAGAGCGTTTCTTCGTCCCATGATGGAGCCGTTGAGCAAAAGAGGGTCGACCTGCTGTCTTAGTCGCCGATACGCCTGAATATGAGATTCTTATCGATCACTTTATGTTGCAGGAATAGAAAACACAACAGCCCTTGACCATTTATCTTTACTGCGTTCCTTCGTATTATACCTTTTACCCTTCATGTAATTGGTCTGCTTTATTTCACTTGCCTTTTAATGATTCTAAAACAGTGACTATTATTACAAACTTTACCAATGTATATACTACTACCATGTTTTCTTTTAAAAACCTTTATTGTGAAAATTTCATTATACAAATACGAGCCTATAACCACGTGGGCCGGCCACGGAGCAAACTGTAATCGTATGTGATGAGTAGACATTTACACTGTAGAGGAACGTAACGGGCGGGCCATTAGGTTGCAAGAACTAAGGTGTCTAACAGTTACGGAATCGGTGGACGTACATTTTATAATTAAAATACGACAGGGCCAGTTACAATAAAATTATCTAGATATACATTTGCGGGCAAGTACCATGGGTGACGTTAATTCGAACTTTCAACAGTACAGTAATCAATAACACATCAGAACTTAATATCAATAGGGATGTCGAAATATTCAATCAATTCTCGTCCCCGCCCGCCATGTGCTTCAAAACTGCATACGTATCTCGTGATTTCAAGGTTCTGCAACCAGTACACAACAAGGAGTTACGAGTCCCATTTATTCCGGCGCCATTTTGGGCGAGGACGGGCAGGTCCAGGATATAGTCAAAATGTCTCTACCAACCATCGACTATGATGATGTTCATATGCTGTATTTATTAGAGTAACACTCATCTGTCCACATGAAATTAATTTGCCACAATCTAAACATGTCATTTTAATCTTTCCAAAGTTCTTCTAAATATTTGGGACCGTTTCCCTTGCCTCTGAAGCTCTCAGTGCCACTTCTTTGATGAATGTACTAGCAGGTCAGGGGTTCTCCTCCAAATCTCTCTTTTATGCAGCACTATAATTAATTGGTGCCACCTCTCCATATGACGATGCATGGTATAGTTACCACAACTATATTTTTTTTCGGTTCCTCTGGAGAGTTCATCGTGGCAGATGAAGCGTGTAACGTACCGGGCATTTACCTTTTTTTGCATGTACAGGAAAGGAAAAAAAAATCGAGCGTCCGAGTTCTAAGGTGTCCCAGGGCCATTTTAGTGGAGGACATGATACAGCGATAATGCCCTGGATAAGGACACTTCCTTCGGGCACCCCACGCCGTCTTTCGGCGCAGCATTGTAGGATGGCCACACCAGTGCGGCAACTTGCTAGACACCACCTCGGTGCCATCCGGATCTCGGCGCCCCACTGCAGATGAACTGCCTCCACATGGAGAAGCGGGAGAGGCTCGTTTGCGCCGCCTCCCCCCCCCCCTTCGGGCACCCCACGCCGACTTTCGGCGCAGCATTGTAGGATGGCCACACCAGTGCGGCAACTTGCTGGACACCACCTCGGTGCCAACCGAATCTCAGCGCCTTGTGTTGTCTTCCATTCCGAAAATATTGTTGGCAGCATTTTGAAAGGAAAGACAAACAGCCGTTTGTGGCCCTCACTACACCGTTCTCCTAGTGAGTCTCACATTGTTACATTTAGGAAGAATGTTGAAGAGTAGTATGTTGAAAATCTGAAGCCATTGTTATACAAACTCTCAACCAGCCTTGGATGGAAAAATCCTGAAGAATGTACAAACTGAAAACCAGTTTTTCTCTGTATAGCATCAGCAGCAACGCTTGAGTCAGCTTTGTGTGAAGCCGCCATTTTGATTCAATCAATAGCGTCCCCCTGCACACATTCAGGGACCTGGTCGTGTCTTCAGGTCAAACGGATTGTGGGACAAGATGCACAAAGGAAAAGGAAAAAAGTTCCGCCGGACCCCGGGAGGTGGCCGCCTATGTCATGGGCGATCTTAGGCCACACCAGGGCAATAGTGAAGCTGCAGCAGGTGCAAATAAGCTTCAGACAGTGTTACAAGCGCTGCTCAGAACTCTCAACTATGACACCACCTCGGTGCCATCCAGATCTTGGCGCCTTGTGCTGGTTCCGGCCTATTCACACATCGGTCCGCTACTGACGCCACCTCACAGGCCAACGGGGCACCCCACGCCGACTTTCGGCGCAGCATTGTAGGATGGCCACACCAGTGCGGCAAATTGCTGGACACCACCTCGGTGCCATCCAGATCTCGGCGCGTTGTGCTGCCTTCGGCCTATTCGCCACAAGTGCGCACGCAACTCAGCTGCATAGCGAGTGAAACACCAAGGGGCGCCCCACTGCAGCCGAGGAACCTCCATCTTGGGGGCGACGCACAGCATCACATTGCTTTCCAATGCAGTCAGATCCTCAAACAGCCCCCACTGACTGACGCGAACTCACAGGCCAACGGGGCGCCCCACGCCGACTTTCGGCGCAGCATTGTAGGATGGCCACACCAGTGCGGCAAGTTGCTGGACACCACCTCGGTGCCATCCGGATCTTGGCGCGTTGTGCTGCCTTTGGCCCCATTCGCACATCAGTCCGCTACTGACGCCATCTCACAGGCTAATGGGGCGCCCCACGCCGACTTTCAGCATTGTAGGATGACCACACCAGTACAGCAACTTGCTAGACATCACCTCGGTGCCATCCGGATCTCGGCGCCCCACTGCAGATGAAGTGCCTCTCAACTATGAAACCACCACTGTGACATCCGGATCTTGGCGCGTTGTGCTGCCTTCGGCCTATTCGCACATCGGTCCGCTACTGACGCCATCTCACAGGCTAATGGGGCGACCCACGCCGAGTTTCAGCATTGTAGGATGACCACACCAGTGCAGCAACTTGCTAGACATCACCTCGGTGCCATCCGAATCTTGGCATCTCAACGCCTAGTGGTATCTTCCATACAGAAAATATTGTTACGCTACCTTTGGCCCCATTCGCACATCAGTCCGCAACTTAGACATCACCTCGGTGCCATCCGGATCTTGGCATCTCAGCGCCTTGTGGTGTCAGTCAGAAAATATTGTTGCGCTGCCTTTGGCCCCATTCGCACATCAGTCCGCTACTGACACCATCTCACAGGCCAACAGGGCGCCCCACGCCGACTTTCAGCATTGTAGGATGGCCACACCAGTGCGGCAACTTACTAGACACCACCTCGGTGCCATCCGGATCTTGGCGCGTTGTGCTGCCTTCGGCCTATTCGCACATCGGTCCGCTACTGACGCCGCCTCACGTGCCAACGTATTTTCTCCGCATTTTATACCCTATGCCGCATAACAGGTCATGTGACTTGTTTATAAAACTTTTCATTGGTTCATTTTACTTTTGGTTTCCTAATGATGGAAGGCTTGATCATATGACCTAAAAACAACACTTTTCATTGGATGAAAACTTTTTTTTTTTCCAAACGATGAAAGCCCCACCTTGTTTCTGGATGTTTCAGACTGAAGCTGGCGTCAGCATGAGAGCACCACCATCTCGTAGCTCCGTCGTAGTCATTCCGAGAGCAATCATGGCAGCCGCTCCCCACCAGAAGCCTGCAGGAGTCGGGGCCCCCAAAACTTTTGATGAATTCTCAAGGCGGAGGGGACGCTTTCGAGAATGGGGTCCAAGACCTAGCAGACAAGCGTCCGATTTCCAAGGTGTCCCAGGGCCATTTCAGTGGACCAGGCCCAAAAAGGAAAGAGCCTGCCGCCATTTTGAGAGTCCTGTGACAGCCGCCTATCGCTGCACCGCAAGAGTGGGCGCAACTCAGCTGAATTGCGGCTTTTGACACAGTGGACCAAAAACGGACGGAATGGCAACTGAAACGGTAAAGGGGCGCCCCACTACAACAGATGACACTCCACCTGGAGAGGCCCGTTCACGCCGCCTCCCCCGGGGCGCCCCACGCCGTTATTCGGAGCAGCATTGTAGGATACCAAAACCAGTGCGGCAACTTACTGGACATCACCTTGGTGCCATCGTTCTGCTGCCTTGGAACTATTCGCACAACAGTTTGCTACTGAAGACCCACCCCCCGCGACGCCCCACGCCGTTATTTGCTGGGTGGCAACTTACTAGACATCACTTTCGTGTCATCTAGATTTCAGCGCGTTCTGCTGCCTTGGAACTATTCGCACAACAGTTTGCTACTGATGACCCGCCCCACGCCGGAAATCTGGACGTTGTGCTGCGTTGGGACTATTCGCACAGCCGACCGCTACTTCGTTGTTTTTCCCTAAAAATGTTTATATGTTATTACTATTTTTGTTTTCTTGTATATATTTATAAATTATTAAAGTTTTATAATCTTACTACTTTGTCGGAGTGCTATATATTTTTAATGTGACACATAATTGTAAAATCTTTGATGTACAAAGAGTCATCCCTGGAATCTTCCGCTTCAGGCTCGGTCCCCTCCCCAATCACAATACAGGATGGTTTTCAGATAATAGCAACGCTTCTGCTGTGACGGATCTCATCGAGTGTGGGCCTTGATCTACTATAACTCCTTTGAAGAGGGGTGAATCTTTACAGCTGTGGCCATAAACTACATCTGCAGGGCTAGCTGATACCCTAGAACCAGCCTGGACAATCGGACACAGAGGAAAAGGAGTGTCAGAGGGTGCAGTAGTGAATAGGGCGAAAGGGAGGTGTCGGGCGGGCACAGGGTGTGATTCTCAGGAAAGAGCAGCGCAGATGGGGGGAGGTTTATTACCCATGCATAAGACAGAGAGCGGGGGTGACCACTGCCTGGGGGAGATGCTTGCGAGGGTGGGGAGCCATGCTAAGGATCGACAGCGTGCACAGAGTGGGTCTGGTCAAGGCATCTAAAATGGCTGCCGTGCACGACAAAAGTGTGGCATTTGAAAAAAGACAAGATGGCGCAGACAATGTTTTTCAACACTTCCTGATTTCCTTCGAATCGAACGTTAACAGACGTTGGGGCATATTACCAAAGTTAAGCGATATTTATCCCTAACGATGCATTGCAAAGATTTTTTTACCGTCAGAAATTATCGCAGATAAACCTTGCTATTATCAAAGTTTATCGCAAATACGATAAAAACCGACCGCAATGCATTAATATCGCTGAAAACTCAGCGATATTCATGCATTACCGAGCTAATCCTCTTAGCCATGTTATCCACCTCCCATAGGATAACATGGCTAAGAACTGCTCAGGGCAGCTGTTACTTTTTGGAGATATTCGCGCTTATCTCGAATATTTCCAAAAGTTGATAATAGGAGATAGCGATGTTAGCGACTGTTTCCAGTCGCTAACATCTTGGCATGCCCACTTTGCATGTCATTAGTGATAAATATCACTCACATGCAAAGTGGGGCCCAAGATGGTCGCTATCTCCTACTAGCCGTCGCTAACTGGTGTTAGCAACAGCTAGGTAATACAGATATAATTTTATCTCCGCGAAGCGGAGCGCTGTTACAGATATATATCTTGTTTTTGAACGTTAATTTCTCAAAATGCACTGAAGCACATATATTGAGACCTAGCAAAGGCACATCGGGCTACCAGTCCCTAATATTTTACCAAGTTTCGTGCAAATCCATTCAGCCGTTCGATTATTATTATTATTTATTTTTTTTGCCCCGCGGGGCCCTTTTAAAACCTCCACATCAAACCTAGGGGATCAGCGAGGATCTACTATGCCCCCTTATGGTCATTTGCCCCTTCGCTTTGGCCTCCTCTTGTCTCTCGATCCTACCGAGAGACAAGATGGCGGCCGCTACGGACTGTTTGGATTGTTTACAGACACCGGAGAGCCAATCAGCTTCGCTTCGCAAAGCTCCGTAACGCGAAAAGTACGCGAAGCGGTGCGCTGTTACAGATATATATCTTTTTTTGAACGTTAATTTCTCAAAATCCACTGAAGCACATATATTGAGACCTAGCAAAGGCACATCGGGCTACCAGTCCCTACAATTTTGCCAAGTTTCGTGCAAATCCATTCAGCCGTTAGATTATTATTATAATTTTTTTTTTTTGCCCCGCGGGGCCCTTTTAAAACCTCCACATCAAACCTAGGGGGTCAGCGAGGATCTACTATTCCCCCTTATGGTCATTTGCCCCTTCGCTTTGGCCTCCTCTTGTCTCTCGATCCTACCGAGAGACAAGATGGCGGCCACTACGGACTGTTTGCGGCCACTACGGACTGTTTGGAATGTTGACAGACGCCGGAGAACCAATCAGCTTCGCTTCACAAAGCTCCGTTGCGCGAAAAGTACGCGTCCTAGGCCGCTGCCCGGTCCGCGCTTACAGATATATATCTTTTTTTAAACGTTAATTTCTCAAAATCCACTGGAGCACATATATTGAGACCTACAAAAGGCACATCGGGCTACCAGTCCCTACAATTTTGCCAAGTTTCGTGCAAATCCATTCAGCCGTTCGGGCTAAAAGTGAGGCCAACCGCCCTATGGAAATTAACATGGGAAAAACGCGTTTTGGGACCCCCCTTTTTTCTCGGCCCCCCCTTGACGAACCCCCCCCAAATTTTCAAAGGCTGCTCAGAAACAAAATGTGCCATTTTCCTGAAAATTTCAGCCAATTCCGTCCACAAACGGCAAAGTTATTAGACATAGAATTTTCAAAAATCCCATAGAGAAAAAATCCTAACTATATATACCTACTGGCGACCGCCAGTAGGTAATATATATATATATATATATATTACCTACTGGCAGTCGCCAGTAGGTAGTATGGATTATAGTTAGGACCTATTATCCATAGGAAATCCGCAACATTCTTATTTGGAATAACTTTGGCGCCGGTTGACGAATCTTCACGAAATAAAAAAAATGTGTGGGACGCTCCGGTCCGCTCCTATCCTGAATGTCTCGGGGTGATTCGTGAAGCGGGGGCCGGGAAAAAAGGGGGTCCCATGCAGTTTTCCGTAGGAACTGTTAATCGCGGCTACAGCCCGAACTGCTGAACGGAATTACACCAAATTTGGCAAAGAAGTAGTCCTTGGTTCAGACCCGTGCCTTTTGCTTAAATGGTGTAAATCTGTTCAGTAGTTCCTGAGAAAATCACAATTAAAATCACATATATATCTATGGCCGCGTAGGATCCGTGCACCCTGCCGAGCACGAGCTGTATTCTAATTGGCTGCCAACACTCCAAATCAGGAAGTGTTGGCAGCCATCTTGTACATCGGTAGTAGCGAGGCACAAGAAACCTAATAAAAAAACATGCAAAACGCAAAAAGGCGGCAGGGTAGACCCCATGCCCCCCTAGGCAGGGTGTCCCAAAAGGACCCTCAAGGCCCCCAAAGCCACCCCCGGGGCTTTAATAAAAATTGTGCGGGGGCTCATAGCCGCCCAGCCCCAGGGACCGCCACTCGCCGGGGCTTTGAACATAAAAGGGTGGGGGCTCAAAGGCCCCCCCAAGCCCCGGGGACCGCCATCCCCTGGGTTTTATTGCTAATATATGCGAGGGGCTCATGGCCCCTCCACAGCCCCGGGGACCTCTACCCCCGGGGCTTTTTTTAAAATAAAAAACCCTGTGCGGGGGGCTTGAGCCCCCCCTCATGCCCCGGGGACTGCCACCTCCCCGGGGCACTAAGTTTTTAATTTGGGGGCCCATTATGGACCCCCAAGCGCCGGGAACCACCAGCCCCGGGGCTTTTCAAATGGTGGGAGGGGGGCCACGCGGCCCCACTCCTGGAGCCCTTGATGGCCCTGGGGACCGCCAACGCCCAGTGCCGGCTTCTGCAGTGTCCCAGGGTGCCCACCCCTGGGACACTGCCGTTTGCAATGACAGGGCGGGAGCCTCGCGGCTCCCACCCTGTCATTGCAAACTACTTTGCTTTATTGAAGCGAGAGCAGGGAAACCTGCTCTCGCTTCACCGAAGCAAAGCAGATTGCTTTCCCACATGGGGAGCAGCATGTTTGCTGCTCCACATGTGGAAAAGCAATGCTGGCTCCCACAGGAGGCGGGGAGCGGGCTGGGACCGTGGGGGGATTGGGGACTACCCCACGGTCCCCAACAAAGAGGGCCAGCCCCGGGGGATGGGGTCCCCGGGGCTACAAGTGGCCCGGGAGGGGGACTACGCGCGCCCCTTCCCAAAATGTTAGATACATAAAAAAAATAAAAAATTATATAAAAAAAGGCCAGCCCCGGGGTATGGGGTCCCCGGGGCCATAAATGGCCTAAGGAGGGGGGCATGGCAGCCCTCGTCCTATATCGAAAATATTTTTTTTAAAAGGGCCATGCCCCGGGGGATGGGGTCCCCAGGGCCGATTATGGCCTTGGGAGGGGGGCCATGCAGCCCTCTTCCCGAAATTTTTATTTAAAAAAAATAATTAGGGGGCAGGCCCTGGGGGATGGGGTCCCCAGGGCCAAAATATTAGGAAAAGACAGGGGGCCACACAGCCCTCCTTCTTAAACCAAAAAAAAAGAAAAAAAACAGCATTGTGCCGGAAGCCATGCCCCCTTCTTGGAGCACTCTGCAAACGCGGCCCCTGGCGCGTTTGCAGAGGGGGAACGAATACCCCTTGAATACTTGGGGTCCCTGGGGGCCAACTAGCCCACCAGGAACCTCCAGTTTGCACCAGGGGGCTATGTTGCAGAGAGGTGTTCTGAGGCCATGCCCCTTTTTACACCTCTCTGTGGCGCTTACTGGAGGTAGCTGATGGGCTAGTTGCACCCTAGGGACCCTCAGTATTCAAGGGGAGTTAATCCCCCAACTTAGAACGTGCCATGGGCGCGTTTGCACAGTGTTGAAGGGAGGGGGCAGGGCCTGAGTTCACATGTTTGCAAACACACCCTGTGGCGCGGTTTAAGTTAGGGAATTAATTCCTTGTCAATCCTGGTACCTCCAGTAAGGGCCACGGAGCTGTGTTGCAGAGTGTTCTAAAAAGGGGCATGGCCTCTGAACACCTCTCTGCAATGCAGCCCCCTGGCGCATACTGGAGGTACCTGGTGCGCTAGTTGGCCCCCAGGGACCCACAGGATTGAGGAGGAATTAATTATCTAACTTAAAACGCACCACAGGGCGTGTTTGCAGACATATCACCTCAGGCCACGCCCACTTCCTTCACCACTGTGCAAACGCGCCCCGTTGCGCGTTTTAAGTTGGGGAATTAATTATCTTTCAATACTGAGGGTCCCTGAGGGTCAAATAGCCCAACAGGTATCTCCAGTATGCGCCACTGCGCTGTGTTGCAGAGAGGTGGTCTAGGCCATGCCCCTTTTTACATCTCTCTGCTACGCAGCTTTGTGGCGCTTACTGGATGTACCTAGTGGGCTAGTTGGACCCTAGGGACCCTCAGGATTGAAGGGGAATTGCTGTGTTGCAGAGAGGTGGTCTAGGCTGTTCCCCTTTTTACATCTCTCTGCTACGCAGCTTTGTGGCACTTACTGGATGTAAATAGTGGGCTTGTTGGACCATCAGGATTGAAGGGGAACTATTTCCCCAACTTAAAACGTGCCACAGGGCGTGTTTGTACAGTGGTGAAGGGAGGGGATGGTGTAAGAAAGTGGCTCTATATATACTGGACCGAAGTAAAATTAGCCGAACTACAAATTCCGATTTATTCACCTGTTATCAGGAGAGACCTCAGTGCTGCATCTTTGAGCGCAGTACTGATCCTGAAAAGTACTTCTAACCGTACTTACCAGTAACTTGAATTTCCTTTCATAGGCTAACATTGACTGGTTTCACTTGGAAATTCTTCTAAGTGTGGCGTTTTGGAACTTTAAAATATTCACCTAAAATCATCTGAACAACGAATTCCAATTTACTCACCTGTTATCAGGAGTGAACCCAGTGCTGCATCTTTTAGCCCAGCACTGACCCTGAAAAGTAATTCTAACCGTACTTACCAGTAACTTGTATTTCCTTCCATAGGAATCCATTGTCTGGTTTTCACGAGAAAAGTTTGTGTCTATTTTCACAAACGACAAAAATTCCTTAAAAATCGCCTGTATGACTTAAACACATTCTTTCAACTGTTTACAGAAGATGCATGAATTTCCTCCTATAGGATAACATTGGTGATCAAGTGTCAACTTTTAAAATACAATAATATTCCTTAAAAACCACTACTGTAACCAAAACGCTTTTACTCAACTTGTTACAGGAGATGTACTGTGGTTAGAAAAGTAATCCATAAAGTAACTAATTGCATTTAACTAGAAATTCCTATTGAGCTCAATGTTGCACTGTGCTTGAAATTGTGTTGCCCATTGCAACAACTGTAACTACTGTACTTAAAAGTCTATTGCCTATTTGCAAAGTATTTAAACTAAAGTAATTCATCCTGAGAAAGTATTTTTTGTAATGTAATGTATAATGTAATTATAATGTAATTTAAAAAATAAAATATCTAACAATAAATAGTTGTAAAAAAATGTAGTAAATCAGTATAAAAAAATAAATATAACAATTAATACATTTAAAAATTGTCATTTAGAAAACCTTTCAAATTCACTGAAAAAACCATAGGTTTCAGACATGTTATAGTTAGGAATTATCATTTAAAAAACCTTCGAAATTCACTGAAAAAACCATAGGTTTCAGACATGTTATAGTTAGGAATTAGCATTTAAAAAACCTTAGAAATTCTCTGAAAAAAACATAGGTTTTAGGGGTGTTATAGTTAGCTGGACATTACACTCGTACAAAACCATTGAAATTCGTCCGTTATAGTTAGTTGTACTAAGTATAACTCGCGCGCCCGCAATCCACTGCTGATGATGTCACATATTACATCATTCATGACATGGTCAGTGACATCACTGATGACATCTGACATGATATCACTGATGACATCATTGATGACATCATCCACGTGACAATCTGATACATCTCATCATACACTAGTATAACCTTTCAACATTCATTATAAAATATGGAGTACCATATTTGAAACCATTGACACACCAATACAAGTTTCTAAAAACCCACTCAGTGATTCTAAACACTTACCTATAGATTCACTCATACATGCTAACAAAGATCAATAGAACACTATTAAATATACTACACCTACATTGACATTACCCACCAGCACACAAACTATTCACTTATGCAGTCAACCTACTCACTTATGCAAACAATTGATCATACTTACATTTACTAAGCTACACACTTTTACAAACAGCACTTTATTTAGTCATGTAGATAGTAACTCATACTTAGTGTGTTATAAAATCACTATTACAAGTGTACAGTTTTCGATTTAGTCACTCATACAATCACTGAGTCTTATGTATACTTATTTATATACAACAACTGTCATATACAGTGCCTTTCATATTTCTAGTTTGTTGGACATGTATCATTGAGAAATATATTTACTCATCACCACACCCAAAAAGAGATTCACTCACCCAAACAACTGTTTCCACATACAGTCTTAACCTCATATACCTACTAAATCAACTATTCATACATCTTTGGACAGTCACACACCTCCCACCCAACCACACACACATTCACTATCCCATACAAATAGTCAGCTACTTAAGGCGAGTCCCAGCATTGCTCGGCCTGAAGGTTGCGCACCGCTGTTGCAGCGCTTCGCGCTTCCACCGCTGAAATTGTATTTTAAAACTTCCTGTTACTTATTTGCTTTAAACTTTGTTATTTTCCCTTGTTTTTAATTGGGCCCTATACTTGCACTGCAATAGGTGGAACACTGCCATTTGAGCGGGTCCGGTACCTGGGGCGGGTCGCTTCTTATTTTCGCCGCCATATTGTAGTGGTGTGGGTGCTTGGCAGGCGATAGGATCGGCGTGCGCTTTACTGCGCAGGCGCCATTGAGAGACAGCTACTTAAGGCGAGTCCCAGCATTGCTCGGCCTGACAAGGTTGCGCACCGCTGTTGCAGCGCTTCGCGCTTCCACCGCTGAAATTGTATTTTAAAACTTCCTGTTACTTATTTGCTTTAAACTTTGTTATTTTCCCTTGTTTTTAATTGGGCCCTATAGTTGCACTGCAATAGGTGGAACACCGCCATTTGAGCGGGTCCGGTACCTGGGGCGGGTCGCTTCTTCTTTTCGCCGCCATATTGTAGTGGTGTGGGTGCTTGGCAGGCGATAGGATCGGCGTGCGCTTTACTGCGCAGGCGCCATTGAGAGACAGCTACTTAAGGCGAGTCCCAGCATTGCTCGGCCTGACAAGGTTGCGCACCGCTGTTGCAGCGCTTCGCGCTTCCACCGCTGAAATTGTATTTTAAAACTTCCTGTTACTTATTTGCTTTAAACTTTGTTATTTTCCCTTGTTTTTAATTGGGCCCTATACTTGCATTGCAATAGGTGGAACACCGCCATTTGAGCGGGTCCGGTACCTGGGGCGGGTCGCTTCTTCTTTTCGCCGCCATATTGTAGTGGTGTGGGTGCTTGGCAGGCGATAGGATCAGCGTGCGCTTTACTGCGCAGGCGCCATTGAGAGACAGCTACTTAAGGCGAGTCCCAGCATTGCTCGGCCTGACAAGGTTGCGCACCGCTGTTGCAGCGCTTCGCGCTTCCACCGCTGAAATTGTATTTTAAAACTTCCTGTTACTTATTTGCTTTAAACTTTGTTATTTTCCCTTGTTTTTAATTGGGCCCTATACTTGCACTGCAATAGGTGGAACACCGCCATTTGAGCGGGTCCGGTACCTGGGGCGGGTCGCTTCTTTTCGCCGCCATATTGTAGTGGTGTGGGTGCTTGGCAGGCGATAGGATCGGCGTGCGCTTTACTGCGCAGGCGCCATTGAGAGACAGCTACTTAAGGCGAGTCCCAGCATTGCTCGGCCTGACAAGGTTGCGCACCGCAGTTGCAGCGCTTCGCGCTTCCACCGCTGAAATTGTATTTTAAAACTTCCTGTTACTTATTTGCTTTAAACTTTGTTATTTTCCCTTGTTTTTAATTGGGCCCTATACTTGCACTGCAATAGGTGGAACACCGCCATTTGAGCGGGTCCGGTACCTGGGGCGGGTCGCTTCTTCTTTTCGCCGCCATATTGTAGTGGTGTGGGTGCTTGGCAGGCGATAGGATCGGCGTGCGCTTTACTGCGCAGGCGCCATTGAGAGACAGCTACTTAAGGCGAGTCCCAGCATTGCTCGGCCTGACAAGGTTGCGCACCGCTGTTGCAGCGCTTCGCGCTTCCACCGCTGAAATTGTATTTTAAAACTTCCTGTTACTTATTTGCTTTAAACTTTGTTATTTTCCCTTGTTTTTAATTGGGCCCTATACTTGCACTGCAATAGGTGGAACACCGCCATTTGAGCGGGTCCGGTACCTGGGGCGGGTCGCTTCTTCTTTTCGCCGCCATATTGTAGTGGTGTGGGTGCTTGGCAGGCGATAGGATCGGCGTGCGCTTTACTGCGCAGGCGCCATTGAGAGACAGCTACTTAAAGCTCCTCCCCTAGCGCAGCGGGATCGCGCAGCGGGGGCGCCATCGCTTAGCCGGAGTCGTGCCAGAGTCCTGCCCGTCGGTGCCCGTCCGCGCTAAGGCCGTGCGGGGCGCTGCGGGTAGGAGGGCTGTGCTGGACAGGCTCATACTTGTTAGTCGCCATGCTCACCTACTCTAGAGAGAGTCTATGGTCTATTGGTCTGTCAGTCCATAGATGTCAGTTACCACCTGTTTATCCTCTCTGTGGTCCCTATAGTTGTCCCTGTGATGAGTGGATGCTTGATTCTCCGGTATCCGTCCGTCAGAGGGACATTTCATCCGCCCCTGGGACCACTGGTTTGGTCCCCACCCAACGGGTGTTGAACCTGAATGTCAGATCGATGGCTAAACACCATCAAGCCTTATATGACCTCATTGAGGATGAGTCGCCGGATGTTTTTGCCATTACTGAAACATGGCTTCAGGATGCAGACACGGCTATTATCAACTTAGCCTGTCCCCCTGAGTACTCTATGTACACATTGAATCGACCTACGAGAGGGGGTGGCATAGCCCTCATAGTTAGGTCTTGTTTCAATTGTAAGTGGAGTGGCCTTAACATCGCTGGCTGCGAAAGTGCCTCTTTTAAGATCCTAACAGCCCTCAATTTACGCTCTCGGGGATGGTTGTCTACCGTCCACCAGGTAGCGATGTAGTGTTCAGAAATGCTTTCCCAGATGCTGTTAGTACACTAATTTTGGGTTGTGCTAACTTTTCCATCATGGGTGATCTGAACCTGCATTTCGACACTCAGACCAACCCGACAGTGAGCAGTATTTTAGCTGACTTAGAGGCTCTGCAGCTTTCCCAACAGGTATCTCAGCCCACCCACGTAGGAGGCCATATTTTGGACCCCCGTCTTTACCAACTTGGGTGAGGTTAGGGATATGGCCATCTCTCCTTTAGACTGGACTGACCACTTTCTGGTGACCTGTCGGTTCTCCTTACCTGAGATCCCTCCCACTCCACTGGCTAGAAGGGTGCCCAGGCGGCGCTGGAATAAACTTAAGTTGGACGATCTGCATCGGCTTCTAGCGGAAGAGCCGCTGGGCCCACTGAATAACGTGGAAACATGCTATGACCAGTTTTGTGAGTGGATCTCTAGGGCGTTGGATTCTCTGATTCCCATTGTGTCTAGTAAAGTGAGTGTTCAACAGTCGAGCCCCTGGTATGACAGTGCGCTGCGTGCCCTGAAGGGTGCTTGTAGACGGGCGGAGAGGGCGTGGCGGAAGACGTATGGGGCTGATTTGAAAGCTGCTTATGTTGCCTCCGTCAGGACTTACCATCGTGCTATTTGTAGAGCTCGTGCGGCATTTTATGCCTTGGAGTTCCGCAATAGCTCGAACCCGTCCAAGACCATTTTTAAGGCCGTCAAAGATCTCTTGGCGAAAAGGACTTCCTCTGTGGCAGTGGGGTCCACTTCCCACTGCGAGGCCTTGGCTGCCTTTTTTCTGGAGAAGGTCCAGGTTATTTACCGGGCCTTCCCCAGTTCGGGGCCCGCCTTGGAAGTTCAAGAAGGGGTTCAAAGTCTTTCTGTCCGGCACTCCTTTCCCCCACTGCTTCTGGAGGGGTTTACTAAACTTGCCTCGCAGATTAAATCGGGCTCTCCGTCGGATCCAGTTAGATCTGCTCTTTTCAGAGAACAGTCTTTTCGGGGGCGCTCTGCAGTTTGTACCCTAGTTAATCTTTCATTGGAATCAGGGGTGGTTCCAACCAGATGGAAGCAGGCGGTGGTTTCCCCAATCATTAAGAAGCCTGCACTGGACCCTTCGAAACCTGAAAGCTATCGCCCCATATCACTCTTACCCTGGCCGGCAAAGATTGCGGAAGCCCATGTTAACCTGGCCCTGTCAGAACATCTGGCCCGGACTAAAGCCTTAGATCCTACGCAGAACCGCTTCCGTGCTGGGCACAGCACGGAGACGGCTCTCCTGGCCATGGTAGAGCACCTACGAATGGTGCTGGATGCTGGTCAGACGGCGGCGCTGATACTATTAGATCTCAGCGCCGCCTTCGACACTGTCTCCCATAGCATCCTGTTACATCGGCTAAAGGAGATTGGTGTTGGGGGACAGGCCCTACGATGGTTCCACTCCTTCCTTGACAATCACTCATTCTGTGTGGCTATTCCTCCCTTCAAGTCCAAATATCATCCTCTGGCCATGGGGGTTCCGCAGGGATCCTCGCTGAGCCCCACGTTATTCAACCTGTACGTGAGACCGCTGGCTGAGGTCGCTAGGCAATGGGGCCTGACTTTGGTCTCATATGCCGATGACACTCAGCTGGCGGTTACTCTCAGCGGGGATGCGGAACTAGATGCCCCCAGGTTTCAGAATGGACTGAAGGCGTTGGCCAACTGGCTGACGGCGAACTGCCTTCAGCTTAATGCCACTAAGACAGAGACTATGATTGTCGGGAAGAGAGTGGAGCTTTGGAGCGACAGGTGGGTCCAGTTCCGTCGCCGGTCCTGGAACTGAGAAACCTGGGAGTCTGGCTGGATGCTGGCCTTACTTTTGTCGGCCACACTAAGAAAACAGCAGCTTGTTGTTTTGGCGTTCTTCGAGGCCTGAGACCCGTGCTCAGATTCTTTGATGCCCCAACTAGGCAGCTGGTGATTCAGGCTACGGTTATCTCTCGCCTGGATTATGCCAGCTCTCTCCTGGTGGGAGCTAACCAGGCAGAGATCTCCCGCTTGCAGCGGGTACAAAACGCCGCAGCAAGAGCGATAGTCGGTCTGCCCAGATTTTGTTCGTCTCCAATGTCCTTCGATCTCTGCATTGGTTACCTATGAGGAAGAGAATTGATTTTAAGGTCCTCTGTTTGACTTTTAAATTTTTGAAGGGCATGGGGCCTCAGATCTTGTCCAATTTTTTGTCCCTCTATGTTCCAACTTGTGCTCTGCGTTCCGCTGGCCAGGCTCTTGCTGTGGTCCCACGTTTCAAGCTCTGTCGTGCTGGTGGACGCTCTTTCTGTGTCAAAGCTGCAACTCTTTGGAACTCCCTCCCGGCGGAAATTCGTCTGTTGGAGGATCTTATGCTTTTTTGGAAAGCTATTAAAACATTTTTGTTTTAGTATTCCCGTTTAGCTCTTTTGTTTCCGGCTGCTTGTTGTGTTGTGTCTCACCTTGTTGGTGGCGCCAGGACGCTCCTTTGCTGGAGCAGCTGTGCGCAAAACAAATACCTATAACATAACATAACATAACTTAACTAATTAACAACTAATATAGACTTTCACATAGCTAGTAACCAACTTATGTAGTAGTTTACACAACAAGAGATAGAGTGATACAGGTATTCACATAGTTTAATCACTATCCCATATATTTAGTGAGACATTTTAAATTAGTCACTTAGACAGTCAATCACAGTGCTACTAAATTCTCCTTCCAGACACTTATACATCCAGTCAGTCTTCAATGCAGATTGCTATATATATATAATACTTATTTAAATATCGAACCAAACCACATTCACTGGATGATGTCATCAGTGATGTCATTTGAGATGTCATCAGTGATGTCATCAGTGATGTCACTGACCATGTCATGAATGATGTAATATGTGACATCATCAGCAGTGGATTATGGGCACGCGAGTTATACTCAGTACAACTAACTATAACTTGGCTTTTTCAGTGAATTTCTAAGGTTTTTAAAATGCTAATTCCTAACTAAAACATGTCTAAAACCTATGTTTTTTTCAGTGAATATATATATATATATATATATCCATGTGTATGTATCATACAGATAGGGGAATAAATTCCAATTCTCCCCCACACTATCTCAGACCCATTGTGCTATCTTAAACTGTCTCTGACCAGACTACTTGCTCTGGTGTCCGTAGTGCCCCCCTCCCTCTGCTTTATAAATTTATCCCAACCTGACACAATGCTCTTTTACTGCCCTCTCTGTCACCTGCTTGGTTAACAGTGGAAACATAAACCAAACTCTGAGGCCTCCTGACTCTTTCAAATTTCATCGCACCTTTGAATGCCTTTCCCTAGAACTCCAAGTTCATCATGGCTCACCCTTCAGGTTCCATATCATCTACCACCCGCCTGGTAATTGCTCCTCCTGCATAGAGGAATTCATCGACTTCTTTAGTGACCAATATTCACAAAGCGACAAGCAGATCTTCCTAGGTGATTTCAATATCCACTGGGGCTCCGTGGAAGACTCGGCTGCCAACAAGCTTGCAACTTTTCTCTCAGCTAACGATCTTGCCCAACACTGCTCGGAAATCACACACGCCAAGGGCTCAATTCTGGACCTTGTTATATCCAAATCAGACCAGATTACCACTGCTCCACCCATCCGTGTTGACTGGTCTGACCATTTCCTCATTCCCTTCTGTTTTCACCTCTAACACATTTTAACCCTACGGCCAACCTAAAGGAGCCTCTATGTGGTTAAGCAACACAAAAAACATTGATCTTGGGACTCTATGTGATTCTGGTATGCATTCACTTCCTAGTCTAGACCCCATTACGGATGTCAACGATCTCACTCCCCATTGCCTCTCAATCCTTGCTGTCGAAATCGACAAGGTTGCTCTACTCCAAAGCAAAAGCAAAAGACCCACTCCATCAGCTCCTTGGTTCAATAAAGCTCTGTATGACGAAAGGAAAAATCTTAGAATCTTGGAGAAGCACTGGAGACATTCTCCATCCACCTCCAACCTCTACCTTTTACGTTCAGAAAGATCCAAATACCACAAGCACATCTTCCAGGAAAAAACATCACTTTGCAGATCCCTTCTTCATTCAGCTAAAAACTTTTCGACCTCATCAAAAACCCAAATTGCTCTCCCCAAACCATCAAGCCTGAGAATAACTCAAAGAAAGCAACTGAATTTGCTTTATTCTTTGATCAAAAGGTAAAATTTCTGGTGGAACAGGTCACCCACCCCTGCCCCATTGAGGAGCGAAAATCCTTAGTCACTTGGCAGAACTTTGCTGCCGTCTCGGAAGATTATCTCTTCAAATGCATCCGCGAAACCAAACCCTCAACCATTCTTCTGACCCCATACCCAGTGGCATCGCCATTGATTTCTATACTAACACTCTCTCCTACTGGACCAGGCTAGTCAATCTCTTCCTCAGTCAAGGATCCCTCCCAGTTGTCCTCAAAACAGGACAGGTTACCCCTCTTCTAAAAAAAACCTCTGCAGATGCAAATGACCTCAATAACTTCCGCCCCATCACCAATCTCCCTTTTCTTTCAAAGATCACAGAACAATGCATTGCAAAACAACTTTCCCAACACATTATGGACAAAAATCTCCTCAACATGTTCCAGCCTGGCTTTATTCAAAATTGCAGCACTGAAACAGCCCTGCTGGGAGTGATCGATGATGTGCTGCATATTCTCGATTCGGGGGAATCGTGCCTTCTGATTCTTCTTGACCTCTCTGCAGCTTTTGACACTGTCAATCACAACACCCACCTTACCATTTTTCAACAGAGAATGGGCGTGGAAGGCAGAGTACTCAAATGGTTTGCCTCTTTCCTCTCGGACAGATCCCAAATGATCAAGATTGCGAACAGTCTCTCGGCTCCACTGGTGGTTGGTCAAGGCGTCCCTCAAGGTTCTATCCTTGCTCCCACTCTGTTTAATCTCTATCTGGAACCATTAGGGAACCGCCTAAGCAAATCTGGAATCCTCTATCATCTCTATGCGGATGACACCCAAATCTACCTCAACGTGTCTTCCCCTCATGATCTCTCACTACTCAACTCTACTCTCAACTCTATTCACAACTGGATGTTAGTTCACCAACTCATTCTCAATCCCTCCAAAACGGAATTCCTTCTTCATATCTAGCTCTCTCTCCCTACCTCCTGTTTAATCCTGGATGGATCAGTTGAAATTACTCAACAGTGAACCCATCATTGTGGACTGCGCTAAATCCTTAGGTGTCATACTTGACAAAAGACTCAACCTAATCTCACACATCAATTCCATTGCCAAGAGCGCACGTTTTCAGCTGCGCCTTCTATGGAGGATTCGTCGGTTCTTCCCGGAGAATGACCTAAAAACCTTGGTCCAATCGCTAATTCTCTCTAGACTGGATTATTGTAATTCTCTTCTGACTGGCCTTCCCAAATCTCACCTCTCCCCCCTCAAATCTGTTCTCCACTCAGCAGCTCGCTTCATTTCAGGGTCCAAACAAAGTGACCACATCACTCCTATCCTGTCTTCACTCCGAGGGCTTCCCATCGAGGCTAGAGCTATCTACAAAACGGCGTGCATCACCCACAAAGCTTTGCACTCTTCCTCCGCTCGCTTTCTGGCGAATAAACTGAAATTGTCTGGAGGCTCAAGACCTTATCGGAATGCGGAAAAGTTCCTTCTTGAGCCCCCTCCTTCAAAAGGGAAAAATTGATGGCACAATCGTTCTCAGGTATTGCGGTGAGAATCTGGAACTCGCTTCCTCCTTCGCTCAGTGCCATCACCTCCATCCAGATCTTCAAAGCGGACCTCAAATCTCTTCTAGTCCAAAGACACTTTCAGGACTAATTCCTTCCTTCTCAGACCCCACCAGGAAGTTCTTTAGTCATTGGAAATTTGTCATATATATTTATATTTTGTTTGTTCATTCTGTGCTTGCTGCGTTTGATATTGATATTGTGTCCCTTTTGCCTGCGTTATTTTGATTCTAAGGCCTGCTATTTTTTGCCAGGAAGCTCTTTAGTCATTGTAAATTTTTCATATATATTCATATTTTTGCCCGTACATTCTGTGCTTGCTGTGTTTGTGATTGTGTTCCTTTTGCCTGCGTCGTTTTGATTCAATGGCCTGCTACTTTTGTTTTGTTCCATTCCTGTAACAGTTCTCTCATGTAACGTAACTGGTTCTATTGTACAGTGCTCTGACACCTTCGGGTAAAGTCCGTCTTTATAAAAATGCATTAAATGAATAAATTAAATAAATAAAAACCTATTTTGTGTTACGTTGTTTGCTTATACTGCAATAAGTATATTTTGCACTGTGTCTTGTGCTTGCATGACAATTCTATTTTCTATATTACCTGTATATGTACTGTATCCCATTAAGTTTTTTTTGCTGGTGCAAGCAATTTCAAACATATATAAACACCCCACAAAGAAAGCCTCAGGGCATAAGAAGCTTGCTCTAAGACGTAACACTGGGATGTGCGTCTGCATTCTGCCTTGGCATATCCACAAGCATTGGTAGCTGCAAATACATTTCATCTGTTTCGGAGCCCTGCGTGGTGTCTGTGTTTTCTTTGTGCCACTTTGAGGAGGATCGGAAGATTTATTTCCCCAACACTGACACCAGCCTTTTGTCACCATGGACTTTTTGGAGCCTTACTAGGAGAAGGGAAGAACTTTTTAGAACCAGCTGTAGGGGTAGTATGGGTAATCCACCCACTGGCTGGCACAGGTATAAATATTGGACTATCCAAGCCACTCATCTGTACACTCCTGGACCTGTGGGCATAACAGATGAAGGACTGCCGTATTCCCAAGAGGACTGCCCTGCTGCTTGTGGCCTGCCTAGAATCTCTAAAGGACTGCACTGCTGCCTAAGGCCTGTCTTGACTCCCAGAGGGCTGCCCTGCTTGTCTAGGACTGGACCTGCTCTCTTGGATAGAAGACCGGACCTGCTCCCTTCACCCCTGGCTAGATGGGTGACTTCAAAGGAAGCTACGGGGACACAACAAGCTTCAGAGGCCTCCCTGCAACTGCCCAGCAGACCTGCTGCAACAGACCTGCCTGGACCTTCAACTGGACTTGCCTGAGCCCTGCTGGCCCCTGCTGGAGTAAGTTCCTGAACCCCAAGAGTTACTTCCCCAGATCGTGGACCCTTGGCTGCTATCAGCTGAGCTCATCCTGGGAAAGAAGGTGAAATCCT
This sequence comes from Lissotriton helveticus, assembly GCF_964261635.1. Classification (NCBI taxonomy): domain Eukaryota; kingdom Metazoa; phylum Chordata; class Amphibia; order Caudata; family Salamandridae; genus Lissotriton; species Lissotriton helveticus. The sequence goes on along the minus strand of NC_136063.1, from coordinate 1,629,751,874 downwards.
TTAAGGTCTGGGCTTTTTACAGCCCCGATCAGGACAGTTTGTGAAAAAACTCTGTCACCTTCAATGACCACCAGCATGAAGCTCCGGTGAACCTGACTCTTTTGTGCTACAGTGACCGGCAGCAATGAGCCGCAATGCTAGATCTGCACTTCACACTACAGCAATGACAGCCCGCAGTGATCACAAATGCGAAGCTCCAGTGAGCCCAACTGTTCGTGCTATAGTGACCATGAGCAACGACTGGCGAAACAAGATCTGCAGTTCACTATAGAGCAATGATAGCCTGAGGTTACCTCCAATGCGAAGCTTCAGCAATGACCCCCGACTCGTTCTTCGTGCTACAGCAATGACAGCCCGTGCCATGTGGTTTGCTACACATGCTACAGTGATGACCATCGTGGTGCTTTTCCTGCTCCTCGCAGCCTTCTCCACTTCATCAGAACTCTTCACACCAGACTTTGAGAAGGTAACCTGTGCTGTGGAACTAACCTGGTGCCATTGCAGTCGGCCTGAACTTGGGACTTCCCTCTGGTCCTGCATGACCAGATGACTTTGAGTATTGCTTTGCACTTTTAGGCACCAAATATACTTTAAATACCTACGGTTCTAATGATTGGATTTTTGTGGTTTTGGTCTCATTTCATTGATTAAAATTCACACTATGTTTCTAAATTAGTTTGGGATTTTTCTTGTACTGAGTTTACACTTTATTGCTGTTTGTGGGCCACATGAATAATTTAGACTTTGCCTCTAGCTTAAAGCTGACTGCTTTGTGTCAAGCTGCCAGAGGGTTACGCACAGGTTAATTTAGTGACTTATGAGGTTCACTCTTACAAGGATTGTGGTTATTGCTTGAGTGGGGCTTCCACTCCCTCAACCAATATCCATGATTTTCTGCAAGAAGGATTGTTGTAAATCACTCAACTTAAAATACCTGTTCTACAAAAAAGTTGAACCAGATAATTCAAAATTTACAAAATAGTGTAATAAGTGGTGGATACTAACGATCAAAAAATGTTGTGCATTGTAATAAACTGTAAGTTATTGTAAAGTGCCCACCACTAAAGGAAATTTGTGTGAGGGTCTTAAAACAAAAGTGAACTGCTGGTGAATTTAAAAAAATGCATTGTAAATGCCAGTAGGTGTGGCATTGGCTGACAATCTTTTGGCATGCCTATACAAACATTTCCATGTTTTTTTAAAAACGTCACTGTTGTGAGAAATGCAGAGTGGGAAACAATGGGGAGTTAGTTGGGTGAAGCAACAGCAGTAGTCGAGGGAGAAGCAAGTGAGCAAAAAAAATCAAAATTGGGGTAGAAGTACACAATGGCAAGCACAATATATGGAGGAGAAGGGGGAGAAACACACAGGCGAGAGAGAGAGCAACTTAGAGTCCAACAGAGGTAGGGGAAGAGGAATAGTCCAGGGAGACAGCTGAAAAAACAGATGTACTCTCATGGAGTGCTTAGTCAAAAAAATGTAGTTCCTGAAAAATAAGCAGTTGAAGGCAACAAGTAAAGTGGATGCGTTCCAGGACAGGGAGTAATACAGAAGAGGAAGAAGGCAGCAAATAAAAAAAACAAGATAGTGAGAGAGACAATAAGACCAATTCTCTAAGCCCATTGTAAATTCACAATAGGTCTTTTGCAGCCAGGGCTTGCACTGTCTGGTAGGCAAAATAAAAAAATACAAAACTGTATGTTAAAGTACAAAAAAGGATATGTTAAAGTTAAACAAAATACTGTTGAGATTATAATTATTAGTATTAAAACCAGTGTAAATGCAGAGAGTTTTAAGTTTTATGAAGTTGGCTTACTGCAGCAAGAGATTTTTGCATACAATAGCTGGGAACGTGGATCTGAACCTATGCTGTTGCACAGAGCTGCCCATTGGGCTGAATCTTTCATCTTCCATTTGGATTTGTTCTATCAACTTGAAAGCCCATAAGCCCAAAAATGCCCATCTCACCGAACTTAACTTAAGGTATGACAAGCTCCTGACGGAAAGAGAAGGCAAACACAATGAGGTTAGCGATTCTCCGCTGTTGGATAGCAGTTTTTAGTTTGAGCCTGGACATTGCATGCGCTGCTCTGCGAGGCATGCTGTATTGAGATAAGGTATTAGAAGCACCGTCCATTTCCTGTCCATTTTTTCAATTGGCTCCTGTTACTATCCTTTTAAAATTGTTGCTTTTCATTTGTGAATAGGCTTAGTTGTCCCTACTTGGTACCAACTTGTCTGCATATATAAACTACTATAAGGACTGGACATTTTACTTGTGTTGTTACACGGTCAGCTTTATGTAGTCTGTGATCACTATTTTCTTTATTGATCTTCCCCTATTCCACACACGATGTCGCAGCATATTGCTCGCTTTTATATTGTTATCAGTAATGTATTTATTTAATTTACAGTGCTGTCCAATTTAACTATAGCGACTGCGCTTATTCGTTTATTTAATTTACAGCGCCGTCCACTTTCACTTTAGCGGCCAAGCTTATTTATTTAATTCATTTACAGCATGGTCCGCTTTCACTTTAGTGCCCGCATTCATTTATTTATTTAATTTACAACGTGGGCCGCTTTCACTTTAGCTGCTGCGCTACAGGACCTTTCTTTTTGGGGGAAGGCGGCTCATACTACGCTTTCACTTTAAAGATGGCCACGCCCCTTTCTTTAGACACTGCTTACTGTAACCTGAATACGGCGAGCAGCGTCTAAAGAAAAGGAGGCGGCCACCATTAAAGTGGCCTCGCATTTGCAAAAGTTTGAGCTATTGGTATTAGAAATGACAATGCCTTTTATATACGTGTTGCTTTTAAAAACACATAAATAATAGGCATTGTCATTTACAATGCCAATAGCTTAAACTCTCGCAAATGCGACACCTATTGCATTGAAAACCCTTGATTTTTTTTGTGCTTGAGCGGGAAAGATAGTCATTAGCTCAGGCAGTGTATAAAGTCCATAGATGGGATCTTCAACTGCTTCACTGAGCATATTGGTAGGACTGCAGAAGTCAATGGCTCTGGATCGGAGATCCCAAATGACCAATTTTTCATATTTATTATAAACGCTAAGCCTGAACTCATGGCTGTAATACGGAACACATTTAGGATGCAGGGAACAATTGAAGACCTGGGGGCATATTCACAAGGAGCTATCGCCGAATTAATGGCACTTTATCGCAGCCAAAGTCGTGATAAATTTACTTCCCCATTCACAAGCTGGTGTTAACAGCCCACAGCACCAGTTTACCCGTGACAGCAGCCGCAAAAAACATCACAACAGAGGACTCCCACAAATATTGCTAATGAGATGCAGAGTAGGCGTGGAAATTTACACCTGCTCTGACCTGGTTTAAAGTCGGACCACAGTCTACACCACAAAAGGGAGTCCAGCTCAGGACGTCATCGGAAGGGCAACAGATGCCATGGAGCCACTCATCATGCAGCCCGGACACCCATGAGGGCCACAACACCCACCAACACCACCACAGGACCCCAACCCCCACCCGGAACACCCCCCCAGACCACCACAGAGGCAGCGCAGACAAAGACAGTGGCCCCCCAGGAAACGCACCTGCCTCACAGACCCAACATCTGACAATGTCACTGTCCACTACAGGCCGATAGGAACAACCATCCTACACATCCTGACCATCATCGCCTAACAGGCCTACGACACCAACACAGAAGACAACCGACATCCCATACCACATCAAGCTGCTGGCTGTGCTGCACCTGATGCCCCCAGGCACACCCCAACCAACACCCGCCAGAGTCGGAGGAGTCTCACAGCCAGCCACATCCGAGCCCACACACCTGTCCTGGACATCACCATCACCCTGGTACCCAGTCCCCATATGTCCAACCAAATGAACAGGATCTGCTGGAGACCAAGCAAGGACCATACGCCATAGCTTGATGCACGCACGTGTTGGGGGGAATCCACAGCACACATGTCCTACCTGTCCCCCCTGGTGACAAAGCACACAATCACCGCAACAGGAAGCACACGTCACACATCAATGTGCAGGCAACATCAGAACACCGTGGGACCTTTACCAATTTCGCTTCCAAATACACAGCCAGTGTGCATGGTTCTTTCATCCTCCGACTGTCCATCAGCAACCAGCGTTCCCAGAATGGCACCAAGGGAAATGCACAGCCCCATAGCAATTCCAAATTTACACCCCACTCACCTCAACACCATAACCATGCAATCCACAACTCTGGCAATGCACACGTCACAAAATCTCAACCAACAGGCACAACAACATGCCCACCCACCAGACACGACAGAACAACTCACAATGGTAACCTGGGCAAGCTGTGAATATGAGCCATCAACGACATGCCACCTCAGCCACACAATATCCTAATGTGGGGAGATGTAGCAACCAGGCATGTGTGAACGATGCAGTTAAAGCATGATTGGGAAAGTACACAATGCCAAGAGTGGCGGAGATGTGCAGGACAGACCACTGTATGCAGAACACACCCATATCCACGGCGACATACACCTCAGATCTATGGAGTGTAGTGGACGCAACTATGTCACCCCAGCCAGTCGGGGTCCTCGCAGAAATGTTGCCTGTTACACCCCCCCCCCCCGTAAGCTGAAGCAGAGTGGTATGGCCGGGCGTACGCCAGCACAGGGGTGTGAATAAAAAGCATGTAGCCTTGGGCGTGGTCCTCTTCCGGAAAGCCCAATGTCTCTGCCAGGGTGGTGGCTCCCACCTCGCCACGAGGCAGATGCGTCCTCGTGAGAGGAGTTGCATGCGAATGTGTGCGCCTGCCATACCCTAGCCTGCTGGATCACGAACCCGTCAGGGCCGCCCCTGTACAGCCAGGACACACTGATCACCTGCCGACACGGCATGTGTCAAGTAGGGCCCACCACGTCCCGGTGCAAGCTCCAAGCCCGGGCCAGAGGTCACAGCACCAGAGCCCCGATCAGTGAGGCATAGTTCCATATGGGCATCTTGCGACAAGTGGTGCCACAAACTCTATTCAACTCCAGCAGGCGACACTTGGTGCCAAAAACCCTGTTCAATGCCAGCAGGCGACATGTGGATGAGGGACCAGGACTACCCTGCGGACCTGTATCCAGCACCTAGTCACGTACCACGAATGCCAGAGTCCACACCAGTGGTCGCACAGAGAGGAGTAAGAGTAAGATGTGGCTCAGTCCGGACGAAAGCCAGGTCACAGTCATGTAGGTGAACGAACACGTGGTGCCACTGAACCTGAACTTCTCAGGCTTGTGGGGCCACCAACCTATGTCAGCGACACTCGGTGAATGGCCTGTGCTGACCACTGGCTCTGGCCTACACTGCTCTCGGCCTAGGCTGCGTTCGAGTAGGTCAGAGATTTTGGAATGAACATCGATCATGCAGAGGCAGATTACATATCCTTGCACGCAAATAGAGGTGTAAGAAGAGGACGCGTTGCATCTTAGCAGAAAAAAAGGATCATCGCTACGGAGGTGATTGAACACTACAGACACCTGCCCTGATGTCACTAACTCTTTGCATCGCAGCCAACGACACCTGCCATTGAGCCACTGCTGACTGCTGCCTCCAGCCTACACTGTGGTCCAGTAGGTCACAGAGTCTTGCTTTGGCGATGGCGGAGTTCATATCAGTGTAGTCGTATCATCGCAGACTGCATCCACTCTCAGCCCCGGTGCCACTAACTCTGTTCCCCGACATTTATGGACACTTACTGGTCGTACATTGGTGGCATCTGAGTCTATGGACTAGGGGTTGTTTTCATCCTTATGTAGCTGATACTGAATTGGTGGTGAAAACGAGGCTTGCGCTTGCCACCACACAATTTGCTGCTGCCGTATAAAAGCAAACATTCCACAAAATGCCCAGGAGTACACCTTCCACTGTCTTCCACAACCCTCCGCAATATACACCTCCAACATTGATGAGGACCCGCTCAGGGTCGCATGGCCCATCTGACTGTACCGCAAGTCACCGTTCCATGGCTGGGTGCCTGTGCCGGCCGCAGTGCATCCAGGGCCACTAACTCTGCACTGGCCCGGACCCCTTCTTCTGAGATTTTGGATAGCCTCTGAAGCGTTGGCCTTGGAGTCATCAATGCCATTTCTCTGTGGCCCTGCGCTGTACGCAGCGCCCAGGACCAACTGCATCCCACCAGGGCTCACACACCAAATCGAGTCCTGACTGGCCCGAATGTGGCATCACAGCAGCAAGCACATGCCACCACCGCAAGGACCTCCTCCAACCGCCATCTGCCACAGTCGACACTGTGGTTCTGACAGAATTACGGAGTTGCTCAGACATGTCGTGGATGCCATCATCGGCCTGATACCCTACTCAGCACTCCAGGTGCCAGTGACTCAGTGCATCGCAGGCCATTGTTCGTTGCTGATTGAGTTTTGTGCTGTGTAGCAGTTGCGCAGCTATGTCACCTCAAACTGTGTGGGGGCCCTGAGACGTTGATCGGGAAGATGTTGCAGGTCTAAGGCACCCCACTGCATCTGCTTCAGGCATATATGTAAGGGACACAATCCGAGACTTTTTCTTCACATGTGCACACTCATCTCTAGTGTCCCATCCCCAGTGCACTGCAACTCACGGACACTTCTGTTTGCATGTTGGCTGTCCTCTGGACTTTCTCCGGCTCCCTCCTTGTTGCTCAGCATTACACTCTGTTATGCATGTGTTTTCTGTTTCTGGTGCACTGGTGTCCAATGTTCAAGTGGTTGCCAGCACCAGACATTCCATGCGGAATGGCTTACACTCACCCCACACACATCCAGCCCAGGCATCACTGTATATGTGGCCCTGCCAATAAAGGGGCCGGGCGCATGTGCCCGTAGCCATTTCAACATGATATATGTGTGTGTCCGTGTGGTCTTGTAGTATGCATCAGGGCCCTGGGCCCTACGACATTACATTGTGCGTGTACATCGGATACATACATGTCACCGCAGGCAGCGGGTTGGAGCTTGGACATATAGCTGTGTCGTCACCCACTCAATTCGTAAGGGGTGTGGCCAGGGCCGTCGTACGCAGGGCCGACATGGGTGTGTGACTGCTATTTGAGCACCCCTGGGCGTGGTTCTGTACTGTGACTGTGCATCTGCATGTGTCTCTATGGCAGTCTGTGTCTCCTTAGTGGTGTGTGGGTGGTCCCTGAAGGGTGATAGACACCTACGTATGTGTTCGAGTTCGCATTCGATGGGTTCGTCCCCCCACCCGCACCTGTTGGGCCACCTCCCATTGGCGTGCATTGGGGTGCCATGTGTGGGTGGGTGAAGTGTCGTGAGCCAGCTGTGCTTGCAGGTGCTTCCTGCTGTGTGGTCTGTTGCAGGCTCGGTGTTCTCCTCTGAGTAGCTTGGCTGGGTGAGTCCTGGTGGGGGGGTTGCGTGGGATATCCGTGGGCTGTTGTAGGGCGTTGATGTCAACGGTGTGGTGGTCCTCTCTGGCATCACAGATGAGAGGTCGGCTCTGCTGGAGGTGTTGTGTGCCCCTCTGAGATGCATGTTAACATTGTGTTGACATGTATATTGGCGCATTGTGCTGGGTTGCATGCAGACTGTATGGCAATGTACATTGTGACTGTTTGTGAGGTGCCGGATTCTTCTGCGGGACAGTGCACACTTGGACTACATGACAGATGTGAGGTGGTACGCGTACATTTCCATTTCATAGTTTCCGGCTCGGGCAGATGTAGTAGGCATGCTTCTGTGCATGTGCGGAACCAGTTGTGTCCTCTGTTTTGCAGTGTCAGCTATGCGCATTGTGCCACGTTGTCATCAATGTGGGTGTGCTGTTCTTGCAATGTGTGTGTGCTGCAGTGTGCCAAGGGGATCTGGGACATGATCCTGGGTACTTGTGGGTGCACAGTGTGCTACACCTCATTGTGCATGTGTGCCATTGTGCCAATCTCCCCCGTCCCCCTAGTCCCAGTTGATGTTGTGTCAGGTCCTATGAAGCTGTGTCCATACTCCCTACTCCTTTCACCATCTCCACACTGATGACTGTGGCCTGGGTATTCTCCAGCTCCTCCTCTGGTGCTGGACTGCCACCTCCTGTTGCCGTTGCTGCCCTCCTATTGGCAGCGGGTTTGTGCCTGGTTTAGGTTGTCACGTCATGCCAGCGCCTCCATTGGCCTCCTCGGCACTCCGGCAGCGTTCCAGCGTTCCAGGTAGCCTGCTAGTGGGTCAGTTGCTGGTAGTGTTCTGTCACCTCCGTGACACTGGTCTTGTTTTGCTGCGGACTGCACCCTGTCTTCCTCTCCCTCTTCTCCTTGGCCTTTCCCGACCCTGTTGTTCCTTGCTGGTAGTCTGTGGGGGTTGTGGGTTTCGAGTTGGCCTCTGCTCTGGGTCAGGGTGCATCCATGTTGCAATGTGAATTGGCTCGTTTTTGGTGTGTTTTTTCTGTGGTTATCATGGTGCATTGTCCCGCCAGATGCGTGGAAATTGCAGGCCGGTGCTGGTTTTTGCTTCTTTTTGTACCGCGATTGGTCTCATCGCATGTTTTTGAGGTTAGAATATCGCATTTTTGCGGTGTGGCGTTGATTTTCACGCGGACATTTGACGCGTTATTTGGTGTCTATTGCATGCCACTGCCGCATTGTGAATTCCACGTTGACACAGGGTTATTTTCCAGCGATAGCCTGCGATGTTGAAAGTTGCGTTACACTACTCTTGCGATAGTTATCACACGTTCTTGTGAATATACCCCTAAATAGTTTTTTGCACACATATTTAAATGTATGTACTTGAGTTTAAAGAATTACTTTTATATTATAATTATTTGAAGATTATATTATTGTGTTGTTTTCTATGAGTTCTCTGAATAGCTGTCCTTGGTAATATTACGTGCTACTTGAAATAATTTTAACTAATTCATAATAAAATGCTGCTACAGAATGAGGTAAGGGGACTGGTATTCCCATAAGCAGCACAGGTAGGATTCTGAAAGTGGAATACATTCCTGGATAGGATATGGTTAAATTGTAGATTGTAGGAAGCCGATATAGTCAAGCAGTGGGAAGTGACGAGGAGGAATACACGGGGTGATGGGAATAAAATCTAAACAAAATAAAAAAATGTAACCAGGGACCCTATATTTTGCAGTCAAGTCCCGGCGTTCAGTAGGTTTTCTTGAGTGAATATTCTGCTTCATCAACAGAAAAGCTCCTTCAAGACCGTGTTTTATTTCTTCACAATGACTCACAGCCCCCCGCTTCCAGAATAAAGCTTGGGAAAATATCACACGCAGTTCCTTGCCAAACAGGAATGATGTTGAAATTCCCTCTTAATGATGCACCGCTCCCATCACTGGTGAGTTATAAACGGAACTTGTGAGGGAAAGGAACTCCTGCTGCGCTGTCCGGGCCCTGTGCAGACCCTACATGACGGGGCTTCACCCCGTTGACCCCACCGCAGGCCTCCGGAAGTACACATGGACACCACTGCCCAGAGGGCTCCTCCCACGCATGCTGTCTATCATCTCGACAAGACTAAACGCTCTTTTTCTGACAGGGAGGTTTCTGTGTTGAGTAAGACCATTAACACTGCACTTTGGGTACCAGCTAAAATAATAACCATAAGTATTTAAACCTCTTACGTCCTCGTTGCGCAAAACACTGAATTAAACAAAATATGCTCACCGCTTGCTTAACGATGGTACGATTTAGACAAATATGAATTATTATTGATCCAGTGGTGCCCTCTAGGGACCATTTATTATTATTCTGTTTCAAAATGTTTTAGAAAAACTATTTTAGGACCTCTTGACAAAATGAAGAACGTTTGATAGTACTACAATAGTACTATTAAACGTACTATAAAATGCTATCTACAAACTTATGTGCAGTGGTCTCCGCCTCTCCTCACTTTTCTGTGGAGAGGTCCCTGCCCTGGCTGCAGAGATCTCCATACATGTAAATAAACATACCACTCTTTTGTAGTAAATGTGAAAGGGACAGAGGGTAGTTAGTGGCTTCCAAATTGGGAGTACTTACAACTAAAGGGGTTAAGAGATGACTAAAGAGGGGTTTAGAGAGGGTTAGGGATAGGTTTAGATAGGAACAAACACCAACCTTCAGGATAATACACCTTTGTACAAACTGCCTTTCTATGTAGTTACTGCAGCAAAAAAAGAGAAAAATCGTGAATATACTCCAGCCACTGGCACTGCAACACCCTCCTGCAGCAAATAACGGAGGCAGGAACTTAACATAAAACCCATTAGGAACTAATGTTGCAATACATTTATTTTTTTAAACTTGAAAAAATGTCTATAAACAAACCATAATTATTATTTTATTTTAAAATATTTAATAACCTTTTTTGAATGTAAAAATTATTGTAACATTGATATAAATCACAACTAAAAAATCTGCTTGATTAATATTATGCATAATTTTTAATACTTTTTATTGTGTTATATTTTCTACTTTTGTTGGGGATTTGTTTTTTTATTTCAGCTTCAGAATTTGTTTTAATTTAATACATTCAAAATAATTATAAAACATTAAGTTACTAATGTTGCAACATTTTACATTGTTCTAATTTAAAAATAAATATATAAAACGAATTAATATTTAACATACAACTATTTTTTTCTAGTTTATTTTAAATTGTTTATACACTTTTAAATGTTTCCCTATACTTTACTATAGGGAGATCCCTTCCCTATAGCGGGGATCTTCACTAAGAGTGCAGGATGTCAAATTAATTTGTGTCTTACCACTCACAAATGGTGAATAGTCAAAAGTAGTGAAGTTATTCAAAAGCATAAGAGTCAATGTACTTGTAGTAAATCTACATGTATACATTTACCTTTGTGAATTGAGCCTTGTGTTTCAAAACTTAAAAAGGACCTCTACATCCTTCTAGGGTGTCCATTTTTCCACACCCTTTCCATAAAGACTCTCTGTGTTATGTTCAAGAGACTAGCAGCCGCCTCATCCTTTTGGCTGCATGACAGCGGTTGTTCTCTGGGCTGTTTCTAAAACTTTAGTGCATATAATTTAATGTAGCATTTCAGTTACTTGGATCAAGTTAGAAAAACTGCACCTGGCAACTAATAAAATTTGGATTGTCTCATGTATGAGTTAAAATTGTTCTTCACCTCTTTAATTTAGGAGAAGACAGTTAGCATTGCTAACAATGCCAAAAATGTAAATTTACTGCAGAACTAAATACAAAATGTCTGTGTTTTTCACAATTATGAAGTAGATTGTGAAGTCAAGACACGTGTACATAGAAATGATATGTAACTTTTTTTTTTTTTTGTTGTTGTTGATTTTATTGAAGGAATAAAGAAGGGAGGGGAAGGAGGGAAAGGGGGAAGTAGTAATTACAATAAATACAGAAATGAAATAAGCAATACATTAAAAATTCTCATGAAAGGCAAGCATAACAAGCATGAGGAATCATGAACATATCACATGAATACGATTGAAGTTACAGTACAATATAATGAAACTTTAAAATTACCGCAATAAGGCAATCAGAAAATCATGGGGGTTTGCGTACTTCAACTATACATGGAAATATACTGATTGTTTTTACTGTAATGATTTTAATTAATTATACAGTCAATAAAGTTACATATCTGGAGAATCTGCTCCTGTACATGCCTCTCCAGATATGTAACTTTATTGACTGTATAATTAATTAAAATCATTACAGTAAAAACAATCAGTATATAAAAGCTAAAAACAGAGATTTCAAATGTCTTTTCTGTGTAAAATTTAACAGTCCTCCCCGAGTTCAGCGTAGTCAGCCTTTCCCCAGCATTTGTGGACATGATCCTGAAGCACCAGCTTTGCGCCCTGAAGTTGATCTACATTGCAGAGCTCTTGCACTGCCCTCTGTGGCATTCTAAGTATCTCTCTGGTTGAAAATAATGCTCTCTTGGGGGGCATGCAAGAGGGGCACAGTCCTTAGTGCATCGTTGAGTGGTTCCACCAGCATTCGACCACAGGGTTTGCCATGCATTTCCCCTAGGTTGTGCTGCTTTCGTAGACAGCTTTTAAAGCTATCCTGATTTAATGGCTACATTTCGCCAGACTTGCTAGGGCCATTGTGTTAGTGGTTGAAAAACACAAGGCTGATGCTTCGCTGCACAACTTTATACCCTTGTTGATGCAGACTTGGCGCAGAAGTCGCCAGCGTTCGTTGTTGAGGTTGGGACAGCAGCATAAGAGGTGCAGCCAGGATTCCCTCCTGTAGGGGCACAGTCTACAAGTTGTGGATTCCCCTCTTCGGGCCCATGCAGGATTTAAGTCCGCAATCCCAAGCGTGGTCAGCCTCATAAATAAGATTTTACTTCGGGCCTGTATGGTGAGAGCTTCGCTTAGGTAGGGTGATATACATATGTAGATATTCACTGAAAAGCAAAAGCCATGTTATAGTTAAGTGTTGTAATTTTGTAAACACTAACATTTCAAAACCACAAAAAACACTTAAATACAAGTTATAATTAGCAAGGCTAACTATACCTTGCATCCCTGTAATGCACTTCTTATGACCTCTCATATTACACCACCCACTTCATTTGAAATGACATCACTGATGATATCTCAAATAGCATAACTGATATTATCACTGATAACATCATAGTCATGCGCACAATAGTCAAGCACAGTACATGTGTACTGTAAGCACAGAGAATGGAAATAGTGTAAGATCTTGAGGTGAGAGTGGCTGTGAATGCTGAATGTTCCATGGTGCATGGTATACAAACCAGTTAAGTTTTGGAAGCATATTAGTGCGTCAGGATAAACAAGGTAGAGTTTTAGCACACCCGAAGTGGGTTGTAGAGGTATGTTTCAAAGTAGTTTGTGGTTTAAAGTCAAAGCATTTTGCAAAAAAATCTGTTACAAAAGCAGAAGCATCTGTTGACAATAGATTATCAACCAGCAAGGTTCTGGGTTTGTATCCATGTTAAATAGTTGATAAACAGTGCTATAGACAAATACTATGTAACAAAGATGTTTATAAGATGTGGATGTTTATTTCCACAACTTTGCTACACATTTTTATGCATTGCCGACTGTTAAATAATTTAGCATTTAAGGGTGAGCCATTTAACAGTTGGTTTAACTCGTACTGGAGTTGAAAGCATGGGTATAAGATTGTATGCCATTGTACTCATCTCTAGAAAGTGTGTAGTGTATTTTAGGAAAATAGGGTCTAGCAGAAGATGTATTTTCATTGGAAAATGCATATCTGTCAACATTTTGACCTCAAACTTTTGGTCATGTGATGTATTTAAAAGGGTGATTCTATTTATGAAAATAGAGCACACACTCTTTTGGGGAGTGTTTGAGGTTTAAAAAGAGGATCACCAGACATGTTTTAAGTCATGGGCAAAATGGCTAATCAGCCAGAGCTCCCCCCGGAAAATAAACGTTCTCTCTCTAACACACCTTTATTTATTTATTTATTTTAAAGGGTTTCTATAGTCCTGGCTAGACCTAGAGATATCAGAGTGTTTTGCAGGAATGTGAGGAGGTACAGTATTAAAAAACATTTGAGCAAAACAAGAGCCAATATAACAAAGAAAGCAGATAAAATACGAAAACTATTTACAGAATACTATGTTAAGCTAACGTGGGTAGTGAGAACGTAGGTTAGGGAGGGTGCGTGAAGGTGAGGGAGAAGAGAAAAAGGAGGGGAAGAAGAGGAAAAGGAGGGGAAGACAAGAGTGCGAGTTAGGGGAGTAGCAGGAGTAGTAAATCAGTGGGAGGTAGTGGGTAGGGCTAGGAGTCATAAGTAGATATAGAGAGCAGGGGAAAGAGTAGCGTGAGGGAGGGGGGATTGGTAGGAGAAGGTGGGGGGATATAATTGGAGGGCAGTATAGGGGGACATGACGTGGTCGTAGCACGCAAGATTAGTGTCAGAGGTAGGACCCCAGTATTTGTTGAGGAGGAACAATTTGAGTTCTTTTTTGAAGTTGAATTCAGAGGGGTTACAGAGTAGGTCTTTAGGCAGGGAGTTCCAGATGGAGGGAGCGTTACCAGAGAAAGAGCGAACTTGAGTGCCTTTCTTCTTAAACAGAGGGGGGATAAGAGTGAGGGCATTCGTGTTCTTCGTCAGTCGTGCGCAGCCTGCTTCGTGGAGTTTATCTGAGAGGTAACGTGGGGTGTTTTGGTGAAGGGTTTTGTGCGTGATACATGCAATCTTATAGATGGTTCTGCCATCAATCTGTAACCATTTGAGGGTTTTCAGGGTGGGGGAGATGTGATCGAAACGTTTGTAATCGGAGATAAGTCTAGCTAGGTCTTTAGGTGTTCCAGTGAGGATAGCATTGCCATAGTCGATTCTCGACAGGACCAGTGATTGGACAACAGTTTTAAAGTCATCAGCCGCGATGAAGTGCTTAATTTTCTTGAGATGACGGAGAGTGAAGAGTGCTCCTTTGGCTGCGGTTTTTATGTGGGAGGTGAGGGTAAGGCTATTATCAATGGTGATGCATAGAGATTTAACTTAATTAGAAGTGGTGAGAGAGCAGTTGAGAGCATTAAGGTCAGAGATCCAGTCTTGTATGGGATGTGGGTTGTTTATAGGCACAAAGAGAATGAGTTCAGTTTTGTTATGGTTGAGTTTGAGATGCTTATGGTGGAACCATAATTGGATATTGGTCAGGGTGTCACCGCTATCTATTTCCTGATCTTGACCTCTCTCCTCTCTGCCTGCCTCTACCTCAGAGTCTGTCTCTCTTTGTCTAGTGGCAGCTTAACGATTGTTGGAGATCCTGGTGAGACAGATTTCAACAGTTTTTGTATAATTCAATTTTTGAGAATTTTGGTTGGCATCATGCAGACTTCATTTAGAAGAAAGTGTGTAATAAAATTGAAAGTGGAGTCAAACTTGGAGCCAAAAATATGTCTTGCCAGGGGCTCCAATAATCCTTAGGATGACACTGATGGTGACCCCGTTAAAGCTTATTGAGGCATTGATTTTGTTAGGTGTTTTTTTACCAATAAAAAGAATGTAACATCCACCAAATACATGTAGCATCACGGATATGCTATGTGTCAAAGGATTAGCCCAGGGATATTTTTCCCTTGGGCCAATTTGCTCCTATGATTGGCTTACTGCAACATGAAGAAAAATGTTGCAGGCAGTCATTGCATCACTCAGGGACCTAGTGCCCGGTCCGGAGTTTTAAAAAAATATATATAATGGGGAAGAGTAAGGATACCCTGCACCCTTAGCCATTTTGGAGGGTTCCAACGCGGACCCTAGGGGTAAAAATATGATTTTTTTTATAAAAGTGGCAATTCTGTGGGTCTCCCACAGGACTCCCAGGGGATCCAACTTTTAAAACAAAAGAAAACGCCTGCCGGAGATTTCAAATAAATATATTTAAAATATGGGGAGTGGGGTGTGAGTGTGACCCCCCTCCCTGATCCAGGCAGGGCCCTGTGCTTGAGCTAGCTGGAGAGCTGGCTGGGGTCACGGAGAACCTGATGCTCCCCCAATGAACCTCACCATACTGCTTTGTGGGTGCCCCAGTTTGGCACCGGGGCAGCGATACTTGACACGAGGGATGGGGTCCCCAGGGCGCTAAGGCTCGGGTGGGGGATTGCATGTTCCCCTTATTTTTTAAAGAAAAGCAATGGATCCCTGGGGCCCTTACTGGTTCGGGGAGGGGGGGCCGCGTCACCTTTGTCAAAGGGTTAGGACACCAAAATATAAAAAGTGGGCCTACTGGCTTTTACAAGGGTCAGAACATTAACATATATAAAGAAAATACATTTGCTTTGTCAAAAACTCACTAATAATCATAATCAAATGTATATTTCATATATTCACACATTGCAATGATTAATAATAGTAATACAATATTTTCAATAAAGCCTTTTTAAGAAAACATGAACCTATTTTAGGAAAGTGCCTCTTTTTGCATGGTTATCCCCCACTTTTTTCCTGATGTGATTTCGAACTATAAATGCACTGGGTCCCTGCTAACTTGCCCCCCAGTGCCAGATCTCTTCCCAAAACACTGTACCATGATTGGCACAACTTCAGCCACCCCTGTAAGTTCCTAGTGAGTGGTACTCCTGGAACCTAGGATATGGGGACTGGAGAGTCTCCTTTGGGGCTGCAGCACTGGATGTGCCACCCCAGGGCGCCATCACCAATGCTATGCACTTTGCCATTGCAGGCTGTGTGTTTTGGTGCAGGAAAATCCGAAGAGTCAACATGGCACATCACCTTGTGTGCCAGGCCAACCACACACTGCTTAAGATATAGGTAAGCCACCCCTACTGCAGGCCTTTAGCCCTAAGATTGGGTGCACTATATCCTAGGTGTGGGCATATCAGCATTTGCAGATATTCCCCTACAATGTCCAGTCCATTCTGTGATGTTGTAAGTGAGCAGGGAAGCCATAAAGAATACATGGGTTAGAAACTTGTCAATATGAATTTACTAGCTCCATGATGGCTTCACTGATTTCTGAGATGTTTGGTACCAAATATCTTTTCTTAATAAATACTCATTGATGCTGGTGGTGGATCTATTAATAAATTCACACAGCAGACCCTTTTAGAGCATCCCCGGAAACCTAACCAAACACTAGTGGGGTCTCTGTTTTCACCATCCTGCCACCACCAGCCATGTTTCTGAACTCATGGGGTGAGAGCCAGTGCTCTCAGAGGACAGAAACAACACCTGTTCTGGGCGGGGGTATTTCACACCTCCTCCAGGACAGGATGGCCTTCCTGGGCAGGGAGCTTCAAAGGCTTTGAAATCCAACCCAGGGACCCCCAGATATTAAGGGAGGCCGAGCCCCTTCCCCTTTTGGTGGGAGAAAAGGCAGGAAAATTAGTTGGAAGAGGGGAAGGGTCCCCCCCTCAGCTTGCCCCACCCCTAGGGAGGGACAGGCGAGGTGGACCCCTCTCCTGAAATTCTACCATCTTAAGATGGTGAGAAAACCTCCAATCAGGGATAGGGTACTATCCCTACCCAGAGGAAGTGGTCAATGACTGGTGTAGTCACCCTAAAGGTCGATAGCCCATTGGCTATTACCTACATCCCCTTGTAATGCCCCTAAAGTCAGTATTTAGGTGGCTTCCCAAGACCTGAACCTCAGATTAATCGGACCAAAGAAGACCAGGGCAAAAGAAGACCTGCTTCGTGAGAACAGAAGCCCTGCTCCAAAAAAAAAGGCACCAAACCCTGATACTGCAAGAAGGACGAAGGACTAGGCAATTGCTGCTGCTTTGTCATCCTGAAACCTGAAAGGGCTCCAAGAACCTATGAGCACCTCCAAATTTCGAGAAATTGCCGAAAAGCTCCCTTGGAGTGAAGGTATCACTCGCCTGCACACCGCATCGATCGGTCCCCGACAACCTTGATGCAGCACCAAAGCAAGTGCTATAGACAAATGCTATGTAACAAGGATGTTTATAAGATATGGATGTTTATTTCCACAACTTTGCTAAAAAAATGTTGCATTGCCGACTGTTAAATAATTTAACATGTAAGGGTGAGCCATTTAACAGTTGGTTTAACTCATACTGGAGTTGAAAGCATGGGTATAAGATTGTATGCCATTGTACTCATCTCTAGAAAGTGTGTAGTGTATTTTAGGAAAATAGGGTCTAGCAGAAGATGTATTTTCATTGGAAAATGCATATCTGTCAACATTTTGACCTCAAACTTTTGGTCATGTGATGTATTTAAAAGGGTGATTCTATTTATGAAAATAGAGCACACACTCTTTTGGGGAGTGTTTGAGGTTTAAAAAGAGGATCACCAGACATGTTTTAAGTCATGGGCAAAATGGCTAATCAGCCAGAGCTCCCCCCTCCCCCCGGAAAGTAAATGTTCTCTCTCTAACACACCTTTATTTATTTATTTATTTATTGTAAAGGGTTTCTATAGTCCTGGCTAGACCTAGAGATATCAGAGCGTTTTACAGGAATGTGAGGAGGTACAGTATTAAAAAACATTTGAGCAAAACAAGAGCCAATATAACAAAGAAAGCAGATAAAATACGAAAACTATTTACAGAATACTATGTTAAGCTAACGTGGGTAGTGAGAACTGAGGTTAGGGAGGGTGCGTGAAGGTGAGGGAGAAGAGAAAAAGGAGGGGAAGAAGAGGAAAAGGAGGGGAAGACAAGAGTGCGAGTTAGGGGAGTAGCAGGAGTAGTAAATCAGTGGGAGGTAGTGGGTAGGGCTAGGAGTCATAAGTAGATATAGAGAGCAGGGGAAAGAGTAGCGTGAGGGAGGGGGATTGGTAGGAGAAGGTGGGCGGATATAATTGGAGGGCAGTATAGGGGAACATGACGTGGTCGTAGCACGCGAGATCAGTGTCAGAGGTAGGACCCCAGTATTTGTTGAGGAGGAACAATTTGAGTTCTTTTTTGAAGTTGAGTTCAGAGGGGTTACAGCGTAGGTCTTTAGGCAGGGAGTTCCAGATGGAGGGAGCGTTACCAGAGAAAGAGCGAACTTGAGTGCCTTTCTTCTTAAACAGAGGGGGGGATAAGAGTGAGGGAATTCGTGTTCCTCGTCAGTCGTGCGCAGCCTGCTTCGTGGAGTTTATCTGCGAGGTAACGTGGGGTGTTTTGGTGAAGGGTTTTGTGCGTGATACATGCAATCTTATAGATGGTTCTGCCATCAATCGGTAACCATTTGAGGGTTTTCAGGGTGGGGGAGATGTGATCGAAACGTTTGTAATCGGAGATAAGTCTAGCTGCTAGGTTGAGCGCAGATTTGCATGGAGCGAGGTGGACTTTAGGTGTTCCTGTGAGGATAGCATTGCCATAGTCGATTCTCGACAGGACCAGTGATTGGAAAACAGTTTTAAAGTCATCAGCCGCGATGAAGGGCTTAATTTTCTTGAGATGACGGAGAGTGAAGAGTGCTCCTTTGGCTGCGGTTTTTATGTGGGAGGTGAGGGTAAGGCTATTATCAATGGTGATGCATAGAGATTTAACTTAATTAGAAGTGGTGAGAGAGCAGTTGAGAGCATTAAGGTCAGAGATCCCAGGGTGCCATCACCAATGCTATGCACTTTGCCATTGCAGGCTGTGAGTTTTGGTGCAGGAAAATCCGAAGAGTCAACATGGCACATCACCTTGTGTGCCAGGCCAACCACACACTGCTTAAGATATAGGTAAGCCACCCCTACTGCAGGCCTTTAGCCCTAAGATTGGGTGCACTATATCCTAGGTGTGGGCATATCAGCATTTGCAGATATTCCCCTACAATGTCCAGTCCATTCTGTGATGTTGTAAGTGAGCAGGGAAGCCATAAAGAGTACATGGGCTGGAAACTTGTCAACATGATATTTCTAGCTCCATGATGGCTTCACTGATTTCTGAGATGTTTGGTACCAAATATCTTCTCTTAATAAATACTCATTGATGCTGGTGGTGGATTTATTAATAAATTCACACAGCAGACCCTTTTAGAGCATCCCCGGAAACCTAACCAAACACTAGTGGGGTCTCTGTTTTCACCATCCTGCCACCACCAGCCATGTTTCTGAACTCATGGGGTGAGAGCCAGTGCTCTCAGAGGACAGAAACAACACCTGTTCTGGGCGGGGGTATTTCACACCTCCTCCAGGACAGGATGGCCTTCCCGGGCAGGGAGCTTCAAAGGCTTTGAAATCCAACCCAGGGACCCCCAGATATTAAGGGAGGCCGAGCCCCTTCTCCTTTTGGTGGGAGAAAAGGCAGGAAAATTAGTTGGAAGAGGGGAAGGGTCCCCCCCTCAGCTTGCCCCACTCCTAGGGAGGGGCAGGCGAGGTGAACCCCTCTCCTGAAATTCTACCATCTTAAGATGGTGAGAAAACCTCCAATCAGGGATAGGGTACTATCCCTACCCAGAGGAAGTGGTCAATGACTGGTGTAGTCACCCTAAAGGTAGATAGCCCATTGGTTATTACCTGCATCCCCTTGTAATGCCCCTAAAGTCAGTATTTAGGTGGCTTCCCAAGACCTGAACCTCAGATTCATCGGACCAAAGAAGACCAGGGCAAAAGAAGACCTGCTTCGTGAGAACAGAAGCCCTGCTCCAGAAAAAAAGGCACCAAACCCTGATACTGCAAGAAGGACGAAGGACTAGGCAATTGCTGCTGCTTTGTCATCCTGAAACCTGAAAGGGCTCCAAGAACCCATGAGCACCTCCAAATTTCGAGAAATTGCCGAAAAGCTCCCTTGGAGTGAAGGTATCACTCGCCTGCACACCGCATCGATCGGTCCCCGACAACCTTGATGCAGCACCAAAGCAAGAAGGGCTACAACAGCTTTGGAGAGTCATATCTACCTCTCCACTAAGTTTGGAGGCATCAGGACCTACCAGAGCCACAGCGTAACAGTACCTGGGGTTCCAGACCCCCAACAGTAAAGACCAAAAAGAAGACCCCACCTCGGACTCCCAAAGCACCAGAAGCAAGCGCCCATCGAGGGACATCAAAACACTAGAGACCCACTTCCTGAGTGGCCCAGCTGTACCGAGATCGCCTTTCCAAGTTGCCTTCTCCTGACCGGGAGGATCCTGAAGATGCACAACGCCCGGTTGACTTGTTCGCACTGCACCCGGCAACACCGGTGCCAGCACTAACCAACCAGCTCCCGTGGTCCCCAGGCCATTGTGATCTCCACCTTTAAGGAGACCCTTCAGGCTTACCTGTAAGTCAACCTGTGCAGTGCATTTTCAAGTGGCCCCCTTCGTGTTTGGGTGCCAGCTACCAAGACCTTCAGCACTCTGCGCCCGCCTGATCCAAGACGCTCCCAAAAGTCTGCTGGAACTTTGGACCTGGTCCTGACATCGACCTAAAATGAGAAGGTGAACTTCACGAAAGCATTGCCTGATTTTTTAATGCATTTCCCCTCTTTTTCCACATTGATTCCTAAGGTGCATAATTGCGTACAAAAGTGCTATATTTTCAGAACTGTTAAAAATTGTAAATCCGAAAGTACTTACCTTAGAGCTATGTTCTTGGTCTTAATAAACACATAACAATCAACTTCACTTTTACAAATCGGTCATGGATTTATTCTTGAGTGTGTGTCTCATTTATTGACTCTGTGAGTACAACAAATGCTTAGCAGTACCCTCTGATAAGCCTAACTGCTCGACCACACTACCACAAAAAGAGCATTAGAATTATCTGCTTTTACCTCAGTGTACCATTTGGGGATTCTCTGGACTCATTGAACAGTGTTCTCTTTTAGTCAACTATATAAAGATCCAGCTTCTTACACCTGTCTTTGAGTCTTTTCTGGTAATGTTTTCCAGGCCACAAAGTGCAGCCATAGAACCAACAACTGCAGGTCCCTGCACTCCAGCTGACGAGCATGCAGCTCCAGCTCTGAGTGCTTTAAAAAAATATGGTAAGCTCTCCTGAGGTAATCAATCCAATGAACATGGATACTTACTGTATTTGCTTTTTAATGTTGCTGATGGGCTACTGTGCTCCCTGCAGCCCCCCACAGAATAAAAAACAATCATTGGCAAAGCCAATAGCTCTCGGCAATCCAAGAGCTATTGGCATTGTCAATGTCTTCCAGCCATGTTGAATAGCAGCACAGCAGTTTTTGTGAAATAAAATATTTGGCCAAGAGCGCACTGTGCTGTATTCTGAACTCACATATTTGAACGTGATTTCATGCACGATAATGAAGAAAAATGTTTTGGTGAGAGCTATTGATATTTGTCAATGCCAATGTATTTTAGCCATGTTGAATAGCAGCACGGATACTGTTCAGCATGGCTGAAACTCATGTGAAAACAGGCTATGATCCAGCCTATGCTGTATTCTGAACTCACATATTTGAAAGCGCTTTCATGCACAATAATGAAGAAAAAAAAGTTTTGGTGAAATAAGTACTTGGTTCATGTTCTGGGGAAGAGGCAAGACACATTTATGCTATGGAGAAATGGGAACGAAGGCTACAAGAGGACCGATAAAGCAAACAAATGGTAAGCCTATGGGTAGGCTGAAGCCCAATGAATTGTAATTAACCTGTCTCTTCATGACAGCTCGTGCACTGTCTAGCCGAGACCTAAAGACTCTGATAGCCTGCCAGGCTGCAATCTACAGAAGGCAAGTGGCATGGACTTGTATTAGGATGTGTGTTTATGCTATTGCTGGCTCCCGCTGAGAAAGCTGGGGGAGGACTTGCCCGCCGGAGATCGCCCACCTCGCCCGACTGCCAAACAGGCAAGAAGCACTAGCGATGATATGATCGGCACCAAGCGCTGCATCTCTGCTGCAGCCTCCACCGGTGCCTGACTCTAAAATGGCGGCCCCCGCTGCCCACACGGCGGTGTTTTCGGGATTCAACATCTGAGGCGTCCGTTCTCCTGGCGGTTCCTGCGGTGAAGGGCTTCATTTGGGCGCTCTGTGCCTTCTGCGTCCATAGCTCCCACATATTGCTGCCATATGTCTGCTGCCTGCTTGCCCCTCTGCCGGCCCGCCGCCGATTCCCACACAACTACCAGGGTGGATAAACCCACACACAACTCACCGGCTGCACCAGGAGCCGTGCCAGCGCCACACGGCCAACGCGCGGGAGCGCGACCACACCAACAGCGTCAACACGGCCTTCACCCCCCACGCACAACGCCACCACCCACATCGTGTTTAACTGGGCTCTGGTGAGAGGCCCCTCCTTCCCTTCAAACTTTGTTTTAGTCTTTGTTGCCTCCCGTTCTGCCTTGGCGCCTGTGGTCTTTCTTTCCTGACCCCCTGGTCTCCGGATTGGAATCCTCTGCCCCAGCTCCTCATGAACGATGAGGCTGCGACTTTGCTGCAGACTGCCTTTCTCCCCCTGCACTTGCTGGCTATGTCAGCCCTCTTCCTGGACTTTCGGACTTGGACCTTTGCGCTCCCCACCATTTTCTTTTTATGACTCGCTTCTTCTTCTACCTTTCTCCTCCGCCATTTTAGCAATCTCTGACCTCCCCCTCTGTCCTTTTGACCTTTCTATTGTCTCTCCTGTTGCCTCTGACTCACTCCTCACTGTCTTACTCATTACTATCTGCTTCCCTCTCTCGTTTGTCTCACTTTCCTGCCCTTCTCTGTCCCTCCCTTGGTGCTGTGACTGCATCCTTCTCCGACCCCACTTAATGGAACTCTTCTTTTCTGTATATAGAGATAACTCTAATCATTAGTATATGCAGTAGACCTTTGTACTCTACTATTCCTATGTGACTCTTAGAGTATATCCATTCGTATCCCTTCCCTATGTATATAGAGATAACTCTAATCACTAGTATATGCATTAGACCTTTGTACTATCTACCATTCCTATGTGACTCTTAGAGTATATCCATTCATATCCCTTCCCTATGTATATAGAGATAACTCTAATCACTAGTATATGCAGTAGACCTTTGTACTCTCTACCATTCCTATGTGACTCTTAGAGTATATTAATTCGTATCCCTTCCCTATGTATATAGAGATAACTCTAATCACTAGTATATGCAGTAGACCATTGTACTCTCTACCATTCCTATGTGACTCTTAGAGTATATCCATTCATATCCCTTCCCTATGTATATAGACATAACTATAATCACCAGTCTCTTCTTTGTGTGACTTTACATCTTGTACATTTGCAATTTTTTTCTGTGTGTGTCGTTTATGTAACGCATGTAATCCTAAGTCCTTATGTTTTGCAACTGCTTCTTATGTAAAGCGCTCTGACACCTTCGTGTAAAGTTTGCGCTATATAAAATCGCATAAAATAAAATAAAATAAAATAAATAAATAAAATGCCAAAAATAAGTTCATTTAAAATTATTTGTAGTAAATTAAAATAACATATTAGTAAAGAATAAGTGGCTGCACAACTGTCATTGCACCTCAATGAAATAAAACTCTAGTTTTATAAATGATTTTATTTTTGAGTGTTTCCCTTTCAACACGTGTGTGATTTTTTTTATAACGCAAATAGCATGTGATGGGATATTGTGTGTGGGATATTCAATTTTCATACGCTAGAGGGACCCACCACACTGTAAAACAAAGCTTGAATTGAAATCACTGAGCGTCATAATGTCGATTCATACACGTTCAAAATTATGCATTGATGTTTCAAGCCACAACAAACTTTGAAAACTATCTTTGCCCAAAGTCTTTCTAAACTGATTACCAGCAGAGTGTGTAATCATCCCTCCCTTTTTAAATGAAGCCTTTGTGCTCAGATTCCTAATAACTGCTTTGTTAGAAATGAAGCCCTGGTGGGATGAGACTGGTCTTGTAAAAATGAGTGTGGAGTGCTCAAACACTAAGAAAAAAGTTGCTGCTAAAATGGGAGCAGTGGATGGACAGAAGTACTTGGTCCACGCTCTGGGGGAGGGATAGACACAACAAGAGGCATGGCACATAAATGCTATGGACAAATAGGGACAAAGGATATCAGAGAGAGCCAATGGAGTAAGCAAATGGTAAGCCTATGAGCGGGCTGTAGTCCACCGATTGAAAACAACATGTCTCTTCGAGACACCACATACTCTGTCTAGCCAAGACCTAAAAATTGTTGGTGGTGCCACAGCTCTTCTAGGGGCACCACCAAGATACAAACATATGTCTAATATACCCTTGCAGGCCATTGCAGAGTGCTCCTTACTGGAGCTGTGACTTAAATGAGCGGCTCCTGCAGCTCATTTATTATTCTTTTTTTGTATATTTTTTGTATACATTTGTGCGTGCCCCTGTGCTCACCTGGGACACCAACACTTAATTAAAAAAAATTATATGTTGGAGGCATAAAGGGGCATATTTACAATAACTGGCGCATCCCTGCAAACCAGCAGGATGCACCAGTTATTGTGCGCCACAGCTCCGCCATCATGGATGCGCCGCATTTACAATGCGGTACAAAAGGGGGTGGTGATGGACGGAGCATCAGAACCAATCAAACACTCACACCCAGTCAAAAGATCTGGGTTTGATCCATCACCGTTCTTTAGCCCACTCTGCCACCCCAGTTCAGACATGGCTATATGCAAATCAGTCTGACCCTGTGCCTCATGGGAACAGTCCAGCCCGAACTGCCAAGCCATGCCTTCCCTGGACCGGAAACAAGCTTCCGAGGACCGGTTTCTGGCATTCCAGCCGTCTTCAGCCCGGCTTGCTTGAATCCAGTGGCAAAGTGAGCAAGGGACTCACGTCTGAGCATACCTTGCCACACTTATGGCAGCCAAAAGCGGTACAAAAGGGGGTGGTGATGGACGGGGCATCAGAACCAATCAAACACTCACACCCAGTCAAAAGATCTGGGTTTGATCCATCACCGTTCTTTAGCCCACTCTGCCACCCCAGTTCAGACATGGCTATCTGCAAATCAGTCTGACCCTGTGCCTCATGGGAACAGTCCAGCCCGAACTGCCAAGCCATGCCTTCCCTGGACCGGAAACAAGCTTCCGAGGACCGGTTTCTGGCATTCCAGCCGTCTTCAGCCCGGCTTGCTTGAATCCAGTGGCAAAGTGAGCAAGGGACTCACGTCTGAGCATACCCTGCCACACTTATGGCGGCCAAAAGCGGTACAAAAGGGGGTGGTGATGGACGTCCATCACCACCCCCTTTTGGTGCAAAAACGGCAAAAACGGCACAGATGCGTGACGCATCTGTGGTGTAAAAGTGACGCATTGCTGGAGTTGCGTCGCAAGCGTGACGCAGCTCCAGCAATGCTCTGGGTGCCCTATCTAGTTAATGCTGCGTCAATCCTTACGCCTGCTTCAGGCAGGCGTAGGGTTTTGACGCAGCATGGGCCTAAAAGTGACTGAGTGAAATCTTGTAGATTTCACTCAGCCACTTTTAGGAGGCGTTCCTGCGCCGGAACGCCCCCCTCCTGCACAGGAACACCTACATGTGGCGCAGGGCATTACAACGTGACGCATCTCCCATATGCGTCACGTTGTAAGTACCCCCGCACCATGGAGCAGGATTTGCGCCGCCGCTACGTCACAAAAGTGACGCAACGGCTGCGTAAATGAGGCACATGGGGCTTGTAAATCTGCCCCAAAGTGTCTCGGGAGTGGGGTCGTTCGGACAGTACAGGCAGATCGGGCCCTGGAGGATGGGGTCTCTGCGGCTGATCAACCGCTCGGGAAGAGCCCGGCTTGCATGCCCTCGTCTCAAAAACTTAAATACCAGCCCCGGGGAATGGGGTCCCCGAGGCCTCAAAGAGGCGCGTGGGGCAAGGGAGTGCATGCTTCCCTCCCCTATTGGTGATTATCATCTCTGGGGTATGGGTTTTCTGGGGCCTAATTAAGGCTCTAGGACGGGGCCTGCACGCTTCCTACCTTTTTTATGTGGAAACTGGGTAGTGTAATATATGCAAATAAAGGTGCTGTTGAAACAGCATAAAATGCCAATTTTCATATTCCCAAAATGAGTTCGTCCTCAAATGACTGGAGTGTTTTGCTTCACTAGACCACCGATCAGAGTACAGTATTATGACAGCAGAGGGCGCTCTTGCATAACACAACGTTTGAATCACACTAACTCTAATTCTGAAGTACCAGAAAACACACACAAAGCCGACTAACATTTCTGTCTAGCGCCACACTCCGTTGATATACTCTGAAAGAACTAAAGACAAAAACATAATATATTTCAGAGTCGCTGCACCTGTGGGGCGGGGGGCGGGGGAATGCTTTCATACAGCCTTATTCATCAACGGGTCGTTTTGCGAGCCCCTAATAGCGATTCATAGCGAATCGCTATTAAGGACTCGCAAAACGGTATTCATGTAGGAATTGCTAAATAAATAGCGATTCCTACACATTCCTTATTTGCGAGTAGCAAATTGCTAATCGCAAATAAGGAATAACTCCCCATTCATTCCTATGGGCCAAAAGGCCCATAGGAATGAATGGGGAGTATTCCTTATTTGCGATTAGCAATTAGCTAATCGCAAATAAGATAGCGATTTAAAGGGTGCCAGGGGTGTAAAGGACACCCTGCAGCTCCCCTTAAATGCAAATTGAAACAGGTGTTGCGCACACACATGTCCAAAGGACATGTGTGTGTGCAACATGCAACTTAGAAAAATGCTTTTAAAAGCATTTTTCTAAGTTTTTGCTATTTACCGAGAGGTCTGACCTCTCGGTAAATAGCGGCCCAAAATTGCATTTTCGCAATTTTAAAATGCTTCATGAATTGCATTTAAGGAATCTCAAATAGAGATTCCTTAAATTCAATTCTTCGCAAATGTGCGAATTCTTAAATAGCGAATTTTGCATTTGGGATGATGAATCCCAAATGCAAAAATTGCACTCGCAAAAGGCAAGATTCTGAGAATCTTGCCCTTTGCGAGTGCAATTTAGCTTGATGAATCAGGCGGTTAGTCCCTTGTTTCAGCGATATCAGTTGCCCGATTAATGGGGGAAATTCTTGAAGAGAAGTATTTTTGGAGAAGTCAGGGCTTTACCTGGGCCGGGTCCGGCGGGTGATCAGCACCGTCAGTTCTCAAAAGCAAGTGCTGAGAAGGCGTCCCTATTGGGCTCCCCATTTTTGCCTTCACCTTCACGATGAAAAACATTTCTTACATCTGCAGCAGCAGTACCACCCTTCACTGGTTTGATGGATGTTCAAAGAGACTCGCTATAGTTCTTTCAGCCTCATCATTTCAAAACGAAACCATTTTCAATATAGATATATATATATATATATATATACACAAGTTACTACTAAGCCATACTTGTAGCTTATTTATCTCATGCAACTAACAACTATTGGCAACGTCCTGGCTTGTAATACGTGTAATGTTACTTCTAGTATTATATCTTGATGCAGTGACATAAGCAGCAAATTACCAGTCGGGCGGCACACTATGCTAAGCACAGAGGGGCATATTATCAAGCCCCTTATCGCCGCGTCATCGGCACTTTTCTGCCGACAACGCAGCGATATTTACATCGCCCTATTAAAGCCACGTTAATTGACTTAACGCTGCCTTGGTAATAGGGCCCCTTTCACGATAAACTCATCGTGAAAGGGGGCGTGCAGTGGGTGTTGAGTTGGGTGTTCCACCGCAACACCCATTCACTTCGACGCTGCCACCTATTAGCAAGAGAGGCGATAATAGGTGGCAGCGCCAAATTTAAGCACAGGAAAGACCTGTTCTTAAGGTGGCCAAACGAGGAAAATGCTTAATTTCTCCTCGTTTGCCAAGGTTTGTTTATGTACAGGAAGGTGTCCCTTCCTGTACATAAACAAACCTTCCTTGCCTGCGCTGGCGTTAAGTTGTAAAACTTATCGCCATCGCGGGTGGAAATGCTAGGCTGCACCATATCCTAGGTAATATGGTGCAGCCTAGCGTATCCGAAGTGGCGAAGAGAGGCGTTAAGCCAAGGCGGCTAACACCTCTCTTCGCCACTTTGTTGGTAATATGACCCAGGGTTTTATTTATGTGTTTTAAGCCAGGTCCGAATTACATCGGCCACGCCCCTTTGAGAGACCCCCCAGTCTTTTCATCCCACTCAAAGCCCTGGGAGAAATGCATTGTGTATACACGTGAAAAAATATAACACAACGTGAGGAGGAGCAAACAGAAATTGATGCAGAAGAGGGCTTTACAAGGTGTGGTATAACCACAAACAGATCTTGAACAACGATTTCCCTCGTAGCTCGTACATTAAGAGCAATACATTTAGGGGTATATTTATCAAGCAATCATGCAGCGCAGCATGCCACCTTGCTGCTCTGCATGATAAGGAAAGGGAAGGAATGCACTGTATTTAACATTATACGGCGTATTCCTGTCTTTTCCATGCGCTGACATACAATGTATGGCCTAGCGCCAGTGCATGCACCCTTGCACCATGGTGCAAGTGTGCATGCTTTGTAAGCATGTGTATTTTTGTGCAAGGAGGGACACCTTACTGCCCAAAAACAATCCTCTGAGGCATTTTCCTCTTTCTATGTGTGCTACAGAATGCAAGAATGCACACATATAGCAAGAAGAAGAAGAAAAAAAAAAGGATAAAGATATTTTTCCTTGTTACGCCTTATCTTCGGAGGTGTATCATTTTGACGTATACCAGATCTACCAGTAATGGTAAATCTGGGAATGCGCCAAATTCCATGATGGAAGCACGGGGGACAACCACGATCCACCCATGGAACGCATCACTGGGGCAGAATAATGCAGCACAGTGATTTGCTCTGTGTTGCGTTACTCCAGATTTATCAAGTTATGCAGGGCCACGCATGGGGGTCTTGCGTAGCTTGATAAATCTAACTTAGTATTTGTGTCGCCTTTGTGTCCCATTGCTTGGTGCAAGGACATCGCAACTCTTTGATAAATATGTCCCTTAAAATATAACTAATTTCCATCTATATGCTGTCCGGACTGAGCATCTGAAAGAGTGTGCTAAGTTTGCAGATATAGAAAGATGCATGTAATTGCCACATACCACAGCTAGTGTCTTTACATGCAGACATTACAAAGTCACTTCAGATGTCGACATACTCAAAGTCAATTCGTATGTGACAGGACCATTTCCCAGCCACTACTGAGATTTCTTTGGACAAGTATTTGAACTCTGGAACGTACACTGTCTCTAATCATACATTTGAGAATTTACCAGATATACAACTGTGTGGATATGCTGAAAAGGGAAGTGTTGAGCTCACTTTACATGGTTGTGTTTGATGCAAGGTACACAACTTCATGTAAGCAAAGTGAAGAATGTAGAACAGTGTGACCCAATCTGAAGTGCAGTTATATGTTAGATAAACACTACTAGACACGGGTGACTCAAACAATTAACAGAGCGAGCCGAGCCAGGGGTGTGGCTTTGCTCTTATCGTCCATGCATGAACCAGGCCCTGAAAATGCTTGCCATATAAATGATACAACAAAGATCACAAAAAATATGATAAAGTCTCTCTAAAAAAAGTGTATTTCTTCAACATGCGGAAGGTTTGACGTTAATAGGTCATATTATAGGACAGCACCCAGAAGTACTTATCTAAAAAAAGTGATAGTTTTTAAACATGAACTTAGAACCATTATTGTCCCGGCTTTCAACCTGGGGACAGTGCAATGCCTTTAGAGAACTAAGAGGCAAGATAGTTGCCATGGGAACCCTGTACGTAGCCCACTTTCTTATAGACAGAATAACAGCTGCGGCCCGTGGAGGGAGTTCCGCTGGGGCAGAAAGGCGGGGCGGGGGAGGGACAGGGTGGGGGGGCTAAAAACCAGAATATGGATAATTGGAGGTAAGTAAACAATTTAATAAATAAAACGAATTTCGTAGCGTGCCGTACATCGCACTGGTGTCCCTTTGTACAAATCAGCCATGAAGCGGGTATCCGTTTCTCTTCTTTTTACCTTAATGCTGCATTTTTTTAACCTCTTTCTGCATAACTGTAGAGCGAGGGTGGCAGGCAGAAGCCACTTGAAAGCTTGGCTTTTTATGGGCTCGAGGTTCTAAGCAGCCCTCGAGCTGAGCCAGAGTCAGGCTTCAGGCCCACTTCTAGAACATACTTAAAATATTCGATACCCTGAAAACTTCTCTTTAGAAGGGACTGCTCTGCTAAGTGTAACACATCACAGCTTAGATTAACACATATTGTTATTGTACTTGCACTCTCTAAAGTTCTGGTGATTATCAACCAAATGCATGGCACTTGGGTTAGCTGAGCAAATAAAACTCACCATGCCTATTTCTCAGCTGATTGCAGGTGACAAGCCCCAAAGTCTTTTGCTTACCTGTGCCCTCCGTGCAGATGTGTGTTGCCATGGAAACTGTGAGCAGCCCTCCTTTCTATGTACTGAAGTTACTGGCAGGGTTCACAACTGCTGCGCAGCCTTCTTAGTACCCACCATAGTACCTAAGGGGCTCTCTTGAGACTAAAAAATCCCTGAGGAAAGCTCCACCTGACTCTGTCCCATCCATGGATGATCATTCCTGATCCCGAGCTTCCGGATCTGAAATAAACACAATCACTGTCCAACCTGGCAGCAGAGATTTAGAGCCTGATTCACTGCAATTTTTTAGTATGTTAAGAAATTGAGGTTTCTGATTGGCAGAGTATACAACCTGTCCAAGTAGGAGCCATAATCAAGGCAAGTCAGAAACGCACCCTAAATTAACATGTGCTCACCCTCTGTTAGATTGGCACAGAGCTGTCAGGATTAATTTCAGAGGAAATGTGAAAAAATATTTGTGCACATTTTAATTACAGTAAAAACACCCCAAAAAGACTCTGCACCATTTTTGATATGCCTCAGTAAATCAAGACCAAAATGATAAAAATCCATTAAGTTGAAGTAGAGATATGACATTTTGAAGATTGAATCAAAAACAGTGCTTAGAAGTCAATAGCGCCAAAAGGTTTCTTGAGGACACGCTAGACCGGGGTAAATCCAAAATTCAGGCTGACCACTATGGAGGGCAGGCTGGCTACAGAACCAACACAGGGCCACTGAAAAAAGTACCTTGTATTGAGCACGTGTCAGCGTTAAGGACTCCCTGCGTCTGTTCCAAATTCACACAGTCGTGTTGATGTGTCGAAGTTAAGCCTTGCAGTCGGTGGCAACGGGTCGGTGCTGCGTCAGAGTCTACCCTCGCAGTCGAGTCCCTCATCATCATTGAATCAGCACAATGTCAGCATCCGAGGGCACTGCGTGATTCCCACTTCTGAGACCCAGGACTGCGGACGGCACCTCAGGCAAGGGTAGGACTCAAAGATGGCAGAGTACATCAGCAGAAGCAGAGTTGCAAGTGCAAGAAGTCTTTAGTTGCCCTGAGATCAGAGAACAGGAGGCAAGCCAACAATCACTTCTGTTCAAGCATGTAGAGAGCAGGTCCAGTTCATCTCACTTCCAGCAAGAAGCAGCAGGCAGCAGGCCAACACAGCAGAGCTGGTAGCAAAGTGGCAGTCCTTACTACAGCACAGCAATCATTAGGCGGCAGGCCAACACAGCAATGCAGGTCGAAAAGTAGTAGTCCCTCCTACAGCACAGCAGCTCTTCCACATGGCAGAATGTTGTTGGTTCCAGCAAAGTTCTGAATTCGTGGTGTCAGGGGTCCATAACTTATACCCAATTTGACCTTTGAAGTAGGGAGACTCCAAAGAGATGCTTTGAAGTGCACAAGGCCCTGCCTTTCCTGCCCTGGTCCCATGCTCACTACAGGGGGCATGCAACTCATTGTATGGGAACAGGAATTGAGGGGCAAGGGTCAGTTCCTCTCATCCTGGATCAGGATGACCCATCAACATTCAGATGACGGCTCCATCACACCTACTCTGCTTTTATGTGCGGCTGTCTAGAGGGAATGTAGGAAGCCAGCGTCACCCACCCCTGACGTGTATTCCAGGGACAGACAGAAGGCACCAAATGGTTTAAGTAAGAAAAAGATGCATTTTTTTAACTACAATTTAGAAACCAACTTCACTATAAGATATGTTTTTAGATTGTGAGTCCAGAAACACCACATCTGATTTTCCTATCTTGTCCCAATGGGAAACTACACTTATATAATATTATAAAGCAGTTCCTGTGTTAATCATCAAAGGGAGAGATAGGCCTTGCAATAGTGAAAAAAGAATTTAAAAGTATTTCACTACCAGGACATTTAAAACTTAAAAGTATTTACTACATTTCAAATACACTGCACCCTGCCCTTAGGGCTGCCCAGGGCCTACCTTAGGGGTGACTTACATGTTATAAAAAGGAAGATTTGGTCCTGGTATGTGGGTAAACTTGTCAGGCTGAAATGGCAGTTTAAAACTGCACACACAGGCTCTGTAATGGCAGGCCTGAGCCACGTTGAAAGGGCTACTGGTGTGAGTGGCACAATCAGTGCTGCAGGCCCACTAGTAGCATTTAATTTACAAGCCCTGGGCGCATAAAGTACGCTTTAGTAGGGTCTATAAGTAAATTAAACATGCCAATTGTGGATAAAGCAATGTTACCATGTTTAGAATACAGATCATATGCCCTTTAACACTGGATAGCAATGGTAAAGTGCCATGGATCCTAAAGCCAGCACAAATTAAGTGAGCAAAACAGGAGGTCAAAAGGCAAAGAGCCATGGGAAACTATGCCAAGGATGGCAGGCATAAACAGAGTTAAAAAGAGAAGGAGGCCTCCTTTTGAGTACAATCTGGGACAAGGAGCTAGAAAGTGGGAAGATAAGAGGAAGTCCCAACACAATTTTGTACTTGATTGTCTTGGCATTATTATCATGTTTTGTAACATTGTTTTTATTGATTTGTAATAAACTGGACTGTTTTTAGAAACTCACACACTGCTCAAGATTTGTTTGACGTTTGATTCATGTTATTATTGTCTTTTTTGCATTAGACTGTATATCGGCAGATGATACTTGGCATTTAGAGATATAATAGGCAAACACACGAAAGGGTCCGCTTTTCAGCTGAATGTGTTGGGACTTCCTCTTATCTTCCCACAGGCATAAACAGAGTACATGAAGTAGTACTCCAGTATTTCTATTTACTGACCACAAAAAGCAGTTGACAAACCTCAGGTTAGAAATCTCTACCTCCTGCTTTCTTATATTTTCTGTACAGAGATCTCTACACCGGTAGCGGAAATGTGGGCATACTTTCATATATATTTTGTAGAACATTTGGGAGGGATAAGGTTGGTTGCTGGAAAATTTGAGAATAACTATTTCAGAAAGGATGGGTTTATGGGAAATTGATGGAGGGGTTTATGGAAGGGCATGAACATACAAAAACACACCCATAAAAGAGTAAGACAATTGGTATTTATAAAATACACTTTTAATTCTACTACAGCTTTAATAGGGACAAAACAGACTCAAATGTACTCTAGTTAAGCCTTGGAATAAGTCAAGCACCACACATGGCCAATCACTGGTACTGCAAACATAGAAACTCCCACAGAAACCAATGGACACAGCAAATAACACTAGGAAAACTAGGAACATTTATGGATTTTCAATGGCTTTAAAAAAAAGTATAATGTAATAACTAGTTTTTAAAAGCTTGAAATGTATACATTTATTCAAAGACGTAATATGACAAAGCTCATTCAACTCACCTGCTAATAAAAGGAGGGAGGAAATGATGACTCAAGACTCATGCTGAAAGTCAAACTCATTACAATACCAAATCAATCACAAACACCCTGGCTTCATAAGAAATTAACGTACACACCTGTCTGTCTAATTGGTAGGGTTCAGTATGCCATTGAGTGTCTTTGTACGATTGTGGAGGAGAGAGAGGAGTTTATTAGCAAAGGATCAGCATTTTTGGGATATCCAGGAAACCTGTCATTGTCAGATGCTGCTTCTACCCTGAAGTGATCCTTGACATGGATGCAGGAACTTATGGGCATATTATCAAGAAAGGGCGTTACATTATCGCCGCTTTTATCGGCAGGAAACTGCCGATATAGCGGCGATAATGTGCTTGATAATATGCTCTATGAATTCCAATCGAAGCCCATGTTAGATGTGAAGACCAGGTCTTGGACCAGGGTCAACGGACTCGATAATTCTCACCTCGGTGCCTATTCTAACCAGGGAACACACTCGGCAACTCTGGGCATTAGCTTGCCTCATCTCCACAACGGCCCCCCACATACGCCGGGGATGCCTGGTTTCACCTTGGAGATACCCAGTAGGGACCATCTCACAGGGAAAGCCAGGACGGGTTCCCCAGCAGTCTACAGCGCAGAGATACTCCTTCGGGAGTCGATTCTAGCGCTTTACAAACCCACAATCAATCAATCGCCGCTTTATCGGCAGTTTCCTGCCGATAAAAGCGGCGATAATGTAACGCCCTTTCTTGATAATATGCCCCTTAATTCCCCTACTGCCAGATCCCAGGACAT
The DNA here is from genome assembly GCF_964261635.1 of Lissotriton helveticus. Lineage (NCBI taxonomy): Eukaryota > Metazoa > Chordata > Amphibia > Caudata > Salamandridae > Lissotriton > Lissotriton helveticus. Next base: position 1,629,717,052 of record NC_136063.1, on the reverse strand, counting down.
CCCTGCTCATGTATAAATACTGGCTGCACTCCATTTCGTGGCCAGAGGGTCTTTCCAGAGGACCATTTGTATTGGGGCAGGGAGGGCTGAATGAAATGAGACACTGCCTGGGGCACACAAGGTGTTCCATGCATAGTCCAGTTCAAACCGGTGCTGGGGCACCCCAGCCCCAGCTCTGGCGCGAAACTGGACATAGGGAAAGGGGTGTAACCACCCCCTTCCTGGGTCCCACCCATAGGAGGGACCTAGCAGGTAATCCAGCCCCTAAATTTGGTATATAGGTAGGAGCTGAGTCCCAAGACTTTGGATGTATCCTGACTGAAACTCTGAAACAAAACTCTGGACCTTCGACGATCTACTTTGCAAGAAGACGACTGAAGAATCTCCCTTGTGGTCAAAGAGTGACCACCCTGTGCAAGCAGGCACCATCAAGCGATCAACGGTTTGCTTTGTCGACGCTCCCGCCGGAGCCCGAGCACAGAGTCTGACAAGACCCAGACTTCCAGACTTCCAACAGCCCGATCCACAGTCACAGCAGAGCTGAGACCCGTGGCGGCGGCGAGAGACGTGGGACCGGCCATCTTGGAAAGCCAGCAAATTGCTTTCCGTGCAACCTCTGAGGCACCCTCAAATTTGTGCATTGGGGATTGAGAAGCCCCAGCCCCGAGCACCAACTGCACCAAAGATCAGCCCTCCACAGTCCACGAGTTCTGCGTGGGGCCCTTCTGCATTTTCCTGCTTGACGCGTCTGTCTGGTCACTTGCCCGTTGGCTAGTGGCCTCTGTGACAAGGAACCCCTTTCATTTGCACTGCTGGTCTGGTTCCTCCAGACTGGCCCTTGCTTCCCTGAAAAGGAGAAGCCCATCAGACCTTGCAGGTCTGATCAAGAAGCCATCTTCGATTCCTGCATGGGTTGCCTTTGCCAAGGCTTGTTGACTCCAATCCGGAAGCCGACACCGCTGACAGCGAGAGCCTTTGTGGGACAGTCAGAATCCAGCTCCTGGTTGTCGTCGACACCTCCTGGTCTACGTGGCTGCAGAGATAAGCTTCACAAGATCACCTGATTGCTTTGCGACATCGCCTGGTTCCTTCCTGGTTCCATCCTGGTCACTGGCTAGTGACCCAGACTCTGTCCCGTCTGCTTTCAGGTACTCTTCATCCTCGATCCGCCCTTGGATCCAACCGGACACTTCTCTCCTGGTTGCCTGCAGCATCTTTCTCCAAGGTTCCATAGAAATCAGCGACGAAACCCGACACACTTTGACACCTATGCACCCGCTTCCTGTGGGTGAGGTAACGCGCGTATTTTGGTACTCCTGTGGGTATTGACTATCCTAGTGTCCTAGTTTCAAGTAGCTTTTCCCTAGTCCATCCGGAAGTGTCCTAAAAACACTAGTTTCTATTTCTTTCGTTCCGATTCTAACTCTATGGTAACTTGTGTGCGTGTAAAGACACTGCACGCGCATTCCGTGGGCCTCCTGCTCCCTATCTTTTGGTAGTACAGCATAGCCCCAGCGATTGTACAGGCCCTAGGCCTATCCTTTGTTCGTGACGTGGTTCTTATACCACTATTTTAGTATATGGTTCGAAGTGCCCCTAGGGCATTACTGTATTTTGTGCAACTTATTGTATTATAATTGAGTATCTTGTTATGTGCTTGTGCCTCTGACCTCATAAAGAGTTCAGAGGATTGTGTTAGAAATAAATACATATATATTTTGATATACAACCTGTGTGGTGTCCTTAAAGGGGTTACATATGGTAAAACAGCTGGCTTCACATTCCCTCTTGAGTTTAGCCTAAGACTGCTTTGTCCATGCTACCACTAGGATAGCTGGTCTATAAGGTTGACTTTACAACCATCACCATAAGGGTTGTTTGGACTGGTGCAAGGTGCTCACTAGAATAGTGAACATCATATACCAGGCCAACTTCTCACAATTATGTCCATGTTGTCTATACCACAAGTCTCCAACAGGTCAATAGCAAGCTACCAATAGCTCACAACATGCCTCTGAGTAGCTCACACATAACTGACTGTCAAGTAACTTGAGAATATGCGGCTACCCCTTTGCTAATGCAGCAAAATATTATGCACCCAGACCAGTTAGGCCTGGGAAGCTAACATTTCAGGGCATCCTCTTCTGAAAACATTCTTTCTTTCACTTTCTTTTTCTATGTCTTTTGTTTTCTTTCTATACTCCCGTTCTTTCACTCTTTCCCTTTCTTATCTTTGTTCTTCTGCTTTTCTTTCCATCTTGATTAATTTTTCTCCTCTCTTTCTTGCTTCTCTTCTTTCTACGTTCTCTCTTTCTTTCTCTACTTCTTTTTCTACTTTGCTTCTTATTTCTGTTCTGCCTTTCTATTTCCTTTCCTTTCTTTCTCTTTCTTGCTGACATTTTTATTTCTTTATGTTTTCTTTCTGCTTCTTCTTCCTCTACTTCTCTCATTTCTCTTTCTTGTTTTTTTATTCCTCTTCCTTCTTTTGTTTCTTTTTTCTTTATTGTTTTCTTTCTTTCTTCCTCATCTTTCAACTAGTCCATTTTTTTCTTCCGTTTAGCACTCTTTTCCATTTTTTTCCATTTTTATTCTTCTTTTGTTATTTCCTTTGTTAATCTTTTCCTTCCATTGAGTTTTTCTTTCTTTTTTGACTTGTTTGTCTTTCTTTCTAATTTCCTACTCAGATTTCTCCTGCTTTTTCTTTCTTCTTTTACTGCGTCTTTCTTTCCTCTTTCTTTATTTCTATATCTTCTATATGATTCTTCCTCTTTTCTGCTTCTTTCTTTTGCTTTCCTTCCTTTTCTTGTTTCATTTACCATTCCTTTTTAGCTGCTTCTTCCTTTCCTTTTTTCCATGCATCCTTTCTTTTTTGTTCTCTTCTCTCCTTACTTTCATCCCTTCTTCTTTCCTTTCTCTTTCTTTCATTATCTCCTTTCTTTTTGTTTCTTCCTATTTCTTTTCCCTCCCTCCCTCTTTCTTTTCCTCTATCCTTTCTTTTCCCTTCTCCCTCTTTCTTTATTCATTTCCATTTTCTTGTCTCCTCCGTCCTTCCCTTTACCTTCTCTCTCCTCCCCTCCTTTCACTTCCACCTGTCTATCCTTCCTTCAGTTTTTCCCTTCTTTCTCTTTCTCTTTCTTCCCTCCTTTCTCTCTCACACTGTCTTTCTCTTTGCCTCTTTCTTTAACTTTCTGTCTATCTTTCAATTTCCAGCCCTTGTTTTGATTTTCTCATGACGGCCTTCTTCTGTCACTTTAGCTGCTGGTTCTTTCACATCATCACCTGCTATGTTTTAGGGCCCTCTTCACACATCATTGAGTGTTGTATTGAGTGTTATTTTTTCAAATGGACTGTTTACCTCCACTACCATAGTGCCCACCTGGCTTACTACAACAAACTTTCTTTTGACAATAGGCTCATATTGCGATGTTATCATCATGCTGACTAAGCGTAAAGAAGTCCCATACTGGGGAGGAGAATTGTCATGTTGTGGCAAAGCCTGAAGAACTGGAGATAAAGCTAGGTAGTTGTGTTGTTTGCCTTGCTGAAGGGTGCGCTTCAACTGTGGTAGGGGTGATGGTGGTGGGGGCTGCAGCTTTCTGGGATCTTGCAGATATGGAAGTCGAAGGTGTTGGTTGAACCACATACCTTTGAGAAGGTTGAATAGAGGTGATCTGTGCCTCCTCAGTTCTACTCTCCCCACGTCTCATCATCATCATCATCCTCACTAATAAGGCTTTAAGGAACCTCCCTTCTCCCTTGTCACTCAGCCTCGGCCGGTGTCCAATCCATGTCGGGTGCTTGGAGAAGATAGGAAGTACTCTTTTTTTTGCCTCTTGCTGAAGATTGTGAGGTCAGTGGGGGGGAAGAGCAGTCTTCTCAATACCCTATTACTCAGCAGGAACCTCAACCTCCTGTTCTGGCCTTACTTCAGGAAGATCTGTTGCTGACTGTGGCTCCTACTGTTGACTCTCCTGCAATGATTCGGTTTGCAGCTTAGACAATTCCATTTCAGATTCACTGCTCTCCCTGACTGCGCTGAGAGATATGGCCTTAGGTTTTGGTGGTGGTGGTGCTGTTGATGCAGGAGTGATAATCTTTCTGCGAAGAGGAGGCTGCAGCAGGTACTTCACGTTTACTGAAGAAGGATGAGGCCTTGATGCCAGTGGTGGTCACCAGCTTCTTCTCTCTCTCTGCCTGTTTAGGCACTGGCGCCTTGAAGAAGGAGCTGTTGATGAACCACTGTGCCCTTTGCTTCGGTGACTGCTGGGTCACTAGCATGATTTACACTAGGGTGCGATTTGAAAGTGTTATCTTTTTTTAAATTGGCTTTCAATGTTTTCAGTAAACCGTACGGAAATAACATACCATTAGCATTTTCATATCCATTACACACTATATATTCATGTTAAATAAATATCCGATTCCACACTCACAGCACATTACATTTCATCACCTACTCATAACAATTTATGGGTCATTGGGGAGTACATCAGGCTGTTCCTGTAAGGGAGCTGTTAGAGGGTCCAATATGTCTCTGGGGCACAAGGAAGCTGGCAGTTCCTCTGCATATGTCTCCAGGGTGTCTCTACAATATACCATGTTAAGCAGCCATCAATCAAGTTTGGGTGCTGATCATTGCCCTAGTGAATGGCCCCCATTCTCTTTGCTAATAAAAGCACCACCACTACAAGCCTGCACCCTGGGTGCTGCAGCTTCTTAACCAGACCCAGTAAGCCCATCTGAATAGTGCAGTCCACTGAATCTGACGTCATAGAATGCAGGTCTCACACCACCTGTAGCTAGAAAGCCTGCACTGGGCCACAGCTCCATGGCCGACCCAGTGCTGAGAGTCCACATCAACAGACACACATTGACACATCTACATATGCACCGGGGTACATGACAAGGTTTGCCCCTCTCCCCAATCGTGTTTAAGCTGACTCTAGAGCAGCTTGCCTGTGTGACCAGACAAGGGCATGCAGAAGCAGCGCTCCGATTTTGGCAGTGCTACATTGGCATTTCGCTATATTCAGGTGATATGGTAATTTATGTAAGACATCCCAAGTTGCACCTTGCACCAATTCTAAGGGAATGCATCTGGTTTGAAAGACACTCTATCCTCAGTATTAACTGAGACCATACACAACATCACATACCCTAGAATAACCAGTGGAATGGCGCACCAACCCTGTGAAGTATCTGGGGAGTGGATACACAGAGAATCCGACTTGGTGCTACACAAAAATTATGGCAAACCTATAGCAAAACTGGAGGATCAGGTGAATAAGTGACTCAGTATGCCATTGTCCCTTGTTGACAGATTGGCAATAATGAAAATTGTAAAACTGCCACAATTCCTCTACTTATTTAGTAATATCCCTATAGTGCTCCCTAAATGCTTTTTTTTAAATGATACACACACACCTGATAAAGCTGACATGGGCAGGTAAACAACCCTGAATTGAGTGGAATAATATAACACTGCCATATGTGCTGGGCGGCTTCGGTATGCTGATTTATATCTATACTACTTATGTACCCAAGCACAATTTGCGCACTATTGGTACCAGCCTCACGCCTACACGCCCCAATTAGCAGTCGAAGCAGAGGATACATACCCCACCTCGCTCAGAAACATCCTGACAGAGACACACACACAAGGACATACCACACACAGAAATAAACACAATAAACTGCACAACGGCGGTGTGGCACACTCTGGGAGCGAGAGCCCGCAATCTTCCACTGTACGTCCCTGCACTCCTGATGCAACATCATCCAGACCTCTCAGTAACCCAAGAGGAAGGACCTAGTGTCATCCTTAGACAAGTAGGGATCGTGAAGATGGGTGATATACACCCAGAGAAGACATTTATAGACTCCTTGTCCTGACATTCATAGGAAATGAGACACCACTTTTTACATTTACATACTACCACCTTCGTTTGGCTATCAGGGCCTCATTCCCATAGTTTCCAGAAGAATCCTTCCACATTATGCTCTTTGCTGAAGCTGATTACTAGTCCTGTGTGCTGTCGCCTGGTCACAAAACTTGAAGCACAAGAAGAGAGTCCGCCACTAATGGACAAACCGGTGGAGCGGTGGAACACCACATTAAACACACCCTTAACATCGGAGGAATGGAGTTTCTGCTGCACATTGCCTTGGGCTGCTAACCCCAAAGTGTAACCTTTGCATCAAACACTTTAAGTACCTGCAGCAAATGTACTACTCACATGCCAGTCTATAAAGATATGGGCTGAGGGAGGATACACGATGTTAAAGGTGCAGAATGACTGACATGGATTTCCTGACTTTCTCAGTCTGAGCCCGAACTGCCATGCCAGGATGCTTGTTTCTGGTCCAGGGAAGACCTGGTTTGGCGTTCGGGCTGGACTGTTCCCATGTGACACAGGGACTAGACTGATTTGCACATAGCTGGGTCTGAACTGGGGTGCCGAAGGGAGCTACAGAACGACGATGGATTCAACTCAGATCTGTGACTGGGGGTGCGTGTTTGAAAAGTTTCAGTGCTCCGTCCATCATCTCTATGTGTTTGCTTTGTTCGCCCCAAGTTGGCAGGGTTTGCCCAGATGTGGGTTCCTTGCTCACTTTTCCAAAGGATTCAAGCTAGCCTGGCTGATGAGGGGTGATACCCTGGAACCGGTCCCAGGATGCTTGTTTCCAGTCCAGGAAACACCTGGCTTGACAGTTCGGGCTAGACTGTTCCCATGAGGCACAGGGTCAAGACTGATTTGCACATAGCTAGGTTTGAACTGGGGTGGAAAAGGGAGCAGAAGAACGGTGATGGATTCAAGCCAGATATGTGGCTGGGGTTGAGTGTTTGAAAAGCTTTAGCGCTCCGCCCATCATCTCTTTGTGTTTGCTTAGGCTTTTATCTGTGGCATTAAGCCCTTTGACATTCATTGTATAATGTGCTCTGCAGGCTATATGTCGAGCTTCTGCAAGATGTTTTGCAGGTTATGTATTTATCTTCTATTGTCAGGCATAATGGGGCCCAGGTGGGTTCATGGCTGATCTACAGTGCACTCTGCTTTCTTTGGTGAATGGTGATCTGGGGAAACTTTCCAGTTCCCCTCCTCCCATAAACCATTAACTATCTGATACAAAGACGATTGCAAGCAAAATATGCTTCACTCCAACATCAAATATATATCCAGAAACACTGCCCCATGGTGATGCAGCAGTGATTGTCACTTTGTGCCATTGTGTTTCCAGAGGACACCTTTCCAGCCCAAAGTTCATTCTTACCCCTAGAAGTCTGTTTAGGCACTGGTGTTTGGCTGCTGTGCTCTTTTGCACTTTTTATGGTTATAAACTTTTATGACCATACAGTAAACCTCCCATTAAATTCTAACAGTGTTCCCTATCCTGTCCTTCTCTGCTCGCAGTGTCCCTTGCCTTATAGGAAAACCAATTTCAAGCATTACCATAGTATGAGTCTGTTCCCTCCTCCATTGGCCATTGTTTGTGTCTAGAAGGCTTTGGCCCATTTACCCATATTCTTGAAAGGCTGTCAGCCATGCTCCAGGGACCTGGAGGAGGCATTCTTTCTGTTTACTCCATCTCTCTCTTAGTTGATTTCCACTCTGGTTCTTAGAGTGTTTGCAATGACTTTTTATCTCTCTTTTGGGATGACCTCCACATTCACCTTTACCCAGGCCCTTTCTCATTCTACTGTTTTCCATTTGTCCCTTCCTTGCCGTGACGACCTTTGCAGTTGCTGTGAGGAATGCCTGGTGGAGCCCACCTGAATTTGTCCATTCAACTGGAGAATTTCCATATTTTTTTTATTTTCAGGAATCAGGTTTGGTATTGATGTTTTTACCACTGATCAGGTGAAAGAGATGTCTCTGTTTATGTTTATGTTTTTGTTTTAGTGATTTGTATTGCGCGCAAATACCCTGAGGTGTCTCGACGCATGTGATTCTACAGGGACAGTGCACGCTAGGAAAATCATTGATATCCTGTCTGTACCCTCTACCCAGCCGCGGTCGGCAGTAGGAGTTCCTGCAGGGCGGTGATGTGGGGAGGGGGAGGGGCAGGGTGGGGGTAGTAATGTATGGATTACGGAGTTTAACAGGTAAGTAAACATATAAATAAATAAAACAAATTTCGTTGCACGCACTGTATCGCATTTGGTGATGCAGTGCACGCAACAAGATTCATTTTATTTATTTATATGTTTACTTACCTGTTAAACTCCTTAATCCATACATTGCTCCCCCCACCCTGCCCCTCCCCCCTCCCCACGTCACCGCCCTGCAGGAACTCCTACTGCCGACCGCGGCTGCCTTTACCCCTACCTCTGAGGAAGCCCTGTACTTCATGTGATGCTCTCTTATTGAGGTTAATATTAAAAAAATCATGGTACAGGTGAATCAAAGTAAACATTGTTTTTTTCTCTGACTGCTACCATTATTCTCCAAATGATGTTAAATTGATGTACTTTTATCCAAATGTCAGGCACTACGGATTGGGAATGGAAGGAGTCCATAATTCTATGTATTCTGTGTAAATCAATGTGAGTCACTGTCTCAGACCCCAGGATTGCCTTTAAGAGCAGCTGTATATATAATTGAATGTCACCTCATTCTGTGCCTTCCAGGGCCCTGTGCACCCTTATGATGTTCAGTGTGAACCTGTTTTCCAGTTCTACCATCTTTTCTTGTAGGGGTATGTTTTGGTCAGGCAGAGTTACAATTGGCTGTCTTGGAGGTTTCTGTTCTTCTGGTCTGTTGTGTAGACTCTGACACCATGAGAGATCATATCTGTTGGACCTGGCCCTTTTTGCAGGGTTATCCTCAAATTTTTGGTCTTCCTTTACCTATTTATTTGACCTTCTTTATGTTGGCTTTAGGACTCTGGGCACTTTACCACTGCTAATTAGTGCTAAAGTACATATGTTTTCTCCTCTAAAACATGGTATATTTGATCGCTCCATGATTGGTATATTTGATTTACTAATAAGTCTCTAGTACAGTGCACTACATGTGCCCAGGACCTGTAAATCAAATGCTACTAGTGGGCCTGTAGCACTGTTTGTGCCACCCACATGAGTGTGCAGTTTTAAAATGCCATGTTGCCTTGGGAAGTTCACCTACTTGCCTCGCCAAAACCTGCCCATTTATTACATGCAAGACACCCCTAAATGTAGTCCGCATGTAGCCCCATGGGTAGGGTGCAGTGTATTTAAAAGGTAGGGCACGTTATTTTAAGGTTTATATGTCCTAGTAGTGAAAAACTGCTAAAGTCGATTTTCACTAGAGCAAAGCCTATCTCTCCCATATGTTGGCATTGGAGCTGCCTAGTAACACTTTACAAGTGTATTTACCAGTTTGGAGTAGATCGAAAATTGGAGTTTGTTGTCTCTGGACTCACAATTTTAAAACACATATTTTGGTGAAGTTGGTTTTTAAATTACAGGTATGAAAATGACACTTTTAGAAAGTTGGCATTTTCTTATTTTAGCAAAAAGGATCCGTGGATGACGGATCAAAAGAACCTAGCCAAGGACAAACGGGTGGTTCAGCAATTGGGTGGAAACCCACCTCTGTTAGCCGAAAAGAAACATTTATTTTCTTGAGTCCCCTCACTCACCAAGGGTTGCCCCTAGGTGACATGCTTCATCATTGGGGCTATCCTAAGCATCTACTGCTTTGGGCGTGCTGCGACTTGCGGAGTTACGTAGGAGCACTTATTTTTTTGATGTTATGTGTAGTGCAGTGTAAGGGGAGTGGTGTAAGTGATATTTAAAAAATGTACCTAACTAATGAGCCAAAGTTTTATTCCTGCTCCCAGTTGGAAAGCATAAAAAGGGGGTAATAAAAGGGAAAAATAACTGTTATGTAATTAGAAATCCCTAGCATTGTGTCAACATGTTTTGAGGTATCCCCTAAACTTCTTCTTCAGTACAACAAAGGGACCAGCCCCTTGTGTACCACTCCGCGCAGGACCTATAGTTAAGTGAAAAAAAAGATAATGAATGCACACCTATTGTGTGAGCATTGATTCTGAACAGGTAGGGCCTCATTTATGAGGTTTTGCCGTAGGGAAGCGCAGCAGGCCTTTCTGCTGCGCTTCCCTATGGCAAAAGAAAAGAGAAGGAATGCGCCGTATCTATAAGATACGGCGCATTCCAGTCCTTTTCCCCTGCGCTGGTGCACAATGGGCTGCCTGCGCCAATGCAGGCACCTTTGCAAAATGGTGCAAGGGTGAATGCATTGCGGGGATGATTATTTTTGTACAGGAAGGGAAACCTTTCTGTACAAAAATAATCACAAGGCTTTTCCTCTTTCTATGTGTGCTCCAGAAAGCAGCACACATATAAAAAGGAAAAACTAGGAGAAAAGAAGATATTTCTTCCCGTTGCGACTCCTTTACGCCTCCCCAGGGGAGGTGTATGTGTGCAGTTTTCATACATATGGAATGTAAGCTTGTTGCCGTGGTAGACTGTTATTATTTGAAGTAGCTGACTAAGAGCTGTGAAGCCAGTGGAGGAAGCTGGAGGTACCTGTCTTCTTCTTCAACAATAAAATCTTATTTCCTCATATCTTGTGTGGAGAAGATCTTTACATTGGCGACGAGGATGGGAAGAGAGGATTATTGGGTTTGCTTCTAGGAGGCTTCAAGGAGCTGAAACATCATACTCTGTCACTGAGAAGGAAGCTTTGGCTTGCTGTTGGGGCATTAAGCATTTTAGCTATTTTGTTTTGGGATTGGTGTTTGAAGTGCGAACTGATCATAAGCCATTAGTGCATTTGTTTAAAGGAGGTAGAGCTAGAGGTACCTGTCTTCTTCTTCTACGATAAAATCTTATTTCCTCATATCTTGTGTGGAGAAGATCCTTACATTGGCGACGAGGGAACACACTCTGCGCAGGGGGCAGACAACAATTTACTAGTACCTCCACCCCTGGATACATCCTTCAAAAGGAACTTTTTATTTCCTCTTTGTAAGTACATTTTTCCAGGTTTAAGCTTTAGTTTGTTATAAATATGGAATAATTGATGCAAGTGAAGAAGCTCTGGAACTGATTGAATTCGTAAAGTTTGGATCTATATTGGAAGCTTTGGTGCAAGTAATTGAATTGGAACTGCCCTTGTGGATTTTAATGCTTTAATGCGAAGGAACTACCCTAATCTCCGTTTGCTGCAACTGTCTAAGGATATTGTAGTGTAGTTCCTATATTCCCAATAGGCTCTGCGCATTGGAATAATATATTCAGCAGTGTAGACGTATGACTAAGGTTATCTAGGTCTCTACTGACTATATTAGACTTAAGGTTTGCCAGCTAGCTCAGAGGTCACTAGAAACTTTCTCGAATAAACGAGGAGGAGTTTAACCTCCCTGGATAGACAAGAAGGGATTAGCTTCTGACAACCATAAAACATGACAACTTTGCTCTCCCTGAATAAGAGTGTATCTATAGAGTCGTGTGAAAACAATAGACAGCTATTTCACTCAGTCAAATGTGCGTACTTAGTTTCACCAGAATGCAGAGAAAAGAGAGACGGGCGTTTTCAATAAAAGGTGTTATTTATTGAGCAGTCTTCTTCCTCATACAAGAGAAATGAATTGCCACGATTGTAATGCTCATGGTAAAGTAAAGTGCGTACAGTAAAAGGAGGATTATAAAATAATACTGTAAAAGCATTGATATGGTTTCTTAGCCATATGATACTTTAAAATAGATAAAATATATACATACATATATACATTGACTAATCGTACTCAACTGGTGCTTCTAAATACGCCTACCCCGGTGTACCTGACCTAAGCCTAATACATGGGAGGGAGTAAGTAAGTAGCAGTTTAAGTTAAGTTTGTTTTGCCTAGAATCTGACTCAAGAATTCTCTGTAAGGGTTTAGTCAGTTCCGTACCTGGGTAATAGAAAGCAGGAGGTATTGTATCTTTTTCTCAGGACTCGATATCCCAGTAACCCGCGAAGGTATCTGGAAACACCGGAGCTGGATTTCTCGGCAGGAGAAAAGACAGCGTCTCTCTCAGTGCGTCAGGGAGGAGGGGCAGCGTCCGTGGGCTCTCGCATCAGCTGGGCTTTCGGGCAAGTAGATAGCTGCTCTGCTCCAGAATCACCACCGTGTGTTTGCTTAAGGCAACGTTGGTATATTTATACCTGAAAGGTGCCTGGGTTTGACGTAAGGTTGGACATAAGACGTCAATAAAGATGTCACTAAGAACTGGTCGTTCTTACAGTGCTTTACAGGAGTTCTAGGACGAAATCAAAACAAAAGCAAGGGGGATTTCCCAGGTTGCTGGAGGCTTGGTTTTGTTTAGAGAACTCGGTGTGCTTACTAGGGGGCCGGAGAAGTAGCCTTGCTTAATGTGACAGCATGTGCTACGACTGAATTATGGATATGATTATTATGCCGTTGTATGCATATTATTGATTATAACCGGACAAGGGCATAAAATAGGAATATCGATTCAGGTTTCCTAGATAAAACACTACACCCACTCCACGAATTAATGTCCATCATTACTAAAACTTAAGCAATAGTAAACATAAAAGGTGCATGTGTATACCAACCCACCCCAAAATACATTTTTGCATTTGAAATGGTGTATGCGAAATACATGAAAAAGATTATATGTACTGTACGCTTTTCAAGCAGTGTAATCATTCATCGAAAAGGATGCATATATATATCGGCATGAATGATTTGCGAAATTTACACATGACATGGCTCTTAATACAGAAAAAAAGGGTTGAGACCATTCCATCACATATAAATACAGTTGCTGTAAATGTGCTAGAGGCTGACGTGATATATTGTCTTTTAGAGTACCTAAAATAGAAGCTCTGTTCTCTAAGAATAGTTCTACTTCAAGCAGAGTACATGTGCCAAAAAAAAGGGTAAATATTTTGGAATCGGAAAAAAAAAATTATTTCGCTTTCAGGGGAGAGAGAAAAAAATATAGTTCCAAATATGTTCAGTGGCTTTTGTTTATCAAAGCCGAAGGCCGAATTCAGAGTTCAGGGAACGCTGTGTACTAGTTTGCTTTAAAGTTATTCTTTTTGTTCGGGGGAAAACATCATTTTAGACAGACTTTCAAAAAAGTGGTTTACCGCTTGAGGTGAAAGTTCGACCAAGTTGGAAAATGCCGCAACTGTGCAGTCATGAGCATGATTGCTATCATCGATGACAGGATCAGAAGTGCTCACAGAAGGTCGTACCTGGGTGATGTTGCTCTCATCTCGTACTTCACTACCCTTTAATCGCAGTGGTGAAGTCTAAACGAATGCCGTCATCAGGTTTGGTAACCGATGGGGACAACACGATGCATGAGCCGTTATCGGACTTAGCAAAGTATCTGTATCCAATGGTACTGCTGATTGTAGTGTAAGACAGACGTCCAACACGCATTCTTCTCCGCATAGCATACATCGAAGCACAGGTAAGATACAATTCTGCCAGATGTGTCTGAATGAAAGAAACCAGGTCATATTCAGATCTCTTAGCCGGGCTAATCCAAGGACTTTAGTTATGCGGTCCCGATAGCGTATAGCTAGGATCGTTTCTTCCATTGTTGCTGGAGTCTTGTCTGCGTTTTGGCTTGCCATAACGAAGCAGAAGTATCAAAAATAAAATGCCTGCTACGAGTCCCAACAGGAGTGGTAGGCCGCCAAATACAGAATGGACAAAATTAGGAAAATGCCCAGAACTGTTGTGAAGGGTGTTAACAGTCCCGAAAAAATTGTCTTAAATACATGTGGGATACCGCCAGTATCGGACATATTTAGGATTTGGCTTAACATTTCTGCGAAATGTAGGGGGCAATTTGCTGATAAAAGGGTATGTATCTCTGCTGTTGTCCTTGCAACTTGTAGATCATACGTTTCTTTTGATGACGTCAAGGGCACAGTTGTCTGCAAAAGGACAGACTTCATTCTGCTTAAAGTATCAATTCGAATAGAAGAGATATTCAAAAAGGGCCACATTTTTTCCTCCCTGTCTGGAGTGCTGTTTGGAAACAATACTTGCATACAGCAAGTGACCATGGAACTAACGCTCACGAGATAAGCTTTTCCTGGCACCATGCCACAACATCTGTGGTCCACTATTAGATTATAGCTCCCGTTAGAAAGCCGTCTAAAGAATGGCTCTATTCGAGTTGCAGGTGTGCCATGCTGGTGACATGAAAGGTTATTTGAAGTCCCCTCACAGGCCCCATGCAGGTTAATACCTTGACACAGAAGTATACCACTTAGTGATCTTTTACAATTATTACCACTAAGAAATACATTCTGTTCCTTTTCACTATAACATGTGTGTGTGTAAGGTAATTTCCATGATGACTTAATGTACCCTTTACCGAACCTTTCATACTGGCCTGCTGGTATATACTCTTGACAGAATTTAAATTTGAAAGTTGTTATCGGAATTGTTATTATTCCGTGTATTATCCATTCAATGACAGGTCGTTCTGACATTGTCAATGGTAATCTCTCAAGTTTTTCAATGCTCAGAATTGTATATTCCGCTCCTTTCTGTGCCAAGCTGATTTGTGTATCAGTAAGGTTAAAGATAGAGAATAATGACGTTGTGTTGATTAAACGCCAAGGCACGTAGCCTGAACTCAGATTTTGTAACGTCTAGCCAAGCTGTACAATAGAACGTAATTGGGACTGACCGTGTTGTAACATTAGCAAGTCCTGCTCTATTATATCTATAGCAGAGGATACAATACTGTCCAGTGAATATATTCTGGAAGACAGAGTCATTAACCCATTGTCCACAACATAAGGTGATTTTTCCAAATTAATACGGTCAATTTCCCGTATTTTTTCTGCTGTTTCAATTTGCGTTTCTTTCCAAGCTTCGTTGTAAGCTGCATATATACCGGCCGCTATGAAACGTTTTTGACGCTGTTTGCGTGGTCCCATTATGAAATCACGCAAGTCAGCACCGTCTTTAAGTAAAGTCAAGTGTTGCTTAATTCCTGCCAGTGTGGATTTCTGTAGCCATTCGAGGCAGAGTTTTCCTACGCTGTATGTAGTAACTATCCCTGGATGTTGTCTCTGGGAGTATCTAGGGTCTGGCCTGGTCAATTTGAACCCCTGTATTTTGTTCAGGAATCTATCTTGACAGTTATTTGTGTCTGGGGGCCAGATCAACCATTTTTTCCAATCAGGATATGTTCTGTTTTGGTTAAAAATATGGGATACGTCTATCTCAACATCTGTAGTGCTATTACTGTCAGGTGTTGGCTTTGGAATAGACGGTTTGTTTAAGTCCTTAATTTTGGCTAGGCCAAGACAGGTTGTCTGTTGAATGGTATCATTCAAGAATATAATTTGTTATGGGATCATGCAGGCTCTAAATAATGATTCTATACCTTGGACCTGCCAATCTTTGGTACCCCAGACGGTTTTTGTTTCAATATTGTTTTTCCAAAAATCAAAACCAAATGTAGTCATTTTTTCATAAAATGCTTCTGAATAGATTAATTTAGTGTTTGTCAGCATTGTTTTAATTCCTGTCTTATTTAACATTTTGAAATAAAAGGCTTCTGCTTCACTTGTGTTAAACCCTGAGAAGTATGGTAATTTCTCATAAAATGTTTTTGAACTACCTTTTGGTGGAGTTGCACAATGTTCCCATTGATTATAGTTTAAAACATTTCTAGGTTGAGCAGATTTATGCAAATAGTGATGTGCAAAGTGGTTGTAGCAGTACATGTCTTCATAATTAGAAGAACCCTGCAAGTAATCATGTTCTGTAAATTTTGCTGACATTACTAAATCTGACATCATATCATTAATACTTTCAAAGTCCCAATCATCAGAGAATGTGCTCGGTTTTACAAAGTCACTCAATGAAATCTTAATCTGGTGTGGATACTTCAAGAGCTCGACCGGGCCATAAATTTCGTAATCTGTTTTGTCCCAAGCTACCCCACCGGGTATTGGATTGGCTGTGACATTCACGGATGATAGTCCTCTTTTCTCGATGTGAGATGACTTGTGTGGCTTTAGGACCCAGTTGATGTTCTGACTTGCTGTGTCCATTGTACTGTATTTTCCCTCAATGAATTTTCCCAAACAAAGAACCATGATGAGCCAAAGCAGGAGGAAAAGTACACCTAACACAAACCAAAATTCAATCCCTGGAGAAATCAGATAGGTTTCTTTGAGTTGATGAAAGAGTTCTGTTACTTTGTTTTTAAAAGATTTAGTTGTTGGTTGTTCTTCAGGCTCGCTTGGATCCTCAGAAAAGTCATCGAAATTGATGAAGTAGCCAGATGCAGTTCTGTCAATTGTTGGAATCGCTTCCGGATTTTTATTTGCTTTTGGAATTTTCTTTGTTTCATTAGCATAGTCTGTGGCTACATCGTTGTAGACAGGTGTTTCTTGATGGACTGTTGCAATTTGGGTTTCAAGAGGCACAAGTTCCATGGCATTATTGCATAGTCGTTTTTTATTCACTGCAGGTTTATCAAATGTGATTAGTCTCTCAGTTTGAACCTCTTGGATTGTAGCAAGATTTGGTCTTCTGCGATTTCTTGGGAGTCCACTGGGCCTACTACTTATTATCGGCCACATGATTGTGGTTTTACCAAGTCGATGGATACAACTCGGTTCTCCTTTTTACCAGCAAGGGGCGGTAGTACAACTGATCTTGTTCCGTTGACAGCTAAGACAGGCACTGCTTTTCTGTAAGAAGGCCCAAATTCCTTCTTCACCGCGATCTTCTCTCTGACCAGATCCCCAATCTTTGGAATCCAGACAGGTCTTGCTGGGACAGGTGGTTTCTCTTCAGTGGCTGTTGGCTGCTGTTTTAGCTTTACGTTGCTCAGGTCTTTTCTTGTTTCATTTAAGTCCTGTAAAATAGCCAAACGATCTTTGATATCAAAGCATTTTTCTTCTACCACTGAAGTCTGACTATCGAGGTCCTGAATGTGCATTCTAGTCCCGAACAATAGTTCATACGGACTGAAACCTTTTAGAGAATTTCTTGGCAGATTGTTAAGACTACGTTGGACACTTGTTAAATGTTGGACCCACCCATCACCCGTACCTAAAACCCTCGCCATTACAGATTGCTTTATGTCTCGGTTTTTTCTTTCCACAATCCCGTTTCCCTCAGGATGGAAGGGACAAGAGTACCGCAATGCAATGCCCATGTTGGTCATGGCCTCCTTAAAAGCTCGAGAGCTAAAAGCAGGACCCTGGTCAGAATGTAGCATGCCAATTGCGTATGTGCCGATATAGACTCGCAAATCTTTTATAACAGTTCTGGCATCAGCCGAGCGCTGGTGTCTACATTTTAAGTGAATCTAGTCTTAAATATTAATGGGACGCATTTTTTTCTGGGTATTTCGTATTGATAGTCTTATGCTATCTAAAAGAAGGGTCCTGGCAATACTCCGGGCGGTTCGTCACTGCGATCTCTGTTGCAGTTTGGACAGCTCATTGCAAATTTGTAGTTTTGCAGGCTCATCCCAGGCCACCAGTATTCTGATTGTAATTCTCTCAGAGATTTCAAGATCCCTCGATGCCCTAGACCTTCTCCCATGTGTGCGTCTGCTATTAATAGAATTCTCCTGTTCGTGTTTGGAATTACTCTATCCCCCACTCCAGGGATTCGAGCGAAAGGAACGGAGTTTGCATCGATTATGTATGTATAATTGAGTTGATAGTTCACGGGTAATGCTGCACAATCGCCTTTTGAAGACGTTTTTACCGCCAGCATGGTTTCCCAGTCTATGTATTTTTCTGAACGCTTTTTTGTGGCTACGGAAGCCGGATTAGTTGCTTCCGCTGTGGCTGTCTCAGCCAATGAATTCCCTGCAGTGTGAACGCCATCACGCTGATGACTCAGTGTATGTATCACGTGAGTCTTTTGTAGTTCTTTCTTCAAAAGAACTACTTGTTCCCAAAGCGATTTTTGCTTGATTGTGGCACCTGTGTCATCTTTGTAACCGTTTTGAACCCATTTCTGCAAGTCATTATTATATGATTTGACGCAGGAATGCGAATCGCACACTATTAGTGTCGGGAATTCGCGATCGGCAATGTCGAGCGCCATCTTTAAAGCTATTAATTCAGTTTGTTGACCTGAATTGTCTTTTACAGATTGTGACATTGTTACCAGTGGTCTCAATTTACCTCCATGCCACCGGCATTTGACAACCTCACACGTAGCGTTATAAGCTTGTTTTCCCCAAACTGAGGGTTCTGCATAACTGTTTGTGTATATTACACAGACGTACTGTTGTAGGAGCAGAATGTCGTTAGGCAGAGGATATTCTTTTTCATATGTTAGATATTTCAATTTTTTCATTTCCGGGTCAAAATAGTATTTCACTTTTTCTGTAGCAAGAGAATTCTCCCATTGTATCCATTTTGGATCTAATGCCACGGTAGTTAAATTGCGTGGACTTGTTAATGCCTCAAAGGCTGATTCTGCTGTTAAAACAGTTATCCTTTTGCCTTGGGCCTGGGCTCTTTCTTTTGCTACAGCTGTTTGAACCGCATTTACAACATTTTTCGCTAGACTGAATGTTTTTTCAGCTTGTGAGTACAAGTGTGATTTGTATGCTATTGGTACCTTTTCTCCCTCATTAGAGGTCAGGTACGTGAATCCGCATCTTCCTGGGATGACTCGGATTACAAGGTTGCGTGTATTATCGCGAGTTTGCAATTTTGTTTTTGCTAACATGTCTCTTTGCAATGATCTCAAAATTTCTGTGTGTTTTTGAGTCCAATTGATTGGTTTAAAATCAGGTTTTATTAATTCGTAGAGAGGTTTAACCCTCTCTGCATAATTTAGAATGTAAGTTCTTCAGAAATTCAGGAAACCTAGTATTGATTGTAAGTTCCTCAGCGTTTTTGGTGCTTGGAGTACAGCACACTTCTCTAAGAAATTGCCTGCTAGGCTTTTGCCTTCACTTGATAATTCATATCCTAAAAACAGGACAGTCAGATGGGCAATTCGTGACTTTTTAAAGTTGAATTTGTAACCCTCTGCTGCGAACCCAAGTATTATGGTGTTCACTCTTTTCAAGTGAGTATCCAAGTCATCATCTGTCAGATAGATGTCATCGACATAAGATAATGCCTCATCATCATACATTTGTAGTAACTCTGTTACTCTTGCTGAGAATAATCCTGGGCTATTCTTGAACCCCTGTGGGAGTCGACAGAAATTTGCTGGGAGCCCATTATTGAGAAAGCGGTCAAATACCTGCTTTCAGGTGCAATGTTTTGACAAAAGAATCCATTAGAGATGTCTGATGTTGTTTTGTATTTTTTGCGCACGATGTTATTCAATAGTGCTGCACTGTGTGAGTTTTGTACTGCAAATGTCTTGCAACATGAGTTAAGGTGTCTGTAGTCCAAAACTAGACGATATGAATCGTCTGGCTTGGAGACAGGAAACAAAGGATTGTTCATTTGTGAGGTGCATGTTTCAATCACCCCCTGGTATTCAAGTTGATCTAAGATCTCCCTGACCTGTTTTTTAGCTTCTTGCTTAATTGGGTACTGCCTTTGTGCAGTTGGTTGACATTTTAATTGGATTTTGTGAGGCGGAGAGTCCTCATCCCATCCTACATGATTTTTATATAATGCAGGAGCTTGGGCTACTGCCCACTTTCTTGCAAGTGTATATTTTTTATGAATTGGAATGTGATTTGAGAAGGCAGGCATAATCATTTCTTCGCCATGAGGGCACTCCCTGACAAACTCTGGTGGCCAGTCCTTTTCAGCTAAAAGGATGTCATAGCCTTTGGAAAGGTTATCCCAAAATAGACCCCTTACTTTCCTAGTCTTATCTCCCTCTATACGTAGTGTTATCTCATATATATTATGAGGTTTGCTAATTCTGCTGTCTGCAGTTTCCACTTGAATGTATTCATTCGTGTCCACTGTCTCCAGATGATTCATCAGGATCTTGCGAGCTATGGTCACTTCTGCTGCGCTGTCTAGCACTGTCTGGGCCCACTCTCCGTTTTTCAGCTGTGTCCTCAGTATCCTCGGCATGTTTGACTATTTTAATGCTGGCTACCTCCTTTCTTGGAAATTGTAATTTTTTACTTTGATGAGCAGGTTCCTTGCCTTTGGACTTGACGTGCTCTTCCCTTTGTTCTGACCGTCCTCTTCTTTCCGATTTCTGCGAGGAAGTCTGAAAAGATTGAGAGGGACGTGTATCAATATCTTGATATCTATCAGGTTTCTTTAGATTATCCCTATTTCTAAGGTTGTATCTTTTCTCAGAGGGCTCCCTCTGGGGAGACTTGTGTCCTTGGTCCGGAGATCTTTCTCTCCGCCGAGGAGACCTTCCTCTGGACTGGAATCTTTTTTCTTTGGGAGTGGATTGTTTATTTCCATCCCAGCTCTTTTTTGGAGTGTTTAGATTATTTTTAATAAATATCTTTTCAGGATTTTCAGTTAGTTGGGGTTTTACTGGTTTCCCACCCAAACTATCTCTTCCTAGTTCTTCATAGGATTTTTCTATGATTCTGGCAAGTTCAAATGGTTGTTCTGTTATATCTGTTTCTTTTAATTTCTGGCGGATCGCCACAGATGCTGCTTCCCCTTTTATGTTGGCTAATAATATAGCCGAGACCTGCTTGAAGTCTTTTAGTAATTTCATACCCAGAGTTAAAGCAGGTTCTGGACCGTATTCATTTTGAATCTGTCTTAGCACATCGGGTATTACCGCCATGGACGGAACACCATGTGTTTTTGTGTAAATGGAGGCAAAGACTGTGCCCCAAGTGTCACAGTCCTCTACATGTGGTGCGATCCCCATTGGAAGACAGATAGTCAGAATTCTGTGTTTCTCAGTAGGGGTAGTATCCGGAAATACTGCCTCTATTTGAGTGATTTTTTGTGCTAACCAGAATGGAATTTGTTCCCGTTTTATGGGTACTTTACCCAGACATGATTGTATGTTCTGTGGTGTTATTTTATTTGTATTCCCCTGATGAGGGGTCAGCTGTGGAATGTTAATAGCTGGTTGGACTGTTGAAGTCCGCATTACATATTGGACTAATTGTCTATGAATTTTAATCAGTGGTTTTAGCTGTGCTAAAAGTTCTGGTATTGACATTTTTTCAATGTCTGGATGTGGTGTGTAGCTGGCTAGAACCGGCCACGTTGCTCCTGGTCTACCTAGTGGACCGAGCCTGGTGATGTGATTATTATGTTTTAGGGCGCCTTTAAACCAGAGCAGGTGCTCTTGGTATTTTAATGGGATTTCCACCTCCTCGAAAGGAGTGTATTCATCCGGAGGTTCCTCTATTTTGTAATAGTGGAATTCGTGTGTGACAGCATTTGCTGCTGGAAAGTTTATCCATGAATAGAATACCTCTGTCTGCCGATATTCATGTGCCTCAATTACGAATACAACTATACCACCTCTCGATGTTAGTCCATTCTCTATAAGTTTAAGAGTTATAGTTTTTCTTATGTTGACCGGAATGAGTATAGCATTTGGGTCGGTCTGCAGGAGACTAGTGTCGTCCTCTAGGAGTTGAGCTGCTATTCTAGCTGTCTCCCTTTCGTCTTCACTTTCTGTTATTTTTACTGACAGAAAGGTTTTTGTTGCAGATCAAGTTTCAAGGAAACAAAGATTAGGTGATCAATATTTTTGGAACACTGTATCCTTCAACGTTGACTAAACCAAAAACTATACATAGAAATCTCTTCCTACTAAGTTCCGGCGGATTTTTAACCTTTAACCCACTCCAGACGTCTTTTGGAGTATTTACGGGAAAAAGGGTCTGTGTGAAAAAGCACGACTGAGTTACTCTAATGTCTTGCGTTAGATTTATTGCCTTACCAAACGTTGGGCGCCATGTAGTGTAGTTCCTATATTCCCAATAGGCTCTGCGCATTGGAATAATATATTCAGCAGTGTAGACGTAGGACTGAGGTTATCTAGGTATCTACTGACTATATTAGACTTAAGGTTTGCCAGCTAGCTCAGAGGTCACTGAGGAGGAGTTTAACCTCCCTGGATAGACAAGAAGGGATTAGCTTCTGACAACCATAAAACATGACAGCTTTGCTCTCCCTGAATAAGAGTGTATCTCTAGAGTCGTGTGAAAACAATAGACAGCTATTTCACTCAGTCAAATGTGCGTACTTAGTTTCACCAGAATGCAGAGAAAAGAGAGACGGGCGTTTTCAATAAAAGGTGTTATTTATTGAGCAGTCTTCTTCCTCATACAAGAGAAATGAATTGCCACGATTGTAATGCTCATGGTAAAGTAAAGTGCGTACAGTAAAAGGAGGATTATAAAATAATACTGTAAAAGCATTGATATGGTTTCTTAGCCATATGATACTTTAAAATAGATAAAATATATACATACATATATACATTGACTAATCGTACTCAACTGGTGCTTCTAAATAAGCCTACCCCGGTGTACCTGACCTAAGCCTAATACGTGGGAGGGAGTAAGTAAGTAGCAGTTTAAGTTAAGTTTGTTTTGCCAAGAATCTGACTCAAGAATTCTCTGTAAGGGTTTAGTCAGTTCCGTACCTGGGTAATAGAAAGCAGGAGGTCTTGTATCTCTTTCTCAGGACTCGATATCCCAGTAACCCGCGAAGGTATCTGGAAACACCGGAGCTGGATTTCTCGGCAGGAGAAAAGACAGCGACTCTCTCAGTGCGTCAGGGAGGAGGGGCAGCGTCCGTGGGCTCTCGCATCAGCTGGGCTTTCGGGCAAGTAGATAGCTGCTCTGCTCCAGAATCACCACCGTGTGTTTGCTTAAGGCAACGTTGGTATATTTATACCTGAAAGGTGCCTGGGTTTGACGTAAGGTTGGACATAAGACGTCAATAAAGATGTCACTAAGAACTGGCCATTCTTACAGTGCTTTACAGGAGTTCTAGGATGAAATCAAAACAAAAGCAAGGGGGATTTCCCAGGTTGCTGGAGGCTTGGTTTTGTTTAGAGAACTCGGTGTGCTTACTAGGGGGCTGGAGAAGTAGCCTTGCTTAATGTGACAGCATGTGCTACGATTGAATTATGGATATGATTATTATGCCGTTGTATGGATATTATTGATTATAACCGGACAAGGGCATAAAATAGGAATATCGATTCAGGTTTCCTAGATAAAACACTACAATATATTGCTTTAATCTACCCATCTTAATAGGAATTATTGCTGTGCAGTTGTGGTTGTCACGTAAGAAAACCTGATTTCTAGAGATTTAAATAAGGTTGGGGTTTTTCTGGAAACTGTTGAAGATTTTCTTTTATTGGCACCACCGTGAAAGCAATTGTAACTTTTATTTGGGTGATTTTCTTACTTTTACAGTTGAATGCAAACGTGAGAGGTGAAAAAATGTACATGAAAACAACTTATGTTTTAACTGACAGCAATCCGGCTTCTTGTGACGGTTGCCAAGGTTTCGCCTGCACGCTTTCACGAGCAAAACTTCACCTACGTGAGAAGACGGGTCAAAGCAACCGTCACTGAAGCATCATAGGACACGCGAACAACGTGAATGACGCGCACCAGCAGCCATTTTGAAAGATTGGGAAGCGGCCAAAGCAAGTGTCAAGGAACCGCCATAGGACATGTGAGTCACGTGAATGACGATCACTGGTGGCCATTTTGAAAGACTAGGAAGATTTTCTTTCTACACATGACAATCACTATGATTGCAACTAGAAAGTTTTCGAAGAGATCACATCGCTTGTAGTTTTCGGCAAAGAACTCTTACATCAGACATTAATTCAAGCCAGAAATAAAACCAACCGATTGTCCATGCAGATGTCAGTTCATCTTACAAGGTTTTTGTTTTAGTTTTTTATGTTAGTTTATTTTGAACACTAACAATTTTTTTTCCTACAGATGAACTTTATACAATCGATAGTCAAGTGTATTTAGACAGTGTTCATTATTTAATTATGGGTGATCAAAGTCTAGCTGCTCCTCCTTCTTTCTTACCTACTCCTGGAGATCCTGTTATTACCTGGAAAGAATGAAAAAAGTTATTTTTAACATATGTTCTAGCAACTGCCGCGGATAAGTATGGTCCAGTACGCACGCAAGCCATTTTATTACACCATTTAGGTGTTGAAGGGAGGCGATTATATGAAAACCTTCCTGAACTTTCTCTTGGTGTAGGTGATGGTCAAGCTAGCAACGTTTACGAAATGACCATGCAGATGTTAGAATTGAGATTTATTACTAAAGTGAAAATTGTGCTTGAGAGACATACGTTTTTCTGTAGGACGCAAAAAGTTGATGAGGATATTGCTACATATGTGGCTGCTCTTAGAGGGCTGTCTTTAACCTGTTGCTCTGGTGATTTAGGTGATTCTCTTATTCGTGATCAGATAGTAAGGTGCACGTGAGTACGTGAGAAGTTACTTATCAAAGATCCTACATTGGAAGACATTTTGAAAACACTGACTTGTGGACAAAACAAATGGATAAATGTATTAATTTATTGGTGTCGAAAGATTCTATATCAAAAGATATGATGGTTAAGGGATCTGATACACATGCATGCATTGATGAAACTAAGGTCATACGACTTGCTATGAAATTTCAAGTAAAACAATCACAGTTTAGACCTCCTAACAAAATGAATAAAGGTACTCGCAGCACGAATGCTGCTCCTGGAATACTGCGTATTGTGAAATGTTATTGTTGTGGAGCCCCTGGTCATATTACTTTGAGTAATATGTGCATGGGTAGAAACGCTATTTGTAGGGCATGTGATAAGAGAGGTCATCTTGCAAAAGCATGCAGGACAAGACACAATATGTACAAGAAGTAGATGACTACTGTGAGAGTGTACATGAGTTGAGTAATATGTGCATAGGTAGAAACGCTATTTGTAGGGCATGTGGCAAGAGAGGTCATCTTGCAAAAGCATGCAGGACAAAGACACAATATGTACAAGAAGTAGATGATTGTGAGCAATGTTCCCTCTAATTTTTTTCCTCTGTGTGCGGCAGTGGAGGGTCTCTGTGCGCTGCAACCATGGCTATGTGCGCCAGGAACCGAACCTCGCGTGTCTGGGGCGCCAAATGCCACTCATTTTTGCTGCCCTCCTGCCCTCCGTCCCACTCGCCTTTCTGCCCTCTGTCCCACTCGTTTTTGGTGCCCTTCTGCCCTCTGTCCCACTCGTTTCTGGTGCCCTTCTGCCCTCTGTCCCACTCGTTTTTGGTGCCCTTCTGCCCTCTGTCCCACTCGTTTTTGGTGCCCTCCTGCCCTCTGTCCCACTCGTTTTTTGTGCCTTTCTGCCCTCTGTCCCACTCGCTTTTGGTGCCCTTCTGCCCTCTGCCCCACTCGTTTTTGGTGCCCTTCTGCCCTCTGTCCCACTTGTTTTTGGTACCCCTTCTGCCCTTTGCCCCACTCATTTTTGGTGCCCTTCTGCCCTCTGCCCCATTCATTTTTGGTGCCCTTCTGCCCTCTGTCCCACTCGTTGTTGTGCCTTTATGCCCTCTGTCCCACTCATTTTTTATGTCCTTCTGCCCTCTGGCCCATTCATTTTTGGTGCCCTTCTGCCCTCTGTCCCACTCGTTGTTGTGCCTTCATGCCCTCTGTCCCACTCATTTTTGGCGCCCTTCTGCCCTCTGTCCCATCGTTTTTGGTGCCCTTCTGCCCTCTGTCCCATCGTTTTTGGTGCCCTTCTGCCCTCTGCCCCACTCATTTTTCGTGCCCTTCTGCCCTCTGTCCCATCATTTTTGGTGCCCTTCTGCCCTCTGCCCCACTTGTTTTTGGTGCCCTTCTGCCCTCTGCCCCACTTGTTTTTGGTGCCCTTCTGCCCTCTGTCCCATCGTTTTTGGTGTCCTTCTGCCCTCTGCCCCACTCGTTTTTGGTGCCCTTCTGTCCTGTGTCTCTCTCGTTTTTTGTGCCCTTCTGTCCTGTGTCTCACTTGTTTTTTGTGCCTTTCTGTCCTGTACCCCACTCGTTTTTTGTGCCTTTATGCCCTCTGCCCCACTCGTTTTTGGTGCCCTTCTGGCCTCTGCCCCACTCGTTTTTGGTGCCCTTCTGGCCTCTGCCCCAATCGTTTTTGGTACCCTTCAGCACTCTGTCCCACTTGTTTTTGGTGCCCTTCTTGCCTCTGCCCCACTCGTTTTTAGGACCCTTCCGGCCTCTGCCCCACTCGTTTTTGGTGCCCTTCTGCCCTCTGCCCCACTCGTTTTCTGTACCTTTCTGTCCTGTGTCCCACTTTTTTTTGTGCCTTTATGCCCTTTGTCTCACTTGTTTTTGTGCCCTTCTGTCCTGTGTCTTACTCGTTTTTTGTGCCTTTCTGTCCTGTGTCTCACTCGTTTTTTGTGCCTTTCTGTCCTGTGTCCCACTCGTTTTTTGTGCCTTTCTGTCCTGTGCCCCACTCGTTTTTGGTGCCCTTCTGGCCTCTGCCCCACTCGTTTTTGGTGCCCTTCTGGCCTCTGCCCCACTCGTTTTTTGTGCCCTTCTGCCCTCTGCCCCACTCGTTTTTTTTGCCTTTCTGTCCTGTGTCTCACTCGTTTTTGGTACACAATGTAAATAACAAGGACCCCCTGTTCAGAATGTAAATTCTTAAGACAGGGAAATACACAATGTAAAGATCATGGCATAATATTGACAAAACATGTGAGAGGTAGGTACAAAAAGGGACCACAAATGCAAACAATTATAAAACCTCTGTTTCATTTAATAGATACACAATTCTTCATGTTAAAAACAAACACTAAATAAACATAGATTCAGACAAAAGTACAAAAAAACTACAAAAAAAACAATTATACAACTTCCATACAATATAGTCAATAAAAAATTCTAAAACGGTGGCAATCAATGTTTTTGGTGCCTTTCTGTCCTGGGTCTCACTCGTTTTTTGTGCCTTTCTGTCTGGCTGTGTCTCACTCGTTTTTTGTGCCCTTCTGTCCTGTGTCTCACTCGTTTTTTGTGCCTTTCTGTCCTGTGTCCCACTCGTTTTTTGTGCCTTTCCCCAACTGCTGTGGCCTTTTGTTTAAATATTGCTGACAATCAGAGCCCCTTCACGGGCTCCTATTAACAGCAATACTTAAACAGAATGCCACAGTCTGCCCCGCGCTTTCCTAACAAAAGCGTAGGCAGTTTCCAGACACAGTGTGTACTTTAGCACACGCTGTGTCTGGAAAGTCTCTACGCTTTTGTTAGGAAAGCACGGGGCAGTCTGTGGCATTCTGTTTAAGTATTGCTGTTAAACAGAGCCCGTGAAGGGGCTCTGATTGTCAGCAATATTTAAACAAAAGGCCACAGTCTGCCCCGCTCCCACACAGCCACAAGCGGCATAATCCCCACAATAACCACCAGCTCCCCCAGCCTCCTTACCTGCAACTCCTCATGCCCGCACCGCCGCCGCCACTGGAAAAGTGCCTCATGTTCGCGCCGCTCGCTTTTTAAAAGCGGCGGGCGGCGCGAATCTCTAGCGTCGTCCTGTGTGCGCGCTCCAAGCTAGGTGGTGCGCGCTGACGTCAGGGAAGGTGCGCGCACGCGCGGCCTAGAGGGAATGGTGATTGTGAAAGTGTACATGAGTTGTTTCTATGTGTGGATGATATTAGTAGTCCTGAAGAGGTGAATTACAGTGGAGTGATGGAAAATGACATAACTACAGTACTGACAAAATGGAAAAGCCCCATTGTATTATTAGTCTAGATTCAAATGATGTAAAAATGTTAGTTGATTTAGGTAGTTTATATACACTCCTATCGAAAGAAATGTATCTCGAAGTTTGGGGTGGTATGAATAATATGGAATCCTAGGATGTTCCTGACATGAAGGTTTTAGGATATGGGGGTAAAACCATTGACATCTTGGGATTTAAGTGGATGGTGATTTGTTTTGAGGGGAAGAAAGTATATGGTCGTGTCTATCTAACTATCTATCTAGTCTACCATTGTACATGATATTGAGAATTATGATTCATAGGTGATGGAAACATTTTCTAAAGTTTTCTCTGATCAATTGGGGAAGCTTTTGAATTTTTCTCATAAATTGATTCTCAAAAGGAATGCTGTGCCCATTGTACATAAGGTGAGAGGTGTACCACATCTCATGTGGGGTCTTTTGCTAGAAGAACTTGAGAAATTATTAAAACAAGGAATTATAGAACCTATCGAAGCCTCAGAATGGTTGAGTCCGATTGTAGTCACACCCAAGGATGGAGGAAAGATCCGTTTGTGTGTCGACTTACGCGATCTGAACAAAAATATATGGGTCGACCGGCAACCTCTACCGAATACATCTGAAATGTAGACTGCTACGGGAGGTGGGGCTGTATTTAGCGTGATGGATATGTCTGCAGCCTATCACCAGATTAATCTTAGTGAAGAGTCCAGACATCTTACATCTTTTGTAACACCGCTGAGAGTGTTTTATTATTGCAGGTGCCATTTGGTTTGGCGTCCACCTCAGCGGTGTTCCAGAGAGTTATGGAACACATTTTTGTGGGGTTAGATGATGTTCTGTGTTTTCAGGAAGACGTATTGATTGTTGGGAAAAGCTATGAACATCATGACAACATTATGGATGAGGTCCTTACCAGTATGCAAGAGAATGGATTGACTATCAAGAAAGAAAAGTGTCAGTTAAGGAAGGTATGTGTGACGTATCTGGGACATGAGATATGTGAGGCAGGAACTAGACCTAAGAAAAGTATTGTTTCTGCATCAGAGATCCTCCAGTTCCTCTTAATAAGGATCATCTAAAATCTTTCTTAGAACTAGCTGAATAATGCTCAAAGTTTGTAAGCGGTTTCACAGAGATTGTGGAGCCACTAAGACTATTAATGAAAAATTGAGTTATTTTTAATTGGAATGATGATTGTGCTAAAGCATTTAATATGGTAAAGGCTGGGATACTTCATGCACCAATTTAGGGACATTTCAACGTCAAAGCAAAAATCTTCATTACAACTGATGCAAGTGCAGTAGGAATTGGTGCTGTTCGAACCCAAATGAAAGATGGAGAAGAGAGAATTATTGGGTTTGCTTCTAGGAGGCTTCAAGGAGCTGAAACATCATACTCTGTCATTGAGAAGGAAGCTTTGGATTGCTGTTGGGGCATTAAGCATTTTAGGTATTTTGTTTGGGGATTGCTGTTTGAAGTACGAACTGATCATAAGCCGTTAGTTCATTTGTTTAAAGGCGGTAGAGGTTTTGAATGGAGTGTAACTCCTAGGATTTCTAGGTGGATTTTATTGGTGTTGGAATGCAATTTTGAAATGCAATACATGAAAGAACTAAAGAATGTTGTAGCTGATTGCTTGTCTAGGATGCCAGTGGAGGTTTCCAAGGAAGAGTCTGAAGTCATTGTGGATGTTATCAGATGTAATGAAGAATAAGCCTTTGATAAGGAGGAATGGGATGCTGCCATGTTACAGGATGATATTTTACAGCATGTAATGAAAGGTGTAACTGAAGGCTGGAGGGGAGATTTTGTTCAAGATGCTCTCTTCAGGAACTATTGCAATGTGGAAATGGAATTGAGTGTAAGTAAGGGAAAATTGTGGAGAAGGAACCAATTAATAACATGACAAAAAGGTATGTGCAGCAGTCATTTTGGTGGCCAAGCATGGATTAAGATATTGAAGCAATGGTTAAGGAATGCTATGCGTGTGCCTTGAGTGACAAAACAAAGATCGTGAGGCAGCCTCCTCTTGCTTGTGTTGATTTTCCCGAACGTCCTTGGGAAAGACTGGCTATTGATTTTCTTTGTCCCAGCTCCAAACTTGGTTCACGTTGCAAGTTTGTAATGGTTCTGGTGGACTACCATTCAAAGTGGTTTGTTGTCGAAAGCACTGATAGCATTACTTCTGAGAAAGTCATTGGTTTTATGGAGAGGATTTTTATGAAGGAATCCCCAAAATACTTGTATCTGATAATGGAGTCTAATTAGTATCTAGAAGGATGCAAGAATTCATCAGTAAGTTGGGTGTAACCCATGAGAAAGTTGCCATGCTCAGACCTCAAGCTAACGGTCTCATTGAGAGAATTAACAGATTGATTACGGAAAACATTCAACTTTCAATTGCTAATGAGTTGTCATGGATGGAGGAACTTAAGAAATTGGTATGGACTTACAGGATGACACCTCATTAAGTCACTGGAGTATCGCCATTTGTATCTCTTAAGGAACGGGAACTAGGTGTGAAAGAGGTTCCAGGATGGTTGAAGAGTAAGTTTTGTGTGTGGGTTGATTGTGCTGCAATTGAGTGTGATGTTACTAAACAACAAGTAACAGCTGCAAAATATTACAATGTTCAGAAGGGTGTCAAATCTCCAGACATAAAAATTGGAGATTGGGTATTGGTTAAACGTGGGGGAATAGTTAACAAAGGTGATAGTAAATTCTCCAAGCCTATACAAGTCAAGACAGTAAAAAAAAAAAATTCATTTTATCAGATGGATCTACCTGGAGTGTTGGCAATATATCTAAGTGTTGTTCCCCTTGACCAATTATTTGTGATTAATGTTTATATTGTAAATTTCTTATTTTTTTATGGTATTATTAAAATTTATATTTGTTCTTATTGTATAATGTACAAGGAGGGAGATGTGTGGAGTTTTCATACATATAGAATGTAAGCTTGTTGCCATGTTGTGCCTTACCCAGGCCTGGTCGCCCCCACGCTCCTCCTGCTGCCGGCAGTTTGCTCCTGTGCTCGCCTGCTTTTGCTCCTGTGCTCGCCTGCTGATTGCTCCTGTGCTCGCCTAGGGCGACCCAGCCGCCGCTGAGCCGCCCGCCCGCACCAGACTTTCCCGCCGCTGCCTCCCTGCGGCCCCGCCCCCCGCCAGCCCATTGACTGCCCCGCTCCCGCCACCCAGCTGACCCTCCGTCCCGGCTACCTTCTTAAGGAGACCTCTCCTTCACCTCGGGAGCGACCGCTGAGCCTTACCCAGGCCTGGTCGCCCCCACGCTCCTCCTGCTGCCTGCAGTTTGCTCCTGTGCTCGCCTGCTTTTGCTCCTGTGCTCGCCTGCTGATTGCTCCTGTGCTCGCCTGGGGTGACCCAGCTGCCGCTGAGACGCCCGCCCGCACCAGACTTTCCCGCCGCTGCCTCCCTGTGGCCCCGCCCCCCGCCAGCCCATTGGCCGCCCCGCTCCCGCCACCCAGCTGACCCTGCCTCCCGGCTACCTTCTTAAGGAGACCTCCCCTTCACCTCGGGAGCGACCGCTGAGCCTTACCCAGGCCTGGTCGCCCCCACGCTCCTCCTGCTGCCTGCAGTTTGCTCCTGTGCTCGCCTGCTTTTGAGCCTGTGCTCGCCTGCTGATTGCTCCTGTGCTCGCCTAGGGCAACCCAGCCGCCGCTGAGCCGCCTGCCCGCCCGCACCAGACTTTCCCGCCGCTGCCTCCCTGCGGCCCCGCCCCCCGCCAGCCCATTGGCCGCCCCGCTCCCGCCACCCAGCTGACCCTCCCTCCCGGCTACCTTCTTAAGGAGACCTCTCCTTCACCTCGGGAGCGACCGCTGAGCCTTACCCAGGCCTGGTCGCCCCCACGCTCCTCCTGCTGCCTGCAGTTTGCTCCTGTGCTCGCCTGCTTTTGCTCCTGTGCTCGCCTGCTGATTGCTCCTGTGCTCGCCTAGGGCGACCCAGCCGCCGCTGAGCCGCCCGCCCACACCAGACTTTCCCGCCGCTGCCACCCTGCGGCCCCACCCCCGCCAGCCTATTGGCCGCCCCGCTCCCGCCACCCAGCTGACCCTCCCTCCCGGCTACCTTCTTATGTCGCCCCCACGCAGCGCAGTGTTGACACGCAGCGGGCGTGCCGATTGTGCGCCGAAGGCACGCCAAAGGCAAGCCCGTCTGCGCCCGTCCGCGCCTGGACCGCGCCCAGCGCCAGGACCCCTGGCCCCCGCCGATGCGAGACCACCCGACAGATCTACAACGCCGCCGCCCTCAACGCACTCAATGCCGGCCGGAACCCCGCCTGCGGCCGGGCCACCCCGAGACGCATCCACGGACCCTTCACCTGCAAGGCCTGCAAGTTCACCTGCCTCCGAACCTGCACCGCACCCGCCAAGCCAAGCACCAGCAAGACCCACCTCAAGTGCATCCTGCTCAACACCTGCTCCATCCACAGACACGCCATCGAACTCTGGAACCTGCTCGAGACCACATCTCCAGACGTCGCCTTCCTCATGGAAACCTGGATGAACGCCTCCTCTGCACCCGACATCGCCATCGCCATCCCAGACGGATACAAGATCACCCGGAGGGACCGCATCAACCAGACCGGAGGAGGCATCACCATCGTACACAAGAACACCATCCGCATCACGACCGACTCCAACGACACCTTCTCCGCCGCAGAGCACCTCCACTTCCAGATACTCGCCGACCCAAAGACGACGCTCAGAGGCACCCTCGTCTACAGACCCCCGGGACCACGCACACATTTCCGCGATGACATCACGGACTTCATCAGCCCGCACGCCCTCCCCTCCGCTGACTACATCCTCCTAGGGGACCTCAACTTCCACCTGGAGAACAACAAGGACCGCAACACCGCCGCCCTGCTGGACAACCTCGCCAACCTCGGACTCAAGCAACTGGTCAACACCCCCACCCACTACGCCGGCCACACGCTTGATCCCGTCTTCTCTTCCAGCAAGCACATCACCTTCAGCCACACCAGCGGACTCCACTGGACCGACCACAGCTATGTCCACTTCAGCTTCAGAAGAACCACGACCCACCACCACCCGCAACAGGTTCCTCACAGGAGCTGGAGCAAGATCACCGCCGAGCAGCTCACCACCTCCCTCAGCCAGAACCCACCCGCCAGCACAACGGACCCCAACGAAGCAGTCCGCAACTTCACGCAGTGGCTGACCGCCTGCGTCGACGACCTCGCGCCACTAAAGAAACCTCCCAGCAGACCCAGAAGCAAGAAGGCCTCCTGGTTCACCGACGAACTCAAGGACTCCAAGAAGAACTACCGCACCCTCGAGAAAGCCTGGCTCCGCGACCAGACCACAGACAACATGACCGCCCTCAAACACGCCACCCGCAAGCACCACCAGCTTATACGCACCACCAAGAAGAAATCTCTGAAGGAACGACTGGACAACAACACCCACGACAGCAAGGAACTCTTCAACATCGTCAAGGAGTTCTCCAACCCCAGCACCGGCAACAACATCACTCCTTCACAAGATCTCTGCGACTCTCTCGCCTCGTTCTTCCACCGCAAGATCGCCGACATCCACAACAGCTTCGACGTACCATCCACGCACCCTACCGTCGAACCAACGCCCCTGACCGCCACCCTCCGCACCTGGACCACGGTGACCACCGAAGACACAGCCCGCACGATGAGCACCATCTACTCCGGATCTCCAACTGACCCCTGTCCCCACCACGTCTTCAACAAGGCCGAATCCACCATCGCACCCCAACTCCGAAACATCATCTACACCTCCTTCAACACCGCCACCTTCCCGGAGAGCTGGAAGCATGCCGAGCTCAGCGCCCTACTGAAGAAACCAACAGCGGACCCCACCGACCTCAAGAACTTCCGCCCCATCTCGCTCCTCCCTTTTCCTGCCAAAGTCATCGAGAAGACCGTCAACAGACAGCTTGCCGTCTTCCTCAAGACGAACGGATCCCTCGACCCCTCGCAGTCCGGTTTCAGAGCCAACCACAGCACCGAGACCGCCCTCATCGCAGCCACCGACGACATCCGAGCCCTGCTCGACAACGGGGAAACAGCGGCACCCATCCTCCTGGACCTCTCTGCAGCGTTCGACACTGTCTGCCACCGCACCCTAGTTCAACACCTAAGCAACATCGGTATCCAAGAGAAGGCACTGGAGTGGATCACCTCGTTCCTCGCCGGAAGAACACAGAGAGTCCACCTCCCCCCGTTTTGATCCGAGGCCACTGAAGTCATCTGCGGCGTCCCGCAAGGATCATCACTCAGCCCCACCCTCTTCAATGTCTACATGAGACCTCTTGCAGCCATCGCACACCAGCACAACCTCAACATCATCTCCTACGCCGACGACACACAGCTGATCCTCTCCCTCACCAGAGACCCCGACACCGCCAGAACTAGCCTACATGAAGGGATGAAAGACGTCGCCGAATGGATGAAGAACAGCCGCCTGAAACTGAACTCAGACAAGACGGAAGTCCTCATCCTGGGACCATCGCCCTCCGCCTGGGATGACTCCTGGTGGCCCCCTGCCCTGCGCACCACTCCCAAGCCAACAGACCACGCACGCAACCTGGGCTTCATCCTGGACTCCTCCCTCTCAATGACCAGACAAGTCAACGCCGTCTCCTCATCGTGCTTCAACACCCTACGCATGCTCCGCAGATCTTCCGCTGGATCCCGACCGAAACCAGGAAGACAGTCACCCAGGCACTCGTCACCAGCCGACTGGACTACGGAAACACCCTCTATGCTGGAACCAAAGCCAAGCTACAGAAAAGACTCCAACGCATCCAGAACGCCTCCGCCCGACTCATCCTGGACATCCCCCGACGCAGCCACATCTCCGGCCACCTGAGGCACCTGCACTGGCTCCCCGTCAGCAAGAGGATCAAGTTCAGGCTCCTCACCCACGCACACAACTCTCTGCACGACCTGGGCCCCAAGTACCTCAACGACCGCCTGACCTTCTACACGCCCAGCCGTCAGCTACGTTCTACTAGCCTCGCCCTCGCCGCCGTACCACGCATCCGAAGAGCCAACGCCAGAGGCAGATCCTTCTCCTACCTGGCGGCCAATACATGGAACTCCCTCCCTATCCACCTTCGGCTGACCCAGGACCATCTCGCCTTCAGGAGACAACTCAAGACCTGGCTGTTCGAGCAATAGCAGACCCCTTCCCCCAAGTGCCTTGAGACCCTTCTGGGTGAGTAGTGCGCTATACAAATGGTATGATTGATTGATTGATGATTGGTAGAATGTTATCATTTGAAGTAACTGACTAAGAGCTGTGAAGCCAGTGGAGCAGGCTGGAGGTACCTGTCTTCTTCTACAAAAAAATCATATTTCCTCATATCTTGTGTGGAGAAGATCTTTGCAGTAAGCTTTTGGCACTGCCTCATATTTACGATTTCTCGTAAATCAGGAGCAGTGTCAAAAGGCCATGGATGTTGCTGGGAATGCCCCTAGCAACACCCATTGCATGCCCCTTTAAAGCAGAACACTGCGTTAAAGGCACTGATATTTATCAGGCAGCATTAAGCCAAAAAAAGTGACTTAGTGCTGCCTGATAAATATCACGCAGTCTTCTGTGCCACGAACATCACAAAAAGTGACGTTGTGATGGCGCAAGGGGCCTCATAAATGAGGCCCGTAGTATTTATTTTATGGCCAAATTGCGCCGCATGGTTTGTCTGGGTGGATGGGCCTGTAGAACCTGTGCTCAGCAACCCTCCATCAATACGACCTACTCGTTCCCAGGGCGGACCACATCTATGTGTTCAGAATCAACCGTATGTATTTTTTCGAAATGCTCACACAATAGGTTTGCATTCATTATCTTTATTTTCACTTAAATATAAGTCCTGCACGGAGTGGTACACAAGTGGCTGGTACCTTTGTTGTCCTGAAGAAGAGGTTCAGGGGATACCTCGAAACATGTTGACACAATACTAGGGATTATAATTACATAACAGTTATTTTTCCCTTTTATTAACCCCTTTTTATCCTTGCCAACTGTGATCAGGAACAAAAGTTTGGCTCACTAGTTAGGTAATTTTTTTTAATATCACTTACACCACTCCCCTACACTGCACTACACATATCCTCACACAATAAGTGCTCCTACGTAACTCCGCAAGTCACAGCACGCCCCAAGCAATAGATGCTTGGGAGGGCCCCAATGATGAAGCATGTCACCTAGGGGCAACCCTGGGTGAGTGAGGGGACTCAAGAAAAGAATGTTTTCTTTTTGGCTAACAGTTGTGGGTTTCTACCCAATTGGTGAACCATCCATTTGTCCTTGGCTAGGTTCTTTTGATCCGTCATCCACGGATCCTTTTTGCTACACTTTGAACACATAGGAGGGTGAACCTAGCCCAATCCTCTTTCTTCCCCTGTTTTTGATTGATTTTCTTATTTTAACCATTCTGTGCCTCTACCTGTCTCCAGAATACACGTCTTGGTTGGATGACCATTGGCTTTGTGAATTCACTCTAGACAGTCACTCACAACGGGGGCTGAGGTGGGCCCTGCATATCCCTATGGCCAATCACCAGGCTGCTAGGTCTTCCTGTGCTAAAGTAGTTGGGGAGTTGACACATGCACCTGAATAGGGCTGTGCCTGTCCCCACACAAAGAGCTGCATACCCCCTGTAGTGGGTCTGGAGCCAGTGCCAGGAAGGGCAGAGTCATGTGCACTACAAAGACCTCTCTTTGAAGTCTCCCTTCTTCAAAGGCTAAAATTGGTATATGTACTGGACCTCTGACACCAAATACTCATAACACTTCTGGACTGAGGATGTTCTGCCAGGAAGAAAAGTTGTGCTACCAGGAGGGACTGCCACTTTGCTGTTATGTTGTTATGTTATGTTAATAGTGTCTTATAGAGTGCACGTACACCGTAAGGTTTCATGGCGCCTGGTCAAGTGTATACCGGGGCCGCAGAGGACTATACGTGGGCCTGTGTGAATAACCACGTTTTTAGCAGTCTTCTGAAATCTATGAGTTTGTTGCAAGACCGAATCTCCAAAGGGAGGGAGTTCCAGAGTCTGGGTGTCAGAGTCGCAAACCTGCGGCCTCCTTGGCAGTGACGTTTAAAGGAGGGGGTGGTCAAAAGATGGTAGTTGGCAGAGCGTAGGTTACGGGAGGGGACGTATCTGGCCAGGAGGCAGCTGATGAATTGGGGGCTATGGTCGTGAATAGATTTAAAAATAATACAGGCCGTCTTGAAGGCGATTCGTTGAGGGATGGGGAGCCAGTGGAGATTTTCCAACAGAGGCCTGGCAGACTGCCAGCGTGGGTGCCGATGGATCAGTCTGGCTGCCTGATTCTGAGCCAATTGGATACGCCTGGTAAGGCAGAGTGGAAGGCCTAAGTAGATGGAATTAGCGTAGCCCAAATGATATAGTGCCAGGGCAATTACCGCTTGGATCAGGGCTGATTGCGTAAGCATCCGACTGATCTTTCTAAGCTTGCGGAGTTGAAAGAAACAAGAGGACACAATCGCACCAATTTGAGCTTTAAGGGAGAGATCCTTGTCGATGATAACCCCTAAGCTTTTGGCGTAGGGAGAAGGAGTCGGCGCAGGGCCGAGTTCTGAGAGCCAGTAGTGGGGGCCCCAAAGTGTCTGACCTTTACCAAAGAGAACTAGCTCGGTTTTCCCGGAGTTAAGTTTTAGGTGGTTGAGGTCCATCCATTGGCGAATATGGAGAAGGGTGCTATGGAACTCCTGGATGGAATCAGGGGAGTTATCTATAGTAAAGATCAGTTGTAGATCATCGGCGTAGTTAAACGTGGTGGCTTTGAATTCCCTCAGGGATCGGATCAAGGGAGAGAGGTACAGATTAAACAAGAGGGGGGACAGTGATGATCCCTGAGGGACCCCACAAGTAGTGGGGAGCTTAGATGCGTTAAAGGGGGTTAGGTGGACCGCTTGAGTGCGGTTGCTAAGGAAGGATCTGATCCAGTCGAATGCCGATTTACATACGCCGGCCTGTTTGACACGGTCTAGAAGGATGGTATGGTCAACCGTGTCAAACGCGGCCGACAGGTCCAGAAGGACCAGGGCCTGTGGTGTCCCTTTATCGGCATTTCCTCTGAGAGCATCCATGACTGCAGTGATAACTGTCTCAGTGGAATGAGCAGGGCGAAACCCAGCCCGCTGAGGGTCCAAGTAGTTAGACTGTTCTATAAAGTTGGACAAATGAGTAGTAACGTGTGCCTCAAGGACTTTGGCCAGATAAGGGAGAAGGGAGATCGGCCTATAGATCGAGGGGTTTGCAGGGTCTGCGCCTGGCTTTTTGAGGAGGGGGACAACGATCGCCTCCTTGAAGGCAGTAGGGACCCTTCCCTGGGAGAGAGATTTATTGAGGAGGGTTACAATAGGGAGCGGGAGGGCCAAGTTGGTATCTTTTAAGATATGCGGAGGGCAGCAGTCCCTGGGAGAGCCGGATTTCACACTCACCAGTAGGGCCTGTAAGGAATGGATATCAATGGGTGGAAAGTGATCAAAAGTATGGGTACTACAAACTGCGGTAAGGGGAGCCATCATGGGATCAGTAACTGGGATTCTGGCTTTAATGGTGGCAATCTTATCTAAGAAGTAATTGTTAAGAGTATCACACAGTTGTTGGGTGGCCGCAATTTTGGGAAGAGTTCTCTCGGAATTAGAAAGCTTGTTAACTATAGAAAAGATGTCTTTAGATGTATTATTTGATTTCTCGATTTTTTCCGAGAAATAAGTTGCTTTAGCTG
The DNA here is from genome assembly GCF_964261635.1 of Lissotriton helveticus. Lineage (NCBI taxonomy): Eukaryota > Metazoa > Chordata > Amphibia > Caudata > Salamandridae > Lissotriton > Lissotriton helveticus. The sequence goes on along the minus strand of NC_136063.1, from coordinate 1,629,678,651 downwards.
ACATAATAGCCTTTTTATAGTCTAAGCGGGCCGCTACATATGCAAGTTTAGCATCTGGGGCATAGGCCTACCTCATTTTCTGCTCTTTCTGGCAGGAATCTACTTTCCGAGCCCTGAGATCTTGGGAGAACCACCTTTGGGCATCCAGGCGCCGGGCGATTTTTAATTTTTTAAGAGGAGCATGAGTGTTACTTGCTGCTAATAGCCAGTTCGAGATGTTAGCCTCTGCTAATTCCACATCCGGAGTGTCTTCGGGAATGGAATGGGCTAGACTATCCAAGAAGGCAGGGGTGTCGAGGGCGGTCCATTTCCTAACCAGATCTCCTTTGGGCACCGATGGCTTACTATATGTAGGGATAGAGATGGAGAAGTTTATTAAATGGTGGTCCGACCAAATGCAAGGAGAAATTGGTCCAAGGTGTGACCTTTGATATGGGTGGTGGAGGAAATATGATGACTGAGATTAAGGTTAAGAAGTAATTCCATTAATTCGGCCGCGTGGGGGGCACCAGTGTCATCGTTACACCAATAATTTAGGTCACCTATTGGGAGAATTTTAGCGTGATCCGTGACCAAAGAGGCCAACTGTTCACTCAATGAGAAGGGGAATGAGGACATATGCTGAGGAGGTCTGTATAAAAGGACACAGATGAGTGAGCCTGTCATGGAATCAAGCTTAATGATCATATTATCTGTTGCCGGAAGATTTAAAGGGGACATGGAGGTGAAGACACGGTCTTTATGTATGATGGCCGCTACCCCCTCCTGTTTATCCTAGAGCACGATTAGCCTGTAGGATGTAATACATGTCTGGGAGGGTTGCTAAGATGTCTGGGGTGGAGTCTGCATTGAGCCAGGTTTCGATGATAAAGAATATGATTGGCTTGTCTGACAACAGGAGGAGAAATATGTCTAGTTGATGTTTAACTTGGGAGCGGGTGTTGAGGTAAAGGATGCGTAGCATAAGATCTTTATTCTGGGCCGTTGTTAGCCTGTGGTTTCTTCCAGAAGTGGTATGCCAGGGTGCTGAAAAATTGCGCCTAAGAGAGATGCCTAGGAGATCAAGGCGTGCACAAGTAGCAGGGCAAGGCAGAAGGTCTAATACATTTAGCTTTTTTAGATCCTCCGAAGAGTAGATGGTGACTCGAGCAGGGGGGATGGCCCCTGGGCCCGGCCTGGCACGGACGAGAGCAGACGGGCTTGCCTTTGGCGCGCTCGGTGGTCGACATTTGTACCTGAACCCCGCCTCCAACTCCTCCTCCTTCGGGTCGATTGGCTAGGCCTAGGGGTGGAGGTCTCAGCGGAGCTTCAGGGCAAACGGCAGGGATACGGAAGAGAATTCCCAAGTTTCTAATTCCCCAGTTCTAGTGCAGGTAATTTTGAAAACAATATTGTGCAAACAAACAAGGTATTTTAAAAAGAGCGCTATGTCAGCAGCGGTTCGCGCGACAACACAAAACACAGTTGCCCGCTCCCGCGCTGGGGAAAGTTTTAACACGTGAACCCCGCCTCCGACTCCTCCTCCTTCGGGCAGATTGGCTAGGCCTAGGGGTGGAGGTCTCAGCGGAGCTTCAGGGCAAACGGTGAGGATACAGAATTCCCAAGTTTCTAATTCCCCAGTTCTAGTGCAGGTAATTTTAAAAACAATATTGTGCAAACAAACAAGGTATTTTAAAAAGAGCGCTATGTCAGCAGCGGTTCGCGCGGCAACACAAAACACAATTGCCTGCTCCCGCGCTGGGAAAAGTTTTAACACCTGAACGCCACCTCCGACACCTCCTCCTTCGGGCCGATTGGCTAGGCCTAGGGGTGGACGTCTCAGCGGAGCTTCAGGGCAAACGGCGAGGATACGGAAGAGAATTCCCAAGTTTCTAATTCCCCAGTTCTTGTGCAGGTTATTTTAAAAACAATATTGTGCAAACAAACAAGGTATTTTAAAAAGAGCGCTATGTCAGCAGCGGTTCGTGTGGCAACACAAAACACAATTGCCCGCTCCCGCGCTGGGGAAAGTTTTAACACCTGAACCCCGCCTTCGACTCCTCCTCCTTCGGGCCGATTGGCTAGGCCTAGGGGTGGGGGTCTCAGCGGAGCTTCAGGGCAAGCGGCGAGGATACGGAACGAATTCCCAAGTTTCTAATTCACCAGTTCTAGTGAAGGTAATTTTAAAAACAATATTGTGCAAACAAACAAGGTATTTTAAAAAGAGCACTATGTCAGCAGTGGTTCGAGCGGCAACACAAAACACAGTTGCTGCTTGCTTTGCTGTGTTTGCCAGCTGCCTGCTACTTCTATCGTGGAAGTGAGAGGACTAGACTTTGCTCTCTGCATCCTGCTGTCTAAAGTTTCTCCAAGGGCTTGAAATGAGCTTGCCCGCTTTTAGAAGTCTCAGGGCCATCAAAGACTTCACCTGCAACACCTGGGCACCTATGTGGAGAGCCCTACTCTGCCAAATGGTGCCTAATCCAGTTCATGGGCCCTAGGAAATGAGTTTCAGTGCAAAAAAGAAGAAACCAACATATCGACTTCGAGAGCCACTACGGAACCAGCGCTGCTCTGCACTTTGACACAGCGCCCCTGCCTGCACCGAAGCCTTGGTCCCTGCTCAATGCAACAACCAAAACATATAATGCATGCTCCCACGCCACTTTGGCACCTCAGAAAAACCACCACTGTGTGAGTGTTGGGTAGCGCATCACCAAAGTCTGTGACGCCCGACTCCAAATCCGCCGCAGCACCTGTGGCCCTGCGGTGGGACATCACCACAGTGAAGTCGACACTTTGCGGCTTGACACGCGACACTTCATTGACAACGCACCGCTATTGGAACCGACACCTGGCCACAAACACCGCATCACCTCCCCTGCTTTTCGCATTGTCCCTAGGCATCAACGGCTCAACGACTCTACACCACTTCCAGGAATCGATGCCTCACTTGCTTCAGTGACGCCTCACCTCCTTTGTGCAACGCACTGTTCCCGAGTGCCAACGTGCCAACAACCTGCAAAGCAGTAAGGAACCAACACCGCAACTGCCTCAGTGGCACCTCACCTCCCCGGCACCTCACAACGTCTTAGATTCTCGACGTCTCCAAGGTACTATAACCGGGGTCTGCATGACTCCATAGCCTAACTGCACTCCATTGCAGTCGGTCTCAAGCTTGTTGAAATAGCCAGAGCTATTGTTTTTCTAAGCACTTTAACTTTATTTAATCTTGAAAAACTCATATCTTGACTTGTGCATGTTGGATTGTTTTCATTTTTGGTCTTGTTTTACTCAGACAAATGCTGGTTATTTTCTAAACTGGTGTGGAGTACATTTGCAGTGTTTTCACTGTGTTACTGTGTGTGCGCGTGTACAAAAATACATTACATATAACCTCTTTAGTTTAGCCTGATTTTTCTGAGCGAAGCTACCAGAGAGTGAGCACAGGTAAGCTTAGTGTGTATTATACTTACCCTGACTAGAGTATGTGTCCCTACTTGGGCAGGGTGAAAGCCACTGCCAACTAGAGACCCTATTTCTAACACCATCCTTCTTCAATTCCTGGATCTCGATCTTTTATTTTGCGCATTAAGGTTGAGAAGTCTTCCCTAGAACCACCAACCAGCTCTTCCATGAACCCTTTAGTGAGCAGGACATCACTTTGCGTTTTCCTTAATGTTGTGTGTGTTTCTAGCAGGGAGTTTACCAGATTTTCCCTTATAAGTAGTATCTGTTAGTGGTGCTTGAGCAAAGCATCTTTTATTATTTGGCACTTTTTGGCCCTTGGGACAGCAGCATCTTCGGTGTCTTTCAGGAGTTGTCTATGCTAGAGCATCTTAGATTTTTACTTCTTTGGTCGATCACAAGATCCCTGTGCTTGTTTTCCCAAGATACAGCCAGGACCCCCTTAAGGCTCCAGGGACTCAGACAGCATTTCACCCCTCTCCCTGTTTTCTGCTGAGAATGGTTGCAGTTCTGTAGCCGTGCTCACCCACAGAACATTGGTCAGGCCTTTCCCATTGTCTGCCAGATGTACCCCATCAGGTCGTCCACTTATGGTCATAGTGCTAGGCCCTTAAATGGATTGAGGGCACTCCCATCTCTCTACCATTTCTCTTTTCTCCTTGGCTCCAAAGCCACTATTCCAGGTCAGGGCCATCCACTGGAGGGTCTATGTCCCCAGCGGCCTAATTTTACCCGGGACAGTCAGGCCGCAATCACCCCCTCTTTGTCTGTGTCAGGCTGTCTCGGGACACTGGTCCTACCTCAGCCTTCCATTCCCTGTTTGTTTTCCATGTACTTTCAGGTCGGTTGGTGTACGGCCTCTGTCTCAGGTGCTCCTCAGTAATGCCTTGTTCTGTGACCCCATGCCAGCAGCTTCCTTGCCCGACTTGCGAGTCACAAGGTAACGCAAACAGAAATTTTCCACCTTGTCAGAACTGCAGATAAGTGCAACTTACCAGACCTGGACGTTGTCTCTGTCCAGATATATCAACAGCCAGGTGCCTCTATTATGCTGTCTGTGTGGTGACTCTGGTCCTGCATTATTCTGTCTTCATCTGGACTTCAATTCCATCTTAAGCCCCTCTTGTTCAGTCATGGGGGCTGCCACAACGGCCCTGTACTAAGGCTCTGTATTATTGGTGCACTCAATGGGCCCGATTCACAGAACTAACTTAAGACAAAATCCTCTAAACTTACTACTTTTGGTATTCACAGAATGCACTTACTACTTTTGGTATTCACAGAATGCACTTACTACTTTTGTTATTCACAGAATGGATTTACGACTATTAACTTTACGTCCGCTCTCGGGCCGGAGATTTAGCCATGGCCGAAATCTCCACCTCCGTGCCAGAATCCCCACCTCCGGGCCGGAAGTCCCACCTCCGGGCCGGAATATCCACCTCTGGGCCAGAATCTCCGGCCCGTGTTTGGACGTAAAGTTAGTAGTCGTAAATCCATTCTGTGAATACCAAAAGTAGTAAGTGCATTTTGTGAATACCAAAAGTAGTAAGCTTAGGATTTTGTCTTAAGTTAGTACTGTGAATCATGCCCAATGATTACAAGTTAGGTAGCAGTTTTATCAGGGCAAGTGTGGGATGCTGGGTGATAGCAAATGTGTGTATTCCGGAACACAGGAATGTGAGGAAAAGTCATGTTTTTGTCTCAGTTTGAGTTTTCAAAGGACAATATGGGTAAGAAGCCATCATCGGATTCATGCAGGTCATACCACACTGCACTCTCCTGGGTGTCTAGTTGTCAGAAATGTTTGGGTTTGGTAGGTTCCCCTTTGTAGTAGCAGAAACCAGGCCCAAACTGCACCACTACACACCTTGCAAAAACACATGGTTGGTGTTGATTGTCCAAATTTGATAAGCCTATGTTGTGCTTTGGGGGTTTTCCTGTCACAGGTGGTAGGCTCCTCCTTACAAATCGAGTACTGTTTTTCTCAAGGCAAATGTGGGAATACTTGGTGGTAGGAAATTTGTGCATCTTCACAGATTCCTGAACTTTTTCGCACAGAAATATGAGTAAAATGCTTATTTTTTGCCAATTTTTAAGATTTCAGGAGTATTGTGGTAAGAAAATGTTATGAAATCCATGTAAGGTACAGCACTCTGGACTACTCTAGTTGTCTAGTTTTCAGAAATATCTTGGTATGGTAGGTTTTGAGTGGAAAAATGTCATATGTGTATTTTAAGTTTTAGACCTTTCCTGTTATGGGTACTGGGCCCACCCACATAAGTGGGGTACACTTTTTATGGGAAAACTGCGGGAATGAAGGGAGGTAGGACATTTGGGGAACCCCACAGATTCTGGAACTTTCTCTAACAGAAATGTGGGTAAAATATGTGTTATATGCCAAAGTTTGATGTTTGATGGGCATTGTGGGAAAGGAAACATCCGGGATCCATGTGATACACCACCCTGTACTCCTATGGGGGTCTAGTTCCAGAAATTACAGGGTTTGGTAGACTTGACTAGGTGTCTGCCCAATGCAGGCCCAAAATTCACAGCTACCCACATTGCAAGAAAAGGGTTGGCTTTGAGTTTAAGAATTTGATCTGTCCATATTGCCCTTTAAGGCTTTTAATTCTGTGGAGACTAAGCCCACCCACACAAGTGGGATATACCCTTTTTATAGGGAGAAGCTTGGAAATGCTATGTGGTAGGAACAGGGCCGGACTGACTACCGGGCAGTTTGGAATGCTGCCGAGCTGTGGGGCTGATTTAATTGCAGTGGGGGCTGATTTCGTTCAATAATCTCCTCGACATGTTCCAGTTGGGCTTTATTCAAAATTGCAGCACTGAAACAGCCCTGCTGCAAGTGATCAATGATGCGCTGCATATTCTCGATTCGGGGGAATCGTGCCTTCTGATTCTTCTTGACCTGTTTGCAGCTTTTGACACTGTTAATCACAACACCCTCCTTAACATTTTTCATCAGCGAATGGGCGTGGAAGGCACAGTACTCAAATGGTTTGCCTCTTTCCTCTCGGACAGATCCCAAATGATTAAGATTGCGAACAGTCTCTCGTCTCCACTTGTGGTTGGTCAAGGCGTCCCTCAAGGTTCTATCCTTGCTCCCACTCTGTTTAATCTTTATCTGGAACCATTGGGGAACTTCCTAAGCAAATCTGGAATCCTCTACCATCTCTATGTGGATGACACTCAAATATACCTCAAGGTGTCTTCCCCTCATGATCTCTCACTACTTAGCTCTACTCTCAACACTATTCACAACTGGATGTTAGTGCACCAACTCATTCTCAATCCCTCCATAATGGAATTCCTCCTCTTATGTAGCTCTATCTCCCCGCCTCCTGTTCAATCCTGGATGGATCAGTTGAATCTACTCAACAGTAAACCCATCATTGTGGACTGCGCGAAATCCTTAGGTGTCATACTTGACAAAAGACTCAACCTAAACTCACACATCAATTCCATGGCCAAGAGCCCACGTTATCAGCTGCGCCTTTTATGGGGGATTTGTCGGTTCTTCCCGGAGAATGACCTAAAAACCTTAGTCCAATCGCTAGTTCTCTCTAGATTGGACTATTGTTATTCTCTTCTGACTGGCCCTGATATGGTCAGAGCACTCCCTCCAGGTTTTCTCATATCCCACCTTGATAGACCTGTGGGGAGGGGAGGGGGAATTGCTATCCTTTTTAGAGACACGCTGGCTTGTAAGATTCAGAATGGAGGGGTGACTGATTGTGAGAGCTGTCAGTTCTCCCTTCGCCTGTCATCTACAGTGTCCCTGGCGGGCTTGTTGATTTATCGTCCCCCTGGACCCCTGGGAAATTTCCCTAATTCCCTCCTAGAAACTACCGCACTCCTCGCCTCCTCAATCACCAACTTTGTTGCTCTTGGGGACTTTAATATCCATCTTGATGACCCCTCCAATGCTGCGGGAGTAGACCTGCTTGATGATCTCAAAGCTTTTGGGATCAACCTGGCCAACTCGGGTGCGACCCATGAGAAGGGTCACTTGCTCGACCCTATATTCTCAAATTTGGACCATCTTAATTCACCCTTCGCACTCGCCCTGCCCTGGACAGACCACTTTTTGGTGTCCGCAACGTGGCAATTTGATAGCTCAGCTGCGGTGGTCCCAAGGGTTCACATCTTGGAGAGAGCTTGGTCGAGGCTCCCGGTTGACACCTGGGTGGTACATCTGGAGGCTACGCGGCCCCCTCAGGGGGTTAATCCGATAGTCGCGGATGCGAATTTAAACATCTGGCTTACGGACTCGTTAGATACCATCCTACCCAAAAAGAAACAACTTACGAGGGGGAAGAGAGTGGGTTCGGCGCCCTGGTATTCGCCTGAATTGAGAACCTTGAGGAAGGGATGTAAGAAGCTAGAGCGGTCTTGGAGGAGAGACTGGTGTGAAATGAGTCGGAAAGAATACCGTGCGGCTCTGAGTAGGTACAAAGCCGCTATTCGGGTGGCTAAATCCGGATTCTTTGAAGAGAGAATTGGCTCTGCGGCCAATTCTTCTAAAGAGTCATTCAGGGTCATTAAGGAACTACTGAATACCCCCGAACCTCAGGTCATCCACGAGGACCCACGCAAAAAATGCACAGAATTGGCCTCCTTTTTTAAAACTAAAATCGACAACATACTGGCTTCTCTTCCCCGGCAAGGTGAGGTATCTTCCTTGGATGATAACTCCAGTTCTCAACTCAGGATGCGATCAGTGGAACTGGCCTCTCTCGGTCCTGTCACTATGGAGGAAGTTCTGTCGGTTTTGAGGACCATGAAGAGCGGTTCCCCGAAAGACCCAGCACCTATTAAATATCTTAAACAGGTGGCTCCTACCATCGGCGGCCCAGTGACGGACCTTATAAACTTGTCCCTCACTCAAGGGGTAGTTCCCCCTAGTTGGAAAGGGGCGGTGGTTAAGGCTCTTTTAAAGAAGCCTAACCTTGATCCCGCCGACCTCGCCAACTTTAGGCCTATCTCCCTGCTGCCGGGTCTCAGTAAGGTGGCTGAGAAGCTGGTGAACAGTCGCCTGTCGGACTTCCTGGAGGCTAACTCCCTCCTGGGCGATTCCCAAACGGGTTTTCGACCCGGTCAGGGGACCGACACCGCCCTGCTGGCCGTCGTGGAGAATGCAAGGAGCATTTTGGATTCGGGGGGATCAGTGGCAGTGATCCTCCTGGACCTCAGTGCTGCTTTCGACACCGTGGACCATCAGGTGCTTCTCCAACGGCTGTCGGGGGTGGGGGTCACTGGTTTGGCTCTCAAATGGTTTGCTTCCTTCTTGGAAGGACGTACATTTGAGGTGTGGGAAGGTCATGAAAAATCATCTTCATTCCCTCTCCAGTGTGGTGTGCCACAGGGCTCTTCATTGAGCCCTACTTTATTCAACGTTTATATGGCCCCCCTGGAGAGTGTGGTACTGCCGATGGGTATTAAAATCATCAGTTATGCTGATGATACTCAGTTGGTGGTAGGCCTTTCCCAGTCGGCTCTCCATCCCGACCGGCTGCACTCGTGTCTCGAGAAGATCTACTCGTGGATGTGCAGCTCAGCACTAAAGCTAAACGGCTCCAAGACGGAACTGATGCTGCTGGGGAACTCCTCTCCATCTTTGTCCCCCAGCAGCTGGCCCAACTGTCTGGGACCTGTACCCACCCCCAAGCAGGAGATCAAGAGCCTGGGGGTGTGGCTTGAGCAGGACCTTTCCTTCAAAACTCATGCTAAAAAGACCGCTGGCGTGTGTTTTGGTCTGCTTCGTTCAGCCCGGAAGATCCTACCTCTGATCCCAGCGGCCACTAGGAGACTTCTCATCCAGGGACTTATCATCTCGCGGCTGGATTTCAGCAACGCGTTATTCCTGGGTGCACCTGAATCTACCCTGAACAAACTGCAGCAAGTGCAGAACGCGGCCGCCAGGCTCTTGACGGGTCTTCCCAGGCGCCAGTCTGCTCGCCCGGCGCTGAGGGCACTGCACTGGCTCCCTGTTAGGGACAGGGTGAAATTCAAGTCACTCTGTATCGCCCATAAAGTTCGGCAGGGGGTAGGTCCACCTATTCTGGGGGAGATGGTCCAGCCCTATAAGGCCCCCCGCTCTCTCCGTTCTGACCATCAACATCTTCTTCAGGTCGGGAGGGTGAAGAAGGCCAGGACGGGTGGTAGAAGGTTTTCGATAAATGTGGCCACTCTGTGGAACTCTCTTCCGCTACAACTACGTTCGGAAGCCAGTCTTCTTCGGTTCCGCAGACTTTTAAAAACTTTTCTGTTTTCTGCTTAAACCCCTGTATTATTTTTGGTAGGGTTATTCTCTGGTGAGCGCTGGGATGCCTACTCGGTAACCAGGCGCTATATAAAACTCAGAATAATAATAATAATAATAATAATACTGGCCTTCCCAAATCTCACCTCTCTCCCCTCAAATCCGTCCTCCATTCAGCAGCTCGCTTCATTTCAGGGTCCAAACGAAGTGACCACATCACTCCTATCCTGTCTTCTCTCCGATGGCTTCCCATCGAGGCTAGAGCTATCTACAAAACGGCGTGCATCACCCACAAAGCTTTTCACTCTTTCTACCCTCGCTATCTGGCGAATAAACTGAAATTGTCTGGAGGCTCAAGACCTTCTCGGAATGCGGAAAAGTTCCTTCTTGAGCCCCCCTCCTTCAAAAGGGAAAAATTGATGGCACAATCGTACTCAGGTAATGCGGTGAGAATCTGGAACTCGCTTCCTCCTTCGCTCCGTGCCATCACCTCCATCCAGATCTTCAAAGCGGACCTCAAATCTCTTTTATTACAAAGACACTTTCAGAACTAATTCCCTCCTTCTCAGACCCCGCCAGGAAGTTCTTTAGACATTGTAAATTTGTCACATATATTTATATTTTTGTTTGTACATCCTGTGCTTGCTGCGTTTGATATTGTGTTCCTTTTGCCTGCGTTGTTTTGATTCTATGGCCTGCTATTTTTCGCCAGGAAGTTCTTTAGTCATTGTAAAATTTGTCATTTATATTCATATTTTTGCTTGTACAGTCTGTGTTTGATGTGCTTGAGATTGTGTGCCTTATGCCTGCGTCGCTTTGATTCTATGGCATGCTATTTTTGTTTGTTCCATTCCTGTAACAGTTCTCTCATGTAACATAACTGGTTCTATTGTACAGTGCTCTGACACCTTCGGGTAAAGTCCGCGCTTTATAAAAATGCATTAAATAAAATAAAATAATATAAATGGAGACCTGCATGTGCTTCAAAATAATGAGGGCAAAACGAATTTCGTTTAGTACACGCAGGTCCCCATTAACGAAATCAGCCCCCAGCTCAGCAGCATTCCAACTGCCCGGTAGCCAGTCCGGCCCTGGGTAGGAATCTATAAATCTGTGCAGATTTTGGACATTTCTGTCAAGGAACAGTGAGGAAAATGTGTTTTGATAGGCAAGGTTTGAGGCTTGCAGGGCATTAAAGGCAGGAACAGATTGTGGGATCCTGAAAGGCACACCATCCTGAACCCCCTTTGGTGTCTAGGTTTGAAAAATGTCTGGCGTTGGTAGGTTTACCTGGATGGCAGTCGAGCCTCGGCCCAAATTCCAAATCACGTTGTTTTTTGGCAGGAAATGTTGATTTTTCTACATTGCGTGTAGTAGGTGTTAAGCTGAGCTCCACATATTGGGTAGCATTTTATTGGGAGAAGTGTGGAAACAGAAAACAGCATAGCATTTGTTATTAGCAATTGAATTTGTCTTCATTATTGGCTTCCAAATGTAGGTCAGTGTACAAGAGACATCACTCTTTACAAATTAGCCGCTGATTTAAATAATAGTATGGGTCACCCAAAACTCAGAAGTGTATAAATACTCACTACTCCTAAATGCGGTATATCCTGCACATTTAAAAAAAATAGTTGTATTTCCTTTATACCCATTTTTCATTTTGTTCGGTTTTACCATATGAATTGTTGCATGGCTGTTACATCGTGAAAAATAATTACAAGGCTCAGGTTATCACCCCTTTCTAGAATTCATCCAACACTATATAGCCCTATGACCAGAAAAGTCTAACAGACGTAACATTATGTTCCTTTTGTAAATCTGGAAATATGCCAACAAATTTCAGATGAAAACGTTGTCACCAATTGCTATTTTTATCTTCTTCTCATTATTTAGTTCAAAATCAGTTTCTTTTAGTAAACTATATGAAATCTACATAAATGACCCCTTGCTGAATTTGGAATTGTGCCTAGTTTCCTGGAGTGTATGTGTGCCTCAAGTTGCACCTTCGGCCGCAGTGCGCATTCATACTTCTTCTTGTCACCTCCTATGCCATCCAGCAGCTCTGCACAGCATCCCTGGAGCAGCACCCGGCTTACTCAAACAGCCTAAGTGCACTTATCAAGACTCTTAACCTGGTGGCATCTTTCCCTTCCAACTGTCCAATCAGGAGGCAGAAAGGAGCTGCAATACCTAGCTCCACATGAATGTCATTACATTAGTCACTTCGTAATGGCAATATGAATAAATATTTTAGGTCAGTGTATATGAAATATCTCTTTATTCTACATAGGGGGAAAGGCTTATATTAAGAATTACATTTAAAAACAGATATGTGTGCAGTGAGAAAGCAAAAGAAACGTTTACAAGAAATATATATATATTGTTTTTTGCAGAGTTTTATATAGCGCGAACTAGACCCGAATCAGGTATCAGAGCGCTTTACATAGCACCAGTTAAGTTACATGAGGACGGACACACATTCATTTTAGGCACGGGGAGATTAAATGATTTGACCAGAATCACAGGAGGTTTTGGCGTCGTTACTGAGACTCGAACCCAGATCCCCAGGTCCGAGGTCGAACGCCCTAGCCGATAGCCCTTCTCAAAATTACTCCCTGGATATCTCAGCCATCCACAGAAGATAAGTGTTTTGATCTGTTTTCTGTTTATAGCAATGATAATAATCGTTCTTCACAGCCATCAACGCCATTTTTTCTATGGCTCCGCAGCAATGCGTTTTCACCAGCCTAAAAAGCATTTTCTAAACCAATTCTGCGAACCATTGTCTATGTCAGACGTGGTAATCATGTTAAATTGCCACTGTAGCAATATTTCACTCTGGCAAGTGTGTTAATCATTATGTGCAGTCGTCGTCCTGCTCTCGGTATTGCCACTGCAGGGCTTTTCCTCCATAATTTCGGCCCGCTCTTCATACGATTTTACAAAGCCCACTACTGCGACTTCCGGTTAGCAAGGAAACAGTCAAGCTGAGCACCAGCAGATGCCACTGCGGTCATTTACTTACTGCAAACAGCTTCCAGAAACAGCATAACAATGAACAGTAATAGTTTATTTTGGACAAAATACCACATAATCTCCTCTGAACATAAAAAGCGTTTCCAGTTCTCAGAGTCTCTTATCACTGTGGCTTACTAATATACACGCGCATGGTTTTCTCGTATGCAGGCATTGCAAGAAAAACACAAACACGCACGTGCGCGTACACACACACACACACGCGCACACACACTCTCTCTCTCACTCACTCTGATGTTAGTGTCAGAATTCCTTCTAGCCATTTTTTTTCTTTTAGCATACATATGGTTACTCAGTGACTTCATATCAGTGAAACATAATTTTTCTAGTGGTGGCTTTCCCATTACAAATCGCCGCTTTCAGATGTGGTAATCCAATTAAGTTGAAAAAAGACTACATGTCCCAAAATACATTCATTTGCTTGATGAAAATCACTCAGGCCTGGAAAAGTAGTGGTCTGGTGGCATGGAGTCATCTAGTAATCCCAAGCATCATGTACCTCAGCTAGGTATTTGACGTAACCTCATGATAGCGCAGTGCTTGGAGAATTCTACAGCTTCTCTCACTTTTTTGAAAAACACAGATCTTCCGGAGTCATGCAGATAACTGCTGCATAGCAGGTGACGTCAAGGAGATTTCATTTGGTAAATTAAGAACAGAGGATCCGATCGAGTCATGCCGAGGTATCTGTTACATGAGTGTTAGACTTGTCAGCCATAGGTTGATCTTCCCCAAAACGTTTTGCAGTCCACCTCCATTTTTTGATGATCTCGTTTTTGCTCGACTTAGAACTCTCCACACTTTACCACTGCTAAACAGTACTAAAGTGCATGTGTTGACTCCTTAAAACATATAACTTTGGCTTACACCCAGTTGGCACATTTCATTACTTATAAGTTTCTAGCAAAGTAGTACTACATGTACCCAGGGCCTGTACATTAAATGCTGCTGGTGTAGACTTACACTTAAGTAGACTTTAAACATGTCTCAGGCCTGCCTTTGCAGCCTGCATGCACAGTTTTTAAACTGACATTTTGACCTGGAAAAATAGGTAGGCAGGAAATGTGTACTTCAAAGGAAAACCTCTAGAAGCTTCTCTCACTTCAAAGGAGGCACCTGGAATAAAGATTTTAACCTCAGACACCAACACTTCAGTACACTTCTGGCCCTGTAGAAGACTCTGCCAGGACAAAGGACTGCTGTGCTGCTGACTGGACTGCCACTCTGCTGGCCGCTGCACTGAAGAACTGCTGCCTGCTGGGCTGACCTGCTACCCTCTTGCCTCGGTGTGAAGGACTGGACTTGGAAGCTGTACCCAGGACCACAAGAGTGACGCCATGGGCTTGTTTCTTGTATCCAGCACCTGGACTCTGAATTGTGAGTTCCACCCTGCCACCCTCTGCTTTGAGGTTTTTTTACACAGTAAAGACTCCGCTTCAACCTCGAAGCCCGCATCAGAACCGCAGTGGTGTGACACATTCTCAACGAGGGCCCTTGCACAGCTAATCTCTCATTGACAGCAGCCTTGACAACAGAGCAGGTTCTCTTATCGCAGCCTTACAGCTCCTCGGAACCGACTCATCGCCTCGGTTGCGTGCCGTATCTGCACCGCCGGACTTCAGATCACAAGGCTTTATCGACATAATCCTCAACGACAATGCAGGCCCTTGCATCCCAGCTTTACAGCTCCCAGGAACAACGAATCAACTCGGATGCATGATGCATACTCGACGCAGGACCTCGCAAAGCTCAACAACCAAGGTTTAAGGTTCTCCTGTTCAGCGGGCATAACTGGGTACCTGAACTTGTGACTTTGTCCCGGTCCGCTGCTACCAGATATCTAAAATTGCGAACTTGTGCTTTTTGAGCTATGTTTACTGAAATCTTTAAAATCAGATGTCTTTGGGTCTACTGAATGTTTTTTTTCATTTTGGTCTTGTTAAAATCGATTTTGTTTTCTAAATCTAGTGTGGGATCCTTAGGTGGTGTGTTTTCACTGTGTTACTATTTGAAGTGTTGCACAAATACCTTACCCATTGCCTCTAACTTTAGCCTGAATGCTCTGTGCCAAGTTACCAGAGAGCTGAGCGAAGGTTAATTTGCGCTTTGCTTGTGACTTCACCCTGACAAGGATTGTTGTTGCTGCTTGAGCCATGTCTCCCTCAACCAGTAACCCCATTTCTTACAGTAAGGTTATGAGCTAACTCCAGATCAACAAGGATGCAATGCTTCTTTCCTGTATTACTATTTCTCACCCTAATGCGTGCTGGCAGTTGTAGAATTATCTGGTAAACATATTGTAATGTCACACTTGTTATCATATCAATAGTATTACTCATGCAAGAAATGACTGTAGAGCCACTGCTGGCACATGGCCTCATGCCTCAGTGGACAGTGCAGGTTGGTTCCAGTGCCTGCTGTGGTCACACCACCCCTGACCTATATGTGTATTAAAAGCTCCATTGTGCAAAAACAAATGAATGGGCCTTTGTGAGGATTCTCTTACCAGTGCATTTCCAACTTAGTGTTACACACCACCTCTACTGTTCTGGTTTTCTGCGGCCGGGCAATGCAAGTGAAACATTTCCTAAAAAGGTCCAGGAGTCTTATTTAATTTTCTAACTTCTGCCCCACAATATTTCTGAGAAATGTAAAAACTCTCCAAACGTAAAACGGTCTTGGAACAATCTTGTCAAATACATCTGTCTGTGAGATGGGGAACAGTCGGAACACTGCAGTCTTAACCATGCATGTTCTGACTACGCAAGCTCAACCACGCTTGCCTTAACCGCGCATATGCGTGGTTAAGGCAGTGTGCGATCTAGCTGCTGGCTGATGCTGCTGTGGTGAAGGCGGAAGCAAGAAGATGCCAGGAAGGGACGCGGTGAGGCAAATGGGGCTTGAGGGGTAGTTTTCAGGGCTGGGGGGAGGGTCTGGGGTGTCAGGGTAGATTTAGGGACAGCATGGGGGTGGGGGGTGGGTTGGGGTACTGTATGTAATGGGGCAGGGTTTTAGGCTTTAGGGCATGGTGAGGGGAATGGGCAGTTGGTGTAGTTCTAAGTGATACAAAAAGGAATGAAGGACGGAGCGTTTGAGCAAATCAAACACTCACCCCCAGTCGACTGAACGGGGTTTAATCCATCACCATTCTTTAGCCCACTCAGCCACCCCATTTCAGACATGGCTATATGCAAATCAGTCTGACCCTGTGCCTCATGGGAACAGTCCAGCCCGAACTGCCAAGCCATGACTTCCATGGACCGGAAACAAGCATCCTGGGACCGGTTTCGGATTCATAATCCTCATCAGCCAGGCTATCTTGAATCCAGTGGCCAAGTGAGCAAGGGTCTCACGTCTGAGCATACCCTGCCACACTTAGGGCGACCAAAGTGATACAAAAAGGGATGATGGACGGAGCGTTTGAGCAAATCAAACACTCACCCCCAGTCAACTGATCTGGGTTTAATCCATCACCATTCTTTAGCCCACTCAGCCACCCCATTTCAGACATGACTATATGCAAATCAGTCTGACCCTGTACCTCATGGGAACAGTCCAGCCCGAACTGCCAAGCCATGTCTTCCATGGACCGGAAACAAGCGTCCTGGGACCGGTTTCGGATTCATAATCCTCATCAGCCAGGCTATCTTGAATCCAGTGGCCAAGTGAGCAAGGGACTCAGGTCTGAGCATACCCTGCCACACTTAGGGCGACCAAAGTGATACAAAAAGGGATCATGGGCGGAGCGTTTGAGATAAATCAAACACTCACCCCCAGTCAACTGATCTGGGTTTAATCCATCACCATTCTTTAGCCCACTCAGCCACCCCATTTCAGACATGGCTATATGCAAATCAGTCTGACCCTGTGCCTCATGGGAACAGTCCAGCCCGAACTGCCAAGCCATGTCTTCCATGGACCGGAAACAAGCATCCTGGGACCGGTTTCGGATTCATAATCCTCATCAGCCAGGCTATCTTGAATCCAGTGGCCAAGTGAGCAAGGGACTCACGTCTGAGCATACCCTGCCACACTTAGGGCGACCAAAGTGATACAAAAAGGGATGATGGACGGAGCGTTTGAGCAAATCAAACACTCACCCTCAGTCAACTGATCTGGGTTTAATCCATCACCATTCTTTAGCCCACTCAGCCACCCCATTTCAGACATGGCTATATGCAAATCAGTCTGACCCTGTGCCTCATGGGAACAGTCCAGCCCGAACTGCCAAGCCATGTCTTCCATGGACCGGAAACAAGCATCCTGGGACCGGTTTCGGATTCATAATCCTCATCAGCCAGGCTACTTGAATCCAGTGGCCAAGTGAGCAAGGGACTCACGTCTGAGCATACCCTGCCACACTTAGGGCAACCAAAGTGATACAAAAAGGGATGATGGACGGAGCGTTTGAGCAAATCAAACACTCACCCCCAGTCAACTGATCTGGGTTTAATCCATCACCATTCTTTAGCCCACTCAGCCACCCCATTTCAGACATGGCTATATGCAAATCAGTCTGACCCCATGCCTCATGGGAACAGTTCAGCCCGAACTGCCAAGCCATGTCTTCCATGGACCGGAAACAAGCATCCTGGGACCGGTTTCGGATTCATAATCCTCATCAGCCAGGCTATCTTGAATCCAGTGGCCAAGTGAGCAAGGGACTCACGTCTGAGCATACCCTGCCACACTTAGGGCGACCAAAGCGATACAAAAAGGGATGATGGACGGAGCGTTTGAGCAAATCAAACACTCACCCCCAGTCAACTGATCTGGGTTTAATCCATCACCATTCTTTAGCCCACTCAGCCACCCCATTTCAGACATGGCTATATGCAAATCAGTCTGACCCTGTGCCTCATGGGAACAGTCCAGCCCGAACTGCCAAGCCATGTCTTCCCTGGACCGGGATCAAGCTTCCCAGGATCGGTTTCTGGCATTACAGCCGTCTTCAGCCGGGCTTGCTTGACTCCAGTGGCAAAGTGAGCAAGGGACTCACGTCTGAGCATACCCTTCCAACTTAGGGCGAACAAAGAAAAACCAAAGGTGATGATGGACGGAGCGTTGACAATACAAACACTCACCCCAGTCAACTGATCTGGGTTTAATCCATCACCGTTCTTTATGCTCAGACGTGAGTCCCTTGCTCACTTTGCCACTGGATTCAAGCAAGCTGGGCTGAAGACGTCTGGAATGCCAGAAACCGGTCCTCGGAAGCTTGTTTCCGGTGCAGGGAAGACATGGCTTGGCAGTTCGGGCTGGACTGTTCCCATGAGGCACAGGGTCAGACTGATTTGCATATAGCCATGTCTGAACTGGGGTGGCAGAGTGGGCTAAAGAACGGTGATGGATTAAACCCAGATCTTTTGACTGGCTGTGAGTGTTTGATTGATTCAGATGCTCCGTCCATCACCACCCCCTTTTGTACCGCTTTTGGCCGCCATAAGTGTGGCCGGGTATGCTCAGACGTGAGTCCCTTTCTCACTTTGCCACTGGATTCAAGCAAGCCGGGCTGAAGACGGCTGGAATGCCAGAAACCGGTCCTCGGAAGCTTGTTTCCGGTCCAGGGAAGACATGGCTTGGCAGTTCGGGCTGGACTGTTCCCGTGAGGCACAGGGTCAGACTGATTTGCATATAGCCATGTCTGAACTGGGGTGGCAGAGTGGGCTAAAGAACGGTGATGGATTAAACCCAGATCTTTTGACTGGCTGTGAGTGTTTGATTGATTCAGATGCTCCGTCCATCACCACCCCCTTTTGTACCGCTTTTGGCCGCCATAAGTGTGGCAGGGTATGCTCAGACATGAGTCCCTTGCTAACTTTGCCACTGGATTCAAGCAAGACGGGCTGAAGACGGCTGGAATGCCAGAAACCGGCCCTCGGAAGCTTGTTTCCGGTCCAGGGAAGACATGGCTTGGCAGTTCGGGCTGGACTGTTCCCATGAGGCACAGGGTCAGACTGATTTGCATATAGCCATGTCTGAACTGGGGTGGCAGAGTGGGCTAAAGAACGGTGATGGATTAAACCCAGATCTTTTGACTGGCTGTGAGTGTTTGATTGATTCAGATGCTCCGTCCATCACCACCCCCTTTTGTACCGGGGTAGTTCTAAGGGCTGGGGTGGTCGGGGTAGGTTTCAGGGTAATGGAAGGGGTTGATGTAGTTTAAGGGACAACACGGGGTGGGAGGTCAGGGTAGTGTCAGTAAAGGGGCAGCGTTTTAGACCTTAGGGCAGAGGGAGGGGAAGGAGTAGATCAGAACTAGGGAATGCCAAAAACAGACCAAAAAAACTCTTTGAAATTCTGAATCAACAATCAAACAAATTGGCTAAATCCGCACTCGTAACATCAACCTCACAGCCGAGTAGTGAAGAATTTTCCTCATTCTTCACAGCAAAAACAAATTCCCTCCTACTTGAACTAAGTATGGTGGCAAGCGACTTAGCCTCCCCAAAGATCACCCTCGATGTCAATCTGGTACAACATGGGCTAACCCTACCCAAGAATAACTCTCACTGTTCTACTTTCAAACTTAACGATCCTCATGACATCAGCAAAATTCTTACGACTACCAAACTCAACAACCACTTCAATAACCCTGCCCCGTCAAATTGCCTACCCGACATCAACCATATCATCACCCCCTCTATGGACCAAAATCAACCATGCCTCGTTAACACAAGGTCACATCCCAGAATGCCTTAAAACCGGACAGGTCACCCCTATCATCAAAAAACCAACAGCTAATACCTCAGACCCCAACAACTTCCGACCAATAACCAACATTCCCATGCTAGCTAAGGTCTTGGAAAAATGTGTGCAGCATCAACTGAACCAACACATCACAATTTTCAATCTACTGAACATCCACCAGTCAGGTTTCAGACCAGGTCATAGCACTGAAACAGCCATCCTGCATATAGTAGATGATGCCCTCTTAGCCTGTCATGTAGATAGGTTTTGCCTTCACACTGTGTTAAGTTAGTATGAGCTTATTAGAAGTTTAAACGCCATTTTTCCTTTCTGCTGCTTCTGCACACGGCACATATTGTTATTAATGCTTTGAGCCTAGTAGAATATTTTGCTTCACACGAGAATAATATGTTTTCCTATAGTATCAGCTTTGCTTGGTAAGCTATGTCTGAACAGTGAGTGCCGAGGCCTTCAAGGTTATTTCAACACAGTGGTTGTTGTTTGGTCTGATCAGCGCACGTCCTAGACATAACACATATGCAGCTGTGGCCAACTCTGGCTTTTGGCGCGTTTAATCATGCACTGCGCAGAGCATGCAAACACTCTTGATGAATATTCGCATGCAGAGAGCTGGTGTAGGAGATGATGTGATCCCTTTCTACTAAGACTAGAGGTATGGGGCCGCCCTTCTAAAACCCAAAGA
The DNA here is from genome assembly GCF_964261635.1 of Lissotriton helveticus. Taxonomy (NCBI): domain Eukaryota; kingdom Metazoa; phylum Chordata; class Amphibia; order Caudata; family Salamandridae; genus Lissotriton; species Lissotriton helveticus. Next base: position 1,629,658,489 of record NC_136063.1, on the reverse strand, counting down.
GACCTTCTGTAGATATAATATAATATACTAGCAAGGGAGGGTAAGCCTGAGGTGTCATTTAGCCTTCTTCCCTATAGCATTTTAACATGCTTTCTCCCTTTGTATTTTATAGAATAGTAATTATGCTGATAACCTTGTTGCTTATAATATGTTTGCTTGTATTAGCTAACATACGGTGCCTGAGAACACGGCATTAGAAATAAATATTTCAAACTTGCACGTGTCTTCATTTACTCCTCATTCTGGACTGGTAATGTTAGTATAACGAAAGAGTGTTCATGTGTTCCACGTTACCTGAAGTGTTCTAAGGCCATGTTCTGGGTTGTCTAATCATTGGGGGTATGGAAGAACCAATGAGACACTGATTGCTAGTCTGGTAGGGGATTTTGGATACTGAGGTGAGTTTTGGTACACCCTAATTCACTGAGGTTCTAAGTCTCTATGCACAGTTCTGCGTAGGAGCAGAATCCCTGCGACAAGCCCTTGACAGCAATAAAACCTGCCTACTAGTCCTACTCGACCTCTCCTCAGCCTTCGACACGGTCAATTATGACAAACTCCTAAGAAGACTAGAAAACAGGATGGGTCTATCTCGCACAGTCCTTCTATGGTTCAAATCCTTTCTGGAAAACAGAACACAATCGTTCATGTCCAACAAGATTCTTTCACTCTCCTCACCTAACCTACTAGCAGTACCACAAGGCTCCACCCTATCCCCCACTCTATTCAACTTATACGTCGAACAACTTACCGATCTACTACAGCAGGCGAACATCTCCTACCACATGTACGAGTATTATACCCAACTTTACACCAAGATCACCTCCATCGAAGAGATAAAGACAATGAATCTAGCTCTCAAAAAAAGGCAAATGATGAGCAACCAACTTCTTCAAGCTAAACTCACAAAAAACTGAATTCCTTCTAATCTCGCCCCCAACAACTCCCGGGAAACAAAGGAATGGACCAAAATGATCACTGCTCTGAACTGTACACCAACATTGGTGGACTCTACAATTTCGCTTGGTATCACACTGGATAAGAACCTTAACATGCAAACTCACATCAACCTGATGGCTAAAAATGGTCGCTTTCACCACAGCTATCTCAGAAAAATGAAGCCATTCATTGAAAACCCAGACCTCAAAACTGCAGTCCAGTCCCTAGTCATATCAAGGCTGGAATACGGATGATCTACCCTCTCAGGTTTGCCTAAAATCTCAACCGCCCCTCTAAAAGCCTGTCTTAACGCTGCAGCAAGACTTATAGCAGGATCTAAGAAATTTGACCACATCTCACCACACCTAAAGGCATCAATTGGCTACCTTACAAAACTCGTATTCACGTAAAGATGGCTTGCATCACGCACAAGGCATTACTCCACAACACCCCACAATACCTAGCTCAGAAACTTACCTTATCTGGAGGAAACACACACTCTAGGAGTGCAGACAAACTACTCTTGAAACCCTCGCGGTTCAACAAGATTAAAACCTCCAACAGAGCATTTTTGGGAGCGGCACCAAGAATCTGGAACTCACTTCCGCCATCAATCAGAAAAATCGACCCAATACCTCTCTTCAAAAAGGAAGCAAAACTATTCCTGATGAACACATTCCTCACTTAAATCTGGACAATCACTAATCTAACTCATGTCCTCAAAACTTGACTACACTCGCCATCCACAGATAGGGCAGATTATGATAGTGGACGGACCTGAGTCTGTCCGCCACCATAGAGTAGGAGGGACCGTCCGCAGGGGCTGCGGCGGTCCCTCCGTGCAGATTAGGATGTGACGCAAGGGTGGCGGTCCATCCTCAATCTTTAACATTGCGGCGGTGGCAGCTTCAAGCTGCGCCCGCCGCAATGTTAAAAATGCATGCACGGCATTTGCGTGCACAAAGCAGCAGGCACCGCGCGGTGTCTGCCGCTTTGTCCAAGCAAATGCAGGGGGGTACCATAGGTACCCCCCATGTGCACCCCCCACACCCCCTTCACCCAGGGGGCTCACAACAGGCCCCCAAAGTGAAGGTCCGTATGCTTTTCCACGGCGGAAAAGCCGCCGCGGAAAAGCATACATTTTACACCATCATAATATGACTGGCGGTGTCTGATAGTTGGAAGGCGACCGCGGCGGAAAAGCGGAGGACAGATTGTAAGACCCACCAGCCATCCTAATTTGGCGGTGGGTCTTTCAAGCCTCCGCAGCGGATTTCCCGCATCCTCCGGGCCGGCGGTGGCTTCCGCCGTCCCGGTGGATGCGGGAAATCCGCCATCGTAATAGGCCCCTTAGTTAGATGCTAAGACTTGCACAATCTCGAACTGACTTTTATCGCTCAAAATTACTCTCTTTTCTGCTTTTTCTTTGAACTAAGTTATGCTGTATTGATCACTGTTATGACATGGTTTTTGTATGCCACGTGTGCACTATTTGTGATATCTAATATTTTGTTCATTATGTGAAGCGCTCTGATACCCTACCTTGGGTCTGGCTAGCGCTTTAGAAAACTCTAAAAATAAAATAAAAATAATAAAGTGGTGTAGTTTTAGGGACAGCACAGCTGGTGGGGGGTCGAGGTAGTGTTTGCAAAGAGGCAGGGTTTTAGGGACAGTGCTGGGGAGAGGTCGGGTGGTCGGGGGTTGGGGGGTCGGGGCAGTGGTGACCTTTGCCGCACATCCCCTTTGCCATTCATGCTAAAGGCATGCGTGGTAATGGAATGCGTGGTTAAGACTCATTTGTGGTTTGGGCTTCGTGGTAGAGGCACGTGTGGATTAACCATGCATGCCGCTATCATATAACCCTGTGAGGGTGTTACTGAAGGCAAAAATATGAATACTGCTAACCTCCATTAGCCAGTATTAACACATACATTACTATACATTTGCTTAAATAACAACTATTTAGTTTCCCATTTCAAATGTAATTTGCATATGTAAATCTAAGTTAAAAATGGTGTCCAATCCAGTACATTTTGATGTTGTCTTTAATTTATTTTTAACACAAAGCATAGAATAACTAATGTCTTTCAAGGCTGTGAGAACAGGGCATCCTGCCAGACCTCATGTCATGGGGACATCACCAGACAAGCCTGACTTATTTGCACAATGAGAAATGTACAAAATAATGGTTTAGGCTTAAAAAACAAAACCGCTCCTATCATTATCACCAATGTTAATAAATCATTAGGTGCACATGGACAGAGAATGGCAGCCGTTACGCGTCCCCCTTAATTGAAAAATTCTAACTATTATATAAAATATGGTCCAGCACTCTAACTTAGTGTCCAGGTGGTAGACTGGGAGAATGTCTTATATAGTCCACATATAATGGATGAGGAACATATCGCATTCAATTATGTAATGTAATCTTCAAATAACTTCATGATGATCCACAATTTGAATTAATGAGTCATCCTTAATTGACGAATAATTTCCCAAACATAGTTTTTCATTTGTATCTATATCCAACGCATTTCGTTCTCTACAACCTTCTTCAGGGCTACAATAAAATCCATATATTTATACATATATTAGCCACACAGAAATTACAAATCTCCTTATATACACTCCTTAAAAACAAGCGTGCAAAGAATGGGTTTGACCATTCTACTTGTACCATTTTGATCTATTTACACATCATTGAGCACCCAAATCATCAACCCCAAACGTGATCATAATCTATTAGTTCCTATACATTTTATCCTTAGAAATCAAAATCCATGTTCATTATTTGTATTTGAAAACACGCGTTCCATCAGCAACGCTACACGGACCGCACCAACAGTGCTTGTAAGGTTCCTTTATTAAAAGACTGACAGGCATGACATGTTTCAAGTCCAGCGACTCTTCCTCCTATGCCTCTTGCTGTAATGTCAGTGGGTTTGTTAGATTTAAATAACGTAACTAATTAAGACATTGAAAAGGGACCACGTCCATTTCTTCCAGTTTAAAGAGGCAGTTTCAGCATGCTTTCCTTTATGTAATTTTCACCGTATTTCCACAGTACAATGAAGGTTAGTACAAATTCTTTGTTTTAGGTTACCCTTTAACCCCCAAGTGGCATCGTTATCACGGTTTTCCTTGGTTGTATATTCTTGTTGCTCTTTACTCACGTCATAAGGGACTACAATTCCCAGAGTGCTTCACAACTGCCCTTTACTTTCATACTGGTTTTCAATGTCGGTGTTGGTAAAACCACACTTAATCCACACGGTACCGAGTGTAACACATGCTTTTACCAGGATAGTTCCATATCTCGGTCACGGTGTACAAGTAGTGTCTCACAACCACTGAGTTTCCATGCAGTTTCTTCGTTTGCTTTAAATAACAAAGTCATTTCCTCAAGTACGAAGTGCTGCGGAAAATTCATCTGCAAATCCTAGCTGCTGAAAAAGTAAATTCTCCAAGTTGAGGCTGGCCTCACACAGTGGCCCTTCCATCGCAAACTTCGTTCCTGTTCGACTTTTGCAGCCGGAGGGCACTCCTTCATAAAAAGCTCCATGATTCATTTCATCACCCTGACAAAAGGGAGTACCTCCTCCTCACGGATCGAGGCCCGTTTCGAGGTGTGTCAGACACCTCTATAGAAATCCAAAGAAAACACGCATTCCATTAGCAACGCTACATACATTTTATTCTCAGAAATGTACCTATTATATATATATATGTATATGTATACAAAGAACATCCTGTGTTGCCCCTATTTTACCTCATCCCAAAAGTCCACAAAGGCTTAGATCCTCTGCAAGGCAGACCTATTATTTCTGCCATTAACAGTTGTTTTAAGAACACATCGAAGTACGTCGACCATTATCTGCAAGAATTTGTTACGGCTTTGCCAACATATCTACGGGATTCAAGAGACTTCTTATTCAAACTCAGTACTGTCAAATGGTCACCAGATATGATTTTTATGACTCTTGACATTTCTGCACTTTATATGTGTATTAGACACGAAGATGGTATCCGCGCAGTACAGTATTATCTAGACCAAAGAAATATTGGTATGTATCAGCACAACAAAATGTTGGTTGAAATGATTAGAAGATGTCTGAACAATAATGTGTTTTTGTTTGACTCTAAGATCTATAGACAGAAACGGGGTGTGGCGATGGGGGCATGCTTCTCCCCCAGCTATGCATGTTTACATGTAGGCTGGTGGGAGGAGCATGTCCTCAGATGCCAACACAAGGCCCTATATGATGCCCATGTAGCCCACATGTGGCGGTACATTGATGACGTGTTCATTATATGGAAAGGCAATAGGGAGCAGGCGTTGGAATTTGTCCAACGTATCAATGACAATGAGCTCAACTTAGCCTTTACCAGCGACATCAGTGTGCATACAGTGAATTTTTTGGACATCAAGGTCACAATACAAGAAGGGGTCATTACTACTAATCTATATCAGAAACCAACAGCTGGTAACACGCTTCTGCACGCGACCAGTTTCCATCCCCGCCATACTATTGATAGTTTACCATATGGTGAATTCTTGAGAATAAGGCGAGCGTGCAGTACAGAACTGGCATGGATAGAGTCACAAGATATTGCGAAAAAGAGACTGTTAGCTAGAGGCTATGGGAAGCATATCTTGGAGGCAGCATTGCAAAAGGCTAACTCCTTAGATAGAAACAGTCTGCATCAACCACATTCCCGAACTACCAGAGAAGGGGAAATTTCATTGTGTAGCACAGCCACTACATCAGAGGAACCCATAGGGGAAGCCTCTTGTAGATTTATCACCACATACAGCAAACAGTCACAAGCAATTAGGAAGATTATTAACTCCCAGTGGCCTATTGCATTGACTGATGGCGTTATGAAAGAAGTCTTGCCCATTAAACCGGACTTCACTTATCGTAAAGCTCATTCCATGAGATCTGATTTAGTCAAAAACAGTCCAGAGATAGTCAATAAAGATTATTGGGTATCTTCCAAATATGGTTTTCACAAGTGTAGCAGTTGCAGAGCCTGCAAATTTGGTGCTAATACTAAAACATATCACAGTGCCTTCAATGAAAATGAAATTAAAATCAAAGGCAATTTCAACTGCAGAACGGAGTACGCGGTATATGTTTTAACCTGCAAATGCGGACTCCGTTATGTAGGGAGCACCAAATTGCCGGCACAGGCTCGCATTCTCCAACACCTCAGGGCCACTGTCAACTCAGACCCATCTTATCCCGTCGCAAGACATGTCAAGGCAGAGCATGGAGGCAATCGCAATGTCTTGACCTATTTTGTAATTGACAGTGTGCCAGCAAGCAAAAGAGGTGGCGACAGAGATAAGTCCCTCAGGCAGTTGGAGACGAAATACATTTTAGAACTAGACACCAAAAGTCCGAAAGGTCTTAACACTTGCGAAGATCTGCATCATTATTTATGACAACGCATATCAGATTATGGTTTAAGAAGCTTTACATGTTCTCTGTCGATGATTTATATTTATAGATGAAATTTTTCCATGATGTGTTTATAATGGTTATTTATATTTAGGTCTTTTAAGGATGGTGTTCTGTGAATGGGGATCTCATCATGAATTTATTGTAAATTTATGGTTTTATCTAATTTTACTGATGCCAGGTGTTTGTATTTAGACATGACCTACTATTTATTTATTTATATATATATACATTTTTGCACATTAGGATATCATCTTGCATAAGTCACTTTACCCCTGTACTCTAGTACTTGATTTCTGTATGAACATTGAAACAGAATTTGATCGAAATCTACTTGCCCTTTCCCTTATACGCTTCCCCGGCTGGGGAATTGATAGTTTAATAATGGTTTTGCACAAATAGAAAGTTTTCACTACACATTGCACTTTATAGGCACAACAGCACTTTTCCTGTTTTTAACCAGTGACCACTATTGTGCGTTCAGTTTAGACATATTGACGATGATAAATGTTATACAATATAGGCATGTTTATACTGACCTTTGTATTTGTACTTGTTGCGATACACAATTGCATTATGCATACATTGGGTCTAGATGTTCTCTGCTTTGTACAGTATTATATTTTTAAATCCTAGGATTTTTTAGTAAGTTTAGCATATTGAGGACTCTGGTGCGATAATATGTATTGGTACTGTTATAAGTTGTGTTCGTTTAACTTATATCTTTTTATATATACAATGGTCAGGTTATACGAGTTTACAAATATTGCTATGACGAGAAATATGCTGTATTTGTACAGATAAAATGTATAATTGTAAATTCGTCAATTGTGGCAGACAACTAAATTTAAAAGAAGTCTGTCAGCTATTTCTATGAAGCACTCAAAAAAATGGTCACATGGCACAGGATGTAGTGATTTTTGATTGGTGGTTTGCCGTTTTTTAAAACAGTCTGGTGTGTGATGGCAAACACTTTGTATTCTGGTGAACAAGGCGACAGGGTCGCCGAAACGCGTCTGGTTCGCGGCACTCCTGCTGCACACGAAAAAATGAAATAAACAAGACACTGCTGCACATGCTACCTGATTCCGTGTCCGTTCTTCTCTAAGAGGGTGCTGCGGCTCGTGGCACTCTTTGGAGCGTTGTTGCATATATATATATATATATTCTATGAGACTACTCTGCCTCCTAGTGAAGTACGCAAAATTAGATCGTGATAAGGATCTATTGGAGATCACCCGCATCAATGAGGAACTGGACAAAGAGCTGTTTGTGAAGGACAAAGCACTAATCGAACAAACCAAAAAAGAAATTAAGGAACGTTTGTCAAAACATGAAAATACCATCAAGCAAAGAAAGGTGTATAAATTTGCCCGCGATGAGCAGGATTATAAGTTGGGGCAGATTTACACTTTCGCACGAAAATATGACCATCTGCGAAAACAATGTGTGTTAAATAAAATACCTTTCAAGCAAGGACCTACGCCAGTGCAAGCACAAGCCTCACCTTCGCTGCGAGGTGAGTCCAACGCATCAGAATCAAATGAGAGTCTAGTACCCACTAGTGAGGACTCAGATGGTGGTTCCTCTGGTTCAAAGGAAGGGGATATGGGCCAACTAACCCTACAGGAAGAACTGGAATATATGAGGATACAGAGAAAAGGTACCTTGAGGTCCAGGAACACGAACCAACAAGGCAATTCCTCAGGAACTCAAGGAGGCGCGAGCGCAGAAAGTGCGCCAAGAGGAAGAGGACGGCCACAAAAAAAGAAAACATGGGTGAACAAAAAACAATAAATGACAAAACTATCATTAACCTGACTGAAATCGAGCTAAATGAGGCTGAAAAACAGCTGTTGACTCTTGGACTCTCATATTGCCCCGAAAGCAATTTTGATTATTGCAGCACGAGGGTGGAGGTCTTTAAGTTCATCAGAAAAATAAAATTGAAAAAATATTATGCCATCAAGACCAGCTTAGCCTCCAAGAAAAAGACCACAGGCATTTTAACAACAAAAAAAAGTGGCTTGCAAGCAAAAGATTTAAGTTTGCTAAAAACGATGCATCATCTACGTCGTGAAGACTCTTTGGAACTTAACACCCAAGAGGTTGCTATAGAAGAGGATATAAATTTGGGATCAACACCGACAAGTGCATTTAGGTTGCCATCAACATTTATTCCCAACATGCCCAAGGACTCAATAGATACTTATGCAGAGTTGATTACCAGTGGCCTGAAACAACTGCAGACCAAGGTAAGAAAAACACAAAGATCTATGAATATCAGAATGCGCCCTTACAATAATCTCATGAAGAAACTCAAAACGAATGAGACTGTGATTATTAACCAATCAGACAAAGGGGGCAATGTGGTCCTTTGGGGGAAAAAACAATATATGGAAGAAGCATACAAACATCTTAATGACACTTCTTGTTATATTACCATTGATCTCAAAGCTACCAAGGTGATACAACAACTATACCACAAAGAACTTAATGAGTGGAGACATGAGGGCCTACTTACTAAAGATGAAGCGAAATTTTTACAGAAAGATTTCCCAATTTTACCAAACATGTACTTCATCCCAAAGGTCCACAAAGGCATTACACCAACTCCGGGGAGACCCATAGTTTCCGCGATTAACAGCCTCTTTGAAAACACATCAAAATTCATTGATTTCTATTTGCAGGACTTTGTCACTTCATTACCCTCTTACATACGTGACTCTACCGAATTCCTGCGAGCACTTGAAAATTGCGACTGGTCGGCTGACCTTTTACTCATGACCATGGATATATCTACACTATATACAAGCATCTCCCACACTGACGGATTAAGAGCAGTGAAATTTTATTTGGACAAGAGACCAATAGAATTACACAAACATAATGCCATGCTTTTGACCATGATTGAACGTTGCTTGCACAATAATGTATTCCTCTTTGACAATCGGGTATACAAGCAACTAAGGGGGGTGGCCATGGGGGCATGCTTCTCTCCCAGCTACGCGGGGCTCCACGTTGGCTGGTGGGAGGAGCATGTCCTCAGGGTACAACACTCTGATGTATGGTCGAGGAATATAGTCATGTATATGAGGTATATAGATGATGTATTCGTGATCTGGAGGGGAAACAGAGAAGAAGCTCAGAATTTTGTGCATGCGATCAATGGCAATGACTGTAACCTTGTGTTTACATCAGACATAAATGCCACGAGAATCAGTTTCCTCGATGTTATGGTGGAAATTATAGACAACAAGATAACAACTAGTCTATTCAGAAAAGAAACAGCAGGTAACTCCATCTTACATGCTGAAAGTTTCCACCCTAAACACACCATTAGGGCCATTCCCTATGGAGAGTTCCTCAGGATTCATCGAGCCTGCAGTACGGCAGAGCTCAGGGATAAAAACCAATCTGAGGCTAAACTAAGACTAGAAGCGAGAGGTTACAGCAAGAACATGTTGGATTCAGCCATGACTAGAGCCAACAACCAAAACAGACTAGAGCTGCTTAAAACTTCTCCCCAAGTCAAATTACTAACAGACACACATAAGATGGAAGAAACCAATACTGGTGTCAGGCTAATAACAGGATACAGCCGTCAGGCCCGCCAAATCTCCAGCCTTATTAGGAAACAATGGCCAGTTGTCCTCACAGATCCAGTGTTAAGAGAAATCTTACCCCCCAAACCAACTGTCACTTACAGGCGTGCTTTCAGCATGCGGAATGAGTTGGTTTCAAGCAGTCCAGAGATGCCAAAAAACGATGATTGGCTTTCGCCACGTAAGGGCTTTTACAAGTGCATATCTTGCCGCGCTTGTAATTTTGATCCAAAACCCATTAACATCAGGGCACATCAGGGCACATTTCACTTGCAGAACTGAGCTGGCAGTGTATGTTCTCACTTGCACATGTGAGTTACGGTACGTTGGGAGCACAAAATTACCTGTGCACCAACGCATTTTACAACACCTAAGAGCAATAACAAATAATGACCAAAGTTACCCTGTTGCTCGGCATTTCCACTTACATCACAATAGAAATTTATCACATTTAAAGTACTATGTGATTGATGCAGTGAGAACCTCTAAAAGAGGGGGAGACTATGAAAAACAACTTAGACGTTTGGAATCTAAATATATTGTTCGGCTGAACAGTAAGAGCCCGGGGGGGCTCAATATGGGTGAAGAACTCAGTAACTTCCTGTAATACCCTTATCAGTTATATACAATCTTTTCTCCTTCTGCCTCAACACTAGACCTTATATGAGGCAGTAGTATAGTACCATTTAGTCGCTTATTATTTTAGAGCAAGGCAAGAATTATTTTCAATTTTATATGTGACATCAGCACTGGTACACGTTTAATTAAAATTAAATTTAGTTAAGTTTCATTCGGCACCATCATGGTTTATACCCAGTCACACTCCTTCCCCACCGTTATTTTATGTTTACAATTTTGTTTATTTAATGGACATGTAATTAACCATGACAAGTTGTGCGCTAGTCCCCCGAGCACAATATTGCATCTTTAATCTATAGAACTTACAGATGCATGTATCAAATATCATAGATTACATGAGATTAAACATGGATATGAGATAGCTTTGTAACAGTGTTACAGAATGCATAGTCGGCCTAGTAAAACATCAAAACGTCAAATAAGATTTGGTTGATTATATATGGTTGAAGTAATATCTACCAGTAATGTGATAGCATTTTAAATTGCGTATTTGCACAGTTATAAAGTTTACATGGCACTTTGCACTTTTATATAAATTGTATTTAAACATACAAATCATGTCTGTTCAGGCATTACGCATTTGCACGTGGCACTTTACAAATGTGCCTATTTGCACATTAATTTGCGCATTTGCACATGTGTCTTATGTTTACATTAACATTGAATGAATATAATACTATTTGCACTTATGTGATTACCACTAGGATTGTTATAGTATTTGTACATATATGATTGAATAATATATGTTTCACCATTTACAAATGGCCGCTATGGACGTTACCTATTATCAGATTTTAAGCCATCAGTCCTCTGTCTATGTTAATTACTGTGAATGCACCGGCGCGCTTTTTGAACATTAGTGTTTGTTATTTAATGGTTACCATGTCCAGTTTCTCGCTGACAGTGAGCAAGGGCGTCCGCGCCCGAAACGCGTCTGTTTGATGATTCCTGCACCCTGCACTTTAATGACAAAATAAAAGAAGCGATTTGACAAGCCTGACTCCGGACGATCATTGTTGTTTGCGCGCTGGGAAAACAGGCAGAGGCGCTGCCGTTTTTCAAGTCGGAGAGTAATATATATATATATATATATATATATATATATATATAAACATATATATATTACCTACTGGCGGTCGCCAGTAGGTATATATAGTTAGGATTTTTTCTCTATGGGTTTTTTGAAAATTCTATGTCTAATAACTTTGGCGTTTGTGGACGGAATTGGCTGAAATTTTCAGGAAAATGGCACATTTTGTTTCTGAGCAGCCCTTGAAAATTTGGGGGGGGTTCATCAAGGGGGGGCTGAGAAAAAAGGGGGGTCCCAAAACGTGTTTTTAACATTGAGTTTTCCATAGGGCGGTTGGCCTCACTTTTAGCCCGAACGGCTGAATGGATTTGCACGAAACTTGGCAAAATTGTAGGGACTGGTAGCCCGATGTGCCTTTTGTAGGTCTCAATATATGTGCTACAGTGGATTTTGAGAAATTAATGTTTAAAAAAAGATATATATCTGTAACAGCGGACCGGGCAGCGCTCCAGGACGCGTACTTTTCGCGCAACGGAGCTTTGTGAAGCGAAGCTGATTGGTTCTCCGGCGTCTGTCAACATTCCAAACAGTCCGTAGCGGCCGCCATCTCGTCTCTCGGTAGGATCGAGAGACAAGAGGAGGCCAAAGCGAAGGGGCAAATGACCATAAGGGGGAATAGTAGATCCTCGCTGACCCCCTACGTTTGATGTGGAGGTTTTAAAAGGGCCCCGTGGGGCAAAAAAAAAAAAAATAATAATAATCGAACGGCTGAATGGATTTGCACGAAACTTGGCAAAATATTAGGGACTGGTAGCCCGATGTGCCTTTGCTAGGTCTCAATATATGTGCTCCAGTGGATTTTGAGAAATTAACGTTCAAAAAAAGATATATATCTGTAACAGCGCTCCGCTTCGCGTACTTTTCGCGTTACGGAGCTTTGCGAAGCTGATTGGTTCTTCGGCGTCTGTCAACATTCCAAACAGTCCGTAGCGGCCGCCATCTTGTCTCTCGGTAGGATTGAGAGACAAGAGGAGGCCAAAGCGAAGGGGAAAATGACCATAAGGGGGCATAGTAGATCCTTCCTGACCTCTTAGGTTTGATGTACCATTTTGCCAAGTTTGGTGTAATTCCGTTCAGCCATTCAGGCTGTAGACGTATGTAAATGTCCTATGGAAAATTGCATGGGGAAAACACATTTGAAAGTGTTGAAATTTAGAACCAATTAAAATGTTAGTTTGGTTTTGTATTTGTGTGTGATGAAAGTTAATTGGTTATGTATATATTTCAAATGAGAGGAAACCACAGCCATTTTGTGATACTACTGTCTGAGGTACATTTGTGAGGAATTTTTGGTGGTGAATTTCTGGTGTTTGATTTACACAGTACTAACACTTCTCCTACTTTTAAAAAGGTGAGTTGTTAATTTGTAAGGGGAACTATGTTGTACACTTGAAGATAATTTGAAAAATGTTTTCTGTTATTTATTTGCAGTCCTTCTGTTATACTAAATACTTGATAAAGTTAGTTTTATATTATGTATTACTAAAAACGATAAATGAAAGTGATTATTTTTTTCTGCAATTTACAGCAAGCAATTTCAAAATAAAATGGCTCACAATGAAGAGACCGTGGCAATTTCTTTTGAATTGTCCACTACATTGATTGAAATTGAGAGCACCAATAATGAAATATTGTCACAAGGAGGAGATGACTTGTATGATTCCATTAGATTGATTGAAATGGACAGCACCAATAATGAAATATTGGCACAAGGAGATGACTTGAATGATTCCACTACATTGATTGAAATTGACAGCACCAATAATGAAATATTGTCACAAGGAGGAGATGACTTGAATGATTCCACTACATTGATTGAAATTGAGAGCACCAATAATGAAATATTGTCACGAGGAGATGACTTGAATGATTCCACTACATTGATTGAAATTGACAGCACCAATAATGAAATATTGTCACAAGGAGGAGATGACTTGAATGATTTTTTTGATCAATCTCTTGATGGCGAATTTATCGAATGTTTGGAGACCATAGAGTTACAAGAATCATCATTGCAGACTTTTCATGAGGACATTGCTGATGAGGACATGTTACTAGTTCTTTCAAATTTAGAAAATTCTGAAGAATAAATTTATATTTAGAAATCAAAAATTGTTTGAGACATTATTCATTTTTATTTTTAATTTATGAGGTTGTAGCGAAGTGATTGTAGTATAAAATGAGACTTATAGTATAGAGTGCAACATTTTTATGTTACATGGTAAGTTTACTCATATTTACTTCCCTTCTGCCACTATATTATCTCCAATGTGTATTTGACATCTCTTCTTCATCTCCGGCCTCCTTTCTCTCACTGTGTCTCCGATGCATCTTATCGCTGCTATTTTGTGTAATTACAGAAGAGAGTAAAATAAAATAGTTCGGAACGTGAAAAGGGGGCAAAGTAGAGTACTCCTCACCCCCTAGGCCTTTTTAGGCGGTCCCAAAAGGATCAGTTTCTGCTTTCCTGAGAGATTATGGTATGAGTTCCATATACCACAATAACTTGCATTACAACATGCAAGATATCAATCTCCTTTTGGAGATATTCGCGCTAAGCGCGAATATCTCCAAAAAGTAACACCTGCCCTGAGCAGTTCTTAGCCATGTTATCCAATGGGAGGTGGATAACATGGCTAAGAGCATTAGCTCGGTAATGCATGAATATCGCTGACTTTTGAGCGATATTAATGCATTGCGGCCGTTTATTATCGCATTTGCGATAAACCTTGATAATAGCAAGGTTTATCTTCGATAATTTCTGACGATGCTTAGTGGTAAATAATTCGTTGGTAAGCATCGTTAGCGATAAATATCGCTTAACTTTGGTAATATGCCCCAACGTCTGTTAACGTTCGATTCGAAGGAAATGAGGAAGTGTTGAAAAACATTGTTTGCGCCATCTTGCCTTTTTTGAAATGCCACACTTTTGTGGTGCACGGCAGCCATTTTAGATGTCTTGACCAGACCCACTCTCTGCACGCTGTCGATTCGTAGCATGGCTCCTCACCCTCGCAAGCATCTTCCCCAGGCACTGGTCACCCCCGCTCTCTGTCTTATGCATGGGCAATAAACCTCCCCCCATCTGCGCTGCTCTTCCCTGAAAATCACACTCTGTGCCCGCCCGACACCTCCCTTTCGCCCTATTCACTACCGCACCCTCTGACACTCCTCTTCCTCTGTGTCCGATTGTCCAGGCTATCAGCTAGCCCTGCAGATGTAGTTTATGGCCCCAGCTGTAAAGAATCACCCCTCTTCAAAGGAGTTATAGTAGATCAAGGCCCACACCCGATGAGATCCGTCACACCACACGCGTTCCTACTATCTGAAAACCATCCTGTATTGTGATTGGGGAGGGGACCGAGCCTGAAGCGGAAGATTCCAGGAATGACTCTTGGTACATCAAAGTTTTTACAATTATGTGTCACATTAAAAATATGTAGCACTCCAACAAAGTAGTAGGAATATAAAACTTTAATAACATATAAATATATACAACAAAACAAAAACAGTAAAAACATTTAAACAACGAAGAGACCGTGGCAATTTCTTTTGAATTATCCAATAGATTTATTGAAATTGACAGCACCAATAATGAAATATTCTTGTCAGTAGCGGTCTGTTGTGCGAATAGTTCCAAGGCAGCAGAACGCGCTGAAATCTAGATGGCACGAAAGTGATGTCTAGTAAGTTGCCGCCCAGCAAATAACGGCGTGGGGCGCCGCGGGGGTGAGTGAGTCCAGTAGGCACCACAGCTATTCTTACCGGCATCGCAGAATTACTGCTGGGGACAATGCCTGTGCTGTAGCAGGGTCACAGCAGAAACAAAAAGGATTTTGTTGAAGATGTTGTTGGTTTTAAATTTGAAAACAGTTCTGGTGTCAACTGCTATGCTAATGTAGTGGTTAATGTTTTGTTTTTCTCTAGAAAATGTAAAAGAGGGGGAGGCAGTCCAAAGTTCCGTTAAAAGGGCAAAGGAAAGGATCGGTGGTTTGAACTATCAGTGAAAAAGGGGAGGGGGTGCAACAATTTTTCCTACCGGGTCACACTGTGCTTTCACCGGAACTGAGGTCTGCAGGATTCTAGTAATTCAAAGTGAGGCTGGCGCCAGCATGGGAGCGCCGACGTCCCGCGGATACAGTTTCGTCACTCCACGGGCGATCATGGCAGTCATTCCCCATCGGGGGTCGGAGACTCCCGCGGCTCCTGTAGAATCTTCAAGGTCGTGGAGGACTACGGTGGTGGAGTCAAGCAGTGACCGGGCCATTTCTTTATGCTGGGCCCGCTCTTGCCAGGTCGACCGCCATTTTGAGAGTTCGGTAGCTACTGGCGATCGCGGGGTCAAATGAGCGGACGGGCTCCACCCTGCCGGGCGAGACGTTGCAGCATGGCCACAGTGGAAGAACCCTTTTCCGGGCGCCTGGAGCGCTGAGGGTGCAGCTGGGAAGCCTCCACCTGGGGAGGCGGGAGAGGCCTGTTCGCACCGTCTCTCCCTCCCAGTGCACCCCACGGCGTCTCGCTTGAGATTTGTTATGGCCGGACCAGGCGATGAGGACGAGGGGGGGGGGGTCGGAGGCATGTGCAAGAAATCCCCCCCCAGTGTTGTCGCAGCCATTATTCAAGAAAGAAGAAGTGTCCCGTCCGTCTCCGGGCCGGGCTTCCGGTAGATGTCGGCCGGACGCCCCTGGCTCTGGCCCCATGAACGGGTTTCTTGGTTTATCGGCTGCAGCCGGATCCAGTCGTCCTCGGCCCCCCGACCGTTGGTGGCCGGACCGGAAGAGCATGTGGCGGGAGTACCTGCAACTCTCAAGGGCCACCGCGGCCGGACTGGGAGAGAGACGGGAGGGTCGAGGAGACATTCCCCCCCCCTGCAACTGTTCAGCGTTGTAAAGGCAATCCCCTGGCCGGGTCCCGCTGGCCTCGGCCTCTCCTCCGGCTACACCCTACGTTAGGATCTCCTGGCCGAGGCGTGGCAGCAGGACCTGCCTTATATGGGCTGCTCCCGGCTGGGCGTAGCCGCAACCCTGCCCCACCTTGGAAGTTTCCAGAGTGGGGGCGGATGTTCTACTGACTTGCATTTTCCCTAGTCTATTGATTTTTTTGGCGTGGCAGGCGGTGGGACAGCGAGGGGTGATTTGGTTTCTCTTACTGTTTTTCTGGTCTCTCACCACTGGCATATTTTAACGTTTTCTTGTTTCTAGGACATTAATAGGTTTTATCATTACGTTATGTTATCGTTTCTTTGTTCGTTGTTTAATAAAAGTTCATGTTCATCAGTGGCCTACTGATTTTCGTTTTCCTATTCTTTTCTTTCCAGGTTGTTTCATGCTAAAGTTTCTGTTAACAGGATACAGTGATCACTTCGTTATTATTGCATATGTCCTTTTCACTAGGGGTGCTCTCTGGTCGGGCCAGATAACGTATCTCTAGTAAATGGTCCGGGTGAAACAGGTGCATCAATCAGTGGGGAGTAGATAGGCATGACAGATTACAACGGGGGAGAAAGGTCCGCATTACGTACCCTTTCACTACTTGCAAAGATTTTCCTACGTTTATTTGCAAACAGGGAATACCTCCAAAAAGAACTAATTCCCAAACAGTCAATGTTCGGACAATCAATCAATCAATGAGGAATGAAATAGGTACGACGTGTTAAAGGCTTGCGTTACCTACCCTTCACTATCTGCAAAGGGAGAGAGAATATTCCTATTCTTCCTCGTTTGCAGGCAGAGAAGATCCTTAAGAGAACCAACTTCGAACAATTCAATGCTCGATTGAAACAATCAACAAGGGGTACTGTGAACACAAATGAACGCCGCTTATGTACATACGCATTGCTATTTTCAACAGGTTGTTCCTAATGTTTCTATTTTAGCGAGGTCAAAAAGAGATCCCATTAGTGGCCTACTGATTTTGTTAGATTCCTTTTGTTTTTTTACACGATTTTTCGCAATCTGCAAAGACTAAACAGAGTATTGCGACTCTGTGCTTGTTTGTAAATAGAGAATGAACCAAAGAGAACAATCAATCAAATGGAGAGAGAAGCAGGCACGACGGATTACAAAGGGGGCAAAGGGCTGCGTTAACTACCCTTCACTATCTGCAAAGAGAGAGTACTCCTAATAGAAATGAGGGGTGGGGGGCAGCATTCAAAGCAGATCAGTGTGCATAAACACGAAAAGAATTTTACTTACCACGTACTTGACATTCGACAGCTTATGATATTTGCTATTAAAAAACCATTGAAATTCACTGAAAAAACCATAGGTTATAGACCATATATAGTTAGGAATTAGCATTTACAAAACCTTGAAAATTCACTGAAAAAACCATAGGTTATAGACCATATATAGTTAGGAATTAGCATTTACAAAACCTTGAAAATTCACTGCAAAAACCATAGGTTAGAGACCATATATAGTTAGCTGGACATTTTATTGACATAAAACCAATGAAATTCCATATATAGTTAGTTGCACTAACTATATATCGCGCACCCGCAATCCACTGCTGATGATGTCACATATTACATCATTCATGACATGGTCAGTGACATCACTGATGACATCACTGATGACATCTCAAATGACATCACTGATGACATCACTGATGACATCTCATTTGACATCAATGACCACATCACTGATGATATCATTCATGTGACAATACAATGCATCTCCTCACATTTTAATATAACCTCTGTTTCACCCAGTGTTAAAAAGAGTATAATTTTTGAAACCATTGACACACCAATACTAGTTACTACATACGCACTCACTGATTGCTACGTCTACACACACCTTCACTCATTCACCCATACAATCATTCATACATACAATCACTCATCTTTACAACACTATCATATGCACTCATACACCTATACAGACACTCACAGTCTGCCACTCATCCATGGAGTTACTCACACACCTAGTCAGTCCTGTAAAGAATCAATGAGACTTCCATTTTCTTGTCTATACAGTTAAACATAGAGCACCTTACATTTTCAAACATATACTAACACATACTTACCTTCTTATACAATCATTGATACAAGTACAGATTGATCTGCACAGAGTCACACACTTCCCAGCTAGCCACACACACACTCAGTCTCCCATACAAATACTTGGGCAATCAATCAATAACCCATATAGTTACTCATATAGCTACTGATCAACACATGCAGCAGTTTACAGAACAACAGACATAATGATGCACAAATTAAGACAGTTTAGTCACTAACCCATGCACTCAGTGAGACACATTTAATCACTCACTCATACAGTCAGTCATGCACCTACTAAATCCTTCGTCCAGACACTTACACATCCACTCATTCTTCAATATGTAAGACATATTTAAACTTTATAGAAACAAAAAATCACTGGATGTTGTTATCAGTGATGTCATCAGTGATGTCATTTGAGATGTCATCAGTGATGTCATCAGTGATGTCACTGACCATGTCATGAATGATGTAATATGTGACATCATCAGCAGTGGATTGCGGGTGCGCGATATGTAGTTAGTGCAACTAACTATATATGGAATTTCATTGGTTTTATGTCAATAAAATGTCCAGCTAACTATATATGGTCTCTAACCTATGGTTTTTGCAGTGAATTTTCAAGGTTTTGTAAATGCTAATTCCTAACTATATATGGTCTATAACCTATGGTTTTTTCAGTGAATTTTCAAGGTTTTGTAAATGCTAATTCCTAACTATATATGGTCTATAACCTATGGTTTTTTCAGTGAATATATATATATATATATATGACACAAAATACCCTCTGCATTGAGAAGGCACACTTCAATGCTCGGCCCTCCAGCCTTCATGTGCTTCCTGCTTCTGCCTCTCTGACAAACGATTACTTTCGCCGACGCGTTTCTGGGCACAGAGCCCCTTCTTCATGGGCACGAACAAACATACTCGAAGTGCCTGCAGTAATTAGCTTTATTTAGCAGCTTCCCCGCCTTCCCGTGGTCATGTGACTCGTTGATTGATCCAAGGGCATTATGGGGTATGAAGTTCTGCATGCAGGTTCGTTTCCTTGCAGTTAATTCGAGTGTGCTTAATTTTGAGTTCCATTTCATCCTCTAAGTGAGTTCCAGAAGAGGATAAGCAGAAAAATGTGCAACTGTGAGCATTGCGCTGTTTCAAGTTCAAATAAGTATTGAGCTTCAGCCTCGTACAACCTGTTGGTGACGTTTCCTCAGACTGACGATGGTGCTCTTCTCCACGGCCGGGCCGCCGTGCGAAATTGTATGACACAAAATACCCTCTGCATTGAGAAGGCACACTTCAATGCTCGGCCCTCCAGCCTTCATGTGCTTCCTGCTTCTGCCTCTCTGACAAACGATTACTTTCGCCGACGCGTTTCTGGGCACAGAGCCCCTTCTTCATGGGCACGAACAAACATACTCGAAGTGCCTGCAGTAATTAGCTTTATTTAGCAGCTTCCCCGCCTTCCCGTGGTCATGTGACTCGTTGATTGATCCAAGGGCATTATGGGGTATGAAGTTCTGCATGCAGGTTCGTTTCCTTGCAGTTAATTCGAGTGTGCTTAATTTTGAGTTCCATTTCATCCTCTAAGTGAGTTCCAGAAGAGGATAAGCAGAAAAATGTGCAACTGTGAGCATTGCGCTGTTTCAAGTTCAAATAAGTATTGAGCTTCAGCCTCGTACAACCTGTTGGTGACGTTTCCTCAGACTGACAATGGTGCTCTTCTCCACGGCCGGGCCGCCGTGCGAAATTGTATGACACAAAATACCCTCTGCATTGAGAAGGCACACTTCAATGCTCGGCCCTCCAGCCTTCATGTGCTTCCTGCTTCTGCCTCTCTGACAAACGATTACTTTCGCCGACGCGTTTCTGGGCACAGAGCCCCTTCTTCATGGGCACGAACAAACATACTCGAAGTGCCTGCAGTAATTAGCTTTATTTAGCAGCTTCCCCGCCTTCCCGTGGTAATGTGACTCGTTGATTGATCCAAGGGCATTATGGGGTATGAAGTTCTGCATGCAGGTTCGTTTCCTTGCAGTTAATTCGAGTGTGCTTAATTTTGAGTTCCATTTCATCCTCTAAGTGAGTTCCAGAAGAGGATAAGCAGAAAAATGTGCAACTGTGAGCATTGCGCTGTTTCAAGTTCAAATAAGTATTGAGCTTCAGCCTCGTACAACCTGTTGGTGACGTTTCCTCAGACTGACGATGGTGCTCTTCTTCTGGAACTCACTTAGAGGATGAAATGGAACTCAAAATTAAGCACACTCGAATTAACTGCAAGGAAACGAACCTGCATGCAGAACTTCATACCCCATAATGCCCTTGGATCAATCAACGAGTCACATGACCACGGGAAGGCGGGGAAGCTGCTAAATAAAGCTAATTACTGCAGGCACTTCGAGTATGTTTGTTCGTGCCCATGAAGAAGGGGCACTGTGCCCAGAAACGCGTCGGCGAAAGTAATCGTTTGTCAGAGAGGTAGAAGCAGGAAGCACATGAAGGCTGGAGGGCCGAGTATTGAAGTGTGCCTTCTCAATGCAGAGGGTATTTTGTGACATACAATTTCGCACGGCGGCCCGGCCGTGGAGAAGAGCACCATCGTCAGTCTGAGGAAACGTCACCAACAGGTTGTACGAGGCTGAAGCTCAATACTTATTTGAACTTGAAACAGCGCAATGCTCACAGTTGCACATTTTTCTGCTTATCCTCTTCTGGAACTCACTTAGAGGATGAAATGGAACTCAAAATTAAGCACACTCGAATTAACTGCAAGGAAACGAACCTGCATGCAGAACTTCATACCCCATAATGCCCTTGGATCAATCAACGAGTCACATGACCACGGGAAGGCGGGGAAGCTGCTAAATAAAGCTAATTACTGCAGGCACTTCGAGTATGTTTGTTCGTGCCCATGAAGAAGGGGCTCTGTGCCCAGAAACGCGTCGGCGAAAGTAATCGTTTGTCAGAGAGGTAGAAGCAGGAAGCACATGAAGGCTGGAGGGCCGAGCATTGAAGTGTGCCTTCTCAATGCAGAGGGTATTTTGTGTCATACAATTTCGCACGGCGGCCCGGCCGTGGAGAAGAGCACCATCGTCAGTCTGAGGAAACGTCACCAACAGGTTGTACGAGGCTGAAGCTCAATACTTATTTGAACTTGAAACAGCGCAATGCTCACAGTTGCACATTTTTCTGCTTATCCTCTTCTGGAACTCACTTAGAGGATGAAATGGAACTCAAAATTAAGCACACTCGAATTAACTGCAAGGAAACGAACCTGCATGCAGAACTTCATACCCCATAATGCCCTTGGATCAATCAACGAGTCACATGACCACGGGAAGGCGGGGAAGCTGCTAAATAAAGCTAATTACTGCAGGCACTTCGAGTATGTTTGTTCGTGCCCATGAAGAAGGGGCTCTGTGCCCAGAAACGCGTCGGCGAAAGTAATCGTTTGTCAGAGAGGTAGAAGCAGGAAGCACATGAAGGCTGGAGGGCCGAGCATTGAAGTGTGCCTTCTCAATGCAGAGGATATTTTGTGTCATACAATTTCGCACGGCGGCCCGGCCGTGGAGAAGAGCACCATTGTCAGTCTGAGGAAACGTCACCAACAGGTTGTACGAGGCTGAAGCTCAATACTTATTTGAACTTGAAACAGCGCAATGCTCACAGTTGCACATTTTTCTGCTTATCCTCTTCTGGCACTCACTTAGAGGATGAAATGGAACTCAAAATTAAGCACACTCGAATTAACTGCAAGGAAACGAACCTGCATGCAGAACTTCATACCCCATAATGCCCTTGGATCAATCAACGAGTCACATGACCACGGGAAGGCGGGGAAGCTGCTAAATAAAGCTAATTACTGCAGGCACTTCGAGTATGTTTGTTCGTGCCCATGAAGAAGGGGCTCTGTGCCCAGAAACGCGTCGGCGAAAGTAATCGTTTGTCAGAGAGGTAGAAGCAGGAAGCACATGAAGGCTGGAGGGCCGAGCATTGAAGTGTGCCTTCTCAATGCAGAGGGTATTTTGTGTCATACAATTTCGCACGGCGGCCCGGCCGTGGAGAAGAGCACCATTGTCAGTCTGAGGAAACGTCACCAACAGGTTGTACGAGGCTGAAGCTCAATACTTATTTGAACTTGAAACAGCGCAATGCTCACAGTTGCACATTTTTCTGCTTATCCTCTTCTGGAACTCACTTAGAGGATGAAATGGAACTCAAAATTAAGCACACTCGAATTAACTGCAAGGAAACAAACCTGCATGCAGAACTTCATACCCCATAATGCCCTTGGATCAATCAACGAGTCACATGACCACGGGAAGGCGGGGAAGCTGCTAAATAAAGCTAATTACTGCAGGCACTTCGAGTATGTTTGTTCGTGCCCATGAAGAAGGGGCTCTGTGCCCAGAAACGCGTCGGCGAAAGTAATCGTTTGTCAGAGAGGTAGAAGCAGGAAGCACATGAAGGCTGGAGGGCCGAGCATTGAAGTGTGCCTTCTCAATGCAGAGGGTATTTTGTGTCATACAATTTCGCACGGCGGCCCGGCCGTGGAGAAGAGCACCATCGTCAGTCTGAGGAAACGTCACCAACAGGTTGTACGAAGCTGAAGCTCAATACTTATTTGAACTTGAAACAGCGCAATGCTCACAGTTGCACATTTTTCTGCTTATGCTCTTCTGGAACTCACTTAGAGGACGAAATGGAACTCAAAATTAAGCACACTCGAATTAACTGCAAGGAAACGAACCTGCATGCAGAACTTCATACCCCATAATGCCCTTGGATCAATCAACGAGTCACATGACCACGGGAAGGCGGGGAAGCTGCTAAATAAAGCTAATTACTGCAGGCACTTCGAGTATGTTTGTTCGTGCCCATGAAGAAGGGGCTCTGTGCCCAGAAACGCGTCGGCGAAAGTAATAGTTTGTCAGAGAGGTAGAAGCAGGAAGCACATGAAGGCTGGAGGGCCGAGCATTGAAGTGTGCCTTCTCAATGCAGAGGGTATTTTGTGTCATACAATTTCGCACGGCGCCCCGGCCGTGGAGAAGAGCACCATCGTCAGTCTGAGGAAACGTCACCAACAGGTTGTACGAGGCTGAAGCTCAATACTTATTTGAACTTGAAACAGCGCAATGCTCACAGTTGCACATTTTTCTGCTTATCCTCTTCTGGAACTCACTTAGAGGATGAAATGGAACTCAAAATTAAGCACACTCGAATTAACTGCAAGGAAACGAACCTGCATGCAGAACTTCATACCCCATAATGCCCTTGGATCAATCAACGAGTCACATGACCACGGGAAGGCGGGGAAGCTGCTAAATAAAGCTAATTACTGCAGGCACTTCGAGTATGTTTGTTCGTGCCCATGAAGAAGGGGCTCTGTGCCCAGAAACGCGTCGGCGAAAGTAATCGTTTGTCAGAGAGGTAGAAGCAGGAAGCACATGAAGGCTGGAGGGCCGAGCATTGAAGTGTGCCTTCTCAATGCAGAGGGTATTTTGTGTCATACAATTTCGCACGGCGGCCCGGCCGTGGAGAAGAGCACCATCGTCAGTCTGAGGAAACGTCACCAACAGGTTGTACGAGGCTGAAGCTCAATACTTATTTGAACTTGAAACAGCGCAATGCTCACAGTTGCACATTTTTCTGCTTATCCTCTTCTGGAACTCACTTAGAGGATGAAATGGAACTCAAAATTAAGCACACTCGAATTAACTGCAAGGAAACGAACCTGCATGCAGAACTTCATACCCCATAATGCCCTTGGATCAATCAACGAGTCACATGACCACGGGAAGGCGGGGAAGCTGCTAAATAAAGCTAATTACTGCAGGCACTTCGAGTATGTTTGTTCGTGCCCATGAAGAAGGGGCTCTGTGCCCAGAAACGCGTCGGCGAAAGTAATCGTTTGTCAGAGAGGTAGAAGCAGGAAGCACATGAAGGCTGGAGGGCCGAGCATTGAAGTGTGCCTTCTCAATGCAGAGGATATTTTGTGTCATACAATTTCGCACGGCGGCCCGGCCGTGGAGAAGAGCACCATTGTCAGTCTGAGGAAACGTCACCAACAGGTTGTACGAGGCTGAAGCTCAATACTTATTTGAACTTGAAACAGCGCAATGCTCACAGTTGCACATTTTTCTGCTTATCCTCTTCTGGAACTCACTTAGAGGATGAAATGGAACTCAAAATTAAGCACACTCGAATTAACTGCAAGGAAACGAACCTGCATGCAGAACTTCATACCCCATAATGCCCTTGGATCAATCAACGAGTCACATGACCACGGGAAGGCGGGGAAGCTGCTAAATAAAGCTAATTACTGCAGGCACTTCGAGTATGTTTGTTCGTGCCCATGAAGAAGGGGCTCTGTGCCCAGAAACGCGTCGGCGAAAGTAATCGTTTGTCAGAGAGGTAGAAGCAGGAAGCACATGAAGGCTGGAGGGCCGAGCATTGAAGTGTGCCTTCTTAATGCAGAGGGTATTTTGTGTCATACAATTTCGCACGGCGGCCCGGCCGTGGAGAAGAGCACCATCGTCAGTCTGAGGAAACGTCACCAACAGGTTGTACGAGGCTGAAGCTCAATACTTATTTGAACTTGAAACAGCGCAATGCTCACAGTTGCACATTTTTCTGCTTATCCTCTTCTGGAACTCACTTAGAGGATGAAATGGAACTCAAAATTAAGCACACTCGAATTAACTGCAAGGAAACAAACCTGCATGCAGAACTTCATACCCCATAATGCCCTTGGATCAATCAACGAGTCACATGACCACGGGAAGGCGGGGAAGCTGCTAAATAAAGCTAATTACTGCAGGCACTTCGAGTATGTTTGTTCGTGCCCATGAAGAAGGGGCTCTGTGCCCAGAAACGCGTCGGCGAAAGTAATCGTTTGTCAGAGAGGTAGAAGCAGGAAGCACATGAAGGCTGGAGGGCCGAGCATTGAAGTGTGCCTTCTCAATGCAGAGGGTATTTTGTGTCATATATATATATATATATATATATATATATATATATATACACATTACCTACTGGCGGTCACCAGTAGGTATATATAGTTAGGATTTTTTCTCTATGGGATTTTTGAAAATTCTATGTCTAATAACTTTGGCGTTTGTGGACGGAATTGGCTGAAATTTTCAGGAAAATGGCACATTTTGTTTCTGAGCAGCCCTTGAAAATTTGGGGGGGTTCGTCAAGGGGGGGCCGAGAAAAAAGGGGGGTCCCAAAACGTGTTTTTAACATTGAGTTTTCCATAGGGCGGTTGGCCTCACTTTTAGCCCGAACGGCTGAATGGATTTGCACGAAACTTGGCAAAATTGTAGGGACTGGTAGCCCGATGTGCCTTTTGTAGGTCTCAATATATGTGCTCCAGTGGATTTTGAGAAATTAACGTTTAAAAAAAGATATATATCTGTAACAGCGGACCTGGCAGCGTCCCAGGACGCGTACTTTACGCGCAACGGAGCTTTGTGAAGCGAAGCTGATTGGTTCTCCGGCGTCTGTCAACATTCCAAAAAGTCCGTAGCGGCCGCCATCTTGTCTCTCGGTAGGATCTAGAGACAAGAGGAGGTCAAAACAAAGGGGGAAATAACTATAAGGGGGCATAGTAGATCCTCGCTGACCCCCTAGGTTTGATGTGGAGGTTTTAAAAGGGCCCCGCGGGGCAAAAAAATAATAATAATAATAATCGAACGGCTGAATGGATTTGCACGAAACTTGGCAAAATATTAGGGACTGGTAGCCCGATGTGCCTTTGCTAGGTCTCAATATATGTGCTCCAGTGGATTTTGAGAAATTAACGTTCAAAAAAAGATATATATCTGTAACAGCGCTCCGCTTCGCGTAACGGAGGTTTGCGAAGCTGATTGGTCATTCTGTCACTGGGCTATAGTTGGGCTACATCTGGCTGATATTTGGGCTACATTTGTTTTTTTGTGTGTCTGGCGGCCATCTTTGGGCTACATTGGGCTACATTGGGCTTCATTGGGCTACATTGGGCTACATTTGGGCTCCAACATATATATAGGCCAATGTAGCCCAATATATATTTTTCAAAGTTAATTTTCGTAAAAACCACTGGAGCATATATCTTGAGACATAGCAAAGGCACATCGGGCTACCAGTCCCTACAATTTTGCCAAGTTTCGTGGAAATCCATTCAGCCGTTCGAGCTAAAAGTGAGTCCAACCGCCCTATGGAAATGAAGGAAATGAATTGGTAATTTGTAATTAGCAAATAGCTAATCGCAAACTAGGAATGGTAAAGAATCGCTATTTATTCCTTAAAGTTCGCTATTTAGGAAATGCAAAAAACTTTGATGATACATATGGCGGTTCATCTCTAACAAGATAAGAAGCATAGGGATACATTTATGATGACTGGCGCATCACCAGGGATGTGTTAGTCATTCTGTGCCGCTGTTCCGTCACCTATGGTGTGCTGCATTTACAATGCGGCGCATCATGGGGCAAAAACAGCACAGATGCGTGATGTATCTGTGCCGTAAAGGTGGCGCATTGCTGGAGTTGTATCGCAAGTGTGATGAAGCTCCAGCAAGGGTCGGGGGTGCCCCTGTCGCAGGGTTTCTGTTCTCACACAGAACTGTGGACAGAGGATTGGAACCTCGGCGAATTAGGGTGTCCCAAAACTCACGTTAGTAATCAAAAACTCCTTAGCAAGCTAGGTACAGTGTCACATTGGATATAACAAACTCTCAATGTTTAGACAATCCAGAATATGAACTTATAGTACCTCAGGATACGTGGAACTCATGAACAGTCGGTCGTTATATATTTCTTAGAAACCAGAACATGGAGTTAAGAAGAACACATGTGTATTTGAAATGTTTATTTACTAATGCCGTCTTCTCAGGCGTAGTATCTTAGATAATAGAAGTACACATATTATCAGTAGCAAAATTACCAGCATAGTTACTAGTACATAAAAAGCGAATGGTGACAGTATGTTAACATGCTGTAAATGAATAAGAGTTAGCAACACTTATAAGCAGCCGCGGGCCGTGGAGGGAGTTACGGTGGGGCAGGGAGGCGGGGAGGGGGAGGGGCAAGGTAGAGAGGGCTCCACCCTGCTTCTCCCCCTCCCCGCCTCCCTGCCTCACCGTAACTCCCTCCACGGCCCGCGGCTGCTTATATCTCACCCTCCCTAATACACATATTATATTATTTGCTAAGAAGGTCTCTTTGTGTTGGTTTAGGGCGTGCCCATACTTTAGTGTCTTAGATTTGAAGGAATCACATCAGCATACACCAGCTCTCTCTTCATGTGAACCGCATCAACTGTTGTGTATGTGTGTTCGGCAAAGCAATATAAAACCCGCCTCATGCCCAGAATTGGCAGAAGTTGCACTTATGTTATGAGTATGAAGTCGTGGAGATCAGACCTCATAACAATTCTGTATCGTGTTGTTCTTGAAACTTTAGCACTCGCTGTACAGATATAGTTTAACAAGCAAAGCAGATAGTAGAGCAATAACATATTATTCTCATGTAAACCACGATGAACTACTAGGTGGAAAGCTAAAGCAACAACTAAGTGTCGTGTGCAGAAGTTGCAAAAAAGGAAAAATGGCGTTTAAACCGGTAATGAGCCCATGCTAACTTAACACGGTGTAAAGATATCCAAGACCTAGATGACACCTCCCCATGATCCGGAAACGAACTGAATAAGATAATAGAAGTGCCATCTCATGAGAGCAGATTGCAAGTTTATATGTGGACGGTCCGCAAGGTAAAGCATTAAAAACTAGGAAAATTTAATGCTAAAGAAAAATAAAACAGCCAAGTACTTTATCGAGTCTTAAGCCAATAGGCAAGGTAAATAATAAAAACTTGACAAATAAGTCAATGAATTGTCAATGAAATGCTAGTACTCAGCATATCAAACATGAAAAAGGTCTATGACATAACTGTGTATGCAAAATAAGCTGCAACAGCCTCCAATAGGAAGTCACCGTCTTCATCCGAAAACAGTTCAGCCATCCAATTTAAAAGCGGAAAAGAACATACGTGCTCTCCCAGCACCGGATCCTCTATCACCATCAGAGGACATCTCGGTGGGTTTTCAAGAAAGCTCTGTTCCAAGAAAGACTGTGCTGCCGCCAGTAAATTCCAGGGACCA
The DNA here is from genome assembly GCF_964261635.1 of Lissotriton helveticus. NCBI lineage: Eukaryota > Metazoa > Chordata > Amphibia > Caudata > Salamandridae > Lissotriton > Lissotriton helveticus. The sequence goes on along the minus strand of NC_136063.1, from coordinate 1,629,629,602 downwards.
AGTAGTCCATGCATCAATGCCACAGCCATAATCCTTTCGCCAGGACAAACCAACTCGTGAGTAATGATAGGAGTCATCAGCTGATTAAAGTCGACGTCAGGAGAAACCGGTCCGCAGAGACACAAATCAATGGCCCAATCGAAATCACAGGTCAGGCAGTGAAATACAGGCTGGACACAGGTGAAGTAGGAGAATCGAAAAGATAATCCATATGCCGTGCTTAATATCGCCAACGGCATTGTGCCATAATATTCTAGCATGCGATTGCGGAACAGTGTCAGCAGCTGCAGGGTGGGAGGTTGCATAGGAGGGACATCCATATTTAAAAATGTAAAAAAGCACAAGAGCGTCCGCTGGTAATGCAAGTAAAAATGCCAATCCACGAACCAGAGTGGAGAAAATAGAATGAAAGGAAGCAGGGATGACTCCAAAGATTTTCTCAAATGAAGTCACGAGACCACTGGTAACAACTTTAAAAAAGTGCGCCAGGGTCTTTGTGGAGGATGCGTTAAAGATAGTCGGAACCATCTTGCTGAAATTGAAAGGCAAATCTGAATTAAAAGTATTCCTTTTATCGTAACAGTAAGTGAACGGGTTATTTGCTGCAGAAATGTTCTATTTCCTCCCACACATGAACATAGGGAGTTTTCAATCTGGCCACAAATACCAACCTTGGGACAGATTTCAACGGCATGGCAAGAATAAGAGCTCTTTTGTCTCAGAGAGAGGTGGCCTTGAGTTCGGCCCGTGAAACTTTCGTGCTTCACATAGCGAACACCCGTACAGAGGTGCAGACCCTTTTCAATTAACTCAGAACAATCTTCATTATTGAGCATCAAATAACTACCATTTTCCAACAACTTGAACGTGGGGATGATAGCAGGAACTGGCGTGCCTTGCAACACGCAAGCCATATTTGGTCGGTGTTTGTTGCATGAACCGTGTAACTGTATGTGCCTACACATTAGTGAATGATCTGGCGTCTCAGTGCATTCCTCTCCATTCAGATAAACTTCTTGATCATCTTTGAAACATCTGTATGTGTATGGAAGCGACCAGACCTCATGAAGAAAAGCACTACCTAAAGGTTCATAACGACCTATTGGTATATATTTCATACAATTTGAAAACTTATATAAAGCAAAAGGCAGCGTTATTAAACCGTGGATAAGGCACGTTGCCAAAAAACCCGCAATCCTCTGCTGATGATGTCACTGAGCATGTCATGAATGATGTAATATGTGACATCATCAGCAGTGGATTACGGGTAATAGTATCTCTAGTTTACTCCCCTATAGCTGTCTTTCTTTTAACATAAGTGTCTGTTTCCTTCCCTTATACTTACTGTTTTTGGTTCGCTTCTAGTTCGCGTACCGGCGAGCGAACTGGGAAGCGAACTAAGAGAAATAGAGGTTGGCACAGTTCCAAATATTGTACCAATTTTTTAATAACGGGGAGGTAGTTCTGAAAAGAACTTTTTTTTTTATTGTTTTTGTTGTTTTATATTTTTTTTATTATTTTTCGGAACATTTTTTTACTTTTTTTGAATTTTTCTGAAGTTTTATATTTTTTTGGGTTTTTCTTGGAGGGGGCAATGAAAACGATTCATTGTAAAGGGCTCAACAGGAGCAACAAAACAAAAAAAGAAGTATTTATTATTTTGGGCGTTTCGTACAAACTTGCATATGATAGTCAATAGCTCTGTTGATCAGAGTGATGCTTTTTTCTCCGTAGGAAATGAATCCATCGCAAAATACGCAGGTGTGTTTTACTTCACCAAATTTCATTTGTATATTTGGCACCATCTCCCTGCCCTCTGGTCCCGTTACTTCCGGTACAACAGATCTTCTGGCCATAATAGGGAGATTATCTAGGTCGTTCCGAAACTGTGCAGCACTGTAGTTGTTAGGATGCCACCTAGTCATATGGCGATGCATTGTGTAGTTTCCGAAACTGTATTTTTTCTCGGTTCCTCTGGACAGTCTATCTTGACATATAAGGCAAGTTACGTATCTTGCATTTACTTTTTTCTGACCTTTGGGAATTTAAAAAAAATTGCCAAATGAAGTTTTCTTTCCGGTGAGACGTCCTGGGCTGCTCAGGCAAAAACTGCCTCTCTTCGTGCTCGTCGTCCTGTTCCTCTTCTTCTTCTTCTTGTTGAATTATAACTTGAGCAGGTGGTCCACTCTTCCTTGGATGTGGTGGAGGTGGTGGGGAAGCACCAGCTGAAGCTACTAAAGAAGCCATTGCTCAGTGATCACAAAGGGTCTTTCTCTCACAATGATGAAAGTCAGAGTGAGGAAAGAAGGAGGGATTTTCATCATTTGGGAAAAACAAGAGTTCTCAACCAATCAAAAGTGTTCATTTTAGATTATATGACCTAGTCTTACATCATTAGGAAACCAAAAGTGAAATGAACCAATGAAAAGTGTTATTACCAAGTCACATGACTTGCTGTGTTTACGTTAAGCGCTTTGCAGGGCCTCCCGGTTTGCTTCCAGAAACCTGCGCTTTGCGACTCGCTTCGCGTACCAGTTCGCTAACGTAGCACGTCATATGACGTATCACGCGACAACGTGAAACGTCATGCGGACGGGAGGCGTCACGATGTTGTTTTCTAACGCGGCACTTGCGGTAAAGAAACGTTTACCGGCTCGCGGTCTATTTCGCGGCATCAAGGTCAGCTAACGGGAAGCTTCCCGATTCGCGAAGCGGGAACGAAGAAAAAAAAATATTTACAAAAAAAATTATTCATAAACATATAAAATATATTTTTGGATTTAAAGAAGAATACATTTTACAGCTACAGATATTAGCTGTTAAAAAACCAATGAAATTCACAGTAAAAACCATAGGTTATAGACCATATATAGTTAGGAATTAGCATTTACAAATCCTTGAAAATTCACTGAAAAAACCATAGGTTATAGACCATATATAGTTAGGAATTAGCATTTAGAAAACCTTATTTTACTCACACAAAACCATTGAAATTCCATATATAGTTAGTTGCACTAACTATATATCGCGCATCCGCAATCCACTGCTGATGATGTCACATATTACATCATTCATGACATGGTCAGTGACATCACTGATGACATCACTGATGACATCTCAAATGACATCACTGATGACATCTCATTTGACATCAATGACCACATCACTGATGATATCATTCATGTGACAATACAATGCATCTCCTCACATTTTAATATAACCTCTGTTACAACCAGTGTTAAATACAGAGTATAATTTTTGAAACCATTGACACACCAATACTAGTTACTACATACGCACTCACTGATTCCTACGTCTACACACACATTCACTCATTCATCCATACAATCATTCATACATACAATCACTCATCTTTACAACACTATCATATGCACTCATACACCTATACAGACATTTACACTCTGTTGCTCATCCATGGAGTTACTCACACACCTAGTCAGTCATGCAAAGAATCAATCACACCTCCATTTTCTAATCTATACAGTTAAACATAGAGCACCTTACATTTTCAAACATATACTAACACATACTTACTCTCTTATACAATCACTGATACAAGTACACATTGATCTGCACAGAGTCACACACCTCCCAACCAGTCACACACACACTCAGTCTCCCATACAAATACTTGGCCAACCAATCAATAACCCATATAGCCACTCATATAACTACTGATCAACACATGCAGCAGCTTGCACAACAACAGACATACTGATGCAAAGTTTCACACAGTTTAGTCACTAACCTATGCATTCAGTAGGACGCATTTAATCACTCACTCATACAGTCAACCACGCACCTACTAAAACCTTCATTCAGACACTTATACATCTACTCATTCTTCAATATGTAAAACATATTTTAACTTTACAGAAACATACAGTCACTGGATGTTGTCATCAGTGATGTCATTTGAGATGTCATCAGTGATGTCATCAGTGATGTCACTGACCATGTCATGAATGATGTAATATGTGACATCATCAGCAGTGGATTGCGGATGCGCGATATATAGTTAGTGCAACTAACTATATATGGAATTTCAATGGTTTTGTGTGAGTAAAATAAGGTTTTCTAAATGCTAATTCCTAACTATATATGGTCTATAACCTATGGTTTTTTCAGTGAATATATATATACATATATAAATATATATATATATATATATATATCAACAACACGAAGGGTAGCCCTGATGAAAGGAAGCCTCAGGCAGTTGTAATAAATCCATTTTATTAGAGGCTCGACTTGCCAGCAAAGTTCAACGTGAACAAGGAACTTCCAAGTGTCTCTTATCCCTCTCGCCAAACGCGTTTCAGGAACAACGGTTCCCTTTCTCAATGGCTTGGAACTGCATCAAGTTCGTAATGCTGCCTCGCACTATTTTATCTTCACGGGCCCTGCTCCAGTGGGCGTGGCCACAACAGCCTTCTGGGACCTGTAGTGCGAAGAAATTAAACTCAAGTGAGTGCCTCGAACTTTGCAGGAAAAATTAACATAGTCTTAAAACCCCAGTGGGTTGAAGTCAATGGCACGTTGAAAACTGCCCTGCTTTGTAGTAGAGTCTCAGGACACTGTCTCCCATGTGCGCCATCAACCACACGGCGATAGCACAGGTCCGCTTTTCGAGCAGTGAGCTTCCTTTCGCGGCTGGAAAAGCCGCTAATTATCAACAACACGAAGGGTAGCCCTGATGAAAGGAAGCCTCAGGCAGTTGTAATAAATCCATTTTATTAGAGGCTCGACTTGCCAGCAAAGTTCAACGTGAACAAGGAACTTCCAAGTGTCTCTTATCCCTCTCGCCAAACGGGTTTCAGGAACAACGGTTCCCTTTCTCAATGGCTTGGAACTGCATCAAGTTCGTAATGCTGCCTCGCACTATTTTATCTTCATGGGCCCTGCTCCAGTGGGCGTGGCCACAACAGCCTTCTGGGACCTGTAGTGCGAAGAAATTAAACTCAAGTGAGTGCCTCGAACTTTGCAGGAAAAATTAACATAGTCTTAAAACCCCAGTGGGTTGAAGTCAATGGCACGTTGAAAACTGCCCTGCTTTGTGGTAGAGTCTCAGGACACTGTCTCCCATGTGCGCCATCACCCACACGGCGATAGCACAGGTCCGCTTTTCGAGCAGCGAGCTTCCTTTCGCGGATGGCAAAGCCGCCAATTATCAACAGCACGAAGGGTAGCCCTGATGAAAGGAAGCCTCAGGCAGTTGTAATAAATCCATTTTATTAGAGGCTCGACTTGCCAGCAAAGTTCAACGTGAACAAGGAACTTCCAAGTGTCTCTTATCCCTCTCGCCAAACGCGTTTCAGGAACAACGGTTCCCTTTCTCAATGGCTTGGAACTGCATCAAGTTCGTAATGCTGCCTCGCACTATTTTATCTTCACGGGCCCTGCTCCAGTGGGCGTGGCCTCAACAGCCTTCTGGGACCTGTAGTGCGAAGAAATTAAACTCAAGTGAGTGCCTCGAACTTTGCAGGAAAAATTAACATAGTCTTAAAAGCCCAGTGGGTTGAAGTCAATGGCACGTTGAAAACTGCCCTGCTTTGTAGTAGAGTCTCAGGACACTGTCTCCCATGTGCGCCATCACCCTCACGGCGATAGCACAGGTCCGCTTTTCGAGCAGCGAGCTTCCTTTCGCGGCTGGCAAAGCCGCTAATTATCAACAACACGAAGGGTAGCCCTGATGAAAGGAAGCCTCAGGCAGTTGTAATAAATCCATTTTATTAGAGGCTCGACTTGCCAGCAAAGTTCAACGTGAACAAGGAACTTCCAAGTGTCTCTTATCCCTCTCGCCAAACGGGTTTCAGGAACAACGGTTCCCTTTCTCAATGGCTTGGAACTGCATCAAGTTCGTAATGCTGCCTCGCACTATTTTATCTTCACGGGCCCTGCTCCAGTGGGCGTGGCCACAACAGCCTTCTGGGACCTGTAGTGCGAAGAAATTAAACTCAAGTGAGTGCCTCGAACTTTGCAGGAAAAATTAACATAGTCTTAAAACCCCAGTGGGTTGAAGTCAATGGCACGTTGAAAACTGCCCTGCTTTGTAGTAGAGTCTCAGGACACTGTCTCCCATGTGCGCCATCACCCACACGGCGATAGCACAGGTCCGCTTTTCGAGCAGCGAGCTTCCTTTCGCGGCTGGCAAAGCCGCTAATTATCAACAACACGAAGGGTAGCCCTGATGAAAGGAAGCCTCAGGCAGTTGTAATAAATCCATTTTATTAGAGGCTCGACTTGCCAGCAAAGTTCAACGTGAACAAGGAACTTCCAAGTGTCTCTTATCCCTCTCGCCAAACGCGTTTCAGGAACAACGGTTCCCTTTCTCAATGGCTTGGAACTGCATCAAGTTCGTAATGCTGCCTCGCACTATTTTATCTTCACGGGCCCTGCTCCAGTGGGCGTGGCCACAACAGCCTTCTGGGACCTGTAGTGCGAAGAAATTAAACTCAAGTGAGTGCCTCGAACTTTGCAGGAAAAATTAACATAGTCTTAAAACCCCAGTGGGTTGAAGTCAATGGCACGTTGAAAACTGCCCTGCTTTGTAGTAGAGTCTCAGGACACTGTCTCCCATGTGCGCCATCACCCACACGGCGATAGCACAGGTCCGCTTTTCGAGCAGCGAGCTTCCTTTCGCGGCTGGCAAAGCCGCTAATTATCAACAACACGAAGGGTAGCCCTGATGAAAGGAAGCCTCAGGCAGTTGTAATAAATCCATTTTATTAGAGGCTCGACTTGCCAGCAAAGTTCAACGTGAACAAGGAACTTCCAAGTGTCTCTTATCCCTCTCGCCAAACGCGTTTCAGGAACAACGGTTCCCTTTCTCAATGGCTTGGAACTGCATCAAGTTCGTAATGCTGCCTCGCACTATTTTATCTTCACGGGCCCTGCTCCAGTGGGCGTGGCCACAACAGCCTTCTGGGACCTGTAGTGCGAAGAAATTAAACTCAAGTGAGTGCCTCGAACTTTGCAGGAAAAATATGCTGGCACTATTGCACCATGGTTGTCACAACGTCAATGGTGTTTACCACTAACCTCTGAAAGATGTCAGCAGGAACGATGGATGGATGAATAGTCCCCCTCCTCTCCGGAACGCACAATACACAGTGTAGGGTTAACACAACTATGTATGAATGCCTCCCGGGGAAAAAAGGGAAGGGGATAAAACAATAAAGGTTGTCCTGAAGGGCTTCCGAGAATTGTCTGGATGCCGTCCACCCACTCTCTCGCCAGTCACTAAGAACCCCCGGTGTTTGCTGCAGGTAAGGAAAGAACAAGAACCAACAATTAGAAACCCAGCACTGCACAGGAATCAATGTAACATAACATCTCTATATAATAGGTACTAACTGTTGAGGAGGACTGGAGCGCCTGAAACACCCTCAGGATAATAATACATGAAACAGTAACTCGTCGAGTGGAACCAAGCCTTCTCAGGAGCAGCCTGACAACTGGCGGCAAAGGTTTCAGAGGTCGACAAAATCAGCAAGGAATGAGAAAATAAAGTATAAACAAAATCAGCAAGGGTTTTCTTCTTGTAGCACGCACCGGTACCGGCACGCCAAAAATGCACAAAAGTAATTTCCCTGGAAGAGCACCAGTGACGGAGACGACAACGCGCTCCTGCGCGGGTCTCACAAACGCCACTCACTATAGCGAGGCCGCCCGTCTTATGGATGCGGGGACTCGCTGACGTAACTAGAACACAGAAAACAGTATCGAGAAATGCTGGGAAGCAGAATCCGTTCTGCTCAAGAATAACAAAGTACCTGGGTCTCCGCTCCTACTAAGCAGGCAAGGCTCCGTCCAGACCACACGCAAGGTCCTGATTGACAAGCCCCGAGCCGTTACCTCGGAAGGCTTTTGTCAATCCAACGCTTCCGTTTCCGTGTCTGCTGGGTCTCTGGGGAATGTAGTCCCGCAATCGCCAGGCTCCCTCCTGTGGCGATATGCGGTAACCACATCGTCTGATCAGCGCTATTCGTCCCTTCCTGAACCTAACACCCATGGTAAGCGCTACAGAGCCCCCTCCCAAGGACCGACGTCCCGGCGGTCGACCAGGCTTGCCAGGATGAGCTGCATGAAACCGGTCCACCAACAGAGGGCAATGCAAGTTGGCTAAAGGTTCCCAGGACCTGTCCTCCACTCCATACCCCTTCCATGATACCAGGTATTGCAACCTCCCACGGGACAGACGGGAATCCAAAATCTCCTCCACCTCGTACTCATCATCCCCGTCAAGATCAATGGGGCCAGGGCGTGAGGGAAGACGCATACCCACCCGACAGGGACGAAGCAGGGACACATGGAACACGGGGTGGATCCGCCAAGAAAGGGGGAGTGACAAACGGACAGCAACAGGGTTGACAATCCCCTCGATCCCATAGGGCCCTATGTATTTGGGAGCTAACTTACCACTCCCTTTCAGACGCAGGTTCTTAGTGGACAACCAAACCTTATCCCCCACCTTGTACTCGGGTTCAGGGACTCGCTTCCGATCTGCACATCGTTTTTGGGCTGCTTGAGACAGAGCCAATTGGTTCCTAGCGTCAATCAATACAGCCCTGAGGTGAGCATGATGCTCCTGAATGGAAGGGTGAGTGGAGGTGACCGGCCACTCGAAAGGGAGCATATCCGGATGGAACCCATAGGAACAAAAGAAAGGTGAGCACCCTAATGTGGAGTGTTCAGCGTTATTGTAGGCGAATTCCGCCATCCACACCAGAGGAAACCAGTCACTCGTGTTTTGCAGTGTGAAGCACCGTAAGTATTGTTCCAGAGACTGGTTAAGCCGCTCGGTTTTGCCATCTGTCTGGGGATGGAAACTGGTCGATAACCGAGCTTCCATATGTAATGCCTGACAGAGAGCCTTCCAAAAGCGAGAGGTAAACTGAGATCCTCTGTCAGTGATTAGGACTCTAGGTATACCATGAGCTCTCACTACATGCTGGAGAAACACCAAGGCCAACTCGGAAGAGGTAGGCAGTTTTTTCAGGGGAATGCAATGATCCATTTTCGTCAAATGATCAATTAAGACTAGAATCGTGGTATAGGTCTCACAAGGGGGCAATTCAACTATAAAATCCATCGATACTGTATGCCAAGGAGAAGGAGGAATCGGGATGGGGCGTAGTAATCCCACAGGCTTGGAATGGCTGGATTTACTCGGAGCGCAAACAGCACATTTCTGTACATAGTCTTTGGCATCTTTTCGCAGCGAGGGCCACCAAAAGGAACGTTCAATATTAGCGATAGTCTTGTATTCTCCCAGATGACCTCCCAGCGTAGAATCATGACACCAAAGCATAATCTGCTCCTGGAGTGTGCTCAAGGGAACGTATAAAGCATGATAATGGTACAGTAGATCATCCTTGGAGCTCCTATGTTCCGGTTCTTCCTGTATCCATGCAGCGCCATCGATTCCAGACACAGCTACTTTGACATCTTCCAAGAAATCCTGTGATATCACAAAGGCCAGCGTCGATTCCGGAAAAGCCGAGGGAGAAAGGATGGTAGGAGGCACTGTATCGTCGTTCTGGAGGGGTCCTGCGAGGTCTACCCTACGGGATAGAGCATCTGCCTTGCCATTCTGGGGTCCAGGTCTATATTTGATGATAAAATCGTAGTCCGAGAAAAAGAGCGACCACCTTAGCTGCCTGGGCGTCAGTGCTCTTGCAGTTTTCAGAAATAACAGATTCCGATGATCAGTATACATCTCGACTGTATGTAGAGCCCCTAACAGATAATGCCTCCATTCTTCACATGCCCGTTTAATGGCCAGCAGTTCTTTGTCTGTGACTGAATAGTTCACCTCACAGGGTGTGAGTTTGCTGGAATAAAAGGCCACCGGATGTAATTGTCCCGTATCTGGATGTCGCTGGGACAACACCCCACCCAATGCATACTGAGAGGCGTCAGTTTCAACCACAAACGGCAGATTGGGATCCGGATGCCGCAGAATAGGAGCTTGAGTGAATCGCCTTTTCAACGTTTCAAATGCTTGATCCGCTTCTGGAGTCCACTCAAAGGGTACGTTCTTTCTCAGTAGTCTGGATATGGGAGTGATAATGCGAGAGAAATCCTTGATAAACCGTCTGTAGTAATTGGCAAACCCAAGGAAACTCTGTACAGACTTAACATGAGAAGGGGCTGCCCACTGGGTTATCGCTTCTACCTTGCTCATATCCATTTGGAACCCCTGAGCGTTAATGACATATCCCAAGAAGGCCACCTCATTAACATGAAAGAGGCACTTGTCCAGCTTGGCGAACAGGGAATGGACACGAAGGCGATCTAGTACTGTTTTCACGTGGCAGATGTGTTCTGTGATGTTACGAGAATAGACCAGAATATCATCGATATATACGATGCAGATGGTTTCCAACAGCCCTCTTAATACTTCATCCATGAAGTACTGAAAGGCGGCAGGGGCGTTGCATAGCCCAAAAGGCATCACTTGGTACTCGAATAAACCGAACTTCGTACGGAAGGCGGTTTTCCATTCATCACCGGGCTTCACACGTACCAAGTGATAAGCACCACGAAGATCCAGTTTGGTAAACACCTGAGCCCCTCGAAGCTGGTCCAAAAGGACGGGTATGAGGGGCAACGGGTATCTATTTTTTATGGTCACTTTGTTGATAGACCTATAATCTATACACGTTCGGAGTTCATCGCAGTCTTTTTTCGATATGAAGAAGAGAGGAGAAGAAGCAGGGGAGGTTGAATGGCGAATAAACCCCGAAGCAAGGTGTTCCTCCAAGTATGTCTTCAAGTAACGCGTTTCAGGCTCGGTGAGGGCATACACTCGACTACAGGGTATATCTGCCCCCGGAACAAGATCTATATGACAATCGTAAGGTCTGTGTGGTGGTAGCCTTGTTGCCTTCCTTTTGTCGAAGACATCCAGGTAAGACGAGTATTCTCTTGGAAGAGAGGTAGCACAGCAGTACATTCCTTCAACGCATCCCTGGGCCAGAAGAGTAGCCTGTGTTTCAATGTTTTCATCGGATACCACTGGAGGGCAGCAATGTTCTCGACAGTACTGGGATGTCAAGGACACCGAACGTGCAGCCCATTTCACAACTGGATCATGTAATGTCAACCAGGGCATGCCGAGGATGAGGCGGAACTGGGGAGCGTCAATGATGTCGAAATGTATGATCTCCTGATGGTTCTCGCCTACGTGCATGGCAAGGGGTACTGTGTGAAAACGAACAGGGCCAGAGGTCAGTGCCTTTCCATCCACGGCATTCACCATTTCAGGGATCTTTTTCTTCTCATAAGGAATGCCCATCCTCCGGGCATACTGTTGATCAATAAAATTCCCTGTGGCCCCCGAATCCAATAGGGCAGACACGGTAAGCAAATTGTCCTCGGTTATTCTCAAAGAAACAGTAATGTTCATATGAGCCACTGAAGGCTGCATGGTATTTGCAAGGTATAACGGGATCCTTTCCTCTTCTTCCCCACCCAAGACGGAGACCCCGTCCGTACTTGGGCTCTTCAGTTTTCCGACTCCTGTGTTACTGCAACTTGTGACACAGCTTTTGCAGGCGTCTTTTCTCTCTTTCTTCAGGAGTCAAAGGACCCCTCACCCCTCCGATTTGCATGGGTTCTACTCCCATCCCAGGTTTGGTATACTCCTCTGGTGGAGGGCGAGACTTCGGAAAATACGAACGTATTTCTCCTCTGTTCTTGTCCCCTTTTCTATCTTGCACTCTGTGGTCAAGCTGAACAGCAAGGTCTATCATTTCGTCACATGTCTTGGGTAATTGTACAACTTGGGAGAGCACGTCTTTTAACTCCCAACGTAGTCCTTGATAAAACAAAGAGGTGCGTTTCTCAGGGGGCCATTCTGTTTCCACTATTAGCCGATTAAAGGTGGTGATGTACGTCAACAAATCTTGTGATCCTTGACGAAGTGTCATCAGTTCACGATCTAGAGACAACATGTGTGTTTTCCTATCAAACAACTTTCTCATTTCACTACAAAAATCCTGGAAGTTGTGTAGCACTGGGTCATTCCTTTCCATCAACGGAATAGTCCAACTGGCGGCATTGCCCCCCATGTATGACATCATGAATGATGTTTTTGATGCATCATCCACAAAAATGGTTGGTTTACAGAGGAAATGGAGCCTACACTGATTTAAAAATGTTTCAAACTTCTTGGTGTCCCCATAGAATCGCTCAGGAGGTGCTAATGGTATACCTGGATTTTGAATGACATGGACTGTGGGACCGGGACCTAAAGGAGAGGGAGTAGAGGGTTGAGAAGCAAAGAACCCACCCCCCATAGATGCCCCATCCGGATTTTGAGAGGGGGGGGGAAGTGTTCCTTCTCTGATATAACTCCTCCCCTTTCGAGAAATGCCTGCCACCTCCCGTCTAAGCGAACTCACTTCCGTTCGGAGGTCCACATTTTCCTGTCGTGTGGCATGTACCTCCTGTTGGAGAGCAGTTAAACTTTCCAACAAGGAAGCCAACACAGTATTAGTATCCATCGCTCAGGCTGACGAATTTCGTGGGCTTGTCAATCTGTCACAACGTCAATGGTGTTTACCACTAACCTCTGAAAGATGTCAGCAGGAACGATGGATGGATGAATAGTCCCCCTCCTCTCCGGAACGCACAATACACAGTGTAGGGTTAACACAACTATGTATGAATGCCTCCCGGGGAAAAAAGGGAAGGGGATAAAACAATAAAGGTTGTCCTGAAGGGCTTCCGAGAATTGTCTGGATGCCGTCCACCCACTCTCTCGCCAGTCACTAAGAACCCCCGGTGTTTGCTGCAGGTAAGGAAAGAACAAGAACCAACAATTAGAAACCCAGCACTGCACAGGAATCAATGTAACATAACATCTCTATAGAATAGGTACTAACTGTTGAGGAGGACTGGAGCGCCTGAAACACCCTCAGGATAATAATACATGAAACAGTAACTCGTCGAGTGGAACCAAGCCTTCTCAGGAGCAGCCTGACAACTGGCGGCAAAGGTTTCAGAGGTCGACAAAATCAGCAAGGAATGAGAAAATAAAGTATAAACAAAATCAGCAAGGGTTTTCTTCTTGTAGCACGCACCGGTACCGGCACGCCAAAAATGCACAAAAGTAATTTCCCTGGAAGAGCACCAGTGACGGAGACGACAACGCGCTCCTGCGCGGGTCTCACAAACGCCACTCACTATAGCGAGGCCGCCCGTCTTATGGATGCGGGGACTCGCTGACGTAACTAGAACACAGAAAACAGTATCGAGAAATGCTGGGAAGCAGAATCCGTTCTGCTCAAGAATAACAAAGTACCTGGGTCTCCGCTCCTACTAAGCAGGCAAGGCTCCGTCCAGACCACACGCAAGGTCCTGATTGACAAGCCCCGAGCCGTTACCTCGGAAGGCTTTTGTCAATCCAACGCTTCCGTTTCCGTGTCTGCTGGGTCTCTGGGGAATGTAGTCCCGCAATCGCCAGGCTCCCTCCTGTGGCGATATGCGGTAACCACATCGTCTGATCAGCGCTATTCGTCCCTTCCTGAACCTAACACCCATGGTAAGAGCTACAATGGTGCAAAGGTGCCATCATTGGTGCCAGGCATTACATTGTGCGCCTGCGCAGGGAGAAACATCAGGAATGCTCTGTATGCCTTAAATAGGTCGCATTTCTGCCTATTGGCAGTGACACAGTACAGCACAGTAAGGTTTCTTGCTGTGCGGCACTGCAGAATTAATTTTTTTGAATTGCCCCTTTGTGTTGGTTTTTGGTTACTTTTTAATGCAGAGCCGATGCAAAGTGTTGAATTGGTATTTACATTCCAACTCAAATTACAATTTGCATTGGATTGTAACCCAAAGTAACACAAGTGTGAAAGTGGGGTTTAAGGGAGCACTCACAATGCTTAAAAAAAGTTAGCACTAATCAAAGGAGCTCACTAAAATGGGTCACTGGTGAAAGATAAGAAGAACAAACACAAAAAGTTCTACTACAGAAAGGGTCACAATAGGAAAGAGGGCAATTTAAGGATAGCCATGCTATAAATGTAAAAAAAGTGGGCATAAGAGCATTTTTGGTGAACAATCTCTAAAGTGAGCTAGACAGAGATATGTTCCTTCTAGACTAACATTGGGGAGGAAAGGCAACAATGTCTTACCAAAGGTAAGAATTTATAAAAAGCAAAGATAGCAAGCCGACATAGAAAAGAAATATACAAAAACAGTTCTTTTCTTTTTTATTTCTTACTTACCTGTGTTCTCTTTGAAGGCAGCCATACTGATCGAGTAGGTGAGACTTGATATCCTTAGAAGAATTACCGGGACCCGAACTCAAAAGAAACGGGCAGCAATCAAATCCAGTAATTTAGTTGTTTTGATTTACCCCGAATTTAAATTAATATGCTAAATCAACCCTTAAAAAGGACTAAACTAGAAATTTGTCACTATGACACGCCATGCAGCTACAAAGTTGTAGTCAGGTTTAAAGCTACGTAGTTTTGTTGATTTAATATTTATTAGAACATTGAACATTTGGAAATTTGAGAGCTCCATTGAAGACAATGAAGTGCTCCAGGGGTCTCATGGCTGGTAAAACCCAGAGCTCCAAAATACCAATCTTTGTCATTCACAGGTTTGCTGTGAACAAAGGCCTCATGGATTTAAATCCCCTCTGGCTCACCAAGACCTTTGTTTAATTTGTTAGAACATTCTGCCCTCTAGTGGCGGAATGTTCTAATAGCCTTCTAGCCTGCCATAGCTGGGCTATACCAGCCACTTAAAGCCCGCACCCTTGTAAAAGGCCCTCGCCGAGCTGGCCTCTAATGGCCAGTATAGCCCGTTATGGCGGGGGATGTAAGGCTATATTAAGTCATTGAAACCAACCAAAGCCCCTGTCCTAGAAGGTTTTTCATCTTTCTTTTACCACAGCTACCAACAAATATTAGCACCACTTATTCGTACGTCTTTCATAAGTTCGAGTCGACGGGCAAACTTGGAGGTTCTTTTTCGTATATTGGTGATTCCCAAGGAGGGAAGGATCATCAAGACACAAAAATTATTAGACCTATTGTGGTATCTCCCACTGTTATTCTCCCCCGGCGCTCCGCATGTAATGGAGCTGCTCGCGGTGACATCATTTAGAATGTCACCGCGAACAGCATTCCAAGGCGAGCGCCCGTGGAAGGGTGAAAAGCCGTCTCAGGATAGAAGCTGTGGCTGAGGTCGTTAGGTCGTACAATTCATCGTAATAAACGTTCTTGTTTTCCTATCGCAGTGTCCTGCCCATTAATTGCCGCATTTCACACTGGCGACGAGGACTTGGGATTACCAGCGACCTCAACACGCTAAACGTATGGTGACAGCTGAAGTGCAAAGAAGGATTCTGACGCTCTGGAGGCTGACGGCATCGCGGAGAAATCGGATCTGTGAAGAATAACAGCGGTGTGGGGAGTAGAAGTATTTACCCCGCTTGCAGGCTGAGTCACGAAGAAAAACTGCGAGGAAGAGCAGTTTCAGGGCTGAAGGAAAATAATCACCCACTTTCAAGTAAGGTGACGCCTGTCTGCTGCCCTCGGCGCGCTGAAAAAAGACCCACTAGTACGTATTTGTTTGATGGAGTTTGTGACTGGGGTCAATCGAGTCTGCTAGGCAATTTTGGCAGCGTGTGATTGTGGGACTGAGAACTAAGCGCCAGCTGTTTCTACTTAAAGGAAAATAAAAACGGCATTTGACAGCCAGCTGGAGTGATAGTGCCTGGCGTGCTGTTTCCACACCCAGTGAGGGTCCTGAGGCAACTCGTGACAGGCAGTCACAGGAGCGGAGTGAGCGGAGAATACTATTCTTGGTATTCATGTACAGCGTGCGCGCAGAGAGTGAAGCCAGAGACTCACCGTGTGGCCTGCGGGTGCTGCAGTGTGCTAAGGTCACGCGATGAGGGCAGTATCAGCGTGAACTCTGCCAGGCCAGTCTCGTCCCTGCTATAGCGTTCGTATTCCTTTGAAAAGAGAGCTGTCAGCGCGCCAGGACGGATGATGAATAGTCCCTACTGTATTTTGCCACACTTCGTGGAGTGACTAGCAGCGCAAGCAGCACATCATCCCCTGCTGGTTCACACGGAAGAGGGACAAACTTTGTTTTTTAAATTCCCACTCTCAGTAATTGGCATCCACGACTTGGCCATCTGAAGTACATTCCTTGTGCTACCTTGAACTTGGTGTTGAACTCTCTTGCAGGCCTGTAGCATTCTGTTTTGAGGAGTGTTGACTGCCTAGACTCCTACCATTAACCCATTCTCACAACTGTGGGCCTCTTACTGGTTGCTCGTATTTACCCTCTGTTTACAATAGTCTGTGAGTGTTTAATTGAACTGTCATGTACCTCGAAACAACATGAGAGGGAATCGATAATATGCCTGGCTGTTACAGTAGTTTGGAATAGCACGTTACCCCACTTTACACAGTAGCCTAGGATTATTATTCGTCCTTTGTATTGGTTTCCTTTTTACTTGGCATTCTGTAGACACTGTACCTTGCGCTACTCCCCACCCGTTACTCCACTTGGTAATACACGTTTATTCAGTGCCACCTTCTAGTTGTGACCATGCAGAGTGTGACTCCTCCCCCCTTTTTCCTCACCAACCCGGGTGAACCTAACATTCAATGGAAAAAATGGAAGAAAGTATTTTTGAACTATGCCACTGTGTGTGGGCCTAATCTGGGACTGGAAAGAAAAGTAGCTTTATTAGCATACTACCTAGGAGCAGAAGGGGAGGAAGTTCTAGATCATCTCACAGAGTTAGGGACGCAGGAAGCGAGGGGCCTGAATGAGTTAGAAGTAAGTCTAAAGAAATTGGACTTGCACTACCTCCCCAAGACGAGCACCATTATGGAGAGGTACCATTTTGGAAAAAGAGCACAGAAGGAGGGGGAATCTATAGAAGATTTTGTGTCTGAGTTAAGGAAACTGGCTGCGACATGCAAGTTTGGGGGTGCAAGCGAAGAAAGGATCAGAGACCAGTTTGTGTTGGCTTGCAGAATGGAACGGGTGCGTGAGGAGCTGTGGCTTAAGGATGATCCGCCCCTGAGAGAGGTGATAATTATTGCTAAACAAGTTGAGCACATGTTGCTGTGCGTCAAGGAAATTAAGCAGGACACAGGGGAGAAAAGGAATGAAGACAAGCCAAGTGTGAGTGAAGTGGTGGCAGAGAGTGAGGCTGTGTTGGTGATCAAAGGGCAAAAAGTGACAGGCAGAGAGCAGAAGGAGAACAGGGTAGGAGGGTCATTCAAGGGCACCTGTTACAGGTGTGGCAAACAGGGGCATCTTGCCAATGACAAAGAGTGTCCCGCCCTTAGATTTACATGTAACAAGTGTGGGAAGAAAGGGCACTTTAAGCAGTATTGCAAGAGTGGTCAAGGGTTCAACAGACAGAGCAGAGACAGGACTAATGTAGTCTGTGATGAAATTGTGGTACAGGTCGACGAATGCCAGGTCGAGAACCGTAATGACACCATCTGTGAAGAAATTGTGGTGCAGGTTGATGAGGGTCAAGTCTGCAGCCCCAAGGACACCATAAAAGTGGGAGGCACTGAATTAGAGACTTTGTTTGACTCCTGCTCTAGGATTACAATCATTAATGCTAGAGAATTCGCCTGTGTGTCCAAGGGGAAGATAATTTTGAGGAAAATGGATGTGAGACCTGGAGGGTATGCGGGGCGCCCCATCTCTATGAAAGGGTACTTTTGGGGCAAGATAGAATACAGGAACAGGTCAACAGTGTCAAAGGTTTATGTGTCTACGGTTGGGGATAACATTCTGGGGTGGCAAGCACAGAAGGAGTTGGGGGTCTATCTCAATCCCAATAGCACTCCCCAGATCTTGATACAGGAGATACAGGGACAAAAAGAGGATGTAGTGTCCGAGTTCAAAGAAGTATTCAGAGAAGAGCTAGGGTGCTTAAAGAACTACTGCCACAAAATAAAGCTGAAGGAGAACGCCAAGCCAGTTGTAGCAAAGGTCAGGAAGCTTCCTATCGCCATCCAAGAGGAAGTGAAATCTGAACTGGAGAAATTGTGCAGGGCTGGAGTCATCGAACCGGTGGAAGCAACGGAATGGTTGGCACCCATCGTGGCCGCAAAGAAAAAGGATGGATCGGTTCGGCTCTGCATCGACCTGAGAGCGCTTAACAGAGAGGTAGTGGTCGATCGATTTCCCCTACCGAACATCACCCAGATGATGAGAATGCTAGAGGGGGCAAAAGTGTTCTCTACCCTCGACCTCACTTCGGCTTATTTTCAGATCAAACTGCACGAAGAGTCGCAAGAACTCACGGCGTTTGTGACACCCATGGGTGCATATAAGTTCAAAACGATGCCTTTTGGTTTGGTCTCGGCGGCTGCTGTGTTCCAGAGACTCATGGGGAACATCTTGAAAGGCATTCCAGGCGTCGTGTGTTATCAGGACGACGCGCTGATATTTGCTAAAGACCACGAAGAGCATGATGAGAGGCTGAGGCGTGTTCTGGGAAGGTTCAGGTCGCAAGGACTAACGGTAAAAAAAGACAAGTGTGCCTTCTGATGTGCAGAGCTCGACTTCTTGGGTCACAAGGTAACTGCCGGAGGAATCTACCCTAAGGCCGAGCTCCAGAACACCATAGTAAACTTGATGCCCCCCACAAGCAAGGACGAAATCAAGTCTTTCATGGGAATGTTAGAGTTCTACGGGAAATTCATACGGAACCTTGCAGGAAGGACGTACGCCATCAGGTTGCTTTTGAAGAAGGAGGCGGAGTTCAACTGGAGTCAGGAGTGCCAGAGGGAGTTTGAAGACGTAAAGAAGGCACTAGCAGAAGCCCCCAGCCTAAAGTCTTACATACCCAACCGGGCGACAGTGGTTACTACCGATGCAAGCGCGAAAGGGCTGGGAGCAGTCCTTACTCAAGTAGGCAAGGACGGGGATGAAACGATAGCATTCGCCTCTAGATCACTTCAGAAGTCTGAAAACAACTACTCAGTGATAGGAAAAGAGGCCCTGGCAGTATCCTGGGCATTGGGGAAATTCAGAGACTTCCTGTGGGGCACACAGTTCACATTGCGTACTGACCACAAGCCGTTGGTAGAGGTCTTCAGCAAGAAGGGCTTGGATGCCATCTCCAGCAGGATCAGGCGGTGGGTGGTCAGTCTGCAGGAATACACTTTCTGTGTCGAGTATGTTCCAGGGTCGCGCAATTTTGCAGCTGACTGTCTGTCAAGACTCGTGAATGAAGAGGAAGCGAGGAGACGCATGACAGGGTGTATGATGAAGCAGACGAGAATCAGATGGAGAATGTTTGCGCTATCCAGAGGGCATTAGGAGAAGAAACATGGAAGAATGCAATGAAGGAAGATGAAACCTTGGAGGAGGTGTGCAAAAGAGTAAAAGGCAGGTGGACACAAGAAGATAAACGAGAAGAGGCTCTGCGGCCATACTGGGTGGTCAAAGATGAGTTGTCTATAGTTGATGAATGCCTGTTCAGGGGAATAAGACTAGTACCACCTGTGTCAGTGAGAGAGAACCTCGTCGAGATAGCCCACGAAGGTCACATGGGTATCACCAAGACGAAGCAAAGGTTGAGAGAGAGCTACTGGTGGCCCAGCATGGACATTGCGATTGAGAGGAAAATAAGGAACTGCATTCCGTGCAGCAACAGCGACAAAGTCTTGAAACAACTTACACCCCCAATGGTATGCAGGCCGCCACCGTCAGGACCTTGGGAAGAATTGGCCCTGGACATTGTAGGTCCATTGACGGGAGAAATGCGCACGCCGTATATCCTGGTGCTCATGGACATGTATTCTAGGTGGCCAGAGGTGAGGCTAGTGAGTGAAGTCACAACCAAGGTTGTCATCGAGTTCATGAAAGAGTTGTTCGTCAGAGAAGGATTACCCAGCAGCCTACTCACAGACAATGGGGTGCAACTATGTTCCAAGGAGATGGAAGAATTCCTGGAGGGGAGTGGCATCACACACAAACGGTGTGCCCTGTATCACCCCGAGACCAACGGCATGGTCGAGCGTTTCAATAAAACCCTCAAAGAGAGCATCCAACTAGCCAAGGCCAGTGGGTTAAGCTGGAAGGAAGAAATATGGAGGCGGGTAGAAGCGTACAGGTTCACTCCACACCAAACAACGGGAGTCACCCCCTTCGAGTTGCTCCGGGCAAGGATACCGAACACCAAGCTGTCCCCAGGATGGATGGGGTGGCGCAAGGGATGGTCGGATCGCTCCAAAGAAACGAGAAGTCTGGAGAAACAACTGGGAGCCATGATGGAAAGAAAAGAAAGATATGACAGGCTCAAATCAACACAGGAGGCCGGGTTCAAAGTAGGAGATGACATCAAGATCAGGACCCCTACTGGTAGAGCAACTTGGTTAGGGTACAGTCGTCCAACCAAGATCACCAAACTGTTCAAGAATGCGGTGAAAACTCAAGAGGGAAAGATCTGGAACCTGGGAAGAGTTGTGAGATTCCACCCACCTGGGTGTGACCCTAATTATGGAGGAGAGGGGGAAAAGGATGTGGTAGGGAGTAAAGGTTCTAACGCTAGGAAGCTGTCACCGACTCCCCAGCAAGGGGGCAGGTCCAGCAGGAGAGTGACCAGACCCCCCAGATATTTTGATCATTTTGTGATGATGTGATGCTCTTCAACACTTTAGTTTCTCTGTCCTTCCTCTTCCTCCATTCCGCAGGGGACCCTCAGAGGTTTTGATTGTTATGTCATGATGTGATGTTCTGCTGTACAATTTTCCTTTTGTTACCCCCATTTTTGTTTTTTCCGCAGGGGAGGGGGATGTGTGGTATCTCCCACTGTTATTCTCCCCCCGGCGCTCCGCATGTAATGGAGCTGCTCGCGGTGACATCATTTAGAATGTCACCGCGAACAGCATTCCAAGGCGAGCGCCCGTGGAGGGGTGAAAAGCCGTCTCAGGATAGAAGCTGTGGCTGAGGTCGTTAGGTCGTACAATTCATCGTAATAAACGTTCTTGTTTTCCTATCGCAGTGTCCTGCCCATTAATTGCCGCATTTCACACCTATTTCGTTATTAAATACAGATTACAAAATTTATACTAAAATGTTGGCATTCCAACTTCAGAAAGCCCTTCTGTTACTTACCCATCCATCTCAGACAGGCTTTGTAAAGGGCCACTTAGCGGCTGTTAATATTAGGACTTTTTCCCACATTTTAGAGAAAGCAAAAGTCCTCTCCAGCCATGTCTATGGCTCTGGACGCAGAAAAATCATTCAGCAAGGTTTCCTGGTCCATTCTATAAGACACTTTAGAGAACTTTAAACTAGGTGCAAGATTTATTCCATTGGCGTTGGCTATCTACTGCTCACATTAAACTGAATGGACACTTTTCGGAAGCTTTTGATTTAGCCCAAGGTACAAAGCAAGGTTGCCCCTTGTCCCCTCGTCTGTTTCATTATCAATTTCACCTCTACTGCATTCAATTTATATTAATGAAAACAAATCAATGGTATCCTTTTTAAAAGCGTCCCTCAGAAACTAGCAGCATATACAGATGACATCCTAATTTGTTTAACTGAGGCAGATATTGCCATCCCTGAAATTTTAAATGTTATCACAGATTATGCTATGGTCACAAGTTAGTCCTTAAATAAGGAGAAAACTGAAGTCTTCCCCCCAATAACTTGTGACTTTCATGTATGGTGTCAACTTCAAACCTTAAATGGCAACCTAGCAAACTTAAATACTTGGGAATGGAGTTTGCAAAGTCTACATCGTAAACTAAGAGCCATATAGAAACCTCCCTCCTTGCAAAAATAAAAAAGATACTGAGGAATGGTCTCCGAAGTTCATTACATGGTGGGGTAGGGCTGAAGCAGTTAAAATGTTAATTGCCCCTCAAATCAACTTCTATTTTAACTTAATATGCTACCTTTATACTTCTCCAACTCCTTCTTTACTTATCTGAATACTCAAATTACAGCATTTGTTTGGGAAGGAAAAGAGGCAAGAATTTCTCTACATAAATTACAATCAAACAAACAACAGGGCGGTGTTAACCTCTCCAATTTATTGCTCTACCAAACCGCCTTTTTAATTAGACCAAACATCCGGTGGTTACACCCATCTGACCCTCATCCCCCTCCTTGGGTGGACATAGAGATGGTTGTATCTGCCCCTCTCTCACCCATAAGTATCCTAACAACAGTACATTTTAAGGTACTTTATTCATATCAAAATATTAAAGACTCAGTTGCCGCTGTCAAAAGGTTAGATAAATGCTTCCCTCATAGAATCATAAATTCTGTATTTGCCTTCCTATGGTTCAACCGATCAATAAAACGTGATCTTAACCCCTCTTTCTGGGAAATATGGACCTCTCTTGGATTACAATATGAAAAGGACCTTATATCCTCGGAAGATCCACTGACTTTAACCACATTCATATCTAAATTTGTTCTCCAACCAATTGATTTTTATAATTTCCTATCTCTCAAAGTTGCTCATAGAGGTTTTAAGAACCCTCATAAAGCACAGTGTCTTAATTTCCCATACCCTAATATCTACAAACTAAAGAGTCTCCGGAATCTATAAAATACTTAAGAAAACCTCTCCCATTTTTACGGACGAGATCCAAAAATAATGGAATGCGTCATGCATTAAATATAATATTGAGCCTATACTAGCATCACAATGGCCTGTTATCTGGAAATCCATGGTAATGCATAAAGTTTCACCTGTCATCTTACAAGACAAACTTTAGACAATATATAGAGCATTCTAAACTCCGGAAATGTCATATAAGTGTGGCCTTCTTTCTTCAGCTGCATGTTGGCTTTACCAACACCCTACAGGTGATCTAGAACATCTGCTATTTTACTGCAAACACATAAATCCCTTCTGACTATTCAAGCTGCACTCTCTAGCATATTTACCATACAAATCCCAATATCACATACCATAATCTCCCTGGGTATCCATGCTATATCACACTTGTGTACATTAAAATCAGTATCATCTTGGGACTGTTTCCTCATTAATATAATTTAAATAATTACATTACGAAAGCACCCAGCATTATTAAGTAAATAAATAAGTGCATCTGCTAAAGTTAAAGCGGATGCCCTATAATTTAAAGAAATATATTATGAAAGTGGCCAGCGTTAGTAAGTAAATAAATAATTACGGGCAGCCGCTATAGTTAAAGCCGACATGCTATAATTTAAATATATACATTAGTAAAACCAGACGCCCTGCTGAGTTGTTGTGGGTGGAATAGGGAAGATCATTAAAGAAAAAAGTGCTTACCGACTTATGAAGGAGACCATGTAATACCACAAGTAAAAGATCAATTCCTCATGGGAGGTAACAAACGGTGACAAGGCATTACGAAGGAGGGACTTTTAAGCCTCATAATCAATCAGAAGCTAGAATTTACCAAGGACAATGACACCAGGCAATGAAAAATATGGGAGGAGAGAGGGTGAGGCTTCAACAGCATACTCTACTATAGCAAGCCTTGCAGAGCGAGAAGTGCATGTGCGCTGCCGCCGGGCTCGACCTAAAAAATGGATTGATGGTTTACTCTCGGCCGTGACCATGACTGGTGACTGCTGCAGCGCACAAATGCACTAGTGTGTGTGGGATGTATGACGTTACAACGCATACTTTTACAACGCCTACCTTTACATCGCAAGTTTTACAATGCATACCTTTACAATGCATAGTGCTTTTAGGAGCTGGATAGTGAATTGTTTAATTTACTATGCCAACTCCAGTCCCCGTGGATAGTAGGGAAGGTGTTGGATAGTACATTAAACCTATTCCCTATCCTAGAGCGCCCCCAGCGCAATGCGTTGTAATGATTTGTGTGTAAAAGTTGCGTTGTAAAGGCACTGCGTGGTAAAAGTTGCGTTGTAAAGGTTGTTTACCGTGTGTGTGTGTGTGTGTTTGGGTGTACTTGTAAAGCGCACTGCGACTCCATGGAGTATCCTGGCGCTGAAGACCGCTGGGGAACCCGTCCTGGTTTTCCCTGTGAGATGGTCCCTTTCTGGGTATCTCCAAGGTGAAACCAGGCATCCCCGGCATCTGTGGGGGGCCGTTGTAGAGATGAGGCAAGCTTAATGCCCAGAGTTGCTGAGTGTGTTCCCTGGTTAGAGTAGGCACCGAGGCGAGAATTATCGAGTCCATTTGACCCTGGTCCACGACCCTGCCGCGTCGGGAATTGAACCCTGGTCCCGGGCTGTTCTCTGCTTACGGGTCTGCCGCCTCTAACCAGTGAGCCACACCACTCCACTAGTGAGCCACACCACTCCACTAGTGTGACAAAAGTGGACACAGCGGAGTAAGCCTTACTACATAGAAAGCGATTCTATGGATATCAAAAATACAATGAGACAGTCTAGCTCACTGTGAAGTTAATCTGGGAACCCTCTCCCAAAATTTCTGATCCATAACTTTTTGTTTCTGTCCTTAGAAGGCATACACTTGATAATCTTCGGTAGGCAAGTTCTTCATAGACAAGGTATACATACACTTGGGATGGCATTTGATTCACAGACCAGGTCTACCTATTCAAGCAGTCCTTTTAAATTCAGTCTTGTTCACTATAAAGGTAGCCACTTTAGAAAGCAACATTCTTCCTGCCAAGAGAGCAGCTTCCATAACCTAATTAGGAAGCAGTCGCTTCAGGGACAATTTCACCGGTCAATTTCAAAGTAAGATCAGAAGAAAGGAAGGCAGACTCTTTCTAGATTTTTTGGACTTGGACTGGTCTAGTCACTCACCGAAAGATATCCTTACATTTGGATGTTTAACAAATTCCGTCCAATGTTGGTTTCCAACTAAATGCAACTGCAAAGGTTCATGTGGACAGGCCTGCTCCTTTTGTGGGCTGACAAAGGACCAGATTCCTCTCAAACAGCACCTGGACCACGAAACATCAACAAGCTCCAGTGGCTTACATGCAAGGTTTTTCTCTCTGCCAAGAATCCAACTCTCGTGCTATGCAATTCTCTTTTAAACTCAGTGATCCTTGCTCACAAGACCTGTCCTGTTGTCAGCTGAATTGCCACCCCTCAGCAAGACAAGAGTTGTCAGCTAGGGTCTGTTAGACCTGGCACCTTGGCGTGGGTCTCCCTTCCATTTTTGCTGTTGCCTCATGTGTTTTTGCTGGTGTTAGATGCTTTGGGCATTGTGCCACTGCTGTCCAGTGCCACAGTAAAAGTGCTCCTTATGGTAAATTGTTGTATGGATTAGTGACTCCATGATTGGCTGATTTGGTTTACTTGTCAGACACTAGTACAGTGTAATGAGTGTGCCTGGGGCTTGTAAACCAAATGCTGCTAGTAGGCCTGCAGCACTGGTTGTGCCACCCACATAAGGAGCCTGTAAACATGTGTCTCAGGTCTGCCATTTCAGAGCCTGTGTGCAGTCTGGTACTGCCATGCTGACTGAGCAAGTGCACCCGCTTGCCAGTCCCTAAACCTTCCCTTTTCATCATACCAGAAACCCCTATGGTAGGCCCAAGGGCTGGGTGAATTGTAAGTATAAGGTAGGGCAAGCCCTGATGTGTGTGGCATGTCCTAATAGTGAATTACAGCCATTTTCGTTTTTCACTATAGCAAGGCTATCTATTCCCCATAGGCCCGAATGGGCAGTTTAATTATTACATCTTTTAATCCTAAGTGACTCAGGGAACTAGGTAGAAATTCGAGTTTAGTATGCCTGAACTCAGAATGATAAAACACATCTTTTAGTGACGTTGGTTTTAACATTCTGTGTTGGAAAATACCACTTTGAGAAAGTAGGTATTTTCTTGTCTAACTATCCAAGCCTACCTCTGCTAGGTTGTGTATTCCTTGTCTGGAGTTTGAGTGACAGGGGCTGAGGGATTCCATGAGACAGGGTGAGTCAGCCCAGTGCTGAATAGAGAGATTTGCATCTAGATGGGAGGGAGGAGTTGCACCTGGGACCTGAATAGGGCTGTACCTTCCATCCACAAAGCTGGCTCCACCTCCTGTGGTGAGTCTGATGTCCTCGCCCTGCACTGTGAAAGGAAACGAAGGAGTCATGTAAACAGAGTGCTCCAGGACTGACAAGAACTGGTTTGGACTTGGTAAAGGCCTCTCTGCCTTCAGAGAACAAAGAGAAACTGTGTATAAAAGAGGGAACCCAAACCCCAGAACCTTAGATCACTTTGGGATAACACTTTGGGACAACAAGAAGAAACCTTTGCTGAGGAGTGGAACCAGAGAGACTGAGGAGAGACTATCCCTAAGCTGAAGTGCGGCTTGGGGGATTGGCCTGCATTGGTTGCCTGATTGCCAAAGCAAGGAGAGAGGACCTTTGTGTACTTTCACCTCGCATCGATGGAGAAGAGGATCGACGTCGCAGCAGATGCCACCGCATCACCGGGAAGTGTGTCGCAGGGCCTTTCGCAGCCCCCAAGAACCGCAGAGTCATCGCTGGGCCCCCGAAGTGCCTCGCATCGCCGGAGAAGAGGATCAACGGGAATGTGTCGCAGGGCCTGTTGCAGGCTCGCATCGTTGTTGAAGCACCACGTATTGCCAGAGAAGAGGATCGACGTTGCAGCAGACGCAGGGCCTGTCACGGCCCGCATCGTATCACACCAAGAAGAAGACAATATCTTTATTTCTTTGCACCAAAACTTCATCGCATCACTGCGTTGCTCGCCGCTTCGCCACGGAAGCACAGTAAGAAACCGACGCATCTCCTCCCCTCGCAGAGAAGAATCGATGCATCACCATCCCCTACGCAGCAGTAGGGAATCGACGCATCACCGTTCTTGTGTGTAAGGAACCGACGCATCACATTCCCTGCAACCCTTTTATTGTATTGCATTACACATCTTAAGGTACATTGACTCAAAGTGTCGCATTTTAAGATCTAAAGAGAACTAAGCTAATCCTACCATTTTAGGTATAGTATTGTGGATTTTTGTCGTTTATGGTCTTGTATTAAGTCTATATAAAGAATACTTTGTTTTAATATACAACTTGTGTGGTGTCCATCTGTAGTGTTGTCACTGGGTTACTGTATGTGTTCACAAATGCTTTACACACTGCCTCTGAGATAAGCCTGTCTGCTTGTGCCAAACTACCAAGGGGGTCAGCAAGGGTTATTTTAGGAGTGTACCCCCTTACCCTGACTAGACGCAATGTTCCCTATTTGTCAAAGGTACCTACCTCTGCCAACTAGAGACCCCCAAATCTAACAGGGTCCAAATACCAGCTTACCCCCACAACCAGAAGCATGCAAACCAGAGACCTGCTGGACAAGCACGACCGCAATGAGTGACCCACACTATATGGATGCTACCATATCCACACTTTCTGACAGATTTACTTATATGCTTGAAAAAAGTACACCTCCCACCATTTTCAGTGTGGGGAAATACCTAAACGAAGAATAGGAATAACCAAAAACGTGGTACGCACCAATTATTAAAGTTAAACCTGCTGCGGAATGCCTACATGCAGATTTACCAAACGAAATTCCATGATACTGGTTGTAATCCTGCCTGAGAGCATAGCCCATGTAAACAAATACAACTTCCATTATTCCAATGATTATCTCCTCGTAAATGCTCGCCTGAATGCACCCTAGATATACTTGGGTTCACAATTATCTTTGGGGACCAGGCCTATGTGCTGCTACTTCCCTGGCACTTCTTTAAAGTCCTATTTTCACAAATGTCGAGCAAAGTAGAGTAAAAGACACCAGTTAACGCAGTAAATGGCTATGACGTAGTCAGCCAGACCGGCCCCAGCATTCTATAACATATCTTTATGGATCTCTGAAACACAGCAAGGGTGTTATTAAATCACCTTTTTTCTTGTCAGTTAGTTGCTGTCAGCTGGCGGAAGCCTTCTAACCTACCTGATTATAAATTGGCACTTCACACAACATCTGGACAGGTATTTATCTTGTTAAATTAAACATGCACCTGGCCCCTTAATTATTTGAAGTAATTGACAACTCCATCATCTGAATAGATGTGTTGCGCCGCCACTCTAGAGTCAGTAATGAGGTGATAATGAATGAAGCTTCGTGAATATTACTCATCGGAGCTTTATTTTCTACAGAATAGCTTCTGGCAAAAATAGTGTTTTAACCCAAATTAAAGCATTACAAGTTCTACTTGGTCTCAGAAGTCTGCCATGGAATGACGTGGGTCTAGCCTTCGGGGTTGGTAAATGGTGGAGACTGCTGAGGCTCTGATTCTTTTTGTTCCATTTTAATAGTTTAGATCTTTTCGAGTGTGGAGCCTCGGTATGTCACACACAGCCCAAACAGTGTGCAGTGGGGAAAACAATAGCAGAAAGAAATCGCCATTAAAGAGCTGACCTCATGGCAATAGGTTATTAACGCAGGTGCAGCATCAAGACGCTGCAAAACACCTAAATAGATAAACAAATAAATGAGTGTGCTCGAAATTGTTAACTGGTATGAAATGGTTTTGCAGAAGGCACAAAGACAGGCGACACTGACAAAGAGACGATGAGCAACAATTCAACCAAATGAACAAATCTGAAATCGATGTAAAATACTCTTAAAAGCGCTGCTCAGGTGAAGTTATGGTTACCGATCAAAACTGAAGCCCCCTGATATTGGCAAAATGATGGTCAGCCAAGCAAACCATAATTCATCCCGCTATAAAAACTTAACTCAAACTTCTAATTTAATGCATATGACATCACTAATGATGTGGAAGATCACATTACCAATGACACAAATGAGATCACTGGTCATATTACCTTAACATTGACATTATGAATGACATCACTGTGGATACAGTTTCATTTCTTTACTTAGATGTGTGTGGTGGTAGTAACTAATGTTATGTTGTTAAGTTATGTTATTGGTATAAATATTATGAAGCTATGATAATTGCCTTTGGGGTGTGAGTTATGATTTATATGGCCAGAGGGTGTAAAATGGTTTGCTCAGCTAACTATTACTGGCTTTGTTGGACCTGACCTTCCCTGAAGGGTCACCCCAAATATTTTGCTTTTTTCCCTCCATTTTTCGCAGAATTCGTTTTTTTTGGCCTTAGGACTATGTGCAATTTACCTCTGCTAACCAGTGCTAAAGTGCTTGTGCTCTCTACTCTAAAACATGGTTGCATTGGCATATACCCAACTGGCATATTTAATTGACTCATGAGTCCCTTGTAGAGTGGTATGTTATGTACCCAGGGCCTGTCAATTAAATGCCACTAGTGGGACTGCAGCACTTATTGTACCATCGACTTAAGAAGCACTTTAAAATATGTTCCCAGGCATGCCACTTCAGCCTGAATGCAGCTTTAAACTGCCATGTCAGCATTAAATCCCCATTGCCAAGCCCTAAACTCCTCTTTTAGTGCATATCATGGACCCTAAGGTTGACCTTATGTAGCCCATAGGGCAGGGTGCTGTGGAATTAAAAGGTTGGACATGTACTATTAAGTTTTACGTGTCCTGGTAGTGGAAATCCCCTAAAATTCGTTTTTCACTACTGTGAGGCCTATCTCTCCTAAAGGATAACATTGGGGATTCATTATTACATTTAATAAGGTGTCATTTCCATTTAGGAGATGGTTGTTATGTAATGTTTAATGTCTTAGGAATTGTGGTGAAAAGCACTATATGATGGTAATGTCGGTTAATTTGTCACAATTTAAAATTGCCTATTTCAGAGAGTTTGTATTTTTCTGCCCTTACCCCTTTTGTGCCTTTAGCATGCCTTGGACTACATGACTGGGTGTAACTGACAGTTGAGTTTGTGAACTTCACCCAGACAGTTGCACAGTAGAGGGATTAGGTGTGCCTGAATGGGCCATATTCTGGCAGGATGGGGGGAGGAGCTGATCAAAGCCCCATTTGCAACTGAATAAATGACCTAACAACCCCAGATTGTTATTGCAGCCAACTTGGAGTCAGGGCAGGGAAAGCAGGAAATTCCATGCATTTCAAAGCCACTTCCTAGAAGCTTCTCCCATCTTCTAGAACCAGAACAGCAGAGTATAAAAAGGTGAACCGCAGACACCATCTCTTCAGTACACTTCTGGACCTGTGGATACTCTCCTAGGAAGAAGAGCTGCTGTGCTGCTAGAAATGACTGTCACTCTGCTGGTCTGCTGGCCTGCTGCTGCCTGGCTGTATTGCTGCCTTTCTCCTCAGCTACCCTCTTACTTGGGGAAGGAGAACTGGACCAGGGTTACCAGAGTGACTCCAAGGGCTAGTCTGCTGGCCTCTTGAGATGACCCTCAGGGACATAAAAAGCTTCCCAGCATCCTTCACCAGTACCTGAACCCAGATGATGTGAGTACCTGACCCAAATGGTGCCCTTCAGGTCCTAGACCCTTGGTGTAGCTCAAAGAACTGAAATGAAGCTTTTGGGCTCTTCGTGAATGGGCCCATTTGCACCGAGATCTCGCCACTCAAACCGTGATTCAGTGCAAAGCTCTGTCAGCCTGACTCTTTGCACGGCAGCATCCACCATCTGTCGAGACCACCAACGCGAAGCTCCAGAATTCCTGCCTGCGAAGCCTGGCCTGTTCTTCACAATACACCGGCAGCCTCCTGTGACTCTCTCTTCCTGCTCCTCGCAGCCGCCTCCCACATGAATGAGGCTCTTGGCATGGAGTTTGAGCAGGTAAAAGTTTCGCTGGCCTAACCTGGTGACTGTATCCTACCGGTGCTCCATCACGGCCAAGCTGAAAGTGTGGCTTTGACCCGTTCCAACGCGACCAGATATTCCAAGTTGACGCTTTATGGTTTTCGACACTATTTTCATTAAATCTTTTGTTTAAACTCCAGTGCTACTGATTGGATTTTTGTCATTTTGGTGTGAAAAAATGTATTAAAATGTACTCTATTTTCGTGAAATGTTTTGCGTTTTTTCTTTTGTTGTGTTTTTACTGTGTAGCTGTTTGTGTGCTGCATAAATAATTTACACATTGACTCTAAGTTAAGCCTGACTGCTTTTTGTGCCAAGCAACCTAGCTTGGTTAAGCACCGGTTAATTTAGTGACTTTTTGTGTTTCACCCTACAAGGTATTATAACTGTTGCTAGACCAGAGCTCACACCCAGTCAAACAACAACCCAATTTCTAGAAGACCATAACTGCATTTAGTTTAAGGTGATATTTAATTTTTTTTTTAAACATATATTAATGTAAGGTAACCATAAATTACATTTAACATGGATTTTTACATTTACTTTAGTTTTTTTAATGACATACTTCATACAATTGTGTTGTGTCAAGCCTAGCTGCACACAGCATTTGACCATGTGCAGTGGCATTTGGCGGCATGACAAGCACCCTGCAAACCTGTCCCTAGATGAGGCTCTACAGCAGGTGGTTAACTGCTGGGACTGGATTTTGGCCAGGGCTTACACTCAAATTCCTGCACAACTAACTCAAACTGAAGTGCATAACATACGTGCATGTGTTATGCTGTTCCTAGCAGGCTCTGTGTATAGACTGTCTGCCAGCCCTCAAAAAAGCTCTGCACAGCCTTCAGCAGCGCTCAATATGCCTTGGGCACAGTACTTGCACTAAATCTAATCCATTTGCAATTCTCTATGTAGTTTCTGGGAACTGGGAACAGAATCTAGCTCATAGAACCAGCTCAGAGTCCAGAA
Organism: Lissotriton helveticus; assembly: GCF_964261635.1. Lineage (NCBI taxonomy): Eukaryota > Metazoa > Chordata > Amphibia > Caudata > Salamandridae > Lissotriton > Lissotriton helveticus. The sequence continues at coordinate 1,629,597,933 of NC_136063.1, read as the reverse complement.
CCCTCAAAGCTCATGGTTTTGCAATGCATATTTGAGCATTTTTTGTTGTTGGTGTTTTAAGTTCTTTCAAGTTTAGAAAAAAGGATGTCAAATTTTTCAAAACATTTGTGGATCTACATGAGAATTCATGGATCTGCTGATGCAAATCTTGATCCACAAAACCCACTGAAAAACAGGTTTCTTTTTGTACTTTTTCTCTTTTGGGAGTGGTTTCACATCATTTTTTGAGTCACGGAATGTTGTTCAAGCCCCTACATTCTACACAGTAACTATTTTTCATGGCTGACTTCTATATATGGCTTCCTGTAATGGAAATCGCATCAAAAATTCCAATTGCTACAAGCTAATCAGATTGCCCATATCCTAAAATTCTTAGAGGATCCACAAACCCCTCATTGGATGAAGGGAAGAAATATTCACTTTTATTTTTCATTTATTATCCTTGAAAAATGCAAATAATCTACAAATCATCAAATGAAATACACCAAATTCCCTGGATGATTAATCCTTCACAGCCCACCAGACACCTTTCTGTAATACAGTTACTTCAACATTACAGAATGGACTTACACCGAGCAAAAGCACTCCTGTGAGTAAAGTTTAGTTTCATGCAAAATTTGGTTGAATTCCAAATACTGTTTTTTGCTGGCTATTTCCTTTGGAATTTAAAACGTAAGATGCAATTTTTGGACCCCCTCCCCCTTTTATTTCCTCCCAAGTAGGGCATCTGCATAAATCTTGACATGATGAATATGAGTCACGTATGACTGAAAAATTTCATGTAGATTTGTCAAATGGTGTCAAAGGTATAAGCAAACAAAAATGCTGTATCATAAATACACAGACCCTATTCTGGACTGTGAAATGTAAAGATGTATGTAGTATGATTAATTAATATGTTGTCATCATATTGTTTAACATGATACCAATGAAATATTAGATGGACATCTTGCAATATAACAAAGGTCTTGATTGACACTGATATAGTCTATAAGTCATAATCAATACCATAATAACACCTCGCTTTGGAGAGCCGTGAAAACCAACCAGAATATTGTCCTTTTCCCTATCAAAGGTAAAGGTATGAAAGTTAACTATAGGTCTAGACTTTGTACAGCTTTTCCTCTTTAGAGTTGGATGCTCACTGAACGTCCCATAATTGAATGACTTAGCACATAGCTCACATGATGCTACGGAAATGATTGTCTACAACTACGCCATACCCTTGTTGTAGTTTGTTTCACAGAAATGTAAATGTGTTAATGCCAGTGATGATTGAAGAATTAAGTCATCCGCTGTATGTGACTTTTTCACATAAATGTAAAAGTGAACATGTCAGTGATTATGCTAGAATTAACTTTAAAATCTGAAGAAAGTCGGTGTCGGACAGTACGCTAATACACGGCGAGTCTACCAACTTAATAAATGCAATCATGTTCGGTCAAACCACAGCTCAGTGAGAAAAACCTACTCACCCCCTGGTAGCTAAAGCACATGCAATGGGTAATTTCCCACATATAGAGCAATAAAATCAAGCAGTACATAAGACATTTAAGTTAAGAACAAAACACAATACAATACCAAACACATTTTGAAAATCAAGAAAAGTTTGATTAGCACAATGCCTCAAAAAACAGGTAAAGAAAGCAGAGATACGGATTTTAAAGTTTTATGGTAAAAGATGCAAAGAAATGGCAAAGCATCAATCAAAGTTTATATTCAAGCTAGACAGGAACCTAGGCATGGCTTCAGGCTGACTATCCGGTAGGAAGTGTCGGACATATCGTGCAAATCTCTCCAGTCAAATGTTTTACTTTGGGAATTTTTTTCGTTTTTAGTTCTCATTTTTGTTCAGTAAGGCAAGGCAGGAATTTGGACCTGGCGAGTTTCCCTCAAAGTGAAATAGCTCCACCTGTAGACTTGAGTATTGGCACCAAGAGCTCCAAGTGCCACAAAAACGGATTTTGTAGTTGCCGAGGGTGCAGCTGGGATGAATTTGCGACTTCATCTTGGTTTCAAGCACTACATGCTCAATAGATGTTTTCTTGTTCTTAGATTCTTAGTAAAAGAACATATCCTGGTGGCCCGATCCAACAATTATTGGCCAACAAGAATGCACCTTTTGCACATAGCTTCTGGTGCCTTGTCCTGGCCCTCCAAAATACAAAAACCCATAATTGTTGTTGATAGAAGAGAAGTTGCTTTTGTTCTTTTATACAGCTCCTGTGTCCTTATGGAAGCTTTTACGGGACAATTTTCTCTCCGGCCCTTTTACAGCACAATCCACTCCCAATTGAGCAGCTTGTTCTTTCCCTTTATCATGGAGCTCTTCTGCATTTTTGTGTATCTGTAGTAGTTACTGGAGGTCAATCACCTGACTCTTGGAGAGCAGTGACAGTCCCTGGGTTGTGTTCAATTATAATCATCTTGGGCTTCTACCCAAGCAGATCACGCAGTACCTTTCATTTTTGCTGTTTCTTCCAGGTTGAGGAAAGTACAGATGAGATAGTGGTTAGATGCCATTTTATCTAATGCACTGGCTAATGATTGGTTACTTACTAGGCCTAATCAACAATGAATTACCCCTTTTTTCCTGCTTGACTATTGATCCAGCGGCCTATAGGAAATATGTCATAAGCAACGCTACCTAATTCTATAACCTATTACATTAAACACTACTCTAACTCATGGACCCATTAATCAAATATGACATATTTTGACCTACTGAATCAGGTGGCCAAATTAAACTTATATACAACTTATTTACAATTTATATACAACCGCGGTAAAAGATAACATCATTTGAACAAATCCTAACTATTTAACTGACCACCATGGCGATGGCATCTAGCTAATAGTAACCCACACTTCTGAATAATCAAGACCAGCTTGTTTCCAAAAGTAAGATTTTATTAACTAATTTTAGATTGTTGTGAATATAATTTTATAAATGTAATTTTATTAGAAACATAGTAAGCATATTTGAAAACATTATAGGAAATTATAGTTTCAAGCAAGAAATTTAAAGTTTAGCATTTCTAAAATCCTAAGTCCCTAGCTAAATTTAAAACAATGGAAATAAAGTAAAGTCTTTATGGGTTCTTACGTGCTCCAAGCAAAGTCCGTCAGCACGACACCCTCATCTGAAAGTTGAAAAGCAGCAGCCAGCACTAACCATAGGGCACAGGTTTTTTATACCTTTCTACGCTAGCTAATCTAAGTAAAGGAAAATTTTCTGCAAAAGTCGATGTCCCATTGGTCCGAAAGTGACAAGTGACATGTCACCCCATATTTCAAAACTTCCATTCTGTCATATTCTTTGAGACCATTGTCTTTATTGTACGTGTTCCAAAGCTTCCTTAGTTTGCAACAAATTTGAACAAGAGTTCTCACTGGTTTCATTTCACTTCCTCGGATGCCAAGTTATCAAATGTTCTTTCTGCCGGTTTCTGACCTTGGCCACGTCCGACAAAAATAATGACAGCGCTTCTTCATTGTTAAGTGAATGTAACTTTCATGGAAAACTTTAGGGTGGACATCGTGCTTCAGGCAGAAATTGAATTCATCTTTTAGCAAACTCGACCAATCTAGGCCCAAAAGCAGGCAACTTATTTTTCTAGTATAAAACAAACACAAGAAAAGTATTAATGAAAGAAATATTATTTTATTCTGTTTCCACCCTTCGTTTACTAATTAATTAACCCACCCTATTAGTCTAGTGTTACCTAGCAAGAAGCAAACAAATAAAGCAGCATTTTATATCTACCAGTCTTCATAAATCCATGAAATCTTATATGCACCTATAATAGTAGAAATAACATCACATAGACAAGGAAAGCAAAACAAGCGCATACCACTTTTAAATCTGCTGCCGTTAACCCCTTTAAAGCTAGTAAACAAACCTCCCCAGTGCTGCGCTGTCCATTATCCGGTGCTGAACTGGACGTCCAACGGTCGTGCGCAGCACTGGGGAGGTAGTGCCCGTGACGACCGTTGGCCGACGGCAGCACTTAAGGGGTTAATAATGACAAAAATGAAAACGACAAAATTAATTTATTATTTTTGCACAAACAAAAGATGCAACAATAATGCACGTTTATGAGCACACATGTTAATATCCCCATGTGTAAAGTTTAATCTAAGTTGAGTTAGCATAACACATTACAAACCATTAATATTATTAATTCATATTATGGAAGTGTGACTTCACGAGTTTAAACAAAATTTTATTTTCTATCTCGCTTCATCAACTCCCTCATCTGGTGATTAACAAATCACCACACCACAACCCAAAATTTGGGAAAATTTAGACTACTTGGAAAATGATTCAAATTCATTTGAGTTAGTATTTCTAGAAATTTGTTTCTGCAAAATCCTTGCAATTGTCATATTGTGCTCTGTGTAATTCTTGTAACTCAATCTCCCTTTCTTCTTCTTTTTTAATTTTATAAATTCTTCTCTTTTCTTTCATTTGTTTCTTTCTCTTATGCAACAAACAACCAATTTTCATCAGAACAAATATGAATATTATCACAATCAAAGGTGCCAAAATCTTGCCAAGAACTGAACTTCCAATATCATGGAACCAATTTTTTATAGTTTGAAATCTTTTTGAAAGTTTTTCTGAAAAATCTTCTTCTTCCAATGGAATTATCTCTGAATGCATTTCAGTAATGTTCTTAATATACATCTCAATGTTCTTACTCTCATCGGGAATATAAGTGCAACAATGTTGCACATGTAAAATGCCGCAGACTCCTCCCTCTTTTGCGAGGAGTATGTCTAAAGCAAGGCGATCTTGAATCACCATAGATCTGATTGCAATGACCTCAACGTTCACTAATTGGAAACCATCAGCTGTATCTGTTGACAATCTGTCAACAATTGTGGATAATTTTCTGATTCTCCCTGCATTCAGGGTTATACCTACTAAAGGTATCACTGCTTCAAAAATATCTCCCAAAATTTCTGTAAAAGTTTCTCTTTTAGCCCTATTTACATAATTATTAATTTTGAACAATCCTTCTGTATTTCTATCAACATGAAAGATTTTAGGGAAAACAATCCCAACATAACAAGTCCCATACCAGTGGTCAGGAAGGTTGTAGTAAGCTTTGTCACCACAAACAAAATAAATCCCAGGGAAAATTGGATCTTTTCCACCTTTGAATCCCCAACCTCCCATAATCTGATATGTATCTTCACAATTGCTTGCACCCACAAAGTAATTATCAAAAAGTGTATTGTCCCTTCTAATGCAAAGCTTACCACTAATTGATTTGTCTATGTGAATTGCAGCGTTATCAAGTGTTTTACCATTTAACTTCTCATCCTCTTTTTGCCAGAACCTAGACTTAGTCTGCTTGACTATTTCATTTCTCTTGTAAATTGCTCTCCTCTCCTCAACTAGGTTCAAAAATGTCTTTCCTTCAACACTTAATTTGCAGGTTAGATTGTTTTTGTAAGCATACTCATAAGTGAGTTCATTAGTAACAAGGAAAAATTCCCTCATCTGTTTAGCCTTTTTATGTTTATTCAAAGTAGCCTCAATTTTTTAATTAGCAAAAATGTCATCATAATTTGAATAATAATATTCTAAGCGTCCAGTTTGATAGAACAGACTAGCTAACACACTGCATGTCACACCATATGTAAGAGGAAGCATATTGTATGTCACTCCCTCAGAAACAGAAGCAGTTAATTTAACACAAACATAGCAATCTTTAGCATTCATTACTTTAACATATTCACTCAAAAGCCTTGTAAATGTATTGCTTGAAAAATCACTAATAGATTTGTTCTGATGAATGTCAGGTTGATGATCAATAACTTTGCCTATTACACTATGTTTGTTTTGACTAACTGAAGCCGCTTGAACTGCGTGGAGTTTCTTGTCCTGTCCCTGTGGACGCCCTGGGGGCTTGAATTACAGCGGAGCCTTCGATCCCTTGTACCCTATGACCTGGGAGCACATCGGCTCGGTCACCACGGTAGGGGGAGAACCGGAAACCATCATCTGCCTTGGGAGCGGGACTGCGAGGTCCAGAAGTGCTAGCGCCGTCCATCGCGCGCACCTGGTTCCTCTTCCCGCCCCCTTCTCTCCTCCTCTATTTTAACCCTGCCTGGAACGCGTACGCGGGACGCGCGCGGACGACGAAGCGGGCGAAGACCGGGCCAAGAGCGGGCCCGTTCGTGACCGGCAGTGACCGGACCGGGCTACCCCCCTACCCCTGCCCTCCTCCTGCTGCCTGATCGTCTGTGGACCATGGTTGGCCGGGAAACGAGGAGCAAATCTTCGCTGGCAGGAGGATCTCAATCTGCTGCTGGTGGTATGGAGAAATTTCTTACTAGGGCTAATACCATCATTGACAAAGAAATTATTACTCTGGAGAAACGACTGTCCAAGGAGCTAATGTCTCTTAAACGCTCGAGTATGGGCTCTTTTGCTAATGCCAGAACTCCTGAAAGACCTTCTGACTGCTTGCCTCTGTCGGATGCCCTATTCCCGCTTCCAGACTCAGCCCCCCCGCTAAGCATAGATTCTACTGTTATATCTAATCTCTCCATCACCATAGCCGATTCTAGCCATATATCTGAATGTGTAAATGTATCCCCTGCCGATGTTAATAGTGGGAATCATACTATCCCTACAACTCAGGGGGGGAATGAAGGGGCCATCAAAAAACGGAAGAGACAATATAACTGCAAGGGAAAAACTACGGGGAGGATATCTAAAATAGCTAGAACAGCCAGAACAGATGGAGCACCCTTATTGCTGAATTCCAACGGGGAAGGCAGCTCATCCAGTAATGATACGTCTATGGATAAATTAGCAATCTTACTTAAATCGATTATTTTTCCTCTAGAGGCCAAACTAGATAGGCTTGATTTCAGAATGTCCAATATAGAGAAATCAACTGCTATACTTCTAGCTAATTCCACTAAGCCTAATAGTTCTGGCCCTCCTCCTAGTTTGCCCCCTCCCCACATTACTCCCCCGACTATTGTGCCACAAATCCCTGTTTCTATGACCGTAAGCACACAACCCGTTCCCCAAGCCTCTAGCTCGGTTAGCCTAGTTGCTCCACAGTCTACCCAAGGCCCCCCTCAAGGTTTGCATATCCCACCCGCACTTATGTCTCTGGATACCCAAGGGCCGCAACCAGAAGATCTTAAAACTCCAAGAACGAGACGGCCCAACCTCCCACCGGAGGCCAACCGATTTATGGTAATCCTGGCAGGTGCACCTCCATTAGCCAGGGGTGAAACCGAAACTTTTAATTCTCTTAAAAACCAAGTTATTAAATGGCTTAATTGGAACCGCCCCTTGCCGGTACATCTGCACAATGAAGTCATCATGGTGCGGAGGGTACCATGGATCGGTAAAACCCCTAAATCTATCAAGGGAGATTGTATCACTGTCAGTTTTAGGGACCCACGTACAGTATCTTACATATGTGCGGGTGTTAATAGGTCACCTGATTCCACCATCCAGACCCTCCCTGTTTCCTTTTTCTTCCCACCACCGACTAACCCCCTGTACTATGATGGAAGCAACGAGTGGACTAGGGTCGAACGTAGGGGAAGGCCTTTTCGCCTAAGTCACACCAGATTGCCCCCATTTCAGACCCCGCAGAACATCTTCTGGGATTATAATCGATATGGTTGTCTTGATGGGCTCGAAGGAGTCGACTGACTACCCAATGTCCCCCCTCTACCCAACGAGACTATCCTTACCGATAGCGGAGTCACTGAGGAATATCAAACCCTACCAGTAATGAGAGATAAAATAACCCGCAATATACCTGTTTGGACCCCCCCAACTCATGATAAATCAAACGAGTCCAACTTTTCACCACCCGTTAAGGTTATTGATGACAAAGGTTGTACCATGATCTCTCCCATAGAAGAGCTATCTTCCCTTAGTGATCAAGGGTATTCTATGGTGAGCTGGAACATAGCTGGCTGGCGTCAGAAAGCTTCAGCTTTAGGGTGGAGGGAACTAATTCTTGGGTTTGATATTTTATGTTTACAGGAAACATGGTCCACTACAGAAATTTTTGTCGATGGTTTTGTTTCATACAATTGTGTTGCCCAGGAATCTGTTATGGGGAGGGCAAAAGGGGGCTTGCTTGTTTTGATATCAGTTGATTTCCCGATAACTGTTGGTACATATGCAACTGTGGGCACACATTCACAAATTCTGGAACTAAAAACTAATAAGGGCAGGAACATCTTATTGATCAACCACTACAATAATACATTTGACTCTAACATTAGTGTGGTTGTGGATGAACTGGAAGCCTTTTTAAATAAAATCTGTAACAAACCCCACTCATTTTATGACATCATATGGGGAGGGGACTTCAACATTAGAACATGCCCGCACTCTCTAACCCCAGTTTGTGGGTTTGATGGGGAATCGGGGGAGAACCTAGCACATTTCCAACACTCCCTATATGGGACCGCCCTTAATGGTCTTCTGTTAAAATTTGATTTAGTTATTCACCAACCAGCTCTCGACATTATGGGCAATATCGTTCCAACATTTAGAGGGAGGGACGCTGAGTCGGTCATTGACCATTTGCTGATCTCAACCCTTTTGGTGCCATTTTGTACAGTGCCAATTATCAAGGATTTTTGTTTGAGCGACCACAATGCCCTAACTATGTATATTCTTATGTGGGGCCCGAAAATTATGCCCAAAGGCAGGGTTGTCGACAATATCGTCCCAAGTAGGCCTAATGGAACCAGGATAAAGTGGTGTACCGAAAAATCTGAAAAATTACATAGCACAGTTGTGGTAGGCGGCTCCAAACAGATACTTCGCTGTCTGGAAGTCAATGCCCCTCTTACGGGCATTATAACGGACTTTGAGGATCTTGGTATTATAATTAATGGAATCTTTACTAATAATAAGATTACATCTAAACGGGGTAAGGTTGGCTGGTTTGACCGCGCTTGTACCACAGCGCTAAAAACTCTTAAGCAAGCACTGTCAAATCTCCCTAGAGATAGGGAAATGGTTAAAACCTTAAGGTCAACTTATAACACAGAACTCAAACGTAGGAAAAACGAACTCCGGGAACAAGCCTGGGATAACTTGGATTGTGCCGCAGCCCTCCGGGACTGTAAATTGTTCTGGAGTACTATTAATGCCCCATTCCTCCAGAATGATGATTTCCCAGTACTTACCGCATTAGTAAGTGAAGAGTGCTGGGTCAAATATTTTTCAGGAATCTTCGATCCTCCAGAGGAGACTTATGATAAAACCCATATGAACCCCCAGCTGCGTCCGCAGCCTCTGGGAATCACCATCCGAGAAGTGGACATGGCAATCAAATCTAGTAAAGGTGGGAAAGCCCCAGGACCCGACGGGGTCCCGGTAGATATATACAAACACGATTTGGCCCTCTGGAGCCCCCTATTGACCCAGGTCTTCAATGCTGCCACTGAACTCTCCACCCCGGCAACTTGGAGCCAATCCATTATCATCCCGATTTACAAGAAGGGAGATAGAGGGGAGGCCAAAAACTATCGCCCCATTTCCCTCCTAGACTCCTCCCTTAAAATTATGAGCCGAGTATTATTGTTACGCTTGGAGGAGTGGGCGTCTGATAACAATATCCTGGCACAATCACAATATGGTTTTAGAAAGGGCTTGGGGACCATTGACCAATGTATTAACCTTAATCTTTTAATAGGTAAATATACTATGGCCAAATCTGGCTCCCTATTCCTTTGTTTTGCGGACCTCTCTAGCGCCTTCGATCTGGTGAATCATTCCCTGTTGTGGACAACCCTTCTTGATATGGGGGCACCCCCGGCTATTATCCATTTCCTAGCTAGGTTATACTCCAATTTGTCCACACAGATTCGATATGGTCCAGCTGGAGAGTGTACGAGCAAGATTAAGGTAAAATCAGGCATTAGGCAGGGGTGCGTACTGGCCCCCCTGCTTTTCTCTCTTTTTATTAACTCCATGGAACATGAATTAAAACAGGTCCAGGCTGATGCACCACAAGCAGGGGGCCAACCAATTCCAGTGTTGTTATACGCGGACGACACTGTTTTATTATCCAGAACTCCAATTGGCCTGCAGCGGCTAATGAATTGTTTTTATGACTTCATTCAGGGTAAAAAACTTAAAATTAATAACACCAAAACATTTACAATGGTCTGTGGCAAAAAGGCGAATTACCATAAGTCTTTCTATTTTAAAAATAACAGAATCGAGGCCGTAGATAATTTTTGTTATCTGGGCATTACTTTTAATAGCCAGGGCTCATGGGTACCTGAACACACTAACATAAAAGCCAGGATGGGGAAGGCTTCTTTAGGCGTCTTTCGCTTTGCCAATAAATTGGGCAGCCGCAGGATTCCTGCAATGTTAAATATTTATAGACACCGATGTTTATCTATAGCGCTCTATGGATCGGGGGTATGGGGGTACGGATCTAACATAGACTTGCAAATATTGGAAAATTTGTTCCTGAAACGGCTACTTTGTCTACCCCCTACGGCATCCAACTATCTGGCCCACGAGGAACTAAGGTTGGACCATATAGCCGATCTAATTGAATTGAGACCCCTCCTGGTTTGGAGGTCTATTTGGCTGAAGGATGAAACAAGTTTCACAAAGTGCATTATTAAAGATAGTTTGGTTCTGGATAAATTTGCGAATATACCATGGATAAAGTATGTGATTAGTACTTTTAAGGAACTCTTACATTTGGATGTACGTAAAGATCCCGAGATTGCAACTTCTTTATCTAAAAAGGGGTTGAAAGAAGAATTCATGAGGGTAAAACTCGGTAAACGGAAAGCAGAAACACGTAACTATTCAACCCATGCTTTCTATTTTTCCAATGTAAATGATGGTCTTGGTTTGCCGACCTACCTTAAAATAATCTATAGACAATCCCACCAATTCGTACTATCCAGACTTAGACTTGGTATTGTCCACAATCTTGTGGCCTTCCCAAAGATGAAAAATTATCCAACCTCTGCTTGTCCATGTGATGGACTGACCAAACAAAGTACCCTTCATTTCATGTTAATTTGCCCCCTCTATAAAGCCCTACGAATTGTTTACCTGAAACCGTTGTTTAAAAAATACTCTGTGTTCTCTACTTCAAATGCCATGAAACTGTTATTTTCGCTTGCTAGCCCGGATTTGTGTTTTTTTACGGCAACCTTTATCCTGAAATCTGTTGCTCTAAGGAAGAGTATGGTTTTTTAGTTGTTTTATTGTGTTCCCCATTTATTGACCTTTGTATGTCCTTGAAACATCATATGATGATACGTACTGTTCTTGCATTATGATATTTGATATTTGTACGATTTTATCTTGTGTACTTTTATGACGTTTTTTTAAAACTGTCGAATAAAGTTTATAAACTGAACTGACTAACTGAAGCTTTGTTTGTCATGTTTACTTTGTGAAAATCTTTGTTAATTTCAAAAGGAATAACAACAGCTAAAATTAACCAGAGCAGAATCAAAATGAGCACACACACCAGAGTCATCTTACAGCATCTCTTAAAAATGGAACACCTGAAGTACTCTGTTCCTTGACGTAAGGCATCTTTATTAGCTTTGCCTTAAAAGAAAACAAAAATTATTTTAAAAATGATTTAATTAATTAATTAATTATTTACACCCCCCTTTTCAAAAGATTTTTTTTTTTTTTTTTACAAACCCTAACAGTGTTTCTTCGACCTTACGTCACAAACAATTTTTCTCAGCTAAATAAATTTTCTTCGACCTTATGTCACCTAACATGGTATATAAATAAATAATACCGGATCTATTTTTGAATGTATGAATGAATAACAGATAGCTCAATAAAATAAGAGTCAAGATTCGAGGTAGTAGGAGTTTCTGCAGGTTTATTACAGCATAAGGACAGGATCAGGACAACCTGCATAGGAACAGGGGCCCAGCAGCTGCTGGGGCTGGATCTGGGATGAGCGCGCTAACTTTTAATAACAATACATCAACTTATATACATAGCGCAAACACATAGCATTACATTGCAGTAGGCGTAACAGTGGGTGGAGCAGAAGGCGTGACGCGTAGCAGTCGCGAGAGATAACAGTAAAAGTAGGTGTAACTGGGAGTATACATGGACATGTGATGCAAACGTAACAGAATATGTCATGAATGGGCGGAATCATTGGAGGGGGCTACCTAAGGAGCCGGGACCTCTAACCTAATGGTGCGCGTAAACTGGCAATGACGTGTTACTAGGAGAAGCTGGGGGCTACGAACTCTGTGCTAGGAGCAGAGACTTGAGTCTGGAGGGTCGGAGCGACATGTGCCTGAACCCTATCTGGTATCTGATGTTTAGGGAACATGTTGATATAAACTAGAAGTCATGAGGGGAAAAGCTAACTTGATTCTAAGACTGGACCATGCATTATTCTACACGTAGTGCGTGATGAAGAATATTAAATGACCATTAATACAGTATTTCTCTAACGTGGAGCCGAATAGGCTAGACAATGACGGAAACTATTGATGCAGTTCAGTAGCTTAGGAATGCAGAGAAGAAGGACTGAACTGATAGCTGGAATCATAACATACTCTTGGCAGACTCAGAGGCAGAGCCAAGCTGCACCGGGCACTGCGAGGCAGGAAGTAAGTGAAGGGTCGAGGATACAGGTGGGGGCTGTATCGCTCCTCAGCGAGGCTTTCAGGAGACAGGAGCTGAATCTGTGGTCCGGGCCCTGTTGAGGCATAGAAACGGGGACTTTATAATGAAATAACGTGCACACTGAGAAACGTGGCAATATAACTTTACATAGGCCTGATATTCGTAGTATTCACGAGGACTGGAAACTGACATACCAGAGGTGGACACAACTGTAATTGCGTCATTAATCAGACATGGGGAATAACATATGCATATTGGTCATGCACACATAACCTATGATGGATGAGGCGTAGGGACACAGAACATGGCAAAATTTACTTTTCCACATTCCCTCCTTGTCACTACGTTTCCATCAGGAAACATCAATATTCATGATACCATCTATCATTTCATACAGTACCATTTGCTCGTCTCGAATTGTCTTGGAACGGGATTTAGAACGGGGCTTGGAACTAGGAATACAAGAGGTAGCACACATGCTGCAAATCGCAGGGCCACATTGTATACAGAGGCAGCAGCTGAATATGATCGCTACTGCAATACCTAGAAAGGACAGGACTTTCCATCCCCATGCGGAAATTATATTCCAGAACCAACCGGACCATGTCCAGGTGCCTGGATCTTGGTGTAACAGATGGGCAATTTTATGGAGTCTGGTTATAGCTGAATAAACAGACGGCGCGTTATTTGGAATGAAAATGCAGCAACTAGATCCGATGACTCTACAGGCCCCGCCCCTATCGGCCAGTATGACGTCAAGGACGAGACGATTTTGCAAAACGACAAATCTCATAGCAGATTGTTCTTCGGTTAGGTTACCTAGAGCAGAGGCAGTCTCATTTACTACAGCTTCAAGGGTTCTTGTTAACCTACTGATCAGTTTACTATTCTGGACAGGTCCTACAAAGAAGAAGAAACCTTTATTGAAATCTGTATACTGTTCTAGAGTAGTTTCAGTATAATCGACAATTGGGGACTCCCTTCTATGTCTAATGTGTACTAGATGTGTGTTTCTGTGATAATCAGATGGGGCTAGGAAAACAGGTGGCAGTAGGAAGGCAATGTAACAGGTTCCCTCCCAATCGAGGGGCAGACGGACATATGCGGTCTGACCACAAATAAAATAAGAATGACGTGAAGCTTTGAAAACAGATTTCCCACTGTCACTATACTGGATAACAGTAGTACATTCACTATGTCCTACATGTACAGAACCATAACTACGGACACATAATTCGCCTTTGACAGGTAGTACTGAAATAGCAGGTAAGTCTGGAGTAGTATCAGACTGAACATTCAGGACCATAAAATTCGACGAATAATTACCTAAATTATATACTTCATTTTCTAGATCTAAACCTGTTCTGTGGGGGAAACCTTGCTTGTCTGAAAAACATGTACTGTTAAGAAAAGACATATCTGTTGAGGATGACGTTAGCGTGGACCATGCTCCACACGAACCATTATGTGAGAATGGATAAGGAAAGAGTGGCAGAACTCCCTTCGGTGTCTGGAAAGGGGGGAGTCGACCACACACCCAACAATTAGTGGCATTGCTGGTCTGGTGTGAGTAATGTAACATACGGATAAATGTGTTGTTACGCATAGCGAGGCGGTAAGAATATTCGTGAGGAGGCAGATCACTAAACGTGTGCTCTACTGTAGCATTAGCAGACTTATTTACATGAGGAACTGGAAAATACAGATAGAACGCATAGCTGGTGCAGGAAATCAAGATGCTGATGAATAATACGAAACTCAGAAAAATGATACATTGAATTGAACTTCGACTGACTCTCTCACTATGGGGGTCTATTTTATACATGTCAGAAACAGTCTAACCGTTTCACCTAGGGGAGGACTTATACAATCAAACTGACTGACTTATTAGACCTGAGCTTTTGCTTATACTCCTGCTGCGGAGTTTTCTCTAACCAGGGAGGGGTTGTAGTAATGTCTTTTGCGGGACAGTCCTTTAAAACAATGTTCTGGCAATCTTTCGAATCCTGGGAAATGTTTTTAGAAACGGATTTCAATCCTTTAAAAAGTTTAATATGAGAAAGGTGGATCCATCCTTTTCTGCCTTCCAACTTGACGGCTGTACGGGTGGTGAGGAGGACCTGACGGGGCTCCTTCCAACGAGGCTCCAGCGGACTTGATCGGTCAAAATTCCGGACCATCACTAGGGAACCTGGAACAATTTCATGCGGTGCCACCTCGGTATTGTCTGGAAATGCGGCAGCAACCTGTGAACGACATGAGTTGAGGGCAGACATCAAGGAAGCTAGGTAATCTGTCAGCATATTACATGAAACATCGGTAATACTTCGGGGTCTAGGAGTACCCCACATATTAGGGGGGCGGCCGAATACGACCTCATACGGGGACAGACCTGATCTGGAATGTGCGACCATGCGCATATAAAACAAAGCAACTGGCAGAGCTACTAGCCAGTCCACACCTTTTTCTTTACAAACTTTGGCAATACGGATTTTCAGGGTTTGATTATGTCTCTCGACTAGACCGGCTGCTTCAGGATGGCGTACACAATGAAACTTCCACTGGTATCCTAACAACAGGGAAACGTGCTTCATCAGTTCAGAGGAGAATGGCTGGCCGTTATCAGAATATACGACTCTAGGGAGTCCGTATCTAGGGAAGAATTCACGAACCAACTGCTTGGCAGTGGTCGCGGCTGTGTAATCTGGGACTGGATATGCTTCTGTCCACCTGGACAAAGCGCATACAACTACAAGGACATACTTGAAACCTCGACATCGCTCCATCTGAATATAATCCATCTGGAGGACCTCAAAAGGGTGGTCAGGGGGCTGGAAACCACCTTGTTCCACCGGGACACTTTTACCTGGATTAAACTGACAACATATCATACAGGTACGGACTTTCTGCTTGGCTGCAGCTCGTAAATGTTTGTTGAACCAAATGTTCTGGATACTGTCTAACATAGCTTTTTCTCCTAAATGTGCTGGACTATGTGCGGTATTGATAATGACTTGAACCATAGAATCGGGGAGAAACCATGTGGCTCTACCCTTCGTTAACCATCCTTGATCTGTCTGGACCCCTCCTTGTTCAGACCATTTCTTGATTTCGTCGGGAGTAGCATGTAACTGGATATCTATGACATCTTGTGTAGGGTCCTTAACTGTCATGCATGTAATCGGATCTGGAGTATGTATTATGTTAACTGGAATGTCTGGATTCTGTGCTGTAAGCTTGGCTGTGCGATCTGCTAGATCATTACCTTGGGAAATAATGTCAGTAACTTTCGTATGTGCTTTGCATTTCATGATGGCAATGGATGTCGGTAAATGTATGGCATCTAACAGGGCTTGAATAAGGAGACCATGCTGAATCTTGGTTCCATGAGAAGTCATAAAACCTCTCTCCTGCCAGAGCACTCCGAAGTCGTGTACAACTCCGAATGCGTAACGTGAATCTGTGTAAACATTAACTTTCAGGTTCTTGGCATGTATACAGGCTTGTGTCAGAGCGACTAGCTCTGCTGCTTGAGCGGACAGGGTATCAATACGGTGTGTTTCAATAACTTCGGTGTCGGTAGTCACTGCATACGCGGCGACTAGTTCTCCTGTACTAGTTCTCATACATGAACCATCCACATAAAGTGTCAGGTCGGGATCTGGTAACGGAATGTCTGTCAGGTCTTGTCTTGGCTTTGTCGTAATGTTAACTACTTCCACACAGTCATGTGTGGCTGGATTTGAATTAACTGATGGTAACAGTGTAGCAGGATTCAGGATATTGCAGCGTCTAATTTCTATGTGTGGCTGGAACAGTGTCAATTCATAACCTGTTAAACGTGCAATTGTCAAGTGCTGAGTTTGTGTTCGGTTTAAAAGAACTTCTACGGAATGTGGAACTTGTACTGTCAGGGAGTGTCCTAAAACTATGGAATCACTTTGTCTGATAGCTAGTGCTGTGGCTGCAACTGACTTGAGGCACGCAGGCAACGCCTGGGCGACTGGATCTAATGTGCTCGAAAAATAAGCACAGGGCTTGTATTGTCCTGCTTGATCTTGTGTGAGAACAGATAATGCTGTACCTTCGCGTTCAGTAACAAAAAGTGTAAAAGGCTTACTGTAGTTCGGTGTAGCTAGAACTGGAGCTTGGCATAAAGCTTTCTTTAACTCGTTGAAACTCAGTGTATGTTCAGATGTCCAAGGGAGGACAGTCGATACGGCTGCCTCCTGTGTCGTTAACTGTATCAGTGGCTTGGCTAGAAATGCATACTGGGGGATCCATTGTCTACAATAAGAAGTAAGGCCAATAAAGGCACGTACCTCCTTCTGGGTTCTGGGCTGGGGAAGACTCGCTATTAACTGGATACGGTCGGGTGTCAACTGCCTACCCCTCTTGGACAGCAAGTGTCCTAAGTATACCACTTGCTGGACACAGAATTGAAGCTTCGAAGGTGACACCTTGTGCCCCATCTCGGCTAGGAAATACAGAACTGTAAGGGATGCTCGCTCGCATGCACGTTCAGAACGGGCTGTGATCAGTAAATCATCGACGTACTGGAGCAGGGCAGTGTCAGTTGGCATGTGAATGTTGTCTAGTTGTCTCTTGAGTGCTTGACTGTAAATACTAGGGCTTTCTGTGAAACCTTGAGGAGCGCGTGTGAACATATAGCTCCTTCCATTTAGACAAAATCCGAAAAGAAACTGGCTGTCTGGATGAATTGGAACACTGAAAAATGCATTCTTGAGGTCTATGACAGTGAAAAACGTGGCTTCGGAATCAATAGCTGTTAACAGGGAAGAAATGTCTGGGACAACTGGGTACTGAGGAATAATACATTTGTTAAGCTCTCGTAAATCAATCACTAATCGATATACTGTAGGTGCATTAGGATCAGTACGTTTCATGACTGGAATGATCGGAGAATTGCATACATTGGAGTCAGTTTCTACAACTACTCCTTGAGCCATGAGCTCGTCAATAATTTTGGATAAGGCTGCTACAGCCTCAGGTGGCAATCTGTACTGTCTGATTCGGGGTAACACTACACCTGGTTTGAGAGTCACACGATGGGGTGTGATTTGCATGTAACCTACATCAGTTGGACCTTGCGCCCATAAATGCTGCGGAACTTTAGACAATCTTGAATCAAAATCTCGTAATACATAGTGACCCTTGAAGTCACGTAGGAACAGACGTATTCCCTCTGGGGAACAGCAAATAACTGCACCTAATTCTTTCAGTGTCTTAATGCCTAATAGATTTTCTGGACATGACTTAGTAAGTAACAGATCAGTAGTACGGGACAATGGACCTACTTCTAGAGTAACTGGCTTTGATATCTCGTTAACGATAGGTTTTCCTGAAAATCCAAGGGAAACATTTCTTGAGCCTGAGAGCGGAGCCCCTGGAACTTCGGCATGACTAATTGTGGTCCTACTTGCCCCTGTATCAATCAAAAACTTTCTGTCTTTCCCTAATACTTGACTGTGAACATAGGGACCTTCTTGATCTACAGGTATCTCGATGAGAGGCAAGCCTACCTCCCTCTCTAGGCTGTTTCATGAATATGGCTGGTACTCTGGATACTCAGACTGTGCATACTGGTACATCTGCGATGTAACGTGCTGTGTTGCAGCAATAGGCTGCGGTACTGTAACTGTCTGTGGTGTATTCTGTGACTGAGGAATCTGTGAAACTTGTTCTTGTCTAGGCGGACGTGGTCTTTCTTTAGTCTTACCAGTAGCTATGTTATGTTTCAGAACTGCACACTCGTTTATAAAATGACCTGGCTGTTTACAATAATTGCAGTTCCCTTTAACGGGAGCGGCAGGATGACTGGCTTGATTCGGACCCCTCTTCTGACTGTCTTGAGGAATAGATTGTGCAACTAGCACTTTCATTTTCGTGTCTTTCATACGTTTTCTTTCGTGTTCTTGCTCTTCCCTGATTCTATTCTGGTGATACTGGAGCATCTGGAGCATCTGGGACGGGGTGTTTGCTTGCCAGGTGCTTTCGACTTTCAGAACTCGGTATTTAATTTGTGGACTTGAATTCTCGACTAATTTAGTAACGAAAAGGTGAGGGTATGACTCACTACTTGTCTTGAGACCACTGTTAATACTGAAACATTTCTCAAATCTAGAATAAAAATCACTAATATCTTCATCTTGTTTCTGTTTACAGGCTGAGATTGCATCCCAGTCTTCTTTTCTCGTTGTCAATAATCTAGGTAAACCTTGAATCAATAATTCTGGTAATTCTTTACATTTATCTCCAAGACCGGTACCTGGTACTCGTGCCTTGTCTTCAGCTTCTAGAGCTGCCCAATCTATCTTTTTCTCTCCCACCTCCCATTCTTTTTCCTTTAACTTTTCATACACCCCTGCGGGCAACAGGACTTTTAACATTTTAATGATATCTGGGTAAGTATATTCTCCCATACGGAGCATGTCTTTTAATTCTCTATGGAACCCTGCTGGATCTTTGTCATGACAGGGAATTAATTTCTTCATTTCAAGGAGTTCCATCTTTGATATTGGAGTGTATACAAACACTCGTTGCATTTCGCCACCCGTCCCTCTGACTGGGTGGACTTCTCGTAACGGATTCTGTCTGTCTATGTAAAATGATTTACTTTCTGGGGGTGAGACATGAACAAAATGCGGGTTCAAAAACGTTCTATATTTGTGACGCTGTTCTAGAATAACACTAATTAAATCGGTACCTAGACCTCTCCATCTATACTGGAGTAACTCGTTCAGGATATCGTGCAACGGACCTGGATCAGAGTGCTGACCCTCATACAAAGTAATGAGGTGCTGGATCATATACATACCCACCAGTCGTTGCTCGGCTGGGGGCAGTTTCAGAAACATTTGTGCCACTATTTCGTCTGGAAAAGTGGTAGAATCAGTAATCCATCGGACTGCTGATCGGGCTAGTTCTTGTTCATGCATGGTACTTAATTCACTGTAACCGATTCGTGATTTCAGAATGTGATCGGTAGCTTGGAATACTTGTTCTAGAGAACCTTGTTCTGGTGCTGGATGATGAACAATAGACTTGTGTTCTAGACGTAAATGGCGATCTGGAAATCTAGATTTTCCTACATACGCTATTCTGGCGGGATTCTCGTCCTCTTCCTCTTCAGGTTCAGAGGTACTTTCTTTCTCGCTTACTTGTGCTGCTTTACGCTGTTCGTGTAACCTTATTATTTCTTTACGAATTTTCTTGTACATACTCTCCATGGCACCAATAGTCTTGTGCTTACCCTCGGCTATATTATCACTCCACCTTGTCAGGATTCTCATTTCGGCAGAATCTTTAGACGGGTAATCTTGTTCTCTTATTAGACAATTGATCAGGAACTTTAATATCATGAGCTGGATCTCGGCTTTCCTTTGAGACATAATCTCGCCAATACTTTCTGGATCATCCCCTGTACGGATGAAACGATATATTCTGTCTAGATCTTCTTTCATATTCGGTAAGGTGACTAGATACTCGGTCACTCTCCTTACACGTAAGGAATATAAAACCATATTATATTCGCCTGGAACTGGATCATAGACACATTCGTTAAGGGTTTGCCTGATTTCTGTAACAGACTGATGTTTAGGCGTGCGCTGTAACGCTTGAGCATGTAATTCGAGTAATGTTAAACGCTTGTGTGGCGGCGGGGTTTGAGGAAGACCTCCTCCTGCGGCCCCTAGACTAGAATCGTCGACTGACATTCTTCGTCCTGGCAGGGTCGGTAATTGTAACGTGGGCTGGACTTGTATGGCGGGCTGGACCGGGGAAGCTGTTAAGGGCGCCCCGGTGTCTGGAGGAGCATGAACTACCTGGTTTACAGGGACTGGCGGAGCGCGAACAGGATTTGCATATTCGGGGACTGTGTCGTCCAGATAGGACGAAATAAAAATATCAGCTGCGGTCGGTTTGTGACGTAGCTTGGTCGGAACTAATGGTGGCGGGAAATTACTAGATGCCTCTGGGGTCGCTTTTGGCAAACCTTCGGCAAGAAGAGGATACATACCCTTAATGAGGGCATGCCTCTGTCTGTCTGACTGTTCGGCTTTGACTTGTTCACCTGTCTCGATTAATTCTCTTTCTTGGGCTCGTTCCTGGGATTCTCTACTTAACTCTGACTTTCTGACTTCTTTCTCGGTCCTTCTATGGGCTTCCTTACGCCATAACTCGATGGCATCTTTCTGTGACTGTCTGGCTTTCTTTTTCCATAATGCTTCTTCTACTCGCATGATACATTCGGCATCCCATGTACCCGATACGGGCCATCTATACTTTTCGTCTAACTGTTTGGTATACTCTACCCATAAATCTAGATACAATATGGCGCTTATGCCATGTTTCTGATACATAAAATGACCTGGACTGTCCCTGGGCGGGACAGGAACTGCTTCCTCTAATAAACCCTTTCTAGTTTTTAACTGACGTAACTTGGAAAAGAGCGGCATTGTAAACTTGAATCGGAACACAATACAATACACGAAAAACAATAACAATTGGGAAAACAATTCAGGCATACCACGACATTGGAAATACATTGAACAACATTATAAATGACAGGTCGAACAGAATATTACCTGGAATACTGAGAACAGAAACAGAACAGAATTTCTCGAGAACGGAACAGACTAGAGTTACTGGATGCACTGCTATAACAGTACGGAACATACCGGTCCCATAAAGGGACGCATCAAGACCCGTATCCACCTAGGTGAACACTTCGTTTGTGAGTCTGGGCACCACCAACCCACGGACCAGGAGTCAATTTAGATTGGTCCTGTCTAGATACTACCCCAGCAATGGTACTCACCGGGCAGCAAGAACGGAAAGGCCTCGGACTGGACTGGACGACGGACGACGAACTTCGGACTTCAGTTACGGGTGGGCCTCCGGATACCTCGGACCTTGGACTCTTGGCTTGGGCTCTGGTCGGGACTCGCCGCGTTCCTCCACCGTCTCGTTCGGATGCTGGACCGCCTCCTCCGTCTCCTCCGTGGGCCTGAGGGATACTTGAGGCAGAAATATCTGCACGTGGCCGGTATGGTTCCGTCACGGCTGCAGAGGGTCAGGGGGTCGGCGTGGCTTCACCGACGCGTGGGGAAAGGGCAAGTCCCTGTTCGGGCGCCATTATGTGGTATATAAATAAATAATACCGGATCTATTTTTGAATGTATGAATGAATAACAGATAGCTCAATAAAATAAGAGTCAAGATTCGAGGTAGTAGGAGTTTCTGCAGGTTTATTACAGCATAAGGACAGGATCAGGACAACCTGCATAGGAACAGGGGCCCAGCAGCTGCTGGGGCTGGATCTGGGATGAGCGCGCTAACTTTTAATAACAATACATCAACTTATATACATAGCGCAAACACATAGCATTACATTGCAGTAGGCGTAACAGTGGGTGGAGCAGAAGGCGTGACGCGTAGCAGTCGCGAGAGATAACAGTAAAAGTAGGTGTAACTGGGAGTATACATGGACATGTGATGCAAACGTAACAGAATATGTCATGAATGGGCGGAATCATTGGAGGGGGCTACCTAAGGAGCCGGGACCTCTAACCTAATGGTGCGCGTAAACTGGCAATGACGTGTTACTAGGAGAAGCTGGGGGCTACGAACTCTGTGCTAGGAGCAGAGACTTGAGTCTGGAGGGTCGGAGCGACATGTGCCTGAACCCTATCTGGTATCTGATGTTTAGGGAACATGTTGATATAAACTAGAAGTCATGAGGGGAAAAGCTAACTTGATTCTAAGACTGGACCATGCATTATTCTACACGTAGTGCGTGATGAAGAATATTAAATGACCATTAATACAGTATTTCTCTAACGTGGAGCCGAATAGGCTAGACAATGACGGAAACTATTGATGCAGTTCAGTAGCTTAGGAATGCAGAGAAGAAGGACTGAACTGATAGCTGGAATCATAACATACTCTTGGCAGACTCAGAGGCAGAGCCAAGCTGCACCGGGCACTGCGAGGCAGGAAGTAAGTGAAGGGTCGAGGATACAGGTGGGGGCTGTATCGCTCCTCAGCGAGGCTTTCAGGAGACAGGAGCTGAATCTGTGGTCCGGGCCCTGTTGAGGCATAGAAACGGGGACTTCATAATGAAATAACGTGCACACTGAGAAACGTGGCAATATAACTTTACATAGGCCTGATATTCGTAGTATTCACGAGGACTGGAAACTGACATACCAGAGGTGGACACAACTGTAATTGCGTCATTAATCAGACATGGGGAATAACATATGCATATTGGTCATGCACACATAACCTATGATGGATGAGGCGTAGGGACACAGAACATGGCAAAATTTACTTTTCCACAATTACACTATGTTTGTTTTGACTAACTGAAGCTTTGTTTGTCATGTTTACTTTGTGAAAATCTTTGTTAATTTCAAAAGGAATAACAACAGCTAAAATTAACCAGAGCAGAATCAAAATGAGCACACACACCAGAGTCATCTTACAGCATCTCTTAAAAATGGAACACCTTGAAGTACTCTGTTCCTTGACGTAAGGCATCTTTATTAGCTTTGCCTTAAAAGAAAACAAAAATTATTTTAAAAATGATTTAATTAATTAATTAATTATTTACACCCCCCTTTTCAAAAGATTTTTTTTTTTTTTTACAAACCCTAACAGTGTTTCTTCGACCTTACGTCACAAACAATTTTTCTCAGCTAAATAAATTTTCTTCGACCTTATGTCACCTAACAAGATTTTTTCGGCCTTTTGCCAAAATTAAAAACCCACAAATCCCAATTAAAATCTCTATACTTCAATCATTGTCACTAATCTCTTCAATTTCTTCTTCTTCTTGGCTACTATCGTAAATATCAATAACAGGTGGAATCACTAGATAAGACCACTCAGGAGATTTATATTTTTGATTTGGCTTTATAATCCTCCTTGTCTTTCTTGCCACTACTTCAATTTTTCTTTCAACTCCAACTTCCTTTTCACAATCCTTTTGACTACTTATTTCTTCCACCTGCTCCTTTGGTTTTTTGATTAATCTGACTCTCAATCTTCCACCTGGCCAAAAATCTGTTTTTCTCAAGAATTTTCTTTTTGGTTCAGAAACATTTATTTCTGACTTCCAGGATCTTTTCTTCGCACTTCTATTTTCACCATCTACGTCACTTTCTCCAGAATCGTAGTCTGAAACTTCAATGATTGACTCAGGAATTTTTCTATTCGGCAGTTTCACTCTGTCAGGAACTATTCTTTGTCTTCCATCACTGGTACTCGGTAATTCGTCCTCCTCCTCTTCTTCAATTACTTCCAACTTCCCAGTTTCTGGTCTTCCGTTCCTTACTTCAGAGCTTGATTTCTGCTTTTCGATACTCTCCTGGTCAGAAATTTCAATTGGTTCAGCTTCTCTGTCTTCAACAGAATTTACTCCATTTATCTTCTTAACTGAATCTTCAGTTGTCTTCCCTTTTAATAGATTCTCTTCTTCTCCAGAATCTATTTCAATAATTTCCAAGTCTTTTCTTTTCAACTCTTCATTCACAGGTACATGTTCCAGATGTCGACCTCCCTGTCGATCTTCAGAATCTGGATTTGTTTCACTTTCTACTTCGGAATCAGAATCTTCCGTAGTATCACTCTCATCATCAGAATTTTCAGGAGTAGGCACTGGAATAGTATGACTAGGATGAATCCACCTTTTCAATCCTCTGCACTTTACTGCATTTGTAGTGACCAGAATAATTTGTCTAGGCTTCTGCCACCTAGGAACCAGACAATTTCTTCTTCGATGTACTTTTGTTCTGACCCAATCACCAGGTTTCAAATCATGTGTCTGAACTTTCTCATTTGATTGTGCTTCAGTTCCCACCTGATTAGACACAGAAGTTACTATATCAGATAACCTCTTACAGTAATCCAAAATAGCACTGTCATTTATACTTAACAATTTGCCTACAGGTACAAAAGCTTGTCTCATGACTCTTCCCATGAGAATTTCATGAGGGCTCAAACCTGTCTTCTTATCAGGTGTACTTCTTAATGACATTAAGACAAGTGGAAGAGCATCAGTCCACTTTACACCAGTTTCTAGACACATTTTTCCAATTCTGTTTTTTATTGTCCCATTAATCTGTTCCACTACCCCAGATGCCTCTGGTCTGTATGCACAGTGTATCTTCTGCTCAATATTCAATGCCTCGCATATCAGTTTCATAAGTTTGTTATCAAAATGGCTTCCTCCATCACTCTCAATAGTGACTGGAAAACAGTACCTTGGGATAATTTCTCTGAGAAGCAGTTTTGCTACTGTAATTGAATCACAATGTCGTGTAGGAAAAGCTTCCACCCATCTTGAAAACAAACAAACAATCACAAGAACATATTTCAAACAATTGTGTAGAGGCATTTCAATGAAATCCATTTGCAACCTAGTAAAAGGACCACCCTCTCGACCAATTACCCCTGTTCCTACAACTGATTTTCTGTTGGGGTTCATTTTTTGCCATGACAAACACCTTTGACAAAAAGACTCTGCAATCGTTCTGAATTTTGTGTTAAACCAAGTCTCTCGGAAAAGTCTGATCATAGCATCTCTTCCAAGGTGAGCTGGACCATGATATAATCTAGCCATGTCAGCAATCAAACAATTTGGTAAAACTATTCTACCATCTTTGTAAGTCCACACTCCATCCTCATCACGTAGCCTACATTCTGCTCTCAACCATAAATCTTTTTCCTCATCATCTGCTTCATTTTGTAAGTCCCTGATTTCCTGCCATGTCTCTACTGTTGTTGTTAGCATCAATGAATTTGAATCACATTCTTTACTTCTTTCCCGATTGTATGCGCGACAATTTTTCGTACAATATTTAGCTGTTTCATCTGCATAGGCATTGCCTTTTGAAATATAATCCACTCCTTTTGTATGTGCTGCACACTTTACAATTGCAATCTCTTTTGGCAATTGTATACCATCAATTAATCTTTTAATAAAAACTGCATTTTTAATTGGTGACCCTGCTGAAGTTAAATAGCCTCTCTGGGACCAGAGCTGTCCATAATCATGCACAACTCCGTACCCATATTGACTATCAGTAATGATGGTAACTCTTTTATCTTTTGATATTTCACAAGCACGAATTAAAGCAATCAATTCAGCCACTTGTGCTGAACGAATTCCCTCAAGACATGATGCTTCTTCAATATCTGCAACTGTACAAACTGAGTACGCTGCTTTCAAAACACCTCCTTCTGTCCTCAGACAGGAGCCATCCACAAAGTAGACGACATCTGTTTCAGGCAAAGGTACATCTTTAATATCCTGCCTTGGTTTGGTGCAAAATTCCATGACATCCAAACACTCATGTTCCACTTCATTTTCATCAACGATTTCTGAATCAGGTAGTAAAGTAGATGGATTTAAATTCAAACATCTCGAAATGGAAACATTGTCTGCTCCTAGAATGATTTTCTCATATTTTGTCAACCTGCTGCTGGTTAAATGTTCAGTTTTACCTCTTGTCAGTAATATTTCAACTGAATGAGGCACAAAAACTTTCACAGGAAATCCCATTATGATTCCTTCACTTTGTTCAAGACTAACACTAGTAGCTGCAACTGCTTTCAAACAACCTGGTAAGGCTTTTGCTACAGGATCAAGAACTGCAGAGAAATATGCAATGGGTTTCTTCAAATTCCCATGTCTCTGAATTAACACAGACAATGCACATCCTTCTCTTTCACTGCAATACAGTTCAAAACTTTTCTCATAATTTGGCATGCCTAAAGCAGGAGCTTGACATAAGCTCTTTTTCAAATTCTCAAAAGACTCCAACTCAGCTTCATTAAGAATAATTGGATCTTTTACATCAGACTTAGTAAGTCTCTGTAGTGGTTTTGCAATTACTGAAAATCCACTTATCCATTGTCGACAGTAGCCAACCATTCCCAAAAACATCCTAACCTGTCTCTGTGTTCTCGGTGGCTGCATTGCTTGAATCATTTTTATTCTCTCAACTGTCACCTGTCTTTTCCCTTTAGCAATTCTATGACCAAGATATTTCACTTCTTGTTTACAAAACTGCAATTTTGCTGGAGACACTTTATGTCCCTCATCTGCAAGATGGTTCAGAAGTATTATGGTGTCTGTCACACAATTTTCTCTTGTTTTAGCAGCAATCAACAAGTCGGCGATATACTGCACCAACGTTGACCTGCCAGGTAAATCTAAATCTTCCAAAGATCTTTTTAACAGCTTATTAAAGATTGAAGGACTCTCTGTATACCCCTGAGGAATTCTACACCATGCGAGGGTCCTACTCTGGAATCTGAAAGCAAAAATTTCCTGACTCTCTGGATGTAAAGGAACAGTAAAGAACGCATTGCAAAGATCAATGACAGTGTACCATTCAGCATCATGTGGAATCTGATACAAAATAACTGCTGGGTTTGGAACTACAGGACAACATGGAACTACAATCTGATTGATTTTTCTCAAATCTTGAACGATTCTGTACGTTCCATTCGATTTCTTAATTCCCATGATCGGTGAATTACAAGGACTACTCTCAATTTCTTTTAAAACACCTTGTTTAATGAATTTTTCAATCACAGGTATAACTCCCTCAATTGTCTCCGCTTTCATCTTGTACTGAGGAATATTAGGAAATTCTATTCCCTGCTTCAATGTAATTTTGACTGGATCGACATGTTTCATCAGACCCATCTCATTTCCGGTCAAATCCCAAATTTCAGATTTTACTGTAATTTTGAGTTCTTCTGGCAGAATTTCTTTTTCAAATGTGGGAAACAATTTTGATTCCTCTGATTCCATCAACATCATTGTCATTCTGTACAAGCCATCTTCTTCTATTGTTTGCAATTCAACCCCATCAGGAGAACAATATATTCTGCAATTCATTTTGCACAATATATCTCTGCCCAATAGATTTACTGGACTGCTGTTACAAACTACAAACCTGTGTTTGTCTTTAAAATTTCCAATTTCGACCGGTACTGGGTCAGTTAAATCAGTTCTGATCTGTTGATTACTCACTCCGACAACTTGGATGGTTTCCCCAGAGAGAGGTAGGTTTTCAATTTCTACTGATCTAACAGTAGAACGGGTAGCACCAGTGTCCACCAGAAAAGTGATGTCTACATCATTAACTTTCCCGTTTACAAAAGGACCAGACTGGTCAACCTCAAGAGTGGCTCCAATAACACACTCTTCCCCCTCTCTCGGGCACCGTCAGAAATAATCATCAGAGTCACTTCCCTGTCCTTCTGTTAACAAAAACTGTTGTGAAGCATTTTGCACAGTTTGCCTTTGGGATTTTATTACCTGTTCATCTCCTTGAAATCCCACACCAGAATTATATTTTTGTATCCCCCCACAATTTGGAAAAGGAGGCTGTGGCAATTGATTCTGCTGGTGATTCACCTGATGCTGCAGCTGTCGCTGAAGATTTAACTCATTTAAACTCTGTTGTAACTGTAGCTGTCGCTGCAGATCAACATCATTCTGCATCTGTGGATTTAACAATGGATTTTTTAAATTTCTAGGTGGTTTCTTACATTCGTCTCTCCAGTGTCCAATCTCTCCACAATTAAAACAAGGTAATTTCTGCTTCATCTCTTCAATCTTGGGATTAAATTTTCTGATAATATTATTACCCTTAAATTTTCCTTGACCAAGATTTGAATTTGTAGTCTGAACAAAATTTGTGTTTTTATTTCCAAGATTAGCAATTTGTTGTTCAGCCACTTTCACTTGAGCCCACATTGCCTTTTCCTTGAGCTTCTTCTGTCTCACTTCTAATTCATCACTACAGTATTTTGCTTTTCTCAAAATGTCATCAACAGAAAGTGCTTGCCAACCAACAATACTGTTCCTAATCATATCAGCAATTTCTGGTTTTAAACCATAAACAAATCTGTAGACGAAATGACTCATATCTTTTTCGTCTAGTTTTTCATAGCCACTGTATTGTTTGAAAATCAACAGTAACCTTTCGTAAAATGAATGAACTGATTCCTTTGGTTCTTGGTTTGTTCTTTCTATTTTAACCCAATCAACCTCTTTAGGTGGAATTTTTTCCTTTAACCAGTAAATCACTTTTTCATAAAAATCCATTACAATCGGATTAGGAGCACCTGTTTCTTTTATTCGCTCAGGTTCTACCTTTGGCCAACTTATGGCTATTTTACATTGTGTCCAAAGATCCGATGGGACAACAATGTCAAAAAATCCATCTAGATCAATCCACAGAACCTTTGAGACTTTGATGAACCTGTCTACCTGTCTATACCACTCAACAGGTTTCTCTCTCAGCCTCGGAAAATCATTTGTAAACAATAGTATGTCTTGTCTTGACCAAGGGACATGAACATACCCTCCACCTGCAATCTCTCTCATTGGAAATTGTTTTGACAATTTTTCTAATTTCTCATCTTCCTTCTTTCTTGTCCATTTAACTCTCCACTTACTTAACTCTCCCAGTTTTTTTATATAAACAATCAAAACTTTTATATGCATTATTCTTCCCATTGAGTTCAAATTCTCAATGTCATCCTCTGAAAAGTCTAATCTGTAATGTTTTGCAAAATTCTTTTGCCTGCTCAAATCAATTTCAAGTTCTGCTGCTAGTTCATCCAACTGATCATATTTGTTTTTCGTTTTCCACTGAATACTCTTACAAATGAACAGAAGTTCATCATCTCGATAACATTTTAAACTGTCAGGACCAATTGTACCAATTATTAATTCTTCCAAATTTGCTTTTAATTTTGCAACATCAAGTTTAGGTTTTGTCACTCTGACTTCAGAGCACTCAGCATCAGATTCTGCACCCATCGGTGATTTAGGAAATGAATCCTCATTAAAAGTTAAATTAAGCATTCTTGTTTTTGAAGAATTAATTTTTGATATGTCTGAATAACAATTTTCAGCAACCTTTTGAATTTCTGCATTTAAAGGGATAGTCAAACCTGGCTTATTAATTTCTCTTTGCTCAAAGACAGGAGGAACAGGACCAATCGTTACTGGAACTGTCACAGCTTCCATGCTTTTTGTTATTTGTCGAATTAATTCTTCTTTTGATCGTAAATACTCAGAAGAATTCCCAGCTTCCACATTTCTGACTTCTCTCACATAATTTTTTGGAGCTTCCCTTTCTCTTGGAATTAATGAAAAATGTCTACCTTCAATACAGACATCTGCATTTGTTTCAGTTTCAAATTTTCTTGGAGTTTCAAAAGATTCAGAATTATTTGGATAAATTTTAGAAGAATCAATAACTGGAGGTGCACTCGGTGTGATTTCTGTAGAAACCATCGGAGTAGACCATGACCTAGGAGGTCTCAAAGGCTCATTCCTTTTATTAGAAGTGTAAATTTCTTCTAAAACTGTATCTTCAGTTTCACTCTCTACAGGAGCATTATTTTTCTTTTCAGTTCTTTTTTCACCAGGAGAACCTAAAACCATCTCTCTAATTAAATAGAGTCCCTCACTCATACTTCCCTGTCTCCACATTCGCATCCTGTCTTCATGTGTCTCCCTTCTATAACTTGGAGTTTTAGGAGGTCTTTTAATTCCACTTGCTTCTCTTTGTAATTGAAACATCTCATCCTCCCATTCGACTAAAGCT
This sequence comes from Lissotriton helveticus, assembly GCF_964261635.1. Taxonomy (NCBI): domain Eukaryota; kingdom Metazoa; phylum Chordata; class Amphibia; order Caudata; family Salamandridae; genus Lissotriton; species Lissotriton helveticus. Next base: position 1,629,567,612 of record NC_136063.1, on the reverse strand, counting down.
TCAAATTGAGTAGGTCTCGGTTTTGGAATAAGAGCATTCATTTTCTCTCTCAAATTTCTCAAAACCTTTACATTAAACGAACCATCATCAGGCCAAACCAAAACACCATCATCCTTAGTGTAGTGTTTCCAAATATCAAACCACAAAACAGTATGATAACCATATTCACCTTCCATATATGCTGCAGGTGTTTTGTACTTATGAAGTAATTTACCACCTCGCGTTTCGATTTTCTTGTCAGGTGAGATAACATTTTTTAGCTTCTGAAATAACGTTGGCTTTTTCTCAACATGTTTAAAATGATAACTCATTTTTAAAATTTAAATTTAATTAACAATTTTGTTCGTAAAATATTTCCGGGATATTCCGCACAGCTAACCAATCCGTGCGCGAAACACACTAACAAGCCAATGAGAGTTGAGCCACGTCACTACTTTGCTCAACCAATAGATGTGGAGTTTTTTTGAAAAGCCAATTAGCTTACAGCTCGTCAGAAACTCAAGAACCAATCAGAACGCAGTTAGTGACGTATATCACCCAATCACAGCGCGGCTCTGTGACGTACACAGTAGCTGCGGTTTCTCACTTCTCTCCCTCAGCGCTCACCCCTCCTTCACAAAATCTTTTCACAGCGCCATTTTAAAGCACTTTTTCAATAAAATTAAATTTAACAACGACAAGAAAGACTCATCTGTCTGTTTCTCTAAAAAGTGATAGAAATTCAATCACTAAAATATTCTCTTTCTCGGAATAGAAGGCGCTATTCCCATAGAATATACAATTGTCAGTACAGTAATCTTTTTACTCTACCCTTCAAACAAGTAATTATGAACTCATTTTCCTCAGAACGCACAACTAAGTGACTGTTCGAAAGTTCCACTTGAACATAATTTACAAAACAACCTCGCACTTTCACACGGAAAAAGTCCCTAAATTCAAACACACATGAAATCCGTACAGGACTCTCACCTGTTTATAGAAATCATGCACCGTTAGTAGAATAACGACGTTATCCGTACAGGACTTTCACCTGTTTATAGATAACATGTACCCCTACAGGACTCTCACCTGTTTATAGATAATCATGCACCGACGTTACCCTACCCCTCATTCGAGCTCGAATATATACTAATACTTTTATCACAGTGAGTTTTATAACAGGCTCTCTGTCCCTATACTCATGCTGTTCAAATTTCTTAGATAATCCTCACTATACAACATTTACACCTAGCCCTAAAATGTGTTGCACGGCCACAACACCTGTGATACACGGCGATATCACTACTCTGAAACAGATCAAATGCCCTGTGTGACTACCTTCTCATCACACAATCTGTACCGGTACTGCTCACATATAGCACAAAAACGAACTTAACATGTTTTAAACATCGATCCTATATCTATACCATAACAAATTGGTTACCTTTAGCAACCATCAATCTCTGCTACCAGAAGAATTGATCCAGCGGCCTATAGGAAATATGTCATAAGCAACGCTACCTAATTCTATAACCTATTACATTAAACACTACTCTAACTCATGGACCCATTAATCAAATATGACATATTTTGACCTACTGAATCAGGTGGCCAAATTAAACTTATATACAACTTATTTACAATTTATATACAACCGCGGTAAAAGATAACATCATTTGAACAAATCCTAACTATTTAACTGACCACCATGGCGATGGCATCTAGCTAATAGTAACCCACACTTCTGAATAATCAAGACCAGCTTGTTTCCAAAAGTAAGATTTTATTAACTAATTTTAGATTGTTGTGAATATAATTTTATAAATGTAATTTTATTAGAAACATAGTAAGCATATTTGAAAACATTATAGGAAATTATAGTTTCAAGCAAGAAATTTAAAGTTTAGCATTTCTAAAATCCTAAGTCCCTAGCTAAATTTAAAAAAATGGAAATAAAGTAAAGTCTTTATGGGTTCTTACGTGCTCCAAGCAAAGTCAGTCAGCACAACACCCTAATCTGAAAGTTGAAAAGCAGCAGCCAGCACTAACCATAGGGCACGGATTTTTTATACCTTTCTACGCTAGCTAATCTAAGTAAAGGAACATTTTCTGCAAAAGTCGATGTCCCATTGGTCCGAAAGTGACAAGTGACATGTCACCCCATATTTCAAAACTTCCATTCTGTCATATTCTTTGAGACCATTGTCTTTATTGTACGTGTTCCAAAGCTTCCTTAGTTTGCAACAAATTTGAACAAGAGTTCTCACTGGTTTCATTTCACTTCCTCGGATGCCAAGTTATCAAATGTTCTTTCTGCCGGTTTCTGACCTTGGCCACGTCCGACAAAAATAATGACAGCGCTTCTTCATTGTTAAGTGAATGTAACTTTCATGGAAAACTTTAGGGTGGACATCGTGCTTCAGGCAGAAATTGAATTCATCTTTTAGCAAACTCGAGCAATCTAGGCCCAAAAGCAGGCAACTTATTTTTCTAGTATAAAACAAACACAAGAAAAGTATTAATGAAAGAAATATTATTTTATTCTGTTTCCACCCTTCGTTTACTAATTAATTAACCCACCCTATTAGTCTAGTGTTACCTAGCAAGAAGCAAACAAATAAAGCAGCATTTTATATCTACCAGTCTTCATAAATCCATGAAATCTTATATGCACCTATAATAGTAGAAATAACATCACATAGACAAGGAAAGCAAAACAAGCGCATACCACTTTTAAATCTGCTGCCGTTAATAATGACAAAAATGAAAACGACAAAATTTATTTATTATTTTTGCACAAACAAAAGATGCAACAATAATGCACGTTTATGAGCACACATGTTAATATCCCCATGTGTAAAGTTTAATCTAAGTTGAGTTAGCATAACACATTACAAATCATTAATATTATTAATTCATATTATGGAAGTGTGACTTCACGAGTTTAAACAAAATTTTATTTTCTATCTCGCTTCATCACTATACAGGCTTCCCTAGAGACCTCTATTCTAAATGAAAGAAGCCAGGCCCCACTCCAGGGTGCTCTGCGTCCCACTCTCAGATCCAGCGACCCATGGACATGAGAAACCACCACCACTTCACCACAACTGCTTCCACTCTTGCTTTTATGTAATAGTATGCAGATCTGTAGAGCTTGCTATCACTCAGGAGGGTATCCTTGTGCTGAGCAGGTAAGAGTCTAGACATACCTAGAGTCTAGTGGGACTACTCGAAATTTTGGAGAGACTTCTACCACCTGGGTTTCATTGTAACATCAATGCATGCAATGTAATGTTAAAACAAAGGCCTCTTCTCTGGTGTGTTGTGATATAATCTGTTTCTGTCCATCTTACATGGTCTATTTAAGCTATTATGTTCATTGATTGCCCCATAGCAGAGTTCCTGCCATTAAAAGTTGGTATATTGCATCTTAGAAGGACACCTCATCACTTCTAATTAGGATGTCAATCACCGCCACTCAAAGGAAAAGAAAGTCAGGAGCACTGGTTTTAATATAGCTTCATAGCCCGCAGTAGTGGATAGAATGTTCTAATTAGAAAAATAAAGGTCTCACAAAGCCCGAGGGCGTTGAAAACCCCTTGGGCTTTGTGAGGCCTTTTTTCTCAGCAACAGCTTGGAAAGGAAAACTTTGGAATATTGATACTCCGGACTTCTACCAGCCATGAGAAGCCTGGAGCACTCCATTGTCTTCAATGGAGCGCTCAACATTCCAATGTTCTAATTACAGTTAGGCTTTTATTATTAGTAGCACAAAGTTAGACTTTTAAAAGTTAACTTCCACCACAAATTTGAAAAATCTATGTTTAGCTGTCAATGAGATTTTTGATAACAAGTTAAATTGAACCTTTTAGCAATTTCTTGGACAAGATTGTAAACATAAACCTATTTACAATTGGGACTTTCCACTGAAATATATCAATTTACCTATGCAGCAACACACACCATTCGATAGCTGTTCATTGTGGGAACATACTATTCTTTAGTGTTTACCTTGTCCCAGTTTTATACATTTAGCATCCAACCCTGTGGTCTTTCGGTGTATGCTTAGTGCTGACTTATTTAAGTTACAAAAGAAGATTCCTCTACATTGTAAAACAGTTTTCCCTGACGTGTTACTGCAGTATTTTTAACTGTAGATATATTGGTGGTAAACATATATACTGCAGCCCACATGCAACATTTAACTTCTACACTACCAGTTTCTTTCTTTCACCAACTTACCATTGCCCTGCTGAAAAGTTAAATAAGCCTTTTGGGGGTAACCAATTGTATCTTATGTTTTCAGGGTCAAAGCACGCACACTGTGACACTGAATGGTAGTCTCACCACACCAGAGTCATAATTCTAGTATAAAATACTCACATAAATAATGGAGAGACGTCTCAAAAGTTGCTCTTTATCACAGACATGTATATCAAGAAACAGCAGTTCTTGTGGAGACAATAACAAGTTATGATGATAATCAAAAAGCACAATGGCAGTACCAATGGGCCAGGTGTATTTCAGACAACAAGGAAGCCGAGTACAGTGTGATTGCGTATTCGTAGTTTATAACAAATATTCAGACAGATTTCAAATATACTTAAAGATTGGTGCTTAGTGTCCCCAGTGAAAAATTGGAACCAAAAAGGAAATGGTGTTACATTTGTGACAGTTACAATATGGTTTCCATTATTTAAAAAAAACGACCATTCATATTATTATAACAATCTTCTCAGACACTGTGAACAATCATCAGTGCTGGTGAAATGATTTGTTTTCTTTTAAGTCGACGGCGTTTTGACCCTTCCAAAGATATAGGGTCTCTTCAGGACCTAATAATGTAGGGACATCTATAATTTAAAAAGGGGAGAGTGGCATAAGCTATAGTCCAGTAGGATCTATATTAATGAAATGATGGTTTAATAGCCAAGGGGTACCTGAATTAATAGCAGTTGGTATGCGCAGCCACGTGTATCAAGTCAAAAGCACCGGTCAAGTGAAAAAAGGAATAAGGATACTCACACTGGACTTTTCACTTCATACACTTGGCTGCGTGGTTGGTAAAGGTAAAACATTTGAAACATAAAAAAACTAGCCAACGTTTACAAATAAACATCAAAGTGAATTCAACATGATGTAGTAGCGGTAGTACAAGGGTGGTAGCAGCTCCTCGTTCTCCGCTCCTGTGTTGGGACAGACTGCGAGTTATTCTGTGGTACTGATTACTCTTCTGCTCACATCCCCTACCTGCTATCTGCTTTTTACTTCGTTCACACTTTTTAAATCTTTTAATATTGTGCGCTTTCTGGCAACAATTATTTCCTCTTTCACACTTACCTCTGCATGTAGTGTGCTCCCCCTGCCCCGGTCCACCGCGGCTCTTTGTGCCGTTTGTTGTGGAGGGCAGGGCGCCATCTTGTGTGAGTCCCAGAGCCCGGCGGGATCGTAGGCAGCGGTCTAGCTGGGGGGGGGGGCTTGCACATAAATTGCACATGTCTACCCGGATGCGCGCAGCGGGCGCGCCGCCTGTGCGCCGTAGGCACGCCAAAGGCAAGCCCGTCTGCGCCCGTCTGCGCCTGTACGTCGCCTCTCACCAGGAATTCTGGCTGGAAACAGCTTGGACCACTTTCCTATGGTAGGGAAGAACTCCTGTCAATTAACCCTGAGTCTGCCATATGTAATGCTTTTCCACCTTATTTAGGGGTAAAACAATGGGAATGTCCTGTTTGTAGCAGTTTCTCTATCCCTACCCCTGTCCCCCCACTATGTGTACAGATCAGTAAACCCCAGGCTCTATTGAAAATATTCCAACTTAATGTAAGATCTTTAGTAAAACACTACTCTGAAATATATGACTTGATTACTAAGGAAGCCCCTGATTTATTTTTTATGTGTGAAACATGGCTAAAAGATGATGTGGTAGCAGAACCTAATCTTGCTCTACCTCCAGGGTACTGTATCTGTACGATAAATAGGGACTCCAGGGGGAGCGGCCTAGCTGTTGCTTTTAAATCTTGTTACTCCTGTCAATTTAATAAAGAAACTATTGCGGGCTGTGAATCGGCTCACTTCAGGGTCTCTGTAAGCTCTCAGTATACTTTAACAGGTCTTCTGGTATATCGTCCTCCGTGACCGGCTGCCAAGTTCAAGGAGGCTCTTTTGGATGTGGCCAGCGTGCTCGTTGCGGGCACAGCTAACTTTAGTATCTGTGGAGACTTAAATCTCCACCTTGACCACACCCAGGACAGTGCCACTTGTAGCTTCCTTGCAGATTTGGTGGCGCTACAGCTGGACCAATTGGTAGCTGGCCCTACGCATCAAGCTGGGCACCTGCTAGACCTCTTATTCTCTAATTTGCAATCCCTAAGAGTGGAGACACCTAAACCTATGGGCTGGACCGATCACTTGCTGGTTGAGTGGTCTGTTCCGCTCGCAGAGCCTCTTAACTCAGAGACCTCAAAGTCGGTCTTTAAACGCCCATGGCGTAAATTGAAGCTGGAAGATTTCCATACTTTTCTCGATGCCAACCCGCTGGGACATTCGCATGACACCGACCTAGATTATGGTCTGTTTTGCGACGGGATTAAGAAGGGCTTAGATACCCTTATCCCCGCTAAATGGGTTAAGGGACGGACTTCCACCTCTAGCCCCTGGTATAACGACTCCTTGATTGCTTTAAGAAAAGAATGCAAACAAGCAGAACGGGACTGGAGAAAAGACTATGAGTCCAGGAAAAAGCTATGTTATCTGGCTAAAATTAAACACTATCACAGAGCTATCAGTAAAGCTCGTGCTCCCTACTATGCAAATGAAATCAGGTCAAGTCCTAATCCAGCCTAAATGCATCTTTAAGATTCTCAAAGATCTCAGGACTAGGAAAGCTGCGGCATCTGTTATATCATCGGTGCGCCAATGCGACAAGCTAGCGACCTTTTTCGTGGAAAAGGTTCGCACCATCTATCAATCTTTTCCACAAATTCCCACCCTTTTCACCTCACTGTTGTCTGGCAGTGGGTCCGGTGCAACCCTGTCAATAATCCCGACCCTGTCGGAGGAAGAGTTTATTAGGCTAAGCGGAAAAATTAAAACTGGCTCCACCTCTGACCCTTGGAGGCCAATGCAATTCAGGGAATCTCTTTCCATCTTTCGGGCCCCGCTTTGCAAAATTATCAACTCCTCCTTTTCAACTGGAACTGTTCCGGCCTTATGGAAACAGGCATGGGTTTCGCCCATATTAAAAAAATTTACACTGGACCCAACCAAACCTGAGAATTTCAGACCTATATCCCTTCTTCCTTGGGTGGCCAAAATCGCAGAAGTACATGTTAACAACGTGCTAACTCAGTTCGTGGACTCTAATAACATCTTGGACTCCTCACAGAATGGGTTCTGTCCGGGTCACAGTACGGAAACGGTCCTTCTGGCCACGACTGAGTACCTGCGGTCTATCATGGATGCTGGTCAAAGTGCGGCTCTGTTTTTGCTAGATCTTAGTGCCGCCTTTGACACGGTTTCTCATGGCATCCTACTTCGAAGGCTAGAAGAGGTGGGGGTAACGGGATCTGCTCTAGAATGGTTTAGTTCTTTTTTGACTAAAAGATCTTTCTGTGTGTTTGCCCCCCCATTCCTTTCTAAGATCCATTCCATCGATCAGGAGGACCCCAGGGTTCGGCACTGAGCCCGTCGCTCTTTAATATTTAAGTTCTGCCTTTGGCTGCGGTCGCTAAGCAATGGGACCTTACTATGGTCTCCTACGCTGACAACACGCAGCTTGATATCACCTTCGCTGAAGGATCTTCTCCGACTGCCTCTAGATTTAGAGAAGGGATGACTGCGGTAGCAGAATGGATGGCCGCCAATTGTCTGCAACTAAATGCTAGCAAAACTGAGATTCTGTATGTTGGAAACAATGCCAGTCTGTGGAACGAGTATTGGTGGCCTACTGCCTTGGGTGTAATTCCTACGCCCAAGGGAGTGGTTAAAAACCTTGGGGTCCTGATGGATTCATCCCTTTCTTTTCAAGACCACACAGGGCAAGTTGCGCCACCTGCTTTGGCCCTTCTGCGGGGCCTCCGGTCCGTTTTGAAGTTCTTTGATCCACCTATACGACAACTGATTGTTCAGGCGACTATTCTATCCCGCCTGGATTATGCTAGCTCCCTCCTCTTGGTGGCGAATAAGGCGGAAATACTCAGGATGCAGCGTGTGCAAAATGCTGCTGCCAGAGCCCTGGTGGGTCTTCCACACTTTTGCTCTGCCACCAGTACTATCCATAGGTTGCACTGGCTCCCTGTGGAAAAGCGGATTAATTTTAAGACTCTGTGTCTTTCCTTTAAGATACTGAAATTTGCTAGTCCTGATCTTCTGCGCAATTTGCTCACCTTCTATGTCCCCTCCCGCTGGCTTCGCTCGGTGGGGCAACATCTGGCGGTTGGGCCTAGAGTTAGGCTCTCCCAGGCTGGCGGACGCTCCTTCCGCCACCTTGCCCCTAGGCTGTGGAACTCATTGCCTGAGCAAATTCGTGGCATAGACTGCTTGCTTGCTTTTAGGAAAGCTATTAAAACGTTTCTCTTTCCTTTAGTGTAGCTTTGTTAACAGGACTAACTGCCACTTTTTAGACTGTTATGTTGTCTGTGCCCTCACACGGCCAGCGCCGGGACGCCCCTTTGCTGGGGCAGCTGTGCGCTTTATAAAACCCATTGACTTAACATAACATAACTTGTGTTTATTGAACAAAACCCTAAGGGCCTCGTGTACAAAGACTCCTAATAAGAAATCGTAAATTGAAACTAAAAACGATTTACAAAACTAAAAATTTATTTGAATTGTGTGTGTTGAACGGAGGTCACAATTTGCACACTAACTTCTACCGATTGCATTGGTATTGCATTGGTATTTTGCGGACTGACCAAGTACTACTAGGTCGGTTCATAAAATACAGACTCGTTGTGGACAACAATTCGACTTATCTCCTCAATATTCATGAGGTAAGTTGGATATTGTGTCACACAACAATTGCTACAATCACAGGGATGGGTACAGTACAGCACACCACCATGTCTGTGACTACTTTTAAATAAAGCAATATTTTCTTTTTAAATGCAGCCAATATTCCTGAAAGGACAACAGAGTGTTTAAAAAAAAAAAGAAGAAGAAAAGTTACACAAACCTTTTTTAATTTTAGGTAGTGGTCCCATGTACCACTGCCTTTTCTAGAAAATGTTTAGCAATGGTTTTGTAATCATGCACAAAGGGGAAGTTGTGTTGGTGGTAAAATATTGATGTTTTGTGACTGTATTTTAGCCACAAAACATTAATACATACTATAAGGAATTGGTATTTGAAAGCAATGCCCTAAATATTCCACTTACTGTTTCCTAACTCAATTTAAGACTCAAAAAACCTTTTCTGAATCAATAATTGGGTTTAGTACATTTCAAAAACTCTTTTAGCTCTAATTAGAGGGTTTGTGACCGTTACAACACTTTGGGGCATACATACGAGGAAGTGGTGGAGTGAGTCGTTAGCTGTCATGGCTTAACGTCTCACGCCACTTCTGAAATGCAAGTCTGCCCCATATTTATAACGATATGGTGCAGCCTTGTGTTTCCCCCTGCACTGACACTACACTTAACTGTGTGTATGCGTGCAGGGGAGAATTTTTTATGTGTAGGCAGGTGTCCCCATGCACATAAGCAATCCGAAAATGCCATTTTGTCACTTTTATGTGTGCTGCTTCATGCAGCACACATGGAAGTCACAAAATGACATTTTTTTTTTGCAGATTGTTTATGTTCAGGAAGGGAGACGTTCCTGCACATAAACAATCCATGGCAGTTTGCTTTTTCCTGTGAGATGCACAAGGCAGTACACATGGAAAAAGCAAATACGAGGAGAGATAATGCATTTGTCCTTGTTTCGCCAAGTTAAGACCAGGTTTTCCCTTGTATTAATTTTGGCGCTGCCTCCTATGTACGCTGCCCTTGTGCATAGGGGGCAGCATCAAAATCAATGGATGTTGCGGTGGAACGTCCATCACAACACCCACTTCCCACCCCATATAACTATAGCGTGAAAGGGGTCCTTATTTACAAGGCAGTGTTAAGCCACGCCACAGTAAGTGGCTTAATGCTGCCTTGTAAATAAGGCTAAGCCCCTATCGCCACCACAACATCGGAAAAAGTGACATTGTGCTGATGATAGGGGCTTGTACATATGCCCCTTCGTACGTGAGGCCCCTAGTACCCATTGAACTGACAATGGATATTTGTCTGTAGAGGTCCTCCTGATCTGCATAGTATCACATGACAAAATCGAGATTGTCCACATTGTAGCAGTCGCGGAAACTTCTGCTTACTTTTGTGGAAAATTAATCTTCTGGCTTGAGAGGAGCAGAGTCGGTTTAGGCATCTTTGGGGTTAATGTCTGGTTGAGTGAAATATTTTCCATTCGACTCTGAAAACGTACTATGCTAAAATATGAAGTAAAAGATTACACACGTATCTAAAAAATTACTTTATTTGAACATGTATTTAATATTTTCATTTCCTATTTACTGGTGCTTTGTGCAGAAAATCGTGATGCTAATTGCACCATGACACCATGAATTGCAAATGAACATTCGTTTTTCTGTAAAACAGAGGGAGAAAACAGAAATTCATGGAGACAGTGAAAGTGGGGGAAAGGAAGAGGGAAAGAAAGAGCAATAAATCTGACGCCGAGAATGAGGAAAATGGAAAGTAAGAAAGAGGGAGGGAAAAGAGTACAAAAAATAAGAGAGAAGAGAGCTTGAGGGCATCAGTGAGGGGAGTGAAGTCGTGATGAAGAGGGCGGAAGGATGCTATTTCTAACATAAGAGTTGGAAGAAATGTTAATTTTAGCAGTGTATAATGTGCGAACGTGGGTTGGAGACAAGAATGGGATTGGATTTGCAATAAACAAGCATCTGCTTCTTTTTGCATCAGCAATTCCTTTGCATTATGAGTGAACTAGTCCTAATAAGACTTTTTCTGCATAGAATCACAGGTGTCAATCTCTGGAGAAACCCATGCAGCTATATCACTTGCTCGTTGCAATCTGACGATCCAACATATATCAAGATCTATTCTTCTACGGAGGTGGGATCTATTTTCAGGGAGATGTGGACTCTAGAATGTTTGTTTCTTGTTAAAGGAAAGGGATATATTCTGTCTTTAGAAGAAAGACTCTCACACTTGCATTTGTATGAAGAATACAAAGTACGTTCATGCCCTGATTACGAGTAGGGCGGTATAAACATTAGCATATGTTTCGATAAAATACAAACATGTTATACAGCATGCAAATTTGCAAGTTGTTTATCACATGTGTAAATTACTACGTTCGGGGCAAAAAAAATCGCACAATTGTGTATTGCATTTATAATTTACTGCATGCGATGTTTACCATAGATGGTAATATCAGTATGTTGTATTTACGCATGTGGTAATCAAAACCTAATAAAACTGAGATGGAATGGGGAAAGTAATTGGAAATTTGCACCAAAAAATAATATCAGTCATAACCAGTGGTAAACAGCAGACATCTGTGGAATAAAAGTGACTTGTGTGGAAACCAACAGGTCTGATGATTGTTTCTCAATATTTTAAAATAAGATTGCACACCGATGGGTAATTATGTGTAAAATGATTAGACTTTGTAAATGTACTCAACATATATCATACTATTGTGGTGTAGGTCATATCCTCATATTACCTAAGCAATATGTATGCTTGTATTGTTAAAAAAAAAACACAATATTTAGAGTAGTACTACAGAACATTTATTTAAATGTGCAATTAGAATAATTTAATTGCACAAAAACCTTGTCACACTTGTCATCAATGTGAAGCAAATCACGACAGGTATGAGGATAAAGGTGGACAGCAAGCAGCTGACCTCACTGACACCCTCAGAAAGTTAAAGTTGGATCAGCAGGTAAACCAGTCCGTGCCCATAAAAGGCCACATCCACATTTTGGATCAAATCTGGACCACCAAATTCCCTTTGAAGAATTAGAACATTATCCTGAATGGATGGTCAGGCCACTATTTGATCCGCTTCTCTTTACCAGTCCTTAAGTTTCATAGAGACCCACCTGACTCTGCCATTGTATCTAGGAAGTGGTCTCTAGCCAACTTGACATCCTTCTGCAATGAGTGGAAACACACAAGGTGATGGACGGAATGTTGCACATTGGCAAAACATTCACCCCCAGTCACAGATCTGGGTTTAATCCATCGTTATTTGGCTCACCACGCCACCCCAGTTCGGACAAGGCCATATGCAAATCAGTCTTGACCCTGTGCCTCATGGCAACAGTCCAGCCCGAACTGCCAAGCCATGTCTTCCCTGGACCGGAATCAAGCATCCTAGGACCGGCTTCTGGCTATCAGCATCATCAGCCAGGATAGCTTGACTCCAGTGGCGTAGTGAGCACGGGACCCACGTCTGGGCATACCCTTCCCACATAGGGCGAACAGCAAAACACATAAGGTGATGGATGGAATGTTGCACATTGGCAAAACATTCACCCCAGTCACAGATCGGGGTTTAATCCATCGTTATTTTGCTCACCATGCCACCCCAGTTCAGACATGGCCATATGCAAATCAGTCTTGACCCTGTGCCTCATGGGAACAGTCCAGCCCGAACTGCCAAGCCATGTCTTCCCTGGACCGGAATCAAGCATCCTAGGACCGGTGTCTGGCTATCAGCCATCATCAGCCAGGATAGCTTGACTCCAGTGGCGTAGTGAGCACGGGACCCACGTCTGGGCATACCCTTCCCACATAGGGCGAACAGCAAAACACACAAGGTGATGGATGGAATGTTTCACATTGGCAAAACATTCACCCCCAGTGACAGATCTGGGTTCAGTCCATCGGTATTTTGCTCACTACGCCACCCCAGTTCAGACATGGCCATATGCAAATCAGTCTTGACTCTGTGCCTCATGGGAACAGTCCAGCCCGAACGGCCAAGCCATGTCTTCCCTGGACCAGAACCAAGCATCCTAGGACCGGTTTCTGGCTATAAGCCATCATCAGCCAGGATAGCTTGACTTCAGTGGCGTAGTGAGCACGGGACCCACGTCTGAGCATACCCTTCCCACATAGGGCGAACAGCAAAACACACAAGGTGATGGACGGAATGTTGCACATTGGCAAAACGTTCACCCCCAGTCACAGATCTCCTCACTGCAGCACAGACCCCCTGTGTGCCCTGTGCCCCTCCGCTGCTGCCGCTTGTATCTAGAGTGTGCCTCTTCGTTGTACCTGCTTCTCTCCTCTGTTATTACTATGTATACTCTGCTGTTTTACTGGTTTTTCTTGTATTTAGCTGCCTTGCCCACTTTTCTGTGTCCCCCTTGTGCCTTCTGTGACCCCCACTCGCCCGCTCCCCCCTCCGTGATTCCCACCGCTGCGTCCCCTGCTGCCCCACCCCCTGTATCGCCATTGGCCACCCCGCTCCCGCCTCCCTGCTGCTCCTCCCTCCCACATCCCCTCATATGGAGGGCGCGCAGTGGCCACGCAGAGGCCGCGTGCAGCGGGCTCGCCGCTGGCCACCGAAGGCGCGCCTAAGGCAAGCCTGTCTGCGCCCGTCAGTGCCTGGACCGTGCCCAGTGCCACGACCCCTGGATCCCGGAGACGCCACAACACTCAACTGCACTACGACGCCAGCACCCTCCACGCACTCAACCCCGGCTGAGAACACACCTGCTACCGGGCAACCCCAAAGCGCACCCAATGACACTTCACCTGCCAGAACTGCAACTTCACCAGCATCCGGCCAGCCAAACCGCCCACCAAGGAACCCAACTACCTCACATGCATCATCCTCAACACCCACTCTGCCCGCAAACACGCCGTCGAACTCTGGGACCTCCTCGACTCTACCTCCCCTGACGTTGCCTTCCTGACAGAGACCTGGCTGAAACCTGCCTCCACACCCGACATCGCCATTGCCATCCCAGAAGGATACAATATCATGCTCAGGGACTGCACCAACGGAACAGGAGGAGGAATCGCCATCATCCACAGGAACACCCTCAGAGTATCGACCAACACCGACCACACCCTCAGCACCGCCAAACACATGCACTTCCAGATCCACACCGATCCCAACACCACCCTCAGAGGAACCCTGATCTACAGACTCCCGGACCCCGACCACAGTTCAGTGACTCCATTGCTGACTTCGTCAGCCCGCACGCCCTTGCCTCCACGGACTACATCCTCCTAGGAGACCTGAACTTTCATCTCGAGAACAGCAACGACACCAACTCCACCGCCCTGCTCGACAACCTCGCCAACCTCGGACTCAGACAACTCGTGACAACACCCACCCACACCGCTGGCCACACACTTGACCCCATCTTCACTGCAAGTCACCACGTCTCCTTCAACCCCACCAACAAACCCCACTGGACCGACCACCACTGCATCCACTTCACCTTCAGGAAGCCCACCACGCACCACCGCACCCAACTGCTGCCCGATGATACTGGAGCAAAGTCACAGAGGACCAGCTCACCACCTCCCTCACCCAGAACCCACCCGCCGACTCTACCGACCCTGACTCCGCTGCCCGCTACCTCAGACAATGGATCGACAACTGCTCTAGCGCCCTCACCCCGCTCAAGACACCCTCCAACAGCCACACCAGCAAGAAAGCCACCTGGTTCACCGAAGACCTCCAGGCCTACAAAAGAATATGCCGAAAACTGGAGAAGAACTGGCTCCGCGAACGATCACCGGACAGCTACATAGCCCACAAGAACGCCACCCGCAGCCATCACCAACTCATCAGAGCCGCCAAGAGGGCCTCATTCAAGGACCACCTTGACAACAACGCACACAATGGTAAAGAGCTCTTCAACATCGTGAAGGAACTCTCCAACCCAGCTCCAACGTCAACAACATCCTTCCTTCGGAAGACCTATGCGACTCACTGGTTACCTTCTTCCACCGCAAGATCACCCACATCCACGGCAGCTTAAACGCCATGACCGCACCGACGACTACCGAACCCACCACCACCACACGCACCAACCATCTACTCTCTTGGACAAGCGTCAACGATAAGGACACTAGCGAGATTATGAAGACCATCCGCTCCGGCTCACCGCCAGACCCATGCCCTCACCACATCTTCAACAAAGCCAGCGCATGCATCACACCTCATCTCAGCAAGGCCATCAACATCTCCTTCGAGACAGCATCCTTTCCGGAAAGCGGGAAACACGCTGAGGATCAACGCCTTACTCGAGAAACCAAAGGCGGACCCAAGGACCTCAAAAACATCCGTCCCATCTCCCTGCTCCCATTTCTGGCTAAGGTCACTGAGAAAATCGTCAACAAACAGCTGACCCGCTACCTCAAAGACAACAACATCCTGGACCCATCCCAGTCCGGTTTCCACAGCAGCCACAGCACCGAAACCACCTTCATCACCGCCACAGATGACATCAGGACCCTGCTAGACAACGGAGAAACAGCAGCCCTCACCCTCCTGGACCCGTCAGCCACCTTCGACACGGTCTGCCACCGCACCCTACGCACATGCCTACACGACACCGGAATCTGAGGGAAGGCCCTGGACTGGACCACATCCTTCCTCTCCGGCAGAACTCAGAGCGCCCGCCTCCCCCTTCCACTCCAATGCCACCGAGATCATCTGCGGCGTACCCCAGGGCTCGTCCCTCAGCCCGAAGCTGTTCAATATCTGCATGGCACCCCTCGCCCACTTCGCCCATCAACCGAACCTCAGCATCATCTCCTATGCCGACGACACCCAGTTGATCATCTCCCTCACCAAAGACCCCCACACAGCCAAAACCAACCTCCACAAAGGAATAAAGGCAGTCGCTGACTGGATGAGGAACAGCCAACTGTAGCTGAACTCGGACAAGACGGATGGCCTCATCCTTGGGTCCACCCCTTTGGGCTGGGACAACTCCTGGTGGACAACCACACTGGGAACTGCTCTGACACCCACAGACCACGCACGCAACCAAGGGGTCATCCTTGACTCCACCCTCACCATGACTAAGCAGGTCAACGCCGTCTCCTCCTCCTGCTTCAACATCCTCCGAATGCTACGTAGGATCTTCAAGTGGATCCCCACTGAAACAAGAAGAACAGTCACCCAGGCCCTCATCACCAGCAGGCTGGACTAAGGTAACGCCCTCTACGCAGGAGCATCGGCCAAGCTACTGAGACGGCTGCAATGCATCCAGAACACCTCGGCACGTCTTGATCCTCGACATCCCCCGCTGCAGTCACATCACTTTCACCTGAGAGACCTACACTGGCTCCCCGTCAACAAGAGGATAACCTTCAAATTCCTCATCCACCCACACAAAGCCCTCCACGACACCGGCCCAGCGTACCTCAACAGATGACTCAGCTTCTACACCCCCACCCGCAAGCTCCGCTCTGCCGACCTCACCCTCACCGCTGTTCCCCGCATCTGAAGAACAACAGCCGGAGGCAGATCCTTCTCCCACCTCGCCGCCAAGACCTGGAACATCCTCTCCACCAACCAACCGACCTACTGGCCTTCAGAAGACTACTCAAGACCTGGCTCTTCGATCAGTCCGGCAACCCCCCCGCCCCCCCTAGCGCCTTGAGACCCTCACTGGTATGTAGTGCGCTCTACAAATGTCCTGATTGATTGATTAATTGATTGAATCCATCGTTATTTTGCTCACCACGCCATCCCGGTTCAGACATGGCCATATGCAAATCATTCTTGACCCTGTGCCTCATGGGAACAGTCCAGCCTGAACTGCCAAGTCATGTCTACCCTGGACCGGAATCAAGCATCTTGGTTTCTGGCTATCAGCCATCATCAGCCAGGATAGTTTGACTCCAATGGCGCAGTGAGCACGGGACCCACGTCTGGGCATACCCTTCCCAGATAGGGCGCACAGCAAAACACACAAGGTGATGGACGGAATGTTACACATTGGCAAAACATTCATCCCCAGTCACAGATCTGGGTTTAATCCATCGTTATTTTGCTCACCACGCCACCCCAGTTCAGACATGGCCATATGCAAATCAGTCTTGACCCTGTGCCTCATGGGAACAGTCCAGCCCGAACTGCCAAGCCATGTCTTCCCTGAAAAATTCATGCCATCTATGAAGGACGCTATAGATGCCTGCGAGAAAGATATTGCAGCAGACTTACGGAGGCCAGCAATGTTTATGACCCCTCTGTAGAACTAAACAGTCAAGAAGCCATGAAGCAAACTAATGGTTGTTGAGCAATCTAAATGCTGCCAAATTGAATCTGAGACACTCAGAACGGAAATGGTGCATTAGTTTTCCTGACCTTAGAATAACAACAACTTAAAGGGTATAAACATTTGATTAGGCAAGCCAAAGCTTGCTATTTCACCTGTAAAGTCTTGAATGCCCCCAATAAATCCAAAGAGATTTTTAAGATTGGTACAGAACTTTCAAATCCAAACTGAGTCACCTTACCTATCATGCCGACCTTGGTTGAATTACCTTGCTGCGGTCGTCCCAGGCCCTCTGTAGGTGTGTGTTTGCATGCCATTCTGCCAGCTCACTTCATCACTGCCTGAGTATTGATTAGACACTAGGCACTTCTCACTAACCTCAGCACTATATAGGCATGTGGTTGCTCGTTCACAATCTGCATGACTACGTTATTATATCTTATGAATTTGTGTTAGAAATGGGGTTTCTGGTTGGCTAGGGTATGCACCTAAGTCAGGCAGAACCCCCACTCTAGTCATGCAAGTAAGTAATACACCAAAGATAACCTGTGCTCACCCTCTGGTAGCTTAGTACAGAGCAGTTAGGCTTATCATCAGAGGCAATGTGTAACACGTTTGGCAACACACTCACACTAGTAATAGAGTAAATACACCACAAAAGAGACTCCACAAAGGATTATATAAAAAAATATGGTATATTATACATAACACATAGGCCAAAACCACATGGATCATTAAAAAAACTGTGCATAAAACATAGACCAAAACAACAGTATTAGAAACATAAGGGTATGGTATGCAATGGCTGAATAATACTGATCACTTTGGTAATGCACTTTGGTTTACCTCAGGCAAGACTCTGCAGGCCTAGGGGGAAGTTTGTAAGAGGCAATGACATGAATGATTTAATCTGTACAAGTAAGGCAACACAAACATTACCACATACCATCCTGGGGCTACTAGGCCGTTTATGGTAAATTCCGGAGCATCATTGAAACATAAGTATTTACAATTCAGGTCGTAGGCCGCATAAACACCTGCGCTCCTATTTGGGTAATCTGGTAAGTTTTGTGTGAATAACCCCCACAGCGCCTTTCTGGTGGTGGTGGTGGGGGGGATTTAGAAGTGATCTGGATCTCAGTCAAGGTTTTCTCCCATCAGGGGGTTACCAACTACCCCCCTAAGTAACATCAACTGGAGGGAGGGTCTTCACAAGGATGGTGGTAGCGGGAATCCCCATCCCGGGTCTCCCCCGCAGGCCCAACTGGCCACAAGCACACAGTGCAACCTCAACCACACTGGGCTGTTCCGAGGACCTGGAGTCTGGCAGGAAATCCGCGGGCCCCCATCACTCCTGGTGTCAGGGAGTTGTTGGCGGGACTCATGAGCGGAGCTCGCAGATGCAGTCATGTGGGGTCTCTGGGGTGGTGAGTGCCGGGTGGCTCAGGCAGGTGACAGAAGGGGGAGTTCCTTGCATTGCAGGGCACAATTCCCGATCACTAGCGCCATGCCCTTTCAAGCTGCGCTGGAGGCACTGGAGCTATGAGATGCACGGCGGGATCTGCAGGGACATAGCCAGTGTAGAAAGGGAACCGCTGGCTGTTGCAGTCAAAAAAGGGTTCTGTGGGGCAGCATTCTCCTCACCCCGCTGTGGCCCAACAGGGAAAGCATACGCCGCTACTGCCCAGGAACCAGGTGGCAGCTACCCCGGCTTGAACAAAGTACTCACCACACACTAGGTTTGCCCAGAGAAATAGAAAGGCAGCACTCAACACGCACTGTTTGAGGGGAATGAGAAGGCCAGACTCAAGATCCCATGCCCCCTCTGGGGCAACCCAGCCCCAAGAGACCACTTTGGGGCACCAAATGGTAGGTAGGCCCTGCATATCTGGGCAAACATTGGCTGTTCCTCCCAGTAGTCCAATAGTGCCTGGTGACCGCACAGGCAAGGAGCAACTGGTAGCAAGTCAACAACCATAAAAGCAATCCAGTTAATTCTTCAGGCCATTCAAAAAGTAGTAAGCAGCAAGGCAACAGCAGAAGCAAAGTCCAGATGAGTTCTTTGTGCAGCGTAGCAGTTCTACTGAGGTTCAGCCCCAGTTTCTAAAAGTGCTCTGGAAATATGGGGTCAGAGCCCCGGTACTTATACACAAAGTGCCTTTGATCTGGGGGACCCTTCAAAAAAAAACCTAAAAAGTGCATAACACTTCCTTTCAAACCCAACCCTGGCTCCAGACATTGGTAGGGGGTAAATCAGTCCTTTGTGTGAGGGCAGGACACAGCCTATACAAATGTAAGTGCACCTGCCTCCCTTTCTTCCAGCCCAGGAAGACCATCAATATACAAATGAATGCAGATGTAACTGTGCCACACCCAGTCCTTACTGTGTTGTGGCTGTCTGGAAAGTGAGCAAATGTGTGACTGTCACTTAGACGTGGATAGGAGTCAGGCTTCAAAACACTAGAGATATAGAGAAATGCCCATTTTTTACAAGTGAAGATTCACAAGATGGGCACATCACTTACGCACCCTTCTTTCGCACTGCTAAATGGGGAATACCCCTCAAAGTAAACCAGTTCCTACTGAGTTAGCCAAATTTAACGCTGTATGCCAAAACATTTTTTCAACACTTTGTTAGTCTTCTCACTTATTTCATCACCACGGAGACAGGATGGTTGTACCTCAATACAAGTGGCATTTCTAAAATAGTAATGTAAAATCCAACTACACCAGTAAGCAGAATTTATCACCACTATTCTAAACGTACCACACATGGCAGAGCTACTCCTTTAAGTTCAGGAATTACCACTTAAAACAAGCATTTGCAATGCATTCGGTCTCACCTTTGGGACCTATTATGTATTTAGCTATGCAGCATGGTGCCAAAACATCTACTGTTCTTTAACATGGAGGGAAAGTAACCACCAAACTGTGTGACACGCCAGTTATGGGAACACATGGAGAAAAATATTGCCTTTCAGCTGGAAATGGTATAGCCCAAAGCTCTGTTTTTAATATAAAAGCAAGGCCTTCTGTGGTTATATGACTGAAAATACAAGATTTGAAAAAAATATTATTGTCTACGGGTGATTGTGGAAGACTATTTCTATGGACTGGAATCTAGAGAATGCTAACGTGATTCTCGTAATTTACTAACCTCTGCTGGTCTATCAAGACAGTTAAATAGAGGCAGTTGAAAAGAAAAGAAAGTCCCTAAGCAGAAGCAGACAAGTCCTAGGGCTGATCTCCAGAGCCCACAAAGTACATACACATATAAATATATACTAAAGTATATATACTAAAGTATATACTGAAGTATATACAAGAGGTCTTGAATGCTCAACCTCAACAGATTAGGGAATTCCAAAGGCTAGCCTATGAGAAGAGTAGTCCTGACAGAAATGAGAAACAAAGTAGACTGTTTGTCACTACCAGGACATGCCACACAATAAAGGCTTATGTCCTACCTTTTACTTACACAGTACCCAACCGATAGGGTTACCTATGGCCTACCTTAGGGAGGACCTATATGTAGGAAAAATAGAGTTTAAGGCTTCAAAAATCCAAGTCAATGTGGCAGTAAACTGTGCATGCAGTAGCAGGTCGGAGACAGGTTTGAAAGGCTACTTCTGTGTGTGACGCAATCTGTGCTGCAGGCCCACTAGTAGCATTTAATTTACAAGCCCCGGGTACGTGGGATACCATGGTACAAGGGACTTACAGGCAAATTAATTATGCCATCCAAGAGTAAACCAATCATATCATGCTTAAAGGAGAGAGCCCATGCACTTTAGCTCTGATTAGCAGTGGTAAAGTATCCAGAGTCCTAAAGCCAACAAAAAGTGGGTCAGAAAATTACCCTTTTCTGTTCTTTCCTTCCCCTTATTTTAGGTGACTTTTCGTGATTATTGTGAATTACATCTCAGGCATGGTTGTCAATGTCCTGATGATGATCCTTTAATTCAATATGGATTGAAACGTCATCGAATTTGACACACTGACCCTATTCAATGTATATAATTTAATATTGAAGCAGGAGTGTCTTGTTGTGTGTATTTTGTGCCTTAATATTCTTCCAATTTTCATCACAGTGTAAAGCCTCAGTCACTGTTATTCACTTGTTGTGTGCCCCATGTAGGGTTTTACCCACTTCAAGTTTCTTTATGGTTTTTATGAATCAATCAATATACTTTTTTAATTTTGGGACAGGCAACCTCTATTTAATCATTCACAAGATGCCTGCATTGCCCTCTTGTCCCTCACATGAACACTGCTTACAATACCACAAATTGTACATCAAAGACATCCTACAGTCGTCCACGGGAACACTGTTCCTCTCCAGCACCCTGCATAAGTACAATTTTAATGCCAGTCTACGCTTTACAAATGCTGACCCCCTGCATTCAACATCAGTAATCATGAACTGTTTTTTAGCAGCAGGTGGTTGCCAGTGGGAGCGGACAGTACTCATTTTTAGGACCACCACTTATTTTTCCCCATGAGACATTTCCCTGAGAGCAAGAGATGGGAAAAAAGAAACAAAGGGGAAAGGCAGATGAGGAGAAAGACAGATAATCCGCCTGAGCAGCGCTTTGGGCACTGGAACTAATTTTGCAATTTAAGCACTGAAAAGTGATCACAAACCATTTGTGCATCCTGCTGCAAGTTCAAGATCGCCCCTATGCTACCCCTTTTCCCTTTTTGACTCACATATGTTTGAAATGTGTGCACTGATATTGAAATTACCAATTGCGATTCACAGTGCACGTTTGTTCATTGCAAACTGAGACTTTGCACTGGTAAAGTACATTGCTCTGGCTTTCCTAATGCAAAGTCTTTTGAGCGTCATCCCCCTTATCATACTTGCATGTTTAAATACATCAATCAAACACTAAAGTGATAAAAATATCACACGCCTATATATAACCTTTAAATTGATCCTCACATTTGTTAAAAAAATATTTAATAGCTGAAATCTCAATGCATTCACTATATGTTGAATGGTCTACTCTGACTAACGATGCTTGGACAAAAAACAGTGCTAGATTTTCTTTGTTTTCATGTATTGAATTTCTCAGGTACTTTTGCCAATGCTCTTCAAACAATAAATACATCTGTCACAAAAATATAGGGGTATATTCACAAGAATGTGTGATAACTACCGCAAGAGTAGTGTAACGCAACTTTCAACATCGCAGCCTATTGCGGAAAAACAACTCTGTGACAAAGTGGAATTCACAACACGGTGGTGGCATGCGATAGTTTGCCAAAACTGCGGCCAATGCCTGCGACATAACCACCTCAACGGAGATAAAAACACAAACCCCAACGCGAAAAAACCTGCGATGGGCAAAAGTGCAAAAAGTAAACACTGACAACCAGCGCAAGGGCAGCAATACTCTGCAGGGGTTCACACCCACCGTGCAGCATGCGCACATAAGCAGGAGTGCACCTCTATATTGACAACATCCTGGTACAAACAGCAACCCCTCCACATTTGAACACAGGACACAACAGGTTCCTCAAATGTGCACAACCTGGCAAATCACATCTGAAATCGCAGGGAAATGTAACATGATAATGTACAAGTACAACCTGTAACATGCAAATATGTTCTATTGACACATACAGTGCAGTTGGACGTATTCTACTGTGGCATTATTGCCATGGACGGTCTCGTGAGAAGTAAGTGTCAATGATGGTATTCCTATGGGCCATTCCTGCCACTGCTGCAGTGGGTTGTGGGCTTCCTGCCCCATCCCCATCATCGGCCGGTACCTCTGGAACTGGGATCCATGGGACCCTGGTGTGAACACAGATGTTGTGCAACACACAACATGCAACGATCAGCTTGCACACAATGTCCGGGCTACACAGGAGCTTCCCACCTGTGCTGTCCAGGCACCTGAAATGTGACTTCAAAACGCCAAATGTGCGTTCAATGATGCCCCTGGTGCGTATGTGGGCTGCATTGTACTGCCTCTGGGCAGGTGTGGCCGGCTCTCGGAGGGGTGTCATCATCCAAGGGCAGAGTGCGTATCCTTGATCACCTGTGACAGTGCAGGAAGTAAAGAGTCAATACTTGGTTCATCAGGATGTGATGGCAGGTACACCAATCCAGTGGTGCCTGCGCTGGCTGTGTGAGGGGTGAGTGTAAGCCAACCCTCAGGGAGTAGCTAATGCTGGCAAAAACTTCAACAGTCATCAGGCACTCAGATATGCATTGTCAGAACTACAAGGGGGATGACTCGAGTCACACTGGGTTACGGGCACCGGATGCACAGTGGCCAACACCGGCTCACCATCACGGGACGCTGACCTGCGGGAGACTGGGGTGGGGTCATGTGGACAGAGCAGTGCCTCAAATGTGTCATGGCTGCATTCCGCATCTCTACACGTTCAGCTGGTGTGTGGCCGTAGTGCCATGAAATGTCTGGATTGGGTGCAGGGGTAGCCCAGGATGACAACGGAGTGGGGTGGCCGTGTCTGGTAGGTGGTTGTGTAGTTTGACATGTAGAATGGGTTTGGTCATGTGTGCATCCCCACAGTTGTGCTTTGTGCATTGGAGGCTTTGGGATGTGTGGTGTATTGAGTTGGTACTTACCAACGAGCAGTCCCGTTCCATATGTGCCATCCTGGAAGCTCTGGTTGATGATGGACTGTTGGAAGATGAAGGAATCATGCACACTGCCTAAGTAGTTGGCAACAACATTGGCGAAAAGAGTCCCAGGTGGGCCACTATTGCCTGCACATTGATGGAATGCGTGTGCTTTCTGTTGTGGTAGTGGTGTGCAGGATCCGCAGGGGGCACAAGTGGCACATGTGTGCAATCGGAATCTGGCTATGGTGTAGGAGTCTTGCCTTGTCTGCAGCTGTTCCTGCGCAGTGTTGGGGAAGTGAAGGTACTGGGGTGTGAAGCTGAGGATGGCATCCAGGACAGGTGTGATGAACTTTGATAGAGCTGGCTGTGAGACCCCTCTGACTCTGGCAGTTGTTGGTTGGAAGGTACCAGAGGACAACAGGTGCAGCACAGCCAGCAGCTTTGTCTGCAGAGGGATGTTGGTTCTCTGCTGTGTTGGGACCGTCAGCCTGTGGGCGATGTGGGTTATGAGGCAGTGAATGGTTGTCCTTTTGAGCCTGTAGTGGGCAATAACTTCCATGGGCGTTAGGTCTGTGAGAATGGTGTGTTTTCGGTAGGTCCGCTGTCTTACTCTGCGCTGTCTCTGTGGTGATCCGGGGGGTGGACAGATCCGGGTCCTGGGGGTGGTGGCCGTGGGTGTTATGGCCCTGTTGGGGCTCTGAGCTGCATGATGAGTAGCTCCATGCGTCATTTGTTCTTTGGGTATGGTTGTGTGTGGGGCTCCGTTGCCTACAGCAGGTAGTCGTCCGTCTTTACACCTGCTTGAGGCAGGTGTTAAATACCTGCGGCTTCCGCGGTTTCTTGACTGTTTTTGGTTCGCTTCGCGGATCTGCCAGTTCATTGTGAAAGTGGTGTTGTTGTTTTTTCGTGTGTTTCTGCACGGGAACGCCTACTCTGCATCTCATTAGGGTTAATTGGTGGTGTCTGCCGTGGTGTTAGGTTTTGGGGCAGTTATCATGGGAATATTGACGATGTCTGCTGTTTGCACCAGCGTGTGAATGGGGTGTTAGTTCTAACTCCAATTTTGATGCGTTAAGGTGGAGATAAATTGGAGGTAATGCCTTGTGAATATGCCCGATAGTCTTGGATTGAAAATGGCAACCTAACAGAAACTGAATTAAGAATAGCACAGAAAAACGTGCTGCTTAAAACAAATGCCAGGTAGGACAACAACAGGCTGAAAAGGTTTAATCATTCCAGGAGCAAGTAAAGAAAGGGAATAAAAAACAGGATAAGCATAAGTGGACAAGAAATGACATGCCAACCTTGTTTGTCAGAGTGCATAATAAGAGATGAGTGCAAACTATGACCATGGTTGAAATACATGGACTGGCTAATCCATGAATATAACTTTAAAACACTTCAGAGAAAACTAACCAAGAGATAAGAATGAATGGACTGTCATGAAGAAGTATCCAAGAAGGAGAAGTATGGCTAGAAGGAGAGATGTAAAACAGAAGGTAAATAGAATAGTTGAATTTCATTTAAGGAGTGGCAAGAAAAAAGATTGGAGCCAACCTAAGTCAGCAGTGTCGTCAATGTCAATTTGTTCTTAGTAGCTTCACCATCAACTACCACATGTATATATGCAAACGATACCCGAGTCTACAGCAGAATAGGCAAGGGCCTGAGTAATCATTGAAGTGTCTTGGGGCTGTTAGCACTAGGACCCCACAGCCCTGGGAAGACTCAATGAAATCATTTCGTAATCATTTGCGAGGTGTTAAGGTATGGTTATTAATGGTTATGAGATAATGAGAAGTTCAGTTTGAATGCTGTATGCTGATGAATAAAGATGTTGGTTACAAGCTCCGTGTGTGGTCGGTCCAACTAAGGATGACTGCTTAAATGGATGTTATGCTATCACCTGGATGACTCTTGGTGCATATCTAAAGCATTGAGTTTTAGAGATGTAAAACATCTTAACCAAGGAGTTTTTTAAATGGGCCTGAAGGGCAGGCGTGATAAGATGTAGGGAAAATCATTCCAAATCTTTGTGCCAACACGGACAAAGCAAACCTCCTTGGCAAGTTAATCTTCATGGAGTTAATAATTTATAGGATGAGGAGTTAAGAGTTCTAGGTTGCAACTAGGTTATCAGTTGTTGATTACTGAAATTAGGAGCAATGCCATGTTACACTTGGTATACTATACGAAGCATTCTAAAGGAGATGCAGGCTGGATAAGAGGCCAGTGAAGCGATTTCAGGAGAGGTGCAAAATTACAGCAGTAGGGTGGCTTTGAGACCATACAAGCTGCTTGGTTTTGGTTTGCTTGAAGTCTCTGCAGAAGTGATCTAATGCACAAGCTTGCTTCCTATCAATGCCAATATTGGTTTGCAACAATTATTCTCAGACTATAGGTGGCATATGGACTGGATGTAGGTGCAGCAAGACATACTAGCTGGATGTAGGTGCTGCAAGAAATATCATCAGATACTTGAGTACTGATTAGTAAAGAAACATCTATATAAACTCCAAAGCTTCTTACTGATCTTGAGGGTGTAGGGCAAGGACCAAAATCGGGAGGCTATAGTCAAGAGCAGTTTCCAGAACTAATGTTTTATCAATATTGAAATTTTATCCCGAGTTGGCCAATCAATACTGTAATCTCGGTTAATCAGTGTTGAAGTGGTTCCAAAACAGACATTCTGGGCCTAATTCAGAAAGGTAAAGTTTCACTTTTGTTTAAGTTTACACTTGTTGTAGTAACTTTACTACTTTTTGGTATTCATAAACTACAAGTGTAATTTAACTTCTAGTAAAATTACACCCGTAAAAATATTAGTAGTCAAATTGCACTTCTAGTTTATGAATACCAAAACAGTAAAAAATATATACTTTTTTCTCACAAGTACACAATGTGTAACAAAGCTGTCATCAAAACACAGAATCCCCGGCTATTTACCAAGGTAGGCACAGGAGGGGTCTCCAGGGTGAGCAGGCCACCATCCACACGTCAAGCACTAGAAAGTCACATCATGCTGCTCACCATCGGGAGGAAAATGTGAGCAGGATTAGGTGGCACCTGGTGGTGTATGAGGACATCCCATCAAAATGTTTTGTGTGCCCATTGATAGGCTTGAGATGGATAATCACTCGTAGAGGAACAAATAAACCTTTACTCAGGTAACTTTCTAGTGCTAAACAAAGTTGTCAGCCAACCAGCAAAGGGTAAAGGGTAAGCCTTGGAGGTGAACCCCGCTCCGCTCACAGAATTTGCAGAGTTTTTCGCACTACGCAGAGGATGTGGAGTTCTGAAAAACTCCATCCCGTGTAGTAGATCAGAGTTTTTTTTCCTCGGTTGTGCTCCCCAACATGAAATTGGCAAGTGCGAGTGAGCAAAAATCCACCTCCCGGCGAGATTTTTGTTTGCTAGCGCTCCCTTATGGCAAGTTGGTGATGGTGAGCAAGAAAAATCCACCTCCTGGCGAGATTTCACAACGTGGGCAGTCGTATTTCTCAATGCGGGTGGTCGCAAGTGGTCACGATGCGCGCGTTGAGAAACATTCTGTTTGCATTGAGAAAGTTGCCGCTCGAGTATAAAATCTACTCGAGCAGCAGAAAAGAAACAGCTCCCTCTTGTGCTGCACATGATGCTGTTTGCATTGATTTTCCAGCGCAGGATAAACATCGTGGGCTGAAAATCAACGCAAACACACATGACTCGCGGAAGTCCGCATAGAGCGGCAGAATTTTTTGGTCACGCAGAACTCCGCAAACTCCACCCAGGCTTAATAAAATGCCTCTGACAAATGGAATCTTTACTCTCCTCAAAGTTTGGTTTCCAACTTTCTGATGATGTGGGCGTACCAAATAAGGTCCATTGTCAATTATACTTTGCTACAATACACTTTCTATTAATACAATGCCAACTCTGTAGTGTATCTTCCCTATAGCTCAGGTGCAGTCTGATCACCTCATTATTTTGTGAGCGGCAAGTCATAACAAGTCACTTATGTATGTATGCTTCAGATTCCAATCCCCTTAGCAGATCCTTATCCCCCTAAAATTGTACTCCTTGCCTGAAACATTGCACCCCCTCTAACAGTGATCTTTAACTCACTTCTGAGAGGTTTTCACCAGAATGGAAGCAAGCATCTATACTACCATTATTTAAAAAAACGATATTGAACACCAAGGATCCATTTAACTACATGCCTATCTTCAGACTCTCTTTCCCTTCGAAGAGTAGTGTAACGCAACTTTCAACATCGCAGCCTATTTCGGAAAAACAACTCTGTGACAAAGTGGAATTCACAACACGGTGGTGGCATGCGATAGTTTGCCAAAACTGCGGCCAATGCCTGCGACATAACCACCTCAACGGAGATAAAAACACAAACCCCAACGCGAAAAAACCTGCGATGGGCAAAAGTGCAAAAAGTAAACACTGACAACCAGCGCAAGGGCAGCAATACTCTGCAGGGGTTCACACCCACCGTGCAGCATGCGCACATAAGCAGGAGTGCACCTCTATATTGACAACATCCTGGTACAAACAGCAACCCCTCCACATTTGAACACAGGACACAACAGGTTCCTCAAATGTGCACAACCTGGCAAATCACATCTGAAATCGCAGGGAAATGTAACATGATAATGTACAAGTACAACCTGTAACATGCAAATATGTTCTATTGACACATACAGTGCAGTTGGACGTATTCTACTGTGGCATTATTGCCATGGACGGTCTCGTGAGAAGTAAGTGTCAATGATGGTATTCCTATGGGCCATTCCTGCCACTGCTGCAGTGGGTTGTGGGCTTCCTGCCCCATCCCCATCATCGGCCGGTACCTCTGGAACTGGGATCCATGGGACCCTGGTGTGAACACAGATGTTGTGCAACACACAACATGCAACGATCAGCTTGCACACAATGTCCGGGCTACACAGGAGCTTCCCACCTGTGCTGTCCAGGCACCTGAAATGTGACTTCAAAACGCCAAATGTGCGTTCAATGATGCCCCTGGTGCGTATGTGGGCTGCATTGTACTGCCTCTGGGCAGGTGTGGCCGGCTCTCGGAGGGGTGTCATCATCCAAGGGCAGAGTGCGTATCCTTGATCACCTGTGACAGTGCAGGAAGTAAAGAGTCAATACTTGGTTCATCAGGATGTGATGGCAGGTACACCAATCCAGTGGTGCCTGCGCTGGCTGTGTGAGGGGTGAGTGTAAGCCAACCCTCAGGGAGTAGCTAATGCTGGCAAAAACTTCAACAGTCATCAGGCACTCAGATATGCATTGTCAGAACTACAAGGGGGATGACTCGAGTCACACTGGGTTACGGGCACCGGATGCACAGTGGCCAACACCGGCTCACCATCACGGGACGCTGACCTGCGGGAGACTGGGGTGGGGTCATGTGGACAGAGCAGTGCCTCAAATGTGTCATGGCTGCATTCCGCATCTCTACACGTTCAGCTGGTGTGTGGCCGTAGTGCCATGAAATGTCTGGATTGGGTGCAGGGGTAGCCCAGGATGACAACGGAGTGGGGTGGCCGTGTCTGGTAGGTGGTTGTGTAGTTTGACATGTAGAATGGGTTTGGTCATGTGTGCATCCCCACAGTTGTGCTTTGTGCATTGGAGGCTTTGGGATGTGTGGTGTATTGAGTTGGTACTTACCAACGAGCAGTCCCGTTCCATATGTGCCATCCTGGAAGCTCTGGTTGATGATGGACTGTTGGAAGATGAAGGAATCATGCACACTGCCTAAGTAGTTGGCAACAACATTGGCGAAAAGAGTCCCAGGTGGGCCACTATTGCCTGCACATTGATGGAATGCGTGTGCTTTCTGTTGTGGTAGTGGTGTGCAGGATCCGCAGGGGGCACAAGTGGCACATGTGTGCAATCGGAATCTGGCTATGGTGTAGGATTCTTGCCTTGTCTGCAGCTGTTCCTGCGCAGTGTTGGGGAAGTGAAGGTACTGGGGTGTGAAGCTGAGGATGGCATCCAGGACAGGTGTGATGAACTTTGATAGAGCTGGCTGTGAGACCCCTCTGACTCTGGCAGTTGTTGGTTGGAAGGTACCAGAGGACAACAGGTGCAGCACAGCCAGCAGCTTTGTCTGCAGAGGGATGTTGGTTCTCTGCTGTGTTGGGACCGTCAGCCTGTGGGCGATGTGGGTTATGAGGCAGTGAATGGTTGTCCTTTTGAGCCTGTAGTGGGCAATAACTTCCATGGGCGTTAGGTCTGTGAGAATGGTGTGTTTTCGGTAGGTCCGCTGTCTTACTCTGCGCTGTCTCTGTGGTGATCCGGGGGGTGGACAGATCCGGGTCCTGGGGGTGGTGGCCGTGGGTGTTATGGCCCTGTTGGGGCTCTGAGCTGCATGATGAGTAGCTCCATGCGTCATTTGTTCTTTGGGTATGGTTGTGTGTGGGGCTCCGTTGCCTACAGCAGGTAGTCGTCCGTCTTTACACCTGCTTGAGGCAGGTGTTAAATACCTGCGGCTTCCGCGGTTTCTTGACTGTTTTTGGTTCGCTTCGCGGATCTGCCAGTTCATTGTGAAAGTGGTGTTGTTGTTTTTTCGTGTGTTTCTGCACGGGAACGCCTACTCTGCATCTCATTAGGGTTAATTGGTGGTGTCTGCCGTGGTGTTAGGTTTTGGGGCAGTTATCATGGGAATATTGACGATGTCTGCTGTTTGCACCAGCGTGTGAATGGGGTGTTAGTTCTAACTCCAATTTTGATGCGTTAAGGTGGAGATAAATTGGAGGTAATGCCTTGTGAATATGCCCGATAGTCTTGGATTGAAAATGGCAACCTAACAGAAACTGAATTAAGAATAGCACAGAAAAACGTGCTGCTTAAAACAAATGCCAGGTAGGACAACAACAGGCTGAAAAGGTTTAATCATTCCAGGAGCAAGTAAAGAAAGGGAATAAAAAACAGGATAAGCATAAGTGGACAAGAAATGACATGCCAACCTTGTTTGTCAGAGTGCATAATAAGAGATGAGTGCAAACTATGACCATGGTTGAAATACATGGACTGGCTAATCCATGAATATAACTTTAAAACACTTCAGAGAAAACTAACCAAGAGATAAGAATGAATGGACTGTCATGAAGAAGTATCCAAGAAGGAGAAGTATGGCTAGAAGGAGAGATGTAAAACAGAAGGTAAATAGAATAGTTGAATTTCATTTAAGGAGTGGCAAGAAAAAAGATTGGAGCCAACCTAAGTCAGCAGTGTCGTCAATGTCAATTTGTTCTTAGTAGCTTCACCATCAACTACCACATGTATATATGCAAACGATACCCGAGTCTACAGCAGAATAGGCAAGGGCCTGAGTAATCATTGAAGTGTCTTGGGGCTGTTAGCACTAGGACCCCACAGCCCTGGGAAGACTCAATGAAATCATTTCGTAATCATTTGCGAGGTGTTAAGGTATGGTTATTAATGGTTATGAGATAATGAGAAGTTCAGTTTGAATGCTGTATGCTGATGAATAAAGATGTTGGTTACAAGCTCCGTGTGTGGTCGGTCCAACTAAGGATGACTGCTTAAATGGATGTTATGCTATCACCTGGATGACTCTTGGTGCATATCTAAAGCATTGAGTTTTAGAGATGTAAAACATCTTAACCAAGGAGTTTTTTAAATGGGCCTGAAGGGCAGGCGTGATAAGATGTAGGGAAAATCATTCCAAATCTTTGTGCCAACACGGACAAAGCAAACCTCCTTGGCAAGTTAATCTTCATGGAGTTAATAATTTATAGGATGAGGAGTTAAGAGTTCTAGGTTGCAACTAGGTTATCAGTTGTTGATTACTGAAATTAGGAGCAATGCCATGTTACACTTGGTATACTATACGAAGCATTCTAAAGGAGATGCAGGCTGGATAAGAGGCCAGTGAAGCGATTTCAGGAGAGGTGCAAAATTACAGCAGTAGGGTGGCTTTGAGACCATACAAGCTGCTTGGTTTTGGTTTGCTTGAAGTCTCTGCAGAAGTGATCTAATGCACAAGCTTGCTTCCTATCAATGCCAATATTGGTTTGCAACAATTATTCTCAGACTATAGGTGGCATATGGACTGGATGTAGGTGCAGCAAGACATACTAGCTGGATGTAGGTGCTGCAAGAAATATCATCAGATACTTGAGTACTGATTAGTAAAGAAACATCTATATAAACTCCAAAGCTTCTTACTGATCTTGAGGGTGTAGGGCAAGGACCAAAATCGGGAGGCTATAGTCAAGAGCAGTTTCCAGAACTAATGTTTTATCAATATTGAAATTTTATCCCGAGTTGGCCAATCAATACTGTAATCTCGGTTAATCAGTGTTGAAGTGGTTCCAAAACAGACATTCTGGGCCTAATTCAGAAAGGTAAAGTTTCACTTTTGTTTAAGTTTACACTTGTTGTAGTAACTTTACTACTTTTTGGTATTCATAAACTACAAGTGTAATTTAACTTCTAGTAAAATTACACCCGTAAAAATATTAGTAGTCAAATTGCACTTCTAGTTTATGAATACCAAAACAGTAAAAAATATATACTTTTTTCTCACAAGTACACAATGTGTAACAAAGCTGTCATCAAAACACAGAATCCCCGGCTATTTACCAAGGTAGGCACAGGAGGGGTCTCCAGGGTGAGCAGGCCACCATCCACACGTCAAGCACTAGAAAGTCACATCATGCTGCTCACCATCGGGAGGAAAATGTGAGCAGGATTAGGTGGCACCTGGTGGTGTATGAGGACATCCCATCAAAATGTTTTGTGTGCCCATTGATAGGCTTGAGATGGATAATCACTCGTAGAGGAACAAATAAACCTTTACTCAGGTAACTTTCTAGTGCTAAACAAAGTTGTCAGCCAACCAGCAAAGGGTAAAGGGTAAGCCTTGGAGGTGAACTCCGCTCCGCTCACAGAATTTGCAGAGTTTTTCGCACTACGCAGAGGATGTGGAGTTCTGAAAAACTCCATCCCGTGTAGTAGATCAGAGTTTTTTTTCCTCGGTCGTGCTCCCCAACATGAAATTGGCAAGTGCGAGTGAGCAAAAATCCACCTCCCGGCGAGATTTTTGTTTGCTAGAGCTCCCTTATGGCAAGTTGGTGATGGTGAGCAAGAAAAATCCACCTCCTGGCGAGATTTCACAACGTGGGCAGTCGTATTTCTCAATGCGGGTGGTCGCAAGTGGTCACGATGCGCGCGTTGAGAAACATTCTGTTTGCATTGAGAAAGTTGCCGCTCGAGTATAAAATCTACTCGAGCAGCAGAAAAGAAACAGCTCCCTCTTGTGCTGCACATGATGCTGTTTGCATTGATTTTCCAGCGCAGGATAAACATCGTGGGCTGAAAATCAACGCAAACACACATGACTCGCGGAAGTCCGCATAGAGCGGCAGAATTTTTTGGTCACGCAGAACTCCGCAAACTCCACCCAGGCTTAATAAAATGCCTCTGACAAATGGAATCTTTACTCTCCTCAAAGTTTGGTTTCCAACTTTCTGATGATGTGGGCGTACCAAATAAGGTCCATTGTCAATTATACTTTGCTACAATACACTTTCTATTAATACAATGCCAACTCTGTAGTGTATCTTCCCTATAGCTCAGGTGCAGTCTGATCACCTCATTATTTTGTGAGCGGCAAGTCATAACAAGTCACTTATGTATGTATGCTTCAGATTCCAATCCCCTTAGCAGATCCTTATCCCCCTAAAATTGTACTCCTTGCCTGAAACATTGCACCCCCTCTATCAGTGATCTTTAACTCACTTCTGAGAGGTTTTCACCAGAATGGAAGCAAGCATCTATACTACCATTATTTAAAAAAACGATATTGAACACCAAGGATCCATTTAACTACATGCCTATCTTCAGACTCTCTTTCCCTTCGAAGGTGGTGGAAAAGGCTATCAATTCAAGACTTTCCTCTTTCATCAAGGATAACAAAATCCTAGATCCCTCCCAATTTGGTTTTCGTGCACATCATAGCACAGCACTGGCGTTGATTACGGCCACTAAGGACATTGGATGGCAGAGGTAGCGTTGCCCTGATCCTATTGGATGTATCTACAGCCTTTGACACTGTTAGTCATGGGCTGCTGAAGGACCGTTTGGCAACCATCAGGATTAGGGATAAGGCGCTCTCCCTGTTAGGCTCCTTCCTATCTAAGCGATCTCAGTGGGTCGCATTAGGCAACTTTAAGTGTCCTCCCTTTTCATTGCCATGTGGGATACCTCAGGGATCCATCCTGAGCCCCACACTTTTTATCCTATACGTCACTCCGCTGGCCAGACTAATAAAAAGTCATGGGTTCACCCTTGTATCGTATGCCGATGATACACAAATACATGTTTCTGTAAGTGGGTCTCCTAGCTCCATTGTTAGCAACTTTCAAGACTACATGAGTCACATCGGGAAC
Source organism: Lissotriton helveticus (assembly GCF_964261635.1). NCBI lineage: Eukaryota > Metazoa > Chordata > Amphibia > Caudata > Salamandridae > Lissotriton > Lissotriton helveticus. Next base: position 1,629,533,345 of record NC_136063.1, on the reverse strand, counting down.
TGGATGTCAGACAACTGCCTGAAATTAAACGCTTCCAAAACAGAGGTCTTACATTTTGGCAACAATCCCCACTTTTGGACCAACAACTGGTGGCCGGCCCAGCTTGGACCACTACCCACGCCTGTCTCAAAAGCCGAAAATCTGGGTGTAATCATAGACAATAAACTATCCTTTGAGGCTCAAATTAACTCAACTACCTCCAGCTGCTATGTTTTACAAAAAGTTCTGAGGAAGTTCCTACCCTCAATCCCATTAGAACTAAGGAATCCATCTTGATATCATCAGGACTGGATTACTGCAACCCCCTACTCACTAGGGCAACAAAATGTAGCATCCAAAAACTGCAGATCGAGCAAAATACCACAGCCAGGGCTCTAGAAATCCCTAAATCTGAGTCTGTAACCGCCACCCTCCTTTGGCTACATTGGCTGACGGTATCAAACTACACTCAATTTAAATCCCTTTGCATTTCTTTTAAACCCCAATTATCAAGCTATTTAAACCATATGTTCCGGCTAGGCCGCTAAGATCAGCAGAACTCAGGAATCTGATTGTCCCCAGGATAAAAAAGACTAAGGGGGATATTTCTCAAGAACATGTGATAAACATCACAAAAGTAGCTTAACGCAACCTTTCACATTGAAGAAATGGAGTGCAGCAGAGGAGGAAGTGCTGCGGGATGAAGAGGTAAGAGGCATTCGAAAACATCCAATCACCTTAGAATGGGCACAGCTGATGCATCAATTTGCCCACGAGACAACGCAGCCATCTTCCTCAACAACCTCGCAGTCACAGTCCCCATTAGTATCCCCCCAGAGACGGGTGGAAGATAACACGCAATTAACGGCCAACACCTAGGATGGTCACTACAATGAAACTACCCCCACATCCCCCAAGGGATACATAGAGCTCACTTTACACGATTCCCCCCCAAACTGTCCTCCAGAGTTCCATAGAACATACCTAGAATCGACCATTTATCACTAGAGTCTCCGCAGTACGATCCCCCAGTTCATCCCCCCTTGGTTTGAAAGTTCATCCCTACATCGGAGGTTCCGATTCCGATACACAGTTAACAGGAACACACACATCCAATGCCAAGTGAGGGGCGCCACAAGGAGAATCAGAATCCTCGCACAAAGTCCTTTTAACTCACATGGAAATACTTACCCAACAACCCGAACACTCCCTAACACTACAACAGAGGGCGGGCATGGGATATTTCCACATTTGACAACTATGAAATATGTACAAAGCGAACATATGTAAGAGGTCATTACCTTCCTTTAACATTGTATCTTTCCAATGCTCTTTAAATAGACACGTGCCATGGATTAATGTACTTTCATGTTAAAATGATTTCTGCTCACTGGCATACTTGATGTAATGTAATACAAAATTTCAATAAAAACATTTAATTAAAAAAAATGCAACCCTTCACATCGCAGTCTATCGCGGGAAAATAACGCCGTGTCAACATTGTATTCACAACCTGGCGGGACCATGCAGTAGGCCCACGCCAACGCGTCAGATGTCTGCGATAAAGTCAACATGCAAAAAAAGTTGCAATGAGGCCAACCACGATACAAAAACCAGCGAAAACTAGCGACAGGCCTGCAATTCTCACGCATCATGAGGGAAAAGGCACAATAAAAGCAGAGTAAAAAAAACGGTGAGATGACAATGTACGAGCACAACCCCACATCTGTGATGGAGAACACATTACCATTGTCCCGCATCAAAAAGACATCTCCTCAGAAACAGTCACAATGCACATTGACATGCAATATGTATGTGAATTGCGCCAATGCGGAAACATACATGGAACACACTGTGAAACCGCAGCTCCCCTGCCTAATGCAGAGGTACAATCAACACCTGTTGCACACAGACGTGTCATGTCCATGATCAATCAATCATGTAAGCATGGACGAATGTAGGGGCAGTGACTCCTACTTACGTACATGTTGCCCATGGTGTGGGACTCGAGTCACAGGGTGCATCCCTGCATCATGGTGGTACAAATCTGACCACAAAAGGAGCACTGTTGTCACTTGTAGGTCACAAATGACAGCCAAAATGGAATGATTTGGGGCACACGTGAAACGCCGAAGAGTGGGATTCCGCACTAACTGTGGCACATAGAACTGGCAGGTCGAATACGTGACACCCCAAACAGCCTCACTGCCCAGAGGTGACACACCCACCATCCATTAACATATTCATAATATTGTCAGAACTACATGTCGCACTCACACATGTCTTAGTAATGTGCACGTACAGATGAGTGACATGCACCCAGGGAATGTGTCTAGAATCCATTTATTTGCACATGCTGTGCCTTTGGTCATTTGGTACTGTCCCATGATTGCTAAGGATTGCCACAATGTGACATGCTCATGTGAAGAAATTGTCAATGATGGTGTTCCTATGGGATATTCCTGCTGCGGCTGCAGTGGGGTGTGGTCCACCTGCCTCATCTTCATCATCATCATCCGGTGCACCTGGCACTTGTATCCATGGGGCATTGTTGCGCACACATATGTTGTGCAACACACAACATGCAACGATCATCTTGCACATGATGTCTGGCCTGTACAGGAGCCTTCCACCTGTGACATCCAGGCTCCTGAAACGTGACTTCAACACGCCAAATGTGCGTTCCACAATACCCCTAGTGCGTTTGTGGGCCAAATTGTACTGCATCTGGGCCTGTGTGTTCGGGGCTCGGAGGGGTGTCATCATCCAAGCGCAGAGTGCATATCTTTGATCACCTGTTACAGTGCAGAGAGACATGAGTCAATAGTTCGTTCTGCATGATGTGTTGGCAGGCTCACTGGTACATTGGTGTGTGATTCAGTGATTCATGTATGACATGTACTGCATGTAGCAAATGTGCGATTTCAATGTGTATCACGTAGCCTCACTGCTGCTCCTCCCTCCCCCCAAGCCTATTCACTAGTGTGCGAAGCGCGGTTGCATCACTTGCACCCCTACGGCACACCATCGTCATGTCTGTCTGCGCATGTCCACAAGTCTGACAACAACACTGTGATGATGTGCACTGAAGGTGGGCGGCCATGTATGTGTGGGCCTATGCTAACGACAGGGGGGACACAGATGTAGAGTTCATGCTTGGCTGACCTCACCATGCATTTGAGGGTAGACCTTTGGCTTATGCTGCGGTAATAGCGGCACGCACAACAGTTGGCATGTATGATACCGGACCCCGAGCGGGCTTGCGCTCCCTCATTTACCCCTTTGGCTGAGCACACACTCCGGGGGCATGCTACATAGCAACATTGTATATTGTGTGACGGGTGGCACAGACACTACAACAGAGACACACGAATTACAGACTTCCTTGGCAAGGCCTAAACTTAACCACGTCCAGGGCCCGAGTTGAATAACCACACCCCTACTTGGTACTGTCGTACGCCGTTCCTCTCCGCTTATGCTCACAGGGGGGTACGACACAGCTACATGTCCCAAGTCTACCCCACAGCCTGCGGTGACTGTTTGCGTTTGCTGTACACAGCAAAATGTCAAGTGGTAGGGCCCGGGCCCTCATGCATACATAAGGACCACACGGACACATTGAGATTGTTTGTGGTACTGGCTACGGGCACGTACGCCCAGCACCTTTATTTCCAGGGTCACATGTCCAGTGACACCTGTGCTGGGTGGGTGTGGGATGAGTGTAAGTCACCTCTCAGGGGTCAGTTGGTGCTGGCAACAACTACAACAGTGATCAAACAATCAGAAGTTCAAAGTACAAACAGCAAGGGTCCTTGACTTGAGCTGCACAGAGTTAGTGGCCCTGGATGCACTGCGGCCGGCACAGGCAAACCGCCACCGGACGGTGACTTGCGATGCACTGAGGTAGGCCCACGAGAGCTGAGCGGGTCCTCATTGATGTCCAAGGAGAATGTCGCGGAGCGCTACGGGGGACAGTGGAAGGTGTCCTTCCAGGGCATGATGCAGAGGGCAGGAGCAAGCACAAACAGGCATATGGAGGAGTTGAATGCTACATACACCTTCTCACCACCATATCAGAATCAGCTACATGTTGATGTTAATGTTAATGTTAATGTTAAGTGATATTTATTGAGCGCACTGTCACCGTGAGTTTCCTGGCGCTATAGGATCCTGAAGTTGAAACAGAAAAATTTAATAGCAATGAGAGAAAAGCAAAGTTTTTAAGGATTTCCGAAAGACAAGAAGGGAACAGGAGGTCTTAAGGGGAAGAGGGAGAGAGTTCCACAGCTTAGGGGCCAGGTGAGAAAAACTACGACCACCAGATCTGGTGAGTTTAACGCGGGGAACGACCAAGAGATGAAGGTGGGTGGATCTCAGGGCACGAGAGGGGCAATAGGGAGTGATCAGGGACTTGAGGAAGACAGGGGAACGACCAGTAAGGGCTTTGAAGACCAGGCAGTGGACCTTAAAAGCTATTCTCTCACTGACTGGAAGCCAGTGGAGTTGGTACAATAGGGGTCGGGCCGACTGCCATCTGGAAAGATTAAGTGCGAGTCTGGCAGCCTGGTTCTGGATGATTTGTAACCTAGATAGCAGGGATTTGGGGAGACCGTGATAGATGGAATTTGAGAAGTCCAGGCGGGATATCACCAAGGCTATGATGACTTGTAGCAGCGCTTCAGGGGTCAGGAAGTGAGCGACCTTCCGTATCCTGTATAGCTGAAACATACAGGAAGATGTTACCGCGCTCACCTGAGCCTTGAGAGTGAGGCCGGAGTCAATAATGACCCCGAGACTCTTCACACTGCCAGCAGGAGAAGGGGGTGTACCAAGCTCAGTAGGCCAGAACTGAGGACCCTAATAAGAGGCACTACTCCCGGGGAGAAGGAGCTCCGTCTTGCCCGGATTGAGCTTTAGTTGGTTTTGGTACATCCAGTGCTGAATGTGTGTCATAGCCGACTGGAAGTTAGAAACAGCATCAGGGGAGGTAAGGGGGAAAATGATTTGCAGGTCGTCCGCGTAATTAAACACGGTGGCGTCCCACCTGCTTAAAGAATGAAGGAGGGGTAAGAGATACAAATTAAAAAGAAGGGGGGACAAAGAAGAGCCCTGAGGGACCCCACAGGATAACAAGGTGCTGGTGGCACTGAAAGGGCCCAGCCTGACTGCCTGAAATCTCCCCTCTAAGAAGGATTTATGATGTAGACAAACCCCAGACCATGGACTCAGACGCAACCAAAGCTCAACCAAAGAGTGTCCATGACTTTCGTGGTACAGAGTCAGTGGCACCGGAGCTGGAGGGGATGCAGTTTGTGATGATGCCAGTACAATTATATGAACTTTGCCATGAGGAGGTCAAGACTCAGTTCCAGTGTTCGCAGTGTTGGCCAGAGGCAGCGGTCAGCGGGGGTCAACCGCTTTTCAGCCAGCCCCTCCTGGATCTCTAACACATGACGTATAAATGGCATGTGGAGAGGATTTGTGTTTGACGGAGGTAGAGGCACCAGAGATGAGCGGGTGTGCAGCCTGGTACAGACTGTATTGGATTGGTGTGGGGCCAGCTGGACCGCAGCGTAGGCCGAAGGCAGAAGTCTGCAAGGGCCCACAGACACCTGCGGTTGGAATGCTATGCATGGCATTGGTGGCACCACATCGAAGGGAGTATAGTGACATCAACTCAGCCATAAAAACATGTATTCTGCCATAGTGTAATTAAGACTCAGTTCCAAATGTGTGACCTACTAGTCCGCTGTGAATGCCGGTGGAGTACGTCAATGAGAAAGGAGTACTGCGGGCCTTGCTAGCGGAGGCTGTGATGGTCTGAGGAGGCTGCCAAGACTTGAAGTCTGCACTGGCACGTGGTGGGCCCTCTTTGACACACGCCGGTATCGGCAAGTGAGCAGTGAGGCCTGGGTGCGCAGGGGCGGGCAAGATGGGTTCGAGGAGCAGCGTCCAGGGGTGCAGCAGGTGCACAGGATCACAGGCAACACTGCATGATCAGTAGCTCCATGACATCTGTTGTTCTTCAGGTGTGGCTCTTTGCTGGGATCCCTTTTCTGGTGCAGGCTGTTATCCGACTTTACACCAGGTTAGAGCAGGTGCGAATTTCCTGCTGATAACACGCCTTATCGCCTGTTTTGGGTTCTTATCGTGCATCTGGCTGGTCGTAGAGAATGTTGCGTAGTGGTGTTGTTGATGGAGCAAGGTGGAAAAACTAAATTTTGTAAACCCCTTGTGAAATCATACTTCCATAACCATAACTTGAACTAATTGAGTGATGTGTTAAATTAACCAACTTAGAATAAGAAATGCACCTACACAAGTACACTTGGAAAACTAATTTTGCTTATGTTGCGAACATAATTAACTAATTATGTGATTCTGTCGTGTCCTGCACGAATGAGCAGTTATTATATAATCGAAAGTAGCATAAATGTGCTTTTTGTACATGTATTTGTGTCAGAAACCGAAGGATAAGTGAGTATAAATTGCCTAAATGTTGCTTATTTGCTAGGTAATAATTAACCGGGAAACCTTAGTATGGGGGGAGGTAAAAAGAAGGGCTATAGTATCATATTTAACATTTATTTGTGTTTGTTTCTATGGTAGTTCCCATATTGACTCGTGAGGCCTATTAGAAAATGGAGTCGCTCGATTACTGTGGCCATAAGTGAAATACGCATGCGCGAATAAAGCCGAGAATGAATGTGAGCTGACTGTGCCTGAACAGCGAGGTTCAAGGCCGCCATGTCCCGAGAATACAGATGATTGCCAACAACTGTGGATGACACTATTGTATAACGTGGGAACATGTTTAGATATAGCAATTTGAGAACGTGACTAGGCTGGACATTTTCTTAAACAATTCAATTCAATTCAATTCAATTAATTTATATAGCGCGCTACATACCCAGAGGGTTTCAAGGCGCTTGGAGAAGTGTGGGGAATTACTTGTCGAATATCCACGTTTTAAGTTGCTTTCTGAATGCTAGGTGGTTCTGAGTGAGGCGAAGGTGGATGGGAAGTGAGTTCCAGGTCTTAGCTGCCAGGTAGGAGAAGGATCTTCCTCCCATGGTGGTTTTGTTAATGCGAGGTACAGCAGCAAGGGCTTGGTTGGAGGAGCATAGCTGGCGGGGGGGGGGGTGTAGAATGAAAGTCGTGTGTTGAGGCATTCGGGTCCAAGTTCGTAAAGTGCTTTGTGTGCGTGGGTCATGAGGCGGAATGTTATCCTCTTATTGACGGGGAGCCAGTGGAGGTTTTTCAGGTGACCAGAGATGTGGTCGTTACGCGGGATGTCTAGTATGAGTCTGGCTGATGCGTTCTGGATGCGTTGGAGTTTTTTCTGAAGTTTTGCGGTGGTACCGGCGTATAGGGTGTTTCCGTAGTCCAGGCGGCTTGTAACCAGTGCGTGGGTGACCGTCTTTCTAGTTTCGGTGGGGATCCAGCGAAAGGTTTTCTTGAGCATGTGAAGAATGTTGAAGCACGATGATGAAACGGCGTTGACTTGTCTGGTCATCGAGAGTGAGGAGTCCAGGATGACGCCCAGGTTCCGTGCTTGGTCTGTCGGGGTGGGTGCTTTTCCAAGGGACTCTGGCCACCAAGAGTCGTCCCAGGCAGAGGGGGAGGTACCTAAGATAAGGACTTCTGTTTTGTCGGAATTCAGTTTCAGACGGCTGTGCTTCATCCAATCGGCTACTTCTTTCATTCCTTCATGTAGGTTGGTTTTGGCGGTGTTAGGGTCTTTGGTGAGTGAGAGGATCAGTTGAGTGTCATCAGCGTAGGAGATGATGTTGAGGTTGTGTTGGTGTGCGATGGTCGCGAGGGGGCTCATGTATACGTTGAAGAGGGTGGGACTGAGTGAGGATCCTTGTGGCACGCCGCAGATGACTTTAGTGGCCTCTGACTTGAATGGTGGGAGGCGGACTCTCTGAGTTCTTCCGGCAAGGAACGAGGTGATCCATTCCAGTGCTTTTCCTTGGATTCCGATGTTTCTGAGGCGTTGTAACAGGGTGCTATGACAGACAGTGTCAAAGGCTGCGGAGAGGTCGAGGAGGATGAGGGCGACTGTGTCTCCATTGTCCAGTAGAGTTCGAATGTCGTCTGTTGCTGCGATGAGTGCGGTCTCAGTGCTGTGTTTGGCTCGGAAGCCGGACTGTGAGGAGTCGAGGGATTTGTTGGTTTCGAGGAAGGCGGCGAGCTGGTTGTTGACAGCTTTCTCGATGACTTTGGCCGGGAATGGGAGGAGCGAGATGGGGCGGTAGTTTTTGAGTTCGGTGGGGTCAGCTGTGGGTTTTTTCAGAAGGGCGCTGAGTTCGGAGTGTTTCCAGCTTTCCGGGAAGGTGGCGGAGTTGAGGGAGCAGTTGATGACGTCTCGGAGGTGTGGTGCTATGATGGAATCTGCTTTGTTGAAGATGTGGTGAGGGCATGGGTCTGTGGGGGATCCTGAGTGGATGGAGTTCATCAGGCGGATGGTGTCCTCAGTGGAGATTGGGTTCCAGTCGTTAAGGATGTTCAAGGGGGGTGAGGGTACGGCAGAAGGTTGGGAGGGTTGGTCTCCGGGTTGGTTGTCGAAGCTGTTGTGGATGTCTGCGAGTTTGTCGTGGAAGAACGAAGCTAGGGAGTCGCAAAGGGCTTGAGAGAGAGTGATATCGTTGGAGTTGGCAGCGGGGTTGGTAAACTCTTTGACGATGTTGAATAATTCCTTGCTGTTGTGGGCGTTGTTGTCGAGTCGGTCTTTGAAAGCGGTTTTCTTGGCAGTCCGGATCAGTTGGTGGTGTATGCGGGTGGCGTTTTTGAAGGCGTCCCTGGTGCTGGTGTTTGGGTCTTTTTTCCATGCCTTCTCAAGGGAGCGACAGAGTTTCTTGGATTTTTTAAGATCATCGTTGAACCAGGGGGCGTTTTTGTTGCCTAGTTTTATTTGACGTTTTTTCAGGGGTGCTAGGTTGTCGGCGCTGTTGGACCTATTCAATTTTGCTGACACAACGGAAGGCGAATATTAAAAAGATGAGGTTATGCTCATCCACCCCTAAATTGTCCAATCAGAACTCGAGTTTATGCTGATAGTTACTTTTGTAGATAGATAAAGTTAGTGATAAAGGTACAAAGAGTGCTGATTTTACTTAAGAAAAAACCCTTCTTCAATTTCCTCCAGAGATGCTGTCAGAATGCTGATTTTTCCTGAGATGTAAGACTTTGAATAATTTTCTATTTCTTTTGAATGAGGTCTGAACTTTAGGTGAGGTCATTAGTCAGGGAAGTTAGGAGAAAAAAATGAATTTTGGGAACTATCTGTCTTTTGCTAATACTTGCATTTCCGAAATTAAAATAAAATGTCTATTTCTGAATTTCTGAAATAAATGAAATTAACTGTTTTGAAATAAAATTCCTATTCTTTTAATGTCGTTTTTGAATAAAGAAATACATAAAGTGAATAAACTTTTGGACATGCTAAACTTTGCTTTTAATAAAAATTAGATAAATGGAGAATTAAGCTGGTCTTCTATTTTCCTACGCCTAATTTTTTACTAGCAGATTCGTCGACCATAAGGGTGGCGTGTCTAAATAAATGTTTTGTTAATGAAAACCATGGTAAACTCATTTAAACTGCAGGTGTAAATAGTATAAATATCCAGTTTTAGTTTAGACACCCCACTATGATACAGCAGCTCTCCTTTGAATTTCACCGATCCATGAAGTAGGATGGAAGTGTTTAGTGAGTGACTCGCGGTGTTATGGGCCCCACTGACGAGTAGATGTATTATTTTTGTACTTCAAGGAAAGGTGACATGGTTTTAGAATTTATTTCCGGAGTAGCGCTGCATCATTGTCACAGCTTTTTGCATGGAAACGCCTACTCTGCATCTCATTAGCGATAGTTGCCGGGGTCATCTGTGGCGATGTTTTTTGCGGCTGCTATCACAGGTAAACTGGTGATATGGGCTGTTAGCACCAGCTTGTGAATGAGGCGATAAATCTATCGCCTCTTTGTCTGCGATAAAGTGCGGATAACTCAGCGTTAAACCCTTGAGAATATGCCCCTAAGTGGGGTGGAAAGAGCTTTATCACCACCACGGCAAAACTCAGGAACACCCTTCCAACCTCTCTGCAGAGAGAGACAAGCTCTCCCCAAATTCAGCACTTGTATTCAGAGCACAAACTAATGTAAGGGTTACATACACAAGCTGTACTCAGGGTACAGAGAGCGATACTTCATGCTGTGATTTTAGTAACAGATCAATGGTGCAAGTTTTGATTCCATGACTTTGCCCCTGTACCGCAGTCAACTATTTTTCACAGTGACCGCGCCAAGCAAACAATATCAGTTATGTACAGCACAAGACAATTCCAGGAATGGTCTGCTACTGAGGAACTGATGTGAAGTCATGTTTTACACCCCATTCACTGGACTTTCAAGCTCCTTGCACCTGAACAAAAACCCTCCGTACGTCCTTTGAAAACATGACAACGACAATAAAAAAAAGTTATCAATCTTGGTGACACCTAAGCTGAAGCAGAAGAAACATAATCATTTATCACTTGTAAATTTATAGGTCATATTATTTGATGTGAAGAGAATAAGACAGTCACATCAGTCAAGTAAGTCAAAAGCATGATAAAATCAAAGTCACCTGCAGCATTGATGAAAACATTGATTGAGAAAGAATTTAAATAGATTTTTATACCAAACTTACAGACAAAACAACACACTACATTACACAGCTTTAACAATTCGTCTCTCAAAGCCAATTTATCATACTCCCACCTACTACAAATGAAGAGACCATTGAAAAGAAACAGAAACAACAAGGAGCAAATGTGTTCCTGGACAGAGCATACTCCGAGGAACTAATGCAAAAAAGCAAAAGATGAGAAAGCTAAGTTCAGAACTACAGTCATGTTCAACATTAATGCATTAATGTTTTGAACTAAAAAACACAGAAATTCACCAGTTATAATTGCATCCTCACCATACACTGCTTATGTCCTCATATATTACATCACTCATGACATGTTCTATGACATCATTTGTGACATCACTGATAACATCTCCCATGACAATCAGTGATGACATCAGTGATGACATCATCCAAGCTTCTTTTGCATACATTACTCTATATACTAGTATTACATAAGAGGCCATATACATTCTCCTTTGTCTGAACCTCAAAACCTGCCATTCTCTACAGTGCACTTTAATGGGGTGCTATCATGTATATTGGTCATAAGATGGCTGCCATCACTTTCTGGTTGAAGTGCTGAAAGACAATCAGACTTCTCCATGAGATCTGTGCTTAGACTCCGCCCAGATATACAAATTTGGATTGCCTTGATTTTGTCAAAACAACAACTGAACAGATTCAAATCAAATAACAAAAGGCGTAATCTATGGAACAAATCTATTTTTCTGCCAAATTTGGTATAATTCCGTCCAGGAGTTCGTGCTGCAGCTGAGTCTAAAGCCTCTATGGGAATTAACATGGGAAAAGTATCTTTTTTTCGGCCCCCGCTTCACTGTGAACATTTTTCAGCACAACTAGAATTACCCGTGCACTTCTGTTCGGAAAAGTTCATGAAGATTCACCAAATAGTGCCAAAGTTATGGACAAGTAAAAAAAATGCTTTTTCTAAGGAAACATGGTCCTAACTATAACTACCTACTGGTGACCATAGTTCTGTTTAGCAGTTTTTGCTGTTGCCCTGCCTAAAGAAGTCTTTTGAAAATGCATGGGAATTTTGCTTTGTGGGACCCACCTTTTCCCTCAGCCTCATTTGATGGATAACCCGCAAAAAGTTCTATGCACAAACTAGGCACATTTTCCATTCACAAAGTAGGCAAAAAGGAGCACTTTTTTTTAAGTTTCATGTGGAGATTCGTCAAACGGTGCCAAAGTTATTAGTACACAAAAAAATGCATTTCCTAATGCGGGCCTAACTATACCTAGTGGCAACAGCCACTGGGTGATATATATATATATTTTCTCTCAGAAAGATGCTAGGCACTCACGGCTTCTTGTCTCTTGAGAGATTATTTTCAGTTTCATGTGCAACCAACAGCTGACAAACGAGTTTCGTCTCTCTTGCCTTGTCAATGTAAGCCACCCAAAGTGACAAAGTGCTAGATGTAGGTAATTGAAATTTACTGATTCTAAAATACCGAATTTTACCGATTCGGTATTTTAGAATCGTTAAATGCTATGTAGCTAAAAAATCGGTAAAATTCCTGAATCGGTACGATTAGGTAATTATCGAATCGGTATTTACCGATTCGGTAATTCCCATTCATTCCAATCATGGTGCCAATATCACTTCGGATCCCACCACTCACCTATGTACAAAAAACCTCACATGCACCACACATAGCCAATAATTAAGTACTCCCGCGTAGTCGCTGGTTAGCAGCACGCCGCATCCCGTAGAGGGGTGCGAAGACCCCAATGATGAAGCATGACACCAAGGGTCCTTTTGGTGTGTGAGGGGTATTTAAAAAGCACTGTGTGCTCCCCACCATCGTAGGGATCACCCTAACATACTCTCTATGTGGATTCTCTTTGTTTACATAAACAGAGTACTGCCTATTCAATTCATCTTCAAAAGATTGTTAACGTCGCAGCCATTTTGTAGTTGCGAGATATGCTGCTTACATACCGGCATAGAAAACATAATCCATTGTTGTTTCACATGATTAGTACTTAATGTTCCTTATTAAATCGTAATAAATTTACCATTCATCATATACTCCACAATAAAAACATGATCACGCAAACACTTCACAAAATCAACTTTCATGATTTGAGTAAATAATTGTCTCCTAATCCATATACCTATGTATCCAATTTCTAAAGCGTGCATGTTATATTAACTAAATAAGTGTCAGAAATGAACTTCAAAGATGCCTGTAAACCCTCAATGATGCTATTCTTCATCAAATGGTCATTCCATTCCCTTCACTGCCATGCTACCTATATGAGACATGCGTGTTTGTCATGTCTGAAACCTCTTTTGTATGAACTTCTCAAAGAGGCTACTCCAAATATCTAGCCTTGTATAGGCTGGCCGGTTAAATACTAAAGTTTGTTTATTACCGGTTCTTATAAACCATGGCCTGTGAAAAGAGCTTGTGAAACATCAGCATCAATTAACAAAACTGGCACTTCTATTTTATCTCCCTCAATTTCAATTAATATCAATAGTCACCCCTGTTTCATAGAAGCATATATTATAATCTGGAAGCGGACAACACTGGGTCACAGTGAATTGGAAGTGCAACAGTGCATCCATGTGAAAAAAGTGCAAATAATAATAATAAAATGATAAACAACTCAAAGTACCAGAAGTACTGTTGTCTGGAGCACACTAATCTAATCTCTTTGATGAACCAGGTGGTTCCTCATTATCCTATATGGATCCACAGTTCTTCTTCTATGTTGAGTCCTATCGGAATTCTGGTGCAGAGGTCCACTACATATCTAGACTCCATTTGCCTTAAAAAGCCTTACTCAGTCTCCTCCTCTCTCTTTCTGCTGCACCTGGTCAAAGCAAAAGAATTTCAACTCATCTCCTCTGTATTCATGGAATTCTGCAAAGTGTCTTGCAACTGGATAAGTGCTATCTCGAATATTGATAGCTCTAATATGTTCCATGACCCTTTTCTTAGCTTGACGGAGTGTGCTACTCACATACTTCTTTCCACAGGGGTAAATTAGGCAGTAGATTACAAAATCTGATTTCAAATCAGCAATTTCTTGTTTTCTATTCTGCCTGACACTTCAAAATCCTTCACCTTTGTCCTGCTTTTGCAAGCTTTGCATTTTGTATAAGGATCAAATCCTGTCACTTCCATATTTTGGGGGGATTTTCCCTAAAAATGGCTATAGACCAGGATTTCCCTCAAGGAGATACTTTTCTGTTTGGATAATTCCCCAGTTTCTCTCGGTTATTTCGCTGATCTGCCTGGATTCAGTGGAAAATTTCAATATTAACCTTGTACTTTCCTTGGTATTCTCTTCAATTTTTCTCTTCTTTCTTCTCCCATATGTGCAGAGTTATTGCTTAATCTATTTCTTTGCTTTCTCACTGGCTTTCTTTAATAAAGGAGGGGCATAATCTCTCTCCCTAAATCTGGCCAAGGTGTCTCTCCCAGCATTTTCATAATCGGATGCTAGAGAACAATTTCAAGTAGATCTCCCCATATGGTATGCTGTTGATCAAGCATTTGGGGTGTTGACTTCTTGCATGCAGGATTTCCTGCCGTATGTTTTCTAAACAATTTTGTGCATAGTTTGTTATTACTAAAAAAATATTTAGGTCTAGAAAGGGCACTTCAGTCCTACTTATTTTGCTGTGAATTTCAGATCTAGCTTCACATTGGGCACCACGTCACATTATAAATAAACTTTCTATATATCTTGCCCTTTGGGATATTTTTTCTACCCATTTTTCATTCTGTTCAGCTCAGGCCATGTGCTTCTCCCACCTCCTATAAACAAGTTTGCATAGCTGGGAGTGAAGCACATGCCCATGTCTGTTCCTTGATTTTGGCAATAAAGATCACCTGCAAACAAAAGGATGTTATTTTTTAGACAGAAGGAAGTCATCTGTAATAACATTTGATTCTGCTCCAAAAAGTTCAATGGTCTACTTTTCAAAAAATATTCCAGTGAGGCAAGACTGTTTTCAAGTTCAATACAGGTATACAGACTGGCTATGTTCATGGTTATCAAAATAAAATCTGCTTCCTATTGGATATCCTGTACTAAGCAGATAAAGTCAGTTTTATCCTGATTAAATGATCTGAGGACTCTAACCACAGGAGAGAGGAACGAGCTTTTCCCAGGAGACTTCCTTTTGATGACACGACTGGGAGCCTAGGTGGTCTCTCTTTATTTTTATGCACTTTTGGCCCGTGGTAAAATGTCAGTAAGACTGGATAGTTAATTTTGATCATTCATATTCGTCTTCTGTTATGATTCCTTTGTCTCACCAGACGTTTAACATGACCTGGAAATCTCTAACACTTGTGTTGAAAGCAGCCGAGGCCGGTAGTGGGAGTACCGGCCGGGCGGTGATGTGGAGAGGGAGAGGGGCAGGGTGGGGGGTAGTAATGTATGGATTCCGGACATTAACAGGTAAGTAAACATGAAAATATATAAAACGAATTTCGTTGCGCGCACTGCATCGCATTTGGTGATGCAGTGCGCGCAACGAAATTAGGGGCCACGAATACTTGCCACAAGTAAGTCCCACACACCAGGAGTGTTCAGACCTCAGCAGAGGCCCACCCCCTTCATAACCAGTCTTGAAAGGGACCTCCTGATGCTCTACTGGTTGGGTGATGAAGCCTAGGGTGAGTGTGCCATTAAACTCCGCTCCACTGGTGATTTGTGGAGTTTTTTCTAAATTCAGCATTCCAAGCAGAGCGCAGAGTGTAAAAACTCTACAAACTCGGCCAGCAGAGTGGAGTTTTCTGCCCACCCCTATCAAAGACTCACAAACCCACTCACAGACCCGCTTAGACACTCATACACTCACTTATAGCCCCACTCATACCCTCTCACACCCACTTACAAATCTACTCAGGCACTCATGTATCCACTGTAACACTCATGCACTCAATCACACACCTAATGTGAAATGTTAATGGTTACAGTTGGGAAACACAATTAAAAAACCTTACAAATTCTCCTAAAAAAATGAAAGGTTACAGGGACGTTATAGTTAGGAAATAGAATTTTAAAAACATGGAAATCACTGAAAAAAACAAAGGTTACAATGCAATAGTTAGGAAATACAATTAAAAAAACCTTAGAAATTCACTAAAAAAACAAAGGTTACAAGGGCGTTATAGTTAGGAAATAGATTTTTTTTAAACGTAGAAATTCACCTAAAAAACTACAGTTTACAGGAACGTTATAGTTAGGCTCAGATTCCACTCATACAAAACCAGGGAAATCCAATAGTTAACTTAGCTGTAATGTATGCCCCCGCAATGCACCGCTTATGACCTAACATATTACATTACTTACTACATGGTCAGTGACATCACTGATGGCACCACTGATGGCATTTCAAACTACAACAATGATGACATTATCCATAGAACCACTCACACACCCATTCACACCCCATACAATGTCTCATATACCCACTCATACACCCACACAACCACTCACATACCCATTCACATACCCATACAAGTACTTACACAACCATTCACTTATTCATAGAGCCACTCACACACCCACTCACTCACTCACTCATAGAGCCTGCTCAAACAACCAGTCACTCACCCATACAGCCACTCACACAGGCACACACTAACCCATACAACTTCTCAACAGAGCCACTCACTCACTTACCCATACAACCGCTCACACACTCACTTACCCATACAACCAATCAGACACTAACTCACACAACCAGTTACATACCCATTCACACATCCATGCAACAACTCATGCAGCCACTTACTCACCCATACAGATAATCCCACAGACACTTGCCTACATCCACTCACACACCAACTCACTTAACCAAACACTCACTGAAACAGCCACTCACACACCCATATAGTCACTTACACACCCAGTCACTCACTCATACAGCCAGGTGTGCAGGATCCACTTTTGGGATTTATACGTGCTGCCACTTGCATGTTTAAGAGCACCCATCCTCAAGGAAGTTTGGCAGGAGTAGTGGCATTCGTGGCTTTGGATTTTTAAGGTATTAAACAGCTGCTAAACGATCACAAGTCAAGCAGGAATGGTGTGCCTGCTGACATGGTCAGATCATTGATACATGAGGAACGTGGTAATGATAACTAGCGCTTATTGGTATTTACGGGTTGGAGGTTAAAATGCGGCCCTTGGAGGAGAGCTCCATGTGGCCCCCCTCCTTTTTTATAAAAACCTCGGAGAGGTGGTGGTACCCGGGGCCTAATATTGCCCTTGGAGGTGGGCCACATGTGCCCCCTTCCAATAAATGTATAAACTGGACATACCCCCTGGACCTGGCCCACCCAGGGGCTTCATTAAAAACAAGACTAGGAGCAGGAGACTGCACTTGGTTCTTAAAATAGTTTGCTGAGGATTAACGGCTCCATCGCAATTTCATGGCAAAAAATTGAGAAAAAATGTGCTTTTTTAAGCTGCCGGGGTCCCAGAAGGACCCCATGGCAAGGGCAGGTGTGTCAGGGTATTTCGACACTGCCCCCTATCCTTTTGTACAAAAAATATGTTTCTGACACTCAGCTGAAGCCAAGTCAAAAGATGGCTGCCAACACTTCCTGTTTGAAGTATTGGTAGCCAATCGGAGCTCTGTAGTTCTCTGCACGAGACTTTCATTATTCGCAAAGGATTTGCAGCTCATGATATCCAAATGTCGATATCCTTTAATATCTCCAAAACTGCTGAATGAATTTACACCAAATAACTAAAAGCGTGATCTCTGGAACAAATTCTAGCTTTCTGCCAAATATGGTGCCATTCCTTCCAGCAGTTCAGGCTTTAGTCATGTTCAAACTCCAATGAGAGTTAACATAGGAAACTCAGTTTTTTTAGTCCCTCTTTTTCTCGACCCCCGAAACTTTCCATGCGCAACTAGAATCACCAGAACACCTTTTTTTAAAAAAAATTCATGAAGATCCATCAAACAATCCCAAAGTTATAAGCAGGTCAAAAAACGCTTTTCCTATGGAAACATGGTCCTATCTATGACTACCTATTGGTGACCCGCCAGTAGGTAATATATATGAATTATGTGGAATCAGATATTTTGCCTTTCACACATAAGACCTGAATTCACCCTCTTCCTCCATGCATCATGACACCGCCCTGCTTTATTATAGGAGTTTGTTATACGTAAAAGAGACCACAGACACACAAGACTGTAACCTCATTATCACCTGGCTGTACTCTACTGCACAGTATGCAATAAGCAAGAATGATATGGGATCTGTTCACTTCAGGAACCACCGCTGACACAGTGTAATGGTGAGCGGGGCACACTTTCATTTGAGTGGGCCTCATGTAAATGAGCCAGGTAACAAAGGGGCATAATATCAAGGGTGGCGATAGGGAATTTTTGCCGCTTTAGTGGCCGTTTTCGGCCGCTAAGCGGCGATAATTCTATCGCCCTATTAGCAAGCTGTCGCAAACAGCAGTTAGCGACAGCTTTTAGGTGATATCAAGCGGTTTGGGGCCCGCTTTGCGTGTTAGCGATATTTATTGCTAATGACATGCAAAGTGGGCGCACCCAAACTGTTAGCGACTGAAAACAGTCGCTAACATCGCTATCGCCTATTAGCAAGGCAGGTGTAGCGATGGAAATATTCGCGCTAAGTGCGAGTATCTCCAAATACTAACACCTGCCCAGACTAGTTCTTAGCCATGTTATCTAATGGGAGGTGGATAACATGGCTAAGAGCATTTTGTCGCTAATGCGTGAATATCGCTGTATTTTCAGTGATATTCACGCATATCGCCGCTATCACCGGAAAATGTATCGCTTTGGAGATAAACGATGCTAATAGCACGTTATCTCAACGATAAATTCCGGCGATGCTCAGCGATAAAAAAATCGGCGCTAAGCCTATTTAGCGATAAATATCGCTACTTGTTGGTAATATGCCCCTAAGTTTTTAAAATAATTATCTGACTTTTCACCACCCTCTTTGAAACGGTGAAAGGAGTGATGTATTATGTAGTAAAATTCAAATAGGACGTGTAATATTAATATACAAAATATTATTATACATATAGACGGACAATTATATAAACATTTTGTAAAAAACTTTTATAGTAAGGATTTAGTGAAATATTATACCGCAGAGCATTCACACTAGTAGATAACGTTCATTCTTTGGTATCCTTATTTTATTTCTACAATTTTCTTTAACTTAATTCGACAACTACGTATGCCGTGTTTCACTTCACGGATAAAAAATTACAAATATGAACTGCTCACACAGCATAATCATTATGACTGGATTCACAAAAGATTCAGTAAATTGCTTCAACACTGTTAAGAGCTAATTCAAAGAACTGGAAGCCTCGTTTTCCTGCTGCTGTGTCTTTCTTTTTTTCTAGCCAAAAATGAATTCCAATAACGAAGACATCAATGCCCAAAGGTTTTTTAGTCTCTTGTTTTCTTCATCTCTCTTTTGGGAACCAACCTTTTGTCTTTAAGGAAGATTAAGCTAATGTTTCCAGCCTGTGATTTAATGGTGATTGATGCCTTCAGAAAGGTACTTAACACACGCAGATCCCCAATACACAAGAACAAGAAATCATGCAGTGTGCTTGTCTTATTATGAGGAGATACACTCCGATGAGCAGAAAAAAGGAAATAAGAATGGGGTTTCTATCACCTTTTGGTTTAGAAATGTTGATGTTATAGTTCCATGTATCACCTGTTACAGACAATATTGTTAATATAATTGTTTTACAAACCTGAACAGCAACTATTAAATACATTAAACAATTCTAAATGACATCAATATTTCAATTTTCATTTATTTCAAGGCAGTACAAGTCAAGGATTAGATTAAATCGGGATGGGTATGAAACTTACTGCTACCAATTCATACTCTTGGTGTCGTCATACAAGTAACCCAGATAGTTCTTTATTTTGCTCTGTGTTAAGGGGCCATCCTATGGGTGGTACATGGGTATTCCTACGTTACCACCAATAGTTTTTATTGCGAAATCCTATCTACTAAAATTGTTAGACAGGGTTTTATGCCAAAAGAATGCATCCTTGGGTTAAGTGCTAACAAGGTGAAACTTTTTTTTTTCCTATCATTTTCTCCTAACATTTCTTACATTGCATGTGGGCTACAGTATACAGCACACTAAACACTTTTAAAGTTACTCTAAGCATAGCCTTTTGTAGAAGAAGGATATCTTTCCAGTACAAAACGTATGCTAGACAGCATATGCAGACGTTTGCACTATGGTACAAATGAGTGAGGCAGTAGGAGAAGTGTGGCTCAATGGAGAAGTGTGGCTCACTGGTTAGAAGCGGCAGACCCTGAAGCAGAGATTGGCCCGGGACCAGGGTTCAATTCCCGAGGCGGCAGGGTCTTGGGTCAATGTCTACAGACTCGATAATTCTCGCTGAGGTGCCTACGCTAACCATGGGTCCCACTCTGCAACTCTGGGCAATAGCTTGCTTAATCTCCACAATGGCCCCATCAGCACCGGGGATGCCTGGCTTCACCTTGGAGGGGCCCAGGAGGGACCATCTCACAGGGAAAACCAGGACGGGTTCCCCAGCGGTATACAGCGCCAGGACACTCCGAGATGGAGTAACAGTGTGCTTTACAAGTATACTTACTTTGTGTGCCAACCTAAAGACAAGATCAGCACAACAATTCTGGTTGCTGTGCTGCATTGTGCTACTTTTTAATACATCTACTCTTGACTATCAAAATAACCAATTTGAAATCCTCACACCATAATCCACTTTGGCCAAGAAAACCCTGATAATGATTTTCTCCTAGCTACGACAGCCATGAACATGCATGCTTGCCAACCGTTACAACAAAAAAGATGGTGACTACATGTATGCCACAGACAGGAGGGCAGCGAAGGCCATAATTTCAGTAATTTACAATAACACATACACATGTCAATGAAAATACACACAAGGAAAGCCATGAGTAAATACATGAAAATAAATCATCGGGGCACACATGCCACTTGAGACAATGAACAGGCATGAACAGGGCACAAATAGACAAGACGTGACATAACATAAAGCGCACGTTTACCCATAGGCATCTTGACGCTGAATAACAGACTTTTATTGTAATCCAACTGAGCTCATTTGATCAACCTCAAATGGAAGTAAGGCTGAGCACCCACTGGGATTTGAGCCTGTGGCCAA
The DNA here is from genome assembly GCF_964261635.1 of Lissotriton helveticus. NCBI lineage: Eukaryota > Metazoa > Chordata > Amphibia > Caudata > Salamandridae > Lissotriton > Lissotriton helveticus. Next base: position 1,629,512,483 of record NC_136063.1, on the reverse strand, counting down.
GAAGTCGGACACAGAATCTTGCAGTGGATGCGTTCGTCCACTGAGCCACCAGACCCATATTGAGACTTAAAATGAAAGCCTGGGATACATGAAATGGAAGAAGTCAGAAATCCACAGGATAAAATGCCCATTGCCCTTTCCACAATTCCAAGGGAACATGAAAACATTACCCATACAACCATGCTATGGATGACTACTCAACTAGCGCAAGTCACAATTGATGCATATCTGTTGATCATTACACTCACCGCAGAACTTCAAGATGCTGCATTTTCCACATCAGCAGCCATTTACCAATAGTTTGGATAGCACAGATATCATCACAGGAGAAAACTCCCAAAACATCCTTTATCCCACCACAAACACATCCCATAACACAGTATGCATTCCACAACCCAGGACATCGAACTCAGTATCTGGACCACGATCCATCCAACAAGGTGGACGCTTCGCTCATTACATGTTTACCATCATGTGGGCTACTCTCAGAGAGTGATTTGAAAAAATTGTAATAATGAACATACAAATCCATTCTTGAAGGATAATTATTCGAAAATCATAAACCCAGTGACACATCACAACAATACAAAGGTGCATCAAAGGGGCACTTTATTAAGGAGGCGAGAGAGCAGGCCTCACTTCTGCATTTCTGTAATCAAATTAACACAACATTTTTTTTAGGATGTAGCATGAGCCAGAAAAGGGATAGGTACAGACCTATGAGTCATACACACGCTGCATATTCTCCACCCAGGCTGTATCACAGCCTGGGTGGAGAACATGCACAGCCTGCCAGCCCCTGTCTGAGCGCCGAACCAGGGTGCTCAGACCAATCACAATGTTGCTATGGTCAGGGAATTCTGGGAGGCTGTGTGCTTCCTGTTGAGAGGAGAAAGAAGAGGCTGCAGTCGCATGTAAAGAGGTTGATGCATAAAAAAAGTGATTTTCCCCTCCCTCGTTTCCCCTCGTACCCCTGCCCCCTGGCAGCCGCTACTGCATCGGTAGGCATTGTAAGCTGGCTGAACAATCTCCATGTTTGGTGTGACCATTTAGCAAACTTTTTACTTTTTCAAAATAAAGCCCTTTTGTATCTGAGAAGCAGAAAAAACTAATAATCACTCTGACATCCTGGACGATTTTCCCTTGGGTGAGGGAGTCATGCTTAGATTTTTCTGTTTGGGTCGCCTGATTTCTCCTAACGCTCCTGAATAGAAAAAAAAACTGAAAATGGTGCAAATTGCCTCAAGCACATAGATCCATGGCCTGATGTCTGTTAGACCAACAGTTTAAGGTTTCTGCTGGCAGAAACTGCTGGGGTATTCAGGCACATTTGAATATTTTAGCAAATCCAGTTTAAAGATTGCTACCATGGATCCTTGTGCGTTTGTGATATATACAAGTGTTCTCTATATTTTCCACTGAAGAAGTGTCAAAATCCCTTTCAGAGGGCCATCTGGCAAGCATGGGATACTGAGCCCCACCATGGAAATGTTGGCCCTTTACTCCTGCTGTCCCAGGGTCGCACTGACTATGAGTCCTGAGTAACTGGGCCAAGTACTAGCCTTTGATTCTCAGTGGTAGGGTCGGTCAAGCAGTCCAAGGCTCTTCAGGTAGGAGCAAGGTACATGAAGGGTCCAGGCTGAAAATACTCTCACTAACCCCAATAATCTGATTGTCCAGTGCCCTGCCTATTTTTGGCAAGAAAAGTAGTATTTATTAACCACGCAAAGTGTAACATAGCTCACTAAGCAATGAACTCTAGATGTCTCTGGCCTGACATGGACAGTGTAGCTCCTGACGGTCCACCCCCCTCTCCTCCACATTAGTAGACATGTTCCAGATGGGATCTGAAGGAAATACCATGGTTACTGCCCACACTAGAGATTTGCAATAAAGTCTAGCTTCATTCTCAAAAGTTCAGCTCACAATGCTGCTAACCAGCCAAGCTCATGCAAGTCTCGAAAGGCATGCTGGCCTTGCTCCATTCTTACCCAATTGTGGACTGAAGAAGAGTCTGAGAGCCAAGGATCATCTTCCAGTGCTCTGGTGATGGGCCTGCTGTAGAAAGACTTCCTGCACTCTGTTGGTAAGTACATTGAGGCAGATGCAGTCAGGGATGGCTTCCTGGTGCAGCAAGCGGCTTGCCCTTTGCAGTTCCTGCTGGTAAGGTGATGGGGCAACAGCGATGCTGCAGGCCCGTTTCTGACCTTGAGTCACTGTGCTGGTTACTCCTCTGACATGGGTGATGGTCCCAACTATCCTAGTGGCCCACTCCTGACATCCAGGGGTAACGGTCATGGATGATGACCCCAACAAGGTCAGTTGTATTGGGCAATCGCCCTAGCAGCCCTCTCTTGGCATACGGGCTCACCGAAAACAATGTTGGTTGTAACTGGTGATTGATCCAACTGTCCTAGTGGCCCCCTCCTTTTCTACAGGACTCACAAACACTGGCTGCAAGGAACTGGGTTTTTTATTGAGGAGGATGAAGACCCTTCTCAAGCAACAACACCAGTCCTTGTCAGGGTGAACCACAAATATCACTAAATTAACTTAAGCTTAACCCCCTGGTAGTTTGGCACAAACACAGTCAGGCTTAGCTTAGGGGTATTGTGTTAAGAATGGCACTGGAGTCAAGCTAGCCTGCCTGATGAGGGGTGATACCCCGAAACCGAACCCAGGATGCTTGTTTTTTGGTCCATGAAGGACCTGACGTGGCAGTTTTGGCTGGTCTGTTTCCTTGGGGGGCAGGGTCAAGACTGTTTTGCATATGGATGGGTTCTAACTAGAAAGGCATGGTGAGAAAAGAAATGGATTTAGGCCCTGTACTCGGGTGAATGTTTTGTGGGTAACAAGGACCCCCTGATTTGGATCGTGCTCCTGGGTCAGGGAAAACAGTTTTTTGTGCAAAGGTAACTACCCAGGAAGACTAATAGGAACAAATACTGGCTATTGAAAGAAACACATATTTATAAACAACTCATTAAAAATGCAATGGACTGTAATGATATCAAAAAGATTGATTTTTAATATAATTATAAAAGATATGTGGATAAATCTGATTCAATAAAAAGATAATTACATGATCTGAATAGACATGAATTATTTGAACAATGTATGGCGAACAAACATATCAATATACATAAGACTAAAAATAAAACATTTTGTTCTTAAAAATAATTTCTCCAATACAGGATGTTTCTAAGGCTGTGAGTCTACGCGTTTCGACAAAACATTTGTCTTCCTCAGGACAGTTTGATATCAGCCATTATTTCTAAAAAAGATAAAACAAAATCACAAACATATAACAGTACATTGCAAGCACTACTATTTACATATATCAGAAAAAGCAAGCTTATTTCTTTTTCTATTTTCTTTTTTCTTTACAAAGCCAGAATTCATATCAAAGAACATAGGTTTTTGAAATGTTCACATCTTTGATAAAAAGTCACATTTAACTAAACATAAGGTAAACCACTAGGGAGGTCATATGATACAGAAAAAAATAGAAAATTATAGAACAATTAGAAAAATTAGAGAAATTAGAAAAAGACGTAACATTTTTGGTAAACTAATATTACTGGAAATTCCTATAGTTCCAAAATTTTATACCTGATTAAATGCTATAGATTTTCCCTAATTATTATGACTTCATATGTCGCATCCATATGTAGTATTACGTTAGAAATGAGATTAGTTATACCTAGGCTGGAGTAGTTAATTGTAGTATCTACTATAGAAACTACTATTCCAATCATATAAGTAGCAATTAATATTGAGGTGAGGAAACTACAACCATTCATTCACATTTTAGATTAGATTACTTAAAAACCTTACCTAGATATAGAGAAGTTATAGAATGTACGATACGTGGTAGATGGGGCGGATAAGGCACCTCTCCCCTTATGGATGGAGACGGTATGTGATGGCTATTCAATGAAAGAGATATGTATATTGGAATATAGTACAGTTCCACTCTAGTCCAATATGTTAATTACAAAAGATAATATTTTTACCTGTTAAGACAGTAATCACTGCTGTCTTCCTACCAATGCCCACAAATACTTTTCACGCTTTGTTTATTAAAAGGTTAATTAAAGGACAGGATCCCTCGTTGTTTTCAAAAATGATGTTGCAATTTTGGGCTAGAGAAAAAAGGATATATAAGTTCTATTATTTCACTGGGTACTTAACGGATTGCGAGCGTAGTCTGGGTACGTAAAGAACTACAAACTTAGTCTGAGTATTAGATCTAAGCAAAGACTCCTAAATGCTGTTGGTTACCTTTTTGGCCGGTGATCAAATGGACGCTGGGAGTAAAGAACAGTAGTACGTGTTTCCTTTGCTTTACTCTCTAAAAAAGGCGGCTTTGTCTTGTACATCAGCTACAAATTGTAAAAGAGAGTTCAATTATTATAAGCGGCTAATATATCTAAAATCAGTTTCAGAGTTCGTAATGCCGCTTTCTAACTGCAAATTACCTGTTGCGTGATACTGTTTGAGAGGTGGCAGGTAGCGGATGTCGAGCTGTAAAAACGCCGTCTCCCTCCGTTCCGTTTATTTTTTTTAAATGGTGGCGGGAAAGGTTCAACAATACTCGCAGGTTACAAGTAAGAACCTAATAGGTGGTACAGACTCAGAATTAATTTCTATCTTTGAACCGCTCTTGCCAATGACATAACATCAGTCGTTTAGAGAACATCAAGTATCCTACTATCGGTTTACCTGTCTCGCAGTAATCCTTGCAACACGAGAAAGGCGGAAGACAAGGTGATTCTCGGATTCGATCGCCTTCAAAGGGGCGGTTACAGCTTAGTGGTGAATGCGCCTGTTTGGACGATATACAGCCCTAGTTACGATATGCTTAAGTTCAATTTAGTGAACATCAGGTATAATGCTATCGGTTTACCTGTCTCGCAGGATTCTTTGGAGCATGAGAAAGGTGGAGAACAAGGAGATTCTCGGATTCGCTCGCGTTCAACGGGGCGGTTACAGCTTCGTGGTGGAAGCGCCTGTTTAAACGATATAAACCCCCAATTATAATGTGATTAAGTTAGGTTAACAGGCGGAAAGATTACAAGAGCGCTCAGTTTTCTTAAAAGAGTGCTTATTGAGAGGATGGCAACTGTGAACATGCCATATATTAAACCATAGTGGTCGGGATGGACAAGGGGGCCTCTCACAGAGATTACTCGGCGAAACCTTACCGATGTATGCGACGCAGAGTTCGAAATAGCTCTGTCCTCCTCAGCGGTTCGTGCAGGAAACAACGATTTCCTGTAGTCCGTTTTCTATTGTTATTTATACTTTGAACGTCTTTCTTACATACTATCTACCTGTTTAGGACATATTGAAATGGACAGATATAGGATCCCTATTTTTACAAGGAGACAGTTACAGATTTCATAAAATAAACAAAATAAAATAAAACGCAGGCGATATCGTTTTCATAGGGGAAGGTAGAGCAATTATTGCCTGATTTGAAAAAAGCCAATATCACATTGCAGATATTCTAAACCATTGTTCATGGCATTTATATGATAAAAAATATAGCCGCACTGTCATATAATTGCGTTTTCCCACGGCAGATCCTGATTCAATCCGTGGGCAAAAGTATCAAGGGTAAAAATCCAAAAAACTTCCAGTTTTCTGCGAAAAGCATCTCCCCCTTGGTTCTGTTGTACGTGGATCTTTTCCAGGATGCACCATTTCAACTCTTCTGGTTTATGGTTAAATTCTAAAAAATTATTGACTAGCGGAGCTGTGACCTTTTTGTTTTAATTGCTGACCTATGTTCGGTTAGCCTGGTCTTAATCATTCGTGACGTCTCTCCCACATATCCAAGGTTACAGGGACATGTGAGTAGATACACCACGTTTTTTGTGTTGCAGGTCCAAAATTCTCTGGCTTGGATCTTTATTTTGTTAAAAACTATAGTCTCGCCTGTTATGATGGTTTCACACGATTGGCAAGACCCACAGCGTGAGGTACCCTTGATGGCAGATGCCCCATCAATAGATTTTTGAATGAAGGGAATATTCATGGTATTGCCCTTGTGCCGTGAGTGAACCACGTAATCTTTCAAGTTTTTATCTCGCTTGTGCGCAAACATTGGTTTTTCTAACTTGTTCTGGTTATCTGTGACATTTAAAAGATGCCAGTTTGAATTTATGATCTGCCTAATCGTGGAATTCAAGGTTGAGTGTTTAGTAATGCATACTAATTTCGGATCTGTTTTCTGTTTCTGTGAATTTAAAAGGGTATCGCGATCATAGAATCTTGCTCGCTTATAGGCAACTCTGACTAGGCGACGAGGGTAGCCTCTTTCTATGAACCTTTGTTTCATGACCTCGGCTTGAGTGTCGTAGTCCCTAATATTAGTACAGTTCCGCCTTACTCGCAAAAATTGCGAGAAGGGGATACTGTCCTTCTGGCAGCGTGGGTGATAGCTCGTGAAATGCAGAAGGGTATTACGAGCAGTAGGCTTCGTATATAAGTCTACTTCGAGGGCTCCCTCTTTATTTTTAATATTAATATCTAGGAACTCAACCTTGCTTTCATTAATGTGCGCCGTGAACCGTAGATTTTCATCCACCAAGTTCAGCCACAAAAGAGATTCTTCCAGAGTCTGTTTCCCATCGGTCCAAACAAAAAAGATATCGTCAATGTAGCGGTACCAATGGGAAACAGACTCGAAGAAGGGTGCTACCTCATTGAAGATGAATTTGTTCTCAAATAGGATCATATAAATGTTAGCTATTGACGGGGCTATTGAAGCCCCCATGCTTACTCCTTTAATTTGTAAAAACAGATCCTTGCCAAACTCAAAAAAGTTTTCCTTCAAAACTAAAGAGAGACAGTCTCTAATAAAAGATTTAGAACAGGGAATTTTGTGGACATCAATGAACCACATTGTGGCCTCAATTGTTTCTGCCTGTGGGATATTACTGTATAATGACTCTACGTCGAGAGTCACTAAGATGTCATTATCTTCTCTGAAGGCCAAATTCTCAACTTTCGCAATGATGTCACCAGTATCTCTTACGTAAGATTGTGAAAGAGAGATGTACGGACGTAAAATCTGATCTAAATATTTAGAAAGTGCTTCTAATGGAGTCCCGATTGTAGAAACAATCGGACGGTATGGGGGATTTTTCTGGTCCTTATGGATCTTAGGCAATCCATATATACAGGATACCTTTCGATCAGAAGTGTTCAGGAACTCATATTCCTTTTTATTTATTACGCCGTCATTTAATGCTTTCGTAGTAAGCCTATTGATGGTTTTCACTATTCTATCAGTTGGGTTGGTTTTTATTTTTTTATAAAAAATTGGGTCGTTTAACATCTTAATCATGTTTTCCTCATAGGTACTGCAGTCCACTAGAACTATCCCTCCGCCTTTATCACTACTTTTAATGACAATAGTGTCATTGTTCTTAAGGCTTTCAAGGGATTGATGTTCTACTTTTGAAATGTTATACTTGGGTTTTGGTATAAACCTCAAGGCTTGTTCTAGACGTTTCAATACAACTTTTTCAAAAATACTCAGCTCTGGGCCTACTTGCTGTAAAGAAGGAGTAAAGGTAGATGGTAAAGATACAATATTATTCCTAGTATTGTCTAGTTCTAAAGGGTCAGTCTGTTGGAAGAATTTTTTTAATCTAACTTTTCGAAGAAAAGAATGAATGTCACGATATAGTTCAAAAGTGTTTAAATTAGCATGAGGGACAAAAGATAAACCTTTGGAAAGTAGTGATAAATCTGGGGCATTCAACGTATGGGAGGAAAGGTTGAATATTGGGATTACATCCCGTTCCTCCAATACTGCTTGCTCCTCGTCTCTAGGTATTGCTGAGGTTCCTGGGCGTATTGATTGGATTGGTAATTGCCCCTCTGATGGTTTTGAAACCTCACTTTCTGACGGCCACCCCTCCCCCCTCGGTGACCTAAAAAAGGACGGCGAGAATTTCTTTGGCCATTTCTGGGATCAAAGGGTCTATCATCTTGATAACCTACACTGTCTTCCCCTTCTGATTCTGAATTAGAGGCTGAAGAATGAGAGAAGTTATTGATTCTATTTTGAAAGGTATGGTTGTTCGTTCCTGGTTGTGATTCTGGATTATCGGGTGAATGTTTGACATTGTTTGACATTCCATCCATCAACTGTCCTTTTTGAAACTTTCTACAAGTGGCTTTTTTTAGATTTGTCACTTAAAATCCAATTTTAACAATTCTTTTGAAACCAAATATGACCTGTCTCCCTGTTCACAAACAGATATTAGCACTTGTATTAAGGCAGCCCAATATTATCCACTCGAGAGGTAGGACTTACAGTAGTGAAAAACAAACGTTTCACTATCAGGACATGTAAAACTTAAAAACACATGTCCTAGTTTTTAAATACAATGCACCCTACCCTTTGGGCTTTTTAGTGCCTACCTTATGGGTGACATATATGTATTAAAACAAATGGTTTAGGCCTAGGAAAAGGGTTATTTCGCCAGGTCAAATTGGTAGTTTAACACTGCACACAGGTTGCAATGGAAGGCCTGTGACATGTTTTAAAGGGCTACATAAGTGAATGGCACAATATGTGCTGCAGACCCACCAGTAGTGCTTACTTTACATGCACTTGGTACAGGTAGTACCACTTTACTAGAGACTTAGGGCCTGGTTTAGATTTTGGTCCAGCTGTCACTTATTCAATGGATTCCCTATCTGCCTGATCTGTTTAGAAGCTGGTGGTTTGACGGATGAAACAAAGGTATGTTCACCTGTGTCGATGATGCAATAGGCAAAAGCGGCTGTCGGTGGGAGAACAGCCAGTTTGTCTGCGGGCCCAATCATGATATGCTTTCTGCTGACGTGACTGTGGCGGTATAGCCTCCACACCTGAGCTGTTCTTTTGGGAGGGATATGAGGCAGAAACTCACCTTTTCTCACTTTCACACTTCCTTTTCTGCCATGGACCCGATCTTCCAAGTCCTGTCCCTGCTGCTGCTGCTTGATGACGAACAAAATGAACACTACTGTAGACAAAATCAATGGTAAGCTCCACATTTACCTGTCAGCTTTTGACTTGTTTGTTAACATTTGCCACTGGACTCGTGCATTTTTAAATCTCTCTTACAAGCAATACCATACCAATGCGTATGTGTGTAATATTGCCGTACACCTGTATGATTACATAGTATTTCTAAATTTGGTGCAAGCTTCCTGCAAAAAAATGGAGACTTGAACAAAAAGTATATCATTCAAAAAGCTACCATACAGGTGTGTTTAAAGACATTTTGAAAATTGTCAAATTAAAAACATATGCATTATACATCATTGGGATAAGTGCAATGTAACATGATATAGAAATTGCTCTAGATATGGTGTAACCTTTACTTTATTAATTACATGTAAAATCAATGTAATTTCCAAATGTGAATCATTCAACAAAACAATCCATGTCATTCCCCCTTGTCTAGTGCAAGTCCTATATTGTATTCAAATTCAATAGTCGCATTATTATTTTTTTAAGATGGAAAACATCTGTGTTTATTCTTATCAGTAATGAAGGTGAAATGAAATCACCTGTAGTAACACTTCAAACATAATTTCAAATATCTATAACTCATATTTCCAAGTGGGAAAACGCAGCAATCTGCAACACACAGTGAGCCACTTTAGAACATAAAGTGAAGTTACCAACATTTAGTGAATTAAAAACACATCAGAGCTCCAAAAGCGTGGCTCACTGTGTGTTGCAGATTGCTGCGTTTTCCCACTTGGAAATATGAGTTATGATGTACCCTTTGGGACGATTTGTTATTTGCCTGACAATTTTCTAATGATTCTTGATTGTTTTCTCACTTGAGATATCGTATATGTAAATGAGAGTATAAGTACTCCAAGGGTGTATTTAACACACAGCTATGGCTGTCCGTAGAGATGCAACTCATAGCTTTGAATGACTAAGTCAGCCTATGTACTGAACCATATGTATTGCACCTTATTTTTGAATCTCATGCATTGTACTTCGTTAATTTTCTGATGATGGATCAATTGGTTCATATATGTATATTCACTGTGAATGATTAATTGTGTGCCTTAAAAGTCATTGATTAAGAGGATGATTAGTATATAATGTCATTGATTGCTTACAAAGCACGTTTAAAAATGGCCACGATGTTGGTATGTCATTTTCGAGTCCTTGGTTTATGTCAACAGGCAATGTGATGTCACTCATGATTTTTTGAAAAAACTTTATTTATTGTATCGAGCTCCGTGTTTAAATCACCCGTGATCAAGGCGAGGTGATCGTTGAAACGCGATGGGTTTTTCCATCACTCGATTCAAACATGCTGGATTAAATAAATCCTTTATTGCAACTGAACGTGGAATTGGAAGTGGTAAATATATTTGGAGTGGAGTGCATTTGCGTAACGTGTTTATGCTTGGTGAAACTGAAGATTGGTTACAGGATAACCTCTGACCCTGTACTTGCACCGCTGTCATGGTGTCCCGGCATTTTCAGAGGAGGTGAAACGAATTATATATATATATATATATATATATTACCTACTGGCGGTCGCCAGTAGGTATATATAGTTAGGATTTTTTCTCTATGGGTTTTTTGAAAATTCTATGTCTAATAACTTTGGCGTTTGTGGACGGAATTGGCTGAAATTTTCAGGAAAATGGCACATTTTGTTTCTGAGCAGCCCCTGAAAATTTTGGGGGGGTTCGTCAAGGGGGGGCCGAGAAAAAAGGGGGGTCCCAAAACGCGTTTTTCCCATGTTAATTTCCATAGGGCGGTTGGCCTCAGTTTTAGCCCGAACGGCTGAATGGATTTGCACGAAACTTGGCAAAATTGTAGGGACTGGTAGCCCGATGTGCCTTTTGTAGGTCTCAATATATGTGCTCCAGTGGATTTTGAGAAATTAACGTTTAAAAAAAGATATATATCTGTAACAGCGGACCGGTTAGCGCTCTGGTTCGCGGACTTTTCGCGCAACGGAGCTTTGTGAAGCGAAGCTGATTGGTTCTCCGGCGTCTGTCAACATTCCAAACAGTCCGTAGCGGCCGCCATCTTGTCTCTCGGTAGGATCGAGAGACAAGAGGAGGCCAAAGCGAAGGGGCAAATGACCATAAGGGGGCATAGTACATTGTCGCTCACCCCCTAGGTTTGATGTGGAGGTTTTAAAAGGGCCCCGCGGGGCAAAAAAAAATAAAAATAATAATAATCGAACAGCTGAATGGATTTGCACGAAACTTGGCAAAATTGTAGGGACTGGTAGCCCGATGTGCCTTTGCTAGATCTCAATATATGTGCTCCAGTGGATTTTGAGAAATTAACGTTCAAAAAAAGGTATATATCTGTAACAGCGCACCGCTTCGCGTACTTTTCGCGTTACGGAGCTTTGCGAAGCGAAGCTGATTGGCTCTCCGGTGTCTGTAAACATTCCAAACAGTCCGTAGCGGCCGCCATCTTGTCTCTCGGTAGGATCGAACAGCTGAATGGATTTGCACGAAACTTGGAAAAATTGTAGGGACTGGTAGCCCGATGTGCCTTTGCTAGGTCTCAATATATGTGCTTCAGTGCATTTTGAGAAATTAACGTTCAGAAACAAGATATATATCTGTAACAGCGCTCCGCTTCGCGGAGATAAAATTATATGTGTATTACCTAGCTGTTGCTTTTGTTGATTATTTTTTATTTTTTTTTATTTTTTAAGGATTGTTTATTGTGTTTCATAATTTATTAAACTTTCTAACGCGGCGCGTCATATGACGCATTACGCGACAACGCAGGTCCAGAATATAGTCAAAATGTCTCCACCAACCAGCGGACGGCACACAACCCCTTTCAGCAGGCTAAATAGTTCTGTTAAATGACAACAGAAGGGACAGGCAACAAGAACCATCAGTCAAAGAGGGGAGGGCAAGTTCTTCTCTACCGGGTCACGTTGGAGCGCTACCGGAACTGATCGAATTGGTAGTCTACAGTGTTTCTGGATGTTTCAGACTGAAGCTGGCGTTAGCATGAGAGCACCACCATTTCGTAGCTCCGTCGTGGCCATTCCACGAGCAATCATGCTAGGCGCTCCCCACCAGAAGCCTGCGGGAGTCGGGGGCCCCCAAGACTTTTGTAGAATCTTCAAGGATGAGGGGACGCTTTCGAGAATGGAGCCCAAGCTCTAGCAGACAAGCGTCCGAGTTCCAAGGTGTCGCAGGCCCATTTAGTGGACCACGCCCAAATCTGAAGAGATGGCCGCCATTTTGAGAGTCCTGTGGCAGCCGCCTATCGCTGCACCGCAAGAGCGGGAGCAACTCAAGTACATGGTGAGCGAGACGCTGTAGTCGAAAGAGCGGGCGGTAAACAGCTGAATAGCGGAAGAGGCACAGTGTAGCAAAAGCGGGCTGAATGGCAAATGAAACGGAAAAGGGGTGCCCCACTACAGCGTGTCTTTAGGTGAAACGGATTGTGGGACAAGGTGAAGAATGGAAGAGTCACCAAAAGGAAAAAAGTTCCGCTTGACCCCGGGAGCCGGCCACCTATGTCGGGGGCGATCTCAGGCCACACCAGGGCAACACGACTTGGGGAGGGGGCCGGAGCCAAGCGCCCCCTCGGAGTCCGCGACATGACACCGTCCCTCGGGGGCCTCCGTCAAGCGGTTCAGGGTGGCACCGCATCACAACAGCCCCCACTTACTTTAAGAATAGTGAAGATGAAGCAATTGCAAATAGGCTTCAGACAATGTTACAAGCACTCCTCAAAACTTTGAACTTTCAGAGTGCATGAGTTGGGACAGCGAGGGGTGATTTGGTTTCTCGGACTGTTTTTCTGGTCTCTCACCACTGGCATACTTTAACGTTTTCTTGTTTCTAGGACATTAATAGGTTTTATCATTACGTTATGTTATCGTTTCTTTGTTTGTTGTTTAATAAAAGTTCATGTTCATCAGTGGCCTACTGATTTTCGTTTTCCTATTTTTTTCTTTCCAGGTTGTTTCATGGTAAAGTTTCTGTTAACAGGATACAGTGATCACTTCGTTATTATTGCATATTTCCTTTTCACTAGGGGTGCTCTCTGGTCGGGCCAGATGACGTATCTCTAGTAAATGGTCCGGGTGAAAAAGGTGCATCAATCAGTGGGGAGTAGATAGGCATGACAGATTACAACGGGGGAGAAAGGTCCGCATTACGTACCCTTTCACTACTTGCAAAGATTTTCCTACGTTTATTTGCAAACAGGGAATACCTCCAAAAAGAACTAATTCCCAAACAGTCAATGTTCGGACAATCAATCAATCAATGAGGAATGAAATAGGTACGACGTGTTAAAGGCTTGCGTTACCTACCCTTCACTATCTGCAAAGGGAGAGAGAATATTCCTATTCTTCCTCGTTTGCAGGTAGAGAAGATCCTTAAGAGAATTAACTTCGAACAATTCAATGCTCGATTGAAAAAATCAACAAGGGGTACTGTGAACACAAATGAACGCCGCTTATGTACATACGCATTGCTATTTTCAACAGGTTGTTCCTAATGTTTCTATTTTAGCGAGGTCAAAAAGAGATCCCATTAGTGGCCTACTGATTTTGCTCGATTCCTTTTGTTTTTTTACACGATTTTTCGCTATCTGCAAAGACTAAACAGAGTATTGCGACTCTGTGCTTGTTTGTAAATAGAGAATGAACCAAAGAGAACAATCAATCAAATGGAGAGAGAAGCAGGCACGACGTATTACAAAGGGGGCAAAGGGCTGCGTTAACTACCCTTCACTATCTGCAAAGAGAGAGTACTCCTAATAGAAATGAGGGGTGGGGGGCAGCATTCAAAGCAGATCAGTGTGCATAAACACAAAAATGTTTTTACTTACCACGTACTTGACATTCGACAGCTTATGATATTTGCTATTAAAAAACCATTGAAATTCACTGAAAAAACCATAGGTTATAGACCATATATAGTTAGGAATTAGCATTTACAAAACCTTGAAAATTCACTGAAAAAACCATAGGTTATAGACCATATATAGTTAGGAATTAGCATTTAAAAAACCTTATTTTACTCACACAAAACCATTGAAATTCCATATATAGTTAGTTGCACTAACTATATATCGCGCACCCGCAATCCACTGCTGATCATGTCACATATTACATCATTCATGACATGGTCAGTGACATCACTGATGACATCACTGATGACATCTCAAATGACATCACTGATGACATCTCATTTGACATCATTCTTGTGCTAATACGATAAACCTCTTCAGACTCTAATATAACCTTAGATACACTCAGTGTAAACAGACACTCACACACTGCCACTTATCCATGGAGTTACTCACACACCCAGTCAGTCATGCAAAGAAACAATCTCACCTCCATTTCTTCAACTATACAGTTAAACACACCTTACTTATTGAAACATATACTAACACATATTTACTCTCTTATACAATCCCTGATACAAGTTCACAATGATCGATACAACCACTCACTCATTCAGTGGCTCTCATGCACAGTTATTTATATATGCCAACTCTCACATGTACTGTGTTTTACATATGTACTTACTATGACATGTAGCATTGAGATATCCATTCACTCATCAATACACTCATGCACACAGTCAACTGCCCATGTAGCTGTTTCCACATGCACTCTTGAACTCATACACCTAGTGAATAAACTGCTCACACATCTATGCATAGAGTCACACACCTTCCAGCCACCCCCACACAAACTCAATCTCCCATAGAAATACTTGGGCAACCAATTAATAACACATATAGCCTCTCGTATAGCTAATGATCAACACATGCAGCAGTTTACAGAACAACAGACATAATGATGCACAAATTAAGACAGTTTAGTCACTAACCCATGCATTCAGTGAGACACATTTAATCACTCACTCATACAGTCAGTCATGCACCTACTAAATCCTTCATCCAGACACTTATACATCCACTCAAGACATATTTTAACTTTACAGAAAAGTACAGTCACTGGATGTTGTCATCAGTGATGTCATCAGTGATGTCATTTGAGATGTCATCAGTGATGTCATTTGAGATGTCATCAGTGATGTCATCAGTGATGTCATTTGAGATGTCATCAGTGATGTCATCAGTGATGTCACTGACCATGTCATGAATGATGTAATATGTGACATCATCAGCAGTGGATTGCGGGTGCGCGATATATAGTTAGTGCAACTAACTATATATGGAATTTCAATGGTTTTGTGTGAGTAAAATAAGGTTTTTTAAATGCTAATTCCTAACTATATATGGTCTATAACCTATGGTTTTTTCAGTGAATTTTCAAGGTTTTGTAAATGCTAATTCCTAACTATATATGGTCTATAACCTATGGTTTTTTCAGTGAATATACATATATATATATATACATATATATTCACTGAAAAAACCATAGGTTATAGACCATATATAGTTAGGAATTAGCATTTACAAAACCTTGAAAATTCACTGAAAAAACCATAGGTTATAGACCATATATAGTTAGGAATTAGCATTTAAAAAACCTTATTTTACTCACACAAAACCATTGAAATTCCATATATAGTTAGTTGCACTAACTATATATCGCGCACCCGCAATCCACTGCTGATGATGTCACATATTACATCATTCATGACATGGTCAGTGACATCACTGATGACATCACTGATGACATCTCAAATGACATCACTGATGACATCACTGATGACAACATCCAGTGACTATGTTTCTGTAAAGTTAAAATATGTCTTACATATTGAAGAATGAGTGGATGTATAAGTGTCTGGACGAAGGATTTAGTAGGTGCATGACTGAATGTATGAGTGAGTGATTAAATGTGTCTCACTGAGTGCATGGGTTAGTGACTAAACTGTCTTAATTTGTGCATCATTATGTCTGTTGTTCTGTAAACTGCTGCATGTGTTGATCAGTAGCTATATGAGTAACTATATGGGTTATTGATTGATTGCCCAAGTATTTGCATGGGAGACTGAGTGTGTGTGTGGCTGGATGGGAGGTGTGTGACTCTGTACAGATCAATGTGTACTTGTATCAATGATTGTATAAGAGAGTAAGTATGTGTTAGTATATGGTTGAAAACGTAAGGTGCTCTATGTTTAACTGTATAGAGTAGAAAATGGAAGTGTGATTGATTCTTTACAGGACTGACTAGGTGTGTGAGTAACTCCATGGATGAGTGGCAGAGTGTGAGTGTCTGTATAGGTGTATGAGTGCATATGATTGTGTTGTAAACATGAGTGATTGTATGTATGAATGATTGTATGGGTGAATGAGTGAATGTGTGTGTAGACGTAGGAATCAGTGAGTACGTATGTAGTAACTAGTATTGGTGTGTCAATGGTTTCCAAAATTATACTCTGTTTTTAACACTGGGTGAAACAGAGGTTATATTAAAATGTGAGGAGATGCATTGTATTGTCACATGAATGATATCATCAGTGATGTGATCATTGATGTCAAGTGAGATGTCATCAGTGATGTCATTTGAGATGTCATCAGTGATGTCATCAGTGATGTCACTGACCATGTCATGAATGATGTAATATGTGACATCATCAGCAGTGGATTGCGGGTGCGCAATATATAGTTAGTGCAACTAACTATATATGGAATTTCAATGGTTTTGTGTGAGTAAAATAAGGTTTTTTAAATGCTAATTCCTAACTATATATGGTCTATAACCTATGGTTTTTTCAGTGAATTTTCAAGGTTTTGTAAATGCTAATTCCTAACTATATATGGTCTATAACCTATGGTTTTTTCAGTGAATTTCAATGGTTTTTTAATAGCAAATATCATAAGCTGTCGAATGTCAAGTACGTGGTAAGAATTTTTTTTTTCGTGTTTATGCACACTGATCTGCTTTGATTGCTGCCCCCCACCCCTCATTTCTATTAGGAGTACTCTCTCTTTGCAGATAGTGAAGGGTAGTTAACGCAGCCCTTTCCCCCTTTGTAATCCGTCGTGCCTGCTTCTCTCTCCATTTGATTGATTGTTCTCTTTGGTTCATTCTCTATTTACAAACAAGCACAGAGTCGCAATACTCTGTTTAGTCTTTGCAGATAGCGAAAAATCGTGTAAAAAAACAAAAGGAATCGAGCAAAATCAGTAGGCCACTAATGGGATCTCTTTTGACCTCGCTAAAATAGAAACATTAGGAACAACCTGTTGAAAATAGCAATGCGTATGTATATAAGCGGCGTTCATTTGTGTTCACAGTACCCCTTGTTGATTGTTTCAATCGAGCATTGAATTGTTCGAAGTTAATTCTCTTAACGATCTTCTCTACCTGCAAACGAGGAAGAATAGGAATATTCTATCTCCCTTTGCAGATAGTGAAGGGTAGGTAACGCAAGCCTTTAACACGTCGTACCTATTTCATTCCTCATTGATTGATTGATTGTCCGAACATTGACTGTTTGGGAATTAGTTCTTTTTGGAGGTATTCCCTGTTTGCAAATAAACGTAGGAAAATCTTTGCAAGTAGTGAAAGGGTACGTAATGCGGACCGTTCTCCCCCGTTGTAATCTGTCATGCCTATCTACTCCCCACTGATTGATGCACCTTTTTCACCCGGACCATTTACTAGAGATACGTCATCTGGCCCGACCAGAGAGCACCCCTAGTGAAAAGGACATATGCAATAATAACGAAGTGATCACTGTATCCTGTTAACAGAAACTTTACCATGAAACAACCTGGAAAGAAAAAAATAGGAAAACGAAAATCAGTAGGCCACTGATGAACATGAACTTTTATTAAACAACGAACAAAGAAACGATAACATAACGTAATGATAAAACCTATTAATGTCCTAGAAACAAGAAAACGTTAAAATATGCCAGTGGTGAGAGACCAGAAAAACAGTAAGAGAAACCAAATCACCCCTCGCTGTCCCACCGCCTGCCACGCCAAAAAAATCGATAGACTAGGGAAAATGCAAGTCAGTAGAACATCCACCCCCACTCTGGAAACTTCCAAGGTGGGGCAGGGTTCCGGCTACGCCCAGCCGGGAGCAGCCCATATAAGGCAGGTCCTGCTGCCACGCCTCGGCCAGGAGATCCTAACGTAGGGTGTAGCCGGAGGAGAGGCCGAGACCAGCGGGACCCGGCCAGGGGATTGCCTTTACAACGCTGAACAGTTGCAGGGGGGGGGAATGTCTCCTCGACCCTCCCCTCTCTCTCCCAGTCCGGCCGCGGTGGCCCTTGAGAGTTGCAGGTAGTCCCGCCACATGCTCTTCCGGTCCGACCACCAACGGTCGGGGGGCCGAGGCCGACGGGATCCGGCTGCAGCCGATAAACCAAGAAACCCGTTCATGGGGCCAGAGCCAGGGGCGTCCGGCCGACATCCAACGGAAGCCCGGCCCGAAGACGGACGGGACACTTCTTTCTTTTATAATGGCTGCGACAACACTGGAGGGGGATGTCTTGCACATGCCTCCGACCCCCCCCTCGTCCTCATCGCCTGGTCCGGCCATAACAAATCTCAAGCGAGACGCCGTGGGGTGCACTGGGAGGGAGAGACGGTGCGAACAGGCCTCTCCCGCCTCCCCAGGTGGAGGCTTCCCAGCTGCACCCTCAGCGCTCCAGGCGGTGGCATCCTAACAACTACAGTGCTGCACAGTTTCGGAACGACCTAGATAACGGTTCTTCCACTGTGGCCATGCTGCAACGTCTCGCCCGGCAGGGTGGAGCCCGTCCGCTCATGTGACCCCGCGATCGCCGGTAGCTGCCGAACTCTCAAAATGGCGGTCGACCTGGCAAGAGCGGGCCCAACATAAAGAAATGGCCCGGTCACTGGTTGACTCCACCACCGTAGTCCTCCACGACCTTGAAGATTCTAGAGGAGCCGCGGGAGTCTCCGACCCCCGATGGGGAATGACTGCCATGATCGCCCGTGGAGTGACGAAACTGTATCCGCGGTACGTCGGCGCTCCCATGCTGGCGCCAGCCTCACTTTGAATTACTACAATCCTGCAGACCTCACTTCCGGTGAAAGCACAGTGTGACCCGGTAGGAAAAATTATTGCACCCCCTCCCCTTTTTGACTGATAGTTCAAACCACCGATCCTTTCCTTTGCCCTTTTAACGGAACTTTGGACTGCCTCCCCCTCTTTTACATTTTCTAGAGAAAACAAAACATTAACCACTACATTAGCATAGCAGTTGACACCAGAACTGTTTTCAAATTGAAAACCAACAACATCTTCAACAGAATCCTTTTTGTTTCTGCTGTGACCCTGCTACAGCACAGGCATTGTCCCCAGCAGTAATTCTGCAATGCCGGTAAGAATAGCTGTGGTGCCTACTGGACTCACTCACCCCCGCGGCGCCCCACGCCGTTATTTGCTGGGCGGCAACTTACTAGACATCACTTTCGTGCCATCTAGATTTCAGCGCGTTCTGCTGCCTTGGAACTATTCGCACAACAGACCGCTACTGACAAGAATATTTCATTATTGGTGCTGTCAATTTCAATAAATCTATTGGATAATTAAAAAGAAATTGCCACGGTCTCTTCGTTGTTTAAATGTTTTGACTGTTTTTGTTTTGTTGTATATATTTATATGTTATTAAAGTTTTATATTCCTACTACTTTGTTGGAGTGCTATATATTTTTAATGTGACACATAATTGTAAAAACTTTGATGTACAAAGAGTCATTCCTGGAATCTTCCGCTTCAGGCTCGGTCCCCTCCCCAATCACAATACAGGATGGTTTTCAGATAGTAGGAACGCGTGTGCTGTGACGGATCACATCGGGTGTGGGCCTTGATCTACTATAACTCCTTTGAAGAGGGGTGATTCTTTACAGCTGGGGCCATAAACTACATCTGCAGGGCTAGCTGATAGCCTAGGACCGGCCTGGACATTCGGACACAGAGGAAGAGGAGTGTCAGAGGGTGCGGTAGTGAATAGGGCGAAAGGGAGGTGTCGGGCGGGCACAGAGTGTGATTCTCAGGGAAGAGCAGCGCAGATGGGGGAAGGTTTATTGCCCATGCATAAGACAGAGAGCGGTGGTGACCAGTGCCTGGGGGAGATGCTTACGAGGGTGAGGAGCCATGCTACGAATCGACAGCGTGCAGAGAGTGGGTCTGGTCAAGACATCTAAAATGGCTGCCGTGCACGACAAAAGTGTGGCATTTCAAAAAAGGCAAGATGGCGCAGACAATGTTTTTCAACACTTCCTCATTTCCTTCGAATCGAACGTTAACAGACGTTGGGGCATATTACCAAAGTTAAGCGATATTTATCGCTAACGATGCTTACCAACCAATTTTTTACCACTAAGCATCGTCAGAAATTATCGAAGATAAACCTTACTATTATCAAGGTTTATCGCAAATGCGATAATAAACGGCCGCAATGCATGAATATCGCTAAAAACTCAGCGATATTCATGCATTACCGAGCTAATACTCTTAGCCATGTTATCCACCTCCCATTGGATAACATGGCTAAGAACTGCTCAGGGCAGGTGTTACTTTTTGGAGATATTCGCGCTTAGCGCGAATATCTCCAAAAGTTGGTAATAGGAGATAGATATCTTGCATGTTGTAATGCAAGTTATTGTGGTATATGGAACTCATACCATAATCTCTCAGGAAAGCAGAAACTGATCCTTTTGGGACCGCCTAAAAAGGCCTAGGGGGTGAGGAGTACTCTACTTTGCCCCCTTTTCACGTTCCGAACTATTTTATTTTACTCTCTTCTGTAATTACACAAAATACCAGCGATAAGATGCATCGGAGACACACAGTGAGAGAAAGGAGGCCGGAGATGAAGAAGACATGTCAAATACACATTGGAGATAATATAGTGGCAGAAGGGAAGTAAATATGAGTAAACTTACCATGTAACATAAAAATGTTGCACTCTATACTATAAGTCTCATTTTATACTACAATCACTTCGCTACAACCTCATAAATTAAAAATAAAAATAAATAATGTCTCAAACAATTTTTGATTTCTAAATATAAATTTATTCTTCAGAATTTTCTAAATTTGAAACAACTAGTAACATGTCCTCATCAGTAATTTCCTCTTCAATCATCTCATCTGGAATCTCCTCATTAAAAGTCTGCAATGATGATTCTTGTAACTCTATGGTCTCCAAACACTCGATAAATTCGCCATCAAGAGATTGATCAAAAAAATCATTCAAGTCATCTCCTCCTTCTGACAATATTTCATTATTGGTGCTGTCCATTTCAATCAATGTAGTGGAATCATTCAAGTCATCTCCTCGTGACAATATTTCATTATTGGTGCTCTCAATTTCAATCAATGTAGTGGAATCATTCAAGTCATCTCCTCCTTGTGACAATATTTCATTATTGGTGCTGTCCATTTCAATCAATCTAATGGAATCATACAAGCCATCTCCTCCTTGTGACAATATTTCATTATTGGTGCTCTCAATTTCAATCAATGTAGTGGAATCATTCAAGTCATCTCCTTGTGACAATATTTCATTCTTGGTGCTGTCCATTTCAATCAATCTAATGGAATCATACAAGTCATGTCCTCCTTGTGACAATATTTCATTATTGGTGCTCTCAATTTCAATCAATGTAGTGGACAATTCAAAAGAAATTGCCACGGTCTCTTCATTGTGAGCCATTTTATTTTGAAATTGCTTGCTGTAAATTGCAGAAAAAAATAATCACTTTCATTTATCGTTTTTAGTAATACATAATATAAAACTAACTTCATCAAGTATTTAGTATAACAGAAGGACTGCAAATAAATAACAGAAAACATTTTTCAAATTATCTTCAAGTGTACAACATAGTTCCCCTTACAAATTAACAACTCACCTTTTTAAAAGTAGCAGAAGTGTTAGTACTGTGTAAATCAAACACCAGAAATTCACCACCAAAAATTCCTCACAAATGTACCTCAGACAGTAGTATCACAAAATGGCTGTGGTTTCCTCTCATTTGACATATATACATAACCAATTAACTTTCATCACACACAAATACAAAACCAAAGTAACATTTTAATTGGTTCTAAATTTCAACACTTTCAAATGTGTTTTCCCCATGCAATTTTCCATAGGACATTTACATACGTCTACAGCCTGAATGGCTGAACGGAATTACACCAAACTTGGCAAAATGGTACATCAAACCTAAGAGGTCAGGAAGGATCTACTATGCCCCCTTATGGTCATTTCCCCCTTCGCTTTGGCCTCCTCTTGTCTCTCAATCCTACCGAGGGACAAGATGGCGGCCGCTACGGACTGTTTGGAATGTTGACAGACGCCGGAGAACCAATCAGCTTCGCAAAGCTCCGTAACGCGAAAAGTACGCGAAGCGGAGCGCTGTTACAGATATATATCTTTTTTTCAACGTTAATTTCTCAAAATCCACTGGAGCACATATATTGAGACCTAGCAAAGGCACATCGGGCTACCAGTCCCTAATATTTTGCCAAGTTTCGTGCAAATCCATTCAGCCGTTCGATTATTATTATTTTGTTTTTTTTTTGCCCCGCGGGGCCCTTTTAAAACCTCCACATCAAACCTAGGGGGTCAGCGAGGATCTACTATGCCCCCTTATAGTTATTTCCCCCTTTGTTTTGACCTCCTCTTGTCTCTCGATCCTACCGAGAGACAAGATGGCGGCCGCTACGGACTGTTTGGAATGTTGACAGACGCCGGAGAACCAATCAGCTTCGCTTCACAAAGCTCCGTTGCGCGAAAAGTCCGCGAACCAGAGCGCTAACCGGTCCGCTGTTACAGATATATATCTTTTTTTAAACGTTAATTTCTCAAAATCCACTGGAGCACATATATTGAGACCTACAAAAGGCACATCGGGCTACCAGTCCCTACAATTTTGCCAAGTTTCGTGCAAATCCATTCAGCCGTTCGGGCTAAAAGTGAGGCCAACCGCCCTATGGAAAACTCAATGTTAAAAACACGTTTTGGGACCCCCCTTTTTTCTCGGCCCCCACTGGACGAACCCCCCCCAAATTTTCAAGGGCTGCTCAGAAACAAAATGTGCCATTTTCCTGAAAATTTCAGCCGATTCCGTCCACAAACGCCAAAGTTATTAGACATAGAATTTTCAAAAAACCCATAGAGAAAAAATCCTAACTATATATACCTACTGGCGACCGCCAGTAGGTAATATATATATATATATATATGAATATATATATATGAATATATACATACATATATATAACATTTTAATTATCATCCAATGGAATAGTGAAATGCACTGTTGTTCTGTAGCACTAAACGTGCTTTCCATTGAACTGCCAAATGGACCTCCTCAGTAAGGGGCATCTAGTGGGCACAGAGCAGGCACTTCAACCATCTTTCTTGGGAGGGGAGTTTGGGTTTGGGCTTGGAAGGGGTCAGTTTTGTTAGGGAGGGGTAGCTTTGGCTTTGGGAGGGGTCGTTTTGGCTTTGGGATGGGTGGTCCTGGGTATGGGAGGGGTGGCTTAGCATTTGGGAGGAGTGGGTTAGGCGGTGGAAGGGGTCTAGGCAAGGGCAAATAATACACCTTCATGCGGAAAACAGGTCGGATGGCCGGGAGGGATTTTGGCTTGATAGATAGAGGGTGTGGCAGAGGGTGGTGTGAGTGTGTCTGTTGAGATTATAGGTCCATGTGGGTCTGGTATATGTTGTGTAGGTTTGTGTGTGTGTTTCTTCCTAGGTGTATGTTGTTCAGGTGGGTGTGGGCGTTTGTGTTTTGTGGATTTTGTTTCTACTGTATATATGTGTGTGGATGAGTGTGCTGTTGAGGTGTTGGGTGTGGTGTTTGTTGATGGGGTGGTGCACATTGGGTGTGGTGGTGGTGGTACATGCGGGTGTGGTTGGTGGTGGTGGTTGGTGGTGTGGTGGGGGCTGTGGTAGGTGTGGGGGTTCTAGTGGGTATGGTGTCTATACATTGTTTGGGTGTGTGCCTGTGGTTTTTGTGGTGTTGTGTTCATGGGTGAGGTGGATGCAGTGAAGGAGACACCACCTGTTTTAGGGGGGCGGATTTGACCAAGCGGGGGGGAACAAGAGGGAAGGTGGACATGGTTCTCTGGGTGGTCCACCACCACTAGGGAGTGCTTGGTTCTGGAGGCCTCCAAAGATGATGTTGTGGAGCTGGCAGCCTCTGTTGCACGACCCTCACCCTCCGTGCCACTGGGTCCCTCGGGGTCTGGGGTCTCAGCAACCGAACTACAAGGGCTAACTGCTTTCCAACTACGTGGCCAGTGTTTCCTCCTCATGCTCCTAATGATGCTGAAGTGATATATACAATAGTTTTATTGCATCAGGGTAAACAGAACTGATCATGAACTTTGACCACAAAACAGTTTCCAAGTTTTCATATTTTACCTGCTTCAAGGCTCTAAAACTTTGGCTCTACATTAGCATAATTTCATGCATGTAGACAACATTTTCAGAAACCATTTGGTCACAGTTTTGTAATTCCCCATGATAGTTCTGATGTCATGTATGATCGTATCTCTTATCAATTTTTATGGCTCTCTTGTAACTATGTAACACCTTTACAAGGCCCAAAAATCTGCATTATTTTCATTCACAAAAAGTAAAATATGAATCAGTGTTCAATCCCCAGCACTGGCGGCAGCTCAGCTCAGCATCATGTAACCCTGGGCAATAGCTCACTAAATCTCTTCGACGGCTCCCAGCACCTTGAAACCTTAAGGGGTGATATGTGTACACCTTACAAATATGTATTAATATTATTTTTATAGTGTGGTATGTAGGTCTAAGCAATTAAACAAATCACATCAGGTGTGTGATGCTAGCATCCATCCTACAGCCACAGGACTAGTCCAATGTTGACCCCGTCCTGTGACAGAATCACTCCATTGGCGCACTGCCACGCGAACAACGCCAGCACTACTGTGAAATCTAAATAGGCTCAGCACAACCCTGCTGCCCTGACGGCGATGGAGTACTATTCGCCAGCAGAGGAGGCTGCCACATCGACAGCGATGAACCGCGTACGCAATGGTAAACACTCTTTTGTAAAAATCTAAATAGGACTCATGGTATTCCGTCAGCGTGAAAGAGTACTTTGATAGTCCGCTGCTGAGTGACAACTATAGTCCCGCCAAGCTCTAAATCAGGCCATTATAAGTAAATTAACTGTGCCAATTGGGTGTAAACCAATTTTGCCATGTTTTAAGGAGAGAGCACAATCACTTTAGCACTGGTTAGCAGCACTAAAGTTCTAATGCCAATAAAAAAGAAATTCAGAAAACAGGAGGGGTGAGGGCAAAAGGTTTGGGGCTTACCCTGTGTAGAGGACCACGTCCAACACAAGAGACTGCCCCAACTTTGTCAGTTGTACCCAGAGACAGCTCACAACTTCACAGCAGCTTTGATGGGGATTACTGACTTCCACAAGAGGGTAGACAGCTCTTGTGAAATGCTGGTGCCTCACTCTCAGCTCATCAGAATCCAGTTGCCAGGATCCCTGCTGAGTCTCACTTCCTCCAGGCTCTCTTGACCTCCTCACAGGGCACACTGGTTTTGGAAGACAGGCAGAGAAAGCTGGTGCTCCAGACACAGTGCAAGTGTTCTTGGCCTCGGAGATAATGGCCCCTTACTCATCTGAGCAATTGACTGACCTTAGTTGCCAGTCCTGATTGCAGCAGCTCAGAATCTTGGTATTCTTCTTTTCTCTGATGAACAGGGTGCCATTAAAAGCTTGTGGGACTAATCTCACACCTTTACAGTCCAATTCCAGAGACAGATGTCCATTAGTATCTTGTCCTTTGAATTTTGGGTTGAGGATGTCAAGTTATTTGAAGTGCCCTCTTCTCTGCTCTGTCTTTTGTCAAAGGAGCAGTCTGCCACAGCAGGAGTGGCTCCACTCCTGACTGACCCACAATACAGGCTAAGGGAAAAAATGGGTTTTATACCTGACTGCCAGCCTCCACTGAAATATACCTCACAGATGTTGAAAGGGCTAAATCTTCTACTCTAGCAAGACTCCCTGGCCCTACAGTGCCAACCTCATCAGACCCACCATTTACCTAACAATGAACCTAGCCCCACTGACCACTAACTCTTTCTAGAATCAAAGAGAACCTTGATGTACAGAAAATGTAAATTTTGCTTCCCTCCCTCCAGTGTGTATGGTCCCACTACAGGCCTAAGAAATGCCATCAATCTACTTCTCCTTTCTGGTGTTTGCTGTCCTCACCTCCATTAGCCTTCGCAGGCCCTGGGCTTCTAAAATAGAGTGTGTTGTGCACTGTCTGGCACCGCACCCAATCACCATGTTGACCATGGATGAATTAAGCACACAGTAGCAGAACTTGAATGGGAAGGCCAGTCAACAGCACTCCTATGAGGGTAGCAGTTGCTGTACACCTCCCAGTCTAAAAAGACCGCATTACCATGAGACAGGCCTCAGTCATGGTGCTCATGCATGATTTGTGTTCACCCATGACCAAAAATAAGTACCAGGGACCCAGAGATCCACGTAGCTGTGGCACTCAGGACAGGTTTGCATTTCTTGACCGTGTAGGGGACTTTGTGTGATTTTTTGAGTGTGTAACATGTTTAGTAGGTGGTAAAGTGTTGGGTAGCTTAGCGCTCTCACTGCCACCTTCTGTGAAACTGGGCACCTTCATTTGGGTATGTGGTTGGATCCTACAATGCTTAAACACCAAAATCCCTTATCCCTTAAATATCTGCTATCTTATCTAGATTTCGTGTATCTTTTCCAGGTACGAGGATGGCCTGATCACCTGTTCTTTAACTCAACACACAAAACACCAGGTTATTCCGCTTTATGAGCTGTGAACCTTTCAATTGAAAGACCACAACCTTTTTCTATTTAATCCTCATATCACCTCAGATGTGCACCTTAAATTATAAAAATAACTTCTCCTAAGGGCATCCCTGCAGATGCAATTTTCGACAGTTGCTCCTCTGATTTAATTGGTTAAATATTACTAGACACTTGCAACATCTGAGATGAAATGGTACTGTGAGGGCCCATGTCTTGGTAAGTGAAAACTGCAATCTTGGAAACCGAGATGTGTTAGCTTGTTCACTTGTCAGCCACCTAGAACATGTTCAATTTCTGCTGGCTGATATGCATCAGTGGATCTCTCTTGCAAAGTACTGAGACTGCTAAAGAGTCTTGGTGTGTGTATGGTCAGAGCTCTCTGGCTGTTATCCAGAAACAACCTTTCTTTAGTGCTACCCCTTACAACAGGAGGTTCTCCAGCCTAAAACATTCACAAAGAGGTGTGAGATCTCTGCCTTTGACTGTGAATAAAAAAGACAAAAGGCTGGGCTCCCATAAAGGTAACCTCAACCTTGCACACACAGACTCTGCAGTGCGCTGCCCAGTGTGAAGTGGTGCAATACCTTTTCGAGACTACTAAGCGCAATTACAAATTACAATGTGTGCATCATAACAGGAGTGCATATTTGTATGAACGTGTGGAAAATGACAAAATGTATATGTACATAAGCGGCGTTCATTTGTGTTCACCCTCGCCACTGTTGAAGGTAAAGAAAGTCACGAAACAGTGGCCCCGCCATCTTGTTCCCTTTTAGGCTCCATCACGAACATAGATAGTAACCATCTTTGTGTCATGACCTCTCTGCCCATTGCCGATAGCCATCTCTCTCTCTCTCTCTCTCTCTCCAGCCCCGCAAGCACCCCGCACCCCGACAGCCCCCGGTCTCTCCTGTTCGGGCCATAAACGCACCGCTAAACACGACCTTGTCACCACTCTGCCCCCTCGCTCTTTCATCCTACTCATAGAACGGGCCCTTTTGGTAACCTCTTCCTCCCGGCCCGGTTGCCCGGCCTGATCCCAGGCCATCACCTAGCCCAACAGATGCAGTTTATTGCTTCCTACAGTAGGACCTCGCCTCACATCAGAGGAACGGTGATTAATCAAGGCCTTCACACCCCTAGATCCGACCGACACCCCTGCATTCCTCCCAGGAACACCCTTCCTCTCTTCTGATGACCCCCCCTCCCGGCTACACCTGGCTTCTCGACTCGGTCCCACATCATAAAACTAGGTCTCGTGGATGTACCCCTCCGGCCCCGCATAGCGAAACATGATCTTATCGCCTGCCCAACCTTAGATCTGACCACCCCCTCCTGCCCTCGTGCCCTGTTGGAATGTCCGGCTGCAGATTACAATCACATGTCACATTTGGGAGGGGAAAACAACATCAGAGCGGTCGGTATGGGAATGGGCCTGGAGCTGGGGTCCCAAACATGCCCTTTTTGTACTTTAAAGTGTCTTTATTGCAATAAGGAATGTTTGTACATCATAAACCTGTGTATAAAAGACGGAGCCGTAGAGAAACTTGTTAGAGCACCTCGAGAAGATACCCTGTTGTCTGATTTGACGTGTTCTGTTCCGTCGGAAATAAACTCCTGTTTCCTGCCTTCCAATCTCCAGCGCCTGCCTCTTTATTTGGTAAATCGTAAGTTGGGTGAGAAGCGGCTAACGCCGGGCAAACCTAGAAAAAGGGGTAAAACGACCTGATCTGCCTGAACCCTTTTTCATCAATTGGCGTCCCAAACGTGGGGCCCATCAGCGACACGTGGATCCAGTGAGAGAGGTCCCAACGACAGAGTGAACGACTGCAACGATCGGGAAGAGCTCCTGCCTGATAGACCCTTGTCTGGCAGCCGATCATCCGAACTTCACTGGTTCCGAACAGACCTCTCTCGAGTGATCTACGGTCCTGACTGGGAACCATCAGGAGTGCCACAGCAATTACGGAGAATAGAGGACGATCGGGCGCTGGAAACGGAAGACGAGAAACTGTCCATACGGTCCGGGTAAGGTCGTGTAAACACGGCAAATTGCGAATTGATTGTTTGATTGTCATTGGAAAATACTAGTATTACGCATTTTGATTGTTTTGTCCTGAGAGATTCTCTGTCTACAAACGGGGAAGGATAGGAGTATTCTCCCTTTGCAGATAGTGAAGGGTGGGTAGCGCAGGCTTTTGCCCCCGTTGTAACCCGTCGCGCCTACTTCCCTCTCCATTTGATTGATTGTTATCCAAGCATTTATTGTTTTGGAATTGGTTCTCTTTGGATCATTCTCTATTTGCAAACAAGCACAGAGCCGCCATACTCTGTTTAGTCTTTGCAGATAGTGAAGGATAGGTAACGCAGGCTTTTGCCCCCGTTGTAATCCGTCGTGCCTATTTTTATCCCCCACTGATTGATTGTTTGACCGGACCTTGATCGTTCGGAATTGGTTCTTGGAAAGGATCTTCTCTGCCTACAAACAGAGAGGAACAGGAAGATCTCTCTCTTTGCAGATAGTGAAGGGTAGGTAGCGCAGGCTTTTGCCCCCGTTGTAACCCGTCGCGCCTATTTTATTCCTCATTTGATTGATTGATTGTTTGTCCGAACTTGACTGTTTGGAATTGGTTCTCTCTTTGGGTATTCCCTATTTGCGAATACTGTAGAATAGAAATATTCTACCTAGTCTCCGCAAAGTAGCGAAGGATAGGTAGTGCTGACTTTTGTCCCCGTTGTAACCCGTCATGCCTATCTTCGCCCCATTGCTCAGCAGTTGGTTCAGCCCGGACCATTTATTAGAGGTAGACCATCTGGCTCCACTGGAGGACACCCCTAATAAAAAGGACATATTTAAAGAAAATGCGGATTAGCCGCTGTGTCGTGCTAGCAAATAAAAGAACATAAGAATCGTTAGGAAAAACAAAAGGAATCGAGTAAAATCAGTAGGCCACTGATGAGATCTCTTTTCAACCTCACTGAAATGGAAGCATTAGGAACAACCCCTCAGGAAATATGAAACTAGTGAGGAAAGCCGAACTCAACACCATGATGACTGCGAAACAGCTCGGCTCCACCGACCACCCCTCCCAATTAACGACAAACCCTAGGCAAATATTAGAAATATACAACACTATAGCAAAGTAACAGGTTAAAACGTTTTTATTTGAACAAAAATATATTAAACAACTATTTACACGGCAAACGGCTGCAACAACAAACCCACAATGCATTTCGCCGTCTGCTCGACGCCGTTCCTGTCCCTCCTTCCCTAAAGTAACAATGTTGGGCTACTTTGGGCTACTTTCTAGTAGATTTTTGGGCGTCAGAAAGTCTACAAAGCCGTCGGCGGCGGCCTGGGGGTGGAGAACCATTACGCGAATAGTCCGGAGGCGACACCACGCGCCAAGGCCTGTCCCCGGGATGAACCAAGGGACCCGTTCCTGGGGCCGTGGCAAAGAGCGGCCGGCCGCCGAAGGCATGGGCCCGACCCGGAATGTACTGGTCCTCCCATTCCCTTCTTCTCCCGGCGCCTTACAGGCCACGGGGGGGGGATGTCTTGCATATGCCTCCGACCCCCCCCTCTTCTTCATCGCCTGGTCCGGCCATAACAAATGTCAGCGAGACGCCGTGGGTGCACTGGGAGGGAGAGACGGCGCGGACGAGCCTCTCCCACCTCCCCAGGAGGAGGCCCCTCAGCTGCACCCCCAATGCTCCACACACCCGGCAAAGGGTTCGTCCACTCTTGCGGTGCAGGGATGCTCCACACACCCGGCAAAGGGTTCGTCCACTCTTGCAGTATAGGGACGCTCCACACACACCCAGCAGGGTCTCGTCCACTGTGGCGGTGCTACGACGCCTCACCCAACAGGCCGGAGTCCGTCTGCTCATTTGACCCAGTGACTGCCGGTAGCTGCAGAACTCCTGAAAATGGCGGTCGACCTTGCAGGAACGAACCTGGTGTGCAAGGATGGCCTGGTCGCTGGCCAGCTAGAAGGGCGAGTCCTCCGTTCAGGGACGTTCTCCTCAGCTTTGAAGATTCTACGAGAGTTGCGGAGGGCCCTCGACTTCCGCGGGCCCCCGATTGCCCCCGGTGGGAAATGACTGCCATGATTGCCCGCAGAACGGCCAAGACGTAGCCACGAGACGTCGGCGCCCTCATGCTGGCGCCAGCCTCAGTTTTGAATGACCCAAGATACTGCAGACTACCGATTTGATCAGTTCCGGTGGAACATCAGTACGACCCGGTAGGAAAGATTGTTGCCCCTCCCTTTTCTTTGATTGATGGTTCATGTCACCGGTCCCTTCTGTTGCCCCTTAACGAAACTTCTGGACTGCTGAAAGAGGTTCTGGTCCGACCACGAGTTGGTGGAGACATTTTGACTATACTTGGGCCCCACCCAAAATGGCGCCGGTACAAACGAAACTCGCAATTCCCCGTTGTGTTCCGGATGCTCAGACTTGATATCATGAGATATGTATGCAGTTTTTGAAGCGCATGGCGGGAGGGGATGAGTATTGCTTGAACATTCGAACAATGAATTTGATATTAAGTTCCGACGCATCATTGATTACAGTATTATTGAAAGTTCGAATCTTTTTGACACTGATGGTACTTACCCACAATGAATTTTCGATATGATTTTATTGCACTTATCGTACCTTGATGAAATAAAACAACCACCGACTCAGTTATGTTTTCCGCAGATAAATATGCCCTCATGTACAGTTCCAGTCTGCTCCGTGGCTGGCCCACGTGGTTGTAGGCCTGCATTTGTACGTCAACATTTTTTAAATAAAGATTTTGTGACAAACAAATAGTCGTAGCTTTTGGATTGGTAAGTTCGAATACATAGCCCTTGTTTCCGATCTACGTAAAATATAGGCGAAATAAAGCAAGTCGATTACTGAAGGGTTAAAAAGCAAAGTACCTAGAAATATTGAAAATGTGAACGATCCAAGTTGTTGCGTGTGTTTTTTTTCTTTTTCTTTTGTGCAACCTAAGGCAATCGATGAAGGTCCCGGTGTTCTGTTTCACTTTGTATGCCACATATCTCAGGGAAATTGTTTCAGATGCCCCTAAACCAGACCCGGTACCACTGTAGACCACCCCGACTCCTCGAAGAAGAACACGAGTTCACCCACTTTACCCTGATTGCCCTTTTGTTTCGACCCCCCCACACAAGATCCGCAATACCACACGTGGACGATCTATGCAATGTGCAGTCCATAAATGATTATGCCTCCCGCACCACCAGTCCCTCGGGGCTTAAAACGCCGAGATGGAAGGGACTGCACCCCGCGGAGATAGGTCGAAATACGTAGTAAGTAAAAAGCCTTTTGGGTTTATGCGCGCGAATGTGTCTTTAAACGCTGCCCCCACCCCTTCTTCTTCCCCTTCTTTCTGCAGGTCGCATCAGAACATCGACTAAAGTGTGGAGAAGACCTAAGCAACGCGGATTTGGGTGATATGAATGCATGCGTGTATGACCGAATGTGTGTAACTCGACTGGATATACGTTGCACGCGTTGACCTGATAAGAGAGATGTTTTTGTACGACTTGAATGATGATTGGACGGCCGATGGAATGGGGAAAAGGGGGTCTGAACATAGTACCTATACACGACGAACAGACATAGATATAACACACCCTTACTTAGAAACGACCATCTCTCTAATAATGCAACCAAGAATGACGTGCACCTACGAGTAGATTCTTACGCCATGAAACTCGAAGTTGCCCATTGTTCCCCCAACTAACACCCTCCGTTGCCTCAGCCTGGATACCCGTTCGCTAAAAATGATTCAAAGATCCCACCGTAAGTACTAGCCCGACCAGGATAGTTCCCGAACAATTGACGAAAGTATAAGTATTTGCAACAGAGACAAACAACAAAAGACAGCCAGGCGAATTAAATAGGAAACTAAGGATGCGCAGCATGCAGGAGGAAATGTCTTTGGCCAAGTACTGTTCTATGTTTTGTCTTGAGTTCTGTATGTAAATGCATGTACCCCCCCCTCGCCTGAATTCATGTGTACGTAGTATATGGATTTACGTTGTCCCTCAGTCTGTGTTTCTATATAATATGACCCCTACTGTTTTGTGTTTTGTGCGCACCAAAATGGCCTATTATTGTACACGTCTCTCTCTCTCTCGTCCTTTCCCTTCATGTTGTACGTGTACCGAATAGTTCATTTAAAATGCGAACGACCCCTGCTCCCTCTTCCTCTGTGTGGTAATGTTGTGCCCCGCCGGCACGAGCCTAATTGGTTTTTCGAACACAAAGGTGATCGACAAATTGCCAGAAACTAAAACAATTGTAATTTGCCATGTTACTACCTCTCCGTTTCTGTAAAAATGATAGAACTCGAATTGGCTATAAAGGAAAGGACAGGTAAGACGACTGATGTCCCCCTAATCTGGCCCTTTTTATAGGAGGACTATACGTCAGTGGCCTTCTGCTCTCAGCTCGTTAGAAACACAATCTCCTAGGCCAAGATTGCCCCACCCCTCCGCACCCAAGTACGGATGTCCAAAACGTCCCCGTTCCTCCCGCTTGACCCCAGCTCCGTAAACTCGAGGTATAACTGATGACCCTGCTTAACTATTGCTCCCCGAGAAAAGAGTGTTTAGCCTCTACCCCTCTCTCATGATGATAAAAGACTGCCAGGGCTAGGGTCAGAAAGCCACATGCGACATGAATGAACGCCAAATAGACTTAGTTCAAACTCAGTAGACATGCCTGTATACATACTCCACAGTGATAACTTCTGACCGTGACCGATGAAACGTACCCCCAGCTACCTAGATCTGGGATGGAATTGAAATGTATAAATGCCTCCTCTTGCCAGTTCGCTAAAACCTGTTTTGTACCCATTCGAGGATACACAGCCACCGGAGGAGAGGGGCTGGACGTGACGCACAGCCTGGCCACAGATCGTGAGGCACGTGTGACCTCGACCTAAGATGGAGCCGCAGAGCAACGGGACGCGGGACGATGCACCACTCTCAAACGCAGAAAACGAAGGAATGGAGGGCTGCCTTGAAGCCCTCTGCTTGTTGACCCACGCGTGCCAGAAGTCCCCGCCCTTTGAGCCCGATTGATGGACCTGCCTGCGCATCACCCTTTTGCTCCCTTGGTCCGTCTCAAAGATCTGGTCCCACTCCGCCCTCTCCTCCCTCGATTATCCGACAACACCCCTTCTATCCTTTCCACGTGGATTCTGACTCCGAGAAAGAAATGCAGGTGCCCAGCATAAGGCACCCTTAAGAGAGATAAGCTAGGAAACAGGACTGTGGCCTAACGGCAAAGGACAGATCACACCCTGCGACGTGTAAAGAAGGACCCAACCTTAGATCTGACCACCCCCTCCTGCGCTCGTGCCCTGTTGGAATGTCCGGCTGCAGATTACAATCACATGTCACATTTGGGAGGGGAAAACAACATCAGAGCGGTCGGTATGGGAATGGGCCTGGAGCTGGGGTCCCAAACATGCCCTTTTTGTACTTCAAAGTGTCTTTATTGCAATAAGGAATGTTTGTACATCATAAACCTGTGTATAAAAGACGGAGCCGTAGAGAAACTTGTTAGAGCACCTCGAGAAGATACCCTGTTGTCTGATTTGACGTGTTCTGTTCCGTCGGAAATAAACTCCTGTTTCCTGCCTTCCAATCTCCAGCGCCTGCCTCTTTATTTGGTAAATCGTAAGTTGGGTGAGAAGCGGCTAACGCCGGGCAAACCTAGAAAAAGGGGTAAAACGACCTGATCTGCCTGAACCCTTTTTCATCAAACGTATCTGGTTAATGTGAAAGTGTAAGAAGGAGAAAGACGGTGAGTGAGTATCCATGATTGTGCTTGTGGCAGTGAGTAAGCAGACACACTTTTGACGTTGTATGCATGTATTAGTATAAATATTCTTTAGTCCAGATAAGAATGTGTGAGTCACAGTATATCAGTGTGTGTAAGCGTGTGAATGAGTGCATAGAAATGATTTTGTAAATAAATGAATGTGAATAGGTATGCATGAGTAAGTGTGCAAGGACGTTAGAGTGAGTATAAGTGAACACCAAGATGTATTACCGATCAAAAATAAGCTTGTGTGTGTAATTGTGTTAGTGGGGGTGTGGCAGCGGAAGCACTTTTTAAAGCAAAACGAAAATCTAGCACAAGTCTCTTAGGACTGCTATCTTTCAAATTTCTTTCTATACTTTACCACAGAGAGGCATTGGTCTTCTGATGGACCTTTTTTCATCATAGTAAGGGGTGGAATCTAGGATAGCCCACTGCTTGTCTACCCAATGAGGACCATTAATTGATAGCCAACTCCCAAGCCCAGTTTCAAAACAAGAACATTAAATCTCAAATTAATGACTCACAACAGCTCTTTGAAATACATTAATTATTGTAGTAGAGATTCAAAATTAATACAAATATCATTTTTAGCAATTCTGTCAAGCATACTAATGCATACAGCAAAAATCTAAACATTTAGTTAATCAATTCAAAGAATGCAAAGGATGGTTTCCAAGGTAAAGGATGGTTTAATTAGAAATCTGTCAAAGGGACAAAGGATTCAAGTTAACTAGGGAAAGTCCCTATCTTACACGTACATTTTCCATCTGGTTGCATCAAGCCTGATTTTATTAAACTATTTGTTAAGGCCGGGTTAATACCAATTCTTATCTTACAAACGTCCATTCTTAGCCATTGGTTCGGTAGTGTGTCTAGATAGGGATAACTGATTTATTTCTCCCAGCTATTACTCATACATTTTACAGAGTCTTTCTTACTCAGCAAAGGATTTCTGCACCATATTGGAGTTGCGAGGGGATTATTGCTTTGTAGGCCGTTAGTAATGGTCTATGGGACATATCACCATAACTGCGATTGAATCTTTTCATCCCACATACCGCTAGTTGTGCTTTTATTTTCTGCACCTCCAGATGCGTACCCCACTTCAAGGAACTTGTAAACCATATTCCAAGGTATTT
Organism: Lissotriton helveticus; assembly: GCF_964261635.1. Taxonomy (NCBI): domain Eukaryota; kingdom Metazoa; phylum Chordata; class Amphibia; order Caudata; family Salamandridae; genus Lissotriton; species Lissotriton helveticus. The sequence continues at coordinate 1,629,476,657 of NC_136063.1, read as the reverse complement.
GTATTCATTTACAATATCTAATTTGGTTTGACCCAAATACCAATTGAACTTCATATTCCTCTTCCCGACGCACAGAATTTTAGTTTTGTTCATGTTTACTGTATGTCGTTTTGCCCTACAATGTGAGCTGAAGATGTTTAGCTTCCTTTGTAGACCAATCTCAGTTTGATCCAATATTACTAGGTCATCGGCAAACAGCAAACAGGACAAATGCTTCCCATTTACTTTTGGGCTAGCACCTCTAGCAGACATCAGGATAGAAGGCAGATCTGCTAGAAATATGGCAACGAGAAGCGGTGCCAAAACGCAGCCGCCTTGTATAAGGCCATTATTTATCGATATTTCGGGTTTAGGGCCAATTTTGGCTGTGCAATTCCTGAATTACCAACAGGAGATCCTCAGGAGCCCGTTGTTTATCAGGGTCTACCACAAACACTCTCTATCCACCAAATTTAATGCTGCGTGAAAGTCCACGAAGCAGCAATACAGCTTGCCTTGCAGCTCCAAGGACTTCCATGCCACAGCCCATAGGGCGAAGCAGTGATCAATAGAGAATGTCCTTCCTTAAAGCCTCCCTGTTCCTCTGGCACTATCGACTGCCGCTCTACCCATTCCTTTAATCTACCAAGGATTATTTTAGAGAATACCTTTTCTCCAGTGTCCAAAAAGTTGATTAATCTGTAATTCCTTGGATCTTTCCTATCACCCTTTTTATGTAGTGGTCTAATAATTGCCCCATCTCCAAGTTTTGGGGATATAACCTGAATAGAAAATAGCAATACATATATGGGATAGGAATCCTGCCCACCAATCTATTTGTGTTTTGATTATAATGGCGGGAAGATTATCGGGCCCTGCTGCACGAGATAAGTTTAGCTTCTTGATTATTTCTTTTACTTTTTCTACATTAAAAGCTGTTTTTAGAGCTTCTACGGACCCTGTCCAATTAGGTTTGTCCCTATTTATGTCTGGAGCTCTACCCGCTTCATATAAATTACCTAAATAATTTACCCAAGCGGCCTCCTCCACAACACAGCTTATGTTTCCAGGGGTCCTACCTGAGGCATCCTGTATCAACCTCCAGAAACCTTTTACATTTTTAGTTTCTATTGTCTCTAGCAGGTTTTTATAGCTCTAACATGCAACATAAGAGTTTTGCACCGATATATGATATCAGGTCACTTATGCTAGAAATGTTAAGTTTTTTTAATGTTTCATTATCACGACATCTTTGTTAGAAAAATAAGAAATCAGTTAAAAAATGTATCTCAAAATCACTATGTTTATTGACTCTACCATTCTCTAACTAACCAAGCACACTTTTACTGTACTGGATGGCTCACTTTTCATTTTCAATATTGTTTTCTACACATGTACAGGGTGCACATTTACAGTTTGTTGTCGTTTTCTGTAGTTTTGTCTCAATCTGAAAAATCTGTATTTTTGCTCCAAAAAGGGTTATTGTGGAAGGATGTATGACGTTACAATGCATACTTTTACAACGCCTACCTTTACAACGCGGTTTTTACAACGCATACCATTACAACGCATAATGCTTTTTGGCGCTGGATAGTGAATAGTTTAATTTACTATTCCAACTCCAGTCCCCGTGGATAGTAGTGAAGGTTATTGGATAGTAAATTAATCTATTCCCTATCCTAGAGCGCCCCCCAGAGCAATGCGTTGTAATAGTTTGCGTTGTAAAAGTTGCGTTGTAATGGTAGTACGTTGTAAAAGTTTCGTTGTAAAGGTTGTTTACCATTGTGGAATGATGTGCTGAAATGACTGCAGTTATTTAATTGTGTGTAAATGTGAATGAGGAGGTGTGAGAGTAAGTGTTTAATTTGTGTGCACTTTGGAAGTGAACGTGTGTGATAATTTCTGAGTCAACACATGTATGTTCAACCAGTTAGTAAAAGATAAGGTTCAGCAACTAAAATCTCACAAAGGCTACTTTGGATGGCGCAAATTTTACCCACAACACTAAATGCCTCAGGATGCTGGTGGGTGAAGTGGAACTGCCTACGCTCAAGAAATAATCCTGCCTCTTCTGCAGAGAATCAGTAATGGACAACTGGAACACATTAATGACTGCGGAGATGTGCAATACCAGAAGGAAATACTTGGGCCTCACATCCTGTGTAGACATGCACTGACATAACAAAAGATGTTAGGAAAAAGAAAATAGACCCTGAGGGTAGATATGTGATTGTGGATGTGTTTCTGAATGGGAAACAGCTGATACTGGTCAGTATTTTTTGCATCAAATTTTGAACAGTAGGCCATTTACAATTTGCTACATAGCCACCTGGCACCTCCAATGTGTCTCCCCTAGCTATGGGGAGGAGACTTTAACAGTCTCCCTTACATGCATGTGGATAGGTAATTTCCCCCACACTCTGACACATGTCCAACAAAGTCTCAGAAATACTCTAGCTGTGGTTAGCTCACTGGCGATTGCATGATATATGCAGGGTGGCATATCTGCTGGGCAGATAATTTACACATTACACCCAGGTACATGATCTCTATTGTAGAGTGGACTGAATGTTGCACTCTGACAAGTTGGTGGGCTCAACACAGAGAGAAATGCACATGGTAGGAGTCTTTTCTGATCACTCATCGGTGGTGGTTGAGATCAAGTGGGGCCAAGAGAGGTTGTGTATACCTATGTAAAAACAACAGTTGATGGACAGAATGCAGAACAATGTCATACATTCACCCCAGTATAGAGATCTGGGCCTGAATCCATCATTTTTTTGCTCAGCCATTCCAGTTTGAACCCAGCCATATGCAAATCAGTCTTGACCCTGTGCCCCATGAGAACAGTCCATCCCGAACTGGAATGTTAGGCCCTTAACTTTAGGAACACCCTCATTTTTAAAGACAGCTACTAGATATACATGCTTTGATTCCCCTACTCCCACTTTACACCCCTCACTTTAGTGCATCCCTCGGTCACACCATAGACCAATCTTTGTGTCCCCTGGGAAAATGTTTGTGAGTGAGAACCCATGAACCAGAGGGAATGTACAAGGCCCAACTGTCACCTACCCAAGACATGTATTCAGAGACAATCAGAGGCACAGAATGGTTCATGTAAAAAAATGCCCACTTTCTAAAAGTGTCATTTTCAGACTTGCAACTTAAATCCAACTTAATCATAAGTTGGGATCTTAAAGTTGGGATCTTAAATTGTGAGTCTAGAGACGCAACACTTCAAATGTTTATGTTTTCTCAATTGGAAATTACACTGTTATTCCCATGTTAACCTATGGGTGAGTTAGGCCTTGTTGTAGTGAAAAACAAAATTGAGAGTATTTCACTGCCAGGGCATGTAAAACTGAAAAGTACATGTCCTACTTTTTAAATACCCTACACCATCCATTAGGGCTGTAATAAAAAAGAAGGTTTGCGCCTGGCAAGCAGTTTAACTTGCCAGGCCGACATGGCAGTTTAAAACTGCACACACAGGCTCTGCAATGGCAGGCCTCAGACATGTTTAAAGGGCTACTCAATGTATAGCAGTCAGTGCTGCACGCCCACTAGTATCATTTAATTTAGAGGGCTGGGCACAAGTGATACACTTTATTAGGGGCTTTTAAGTAAATTAAATATGCCAACTGTGGACAAGTCAATGTTATCATGCTTTAAGTAGAGAGCACATGCCCTTTAGCACTTGTAGCAGTGGTAAAGAGCCCAGGAGTAAAGCCAACAAAAATGAATTCAGCAAAAAAGGGAGGAGGAAGAAAAAGGTTTGGGGGTACCCTTGCAGAAACGGTCAAGTCCAACCTTCATGATGAAAGAGAATTTGCATAGGCAACTGCCTTTCTTATATGAGATTGGGATATGTGTGTTTATGTTTCTGCATTCTATACTTTGTTCCAAGGAGGTCTAAAAAAGCATATTGAGGTCGAAATTTGTCACCACAATAAGAAATTAAAATGAAAAGAAAAGTTAATTTGTGTACACAATGATTTAGGAGAGAAATAGAATTTCTCATTTGAAAACCATTTAAGCACAGGTATTGCTTTCACACCGATAAAGGAAGTTATCTCATGCCTCTGAAAATAATTAGTATCCAAGCTAGAATTAAATATATGTAGGTAACCATAGTTCGCGGTGCACATGAAGTCACACTCTTTTGCTTAAATTTGATATGATGCCTTTTTTTAGGTTGATTTACAGTATTTCCATTAGCCATCACGAGGCATTTCATCCTATACATACAATGTTGTACAATCAACTCTGGATACTCCTCATAAAAAGCAATGCATGTTTGTAAAATACACACTTGTCCAAGTTCTTGAAAACAAGTTAATTTGTACAGCAAAGCAGCACAGCTTGATCCTTCACCTTCTTCTAGTCACTCCCCAGGGATCAGAATCTGGAACGTGGGGGGTGCACCCAGATGTGTAGCTACTACATATAATACATTCCATAAAGGTACAGTACACAATACAACACAACTCATCTTCCCCATTTATAAATCAAACAAAGAATCAAAAATGATATAACAATTAAAATGTTGATAATATTAAATAAATAATGAACGCAAGAAAATGTTATGCATAAGTTCATTTTCAAAAGTAAGAGGGAGTAATCTTACTCCTTATAAACAGCTTCCTCCCACTAATCATCTGTCCAACACACACAGTCCAAAAGCCATTTGGGTTTATTCTTCACTATTTTGCTAGTGATATTCTCATCAATCTCATCAACCTGACTCCTTGTACCAAAATTTACATTTTGATGATTTACATTTTATAGAACAACCTCCTCCAACTCTGAGTTCTCTGCAACCTCGTCATAAACATGTACTCTACCATTACCAAAGTTGATCTTCTCCATGGTTTCCTCATAAGCCACTCCTTCTGGAGACCTCTTGTCTGCGAATTCATCATCAACACTTCATTCCGTGGAACTATCATTCTCCACTCTCTCAGCACTTTCACTGGCAAATCTCCCTTACGCACAATAGAACCTTGACTCCTGGGATCAGAACACATCATCTCTTCATCAAGATCCCACAAAACCTCCTGTTGCATTTAGAATCTTCCTGTATTACTTCCTTATTCCTCAAAATTACAATCCTCTTAAGATGCAACACCTTGCCATCACTCAACTGAACAGCATTGCGCAAAATCTGGATAAATCTCAAAAGGTCAGAAAACTGACTCTCTCCTTCCCTCACCTTTCTTTTGTTTTTTCACCTTCACCCACATGCCTTCCTCAACCTCCGCTTCTTCAGCATTATTTTTCAAGTTACACTGTTACCTGTATTTTAAACGAGTATCAGTAATCTTCCTTCTTTTTTAGTGTCCAGAAAATTCAACACAGCATCCGTGTCAACATTGTTTACTATACTGACCACTGACCAGTTCGAGAAAATTTCTAATAAAGCAATATCATATTATGCTCACTCCCTACAGGCCCCATTATATCAATTTACCACTAATACCAAAAGTTTCATAGGAATAACTGGTTTACACAACTAGGCCTAAGAGTTCTCAAACTTTTTTCTAGATTTGGCACATTCAACACAACTCCTTACCATCCTTTCTACAGATGTATCTAATCCTGGCCACCGAAAGCATTTTTTAACACTTTGCTTAGTTTTTAAAATGCCCCCATGACCTTCATGGCACAATTTAACTATTACATTTATCAGGGTTACTGGTGGAATTACTCTAACGGCCTTTTCTTACTACCCTCCTTGTCACAGACAGTTCATTCCATATTTCCCAAACATTTTTCAACTCAGCAGAAAAGTCAGATTTCTTAGGCCGTGCCTGTTCTACGAGCCTTATCAGGTTTGGTAGCAATGTATCCTCACAATATTCATTTTTCCATTCCTTTTCATCCCTTCCCAGTACACCTAGATCATGAATCAGGACGAATTGACATTCTTCCCACTCATTTTCGTCCAACTGTCGAATTTCCAGAGGCATTCTTGACAACAAATAAGCAGTAATGTTATTTTTACCTGGAACATATTCAGTCTTATAAATGAAGTCCTGTATTCTCATAGACATTATTGCAATTCTCGCTGAGACTCTGAACATAGCTTCTGCTGTTGACAATTTTACCAAAGGCTTTTGCTCACTTCTCACAATGCATGGTTTCCCCAAACAAAAGATCTGAAGTGCTCTGGCTTCCAGGTACAGACAAGAGCCTCTTTTTCAATAACTGAAAACATTCCCTCTTTAGGTGACAAGGCTTGAGAGGTGAATGATATTGTCATCTCATCACCCTTGGCATTTTTTTGTGTTAAACCCCCTCTCAACCTTTTGTTACTTGCACCTGTGGTGATAATATTCTCCAAATTGGGGTCAATACATGTCAAAGAGGGAGCCGTGACAATTGCATTTTTAATCCCCCTGAACTCTATTTGACATACTTCCTACCAATTAAATTTGGATTTATTTTTTAACATTTGCCTCACATTGTATACCATGTCTGCAAGCCCCTTCACAAACTTTGCATTAAATTCCACTAGGCCGAGGAATGATCTCACTTCATCCCTGCATCCACCAACGCAAATACAGAAGTAACACTTGATGCATCAATCTCTGAAAAACTGCGGCTGCTGAGAATAAACCAAAGGGCATCCTTTTATTCTGATAACATTCCATGGGTGCAATAAACACAGTACATTTCTTACTATACACATGCAATGAAATTTGGTAGGATTCCGCTCCCAGATTGATTGTGGAGAACCATTTTCACCATTGGTTAAAGCCGACATTTCTGAACGTTTGGGCAAAGGAAACTTAACCAGCAATATGTTGTTGTTCAAATGACCTAAATCAATACAAATTCTGAGATTCCCTTTTCCCAAGAAGGGGAGTGTTCCCAACTTTGTGTATTTTAGGGCAAGCCTCCTTCTTTAAAACAATTTGGTGTGCAAACTTTGTGAGATTCCCAATTTTTCCCCTGGACACCCAAGGGAATGTCTTGAGCAGGACATTACCCACACTCTCACTATTATCTATGATCATGACCAGCTCAGGACTATTGTGGGGTTCAAAACAATATGAAGATTTCCCTGATCATGTCATCCCAGTACAGAGGGCCCTTTTTCTCAATGTCAAGTTTACCCTCAGTCTTCCTATTTTTTAACCTAAAAGTAAGTTGTCTTTGGCCTAACAAATCAATTCCCACTCCTGAAAAACCATCTGGGTAAATATCTGGAGCAAACAATGTATCTCAAATACTACTCACAAATTCTTTCTTCCGAACCTCCTCATTTTTAATGGTATATGGTGAACCTGAGTCAGTGTACATTTGAACATTCACAACCCCAATATATCCAACACACAGGTTTCTTCCTTAATATAAGATCACCCTCCTTCACATTCAACACAAATAATTTTGGGGGATAAAATATATTACTGACCCTAGACTCTTTGTCAGGATTGTTTTCATCCACACATGTGATCCTAGAATTCTTCCTCCTCTTACATACCTTAGCAGAATGCCTCACCAGACCACAAGTGGTACATTTCTGTTTCACAGCTGGATATGATTTGCTGTGAGCTAGGTGTGAATCAATGTCACAGCAGTACAATCTAAGTACTTGTCAGATAGTTCTCTACTTTTAGGATTATTCTTGTTGATTTTATCTTTACTTTTAACTTTTCCCACTACTTCATCTAGATGATCAGTCTTAACAGCTTAGATATGTGACTGCATAACTCTGCCTTCCTCACAATGACTAAAACATCCTTCAGCGTCACCATTAACCCACAGTCTCTCCTGGATGGATGGGTCCCTAGTATGCATAACCAACTGGTCTCTAATAAGCTGTTCCTGTAACCTTTCAGACATGTTGTCATTTCATAGAAAGATCACTTACCACTGGCCAAAATGCCTGTAGAGGGGACAATGAAAATGCTTGGGAAGTCATGGTTAACAGTTATACTGAACCAGTAACACAAGGTTGGCCAGTGTTCTTTCTTCACCCAAAAGCAGGACAAATTTACTGAAGCCCCTGTAATATGTAGACCAAATGTAAAAAGACTTACAGATTCCACCATGAATCCATTATTCAATGAGGCATTGCATTGACACACAGCTTTCTTATACACTTGTCAACACAGGCCGAATCCCCCCCAAACAACTCACATCAGTAGACGTGCCTCATCCAATATGGCGTTACACCATCAGACGTGTGAATGTACGCTCGGCACTTGGAACTATGTTACCGCAAACAAATATGGTGTCAAGTTGACTGGATTTTCTTGTCAACAGTGTGCAGTGACCTCACCACTCACAGTGCACATGGACAGAGCTGCTCAAGCACACGCGCATATCCAACCTGGCTTTATTATGTTCCTCATAGCAGAGAACCCATCGTTGATTTGAAAAATGCCTGGCAGCTGTCCTACCACTAACAGTAATTGCTGCGCCTAGATTAAACTCCACAGAGAATAAAATCCAATATCTACTAACTTGGTCATAAAGTAAGCTCAATCAAAAGCTTTAGTAGACAAAGACCTTTAGGTAGGTCCAGCTACTTGAGTAGCAGATCTTTCATATCCAATGGCATTCTACAAATTTCCATGAAGTAAATACTAGGCCTGTATGTGTCATGTGGTCCAAAGGTGTTCCAGAGCTCGTGGCCAAATTTGTTAAGTGCACACTTGTCCAAGCTCACTAAAACAAATTTATTTGTACACTGGAACACCAAAGTAGCTGAGCTTGGTCCTCTGCTTTCTTCTAGTCCCTAACCAAGAATCCTGATTCTGAACGCTGGGGGGGGGCTACCAAGACGCATGGCTACTACATATAATTAATTCCATAAAGGTACAGTACACAATAGAACATACCAATGTTACTTACTAGGTTCGCAGCCTTCTCCACATGCACATTTGTCATTGAGTAGGAAAAACATAGAGAATTACAGTAGAATAAATAGATGAACCTATGCAGCACAAGCAACAATACAACCATCACATGTATATCCCTTGACCCATAATAGTAGGAGACCTGCTGAGAGGACCACGACAACCAGGAGTACCTAAGGGCGTACAAACCTACAGCACAAAAAGATGTCACTGGGTGCAGTGACTGACATACAGGACGCTACTATTGATCAAAGTGACACTATCACCAGTCGCACATCCACCAATACACAACCAAATTTTCCCCTAGAGGTATGGTAGAAGGAGCCAGGTGCATGTCATTAAGATGTCTGATTTCAAGCTGCTCGTTAACTTCGGTAAAGACCAGACATCCCCATAAAAGTCAACACTGATAACCATCTGTAGGCAATTATGTCCCAAAGCACATCATTGGTTGGTGTCACAGATCAAGCACAAGAAGAAATTTTCTTCAAATGACAACTACAAATACTGGTCAGGCAGATATATCAGAAAATTATATTGTATCCCACATGTTGTGCAATGTGACCAGATAGGAATATGTGGTGCCCTTTAGACACACAAGAGCCGAATTGCAGTGCCACAGCACAAATATGTCATATAGTCTTCGATCAAATTTGGCGAAACCACACTTGTCACGAGATATACCAAGTGCAGCATCCAAACGAGCACATCAGATAGGTATGTCATGGTACATTAGTTGACGCATTTTGCTTTCCCATATTAGCTAGGGTCATATGGGTTGCCCTGCTTCTGACATATTTAACCTCTTTCTGATGCATGGCAGCTCTAATTGAGACATCTCATGTTGCTTGCTCAACGTCTGAAAGTTTAAATTATGTATGTCTTTTCAAGACCTTTTGCACCTTTCTAATGAGAATGTTGTACCCCTACAATGATATCAGAGTTTCACTATCTGTCACGTGCATTCCATGCATTAGAATTCTACTAAAACTCAACACATTGGGGGGGGGGTGGATTAGCATTAGATGTTCACTGTTATGAGGGCAACCCTTGTCGCTTTGCATGGTGATGGTACTCATTATTCACTTTTGCCAAATAAATGCATTCAGACTACAAGCATATAAGCTGATTTGTCTTTGACAAATCTAGTGCCTTGGCCAGGAAACCATCTAAACTTAACTGAAGTAGGGAGAAAGCTGAATCAGATTTGACAGGATGACCCCAGATGCCAAGGAAAGGGAGAGGTTTCTCCAGGTGAAGTAGGTTTGAGCGCAGACCAGGACTCCACGAGCCGATCAATCCAAAGAGTATTATTAGCGTGGTTATATCATCGGGTGTCATCTAGTTAGGAGATGATGAGCAAATATACTTAGGTAGATAGATACAGCATACTTATAAGATCTAGGAGTGCGAATGCTATCCATGGCATACAGAAAGTGGGTTCTAGAACTATTATGGAAAGGGGCATAGATGGGCAAGTGTCTCAGGATCCAAGCACAGACCATATAAGCATGAATGTGAGTGCAAAATAGGCTCTCTGGCTCATCCAACACAGAAGCTCCGCAAGCTTTACAGCTGAGAAGGAGGAATTCCAAATGCAAGGGGTCAGTGCCCATGAGCAAAAGATACAAAAGACAGTCTCTAACTTACCTCCACGAAAGCAGTTAGAACGTCAACTGTAAGGTCCTCCTTTCCCCATTTTCCCTTTAACTTCAACTTCCTCCACAAAATAAGCTGCAGAACAAATCTGGTAGACACCTTAACACTTACCTATGAGTGAATGAGGAACTGATCCCAAAGATAGGCAAAAAAGTCTAAACAAGAGGAGCCCCTAGCAAACGAGACTCCAGCCCATGCGATGTATCACCAGTATGGAACAAACACATACAGATACCTGAAACAGTGGGTAGGACTCACTAATGAGGCTGAGAAGAAGTCCTTTTTCAGGGAAAGTACCTTTGATTCAGAACATTTAAAGTTTTGAGAAGGAGATTAAAGATCCCACAAAATATGATAGATGTAGACTGGTGGTCAGTCTTCATGAATTGTTATGAGGAAGCACACACATGAAAACATGAGTAGCAAGTGTGAGGGATGAATTAATTCCTTGAGAACTTACCATACCAAATTAGTCACATGAGGGACAAGATGAGGGAGTGTACCCCTACTGCCCAAATGCCATCTTATGTAGTTTCAGCTATCACCCCAGAGAAGCCTGAACATGAAGAACAGGAAAAGGATGTCTTAGAGGTGCTAAGTTTCTCAACAATCGTAGATGAATCAGGGCAGAAGGATCCTGAAACGGTGTGGTGCCGGCTATTGAGCCGGCATTAAGGGATCAAGAAAACAATGTTTAAGTGAGTGCAGCAGGCCCAGCAAATAATCCACCTGGCAATGTGACTGACAGTGCAGTGCTTAAGGACAGTACAAGATGTGTGTAATGAGAGGTGGACACCACAAGAAAACATGCATTCCCTAAATCTCTCCTCACTTTACTTCTTGCTGGATTTACATTAGACGCTGGCACATTTAATTGTGTGGTCGAATGATAACCCAGGAAAGCATTAGATGGACTGCAAACTCGTGTACTGGAGAATTATAAATGAATCCTCTAGAAGACTAACATACATCATCCTTGAGTGAGGTAGAGACTGAGGGTGAGCTTGATGGGTTATTCTTTTTTCATGCAATTTCCAGGGGCGAAAGGAAGGGTTATTGTTTATGTACCCTGGTCGCCGACTGATCTATGCCACATTAAGGAACAATTCCCCAACATTTGTGTGAATTCCTCAGAACTACAGTGAGGAACTTCAGTCTGTATTTGAGTGCAATAAATCTAGTTTGTTGGTGGGGCTCAGAGAGGTAAGAAATTGCTTAATGGAAAAGAGTGGCTGGCTGGTCATGTCAGATTCGTACAGATGAGGCTGTTCTAACTGCAGCAAAGGATGGGTTGCTGAACGCTGTAGTGGAGGTATGCCCAGTAACACTGACTAGATATGAATTATGAATTACAAGCAAAACAAAGGAGAGCCTCCTGAAGATTATTTGTATCAGCTAAGGAAGTGCCAGAGGCCACATGCGGGTTTCCTGACCTATGCATGTGGTCTCCATGTCAACAGCAAAACAGGTTGCAGTTTGTGTGACTCAGCATTATCATGAAAACCATGTTAAATAAACAAGCAAGCATTTAAAAAAAAAAGATTAATTGAAGTTAAAGAAAGGAAAGAAACTCGGGTGTCCTTCGCCACTTAACTTTAGGAACACATTACATTTTTAAAGACGACTTGAAGCAAAAGTGTAGAAATATTATAAAGTCTCTGCAAAATCCAAATTGTGTGTTTCATTAACAAGCAGAACCGTTTCATCGTAGTCCATCAGATTACATTAGTGCATTAAGAAGCATTATTTTAAGTGATCGTTATCAAAATGAATTTATAAATATTCATACTCCCCCCCACCCTGAAAGTAATGTCAATGGCGAACTTACCCCCAGATTCATCATGCTCCTATTTTGCGAGTCCTTAATAGCGATTATTAAGGAATCGCAATTAAAGACTCGCAAAACGGGATGCATGTAGAAATCGCAAAATATATAGCGATTTCTACTGCTTCCTTATTTGCGATTCGCTAATTGCGAATCGCAAATAAGGAATGACTCCCCATTCATTCCTATGGGCCAAAGGTATTTGCGATTAGCAATTAGCGAATCACAAATAAGGATGCGATTTCAACGGTGCCAGGGTGTCAAAAGGACACCCTGTAGCACCCCCGAAATGGTGATTTACACTGGTGTTGCGCGCACACATGTCCAAAGGACATGTGTGTGTGTAACATACAACTTAGAAAAATGCACTTTAGTGCATTTTTCTAAGTTTTCGCTATTTACCACGAAGTCAGACTTTGCGGTAAATAGCGGCCCAAAATCGCGTATTCTCAATTCTAAATTGGTTCATGAATTGCATTTAAGGAATCTCAAATAGCGATTCCTTAAATGCAATTCCTCGCAATTTAGCGATTTTAAAATTTGCGATTTTTGCATTTGGGATGATGAATCCCAAATGCAAAAAAAGGGCTCGCAAAGGGACAGATTCTGCGAATCTGGCCCTTTGCGAGCCGATTTTTGCTTCATGAATCTGGCTCTAAGAACCAACTCAGTAGTTATGTGCGCTCTTCAGGTGGCCTCGGTTCTTATTATACATGGACACCATTATAGTTTATTAAATCAGAGACAGGAGAAGATTTTGTAAAACACACCGCAGTCGTATATTTCAAGGCCCTCATATGTCTTCATGAAGAAAAAGGAGGGAAACTGAAATAAAACCATTGCCTAGGATCACACAAATTGGTTAAATGGGGAAGCTGTAATTAATTCCAGGTTTTATGGTTTTCACACTTTGCAATTCAGCCACGAAATGTATATGCTTCTGTTCCCCTAAACGCCAACCCCTTGCCCCCAACCTCGACAGCCACCCTGCTGGCATCAATGCAGCCCTCACTCACATTGTAGACCAAACATTTTGGACCCTGGGCAAATGGTTGTGAGTATCCATGAGTTAAAGGATGTTAAAGGGGTACTCAGGTTATCGGTTGGCATACAGAACCAGCTCAGGAGGCAGTTGCTGCTGCTTTTGTTCATGAAATGTTGCCAAAGGTCCCGGAGCAATTGTGCACAATCTGTATTGACTGACAGGCAAAGAGTTTGCCTGAGTTGGTCTCTGTTGAAAATCTTTGTTTGGCACTGCCAGAAAGGAAAAGGAGTCAAATGAGTCTAAGTTGATGTCATCACAAATGGCACCATTCCATCAGATGGCAAAAGATAGGGTTTGGGGGAGACTGAACAGCAACGGAAAGAGAAGTGGTCAAGGTGGAGCACAAGTGGGTTGGAACCTGGGAAGCAGAAGCAGCGCAGTGGAGTGGTTCGTGATTCACATGTGGACAATTCGGAAACCTGACACGTGATGTCCCTAATGGAAACTCATGCGCACCTGTCCAAGTTGACCAACCCAATTTTGCCCAGGTAACCCAAAATCAATATTCCAATTATCAGGCCAGCCCTACAAGTCCTAACTGTCCAGTGATTACATTATTCCCAGTTGATCAGAAAGATCCTTATTTGAAATGTGTAATTAATGGTAAACAAACGTCTTGTCTTATTGACATTGGAGCAAGCGAACCAGCCCTGAAAATATCTGAATTCCCTTCTTTATCTCCCTCAGGCTTATCGAACGATGCAGTTGGCATTTCCAAAACCAGAGTGCCCCATCATATTACAATCCAATGCATTGGTCTGGGTACACAAATATTAAAAAATCATAAAAAATCAGCAACGGTAAGTCATTAAAGACAGAAAGAAAAGAATAGAGAAGCCCTTCAAATTGTGTTTGTTTTATCAAAAAAGGTTATTGTTTATTTATACACTATGCAAGGAACATTATTTCTAAAAACGGTTGCTCTCAAGAAACAGTGCTGGTATACAAAACAAAAACATATCAAAATCCAGGCAGGTGGGAGACAAAAACATTACATGTCACAATAAAGGAACAACATACAATTAAATAATGTGTCCTTATTTAATTTGGCCACAAAAAGGCGTCAACGGCGTTTCGACCGCTATATTATTGTGCGGTCATCTTCAGGACTCACATATTACCTTGAGCGTTATATATCTGTACAGTAAAAAAGAGAAGTATCATTTAATGTATTGTACATGGAAATTTGTAGACTTCTTCGAAGGAAAAGGCTTCAGAAATAGGACTTCAGAGGCAGAAGAGAACTAAACACCCTGTGACAATTTCGTAGAAGAGAAGATAAAGAAGTAAGCCAACACCAACCCTAGTGAAACTAAGGAAGAAAAAATCAAAAGAAGAGAAAAAAGCCACCACCTAAATGCAAAATTGTTAAGTGGAAATCACCTGCATAAAAAGCATTAAGACCGATCATTTGTTGATCTTCATTGTCAAAGCTTCTAGAATGTACTAGAAAAAAAACCAATTTGTATAATGCCAACAAAAAGGTCAAAGTAAAAAACTAATTGCCAAACCAACAAGTGTGTCAAAACTTACTCGCAAGGACGGATAAAAGGACACACTATGTCCTAAAATTTCAAAGAATTATTCTTCATGGTGCGATTAGTTCACCGTGTTTTGCGCCCATTTAATCGCCTAGAAAGGAGAAGAAAAAGTGTTTCACGATTAAGTTTATCTGAAAAAACGTGAGACAGCCACTATAATATAGCTAATTGTGACCTTCATCATAGTAGTGATATACATGTGTCTGTTAACGCTAACCCAACGGAATTGGTTAGAGGCTCCCTTTCACCAATGGTCTTATTATATAAACCATAATGTGTATATCCGAGTCTTTTTCTAAGGGAATAATAAGGAGTGTCCACTCATCTTGGGCCCAATAAAATTAAACAAAGGCCCAGTCTCGGCGAAAGCCATAAAACTATACGCACTGAAAATGGGGGCCATCACAGACCTTCAATACGGACCCAGACCAAGGATATCAATCGAGTCATGTATAAATATGAGTGGTAACAAGCATTGTTCATATAAAAAAAAGGCCTAAAGATCCGGAAATCAACCCGTAAACGCGTTAGTGGCCAATAAAAAGTGTACAAGAGTTTGCAGGATCCTCCAGGCCCACCCATAGTGTCCGGCTGTGGGTCGGTCCTGTAGCCTCTATGCACATACATTGATGTGTTTATTAAGGACTTCGCCACTGCCACCCGCAGTTATGTGCGTGATAGTGGTGACATCATTTCACAGTTAGAGTTGATGAACTTCTGCCCTGACACGGAGTTGTTGGTGTGTTTGGACCTTGAGTCCTTATACACCAACATTCCCCAACTTGAAGGCATAGATGTGATCAAAAAGGTCTTGGACCTTCGGACTGCTCCGGTGCCAGTTCCTACTGACTTTATTGTTGAGTTACTGAGGACTTCATTGACACATAATTACTTTCAGTTTGACGGACAATATTATTTACAGACTAAGGGTACTCAATGGGGGCTTCTTATGCCCCCAACTTTGCTATTTTGTTTGTTGATGATTTTGAACAACGATTTATTTTTGACTGTAGTAATAATCCTTATTTTGATAGCGTTCGCCATTGGCGATGCTATATTGATGACATTTTTTTCATTTGGACTGGAACTCATGACAACTTGAACTTGTTCCTTAACTGGCTTAATTCTTGCTCTCCGGATCTGAAGTTTACTGGTAATTCCAGTAAAGATGAGATTGATTTCCTCGATCTTACAATCTTCCCTAATGATGGCAGGCTATCGACTAAACTGTTTACCAAGCCCACAGCACGTAACACCTTATTGGAATATTCTAATAATCATCCCAAAGGGCTTAGAGATGGCCTGTCCTTTTCGACAGTTTCTACGGATCCGTAGAAACTGTTTTTTCAAAGAGGACTATTTTAGTGAAGCAGAAATTTTGGCCAAAAAGCTTCGACAACGTGGTTATCCACGGAAATTGATAAAAAGATCGATGAAAAGAGCATGGTATAACCATCGTGAATTCCTGCTCACCCCTAAGACAAAGAAACAGACTACTCGTATATCATGTGTAACCACATTTGGGACACATAGTAACCAAATCTCAGGCATCATCAGAAAACATTGGCCTTTGGTTGTCTCGACTGGTATCACAAAAGAACAGCCGTTATTTTCTTACAGAAGGGGAAAGAATTTACGTGACCACTTAGTTCGGGTAGCTATACCCCGGACTGAGAGCCCCAATTTCACATCTTTGTGGGGCCTCAACAAAGTGACAGGACATTATAAATGTGGCGGATGCCTCATGTGTGATACAAGTATGAACACGAAGCAGTTCATCCATAAAAACATCAAACATGATTTACGAGATTTTTAGAATTGCAACACAACAAATGTTGTGTATGTGATTTGGTGCCCATGTGATCTGATCTATATAGGTCAGACCACGCAAAAGATTAAGATAAGGCTCGGGAAACATAAGAGCCGAATTCGATGTCAAACTGAGAATGCTCCTTTGGTGGCACATTATCTAGAGCTCAATCATGCACCTACGGATATGCGCTGGCAAATAATTGAAGTGATACATAATCCAGCTAGGGGTGGTAGTATTGCAAGTATTCTCAATAAAAGTGAATGTCGTTGGATATTGAGATGTGACAGTGTAAATACTGGCCTTAACTCGATGGGAGAGTGTCACTCTGTTATAACCAGCTAATATGCCATTATTTTTTAAACGCTGCCAATAGGTTCAATTAACATGTATTGAAATCAATAATGCTGTTTTTCCAACTACTGTTATTTACTCCGAGCATATGATATGTGTATAGATGTAACATGTATTTACACCGATTCCATTTTGTGTACAATTGTGATTAGGAATTGTTGTTCAACTGATTATGCTGCCAAATTCAATAAGATTTTTTAGTTTTTTCTGTAATTAGGCCTCTTCGATGGTAAATGCTTCCCTTTATTTGCAGGTCTTCTTTTGTTCTTTCAAAATATTCTCCATCAAATTTTTTTTATCAAGGGGAATTACGGAACAATTTTGTTGAATATACAAAATATTTGGTACTGCATATATTAGCATACATTGGATGGAATAGGTCCTATCGAACACGATGGAATAAGTATACCCGTGCCGAGTGCACGCCCGGATATTAGCTTTGCGTTTCCCTCGGGGTACATTGGTGGGCATAATTATAGATATGACAATTGTACAGGATTGATAGTTCCTGACCCATTTTTTCGTTACCTTAATGTACCGTTCAGTCTTTTCAGGCATAGGAGATAAAATATTGAAGAACTCTTGCCCATTCTAAGATGGCGCATTATTTTGCCCTGTTAATACACAGCGCAATAGTCCTTTGTCGCTGTTGTTCACTCGAGATACGATTTAATGCCGGCAACATGGCCGGCTGGAACGTAGCGAGGTGACTCTTTACCCGCACGACTTTTTGGCGGATCTTGCCATTGGAGCGGGTAAGTACATCTGCCGGCACACATGCATTGTAGTAGAATCAGGCTTGATTTTTATTATACTACTCTATTTTTTTTGCCCCCGTGCAAACACGGCTGAGCCGCATTCAGCCACTTAATTGCTTGGCCGCTAGCGTGTTTACTTAGTGATTTCCAGATCTTTAATGTTGACTTTTTTGGCATGAACAATGTAAATAGAGTTGAGCCGCATTCGGCCATTTAATTGATTGGCCGCTAACACGTTTACGGGTTGATTTCCGGATCTTTAATGTTGACTTTTTTGGCATAAACAATGTAAGTACAGTTGAGCCGCACTCGGCCATTTAATTGATTGGCCGCTAACACGTTTACGGGTTGATTTCCAGATCTTTAGCCTTTTTTTTTACATGAACAATGCCTGTTACCACTCGTATTCATACGTGACTTGATTGATATCCTTGGTCTGGGTCCGTATTGAAGGTCTGTGATGGCCCCCATTTTCAGTGCGTATAGTTTTATGGCTTCCGCCGAGACTGGACCTTTGATTAATTTGTTTTAATTGGACCCAAGATGAGTGGACTCTCCTTATTATTCCCATAGAAAAAGACTCGGATATACACCTTATGGTTTATATAATAAGACCATTGGTGAAAGGAAGCCTCTAACCAATTCCGTTGGATTAGCGTTAACATACACATGTATATCACTACTATGATGGAGGTTGCAATTAGCTATAATATAGTGGCTGTCTCACGGTTTTTCAGATAAACTTAATTGTGAAACACTTTTAAATTAACGATTAAATTGGCGCAAAACACAGTGAACTAATCGCACCATGAAGAATAATTCTTTGAAATTTTAGGACATAGTGTGTCTTTTTATCCGACCTTGCGAGTAAGTTTTGACGCTCTTGTTGGGTTGCAAATTAGTTTTTTACTTGACCTTTTTGTTGGCAATATACAAATTGTTTTTTCTTTCTAGTACATTCTAGAATCTTTAACAATGAGGATCGACAAATGATCGGTCTTAATGCTTTTTATGCAGGTGATTTCCACTTAACAATTTTGCATTTAGGTGGTGGATTTTTTCTCTTCTTTTGATTTTTTCTTCCTTAGTTTCACTAGGTTTGGTGTTGGCTTACTTCTTTATCTTCTCTTCTACGAAATTGTCACGGGGTGTTTAGTTCTCTTCTGCCTCTGAAGTCCTATTTCTGAAGCCTTTTCCTTCGAAGAAGTCTACAAATTTCCATGTACAATACATTAAATGATACTTCTCTTTTTTACTGTACAGATATATAACGCTCAAGGTATTTTGTGAGTCCTGAAGATGACCGCACAATAATATAGCGGTCGAAATGCCGTTGACACCTTTTTGTGGCCAAATTAAATAAGGACACATTATTTAATTGTATGTTGTTCCTTTATTGTGACATGTAATGTTTTTGTCTGCCACCTGTCTGGATTGTGATATGTTTTTGTTTTGTATACCAGCACTGTTTCTTTAGCGCAACTGTTTTTAGAAATAATTTTCCTTGCATAGTGTATTTTTAATGCCTCTAGAAACCAGAGAGAATAAATAATAATGTCTGGACTAGAGACTTTTAATTTCCTTCACAAATTCACGAGCACCATTTCTGGTCACTACTGTTTTAACAAAAGGGTATTTCCTCCTGGTGGAGGTGTATAACCACTAAACCCGATGATTGTGCCAACGCGTGTAAAACAAAGCGGAGAATCAAGATATACCGCTTAACGCTACCAACAAACAACACGTGTATGAGGGTTTTTATTGGGACTTACAAGAATCCGTTTCCGCATACCCGTTGTTATGCAGGACAAGTGATCCTTCTCCTTTGATCAGATTATACTTTAACGAAGGGAATTGAAGGATCCTGTATTCCTTCCCCCCCCCCCCCCTTTGATTAGCAATATTGAGCAGCGTGCAGCTGTGGGAAAAACCGGTTGCAACCATTTTTCCCTCCGAAAAGTGAAGGGTTTTCAACATGGCAGACAACCTTGGATTGAGCTACTCAACTGAAGAAATTGAAGAGATACTCGCTCGACCTCCGTTACTATTGGATAGGGACCTCTCACAGACTTTGGCAAACAATAATGAATGGGATGAACTTTCCGAACTCAAAAAAGAACAGGTGAGAACAGCGGTACATGGAATAATAATGACTGAGTACCTTAGGGTTAACACAGCACCCAAAGGTCTCTGGGTAACGAATGCACCGAGAATCTTTTTGAAAGACTTAGCCTTCCGTAAGGATTGGTCAGCGATCTCCTGGAAGTGTACCAGAGACTACTTAGTGTTGATAATAAAAACTGCCACAAAAATCACAAATGAATTGACAATTAAAATACAAATCATAGAGACTAAACTTAACAATATGGTACACATAACTGTATATAAACAACGACTCGAAGAAATAAATAAAGAGATGAGCCAGACCCAAGAGTATCTAACCCAACAGAAATTGCAGAAGTTAGGAAAAGAACTAAAGAAATTTTCTATGGAAAAAATTCATCCGTATAGCAGTAAGGATTTTAATCCTAATGACAATGGATCGAATCGTAGCTCTAACAGTGGCTCATCAACAGATGGTTCTGACTGGAGTGGGAACGATTTCTCTATGAACCAAAGAGGGAGAAATTACAATAGGAGAGGTAATCGACGAGGTAGGAATTACTGGCGGACTCCCCAATATCCACCAAACTTAGCAATGATGCCTTTTCCACCTTTCAACCCCCACTTCCAAGGATGGGTAGACCCTTACTTCCAAGGTCCCCCTCCGATGAATGCACAGATGCAACAACCAAATTACCAACAAGGGCCTTCTTTTTTAGGGAGAGGCCAGAACAACCGAGGACCGAGACTAAAAGGTGTAACCTGGCAGGACCAAGCTCGACAGGTGCAAACAAGGAGTGTGACCAGAGGGAATGCAGGATCGAATACAACAACCTTGTAGTAAATCTCACAAACAAAGTCTTAACTGAAGACCAAGAAAAAATACTCAATAAAGGTCTTGGATATGTCCCAACACCGAACCTTGACATCTTCAAAATGAAATGCAAAGTAGCAGAATTCTGCCGAAAACTAAAGTTGAAGTCATTCTTCAGCAACCAGACTCCCCAAACACCGGATGGTGATACCACCCTAAGAAAAAAATCCACCTTCTGTCCTCTTAACTCGCAGGTACCCATCGAAATACTGACTTTCGAACAAGCAGTAATGAAAGACATTGATGGCCTAAAAGACACTATGAACAAACCATTTCAGAATCTCTCAAGAGCCGAACAACAGGGGCTGAGTGAACTTAAAAATGATGGAGACATCATCATAAAACAAGCAGACAAAGGGGGTGGTGTAGTCCTCCTTACCAAGGAGGGCTACAATCAACAATGTTTAGATCTTCTGTCAGATCAAAAATTCTACAGAGAGATCAACATTGACCCAACACCAAGACTGCAGAGAAGCATAACACTAATGGTTAATGAAGCAGAAACCAATAACTGGATTTCGAAGAAGGAGGCAGAATTCCTAGAAACCACTAACCCCCGAATACCCTACTTCTACTCCTTGCCTAAGACACACAAGGAACGTGTTCCCCCACCAGGTAGACCCATAGTCTCTGGTATTGGTTCGGTTTTAGAACCATTGTCGCAATTTGCAGACCAATACCTGAAACCGATAGTTCAAAGAACACCAACATACCTTAAGGACACCAGGGACCTCCTGAACCTCCTCAAAGACGTCCATTACTCAGAAGAGACTATGATTTTGGTTGGACTTGATGTCGAAAGTTTGTACACAAGTCTGCCACAGCAAGAGACTCTAGAAACTTTAGAGAATATCCTTTTCGACAGAGACTGGGATTACAAGACACCGAGACATTTTGTTTTGGAATGCTGCAAAATGGCCCTGACAGAGAACTATTTTAAGTACAATGACACCATGTACCAACAATGCCATGGAACGTCCATGGGAAGCACGTTTGCTCCAAGTGTAGCAGGCCTGTATGTGAGCAATTTTGAGATCAAACATATCAACAACCCTGTTAATCCCTACCATGAACAGATTTTGTTTTGGCGCCGTTATATCGACAACGTCATCTTAATCTGGAAAGGGGACCTGGAAAGCCTAATGAACTTCCATAATTGGATTAACACACGAGACCAATGGCTGAAATTTACCTATACAGCCAACAAAAAACATCTGGACTTCCTAGATATCACCATTTATGTAGAAGGAGAAACCTTACAGACAAAAACTTTTTACAAACCAACATCCAAAAACAGCCTACTTTCTTACCAGAGTTACCATCCGAGACCGTTAAGGGAGAATCTCCCTTACAGCCAGTTCCTGAGATTACGTCGGAATTGTAGCAATACCAATGACTATAAAAAACAAGCACGCGACCTTGGAAGTAAATTGGGAGATAGGAATTATCCAAAAAGAATTATCAATAGATGTCAGAAAAGATCCAGGAATCAGAACAGAGAGGGGCTCCTCGAACCAATACTACGAGAACAAGAACCTGACATTTTGACATGTGTAACCACTTATGGGCCTGCAAGCAATAAACTCAAGAAGAGTGTGAACAAGAATTGGAAAATTCTAACTTCAGCAGATATACAATGGCCGAAACCGAGGTTTGCTAACAAAAGAACCAGGAACCTAAAAGATATACTGGTCCATACTAGACCTGCCCCCAAACAACCTCCAGCCATCACAAATTCACCTTGGGACACACGTCCAGTCATGGGACACTACCCCTGCGGCTCCTGTTCTGTATGTCCACTGACTAAGGTCACAAAAGAAATACTACTGTTACCTGACTTTAGATGGAAACTGTTGAATCACACCAACTGCAACACGAGTCATGTGATCTACATGATCACATGTCCATGTAAAAAATTCTATATTGGCATGACTTGCAGAAAAATAAAACAACGGATGTGTGAACATAGGAGTAACGTCAAATTGAAAAAGATCACTACCAAGATGTCTGCACATTACCTGGAAGCAGGACACACAACGAATGATCTAGAATGGGTTGTTCTAGAAACACTGCCAAATAAAGACCATAATGCGGAAGGAATCCTTTTCGAAAAGGAACAAAGATGGATACACAGGTTGGGCCCTGACCGGGAAGGATTGAACGATAATATTCCATGGGGGAGCGTTTATAAGTAACCAATAAGAGCGTCACCACCCCGATGGTAATATAAGGATTATCCACCATCCATTGAACAATACCACAATCATAAATGAGAAATGAACTTTAAAACCACGAGGGAGTTGATAAATGTCGCCTTAATATGAGGATTTGTGGGAAGTGAAGAAGGAATATCTGTAGGTAAATTAATATCTCTAATCAAGGACACTGCCAAAAAACGAACACGTGATTATTCTTGAGTAACATCTGCAATAAGAATAAGGACGGAATTACGTGTCTCCACTCCCCAAAAAAGTATTGACTTGGAATAACAATATATTTACAAAAACGAAAATAATAATGACACTGTGAATCTGTAAATTCATTACGCAACTCTAGCTATCAGAAGAAAGACTAATGGGAAGATAATAGTCTCTCTACACTGCAACACACTTTTAAATACACGAACTCGGAAACAGTTTGATTTCCGGGACCATCAGTGGCAGAGTCAGAACAAGTCTGACTACGGAGGAACCGCAGGTAGCAGGAGACCCGACGGCAACAAAACCGTAACGTATGAGAAATTGTGTAATGAAAACTAAAATGCTACCTATCCTCATAGCAGGCCCCGCTGACCCACGTGGATTCTGATGAGGTAGTAATGAAACCCTCTTGAAGGTACGTGAACTGAGTGTACAAAATGAATGTGTGAGCAGAGCGTTACCGCATCACTCGAGTGAACGATACATTCTAGCAGCTCCATATCACCACCTTTTACTAACCTTGCTTAATATCGAGCCAGTATGTATGTTACCCAAACCGCATGAGAAGGTATATGAAATGCGCCTCCGTCGGTTTTGGGTTAGTTCCGTTCTGTTTTGTTTTGAATGTACTTTCGGAATGACTGTCTAAGAAGGTATATGAAATGCGCCTTCGATAAAGTGATAGTACTGTAATACCCTTGTTAACCTCTAAATCTCTTGCTTTGAGTGAATGATAAAAACGTAACACTGAGAATGAAGACTAGCGAAGGTATATGAAATGCGCCTTGGTTAGCAAACACCAACACAGAGACTAGTTACATGTTGCTAATGATTATCCAGAAATGTAGATACCATCTCTCTTCTAGAAACAGGAAATTTCATTGTTTGCTAATTATGAGAGAGTCGACCCTATCTGAGACATAGGGAGTAGAGTTAGAAGTAACAATATTCACTTTAAATTGATACCAAAGTATCTTTTTTAAGTAAATGTCCTTAGGATATTCTGAAGTATGAATAGCCAAAAAATACCCCTCCATCTTGATTGTTTTTTCACAGGTACCTTAGGACCTGAGGAACCGCATTAATAGCAGTTCCCTCACACAGTTACACTAAGAAATTCTTAGCAGTATCCTTCACACAGAACACCCACTGGTCCTGAAGAAAGCCCACCCGACCAACTGGCGATTGAGGGCTGAAACATGTCGACCTACACCGTTTTTCTAGTGTGATTGAGTCATAATAACTCAAACTCACCCACATTGCTTTTAATGCCTCTAGAAACCAGAGAGAATAAATAATAATGTCTGGACTATAGAGACTTTTAATTTCCTTCACAAATTCACGAGCACCATTTCTGGTCACTACTGTTTTAACAAAAGGGTATTTCCTCCTGGTGGAGGTGCATAACCACTAAACCCGATGATTGTGCCAACGCGTGTAAAACAAAGCGGAGAATCAAGATATACCGCTTAACGCTACCAACAAACAACACGTGTATGAGGGTTTTTATTGGGACTTACAAGAATCCGTTTCCGCATACCCGTTGTTATGCAGGACAAGTGATCCTTCTCCTTTGATCAGATTATACTTTAACGAAGGGAATTGAAGGATCCTGTATTCCTCCCCCCCTTTGATTAGCAATAGTGTATAAATAAACAAAAACCTTTTTTTGATACAACAAACACAATTTGAAGGGCTTCTCTATTCTTTTCTTTCTGTCTTTAATGACTTACCGTTGCTGATTTTTTATGATTTGTTATTATTTGTGTACCCAGACCAATGCATTGGATAGCATAATTGTGGATACCCCTTCCCCTGAACCTTCTGTGAGGTGTATTTACTGATTGTCCCTGGTTCAGGGTTGTCGGATAGCTCTTGTGGTTGTTAATGATAACCATCATATCACAAAGCCAGTTTCAATTATCTCTGGGGCTAATTAACATGGTGGCAGTTCTCCCAGGGATTTACTGAGTCACCATCCATCTTTTTCCAAGCCCTTAAGAAGAATTTAGACACCAAAGTCTTCCCTGAAAGTTCTACTTTGGTTCAATATGTAGATGATTTGTTGCTTACTTCTGCTCCCCTAGACAATTCCTAGGTTAACTCACTGTAAAGTCTCCATGACTTGACTAAAAGCGAGGTAAGCTGTCAGAGAAAAATTACAATTTTGCCTCTCTTGTGTTAAATTCTTAGCTCACAATATATGTGCTGGATAACACCACCTTTCGGCAGCTGAATTGAATCTGTCAGTTAGCTACTATGCTATGTCAGTCTTGAAAACTTCTTGAGGATTGCTGGTTACTGCAGAGTATGAATACTAAGATTTGTCATGGATGTCAAAACCCTCCTGTGCCATATTGAAAAGGACACACCAGAACGTGCCTTGGCAGTGGAATGTGAAGGTGCAAGCATTATATGTTTTTAAATGCAAAAATAAACTTAATGTAAATGAAAAATTACATTTTATTTTTAACTTTTGATAAAACATTTCAAATAATTTTAAATAAATAAACACCTAACTTTTAACC
This sequence comes from Lissotriton helveticus, assembly GCF_964261635.1. Taxonomy (NCBI): domain Eukaryota; kingdom Metazoa; phylum Chordata; class Amphibia; order Caudata; family Salamandridae; genus Lissotriton; species Lissotriton helveticus. The sequence continues at coordinate 1,629,450,891 of NC_136063.1, read as the reverse complement.
AACTGTAATACTTATTTAAAGAATAAAATGTTTTTTTTAATTATTCTTTAAAAAATAATATTTATAAATTAAATACATACATATTTTAACGAACTAATTATTTAACAGATATTTTATTTAATATAAAATCTATTTTATTAGTTGTAGTTTAATAATAAAGGTGTTTGATTGTTTTACATTTATAATAATAAAAAAAAAAGTACAATATACTTTAATATTTTCCCTGTACTTTCCTATTGGCAGAACTCCGCCATGGTGGCGGTGATCATGACTTACCTATAAAAAGTTACTAGCAATAATTTTACACCCATAAATCCTGTTGGCGCAGACTCCAACAGGGATGATATGTAACTCTACACATTGGTGTAAATCTACCCTAAAAATTGGGGAATAGCAAAAACACAGACCTTCTCCTAAATGTACTACTAATTATACACGTGCGCAAATTCATACATGTATATTTGTTAACTGCCCCAGCGCCAAAATTTTACAAAAAGCTACTGCCAATTTCGTGTCAGCAGTCAGTTAAAATTTGGTATGGTTGACATTCGGGATTTTCGACTGCACTGGAGACAAAGCGAGAAAGCAGAAGGTTATGGGTAGAGGCAGTACTCCATTACGTAGAAAATGGAAGGCAGCAAGTCGCAGCTACTGGTAAGGTTGTAGCAAAAAAAAGGTCAATTATTTGGAACTTCCTTAAATTGCCTTAAGGTGATAGCATTGTCAGGTAACGAATTATGTATTTGACAACTCGCTGACTTGCATGGCCTCAGTTTTGGACTAAGGGCAAGCAAGTGCATCATGATATAGAACTAGTTTTGGAAGCAAGCTAATTGAAGTCAAGAGGCTCTCTCAAAAACATTGAATTGCGCCAATCTTTCTTGAGAGACTAGACTCTCAGGAAAGATTGGTGTAATTCAATGTTTTTCTTTCTATCATAAAAAGCGCATAAATGCGAACCACCTCTAGAGGTCACCCTAACCATGGAGAATAGATTTTTCCGTGGTACGTTTTTAGCAATTTTCACTCAAATGCACCATTTGTGAGCGGTAAAGAAACGTATTTTCGTTTTTAACCAGATCTCAAGGTGAATCGTCTTAGCTTTGAGTACACCATGCCTTTTAACATAAACTTTAGTAATCTTTAATTTATTTCAGAAATGTAAAACATTACGGAGTGACTGCCAGCACTGAGTGAAGGCGAGATCAAGGACCAATGCACATTGAACACTGACGTTTTGGACTCTGGATAGTAACTTGAATCTACAAAATGTTTTGAAAGTTTTAAAATAGTGGCAAGTTGTTTTGCACCGACTAACTTAAAATGCGTATTGTATGCTGTTTCTAGTTTCTAGTCAATTATTTAGCAATAGATTCATTAATCAATTCACGAGTGTATTCATCAGTGCTTTAAATGAGCCGGTACTGTCCGGTATGGAGTACCGGCACTTTTGTATTTTGAGAGGTAGAGTACCGACCGGCACTTCTCAAGATAGATATAATACTTTTCATTCCAGCCATTCATTAGGAAAATTATTTCATTGTTTGCAATTAAAGCAGTGTACACCTGAGGACAACCTATAAACCCTGTAAAGTCCTGCTAACAATAACACCTTTTTCCGGTTGTGTTTGGAGATAGAGGAGTTGGGGTGTGGGGGTGGGGGGGGACGGACGACTGAGGGTGACTTCAGACTGACCGCCTTTTCTGGCGATTGTGCCAGTACGCCGCATGATTTTTGTTCTGTGTCATGAATTCAGCATCCGATGACACTGTGGAGAGAGTTAAGGACGCTTCATCCTATAGGCGAGGAGGACAGACAGATGCCTGAAAACAGTTTGGCACCTCCAAGTAAAATGGGGCAAGCTGGAATAATTAGACTGCGGCACTCGGGTGGGCATCACTCAACCTGGAAGGTCACCTTGTCCTTCACAATGAGGGGACACTAGCGTACGAAAGTTGAGGGGTTCCCTGCAAACTACATCGAGGCCCCTCTCTCCGGACTCAGTCAGGAGCTGCCACGCCAGGGTACTGTGCTGAGGGACCCCCTGGAGCTCGACCCCCCCCCCAACCCCCCCTCTTGCGGGACCTTTGTTACGCCACTGTGAAGGGGTGGAGCAAAAGGGGTCACCTTTTTATCCGACGTATTCAGAGACAGGCATTATTATTATTATTATTTGAGGTCGTGTTTGGCTGGACAAGACCCGAGTGTGTCAGAGTGCTTTACATTATGATTCAAAAGTACAAATATTAACCTTCAATTCAATTGACATTGGTAGTGTAGAGTAAATTGCATAATTTTGGGATTCCATGGACAAGTCTGTTTCTACTTGAGTGACAGGAATTACGTTTGTCAGTCATGAGTATTAGATACTCCGAGTATAATCGTCAAAGGATGGGGGGGTAATCCTGATTGTCAGTGAAATGGAATTCCAGCGACTACTCGCACTCTCAACGATTGAGTTTCTAGTGCTACTGGAAGTAAAATGAAGTAAAACTGCACCACCCTAATGTATTTGAAGCTGATGGCAGGTGCAGAAATGATGTTTAAAATAAATTGTTTTTGATTAGCTTGGCGCTGAGAGGAGTTTTATTAAAACGTGAAATAATATAGTTATAGTGCCATGTGCAATGTTAACGAACAATTTATATTGAACTGACACATTAAAATGTGAAAAACACAATATGTAACCATACCTGTTAGTACTAGGCCTCAACATGTTTAAAGCAAGCTGCATTTTTCCTACAGCAAAGATAAATGTGCTGATATGTGCATACAATGCTTACAAGTTGACCTTACCATGACATGTCGTTTCATGAAAGTTTCACTTCATATAACAAGACTGCTTCTGATGAATTATTTTGAAATGCTTTTCTAGTAACTCTTTATTATTGAATAGAATGACTTCATATTATTTCACACACCAAATACAATGCATGAATAGAAAATGCTGTTCTTTAACATTAGTGTTAGAAATGTGTGTCTCTAGTTGGCAGTGGCTTGCACCCAGTCCAAGTAGAGACCCTTCCTTCTAGTCAGGATAAGGGAGTTACACACCCAAAATAATCCCTGCTCACCCTCTTGGTAGCTTGGCACGAGCAGTCAGGCCTAGCTCAGAGGCAATGTTTAAAGTATTTGTACATAAGAGACACAATAACACAATGAAAACACTTCAAATGGCCACCACACCAGTTTAGAAAAATAAAGTATCTTTATCGAAACCAAACAAGATCAAAACGACAAAAAATCCAACATACAAAACTCAAAATATGACTTTAAAAGTTTCAAGTAATTCTGTCCACAGAAACCTGTGGATGTGTGATTTTTACACAAAGTACCTCAAATGCGTCAAAATCCACAGGGCAAAACCTCCACAAAGGCGGAAAGAATTGGAAAACACAGCGATTCCAAGACGGTTCAGGTCTGCGGGTGATGCATTGGAGATCAGTGGTGCACAGGTGCAATGCATTGAAATCTGAATGCCTTGGAGGTCAATGCGGCGGCAGCAAACAGGCACATTATCTTTGTTTGTTTTAGCCGCACAGCAGGGCCTGCATCAGAGTCAGTGCAATGGTCTCGGACTTCGGAGACATGGTGCCCTGAACAGGGTGTGCAGAGATTCATCAGGCCGCTATCAGATGCTGCGTAGATTTCTTCGGCCACACGGCTTTGCGTCAGGATTTTCGCCCACACGGTGTTGCTGCATCGGAAAATACAGTTGCAAGAAGGGCAAACAAATTTTGGAAAAGGGGGGTGGTGATGGACAGAGTTTCTGAATGATGCAGAATACTCTTACCAAGTCAATAGATCATGGTTTTAATCCATCACCGTTTTTTAGCTCACTGCACCATCCCAGCTCAGAACCTGGCTATATGCAAATTAGTCTGTTCCTGTCCCAGTGCATGATGGGAACAGGGCAAACCAAACTACCAAGCCAATTCTTATACTGGGAAGGAAACAAGCTTCCGGGGACCGGTTTCTGGCATCACAGCCTTCTTCGGCCCGGCTTGCTTGAATCCTGATGGTGCAATGAGCAAGGGACTCACGTCTGAGTATACCCTCCCACACATAGTGTGGATAAAACCGATTTTGGAAAAGGGGGGTGGTGATGGACAGAGTTTCTGAATGATGCAGAATACTCTTACCAAGTCAATAGATCATTGTTTTAATCCATCACCGTTTTTTAGCTTACTGCACCATCCCAGCTCAGAACCTGGCTATATGCAAATTAGTCTGTTCCTGTCCCAGTGCATGATGGGAACAGGGCAAACCAAACTACCAAGCCAATTCTTATACTGGGAGGGAAACAAGCATCCGGGGACCGTTTTCTGGCATCACAGCCTTCTTCGGCCCGGCTTGCTTGAATCCTGATGGTGCAATGAGCAAGGTACTCACGTCTGAGTATACCCTCCCACACATAGTGTGGATAAAACCGATTTTGGAAAAGGGGGGTGGTGATGGACAGAGTTTCTGAATGATGCAGAATACTCTTACCAAGTCAATAGATCATGGTTTTAATCCATCACCGTTTTTTAGCTCACTGCACCATCCCAGCTCAGAACCTGGCTATATGCAAATTAGTCTGTTCCTGTCCCAGTGCATGATGGGAACAGGGCAAACCAAACTACCAAGCCAATTCTTATACTGGGAAGGAAACAAGCTTCCGGGGACCGGTTTCTGGCATCACAGCCTTCTTCGGCCCGGCTTGCTTGAATCCTGATGGTGCAATGAGCAAGGGACTCACGTCTGAGTATACCCTCCCACACATAGTGTGGATAAAACCGATTTTGGAAAAGGGGGGTGGTGATGGACAGAGTTTCTGAATGATGCAGAATACTCTTACCAAGTCAATAGATCATGGTTTTAATCCATCACCGTTATTTAGCTCACTGCACCATCCCAGCTCAGAACCTGGCTATATGCAAATTAGTCTGTTCCTGTCCCAGTGCATGATGGGAACAGGGCAAACCAAACTACCAAGCCAATTCTTATACTGGGAAGGAAACAAGCTTCCGGGGACCGGTTTCTGGCACCACAGCCTTCTTCGGCCCGGCTTGCTTGAATCCTGATGGTGCAATGAGCAAGGGACTCACGTCTGAGTATACCCTCCCACACATAGTGTGGATAAAACCGATTTTGGAAAAGGGGGGTGGTGATGGACAGAGTTTCTGAATGATGCAGAATACTCTTACCAAGTCAATAGATCATGGTTTTAATCCATCACCGGAAGCTTGTCTCCTTCCCAGTATAAGAATTGGCTTGGTAGTTTGGTTTGCCCTGTTCCCATCATGCACTGGGACAGGAACAGACTAATTTGCATATAGCCAGGTTCTGAGCTGGGATGGTGCAATGAGCTAAAAAAACAGGTGATGGATTAAAACCATGATCTCTTGACTTGGTAAGAGTATTCTGTATCATTCAGAAACTCTGTCCATCACCACCCCCTTTTTCCAAAATCGATTTTATCCACACTATGTGTGGGAGGGTATACTCAGACGTGAGTCCCTTGCTCATTGCACCATCAGGATTCAAGCAGGCCGGGCCGACGAAGGCTGTGGTGCCAGAAACCGGTCCCCGGAAGCTTGTCTCCTTCCCAGTATAAGAATTGGCTTGGTAGTTTGGTTTGCCCTGTTCCCATCATGCACTGGGACAGGAACAGACTAATTTGCATATAGCCAGGTTCTGAGCTGGGATGGTGCAATGAGCTAAAAAACAGGTGATGGATTAAAACCATGATCTCTTGACTTGGTAAGAGTATTCTGCACCATTCAGAAACTCTGTCCATCACCACCCCCTTTTTCCAAAATCGATTTTATCCACACTATGTGTGGGAGGGTATACTCAGACGTGAGTCCCTTGCTCTTTGCACCACCAGGATTCAAGCAAGCCGGGCCGACGAAGGCTGTGATGCCAGAAACCGGTCCCCGGAAGCTTGTCTCCTTCCCAGTATAAGAATTGGCTTGGTAGTTTGGTTTGCCCTGTTCCCATCATGCACTGGGACAGGAACAGACTAATTTGCATATAGCCAGGTTCGGAGCTGGGATGTTGCAATGAGCTAAAAAACAGGTGATGGATTAAAACCATGATCTCTTGACTTGGTAAGAGTATTCTGCATCATTCAGAAACTCTGTCCATCACCACCCCCTTTTTCCAAAATCGAAGAAGGGCAAACAATACATGTTGTTGATTTCTACAGTTCTTTTTTTAAAAATTCTTTTTATTAACTTAAGGCATCAAACAAAAAGACACAATACAGATGAATCACATTATGATCTGCAATACGTTAATAGAATGGGAGGAGGTGAGACGAGGAAGGGGAATACAACCAAAAATATATACCTATTAGCGGCATCACAAGGAAGGGGGAACCCCAAACACTGAATCTCTAGGTGGAGTACAAATTTCACCCCTATACTGATTCCATAGAGTCCAGATTGTGGCCCCTTTTCGAGGACGCCATCTCGCAATATATACAGTTTTTTCTCGAAACATACTCCAATCCAAATCCCTCTTCCAGTTCTGGATGGTGGGAGGAAGTTCAGCACCCCAATGTTGGGCGATATTTCGTTTTGCAATCATATAGCTCAGTGTGACCCACTTTATTTGCGCATTGTTAAGATCAGTAGGCTCCCATATATTGAGAAGGCACCTTCGTGCCTCCAGCAACAGCAAGACACCACTAACCTCCTGAATAGTATTGTGAATCCTACCCCAATATTCAGTCATATATCGGCACTCCCAGCAAATATGTAAAAAGGTACCCACTAATCCACATTTACGTCTACATAGTCCATCCTCCAACAACCCCATCTGCACAAGGCGAGGACCAGTGACATAAACCCTATGTAATATTTTTAGCTGTACCAGCCGCAGCCTTGCAGGAATAGCAACTACTTTTGGGGAGGACACTGGCCATTTGCCAGTCTTCATCATCTAGTTCTATTCCATCTCGTGTCCATTTAATCCTAAGCTCTTTAAGCAGGTCAGCCCTATTGTTAATAAGTTTCTTATAAATCAGGGAGATTGTTTTATCGGGGAGATGTCCGTCCAGAATCCTGTCCTCAAGAGGCAAGGCCTCCGGTAGCTCTTCATCCACAGGCAGGGCAGCCAGCAACGAATGTCGGACTTGCATATAGCGGAAACATTCAGAGTCTGAAAGCTCAAACTCTGCCTGCAGTTCTTTAAATGATTTTATCGGCCCCTTGCCCCACTCGTCCTTAATAGTTGATATCCCTATCAGTTCCCATTTATCAAATCCCTAAGAGTTCCACAGCTTACCTAATCTTTCCGATGCAAAAAGCGGGGTCGCCAGTGTCAGTTTGTTTTTTCACCCCAGCGAGCTCATTGTATCATGCCAGATTTTTACTGCGTGTTTTGTCGGTCCCGTGAGATCGAATCTCAACGGTTTAGAGTACAGTGCCCTATTATAACTGTTCCCCGGGAGGAGCCATTTGTCCATAGCATATCCGGGATCTTTGCCGGACCCATATGTGGCATGATTAATAGCAGCCAGTTGGGGGGCCCAGTAATAACGCTTAATGTCCGGGAGGGCAATACCACCATCATACCACGGGAGCGTGAGCTTAGCCAAGGCAACATGGGGCCTCCCCTCCCAGAGTAAACTACGCTGAATCCCCTCAACCTCGCGGAAATAACTGGCGGGCACTGCATCTAACGTATCCTGAAGGGCATATAGAAAGCACGGCAAAGACATCATTTTGAATAAAGCTGCCCGGCCCAACAAAGAAATCGGACGCCTTCGCCAATGGGCGGAGTCACTCTTAAGCCTACGCAAAGGAGACAGAAGATTTTCAACATATCTAGTCATCGGGTCCAAGGCGATAAAAATACCAAGATATTTAAATCCAGTCGTAGTAATCTGAATGGGACAATTTCGCGGAGGTACTGGGGTCTCCCCACTAAGGACATACACTAATGACTTCCCCCAATTAATGGAAAGTTCAGAACTTTTACCAAAAGAAACTAGGACATCGCAGACCACCATGAGGGACTTCCGAGGGGAGGTCAAATAGAGCAGAATATCATCAGCGTATAGTGAGATCTGATCCTCCCACTCAGGAGACCATCGAAATCCACAAATTGATCGTTCCCAGCGGATCCATGCTGCCAGGGGTTCCAAAGCTAGGGAGAAAAGAAGGGGAGAAAGAGGGAATCCCTGCTGCGTGCCCCGTCCTAATTGAAAGGGCACCGACACTCGTCCATTAACCATTACCTGAGCGAGCGGCTCAGTGTATAGTAACTGCACCCAGCCAATAAACTCTGATCCGAATCCGAATTTAGCCAAGACCCCCCATAAATAAGACCACTCAACAGCATCAAAGGCCATGGTAGCCTCCAGGGAAGCGACAAAAGCTTGTTCTCTCAGAGTATGTGCCCTGGCTATCACACCATGTAATCTTCTTAAATTCAAAGCAGTATTTCTGTGTGGGATGAACCCTGATTGGTCCGGGTGAACTAACCCACTAATCACCTTTACTAACCTATTTGAAAGGATCTTGGCCAATATTTTAGGCTCTGCATTTAGTAACGAAATAGGTCTATACAAGGTGCATTTATTTTTGAGCTTACCTTCCTTATGGATCACCACCACCGCTGCCACTCTCTGTTTTCTGGGCAGGCGTCCTCCTTCCCGGGCCTCAACAAACATACCTTTTAGGTAATGAGCTAATCTATCTGGTCTGAGTTTATACATTTCAATTGGGAGTCCATTAGGTCCCAACACTTTGCCCTAGTTCAACGAGCGGATAGCCAGGGCTATCTCATCAATGGTTAAGGGACTATCCATAAAATCAAGATCCTCTTTAGACAAGCAAGGAAGCCGTATATCCCGAAGTAAGATATGAGAGTCTTCCTCTGGCCTATCCGAAACTGAGGCATAAACAGTTTGGAAATATTGCGCAAAGCTATCTACTATACTCTGTGGGTCCGTAAGCAACTCTCCTTCATCTGGAAGCAGCTCCGGGACTACGCACCCAGCCCATTCTTTTTTGTCAAGCCATGCGAGTAGTTTCCCTGCCTTATCCCCAAGCTCGTATAGTCTTCCTTTCTGCTCCCTGTCAAGAGCCCTGGCTCTATCAGTGACCAACGAGTTGTATTCATGCTGTTTTAGACTCAAAACGTGTAGGCCAGTCTGCATCACCCCCTGCTCCAACTCCTCCTCCACTCTACAAATCTCGGACTCTACTTCAACAATTTCTTTATTCCTTTCCTTTTTAGATCCAGCTATTAATGATAAAGCATGGCCCCTGATAACCGTTTTGAATGCCTCCCACAGTGACACCATAGAGGATACCGATCCATCATTATCTATAAAATAATCATCCAGAGCCTTCACGAGGTCCCTGCGGGTCTTGGGATTTCAGAAATACCATGGGTTAATAGGGGCAATTCTACCTGCCGAATGCGATGCGATTCGAAAACCTAAGCCAAAGTGGAGAATGGTCAGAGATGCCCCTAGCTAAATGAACCACCTCACAGATATAGGATACTTGATTCGCTGGGACTAGACAATAATCTAACAGGGAGAGACTACTGTGCACCCCAGAGTGAAAGGTGTATTGTTTCCCTTCTGGGTGAAATAGCCTCCAACTATCCACTATAACCACCGTGTCCATAAAATCAGGCAACCATCTTTGGGCATGCCTTATATCTCGTGGGCGGTATCTATCCAACAATCCTGAAACTACAACGTTGAAATCACCACCCATAATCGAAAATCCTCCCGGTAGTTCAAGCAATAGTTTTCCCAAATCAAAAAAGTTAGCAGATTGCATACCCGGGGGAACATAGACCGATAAGAGGGTCAAAGCATGTCCCTCCCATCTACCCGAGATCCCAGCCTATCATCCCCTTTCATCCACCCACGTGGAGTCATTCACTAAGGGAACTGCTTTCCGAATCAGGATACCCGTCCCCCTAGACCCAGACGTGAACCCCACATGCGCAATCAAATGATATTCCATTCTGTGCATAGCCATGCATGAGTTTCGGACTAAATGCGTTTCCTGAAGCAAGACCACATCAGGAGCATGTCGCTTTAAATATTGAAGAACTACGCTACGTTTGATCTTGTCCCCCAAACCATTAACATTCCATCTTATACCTTGAGTTCACTACCCCCATCATCATAGGAATAAGCAAATTGTTCATCCGGTGTCTGCTGCATACTAATCAAAAACAATAACATTGATGCCATCGATAACACAACACACAACTAAAATGAAACCAAATACTAATATTGTGCCATACAATACTACAGAAAACTTTTCAGCTCTTCTCCCCCCACCCCCCACCCTGCACCCCTGCATTTCGCTTACGCGCATCCCTAACTAGCAATGTGCCTGTCGCCCCAAATAACCAAATACTAATCTACAACTAAATAGAGGTAGAAAACAGAGGGAGGGTCTATTCTCTCCCGCCACCCCTCTCCGCCCCTGACACCATCACATACACCCTGCTTTCAGATCAATATATTCCAGCGCTTATGTGAGCATAGCAAATCAATGAAGAAATATTTACGTCCCCGTTCCGCTCCGATCGCAACCCGTTATTACTTAGGCTCAAAACATCCATTATACATTATTCTTGATCTCCCATCTCGCCCCTGTCCTGGCCCTCTCTTTCTGAAGCAATCACACTGTCTAACCAGGCTGTCGCCACCTCGGGATTTTCAAAGAACCAGGTCTTTCCGTTAAGTTACACTCGGAGCCGAGCCGGAAACATCATTGCATATCTCTGACCCTTGTCCCTCAGTCTTCTCTTAACTGAAAGGAAACTCTGCCGCTGTCTCTGAACCAACTGGGTAAAGTCTGGAAAAAAGGAAAGGGTCACATTCTCATAAGGCAATGGGGGTCCATTCCGTGCGGCCTGCAAAATCACATCTCTGTCTCGGAAATTCAGGATGCTTGCGATCATAGGGCGAGGGGGTGCTCCTGGTCTCGGCCTTCCTCCCGTGACCCTGTATGCACGTTCAACTGTGAACAATTTACTAAGGCCTTTAGGCTTGAGATGATTAAGAACAAGAGTTTCGATAAACATATCCGGCGTCTGGCCCTCAGATTTCTCAGGAATCCCAAGAATGCGGATGTTATTACGTCTGACTCTTCCTTCATATTCATCCAGCTTACGGTCCATAAGAGTTCTCGATTTCTTGAGGTCCTGCACCTCTTGTTGCAATTGACTCACATCGTCAATTAGGCCATTCGTCTTATGTTCGAGTGATTTGACCTTCTCATTAGTTTTCGAGAGGTCTGTTCGGATTAACCCCATGTCGATTGTAACAGTGTCTAGTTTGGCGTCAAGAGCTTCCAACTTCTGACCCAATGACGCTTGCACCCCATTGACTGCTGCCATAAGATACGTTAATGTAGGTTCGGCTGGATCCGTCAGTACTTCTTCTCCCATTAATGGCATCTTCTTGACCTCCCCCGGGGACCCCTTAGGGATAGTGTAGCGATCAAGTTTATTAACTTGGATTGTCCTGGACCCCTTGGAGGATCGGGATGGGGGCTTATCCAAATACAATCTTGCAGCCATGTTGCCACCTATTACCAGACCCAATCAGAATGAAGATATTACCAGCACGGGGACTTCAGCCACTCCATATCCGCCGATGATAGTTCTTAAGGGCGCCCCCCTCCTGCCCCCATTAGGCCTCTTCCACTCCTCCAGGCCGAACCTCTTACAATAGAGCCAGAAGCACCAGAACAAAAATAAGAATGCAAGGAGTATAACCCTTAGGAGGTCAGCCAAATGAGGTGTTGCACAGACGGACACAAATGAGGGACCAACACCTTGTTTTTCAACCCCCCCGTCCTCCATCCAACTCCCACCAAGCTCGTCGTTCAGTACACTGCGTCCTTCCAAAGCGGTATCCTCTCAGCAAGGCCTTCAATGCTGCCCAAGCCAGCCGGGCAATCCCATGCAGGTTCAGCACACACTGCAGTCGCGTCCACCCCACTGTGTCCCAGGGCAGCAGCAACTAACTGGCCTTCAGTGGACCGCCGACGAATATTCCAGGGGTTACGCGCCGGCTTCATATATCGCCCAAAGCAGCCGTCCCCAGTTAATTCAATCGAAGATAGTGTTTATCAGGCCGGAAGCGTTCCTATCAGTCAATCGACCATCTGCTCTTGAGACAACGGCCAGCCACCATCTCCCCCGGGGCTTCAGGGTTATAACGCAAGTCTTTTGAGCAGACACGGCCACAGCGCTTATGAGCCCCCTCGGTTCCAGCCCAGACTCATCAACCTCATGGGGCATAGAATGCAGCTCCAATTTGGCACCCGGGGGGGGGGGCGAGATCCCACTCTTAATGCTTTTATTTCTTCGTAGCCCGCTCCCCCCGTACCACCGCACACCTCACCAGGCGGCAAGCACGGCAAGTAGCTCTCGGCGTCGCTGCAGTCTCTCTTCAATACCGGGCAAAGGAACCTCCTCACCCGCGCCCCTCTGGCCAGTCGCCATGCACACCAGGCCGCAATCCCAAAAAGTTATTTAATTAATCACTGGGGCGGGCGAAAGATCCGGTCCATCAAGGTCCCACTCCGTGCATCATAATCCGCAAGGCAGGGGGCGTCAGCGGCAACAGCTATGTCCGTCCAGCAACCTCGAGCTTCGGGCCGGGACGGCTCGCCTCGCGACCCTGATGTTTTTCAACTTGAAGGCGGCCCCGTATTCACTCGAGGTCCCGGCTTCCAGTCCGGACCAGGCCCCGAGCTTCCGGGCGATGTAGCTCCGAATTCCGGGCTCGGAGGCGGATCGGGAGAACAGGTAGATGCGTCGCTCACCGGCACCGAGCAGAGGGTGGTGATTACCAACAAGATAATTTACAGGATAGTTGTGTCTGGAGCGGAGATCGGCGGAGCCGAGTCTCTACACGACCATCTTGGTCGCCGGCTTGGCGGTTTCTTCAGTTCTTTATAGATCTTTGCAGCAGGAAGAACTCCAAGGGCCCAGAACTGGGTTTGGCACCACAAGGCAGGTCAGAACTCTCAGTAGTGGAGTTTAGGGACTATGTAGGTGAAGTCTTTGCATCCCTGAGACTTCTTAACAGGAGGCAAGATCTACTTCAAGACCTAGTAGAATCTTCTTATGCAGGATACCATAGCAAGGCAAAAGTACAGTCCTTTCCACTGCTCATAGACAGAACCAGGAACTGCAGACCAACCCAGTAAAGCAAAACACTGCAAAGAGGCAGTACTCGTCCTGGCAGCTCTTCAGCTCTTCTTCTTGGCAGGGTGCTCCTAGTCCAGAAGTATGCTAGAAGTCTGGGATTTTAGGTCCAATACTTATACCGCTTTCAGTCTTTGAAGTCTTTGTACAGAAAATCTCTCTTGCTTAGTAAAACGAGTTCTGTCCTCCTTGGTCCAGCCACACTACAGTGAGGTGGAGACAGCATTGTAAAAGGCAGTCACAGAACCATTCAGGTGCAGGCGACTGCTCTTCCTACCACTCTAGCTCAGGAAGGCCATCAGCATATGCAGGGCAAACCTCAACTCCCTTCGTGGAGTGTCTGGAGGGAATGCACAAACAGGTGCGGTCTGCGTTAAAGCACTTAGGTAATTTAACAGTGCTCGATCTTTGAAGAATGTGTGACTACAAGACTGCACCACTTGCATGAACTGCATGACCCTTGGCATTAAAAACTAGAGGAAAATCCTCTGGATGGAAGATCAAGACAGGCGAGAGCTTTAGTCCTCACAAGTGTGCTTGGTGTACGTGCACATGAGAGCAGGGACACATAAACCACAGCCCTGACAAAGGCCCCCGACCCAATCGGGCAGTTGGAGGGGGCCGAAACATGTTGGCACAGAGGGTATAATTGAACAATTATATTCAATAAAACCCAAGAGATTTTCGATTTTATTCATACCCCGAGGTACCCTAAAAATAAAGAATAATCTTTGGGTATACCTAGAGGTATTTTTATTTAATCTCTCTTCTGGATCCCTGCTTGTCCAGCCTGACCTTATCTAAGGCACCCAAGCCGGGTGTGGTGGCTCAGTGGACTAATGTATCCACTGCAGCGGCCTGTGTTCGACCTCATGGTCACAGGTTCAAATCCTGGCGGGTCCACTCAGCCTTTCATCCATTTGAGGTCGATAAAATGAGTACCATTGAGTTGGGTAACAATATACATCTGTTATTTCAGTGCCAAGATGCCCCGTTGCTGGGGTGAACGTGCGCTATACAAATACACCTGTTATGTTGTGTAAGAACTCCCATTCCATCTATGGTTGAGTCCGCCCTGCTGTGGCGTGGATGATGAAGCATGTCACGATAAGTGAGTGAGGCGCCTACTCCAATATCTTTGCATATTGCAGAGGCGATAACCAACATCCTGAAATAAAGGGGATTTCTTTTCTTCCGAGGGTTAGAATCCTTGATTAATCCGCTGCTGGTGTGTGAGTAATGCAGAAACAGGCCCTGTCAGTCTAAACCAGACCTTGATTCCACTGGCAGGCAGAGGTACAGTATGGTTAAACAAGAACATACCCACTTTCTAAAGTGGAATTTTCTAAAACACAATTTCAAAACGACCTTTACTAAAATACGTGTTATTAATTTCTGAGCTCAGGGAGCCCAAACTCCAAATCTCTATCTTCTCCCAATTGAAAGTTACACTTGTAAGAAGTTCATAGGCAGCTTCAATGATAACTTATGGGAGAGATAGCCTTTAAATAGTGAAAAATGAAATTGGCAGTATTTCACTTTCAGGACATGTAAAAAATTGCGGTACATGTCCTATCTTTCACGTATACTGTACCCGGCCCATGGGGGTACCTTGGGCGTATCTTAGGGATACCTTACATGTAAAGAAAGAATAGGAAAGGTTAGTGCCTGGCAAGTACGTGCACTTGCCAAGTTGACATGGCAGTTTATAAATGCACTCACAGACACTGCAATGACAGGACTGAGGCAATTTTACAGACCCACTAGTAGCATTAGATTACCAGGCCCTGGAATCCATAATGCACTTTACTAGGGCTTACCAGTAAATCAAATATGCAATCATGGAGAACCAATTAGAATCACAATTTACACAGGTAGCACTTGCACTTTAGCACTGATCAGCAGTGGTAAAGTGCTCAGAGTACCTAAACCAGAAAAAACGAGGTTCAGCAAACACTAAAAAATACAGGCGATAAAGGCAAAAAGACAGGGGAAGCCGCTCCAAGGATGCTAGGTCTAACACTTATTTCTAATTTTCTAACAAAGAAACGTTATTCTGAATAAATATTAATTGCAGGAGATGTTTCGGTTTCACCTAGTCTATTATTTAGCCAAACATGCAATTATTTGATTAGAAGGTTAAGAATGTGCTCGTCCCCACATGGGCATGGAGGTTCAAAAATCAAAAGGCTTAATAAGTAGGCATAGTTTTAATAAATGTTTCATACTTCATAATAAGTTTCAGTACATTCTTTGTGTGTGGGCGTTGTAAAGGATGGGTAGAATATGTTCTCAAGAAGAATCAAAAGTGGTTTCAACAGGAAGAGAAGGAGATGCTACAAGAACTGAAACATTTCTTTCAACTGTTTATACTAGTGTGTGTTTCTACCGTGGGTTAACGCTTTTCCATATCACTCTTTCTCCACATGCTTTTTCTCAGACACCTACCCCATACCACTTGTTTGCACTGAAGCTCAATGCTAATCACTTTATACTGAAGCCTGAATGCTGAATTTCTATCCTACCAACATGATTACTGACTGCAGTTGCTAATGATACTGCATGATTATTTTTGCTGAAACTCCACTGAGTTTTAGTGCACCTCTCTTTATGGGAAGTTCAGCCGACAAGGATTGACAGAATTTTGAGCTTTATGCTCTATCTCACTCCTCTTCTCAAACTTGAACTTGTTCTACGGTTCCTACTTTCTCAGTAAGACTAGGCAATATAAGCTTCAAAACTCTGTGGAAATGAGTCCACTCCTACCTTTAAAATATGTTGACTTAATTCCTGGTTAGCTCACAGTGTGCCATCTGAGCCCATAAACTGACAGGGCACCAGATGGTGTCTGCAATCTCAGAACATGACAACCCTAATTCCCCCTAGAAAATGGTGGAAACAGATCTTACCCTTTCTTTAGTAACTCAGGCATACACAAAAGGAAGATTTAAGAAGTACGCAAATTGGCATTTCAAATATTTTTTGAAGCAATTGTACTCTTTTGTAAAAGATGGGCACTGCAATGATTAATAGAATGGAGCAAAACAATATCACAAACATTACAAGAATAGTGAAAAGAATGAATAATTCAACCATCGTGCCTTTGCACTAGATTATATGAACACATATATTTGCATTCCTATCTAGCGCTGCCAATCCTATGGAGCATAGGGTATGCAGGTCTGCCAAAATATCGTAGAATGATCTAACACCCCATTTACCAGCGGGAATGTGTCATCAAGCAGCCAGCGTTGGTGTAGTACAGGCTGCTGTCCTTTCCAGATGGTGTTGGAATTCAGCTGGGCTAGAATTCAGGCATGGAGCAAATTCGACAAGCCATCAAGATGCTCCTCTATCTAAACAGAGGCATAGTGTTGTTTACATAATAAACTTGTAAAGAAAGAGGGGTTGGGCCTATGGTTAGCACCCAGACTGGGCCTCTTATATAATATCAACAATACAGTGTCTAGGTGCTCTAGTTAGATTGTAGCTGTTTGCTATAGAACCACATTTACAATTACAGCGGTCTTAGTGATTTATTTCACACTTATTGTTTTCTTTTGGAAACGATTATGAACATTCAAAGCATGTCATTCTTGGAAGGGCAACTCTTTTTCAAATTATTTTTTCATGTACACATTTTCACAAAACATACAAAAACATTGACATGTGGATAAAAAACACAAACATTGTGAGTTAGACCAGTCCTTAACTTTAGGAGCAGAACACATGGTGGAATAAACATTTAAACATCGGTCATATTTGAACAGATTAGCAGAAGTCCGGAAACACGGCAAACCGCCTGTTCTTGAACCATACTATCCCAACTAGCTCACACTGGCAGGATGTGTAATATGACTGATGTTTAAATGTTTATTCTGCCATGTGTTCTGTTCTTGAAGTTAAGGACTGGTCTAACTCACAATGTTTGTGTTTTTGTATCCAAAAGTCAATGTTTTTGTATGTTTTGTAAAAATGTGTATATGATTTTTTTTTTAAGTGTTGCCCTTCCAAGAATGACATGCTTAGAATGTACATAATCATTTCCAAAAGAAAAAACTAAGTGTGAAATAAATCACTTAGACCACTATAATTGTAAATGTGGTTCTATAGTTTATATAATAAACAACACCCATTTGTTCCATGTGTGAGTCCCGGTCCTGTTGTCATTGTTGATTTTATCCACCTAGCTCTATAGCAGAATGGACAACAACAAACAACAATATTTTGCACAGTGTTCTAAGTCCTTGTACAGAATGTTCTAAGGCTAGATATATGCCCACAAAGAAAGGTAATTGTGAGCAAACCATTTCTGAGTATATTATCTCATGAGAATGCACAAGCAAATATGTGTTAAATGTCATTGTCTAAAAAGATGTAAACTTTAACCGTGAGCACGTAAAATGGAAGTGTTTGTGCCCGGGGCCTATGTAACCTCACAACAGACTCTTTATGGGCTTCCTTCTAACACCATTTTTTGCCCAATTCTCTAGAATAGGGAATTCTATTCTTCATGGAATGAGCTTGATGCATTATTTATTATGATTTGCTCTAACCATTCTTTTATTATCAATTCTGTAATTTGACTGAGTAAAAAGACAAATAAATCTTACTATACATTTTTAATGAAAATAAAGAATTTAAAACTAATCAAAACTCTCATTCTTGACTGAACTTAGAAATAGTATTGTGATATGAATTTTGTGAAGTATAGCTCGTGATCTTCTCATAAATGGCGTCAAAGATCCATCGCATGGTAGTGATTACCAAACACTGAAGATCAGGGATCACCCTGTTGGCGTGAAATAGTGATTTTAACCTGTCTTATTTAAATTGATTCCTGCTCCAGCAGAAGAGTGATGGTTAACATCTTGAGAAGAGGAGCTGTAAAATACTTTCCCAAGTTGGAGTAGTAGCTGAATCCCAAAGCCCAAAACCCAGAATTTGAATACTGACAAGGTACGATTCTTGAAGGCTTTTGCTGTTTGGAGGAGTCAGTTATAATAGGATGATGTATTGTGATTTGTGATTATTGTTGTAGTCATTTTGAGAAGTAATTTGGAGTACAAGAGTTAAATGTTTTCATGATTTTACATGTTTAGTGTTTATTGTGAAGAAGTTGAAGAGTTATCAGGCCCGGCACAGCCTAAGACGCTGGGACAGATAAACAGATATTGAGATAAGTGTAGAAGCCACTTAATAGTTATTGGTTTATGGTTTTCTTGTCTGCTAAATGTTTATGTTGTAGATCATGACGTACCATTGACTACACACATTGAGATAGGGACTTTAATAAACTCTTGTGATTGTATTACTATTGATTGCTCTTGACAGAACCTGATTGCACAAAGGGTGAAGCTACATAAATTAGGGCGTTTTCTCGCTGGTTGAGTTCTCCATGTGAATTGTGAATGTAAAAAAAATCTTTTTGTGTTACAACTCAGAAGCCATAAAGCCTTAATATTCCAATTGGCGAGTTATTTTTGATTTTCTTTAGTGGAGCAGACAAAGATTGTTTACTTTTGTTGTTTAATGCTGTTGAATTTTGTGTCCAAGCAAAATTGTAAAGGAGAGTGAACTTCTGCAAGGACTGATATCATATGCTATGGTGTGCTGCGCTGGGATAGGTTTGTTAGTGTACTGTTGTGCTGTGATTGGTTGATGATGAAACAGATTGCCGCTCTGTGATAGGCCAGTTGGTCAAGTGTAAATTGCATTGAGATTCATTAAAAAGTCTTAAAAAATACAAACTGTGGCAGGATTGGTAAAAAAGATTTGACGTGTATGGAACAGAATCAAAAAACTGAATTGAATTGTATTTATTGTACTGATTATTGTTGTACTTTGAAAAAAATCATGAAATGATTTAACGAATTTAAGAGTTGAGTGAAAGGTGTTGTTACAATTCCGATACAAGAAGGTGAAGAGGCACCTCCTGAGGGTACTCCGGCATATTATGTCACAATTGAATTGGGATTACATACATGTTTATGGCTCTACCAATGGTGCGAGATTACTGTAAAAGAGGGTTTAATGAGTTTTCCTAAATATGGTATCATCATCTTAGAATCATTGAAAAATTGAAGGAGAAGCTGTACGAAATGAAGCCACCTCCTAGACCCAACACAATGCAAAGCACTGAGTATGTGAGAGAAGGTATCATGTGACAGAGAAATAGAGAAATACCATAGTAAGACTAAAAGCGCATTGCATAATTATGCAGATGCTCGATGGGATGAAGCACAGCAGAGATTAAGAAAATCGATAGATGTATCCAGCTATTACCACTGAGGAACCTGAGCTATCGAAAAAGACTAAGACACAGGAGAAAGACAAAAGAAAAGATGAAAAGAAGGATGAAACAGATAGAGATTTGAGGACAATATTTTGGAAGAAATGTTTTCTTCGCATCCTCCACCTTATGCAAACCCCACCACTAGTACTGATAATATTGTAACTGCAAGTACTACAGTGGCTACTGCCCTTTTTTGAACTAAGTATAAGACAGATTGGGAGACCATTTCAGACATTTCAGATTACCCCACCACCTGTTGTTCAGACACCAACACTTATTGGATCAAATTAGTTTACCTGGTGTTACTGCTTCAATTATGACTGTATAATTACCACAAATTGCAACTGTACAGACAGTGCCTAGATCACTTGTGACTGCCCGTATTGTAACTGCCCCACATGCGACTGCCCCAATAAACATTGTCCCGACTCCAGCACCTCAGAGAGCTGTAGGAGGATTGGCTGCATCAGGGTTTATCCTAACCTTTCCAAATTCACAGATCATTGCCTGGAAACCACCACAAACTATTCAGTCATTAAGAGATGGGAGAAGGATTGTGTTTACAAACCCGATAATGCAGGGAGAGGCACATTTATTTTAGAATGGTATTTTCCCACCATAGTTTGAGGAAGCATCAGAACCTAGAAAGATAGAAAGTGCGGAACGACAAGTTACCCCAGAGCCCGAAAAGGAGAGACCAGTGTGTTGTGAGGTTAATAATAGGGCCCGTTCACAAACACTCCCATTTT
Source organism: Lissotriton helveticus (assembly GCF_964261635.1). Classification (NCBI taxonomy): domain Eukaryota; kingdom Metazoa; phylum Chordata; class Amphibia; order Caudata; family Salamandridae; genus Lissotriton; species Lissotriton helveticus. The sequence continues at coordinate 1,629,430,655 of NC_136063.1, read as the reverse complement.
TACATGCTCACGTTTAAAGTTGACATCATTTTAGACAATGACTTTTAGCATATTTTGCTTCCGTGTTCACATGCAATAGTGTACTCAGAAAGCGTTTCACTTAAAAATAAATTTGTTCGTCGGCACATTATCATACCATCATACATTTTGTCTAAGAAGTAAGTACAGTGGGCAAACTGCACTTGCATATTATTCTCTGTTCGGAGACAGCTCTGAATTGGTAGAATCAACAATGACAGCCAAATCTCAACTTAGGCACAGTGCGAATAAGACCAGTCTTTATTACATAAGCTTCCTCAAGAGGAGTATTTCCATGGATTGTCGTGGTCCTCCATGCCTGAATTCTAGCCCAGCTGAACCTCCTCACTATGCTGAGAGGGACGGCAGCCTGTTCTACACTAGACTGGCTTCTGAATGAAAGACGCACACAGGTAAATCGGGATTTAGACCACTCCAAGGTATCTGGCAGAACTGCATTCCCCCTATGCTCTCTAGGATAGGTAGTACTAGGTAGGAGTTCAATTATATGTATTCACATAATTGATGTAGTAATTATAATGGTTAAATTATTATTCTTTTTCACCTTACTTGTTATGCTGATTGCAATGGACTGTTTCCTTCTATTTATTATTATTATTATTATTTATTGCATTTCTATGGCGCAGCAGCTACCCTGAGGGTTTCCCGGCGCCCTGGATCAGCATTTTAGAAGACGTCTTGTGGCCGTTATAGATCAAATAACCAGGCTTTCACTCCTTTGCGGAATCGAAGATAACAAGGTTCCAGTCTGAGATGGATAGGGAGTGAATTCCAAAGTACTGGTGCTAGGTATGAGAAGGAGCGGCCACCTAGTCGAGCTCTTTTTATCCTGGGTACAGAAAATTTAGCTTGCCCTGCTGAGCGTAGATTTCTTGAGGGGATGTAATTGCTAACTATATTACATAGGTACTTAGGAGCTATTCCTGCATTTATTCTGTGCATATAGCACAGAGCTTTAAACTTTACTCTGCTGGAGATCCGCAGCCAGTGTAAGTTTTTGAGATGTTCTGTCATCCTTGTTCTCGCTGGGAGATTCAGGAGTATTCTTGCGGCGGAATTTTGTACCACTTCTAATTGGTTTAGTGTTCTATTCGTTGTTCCCAGAAATAGGACGTTACCATAGTCTAGTCGCGACATTATTAGTGCCTGGATAACAGTCCTTTGTGCTCCCTCTGGTAATTGCCATAGAATTTTCCTGAGCCATTTGAGGATCTGAAGGCATGTGGAGGCCGTTTTGGCAATGTGTATCTGCATGGTCATGTTGTCATCAATAATTATCCCTAAATTCCTTGCATGTTGGACTGCAATTGGAGTGTCGCCCATCTCATCAGGCCAGTGTGTTGGGTTCCAGAGATGCTTTTGATTACCGAAAATCAATAATTCGGTTTTGTCTCCGTTCATTTTTAATTTGTTCGTCTGGAGCCAGTCGGCCATTTTAAGTAATCCAGCACGCAGGGGCGAGACAGTGTTTTCGTTTGGGGTGGAAAGGGAGAACACCAGTTGCGTGTCGTCAGCGTAGGAATAAATGGTGAGTCCCATTTTTTCCGCAATTTCTGCTAGAGGAGTGACATATATATTGAATAGAAGGGGGCTTAGTATGGAGCCCTGAGGTACACCATAGGGAGATGAGTGTATCTCAGATCGATTATTTTTGGAGAAGACTTGATAAGTGCGTTGCTGGAGAAATTGTTCCAGCCATTTCAATGCCTTCCCTTTTATTCCAATCTCTTCTATTCGTTTGATTAGGATATCATGGCAAATGGTGTCGAAGGCGGCACTCAAATCCAAAAGGATGAGTGCCGACGTGCCTCCTCCATCAAGTTCTTGGCGGGTGATTTCTGTCACTCCAAGTAGGGTAGACTCTGTGGAGTGCCCTATTCTAAAACCCGATTGGGAGGGGTGTAGGAGATCATTCTTATTGATGAAATCTGACAATTGCCTATTGACGTGTTTCTCTATAACTTTAGATAGTGTAGGTAGTAGAGAGACAGGGCGGAAGTTGGAAAGCACCTCCGGATCACTATTGGTCTTTTTTAGTAAGGGGACCACCATAGCGTGTTTCCATTCTTTCGGTAGTGTAGCTTCTTGTAGGGAGGCATTTAGTAGTGCCCTGAGTATCTCGTGCGTGGGCAGCTCAAGTTGTTTGAGGACATGTGCAGGCAAGGGGTCTAAGGGTGAGCCTGATTTGATACTGTTCAGGGTGCTTTTGAACGTCTGCGCGTCTATTGGTATCCATGTTCTAATTTCTTGTTTAACGGGAACACTATGTTGGTCCTCTATGAGGGTTGCAGATGGGGGCTTTCCTCTAATTTCATTCTTTGGTGGGAAGTTATCATAAATAGTGTTTATTTTCTCATGGAAGAAGGTAGCTATTTTATTACATTGGGTGGTAGATAGGGACGGCGGTTCAGGTATAGCTGTGTCTCCTGCTAAATTCTTTAAGACCTTGAAAAGCGTCCCTGGATGACTCTGGGCTTCTAGTATTTTGTTTTTAGTGAAATTTCCCCTAGCTATTTTGCAGGATAAGTGATATGCCTTGAGTGCTGTCTTATACTTTTCTTTACTGTCGGGCTTATAATCTTTTCTCCATGACCTTTCTAGTCTCTTACATAAACTTTTTTCTGTTTTTAGTGTATCTGAGAACCAAGGAGCAGGGAGGCAACAAGATTTTTGTTTGCTTTTGGTTGGGGGGACAACCGTCAACGCCGCGTTAGCTAGCCAGTTATTGATTTTAGTATAGTCCTTCGTAGTAATGTCTTCTATTTCATAACCCTGTTTGGACTTGGATAGCTGAGCCTCCATATCAGGCATGCACAGTTTCCTCCAGTTTCTGACCCACATATCTGTCTTCTGCTGGTTTCTATGCGCTGGAGCCCAGATGGTGAATTTGCTCAGATGATGATCGGACCAAGTAGTGGGTACTGTCGAGTCCCATTTGATACGATCAAAGTTGGTAAATATGGGGTCCAGTAAGTGGCCAGCTTGATGTGAAGGGCCAGAATTCCGTAATTGAATATTTAGGGCTTCCAGGTCTGATATTAGGTTTGCTGTAATTGGGCATTTTAGATTCTCTAAATGTATGTTTAGGTCGCCCAATATGGTAAACATAGATGCTTCAAGTACCATGGGGGCTATAAGATCAGGAAGAGCCTCCGCCCATTCCCTAGCAGACCCAGGGGGGCGATATATCAGAAGTCCGGTCAAAGTGAGCTGGGGCGTCAATGTCAATTTAAATAGACCTACTAATTATTGAGGCACATATATTTTACACAAGAATTAATTTGCTTCAATAAATGTTTGAAATGCCAATTAGCATATTTCTTGTGTATCCCTTTGGGTATGCCTGAGCTAAAAACAAAAGGGTAGATCTGTTTCCATGATTTCTTTGGGGGAATTAGGGTTGTCATGTTCTGATGTTGCAGGTACCAAATGGTGCACTGTGAGCTAGCCAGGAACCAGGTCAACATAGCAGGTCAACAGCCAGCACACCTTTAGTGACACTGTCAAAGTATAACAGGATAATTCTGCCACTCTGGCTGAAACAAACTGAAAATTGAGAAATATGTGGTTAAATCCTGGTTTAAAAGAAGACAACAATCAAGAATGGCAACTGTATAACAGATAGAAACATGAAAAGTAAACAAAGGGAATGCATTGAGGAAGTTAGGGACTGCGAGTTAAACCAAGAGTGAAAAAGAAAAGTGATTTAATCTTCTAAAATAAGAATTGGAAAGTGGCAAACCACTGAAGGAACTAAGGAATTGGGTAATCACAATTATGTGTTTTTACTTCGCGTTTCAAACAGTAGCATTTGTCTCTGTTCAGTGTTGTGAACAGCGGTTACTGTAAGACTTGGGGCCTCATCTACACTAGAGGGAACTGAAATACCTCAACTTTCTGGAGGAATTGCTAACTATGGAATAGAAGCCAATGAGAAATCAAGCTCATGCTTACTTAGCACAAATATGTGCTTTTCTTCCATCTTTTATGTGATATTGTAGCATATCATGTCATTCCTTTAGTTGTTGTTATTTTCACTAAATAAAGAAGTGGAGGCCTTGCAATGAAAAACTAAGATTGTCCATTCACATTCAACAAGATGAACTATCTCAGATGAAAAGATGTACTTAAGTAACAACACATGTCAGATGAATAAACTCTGGGAATGACCAAATCTAATGTAGTAGAATGGTAATTTAATCCTCAAAAGTATTTTGTAGTAAAATGTTTCTTCTTGCTTGCTCCCCATTAAAGCATACTGTATAAACCATACATGTGCGTAGAAAATGTATGCAGCTCATATTTAAAGTCATAGAAAGGGACCTGATTTCTCAATGTTAGGAGCCTAACTTTTCCCATTCATAGAAGGCAAATCTATACTGGATTTCAGGTGGAACTTTACTGAGTTCTTCCTGTATGTTGTGTTTTGTATACTTTTTACTAGTGGATTGTACTTATTGTACTAATATCCTTTGTGTAAATCTTTAAAGTTTAGTCCTCGTTTGTCATTCTCATTGGCAATGTAGACAGCTTAATGCTAATGTAAGACATTTAACCAAGTAGAGGCAGGTCCAACAGGGAGCACCAATGTCCGATAGGGACTACACCTACTCCTGCACAAAAACAATCCTGCCTGCAACACAGGGACACTTGCACCATGGTGCAAGGGGCCCTGTGTTGTCTCTAGGCAGCTGTTTGTTTGCCAGCTCAGGTAAAGAGTAGGAATGTGTCATTTAATGTTAAACACAACATGTTCCTGCCCCTAGATATGGTGATCTCTGGTGCATGGAGGAGTTGGTGAGTGTGAGATCAGATTGGGATGGATGGTAAAGGAGTATGGGTTTGAGGAAAGTAGAGCAGTTGAAGCCCAAGTGTCTGACAAATCGGTTGGAAGTAGAGCTGAGGATGTTCAAAATCATTCCCGGAGAAATTTACCTCTTTTACAAATGTTTTATTTGGGAATTTTAAGCTCTTTATTCAGTGAGTTCCACGGCACCCGACCAAACTTCTATTTAGCACTTGGCAGGCAGCCTACAAGTGCCCAAATAAGCTCAAAATAATGCTCTATGTAGCCAAAACAGCACTAAAGAGAGTTCTGACAGGACTCCTCCGAGCTCCTGAAATTACCCACCAGTCACCAACAGAGCTTATGCATCACCCTATGTAACTTCTGCAGGTAGCCAAGACAGCATTTTCAGGCATCAAAAAGAAAATATATATGAACTCCCCTGAAGGTGCAGGCACACAACAGAACTCCTGCAGGCTCTCCACAGAGATTTTGCAGTCCCATCTGCACTTTGCCTTATGAGCTAAAGCTGACCTCAGCAACAGGCACAGCGAAGTTTTTCCAGCATTGTGTTCCTATTCAGAGGCAGTGACATAGCAGTACAAATACGTTTTTATTGTGGGATATGGCCAGATCTGATTTTTATATAGTTTTGTCTCTGTGTTGGTACTGACAAATCAAAAAGTTATGAATCAAATGTGTTCATAGTACCAAACAGTAGTGTATATTAATTGAAGCAAGGCCATCTGTAAAAAGGTCCTGGAAGTAGGGGTGCTGTAGTACCCCCAGAAATGATTATGCTAGTGTTCAGAAGGAAAATGAGCAATAAAGATGCATTTAAATACTGTGTTTATCCTATCACATTAGCTGCCTGTTCAAAGACAAAGGTCAAATATCAGGTTATGTATTTGAACTGGAGTGTACTATTATTTCTCTGACTACAAAGTGATAGGATTTTATAAAAGTGATCTTGATGATAATCCTGCTGGGGTACAGGAAACAAAGGAAAGGCTGTAGCATGTCCGTTTTTTCTAATACACAACATTTCAAGATCGGGTAATGAACTATACATTTATTCAAATTATACCTGCAATTAGAAAAGCACAAATGGAGCAGTATTTTGTAATTCTGAAGTGTAAAGGAAAGAAAGATTTCAATTGGATCAAAAGAAATCAAGACACTTTACTTGGTGATGCAGAAATCAAATGATAAATATTCACTGAAACACGATTTCCACACATATTTGTTTTTGCGCAATATATTTTTACCAGTAAACTGTATGTCTATGTAAATTTAGTGGCCATTACAACAGACATTTTGCTGTAAATGACAGTCAGACCCCCCAGGATATAGCGGCATGGATTCGCAAATTTAGCGGCACAAATATGAAAATTTAGCGGCACAAATATGGAAATTTAGCGGCATTTTTGCGGCACTTTGTTTTACTCATAATCATTCATTTTCAGCCTTAAATCAATGGAAACTGTTTTAGCAGAGTATTCCACTTTGAATAGGCCACCTGGAATATGGAATAGAGGAAGCAGCCCACAGGTGAAGGCTGTTTGAAATTGCAATTCTCCATTTGCTTTAGTACTAGTACTTCAATGAAAGGAAAGAGGGGCTCCAAAGATGGCTGCCCAGTGTTGTCGACCTTGTGGTAAATCAAAAGTGGGAAGCAGCGCCTCGGGCTGATTCTGGTGTAATGTCGGTCAATCCGTCTACTCAGTGTCAGAAAGAATAATTGGGACGACCTCGTCAGGTGGTGAAGTTGAAGTGCCCGCTCTGGCATGGGTCATGGGGCTGGAAGTGGGGTCAGAACAGGAGCCATAGGCAAGACAGACTCAGATGGTCCAGCTGGCTTCATAGGTGAACTCAAGTGGAAGGCATCTCTGCTCCTTGGGGCCCGAAGGCACACCATAGGGAATAGGTAGGAATGCAAAGATCCAGATCATGCCTACGTGGAACTCCTTGATCTGAGGCAGCATGGCAGTAAGTAAATTAGTTGGCTTTCGCAAGCAGCAGAGCGCCGCTCAAGCCCCTTGTGCTGGCCGTCTAACGATCCATCCATGGTCTAGCCCCTTCTTACCTGGTTGATACTCTTTCACATTACTAACCTTTCCCACCACCATGTTCTGCCAACCTTCACATCCACACTGTTCACAAACCCCCAGCCCCAGTCTTGCTGTGGCACATTCCAGCCACGTGACACACTCCACTGGAGTGCCCCCTTCGATCTCAGATCTGTAGCCTCCGCATCTGCTTTTAAAATTTCCCTGCAGCACTGAACTAACAATCCTAACTCATTAGAAGTTTTCTTGCCTCTCCTTCACTGCCCTCCCACTCCAAAGACATCATAACAGTCTGCGGTGCAGTCGCCATGTGCCATGCTGCTCCTGGCGTCATCATTCTCCTAGACAAGTTCTGACACATATGTACCAAGGAAGCTGAGAGGCATTCGAAAGGGGATTCAGATACTCTCCCTGAGCACAGCAAGAATCACCACGGCTCTATGTTCTTCACTGCTTCAAACTGAGCAGGTAGCAAGTATGTGTTTTACCATTTGATGCACGTGAGCACAGGTAATGTCAGAGTGATCCAGGGGCTCGTCTGTTTGTGGTGGAGCAGGCCTACGACTATGGAGGGGGGGCTTATGCACCCCACTTCTATCAGTCTGTTAATTTAACAGACTGATAGAAGTGGTAAAAGCTTTATTCACGCACAGGGAGGGAAACTGTTTGACCGAGATGTGCAATTACGTCATCTCGCTTTGAAACGCCGAAAATTGCCATTTTTGTGCCAGCGGGCAGCTGATAAGGGCGATTAGCGGGGAGAACATTGGCTGCCTTCCTGAGATCCGTTAGTCATCCCTCCAGACCCCCCAGGATATAGCGGCTTTTGTAAAAATGCCGCGCAATTTCTACAATAGTGCCGATTTCGCGGGCACTTTTGTAAAAATCGCGGCATTTTTACAAAAGTGCCGATTTTGCAGCAAATCGCGAAATCGCGATATCCGGGAGGGTATGGACAGTGTGCTACTACACCAGTGCTCCAAAATCGACCAACCTCTACATATCACCTCTTACTACTCTCCTGCTGAATGAGCATGCCACATTTTCTGCACTTGTGTTTTTTGTATGACCCGGATATTTCACAATCCCTATGCTTTCAGTAATATGACATTAATGGCAGCAACCCCACTCTAAAAATTGCTCCAGCACCACTGCCATCAGTTACTAATATACCTTTTAAGTAAGTTCAGGCACATAAAAGAGACATTGTAAGCATGCAAATTTAGTTTCTGCAGTCACTCGATGAAGTTCCTTCATAGGCCGTACTCCCCCTCCAAAATTTACTAACACTTTGTGTTGGGATTGTGTCACTAAAGTGACACAAACCAGCACAATGTGTGGATTTGGGATTTACTTTCCTGCATGGAAAGTTTCCCAAAATAAAGTAAAGTAGTACTTTGCACTACTTGCATCAAGGGGTCGTCTGTGGGGTGGTACATGGGTGTTTTACACCTATCTTAGAAAAGGGATTATTTCCTTATTGGGAAGTGCTGAATGCTTACTTAAAGGGTTCTCCAAAGTCGGACCTGGAGGGCCGGATCCATGCCAGGTTTTTAGCATATCCCCATTTAGATAAATGTAGTTATCGTAAAAGTCTGGCATGGATCCGACCCTCCAGAACTGACTTTGGAGAATCCTGCTTTATTTTTTATTTATTTTTTACAGAGTTTTATATAGCGCGAACTTGACCCGAAGGTATCGGGTATAAGAGCGCTTTACATGAGCACTAGTGGCGTTACATGAGGACAAATTAATTTTTGGTGGGCACGGGGAGATTTAGTGATTTGCCCAGAATCATAGGATGTAGTTCGTCGCACCCGAGATTCGAACCTGGTTCCCCAGCTCTGAGGTCAACCGCCTTAGCCGTTAGGCCAACTGCTCTTGATCGGACCATACTTTTATTATTATTTCTGTAAATTGATCAGCCTTGTGCATGAGATGATACGCCATGTTAATTGAATCTCACTCCAGCAGAATCTGGTAGCAGAGTGAAGGTTTACGTCTTGTGAAGGAACTATAAAATACTTGCCCAAGGTAGAATAATGCCTGAGTCTCAAACAAAACCAATGCCCAGAACTTGAAGACTGACAAGGTGTGATTTTCAAAGGCCATTGCTGTTTTGGAGGTGTGAGTATTAATAGGGTGATGCCTCATGATTTGTGATTATTTGTTGCGTTTATTGAAAGGTAATTTGAGGTGCATGAGTTGAGTGATTTGATGAATGTATACATTTATTGTGAAGAAGTTGAAGAGTTATCAGGTTCAGCATTGTCTAAGGGCCTGATTATGAGTCTGGCGGTCCAAGGACCACCAGACTCGTAGGGGCGCGGCGATGGTGGTCCAGCAACCACCGCACCGGTGGTCTGACCGCCCTATTACAACTTTGGCGGTCAGACCACCATTGCACCACTGCAGCCGCCAGGGAACTATGTTCCCTGGCCGCCTTATAGCGGTCTGAGAGCTGCAATGTGCTTGTTGGTGCCCTGAGGCACCGGGAAGCATATTAGGACTTTCTTCAGCAGTTACATGGAGGTGCATGCAGGAACTTTGCATTCCCTGTTACTGCATGGGAAGGAATGCATGACTTGGTGCATTCCTATCCATGCAGGAACGTGCACGTACTGTCCTGCAGCAGTGCTGTTTCAACAATGAGCCTTTACCCAGCACCGCTGTGGGACTGCCACGCCGCCTGCCCGCCAGACCACAAAATTACTTGCAATCTGGCGGGCATGCAGCGGCGACTCTTAGCAGTGAGGGAGCGTGGTGGTGATGTGCAGCCGGCTCCTGTACCGCCAAAAGTCATAATCAGGCCCTAATATCCCAGGATATTGAGATAAGTGTAGAAGACACTTTATGATTATCTTGTCTGCTAAAAGGTTTATTGTGAAGATCGTGAACTACTGGCAACTACACAATTGAGATAGGGATAATAATGATCTGCTGTGATTGTGCTTAAATCGATTGATGTTAGCAGAACCTGATTGCTCAAAAGGTGAGGTTAGATTAATTAGGGTAACTCCCCGCTGGTCGAGGTTTCACTTGCTAATGTGAAAATCATTTGCGTGAAAAGTCATTAGGTATGAAGCCCTTAAGATTCTGATTGTTGAATGCCTTTGATTTCTTTTGTTCATTTTCATTTATTAAAAGTTGTAGAATTGTGTGTATGAGAGAAACTGTAAAGGAGGGCGAACTTCTGCAAGGAGTGAGATCATACATCATAGTGTGTCTTGCCGGAATTGGTTGTTTGGTGTGCTGTTGCGCTGTGATTGTTTGATGATTACACAAAATGCTGTACTGTGATAGGTCAGTTGTTGTGCGAATACTGCATTGAGATTGGTTAACAAGTCTTCAAAGATATAAACTGTTACAGAATTGGAGAAGGAGATTTGACATTTACAAAACAGAATTAGAACATTGTATTTAGATTCCTTAATTGAACTAGTTATTGTGAAATTGGATGGAAATCATGAAGCGTTTTAAAGAATTCAAAAGTTTTGTGAGAAGTGATGTTATAATTCTATGTCAGGACCAGAGGCTCTGATTATGCTTTATCTTTCTTCACTTTAATTAACTTTTTCTCCACAGCAGCAAATTTTTTTTTTAAACAATAATATCCTTCCCATGGAATATTCAGAAAACACAGTTCAACAGGTTTCAAATGCCTTGAACGGACTACCAATCCCATGAGCCCATCAGAAACAACAGGTCATAGTCCTTTCTCCATGTCCGCACACCCTAGAAAGGTCCATCACACAAGCTGTCCTTTCTCTTTCTTCGCTGCTCCACAGCAACAGATAAGTCTCTTTCCTTGTTCTGTTCTCGATTTCAATGGATGTTGTTTAATGCCCATTATGTTTTAATGCGGTTGTTGGCGGGTCTCTGCCTCGCCTTGGGGGATTCTGGTGGTTGGTGAGGAGTTGTTTCCCTGCTTTTCTTTTTCATATTCCCCCTGCCGCGAGAGCTCCACTCCTTTCGCGTCTGTCCTGGGAGTACGGCTCCTCTCTGGACTGCTAGTGGGAGCTCACGGCTCTTGCTGATCTCCGCAGCGCGTCTCCTCTGAACGAGCGAGACGCGTTGTGCGAGACACAGTGAGGAGCCTTGTTCCCCACCGCCGCCAAACCCGAACACCCCTGAGGGGGTCTGTATTGCCCGCATTATACTTGTACGCCCCGGCGGGGGTCCGTATTGCGGTCACACCTTGTTTCCAATCACCTTCAGGCAGCTCCGTCCTTTCATTTCATAGCGTGCCGGGTGGCGGCTGGCACCCTGTCAGGCTCGGCCTGAGGACGTGCACGCCTGTGGCCCAGACAGCCCACACGCTGGGGTTTCAACCCGCTACTTAACCTTGCAGTTTGCCAGTCTGCCCATATTCTCATGGTTTAACCCTCGGTGCCCCGTTTGTACACAGTGGTTTGAGAAGCCTGGTGTGTTCTTAAGGGATAGTGTGTTCTTAAGGGTGTTAACCCTTGGTACCTATTTTGAGTGTTAGAGGGGCTGAGGCAGAAGGTGTTTCCTCATGTGTGTTGCTGTAGGGTGGTCTCCTACAAGGACTAGCAGACAATCATGAGTGCTGATGATTATTATGAGGATGAACAGCAGTACATTCCTCTGGATGATCACTTCTTTCAGGCAGTGGACAAGTCCACTTTTAAGTGTGTGCATGATGTGGTCACGCCCATGGAAGTGCGTTTGACGAACCGCATCATTGCTGAGTGTGCCAAGTTGGCCCAGGGCCGCTTGGGCCCCCCCTAATCCCGCCCCTACCTTACCACAGGGGGAGGGTCTCCCGGTACCTAAGAAGGGTCGTGTGGAGGCCCGGGGGTCCCAGGGGGTGGATCTGGATGCTTTCGACCGCCTCAGGGAGGCCTTTGAAGTACCCTGGGGTCTGCTAATCAGGCCCAAGGCCAGTGCTCTGTCTTTAAAAGGTATATGGTAATTGGTGTAATTATAATTGGCCAACACAGCCTACCTATAAGTCCCTAGTACATGGTAGGGCATATAGGTTTAGAGACTACAGTGGACGTAATGCATTTCAGTGTGCACTGCTGTGGTGTTTGTGTCATTTTAAAGCCAGGCCTGACCTGGAGGCCGGTTGTATAATAAAACTGTGTCCAAATTGGACTTCAGAATTAAAACTACATTTTTATTACATATAAGCCTCTCCTAACATCTGTCCTGGGTGTCCCAAGGGTATGGTGCTGTGTTATGAAAAGCAGGGACATTATAAAATATGTTTTTTATGTCCTAGTGGGGAAAAAACTGCCACCGTCATTTTTCCCCATTGTAGTGCTGCTAGCTCCATAGGATAACATTGGAAGGCTTAATTAAACTTTAATCAAGTCTAACCTTTGATTGGACATAAGTAGTAACATAATTCAAATTATCAAAACAATAGTTACAATAAATCCAACAACTTGCTAACGTATAATATGTTATAACTAGTACAGGGAAGTAGTTGTAGGACTTACTATGCCGAAGTTACCTAAAACATCCATGTAGCAGCCTCTTCCGAGTGGCCAGCCTCTGACAGCCTGTGCCAGGCAGCTCTCTGAGTAGGTATGAAGAGGCCTGAGGCTGAAACAATACAACTATTTGGTGGGAGGAGATTTGCTTTTTGGACAAGCCAGGGACAGGAAGGCAGCTGGGGAGATAAACCGGACTTCAAAGGTAGAAGCACAGGTGTCACAGGACCCAGGACAGTCCCACTTCCTTAATATCCAGCCAGATGGGAGCCCCCCCAATTTGATTAGATAAGGAACTGGAAAGGAAATGCGCTGGAAAAGTTAGCCACACCTGTTAGTTGGGATAGGCAGACCTGCACTCCAAGGAAAGAGTTTCTCCTTTTTGATTTTTGGAGCACTGCTCGTTCTGGGTCAACAATATGCCACACTTCCTAGGTGGTTGTATGTCAATAAAATGCAGTGTTTACACCGCACTACCATTACAACGCTGGTTTTACAACGCAAGTCGTTACCACGACATGCTCTGTAGGGTGCTGGACTTAGGAATAGTAAAATTTACTATTACAACATCAGCCTACGTACAGTAGGGAAGGTGTTGGAATAGTAAATCTACTATTCCTTAGCCTAGACCGCCCTCCAGCGCAAGTCATGGTAACGACTTGCGTTGTAAAACCAGCGTTGTAATGGTAATGCGGTGTAAACACCACGTCGTAATGGATGTTCCCCTCCTAGGTAGTGGTCATTGCAGAGGTTGGCAACTTGAACCCCATTTGCTGGAGTGGCCATCTTCTTGCCAGCCCAGAATGGAGGATAAATATGGGTGATATGGGATCTTTAGGAAGGCTCTTAAGACTTGGCTATTCTCTCTGTAGTTATTTTCTGAATCTGGAGTACTAGTAGACTTATTCCGGATGGTGATCAATAGCGCCATGATGCCTTTGGGTAATTGATGCGCTCTATACATTTTCAATCAAATCAAATCAAATCTGCAGTAGCCCCTCATATCAATGCCAGAAACATCTGAAGAAGATGGACTGCCCTGAGAGACTCTTGGAATGCACCACAGAAGGCTTGCACTAAGAAGTTCTGCGCCTGCTGGACTCTCAAGGCTCCAAACAAGAAACACTGTGCCTATCTTAAAGATTAAGGATTGTACGTCCTAAGCAGCAATGTGCATAAAAGTGTTGGAACAAGCCACCTGAACATCCACTGAAAGGACTACTCCATCTGACCAGCTTTAGTTGAAATTTCCTGGACTGACTAGGCGTATTGTAGGATAATGAGTCCCAGACATTAAGAGGCAAATCAGAGCTTCTGTACCCTTGCCTGGTGCTGCTGGACACTTTCTGACCCTCAGAAAACCTTTCAGAAGAACATCTGAAAATCTGGGAACTTTTGACCATGTTTAGTGATAAAGCTGGAGAGGAAGACCAGATCGACGACGCGAGTCAAGCTGGTGAGGTCGAACTGCGGCTCGGCCTGACTGAGCTGGCTTGGTCCACTGTAAGCTCCAGAGACCCTTGCCGTCAAACAAGATGACAAATACCTCCAGGGATCACTGAGGCATCGTGCTGCAGCAGGCCGTCATCATTGTTGTGAAATCCTGATCTGAAGACCAGATCGCTCGACGTCGTGAGAAAATGCACCAAAAAGTTACTATGTCAGAAGGTAAGAACTTGACCGGGCCCAACCGCTCATCATGTCCCACCCACGCTCCATCGCCGTCGGACTGAAACTTTGACTTTGTCCAGGTCCAGTGTGAGGAGTAGTGCATTATGCTTTTTGGCACCAGAAAGCAAATGTTTTAATTTAAAGTTTATACATTCATATCTCTGGTTCTCTACATTGGATTTTTGCCATTTTGGTGTCCTTTTAAAGATAAACATATTCTCAATTTTCATTAATTCGCTTTGCATTTTTATTGTATTTTGTCTGTACTTTTTTACTGTTCTGGTGATATTAAGTTCTTTACACACCTAACTGCTCGTCTGCCAGGGATTCATTTATTGAGACTTGACAGGCCGTTATTAGTGATTTTGATATTTTTACTAGCTGTAGGTACCTACCTGCATCTAGTAATTACCCACTATCCTACAAAAGCTAAAGGTAGAATTAGAGCAAATAATTAGGAAATGTTTGGAGTTTGAACATTTGAACCATTATGAGGTGAAGGAATTGATTTGTCTGAGTAAGGAAATTACTAGATGTGCAGTGATCACACATGATAAGTTGACTGATAGGGCCAAAAAGTATGATGGCAACATTTGAAAAAGTTTTGCTTTGCAGAGAAGTTATTGGGTTCAATTAGATTGAACACTTGAGACAATGCATTCTTCATGAATGTGTTTACAAATAACTGAATTGGTAAAATGCATTTGCAAATGGAATGATTTTGAGATATTTTTATGTTATGTTATACTGCATTTGTAGTGCGCACGGATACTTAAGAGAGTCCCGGCATGGAGTGCTATTGTTGGAAGCAGAGGAGGCTAAGCAAACCAAGGCTTAATCAAAAAGCAGGGTTTTGAGATGTTTCTTGAATAGTCTGGTGTCTTGAATGTTGCGTAGCACCAGCGGAAGGGAATTCCAGATTTCAGCCACTTTAAAAGATAGGGAGCTGCCCTCCAATGCGAGTAAGGCGGAAGCGGGAGATGACTGGCAGACACTGCCAGTAGAACGCAGATGTCTTCGAGGAACATAGAAGGAAAAGTGTCTCCTAAGGTAGAGTGGCCACAATCCGTGTAGAGTTCCATGCGCCAAAGTAAGAGCTTTAAACTGGACATAGCGTGCCACAGGAAGCCAATGGAGGTCCCGTATGTGTTGCTTCCTGCTTGATCTTCCTGGGATACCGAGCAGAACCCTAGTTGCCGCGTTTTGTATTGTTTGCAGTCTTTTTCAATGGTAGCCGGGCAGGCCAATGTACAAAGCATTGGCATAGTCAATGCATGACAGGATAAGAGCATGAGTCACCATTTCCTTAGCTGGCCGAGGACGAAACTTTCTGAGTGATTTCAGTGTGCCAAAGCACACTCCTGCAAGTTTCTTTATCTGCATAGCGAACCGGAGGTCTTCACTAAACCAGACACCCAAGTTCTCAGCAGGGTTGCCAACGGAATTGGGTGGGGGGTATTCAGTGGACTCTCCCTAAAAAGCTGAGGAAAAGATCAGTACAGAAGTACCTCTGACTTATCTTCGTTGCACTTCAGCTGTGCCAAATCAAGCCATTTAAACACAGCAGAAAGACAGTTTTTCACTTTGTCCGGGGACATGTCATTTTACTTCCAGGTGAAGAGGAGCTGGGTATCATCAGCATAGGCAATGATCTTGGCTCCCAGCTCCTCTGCTAAGTAGATCAGCAGGGCCGGACTGGCTACCGGGCAGTTGTGTGTGCTGCCGAGCATTGGGATGATTTCGTTGATGGGGACCTGTGTGTGCAAAACGAAATTCGTTTTTCTTTTTTTATTTCAAAGCGCACGCAGGTCCCCATCAACGAAATAAGCCCACACCACGGAGAAATCATCCCCCTGCTCGGCAGCACACACAACTGCCCGGTAACCAGTCCGGCCCTGTAGATCAGGGGAGTAACATAAATATTAAAAAGCAAGGGACTTAGAGTAGAGCCCTGCGGTACTCCCGTAGTCACCTCTCTGGGGGGCGAAAAGAATGGGGGCTGCCATACCTGCTGGGTTCTGTTTTCCGGATGCCTCAACAAAGGTGGATAACTGTTTAAAACCTGCTTTCTTGCACACCTTTTCGACGGCCGGAAGGAGAGATATTGGTCTGTAGCTAGCAAGTGTAGGGAGGGCTTTTTTAATAGCGGTAACAATTTAGCCTCCTTCCAATTCAGAGGAACTGTGGCAGTCTGGAGAGATAGATTTATGATGGTATTGACCTCAGGGTTAACCACCTCCGCTGTGCCGACAAGTAGCCTAGCCTGGCACAGGTCAGTCGTCGAGCCCGATTTAAGTGATTTAAGAATGGACAGTGTGTCAAGCGTGAAGTGCGAACCCTGTCAGAAGGGAAACTGAGTGGGTGGGAACAGAAATGATCGAACTGCCAAACCCAGCTTCCTCGGGGGAGCTAGTCACCAGACTGTCCTGGATTGCCTGGATCTTATCAATAAAAATGCATGATAACTTCTCACACCATTAAGTGGAGGCA
This sequence comes from Lissotriton helveticus, assembly GCF_964261635.1. Lineage (NCBI taxonomy): Eukaryota > Metazoa > Chordata > Amphibia > Caudata > Salamandridae > Lissotriton > Lissotriton helveticus. Next base: position 1,629,414,138 of record NC_136063.1, on the reverse strand, counting down.
GGAAGGGAGGTACATTCAGCGTTGGGCATTAAAAAACTCTGGACAATAGCAAAAATGTCCTTCGAGTTATTTTTGGACGCAGCCGAATCAATTCTTGGCGAGGGTCTGCCTTGAGGGAATCCCTTAGATATTGGAGAAAGCGCAATGGTCCAGGAGAACTGTATCAGGAACTGGTCAGACCAGGAAACCTGTAGGGGTTCCGTAATATATAAAGGGAAATTTGAACATACTGGATCTAAAATGTGCCCTCCACTATGAGATGGAGCGTTAGTCCATTTAGTGAGTTGCGCCATGTTAAGTGAGTCATAAAATTCCCTGGTGTCACTACCCTCCACACAGTCCAAATAAATTTTAAAATCTCCAAGAAGCAGGAAGTTCAGAAAGCGAAGGGCCGTAGGGACAATTTCCTCATCTAGGGCTTTCAAAAGGGCTCCCTAGGGGCCGGGCGGTCTGTACACCAGTGTTCCGCCCAGTGGGAAGTGTGGGGATATGGTAATACAAAAGTCTAGAGCCTCACTGTCGCCAATGCCTAGAGTTCTTCACAGGTAAAAACCCACGTGTCCCTGAACACCACTGCTATTCCTCCGCCTCTGCCCTCTTTGCGATCGGCCCTCACTAGTTTATACCCCTTAGGAATAGCTAACTCGATAGCTGGTTGCGAGAACTCATTCAGCCATGTCTCAGTCACAAATAATTTATCGAGCTGCTCATCTGAGAGGAGCTCAGATATATCTGGGGCATTTTTAACTAATGAGCGGGCATTGATTAGCGCCGCCGTGTGAGTTTGCCTTTCAGGGTGTTAGAGGGGGAACTGCCGGTGGAATGCTGTTGCCCAACTTGGTACAGAAACTAAACTTAGAATTCTCACACCTCCTGTTCTAGTGGTCAGAAATCACCAATGCCATTCACACTCACCGCATAGGATGTTTAACGCTAACAAATCTGCGTGGCTGTAAAACTGGGGAGCGTCTGACAGTTCTGCTTGAGCACAGGTAGCATGGCCGGCACTGGCCGCTTCCGGGACGCTGACATCGCAGACGGGCTTGCCTTAGGCGTGCTTCGGCGCTCCAGCATCTGCACAGTGCACATCATTTATGCAAGTATGCCCTCAATGACTAGAGTACGCCCTCAGCGAAATGGCAGCCTAGTCTGTATAGCCAGGACTCCCCGTGATGCATGGTGAGTGGGAGAGAGTGATAGTTTTTCAGTCAAATTTTAAAAAGCGTTAAATAGCACTCCAAATTAAAATGACAATAGCAGCAAAGTGGGTTTTAAAACAGGTAGCAACTCATTAGCAAGCCTAAAACACTCTGAACAGCTAAACGAGGTACGAGTAGAGGAGACAGCGTACTAACACCTCCTCGCTCCCAATAGCACTGGCATCCACGCAGTGCGCATCATTTATGCAAGTATGCCCCCAATGACTAGAGGGCACCCTCAGCAAAATGGCGGCCTAGTCTGCACAGCCGGGACTCCTCGTGATGCGTGGTGAGTTTATTAGAAAATAAATGTTCCAAGAAGCATAAAAAGATAAAGAAACAGTCAGAAGTAGATGGGGAAAATAACAAGTCCTTGACAGGTTCACAAGATGAGGAAGAAGCTTAGGCTTATCCACTGAGAGATATAGTGAGTGGAGTATATGACCATGGAGCAGAGGTGGTCTTGCAGCATTCACAAACACTTTTCCAAAATTGACAGACAAATCTATGCAGTGGTACACACAGGTTGACAGATTTGTCAACATTTTGAAAGTCCTCTGGATTGATTTTTACATTCGTTGTTATTGTAGTGCCAAATGATTTGTGGGCTGAATGTAAGGTGGTCATACAATTGCCCTGTGAAGTGCCAGCAAGAAATATTTGCACTAAGGCACCATCTCCTGTAGTCATTGAGCATTAGGAAGCAGTGATTACTTTCTTGAAAGGCAAGGTTATTCTGAAAGATTTTGATTGGGTAAAGATTAAAATGACATCAGAAGAACCCAAAGCGTCAGTGCACGATTATTAAGAACAATTGTTACAGGTGTTTCAAGAACATAGAGAGTATCCCAAACCCAATGATATGGGATTCTTTGCATCTCAGTTTGGTATTGGGTTGAGTCCAGAAATCAGTATGCACAGCCAACAGAGTGTAATCTGCTGGCAGACTAAATAGCTGGAAGAAATTCTGAGATACGCCAAATATTTTAGCAATGAACAGGAAATGAAGCAGCTAAAACTTAAGAAGAAATTCATGGTAGCCCAGACGAAGTTTGCTCAGAGAGGTTTTCAGAACCAGTCCTTTGCAGCAAATCAAGATGGTTTGAAAGGTTTTGGTGCACATGCAGTACTACAGGGTACAGAAGGAGGATTTCGTAGAGGTAGAGGTGTTCTAATTGATCCAGATTCTGGTAGGAATGTTGCAACTCTGAAGAAAAAGACTCCTTGCCACTATTGAAACAAGAGAGCATAGACTTAATCCTGATAGAGTAAATGTAATTGCACAAATGCAGGGAGGAAATCAAATACAAATGCAAAATGTGCCAGTTCTGCAGATGCAAGTGCCTATGTAGAAACAAGTCCCAATGATGCACGCTCCACAAGCCTGGATGGTCCCACAGAATATGGGAAACCCCAGGCTTAATTTAAAGCAGTTTTCAAAAGCAATTCTGAACCCGCTTCAGCACCAAAATCAGACGCCACTCCAACAGTTTACTGTATTTGATAATGATGGTTTTGGCTCTGACAATTCCCAATGATGATACCTGAGGGGGAGGAAGACTGCATGCTTGGCATAGTCTTACAGGCAGATCAGAGTGGTCCATTTGTAGAAGGAGAGGTTAATGTCCACTCAGTGTCGTTCCTTATCAACACAGGAGCTAAACGTTCCACTGTCAGAACAGGGAAAGTCCCAGACCTACCCCGCTAGGGAAAGAAGATCCAAATTGTAGGACTGTCAAATGAACAGATCACAAACTCAGTGTCAGAGAAAGTTCCTGTAAAAATAGGTTTGGTCAGGGAAAAACACCAATTCGTAATGTGTGATTTAAGCCTTGTACACTTGTTAGGGAGAGATTTGTTGTTTAAGTTAAATTAAACAATTTAGTGGACACTTGACGGTATGGAGTTTCAGACCCGTGATGAGGATTTGTGTTTAAAATGGCTTGACAAGATTCAGTTGTAGGATTGTTCCTAGTGAGAACAATTGAAAAGTTACTCCTGATTTGAAAGAAACATAGAACCCAGAAGTATGGAATTTCACAGTGATAGATATCGGAAAAATCGAAGGTGTAGAACCAGTCGGAGTCACAAGCAAACACATTGTATCCAAGAACACCACCATATGATCTGACACCAGAAACGGTTGCAGAAATAAGACCAGTAATTGACATGCTGAGCAAAGGAATTTTGAGGGATTTGGTTGGGATTCCATGCAACTCTCCGATTATGGGTTTACAGAAACCCGATGGAAAATATCAGATTGTGCAGGATCTCAGAAAAATTAACTGTTTTGTTCTTCTATGTTGTCTCGTGGTACCGAATCCAGCCTCCATACTTTTACAGATCCTGTGACAAAGTTTCTTCTCAGTGCCGTTGCACATAATTAACTAATGTCTTTTTTCCTTTATCTTTCAGCAGAGAGTTGTGGCATGGTGCCGAGTTCCAAAAGGCTATACAGAGAGTCCTTCCAACTTTAACTAGATCTTGAAAAATAATCTGAAGTAATTACAAATGCCCTAAAATATATATAACATTTTAGTGGCATGAGAAACAGAAGAAGCCTGTAAGCAGAATATGACTGCACTTTTAAATCACCTGGCTGAGAATGACCATGAAGTGACGCCAGGTAAATTGTAGTACTTTCAAAAAGAAGTTCAGCATCTGGCACATAACATTGACAAGTGAGTAAGAACATTTTCATCAGGAAAGGTAAAAGCAATTCTGCATTTGAATCCACCCCAAACACTAAGAAAAGTCAGGATATTCTTGGGAATGATTGGCTACTGTAGGCATCAGATACTTAATTGTTCCCTAGAAGTGAAGCCTTAACTGAGGCTGACACACAAAGATGGGTCTGATCCACTTCCATGGAACAACAATTGTTTGAAAACTTTCCTAGAGCCGAGAGAAAGTCTCTGTTGTGCCCCAGAACTAGGAATGCCTGATTACAGAATGATCTTTACATTGGTTTGCAGAGAGCGAGGGCTACACTCTCTCAGTGCTTACTCAAATGCATGGAGATGCTTAAAAACCTGTAGCTTACTTCTCAACAACTCTTTACTCTGTAGTCGCAGGACTGCGGTGCTTCTTTAAAGTGGTCACAGCAGTTTGTGTTAGCATTAAGAGGAGTAAAAGCGTAGTGATGGGACATCCTTTAACTGTAATGGTACCACACTCTGTAGAAATATTGCTTACCTGAACAAAAACCCAGTACTTGACTTACAATAGACTTACAAAGTATGAGCAGCAGATATGAGTTGCCGAAAATGTGACTTTGAAACATTGCCAGGCAAATATCAAAAGCAATAAAAAAGGAGAGCGGTGATGCGTGACCCCTCTCCAACTCTTATTCAGCCCTGTGGACCTCATGTCTTGGGGTCAAATTGTATATTAAAGAAACCCTTCTTGAGCCCCTGGGGTCTCATCCCCCCCGGGCCAAATCCTAAGGGGAGAGGGGCATGTGGCTCTCTACCAGAGCCTTTATAATCCCCAGAGACCTCATCTCCTGGGGGAAAAAAGAAATTAAAAAGGGGAGTGGACACACGCCCCCTATTCCCAAACCTTGTTAGGCCACAGGAACCCCATCCTCCAAGGCCACAATTCTGGAGTCACAAATGGGTGCCCCAGTCCCCAAGTTGGGATACCCAGTGCCCACCCAGGGCACCCACAAACCATGTGTTGGGCACTGCATGGGAGTCCCCAGGGACCCCAGCGGCCACAGTTGTCTCCCTGCATGATACTGGTGCCGGCATTGCTCTTTCCTGGAGAGAACAGCTATCTCTGCTTACTCTCTCCAGGTGGGAGCAAAGTAGGTTCTGTTTTCTTGCCCACAGTAGTGAGGGCAGGGAAACAGAACAGACATCTGTTCCCAGCTGGCAGGAACATGTTTAAATCTCCCACCGTCTAGGAGCTAACTTGCGTTTCCTGTCCACACTCCTGCAGGTAGGGAAGCCATGTCTGCTCCCATCTGGTGGGAGATTCAAAAATGCTCCTGCCAGGCAGGAGCAAAACACGTTTCTTTTCCTGCATTAGTGTGGGCAGGAGAATTTTTTTGCATGCATTCACAAAAGAGGATGGTATCCTTCCTCTTTGCGAGTGGGTTTACCACGTAGTTAAAGTTGGTTGTAAAATGCAAATGTATTACGACTGCATTGCGGTCGAAGAACTCACCGTGCCATGTATGAATCATGGCACTGCGAGTCGCTATTAGGAAGGAATTCCCTTAAGACGTCCCTTCCTAATACCAAATTGCAAAACCCAAATTGAGATTCGGTAACAAGCTACCAAATCCCTATTTGTGTTTTGTACATGCCAAAAATCCTTTTTTCATTCAACGAATGGACCAGTTTGTATATGTGGCCCCAAGTCCCTGAGTCCTGTAATGGCTGCCAGCAACATTTTTCTCATGTTGTTGGCAGTCAGTCACAGAATCGCTCCTGCAGGAATCTGACTCCTGTGGGACCAAATTGGCTTAGGGAAAAAAGCTCCCTAAACCAATCAGAATGCTTTATTTTTGAATTGCACTCCAACGAGACTCTCCAGAGACTAACATGGATCCAACCGTCCAGATACACAAATATTTTCGTACCGTAATTTCTCAAAAGCAACTGAATGAATTTACACCAGCTCACAAAAAGCACAATCTGTAAACCAAGATATAGGGGCCAGATGTAGGTAAGTTCCATTTACCGATTCTAAAATACCGAATTTTACCGATTCGGTATTTTAGAATCTGTAAATGGGATGTAGATAAGTATTCTGTAAAAAATACTGAATCGGTAATATTCGGTAATTACCGATTCGGTAAATACCGAATCGGTAATTCCCATTCATTCCTATGGGCCAGGAGGCCCATAGGAATGAATGGGAATTACCAAATCGTATATTTACCGATTCGGTAATGGGGGAACACATTCAAGGGTGGCAGGGTGTTACGTTGACACCCTGTTGCACCCCTGAATAGTGCATGGGTGCACATGTGGCACACATACATGCCCTAAAGGCATCTATGTCTGCCACATGGCACTTTTGAAAAAGGCACAATTTTGCCTTTTCAAAGGTTTTCAATATTTACCACCGACTTTTATTTGGTGGTAAATACCGAATCCTTAACCATGCAATGCACTCATTTGAGTGCTCCCTACATTTCAGATTCGGTAATTTACCGATTCGGTATTTTAAGGAATCGGTAATTTACCGATTCCTTAAATTACCGATTCAGTAAATTACCGAATCTGAAATGTAGCCACCTACATCTCAATAGCCTAATACTGGTCGGTAACGGCCGAAATACAGTAATTTTGTCCGTTACCGACCGGTATTGGGCTACCTACATCTGGCCCTAGGTTCCTTACAAATTTGGTGTAATTCCGTTCAGCAGTTTTTGCGGTGGCGCTGTCTTAAAAAGTCTATGGAAAATGCATGGGGATTGTTAGAAATTGGGGTCTGTAGTTGGCAGAGGTAGACACCTTTGTCCAAATAGGGGCCCTTGCTTCTAGTCAGGGTAAGGGGGATACACACTTTAGATAACCCCTGCTCACCCCCTTGGTAGCTTGGCACGAGCAGATAGGCTTATCCCAAAGTCTATGTGTAAAGTATTTGTACCTACACTCACAGTAATACAGTGATAGCACCATAAATCGGCACCACACCGGTTTAGAAAAAAATCAAGTACCTTTATCTGAACTTACCAAGTTTTAAGAAAAATAACTTTCAAAAGGTTTTAGCAACTGAGTTCATAGAAAACTATAGATGCGTAATTTCTTGCAAAATACTTGTTGTGTCAACAAAATTCACCAAGCCAAACAGCCGCAGTGATGAGAAGCGTTGATAAACAAAGAGATGTGTCGTTCCTGAGGCCTTCTTGGATGCGATGCGACAGTTCCGCTGTACACAGGGGAGCGATGTGTCGGGTTCGGTCTGTAGAGGCAAGCGATGTGTCAATTTTAAGATGAGTCCAATCCGCGGGTGATGCGTCGGGGAAAACTTGGCTCACAGGGACGATGGGTGGAAATCAGGGATGCGTCTGCAAACGATGTGGCACCGGCGAGCAGCACTGCGTTGACCTTTTCAGCCACGATCCCTCGATGCTTCGATTCTTGCTGCAGCGACATGCACAGCGTTGGATTCGGATGCGGCGCGGTAATGCGCGGAGATTCTTCTTGCACCACGACATTGCGTTGGAAAAACTGTCGCAAAAAGAGCGATGTGTCGATTTCCTTGTTGTTGCATTGCTTTTTCAGCTCCCAACAGCAGAAACAACCTCCAGAGGCCCAAGACAGTCACAGGCACCTCTTGACAGGTCAGAACTCCCAGCAAGGAAGTTCAAAGGAGCTGGGGTGAAGTCTTTGTGTTCTTGAGACTTCAAAACAGAGGAGGAAAGCTCTACTCAAGCCCTTGGGGAATTTCCTCAAGCAGGGGACACAGCACACAGCAAAGTCCCTTTCCTTGGTGGAAAACAGCAACTGCAGGCCAACCCTAGAAACACAGCCGCGGCAGTACTTCTCCTCAGTTTCTCCAGCTCTTCTTCCTGGCAAAGGTTCCTCTCGCGAGCGCACACTCACACACACACAAACACACACACACGCACACACATACACACACAGTTTTACAGATTGATGAGGTACGATTACAGCATTTACACCTATTAGGGCACAAACAAAACCTCAGCTCATGGCTTTTCTTAAAGAAAGATGAATGAAGTTTTGAAGGATTACAAAAATATAATTAAAATTATCGCCCATATAGGTCACCGTTTTTACCCTTTAAAAAAGGATGTATATTGAGTACAGACAGATAAGTAATAACTCCACTTTATTGTGTATTTTTTAAGTCACTGGGTTCAATTTTAGTCACCAGAATATATACATAAAAAACGCTTCGAAATGTGAGAACATTCTGAGCAGGGTGATAAAATTAATTAACAGCTTGAGGCGTTCAGTGTGGGGTGTACAGGTGAACTCGTGTGATGCCTCAGTCTTTAAAAAAGAGGATTAACGGGAGCATGGTATTACTAGATACATATTTAAGGAGCATACAAAACACAATAAGGATCATTTATTCAAAGTAAACCTATTTATAGACATTATACAACTAGCGACATTGTGTTCAGGTTAGAAAGATAGGAAGACATAATGAAGTGGGATCAGTTATCACTAGCCCCCAGTATGAGGTGTTTGGAATCTTTCTAGTGCAAGACATCACTGGACCTAGTTGAAGTGACGTGTACTTTATTACAGAGTTGGCTCTTGGTCTTCATCAACGTGTTGAGAATGAGGTGTTACTGAATCCCCTCTAGTTGCATGACACTGTGATTAGATATTTAGGAGTCTTTGTTAAACAATGCATCTTCATAATTGAGAATGCATTACGCCTCCAGATATGGACAGAATTAATGATTGTATTTCTGTGATCCAATGGCAAGAAATAGGGCTCACCATAAAAAACATACCATATGCAGCCCAAAGTATTCATGTCAAAACACAACATCTGGATAGAGTGTGATATTTGAAGAAATAGGCAACTAATATACCCGTTCCATCATTGCACAGTCTGTTAGTTATTCACTCTGAGCTCCTAATTGTGGGCAGCCACAGGACTCTTTTTAGTCTAAAGTCCAGAAACAGTACCACCTCGTAATCCAATAAAATATAAGATTTGGGATGTGGCCATAGCACCACAATTTCCAGTTCCTGTGCTTACGATACCATGGGGGGAGATTTACTAAAATGTTATGCCTTGTTTGTGTCACAAAAGGGATGCAAATCGGCGCAAAATCTTTTTTCTGATTTACTTCCCAACTCTAACATAACGTGAAAGTAGAGCAAAGTGGCACATAGCGATGATTTGTTTTACTTAGCGCCAAAGGAGTGTACGCATTAGCGTTCCCATGCAACCACCCAAGGTTTCTGATGCTAAACACTACTTACTAAATAAAGAAGACAGGGTTTAGTGTCAGCAAACTGTGCCCTTTCGAAGGTGGTGCAACAAAGGGTAAATGCTTTCATTTCTCCCTTCTTTTCTGACATTGGACATGCCCTGCACTTTATAGCACACATACAAAGAGGGAAAATGGTTAAAGTCAGTCTATGCATAGTATTTTGTACTGGAAGGTTATCCTTCCAGTACAAAACCTATGTTAGACTCAAAGAGACAACCTTGCACTATGGTTCAAAGGTGTCTCAGTGGCACGTGACAACTAATTACCGTGCCGGTGATAGGGAAAGGGTAGTGAGTGCCACATTTCAGTAAATTGGGTGGTCTCCTGCTCTCTCCTTCTCACACAGCGCAAAACAACGCAGCATTTGCGGCTGCTGCACTGCGCTGCTTGAGTGAGTGGTAAATCTGACCCATGTCTGACCTGTGAGTCAAGAGGTATACATGTAGTGTGACCCATATGTCCCAGTCCCACTTGTTATTGGAGTGAGGAGGGAGTTTGCTTCAGACAATCTTTTGCAACACACCAAAGCCTGAAGCTTTGCAGGGTTAGGGGACCCTTAAACCACACTTCCACAAATCTTCTCCTAGCAATCAATCAGGCCAGGGCTAGGAAATCCTCATTGCACTAGCGACTTCATTTATACAACTCAACCATGTTAGGAAGGATCTTTACATGTTACGTCCACCATTTCTGTCATCATGAAGGAAATAGTATCCCAAAACCAAGTCACATAAGATGGAGCGACAGACCATGCTAAGTCTATGAAGTCAGCATCTGGATGGGTGCAGCTAGGGCTAAGCCTTTATTTTTGTAGACCTTATTTTTCTTTTATTGTTTAGACGTATTGCCTTTTAATGTGCCATACCCAAGAATTATTGGAGTTAAGCTTTAAACTTTCATTTAGGGTATTTACATGAGGTAGAAATCTTGAAACTCTGCACCAGCTTTTGATTGAGGCTGCTAATTCGGAAAAACACTTCTAAGACTGATCAATAATAATTATTTTCAATTTCAATTTCAAAGTGCTTTATTCGAGTATAACTCATAAAAGCAGACATACAAACACATAATAAGATACAATTAAATTACAAAGATCGAATATGACATAAGCACGTTACACGTAAAAATAAATACAATTACATTTCAGCATAATTCATACAATCACAGATGTAAAGTTCATATAAATAGAATCAGGTTAAAAAACAAATCCAATTTCACTATTAAAAGTCAATAAAAAGTGTTGTCCGAAAAGACACATCACGTGGGACGGAACAGAGAATAGATAATCTAGCAGTCTCTGATCGACTAAGCAGAGAGTAGTTACCCTACTAGCAATCTCTGCCTAATTACCCACGCCCACCCCAGATACTTTGCAGTCGCTATTATAATCCAGGTTAAGGTGGTAGATTTTACAATACGCAAAGCTACCATACTACTTTTAGTACCCAGGTTTCTACACATGGGTGCCAACCAAACACGCCTTGGAGCGGAATATACGTGACAGGAGAACAAAAAGTGACCAAGCGTTTCCTTTCCTTCCCCACATACTGGGCAAGTAGCTGGACCTCCATCTCTCCACTTTGATGTTAAGTTGCGGAGAGGAAGAGAACCAGCCCTCAGTTGGAAAAACAGTTTCCTATCCATGGGTTTCGATATATAATCCCAATACAATTCATACATAGGAAACAGCTTAACCTCAAGGAAAGCAGTAGTCATGGACCCGTTGTTAGTACTGAGCAAACTCCGTTTTCAACCCGTTCCCAAAATAGGTTTTTTAAGGTTGACTTAGAGGGGAAGGATGACCCGGCTGGGTCGGACCACAATGCATTTAATCCCAGTTCACATAATGCTAATTTTAGTGATTTAAACCATCTAATTTTGTTAAATCGGTCCGCTTTAATAACATCAGCAAACCCTTCAGCGTAATGTGAAAGCTCAGGGGTGGTCCAAAATCTGCGCCAATATAATATCGGACGTAGTTTACCCTTTGCCGAGATTTCTTTCCTGCCAAGCTCATATCTCAGAGGCAAAAGCGGACTGCTCTGTGGGGTGCCTGTAAGTTTCCTTAGGAAGTTATTCTCCGATGTTTGTAACTCCTGCAGGTTTTCTTGCCCCCACAACTCAGCCCCATACAATGCTGACCCTATTGCTTTAGCCTCGTATATGATCAAGGGTGGTTTGATCGGTTTGGTCAACGATTTACTGTGTTCCTTAACGATGGTACCAGCCAATTGCTTATGTCTCAATACTGCAATACTTAAATGTTGGTTCCATCTGTTGTCATTAGAAATGTGAATACCCAGGTAAGTAAAAGAATTTACTACTTCAAGGTAGCGCCCACTCATGGATATTTTGGATTTAAAGTTTCTATGAGGATTAAAAACCATGAGTTTTGTTTTAGAAGCGTTCACCTCCAAGCCGTGATCACCACAAAACTTATCAAAAATTACCAGTGCTTTTTGCAGACCGCTAGGGGATTTAGATAAAATTAAGGTGTCGTCGGCAAACATTAAAATAGGAACTTTTACACCTGCGAGAGAGGGAGCATCCACAGCCTGAGATTGCATGCGGGAAACAATGCCATTGATAAAAAGGGTAAACAATGTTGGTGCCATTGAGCATCCCTGTCGAACCCCACGCTCAACAGGAAATTCAATAGTATCATTTCCATAGCCACCCCATTGAATTTTAGCGTAAGTACCTTCGTGGAGTCTCATGATCAAGGTCAGCAGGGTCCCTGGGACCCCCAGAGTTGCCAGCACGTCCCACAATTTCGCCCTTGGTACCAGGTCGAATGCAGCCCGTAGGTCAACGAATGCTGCATAAAGACTACCTCCACCCAGTACCACAGTCCTCCACTGAATCAGTTGAAAACGGAAGACCTGGTCCACAGTGCTGGTTGCTCTGCGAAACCCAGCCTGAAAAGGAGATAGAACGTTCTGGTCCTCTGCCCAGTCAGGCAAATTGTTAACAATCACTCGCCCCACAACCTTTTGAACAGTGTCAATTAAGCTGATAGGGCGGTAATTACAAGGTTGGGCACGATCTCCCTTTTTATATACAGGAATAATGACAGCACCCAGCCATGATACCGGGATTTCAGCACCCTTGGCAATATGGTTTAGTAGTAAGTAAATGTATTTGCTCCACCTATCGGTGTCATTTAAGAAAACATCCGCAGGGACCCCATCAATGCCTGGAGCTCGGCCACTGTGTACGGATTTCAGGGCAAACAGTACTTCACTCTGAGCAAAGATGTTGTCATCTGCAAACAGATAAGTAGGGCAAGTACTATTTACGAACTGGTCCCTAGTAGAGTACTGTTCGCTAAAAAATTTGACCCATGCATCATGAGGAACATTGTTATTACTAGCTTCTGCAGGCCTTTCGTGACCCCATTTGACAATGTGCCAAAATAATCTAGAGTGTTTGCAATCACTTGCACATTTCAATTTCTGCCAGTGGGCTTCGTCCCAATCTCTTTTTGCCCTAGCAATAGAATTTTTGTAATGCTTCCTAGCAGATCGAATCTCACCCAGGTTATTGCTCTTAATAGCAACTCCTAGATTGAATCTTGCCACCCTACAGTCATGATTATACCACTTTGCAGCTCTATATGCACAGACCCTCTTGTTATGTACAGGTTTTAAAAAATAACTTTTAACTTCGTTAAAGAGAGTCACGTGTTCTTTAATTATGTCTTCATGGCCCTGTGAAGTCCCAGCTACGCACTCCAGGGCCGCAATGGCCTTGTCAGTCGCTGCTCCTATTTTTTCAAGGACCTGCTGGTCTGTCCTGACACCTGACCACCTTAACCTGCGCATATCATTAGTTGGAACAATCGTCGGAGGCAAAAGTTGGTCACAAGGGGTCGTTACAATAACTTTAGACAGCCACCAATTGTGAGAGACACATAAAGGGTCATGGTCGCTTTCTGGCCTTGCTGTTACCAACATGTCGCTAACAGATGACCATATAGATATGCTGCAGATGACATAATCAATGCGGCTTTTGTTTCGCCCGTTATTAAAAGTCATGGCAGGGACTCGATCTGACTTAGTTCGACCATTCAAGGCTCGTAGCCCGTACTCCAGGCACATTGCATTTAATCCTAGTATGTCAGCCGTCCAGCGGGTTATCGGAGGAATATCTAATGTGGGGATATCCCATAGCTTATCTTCCTCTTCCCCGAAAGGGGTGTCACCAGTGATGAGAGGTTCAAAAGTGCGATTTAGATCGCCTGCAATTAGTATATTTTTCCCTGCAGAATGGATCTCAAGGAGATTAAACAGGCTCAAGAGAACCTCAGATTTACCTTTATTTCCGCCTCTGGCATAGATATTATAAATGTCTATGGAGATGGGTAGATCACTAGTGAGTCTGATGAGCTGGATATCTTTTTGGTCAAGCTCCACACATTTTACTACAGTTTTTAAAGACTGCCTGACCCATATGGTAAGACCCCCCAACGGACGCCCTTTAGGGCCCTTAATAGCAGGGACATGAAAATTTATGTACCCCAAGGCAAAAACAGGGTCACAGGCCCAAGTCTCTTGGAAGATACAAAGATCATACTTATTAATAAATCCAAACCAATCAGCACAATCCAATTTGGAACATAGACCAGCCACATTCCAAGACAAAAGGTTCCCCGTGTTAGTTACCATGACAGAACTAGGGCTTGTAACAATCTCATGCATCATCTTTCCAACAATATCATTACAATTGACATTTCCATTGGTTAGACCAGCTGGAGCCGCAAAAGGGGACCCCTTAGTTCGATCTTTAGTTAAGTAGCTAGCCTCCCCAGTGGTGCTTAGATCGCAAACAATTCGTGGCATAAAGTTGCAGTTAGGTGGTTGTCAATCACAGGCATCCAAATTTGAAAATGCAGAGAAACGATTTTCCAGCCCCAGACCCCACTCTGCAGAGGCAGTATCCTTCCTCCCCCTCTTGGTCACAATGTTCCACTTTGTTCTTAAAATACTTGAATTCAGACCACTTCCCTTCCTAGGGTAGAAAAAATCCAAAGTCAGTGGAACAATTGAAGTTGATCTCCGCTGTGGTGGTAAGATGTTGGGCAAGATATTAGGCAAAACCCCAGGGTCTGAAAAGTGAAGGACAGCACACTCCCCCTTAAACTTTTTGACCCTGTCCCCAATCCACTGGACCCTTCTCGCGTTTACAAGCTCTTCCGAGAGTTGCTGCTTTCCCCATGGGGAAATTATCATGTTGTTGGTCAGCCATGATAAAGATTTATTTATTAAGAAAGATGTTGTTTCGTGTTCTCCTTGGGCCAAGGGAGGGACATTAGCAAGGACAAGAACCAATGGGGAAGCTTCAACTACAAGCTCAAAGGTCCCTTTCCCAGTGATTGGATCAGCAACAACGGGAGCTGGGATCGTAGCATCTGGGACACCACCAGGGAAGTTAATCTGGGCTGCCATTGGAGGATTTAATACAGGGGTAGGGATAAATCCACTGTTTACTACAGTGGCTGGTTTGCTCAGAGTAGACTTAATCCTAGATAAGACAGATTCTGGGAGTTTGCCTACTTCCCGCAGGGTTTTTTCTAGCAAACCTTCTAGTCGATTAACCTCAGAGGTTAACTTATCTATTTTACTGACCAGAGGTTTAACTGCACCTTTAATTTTTGTTTCCATCATGATCAATAATTTATTGAATTGGGCATTTGAAAGTGTAACATAGGCCTCACTAGTCAGATCAGCCTCCTCGTCCTCTGATAATTTCCTCGGAAGGTTTGCAACTTTATTCTTAGCTGACCTTAAACCCTCCCGTTTTGACATAGCCTTTTGGTTTTCCCCAATAATCCTCGGGACTAGGACGGGTGCTGCAAGGGAGATTTGGGACTCATTACTAGTGGATATCTCTATCAAAGCTTCGTTAACACTAGTATCTTCAATATCAGCGACAGTACCACTAGGCTGGATGATGATAGTATCAGGCAGAGAATCAAGTATTTCACCATTTGAACTACTATTTATCTGATGCGCAAAAGGATCATCTAGCTCTATATCAATGAGGGGAGATTGATTAGGTGAATCTATTCCCAAGGAAGATCTCCTATCACTATTGATTCTTTCTACAACATGTACAAGATAGTTGTCAATAGTATTATTAGGAGTAGTTTGCTTTTTCGCAGGCATATTTCACAAAGCACAACAGTTACGAATGGATGCGCAAAATAATGATATCTGAAATGAACAAAATACTGCAACTAAGTATATATCAAGTCAAACAAAGTTCCGGGCCCAACCCAACCCTGGCCAACCTCGGACGGCCTCAGACGGCCCACCCTTTGTCCGGGCTTCGTCCGGGCGTCCCGCTCGCGTCCCGCGACGCGGAGGGAGCAGCGTTTTTCAAGCGCCTCCGGGCGCGGTGACCCCACTGGAGTGTTTCCGGTTCGCTGGGCAGTCTGGGAGGTGTAGTCTCCCTCCACTCGACGGCTCGCTAGGGATGACAACAGCGGCGGCGGGAGGGAGACCGGGGCTCTGCCAGGCAAGTAGAGAGTTTCTGCGGCGCTGCCAGCAACAGGCAAGTTCCCTTCTCAAAATAATCAACACCCTCTCCACCGAGGGAGCAGCGTTTTTCAAGCGTCTCCGGGCGCGGTGACCCCACTGGAGTGTTTCCGGTTCACTGGGCAGTCTGGGAGGTGTAGTCGTAATAATTATAAAAACAACAATAGCAACAGCAATAACATTTATAATAATATTAAATAACTTTCTTTCATAAAGCACTCCATAAAACACACCGACCATTTCTAAGTGCTGTAATTAATATGTGTTATTAATAGAAAATGTAATTGAACTCAATATTCCGACCTCAGAAGTTTAGAAGGCAAGTGACCTAAATGTTATAGCAGATGGCAGCAGTAAGTGATTCTGAACTACCGTTTGTTAGTCTCACATAGTACTTGCCTTCTAGTTTTGTAAATATATATTTAATTGTGTTTTCAACAATTTATCACTAGAATCACATTGTGCATATCTAAATATCTCCATCCATGCCAAAATGGCTCTGCCTTTCTTCAGTGGCCGCAGGGTGTCACCTTCAGTATGAAACATGACTACTTTGAACATGCAACCAGATCATTTAATTGGAGAAGAGAACCCTTGTTGTGTATAGACTTTAATTTTATAGGATGAGTTTCACAAAGTGTTGATACTGCTTTGAGTACCATAGGAGCTGTCCAATGTAACCATTGCCGTGTTGAAGGTACTGCAAATTGTTATATGTTGCGTGATATTTGGTACTTCTATGGCAAAAAGACCCACATGATACCTGAGCACATTTAATCTCCATTTGTATGCTGCAGTGGCAATGAAGTCAAACAGCAAAGCACATTCAACATGGAACTTACTGGAGTGGTCCACCTTCTACCGAGCCATGCATAGGTGGATCAGGCACGGCTCAAGCAAACCTGCAGGAGGCATAATTGCAATTGTGCCAGCATCTAAATAGTCTCATGTACTGAAGTTGTTTAGTAGTAATGCTTCATATGAAATTCTAATTCGATCACCCCAACAAAACATAAGATCAGCTCTGCTTAGAAACCTGTGCATTTGGTCACTGATGTGTTCTGCAGTCTCTATCTTTCTGCTCTAAACTGCACCACTCCCACCTTTTTTTTATTACATTTATGCTGTTGTTCAATATTATAAACATTTAAATATAATAGCAATAAAAATAGTGATTGCATAACTTGTATTAACTTATTGCAGAATAAGCAGTGGGATGGGTAATAAAACATGGGCTTTAAAGAGAGGAGGACAGTAAAAGAATGCCAGGCCTACCTATCCCCCTATCCTGTCCCCCCTAGCCAGATGGCAGACGTAGGACAGGAATGTGCAGTGGTCTCTGGTGAGAATTCATCCATGTTGGATTTTGGAAGTGTATTACTTTGTGGGACAAGAAGATGTCACACTTTTGGGTGTCACCCAGCATCTCATTGGACAGAGGTGCCCCCCTGCTTGCTGCCCCAGAACACTGAATAAATATGTGAGAGCTGCATAGCCTCTCAGATCTGCTGCCCTAAACAAGAAGGAGAGGAATGACTGCCCTGCTGGAATCTGGATCTAAAGCAAAAGGACTGCACTCGACCCAATGTCAAGAGTCAAGACAGTCACCTTTAACCACGACCAGACCTGGATTTTAAGGTCATCCTTCTGAAAGCTCCGGAGCCCCAGACTTCCCGGATTTGCCCGGAGTCTCGCAGAAACTCAAGCCGGTGAACCAGTATCAAATCCACCCTGTCCCTCACTATTTAAGTAAAAAAAATATATAGCCACCGAGTTCACCTGCACTTTACATATGCACCTCAAGTAGTATTAATCGAAAATTTTGTGAGTGTGATGATTTTAGTTTACACACCCATTTCTACTGTATACCTCTACAAATACTGTAACAACTTCTCTGTGGGGATGTCTTTTATACTAGTTTATATTTTTTAAGCCAAGGAATGAGAAAAAACGTAGCAGTAATGCTGCTACTTGCGTAGTATACAATTTTTAGCCTATTTTATTTCGCATCTTAAAACAGAAATTTACCTGAAATAATATCAGTTACTGTCAGTAATTAAGAAGTCTTTTTACTATTCTGTTTGTTTGCGATTTTAACATTTACTGGCTTTCCCATAGAATATATTATGGTCTTTATTAAGTCAAATTAACTTACTTTCACTCTCTCAACTCATCTTTGCACTTACTATGGAACCCCTGGCCAATGCGATTAAGAACATAGAAGAAACTAGATTGGTGGCAATTGGACAAGACACCCATAAACTAACCATGTGTGCAGATGACATCTTGGGTCAATACAAGAGCCAGTTGATTCCCTGGGTCCCACCTGGAGGAACTGGAGGCATATAGATCAGCTGTGCGGATTAAGGTAAATACAGAAAAATCTTAGGCCCTTCTGCTAAATCCCCAGCCTAACCAGAATGCAGTACTGTAGAAGCTCATATCTATAAACTGGGGGCAAAGACCATGAAATACTTGGGACTTCAAATGGTTAATTCCATTGACCAAGCAGCCAATTTAAACTACATCTACTTTCGGATCACGGACATAAAATTAAAGCATACAATATTGAAACAAAAATATCAGAAGAAAATGTCATTAACAGAAATATCACCTTCCCATACTTAACTAATAAAACCACAAATATCGAGAACACAAATATAATTGTTAGAAATGTCTATATTTATTTATATCGAAACAAAAATTTACAAGAAAAATACTGTCACCTTTAAATAAACACATATATATGTAAAAAATATTGATTCACACAATATCGACTATAATAATATTGCACAAATAACCACATTATCATTAATACATTTTTAAAAATACTACTCTTTACATTAAACACGGATTTAAAACAGAAATTAAACAATACATAGACATTTTTGAACAATAAAACTTATACAACATCATCATAATATTCATAATTCACACAAACCTTTTTATAACTAAACTGATAACAACATAACCAAAAGAAAATATTTGCATTAAGTACAAACATTTATAAAATAATCTACATATTAATATATATTAAATATACTAAATTAGCAGTTAACGTAGATGGACATAACTGATCAAAACAAAAATCAATCCAAAACTAAACTAACCAATAAAATCAAACTGTGAACAACCGGAACCAATAAAATCAGACAAACAATAAAATCAACAATATAAAAGGTACACTAATTTTATCAAGTAAATACTTCAAAAAACACAAATGCTGCAAGATGAGGAAACTGCCAGATTCTCTGAGCAGACCCTTAAAAATGAAATATATATATCTCAACAACCACCTTGTCAAGTAAGTAAAACCTATATTTAAACTAAAGTTACTTGTAAGTAAAATAATACATGTAAAATAGCAAATAAGTTACAAACCACTCTCCAACTTCTATCTCATTACATTTACTTCCTAGAAGAAAATACTACAACTTCAAAAAGTGCTAACTTGGAGAAAAACAACGCCAATCATGAACCAGCAAAAAGATATAACAAGGTAAGTATATATAAATTGTCATAAAAAGCAAACTCACCCCAAATGCAAGGAAAATACACCTAACAAACTTAACCTTGACAAACTACCAACAAATAAACATTTTAAAGGAAATTGATCACATGCTTCATATTACAGCACCCTTAGCCGCAAAGCTGCAAAAAGGTGTGACACGTCTATCAAGTACATATACGTAAGTATGAATAACGAAAGTAGTTACATAATTTTATACATAAATAACAAACTTATAAACTTGTAAAAATTATATTTATTTATATGTTTACACTACTATCAGATACAATGACAGAGAGAGCAAAATATATAACATTCAAGAAAGAAAAGCAATTACTAAGTCACGTAAATACACCTACAACCAAGAAAGTATATCAATGGAAAATGTGAATTGGAAATCTACTAAATATTATTCTAATGAACGATATGGGAGGGCCACTACAAAAGATGATAAGAGGGGCAAGTACTAGCTCCCAGTAATCCACACCTAAATTCCTAAAAGATATACTCCCAAAATTCCTTGAACATGTCACAGGCCAATTTAAAAAAGTTTAGTTGCACAAACAAAAAAGCCACCAACAGTACTCCTCCTGCCCCTAGAAAATACCAAAATACCTGAACGTTTAAAAATAACACATAATGAGGAACCCTTCCATTTATATAACAAGCTAAACAATGACAAATTAATCCTAATATTTTCTACAGCACATCATTTACTAAAACTGAACCATTCTGAAACCTGAATGATGGATGGGACCTTCAAAATGCATCCCAAACTATTCCCTCAGACAAACACCATAGATTTTGAATACCAAAACACACAAAAACACATACAAACACACACACACGTGCATGCGCGAGCGCACACTCACACACACACAAACACCCACACACGCACACACATACACACACAGTTTTACAGATTGATGAGGTACAATTACAGCATTTACACCTATTAGGGCACAAACAAAACCTCAGCTCATGGCTTTTCTTAAAGAAAGATGAATGAAGTTTTGAAGGATTACAAAAATATAATTAAAATTATCGCCCATATAGGTCACCGTTTTTACCCTTTAAAAAAGGATGTATATTGAGTACAGACAGATAAGTAATAACTCCACTTTATTGTGTATTTTTTAAGTCACTGGGTTCAATTTTAGTCACCAGAATATATACATAAAAAACGCTTCGAAATGTGAGAACATTCTGAGCAGGGTGATAAAATTAATTAACAGCTTGAGGCATTCAGTGTGGGGTGTACAGGTGAACTCGTGTGATGCCTCAGTCTTTAAAAAAGAGGATTAACGGGAGCATGGTATTACTAGATACATATTTAAGGAGCATACAAAACACAATAAGGATCATTTATTCAAAGTAAACCTATTTATAGATGCGATGACATTATACAACTAGCGACATTGTGTTCAGGTTAGAAAGATAGGAAGACATAATGAAGTGGGATCAGTTATCACTAGCCCCCAGTATGAGGTGTTTGGAATCTTTCTAGTGCAAGACATCACTGGACCTAGTTGAAGTGATGTGTACTTTATTACAGAGTTGGCTCTTGGTCTTCATCAACGTGTTGAGAATGAGGTGTTACTGAATCCCCTCTAGTTGCATGACACTGTGATTAGATATTTAGGAGTCTTTGTTAAACAATGCATCTTCATAATTGAGAATGCATTACGCCTCCAGATATGGACAGAATTAATGATTGTATTTCTGTGATCCAATGGCAAGAAATAGGGCTCACCATAATAAACATACCATATGCAGCCCAAAGTATTCATGTCAAAACACAACATCTGGATAGAGTGTGATATTTGAAGAAATAGGCAACTAATATACCCGTTCCATCATTGCACAGTCTGTTAGTTATTCACTCTGAGCTCCTAATTGTGGGCAGCCACAGGACTCTTTTTAGTCTAAAGTCCAGAAACAGTACCACCTCGTAATCCAATAAAATATAAGATTTGGGATGTGGCCATAGCACCACAATTTCCAGTTCCTGTGCTTACGATACCATGGGGGGAGATTTACTAAAATGTTATGCCTTGTTTGTGTCACAAAAGGGATGCAAATCGGCGCAAAATCTTTTTTCTGATTTACTTCCCAACTCTAACATAACGTGAAAGTAGAGCAAAGTGGCACATAGCGATGATTTGTTTTACTTAGCGCCAAAGGAGTGTACGTTGGGTGGTGCATTAGCGTTCCCATGCAACCACCCAAGGTTTCTGATGCTAAACACTACTTACTAAATAAAGAAGACAGGGTTTAGTGTCAGCAAACTGTGCCCTTTCGAAGGTGGTGCAACAAAGGATAAATGCTTTCATTTCTCCCTTCTTTTCTGACATTGGACATGCCCTGCACTTTATAGCACACATACAAAGAGGGAAAATGGTTAAAGTCAGTCTATGCATAGTATTTTGTACTGGAAGATATCCTTCCAGTACAAAACCTATGTTAGACTCAAAGAGACAACCTTGCACTATGGTTCAAAGGTGTCTCAGTGGCACGTGACAACTAATTACCGTGCCGGTGATAGGGAAAGGGTAGTGAGTGCCACATTTCAGTAAATTGGGTGGTCTCCTGCTCTCTCCTTCTCACACAGCGCAAAACAACGCAGCATTTGCGGCTGCTGCACTGCGCTGCTTGAGTGAGTGGTAAATCTGACCCATGTCTGACCTGTGAGTCAAGAGGTATACATGTAGTGTGACCCAAATGTCCCAGCCCCACTTGTTATTGGAGTGAGGAGGGAGTTTGCTTCAGACAATCTTTTGCAACACACCAAAGCCTGAAGCTTTGCAGGGTTAGGGGACCCTTAAACCACACTTCCACAAATCTTCTCCTAGCAATCAATCAGGCCAGGGCTAGGAAATCCTCATTGCACTAGCGACTTCATTTATACAACTCAACCATGTTAGGAAGGATCTTTACATGTTACGTCCACCATTTCTGTCATCATGAAGGAAATAGTATCCCAAAACCAAGTCACATAAGATGGAGCGACAGACCATGCTAAGTCTATGAAGTCAGCATCTGGATGGGTGCAGCTAGGGCTAAGGCTTTATTTTTGTAGACCTTATTTTTCTTTTATTGTTTAGACGTATTGCCTTTTAATGTGCCATACCCAAGAATTATTGGAGTTAAGCTTTAAACTTTCATTTAGGGTATTTACATGAGGTACAAATCTTGAAACTCTGCACCAGCTTTTGATTGAGGCTGCTAATTCGGAAAAACACTTCTAAGACTGATCAATAATAATTATTTTCAATTTCAATTTCAAAGTGCTTTATTCGAGTATAACTCATAAAAGCAGACATACAAACACATAATAAGATACAATTAAATTACAAAGATCGAATATGACATAAGCACGTTACACGTAAAAAAAAATACAATTACATTTCAGCATAATTCATACAATCACAGATGTAAAGTTCATATAAATAGAATCAGGTTAAAAAACAAATCCAATTTCACTATTAAAAGTCAATAAAAAATGTTGTCCGAAAAGACACATCACGTGGGACGGAACAGAGAATAGATAATCTAGCAGTCTCTTATCGACTAAGCAGAGAGTAGTTACCCTACTAGCAATCTCTGCCTAATTACCCACGCCCACCCCAGATACTTTGCAGTCGCTATTATAATCCAGGTTAAGGTGGTAGATTTTACAATACGCAAAGCTACCATACTACTTTTAGTACCCAGGTTTCTACACATGGGTGCCAACCAAACACGCCTTGGAGCGGAATATACGTGACAGGAGAACAAAAAGTGACCAAGCGTTTCCTTTCCTTCCCCACATACTGGGCAAGTAGCTGGACCTCCATCTCTCCACTTTGATGTTAAGTTGCGGAGAGGAAGAGAACCAGCCCTCAGTTGGAAAAACAGTTTCCTATCCATGGGTTTCGATATATAATCCCAATACAATTCATACATAGGAAACAGCTTAACCTCAAGGAAAGCAGTAGTCATGGACCCGTTGTTAGTACTGAGCAAACTCCTGTTTTCAACCCGTTCCCAAAATAGGTTTTTTAAGGTTGGCTTAGAGGGGAAGGATGACCCGGCTGGGTCGGACCACAATGCATTTAATCCCAGTTCACATAATGCTAATTTTAGTGATTTAAACCATCTAATTTTGTTAAATCGGTCCGCTTTAATAACATCAGCAAACCCTTCAGCGTAATGTGAAAGCTCAGGGGTGATCCAAATTCTGCGCCAATATAATATCGGACGTAGTTTACCCCTTGCCGAGATTTCTTTCCTGCCAAGCTCATATCTCAGAGGCAAAAGCGGACTGCTCTGTGGGGTGCCTGTAAGTTTCCTTAGGAAGTTATTCTCCGATGTTTGTAACTCCTGCAGGTTTTCTTGCCCCCACAACTCAGCGCCATACAATGCTGACCCTATTGCTTTAGCCTCGTATATGATCAAGGGTGGTTTGATCGGTTTGGTCAACGATTTACTGTGTTCCTTAACGATGGTACCAGCCAATTGCTTATGTCTCAATACTGCAATACTTAAATGTTGGTTCCATCTGTTGTCATTAGAAATGTGAATACCCAGGTAAGTAAAAGAATTTACTACTTCAAGGTAGCGCCCACTCATGGATATTTTGGATTTAAAGTTTCTATGAGGATTAAAAACCATGAGTTTTGTTTTAGAAGCGTTCACCTCCAAGCCGTGATCACCACAAAACTTATCAAAAATTACCAGTGCTTTTTGCAGACCGCTAGGGGATTTAGATAAAATTAAGGTGTCGTCGGCAAACAATAAAATAGGAACTTTTATACCTGCGAGAGAGGGAGCATCCACAGCCTGAGATTGCATGCGGGAAACAATGCCATTGATAAAAAGGGTAAACAATGTTGGTGCCATTGAGCATCCCTGTCGAACCCCACGCTCAACAGGAAATTCAATAGTATCATTTCCATAGCCACCCCATTGAATTTTAGCGTAAGTACCTTCGTGGAGTCTCATGATCAAGGTCAGCAGGGTCCCTGGGACCCCCAGAGTTGCCAGCACGTCCCACAATTTCGCCCTTGGTACCAGGTCGAATGCAGCCCGTAGGTCAACGAATGCTGCATAAAGACTACCTCCACCCAGTACCACAGTCCTCCACTGAATCAGTTGAAAACGGAAGACCTGGTCCACAGTGCTGGTTGCTCTGCGAAACCCAGCCTGAAAAGGAGATAGAACGTTCTGGTCCTCTGCCCAGTCAAGCAAATTGTTAACAATCACTCGCCCCACAACCTTTTGAACAGTGTCAATTAAGCTGATAGGGCGGTAATTACAAGGTTGGGCACGATCTCCCTTTTTATATACAGGAATAATGACAGCACCCAGCCATGATACCGGGATTTCAGCACCCTTGGCAATATGGTTTAGTAGTAAGTAAATGTATTTGCTCCACCTATCGGTGTCATTTAAGAAAACATCCGCAGGGACCCCATCAATGCCTGGAGCTCGGCCACTGTGTACGGATTTCAGGGCAAACAGTACTTCACTCTGAGCAAAGATGTTGTCATCTGCAAACAGATAAGTAGGGCAAGTACTATTTACGAACTGGTCCCTAGTAGAGTACTGTTCGCTAAAAAATTTGACCCATGCATCATGAGGAACATTGTTATTACTAGCTTCTGCAGGCCTTTCGTGACCCCATTTGACAATGTGCCAAAATAATCTAGAGTGTTTGCAATCACTTGCACATTTCAATTTCTGCCAGTGGGCTTCGTCCCAATCTCTTTTTGCCCTAGCAATAGAATTTTTGTAATGCTTCCTAGCAGATCGAATCTCACCCAGGTTATTGCTCTTAATAGCAACTCCTAGATTGAATCTTGCCACCCTACAGTCATGATTATACCACTTTGCAGCTCTATATGCACAGACCCTCTTGTTATGTACAGGTTTTAAAAAATAACTTTTAACTTCGTTAAAGAGAGTCACGTGTTCTTTATTTATGTCTTCATGGCCCTGTGAAGTCCCAGCTACGCACTCCAGGGCCGCAATGGCCTTGTCAGTCGCTGCTCCTATTTTTTCAAGGACCTGCTGGTCTGTCCTGACACCTGACCACCTTAACCTGCGCATATCATTAGTTGGAACAATCGTCGGAGGCAAAAGTTGGTCACAAGGGGTCGTTACAATAACTTTAGACAGCCACCAATTGTGAGAGACACATAAAGGGTCATGGTCGCTTTCTGGCCTTGCTGTTACCAACATGTCGCTAACAGATGACCATATAGATATGCTGCAGATGACATAATCAATGCGGCTTTTGTTTCGCCCGTTATTAAAAGTCATGGCAGGGACTCGATCTGACTTAGTTCGACCATTCAAGGCTCGTAGCCCGTACTCCAGGCACATTGCATTTAAGCCTAGTATGTCAGCCGTCCAGCGGGTTATCAGAGGAATATCTAATGTGGGGATATCCCATAGCTTATCTTCCTCTTCCCCGAAAGGGGTGTCACCAGTGATGAGAGGTTCAAAAGTGCGATTTAGATCGCCTGCAATTAGTATATTTTTCCCTGCAGAATGGATCTCAAGGAGATTAAACAGGCTCAATAGAACCTCAGATTTACCTTTATTTCCGCCTCTGGCATAGATATTATAAATGTCTATGGAGATGGGTAGATCACTAGTGAGTCTGATGAGCTGGATATCTTTTTGGTCAAGCTCCACACATTTTACTACAGTTTTTAAAGACTGCCTGACCCATATGGTAAGACCCCCCAACGGACGCCCTTTAGGGCCCTTAATAGCAGGGACATGAAAATGTATGTACCCCAAGGCAAAAACAGGGTCACAGGCCCAAGTCTCTTGGAAGACACAAAGATCATACTTATTAATAAATCCAAACCAATCAGCACAATCCAATTTGGAACATAGACCAGCCACATTCCAAGACAAAAGGTTCCCCGTGTTAGTTACCATGACAGAACTAGGGCTTGTAACAATCTCATGCATCATCTTTCCAACAATATCATTACAATTGACATTTCCATTGGTTAGACCAGCTGGAGCCGCAAAAGGGGACCCCTTAGTTCGATCTTTAGTTAAGTAGCTAGCCTCCCCAGTGGTGCTTAGATCGCAAACAATTCGTGGCATAAAGTTGCAGTTAGGTGGTTGTCAATCACAGGCATCCAAATTTGAAAATGCAGAGAAACGATTTTCCAGCCCCAGACCCCACTCTGCAGAGGCAGTATCCTTCCTCCCCCTCTTGGTCACAATGTTCCACTTTGTTCTTAAAATACTTGAATTCTGACCACTTCCCTTCCTAGGGTAGAAAAAATCCAAAGTCAGTGGAACAATTGAAGTTGATCTCCGCTGTGGTGGTAAGATGTTGGGCAAGATATTAGGCAAAACCCCAGGGTCTGAAAAGTGAAGGACAGCACACTCCCCCTTAAACTTTTTGACCCTGTCCCCAATCCACTGGACCCTTCTCGCGTTTACAAGCTCTTCCGAGAGTTGCTGCTTTCCCCATGGGGAAATTATCATGTTGTTGGTCAGCCATGATAAAGATTTATTTATTAAGGAAGATGTTGTTTCGTGTTCTCCTTGGGCCAAGGGAGGGACATTAGCAAGGACAAGAACCAATGGGGAAGCTTCAACTACAAGCTCAAAGGTCCCTTTCCCAGTGATTGGATCAGCAACAACGGGAGCTGGGATCGTAGCATCTGGGACACCACCAGGGAAGTTAATCTGGGCTGCCATTGGAGGATTTAATACAGGGGTAGGGATAAATCCACTGTTTACTACAGTGGCTGGTTTGCTCAGAGTAGACTTAATCCTAGATAAGACAGATTCTGGGAGTTTGCCTACTTCCCGCAGGGTTTTTTCTAGCAAACCTTCTAGTCGATTAACCTCAGAGGTTAACTTATCTATTTTACTGACCAGAGGTTTAACTGCACCTTTAATTTTTGTTTCCATCATGATCAATAATTTATTGAATTGGGCATTTGAAAGTGTAACATAGGCCTCACTAGTCAGATCAGCCTCCTCGTCCTCTGATAATTTCCTCGGAAGGTTTGCAACTTTATTCTTAGCTGACCTTAAACCCTCCCGTTTTGACATAGCCTTTTGGTTTTCCCCAATAATCCTCGGGACTAGGACGGGTGCTGCAAGGGAGATTTGGGACTCATTACTAGTGGATATCTCTATCAAAGCTTCGTTAACACTAGTATCTTCAATATCAGCGACAGTACCACTAGGCTGGATGATGATAGTATCAGGCAGAGAATCAAGTATTTCACCATTTGAACTACTATTTATCTGATGCGCAAAAGGATCATCTAGCTCTATATCAATGAGGGGAGATTGATTAGGTGAATCTATTCCCAAGGAAGATCTCCTATCACTATTGATTCTTTCTACAACATGTACAAGATAGTTGTCAATAGTATTATTAGGAGTAGTTTGCTTTTTCGCAGGCATATTTCACAAAGCACAACAGTTACGAATGGATGCGCAAAATAATGATATCTGAAATGAACAAAATACTGCAACTAAGTATATATCAAGTCAAACAAAGTTCCGGGCCCAACCCAACCCTGGCCAACCTCGGACGGCCTCAGACGGCCCGCCCTTTGTCCGGGCTTCGTCCGGGCGTCCCGCTCGCGTCCCGCGACGCGGAGGGAGCAGCGTTTTTCAAGCGCCTCCGGGCGCGGTGACCCCACTGGAGTGTTTCCGGTTCGCTGGGCAGTCTGGGAGGTGTAGTCTCCCTCCACTCGACGGCTCGCTAGGGATGACAACAGCGGCGGCGGGAGGGAGACCGGGGCTCTGCCAGGCAAGTAGAGAGTTTCTGCGGCGCTGCCAGCAACAGGCAAGTTCCCTTCTCAAAATAATCAACACCCTCTCCACCGAGGGAGCAGCGTTTTTCAAGCGTCTCCGGGCGCGGTGACCCCACTGGAGTGTTTCCGGTTCGCTGGGCAGTCTGGGAGGTGTAGTCGTATTAATTATAAAAACAACAATAGCAACAGCAATAACATTTATAATAATATTAAATAACTTTCTTTCATAAAGCACTCCATAAAACACACCAACCATTTCTAAGTGCTGTAATTAATATGTGTTATTAATAGAAAATGTAATTGAACTCAATATTCCGACCTCAGAAGTTTAGAAGGCAAGTGACCTAAATGTTATAGCAGATGGCAGCAGTAAGTGATTCTGAACTACCGTTTGTTAGTCTCACATAGTACTTGCCTTCTAGTTTTGTAAATATATATTTAATTGTGTTTTCAACAATTTATCACTAGAATCACATTGTGCATATCTAAATATCTCCATCCATGCCAAAATGGCTCTGCCTTTCTTCAGTGGCCGCAGGGTGTCACCTTCAGTATGAAACATGACTACTTTGAACATGCAACCAGATCATTTAATTGGAGAAGAGAACCCTTGTTGTGTATAGACTTTAATTTTATAGGATGAGTTTCACAAAGTGTTGATACTGCTTTGAGTACCATAGGAGCTGTCCAATGTAACCATTGCCGTGTTGAAGGTACTGCAAATTGTTATATGTTGCGTGATATTTGGTACTTCTATGGCAAAAAGACCCACATGATACCTGAGCACATTTAATCTCCATTTGTATGCTGCAGTGGCAATGAAGTCAAACAGCAAAGCACATTCAACATGGAACTTACTGGAGTGGTCCACCTTCTACCGAGCCATGCATAGGTGGATCAGGCACGGCTCAAGCAAACCTGCAGGAGGCATAATTGCAATTGTGCCAGCATCTAAATAGTCTCATGTACTGAAGTTGTTTAGTAGTAATGCTTCATATGAAATTCTAATTCGATCACCCCAACAAAACATAAGATCAGCTCTGCTTAGAAACCTGTGCATTTGGTCACTGATGTGTTCTGCAGTCTCTATCTTTCTGCTCTAAACTGCACCACTCCCACCTTTTTTTTATTACATTTATGCTGTTGTTCAATATTATAAACATTTAAATATAATAGCAATAAAAATAGTGATTGCATAACTTGTATTAACTTATTGCAGAATAAGCAGTGGGATGGGTAATAAAACATGGGCTTTAAAGAGAGGAGGACAGTAAAAGAATGCCAGGCCTACCTATCCCCCTATCCTGTCCCCCCTAGCCAGATGGCAGACGTAGGACAGGAATGTGCAGTGGTCTCTGGTGAGAATTCATCCATGTTGGATTTTGGAAGTGTATTACTTTGTGGGACAAGAAGATGTCACACTTTTGGGTGTCACCCAGCATCTCATTGGACAGAGGTGCCCCCCTGCTTGCTGCCCCAGAACACTGAATAAATATGTGAGAGCTGCATAGCCTCTCAGATCTGCTGCCCTAAACATGAAGGAGAGGAATGACTGCCCTGCTGGAATCTGGATCTAAAGCAAAAGGACTGCACTCGACCCAATGTCAAGAGTCAAGACAGTCACCTTTAACCACGACCAGACCTGGATTTTAAGGTCATCCTTCTGAAAGCTCCGGAGCCCCAGACTTCCCGGATTTGCCCGGAGTCTCGCAGAAACTCAAGCCGGTGAACCAGTATCAAATCCACCCTGTCCCTCACTATTTAAGTAAAAAAAATATATAGCCACCGAGTTCACCTGCACTTTACATATGCACCTCAAGTAGTATTAATCGAAAATTTTGTGAGTGTGATGATTTTAGTTTACACACCCATTTCTACTGTATACCTCTACAAATACTGTAACAACTTCTCTGTGGGGATGTCTTTTATACTAGTTTATATTTTTAAAGCCAAGGAATGAGAAAAAACGTAGCAGTAATGCTGCTACTTGCGTAGTATACAATTTTTAGCCTATTTTATTTTGCATCTTAAAACAGAAATTTACCTGAAATAATATCAGTTACTGTCAGTAATTAAGAAGTCTTTTTACTATTCTGTTTGTTTGCGATTTTAACATTTACTGGCTTTCCCATAGAATATATTATGGTCTTTATTAAGTCAAATTAACTTACTTTGACTCTCTCAACTCATCTTTGCACTTACTATGGAACCCCTGGCCAATGCGATTAAGAACATAGAAGAAACTAGATTGGTGGCATTTGGACAAGACACCCATAAACTAACCATGTGTGCAGATGACATCTTGGGTCAATACAAGAGCCAGTTGATTCCCTGGGTCCCACCTGGAGGAACTGGAGGCATATAGATCAGCTGTGCGGATTAAGGTAAATACAGAAAAATCTTAGGCCCTTCTGCTAAATCCCCAGCCTAACCAGAATGCAGTACTGTAGAAGCTCATATCTATAAACTGGGGGCAAAGACCATGAAATACTTGGGACTTCAAATGGTTAATTCCATTGACCAAGCAGCCAATTTAAACTACATCTACTTTCGGATCACGGACATAAAATTAAAGCATACAATATTGAAACAAAAATATCAGAAGAAAATGTCATTAACAGAAATATCACCTTCCCATACTTAACTAATAAAACCACAAATATCGAGAACACAAATATCATTGTTAGAAATGTCTATATTTATTTATATCGAAACAAAAATTTACAAGAAAAATACTGTCACCTTTAAATAAACACATATATATGTAAAAAATATTGATTCACACAATATCGACTATAATAATATTGCACAAATAACCACATTATCATTAATACATTTTTAAAAATACTACTCTTTACATTAAACACGGATTTAAAACAGAAATTAAACAATACATAGACATTTTTGAACAATAAAACTTATACAACATCATCATAATATTCATAATTCACACAAACCTTTTTATAACTAAACTGATAACAACATAACCAAAAGAAAATATTTGCATTAAGTACAAACATTTATAAAATAATCTACATATTAATATATATTAAATATACTAAATTAGCAGTTAACGTAGATGGACATAACTGATCAAAACAAAAATCAATCCAAAACTAAACTAACCAATAAAATCAAACTGTGAACAACCGGAACCAATAAAATCAGAAAAACAATAAAATCAACAATATAAAAGGTACACTAATTTTATCAAGTAAATACTTCAAAAAACACAAATGCTGCAAGATGAGGAAACTGCCAGATTCTCTGAGCAGACCCTTAAAAATGAAATATATATATCTCAACAACCACCTTGTCAAGTAAGTAAAACCTATATTTAAACTAAAGTTACTTGTAAGTAAAATAATACATGTAAAATAGCAAATAAGTTACAAACCACTCTCCAACTTCTATCTCATTACATTTACTTCCTAGAAGAAAATACTACAACTTCAAAAAGTGCTAACTTGGAGAAAAACAACGCCAATCATGAACCAGCAAAAAGATATAACAAGGTAAGTATATATAAATTGTCATAAAAAGCAAACTCACCCCAAATGCAAGGAAAATACACCTAACAAACTTAACCTTGACAAACTACCAACAAATAAACATTTTAAAGGAAATTGATCACATGCTTCATATTACAGCACCCTTAGCCGCAAAGCTGCAAAAAGGTGTGACACGTCTATCAAGTACATATACGTAAGTATGAATAACGAAAGTAGTTACATAATTTTATACATAAATAACAAACTTATAAACTTGTAAAAATTATATTTATTTATATGTTTACACTACTATCAGATACAATGACAGAGAGAGCAAAATATATAACATTCAAGAAAGAAAAGCAATTACTAAGTCACGTAAATACACCTACAACCAAGAAAGTATATCAATGGAAAATGTGAATTGGAAATCTACTAAATATTATTCTAATGAACGATATGGGAGGGCCACTACAAAAGATGATAAGAGGGGCAAGTACTAGCTCCCAGTAATCCACACCTAAATTCCTAAAAGATATACTCCCAAAATTCCTTGAACATGTCACAGGCCAATTTAAAAAAGTTTAGTTGCACAAACAAAAAAGCCACCAACAGTACTCCTCCTGCCCCTAGAAAATACCAAAATACCTGAACGTTTAAAAATAACACATAATGAGGAACCCTTCCATTTATATAACAAGCTAAACAATGACAAATTAATCCTAATATTTTCTACAGCACATCATTTACTAAAACTGAACCATTCTCAAACCTGAATGATGGATGGGACCTTCAAAATGCATCCCAAACTATTCCCTCAGACAAACACCATAGATTTTGAATACCAAAACAAATATCCCTTTTATATATGACCTACTAACAAATAAACAAAGTCACCATCCTGCTCCCACACAGTCAAGCCCATGTGCTCAACGCCCACCAGATTACAACTTTTACAGTCACTAGTAGGCGGTCTTTAGCTTTCACACAGTGGTGCTTAGGAAATAGGCACTGCATGGGAATGTCAAAGGCAGTGCCATGCCGTGTAGGTACTGGGGTGTATGCAAACAGGAAGAAACAATGTGCCCCCCTACATGCACCTCATGTCCCTGAGGCAACAGGGGGCCCTGTAGGACCCCTTTGTTTCCTCTCCTCCATGGCTTTCATAGAGGGACTGCCATGAACATCATGGGTGAGAGGACCTTGAAATATGCTTGGGGGGATGGCGGCAGTCCCACAAAGCATACTGCTGCCTCAAGACCGCTGCGCCACCGCCAAGTATCCCTGGAAGTTGCAGTGGTGCAATTTCGTAACAGGGCAGTTGGACCGTCGGTGCCCACACCAACAACAGAGCTATTGATGTCATAATTGGGCCATAAGTGTAGAATATGCTACAAACAGTCAATTTGCATTTGAAATAAAAATAATTAGAGCACTAGCCCATGTCCCTTACACAGAGGTAGCTAACCTTTACAATTTACTAATAGTAAGTCCTTTCTACCAACAAAACAAAGACAAACTAAGCCCCTAATGGATCATTTTGAAGACACTTGGGATGGCAGACTGCATTTACCCAGACAGAGACAGCAACCCAAATTGCAAATGCCATGGTGGAAGTCTATGACAGCATCTTGGCACAGGAAGCCCAAACAAACATCGCAGTGGAAGGATGACATAATGCCTTCTGATTAACACTAGGTAGGACCCAACCTACACTCTATAAATGTATGGAAGCATTACAAAAAGAGCAAATATACTAACAACTATGAATGGAGCAATCTGCTACCTAAATTGCACCTAAACTTACCAAACAAACCAAAAGAACATACAACATGTTATGCTTTAAATTAAAACTCTTCATAAACAACAAATGAGTAGATTAACAATAAAATGTAACATTTTCCATTTATTTTATTTATTTATTTTTGCAATTTATAGAGTGTGCAAATACCCTGGGGTGTCTCGGTGCTGCAAACTAGGTAGCGGTTGAGGCCAGAGGTGTGTTGTCTATTGATTGAAAAGCCAAGTCTTGATCTGCTTCCTGAAAGCGAGTAGGGATGAACAAGTTTTGATATGCTGGAGCAAGGTGTTCCACAGTTTAGCAGTGGTGACTGTGAATCTTCTATCACCCCTGGCTACTTTCCTTGTGAGGGGAATGTGCAGGAGGTTGGCCGTTGAGGAGCCGAGGGTTCGGCTGGGGGTGTATTCACATAAGGCTTTCCTCAGAAAGTCTGGTCCGCTGTTATGAATGGCCTTAAAGGCAAGGGAAAGGGCTTTGAACTTAATTTGGCTTGTTATGGGTAGCCAGTGAAGGCTTTGTACTATTGCTGAGATTGGATGGTACTAGGGGGTGCCTGTTATCAGTCTTGCTGCTGAGTTCTGCACCATCTGGAGTCTGTTGGTGACCTTTTTCTGGGCGTTGATTAGAAGGCCATTGCAATAGTCGATTTTGGACATGACTAATGTGTTAATGAGGGTTTTCCCAGCATTGGGTGGAAGGAAGGGTAAAAGTTTTTTGATCATCCTTAACTTATAAAAGGAAGATGAGACAATAGAGTTGATATGTGAGGTGAAATTCAATTTGTCGTCAAATAGAACACCTAGGTTTCTGACCTTAGACACCGGGGGAGGTGGTGGGCCTAGTTCAGTAGGCCACCAGATGGGGGACCACACTGGATAGAGCTTGCCGAGTATCAGAACCTTGGTCTTGTCGGAGTTTAATTTTAGGCAATTTTTGGCCATCCAGGTGCTAATAGAGATCGTGCCAGTTTGGAATGAAGAAAATTATATAAATATGACTTTCTGTTCTGTAGCTGCAGACCCTCTCCTGTATTCACATAGTCAAAAATAATAATCCACTGAAAACAAGAAAAAAACAATGTAAAAAGATCAAAAACAATAAAAACATAAATCTAATCTAATAGAGATCTGTTGAACCTGATACTCGTCAATTAGCATTTCACTAAAGGTTTTTGTATTTCCTCCTGGGTTTGCTGATTCTCCTGTGAGGCCTCCGGGCTCGGGGCACTTCATCACTGTAAATACAATGTAAAAGTGCATGCGCCCTTCCTACCCATGTTGGGAAGTGGCGCTGACTCGTTGTTTTGAAACATGTGCTGGTCTGCCACCACAGACTGGTGTGTGCGCCCGGACAGCTAACATGATTAAACTCATGAGCAGCCCATTGCAGGCTGTTGTATGTGTGCACCTGCCCCTATGCTGCCAGTGCTTGCATTGGCAGCCTGCCATTGCAGGCTTGTGCATGCACACTGACATGCATATTATTTACACCTTTGTCCTGTCTGTCATTGCAGACTCGGGTGGGCGCGCCTGCACCCCTTGGTACTGGAGACTATATGCCTGATTACGACCTTGGGGCAGTTGCACCAGCTCGCAGCTGGTAGGGCTGTGCCAAAGCCGCAGAAGAACCGCCGGACTGATTACGAGTTGAGCTTGTGCAGGCGAATGGTCCTTTTGCCTTTCCCACGGCAATGCCAGAAAAACAAGCGCCGCAAGGGAAATGGCAAAAATGTTCTAGCACGGCATGGATGGTGACGTCCATGCCGTGCTTGAACTGGGAGTGCAAGCAGACAGGGGGGCACATGTAGTGCCCCGCTGAATGCATCCTCATGGTGTGGGGGCCCTTTGTACCTCCACCACCAGCCTTTTCATGGCAGCAAGCCCGCAAAGAAATAGCTGGTGGTGGAGGAACTCGTAATTTGCTCAGCGGGACTGTGACAGTTCTGCTCAGCATGGTAGACTGCGCCTCTGCTGCAACACCGCCCGTCAGGGAATGGCAGTTCCCTGGGCCAGGCGGCGGTCCACCACTGCTACAACTTTGAAAGTCATAATTTAGCAGACGGAGGACCACCACTGCTGCACTACCACGAGTGCAATAGTTGGAAGACTTGAAATCAGGCCCTATCGCAGGTCTGTGTGAGCCCTAGCGCACCTGCGCCCAGGTAGTGAGGAATGCCTATGTGTGTTTTCACTACCTATGAGGTTTGCTCTTCCCATAGGTTAACATGGGGAAATGATTGACACTACTTCAGGCTGCAGTAGTGTATTGCAGTGGAACAGCCTCATGGTATTTCCTGTCAATGGATTCGCCATGCTAAATTCTTTCCAATGGTAAAGGGGTTATTGGCATATCTTGTTTAAAAATGCCACTTATAGAATATGGACATTTCTATATTCTGAGAGCCTTGTGTGCCAAGGTGCATGGATCCGGTGGACACCAGGAGTCGGGGTAGCACATTTGTGCATTCCTCAGTGAAAATCCTAAACCATGGGCATACCACTAGAAAAACAGACCTCTGCCAGTTAAGCCGACGGGATAGATTGTAGAGAGAGGTTTTAACACTTAGCCTCTAGGGGCGAGATCATGCCCTGCTATATATTAAGATCTGCATTCCACAGCCTCATTCCAGACAGGCCTACAATTTCGGGGACACATATGTGGTCCAAAAGGGAAACCAATATAGCACCCCTAACTTTAAAGATACACAACAGTATAATTACTGGTGCCATCCTTCACCACAGGGTGAGATACGCTTGCGGGGGACGTGGGATCAGAGAATCCAGACTGCATGGTGCACATTGCAAATTTAAACAATTTATGAACGTGTATAACATGTTTTACATTAAATATAATATATATTGAAATTATTTATAAATAACTATTTATAAAAAAATAATGTAACAAAATAAATCAAAATTGTTTATAATATTAATTTGCATATAATTAACATTGAATTTACATTAAAATCTTTTCAAATCTCCCCACCCTTTATCCCTTAAAACCCAAAAAAGCCTATTACTTAAAAAATATTTGAATCCATTATTTTTAGACTGTAATACAATAAAGACAAACTTTAACAATGTAATAATTAATAATTAACTACTAAAAACACAAATAAGAAATTTATAATATATATATAGCCAAGCACACAACAGTATATAGCATGCAAAAAACATACAAACAACATTACATACAACAATATTTTCTAAAGCTATATTTTTTAGAACAATTTAAAAAAAAACACATAAAATGATCTTCTTACCTTCGATATTCCTGTCAGCAATATTTTTGACATCCAGATGTTCTTGAGAGGATATTTTTGTAACTTGATATTTTGTATTCAATATTATGTCCAAACACCCTAGATACAGAGAGATTTATAAAGGGATTTTAAAAGCTGGATGCTTTAGCACCACTACTGTTTGGGGAAGGTCAGTATCATTAAAATGTCTGTCCTACCTAAATTACTCTACCTCTTTCAAATGCTTCTGACAGCCGATCTACAGAAAACTGTAAATCGAATACAAGTGATGATATGGAAGAACAAGACACCCAGGGGCCTAGTACGATGTCGGTCGGAGTTTCCCCCGACCGACAGCGTGGCAGAAACGGTACCAACCGACCGCCTGTCGGTGGTCCCGACTGCCTAATTATGATACGACTGCACATGGTGCAGTCACATTCCCACATTTCCCTATGGGAGTATGTGTTACGGCTGTAAACCGGCTGTAACACATGCTCCTATAGGGAAATGATAGGTTGTGTTAATCTCCGCACCCTTTGGTAGGCGCCTCAAGGTGCCTGCCACAGGGTGCAGTGATTAACAGGGGGACCCATAGGTGCCCCCTCAGCTCCCAACCAGGGGCCGCAAGGGAAAGGGGTCCCTGCTAGGGGACCCCAAACATGCTTTCTGACAGGGTATCCATGACAAAAACGCCAGCATGGAAACCCTGCCAGAAACTGTGCATCGTAAACTGCTGCCTATATAGATTATGGGCTGGTTTCCACTGAATGACGGACTCCGAAGGTCAGATGCTTGACGACCAACATCGTAATCAGCCCCTTAGACTAACAGCAACACACACACTTCAAACAACAATGTCTGCCGGAGGTAGGGGAGGATATTGCTTGCATTTGAGAGCAACCAATTCCCTATTTTACTCTATGCTAACAACGTAGTGTTAATTGCACATACTACTAATGGTTTGAAAATTTTATTGGACACATTTTCTATTTTTATGAGTACCTTGGATCTCAGGGTATATCTATCTAAATATTATTTTATGACTTGCGGGTCATCTACCACTAAAACCAAAACCTACATCTTTGGTAATTCCAACCTGGAGAAAGTAAATGTGGATGACGGACAATTGTCTGCAGCTCAATGCAGGAAAGACGGAGGTGCTGCTCCTCGGTAAGAACACCAATTACTGGAACGAGCACTGGTAGCCTTCATCCCTGGGCACCATCCCACCTCCTAAATCCCTAGTTAAAAACCTTGGTGTCTGGATGGACTCCGCACTTAGCTTCCAGACCCACACAAAAAAAGTGGCAGCTACCTGTGTGGGCCTGCTGAGGAGCCTCAATCCCATACTCGGATTCTTCGACCCCAAGATTCGCCAGCTGATTGTCCAAGCCACAATTCTCTTCCGCTTGGACTACGCCAATGTTCTTCTACTAGGCGCCAACAAAGCGGAGATTGCACGACTGCAACGCGTGTAGAACACCGCGGCAAGAGCCTTAGTCGGTCTCCCCCGCAGATGTTCAGCCAGAGCCACGATTCGAAAACTGCACTGGCTACCCATCGAATCGCGTATCCAGTTCAAAACACTCATTATGATTTTTTAAATACTTAAAACTGGACGCCCAGAACTACTTCGCCCACTCCTAACACCTTATGTGCCACAACGCAACCTTCGCTCATTAGGTCAACACCTACTGACTGTTCCCCGGACGAAGCTTGCCCGCACTGGCGGACGCTCCTTTAGGGTGTTGGGAGCCAAACTATGGAACACCCTTCCTCTGCACATCCGCTCACTGGAGAACTTGACTGCTTTCCGAAAAGCTGTCAAAACCCATTTGTTCCCCTCTCCCTAGTTCCCCTAGCTCTTTCCCTTTCTTCCTTCTGG
The DNA here is from genome assembly GCF_964261635.1 of Lissotriton helveticus. NCBI lineage: Eukaryota > Metazoa > Chordata > Amphibia > Caudata > Salamandridae > Lissotriton > Lissotriton helveticus. The sequence continues at coordinate 1,629,375,743 of NC_136063.1, read as the reverse complement.
AGCTGATGTGGTCTTCTTAGCGCCGGGACGCCTCTTTGCTGGGGCAGCTGTCGCGCTCTACCAAATGCTAACATAACATAACATAACATAACATAACATAACATAAATGCTTTTAGTTACCTGGGGATTTTCTGCAGTTCCTCCTCTCAATGGAAATGGCTTTTAACTGCTAGGACACAGAGCCTTAAAAGCAATATAGAGGCAATTTAGAGATTTTCTAAAAAGTTGGGACAGAAACCCATTAGGGATTTGCTTTATCTGTACAAAATAAAATGTATTTCAGCAGGTGCATTTGGCACAGGCCTGTGGGGGTATTCCCATGTGGATATTCTCCAGAAAGTTGAGAATTATATTTAACGTAGACTATTAATCATCCCACTGGACTCTGGAACTTTCATTTGGCATGAATAAGTAGGTCTCCCTTATTTTGGGGCTGGCCCCACTATTATTGTGGATCAAGTTATGGCTAAGTCCAGAGGCAGAGTAGGTCCGCTTTTAGATTGTCTGGTACTGAATGGGGTGGCACAAATTCATTTGGTGACCTTTTTAAAGACTTTTGCCTTAATAGGTAAAAAGGATATTTTTGAAAATCCTCTATGATCACCAAAAACAGTAAAGAAGAAGAAAAATCGGGAACATTTTTTAAAAGAAGTAAACTTAGTTCAAATGTCAGGCTTCAGAAATGCCAGTCCATGGTAGCAATTCAAGTATATGTACAGATCTCTACAACAGACAACGTGGAACCATATCTTGTATAGACAACAAAGCCCAATTATCATTGCTTCTTATCCGTTTTTAGACTTTTTAAGATACTTTTAAAGTAGTTTTTCCAGTATTATTGAGCTTGGACTTATGACTTACCGCCCTGCACATGTGACCAAACTAGCAAACAAGACACTAGTCACTTTATTCACGTTTGCCCTCTATTTAAGCACCCCAGTGTAGGAAGGTAGGATCTGACTGCATGGTTACCCCCACTTTTTGCCTGGTGTTTTGCTGGTTTTTGACTAGTCTGACTGGTATTCTGCTAATCGGGACCCCAATCTATCTGCTTTCTCACTAAAATGATTATGCATGTACTTTGGCACACTCCAGATTGGATACTGGAGTACCCTTATAAGTCCCTAGTATATGGTACCCATGTACCCAGGGCATAGGTCCCCAGAGACCTCCAATGGGCTGGAACGTGTATTATGCCACCCATGAGAGGCCATACAAAATGGAACTACAGGTCTGCCACTGCAACCTGTGTAAGCTGGTGCTTGCACAACTTACTTTAGATATAGATTCACTATATCTATTGGTCACTACACGTAAAACTTATAAGTCACCCCTATAGCAGGCCTTATCAATCCTGAAGGCAGGGTGCTGGGTTTAGGCGAGAGTATACCCCTGTATGAGCAGAGCCTCTCTACAGCCTATGGAGACCATTCTCCTGGGTTGACTGAGACTCAGCCGGACATATAGGTAAAGGTGCATTATAACCTCGTGGTAAATGCTATCTCGAAAACAGCTGCATAAAAACATATTGTGTTTGGTATCAAACACCTTGAAATCATACCTCCACACCGATAACCGGTGTGGGAGGTATGATTACACCCTCCTGAAGCGAGCTTCGTGGGGTCACTGGTCTATGCAGGGCCAGACTTCTCGACCCAAACAGCACAAAATGGATGCTGCCGACCAGAGACACATTTCTGCCCTCCTGCTGCTGAGCCAAACTCCGGCAGAGGAAGGCAGCACAATAGGTATCCTGCCACAGGGAAGTGTGACCATCTCCCAGACAGGATTTAGTGTATTGGGGCTGGGTGGGTGCACTCTGATAGTGCCTGAAAGTCTGCACATGGGGTACATTTGGAGTCCCTGTGCATAGTGCATTTTACACCAGCCACTGGCTCCTACTCTGCTGCGAAACTGGACAAAAGACGTCGAAGTGATCTCCTCTCTTTCCTGCCCCTCCCTTGGAGGGTCCCCTGAATCTGTCCAACCCTCTGCTGCGGGTACAAAATGGCTTACCTGGCTGTAAGACTTTAGATTTTATGTGGACAAGATTCTACAAGAAGAAACCAATGACCTTTCTACTGCATGGACACTCCGGAATTCCCTAGACCTTGACTGAGCTTGACCTTTTCCCCCTTTCCGTTCGAAGCTTTGTCTGTGCCTTTGCTCCATACAGGACCTGTGGTGCACTAAGCACAACTGAAGAATCTCCCTTGGGGTGAAGGAGTCACTCCCCTGCATTTGCCGGCACCTCAATGCAACTGACTGGTTTGCTGCTCCAGAGTTCCTGTGGACTCTGTAGATTTCAGCAACACAGGAGGTGGGTTATGAAGGTTTCTGAGGTTGATCTGTCCTCTCAGCAAGTTTGAGACCAGTATTCCTTGTGGGTACTACATAACCCGAACCCCTGCGCCCCTTATCCATTTGCAGTTGCATATGCTTGTTGGCAATTCCCGAGCTTGTACATTGGACTCCGTGCAGTCCTGTCCCTGTGTAGTATTTGCACTAAATAACTCTGGCCTCCTCATACGGAGTGCTCCGTGGGCTGGTATTTTGCAATCTTGCTCGAGGTCCCCTCGCAACTCCTGGTCATTCAGCCTGTGGGCCCTCCTGAGGGTCATGTTGATTTCTTTTGAGCTTTCCTGGTTGCTCCAGATGTCCCCCGACTCCTCAGTGCTTGGTGAGTCCCCTGGACCTTTCTGGTCCACACCATAACCTACTTGACCTTCCTGTGTGGGTTGCTTTTGCCAATGCTTGTTGGTACTCCAGCCGGACACGGACCCCTCAGCACTCAAAATTCGTCATGGGACATCTCACATCCAGCTCCAGGTCATCGTCGACATCTCCTGGTCCTCGTGGCTGCAGAGTCAAGCATTCCTACTTTGCACTTGAAGCACCCGACATTAGTGGGCATTCGTCTACCAAGCCCCTGGTCACTCTGAAGTGACACGGATTCTATCCCCTCTGCTCTCAGATTTCTTCCTTCCAGAATACAGGCTTGGATTCCTCCGGACCCTTTTCACCTTCACAGCAGCAGTACTTCTTCACAGTCCTCCATTGAGAATTACAGAGGTTTCCGACACCATTCCAGACCCATGCTCCTGGCTCTTCTGGGATTGGTAACTCGGGTACTGTGGTATCCACGGGTGGGGTGGCTTTCCAACCTCCTAAGTTCCAAAGGGATTGCTCGAAGTCCTCCTAGAAGGGTCCTTAAACTTTTAAATTGTAACTAAGACATCCCCATAGAATTGTACGGAGCCCACAGTTGTGTTAGAACACTGCACCTTCCTCCGTGGGGTCCCTATCTACTCGCCTTGCGTGGTTCCTTAGGGTCCCAATGATTATACGTGCTCCCGACCTTGTCTTCACTCAAGCCGTGATTGTTATACCACTATTTTAGTATATGGTTTGGTCTCCCCCTGGAGCCCACTCTGTACTGTGCTACTTAAAACTGTTCTATTGATCTTGTATTGCGTGCTTTATTTTCTATCCTAGTGTAGAGGATAGTAGAGAGTGTTACATTAATAAATACATATTTTTATATAACTACTGTGTGGTTCTCCTTTCATTTGATTAATTCAGGAGGTGATATTCTGGTATAATAAGCTGCTTTACATTACTTCGAGATTAAGCCTGCTCTCCACAGCTACCACTAGGATAGCTTTTTAAAGGTTATCTTTGACCTCATACATCATAAGTGTTGTTTGGACTGGTGCAAGGTTCCCACATTAATGAGTGGACATCTTATACCAGGCCATCTACTCACACCCAGAAATTATTTTTTAATGACCTGTATTGTGGAAGTCCAAATTGAGAACACACCAGGAGGGCTTAACTTACCTACAAAGTATTGTGGCTAGGGAAACCTGCTTCGCTGTTTTGAATTTTAGGAGAAAAGCAATAGTTATTAGAAAGAGATATAAGAAGATTTCTCTGTGATAAAATATGGGCGAGAATGTACTGTCATATGCTGTTATGGGTGAAAATGTATTTTTTATATGTTGTTTCAATATAAAGGGACCTATTACGTTGTTGGGCGGACTTGCGTCTGCCCGACACCATCTCGTAAATGGGACCCACTGACCTCTGGTGGGCGGTCCTGACCGCCTCATCTTGATGCAACCAAACACTGTTCGGTTGCAACCTCCCATTACTCCATGGGAGCTCATGTTACGGCCGTCAACCAGTCGTATCACAAGCTCCCATACAGGAATGGGAGTCTGTGTTCATCCCTGCACCGTGTGGCAGGCACATCAGGCATAAACATCCGTTTGTTAAACATAATAACAGCTACTGTGTTTATCTTTTTCTTTATGACAGAAGGTATTCCTGAATTCTTTATAAACTAAACTCATGGCAGGGGTACATTTACCCCAAGGAGATGAATGTTATATAGTAGGTGTACTTGGTTGTGTGCACAACGCATTCCCGGTTTACTTGAAACTGAAAACGGTTGGATTTAATTTGAGCTATTTCTAGAAGAGAAAGAGGTTGGTGTTAGTTTGTAGTATATTTGTAGTGTCCTAGGAACGTGTTGCAGTCCTTGTTTTGCTGGTAATATTGTTTGCATATAGTAACCAGCTAATCGTTGCACCTTCCAGTAGTAATCTGGGTGCTGGAGTTTTCCATGGCTGATGTCATTCAAGTATATATTGAATAGAGTTTGGCCCACATACAAGCCCTATCCCACTCGTTATTGCTTGAATGTGTTTGTCTTTTTGATGTATAGTCGAGCACTGCATAGAAAGCATCATATATTTTTGCTCTTAGACAACGTTCTGTGGATTTTTGGAAACGATCTTAGTTCCAAATTGAGTGGAAGGTGTTTTATTTGGAAGACCAGAACGTCTGTAAATATGTCACATTTTTGCATTCTTTGGAAATATTTATTTTATTAATGCATGCCCGTTGTACATGTGGTCAGTGAACCTGAAACTAGTATATGGCTCTGTTATTGATGTATTCCTGGATTCTATTGTGTAGAAGCGCATAGAACACTTTTCCCTGGTTGCTTCTTACACAGATACCTCTATAGTAGTTGGAATTAAACTACTTTGTTTTTGTGTGCGGCTGAGATAAGTCCATACTACCACGCTATTCAGAACTGACCGAAGATGAGTTCCCAACTAAAATAAGTTTGGCATTGCTCTGCTCATCTTAGTTTGATAGTACTGTATTTGGGCATCAGTTCATTATCTCTTCCTCCGTTTCCTGATCCCAGTCATTTAATCGAGTTTTTAGAGCGTCCCAGACAGACTACTCTAGCACAAACAATGGCCAAGAAAGATTTGTTCTCAACAATTAACAATGCCTTTCTTCCCTTTTCATCATGAAAGATAGGCAGCCCTCCAACCCATATCCTTTCGCCCTCCAGACCGGGAGATCACCCAATATTAAATTTAATAAATACGGAAATGAAAAAGTAAAAATATGCCTGGGTGACAAAATTAAGGAAGGAGGGTGACTAGAGAACTGGAATGAGGAAAACATGGACTAATGAGATTACCGGTAATTAATTAATTAATTATTGTGCCTGCCGTGGTTGCTTTGCCTTGACTTTATACTTCTTAATGGCCCCTTTAGCTCCTATAATATCACTGTGGAATTTAGAAGATGTTGAAGCTAAAGGGGTGCTTAATCACATGTTTCAGCTTGTAAGACTTTGTGATTTGGTCAGGTTTCATTTGTTTTCTTTTCCTCGATGAGTGGATACCTGAGTTTGTTGAGATTTGAAAAGAGCTGTTTCCATATGTTCCTGTCTGCGGCACCTTGTTCTTTCCCTTCTTTCATTCATCCAGGTTGTGAGGTCTTAAAACACAGTCAAACCAGGAGTTCATGGTTTCTAGTCTTTCCCTGTATCTATTTGTATTGCAGCCAACACTGCAATGCTAACTTTCTTCAGGATGCTTTTGCCATCTATTGTGATCTGTTGCGCCCACCTTAGCATTCTGATTGTGCTCACCCAGTAGAAAGAGCTCCAGTTGCTTTTCTGTTGCCTCTCTTATAGAACTGTGTATCCATTAATGTATGGTGTGGTTCTCCCACCTATACCTGCATGGTAGGTTCCTTGCTGCTTTGGTTCACTGAGACTACTGTTTCCCAGACACTGCAGATGTATATAGGGTTAGGATTGGTTATGGTTCCAAAATTGTGTTTGTGGACTCACATTGAACACTTTGAAGATGCTTGTTGGCATGTTAGTCACATATAGTTTAGGTCACTGCTGCATAGTTAGTAACTGTGAATTGGCCCCAGTGACTCCCCTTGTGTTCTGACACTAATAATCTGATGGCCCGAAGCTTTGCATATACTTATGCAGTAATGTTGTCCGATGGCTGTTCTGGTTTCTGGCCTGTTTCTTTGTAACTGGTTGTGTTTAGGTTGGGGTGGTTCTGTAATGTGATCCATTCTTCCATGTTCATATTTTCTATTTCTTTGTCGGTTCTCATGATTAGTTCTCTTTACTTCACAAATGTGTCTATGGTTTTGGGGAAACAGGCTCTCTGATGCTGTGTTGTGGCTTGCATTCTAATCGGCATGTGTGAAGCATAAGAAAAGCATGCATCACTGCCTATCTACCGGGCTGATCTGTGTTTCAAATGCACACAAAACTCTCCTTCCAGGATACACATACGTTTCTAAAATATGTTCATATTACACAAGCAGAAAAATGTCTGTGCTGGCTCAAAGTGGGCAAATGCAAAACAACAGTTGATGGACAGAATGCAGAACAATGTCATACATTCACCCCAGTACAGAGATCTGGGCCTAAATCCATCGTTTTTTGCACTCCACACCACCCCAGTTCAGACATGGCCAAAGTGGGCGACACAGGAGAACGTAATGGCCTTGTGCAGGATTTGTATTTTATTGCACAGACCTAATATCCTCCCCAGAATTCGGAGCTCTGACTCTCTATCTATAGCTCCTTGAACAATGGTGGTGCCAGAACACAACAAATCAAAATGTATTTGGTATTCTTTCCGATTTTGGACAGCTCAATTTTTGGGCGGGCTGCCACTTTCCATCTGCTTTGAGCTCATGGAACCTAAATTCAGTAAAACCTTGAAATACTGGCTGTTTCCTCGTTACATTTTTATTATGTACTTCTTGCACATCCGCGTTATAGTGCCAAGAAACCTCGGCGATCGTGTGGCTGCAAGTGATTTTTAACGTAAGATAACACATTATAACATGGCCCCCTTTGACGATCATGTTTTAGTATGTGATCTCAAACTTTACTACACAAATTGCTCCAGTAATATAAATGAATGCACACACAGGTCATTTCGAGAAAGTCAGTTTTTAATGCACATCAACTGAAATCATGTTTTAGTGATAATAAACAGCAGATGGCAAGACCATCATGGCTGGAGGGCCAAAGAGAGCGTATCTGCCCAGAAAAATAGCCCTGTACCGACAGTATGTTGACCTCATTAGCAATCTGAGCATACCATTTCTGCAAAGTTTTTGACTGCCCCTCAAAAGACAGTACAGCTAATTTAAATAGATAAATGAGAAACTAAAATTCAAAGAGCACCGAAGAAAGCGATATTTACGAAGTCAATATTTTACGAAGTGCTTGTTATTAATTAATAGCCAGAGCTGAATATGAATACGGATATCGCACAAACCGAAAGCAAAGTTAAGCTTGTTTGTAGAATGTTTCCAAGTGAAAAGCAACTGCTTCAAAGATTCTATGACCAATAAGCCACGGTCTCAGATACCAAAAGGTTGGATTTCGCATCCTTCCTTTCGAAAATTAATAACATTAGCTCATTGTGTAATAGGAGCACCTGCTGTTTTCTGATGCTTTTAATGTAATATTATTGTTGAAAGGCAGAGGCATTATGAGGTAGGTGAAATGGGTCACATTTAGACTACTGACTCTTTATATGTGTGGAAAAGGCTGTTTTATTGAAACAGGTGGGACCACATATGCATCATCGACCAAAGGCCTTACAGAACTAAAACCTCACTATATATTCAATAGCCTATATGTGATACACCCCTCCCCTAACCCCGTCCTCATAAACATACCCTTCAAACTTTGACATTATGTGCTGAACATGAACTTCCTATGATGTTACATTTCAACTCCAGGACTTCCAGTGTGGGTTTGCAGGGACCCTCCCTTTCGGCCATCCTCCTGCTTAGCCTATATTAGACAAAATAACCTTAAGTAAAGTCCTGCAAACTTGTGGGCCAACCGCCACCAAAACAAAGGCACCAAATGACTTTTTCTGCCCCCATGTTGCAAACTCATTCTAACCAAACACTTCCTCAACTACAACAAGTATAATCTCAAACCATACTCTGAAATAATCCTCTGATGTCAAACCTTGATCCACCCGGGCCCCCAACAGTTCAGATACCCTAAAGGCCCCAAACAATCTACAACAATAATGTGGAAAACAAGACAACTTCAACCTGTGAATAATAAATCTTTGGCAGACTATGCCTCACTCCACAAAAAAAACTGCCAAGAAAGAGGCTTCCTCTTGTGTCCTGACCTACCCTGCTCCCTAGCGCAACCCTTTAACTCCCTCTTCCCCATCTCTCCTGCCAATGGTGCATAATCCCACAACAATTTCCCCATGAAAGAAATGCCTGCCAGCTTCCCTGAGATCGCAACTCTGTCGGCATCAATATGAACCGCACTACGTCCTCCACTCTCTCCCATTCCTTCTGGTGGCGAAGAGCACCTAAGCTAAAAAATTCACCGAAGCCTGGTATATGCATTACGCGTAGACTCTGCCAAGGACACAACTACCAGTTCACACATCCTTTTCTCCTGCTGTCCATAACTCCGGTGGCATCTGAGTTCTGTCCCTGTCTGCTTCCATCGCCAATCTATGGAACCTCTCCCACTGTGCAACTGCAATTTCATTGTCCAAGCATCATTCTGGGTCTGAAGCCTTCGCTCAGTTCCACTGGCTTCCTATTTGTGAGCACAGTGACTTCAAAGCACTATGTATGGCGTTTAAAGCATTGAATGGCCTTGGCCCAGAATATCTGAAACAGAAATTAATTTGGTACCGCCCATCTAGAGTCCTACAGGTCGTTCTCAGCCCACAATGTTGTGGTTCCCAAAGTAAAGACAGCATACTCAGGAGGCAGGAGCTTCATTCACCGTACAGCCAAAAGACTGAACTCCCTTCCTCTTTCTCTTAAGAAATGCACAGGTCTTCCTGCTTTCAGGAAAGCCTTCGAAACATAGCTTTTTAAACAATAGTTTTTTTTACTTTTCCCCTTGTTAGGATCCCCTGCACAGACTTCCTTATTCTCCTGTTTCCTCTCTTCCAGCAGCACGAAGAGCCTAGATGCTTTTGGGCAGAAGTGCGCTATACAAAACTATTTTTCATTTCATTTAGGAGATGAAGCAGGCACAGTTTTAAGCAGATACGCAGTGACATTTTTGGAGCACTAATACCTTCGGTGGGGGTAGCATTAACTGGCTTTAAGATTAGAAAATTATCAACCTTAGTAGATAGACTTGCTACTAATATGGCAGGTGCCTTAACAATTATTAACAAAGAATTGCTGGCTATGAGAGCTATTATAATAAAAAATAGGCTTACTTTAAGCATACTTCTCGCAAAGGACTGCAGAGTCTGCAATGTAATTCATGCTAGAGAGTGTTGTGCTTACATCCCACGGATAGATAACCAGCTTAATAGTTACATTGAAAACTTCACTAATATCACTCATTAACTAACTGAATTGGAAGAGACATGTGCCTGGGAAGAAAGAAAGAAGTACAGTATTCAGAACTATTGGAAAGGGACTTTCCAGGATAGGCGAACGGTTAGGGAGAATAGGAGGGGGAATGCTAAAATTGCTGTTGACCCTTCTCTTGGTCATACTAATGTTGTTGCATGTGCGCTTTTCTTACTAAAACCTTTGCGAAGTAATTTTATCACATAATGGGTTAAAATGTAGGATCAAGAAGCTGTCAGCGACAAGAGGAAGAAAAAGAAATAGAGTCAATATAAGGGTAACTAGTCATGTAACAATAATCAAAATATAAATAGAATTACTATTTCACTACTTTTACTACGGACCCTACTCCTTTCACTACAAGTACTGCTGCTACTACTACTACTATAACAATTAATAATAATATTAACATTGATAATAATAATATTAAAATAATGATTGTTTTCTACAATGCTTATCAATGCATATTTACAGTTTGGTCCCACTGTACATAAGAGATGTTAAAGGTTAAGTGCTGTATTTCTTGTTTTGCACAAAAGTACTCAAAGGGACTTGATCGCTTTAAATCACCTTCATTTAACTTGCTACCTAATAAGAGACCTCTCTATTGGGTGGGAGGCAAACACAGCCCATTCCTTCAATCAGTACTGAGTCTGCCCATGCTTTGATCAAGGATAGCTGCTGTGGAAGCTTTTGCCTGCTTGATTGAGATTGACTGCAAACATCAGACCTGACAGACCGATCTTTAACAAATTAACCCCTGTGACCTAATTAGCCATACATGAAATGCAAATGAGATGTTACGCGTTCTTCTATCCTGACAGTTCACACAGTGGCAGTCGTCGTTTCCCTTAGCTAAGCCAGCACGCTCATGACAATGACATTTTAGAGACGCGTCACAATGGATATGAACAGATAACCATATCGGTTTTGTACTTTTAGAGCCATGGGCAGAAAATAAAGGGCATGTGATTTCCTAACTGCGTTTCTGTGCAAATCACAATTAGGAAATCGCAATTCCAAATGTACAAAAACCTATAAGGTGAAAATAGCCATTCCTAATGGGGTCACAATAGACCTATTTTATGAATATTAAGGAGGTAGGTTGCAGTTTGCGACCCATTAGGAATTACCACCATCACAGGGATGGTGGCCTGGTAAGGTCAGAAGACCACCATGTAACTATCTGATTGCTTTTTAATAATTTCTTTTTAAAATGTAACTTGTTTTCCTTAAAGGGAAATTGGATGGGTTTAAAAGGTAAAGAGCAGGCAGTGATCTCTTGGACCAATGCCTTCTCTTGAAAAAAACATTGGTTTAAGCATTCACAAAGGGGAAGGATCCCATGGGGACCTCTTTACATTTGCGAATGGTTAGTACCACCCTTGAGGTGTCGGTAAACAATGAATGTTTTACAACCAGAAGTCAGTCGCAAAACTTTCATGCATGCCACTGCAAATCAGTATCTGGAATGGATGCCCTAAACACGCCCCTTTAAAATACTGAATCACTAAACGCAAAGTACGAAATGGTAACATGTTACCAAATTGCTATTTCGTTTTTGTACATATTAAAAAGCATTTTTGCGTTCGGAAACTGCCCGACTCTGTGAATTGGACCGTTTCCGACTACAAAAAGGCTTTTGTACATATGCCCCTTAGTTGCAAGTTTAGAGTTTCTGGTCTACAGCCTGAACTGCTTGTAGACAGCACCCACTAGAGGGAATGCCAATCGCTAACCATATTAAGTAAAGAAATCAACTTGTTTAATTGAGTCCTGACCTCCAGGATGACCTTGCAAGTTACTCACTCGCTGTCCAGTTATGCGATGATCTGCAAGTCAAAAGTTCAACACCCTACAAAACCAACTCAGACTTCCATCCTTCAGAGGTACCTAACTTGAATACTGTTACATTGGGGATTAGTAACTGCTACTTACAGTGCTTAGAAACAGCACTGGTATGGTAAGTGCTATGTATATAAAACGTATTATTAAACAGCTGTCAGATTTTGCATTCGAGTGGTGCTTTCATCAGGCACCCAATGAGGTTTCTCAGCCTTGGCATCCCATACCATACCATACTATACCATGCCAAACCATAAAATGACAGGCCATAACATACTGTACTATACAATGACAGACCATACCATGTCTTACCAAACTGTACCATAAAATGACAGGTCATATCTTACCATACTTTACAATGACAGACCATGCATTACCATAGAATGACAGGCCATACTATACCACATTATACAATGATAGACCATACCATACCTTACCGTACCATACCAATTAATATGGGATGACTTACCACATGTAATTTGCACACCAACTCCAGCACTACAACTAAGCAGGTAAGGTGTTGTAAGTGGGCCAAAAAAGGGATCAAAAGGTTTATAAACAATCATAAAGTTATCAGTTTTGGGATATTCACCACATTCCTAATTGTTGCCCACGCCACCTTAATTGGACCAATCCATATTTCCACCACAGCTCTAAAATCTCCACTGCAGAAAATCCACTCTCCTTGGGATCTTCCGCAGCAAGTTTCCTCAAGGTAAGTGTCTGCAGATCATGCCTAATTTCTTAAGGGTCGGTCAATTGCATCCACACTGTGCACATTTTGTGAAATGTTATTTGTGCAAAAGAGGCTAAGAATCAGGCATTATGGGAGTTGCACTGCTTTGATAAACTTTCATAAACTTTGCTGACATTTTTGACCAGTGCCAAAGTCCGACTCCATTGGTAACTATTTGCTCAATAAATCTGGAATAGCGGTCTGTCGGTACGGTGGAGCCTGTAAGGTCTGTCTGATGGTGACAGGTAAAACATGCTTCAATGTGACTCTCGGGTAATGCTGCACATGCCTTTGTGCAGGGGCCAGATATTTGGTTCTAGAGAGTTAATATACTTTATAATCAGGTTTAGTGGATTACTGCAGCCCGGTGTGCTGAATAAAGCGCGTTTTCCTCATATCCATAAAACTCAATTTATGTATTATTGAAATACACTTCATTGTTTTTCAAGGATGTATAAGAGGACAGACAGGAGTTTGTGATGTATTAATTTCCGGTTCCTAAGGTCAAATACTCGAATAAGTCATCGAGATGGATCCTTATTCGACAAATGGCACACAGTGTTGCAGAAAGCAAAGTGGGAAGGAATCCGGGGGCAGCTACATCACATGTTTTGGAATGTGAAAATGACTTTTCACCTCCTGCTATACTTGCGACATACTTACCAGCCGGATTTGTGAATGTGCGAATTTAGCGAATCACATTGCATTTTTCAAAAAACAGTCCTTTTTTTCAACTGAATAAACATTATTTCAACGTGCAGAAGTGCTAATGCAGTGCGCATTTCTTTTTCAACAAAGCATTGCATCTATAAAATGTATGAATATGTGAAATATTCCTTCTTTGACAACCCCTCCCAGGCGTGCGAGTTCCCCCATCCTTCTAGGCCATCATGCATCGTCCCCTCTCCAACCATTCAGGGGACAATAGTTTGTGGTGCATAAAGGCAGGAGTTTATTACAAAACATGGATCATACATTTCGCAACTTACTGGTCGGTCATTCGCGATCCATGTTTGTTTTTTGCATATTACATTTATCATTCTGAATATTTTCCACTGGTTTCCCCTCCATTCCTGGCTGCCAGCACTGCTGCTGTGCGATGGCACTTTCACAGGTGTCTTTGTGTCTGCGGGTTCTAGGTCTCTAATCAAAGAGATACCTTGCTACTGTCTCTAATCAAAGAGAGAGGGACCCAACAGCCAAAGGGGTGGGGTACCAATAAAGACAATTGTCTAAAAAGAAGTCCCCTTTGGGTAATATCACACGACCAACATTGATTTTGCCATGAACACTTATTCCACACCAATAGGATGAACAAAGGGGAAATGTAAAAATAAAATATTAAAAATATACCATTTATTCAAGAAATTATTAAAAGCATATCAAAACACCATTTAAAACATAATCCAGCCCTATCATCAATACATTTCTAATCAATTAGGAGGAACAAGTAGATTTGTACACAACATTTCATAAATAAAACATATACAAAAACAATATAAAAACAATGTAAAAACATAAAAATGGGAATAACAATAAGGAAAGAATAATTCCTATTGGAAGAGGGAGAATACAATAGTCAAAAGGGGATCAATTCTGATTTATATTCTGAGTTTCTTTCAGAGTAATTGTCTCCACAGACTTAAAGTGATTTCCACTCATATCGGCATCATACCTTGCTACTGACCTTGTGGGCCGCCGTCAGACCCAGCCCAGGCTGCAAGTGCCATTTCCCCCTGCTGTGAGGCATCCCAAGGACACTGTCTGAGCAGCTCTTCTACCTGAGATATTCTTTTCTCTGGGTCCCCTTTTTGCTGCCTCAAACACACGCTCCCAGTGGTTTACTGATCAGTGGCAGCTCCCACTTTCGCCCGTTCATCAGAAACCCAGCTGCTCCAGGACCACCACTATGTTAAATAGGAACGTGTCCATGCCTACCCCGATTAAGTGTACCCCATCCTCTAAGTGGTAGCCTAGGGTCCTGAGGTTGATCAGCCCATGCCACATTAACCCCAGCTGTTTTCCCTACATATCTTTGCCATGGTGATATTGAGTTTACACCTCGACCTATCGACTACCCCCTGGTCGACTCCACCTCTCTATACCCTGTGGGCTATTATCTCAGATCATATGATGTCTGCCAGGTGGATAAGCCTTGCCAGGGCTGCTAGCCCCACTGCCATTGCCCCTAGCAGATCCCTCCCACCCTACATGCCAGGTCATTCCCCCCAGGTGAATAACCATGGCGTCCGGCAGCTCTCCAGTTTGCAGTTCCTCCTGCAATGCAGGGAGCAGCTGCTCCCATCTCATGCCCGATTACCCCAGTCACATCTCTGCTGTGTTCTGTAGCCATATCGCCTTGAAGGATTTCCACGCCGCAGCCAACTGTCTTGTCCGTGTGATGTAGTAATGTCCCAGGATCCACACCTTTCTCCGGCTCCTCATTCGACCTGCTGGGAGAGAGACTTACTTCAGATCCCGGTGCGGAGGATGTAGCCTTCTAAAGAGTCCGACACCCAGGTGCCCAATTTCTTAATCTGCTCGGCGTTGAGCCCTAGATGGGCTGCAGTGGTTGCCGCCTCTATACAAAGTGAGTGCAACCCAAACTCTGCAGGTGGGAACCCAGCCTTCCCTACGGCCTTCTTCATTACTGCTGTGAACTGAAAATGACTGAGATATTACCCATCCCCATGTGAGAACAGTGGCCCAGCGGCGTGGACCCCTTGACTCATATACTCCTGAATGAGGTAAACCGGGCAGCACACCCTGTTCACCATACAGTTGATCCTTGTGTGTTTCCCTCTGCCCTCTTGGTCTTTCTTTGACCATCTGAGGTGAACTATCATGTACCCGTTCTCCATACATATGTCCCCTGTGTACACACATGATGTACCTGAGGTCCCTTTTGATGGAGCTGCCAGCTCACTAATCCTGTAAGCCCTGAAGAAAGTTAAGGCAAATGCTGCTGTGAACAACACCACCTAATGGTGTCCCATACATATCCCTAGTAGTGTGTCCAGTATCGCCTTCAGAACCTCGTAGTCGATGCGTCTCCTTCTATCCAGTTTCCTGGGTTGCAGCCTCCCCCAGCCTTTCATTGCTGCACTACAGAAAAATGACCCCGTCGGGTCCCTTTCCATTGCCAATTTTGCACAGTGAGCGAGCCATGGCACCAAGGTGTGCTTGTGCCCATGACTGGGTTTTCCAGTTCCTGAAAGCCCATTAGAAGGAAGCTACGTCTGTCTGGGCGACCCTGCTCAGGCTTGTTGTGACAGTCAAGCTTCTAATCACCTCACTGCACTTACGCTATCTTATTGCGGTTTTGGGGGCAAATGCATTTTCCACCAGCAGTGCTATTCCGGGTCCATAAGGTACCAGAGGTATTCCATTACCGTTGTCCTGTTCTGCCCTGCGTGCAGTGCCAGCTCCCAGAATTTGTCCCACTGAAAAATGAGAGAGCGCATCAGCTATTGAGTTTTCTACCCCTGCAATGTGCCTGGCCCTCACCGCTATGTTCTCCTTCAGTTTGCATCCCACCAGCTGGCGCAGTAGCCGTACCACTGCTGGGCATTTTGCCATCCCCAGGTGTATCACCTGTACCACTGTGTGATTGTCTGACCACGGCATGATCTGGCGGTTTTCCAGTCAGTCTCTCCATATTATAAAGGCAACTATGATGGGAAAGAGCTCCAAGAGTATGATGTTTGCTGTGATCCCTTTGGTGTGCCAGCTGTCTGGCCACTTGTCTGCCACCCAGGCTTCTCCGAGTATTGCCCCGAATCTGCCCACCACAGCATCTGTGAAGAGCTCCAATTGCATTTAAGATACCCAGGGCTCCCTCCACATGAGTGTTCCATTGAATTTGGCTAGGAATGTGTCCCACTGTTTTAGGTCCTCCTTCATCCCTTGTGTGAGCCGCTCCTTGTGGTGTCTTTTTGTCATGTCCCCGGTCAGACAGGCCATTCGCCTGGTGAAAGTAAGCCTGGTGGGGATTACCCTGCTGGCGAAGTTCAGATTCCCCACTAGCTGCTACAGGTCACCCAACGTCACCTTCTTTTTTATTATCAATTGCATTATGATTTGACTTAGATCCTTTACCTTGTCGCTGGGCAACCTTCATATCCTCTCCAATGAGTCTAGTTCAATCCCCAGGTAGGATAGCCTGGTGTTCGAGCCCTCCATTTTTTCTGGTGCTGGCAGGAATCCAAGCTCCTCTGCCAATTCCCCAAATCAGCCTAGAAGGTCTGCACATTCCCCTGTTTCTGGTTTGCCAATGAACAGGACTGAAGGTCTCAAAGTAGGCATATGAGATTGCACACCCCATTGGCAGGTACTTATTATAATAATAAGCTCCATCTAGTTGAAATCCCAGCAGGTGGTAGCTCAGTGGGTGTTCTGTAACAGGCAGAAAGTGTATCCTATATCTGTTTTGGCCAGCAAGGCTCCCCTGCTTGCCCGCTTGATCAAATCCACCTACTCCTCTAGGGTGCCGTATGACACTGAACAGCTATCTTGTTCCAACCAGTCATTTACTGAATCTCCATGGGGATTTGACAAATGGTGTTTTAGGCGGTACTTCTCTGCCACCTTGTTTGTACTACCCCCCAACGGATACACTATGAGATTCTCCAATGGGGGATGACAGTAGGGGCCTGCCACTCTCCCCGTCTGGACCTCCTTCCCCACCTTCTGCCTGACCGCTTCTGGGCTGTCTCTTATGGATTTAAAATTTCCACTCAGTTGCTGGGCTAAGGGGCCCTTGTAGGGTATTGGGAAGCCTTCCGTGAAAGCCCCCGCCAGTAGTTGTATCTTTTTGATCTTGGGGTATCTGTACAGTAGTTGGCTCAATCTCATGACTCTGATTGGGGTGGGGATTGTCCTTTCTATCTCCTGTTATTGTACTGTAGAAACATTTCAAGTTTTCAACATTTCCAATATCTGCACTTTATTCCCTTTCCACATGCCCCTCACACTACGTCTGCACCAGTCCTTAGCAAATTCGATAACTGCAGCAACATATTAGTAGGTCTTCCCCTCTACACATTTCTTCCACTCGAAAAGGTACTCAACTTTGCTCCCACAACTCACTTTAGCCTCTACAGAAACACTGCAACCTCTCAACACTGGCTGCCTGTCACCAGAAACCCCAGTAGCATATAGACTTCATATCCTGGAAGAGAATGCCATGAACGGATTACTCACTAACTATCTCAGATGATCACCAGTTACATTGCCCCTTAGCACCCTTCGATTTACAGACCAAAATCCCACTGTCACCCCTAAAGCCCCATGACTACTTTCAAGTTCTTATCCTTACATCTACTCAGCCTCCATTCTGGAATCAGTTTCCAGTTCAGTTATGCCAAAACTTCTCTCTACCTGCTTTTAAAACTGCAAGCTATATGTTCAACCTTCAGACCAGTAGTAATTAATTCTCCCATCTCAATTCTCTCTACCCCAGTTCTTCCTTTTGCCTCTTATTGTAAATATGTGCATACGCTAATGTATCTGGGAATCTATGTACTCACTCGCAATCATTATGCGCTTGTATGAAATACACCTCTGCTGGCAACCTGTATGATCCTGGTAAAATGTACAGTAATTCTTGTCAAAATGATGTTGTGTGCTCACAAATATGCACATAAGTAAATGATGCATTTGAAATTGCAATGTAAGCTTAAATTATTCAAACTTTGCAAACATTGTACAGTAGTAAATGCCCAATAGTAGTGATGTAGTGGCGTATCCGGGAGAGGGACAAGAAACATGCAATACAAAACAGTATTCACTAGACACTCAGCGGCTCATTTAAAAGGTTTTAGTGCAGGGCAGTGCTGCAAGGATTCTTGCTGCACTGTCCTGCGTCAAAAGAAAAGGGCAGAAATATGCAGTATTTGTGAAATATGGCGCATTCCTGTCCTCTTCCCCTGTGCTGGAGTACAGTGGGCTGCCTTTACATGTGGTGGTTTCATTACCAGGCTCGTAAAAGTGTGCCCTAAATCATTACATTCTGATGAATACTATCTCTGTCCACATGCTTTCTACATGTGGTGGTTTAATGAACTGGCTTCGGGAATATTAACTACTGTGATGCTCATACCATAATCTATTATGGCTCAATGTATGCTATTGAGCTTGTGTATACCCTAATAATTGTGATTTGGTACTATGCATCTCTATCATCCTGCTCTTACCCATGTATGTTAGTTTTAAACTTGCTCTATAACATTTCATCTGCTGATGGTCACTGTTAGCTACAGTGTATTAGCGTATCCCCAAATCAACACAACTCGGAGGAGTATTATCTCTGTCCACCCGCGCATAGATGCGGCGGTAGGATACACTGGCTACTAATATCTGTGATGCGTGCACCATAATCATATATGGTTTCATGGATACTACTGAGGTTGTGCATATCCAAATGATCCTGATGCACTAATTTGTATCTCTCTCTACCTACTCTTACCTATGTTACCTTGGTTTTAACTGGTTCCATACTCCTTCTTCTGCTGCCAGTCACTCCTAGCTACAGTGTATTAGAGTATTCTGAACTGAGTGGAAAATGCTGGAAGATGCACCCTTATGCTCCGCTAGATACAAAGTATCTTTCTGCCTGGGCCACTAGAATGCCACACCGGACCTCAGGCAGCCATGTTAATTGTCTCTAACCCAATATGAAAATATGATTACCAATCCTTCTTCCTGGTTGTAATCGCTCTTATTTGTGTGCCAAATGGTGAATGAATGTATCTATGTCATTACTATACCCCTTGTATTAGTACATATGCGCCATATTATACCGAGTAATACACCATGCATTTTGTGACCCAATGTCAATCTCATGATGGTACAATATCAATAAAGAAATGTATAACAAGAAGTACAAGCTTCCACAAGGCACACATCAGGGTGCTTGAGAGCGTTACCAAAAGGTTGTTTGATATCTTGTCTATGACACCACCAAGAGATGATGGACGACACTTCAAATATTATATGTTTATGATTCTCTCCTACTCCATCCTCCTCATTGAGAGATTCTTGACGGTGCATGAATCCTCTAGCACTAATCTCCCCAGGGGGTACACTAAGCGTATTACATAGCATATAAAAAGACTTCTAAACAATAGACTTGGACAATTATAAGTCAATCTTCCAACAGCCAATCATTGAATAGTAATGTTCATATAGATCCTTAAATTCTGAGGTCATGGTCTATAGAGATCCATTCACCTGCTTTCACTTCTTGACAGCATCACTATTAGGTTACCTTTTCTAGAGTATGTTATAATTACTTCCAGCACTTGCCAACATAGGGCGCCTTCTTTATGTTGCACTTCAGAATAGTGATTGACCAAAGCAACCCCCTCAGTATTATATCGGAAATGGCTAAAAGGCTGACACATCTTTTGTTTATTCATCTGTGTCATCTGTCCCACTAACATCTTATCACACTGCCGCATAAAAACGTAGATCACATTCTTGCTGTTACAGTTTGAATATGGCAACAATTGATATTTAGTAGATACTTAGGGAAAATAAAATTAAAAAACACAAAAATAAATATAAAAAATAGTTTTATGAGGAATATGAATGTAAATGTATCTTATATATTTGTTTTAAATGTAAAACAAAACAAAATAATGCTACACCACTATTAACCTAATTTTGAAATAAATGTTAATTGATGGAAATATGACAAATTAAATAAAAACTATTTTTCTGAAGTTTATATTAAAAAATGCATTTCCACTTAAAGCTTTGCACATCTCTGTGCCACCCTGCATTGGATCCAATGAACCCTTCAGTTGAGCAGGGAGAAGTTCACTCTGACCACAGCCAATGGTCCAGGACCTTGAAGACACCATATGGGATTCAGGACTCACTCCCACAGTTGCCAGCAGAGGGGAGTAGCTTGGGTCCAGTTGGGTTGGTAAGCTGGGAAGCAAGAAAGAGCACTGGAACCTATTATATCCCTGTAGCTCACACAGGAGGTCAGCCAACTGACCCTTGAAGTCACTTCTGTGTCCTGGGTAGAAGGCAAACAGGTTCAGTCTTCCTTTAGGCTTCAGACAGCCGAGCAGTCCTTCTTCCGGGTGATCATAGCTCCAGGAGTGATCTCATTTCAGGTTCTAGGGATCCTTATGACATGTACCAGCCTGTGGGTGTGAGACACCCCTTAATCTAACTCTAAAACTGATTCGAGTCAGTGTTGATAAGAAGCAACTGCATCTGCACTTGGCACCCTGAGAGAATCCTGTAAAGATTTGTTTAAACGTTGGCACAGAAAAGCGCCTTTGAGATGTGCGAAAGCACTATAAGTAAAAGATAAGAGAAACAGTCGGTTAAAAAAGAAAGATGAAAAAGACTCCGGAAATGCATTATTTTACACTGTGATTGACGGCAAGAAATTGTGTAGGACCACAGCGTTGACTGCATGGTTACTTAATTTGACCGTCTGATGTTTATTCAACATCTTCTATGATGCTATATTCAGCAAGTTGCATCACTGCACGGTTTTCTGCTCAGCAATGGAACTGGGATGTGATGTTACACAGGAATTCAGATGAACATTTTCCTGGGCACATTAGCGCTGATAGATATTATCAAACAGCACATATTTTGAATAGATATTATCAAAGAGCACATATTTTGAATAGTGCATGATCTGGAAGTCATTTTGAAGGGTCTATGAGGAATGTTATCTCTTTCGAATATGAAATATATTGTCTGAGAGGGTCATAATTTCAGATGGGCATGAATTTTCCTGGGAAACGTAACCTATTCTGCTGTACCTTACTATATTATGATTATTCAAGATAATTGGCGAGTGTGCATTAAAACACACCATAACAGCAACAAAAAAAGATTCTACAATACGCACATTAACTCATAAAGCTCCCTTAGTTGGTTTGGTTTATGCACCTTTTAGGCAACAAATATATTTGTCTGTAGTAGCTGCTGTGTTATATTTCACTAAACTCTCAACGGGATTAGATCCGATGAGCTGCAATTTCCACTCAGATCCGTGTGTCTATTTGTCATGGGGAGGTGTTGCCACCCCCATCTGTCAAATGACAGATGTCACACAGCATCTGTTGCAAAAGAGGACACACGTCCTGATCTAATAACAGGTAGGATCAAAAAAGAGGGTGAAAATGTACATACACATGTTGCAACCTGTCTGTTTTGCAATGTGACCAAATGTACTGATAGGTCACATCCGAAAATTCTCATTTGCAAGAGGTAGTTCAATGAACTGCCTAAGGAATATAGATTATCAAACCCCTGTGACTGGACACGAACACTGTGGTTAGGGGCTGCAAGGGACAGCACACGCCCATCCCAGCTTTGACATTCCCAACTGGAACTTTTTTCTGTAAGCAGCTCATGCTTGTTTAAAGGAACCTGTGTTGCTTTTAAATTAAATGTTATTCGTTTCCTTTTTTATCCCCCTGTGGACCATTGCAAAGCTTCCCTTTACGAAACGTTGGCAACTCTTTTAATGAGTCAGTAACTATTCAGTGGTTTACAACTGGAATTGCCGCCACATGTTATTGATATGACTCACTGTGATTCACTTTCAGGAGAGATGTCCTTTTTACGTCCCCCTTCCAATTGCAGTTCGAAATGAATTACAAAATCCCTCACGAAATTCAGAAAGACTATTCCAAACCACCAAAGGTGTTTTGTACATATCAAAATCTCACATTTTTTTTACAGAAGAGGTGTGGCTCAGCCGCCAGGGTGGCTGACTCCAGAACAGGGGAGCTCGCATTTCGATCACCAGCGGCAGGTCAGCCCAGCACCATGGGCAATAGCTCGCTTAATCTTCCCGACCGCCCTCAGCGCCTTGACACCCATAGGGGTAGTTGTTTGCGCTTTGCAAGTATCAGACTTATTTATTTACAGTTGCAAATGCTGCAATTTTGTGAATTGTACGATTTTCGAGAGCAAAATGCTTTATTGCATCAGTCTCTTAGTCTACAAATGTATGTGAGCTTTCAGAGTCGCCTACAACACTTTTTAAAATAGTCTGGAAACGTTGAAAAATCATCCAGCTACAACAGAAAAACAAAAGCATCATACATTACTATTAAAAAAAAGTAGAGGAAGAAAGACTGTAATTTAAAAGTGGCACCCAAACCCTCTCATGTTTGCACCGAATGCCATGTCAGCTGACAGGCAAAATTGTGCAGTCGGCTATTGTGCCATGTCTGTTTTAGGAAGTGCTACAAGCCTGATGATACCTGACAGGCCATTGAGAGAAACTGATAAATATTACAACTGACCTTAAGGAAAAGTACAACAAAAAGGTCATTTCAGTACACTGTCCCTATAAACAACAGTGAATTATTTGCAGGGCCACGTTGTGGCAGTTTTCGTATAATTATAGACTTGTGGCAGTTTTCGTATAATTATAGATTTGCTGCATATTCTATATAATCCATCATCTGCTGCATAATCTGCAGATTTTAACAAAAACAATTGGTTCTATCTTAAACCGTTCAAAACATACTGAGACTCAGGTGACACCTGTTGCCGTCCAGTGGAAGGCCCTTGGCAAAGCTGGACGGGTCACCTTTCTGTTGCTTATTGCTATATTTGGGTGTTAAACTGGTATTAATGAGGGGCAACCAATGCCCATACAGTTACCAAGTTTAAAAATGATGAAATAATGAAGTAACATTATTACAAAATATGTCGAATTAATTTTCCTTTCTTGCTGCATAATTTACTCAACTCTGCCACATAATTTCGCCCTCTCCTGCCACATAATTCCAGTGGCCCCAATTATATACCTCGTTTTTTTTTCAGAAAAGCATCATGAACAACTCTATGAGGTGTAGGGCATTTAAACAAAAGCATAATAAACAATACTGAAATTGACAGGGGTGCTGATTTACAGTTTGGTGGAGGGATACTTTGTCACAAACATGATTGATAAGCCAAAAATATAGGAGAAGCACTTCATACATATCAACGCAAAGATGTCCCATCTTTGCAGAACGAGAATCGAATATCTTTTATACAAAAGTGAAACCTATTAATTAAATATCCATGGACCACTATTTTTGTGTATTAGAAAAGGTTGTTCCCTAGTTTCCTCTTGACAAGTGTGAATAGGACATGGATACAGCCAAGGTGTTTCATCCCTTAAACAGCAGGACTTCTTCAGGACACATGATGTATCTTCAAGGTTATAGATTAGAATTTTTAATTCTCTGTCATCTATTTAGCAGCAGCTTAGGAGACTCTTGCTTTGGCTGTGTCCCTGTCCTAATCACACTTGTCAAGAGGGAAATAAAGAACAACCCATTTCATTCTCGTTCTTCAAAGATTGGACATTACGTTGATATGTACAACGTGCTTTTCCCATATTTTTTAGGTATTCTTTTGTAATTTGGCCTTTTCTGTGGAGTGATTAGGCAAGGAAGTGGCGCACCTATTTCTTGGACTGACTGGGAGTGAGGTGTCATATACCACAACCACTCATGTGCACCTAGTTTGTTATGATTGATATAATTTCCACCTTATTGCAAGAGTCGTTGAAAGGTGATTTATAATATGGCGGATGGGATAACTGCCATGTTTGTGATGCAGTATTCCATCTGTCGAAATATCATTCAGGGCCAGGATCTTTAAAGAAAATTGCAAGAGAAAAACAATACACATAATTACCCTTGTAAATAAGGCAGGCGTCACTAGAGAGTCCTTTTAGGATACTGCCATTTGATCATCTCTTGGCTTTTTTTTATAGAACTACCACATCCCTCGTACGTGGACTACGATCTTACAAAATTCCTTACATAACATATCTTCATGATTAACGCACAAAATAGTCTTACTACAGAAAATAAGACCTATCAGCTAAATTGACATGTGTTAAATGGCTGGAACATAATGATTTCTCTGTGAGACCTGGTGAACTTTGAGACACCATTCAGGGAGTGATAATCCAAGGGTTGAACACCTGGAAAATGTTATAATATACACATAATCACGTGTGATTCACAAAAATAAATAAATATAAAGAAGATGTAACAGCATGACATTGAATTTCAGCATGTTGTAGAAACAAGGGTGTAACTGAGGTGGTGTTAAAAAAGTGACTTTAAAAAAGCAATGCAGATTTGGTTACCACCCACAGTGTAGTAGCTGTTTGGCATTCATAAACATACAGCATACACTTCTCACTCTTATGAGCAACTCCCTTACACCCAAATAGATCTGGTTTAAAGCACTTTAAAATGGCTGGGAAGCTCTCTGATTTGGTCAATCCTTTTTAAGTCTGGTGTTAGCCAAAATCCTTTGATTTTAATAACATTATAAATGTAATATACTAAATGATAAGGCTTTCACCCAGCTCTCCCCATCCATTGGCATGTTAGTGTGTCATTCACAATTTTGTTCTGCTCACCACAGCATACAGCATGAGGCACATGGTCAGCCCACTACAAGCACTGGCTTACCTCTCTGTGAGTCATTGCATTCTGCTTTTGCAGTGCACTTACATATAAAATCTAGTCCCCTTGTAAAGTTTCACAAACAAACATTCACAAACATCGGCAAAGCCAAATGTTGGCAGCCAACGTCAGACCTATTGGCATTGCCAATGTTTGTTTACAATGTGTGTAGGAAAGGGTGCCTTCTATTTAATGACTATATTTTTCCTCTGGCATAAGTACAGGTAAAATATCAAAAATGCTTACTTTTTCCTATCTATTCTCTTCATCTTGGCAAGGTTAGAAAAATGAGCCTAAGTAATGGGTGTAGGTGGCGCGTGACTGCACTTCGCATATAGTGTCCTGGCAGAGATAACAAGGAGCCTTATTTTCAGAGTTGGGCAGGGCACTGGAAGTAGGGTTGCAGGCGGGGTTGGGTGGGGGGGCGTGGCTGCAGAACACCAGTACCTATGACAGTCTGCCACATGGTGGTGCTGTTTGTCTAAGTCAAAGATGAGCACACACAAGTTGTTTATTATTGAAATAACTGTTTAAAAGGACTAACACCTGCTGCCAAAGCCATTCTTATGAATTTGGGAGCCTGGAATAGTCTGAATTCTCACTCTTGCAGAAGTGTGATGGTTAGTAGTTGTGTTGGTACTGTCATTGGCAGGGCTGGCAGGGACAGTGAGTGGTGCCAGCTGCAGCGGCCTCCTGAGAAGGGTCCTGGCACTTCTTTTTTTTTTTTTTTTACAAACTAAGCACTGCAGCACCCCGAAAATAACCATGCAGGAATTCAGAAGGAGAATGAGCTATAAAGAGGCTTTTACTTTCGGTGTTCATCGAACCCACCGCCCCCCAGCAGTTTGCTGTCGGCTCAAAGTAAGGGGGCCAAGTGTCAGGAAATTCTAGGCCATTTATCGTTAGTAGTAAAACTAGTTGCCTGAAACAAATTTAGTGGCCTTTCAAGAGGCCATTTCAATGGACAAGGTGCTCTCTGTAAATGGCAGTACCCTACCACACCATGCTTCAGTCATGTTTGCGGGACAATGTGCTGCAAAAATCGCCTCTGGACACACACTGCTCCCCCGCCATTTTCCTGCCGAATGTGCACGTCTCGTTTGCTACAACAGTTCTTTGTGCAATGCTTTGATTTTTCACAACCTCTATTACTTTGGTGATGAAACATTGATCATCCCGGTCCCTCCACTCTGAAAAGCGTTCCATCGCCACTGGAGGCGGGATTATGTTTCCGAAGTTCATTGGAATATGAATTAGTTAACTATCATTTAGCAATCTAAGGGCACAGGCCCAAAACTTGAGACATAAGCTGCTTTCGCTACAGTCACAATGAGCTCTTAGACAGGCCAGCACAAAATATTTAACAGGGAATAACAAATGGAAGGAAGGATAGCAAAGCGAGTTAAACGCTCGTAGCTGACAAATACAGTGAGATTATGAGAGCAAACCCCAGCTATGCAGCTTTAGCTTTTTAGCCTTGCGAGGTGGATCCATTCCGTAATAGTAACATCTGTTATTTACAGTGCTTAAATCGACAGCCGTGTGGCATTTAGCACTACATAAGAAAAGAAAGAAGATATTATTGGATGAGAAATTGTTCGAGAAAGGCTAATATTTTTTGGGCAGTAATTAATGTATTTTCTTACATCTTTCATTCAGATTATGGACCAACGATGGGAGTTTCTGCGGCAAGAATAATATTCCTAATTCACAATGTAAATGTAAGTAATCAATCTCCTACATCATCAATCAGTAATACTCCACGCATGCGTCCGAAGTGAATCAAGAGCTCGGAGTGCTTCATTCTCTGCAGTAATGGTATTAGTGGAATTCAAGGATTACCAGCTCAGTTAAGCACAAATCATCACTCGTGAAAGAATAGCACCCAGTGGCACAGATGGACAGAGCACGTGGTAGGCCGGCGTCTGATATGCATCCGATTAGACTGACAGTTTTGCCAGTCACTGTCTTTGTTAGAACAGATGTCCAGAGAGCCTGGCCAAATCAAGCGTTTTTCTATAGTAAAAGAATCTCGAAGCATGAAGATGGCATGCTAAAACTAATCCACAAGAAGGCAGATGATCTATATTGGGGGGGGGGGGCTGCCGTTTTTTGAGACATGCTGATCTCTATAACTTATTCTCCAATAGTAACGAATAGCGACCCATCAAGTAAGTACATTGTGTCCCAAAGAATTGCAGATTCATTTCTTAGTAAATATAAGACACTTTTCTCACTTTTCTTTTAATTTCCTTTGGTTGCTTTGAAGACCCATCGTTACACATCCCAGGCAGGGGAGCTTCCCTGGAGGCACAGAAGCTGCTGGACACCAGTCCAATGAGCAACACCGAGCAGCACCCAGCAAACCGCTTCCCTGATTTGACAAAGAGACACATCTGAGCATCAATAGCAACAACCTTCATCTATGGTGCCTCCTTACTCAGCGAGGCGAGCTGCCTTTGATTGATGCCAATACCTCAAGCAGTGGTTCCTTGTCACCCGCAAGCCCTCCCTCAGAGCTAATCAGCTGCCTGGGCCTGCTAAAGACTTTCAAACTCCATAAAAGTTTTTAGGTCAGAGGATAAACATTTCAATGGGACAAACCTGGTCCCTGCATCTGACCAGCGGTCCATCGCGGTTGTCCTTAACTCTGGACTTTAACCCAAACTAGAGCAAGCAGATACCCGCAGTTGGCACATAGCACTTTTCAGCGCTGTTTTTAACTCAAACTTTTGAAAACTCACATCCCAGTTCTACCTATTGGATTTTTGTCATTTTGGTGTCATTGTACTTATTAAAATATTCCCTATATTTCTAAAGTGCTTTGAAAGTTTCATTGAGTTGCATTTTCACTTCATTACTGTTTGAGTACTGTGTAAATACTTTACAAATTGCCTCTGAAGTTAAGTTTTACTGCTCTATGTCACATTACCAGAGAGTTGAGCACAGGTGTATTTAATGACTGTTGTGGATCACCCTAACAAGGATTGTAATTAATATTTGAAGGAGGGACTCTCACCCCCTTGTATTAATACTCCAATGTCTTACCTACCCTGGACTGTGCCCTTCAAAGCAATTGCTACAAACACTTCAGCGTATCCACACAGATTCCATTAAGTAGTAGTGGTGTACTTCCTCTCACAGGGATGGTGGAATTTTATCTATATTTCACTTTCCATGTACTCATTTAATTGGAGGTGCCTGGTTTCACTGTTTCATGCTCCAAGGAGTCTTTCTTTTATGTTCACGTGTTGGACACTTTTCTTGCATTTAATTTGTTTGTGTTGCTTTCTCGTGTCCCAGACAAGCCTTTGCCTGGAGGAACAATATCCGCTGGTCCTCAGTTGTATTTTTATTTCCACCCCCTCTTTTATTTACTTTGTGAATTTAGGGCACAATAAGTGCTAAAGTTGTATTTTTGATGAGGTTGTCCACCCTATGATGGCTACCTGCAAAGCAGGCACTGCAGTGTGTCCACGCAGCGGGCGCATCCAGCGGGTATCTCGGCGGCATGCCAAGCGCAAGCCTGTATCTGTCCATCCGCAGCCAAAAAGCATGTAAAGTCAGGATCTATGGTCAAAACAACTATTATAGAAGCTACATAAAAAGAATAGAACATCTGTGGTCCGCCATCTTCAGTCTCTACTCCACTTCTCACTTATTTGTCTGAAACACTCTACATGTTCAACCCTAAGGTTTCTCACTCAGCCACTGCCTTCAGCTAGGAAGACCCTTCTCCTGAATTAACTGCAAACAGAATTTTATCACAGAGGCAGCCCTACCAAATGCATCACCTCCACAGATATTACTTTATTGACTTTATACAATGGCGCTGGAACTAGGGGAGCGGGAGGTGCTGCAGCCCTCCCATATACCTTGGAAGAGCTTAGAAGGAGAATGAACTATAAAGGGCCTTTCAAACGTTTTCTTCTGGCAGCGTTTATTATGTTTTCAAAAGGAGACTCCTATATATCAACTATGTCTTTAGTGAGGTGATGCTGTTGGCCAGGACCCCTACACTAAAAATGGTTCAAGTGCCACCGTTTTTAAATGTAATGATCCTTCCTAAACACTTCACGGTATTACACAATTTCATTCTTTCAAACACATTTCATCTACTCTTTTTAACTGAAACATGGCTTAAGGCCAGTTCCCTCCATTTTATCACTTTAGCTCTACCAGATGACTATAAACTCCTTCAGAACCACCCCTACCATCAGGAAAGCGGATCGCCATTGTTTATTACATAATGTTTACCTGTTCAGTCAGTCAAATTACCCAAGTTCTAAAGACTGAGTGTTTTTTTTTCATCCAGAGTTAACCTTACATTCACCTTTGTTGAGACTCCTATATACCGCCCACCTGGTCCAGAGGCCAATTTTGTTCAAAATATCATCGAATTATGGATTGGAATTTTAGGATCACATCAAGCAACCCAAAGAGGATGCCGAGTATTGGAAATGTCCTAATATTTTCGTGCCATGCCTACTGATTTGGGGGAACATTGCAATCGAGCAAAAAATCAAAGATAAAAACCTCACATCATTCACTAATTACTGAATCACATTCCCATGCTTAAAATGAATGAACTTAATACCCGTTATTGTGCCCAAAAGCGGTTTCTTAGCTTCTCTTAAAGAGCCAACTAGGACTTAGACTCCCTGCATCCAACTCTAAAGTCCATGCAGTTACATACAGAGTGCAGGTTTGCCCTGGTGGAGGATTTGACCTTCTCAAGAAAGGGAGTTTTCCCTTAACCAGAAACATCAGATAGGACTCATCAAACCAGTTAATTAATATCTTCTTCAAGGGCCATAGATTTCACATACTGCAGTTCTATGTCAAATTCCAAGCAGAGCGCTGTCAAGACTTAAGTTCTGCAGAAGAACCCAACAAATTGCAGCAAACCAGCTATAACACCATCTTGTTATGTCTGTGACACATTGGATTGCTGATTGAGGGGGGTGAAAGCCTACTCCAGTAATAGCCACAATCCTCATCAATGTGAACCACAAAAAGTCACTCAATTAACATGTGCTTAACCACGATGTGGTGCGGGTTAGATGCAGGGACGAATTTAGGCTCACTGAGAATTGTATCTTATGTCCTTGATGCGGGGTGTTGTACTGCACAGTGGTGGTTCTGATGAGGAATGTTGGTTCCTGCGTCAGTTGTGTCCTGCTGCATTCGATCTGATGAGGAGCTGCAAGGGCTGGGTCTGGTTGCATCAGTTCTGATGGGGACCACATCTGGGCTGGCAGAGCACCTTTATCCCCACTTCCAATGGTCCAGGACGGGGAGGCACCACTTGGGGGGTTATGAATTACTGCAGCCAGAGTCCAGGTCCAGGGTTCAAGAGTGTTGGAGTTCATTGTATCCCTGTAGCCCAGAACAGGAGGCCAGGCAACTAGCCCTTGCAGTCACTCTGGTAGTACAGGGTTCAAGGGAAATGTCCAGTTCCTCTTCCTCAGGTAGTACTGCAGCAGAGCAGTCCCTCTTACAGTCAGGGCAGCAGAGCTGCTGGGCAGCCCTTTTTATTCACATCCACAATAGGAGCAACAGGGGGATTGAGAAGTCAGACCGCCCTTTCGTCCATCAACCAAAACACTACTGGGTCTGACCTCTATGAGCAGTCCATCTCAAATGTTTGAAACTCTAGGGAGTTATTAAAATGTTTTAACTTCCCAGATCAGTCCCGTCTAGATGTCCATGAACTGATTAATCCTTGATGCTCAATTTAAAACGAATTGTCAATAACCACAACAGATACACATCCCACTGTGGTTTAAAACCATGACATCAATGTGTATGCCAAAACTCAAAACTTGAAAAAAAAAAAAAAAAATTAAAAAATGTGAGAAAAAGCCAGAAAGCACCTCACGTATGCAAACCCACAGAGCGGCTAGGTGGTACTCGCCAGTATGCCCACGTTATCATCATCGGTTACTTTCATGGCCTCAAAAAGAAAAAAAGGTGTGTACTAGAATTCCTCAGAGGTGGGAAATCAAACAACATAAACAAGTGTGTGACAGACAACACTGAGACTATGTAGCTCACTCAGTGCTCATTCATCGACAACTGTGCAAAGAGAACAAGGTTCTTACGAGTTAAAAATGAGGTATCACTCACTTACAACACATCCTTTATTAAATGTTTTGAGCGTTCTCAGGTTAAAAGACAGGCATGTATATGGCCACTTTTGCTCACAAAAAGGCCAACATATTTTTTGTTGCCAAACAGTCGAGGCAACTTCGTCAGGGCTGTTGGGGAACCAATCTTCACCTCAGTCCTTTTTCACACCAAATCTGTGGTTATTGACAAGATAAAAAAAGAAGAACGTTGTTCTTGACAAGATAAAAAAGAAGAACGTGCCAATCATAAACAGCCCTATATACAATAAAGGTTCAAAGCCCCTTCATTTAATCATATATTTACCGAGTGGTTGCTGTTGTCCCATGTACCTGCAACCACCTTCAGTAAAAGAACCTGCGCCAAATGGTTGCATTCCACCTGAATGACTGCAATTGTCAGTCTCCATCTGAAATCACATGCACAGTAAATTACGCGTACATGACCCCAGGCCTTCACACTGTCATATTCCAAGCTTTGCCCTCAACTCTCTGCCCATTCTTAATATCAGGCACCCCCACAAAATCTCCATTCTAGAGTCACCTGCTCTCTCTGGTGTCTTTTAGTGCGCTTGCATAATGGCCCCAGTCATGCTAAGCATCCCGTAACACAGCACGAGTCCCGCTGTTTAAAGACTCGTACCGCCATGCCCACTTCTCTGCCGTGGACTACAAAACACAATCTTATGTGCATAGTACCAGTCAAGAGAGTACACATTAACGTGCATTGTACTTATGAGTCAATCCCGAGTGGTGGTCTCGCTGCCCTCAGAATACTGGTCACAACAAACAGTGCTAAATAATTCCATTTCACCTGAGCCCCTCTTATGGAACCTCCTTACAGCACTTGCGTGTTAGCTTCACATTCTCTCTTCTTTACCGATCACCTGTTCATGGCGCTAATGCTATTTTAATTGCGCCCGGGCTGGAACCATGTGACACGGACAAGAAGCCAGCCGAAACACTGCCAGCATGGCAGCCATCTTAGAGTGGTGGATTTGCGTGCATAAGTAATCCTCCACACCTATTTACATGACCTGAACACTATTTCTAAGAGCTAAATACTATCTTTAATTGCAATATGAAAGATAGGAGAAACAGATTCCAAGCTGAATTAAATTTTTTTTAATAAAATCAATCAACAGTTTTTGCATCTTGTGTCCAGCTCACCCATATAAAAATCACAAGTCAGTGGCCTCCCTCAAAATGTCAGTTATCGTGCCTGACTCACACACGGTCATATCACTAGCCTATTTTATTCCATTCAATGGAATCATTCAGACTCAGGCGTTCGACTTTCTCAGTAAAAATACATTTAGCCTCCTTCCTGGCCAGAATGTCATCAATGTTGTATGTTTCTCACACCACCCTCTCCAACACTGTCCATCTCAGATCCCTGAGATCATGTTTAAATTCACCGAAGTGCTGGAAGAGGCATGTAGTTAACTTTCCAGCTTTCAAGATTCTTAAGTGATCTTGTATCCACACCATTACCTTTCGTGATGTGAGACCCATGTAATGCAACTCACACGCACACGTGATTCTATAGATAACGTGTGTTGTGTTGCAATTACTGAACTTGTTAAGGTACCATGTTTTGTCACTTCAGTGAGCCCACACACCAAACATCCACCACACCGATAATGTCCTGTAGGTAAGCCCAACTCCTCCTTTTGTTGAACCGGATGTGTATGGACCAATTTATCCTGTAAGTTCGGAGCCCTTCAGAAGGCGAATCTGATAAGTGGCATTTTCTTCCCCCTCGTACCCAAAAGTGACCAATGCTTCCGATTATCTGTCTGATTTGAGTAGACAGAGGGTCGAAAGTTGTTACTTTCGGTACACACTGGTCTTTTTGTTAAGCCACCCTCTCCAGAAATGTTTCACGGGGTGTATTGAGAGCACGCTTACGGGCTCTATTAACCACATTGTTAGGATATACTCTGTTCTTTAGTTTCACAACTAAGTCTTCAGATTGCTCCATGAATGATCCCCTCGAGGAGCTGTTTCTCCGATATCTCAAGAACTGCCCCACAGGCACATTATCACGGAGTGCTCTAGGATGGAATGATCGATAATGCAACAAAGAGTTTCGATCTGTAGGCTTCTGATGTACGCAGTCACCAGCCCATTATTCTCTGCTGTGATGTCATCGTCTAGATATACAGCGGAGCCTTTACTCATGCTCCAAGTGAACCGAAGACATTCATCCTGTACATTGAGCCAGGATAAAAATTTCAAGAGCTTGTCCTCTGATCCAGTTCATATGCAGAGGACATCTTCAATGAACCTCTTCCAAAGAGAAATATTCTCCTGGAAGGGGTTGGAGGCATGAAACACCACATTCTCCTTGAACTGGCCCACATAAATGCAGGCATGTTAATTGATGGAAATATGACAAATTAAATAAAAACTATTTTTCTGAAGTTTATATTAAAAAATGCATTTCCACTTAAAGCTTTGCGCATCTCTGTGCCACCCTGCATTGGATCCAATGAACCCTTCAGTTGAGCAGGGAGAAGTTCACTCTGACCACAGCCAATGGTCCAGGACCTTGAAGACAACATATGGGATTCAGGACTCACTCCCACAGTTGCCAGCAGAGGGGAGTAGCTTGGGTCCAGTTGGGTTGGTAAGCTGGGAAGCAAGAAAGAGCACTGGAACCTATTGTTTCCCTGTAGCTCACACAGGAGGTCAGCCAACTGACCCTTGAAGTCACTTCTGTGTCCCTGGGTAGAAGGCAAACAGGTTCAGTCTTCCTTTAGGCTTCAGACAGCCGAGCAGTCCTTCTTCCGGGTGATCATAGCTCCAAGAGTGATCTCATTTCAGGTTCTAGGGATCCTTATGACATGTACCAGCCTGTGGGTGTGAGACACCCCTTAATCTAACTCTAAAACTGATTCGAGTCAGTGTTGATAAGAAGCAACTGCATCTGCACTTGGCACCCTGAGAGAATCCTGTAAAGATTTGTTTAAACGTTTGCACAGAAAAGCGCCTTTGAGATGTGCGAAAGCACTATAAGTAAAAGATAAGAGAAACAGTCGGTTAAAAAAGAAAGATGAAAAAGACTCCGGAAATGCATTATTTTACACTGTGATTGACGGCAAGAAATTGTGTGGGACCACAGCGTTGACTGCATGGTTACTTAATTTGACCGTCTGATGTTTATTCAACATCTTCTATGATGCTATATTCAGAAAGTTGCATCACTGCACGGTTTTCTGCTCAGCAATGGAACTGGGATGTGATGTTACACAGGAATTCAGATGAACATTTTCCTGGGCACATTAGCGCTGATAGATATTATCAAACAGCACAGATTTTGAATAGATATTATCAAAGAGCACATATTTTGAATAGATATTATCAAAGAGCACATATTTTGAATAGTGCATGATCTGGAAGTCATTTTGAAGGGTCTATGAGGAATGTTATCTCTTTCGAATATGAAATATATTGTCTGAGAGGGTCATAATTTCAGATGGGCATGAATTTTCCTGGGAAACGTAACCTATTCTGCTGTACCTTACTATATTATGATTATTCAAGATAATTCGCGAGTGTGCATTAAAACACACCATAACAGCAACAAAAAAAGATTCTACAATACGCACATTAACTCATAAAGCTCCATTAGTTGGTTTGGTTTATGCACCTTTTAGGCAACAATTATATTTGTCTGTAGTAGCTGCTGTGTTATATTTCACTAAACTCTCAACGGGATTAGATCCGATGAGCTGCAATTTCCACTCAGATCCGTGTGTCTATTTGTCATGGGGAGGTGTTGCCACCCCCATCTGTCAAATGACAGATGTCACACAGCATCTGTTGCAAAAGAGGACACACGTCCTGATCTAATAACAGGTAGGATCAAAAAAGAGGGTGAAAATGTACATACACGTTGCAACCTGTCTGTTTTGCAATGTGACCAAATGTACTGATAGGTCATATCCGAAAATTCTCATTTGCAAGAGGTAGTTCAATGAACTGCCTAAGGAATATAGATTATCAAACCCCTGTGACTGGACACGAACACTGTGGTTAGGGGCTGCAAGGGACAGCACACGCCCATCCCAGCTTTGACATTCCCAACTGGAACTTTTTTCTGTAAGCAGCTCATGCCTGTTTAAAGGAACCTGTGTTGCTTTTAAATTAAATGTTATTCGTTTCCTTTTTTATCCCCCTGTGGACCATTGCAAAGCTTCCCTTTACGAAACGTTGGCAACTCTTTTAATGAGTCAGTAACTATTCAGTGGTTTACAACTGGAATTGCCGCCACATGTTATTGATATGACTCACTGTGATTCACTTTCAGGAGAGATGTCCTTTTTACGTCCCCCTTCCAATTGCAGTTCGAAATGAATTACAAAATCCCTCACGAAATTCAGAAAGACTATTCCAAACCACCAAAGGTGTTTTGTACATATCAAAATCTCAATTTTTTTTTACAGAAGAGGTGTGGCTCAGCCGCCAGGGTGGCTGACTCCAGAACAGGGGAGCTCGCATTTCGATCACCAGCGGCAGGTCAGCCCAGCACCATGGGCAATAGCTCGCTTAATCTTCCCGACGGCCCTCAGCGCCTTGACACCCATAGGGGTAGTTGTTTGCGCTTTGCAAGTATCAGACTTATTTATTTACAGTTGCAAATGCTGCAATTTTGTGAATTGTACGATTTTCGAGAGCAAAATGCTTTATTGCATCAGTCTCTTAGTCTACAAATGTATGTGAGCTTTCAGAGTCGCCTACAACACTTTTTAAAATAGTCTGGAAACGTTGAAAAATCATCCAGCTACAACAGAAAAACAAAAGCATCATACATTACTATTAAAAAAAAGTAGAGGAAGAAAGACTGTAATTTAAAAGTGGCACCCAAACCCTCTCATGTTTGCACCGAATGCCATGTCAGCTGACAGGCAAAATTGTGCAGTCGGCTATTGTGCCATGTCTGTTTTAGGAAGTGCTACAAGCCTGATGATACCTGACAGGCCATTGAGAGAAACTGATAAATATTACAACTGACCTTAAGGAAAAGTACAACAAAAAGGTCATTTCAGTACACTGTCCCTATAAACAACAGTGAATTATTTGCAGGGCCACGTTGTGGCAGTTTTCGTATAATTATAGACTTGTGGCAGTTTTCGTATAATTATAGATTTGCTGCATATTCTATATAATCCATCATCTGCTGCATAATCTGCAGATTTTAACAAAAACAATTGGTTCTATCTTAAACCGTTCAAAACATACTGAGACTCAGGTGACACCTGTTGCCGTCCAGTGGAAGGCCCTTGGCAAAGCTGGACGGGTCACCTTTCTGTTGCTTATTGCTATATTTGGGTGTTAAACTGGTATTAATGAGGGGCAACCAATGCCCATACAGTTACCAAGTTTAAAAATGATGAAATAATGAAGTAACATTATTACAAAATATGTCGAATTAATTTTCCTTTCTTGCTGCATAATTTACTCAACTCTGCCACATAATTTCGCCCTCTCCTGCCACATAATTCCAATGGCCCCAATTATATACCTCGTTTTTTTTTCAGAAAAGCATCATGAACAACTCTATGAGGTGTAGGGCATTTAAACAAAAGCATATTAAACAATACTGAAATTGACAGGGGTGCTGATTTACAGTTTGGTGGAGGGTTACTTTGTCACAAACATGATTGATAAGCCAAAAATATAGGAGAAGCACTTCATACATATCAACGCAAAGATGTCCCATCTTCGCAGAACGAGAATCGAATATCTTTTATACAAAAGTGAAACCTATTAATTAAATATCCATGGACCACTATTCTTGTGTATTAGAAAAGGTTGTTCTCTAGTTTCCTCTTGACAAGTGCGAATAGGACATGGATACAGCCAAGGTGTTTCATCCCTTAAACAGCAGGACTTCTTCAGGACACATGATGTATCTTCAAGGTTATATATTAGAATTTTTAATTCTCTGTCATCTATTTAGCAGCAGCTTAGGAGACTCTTGCTTTGGCTGTGTCCCTGTCCTAATCACACTTGTCAAAAGGGAAATAAAGAACAACCCATTTCATTCTCGTTCTTCAAAGATTGGACATTACGTTGATATGTACAACGTGCTTTTCCCATATTTTTTAGGTATTCTTTTGTAATTTGGCCTTTTCTGTGGAGTGATTAGGCAAGGAAGTGGCGCACCTATTTCTTGGACTGACTGGGAGTGAGGTGTCATATACCACAACCACTCATGTGCACCTAGTTTGTTATGATTGATATAATTTCCACCTTATTGCAAGAGTCGTTGAAAGGTGATTTATAATATGGCGGATGGGATAACTGCCATGTTTGTGATGCAGTATTCCATCTGTCGAAATATTATTCCGGGCCAGGATCTTTAAAGAAAATTGCAAGAGAAAAACAATACACATAATTACCCTTGTAAATAAGGCAGGCGTCACTAGAGAGTCCTTTTAGGATACTGCCATTTGATCATCTCTTGGCTTTTTTTTATAGAACTACCACATCCCTCGTACGTGGACTACGATCTTACAAAATTCCTTACATAACATATCTTCATGATTAACGCACAAAATAGTCTTACTACAGAAAATAAGACCTATCAGCTAAATTGACATTTGTTAAATGGTTGGAACATAATGATTTCTCTGTGAGACCTGGTGAACTTTGAGACACCATTCAGGGAGTGATAATCCAAGGGTTGAACACCTGGAAAATGTTATAATATACACATAATCACGTGTGATTCACAAAAATAAATAAATATAAAGAAGATGTAACAGCATGACATTGAATTTCAGCATGTTGTAGAAACAAGGGTGTAACTGAGGTGGTGTTAAAAAAGTGACTTTAAAAAAGCAATGCAGATTTGGTTACCACCCACAGTGTAGTAGCTGTTTGGCATTCATAAACATACAACATACACTTCTCACTCTTATGAGCAACTCCCTTACACCCAAATAGATCTGGTTTAAAGCACTTTAAAATGGCTGGGAAGCTCTCTGATTTGGTCAATCCTTTTTAAGTCTGGTGTTAGCCAAAATCCTTTGATTTTAATAACATTATAAATGTAATATACTAAATGATAAGGCTTTCACCCAGCTCTCCCCATCCATTGGCATGTTAGTGTGTCATTCACAATTTGTTCTGCTCACCACAGCATACAGCATGAGGCACATGGTCAGCCCACTACAAGCACTGGCTTACCTCTCTGTGAGTCATTGCATTCTGCTTTTGCAGTGCACTTACATATAAAATCTAGTCCCCTTGTAAAGTTTCACAAACAAACATTCACAAACATCGGCAAAGCCAAATGTTGGCAGCCAACGTCAGACCTATTGGCTTTGCCAATGTTTGTTTACAATGTGTGTAGGAAAGGGTGCCTTCTATTTAACGACTATATTTTTCCTCTGGCATAAGTACAGGTAAAATATCAAAAATGCTTACTTTTTCCTATCTATTCTCTTCATCTTGGCAAGGTTAGAAAAATGAGCCTAAGTAATGGGTGTAGGTGGCGCGTGACTGCACTTCGCATATAGTGTCCTGGCAGAGATAACAAGGAGCCTTATTTTCAGAGTTGGGCAGGGCACTGGAAGTAGGGTTGCAGGCGGGGTTGGGTGGGGGGGCGTGGCTGCAGAACACCAGTACCTATGACAGTCTGCCACATGGTGGTGCTGTTTGTCTAAGTCAAAAATGAGCACACACAAGTTGTTTATTATTGAAATAACTGTTTAAAAGGACTAACACCTGCTGCCAAAGCCATTCTTATGAATTTGGGAGCCTGGAATAGTCTGAATTCTCACTCTTGCAGAAGTGTGATGGTTAGTAGTTGTGTTGGTACTGTCATTGGCAGGGCTGGCAGGGACAGTGAGTGGTGCCAGCTGCAGCGGCCTCCAGAGAAGGGTCCTGGCACTTCTTTTTTTTTTCTACAAACTAAGCACTGCAGCACCCCGAAAATAACCATGCAGGAATTCAGAAGGAGAATGAGCTATAAAGAGGCTTTTACTTTCGGTGTTCATCGAACCCACCGCCCCCCAGCAGTTTGCTGTCGGCTCAAAGTAAGGGGGCCAAGTGTCAGGAAATTCTAGGCCATTTATCGTTAGTAGTAAAACTAGTTGCCTGAAACAAATTTAGTGGCCTTTCAAGAGGCCATTTCAATGGACAAGGTGCTCTCTGTAAATGGCAGTACCCTACCACACCATGCTTCAGTCATGTTTGCGGGACAATGTGCTGCAAAAATCGCCTCTGGACTCACACTGCTCCCCCGCCATTTTCCTGCCGAAGGTGCACGTCTCGTTTGCTACAACAGTTCTTTGTGCAATGCTTTGATTTTTCACAACCTCTATTACTTTGGTGATGAAACATTGATGGCGGTCCCTCCACTCTGAAAAGCGTTCCATCGCCACTGGAGGCGGGATTATGTTTCCGAAGTTCAGTGGAATATGAATTAGTTAACTATCATTTAGCAATCTAAGGGCACAGGCCCAAAACTTGAGACATAAGCTGCTTTCGCTACAGTCACAATGAGCTCTTAGACAGGCCAGTACAAAATATTTAACAGGGAATAACAAATGGAAGGAAGGATAGCAAAGCGAGTTAAACGCTCGTAGCTGACAAATACAGTGAGATTATGAGAGCAAACCCCAGCTTTGCAGCTTTAGCTTTTTAGCCTTGCGAGGTGGATCCATTCCGTAATAGTAACATCTGTTATTTACAGTGCTTAAATCGACAGCCGTGTGGCATTTAGCACTACATAAGAAAAGAAAGAAGATATTATTGGATGAGAAATTGTTCGAGAAAGGCTAATATTTTTTGGGCAGTAATTAATGTATTTTCTTACATCTTACATTCAGATTATGGACCAACGATGGGAGTTTCTGCGGCAAGAATAATATTCCTAATTCACAATGTAAATGTAAGTAATCAATCTCCTACATCATCAATCAGTAATACTCCACGCATGCGTCCGAAGTGAATCAAGAGCTCGGAGTGCTTCATTCTCTCTGCAGTAATAGTATTAGTGGAATTCAAGGATTACCAGCTCAGTTAAGCACAAATCATCACTCGTGAAAGAATAGCACCCAGTGGCACAGATGGACAGAGCACGTGGTAGGCCGGCGTCTGATATGCATCCGATTAGACTGACAGTTTTGCCAGTCACTGTCTTTGTTAGAACAGATGTCCAGAGAGCCTGGCCAAATCAAGCGTTTTTCTATAGTAAAAGAATCTCGAAGCATGAAGATGGCATGTTAAAACTAATCCACAAGAAGGCAGATGATCTATATTGGGGGGGAGGGGGGGGCTGCCGTTTTTTGAGACATGCTGATCTCTATAACTTATTCTCCAATAATAACGAATAGCGACCCATCAAGTAAGTACATTGTGTCCCAAAGAATTGCAGATTCATTTCTTAGTAAATATAAGACACTTTTCTCACTTTTCTTTTAATTTCCTTTGGTTGCTTTGAAGACCCATCGTTACACATCCCAGGCAGGGGAGCTTCCCTGGAGGCACAGAAGCTGCTGGACACCAGTCCAATGAGCAACACCGAGCAGCACCCAGCAAACCGCTTCCCTGATTTGACAAAGAGACACATCTGAGCATCAATAGCAACAACCTTCATCTATGGTGCCTCCTTACTCAGCGAGGCGAGCTGCCTTTGATTGATGCCAATACCTCAAGCAGTGGTTCCTTGTCACCCGCAAGCCCTCCCTCAGAGCTAATCAGCTGCCTGGGCCTGCTAAAGACTTTCAAACTCCATAAAAGTTTCTAAGTCAGAGGATAAACATTTCAATGGGACAAACCTGGTCCCTGCATCTGACCAGCGGTCCATCGCGGTTGTCCTTAACTCTGGACTTTAACCCAAACTAGAGCAAGCAGATACCCGCAGTTGGCACATAGCACTTTTCAGCGCTGTTTTTAACTCAAACTTTTGAAAACTCACATCCCAGTTCTACCTATTGGATTTTTGTCATTTTGGTGTCATTGTACTTATTAAAATATTCCCTATATGTCTAAAGTGCTTTGAAAGTTTCATTGAGTTGCATTTTCACTTCATTACTGTTTGAGTACTGTGTAAAAACTTTACAAATTGCCTCTGAAGTTAAGTTTTACTGCTCTATGTCACATTACCAGAGAGTTGAGCACAGGTTTATTTAATGACTGTTGTGGATCACCCTAACAAGGATTGTAATTAATATTTGAAGGAGGGACTCTCACCCCCTTGTATTAATACTCCAATGTCTTACCTACCCTGGACTGTGCCCTTCAAAGCAATTGCTACAAACACTTCAGCGTATCCACACAGATTCCATTAAGTAGTAGTGGTGTACTTCCTCTCACAGGGATGGTGGAATTTTATCTATATTTTACTTTCCATGTACTCATTTAATTGGAGGTGCCTGGTTTCACTGTTTCATGCTCCAAGGAGTCTTTCTTTTATGTTCACATGTTGGACACTTTTCTTGCATTTAATTTGTTTGTGTTGCCTTCTCGTGTCCCAGACAAGCCTTTGCCTGGAGGAACAATATCCGCTGGTCCTCAGTTGTATTTTTATTTCCACCCCCTCTTTTATTTACTTTGTGAATTTAGGGCACAATAAGTGCTAAAGTTGTATTTTTGATGAGGTTGTCCACCCTATGATGGCTACCTGCAAAGCAGGCACTGCAGTGTGTCCACGCAGCGGGCGCATCCAGCGGGTATCTCGGCGGCATGCCAAGCGCAAGCCTGTATCTGTCCATCCGCAGCCAAAAAGCATGTAAAGTCAGGATCTATGGTCAAAACAACTATTATAGAAGCTACATAAAAAGAATAGAACATCTGTGGTCCGCCATCTTCAGTCTCTACTCCACTTCTCACTTATTTGTCTGAAACACTCTACATGTTCAACCCTAAGGTTTCTCACTCAGCCACTGCCTTCAGCTAGGAAGACCCTTCTCCTGAATTAACTGCAAACAGAATTTTATCACAGAGGCAGCCCTACCAAATGCATCACCTCCACAGATATTACTTTATTGACTTTATACAATGGCGCTGGAACTAGGGGAGCGGGAGGTGCTGCAGCCCTCCCATATACCTTGGAAGAGCTTAGAAGGAGAATGAACTATAAAGGGCCTTTCAAACGTGTTCTTCTGGCAGCGTTTATTATGTTTTCAAAAGGAGACTCCTATATATCAACTATGTCTTTAGTGAGGTGATGCTGTTGGCCAGGACCCCTACACTAAAAATGGTTCAAGTGCCACCGTTTTTAAATGTAATGATCCTTCCTAAACACTTCACGGTATTACACAATTTCATTCTTTCAAACACATTTCATCTACTCTTTTTAACTGAAACATGGCTTAAGGCCAGTTCCCTCCATTTTATCACTTTAGCTCTACCAGATGACTATAAACTCCTTCAGAACCACCCCTACCATCAGGAAAGCGGATCGCCATTGTTTATTACATAATGTTTACCTGTTCAGTCAGTCAAATTACCCAAGTTCCAAAGACTGAGTGTTTATTTTTCATCCAGAGTTAACCTTACATTCACCTTTGTTGAGGCTCCTATATACCGCCCACCTGGTCCAGAGGCCAATTTTGTTCAAAATATCATCGAATTATGGATTGGAATTTTAGGATCACATCAAGCAACCCAAAGAGGATGCCGAGTATTGGAAATGTCCTAATATTTTCGTGCCATGCCTACTGATTTGGGGGAACATTGCAATCGAGCAAAAAATCAAAGATAAAAACCTCACATCATTCACTAATTACTGAATCACATTCCCATGCTTAAAATGAATTAACTTAATACCCGTTATTGTGCCCAAAAGCGATTTCTTAGCTTCTCTTAAAGAGCCAACTAGGACTTAGACTCCCTGCATCCAACTCTAAAGTCCATGCAGTTACATACAGAGTGCAGGTTTGCCCTGGTGGAGGATTTGACCTTCTCAAGAAAGGGAGTTTTCCCTTAACCAGAAACATCAGTTAGGACTCATCAAACCAGTTAATTAATATCTTCTTCAAGGGCCATAGATTTCACATACTGCAGTTCTATGTCAAATTCCAAGCAGAGCGCTGTCAAGACTTAAGTTCTGCAGAAGAACCCAGCAAATTGCAGCAAACCAGCTATAACACCATCTTGTTATGTCTGTGACACATTGGATTGCTGATTGAGGGGGGTGAAAGCCTACTCCAGTAACAGCCACAATCCTCATCAATGTGAACCACAAAAAGTCACTCAATTAACATGTGCTTAACCACGATGTGGTGCGGGTTAGATGCAGGGACGAATTTAGGCTCACTGAGAATTGTATCTTATGTCCTTGATGCGGGGTGTTGTACTGCACAGTGGTGGTTCTGATGAGGAATGTTGGTTCCTGCGTCAGTTGTGTCCTGCTGCAT
Organism: Lissotriton helveticus; assembly: GCF_964261635.1. Classification (NCBI taxonomy): domain Eukaryota; kingdom Metazoa; phylum Chordata; class Amphibia; order Caudata; family Salamandridae; genus Lissotriton; species Lissotriton helveticus. Next base: position 1,629,332,470 of record NC_136063.1, on the reverse strand, counting down.
TCGATCTGATGAGGAGCTGCAAGGGCTGGGTCTGGTTGCATCAGTTCTGATGGGGACCACATCTGGGCTGGCAGAGCACCTTTATCCCCACTTCCAATGGTCCAGGACGGGGAGGCACCACTTGGGGGGTTATGAATTACTGCAGCCAGAGTCCAGGTCCAGGGTTCAAGAGTGTTGGAGTTCATTGTATCCCTGTAGCCCAGAACAGGAGGCCAGGCAACTAGCCCTTGGAGTCACTCTGGTAGTACAGGGTTCAAGGGAAATGTCCAGTTCCTCTTCCTCAGGTAGTACTGCAGCAGAGCAGTCCCTCTTACAGTCAGGGCAGCAGAGCTGCTGGGCAGCCCTTTTTATTCACATCCACAATAGGAGCAACAGGGGGATTGAGAAGTCAGACCGCCCTCTCGTCCATCAACCAAAACACTACTGGGTCTGACCTCTATGAGCAGTCCATCTCAAATGTTAGAAACTCTAGGGAGTTATTAAAATGTTTTACCTTCCCAGATCAGTCCTGTCTAGATGACCATGAACTGATTAATCCTTGATGCTCAATTTAAAACGAATTGTCAATAACCACAACAGATACACATCCCACTGTGGTTTAAAACCATGACATCAATGTGTATGCCAAAACTCAAAACTTGAAAAAATGAAAAAAAAATTAAAAAATGTGAGAAAAAGCCAGAAAGCACCTCACGTATGCAAACCCACAGAGCGGCTAGGTGGTACTCGCCAGTATGCCCACGTTATCATCATCGGTTACTTTCATGGCCTCAAAAAGAAAAAAAGGTGTGTACTAGAATTCCTCAGAGGTGGGAAATCAAACAACATAAACAAGTGTGTGACAGACAACACTGAGACTATGTAGCTCACTCAGTGCTCATTCATCGACAACTGTGCAAAGAGAACAAGGTTCTCACGAGTTAAAAATGAGGTAGCACTCACATACAACACATCCTTTATTAAATGTTTTGAGCGTTCTCAGGTTAAAAGACAGGCATGTATATGGCCACTTTTGCTCACAAAAAGGCCAACATGTTTTGTTGCCAAACAGTCGAGGCAACTTCGTCAGGGCTGTTGGGGAACCAATCTTCACCTCAGTCCTTTTTCACACCAAATCTGTGGTTATTGACAAGATAAAAAAAGAAGAATGTTGTTATTGACAAGATAAAAAAGAAGAACGTGCCAATCATAAACAGCCCTATATACAATAAAGGTTCAAAGCTCCTTCATTTAATCATATATTTATCGAGTGGTTGCTGTTGTCCCATGTACCTGCAACCACCTTCAGTAAAAGAACCTGCGCCAAATGGTTGCATTCCACCTGAATGACTGCAATTGTCAGTCTCCATCTGAAATCACATGCACAGTAAATTACGCGTACATGACCCCATAACTTCACACTGTCATATTCCAAGCTTTGCCCTCAACTCTCTGCCCATTCTTAATATCAGGCACCCCCACAAAATCTCCATTCTAGAGTCACCTGCTCTCTCTGGTGTCTTTTAGTGCGCTTGCATAATGGCCCCAGTCATGCTAAGCAGGGCACAAGTCCTAAAAAAGAAGTGGGGGGACGCTGACTTCACGACGGGAAGTGACGTCACGAAAGGTGGCTTGCACCTTCAGACTCATTGTCTCCCCTCACTCACCTCTTAGCAAATGGAGCCACACATTTACTCTTTGGTCTCGCTGGGGCGAGATCTCGCCCCAACGAGGCCAAAGAGTGAATGTTTGGCTTCATTTGCTCCAGTTATTGAGCTCCCGGTAAAATAAGTTGGGGGATGCCGTCCACCTGCGTGGTACCCCGAATCGAGCCGTGATGCTAAGCATCCCGTAACACAGCACGAGTCCCGCTGTTTAAAGACTCGTACCGCCATGCCCACTTCTCTGCCATGGACTACAAAACACAATCTTATGTGCATAGTACCAGTCAAGAGAGTACACATTAACGTGCATTGTACTTATGAGTCAATCCCGAGTGGTGGTCCCGCTGCCCTCAGAATACTGGTCACAACAAACAGTGCTAGATAATTCCATTTCACCTGAGCCCCTCTTATGGAACCTCCTTACAGCACTTGCGTGTTAGCTTCACATTCTCTCTTCTTTACCGATCACCTGTTCATGGCGCTAATGCTATTTTAATTGCGCCCGGGCTGGAACCATGTGACACGGACAAGAAGCCAGCCGAAACACTGCCAGCATGGCAGCCATCTTAGAGTGGTGGATTTGCGTGCATAAGTAATCCTCCACACCTATTTACATGACCTGAACACTATTTCTAAGAGCTAAATACTATCTTTAATTGCAATATGAAAGATAGGAGAAACAGATTCCAAGCTGAATTTAAATTTTTTTAATAAAATCAATCAACAGTTTTTGCATCTTGTGTCCAGCTCACCCATATAAAAATCACAAGTCAGTGGCCTCCCTCAAAATGTCAGTTATTGTGCCTGACTCACACACGGTCATATCACTAGCCTATTTTATTCCATTCAATGGAATCATTCAGACTCAGGCGTTCGACTTTCTCAGTAAAAATACATTTAGCCTCCTTCCTGGCCAGAATGTCATCAATGTTGTATGTTTCTCACACCACCCTCTCCAACACTGTCCATCTCAGATCCCTGAGATCATGTTTAAATTCACCGAAGTGCTGGAAGAGGCATGTAGTTAACTTTCCTGCTTTCAAGATTCTTAAGTGATCTTGTATCCACACCATTACCTTTCGTGATGTGAGACCCATGTAATGCAACTCACACGCATACGTGATTCTATAGATAACGTGTGTTGTGTTGCAATTACTGAACTTGTTAAGGTACCATGTTTTGTCACTTCAGTGAGCCCACACACCAAACATCCACCACACCGATAATGTCCTGTAGGTAAGCCCAACTCCTTCTTTTGTTGAACCGGATGTGTATGGACCAATTTATCCTGTAAGTTCGGAGCCCTTCAGAAGGCGAATCTGATAAGTGGCATTTTCTTCCCCCTCGTACCCAAAAGTGACCAATGCTTCCGTATTATCTGTCTGATTTGAGTAGACAGAGGGTCGAAAGTTGTTACTTTCGGTACACACTGGTCTTTTTGTTAAGCCACCCTCTCCAGAAATGTTTCACGGGGTGTATTGAGAGCACGCTTACGGGCTCTATTAACCACATTGTTAGGATATACTCTGTTCTTTAGTTTCACAACTAAGTCTTCAGATTGCTCCATGAATGATCCACTCGAGGAGCTGTTTCTCCGATATCTCAAGAACTGCCCCACAGGCACATTATCACGGAGTGCTCTAGGATGGAATGATCGATAATGCAACAAAGAGTTTCGATCTGTAGGCTTCTGATGTACGCAGTCACCAGCCCATTATTCTCTGCTGTGATGTCTACGTCTAGATATACAGCGGAGCCTTTACTCATGCTCCAAGTGAACCGAAGACATTCATCCTGTACATTGAGCCAGGATAAAAATTTCAAGAGCTTGTCCTCTGATCCAGTTCATATGCAGAGGACATCTTCAATGAACCTCTTCCAAAGAGAAATATTCTCCTGGAAGGGGTTGGAGGCATGAAACACCACATTCTCCTTGAACTGGCCCACATAAATGCAGGCCAGACTCGGTGCAAATGTGGCCCCCATGATGTTCCTGACACTGGGAGATAAATCTGGTCCTTATATGCAAAGAAATTCCTGGTTAAAGCAAGTTCTATACATTGCAGTACAAATGTTTGGGGAACATCATAGAGCCATTCCAATGCCCCAAGAGCACGCGCTGCTGCCACCAGTGTGGCATCTTGGGGTATGCTGGTGTATAAAGACTCAATGTCTATTGTTACCAGCAATTGTGTCGCCGGATCATATTCTACTGTTTTCAGGATGTTCAAAACATCAGTGGTATCCTGCACAAATGATGGTTGGGTAATCACAGACTCCGTCAAGAAAAAATCAGCAAACTGGGACAATGGCTCCAGTACTGATTGGATCACTGAGACAATCGCGCGGCTTGGTGGAGGACGCTGGGCTTTCTGGATCTTCGGCAAGATGCAAAACACTGGTATTCTAGGTCTTACATTCATTAGGAAGTCAGCCTCCTTGTGAGTTATCCACTTTTTCTCCCTAGCATCCGCCACAAGGGCCCCGTTATTCTCTTGGAGTTGAGGTGTTGGGTCACGTGCCAGTGGTTGGTAGTTGGTAAGTACCTCAAGTAGCCTCAAGACTTCTTTTTCGTAGCCCTGCGTATTCAGGACTACCACCGCACCTCCTTTATCAGCTTGCTTTATTGTTATTAGTTTATTATCCTGCAGTGACTTTACCGTTGAGACACGAGGCACTGAGCTTGAAAAGAAGAGTTAACTTATAAATGTATTTGCTACAAAGAAATTGGCGTAGAGGACACACGATGGTAAATCTGTTCCAGATTATTTAATAGCGATTTGTTGGAGTACTATCTCCTACTCTCTTAGCTGTGACCTGCAGTCTCCTTGGCACTGGTTCACTTAGATCACTGGCAAATAATATGTTTTAGTGGGCCCCCAGCCCAGACCAAGAGCATCAGCGTGCGATGCAAACGACAAGTCAAAAGGAATAATTTATGGCCTGCTTCTGCTGGGTTTGCATTTCAATGCATGCGAGTTGTTAACAGACATCAGCTATGCACTTTTGAATTACTTTGACGATGTCGCCTTAAGTTTATTGCAGGGACCAGAACTTTCCAGGACCCAGCCTGCCTTGCCCGCAGCTCACCCATCAGCCCGCCCTCAACTGTAATAATTAACCAATGCAAAAGAAAATGCTCCTTGAAAGGCAGGCGTGCATTACTGACATCACTAACGTCATGCAGTCATCATGCCTGGACCTGGGTGGGCCATCCTGCAGGAAGGAGGACGACACATGACACGGAGGTACATGTTTTTAAAATAATTATTGGGCTCATTTCACTGGGGAGAAAAATTCAATAGCCCTGGCCCTGTTAAAAAACCCTGGCCCTGTTAAAAAAGTGCCGGTGCTGAGTCCCTGAAAGCTCCTGCACAAATTACGGACTGAACAAAGGTAATTTCAGTACACTGTCCCTTTAAACAATAGTGAATTATTTGCAGGGCCACGCTGTGGCAGTTTTCGTATAATTATAGATTTGCTGCATATGCTATATAATCCATCACCTGCTGCATAATCTGCAGATTTTAACAAAAACAATTGGTTATATCTTAAACGGTTAAAAATAATACTAAAACTCAGGTGACACCTGTTGCCGTACAGTGGAAGGCTCTTGGCAAAGCTGGACGGGTCACCTTCCTGTTGCTTATTGCTATATTTGGGTGTTAAACTGGTATTAATGAGGGGCAACCAATGCCCATGCAGATACCAAGTTTAAAAATGATGAAATAATGAAGTAACATTATTACAAAATATGTCGAATGAATTTCCCTTTCTTGCTGCATAATTTACTCAACTCTGCCACATAATTTAGCCCTCTCCTGCCACATAATTCCAGTGGCCCCAAGTATACACCTAGTTTTTTTGCAGAAAAGCATCATGAACAACTCTATGAGGTGTAGGGCATTTAAACAAAAGCATATTAAACAATACTGAAATTGACAGGGGTGCTGATTTACAGTTTGGTGGAGGGTTACTTTGTCACAAATAAGATTGATAAGCCAAAAATATAGGAGAAGCACTTCATACATATCAACGCAATGTCCCATCTTTGCAGAACGAGAATCGAATATCTTTTATACAAAAGTTAAACTTATTAATCAAATATCCATGAACCACTATTCTTGTGTATTAGAAAAGGTTGTTCCCTAGTTTCCTCTTGACAAGTGTGAATAGGACATGGATACGGCCAACGTGTTTCATCCCTTAAACAGCAGGACTTCTTCAGGGCACATGATGTATCTTCAAGGTTATATATTAGAATTCTTAATTCTCTGTCATCTATTTAGCAGCAGCTAAGGGGATTCTTGCTTTGACTGTGTCCCTGTCCTAATCACACATGTCAAAAGGAAAATAAAGAACAACCCATTTCATTCTCGTTCTTCAAAGATTGGACATTACGTTGGTACGTACAAAGTGCTTTTCGCATATTTTTTAGGTATTCTTTTGTAATTTGGCCTTTTCTGTGGAGTGATTAGGCAAGGGAATGGTGCACCTATTTCTAGGACTGACTGGGAGTGAGGTGTCATATACAACAACCACTCATGTGCACCTAGTTTTTTATGATTGATATAATTTCCACCTTATTGCAAGAGTCGCTGAATGGTGATTTGTAATATGGCGGATGGGATAACTGCCATGTTTGTGATGCAGTATCCCATCTGTCAAAATATCATTCAGGTCCAAGATCTTTAAAGAAAATTGCAAGAGAAAATAATACACATAATTAACTTTGTAAACAAGGCAGGCGTCACTAGAGAGTCCTTTTAGGATAATTCATCTCTTGGCTTTCTTTTATAGAACTACCACATCCCTGGCACGTGGACTACGTCTTGGAGCCCACACGATCTTACAAAATTCCTTACATAACATATCTTCATGATTAACGCACAAAATAGTCTTACTACAGAAAATAAGCCTATCAGCTAAATTGATATTTATTAAATGGCTGGAACATAATGATTTCCCTGTGAGACCTGGTGAACTTTGAGACACCATTCAGGGAGTGATAATCCAAGGGTTGAACACCTGGAAAATGTTATAATATACACATAAGCACGTGTGATTCACAAAAATAAGTAAATATAAAGAAGATGTATCAGCATGACATTGAATTTCAACATGTTGTAGAAACAAGGGTGTAACTGAGGTGGTGTTAAAAAAGTGACTTTAAAAAAGCAATGCAGATTTGGTTATCACCCACAGTGTAGTAGCTGTTTGGCATTCATAAACATACAGCATACACTTCTCACTCTTTTGAGCAACTCCCTTACACCCAAATAGATCTGGTTTAAAGCACTTTAAAATGGTTGGGAAGCACTTTGATTTGGCCAATCCTTTTTAAGTCTGATGTTAGCCAAATTGCTTTGATTTTAATAACATTATAAATGTAATATACCTAATTATAAGGCTTTAGCCAGCTCTCCCCATCCTTTGGCATGTTAGTGTGTCATTCACAATTTTGTTCTGCTCACCAAAGCATACAGCATGAGGCACAGGCTCAGCCCACTACAAGCACTGGCTTACCTCTCTGTGAGTCATTGCATTCTGCTTTTGCAGTGCACTTACATATAAAATCTAGTCCCCTTGTAAAGTTTCACAAACAAACATTCACAAACATCGGCAAAGCCAAATATTGGCAGCCAATGTCAGACCTATTGGCTTTGCCAATGTTTGTTTATAATGTGTGTAGGAAAGGGTGCCTTCTGTTTAATGACTATATTTTTCCTCTGGCATAAGTACAGGTAAAATATCAAAAATGCTTACTTTTTCCTATCTATTCTCTTCATCTTGGCAAAGTTAGAAAAATAAGCCTAAGTAATGGGTGTAGGTGGCGCGTGACTGCACTTCGCATATAGTGTCCTTGCAGAGATAACAAGGAGCCATATTTTCAGAGGTGGGCAGGGCACTGGAAGTAGGGTTGCAGGCGGGGTTGGTTTTTTTTTTTTATTTGAGCAGAGGGTTTCCAGTGCTAGGCACTTATTTGCCAACACCAGTACCTATGACAGTCTGCCACATGGTGGTGCTGTTTGTCTAAGTCAAAGATGAGCACATAAAAGTTGTTTATTATTGAAATAACTGTTTAAAAGGACTAACACCTGCTGCCAAAGCCATTCTTATGAATTTGGGAGCCTGGAATAGTCTGAATTCTCACTCTTGCAGAAGTGTGATGGTTAGTAGTTGTGTTGGTACTGTCATTGGCAGGGCTGGCAGGGACAGTGAGTGGTGCCAGCTGCAGCGGCCTCCAGAGAAGGGTCCTGGCACTTCTTTTTTTTTCCTACAAACTAAGCACTGCAGCACCCCGAAAATAACCATGCAGGAATTCAGAAGGAGAATGAGCTATAAAGAGGCTTTTACTTTCGGTGTTCATCGAACCCACCGCCCCCCAGCAGTTTGCTGTCGGCTCAAAGTAAGGGGGCCAAGTGTCAGGAAATTCTAGGCCATTTATCGTTAGTAGTAAAACTAGTTGCCTGAAACAAATTTAGTGGCCTTTCAAGAGGCCATTTCAATGGACAAGGTGCTCTCTGTAAATGGCAGTACCCTACCACACCATGCTTCAGTCATGTTTGCGGGACAATGTGCTGCAAAAATCGCCTCTGGACACACACTGCTCCCCCGCCATTTTCCTGCCGAATGTGCACGTCTCGTTTGCTACAACAGTTCTTTGTGCAATGCTTTGATTTTTCACAACCTCTATTACTTTGGTGATGAAACATTGATGGCGGTCCCTCCACTCTGAAAAGCGTTCCATCGCCACTGGAGGCGGGATTATGTTTCCGAAGTTCATTGGAATATGAATTAGTTAACTATCATTTAGCAATCTAAGGGCACAGGCCCAAAACTTGAGACATAAGCTGCTTTCGCTACAGTCACAATGAGCTCTTAGACAGGCCAGCACAAAATATTTAACAGGGAAAAACAAATGGAAGGAAGGATAGCAAAGCGAGTTAAACGCTCGTAGCCGACAAACACAGTGAGATTATGAGAGCAAACCCCAGCTATGCAGCTTTAGCTTTTTAGCCTTGCGAGGTGGATCCATTCCGTAATAGTAACATCTGTTATCTACAGTGCTTAAAATCCACAGCCGTGTGGCATTTAGCACTACATAAGAAAAGAAAGAAGCTATTATTGGATGAGAAATTGTTCGAGAAAGGCTAATATTTTTTGGGCAGTAATTAATGTATTTTCTTACATCTTACATTCAGATTATGGACCAACGATGGGAGTTTCTGCGGCAAGAATAATATTCCTAATTCACAATGTAAATGTAAGTAATCAATCTCCTACATCATCAATCAGTAATACTCCACGCATGCGTCCGAAGTGAATCAAGAGCTCGGAGTGCTTCATTCTCTGCAGTAATGGTATTAGTGGAATTCAAGGATTACCAGCTCAGTTAAGCACAAATCATCACTCGTGAAAGAATAGCACCCAGTGGCACAGATGGACAGAGCACGTGGTAGGCCGGCGTCTGATATGCATCCGATTAGACTGACAGTTTTGCCAGTCACTGTCTTTGTTAGAACAGATGTCCAGAGAGCCTGGCCAAATAAAACGTTTTTCTATAGAAAAAGAATCTCGAAGCATGAAGATGGCATGTTAAAACTAATCCACAAGAAGGCAGATGATCTATATTGGGGGGGGGCGTTTTTTGAGACATGCAGATCTCTATAACTTATTCTCCAATAGTAACGAATAGCGACCCATCAAGTAAGTACATCGTGTCCCAAAGAATTGCAGATTAATTTCTTAGTAAATATAAAACACTTTTCTCACTTTTCTTTTAATTTCTTTTGTTTGCTTTGAAGACCCATCATTACACATCCCATGCAGGGGAGCTTCCCTGGAGGCACAGAAGATGCTGGACACCAGTCCAATGAGCAACACCAAGCAGCACCCAACAAACCGCTTCCCTGATTTGACAAAGAGACACATCTGAGCATCAATAGCAACAACCTTCATCTATGGTGCCTCCTTACTCAGCGAGGCGAGCCGCCTTAGATTGATGCCAATACCTCAAGCAGTGGTTCCTTGTCACCCGCAAGCCCTCCCTCAGAGCTAATCAGCTGCCTGGGCCTGCTAAAGACTTTCAAACTCCATAAAAGTTTCTAAGTCAGAGGGTAAACATTTCACTGGGACAAACCTGGTCCCTGCATCTGACCAGCGGTCCATCGCGGTTGTCCTTAACTCTGGACTTTAACCCAAACTAGAGCAAGCAGACACCCGAAGTTGGCACATAGCACTTTTCAGCGCTGTTTTTAACTCAAACTTTTGAAAACTCACATCCCAGTTCTACCTATTGGATTTTTGTCATTTTGGTGTCATTGTACTTACTAACATATTCCCTATATTTCTAAAGTGCTTTGGAAGTTTCATTGAGTTGCATTTTCACTTCATTACTGTTTGAGTACTGTGTAAATACTTTACACATTGCCTCTGAAGTTAAGTTTTACTGCTCTATGTCACATTACCGATTGAGCACAGGTTTATTTAATGACTGTTGTGGATCACCCTAAGAAGGATTGTAATTAATATTTAAAGGGGGGACTCTCACCCCCTTGTATTAATACTCCAATGTCTTACCTACCCCGGACTGTGCCCTTCAAAGCAATTGCTACAAACACTTCAGCGTATCCACACAGATTCCATTAAGTAGAAGTGGTGTACTCCCTCTCACAGGGATGGTGGAATTGTATCTATATTTTACTTTCCATGTACTCATTTAATTGGAGATGCCTGGTTTCACTGTTTCATGCTCCAAGGAGTCTTTATTTTATGTTCACGTGTTGGACACTTTTCTTGCATTTAATTTGTTTGTGTTGCCTTCTAGTGTCCCAGACAATCCTTTGCCTGGAGGAACAATATCCGCTGGTCCTCAGTTGTATTTTTATTTCCACCCCCTCTTTTATTTACTTTGTGAATTTAGGGCACAATAAGTGCTAAAGTTGTATTTTTGATGGGGTTGTCCACCCTATGATGGCTACCTGCAAAGCAGGCACTGCAGTGTGTCCACGCAGTGGGCGCATCCAGCGGGTATCTCGGCGGCATGCCAAGCGCAAGCCTGTATCTGTCCATCCGCAGCCAAAAAGCATGTAAAGTCAGGATCCATGGTCAAAACAACTATTATAGAAGCTACATAAAAAGAATAGAACATCTGTGGTCCGCCATCTTCAGTCTCTACTCCACTTCTCACTTATTTGTCTGAAACACTCTACATGTTCAACCCTAAGGTTTCTCGCTCAGCCACTGCCTTCAGCTAGGAAGACCCTTCTCCTGAATTAACTGCAAACAGAATTTTATCACAGAGGCAGCCCTACCAAATGCATCACCTCCACAGATATTACTTTATTGACTTTATACAATGGCGCTGGAACTAGGGGAGCGGGAGGTGCTGCAGCCCTCCCATATACCTTAGAAGAGCTTAGAAGGAGAATGAACTATAAAGGGCCTTTCAAACGTTTTCTTCTGGCAGCGTTTATTATGTTTTCAAAAGGAGACTCCTACATATCAAATATGTCTTTAGTGAGGTGATTCTGTTGGCCAGGACCCCTACACTAAAAATGGTCCAAGTGGCACTGTTTTTAAATGTAATGATCCTTCCTAAACACTTCACGGAATTAGACAATTTCATTCTTTCAAACAAATTTCCTCTACTCTTTTTAACTGAAACATGGCTTAAGGATAGTTCCCTCCATTTTATCACTTTAGCTCTACCAGATGACTATAAACTCCTTCAGAACCACCCCTACCATCAGGAAAGTGGATCGCCATTGTTTATCACATAATGTTTACCTGTTCAGTCAGTCAAATTACCCAAGTTCCAAAGACTGAGTGTTTTTTCTTTTCATCCAGGGTTAACCTTACATTCACCTTTGTTGATGCTCTTATATACCACGTACCTGGTCCAGAGGCCATTTTTGTTCAAAATATCATCGAATTATGTATGGAAATTTCAGGATCACATCAAGCAACCCAAAGAGGATGCTGAGTGTTGAAAATCCCATAATATGTGCACGCCATGACTTCTGATTTGGGGCAACATTGCAATCAAGCAAAAAATCAAAGCTAAAACCTCACATAATTCAGTAATAACTGAATCACATTCCCATGCTTAAAAAAATGAACTTAATACCCGTTATTGTGCCCAAAAGCAGGTTTATTGGACCCCCTCACCCAAACAATACTCACACAGTCATTCATAAGGACAGCTTAATGCAATAAGAAATAAAGAATTTACCAATTTATTACAACATTTTTTAACAATGTGCAGTGGATTAATTATTAAATGGGGGAAATGTTCCATTACTTTATGTGGAAATGTAAAAACGGTTAAAAGGTTTCTTAGCTTCTCTCAAAAAGCCAACGAGGACTTAGACTCCCTACATCCAACTCTAAAGTCCATGCAGTTACATACAGAGTGCAGGTCTGTCCTGGTGGAGGATTTGACCTTCTCAAGAAAGGGAATTTTCCCTTAACCAGAAATATTCGTCAGGACTCATCAAACCAGTTAATTATTATCTTGCTCAAGGGCCATAGATTTTACATACTGAAGGGTCTATGTCAAATTCCAAGCAGAGCGCTGTCAAGACTTAAATTCCGCAGAAGAACCCAGCAATTTGCAGCAAACCAGCTATAACACCATCTGGTTATGTCTGTGACAAATTGGGTTGTTGGTTGAGGGGGGTGAAAGCCTGCTCCAGTAACAGCCACAATCCTTGTCGATTCGATTCAATAAGCTTTATTAAGTTAAAACAAAGTAACCATAAAAGCACAATACACGTGGGCTTAGAAAGTGAAAAGTGCTCAGTTAGTATAACCATCCCCAGTCTTGGGGGGCTGGTTAATTACATTAGAACGTCATACTCTTCCTGGCATTGATTGAGCTTAAAATAAATGTAGCAGCATAAAAACAGATCTTCTCTTAGCGTAAATAATAGGGTTATGGCAGCGTTAGTGGTGTTAGCGTCATATTTTTTAAACTGTGGTTTAAGGTAAGAAATTCTAAAAGCCAGATACAAATCACATAACAGTAAAAAGTGTAAGGTACTCTGCTTAGTATGCCCGTCACAGAGGCATGGGGAGACAGGGTGCAGTTTCATTCTAGGGACTGCTACCAAATGATGCACAAGGCCCAATCTCATTCTAGTTAAGACATAGCGATGAGAGGGTCACGTGACAAGAGATAAGTAGATTTGGAAACCGACAGTATCAATATACAGATGGTAGAGCTGGTACGTAGCTTGCTTCCCACTGTTTTCAGCCTGTACTCGTTCTTATGACACAAGAAAGTGCTCTTTATCTGCTGTTTAGACAATCCTGATACTTCGTTTGAGTATTCCAGGATTGTTAGATTGAATAAGGCTCCAAAGATATTAGCTAAATAATTGAGCCACGGGATCGTAAGACAATAATCCAATCACAGGCAGTCATTAATGATAGACCTGGTAAAAAGGTCTCCTCCTTTAACCATATGGACCTCCATAGCAGAAGGGGTCTCAATGCTATTAAATCTGTCAAATAATTAGGGCCCACTTCACAGTGAATGAGTTCAGAGGAGGCTGAAACCGGCAGGCATAAAAGCTTTTTTTTAAAGTTTTCTTCCGTTTGCAAATCATAACTTGGGTGGTGTCCCCATACCCCAGCCCCATACAGTGCAACAGAATTACATCTTGCTTTGTAAATATTGACCATGTCTTTGATGCGACGATCCCCCAAATTAGATGTAAATGTAAAAACACCATATACACTTTTGGTCATTTTGGCCCAAACATTAGACAATTCGCAGTTCCATTTCCCATCACAGGAAAAGGATAAACCTAGATAGCAAAAATTATCTACGTTTTGTACTTTATTGCCATCAATGAAAAAGGGTTTTACACTCTTGAGTTTCGGGCCATATACCATTGAGAGTGTTTTCGCCTTATTAATCATCAGCTTCCTCTTACAAATACAAAAAGCAAACCCTTCTATTAACTTATGGAGGCCTACTGGCGTTCTGGATAAAAGCACCGCGTCATCTGCGTAAAGCAGGACAGGGACTTCCTTGCCCTCTACTAGTGGGGATCCGCCTGTATCAATTCAAGTACTGCGTCCACTTTATTAATAAATAGAGTAAAAATTAACGGTGCTAGGATGCAGCCTTGGCGGATACCACGTTTTACATTAAAATTAGGGGTGCATTCGCCCATTTGGCCGTTCCTTACTTTAGTCGATAGTTTCTTGTACAGCCCGGCCAAAAAATGGACAATGGGTTTCGAGGCACCCAAGTTAAGTAACACTGGCCATAGAATAGCATGATCCACTAAATCAAAGAGCTGCTCAAATCAACAAAACATAAATAAAGCCGCCCATGTTTAGCACGTGTGTATTTTCAGACTAAGAGCTCTAGGTTAATACACTGTTCTAACGTGCCAAGCACCTTTCTGAAACCGTATTATGCCTGTGCCAAAATACCATTCTCCACTACCCACTCCTCAAGTCTTATTAATAAAACCCTACTCATAATTTTTACTGAGGAGTCAAGTAGGGAAATGGCCTCGGATTTGTTGCCCTTTTTATAGATAGGGATAATAACAGATTCCCCCCAAGTAGACGGGCATCCCTCCATTACTGCAGCATTAAAAATTCTTGTTAGTATCGGGCCCCACAAATCTGATATAGTTTTGTATACATCGATGGGAACACCATCTGGGCCTGGTGCTTTCCCCCCTTTGCTGCTTACGATGCCTATCTTGACCTCGTCAAGGAAAATATCTAGGGGGATGATTGGCCATTTATGCAGGTTGGCAGGGTCCTTAGAATCTTGGTAGCTTGGATTAAAAATACTGGTAAAATGGGCCACCCACTCCTCTCAGCTGACGTGACATAGAAGTTCTGGGAAGGAGTCATTTTAAGGAATTTGGAGTTCACAGTATCCCAGAATAGCTTGTTATTGGATGTATCTGCCGCTAGTGCAAGGTTATCCCATGCCTCCTGCTGAAGCGCTCTCTTTCTTCGTTTTAAGTTAGATTTATATTCCAATCTTAGGTCGTGTACTAATTCCTTATCCCTTGGTCTATTGGAAAGTGCTTGTTTCAGCTGATTCAAGGAGACGGTACAAGACTGATTAAACCATCCCCTGGCCTGTATGTGTTTCCTAGGCAGTGGCGCAATAAATAGTTTAGAGATTGAATCGTTAATTATACTAAAATTAGTCAGGATATTATCAGGTACGGTCTCAACCATTAAACAATCTTCAATCTCAGTGCCCCATGCCTGAACAATGTTTTTTGTTATTTCACCTGAGTTGGGACCCTTCCATTTAATCCTGGTGCCATTGGGACGGCACGGGACAATATTATCAATAATCTGGCATTGCTCTACTGTTTTGTTCCCCCATACATGCAGTCGCATAATAATGCAATTGTGAAACCACAATGACAGATCAACAATCCACCGGGTGGAACATACATTCACAATATTGGCAGAAACAATTACATGGTCAACAGTGCTATGTGCAGTTCTTCCGGTAAAGGTGGGGATCTCCTTCCCACACCCATCCCGTGCACATTGCATGATGTCTAAATCAAAATCTGCTAGGACAGTATTTAGGGAATCACCATAGACAGTATGTGGAAGGTGTATGTAATCGTCACCTACATCATTTTGAAACCCGCAAGCTTTTGTCATAGACAAAGGGCAGGATGGAATATTAAAGTCTCCTAGCCATACAATATCCAAATTAGAAATATCCACAATAGCCAAGTTATCAAGTTCCAGTTTAAATTCCGTAACTACATTATGGCGGGTAGAGTCAAATATATTGTTATAAAAGTTGATCAATAGGACATCCTGGCAATCCCTATGATGTACTCTCAACACCAAGGAGCCTCAGGGGGATAAGACAGGGATTTATACAGGCTGCCCCCTACTCACTACATCATAAACACTCATATGCCTGTCCCTCTATACCATGGGTACTCATAGTACGGCCCGCGGGCCAGGGGTGGCCCGGCAAGCCCTCCCTGGCGGTCCGCGGACCTTGCAGACATCCTACCAATGTATTTTTTTTTCTTTTAAAGATTGTCTGCTGCAGCGCGACTCTGAGAGTCTCTGCTGCACTGTGGGGGCCAGGGGCGGGCGATTCTCACTTAGCCAGAGTGGAGCTGCAGGGGCCTAAGAAGAGGTGGAATACAACAAAGCCTCATTAGCATGCAAATGGCCTTTAACGACCTGTGAAGTGCTTGGGTGTGGCTGTGTGTGTCAGGAAGCTGTCTCACCCGGGGCTGACACACAGGCAGGGTGAGATGACAGGGGGTGACAGAGGGAGGTCGAGGGACAGAGACAGAGGGAGGGATGGAAAGAGAGGGAGACAGAGGGAGAGAGGGAAAGGGAGGGAGCGAGAGAGAGAGGGGAGAGGGGGAGGGAGAGGGAGGGCTGCGACAGAGGAGGACGATGGAGGGAGTGAGGGCGACGGAGGGAGTAAGGGTGACAGAGGGAGTAAAGGCGACGGAGGGAGTGTGGGCGAGGGAGTGTGGGCGGGGGAGTGAGGGCGGGGAGTGAGGCGGGAGTGAGAGGGGGAGGGAGTGGGAGGGAGTGAGAGAGAGAGAGAGACAGACAGACAGAGGGAGGGAGACAGAGGGAGGGAGGGAGGGAGGTAGGGAGGGAGGTAGGGAGGGAGGGAGGGAGGGAGGGAGGGAGAGAGGGACCAAGGGAGGGAGAGAGGCAGCGAGAGAGGGAGGGAGAGAGGGAGAGAGAGAGGGAGGGAGAGAGAGAGGCAGTTAGAAAGAGGGAGTGAGAGAGAGAGGGAGTGAGGGAGAGAGGGAGTGAGGGAGAGAGGGAGTGAGAGAGACAGACAGGGAGGGAGGGAGCGAGGGAGGGAGGGAGGGAGGGAGAGAGGGATCAAGGGAGGGAGAGAGGCAGCGAGAGAGGGAGGGAGAGAGGGAGGGAGAGAGGGAGGGAGAGAGGGAGAGAGGGGGTGAAGAAGAGAGGGAGAGAGGGAGAGAGGGAGTGAGGGAGAGGGAGTGAGGGAGAGGGAGTGAGGGAGAGGGAGTGAGAGAGACAGACAGACAGACAGGGAGGGAGGGAGCGAGGGAGGGAGGGAGAGAGAGAGGGATGAAGGGAGGGCGAGAGGCAGCGAGAGAGGGAGCAAGAGAGCGAGCGAGAGAGGGAGGGAGAGAGGGATGGAGGGAGAGAGTGAGAGAGGGATGGAGGGAGAGAGCGAGAGTGGGAGGGAGAGAGGGATGGAGGGAGAGAGCGAGAGAGGGAGGGAGAGAGGGATGGAGGGAGAGAGCGAGAGAGGGATGGAGGGAGAGAGCGAGAGTGGGAGGGAGAGAGGGATGGAGGGAGAGAGCGAGAGAGGGAGGGAGCGAGGGAGAGAGCGAGGGATGGAGAGAGCGATGTAGAGAAACAGGGAGCGAGGGAGGGAGAGCGAGGAAAGGAGAGAGAGGGAGCGAGAGAGGGATGGAGGGAGAGAGGGAGCGAGCGAGGGAGGGAAATAGATGTGTGTATGCCGGGTGTGGTGGCGCAGTCGAAGAAGGCGTCTGCTGCAGGGACCTGTGATCAACCTCATGGTCATAGTTTTTTTTATCTAGCCCCGCCCCCTCCCCCACTGACCCCGCCCCCACCGGTGCGGCCCTCGGAAACAAACCACACTGTAAATTTGGCCCCCGAGAGAAAGTTTGTGAGTACCCATGCTCTATACTATGGGGTTCGAAGACCCCTAGTTACTAGTGTATTGTTCAACTCAACAGAGGGAGTGCTACAGCCTTCTGTCTCTATGTGCTAATGACAGTCACAGATTTAAAGATTATTAAAACAAAGTCTGTGTATGTGCCCTGTACATGTGTGAATCTAACACCTCACTCTACCCTTCTCTAGTGAAAAAAGGGGAGGGGAGGTTGGCAGCGCCTCACGGGAGCAACACCCGGGGGAGGATATGGCAGACTGGTACTCGCCTGGATCCTCACGTTCTCATCATCAGCAACTGCCAACCTAGAAAAGAAAAGGGATAAAGAGGGTGCAAAAGAAAAACTATGTGTTGTGCGTGTTATTGAACCCCTACAACTTTATTCTGTGCTGTATGCCCGTTCTAATTAAAAACAACCAACATGTTTCATCACCGTGAGTTACCAAGTTTGTAGTAGGTAAGTTATCTCCACCGAGACCAAGTGAGTAAATGTATGTGTATGTGTGATTTTATCCCATGTGTTACCATAGGTACAATAAAGGGAGAATCCAGACGTGCAGGATTCACGCTGACCCAACAACAAAAAAACCCTGATGAAATCGCCGGTAAAGTAACTCACGGTGATGAAACATGTTGGTTGTTTTTAATTAGAACGGGCATACAGCACAGAATAAAGTTGTAGGGCTAGTATAGCTCAGTTCTTTTTAAGGTGGCGGGACCACACCTCGAACTAAGGAGGTTTGGTATACCGTAGCGGGTCACTAACACGCACAACACATAGAGTTTTTCTTTTGCACAGTCTTTATCCCTTTTCTTTTATAGGTTGGCAGTTGCTGATGATGAGAACGTGAGGATCCAGGCGAGTACCAGTCTGCCATATCCTCCCCCGGGTGTTGCTCCCGTGAGGCGCTGCCAACCTCCCCTCCCCTTTTTTCACTAGAGAAGGGTAGAGTGAGGTGTTAGATTCACACATGTACAAGGCACAAACACAGACTTTGTTTTAATAATCTTTAAATCTGTGTCATTAGCACATAGAGACAGAAGGCTGTAGCACTCCCTCTGTTGAGTTGAACAATACACTAGTTACTAGTTACTACTAGTGCTCAACGAATATTATTGTTTTTGATTGAGCTAACAAGTTAGCACTACAATAGGTCGTGATAACCGACCATTTGTTTGTTTTGAGCACCACTTACTACTACATAACTGTACATTCCTTACCAGCAGTGCGCTCTTTCCTAACAGTTACCATACCTTTATAGTAGTTACTAGGGGTCTTCGAACCCCATAGTATAGAAGGACAGGCATATGAGTGTTTATAATCCCTATGATGTAGCCAAAGTAGCTGCGAGTGGTGCCCGATATTAATAGTTCTTTTAACTCTCAGGGGCAATTTTTTTTTTTAAGTATTAACAGCCCACCCTTTGCTCTACCTGATGACGATGGGGTTGCTGGTAAATCATAAGAAGTAAACCCATCAAAGTGAACAACTTCAGTACTCCAAGTTTCCTGTAGGCAAAATATATCATGTAAATTAAGAAACTCCTTCCAACCTAGCAAATTCTTCTTACTTGCTATTCCGGCTATGTTCCAGGTGGCAATGGTATAGCCACAGGCTGATGGGTTTCCTGAGTAATATAAAGGTAAATCACAAGTATCACTACCTGTGCTACTGCTACTGTCACTGACAGCTCCCTCACTAAGATCTTCAGGCAATATGTGTGGAACTGGACTCACTGCCATTCTATGCCCGGTATTCACATCTAAATTAACTCCTGCTTTTACAGCTTGGTGCGTTGAATGATGAACAGACATATTTTTGTCACATGACGAGTGTTGAGCATGGTAAGGGCATCCGTGACCTTGTTATACACACTTCCCGCAGGATACCCTGTGCCTGTCGGCCTAATACCACCTGATTCCCTCTGAGGCAGACGAGCTGTTACCTGTCATTCGTTAATATCTAGTGTGCTAAGAGTGGAAAATCTGTTGAATGTAGGAACACCAAAATGTGGCTGCGGGATAGCTACTGGTTTAGTTCTGTATAGCTCCTGATCCCTACCTACATTAGGTGAAGGTCTTAGATGTCTGTAAAAGAAACCAAGGGGTAGGAGAGAGGCAATACGATCTTTGTACGGGTTAGTAGCTGCTCTTTCGGGCCCAAATGGGGTTCTTAAAATTGATGATTACACAATCCCCACACAATGTTTTTCTTGAGGGCCCGATCCAATTCACTCTCCTGGTCAAGAGTATCTGATCAGCATGACCTACTGAGAAATCACAGTTTTGGTGCAGTTAGTGCACCACTTTATTGTTTAAGGTGTCATACTTTTCTTTTTGTCCCTTCTCTAGTTGTGGGACATTAACCAATACTGCCACATATGGGCAGCATTCTGGCGGTACATTAACCGGCAGGTCAGCTTGCCCCACATGCTCCTCCCCCACCTTATGTTTATTGGGGGCCTGTGTTGACTCTTGGCTTACAGGCCTAATCCCTCTACTAGGGTTTGGATATCTACTTTGTAACCCTATCTGTCCATCACCTGTAAGGATCATCTTGGCAGCTACTGTAAGTGGTGGGTTAACAGTACTTTGGCCTTCGCCAGTCCTGTTAGGGCTATATGAGTTGCTTATATTGCTAGATATTGTATTTCCTTTTGCATTACTGTTGGTTAGGCCTGAATTGTGTCCACCCTTTAATTCATTTGCCATCTCCCTGACATGTTTCAATGTATTACTAAGTTTGATGACTTCTCCTTTGAGTTTATCTATTTTATCAAACAATGGTTTAATGGATAATTCAATTTTTTTGTGTTATAAGCGTTACAATGTAATTAACTTGTTCATCAGACATAAGGTTTGAGCCAGGAATTTTATCGGGTATCTTGCTCGTAGGATTCAGGGGGAGGCCTTTTTTAGTTTTACAATAAGTCCCAGGTTTTGCTTGATCTTTCCTACAACTCCGTTTCTTTTTTGGGGTTGCTGTGCCACTGATTAATGGTGCTCGCGGGGCCTCAATTTGCAATGATAGATCATGGATGGGAGCAGGGGTCGCCGGGCTCACAAGGGAGATACATTCTAGGACATTATTTGTAGTATCCTCCACCTCTGGACATGTGTATCCTCTATCCCAGTGCCCACTCCTAATGATAGGCGGCGCTCCGCCCTGTTAATCTCAACATTAATGGCGCTAACCGCCTTAACTAAATAAGCATCCATAGTCGAACATGATGAATCTGCAACATTTTTTGGGTTTTCAATAGCTTACGCTTCTACATCCTAGTATTGTATGTATAATATAATATTTATAGCAATAGTAATTTACCAAGTCTAGGGGTATGCGCTGTAAGGGATGCCTATAGGGTCCACTACAATGGATAAATTGCAATAGATACAGCCACTGGGAACTAGATTATAGCTGTATTAAATTAAAATAAAACTACATACATACAAAATATCCCAAGACCTAGAACCCTAGGATAATACCATTTATCATGGGGTACAAAGTGCTAATAATAATATAAAGTGCTTGGAATGCCGATTACTGAGGGTACTGAGGGTACTGAGGGTACTAATAATGTGACAATAACACCAAGACCACAGTCTATAGAAATAAGACACACATAAAAAGGAGCATGTAACAGCTCTTAATGTCTCAGCGCTCAAAGCACTTAAAATCCCTTGAGGAAGTCCTGACAATTCAGGGTAAGTCCGGTATCAGGTTGCCCTGTGTTGCTGATCAAGCTGTTAACAGTGCACGAGCTTCAAACATCAAATGGTGTAGCCCTGCCCTGCCGCGTCAGGGTTTTAAGGAGCTGGGTGGCTGACGCGCTGTGGGCATTGGCAGCTGCGCGACGGCGCTCAGGGCCGCATGGGGTACTGGGAGATGTAATCCTTCGATCTCCCGGTCCCAGTCCGCTTTCGCTTCCAAGAGCAGCTCCCCACCCCAGCAGGGCCGGTGGTTGCAGGTCCAGAAACAAGTACACAGCTGAATAAACCTTTTGTGAAGTGAGGAGCCGATGCAATAGTTATATTCCTTTACTGGAAAACCAAGGGCCCTGGACCAGCCCAGCCTTGTCCGCCCGCGCATGTCCCCGCTCCTGGAGGCCGGCTGCTGCTTTAAGCGCCGGCTGGCGCGAATCACTGATGCGGCTCCTGCAGCGGTGCCCCCTGGTTGCTGGGGTCCTCGGTGCGGCGAGAGGCGCAAGCAGTAAAATGCCCCCGGTAGAGTTCAAGGGCTTCCCGGCCCGCGGGAGCCTGGCTGCTGCTTTAAGTGCCGGCTGGTGCGAATCACTGCCGCGGCTCCTGCCGCGGTGCCCCCTGGTTGCTGGGGTCCTCGGTGTGGCGAGTGGCGCAAGCAGTAAATTGCCCCCGGTAGAGTTCAAGGGCTTCCCGCCCGTGGGAGGCCGACTGCTGCTTTAAGCGCCGGCTGGCACGAATCACTGATGCAGCTCCTGCCATAGTGCCCCCTGGTTGCTGGGGTCCTCGGTGCGGCGAGTGGCGCAAGCAGTAAAATTCCCCCGGTAGAGTTCAAGGGCAATCTTTGTCAATGTGAACCACAAAAAGTCACTAAATTAACATGTGCTTAACCACAATGTGGTGCGGGTTGGATCCAGGGATGAATGTAGGCTCACTAAGAATTGCATCATATTTCCTTGATGCGGGATGTTGTACTGCACAGCGGTGGTTCCGATGAGGAATGTGGGTTCCTGCATAGAGTTGTGTCCTGCTGCATTGGATCTGATGAGAAGCTGCAAGGGCTGGGTCTGGTTGTATCAGTTCCGATGGGGACCACATCTGGGCTTGCAGAGCATCTTTATCCCCGCTTCCAATGGTCCAGGAAGGGGGAGGCACCACTTGGGGTGTTATGACTCACAGCAGTCAGAGTCCAGGTCCCGGGTTTAAGAGTGTTGGAGTTCGTTGTGTCCCTGTAGCCCAGAACAGGAGGCCAGGCAACCAGCCCTTTAAGTCACTCTGGTAGTCTAGGGTTCAAGGTAAATGTCTAGTTCTTCTTCCTCAGGTAGTAGGGCAGCAGAGCAGTCCCTCCTGCAGGCAGGGTAGCAGAGCAGCTGGGAAGCCCTTTTTAATACCTGGTGCCTGCTTTGAAGCAGGATTACTGAACCCACTCACCCCAAAATAAATACTCACACAGTAATATATAAGGATAGCTCAATGCAATAAGAAATAAATAATTTACCAATGTATTACAGCTTTCAGGGGATCAATTATTAATGGGGGAAATGCTCCATTACTTTATGTGGTAATGTGAAAACAATTACATGTTTTTTTTTAGCCTCTTTCAAAGAGCCAACTAGGACTTAATATCTTTCTCAAGGACCATAGATTCCACCTACTGCATTGTCTTTGTCAAATTCCTGTACTGCAGTGAATGTTTGACATTGTTCAACATTATGTCCATCAATTGTTCTTTTTGCATTTATCACCCCGAGTGGGATGAGTATGTCCAGATGTAGGTCCCATGCTCTCCATAACACTGGAGTCAAGTTAGCCTGGCTGATGAGGGATCAAACCCTGAAACAGGTCCCAAGATGCTTATTTCCAGTCCGGGGAGAACCTGGCCTGCCAGTTCGGGCTAGACTATTCCCATAGGGAGCAGGGTCAAGACTGATTTGCATATGGATTGGTTTAAACATGAATGGCATTGGGTGCAAAAAAACTATGGATTTAGGCCCAGATCTCCATACTGTGGTGAACATTTGACATTCTCCATTAATCTGTCCATCAATCATTCTTTTTGCCTTTGTCAAATTCTCAGCACACCGCTGTCAAGACTTAGGTTCCACAGAAGAACCCAGCTATTCACAGCACACCAGCTATCACACCACCGGCTAATGTCTGTGAGAAATTGGATTGTTGGTTGAGAGGGTGTTGCAGGGATTCTGCACATATACAGAACTATGCGCAGGAAACCAGGACCTTGTGGATAGTGGTGTACCAACCTATCACTTCAGTGCCCCAAATCCCAAGAACCGACTAGCAATAGTGTCTCATTCGTTCTCCGAATAACAACGAAGCTACCAATGATTTGACAACCCAGAACACAACATTCCCGACTCTCTCAGGAATAGCGGGAGCAAGACAACTCTTTCGCACTCTCACTCATACTTGTCCACAATTAGATTATTCAGAGTCAAGGTATAGTTTAAAATGTTTATTTTAACTAACGCGCTTTATGGTACAGTACACATGCCATTACTAGCAGCAAAATGCATAAACACGATTTTGGAAGCATTGTCACAAATCCATAGAATACAATGGGGGTACCATATTACAATGACAGTGGAAAAAGGGCTATTGGGCCTAACCACCCTCCCTGTGACAAGAAGAAGTTTATTATAAAAAAAGAATAGCCCTGGGCTTTGTTAGCAGACCCCATACCTCAAGGCCTAGATGAAAGGTTTACATCTCAGGACTAGCACAGCTCTTCTCTCTGGAAAGGTCTCTCTCCAAGTGTGTGAACAACATGCTTTGCTGCAATATCCAGGGAGGACCTGGCCTGGCAGTTCATGCTGGACTGTTCCCCTTGGGCGCAGTGTCAAGACTGATTTGCATATGGCTGGGTCCAAACTGAAATGGCATGGTGAGCAAAAAAACAATGGATTTAGGCCCAGATCTCTGTACTGGGGTGAATGTATGGCATTGTTCTGCATTCTGTCCATCAATTGTTCTTTTTGTAGTCGCTGCAATATTAAAGCATACGACTTTCAGTAGTGTAGCTGTGAGTCATGTTATGTCTAGGTGCAAGGGACTAACCAGAACAGAATAACAAGGGGCTTTGTTTATCGACCTTGTACATTATGTGCAGAATAAACCTCAGAGCATAAGCAGAGAACGTGAAAGGCAGACAGTTTTCATGTGAAAAGGGCACAAACAAAGTCTTTCATTAAAGGCATGTAGTGTCGTGCGCAAAAGCAGCCTCATGGCAGCGAAGCTCATGCTAACTTAGCAATGTCTACAATGAACCCACCATCCATACTACAAGGGGCAAACGTGATGCTGCATAGCATTTTTAAATTCATGTAATATTTGTATAAAAACATTTAATTTAATTTTGCTTATTTGCACACTGTGTATAAAAAGTTAATTTAAAAGACAACTGATTTTTTAAAAAGAAATGTGTTTTTTCTATGATACTGTATGAATACACTGATATGAAAGGGATATAAGAGATTACCTGTATAGTGAAAACCAATGGAATGATTTTTAATTATTTTAATTATTTTAACTTTTGTAAATTTACATTGAATTATTACAATAAATATCAGAAATTTTTGCATATACTTGTGTAAAGTGTTATGAGACCAGAGAGTTTGTGAATTCTGAATTGATGTGTGAATATACAAAGAAGGTTTTGAAACTGGTATGTGGGGGATATCTTTTTGATTATACTGATAGGGAGGAAAGCCTACTCAAGTAACAGCCATAATCCTTGTCAGGGTGAACCACAAAAAATGACTAAATTAACATGTGCTTCTAGAGTTTGCCTCCTGCACAGGTATCTGGAATTTCTTGCCTCCCTGTCCTGGCCCCAGACTGTCTGGGATCACAATAGGCACGTGTGTGATATGGACCAGTGCCTTTGAAGTGCAAGTGTGGTAGGTGACAGCTCTACCCCACAACCGTGCCAGAGATGGTGTATCTTGCCAACGCCCAGACCCTCTATTGTGATGCTGTCTGGGAGGAATAATTCAAGGCCAAATGCCAACTACTCCTAGTCATGTGCCCCAGGAACAAACTGTAGACACCAAATAGGAGAAGAAAATGCCAACTTTCTAAAAGTGTCATTTTCAGATGTGTGACTTAAAAATCTGACTTTTACATTAAAGAGGGTTTTAAAGAACAATTCCTAAGAAAACATGGCTTTCCTACCTGCTTCAAATCAAAAGTTATTACTTATTAAATGTAACAAGGTAGCCTAATGTTATTCTATGGGAGAGGTAGGCCTCACAGTAGTGAAAAACATATTTATGAGTTTTCCAGTACAAGGACATGCAAAACTTAAAAGTACATGTCCATCTTTTTAAAAACGACACACCCTGACCTATGGGCTGTTTGGTGCCTATCATAGGGGTGACTTATATGTATTAAAAAGAATAGTTTAGGCCTGGCAAAAGGTTTTTTGTGACAGGTTAAAATTGCAGTTTAAAAACTGCACATACAGGCTTCAATGGCAGGCTAAAGACACATTTAGAAAGGCTACTTAAGTGGGTGGCGCAATATGTGCTGCAGGCCCACTAGTAGAATTTAATTTAGAGTCCCTGGGTACATGTAGTACCATTTCATTAGAGACTTACAAGTAAATTAAATGCCCCAATTGGGTGTAAGCCACTTTCACCATGTTCAAAGAAGAGAGCAGAAGCACTTTACCACTGATTAGTAGTGGTAAAGTGTACAGAGTCCTAAAATCCAACAGAAACGTGTTCAGAAAACTGGAGGGTTGAAGGTAAAAAGTTTGGGGGTGACCCTACAGAGACTGTCAGGTTCTACAAAGTCCATTTAGGGTTCCTGTTTTTCCAGATAACCCAGGATCTAAGAATCCCTCATAGCTCAGTAGCTCTGTCTGAACTTGCAGGCCTTCTCCAAATAAATCCTTCTGGGAGAAAAGGCTTTAGCCATTCAAGCTAATGATCAGCAGCTAACTCAGGCCTATTTTGACCTGAAAGCCATATCTGTAAACTGGGTTCCCCAGACATTGATAAGTAGGTGTCAATGCTTTCTCTGCCAATAGATCGAAATTCTAAAAATCCACTATCTGGGACATCTCCAGTTCTGATTAGCAGTATGGGTGGGTGAACTCACAGTTGTTGATAGGTAGGTATTAATGCTTCCTGTGACAGTAAATCAGAATTCTAAAAACTCCACTAACATGGACATCTCCATGTCTGATTAGCAGTATAAGTGGGGGAAACTCGTAGAGTTTTGCTCCACAGAATTCCTCAGAGTTATATAAAAACCTTGGTAGATTACACAGAGTTCTGCCAACGGGCGACAAATATGCAGCTCGGGCTGCAATTTAGCACTGGAATCATGAGCAATGTTGAACAATCAGTGTGAATGGCAACATGTGTTACACAAGAGCGCTAAACGATTCAAGTTGATTTTGCGTCAACTCAAGTAGAAAATCTACTTGATCTGGAACAAATCTTCTTGAGAGGCAGCTGCCTGACCGCAACCTCTCGAGACTACCTGCATTGCAAAATTACATTTGGGGATACCAAACCTTGCTCACTTGCCAGCTCACATTTTCTGGAGAAAAATCCTTCCATGTGGCGATTGGAGGAATATGCCTGGAACTCTGCATTAAATAGTAATTCATAGTGATACAAATTCAACCACTTCCAAAAGCGTAATGAAACATTCCACTTCCCTTTAATTAGAAGTCTTCAGAGCACAGGAGCAGGCACATTTCAGGGGCCTAGAAAGCAAAAACAATTACGGATGATCCATTACATATGGAATATACTACAGAAGAGTCCAAACACGTGATTCAGAGATGACGATGCTCACTGTGTTCTGTGAAAATGTGGGCAGTCTGCATTAAACCCTGCACCTTAACAGCATGCAACTCAGTTTAGCACACTTACTGATATATGACATCAGCACAAGGATGAGAAGACACAGTAGAAGAAGATTACAACAAAGGATTTGGTGGTCTCACCAATCGAGATTGTAAAAAGAAATTATGCCTCACCAAAGTGTTATTGATTTCCTTGGGCCTAATTTATATCTTGCATATAAGGATACTGTATCACAATGGTGACGGAGTATCCTTACCACCAAGATAACGTCTGCCCACCTAATTTAAATGTGGGTGGACCATTGGTTATTTAGATGGGAGGACATACAGGTCAATTTTCACTGCCTGTCCTACCTTTACTACTACTAAATGTCTTCTGTGAATACCAAAAGTAGTAAGTTTACCCAAAAGTAGTGAGTTGAATAAAAAGTAGTAAGTGCATTCCGTGAATACCAAAAATAGTAAGTGCCTTCTGTGAATACCAAAAGTAGTAAGTTTAGGATTCTGTCTCGGATTAGTTCTGTAAATCGGGCCCTCAGTCATTATTTTTTTATTTCCTAGAAGAAAAGCCCACCTCGGAATTTTCTTTTTGTCAATAACAATAAAATTAGCTTGATAGATGGCTCCTTAATGTTAATAGCATTAACAGGAACTGCAGTGACAGTGGTTCCTGCAAACAATTTAGAAATAACCGCCGGCTTGGTAGTCATTTCTAAATTTGGTTGCCAGGGACTCAATCAGGGGGACAGAGCAATTTAACCCATCAACCTGACCAAATTATCCTACTCCTACTGTGCAAAGCAATGAGCATATCAAATCCAAAAATCATTCGCCTCACTCCACGTTCACCGACACAGGGTTGCTATGCACACCACTATAGTGCGTCACACAATCTCAATGTGAGCTATGACTAAGCTCCTATAAGGCCCAAATAATTTGCCCTCAGAGTAAACCAGATGTCAGTAAGGAAAATCATGGCTTGGTAGCTTGGCCTAGGCAGCAATGTAAACTCAGAGAAAGTATGTGTGGTATGTGTCCTATAGCTAGTCAAAAAAAAGAAGTTAAGCCCCAAAAAACTTAAAGATCCACACCAATTGAGTTAAAAGTACATGATATTAAGCATAAGATACGTCACATACATTAGAGAGAAGCATTAGCAAGACTAATAGGTCTCGCCTTTACGAGAGGTTCTATTTTTGTTTTCTTTATCCTACAGTAGTTGATTCAATGTAGATTGTGTTTGCGTTAATAAAATAGTTCTTAATGTTTTGCTGATTAAATGATGTATGTTGATGTTTTGTCTGCCTCTGTAGACCGGTTAGCTTTGCAAATGTTTTTTGTCAATGTTGGACAGCTGAAGCATTAATATCCTGCACTACATCAATGGCATTGGAAACAATTATTGCACATTATATAAGCTCATTTTGGCAGATGTTCCGTGAGCTATAATACACGCTTTTGTTAAGCCATTGCAGCTCAGCACACAGAGACTTGGTACTTTCAGTAGGAAAGTCCAGAAGTTGTATGTAGAAGGTATTTATATATAAACCTAATTGAAAGTTAACGGAGCCCTTTATACTTTCAAGGCAGGGCCATAGCAACATATGATAGAAGTGGAAGTTGGTTAGTGGAGTATTGCTGATACAGTTTGACGTAAAAGTGTGAATCGATGTCTGTAAATTAATCACATCTTGCAGCATCATCTCTGAGCAACCCATCAGCAAACATGAGTCACGTGACTCAGCATGAAGATGATGGAGTCAGCTGCTCACATTACTGCATTTGTGTACCCTAGCACAACGTAAAGTTAATATAGTCTAATTCAGACAAAATAAATGCAAGAAAAAGCGATGAGTCTTGTTCTTTTCTCTTCTTTTTTGTTTAATCCGACATCCCAGAGTTCGGGGTCGATGTATTTTCAAGCCAAGCCTGGAATTATCGCCACATTAAAGAAATATATCAAAGACCTCATATTCAGCCGTGAACAAGTCGCATGTTCTAATGTGTACAGAAGGCGACGAAACACGTGTTGGCTTGGCTTGGCTTGAAAATACATCGACCCCGAACTCTGGGATGTCGGATTAAACAAAAAAGAAGAGAAAAGAACAAGACTCATTGCTTTTTCTTGCATTTATTTTGTCTGAATTAGACTGTAATAACTTTACGTTGTGCTAGGGTACACAAATTGTACTTTGTTCTGTTGGTTTCCAATCAGAGGTTTTGGGAGGCAGGTGGTTCTAAAGGTAAGGGGTTGGGGTTTAAAGGGGTTATATTATTTTTTTCCCCCTAGAAACCGAACACCGTATCCGATTGCCCATGGCTTTAAAGAACGATTTCTTTGCTTATTTGCCGGGTCAGCTTTCACCTGTAATTATCGCTGACCTTTTGACGAGAACTTTCCGACTTAATAGTATTTCGGTTTCTGTGTATCCACGGAAGTGAATTGGTTTTTAATTGAAACCATCTCTCTTTTATTCTTTTTTAACTGAATATGTAAATATACAAATGTTAGGTTGTGTACGCTATTTTTATAACTATGGACTTGGTCATGTCACTTAAACTTAGTTCCCCCTTTTAGCTCACCAACCCTTTTTTTTATAAGTTCTCACGGCTAGAAACCTGGATATTGAACTTGGGGCATTCATTACACTTTAGATTTTGGAGTGCTGACAGTTGACCAGTGATTATCATCGCAACATCCTATAAGGACTTAGTTTTTACATGCCACAGGACCGTGTGGCCTGGAATTATCGCCACATAAAAGGTAATTTCAACCTTTTTATGGCTGTCCTAACACATATGAATTAAGAAGAAATGTGTTGGCATACTAAATTTAGAATGTGACCAACACAAGTTTGTTGTCCCTTTTTGATACGTTTGCAGAAATATATCAAAGACCTCATATTCAGGTCAGTGTCTGTCTTTTTCTATTTAGTTTGGAGAATGCTTACATTCCATTCAATTACATCAATTACTCGTTACAGTGGCAATGTGGCTTTTTTGTCACAAACCCAGAATCAAGGGTTACAACCTACGGATCAACGCGAAGTCTTAACATCAAGCGGAAAACCAGACGAGGAAACAACAGGAAAATCGTTAAGGAGCGGGAGGACAGTAGTCTGATCATAAATATATCTTCAACAGCTCTTACTCAACAACAAACAAGAGTCCTAAACATGGGTTTATCTTTTGTTCCCACAGTTAGAGCAACTGAAATGGAGTTGGAAGGAGCATTCTACCGCTTCATGAGAACATTAAGACTGAAACACTTTTTTAACAACATAGTGCCATCAACAGACACAACACAGTCTGAGTACAGTACACGTTTTAAACCCAAGAGTACATTTCAACCACCCATTTCTCACAAAATGCTTGATACTTTCGAGACAATGGTGAAGAAAGACATACAAGCTCTGGACTACAAGTCTAGTAAACGCGGCAATCTGACAAGATCTGAACAACGGACTCTGCATAATCTAGCTATGAATCGTACTATTCAAATACAACCAGCTGACAAAGGAGGAGCAATGGTGGTAATGGATAAGCATTTCTACATGGCAAAAGTTGAGGAGCATGTTTCAGACACAGACACCTATCAACTTCTGGACAGAGACCCAACCACGACACTGCAGTTAATGCTTAAAGATCTATTATTGGGAGCACGAGAACAAGAATGGATAGATGAGAAGATCCAAAGCTTTCTGACGACGAACCATCCACGCTGTCCAAAACTTTACATGCTCCCTAAGGTGCATAAACACCTGACAAACCCTCCTTGCAGACCTATTGTTTCGGGGTGTGGGTCTTTATTTGACCCCCTCGGTAAATTTTTGGATTTCTTTCTGCAGCAATTCGTTCAAAAATGGAGATCTTACATTCGGGATACGGGCGATTTCTTAACAAAGATCTCAGAAATTGGCTGTGAAATGGATGAGAATTGGATTCTATGCACAATAGACGTAATTTCTCTATACACCTCGATTCCACATTCAGACGGATTAGACTCAGTGGAATGGGCTCTTCTACAAATGGATGATTTACCTACAGAGAAAGTGTTCCTTCTGCAGCTATTAAAATTCTGTTTGCATAACAGTTACTTCGAATGGGATCAACGGTTCTACGCCCAAATGACTGGTACATCTATGGGCTTTGCAGGGGCTCCTGCATATGCAAATATTTTTATGGCACAATTTGAGGCAGAACACGTGTTTGAGACAGCAGCATGGACACAAATTAAGATGCACTGTCGTTTTATAGACGATATCTTCTTAGTCTGGCGAGGCACTGAGGAATCTTTACTCGAGACAATACATTACTTGAATTCGGTAAACCCCAGGATTCAATTCACCCATAAAATTGATTCTAAGACAATGGATTTCCTGGATGTGAGGATTCAAAAACAACCCACAGGGTTTCACACAGAACTGTATACTAAGATAACGGATCGAAATAGTGCGTTACATTACGCTAGTTTCCACCCACGAAGATTGGTAGAGAATTTACCCCTCTCTCAATTCATTCGTATCAAGAGGATCTGTTCACAAACTACCACAAGTGAGACTAATATCGAGAAGTTTGTTCAAAGATACCAAGACCGTGGATATCCTGATTCTATTATACAACGCAGCAGAGAGCGAGTGACAGGAATGAACAGAGATACATTGTTGCAACCAAGATCAAAAACTAACCAGGATAGAATGGTATTTGTGACCAAGTTTACTACAGTGTCACCAAAGATTAAACGTATTGTCAACCAACGTTGGGAACTACTTTCCACAGAAACAGAGTTTAACGGGATATTTGCTCAACTACCAATGCATGCATATAGGCGAGGACCTAACATGAGACAAATTTTGAAGGGTAGAGAAAAAGAAGACCAACATGGTGATTACAGAGGAACAACCCGGTGCCTGAACTGTGTGAATTGCAATAATATAATTACTGGTAACACTTTTTCACACCCCACCACTGGCAAGACAATCAAACTAAGACACAGCAGTGACTGCAACACTCAAAATGTAGTCTATGGCATCAAATGCCCATGTGGCAAGTTGTATATTGGGAAAACAGAGCGAAAGCTCAAAATTCGACTGAATGAACATAAGAGCAGAATACGCAACCAGAACTTATCATCTCCTTTGGCTACCCATTGGAAAGAGTCCAGTCATACGATCTCCCAACTACGATGTTTTATCATTGAGAAGGTGGTGATTAAAACAGGTGTTGATAATAGACTTTGTCTCCTTCAACGTGAGTTGTACTGGATTAAATGCCTGCAGAAAATGCAGCCTAAGGGATTAAATGACAGATATGACCTTTCATGTTACCTGTAGGGTTCTAGATATTGGACATTTATTCATACCAATCTTATTGAGATGATTCACAATTCATTACACTGTAGGCTTATTTGAGATATGTTAAGTTCATCAGGTTTTACTTGAAATTTACTATGTGGTTTGCCTTTGAAATATACACTACCCATAGTGGCATCATTATAAGTCAGTAAGATACTAAGTTAACCATGTTACATTTTTCAACATTGAATCCATCAAATGTATTTGTATGTATATACCTACGATGATTGTCACTATGCACTAAGCTGACTACATGTTCACATGTATACACCTAGGATGATTGTCATCATGTACTAAGCTGATTATATGTTTGTACGGATTCACATTAACTGAGTCATAGTATTGACCACTGAATTTGCCAGAGTGATCTGTACGTATATTTCCTAAACGTCTGTCACCATGTATTATGCTCACATTTTAGCATATCTATTAGATTGTATTATTGAGATATAACAGATGAGATGTTCATGCGTTTCATAACATAGTGGGATAAGTGCATATTCGAGTCTGTTTATCAAATGTACTGTGAACACAGAAGGATATTTTGTTCAGACACATTTTCATTAACCACCGTGAGTTATCATTTTAATAATCACAATATCATTTTTTTATATTATTTTTTTGTGTTTACCTTTGGTTGAACATACACGTCCGATTCTCTTTAAGAATTATAAATGTTGAGATGTCACATCAGATTTTGAGCATGCAATACAATCTTTCGTCCCCTCCACACATCTCGCGTTCATATACCAGAGTGGAATTTTACAACATTGAGTGTAGACTGAGCCTCAGTAATGAGCGATATATTCACATTGTTATACTACACTGCGCTTTTTTAGCAGGGATCTTGTGTTGAAATAATATGATCCAACCACTCTTTAAAATGGTGCCTTAGGTTTTCTTTATAATCGGAACATTTTGTTGTTTAGTCCGTTTTTTTTTGATTACGGAAATACGCTCTTGATATGGTATATCCCAGTAATGGCGTGGGACGTTTGTTTCAAGACCACTCGATGTAAGCAGGAGTACGTGGTTGTGATCCTACTGTTTAAAGTATTGGCGACGCTTCGTTCAGGTAAAGGGTCGCTCGTTTTTGAGCGTGATAGATGACTACATTAGTTTGAACGTTTTTGGGCAGTCACAGTTTATAAACTACTCGTTTTCGTGTTTCAGGTTAGAAAATAGCACTCATAAGGTACGTGGCTTTGGATATGGCGGATTGATTTCGTTAATTTGGAGTTTCTTTCAAGTACCTAAAACTATATCATATTTTATAGATTGGAATAGTCCACGCAGATCAGGTAGGACTTTACGCTTTTGCTGTATTTTTTCATCTCTGAGTAGCTGATTATACCAGTATTTTGTGAATGTCCACGAACAAATGTTTTGGTTGTTAATTGTTTCTACAGGGTATTAAATCTCAGATACACCTAGGTAAGCGGCCACTTATTTACTTTTTACAGATGAATTACATTGTCATATCTTTTTATTTACCGCTGGCCTTTCACTTTATTCTTACAGTGTACTCAACAGACTCATTTCCACTAGAGGTATGATGAAACACCATTTGTATATACACACCCCCATGACATTTAACCGACATAACACACTCACTTGTTCCATTGTTTCTATTCTCATTACAGATTAGCCCCTGATGAAGGCACACCTTTGTGCCGAAATGCATTGGGCATGACATGAAAATCAAGTACTATGTAATCTGCGTCGTGATAACATGAATTTAAAATGTTTTCTGTAAAGAATTGAGAACCATAAGATAAATGTGTTCAATTGAATTATAAATGTACCTGGTCATAACATTATGATGATTAGGGAAGCATCAGCTTATGAATTAAAATAACTGAAGTCTCATATTGCTATTGTGTTTATATTGATTATAATTTGGAGTGTTGGATAACACACAGTGAACAGTGCGCAACTAGATGAGATTTTTCTCACCTAAACTTACATTCCATTCACAGCATTTGGGTTGCTTTAACAACCTAGGGAATCTAAGGTTACTTTGCCTCGTCTATTGAGACGTTGGTCCCCTTTAAGCATGACTCGCTTTTGGTCCACATGACAGTGAGGCTAACATGTATTGTCAATTCGGTGCTAATTTAATACACATATATATATTTTTTCACAAGCACTTGGTGTTTTTCCATGCTATTACTTTAATCATCCTTTGATGCTGCACTATTTGTATTTCTGACCCGTCTTAAAGCCCCCTTCTTTAACTATGTTAATTATGAGACAATCAAGGACAACACTGGGTGTTGTGTTTTGCTGCTGGGGTGCACATTATTTGGAACTACTCACAAATGTGCATATCCAAATGAGAAAACCGAATTTCTGACATTGTACCATATATGTTTTAAAACCTAGCCGTGAACAAGTCGCATGTTCTAATGTGTACAGAAGGCGACGAAACACGTGTTGGCTTGGCTTGAAAATACATCGACCCCGAACTCTGGGATGTCGGATTAAACAAAAAAGAAGAGAAAAAAAAAAAAATGAGTTTCCGGGCGTGATGAGAGACAACGCGGATTTGGCGTGTGTCGGAGCATAAACAGATTTTGGAGTGCTGACAGTTGACCAGTGATTGTCATCGCAACATCCTATAAGGACTTACTTTTTACATGCCACGGGACCGTGTGGCCTGGAATTATCGCCACATGAAAGAAATTTATCAAAGACCTCATATTCAGCCGCGAACAAGTCGCATGTTCTAATGTGTACAGAAGACGACGTAACATGTGTTGGCTTGGCTTGGCTTGAAAATACATTGACCCCGAACTCTGGGATGTCAGATTAAACAAAAGAAGAGAAAAGAACAAGACTCATCGCTTTTTCTTGCATTTATTTTGTCTGAATTAGACTGTATTAACTTTACGTTGTGCTAGGGTACACGAATTGTACTTTGTTCTTTTGGTTTCCAATCAGAGGTTTTGGGAGGCGGGTGGTTCTCCTCTACCCTATAGCACCGTTAACAAATAGTATCAGATTATAGGAATAACGATTAGTGTACTGCCCTTCAGCGCCTAGCAACCTATCAAATATACCACCCATTTCTGCCAGAATTCACATTACTGCATTCCTTGCTCCTGAATGTTAACTTTTGGAATTTGCGAAGCAGCCGCATAACTGTGCACTAATGGCTCCTTTTTTATAAAATACCTAGCTGTAAAGCTTTGGGTTTACATATATGATTGCGATAATTATTGTTAATGCATTGTGCCACTGTGTGATGATTAGCGGACTCACACGTGCATATAGCACTCCATCAGAAGCATTTGTAATGAGCGGCCAAGAAGCTAAAGGGGGACTCAGAGGGGAAGGAAGGAAAGAGTGGCTGATGACGGAAGGGGCAAGCAGCGATGAGGGATGGATGGGTGGACAAAACAGGCCCCCTCAGAAAAGAGCAAATGTGGCGAGATAAGAACAACATTTATAGGGCTATTTACTGAAACGGCTCCAGGAGCATCAACACTACAAAGAAGAAAAAGGGTATTTTCCCAAAACACAGGCTGAAAGAAACAAAACAGAATGGTGTGCACACACGAACTGAAATAGACAAAAGTCAACTGTTTGTTTTACAAAGTATATAGCTGTAACATTTTGTGTTTGCATATATGGTTGCGATAATTATTGTTAGTGTATTGTGCCTCTGCGTGATGATTGGTGGTCTCCTGTGTGTGTAGCTCTCGTTTGGAAGCCTGGAATCTAAAGCAGGACTCAGAGGGGAGGAGACAGAAAGAAAGTTTGATGACGGAGGGGGCAAGAAGCGATGAGGGAGGGTGTGGGTGGATGGAACAAGCACCCTGGGAAACAGAAAATGCAATGAATTAAGGACAAGATTTACAGGGTTGTTTATAGAAATGGTGCTACGAGTATCAATATTACAAAGAAGCAAAAGTGAACCTACCCAAAATACAGGCTGAAAGAAATGAAGAAAATAGTGCTCATACATGAAGTGAAATAGACAAAAGTGAAAACATACAAGTAATAGGCCAATGGTTTGTGTGAGGGAGCAAGACACAAGAAGTTGGGATAAAAACACAGATTTCAGACATAGAAGCAAGGTTATAGGAAGGACATGCAAAGAAAAGAATCAAAAATAATGGGCGGGTTGTAAGCCTACAGAGTGGATACATCCTGTGTTTAGGAGACAGCGCATGCGCTGCCTAGGCGAGACCTAAAAAATAAATAGAAAGTGATGAAAAGGTTATGGGGTAGGGCTGTTGAAGGGCACTTGGCTCAAATCTGCTTGCTAGTTGAGGAGGGCCTGAATCCATATGCAGGCTCTTCAAAGAATTGCGTGCTGTGTGGTAATCCTTGACTGGGTGAAGGTGGTCTTGCAGCATAGAATGATGTTGGTATGAAAGGCACTCTTGATTCTAATGTTGACTCAATAGCGAGTGCCGGTAATATAAAAATTCTTATTAAAGGGGTAATGTGAAAAATCCCAATGTAGTTTGTACATTTCTTAAGGGATAGCTCCACATTACCTAGCCCCCTTTCTTCAACCACTCTGAGCAACAGCTCGTCTCAGCTTGAGAGCACTCAGACCCTTCAGAGCTCATCTTAGCTACACACTATTCTGGTATCTTGGACAGGCAAGTCTCCAAAGAGGGGTCCAAATATCTATGTGGACTCCAAAGAAAGGATCTTGTCTCTCCAGTTCTGCAGACAGGGGCTGGGGACATACGTACATGTCACAGGAGGGAACAACACTCCATTAAAATCTCTGGCATGGAGACTGGAATCCTTCTTTTGGAAAGAAGGGGAGGCTTCTTTCTTCAATAGATTCATTCAGGTTCTATATTTGATGTGACTCTAGCATGGGCTGTTCATGGGTACATATATTCTACTATTGATAGTATTCTTTAAACCAATTGTAATTCAAATAATGATTCCACTCTTACCTTGATGGATTCAGTACTCTGAAAAGGCACTTTGTAGCACAAATTATTTCCTAGAGCCCCTTACACTAAAATGTTAAGTTATTGCAACCCAGTTCTTGCCATTTACATTTCTCTTCTGTCTCCTAGTTCAAAATATGTCAATCCTTCTTCATTACAAAGTAAAACCAGAGTGCTAAGACAAGCACTGGGTTAGGGTGTCACAGGTCCTACCCTGATGAAAATGTTACTGGGAGGCCAAAAGCAGTGTCTTACATCCTTCCCTTGATTGGATCTGGAGCCATTTGTACTC
The DNA here is from genome assembly GCF_964261635.1 of Lissotriton helveticus. Classification (NCBI taxonomy): domain Eukaryota; kingdom Metazoa; phylum Chordata; class Amphibia; order Caudata; family Salamandridae; genus Lissotriton; species Lissotriton helveticus. Next base: position 1,629,295,054 of record NC_136063.1, on the reverse strand, counting down.
TGAAGTGCAGACTAGTGTGATTAGTAGAAAAGGAGTAAAGTGTTCGGGACTCAAGCCAGAAATATCAATATAATATAAATACTGTCTGGCCTAATCCAAGTAGATGCTTTTTCCATAAGACATTCATAGTAACTGGAATCTTACTTCAATAACTATCTTCGTACACAAGACTACTTGTAGGCTGTGGATTTTGTTCTCATCATACTTACCATTCAAATATTTTAGGTAATGGCAAGCTGGCAAGATGACTACACATTCCGATACTGAGGGAACAGCCTGCAGCATGGCTGTTAGACCACATGACACCCCAAAAAATGGGCAAACTTATTTTCTTACAACTATCCAGGTCGATCTGACCCAGTTTAGAATGCTGTGAATAACATTCAAATAAGATGGGTCACTGGGAATGGAATGATAGCTCAGACAGGTGATGATTGATTTTTCTAAACTCGTAACAGTATTGAAAATTTTCTTCTCAAAGAATGAGCCCAAATTAGGGAAAGTAATTGCATATGTGAGGATTAGTAAAACATGCAGTAGCACTTTCCTTGACAAAAATGAAAGTCTGACTATGGCACAGAAGTCCCCTATGGCATAATCCAACATGTTTGGAACCGTGTCAGCAATCTCGTTCTTCTCACCCAACTCTATCAGGCTAAGAACAAAGAATAGAAAGCATAAAAGGGAATTCACTTGTGGAGGATGCCCTAACAAACTCCCACTATCACCTGAACACCCAGCCACCTACCGTCACACAGCTATTTCCAACCTAGAACGTCTATGTAAAAGTCACTGATGCCACCATGAACTCCTAGGGCAGCATTATGCATACAGTGCACTTTACCTGTTTGTGCCATGGCATGTACAGTACAATATGCCTTATTTGACTGAAAGTGCAGTACCTTTTTGTGCTGCACTTTCAGTACATCTTCTAAGGGCATGTTTGCCTCTGCACCTCCATCCATAATACTGCTCAGAATCAAAGTGATTTCCTTATTTGCACGTGACTACACCCCATCCTGATGAGGAAATACCTTCTCATGACAGCGCTGCCGCTACATGTGTGCCAGTGCTATCAGTATTACAGAAGAGGATGCCCAAGCCTCTACAGCCCTTGCTGAAATACCATTGGGCTCCATGGTGCACAAAGCAGGTGCACACGCCCATTGGGCCACTAGGGCACAATGTATATTATGGCTGTAGGACAGAAATGTACGAACATGAACTTAAGTGATGTGACCTTGCCCCTCTAAGTAAACAAAAAGTGTTCATCCGCTATAATTACTATAAAAGAAAAAGAAAGCGAGGACAGAGGAGTAATGTGTATAGACATTTCCCAAATATTTCAGTAGCTCTGTCACTTTTGGGTTGCTCTTTGCAGCGTGATGAATCTTCCATTTTCCTATCACCAGTTTAAGCATCATGAGGAATCTAAACATTTCATTTTGTTAGTGACACCATTAGGGACTTTTAGACTTAGATGATTAATTTTACTAGGTGACATAAGCAGTTGGATTTTTTCAATAGCTTATGAAGAATAGGTTGTATGGGGCATAGAGAGTCTCACCCTACCTGGATGAACCATTAGTTAATGAGGAAGGTAGAAGAACATGATACGGTTAGGTTTGAGGCATTGGTGAGGTTGGGTCAAATGGGCACATAGTGAAAAAAGAGAAGTGTCAGTTCAAATAGAGTTTAGTAGCATATCTGAAGTTAACAACAACTAAGTATGGGATCTGAACTAAACTGAATTTGCATAGAGAAAGAGCTAGTGAGATATTTTCTCGGTTTGGCTTAGCACTATTCTACGCTTGTCAAGGATATCACAAAAATTGTGTGTCGATTCAGAGACTTAAACAAAAGGGGTCGAATTTGGATGGACAAAGCAGGCATATGTGTGGACAGGATTGGCCTACCTGACAGGATGGCTGGTGAGGAGCTGTACCCAGAACTAATTACACATCAAAGGGCTTTGCCTCCTACATGCACAAAGGAAGCTGGTACCAGGTCTGTTCCACCTTTTGTCACACCCAGCCAGTTTGGACCCTTGAAAGGGAAAGAGAAAGAACTCACCTGATATGAACCGGGTTATCTAGCCTTTTGGAGCCCACATCAGCTACAGCCTGCAGCTTTGTCACGCCAGAGAGTTTTGACTTCCCAAAAAGAGAATAGGCCTGATTACGACTACCACAGCCTCAGTGGTGGTCTGTGGACAACCTGCATAGTGGTCCACCCGCCTTATTACGACTTTGGCAGGGGACCACCACTGGACCGCTGCTACCGCTGGGGATCCGTCATTCTGCAGCAGTGGCTCAGTGGTTAGAGAAAGTAATATGCTGGTGGTGCCACTGCGATATTGCAGAGTATATTACGAGTTTTGTTTTGTCACATCCATGTGATGGTGAGGAAACCGTGGGGCCCAAATAGGACCTCCTGCCACTCTTGGGCCAGCGGATACATGCAGGGGGGCACATGTTGTGCCCCCCTTTGTATTTGCACCCCCAGTTCCTGCACACTATGGAATGCACAACATTGTGCATTCTATATCATGCAGGAACTGGCAGCGTTAGTCCTATGTGTCTTAGATATGCACCACCGTAACAGCACCACAGCAAGCACTGCCAACCAGAATTAAACTCGTACTCTGGGGGGCAGTCTGAATCTGGTTTTGGTGGTCTTCCTGCAGGGTGCTGGCATAGCCGCCAAACTCATAATCAGGCCCTAAATCTGAACATCAGATTCTTCACCTTGACTTTATCCAGCAGTTCCACAAGGATGAAGCCTTCTCCTTGAACACTGCCAGCTGTCTTGCTCCACTGAACTCTTACCTTCTCAGACATTTCTCTTCAAACTTTCTTTTAAGTCTGAAGGTGAGCGGAGACCGGGCCTAGTCCTCCACTTCATGCATGTGACCCATGCACGAATGTGGGCAGCCTTAATTTTCAACTTGGCCCAGTCTTGCGTGACTAGATGTATGTATGAGGTTGGTGCTATGCTCTTTTAGGTGTTATTTTACACTTGCAACTAATTAGATATTTGTCATTCTGGTGACATATATTTTATTAAAATGTACTCTGTTTCTCTTAATTGGTGTGTGATTTATATTGTGCTTTGTTTCAACATTACTCCTGTATTGGTTCTGCATAAATACTTTACATATTGCATCTAAGGCAAGCCTGACTGCTTTTGTGCCAGGCTACCAGAGGGTTTAGCACAGGCTAACTTAGTGACTTTGTGTGGTTCACCTTGACAAGGATTGTGGCTGTTACTTGAGTACAGTTTTCCCCCTCAACCAACAACCCAGTTTCTCACAGGCATTAAACAGGAACTGACAGCAAAAGGTGTGACTGCAGTAGTGTACTTTTCTCTGCAGTAGCGGTTATAGTAGGAGGAGTAGAAATTCTTATTTGTGCACGTTGATTCATCAAAAGCCTTCCTTTGGGTCTTAAGACAAACTAAATGAAAGGTGACTAGAGGGATGGGGTAATTCTGGGTGTGCTTTTGGGGAGAGAGTGACTATTTGTGACTTGAGCGGTGTGGAACAAAGGAAATCATATCTAGGATTGAGAGTGGTGTTTTGGTAAGGTTTCGGAAAATTGGTTTGTGGGAATTGTGGTGTGCTATATGGTGTGATTCTGTGACATCACCGTGCAATACACTCACAAAACCACCTTGGGTCCAGTTAGCCTAGTTTGCAAAACTGCTTGCTCAATCCAGGGTAGCTGTGGCTTCAAGCAGCAAGGCTTAAACAAAGGAACAAGTGTAAATCATTTAGATGCACCAAACAACAGAATGAGAAAGTCACCTAACACAAAAGAAATTGAATACAAATTTATAAAAATAGATTAATTTTAATATATTTTTATACCCCAATATGAACAAAATCATCCACAAGGCTCCAGAGACTTTTAAGTAAAACTTAAATCTCCGTTTTTTCGTCCAAGTGTCTGGCCCAGACTGGGCAACCAGTTCCTACTGGAAGAGGGTCAGGGGGGGGCAATGAAGAGTTTTTGGAAGTTACCTAGATTCCAAAGCAGTCTTGAGTCCAGTTCCACGCTATATGCAAGGACCGCTATAAACTTCAATATAGTGGTACTGATGCTGAATATACAGGATACTAGAGATGTTGAAAGATAGTCTGGGTGTTGTGCGGTCAACGGGGGCCTTCCCGGGGTTATTCCCTGATCCACGGGTGAAGTGGGGTGACTTGGGCCACAAGGATTGGCGTCTCTCAAAGTCCTCTTTGAGCCAGCAAAAGCCAGGCAACGCCAGGTTTACTGCTCTCCAGTCACAGCAGGTACAGCTGTATTATTTTGTGAGGGCTAGTGTCCTTTGGTGACCAACCTTCATTCTGATGACTCTCCTGGGTCCAGCAGACTTTGGTGCAACTTTTGAGCATCCCGTCAGCTGTCAGTGGCAAAATCGCAGAAGTGGCTGCTAACAAGCCAGAGTGGTCTACTTCAATTTTTAAGGCACTCATGCAGGAACAGGGAGTCAGCTGACTGACTCTTGTAGTTCACCTTTTTCATCTGGGGATCTGGATCGACTTTTCCTGGAGGCAGGCACCAAACGCCCAGTCCTTCACTAGCCCAAGCAGCAGAAGGTGCAGTCCTTCACTAGCCCAAGCGCAGAAGGTGCAGTTCAGTGGCTGGTGCAACCTCTCATCAGGTCTAGGGGTCAGCAGTGCAGTCCTCCTGCTGTCCTTTCTCCAGTCCAAATGTGATCTGCGGTTCAGGGTGCCTGGGGTATTATATTTATGTCCAGAAAGTGCCCTGTGGGAATAGAGATGGCACTAGCAAATAAGCTAGCAGGTTCCTTCCCACCTATGACAACATCTGGCTATGTATGACATCTTAGCAATCCCAGACTGCACAATTCTGCCCACTCCCAAGATGTCTGAAGCCCTCTCTCTGTGTGAGGAGCTTGGTGTGCTGCCTGTAGGCTACACGCCCATGGAAAAACCAGTTTGACTATTGGTTTTTTCTCTCCATTCATGCTGCCAGTCCATCTACCTTAATAAAGAAGCAGCCAATCTCAACTGTGGTTGCCATTTGCAGATCAAGGGTAGCTTCTCCTTTGAAGCTCGCCTTCTGGGCTAACACCCTGTGTGGCTTCTTGCAAGGGTGAAATAACACCTCCCTCAGAGGCAGTCCTTTATTGTTCCTGTACTTGGGAGTCATTTAAACGCTTCCCCAGCAGGGCAGAAGGCTGTCTGGTGGCCATCACAATGGCAGCTTTCTAAAAGGTGCCTTTCTCTAAAAGTGACATTACATTTTACTTGGACATCTAGTTAGGTTCCGTGCCACGATTAATTTGATACCTTGAATTCCCCATTTCTGTGGTCCAATTTAGAAGCTAGCACAGCTGAAGTGCTGGTGTGGAGCTCTGTATTAGCCAATGGGGCCACCTGTTTCTCCACAGCAAAAATTACAATTTAGGGCTTTTTCTGTTAGGACATATTAAAAGAATATCTTTCGTAACAAAATGCAGATCCTTGTTGGGCTTGATTGACCTTCCTTAGCGGAGACATATATATTGTTAAGGGATGTAGGAGCTTTACTATAAGTTAAATGGCAAAGTCGAACTAGCAGTATTAAAACTGCTTTTCCAGGTTGCGGTGGCAGGCTTGAAGCCATGTTGTGCTTTGTCACACACAGGGCCCGATTCACAGAACTAATTTAAGACAAAATCCTAAACTTACTACCATTTTGGTATTCACAGAAGGCACTTACTCATTTTGGTATTCACAGCAGGCACTTACTCATTTTCGTCTTCACAGAAGACTCTTACTCATTTTGGTATTCACAGAAGGCACTTACTCATCAATAAGTAAGTGTCTTATGTGAATACCAAAATGAGTAAGTTACTCAAAATGAGTAAGTTACTCTGTTGGAAGGTGGTTTATTGGTAGGGGCAAATGTAGGTCTGTCACTGGCAATAAGGCCACTAACACATGATATGACCCAGCATAGGTCTTAGAAAATTATTCCCATGCTCAACCCTTGGTAACGTGGCTGCAAGCAGACAGCCTTAACTTCAAAGACAGGTATGTAAAGCATTTAAAAACACAATTTCAGTAAATAATTAAGACACAACACAAAATAAAACTCTGACACCAATTTATAAAAATAGGTAATATCTTTATTTTGAATGACACCAAAACAATAAAAAATCCACTGTAGGGAACCATAAATATGAATTTTTAAAGATTAGTCACTTTCTAGTGCTTAGAAACCAACAGTGCCCCTTTTATTCATTTTGTTTTCTCTGACAGGGACACAACTTTATAAATTGTTCTGAAGAATTTTCTCACCACTGTGGCATGCCACCTTCTTTCAAGCAGCAAATCTGGAGGGCTCTGCCCCTCTCAGATACTTATACAAAATTCTCTGGGTCAAGCACCAGTTCACTTCTGACCAATGAGAGCAGGGCAACTCCTCATAGTTATGACCACATCCTGTAGAGTGTGGCATTATTTTGTCCCAGAGTGCATCATTCTTCCAAATCCATAATGTCTGATTTTCCAGCAAGGAGTTAAGAGCTGGCTAAACACACCCTCTGGGATGGCTTATTTCCATGGACTCTCCCCCTACCAACTGCACATACCTTCGTTAAGCCTAGCTCTGACTCTGGGTCAAGAGTGTCCGAGTGAAACTGAAACCCAGGCCTCCCCTCTGCATTTGAAGAGCATAGTTTACGACTCCACCTCCTGGCCTGGTATTCCTATAGACCAGCACACTGCCCTCCCAGCAGAGGGGTTCTTTATCACCTCTTCAAAGCAGCCTGGCTAATCCACTTAACTCTGATCAATCAGGGCAGCCCACTGAAAGGCTGAATTTGGACTTACAAACAAGAAAGTCTTATAACTTCTTGTATGTACACCTTAGGAGAAATTCAATAATATAATATTGTTGGATTTACTACTACCACTCTGGAAAGTCTTTGAATGGTCCAGCTAGTCCTCTCCTATCAATATTTATTAATCAATAACTTCCTACAATGTTAACCTATGGGCCATGGGGTTTGCAATGGGGAAAATGACTTGGGCCAGTTTTCTAGCACCAGGGCTTATAAAAACATATTTTATAAGTATTTCCCTAATCTCTACAGGACCCCCACCCACGTGCAACTAGGGGAGACTGCAGGGTTCTGAATCTGCTGAAATATTGCAGATCCTCCTTACCCAGTTCTTCTAGCATCAAAGTCGAATTGGAGCAGCTCTTTAATTCAATGTGGGGAGTGAAATGTAAAATTTCACTTTACCCAGGCATATAAAAACTCATTTTATAAGGGCGTACCTTATAGATAACTGACCCCCCTGGGATACCTAGGGGTGGCCTTGGGGGTCCTTAATATGCAAACACATGGTAGGTTTTTCATTTTTAAGGGCCCCTACCCACAAAGTCGAGTTTGGGCACAATTTAGGTTTAAAAGCAGTCCTGGCAACCAATGCTGCATTTAAACTGACCTCAGGCTTCAGCACTGCACGCTGGTGCAGAACATCTGCTGGCCTCTAAACTGCCATGCCCCAGGATACTGGAGACTTCTAGGTAGTTTCAATCCCCTGCCCTATTATATACTAGGGGTTTATGGGGTAGGCCATGCCAATTACAGGGGTACCCCACCATACCATAGTGTATCCTAGTGTATGTTGGGTGTCTTAATTGTATTCTAACGTGTTCCTTTTAGCTTGGCACTGGCCCTGGGCCTGGTTAAACAGAGCCCAGTGTCAGTCAGAGTCAGTTACCACCATTTCTAGTCAACAAAAAGTTGGGGGGTGACCAGGGCACATGATGACTTTGCAACATACTGCAATATACTGCAAAAGACCCTCTTGTTCACCCAGGCTTTTCCTAATGCAAACTGAATTTATTTTCTGTTCCCCTTACTAGTTTTTCGTTCCTACTGCTAAATTAGCCTCCACAGCGCCAAGAAACCGTATGGTGAATGTAGCGCTATATAAATATTTTAAATTCAAATTCAAATTCAAATTTTAGTATTCACAGAAGGCACTTACTGATCAATGAGTAATTGCCTTCTGTGAATACCAAAATGAGTAAGTGCCTTCTGTGAATACCAAAATGAGTAAGTGCCTTCTGTGAATACCAAAATGAGCAAGTGCCTTCTTCGAATAACAAAAATGTAGTAAGTTTAGGATTTGGTTTTAAGTTAGTTCTGTGAATCGGGCCCAAAGAGTGGCACAATCAGTGCTGCCGTCCAGGTTGGACATTTTCATTTATAAGCCCTCGGTACCCTTAGGGCCATGTACTAGGGTCTTGTAAGTAAGTTAATGTATGCCAACTGGGGGAAGCCAATTCAACATACACTGCAAAGGGTTAGAACACTGGAACTGAAGCCTGGTTCGCAGGCCTCAGTGCACTCTCAGACTCGAAAAAAGAGCATCATCAGTCCAAAACTTTGAGGGTGATCATGCAAAAAGAGGGATTTCCTTACAGTGTATCTCTAGTGTCTCTCTGCTGCCCTCTTCTTCCTTGAGGCTCCTAGATGAGTCACTGAAATGTTCATGACATTATAGGTTTCAGAGAATACACAGTTAAAAGTGTATGTGACATGTTCAATGATTGTTTTTAATAGGATTGGAATGACCTATGACTGAGAGGATTTTAATTTTGTGGGGTCGAGTTTTGGAGAATTCTGGGATTCTGTGTGGCATGATCTGATTTTGTCAATACGTACAATTTTAATCTAGACTGGTAATTATGCTACTTGACAAGACCTGAGATCATGGTATGGCTCTATATACCTAGTGCTAGTGACACACCATGCATACAAACTTTTCAATGTAAAAACGACGAGCTCGTTGGTACAGCAGAAGGAGGAAAAGCACAGTTTGCATGAGTAATAATTCACAACATATATTTGCACCTGAGCAAACATGCTGCACATATGCAAACTACTGAGCATACACATCTGACCCTAGCACAAAATCTGTGCTTAGGCAGTGTCAGAAGGTATGACAGGCATAGATTTCTGTGTTTATTTCATCACCAGTCCTACTCAACTGTCCTGAGCTGCCCCAGTGTTGCTGCAGAATACAAGCTCCGTCATTCCACTACTCAAGCAGTGATGAGAGGACATTTCTACCCCTAGCTGAGCGATACACATGCTGCTTTCAAGGATGATGGGGTGAATAGATGGGGTAGAATTGTATTGACATCACAAGGTCACGCTACTAACATTTTAGTTTTTCAGTCAGTACATAATAAAGCAGCAGCGTCTGGTGCTATGCTTAAAAGTCTGGTCACAAAGGGAGAGCAGAACCTGCGCTCGTGGCCTAAATGACGCCTATCTGCACAGGCGTCATTTAAGGGACCTGCAGCTACAACAAAATGCTGTCACATATTTGCAATTGGTAATTTGGCCATCGCAAATGTGCCAAAACATTTGCGTGAATGGTTACCTCGGTTTAATGCAAAGCAACAGTGGTTGTTTAAGCAGAATGTTATCTAACCCTGATAGGTGACACACCTATTTCTGATTTAGCTGCATTTTTACATCGCTTCTCCCCATAATATGTAGTGCAACTGAGAAGACCATAATCTTTCATACACAAACAACCCTTCCTCTCAACTGATCAGAAATAAATGCAGATTACATTCTGAATGTTTCTTATCTGACCAACCATATTTCCAAATCTGATGTTGTATACAACTTTATTTTCTGGTCACCACATACAATATTTTTTTAATCAATAAATCGGTTTTTACCTCCCTCTGCCTCAAAGTCACCCTCTCATCATTTTCATTCAATTGTCATTTTGTTATGGTAAGCAAATCAGTCACACAGGAATAATTAATATGACCAAACTTTCAGTAGTCACTTAATAGACAATTACAGTAATTAATAGAAACAATCCTTATTAAAAATAACAGATAGAAATAAACGAGGTAAGGGAAAAAATGTCCCTAAACAGTTCAAAAGGTACATAGAAACACCATATGGAAGTAATTACGAGCAGCCTTAAAATGCCTGCAGCCCTCCAATAGTCATGGCAATTTCTTCATCAGGGGCTGTGCCCATCACCCAGAAATAGCTAGTTTCCTCATTCATGCTTCCATCACAATTAATAACGTGCACCCTATTTGACTCCTGAGCAGATGTTATCTATATAACTACACAGAACACCTACGGTCAACACAATAAGTGCATATTGGATGATGTAATTAGGCAATTTACATGAGTGTTTGAAATTGTGTGTTTGTTTAAATAGATTGCCCACAGAACCTCAAAAAACAATATAACTTTTGTCGAGATGCTGCTGTGAGAGAAATGACCCGTAGGCCTAAAAATCAAACATATTTCAGGGGTGCACGGCTGGATTTGGCAACAGATTCACGCTTTTATTGTCTTTTCAGAACTGCAGTGCACAAGCACGTGAAATAAACGGCATGCCAACGTGAAATATAAAACGTGTCCGGAAAAGGTGCACATTTTAACCTACCAAGGGAAAAAAGTGCACACAAAGGCAAGTGATAGTTTGCTGTTGTAAATAAGTAAAGCCTGTTCCTCGCTTTGGCAGAATACTCGCTGCTATAACTAAATACGTTTTAATATATTTTGTTAAGTTTGTCTACGTCAACAAATTTTGGCCTTATCCACATACTTTTTGTAAATGTGCACTACATGTTTAAGTGTAGCACAAAAAAAAGAGTCATTCCAAAGGAAAAAAATGACTTCTTTCAAATAGCATTACACAATATTTATTCTTCATTGAGCATACACTTTTAACGAATCACTGGGCACAAACAAAATACACAACAACATTACAAGAAAAAAAGCAGTATTCACTCTAATACGTTGCAAAAATGGTAACAGCATGGAAAACAATCACAAGTGAAAGGAGTGTACGCTTCAAGTGGGATTCCAATGCTTCAACAATACTGTGAAGGATGACCAGGGATATCTTTTGGCAAAACAGCAGTCCGGTGACTTTTAAAAATGGTAACAAGGGAGGCGTGTGATGGTGACAAAATAGTTTCCATTTTAGTCACTATGTGCCAGGGGAGTGGACACCAACAAATCCTTGTAATGCCAGAAACCGGTCCTCGGAAGCTTGTTTCCGGTCCAGGGAAGGCATGGCTTGGCAGTTTGGGCTGGACTGTTCCCATGAGGGACAGGGTCAGACTGATTTGCATATAGCCATGTCTGAACTGGGGTTGCAGAGTGGGCTAAAGAACGGTAATGGATTAAACCCAGATCTTTTGACTGGGTGTGAGTGTTTGATTGGTTCAGATGCTCCGTCCATGACCACCCCCTTTTGTACCACTTTTGGCCGCCATAAGTGTGGCAGGGTATGCTCAGACGTGAGTCCCTTGCTCACTTTGCCACTGGATTCAAGCAAGCCAGGCTGAAAACGGCTGTAATGCCAGAAACCGGTCCTCGGAAGCTTGTTTCCGGTCCAGGGAAGGCATGGCTTGGCAGTTCGGGCTGGACTGTTCCCATGAGGCACAGGGTCAGACTGATTTGCATATAGCCATGTCTGAACTGGGGTGGCAGAGTGGGCTAAAGAACGGTGATGGATTAAGCCGAGATCTTTTGACTGGGTGTGAGTGTTTGATTGGTTCAGATGCTCCGTCCATCACCACCCCCTTTTGTACCCCTTTTGGCCGCCATAAGTGTGGCAGGGTATGCTCAGACGTGAGTCCGCTGTAATGCCAGAAACCGGTCCTCGGAAGCTTGTTTCCGGTCCAGGGAAGGCATGGCTTGGCAGTTCCGGCTGGACTGTTCCCATGAGGCACAGGGTCAGACTGATTTGTATATAGCCATGTCTGAACTGAGGTGGCAGAGTGGGCTAAAGAACGGTGATGGATTAAACCCAGATCTTTTGACTGGGTGTGAGTGTTTGATTGGTTCAGATGCTCCGTCCATCACCACCCCCTTTTGTACAACAAATCCTTAAGAACACGGCAAACTCCTAGAAGTCCTTATTTTGCTCTGCTTGTTTAAACTAATCTAAGGTGACATGGGTCCCTGAATGGGATATCGATGTGTTTCGACCACAAACTATTTATTGATGGGTCTTCTTAGGATGGGAACCTGACAAATCCTGATTCTCTTCTGGATGAGAAAATATCTCAGTTAATATTATTTTTAAAGCCCATATCATGGGATACTCCGAGGGGGCTGTTGGCAACCAGGACATCCAGTCCTAACCGTGCTGTACTGTCAGTTCAGCACCTGGTCTGGTCCTGATCAGGCATGTGTGTACCTGTTGAACTCATATTGGCACATTGTCATGTTATAACATGATTAGTGAATACTGATGGATGACTGAGTCAGAATTTTCTCTTAGTATCCTGGACCACCGCTTTTGACATATGTTGGGCTAATTTTAAAGTAAGCTGCACATGGCACTTCAGATTTGTATACTTCATATTAAGGACAAATTGAATGATTGGTTTCGTACCCTTTGTACACTGTTGTTATTTTGAGGAACTTAGGTTGGTTTTGCATCAGTCCAGTAGTCTGCAACAGGTAGCTCAGGAGCTAAGCTATGGATAGCTCACTAGTAGCGTAGAAGTAACTCTCCGAAATGTAGAGTAAGTAATTCAGACAGTCTAGCCAGATTAACTAAGGCAGCACTACACATCTCTTAAAGTGGCAGGAACCAAAGCAATGGCAGAGCCACATGCTTACACCCAAACACATATGGTGACAGCCTGCAGGACTTCCACCATGACCACCTATCTTCATCCTCAATGTAGCAAAGTCACAAGGAGACATGGAAATGTGCCACTTTTCAAATCCCACTCTACAAGTCATATAGTGTATTTTAAAAAGATGAGATGTTCTTGTGGTGGTTTTATCCAAAATTAAAAGGGCATATTTGATAGGAAATATGTGTATTTTGAGGCAGTGATAAACTGATATTCCAAAACAAAATGATTGAAATTCCAAAATATATTTAGTCTGATCTTTGAATATTAATTCATGATGTCTTTGGGAAATTTATAGCCGTAGGTATTTCCTTTGTGCTTATTGATGCTTGTTGCTGTGGCTGTTACTTCCAGCCGTGGCCGGCAGTGGGAGTACCTGCAGGGCGATGACGTAGTGAGGGGGAGGGAGAGGGTGGGGGGTAGTAATGTATGGATTACAGAGTTTTACAGGTAAGTAAACATTTAAATAAATAAAAGGAATTTCGTTGCGCGCACTGCATCGCATTTAGTGATGCAGTGCACTCAACGAAATTCGTTAAAAAGTTGCATAACCACTCTATAGTTATAATTTAGTGTTTCCAAAGATAGAAACTTCTTGGAAATTTGGTTGCTAATAACTTTGCACCAGTTTGATGAACATCCACAAAACTTTGTCAACGTATTCATTTTTCTACATTGGCGTGTGATGCAAAGATTTGCAGAGATTCATCAAGAGGGAGCAAAGATGAAAGCGGTGTCCTAAAATGCGTTTGGGCACCAATCCCTTTTTAGGTCGAGCGTTCAAGAACTATTGTAATTTCGTATGTTGGATCGAAGCTATTCCCAAATTTTGATTTGTTTGTTTCAGTGTCCTTCAAAAATCCTTGCTTGCCAATGGTCTGTCCTGCCTCGTTGTCCCTCCTTTCTCTCTTCCGTTCCTCCCATACAGCAGGGACTAAATACTGTCTCATCACACTATATTTCTTTGTCTGTTCTCTGGGGGACTACTTCATTTCTTTGTTTCCTGCTCTGTTTCTGTTTGCCTGTGTGTAGTTTCGGCACACTAGCTAATTACATTTAAATATAGTGTTTCTCCCTCACATCTCCTCCTAATTCCACAGTTTTATTGGCGTACTTGCCATGACTCCCTCTTCGTGGATATATTTTTAGTCTATTAGCAATGTTCGCTTTCGACTGTCATTTGGGCTTCTTTTTAGTCGGATGTTAGTTTGGGTTTGGGCTTTGTTTTACCGAGGATTGGGCCTGTTCCTCTTGTGACAGCTGCTGCTGCTACAGCATGCTCTGTGGACAGGCAGCATGCTTTAAAGGCGCACGCACTGGGCACCTGGTGATGAGAGCGTGCCCCGCCCCTTTCCGCACACCTTTATTTTCCTTGCAACTTGCTTCATCTGTGTTATTTATTTATTTATTACAAGCACAGCATGATTTAACTTTAGCGGCCGTGCCCCTTTGTTAATTTTTTTTCTTTAGCCAGTGTTGCAGCTTGCTCCTCGTTGCAGTCCCGCGGCGCCTGCTAAACGTTCAGCATTAGAAACAATGCGGGCGCCATTCTTAATATTTCAGCAGGCGCCCGCTTGACTTTCAGACCTTGCTTGTCTTTAGTTTGTCATACTCTGTCTCTGTTCATGGAAAGAGTAATGGTGGAGGAAGTCAGGCAATAGCCTGCAGCCCGGAAGGAAACCTCACGGCGCGTGTTAATGACGTCGCTCGCGGATGTGTTGGCCTCCACAGCATTGGTTTGTTTTCAATGAGTGGCGTGGTTACTTCCTCCCAGTCTCTGGAAGTGCTGGAGCTTTAACCATGCCCACCCCTGGCCTGTACCAGACTCACTGGGTGGGGGCAGCTTCTCTATGGGCCCAGCCCTCTATGCACGGCCACTGTGCACTGTCACTGCCGCCATGCAGCATGCTCCAGGCTTGGACCTTTCTTCCCCAGGTTCTAGATGTGTTTTTCTTTAGTGCTGTCCTACACCCGACCTAACATGAATGCACAACAACTTAGGGACTTGCTCACACTTTTGACGGAGGCCGGGAATCTCCACTTTTAATTAAAAAATTATAACTTTATCTTAGCTTCCTCCCTCTTAACACATCCTCCAATGTAACACATGCCGGGACGTTATAGTCCCTGGTTCTTTTGATAAATATCCCACTTTTTGGACCAGTATGATGGCTTGTACTTATATAAATAGTGAAAAGGCACTCAAAAACTGAAAAAGGAGCCTTTCTTTTTAATTTTGTACTACCCTTAAGAATGATAAATACATGTTTCTGATCGCAGTTTGTGTGAAATTGAACAAAAATGCTTGTGTTCCCAGGTTCTGCACCTGAACATGGATAATATCGGAAGTGCACAGTGCCGTGCAATATAGACTCGCATTTACACTGATCCAGACTCTGGTGGAGTCGGGTACTTGTGAGTACTGTTCCTGGACATACTCTCACTGCACCGAGTAGGGACACCATACATGGGATTTTAGTCCTTGACTGATCTTAACACATTCACAAACAGCCTACCCTTGCAAGGAGAGCAATTGAGTTTAACAAGCAACATATGTTTAAACGTTAATTCAGCAATTCATCCTAACGCCTGATGTAGGTGGAAGTCTGCAGCTTGTCTATGCTGAAAGTTATTTTATTTAGACTTGTTCTTGCTTGAAACTTGGAGCAGATCAATGCAGGTTAAATGTGGAATTCAATGTTGCTGTTTTTTTTAAATTCTTCTACTTACCTATTTCCAAATGTTAACAGGTATGTACATCACACATTATCTTGGGCCATTAGCAATCGCTCTCAACCTTTTGGGTCTCCAGGTGAGATCAAGCGGTTTTGAATGTCGATCCCATTGAAATCAATGGATGGGAAGAATGTTGTGGAGCGTGAGAACTGTTTACGAGCAGGCACTCCTGTTGAAGTCTATGGAAGGCCCTTGACCCTGTAACCAGGCAGGTCGCTCCCTCTGCCACCGCGCCGACCCCCTGTGCTCTGCTGCTGCCTCTCGTGGTGTCTGCTGCCTGCAGACTGGTCATTTGCTCGTTTTTCTTACTTCTCCCTGTGTGACTGT
The DNA here is from genome assembly GCF_964261635.1 of Lissotriton helveticus. Taxonomy (NCBI): domain Eukaryota; kingdom Metazoa; phylum Chordata; class Amphibia; order Caudata; family Salamandridae; genus Lissotriton; species Lissotriton helveticus. The sequence continues at coordinate 1,629,279,314 of NC_136063.1, read as the reverse complement.
TCTTCAGACTTCCCCCTCTTTTATTCTGTGCCCCTTGCTATTTTATTGTTGATTTGGGCCGCTGTCACCGTCTCTCCCCCCCTGCCCCCTCTTGCCTTATGGGCCACCTTCCCTGCCGCTCGCGTCCCCCGCAGCCCCGCCCCCCCACTCCCATTGGCCGCCTCGCTCCCACCTCCCAGTTGCTCCTCTCTTCCGCTCCCCCTCATATGGAAGCCGCACAGCGGGCGCGCCTAAGGCAAGCCCGTCTGCGCTCGTCCGCGCCTGGACCGCGGCCAGCGCCAGGACCCCTGGCCCTCGACGATGCCAGCCCACCCAACTGAATTACGACGCTGCCACCCTCCACGCACTCAACACCGGCCGGTCCCCCGCCTGCCACCGAGCCACCCCAAAACGCACCCACGGACCCTTCACCTGCCAAGCCTGCAAATTCACCTGCCTCCGGACCGGCACCGCACCCGCCAGGCCAGACACCAACAACAACCACCTCAAGTGCATCCTGCACAACACCTGCTCCGTCCACAAGCACGCCGTCGAACTCTGGAACCTCGTCGACACAACAGCGTCGGACGTCACCTTCCTCACAGAAACCTGGATGAACGCCTCCTCAGCCCCGACATCGCCATAGCCATCTCGGATGGCTACAAGATCGCCCGGAGGGACCGCGTCAACCAAATCGGAGGAGGCATCGCCATCGTCCACAAAAACACCATCCGCATCACGACCAACTTTGACGACACCCCCACCGCCGCTGAGCACCTCCACTTCCAGAAACACACCGACCCTAAGACCACCCTCAGAGGTACCCTTATCCACAGACCCCCAGGACCACGCACACAATTCAGCGAAGCCATCGCAGACTTCATCAGCCTGCTTGCCCTCACCTCCTTAGACTACATCTTCCTATGGGACCTCAACTTCCACCTGGAAAACAACAATGACAACAACACCACCACCCTGCTGGACAACCTCGCCAACCTCGGACTCAAGCAACTGGTGAACACCCCTACCCACTACGCCGGCCACACGCTTGACCCAGTCTTCTCCTCCAGCAGCCACATCTCTTTCAGCCACTCCACCAGACTACACTGGACAGATCACAGCTGCGTCCATTTCAACTTCAGGAAAACCACGACCCACCACCACCCGCAACAGGCTCCCCGAAGATGCTGGAGTAAGATCACCGCCGACCAGGTCACCATCTCCCTGAGCCAGAACCCTCCCACCAACACTACGGACTCCAACGAAGCATCCCGCAACCTCACACAGTGGCTCACCAACTGCGCTGATGCCCTTGCACCACTGAAGATTTCTCCCAGCAGACCCGGCAGCAAGAAAGTCTTGTGGTTCACCAACGACCTCAAAAACTCCAAGAAATCCTGCTGTACCCTCGAGAAAGCCTGGCGCCACGACCAGTCAACAGGAAACATGATAGCCCTCAAGAACGCCATCCGCAAACACCACCAGCTGATCCGCACCACGAAAAGGACAGCATTCTGAGAATGACTGGACAACAACACCCACAACAGCAAGGAACTCTTCAGCATCGTTAAAGAGCTCTCCAACCCCAGCGCCAGCAACAACGACATCACACCCTCGCAAGACCTCTGCGACTCACTCGCCTCGTTCTTCCACCACAAGATCACCGACATACACAACAGCTTCAGCGCCCAGACCACGCACCCAACCACCGAACCAACGCCCCCCACCACCACCCTCTGCACCTGTACCTCCGTCAGCACTGAAGACACCACCCATGTGGTGAACACCATCCACTCCGACTCCCCAGCCGACCCCTGCCCACACCACATCTTTAACAAAGCCGACTCCATCATCGCACCCCAACTCCGGAACATCATCAACATCTCCTTTGCATCTGCCACCTTTCCGGAGAGCTGGAAACATGCTTAGATCTGCGCCCTCCTGAAGAAACCCACCGCGGACCCCACAGACCTCAAGAACTTCCGCCCCATCTCGCTCCTCCCTTTCCCCGCCAAAGTCATCGAGAAGACCGTCAACAAACAGCTAACCGCCTTCCTCGAGACAAACGGCTCCCTCGACCTATCGCTATCCGGTTTCCGAGCAAACCACAGCACCGAGACCGCCCTCATCGCAGCCACGGACGACATCAGGTCCCTGCTCGACAACAGGGAAACTGCTGCCCTCATCTTCCTCGATTTATCAGCCGCATTTGACACAGTCTGCCACCGCACCCTAACAACCCGCCTTCACCACGCCGGGGTCCAAGGAAAAACTCTGGAATGGATCACCTCCTTCCTCTCCGACAGAACTCAGATAGTCCGTCTCCCTCCCATCCGCTCTGCGGTCACCAAGATCATCTGCTGCGTTCCTCAAGGCTCCTCGCTCAGCCACACCCTCTTCAACGTCTACATGAGCCCACTCGCAGCCATCGCACGCCAACACAACCTAAACATCATCTCCTATGCTGACGACACCCAGCTGATCCTCTCCCTCTCCAACGACCCCACCACCACCAGAGCCAGCCTCCAGGAAGGAATGAAAGACGTTGCGGAATGGATGAAGCTCAGCCGTCTGAAACTGAACTCAGACAAGACGGAAGTCCTCATCCTCGGACCGTCCCCCTCCGCCTGGGACGACTCCTGGTTGCCCCCTGCACTGGGCACCGACCCCAAGCCCACGGACCATGCACACAACCTGGGCTTCATCCTGGACTCCTCCCTCACGATGACCAAGTAAGTCAACGCCGTCTCGTCATCCTGTTTCAACACCTTACACATGCTCTGAAAGATCTTCCGGTGGATCCCCACCGTAATCAGAAAGTGGGTCACCCAGGCCCTCGCCACCATCCGACTGGACTTCGGGAACGCTCTCTATGCTCGGACCACAGCCAAACTACAGAAAAGACTCCAGCGCATACAGAACGCCTCTGCACGACTCATCCTGGACATCCCTCGCCACAGCCACATCTCTGCCCACCTGAGAGACCTGCACTGGCTCCCCGTCAGCAAGAGGATCACTTTCAGGCTCCTCACCCACGCACATAAGGCCCTCCACGACATGGGCCCCAAATACCTCAACAACCGCCTCAAGTTCTACACACCCTCCCGCCAGCTCCGCTCCGCCAGCCTCGCCCTCGCCTCCGTCCCACGGATTCGCAGAACCACCACCGGAGGGAGATCTTTTCCTACCTGGCGGCCAAGACATGGAACTCCCTCCCCACCCACCTACGGCTGACCCAGGACCATCTCTCCTTCAGGAAGCAACTCAAGACCTGGCTCTTCGAGCAGTAGCAGCACCCCCCCTCCTCCCAGCGCCTTGAGACCCCTGCGGGTGAGTAGCGCGCTTTACAAATGTGTTTGATTGATTGATTGATTGAAGGCATTTCACTGGTTGGAGAGTGAAGATGAGTCCAATAGGGGCGACACCTCATGAAGGCTGCTCATAAGTTATTTGGCCCCTAACGCATTGACATTATGAATAATTGCTGTTTTGATACCACTTTCAAAATGCAGACTTCCAGCCTGCTCATGTGAAAGAGGATAAGCACCTTTCTAGCACACATCCTTACATGCAAAATACATCTCTAGGTACATGCATGACACACTTGAACTTATTTTATATCTTGTCTGAAGACCATTTGCGTAAATATGGCCTAAGAGTTATTAAACGAGCAATTGCAGAGCGTGAGGCTACCATATTAAATGTAAATGTAAATGTACAGGAATTTATATAGCGCAAATCACCAAGCGGTTTCTAAGCGCTTTCTTAGGGAACCCGTCCTGGTATTCCCCTGTGAGATTACCCCGGCAGGGTAGCCGCAAGGTGAAAGCCAGGCATCCCGCCGCGAGGGGCCGTTGCGGAGATTAAGCAAGCTATTGCCCAGAGTCGCAGAGTGTGAACCCGTGAATCGAGTAGGCACCGGAGCGAGAATTGTCGAGTCCATGGACATTTTAGGACTCAAGACCCCTAGACTCCTCTAGTAAAAAAACAATATCATTTACAACGGCAATAGCTTTAACTTTCAAAAATGTTAGACCGATTGCATTGCAAATGCTTGTTAATTTAGACTTTGTACTCACGCGCATCAGTCAATGCATAGTCGGATTTCCATTACATTTGGCTAGACTACACACTATGGTGTGCAGCTGATCCTTATGGGTACTTTATAAAGCATTTTAACTTAGTTTGCATACTTTTATAAAATGTTGGGATCCCCCCCCCCTTTTTCTCTGCCCCCGCTTGACGGATCCACCCAAAACTTTAAAGACAGTAGCTGAAGTGACTGGCGTATTAGTTTAAAAAATTTAGCAAGGATTTGTCAAACAATGCCAAAGTTATTGGCAAATGAAAAAAACACTCTTCCTATGGAAACTAGTTCTTAACTATAACTACCTACTGGTGACCGCCAGTAGGTAATATATATATAGTTTCAAAGCTGTGCATGATAGGAAATTAAAAGATCTTACATACACTCTTTTGTGTTCTGTAGCCAACCCGGGTAGAGGAGGCGACCGTGAAAAGTTGTTACGCCAAAGGGAAGCATATTTCATACTCTTGCTTGATACCCTGTCCCCTAATGGGTTAAATGCTTTTGATGAATTACATCATTTTTTGTAGATTGTGTGTGCTTTGCCTTGACCTATCTGACTTTAATTGTCTCTCGCTTTGAGATATATTCTCTGAGAATTGCTGTTTCTGATTCATTGATGTATACATGACCTATTTGATCTATGAATTGTGCCTTTTTTGTTTTTGTTTCTATTTGCAGGTTTTTCAAATTGAGTCCTCTGTGGCCCTGAATAATATTTCATCTAAATATGAAATTGTTTTAAATGCACTTGAACTTTAGCAATACATCAATGTCAGGGGATTAAGTATCTTGTTGGCTAGGAAGTATGATGTGTCTGTCCAACCATGAAAAATACTGTTTTTATGCACTGGCATTTGACGTCTCGAGCACACGCTATATTTTCATTATTTTTTGAGAATATGTATGAAGTGTTTTTCCACTTTGGTTTCATTATTCATTTTAATGGATGCTGTGATCACGACACAATCTATTTACTGTAGTTGATTTACTTTCTTAGACTGCCTTTCAGGTATATCATTTGATCTTATCCCATTTGTCATTTGAGCACTATGCTCTAATTGTGTCTCTATGTTTATATTCAAAAAACATAATCTATTTGCACTGTAGTTTGAATTGTGAAAATGGTGGCTTATCTGCTTTGTTGCAACCCTTGCGTCCTGTTTCTTTAGGCGCTTGGGCTTTTAATTTCAATTTATTGCACTGCCTACTCCTGACGCGTCATGTGATCAAGCTCCGCCTGCGGAGCGAAACGCGTCAGGGAGGGCACTTGCTCTTGCACTTTGCTGGAATAAATATGGATTGCTGGCACTGGAACTTGTGATATGGCTACTTTTTGATGTTTGATAATTGACTAAACATCGAGGATTGGAGTGGAGGTCTGCGCCTGATGTAACCGCTACCTTTGGCGGTCAGGACTCTTCGTTTTATATATATATATATATATATATATATTACCTACTGGCGGAGGATTTTTAGGATTTTTTCTCTATGGGATTTTTGAAAATTCTATGTCTAATAACTTTGGCGTTTGTGGACGGAATTGGCTGAAATTTTCAGGAAAATGGCACATTTTGTTTCTGAGCAGCCCCTGAAAATTGGGGGGGGGTTCATCCAGGGGGGGTCGAGAAAAAAGGGGGGTCCCAAAACGTGTTTTTAACATTGAGTTTTCCATAGGGCGGTTGGCCTCACTTTTAGCCCGAACGGCTGAATGGATTTGCACGAAACTTGGCAAAATTGTAGGGACTGGTAGCCCGATGTGCCTTTTGTAGGTCTCAATATATGTGCTACAGTGGATTTTGAGAAATTAACGTTTAAAAAAAGATATATATCTGTAACAGCGGACCGGGCAGCGCTCCAGTTCGCGTACTTTTCGCGCAACGGAGCTTTGTGAAGCGAAGCTGATTGGTTCTCCGGCATCTGTAAACATTCCAAACAGTCTGTAGCGGCCGCCATCTTGTCTCTCGGTAGGATCGAGAGACAAGAGGAGGCCAAAGCGAAGGGGCAAATGACCATAAGGGGGCATAGTAGATCCTCCCTGACCTCTTAGGTTTGATGTACCATTTTGCCAAGTTTGGTGTAATTCCGTTCAGCCATTCAGGCTGTAGACGTATCTAAATGTCAATAATGGAACGGCTGAATGGATTTGCACGAAACTTGGCAAAATATTAGGGACTGGTAGCCCGATGTGCCTTTGCTAGGTCTCAATATATGTGCTCCAGTGGATTTTGAGAAATTAACGTTCAAAAAAAGATATATATCTGTAACAGCGCTCCGCTTCGCGTACTTTTCGCGTTACGGAGCTTTGCGAAGCTGATTGGTTCTCCGGCGTCTGTCAACATTACAAACAGTCCGTAGCGGCCGCCATCTTGTCTCTCGGTAGGATCGAGAGACAAGAGGAGGCCAAAGCGAAGGGGCAAATGACCATAAGGGGGCATAGTAGATCCTTCCTGACCTCTTAGGTTTGATGTACCATTTTGCCAAGTTTGGTGTAATTCCGTTCAGCCATTCAGGCTGTAGACGTATGTAAATGTCCTATGGAAAATTGCATGGGGAAAACACATTTGAAAGTGTTGAAATTTAGAACCAATTAAAATGTTACTTTGGTTTTGTATTTGTGTGTGATGAAAGTTAATTGGTTATGTATATATCTCAAATGAGAGGAAACCACAGCCATTTTGTGATACTACTGTCTGAGGTACATTTGTGAGGAATTTTTGGTGGTGAATTTCTGGTGTTTGATTTACACAGTACTAACACTTCTCCTACTTTTAAAAAGGTGAGTTGTTAATTTGTAAGGGGAACTATGTTGTACACTTGAAGATAATTTGAAAAATGTTTTCTGTTATTTATTTGCAGTCCTTCTGTTATACTAAATACTTGATAAAGTTAGTTTTATATTATGTATTACTAAAAACGATAAATGAAAGTGATTATTTTTTTCTGCAATTTACAGCAAGCAATTTCAAAATAAAATGGCTCACAATGAAGAGACCGTGGCAATTTCTTTTGCATTGTCCACTACATTGATTGAAATTGAGAGCACCAATAATGAAATATTGTCACAAGGAGGAGATGACTTGTATGATTTCATTAGATTGATTGAAATTGACAGCACCAATAATGAAATATTGTCACAAGGAGGAGATGACTTGAATGATTCCACTACATTGATTGAAATTGAGAGCACCAATAATGAAATATTGTCACGAGGAGATGACTTGAATGATTCCACTACATTGATTGAAATTGACAGCACCAATAATGAAATATTGTCACACGGAGGAGATGACTTGAATGATTCCACTACATTGATTGAAATTGACAGCACCAATAATGAAATATTGTCACAAGGAGGAGATGACTTGAATGATTTTTTTGATCAATCTGTTGATGGCGAATTTATCGAATGTTTGGAGACCATAGAGTTACAAGAATCATCATTGCACACTTTTAATGAGGAGATTCCAGATGAGATGATTGAAGAGGAAATTGCTGATGAGGACATGTTACTAGTTCTTTCAAATTTAGAAAATTCTGAAGAATAAATTTATATTTAGAAATCAAAAATTGTTTGAGACATTATTCATTTTTATTTTTAATTTATGAGGTTGTAGCGAAGTGATTGTAGTATAAAATGAGACTTATAGTATAGAGTGCAACATTTTTATGTTACATGGTAAGTTTACTCATATTTACTTCCCTTCTCCCACTATATTATCTCCAATGTGTATTTGACATCTCTTCTTCATCTCCGGCCTCCTTTCTCTCACTGTGTGTCTCTGATGCATCTTATCGCTGCTATTTTGTGTAATTACAGAAGAGAGTAAAATAAAATAGTTCGGAACGTGAAAAGGGGGCAAAGTAGAGTACCCCTCACCCCCTAGGCCTTCTCAGGCGGTCCCAAAAGGATCAGTTTCTGCTTTCCTGAGAGATTATGGTATGAGTTCCATATACCACAATAATTTGCATTACAACATGCAAGATATATATCTCCTATTACCAACTTTTGGAGATATTCGCGCTAAGCGCGAATATCTCCAAAAAGTAACACCTGCCCTGAGCAGTTCTTAGCCATGTTATCCAATGGGAGGTGGATAACATGGCTAAGAGCATTAGCTCGGTAATGCATGAATATCGCTGACTTTTTAGCGATATTCATGCATTGCGGCCATTTTTTATCGCATTTGCGATAAACCTTGATAATAGCAAGGTTTATCTTCGATAATTTCTGACGATGCTTAGCGGTAAAAAATTCGTTGGTAAGCATCGTTAACGATAAATATCGCTTAACTTTGGTAATATGCACCAACGTCTGTTAACGTTCGATTCGAAGGAAATGAGGAAGTGTTGAAAAACATTGTTTGCGCCATCTTGCCTTTTTTGAAATGCCACACTTTTGTCGTGCACGGCAGCCATTTTAGATGCCTTGACCAGACCCACTCTCTGCACGCTGTCGATTCGTAGCATGGCTCCCCACCCTCGCAAGCATCTTCCCCAGGCACTGGTCACCCCCGCTCTCTGTCTTATGCATGGGCAATAAACCTCCCCCCATCTGCGCTGCTCTTCCCTGAGAATCACACTCTGTGCCCGCCCGACACCTCCCTTTCGCCCTATTCACTACCGCACCCTCTGACACTCCTCTTCCTCTGTGTCCGATTGTGCAGGCTATCAGCTAGCCCTGCAGATGTAGTTTATGGCTCCAGCTGTAAAGAATCACCCCTCTTCAAAGGAGTTATAGTAGATCAAGGCCCACACCCGATGAGATCCGTCACACCACACGTGTTCCTACTATCTGAAAACCATCCTGTATTGTGATTGGGGAGGGGACCGAGCCTGAAGCGGAAGATTCTAGGAATGACTCTTTGTACATCAAAGTTTTTACAATTATGTGTCACATTAAAAATATATAGCACTCCAACAAAGTAGTAGGAATATAAAACTTTAATAACATAAATATATACAACAAAACAAAAACAGTAAAAACATTTAAACAACGAAGAGACCGTGGCAATTTCTTTTGAATTCCTGATGAGGACATGTTACTAGTTCTTTCAAATTATGAAAATTCAGAAGATGTTGCCTGGGGGTGGGTCGTCAGTAGCAGTCTGTTGTGCGAATAGTTCCAAGGCAGCAGAACGCGCTGAAATCTAGATGGCACGAAAGTGATGTCTAGTAAGTTGCCGCCCAGCAAATAACGGCGTGGGGCGCCGCGGGGGTGAGTGAGTCCAGTAGGCACCACAGCTATTCTTACCGGCATTGCAGAATTACTGCTGGAGACAATGCCTGTGCTGTAGCAGGGTCACAGCAGAAACAAAAAGGATTCTGTTGAAGATGTTGTTGGTTTTCAATTTGAAAACAGTTCTGGTGTCAACTGCTATGGTAATGTAGTGGTTAATGTTTTGTTTTCTCTAGAAAATGTAAAAGAGGGGGAGGCAGTCCAAAGTTCCGTTAAAAGGGCAAAGGAAAGGATCGGTGGTTTGAACTATCACTTCAAAAGGGGAGGGGGTGCAACAATTTTTCCTACCGGGTCACACTGTGCTTTCACCGGAACTGAGGTCTGCAGGATTCTAGTAATTCAAAGTGAGGCTGGCGCCAGCATGGGAGCGCCGACGTCCCGCGGATACAGTTTCGTCACTCCACGGGCGATCATGGCAGTCATTCCCCATCGGGGGTCGGAGACTCCCGCGGCTCCTGTAGAATCTTCAAGGTCGTGGAGGACTACGGTGGTGGAGTCAACCAGTGACCGGGCCATTTCTTCATGCTGGGCCCGCTCTTGCCAGGTCGATCGTCATTTTGAGAGTTCGGCAGCTACCGGCGATCGCGGGGTCACATGAGCGGACGGGCTCCACCCTGCGGGGCGAGACGTTGCAGCATCGCCACAGTGGACGAACCCTTTTCGGGGCGCCTGGAGAGCTGAGGGTGCAGCTGGGAAGCCTTCACCTGAGGAGGCGGGAGAGGCCTGTTCGCACCGTCTCTCCCTCCCAGTGCACCCCACGGCGCCCCGCTTGACATTTGTTATGGCCGGTGGCATGTGCAAGACATCCCCCCCAGTGTTGTCAAAGCCATTTTTGAAGAAAGAAGTGGTGCCTGGCGTGTTGCCGCTGCTATTACGAAGGAGAAAAGAAAAAATGTCCCGTCCGTCTTTGGGCCGGGCTTCCGGTGGATGTCGGCCGGACGCCCCTGGCTCTGGCCCCATGAACGGGTTCCTTGGTTTATCGGCTGCAGCCGGATCCCGTCGGCCTCGGCCCCCCGACCGTTGGTGGCCGGACCGGAAGAGCATGTGGCGGGACTACCTGAAACTCTCAAGGGCCACCGCGGCCGGACTGGGAGAGAGAGGGGAGGGTCGAGGAGACATTCCCCCCCCTGCAACTCTTCAGCGTTGTAAAGGCAATCCCCTGGCCGGGTCCCGCTGGCCTCGGCCTCTCCTCCGGCTACACCCTACGTTAGGATCTCCTGGCCGAGGCGTGGCAGCAGGACCCGCCTTACATGGGCTGCTCTCGGCTGGGCGTAGCCGCAACCCTGCCCCACCTTGGAAGTTTCCAGAGTGGGGGCGGATGTTCTACTGACTTGCATTTTCCCTAGTCTATCGATTTTTTTGGCGTGGCAGGCGGTGGGACAGCGAGGGGTGATTTGGTTTCTCTTACTGTTTTTCTGGTCTCTCACCACTGGCATATTTCTAACGTTTTCTTGTTTCTAGGACATTAATAGGTTTTATCATTACGTTATGTTATCGTTTCTTTGTTCGTTGTTTAATAAAAGTTCATGTTCATCAGTGGCCTACTGATTTTCGTTTTCCTATTCTTTTCTTTCCAGGTTGTTTCATGCTAAAGTTTCTGTTAACAGGATACAGTGATCACTTCGTTATTATTGCATATGTCCTTTTCACTAGGGGTGCTCTCTGGTCGGGCCAGATGACGTATCTCTAGTAAATGGTCCGGGTGAAACAGGTGCATCAATCAGTGGGGAGTAGATAGGCATGACAGATTACAACGGGGGAGAAAGGTCCGCATTACGTACCCTTTCACTATTTGCAAAGATTTTCCTACGTATATTTGCAAACAGGGAATACCTCCAAAAAGAACCAATTCCCAAACAGTCAATGTTTGGGGAAACAATCAATCAATGAGGAACGAAATAGGCATGACGTGTTAAAGGTTTGCGTTACCTACCCTTCACTATCTGCAAAGGGAGAGAGAATATTCCTATTCTTCCTCGTTTGCAGGCAGAGAAGATTCTTAAGAGAACCAACTTCGAACAATTCAATGGTCGATTCAAACAATCAACAAGGGGTACTGTGAACACAAATGAACGCCGCTTATGTACATACACATTGGTATTATCAACAGGTTGTTCCTAATGTTTCTATTTTAGGGAGGTCAAAAAGAGATCCCATTAGTGGCCTACTGATTTTGCTCGATTCCTTTTGTTTTTTTACACGATTTTTCGCTATCTGCAAAGACTAAACAGAGTATTGCGACTCTGTGCTTGTTTGTAAATAGAGAATGAACCAAAGAGAACAATCAATCAAATGGAGAGAGAAGCAGGCACGACGGATTACAACGGGGGCAAAGGCCGCGTTAACTACCCTTCACTATCTGCAAAGAGAGAGTACTCCTAATAGAAATGAGGGGTGGGGGGCAGCATTCAAAGCAGATCAGTGTGCATAAACACGAAAATATTTTTACTTACCACGTACTTGACATTCGACAGCTTATGATATTTGCTATTAAAAAACCATTGAAATTCACTGAAAAAACCATAGGTTATAGACCATATATAGTTAGGAATTAGCATTTACAAAACCTTGAAAATTCACTGAAAAAACCATAGGTTATAGACCATATATAGTTAGGAATTAGCATTTAAAAAACCTTATTTTACTCACACAAAACCATTGAAATTCCATATATAGTTAGTTGCACTAACTATATATCGCGCACCCGCAATCCACTGCTGATCATGTCACATATTACATCATTCATGACATGGTCAGTGACATCACTGATGACATCACTGATGACATCTCAAATGACATCACTGATGACATCACTGATGACGTCTCATTTGACATCATTCTTGTGCTAATACGATAAACCTCTTCAGACTCTAATATAACCTTAGATACACTCAGTGTATACAGACACTCACACACTGCCACTCATCCATGGAGTTACTCACACACCCAGTCAGTCATGCAAAGAAACAATCTCACCTCCATTTCTTCAACTATACAGTTATACACACCTTACTTATTGAAACATATACTAACACATATTTACTCTCTTATACAATCCCTGATACAAGTTCACAATGATCGATACAACCACTCACTCATTCAGTGGCTCTCATGCACAGTTATTTATATATGCCAACTCTCACATGTACTGTGTTTTACATATGTACTTACTATGACATGTAGCATTGAGATATCCATTCACTCATCAATACACTCATGCACACAGTCAACTGCCCATGTAGCTGTTTCCACATGCACTCTTGAACTCATACACCTAGTGAATAAACTGCTCACACATCTATGCACAGAGTCACACACCTTCCAGCCACCCCCACACAAACTCAATCTCCCATAGAAATACTTGGGCAACCAATTAATAACACATATAGCCTCTCGTATAGCTAATGATCAACACATGCAGCAGTTTACATCACAACAGACATAATGATGCACAAATTAAGACAGTTTAGTCACTAACCCATGCATTCAGTGAGACACATTTAATCACTCACTCATACAGTCAGTCACGCACCTACTAAATCCTTCATCCAGACACTTATACATCCACTCATTCTTCAATATATAAGACATATTTTAACTTTACAGAAACATACAGTCACTGGATGTTGTCATCAGTGATGTCATCAGTGATGTCATTTGAGATGTCATCAGTGATGTCATCAGTGATGTCACTGACCATGTCATGAATGATGTAATATGTGACATGATCAGCAGTGGATTGCGGGTGCGCGATATATAGTTAGTGCAACTAACTATATATGGAATTTCAATGGTTTTGTGTGAGTAAAATAAGGTTTTTTAAATGCTAATTCCTAACTATATATGGTCTATAACCTATGGTTTTTTCAGTGAATATATATATATATATATTATACAGTTAACCAGCTATGCGCCGGTAGATAAAGAGGCACTCACTCAGGCAGAATAGTTTTCAGACCAACAGCTTTATTTTCGCTATTCTCGTCAAAAACCCAACGCGTTTCGCCTTCAGCCGAAGGCTTGGTCACGGGTGTTGAGCTCTTAACACGGGCCATCTTTTATGTTTATTGCACAGTGAAAAAACTGGTGAAATGCAGTTGCATTGTGGGAAACGTAGTTTTTACATGTGATCTGTGTTAAAGTGCTGTTTAAATAAAGAAATTGACATTTCAAGGTTCGCTAAAGGACTTGCGGTGCATTAATTCATACATTGATGTTAATGTCAGGTATCATAGTCTTTGGTGACTTATGTTTTGCACATATTATACTGGTGATTGTGGTTTCTATCTCTCTGGTGAGTTAGTTCACAGTAGAAGGGGACTTTTTAGTTGCAGTATTGGAGCAGTTTTCAAGAGTTTTTCATGCGACTAGTTCTTTCACAGATGTACATGTAGTTCCTCCGTTTGGTTGAGTCCTCTTGGTTCTAGAGTTCTGAATGCCATGATGTGTTTAGATTCTTTTCTTCTTCTATATATATATACACAAACCAGTCCACCAAGGCCTGCCGAACTCCAGGTCGGGGCTTTCTCTGTAAAAGATGAGGATGGGCTCATGAACAAACGAATACAGTAGCACGGAGCACTAGTGGGGTCAAAGGTTCCTTTATTTATGCAAATGTCTTTCAGCTGGACGCCTTTAATAATGCTTTTTTCAAAATGAAGTACACACCATGAGTGATTTTCAGTTCTTTAAAAGTCATGAGTGGCTGCTTTTGGCGTATGCAAACATAACTAGTGAAGAAGGACTCTTGCTCTCTAGGTTTCATTGCTCTATTTCTGGCACCATGTCAGTGTGTAATAAAACATTTACAACAAATGGAGGTACCAGCGTGTTAATAGTCATTGTTGATCTTTCATTTAACCTTTGATAGGTAAAACGCTTCTGATACTCTGTTTTCATTGCCACACGCACATGAGGTATGAATACAGTCCTTCCATGATTTATGTCTTACATGAATGCCACATGTCCATCTAAGTGCTGTGTCTCTTCATACCTGAATGTTATACACCCCTCACGACAGCTGTATCAATTAAAATCAATCAGCATACATCCATGGGCGTCAGTTCAATAACAGCACGTCCCTCCATTAAATAATGTACAACTTCTGTCAATGGAATTTCTGCTTTTGTCAATTAACATGAGACAGTTTAGGAAGGATAACAATACAATTGCATGTAAGGCATAAATCATGGAAGGATTGTATTAATGCATCATGTGTATGTGTGGCAATGAGGTGGGAATCCTCTGCACGGGATGATCTTTAGACCACCCGGTCGGGATACCCCAATGAACGTTGGACACAATGAATCAAACAGTTCCCTAAACTACAAACAGAAAGGAAACCTACTAGCAAAACTGAGATGTAAGGAAGTCAGCTGGTGTTAGGAGGCCACATACTTACAGAAGTAACTTGAGGTCGGATGCTAGGGCCTCTGTATTTTCATAACTTTCACACTGTCAAATCGCAACCCCCCAGCTGCTTGATGAATGGACAGAAAACACTATTGCGTGCTCAGTTGAAAATACTTATTAAACATGCGTGGGAAGAACACAAGTAACTAACAGATCAAATTACCAAACTAGTTGCAGACATTAAGGTGGAATTTGATCAGGAATGGGCCAGAAGCACATTGAAATTGGATGATGAAAGAATTCAGATTTATGAGAAAGACTTTATCAAAAGGAAACAACGGAAGTTTCAACGGGACGAAACAGACTATGTGACTGGAAGAATCCTGACTCTTCCACAGAAATTAGAAAAAGTGAGGAGTCCGCTCGCAAAGGACAATACATTGTAATGAATGGATAAAAGAAATGGTGAATCCACCACTGATTTGAGTTCTGAGGGGGATTTGAGTGATGACACATCAGTAATAGAGTAAGGCAAGGTGTCTTTTTCCGAGGAGTACTGACTGAATTGAACAACAAAAAGTCCTTTCAGAGTGGGCAAAGATGCAGAGGAACAAGAAACATAATCAACAATGACGAAAATGGAGGAGGAGACAAACGGAATGTCATGGGAAAGAGAGGATGTGGAAGGAAGAAACAAGGATGAAAACAAATACATCAGCACAACAACTTATGGTAATAAACCTTTCTACTCGAGAGTTGACTGAGACTGAGGAAGGTGTTTTAAAATTGGGTCTCTCCTTCTGCCCCAATGTCTGTGATAAACATGACCAATTGAGGGTAGACTTGTTCAAGTTTGTACGGAAATTAAAGTTATGAAAAATCCATACCCTTAAGAAATTGGCTGCAAAAAAGACCAGTCCACCAATGGTATGCCAATCAAATTTTCTGATAGGATACATTGAGACATTGAATGTGATGTATGATTTGAGCAATACCCCTATAGATGTGCCCACTCGGAAAGGATACCATATTTTTGATCCTGCGATAGTGGTGGTCTTACAGGAGAATTATGGGATTGAGATAGAACTGAATGTTTAAACAAAATTCAGAGCTCCTTCCAAATTGTTGCCCTAACTTCCAAGGGACAAAATTGATTTATTTTGTGATCTGATATCTAAAGATATGCAACATTTGTGTAGAGATGAAAAGAAATCACATTATATGAGTAAAGAGCAGTGGGAGGAGGTGTCATCACCACAAATGGATGAACATCTAGTCATAAAGCTCTCAGATAAGGGGTAATGTCGTTGTAATATCTAGGGCTAATTTTGGTTAAGAGGCCCATAAACAGCTGAATGTTGTGTCATGCTATGAGAGAAATGACAAAACATTATATTGATCTACAAATCAGATATAAAGAATGTCTGAATGAGTGGCATGACAGTTAATTGATCTCATGGGATAAATTACAATTTCTGAAAAATGAAAAACCTGTAGGGCCAGATGTATGAACATTCCGTTTTGCAAGTCGCAAATTGTGATTTTTTGCGACTCGCAAAACGGATTGTACTAATGTGTCTTAAACACATTTAGTTGTTCCCAATGGGGTAGCAAAGAACCTGCCTCATCAATATTCATGAGGCAGATCGCACGCGTCGGGGAGGCACTTTTTGTGTCATGTTCTAGTGAAATAAATTCTATTGGATGCTTGCAGTCAAGTGCGTCCCTCTATCTGTGTGGAGAAGTGGATTATATATATATATATATATCTATATATATATATATATATATATATATATATATATATATATATATATATAGATATATATATATATATATACCATCTGATTGACGAAGATAAGCCCGCGCCTTCTTCTGATGGCGGGCCTCGACGGGGTTTCGTCTTACCCCAAACAATCCAACAAAACGCCGTCTCTGTTAGTTTACAAGACAACAAGTCGAGGCCCAAACTGCTTTTAAAGTGAAATTTATTTGGCGATCACACCCATTTGATCCAAACACCAATCAAATGGTGTTTGGATCAAAAAGCCGGCGCCCGCCCGTGCAGTATTCTTGAGCAGAAAATTCAGGAAACCCATTGGAGCATACTAAACAAATCGGCAAGTGGGTTATTAAAACTGGAGCTGCTAGATAAACACGTAGAACGTGTACGAACGAAAGCAAAGAGATTACCGGGCAGATGGAGACACGCCGGTAAATGTAAGGATTAACCTGCGGTCAGCAGAAAGAAGTGAATACGCACGGATTGCGAAGCAATACAATGGCGACATCAAGAATTGAAAAACGATGCGAAGCAGCAAACAAAATGTTTGAAACTTCAGCGCCAGTACAAAAAGATGGAAGCACAATTGATTTGACAGTGGGCAGGGATACATCTAAGAAGGCCCAATGGGTTTGTCTATGGAAATATCTGAAATTGGAACAGAATAAATGGTGGGAATCCACCACACTGCAGAAATACATCGAAGCTGGTCGAGTGCCTCGAGGACTTCGTATCTTCATTACTCCAACGTTCAGCGACCCGGACCCAGATTTAATTGAGGAATGGGCGGAGAATAATCACCACTGTTCCATGGTAATTTTAAAACTATTGGTCAAGTATGCTAGTCGTGACTGTGAAAAATTAACGGAAGTGATTGAAGACGTTATATCACGATTAAAAACAATGTGTGAAGCAGACGAATTTGACCGAGATATGGCTAAAATTGAAACAAAACTTGAGCGGATTGAATAGGAGATAAAAGAAAAGAAACAACGCAAATTCATGAGAGATTATATTGACTATGAAAAAGGGCAAATTTTAACGTTTGCCAGAAAGTTTGACCGCCTGAGAGGACAAGGTGCCAATGTGATAGCAGCGGCACCGAAACCAATAAATGGAGAGGAAGA
This sequence comes from Lissotriton helveticus, assembly GCF_964261635.1. Classification (NCBI taxonomy): domain Eukaryota; kingdom Metazoa; phylum Chordata; class Amphibia; order Caudata; family Salamandridae; genus Lissotriton; species Lissotriton helveticus. The sequence continues at coordinate 1,629,261,747 of NC_136063.1, read as the reverse complement.
TGCAAGCCATGTAAATATAACTCCGGAACCAGTGGCCACTACCAGTGAGAGTGCTCCGATACAAAATTTGTCGGTAAAAGACAACCTTTTAAAAGAATTTACCCTGATGGCCCAGGAAAGGCTGGCAGTACAGGGGAATCCAGGAACAAGCAACCAAAGAGGACGAGGGCGTGGTTGCGGAGGAAGAGGCGTAGAAAGGCTACAAGAAACGCCAAAAGGATCACCGGAGAGCCCAGTGGGATCCCGCACCCGATGGCAAAAAAGGACCAGAGAATGGAACAAACAGCACTAAAAAAACGAACAGTTTTGAATTTATCGGATCGGACACTAACTAATGATGAGATTGATGTTTTGGCGAAGGGGCTTACATTTGTTCCAACAAATTAGTTTGACTACACACAAGCAAGAATAGACTTGTTTTACTTTACAAGAAAACTAAGACTAAAGAAATGGTTCTCCACGAAAGTAAATATGGGAAGAGATGATGTATGTGAAGATGAGGTCAGTAATATTTGCATAAATGACATTGATACACTGCATTTGTTGAATGAGTTAGGTGATCAAGTGGATTTTAACCCAGATCCCATTTTAAATTTGGCTAATGACAATGTAACAATAGACCTCAGCTATAAAAGTCACTTTAAGCCCACATCTATATTTATGCCACAGATTCAGAATGAGGCATTGGATGTATTTGAGAGAGGAGTGAAGAATGGCTTTAAGAAATTGGCAAACACTCCATCTCAGACGCAAAGAAATCTAACATCCTAGCAAAAAATAGCTATCCAAACACTGCAGAAGGATCCCACAATAGTGATCAAAAAATCCGATAAAGGGGGAAATGTAGTGGTTTGGGGAGAGATAGATATGTGAAGGAAGGTCTCAGACAGCTAAATGATGTAAGTCAATATGAAAAAAGCTCTAAGATTAGCTATGAAACATCGAATAAAGAATACCGAGAGAAATTGCAAGATTGGAAGGACAAGGGATGGCTGGAACAGAATGAATATGATTACCTGTATTGTAAGTTCCCCAAATTACCGGTGTTATATCTATTACCTAAGGTCCACAAGGACAGGGATGACCCGCCTGGAAGACCTATAGTATCATCCAGGGGGTCGGGCCTGGAAAATACCTCTAGGTATGCAGATTATTTTTGCAGCCTTTTGTTAAAAGATTACCATCCTATATTAAGGATACCGGGGACTTTTTGCGTATGATTAATGAATTGGAATGGAATGACAACTACCTAATGCTAAGTCTAGATGTCACTAGCCTATATACTAGTATTCCTCATGAATTAGGAATAAGGGCATGTAGATATTATTTTGGTGAAAGATCTATCTCTTACTTGATGCATACAGAAGTACTGATTGACATGATATTCAGGTGTCTGACCGAGAATTACTTTACCTTTGATAATCAGGTGTACAGACAAGTGATGGGCACAGCGATGGGCACCTGCTTCGCCCCCAGCTTTGCGTGTCTCTACCTTGGCTGGTGGGAGGAGCAGGTGGTCCGAGCCCATGATCTATACATTAAACACGTCAAAAAGTGGGCAAGATTCATTGACGATGTTTTTTGTGTTTGGGAGGGTACAAAAGAAGAAGCAGATACATTTGTAGAAAGCCTAAATAAAAATGAGTTGAATTTAAAGTTTACCCACCAAATCAGCTCAGAAAAAATGGAGTTTCTAGATGTTATGATGGAAGTATCAGAATGGTAAAATTGAGACATCTCTGCACCGTAAAGCTACTGCGGGGAATAGCATGTTACATGCTCACAGCTGTCACCCCAATAGTTTGATCCAAAGCATCCCATATGGAGAGCTACTACGTGCAAAGAGGAACTGCAGCACAGTAGAGGGATATGAGAAGGAACGCGCTATCATGATCAAACGGTTTAAGGAAAGGGGTTACAGTGATCAATGTATAGCGACGGCATGTGGGAAAGCAGAGTCAAGAAATAGAGAAGATCTGTTGAAATTTCATGAAGGGCCTAAAATCGGTGAGAAACTGAGATTCGTAACAACATATAGCAACAAGGCATATGAAATGAGGAAATGCCTTGATAAACACTGGAGTATATTGAAAACAGACCTTGACTTGGGTAAGGCAGTTAGTGAGTCACCACAGATTACCTTTAGAAAAGGGAGGTCATTTAAAGACCTGGTTAGTCCAGCAATATTACCCAAACCAGGATTAAAAACAGCGAAGCCAGTACAAGGGTTCTACATTTGCGGGAGATGTAAAGCCTGCAAATATAGTACAAGTTGTAAATCAGTGAAACTATCAGCCAGTTGTTGTCCATTCAGAATTCAAAAACATTTGACGTGCGACACAGAATATGCAGTGTATGCCCTCAGGTGCCCATGCAACTTATGTTACATTGGCAGCACGATACACAAAGCCAAAAAAAGAGTGATGGAGAATCTAAGGGCAATTAACCACCATGACAAACAATATCCCATCGCACACCACTTCTACAAAAAACACAAGCAGAATACCAGCCTCTTATATTTTGTGGTATTGGATTGTATACCCAAGAGAGAGAGAGGTGGTGATCGTGTCAAAGAGTTGAGAAGATTGGAATCAAGGTTTATAATTAAATTCCAAATACTACACCCGTCAGGTCATAATGCTGATGAGGGGTTGGCAGTCCATCTTGGGTGAGATTGTGCTATTGCTGTCTAGTTTTAGAAAAATAAATAAAAAAAACGCTGTTTACAATGTATTTATGGAAATAGATGAATCAATGATAAAATGTAAGGTTTTATGTGAATGTTATCACTACTAATTTTAATGGGTATACTCTCTCATTTTCAGATTATTCAAGAAATGTTGCATTCCTAAGTGTTAGAAATACGTTTTTGAAAGCCACCAAGCTGTGTGAATGAAGATAATTTGCACAATAAGACACTTGAACATTACGCCCACTGGGGCGGAACGGAATGAATTTGTTGTGGAATTCCCAAAAACCAACCAGGCTTTAATAATGAAATAAGCCCACTGTGGTGAACAAAATGCCCATGTGCAATGTTATAAGGGAAGTGACATGAGATGCCTGACTAAGGAATGAAGTTATAATTCCTGCAAATTGGGATAATGAAACGTAAGCCCACTGGGGCTCAATGTCGAGTTAATGAGAACTTTGGTGTTTAAAAGTACAAATGTGTAAATATATGAGTTATGCACAGGCGAGTGGCAATCACTATTTGTAAACAAAAAGTATACGTGACTTATAATGTGGCAACCCAGTTTGCCGATATGAAATAAGAACCGGCAGCGAACAATGCTTTGTGGGACTAGTAGTTCCGATTAACAGAACGTCACGAAAATGTATTGTTTGAAGCTGTTTAATTTACAAAGAACATCGGAATGCAAACGTTTAAATTTAAAAGTATTAATTAAGATACAGAAAGTGAATAGTATCGTTTAACATGAAGAAATGTTGAAACTGTGAGAGTCTGGTTTCACTTGTTACTTTAGTCACATGACAATGTTTCTTTTCCGTTTTGTATATAACTTTATTGTTTAACACCACTCTTCACTCGTGAGCAAGCGGCTGCGGCTGCGAAACGCGTTGGGTGTGATCGCCAAATAAATTTCACTTTAAAAGCAGTTTGGGCCTCGACTTGTTGTCTTGTAAACTAACAGAGACGGTGTTTTGTTGGATATATATATATATATATATATATATATATATATATATATATATATATATATATATATATATATGAACAGCATTTGCTGCTGCATAGAAGAAGCTAGCAGAAGCTACCACAAAGTCAGGTTGACCGCCAATGCACCTTGGGAAGATCGGGAGCAGGTAGATCCCGGTCTCCAGTTGGTTCTCAGAGCACTTTTTGATTAAAAGATTATAGGTATCACATTTTGACGAAGTAGGTGACTCATTTTGATATTAAAAATCCTTGATTTAAGCAAGGTTCAAGTTGTTCCCTGGGATCACTGATATAATATTGGTCCAACAAAAATTAAAATAGAAATATCGGAAATTAAATATTAAGAACAAAAATATCAACTCCATATATTTCAGACTTGTGGCGGTGCACAGTGTTGAACCTGCCCAAGCCACCCCTGTGGTGTCCTTCCGCAAGTCGCTGTCTCCATGTGCCAAGTCACTATGCTTGGGCGTTCCTTGTGGGAAGGCTCATGAGGCTGCTCTTTCAGCACACTGGTGGTCGCGCTGCTCCTACAGGTCTCTCTGAGGGCCTGATTGCTTATTTAGGGGCCTTGTGTTCTTTGCGCATACTGTGTTGTTAATAGCTAGAGAATGTATTGCATTTTGATGCCTTTTTTGTTGCCACAGGCCCTGGGAGTCACTTTGGACTACATGTCCCGGCAGATTTAGCAGCCATCTTGGGTGTGGCAGGCATCCATAAAACAAGCCACGCACTGGAGACTGTAATCACTATTCTCCTGCCTCTCGATGGTAATGGTGCGGTTGCTCTGGTCATCTTGATTTTGGCTCTGCAGTGTCGGTAAGGCCGTTCTTTGAGCCTTCTGATCTCACCTTTGTGTGAGGGAATTTTCTGGACTCCTCCTGTGCCTTGCCAGCTCATGCAGTATGATCACAGCGCACAAAGGTTTAAGAACTCTTTTGAGGGTGTGCTAGTACAGAGCAGGCCGCATTTTGACCGGTCAAGTTAATTAGAGCGGCATGCTCGTTTTTAATTTCGACAGCATTTTCAGTGGAGCGCTCCCACTAATATTTAAGCGGTTTACATCATTAACGCCATCTGATGTAATTAGTCATTGTGAGCCTTGGACTCGGGGCACACTTACGATATCTCAGGAATAGCATACTCAGAGTTTAAATATATACAAATAACACTCCATATTCTTCAAAAATAATCATGCAACTTGATTCGATAGCGAGTGAGATGATTATTGAACCTACATAGAAAAAGTTATGCATCCTGAATATTAAGTGTGTCGTTTGAAAAGATAGGGAGTATGATGACTGTTGGATGAGAGCATAATTATTTCAGCTAAACACATCGCTTCTGGAGTGTTACCTAACTACTAAAGTGATACCTAACTAGGAATTCAGTATAATTAGTGCAGCACAGAAGAGAAGCTGAATATGTCACAAACTTAAGTGTACTAAAACCCATATCTGTGGCATCCCGAGGAGCCTATAAACCAGGTTGCAAAGCAAATTAAAGTGTGATTTAATTTTTTTTTATTGTGTTAACCATGAGAACCAGCTGTTTGAGGACTGCATCACTTTGGAGGGAAGGTGGGTTTCTGCAACTGCCCATGGTAGCTAGGACTTGCCACCAAGAGTAGAACGAGCCCAGATTCGTCCAAATCAGCACAACAGGACTTCTCCAGCAAGGTAGGGGGCAGAGGAACCCCATCTCTGGGTCCTGAGGATGAGGGGGCATAATTGCGCCCTTGCCAGAGTAATAAAGGGCTCAGTATCCCATCCCTGGGCCCCAAAGGTGAAGTCACTATGAGGGATCATCGTTCGCTCCCCTGCCAAAGCAGGAAGGAGCCCAGGACCCCATTCTTGTGCCATGAGGCAATGGGCAAGAAAGGGAGAGCGCTGCCCCCCCTCCCAACTGTGGCAGGCCCATTGTCACTCCACGTGCCCATGTTTGGGGGAGCAGACGGCCACCACGTGGCTCAAGCCCTGCCCTGCCCTGCTGGAGCTGGCAGGGAGGAAAGGAGAATTGTGGACCTATTACTTGTGCAGGCCACACAACTAATAGCCCAATATCTTACAACAAGTTCATTATAAACATGCAAAAGTTAAATTATAATATATATATTTATAATATTAAACTACTTACAGATATAATGGCAGAGACTGCCAAATGTATTACTTCACAGAAAGGAGATCAACTATTAAATCACAGGGGCTACGCCTACAGCCAAGAAAATGCATCAACAGAAAATACAAACTGAAAATGTACCAAATGTTACTCTAATGTATGTTACGGGAGGGCAACTACAAAATATAACATTGTACTTAATGTTGCAGAGCACAATCACCCCCAAATGTGACAGAAATAGAAGCATGAGAAATATTGCAATATGTAAGAGGCAAGTAGTAGCTCTCAGGAACCTACTAACAAAATTCTTAAAGACATATTACCCAATTAATCGCAGGCACCAAAAAACCCATTAGCGATACCCTCCCTCTGCCCCTAGGGGTATCTAAGACACAGACACACAATAACACATAATGAGAAACCCTTCTTTTTACATGACATTAAGAATAATGAAAAACAAATCATTATCTTCTCTCCAGCCAACAACATAATGGAACTTACCCAATGTCAAACCTAGATAATGGATGGGACCTTCAAAATGTGTCCCAAACCATTCACTCAGAAAACATCCTTTTCACGTGTGCTTTACTACCAAACAAAGAAAACAGCACCTACTAGGAACTACTAACCTATACCAAACAACAAACTAATAACTACTATCCCCAAAAAATATTAATAGACTTTGAACAAGCCATGATTCAAACAATTCTAAAAATATACCCCCACACACCCATTCAAGGCTGTTACTACCACTTTAATCCAATTATATGGCAACACCTACAAAAATCTACACTTTCGGCCCACTTACGAGTTTGACGGTGCAGCAAACCCGCGTGACACCCGCCCACCAAATTTTTACTTTTTTGTCATTGGCGGGAGATTCTTTTGCCGTTCCCACGACGGTGCCTATGGAATAGGCACCGCAAAGGGAATGTGAAAGTAAGTTCCAGCCCAGCATGGACTTGAAAGTCTATGCTGTGCTGGACGTCTGTGCATGCACACAGGGGGGCACCTCTTGTGCCCCCCGTGTGAATCCACAAGACGTGAGGCAAGAGATGGCCTTGCAGGGCCTCCTTTCTTTCATCTCCACCACTGTTTTCATGGAGGAAAGACCTCCATGAAATCAGTGGTGGATTTGAAAGTCGTAATATGCTTAGCAGACCGCAGAGGTCCCGCCAAGCATATAGATGCCTCTTGAGGGCAGTTCAACCTCCAGGGAATGTCGGTTCCCTGGTGGAGTCAGTGGTCACATGCCAACACGATCACTAGGGTCATATTGTGGTGGTCACAACACCATCACCATCGCGCCACTATGAGTCTGCCAGTCCTTAGACCCCCAGACTCGTAATTAGGCCCTAACTGTAGAATACTCCACAGACAGCCAATTTTCCTTCGAAATCAAAATATGTTTACCACCAACCTATGTCCTTGTTGCAGAGGTAGCCAACCCCTGTACCTTACCAATAGAATCCCTTTCTACCAACAAAATGAAGACAAACATAGTCCCCTAATGGACTATTTGAAAGACACTTGAGTTGGTAGACTGCATCGGTCAGGACACAGACACTTAGCCAAATTCCAGATACCATGCTGGAATGTCCATGACAGCACCCTGGCACACAAAGCCAAAGTAAATAAAGTAGTGAAGGATGACACAATGCCTTTCAATCCACACTAGGCAGGACTCAACCTACATTATAAAAATTTACTGAAGCATTACAGAAAGAGTAGAGCTGCCAAGAACTAAGGGAATGATTACAAGTCTGGTGGTCTTCCGATTGCCAGACTTGTGGTGGCGCAGCAGTGGCAGTCCACCATTTTGCTGATTATGATATTCACCATCGGATTGGTGTCACTACAACGCATGCTTTTACATCGCATGCCTTTACAACGCGGTTTTTACATCGCATACCATTACAACGCATAATGCTTTTAGGCGCTGGATAGTGAATTATTTAATTTACTATTCCAACTCCAGTCCCCGTGGATAGCAGGGAAGGTGTTGGATAGTATATTAAATACATTCCCTATCCTAGAGCGCCCCCCAGCGCATTGCGTTGTAATGGTTTGCGTTGTAATGGTTGCGATGTAATGGTAGTGCGTTGTAAAAAATTCGTTGTAAGTGATGTTCCCCTCACCATCCCATCGGTGGTGCACCGCCGGCTGTGCCTGAGAACAGTTGTTCCCTGGCGGTGGCGCAGCTGCAACACAACGCAATTTGCTGAGCAGTGACTGATGCAGTCCTGTTCAGCATACTAAGAGTTCCTGCACTGCAAACCATTTCATGGTGGAGCCCCACCATGAAAAGGCTGGCATTGCAGGGACAAAGGCGGCCCATGTCCACCCCGCCATGGGGATACAGTAAAGGAGGCACAACACGTGCCAGCCTGTCTGTATTCCCACGAAGGCCTAGCACAGCATGGCCATTAACGTCCTTACAGTGCTGGAACATTTTTGCCGTTCCCTTTGTGGTGCCTGTTTTCCATGCAAAGGACAAAGGACCACCCGCCATATTACGAATTGAACTCATTCAACTCATAATATGACAAGCGATCCTAGGGCGAGTTTGGGGCAGCAGTGCCGACGGAGAGCCGGCGCACCTGCATCAAACTTGTGATCGGGCCCTAAGAGTAGAACAATTTATTACCCAAATTAGCCCTAAACATAGCAAACAAACTAAAAGAATGTACAGCTGCTACAATTTAAAGTAAAACTCTTCATATCTCACAAAGGACTGCATTACTTAGAAATGATAGCTAAAAGCATGTTAAAAAACGAAATAGCAACCTACCAAAGACCTCAAACTCTAAACCAACAAACCAAATACTTAAAAAAAATATTAACATCAATATTTTATTATATCAGTGAAATAATTATATAACCTCAAACATTTAATAAACACTGATATATATATTCACTATTTAAAAAAAAGAACAATAACTTACCAACCAACTTAAATCCAAATTCAATGCATCACATCAAATAAATACAACACATAACCAAAACAACTCCACACAATACTAACATAAACATAAAAGAAACAATATAATATAAAAACAACAATTGATGGACGGAATGTTGCACAATGGCAAAACATTCACCCCCAGGCCTAGATCTGGGTTTAATCCATCATTATTTTGCTCACCACACCATCCCAGTTCAGACATGCCCATATGCAAATCAGTCTTGACCCTGTGCCTCATGGGAACAGTCCAGCCCGAACTGCCAAACCATGTCTTTCCTGGACCGGAATCAAGCATCCTAGGACCGGTTTCTGGCTATCAGCCATCTTTAGCCAGGATAGCTTGACTCCAGTGACTTAGTGAGCACAGGACCCACGTCTGGGCATACCCTTCCCACATAGGGTGAACAGCAAAACACACAAGATGATGGACGGAATGTTGCACAATGGCAAAACATTCACCCCCAGTCACAGATCTGGGTTTAATCCATCATTATTTTGCTCACCAAGCCACCCCAGTTCAGACATGGCCATATGCATATCAGTCTTGACCCTGTGCCTCATGGGAACAGTCCAGCCCGAACTGCCAAGCCATGTCTTCCCTGGACCGGAATCAAGCATCCTAGGACCGGTTTCTGGCTATCAGCCATCTTCAGCCAGGAAAGCTTGACTCCAGTGGCTTAGTGAGCACGGGACCCACGTCTGGGCATACCCTTCCCACATAGGGTGAACAGCAAAACACACAAGATGATGGACGGAATGTTGCACAATGGCAAAACATTCACCCCCAGTCACAGATCTGGGTTTAATCCATCGTTATTTTGCTCACCAAGCCACCCAAGTTAAGACATGGCCATATGCAAATCAGTCTTGACCCTGTGCCTCATGGGAACAGTCCAGCCCGAACTGCCAAGCCATGTCTTGCCTGGACCGGAATCAAGCATCCTAGGACCGGTTTCTGGCTATCAGCCTTCATCAGCCAGGATAGCTTGTTTCCAGTGGCAAGGAGAGCATGGGACTCACGTCTGAGCATACCCGTCCCACTCGGGGTGACAAATGCAAAAACAACAATTGATGGACGGAATGTTGCACAATGGCAAAACATTCACCCCCAGTCACAGATCTGGGCTTAATCCATCGTTATTTTGCTCACCACACCACCCCAGTTCAGACATGGCCATATGCAAATCAGTCTTGACCCTTTTTTGAAAGAGTTTATGTTATTGGTGTATATTACCTACTGGCAGTTGCGAGCAGGTAGTCATAGTTAGGACCTTGTTGCCATAGGAAGAACATTTTTATGATTTGCCAATAACTTTGGCGCCGTTTGACGAATCTTCCAAATGAATGGGTCAGTCATGTCAGTTGCTTTCTTGAAAATTTTGGAGTGATCCATCAAGCGGGGCTGAGAAAAACGGGGTTCCCAAAACGCTTTTTCTCCATATTAATTTCCATAGGAAACTTTTGACGTGGCGACAGCCAACACTGCTGAGCGGAATTTCACCAAATTTGGCAAACAGGTAGCTCTTGGTCCAGAAAGCACTCTTTTTCTTAAATGGTGTAAATCCATTCAATAGTTTCTGAGAAATGTAAAGATTTCTCATATATATAACTGTGGCCGCTGTGGTTTTGCGACCCTTGCCGATCCTGTAGCTGCTATCTGATTGGCTGCCAACACTTCAAACCAGGAAGTGTTGGCAGCCATCTTGTGACTCGGTTAAACCAAGTCACAAGAAAAATGTGAAAACAAAGTAAAGAGGGTGTGTAGAAACACCTTGATCCCACAGGGACCCCCAGGGCCAATAAAAGCATTTTTTTTTTAATGTTGGCGGGAGTTGCGGTGGATCCACGAATCAGGCCGATTCTTTTTTTTAAACTAAGCACTGGCTCCTGCTGGTGGGCCAAGTCCTGGGGACATTACCAAAATAATGATGGGGGCCCGTGCCCCCCTCAACCCCAGGGACCACCACCTCCCCGGGGCTAAATTGAATTATAGAGCATGGGGGCTCCAGCCCCCCACACAGCCCCTGGAACTGCCACATCCCTGTGGCTAATATATTACAATGTGGGGGGCACATGCCCCACTACTGCCCCAGGGACCACCACCTCCCTGAAGCCATATAAAAATATAATTTGTAGGGGGCTCCAGCCCCTCCACACAGCCCTGGGGATCACCACCTCCTTGGGGCTCTTCAGAAGATGCACGGCCACATCCAGGAGCCCTGCATGGCCCAGGGACCGCCACCCCCCAGGGCCAGCTCCAGCAATGTTCCAGGCTGCTCCCGCCATCCCATAGCAAACAGTGTGCTCTACTTTGAACAAGCAAGAGCATTTTGCTCTTGCTTGCTCAAAGCGGAGCACACTTTGCTTTTTACTCTGAGGCAGCTACATGTTAGCAGCTCCCTGGGTGTAAAAAGCAATTCTGGCTCCCACAGGAGGCAGAAACCGGCTGGGAACACTTGTGCCTTCAGGCTTCCCTGCGGTCCTCAACCAGCTACCCATGCCCTGGGGAATTGGGCCCCTGGCCAAAAATGGCCCGGGAGGTGGAGTGTTTGACCCCACTACTTCTTAAGATTTTTTTTTAATGGCCTGGCCCCGAGGGATGGGGTACCTAGGGCCGAAATTGGCCTCAGGAGGGGGGGCCATGCGCCGCCTTCCTTTTAAAAAAAATTTATAGAAAAAGGGGCAGGCCCCAAGGGATGGAGTCCCCGGGGCTGAAAATAGACCAGTGAAAGGGGCCACATGGCCCCCTTTCCCTACATTTATTTAAAAAAATGAAAGGCCTGGTCCAGAGGATCGGTTCCTGGGCCAAAATCAGCCTGGGAGGGAGGCCATGCACCCCCTCCTGTTTTAAAAAAAATAAAGAAACAGGCCCCGGGGGCCCAAAATAGTCTAGGGAATGGGGCGATGCAGCTCCTCATCCTAAAAATTAGGAAGAATTAAAACAAGAAGCTGGCAAATCATCGAGGGCACCCCTTTTCCCACTACCCTGCAAACACGCATCCTGGCCCATTCCTGGTTGGAGGATGAAGTCCCCTTGGCTGATGAGGGTCCTTAGGGGTCAACAAGGCCTCCTGTTACCTCCAGTAAGCCCACACAGTGGCATTGCTGAGAGGTGGCCAGAAGCAACTCCCCATTTCTCCACCACTCTGCAAACATACATCTTGGTGCACTACTGGTGGGGGGATGAGGTACCCTTGCTTCCTGAGGGGGTCAGGCCTAAGGTGGACTTCATCCCCCAAGCAGCAGTGCGCCAGGAGGCTTGTTTGCAGAGTGGTGGAGAGAAGAGGGGTGACCTCTGATCACCTCTCATCGATCCAGCTGTGTGGGTTTTATTAGAGGTAACAGAAGGGTTAATTGCCCCCCAAGGACCCTGCCAAGGGGACCTCATCTCTTTCTAGTAGTGTGCCATGAGGTGCATTTGCAGAGTGGTGGAGGAAGGGGGTGTGACCACCAAAAACCACTCAGCAAACCCACTATGGGGGACTTGCTGGAGGTAACAGGAGGGATAGACATCCGAATTTAAGAGTTCCCACTGATATCTCCTTTATTTCCTTGTTTTCTTTATCTCTAATACAGAAGTTTCAAGCAATGATGTTAAATGACGAATTGGTGTAGTTGACATCACCAAATGTAGCCAAGCAGCCGACACGTGTTTCGTCTCAGGAAAAATCACCCGACAACTTCATCAGGGCTACAGCAACAAAAGAGATACATATTTGCACTTAATAACAATATGCCAACCAATTGATATTTAAAACAATGTTCTTCCTAACGAAGTTTGTGAACTAAAGCGTGAAAGAGAAGAGCACAGCCCAAATTCATCAGAAATCCACCCAGTGGGTATGAACACACTAAATCCATAACGTGAATGAAGTAAAGAGAGAGAAGAAAAGGTGTAGAGCTCAAGATTAAAAAAACCTAAAGGTCGCCAAGAGAAAAAAGAGGAACATTATTTCAGCAAAGTTAATGTCTGAGTTACAGATTTCAAGGACAGCGCCATGCAGTCCACAAAGACAATACATTCAGCTCAATGAAGTGCTGAATATAATTAACCTCAGATGGATGAAACTTATGTCAAATGGCAAGAAACCCACTTCCAATAGAGGCCAAAAAAATCATGTCCATACAAAAAGAGAAGTGTCACTCACCATAAACAAGTCTTAGAAGATATCCTCACCACATTGCAGATATAACCTGTATGAGGTCCCATACAGTATGGGTCTAAGAAAGGGAACAACAACAACAGAAAAGCGAGAGATATTTCGGTCAGACAGACAGTCCCATCCTAGATTTCAGTAAATTACCAGATTCCAACCATTTATATGTTGTTGCTATTAAACATATATAATGTCGGTGTCACTACCCAAAGACCCCATAAGGCAAAGGGTAATATTAACCACTTAAGTAATGAACCATACGCATTAGTCATAGGAGTATATAAATAAATATACCTCAAGAATAAAAATATTCATTCCATATGCAGCACTCGGTGTTGTATAGAGTATAAAATCAAGTATCTATAGTAAGGAAGGAAAAAGAAGAAAGAAAAAAAAAATATATATATATAGGTAAGGATATATATATATATATATATATATATATATACATATATATATATATATATATGTATATATATATATATATATATATTACCTACTGGCGGTCGCCAGTAGGTATATATAGTTAGGATTTTTTCTCTATGGGATTTTTGAAAATTCTATGTCTAATAACTTTGGCGTTTGTGGACGGAATTGGCTGAAATTTTCAGGAAAATGGCACATTTTGTTTCTGAGCAGCCCTTGAAAATTTGGGGGGGGTTCGTCAAGGGGGGGCCGAGAAAAAAAGGGGGGTCCCAAAACGTGTTTTTAACATTGAGTTTTCCATAGGGCGGTTGGCCTCACTTTTAGCCCGAACGGCTGAATGGATTTGCACGAAACTTGGCAAAATTGTAGGGACTGGTAGCCCGATGTGCCTTTTGTAGGTCTCGATATATGTGCTCCAGTGGATTTTGAGAAATTAACGTTTAAAAAAAGATATATATCTGTAACAGCGGACCTGGCAGCGTCCCAGGACGCGTACTTTACGCGCAACGGAGCTTTGTGAAGCGAAGCTGATTGGTTCTCCGGCGTCTGTCAACATTCCAAAAAGTCCGTAGCGGCCGCCATCTTGTCTCTCGGTAGGATCGAGAGACAAGAGGAGGTCAAAACAAAGGGGGAAATAACTATAAGGGGGCATAGTAGATCCTCGCTGACCCCCTAGGTTTGATGTGGAGGTTTTAAAAGGGCCCCGCGGGGCAAAAAAAAATAATAATAATAATAATCGAACGGCTGAATGGATTTGCACGAAACTTGGCAAAATATTAGGGACTGGTAGCCCGATGTGCCTTTGCTAGGTCTCAATATATGTGCTCCAGTGGATTTTGAGAAATTAACGTTCAAAAAAAGATATATATCTGTAACAGCGCTCCGCTTCGCGTAACGGAGGTTTGCGAAGCTGATTGGTCATTCTGTCACTGGGCTATAGTTGGGCTACATCTGGCTGATATTTGGGCTACATTTGTTTTTTTGTGTGTCTGGCGGCCATCTTTGGGCTACATTGGGCTACATTGGGCTTCATTGGGCTACATTGGGCTACATTTGGGCTCCAACATATATATAGGCCAATGTAGCCCAATATATATTTTTCAAAGTTAATTTTCGTAAAAACCACTGGAGCATATATCTTGAGACATAGCAAAGGCACATCGGGCTACCAGTCCCTACAATTTTGCCAAGTTTCGTGGAAATCCATTCAGCCGTTCGAGCTAAAAGTGAGTCCAACCGCCCTATGGAAATGAAGGAAATGAATGGGTAATTTGTAATTAGCAAATAGCTAATCGCAAACTAGGAATGGTAAAGAATCGCTATTTATTCCTTAAAGTTCGCTATTTAGGAAATGCAAAAAACTTTGATGATACATATGGCGGTTCATCTCTAACAAGATAAGAAGCATAGGGATACATTTATGATGACTGGCGCATCACCAGGGATGTGTTAGTCATTCTGTGCCGCTGTTCCGTCACCTATGGTGTGCTGCATTTACAATGCGGCGCATCATGGGGCAAAAACAGCACAGATGCGTGATGTATCTGTGCCGTAAAGGTGGCGCATTGCTGGAGTTGTATCGCAAGTGTGATGAAGCTCCAGCAAGGGTCGGGGGTGCCCCTGTCGCAGGGTTTCTGTTCTCACACAGAACTGTGGACAGAGGATTGGAACCTCGGCGAATTAGGGTGTCCCAAACTCACGTTAGTAATCAAAAACTCCTTAGCAAGCTAGGTACAGTGTCACATTGAATATAACAAACTCTCAATGTTTAGACAATCCAGAATATGAACTTATAGTACCTCAGGATACGTGGAACTCATGAACAGTCGGTCGTTATATATTTCTTAGAAACCAGAACATGGAGTTAAGAAGAACACATGTGTATTTGAAATGTTTATTTACTAATGCCGTCTTCTCAGGCGTAGTATCTTAGATAATAGAAGTACACATATTATCAGTAGCAAAATTACCAGCATAGTTACTAGTACATAAAAAGCGAATGGTGATAGTATGTTAACATGCTGTAAATGAATAAGAGTTAGCAACACTTATAAGCAGCCGCGGGCCGTGGAGGGAGTTACGGTGAGGCAGGGAGGCGGGGAGGGGGAGAAGCAGGGTGGAGAATACAAGTACACATATTATCAGTAGCAAAATTACCAGCATAGTTACTAGTACATAAAAAGCGAATGGTGACAGTATGTTAACATGCTGTAAATGAATAAGAGTTAGCAACACTTATAAGCAGCCGCGGGCCGTGGAGGGAGTTACGGTGGGGCAGGGAGGCGGGGAGGGGGAGGGGCAAGGTAGAGAGGGCTTCACCCTGCTTCTCCCCCTCCCCGCCTCCCTGCCTCACCGTAACTCCCTCCACGGCCCGCGGCTGCTTATATCTCACCCTCCCTAATACACATATTATATTATTTGCTAAGAAGGTCTCTTTGTGTTGGTTTAGGGCGTGCCCATACTTTAGTGTCTTAGATTTGAAGGAATCACATCAGCATACACCAGCTCTCTCTTCATGTGAACCGCATCAACTGTTGTGTATGTGTGTTCGGCAAAGCAATATAAAACCCGCCTCATGCCCAGAATTGGCAGAAGTTGCACTTATGTTATGAGTATGAAGTCGTGGAGATCAGACCTCATAACAATTCTGTATCGTGTTGTTCTTGAAACTTTAGCACTCGCTGTACAGATATAGTTTAACAAGCAAAGCAGATAGTAGAGCAATAACATATTATTCTCATGTAAACCACGATGAACTACTAGGTGGAAAGCTAAAGCAACAACTAAGTGTCGTGTGCAGAAGTTGCAAAAAGGAAAAATGGCGTTTAAACCGGTAATGAGCCCATGCTAACTTAACACGGTGTAAAGATATCCAGGACCTAGATGACACCTCCCCATGATCCGGAAACGAACTGAATAAGATAATAGAAGTGCCATCTCATGAGAGCAGATTGCAAGTTTATATGTGGACGGTCCGCAAGGTAAAGCATTAAAAACTAGGAAAATTTAATGCTAAAGAAAAATAAAACAGCCAAGTACTTTATCGAGTCTTAAGCCAATAGGCAAGGTAAATAATAAAAACTTGACAAATAAGTCAATGAATTGTCAATGAAATGCTAGTACTCAGCATATCAAACATGAAAAAGGTCTATGACATAACTGTGTATGCAAAATAAGCTGCAACAGCCTCCAATAGGAAGTCACCGTCTTCATCCGAAAACAGTTCAGCCATCCAATTTAAAAGCGGAAAAGAACATACGTGCTCTCCCAGCACCGGATCCTCTATCACCATCAGAGGACAGCTCGGTGGGTTTTCAAGAAAGCTCTGTTCCAAGAAAGACTGTGCTGCCGCCAGTAAATTCCAGGGACCAAGTAGTCCATGCATCAATGCCACAGCCATAATCCTTTCGCCAGGACAAACCAACTCGTGAGTAATGATAGGAGTCATCAGCTGATTAAAGTCGACGTCAGGAGAAACCGGTCCGCAGAGACACAAATCAATGGCCCAATCGAAATCACAGGTCAGGCAGTGAAATACAGGCTGGACACAGGTGAAGTAGGAGAATCGAAAAGATAATCCATATGCCGTGCTTAATATCGCCAACGGCATTGTGCCATAATATTCTAGCATGCGATTGCGGAACAGTGTCAGCAGCTGCAGGGTGGGAGGTTGCATAGGAGGGACATCCATATTTAAAAATGTAAAAAAGCACAAGAGCGTCCGCTGGTAATGCAAGTAAAAATGCCAATCCACGAACCAGAGTGGAGAAAATAGAATGAAAGGAAGCAGGGATGACTCCAAAGATTTTCTCAAATGAAGTCACGAGACCACTGGTAACAACTTTAAAAAAGTGCGCCAGGGTCTTTGTGGAGGATGCGTTAAAGATAGTCGGAACCATCTTGCTGAAATTGAAAGGCAAATCTGAATTAAAAGTATTCCTTTTATCGTAACAGTAAGTGAACGGGTTATTTGCTGCAGAAATGTTCTATTTCCTCCCACACATGAACATAGGGAGTTTTCAATCTGGCCACAAATACCAACCTTGGGACAGATTTCAACGGCATGGCAAGAATAAGAGCTCTTTTGTCTCAGAGAGAGGTGGCCTTGAGTTCGGCCCGTGAAACTTCCGTGCTTCACATAGCGAACACCCGTACAGAGGTGCAGACCCTTTTCAATTAACTCAGAACAATCTTCATTATTGAGCATCAAATAACTACCATTTTCCAACAACTTGAACGTGGGGATGATAGCAGGAACTGGCGTGCCTTGCAACACGCAAGCCATATTTGGTCGGTGTTTGTTGCATGAACCGTGTAACTGTATGTGCCTACACATTAGTGAATGATCTGGCGTCTCAGTGCATTCCTCTCCATTCAGATAAACTTCTTGATCATCTTTGAAACATCTGTATGTGTATGGAAGCGACCAGACCTCATGAAGAAAAGCACTACCTAAAGGTTCATAACGACCTATTGGTATATATTTCATACAATTTGAAAACTTATATAAAGCAAAAGGCAGCGTTATTAAACCGTGGATAAGGCACGTTGCCAAAAAACCCGCAATCCTCTGCTGATGATGTCAGTGAGCATGTCATGAATGATGTAATATGTGACATCATCAGCAGTGGATTACGGGTAATAGTATCTCTAGTTTACTCCCCTATAGCTGTCTTTCTTTTAACATAAGTGTCTGTTTCCTTCCCTTATACTTACTGTTTTTGGTTCGCTTCTGGTTCGCGTACCGGCGAGCGAACTGGGAAGCGAACTAAGAGAAATAGAGGTTGGCACAGTTCCAAATATTGTACCAATTTTTTAATAACGGGGAGGTAGTTCTGAAAAGAACTTTTTTTTTATTGTTTTTGTTGTTTTATATTTTTTTTATTATTTTTCGGAACATTTTTTTACTTTTTTTGAATTTTTCTGAACAGTTTTATATTTTTTGGGGTTTTTCTTGGAGGGGGCAATGAAAACGATTCATTGTAAAGGGCTCAACAGGAGCAACAAAACAAAAAAAGAAGTATTTATTATTTTGGGCGTTTCGTACAAACTTGCATATGATAGTCAATAGCTCTGTTGATCAGAGTGATGCTTTTTTCTCCGTAGGAAATGAATCCATCGCAAAATACGCAGATGTGTTTTACTTCACCAAATTTCATTTGTATATTTGGCACCATCTCCCTGCCCTCTGGTCCCGTTACTTCCGGTACAACAGATCTTCTGGCCATAATAGGGAGATTATCTAGGTCGTTCCGAAACTGTGCAGCACTGTAGTTGTTAGGATGCCACCTAGTCATATGGCGATGCATTGTGTAGTTTCCGAAACTGTATTTTTTCTCGGTTCCTCTGGACAGTCTATCTTGACATATAAGGCAAGTTACGTATCTTGCATTTACTTTTTTCTGACCTTTGGGAATTTTAAAAAATTGCCAAATGAAGTTTTCTTTCCGGTGAGACGTCCTGGGCTGCTCAGGCAAAAACTGCCTCTCTTCGTGCTCGTCGTCCTGTTCCTCTTCTTCTTCTTCTTGTTGAATTATAACTTGAGCAGGTGGTCCACTCTTCCTTGGATGTGGTGGAGGTGGTGGGGAAGCACCAGCTGAAGCTACTAAAGAAGCCATTGCTCAGTGATCACAAAGGGTCTTTCTCTCACAATGATGAAAGTCAGAGTGAGGAAAGAAGGAGGGATTTTCATCATTTGGGAAAAACAAGAGTTCTCAACCAATCAAAAGTGTTCATTTTAGATTATATGACCTAGTCTTACATCATTAGGAAACCAAAAGTGAAATGAACCAATGAAAAGTGTTATTACCAAGTCACATGACTTGCTGTGTTTACGTTAAGCGCTTTGCAGGGCCTCCCGGTTTGCTTCCAGAAACCTGCGCTTTGCGACTCGCTTCGCGTACCAGTTCGCTAACGTAGCACGTCATATGACGTATCACGCGACAACGTGAAACGTCATGCGGACGGGAGGCATCACGATGTTGTTTTCTAACGCGGCACTTGCGGTAAAGAAACGTTTACCGGCTCGCGGTCTATTTCGTGGCATCAAGGTCAGCTAACGGGAAGCTTCCCGATTCGCGAAGCGGGAACGAAGAAAAAAAAATATTTAAAAAATAAAATTATTCATAAACATATAAAATATATTTTTGGATTTAAAGAAGAATACATTTTACAGCTACAGATATTAGCTGTTAAAAAACCAATGAAATTCACAGAAAAAACCATAGGTTATAGACCATATATAGTTAGGAATTAGCATTTACAAAACCTTGAAAATTCACTGAAAAAACCATAGGTTATAGACCATATATAGTTAGGAATTAGCATTTAGAAAACCTTATTTTACTCACACAAAACCATTGAAATTCCATATATAGTTAGTTGCACTAACTATATATCGCGCACCCGCAATCCACTGCTGATGATGTCACATATTACATCATTCATGACATGGTCAGTGACATCACTGATGACATCACTGATGACATCTCAAATGACATCACTGATGACATCACTGATGACATCTCATTTGACATCAATGACCACATCACTGATGATATCATTCATGTGACAATACAATGCATCTCCTCACATTTTAATATAACCTCTGTTTCACCCAGTGTTAAAAAGAGAGTATAATTTTTGAAACCATTGACACACCAATACTAGTTACTACATACGCACTCACTGATTGCTACGTCTACACACACCTTCACTCATTCACCCATACAATCATTCATACATACAATCACTCATCTTTACAACACTATCATATGCACTCATACACCTATACAGACACTCACAGTCTGCCACTCATCCATGGAGTTACTCACACACCTAGTCAGTCCTGTAAAGAATCAATGACACTTCCATTTTCTTGTCTATACAGTTAAACATAGAGCACCTTACATTTTCAAACATATACTAACACATACTTACCTTCTTATACAATCATTGATACAAGTACAGATTGATCTGCACAGAGTCACACACCTCCCAGCTAGCCACACACACACTCAGTCTCCCATACAAATACTTGGGCAATCAATCAATAACCCATATAGTTACTCATATAGCTACTGATCAACACATGCAGCAGTTTACAGAACAACAGACATAATGATGCACAAATTAAGACAGTTTAGTCACTAACCCATGCAGTCAGTGAGACACATTTAATCACTCACTCATACAGTCAGTCATGCACCTACTAAATCCTTCGTCCAGACACTTACACATCCACTCATTCTTCAATATGTAAGACATATTTAAACTTTATAGAAACAAAAAATCACTGGATGTTGTTATCAGTGATGTCATCAGTGATGTCATTTGAGATGTCATCAGTGATGTCATCAGTGATGTCACTGACCATGTCATGAATGATGTAATATGTGACATCATCAGCAGTGGATTGCGGGTGCGCGATATATAGTTAGTGCAACTAACTATATATGGAATTTCAATGGTTTTGTGTGAGTAAAATAAGGTTTTCTAAATGCTAATTCCTAACTATATATGGTCTATAACCTATGGTTTTTTCAGTGAATATATATATAGGTAAGGATACTCAGATAACAACAAACAATATCAGCAATTCAAATTACTATTGGCGTGCAGTAGGGAGAGGCACGCTGTGGTTTTTCTATACATTCTACTCTGTATTCTCCCATTACAGCGAAACAATTCCTAGTCAAGAAAAACAATCTTATTTTGTTCTGACGTCATAGTAAATGTCATGTTATAGATATTTTTATTCATATGATCAAAGAATTCTGATAAGTCCTCTTCAGTACCAGTCCAGATAAGTAAACAGTCATCAATATAGCGACCGTAATATAAAATGCATTCCTGCCATTTTGCTCCTGATGGGCCCCAGATATGCCCAACACATTTGCACCAAGACTGTCTTCTTCACAGACAAGACAGTCTCGGTCAAAACGTGTTGCCATTAAATACACTTTTATCTTGAAAGAGACCCTGGTGTGCGAGTCTTTTCTGCGGAGTATTGTGAACGCAGAATTTCCTGCATTTGTAACGGGGGTTTGGCACCCGGACATCGCATCGACCCCGTCTGGCGAGGGATCAGCTGTGCCGGAAGTTTTTGCTGAGATATACATATATATGTATGTGTATAACTATATGTGTATTTATTTATTCGTAAAAATTTTATATTGGTTAAAAAAGTTTAAAACTTTGAAATTATAATACAAATTAAAATTATTACTTTAATAATTGTCTTTTTAAGTAGATATATGCAAATATATATATATTCATTATTATGTAAGTGTGTTTAACTTTTTTAAATTACGTTTATTGGTTCTATTTGTTAAAGAATATATTAAATCTATTTTATTTTTTTAATTAACCTTACTATTTAATACATTTCATATTTATTTTAATTTATATATATATTTTTAAAAGGATATTTAATACAACAATATTTAGTGCAACATTTTCTTTTAAATAGTTTTACCTTTATAAGTAAAGTATGACGATATTTTTGACATCAATATTTTGGTCACGATATTTTGGTGTGGAAATATTTTGAGGGTCGATATTTTGTGAGAGAAACAGATCTTCTTCCATCTCCACGTAACTAAAAATAGTAATCCACAAAAATATTTAGAAAATGGATCTAAACCCCCCCACAAATTTTTAATTATAGACAATTCAATCGAAAGCTCTCAATGCAATCTAAAGTCTATACGTTACATAAAAAATCCCAAAGAAACCCAAAAAAAGGAAATCTGAGTAAAAACCATTGGTTTAAAATAAACCATAACTGATTTCCTTTAAAAAAAAATGCATAAACTCCCCTAGAAATCTTTTGAAGGCAAAAACCTGTAAAAGAAATGTTAAACCCCTACCCGGACAATACATTAAAATCCCAAATATAATAATACATAGCATTTAATCACCACAACATAAATACCAACACATAATTTTATATAACAGATTTATACATTAACATACCAATTTTCAAAAATGACAAAATAGCGCAAAACACTATCCAAAACACATCTAAATATACCAAAATGGCACGAACAACACTATACCTACATTTTAAACATGCATCTTAAGTCTCCCCTACCCTGAAAACTCTTTAAAAAAAATATTTAAAAAGGACTTCCCTGTTCTGACAAACAGCAGCACCTAACAGCGATTTGGTTCCTGTAAAATAAACCCAAAATAACACCAATAGACTACAAAATAGAGGATAGTGGTAAAAAAGAACTGGCTGCCAAATTAAATAAAAAAAAACTCTCTTTACATAGAAACAAATGTGAAATATAATACAAACATTCAATAAATATTGGAAAAAGTATAACAATTATTCAAGTTTTAAACATGTCCAAAAATGGTGTAACCATATTTGAATATATTGTAAAGTATCTAGTAAATATTAGTATAAAATATATAGAAATATTAAATATATACTAATAAACAATATGTTGAAAAATGCTAAAAAAATAAAAAGTTATGTAACAATGTTGTAACAAATATTGAAATCACTGCAAAATATAAATTAAATACAATTATTTATTCAATACACATAAAGAATATGCTAAAACAATGTTGAAAAATTGTAAACCCCCCAAAAATAACATTTGGAAGTGTATATTATACAAAAATTATATATAGAATCTGAGTTACGTCTGTTGTTTACATTTAAAAACTTGCAAAAATATGTTATTTGCTTCACTTTATATTTGGTGTTATTTTTACTTAAAACATATTTGTAAAAATGGAAACTACAAATAATAAAAAATGTAAACACATTTTTTAATTCTAATAATATGTTTGAAATCTCTTGATTATACTATTTTTAGGAAAAATATTGCACACTAAAAGGGTGACATTTAAGAAACCCACTTAAATCTAAACCAACTAGGGGAAAGTGTTAGACACTGAAGGAGTGGCACTTACTGTTCCCACTCCAATCTAAACTAATTTAGGAAAGGTGTTCGCAACGAAAGGTGTGGCTTTCACTATACCCACACTGATCTAAACCAAGTTGAGAAAGGTGTTGGCCACTAAATAGAGACATTTACCATTTCCACACCAATCTAAACGAACTTGGGGAAGGAGATGAACACTAAAGAGGTGACATTGGCTATCCTCACTCCAATATAAACTGAGTTAAGGAAGGTGTTGGACTCTGAAGGGGTAACACTTACTATTGCCCATCCAATCTAAACCAAATTGGGGAAAGTGTTGAACACTAAAGGAGTAACATTTACTATTGTCACTGCAATCTAAACCAAATTAGGGAAGGTGTTGGACACGAAAGAGGTGACATTTACTATTTCCACTCAAATCTCAACCAAGTTGAGGAAAGTGTTGGACACTAAAGGGGTAACATTTACTAGTCCAAATCCAATGTAATCCAACTTGAGGAAGGGGCTGGACCCTAAAGGGTACCATTTACTATTCCCACTCCAATCTAAACCAAGTTGAGCAAGGTGTTGGCCACTTAACGGGTAAGATTTATTATTTCCATTCCAATCTAAACCAACTTTGGTAAGTGTTAGACACTGAAGGGGTGAAATTTACTATCCCCACTCCAATCTAAACAAAATCAGTGAAATTGTTGGACACTAAAGGAGTAACATTTACTATTCCCACTCCAAACTAAATTAACGTGGACAGGGCGTTGGACACTAAAGGGGTAACAATTACTACTCCCACTGGAAATAAACTAAATTAAGGAAACTGTTGGACACTAAAGGCGTAACACTTACTATTGCCATTCCAATATAAATTAACTTCTGGAAGGTATTGGACACTAAAGGGGTAACCTTTAGTATACCTATTCCAATCTCAACCTACTTGGGGAAGGTATTGGACACTAAAGGGGTAATATTTACTATTTCTAATTTAATCTAAACCAATTTGGGAAAAGTGTTGGACACTAATGGGGTGACATTTAATATTCCCACCCCAATCTAAATTAAGTTGAGGAAGGTGTTGGACACAAAAAGGGTAACATTTACTATTACCTCTCGAATCTAAAGTAACTTGGAGGAGGGTGTTTGACATTAAACAGGTAACATTTACTATTCCAACTCCAATCTAAACAAAGTTAGTGAATGTGTTGGACTTGAAATGCGTGACACCTATTATTTCCCTACAATCTAAACCAAGTTGAGGAAGGTGTTGGACACTAAAGGGTTATCATTTACTACTACCACTCTATTGCAAACCAAGTTAGGGAAAGGGCTAGGGACTAAATGGGTGACAATAACTATTCCCACACCAATCTAAATCAAGTTGAGGAAGGTGTTGGACACTAAAGGGGTAATATTTACTATTCCCACTCCAATCTAAACTAACTTGAAGAAGGTGTTGGACATTAAAGGGGTACCAAAAGTGGTTGACTTGTCGCACAGCAAAGTTTTATCTTTGGTTCAGCATATATTATTGACAAGCTAGTCTAGGTAAATGAGGTCTGCAGCCCAGGTGTCGTCTCTTGTCTGGGACGACCAGTTGAATAAAACAAAAACAAGTGCCTCCAATGTCTATCAGAGGCAACCCTTGGCGCACCGCTCTCAAAAAGGTTCAAATGATTTCAAGAATAAATCTCCAAGCAATATTTTGATTCAATGTTTTTGTATTAGCGTATTTGTTATTTCATCAATTTCCGTTCATCTCAAATAAACAGTTCATTAGACGGTATCATCATACACAAATCATAGTCCAATGCATTTCGGGCTATGTGCCCTTCATCCGGGACAATCGCTAGAAGCAAGACGAAATAAAATCTATGAGTTTCCCACATTCTATAAACAAACTATATAAAATATAATAGCAAGACATCATTGGTAGTGCTTGTAATACACGTGCAGTGCTCCCCTTAACAGTGTATACATGCAATGAAAAAATTAAATAAGTCTCACATGTTGTGCGTGAAATCCTTTCGCCAGAATATTTTTCTGTAGAAAGTTAGACAGAAATGAAAACGCTATTCACTTTGCATCACAACAGAAATTAGCGGCATATCAGGCACAGTGGTTTACTATTTTAACTTACTTGTAGTACGCAGAATGCGTTTGTATACTTTTCGATAGAAAGTTGTCTCTCTGATCTGGCGCGAAAAACGTTCAAAGGTGTGTAAGCCAATCACGCTAGGTTTAATATAGACCAATCTCAACCCCTTAGTGTGACTGATTTCAATACGTTCCGTGCTAGTGTCACATGCTTGCCAGCCAGCCTATCAGTGATAAGCATGGATTGTTTACAAATATCGTAGCGAAGACATATCTTACCTGCGATGTTACAAACCATATGAGTTTAAATCTTAAATCCTGCAATAAATGTGGAAAGGGCGACCCTGGCAAATTATCCAATATGACTAAATAACATTTCAGAGATAACATAAAAATTCAATGCGCTCGTTAAGCCCAAAGGGCTTGCTTGAGTTCAGTAGGTAAATCCAGTGATTTTCTCTTTGTAGAAGAAAACGATTGTTGTTTCTGCCTTCGATTTTTTCTACAGTTTCAAGTACCACAAATTGTAGTTGAGAGATATTGTGGTTGGCCTCTATAAAGTGAGTGGCAACAGTGGACTTTAAGTTCTTAGTACGAATGCTTGACTTGTGTTCGTTCAGTCTCGTTTTAATTTTACGTTCAGTTTTTCCAACGTATGTTTTGCCACATGGACACTTCAGCATGTAGATCAAATTCATACTATCACATGTAGCATTCACTTTGAGTCTGATTTTGTTTCCTTTCATGGGATGGGTTATGTGATTGCCTCTTATGATGCTATTGCAATTCCCACATTGTAGACAAGGGCGGGTGCCTCTATATTGTTTCTGATCCATTGTAGTATGTTTCAGCATTTCGCCAAAGTTCTTATTTCTAGTAAATGCAAAGATAGGCGGATTTTGAAAAGATCGTTGGAAGTCAGGTTCAGCTTTTAGTATGTTCCAATGATTCTTAATGATCTTTTTGAACCAAAAGCTTGAAGTAGAGTATTTGGAGACGATTGTCATTCTGTTTGACAGTTAGAAGGTCTTTCCTGTGCATGGTCTCCACTTTTTGTTCAGCTTGCTGTATCAAAGGTTCCGGATAGTTCCTGCTGCGAAATCTCTCTCCCATTTTTTTGATGTTGACTGTAGCTTTTGACGGATCTGAAGTGATGCGTTTTGCTCGCATCATTTGTGATACAGGTAAATTCCTTTTCAGTGATTCCTGATGAAAACTATGGTAGTGAAGGGTGTTGTTCTTATCAGTTTTTTTCCTGTACATTTCAGTTTCAAGTTTCCCTTCATTCATAATAATTCGGACATCCAGAAATGTCACCGATTTGGTTGAAATCTCCCAGGTGAATTGGATTCTTTCTTCTTGTCTATTCAATTCATTCAGGGCTAGTTCTAGTGATTCTGAACTGGCCTTCCATAAAATGAAAACGTCATCAATATAACGTACAAACAACCTCAGATTGTCCTGCCATTGTGCTTTGCTCAAGATATGTTGGGTTTCAAACGCTCTCATAAACAGATTCGCGTAGACCGGGGCTGCGCTGTTTCCCATGCTCGTTCCGATCAGACCTTCTAACTGTCAAACAGAAAGCAGTGCAAGACAGAATGACAATCGTCTCCAAAACGAGACTGAACGAACACAAGTCAAGCATTCGTACTAAGAACTTAAAGTCCACTGTTGCCACTCACTTTATAGAGGCCAACCACAATATCTCTCAACTACAATTTGTGGTACTTGAAACTGTAGAAAAAATCGAAGGCAGAAACAACAATCGTTTTCTTCTACAAAGAGAAAATCACTGGATTTACCTACTGAACTCAAGCAAGCCCTTTGGGCTTAACGAGCGCATTGAATTTTTATGTTATCTCTGAAATGTTATTTAGTCATATTGGATAATTTGCCAGGGTCGCCCTTTCCACATTTATTGCAGGATTTAAGATTTAAACTCATATGGTTTGTAACATCGCAGGTAAGATATGTCTTCGCTACGATATTTGTAAACAATCCATGCTTATCACTGATAGGCTGGCTGGCAAGCACGTGACACTAGCACGGAACGTATTGAAATCAGTCACACTAAGGGGTTGAGATTGGTCTATATTAAACCTAGCGTGATTGGCTTACACACCTTTGAACGTTTTTCGCGCCAGATCAGAGAGACAACTTTCTATCGAAAAGT
Source organism: Lissotriton helveticus (assembly GCF_964261635.1). Taxonomy (NCBI): domain Eukaryota; kingdom Metazoa; phylum Chordata; class Amphibia; order Caudata; family Salamandridae; genus Lissotriton; species Lissotriton helveticus. Next base: position 1,629,234,233 of record NC_136063.1, on the reverse strand, counting down.
ATACAAACGCATTCTGCGTACTACAAGTAAGTTAAAATAGTAAACCACTGTGCCTGATATGCCGCTAATTTCTGTTGTGATGCAAAGTGAATAGCGTTTTCATTTCTGTCTAACTTTCTACAGAAAAATATTCTGGCGAAAGGATTTCACGCACAACATGTGAGACTTATTTAATTTTTTCATTGCATGTATACACTGTTAAGGGGAGCACTGCACGTGTATTACAAGCACTACCAATGATGTCTTGCTATTATATTTTATATAGTTTGTTTATAGAATGTGGGAAACTCATAGATTTTATTTCGTCTTGCTTCTAGCGATTGTCCCGGATGAAGGGCACATAGCCCGAAATGCATTGGACTATGATTTGTGTATGATGATACCGTCTAATGAACTGTTTATTTGAGATGAACGGAAATTGATGAAATAACAAATACGCTAATACAAAAACATTGAATCAAAATATTGCTTGGAGATTTATTCTTGAAATCATTTGAACCTTTTTGAGAGCGGTGCGCCAAGGGTTGCCTCTGATAGACATTGGAGGCACTTGTTTTTGGACATTAAAGGGGTGACATTTACTATTCTCACTCCAATTCAAAACAACTTAGGAAAAGTATTGGATACTAAAAGGGTAACATTTCTATTGCCATTCCAAACTAAACCAATTTGGTGAAGTTGTTGGACACTAAAGGGGTAACATTTACTCTTCCCAGCCCAATATAAACCAGATAAAGGAAGGTGTTGAACACTATTTGTACTCCAATCTAAACCAAGTTGAGAAAAGTGTTGGACACTGAAGGGGTAACCTTCACTAAGTCCATTTTAATGTAAACCAACTTAGGGAAGGGGTTGGACAGTAAAGGGGTAGCATTTACTGTATACACTCCAATCTAAACCAACTTGGGGAAGGTGTTGGACAGTAAAGGGGTAATATTTACCAGTCCTACTCTAATCTAAACTAACTTGGAGATGGTGTTGGACATCAAAGGAGTGAAATTTACTATTCCCACTCCAATTTAAACTAACTTAGGGAAGGTATTGGAAATGAAAAGGGTAACATTTCTATTTCCATTCCAATCTTAACCAACTTGGCGAAGGTGTTGGACACTAAACGGGTGACATTTACTATTCCCACCACAATCTCAACCAAATTAGGGAAGGTGTTGGACACAAAAGAGGTGACATTTACTATTTCCACTCCAATCTTAACCAAGTGGAGCAAAGTGTTGGACACTAAAGGGGTAACATTTACTATTCCCAATCCAATGTAATCCACTTGAGGAAGGGGTTGGACCCTAAAAGGGTACCATTTACTATTCCCACTCTAATCTCAACCAACTTTGAGAAGGTGTTAGACACTGAAGGGGTGACATCTACTATCCCACTCCAATCTAAACCAAATCAGGGAAATTTGTTGGACAGCAAAGGATTAACATGTACTATTCCGGCTCTAATCTAAATTAATGTGGAGTAGGCGTTGGACACTAAAGGGGTAATAATTACTACTCACACTCCAAATAAACCACTCTAAGGAAACTGTTGGACATTAAAGGAGTAACATTTACTATTCCCATTCCAATCTAAGTTACCTTCTGGAAGGTGTTTGACACTATAAGGGTAATCTTTACCATTCCTTTTCCAATCTCAACCTACTTGGGGAAGGTATTGGACACTAAAGGGTTAATATTTACTATTCCTAATTTAATCTAAACCAACTTGGGAAAAGTGTTGGACACTAATGGGGTAAAAGTTACTATTCCCACCCCAATCTAAACCAAGTTAAGGAAGGTATTGGACACAAAAAGGGTAATATTTACTATTACCTCTCAAATCTAAACTAACTTGGAGGAGGGTGTTGGACATTAAAGAGGTAACATTTACTTTTCCCACTCCAATCTAAACAAAGTTAGCGAAGGTGCTGGTCTTGAAAGGTGTGACACTTACTATTTCCCTACAATCTAAACCAAGTTGAGGAGGTGTTGAACACTAAAGGGTTAACATTTACTACTCCCACTCCAATGTAAACCAACTTAGGGAAGGGGTTGGACACTAAAGGGGTGACAATAACTATTCCCACTCCACTCTAAACCCAGTTGAGGAAGTTGTTGGACACTAACGGTATAATATTTACTATCCCCACTCCAATATGAACTAACTTGGAGAAGGTGTTGGACATTAAATGGGTGACATTTCCTATTCCCACGCCAATTTAAACCAACTTAGGGAAGGTATTGGATACTAAAAGGGTAGGTGTTGGACACTATTTTCACTCCAATCTAAACCAAGTTGAGGAGCGTGTTGGATACTAAAGGGTTAACACTTACTACTCCTTCTCCAATGCAAACCAAGTTAGGGAAGGGTTTGGACACTAAAAGGGTACCATTTACTGTATACACTCCAATCTAAACCAACTTGGGGAAGGTGTTGGACAGTAAAGGGGTCATATTTACTATTCCTACTCTGATCTAAACTAACTTGGGGAACGTTTTGGACATTAAAGGGGTGACATTTACCATTCTCACTTAAACCAAATTAGTGAAGGTATTGGATACTAAAAGGGTAACATTTCGATTCCTTTTCCAAGCTAAACCAACTTGTTGAAGGTGTTGGATACTAAAGGGGTAACATTTACTCTTCCCATTCCAATCTAAACCAACTTGGCGAAGGTGTTGGACACTAAACGGGTAACTTTTACTATTCCCACCCAAATCTAAAGCAAATTAGGGAAAGTGTTGAACACTAAAGGGTTAAGATTTACTATTCCAACTCCAATGTAAATGAACTTGTGAAAAGGACTGGACACTAAAGGGGTGACATTTAGCTTCCGACCTGCGGTTGGAGGCTTTCCTACCGACAACTTCAGCTTCACTTTTGACTGCTGCATTACAATGCCGGCGGTCGAAAGTGAAAGTGGACGGTCATTCCGGCTGGATTCCCACGGCCAGTCGGAGGCCCCAACGTAATCCCTATGAACAGCGTTTCCTCCTTCGGGATTACTGTCAGTTTCAGACAGGCTTTCCATGTGGAGGTTTCTGACATGGAATGCATGTCAGAAAGCGATTTGGGGCCCCTAGCAGGTCCCTCTTCTCCTGCGGCCTCTTGTTGGAGAATGAGGCTGTTAATCTCTGTACAGCATGACAGGCACCTCAAGGTGCCTGCCACGCGGTGCAGGGATGAACTGATTGTCCCATTTCTTTATGGGAGTTCATGCTACGTCTGGTTTACGGCCGCAGCGCAAGCTCTTGGAGAGAAATGGGAGTATGCGAGCGCACCATGTGCGTTCGCTTTGTAATACTGCGGTATGGACCGCCGACCGAAGGTAGGTCGGTCCCGAATCTGCAACAGCCACGTCCGCTAGCATCATATTGAAGCACTCACAATTCACACTCCAATCTAAACCAAGTTGAGGAAGGTGTTGCCCATTAAAGGGATAACATTCACTATTCCCACCCTAAACTAAACCAAATAGGAAAGGTTTTGGAGCCATAGGGCTCAATTATGATGTTGGTTGGAGTTGCGTCCAAGCAACAACATTTCGTTCTTGGGACTGACTGACCTCCGGTTGACGGTCCTGAAACCGTAATTACAATGCGACTGCACATGAAGCGGTCGCATCCTCCCATTTCTCAATGGGATCTTTTGCTATGGCCGTAAACCGGCAGTAGCATAAGCACCCATAGAGAAATGGGAGCTTGTGCAAATTCCTTTACAAATTTAACATAAAAATGAAAGATATAAAAATTATTAATAGATGAAAATACATTATTAATTTGAAAACAACTAATTTACATAGTTTTACAATTATTACATTTAACTTCGCAATTAAAAGACATTTTTTTTATTCATCCCACCCTTGTCACTTATTAACCCTGCATGCCACTACTAAAGAAAATGTCAATTATTAATTAAAAGCATTAATACTATTGATAATACAAATTTAAATAATTTAATAAATACAATAATTTCAAATATAAAAAACACATTTACAAACTTCTAAACACATACAATCAAAAATCAATGCATTACATTCTAATAAACACTAACAAATGGTGTTTTGTGTAATGATATTTAATGCATCAATATTTTTGACAACGATATTAAAAACAACAATAAAACAATATTTTTACCTTCGCTATTCCTGTCCATGATATATTGGAAGTCCATATATTCTTAACACGAGATTTCTGTATTGCAATACTTTTTCTGATAATTTCCCCAAACACCGTTCACAGATGGTGGTGACTTGACACGCACTTTTCTGGCACTTTGAAAACTTTCTTACAATGTGTAACTACAAGGCTGACCTCCTCAAGCCTTCTATGGACTAATGGTGGTAGTTTAAAAAGTTTGTGTGGACACAATATAAGTTGTGAAAACGTCAGTATTTTTTACCACTATTCAGATAATGATAAAGATACGTGTTAAATGACATTAACACAGAGAAGAGATGCCATCAAAGACTATAGCCTCACCTTTTCTAGCAATTCATCACCTTATATTACAGTTCATGAAAGTATGTTTTCACGGTTTTCTCCACTGTTAACAATACACAGATGTAGGATCAACGGAACAAGAGCCTTGCAGCAAACAGGAAATGAGTCACTATAGTGACAGTGATTTTCTTGATTTGTTCTTTTCACCCATAGAAAAAAGACTGCAGAAGAACCTAAGAAGGTCTTTGTAAGTGGGTGGCATGTTGTTATGAATGTTGGATTGAAAGCACAATGCACCAAATAGGTGCAAGCTTAAGAGGTAATGCACTCACATTGATACTTTTTGTTATGGATCTCAGTAGTTTGGTTTTGATGAAAGCCAAGTGACCCGAGCTGGGCACAAGCAGTCTGAAACATGTATACCAGTCCATTGATGCAGAGTGCATAAATAAACTCTTGAGCATAAATACCTTGTTTTTATCCTAGTCTGGGCACCCTGGGAACAAAAAGGTAATCCTTGTGACTGTAGGTATACTGAGATAATTTTAAACGTTAGATCCCCAACACCACTAAACAAAGGATAATACACAAAGACTTCCCTCAGATAGGTGAGGTAGAGTCCGCCCAGATATATCTGTATCTTTGTGAAGGACTTCACAATGAAGCATACAACTAAAGTAAGAAAGTAGTTGGTGAGAGCTCTTTCATCAAACCAAAAGGGTTGATGAATCAAGACATATCAATAGATTTACCCCATTCAAACATGGTCACTCCCTTTTCATTATACTATGCATCAATTTGGACATCAACATGGAATGGATAAATGATGAATGCAATAAGCTGGAAAACATGATAATATATGATTACCCATTTATTGTACCCACTGGGGTTTAATGTTGTGTAATGGTATATGTCACAAACTATTGTTTGAATATAATGGTTAACAATCAAACTGATTTGTCCACTTGCACTGTACACAATCATTGTCGAAATACATGGTGACTGATTAACACTAGATTTGTGACTACAGCATGTATTTGCACATAGATTATATTTATGATCATATCATAATTATACAAATATAATATCACATTATATAAATAACATTTCTATGCTATATGAAATATTAAGGGCTAATCATGTGCATGAACTCAATTTATTTATTTATTTTTAGAGTTTTATATAGCGCGAACTTGACCCACGAGGGTATCAGAGCCCTTTACAATAAAAGAACATAAATGGAAGAGGTGGTATACACACATTCAAATTTGCAATTTGTAAAATAGAAATATGAAATATATGCATAACAAACATAAGAGACCAATATTCTGCAGGGCGTTGTACACTAGACAGTTACTGAACGTTAGGAGATTGTGCTATTAAACATACATATTCTAGCTTATAACGATTAAAAGTAGATATATAAAAAGTATAGATGATGAGGCGGACCCACAGCCAACTAAGCATTAGGCTGCATACAAATATAGAGCAGAAAGGGCTGTGATAAAAAGTCTTACACTCAGTGACATCCAATAATTAAAACTTAGGACATGCAGTTGTTCATTAGTAGTCTTTTTACTTCCTTTTTGAAAGCAGTAAAGGAGGTGATTCCACGCACTAGTGGAGGTAAAGAGTTCTAAATCTTTGGTGCGATCCCTGAGAAAGCTCTACAGCTTGTTCTCTTCTTATGAAAGAATTGGGGTTTCAGAAGGACAGTGCTCGCACTTCGTAGTTGTCTACAGCCTCCAGATGTTTCCATCTTTAGTGCCAAGTAACTGGGTGTATTGTTGTGAATTGCTTTGTGCGTCATGCACTCCCCTCTTTAAGGTGTATTCTTGCCTCATAAGGCAACCAATGCAGTGCTTTCAAGGTTGGTGAGATGTGACTGTTTCTTTTGGTTCCTGATACCAGTCTAGCCGCAACATTCAGTGCTGCTCTCAGCGGAGCCAACTTGTATTTAGGGAGGCCACAGAGGGTGGTGCTTCCATAGTCTAATCTTGGCAGTACTAAGGCTTGTACTGTAATTTTTAGATCTGCCTGAGGGGGAAGGGTTTGAGTTTCCTTAATATGCTCATCTTGTTATTAGCTCCCTTGGAGGCAATAGAGATGTGTGACTGCATATTAAAATGTTTGTCAATGGAGATTCCTAGGGATTTTGCCGAGTCTATGATGAGGGAGACACAGTCAAATGAAGTTAAGTGTTTTAACCAGAGGTCTATCTTTGGAGTGTGGTTTGGAGGTGAGATGAGAATGAATTCCATTTTTTTGGTATTCAACATCAGGTGGTTGTTAGTAATCCAACTTTGCGTGTTAAGTAGTGTAGTGTTGAGGTCAATGAAGTCATCTGGCGAGGTGATTTTAAGATACAACTGGGTGGCATCCGCATACAGGTGATATAGAATGTTCGCTGATTTCAATGCATTCGCCAAATGCTCAATTAGGAGGTTGAAAAGAATGGGTGAAAGGGCAGATCCCTTAGGCACACCAAGTGTGACCATGGATGGTTGCGAGAGTGAATTCTTCATCTTGATTCTTTGAGATCTGTTATTCAGTAAGGAGGAGAACCATTGCAACACAGTGGCCGAGAGACACATCCTTGTTTCCAATAGGGATAGAAGGTTGTCATGCTTGACCGTATCAAAGGCGGAGGACAAATCAAGAAGTATCAAAAGGCATGATTCATTTCGGTCAAGCATTAATAGTATATCATCCATGATGTGTGAGTGCAGATTCTGTACTGTGTCCTAGTCGGAAGCCCGATTGGTGACTGTCTAATAGGTTGTAGTTCTCAATGTGAATACATAATTGAATTTGTACACATTTCTCCAAAAGTTTCGCCAAGGTGGGGATGTTGGTTATAGTAGACCATGCTGAGATGGCCGCCACATGTTATCAGTTTTAAATGAGGATTTGTATGTGGATGAGGTCACACCCTTTTAAAAGCAAGGCATTCCTCTTTCTTTACTTTAAGATGGGGTTAATGAATGAAAAAATTAACCTAGGCAAGCTACCACCCACTGAGTCAGTAACTGACCTCCTCTTATATTTTGTAACTCATAATAACAATTGTGGGGAGCTAGGGATTACACAATTCTAAAATCACAGCCATTACTATCAACATAAATCCTCTATCCTTTTGTATTATTTTTATTTTTATTCATCATCAATACCATTGGTCATTTATCCAAATTACCATAAATACTACACATTAAACACAGAGCTTTAAACAAACACAATACATATACATATACATAAATATGCCCAATACTCACCCTATTCTGCCTTGTTTCACATCAGATCAACCTTGTACTTCAAAAAGACTCCTTAAAATGTACTTATTTCTATTTTTCTTTTCTTTGTACATCCAATTAAAAAACAACCTCCATCACCAATACAGCTTCAGCCAACACGTTTTTCGCAGTGGCAACCTGCTTCTTCAGGGCGAGAAAGATGATGTGGGTATCAGTCCAAGATGTCCATGTAATTGTCTCATGACAAATAAACATGCTCCTTACATGACTATATTATTCAATGCTGCTCTATAGCTCTAAAATAACTATATGCAATCCAATATATGTTTCACTTCCAAAACCCAATAGCAAAATCATTTTCCCTATTAGGACTGGAATGTTTGTCCTTGCTGTTTGGAGGAAATTGATGTGCCCTACAGTAAAATATGTTGGTGTTGGTGATCTTGCTATTGGGTTTTCAAGGTAAAACGTATTGGATCGCATGCCATGGTGTTGGGGGCATTGAACACATTTTAATGCCCCTTAGTGTAGATTTTTCCTGGTGGTGATGGACTTTGAAAATCGTCTGTATGTCCGCACATCTAAATTAGGTGGGAAGGCATACAGCCAAACCTTAAATGTCCTTACTCCATCAGGCCATTGCAGGGGTTTGATCACGGCAGAGACTGAGTAATCTCCACCATCATCAAACTATGGTCTGCCCAAATTTAAATCGGGGCGAGCGGAGTATTATCTTGGCAGGGAGCGAACTTTATTGCCATTGTGACAGAGTTCTCTCTCCAAACGCACACAAAAGAGGGAGGAGTGTTAGCAATCACGTTATTATGTTTAGTGGCATGTCTTATATGTTTAGCATACTGCCTTCACCCACAACTTTATGGCATGCTTCATCATAGGGCTTGCTAAGCAACACCCCCACGCAGACCAACCCCTGGGGTGGAGTAATAGGGAGTGGGAAGAATATACAAACATAAAACTATAGGGATCAAAAAAGAAATATAAGTGCAGAATATAGAATTTAAAACTGGCTCAGGAATATCCACCTAAATACTTTATTCCCGGATTTCCCAGGCAGGATTAAAAAAGAATATAGGATGGTGGTGACAGGGCTTATTAGTAACCCTTCACCCCTCCTACTTGCATATCTGTCAACACGTTTCAGACGGTTTTGATGTAGCCCTTAATGGATCTTTACGGCTTACATCAGGACCAAAAGAACCACTTTATATTACCCTCCTTTCCTACTTTACTTTAGTAGGTTGAGGATAGACCGTTTCTGGTCTATAGTTGCTTAGTCACACTGCAGTAGTTTCAGTTGGTGAAAATATCATCATAATCATTGTTCCATACTATACTGCTTGAGTTTTCTACATAGTACAAACAAATAGCATGTATAGCATGTATAGGTGCTGTTGTATACATACACACTCATGCCACTCCTTCATTCTTTGCAAGCGTGGTTATCCTATGGGGTCTGGTTAACATATCCCCTTGGTTAACCTAAATACAGTTTCATGTATTAACCTGTAGATTTTAGTAATTCTATAGATTGCTCATGTATTGTGAATAAATATTGTCGTTATAAAGAGAGAACCAGGAGAAGAACTGGCTCCGCGAACGATCACCAGACAGCTACACAGCCCACAAGAACGCCACCCGCAGAGCTGGAAGCACGCCGAGATCAACTCTTTACTCAAGAAACCCAAGGTGGACTCCAAGGACCTCAAGAACTTCCGTCCCATCCCCACCTTCCGTTCCCGGCAAAGGTCACTGAGAAAATCGTCAACAAACAACTGACCCACTACCTCACGGACAACAACATCCTGGACCCGTCCCAGTCCGGTTTGCGCAGCAACCACAGCACCAAAACCGCCCTCATCGCCTCCACCGACGTCATCAGGACCCTGCTTGACAAAAGAGAAACAGCAGCCCTCATCCTCCTGGACCTATCAGCCGCCTTCGACACGGTCTGCCACCGCACTACGAACACGCCTACACGACGCCGGGATCCAAGAGATCCAAGAGTAGGCCCTGGACTGGATCACTTCCTTCCTCTCTGGCAGAACTCAGAGCGTCCACCTCCCACCCTTCCGCTCCATTGCCACCAAGATCATCTGCAATTTTAAACAACAAGGGACCCCAATCAAGTCAAACAGGGACCTCGGGGAACAGTTTTATGGAAACAACAGTGGTCCCATGCTTATGTAATACAACACACCAAATAAATATAGACGAAATCGCTTCTATATTTTCAGAAGGACATGTCCAGCCGGACAGAGGTCTTCCAGGTTTACTTAATAAACACAATTCTTCAAAGAATAAAATGTCAGGAATACCTTCCACAATGCCCCTGTGTGGTGCACAAGCCTGTGCCCGACACTAACGGGGTGAACACAGGTGAAGATAATAGGAAAGGTTCAAGGCAAAACAAACGTTTTTCTGTTTACATATAAATTTGTACAGAAAATATCAAGCTGCACCATTACATAAAATCAAACAATCAGATTTGTATCGGGTGCATGAGCAAGTCGACGGCGTTTCGGTTTCATCAAGAAATCATAGAAACCATCATCAGGACAATTAAATACTTTGCCTTTACATTAAACCTCAATTTTGCCTACGAGAAGAAGATAAAAATACTTTAGAAACAGAATACACACAAGAATAAGTGAAGTGACTCTTTGTGCGCAGTGCACATGCTGATTCGTCAGGGAGTGATATTATTTGTAACCTGGTTGTTGAAGCAGTGACATAAATCACAAGTTTATGGCATGCGTCCTAGGTTGCTATAATGTGCCTATGGGCCATCAGTGATTGAAAAGGAAAATTGATCGTAGTGCCAGTGGACTAAAATCGTGGTAGAATTGTGTAACTAGCACTTGCCGACAAGTGGGGCTATCTCAGAATGATAGGCGCCTCGCACTCCTTACCGAGGCAGAGCGCGTGTGGGCTCTGATACTAATTAATGTCAAGATGCCCGGACCAGTCACCCTGTAAAACGAAGGACGTATATTAAAGCAGGCCAGTGGTTTGGGACTGCCCGGCGGGCGGAAAAGCAATAATAAATGCAATCTTACCAAAATGGAGCGTCAGGTAATGCCGGTTTACACGATCGTAAACGGGCGACGCCAGGACAAGCCTGAGAGAAAATAAGGTCTATTACAACCGGAACAAAGGACTATAGCCAGAATAACATCCAGGTCGCGGAGTTACACTTACCGATAGCTTCGGTCAAGAAATGTGTCCCTGGCGTGCTCGTGCCTTGAGAACCAGGAAGTAAAGAAGGGGGTAGGAAGCGCTGTGATTGGAGCAGTGCGCCGGAGTGGAGGACATAAAAATAAAAGAAGGACTAAGTTCCAGGCGCCATATTGAAGTGAAACCTTATGTGAATACCATGCAGAGTGACATTAAAGTGTCGAGTCATTGTGGAAGGTATTCCTGACATTTTATTCTTTGAAGAATTGTGTTTATTAAGTAAACCTGGAAGACCTCTGTCCGGCTGGACATGTCCTTCTGAAAATATAGAAGCGATTTCGTCTATATTTATTTGGTGTGTTGTATTACATAAGCATGGGACCACTGTTGTTTCCATAAAACTGTTCCCCGAGGTCCCTGTTTGACTTGATTGGGGTCCCTTGTTCTTTAAAATTGTATTGTGCGCAATCGATTGATTGCAAGGGTTTTTTCCCTTCCTCCCACTTCTCCTAAGTGGTCATTAGCTTTCTTACCTGTACACAAACGGATTAGACTGTTTTTCACTTCTCTTTTCTAAATTTCCTTGTGATGTCTGACACAGCCCCTCTATATTCATTGGAATATATTAACAAAATCTGTGCAGGTCCCTCCTTGTTTTCCGATCAGGAAGAAAACACCACTACAAATAGTACTAATGTCTCTGCTGAGCTAGAGAAGCAAAGAAAGAAATATGTCAGGTTGGAGTTGATGACTTTGATGCTAACTCAATATCTCAAATCTAATACTATACCGCTTGGCCTTCAAGTCAGAAATATCCCGGGAGTTTTTACTGACAACCCTAAATATATAACAGGCTTTAGCAGTATAGGTACCACCTGCTCTAAGCACTGGTTGGTCTTGGGTATAGAAATTGCAGGCGAAGAGCTCAAGAAGCTCGAGATTATCATCAAGGATTTGGAGAAGCAAATAGTTGATGATAAAGAAATCAAAGACACTAAGGCCTTGCTAGAGAAAATCGATAAGACGGTCTCTGAATTCCATCGTATAGAGCAAAATAAAAAAACTAATAAAGTAAAAAAAGACATCAAATTCTTCACCCCTGAACGAGCATACCCTTATTTGAACAAAGATTTTTATACAAACCGTAATTTTCAACATAATCAACCAACACCCAGACCCTGGGGACGTTTCAATAACAGAAACACTGTAGTTGGTTTCACTGACTCCTCAGCTGACTCATCCGACAGTTCGGATCCGGGTGAGGGGGGCAGCGGACCAACACGCCATCAAATTCCTTTTTTATCCCGGGGCAATCCAGAACCCCAGAAGAGAGGGAGAGTCAAACAACAGAAACGATGGCAGAATCCACCAGGAGAACGCCAGACCAGACAGAAATTTTACCAGTGGTAACAAATAATGCAAATTTAAATACTGTACCCATTTTTAATATTTCCAACCATACTCTTACCCCACCTGAATTATCCATTCTTAGTAAGGGGCTGTCTTTCGTCCCCACTACCTATCCTAATTTCTTGAACCTCCAGTCTGAATTATTTGGTTTTTTCAGAAAGTTAAGACTGCGCTCATATTTTGAGCTTAACCCATCTGAAACTAAGAGTGTTACTACACCATTCCGACCCCCCTCTACATTCTCTCCTACTGCAAACATGATCCCGAAAGAGATTGTAACTTTTGAAAAGGTTATTCTGAAGGAAATATGTAAGATAGAAAAATCCCATATCTTCATTCCATACAATATTTCCCTTGAAGAGAGAGGAGCGATCAATTCTCTCAAGAATAATGAAAACCTGATTATTAAATCTGCGGACAAAGGGGGTGGAATAGTCCTCCAAGATATTGGTAACTACAGGAATGAGCTTCACAGGCAGATTTCCAACACTGATCATTATGCTAGACTGCCTTGTAACCCCACTAAGGATATTCAAAAGCTTATTAAAACCATCACCATGGAGGGACTGGAGAATGGTATTATAAGTAAGCATGAGTACAATTTCCTCAACATCTCTAACCCCAGAACCCCTGTCCTGTACACACTACCCAAGATCCACAAAAGGGTTGACAACCCTCCAGGGAGGCCTATCCTCTCTGGTTGCGGGTCGGTCCTGGAACCACTGGGCCATTATGTGAACTATTTTTTGAAGGATTTTGTGCCCACTACTGTTTGCTATGTTAGGGATAGTATGCATGTAATCAGCTTGATTGAGAACTACCCCTTTGATCCTATATACGAGACTCTATGTACATTGGACGTAGAGTCTCTATATACAAATATCCCCCAAAAAGACTCATTATTTGTAATGAAAAGTATTCTGGATAACAGGGCACGTCCCCATAGGGTCCCCACCTTATTCATTATCCAGCTTCTTGAAATTTGTTTGACTCAGAACTTTTTTCTCTATGACTCAGATTTTTACCAGCAGGTACGGGGCTGCTCCATGGGAGCCATCTTTGCACCGACTCTGGCAATTCTATATATGGATTGGTTGGAAACTCACATTATCCTCCCGAGTAGTAACCCATTCCATCAGGGGTTACTACTCTGGAAACGTTATATAGATGACATCTTGTTAATCTGGGGTGGTTCCGTTGAAGATCTTTCAGGACTAACGCACTGGCTCAACAATAATTGCAATGGGCTCACGTTTACCTTAACCTCTGATAAAAACTGTATCCCCTTCCTGGATTTGAACATCCAACATCAGGAAGGGGCTTTATACACATCCCTATTTCGTAAACCCACAGAGAGGAATACTCTGCTCAGCTACAGGAGTTGTCATCCTAGAGCTCTTAGGGACAGCCTTCCCTACTCACAGTTCCTAAGGCTCAGAAGGAACTGTTACAAGAAAGAGGACTATTTTCTAGAGGCAAACACTTTATCGGAGAAACTCAGGTTTAGAGGGTATCCTAAACGCCTGGTTAAGAACTCTATGAAAAGGGCCTGGTATTGTCCTCGTGACACCCTTTTAGAGCCTAAACAGAGAACTACTGATGTGAAAACAGTTTGTGTAACCACTTTCTCTACCATTTCTCACCGGGTAACACAGTGCATCAGGAAAAACTGGCACATTTTAAATTCGGGCCCCCTTGACTGGGAAATCCCTCTCTTTGCCTTCAAGAAGAATAAAAGCTTGAAGGACCAGTTAGTGAGGGCAGCGTTACCTGCTACACCTGTGAAGAATGTCACACTGCATGACCATTGGTCATTACCACCCGTAAGGGGTCACTTTAAATGTGGCTCTTGCGTAGTTTGTGAATATACAATAGAAGGAAAAGAGTTTTTGTATAGGGATGTAAAAAATGATTTATGCACTTTTACTAATTGTAACAGCTGTAATCTTGTATATGCGATTTTATGCCCTTGTGATTGTATCTATGTTGGTCAGACTAAACAAAAGATCAAACTACGGATTTCCCAGCACCGCAGCCGCATTCGGTGCAGAACCCCTAACGCTCCCTTGGTTGAACACTTTGTGGACAAGGGACACAATGAGAATGATATCCGCTGGACTGTCATCGCACAGATTATTGTTCCACCCAGAGGTGGCGACCTGAGCCGGTTGCTCAACAAGGAGGAATTAAAGTGGATTCTGAAGACCGATAGCCTGAATTCCGGGCTAAACCTGCAAGAGGACTGGACGTCACTAATCTGAACTGACTCTATCCCCTTTTCATGCTGCTCAAAAACGAGTGTTCAATTATTATTGTTTCCTGAAATCCATAATTTCCTGAAATATTTCCCTTTTCATGTTATTCAGAAATGGATGTTTAATTACAATTGTCTCCTGTAATGAATCCATAACTCCTGAAATGACTCGACACTTTAATGTCACTCTGCATGGTATTCACATAAGGTTTCACTTCAATATGGCGCCTGGAACTTAGTCCTTCTTTTATTTTTATGTCCTCCACTCCGGCGCACTGCTCCAATCACAGCGCTTCCTACCCCCTTCTTTACTTCCTGGTTCTCAAGGCACGAGCACGCCAGGGACACATTTCTTGACCGAAGCTATCGGTAAGTGTAACTCCGCGACCTGGATGTTATTCTGGCTATAGTCCTTTGTTCCGGTTGTAATAGACCTTATTTTCTCTCAGGCTTGTCCTGGCGTCGCCCGTTTACGATCGTGTAAACCGGCATTACCTGACGCTCCATTTTGGTAAGATTGCATTTATTATTGCTTTTCCGCCCGCCGGGCAGTCCCAAACCACTGGCCTGCTTTAATATACGTCCTTCGTTTTACAGGGTGACTGGTCCGGGCATCTTGACATTAATTAGTATCAGAGCCCACACGCGCTCTGCCTCGGTAAGGAGTGCGAGGCGCCTATCATTCTGAGATAGCCCCACTTGTCGGCAAGTGCTAGTTACACAATTCTACCACGATTTTAGTCCACTGGCACTACGATCAATTTTCCTTTTCAATCACTGATGGCCCATAGGCACATTATAGCAACCTAGGACGCATGCCATAAACTTGTGATTTATGTCACTGCTTCAACAACCAGGTTACAAATAATATCACTCCCTGACGAATCAGCATGTGCACTGCGCACAAAGAGTCACTTCACTTATTCTTGTGTGTATTCTGTTTCTAAAGTATTTTTATCTTCTTCTCGTAGGCAAAATTGAGGTTTAATGTAAAGGCAAAGTATTTAATTGTCCTGATGATGGTTTCTATGATTTCTTGATGAAACCGAAACGCCGTCGACTTGCTCATGCACCCGATACAAATCTGATTGTTTGATTTTATGTAATGGTGCAGCTTGATATTTTCTGTACAAATTTATATGTAAACAGAAAAACGTTTGTTTTGCCTTGAACCTTTCCTATTATCTTCACCTGTGTTCACCCCGTTAGTGTCGGGCACAGGCTTGTGCACCACACAGGGGCATTGTGGAAGGTATTCCTGACATTTTATTCTTTGAAGAATTGTGTTTATTAAGTAAACCTGGAAGACCTCTGTCCGGCTGGACATGTCCTTCTGAAAATATAGAAGCGATTTCGAAGATATTTATTTGGTGTGTTGTATTACATAAGCATGGGACCACTGTTGTTTCCATAAAACCAAGATCATCTGCGGCGTACCCCAGGGCTCCTCTCTCAGCCCGACGCTGTTCAACATCTACATGGCACCCCTCGCCCATGTCACCCAACAGCACAACCTCAACATCATCTCCTACACTGATGACACACAGCTGATCATCTCCCTCACCAAAGACCCTCACACCACCAAAACAAACCTCCACGAAGGAATGAAGGCCATCGCCGAATGGATGAAGAACAACCGACTGAAGCTGAACTCGGAAAAAACTGAGGTCCTCATCCTTGGCTCCGTCCCTTCAGGCTGGGACGACTCCTGGTGGCCAACTTCACTGGGAACAGCCCTGACACCCACTGACCACGCATGCAACTTAGGGGTCATCCTCGACTCCACCTTCTCCATGACTAAGCAGGTCAACGTCGTCTCCTCATCCTGCTTCAACACCCTCCGTATTCTCCGCAGGATCTTCAAGTGGATCCCTACCGAAACGAGAACTGTCATCCAGGCCCTCGTCACAAGCAGGCTGAACTACGGAAACGCCATCAACGCAGGAACATCAACCAAGCTCCTGAGACGGATGCAACGCATCCAGAATGCCTCAGCACGGCTGATCCTTCACACATCACACCCCACCTGAGAGACCTACACGGGCTCCCCGTCAACAAGAGGATAACCTTTAAGCTCCTCATACATGCACACAAAGCCCTCCACAATGCCGGCCCAGCATACATCAACAGACGACTCAGCTTCCACACCCCCACCAGCAAGCTCCGCTCCGCTGGCCTCTCCCTCGCCACAGTCCCCCGCATCTGAAGAACAACCGCCGGCAGCAGATCCTTCTCCCACCTCGCCGGCAAGACCTGGAACATCCTCCGCACCAACATACGATAGAGCCAAGACCCACTGGCCGTCAGAAGACTCCTCAAGACCTGGCTCTTCGATCAGTAGCAGCATCCCCCACCCCCTCTCCCCAGCGCCTTGAGACCCTCACAGGTATGTAGCATGCTTAACAAGTGTCTTGATTGATTGAACCATATCATTCATCCCCCAGCAATGGGACACTTCGGCCAAAAATCTAATTAAAATGTCTTATAGAGTTTCACAGTTGTTGAAGCTCGAAAAAGCTTGGGAGTGAAGGCAGCTCCCTGTAGTCAAACACTGGTTACAATGGGAAATTATACATATAATTATACCCCCGTTTATATCATGGCACAACACATTACAGAAATAGAAGACTTCAGTGTGTGATGTACCAACTTGAAAGGTGTTAACATAGTGAACTGAAACACATTGATGATGAATGAATACTTGGGGCTTGATTTAGAGTTCACGGGACGTTTTACTACATCACAAAGCTTGACGGATATCCTGTCCACCATATTGTGAGCTCCACTGGAAATGATGCACTTATAATACAGCGGACAGGATAGCCGTCATATTTGTGAGAGAGTAACCTGCAAGCCGAAATCTAAATCAGGCCTTTGTGCCAAGAAACGTAGGACCATACTGAAAAAAAAATCATACAGCAAAATGCAGCAAGTCCCCTTCCTGCACTGCGTGAAAGGGAAAGGGTAGAAATGAGCAGTATTTAACATTATAACTCTATCATGGATATATATTTGTATATGGGGCAGGGTGGACAGTTCTTTAAGTGGGATGAAAAAAGTGGGAGGGATCTTGAATAGGGGCTTGACCTAAGTAATTAAAGGCATGGCTTAGTCGCATAAACTACATTTCTGTGATTACCATAGCCTGTCACCCTTACTGGTATTTTAGTGTTCCTCCTATCTTTCTGGTATTGCATCCAGATGTATAACACAACAACTGACATACACACGAAACCAGCCAGAATTATTGCCTTTTTCAATGGTTGTCTCTGTGCTCTGCAGAGATGCTAAGGATGGAATGACCATGTGTTCTGACCACCTTTTTGACCCACTGACAGAGCTGTCAATCGTGGGCTGTTTTAAATGCCTTAAGCTGACTCAGTTCAAAGTATGCACTATACAAGAGTGATATTCTATACAAAATAAAATAGAAAAGCAAATCCTAGAAGCAGCTAACACTACTATGGAGTGCAATGGTAAGCAAAACATATGTAATATAAACAGCAACTAAATCACTGACATGGATTACCTTAACGTTTTTACATAAATTGCTCAGAATTCACCAGTGTTTTTGTCAGTAGAGTTAAGGGCGTGAATAAAGGGTGCAATAGGGAGCCGTTTAAATGTCTGTTTTAAATGTCTTCCAGGTCTGAGACCTGAAGGGAGCTGACCCACTTAAAGCCCTGGGGTTAGATGAATTTGTGAGTGGATCCCTTAAACAGATTTGTGTTGTGGCATCCATACAATCACTAAGGGGCTTATTATAACTAAGAAGGTCTTATTGACCTCCGTAACCATGGTGGCGGGGTGGGCACCACTGCACTGGCAGTCCGACCGCCATATTACCCATTTGGTGGTCGAACCGCCAAAGGACCTATGCAACTGCTGTGGATCCGTGACCCCTTGGCGGTGTTGCAGCAGTTTGAGGCCGCAATATGTTGGTGGTGCCGGAGCAGCACCGCTGAGCATATTACGAGTTTCCTCACCGCCATAGCTTTCATGGCTGTAAGCCCACCATGAAAAAGGTGGAATGAGGAAATTAAAGGGGGCCTACAAGGTCCCCTGTTGACTCTGGGCCATGGGGACATGCATGGTGTGCCCCCTGTGTGTATGCACCCCCTGTTTCTCCACGGCATGGACTGCACAGTCCATGCCGTGCTCCATGCCACGCTGGAACGAGCTTTGGCGCTCCCATTGTGGTGCCTTTCCAAAGCTCAAATATGAGCCATAGAAAGGCACAGCCATGGGACCGCCTAAACACCGCCTGCCAGACCTGGGTTAAACTCCTAATCGGGCAGGTGGTGTGTGTACAGCTTTGGCGGTCTCTCAGCAGGGCACTGGCATGGCAGACCGCTTCGAGGCCGCCAAAGTCGTAATAAGGCCCTAAGAATGTTCTATTTATACGGCACAAGTAATACTACCAACAAATTCAAATGCCACCTGCACAAACCTGTTTATGGGATGCTGCCCACAGTCTTTACACAAATTGATGCCAGCAATAAAATGAATGTTTCATCCATTGCAAAAGGAGCTTTAGGGGAGCTCTTAAACAGTTGTGTGACCAGGTTAACTGAAGTGTTGCTTCACTGCAGGGAGACACTAGGCAATGAAACAATAGGCGATGTAGCAATATAAACGATACAACCTGTCATGACAACTGAGAAGCACTAGTATCCTTAATTAACACGGATATCATTGTGCTTTTGCGTCATCATAGAGAGAGATATTCCCAGACCGCCACCATTGAGGACATTATATCACCGACACTGGCAAAGTCGTGAATTGGAACCTTAGTCCGAATACAGCCAATCGGTTATCTGGAATACACTAACCATCGCACACTGTAACCTTATTATAACCCTCAGCTCTTTCTTATTCATGGCGGTCAGAAGCTACCTAAAGCGCTATAAAATAAAATAAAATAAAATAGAGGATTTTACGTTCTGGGTTTGTTTTGTTGTTTCTTACATTTAGTTGCATGGGAGTGGTTTGCGGTTTTGCAGATGCAAGCCTGGAGAGAAGTATTTAAAAAATATATTCCTTTCCCTTTCATCGACAGCCGCATTCCCATTGTTCTGCGCGCGACTGTCAGCCCTCCAGATTCCTGTGTGCTGGTATCCACCATGGGCGCTCTCTCCCTTGCCAAGCTGCCAGTCTGGAGCGTCACACCTTACTGCCTTTAAAGATTGCCCTGCAGAGATAGAGGGGAATGGCAATTTTTACATGATGCAGTCTGGCAGCCCAGGAGATTTGAAGTCGGAACTGGTGCCAAGAAGTACCCAGGAGAGCACGCAGAGGCAAAACACAGAACCCGGGCCAAGTGAAAGAGGAAGGCGGGAGGGGGAGGGGAGAAACGCAGAAGCGTCTGGCAGGGGGCTCGGCTGCAAGGTCTGAGCTCGGGGCCTTTGACTGGACTAGACAAGCCGTTTGCACATGTTCCCTAGCACGCCCAGGAACCTAAAAGAAAGTCAGAGGGAAAAGGTCAGCCTTTTTTTGTATGCCCCAAATTGTGGTAGATTGCAGAATGTAAATGAGACAATTATTACACCAATGCTCATCAAGCTGTGCTGGAAAGACTTCAATAGCCTGATGAATATGCATGCAAATTTGTTAATTAAGTTAATTATTCTGCTGAAAATTCATTTGTCTTCCAAGGACATTTTCCCAATGATTTTAACATGCTAGCGCCATTAGTCATGCTCCATGCTATTTAACGTTACTTTTTGTCCACTTCATTCACTTTTTTTTTTTTATAAATAAAAGTTTGGAAAGCAGTTGATGAGTTCCTTTAATTGACCCCCGCGTTGCTAGAAAGGGGCCATAACCAGCTCAGTAGGCAGCGCTACTTGGAACACATTTCAGATGACTATTTCCAGCTTTAAAGGAAACTGTCTGAGAATCGCACTAAAAAGAAACTATCCGAGATCATTTAAGCTAAACTCGCAATAGCTCAACGTAGTTATTTGCCGGAGGCGATTCCGCCTGAGCCCTGGCTGCTTTTTGGGATACAGATTTCTTTGTTAAAGGTAGGTTATGTGTACGTTTTCATTTTCTACAAGTGCACTTATTATAAGCAGAAATCTATACTTTGGCACAGAAGGTAGTTTTTTTTTTATCTGTCACCCATGGGGCCCAAACATGTTACCATGGCAACAGTGACTTTCAAGACACTTCTGTCTACATGCAAAACGAGATACATTTCATAGGCTCAGTGGGATCGTCCAAACCTGTTTCAACTCAAAATGAAGTGCTTTGCTCCCTGTTTTTAGCGCTATACCTGTGGACAATCAGGGTACAGTGGGATAAACGTAGACCCCATAAACATTTTAAGAATCTTGAGTCTTTGGGTCATGGATACTAGTACAATGTCCTAATGCAATGTCTCCTACTCCACTGCTTTCAACCCGTCATATTGAAATCTGCTTTTACTACCTCTATCCCCCAGGTGAGATCACCCCGTCAGTGCTCAGTCCCACATCAAGGCCAAGCACTGATTTCGATCAATTCCTTGAGGCCCAGCAGTGGTAGATCAGCAGCAGTGAGTAGAGCACTAATAGAGCCCCCTTGTTCGAGCTCACTTCCTTGAACAAACAATGAATGGTTAGCCATTTGATGCATCTTTTAGCAGTGTCATCTTAAGGATTTTGACAAATATTTTAGGAGCCCCTGTTCAGGACAACTTTAAATGTTATGACCAATTTTCTGCTAATTTAATTGCCCTGATGCCAAACAATATTAATTTTTATGCTAAAGGTTGAAACTGTGAAATAGAGAAAGAAAGAATTCACGGTCCCAGGGGCCTCCTAATAGAGAAAGAAAGAATTCACGGTCCCAGGGGCCTCCTGGACTTTGCCCATACCTTAAAACATATCTGTCTTTAAGTTTATACTGCTGTCTAGGTAAGTTTTTGGCTTATGCTAAAATGCAGGGATTCCTTGAATACCAACGCAATTCTCAATAATAAGACAAATGATTGTACATGAAGCAAACTTATGATTTTGGTAATTTATTCTGTGTTGTTTAAGGGGTCATCATTTTAGTATAGCGCCTACTAACTCCTCCCATCACTCCACCTGCACCAACCAACCACTTCCACCTGCTTTTAAGGTTCTTGCTAATCCAATAAAACCCCTACTGAAAATCTTGGATGGAGCAAGTATGTGATTCATTCAACCCTGTCACAACTAGGATTATCATACCTTGTATTTCTTCTCACCTTCAACTGTTTACTATCCCCCACCTATACCTTGTCCTCTTGATTGTCCGCCCTACTCCCTTCATTCTCCACTTGTCACATTTCACCCTCCCACCAGTACTTACCTTTTGGCTGGATTACACCCTCGTCAATGCTGGTTTGTTGAATAATAATCTACTAAACACAGTGGATTTCATCTCACACTCAACTGCGGCTACTCTCCATCACCAAAACGTTTTTAGGAGCAAATGCTTCTTAAGTCCTGCATGAGGCAATCTCCCTCGATATAGAATCCTCAAAGAAAGCTGTCCATCAATGGCAGGAGGTCTAGCCATCAACTTCAAAGATTTCCTACAGATCACAAGCATTCAAGACTTTGACATGACAAAGTCCAAATCACATCTAGTATGCTACTTATCTACATTGTAGGGATAGCATTCGATACCCATCCTAGCAGCTGTGACACCCCCATCATTTATCTTGGTCCCTAGATGTACCAAGCATTTTTGTTTTTTGACAGAATGTGTGGTGCTTAATTTGAAGACACTTCCCAACTTGAGAGCAGGTGCCTCTCAAGAGCACACTTGGTATGCTTTGAAAATAGGGAGCGAGTACATGGGTCTCACTACCTGTATTCTCTGGGGCGTAGGCCTCCTTGGCTCCCTCTGCAAAATATTGAGGCTGGTGGCAGTGTACCTGAGCTTTCTGGGGTCTTAGCTGCACCCAAGTGAGATGTCACCTACAATCTCTACGCAAATTACACCCAGAGGCTTGGGGCAAAGTAGGCCCATTCATGTTTATTTTGAATGGCTGTAATATTTGTGAATATTACAGGCAGTTGTTGCTGGCACAACCCATTGTGAATATTTAGAACAAATGCATAGTGGGAATGTTATGTGAACCCAACTAGTGAACAGACAGTGTGGATGCTAGGAATGAACATATTAAGCATGGCATTCTCCCTTATTTTTGCTTTCTGAGGCTGAACCAATTTTTGTTGGCAAAAGGACTCTGCACTTGACTCCTGCAAACCAGTGGTAAAGTACCTGCACTCTCCCCTTTAAACACGATAAGATCATTATATATATATCTGGTACATTTAATTTACTTGTAAGTCCCAGGTATATGGTACAATGTGTGTCCAGGGCCTGTAAATTAAATGCTACTCATGGACTGCAGCACTCATTGTGTCAACAACTAAAGTGGCACTGTAAAACATGCCTACAAGTCTACCGTTGCAGCCTCATCAAGCAGTTTTAAACTGCCATTTTGATCTTGCAAGATAAACCTTTTGCCAGACCTAAACCTTCATTCATAATACTAATACATCGCCCTAAGGTGGTCTGTAAATGCCCATAGAGCAGGGTGCATGGTATTTAAAGAGTAGAGCTGGTGCATTCAAGATTTGAATGTCCTTGCAGTGAAAAACCTCCAGATGGCCACATTCCAACAATGGAGTACATGGTGCACAAGACATATCCCCACATATGCCATGCAGTGGCGTAACGAAACTTGAGGGGGCCCCCCTGCAAACTACATGGAGGGGGCCCCCCTCCCATCCTCCGTGCCAGTCTAGAGCTCTCAGGCCAGTGACCCGCCATACTGCAGGGGATGCGGGGCTATTGTTACACCACTGTCACCAATGCAGCTGTTATAAGTAACACTGGATGGTGGAGTCAAAGGTTGGGCTTCGTCTGCCAGCAGTCCAGGGTCCCTGCCATCAGTACGCCAGGGCAGTTTGCCCAATTTTAGGTGGGTTTCCTGATTCAGTCTCCTGTCATGATATACAACATCGGGCCCACTCATCGTTCAGTTTTGACAAAAGTGCATTCGTTTTAAAACATTCGACAATGCGACAATGCAGTATTTCAAAAGCAGATGTAACTACAAAGAGCAAATTTTGATAATACATTTTTATTAGTAGACAATAGCAATCTTAAGAGGCATTGCACAGCTTCATACACACTTTAACCCCAATTCCATCACAGTCTCTCTCAGTCTCTCTCTGTGAGTCTGTCTCTCTCTCAATCAGTCAGTCTCTCTCAGTCAGTCAGCCTGTCAGTCAGTCAGTCTGTCAGTCTCTCTCTCTGTCAGTCTGTCAGTCAGTCGGTCTCTCTCTGTCTGTCAGTCTCTCTATCTCTCTCTTTCCGTCAGTCTGTCAGTCAGTCCGTCTCTCTCTCTCTCAGTCAGTCAGTCAGTCTCTCTCTCTCTCTCTCAGTCAGTCAGTCTCTTGGTCAGTCAGTATTCAGTCTCTGAGTCAGTCAGTCTCTACTCTCTCTCTCTCCACTCTCTCTCCACTCTCTCTCCTCTCTCTCTCTCTCCACTGTTTATCTCCACCCTCTCTCCACTCTCTCTCTCCACTCTCTCTCCACTCGCACTCTCTCTCTCCACTCTCTCTCTCGCCACTCTCACTCTCTCCCTCCTCTCTCTCTACTCTCTCTCCACTCTCTCTCTCTCCAATCACTCCACTCTCTCCATTCTCTCTCTCCACTCTCTCACCTCTCTCCACTCTCTCCTTTCTCCACTCTCTCCACTCTCTCCTCTCTCTCCATCCTCCCTCCACTCTCGCCACTCCCTCTCCACTCTCGCCACTCTCTCTACACTCTCTGTCCACGCTCTCCACTCTCTGTCCACTCTCGCCACTCTTTCCACTCTCTCTCCACTCTCTCTCTCTCTCTCTTCACTTTCTCTCTCTCACTCTCTCCACTGTCTCTCCATGCTCTCTCCACTCTCTCTCTCTCCACTGTTTATCTCCACTCTCTCCACTCTCTCTCCACTGTCTCTTTCCACTGTCTCTCTCCACTGTCTTTCTCCATTGTCTCTCTCCACTGTCTCTCTCCACTGTCTCTCTCCACTCTCTCTCTCGCCACTCTCTCTTCTCCACTCTCTCTCCACTCTCTCCCTCCACTCTCTCCCTCCACTGTCTCTCCACTGTCTATCTCTCCACTTTCTCTCTCACTCCACTCTCTCACTCCACTCTCTCACTCCACTCTCTCACTCCACTCTCTCACTCCAGTCTCTCTCACAAAGTAGTGTGCGTTGCCATGGGCGTCCGCAGAAATGTTTCCGGGGGGGGGGGGGGGGCACATTTTTAACTTCATCACCATCCCCCTTGTACCCTTCTCCCCTCTGCCTTGCACCATTCTTGCCCTCCCTCTTGCACCCTTCTCCACCTTGCACCCTTCTCCCCTCCGCTTTGCACCCTTTTCTACCTTGCACCATTCTCCCCTCTGCCTTGCACCATTCTCCCCTCTGCCTTGCACCCATCTCCCCTCTGCCGTGCACCCTTCTCCCCTCTGCCTTGCACCCTTCTCCCCTCTGCCTTGCACCCTTCTCCCCTCTGCCTTTCACCCTTCTCCCCTCTGCCTTGCACCCTTCTCTACCATGCACCCTTCTCCTCTCTGCATTGCACTCTTCTCCTCTCTGCCTTGCAACCTTCTCCCCTCTGCCTTGCACCCTTCTCCCCTCTGCCTTGCACCCTTCTCCCCTCCGCCTTGCAGCCTTCTCCCCTCCGCCTTGCAGCCTTCTCCCCTCTGCCTTGCACCATTCTCCCCTCTGCCTTGCACCCATCTCCCCTCTGCCGTGCACCCTTCTCCCCTCTGCCTTGCACCCTTCTCCCCTCTGCCTTGCACCCTTCTCCTCTCTGCCTTGCACCCTTCTTCCCTCTGCCTTGCACCCTTCTTCCCCTCCCCGTTGCACCCTTTTCCCCTCTGCCTTTCACCCTTCTCCCCTCTGCCTTGCACCCTTCTCTACCATGCACCCTTCTCCTCTCTGCCTTGCACTCTTCTCCTCTCTGCCTTGCAACCTTCTCCCCTCTGCCTTGCACCCTTCTCCCCTCTGCCTTGCACCCTTCTCCTCTATACCTTGCACCCTTCTCCCCTCCGCCTTGCACCCTTCTCCTCTATACCTTGCACCCTTCTCCCCTCCACCTTGCACCCATCTCCTCTCTGCCTTGCACCCTTCTCCTCTCTACCTTGCACCCTTCTCCTCTCTACCTTGCACCCTTCTTCCCCTCCCCGTTGCACCCTTCTCCTCTCTGCCTTACACCCTATTCCTCTCTGCCTTGCACCCTACTCCTCTCTGCCTTGTACCCTTCTCTTCTCTACCTTGCACCCTTCTCCTCTATACCTTGCACCCTTCTCCCCTCCACCTTGCACCCATCTCCTCTCTGCCTTGCACCCTTCTCCTCTCTACCTTGCACCCTTCTCCTCTCTACCTCGCACCCTTCTCCTCTATACCTTGCACCCTTCTCCCCTCTGCCTTGCACTCTTCTCCCCTCCGCCTTGCACCCATCTCCTTTCTGCCTTGCACCCTTCTCCTGTCTGCCTTGCACCCTTCTCCTCTCTACCTTGCACCCTTCTCCTCTCTACCTTGCACCCTTCTCCCCTCCGCCTTGCACCCTTCTCCCCTCCGCCTTGCACTCTTCTCCCCTCCGCCTTGCACCCATCTCCTGTCTGCCTTGCACCCATCTCCTCTCCGCATTGCACCCATCTCCTCTCTGCCTTGCACCCATCTCCTTTCTGCCTTGCACCCATCTCCTGTCTGCCTTACACCCTTCTCCCCTCTTCTCCCATCTACCTTGCACCCTTCTCCTCTCTACCTTGCACCCTTCTCCTCTCTACCTTGCACCCTTCTCCTCTCCACCATGCACCCTTCTCCCCTCCGACTTGCACCCTTCTACTCTCTGCCTTGCACCCATCTCCTCTCTACCTTTCACCATTCTCTTCTCTACCTTGCACCCTTCTCCCCTCCGACTTGCACCCATCTCCTCTCTGCCTTGCAACCATCTCCTCTCTGCCTTGCACCCTTCTACTCTCTGCCTTGCACCCATCTCCTCTCTACCTTGCACTCATCTCCTCTCTACCTTGCACCCTTCTCTCCTCTGCATTGCACCCTACTCCTCTCTGCCTTGCACCCATCTCCTCTTTGCCTTGCACCCATCCCCTCTCTACCTTGCACCCATCCCCTCTCTACCTTGCACCCTTCTCTCCTCTGCATTGCACCCTACTCCTCTCTGCCTTGCACCCTACTCCTCTCTGCCTTGCACCCTACTCCTCTCTGCCTTGCACCCTTCTCCCCCTCCGCCTTGCACCCTTCTCTCCTCTGCATTGCACCCTACTCCTCTCTGCCTTGCACCCTACTCCTCTCTGCCTTGCACCCTACTCCTCTCTGCCTTGCACCCTTCTCCCCTCCGACTTGCACCCTTCTACTCTCTGCCTTGCACCCATCTCCTCTCTGCCTTGCACCCATCTCCTGTCTGCCTTGCACCCTACTCCTCTCTGCCTTGCACCCATCTCCTCTCTACCTTGTACCCTACTCCTCTCTGCTTTGCACTCATCTCCTCTCTGCCTTGCATCCTACTCCTCTCTGCCTTGCAGCCTACTCCTCTCTGCCTTGCACCCTTCTCCTCTACCTTGCAACCTTCTCCTCTCTGCCTTGCACCCTTCTCCCCTCTGCCTTGCACCCTTCTCAGTCCCCCTTGCCCCTCCCCCCCCTGCGGACACCCACATGGTGCTTCTAACAAGAGTGCTTACCTGAGGACACCATTTTGCTGCCTCGTCCCTTCTCATATGAGCATTGCCCTGGAGAATGCTCTCTCTGGGGGCCTCTGATTTACACGACAGCCTCACGTGCGTTTGGAACGGGAAAGTGTATATCAGACGTGCTAAGACCGAAGAGCTATTGCGAGACTTGGCTTTACATTTCAGACACATAACTCAGCCTGCACAGGACACAGTAGGATTGCGCCACTGCCCAGCTATCTCCCATGGGAAACTCTCAGCGGAAGCAGAACCAGGTCAAAGTCTGACCTCGCAACTGCACCTGCAGCGGTTGAACTCTCAGCAGGTGGGGCCTGCCCGGTGCTCTGTAGTGCAGAGAACTACCCGCCACAGGAGCTTTAGAAAACCAGTTAAAAAATAAATAAAAAAGTTCATTTTGCTTTAAATCCATTAGACATTTTTTTTGTGTTTAATCTTGAGTAATAAATCCTTCCAAATAT
Organism: Lissotriton helveticus; assembly: GCF_964261635.1. Classification (NCBI taxonomy): domain Eukaryota; kingdom Metazoa; phylum Chordata; class Amphibia; order Caudata; family Salamandridae; genus Lissotriton; species Lissotriton helveticus. Next base: position 1,629,206,491 of record NC_136063.1, on the reverse strand, counting down.
TTTTTTATTCGCCAAATGCGCGGTTAGCAAAAAAGGGAATAGTTTAGTTGTGTCCTTCTACATTTAAATAATGAACATCTTCAATTTATTGGTAAATACAATTGTATCAGGTGTTTCTGAATCACAGGCATTGTATCTATGAAAATTGTAGTTCTGGGGATCTCATTCAGATGTTTATATAATTGCTAACTACAACCAGCTCTAAGTTCCATCTAAGGGTCAACAGAGCTCTTCCTATGTCTCTGTAGGAAGGACAGAAGGTGGCCCTTCTTTTTTGGGTTTGTCTGCTTCAGGGCACAAGTCCTAAAAAAAGAAGTGGGGGGACGCTGACGTCACAACAGGAAGTGACGTCATGAAAGGTGGCTTGTACCATCAGACTCATTGCCTCCCCTCGTGCACCCCTTAGATGCGATTGCATCAGAGAAGCCAGCTCGTGAGTAGCGGTCTGAATGAGCTCCGATCTCACTCCAGAGAGGCCAAAGAGTGAATGTGTGGCTCTATTTGTTCCAGTTATCGAGCTCCCGGTAAAATGAGTGGGGGGACGCCATCCACCCGCATGGTACCCCGACTCGAGCCCTGGTCTGCTTGCAGTCAGGAAGTTTAAGAGCTCCAAACTCCATGGCTCTGTGTGCCTGTGGTATTTACAAGGCTGGAAATAGAAAAAATTACCCCACGATCCCATAAATTAGGGGCGTGGTATGGCAACAGAAAGTGGGTGGAGTCAAGAGGGGCAGTCATGAAACAAGCAGTGGCACAGTCAACTTATACACTTGTATTTTAAAAACTGTCAATAGTGTGACAGTCATTTTGGTCTGGCTTACTTAATTGGTATCAAACAGGCAACATTTCTAAATGTCTTATGGTGTTACGTCACCTTCTGTCGAGATCTTGGAATGTCCAGCAGTTTCCAGGCGGTGGTAACAATGCTAAAATAACTCTCAATAAAATCTGTTTGAAAAAAATGCCACGATAACTCTAGTGGTTAATGCACTTGGTGGAGTGACCAGTGCTTTCTATAGTCACAGTTCTAACTCATCATAAAGTATCATAGATGGGTAACGTCCTCACTGAAATGCACAGTGTGTGACATTATTATCAGAGATTTGCCCATTTTGTAACTTGCAGTACATACGTCACAATTCCTCTAATATAGTACTCTGAGCTGTCATGTAGTTGGTCAGCAACACAAGGAAAAGAACGCTGACGAGGTCAGCTGTGGAGCAGAGAGTACATCTGACTTCTGGGTCAGCAACCCGGGGGCCCCCCACCCTTGACAGGGTCCCGAGCAGTGCTCTGTGCTCTGGGGCCCCCAGCCCCATCCTCTTTCCGGGCCTCCTGCGCTCTGACTGAAGAGAAACAATGTATGTTGAAACTTTGTTTCTCTTCAGGCAGAGGGAGGGGGCGAGGGGCTCCGAGCAGGCTGCAGACAGCCTTCACCTGCTGTGGAGGGAGAGAGGCTTGCTTCAGCGCAAGCCTCTCTCACTGAAGAGCTGAGGGGGGCCCGGGGGCCCCCTTAATTATCTGAAGAGAGTGGGGCCCCCCCGCACTGCGGGGCCTGCAGGGGCGTATGTTACGCCCCTGATGCCATGCATGTGTTTACATAGTACGTACGTTTCTTGTGAGTTTGCATGCACTTGCAGCAACATATTTGGGGGTATGTGCACCACTGTAGATGAGACCTCCTCGGTAGCAGCGGTTGCATCAAATTATGGCGGGAGAAACTTTCCTGGCCTCAACCGTCGGAATCAGATTGCTGCCGTGGCAGTCGGATGGTTGGTTCGACTGGCATCGGCATCGTAATCAGGCCATAAGGGCCAGATTTACTAACATTGTCTGTCATGGGTGCACCACTGCTTGTGGCCCATCCATGATGCAAAATGCTAGGAGATATTTACAAAGCGCGATTTGCGCAGCCTTGCATGGTTTGTAAAGAAAATGTAACGCAATGCAGCAGCTTGTGCTGCATTGCGTTACATTTTATTCTGAGTGACATTCCATGGGTGGAACATGGGCTTTCCCATGCATCCACCAATAGATTTCTTTCAATCCCAGATTTACAAAGGTTTGTAAACCCGGGAATGTGTGGATTTGCTACGCCTTCCAAAAGATGGCGCGGCAAGGAGAAAATAATTCTTTCTCCTTGTTACTTTCTCTTTCTATGTGTGCTGCAATCTGCAGCACACATAGAAAGAGGAAAATGCCTCAAGAGGTTGTTTTGTGCAGGAAAGTATGGAGCTAAACACTTTTTTGTGCTATTTTCAACATTACCTTTTAAAAATTCATATCTCTGGTTCTACTGATTGAATTGTAGTTGTTTTTCTGTCATTTTATCTATTAAAATTTAATTTCTCTAAATCGGTTTGAGATTTTTCTTATGTAGTGGTTGCACTTTATTACTATTTGAGTATTGCATAAACACTTTATACATTCCCTCTAACTTAAGCCTGCCTGCTTTTGTGTCAGGCTACCAGAGGGTTAAACACAGGTTTATTTGGTGACTTTTGACTTTTGTGGCTCACCCTAACAATGATTGTGATTATTATTTGAGGTAGGTTCTAGACCCCTCAACAAATACTTAAATCTCTTACAGTAGGCACATTCTTTTTTCACAAAATACTCCTAATTTTTGTAAAGATTATTTAAAATTAGACGTATTTAATCACATTTCCTTGGTGGGTCTCCTGTGTGAGAATTAAATGCCAGAGCATATCTCATATTTGAAAGTCATGTGATTTACCAAAAGACTGGTTAGAGAACAAAATGACTCACAGATCTGAGAAACCTTCAGCACAAATCAATCTGCCACAAGAAAAAAAATTGTAAAAGCTTCCTATGTGAAATTTTGAGAAATTCACATAATACTAAATATAAAAGTTATGACAAATTTCACCCGACTAACAAAAGTTTCACCTGGGTCTGGTTAATAGTATCTGTCTGTGAAAATGTATGTTTGACTGCTAGAGCGGTTGACCTCGAAGCTGGTGTACTGGGTTCGAGCTTCTGCGGAGAAGTTCCACATCCTGTGATTCTGGGAAAATCCCTTAATCTCCCCGTGCCTAATAAAATGAATGTGTCCTTCTGTAACGCAACTGGTGCTCATGCAAAGTGCTTTGATACCTTCGGGTCGAGCTTGTGCTGCATGAAAAAAAAAAAAAAAAATTGAGAATGAATGCTACCCAAAAAAGCCAACTCCATCCTCCAGTTCTATTCTATTAGTTTAGGCACTGCATTGGTGAAAATATATATAGTTACCCAAGAGAAGCCCTTGAAGTTTGTAACTTGGCCTCTAAACAGTGATAGAATGTGCATTCTGGGGAAAAGAACTTACCAACATCCTGTATGGGGAGGGAATCTGTACCTGATCCTGTTTGGCTGGAATTTTGAATGGACTGTGAGATGTACTTGACACGGATCGGCAATGAACTATTGCCCTACTGAACAACTGCTTGACTTTTTTGAAATATTGAGCTGCCATCAGGTTCACTGATCATTCTATGCAGCTGACTTGCATGGAGCTTGTTGCTATGGAGCTTTCGAATTGTGAGTCTGTCACTTCCTCCTTGATAGATAAACATCTTAATTCTTTACTCTCCTGGCCTGTTATGCTGTGGCTACTGACCTTTCACTTGTGGAAGACCCCCTACCCAGGTCGACCAAGGAGACTAGAGATGTGGAAAGGGGACTGAAACCCGCTCCACCCCCTTTGCCAAGAGACCAGCAAATGGTTGCTTAAGAATTGACTGCGACAGCAACCGATGGTCATGAACATATGTAAAAACTCTCAACCCCTTCACCAAAGAAGGAGGTGGGCTTCTAAGAAACTGTCAGCTGTACATGCAGGTGAGTCAAGTTGTGACTACCTAGTGAACATATTTATCCCTGCACTATCTTTTGTTGCTTAAAGAGCTCCCTTGATCCTGCCATGTGCATTGATTCAGCACCTTGATGGTTAGCTAGCTAACCAGACTGAGACCGTTTTGTGATCTTTGGAAAACCCATTATACCCTCGAGCATCCAGCTTTCTTGTTCATCTTGCACTGGAAGACCAGTCTGCCACCCAGTTATCCATTACCATATTTACATGAACACATAGACACTGTCTTATTTCTTTATAGGTACTCTCAATACAGTTGTTGAATAGTTTTAGTATTGGCATTCTTCTCTGGTGATTTAGATGTTTGAAAACCTTTAGGAGTTGTGAACCTTAAACCAAACTAAGGGACCTTTAAGGATCTTGGGTGGATTGCCACCGCCGGCACAGCGGTGGCAATCCGCCCACCAAATGTTCCAGTTTCACCCCCTCCATATTAGTTTGGCAAGGGGTACCGGGGCGGACGGAAAGACCGTCTGCCGCTTTTCCGCTGGTCGGATTGCCAGTCGGTCGGAAAAAAGGCACACAATATGGTTGCGGTGACGTGCAGGCACCGCCATCCATATTATGATGCCTGCGGTGGAATGCCCTTCCATGGCAGAGACTCCGCCATGGAAAGGCATGCAGGAAAATCATGTGGGGAACCATTGCGGGCCCCCAGTGGATTTGGCAGGGTGGTTGGCTGCACATCATTGCCATTCGCAAGGTGGCAGGCACGCGCGATGCCTGTCACTTTGTGCATGGCAACATGGCTTTAACATTGCGGCGGGTGCTGCTTTCAGCACCGCCCACCGTAATGTTAAAGTCGAGGATGCGTCTGCCAGTGTGGCGGGCGCATCCTAATTGGCCTGGCGGGACCGCCGAACCTCTGGCGGTTGGTCCTGTGTTCCACCTGCCATCGTAATAGGTCCCTAAGTGAAGCAAAGTAACCGGTTTAGGTGGAAATATTGTGATATTTTATTTTGATACAGATTTCCTCTAAGATTCACAAACATTAGGTCAGACATGTACACTATGACAGGCCAATGCAGTTTTTCATTTACCTTCCTTTAACATATAGGGGCCCCTTACGGTGTCGGTGGGACAGACAAAGACGTGCCATCGGTGTTGGTCCCACAAACATCTCTATCGGCGTCCAGACCACGCCTTAGGATGTGGTCGGTCGAACCACATTGACCCAGGGACGGATCAACCAGCTTCTGACTGGTTCAAGAAGCCAGTCGGGTGGTTGGTCTAATCGCATTTTCCACAATGGAAACAGTGCCTTCTCAGGCACCGCTGTGGGGTTTACAATCCACCTTTCCGCCAGCCATTTCACATTGGTTCTTACAACATGAAAAGGCTGGTGGAAATGCTTTTTTGGGGCCCATAGCAGGGTGTCTGTCCCCCGTGGCCCTCCGCACCTGGGGTGCCCCCCTAAACATCCCTGCATCCTGTGGCAGGCACCACATGGTGCCTGCCACAGGGTGCAGGGATGTTTACAAACATGCCTTTTGGCATTGGGACTTGTGCTGCAGCCCTTTTCCAGGCCGCAGCACAAGCCTCAATGCAAAGAGGCATGTTTCCAACCACCTCCACGGTGGTCAGGTTGTAATTTGGCGGGGGAGACTGCCAACTACATGTCAGTCAGTCCCGCAACAATGGCGGTCAGATGCTCATCCAATCGCCATCGTAATCAGCCCCATAATAACCACACCCCTTTAATATGCTTGTCAGTACAGAAGAGGGCTGATCTATTTTTGAACCGCTGGGCCTCCACATGTGCAATTAACTGACCCAAGATGGCCATTCTTTTCTATTTCATTAACGAGCTCTAGTGTTTCGACGCAGCCATGTATTTTTTCTAGTACTGATAGCAGAATATTTACTTGGTCTGATTGCGGCTCTCCATGGGTCACACAAAACATGTTGCTGAAGACTGTAGCCACCACAGGTATGCTTTTTGTCCCCATGGAGAAAGTCCTCTAGCACGTTGGCCGTCCACACTGAGTGTGTCTCTCATATTCAAACAGAAGTGGGCACAGGTTTCGATGGATTTTTGGAATTCCTGCTGTTACCACAGGCTTGTTTTACTGTTAACACCACTTGGTCATAGATTAATCCAACCATTACGAAGGGGTGGTTCACGCGGGCCTGCCTGACATTTTTCACCCACTGTTTTCATAAACATTTATGTATGATAACTGTTGACCCTGTTAGCATTAAGGTGGTATTCCTCCAACCTTTTGCCTTACTCTTCCATTTTTGCTAATCTTGTTTTAGCTGGATTTTGGACCATATTCACTTTACCACTGCTGACAAGTGCAAAAGTGCACGTGCTCACTCCTTAAAACATGGTAACATAGGCTTACATCCAATTGGCACATTTAATTTACTTGTACACCCTTAGTAAAGTGGAAATATCTACACCCAGTGCCTGTAAATTAAATACTACTAATGGGCCTATAGCACTTATTGTGCCTCCCACTCAAGTAGCCGTTCAAACATGTCTCAGTCCTGCCATAGCAGCCTGTATGTGCAGTTTTAAACAGCTATTACAACCTGGCAAAATAAACCTTTTGCCAGGCCTGGTATTTCCTTCTTAATATATATAATCCACCCCTAGGGTAGGCCCTAAACAGCCCACTGGGCAGGGTGCAGTGTATTTAAACATTTGGACATGTACGTTTAAGTTTTACATGTTCTAAGTGAAAAAGTTTACCATTTGTTTTTCACAGCTTCAAGGCCTACCTCTTCCATAGGATAACATTGGATTATCATGTTACATTTAGTAAGTGATACACACGTAGGTCTTTAAACATTTCTCAGTTCTGCCCCTTCAGAGCCTGTGTGTGCAGCTTTACTACCATGTTGATTTGGCATTTAAAATCCCTTGACAAAGGATGTAGCCTTACGGCTAGAGCGGTCGACCTGGAAGCTGGGGAACCGGGTTAGAGTCTCGTCAACGATGCTCAACATCCTGTGATTCTGGGCAAATCACTGAATCTCCCCGTGCCTAACAAAAAAGAATGTGTTAATTTGTAACGAAGCTGGTGCTCATGTAAAACGCCCTAGATAGCCCCTAGGGTAAAAGGTAGCAAACACAACAAGATAGATGGAGTAATGAAACCTTTCACCCTCAGTGACGAGATCTGGGTTTAATCCATCATTCTTTTGCTCACAATGCCACTCCAGTTTGGACCCAGCCATAGGTAAATCAGTCTTGAAACTGCTTCCCATGGGAACAGTCCTTCCCAAACTGCCTGGACCAGAAACAAGCATCCTGGGACTGATTTCAGGATATCAACCCTCATCAACCAGGCTGGCTTGAATCCAGTGGCACAGCAAGCAAGGGACCCACATTTGGGCATATCATTGGCCACTCCGGGCGAACATAGCAAACACAACAAGATGATGGATGAAGTCCTTAAACCTTTCAACCATTCACCTCCAGTGAAGAGGTCTGGGTTTAATCCATCATTCTTTTGCTCACTATGCCATCCCAGTTTTGACCTAGCCATATGCAAATCAGTCTTGACCCTGCTCCTCATGGGAATAGTCCAGCCTGGCCTGCCAGGCCAAGTCCTACCAGGACCAGAAATAAGCATCCTGGCACTGGTTTTGGGATGTCACCGCTCATCAGCCAGACTAGTTGAATGCTTGAGGCTTGTTTCCAGTCCAGGGAGGACCTGGCCTGGTAGTTCAGGTTAGACTGTTCCCATGGGGAGCAAGTCAAGACTGATTTGCAAATGGCTGGGTTTAAACTGGAAAGGCATGAGGAGCAAATAAGCAATGGATTTAGGCCAAGATCTCTGTACTGGTGTGAATAATTGACATTGTTCAGCATTCTGCCCATCAATTGTTCTTTTTGCATTTGTCATCCCAAGTGGGACGGATATGCCCAGACATGGGTCCCGTGCTCTCCATATCACTGGAGTCAAGCAATCCTGGCTGATGAGGGGTGAAATCCTGAAACTGATCCCAGGATGCTTGTTTCTAGTCCAGCGAGGATATGGCCTGGAAGTTCAGAGTGGACTGTTCCCATGGGGAGCAGGGCCAAGACTGATTTCCATATGGCTGGATATTTATTTATTTTATTTATAAAGTTTTGTATAGTGCGAACAAGACCCAAGAGGGTATATGAGCGCTTCACATTATAGGGTATGTGGGATACAGTAGTAGGAACAAACAATTATTCAAGATATGGGAGTAACATGCTAAAGCTGGAGACAATAGTTGCTCATCAGATAGTGGACACTCAGAGCATTAGAGTAATAGACAGATAGATAAACAATAAAAACATACTGTGTCTTACTGCAAAAATGTATTCATAAGTATAGTTTTCACTTCATTTTTGAATGAAGAGGTAGATGAGATTCGACTGACTTCCTGTGGCAGAGAGTATCATATCTTCGGGGTGATGCCCGAGAAGGCTCTGTAGCTCGTTCTCTTTTTTTGTAAAATCTGTGGTTTCAGTAATAATGAGTTTGCACTTCGTGAAGGTCTGCATCCCACTGGTAACTCAAGCTTTTCTGCAATATATATAGGGGTCTTAAGATGTAGGGCTTTATGAGTCATTCACGCAATCTTTAGCAGATTTATTGCTTTGTATGGAAACCATTTAAGAGATTTTAGGGCTGGATATATGTGATCCTTTCATTTAGTACCGGTTATCAGTCTGGCTGCAGCATTTAGGGAGGCCCTTAGGGGGGCTGTGTTGTATTTAGGAAGACTGCAACGGGTGACGCTTCTGTAGTCTAGTCTAGGCAATACAAGAGCTTGGACTGCTAATTTAAAGTCATTATGTGGTAGGAAGGGTTACTGCTACTGAAACCAGAAACTTGCACAGATGTCCGTGTTGTGGGAAATTTATAGATTTCTTGCACTGTACCTCTTCTTTTTATTTTATTTTATTGCCACCGTGAGATCAAAAGAAAGAAAAATTACAACATACATTTCAGAAGATCCATTGAGATAAGAATAGAGCCAAGTATAAAAAGCATCTTTTACATATAAATGCATGAATCCGGCATTTTTAGATCATTACAAAATTTGTAAATAAATCAAGAAGAGAACTAATTCTCTAAATAGTCTTTAAGTACACCCGATATCATTATTCCAATCCTTTTTTTCCTTGTCCCTTTTAGAGCATATAGATTCCATTCTAGTTCATATATGTTCAATAATTTCCTTTTCCAGAACTCAAAAGTAGGTGCTTCAGGTTGTAGCCATTCAGTAGCTATACATAATCTAGCAACTATCATTGCTACAAATAAAAAATATTTATGTTTTGACATGTCTGTATTTTCATTAATACATTGAGCTCTTCCTATTAGCATCAATGCCGGAGATATTTTTATAGGATAGTGAGTGATTTCTGACATGAAATTTTCTATATTTGAGATAAAGGGACTCAATTTGGAACATTCGTAAAAAATATGAAGTAAATCTGCTTCTTCTCCTCCACACCTAAAGCATTTTCCATCATATTGTGGCCCCCATGAAGACATTCGTTTGGGTGTATAATATAGTCTAAATACCATTTTATATACTTGTGCCTTCATGTTGGCTGACATACAAACATCTTTAGTCATGAGAATGGTGTCTACAATATTCAATTCATTGTCTTCCAGCTGATTTTGCCAATATATATTATATTTATTCAAGTCATCCTGTTTATACTCCAGCAATAGTTGATAAATCTGCCCTATCTTTCTCTTTGTTTGTATCGCCTCTATTATACTATTAGGTGTAGGATTGGTTACTTTCTTTAAACAAAAATCCCTAATTTGTAGATAATTAAAGAAGCTAGAATGTTGAATATGATACTTATTAATCAATTCGGAGAAAGCTTTGAAAGTTCCGTCCTTCTGATATAGATCTCCAATTCTTACCATCCCTAACGTACTCCATATCTTAGCCACATGATCCCTAAATATTGATGGCAGAATTTTCTCTGCTGAAAAAGGGGTGTAAAAAATAATTTTGTCTAATTTCAATATAATTTTAACTTTTCTCCATACTTTATATGCTGCATCAATCACCTTAAACCGGGTATGTTTATAGTAGTTGCCTTCCAACTCTTTCAATAAACAACCCTTTGAGTGTTCTCCCAATAATAAATAAAATATTGAGGGAGACTCTGCCGGATCCTCTATTTGTTCTCCAGTCAGGAGAATTCGCATTTTTTGTAGAAAACATACATAATAGTAAAATAAGAAATCCGGGATCCCCCGCCCACCTCTCTCTTCCGGCAAAGTTAACCATTTCATAGCTCTTCTGGTTTTCCCAGGTGCCCAAAATTTTTTCGTGCATAGTGTTTGTATTTTATTTATATAACTTTGAGAAATTTCTAAAGGGATGCTGCGGTATATATATAATATTTTAGGTAGTATATTCATCTTGATAATGTTGCCTCTTCCAATTAAGGAAAGTTGAAGTCTCCCCCATCTGTCTAATGATTGTTGAATTTGAGATGTTATCCTAGTCATGTTAGCTGCCACTATCTCCGGTGTATGTGATTTTATAATTACTCCTAAATATGTTACTTCTAAGACTACCCTATTGTCATTATAATGAAGATTATCTGTACAAAGTACCTGCGTTTTAGCAGCGTTAAGTTTGTAACCCGAGCTATGTCCAAAATTGATAGCCAACTGTTCAATCTCTATAATTGCTTGTCTGGGATCTGTGGTGATAACAGTTATGTCATCCGCGTATGCAAATATTGAAAAAGGTATGTTAGATACGATAAATGGTTTGCTACATAATGATTCCTGTAACTTAGTTAAAAAAGGATTAATAAATAACGCAAAAAGAAGTGGAGAGCAGGGGCATCCCTGTCGGGTACCTCTCGTAATAATTATATTATCTGATTTTTGCCCCATAACTACAATTCTCGCATTCGGTGATCGATATAGTACCTTTATAGCTGTTAGGAATTTATTACCGAATCCCATCCTTTCCATGACTTCCCATAAATAATCCCATTCTACGCGGTCAAACGCCTTCTCGGCGTCAAGTAAAATCAACGCTAGATCTCTCTTCTCAGTTTCCGCTATATCAATTAAGGTGATCACTTTATTAATATGAGATACAGTTCCTCTTTTAGGAATGAAGCCATGTTGGTTTAATGATACAAGGGGTATTATAATCTTAGATATACGATTAGCTAACATCTTTGAGTAAATCTTGCTGTCGCAATTTAGCAAAGATATAGGTCTGTATGAGGAAGGCTCTTCTGGGGGTTTCCCTTTTTTGGCAAAGATGACTATCGAGGCATCATCCCAGGATTTTGGGGCTTTTCCTATTTGCGCTCTTCTAAATGTCTCTAACATAAGATTCTTTAGGGGATCAAAAAAACATTTATAGACCTCACTTGGGATGAGGTCAGGGCCAGCTGCCTTACCATTGGGTATATTTTTTATTGCGCCCTCAGCACTGTACCTCTTCTGATGCAAATCCTTCACAAATATATTCATGGGCTGCCACAATGTGGATTTTCACTGTTTTCAAGTGCACCCTGATTTTCCAATTCTGAGATCGCAGCTTCACATAGCTTTTTCACCCCTTTCTTTTCTTCAAACACTATTTACTGCTGTTACATCTATGAGCTGTAACAAAGCCCTTGTATCCCGTTTTGTACCAATGTATGTACTAAGATCCCAATATTGACATGTTTATAGAGCATTGACAATGTACATCTTTGTTTATCTATAAGGCACATCCACGTATTGCAGTTTCACCTAAAAAATGCCTCTAAAACATGTGGCTTAGTAATATATTTCTATGGCTGAAAAGTATACGATTTAGCCATTTTGCTTTCAAATTTTTCCTCAGGAGAAGGGTTGAGAGAGCACTATCTCCTTCCTACAATACTCACTAAATGTTGGGCTCACTTACTACATTCATAAGGCCACTTAAAATGTTTGGAAACACCAGAATTAGCCATTTGTTCATTCTAATCCTTTTACACATTAAAGATTTTGGGAACTCCACAAACCTTAGAACTCCTAAATCCTAATTTATGTTTTGAATACCAGGGCCCTCATTTTCATTGTTCTGTTGCTTAATCACAGTATTCCATAAATATATATACTCACCCCACTTTTAATATACCTGCCTAGGAGCATAATAAATCTGTTGAGGCCCACCAAGCACGGTATTTTTTAACTCACTTACACCCACTCCACCACTTGTCTGCACTACACAGTCTTTAACATAAAAGTGGTCCTGCGTAGTTCGTGAGTCGTAGCACGCCCATTTTCGTAGAAAACTGGGATGGCCCCAATGATGAAGCATGTCACTGTGGGGCGACCCCGGTGAGTGAGGGGACACTAGAAAGAAAATGTTCTTTCCTGTAAGGTTTCACTGATCATTGAGGTCAGTTACCATAACATGAGCTAGGTGTCGCGACCCAGTAATCTGGATTCCTACTTGTGCATCAAGATTTTGGAGGGCGACCTAGTCTCTCATTCCTCCTTCTCCCCCTATAACTTATATCTCTTACTTTTCTCATGGCCATGTTATGTAACATTGCACAGCTTGTTATAATTTTGCAGCACTATGAAGGTTTGTACTGTAAAGAACCTCCACTTTTGTGAATCCTACAAAACCTGCTTTTTAAAATTGCAAATGTCCTTTCTATGACTCCACGTGTAGAACGGTGTGCCTTATTATACCTCCTTTCATGTACATTTGTAGGATTTAGGTACAAAGTCAAAATGAAATCACGTACAGCATATGCACTATCACCTGCATAAAAATATGAAAGAGGGATTACTAATAAGAATATTAGTGGTGACCTTAGAGAATGTGGAAATTGTAAATGAAAAATGAACTTACCCAGTAAAAAAGCTTCACCAAATTCCCCTGCACTTAAACGTCCATGCAATCCACTGTGCCTGAAGATGTAAGAGTCATGAGTGCTTCCAGGGTACTTTGCCACTATATCAGTGATTATGTATTTGGCATAACACACCATTTGAATATTCAGAGAATGGTAGCATTTCCTATTTCTATAAACATATTCAGTATAAACAGGAGGAGTGATGGCAATATGTGTTCCATCTATGCATCCCATCACATGTGGAAAATGTGCAATTTGGTAAAAATCCAATTTTGAAATTTGTATATCTTTTGGATTGCTAGAGAGGTAAATATGATGGTTCAGCCTACTCATCATTGCATCAAGAAATACTCAGAAAAAAACATGACAATGCACTCTGAGACACTCCACCAACCTCTGCAATGACCCTTTGAAAAGATCCAGAAGCCAGAAGATGCAGGGAGCACAGCACCTGCACATGAGTAGGTATTGAATGGGTTCTGTCCGTTTTATGCTCCAAAAAAGTCATTAATTCATCAATTAGGTCCAAAGTGGTGTGTGGATGCAGTCTATATTTTTCAAAAATGTCTTCTTCAGTTTGCTTAAACAAAGTTATCCTCGGTCTGAAAATCCTCTCCTGCCTCTGTCTCCTGTGTGCAAGAGCTTGGATGCGCAGCCTCCTAGCTATCAGGTAAAGTGCAGCCATTGTGGTTTGAAAAATGCAGTTAGTACTTACTTTTATACTTACAAATTGATTACCACCTGCTTCATGTTAGTGTTATTAGCGATTTCTTATTTAGCGATTTTCCCAAAATCGCAAATTGCGATTTTTTAATCCATCTTTATGCGAATTCTTATGTTGCGATTTCCTTATTTGCGATATTAGCAAACAAAGAAACGTGCATATTAAGGAATCGAAAAAATAATTTGCACATTTATATTAATCGCAAAAAAGAAATCGCAAAAAGTGCGATTTCTTGATTTGCGATGCGAAAACTTACATACATCATGAAATTCTATTTTCTTGTCGCAAACGGTGAAATTTAGCGAATCGCACCATTTGCGACAAAAAAATAGCTTGATACAGCTGGGCCCTAATGAGAATACAGATATAACATTTGGAGCACTTGCTTCTATGGACCTCAGATTTCTCATATTTAAGAGTGCATTTTGACCCTTGCAGTTGTGTGTCAAAGACCGATTTCAACACTCACCTCCTTTGTCTCGATAATGTCAGCAAATTTTCAGACCGCCGCCAACCCACAGAGTATTTAAATCAACTTTATAATGCCATCGCGGCCATCACTTCCACACTACCAACTTCTCCATCCATTGTTTAGCAACAGGAAACTTTCACAGTATTTGTGCGCTCTATAAAATTTTAAATCAATCAAATGAATCAATCAATTCGTCCTCTGTGACTTGAGCACATGGCTCAACCAGCCCAATCATGTCAAATTTCGAGACTCGTCTCTACAATTATTGCTAGACTTACATATATATCTGGCTAGAGACTGAAATCATTTTCCTCAATGTCTGGACCCGTCACAGTAATAGAATATGGCCACCTCCAGACAGTGAAATAAACTAAACCTCTCGGCACTCAGCTCTCGTTTCTCTGCAATCAAATTTCCCAACAAAATATAAGATATGAATCAGCTCTAAAGCTGATTCTCTGAAGGCTTTGGCAGTCTCATTCCTCCTAAGATATACAAATGTTCTAACCATTGAGTTACAACCAATTGGTTCATTGATTTTAAGAATATGAAAACAGAAATCAAGACATGAGCACCAGTTGAAGAAGTCCAACAGTCAACATCCCAAACACCCATCTCTTTTGAATCAAAAGGGTTAACAAATCACACGTCAATAATTAGAAATAATGTTGTTAGGAGTGATCTTGTCGACCAGGGGATGGGAGGAGAGGCAAGATGGCGTCCGCAAGCTCCGACGTGTGAGCTGGTTCCTCCAGGGCCCACGCACCTACATGGAATCAATATGAGATTACAGTGAAAGAGGAGGAAGAGGAGGAAGGTATCGTGCTGACCTCTGAGACGAACAAGAGGATCCACGCTAGATTTTGGAGCGGCCCTCATTTATTTACTTATTTATTTTAGGAGTTTTATATAGCACTGACCAGACCCGAGGGTATCGGAGCGCTTTACAGCATTGTTTCAAGGTAGTTAAGCATATTAAAATAATCATCAGCAAAAAGAAAAGAACGTTCGGTAGTCCAAGCGTGCTGAGGCTTCTGGAGGCAGTGGACGAGTTCAGAGGTAGCCTTGTTGAATGCTAATTTCGGTAGACCTAAGAGGATCGGCAGACCAGAGGTCCCGAGTCTTCTAGGGGAAGTGGAAGAGTCCTGAGGTAGCCTTGTAGAATGCTGAGTGGAAGTGGACCGAGGATCGTGAGGCCGCCTAATCATGTGCAAGGATAGTCTTGAGGCGGGCTGAGGAGGATGTGAGCAGAGTCTAGTCGGAGAACACCGGCCTCAGGGGCAGCATGGCTATCCATTTGGAAGGGCGTGGTTCAGCAGGAGGATTTTAAATAGTTTTTTGAATTTTGTGAAGGAAGTGATAGTTCTAATGTCTGCTGGGATGGAGTTCCAAATTTTGGGTGCGGTTCCGGCAAATGATTTTGCAGCTGTTTTGTGTTTCTTCAATGGGATGAGAAGGAGAGAGTTTGAGCTCCTGAGGTTTCTCGTCTGCCCGGCCCTCTTAAGTTTGGCAGCTAAATAGTCCGATTTTCCAGTCAGTGTGGAGGGATTTGTGCGTGAGACATGCCGTTCTGAAATTGACTCGCTGTTCAACTGGGAGCCATTTTAGTTCTCTAAGTGCTGGTGAAATGTGGTCATATAACCTGATTCCAGTGACCATTCTGGCTGCTGCATTGAGGGTTGTTCTGAGGGGAGCCAAGTTGGATTTTGAGGCGCCAGTGAGGGTTGCGTTGCCATAGTCGAGCCTGGATAGCACCAGCGATTGTGCGGCTTGGTTGAGGTCTTTGGCAGGAATGAATGGTTTGATTTTGTATAGAAGCCTTAGGTTGAAGAAGGTAGTCTTTGGGGAGTTTTTGATGTGTTTGGTCATGTCCAGTTTGGGGTCTAGGGTGATTCCTAAGGATTTTACGGATTTGGCCAAGGTGAGGTTACCATTTAGAGCATCCAAAGCTTTAAGCCACTCTGCAATTTGTGGGTTCTCTTCCTTGTTGGAGATGAGGAGGATCTCAGTTTTTTCTTGGTTGAGTTTAAGGTGATTTTGGGATAGCCAGCATTGAATTTCTTTTAGAGCATTGTTGAGTCTGAGGATGTCGTCTGGGGAGGAGGTTTCTAGATAGATCTGGGTGTCATCGGCGTATAGGTGGAAGGGGATCTTCGCCTTTTTCAGAATGGTGGTGAGGGGTTCCACGTTTATGTTGAACAGTTGTGGTGAGAGCACTGAGCCTTGGGGTACACCTCTGCTGACAGGGTGGAGGTTGGAGGTAAAGTTCTTGATTTTTATCTTTTGCGAGCGGTTCTGGAGGAAAGAGGTGAACCATCGGAGGACCTTATCATCGGCACCCGCCCTTTATTTTATGGCCTTGATGAGAAGTTGGTGGTCTACTGTGTCAAAGGCTGCAGATAAGTCGAGGAGAATAAGAAGGCAGCATTGGCCAGAGTCTAGTGACTGGTGGATGTCGTCTGTGATGTTGAGGATCGCCGTCTCAGTGCTGAAACCTTTTTCTGAACCCCGATTGTTGGGGGTCAAGAAGGTTGATGTTGTCCATGTGTTGAGTTAGCTGTGAGAGGACGCATTTCTACAGGATTTTGGATAGGAGAGGGAGATTGGAGACGGGTCTGAAGTTGGTCAGGTCCGTGCAATTAAGGCCTGTTTTTTTTAGTAGTCGTGTGACTTGGCCAACTTTGAGGCAATCAGGTATAGTGCCGGATTGGAGGGAGCTGTTGATGATTCTGCACCAGAGGGGAGCTATGGAGAGTTTGAGATTTTTGGTCAGTTGAGTAGGTATAGGGTCTAGGAGGTGAGAGGCGGGTTTGGAGGTTGTGATTAGCTTGATAATCTTGGTTTCTGTGATGGGAGGGAAGGCCTTCCATGTAGATGCATTGTGAAGACATGTGCTTTCTATAGTATCTAGGGGCAGGCTTTCGCTGTTGGGATCGTTGCTGGTGTCTAGCGAGTGTTCAATCTTGGTGATTTTTTCTTCGAAGAAGCTGGCGAAATTTTCGCAGAGTTTCCGTGGAGGCCTGGGTGAAGGTTTTTGTGGGCTTAGTGGTTTGTAGCTTGATGATTTTAAAGAGTTCATTAGGCCTGTTTTTTGCATCGTCCAGGGCGGAGCAGTAGAAGTTTTTTTTTTCATTGTGGATGTGTTTTTGTAGCATCTCCGAGCTGCTTTGAGTTGTTCGAGAGTGCTAGCGGAGGGGTTGTTTCTCCAGAGTCTTTCTGTGGCTCTAAGTTGTCTCCTTTCGTTATTGATGTCCGTGTTGAACCAGGATCTGGATGGAATGTTCCTGGTTTTTTTTAGTTTCGGAGGGGCAATCTGATCGAGAATAGTTGACATGGAAGTGTTGTAGTGGTCAGTGTGTTCTGTAGTGGAAAGTTCAGCCGAGGAGGGAGTGAGTAGAGAGGTGACTTTTTCTTCCAGGTCAGTCATGTTGATCTGAGTGGGATTTCTGGTCCAATGGCTATGATGGCATCTAGGGTTGCTCCTTTGTTGTGAGTTGCTTCTATGCAGTGTTTCATGAGGTCGTTATTGCACATTAACTCGCTCAGATTTTGGATAAGCGGATTATTTTCTTCGTTCCAGTATAGGCTGAGGGCGCCCAGAATAAGAATGTTCGCATCTCGTAGGGAGCAGTGGGCAATTGGGTCAGACAGGTGTTCAGTGAAGGCGGTGGAGTTGCCTGGGGGGTGGTAAATAAGGTGGCAGGTTACTGTTTTTTTGTTGCAGGTGATGATGTTGACAGTTAGGCACTCAAAGGAGTTGTAGTTGGCTGATTGTGATTCAGACACAGACAAATTGTCTCTGTGGATGATCGCTAAGCCTCCACCTCCATGGTCTATTCTGTTTTTATTGGTGATTTTAAAGCCTGGGGGGACTAGGGTGTCCTGGAGAGGAAGGGAGGAGTCATTGAGCCAGGTTCCGGTGATGAATGCTATGTCAATGTCATGAGTGAGGATGGATTCTGCTAGTTCTGTGGCATGTTTTGTGGCTGATCTGCAGTTTATGAGCATGCAGTTCTGTGGGTGTTGTCTCTGCTTTGAGTTTCTTCATAAGGGGGGCCATGGGGATGTTTGTGCGAGTGGCCGGTGGTCTCGGTGATTTGGGGAGGGCTTGAGCTCTACCTAGTCCGGTGATCACCTGTATTTTGGATTGGACCGTGACAGCATTATGATTGTCGTACGAGGCGGCGAGATCTGCCGCGTCGTTCTCAGACATAGCATCTCTGGTTCTTTTTGGTCTCTGCGATAGATTGGTGGGGGGGGGGTAGTTATCCATTTCTTGTGAGGGGCAGTGGATGGATTTTGCTAGTGTCCGAGTGATGAAAGAGTGGGTGTGGTACTGTTGCTGGGGCACAGCAAGGTTGGTTAGGATTTCACTGAGACCCTGAATTATGGTAGTTATCTGGGTTTCCAGCGAGGAAATACGTTGCTCAGTCACAAGTTCGTTGATGTAACGGAATTGGACTTGAGCACATGTGTGGGGCTTGGGGGAGAGAGACTCGGGGTGTTCGGTAGTTTGCTAGTTGTGTTGTCTGTGTGAGGTTATGATGGGGCCATGGGTGTAGGGTGGTGGGGGTCTAGTTGGGGGTATGGGTGCTGTGTAGCCTGTGAGTTCAGGGGGGCGAGTACCCAGGTTGTTCGGTGCAGGGAGAAGAGATTGGGAGGCAGGTTGTGGGAAGGGGTGAGAGCCTGTAGGTGTTGGATGGGGGTGAGAGCCCACGGTGTTCAAGGGGGGGTTGCTGTTGTCAATGGGGGTGGTGAGGGGGATGTCGTGTGTTATACCGGCAGCTGATGGACGGGGAGTGCCCTCGGTTGGAAGTAGGGTGGTCCTGTTCTCTCTGGGGGTGTTGAGGGGGGTGTCATGTGGTGCAAGGCCTCATGGGGGTGTAATAGCTTTGTTGCCTGTGGGTGTGGGGAGGGGGATGTTCTGATTGTTCGCAATGCGTTGGGGTGGGCGTGTGGAGTAGCTGGGTGGTATCGTGGTGGTGGGTGGTGGATGGTGGTGAGAGCTGAGGTGGGCGTGGGGGGTGTCTCGGAGGACTCTGAGAAGTGGGTGATAGGTGTGGATGAGAGTTGGACACCGGAGGAGGGGGGACATGCACTCCCTGGGGGTAGTGGGGAGGGAGGCACATGCTGAGGGGCGAGTGCTGTTGATCGCGAGTTCCGAGGCGGAGGGTGAGTTCAAATGGCTGGTCCAGTTCCTCCGTTGTGGCAGTATGGGTGGGAGAGGGGGAGCGTGAGAGGGTGTATATCCCGTAGAGAGGGGAAGAGGGTATCAAAGGACTCCAAATTTTCACTGTTGGCTTGTATCAGGACTGTGCCGTTATAGTAAATGGTCACCGTGGTATTTCCATTACGCTTAGGGCGGTGAGGGAATGATATTTTAAGTTTGCAACTATGTGTGGTGTTGGTGGTTTTTGAAATTTTTAGATGAGATCTGATGATGTGTTTCCATGCTTCGTGTCTCTCAGTGTGGAAGATAAGGTCCGTTTTTACCATTCCTTTGGAGGGACAGTGGTAGGTGTCTGCAAAGAGTGATTCGGGATGTTGTCGGATCAGTTTCTGTTTAAAATTCTTCTTCGCTTAGGGTGAGAGGGCTGGTGGGAAGCAGATCAATAGAGCTTTCCGGTCTTGCGGAGTAGCGAGGTTCGTAGAGGTGAGGGCATTATGGGCTGTCCTGACGGGAGGCATAGTGTGTGTGGGGTGTTGGGGGCGGTGGGGGCAGGCTCCGAGGAGGAGGGCGGGTCTTAGGCAGGAAGCACGGTGAGAGGTAAATTAGGTGAAAATTTGGAGAGAAAGGGGATGGTATTACGTGGTCAGATTAGATGAGGGCCAGCTTCGGAATGCTGTGGGTTGGAAGTACAGATTATGAGAGATGTGGGTCGGAATAGCGTGGTCTGATAAGACTAGGGTAGTTACAGGGGTGAGGTGGAAAGGGTGCTGGTGGTGGAGCGGGGACGTCTCAGTTGAGAGTTATGATCCTGGGCATCTCTCTAGAGAGAGGTGGAGACTAGATGGAGGATGCAAGTGAGTTCAATCTCTCTACCTTCTTCCAGTTGAGTCAAGATTAGCCTGTTGTGTGTTCCACTCAAGAGTGGTCAGAATTGACCAGAAGAGATAAGAAAGCTACCTCTTTCTACTTTCCTCCTTTAGGTGGTGGGCACAGAGCTGTGGTGAGCACAGTGCTGTGGTGGGCACAGCATAGCGTTAGCTTGAGGTGCGTTACGGTCAAGAGTTAGCCCAGGACTGAACGGATGAGCAAGCTCGATACAGACAGTGAGCTCCTGCCTGTGGGGGGGACAGGTGCCCTCCAGTGTTGGTGGTTGTCAGGTCCGTTATGGGGGTGACTTTAGGTGGCCATCTTGAGGTTGGCCCCGGAGAGCTCTGGGGGGCGGAGTCAGTTCAAGATTGGCATGGTGGGGACGGGGATTGCGCTGTATGAGGGACAGGTCGAATGTCCTGGAGACTATGGTAGTATCTGGGTACTAGGCAGGGCATTCATTAGCATTATTTGGCCGATTTCCAGGTTTGGCGGCCATTTTGGGGACTGGCACAGACGAGTAGTGGGGGCTTAGGTTTTTGTTAAGCAGGTGGGGGGTCACATCTCCCCAGGGAAGGAAGAAAGATGGTTCAAAGTGCCTCTATGGTTCGTTTGCTCACTTACTGATATAGCTGGATCATGATTCGGCTTGTGTAGTCTTGTGGGGCAGCCATTTTGAAGTCAGGCGCCCCGACGGTTGGTGTTGTCCCGGGTCACTCTTGTCAATTTCTGACCATTACTCCTCTTTTCAATGGGAGCGGGGCCCGTGATATGATCAGATCTGGCCCAGCAGAGGTTCAATGTGCCTCTAAGGTTCGTTTGCTCACTTATTGCTATAGCTGGATAGTAATTCGGCTTGTGTAGTCTTGTGGGGCGGACATTTTGAAGTCAGGCACCCCGCGGGTCGGTGTTGTCCTGGGTCTCTCGACGATTTCAGTCCGTTACTCCACTTGCCAATGGGAGCGGGGCCTGTGATATGGATCAGATCTGGCCCAGACGTGAGTGTCTTGATAGGGATTTCTTATGATTGCTATTGTTTCTCTATTATTTTTTTTTCTGAGCCCGGGGGAGCTTCGGACGAGGTCCTGAGTTAGTTTCCTTCGGTTGTTGGTATATCGCCTACCTCCATGGCAGTGGCTGCTTCCCGTGATCATTTGGGGGATCTGCAGGGCGGTGGGAGCCTGCGAGCTCCGGGGAGCTTTTGGTTTCGGTTCTTGTGGCAATACTGAGGTGTCCCGAGTTTTACAGAGGCTTTTTGCAGAAAAGCACCAGCGGGATGTCTTCATCCCCTTCCAGCGCGCTCCGGGGCTGGGTAAGCGGCAGGCGTGGTGAGGAGGGGAGTGGGGGTTGCAGGTGATGATTTTCCCCCGGAGTGAGGTGATCCCAGTGCCCTAGCTTCAGGGGCTCACAGTTTTCGAATTCGGGAGTCCTTCGTCCTGAAGTTGTACGATGGCGGCAGCTTTTGTTGTAGCTTTAGACCTCTTCTTGCCCGGACCGGTGTGGGAGCGGCAACAGGGGGTGTGCAGGGGGCAAGCGGGGATTTACACCTGGATTGGTGATCCTAGCGCCTGGGAATTGTTGTTGAGGAGCTCCTTCCCAGTGGCCATTTTAGAAGGCCAGGTGCATGGGGTGCACAGTCTCACCATTCCTGATGAGACTGTGACGGCTCTGTGACGTTCTGTGGAGTGGTGTGAGGAGATGGCGTTGGGACGGCTATGTGGCAGGCACGTCTGATGGAAGCTGAAAAGAGGAAAAACAATACTGAACAAACGATACCTCGAAAGCCAGGAGAGGGAGGTTGCGTCCTCTGGGTGATCCTGCTAGAACAAGAACAACAGCTGGGAACGTTAATGGGAAGATTTCTAAAAAAGATACTGTAGCAACTCAAGAAAAATCTTCCAAGGACATCTCTGGCAAGCAGATTATCCCTCCTCTGTTTTCTGTCGGGAAGGATAAATAAAACCTACACAGCCCTTTCAGGTCGACTCTCTTTTCCCTGTAACAGGGGATAGGAGGGTATGTGAGCCTTCTGGAGAACAGGATTGTGGGGAGAAAAGCTCTAATAATGCCCATATTTGTACAGGCGATATTGACATTACTGTTTCACTTATCCGGAACGCCATTCAATTGATGGAGAACGATCCATGTGGGGGCTCCCTACTGACTACCCCAGACAATATATCTATATCTACTCCTGAAAACGCATCAAATGACAATGGCTCGGAGGTAGTTCTTGCATCAGCTTCAGACTGCGCCGGAAAATCTGGCCCTGGTTCTGGCACGGATAAGGATAAGGGGGGATAAGTATTAAATCTCCCGGGAATGATATAGACTCTGGGGACTATTATTTTCTGCTTTCGGATCCTCCAGTGAGGACCTAGAGGCAGCTCTACAGACTCAGGCTAAAACTGGGGCGTATGATGGCGGGGTGAGTGATCACAGCAGTACACTGCCGGAGGATCCTGGAGGTGATACCTCAGACGATAGTCCTTGTACAATGCGTAAGAACCCAGAAATTTGAGAAGGAACTAATCAGATAGAAAGTAGCAACAGTAGTAATAATCTACAACGGGTTACTCCTTCTCAACTGAGATAGGTACAGGCAAGGGCGCTAACGTGGACAATGTTAAGGAAAAAGTGGCGGAAGTGTCGTCAGAAGAGGTCTCATTGGCTCTGATTTATCAAACTATCATGATGCACAGGCAGGAGACTTGTGGAGAGCCAGGGGGCCTAAAGCTTGTATCTCAAATTACACAATTCTGTTCGTCGTATAGCCAAGACTTGTACGGAGTTTTCCAAGAGGTTTAATGAGGCGGAAGCTTGTATCTAGTGCTTAGAGGATGAATTGGCAGCACAGAAGGTCTTGACCGAGACTTTGCACGCTCAAAAAGAGGACACACACTGGAAACTGGTTGATTTAGAAAATCGGTCCCGCTGAAATTTTCTAAGAGTGTTACAAATTCATGAGGGTGTGGAAGGGCAGGACGCACGTAAATTTGTTATTGATTTGTTCATGTAGGCTTTCCCAGAATTCTCACTGTGGGATTGGCAGAGAGAGATACAGAGGGCGCATCGTTTTCCTTTCTTTCTCCATCCTTGATCTGGCCAAACAACAGCTAGACCAAGAGCGATTTTGATATCTCTTAACAACTTTCTTGCCAGGGAAGCGGTATACGATTTGGCACGCCCTGATAAAAAGAGAGCTGGGAAAGGAGTGGAGTTTTTTGTACACCCAGACTTTTGTCATCAAACTGTAGAAAGGCGCTGGTAGTTACATCAACTTCTTGCACCATTTCAGGCCAAAGGGGCTCAAGCTTTTCTATTGAATCCAGCCAAGCTAAAAGTCCTTCATAAAAAACACACTCGCATTTTACTTCTGAGGTGCAGGCTAAAGAGTTTCTACAATCTCTGTAAAAGCAAACCAGCTGCATTGACTATTGGCTGAAAGTGTCTTGGTTATGATTTAGGATGTAACAATATGCACTAATCTGTTTTGCATGCATAAAAAATTCTTGTATATATCGACTGGCCTTCTCTCGTCAGCATGTGGGTCGGTTAGATCTGAAGTGTATATTTTCTCCTTCCCCTTTCTCTTCTCTTTTCTAAAATGCCCTATGAGCGATTCCTTTCTTCTCTTTTATATGTATAAAAGCATACTACTGCATTGTATTATTGGTATGGTGTTTTTGGATGCATGTTTGCAGCTGTGGTATCCTTATATTTTTGCACATGGGGCGCTGTATAGGTGTGGAGTGGAGTATAGGTCTGGGTGGCGGGAGCTTGTCATCACAGAGACCATTGGTCCTAAAGCCTCTTTGATGGGATGGGGTTGGAGTTGGAGGGTGGAGTGGGAGTGGAGCTTTGGTGGCCAGGAGGTTGGGAGGCGAATTCGAGGAGAGGGTTGGGAAAAAACAAGAAAAGTAATCCACAGTATCGGTATGTTGAAGCTGAGAGATCTTAGATTTTGTTATGTTAGAATTATGCAAATGTTAGTATCTAGGTTTAATCAATGGCTAAGATAGGTCTTCGGATCTGTACGTTAAATGTCTGTGGGTTGAATAACTATAATGAGAGACAAAGAGTGGCTGCAGAGCTTCATGTGATTCAACCCTACCTAGTGGGTTTGCAGGAAACACATGTACTATGAGGAAAGCGGAAGATTCTATCAGAATTGGGTTATGTGGTTTTGGCAGCCTCAACTACGACTAAGGGAGTAGCAGTATGAGCTAAGCAAGCAATAAAAACAACTGGACGTGTATTAGCTGATTATCAAGGACGCTGGGCTATCGTGGAATGTATATTGGGGGAGTTAAGTTTACGCTGGGCACTGTATATGGCTTTAATCTTGATGAGGCCCTCATTCTTGAGCATCTAAATGTAGAACTTGCGCTATGGACTTTGAAAGAATTCCAAATTGGTCCCCAGAACTATAAGATAGGAAACCGAGGGTGTTTAAGGCACTATATCATTTGCTGTCAGATCATGGTCTGATGGATGTCTGGGGCAGTCTCCATTTGCAAGACCTGGGGTTTTCAATCTACTCTCACCCACATAGCAAGTTAGTAAGGCTTGATTATTTCTGTGCCCCCCCCTATTATTTGCAGGAATCAAGGTACAAGTGTTTCCGAGAATCACTTCCGATCATGCGTCAGTGGTCTTGGATATTCCTGCGCTTGGTACATGTATAGCCTCAAGGGGTTTTAATTTTGCTAGGAAGCACCTTCTGGATGATATTTTTATCGATCACATGAAGGTCTGGATAAAGGACTTTTTTCAAATTAATCTGCATACTACTTCTTGTGGGGTTGTATGGGATACATTTAAAGCTTTTTTTTGGAGGGGAAGTCCTGAGCTATGGACTACATAAACAAAAGCAAGCCAAATTGGAAGCTCAGCAATTATATTATAAACTTAAAACTGTGGCAGAGAATCTGGAAGGGGGGATTCTGGTGGGTAATAATATTGTTGACCTGCAAACAGAAGTAGCTAAGTGCAAAGCTAATAATAACCTGCTATGGAGTAAAGAAATTGTGCGAAAATACCAAATTCATAAAAAAGATTGCTATGAATATGGGGAGGCTGCAGGACATTGTTTAGCTGAGAAATTACGTTCAGGGGCAGCTGTTCAGAGAATTAATGGTATGAAAAATGGTCTAGGTAATATAGTGCATGATCCTCAGGAGGTCCTCAAGGTTTTCTATGATTGTTACACAGAGCTCTATACAAAGCAAAACAAGGGGTGGCATCCCAAGGATCTGGGGCTTCAACACTTATTATTGGAGCGGTTGGATCAGGAGGAAGCTGAGAAATTGGAAAGCCCTATCACTCTTGATGAATTAGAGCAAGCTGTCAATAGTGTGGCGATCGGAAAAGTAGCAGACCCGGATAAACTTCCCTTGGAGGTCTATAACACTTTTTCTCAAGATCTTAAAAACAATATGCTTGAGGTCATCCAAGCAGCATGAATCGGGTGCTCACCGCACTCTTGGGATGAGGCTAATATCGTAATATTATAAAAGAAGGATAAGCCATCTGATCTGCCAGGGTCCTATTGCCCTGAATTCTCTTGTTAACTGTGACAGGAAAATGTATGCCAAGATTTTAGCGCATCGACTGGCTAAAGTTATTTCCCCTCTACATTCTTTAAGAGAACATGGCTTTATATCCGGAAGGGGGACTGTGAACCATATCAGCAGAGTAGTGACCATACTAGATATTGCGCAGGTGGAGTCCAGGGACGTGGGATTGATCTTGCTTGACGCCGAAAAGGCGTTCGATCGCGCTGCCTGGGACTTCCTTTGGGGGGTTCTACAGCAAATGATGTTTGGCCAGGGGTATATTCAAGCTAAACAGGTTTTATATCTATCTCCTGTGGCCATGATATGTTCAATGGTTCTTGCTTCGGAAGCAATTCAGTTTTCTAGAGGCACACGGCAGGGATGCCCCTGCTCCCCGCTCCTGTTTGCGCTGTACATTAACCCGCTTTTAAATATGTTGGAGTGAAGTGACCAGATTAAACATTTTGTGGTCTGGCAGGATTGTTTTTGTGTCTTGGCTTTTGCCGATGACATTGCAATTGTAACATCTGATCCTGTCATGGCTCTACCTGAAATTGAACACTTGGTACGGGAGTTTGATGCTGTTTCTGGATACAAAGTGAACATGTCAAAAACACAAATTCTCTGTACAAATCAAATTCTGGCAAATTATCCCAGAGTAGTTAAAGAAGTTACGTATCTTGGCATTAAGATTCAAGTTTGTTTGAAAGAGCTAGTTAAGGTTAATTGGGAAGCTATTATTGGTAAAATCAAGCAATCACTAGAAATATGGGAGTGTTTACATCTCTCTTTGGTGGGCAGATCCAATATCCTTAAAATGAACATTCTGCCCAGGGTCATGTACTACTTTAGAGCAGTTCCATTGGAAGTATATGGTAAACAACTTCAGCGCTTACAATCAATGTGTGCTAGATTTCTCTGGGCCCCAGAAAAACCATGCAGAGCTACTCGTTTTATGACTCTCCCTCTGGACAGAGGTGGGTGGTCAGTTCCTGATTTTGCATTTTATTATTATGCGTGTATTTTATCGAATATTTGCATTTTACTGACTGGAGATGAAGTGCATAATATAGGCGAGGCACCCTCAATTTTCAGATGGTCTTTGGGTCAGAGATTAAAAACTGTTTATTTAAAAGCATGAATGGCAGTTACTGTAAAAGATCCTGCTTCAGAATTCTGGCCTCAGTTTTTAAAGTTTGGAATATAGTGGGTAAAAACCTGCATATCTCAAGCCTATCTTTCTATACGCCCACGTCCTCAGTAGGGTTACTCCCATCGATCTTCTTGGATTATGTTTCAGCTAGATGGTGATTGAAGAGTATTGCCCAAATTGGCGATTTCTATCAGGCTGGGGGGGGTATGCCCTTCTTTTTCATGCTTGGCCGAAAAATATCATTTACCTAAAACCGAATTTTTCAAATTCTTGCAAATACAGGATTTTTTAAAGAAACAGTCAACTACGATGACACCATATAAGATTGTGGAAACTATCAGGCGGCAGGAAAAAATAAGAGCTCTATATAACGTTTTGTTAGCTGCTATGGTGGATGACTTTAGAAGTATAATGTTAAATGGTGAAATTGGCAGGGAGAATTGCTGGTCTTTCTAGAGGAGTCGATTGATATTGCAGGGGAAATTCTTCTAGCAGCTAACCTAAGAGCCCAGCATTAGGAAACATTGTTCACCCTGCGAAGATGATGAAATGGGGGGGTGAAAATAATGGGTAATGTTTTAGGTGTGGTGCAGACAAATGTGATATCTTGCATATATTCTATTTGTGTGCCTATTTGATTCCTTTTGTAGGAGCTATGGAAAGGTTTGTATCAGAGGTTACTGGAGTGTCCATAAACAACTCTGCCTCCATGATGTTGTTAGGAACTGGGGAGGATTTATGTCAAGGGATGCCAATGTATACATTTCGCTATTTAATTTTTATTGGTATGGCAGTAGCACGATTATGCTTTGCCTCCACTTGGTTACAGCCGAGGCTCCATCTTTTGAAATGTGGTGTGCTAAGTTCTATATCACATTTTTCATTTGGAGTTTTGTTTATATTCTTTTAAAGGGCCCAGGAAGCGAAAAGTTGGTCTCTATGTGTGGGGGGCAATGTTTGATTATATGATGGGTTGATACTAATTTTTATGTAAGGGGATGGATATGCGTTGTTATTGCTTTCCGTTTAAGATATTTATATAATTGATATGGAGTCATTGTCTGTCTGTAGGATGGATCGAGATCAATCTTGGCACAGGTGAATGAATTGAATTACTACTATGTACCGATTTGAGATATATGTATATATATATATATTTATTTTTTGATACTGTGGATTTTTAATAATAATAAAAAAAGAATTAGAAATAACATGGTTGTTCCAGTTAACTCTCCAGTCACCAATTCTCAAAGAAAAATCTTTAAAGAATCTTTAACAGAATTCTGCACCCAAAGCTCATCTTCACCAAGATTCCCCACTCTCAAGCTTTGTGCATTTACATTCAAGGACATCTTGTTTATAAAGAAAAGTTGCTAGAACAACATTCCCAGAAGCAGTATGGCTGCTGCTCAGCCACCTAAACTAAGCCAAAAATAACTACAAGACAGTGAGCCCTTTCCTCCGTTAATCAACGTTTGGTCTTCCAATTATAGAATCAGGTCAAGGTTAGCATCCTTGCCAACTCACTTTAGTCCCCTACTTTGGACAAACTGTCAAGAATATTTACTCTCAATCCTTGCCACCACTCCTGCATAGACCATTAGCTGCCTATCAGATCCATACCCCTCAGACCTCATGATCGCTTTTAAAAGACCACTCTTGACCACGAAGAGTCTAGATCTGGCCTATCAGGCCAGCCATAGTCCAATCTCAAGTGACACAATTGTTTGAAACACTGGTTGAAAGAGTGACATCCTTTCAAATCTACACATTCTTGGAAGAAAAAAACATACTTGCAAACCATAAAACTGAACTCCTCTCACTCTGGAGCACTGTAACTGCCATTTAGTATGACCTGAAAACCACTGTGGACTTAAAATGAATTTCTGTAACTTGATTTTTTGCACCTGTCAGCTGCATTTGACACAGTGCACCACCTCAACTTCCAACTGAGGCCTAGAAGAACTTTGCATCAGAGACACAATCCTGTACTGGACCACCTTATAATCTCCTACAGATTCAATACAATTGTTCTGCCCCATATTATATCACCTCCTTTCAGCTCTCACTATGGTGTACTCCAAGGCTTGATTATATAACCTTTCCTTTCAGTGTCTACCTTAACCCCCTAGCAATCCTCAGCCAGCCCTCCAAACAACATACTGAAATTATGCCAAGGAAAGTGGAGTAATCCTAAAGATGGACAAACAGAAGGCCTAGACGTAACAAGCTCATTGTCAATCCCAATGACGATCCCCTTAGTTCTAACACGGGCCTCCCAGTCCCCATCCAAACAATTTCTTATTGGATTGCCAATAATTTTCTCAAACTAAACTCAAGAAAGACTGAAAGATTGCCACTCTTTAACAAGCCTAATTTATGAGAGACCTCCTCCTAGCTTCCCTCATTGAACAGCTGTCCTTCTTGGTCTCTTCAGGTCCAGATCTTGGCCTAATCCTAGACACTGCCTATAGTTTGAAAAAAAGAATTTGGACCTGTGTCTAAATCCTGATTTTTCCGCATCCACGCTCTTACAAGGATATTTTGTTTCCTATCTGTTAGCCATAGATGTGTAGTACCCACTCCTTTGCTCAATCACACATTGACTATGGCAATTCTGAATAGCTAGGCCTCCTGAAAACAACTATTTCTCGCCTTTAAAAGATAAAAATACATTAGTCAGGGCCACCTGCAACCTTAAAATTGTTGATTCTTTAGCTGAACACCTTTGTCAAAAACACCTGTTGATAAGCATATTAGTTTCAAGTCAGCTTGAATGATGTAGAAATTAAATCATGATTACGGACTCACTTTCTTTCACAAACCATTTATGAAGTATGGGCCCTCTCGTAATTTTCGATCATCAACTAAAGCCTAATTTGCTAAACCTTATACTAAACACACCAATAGGGGGGACATAGGCTTTCTGTGTACTAGGTGCACACCTTTAAAACGAAATTCCCTTGGAGATCAGTCTCTATACTTCAAATTGTTAACTAAAAGATGCTGAGGGATTTCCTTAGACATACCTTGTTCAAAACAGGGATTCTAATCTTCAAAGATTGAAAGAACTATGAGCCCTGGACAGTCTGGCCCAAGGAAACCAGATTGCACCACTAGTGACATTTGTGGGAGTGAGAAAATTGCAATTGACTGTGGACTGCAACCTATCCCTTTTCTCTGAGGTAAATGAAGTCCTTAGAAGTGCTTCCTACAGTGGGCCATTTATCCCACAAATCCTTATTCTTACATGTTTCCCTCAGAAGCTCCAGGGATACCATATCCACTGTTATGGCTCATCTTGACTATGGAATTGGACTTTGTCTGAGTATCCCTCTCCTACTTTTCTGAAAGCTGCAAATATTTAAAATGTGTCGGCAAGACAATTACTATATTTTAATATTTGGGAGGATGTTGCACCTGACAGCTTCAACTCCAACTGGCTTTCCACTTCATCTGAGTATGCTGGACTGGACTGTTCCCATGAGGCACAGGGTCAAACTGATTTGCATAGGGCCATGTCTGAACTGGGGTGGCAGAGTGGGCTAAAGAACGGTGATGGATTAAACCCAGATCTGTTGACTGGGTGTGAGTGTTTGATTGGTTCAGATGCTCCGTCCATCACCACCCCCTTTTGTACCACTTTGTTCGCCATAAGTTGGCAGTGTATGCTCAGACGTGAGTCCCTTGCTCACTTTGCCACTGGATTCAAGCAAGCCCGGCTAAAGACGGCTGCAATGCCAGAAACCGGTCCTGGGAAGCTTGTTTCCGGTACAGGGAAGGCATGGCTTGGCAGTTCGGGCTGGACTGTACCCATGAGGCACAGGGTCAGACTGATTTGCATATGGCCATGTCTGAACTGGGGTGGCAGAGTGGGCTAAAGAACGGTGATGGATTAAACCCAGATCAGTTGACTGGGGGTGAGTGCTTGTATTGTCAACGCTCCGTCCATCATTTCCTTTGGTTATACTTTCTACCAAAGCCATTTGTAAACATTGTTTAATCATACAGTTCTTCTGTTCAACCAAACTGGTTTCTGGATGTGCATATAACCCCATTCTCCTGAATTCAGAATTTTACTCAGAAATTGGTTAGTGAAATATGTGGCAAACATTCCTTGGCAAATTTCTTCCTTAAAAAGTTGATTACGTTAGGGGTTGTGACCATGCCAATACCCAAGTGGAATGCAAATCTATCAATACAAGCATATATCTCTCACTTTACTGTAACAAACCAAAGATTTTTTTTACAACTAGACCCAATTTACTCCACACAGAGGAGGGAACCACAACAGGAAATGAGGTGAACACTCATGTGTCTTGGATTTATCACTTGTTGAACATTGATAACACCCTTTCACAATCTTCTCTACCATAATATCTATTCTTGGCCACCAATAAACCTCGCTTTCCTTTGCCTTTTTTCTCATTCCTTGACCCTTCATGTCCAGGGAGCTTTAGGCCTAAATCATTGCTCATGGTATATCAATCAGCATCTGTCTAAGCATTTGGAAGGCAATTTGCTTTTGGACGACTCCGAGAATTGATTCCGTCCAAAGCATAGTACGGAGTCTGCGCTACTTGTGGTAGCTACGGAGGTAACATTAATTTTAGATAAGGGAGGAGCAGTGGCCATTATCCTCCTCAACCTGAGTGCCGCATTTGATACAATTGATCATGAGACCTTGGCACTCAGGTTGAGGGAAATTGGCATAAGGAGTTCCACTTTAGAATGGGTAGTGTCTTTTTTTAAAGAAAGAGCATTCCAGACTTTGGAACCTCCCTGCTACTCTGAGATGGTCCCTTTGGAATGTGGGGTTCTGGAGGGCTCTGCACTCAGCCCCACTCTTTTTAGTATCTATGTTAGACCTCTTTCCTTAATTGTCAAAGAATTAGAAGTCTTGATTGTGTCTTCTGCTGATGACACACAGATTGTCGTCTCCCTCTCCTCAAGTTAGGGATCTCAGTCCCAGTTAGGCCCTTGCTTTGAAAAAGTGACTTACTGGATGCCAAGTTGCTCTTTGAAATTAAATGGGGACAGAACTCTACTGATGGTACTGTGGAGCAATCTTCCCCCAATGTCATTGTTGGGTTGGCTAGATAATCTAGGGACTGTGCCTGTCCCGTTCTCCCCTATACAATGCTTGGGGATGTGGCCGAACAGTTCTCTTTAGATGGAATCCCAAGCCAAAAAACCGAGCAGTTCCTGTTTTGCCATTTTGAGGATGCTGAGGAAACTTTTGGCTCTACTGCCAATGTCATGCAGAAGAGTGGTAGTCCAGGCCTTGATGTCTTCAGGCCTGAATTACAGTAACTCCATATATATGGGTTCCACCAAATCAGTTTAAAAAGACTGCAGGTGCTGCAAAACATGTGGCCTGAACCTTCTACAAAATACCTAAAAGTTCTTCTGCTAAGAAAGCCTTAACTTCCTTACACTAACTTCCTGTGGAGCAGAGAATTAAATTCAAAGCACTGTGTCTTACACACAGGGCAAAAAATGGGATGGGCCCTCGTATGGTCAGAACCTTATTGACCTGCTATGTTCTGAGCAGGATGTTAAGATCTTCTAACACTGGTCTCTTGATAGTTCACCATATTCAAAAAGCTAAATGGGTAAAAGGTCTTTCTCATACCTGTCTCCCAAACTTTGTAACTCAATGCCAATCAGTCTGAAAACTGAGTTGGATGAGGTCAGATTCAGAAAGCGTCTTAAAACTTGGCTATACCCCAGTAATTTTCAGGTCTAATTTTTTGTCCCACAGGTGTACGTTCTGACTCTCTCAGCACTGGGAAGCCTTAGGGTAGCTATAGACTTTATAAGTCAAGATAAGAAGAGATTTGTGCTTCTGTGACCTTCTTGTGCAAAAGTCCCAGGTTTTTTGCTAAATTTCAATGATGGTATCAACTTTTCACCTCTGTGCATTTCACCTCCTACCAAACTTAACTCTAACCTGACATTCCAAAACTTCTTTCCCAACCAAATTTAGGATGTCTATTTGGAACTATGCCCTCGCTACCCGCTCTCACTTTTTTCAATATGTCACCCTCAGCCAGAGCTTATTACATACATCTGTACGTCTTTACTTGCACCCCCATTACATTTTCCCATTTTATTTCAATCTCCACTAAGTATTTCTTGTAATCACCAGATATTATTATCCAAGGCAAGCAATTTTCCACTTTGTTACTCAATCTTGAAACTTATGTCACCTAAAGTTGTATTCTAGCAAAACTCCTCTCACCTAGCAATCGTTTATGCAGTTGTCTCTGAGCCCTTACAAGAATTCACCTGCAAACTGTGCTTATTACTCAATTTGACCCCAAAGTGTAGTCCCTACAAGTAATGTCTGTATTTGTGTACAGCTCAACAGCAACTTAGTAGCTCCCTTTTTATAACAGAGCATTTTGTTCCGTCCCACCTAAGTGGTCTGAAAGCACACACTATAACCATCTCTTCCTCGGAATCAACACCGCTTTTATCACCTTCAAGCTGACATCAATGGATAACACTGTCCTCCTGGTTAATGAAATAGACTCAACATTTCCCTCTCTACTTGAAATGCTCTGCCACAATTCTCCTAATCAAATGTACCTGCTATTTTCATTATCTCTCTCAAGGCACTAGCAATTCCTAGGAAATCTTTCACAAAATGACAATAATATTCTTCAGGTTATATGGACTTCCCACCTTCTTCGGAACTGAGGCTTTTACCATTGAATTCAGCACTGGCTTTTTACCTTCTTTACTAATGGGGTCTCCTAAGTACTCCATTGAGTTAATCTTCAGCTGACAATTATATCCACATCAACTTACTTTTCTACCTCTACAACCCCGCACTCAACGCCTCATTGTGTTTTTCCACTGTTTTTCCACAGTGTCTGCAAAAATCTAAATATCATCTAAGTAGAGCATTACACTTCCAATGTCTACCAAAATGTTGTTCTTTTCTCTCTCAAACACAGCTGCAGATTCTAACCCAAAAGGAATCCTCACATATCTATATGTCCTTAGTTGAGTAATAAAGGAAGTAAGGGAACATGTTTTTTCCTCTAACTTCACCTTATAATAGGCTGATGACAAATCTTTCACAGTGAAATCATTGCCTATCATCAAAATCGTCAACGTATACAAAAAATACTGCTGGTAAGGTTTCTCATATCTGCATATTAACCTCTGTAGGATTCAATACTGTACCGAAATCCCTCTGTGGTTTCAATCCTACTATGTTGTGTCCTCTTTGGAATGTAAATTCGTATACACTCTCTTCCTACCTTTGAACTCAATCTCCAAAACATATCCTCCCAACCACATCAATGTTACACTGCCCATTCTCACCTGGATTAATGTCTGATTCCTTCATCACTTTCATACTTTCTCAAAAATACTCTTGAATTGCACCGCACTGTCCCCCCCAGGGATATCTGGGTGCTGGGGTGCGAGGTCTCAGTCGAAAAGTCAGGTCTTGGGGAAATGGTAGGAAGGAAAGAGCAGAAAAAGGCAAAACAGAGTGCACAAAAACATGCGAACAGGTATACTTTTGCAGATGTTCCACCCTCATCAGCCAAATTGGGTAAAATAATGTTCTGTTTCTACAAGACAGACAACTTCTCCCCTGAAAAATTGAATACCTTTTTTCTACTGTTTCTGTGGAAGAGTTGGCAATTCCGACTCTGAAAGGACTAGTGGAAGCTGTGACATATTTGCTGTTGCCATTTCTGCAGTAAGGACCCAACTAATTCATTTAATTAACAGGTAAAATTATGAGCTTAAATAACAATCAAAACAAAGAATCCAATAATAAACAAAACAATAACTCCAACACAAATTCTGCCAATAGCAGGTGTAGAACAATATGATATAGTCACAAGCAATCTGCAGTTTAGTGGTATCACCTCTGATCCAGCATATGTTTTAGCACATTATTTCACTTTGTTGCCAAAGCACAACTGTTTTGGGCTCAATTTCAAGACTGTATGTACTCTTGCTTTTAAGATGACTGTAATGGGTCTATATGTTTTTTACATCGCCCACGTCTGTAAGATTCCAGGCTTCAGGCCTCTGTTCTTCACAGCCTGAAAACAACAGTTAAATTATGCATGGCAAATAGTAACTTTTTTTCCTTTCCTGCTGTGTTGTAATTAGTGGTGGATAAAACATTTTGGCACAATGTGAAGCTTGCAAAATCAACCCCTGAAGAAATCTTGCACCGGAAGCACATTTGTCATATATCGCACATTTATTGCTCTGTGCGGATTTTGCTGAATTGTTTGCATTTTAACAGTTTTTGTGGAGTTGAAGGAGCTTTCTATCTTCCCCACCTAGACCAGAATAGACAGTCTCCAATAACCACAACAAAACATTGTATTGATAAAATTAGTTTCATTCTTTTGCTCCTGTGTTTTGAGTAAAAACATCATCTAGACCTAATAGTAATGTAGAATTCAGTCTGTGCCCTGACAGCCCTTACACATGCACCTGGGTTAATGGACAATAGCTGATTAGGATTTGGTCTGTAACCAGTTGTTCCAGCCCCACTGTGGCATTTTATCGCACACCACGACCAACAGATACAGCAGAATGTGCCATGCTGATTGATGTATGCACTTCATTTGATCAATCCAATCCAACATGGCCAACAAGTTGAATTCACATAATCCACACAATTACAGTTCGCAGAGGCCCAGGCCAGCAACCAAGAACATTTTGGCATGAAGAGTACACCGCCTTAGATTCTGCCAGTGACATTGATTGCAGACTGCCTGCATTTTTGGCCCACTATGCTCATGGCCCGTGAAGCCCATGATTGAGTTCCGACAATAAATGGTAACGTCAAAGTCAAACATTTCAATGCATTTTTCATCTGCAGCTAGGCTCATTGTGGTTATTTTAATTATACAATAGATTCCCTTAATACAATCCCATTGGGTATCTACAGGCAATTTTAACCTATTGATACAGGCAACCCTTTACAGCATGTCACTTAGGTTGGTGGGTGAGGATTTGCATCCTATTTAAAAATGTGTCTAGATTATATTGGAGCTTGTTGTTTCTTTCCGGGGTATTACCTACTTATAGTTCCAGGTCCTATGTTCGGAATGTTCTTTTGATAGTTTAACAGTAATATATGGGAGGATATATTCTTTGGACAGCTCAATCCTTTCGTTCCTCCTTATGATTATTGAGCATAGAGTTAATCTCTGAGAGCCAACATGGCACTTGTCATTGTGTGCTGTCACTGTCTATAAGTATAAATTATGACTTTAAAGGTATGAGTTTAAGGTGGGCTATTGACATCCAGGCTTGGATCATTGCAAGGCAATTGTATTTCATATTATATTTTCTTTGTGTTGATTTTGGAATGCTTTTAAGGTAAAGTTGTATGTGTTATTCAATTCTTAATGAAGATTCGGAACTAGACAAAGTCCAGTAGGTTCTCTCCCCTGTAAAATTATATCTCATTGTCTGAGGAATAAAAGAAGAGACATATTTACTACTGTCTTCAGGAGAGGGATTTAAAATGACAAGATATCCGTTCAAGCATCTTACCCTTTCACCAAAATTGTACAATAACATCGCCAGGACTCTTTGCCAAGCATGTGCCCCACCAGTGTCAGAAAAAGCTGCACCTTATGTGCACATTCCCTTGAGCATAGGACTTTTGACAAACCATGCCTCACCACTATTAGAAGAAGCTTCCTCCTATGTGGGTGTTTTATTGTGGCAGGCTGGCTGAAACCCAAGTTTGGATGGATATTTGGGTTGCTCTTGTTCTGTAGAATGCAGTGATGCCAAAGGGAATGATGGACGGAGTGCATGAGCAAATCAAACACCCACCCCCAGTCAACTGATCTGGGTTTAATCCATCATCATTCTTTAGTTCACTCCAACACCCAAGTTCAGAGATGGCCATATTCAAATCAGTCTGAGCCTGTGCCTCATGGGAACAGTCCACCGCGAACTGCCAAGCCATGTCTTTCCTGGACCGGAAACAAGCATCCTGGGACCAGTTTCGGATTCATAATCCTCATCAGCCAGACTATCTTGAATCCAGTGGTAGAGTGAACAAGGGACCCACGTCTGGGCATACCCAGCGAACTCAGGGCAAACAGAGTGATAACAAAGGGGATGATGGACGGCGTGCATGAGCAAATCAAACACTCACCCCAGGCAACTGATATGGGTTTAACGCATGTTCATTCTTTAACTCACTCCACCACCCCAGTTAAGACATGGCCATATGCAAATCAGGCTGACCCTGTGCCTCATGAGAACAGTCTACCCCGAACTGCCAAGCCATGTGTTCCCTGGACGAGAAACAAGAATCTTGGGACCGGTTTCGGATTCATAATCTTCATCAGCCAGGCTCTCTTGAATCCAGTGGTAGAGTGAGCATGTGCAAATCAAACACTCACCCCCAGTCAACTGCTCTGGGTTTTATCCATCATCATTCTTTAGCTCACTCCACCACCCCAGTTCAGACATGGCCATGTGCAAATCAGTCTGACCCTGGGCCTCATGGGAACAGTCCACTCCAAACTTCCAAGCCATGTCTTCCCTGGACCGGAAACAAGCATCCTGGGACCAGTTTCGGATTCATAATCCTCATCAGCCAGACTATCTTTAATCCAGTGGTAGTGTTAGCAAGGGACCCACGTCTGGACATACCCAGCGAACTCAGGACAAACAGAGTGATAACAAAGGGGATGATGGACAGAGTGCATGATCAAAACAAACACTCACCCCAGGCAACTGATATGGATTTAACCCATCATCATTCTTTAACTCACTCCACCACCCCAGTTCAGACATGGCCATATGCAAATCAGTCTGACCCTGTGCCTCATGGGAACAGTCTACCCCGAACTGCTAAGCCATGTGTTCCCTGGACGAGAAACAAGAATCTTGGAACCGGTTTCGGATTCATAATCTTCATCAGCCAGGCTCTCTTGAATCCAGTGGTAGAGTGAGCATGTGCAAATCAAACACTCACCCCCAGTCAACTGCTCTGGGTTTTATCCATCATCATTCTTTAGCTCACTCCACCACCCCAGTTCAGACATGGCCATATGCAAATCAGTCTGACCCTGGGCCTCATGGGAACAGTCCACCCCGAACTTCCAAGCCATGTCTTTCCCTGGACCGGAAACAATCATTGTGGGACCGGTTTCGGATTCATAATCCTCATCAGTCAGGCTATCTTGAATCCAGTGGTAGAGTGAGCAAGGGATCCATGTCTGGGCATACTCTGTCAACTCAGGGCGAACTTTGTGATACCAAAGGGGATGATTGACGGAGGGCATGAGCAAATCCAACACTCACCCCCAGTCAACTGATCTGGGTTTAATCCATCATCATTCTTTAGCTCACTCCACTCCAGATCAGTTGACTGGGGGTGAGTGTTTGATTTGCCCAAGCACTCCGTCTATCATCCCATTTGGTATCGCTTTGTTCGCTCTGAGTTGGCAGGGTATGCCCAGACGTGGGTCCCTTCCTCACTCTACACCTGGATTAAAGATAGCCTGGCTGATGAGGATTATGAATCTGAAACCGGTCCCAGGATGCTTGTTTCCGGTCCAGGGAAGACATGGCTTGGCAGTTCAGGCTGGACTGTTCCCATAAGGCACTGGGTCAGAATGATTTGCATATGGCCATGCTTAAACTGGGGTGGTGGAGTGAGGTAAAGAATAATGATGATTAAACCCAGATCAGTTGACTGGGGATGAGGGTTTGATTTGCCCAAGCTCTCCGTCCATCATCCCCTTTGGTACCGCTTTGTTCGCCTTGAGTTGGCAGGCTATGCCCAGACGTGGGTCCTTTGCTCACTCTACCACTGGATTCATGATAGCCTGGCTGATATGGATTATGAATCTGAAACCGGTCCCAGGATGCTTGTTTCCAGTCCAGGGAAGACATGGCTTGTGAGTTCGGGCTGGACTGTTCCCATGAGGCACAGGGTCAGGCTGATTTGCTTATGGCCATATCTGAACTGGGGTGGTGGAGTGAGCTAAAGAATGAAAATGGATTAAACCCAGATCAGTTGACTTGGGTTAAGGGTTTGATTTGCTCATGCACTCTGTCTATCAACCCCTTTGGTATCGCTTTGTTCGCCCTGAGTTGGCAGGGTATGCCCAGACGTGGGTCTCTTGCTCACTCTACCAATGGATTCAAGATAGCCTGGCTGATGACGATTATGAATTCGAAAACGGTCCCAGGAAGATTGTTTCCGGTCCTGGGAAGACATGGCTTGGCAGTTTGGGCTGGAATTTTCCCATGAAGCACAGGGTCAGACTGATTTGCATATGGCCATGTCTGAACTGGGGTGGTAGAGTGAGCTAAAGAATGATGATGGATTAAACCCAGATCAGTTGACTGGGGGTGAGTGTTTGATTTGCTCAAGCACTCCCCTTTGGTATCGCTTTTTTCGCCCTGAGTTGGCAGGGTATGCCCAGACGTGGGTCCCTTGCTCACTCTACCACTGGATTCAAGATAGCCTGGCTGGTGAGGATTATGAATCTGAAACCGGTCCCAGGATGCTTGTTTCCGGTCCAGGGAAGACATGGCTTGGCATAGTCCGGCTGGACTGTTCCCATGAGGCACAGGGTCAGACTGATTTGCATATGGCCATGCTTGAACTGGGGTGGTGGAGTGAGGTAAAGAATGATGATGATTAAACCCAGAACAGTTGACTGGGGGTGAGGGTTTGATTTGCCCAAGCTCTCCGTCCATCATCCCCTTTGGTACCGCTTTGTTCGCCTTGAGTTGGCAGGCTATGCCCAGACGTGGGTCCCTTGCTCACTCTACCACTGGATTCATGATAGCCTGGCTGATATGGATTATGAATCTGAAACCGGTCCCAGGATGCTTGTTTCCGGTCCAGGGAAGACATGGCTTGGCAGTTCGGGCTGGACTGTTCCCATGAGGCACAGGGTCAGGCTGATTTGCATATGGCCATATCTGAACTGGGGTGGTGGAGTGAGCTAAAGAATGAAAATGGATTAAACCCAGATCAGTTGACTGGGGGTAAGGGTTTGATTTTCTCAAGCACTCCGTCCATCTTCCCCTTTGGTATCGGTTTGTTCGCCCTGAGTTGGCAGGGTATGCCCAGATGTGGGTCCATTGCTCACTCTACCACTGGATTCAAGATAGCCTTGCTGATGAGGATTATGAATCCGAAACCGGTTCCAGGAGGCTTGTTTCCGGTCCAGGGAAGACATGGCTTGGCAGTTTGGGCTGGACTGTTCCCATGAGGCACAGGGTCAGACTGATTTGCATATGGCCATGTCTGAACTGGGGTGTTGGAGTGAGCTAAAGAATGAAGATGGATTAAACCCAGATCAGTTGACTGCGGGTGAGGGTTTGATTTGCTCATGCACTCCGTCTATCATCCCCTTTGGTATCCGTTTGTTCGCCCTGAGTTGGCACGGTATGCCTAGATGTGGGTCCCTTGCTCACTCTACCACTGGATTCAAGATAGCCTGGCTGATGAGGATTATTAATCCGAAACCGGTCCCAGGATGCTTGTTTCCGGTCCAGGGAAGACATGGCTTGGCAGTTTGGGCTGGACTGTTCCCATGAGGCACAGGGTCAGACTGATTTGCATATGGCCATGTCTGAGCTGGGGTGGTGGAGTGAGCTAAAAAACTGATGATGATTAAACCCAGATCAGTTGACTGGGGGTGATTGTTTGATTTGCCCAAGCTCTCCCTCCATCATCCCCTTCGGTATCGCTTTGTACGCCCTGAGTTGGCAGGGTATGCCTAGACGTGGGTCCCTTGCTCACTCTTCCACTGGATTCAAGATAGCCTGGCTGGTGAGGATTATGAAACTGAAACCGGTCTCAGGATGCCTGTTTCCGGTCCAGGGAAGACATGGCTTGGCATATTCCGGCTGGACTGTTCCCATGAGGCACAAGGTCAGACTGATTTGCATATGGCCATGTCTGAACTGGGGTGGTGGAGTGAGCTAAAGAATGATGATGGATTAAACCCAGATCAGTTGACTGGTGGTGAGTGTTTGATTTTCTCAAGCACTCCGTCCATCATCCCCTTTGGTATCGGTCTGTTCACCCTGAGTTGGCAGGGTATGCCCAGATGTGGGTCCCTTGCTCACTCTACCACTGGATTCAAGATAGCCTTGCTGATGAGGATTATGAATCCGAAACCGGTTCCAGGATGCTTGTTTCCGGTCCAGGGAAGACATGGCTTTGGCAGTTCGGGCTGGACTGTTCCCATGAGGCACAGGGTCAGACTGATTTGCATATGGCCATGTCTGAACTGGGGTGTTGGAGTGAGCTAAAGAATGAAGATGGATTAAACCCAGATCAGTTGACTGAGGGTGAGGGTTTGATTTCCTCATGCACTCCGTCTATCATCCCCTTTGGTATCCGTTTGTTCGCCCTGAGTTGGCACGGTATGCCTAGATGTGGGTCCCTTGCTCACTCTACCACTGGATTCAAGATAGCCTGGCTGATGAGGATTATGAATCCGAAACCGGTCCCAGGATGCTTGTTTTACGGTCCAGGGAAGACATGGCTTGGCAGTTTGGGCTGGACCGTTCCCATGAGGCACAGGGTCAGACTGATATGCATGTGGCCATGTCTGAACTGGGGTGGTAGAGTGAGCTAAAGAATGATGATGGAGTAAAACCAGATCAGTTGACTGGGGGTGAGTGTTAGATTTGCTCAAGCACTCCGTCCATCATCCCCTTTGGTATCGCTTTGTTCGCCCTGAGTTGGCAGGGTATGCCCAGACGTGGGTCCCTTGCTCACTCTACCACTGGATTCAAGATAGCCTGGCCGGGGAGGATTATGAATCTGAAACCGGTCCCAGGATGCCTGTTTCCCGTCCAGGGAAGACATGGCTTGGCATATTCCGGCTGGACTGTTACCATGAGGCACAGGGTCAGACTGATTTGCATATGGCCATGTCTGAACTGGGGTGGTGGAGTGAGCTAAAGAATGATGATGGAGTAAACCCAGATCAGTTGACTGGGGTGAGTGTTTGATTTTCTCAAGCACTCCGTCCATCACCCCCTTTGGTATCGGTCTGTTCGCCCTGAGTTGGCAGGGTATGCCCAGATGTGGGTCCCTTGCTCACTCTACCACTGGATTCAAGATAGCCTTGCTGATGAGGATTATGAATCCGAAACTGGTTCCAGGATGCTTGTTTCCGGTCCAGGGAAGACATCGCTTTGGCAGTTTGGGCTGGACTGTTCCCATGAGGCACAGGGTCAGACTGATTTGCATATGGCCATGTCTGAACTGGGGTGGTGGAGTGAGCTAAAGAATGAAGATGGATTAAACCCAGATCAGTTGACTGCGGGTGAGGGTTTGATTTGCTCATGCACTCCCTCTATCATCCCCTTTGGTATCCGTTTGTTCGCCCTGAGTTGGCACGGTATGCCTAGATGTGGGTCCCTTGCTCACTCTACCACTGGATTCAAGATAGCCTGGCTGATGAGGATTATGAATCCGAAACCGGTCCCAGGATGCTTGTTTCCGGTCCAGGGAAGACATGGCTTGGCAGTTTGGGCTGGACTGTTCCCATGAGGCACATGGTCAGACTGATTTGCATATGGCCATGTCTAAACTGGGGTGGTGGAGTGAGCTAAAGAATGAAGATGGATTAAACCCAGATCAGTTGACTGCGGGTGAGGGTTTGATTTGCTCATGCACTCCGTCTATCATCCCCTTTGGTATCCGTTTGTTCGCCCTGAGTTGGCAGGGTATGCCCAGATGTGGGTCCCTTGCTCACTCTACCACTGGATTCAAGATAGCCTTCCTGGTGAGGATTATGAATCCGAAACCGGTTCCAGGATGCTTGTTTCCGGTCCAGGGAAGACATGGCTTGGCAGTTTGGGCTGGACTGTTCCCATGAGGCACAGGGTCAGATTGATTTGCATATGGCCATGTCTGAACTGGGGTGGTAGAGTGAGCTAAAGAATGATGATGGCTTAAACCCAGATCAGTTGACTGGGGGTGAGTGTTTGATTTGCTCAAGCACTCCGTCCATCATCCCCTTTGGGATCGCTTTTTTCGCCCTGAGTTGGCAGGGTATGCCCAGACGTGGGTCCCTTGCTCACTCTACCACTGGATTCAAGATAGCCTGGCTGGTGAGGATTATGAATCTGAAACCGGTCCCAGGATGCTTGTTTCCGGTCCAGGGAAGACATGGCTTGGCATAGTCCGGCTGGACTGTTCCCATGAGGCACAGGGTCAGACTGATTTGCATATGGCCATGCTTGAACTGGGGTGGTGGAGTGAGGTAAAGAATGATGATGATTAAACCCAGGTCAGTTGACTGGGGGTGAGGGTTTGATTTGCTCAAGCACTCCGTCCATCATCCCCTTTGGTATCGCTTTTTTCGCCCTGAGTTGGGAGGGTATGCCCAGACGTGGGTCCCTTGCTCACTCTACCACTGGATTCAAGATAGCCTGGCTGGTGAGGATTATGAATCTGAAACCGGTCCCAGGATGCTTGTTTCCGGTCCAGGTAAGATATGGCTTGGCATAGTCCGGCTGGACTGTTCCCATGAGGCACAGGGTCAGACTGATTTGCATATGGCCATGCTTGAACTGGGGTGGTGGAGTGAGGTAAAGAATGATGATGATTAAACCCAGATCATTTGACTGGGGGTGAGGGTTTTATTTGCCCAAGCTCTCCGTCCATCATCCCCTTTGGTACCGCTTTGTTCGCCTTGAGTTGGTAAGCTATGCCCAGACATGTGTCCCTTGCTCACTCTACCACTGGATTCAAGATAGCCTGGCTGGTGAGGATTATGAATCTGAAACCGGTCCCTGGATGCTTGTTTCCGGTCCAGGGAAGACATGGCTTGGCAGTTCGGGCTGGACTGTTCCCATGAGGCACAGGGTCATGCTGATTTGCATATGGCCATATCTGAACTGGGGTGGTGGAGTGAGCTAAAGAATGAAAATGGATTAAACCCAGATCAGTTGACTGGGGTTAGGGTTTGATTTGCTCATGCACTCCGTCTATCACCCCCTTTGGAATCGCTTTGTTCGCCCTGAGTTGGCAGGGTATGCCCAGACGTGGGTCTCTTGCTCACTCTACCACTGGATTCAAGATAGCCTGGCTGATGACGATTATGAATTCGAAAACGGTCCCAGGAAGCTTGTTTCCGGTCCTGGGAAGACATGGCTTGGCAGTTTGGGCTGGACTTTTCCCATGAAGCACAGGGTCAGACTGATTTGCATATGGCCATGTCTGAACTGGGGTGGTAGAGTGAGCTAAAGAATGATGATGGATTAAACCCAGATCAGTTGACTGGGGGTGAGTGTTTGATTTGCTCAAGCACTCCGTTCATCATCCCCTTTGGTATCGCTTTGT
This sequence comes from Lissotriton helveticus, assembly GCF_964261635.1. Classification (NCBI taxonomy): domain Eukaryota; kingdom Metazoa; phylum Chordata; class Amphibia; order Caudata; family Salamandridae; genus Lissotriton; species Lissotriton helveticus. The sequence goes on along the minus strand of NC_136063.1, from coordinate 1,629,162,502 downwards.
TCACCCTGAGTTGGCAGGGTATGCCCAGACATGGGTCCCTTGCTCATTCTACCACTGGATTCAAGATAGCCTGGCTGGTGAGGATTATGAATCTGAAACCGGTCCCAGGATGCTTGTTTCCGGTCCAGGGAAGACATGGCTTGGCATATTCCGTCTGGACTGTTCCCATGAGGCACAGTGTCAGACTGACTTGCATATGGCCATGTCTGAACTGGGGTGTGGAGGGAGCTAAAGAATGATGATGGATTAAACCCAGATCAGTTGACTGGGGGTGAGTGTTTGATTTTCTCAAGCACTCTGTCCATCATCCCCTTTGGTATCGGTTTGTTCGCCCTGAGTTGGCAGGGTATGCCTAGATGTGGGTCCCTTGCTCACTCTACCACTGGATTCAAGATAGCCTTGCTGATGAGGATTATGAATCCGAAACCGGTTCCAGGAGGCTTGTTTCCGGTCCAGGGAAGACATGGCTTCGCAGTTTGGGCTGGACTGTTCCCATGAGGCACATGGTCAGACTGATTTTCATATGGCCATGTCTGAACTGGGGTGGTGGAGTGAGCTAAAGAATGAAGATGGATTAAACCCAGATCAGTTGACTGCGGGTGAGGGTTTGATTTGCTCATGCACTCCGTCTATCATCCCCTTTGGTATCCGTTTGTTCGCCCTGAGTTGGCAGGGTATGCCCAGATGTGGGTCCCTTGCTCACTCTACCACTGGATTCAAGATAGCCTTGCTGATGAGGATTATGAATCCGAAACCGGTTCCAGGATGCTTGTTTCCGGTCCAGGGAAGACATGGCTTGGCATATTCCGGATGGACTGTTCCCATGAGGCACAGGATCAGACTGATTTGCATATGGCCATGTCTGAACTGGGGTGGTGGAGGGAGCTAAAGAATGATGATGGATTAAACCCAGATCAGTTGACTGGGGGTGAGTGTTTGATTTTCTCAAGCACTCCGTCCATCATCACCCTTTGGTATCGGTTTGTTCGCCCTGAGTTGGCAGGGTATGCCCAGATGTGGATCCCTTGCTCACTTTACCACTGGATTCAAGATAGCCTTGCTGATGAGGATTATGAATCCGAAACCGGTTCCAGGAGGCTTGTTTCCGGTCCAGGGAAGACATGGCTTGGCAGTTTGGGCTGGACTGTTTCCATGAGGCACATAGTCAGACTGGTTTGCATATGGCCATGTCTGAACTGGGGTGGTGGAGTGAGCTAAAGAATGAAGATGGATTAAACCCAGATCAGTTGACTGCGGGTGAGGGTTTGATTTGCTCATGCACTCCGTCTATCATCCCCTTTGGTATCCGTTTGTTCGCCCTGAGTAGGCAGGGTATGCCCAGATGTGGGTCCCTTGCTCACTCTACCACTGGATTCAAGATAGCCTTGCTGATGAGGATTATGAATCCGAAACCGGTTCCAGGATGCTTGTTTCCGGTCCAGGGAAGACATGGCTTGGCATATTCAGGATGGACTGTTCCCATGAGGCACAGGGTCAGACTGATTTGCATATGGCCATGTCTGAACTGGGGTGGTGGAGGGAGCTAAAGAATGATGATGGATTAAACCCAGATCAGTTGACTGGGGGTGAGTGTTTGATTTTCTCAAGCACTCCGTCCATCTTCCCCTTTGGTATCGGTTTGTTCGCCCTGAGTTGGCAGGGTATGCCCAGATGTGGGTCCCTTGCTCACTCTACCACTGGATTCAAGATAGCCTTGCTGATGAGGATTATGAATCCGAAACCGGTTCCAGGATGCTTGTTTCCGGTCCAGGGAAGACATGGCTTTGGCAGTTTGGGCTGGACTGTTCCCATGAGGCACAGGGTCAGACTGATTTGCCTATGGCCATGTCTGAACTGGGGTGGTGGAGTGAGCTAAAGAATGAAGATGGATTAAACCCAGATCAGTTGACTGCGGTGAGGGTTTGATTTGCTCATGCACTCCGTCTATCATCCCCTTTGGTATCCGTTTGTTCGCCCTGAGTTGGCACGGTATGCCTAGATGTGGGTCCCTTGCTCACTCTACCACTGGATTCAAGATAGCCTGGCTGATGAGGATTATGAATCCGAAACCGGTCACAGGATGCTTGTTTCCTGTCCAGGGAAGACATTGCCCCTTGCTCACTCTACCACTGGATTCAAGATAGCCTGGCCGGGGAGGATTATGAATCTGAAACCGGTCCCAGGATGCCTGTTTCCGGTCCAGGGAAGACATGGCTTGGCATATTCCGGCTGGACTGTTCCCATGAGGCACAGGGTCAGACTGATTTGCATATGGCCATGTCTGAACTGGGGTGGTGGAGTGAGCTAATGAATGATGATGGATTAAACCCAGATCAGTTGACTGGGGGTGAGTGTTTGATTTTCTCAAGCACTCCGTCCATCATCCCCTTTGGTATCGTTCTGTTCGCCCTGAGTTGGCAGGGTATGCCCAGATGTGGGTCTCTTGCTCACTCTACCACTGGATTCAAGATAGCCTTGCTGATGAGGATTATGAATCCGAAACCGGTTCCAGGATGCTTGTTTCCGGTCCAGGGAAGACATGGCTTTGGCAGTTTGGGCTGGACTGTTCCCATGAGGCACAGGGTCAGACTGATTTGCATATGGCATGTCTGAACTGCGGTGGTGGAGTGAGCTAAAGAATGAAGATGGATTAAACCCAGATCAGTTGACTGCGGGTGAGGGTTTGATTTGCTCATGCACTCCGTCTATCATCCCCTTTGGTATCCGTTTGTTCGCCCTGAGTTGGCACGGTATGCCTAGATGTGGGTCCCTTGCTCACTCTACCACTGGATTCAAGATAGCCTGGCTGATGAGGATTATGAATCCGAAACCGGTCCCAGGATGCTTGTTTCCGGTCCAGGGAAGACATGGCTTGGCAGTTTGGGCTGGACTGTTCCCATGAGGCACAGGGTCAGACTGATTTGCATATGGCCATGTCTGAACTGGGGTGGTACAGTGAGCTAAAGAATGATGATGGAGTAAAACCAGATCAGTTGACTGGGGGTGAGTGTTTGATTTGCTCAAGCACTCCGTCCATCATCCCCTTTGGTATCGCTTTGTTCGCCCTGAGTTGGCAGGGTATGCCCAGACGTGGGTCCCTTGCTCACTCTACCACTGGATTCAAGATAGCCTGGCCGGGGAGGATTATGAATCTGAAACGGGTCCCAGGATGCTTGTTTCCGGTCCAGGGAAGACATGGCTTGGCATATTCCGGCTGGACTGTTTCCATGAGGCACAGGGTCAGACTGATTTGCATATGGCCATGTCTGAACTGGGGTGGTGGAGTGAGATAAAGAATGATGATGGATTAAACCCAGATCAGTTGACTGGGGGTTGAGTGTTTGATTTTCTCAAGCACTCCGTCCATCATCCCCTTTGGTATCGGTTTGTTCGCCCTGAGTTGGCAGGGTATGTCCAGATGTGGGTCCCTTGCTCACTCTACCACTGGATTCAAGATAGCCTTGCTGATGAGGATTATGAATCCAAAACCGGTTCCAGGATGCTTATTTCCGGTCCAGGGAAGACATGGCTTGGCAATTTGGGCTGTCCTGTTCCCGTGAGGCACAGGGTCAGACTGATTTGCATATGGCCATGTCTGAACTGGGGTGGTGGAGTGAGCTAAAAAATGATCATGATTAAACCCTGATCCGTTGACTGGGGGTGAGTGTTTGATTTGCCCAAGCTCTCCGTCCATCATCCCCTTTGGTATCGCTTTGTTCGCCCTGAGTTGGCAGGGTATGCCCAGACGTGGGTCCCTTGCTCACTCTACCACTGGATTCAAGATAGCCTGGCTGATGAGGATTATGAATCCGAAACCGGTCCCAGGATGCTTGTTTCAGGTCCAGGGAAGACATGGCTTGGCAGTTCGGGCTGGACTGTTCCCATGAGGCACAGGGTCAGACTGATTTGCCTATGGCCATGTCTGAACTGGGGTGGTGGAGTGAGCTAAAGAATGATGATGGATTAAACCCAGATCAGTTCACTAGGGGTGAGTGTTTGATTTGCTCAAGCACTCCGTCCATCATCCCCTATGGTATTGCCTTGTTCTGTAGAATTTCAGTTGGCTGATAGTACACACTACCAATAATAGAAATTTGAATGGAATGCACACAGACACTGTCTCTCATCGTCATCTCAAAAGAAGGATTCTTCAAAGACATTGACTTTGCTGCCAGAGAGACACTGTGTCACTGATGCTGCCTCGCTGAAAAAGAAGAACACTAGACTGCACCGACAACCACCTAAGATTTATAAGCCCAATATTCACTGTTATACCCCCAGATTCATCATTGTCCTCATTTGCCAGTCCTTAATATCGATTATTAAGGAATCACTATTAAAGACCAGCAAAACGGGATGCATGTAGAAATCGCAATTTATTCTGCGATTTCTACTGCTTTCTTATTTGCGATTCGCTAATTGCTAATCGCAAATAAGGAATGGCTTTCCCATTCATTCCTATGGGCCTCAAGGCCCATAGGAATGAATGAGGAGTCATTCCTTATTTGCGATTAGCAATTAGCGAATCGCAAATAAGGAAGCGATTTCAAGGGTGCCAGGGTGTCCAAAGGACACCCTGTAGCACCCCTGAAATGCAAATGTACACTGGTGTTGCGCACACACATGCCCAAAGGACATGTGTGTGTGTAACATACAACTTAGAAAAATGCACTAAAGTGCATTTTTCTAAGTTTTCGCTATTTACCACGAAGTTACACTTCGCGGTAAGTAGCGGCCCCATATTGCGAAATCGCAATTTTAAAAAGATTCATGAATAGCATTTAAAGAATCTCTAATTGAGACTCCTTAAATGCGATTCTTCGCAATATAGCGATTTCTAGTATAGCGATTTCTGCATTTGGGATGATGAATCCCAAATGCAAAAATAGCGCTCGCAAAGGGCTAGATTCTCAGAATCTGGCCCTTTGCGAGCCGATTTCAGTATGATGAATCTGGCCGATAGTCCCATGCTCAAATTGTAGTTGGACTGTGTTAGTTTCTTGAACTTTCGAAAAGAGATTTGTTAACACTAGTGTACTTGTTGTGGCTGTTTTATTTCAATTCCACCTTAAAATATATGCACATATCAAGAGACCTAAAAACATGTTACCAATCAGTGCGTATGTCATAGAGGGAATACATATATCTTTGATGCTTTTATATGCAACAGGAGAACCTACATTGGATGGGAAATAATAGAAGAAAGAGTTTCGAGGGATATATTGAGGTTGTGGGCTGAGGCATTTTTACTGCTAAATTCAAATTAGCTTTCTTCAATGCTATTTGAGGGCAGGAGTGTTACAATCAAGGCTGTAGTCTTGTAGGTTATAAAATATGTAGGTTTATTAGGTTCAGACCAAGTTACAAGTATATCAGGTAGAGCCCCACCTGAAGTAGCATCCTGCTGCTCAGCCCTTCTCAATCCAACTGTCCACTCCTCCAAGCAAACACATTCTGAACATTTTAACCATTCAATGACATCACTCACTAGCTGGACTGTTCCCATGAGGCACAGGGTCAAGACTGATTTGCATATGGCTGGGTTCAAACTGGAATGGCATGGGGAGCAAAAAAACGATCGATTTAGGCCCAGATCCCTGTACTGGGGTGAATGTATGACATTGTTCTGCATTCTGTCTATCAACTGTTGATTTTGCATCACTCACTGGCTGTGCACAAAGGACTTGGAACTTTGGGGAGGATGCATAGTAACCGAGATAAGTCACAACACATCTCACTCTGTTAAAGAAACAATAGAAAATTCAAATAAAACGATCAATGAGTCCCTTAAATATTAAGTCTAGATTAACAACAAGTCAAAAGGACAAGAGAAGACATAATATGATAACAAGTTCTATGGACATTAGAATACATAGATAATCACATCATGCAATCTTCAACAGAACTGGGAAACGAATAATACTCCTAAGTCATTCACCTCACAACATCATGGTACAACATGCATGCTCCTGTAACACGCCCTTAATCACTCAGGAGGGACAACACCAACAATAGCAATCAGTGTCTTTAAACACTTACAGCATGATAGAGCAAGGTTTTAAATATATAGAAACTTGCCTTTACTCAGCCCTCTCTAAATAACCTGTAATATATTAACCAACATGTTTTGTTTATTAATATTTGCACTACACAACATTTCTAGTATCTAGGGGAAGGATATATGACGTTATAACGCATATTTTTACAACGCATACCTTTACAACGAAATTTTTACAACGCAAATACTATTACAACGCATGTATTTACAACGCATGTTTTTACAACGCAGGTACCTTTACAACGCATACCATTACAACGTAAGTATTGGTAAGTATATATTAATTTTTTATTGCAAATTAATTGAAATTAATATAATTTAATGTAATGTAATTTAATTTAATTTAATTAATTTAATTTAAATTTAATTTTACTTTATTTTTACCCTGTACCCCTGTACCCCAAAAACCCAAAACTGACCCTGAACCCTAAAAATACCCCTTTACCCAAAAACCCAAAACTGACCCTGAACCCTAAAAATACCCCTTTACCCAAAAACCCAAAACTGACCCTGAACCCTAAAAATACCCATTTACCCAAAACCCCAAAACTGACCCTGAACCCTAAAAATACCCCTTTACCCAAAAACCCAAAACTAACCCTGAACCCTAAAAATACCCCTCTACCCAAAAACCCCAAACTGACCCTAAACCCTAAAAATACCCCTTTACCCAAAAACCCAAAACTGACACTGAACCCTAAAAATACCCCTTTACCCAAAAACCCAAAACTGACCCTGAACCCTAAAAATACCCCTTTACCCAAAAACTCAAAACTGACCCTGAATCCTAAAAATACCCCTTTACCCAAAAACCTAAAACTGACCCTGAACCCTAAAAATACCCCTTTACCCAAAAACCCAAAACTGACCCTGAACCCTAAAAATACCCCTTTACCCAAAAACCCAAAACTGACCCTGAACCCTAAAAATACCCCTTTACCCAAAAACCCAAAACTGACCCTGAACCCTAAAAATACCCCTTAAAAAAACCCAAACATATAACATTTTAATTATAATTATATACTTACCAATACTTACGTTGTAATGGTATGCGTTGTAAAGGTACCTACGTTGTAAAAACATGCGTTGTAAATACATGCGTTGTAATAGTTTTTGCGTTGTAAAAGTTTCGTTGTAATGGTAGTGCGTTGTAAAAGTTGCGTTATAAAGGTTGTATACCCTAGGGGAAGCTTGCCTATGTGCTTTTACTAATAGTAACTCGAATGCATTAAAATGGCCGCTGAAAATGCGGGAAACTTTCTGCGCATGCGTCTGTCACATCTACGTGGCATGACGTACCTCTGCTTTGGTGAGAAATCTTTGCTTCTGCGCACTAGTGCCAGAAATGGCTGCTTTCAAATCTCACATGCTTATACTTATGCTGCAGCTTGTACTAAGCTTGTTCGTTCTGCTTAACTATTAATGCACAAGTTAAATTAAAGTAATGGGGTTAGAGTAGAGATAGGTGGTATACAGTGCAATCATTAATTTTTGTATTCTAATATGTTTCTTTTTGACTTTGCTACTAGCTCATACTTTGGGCCTCAATACTGTCACATCCTCCATCTTGGACGATGCTGCGCACGTGCACACTGAATCTGAAATTGCTGAAGCATTGCATTGAACCTCGGCCAAGAAGCATCTTACCCACGATGTCTATGAGAAAGTGCCCTTCTGACCTCAGGAGGAACTGAAGCTATATTAATTGTAGAAAACTTGTTGAACAGTATTGTTGGGCAGTATAAAGTAATGGTAAAGTAAATTGTGGGTGGGGATTCAATGAATATGACTCAAATTGAAATTACATCATCTTAGTATGATGTGATGACCTCTCCTTGTCTTTCCAACCAATCACTGAAGGGGAACACAAAGATTTGCAACATTTAGGGATGGAACATTGCCCTCAAAATGGTATAACTAAGGTAGTACTAGATAGAGAAATTGTCCGACTTGTCCGAATAGTTGACCTGTCACTGAACCAATGCACTCAATAGGCGATCGGGAACAGAGGTGCTGGTGGAGCACTCTGTCAGAAGAATCGATCAGCCAATTGGGGTATTAATTGGCTCTTCCTAGAAAGAGGGGTGTGACGCTAGCGTTGCACTTAGCTGAGGTCACCTGTCCTGATCTGTACCTGTCTTGTCCCGTGGGCACCTGATTAGTCGGGAGCCTGGTCCTGGTCTTTTTGCCCCAGCCCGTTGCCAGGATTGGTCATTGCACCTTTCTAGTTAAATATAATCCATGTGGTATGTCCTTGTGCTATTCTCCTTTCTCACCCTTCCCAGTTACCAATGTCTAAAGGTGTTACTGTGATTTCTTACAAACTTTATGTCCTACTAGTTTTATTCTTGCTTGTAAAATTTATTGTCACAAGATTGTGGCCCTTTTCATCTTGACTCAGAAAATCTCTCTTAGATGAAGGTTTTAAAACTTTCCCCGAGTCTGTGGTTATTCTAAAAAGTAAATGTATTTAAATATTGCCTGTTTATTCTAACTCCCTTTGATTCACAGGACTTATAATAAGGTGACGAGGATTGGTATGTCATGGTTTACAGGTATAAGTCCTAAATGGACCTCTGGGCAAACTGATAGGGTGACTAAATTAGTAAATAGTTAGGCAGGACTGCTAGTTCTAAGTGTGAATGTTATATGGGCCCAAGGTGATTATGGTAAACTGAACTAGTAGGTTCCTTTACTTTCTATCAGTACACTTTTCTTGGTAGCAGTAGTATGGTTAGGGATTAGTTAAAAAATAGGTAATTAGTTGTGTATCGACTATTGATTATTGATCATTGATTGTTTATTGATTTTATGTGCTAACCAAACTGCTTGTGTTGTTAAATGTTGTCTGGAATATCCCGGGATAAAGTAAGCACATGGTAAATAGAAGCCATACTGCAGTGAGATTACTTGCTCTGAGGAATAAGTGTGTAAAGGGAGGTAAAACTTGAAACACTAGTTAGGGTTAATTTTTTCCTTTAGTATAAATGCGATAGTGATTGCTAGCAAGGAGTTCACTGGTGAAACTTTGGTCTTATATCACCTAGAAAGGGTAATTCTGAAGAAGTAGCAGGTTCTTGTTGCTTAAGTGAAGAGTAAACAGAAGGTTGTTTTACTCGCAGTGTATGTAGAGTAGGCGGAAAAAGGTTTACTCGTTGTGAACAAAACTAACTTTCTTTTCTTTTAGTCAATCAGGCACAGAAGTGAATGTTTTCATGTTGTCAATTAATGAAATGTATAATTGAATTTTGAAAAGAAATTGAATTGTCATATTACCTTACAAAGGAGGGAGTCAGTCGCGGGACTGCACTGACGTCATAGAGAGCCACGCTGGGATTGGTAGAAACAGCGGGTGTGTAGTCGTGAGAAAATTGTAAAGGAGGGGTGAGTGCAGAGTGTGAGATTTCACGGCACAGAAAAACAGCACAATTATTGGTTAACGTTGCTTGTAAGTCTAAAACTCATTGGTCATTAAAATGAAGCGACGCGCTGGTAATGGAGAAATATTTCTGCAAAGTAAACAAACTGAATTAATTGAATCTAATAACATTTGTACACAATTAAATAGTGGTATATGTGGCATTTAGATCCAGCATTCATAGGAAACCGTCCTGATAGAAAATATTTAGGATTTGCAAGAAAACAACAAATTAGAGGAAGACCTTATGTCATGTACGGAGAAAAGAGAAAGATGTAAATTTTCAAAAGAATAAAGAATTATTTCAAAAAAGACAAAGTTGTTAAAACTAGAGAAGGGATTATTATTCCACCACCTAATATGCCCGCATCATACATGATGGTAGAAAGGGGCTATCACACATGTGTGTGGTTAGAAAATTGGATAGAGTACACTAAGGAAGATGGTATTTTGGCATTTCCAGAACATGGTACCTTCAATGGTAGAATGTTGTACAATTTAAGAAATTGTATGAATAAGTTAGATCCCAGACCAAGATTAACGCAATATTAAGCTCTAGAAGAGTGGGAGATAGAGGCGCTTGAGCGAGACAGGTCCAGAAGTGACAGAAATTGGAGTACGTTTTATCCCAGATTTCCAAAAGAGACAAGAGATAAGCAAATGAAGAAATGGAGACAGTCCATGCTAGTGGAAGGATTATATCCTGTTTTTACTACAGAAAACCCATCAGGTAGTAAAAATACAGGGAAAACAAGAAATGTAATGACTAGTGGTGATTCGAATGACTTGTTAATGAAAAATCCACCACCTTATCAAGAAGAATCTCAGAGAGTTACTCCTAGTGCTCCGTTTTTACACCCACCTTTAGTTCCGCAGGTTATACATGAAAACCCATTAGAAAAGGTACTTCAGGAGAGAGAAAAAGAAGCATTAAATAAACAACGTAGTGAATTAATTCAGAAAATTTCCCAATTAAATACAAGTCCTGAAGCCTTCACAATACCTGTAACAATAGGTCCCGTAGTTCTCAATATGGAGAGAAGCCAGTTAATCCTAAAACTCCCGTTCTGACTACACCCATAGTTCAGCCAAGAAAAGAAACCCTAATAGTTGATGATCAAACAAGTGAATGTGAGTCGGTAATTTCCCTAATGGATTTACCTATACGAGATCCAGAAAGTGACTCGATCAAGAAAATTACACCCCCAGGTTCAAAAGAGGTACAGATTGAGACATCTTCAGGAACGAGATATGCAACTGTAGTAAGCCCAGAAGAATTAGATAGATGGACTCGAAACATAGAGAAGCTTAAATCACAGTCAAAGGTATGTGACATATTCAAATTGAGCGTGGAATTAGAAGAAATGGTAGCAGGAAATGTGGGATTGGACAGACTGAACTCATTTGATGAAGATGAATTATTGTTTATATGCAGGAGTATTACTCGCAATACAAAAATATATCATGAAAAATTAATGAATTTGGCTTTGGAAATGGGAATTGACATTGGCAAATCAAAGGTATTGCAGAAACCGTATAGAGCTGTATTTTCTGACAAAGATTTGGAAAACATGAATGTGTCAGGTCGTAAATTGCAGATAAAAGAATTGTTGTCGTTGTTGCAAAAATGGGGATCTAGACAAATGGAAAGTTAGATGGACAAAGAAAAATGAAGAGGCACTGGCAAATAAAATGTCATCTGAGTATTTACTAAAAGAAGCAGAAAAAGTCAAAAGATTGTGTCAGATGAGAGAAGTGCCAGGAGGAGGTTATGTACATGTCCCATGGTCCCGACAGGCTATTTTATCATTTACTAATGATTTCCCAAAGCTTAGAGAAAAACCTGAAAAATGGTACCGACAAGTTGAAAGGTTTGTGAAAGTGTCGAAAGTGCTGTTAAAAGACTTGGGGGCAGATGTATCAAACTATTTTTTTGTCGCAAACGCTGCGAATCGCTAAAAAGCAGCGTTTGCAACAAAAAATAGGAAAATGGAATGTATCAAGAAAAAAGCTTTGCAATATTAAGGAATCCCAAATTTTGTGATTCCTTAATATTGCGTAAGCATTTAGGGAATTGCAAATTGCGATTCCTTAAATGCTATGTATGTAGCATTTAAGTTTTGCGAATTTAGGCTAAGAAATCCGAAATTACCACCAACTTGCAGTTGGTGGTAATTTGCGAATTCTTTTACAAATGCACTTTTTGTAATTTGTAAAGGTGCCATGTGACACTCATACATGCCCTTAGGGCATGTATGTGCGCCATATGTGCACACATGTCAATTTCAGGGGTGCAGCAGGGTGTCCTTAAGACACCCTTGCACCCTTGAAATTATTCTCAATTTGCGATTCGCAGATTGCGAATCGCAAATTGGTAATCATTTCACATTCATTCCTATGGGCCTCCTGGCCCATATAAATGAATGGGAAATTATTCCTTAATTGCAATTAGCAATTTGCTAATTGCAATTAAGGAATTTTAAGAAATCGCAAAAAATAGCGAATTTCTCCATACATACCATTTTGCAATTCTCAAATAGCGATTCTCAAAAAATCGCTATTTGAGAATCGCAAAAGGGTATCTTGACACATATGGCCCTTAGATGGGTAATTTGACATTGTTGTACCAGCTGATTTATGGTCCGAGTGTAAAATCACAGTAGATTGGCCTAATGATGAATACCCTAGAGATCCAAAGACAGGAGGCCCTTCCGGGGAAGTTATGAAGAAATACAATCAGGTGAAAACTTACTTAAAGGGTAAAATTCCCCCCAAAAAACTGATTAGACTAAAATAGACAGAACCACCCAAAATAAAGATGAATCTGTACATGCATATTATGAATGCCTCTTGCAGGTATTTAAACAGTACGGTGGTTTAGAAACCATTGATAATAAGGACATGACACATTTTATTTATCGTTTTCTATCTGGACTAAAACCTGAAATCTCCCAAATGATTAAAGAGCATGAACTGTGTTGGCAAGCAAAGCCTGTCAACAAAATTCTCAAATATGCAAAATACTGTGAGGATGAAATTGATAATAAACTAAAGAAATTGAAAGAAAAGGTAATGTGGGCTCAAGTTAAAATGCCAGAACAGGAACTTCAATTGAGTCAGCAAGCAAATAATCGGAAAAGAGGGGAAGGCCAAGGTGAAGGAAGTGGGGGCAAACCCAGAGGGAAAAATGAGTAAAGAAGGGGCAAATAAAAAGTTTCCTTGTCATGGGTGCGGAAAATTAGGGCATTGGAGAAACAAGTGTAAATTAATACAGAGTGATAATGTCCAAAAACTCAAAATTTAAATCCACAGATGCAGAATGAGGTGTAAATGAGACAGCCGCGGGGGCGTGGCCAACTGCCGAACATGGTGGCAGCTTGAAGAGGGAGCTCCTCCAGGCAAACCGGCCCGCAGCGACCATCCGTCACTGATCCGTTTCTCAAGCCCGCTCGAAGGAGCGACATCGGCTCAGGAACCCGAGCGGCATGCTCCGTTCCGACCCTGGTGGTGACTGAACACCGGGATCGGCTACTATTGGAGGCGGCGACCTGGGGCCTGTGCCAGCCTTGAAGCACCGACCCACAGTGCCTGGAGGACCCGACCGGAAGTGTGTACTCCTCGGCCGGGCGCGGAGGAGTCGGCCGGCCACGGATACGTTCTGTCCTGTGGAGTGACCGCCTACGCCGCTAGCAGCGAGCGTACACCATGTGTGGCCGAGGAGATTCTCTGGACTGGGGCACCGTCTGGAGGAGCGGGGGCGGCCGGCGAGAATAGACATCATCCTGCCGGCGGAGTGTGAGACGGACCGGGGGCCAGAAGCTCTGATACTGAGGCGAGGTGAGGCGGGCTGCTTTGAGGGTGCTGCCCTCATCTTGCGCGACCATTACTCAGAGTCTCACCCCGCTTTCAAGGGGGGGCGCGTCTGAACCCCATCCCCTACAGGAGAGGAATCGTCGTGAGGCACCCAGTCCCTACGGGAGGTCCCGCATTGGCACAGACGTGCTGTAATACGGAACGAGTCCAGCGCACTCTGCTGGGGGGCCTCCCCTGCGAGAACCAACTAGCGGCGCAAAGTAACACCGCACTTGCTAACACTGAGGGGAGTGTAGAGGGCTGAATCGACCACACAGAAGGCCGCATTGGAACTACAGTACGCCGGTGTGCTGCCCTTCAGGGCGGCCGACTGCGCAGCGTCTGGGCCCTGTGAGGAGTGCGAGGCGCCATCTTAGACCTGAAGACACCCACGGTGACTTGCCTGCCGCCCGAGGACAGTGAACAACGCGCGGACCGCGGACTGCCCTACCGGCACGCTTCGACTGCCCACATCCTTGCCCAGCCAGCATGGCCGGTAAGGGCACAAGAAGTACGTCCACACAGGCGAAGCTGGACAAATTTGCTTACGGCCAACATGGGCAGGCCCAGACTGGCGGCCGCCACTCGACTGGAGTAACCCCGGACGCGGGAGGCCCTCCCAAGGTAACCCTGGACGACGTTATGAAGACCCTCACCGAGGTCAAAACGACGGTGGGTTCCATTTCTTCAGAGGTCACTCTGCTCCGGGCGGACTTCAAAAAAATGGCAGAGAGAGTGACGCAAGTAGAGGTAGTTACAAAATCGCTCGTCGAAGACACCTCGGACCTGCAGGTGGCCATGGCACGCATGGAGAGAGTCACGAAACAATTGCAAGAGAAGCTCGATGATCAGGAGGGGCGTTCCCGGAGGAACAACGTTCGCATCCTGGGCCTGCCGGAATCGGAAGGCAAAGCTGCTATGGACCTGTACGTTGAGGACCTGATCAAATCCCAGCTAAAGCCTAAAGGTCTCTCCCACTTCTTTTCTGTTGAAAGAGCGCACCGAGTTCCTGGTGGAACACCGAAACCGGGAGCCACTCCTAGACCTGTGCTGGCCAGATTATTCAATTATAGGGACCGGGACGCCATCCTCCAGGCGGCAAGGGTCTCCCCGCCTATCAAAATTCAGAACTCCACTTTGGCTTTCTTTCCGGACTACACGGCGGAGGTGGCTAAGCGCAGGAAGTCATTCACGGATGTGAAGAAAGCACTACGAGACAAAGGCCTACAATATTGCATGCTTTTCCCTGCCAAACTGCGCGTCGTGGCCGAAGGAAAGACGTGGTTTTTCGACATGCCAGAGATGGCTAGAGACTGGCTTGATGGATGGAGGCAGGTGGGCCGGCCAAGCCGCCCGCACGGGAACCAGAGGCGCCGACACAGCGGAGAACCAGCGGATCGCCCATCCAAGAGCCCCGCGAACGAAGAGGGCGCGACAGCACTGGACTCGGATCTCGAAAGGGACCCCTTTGACTCTGGACAACCTGTACAGGACTGATTTGTCCGGGCGGCCAGCAGGACAATACATTATGAGCCTTGGGAACTTGATGCTGATGGAGCGGAGTAGGGCGGGCATCGGCTGATGCCTGTAGGGGGCTCACCAACCCCACGAGCAAGTAAGGTGAACGGGGATGGGATTATGCACTCTGCCGAGTTGGGGATGCGGGCGGGTTCGAGTCCGTGGTGCAGGGTAGCAGGGAGGGGGAGGGGGGGTTGGATTGTTCTGTTATGGTTATTATTGTTAGTCATCGTCTCTTCACTGTGGCTCATGGTCCGAACACAAGCTGTACACTCGAGGTTCCCTAACGCACGTCCTTATGTAGGTGTCCCGCTTCGACTCCACATGTCCATTACACTTAACATAGCCCCGTATGGCCCAACAAGCTAGCGACACACCCGCGGACTCTGGCCTGCCACTGACAGTGGTGTCTCCCTTAAAACTGCTCACATGGAATGTTAGGGGTCTGGGGGACAAGATTAAGCGAGGATTGGTTCTCCAGACCATCAAACGCCACGGACCTGACTTGGTGATGTTGCAAGAAACGCACCTTGCTGGGTCTACATGCAAAGCGCTCGATAGGCGGGGCTATGCCATGGAGGTACATGCAGAGTTCACCACGGGAACCAGGGGCACCGGGATACTCCTTAAGAAGAACTCCCCCTTTATAGTGGAAAGCCGCAAGAGGGATGATCAGGGTCGTTTTGCGGCGATCTTTGGCCAGTGGGAGGGGAGGCCCCTCAACATAGTGTCAGTATACATCCCACCAGCGCTACACTCTACGGCCCTGCCGGCGCTGGGTCAATTCCTACTCGACCTCCCAGAAGGTGACATGATCATTGGGGGGGACTTCAATGCCATATCTGACCCGCTGTTAGACACCTTTCCCGTACGGGAACGCTTGAGAGGGACGGCCACGCTTCCTAGCTTTCTGATGGCGCTAGGCCTCGCTGATGTTTGGCGTCAATTAAATCCCACGGCAACTCAATACACGCACTACTCAGCTGCACACAACAGCCTTTCACGCATTGATTACCTTTTCTTTTTAGGGTTGGGGCTGGGCTCGGTGGACAAATTAGAGATCCTGCCTAGAGGTGTCTCTGATCACTCCCCATTGTCCCTTCACATCACGACTAAAGAGAGGAGACGCGCCAGGATCTATCCAATCTACCCCAATTACTTACAGATCCCGGGTGTTCGGAAAAAGCTTAAGTTGGCCTCCTCACACTACTTTACAGAGAATATAGGCACAGTCGCCTCGCCCTCGGTGCTTTGGGAGGCGTACAAAACAGTCTTGCGCGGCGCAGCGATAGCGGCCATTTCAGGGCATAAACGAGAATCCAGACACGACCTCGCACAGTTGGAATTGGCACTAAATGCCGCGACTGCAACACACATGGCCGATCCCACCCCTGCCAATGCTCATGCGTTGCACCTCAGTCAACAAAAGTACTTATCTCATCTTACAACGGTGACCAAGGGGCACTTGGCAGCCACAGCGCACAGGATATATGACCTGGGCGATAAAGCCGGGAAAATGCTGGCGTGGCTGGATAAAAAGAGTGGATGTAATAAAGGTATTCAGAGACTATACACACAGGATGGCCGGCTGCAGACACACCCTGAGCAGATAGTTCACACCCTGGCAAGACATTATCAAGACATATATACACCGATAAGGGAGGTCACAGAAAGGGAGGCGTTAGCATCACTTAGTAACATAGCAGTCCCCGAGCTTTCGCAGGAAGCGCAACAGGAACTGGACACTGACCTGACGGCAGATGAAATCCAATTGGCAATACAGTCGTTACGATCTGGAAAGGCGTTGGGTCCAAACGGAATACCCGTGGAATGGTACAAAGCGTCGGCTCCCCTGTTGAGCAAACCCCTGCTCGATATGTATATGGAGAGTTTGGCCAAGGCTGAACTCCCTCTGGACCAACGCATAGCCACGATTGTAGCCATTCCTAAGCCTGACAAGCCACTGACGGCGTGCTCCTCGTACCGACCTATCTCCCTGCTCAACGTGGAAGCAAAGATCCTAGCGAAACTCTTGGCCTGTCGCCTGATTAAGCATCTACAGACCCTGATACACCCCGATCAATCGGGTTTCATGCCGCACAGAAGTACGGCACTGAATTTGCGGAGAGTCCATGGAGTCCTGGCGCGAGCGCATCTCCTCTCGGACCAGGCAGTCATATTGTCCCTAGACGCCAAGATGGCGTTTGATCTGGTGGAGTGGGAGTATCTCTTTGCGGTCCTTACTCGTATGGGCTTCGGCCCAAAATTTGTAGCATGGATACGGCTACTATATAGGTCACCCATGGCACAAGTGGTGGCGAACGGCCACATTTCGCAAACCTTCCCCCTGGGGCGAGGGACCCGGCAGGGGTGCCCGCTGTCACCCTTGCTCTTTGCGCTGGTGCTAGAACCTCTGGCTATTCTGCTCAGGGCAACGCCACTGTTTAGGGGCATCGCCTGGGAGGACGGCTGGGAGGATAGAGTATCCTTGTATGCGGATGACATGCTGATCTACATGACCAATCCCAATGAAGGTATTCCTGCCCTGCTGGCTCTGTGCGACGAGCACGGGAAGGCGTCCGGCTACACCCTGAATTGGTCCAAATCCATAATATTCGTCCTTCGGGGCCAGACACCCTTGTTGAGGCCTGACTGCCCCCTGCAATTGGCGGACGGCTCGTTTAAATACCTAGGTATTGTCATCACCGCAACTGCGGCGGACTTCTACACGGCGAACCTGGTGCCACCTCTGACACGTTTACGTGCGGACGTCAAATATTGGGCTACCCTTCCGCTGATCCTCCTAGGGCGGGCAGCGTTATTTAAAATGATGGCACTTCCTAGGTATCTCTACGTGTTGGAAAACGCCCCCCACGTGGTGGCTCCGCGCTACTTCCGCCAGGTGGCCGCACAGGTATCTGCCCTGTTGTGGAGCAACGGCCCTGCCCGTATAGCGCATGCAAAATTGGTTCAGGGCTGGTACGACGGAGGGATCGTCCTTCCCAACCTTCAATTGTATTATTGGGCATCCCAACTTAAGGTGATTAATAGCTGGATCCATGTTCCGCGGGATGACCCCGCTTATAGAGCGGACTGGTCGCAGTTAGGGACGGACGGCATGCTGTCAGTGTTATACAACCACTCACAGGTTCGTACGTTGCTTGGCCCAACGTTGCATACGGCTACCTTATGGCATGCGGCACAATCTCGACTGGGATGGAAGGGGAAGATTACTAAAATGACACCGTTGTGGGACGCGAAGTCTCTGGGGAACTTGAGATCCAGCAAAGGTTTTGCACGTTGGGATCAAATTGGGATCTCGGTAGTGGGAGACCTCTGGGAGCGGGGCTCGGTACTTGCATTCTCACAGCTACAGCAACAGTATGGTATGGGCCCCACTGAAACGTTCAGATATGTGCAAATTCGTCACGCCCTCCTTCAAGCCATTCCGCCTGACACCACACTCCCAGAATCGTCACCTTTGGAAGACAGGTTATTGACGGACTTTATGGAACAGAAGGCGACCTCTCTTACGTACAAGAAACTGGTTAACAATCTGGCAATTCCCACGCAGAAACTTAGAGAGAGGTGGGTTGAGGATGTAGGGGACATGGATGACACTGAGTGGAATGAGGCGCTGGCGTCACCGAGGGAAGTGGGCATATCGGCCAGGTTCAGATTAGTCCAGCTCAAGATCTTACACCGCACCTATTACACCAGGACACTTCTACACAGGATACAGAGGGCGCCACACCCCTTCTGTCTGAGAGGCTGTGGGGAGGAGGGTACATTACTCCATACACTCTGGGAATGCCCATTGATCCGGGAAGTCTGGAGACAAATCATGCGCACGTTATCCCAAGTCCTTGGGGTGTCACTTCTCCCTGAACCCCGTAAATGCCTATTGAACATTTGGGACCCTACAGACCTGAACAGGTATGGAAAGTTGTGGGTCACGTTGGCTGTGACAGTAGCAAAAAGAGACATTGCACAGAAATGGGGAGCCCCAGACGTGCCTACGGTGCATGGCTGGATTAGAAATATGGACATTCTGCTGGTGAAGGAGAGGGCGGTGTATGCGATGCGGGCTTGTCCCCGTAAATGGAATAAAGTGTGGTTGCCTTGGAACAAATACAGGGGGGAGCCGTGTGCACCCTTGCCGTAGGACGAAGATATGGAGTCAGATGAAGAAGATGAATAAGAGGGAGGGACTGATATGTGATACTATGAGTTGTGGTGGGATGGAGCGGGACCTCGAGGACACCATTGAACGCATATACGGAATGTGTGCAGTAGATGGGGACTTGTCTATGTATGGCTACAACGTTCTAATGAGATGATGACACCTGTTAGGTTTTCACAGTTGTGATTTTGGTTCTATTTGTTGAATTTGCTAAGCATTCAGGACTGTAAGCTAAATGGGCGAATTGCGCACTGGACCGGAGCTGAAAGTTTTGTCGAATACACATGACTGCTGAGCTATACTGTTTATTTCATTCTCGTCTGTACTAGTATACTAATCGCTAAAGTTTGATAATTGTGAGAACTCACCGGATCCTGAATTGCTTTGGATACTAGTGAGAAACTGAAAGTCAATGATGTGAATGTAAATGTTTTAAGTGCCTTTTTGACAATAAAATGTTTTACAAAAAAAAAAATAAAAAAAAAAAATGAGACAGCCGCAACAGGTAATACAGAATCAATTGCCTCAAGCCCCTATGCCAGATTTTGTGAGTCAACCATAATACAGTGTGGACACCGGAATTCGGGAGGGAAGTGGTAAGAAAAATACAGTAACACCAAGGTTTCTTTTACAGGACACATTTTTTGAGACGGAGGATGACACATATTGATGGTGCCTGAGATGGGGAAAGAGGATTGCCATACTTGGCACATCCTTACCGGTAGATCAGTCAGGTCCTTACATTGAAGGGACAGTGGAGAGAAATTATGTAACCTTCTTGTTGGACACTGGTGCTACCCGTTCTACTGTGAGAACAGCAGACATCCCAGACCTACCCCTCTCGGGAGAAGCGATCCAAGTAGTGGGCGTTTCTAATAAACAAATTAGGACCCCTGTCACAGAGCCTATGGAAGTTTGTATTGGCAACTTCCGAGAAATCCACAAATTCGTAGTGTGCGATTCTAGCCTTGTAAACTTGCTAGGAAGAGATCTACCGTGCAAAATGAACTGCATAATCTTTTGTACGCCAAATGGTGTTGAAATTCAGACTCCAGATGAGGATAGAGTGTATAAAATTATGCTAGCCAAACAAGAAGCAGAAGTTTAAAAGATATCTCTAGAAAATTTACCAGGAGATCTAAAGATTTTTTATAAATCCTGATGTGTGGGATTTTACTGAGAAAGAGGTAGGCCTAATGGCAGATGTCGATCCCATAAAAGTGACAGTGAAGGAAGGTGCAGTTTACCCAAATATTCGACAGTACAAAATGAGACCCGAGATAAAAGCAGGAGTTGCACTAGAAATAGGGAGGTCCATGACCTGCGTAAAATTAATAAAATTTTTGTTCCATGTTGCCCAGTCGTACCAAATCCAGCTGTGATTCTGTATCAAGTACCATGTGGAGCAGGATGGTTCACTGTAATTTATTTATGCCATGCTTTCTTTTCCATCCCGCTGCATCCAGATAGCAAATTTTTATTTTTGTTCAAATTTGACAACCATGTTTACGTTTGGAATCGTGTCCCTCAGGGGTACACTGAAAGTCCATCCATTTCTAATCAGATTTTGAAAAAGTGCCTTGAATCACTTGTACTGCCTGGAAAATCTGTCCTGGTGCAGTTTATCGATGACCTATTGCTGGCATCGACAACAAGAAATGACTGTGTGATTGATTCCATTGCGTTGTTGAACCATGTTGCAAAAGGTGGACATAAAATATCTCCAGAGAAATTGCAATACTGTACAACTTAAGTAAAGTATCTGGGACACCAGATAGAAAGAGGGGTCAGGAGAGTGACATCTGAAAGAATCAAAATAATTCAAAACATGAAACTGCCTCAAACTCAGAAAGGAATCAGAATGTTTCTCGGAGTTGTAGGTTACTGCAGGCATTGGATTGTGGGATTTGCAGTGCTAGCAAAACCATTGATTCAAATGACAAATAAATGAGCAAAAGATCCAGTCGAGTGAGATGATGAAAGCATGACTGCCTTTATAAAACTGCATTACAGTTTATGTGAAGCTCCAGCATTAGGGATGCCAGACTATTCAAAAGAGTTTGCACTATTTTGTGACACGAGAGACAATTGTGCACTTTCAGTCCTAACCCAGACCCATGGGTTAATGCGACGACCTGAGGCAAATTTTTCTGCAACATTGGACCCAGTGGCATCTGCACTGCCAGGTTGTCTGAAAGCAGTAGCGGCAACATGCATGAGTCTAGAGCAAAGTGAATCCATTGTCATGGGACATCCTGTAACAGTGTATGTTCCACATTCAGTCGTGATTCTGCTAACCAGAACATGTACTCAGCACCTAACACCCAGTCAGATGACTAAGTATGAAAGAATTATCCTTGGTTCTGAAAATGTGACGATAGTGAGATGCACTATTCTAAATCCAGCAACCGTATTGCCCAATTCTCACTTTGAAGAAGTCAGAGAGGAAGTCGAACATAATTGTATCGACTTAACTGAATTCAGTATCAAACCTCGCTCAGACAGACGGGAAGAACCTTTAAAAGACCCAGACCATGAGTTATTTGTAGATGGCTCATGTATGCGCCATGAGGAAGGAGGACTAAGCGCTGCTTTTGCTGTATGCGCTCTATCGAATATAGTCGAAGCATCCTATTTACCAGGAGTCAAGTCTGCACAAGTAGCCTAATCGATTGCTTTAATAAAAGCGTGCAAAATTGGGAAAAATTGAAGAGTAACCATTTACACTGATAGCCGGTATGGTTACGGGGTTGTGCGTGACTTTGGACAGCTCTGGATGCAAAGGAAGTTCATGACTTCTTCAGGAACTCCTATCAAAAATTGACAATATGTGAAAGAATTACTTGAAGCAAATAAATTACCTAAAGAATTGTCCGTGGTCAAATGTGCTGCTCACCATCTGGAACTAACAGAGTGACAGCCGGTAATCATTAGGCTGACCAAGTGGCTCAACATTGTGCCAAGTATAAAATGGCAATAAGCAAGAAAATTGAAGCATGTGGAAACAGCTGCCAACTTATGCTATTCAGTGGTGTGAATACATAGGAAGAAGTGAGAGATTTACAAGGTGAGGCAGAGCCCAAAGCAAAAGAAGACTGGCAGAAAATAGTGTGTCAAGTGAAACCAGAAGATGGCATAATAGTCTACCTAGATGGGAGACCAGTGTTACCTGACTGTATGCTTGCACCAATGGCTAGAATGTACCATGGGGACACACAAATTGGGAGATATGCTATGGTGAGACTGTTTAGAAGGGACTGGTTCAATGCAAAGTTCAGGAACATAGCAGAGAGTCTTTGCCAGAGATGCCTTACATGTCAACAATTAAACCCTGGTAAGAAAACTGGAGTGTGCCCTGGGAAAATTGGGAAAGCAGAAAGCCCTTTCTTTAGATTACAAATTGATTTTATTCAGTTACCTGCTTGTCGAGGATTAAAATATGTTTTGGTCATTGTCTGCCTGTTTTCTAAATGGGTGGAAGCATACCCTACTCGCAGGAATGATAGCATAACAGTAGCCAAACGTTTCTTAAGGGAACTCATCCCAAGGTTCAGTTTTCCAGTAACGATTGAGTCAGACCGAGGAAGGCCCTTTAATAATGAAATTATCAGTCTAATATGTGAAGCATTCAAAATTGAGCAAACACTGCACTGTGCATATCGCCCAGAGGCTTCTGGAGTGGTAGAGCAATTGAATGGCACGATTAAAACAAGGTTGGGAAAGATGTGTGAATCTACCAAATTGGAATGGCCTGATGCTTTACCTCTTGTTCTGATGGGACTCAGAAGCATTCCAGACAAGAAAACAGGCTTGAGTCCCCATGAGATATTCATGGGAAGGACAATGAGGCAAGCATGTGTGCCAGGACATCAGCTGTTACCTATATCTAATGATTTAGTGTTGGAGTACTGCAAAGAGTTGGCTGACCAAGTGCGTTCTATCTCTCACCAGGTTGGGGAAGACACAGAATCCAGACATTCAACTCCAGCACATGAGCACATGATTTGAACCCTGGAGATTGGGTTGTGATAAAGATTCACACTCAGGAATCTTGCCTAGCACCAAGGTGGGGAGAGCCACATCAAGTAATATTTGTCACCACCACAGCTGTAAAGTGCAATGGAATCCCCAACTGGATCCATCAGAGCACACCAAATGGATACCAGAACCTGACGAAGTTGAGGCTGAAGGTTGTGCAGCTGAAGGGTCTCAAGAAGTTGATCCTGAAGTAGTTGACGAAGAGCAACTGAGCACCAGTCACGATGAATGGATCCCAGTGGTTGACATACCTGAAATCAGAGTGAGAAAAAGAAGCCAAACATATTTAGATAGTCAGACTGATAGTGAAGACGAGATAGGTATAGAAGAACGTACTCAGATTACAGAAATCCAAACTATTGGTAATCATGAGGAGGACCAGATAAGGAAAGAGCAATATACTCAGACCAACAAAAGCCCTACCAGAACTCCATTGTCTGAGGAGGGACAGATAGGTACTAGTCAAAACGCACAGGCGGAAGACAATCAAGAATCTGCAAGACCTGTGCAGGACCAGACAGACCAGTCAAAGGGATTCAGGATGAAGAAAAAACACCAGGCCCAACAAAGTTGTATCCTGAATCAGGTCAGATTAGGATAGAAGGATCAATAGAGGCAGAAGGGTCAACTGTATTAAGCCCTGGGGTAGGTGAGTTAGAGAGGAAACCTGAAGTTGACGAAAATCAAGTTGTGCCACAACTTAGAGAAAACAAAAGAACACTTGAAGAATCAGAAAGCACAGTGCCAGCTAAAAGACTCAGAAAAGGTGATAAATTGCCTGGTTTTGTTGAAAGACTGAAATATCGCCTAGTGACAATAGATGAGAAACCTGAACAGGTGGACGAAGTAACTAGTCCAACTGAACCATCCACAAGCAATCAAAGAAGGAGAAGTCCACGCCTGAAAAAGCTGAACAATAAATTCAAAGGCCCTGAATGGACATACGTCATCACTGAAGATTTAGAGAATTTGGAAATCAGTGATGAAAGTGATGAAGAATTGATTGCTGATCAAGATATTGAAAAAGTTAGACAAACTTGAGATAAATCACAGGTGTATTCTGTGGAAATTCTCAAAGAGGGGTTAAGAGTAACTGGAAACTTGAAAATAAGTTGTGTAGGATATGCATATGTAGAGTATTGATAGTACTTGTAGTATGACTAGGACTGACAATAGCAATTCCGTACTTGATGGCTGCTAAGCAAAATAACACTAGTATAAACAGAAAGATAGCGCACCACAAACGAGATAGGGTAGACTTAGAAGCACCAGATGAGATAGAATTACATCACATTAGAAATAGAACAAAACTGAAATGAATATATTTGATACTATTAGTACATTATGTAGAGACTATGCAGATTAGTGATTGTTATGTCTGTATGAAATTACCTACTTCTGTAGCTGAAGGTGTTACCTACCATCATTTACCCCTGACCTATGGCATTTCCTGTAGCATATTAACTAGCCTGTTTTATAAAACTGGAAGGTTACAGTATTAATATTCTACTATAGATGTTATTTTTCCTAAGGTTCCTGTCTGTAGAAGAATGAATCCTGTCCATAGTGCTAAAGATGCCCAATTCTTTGGAGAATTTTTCCTAACAATGAAAGAAATAGATATAGCACACAAAGACAATCTAACATGTAATTTACACGAAGAAGAAAAGGTATTTTTAAACTTAATAGAGAAAAGGAGGCAGGATTTCCATAGGAAAGCCACTGAAACACAACCCCAGATACCCAAATGGGCTGAAAGGGAGGAATTTATGGCAACTGGCAAACGTCATGCTGCTATGTCTTTGTACTTTGAAAAGATGGGGGAAATTTGTCTCCATAGAAAGAAAACTGAGTATAACAATGCATTCATAGGTTCCAGTGAATGTGACACAATTTCCTCATAATTGGGGGATGGGGACTAAAAAGGGTAACTGATCCAGTATTTCCTGGAGTTTATTACATTATTACCTGCACACAGGCAGCCCGGACAAGCCTGTCTCCACCAGCAGCACGCGACTTCGCTCCTGGGGCCCTGACGCTGTGGTCTCGCCGCCTAAACTCCATCGCGGCGGCTGGAGTCTACAGCTCCCAGAGGGCTGAGCGGCAACTTCCGCCCACTTCCTCCTGCAGCGCGCCCGGAGGCGCTACTAAAGCGGGGCTCTTCCTCGACGGAGCGGGGATTATCTTACCTTGCACACAGGCAGCCCGGACAAGCCTGTCTCCACCAGCAGCACGCGACTTCGCTCCTGGGGCCCTGACGCTGTGGTCTCGCCGCCTAAACTCCATCGCGGCGGCTGGAGACTACAGCTCCCAGAGGGCTGAGCGGCAACTTCCGCCCACTTCCTCCTGCAGCGCGCCCGGAGGCGCTACTAAAGCGGGGCTCTTCCTCGACGGAGCGGGGATTATCTTACCTGCACACAGGCAGCCCGGACAAGCCTGTCTCCACCAGCAGCACGCGACTTCGCTCCTGGGGCCCTGACGCTGTGGTCTCGCCGCCTAAACTCCATCGCGGCGGCTGGAGACTACAGCTCCCAGAGGGCTGAGCGGCAACTTCCGCCCACTTCCTCCTGCAGCGCGCCCGGAGGCGCTACTAAAGCGGGGCTCTTCCTCGACGGAGCGGGGATTATCTTACCTGCACACAGGCAGCCCGGACAAGCCTGTCTCCACCAGCAGCACGCGACTTCGCTCCTGGGGCCCTGACGCTGTGGTCTCGCCGCCTAAACTCCATCGCGGCGGCTGGAGACTACAGCTCCCAGAGGGCTGAGCGGCAACTTCCGCCCACTTCCTCCTGCAGCGCGCCCGGAGGCGCTACTAAAGCGGGGCTCTTCCTCGACGGAGCGGGGATTATCTTACCTGCACACAGGCAGCCCGGACAAGCCTGTCTCCACCAGCAGCACGCGACTTCGCTCCTGGGGCCCTGACGCTGTGGTCTCGCCGCCTAAACTCCATCGCGGCGGCTGGAGACTACAGCTCCCAGAGGGCTGAGCGGCAACTTCCGCCCACTTCCTCCTGCAGCGCGCCCGGAGGCGCTACTAAAGCGGGGCTCTTCCTCGACGGAGCGGGGATTATCTTACCTGCACACAGGCAGCCCGGACAAGCCTGTCTCCACCAGCAGCACGCGACTTCGCTCCTGGGGCCCTGACGCTGTGGTCTCGCCGCCTAAACTCCATCGCGGCGGCTGGAGACTACAGCTCCCAGAGGGCTGAGCGGCAACTTCCCCCCACTTCCTCCTGCAGCGCGCCCGGAGGCGCTACTAAAGCGGGGCTCTTCCTCGACGGAGCGGGGATTATCTTACCTGCACACAGGCAGCCCGGACAAGCCTGTCTCCACCAGCAGCACGCGACTTCGCTCCTGGGGCCCTGACGCTGTGGTCTCGCCGCCTAAACTCCATCGCGGCAGCTGGAGACTACAGCTCCCAGAGGGCTGAGCGGCAACTTCCGCCCACTTCCTCCTGCAGCGCGCCCGGAGGCGCTACTAAAGCGGGGCTCTTCCTCCGCGTCGCGGACGCGCGCGGACATCGCCGGGCGAAGCCCGGGCAAAGGGCGGGCCCTCTGAGGCCCTCAGAGGTCATCAGTGGTCGGGCGGGCCACCCCACTAACATTTCCCTCGTAAGGTTTGTTTCCTATCTGGCAAATAGAATGGGCGATTGTACTGACATAAGCACCACTGTTGATGTCCCTCTCCAGGAAATAGTTGTCCCAACTTCATTATTAACATCCTTTGAGACACTAATTGATACCGCGTTCAATGAGATTGTGGAAACTGAAAGAAGGTTTTCTATGGGCCCTATGAATACTAATCAACCACATGCCACGAGTTGCTCAAACGGCAACACCCATATAAATCCAGAGGTCATAGTGGTTAAATCATCACATCCTGCGGTTACTGTGCCCATTGTCCTGGATGATGAAAACACTGTCATATACATAGCCCCAGAAGTAACTCCTGATTTGTCATCAGAACCAACACGTGCTGAGGCTACCACTAAGGTATGTGATAATGCTGCTGCTAAGAGAAAGAGGGCTCCTGTAAAATTAACCCACAATAAAAGGAAGCAGCCATTAAGGAGTGTAAACCAACCTACGCCACAAAGTATGTGGACTAGGGGGAAGAAACAGAAATTAAAGCAACAAATTGTATCTGTGCAGGAACAACCTCACCTGGGTGATGTTGTAGTCATAAATAACGATGACTCAAACTCCATGTCTAGTTCGACCCAGACTGAGTTCCCCAATGTAAACAACATAAACAGTCACCACTCTAAATCAGAGGGGAATCTCATTGAGACCATCGCAGATACTATTTTTAAACAGCTCGAAGGTCAAATGAATAAACAATTTAATAATATTTTTAAAAGACTTGACAGACTGGAAAACCTAATCAAAAATGATGATGCCAAAAGAAAAGGTGAGCTTGGACAAAATAAGAGTAGAACGTCTGCTAAAGGATCTGGAATCCACCACTCATGTTCTCACCAGGGGGGATCAAGATACCAACAAGGCTAAGGATTTACAGGTTGCTACCAATCCACTACCGACTATTACATCTGCGGTTACTAAAAGCTATAGCACAAGAGGTGGCAACCAGTCCGTTCCCTTAACTAAATCCCCATTGCCCCCAAGTAAAGCTACCAGTGTTTCTGATAAACCTTCCGTTTCCCCTACTGCTGTAACTGGTTTGGTCATGACAACTAACAAGAGTAATTCAGCGGCACGTACTACTACAGTGCAGAAGGCCGCTTCAAACCCCAGCCAGCGCCACAATAAAATCACATGTGAAGACACTAGGCCTACTAAACATCAAGGCCCCGCCTTACATCTTCCACCTGAGGCTTGTCCTTATGTCTTAGTTCTGGCTGGTATCCCATCCCTTAGGGAAGGTCAAGGAGAATCGTGGGTTCAACTGCATAATAAGTGCATAGATTGGTTAACAAAGCATAAGGGGGTGGGCTATGACATCTCTAAAGAGATTTTATCCACAAGGCGAGTAACCTGGGTTGGTCCTCTCTTTAAAAACATTAATGGGGACTGTATTGTAATTAACTTTAGAAATCCAGGCACTGCAAAATTTTTGTTGAATAAAAACTTCGCCCGACATGGCCCATCTACTGTGGTGACCCCCTTACCACTGAATTACTTTTACCGTCCCCCACACAAAATGATGCAGCCCCCACCGGTTTTTCCGTTACACAATAGGTTTGCAATACTTCAGGATCTAGAAACATTGGATTGACTGCCTCCCACTACCACAGAACTGATTTCTGTGTGCTCTGCTACTGACCGGCCAGTGGAAATACTTCCTGAGGTATCTTTGTTAACATCCAAGACTTTTGTACCTAGTATACACTGTGAAGAGCAGGGGCACACTATAGTGAAACCCGTTTTAGCGTGCTCTGCTACTAACCGGTCAGCGGAAATATCTCCTGAGGCACCTCTGTTGACACCTAAGATCTTCTCAGTTGGTACATCATGTGAACAACAAGGGCACACCACAGCAAAACCTGTTCTAGGATTTGTCCAGGGCCCCTATTCAAGTCCAGATAATATCCTAAAAATTCTTAGCTGGCACATTGCCGGTCTGAAGGCCAAGATGGAAGTCACCTCTTGGAAAGACTGGGTTAACTGCCACGATATATTAATGTTCCAAGAAACCTGGTGCACTGACGATTTGTTATTTGAGGGGTTTAGCTGCCACAATAGAACTGTCCAAGCCCCCACGTTTGGACGCCCAAGTGGTGGACTATCAATCTGGATAAAAATTAATGCGGAAGTTAAAGTAGACACACTACTAACCCATTGTCCTAGCTTTATGGCATTATCATATACTCAGAGGACAAGATTATGTTTGATCAATTTCTATAACAACGATTTTTTGTCCCAACCTAATCCTAATTTTATTCTTTTATTTGATTTTATTGATGTAATTATGGATGGACAGAAATTTGGGAAATTTGATGGTATCTGTCTAGGAGGAGACTTTAACGCTCATATACACCCAAGAAACCCTCCATGCAAAAGAGGCATTGAACTGTCAAATTTTCTGATAACTAGTGATCTTGTAAATTGTATGGAATATGTAGGTATGGAAGATAGCACCGCCCCATTTTCCACCTTTATTGGTCATGGGGGTGGCACTACAATTGATTATGTTTTTGTTTCACCTTCTGTCGCCAATGCCCTAACAAGGGCTGAAGTTGTATGTAGAATTTATAGCGACCATTACCCAATTGTCAATAACTTATCACTTTTGAGGGGCAAGTGTTTACGGAATGAAATAGGTGCTAAAAATTTGAAGGTTTCTACTGATAAACTGAGGGTAATTTGGAAGGGCGCGGATAATAGGGGAATCCTAGCCGAAATTATTAAAAAACACCCAGTCTTGATCGAAAATTGTCTCACTATTGATGACCATGGGGTTAACATAATCACGTCATTCTCTGAACTTTGTACTGTAATAAAAGGTGAGATTTCCAGACCAGCTTCTAGTAAAGCTGTGGAAACACCTAGATGGTTTGATGCTCTCTGTTCAAAGGCAAACAGGAATTTGAGAGCTGCCCTAAAAGTTGAACCAAGGGACTTACCTCAAATAAGGCTGCTTAGAACAGAGTATAAACGTACCCTACGTACCAGATCAAATGAACTGCTTAAAACCCACTGGGGTTCCCTGGCACGCTCAGCCGAATTGAAAGATACCACAGGGTTTTGGAAGGAGGTAAAGGAGATAAGATCCATAGGCTCTAATTTAACGGAAATTAATTGTAACATCACCGGTCCTATCTGGGTTGAACATTTTGCCAAAATTTATGCAACACCAGATAATCCTCCTTTGACTGTACCCCCTTTAAGCCCACTTAATATCTCTGTATCTGAAGTTGAGGATGCCATATCAGAAAGCGCTGGAAACAAAGCGCCTGGTCCTGATGGGCTCTCAATTGACCAGTTGAAGTGTGAGCCCGATTTTTGGGCCCCACTGTTATGCAATGTTTTTAATAATTTAACAAATGGGCAAATTCCAAAAACATGGTCTTGTAGTATAATCGTTCCCATCTTTAAAAAGGGTGACAGGCTGGACCCGGGGTGTTACCGCCCCATCTCATTAATTGATAACACCTTGAAAGTTTTGGGGCGGATCATATTTAAAAGGATTAGAACTTGGGCAGACGAGAGTAAGATCCTACATCCCAGCCAGCTTGGTTTCCGCAGTAGCGTCGGAACGGTGGAACAATGCTTAAACCTGAACCTGATAATGGCGAAATATAATATTGCCAAGAAATCCCCTCTATATTTTGGATTCATGGATTTGAGTTCCGCTTTTGATTTTGTTAACCGCTCCCGCCTTTGGTCCACCCTTTTGGATTATGGTTTAGATGATTATTTGGTCCACTTTTTAGCTTTTTTACATCATGATTTAAAAGCATGTGTGCGTATCAATCAATCTGGCGAAGTTTCTGATGATATTAGCATTGGTAGGGGGGTCAGACAAGGGTGTGTGCTGGCCCCCCTCCTGTTTATTTTGTACATTAATAAATTAAGCGACTCCCTGAGTGCTTTAACTAAAGACGTACCTCATGTAAATGGGGCCCCTATACCCACCCTTCTTTATGCTGACGATGCGGTCCTGATGGGCCGCACACCAAAGGCACTCCGCATTTTAATTTCAGGATTTGTACGTTTTATGGCCGATTTAGGCTTGTCAACTAATTTTAAAAAATCATTAATCATGAGCTGCGGCCCTAAAAATTATAAAATTGCTGAGATCAAATCAGGGACAAATGTTTTGAAAAGTACCAGCACCTTTCCCTATTTGGGGCTGTTATTTTCAAACACTGGTTCGTGGCATGCACATGTATCTTATGCAAGGAATAAGCTGGGTAAAGCCATAAACTGTGTCACTTCTCTGAGACAACCCAACTATGCTGATGTAATCACACCTTTAGTTAAGATCTATAAAACTCAATGTATGGCAACTGGTACTTATGGCGCCGAGGTGTGGGGTTATACGAACTGTTCCCACATTCAAACGGAAGAAAATAGGTTTTGCCGGAAGGTGCTTGGCGGGGTCATTTGTTCCCCTAACTATGTATGCCACAACGAATTAAACATCTCATACATAGAAGACTTTGTAAGATCAAGACCAGCACTCTTCTGGCTAAAGCTATGGAACAACCCGGCTGCCATTTTGACCCGTGAAATAATCTCAGATTGTCTGAAATGCGACAGGGCACACTGCATACCATGGTTAAAAGCGGTAAAAGATTGCCGTGAAAGTGTAGGGCAGGGTTCTCTGTTCCTTACGCCAAGCTTAATAAACCGTTCCCACAAGACCATTATTCTTAGGGCACTATATGATCTATATGGAGTAGAACGGGAAAGGAAGAACTCGGTTAAAAGTACTGTTACCAAATATATGGGCTATTCTGAACCCCACATCAAACATCCAGGACCACCATACAGGTATTTACGTTTGCACCTTGGAAGGTGGAACAGGGGTTTACTGTTTCGTTTTCGAGATGGAAGTATAGTAAATTTACTAAATTTTCCTTTGGGTTACAACAAACATCTAGAAACTCTAAATTGCCCATGTAACCCTATTATGAAACAGAGCCTTATGCATTTTTTGTTCTTCTGTAGCTTTTATAAAAAGCTTTCCGTTCACTATTTAATGCCCTATTGTAGAAAACATGAACTGACAAATTTTAAATTAGCATTTAGGTCTTTTTTACTATTAGGATCAGATGAAGATATATTCAGGGTAAGCTGTTTTCTTAAAGCTGCCGTCAGATCACGTGCCACTTTATATACTGAGGTATAACAATTGCACACTGCACCTACTTTTATGCTTCTCCTAGTTGCATTTTTCTTTTCTTTGTAAAGATCTCTTTATGTGGTCACACTTATAATGCTGCTTTCACCCATCCATTTTTTAAACTATGTATGTAAGAATGTATCTTTTTAACTGTATTTTTAAATTATGTATAAAGTGTTCTTTTTTAATATATGAAAGGACAAATTTCGTGTAGATATGGAATTGAAATTTGATCATGTATGATTGTTCTTAATCTCGTTTTCCAGATGTCATTATTCTACTGTAAAGCTTTTATTATATTTGTCTGTACTTTTATGGATGTTTTTATTTCCGAATAAAGATCTTTTGACTTTGACTTGACTCTTACATTTGTGGGAACAAAGCTTACTTTAAGCTACCTGATCATTGGTATGGGAGTTGCTATTTCGGAATAGTATTCCCAAAGGTATACCATGTAAAAAGAATCACTGGAAGCAATGAACATGAAAATGAACTAACACGTTATAAAAGAGCTAGTTTTGCAGAAATTGTAGGTGATATATTCAGTGCATTGATACCTTCAGTGGGAGTGGTCCTGAATACACAAAAAATTAGCAAATTGTCTACAGTGGTGCATTGCTTATCGACTGACACTGCTGGAGGATTCTTATTGTTCAATACCGAATTGGTTGCGATCAGATCAATGGTTTTACAAAATCGACTTGCTCTTGATATATTATTAACAAAAGATGGTGGAGTCTGTAGAATGTTGAAAGCGCAACATTGTTGCACTTACATACCTGATAAAAGTGTTGAAATTAGAAGGTATGTAAGGAACATTACTCATTTGGAAGAAGAACTGAAACCACTGGAAGTTGATAGTGCATGGAAGAGACTTATAGATGGTCTCTCCTCTATTGGTACTTGGATATCTAATGTAGGTAGAAGTATTGTAGGTAAAGTACTGATGCCAATAATGGGAATACCACTAATAATATTGGTGATAATGATTTGGTGCAAATGCTGCAGAAATAGAAAAAGGTACACTGTGAATGAGAAAACGAAGAAAAGGAAAATTGATGAGATTCAAATGGAAGAGCTAAAGGGGGACATTTATAAAAGAATGAACGTTTATCAGAATAATGGTAAAAAGAAAAGTCCCCAAGTAATTGAATAAATGGAATTGGGAGAGTGTTGAAGTTGGCATCTGGGGCCCGATGCAGGTGGCCCAAATACCGGTCGGTAATACCGAAAATTGGTAGATTTCAGCGTTACCGACCTGTATATAGCAATCCCCAATGTAGGAAAGGAATCGGTAATAAGGAATCAGTAAATACGATTCCTTATTACCGATTTCTAACTTACTGATTCGGATTTACCTAACACTCATACCGAATCAGTAAATAAGAAAAGGTAAAAACGAGAAAAGAGATGTAGAAAAATTCGGTAATACCGAATTTCTTAAAATTCAGTATTTAAGAGTCGGTAATTACCACTGACTGAAAGCAGGTGGTAATCAGGTGCAGTGTATTTAAACAATCCTAAAATGCAACAGTGTGATCACTATGGCGGCCCTCCATGTTATTGCAAGGCGGCTATGGCTACAGGCAGCAGGAGTGAGGATCTGGAGACGGGAGAAGTGCGTTTACAGACAGCCCATCACACTCTTCCAACTGACTGAGGCAGAGATCCATGAAAGGTATAGGCTACACCCCCAAACCATCCTGGACCTGATAAGGGACCTGCACCCAATCCTGGAGCATCCAACACCAAGGGTGCATACTATACCACCACATGTGCAGGTGCTCTGTAGCCTACACCTACTTGCATCTAGCAGTTACCAGGGGGTGATAGCTGCGGTAGGTGGGGTGTCACAGAGTTGCCTGTCCCGTTTCTTTAACAAGTTCCTGGATGCCATGATGCAGAGAATGCATCACTACATAAGCTTCCCAACCACACAGGCGGAACTGCTGAAAACCAAGACAGACTTTTACAAAAAAAGGCACAGTTCCCGCATGTTATAGGGTGCATTGATGGGACACACATTCCAATCTGCCCTCCTACAACCACTGAGTACATCTACCGAAACAGAAAATCCACCCCTTCCATTAATGTGCAGGTAATCTGCGATGCAGCCAACTTAATCACCGACATTGTGGCCAAATTTCCTGGGAGCACTCATGACTCATACATTTTCCAGAACAGTGGGATCTACACACACCTGGCTGCGGGAGAATTTGGAGAAGGTTACCTGCTAGGTAAATCACTGTGACACACCCTGATGTATACTGCAGATGAATGTGTTGGTGACTGTTATTAATGGCACTGTCTTCCCCACCTAGGTGATGGCGCTTATGCTGTGCGGTCATTCATCCTCACTCCTTACCTAAACCCATTTACCCCAAGTGAGAAACAATACAATGTGGCGCACAAATCAACACGCAACGTTGTGGAGCGCACGTTTGGACTATTGAAAAGCAGGTTCCGCTGCCTCCACAAAAGCGGAGGTGCACGTCAGTACACACTCATCATTTGCTGCACGATCATCGCAACTTTTGATATGCTGCATACCCTTGCCACTAAGAAAGGTACAGAAGTTGAATTAACTGACTCTGAGGACGATGATGATGAATTTGCACAGCCATAGCCCAACGCAGCAGGATTGGCGCAGCACCAGATGGGAGACAAAGACGGGCTGAGATCACATGCAACTATTTTTGAGTAAGTAAGGAGACACAGCCAGTTGTTGCATTTGAATGACAAAGTTTAATATATTGGCACTATGCCACTACACGAAGAGCTCAACATGGCAGTCCTATTTGTAACCACCCTACGAGGATGTCATGGGTTAAGTCACCCAGTTAAGTACACAAAGTGTGGCTTGCATTAACACCTGCAGCCACGCACAACATTGCTGGATTCCCTTTGCAGACTATCGTCACCTGCAATCGATGCAGTGCCAGCCCCATGACGTCTGCTTCTCCTCCTGGTCTCAGTTGCAGGGGGCGTTATACTGCTGCGACTTGTTGTCTCCTCACTGTCCCCCACATCACCTGCACCAGTATTGGAAGCCTGAGTAGTTAGGAGAACTTCAAGTGCAGTTGTAACTTTTACAAACCCCCTTCAAACATCATGGCTGCAGTATGCCATCCCTTCCTGCATGGCCACGGAGCGCCTTCACAGCAGAGAAGTAGCAGTTGAGAGGCGGTTCACCGCCTTTGTATGATTCTCCATCTTCTGCCTCTCCCTGCGCCATGCCATCCTGTCCTCATCAAGCTTGCTGCACAGCAGCATTACTGACTGGGACATGTCCCTCATGCCCTCAGCCACTTCCTTCATGCCCTCAGCCAGCGTTGTGTTCATTGAGCAGATACCCTTCTCTATGTTCTGCATGTTTGCAGTCATGTGTCTCATCTGCCGCTGTACTGATTGTATTGCTTTACCTTGCAGGTGCTGAACCTTTAACATGTTCGCCTCCAGACCTGCAAACTCCCCATGCTCCTCACCCTGCAAAGGTGGACTGGGTTCCCTAGCCCTGTAGCATCTGGCACCTGTGTGTGATCGTTCTGTGGGGGATTGTGATCCTGCATTATTGCCATCCACTGGCACTGTTGACTCTTCTCCACCCCTGCTGTCTTCCAAGGACAACTCCATCTCTTGGAGTCTGACAACTGCATGCCTCCTGGGTCCTGTTACTGCTGGTGGTGATGCTGGCAGTGGTGGTGATGCTAGCAGTGATGGTGATGCTGGCAGTGGTGGTGATGCTGGTGGTGGTGGTGTGGTGTGCCCTGCAGTTGCAATGGCTTCCTCCGATCTCTCCCTCCGGGGTCCCTATCCTGCCTTGTCATGTGCAGAACTGCGTGATGTCTCGCCTGTGGCCACAAATTGCACATTAGCTCGCTAGTCTTGCAGCACTACGTAATAATAATAAATTTTAGTATCTGCCAATCTATCTGACTGTCCTCTGCTGCTCTGCTGTGTGTCACATGCCTTTGTGTTCAGTGGGATGACTGTTATGATAGGTGTTACACAGACTACATCTCCCATAATGCATTGCTGGAGTTTACTGATACATGTACTGGAGTGGGATTCCCCCTTGCCTCATTGGGGAATGGGGTCAGGGAGTGGGGGGCGCAGCTTGGTGTGCATGCATCTTACCTTGTTTTTTGGCAGCTCTGGCTGAGCTGTCTGCATCCCCGATTCCGCTGACTCTGTCAGGCTCAATGGTGGACTCCACCAGCTGTTCCAGTGCAGTCAGTGCAGGTACCCTGTTTCTTCCTCCTCCTGCCAGGCTGGCTTGTTTTTTCCTTTCAGCCATCTTCTTCTTTGTGAGGCTCCTGACATCGTACCACCTTTTTTTAGTACCTCTATTTCACGGTGGGTCACTTCAATCGCCTTCACATGTTCCTGTATTCCAAGCCATATTTTCCTTTTCTCGGATTCTGGCACTTGCAGTGACTGTTTCCCAAACAGCTTTGTGTGTTCTCTAACCACCTCGTCAATCAGGACCTGCAGCTCCCTTTCGCTAATTTTTAGCTTTCTTTTCCTTTCTGCTTCCTCGTTTTCAGTCTCCTTGTTGGCCATTATGGAGTTTGTGTCATGAAAAGTTCTTACAGTTGCTCCTGTGTTCTCCTCTGCACTCCCTGCCTCTCCAGAAGATTCTGATTCAGTGCACCTGCATCGGTGTGGCCACTTCCTGGTTGGGAGGTGGGGTGGATGCACAGGACTGGCTGATTCCTCAATTGCTACTATTTTGAATTACAGATTCAGTATTTGCCGATTCGGTAATACAGAATCGGTAATACAGTTCGGTATTAGGGATTTGGTATTGTTTTTTCTGAATTTTACTGAATCTGTAAAAAATACCGATATTTTACCTAAATTGTAAATTCCGAATTCTTAATACCGAATCTGTAAAATACAGTATTAAGAATTCGGTATTTCACATTTACCTACATATGGCCGCTGGTTCCTTAATTTGTGATGATATAAAATATCATCAAAGAGGGGATTGATGGAGCAAGGTTTCACATATATAGAAACTTGCTTGTACTCAGCCCTCTCTAAATAACCTGTAATATATTAACCAACATGTTTTGTTTACTAATATTTGCACTACATGTCAGGGGAAGCTTGCCTATGTGCTTTTACTAATAGTAACTCGAATGCATTAAAATGGGTGCCAAAAACACGGGAAACCTTCTGCGCATGCGTCTGTCACATCTACGTGGCATGGCGTACCTCTGCTTTGGTGGGAAATCTTTGCTTCTGCGCACTAGTGCCATAAATGGCTGCTTTAAAATCTCACATGCTAATGCTTATGCTGCAGCTTGTACTAAGCTTGTTCGTTCTGCTTAACTATTAATGCACAAGTTAAGTTAAAGTAATGGGGTTAGAGTAGAGATAAGTGGTATACAGTGCAATCATTTATTGTTGTATTCTAATATGTTTCTTTTTCACTTTGCTACTAGCTCGTACTTTGGGCCTGAATACTGTCACATCCTCCATCTTGGATGATGCCGCACACTCTGACTCTGAAATTGCTGAAGCATTGGCATTGAACCTCGGACAAGAAGCATCTTACCCACGATGTCTATGAGAAAATGCCCTTTTGACCTCAGGAGGAACTGAAGCCATATAAATTGTATCAAACTTATTGAACCGTATTGTTGGGCGGAATAAAGTCATGGGAAAGTAAATTGTGGGTAGGGATTCAATGAATATGAATCGAATTGAAATGACATCATCTTAGTATGGTGTGATGACCTCTCCTTTTCTTTCCAACCAATCACTGAAGGGGAACACATAGATTTGCAACATTTAGGGGTGGAACATTGCCCTCGAAATGGTATAACTAAGGTAGGTTTAGATAGAGAAATTGTCCGACTTGTCTAAATAGCTGCCCTGTCACTGACCCAACGCAATCAATAGGCGATTGAGAGCAGAGGTGCTGGCGCAGCACTCTGTCAGAAGAATCGATTACCTACTCAGGGTATTAATTGGCTTTTCCTAGAGAGAGGGGTGTGATGCTGGCGTGCACTTAGCTGAGGTCACCTGTCCTGATCTGCACATGTCTTGTCCCATGGGCACCTGATTAGTCAGGAGCCTTGTCCTGGTCTTTTTGCCACAGCCCGTGGCCAGGATTGGTCATTGCACCATTCTAGGTCAATATAATCCATGTGGTATGTCTTTGTGCTATTTCTCTTTCTCACCCTTCCCAGGTACCAATGTCTAAAGGTGTTACTGTGATTTCTTACAAACTTTATGTCCTACTGGTTTTATTCTTGCTTGTAAAATTTATGGTCACAAGATTGTGACTCTTTTCATCTTGACTCAGAAAATCTCTCATAGATAACAGTTTTAAAACTTTCCCCAAGTCTGTGGTTATTCTAAAAAGTAAATGTGTTTAAATATTGCCTGTTTATTCCAACTCCCTTTGATTCACAGGACTTATAATAAGATGACGTGGTTTGGTAAGTCATGGTTTACAGATATAAGTCCTAAACAGACCTCTGGGCAAACTGATAGGGTGACTAAATTAGTAATTAGTTAGGCAGGACTGCTAGTTCAAAGTGTGAATGTTATATGGGCCCAAGGTGAGTATGATAAACTGAACTAGTAGGTCCCTGCGCGCTCTATCAGTAGGACCAGGGACTTCACACCCTCTACTGAATCCACTCTCACGCCAGGACCATGGGCTCCAGCCCCTCTACTGTACTTACACAACACATACAGGACCAGGGACTTCGTACCCTCTACTGCATCAACTCAACTCGTTGCAGGACTAGAGACTCCACACGCTCTACTGCACTTACACAACTCACGGTAGGACCAGATCTAATCTTAGGACCTCTGCAAAGGGGAATCTTTCAACCCATACCATAACAGGATATCTTTAAACAATCACAATCACAAGGTATCTTTAAACCCATTACATTCCCACTAACACAGGGAATCTCAGAAAAATATAGCAAAAGGTATTCTTCAACCCCCATCTCATTCCCAATCATACAGGGTATCTCAGAAAAATGTAGCACACCACGCACAGTCTCAAACATCTCACCTGGCCTCCCAACAGACCCAAACTCAATCCCTAACTCTTTCCCACACACAGGTTAAGTTCACAGTGTAATACTTTGTGTAATATGCACACCTCACACAGTATAAGACACACTCACCAAACAGGATTGAAACACTCACCCACACCATGACACACAAGCAAAAACAAACCCATGTAGCAAATCCAGATCTCTATAAACAAAATACTCTTAGCAGGTAATTATGCTAATCAAACATCAAAACACCACAGCAAATTGAGAGGAGTGCTAAGGAATAAACTGGCAAGCTCAATGACGATACAGCAAAACGTCCAGTGTAGAAAAACAATTGGCCCTAGACTAAATTAACACGCACTCACGTCAAAAAATTTATATTTTTGATTCGTAATAATTTAAGCATGAATAAAGTCAGCACAACGTCCTAAATACATATGCAACTTTCATATGTGTACCTTCAAACAGAAAAATAACAGCACCCACTGATTCTTCAAGCGACTATCTGTTTTATTCACAGAATCATACTCAGAAGGTAAACACATTACCATGTAATACAGTGATAATACAGAGTTTGCTCCAAGGAAAATAGTGCTCATGTGTGAATAGATAAAAGAGATAAAAGGAGGGATTTCACAGAGTGAAGGAAGTTCAGATAACCAAAAATGATAAAGTATTCTAATTGTAACTGGGTTTTTTAAAATAGCATTAACACCAGTTAGTTACGGCCTGTCCTTCATTGATAATTTACGTTGTTGCTCTTAGACATTTTTACAAGCAATTTCAGAGAGGTATCATCTGTAGGCTAGACGGTACAATAGTGGCATAAGGTGCAGGCCCAGTTGGGGATGAATGTCGAAGTTTCGACCCGACTTAGTGCGTTGAGGGTAATTAGATCCTCAGCTTGCGGGTCTACTTCAGGACAGGGGAAGAGTAGGAGGCAACCTAAAGGAATACTCATGAAGTCGGATTTAATACCATGTTGTATAGTAGAATCTATGACATAATATCGACAGACAGAATATCTACATACAAAAATATCGACACAAAAATATCGAAATCAAAAATATCGGAGTCATATCTTCATAAAAGTAAGTACAAAAATATCGAAAAATTAATATCGTAGTACAAAAATATCGAAATTAAAAATATCGTTTTTTTAAATGTATTAATAATAATGTAAAAATAATTTTAAAATACATATAATTTTACAAATATTAAATAAAAACATTAAAACATAATTAAAAAATTAAAACTAATACATATACATTTAAAATAAATTAAAAACTCTACATATAAATTAACACAAAAACTATTAAAACGCATGTATTTACAACGCATGTTTTTACAACGCAGGTACCTTTACAACGCATACCATTACAACGTAAGTATTGGTAAGTATATATTACTTATTTTAATTTAAAAAAATTGAAAATAATATAATTTAATTTAATATAATTTAATGTAATTTTTTATTTAATTTTATGTAATTGATTTAATTTAAATTTAATTTTATTTGATTTTAACCTGTACCGCTGTACCGCTGTACCCCAAAAACCCAAAACTGACCCTGAACCCTAAAAATACCCCTGTACCCCAAGAACCCAAAACTGACCCTGAACCCTAAAAATACCCCTTTACCCAAAAACCCAAAACTGATCCTGAACCCTAAAAATACCCTTTTACCCAAAAACCAAAAACTGACCCTGAACCCTAAAAATACCCCTTTACCCAAAAACCCAAAACTCACCCTGAACCCTAAAAATACCCCCTAACCCAAAACTGACCCTGAACCCTAAAAATTTCCCTTTACCCAAAAACTGAAAACTGACACTGAACCCTAAAAAAAACCATTTACCCAAAAACCCAAAACTGACCCTGAACCCTAAAAATACCCCTTTTCCCAAAAACTGAAAACTGAGCCAGAACCCTAAAAATACCCCTTTACCCAAAAACTGAAAACTGAGCCAGAACCCTAAAAATACCCCTTTACCCAAAAACTGAAAACTGACCCTGAACCCTAAAAATACCCCTTTACCCAAAAACTGAAAACTGACCCTGAACACTAAAAATACCCCTTTACCCAAAAACTGAAAACTGACCCTGAACCCTAAAAATACCCCTTTACCCAAAAACTGAAAACTGACCCTGAACCCTAAAAATACCCCTTTACCCAAAAACTGAAAACTGACCCTGAACCCTAAAAATACCCCTTTACCCAAAAACAGAAAACTGACCCTCAACCCCAAAAATACCCCTTTACCCAAGAACTGAAAACTGACCCTTAACCCTAAAAATACCAAAAACCCAAAACTGACCCTGAACCCTAAAAATACCCCTTTACCCAAAAACTGAAAACTGAGCCAGAACCCTAAAAATACCCCTTTACCCAAAAACTGAAAACTGAGCCAGAACCCTAAAAATACCCCTTTACCCAAAAACTGAAAACTGACCCTGAACCCTAAAAATACCCCTTTACCCAAAAACTGAAAACTGACCCTGAACACTAAAAATACCCCTTTACCCAAAAACTGAAAACTGACCCTGAACCCTAAAAATACCCCTTTACCCAAAAACTGAAAACTGACCCTGAACCCTAAAAATACCCCTTTACCCAAAAACTGAAAACTGACCCTGAACCCTAAAAATACCCCTTTACCCAAAAACAGAAAACTGACCCTCAACCCCAAAAATACCCCTTTACCCAAGAACTGAAAACTGACCCTGAACCCTAAAAATACTCCTTTACCCAAAATTAATTAACATTATTTAATTACCAATTAATTATTAATTAACAATAACAATAAAGTAAATATATTAGCACATTAGCTATAATTAATTTCATTTACTAATTAATATTAATTTTACCCAAATAATTAATTAACAATAACAAAAAATTATATATATTAAAAAATTACTCTAATTAATGTAATTAACTAATTAATATTAATTAATTACCAATTAATTATTAATTAAAAATATGTACAAAATTATATTAATTAATTAACTAATTAATATTAATTAATTACCAATTAATTAATAATAAAAAATATGTACAAAATTATAATAATTAATTAACTAATTAATATTAATTAATCACCAATTAATTATTAATTAAAAAGATGTACAAAATGTTATTAATTAACTAATTAATAATAATTAATTACCAATTAATTATTAATAAAAAAGTATTTACAGAAATATATTAATTAATTAATTATTATTAAATTACTTCCCACCCTATTCCCCTATAAACCCACAACCCGCTCTGATACTAAAACGCAAAATGTAAACAAATTTACAAATTTTCAAACATACATTACAAAACATGTTTAACAAACATATAAACAACATATTAAAATACATAACACTAAACAAAATTTCGATATTAGTAAAATTCGATATTAGTAAGATACATACCTTAAAAAAACGATATTCTGTCTGTCGATATTTTGGACATCGATATTCTTTACTATCGAAATTAAAACTTCGATATTATTGTATATCGATATTTTAATTTCGATATTTTGTCTCACTACCGTATAGTATCCAGTAAGACAGACATGCGAGTGCCTAGGTTACTGACCTACTATGGGTGCCTGTATCAATGATCAAATGAGATGTGTGAAAATTAATTTATTATACTGAAAAAAGAGATGGCTGATCCTCCAGTACTGAGACCACTTAGAACTGTAATCATGACTGATGCACGCAATGTAGGTTTTGGGGAAATACTGTTGCAAGAGCACAAAAAGCGCTTGGAGGCTGTCACTTATGCCTCTCAACCATTGAGAGGTACAGAATGTAAGTATTTGACAACAGAGAAAGAGACGTTGCATGCTATTGGAGAATGGACCATTACTGTCAATATGTGTTGGATAGTTTATTCTCTGTATATACAGCTCACATACCATTAGTGGGTTTGTGGTCAACCAAGGGTGGCGGAAGGGCGATCCCAAGAACTGCCAAGTGGCAAGTCAGGCTGCAGTATTATATTTTCAAATCACAATATAGGCCAGGCTCAAAAATGTTTTAGCCAACTGCTTATTAAGGTTGCAAATAATAAACAGCTACATAGTCTTGTTGAAATGGATAATGATGGTGTAA
This sequence comes from Lissotriton helveticus, assembly GCF_964261635.1. NCBI lineage: Eukaryota > Metazoa > Chordata > Amphibia > Caudata > Salamandridae > Lissotriton > Lissotriton helveticus. The sequence goes on along the minus strand of NC_136063.1, from coordinate 1,629,119,492 downwards.
CTGGTAACATGTTAAAGCACCACTTGGAGGGTCAGAACTCAATCAGGCTGGGTCATGGTGTGGGTCAAAGATGGTAGGAACCTTTTCTGTCTCCGAGGCTCTGATCAAGAGGCCAGCCAACTGGCCCTTGGGGTCACTCTGGTGTCCTGGTTTCAAGCAGAAAAGCAAGTCTCAAGCAGCACGGCAGTCCTCTGAATGCAGAGCACAGGCTTCAGGCAGCAGGGCTGTCCTCATGGTGCAGCAGGGCACTCCTTTGAAGAACACAGCAGGCCTCAGGCAGCAGGGCAGTCCTCTGAGAGCCTTCAGGAGGTTCAAAAAAGAGCTGCAGAGTGGGTCTTAGGGTTCTAATTTTTTTCTTGGTACCAGCTTGAAAATGAAAAAAACATCCAGAATTTGCCCAGACAGATGGTGTTGGAATTTTCTTCCTCCCTGCCCTGGTCCCAGAATGTCTCTCGGGGCAAAAAAGGCTTGAGTGAAGTTCTTTTTTGTGTGGACTGACAGAGCCTCTTTGAAGTGCAAGTGGGCGAAACATGCTGCGGCCACCAAATGGTCAGGAATAAAAAAATGCCAGCTTCTAAAAGTAGCATTTTCAGAATTGTGACTAAAGTCTGACTTTACCATTAAAGAGGAATTTACATTATAATTCCTTAGAAACCAAACATGATATTGCATCAAACAAAAGTTATTACTTATTAAATGTAAAAAAGTAGGCCAATGTTATCCTATAGCTCAGGAAGCCTCACAGCAGTGAAAAACAAATTTGGCTAGTTTTTCAGTAGCAAGACATGTAAAACCTAAATGTACATGTAAAATGTTTTAAATACAATGCACCCTCCCCATGGCCTATTAAGGGGTTACCTTAGGGCAGAGGCCTTCAAACTTTTGTAGGTTCAGCTCCCCCAGCTGAAATATTTTAGATGTTGGGCCCCCCACCACCTGACAGAAATTTCTGGAATCTGGTACACTACATAATCGACCGCCGCGTATATATCAAGGGCCATATCCGGCAGACTCACAATACTAGGCTATGTGCGTCACTTCCGATGGTCCTCCTGCTGCCACCTGCGTTTCTTTAACTTAAAATGCGCAGCTCCTGCTCCTCCTGACCTCGAAGCTCTGACCGAGGCATTTCCAACAGTACCTAACGCCAGCTGCGGCTGATTTTCACCGTTGTCAATGCAGGGCACCGTCGACCGCCTGCGGTAAAGGTGGCTGATGGATGGTTCCTATGTGGTATTGGATGCCACCTGCACCAGTCAGCCAAAGTCAGGGCTAGAGAGGCTGGCTGGCTCACGAGTCAGGGTCACTGTGCAGCACCAGGGGGAAAGGGGGGGCAGTCGCACTGAGAGTGGGTGCAGCAAGCTGTTGTGCTTATATAATAACTATTTAGATTTATGGCTTACTGAAGGTTTCTTGCATTTTTTTCTCATATAGTGAATAATGGCACTACAGGTCTCAAACCCCAATCAGACATAAGCTCGCCAAGGGAAAGTCAGCAATGTATATTGTTGGTGATTGTTAATGATGCAGTCCTGGGTAAAGATCACTATATTTTTTTAATTGGGTGGATGCTTTAAGACATGGAGTAGACCTGTTGTTATTTGTTGTATGTTTGCCAGACTCCAGATACAATTCTTAACCTATTCTCGCTTCATGACAGTGCCACAAACACATCCAAATATTATCCTATATGCAACCATAATATGCAATTCAAATACACATACTTGATAGCAGGAGACATGATTATTTCTGAACTTAGTGTAAATAAGGAGGTGACGCCCCAGGGCCTACACTTCTTGGACAGGGATTGGAGTTATTATATGTTTGACTATTCCTGCATGTGGATGCCACCCGTCTGCGCATAGATACGTTTATTTAGAAGAAAGTACAGGCATGGTCAATGGTTTTCTTATATGTTGATACAATTGTTAATAAAATATCACAATTGAAATCAATAGAAGGCTCAGTAAATACAATTAGAGCCTTCTTCTTGTCGTTTATTATTTTAATACTTCTTAATTTTAGGAGGTAAGATTTTCCCAAAAACAGCCTACTTGATTTTCACCCCCTGTAGTTCACAGGCCTGGGGTTTCCTCAGATCTAAGAGATGCAGTGATGAGTATTTTATCAGATGCGTTTAAATCAGTGTCAGTAAACTCTCCTAGATCTTGGTATTCTGAAACTGCATGTTTCAGGCAAGGAGTCTCCTCTGCTTTGAAATCGAACGCAAAGGAACAGGACTGTCTCTTCCTTTGCTTTCGGTTTTAGCAGAGGAGACGTCCTGCCTCCCACTGCAGCTGAAATCAGCCCTACCAATTAACCCCCTCCTGGGAGGTGAACTGTAGCACTTAGCAGACAAAAAGCATGGGCGCATCGTGCCCAATGATTTCCCCTCCCTTCCCCCCTCTGTCACCGGGAGTTCTCTAATGAAAGAAATTCCCATTTGAAATGGGTGACGACTTGCAACGCGGAGGACTACAAAGGTAAGATTTTAGGGTTGAGTGCGCGCCCCCCCTCGGATGGTGTAGCGCCCCCCTGGGGGGGCGCGCCCCACAGTTTGAAGAACACTGCCTTAGGGGGATTTATATTTACTCAAAAGGGAGTTTTAGGCCTGGATAGGGGTTTATTTTGCCAGGTCAGATTGGCAGGTTAAAACTGCACGAAAACTGCAATGCCAGACCTGAGGTATTTTTTAAGGGCTACTTTAATTGGTAGCACAGGAAGTCCTGCAGGATACTAGTAGCATTTAACTTACCATACCTGGGTGTATGGTTCCCTATTTATTAGGGACTTGTAAGTACATTAAATATGCCAATTTGGTGTATGCCAGTTGTACTATGTTTTAAGGAGTAAGCCCAAACACCTAAGCACTTGTTAGTAGAGGTTAGGTGCACAGAGTTCAAAGGCCAACAAAATAATTTCAGCAACACAGGAGCGGATAAGGCAAATATTTTGAAATGACCCTGCAGAAAGGGCCAAGTCCAACAAGTGGTCATTTTCATGTGAAAGGAGTGGGTGCAAGGTTTGTTCAAGTACTGATAGACTGTTTTTCTCATTGGCTTGAAGTTAGAGCATGACCTGAAGTCAGATTTACAAATTAGTTAAGCACAAAGGTAGTCATCAAATTCTGGAGTGATGTATTTGCTATAGAAGGGTTGCCAAAAGAGTGAATCACTAACAATGATGTGCAACTGGTGTCTCATGAAATTAAATGTGCTTTGGAGAAATCTGGCAAATCCCACATTCAGACTTCTATGTATTTTCCCCATTGTAATGGAAAGGTCAAACAACAGAATAGAGAGTGGAGAGAAGAGAGACAATTGATGGTGAGCAATGATAATGATGTAAAGAGTACACTAGGTGAACTGGTGTGAACATATAGGGTAATACCTCGAAGGGATGGAGATGTATCTCTGTTTGAAAAAATGAGAGGTAGAACACCTTGTATTTTTCTAAGACCACCGTGGATGGTAGGAAACCAGGGACAAGTGGTTAACATATGTGAAGTGGATAATAAATTGAATGATGTGGTAAGGTGAGGATATGTGGATCTGTTCAAGGCTGGTGATGTAGTGAGACTGAAACTAGGAATCTTTGGAAGGAATGGTATGTTAAATGTCTCAGACTGACTAGTAGTGAAGTTCAATTAAGAAGTGGATACCAACCTATTATGGGCGCACTACCTTAACATCAGGGTACAAAATATAATTATTAGTAGTAATCACTAAGGTGCTTCAAGAGGAATGATGCGTATCCAACATCAACTGGCTTCATGTGAAGCAATACTGAAAACAATATCCTCTGAGCACACCCACAGTTCAATCAAGTAATTCCAACGTGTATATGGCAAGTAACTCCAATCCTCAGGAGTCGGTTCAAAATAATATAATCTCCAAAGTCAATGCAAACAAAAGTCCACTTTCTGTATAAGAAGTCCTTATAATTTATTTCACAAGTTGATTACACCAGCCAACACGTGTTTCGTCGTGTATATATTGTACCTCGACTTCTTCAGGGCTGTAATCAAACAAAACATTTCCTACTATCAGTAAAAAATATTTTCATGTAACTAAAATTAGATGTGAAATAGTACCAATCGCCAACCATTAAGATAAAAGGCCTGCAGAGTGAAGAGTTTGAAGTGAGAAAAATGAAATAACAGAAAGCCATTCCAGTCTTAATAAGCACCCAGTGTAAAACGAAAGAGAAAGAACCCTACTACCAAGATATATAAGCAAGGTGGGGGTAAATAATCACCTCTGTATCTTTCCGTAATCTCTCTTTTATATTATAGTCCTCATAACACGAACAAGTCAATCAATCTGTAACAACAGAGGCGTAACATATAATATATACCTTATATCCTGTCACTTCTATCCAAAAGGCACCTGTTTGACCCACTAGTGAATCCAAACAGAAATAATATGCCAGCTAAAATTAAGCGATCACCCCCTGGGTAAGGTATATATTATATGTTACGCCTCTGTTGTTACAGATTGATTGACTTGTTCGTGTTATGAGGACTATAATATAAAAGAGAGATTACGGAAAGATACAGAGGTGATTATTTACCCCCACCTTGCTTATATATCTTGGTAGTAGGGTTCTTTCTCTTTCGTTTTACACTGGGTGCTTATTAAGACTGGAATGGCTTTCTGTTATTTCATTTTTCTCACTTCAAACTCTTCACTCTGCAGGCCTTTTATCTTAATGGTTGGCGATTGGTACTATTTCACATCTAATTTTAGTTACATGAAAATATTTTTTACTGATAGTAGGAAATGTTTTGTTTGATTACAGCCCTGAAGAAGTCGAGGTACAATATATACACGACGAAACACGTGTTGGCTGGTGTAATCAACTTGTGAAATAAATTATAAGGACTTCTTATACAGAAAGTGGACTTTTGTTTGCATTGACTTTGGAGATTATATTATTTTGAACCGACTCCTGAGGATTGGAGTTACTTGCCATATACACGTTGGAATTACTTGATTGAACTGTGGGTGTGCTCAGAGGATATTGTTTTTGACTAGTAGTGAAGACAGTTGGAAGATTTTTGTGAAGTTAAGCGGTGGAAATATTTGGGAAAAAGAGATGATGGCACAGAACATTTTGATGAGGCATTTTAATGGAGCGACTTATGTATACATTCAATTAGTCTTCATAAGGTATTATAAATGATGTTTGATACATACAATTTTGCTCCATTATATTCATTCATGTATATAGTTTAATCCTTTATGTGTGCAAATTACTTATTGTTTATATTTATTTCTACTCCGTTTGTACATTTTTACCAGAAGGAGATGTGTTTCATTTCATATCACTTTTTCTTTGTGTTTATTATGGAACGCCTGTAAGGTTAAGTACCAAGAGTTTTTGAACTTTTAATGAAGACTCTAAATTAGCCAGAGTCTGGGAGGTTCCCTCTTTTGTAGAGTTGTATCTTAGTGTATGAGGAATAAAAGAAAAAACACTTGCTACTGTACTTGGAATTTATTAGCAATTCTTTAGGGGTTATTGACCTACACAGAGTAATTTTGCATAACATATGCCCTTCTTAACTCAAAAGCCTGAACCATCTGGTCTTCAGCTACATCTTTTAACAAACATTGTCAAAGCCAACAGGTTTGTGCCTTTGCAAGCTTGTGCAATTGTTTTCTTAATTCTGTTTTTATTTCAAGCATATGTCACAAAAATAAAAAGAGGAACAAGAAAATAAAACATACTGCTACTTAAAAATACTATGCTTATCCTTTCATAACAAAAAATCAGAGATTGGCCTACCTGCCATGGCATTGAAGTCAACTGCTCGTTAGGTGGACAAACATATGTGCACAAAAAAAATGCTGTCGCTCAAATTAAAAAACAGCCAATGGCTAAAGGGGGCCGACATGATGCCCCATTCTGTTCACTGTGATGGGCAGAAAAAAATGTGAATGACCCTTGACCATACCAAATGATAAAAAAGCAGACCAAAATCCCCAATAATTATATATCATGTGCTTGTATTACAAATGGTTCCAAAAACATGAGTCTTGAGACTCTACTTACCTTCAGTGAGAAACTTAATATCCAATATAACATAATAAATTACAATTCAGTTCTGACCTTGCAGTGTTTGCTAAAAGACTGCCATCAACATTTTAAAAACTATTCCCTAAAACAGTAACAAAAGAAAAACTTACAATTGGATTAATATGTTCTCAGACACACTCTTTATTTAAATGCTTTAAGTCTTTAGCTCCTATTTAAAAGTGTGTTATTTTTAGTTTGTTCTCAACTGGAGTTCAAGACAGAGACACAGAAATGTACCTGCATTTTACCGCATGCTGTGCAACAGGTGTTGAATGCGACCTATACTGAAGTGCTGTAAACATTTGTTTTTCTCATATTACTTGCTGCCTATCGTTTGTCATATTTTCATAGTAAATATTTCATTTTGTTACTACAAATATTTAGCTGCAGTATCAGTTGCATCAGAAGGATAATGAGACAATAGGCCTTATTTTGAGGCTGGTAGTACAGGAAAATCCTCCAACTTCTGTATGGAAAGCTACACATGGGGAAGAATCCATCCACTAAATTGCATAGATCTCTGTGGCGGAGGAAGTTCCATCTGTGGATTTGCCTCTTTGTTTAGCATTTCCTCCAGAAACGTACTGGATTCCATTATCACACACTCTAAATCAGGCACATTTTTATTGCTTCAACATAGACACCACATTGTGTCATGTAGTGTTGCATCATTCAACCCAAAAGCCATCTTCCTAGTGTAGAAAATAACACTTTTATACATTTAAGATGGGCATCATATTGTTTCAAACAACATTGCAGTTATCTTAAAAACATTGAAAATACACTTTCAAAATACTTCAGGGCTAAGACAAACACAAGAAGATGAAGGAAAGCAATTGAATCAGGAACAGGGACTTGGAATGGACAAGGAACCTAACCAATCATCAGCAAGGAGCTGATTAAAGCCCGCTCTATGAAGTTTTGTATAAAATGACAGCTACGCCAGACAGCTGAAGCTGTCTTTAGTGAAACTGAATACAAAATGTGTACCCTACCTTAGATTCCCTTTATCATATAAAGGAATTCAGCCATCAGCCTCATTTAGTTTTTAAACCTTGCCTTCATGCTCCTTAGCTTTGGTTACAGACATCTGTCATAGCTCATGTCATCAATGCCAAAAGCATATACCGAAAAGGGCATTGGGTAATTTTCCAGATTGCTTAAAGAAAGTCTCATTCCCATTTTGAACCAGGTTACAGGAGTAGTTCAGTTCCACCATCCGCCTGTCTATAGAGTGCCTCCAATTTTAGCACAGAGAAAGTGAAGCGAACTTAAGACTACTTTGAAGACACATTTGTGATCCTGAAAGTGTTTTCCTAATCTTGTGCATCATTACAAATAGTGAGTTTGCACCTAAATGTGATATTCCATCTAAAAGTAATTTCCACTTAGAGCTATCTTGCACCAGAAATGTGTGCAACTCCTAAATTTCAGTTATGCTCCTAAAATAACTTCCACACTCCAGTTGTTGTTACCCAAACTGAGATTTTGCACTTAAAAATGATTTTGGACCTGATTGTGTTTTGCCTTATAGGTATAATTTGGTCTTCTGGGAGTGTTTCCAGGCTCCAGTTAATGTTCAACAAGGGTCATTTTTACGTAAATTTAATTTTGCACCTAAAGATGACTTTACACCTAAATATGATTTTCCCCTACATTTTCCACATTAATGTGACTAGTTTTGTGTTTCTAAAAGTGCTTCCAAACTCATATTGATTTTGCACTGTGTAATATTTCATCCCAAAGTGCTGACAACCAAATGTGAGGCTATACTCCAATTTTGCAATTTAGGTTAACTTTTGGGGCACATTGAGCTGGATCTGTCTACCATGGAGAGCCGTGACATGGCAGATCTGAGGACCATGTGCAAACAGATAGGGCTGAAGTTGAGCAAAGAATCCAAGAAGGATGAATTCCACAAAGCCCTCAGACCAGGCAAAAGGTAAGCCAACTACAGACCATCCCAGACAAGGATGAAGATGATTGAGGAAACCCAAGACGAGTAGGGGGATGAGGATAACCTGTCTCAAAATGGAGTCTCCAGAGCACATTCAAGGGCTTGAAACTAAAGCCTTCTGAGCTGGCAGTCATTCAGATAGAGTACAGAAACAAGCAGGCAGGAAGCACGCAGGCAACGAGGGAGCTGCAGGCCAATCTGGCTGGTATTGTCCTAGAGGAGAGGAAGCTGCACTGGAGGAGAAGAAGCTGTCCTTGGAGAAAAAGAAGGCCAAATTGGGACTGGCACAGTCCATTGAAGATTATGACTGCAATGGTGGTGTGTCTAAAGGTGGGTCACACACTGCATCACTTGTCCAAAAGTGTGGTGCCTAGCTTGGTAAAGAGGAATAAACTATATTAATGGTTCACTTCCTATGAGAGGGCATTGCAGATGTGGAGAGCAAACAAACAGCATTGAGGAACATTGCTGTAGGTGTTGGTGCCTACAATGGGAAGGGATACACTGCTGACGCCAAAAGAGGAGGTAACAGATTCATACACCCACAGGAAGTGCTATTGGAGCCGTTTATCTCACCCTGGAAGAATACAGTAAGAAGTTTCAAAAAGCACACAAGGGGCTTCAGGAAACTTGAATTCATTTTGTAGACATCTCATTGAAAGCTCTGGAAGAATGGGTGAAGAATAATATTCAACACTTATGATCCTATAACCTTTTTTCCTTTCACCCTTCCTGTATACGAAATGTGTTTTTATTGGCTTTAGGACTTTGTCACTGCTAATCAGAGCTTAAATGCTTATGATGTATCCTTCAAAGATGACACAATTTGAATTAGAATAAATTTAAACATTTAATTTACTTGAAAGAACCTAGTAACGGGTACTACCTGTACCCAGGATCTGTAAATGAAATGCTGCTGGGGCAGCAGCACTCATTCCACCACCCATGAAAATAGCACTGAAAAACATGTCTCAGGACTGCCACTGCAGCCTGCAGGGCAGTTTTAAACTGGCATTTTGACCTGGCATAATAAACCTTTTGCCAGGCTATACCTTTGTCTTTAATACTCATAAGACACCCCTAAGGTAAACCCTAAAGGCTTGTATGGCAGGGTATATTGTATATAGAAAGTAGGACATGTGCGACATGTGGGCTTTTACATGTTCTGGCAGTGAATACTTCTAAAATCATTTGGTACAAGCCTATCTCTACCATTTGTTAAAACTGGGTTACCTTAATACATTTAATAAGTGCTAACTCCAGATTAGGAGTGTTAGAACGGGGATTCCTGTCTGTCTGAGGTATGCACCTAGGCCAGGCAGGAACCACCACTCTAGTCAGGGTAAGCTAGATACAAAGATAATCTGCGCTCACCCTCTGATATCTTGGCACATAGCAGTCAGGATTATCTGCAATGGGAATGTGTAAAGTATTTGTGCAACACACACACACAGTAACACAATGAAAACACCACAAAAAGACTCCAGAAAGAATAGAGTGTATTTATCAGAGCAAAAGAAGACCACAACAGCAAAAATCCAATCTGCAGAAGTCGATATATGATTTTTTAGAGATTAAATCAAAAACAGTGCCTAGAAGTCACTGGCGGTCAAAAGGATACTTGAGGTCATGAGGGACCGGTGCAAATCCAAAGTTCAGGCTGACCGTGATTGACGACAGGCTGGCCACGGGACTAGACAGGTCACGCTGAAGAAATACTGTGGAAGAGCTTTTGTTGACACCAAGAGTCTACTGCATCATCCTTGAGCTGGACAAAGGGGGTCTCGCTTCTTTGTTGAATTCCGTTGAAGTGAATGAAATGTGCCGTCGCCAAGCCGCGTTGAGCGTCATTGTCGAGTCATGCAGGCTGTGGAACTGCTGTTGTAGTGCAGTCTCTATGTTTGCATTGTAGGGCGGTGCAGCAAATTTCTCATGCCGTCGATGCAATGCCTTGATTTTTGTAAACAAAACAGCTGCAGAACCCACTTCTGAGGCCCAGAGCTTGAAGGGGGCACCTCAGGCAAGGGTAGGACTCACAGAAGGCCGAGTGCAGCAGCCCCAGCAGAATTGTAGGAAGTCTTTTCTGTACCTGAGACTTCAAACAGGAGGCAAGCCAGCTAGCCCTTGGAGATCACTTGGAGAGAAGGCAGAGTCCTATCAGCAGAGTCAGGGAGCAGCAGGCATCAGGGTAACAAATAGAAAAGCAGTCCTTCCTGAAAAGCAGTACAGTGTGTCCTTTAAGCAGCATGGCAGTCCTTCTGACAGAGGTTCAGTTCAAGGTCCAGAAGAGTCTGATTTTAGGAGGGCCAGAGGCCCGGTACCTATACCCAAAAATGCCTTTGATGTAGAGGGTGACTTCAAAGGAACTCTCTGAAGTGTGCAAGGATCCCTTTCAAATCAGTCCCGTATAGTGGCTAATCCTAGGGCAAATCAGTGCTTTTTATTTGGACAAGACACTACCGGTTGAAGTCTAAGTGTCAGCCCCTCCCATTCCACCCTGCCCAGGAAGACCCATCAGAATGCAGATGAGTGCACAGAATGTAGATGAGTTTAACCTTCCTGTGTTTATGACTATTTAGAGGAAATACACAAAGTGTAGCTGTCACCCAACCCAGACGTGCATTGGAGGCTGCCAATGGGAGCTGTAAGTACAGAGAAATATCCACTTTCTAAAAGTACCATGTCTAAAACAGTAAGGTAAAATCCAACTTCACTAGTAAGGAAGATTTATCATTTCCATTCCAAACATATCAAACATGAAAAAGCTACTCCTCTCTGATCAGGAATTATAGCTTATTAAGGAATTCCTAATGCTGGCCTATGAGAGGGGTAGGCCTCACAGCAGTAAAAAACGAAATAGGGTGTTTGTCAGTACAAGGACATGCAAAACATAAAGGTACATTACATAGCACCCTAGCACCATGGTTACTTATATAGCACCCTGCCCTTAGATTTACATAGGGCCTACCTTCGCGGTGACTGATATGTAAAAAAAGGGAACGTTAAGGCTTGGCAAATAGTGTTAAATGCTAAGTTGAAGTGACAGTAAACTGCACACCCTGACACTGCAGTATCTGGTCTGAGACAGGTTTGAAAGACTGCTTTTGTGGGTGGCACAATCAGTGCTGCAGCCCACTAGTAACAGTTGAAGTACAGGCCCTGGGTATATGGTTTACCACTTTACAAGGGACGTACAGGTACAACAAATATGCCAATTAGGTATACACCAATGTTATAATGTTTATGGAAGAAGCAAATGCACTTTAGCCCTGGATAGCAGTGGTAAAGTGCTCAGAGTCCTAAGGCCAACAAAAAGAATCAGCAAAAATGGGAGGCAAAAGGCAAAACGGGGGGAAAGACCACCCTAGGGATAGCAGGTCTAACAGGGAGCAAATAGAGATATGCTGTGTACACTCAAATGAACTGTAATCTAAAATTCTCTTTAATGGTGAAGTATGATTTTTAGTTCCTATTCTGAAAATGAATGGCCCAATTCACAAAGGTAAAGTGAGATGAAAGTCTAACTTTACGACTTTCGGTATTCACAAAGAGCAGTTATGAGTATTAAAGTTTGACTTTTGTCTCAGTTAAACTTAAGTTTTGGTCTTAAGTTTAACTGAGATGGATTTTTAATATAGGTTGCTTAACCACAGATTATTAAAAGTGGATAATACTCCTTTTTAGACCAAGTAACTGGATCTAGTAGTATAATTAAGGCAAATACGTCGACATGTTTCAGCTCCTTGGGCCTGGATGGGTCTATGGAGCTTTCGTCAGGACTAACAAACAAACATAAAGGTTCATACTCACACAATTTGTGCAGTATTTGTTTCTGATATGGACACTTTTTTGATTATATAGTAGAGAACTACTCCTTCACAATCTGTAATGAGATGGAATGATATACACAACAATCGCACACTTTTTTCAATGCATTGCAATACTTATGAAGATTGGTATAGTAACATTTTTGCCGCCAAAACAAACGACGTTACCAAGGGAGGCAGTAACTGGGGGGGATTAAAAAGATGCTAATGTATAGTGTTACTTATGGCTGCCGCTGAGTAATACCAGATAGGGGTGGGCGTTTATATGTTTTTAATAGCCCGCTGGTTGTAGCCCGAGTTTAATCGCTTAAGCGCTGTAAGATAAGCTTAAGGAAAAAAGCACGAAAATGCGCAATACATAACTACGCCATTCTAGCTACTTTGCCATACTCGTTTGAACGCTCGGTGAGAAAAGCAGTAGAGTTAGACACTACGCTGTTCAAATTATTTGCTGATGAAAATACAATTAGGAAAAGTCTTTTTTACCTTATGTCAGGGAGTGCTCTACTTCATCGGGGTTCCGCTTTTAAATTTAGAAGCCCAGAGCTGATAGAAAAATTACTCCATTAGTCAAGACTCACTCGTGCATCTTACCGGTGTTATGAAATTCTGAAACGCCGGCGCCATTACCCGCGTGCGTGTAAGGTTCCTGCCTTGTGCTGACTCTGCCCCGGGGTGTGGCTCCTAGATCGAAATCAAAGCTTTTAAAGGGGCCAGGCAGGCGGCAATGGTTTTTTCGTTTTTTGTGTTTCAGCAATAGAGTAACTTTATTGATCTCTATGAAGTATATAGCTTGGCTAAGTTCTTGATGTCAAATTCCAGATCAATTAGAGATTCTAGAAAAAACAAAGGCAAATAGAGAGAGATATTCTTCAAGTGGTCAATTCATGCCCTGTAGTTATTTGGCAAATCGATGCCAAGGAATGGCATCTCAATCCTTGTTCGCATGTTTTGAGGCGGTCCACCCATCTCTGTTCTTTTTCGAACAGTAGTCGTTCACAGTTATTCCTTTTGTCAGTGAGCATTTCGATTACAGTCCAGCGAAGCTCCTCGCAAGAATGTCCAGACTCTACAAAATGGGCACATAGCTTAGTGGTGTTCTTTTTGAGTTTGATGTTACTTTTGTGCTCACCAATTCTTACTTTAATTTTTCGACAGGTCATCCCGATATATTTTTTATTACACGGGCAGCTAACCATGTAGATAACATGTGAAGAGTTACAGTTTGTGTGTTGGCGCTGTGTCCATAACAGCGTCTCCGTTAATTGTAATGTTTTTGATCCTGTAGTTGTCATGCAGGCTACACAGGAACCACACGGGTAGTGTCCAGTAACAGGTGCCATCATCACATCCCTTGTGGTTGCCTGTTGCTGTATCGTCAATGGACGGGTGTGGACCAAGACATCCTTGATATTCTTGGTTCTGCGATTTGCAAATCTTGGTTTTGGCCAATTAAAAACTCCGGTGTTCAAAATGTGCCAGTTTTTATTTATCATTTTGTTGACCTCATAAGTTGAGGGGCAGAAGGTCGTCACACAAGTGGTCAGGTCTTGTATTTGTGCCTTTGGAAAGTTTTGCAAGAGGCACTCCCTTGGTTGGTTGCTTGCTCTTTTTTTACAGTACTTTATTGTTTTGGCCTTGTAGTCCCTTTTTATCAATTTCTGACTCAGATCTTGAGCCTGTGTGAGATAATCTTCATTCCTACTACAATTTCGTTTAAGCCGTAGGAACTGGCTAAAGGGAAGGTTGTCTCTGAGTGGTTTGGGATGGTAACTGTGATACGATAAGAGGCTGTTCTTGGCCGTAGGCTTCGTGTAGGTTTAGGTCTGTAAAATATTGTCCTCTACAAAGATTGTAAGATCCAGAAAATCCAATCTGCTGTTGCTAGAAGTAAAGGTAAATTTCAACCAGGGATCCAACTGGTTAAGCCAGTTCATGAACTGATCCAAGTCATCTGTAGTATTCCAAATCAGAATAATATCATCAATATACCTCTTCCAGTAAAGAATACTGGAAGAGAAGATGTTAGTTTCATTGTAAATGTATTGGCTCTCAAAATGACTCACATACAGGCCCGCCATCGACGGGGCGAAGGCACTGCCCATAGATGTGCCATGGGTCTGGAGGTATAAATTATCCTCATAGGCAAAAAAGTTCTCCTTTAGTGCTAGTTTGCAACACTCGAGGATGAAATGTCTCGGTGTGTTGTATTGCCATTCTTCAAAATAAAGGACATCTTCCAAGACTTGTAAGGTGTCATCATGTGGGAGGCTGGTGAATAGCGATTCCACATCCAGGCCCACCAGGAGCATTGTGTCAGGATTAAACGCTTTGTCTTTTATCTGTACCAACAAATCTCGGGTATCTTTCAAATAGGCTGGAGTTCGTTGGACTAAAGGTTTCAGGAATTCATCCGCAAATTTTGAGAGCGGCTCGAGCACTGACCCTATTCCAGACACTATAGGTCTCCCAGGAGGTGGGGACCTATTTTTATGAGTTTTTGGAAGTGAGTAGAAGTAGGGGGTTCTAGGCTCCTGTGTGATCAGATATTCGGCTTCTTTTTTCGTTATCCACCTCTTGGTCTCTGCTTCGTACACCATGATGGATATCGTGTTTTTTAATCTTTCTGTAGGATCTAAGGTTAGCTTTTGATAGAATCTTGTGTCAGACAAAAGGGCAAGGCATTGTTGGTTGTAACCATTTTTGCTTAGGATTACTGTGCCTCCCCCCTTATCTGCTGGTTTGATCACTATTTCCTCATTCTGCCTCAAGGAATCTAGAGCTAGACGCTCCTTTTTGGAGAGATTCTGAAAAATGTTTTTGTTCTTGTCTATTTGGTCCACACCTTTCATTAAGGCTTGCTCAAATGTATGGATTTCTGGAGGTACACTTGAATGTGGTGGGTTGAAGGTAGATTTTCTACGCAAAGTGGTGTCACCTTCTTGCTTACTCGTGGTATTGTTAATAAAGTAGGCTTTTAGTTTCAGTGTCCTACAAAACTCTGCCAATTCACATTTTATTTTGAATGTATCGAGTCGGGGTGTTGGCACAAAGCCTAATCCTTTGTTTAGGATTCTGACTACAAGGCCAACACAATAAAGTACTGTAAAAAAAGAGCAAGCAACCAACCAAGGGAGTGCCTCTTGCAAAACTTTCCAAAGGCACAAATACAAGACCTGACCACTTGTGTGACGACCTTCTGCCCCTCAACTTATGAGGTCAACAAAATGATAAATAAAAACTGGCACATTTTGAACACCGGAGTTTTTAATTGGCCAAAACCAAGATTTGCAAATCGCAGAACCAAGAATATCAAGGATGTCTTGGTCCACACCCGTCCATTGACGATACAGCAACAGGCAACCACAAGGGATGTGATGATGGCACCTGTTACTGGACACTACCCGTGTGGTTCCTCTGTAGCCTGCAAGACAACTACAGGATCAAAAATATTACAATTAATGGAAACGCTGTTATGGACACAGCGCCAACACACAAACTGTAACTCTTCACATGTTATCTACATGGTTAGCTGCCCGTGTAATAAAAAATATATCGGGATGACCTGTCGAAAAATTAAAGTAAGAATTGGCGAGCACAAAAGTAACATCAAACTCAAAAAGAACACCACTAAGCTATGTGCCCATTTTGTAGAGTCTGGACATTCTTGCGAGGAGCTTCGCTGGACTGTAATCGAAATGCTCACTGACAAAAGGAATAACTGTGAACGACTACTGTTCGAAAAAGAACAGAGATGGGTGGACCGCCTCAAAACATGCGAACAAGGATTGAACGATGCCATTCCTTGGCATCGATTTGCCAAATAACTACAGGGCATGAATTGACCACTTGAAGAATATCTCTCTCTATTTGCCTTTGTTTTTTCTAGAATCTCTAATTGATCTGGAATTTGACATCAAGAACTTAGCCAAGCTATATACTTCATAGAGATCAATAAAGTTACTCTATTGCTGAAACACAAAAAACGAAAAAACCATTGCCGCCTGCCTGGCCCCTTTAAAAGCTTTGATTTCGATCTAGGAGCCACACCCCGGGGCAGAGTCAGCACAAGGCAGGAACCTTACACGCACGCGGGTAATGGCGCCGGCGTTTCAGAATTTCATAACACCGGTAAGATGCACGAGTGAGTCTTGACTAATGGAGTAATTTTTCTATCAGCTCTGGGCTTCTAAATTTAAAAGCGGAACCCCGATGAAGTAGAGCACTCCCTGACATAAGGTAAAAAAGACTTTTCCTAATTGTATTTTCATCAGCAAATAATTTGAACAGCGTAGTGTCTAACTCTACTGCTTTTCTCACCGAGCGTTCAAACGAGTATGGCAAAGTAGCTAGAATGGCGTAGTTATGTATTGCGCATTTTCGTGCTTTTTTCCTTAAGCTTATCTTACAGCGCTTAAGCGATTAAACTCGGGCTACAACCAGCGGGCTATTAAAAACATATAAACGCCCACCCCTATCTGGTATTACTCAGCGGCAGCCATAAGTAACACTATACATTAGCATCTTTTTAATCCCCCCCAGTTACTGCCTCCCTTGGTAACGTCGTTTGTTTTGGCGGTAAAAATGTTACTATACCAATCTTCATAAGTATTGCAATGCATTGAAAAAAGTGTGCGCTTGTTGTGTATATCATTCCATCTCATTACAGATTGTGAAGGAGTAGTTCTCTACTATATAATCAAAAAAGTGTCCATATCAGAAACAAATACTGCACAAATTGTGTGAGTATGAACCTTTATGTTTGTTTGTTAGTCCTGACGAAAGCTCCATTGACCCATCCAGGCCCAAGGAGCTGAAACATGTCGACGTATTTGCCTTAATTATACTGCTAGATCCAGTTACTTGGTCTAAAAAGGAGTATTATCCACTTTTAATAATCTGTGGTTAAGCAACCTATATTAAAAATCCATCGGGTTGTTTACCATTTTTAACTATTTTTTCCTTTTTTTGTACAATTTATTTTCACACTTTTTCACTCATCTTCTCTGGACGCTGCACCCTAGACCAGAGGCGCCTCGGGTTGAGGCTGGCAAAATCACTACTTCGGAGTAACCAATGATAACTGCCACAACTCTATTGCGGGGCGGACGAATCAGATATACCGCACCTTTTTCCTACCAAGACATAGAGTTTATTGAGGTTACTCTGATTCATTCCTTGTACCAATGGTCATAAGGTGTAACTAGTGTCCGTTTCTCTATTGACTAACTTACTGCCTCTCTGCAACTGCCAGCTGACGAACTGCAACTGGACCTGCATGGAATTGCTGGAACATGCGTGAGTCCTGCTGTTGTCCTCTGCTTGAGTGTGTCCTGCTCCCCAAGAGGTGCCCCTCAGATTCTTGACTCTTGGCTGACATGAGTGGAAGTTACTATAAGAAGGTTCTAAGGTTTTTGTTTGTTCCTATAAGAAGAAAAGGCAAAAATCATGAAGTTTGGGCTCTGCCTACTGCTACGAATGCCATCACGAAACTCTGGTTAGACCGGATCTTTACTCCGACAATGACCTCCCACAACAGCTGGAAGCACTAGACCTGCACTTCACACTACTGCAACGACAGCCCATGACGATTGCCAATGCAAAGCTCCAACGATGAATGGATAGTCATGCTACAGCCACGACTGTGTACGACGTTTGACTCGTTCTTTGTGCGACTTTCTCCAATGTAAATGGAACTCTTTGCACTGGACTTGAGAAGGTAACTTTTCAGCAGGACTGGCCTGTTCCCTTTATCCAACCTAGGCTCTATTGCGGTTGGCCTGAACTTGTGACTTTCACCCGGTCTAGAACAACCATATAATCAAAAGTGGCACTTTGTGCTTTTGGGTGCTATTTTTACCTAAAACTTTAAAATTGAATATCTCCGGATCTACTGATTTTTGTTGTTCTGGTATCATAGTATTTATTAACATTCATCCTATTATTCTAATATGGTTTGGCACTTTTCTTTAGTGGTGTTTACATTGTATTACTGTTTGTGTTGCTGCATAAATACTCACATATTGCTTTTATGTTAAGACTGACCGCTTTGTTTCAAGCTACCAGAGGGTTAACCATAGGTAAATTTAGTGTGTTTTGTGAGTGATCCTGATAAGGACAGCAGTTGTTGCCTTAATGGGACTTCCAACCCTCTAAATCAATACCCCAGTTTCTTACAATGGGCTATTCAGTTTGATTATGTATGAGCATATTTTGAGTAATTTGTCTTCAAAGTTGCAAAGTTCCAAAGTGGAAGGCTTGCACCAAGTACAGGAGGAGAGCAGCACTGATGGACCAAGTTGCGTATGTAAAGCGACTTGCTTGTAATCAACCCTCTCTAAATACCCGTAATGTACTGATCAACATGTTTTGTCCTATTAATATTGCATTACATGACATCTAGGTGAAGCTTGCATATGTGCTTTTACTAATGATAATCCGCGTGCACTAAAATGGCCACTGCTACGCGGGTTTTCCTATTGCGAATGCATCTGTCCCACTGACGTGACATGACGTACTTTCTGCTTTGGAGGGAATCTTTTGCTTCTGCGCACTAGAACTAAGATGGCTGCTTTATGTCCTCACATGCAAGAAGCTTGCACTGCTGCTTATGTTAAGCTGCTCGTCCTGGCAAATTTATAACGCAATATTAAAAATAGAGTAATGGGAATAGAATAGAGATAAGTGGTATACAGTGCATTCATTTATTCCATGTTCTCAAACTGTTTCTTTTCTATTCTTACATGTAAATCAATTTGAGCCTGACGCCTATTGCTAAACTCTATCATGGAGAAACTGCGACTGCGCATAAATCACAAAGTCCATGAAGCAGAATGACCTTTGAAATGCTGCCAAAGAGCCAACTTGCTGGAAGATGCTTGTGGGAACCTTAACTCTTGACCCTACGGAGGAAGCAGAATTCTCAAATGGACTAAAATGTAACCAATATTGGAACATTCATTGCTGGGTGGAATAAAACATACATGGAAAAATACATTAAATGGGCGGGAACGCAAATATTAATATTCATCGTAAAAGTTTCATTTTGGTATGGTGTGATGACCTCTCCTCATCCTTTTGTCCAAACAAAATTGGGAATCCTTACACTTTGGGGGTGGTACACTTCCCTGCAACTTTAACTGCGGGTGCCGGTCTTAACCTTTGGTGGTCCTGTCCTGATCCAATTTGGCTTTACCTGTCCTGATTCTGATATGCACCTGCTTACCTTTATAGTGCCTGCACTTTTGGGGTTCTATCCTTTAAACTGACCCTTGGCCAGGGTTAGTTCTTCACACCATTTTAGGTAAATATTCAATGTGGGTATGTCATTGTACTGTTTCCTTCTCTCTTCCCGCCCTAATGTTAAATGCGTGAAGACTGCTTCATAAAATCTTTGCATATTTTCATTCTAATCCTTATTTTCCTGATTGAAAGATTTCTGATGTTTAATATTTGGATTAAGACATTTAAGAAATTTATTTTCCTGATTGAAAGATTTCTGATGTTTAATATTTGGATTAAGACATTTAAGAAATTTAGATAAATTTAGATTTAGATAAAGTTTGTGGTTATTTTATGAGTGTAAATGTTATTATTCTACCTATTATTCTAACTCCTTTGATCCCTTAGGACTTTAGGTACCGATGACGAGGATTGGTAAGTCCTAAATGAAATTTATAAATCACTGATTAGAATAAGTGCACAGGTTACCTGATTAAACTCACGATAAGTTCTGTTGTTTTATGGGCCCAGGTGAGTATGGCAAATTGAGTCGGGTGACCTGCACGCTCTATCAGCACAAATTAATAAGAAAACTCCTCAGGGTCCCAAACTTCTGATAAGGGTGCAGAGTCCCAAACTAATTCTGAAAAGCAGTGAAATGGGAACCCAGTGTGAAAGAAACCCTTTGACAAGGGCAGGGGCTTTGAATGTCTGCAGCAAAGCCACAGAAAGCAGGCACTCCTTATACTCCAAGAGGAAGGCTAACATTAGTGGAAAATCCACAGGGGTGACTAGTGTAGCTTTTGGGGGAGGATTACCCAGAGGAGGCCACAGTTAGGAGATGGACCAAATGGTAAGCTGGGATCCCTGAGGGTGGTAGGATAACTTCCATAGGGTCACTATGAATGGGATCCCTGTCACTGCTCTGCGGAATACCTTTGCCAGCCAGACCCTGGTGGTCAAAAGGCTCCTTTCTCCAGAACTATATCTGCCAGGACAAGTTTGCAGGGTACGGAATGTCCATGGACGGGAATTTGTCCATCCTTTGACCATGGTATCCTACGAATGTGAGGGGTAAATGCCCAGGTAAGGGTCATTGTCTACCCAAATTGCCTATAGCCTGCATCCTTGACATTGAGCTACCATGGACAAGAGCCAGGGGGTGACCATTGAGGGTTTCCCAGCAACCCATATTTTCTGGGATAGTGTCTCTAAGCCAAGGGTGCCAAGGTCTAGGAGAAGAGTAAGAGGTAGGAGATGAATGCCAACCACAGGGAGAGGACCAGAGGGCCATTGGTTATCTGCTCTGACAGGAGAAGACTCCAATACTAGCACTGGAGAGGCCACATCTGGCCTAGAGGTGCCACTTGCACTGTCACATCAACAGGAGGCCGGGGACCTGGGCTATACATACTCCTACAAGACACAGACAGAGTAAATCACCCTTGAGGGAAACTGTGTATCCACTCTTAAAGTCCTAGACTGTCAGGCACATGCTCAGTCTCAGGGTGTAGACCCATAAAGTTCAGAAGTGAGAGTGGTCCAAAGGGACCTCAGAAGTAGTGGTTGTCAAACACTACCTAGGGAATGGACTTGGCAATAAGATGTGAGGCTACAACTGATTCGACTCATGCAGAGGGCATTTTCATGTAATTTTCTTTGAGAACTGCCAAGGGAATGGTTGTTGCTCCTGGCTTTTTTTTGCTAGAGATTGCCTGTGTGAAAAAAGTCCCCTTTTGCATGGTCACCCCCATTTATTGCTGAATTTTATTGCTTGTTTTTAGACTCCACACAAAAGGGGCCTGTCATCAAGTGGTCAATGTACGTACCCTAAAACAAGTAACAATTGGCTAATCTCTGATTGTCATGTTTAACTCTCCAGTAAGACTATAGTATATAGTGTAGAAACTAGACCCATGGCATGGAAAAGTAATTACAACCTATGGACTTCAGCACTTATTGTGCCATCAACTAGTGTGACCAGGTAAACAGGTCTAAAGTCTACCAAGTTCGCCTGAGTACTACAGTTTAAACCTACAAGACTGACTTGTCAAAATAACTATTAAGTAGGCCTTATAGCCTAAGATATTTGAAATTGGGACATGTAGAAATGTGATGTTGGCATGTTACTAAAACTACAAGCCCTCAAAAGCTATTTTCACTGTGGAAGACTCTGGTTATCCTATGAGGAAAACTAGAACGCAAATGACTATACTATTTTGCTAACTCTGGTTTGGGACAAGCTAGAGAAATGATCCAACAACTATTTTTAATGCTTACTAAAAATCCAATACAATTGTGTCATTAGATGTTTGATAAATACTTAGGAAAGGTAACTTTTGGAAAATTATCTTTTCCCTGACTGAAGCTTTCGGAGGCTAATTTGCATTAGCCTGCAGGCAGCTGCCACTGACAATACTTGACCATAGTGAGGTCTGAAAGTGGATTTCAGAGCAGGACTCAGGAACATGCCTGATGAGAGGATGGGCTGGGGGTGAGATATGTGCTACCTGCCAGCCCAGCCCAGAAAAAAAAGCTGGCAGGGTTAAGGATTTATTTTACTTCTAAGAAGCAACAGTGATGCTTGCCCATTCACAGGCAAGTGTAAGTGGTGACCTGAGGAAGGTAAGGCCTTTTATTAATGTATTTTTTGTTTTTGTTTTATATAGCGCAAACTTAACCTGAAGGAATCGGAGCACTTTACTAAATTCCACATTTATAAGTAATACACAAGTAAAATAGAAGGCATACAGGGTAATAATATACAATAAATGGTTAAATAGATGGTAGTGTAGTTCGGAAGTGGCGGGTAAAGTTTTTATGTGAGTCGGTTGAGGCATTTGTTCACAAGAAATAATATGAGTTTTTTGCTGAAATATAGGAATGAGCAAGCAACCAACCAAGGGAGTGCCTCTTGCAAAACTTTCCAAAGGCACAAATACAAGACCTGACCACTTGTGTGACGACCTTCTGCCCCTCAACTTATGAGGTCAACAAAATGATAAATAAAAACTGGCACATTTTGAACACCGGAGTTTTTAATTGGCCAAAACCAAGATTTGCAAATCGCAGAACCAAGAATATCAAGGATGTCTTGGTCCACACCCGTCCATTGACGATACAGCAACAGGCAACCACAAGGGATGTGATGATGGCACCTGTTACTGGACACTACCCGTGTGGTTCCTGTGTAGCCTGCAAGACAACTACAGGATCAAAAACATTACAATTAATGGAAACGCTGTTATGGACACAGCGCCAACACACAAACTGTAACTCTTCACATGTTATCTACATGGTTAGCTGCCCGTGTAATAAAAAATATATCGGGATGACCTGTCGAAAAATTAAAGTAAGAATTGGCGAGCACAAAAGTAACATCAAACTCAAAAAGAACACCACTAAGCTATGTGCCCATTTTGTAGAGTCTGGACATTCTTGCGAGGAGCTTCGCTGGACTGTAATCGAAATGCTCACTGACAAAAGGAATAACTGTGAACGACTACTGTTCGAAAAAGAACAGAGATGGGTGGACCGCCTCAAAACATGCGAACAAGGATTGAACGATGCCATTCCTTGGCATCGATTTGCCAAATAACTACAGGGCATGAATTGACCACTTGAAGAATATCTCTCTCTATTTGCCTTTGTTTTTTCTAGAATCTCTAATTGATCTGGAATTTGACATCAAGAACTTAGCCAAGCTATATACTTCATAGAGATCAATAAAGTTACTCTATTGCTGAAACACAAAAAACGAAAAAACCATTGCCGCCTGCCTGGCCCCTTTAAAAGCTTTGATTTCGATCTAGGAGCCACACCCCGGGGCAGAGTCAGCACAAGGCAGGAACCTTACACGCACGCGGGTAATGGCGCCGGCGTTTCAGAATTTCATAACACCGGTAAGATGCACGAGTGAGTCTTGACTAATGGAGTAATTTTTCTATCAGCTCTGGGCTTCTAAATTTAAAAGCGGAACCCCGATGAAGTAGAGCACTCCCTGACATAAGGTAAAAAAGACTTTTCCTAATTGTATTTTCATCAGCAAATAATTTGAACAGCGTAGTGTCTAACTCTACTGCTTTTCTCACCGAGCGTTCAAACGAGTATGGCAAAGTAGCTAGAATGGCGTAGTTATGTATTGCGCATTTTCGTGCTTTTTTCCTTAAGCTTATCTTACAGCGCTTAAGCGATTAAACTCGGGCTACAACCAGCGGGCTATTAAAAACATATAAACGCCCACCCCTATCTGGTATTACTCAGCGGCAGCCATAAGTAACACTATACATTAGCATCTTTTTAATCCCCCCCAGTTACTGCCTCCCTTGGTAACGTCGTTTGTTTTGGCGGTAAAAATGTTACTATACCAATCTTCATAAGTATTGCAATGCATTGAAAAAAGTGTGCGATTGTTGTGTATATCATTCCATCTCATTACAGATTGTGAAGGAGTAGTTCTCTACTATATAATCAAAAAAGTGTCCATATCAGAAACAAATACTGCACAAATTGTGTGAGTATGAACCTTTATGTTTGTTTGTTAGTCCTGACGAAAGCTCCATTGACCCATCCAGGCCCAAGGAGCTGAAACATGTCGACGTATTTGCCTTAATTATACTGCTAGATCCAGTTACTTGGTCTAAAAAGGAGTATTATCCACTTTTAATAATCTGTGGTTAAGCAACCTATATTAAAAATCCATCGGGTTGTTTACCATTTTTAACTATTTTTTCCTTTTTTTGTACAATTTATTTTCACACTTTTTCACTCATCTTCTCTGGACGCTGCACCCTAGACCAGAGGCGCCTCGGGTTGAGGCTGGCAAAATCACTACTTCGGAGTAACCAATGATAACTGCCACAACTCTATTGCGGGGCGGACGAATCAGATATACCGCACCTTTTTCCTACCAAGACATAGAGTTTATTGAGGTTACTCTGATTCATTCCTTGTACCAATGGTCATAAGGTGTAACTAGTGTCCGTTTCTCTATTGACTAACTTACTGCCTCTCTGCAACTGCCAGCTGACGAACTGCAACTGGACCTGCATGGAATTGCTGGAACATGCGTGAGTCCTGCTGTTGTCCTCTGCTTGAGTGTGTCCTGCTCCCCAAGAGGTGCCCCTCAGATTCTTGACTCTTGGCTGACATGAGTGGAAGTTACTATAAGAAGGTTCTAAGGTTTTTGTTTGTTCCTATAAGAAGAAAAGGCAAAAATCATGAAGTTTGGGCTCTGCCTACTGCTACGAATGCCATCACGAAACTCTGGTTAGACCGGATCTTTACTCCGACAATGACCTCCCACAACAGCTGGAAGCACTAGACCTGCACTTCACACTACTGCAACGACAGCCCATGACGATTGCCAATGCAAAGCTCCAACGATGAATGGATAGTCATGCTACAGCCGCGACTGTGTACGACGTTTGACTCGTTCTTTGTGCGACTTTCTCCAATGTAAATGGAACTCTTTGCACTGGACTTGAGAAGGTAACTTTTCAGCAGGACTGGCCTGTTCCCTTTATCCAACCTAGGCTCTATTGCGGTTGGCCTGAACTTGTGACTTTCACCCGGTCTAGAACAACCATATAATCAAAAGTGGCACTTTGTGCTTTTGGGTGCTATTTTTACCTAAAACTTTAAAATTGAATATCTCCGGATCTACTGATTTTTGTTGTTCTGGTATCATAGTATTTATTAACATTCATCCTATTATTCTAATATGGTTTGGCACTTTTCTTTAGTGGTGTTTACATTGTATTACTGTTTGTGTTGCTGCATAAATACTCACATATTGCTTTTATGTTAAGACTGACCGCTTTGTTTCAAGCTACCAGAGGGTTAACCATAGGTAAATTTAGTGTGTTTTGTGAGTGATCCTGATAAGGACAGCAGTTGTTGCCTTAATGGGACTTCCAACCCTCTAAATCAATACCCCAGTTTCTTACAATGGGCTATTCAGTTTGATTATGTATGAGCATATTTTGAGTAATTTGTCTTCAAAGTTGCAAAGTTCCAAAGTGGAAGGCTTGCACCAAGTACAGGAGGAGAGCAGCACTGATGGACCAAGTTGCGTATGTAAAGCGACTTGCTTGTAATCAACCCTCTCTAAATACCCGTAATGTACTGATCAACATGTTTTGTCCTATTAATATTGCATTACATGACATCTAGGTGAAGCTTGCATATGTGCTTTTACTAATGATAATCCGCGTGCACTAAAATGGCCACTGCTACGCGGGTTTTCCTATTGCGAATGCATCTGTCCCACTGACGTGACATGACGTACTTTCTGCTTTGGAGGGAATCTTTTGCTTCTGCGCACTAGAACTAAGATGGCTGCTTTATGTCCTCACATGCAAGAAGCTTGCACTGCTGCTTATGTTAAGCTGCTCGTCCTGGCAAATTTATAACGCAATATTAAAAATAGAGTAATGGGAATAGAATAGAGATAAGTGGTATACAGTGCATTCATTTATTCCATGTTCTCAAACTGTTTCTTTTCTATTCTTACATGTAAATCAATTTGGGCCTGACGCCTATTGCTAAACTCTATCATGGAGAAACTGCGACTGCGCATAAATCACAAAGTCCATGAAGCAGAATGACCTTTGAAATGCTGCCAAAGAGCCAACTTGCTGGAAGATGCTTGTGGGAACCTTAACTCTTGACCCTACGGAGGAAGCAGAATTCTCAAATGGACTAAAATGTAACCAATATTGGAACATTCATTGCTGGGTGGAATAAAACATACATGGAAAAATACATTAAATGGGCGGGAACGCAAATATTAATATTCATCGTAAAAGTTTCATTTTGGTATGGTGTGATGACCTCTCCTCATCCTTTTGTCCAAACAAAATTGGGAATCCTTACACTTTGGGGGTGGTACACTTCCCTGCAACTTTAACTGCGGGTGCCGGTCTTAACCTTTGGTGGTCCTGTCCTGATCCAATTTGGCTTTACCTGTCCTGATTCTGATATGCACCTGCTTACCTTTATAGTGCCTGCACTTTTGGGGTTCTATCCTTTAAACTGACCCTTGGCCAGGGTTAGTTCTTCACACCATTTTAGGTAAATATTCAATGTGGGTATGTCATTGTACTGTTTCCTTCTCTCTTCCCGCCCTAATGTTAAATGCGTGAAGACTGCTTCATAAAATCTTTGCATATTTTCATTCTAATCCTTATTTTCCTGATTGAAAGATTTCTGATGTTTAATATTTGGATTAAGACATTTAAGAAATTTATTTTCCTGATTGAAAGATTTCTGATGTTTAATATTTGGATTAAGACATTTAAGAAATTTAGATAAATTTAGATTTAGATAAAGTTTGTGGTTATTTTATGAGTGTAAATGTTATTATTCTACCTATTATTCTAACTCCTTTGATCCCTTAGGACTTTAGGTACCGATGACGAGGATTGGTAAGTCCTAAATGAAATTTATAAATCACTGATTAGAATAAGTGCACAGGTTACCTGATTAAACTCACGATAAGTTCTGTTGTTTTATGGGCCCAGGTGAGTATGGCAAATTGAGTCGGGTGACCTGCACGCTCTATCAGCACAAATTAATAAGAAAACTCCTCAGGGTCCCAAACTTCTGATAAGGGTGCAGAGTCCCAAACTAATTCTGAAAAGCAGTGAAATGGGAACCCAGTGTGAAAGAAACCCTTTGACAAGGGCAGGGGCTTTGAATGTCTGCAGCAAAGCCACAGAAAGCAGGCACTCCTTATACTCCAAGAGGAAGGCTAACATTAGTGGAAAATCCACAGGGGTGACTAGTGTAGCTTTTGGGGGAGGATTACCCAGAGGAGGCCACAGTTAGGAGATGGACCAAATGGTAAGCTGGGATCCCTGAGGGTGGTAGGATAACTTCCATAGGGTCACTATGAATGGGATCCCTGTCACTGCTCTGCGGAATACCTTTGCCAGCCAGACCCTGGTGGTCAAAAGGCTCCTTTCTCCAGAACTATATCTGCCAGGACAAGTTTGCAGGGTACGGAATGTCCATGGACGGGAATTTGTCCATCCTTTGACCATGGTATCCTACGAATGTGAGGGGTAAATGTCCAGGTAAGGGTCATTGTCTACCCAAATTGCCTATAGCCTGCATCCTTGACATTGAGCTACCATGGACAAGAGCCAGGGGGTGACCATTGAGGGTTTCCCAGCAACCCATATTTTCTGGGATAGTGTCTCTAAGCCAAGGGTGCCAAGGTCTAGGAGAAGAGTAAGAGGTAGGAGATGAATGCCAACCACAGGGAGAGGACCAGAGGGCCATTGGTTATCTGCTCTGACAGGAGAAGACTCCAATACTAGCACTGGAGAGGCCACATCTGGCCTAGAGGTGCCACTTGCACTGTCACATCAACAGGAGGCCGGGGACCTGGGCTATACATACTCCTACAAGACACAGACAGAGTAAATCACCCTTGAGGGAAACTGTGTATCCACTCTTAAAGTCCTAGACTGTCAGGCACATGCTCAGTCTCAGGGTGTAGACCCATAAAGTTCAGAAGTGAGAGTGGTCCAAAGGGACCTCAGAAGTAGTGGTTGTCCAACACTACCTAGGGAATGGACTTGGCAATAAGATGTGAGGCTACAACTGATTCGACTCATGCAGAGGGCATTTTCATGTAATTTTCTTTGAGAACTGCCAAGGGAATGGTTGTTGCTCCTGGCTTTTTTTTGCTAGAGATTGCCTGTGTGAAAAAAGTCCCCTTTTGCATGGTCACCCCCATTTATTGCTGAATTTTATTGCTTGTTTTTAGACTCCACACAAAAGGGGCCTGTCATCAAGTGGTCAATGTACGTACCCTAAAACAAGTAACAATTGGCTAATCTCTGATTGTCATGTTTAACTCTCCAGTAAGACTATAGTATATAGTGTAGAAACTAGACCCATGGCATGGAAAAGTAATTACAACCTATGGACTTCAGCACTTATTGTGCCATCAACTAGTGTGACCAGGTAAACAGGTCTAAAGTCTACCAAGTTCGCCTGAGTACTACAGTTTAAACCTACAAGACTGACTTGTCAAAATAACTATTAAGTAGGCCTTATAGCCTAAGATATTTGAAATTGGGACATGTAGAAATGTGATGTTGGCATGTTACTAAAACTACAAGCCCTCAAAAGCTATTTTCACTGTGGAAGACTCTGGTTATCCTATGAGGAAAACTAGAACGCAAATGACTATACTATTTTGCTAACTCTGGTTTGGGACAAGCTAGAGAAATGATCCAACAACTATTTTTAATGCTTACTAAAAATCCAATACAATTGTGTCATTAGATGTTTGATAAATACTTAGGAAAGGTAACTTTTGGAAAATTATCTTTTCCCTGACTGAAGCTTTCGGAGGCTAATTTGCATTAGCCTGCAGGCAGCTGCCACTGACAATACTTGACCATAGTGAGGTCTGAAAGTGGATTTCAGAGCAGGACTCAGGAACATGCCTGATGAGAGGATGGGCTGGGGGTGAGATATGTGCTACCTGCCAGCCCAGCCCAGAAAAAAAAGCTGGCAGGGTTAAGGATTTATTTTACTTCTAAGAAGCAACAGTGATGCTTGCCCATTCACAGGCAAGTGTAAGTGGTGACCTGAGGAAGGTAAGGCCTTTTATTAATGTATTTTTTGTTTTTGTTTTATATAGCGCAAACTTAACCTGAAGGTATCTGAGCACTTTACTAAATTCCACATTTATAAGTAATACACAAGTAAAATAGAAGGCATACAGGGTAATAATATACAATAAATGGTTAAATAGATGGTAGTGTAGTTCGGAAGTGGCGGGTAAAGTTTTTATGTGAGTCGGTTGAGGCATTTGTTCACAAGAAATAATATGAGTTTTTTGCTGAAATATAGGAATGACTTATTTTCATGCAGGTCCTGTAGCAGAGCGTCCCAAATTCCCGGTGCATTCCCAGAGAAAGAGCACGTAAGTGATTTCTCTTCCTTCATCTTGAGGGAAATTAGGAGTAGTGTATTTGAAGTTTGCAGTGGCCTGCTCTGGTCTGCTTTTAATAGTTTGTTTGCGAGGTAGATAGGTTTTTCAGTGTATAGAGCTTTGTGGGTTATGCCGGCCATTTTTAATATGCTTCTAAATTTGACTGGTAGCCGGTTGAGTTTCTTAAGTGTGGGAGTGTTGCGATTATATCAGCTCCCAAAGAGAGAAGTCTGTCTGCTGCATTGAGTGTGGATTTCAAGGGGATAAAATGGCTTTTTGGGGTACCAGTGATTGTTGCTTTTTTTGTTTCAACTTGTTTATTAACATTTTTCATTTCCATAAATGCATCATATATGACAATATGACAATAACAGTATAACAGCAAATAACAGCCATACATTGCATATATCATCAGTCTGTGAAGCTTTTATCACTGTGTCCGTAAAAGTAATATGTGTATGATGCATAGTATAGGTGGAGGGGAGGTGTTACGTGTAACATCACCTTGTTAAGTACCCACAGAGCACATGTCATCTGGTGTGAGCCATGATAAGAATTCAGGTATGTTTAAAAACAATGGACATTTCAACGTTGGTAAACTATGAACTGAGCCACACCTAACCAGTTTATTCAAGGGATAACTGCTGACCAGTGATCTTCTCATTACCGTAGTCCAGTTTACAGAGGATTTAGGATTGAACTATAGTTTTTAGGTCTTCAAGAGGGATGAAGGGTTTGATTTTTTTAAGTGTTTGAACATGCAGAAGGCACTTTTTTCTGAGGCATTAATATGGTCTTTAATGTTCATGTTTTTGTCAAGGGTAATCTCTAATGTTATGTTATGTTATGTTAAAGTTGGATTATAAAGCGCACGTTCAGCAAACGGTTTCTTGGTGCTATGAGCAGGACTGGCGCAAAAACAAACAGTGAGTGATAATCCGTTGTAGGCTTGGGAAAAAAGCAAGGTTTTGAGTAGTTTCCTGAATTGTGTATAGGAGTCCACCATGCACAAGTAAATAGGGAGGGGGTTCCAGAATTGGGGTGCCAGGGTCATGTATCTGAGGTCACCATGTTTCTTCTGTTAAAAAGCATGAGAGACCAGCAAGTTTTTACTGGAGGATCATAGATATCGAGGGGGAAGATACCACTGAGTGGTCAAAGTGATGAAAGCAGGACCACGTCCTGACGGGGCTTTATGGATGGTACAGTCCAGTTTAAAACAGACAGTGTTGGGGTGTTGGAAGCCAGTGGAGGCTTCTCAGCAATGGTTTCACGTGAGAGTGCTTTGGCTGCCCAAGAATGAGTCTGGCTGCCTGGTTTTGAACCCGTTGCAAGCAATGTAATTGGTACGCAGGTATACCAACATACAAAGAATTAGCATAAGCTATACACGTGATAACCAGGGCCAGAACCACTTGGGTCAGGGCCTCAGGGGAAAGAAATCTGCTAATTTTATGAATTCTTCTGAGGTGAAAAAAGCATGCCGAGACCACTTAGCTGACCTGGGCCTTCATGGTGGGGTTATTGCTGATCATGATTCCTAGACTCTTTACATTTACAGAGGAGGCCGGGAGTGAAGGGCTCCCCAAAGAAGGAGGCCAAAAGCTAGAATTCCACGGGTTTCCCAGACCACCAGTAAGAATCAACTCTGTTTTATCTGGGTTTAGTTTGAGTTGATTGGCATTCATCCAATCACTAATAAACCTCATTATGGATTGAAAATTTGTGATGGATGGAGCAGATGAATCGATGTTAAAAATCAACTGGAGGTCATCGGCATAGTTGAAAACAACAACCTTTCTCTTATGCAAGGCCAGGGGTAGAATGTACAGGTTAAAGAGTAGAGGGGAGAGGGAGGAACCCTGTGGGACCCCCACAGGTCAATTCTTTTGTTCCGCCCTGAAACTAGCCAGGCGAACGGATTGGGAACGTTTGTAAGAAAGGAGGTAATCCATTTCAATGGTAGGTCCCGGATCCCAGCGCTGCCGACACGGTCGACCAAAAGCTGAGGGTCGACCGTGTCAAAAGCAGCCGACAGGTCAAGGAGCACCAGGGCACCAGGGCCTGGGTAGTGCCCTGGTCTGCCCCCCTTGTTAGATCGTCCAGGACTGCCAGAACGACAGTCTCTGTAGAATGTTCCGGTCTAAACCCTGCTTGGTGAGGATCCAGGTAGTGAGTCCGTTCGACAAAGTAACTGAGGCAGTTGGTAACATGAGCTTCTAGAACCTTGCTCGAGTAGGGTAGCAAAGAGATAGGGTGATAATTATCAGTTACAAACAACAAACAGTGTGGAGGGTCAAGGGGATAGTTTACCGACCTGTCTACTCTCTCCCCTAAACTAGAATACATAACAACAGAAGAGTAGACCAAGTCTAGAAAATGGTGTGTGTCTCTGAACGAGCGAAAATGCAACATTTGAATGTACATGCAGGTGGTGCCTCGAAACTGATGACAAAACAAGGTTTTGAATAGTAACCCATCAGACCACCCATTTGGCGGAAATTCATCATTTGGGGGTTGGTACATATTCAAACCACTGCCTGGCCATTTTAGTGCCAGGGTAACATAGTACCTCTATGTACAATATTCCTCAATGTAGTGATGTTTATTAAAGTGCAGTGCTCAAAAAAAATGGTGAGTAAAATTGACTACTGAGACATAAGAGAGTTTCAAGATAGAGGTCAGAGTGTCAAAGCTTAAAAGACACGCCAAGTAGTTTGGAAATTGATACTACTCTGTGGCGCTGAGCAAGGTGGTCGACATGTTTCAGCCTACAGGGGAAACTACCCCGGCTTTCTTCAGGACCTTTCATATAAACTTGCTACTGCAACAAACAATAATATGTGATATGAGGAATAATGAAAATTGGTCACCTCCACTTCCGCTCTTGTAACACCAGAGGTACCGACGGACGCCCTTCTTCGAAAATGTTTCCGGATGGAGGCGTTTTATAGATGATATTTTTTTTGTTTGGAGGGGGTCTGTGGAAATGTTAGAATCTTTTGTTCTTTGGCTAAATGCTAGCGACGCAAATTTGAAATTTACTGTGAACTACAATAACCGTAGGGTAGATTTCTTAGATATCAGCATTGAAGGGACAACTGGTGACGGACAGAGCGGGGCCTCATTCTCCCGAGCGGTTGCCGGGCGAGGTGGGGTCGTCACCCACACAAAGCTGGGAAGAAGCCATGTCTCCCATCCTCCAGTGAACATTGGAATGTAAAGTTCCTGGTAGATATGTGACTTTTTATAAGCACAATTTTCATTATTCCTCATATCACATATTATTGTTTGTTGCAGTAGCAAGTTTATATGAAAGGTCCTGAAGAAAGCCGGGGTAGTTTCCCCTGTAGGCTGAAACATGTCGACCACCTTGCTCAGCGCCACAGAGTAGTATCAATTTCCAAACTACTTGGCGTGTCTTTTAAGCTTTGACACTCTGACCTCTATCTTGAAACTCTCTTTTGTCTCAGTAGTCAATTTTACTCACCATTTTTTTTGAGCACTGCACTTTAATAAACATCACTACATTGAGGAATATTGTACATAGAGGTACTATGTTACCCTGGCACTAAAATGGCCAGGCAGTGGTTTGAATATGTACCAACCCCCAAATGATGAATTTCCGCCAAATGGGTGGTCTGATGGGTTACTATTCAAAACCTTGTTTTGTCATCAGTTTCGAGGCACCACCTGCATGTACATTCAAATGTTGCATTTTCGCTCGTTCAGAGACACACACCATTTTCTAGACTTGGTCTACTCTTCTGTTGTTAGATAATTATCAGTTACCTGCGGATCTAGCTAGGTTTTTTAAGAATAGGGATGACCTCGGCCATCTTAAATGAATCTGGGACAGTCGCTTGAGCAAGAGAGTTGTTACTGAGCGATAGAGTGGGATCCGGACAGCGTAGAAAGACCTCCCGAAGAATATAGGCGGGACAGCTATCCAGAGGGGAGCCTGAACCAACTTTCTTAAGCTAACCAAAAAAGGCTTCTTTAGTGACAAGGGGAAATTGATCCAAGGAGGCAGTGTTTGTGTCACAACATACAAGAGGCGAGGGATCTAAGGGTCTAGGAATGCTAGCCTTAATGGTAGCAATTTTCTCAATAAAAAAATGATTAAGTGAATCGCACAGGGGTTGGGAGGCAGTGGGTTTTACTGTGACTCGGTCTGGTTTCGATAGTTCATCCACTATCGTAAAAATTTCCTTAGCTTTAGTAGCTGAGTTTAGTATTTCAGAGGAAAAATAATCAGCTTTGGTATGAAGGATCGAGGTTTTGTAATCTTTAAATAAAGACACAAAAATGACCTTAAGAGCAGGGCAATAATTGCATCGCCACTTGCGTTCTGCTTGCCTCAGAGCTAGTTTCTTTGCCTTCAGTTCTGTTGAAAACCAACGTTGTACGTCATGAGGCCTCTTTATTCTGACTTTCTTCAGAGGGGCTGCACTGTCTCTTGCCGTGTCCAGCCAAGTATTGATGTGTATCGCTTGACTATGAAGGGACGCCTTCGAGGCAATAGGGGGGAGGCGATTAATGAGGAGTAGCAGTCCTCCATATCCACTCTACTCCAATTTCTAGATAGGAAATTACCTGAGGGAGGGGAAAAGTCACAATGGACAGAAGGGATAAGGAAGGTTAGCAGATGGTGGTCCGACCATGTGCATGGGACCACTTGTAGTTGGGAGATATCCAGGTTGGTAGTTCAAATCTGGTCTAAGGTGTGCCCTTTAACATGGGTGGCGACCTTTATATGTTGAATGCAATTCAGTCCCGTTAAGAGTTCTGTAAATTCCTGAGAGCAAGGGCTTTCATGTACATCATTGGGCCAGTAGTTGATGTCCCCGATGATTAAAACTTGGGAATTGTTAACCACCAGCTCTGCTATCTTATCCGCCACCAACTGAGGGAATGTGGGCATATGAAAAGGGGGTCTGTAGAGAAGGGCACAGATGAATGAGAGGTCGTGAGACTCAAATGAGTTATTTGAGTTGCAGATAGATAGTTTCCAGTTTACATCAGTGCCTGACCTCGTGATGGCCACCCCCGGCACTAAACTATCCCCAACAAACAAACTACATAGGTGATCCACCAACTGATAGAATTCAATCTGAAATGAAAGACTTTGACACCTATCTTACTAATAAGAAGACTGAGAAATTACGTAAAGATGTGAGATGGTTCACAAAAGAGAAAATTTATCCCTATCTCAACCCGACTCACTATCAACAAACCACATCAGGTAACTATGATTCAAACTCGGATAGTTACCAACATAGGAGATACACTAATTTCTCAGACTCCGGTTCTTCTGGGTCTGATGGAGATAATTATCAAGACTCAAACTCAGGCCAATACAATTCTAGACCATTTAGGGGGAGAATGAACCAACGACCTTTTCATGCACGTGGTTTTTTACCCCGGGGCCCATATCGAGGAAGGAATGTCCGATGGCAGGATCAGGGGGCACAACATCAGATGAGCCCTCAACCTCCTCAACAATATGTCAGGACCCGAAACCAGCAGTATTGGTGGTAGATGGCACCTTTGAGAGTGCTAATCCCAGTGGGGAGAGTCTACCCATCTATAACCTATCAACACACAACCTTGCACCTGAAGACCTCAAAATACTTAGTAAAGGTTTGTCATTCGTGCCTAGCGTGTGTTTGAATAAGTTTAAACTACATGAGGATTTATTCGCTTTCTTCCGCAAAGTTAGGCTAAACAGATTCTTTTCAGACAGACCGACCAACAGTGTAGATGACAATTTATCTAATTGTAAACCACCATCCACATTTACTCCCACTTTGGACATGGTGGGAGCTGAGGTACGTATCTTTGAACAAAGTGTCCTTCGGGACATTGAACGTGTCATTAAGAACCCTCAAAAACCCAAACTTAATCTGTCTAAATTGGAATTAACATCACTAAATAAACTGAGGGCAGACCCCTCTATTGTCATTAAACCTTGTGACAAAGGTGGAGGCGTTACAGTGTTTGACAAAACCTTGTATGACCAGAAAATGATGGAGATGCTTTCAGTAACGGACCATTATCGACCGGCACAAAGAAGGGAAATAGACAGACTGAATGTACGTATACAAGAGATGACTCAGGAGGCATTCAGGGAAGGATTCATTTGTGAGGATGAACTCGCTTTTCTGAATAAGTCTTGTCCGATTATCTCGGCCCTTTATGGCCTACCAAAGACTCACAAGTCTGAGAGTGACCCCCCCATGCGACCGATAATATCTACCATCGGTTCATGTACGGAGCCCCTGTCCAAATATGTGGACACCTTTTTGTGTCCACTCACACAGAAATATTCGTCATATATCCGAGACACGGGTGACATCATTAAAAAAATCGAAGGTTTACCATTTGATCCAGAGACTGACATTCTTGTGACGCTCGACATTGAGGCACTTTATACCAACATACCTCAGTGTCGAGCGTTACAGGCGGTGTCATCTCTTCTGGATAGATACCCTGACAACCGCCCAGACATGTTTATTTTACAGTGTCTTGAAATTGTTCTTTTGAACAATTTTTTCGAATACAATGGCTCACTTTTTAAACAAATTAAAGGCACCTCGATGGGAGCATCTTGTGCCCCTAGTGTAGCCAACGCGTTTATGGGTGAGTGGGAATTATGCAATATTTTCAACGAGCTGGCGCCCTTCTTCGAAAATGTTTCCGGATGGAGGCGTTTTATAGACGATATTTTTTTTGTTTGGAGGGGGTCTGTGGAAATGTTAGAATCTTTTGTTCTTTGGCTAAATGCTAGCGACGCAAATTTGAAATTTACTGTGAACTACAATAACCGTAGGGTAGATTTCTTAGATATCAGCATTGAAGGGACAACTGGTGAATTGAAGGTCTGTTTGTTCAGGAAACCAACCGCAAAGAACACCATTCTCAAATTTGATAGTTTTCATCCAAACTGTCAAAGAGAGTCTATTCCTTTTGGCGAATTTTTGCGGATTCGCCGAAACTGTACGGATATGGAAACATATCATAAGCATGGAGACGAATTGAAGGATAGACTGTTGAAACGAGGCTACCCACATCGTCTTGTACGACATGCTTTTAAGAGGGCAAAATACTACGACAGAATGGCCCTACTCCAGGGATCGAAACGACCGGAACATAACCGCATCACCTGTGTGGTAAATCATTCCACCTTAAATTTCAAGATTAGGAACATCATAAATAAAAACTGGAAAATCCTGAATGTGGATGATCAAGAACCAGCTTTGCCACTGCCCCTTCTGGCATATAGGAGAAATCAGAATTTGCGGGACATGTTGGTGCATACCCGTCAAATTAAAAGACCCCCAACTGAAGGCCTTTGTCCTATTCCGGGGCTCCCCATTATATTGGGCAACCACAGGTGTGGCTCCTGCCACGCTTGCAATTCTGCTATTGTCGCAGAAACTGTAGAATATAACAACAAGAGTGTCAAGCTGCGTCATTTGACCAACTGCCGCAGTAAAAACATCGTATACATTTTATTCTGCAGCTGCGGACTTGCCTATGTGGGTGAGACCGGCCGAGAATTTCGGATACGTTTCAGTGAGCACAAATCGGCGATTAGAACAAAGAGAACGTCAGCCCCCTTGGTGGAGCATTTCCTCGAAATGAACCATGATGAACAAGAGATCAAATGGTGCATTCTGGAAAAAGTGCAACCTAAGTTAGGCCAAATGACAGATATTACACGCAAGAAAAGGGAAACCTTTTGGATATACCAATTGGACTGCGTGAGACACGGCCTCAACGAGGAAATTTCCTGGTATATCACTCGGTAATGGATTTGTGTCCATATATATAGCTCAGGTTACAGTTAATCCAACCTCTAATTTTGGGTAGCCTCTGTGATCCCCCAATATTACTGTAGTCCATAGTGGATTTACATAGGCTCATAACTAGCGACAGTGTCCTGTCCGGATTGTGGTGTCTCCTGTATTTTATGACAAGAAGGACAACATAAACAACATGGTTGGATGATTTGTTTTTAATCGAGTCTTCACACTGGCTTCACACATTTTTCTGTAGTTGAGCTTCTAACATCGAGGTGGTGTATCATATTAGGTACTGTTCTTCTTGGCTTTGTAGCTAAGAAATTTTTATTCCGAGATCAGGGGACTTTGATCGCAATCTTACCGGTTTCTGCAACTTCGTTTTACTCCCTGGGCAGCATGACACCTTTCCAATATGGCGCAGGTTTTGTGCTATTGCGGACTCCCAGTTACATCATATGTAGGAGCCCGTTTTTCTTGTTTATAATTGCGTTGTGTCTACACCACGTGCCCGCGTAATGGTGAAGAATTTGATCTACCTCAGTCTTTTGTCTTTATGAATTATCTACTTTTTACCGTTTTGGACGTCGAGTCTATTCATATATAGGAGTTCGCCTCCCTAGAGTATAATTGCACTATGCTGGAACTGAGCTTCTAACATTGAGGGGGTGTATCATATTAGGTACAGTTCTTCTTGGCTTTGTAGCTAAGTAATTTTGATTCTGACACCAGACGATTTTTGCAATCTTACCGGTTTTTGCAACTTTATTTTACTCCCTGGGCAGTATGACAACCTTCCAATATGGCGCAGTTTTTGAGCTATTGCGGAGTCCCAGTTATATCGTATGTAGGAGTCCGCCTTTCTTATTGACAATTGCGCGGTGTCTACACCACGTGTCCACATAATGGCGAGGAACTGGATCTACTCCAGTTTCTGTCTCTATGAATTACTTAAAAATGTTTTTTCCGTTGTGGACGCCGAGTTTATTCATACATAGGAGTTCGCCTTCCTGGATTATAATTGTACTATGTTTACATCACGTGTCGACAAAATGGAGAGTAACTAGATCCAGTCCAGCCTCTGTTTCCATGATCTGCCTACTCCCTGTGATATCGCGATAATTCAACTTTCTTCTACAAATACTTCCGGGTTGCATCAGGGCTCTGTCCGATGTCGCCGGTGACCGTGGTGTTCCTGTTTGACCGTGCACTTTGTGCACATTTGCGGTAAGGGTACCTTAGGTTACTTGCCTTATGGTAGGAGTAGGAACATGCTTAGAACTTACGTTTGTCCGAGCCACGCATTTGATGGAAAGTTAGCTCTGACCTTTAGTATATTGACCACGCTTTTAGAGAATATAGCTTCCTCCCATCTATACTTATGGATTGTATTGGGGCTATGTCTCGTGGTATCACGGCATTTTTGTCGGGTTTCTGTGCAGTTCTCGCACATATATGGCAAGGGCTTCTTAGATCATGTGTTTATGTAGAACTTTGTTTAAATACCAACGTTATGCCCATCTACATGTTTTAAGTAGAGTTAGCGTCGGCGGACATTACACCTTCCGCGTGTTTTACTTATGTCGGGTGCCCTCGCCCTGAGAAATGATATCCTGGTTCCGTGATGGTCTTGAGACTCCTACTTTGTCCATAAGCTATTAATCATATACAACGGACATTGAGTTAGCTGGCAAGACGGAGTCTTATAATAGACATCTGATTACTCGCGTTAGGGAGGAGTTATTGCATTTTAAAGTAACATAGTCGATATGTGTGTTTAGAAAGAGACTGCACACTTACAAAAGGTCTCCATCTTACTCTTTGTTCAGAGAATCCTCCATTGTGGGCATTCAGGTCGGAAACGGATAGACACGCTCTTGTCTTACAAATTAAGGAATTTCCTGGTACAACATGCAAGTGATCATGCTTATAAACTATAGGTGGGTACCATTTGCCTAGATATATGTAATCTATGGCCCCTCTGTTGTTTGATTTCATATAGAGACCATCAACGGTCCACTCTTTGCCTTTTCTTTTTCATTTATGGTGTAGTTCATCTCAATAAATCCACGGATCAAGCCCCATAATTGTGCGACATCGGGTTTTCATCAATTTGGTATTCTTGGAGAGACACCCATGTTTGGACAATGAGGTAAGGTATGGCCCTGGGCTGGGGCACACATGAGTCACATGTATAGTGACCATTGGACTATGTTTTTTAATAAAACGTCCCTGATTCTCTCACTGTTATAGGGAATGAATAGAAAGAGAGTCCTCATACCTGTGTTACAGCCACTTACTTGAATATACACCAAGACTTGAATATACACCAAGACCTTACGGTGTGAGTTTTTACTGTCTCTTCTTTGCTACCTTTGACCACTGTGGAATTTTTTAATAGGTCTTGATATATGTGCATTATTGATATATGTGTTATATGACGAGACCCTCATGATTCATGGCATCACCTCGTTGTTAGATTGACATTAAATGTATTCTGATGTGGAGTTTGACAGTGGTGCGTCACTAAGTTGGGTTTGGTGTCAACAATCTTCTTTTATCTTGCTAATAGTTTGTGGGTTTTTGCAATTTTGCTTGGTGGCAGCGCCTACAACCATTGTTATTATATTTTTTAGGTCCCCTTGGGTCTCACTGGGTTGCAGTTCATCTGGGAAAAGGTCCTGAGGAAGGTGGCCTAGAGCCGCCGAAACGCGCGTCGACTACCAGAGTGCGGGTCTCAATAATTTGGTTGAGACCGTCCTAGTGACAGGGGGCTCCCTGTCTACTAGTACCCAGCTACCTTTTTCACAATTGTAGTATATGTGAATGTGTATGCATGAGTGTGTTAGTTGTTTGTGTGGGTGAGAACCTTTTGGGACACATGAATTGTTTCTCCTTCTTTATTGTATATGAAAATAATTCTTTCCGTCTTTTGTGTAATGTTTTTGTAAATAGTGATTCCTTTTTTTTGTTGTATATATTGTGTTAATAATTTACTTTTGCTATATGGATTTTGTGATTTAGCTTTTTCTTGTGTTTCCAAATAATGAATTTTGTACTGTATTTGTGAGAGCAATGCTAATACTTCAAAGTATAATCTATTAAAAAAATAAATGATATATATTTTTTGAAAAAATGAAAAAAATGTGGTTGGTGCATACTTGTCACTTTTATATGAAGAATACGATACATACAGATTTGGAATAACTGAGGCCTAGGAGGGAACTTTTTCTCTTACTGTTTATTTTTTCCCCTCTGTTCCCTGGCCTACACTTACCTTTTTTGAGGGGGTCCCATCATTTTCGCTTTCTCGATCCACCAACTTTCCACATGAGACAGCCTGCGGGACTATCCTGGACCCAAGAACTAAGAGTAGTGCAGTGCTTAGTATAAGCAAATGACAGGCTCTGATGCAAAGTCTCCAGTGCCTGACCACAAGATGGCCGCCCTCGTCACTACGCTCCCAATGAAGATCTAGCTGCACTGGTCTCTGTTAATTCCCCTTGGACATTTAAGCTCGCCATAGTCTCTCCTACGCCCAGACCCTCTGTGCAGTATCCCCTCTTGGTGTGCCACCATCTTGTTGGCCTCGACCAATTCCTGAAAGTACAACTAGCCATCTTTCATTAGTTTGTCCAAACCTGCTATTGTTTGCCATCAATGCTGTGGCAGTCCTGGAGAAATGGGTCATGGTGTGCTTTTGAGTGTGCGTCTGTGAGTGTATGAGGGGGTGTGTGCGGACGTATGTGTGTGTGTGTGCGCCTGTGCGTGTATGAAAGACTATGTTCACATTTGTGTGTGCTTGTGCATGTCTGTGCATGTGATGGTGTGGACATGTATTTGGGTGTTTTTGTATTAGAGCGTGTGATTCTATGTGTGATTGTGTTTGTGCGAGCAGATGTTTCTGTATGTGTGCTTATGTCTGTGTGTGTGATGGTGTGTGCATGTATTTGAGTGTCTTTGTATTAGAGCATGGGATTGTACGTGTGCTTGTGCATGTGGATGTTTCTGTATGCGTGCTTGTATGCGCCCTCTGTTCGAGTATGAGAGTGTGTGCGCACATTTGTGTGTGCTTGTGCATGTCTGTGCGTGTGATGGTGTGTGTGTGTGTGTGTGCATGTATTTGTGTGTACGTCCTTGGGTATTTTTGTTCTGGAGCATGTGATTGTATGTGTGCCTGTGTTTTTGATAGTTTCTGTATGTGTGCTTGTGTGTGTGTGTGTGTGTGCGTATCTGCGTGTATGAGGGTGTGAGCGCATTTGTGTGTGCTTGTGCATGTCTGTGCATGTCATGATGTTTGCGTGTGCATGTATTTGGGTGTTTTTGTATTAGAAGATGGTGATTTTATGTGTGTTTGTGTTCTTGGATGTTTTCTGTCTATATGGTTGTCTGTGTGCATCAGTGCGCATATGAGAGTGTTTGCTTACATTTGTGTGTGCTTGTGCATGTCTGTGTGTGCGATGGTGTGCACGCTGGATTTGTTATTCTCTGGCGGCCGCTATCCTGGATATTGGCTTTAACTGCCAGATGTCTGACCTTAGGATGGCCACCAGTGTATCAGTGTACAGTACAGTCCCCTGCCTGACCCCAAGATGGCTTCCATAGTGGCCCCCTACACGTTGCTTTACTTCCCTGGTTCAACAATTGGACATTGACCAGACCTTGAACCTATCCCCTAACCTGCCTACACATCAGGATTTGGAACCTGCGGAACGTACCCCAGACTGTGGAGACCTAGCGATTAGGTTGATGCCCGGTGGAGCTACCATATAGCTAAAGAGGAGATGGGTTGTGGACTCCCCCCCCCCGCCGTCACCTACCCAGCCGGACCTTGGGCAGATTTTCCCCTCGTCTCAACATCCTATCTTCCTCCTACCCCTTTACCCCATCCCCTTACCCTTCCTTGCTCCATTCACCTTGTCCCCCATGTTCTTCAATGTGCTTTTCTTGATACTTATGTAACTTTTAACTAATGTAAATTGCAACATTATTGTTCCTCATGTAAAGCGCTCTGATTCCTTTGGGTCTAGCCAGCGCTATATAATAACTCATTAATTACATTTTTCTCATTTAGTACTCTTTCTCTCTTTGTCTACC
This sequence comes from Lissotriton helveticus, assembly GCF_964261635.1. Taxonomy (NCBI): domain Eukaryota; kingdom Metazoa; phylum Chordata; class Amphibia; order Caudata; family Salamandridae; genus Lissotriton; species Lissotriton helveticus. The sequence continues at coordinate 1,629,077,549 of NC_136063.1, read as the reverse complement.
TCCCTAGCTCCTAGCACCTATCCCCTCTCCCATGAATCTCTCATCTTGCTTGCTAGTCTGCCTAGCCCCCTGTCCTTTGTGCTCTTTGATTAAGCACTCCTTCTCCCCTTGTTGAGAAAAGATCCAATATTTATAATCTGGAGTCTCAGCACCCCCACTGAGAGAGTCCACTTTGCCAAGGGAGCAACTCACAGCTGAGGTATGGTATGGCACCCCTTGCCAAAGCACACCCTCTCCCCCTTTTGGGGAAGGATCTACTTTGTAGGCCTTGGAGTCTCAGAGACCCCTCTGAGAGAGTCCACTGCATAACGGGAGCCTCCAGCAACTGAGAGAGTGAAGTGATACCACTTCCCCAGTGTGTGTTCCTGTAGCCCTTCCCCTCCTCTTTCCCGCCTTCATAACCTGTCTACTTCCCCAGCTCCTCCCCCCTCCCCTGAATCTTTCCCCCTGCCTGCTTTTGCCCTTACGTATTTGTGCTTATTTATCTCGACCATACAAGTAACTATGTTAACATGCTCTAATAATTGTGTAACCTTTGTAATGATGTAACCTGTAACTATGATCTGATGCTCATGTAAAGCGCTCTGATACCTCCGGGTCCAGCACTATATGAAACCTTTAAAATAAAATAAAAAGTTTATCAAGCCAATTGTGACTAGGATATGAGTTTCTTTTGGCTGGAGTAGAGGACTTCAGTTTTGTTGGGGTTAAGCTTTAAGTTTTTGTTGGTCAACCAGGATTGTACCATGGAGGGAGTGCTGTTTATGTGCTGGGTGTCTTTAGGTGACAAGATTTTAATATAGAGTTGTGTGTCTTCTACATAGAGATGATAGGCTATTCTGGTGTATTTCAGTATTACCTCAAGGGGTTCCATGTAGAGGTTGAACAAGGCAGGCAACAGATTGACCCTTGGAGATACCTTGTGTGAATGATACTGATGATGTGGTAGAATTGTTTAGTTAATTAGGTGAGATTGTTGGTACACGCATGAGGCAAACCACTTAGGGGCAGTACTGTTGATGCCTGCACGCTGTGGGAGAGTGTTTAGCAGAGTATTGTGGTTGACTGTTTCAAAGGCTGCAGAGATGTCCAGGAATTTCAAAAAGGCAGGGCTGTTCATCATCTGGAGATCTATGTAAGTCAACAATGATGTTCAGGATTGAAGTCTCTATACTGCTTCTTTTCTTTAACTCAGATTAGAAGATGCCATGTAGGCAGAAATTTTGATGCATCTGTTGAGTTGTGAGAGGATACATTTTTCAGTAGTCTTGGCAAAAAGAGGGAGGTTTATGGAGTGTTCAAGTTGAACAAGGAAGAAGGATGATTTCTCTCTTTAGATATGTTTCTTGTGTTTTAGGCATTCAGCTCGCAGGAGAGCAAGATGGGTCAGTGAGGGTTGTTGTCTCCAGATTCTTTCAGTCACCCTAAGTTGTCATCTCTCCTTATTAAGGTCATTGTTGAAAAAAGATCTGGAGGGGATACTTCATGAACTCTTTAGTTTTAGTGGAGCAACAGTTTTGAGATGTTCTATCATTTATGTGTAATAATGGTATGTAAGTTCATCAGCAGAAGGAAGATTTGGTGAAGGCAGAATTTGGGATCTGATTCGGGATTCTAACTCTGATTGAGGGATTTGGGGTATATACTTTGTCCAGTGTTCAGGAAGATTAGTTTGAGTGTGGAGGTTAGGTAGGATGGCTTAAGATTAAATAGAATTAGGTGGTGGTCAGTCCAGTTGGTGGGTAGGATGCATTGGAGGGATATGGTATTATGTTTGGAACTGATTGCATCGAGGGTAGATCCTTTGTTGTGGGTCTGCTTATTACAGTGTTGAGTGAGACCTTTTGTTTCAAGGGAGATGGAAAGGGCTTGTACTGTTACATCTTCTGTATAATTCAGGTGTAGGTTTAGGTATCCTAGTATAATGTCTGTTCAGGGAATGCTGTGTTATTAGGTCTGTTAAGTCCTCAAATAATTATGTTTTTTCACCTGGCAGGTGGTAGCTGACATGAAATTTGATAGATTTAGACCCTTTGGAGGAGAGATCAACTCCAAAATATTTGAAGGTAGAGTATTTAGATGTGTGGAAGGGTTTTAGGCAAAGTCCGTTTTTGTGTGTGATAGCTAGTCCATCCCCTGTGTAGACCTTAGGGTTGCACCAAATGATCAAGAAGCCTGGTGGGGTGAGGAGATAGATAATGGGAGCTGAGTGGTCATTAAGCCAGGTTTCAGTCAGAAAAAAGATGACAATTTTATGTAAAATATGGTGTCCGTTTGATGGCATGCTTGACTGCTGACAGACAATTTAATAGCATGCAGTTTAATAAGGGTTACATTCTAGGGTCAGTTTGGTTAATCTGTATAGCAGTTAGTTTGGCAGGTGGCCTGGGAGGACAATTAGTAGAAGGGAACCTACTTTTGCCAAGGATAACTGGAATCTTGTGATGTTGGGGTTAATTCTGAGCATTGTCATATGTGTTGCAGAGCATTTCTGCTTCCATCTGTGACATTTCAGTGGTGGTTCATCTAGGTTTGAGGTGGTAATGAGTGAAGGAGTAGAGCATGAGGAGTCACAAATCCTGTTTGTGGGAATAACAGTGTTCACCATTGTGTGATTAGAAAGAACGTTGTAGCAGATCTTTTTGTAGTGAGGTGATTTCTTGTAGTATGGTGTTGATTTTGAGTTATAGCTAGGTGATTAGGGGGATCAGTTGAGAGGTTATTGGATTTGCGGCAAATGATGGGGTAGATTCGTGATCATTGTAAGAAGGAGTGGGGGCTGTGGTTGGATCTAGGCTGGTTTGGTTTGAGGGCTGTGGGGTTTCATTTGGTCAAATTGTGCAGGGGAAATGGGCCTAGGTAGAGAAAGCGATTGTTCTTGTGGTGTGACAATAGCTTTGAGAGGTATAGAGATGAGGACGGATGTGGGGGTGTGTAGCAGATATCGGTGTGAGGGGAATGGGGAGTGGTAGGTTCTATTGGGAGAGAATAGAGTGTATGGATATTCTCTGTGGGGTAAGGAGGCAGAAAAATGTTGAGAGAAGGCGGCATGAAGGTGCAGGGAGTGGGGATATGGCGGTCAAAAATGGAAAGGTTCTGCTCTTTTGCTTAGATTAGGAGGATCCCATTTTTGTATATGGATAGGGACAGTTCTCTGCCAAGTTGTGGGATGGAGATATGGTAAGTTTGGATCCATATGGGATGTTCCATAAACCACAAAACACAACCTGCATCCTAATACAAAAGAGCAGAGTATCTCGCTTTAGTTTGGGGACAACTTCAAGTCTCCAAAGAGCCGTGTGATTCAAAATCATACATTCAAAGGGCCATCAATAATGAGACAATCATCCTATTTTGTTACAAGCTCTTTAGGATTTAATACAGAACATGTCAAAATGTATATCCTCAAAATATGTATATAATTTCTATTTATACAAGAGTGCATTTCACTCTGGATATCTTCAAGGAATGTATTTACTTTCTCCCTACCATCCCTCTATCGCGAGCATCGTAACTACTCTGGGGCAGAAGGCCTGTGCCATCTTGATAGCCTTTGGAATAGTGCAGTTTGGGACAGTTTGTAGTAAGGCAATCACCACCCACTGGCTAGTGCAACCCACAAAGCTGATGCATCACTCATCAGAACACTTTCTGGACCTTTGGAAGAGCAGGAGATGGCAGAACCTGGTGTCTGAAGCATGTGAGGAGACCTAAAGGGCTGGACCTGCTCCCACTTGTCCCAGGAGAAAGTAGTGGAGTCAAGGGTCAGTTGTCTGACCTCTTGTATGGCTTCAGGGACATCAAAAGCTACAAGAGGCCTTCTTCCTAGAGTGACCATTTGAAACTGGAAGAGAACTTAGCTCTTGTTGCTGGCCCCTGCTGGAGTAAGTCCTAACCCTAAGTGCTGTGCCTGATGTCCTAGATGCCTTAGTGGTGCTCAGAGTAACTTATTCTGAAATCTCTGAAAAATCTGGACTTACTTCCAGATCTCCAGAGGACCGGAACCAAACACTCAGGTCATTAAACTTAAGACGTGACTTCACTGTGTAAATAAATTAGGTTGGTCCAGGTGGGAACTTTTGGCTGCTTGAAAATCCAATTCAGCTGACCCTGGCAGTAAGGTTATCTGCCAGTGGTGCAATCATGGCAGATATAACCTGCTGATTTGCTCCAGTGGAAGGGTCTGGGCTCTAATAAAGAGACTAAAGCCCAGAGTTACTATGATTTTTGCGTCTGGGTTGTGTCGCTTTAGTTGAGTCATTCTAAGAAAAATTGTTTGCGGCATTTACTAAACCATGCAAAGTCCTTTGCATGGCTTTGTGTGGTTCAGTAAATATAAAGTAATACAATGCAGGGCGCATCACAGCGTTGTATTACTTTGTGTCGGGCATTCCCATGCATCCATCCATGTACTTTGATGAAAATCAAAATTTACAAAAACATGTAAATCTAGGTTTGCACAAAAATAGTGAATCTACCCAAGATAATGAGGAGAAATGTGTTCTTTACTCCTTGTTACTTCAGCATTGCATGTGTGTTGCGTTCTGCAGCACATACAGAAAGGGCAATATACCTCTAAGGATTGTTTTTGTGCAGTAAGGTGTTCCGTCCTGCAAAAAGGACAATCCTGCCCGTAATGTAGGCACTATTGCACTATAGTGTAGGGGTGACCGCTTTGCTGCTAGGCAGCACAGAGTGAGTTAATGCAAGGAGAGAGCAGATAAAAATATCCATAGCTTTTCAAATATGGAGCATTTCTGCTCTCTTCCTTTCACTCAACGCAGTGTCACAAGTTATCTAACTGCGCAGCGTTGCACGTAAAAATAGTAAATGTGACCCTAGGTGCGGAGTTAAAATGCTTGACCAGGAGAAGGTACCTGGCCCACAAAAGGATCTCCCTGGGCTCACAATATGGCTTTGACCAGTCAGACGGAACCTTTCCCACCAACTTCTTCAGCAGGCATACTCAACACTTATCCGACTTCGAAGGCACTTTGATGGGAATAGCCTGCTGCATTGCCATGTTGGAGGATTTTGACATCCATTTCAGAAACTAAAAGGCATATTACCAACGATTAGCGATATTCATTGCTAACTAGGCTTAGCAATGAATTTTTTATCGCTAAGCATCGCCAGAAATTATCGCTGAGATAACTTATTTAGGTTTATCTCCAAAGCGATAAATTTTCCAGCGATAGCGTGAATATCGCTGAGAATACAGCGATATTCACGCATTAGCCACAAAATGTTCTTAGCCATGTTATCCACCTCCCATTGGATAACATGGCTAAGAACTGGTCTGAGCAGGCGTTAGTTTTGGGCGATATTCGCGCTTAGCGCGAATATTTCCAACGCTACGCCTGCCTTGTTAATAGGGGATAGCGACGTTATCGACTGCTTTCAGTCGCTAACGGGTTGGGTACGCCCACTTTGCATGTCATTAGCGATAAACATCGCTGACATGCAAAGCGGGCCCCAAACCGCTGGCTATCGCCTATATGTAGAAAGTGGTCCTGGATATTACTCACGACACAATTAATGTAAAACTTGTCATTAATATAAGCAAGTTCACATTAGACAAAGTCAAGTTGTACCTAAGGAGATGTATAACTTTACAACCAGCAATATTAATTGCAATAAACCCAACACATATACTTCAAAAACATAAATGCTTTATGTTACAATTTAATTTACATGATATTAAAATGATCCAGAACAACTATAATTTACAATAGCCAAATGATAGGATTGAAGAAAGGGGGTGCTCAAGTGAAATGAAAAGAGAACACAGAATTAAGATAAGTCAGTAAAAAAAAACAATTATTTCTGTTTAAAGCACAAAAAGCCTACCCACACATTAATATATACATCAATTAAAACAATACAGGGATGGTGGGAATGGAAAAAAGGGTGTAGGCCTTGGGTAGGAGGGGGGTAGTCGTCGACGTTTCGACCCTAACGCAATACGGGCGATTTCAAGGCCTCTGCTGCGGGTCTTCTTCAGGACGGGGTTGGGGATGGGCAAGGACTGGATCAGATAACCAGGAATGGTTAATAACGGACGTCAAATCAATCGCACATCCGCGTTCAGCTCGTAGAGCTGCGTCTCAACCGGGTTTGCAAGGCCTTGCAAACCCGGTTGAGACGCAGCTCTACGAGCTGAACGCGGATGTGCGATTGATTTGCCACAACCCCACTTCGACTAAGAGAAGTGCTCTACTTACTCAGATTGGGACTCGAAGACTATCCTCTTCATTCAATACTACTTTCGAGGGTTGCCATTTACCACACCCGGTAACCAAAGTGTTTTGAGGCTCCTCCCTTCCGTCTCACTCTACTTGCCTATGTACTGACACGTAGTGGACTGATCCTCTCGTCAGACGCCTTGGTTCCCAGGCGCGGACACGTTTTTCAGACATCAGGAGGAGATATCTTTTCCATTGATTGGAATTCATGACATATCGATCATTGGTGATCCGTCATTAGCCGGCTGGCTTGACGTCCGTTATTAACCATTCCTGGTTATCTGATCCAGTCCTTGCCCATCCCCACCCCCGTCCTGAAGAAGACCCGCAGCAGAGGCCTTGAAATCGCCCGTATTGCGTTAGGGTCGAAACGTCGACGACTACCCCCCTCCTACCCAAGGCCAACACCCTTTTTTCCATTCCCACCATCCCTGTATTGTTTTAATTGATGTATATATTAATGTGTGGGTAGGCTTTTTGTGCTTTAAACAGAAATAATTGTTTTTTTTTACTGACTTATCTTAATTCTGTGTTCTCTTTTCATTTCACTTGAGCACCCCCTTTCTTCAATCCTATCATTTGGCTATTGTAAATTATAGTTGTTCTGGATCATTTTAATATCATGTAAATTAAATTGTAACATAAAGCATTTATGTTTTTGAAGTATATGTGTTGGGTTTATTGCAATTAATATTGCTGGTTGTAAAGTTATACATCTCCTTAGGTACAAATTGACTTTGTCTAATGTGAACTTGCTTATATTAATGACAAGTTTTACATTAATTGTGTCGTGAGTAATATCCAGGACCATTTTCTACATACAAACTGTTACCCAGGTCCTGTGACTAATTGGGTCAACCCCATTTATTCAATGGGCTATCGCCTATAAGCTGTCGCTAACATCAGTTAACGACAGCTTGCTAATGGGGCGATAGAATTATTGCCGCTTAGCGGCCGAAAACGGCCGCTAAATCGGCGATAATTGTCTATCGCCCCCCTTGGTAATATGCCCCTAAGTGAGAAGATAAAATCTTTTACAGGAATGAACTGCCCTGGTGTGTCTGACCCATGCTCCATCACGGCAAGCCTGAAATTATTCCTTGGTCCTGGTCAAACACAAACAGTAATATGTGATTGTTGTTTTACTTTTTTTTTCTTACTGCTTTTTCCTCTTAAATCTTTAAAAGACTTATTGCCTGGTCCCCTCAATGGATGTTTGCCATTTTGGTGACATTTCTTTATAATCTTTCGCTAAGTTAAGATTGTCTGTTCTGCTCCATAGCTACCAGTGATTGAGGTATTGTTTACATTATTGAAATCTTTGCTTGAACTGTTATACCTGTCAGCCTTAGGGTGGTCTTCCCCCAAAATGTTTTCCTTCCCCCTCTACTTTTCTGAATTTGTTTTTGGTGGCCTTAGGACTCTGTGCACTTAACCACTGCTACCCAGTGCTAAAGAGCGTCTGTTCACTCGCTAAAGTATGGTAACATTGGCTTACACCTGAGAGGCGTAGTTAATTTACTTGTAAGTCCATAGTAAAGTGGCATACCATATACCCAGGGCTGGTAAATGACATGCTACTAGTGAGCCTGCAGCATGCATTGCGCCACCCACTTAAGTAGCCCTTAAAACATGTCCCAGGTTTACCATTGCAGCCTGTATGCAGTTTGAAACTGCCAATCTTACTTGGAAAAGTAGCCCCTTAGCTAGGACTAAAACTCAATTTTTAATGCATCAAAGTAACTACTAAAGTAAGCAATTGATAGTTTGTACGGCAGAGTGCATTCTAATTACGAAGCTGGACATGTACTTTTTAGTTTTACATGTCGTGCTAGTGAAGCATTTTACAAATTTGTTTTTCACTGCTATGAGGCCTACCTCTCCCATAGGGTAACATTGGTTTGCTTTAATAAATGTAATAAGTGCTAACATTTGATTGGGAAAGGTAGAAAAGTAATGTTTGGTGTCTGAGGAATTGACATTTAAAATCCTTCTTTCATGATAAAGTTAGATGTTTCCGTCAGAATTGTGAAAATTCTACTTGTAGAAAGTTGGCATGTTTTGTCCTAACCATTTGGTGCCTGTAGCCTGTTCCTAGGTCACATGACTGGGTGCAGCCACACAATAGAGGGACTAGGGGTACTTGGATGGATCATCACAGGCAGGATGGGGGTGGAGCTGTGCACAGCTCCACTTGCACTTCAATAGGCTGTGCCCAGATCTCACACAAAGAACTTCACACTAGCCTTTTGTGTCTGCAGACAGGCAGTGGCCAGGGCAGGGGCGCAGGAAATGTCAGAAGCGGCTATGAGGAGAAGCCTCCAGAAGTTTCCCTCTCCTCAAAGGAGGCACCAGGACTCCCAGGCCCACTTTTCAGTTCATTCCTGGACCTGTGGTAGAACCCCCGAGGACTCACTGCTCCTGGGAGATTCGAGTTGGGTAGCAAGACCATCAACCACATCTGTCAATCAACGTCCATAGCACATGGAAAAAACTCATGATTGGAAGCACATATTGTTATGTAAGAAGAACAAAAAGTTCCATGTGACACACATTTCTTGCAACGTGGCAATGATCTCATATATATTGGATTAACAACATGTGATTACAATTCTCACTAGTTGTGATATAATTTATATGCAAAAATGTTGGACTAATGGAAGATATATTTTGGAACTAAATATCATGGTCTGTCTGGCCAGATAAAGAATGTATGTGCATCGGCCTGATTACTTTTGTGTTTACTAAGTAGGATTTTTTTGACAACAATGTTAAGAGTTTCATCTGGTAATACATTTTAGAATTGAATCTGAAATACCCAGTAAGTTCCTTATCTCATAAAATAATATTTTGTTAATCTGCATGTCCCTCCAGATAAAAAAGGGAAGTTGAATACTCAGAGAATATTGCTAGACAGGTCACAAAGGTTGTATGTTCTTGACCTAGAAGTTAAACCCATCCTCATGGGGCTTTGGATGCTGCATGTGATCTTTCTTTTTTAAGTGGGAACAACTTGTGTTATTAACTTGGGAGGGGATAACTCCCACCAACTTAATTAACATATTCCCATTCGGGCTCAAAGAGAATTTTTTGAGAATCTCTGCTCAACTCCTGAAAACTGTAGTACAAGCAGCAGGCAATCCCAAGAGACATGTGTGTTACTCTCAAGTAGTGCCAACAATTTTAAAGTCAACAGACCACCACAATAAAATTACCAAACTAATTTAGAAAAATAGAGAAAAAACTAAAGAGCAAAGTACCTCAAGATCCTTATAAGTGGGTGAGTGGAACCAGAGATATGAGTATTTAACTTTTAAGACAAAAAGCATTCGAAAACCAGAAGTTCATGGTGGACCAGGACCTTCTTGAGGTAGAGGTTGGGTACACCCAATTGGCTTCCTCAGTGAAAGTCTTTACCTTTTTAAGTAGTCTCTGAAATGAAAGTCAAAATCATTCAACTGTGCAAGGTTCAAAGTTGTGTGCAGGGAGGGTACATTTTTGTTGATTTTCTGCTAATTTTGGTGCTTAAAGCTCAGAGCGGGACAGAGCTGGAGTTTGAAGTCACTGAGAATGTTTTGAGATCATATCGATTTGCCACCTCACCTCTTTCTAAGATTTTCCCTTCTTAATACTATTTCTGGAGTGTAAATGAGAGTCAATTCGGAATTATGAAAATGAAACTGTTCTCTTTATTTTCTAATAACCTAAGGATTGTTTGAAATTAATGTTTCTTAATGTAAAGCAAAATGGTAGGCGGTGGGCTTGAATTACTACATTTTCTAGTTTCTGTAACAACAAGTAAAGTTATTTTGTTGTGTTTATGCTGTTTTTAGCATTGTAGTAGTTTTTAGGTCGAGCCTGTCCCATTCCGCAGGAATGGATAGGATCGAATTCATGTCGGCAAAATCCTCTTCAAACTAAGGGGTTTCAGCCCGGCGTTTTCTTGCAGTTCACGTGAACATGCACGAGCATTCACGGCCAGGGCTTCTCCTCCCCTAGCAGCACTCCTCCCACACCAGCAACTCCCCCCTCCCACACCAGCACCTCCCCTCTCTCTCCCCGCAAACACAGCCTTGCCGTAGCAGCACTCCTCCCACACCAGCACCTCCCCCCTCCCACACCAGCACCTCCCCTCTCTCTCCCCACAAACACAGCCTTCCTTTCATTTCTCCTCCCCCTCCCCAGCCAGCTTCCCCCAGGCCGTGTTCCCTCAGATATGCTATTGCATATCGTTTGCTACCTCTTGTATTTTGTTGCTCTTGATACTTGCACAACTGTCACTATTGTCTCATGTAACGTAACGTTTGCTTTTGTAACATGCTCACTTGTAATTTTGGCTTCATGTATCTAAAAACGCCTCCCTCGCGCTCCTTTCTCCCTCTCTCCCGCTGCCTAGTCCTCCCACCCCCTCCCTCTCCAGCGCGCGCTCCACTCGCATCTGCCTGCTGCTCCCCCGCCCACCCCCCCACTCCCCCAACCAGCAATTCACACACAGCAACGCCACTCACACACGCAACGCAACTCATCCACGCAACCCCACTCATCGACGCAACCCCACTCATCGACGCAACGCCACTCACACACGCAACGCCACTCACACACGCAACGCCAATCACACACGCAACGCCACTCACACACGCAACGCCACTCACACACGCAATGCCACTCACACACGCAACGCCACTCACACACGCAATGCCACTCACACACGCAATGCCACTCACACACGCAACGCCACTCACACACGCAACGCCTCTCACACACGCAACGCCACTCACCCACGCAACCCCACTCACCCACGTAACCCCACTCATCGACGCAACGCCACTTACACACGCAACGCCACTCACACACGCAACGCCACTCACACATGCAACGCCACTCACACATGCAACACCACTCACACACGCAACGCCACTCACACACGCAACGCCACTCACACATGCAACGCCACTCACACACGCAACGCCACTCACACACGCAACGCCACTCACACACGCAACGCCACTCACACACGCAACGCCACTCACACACGCAACGCCACTCACACACGCAACGCCACTCACACGCGCAACGCCACTCACATGCGCAACGCCACTCATACACGCAACGCCACTCACACATGCAATGCCACTCACACACGCAACGCCACTCACACACGCAACGCCACTCACCCACGCAACGCCACTCACACACGCAATGCCACTCACACACGCAACGCCACTCACCCACGCAACGCCACTCACCCATGCAACGCCACTCACCCACGCAACCCCACTCACCCACGCAACGCCACTCACACACGCAACGCCACTCACACACGCAACGCCACTCACACACGCAACGCCACTCACACACGCAACGCCACTCACACACGCAACGCCACTCACACGCAACGCCACTCACACACACAACGCCACTCACACACGCAACGCCACTCACACACACAACGCCACACACACACGCAACGCCACTCACACACGCAACGCCACTCACACACGCAACGCCACTCACACACGCAATGCCACTCACACACGCAACTCATCCACACAACCCCACTCATCCACGTAACCCCACTCATCCACGCAACGCCACTCACACACGCAACGCCACTCACACACGCAACGGCACTCACACACGCAACGCCACTCACACACGCAACGCCACTCACACACACAATGCCACTCACACACGCAACACCACTCACACACGCAACGCCACTCACACACGCAATGCCACTCACACACGCAACACCACTCACACATGCAACGCCACTCACACACGCAACGCCACTCACACACGCAACGCCACTCACACACGCAACGCCACTCACACGCGCAACGCCACTCACACGCGCAACGCCACTCACACGCGCAACGCCACTCACACACGCAACGCCACTCACACACGCAACGCCACTCACACACGCAACGCCACTCACACACGCAACGCCACTCACCCACGCAACGCCACTCACCCACGCAACGCCACTTACACACGCAATGCCACTCACCCACGCAACGCCACTCACCCACACAACGCCACTCACCCACGCAACGCCACTCACCCACGCAACCCCACTCACCCACGCAACCCCACTCACACACGCAACGCCACTCACACACGCAACGCCACTCACACACGCAACGCCACTCACACGCAACGCCACTCACACACGCAACGCCACTCACACACGCAACGCCACTCACACACGCAACGCCACTCACACACGCAACGCCACTCACACACGCAATGCCACTCACACATGCAACGCCACTCACACACGCAACGCCACTCACACACGCAACGCCACTCACACACGCAACTCATCCACGCAACCCCACTCATCCACGCAACCCCACTCATCCACGCAACCCCACTCATCCACGCAACCCCACTCACACACGCAACGCCACTCACACACGCAACGCCACTCACACACGCAACGCCACTCACACACGCAACGCCACTCACACATGCAACGCCACTCACACACGCAACGCCACTCACACACGCAACGCCACTCACACACGCAATGCCACTCACACACGCAACACCACTCACACACGCAAAGCCACTCACACACGCAACGCCACTCTCACACGCAACGCCACTCACACACGCAACGCAACTCACACATGCAACCCCACTCACCCACGCAACGCCACTCACCCACACAACGCCACTCACCCACGCAACGCCACTCACCCACGCAACGCCACTCACCCACGCAACGCCACTCACCCGCGCAACGCCACTCACACACGCAACGCCACTCACACACGCAACGCCACTCACACACGCAACGCCACTCACACACGCAACACCACTCACACACGCAACGCCACTCACACACGCAACGCCACTCATCATATTGTGCTGCAAAACTAAATACTTATAAGGTCCCACAAGCGAGACCTATTGGCAATGCCAATGCTTGTTTTGTTTATTGTCTTGATTTTAATTAATCGTACATTACAAACATGTACTTTAAAACATTAAAGAAGAACATACCATAGCATTACTAGACAGTTAAATAAGGCAATTGTGAGTAACCAATTTGACAATACATGTCGAGGGGAAAAGCACACATGCTGGCACTATACTGATGTATCACTACACACAGAGTCTTAATGCCAGCAAAACTGACAAGAAAAAGTCGGGGGATGACCTGTTTTTTTTTTTGACAACATGAGTATATGATTTTGCGCGGTATAATTGAATTAATGTCATTTTTTAAAGTTATCTTCATGTTAGTCTGAGGAAGCTGTATCATATTAATTAAGCACTGTAAGCAAGGCCAGACTGGCTGTACCGAGCATCAGGCATTTCCCTAGGAGGCTGGAAATTTGGTGGCCATTTTTGTTACCGGTGGACGGTTTTGTAGCAGTTTAGTAATTTTAAAAGCACTGGCTGCACTGTTCCTTGTATATCCAGCAGTTTTCAGGCAACAGCAAACATGTCAAGATAACTCTGGTGATGAATCTACCTTCTGGAGAGAGATCAGAGTTTTGTCTAGTGGTAGTTTTGACTCATCAAAGGTATGTATTTCTTTATTTATAAAGTTTTATATAGTTCGAACATGACCCAAGAGGGTATCAGAGCTCTTTACATTTTGGATTGTTGCGTTACAAGTTACATCAGATACAAGAGCAGAGTAAGGTACAGTGCACATAAACAATGTTTCAATAATTCGTAGGAGGGAGACGAGGAAGGAGTAATAGCGGGGAGACGAGAAGGAACTATGCCCAATGTACGGCTGGGTAGGTGATGGTCAAGGGGGAAACCAGGGCCAATCTCCTCATTAGCTGTCAAGCAGCTCCACCGGTCATCAGCCATGTCGCTCAGGTCTCAGAGTTCAGGAAAAAACAGTTTTAAGTTTATTTGATTTAATACAGTTATATAGCGCTATCTAGACTAGAAGGTATCAGAGCGCTTAACCAGGGGAACGTGTTGCATTAGAAGGTACATCAAAATGATTATTAAGCACTGGCTAGACCCATTTTGCGTTACAGATTACATCAGTTGCAATAACGTAATAATGTACAGTAAACAAACAACGGGGTTGAGTGAATTCCTAGGAAAGGAGGGGAGGAAGGAGCCATAGCAGGGAGACGAGGAAGAACTGTGTTCAATGTCCGGCTGGGTAGATGACGGTCAAAGGGGAAACCAGGGCCAATCTCCTCATTAGTTGTCGAGCAACTCCATCAGGCATCAGCCATGTTGCTCAGGTCTCAACATTCGGGAAAAACAGTTTAGTATAGATGTATAGGCAGCGAGGATAGAAGTAAAAGAAAAAGGTGGGGGGAGGGCATATAAACAAGCCAAAGAGGGAGCTGAAGACACAGCGGGGAGACAAGGTGAACTATGCCCAATGTCCGCCTGGGTAGGTGATGGTCAAGGTGGTGAAGCCGGGGCCAACCTCCTCTACAGCTCTCTGACAGCTCCACCAGTCATCAGCCATGTTGCTCAGGTCTCAGCGGTCAGGATAAACAAGAATAATCAATTTGGAGTAGGTATATTTGCTACAGTTGCATAGTCAAACATAGAATACCAAGTCCCCAATAGAGGAAAGAGGAAAGGCCACCCTGCTGGGACTCCACGCTCAGGGAAACATCCCTGCTGGATGACGTTGTTGCTGAAATCCACGTGTAGGCGGAGATGGCGACGCTTGGTGTAGTCCAGCTCAGTATCTGAGAAGGAACTGGGGTCTGTCATAGTTGCTGCCAGAGAAACAAAGGCAGTGAAGGCCGCCATTTTAAAGTCAGGCACGTCAGGACCGGGCCTATGTAAATCCCTGTGTAGGCATAGATGAGGTAGATAGGTCTCCACCACGATGAAGTCCTGCTCGTGAGAGACCACAGACGGCCCGCATGCCAAGCTGGTGCCGAGAAGTGTGGGGCAGAAGCAGTGGGACTCAATCTTTCTCTGCGAAAGCACCACTGAATTATGTCCAAAGGAAGGGGGCACAGGACACCGGAGCCCCCCCACCGCCCATACCGGTCACTAGGGGTCCCAGGGTCGTCAGAAGAGTCCTGTTATCCCTCAGTGAGTAAAAGCAATGGCGGTCACCACCTGCAGCCAGCGCTGCGTCCTCACTTCAAGGAGCGCATCCATCAAGAACAAGGCCTGGTGAATTTCCTTCATCACATTCTGGTAAAAATCCTTCTGCCACTGATCTAAAGTCTTCCATTCCTCTTCGGAGAAACAGATAGAGACATCCCAGAATTTTATCTGCTCCTCTTCTAAAGGCCTCTGCGACATTTCTTCCCTCCGTCCCGGGGGCTCCTTGATAGCGGGTGCGGAAGCGTGAGCAGGGAGCGCCTCGACGCACAGGCTACGGGCACCAGGCGCTAAGCTTGGCAGAGAACAGGAGACACCACACGGCGCCCTGGGGAGTGCGGTCCTGCCAACAAGAATTCGCCGATACTGAGGGCCAGATGTACGTAGGTAATTGTTTGCGAAGACTAAATAGCAAATTTTTATGATTTGTTGTTTGGTAATCGCAATCACCCATGTGCAAATTGTTGTATTACACATTCAGCTATTCCCAGTGGGTCGCAAATTGACCGACCTCATAAATATTAAAGAGGAAGGACTCACTTGTGACCCATTTGGAATAATAAAAATGACATGGATGGCGGCCTGCTGGGGTCAGAAGACCACCATGTCTGTGATTGCTTTTCAAAAAAGCATTTTTTTTAAATGCAGCCTATTTTCCTTAAAGTAAAACGGGATGTGTTTCACAAGGAAACCTGAATAGTTTTCTTTTCATTTTTAAGAGTAGGCAGTGGTCCGTGGGACCACTACTTGCTCTCAAAAATGTTTGTTCAAAACATTCTCAAAGGGTAAGTGGTCCGTTAGGCACCCCTTTTCTTTCATGAATGGGTTACCACCTACTTGAAATTGGTGGCAAAATGCTAATGTTTTGAGACCACATTTCGATTGCAAAACATTCACACATACCACTGTGATTCGGCATTCGGAAGGGACAACGTAAACACGGCCCTTCCTAACACCAAATTACAAACCCAAATGGTGATTCAGTAATAGGTTACTGTATCGCAAATAGGGATTTGTACATTTCAAATAGCCTTTTTGCATTCGCAAACGTGGAACACAAAAACTCTTTGTACATCTGGCCCTGGGTTTTTTAATTCTTATACAAAGTAACTGCATATCAGCTGAAAGCAGAGGCAAGCCTCTGAGAAGATCATGCATACAGTAATTTAGGTAAACTCAAACTACCCTCTGCCTAGACAAGAGAGGGACAGATTCAGCATTGTGCAGAGAGAAGAGTTAAAAGTAAACTGGGAGTACTCTAACCACTGCATCAAATCCCCTTGCCATTATTGTACTGGGTGGGTTGGAGTATGGTACTGTACCCCAAAAAGCAAAGATCGCAGTTCCGGCACTTAAACAGCTATTGAGATACAAGGCAAAAATCATATGCCTTCTGTTTGGGGGAATATTATAATAACAGAGTGCCATCTGTGGTAAATTTGCGTTCAGGTATACTTATGTTGTGCAGTAGTTGCGCCATTGCTATCACGTGCCACAGTCTATTAACTTGACTAAACTGGCGCCCACCCCTATTTCTCTATGTAATTAACTGTCCGGTTTTATACCCTGACCGAATTGATGTTAATTAACAGCTTTCCTTTGTTCTGCCGCCAGCCACCTCTACCAATGTGTGTGTGTTGTATTATTATTATTTTTCTCAAGACGACTCTGATTTTGTCATGTTTACATCACCTTGCGTCCTATGTACTAAGTTCTCTTGGCACTGCTTCTCCAAAACATGCCCTTGGTTCCCGCTCCCTGGACCTGCCCAAAGCGCATTTCCCAATGCGCCGACTCGGGCTCTGTGACTTCCTGATTACTCTGGTTGCCCGGGTAACCTTTCACCGCCCCACCCACTCCCTGCCCCCCGCCCTCACTCTCACCAATGACTCCGCGCCACCACGGCATTCACTCGCAGATCCCGCCCCCAGACAGACGCCCCCTACCCCGCCCCCTCCGCGCGATAACTGGTATAACCTCCTAGATACAGAGAAGACGCTGTCTGCCGCTGCATTAAGTGCAATACAGCCACGCCAGAAGAGCGATTGCCCTCTGTGCCCCTCCTCCTCTAAGGTAAGACTCCCGCCGTCGGCCACCGGCTACACGCCTAATCGCGCTCTTCGAGTTCGATCTTGGGCACTTCTTCGCCTTATTGACCACGCACCCCTTGTCTTCCTCTCTAGGAGCTGCCCAAACTCGTGAGCAGTCCCAGGACAAGACGCCACCAGGTACTGATACCCCCAGTGCGTGTTCGGTACCTACCAGTGACCCATGCGTCCTGTACCTAACAATTGCCTTTTTTCCTTCCAGTGACCAGTACGCATTGATTTCGTAAGCTGTAAACCACGCATCCTTGCATGGTTTTTGTAAGTTAATTTCCTTTTGCCTTGTGGTACACGACCCCACATAAATAAACAGACCTACTCTCCACATTAGGCACCCCTAATATCACCCCACTTTCTGCGGCCACCACCACCCTCACTTCGCCCTAAACACCTTATTCCTTGCCCCTTAGCCGCCCCGAGTGCGCCCTCACCTCCGCACTCCCTATCCTTATCCAATCCACGCCTGCCCGTTCCCGCCTTCCACCCTCATCATTATCCTTCCTTGTCCACAGCACTGTATTCATTAAGAACAACCCCGTCCTGATGACGATCCCGACTCAAGGGGATCGAAACGCCGTCGACCACACAGCTTGAATCAAATGACGCATATGACACTTTCAGCTTTCTTCAAGAAAATAATTGTCTCAAGTGATTGTAACTTGTCTATTATAATTGAAGCTGCAATTGATGTATATACCACATTCTATGCGCCACCAATGCTGTTTTTAAGCACTTGCACTTCACTTCACTGAAACTGTATATAGCACCTTGCACCAAGTGCCACTGGGTTGTCACAAGATCTAATCTTTACAGTGCTGTTGAAAACTGTAAACATATGTTGAATACCCTTGTCCTTGGTAAATAATACCACCGTTCCTCTAAAATCCTTTTGACTCCTTGTTTTCTGTTCTCAGTAATGCCTTCAGGCATGCACAATTGAAATTGTCTCTCAATAATACCTGTTGGGAATTGTTTTTGTTTACACAGTATACCCATCCCAACTCGGTTTATGGGTCCCCTCCTGTTCTTCCTATCACAGTCTATTAAACAACAGGTCAATGGGGGGCCTCTTTCCTTTGCTAAAATCAAGTGATCAATTGTTGCGTTGCTACCCGCATGTATGAAAACAAGACCCTATTATCAGAGTTGGTCCCTCCAGAGCTTCTAGGCATACGCCTAGAATGGTAATGGCTGCAACTGGGAAAGGCTAAATCCATTTGAGTAGAGGATTAATATGCCTGCGGCAAAGATCATGTACCATGCATTTCACTGAACTGTATTTTATATGCATAGTTTAGTGAGTTACTGCTTTTGTCTAGATCTTTTTGTTACTGTGCAGTTCATAAGTTACAATCGTAATATAACACAGTGAGCTGTGAACTGCCATCAAAGTGTTGCATGCACACAGCATGGTACAGGTTAGGAAGTTATGTTTTTTTCCAGTCTTTCATTATCCTAATATTTCTAAAAACATTTTGTTTTGGTACAAATAAATTCTTAGCAGTAAAGCAAACCCTAACCAATGTATTATGTTATAAATCCTGAGTTCGTGCTCCTCGAGGCCAAGCACTTTTAATAAATGCGTACCAGTGTGGATGACATGTGAATCCTACATCTTGTAGTCCCATTTATCTTCTGTAACATTTTCTATACACTAATTTATATAGGTATGATTCGTTGTCTCTGTATGTGTGTGTGATTTAAAGTGCTCCAACGTACTACTCTGGAATGAGAGTGCTATAAAACAAATGAAATACATGTAAGAGAGGGACTATGGAGAGATGAGAGGTGATAGTGAGGGAATCATGGAAGAGCCCCAACAATGATTATCATATTCTGGTGGACTGTAGTGCCATCATTTACTGTGCTTTAAAAGTTAATACAAGTGAATATATAATGGAACGTGTTGTAGTGTGCACTATTTTTGCCATTTTTCACAAATTCTCTTGGGGGAAGAACCCTCCTCGCCCATGCAGTGGTCAGGCACCTTCGCTGCACACACTTGCTATGCACCATGCAGGGGTTGGTCTGACAAAACTTGCCTGGGCTAGTTTAGGTTCCCAGTCAGGCCCTGACTGTAAGTGCTAATTTCTGACAGGGTCGCTGCCACAGTTCTGAGGTACCTGGCGCCTTAAATAGTTGTAGGGTGTTAGAGCTTGCTTTTCCAGGTTTTTTCCCCCAGACTTTTTGCTTTTTGGCCTCCTGTTTTGGACCCGGTTTTTGTTCGTTTTATGACTCTGAGCACTTTACCACTGCTCATCAGTGCTAAAGTGCATATGCTCTCCCTGTAAATTGTGTTTATGGATTGGTGATTCCATGATTGGCATATTTGATATACTGGTAAGTCCCTAGTACAGTGCCCTGTGTGTGCCCAGGGCCTGTTAATCAAATGCTGCTGGTGGGGCTGCAGCACTGATTGTGCCACACACATGAGCAGTCTGTAAATGTAATTCAGACCTGCCACTGCAGTGACTGTGCACAGTGTGGTACTGCCATATCAATCTGGCAAGTGCACCCACAGGAATCTTCATTACAATCCAAGAGTATTTACATGTGATAGACACATAGCCATGAGGACTGATTATAATCAGTATGTTTCATTTAGCAGGGCTGACCAACTATGGCCTTGACTATTAAACTATCTATACTAGTTTTGCATCTGTAAAAATGCTTATCAAGACCATGAGTCCTACACAGATTTAGACTTTTGTTCTAGTTTTGATACTCAATACATTGTGTTGTTTGACATGAAAGGGATTTGATTTCCTGAGAGTGTCCCTCCGTTAGTTTGCTACAGAGGGCCTTTAGGCAGTTTCCAGTCTGGGTACGGACACAGAAGTTGATGGGCAGCTCTTTTTGATTGGTAAACAAACATTGATATAATAATAATGGACGATTCTGTCTCGGTATAAGACTAACAATTAGAAGATATTTATAGTGGTCTTTATACGGGGATAGGTTGACTTGTTTCATCTTTTCAATGCCACTTTTTTGGATGGCTGGTTTATTGAGGGTTCTGTCTGTTTTTAGGAATACGATAAAGTGTGCTGGCTATTGGGAACAAAACTACAAACATCATATGCATGACGTCATTCTGTAGTTTCGCGTGTTCTCGCAAGACTTTTGCAGATACCTGTACTGAGGGGCATTCCCCTGGTTTGGCAGTTTTAAGACAAGGTAATGAGTTATATATACACTTTTCATTTATTTTGTGTGATTACTACATATAAGAGTCTCAACCGACCCCCTCACGGCATTTTTCGCTATGTATAGAATTACCGCGTGCGAGCGGGCGGGTCTCATCTTGCCCTGATCCAGTTCCGAGGTTGCTTTATTTAAATGATTTCCCTGATCCGATCGTTGCCTCCCCCTAGTCTCGGGATCCGTTTGAGGCAACGACAGACAGGTAGGCTATTTGAGTTTATCAACAATCAACAGTCGGTGGTTAGTAAACAGAATGGAGCTACAAATGGCGGTTTTGTGATCAACGAGTTTAGAGCTTCACAAATGTTTGTTTGCAATGCAGTGGGATAAGATAGGCAACCAGTCATCGTATGCTCCCTCTTAACGTATGGTACTCTTGACTGATAGCACAGTTGTTTTTACTTTCCGTGTGTGCTTCAGATTTGGGTGCATACAATTTTGCCAATAGGCATGGACCATTGTGAGGTTCTTGTTAAGGAAATATTTATTTGAATAAAGAACAGGCTTTGTTTTCATTTTTAAACTGCGCGGGTTCTTTGGTGTGAGTTGTTTTTGGGAAAAGCCATGTGGCTGTTTTTAATCTACATTATTCTGAGTAGGATTTGATGTTGAAGGAGGCACATAGTATGAGTATGTAATGGGCTGACGAGGTGTAGTTCTTTTTCCCTACTCTACAGTCTCCCTTTGCTTTTCCTTCACAGAGCGGGGCCTCTATTTCCTAAGCTTGGTCCAGGTGAGGTGAGGTCCAGTCCCCGGTCAAGCTGGGTGAGCATATGGAATAGTTTGTAATATACATTTACTTATATGAGCCAAGTAAGCAAGAGATCGTTTATGGTTAATTTGTATTTTTTTTTAATCCTTTGTAGATGCCATCTGCATTCCTTGATGCGGAGGATCAGTACACATCAGGTTGTATTTATTCCAACCTTGATCATTATTATGATTTTTTGCATACATCTTCATTAATATTTCTAGGTATTTTCACTAGGTGTTAGCAACACTTTATTTTGCAGTAGCAAAGTTTGAGAGCAGAGGCCCTGAAGAAAGCCTAGGGATTTGTTTCCCGATTGGCTGAAACATGTTGGCCTTTTGCTTGCAGTTATTTGTTTAAACTGTCCCTTGCACTGTTCTGCTTTTAATTAGGGGATGAGTCTGTATTCCAATAAAATGTTCCTTCTTTTCGGCCTCATCACCCTATTTTAATTCACCACATTCTTTTGTGTTTTGCGATGCACTGTATTCCCCTGTGATCAAATATAGAGTTATTCTTCTTCTGTTTCCAAGTGACAGTGGGTACGATCCAGCCCATTACTGTTGGCATGGTAATTAGTCTCTATGAACAAGAGACACACCATTCCAATAGATGGATGACCAAACGAGAAGATTTATCACCATGACACATTGATGGGAATCCTTCTACAGGGTTTAGATCTCACCAATTATCACTTACCTTTTCCCTCTTTTTTGCTTGGTTTGTTCTTATGGGCTTTCATGTGACTTGTGTTCCGACTTACTCTGTGAGGAGTTGAGTTTAGCCCGCTATAATATTGGCATCTAGACCCCCTGTTTTTTCTGTTGATAAAAGTGCACCCATTTGCCAGGGCCTAACCTTCCCTTTTCTTACATGTAAGACACCCCTAATGTAGGCCCATGGTAGCCCGATTGACAGGGTGCTGTGTATGTGAAAGGTATCTATATAACAGAAAGAAGGAGTACCACCTGAAAAAGGCTCAAAAAGCGATTTTGGTGGGATGGTTTTCTAATGCAACAAAAGGAAGAAAGTCCTTCTTTGGTTTTAATAAACCCCTCACTCACCGACCTGGTCGGTGACATGCTTCATCATCGGGGCCACCTTGACAGCCGAGTGCCATCAAGGTGTGCTGCGACACCTGGAATACAGTGGAGCTGGTATATGAGTGATGAGTGCAAGAAAAAGTAAGTGTGTTAAAAGTTGTCCTGGTATGGCTTATAGGTGAAAACTTTTTTTATTCTTAAGACTACTGGACAATATTAAAAACGTCTGTGTAGATACAATAATAGGTTTAATTATGACCAAGTGTATCTGTAATGTAAGTGGAAGGTCTACATGTTTCAAACCGTAATGGAAATTGCCGGTTTTTCTTCAGGACCAAGAAAGGAATTGGGTGGTCAGGGTACACTAACGCCCTGCCATACCAACATTCCTTTGATCCCCAGTAACAAAAAAGCGTTACAGGGCAAAAGCAAGTGTAACCGGGGGGTGGTTACGCTAGGAATAAAAAGACCTGTAAAGAGAAAGAGTATAAGTCACAAGAAAACTCGTTACGTGCCTGCAACATAGTGAAGTGACGAAATCTGCTGTCTCTGTGAGTCATCCCACACTGAGTTAATGCGGACTATTAAAGTGCATTGTGCTGCTCAAATACATGAAAGTGGCGTATTGGCGCAATACAGCCCGTGTGGCTTCCTAGCACACCTATCAATAGTAGTGTGCTTGGTGAGAATGATCCGTGATTCTTTTGTCACTCGCATCCATTAACTATAGGTGCGTGGCTATGCAACAATCATATCCTTATAAGTGAAAGGAATAACGACGTGCTATTGCTTCATCATGATCCAAACAAGACAGTACAAAACAAACATGACATGTAACACACAGTAAAAAAGTGCTTACTCCTAATTAGGGGGTCATTAGGCTGCACGGGATTAGAGGGAAGGGAGGCCACTGTTGGAAAACATATTCTGCAATGGAAAGGAAGAGAAGGCTTAGTACCGGGTTGTATACTCAAGGGTACTGGAAAGATTCGGATAAAGAAACGGAAGGATTCGCGTTTCATCCGGGGACAGAAGAATTCTACTTACAGTTTTCGTGTGGTCTAGTCAAACGGTATACCTAGTATGCCCCTCCATGCGCCCGTAGTGAGAGCGAGTAGTAAGCCGGGTTAAGACTGCCGCCATCGCGGTCGAGGTGGGCGTGGTCGTCTCAGCGTAATGACGTTACGCGCTTCCCGAAGCCTTATTATGGAAGCCTCTGAGGTACACGCGGGGATGTTACTATGGAGACACTGCCGTGTTTGGAAAAACAGTTGAGGCAGGAAACATTACGATAGGGACTACCACTACATAATAGGCGCAACGGAGCAGTGAAGCGCTAGTTTTAGTGATTTGTCTTTCATGAAAAGACTGAAAATTTGACAAGAGGGGAGGATTTGTTAAAAATCACGTTCCCTCGTTTGATGATTACAAGAAGGGGGAAGTGGTACTACATGGGCACCCTTACTAGGGGCTGTACTGTAAATTGGACGGACATAATGCAGGGCTAAAGAGTGGGATATTATCACAAGATAAATAAACCACGGGTGCGGCTTATTGTATGAAACTATGCCAGACAGGGAAAGAGGAGTGGGTTGAGTTGCAGACTTTTAGGACATAAGCCCATGGGAACTAAGGGCTGGGTATATCTTGATAAGGAGGAAGTGCCACAACGTGTTTGAGGTGCAGGTTTCATAGAACATTCGCCCATGGTATGTTATCATTTAATCCATTGATATGTGTAGATAGTCTGTAGACCCATCTTTGTTCTTTTTCATACAGACGTTTCTGTAAGTTGGGACCAGGAGATAACTGTTCAATGATAGTCCATATCATGTCGTTTGGTGTATGATTGTTCTCTATAAAGTGGTCTGTTAGCCTAGTCGCACTTTTCTTGCAGCGGATGGTGCTGCGGTGTTCACAAATTTGTTGCTTTATCTTGCGGGTAGTCATTCCTATGTACTGTTTCTTGCATGTACATTCAATTAGGTAAATCACGTTACTGCTATTGCAGTTAGTATGGGAAACTTGTCTCCATACTTTTCCTGCTTCAAGGTCCAATGTTTTTGTGTTTCTCGTCAGGTGGCAAACGCAGCAGTTTCCGCAGCGGTAGTGTCCAGTGACATCAGGGAGGCCCCAAATTCTGGTGATGGATTGATTAGCAGGAACTGTCCTTGTTTTGGGCCTGGTGTTGACCAGAGTGTCCTTTAAGCTGTGAGACTTCTTGAAAGAAAAAAGGGGTATCTCCCAATGTAAATTCCCAGTGTTTATAATCGCCCAGTGTTTATTTATACTCCTGGTCACTTGATTTGATACTGCGCTAAACGTGGTCACGCATGTCAAGGGTATAGAGTTGTCGGCGGTAGTTCTCTCTTCAAGAAGTGCCTCTCTGGGTTGATTTCTGGCCCTCTTCTGGCATTTGTTAACAATTTTATTTGGGTATCCACGCTTTAGTAGTTTATCAGATAGATCATTGGCTTGTTCTTTGTATTCAGAAAGTTTGCTACAGTTTCTGCGCAATCTAAGAAACTGTCCATACGGCAGGTTTTCCCTGAGTGGGCGAGGGTGGAAACTCTCAAACCTTAACAAATTGTTCTTTGCAGTCGGTTTGTAGTGAGTTCTTGTCTCTAGCCGGTTATTCTCCTTGCTGATGACCACATCCAGGAACACAATCTTTTCTTTCTCATAGCAGTTTGTGAATCTGAGGTTCTCATCGCAGGTATTTATCCAGGAAATGAATTGGTCCAATTGTTTGACTGGTCCGTGCCAAAATGCTAGGACGTCGTCGATGTAACGTTTCCAGAATGTCAGATTTTCGCGAAAGGGATTAGCATCATTCAAGATAAACTTTTTTTCGAAGTCGTACACGTACAACCCGGCCACGCTGGGGGCAAAAACACTTCCCATTGATGTACCCCCCGTTTGTAAATAGAGGGTACCTTCAAATTCAAAGTAGTTGCATTTCAGTGCCATCTTAGCACATTCCAGAATGAAAGCTCTAGGTGTATTGAAAGACCAATCAGTGTTTTCCAAGATGTTTTCAAGAACTTGGATGGTGTCATCTTGAGGTATGCTTGTGTAAAGACTTTCAATGTCAAAACTTAGTAGGACAGTGTTTTCATCTACAACTAGATTTTGCGATAGGTTCAATAGACTCTTGGTGTCTTGTAGATAAGTAGCCGTGTTTTGGACAATAGTCTTTAAAAAGAAATCACAAAACCTAGACAGAGGTTCTAACAAAGAACCAATGCCTGAAACAATTGGGCGTTCTGGGGGGGGGGGTAGCCTGCCCTCATGCATTTTCGGCAGGATATAGAAATATGGGATTTTCCCTTCTGTGGTACATAGGTAATCCGCTTTCTGTTTAGATATCCTCCCAGAAGCTTCTGCGGTTTCCACTAGTTGTTTAATTTCTGTTTTCAGTTCATTGGTGGGATCTGAATCCAGAATCTGGTAATTTCTGGTGTCACTGAGGAGTCGTGTGCATTCCTCGCGGTATGTAGTTATATCCATAACCACCAAACCCCCACCCTTGTCGGAGGGATTTATTATGATGGTTTCACAGGCGCGTTGGGAACTAAGGGCTGGGTATATCCCATTACGGTTTGAAACATGTAGACCTTCCACTTACATTACAGATACACTTCGTCATAATTAAACCTATTATTGTATCTACACACACATTTTTAATATTGTCCAGTAGTCTTAAGAATAAAAAATGTTTTCACCTATAAGCCATACCAGGACAATTTTTAACACACTTACTTTTTCTTGCACTCATCCCTCATATACCAGCTCCACTGTATTCCAGGTGTCGCAGCACACCTTGATGGCACTCGGCTGTCAAGGTAGCCCCGATGATGAAGCATGTCACCGACCAGGTCAGTGAGTGAGGGGTTTATTAAAACCAAAGAAGGACTTTCTTCCTTTTGTTGCATTAGAAAACCATCCCACCAAAATCGCTTTTTGAGCCTTTTTCAGGTGGTACTCCTCCTTTCTGTTATATAGATACCTAGCCTAGGGGACCAGGAGTACTTTTCCGTCCACTTCGGTGGATAAAATCCCTTTACTCTCTCCATTTATTTATTGTATATCTTGGCAGCGCACAGCTGCGAGAGTTTTGTCCTTCTTTGATCCTTTGACATTCTAAACACTACACCCAACACACAGTAGACAACATGGGAGAAAATCAAGGCCTTTCATATTCTACAGAAGAGATTGACGCCATCATGGGCGAAATCTCTGGATTTGCAGATGCAAGTATTTCACAAACAATATCGCAGACAGGCGATTGGGAAAAGTTGACAGAGATGAAGAGGGATCGTATAAGAACTATACTACATGGCACCATCCTAAAGGAGTATTTAACAAACAACATGGCCCCGAAGGGCCTTTTGGTGATGAATGCACCACGTATTTTTCTGAATGATCCCACATTCAGGAAAGATTGGGCTCTAATAGCGTGGCACTGCACGCATGATTGGATTGTGCTAATTCTAAAAACTGCTCTGAGATTGTCAGAGGCTATCCAGATTGAAATTCAAAAAACTGAAACACATATCAAGACAGGCATCACTGGGTACAAAAGGAAACTTGACAAAATAAATAAGGAGATAAATGAATATAGAGCGAACCTGACTCAACAAAAAGTCACGAAATTCCAGAAGGATCTGAAAAGGTTCTCCTTTATAAAAACCTATCCTTATTCAGACCCAGACTTTAAACCACCTGAGAAGCCCGCATCTGATTCTGATGTCTCAAGCAACTCATCGAACAGTAGCAATGGGTCAAATACCAGCGGTAATAAACAGCGAGGCAGAGGTGGTAGAAGAGGACAAAATCTTTGGCCTAATTTCAATCCGCCAATGTTTCAAGACCCCTATAACCAATCACCACATTTCCCCATGTATGGATGGCAACCACCTTTTCAACCACGTTTCCAACCACCCCCTTTTCAACAGAACCAATTTCGGCCTCCTTTTTTTTGCAGGGGCCGACGGGGAAGAGGAAAAAACAGACAACCCAACCAGGTACATTGGGAGGAGGACGATCCAGTGAGCAACCGAACCAAGAGCAAGGCAGGGCCCAGCAACATGAGACCCTAGTTACTAACCTATCTTCTAGACCACTATCAACTACAGAGGAGAGTGTCTTGAATAAGGGACTTGGTTTTGTCCCCACAACTCGTTTGGACAAATTCCAATTGCACTGCGAATTGGCAGTTTTTTTCAGAAAACTAAGACTTAAAGCTTTTTTTGAGAAACAGGGCCCTCCAAGAGAAAACGAAGCTGAAAATGAAAGTGGATTAAGAGTCAAATCTACCTTCATGCCACCCCCACATACCACCCCGGTGGAATTGATCGCTTTCGAACAGGCCGTGTATAATGATGTTGAAAAAATTCAGGTCTCCACCCAATTTCAAAATATGAGTAGAGCCGAGAACACAGCACTAACTGAACTACGTGCCTGTGAAACCATCATAATAAAACCCGCCGACAAGGGTGGGGGTTTAGTGGTTATGGATATGACTACATACCGCGAGGAATGCACACGACTCCTCAGTGACACCAGAAATTACCAGATTCTGGATTCAGATCCCACCAATGAACTGAAAACAGAAATTAAACAACTAGTGGAAACCGCAGAAGCTTCTGGGAGGATATCTAAACAGGAAGCGGATTACCTATGTACCACAGAAGGGAAAATCCCATATTTCTATATCCTGCCGAAAATGCATGAGGGCAGGCTACCCCCCCCCGAGGACGCCCAATTGTTTCAGGCATTGGGTCTTTATTAGAACCTCTGTCTAGGTTTTGTGATTTCTTTTTAAAGACTATTGTCCAAAACACGGCTACTTATCTACAAGACACCAAGAGTCTATTGAACCTATTGCAAAATCTAGTTGTAGATGAAAACACTGTCCTACTAAGTTTTGACATTGAAAGTCTTTACACAAGCATACCTCAAGATGACACCATCCAAGTTCTTGAAAACATCTTGGAAAACACTGATTGGTCTTTCAATACACCTAGAGCTTTCATTCTGGAATGTGCTAAGATGGCACTGAAATGCAACTACTTTGAATTTGAAGGTACCCTCTATTTACAAACAGGGGGTACATTAATGGGAAGTGTTTTTGCCCCCAGCGTGGCCGGGTTGTACGTGTACAACTTCGAAAAAAAGTTTATCTTGAATGATGCTAATCCCTTTCGCGAAAATCTGATATTCTGGAAACGTTACATCGACGACGTCCTAGCAATTTGGCAAGGACCAGTCGAACAATTGGACCAATTCATTTCCTGGATAAATACCTGCGATGAGAACCTCAGATTCACAAACTGCTATGAGAAAGAAAAGATTGTGTTCCTGGATGTGGTCATCAGCAAGGAGAATAACCGGCTAGAGACAAGAACTCACTACAAACCGACTGCAAAGAACAATTTGTTAAGGTTTGAGAGTTTCCACCCTCGCCCACTCAGGGAAAACCTGCCGTTTGGACAGTTTCTTAGATTGCGCAGAAACTGTAGCAAACTTTCTGAATACAAAGAACAAGCCAATGATCTATCTGATAAACTACTAAAGCGTGGATACCCAAATAAAATTGTAAACAAATGCCAGAAGAGGGCCAGAAATCAACCCAGAGAGGCACTTCTTGAAGAGAGAACTACCGCCGACAACTCTATACCCTTGACATGCGTGACCACGTTTAGCGCAGTATCAAATCAAGTGACCAGGAGTATAAATAAACACTGGGCGATTATAAACACTGGGAATTTACATTGGGAGATACCCCTTTTTTCTTTCAAGAAGTCTCACAGCTTAAAGGACACTCTGGTCAACACCAGGCCCAAAACAAGGACAGTTCCTGCTAATCAATCCATCACCAGAATTTGGGGCCTCCCTGATGTCACTGGACACTACCGCTGCGGAAACTGCTGCGTTTGCCACCTGACGAGAAACACAAAAACATTGGACCTTGAAGCAGGAAAAGTATGGAGACAAGTTTCCCATACTAACTGCAATAGCAGTAACGTGATTTACCTAATTGAATGTACATGCAAGAAACAGTACATAGGAATGACTACCCGCAAGATAAAGCAACAAATTTGTGAACACCGCAGCACCATCCGCTGCAAGAAAAGTGCGACTAGGCTAACAGACCACTTTATAGAGAACAATCATACACCAAACGACATGATATGGACTATCATTGAACAGTTATCTCCTGGTCCCAACTTACAGAAACGTCTGTATGAAAAAGAACAAAGATGGGTCTACAGACTATCTACACATATCAATGGATTAAATGATAACATACCATGGGCGAATGTTCTATGAAACCTGCACCTCAAACACGTGTGGCACTTCCTCCTTATCAAGATATACCCAGCCCTTAGTTCCCATGGGCTTATGTCCTAAAAGTCTGCAACTCAACCCACTCCTCTTTCCCTGTCTGGCATAGTTTCATACAATAAGCCACACCCGTGGTTTATTTATCTTGTGATAATATCCCACTCTTTAGCCCTGCATTATGTCCGTCCAATTTACAGTACAGCCCCTAGTCAGGGTGCCCATGTAGTACCACTTCCCCCTTCTTGTAATCATCAAACGAGGGAACGTGATTTTTAACAAATCCTCCCCTCTTGTCAAATTTTCAGTCTTTTCATGAAAGACAAATCACTAAAACTAGCGCTTCACTGCTCCGTTGCGCCTATTATGTAGTGGTAGTCCCTATCGTAATGTTTCCTGCCTCAACTGTTTTTCCAAACACGGCAGCGTCTCCATATTAACATCCCCGCGTGTACCTCAGAGGCTTCCATACTAAGGCTTCGGGAAGCGCGTAACGTTATTACGCTGAGATGACCACGCCCACCCCGACCGCGATGGCGGCAGTCTTAACCCGGCTTAATACTCGCTCTCACTACGGGCGCATGGAGGGGCATACTAGGTATACCGTTTGACTAGACCACACGAAAACTGTAAGTAGAATTCTTCTGTCCCCGGATGAAACGTGAATCCTTCCGTTTCTTTAACCGAATCTTTCCAGTACCCTTGAGTATACAACCCGGTACTAAGCCTTCTCTTCCTTTCCATTGCAGAATATGTTTTCCAACAGTAGCCTCCCTTCCCTCTAATCCCGTGCAGCCTAATGACCCCTAATTAGGAGTAAGCACTTTTTTACTGTGTGTTACATGTCGTGTTTGTTTTGTACTGTCTTGTTTGGATCATGATGAAGCAATAGCACGTCGTTATTCCTTTCACTTATAAGGATATGATTGTTGCATAGCCACGCACCTATAGTTAATGGATGCGAGTGACAAAAGAATCACGGATCATTCTCACCAAGCACACTACTATTGATAGGTGTGCTAGGAAGCCACAAGGGCTGTATTGCGCCAATGCGCCACTTTCATGTATTTGAGCAGCACAATGCACTTTAATAGTCCGCATTAACTCAGTGTGGGATGACTCACAGAGACAGCAGATTTCGTCACTTCACTACGTTGCAGGCACGTAACGAGTTTTCTTGTGACTTATACTCTTTCTCTTTACAGGTCTTTTTATTCCTAGCGTAACCACCCCCGGGTTACACTTGCTTTTGCCCTGTAACGCTTTTTTGTTACTGGGGAACAAAGGAATGTTGGTATGGCAGGGCGTTAGTGTACCCTGACCACCCAATTCCTTTCTTGGTCCTGAAGAAAAACCGGCAATTTCCATTACGGTTTGAAACATGTAGACCTTCAACTTACATTACAGATACACTTGGTCATAATTAAACCTATTATTGTATCTACACACACGTTTTTAATATTGTCCAGTAGTCTTAAGAATAAAAGTTTTTTTCACCTATAAGCCATACCAGGACAATTTTTAACACACTTAGGGGGCCGATTAGGATGGCGGATGGACTTGCGTCCGTCCGCCACCCCTGAGTAGGAGGGACCGTCCGCATGGGCAGCGGCGGTCCCTCCATGGCAATTAGGATGTGACCGCCAGGGTGGCGGTCACATCCTCTATTTTTAACATTGCGGCGGGTGCAGCTTCAAGCTGCACCCGCCGCAATGTTAAAAATGCATGTGTTGCATTTACATGCACAAAGCGGCAGGCACCGCACGGTGCCTGCTGCTTTGTGTACGCAAATGCAGGGGGGTACCATAGGTACCCCCCATGTGCACCCCCCATTCACCCAGGGGGCCCGCAACGGTCCCCCAAAGTGAATGTCCGTATGCTTTTCCATGGCGGAAAAGCCGCCGTGGAAAAGCATATTTACACCAACATCATAATATGGCGGACGGTGTCTCATAGACACCGCCTGCCATGTTATAGCTTTTCCGCCGCGACGGAAGGCGACCGCGGCGGAAAAGCGGCGGACGCAATTCCAGACCCACCAGCCATCCTAATTTGGCGGTGGGTCTTTGGAGTCTCCGCCGCGGTTTTTCCGCAACCTCCAGGCCGGCGGACACTTCCGCCGGCCCGGAGGATGCGGAAAAACCGCCATCCTAATCGGCCCCTTACTTTTTCTTGCACTCATCACTCATATACCAGCCCCACTGTATTCCAGGTGTCGCAGCACACCTTCATGGCACTCGGCTGTCAAGGTGGCCCGATGATGAAGCATGTCACCGACCAGGTCGGTGAGTGAGGGGTTTATTAAAACCAAAGAAGGACTTTCTTCCTTTTGTTGCATTAGAAAACCATCCCACCAAAATTGCTTTTTGAGCCTTTTTCAGGTGGTACTCCTCCTTTCTGTTATATAGATACCTAGCGTAGGGGACCAGGAGTACTTTTCCGTCCACTTCGGTGGATAAAATCCCTTTACTCTCTCCATTTGTTTATTGTATATGTGAAAGGTATTACAAGTATTGAGGTGTGTGACTTGTTCTGATAGTGAAATACACTGTATTTCGTTTTTCACCATTGAAAGGCTATCTGTCCCATAGGATAGAATGGGAGTTTATTTATAACATCTTATAAATATAACTTCCCATTGGGACAAGATAGAAAGATGGAGTTTTGTTGTAATCTTTATTAATTATACATTAATATTCCTTGTTTTCTTCCTAGCCTTTCCCCTATTATGGTTCCTCCCTCCGCCTCCTGTTATAGACTAATGGAATTTCCTACCTGGAGCTTCCAGTAGAATGCTGAATGACCTGTCATTCTAGGGGAGTGGATAACTGGAATAAAGTACCTTTCTCTCACTTCTTGTGGATCACTTCATTTCTTAAAGACTTTTAACACTGGCGAGGATCTCTGTGCAGGGGGCAGCCCGTCATCTCCCCTTTTAGTGCTCTCTCCAAAGCTCATGTGGAAATCTTTATGGAAACGAGCTCCTTGTCGAGTGATGTGTTGTTGACTCTGTGGCATTGCTGACGTGCATCTTCTTTGCTTGCCGTTACACAGAGTGCTCCAGTTTTATCTAGGACATTACTGTGGAGTTGAAGAATTTTCCTGGATTTCCTCGTGTAATTATTCTCTGTTTGGATCCCATTCACCTTGATCGTTATTTTTTTTACAACCTTTGCCTAGTAAGGAACTTCTTTAATAGTGTGAACTGCTCCCTCCTGGATTCGCTCTGCGGGTTCAGCACTGTTTCACAGAAGTATACCGCAAGCGTTTTCCTCAGCAGTAGTCTCTTTCAGTTGGCACATTTTCGGCGAGGCTGCCTCCTGTTATAGTTTAATGGAATCTCCTAACTGGAGCTTATAGTAGAATGTTGACTGAACTGTCATTCTAGGAGAGTGGATGACTGGAATAAAGTACCTTCCTCTCAATTCTTGTGGACCGCTTCATTTCTTTTAACAAGTTTAGTATGCCTGAACTCAGAAGATAAAAATGCATCTTTTAGTAAGGATGATTTTTATATTGTGTGTTTGAAAATGCCACTTTTACAAAGTGGGTATTTTCTTGCTTAGCCATCCTGTGGCCCTCTGATAATTTGTGGATAAACTGTCTGGCTTTGGAATGACAGGAGCTGGTGATGTGCATGCTCTCAGACAGCCACCGACGGGGGAGGGGGTTGATGTGATTCCTGCCTTTCCTGAATGAGCCAGTGCTGGGTTGATTTGACCTGGACTGCATTCAGAGTAGGAGAGGAGATTTCTTTTTACACCTGAATGGGCCGGGTCTGCCTTGAACAATGCTGTCTCCATCTACTGCCGGGTAGCTGCACAAGAGAGCACAGAACTGGTTCTGGCTGGGCAAAGACAATCTCTGCCTCCTGAGAACAAAGGATTATGGACTTTAAAAAGTGGGGCCCAAACTTTTAGATCACTATTGGTCTTCAAGAGGAACCTCTGCCAAGGAGAAGAGCTAGAAGAAACTGGAGGAGTGCCCTGTGCTGTCTGGGGTTGGCCTGCAGTAGCTGTTTCTGCCACGGAGTGGAACTGTGTGTGTATCCTGCTTGAGTAAGTATCTCCAAGGGCTTGGAAGTGGAGCTTGCCCCTTGTTCAGGAGATCTCAGGAACAGCAAAGACCTCACCATCCTTCTGGGCACCGTCTCTGGAACTGCTGTTTTCAGTCGCCACAGAAAAAAGGAGCCGCCAACTCTGTCACCGAGTTCGTCACAGGTTTCTGTGTCGTGAAGGCACCGGAGAAGGCCCCGCTGCACTTCGCACCGCATCCTTGGTCTCACCGACGCCGTCTGGACATTCATCACCGAGCTGTTGCTTGCACCATGTCATGTGGGTGCCACACTCCGCACTGCCTTACCCTGTCTGGACATCACCGACACCGTCTCTGCATGACCCCAACATTGACCAGCTCTGTCGCCTGCACCGCAACCAGCCAGCGCTGCATTGAGCACCGCCTCACACTGCATCATAAAGTTTGGTCTAATTGACGCAGTCTGGACGATCATCACCGAGCAGCTGCCTGCACTGCATCATGAGTGCACCAAACCCTGCACTGCTTCCATTTTTGCAATGCAACCCCAACGGTTTCCCCGACCGACTCGTACCAACGCGTCGGCCGCAACGAGAAAGGTACTATGCACAAGTCTGTCGACGCTTTAGCTGATCCATACCGCAGCTGTTGGCTGGAATCATTGTACTCTGTTGTTTTCAGCTTTGCGCTAGCCCTGGACGGAGCTACTGACTCGGAAGAACTGTGTTTTGTGGCTATTTCTACAAATGTATGTTTTTTTTCTCGCAAAACTGCATATTTTTTAGAACGGTATTGTGGATTTTTGTCATTTTTCGTCTTGTTTGGTTTAGATAAAGCATTGCTTATTTTTCTAACCTGGTGTGGTGTCCAATTGTTTTTTTTTTTATCTTTATTGTTCAGTTCATAGCATACACAGAAAGACATAATAGAAAAAGCAAAAACCACAACAAAAAAACAGAGATCAAAGATCAGGGCAAAGAATTAAATTAACATGATTTTCACAGCAACATCTCCATATGTTGCAGCATAGGTTGCCAAATCTTCAACCCTAGTTGCTTCTTCTTCACAGATTTAATACGATACAAATTAATTTCCAAATGAAACACATTATAGAACTTAGCTTGCCACATTTCATAAGCAGGTGCCTCTGGTTTCAGCCACATCGTGGCTATGCATAGTCGAGCAACAGCCATCGCCATAAAGATAAAATAACTATAAGGATAGCAAATCTCTGTAGTTTGTTAGTTTCTCTATCGTTACACCCCCCAAATAGTAACAACTTATAAAGCATTGGACCTTAGTTGTTTCAAGCAGAAATTGTTCAAGATTTTTAAAAAATCGTCGAAGCACGTTACAATCAAAAAATACATGTACAATATCTGCTTCCTCAGCTTGACACCTAAAGCATTTTCCATCATACCCATTTCCCACTTCATCATTTTAACTGGCGTATGATATAGATTAAACACAGTTTTATAGTGTTGGGTGCGTAAATTTGCAGTCAAAAACACATTGCCGGCCATATCGATCGAGTCTTGCAAGAATAAACCAGAGTTGCTCAATCGATTCTGCCATTTCAAATCTTGGGCTACTATATCATCACTTTGCTTTGAAAGTAGTATTTCATACAAAATCCCAATCTTTGTTAAAAATAGTCTGTGGTCTACAATGTTTATATAAGAAATCACGTAACTGCAAATATTCCAAGAAATCATTCTTAGATATTGTATGTTTTCCCATTAATTCCGTGAAGGAGACCAATGTTCCATCTTTAAAAATATCCCTTAATCGGTGAACCCCCTTATGTCTCCATATTTTCATTTTTGCATCCCAAAATACAAACGGAAATATTTCCATAGAGTCAAGGGGGGTATAATAATTAATCTGGTTTATGGACAGAATCTTGCACAACCATATCCATCCCTTATAAGCTGCGATCATGACTTTGAATTTTGTGCATTTAAAATAACTTGGCTCGTGAAATTTAAGCAAAGCTTTGCACGCCTGGTTCCCTATTAACATCTGGTAGATGTTAGACGTTTCAAACTGCCTTATTTCCCCCCCTATTGCCAAATACTTCATATTTTGCATAAGATATACTAAATAATAAAGAGCAAAATTTGGAACCCCCCACCCACCACGTGCCAGTGGTAACATCATATATTTTGAAGCACGGCGAGCTTTCTTCCATCCCCAAATAAACCTATCCGTAATAGATTGAAGCTGCATTAATTGCACCCGAGTCAACTCAAGAGGTACCGTCCGAAATTAATAAAGCACTTTGGGGAGTATACACATCTTTAACACATTCCGACGGCCAACCATTGTTAAATGAAAACATTCTACTTTTTCTGACTGTCTTTTAACTGACCCTAGTATTTCAGCCCAATTTACATCAATTATCTCCTGGAGTGACATCCTGATTTTAATCCCCAGGTATTTAGCCTCTGATGTTACTCGCGGCTCGCCTGGACACAACCACGCAGTGCATAGTACCTGAGTTTTAAAAATGTTCAATTTGTATCCAGCAACCAGGCCAAACTCTTGAGTCAAACATTCAATCTCTCTTAATACTTATACAGGGTCCGCTGTCACCACCGCAATATCATCAGCGTAGGCAAGGACTCGAACCTCGTACCCACCCACTAGCATTGATTGTATAGAGTTGGTAGATTCCAATAGCTGCAATAATGGCTCAATATATATGGCGAACAGCAAGGGAGAACATGGGCATCCCTGCCGTGTGCCTCTGGTAATCTTGACATAAGATGATTCATGCCTCATAGTACAGATCTTAGCGCGAGGGCGCCGATACATAGTTTGTAGTGCCTGCAGAAATTTACGTCCAAACCGCAGCTTGTACATTATAGACCATAAAAAAAACATGTGACTCTGTCAAATGCTTTTTCAGCATCTAAAAAAATAATTCCAATATCCTTTTGAAGTGCAGATGCATAATCAATGACTGATATAACCCTATGTAGGTGGTTAACCGTGCTTCTGCCTGGAAGAAACCCATGTTGATGCCGAGATACAAGCGGCGGAAGAACTTGTACCAGTCTAGTTGCCAACATTTTAGAATATACTTTTGCATCAGCATTTATTAATGATATGGGCCTTTATGACCCCGGAGATCGGGGGGGCTTATCTTTCTTTTTAAAGACCACTATGTTTGCGTCATCCCAGGAGTCCGGAGGGTTTCCACATTGAGCAGCCAAGAAAGTATTAAGCATATCTTCCTTTATAATAGAGAATAACAACCGATAAACCTCCAAGGGTAGTCTATCTGGACCGGCTGCTTTCCCCAATGCTAGATCTTCTAATGCTGTCTGTAATTCTTGCATGGAAATTGGGGCTTCCAATACTTCCCTCTCAGAAGGTCCCAAATTGGAGAAATCAAAATCCTGGAGATATTGTCCAATTTGATCCTGAGCAACGGGATCTTGAGTATAAAGGTCTTTATAATACATACGAAATACCTCCATAATACCATCCATAGTTTCAACCATATCCCCTCTATCATTCTTCAGAATTTTAATACGTTGAGATGCCTGTCTACCTCGCATTCGTTGTGCTAAACATCTGCCTGTTGCTTCCCCGTACTCATATCTTTGAGCCTTGTGTATTTTAAACTGAGTAGCTATATCCTGATTCTAGACCCCATTGATCTTAGCTTTACAACAAGCGACTTTAGTTTGTGCTGCTTGCCAATCTGCATTAGAACGAATTACAGAGACAAGTTCGCACTCTGCCTGTCTGAGTTCCTCAAGCAGGCCCTCAATCAAGGATTTCTATTTTTCCTGTTTGGTCCAACCATAACTACAAGTTTCGCCCCGAGACCAGCTTTGAAGGAATCCCAACCCATTGATTGAGTAGCAGTGTCTCTATTATATTCTAGAAACTCCTTGGCCCATAGCTTAATATAACTTATATATTCTTCATCACTGACAAGCTTTTTACTGAATGTGAATATTCGCACTTCCCGCACAGTATTAAGGCAAGTCAAGTCCAGAACCACCGGACTATGGTCGGAAGTAATACGAGGCATTATTTGCATCCTTGCACCAACAGTTAAAAACCTGGGTAGAAAAATATAATCTAGCCTAACTAACTTGGAATATGGAGAAGAAAAGAACGTATACCCTAAATTCCCAGGTTTTAACCTCGACCACCCGTCAACAAGACCATGTTGAAGTATCAACTGATGCAAGGCCCTAAATACCTTTGGTTTACGCCCCTTATAGTCCTTAAAATGAACATCCCATGTTTTAGGATCTCCATGTATATTGAAGTCCCCAAGTAATACCAAAGGGGTGGCTCACTGTGCTAATTCTACGTTCAGGAACTCCAAAATTTCTGCCTCGTCTAAATTAGACCCATACAATGTGCATATGGTTATCTTGGTGGCCCCTATAATACATTCCGTAATTGCCCACCACCCAAGATTATCAGCCCGCACCCGACCCATACCTGTTACTGCGCGGCTAACCAAAATGGCGACCCCTCTATTCATTGTGGATTGTCTAGATGCAGATAGCAAAGTAAATCCCAACTCAGATAGCACCCTACCATTAGACCATGGTATATGTGTTTCCTGTAAACACAACACATCCGGATTAATTAAACGTAGCTCATTAATCACGCATTTCCTTTTCAAAATATTGTTTAGCCCACAAACATTAAAGGAGCAACTACGAAGACTCCAAACTGACATTACACCTTGTATATTGCAGGTCGTTGACATATAAACAAAAGAGTAAATCTAGCCAATGCTGCTTAAGACAGATGCTATGAACTGACATTTTCCCTTTTCCCCCCTTACCCAAACCCCTACCTTACCCAGTACCCCACCAGTGCCCCCAAAACCTCCCCCACATTCACACACCAAGCCCCCCCCACCCACCCAATGTTTGTCCGCCCCCTTAACTAAGGCAATAGGGCTAATCGCCCTTGTGATGCTCGGTGAGTAGCTCACTAAATACTCGGCCCACCCGCACTCCAAAAATAAAGAATGATGAAATTTCAAATTTCCATTTCCCTCCCCCAAAGTTATGGCCAATAGAAGAGAATCAGCATTTTAAATGATTGGAATATTTCTTGTGAAATTAACAACATCCAGATTACAATTCCGTCAGTCCAATGTATGGAGATATTCTTTTGCAGCAGCCTCAGATGTAAAAAAAAGCGAGTCTGTCCCTTATTTACAGTTTTTAAAGTTGCTGGCTGCAACAAAAAAACTTGCACGCCCTTTGCTTGAAAAGGAGCAATTAGCTGCCGTAACTTCCATCGCATTTCAACGGTGAAATGAAAATAATCTGGTCGAACAAAAAACTGTATGCCTTTTCCGGCTCTCTTCCTGTCGGGTTTAGCCATACCATATAGCGCCTGCCTTGCCAAAAAGTTGTTCAAGGAAATCAATATAGCCGTGGTTGCTGGTGGCCGACTTGCCCACTTCTTGCCGGCCGTTGCCGAAATGGAAACCGTTGGGCCCGCTGAATCTCACGACCTCAGTTCCATTCTTTTATTTCAGGAAGTGCTTCCTCGAACAACTCCGCAACAAATTTACATATATCCTCACCCTCAAGGCCCTCTGGAAATCCAAGGATGCGTAAATTATTGCGACAAAGACGATTTTCTAAATCAACAATCTTATCATGTACGTCATCTTTGTGTGCCTTTATTTCAGCAACATCAGCCCTTTGAGTCGCCATCTGGTCTTCTAACGACGATATCCTAGCCTCAGCCTCTACCATCCGATCTGTAAAATCATTACATGTTTTAGCCAAGCGTCGGACAGTGTTTTGCAGTTTTCTACATGCTGTGTGTGTCTTTAAGTGCTCAGCTCGAGCCTCCAGCCTGTGGTCGGTAATAGATCGATACATTTCCTCCAGTGACATTTGGCTAGATGTGTCCAGTGCTGCGCCCCCGCTGGCTTGCGCTGTTAAGTCCAGCCTCTCAATTGATGGTGTTCTATCAGGGAGATTCCAATCTGTCGTTTCCGATCCCAAACTTCCCGACCTGTCTTTCTTTCGAATTGTAGAGGCCTGGCTAAACGAGCCCCCAGAGGAGCCGTTTTGATGTTGACTTCCATCCAGCGCAGTAGGGGTATTATCGCCCTGTCCATCTTCTGGTAGCAAAAAGTCGCCTTCTAGATCTGATCCTTCTGAATGCTCCGAGAGTGAATAAAACTCGCCATCCTTGCTGCTTAATGGATCATGGACTTCTTCTTCGCTAGCTGCCCCGTCACCTTCCTCCAATTGGCCCATATTTTTACCCCCTACCTGCGCCAAAATTTGGGGGTTATCGGAAAGCAATAAAGATGCATCCAAAGGTGTTTGAAGCGAATTTTGCTGCTCAATAGTGTCTCTTGCACTTCTTTCCTCGCTTCCTGCTTCAAGAACATCAACACTAGGCTTAGAGGCAGAGGAGCTGGCTTTTTTCCCTACTGCAGGATGAAACATTTGTGGTATCCTGGGGGCGCCTAGACCTACGTCTTTGCACTGTGCAACACTACCAGAATCTTCACTGCCCGGTACCTCCTTGGATCTTGCGGCAAGTGCAGCACGTGTCCCCACTACCACTTCCCCAGCAGGTATTTTTTTCCCGCCACAAGACACCTTAGGCGCCATAGTATAGCCAGTTGCAAGAAAAAAAGATAAAGAGTTTTTTTAATTAATTTTTTTAAAGTAATATCATGCAGTATAGTCCGTCCGAAGAATTAAGCCAAGTCACTTGCCAGATAGTACCCGGATTTAATATCCGCCAACAAGGTCTCCAAATCAGCACTCCTCCA
The DNA here is from genome assembly GCF_964261635.1 of Lissotriton helveticus. Taxonomy (NCBI): domain Eukaryota; kingdom Metazoa; phylum Chordata; class Amphibia; order Caudata; family Salamandridae; genus Lissotriton; species Lissotriton helveticus. The sequence continues at coordinate 1,629,036,963 of NC_136063.1, read as the reverse complement.
TCGAGTGACGGCGCCTCCCAGCTCCAACAAACATACCTGAAACTGACTATCCAAAGTCAACGCTCCTCTGTCAAGTCGCGGCGCTCCCAAGCTCTAACAGCCGCACCTGAAGTCCACACACCGGGTCATCCGTCGCCAGCGTTTTAGCGAGGCAAACTCCACCAACTGCACTGCAGCTCCCCGAAGCAGACCACCGGCGAATACACGCCGCCGCAGCATACCTCCACGCCGCTCCCAGCAATAATCCGCGGCTCTTCCTCCAAGCTCGAGGGGCCACGGCCGCAGCCTCCAGAACCAGCCACAGGTGAGTGAAATACCGCCGCAGTTCCAACCACTAGCAAGCAGCAGCAGCAAGAGTGTTTACCAAGACGCGGCAAAAACAGGTACAAGGCTCACTGTGAAGGGAACAGCATCGGTCAGCAGGTGGGTCGAGGACCGAACATGGAGCTCCTCACTCACACGTCCGCGCTGCGGAAGCCATCTTGCCTTTTCCCCCGATTGGTGTGGTGTCCATTTGTAGTGGTTTTATTTTGTTACTGTGTGCATGCACATATGCTTTACAAACTGCCTTTGCGAGAAGCCTGTCTGCTCGTGCCAAGCTACCAAGGGGGTGAGCAGGGTTTATTTTAGAAGTGTATTCCCCTTACACTGACTAGGAAGAAGGGTCCCTACTTAGACAAAGGTGCAAACAATTGCCAACTAGAGACCCCCATTTCTAACAAAGAGTTTGTGGTATTTTTCAACCTTAGTTATTGGTAAAAGTTTGCTTGTCAAACGAACTTTGAAAAGATATGCTGCATTTGACTGGAAATGGAGCAGCACTTGTTTACATATTAGAAGCAAATAAAAGAAATAACATAATAACACACATAAGGCAAAATAACAACACTATTAAAACATAATACAACACAACACAACAACCACAGTGTGACACAACAAAGTCACTTTGCATTCATACAGCACAAAAACACAGAATTGAACATGCATTAATACAGCACAAAAACACAGAATTGAACACAAAAGAACACATCCCTGCACACCAAATGCTACGCAACAAATATGCACAACATTTATTTCACACTTTACCACCTTCAGAAACCTAGTTTCATAATATGGTAGTGGCAGGTGTTTGCACCAAGCACTGCCCTAATTTAACACCAAAGAGCTGAATTAACACCAGTAAAAATGTTTTGTGATCCAGTCCAGAGCTTTTTTCATTTAAGGATGTCAAACACAGGCCCAAGATGGTTAGGTCCATGCGAGATATTCTGGCAACCCACATAAAATTAATTAGCATACAATGAAAATAATTCAGATAACTAATGTTTATCCTACAAATCAGGCAGACGTCAGTCACTTATGGTCCTATGTGGAACAGCCCTGTTTTATTTACTACCTATTTTGAATCACATTTTCATCTGTTCATTTTCAAAAGCATAATTTAAAACACATTTCCTAATACCAAAGTTATGTTTGTCATTTGTGGATTTGAGTGTTTGCCTCGAGGGAGCTAGAGAAGTCCTATGGAGAATGCTGTAGTATGTTAAATGTACTGATCAGACTTCCGGAAAACCGCATACTAAAATATGGAACGTATGGCAAGCAACCGTGATAATTGTGTGGCATGTGTGTTTGGTATTGTTATGTTGTCTGTTTGACTGCAGCAGCGATATGGGCAATATATTAAACGTTATGTACTGAAAAAAGTAAAATAGGTAAATTAGCTTTAGCTCATGTATTTTGAATATTGATAGGGTAATGTGTCAATTATACCAATAGTACAAAAAGTACATGTGGCTGTACAGTGTCTTTGTGGGATTCCAAGACTGTTGATCTTTAAAGGGCACTCAAACTTTGTCTTTAGCTCTTTCTTGAATGTAAAAACGTATACCGCATAATCTTGGATTGCATTATTTCATTCCTGGCATACTCCTGGCCAGGACATTGCATGGTAAAAATTGACAATATTTGGGTAGTCGATAGTCTGGCTGCGGTATTTTTGCTGCAGGATATTTTTGTGCTCTATATTCTCACGGGCAACTTTTTTTTTTTATGAATATCACACAAATCGCATCAGTTTACACAGAGTAAACCTGAAGGAGGCGGGATGACGGTTAACAGAAGCTCAATAGAGTGACACTCCCCTAATCACTTCTACAGTGAGAAATACACACGTTTTTGCTTGCAGTTTTTCAATGTCTTCCGTTTCCGGAAGTCTTAGGAGGTTTACTAGCAGGATGGGATGCGTTAATGAAGACTTCTTTTCTGAACAGTCAAAGGCCCGCGTTCAGGGTGCGTGAGGTTAAAGACCTAAGGGGCGCTGTGGAAGGCGATGCTGAGGCTGCGGAGGAAAGAGGGGCGCGCGAGCAGCTCTTGGAGGGGGCTTGGCAAGGTTCTGCCTTCAGCAATCCGTACACTGCGGGCTCCTCACCAGCACAGCGCTGGAGTGTCGCAGCGCGCGATATTATGCTAATTAACATGGTATTTCAAACCCTGCACTTTGTACAATCCATCTGTTTACGATAGTTTCATTAGTACGGTATGCAACAGCCAGATGAGCCTCAAAACACTTTTAGCAGAAACGCAGACCATGTTTCACGAACATATGAGACAGCACTTCAAGAAGCAGAGCTTTTGTTGAAAAGTGGAGCAAGTTATCCAGTTATCCTTTTATAAGCTATATGGACTTGCACAATGGATGCCTTCTCAAGCAGGCCCTTATATTTTACTTGGCTACTTGGAAGCGCCAAATTTCAAATACGACAAGAAAAATCCCCCATTCATTTTCAAGGAAGACGCATTTAGGGATTTTCTGCAGAAATTGAGGAATGCATTGGGCGCGTGCTCTTGCAGCGGGGCACGTGTGGTGCACAGCAGCTGTGCATTAATGCGGGTCTGGATGGCTTTTGCAGTCAGCGCGGAGTGACAGCATCATACTGGAGTTATGATGGATGATAGTCCATCAACGCCTTAATGTCTGTCACGCCAGGACCGCGCGCAGTAGGTGCCCGCTCGCATCCCTCCCCGCGCTGCTGGGGCTTCGAAAAAGAACGAGATATGATTAATTCATTTTAAGTTAACATAAATATGATGCAAGTAATTAGCTAATAGTTCTCTGTTGTTCGTTTGTAATCGTCTCTTGTGTTATAGATTCAGTGGGCAGCGCAGGTGGGATCCAATCATTGGGGTTGGGCTCACAGACTTAGGGTGAGAGAGAACATGAGTCGTAACCAGTCCGATTCTCTTTACTGGAGGCACTGCATACTTATGTACATTTGTATGTACCTATGTTTTGTCTTATCTTTGTAACTGTGTGCATGTATTTTAAATTATATTTTGCGGACCTAACCTTGAAGCACGGAGTGATGTACAGAGTAATGAAGAGGATCATGGGTAAAACTTGTCGCAATAGCCTTTTTTCTATAAATATGTATACTGCACTGAGCAGTCGTGTTCCACGGGACCACACACTGTGCTGCTGGGGCGTTCTCTATTTCAAGCACACTTACAATTTCATTCACCAGCAAAATGTGCCCATGGTAAAACTGTTTGTGCATGGTATCAGATAGATTTTTGGACAAGATTCCATGTTTTGCAGAGTGAGACTAATACGCGAAAAGGGTCTTTCTATCTACCTTTTCTGCATGGTATTCTTCTAAGGGTACTAATCTACCCAGGCAACGTCCTAATAAAAATACAAAAACCTAGAAATGAGTGGAGTTTAATCCAAACCAAACCATACAACGGCGTCCTCACCATTTGTGGATATGTAATCAACAAGGCATTTAGAATGAAGTTCTTATAATCTTTCCAAAGATGTGTGCACTTTTAATTTAGAATTCCGTTAAAACTGTTCTGCAGCCTTCCTCTCAACTTTTTAATTGTGAATCTATCTGACTTATCCCAAGTTTAGGCAGCTGTAACAACTATTTTCCTTCATCTGATTTTTCAAGGCTAAGCAATGTGTTTATAACAAGTCTCTTGGCCAGTGCTTTACGAGATTATGGCATCTTGCTCACCCAAATTAGTACTCCTTTAGTATCAGTGACTACAGTGCCCTTGACCAGCCCATAATATTACTCCCATTTGAAGGCAGCTTTCTTAGTGGGGATACAGGTCTTGGCACCTGAATACCAGTGTGGAAACTGCTCACCACCTCTCCCTCGTAAAATGTGTGTAGTATGTTAGCGTGTAAATTTACTGTTCTGACTTGGTCATTACGCATGGTTGAACCACCTCAAGGTCCCCCTGATTGTATGTTTGAGTGTTTTTTTACTGGGTTACACATCTAAGTTGTTGGAAGCCTTATAATTACTGGTAGCCAGAGTTAGTTCTCTTGCCTCTCCCTGCATGCCTACCGTGCTGCTCCTTAGAGCCCCCCACCCCCACTGGAATGCTTGTAAAGCCAAGTGCAGTGTTTGACATTGAATCATCATAATTTGATTTGAAGGCAGTAATTTGCATGTAACTGAACATGAACTGTTTCCAGAAGGCAAGGTGTGACCTGCCCAAAGAGAACGCTTGTACAAAGGCTGGGGCATGGAAACATGTCCCGGATCGCTCTCTCAATGGAGAGACTTGGAAGTTTTGCACATTCCCTGCATTCTGTGCTTTGTGCTGTGAAATCTGTAAAAGACATCTTTACTGCCAAATGACTGCCAAGGAACTGGGATCAACCAAAAGTATAATGTAGTCCACAGTGATTCGCTGCTGCCATAATTTTGGTGGAAACTTTAAACTTAATTGGACATTTAGAAAAGCCAACTTATATCTTAGATCCAGCCCCAGGACTGGATAGAAAATATCCTCTTAAAATATTTAGAGTTCACCTTTCCACTCAGCTACAAATGTAATACAAACCTTATTTTTCATTTATAACAGTCTTTTATATATCCTGGTTAAACTACATAAAAATTGTTATGGTAATAATAATTTATCCCGGTCTTGTAAATCCATTGTATTTCATATGTTGTTTCATTGTACAAATGTTAAGCTGTTTGGTCTGTTGTATGGAAGAAAATGAATACCAATTTTCAAATTAGTTTGTCTCTCAATTCTGTGAGCATTTCCTTAGTTTGGTTATCTTTACCTAATGCTACTGATTATAATAGTTTTTAAATATTGCATCTACTTATAGCATTTTCATTCCAGCAAATGACATAGCCTTGGAAAGACACATCTAAGTTATGTTATATATAGTATGTTATATATATATCCTGGTGGAATAGTGTATGATCAAAACATTGAGTAGATATGTTTAATACTTGCAGTACTCATAACAAAATGAAAAGAGGTCTGGTCTGACTTCCAGTGGCTAATAAGCTAATAATTAAACATAATATATTTGCTAATTCAAACAATGTTTATGACCCTGCTTAATTATTTTATCATATTTGTTTTATGATTTAAGAAAAACTTTTAATTGTAAAGATTAAACACAACATTGCAATGACAGCAAGTATTGTATCACATAGCTTTGAGACACAGTACAGCAATGACCAATTACCACAGGATTTCAAACACTCATTATATCACCTTCTCCCCAACATCCTAGCATTTTTCAGCCACATGATCCAGGCACTTTTAATACAGCTCATTAGAAATAATTCAGTCAGTAGGCGCATACAACATCCTCCTATATTCACTCAATTTCCCCAACATTTTGGCCCATTTATGTGCAGAACCTCTACTTTCCTAAACCTCTTTTCTGCCTGCATACACCAGTCCATGTCTCTTTTCCACTCCTTAAGGGTCGGAGTTGACATAGCCCTCCACATCCAGGCTATGTTACGTTTGGCCACAATAAAGGCCAGCGTCACCCACAGGCGTTCTTTACTTTTTAGGCCTGTTTCGTCCCAAATATTTAATAGGCACCATTTTGGCGACAATGACATGTCACCCACACAAACATTAATGAGATAGGCAGTTATTGCCCCCAATATTTCTGGAGTGCCGGGCAGTCTCATATGATATGGAAAAATGCCCCCTCCCAGCCACAATCCCTAGGGCGCAGCTTAGACTCAGCCCTGCCCATTTAAATAATTGAAGTGCAGGCATAATAGGACCTGTGTAAAATGCATTAGGAATGCAATCTCCTCCTGCCATTCATCATCTTCTAAACTTCCCCATTACACTCCCAGTTGTCTTGGAGTCAGGTCAAGAGTTCGGGGGAGTTATTTAACAGTTTGTGGTAGTCTGCGGTAGGTTAATGAGATCGCTTTTCTCAGCCTATATTCCAATTTTGAGGAATCAGGAAGATCCTCTTCCTTTGGTAGTGCCTTGTGCAGAGAGTGACTAATCTGTAGGTAGAAATATGCCTCTGTGTGTGCTAACTGGAAGTCCCTTTGCAGGTCTGAAAGGATATCATCTCCACATGTGCCCACAAGTGTCCCACTCTTGATAGGCCTATTAGGTTCCAATTGTCAAAGCCCTGCTGTCTGGCCATGGTGCCCAATTTCACTGTGTCTCACAGTGGTATGGCACAGGTGATCTTGCCCCATCAACTCAGTGCCATCAGTGCAGTGTGCCACACTTGAAGCACAATGAAAGACGGGGTTGGGAATGAGGGGAAGCATTTCTTCCACAGATAGCTCTAAGGTAGCCCCCAGGCTGCATATTTCGACTATCCATTATATAAGCGGGTTAATCCTGCAGAAGTTGAACCCTGTGATTGGATTGAAGTCAGTGAGCTGGGCCACCCAGTAATATTTCTGGAGGGCTGGGAGTGCTGTCCCGCCGTCGTACCCGCCCTGTGTCAGTTACAAAAGGGATATTCTGGGCAGCCCCCATCGCATATAAGTGTATAGGTAACAGTGTCCACTGCTTGAAAGTATAAAGGTAGGACTGGGTACAGTGTATTGTGAAGCAAGTGGGGCAGGGCCATCATTTTTTTTTCAAATCTTTTTTTATTAACAGTGCCCAGTGACCTTGACAATGCATAGCAGTGTTCCATAGGCATGTAACAGGATGACATGAGTATACAGGGCAAGAAGTTAGATCAATGACAATTATCCCTCATGGCCGACACCAACCCCCATGGCCCGGAACTTCCGCCAGGGCCCACAGACCCTCCTCCATTTCTTCATACAACCCCTCACCTTGTAGATTGTTTCTTCCGCCCTTTGACACCAGTCCAGGTCACGCACCCACTGGTCCCATTGTGGGAGCGCCTGCGCCCCCTAACCTCTAGCAATATTTCTCTTCGCTATCCCAGCCGCTGTGCCCAATCAGATCTCGTCATACCTGGACCAGTCCGTGGCACCTTTAATCATCAATAATAACCACTTGGGCTCCACCCGGACCGACGATCCCACCACAGTCATCATGGTCTGTGCTACCTTGGTCCAATAGGGCACTATGTATGGGCAATCCCACAGTATATGGAAAAAGGTCCCCTCTCTCTAGCAACCTCTCACACACTGGGGAGACAGGCTCCTGCCCCACGAAAACAGATGGGTGCATGGGTAGGACACCCGATGAAAGATTTTCAGTTGTACCAGATGAAACCTAACCCGGATGGCGATTTCACGGGGGCTCTGCAGGGAATCCTGCCAATCTTCTTCTTCTAGGCCTACTAGATCCACCTCCCATCTCTTCCGCAGGGACACAAGGAGGTCGGCATATTATTTATGAGCTTTTGATAGATAGTAGCCGTGGGTTTATCTAAGATGGGGTCCAGCAGGAGCCTGTCCTCCATAGGAGAGTATTCCGGGATCGATGTGTCTGTGGGTATGTGAGTGCGAATGGTGTGCATAGGGCGCAAGTAATGGTAATGTTGGGAGTCGTGCATGCAATACTCTTTGAGAGAGTCAAAGGGTCTAGGCGCATTCCCCTTCTAGACATCACCCAGGTAGTCAATCCCAATCAATTTCCATCCCTTGAAGCCAGTTCGTTTTGTCACTTGCGCCAACTGGTCCCCGAACCAGAGCGGGGTCCTGCCTGTTATGGCGCCTGCCCATCCCAGATAATGATTGGCCTCCCGACAACACTGTAGCACCACCCCTGTGTGTGAGGGCAGATATCAGCTTTGTGTTTGTGAGTAGAGAAGAGGCTCGCGATTGCCTCCAGGCATGACATATCTATCCATCCTATAAGCAGGTTTCGATCCCGTCACATACGTCCAATCATTAGTCACGTGTAGTTGGGATGCCCAATAGTACAGCTGAACTTCCGGGAGGGCCAGCCCCCTGTCATACCCCCCCCTTGTGAGCTTGCGCAACACCATCCTCGGGCTCCCTCCGTCCCAAAGCTGCATCCGCAGGGCTCGAGATATGCGCTTAAAAACTCCACCTGGGACCGGGTACGGTGTGTTTTGCAATATATAAAGTAGGTGTGGCAATGCCAGCATCTTGAAGAACGCAGCACGCCCTATCAAGGAGAGAGGCAAGGACCTCCAGTGGGCAACGTCCGCTGCTAAGCCCACTAGGTGCGGCGCAAGATTTTTAGCGCAGAACTCTGCCCTGTCCCTGGTAACGCATACTCCTAGATACTTAAATCCCCCAGTAACTATCATGGCCGGACATCCCCTTGGGATCTGCGGGGGGGGCCCAAGAGTGGGTAAACCAGGGACTTAGCCTAGTTAATTGAGTAGACACTGAATAATTCGAACAAGTGAAGCACCTGCGCCATTGAGTGATAAGGTCTGGCCATATAAAGGAAAATGTCGTCAACGTATAATGATATACGCACCTCCCAGTCGTCAGTGAGTGCCAGGGCCCAGAAAGACCAATCCTCTGAATCCAGTGGGCCAATGGTTCCAGGGCCAAGGCAAAAAGGAGGGGGGACAGGGGTCATCCCTGCCTGGTACCCCTATGCAAGGGAAACGTACGAGACATCACTCCGTTAACCCTCACCCTTGCCACCGGCTGTTCATACAACAGGCGCACCCAGGTACAGAAGACCGTCTCAAAGCCCAGACGCTGCAGCACCATGAATAAGTATGGCCATTCAATGCTGTCGAAGGCTAGCACCAATAAAGCCATTTTGGTGTCCCAAACGTCCTCTGTCATGTACAGCACGCTGTACAGCCGTCATAAATTATGTCGAGTACTCCTGTGGGGCATGAATCCCGACTGATCCACATGAATCAGGTCTGGCAGAACCGGAAGCAGTCTTGTCGCCAAGGCTTTGGCCAACACCTTGGCCTCCACATTGAGGAGTCAGATAGGGCGATAGGATGAGCATTAGTCAGCCGGCTTCCCAGCCTTGTGGATGACCACAATCGTGGCCTCCCTCTGGTCGGGTGGGAGCCTACCCACCGAACGCGCCTCAAGGAGCATCCGTCGCATCAGGTCAATCACGACGTTGGCTGGCCTCTTGTATAGTTCCACTGGGAGCCCATTGGGTCCCTACGCTTTCCCAGCTTGGAGTGAGTTGAGGGCCTCTCCCAATTGCAATCCCGACAGTTCAGCCTCTAAACTGTCAGTCTGCTCCCAGGACAAAACAGGCAGGGCGAAGTCCCGCAGGAACTCCTTGCAGTCCGACTCGGATCTAGTGCATACCGGGGTATAAAACCTTTCGTAGTAGGACGCAAAGGCCTCCGCTGTGGCTGTCTCAGTGGATACCAAGGATCCTGACTCATCCCTTACTTTCGCTACCCATGAACCTTCCCGGTCCCTGCGCTCGAGCCATGCTAGTAATTTCATGTATTTGTCCCCCGCATCGTATATCCGATGTTGCGTGGCGAGGGAATAAGCGCGCACCTCACCCTCTGCCAACGAGCGGAGCTCCTTTTGCTTGAATGCGAGTTCGTGTTTTTGTTCCGTCGAGGGGACCCCCAGTATCCCTTTCCAGGGCTTCAATTTCCTGTTCCAACTGTGTGGTCTTTTTTGAGCGCCAATAAGTGCTTGGGCCTGGCCCCATAAGACTGTTTTGTATGCTTCCCACAGTATTACCTAGAAGTCTACCGGGGCCCCCATTCTCCTCGAAGTACAGTTGGGAGCCTACCTGTAGCTTGTCTGTTATGGAATCATCCTTAAGACGCCATGGGTCTATCCTGGGGAAGGGCGCCCCAGCAGTCATCGCACCTCTAAGAGTGACACCCACTGGAGAGTGATCTGAAATTCACCCGGGCCATGATAAAGAAGTCCGCAAAGTCGCCTTGTTGATCCTTCTGGACAAAAAGATGATCTATCCTAGAGAAGGACCTGTGTCTGGCTGAGTAAAAAGAGTAGTGCCTTTGTGAGGGGTGATGTTTGCGCCATATGTCCCTGAGGCCCGCAAGCCGCCCTCCCCCCTGTTACCCTGTCTCTCGCCGGAGCGATCTAAGTCTGCATCCATGACTGCCTTAGTGTCCCCTTCCAAAACAAGAGTGCCCCGGAGAATGTCCGCCAAGTGGGTCCCCAGCTTTGCATATGTCAGGTCATGCAGACCGGGTGGAATATAACAAGAGCTAAGCACTACCATGCGCCCCTCACACCTGGCCGCAACGTCTACCATACAGCCCGGATCTTCCGCCCAAGTGCTCGTGACTATCATTGGAAGGGCATTACGTACTAGAATCCCCACCCCTCTGGAGTCAGACGTGAACCCCGAATGGACCACCATTTTAAATCCGAACCGGTCCATAGCCCTGCAGGTATTACCCCGCAGGTTAGTCTCCTGAAGGAGCACCATGTCAGGGGCGTGGCGTTTCACATACTGCAGGACCAATGTCCGCTTTATTTTATTGCCCAATTCATTAACATTCCACGACCAAATCTTTATGCATGCCTGGTCACCCATCGTAAGACAAAGGCTTAGCTTGTCCCGGATCAGTTGCATGCCACTGCTTGCTGTTACAATTCACCAACAGAACATTTGAGTTTAAGACGTCATGAGCCAAACATAAACAACCCCCCAGACCCCAACCCCCGCCCCACCGCATACCCCCCTCCCTGCCTCCCTGCAAAGTGGGTCCCCAACCACCCACCTATAAAACACGCAGAGTGCCTGTCGGCCCAAAGCCCCATACTAACTGAAAGAGGGAACATAAGCCTGCGTCCGCAGAAGAAGACATACTTGGCTAACGCAAGTCACACCCCATGGAAAAATCATTTTAAATGGCCCCCAACCCCAAACCCCCCTCCCATCTCGAAAAACAAATGTCGGAGACCAGGTGCATTCGCCAACAGACCAAAAACGAGGTCAAAACCTACAGTTTCAGGAGGAGTCCATAGTCCTTAAACCTTTTGCTCGACCACTCCCGGCAGGCAAAGACGCCCAGGGCCCGTAGACCCTCTGCCTCCCATAAACAAAACACACCCCATCAGCACTACCAGGATAGTCACTTGAGTGATGCCTGCTCGATCTGTTGGGATTCTCATTATTGGGTGCTGCTGTTCTGGGTCCCCGGACCCACTCAGTTGTGAGTCGGACGGCGCGAACCACTCTGGTGGCCCACGGTCCGCCTGCCCTCCATCCAGTCGTGCGCCTCCACTGGTGATTTGAAGAAGAACTCCTTTTCACCATCCAGGACTTTAAGTATCGCCGGAACAGCGTCATGTACTTTATTCCTTGATTCCTGAGGGCCCTTTTGACCCCCTCAAACGATCTGCTCTGGCGCTGGAGATTGAGTGTGAAATCTGGGAAGAAGCGAATCGTGACGTTGTCCAGATGTAGGTCTCGGGGCACCCTCAAGGCCTGCAGGATAGCATCCCGATCTCTATAGTTCAAGATCCGGGCAATGATAGTACATGGAGGGGCCTCGGCTTAGGCCTCCCTCTCAGCGCCCGGTGGGCTCTCTCCACTGAGAAGAAGTTTGAGAGGCGTTTCAGCTTGAGGTGCTTACGTATAAGATCCTTCACAAAGCAGTCTGCAGCGGTCCCTCCATGCCTTCCGGAACCCCAACGATACGGATATTAATATGCCGCGCCCTGCCTTCCTGATCCTCCAGGCAGGCGACAATATCAGCTTGATTTTTCGTAAGAGTGGCCACCTGCTCCTCAAACCTCTTCATTTTGGACTGCAAGCTACCTATGCCGCTCTCCGCCTCAGCCACCTTGTCGGACATCTTGTCAAAGTCTGTGCAGAGCAAGTTAACTTCTTCCGTTTTGCAGCCTTCCTCTCAACTTTTTAATTGTGAATCTATCTGACTTATCAATTGTTTAGGCAGCTGTAACATCGATTTTCCTTCATCTGATTTTTCAAGACTAAGGAATGTGTTTATAGCAAGTCTCTTGACCAGTGCTTTACATGATTATGGCTTGTTGCTCACCCAAATTAGTACTCCTTTAGTATCAGTGACTATAGTGCCCTTGACCAGCCCATAATATTACTCCCATTTGAAGGCAGCTTTCTTAGTGGGGATACAGGTCTTGGCATCTGAATACCAGTGTGGAAACTGCTCACCACCTCTCCTTCGTAAAATGTGTGTAGTATGTTAGCGTGTAAACTTACTGTTCTGACTTGGTCATTACGCATGGTTGAACCACCTCAAGGTCCCCCTGATTGTATGTGGAGTGTTTTTTCTTGTACTGGGGTACACATCTAAGTTGTTGGATGCCTTATAATTACTGGTAGCCAGAGTTAGTTCTCTTGCCTCTCCCTGCATGCATACCGTGTTGCTCCCCAGAGCCACACACCCCCACTGGAATGTTTGTAAAGCCAAGTGCAGTGCTTGACATTGAATCATCATAATTTGATTTGAAGGCAGTAAGTTGCATGTAACTGAACATGAACTGTTTCCAGAAGGCAAGGTGTGACCTGCCCAAAGAGAACGCTTGTACAAAGGCTGGGACATGGAAACATGTCCCGGATCGCTCTCTCAATGGAGAGACTTGGACGTTTTGCACATTCCCTGCATTCTGTGCTTTGTGCTGTGAAATCTGCAAAAGATATCTTTACTGCCAAATGACTGCCAAGGAACTGGGACCAACCAAAAGTGTAATGTAGTCCACAGTGATTCGCTGCTGCCATAAGTTTAGTCAAACTTTAAACTTAATTGAACATTTAGGAAAAGTCAACTTATTTCTTAGATCCAGCCCCAGGACTGGATAGAAAATATCCTCTTAAAATATTTAGAGTTCACCGTTCCACTCAGCTACAAATGTAATACAAACCTTATTTTTCATTTATAACAGTCTTTTATATATCCTGATAAAACGACATAAAAATTGTTATGGTAATAATAATTTATCCCGGTCTTGTAAATCCATTGTATTTTATATGTTGTTTCATTGTACAAATGTTAAGCTATTTGGTCTGTTGTATGGAAGAAAATGAATTCCAATTTTCAAATTAGTTTGTCTCTCAATTCTGTGAGCATTTCCTTAGTTTGGTTATCTTTACCTAATGCTACTGATTATAATAGTTTTTAAATATTGCATCTACTTATAGCATTTTCATTCCAGCAAATGACATAGCCTTGGAAAGACACATCTAAGTTATGTTATATATTTTATGTTATATATATATTCTGGTGGAAGAGTGTATGATCAAAACATTAAGTAGATATGTTTCATACTTGCAGTACTCATAACAAAATGAAAAGAGGTCTGGTCTGACTTCCAGTAGCTAAGAAGCTAATAATTAAACATAATATATTTGCTAATTCAAACGATGTTTATGACCCTGCTTAATTATTTTATCATATTTGTTTTATGATTTAAGAAAAACTTTTAATTGTAAAGATTGAACACAACATTGCAATAACAGCAAGTATTGTATCACATAGCTTTGAGACACAGTACAGCAATGACCAATTACCACAGGATTTCAAACACTCATTATATCACCTCCTCCCCAACATACTAGCATTTTTCAGCCACATGATCCAGGCACTTTTAATACAGCTCAATAGAATCAATTCAGTCAGTAGGCACATACAACATCCTCCTATATTCACTCAATTTCCCCAACATTTTGGCCCATTTATGTGCAGAACCTCTACTGTCCTAAACCTCTTTTCTCCCTGCATACACCAGTCCATGTCTGTTTTCCACTCCTTAAGGGTCGGAGTTGACATAGCCCTCCACATCCAGGCTATGTTACGTTTGGCCACAATAAAGGCCAGCGTCACCCACAGGCGTTCTTTACTTTTTAGGTCTGTTTCATCCCAAATATTTAATGGGCACCATTTTGGCGACAATGACATGTCACCCACACAAACATTCATGAGATAGGCCGTTATTGCCCCCAATATTTCTGGAGTGCCGGGCAGTCTCATATGATATGGAAAAATGCCCCCTCCCAGCCACAATCCCAAGGGCACAGAATAGACTCAGCCCTGCCCATTTTAACCATTGAAGTGCAGGCATAATAGGACCTGTGTAAAATGCCTTAGGAATGCAATCTCCTCCTGCCTTTCATCATCTTCTAAACTCCCCCATTACACTCCCAGTTGTCTTGGAGTCAGGTCAAGAGTTCTGGGGAGTTATTTAACAGTTTGTGGTAGTCTGCGGTAGGTTAATGAGATCGCTTTTCTCAGCCTATATTCCAATTTTGAGGAATCAGGAAGATCCTCTTCCTTTGGTAGTGCCTTGTGTAGAGAGTGACTAATCTGTAGGTAGAAATATGCCTCTGTGTGTGCTAACTGGAAGTCCCATTGCAGGTCGGAAAGGATATCATCTACACATGTGCCCACAATTGTCCCACTCTTGATAGGCCTATTAGTGCATTGTGCCACACTTGAAGCACAATGAAAGACGGGGTTGGGAATGAGGGGGAGCATTTCTTCCACAGATAGCTCTAAGGTAGCCCCCAGGCTGCATATTTCGACTATCCATTATATAAGCGGGTTAATCCTTCAAAAGTTGAACCCTGTGATTGAAGTCAGTGAGCTGGGCCACCCAGTAATATTTCTGGAGGACTGGGAGTGCTGTCCCGCCATCGTACCTGCCCTGTGTCAGTTTCAAAAGGGATATTCTGGGCAGCCCCCATCGCATATAAGTGTATAGGTAACAGTGTCCACTGCTTGAAAGTATAAAGGTAGGACTGGGTACAGTGTATTGTGAAGCAAGTGGGGCAGGGCCATCATTTTTTTTTCAAATCTTTTTTTATTAACAGTGCCCAGTGACCTTAACAATGCATAGCAGTGTTCCATAGGCATGTAACATGATTACATGAGCATACAGGGCAAGAAGTTAGATCAATGACAATTATCCCTCATGGCCGACACCAACCCCCATGGCCGGTACTTCTGCCAGGGCCCACAGACCCTCCTCCATTTCTTCATACAACCCCTCACCTTGTAGATTGTTTCTTCCGCCCTTTGATACCAGTCCAGGTCACGCACCCACTGGTCCCATTGTGGGAGCGCCTGCGCCCCCCAACTCTAGCAATATTTCTCTTCGCTACCCCAGCCGCCGTGCCCAACCAGATCTCGTCATACCCGGACCAGTCTGTGGCACCTTTAATCATCAATAATAACCACTTGGGCTCCACCTGGACCGACGATCCCACCACAGTCATCATGGTCTGTGCTACTTTGGTCCAATAGGGCACTATGTATGGGCAATCCCACAGTATATGGAAAAAGATCCCCTCTCCCTAGCAACCTCTCACACACTGGGGAGACAGGCTCCTGCCTCACGAAAACAGATGGGTGCATGGGTAGTACACCCGATGTGAGATTTTCAGTTGTACCAGATGAAACCTAACCCGGATGGCGATTTCACGGGGGTTCTGCAGGCATCCTGCCAATCTTCTTCTTCTAGGCCTACTAGATCCACCTCCCATCTCTTCCGCAGGGACACAAAGAGGTCGGTATATTATTTATGAGCTTTTGATAGATAGTAGCCATGGGTTTATCTAAGATGGGGTCCAGCAGGAGCCTGTCCTCCATAGGAGAGTATTCCGGGATCGATGTGTCTGTGGGTATGTGGGTGCGAATGGTGTGCTTAGGGTGCAAGTAATGGTAATGTTGGGAGTCGTGCATGCAATACTCTTTGAGAGAGTCAAAGGATCTAGGCGCATTCCCCTTCCAGACATCGCCCAGGTGAATGAATGAATGCATTTTTATTGTTGGTTACTAAAAACCATTACATAAAACCAAAGATACAAAAGGCACAACATTACAAAATTTAAAAACAAGAGAGTTTCAAACAGATCAAGTTATCTAATTGCCCCGAGAGTACTGAGAAGCCAAGAAAAAGGTTCATGGGCCGGCAAAGGGCTCTATAATCCGACCGGTGGAAGCCTTCAGCATTGTCCGTGCCTGAAAGATAAACTTCCCAAAGGCGGCCATGTGCTTTACCGTGGCCAAGGTATAGAGATGAAAGATCCCATCCTTTGCAGAGCGTAACCCTGAATGTCTTAATAATGGCCTAAGGTAAAGACTGCGGGGCCAACGCAGGGCTGGGCAACAGAAGAGAAGATGGGCCAATGACTCCCGTTTATAACTGCACAGCCTGCATTCCTGTGCTCCTGGGCTTTTCTTGCCGCACTGGTATAGTCCTTTGAGGGGCAACAGATGTATTCTGTAAGCCAAGATCTTATGAAGGGCTGCACTGCCCACTGCCTGCGTGAGATGCTGTTTAGGAGTGTGCTGGGTGTGCGGGAAACACAGGGTCTCATGCAAGTCTTTTCTTCTCCTGAGGAACACCAAATCCAGTTCCCGTGATCGAACAGGCACTTGTTTTTTAATCACGTTTTTGATGGCAGAGTATGTAACATATTCTGGGTTCCAGGAGTCCATGGCAAGGTTGAGATGAACCTTAGCGGCTTCGAGAGTGGACGACCAGGGGTTCCCTGGCTCTCTGAAGGAACATTTCAAGACTGCCTTCAGTGTGTTCTCTTGAGCCGCCGTTGTTAAAAAATAATATTTACGTAAGGCGGCCAACTCTTCCAGGTTTTGCTGGTTGAGTGAGAACTCCAGGCGGACGAGAGTGTTTCTGGTGCAGCTTGGGAGGTGGAAAAGTCTCTTGTATGCCCTACATCGCCCAGGTAGTCAATCCCAATCAATTTCCATCCCTTGAAGCCCGTTAGTTTTGTCACTTGCGCCAACTGGTCCCCGAACCAGAGCGGGATCCTGCCTGTTATGGCGCCTGCCCATCCCAGAAAATTATTGGCCTCCCGCCAACACTGTAGCACCACCCCTGTGTGTGAGGGCAGATATCGGCATTGCATTTGTGAGTAGAGAAGAGGCTCGCGATTGTCCCCAGGCATAACATATCTATCCATCCTATAAGCAGGTTTCGATCCCGTCACATACGTCCAATCATTAGTCACGTGTAGTTGGGACACCCAATAGTACAGCTGAACGTCCAGGAGGGCCAGCCCCCTGTCGTACCCCTCCCCCCCCTTGTGAGCTTGCGCAACGCTATCCTCGGGCTCCCTCCGTCCCAAAGCTGCATCCGCAGGGCTCAAGATATGCGCTTAAAAACTCCACCTGGGACCGGGTACGGTGTGTTTTGCAATATATAAAGTAGGCGTGGCAATGCCAGCATCTTGAAGAACGCAGCACACCCTATCAAGGAGAGAGGCAAGGACCTCCAGTGTCCGCTGCTAAGTCCACCAGGTGCGGCGCAAGATTTTTAGCGCAGGACTAAGCCCGGTCCCTGGTAACGTACACTCCTAGATACTTAAATCCCCCAGTAACTATCATGGCCGGACATCCCCTTGGGATCTGCGGGGGGGCCCGAGAATGGGTAAACCAGGGACTCAGCCTAGTTAATTGAGTAGACAGGGTAGCTACTGAATAATTCGAACAAGTGAAGCACCTGCGCCATTGAGTGATAAGGTCTGGCCATATAAAGGACAATGTCGTCAGCGTATAATTATATACGCACCTCCCAGTCGTCAGTGAGTGCCAGGGCCCAGAAAGACCAATCCTCTGAATCCAGTGGGCCAATGGTTCCAGGGACAAGGCAAAAAGGAGGGGGGACAGGGGACATCCCTGCCTGGTACCACTATGCAAGGGAAACGTACGAGACATCACTCCGTTAACCCTCACCCTTGCCACCGGCAGTTCATACAACAGGCGCACCCAGGTGCAGAAGACCGTCCCAAAGCCCAGACGCTGCAGCACCATGAATAAGTATGGCCATTCAATGCTGTTGAAGGCCATTGAGGCGTCCAGCACCATCAAACCATTTTGGTGTCCCAAACGTCCTCTGTCATGTACAGCACGATGTACAGCCGTCATAAATTATGTCGAGTACTCCTGTGGGGCATGAATCCCGACTGATCCACATGAATCAGGTCTGGCAGAACCGGAAGCAGTCTCGTCGCCAAGGCTTTGGCCAACACCTTGGCCTCCACATTGAGGAGCCAGATAGGGCGATAGGACGAGCATTAGTCAGCAGGCATCCAAGCCTTGTGGATGAACACAATCGTGGCCTCCTTCTGGTCGGGTGGGAGCCTACCCACCTCACGTGCCTCAAGGAGCATCCGTCGCATCAGGTCAATCACGACGTTGGCTGGCCTCTTGTATAGTTCCACTGGGAGCCCATTGGGTCCCTATGCTTTTCCAGCTTGGAGTGAGTTGAGGGCCTCTCCCAATTCCAATCCCGACAGTTCAGCCTCTAAACTGTCAGTCTGCTCCCAGGGCAACACAGGCAGGGCGAAGTCCAGCAGGAACTCCTCGCAGTCCGACTCGGATCTAGTGCATACCGGGGTATAAACCCTTTCGTAGTAGGACGCAAAGGCCTCCGCTGTGGCTGGCCCAGTGGATCCAAGGAACCCGACTCATTTCTTACTTCCGCTACCCATGAACGTTCCCGGTCCCTGCACTCGAGCCATGCTAGTAATTTCATGTATTTGTCCCCCGCATCGTATATCCGATGTTGCGTGGCGAGGGAATAGGCGCGCGCCTCACCCTCTGCCAACGAGTGGAGCTCCTTTTGCTTGAAGGCGAGTTCCTGTTTTTGTTCCGTCGAGGGCCCCCCCCGGTATCCCATTCCAGGGCTTCAATTTCCTGTTCCAACTGTGTGGTCTTAAGTGCCTACCCTTTTTTTGAGCGCCAATAAGTGCTTGGGCCTGGCCCCTTAAGACTGTTTTGTATGCTTCCCACAGTATTCCCTAGGAGTCTACCGAGCCCCCATTCTCCTCGAAGTACAGTTGGGAGCCTACCCGTAGCTTGTCTGTTATGGAATCGTCCTTAAGACGCCATGGGTCTATCCTGGGGAAGGACCCCCCAGCAGTCGGCCCACCTCTAAGAGTGACACCCACTGGAGAGTGATCTGAAATTCACCCGGGCCATGATAAAGAAGTCCGCAAAGTCGCCTTGTTGATTCCCCTGGACAAAAAGATGATCTATCCTAGAGAAGGACCTGTGTCTGGCTGAGTAAAAAGAGTAGTGCCTTTGTGAGGGGTGATGTTTGCGCCATATGTCCCTGAGGCCCGCAAGCCCCCCTCCCCCTGTTACCCTGTCTCTCGCCGGAGCGATCTAAGTCCGCATCCATGACTGCCTTAGTGTCCCCTTCCAAAACAAGAGTGCCCTGGAGAATGTTCGCCAAGTGGGTCCCCAGCTTTGCATATGTCAGGTCATGCAGACCGTGTGGAATATAAAAAGAGCTAAGCACTACCATGCGCCCCTCCCACCTGGCCGCCACGTCTACCATACAGCCCGAATCTTCCACCCAAGTGCTCTTAACTATCATTGGAAGGGCATTACGTACTAGAATTCCCACCCCTCTGGAGTAAGACGTGAACCCCGAAAGGACCACCATTTTATATCCGAACCGGTCCATAGCCCTGCAGGTATTACCCTGCAGGTCAGTCTCCTGAAGGAGCACCATGTCAGGGGCGTGGCGTTTCACATACTGCAGGACCAATGTCCGCTTTATTTTATTGCCCAATCCATTAAAATTCCACGACCAAATCTTTATGCATGCCTGGTCACCCATCGTAAGACAAAGGCTTAGCTTGTCCCGGATCAGTTGCATGCCACTGCTTGCTGTTACAATTCACCAACAGAACATTTGAGTTTAAGACGTCATGAGCCAAACATAAACAACCCCCCAGATCCCAACCCCAGCCCTACCGCATACCCCCCTCCCTACCTCCCTGCAAAGTGGGTCCCCAACCACCCACCTATAAAACACGCAGAGTGCCTGTCGCCCCAAAAGCCCCATACTAACTGAAAGAGGGAACATAAGCCTGCATCCGCAGAAGAAGACATACTTGGCTAACGCAAGTCACACCCCATGGAAAAATCACTTTAAACGGCCCCCAACCCCAAATCCCCCTCCCATCTCGAAAAACAAATGTCGGAGACGAGGTGCATTCGCCAACAGACCAAAAACGAGGTCAAAACTTACAGTTTCAGGAGGAGTCCATAGTCCTTAAACCTTTTGCTCGACCACCCGGGGCAAAGACCCCCGGGGTGCGTAGCCCCTCTGCCTCCCATAAACAAAACACACCCCATCAGCACTACCAGGATAGTCACTTGAGTGATGCCTGCTCGATCTGTTGGGATTCTCATTATTGGGTGCTGCTGTTCTGGGTCCCCGGACCCACTCAGTTGTGGGTCGGACGGCGCAAACCACTCTGGAGGCCCACGGTCCGCCAGCCCTCCATCCAGTCGTGCGCCTCCACTGGTGATTTGAAGAAGAACTTATTTTCACCATCCAGGACTTTAAGTATCGCCGGAACAGCGTCATGTACTTTATTCCTTGATCCCTGACGGCCCTTTTGACCCCCTCAAACGATCTGCTCTGGCGCTGGAGATTGAGTGTGAAATCTGGGAAGAAGTGAATCGTGACGTTGTCCAGATGTAGGTTTCGGGGCACCCTCAAGGCCTGCAGGATAGCATCCCGATCTATATAGTTCAAGATCCGGGCAATGATAGTACATGGAGGGGCCTCGGCTTAGGCCTCCCTCCCAGCGCCCGGTGGGCTCTCTCCACTGAGAAGAAGTTAGAGAGGCGTTTCGGCTTGAGGTGCTTAAGTATAAGATCCTTCACAAAGCAGTCTGCCGCGGTCGCTCCATCCCTTCCGGAACCCCAACGATACGGATATTATTATGCCGTGCCCGGCCTTCCTGATCCTCCAGGCGAGCGACAATATCAGCTTGATTTTTCATAAGAGTGGCCACCTGCTCCTCAAGCCTCTTCAATTTGGACTGCAAGCTGCCTATGCCGCTCTCCGCCACCTTGTCGGACATCTTGCCAAAGTCTGCGCAGAGCAAGTTAACTTCTTCCGTTACTGAGTATAATTTAGGCTCAATGTTGCCACGCATCTCTTTTATGGCGCCACGCATCCCCTGTATGGCCAACATAATGTCTCTAAACGATGGGTCAGGCCCTTCGTCCCTCGCTTCACTGTGCTGGCTCCCTCCTAGGTGATCTTCCTCTCAACCCAAGTTGATTGTGTACTTATAAATGTGATTTGTCCGGCCCTGCACTAGCGGTTTATTGCGGCCCATTGCACCGGGTTTCACCCCTGAAGTCGACCCGGCCCGCTGTGCCTCACCCCATTCCTATCCAGGACACTCGAGAGGGTGCCGCCAGCAGTGTGTCACAAGGCCCCCTGGGGTTTGATTCTGTGTCCGCTGGGTGGCTCAGAGCCTCACCCTGCCACCCTCCAAGACTATGGACTTCCCACTGCTCGGCCGGCTCCCGAGGAGAACTGCGCCTCAACCACACACCACACTCCCCAGGCCACCACCACCTGTGAGGACCCGGGGGCAGATCTGATCCTGTTGTGCCGGGGGGATAACTCTGATGCTGCAGCCAGGGGGACAGCATGCTCCACCACACCGGTCACCACGCATCAATTTGCGGAGGAGCCAGTACCAGCACCCGCAAAACTGTCACAGTAGGGGGCTACCCTCCAGGCCCTGCACTCTCCAGGCATAGTACCCAGGTGCTCCTGGACACTCTATCTGCCACTGCCCTCCCAGCCGCAGAGGTCCTCATGCTGTGGTATCTACTGTACAGCACGCTGCACGCTCACTGCCCCCACTGCCGTTCTGTGTTTGTCCAGCCTCGCAGCTTCACCGCTGCAAGCCGCCTGAACCGCCATTTTGGCAATTTCCGCTGTTACGTTGCCGCTCCCGCTCAGCCCCAGGCCTCAGTCGGGGCCCAGCGCCCGTGCCTCATGCTCTCCAGGCACACAAAACAATCAGGCCTTATCAGTCCTGGCCCACCCGGGCCTCCTCGAATCTGCGTGCTGTCTATCCTCCCAAGCCGAGTCGCAGCCTTTTTCGCGGCACCCCCAGGCTCTGCAGATAATCGCCACTCAGCTCTTACGTTCAGGGCCAGCCACTGTGCTCCCACCTATAGAGCGCCCGGCCCTATCCAGGCCCGCTCAGTCAATTCAAGCCACACAGCGGGCGTCAATGTCGGCAATACCGTAGTCATCAGGACGGGGGCTTACTTGTTGCTGATTGCGTCTTTCACCGACTGCAACCCTCGTATGCCATCACTGCTGCACACCATCGCCGCCCCTCAGCAGCTGCACGAGATCTTTGTCAGGCGCAAGGTTTCAGCCACAGAGCTCGGCAGCAGCAGGCGTCATTTCATCTCTGCCTGACTCGCGACCCAGGCTTCCACTCAGCGGCCCGGGAGCACCCAGCCACGTATCTTTGCGGACGAAAAAGTTGAGAACCGCCTCACTGCACCTTCACAGATTGGTGGGCACCATTAGTTGGTCGGATAATGACGGATTGTGGGTGAAATATGCGGATCTGCTACAGCAGCTCGTCTAATGTGTGGCCATCTTCCTTGGCTGCAGGCCACGCCCCCCAGGGCCATCATTTTAAAGAGAAACACCTTTACCAACAGCGATAAAGGTGAGGTTGTCCAGTGCTGGACATTGCTTTGCAGATGCATGAGTTGGGTCTCGAGATTAAGCTCTTAAAATGTATTGGGGTCCCTGGTCATGAAGAGTCCCAAATAGCGGAATCCCTCCATGATGACCCATGCTGTGCACTCTCTAGGGAATAGTTGTGCAGCTCCATGCAGGACATGGATCAGCGATTTGTTCCAGTTCATTGTGTATCCCGAATATCTATGAGACAACATAAATATTTGCAATACTCTGTCCATAGTACAATTCGGGTCAGCTGCAAATAGTAGGATGTCATCTGAATAGAGGGAATTTCTGTCCTCCCAGTCTGCAGACAATCTTAAACCCCTGATTAAAAGATCACCTCTTATCCAGACTGCCAGTGGCTCCAACACCGGGGGGAAGATCTAGGGGGAAAGCAGGCAGCCTTGTCTCGTGCCACTCCACAGAAGGAAAGTTGTAGACATGCCCACATTTATCGCCACCTGGCCTTGGGGTTCAGAATATAAAAGCCAAATCCAGGTGCTGAATCGTGGCCCGAATCCCTGTTTTTCTAGAACTGTGTATATGAAGGGCCACTCCACTGTATCCAAGGTCATCCGTGCATCCAGTGACACCACTAAGGCATCTTCCAGGGTTTTGGCAGCTTGGCCCAAAACCCAGTGCAAGGGCACAAAGTAAAGTACAGTGTTTTTACGCGGCATGAAGCTGGACTGGTTCGGGTGGATCAGTGTCTGAATGACCAGTGTCAACCATGCTGCCAATAATTTTGCTAGAATTTTCACTTCTGCGTTCCATAACAAGATCAGTCTGTAGGAGGCACAGTCGTCGGGTGGTTTACTTTCTTTGTGGATTACCACTATATTAGCTAATCTCTGTTCCGCAGGCAATATTTCGGCATCTCAGCATTCTCAAAACAAGCAAAAGATATAGGAAGTAACTTTAGTAGCTGTGAGCTAGTAATGTGCAATGGGTAGGCTGTTGGGGTCAACAGCCTTTCTTTAGTTCAGGGTCATATTAGCTTGCAAAACTTCACTCTCATTGAATTCTTTCTCAAGGAGGTCTTTTCGGTCAGCAAGAGATGTGGCATACGGAGGTCAGACAACAACTCTCGAGCCTCTTTCGTCCTGGGTGTTGAGGTCAGGTAGTATAAGCATGTGTAATGGGCCGTGAAGGCCTCGGCGGTGCCCTGCCTACCCCTGACATGGATGTTCTCCTCATTCATCACCTTGAATACTCATCATGATAATGCTTCTCTTCTATCCAACCATGGCAAGACTTTTCCTGCCACATCACCCTCCTCATAGAGGTGGTGTGGAGTTGTGCGATGTCTGTCCTTAGCTGCTTTGGTCGCAACATCTCTATATTCTGTTTGCTTGAAGGTTAGGCAATGTAGCACAGGGGCCTCGTCATCTGCCGCCAATTGGGATTCTAGCTCCTGAATTTAATTTTCTAGGGTTTCTAGCAAGGCCCTTTTTTTCTTTTGTGTCCCGTGATCAGGGAGGTTCCCTGACCCCTTATAACGCTGAGTCCAGTGTCCCCTCATCCTTTGCAAAATAGTGATCAGCAGCCACGGCCGGCAGTGGGAGGAAATGCAGGGCGGTGACGTGGGGAGGGGGGGTAGTAATGTATGGATTACGGAGCATTGCAGGTAAGTAAACATTTAAATAAATAAAACGAATTTCGTTGCGCGCACTGCATTCCATTTTGGGATGCAGTGCACTCAACGAAATTCGTTTTATTTATTTAAATGTTTACTTACCTGTAAAACTCCATAATCCATACATGACTTGGGGAGGCCGGGCGGACTCCCCAAGCCCTTGGTACCATCTCCTTCCTGGGGCTAAGATAAATATAGAGTAGGGGTCTGTGCGGAGCCTCAACAACCCGTGGACCACCATCTCCTCGGGCCTTCCTTTTTAAAAATAAAAAAAATGGATGGGAGCCGCATTGCCCCCCTCTCAGGATGTTCTCGCCCTGGGGAACACCACAACCACTGGCAGCCTGTGTAAACACAAGGAGCAGGGCTGTATAGCCCCACTCCTGGTGCCATACATGGCCCTGGGGACGCCAGCCCCAGGGCTGGCTCCTGCTATGTCCCGGGGCAGCCACCCCTGGAACATAGCTGATTGTGTTTGCTTGGTGGGAGCTTTGACAGCTCCCAACAAGCAAAAGTAAACATTCCAGTTCTAGCTAGCGGAAACTGTCAAACTGCTACCGTCCACTGGAAGCAGAGGTTTCATCTCTTTCCCTGCCCGCAGACAAGCGGGCAGGGAAAGAGATGAAATGGTTGCTTCTGCATGAAGGGAGCTGCTTTTCCAGCTGCTCCCTCCATGTAGCAGCCGCGCCGGCTCCGCAGGAGGCAGGGAGAGGCTGGGACCCTGGAGGCCTAGAGGCTCCTTCAGCTGTCCCAGGGAAAAGAGCAGAAAGATGAAAAATAAAGGGAGGAAACGAGCAGAAGGAGAAAAAATAAAGGTCAGAAACAAGCAGCAAGAGACAAAATAAAGGTGAGAAATGAGCAGAAAGAGGCAACATAAAGATGAGGAGAAAGGGGCAAAATAGAGGTCAGAAACCAGTACCAAGAGGCAAAATAAAGGTTAGAATGTAGCAGAAAGAGACAAAATACAGATGAGAAACGAGCAGAACGAGGCAAAATAAAGGTCAAGTTCGAGGTGAAAGAGGCAAAACAAAGGTGAGAAATGAGCAGAAAGAGGTAAAATAAAGATCAGAAACAAACTGAAATGGTAGGAGTGCTTTGATGGAAAGCCTTTCAGCAAATGAGTGTCCTAACATGCAGTGTTAACAGCCATCATAATGTCTCTCTCTATCCTGGTACTGGATTGAGTAATCACAGCAACAGCAGCAGTTTGCACCATTGCAGCTTCACCAGACGTGGAATTCCCTGCAACATGTATTCCTACACATTGATTACTCAAAGTGTAAATTGCATGAGCCCATGGCAAGCATTCTTTCAGCTTATCCCCAAAGCACTTTGTTCAATATGGTGTACCCTTCAAAATCCCTGAATCCATTCTGGCTCCAATAGTATAGATACTCATTGTAAGACTGGACACACTAATATGAATCACACATAATGAGTGTGAGGAATTCAGGATCTATATTTTTAAGTGTCAGAATTAGACCTTTTAGGGCCAGATGTAGGTGGCCAAATACCGGTCGGTAAAGCCGAAATTCGGTAAAATTCAGCTTTACCGTCGGTATTTAGCCCTGTGCGATGTACGTATTACCGAATGCCTTCGGTAATAACGAATCTGTAAATCCAAGGGAAACAGTTACTGATTCCTTATTTACCGATCAGTGAACACCGAAACAAACAATACCGAATCGGTAAATAACGAATTGGTAATAAATCCGAAATGCGATGTAGCAAAATTTGTACAAAATTGTTATTAACGATTCGGTATTTACCACTGATCCAGAGCAGGTGGTAATCAGGTGCAGTGCATAAAAAGAGCCCCAAAATGCAACAGTGTGAACACAATGGCGGGCCTCTACCTCATAGCAAGGCGGCTACGTTTGAGAGCAGCAGCAGTGAGGTTCTGGAGATGGGAAAAGCGTGTGTACAGGCTGCGTGTCACACTGTTCCAATTGACTGAGCTTGAAATCCATGACAGGTACAAGCTACACCCACACACCATCCTTGACCTGATACGGGACCTGAAACCATATCTTAAGCATCAGACGCCAAGGGCGCAAGCAATACCCACCCATGTACAGGTGCTCTGTTGCCTACACCTCCTGGCATCAGGAAGTTACCAGGGTGTGATAGCCACAGTGGGTGGTGTGTCACAGAGCTGCCTATCCTGTTTTTTCAACACCCTACTGGATGCCATGATGGACAGAATGCATCATTACATAACCTTCCCCAGCACACAGGCGGAGCTGCAGAAGACCAAGCTGGATTTCTACCAAAAGGCACAGTTCCCACACGTAATAGGCTGCATCGATGGAACCCACATGCCAATCTGCCCACTAGCAGCAACAGAATACATTTACCGCAACTGCAAATCCACTCACTCCAGAAACGTGCAGGTGATATGTGATGCAAACTTCATCATCACTGACATTGTAGCCAAATTCCCCGGGAGTACCCACGACTCCTACATATTCAGGAACAGTGGCATCTATACACGTATGGCTGCTGGTGAATTCGGAGAAGGATACCTACTTGGTAAATCAATGTCACACATCCTGATGTGTACCTTGGATTAACCTATCGGTGACACAAATTAATTGCACTTTCTTTCACATTTAGGTGACAGCGCATATGCCCTCCGGTCTTTCCTACACACCCAATATCTCAACCCTTCCACCGCAAGGGAGAGGAGATACAATGTGGCACATAAGGGCACACACCACATGGTGGAGTACACCTTTGGACTACTAAAAAGCATGTTCCGTTGCCTCCACAAAAGTGGAGGTGCACGTCAGTACAGCCCCATCAAATGTTGCAAAATATTAGCAACATGTGCAATGCTACATAACCTTGCCACAAAAAAAGGAACAGCAGTGGAACTAACTGACTCTGAGGACGAGGGCGAGGACAATCCCCAGGCAGAGCCCTGCACAGCTGGTGTGGCAGCAGAACAGGATGGGAGACACAGACGGGCTGAGATAACATGCAACTATTTCTGAGTGAGTAAGGAGACAGAGCCACTTACTACATTTGTGTGATGGTGTTTAATTAGCACACCACCAGGATCAAAAACAGTGTCCATACAGACGTGGGTTACATCACCCATCAAATGAGTCCCAAATCCTAGTTGGATCTATTTCCTGCACACTCGCGCTGCATTTCCACGTTCCCTGGCCCCACTGTCTGTACTGCCTGTGTGTTTCTGGGCAGCGATGTGGCGTTCGCTGCGCCTCCTGCCATAGGTGGGAGAGGGCGTAATGCTACCACGGCTAGTAGCCTCCTCACTGTCCCCCCTGCTTCCATAGTGGCCACGTTCTCATTCTGCAGCAGTTCCAGTGCAGAGGTCATTGACACCATCCCCTAGCCACATCCCTACTACAATGTGCCATCTCCTCTTCCATGGCTTTTGACTGCCTGCACATTAGGGAGGTAGCAGTGGACAATTGGTTCACCGCCTTGGTATAGGCCTCAAGTCTCTGCCTCTCTCTGCGCCTACAAAGACGGTCCTGCTCACAGACGTCGCAATGTCTCTCAGGCCCTCAGACATGTTGTTGCCCATTGCACTTATGCCTTTTTCAATTCAGTGCATGTGCTTGTTCATGTGAGACATCTCTCTATGAAATTACCGCATCTCTCTCCATTGCAGGCGCTGGACCTTAAGCATGTTGCCTTCCAGTCCAGCGAAGACACTTTCACCCTGTTCCAAGACTTGAGGACTGGCTGGCCTTGCCCTGCGGCGTCTTGAGGATGTGTGGGCGTGCTCTGATGGTGTCTCAGCCCTCTCCATGTTGCCGTCCTCATCGACTGAAGACTGTTGGCCCCCTGTGCCCTCCTCCTCTGACTCCTCCATCTACTGGAGGATGGCCACGGCATGCCTCCTGCCTGACTGGTGGTGGTGGTAGTGGTGATTGTGGCATTGGGGATAGAGTTGGGGGAGATGACGGCTTTGTCTGGTGCTGTGGTGATGGCGGGGAAGGAGAAGTTGTTGGTGGTGGTGCGGTGGTTGTGTGCCCTGCAGGCGAACTCTCATCCTCCTGTTGCCTCCCCTCTGGCCTGGGTGTCTTCGCTCTGATCCCCTCTGCTGCACTGCGAGATGTCTCGCTTTTAATGACAGAATGTAGATATACTCACTTCTCTTTCTGCATATGCATTGCATTAAACGTCCTGCCTACCAATCACACTGACTGTCCTCTGCTTGCTAATTTCTTTCACATGCTATTGGGTTTGCTAGGCTGACTGTCCTATACATCTGTTCCCTAACACTACATCTCCCACAATGCATTGCAGGTAATGAGTAAAACATGGAGTGGGAGCCGCTATGCCTCTATGGGGATTGGGGTTGGGGAGGGGGAAGCACAGCATGCTGGGCATGCATCTTACCTTGTTTCCTGGCAGCTCTGGCAGAGCTGTCTGCGCCTCCCACGCCACTCACACTCTCCGGCTGGAGCATGGACTCTACCATGAGTTCCAGTGATGTTGGTGCAGGTGCTGTGTTCTTCCCTCCACCAGTTTTGCGCGCCTGCCTCTGCCTCTCATCCATCCTTGCCTTTGCCGTCTTCCTAAGGTCGTACCACCTTTTCTTGATGTCCTCTATGGATTATGACGGTAATGACGAATCGGTATTGGTGTTTCTGTATTTTTTTTTACCGATTGCTTCCGAATCTGTAGATTTTACCGAATGTTTACGTACATCGGAGATACTGATTCCTTAATACCGAATCGGTAAAATTCGGTATTAAGAAATCTGTATTTCAGGTTTACCTACATCTGGCCCTTAGTTCTGCCAGATGCGCTGTGCAATCACCCAGTGACTGAGTGTAGGTCTTTTTAGGTTGGAATTCTCCATCCTGTAGTCTACCCTCAACGGCTCTGCATGCAGCTCAGTATTACTGCTTTCTTCCTACGGCAGACTGTGTAAAACCGTAACTACAGAGGCTGTAATCATACTGATCAAGAGGTATGACTTCATTAGGCAGAGGGTATTCACTTTTGTATCGTAGTTATGCTTGTGTCTGTAGTGTAGAGTCAAACCTATAGTCTACATCTGTTGTGGTGAGAGTTCGCCGACAGTATCCATCTTGGATGTAATGCTTTAGCGTTGAGAACACTGGCTTTCATGACAGCCTTTAAGGCCGGCACTGGAGTCACGACAATCATTTGTTTCCCGAGTCAATGCTCTCTCTTTCACCACAGCAGTCTGTACCACCATCAGACTATTGCTGTTGGTGCAAAACACATCTCAGCATTGGTGTAAAAATGGGATTTATATGCAATTGGTACAGTGTCTCCTTCATTAAAGGTAATGTAGTTATATCTTGATGCTCCCGCAATGATACTGTTTAACAGGTTTGTGGTGTTGAAACTCGTGTGTAAGTGTTTTGAAGCTAGCATGTCAGCTTGCACTGAATGCAAAATCCAGGGCTGTTCTTACACCATAGGATAAACAACAGAACTGTTTCGGAGAATCTAGAGTGCTGAAGCTTGTTAAATACCTGCTTTCAGGTGCTATATTTTAATAGAAAAATCATTTGGGATCTAATGTTGTATTTTTTAGCAATATATTGTTTCTTAGTTCTGCTCTGTGCACATTTTGTACTGTGAATGTTCATGTAGCTGTGTTTAAATGTCTGTAATCTAATACTAGATGGTATGAATGATCTGGTTTCATTACTGGAAACAAGGGATTAGTCGAAGGAGAGATCCAACTTTCTAATACACCTTGGTATTCAAGTTGTTTGAGAAGCTCTCTAACTTGCTTTTTAGCCTAATTTTTAATTGGTATTGTGTGTGTGGTTGGGGGGTCGACCTCAATGGAATTACATGACAAGGGGAACCATCTTCCCACCCCCATGGATATGGTATAACACAGGAGCCAGCGCTAACACTCACTCCTTGGCTTATGTTTGTTTAACAGGGCAATCCATCATGAATTCAGGTGGCCAATCCTTTTCGGCTAAGAGAATGTCGCATTACAAATTATAAGTTCTCTCAAAAGAGAACATTATTGTATTGAGGTATGACCCCCCTCTAACTGGAGTGTCATCTCGTATAAACAATACAGGACGCTTACCCTAGATTTTGGTGTTTACACCTGGATATAGTCACTCAGCACTACTGCCACCAGACAATCCATCATGTTCCAGTGAACTATCATGACCTCTGCTATGCTCTACAGCATGGTCAGAGCCCGCTACCCACTCAGAAGCAGCGTCCTCAATATCCTCAGCATGCTTGGCTTTCAGTCCAGCTACCTTCTTCTTTTTGAAATCAGGTTTTGACTGTTGGGTTTTTTTTTCTTTTTAATAATGTAGTCAGAAGAGTGTAATGAGTCCTTTGGTTTCACGTACTCCTCTGATCTGTGCTCTGACCCTCCACCTCTTTTCAATCCTTTTTGTATGTATCCTGAAAGGAACAAGATGAACCTGTATCAGTATCTGAACCTGTCAGGCGTTTTAATATTATCACGGTTATTCAAATTATAGTGTTTTTCAGTGGCCTCCTCTTGAGGAGATCTGCCCTGTGACTTCGTTTTTTCTTTATGTTTCTTATTATCCCACTTTATTAGAAGAATCGGGTGCTCTGTTTGAGTTATCAATTTCAGAATTATTCTTAATTTGCGGTTTTGAAAGCCTGGCTCCCAAATTATTTCTACCTATAGATGCAAAGGTTTCTACAATAATTTTAGGTAACTCTTGTTCTCTCATAGTTAAGTTAGTGAGTTGTTGCTGTTCTGCCAACACTGCTGTTTCCCTTTCAATGGTACTCAACATAATGGCAGGTACTGGGACAAAATTGCCCATCAGTTTCATCCCCAAATCCAGGGGCTGCCCCGTTATCATTTTAAATCTGTTTAAGCACCTTAAGAAAAACAGCTATGAGGGTGTACCATGAGTCCTGGCATATACTGCAGCAAAGACTATGCCCCAAGTAGCACGGTACTTCACAGGGGAAGGCATCCCCATCAGCAAGCATATTGTAAGATTTCTGTGTTTTTCCTGGGGTCCCGTATGGGGAAACACTGCTTTAAGCAGACTTATTTTTGTGCAGCCCAGAATGGAATTTCCTCTCATCTGGTGGGAATTTTACCCATAGCAGCAATGAACGTCTGTGGACTAATGCTGGGTGTAGCCAATTGTGGTTGTGCACTTTGAGCAGTCCTCGCAGAATTTACTGTTTTGTTTGCATGCCAAACTGTGTCAGACTTCTAGATATTCTGATTAGACTAATATGTTGTCTTCATAATTTTGGTGCTGTTATATTAGCTATGTTTGGATGTGGTGTATATTTGGTAAATATTGGCCATGTTGCTGGTTCATTGCTAAGGGAACCTAGTCTAACTACTTAAACAGAGTGTGGTAGAGCGCCTTCTCACCAATTTGATGTTCTTGGTATGTTAATGGTATTTCTAGAGCTAAAATATTTAGTTATATGGAACGTCGGTTGCAGTGTAAGTGTGAAACAACCTTGTGCAGTTGTTTGCTGCTGGGAATGTAACCCATGAATGTAATACCTTTGTCTTAAATACTTTGTGTGCCTCAACCACTAATGTAACACCCCTATCCACGAGTGCTAGATCATGTTGTAGCAGCTTCTGAGTAACTGCATGTCTGCAGTTCTACGGTATGTTTTATGCTGCCATTTCAACCACAGGAATGTGTTGTACATTCTGAGAGAGTACTCCTATGGGGAGATCCTTTGTAAGGTTCAAGCTTGAACAACCTACAGACAATACATAGGGTTAACCTATTCATTTGAGAATGATTTTTCCCTAATGCTAAGGACGTCTCCTATTAAGAGGTAAGTAGGGATCTATGGGTTAACAAAAGAAAACTACTCAGTTGATCCCTTAAATAAGAGCCAAACCTATAAAGTTGGCAGACAACATAAACGTAAGGACCATATACATCCCTAACCTTACAGGGTAACAAATGTGTGTTCTATTTCAGACCATGACAACCTTTATCCCACGTACCTTACAGGGTAACAAATGTGTGTTCTATTTCAGACCATGACAACCTTTATCCCACGTGCATACCCCAGAAATACTCAGCAGGAAGTTTCAATATTTATTGAAGCATTGTGATCCTTGTATAAAATACGTGCACTGTGATAATCAATAGAATGAAACAGACTAGAGTAAATTTGTGTTACAAGCATAGTGAAAAAGATTTACATTTCCTCCATTGTGCTAAGACTGTGAATATATGCGGGCATACAAGTAATGTGCATAGAGTACTTCTACCTAGAGCTCCCTAACCTAGTCTTGCCAAGGGTAGGTGATCTGCCAAATACCTGCCCTGGTGGTCTAATTCCTCATAACCTCAGGCAAGTGTCATCAGGCTTTCCGTCTTGGTGTAGAATTGGACTTCCCTTGTGTTGGTACGCAGGAATCAGCTGAGCTGGTATTCCAGCATGTAGTGACCTCGCAGTCTCATCTGAGTGGTCCAATTAGCAGTATGCAATACATCATTGAAAATTGCTAAATTTGTTTCAAATTCTCGAATTTTGCGATTCTCAATCTAGCAAACACGAAATTAAGATTCCTTATTTGTGAATTCACAAATAGGGATTCTCAAACCGATGCATCAAAAAATCGCCAATTACGATTAGTCAAAAAATCGCAAATTAGCACATGCAAAAAAAACACCAATTCACATCAGGTGCTAACCAACTGAAAACTATTTAAACTAGCCCAGAATGCCTCAGAATGTTTCACAAAAGCTGCGTTGTACGTCATGGCGAGGAGAATGAGGATACAAGCAGCAGTACAGAGAAAGAGGATACAGGAAAGCATTTTTAGAATGCACATTACATTGTTGGGGCAGACAGAGGAAGAGATTTATGAGAAATATAGGTTGAATTCTTCCACGATATATGATCTGATAGCTGAATTGGCTCCACTACTGCAGTGTCAGACTCGTAGAACACATGCCATCCTCACCCATATGCAGGTCTTATGTTCACTACACCTCCTAGCCTCAGGTAGCTTCCAGGGTGTAATAGCTGCAGCAGGAGGGATTTCCCAAAGTACACTATCGAGTTTCTTTAACGCATTCCTGGATGCTATGTTTCTGAGGATGCACCACCACATAAGATTTCCAACTACCCGAGAGGATTTGCTTGAAACTAAATTGGACTTTTACCATATAGCCAACTTCGCCCACGTAATTGGTTGCATGGATGGGACGCATGTAGCTATATGTGACCCCTGAGTGAATGAGTTCATTTACAGGAATAGGAAGTAACATATACAAGGCAAACAACATCATCACAGACATATTGGGAAGATACCCAGGTAGTACGCTTGATTCCTACTTCTTCAGACACAGCAGCATACATTCACATCTCTTTGGGGGTGAATTAGGTGAAGGATACCTGCTTGGTAAACACATGTCACTCTCTTATGCAGATTCTCTGGTCCTTGTGAGACTTAGCAGTGACTAATCTATTGCCTGTTACTCCATAGGTGGCAGCACATATGCTGTGCGCTCATTCATCTTGACACCATACCTGAATCCAAGTACATCAAGTGAACTGCAGTTCACTGTAGCACCCAGGAAAACACGCATTGTTATTGAGAGAACCTTTGGCCTACTGAAAAGTCGCTTCCCCTGCCTACAGAAAACAGGCAGTGCATTGCAGTACAGGTCAGACACTTGGGGTAAAATTGTTGCCACTTGTGCCATGTTGCATAACATAGCAACTGCTAGAGGCGTACCACTGGAACTATCGGATAATGATGTTAGATCCTTTGCTCACCTGCACATCCTGATAGTTCTGCCGAAGAGAATCGAAGACAGTTCGTACCCACTGTAAAAGATGAAAAATTAGGGGGCCCTTTGTTGAATGAATACATTGAATACATTAATATGAACCGTAGTTTACATTAATTTATGTCTGTCATCTGCCTGTAAATGATATGAGCCACTCATAATGGAAGCTAGCTCCATGCTGCACAAATGGTTAGAATTAAGTTTTCTGAAATTCAGCTGAAACCAAAAGAATTGCAAGTGAACGTGTACATGTCCATTCTGCTGTAACTCCAACTTGTTTAATGATTCACTAGCCTTCACCTGTGTACAGGGCCAGTTCAGCGAGTCAATTTCTTTAGAAAAGGGCTCGCTGACCTAGGACGTGTCAAGTTTGCTCTGCCCTTGCCTGGGTAGAGCGAAAGGGTAAAGTGTTAGCTCAGCACAAATAGCATGTGCGTCATTTGTATGGGGAAAGCAGAAAACACGGGCCTCTGCTGATTAGATCAAACAGTGCATATTGGCATTTCAAGATAACCGACCAAGGCTGTAGGTCAGGAGGTAGTGGTGTAAAAGATTAACCAGTATCTGCATGGTCAGATGCGTCACGAATAATGTAAAATGTGAACGTAGACATATTTCTGAAATGCACCATGATGTTGTAATGTACACGTGGACATAATTCTGAGATGGTCACACCACAATGTAGTAGTTAATGAATAATGTGTCAGGGGTCTGTGAAACGTATATAAAGAATGATTTCCTCTCTGTAAAACCAGATCTCTTTGCAGTCCTGCAAATTGTCTCAGCTGCAGCTTATTGGCAATAAAGCCATTTTCTTTGAAACCTTGTATGTGCCCTTCTTGTCCCTGTTCACAAATGTTGTGCTTTTACAGATGGTGCCGTGACTCGCTGGGGACTGGTGGTCTCTGCAGGGGTTAAAGTACTGCGGTCCCAGGACTCTTCGGGGGCCTTCCAGTCTCGGTATATGCTGCGCAGCTGCTGATTGGACTTCGTTTCCTACCAGGCCCAGACGAGAAGGCTCCCATTGATCAGCCTGAGACATCAGACACCAGCAGCTCCCTTCGAGCCTTCAGGTGAATTTTTGCCACAACAAAGAAGGACGCATACAACGGTATTACTGATCAGGTAGGCAGTGCGTAGTGCACTGAACTCAATGTTATACATTTAATGTTGTTTTTTTTTCTTTCTTTTTCTCTCTTCTGGTACATATGAAGGTACACACTGGGATTCATTAGGGATCCCTAGGGGAGGTCTGAGGGCACCTTTTAGCATAGGTGCCTGAGGAGGGCTGTCCAGTCTGTGAAAGATCATAAGGATCCCAAGGACAGAGGAGGGACCGAGAGTGGTTGCCTCAGGAGGGACCGTGGGTGGTTGCCTCCGCACAGAGCATACGCTTTGAAAGACGTCTAAAATTATATGCATATGGTTAAAATAGGTTATACAACTGTGTTTTTCTAAAAATGTTTAGTAAATTATTAAAGTACCCCCAAAGGGCGTAGGGACGCCTTAGATGTTAGTCAACCTTCACCTCCTCGCGGTACCCCAGCGTGGTACGTGGCACGAAAAAAAGGGTACCCTACAGCTGTTCATCTAGATCAATGGACTCACTATACCAGGAAAAATCCTGATTTGCAATGGCCAGAATATGGCATGTTTGATAGAGCTAAAAATGCTTTATTTAGAAGATTGTTTAAGGGAACTTGAAAAGAAAGGGAAGAAAGTACGTTTATTACAATGGGATGCATTTCATGCATGGCGAACATATGCAGCCAACAGATGGTCAGGGAGGCCTATGACAGTGAAAGAAAAAGCTATGGCACATGATAGAGAAAAGGCACAAGAAAGATGTGTAACAAGTTGTAGGGAAAAAGAGATGGAAATAGACAAATGTTTCACAGTTCACAAGCCAATACCAGATATTTATCCAACTCTACCTAATGCTCCCTTAGAACAGGAAGATTCCGAAGACCCTGTAATAGAAGGGTTGTTGACAACTCCACCACCATACAGCCCGCAAACTACGCAAGCTTCATCAGTACCACACACACACACACCACAAGTTACATCACAAACTAGTAAGACAATACCTATACAACTTCAAGGTACGCCTGTTTCTCGCTCAGGTAGACAAGGGCTACGGATAAAAATATCAGACAAAGAACAGAAAATGGTACACGAATGGGTGATGGAGGTTATGAAAAATGGTACTTCTACATGGCGTAATGCAAAAAGCCGCTTCCCGACTGATTTCACGCCTGCACTTCAACGCAGCACTTTGGAAAAGTTGGACAACAAAAGTTACAGCTGGTTTAAAGACTGGGACAAATATTGGCCTGAGAAAGACGGCTACCCCCACCCTGACGGGTTGTCCCGTGCTCATAACGGCATAATATCAGCAGTAATGGACGATGTAGGGGCAACAAGCCCAGAAATATTAGATGCTGTCCAAATATTAGCTGAATGGATAGATACACTACTGATACTAGAACAAAAATGTACAAAACTTAAAAAAAGTAAAGAGGAGGAAGCTAGTACTCTTTCTTCCACTCACACCATGCCATTAAGAGAAGTACCAGGAAGTCAGGAAGGGAAGCCCACTATTAAAGTTCACACACCATGGTCAAATGTTGAATTACATAGATTCGCACTCCAGTTTTCTGACATTAGACAAGACAGAGAAGAATGGTATTGACAGACAGAAATAATACTACGAGTTGGCGCTCTCACCCTGGATGACATAGAACAAATGTTTTCCATAATATTGCCACCAGACATTTGGGGAAAAATAAGGAGAGAGGATGATGAAGGCTTTAAGATAAAATGGGAAACAATAACTGAAGCAAAAAGGGAACAAGGAGAGGATATTTCAGATGAAATTAAAGAATTACCAGCCAAAATAATGGCTAAAATAAATATACTGGCACCAAGAAAACAGATTGACTGGTCAAAATTAAATGGATGTATACAGGATACTGAAGAAAAAGTATCTGCATTTTTCGCTAGAATACAAAAGGTATTCACAGCCTCAAGTGGATTAGACAATGAAAAAGAGGCAACACAAAGTGCACTTGTCTCCTGTTTTGTAAATAATTTAAAACCTGCAATTAAAAGAGGGATTCTAGAGTACAACCCTACTTGGTCATGCAAACCTTTAACAGAAGTTTTACAATTAGCACAGTATTACGAAATGCTAGGAAAAAAGGATTTGGAAAATAAAAATAACAAAATAAAAGAGTTAAAAACTAAAGTTTTAATTCAGCAGGCAAACCAGTATAACGGCCGAGGACAAAGGGGCAGGGGGAGAGGAAGAGGTCGTGGGGGCCCACAAAGATCATTTTCTGCTCCCCCAACACAGCATAACACCACATATGAGCAAGCACACACGCAGGGATGCTTTAATTGTGGGGAACAAGATCATTGGAGAGCTCAATGCCCACATCCCGTCAAACAGTCACAAAGAGGGGGTGGGATGGGGAGATCAAGAGGCCGAGGAAGGAGCATGGGGAGAGCTGGTCATCAACAACACGGACGTGACTCACAACATGACACAACACAGTATCCCCCCAACACAAATTTCTTTGACAATGCAGAAATACCAAAAATGCAGGTACATCACCCCTATGATGGGATTTATCAAGAAGGACCCCAAGGGGAATGGGACTATTATGACCAATAGGGAGGCTCGAGAGAGTTAATACAGCGGATGGTAATCCCTGTAGATCCCACTGGACCATACGTAAGGGGAAAGATTGAAGGTAGACCTGTGGAATTATTAATAGATACAGGGGCCACCAATTCCTCCTTAACAAAGAAAAAGTTTCCAGATGTTCCTCTCTCGGGACAAATAAATAAGTCAGTGGGATTCACCAACATACCTGTAACAAGCCCAATTTCGGCACCCTTGAAATACAGTATAGGCCCAATACAGGACACCCATTCATTTCTAATATCAGAAAAATGTGATTTAATTTGTTGGGATTAGACTTGCTTAAAAAAATGAATGCAACAATTAAGTGTAGGGCAGATGGAGTATTCTTGGAAGTAGATGGGCCAATGACAGAGGAAATAGACAACTGTTTACTGTCAATAGGAATAAAAAATATACCAGCACACATAATGGATCAAATTGATTCAAGAATTTGGGCAAAACATAAAAATGACACAGGAAGAATGAACATGACACCTGTAACAATTACAAATAAACAGAATGTGAAATTACCAAGGATACCTCAGTACAGAATAGCTCCAGAAGGTCTAAAGGGGTTGCAGGATATAGTAACTGACTTGCTCAAAGAAGGGATTGTGAAAGAAATAACAGGCAGTCCTTGCAACAGCCCTATTTTACCGGTCCTTAAAAAAGGGGATGGATATACTACTGAAAAGAGTTACAGATTCATACTTGATCTCAGAGAAATAAATAAGATTGTGGTGCCACAGTTCCCGGTTGTCCCAAATGTAGTATCGATACTGTCAACATTGTCACCAGAAATGGCATATTTTTCAGTGGACGATTTGAAGAATGCCTTCTTCTCAATTCCAGTAGATGAGGGTAGCATGTACCTATTTTCATTTTCTGTTGGCGGGAGAACATTTTGTTTCAGAAAGATTCCACAAGGGTTCACAGAGAACCCAAGTATTTACAATCAGGCCTTGACAAGAGAACTAGATACATTCAATTTATCACCCGATTCTGTGCTAATACAGTACATAGATGACCTGCTGATTGGCAGCAACTCTGAGACACAATGTACAACTGACACCATTAATTTGTTGAATTTCCTAGCTGAACGTGGTCACAAAGTTTCCCCAGAGAAACTACAATTTGTTCAACAGGAAGTGTCCTATTTAGGACACATCCTGTCGAAAGGGCAGAGAAGATTGGATGACAAGCGCATTAAATTGATTCTACAGACACCAGTGCCACGCACCCAAAAACAGGTGCGAGCCTTTCTAGGCATGGCCAGTTATTGTCGACATTGGATTGCTAACTTTTCCTTGCTTTCAAAACCTTTATTGGCCCTGACCCACAAGGACACGCCCGAACCCCTTCAGTGGTTGCCAGAACATGAACAAAGCTTCCTTGCCATTAGGCAAGCTCTATGCTCTGCTCCTGCTTTAGGCCTACCAGACTATTCTAAGTCTTTCCAACTCTATGTTCATGAGTCTGACGGGAGTGCTCTTGGGGTTCTCTGCCAGCAGTTCGGTGACCACAAAAGACCATGTGCATATTTCTCTGCCACCTTGGATACTGTAGCCAAGGCTTTACCTTCCTGCATACGATCAGTTGCAGCAACTGCTCTATCACTACAACGTGCAGAAAGCATAATAATGGGACATGAAGTAGATGTGTATGTTCCACATGCCGTAGAGCTGATACTGAATAAGACACGTACTCAACACCTTACAAATGCCAGGCTCACGCAGTATGAGATCTGTTTGTTTGCAGCACATGTAACACTGCACAAGTGTAATGTTCTAAACCCTGCCACTCTGTTACCTGTTCCCACTGATGACCTAGTGGACTCAGACCATGATTGTATTTTGTTAACTGAGGAACAAACAAAAGGTAGAATAGATATGACTGATACACCCTATGCAGATGCTGAAGGAGAATTATGGGTGGATGGGTCCTGCCTTAGAACAGAGGATGGCAATACATCAGCAGCCTATGCAGTTATAACAAATGAAACTGTAGTTGAGTCCTGTAAGATACCCGAGTTGTCCGCACAAGCAGCAGAGCTTGTGGCACTCACACGAGCTTGTGAATTATCTGTAGGAAGATGTGTTAACATATTCACAGACAGTCAATATGCCTTTAATGTGGCACATTCCTTTGGAAGACTCTGGAAGGAAAGAGGTTTTATTACCTCACAAGGCACAAAGATACAGCACAGAGTGCTTATCACCAAAATACTTAACTCCTTGGCACTTCCAAAGAAATTGGCCATAGTTAAATGCAGTGCTCACAAAAAGGTGACAGACAAAGTAGGCCAGGGAAATGCATTTGCTGACATAACGGCAAAACAGACAGCAAGAAATAGTTCAGCACTAGTACTAACAGCCCAAGAATTACCTGATGAAGTGAAGTCACTAGATCTAACAACTGAAGGTATAAGATTAATGCAACAAGGAGCAACAGAAGAAGAACAGATGAGTTGGTCAAAGAATGGGTCTTTTGTTCAAGGATGCTGGATGAATGAGACCAAGGAGAAATACATGTTACCCGATAGAATGGTCTACTCAATGTGTCTGGCCATGCATGGCCCGGCCCACATATGCAGGGATGGCATAGTAAATTGTATGGACAAATTCTGGGTGAACAAGAACATAAGAAAAGTAGCACAGGAAATATGTCAAACATGTATGGTATGTGCACAGTACAATGTGGGTAAGACTGCTCCAGTACCTAAAGGCCACTTTGAAAAACCAACAATGCCATTCGAAGCCCTGCAAATTGACTATGTGGAGATGCCACCTACAAATAAGTATAGGTATATCCTGGTGGTAGTGTGCATGTATTCAAAATGGATAGAGGCATACCCGGTAAAACACAATGATGCCATCTCAACAGCCAAGTGCCTGATAAAGGAGTTGATCCCACGTTTTGGGGTCCCAAAAACAATATTTTCAGACAATGGCAGCCACTTCTGTAATGAAATAATAAAATTGACATGCAAAGCTCTGGGAATACAGAAGAAGCTACACTGTGCCTATCATCCAGAGGCGGCTGGTGCTGTAGAAAGGAAAAATGGCGTCTTAAAGAACAAAATAGCAAAAGTATGTGCTGACACAAAATTGACCTGGATGGATGCCTTACCAATTGCCCTAATGAGCATGAGGAGCACACCGGATGCCAAGACAAAACTCAGTGCACATGAAATAGTCACTGGGTTGCCAATGGTAGCTTGGGGAGTTCCAGACAAAAATGCTCTGCCTATGATGACTAATGAATTGTTGAATGATTACTACATGTCACTTACACGTACTCTTGCTTCTATCAACCAGCACGTGAAGGGGGCCCTTCCAGAGCCACTGCAAATCGAGGGGCACAAGTTCAAGCCCGGAGATTGGATCCTCATCAAATCATTCCAGAGGTCCAACTGTCTACAAGCTCGCTGGAAGGGTCCACAGCAAGTCCTGCTCCCCACAAAGACTGCAGTAAAGTGCACCAACTACAAATCCTGGATCCACGCCAGTCATATCAAGAGGGCACCCCCTGAGACGGCATCCAGTCAAGACACAAGTCAGCAACACACGCCAACACCAGAACCAGTCAAAGAAGAAAAAAGGTACAATTTGAGATCTACAAAGAAGAAGGAAATGAAATG
This sequence comes from Lissotriton helveticus, assembly GCF_964261635.1. NCBI lineage: Eukaryota > Metazoa > Chordata > Amphibia > Caudata > Salamandridae > Lissotriton > Lissotriton helveticus. Next base: position 1,628,995,559 of record NC_136063.1, on the reverse strand, counting down.
TCAGTGATTCCGGTACCTGATCTTCTACAAGAGGTAGATGAAGTACTACTACTAGATATCATCCTAACAGATATTTTGACTACAATTTTTGACTTTGAGAATAGCAGTGAAGAAGATAACGAAGACGCACTCATTTACCTTCAGGAAGTATTTGATCAGCTAGAATATCAATTAATGCGAGATTTAAATAGTATAGCATTGCAAGAAGCTTTGAGTAGAATACTTTCAGACTAAAAAGGATATATATTGCACGCTACCACCAGGGGTAATAGCCTTTTTGCATAACAAGGAAAAAGTACAACAAGTCATCAGGGAATAACTAGTCTAGAAAGAAAGTCAAAAAGCAAAAAGGTGTGCCAGTCCAGCATTGAGTAGATGAACTGATCCAGGAGGTATTTGCGAGTCCTCCTGCCACTGCAAAGTGCCCGTGCCACTGCAGTAAATAGTAGATGAACTGATCCAGGAGGTATTTGCGAGTCCTTCTGTCACTGCGCGCACCCGTGCTGCTGCAGCAACCAGCAAAGAACTTTTTTTCAGGCTGACAAGACAGCTAGCGTTAGAAAGCTACCTTTGGGGTGAGGTACAGTGGACACTCCTGTCAAATTACGTGCGGCTGCACTACCTATTGATATAAATGACCAAAGGGTCGTGCATTACAAGAATTGCATGCATATCTTTGGGTGGCGGGAAGTACCAAGACATTCTCAAAGGCCATCTGAGATATTAACGAATAACTGTTCACAATATATTGTGTACTACAGCCTCACCTTATATGTGTTTATGCTTTTAGTATGTTTAACTTATATTATAGTAAAAATTCACAGTGATAATTCACAACATAGTGTCATCAATAGCACTACATCCAATTAAAGAAAGTATAGGAATAGATAGGTATGAATAGGAAATATACAGCACTAAAAATGAAGAAAAATGGTACAAGTCTAAAATGTGCATACCTGGGGTGATATTCTGTCTGTTATTGCTAGCATTAATTACTGTATATCTATTGGACGTGTTCTATCCCATGGAACAATTGATCCCAACACCAACACCCCCTGCTATCATACCTGCATACACTTTATCACCTGAAGAAATAGCCCACAGAGAAGATATGCACCACAATTCCTTTGTGACTTTGTTGCACCATACCAATAAGATATTACCAAGGGGAAATTGCTGGATATGTTTGCAATTCCCAGCTTCGGTAGACCAAAGTTTGCCCCTGGTTCAAGTTCCATTGCCTTTTGCAGCATCCTGTTACGCCATTTACATAACAATAGTAAAAATAGAACTAATAGCTGTTTTGCAGAATTTAAAGAAAAGTACATCTGGTGCAGGGACGACTATGGCTCCACCTGCAGGAACATTATATAACAAATATATGGCAGATATTCTGACGCTAGGGAACTGCACGGAAGTAATAGAACAGAATGCAACATTCCCCCTGTGTGACATCTTTACTCCGATCTTTCCAACTCAGAATACAAGCACTGGGATAGTAGGTCCATCAAAAGAGGCAAACAAGAATATACCATTTTTGAAGTTAAAATTAAGAAAACACAACACAATAGGGAGTATTTGTATTAAAAGTAATGGGACATATCAGGTGGGAAATAGCACAAATTGTAACATGGCATTTGAAATGACGGCCGGAAATAATAGTATTCCACTTTACGTAGGTGACTCAATTTATTTCATTTGTGGAGACAAGGCTTATACATGGCTTCCAACAAATTGGAGTGGTTGTTGTCACCTAGGTTTTGTATTACCTGCTATAGCGATAAAAGATACAAAGGAAGTACGAAGGGACATGCAAAGACATGCACCACGGCGAGGCAGGAGAAGTGTGGATCAAAGAGATACAGCATCACAGATAGCGGGTGATATATTTAAAGGGGTGATACCATGGATTGGTCCATCTATCAACTCAGGGGATATACGTAGATTGTCCAGACTACTAGAAGCAACAATAAATGAAACGACAAGTATACTTGAAAATATTACAGTAGAGCTTCAAGCTGTGAGATTAGTTTCGTTACAAAATAGAATGATTCTTGACATGATGCTAGCAGAAAGGGGAGGAGTCTGTGCGATTATAGGGGCGTCCTGTTGCACCTATGTCCCTGACTCCTCTGTTACTGTCAGGGAAGCAATAAAAAGATTGCATCATATAGGTGTAGAAGCACATCAGGAGTCTGGTACATGGGATATAGGAGGTTCACTTTGGAGTTGGTTGAGCGCATGGGGTTGGAAGATAGGAATGGTGTTCATAACAATTTACCTACTAATAATAGGCTGTTGTCTATTAATTCATTGCCTGCCAATGTGCTGCCAACTGTTGGGACAGCTGACAAAATGCCAAGTGAAGAGGAAAAAGGAAAAAGAAAGAATGCTGATGCAAACAGTCACTACTGAGTTGATGCACAAATACATTTCTGACAATGATAAAAATTGACAATATAATTAGTAAATTATGATATGCTCCATGATGAAATTATTTTAAACTAAGGTTCAAAGGGTCGTTTGTAAAAGATGAAAAATTAGGGGGCCCTTTGTTGAATGAATACATTGAATACATTAATATGAACCGTAGTTTACATTAATTTATGCCTGTCATCTGCCTGTAAATGATATGAGCCACTCATAATGGAAGATAGCTCCATGCTGCACAAATGGTTAGAATTAAGTTTTCTGAAATTCAGCTGAAACCAAAAGAATTGCAAGTGAACGTGTACATGTCCATTCTGCTGTAACTCCAACTTGTTTAATGATTCACTAACCTTCACCTGTGTACAGGGCCAGTTCAGCGAGTCAATTTCTTAGAAAAGGGCTCGCTGACCTAGGACGTGTCAAGTTTGCTCTGCCCTTGCCTGGGTAGAGCGAAAGGGTAAAGTGTTAGCTCAGCACAAATAGCATGTGCGTCATTTGTATGGGGAAAGCAGAAAACACGGGCCTCTGCTGATTAGATCAAACAGTGCATATTGGCATTTCAAGATAACCGACCAAGGCTGTAGGTCAGGAGGTAGTGGTGTAAAAGATTAACCAGTATCTGCATGGTCAGATGCGTCACGAATAATGTAAAATGTGAACGTAGACATATTTCTGAAATGCACCATGATGTTGTAATGTACACGTGGACATAATTCTGAGATGGTCACACCACAATGTAGTAGTTAATGAATAATGTGTCAGGGGTCTGTGAAACGTATATAAAGAATGATTTCCTCTCTGTAAAACCAGATCTCTTTGCAGTCCTGCAAATTGTCTCAGCTGCAGCTTATTGGCAATAAAGTCATTTTCTTTGAAACCTTGTATGTGCCCTTCTTGTCCCTGTTCACAAATTTTGTGCTTTTACACCACCCTTAAATCTCTGATCTCACAACACTGAATATACCAGTGTGTGAAGAAAAGAAACCCAAGGGAAGGGGGAAGTGGATAAAATAACAAAAGAGAGATAAACATCGCTCAACACTGCTCCTCTTTTGATGTTCACTGGTAAATGGACAGTTTGCTGTGTAACCTACCAAAGAAATAATAAAAGAAATATTACTATTCTATACCCATTGTTCTTTTAGCGTCACCTTCTTATCAAAAGACTATCACTAGTGCGTTAACATTCTCATATGTACCTCTTAGAATTCTGGTCTTTTCTGTCACCAGAGAATTGTCTTGAAAAGGAAGCGATATTTCAACAAATTGTTGAAGAAAGAAACAGATTACCTTCTGACAGCAAAATAAATTACAGAATATCTGGGAAACCAAGTGTCTCAACTCACTTTCGCTTATCTTGTATTTATGCCAATATTCTTTCTATGACAAATAATGACTTTCGAGGTTGTCCTGTGTTATGCACACCAATCACCTTTCAATGATTCACAATGTCGTTGTAGTCTCTCTTCTCTTTTGAGAAAGACTGAAACAAGATTCCAAGTATGTAAACACATTTAGCATTACAAACACATAAATAAAAAATGAGAAAACTGTGTTGCCTGTTTTGTCAAGGATAGAACTGTCTTTAGCAAAGAAGCAAAAATACAAATGTCAATAGCAGCCAGAAGTAATGTCTGTGCCTTCCAAACTGTCTGTGCCTTTTTAATCCTTTAATCCTTAAATAAGTTGTAAAGTTACTTACTTGAAGAAATTGTTCGTCTTTCCAAGATCTAATCTTGCTTTCTGTTTTGTTGCTAGTAGTTCCGCAATGGACGGGGGACCGGAAGCTGAAGAATTGCCGGAAATGCTGGGGAAGAACTATGAAGGCGGACCGGCAGCCCAGACCAGCCCCAGAAGAACAAGGAGCCCAGGATGATGGGGAGAGCCACCGAAGAGAAGAACCTGGCTACTGGAATCCGGAGGCTGGAATCGGGACGCGGGATGAATAGGTAAGAAGGAGAGTCCGACGAGCACAAGCAACCACAAGCGCTCCGGGCTTTCTTTTATAGACAAACGGCGGGTGGGGCTCTCATGCGCTGCACGTTTTACAGAGATCGGTTACAACACGTGCAGCACTTCATTATGTATGCAGATAGCGTTTTCAATACAACGTGTGCAGCGCTTCATCTCTATAGCAATGGGCAATATGAAACATGATTCAACAAACCTTGGTAAAGCCAATGCCTGACATTAAATCTAGTTGGTTTGCAACCTTACTAAGCAAGTATGTACTTTGTTGAATTCACCCTGCACACATTTAAACAAAAGTAAACACCTGATGTTACATTTCAACACCCAAACCTTCAATCATTGTGTAAAGAAGGGACAAGCTCTCTGTATTAAACAACTCCTTACAAGTGAACCCGATGAGGATGAGGAGACATTACAACCACAACAAGCAGCAAGCTCATCAAGGGCAGCAGAAGGAAGACAGTGACATGCAGATATAACACAGAATTATTTCTGAGGTGGGTAATGATCAAACCCGACACTACATTGTGACTTTGACAAGTGGATTTATTTTTAAAAAAAATCTGTTTGTGTTAATCCACACTTGCCAAGCTGAAAAATTACAATACGTAAATATAAACGTTTGCCATGGTACTTTCCATCAGTCCAGACAAATATAGTTTATGGTTACATCACCCAAAAACAATCCTGTGGATATGTTCACACGATTTTCTGCGTCGAACACTCCTATTGCCTGTTCTGGGTGCTCAGACACATCCCTTTTAGAGCACTCTGGTGCTGGAGTTTTCCATGTACTGCGCCATTCCATCACTGGTGCCATGCTGATACTGTGGCTGGAGGCATCCTCACTATCCCCTCCACCCATGACACTACTGGCAGAAACAGTATTTGTTTGGATCTGCTCCACAGCATCGGTGACTTTGATCAGTCCCCTGGCAACATCGCAGCAGCAATGTGTCATTTCCAACTGCATGCCTATAGCACAGGATAGTTATGCAGTTGTTGTGCTAAGCCAGTTGATGGCCCTAGTGTACCCAACCAAGCGTCCAAGAAATTGGTGGTGTCTTTTGCGATGGGACACCTGGTCTTCTTTCATGACCTTGCAAATGTCCCTGAGTGCTACTGTCATCTCACAAATATGTTCATTGGTTTCCCTGTAACCTTCCTGCACAGCTGTAGTGAGATGCTTGATGCTGTCACTCATCTCCCGCATGTTGTATGCAAGAGTTGAAAGTGTGCCTACATTGACTGCATTTGTTTGACTTGCAAGCGCTGTACCCTCAACATTGCATTCTCAAGACAAGCGAAGGACGTTCAACTGTCACCTTTGCCAGCTCTCATCAGTGCAGCTGCCCTGCGTTTCATGATTCTGATGTTCCTACATTGCAGCTAGGCACGTGGTCTTGATGTGGGTGTATGCACAGGCAGTGCTGTTGGAGGGTCAGGTTGTCCCTCAACCACTGTTTCTGGAGCAGGCAATGATGCCACTGTGATCCTGCGTCTTGTTGGACCTGGTGTTGTGGGTGCTGGTGACACTGCATTGTCTTCTCCTGACTGTGACTCACTCTCCGGGGATGCATGTCCTTCAGTGTCATCTGACTCCTGCTCAGGTGCATCTGTGATATTAAACAATGCATTTTTAGTTAGCATATTTGGACATGTTTTCACTTTTGAACATTGTATTGTTAAATAAAGTTATATTGAAACACACTGTGTGTGGTGATGGACTGGCTTTTCACAATTGATTGCAACTATGCTGGTTTGCTACCCACTTGCCTTCCCATTTGGATTTGCTGACTGCTATTCCCATAATGCATTTGTGTGTTACAAGTAAAACATGGTCTGGAATACTATTTTCTACACTAAGCTGGATCTCACTTACAGAGTTTGTTTGGTTATACTAACATTGAATGGTAATTTGCGTGCATCTTACCTTGGAAGGTAGTGGGGGGTGCGGAGGAATCTATTGCTGTCACTCTAACAACAGCCTCCGGATGAAGGGTGGACTCTATAAGGTCCTCAAAGGCTGTAGGTGATGTTTGTGTGGATGGCCAGCCTCCAGTTTTTTTTGCTTCAGCAAGCCTTACAGCAACCATTTCCTTGGCCAGGGTCCGCAGGTCATACCACTTTTTGCGCAACTCATATATGGAGCACTGTGTGACACCCACTGCGCTGATTTATGATTGAATTCCCAGCCATTGTTTACGTTTTTCAGACTCTGGGACCTGCAGTGACTGTTTACCAAACAGTTTTTCATGGCTCCTCACAACTTCTTCAATCAGTATTTCCAACTCCTTTTCACTGAATTTCATCTTCCTTTTGCGCTTCTTCTGTGGTGTTTCTGATGCCATGCTGGTAACTGCACTGGGTCAAAGGTCCCAAATGGCTTCCCAATGCTGTTCTCCTGCAGTCTGGTTCCTCCTCCTCACTCTCAGCACACAGGTAACTGCAAGGCAGGGTCACTTCCTGAATGTGGCATCATCATGCTACATCAGATTCTGGGAGTCGGTATTTCAAGATTGCAATTAGCAATTGTGATTTATACCGATTCACAAAAATGTTGTAATTCTTTTGATGCATTTCAATTTGCGACATGCAAATTACGATTCAGTAATAATCACAATTTAGGAATCACAAATCTCAACGTTGATGCAAATACCCCCATATTTCTTTTGATTGAGGAATTGAAACATCATGCAATAGATTTAGTAGGTGAGTGGTGTCTTGTAAGTAACACCCACAACGTGGCTGCCCTTGCCGACCGAAGACTTTCCCACAGTCAGGAATAGAGACAGAAGTAAGTCTGCGGTATACCGCACGGGTCCATCAAGACTCATGCAGATTCGCACTAATATAAGTTCCCTGCTGTTAGACCTGTCAGCCCTAGGGTGGTCTTACCCCGTTTTTTCCCCGTTTTTTCCCCTTTCGCCTCATTGTTTTCACCATCTTTTTGTTGGCTGGGGGTCTGCATGCGCCCAGAACCTACGTGTGCCCTTGACTGGAGCGCTATCTCCGAACGTGCCTTGGGCCCCACAAATCACTGCCGCAGCCCAGGCGCCGCATGTGAAGAACCCGATGTGACTCCGAATCCCTGCAGCGGCCCCCCGAAGCAAAGGGAGGGCCGCTGCGGTTGCTGCAGGCCGCACTAGGCCATAGAAGCGCCCAGGGAGCGTTGTGGGGCAACCGGGGCGCCGGCAGCATCACAGGCCACGCCCCCGATGAACTGCGCTACCATTGGCTGCTGCCACGCCCCCGGGAGCCGCGCCGCATTGATTACCGGGAAGAACAGGAAGGCCCAGAGCCCGACCAGGCCTCAGCGCGGGGGCTCCGAGAAGAGCGGGAGCCCCCTACTGCTCCCGGCCGAGTTTGAAGGAGTGTGGAGGCCCGGAGGGGGGAGCAGAGGAGCAGCCGGTGGCCGGCAGAGCCGGCGCGGGCCCCGGAGAGAACGAAGCCTCCAGGTAACACTCCGGGGAGGGCGGAACTCTGGAGTTACCAGTGGGGCTGCCGAGGAGCCTAATTAGATGGGAATGGCAGCCCCGTGACTACCCCTCACCTCAGGAGAATTGAAACGAGCAGCAAATGCCCATTTAACCCCCTCTTGGAACTGATATGAACAGGGCCTGAAAGTAAGCGCAGAACTGCCCTGGTTAATGATGTGAACTGGGCCTGAAGGAGTCTATATGCCCACCTGGAGTAAGAGCTTGGTGGGTTTGAAGTGGGGCCCAGTTGTGTTCATACTGCCTCAGAAGTAGGCCTTGAGTTAACCCTTGCATAGGGACGGTTCTGCTTAGAATACACCACCATGGGAAATTATGCCTTTATTAGATGCAAACCTAGGAAATGTTGCGCTTGTTGCTTATATGACCCCCCATGCCTATGAAATGTTACTTGAATGATCTACATGCATAGGAAATGTTTTGATGTTACATTCATACCCATGAAGTGTTGCATTTGATGACCATGCCTATGGGAAATGGTGCCTATGATGTCCCTGAATATCAGAATTGTTATCTTTATTGAATTGATACCTAAGAAGTGTTACCTGCCTGAACTCAAAGTAGATAAAGAATCTTGTTTCATCAACCAGCTTGGTTTGGTGTCTCTTCATTGCGTGCGTATTCTTGAGTCAGTGTGAGTGTGTGCTGCACCACTGTTTACACATTGCCTTCATGTTCTAACACCTGCCATGGGTTCTTTTTTCTCTCCTAAAAACCTCAGGAGGTCTCCTCCCATCCCACCCCTAAAAGGTATATCGTATCACTGCTTTTTGTTACCTTAGATTAAACCGCTAAGAGGTACTCTAACTGAAGTTTTCCCTAGATACCTGAAACTTCTTTTTGAGGAATAAATATTTATGCACGCTACGGTAAGCGTGGCCCTTTTCTGATATAAAAGGTGAAGGGTCTTTTTTCTCTTCCAACGAATGGATACTGTTGGAAGATTAGTTGCATGATAAACACCAAAAATGTGTTCCTCTACTCACCGGTGGTCCCCACCATAATAGTAGTAAAAGGCCCAAAATATAGTATAATTGAATGAGGTCACGGGCCAATGTTTTAAGTTTGCACAAAAGAATATTGATCTTTGCCCTAATTACACCTTGCAGAGTGTTTTTTATGTCAACCCCAATAAGTATGCATTTTCTTTACACTAGCTATCAAATACTGTGGACACCCCTATCTAGTGCTAATTCTGTCACTTTGTTGTATGTTTTTTGTACCCATACACAGATCAATACCTACCGTACTGGACATTACAACCTCGTATGTATAATTTTGGCTTATTCTAACAAAAGTGATGTTTTTACATGCCTTATTCACGACCAAACTATGATACTTCTAATATTATTGATGTTTATACATGACTTATCTTTGACCAAAGTATGACACTTCGAATGACTCCTTGCACTCCAATGTTTCTTTCCCAACAACTTTCATCCCAACCAAACCTTCCCAGTTCACACCCTTCCCCCAACCTCTACTCTGCCACGCCTCAATTTGCTACCCCCTCTCCCCCACCCCCACCTCTCCTAAACAACCCTCCCTTTTAACTATATCCATCACAACCCGCCCCCCCTTCCGTTTACTATTCTTCCCTTCTCCTTTATATGTTCCTCAAATTTTCCCACCTCCTGGTGACCTCGACTTGAATTCTATGTAACACCTCACTTCTGATGATGATTGTTTTGTATAATTTGCACACATATATTTTTGTATTCCTGTAAATATGTATATAGCCTTCGATAATTGACTGCAATGCCTGTTTGCCTTTGATGCGCAGCCCTGTAGAAGCCCCAGGCAGATACGGTCAATGTGAGGGGGCAAAACACGTGTTGGATGCTACATGCTTTTGTTTTTTTCTGGTATCTTTGATCTGCCTTTGTTCTGAATGACTCTGAAGGTTACAAAGAGCCAAGCACCGTATTACAATTACAGAAAAAATAAATGGAATTATCTCCACAAAAAAAGAACAACTTTTTTTTACTTATCCTTGAGCTTGTACAACGGTTTGCAAAAAATAATCCAAGTACTGACTTAGAGGTTCGTGAATTGATCCACACTCTGAGACTATAGGTCTGAAGGGAGGGTCATAAATATGTTTATGAATCTTGGTGAGCATGTAAAGCCTGGGTCGTTTAGGATGTTCAGTGAACAAAAAACCATTTAGTTTTATCACTAATCCATTACATCTCCAAGGCTCCTGTTAAAATGGAAGTCAAGACTTCCATAAATGTTACTGTGGGATCTTGAAGTAATGGCAGGTATGTCATGCCATCCTTCACATGTTCCTCGCCCTTCTGTACATAAAAATAACGGCTCATCACCTCTAGTGCCACACCTTTATCTGCCGGTTCGAATGACAGAAGCTGATTGTTTCTCAATGACCTCTGTTGTATTTCTATTTAGGACCCTAATTCAATATTCCTAATTTATGCCCTTGTATGGCTATAATAAATAATATCCTTATAAAGGCATAAGAATCATATCCATATTTAGTCGTAGTCCATGCAGTCCAAATTAAGCAAGGCTACTTCCCCAGACTCCTAGAGAGTACAACGCGTTCTTTAAACAAAGCAAACCTCCAGCACCCTGGGAAATCCCCATGCTTCTGTTTTGATTTGTCCTAGAACTCCTGTGAGCACTGAAAGAACGGCCAGTTCTTAGTGACATCTTTATTGACGTCTTATGTCCAACCTTACGTCAAACCCGGCACCTTTCAGGTATAAATATACCAACGTTGCCTTAAGCAAACACACGGTGGTTTGGAGCAGAGCGGCTATCTACCTGCCCGAGAGCCCAGCTGATGCGAGATCCCACGGACACGTCCCTCCCCTTTGACGCACTGAGAGAGACGCTGTCTTTTTCTCCAGCTGAGAAAATCCAGCTCCGGTGTTTTCAGCCGCCCTTGCGGGTTGCTGGGATATCGAGTTCTGAGAAAGAGATACCAGACCTCCTGCTTTCTATTACCCAGGTACGGAGCTGACTAAACCCTTAAAGAGAAGTCTTGACTCAGATTCTTGGCAAAACCAACTTAACTTAAACTGCTACTTACTTACTCCTTCCCACGTATTAGGCTTAGGTCAGGTACACCGGGGTAGGCGTATTTAGAAGCACCAGTTGAGTACGTTAGTCAATGTATTTATGTATGTATATATTTTATCTATTTTAAAGTATCAGATGGTTAAGAAACCATATCAATGCTTTTAAAACTATTATTTTATAATACTCCTTTTACTGTACGCACTTTACTTTACTATAAGTATTGCAATTGTGGCAATTCATTTCTCTTGCATGAGAAAGAAGACTGCTCAATAAATAACACCTTTTATTGCAAACGCCCGTCTCTCTATTTCTCTGCACTCTGGTGAAACTAAGTATGCACAATTGACTGAGTGAAATAGCTGTCTATTGTTTTCACACGACTCTAGAGATACGCTCTTATTCTGAGGGAGCAAACTTGCCATGTTTTATGGTTGTCAGAAGCTAATCCCTTCTTGTCTATCCAGGGAAGTTAAACTCCTCCTTGTTTATTCGAGAAAGTTTCTAGTGACCTCTGAGCTAGCTGGCAAAACTAATTCAGTCTAATATAGTCAGTAGAGACCTAGTCGACCTCAGTCCTACGTCTACACTGCTGTTTATATTATTCCAATGCGCAGAGCCTATTGGGAATATAGGAACTACACTACATGGCGCCCAACGTTTGGTAAGGCGATAAATCTAACGCAAGATGTTAGAGTAACTCAGTCGTGCTTTTTCACACAGACCCCTTTTTTCCCGTCAATACTCCAAAAGACGTCTGGAGTGGGTAAAAGGTTAAAATCCGCCAGAACTTAGTAGGATGAGAATCCTATGTACAGTTTTTGGTTTAGTCAACGTTGAAGGATACAGTGTTCCAAAATATTGTGCACCTAATCTTTGTTTCCCTTGAAACCTGATCTACAACAAAAAACTTTCGGTCAGTAAAAATGGTAGAAAGTGAAGACGAAAGGGAGGCAGCTAGAATAGCAGCTCAACTCCTAGCGGATGACACAAGTCTCCAAGAAAATGACCCGGATGCTATAATCATTCCGGTAAATGTAAGAAAAACTATAACTATTAAACTTATAGAAAATGGACTATCATCACGAGGTGGTACAGTCATATTCATGGATACACTTTCCAGCAGCAAACGCTGTAACAAAAGAATTCCACTATTACAAAATAGAGGAACCTCCGGATGAATACACTCCTTTCGAGGAGGTTGAAATCCCACTAAATTACCAAGAGCACCTGCTCTGGTTTAAAGGCGCCCTAAAATATCAAAATCACATCACCAGGCTCGGTCCACTAGGCAGACCAGGAGCAACGTGGCCGGTTTTAGCCAGCTACACACCACATCCAGACATTGATAAAATGTCAGACCGGGAACTTTTAGCTCAGCTAAAAATACTAATTAAAATACATAGACAATTAGTCCAATATGTAATGCGGACTTCAACAGTCCAACCAGTAATTAACATTCCACAGCTGACCCCTCATCAGGGGAACACAAACACAATTACACCACAGAACATACAATCATGTCTTGGTAAAATACCCTCAAAACGGGAACAAATTCCATTCTGGTTAGCGCAAAAAATCACTCAAATAGAGGCAGTATTTCCTGATACTACTCCTACTGAGAAACATAGAATTCTGACTATCTGTGTTCCAATGGGGATCACACCACATGTGGAGGACTGTGACACTTGGGGCACAGTCTTTGCTTCCATCTACACAAAAACACATGGTGTTCCGTCCATGGCGGTAATATCAGATGTGTTAAGACAGATTCAAAATGAATACAGTCCAGAACCTGCTTAACTCTGGGTATGAAATTACTGAAAGACTTCAAGCAGGTCTCGGCTACATTATTAGCAAACATAAAAGGAGAAGCAGCATCTGTGGCGATCCGCCAGAAATTGAAAGAAACAGATATAGGAGAACAACTTTTTGAACTTGCCAGAATCATAGAAAAATCCTTTGAAGAACTAGGAAGAGATAGTTTGGGGTGGGAAACCAGTAAAACCCAAACTAACTGAAAATCCTGAAAAAACATTTATTAAAAATAATCTAAATACTCCGAAAAAGAGTTGGGATGGTAATAAACAATTCACTCCCAAAGAAAAACGTTTCCAGTCCAGAGGAAGGTCTCCTCAACGGAGAGAAAGATCTCCGGACCAAGGACACAAGTCTCCCCAGAGGGAGCCCTCTGAGAAAAGATACAACCTTAGAGATAGGGATAAATTGAGAAAACCTGACAGATATCAAGATAATGATACACGTCCCTCTCGATCTTTTCAGACTTCCTCACAGAAATCAGAAAGAAGAGGACGGTCAGAACACAAGGAAGAGCATGTCAAGTCCAAAGACAAGGAACCTGCTCATCAAAGTAAAAAATTACAATTTCCAAGAAAGAAGGTAGCCAGTATTAAAATAATTAAAAATGCCGAGGATACTGAGGACATAACTGAAAAACGGAGAGTGGGCCCAGACAATGCTAGACAGCGCAGCAGAAGTGACCATAGCTCGCAAGATCCTGAGGAATCTTCTGGAGACAGTGGACACGAATGAATACATTCAGGTGGAAACTGCAGATACCAGAGTTAGCAAACCTCATAAAATATACAATATAACATTACATATAGAGGGAGATAAGACTAGGAAAGTAAGGGGTCTCTTTTGGGATAACTATGACATCCTGTTAGCTGAGAAAGACTGGCCACCAGAGTTTGTCAGGGAGTGCCCTCATGGCGAAGAAATGATTATGCCTGCCTTCTCAAATCATATTCCAATTCATAAAAAATATACATTAGCAAGAAAACGGGCAGTAGCTCAAGCTCCTGCATTATATAAAAATCATGTAGGATGGGATGAGGACTCTCCTCCTCACAAAATCCAGTTAAAATGTCAACCCACTGCACAACGGCAGTACCCAGTTAAACAAGAAGCTAAAAAGCAAGTCAGGGAGATCTTAGATCAACTTGAATACCAGGGGGTGATTGAAACATGCACCTCACAAATGAACAATCCTTTGTTTCCTGTCTCCAAGTCAGAAAATTCATATCATCTAGTTTTGGATTACAGACACTTAAACTCCTGTTGCAAAACATTTGCAGTACAAAACTCACACAGTGCAGCACTAATGAATAACATCGTGCGCAAAAAATACAAAACGACATTAGACATCTCTAATGGATTCTTTTGTCAAAACATTGCACCTGAGAGCAGGTATTTGACCGCTTTCTCAATAATGGGGTCACAAAAACACTTCTGCCGACTCCCACAGGGATTCAAGAATAGCCCAGGATTATTCTCAGCAAGAGTAACAGAGTTACTACAAATATATGATGATGAGGGATTATCCTATGTCGACGACATCTATCTCACAGATGATGACCTGGATACTCACTTGAAAAGAGTGAACACCATAATACTTGGGTTCACAGCTGAGGGTTACAAATTCAACTCTAAAAAGTCACGAATTGCCCATCTAACTGTCCTATTTTTAGGATATGAATTATCAAGTGAAGGCAAAAGCCTAGCAGACAACTTCTTAGAGAAGTGCGTTGTACTCCAAGCACCTAAAACGCTGAAAAAAGTTACAATCAATACTAGGTTTCCTGAATTTCTGAAGAACATACATTCTAAATTATGCAGAGAGGGCTAAACCACTCTATGAATTAATAAAACCTGATTTCAAACCAATCAATTGGACTCAGAAACACACAGAAATTTTAAGATCATTGCAAACAGACATGTTAGCTAAAACAAAATTGCAAACACGCGAAAACATACGCAACCTTGTAATCCGAGTCATCCCAGGAAGATGCGGATTCACGTACCTGACCTCTAATGAGGGAGAAACGGTACCAATAGCTTACAAATCTCACTTGTACACACAAGCTGAAATGAAATTCAGTTCAACTGGAAAAATTCTAATAGCGGTTCAAACTGCTGTAGCAAAAGAAAGAGCCCAAGCCCAAGGCAGAAGGATAACTGTTTTAACAGCAGAATCAGCCCTTGAGGCATTAACGAGTCCACGCAATTTGACTGCTGTGGCGTTAGATCCAAAATGGATACAATGGCAAAATTCTCTTGCTGCAGAAGACGTGAAGTACTATTTTGACCCGAAAATGAAAAAACTAGAAAATCTAGAATATGAAGAAGAATATCCTCTGCCAATCGAAATTCTGCCTCTCGAACAATACACATGTGTAATATACATGGGCAGATTTGCACAACACTACGATGTAGAGAAAAAATCCTACAACGCAGCGTGCGCGATTGTTAAAGGTCGCTGGCGCTTAGGTAAATTCAGACCATTAATTGCCAAAACTGAATCACTCAGAAACTGCTCAACTCAGTGAGCTGAAATAAGGTCTTTAAAGATGGCGCTTGAAAATGCCGATCGCGAATTCCCCCCACTAATAGTGTGCGATTCGCATTACTGCGTCAAGTCTTACAATAATGACTTGCAGAACTGGGTTCAAAACGATTACAAAGATGACACAGGTGCCACAACAAAGCAAAAAAAGCTTTGGGAACAGGTAGTTCTTTTGCAGAAAGAACTACAAAAGACTCACGTGATACATACACTGAGTCATCAACGTGATGGTGTTCACGTTGTAGGGAATTCATTGGCTCACAGAGCCACAGCGGAAACGGTTCAACCGGCTTTCGTAGCCACAAAAAAGCGTTCAGAAAAATACGTAGACGGGGAAACGATGCTAGCGGTAAAAGCGTCTTCAAAAGGTGACTATGCAGCATTACCTGTGAACTATCCACTCAATAATACATACATAATTGATGCAAACTCCGTTCCTTTTGCTCAAATCCCTGGAGTGGGGGACAGAGTAATTCCAAACACGAACAGGAGAGTCTTCTTGATTGAAGAGGCACACATGGGATTGAGTCAAGGCACCAAGAGATCAAGGAATCTCTGAAAGAATTACAATCAGAATACTGGTGGCCGGGGATGAGCCTGCAATTTTACAAATTTGCAATGGGCTGTCAAAACTGCAACAGAGATCGCAGTCGCGAACCGACCGGAGTATTGCCAGGACCCTTCTTTTAGAAAGCATAACGCTCGGCTGACGCCAGAACTGTTATAAAAGATTTGCGAGTCCTTATCGGCACATACGCAATTGGCATGCTACATTCTGATTAGGGTCCTGCTTTTAGCTCTCTGGCTTATAAGGAGGCCATGACCAGCATAGGCATTGCATTGCGGTACTCTTGTCCCTTCCATCCTGAGGGAAATGCGGTAGTGGAAAGAAAAACCGGGACATTAAGCAATCTATAACGGCGAGGGTATTAGGTTCGGGTGATGGGTGGGTCCAACATTTAACAAGTGTCCAACGTAGTCTTAATAATCTGCCAAGAAATTCTCTAAAAGGTCTCAGTCCGTACAAACTATTTTTTGGCACTAGAATGCACATTCAGGACCTTGATAGTCACACTTTAGTGGTAGAAGAAAAATGCTTTGATATCAAAGACCGTTTGGCTGTTTTACATGACTTAAATGAAACAAGACGAAACCTGAGCAACATAAAGTTAAAGCAACAGCCAACAGCCACTGAAGAAAAACCACCTGTCCCAGCAAGATCTGTCTGGATTCCAAAGATTGGGGATCTGGTCAGAGAGAAGATCGCGGTAAAGAAGGAATTTGGGCCTTCTTACAGAAAAGCAGTACCTGTCTTAGCTGTCAGCGGAACAAGATCAGTTGTACTACTGCCCCTTGCTGGTAAAAAGGAGAACCGAGTTGTATCCATTGACCTGGTAAAACCACAATCATGTGGCCAATAATAAGTAGTAGGCCCAGTGGACTCCCAAGAAATAGCAGAGTACCAAAATTTGCTACAATACAAGAGGTTCAAACTGAGAGACTAATCACATTCGATAAACCTGCAGTGAATAAAAAAGGACTATGCAACAAAGCCATGGAACTTATGCCTCTTGAAACCCAAATTGCAACAGTTCGTCAAGAAACACCAGTCTACAACGATGTAGCCTCAGACTATGCTAATGAAACAAAGAAAAATCCAAAAGCAAATGAAAATTCGGAAGCAATTCCAACAATTGACAGAACTGCATCTGGCTACTTCATCAATTTCGATGACTTGTCTGAAGAGCCAAGCGAACCTGAAGAAACGCCAGCTACAAAAACTTTCAAAGACAAAGTAACTGAACTCATTCATCAACTCAAAGAAACCTATCTGATTTCTCCATGGATTGAATTTTGGATTGTGTTAGGTGTACTTTTCCTCCTGCTTTGGCTCATCATGGTTCTTTGTTTGGGAAAATTCATTGAAGGAAAATACAGTACAATGGACACAGCAAGTCAGAACATCAACTTGGTCCTAAAGCCTCACAAGTCATCCCACATCGAGAAAAAACTTGTTGACGCTGCATTTTTTGTTGAATCTATGCCCTCGCTGGGTTTTTCTGTGTCCGATGCTTGAGATACTGTGGGCGTGGGTGGGTTGTTTGCTCCCAGACTTATTTTTTAAAAAGTCACCCTCGAAGTCGAAGGATCACTTGTGGTAATTGTTGGTAGATTTTTGGGAGGATGCTCAACTAAAGGTAGAAGATTGAATTGGGTTTCAATTACAGAGGTCTCTGTAAGTGCTCTCTTCAAAAGATGTGTTGTTCTGCCTCCTGAAACCCCTTCGCTGTGCGTAGACGTCAGCCCATGTATAGATTTCGTCTAATTTGTAGTCCACTGTATCGCTCTTGAATTTCCTGATTTTTTGTTCATGAATTTCCTTTGTGTAAACATTTTTTCTAACAGTGGTATTTCTAAAATAGTAATGTCAATTTTAACTTTACCACTAAATGGGATTTATCATTACATTCTATAGATATAAAACATGATTTAGCTTCTCCTTTCAATTAAGGAATTATTGCTTAAATGTGTTTTAAGGATTTCCCAATGCTAACCTACAAGCGGAGTAGGTCTCACAGTAGTAGTAGTAGGGCCTACTTTAGGGGTGACTTATGTGTAATAAAAGGGGAGTTAAAGGCTAGGTGAGTGGCTTTAAATGCCATTTCAAGTGGCAGTAAACTGCCCATTCAGACCTTGCAATGGCAGGATTGAAACAGGTTTGAAAGGCTACTTGTGTGTGTCGCACAATCAGTGCTGTAGTCCCACTAGTAGCATTTAGATTTCAGGCCCTGGGTATTTGGTATACCACTTTACAAGGTACTTATAAGTAAATTTAATATGCCAATCATGTATACACCAATGTCACCATGTTTTAGGGGAGAAGCACATGCACTTTAGTACTGGTTAGCAGTGGTAAAGTGCTCAGCGTCCTAAAGCCAACAAAAACAATTCAACTAAAAGAGAAGGGCAACAGTTTGGGGTATCCCTGCAAAAAGGACAATTTCTAACACAACCCTCTCCAGCCTAAAGCCAGTGTAGCCTACCAATACCTTGATGGAATTCCCTGCTTATGGCGATAGAACGAACCTGGACAATGGCCAACTGTTGCAGGGGTACTTGCCAGTTTTACAACTGTCTGAACCCAGTTGGATCCCTCTGTCTATGCTCTTTGGGGCCACTAAACTAACCCATGGGGAATCCTTCTCTTTACCTGGAGACCCCATTTATGAAACACCTTACCTTAATTTGCTCACAATGCATCCCAGTAGGGAGACAGTACCAGTGGCCAACAAAGTGATGAGGCCCATTCCCACCCTGAGGTCTATATTCCGTCCCCAACATAAGAAAAACTCTGTCCACAGGTAAAGCAACCAACAGAGGCCACTGGCAGGTGTCAGTGTCAAGAGTCAGGCCCCAGGCCATCAGGGGTCTCTGTGGTTTCTATGAGTGGGGGGCTGTAGCCCCAGGTGCCTTGCATCCTTTCTCCACTCCACCTCCTACTAGTTCAGGGATGGTATCCTGTAACTGATCCTCCATTCCAGGGTCTGCACCCTTGGATTGGATTGGAGTCAGGTGTGAGCCCTTCCTACCTCTGCCTCGCAATTTGGGGTTCTGTACCCCCCTTTTGGGAGTGGTGCCCCAGAAACTGAACTGCCAGAGTGCCTGCAGCAGCCACCCCTCCCAGTACTCTGACACTGGGGGAATATCATTTCCCAGAATGCTGTCAATGAGAATTTGGTGACTAACTATGACCATTCTCTGGATCAACTTCCAACCTCATTCTAGGGACTGCAGGGCCATAGGGTGGAATAAATCCTGTTCATGGGCTGGAGTCACCCTACACACCTCTCCGGGGTACTTCTCTGGGGAGACTAGCTCTTTCATAATCATGGCCCTGCTAGCCCCAGTTTCCCTTAGAACAGTGGTTGGGACCACATTCACTCACACTTGGTGGAAGTGACAACTCCCGCCCTCAGGAATCACCACCTCCCCCTCTGAGTCTATCTCCCAGCTGAGGGAGGAGATCCTGGCATGTTCAGTGACCTTCCCTTGGGGACTACCTTCCCGAAAGGCCACATGGTCCACAACTAATGAATTCCGACCAGTGGCACAATCAGTGCTGCAGTCTCACTAGTAGCATTTAGATTTCAGACCCTGGGCATATGGTATACCACTTTACAAGGGACATATAAATAAACTAAATATGACAATCAGGTATACAGCAATGTCATTATGTTTTAGGGGAGTAGCACATGCAGTTTAGCACTGGTTAGCAGTGGTAAAGTGCTCAGAGTCCTAAAGCCAACAAAAAGAATTCAGCAAAAAGAGGAGGAGGAAGGCAAAAGTTTGGGGTAACCCTGCAAAAAGGGCAATTTATAAACAGATTCCATTGTTGTTCCATCTTCTACCTCCCATTAAGAATGTGATTAAGCCCATAACATCATTGATCACCCAACCTCTTCATAGTCAAATCTAACCGTAGCCCAAGCCATAACATTTCATTAGAACTTACCTTACTCAACACGCACTTGCTCCTTAGCCGACGATTAAAACATCTGTTAAAAATGTAATGGATTTGGGGTTCAGGGTGTAGTGCAGGACTTAGTCTTGACCCAGGGAAGGACTTGAGAGGCAGTAGGAAAAGAGCAGGGCCATTGGAACTTCTGACATGCCATTACGTATCCCCAAAAAACATGCTGCCCTGACAGGTTGGATCCATTAATGTTGCACAATATAAATGCAAATATAAATTGTAGTGGTGGGCAAAACTTGTGGAGTTACATAAAAACTTCACAAAATTTGGTGGAGTTCCAACATTACAGGGAAAACGTCATCATGATAAATCCTCAGGATCAGAACAAAGCTCGGAATGGCCTTCATCTTGATAGCTACAAGTTTGAAAATTACAGTAGCGCAGACTTTTGAAGTGATCAATCAGGGAAGGAAAGGGAGGGGGTGGGACAGCAAGGAAGGAGACCTAGAAGAACGAATACACAATATATGTAACCACATATGCAAATTATAGAATTAAACTTATGTAACACCTAATGAAGGTTAGAAATACCTGTAAATAAGTAAAGCACACAGTAGTCCTATATTTAAAATCTTGGGGAATTCCATTTAGAACCAATGAGTGTGTACCCCAGATCCAGAATATGAATGCTGCAAAGGAAAGAGCAAGAAGGTTACCATATTCTTTTCCAACTATTTGCCCTCAATGAACCTTAAGAATTTGGGATGGTAACACCTACCCATGCATTCCACTCACCAGGCCTCACAGGGGACAGAAGAGAAAATCCTGGAACTCTACCATGATTCCCCCTGTTAAAGCAGTAAGAAAAGAAAATAATAAACATGTGATATGCAAAGATCTTGCTCATCAGCAAAATGTTTATAGGCTTAAAGAAGACTCCATGAATCATCCAACATCCTCCTCCAAGTTCACACAATGACAAATCAGTTTTTCTGAATTCGAAAACAGAGCAGTTACCACTTGCAATCCAATCCAGTGTTCGGCAAGTATTTATATATACATATTCTGTAGAATCTCAGAATGTGTGCAATGTAAAGTAAATCGAACAAAAAACAAAACACCCTCTCCTTTTAGTCTCACTTCATAGGTTTTGTGAGAAGAACAAAACGGCATCCACTAGAGCTAGGCATTCACGCCCCCTGCTTGAGTCAGCAAGAGGTATGGAAGATATCACCTGCTCTTCCAAGAACAATTTCCAATGAACCGGCACTCCATTTCAAACTCTGAAGGCCGGCGGGCCCATGCCAAGTGATAAGGTTGCACAAAAACACTGGTGCGAACACCCATTTACCAGACCGCAACCTCAGGATTGGATCCAAACCAAACAGACCCTGACATACCAAGACTAATCGGCAGCATATTGGAATGCGGAAATGCTTTTTTACATGCTTTCCACCTCTAACGCATGTGTGGTGCCTGCCGGCTCCCACATGCTCCTGGGAATGGTAGTTCTGATTCCTCCGTATCCGTATTAATTCTCATATGGAAGTTCTGTTAACTGCGCGTCCTCCCGATTAGAGTTTAAGAAAGATTGCTGACAGTGTTCAGGTACATTTTTTTACCTTGTACCTGAATGGTTTCTGACACAAAATAGGCATGTCACACTGCTTGTGCTGCAGTTTAGTGTCAGTAATGCATGCAGCGCTGAAAAATCAGCTTGAAAGCCACCATGCAGTGCACAATAGCAAATAGCCATTTGAGATGATTTTGCTGCCGCTTGAGTAGAATGTTTTCTTGAATGCAGCAAAATATACTCGAGAAGCAGCCCTTGGAGCGCAACTTGCCTTGACCACCTACATTGGAAAATCACGTTCGGATGCCAAAACTCGCTTGCCAGCTTGCATTTCTGGACCCTAACAGGAAAGAAAATTCTGCCATGCAGTGATTGGCGGAACTTGACTGAACTCCGCATTACAAGAGTAACATTGAGTCGCCAAATTCCACCTATTCTATTGGTAGAATAAAGCATTCTACCCCTAAAAAATTGTACAGCATAAATTTAAGGTACCATACTTTTCAATAGCAATTTATATTTATACGTTCTAGCTCAGTTATTTATTAATAAATAGTTACATCTGTGGTGAATGTGACAGTCACCCCATGAATTCATTTTAACTTCTCAACAATTTTAGAAAAAACTGTTTTTGAATATGGTGGTGGTAATGGACTAATTCATACCATGTACTGCATTATTTGAACTGTGTATGGGAAAAAACAGCCCCGTGATAAAGAATCATTATAAAAAAACAGCAATATTACTGTCTGACTATATAAATAAGTGTTTCTCTTGAGTGTTACAATTTGTATTCTTTTTTTCTTTGTTTGGATGATCCAGCTGCTCCTGCCCGAAGTCATGAGGAGGGCTTGATACCTCTGGTGTCACTTTCAACAAAAGTCTTCTTCTCACTGGCCACTATCTTGGCAGGAACCTCCTTCTTCGAGGCCCTCTGCTTTACTTTTTATATGACTTTGCAGTAGCACTCATCACAAGCAGAACTCTTAGCAGAGGATTCTGGTGTCACTTTCATCTAATGTGCAAACATCTCCGCATCTTACTATTGGGATTGATATGACATCTAGCACACCTACAGTTAAAAAAAGTTAGAGGAATTTAGTGAGACTAGGGCAAGATAGTCCTCATTATAATCATCACAAATGCTTAACAGTAGTGTACCCGTGCATGAACTAAGTATCTTTTACTCAACATTACACAGGAAAAGCTTACTTGGTGCCCCTGGAGGGTCCATGCAGACCCTATGGGAGTGAATTGATTAATTAAATAATTGCTGTTGTCCCTCCAGGGGACACCAGCAACTACCTATAGGAGGTGGGGATCACCTACAGGAGGCGGGGAGCAGCCAAACCTTGAATGGCTGAATTAAATAATTGCTGGTGTCCCTCCAGGGCCCATAGAAAAACTACTGGAGGCAGGGAGGGACAGGCAAACACAAAATACAGTGAATTAAATAATTGCTGGTGTCCCTCAAGGACAAGACCCTTTTACAGGCAGGGGCAGGCAAAAACTGAATAAATGAATAACAAACAACAGCTGTGTACTGCAATTAGCCATAAGCCCAAAGACATATACCAGGAAAAACAAAAAAATGAATACAAATGTTATGGCCTTCTTGTATCAATGTTCTTAGAAATGACCTTTAGAAGTAGAATAAAAGGATTGAAAATCACACTGGCCACACAAAATAGTAGCTAGCCCATCTACCACAAGGCAAACAAAGAAGGAGGCATGAAACACAAAGACAAACTGGCCACCACACACACACTCACTGACTTTACAAAATGGTGGTCACCACATGGCCCGAAAGAAGGAGATATAGAGATCAAATTTTAAAAAGTTTAAATGGTCACCACACACAAACACTGGCTACAAAAATGGCCACAGCTCCGTGGTCAGTTAAGAAAGCGGCATGGAGGACAAAGCAAAAGATTCAGCCTTTGACAAACAGACACACTGGTTACACAAAATGGCCATTACTGCGTGACCAGCAAAGAAGAAGACACAGAGAACAAAGAACATGGTTGCTCTATCCTGGGTGGAGCACCTCCTCACCTCTGGAAAAATTATTGGGGCATTGCATGAAAAGGAGTATGCTGATAAAAATGATTTACCCAAAATGGATCTGGACCCGCACACAGAACTTTACCCACCACCAGTAAATCAGCAATGTCAGAAAAGAAAATTAAATAAACTTTAAAAATTCCCCAACTACAACATCATTAAAACACAATATCGACCATTTTCACATACTCAAACTCAAAAAATGGTTGGCGAACACATGGGGAAGAAGGCAGCTGACAACAAAGGAACATGTCTGTCTACATGTTCCTGGGCTCCAGGGGCCACCCAAACCTGAGCCACCATCAGGGCATGCAAACAAAAAAATAAACTACATTTTGCATTTAGTACAAGGCCATCCACAAGCCTGTAAAATTATTTTAAAACGTATAGCACAGCGGTAGGAGGAATGTGAAAAATACACACAAAGTTTACTGTAGAGCAGACTAGGTCCCAAACAGTAAAACAACAAGACAGTTAAATGATTAACACATCTGTACAAAAATCACAAAAACACTTGGTAATGGAGAACAATTATTTATTACCCTAGTCCGCCACCCTTCCAGAAATGTGCAAACATTATTCCTTAGAAAAACTTAATCCCACAAAGGCCCCTACTCCCTACTCCTAACTATCGGTCATCCAACAACCAACAAACAATAAAAAAAAAAAAGGAACTACAATAATGCTGTCTGCCCTCCCACAAACAACAAAGATTTTGCAAAGTAATACGTTGAACTTATTTGATTTTCCCCCAAAAGTACAAATTCCATTGATGTGGGTGCAGCTGAGAAGGTGGATAAAAAGAGAGTGATGCTTTCTCTCCAAAATCCAAACCCAAAATGACCAAGGGCTGAACAAAGCAGAGGTGGTGGGGGATTCAGGAGAGAAAGAGGAAGTTGCTATTGTAGGTACAGTTGCCTTTCAGTATCCATGGCACTTTCTTCCTCTTAAAAAAAATAAAAATTAATTTCACACTCAAAACTTCCCAGAACAGGCTCTTCGGGTCATATTTCAACACAAAACATTTATTTTGAGTTTATTTTCAAGTTGCCTGCATTAAAACAACTGGCGCTCACGTTCAGAACTGTAGTTTTGTGCTTAAAAATTTACTGAAAAGTCAGTTCAGGTAAACAATTAACCTG
Source organism: Lissotriton helveticus (assembly GCF_964261635.1). Lineage (NCBI taxonomy): Eukaryota > Metazoa > Chordata > Amphibia > Caudata > Salamandridae > Lissotriton > Lissotriton helveticus. Next base: position 1,628,971,000 of record NC_136063.1, on the reverse strand, counting down.
AAATGTTTGTTGACCTCCCAGCAACAAAGAAATGCCACCCCTGCTGGGAAGCTGCTGCTCCAATTCGTGACAATCATGCTGTTTCCTAGCATAGCACGTTGAGGTTTTTCTCCAAATGCCATTTTTTGTTTGCGATGTGGCATAATGGAGGAATCTCTGTAATCAAATGTTATTATGTGAAATTACAAAAATATGTATTTGATGTTTGAGTGAACTGGCAGCATTATACATGTTTAATTTGCCATGGTCAGTGGCAAATACAAGTTGAAAGGATTCCCTATCTGCTCCTGAGTTGCTCAGCCTGGGAGAACCAGTCCCTAGCCAACAAAACATCTGTTGGGAAACCCTCCACCAGTGATAACAGCACTGAAAAAACCCAGTACAGCACACAAACTGCGATGCATTATGTGTTCTTCTTAATGTATTCAGTGCAAATGTTTTAAGGATAGCGATAGGCTGGTAGCTAACAGCAGAGGGACTGCAGTCAAAACAGTGCTCTATTTATTGTATCACAAAATGTACTGTTGGAACAGAGAAAAGCGAAACATTTTAGAAGAGTTTTTTTTGGTCTAAAATAAGGTGAGAACGCAGTCTGGGTAGGAGGAGACCAGCTGTTTCAGGTGTTTGTAGCTCTGGAAAAAGCATTTTTACCTGAATGATTGCCGGGCCCTGCTGCCAGTGAATGGCAAAATGCACAGACTTCAGACACCGCCTAATTGTTATGTGAAAGAAAACTTGGTAAGTCTATATATAGTTATTGAAGCATATCAAATCGATAATACATGTCAATGCACATCATTTACCGTCATGAATTCGGAGCTTTGGTGATAGCTTTACTATCAGTGCACTTGGTGCCTTGGAGGATATATGGAGACAGTTGTATAGAGACATGTCTGGGCCTATGTTGTTGCTATTGTGTTCTTTTTTTGCACTAGTAGACAGTGGAAGAATTCCAAAGTGGTAGCACTATGGCCATGTTTCTTCAATCTTAGATACATCCTCATCACCTACATGTTGATTATCTGTAGTTTTTGGATGGGCAGACCAATGTACACGATGTTACATTAGTGAAGCTTTGAAGAGGCACTCTTTATATAATGGAGAGTTGGGAGTTTGCCTCCTTGACCTTCACAATTTGCCAGGTTTTTCACTTTTTGCACAAGAGTAGCATCCTCTCCATAGGGACCGAGGCAACTCAAAACGCAGGACTGGTCCTGTCCCTAATGCCAATATCTCAATTATCACAGGAATGAGGAAGGAGAGCTTTCTTTGATTTAAAAGAAATATCTGCTCTGTGATATTGGTATGAGTAAACAATTAGCTTGAAAATATGGCAAACCGTTTCCAGAAACGCAGGGGGAGATACTGCACCTTCAGATACAGCACAAAGGAAATACTACGCTTTCAGAGGCAGCACAAAGGAGGGGTTTAAGCTACACCTGCTGCACACAACTCTTTCCTTGTCATCAAGACGACTACAAGAAACAAGCTTAAGTGTTTAGTATACATAAAAAGACTTACTTATGTGTTCATAACCTTGCATGATCATTCCGACTGCATTGGGTGATATACTGTACCTTTTGAATCATTGTTTTTTCAATTGAAATAATTTATCCATAACTTATTCACCTTGCTACATGCCCCTCTGAGTTACTGTAGGCACTGCCGTACCTTTTATGCATATCTCACACCTGGAGTGTGAGCTGCAATTTTGATATACTGAACAGTGCATGACCTTAAAAAGATGGTCACCATATTTAAATGGGATTTTCTAGACACTCAGAGCCTGATTCACAAACTGCATTTTGAGGCATGTAAAGTACTACTACAGTAGTATTACTTACATTGTACAAAATACAATTCACAAGCCTATCAGCGTAAATCTATCTTCAACTCTCCTTAGTTTTCTATGAGGAGATCCTCACACTTGTAAGTTTGCTACTTAGTATTAAATGTGAGAGGGCCAGGCAGAGTGGCTGGAAAAGGGGACTCTTTAGTTCTGGACAGGAGGGGTATTGGGAGGTGTAAGCAGGCGTTTAGGGAGGGCTAAGGAGGGGTTTCTTTATTGACAGATACACATCTACCCACAAAAAAAAGTTGCTATTCACAAACTGTTAGAAATGGGATTTCTGGTTGGCTAGGGTTCGCACCTAAGCCAGGCAGAAACCACCACTCTAGTCAGGGCAAGGGAGTTACACGCTGAAGATAACCCCTGCGCACCCACTTAGTAGCTCGGCGCGAGCAGTCAGGATTATCCCAGAGGCAATGTGTAAAGCATTTGCGCAACACACACACACAGCTGCAAAACACTAGGCACACCACAAAAGGAACTACACACAAGGTTATATAAAAAATAGCCTTTGTAGTATCACAAATATATTACAAAATTATCACACATTTACACAGTGCCAATTGGCACTTGGCAATATTCACAGGGGATTATATACAGAATCGGGCCACTGTCAGAACCATCAGAATGCAGGTAGTAAATATAAAACACAACCAGTAACTACTGGTACTATAATGACCCAAGGATGATCATATTAGCATTAATCACCATCCTAAAAAATCATAGCATGACATTAGGCAAAAACACATTAGGCCCAACCTCATTAGCATAAACACATTGCGCTATAAGCCTCACCAACAGAAACAGATTACGCAATAACCTCCTAAGCATAAACACATTACACAATAGGCCTCACTAGCATAAACACATTATGCATAAATCACGGTGCATAATATTAGGCATCAACACATGGTGCATAAATCATCAGCATAAACACATTGTGTAAGGGGCATCACATTAGGGCCTTACACCCTACCAATCACAAAACTGTCCCCAGGCCAACTTGACTTCTCTCTGGGGCTCAAATGCCCTATGTCCAAAATGTCATGGCGCTAAATTGTAGGGCCTTCTACTGGCCCCTTGACTGCCCATGCAGCAGAAACCAAAGTGTGCAAATGCGCTGGGGGAGTGTATCTCACTCCTTTCCTTACAAAGACAATAAAAGCCCCCAAGTCCCACTCCCGGACTTCTAAACTGATCTGGCCCCAAAAGGCCTTGGGTGCGTAATGCGCTGGTGGGTAGGGTGCAACTCACCCCTTCCTTGCAACAGAAATGGCACCCAACCATTGCAGCTGCCCGCTAGAGCTGCACAGCTGATGAAACAAACAAGCACTGGCACTCACTGTGCCTCGTGAGCCCCACTGGGACTCTAAATTAACCTGGGGCCCAAACGTTGCAGCTGCCCGCAACTGCGGTGCAGCTGTGAACAAGAACAGACTCTTGCACTACTGTGCCCTTGGAGTAGCCCCTCTCTGGGACTCCTAAAAATTGAATGCCTCCAACAAGAGATCAGCCCCCACTCACCCGGGCATCTCAGGACTCCTCCCGTCATCTTCTCAGGCCAGGGAGGACTCTGATGACCTGCACATGGAGCCCTCGATGCTCTGGACAGATTCCTCCTTGGCAACTGTCACCTGGGAGACTCTGGTCGAGCTCCCCTCCTCACTTGGCTTGGGGGTGTGGGACCTCGGCAGGGAGTCCGCGAGGCTCCCCGACTTCTTCTCTCGCCTCACTCATGGGGCTTAGGATGGCATGCAGGGCTCTCTCCGGTCATGGGAGCCCTGCCTATGAGCAGGCACCCGCTTGCCTGACTTCCAGTTTGACCGCGCTGCAATTGGCGGCCTCGGCCACCTTCTTCTATTGGACCTGCCCCGAGCCAGGCGCCTGTGGCTTCCAGGTTGCTGCTCCTCTCAGCGGTGGCTCCTTCTCGGCAGCCGCAGTTTGCGGGGTGGGTACCTGTTTTTAAATAAAAATCAAATACGGGGTGGGCACCCGCTGGTGGTCACCACATGTGTGGTGGGCACCAGCTTCAAATGAAGCTCAAATGGAGGGTGGGCATCCGCCAATGAACAACACATGCAGGGTGGACACCTGCTTCTTAAATATGCATAAAGCGGGTGGGACTCCCGCTCCTTCTTCAGAAACGCAGGGTGAGCACCTGCTCCCCACACTGTGCAGGGGAATCCCCATGCCGGGATTCCCTCGGCGTACTCATTGCAGCCCAGCACTGCAGGGCACAAATGCCCTATTCTCTCCTGGCAATTTAAATATAGCGCTCACGAGGCGCTAGGACTCCAAAGCTGGGCCCCTGGCAGGTCAGCAAACAGGCCCCTCCAGCAGGGAGGCAGTCCCTCTTGGCGGGTCCTCCTGAAGCCCAGCAGCAGTAAGCACAGGAACAGCACATCTCCCATGGGGCAACAGCTCCTATATTTATATTACATTTCTCCTTTGTATGCGCTGGCACAGGGCTTGGAGGAACCAGTTCCAGCTGGTTCAGGAGCATTCTGTTTACAGTGCTCACACCCTTCTTTGGGAGATGGGGGCCCTGCCATCAAACACACCACAGGGGGGTGGAGCCAGCATTGACCTAGGCAGGCACAATCCAATTCAGGGCCAGGGGACTACTCCTCCCACTATTCCAAATGCAGATGCCCTATTCAACCTAGCGCTGACTCACCCTGCCCCTCCTGGAGCCACACACACCTCACCAGCCCCTGCATCTCCAAACCCAGACATGCAATACACATCAGGCAGGCAGACACATAGCACACAGAAATGCCCACTTCTAAAAGTGGCATTTCTAAAATAGTTATAATAAATCTGCGCACACCATTGTGTAGCATTTAATATTACTATTTCAAACATTCCAAACTTGGCCACGCTGCTCCTCTCATATTAGGAATTACCACTGAACTACTTATCAGGGAATCCACACTGCATTCCTATGGGAAGGCAGTTTCACAGTAGTGAGAAACCAAAATGGCTGTTTGTCACTACTAGGACATGTCACTCACTTAAGGTACATGTCCTACCTTTCACCTACAATGCACCCAGCCCATAGGGCTGGCTAGGGCCTAACTTAGGGGGGACTGATATGTAGTAAAAGGGGGGGGGTCACAGACATGGCACACACTTTAGGTGTCACATCACAGCGGCAGTAACACTGCGCACACAGACCCTCCAATGGCAGAGGCCTGGGATAGGTTTGAGAGGCTACTTTGGTAGGTGGCGCAATCAGCACTGCCAGCCCACCAGTAGCATTTAATGTACCAGCCCTGGGTATATGAGATACCACTTTACAAGGGACTGACAGGTAAATTGAATAGGCCAAACAGGTGTAGACCAATCTTGCCATATTTACCACAGAGAGCACACACACTTTACACTGAACGGCAGTGCTAAAGTGCCCAGAGTCCTAAAAGCACCAACACCATGTCAGAAAAAAGGCTAGGAGAAAGGCAAAAAGTTTAGGGTAGACCCTGTAAAAAGGGCCAAGTCCAGCACAAACCACACTTCTAAAGTTACTACAACCAAAAAGGACCCAAAGCAGTAGTAAATGTACTCTAGCTCAGGCCTGGAGCATGTCCAGCACCACACATGGCCAACCACTAATAATGCAACACCCTCCCATAGAAAATAATATACAGGGACTTAAAATATACAACTCAAAATATACATACATTTAAATTAACATCATAAATATTATATAAATTTTTTTTAAAATACATTTGTGGGAACCTATTTTGATAACCTTTTTCAAAATAAAAAATACATTTTAATCTTTTTAGATGAAATAATTTCTATACATTTAGTTTTTCTATATGTAGTTGCGTCTTGCTCTTGTTATATTTATGACCTGAATATCCAGACCTGCATCACAAAGCTTCATCTCTGAGCATTTGTGTCTTACTCCTGACTTAAATACAATTTACTTAAGAATGTCCAATAGCAGGGAATGTGTATTTAGTGAAAAAACACTTTGTGAATCATGGCACATCAATTCTGTGGCACATCCTTATCAACCAGCTACAAGGACCTGAATCTTAATTGATCCTGCGCGAGCCCATACCTGAACATAGATCAATACTCAATAACATCACAGAACAATGGCCCATACACATTCACCCATATCCCTGATGCACTGGGGTCAAGTTTTAAAGACGTTAAATTATTTTCTTTCATAGATTCATGTATGACTTCTCAAAATACCTTCCTAAACTTATTCAACAATTTTCCTTCTTATTGGTCGATGGACCAATTAGTTGAAGAGTTCATGGTAATGATAATACTATCTAAGTAACTATTCAGTCAGCTAAATAATCACCGACTATCGGTAAGATTAATACATTTTTATCTCAAATTATTAGTAGAATGCTCATTGCACACAATTGCAAACTATGAAATTCACAAAAAGAGAAAAACATCAGCATATGCAAAGAGTGACGAGCTCATCATTCAATTACCGATACCAGAAGGAGTGGATAGAATAAAAAACATCAGTTTCAGCAAAAATTTGATGCGAAAACAATATACTTATGACGGAGTGGATAGGTGTAGAGAGATAAGTTTCAGAGACAAAAATACATGTGCAAAATAATTATGCAAATAATAATACAAACCCAAAGGATCTGTAGAAAACCATGTCCCTGGCCAAGACGGTGATGGGGTCTCCTGCAATAGAGTCAGGGAACATAGATTTCAGGGACAGGAACAGGACAGGAAAGGACAGGAACAACTAGGCCTCTCTGCAAACCGATGGAAAGCGACGCATCTCCCCTCTCTATCTCTCCACAGCCAACCTAAGGAAAGGTAGTGTCTACACCACACCCCTAAAGGCACCCCGGTTATACCCTAAAACCTACATGTCCAACCCACATCAGTCAAAACATTTCACAAATATGACAGATGATTGGTTGGTTTGGAAGGTAGTGTTATACCATCCGGTTGGCATTCATGACTTCTAAAGACTATTGTTTTACTTCCCTTCCCGTTACAGCACAATCGAATTGTTCACAAAATGTAATACATGATACATTTAAGCATGTTCACACGTATTCTTCAGCAACTGGCACGGAAGGAGTCTTTAGTCCCACGGTCAGACACATTCTTTGGCAGGCGAACAGTATATCAACCATGAACCTCTGTGTCTCTTCTGCTGTGCTCAGCACTTCTGTCTTGCCTTTGACAGATCAATTTCACTCTTTTCTCCAACCCCTCCTCTATCAGGCCAACTTAAGTATAATGGCGTCTTATTCGGCTTACTATAACATATGGAACATCAACATTCATTAATTATATGATAATGCATCTTTCACTGTTTACCACCCACCTTTGCACTATTCCCTGTTAAATGTTTTTCCCCAGCAGAAGCTTAAGGCAAAAGCAGCATTATTTGAAGCAAGGTGCCACATGCAAACTACGAAATGCACATGCGGCCTAGTCATGCATTATTTCTCGTTTCTTTCGAAGTATAATGTAAATATGGTTTAGTTCTTTCATGCATTCGTTTACATTAATGCACACATGCGCAAAGCAGTTTACCCTCGTGTTCATGTGATGTGTATATTAGTCTTTCACCGTACACTGTTGGTATGTATAATGGGGGTGTCAATCCGAGCAGGTTTCAACTTTGCAAAATCCTGCTCCATCAATTTATAAATCTAAAGCTTTACTCACTGAGTGAGATTTTATAGCAACTTATGCTTGGCTATATGAAAGGTTAAAAAAAAGGCTTTTACTTCAAGCATGAGTCACACATATCTACTAGCTAACACATCTTTCCAATATGAGGTTGCAGTTGCAGTCTTTTATCAATTCCTTGCAGTAGTGATGTGACTTGCACTGTTTATACTCTTTAAAACGGCTTCAGCAATTTTAAAACAAGCATGGACCCAATAGGCCTGATTTTTTGTTAGGGGTAGTGATGCCAATAGTTGGGTCTATAATATATGGTTTGTGCTCAACTGCCCTGGAATGAAAATCCACAGAGAAGCTCAATTCCCTTTGCTAAAAAGACTGCTTTACCCTTAGAGAAGAATGATATGAAAGGAGTCAGAAGATAAAGTTTTCATTGAACTTAAAGGACATTCACAGCAAAATATTGAATCCTAAATACTTTTGACAAAGGGTTCGGTATTTTTTTTTAAAGAAAGACCTAGGACCATGTATGTCTTTACTTCACAAACAAGAAAGTCATAAATCCATCATGTTATCATTACAGCAAAATAAAGCAAATGAATGCGGAAGAGCAATTAGTGAATAACTCTGTGCTTTTGTGACAGAGGCATCGAACAGCAGGCCCTGAGTAAACAAAAAAGTAATAAAATCAGCAATTACAATTTAACTGTGTCCACAAAGTAATTAGAAAAAGTAGCATACACTTGTGCTCAGCGTCATGTTGCACCTGCAGCCTAACAAAGGTCAACTTGATGCCCCATGACCAAAACCTATAAATGACAAAAACACTTGAAAACAGTGGCCTGATGGGGCTCACCCAAAGCACACTCCCTCTGTTTAAGTGTTTATTGTATGTTGTAGAAGATCTGATGACCTGAGGTCCTTCAGAAAAGCTCAAGCTATCTTTAGCCAGAACTAACCAGACAGATTATGCATGAACCACTGGAGCTCACACATATAAAATCATCTTCGAAAGTGCTTCACCAGCTCCAGTGTATTCATAAGTAAGTTCACAGTCCTCCTTAATGGATTCTGGGGAAAATTATTTGTTTATCTTTCAAGAATCACACTACAATTTGCTCTTCACAGCATCCGCAGGTTGGCAAAGATACATTTCATTATCCAACATTTCTTCGATCAGATTTAGTACAGTGAATGGATTTTGGTAGTCCAGGGTAAGACTCTTATCCTCAGTCTGGGCGCTGAGCCCAATTACATGAATTTCATTATAGTCCTAGATTAGGGTCTCCAGCTGGTTCTTCGGTAGTAGTACGTGGATGGGTGTAATCGAGGAATCCTGCATGCAGTCATTGCCCACCAGGAGTAGTAGGGATATGAATTTATCCCACAAGTGTGGCTGATGGTCTATCAGATTGAGTGAGATGACAATAACTCATTAAACCACCTGGTGGTCTCCCCCCACTAATTGGAGACATTTTAGGTGCAACCCCAATGTGTCCTGCAGAAGCTGGTTCTGAGGGAGCTTATTGTGATTCTCCATTGAGGTGGGGAGATTGTGCAAGTGGTTAATCAGTGCCCCAAGGTAGGTAGTTACAGAGCCCATTAAATAACCCCTGCCACATTGCGTGGAGTTCTACTGAGCAAATAAGTCATCCTCAGAGGGAACTCCTCTTCCCCGAACAAGGCCACATGAATCCACCACATGTCTCAAATGAAACCCCCATACATGTCTCACTTAGCCACCTGGCTGGATGGGTTGCAAAGGTAGGTTATTCTCATGGCCAGTGAAACTACGAGCCAACAGATTACCAAATTTAAGTGGCTGGGTTGGTCAAATTAAACAGCAAGAATAAGCAAAAGTTTAAGTCTTATGTGGCACATTCTGTGGCGGCATTATCTTGCTACTTAGACATTTAAAATGACTTGATACAGAAGGGATCCGTGTGCTATAAAACCAATATTTCCAAACAAAGAAAGCAACAAGCATTAATCATAGTTGCTTGAAAAAGTAATTTACTAATATATATTCCTTTTGCCTGGCATGTAAGCACTGGCACATTATATCACACTGGTCCCTCTACCATTGAGAATAGAGTGTTGCACTCAGCAGAAAACATGCCTGCACGTGCACATTTGATATAATAAAAGGTGAATCTGTTTTATTCTGCATAACCCAACTATATTGTACCAGAGGCATGTGTTAATTTTAAGTTCACGCTTTAGGACTTCTGAGCTCCTTTTTCCATTAAGAAACTGTCCACACAACATAATAATCACTACATATATAATATGTATACATCTAGCCAGGAGATATAGTAGAGTTCAAGGAGTCATACCTTGAAATGAGAAGTAACATTATAGAGATTTGTCTACATTTTGAGTGTGTTCTTAAAATAACCCATGGTTTGAAAGTAGAGTGTCTAGTGTAACGTGGAATTGCACAAATAAGAAACTAAATGTTAATGACAAAGGAAGAGTTATTATTTTCACCCCGTTGAATAATATTAAATATGAAAACTGTTTTACATGTTTAAGACAAAAGCCCCTCGTCAGGTAATTGGCGGCATTAATCCTAGCAGGGTAACATTTTCATCGCGTTAGAATGGTTTTACTTTTGAATACAGCAATCGCCCACTGAAATGTGTTCAGCTAACATTTGTAAGCAGTGTGGTATTACTTTGCAGCAACTTTAAACTTAGAACCTTTCGATTTAGAAGATTATTGTTTTTGAAGTTCTTAAACTATGCCCAAATTAATGTATATTGGTGGGGGCGTCAACTCCGTAATTAAGTGGAAAATGCCAAAGCTACATAATGTCATAATTTCAGCTACCCTGGTTATTGTACACGTAGAAGGACATAGACCAGACTTTGTAATCCATGTAGTCTAAGTGGTCAATCCATATGGCATCACAAGAAAGCATACCTGCACTGGAGGTGAGGGCAGGTGTTTGTTGCGATGGCAACACAGGTCCTGCAATGGTGGTAAAAACAGTCCATATATGTTAAGATGCAGGGATGTGTTATCATTAATTTCTGTGTTAATTTGACATTTAGACAGACAAGCATTGCAGGTAGTGATACCTAGTACAGAGGTGGTCATACGGACAGAGGGTATTGCCCTGCAAACAGTCTTATGGCGGTGCGTGTGTTGGAGTGGCTTTGCTGTGACATCTATCTAGCTTGTTGGCGTGGATGTTCTACGGAACCAGTTCTGATTGTTTCCTTGAAAAACACGTAAGCTGCCATGGCTGCTGTTCTTTATAACAGTGCAAAGATTAATGAAGACAGGTGAATTTGTTACCTTTGTGTGGAGATATGGCTTAACAGTCTGGTTTATTGCTACATGTGTTTCAGTGTGCCATACGTTTGTTTCAGCATGTGCCTAGTGTTGTATGTATTGGAGAAGGCCCTGGTGTTGGCTTTCTCTGGAGGGTCACCCCTAAACTTTGTGCCTCTACCATCCACTTTTTGCTTAAATTCATTTTTGTTGGCTCTAGGACTCTCTGCACTTTACCACTAATAACCAGTGCTAAAGTGCTTGTGTTCGCTCCTTTAAACGTGGTAAAACTGACTTATTCCCTGTTTGGCATATTTAATGTATTTATAAGCCCCTTGTAGAGTGGTATACCATATATCGAGGGCATGTAAATTAGAAGGCATAATTGTCAAGGGTTTGCATCTTGTTTTCACCATGCAACGAGGTACATGCACAACGCAAACCCAAAATGCTATTTAACAAGCCATGCAAAGCCACTCTGCGTGGCCCTGAGTGGCTTGCTAAATCATCAGTAATGCAACTCAGTACAAATCACTGAGTTACATTACTGTACCCCAGGGAGGCATTCCATGGGTGTTGCATGGGTGTTCCTGCGCAACACCCATGGATTTAGATGCAATCCCAGATTTAGCATTACTGGTAGACCTGAGAATGTGTATAAAAACGAGAGAGACCCCGTACAACCAGGGGATTAGGGTACTAGTCAATAGTAAAGAAAGAGAATCCCTTGGTGAAACCACCTGTTAGTGAACAATAATGCATATATTACATCATTGTAGCCCATGTATAAAAAATAGAAATTTGGCACAAAAAACAATTTTCTTTGTATTTCCTTTTTATTTTAAGTAAGAAGGAAGTTTTCTTATTAGTACAAAATTAAAAACACTACATTACAAAGACATTCAAATGCATATACATTGACATCATTTCATATTAAAATCAATCCTTTCCTTGAAAAGGGGTGTACTCATAAAAACAAATAATCATACAGGAAGAAAAAGAAGGAGAAAACAAAACCAGACACTATTATTTGTCATGTAGGTACATATCAGGGAATCTACAATTTGAGAGCTACTCCAGGCCACACTCAAGATCTGTTATCTCTGGGGTAAGCTCGGTCCCTTAATTATGTCAAACTAAGCGTCGACGCGTTTCGATGGTTTATTTGGATTTAACCATCTTTTTCAAGACAAGATGGATAGGTTTCTCCTATTTCAGGCACTGGGTGGTTGCCGTTTTCAAAGAGATCCTGTGAATAAATATACTTGGATCAGTATCATGTTTAAAGTGCATCTGTCCCATCTAATGCAATCACCTGAGTGTATTCTTACTAAAACATAGTTCGTTTTACCTATAATTTAGTACAAGCTGTTCACAGTTTCATGGAAATTATTAAAAAAAGGCATTTGAAAACATTTTTGAAATTTCTCAAAACATGTTAAGCTAATCCACGTAACTGTTACTTGTTTAACATTTCTTCTCATCATTATATTTCATACTTTCATAGACTTGAAGAGTGTGGATATTTCTTATATATGGGCTCTTGGCATTGTTGTTCAGCAATATTTGTCTAGCCCGCCTGTGAATTGTGTATTTCAACCGCCCCCTGAAAGGTTCTCCCTTAGAAGTAGTGGTTTACAGGGAGTAGAATTATAACTGCAATGTTTACCTTATAGCATCTTCATTAGTTTCTGTTCCTTTATCCTAGTTACATCCTTATGATTTGTGATGTCGTTATTGCTCACATGGGGCTGTGGGAAGATATTCTTTTTGTCAGTATGCACTATATTATAGATTAAGTTATACATAGCTGCCTTTATTATTGCTGTTACCTTTTATTAGTATTGATCCATCTGATTAATGTCAGTCTCCTCTTTTTCGCCACTTAGAGGGAGGTAGTTAAAATCATGTAAAAAAACGATGCCGTTTTCTGACTCTATGTAAAAAAAAATTTTTTTATATATAATATAGTCACATTGTTTAGTATACTAAACTGACTACTGTTGTAATGCTTTTTCAGTACTCAGTCCGAGACTTTGATTCCGAACATACCTTCTCAGAGTCTTGTTAATATCCCACAGGCCAGTACCCTTAGTTTGCTTGATATCGGTTAATACGAGTTGTACCTGTTCTTTTTCCACTGAAAAATAAATTAAATTACCCGTGGATATTAATCAGTATTTGGGCAGTTTTTAAAAGCGTTCTAATTAATTGTATTGTCCGATGTGTCACTTACAGCAAAAGGGATCGGTGGAGTCTTCCCTGCTCGGTATTCTGCCGTGGTAGAAAGCCTTAAAGGTCCCTCGTCAGTCTCGGATAGCTCTAATTGGAAAAACGCCGGCATTATTTTGTATTCCCCTCTGCTATTAGACCCTCCTATCTTTAGCTATTCACTACTATCTTAGCTATTGGGGCATGGTTTCTCTTACCTGTGTATCAGACGGACGCAGGGTCTGGCGAGCAGTCCGATTCCCTCCTTCAAAAACCGCCGATGCGAGAAAAAGATAATTACCTTGGTTCTTACTGGACGTGATTTTATGTTGGGAGCTTCAATTTGATTGGAGCTCTTTGGGACATCGTCAGCTGTTCTGAGTTGTCTAACCATTTTTCCTCTCGCGATATTTTCCTCTCCACTCGTTACTACCGGAGGGAGAGGTGTCTCCACGTATTTGATTGGCCAGAGGTTTCAAGCCTCGTTTTCATGTTTGCTCTCTACCCAGAGGCTTCAAGCCTCTCTTTCATAACACTCATTGGGCGGAGTTGGCTGTTCCCTTGATGTAAACAAAGGCACCTACTCTACACATTGTTTTACGTAATTTACGTTATACACCTCGCATTGGCTTATAAATCTTTTTGTTTCTTTTAATCTGTATACATGATTCCTTGTGGCAGGATCATGTATATAGATTACATGCCTATTTTAGGAAATTACTTATATTACATTTTGTTTGTAAGAAAAATAGTATTACCTCAGATCAATATAGATGGTACAATTCTTTTCTTTTCTTTAGTTGTTGACTACCAGCCTCATCCATTCTTCTCTATTATTGAGACCTCTGTCCATTGTGCTAAGATAACAGATGAACCATTGTTCACATGTCCTTCTTATTCTTTCTAAATTACCACCTCTCCGGCCAATATTAACCTTTTCCAAAATATACCATGTGAAGTCATTGCATCCATGGTTATTTTTTAGAAAATGGTCTGTCAGAGGTGCATTTTCCTTTTTGTTTTTTATGGACGATCTGTGCTCTAAGAGTCTTAACCGGAGCTCCCTACCTGTCTCTCCTACATACCCATAGCCACATGGGCAAATTAGTAGGTAGACAACACTCTTGCTCCTACAGTTGTTGAGTGTTTTTGCTGTCAATTTTTTCCCATTGAAATCCAAAGTTTTTGTCTCTATACAATTTGGGCATATCGAACACGTGCCGCACTTATAATTTCCTATCGCTTTGGTGTTACTTAAGGTGCTTTGGGTACTACCTTCTGATCTTTTATATGTATGTACTAACGCATTTTTTATACTTTGGTTCCTCCTAAACGAGAACATTGGTTTAGGTATTGGAGCTGTGAGACCATCATTTAGGATCTTCCAATTACGGTTTACAATGTGTTTTATTTTATTACTCACCCCTGAGTATTGGCTCACAAATATTATTCTGTCTTGCACTTTATTTTTCCTTTCTTTATTCATATCCAGCAAATGATCCCTATCGTAAAATCTTGCGCGTTTTAGGGATTGCTTTACAAGTTTTTTAGGATATCCTCTCTCCCTTAATTTTTTATCCATGACTCCTGCGTGGTGATAAAAATCTTCAAGATTGCTGCAATTCCGACGCAGCCTTAAAAATTCTCCAAAAGGAATATTGTCCTTTTGTGACCGTGGATGATTACTTTGGTACTGCAATATGGTGTTCTTATCAGTTGGTTTTGAATAGAGTTCAACCTCCAGCACACCATCAGAATCTTTTATTTTGATATCCAAAAAGTCCACACTGGTATTGCTTTGGTGTGCTGTGAATCTGAGATTCTCATCTCCCATATTCAACCATTCCAAAAAAGATGTTAGGTCCTCACTGGCACCGTTCCAAATAAAAATAATATCATCAATGAAGCGGTAACAGTGAGACACATTCTCAAAATATGGTGCCATCTCATTAAAAATATGCTTCTGCTCAAAATGGCCTACATACAAACAAGCCAGGCTAGGGGCACATGTAGCCCCCATGCTGGTCCCCTTGACTTGTTTAAAGAGTTCCTCCTTGTATAGGAAGATATTGTTTTTTAATACTAACTCTATACAGCCCAGAATAAAATCATTATGGCCTCCCTTTAGGTCCACCTCATTCAAAATTGAGGACATCACTCTAATTGTGTCATCCTGGGGGATATTCGTGTACAGAGCTTCGATGTCTAAGGTGACCCAAATTTGGGTCACCTTATCGAAGCTCTGTCCCTCGAATATGGAGATGGTATGGGCTGTATCTTTCAGATATGATTTCTGGGTTTGTACTATTGGCCTTAGAAAGAAGTCTGCATATTTGCTCAATGGCTCCAATAGAGATCCCAAGCTGCTAACGATCGGACGCATTGGAGGGTCCGTCACACTCTTGTGGATCTTCGGCAATCCATATATTGCCGGGATTATGGGATTGGTATTGGATAGAAACCTGTATTCATCCTCGCTGATCATATTGTTATCCCTACCATTAGTTAAAAATCTGACCACTTCTTTTTCCAGGGTGTCAATTAGACTCCATGAGACTGGTTTGTAATGTTCAGTAACATTTAACAAGGATTTCATCCTATTATCATAATCATTGCTACTCAAAACTATCACTCCACCCCCCTTGTCAGCTGGTTTAATTATTATTTGGTCACATTCTTGTAATTGTTTTAAAGCTGTTCTATGATTTGTGGAGAGATTGTTTGCTTGTACCTGATGGGAACCAAGACTGTTCTTGATTTCTATTTCTAGAATTCTCTCAAACAATTCAACATTTTTTTCTACCTGACTAAGATTGGGGGTGAAGGTGGATTGAGGTTTAAAACCTGTTACGCTCAAAGTGGGTTGATACTCTCTTTCTGCAAAAAATCTATTTAATCTGATTTTCCTAAAGAAACTCTTCATATCTTTTTCTAACTCAAATTTATTTGGAGGGGCTGTGGGGGCAAAACTAAATCCAAATCTTAGGACCTCTTTCTCATCCCTAGTTAGTTCTCTTTCTGATAGATTTATTATTGGGAATTCATTTACCTCCGGTATCGTGCATTCCTTGTATTCAAGTAATTCGGGGTTCCCTGATTTTGTGAATGTGCCAAAATGCTATGCCTTCCCAGGGGAGGAGCAAGGGTGCCTGCGTTGCACCAGTGCTGAGGAAAGGGCAAGAATGGATCATATTGAGATAGATGGAGTGCATTGCTGCCCTTTCCCTGTAACACAGTGCAGCAAAGCAAGGTTACTTGCTGCACAACTTTTTAATAAATATGTTCCTGTATGCTTCTGGTGGTCCTGCAGCACTATTGTACCATCCATTTAGGTAGCCCCTTAAAACAAGTCCCAGGTCTTTCATTGCAGCCTGAATGCAGTTTTAAACTGCCAATTCATCTTGGCAATATAACCCCTTTACCAAGCCTTAAACTCCCCTTTAATTGCATATAAGAAACCCCTTAAGGTAGGCCATAGGTATCCCCAAGGACAGGGCCATTGTAATTTAAAGGTTGGAGATGTACTTTTAAGTTTTACATGTACTGGTAATGAAACATTCCTAAATTTCTCTTTCCCTACTATGGGGCCTATGTCTCCCGCAGGATAACATTGGGTTGCCTTATTACATTTAATAAGTGCTAACGTTTGATTAGGAACAGGTAAGCATTTTGTGTTTAGTGCCATGTAAGCATTTTGTGTTTGGTGTCTGAGACATTTTAAGTATAAATCCTCTTTAATGGTACCTGATGGAAACTTTAACTTTCGATTTTGAAAATGCTACATTTAGAAATTTGCCATTTTCCTACCCTAACTATTTGGTCCATTTGGTGCATGACTGAGTGTAGTTGGCAATTGGACTTTGTTTGTTTTCCTCCCAGAAAGCTCTTCAATATAGTGACAATATAGTGATTAGATTTGCCTGGATTGGCCTCCAACTGGCAGGAGGGGAGGGCAGAGCTGGGCGCAACTCCACTTGAAACTAAAGAGACTGTGCCCTGCCTTCACTCAAAGGACTTGTTACCACTCCATTGTTCATGTAGCCAGCTTGGTGCCAGGGCAGGTGCGGCTGGAAGCTTCAAATCTTCAAAGGGAATTCTCTAGAAATGTATCCTACTTCAAAAAAGATACCAGGTATTAAAATAGGACCCTTAGAATCACAATTTACTTCCCTTTCAGTGGAAGGGCTCTCAGAAGACTGCCTGCTGCTGTTGCCTGCTGTGTACTCCATAAAACTGATTTGCTGCACCTGGATTGACGACTTTGCTACCTGAAGCCTGCCTTCAACTCGCAGAAACTTGTCCTGCTCTTTAAACCCTGTTTCTGCTATTGAACCTAGAACTACCAGAGTGACTCCACGGGCTAGTTGGCTGGCCTCCTGATCAGAGACTCAGAGACAGAAAAAGCTCAAACCTTCTTCTACCCGCACCTAGACCCCGTCTGGGTGAGTCCAAACCCCCAAGTAGTGCCCCTCCATTTCAGGACCATTGGTGGTAGTGCTAAAGGTGCCCAGACAGCCAAAGTCCAAAACTTTAGACGTAGAAAATTTGGCTAAAGAGTGATCGGAGAAAAGCGAGAAGACCAGGACCAATCTGCATGTCTATCCCCCCAAGGTGCATCTCCAGTCAGCCTGACTTAGTGGCATCTCTCATTGCATTCTTCTCCTCAGCATCAAATCCTGTTCAACAGTCCTTCATCAAAGGAGTATCCGGCCTCCTGCAACTCTTACCAACTACAGCCTACAGCCTTGGAGGTTTTCGACTTCCAAAAAGTGACTATAGCCAAACGAAGAAATCTTCACCACAACTTTGTCCAGCAGCTCCCTGAGGATGACCTTCTATCCTTGGACACCACCTGAAACCTTTCCCCACTGTACTTTACATAACCTGAATATTTTTCTTCTGAATTTCTTCTAAGTCTGAAGATTAACGCTGACTGGGCCCAATCCATTCTTTGTATCCGATCCGCTCTCCACTGTGGTCTACCATATTTTTTTACTTTGACCCAGTCTTCGTGGCTAGATGTCCATGGTTGGTGCTTTGATCTTTTAGGCACTCATTTTTACTTTAAACTTTAAAAGTTCATAACTCTGGTTCTACTGATTGGGTTTTTTCCATTTTGCTGTCAAATCATATATTACATTTTACTCTATTTTTCTTAATTGTTGTGGGAAAATTCTTGGGTTGTGTTTCCTTTATTACCATTTGTGTGCTGCATAAATACTTTACACATTGACTCTAAGTTAAGCCTGACTGGTTTTTGCCAAGCTATCAGAGGGTTAAGCATAGATTAATTCAGTGAATTTTGTGGCTGACCCTGATAGGGACTATGGTTGTTGCTTGAGCACAATTTATACCCTACTCAACCAGCCACCTAATTTCTTCACACCTTTCTATTGTGATTTAGATGTAATATGTTTGTGGACATGAGAGTATTTACACTTGTGTTCATTGTACCTGGCTTTATGATGATGCTCTCCAGAGCATACATCTATGCAGCTGATGGTAGTACATAGTATAAGGGAGGACCCCCTTCTGGCTGCTACATCAGGCCCGTCATTGGCAGCCTTCCCTCTTCTTTCAGCCGCTGAGTCGTTAGGACTTATGGGCGCGCTCAAGTCTGGCTCGCCTATGGACCCCTGTCCGGCTAAGTTTCTGTCTAGAATGGCGGAAGTTTTAAATCCCCTGGTCAACCCCCTTCTTAATTTATCACTGAGTCAGGGCTTGGTCCCATTAGCCTGGAAACAGGCTATGGTGATCCCCCTGCTGAAAAAGCCCGGTCTCGATCCGGAGGCATTGGTCAATTATAGACCAATCTCTCTGCTGCCTGCCCTGATGAAAATTTTGGAGAAGCACATCCAAATGGTGCTCTCCAACTTTTTGGAAGTGCATGAGCTTTTGCATGCCTCCCAATCAGGCTTTCGCCCCAATCTCAGTACTGAGACAGCACTCCTGGAGGTGTCGGAAGACATCAAAGGAGTTCTGGACTCCGGAGGCAGGGCCATGCTGGTCATGTTGGACCTGTCGGCGGCGTTCGACACCGTCCCCCATGATGGCCTTCTCTCGAGACTCTCCGAGATAGGGCTCAGGGGGACTGTGCTCAGCTGGTTCTCATCATTTCTAGCCGACCGCCGACAAGCGGTCTGGACCCCGCCGGACTCCGCCGTAATGCCGCCATTGGGTGTTGGGGTCCCTCAGGGCTCTATTTTGAGCCCGACCCTCTTTAACATCTTCATGACCCCTTTGGCGGCACTGGCGGAGTCTTTCGGAGCCCGGATCGTGTCCTATGCAGACGACACTCAGCTCCTCTTCTCCTGTGAGAGGGGAGGAGATTTTAACGGGGAGAGCATCCGGGATTGCCTTGGGGCTGTTTTCAGATGGTTTCATTTGAGTGGCCTCAAGTGCAATCCCGAGAAGTCCGAGGTGCTCTTCTTTGGGTGTGCGTCGGATCCTGACTGGCACGACTGGTGGCCTATCGACATGTTTCCACCTTCCTCCTCATCCCTAGTCGCTAAGAATCTGGGGGTGAAGATGGACAAGGGCTTGTCGATGAGAGCCCAGATTTTGGGAGTGACGGGCACCTGTTTCGGTCTCCTGAAGGTACTAAGAAAGTTTCTACCCCTGTTGTCGGAAGAACACCGGAAACTGACTGTGCAGGCTCTGATCGGGTCCAGGTTGGACTACGCCAACGTCCTCTACCTGGGCCTGCCGGAGTATCTGCTACAGCGCCTCCAGGTGACGTAGAACGCCGCGGCAAGAGCCATTTATGGCTTAAATAGGCGAGCAAGGGTGGCGGGCCTCTTGCAGGCCCTACACTGGCTGCCTATCCGCAAGCGTATTATGTTCAAGACCCTGACGCTGGCCTATAAGGCCCTGCACTCTGGTGGCGCAAAGTACCTCCAAAGGAGACTGTCCTTTTACCATCCGGCCCGGTCACTCAGATCGGAGTCACAGTTTTTGGCTGTGGTGCCGCGCGTTCAAAGAGCCCGCATCGGGGGTCGCTCTTTTGGGTTGCGTGCCCCCCAGCTGTGGAACGCCTTGCCGCTGACACTTCGGGGCGCTTCGAGCCTGTTGGCTTTTAGAAAAGGTCTTAAGACTTGGTTGTTTACTTTATAGGCCTTTCTTTTCGCCTTTTATTTTTCTCCCCTTTGTTTTAATCGTTGTGTTGTGTTATTCGCTCGTAGGTCTCGCTGTGAAAGCGCCGGGATACTCTTTTTGAGTCGCCGTGCGCTATACAAAAGAAACATAACATAACATAACATAACATAGTATGTAGGACACCCTACTTCATTGTGGTGCGAAGCCGGGGTGCTTGTCCATCCCGAAGTACAGCTATCACTTGTATCTTGATGAATATGTCCTTCATTAGCTATTCTTATCTTGCTATGCTGTGTGTCTCAGCCCCAGCGCATTCATCCTATCTGTAACATCCTGCCATAGGGACCGCTACTAGGTTCCCATGAGAGTGTGTGAATACAGATCATGTAGTTGACCATAGTGGTCAACTACTTAATTGACCACAATGTTTTTCTCCTCCTTGTTAGGATTAATTCTTGCTCTTGAGTGCGGTGATTTGTATCTTGTGTGGTGTCGAGGCAGTGTAGCTTCAAAACGATATCTAACACAATGAGAAGAGGCAAGGACCTCGGTGTTTGTTGTTTTATGTGCTTTGTTATTGTGCCAATAGTATGTGATAGTTATCAGGTGTGGCTGACTACCTATTTCCTTCATAAAAATTATATGCAGAATATGTGTATGATGCCTACCATTCAATGTACATGACACTTGGTAGTACGCACAATCTGCAAACATAATGTTACACATAACAACACTGCATTCATAGTTTCAACATGATCTACACTCCTATGATTTGCATATTAGACACATCTACACTTTCTCACAAAACAACTTTAAGTGAATATATTTTTTTCAGAAACACAACTACAGATTGTTTCTACAGATGCATGATTTTCTGAATGCAGCATTACCTTCATTTTATGACCCCCTGCAAATGTACAATTTGTTTTGCAATCCATCAGTACTTAGATTTCATTGCAAATTGCATTCCCATTCACAAACCAGTTGGTATGCAAATATTACCTACCTAATTTGTAAATGGGAATAGTGTCAAAGTCCCTAAATATCTATTCTCACAGGACTTGAATTATAAAGGACAAGCTTATTTAATTAAAATATTGTGTTAGAAGGTGGTTCTGACTATCTAAGCCGCCCGGATTTCCCACTTTTTGAGCACCTAATTTTTGAGCTTTTACTGTCGGAGAGCGTCATAAGCTGGGACTCACCCACAGTGAACTCATGATGAAACAGACTGCATGTGGATTGCACCAGTGTCCTCTTGTGAGAGAAGGCCACTGCGCTGCTGCCGGGGTAAGGGGCACCGGACTGGTTACATGTAGACACGTGGGCTGCTTGGGGGAGATTCCTGTCGTGCGCAGCCCAGACGCAGGTACAGATAGAATTGCATGGCAGGAATTATGCAGAGTTGGGTGGTGACATGGAATAGGCTTTATAATGTGGGGAGACACATGTAAGGGAAAGTCAGTGTGCTTTACTGTTTTCACTGTAGGAACACTCCATTACTCTCCTATGAAGATGGGGACCACATGGGGTACTTTCACTTCCCTAGGGCCTAAAAATTCCAGACACGCACCAAAGTAGACTGTAAGTTGTGTAAAAAGAAGTATTCTGCTGAGTCCAAAGCCATATCTGTACTGCTTATGGGTCCAACAGAAATGTCATATTCCTCTGACTCAGCTCATTACCAGAGCCTGACTGGGTTGACCCTGCCAGGCTGGATTAATTACCTTCCTCCCCAAGCTGTAGAATCAGAGACTTATCCCTTCACTGCAAGTATTCCAAGGGCCAAGTTCTTCTCTCCAAGAGGGAGAGATGGGGTGGAGCTGCAGGTTTTCCATCACCAGCTGTCACCCGGTACCAGGTACCAGGCCTGATCCGGGTCCATGCCATGAAGTCAGCAAGAGGGGAAGGGGGCTTTTCAGAGACCATGTGGCATGAGACCCCTAAACGGCTCCATCTTGAAATATCCCGGAGGCCTTTGCAGAAAGGAGGGAGCAGGTGCAGAGAGGTGATGTGTCGCTGCAGGATAGGGCAGAAGGGCCTTCCTGTCAGCCTCCTCCAAACTCTTTTAAAAGGTCTTGCACAGGAAGAGGAGCTCTCTCTGGGGTGTGGTCTTGCTGAGGAAGACTAGTGCTGGAGCCTGGTGCCATGGAAAGTTGGAAGGAGGAACCCCCTGACTGTCCCAGGACTCAGGATTGCGCCTTGGAGAGAGTCCAGGGCCAGTGAGGAGAAGCCTGGACCTCTGCATAAGGAGAAGAGATGCCCAGAAGGGGAAGGAGGTGAAAGGCTGGTGTAGGGAGCCAGTGAAGACAGCTCCCTGCTGAGTTCACCCCCTTGGAAGCCAGGAGGGTGGCGAAAAGTGCTCCAAGTAGCTAGGGCATCAGGAGTGAAAAGAGGCCAAAATTGTGAAAATCAGCCATATGGGGGTTGAGATATACCCCCCGGAAGGTTGGCGACTTTTAACCTCTGAGCTGACCGACGACGAAGCACGTGGGGCTCTGCCGCTGGTCTTGTCCCCGGGGTGAGTTAGGTCCCGGGGGCTGCCCCCAGAAGCTGGAGAATCTGAGGAGCACCATCATGCCTTCAGAAAAGATGCCCACAGGGCCCAGTTTTCCCCTGGCCCCCTCATGAGTCAGGGAGCACCGTTGCGCTCCCCGTGGAGGTGCCCCAAAGGGGTGCCAGGAGCCCACCCTGGCCCTTGATGAAACTGGAGGGTGGGGAGCACCATTGTGCCCCCGCGAAGAGGTTTCTGGGGCCCAGGATCCCCAACTCCGGGCTCCGGTGGCTGCGGTGAAGAGGAGGGGAGTGCCATTGCACTCCCCGCAGCGGACAAAGTCGGGGAGCGCCATCGCGCTCCGGTGAAGATCTCCTTGGGGCCCGGGACCCCCAACTCTGGGCCCCAGTGTCCGCTGCACGGAGAGGGGAGTGCCATCACACTCCCCCATGACAGAAGGAAGGAAGGGGGTATAACATTCTCCCGAGGCCCCGCCAGAGCAGCGGCAGCCTCCATGTCTGCCTGCAGGAGCAGGCAGACCAGAACAGCAGTGACGGCTGCTGTGGCACTGGCCAGTCGGGGAGCTGGCGGGAGTAGCCTGGGGTGGGCTACTTGAGCTGCTCTCTAACGAATCTGCATGAAAGGAGTCCAGGTGGGATTGAGCCCCCAACAAAAGAGATATTGTGGAGTGAGGCCGCCAGCAGGGCAGCGTGGCTCTCCCCGGAGCAGCTGGAGAGCCATTGCTCTAATATGCACATGCATGCCGAAAGTGCCACTAGGATGGGGCCCATGGGCAGGGCCCTCACTCCAAGTTATGGTAAACCCACTGCATTAGAGGGCAAGATGATGTGCATACATGGGAGTGCTGGTACTAGACCCCACCTGAGGGAGGGTGGTAATCTTATGCAATGTCACAAAGTAATTCCAACAGCTTATGTATATTTGTAAATTGTTGGATGGTATTGTGTGTGTTTAATAACTGTACTCTTCCTTTTATATAGCAAAGTACAGACTGGATAACCAATTATTAAGTATTATCTCTGCGTACTTGTAAATGGCATTTATTAGCCCACACCACCTCACTTGAGTAAGCCTTGGACTCAAGTGCTAAATTGAGGTGTTAGGCTCCAAGTGGAGGACAAATGTAGACATGTGGTTTGTGCAGGCCTCACAGATACTCCAACACTCAGCACCATTAATCATACATTATGAGTTTGGAGGTGTGGGAGCGAGTCCGCCACGCCACCGTCCCACTCCAACACCGCCAAACCCATGTGCGCACCCCAGCCAAATTATGACTTTTTTAGTCACTGGTGGGTGGTTTTTGGCATCCCCAAGGCAATGCCTATGAATTAGGCACCACAATGGGAACATCACAGGCTGTACCTGCATGGCATGGACTGGTGAAATCCATGCCCTGTAGGTACTGGGGTGCATGCACACTGGGAGGCACAACATGTGCTCCCCTGCATGGACCCCATGGCCCTTTGTTTCCTCTCTGCCATGGCTTTTCATGAGGAGGGACTGCCATAGGTGGTGGAGAGGAAACTCATAATATGCTTGGGGGGAACTGCGATGGTCCCACCAAGCATACTGCAGCCTAAAGACCCCTGCACCACCACCAGGAATCTCTGATCCCTGGCGGTTGCAGCAGTGCAATGGCAGTCCAACCAACGAACTTGCAATGGGGTAATCGGACTACCTACGCGGGGGTCGCTGAACCCCTGAGCCACGGTGAGTCTTCCGGTCCATGGACTTCAGGACTCATAATCAGGCCCTAAGAGAAAATACATTTATTTTTGTGACTGCTCAAAGAATTTCAGGACTGCTCCTGAAAAAGTATGACAGACCTCGTTTTCCATAAGTACACAGGTGTGTAATATTTATGTATGAAGAATATTTTTCGGGGGTGTACAATTCTTCATACAGTAGTGTAATTCAAATATGCTTCTGCACACTGTTTTTTAACCCCTTGCATGTGCATGACGGAACAACGCCATCATGAGCCATGGGCGGCATGTGCTCATGATGGTGTGGTTCCGTCATGCGGCTACCGCTCTGCCCACGGGGCATTAATTCCCCGCGTGCGGGTGAATTAATGAGTGGGCTGGGCCGTGACAGAATCACGCCGTCATGATCACATGCCGCCCGTGACTCATGACGGCGTGGTTCCGTCACGATCACAGCAGCTCTGTGATCAACCCCCACGCCATGGCGAAATTCGTGCCGCGGCGAAGGGATTAAAGTGTTTTTCCGAAATGGTAAAAGCTTTCCTTTGGCAAAATCCCAATCCCAATAATTTGGGAGGTGGTACCTTCCCAGGGTCACTAAAATTCATTTCCATGCGTTTCCGTGGTAGGATATTACCTGCAAGTTATTGATGAATAGAATCAAACTTAAGAGTTTGTGGATATTAGCTGACGTTAACTGTTGTATCATCACAGAAAGGCCCAAAGAGCTATCCCTACTGCGAAATTCACAAAAAGAAATTCATAAATTTCTAATTTGCAAATACACCTTCTACTTTGAATATCCCACGAATCCAGATTCATTGAATCGCCACAAAAAGGAAGGACATTTGTGCGCCTAAGTTGAACTTGAATGCTCAAAATGCTATAATCATGTAGCCCCTGGTCACTCAAGGAAATCTTGAGGGACATACATTCACGTTGTTTATCAATATATCACAATGAAGAGTTATTGTGATATATTGGTAAACAACCTGATTCCAGGCTTCCATGTTCGCCGAGGGTCACTGACGTCCTGTACAGTGCTCCGACGAATACCTGGAGTCGATAAGGCACATAAAAGTAACAGGCTACCAGGAAATGGGAGCAGCATCTTACACATTTCATGCAATCGATGTGACCGAAAGTAATTCCGAATTTAGAAGAATTAGGCAAAAGGCGGTAGTGTGTTTAAAAAAAGTTAGATTTCTTTTAGACATTGTATATTGCTGCACTAACAAATGTGAACACATTTCCTAGGCTGTTAACATTCACGGCTTAAAATTGGTATTTTTCACTACCACTAACTGCCACCCAATATAAAACCAAACAGTAATATCACCCGCATCCCAAAACACATTGCCGCTAGGAAGTAACAGCCTTATCACTAATTCACATTCAGTTTTGCTGCAGTATCTTTTTTTCTTTTCACCCCCTCCAAGTGCATGAATTAACAGACTGCGGTGCTGCGTCTCACAGCAGACGTCAGTAATGGCGTCTCATCCATTTTACCCACATATCTCTGTTACGAGCCCTCCTTCACCAACCCATGGCTCCTCGTAAACTGCATTGCCTTTAATGCGCAAATTGTTTTTTTCTTGCTAGCAAAACTCATGGGGCGAAGAAGGGATTTGCATTCCAACTCAAAACTACTGTGTGTATCCTTCACAACAGGAAAGATTGGAATAGCCTCCGTGTTTAGGCTTGTTTTGCGTATATGTACGTGCTGGAAATACATTGTGCTGAGCCATGCATTACTTTAAAGGGAAGAACCCCCTAGTGTCGCATGGTTCTCATTGCTGGACCTGCCACCCACACCCTTTCTAAATTATAGAATAAAACTAACTCCACTTCGTGTGTGGAGGATGAACCAGTCCTTGTGCAATTTGTGACATCTTTTCCCTAAACACCTTCTCTGATGATGGCGTCGCTGTTAATTCTTCTCCATACAATGACATACACTCGGACCCTGGAACATATCTTTCCGCCTCCCCCTGTTGTGCATTGTCTAATGGGTGGAGAAGTTATCTAATGAAAGTGCAGATGAAACCAAACCAGTCTGTGATGCAGTAATAGTGATGTAAGCCTTACACAGCACAGGCTCAGTCTTTCAAACGTTGTTTTGATTCTATGGCCTGTGCTGCTGATGGAGCGAGATAGAAAACAAAATTTTGTTTAAACTCGCAAAGTCATATTTCCATAACATGAATAATAATATTAATGATTTGTGATATGTTGTACTAATACAACTTAGATTAAACTTTACATGTGGGGGGACTAACATATGTGCTCATAAACGTGCATAAATGTTGCATCTTTTTGTTCGTGCAAAATAATAAAATAAATTATTGTTTTCGTTTTTGTCATTACTAACTGCTGCAAACTTAAAAGAAGCATGTGCTTGTTTTGCTTTTCCTTGTCTGTGTGATGTCATTTCTACTATTCTAGGTGCATATGGGTCTCATGAAGAAAAACGGAGACTGGTAGATATAAACGCTGCTTTATTTGTTTGCAATGGCTAGGTAACATTTGATTAATCGGGTGGGTTAATTAATTAGTAAAACTTGGGGTGGATACAGAATTTACATTATTTCTTACATTAATACTTTTCTTGTGTTTGTTTTATATTAGAAATCATAAGTTGCCTGCTTTTGGGCCTAGTCATTTGAACCGCAGAAAAAGAGCTGACATATAATTCTGCAGAAAGTCACGAGACGCCCATTCTGAATTAAAGCGTTTATTGAAGCTGCATTCACAAAGCAAAAACTGATGAGCTGACATCATTCTGTCGGACATGGCCAAGGTCGAAAGTGAACATTTTGTCAGTCCTTAACTTGGCATCCGCGGAAGTTGTATTGAAAGTCTATGGACGCTGCGAGAATGACTTAATACATTTGTTGCAATCTCAGGAAGCTTCTGGCTTCACGTGAAAGAGACAATGGTCCTTATGAGACTTGATTTTATGGAACTTTTTGAGAATTGGGTGACATGTCACTCGTCACTCTCAGCCAATGGGACGTCGAGGATTTCTGAAAACTTTCCTTTGCTAGTTTAGTTAGCGTAGAAAGGTATAAAAAGTCATGCCCTTAGGGTTGGGCTGGCTGCTGCTTTCTGACTTTCCGATGAGGGCGAAGTGCTGCTGGACTTTGCGTGGAGCACGTAAGAATCCTCAAAGAACTTTACTTTAATTTCTATCTATTTAGCTTATTTAGGGACTTAGGTTTTAGAAATGCTAAACTTTAAATATTCACTTTGATTTTTGATTCATTTGCTTAAATTGTATTTTCTCTTAATTCTTTACAATCATGCTTGCTTTATTGCTAATAAAATTCATTTATAAAACTATCAACTTATATACCATAATTTAGTAAATAAAATCTTACTTTTGACAAACAAGCTGGTCTTGGTTATTCAGAAGTGCAGGTTACTATTAGCTAGATCACGTCGCCTATGGTGGTCGTTTAAATGGTTGGGTTTTATTCTAATGACAATATTCTTTCAGCAAATGTATAAATATGTATATAGTTTGTAGATAATGTGTTTATAGATTTATTCTGACCACCTGATTCAGTAGGCCCAAAATATATCAGGTTCATAAATGGGTCCATATTTAGTATAGAATTTTGTTTATAGGTTATGAAGTTGGGTAGCGTTGTTTATGATATATTTTCTATAGCCCGCTGGATCAATTCTCTGGTAGCAGAAATTGATGGTTGCTAAGAGGTAACCAAGGTAATATGTTGGTTGCTAAGGGTTGCGTTATGGTATGGAAATAGGATCGATGTTCTAACACATGTTAAGTTCGTTTTTCGTGCCTATCTGTAAGCTATACCGGTATAGATTGTGTGGCGAGAAATTAGTCACGCAAGCCATCTGTTCTGTTTGTAGTGATATCGCCGAGTATCACAAGAGGTATCGCCGTGTACCATAGTGTTGTCGCCGAGCAGCACAGTTTTAGGGCTAGGTCTGAATCTTGTATAGTGAGGGTTTTCTAAGAAATTAGAGCAGCATGAGAATAGGGACAAAGCGCCTTCCATAAAACTCACTGTGATAAGAGTATTAGTTATATTCGAGCTTGAGTGAAGGGTAAATTAACGTCGGTGCATGATTATCTATAAACAGGTTAGAGTCCTGTACGGGTACATGCTTCATATCTATAAACAGGTGAGAGCCCTGTACGGATAAAGTCGTTATTTTGCTAACGGTGCATGATTTCTATAAACAGGTGAGAGTCCTGTACGGATTTCATGTGTGTTTGAAATTAGGGAATTTTCCGTATGAAAGTGCGAGTTTGAATTGTA
This sequence comes from Lissotriton helveticus, assembly GCF_964261635.1. Classification (NCBI taxonomy): domain Eukaryota; kingdom Metazoa; phylum Chordata; class Amphibia; order Caudata; family Salamandridae; genus Lissotriton; species Lissotriton helveticus. The sequence continues at coordinate 1,628,942,407 of NC_136063.1, read as the reverse complement.
TTTTATGTTCAAGTGGAACTCTTAGAACTTTCACTTCGCGGTGGGTTCAGAGCAAAGCGAGTTCATAATTATACGTGTTAGAAGGGTGGGGTAAGGTTACTCTACTGACAATTGAATATTATCCTTAGTGTGAATAGCGCCGTCTATTCCGAAGTGTGGATACTTGAATGTATGTAAACTATCCTAAATAGTGAAACGAACAGATGTTGTCTTTATAGTCATCGTTAAGAATTAATTTACACTGAAAAGTGTTCTTAAAATGGCGCTGTGAAAAGATTTTGTGAAGGAGGGGTAAGCGCCAGGAGTGAGAAACGAGAAACCGCAGCTGCTGTGTACGTCACAGAGCCGCGCTGGGATTGGGTGACCTACGTCACAAGCTGTATTCTGATTGGCTCTTGAGTCTCTGACAGCCTGTGAGCTGATTGGTAGTTCGGAAAAACTCCAAATTTATTGGTTGAGCAGAAAAGTGACGTAGCTCAACTGTCATTGGCTTGTTGGTGTGTTTCGCGCACGGATTGGTTGTTTTACGGAACATCCCGGAAATATTTTACGAACGATTTTGTGAATTAGATTTAACTTTAAAAATGAGTTATCATTTTAAACATGTTGAGAAAAAGTCAACATTATTTCAGAAATTCAAGAATTTATTTTCACCTGACAAGAAAATCGAAACGCGAGGTGGTAAACTACTTCATAAGTATAAAACACCTGCAGCGTATATGGAAGGTGAATACGGATATCATACTGTCTTATGGTTCGATAATTGGAAACGTTATACTAAAAATGACGGTGTTTTAACTTGGCCTGATGAAGGTTCATTTAATGTAAGAGTCTTAAGAAATTTACGAGAGAAAATGAATGCTCTTGTTCCTAAACCGAGACCAACTCAATTTGAAGCTTTAGTTGAGTGGGAAGATGAGATGTGTCAGTTACAAAGAGAAGCTAGTGGAATTAAAAGACCTTCTAAAAATCCATCTTGGAAAAGAGAAACTCATGAAGATAGATTGCGAATGTGGAGACAGGGAAATATGAGTGAAGGATTGTATTTAATTCATGAAATGGTAATGGGTACTCCTACAGGGAAATCTATGGAAAGTGAATCTGAGGATGCAGTTATGGAAGAAATATATACAACTGCTAGAAAGAATCAGCCTAATCAGCCTTTGAGACCTCCTAGATCATGGTCTACTCCGGTGGTTTCTACTGAAACTTCACCGAGTGCACCTCCAATTAGTGAAGCTCCTAAACTTTATCCAAATAATTGTGAAATCACTGAAACTCCTAGAAGATCAGAATTTGAGAATGTTCGAAATGAAGGTAGACATTTTACAATGACTCCAAGAGCAAGGGAACCTCCAAAAGATTATACAAGAGAGACAAGAAATGTTGAAGATGTTGATTATAATGAATATATAAGATCAAAGGAAGAATTAATAAAAAGAATGACAAAAGGCATGGAAGCCGTCACAGTCCCAGTAACAATTGGTCCTGTTCAACCCGTATTTGAGCAAAGAGAAACAAACAAAACTGGATTAACTATTCCTTTAAATACAGAAATTCAAAAGGCTGCTGAAAGATTTTATTCAGATTTATCTGAAATAAACACTTCTAAATCGAGAATGCCTGATTTAACCTTTAATGAGGATTTATCTCCAAAAACACCAATGGGTGCTGTATCAGATATAGGGAGTCCTGAAGTCAGGGTAACCACACCAAAACTTGACGTGGCCAAATTAAAAGCGAATATCGAAGAATTAATAATTGGAACAATTGGTCCAGATAGTTTAAATTACTATCGAGATGATGAACTACTGTTCATTTGCAAAAGCATTCAGTGGAAAACGAAAAACAAATATGATCAACTAGAGGATCTAGCAGCAGAACTTGAAATCGATGTGAGTAAACAAAAGAATTTTGCAAAACATTACAGATTAGAGTTTTCAGAAAGTGACATTGAGAGTTTAAACTCAATGGGAAGAATAGTTCATATTAAAGATTTGATTGTCTATATCAAAAAGCTAGGAGAACTGAATAAATGGAGAGTAAAATGGACGAAAAAGAAGGAAGATGAAAGATTGGATAAATTGTCAAAACAATTTCCAATGAGAGAAGTTGCAGGTGGAGGATATGTTCATATCCCGTGGTCGAGACAAGACATTCTGTTATTTACAAATGATTTTCCAAAATTGAGGGAAAAACCAGTTGAGTGGTACAGGCAAGTTGATAGATTTATCAAAGTGTCAAAAGTTCTGTGGATTGATTTAGATGGATTTTTTGACATTGTTGTTCCATCTGATCTTTGGACAGAATGCAAAATATCGATTAGTTGGCCAAAAGCAGAACCTGAACGAATTAAAGAAACAGGTGCTCCAAATCCACTTGTAATGGATTTCTATGAGAAAGTAATTGTTTGGATGAAAAACAAAATTCCACCCAAAGAAGTTGATTGGGTTAAAATAGAAAGAACAGAGCAGGAAACAAAAGAATCAGTTCATTCCTTTTATGAAAGACTACTGTTAATCTTTAAACAATACAGTGGTTATGAAAAATTAGATGAAAAAGACATGAGTCATTTTGTCTATAGATTTGTTTATGGATTAAAACCTGAAATTGGAGAAATGATCAGAACTAGTATTGTCGGATGGCAATCACTATCTGTAGATGATATTCTAAGAAAAGCAAAGTATTGCAGTGATGAAATAGAAGTAAAACAGAAGAAGCTGAAGGAGAAAGCCATGTGGGCTCAGGTAAAAGTGGCTGAACAACAGATTGCCAGCATGGGTAATAAGAACACTAATTTTGTTCAAACTGGAAATACAAACCAGATACAAGGAAAGTTTAAAAGTAATAATTTCCCAAAGAAATTTAGCCCAAAGATTGAGGAGTTAAAGCAAAGATTACCTTGTTTTAATTGTGGCGAAATTGGACATTGGAGGGACGAGTGTCCTCATCCTCCTAAAAACTTAAAGAATCCCTTATTGAATCCACAGATGCAGAATGGTGTTGACCTGCAGCGACAGCTACAGATGCAACAGGGGTTAAACGAATTTAATATTCAGCGACAGTTACAGCAACAGCAACAACAACAGGTGAATAATCGTCAAGACCAATTACCACAACCACCTTTTCCGAATTGTGGGGGAGTTCAAAAATATAATCCAAACGTGGGATTTCAGGGAAGTGAACAGGTAATAAAACCACAGAAACAGCAAAAGCAGCAAAGGGTTCAAATGCAAAATGCGTCACAACAATTCTTATTAACAGAAAGTCAAGACAGCGATTCTGATGATTATTGCTGACGGTGCCCGAGAGAGGAGGAAGAGTGTGTTGTTGGAGCCACTCTTGAGGTTGACCAGTCTGGTCCTTATGTAAACGGGAAAGTTAATGATGTAGACATCACTTTTCTAGTGGACACTGGTGCTACCCGTTCTACTGTTAGATCAGTGGAAATTGAAAACCTACCTCTCTCAGGGGATACCATCCAAGTTGTCGGAGTAAGTAATCAACAAATTAAAACTGACTTAACTGATCCAGTACCAGTTGAAATTGGAAACTACAAAGATAAACACAGATTTGTGGTTTGTAATAGTAGTCCAGTAAATCTATTAGGCAGAGACATCCTATGTAAAATGAATTGTAGAATATATTGTTCTCCTGATGGAGTTGAGTTACAAACAATGGAGGAAGATGGTTTATACAGAATGACAATGATGATGATAGAAGCAGAAGAAACAAAATTGTTTCCTACATTTGAAGAAAAAGATCTACCTGAAGAACTCAAAGGAACAGTGAAATCTGAAATATGGGATTTTACTGGAAATGAAATGGGTCTGATGAAAAATGTAGATCCAGTAAAGATTACATTGAAACAAGGAATAGAATTTCCAAACACTCCACAGTATAAAATGAAAACAGAAACAATTGAAGGTATTACACCTATAATTGAAAAATTAATCAAGCAAGGTGTATTAAAGGAAATGAAGAGTAGCTCTTGTAATTCACCAATTATGGGAGTTAAGAAGTCTAATGGAACATTTAGAATCGTACAGGATTTGAGAAAGGTTAATCAAATTGTCGTTCCATGTTGTCCTGTGGTTCCAAATCCAGCAGTAATTCTATTTCAGATTCCACATGATGCTGAATGGTATACAGTCATTGACCTTTGCAATGCATTCTTTACTGTTCCCTTACATCCAGACAGTTATGAAATATTTGCTTTCAGATTCCAAGGTAAGACCCTTGGATGGACAAGAATCCCTCAGGGCTATACAGAAAGTCCTTCAATCTTTAACGAACTGTTAAAAAGATCATTAGAAGACCTAGATTTACCAGGTAGGTCTACGCTAGTGCAGTATATTGATGATTTGCTGATAGCTGCAAAGACAAGAGAAAATTGTGTAACAGACACAATAATTCTGTTAAATCGCCTTGCAGAAGAAGGACATAAAGTGTCCCCAGCAAAACTACAGTTTTGCAAACAAGAAGTAAAATATCTTGGTCACAGAATTGCAAAGGGAAAAAGACAAGTAACAATAGAGAGAATAAAAATGATTCAAGCAATGTTACCACCAAGAACACAAAGACAGGTCAGAATGTTCTTGGGAATGGTAGGTTACTGTCGACAATGGATAAGTGGATTTTCAGTAATTGCAAAACCACTACAAAGACTGACCAAATCAGATGTAAAAGATCCAATTATTCTAAATGATGCTGAGATGGAATCTTTTGAAAACCTGAAAAAGAGCTTATGCCAAGCTCCTGCTTTAGGCATGCCAAATTATGAGAAAGATTTTGAACTGTATTGCAGTGAAAGAGAAGGATGTGCATTATCTGTGTTAATTCAGAGACATGGAAATTTAAAGAAACCTATTGCATACTTCTCTGCAGTTCTTGATCCAATTGCAAAAGCATTACCGGGTTGTTTAAAAGCAGTTGCAGCTACAAGTATCAGCCTTGAACAAAGTGAAGGAATCATTATGGGATTTCCTGTGAAAGTTTTTGTGCCTCATTCAGTTGAAATATTATTGACAAGAGGTAAGACTCAACATCTAACAAGTAGCAGATTGACAAAATATGAGAAAATCATACTGGGAGCAGATAATGTTTCGATTTCAAGATGTTTGAATCTGAATCCTTCTACATTACTGCCTGATTCTGAAATTGTTGATGACATTGAGACAGAACATGAATGTTTAGATGTCATGGAATTCTGCACTAAACCAAGAAAAGACATCAAAGACAGACCTTTGTCTGAATCGGATTATGTCTACTTTGTAGATGGGTCATGTTTAAGATCCGAAGGAGGTGTCTTGAAAGCTTCATACTCAGTTTGTACAGTCGTAGATGTTGAAGAAGCATCATGTCTTGAAGGAGTTCGTTCAGCACAAGTGGCTGAATTGATTGCTTTAATTCGTGCATGTGAAATATCAAAAGATATAAGAGTTACCATCATTACTGATAGTCAGTATGGGTACGGAGTTGTGCATGATTATGGACAACTCTGGTCACAGAGAGGATACATGACATCAACAGGATCACCAATTAAAAATGCAGTTTTCATTAGGAGATTAATTGAAGCAATACAATTACCAAAAGAAATTGCCATTGTCAAATGTGCAGCGCACACTAGGGGAACTGATTATATTTCCAAGGGAAATGCCTTCGCAGATGAAACAGCAAAGTACTGCGCAAGGAAAAATTATTCTTACAATCGGGAGAGGAGTAAAGAAACTGATTCAAATTCATTAATGCTAACAACTGTTGTAGAGACATGGCATGAGATTAGAGATTTACAAAACGAAGCAGAAGATGATGAAAAAGACTTGTGGTTAAGATCAGATTGTAGACCACGTGAAGAAGATGGAGTGTGGGTTTACAAAGATGGCAGAGTAGTTTTACCAAATTGTTTGATTGCTGATATGGCCAGATTATATCATGGTCCAGCACATCTAGGAAGAGATTCTATGGTCAGACTTTTCAGAGAAACATGGTTCAATACCAAGTTTAGAACTATTGCTGAATCTTTTTGTCAAAGGTGTTTGTCATGCCAACAAATGAATCCAAACAGAAAATCAGTGGTGGGGACAGGAATAATTGGTCGAGAAGGTGGTCCCTTTACCAGGTTACAAATGGATTTCATTGAAATGCCCTTACACAATTGTTTGAAATATGTACTTGTAATTGTTTGCTTATTCTCAAGATGGGTAGAGGCTTTCCCTACACGACATTGTGATTCAATAACAGTAGCAAAACTAGTGCTAAGAGAAATCATCCCAAGGTACGGTTTTCCAGTCACTATTGAGAGTGATGGAGGAAGCCATTTTGATAACAAACTGATGAAATTAATTTGCGAAGCTTTGAGCATTGAGCAGAAAATACACTGTGCATACAGACCAGAGGCATCAGGTGTAGTTGAACAAATAAATGGAACAATCAAAAACAGAATTGGAAAAATGTGTCTTGAAACAGGAATTAAGTGGACTGATGCTCTTCCACTTGTTTTGATGTCAATAAGAAGTACACCAGATAAAAAGACAGGTTTGAGTCCTCATGAAATTTTAATGGGAAGAGTTATGAGACAAGCTTTTGTACCTGTAGGTAAACTGTTGAGCATAAATGACAGTGCAATTTTGGATTACTGTAAAAGGTTATCTGATATGGTAACTTCTGTGTCTAATCAGGTGGGAACTGAAACACAATCAAATGAAAAGGTTTTGACTCATGATCTGAGACCTGGCGATTGGGTCAGAACGAAAGTACATCGGAGGAGGAATTGTCTAGCTCCTAGATGGCAGAAACCTAGGCAGATAATCTTGATCACTACTAATGCTGTAAAGTGCAGAGGATTGAAACGTTGGATACATCCTAGTCATACTATTCCAGTACCAACTCCTGAGAGTTCTGATGTTGAAAGTGACACCACAGATGATTCTGATTCTGAGGCAGAAGACAGAACAGAAGGTGAAATAATTCCAGATTCTGAAGATCGACAAGAAAGTCGACATCTGGAAACTGTGCCTGTGAATGGAAATGTAACAAGAAAAGACTTAGAAATCATTGAAATAGATTCTGAAGGTGAAGAGAATCTGTTAAAAGGAAAGATAACTGAGGATTCGGTTGTCTCCATTGAAGACAGAGAAGCTGAACAAAAGGAAGTTTCAGACCAGGAGAGTATCGAAAGGCAGAGAACAAGCTCTGAAGTAAGGAACAAATATCCAAAATCTGGGAAGTTAGAGGTAATTGAAGAAGAGGAAGAGAACGAATTACCGAGTACCAGTGATGGAAGACAAAGTGAAGTTCCTGAAGGAGTGAAATTGCCGAATAGAGAAGTTCCTGAGTCAATTGAAATTTCAGACTACGAAACTGAAGAAAGTGACGTGGAAAGTGAAAGTGAAAAGAGAAAGAAAAGGACTTGGAAGTCAGAATCAAATAATTCTGAACCAAAGAAGAAGTACGTGAGAAAAGCAGACTACTGGCCTGGTGGAAGATTGAGAGTCAGATTGATCAAAAAGCCAATAGAACAAGTTGAAGAAATCAGTAGTCAAAAGAGTCCTGGAAAAGAAGTTGGAGTTGGAAGAAAAATTGAAGTGATATCAAGAAAAGGGAAGAGGATAATAAGACCAAATCAAAAATACAAGTCTCCTGAGTGGACTTACTTAGTAATTCCACCTGTTATTGACATATATGATAGTAGTGAAGAAGAAAACGAAATCCAAGAAATTAGTGACAATGATTGAAGTACAGAAATATTAAATTGGCAAAAGGCTGAAGAAATCTTGTTAGTTGACACAAGGTCGAAGAAAAACTGTTTTTAGTTAAAAGAAACTTATGTATGACATAAGGTCGAAGAAATCTTGTTTAGGGTTTTAAGAGAAAGAAAAATATATTTTAAAAGGGGGGTGTAAATATATTTAGAAATTTTAAAATTTATTTTTATTTCTGAGGCTAAATTTAACCAAAAATGCCTTATGTTAAGGAGAACACTTCAAAATGTTCTGTTTTTAAAAGATGCTGTAAGATGACTCTGGTATGTCTGCTCATTTTAGTTCTGCTCTGGTTGGTTCTAGCTGTGATTATCCCTTTAGAAATGAATAGAGAATTACACAAAGTTAATTTAACAAGCAAAGCTCTGGTTAGCCAAACTAAACATAGTGCATCTGCAAAAGTTATTGATCATCAGCCTAACATTCATCAAGATAAATCAATAGGTGATTTTTCAAGTAATACATTCACAAAGCTTTTGAGTGAATATGTCAAGGTAATGGATGCAAAAGACTGTTATGTCTGTGTTAAGTTACCTGCTTCTGTTTCTGAGGGAGTAACATATAATATGCTTCCTCTCACTTATGCTGTAACATGTAGTGTATTAACTAGTTTATTTTATCAAAATGGACGTTTAGAATATTACTATTCAAATTATGATGAGATTTTTGCTAATGTTAAGATTGATAATGCTTTAAATAAGCATAAGAAAGCAAAACAAATGAGAGAATATTTCCTTGTTACTAACGAACTCACATATGAGTATGCTTACAAGAATAATCTAACATGTAAATTAAGTGCTGAAGGAAAGAAATTTTTGAATATGGTTGAAGAGAGAAGAGCAATTTATAAAAGGAATGAATTAGTCAAGCAGACTAAAACTGCTTTCTGGCAGAAAGAGGATGAGAAGTTAAATGGTAAAATGCTTGAAAATATTGCAATTCACATAGACAAACCTGTTAGTGGAAAACTTTGCATTAGAAGAGATAACACACTTTTTGATAATTATTTTGTAGGTGCAAGTAACTGTGAAGATACTTATCAGATTATGGGAGGTTGGGGATTTAAAGGTGGAAAAGATCCTATCTTTCCTGGGATTTATTTTGTTTGTGGTGACAAGGCCTACTACAACCTTCCAGACCATTGGTATGGAACTTGTTATGTGGGAATTGTTTTTCCTAAAGTGTTTCATGTTGACAGAGATTCAGAAGGATTGTTTAAAATTCATAATTATGTAAATAGAGCTAAAAGAGAAACTTTTACTGAAGTTCTGGGAGATATTTTTCAAGCTGTAATTCCTTTTGTTGGTATAACCCTAAATGCAGGGAGAATCAGAAAATTGTCCACTATAGTTGATAAATTATCAACTGACACTGCTGATGGATTTCAATTAGTGAATGTTGAAGTTATTGCAATTAGATCTATGGTAATTCAAGACCGTCTTGCTTTAGACATACTCCTAGCAAAAGAGGGAGGAGTCTGTGGCATTTTACATGTTCAACATTGCTGTACATATATACCTGACGAAAGTAAAAATATTGAAATGTATATTAAGAATATTACACAAATGCATTCAGAGATAATTCCTTTAGAAGAAGAAGATTTTACAGGGAAACTTTCAAAAAGGTTTCAAGCAATTAAAAACTGGTTTCATAATATCGGAAGTTCAATTCTTGGCAAGATTCTGGCACCTTTGATTGTAATAGTATTCATTTTTATTTTGACCAAATTAGGTTGTTTGTTACATAAAAGAAAGAAACAGTTGAAAGAAAAGAAAAGAATCTATAAACTCAGAAAAGAAGAAGAAAGGGAGATCGAATTACAGGAATTACATAGAGAGCGTCATGTTAATTGCAAAGATTATGCAGAAACAGACTTTTAGGTTTACTGATACAAATGAATTTGAATCGATTTCTTATAAATGTAATTTACCAAAATTTTGAGTGCTGGTGTGGTGATTTGTTAATCACCAGATGAGGGAGTTGATGGAGCGAGATAGAAAACAAAATTTTGTTTAAACTCGCAAAGTCATATTTCCATAACATGAATAATAATATTAATGATTTGTGATATGTTGTACTAATACAACTTAGATTAAACTTTACATGTGGGGGGACTAACATATGTGCTCATAAACGTGCATAAATGTTGCATCTTTTTGTTCGTGCAAAATAATAAAATAAATTATTGTTTTCGTTTTTGTCATTACTAACTGCTGCAAACTTAAAAGAAGCATGTGCTTGTTTTGCTTTTCCTTGTCTGTGTGATGTCATTTCTACTATTCTAGGTGCATATGGGTCTCATGAAGAAAAACGGAGACTGGTAGATATAAACGCTGCTTTATTTGTTTGCAATGGCTAGGTAACATTTGATTAATCGGGTGGGTTAATTAATTAGTAAAACTTGGGGTGGATACAGAATTTACATTATTTCTTACATTAATACTTTTCTTGTGTTTGTTTTATATTAGAAATCATAAGTTGCCTGCTTTTGGGCCTAGTCATTTGAACCGCAGAAAAAGAGCTGACATATAATTCTGCAGAAAGTCACGAGACGCCCATTCTGAATTAAAGCGTTTATTGAAGCTGCATTCACAAAGCAAAAACTGATGAGCTGACATCATTCTGTCGGACATGGCCAAGGTCGAAAGTGAACATTTTGTCAGTCCTTAACTTGGCATCCGCGGAAGTTGTATTGAAAGTCTATGGACGCTGCGAGAATGACTTAATACATTTGTTGCAATCTCAGGAAGCTTCTGGCTTCACGTGAAAGAGACAATGGTCCTTATGAGACTTGATTTTATGGAACTTTTTGAGAATTGGGTGACATGTCACTCGTCACTCTCAGCCAATGGGACGTCGAGGATTTCTGAAAACTTTCCTTTGCTAGTTTAGTTAGCGTAGAAAGGTATAAAAAGTCATGCCCTTAGGGTTGGGCTGGCTGCTGCTTTCTGACTTTCCGATGAGGGCGAAGTGCTGCTGGACTTTGCGTGGAGCACGTAAGAATCCTCAAAGAACTTTACTTTAATTTCTATCTATTTAGCTTATTTAGGGACTTAGGTTTTAGAAATGCTAAACTTTAAATATTCACTTTGATTTTTGATTCATTTGCTTAAATTGTATTTTCTCTTAATTCTTTACAATCATGCTTGCTTTATTGCTAATAAAATTCATTTATAAAACTATCAACTTATATACCATAATTTAGTAAATAAAATCTTACTTTTGACAAACAAGCTGGTCTTGGTTATTCAGAAGTGCAGGTTACTATTAGCTAGATCACGTCGCCTATGGTGGTCGTTTAAATGGTTGGGTTTTATTCTAATGACAATATTCTTTCAGCAAATGTATAAATATGTATATAGTTTGTAGATAATGTGTTTATAGATTTATTCTGACCACCTGATTCAGTAGGCCCAAAATATATCAGGTTCATAAATGGGTCCATATTTAGTATAGAATTTTGTTTATAGGTTATGAAGTTGGGTAGCGTTGTTTATGATATATTTTCTATAGCCCGCTGGATCACTGCTACCTTTGTTTGTTCCATTTCTGTAACAGTTCTCTCATGTAAGGTAACTGGTTCTATTGTACAGTGCTCTGACACCTTCGGGTAAAGTCCGCGCTTTATAAAAATGCATTAAATAAAATAAATACAATATTTCAGACAGTTTTTGGCGGGCCTGTTTATAATTCACACACTACCAAGAGTTATTATTTGAGACAAGAAGAAGACGAGTTGGTAAATCAGTCAATAAATTGAGCCGGACGAGTGCTGGAAGGCATTCAGATGCAGTGTTTGTCGCAGCCTAAAACAGTCTTTTTTCCCCCAAATGAATGCTTCCCAGTAAAGACGCAGCATATCAATCACTCCTAAACTATTTTGCAGCCATTTGTCACCCCCTCTGCAACGATGCCTGCCTTCATTTTATCCCATCTGGCTCTCATCAAGGCGCCGAAAGGCACGGCCGCTAGAATTGCTCTCGGATACTCCTCTCAGAAACATGGTTCCTTTGCTGCTGTGTTCCACAACAATCCCCAATTTCTTATCTGTCCGCCTCTAGGCACTTCCCTTTAGACATGCTTATGGAGCCTGGAGCGTCATTGCAGCATCAATGTAGTGCTATAAGTGTAGTGTTCCCATATGTGGGTCCTATGCTTACTGTGCCTCTGGAACCAAGCGGCACCGACTGATGAGTCCAAATCAGGGCAGCACCATTCTTGGGTTGCTTGTGTTCTGGTTCAGGGAGGACATGGCTTGGTAGTTTTGGATGGACTGGTCCTATTTGAGCTGGGTCAAGACAGATTTGCATATAGCTGGGCCCAAACTGAGGTGGCACGGTGTGCAAACTGACATGAAATGGGATGCGGCCCGAGTATTTACCTGTGGCTGGAATTAATTCAAGCATTCCATCCATCACATTTATGTATTCTTCACTCGATTGTATATGCAGGTTAAATATAGGTGTTATTTGTCATGTTTTTCGAATCCCAAGCTGTAATACTCCCTTAAATGTCAGGCGATTTTACATCCTTCTGAGGGCTGCAAATAAGTGCCCTGGGACTTGTTTGGGACATCTCAATGAGGACAACTACACACATCATTTCTCTCTACACAGATGACAGGATACTGTTGATATGTGATATTTATATGGCCCTGGACCCGTGGTGTACACTATTGAGGAAATCGGGAGGCTATTGAGTATTAAAGTGAATTAAAAAAAATGTTAGTATTTCCCTTCCGCAATGCCCACCTAGAAGGCAAGAACCATCTGGGGAGTGGGAGCTTAACATGTTCTCCACACACCTTTCCTTATATGCAAATCCAAATCCGTCATGCATAGGTAGACCTGCTGGAGAGTAATCTGGAGAAAGCTATAAAATTGTTGTGGTCAGAGATCTCCTTTTTCGGTCCCTCTCCCATTGTCGCTGGCGGGCCGTATAGTGTTGTCTAAAATGGTCATGCTCCCCCGCCTCTTCCATTACTTTGCCAACTTTCCAGTTTTAAAACATTCCTGAAGATTCAGTGAGTTGGACTTCCTTTTAAATTATCTAATTTGAGGCATGGGTAGGAAACGGATAGTATTGGCGAAACGTAAACGCCCAACCTCGAGCCCCTGATTGCTCGAACTATAATATTTCAATACCACTTGAATGGGTGGCATACTGGTTAGATGAACACAACCTCTTGGAGACAGGCCTCATGCAATCTCAGATCTGGGAGGGAGTCCTTCATGGTGTCCTCTTTCCTGGCTCCCATAGCCATAGTCACCCATTCACTTCTGTTCATGACTGCTATGAGCTGCTTAAAACGCTGTTTCTCTCACAGTAAATCAACAAAGCCCTACACTCTGGCCTTGCCACTTAGGGGAATCACTACAGGCCATGGCACCCTCATGGCCAGGGTTCTGTCAGCATGTGAGAGAATAGGTATTGGCATGATGAAGGACTTGTTCTCTGGTGGCTTGCTCCTAAGCTTCCAGGAATTGCTGGAACATTGGGGCCTGCGAAGCAGCAGTTTTCTTTTTGTGGCTCTATAAGGTGACCTCTTGGGGCACATTGGAACACGTGATCAGAAATGTGAAACTGATACTCTCCTCCACACACTGAACACTGTAGGTCATGGAAGGGGACTCATTACATGGATATAGAAAGCCCTGCAGTAGGAACCAGAAACCATATTACTGCTGCTAAGACTAGTGGGAAGATACCCTTGGCCAACCATACAACAATAAAACCTTACTTAAAATCCAAAAATGCCCGTGTTTAATGTATCCAATTTCACATTCTACATGGAGCCTACTTAACCCCACGCAGACTCAACCTGATATACCCCACAGTTTCAGACATTTGTCTCATATTTATTCCCCACATGCTAATATGATACATATGTTCTGGACCTGCCACTTACTGTGCCAATACTAGGCAGACATTTTATCCGATATCACACAGGAAACAGAACGCATTCACATCAATATTATTTACACTTCTTGAATGGCTCATTCCCACGGCCCAAAACCTAAAAGGTCACCACAAGATTTATAGACCTAGTTCTCCTGATCACCAGCAGAGCAATGTCTATGAGGTGTTAATCCTCCCACCCCTCTTCATTGTCTATTTGTAGGTGAGAGGCATTACTTTGGCACAGGCAGAAAGGGTTGCCCTCCGCAGGGAAGAAGAAAGGGGCCCACACAAATGACTGATCGCGCAATTGCAGGACACAATTTTCAAATTTACAGAAAATTCTGAAAATGATACTTGACCCCATTAGCCTCAGAGGCTCTTATATATAATTCACCCAATCCCATTACAGATCGTATTCTACCTCCCTGCCCTCCCTGACCTCACTGCTAAATTTTGCGGTCGATCCCCAGCCTGCATTACTAACCTGATAACTCCTTGCTCTCTGATGTTATATTCTTGGAGGCTCCTTCTTTCAATACCCTAGGGTATTGAGGTGTCGGTCTAGGGGTGTGGGCCGGTAGTACAAAGAGAACCTGGCAATGAATATACACAGACACCGATCAATAGTTTCTGTCTTTCAGCCTTATGCCCAGATGGCTTTTCACTCTCCTCTCACACATGGTGCGGGAAATATCATCTGGCCTGTAACACTGAGGTAAATGTTCCTGACGTCCCCTATTGTGCACTTATGTGGGTTGACCTCCCCATGACATTACATTCCTCATCGACGGCGAACAATATAAAACAACACACAAAACAACGACGAGGACAAGGAAGAATAGACAAAACACTGACATAGAGTTCAGACTACACTCTTCTTGATGGACCTGGTTGCTGAATCTGTACAAAGTCTTTGAACTCCTGAGAAGGCGCAGGGATGAACTGTAGACAACAGCTCGCTGAGCCGACTTTTTGGGTCGACGTCGGTGTCCAGTTGTTTTCTTGACCCTGCTAAGTCTCTGCTACGGCTGGAAGGTGAACTTAGATCCCTTTGTCTTGTGCAGGCACATCTTCAGTGGTTTTGTCTTGTTGGGTGGGAGGATTTTCTCTCTTGCCTTCCTCTTCTGCAAGATTGTAACTTTCCTTGGTGGTGTCTTTGCCAGCCTCTGGTTTTGGGATTGTTTAAAGAATGACACATTCTAGATGACCACCTCACCTCCCTTTTTGATGGTTACCAAAGTGCCCCTGATTCTGGTGATTGTCCATTAACCTGGCTCATAAGACAGCCTTGTCCCACAGGTGATGGTCTTTTACAAGCACCTGGTCTCCAAAGTGCAGTGGCCAATGTTTTGCCCACTGGCGTTAACTGGTAGAATTGTTCTGCTGGTAGTGTCAAGCCAGGGAACGGTTGGCTGGAGTGGGGCTGTTGGCCCAGCTTGGGTGGTGAGAGATGGTGTCTTTGACAGCAAGGCAGCAGCAGCGGCAGAGCACCCTAGGATTTATCCTGGTGGTCACATGAGTCACTCTGTACTCCCAGAGGAAAGTGTTTAATGACCACTTCAATATTTAGTGCTGATAACTTTCGCCAAGGTTCCCATGAAGTGTTCTTCTTCCCAATTTGCCTGAGGCCACTGAGGTGTAATTTGGTGGTGTTGTGTATGAGTGGACTGAAGATGCTCTGACCAGTCTTGCCTGTTGAACAAAGGGCTGTTGTCGGTACAGAATCCCTGGATCACACAATGAGTTGCTATTATTTTTTCTAATTTCGGGATTACATCCACCGTGGCTGTCGATTGTACAATATCAACCTTAGAGTATTTGGAGTATTCGTTGATAATGACAAGCATGTGCTGCCCATATGGGAGGCTACAGAAATTAGTGCTTGCCACAGGGTGCTTGGGATACCTTCTTTGATGCCTGGAGCTGGTGGCTTTGAGCCTCCCGTTACCTGGCGCACCTTAGAGACTCGGACGGTTGTCTCCACGAGTTCATCCAGCCCTGAGAACCCCACTTTGCTTCTTCGTCTGCTCTTTGTTTTGACCATGCCTTGGTACAAGCCATGGGCTAGTCACACAGATTGTTGTGTTAGGCTCTGAGGGATCACTAGCCTTGTCCCACGCACGAGACACCCTTATTCTGTGATGGAGAGCTTATCCCTTATGTGGTACAAGGATTGTAGTGTTTGTCATGCTTCTTCGTCCTATGATTTACATGCATATTGATGTTTATCCAGTAACCAGAAATTACAATTTCTGTGCCTAGTTTCAGGGAGTTGTTGGACTTTGTAGCCTCGATTTTGTCAGACAAAGTCATGGGAAGGGGTCAGGACCATTCTACAATCATTTTGTGTTTTGTGTGGTCTGTTCTTCCTCTCGAGTAGCTGGACGGGTCTGCCTTGAGAGGTAGTCTATGTTGCTCTGTAATCCTGGCTTGTACCTGATGTTTTACTTGAACTCCTGGAGCTCCAGTATCCACTTATCGATCTAGGGGGCTGGAGGTGGTTTTGACGTTGAGTCCTGGAAATGCAGAATGAGCAACTTATGGTCTATATGGATTGTAAACAGGTGGCTATAGAGATACAGGTGTATGTGCTGGCACCCCTAGTGGGCTCCGATAGTCATTTCTCAATGTGTGAATATCTCTGCTCTGTCAGGATGAGCACTCGGCTCACATATGCTGTGAGTGCCCATTTCCCACATGGTTGTTTCTGTGACAGACCACACCCAAACCAGACTGACTAGGCAAGGAAACCCAAAGCAGGTGCCGCTCTTACTGTCCCATCTCCCTCCTCAATGTGGAGATGAAACCCCCACCCAAATTACTAGCCAATCACCTTTGTCAGGTGATAACCTCCCTTATACATCTGGATCAATCAGGCTTCACGCCAAATAGGGGGAAGGGACTCAATCTCCGATGACTCTTTATGGTGCTGGCTGGATTGAGGGACGAGACATTGTCTACAATTGTGTTGTCCATGGATGCCTTAATGGCCATTGACACCCTAGAGTGGAACTATATGCTTGTTGTGCTGTAAAGGCTATGCTTTATGCCTAATTTCCAGGGTTGGATGCGCCTTTTGTATAGTGACACTGTGATGCAAGTTAAGGTAAATGGGACTATGTCTGGTAGACACTGGCTGGTAGATTTGTTGTATGTAGGGGAACAAGACAGGGCTGTCCACTATCTACACTGATATTTGCCTTGGCTTTGGAGCCCTTGGTGACCTGCGTCAAGCAAGACCCCCTTATTTATTTTTTATTTAATGCATTTTTATAAAGCGCGGACTTTACCCGAAGGTGTCAGAGCACTGTACAATAGAACCAGTTACGTTACATGAGAGAACTGTTGCAGGAATAAAACAAACAAAAATAGCAGGCCATAGAATCGGAGCAACGCAGGCAAAAGGCACACAATCTCAAGCACAGCATGAACAGATTGTACAAGCAAAAATAAGAATAAATATGACAAATTATACAATGACTAAAGAACTTCCTGGCGAACAATAGCAGGCCATAGAATCAAAACAACGCAGGCAAAAGGAACACAATATCAAACGCAGAAGCACAGGATGTACAAACAAAAATAACAATATTTGTGACAAATTTACAATGACTAAAGAACTTCCTGGTGGGGTCTGAGAAGGCGGGAATTAGTTCTGAAAGTGTCTTTGGAATAAAAGAGATTTGAGGTTCGCTTTGAAGATCTGGATGGAGGTGATGGCACGGAGCGAAGGAGGAAGTGAGTTCCATATTCTCACCGCATTACCTGAGAACGATTGTGCCAACAATTTTTTCCTTTTGAAGGAGGGGGGTTCAAGAAGGAACTTTTCCGCATTCTGAGAAGGTCTTGAGCCTTCAGACAGTTTGAGTTTATTCGCCAGATAGCGAGGGGAGGAAGAGTGCAAAGCTTTGTGAGTGATGCAAGCTGTTTTGTAGATAGCTCTAGCCTCGATGGGAAGCCATCGGAGAGAAGACAGTATAGGAGTGATGTGGTCACTATGTTTGGACCCTGTAATGAAGCGAGCTGCTGAATGGAGGACGGATTTGAGGGGGAAGAGGTGAGATTTGGGAAGGCCAGTCAGAAGAGAATTACAATAATCCAGTCTAGAGAGAACTAGCGATTGGACCAAGGTTTTTAGGTCCTTCTCCGGGAAGAACCGACGAATCCCCCATAAAAGGCGCAGTTGATAACGTGCGCTCTTGGCCATGGAGTTGATGTGTGAGATTAGGTTGAGTCTTTTGTCAAGTATGACACCTAAGGATTTAGCGCAGTCCACAATGATGGGTTTACTGTTGAGTAGATTCGATTGATCCATCCAGGATTGAACAGGAGGCGGAGAGAGAGAGCCAGATAAGAGGAGGAATTCTGTTTTGGAGGGATTGAGAATGAGTTGGTGAACTAACATCCAGTTGTGAATAGTATTGAGAGTAGAGCTGAGTAGTGAGAGATCATGAGAGGAAGACACCTTGAGGTAGATTTGGGTGTCATCCGCATAGAGATGGTAGAGGATTCCAGATTTGCTTAAAAGGTTCCCTAATGGTTCCAGATAGAGATTGAACAGAGTGGGAGCAAGGATAGAACCTTGAGGGACGCCTTGACCAACCACCAGTGGAGACGAGAGACTGTTTGCAATCTTGATCATTTTGGATCTGTCCGAGAGGAAAGAGGCAAACCATTTCAGTACTGTGCCTTCCACGCCCATTCTCTGTTGAAGAATGTTAAGGAGGGTTTTGTGATTAACAGTGTCAAAAGCTGCAGAGAGGTCAAGAAGAATCAGAAGGCACGAGAGTCGAGAATATGTAGCGCATCATCGATCACTTGCAGCAGGGCTGTTTCTGTGCTGCAGTTTTGAATAAAGCCTGACTGGAACATGTTGAGGAGACATTTTTCTGTGATCTTTGAAAGAAAAGGGAGATTGGTGATGGGGCGGAAGTTATTGAAGTTTTTTTTAGAAGGGGGGTAACCTGTCCTGTTTTGAGGACAATTAGGAGGGATCCTTGACTGAGGAAGAGATTGACTAGCCTGGTCCAGTAGGAGAGAGTGTTAGTATAGAAATCAATTGCGATGCAACGGGGAATGGGGTCGGAGGAATGGTTGGAGGGTTTGGTTTCGCGGATGCATTTGAGGAGATCAACCTCTGAGATGGCGGCAAAGTTCTGCCAAGTGACTACGGATTACGGATTTTCGCTGCTCGATGGGGGTGGGGTGGTTGACCTGTTCCACCAGAGATTTTACCTTTTGATCGAAGAATATAGCGAACTCAGTTGCTTTCTTAGAAGCATCCTCAGGCTTGATGGTTTGGGGAGAACAATTAGGGTTTTTGATGAGGTCGAAAAGTTTTTTGGGTCTTTTTTTAGCTGAATCGAGGAGGGATCTGAAATGTGATGTTTTTTCCTGGAAGATGTGCTTGTGGTATATGGATCTTGCTGAACGTAAAGGAGAGAGGTTGGGGGTGTATGGAGATTGTCTCCAGTGCTTCTCCAAAATTCTAAGGTTTTTCCTTTTGTCATAGAGAGCTTTGTTGAACCAATGAGCTGATGGGGTGGGTCTTTTCCTTTTGCTTTGGAGTGGAGCAACCTTGTCGATTTCAACTGCAAGGATTGAGAGGTAAAGGGCAGTTAGATCGTTGACATCCGTATTGGGTTCTAGACTAGGAAGAGACTGCATAGCAGAATCACATAGAGTCTCAAGATCAATGTACAATGGGGGAGTCCTGGGAAGACCATATTTCCATATACGCAGATGACATCCTATTTTATGTTGATCCCCCTGACGATCTACAGGCTGACCCATATCCTCTGTACTTTTACAGATCTGCAGCATCAAACCCACTCCTACCACAGACACTAAGTGACGCGAACCTGGAGAGCAGCAACCAAGTTTTCGGGTTGGAAGGGAATACTGGCTCAAATGACCCCCCCCTATGGTCTAGCAACTTCCTGAAGGAGGTGGGGAAGCTACGAGGATTTACAAAATGGAACCTCATTGGTGTATCCATGCTAAGAGTCATATGGAATAGGAATTCCATGCTCAGCCTGACCAAAATGCAGACACAATACGAGCTAGCACCTACTGAGTCATTCAAGTACATCCAACTGCTCCATGCATTACTGACACACATTCCCAATCATACCCTAGCTGAAGATTCTCCACCTCTATTGGACCGCATCATATCAGAACCACTTCACTCTTATAAAAGAAACTAATTAACAACTTTCCAGACATCCTAACCAGCCTGATGACCAAATGAGAAACCGATGTGGGAGACTCTGCAGATGGGAATGGTAGAAAGCCACAAGGTCCTTTATGGAGGTTGCCATAAAAACTGGATTTCACTTTATTCAACTGTGCATCCTACACCGATCCTATTATTCCTGCACAACCATATAGGGCATGGGTAAAAGCCTCCCAAAACTCTGCTTCAAGGGAAGCGGGGAACAAGGTACATTCCAAATTATGCTCTGGTTCTGTACAGCAATACAGCCCTGAGGTTCCGTGAAAATTGTAAGTGATGTTTTCGACTCGCACGAATATGGTCGAGTCTGGTATCTAAGAACCGCAAATGACGAGTTTAGTAAGTATGCGCAGTTTCGCTGTGCTAACTTAAACCGTTCGTTTGATATGTGGGTTTTTTCATCTGTACCCACGGGTTCCATCTTAGATACGGCATCCATTTTGTCTCTTGCCCTCAAGTAGCCAGCGAACGGACACTGTCCGCTTCGTTACCCTGGGACTCTAAAGATATTTGTGGAAGACACATGTTCTTTGTAAGTATCTTTTACGATGAGGGGGATGATACTGTAAGGCAGATGGCCCCGCTTGAGGCGCTTCTGCTGTGCCGGTTTATTGTCTCAGCCGTGCATCTCATTAGGCACGTCCCTTTGATGCCTGTATCTCGTGTTTCCCGATACCTCCCCTTTTACACCCTTTTCAATCTCCCACTGTCTCCATCTTCCTCTGCACCTGTCTTTGTCCCTATTTCGATCTGTTTTACTGCCGATTGGAATTCACTAATGTTGGGAAGATGGGTTTTTACAGTTGGGAACCGCCAAATGTTTCCGCACTTATGTTCCGGACCTTATGTGTACCAAAGTGACCAAAGCGACCCCTCTGGGGGATAATTATGGGAACCAGATTGTAAACTTTTGTGTACCATGTTGTCCTATGAGTAAATTCTGTATAAAAGGAGCGCTCCACAGAACCAATTTGAAGCAGTCTCCCCAAGTTGCACGTGTTGTACTTGTTGTGACTTCTGTGTTCCCTGCAGTAAATAAACCTTGAATCTTTGACGCCGAAGGAAGTGTCCCGTGTCTCTGTAGTTTGTGCGCCGAAAGAGGTATCCCATGAAGGTTATAGGTGTTGTTCCCTGGCACCGCTGGTACTGTTAAAAAGTCCAGTCCTTCAGTTGGCGCCCAACGTGGGGCGACTTCAGCGGTACCGGTCCAAAGCCTGATGATCGTGAGGAACTTCGTGTGAAATCTCCGAGGGAAGGTGCACCCCGCTTCATCGATCCTGTTGTCGAAATAAGTGGCCCGAAGTTTTTCCCTGCGAAGATTCCCGCCTCCTGACGGCTGCGACGGACCGATGCCCTGACTGTCGACCTGTCTTCGACGCCCGGCGTAGACCTTATGTACAAGCGAGACGATAGACGGGCCTTCCTGGTGACGCCATTGAAGTTCTGAGTTAAGTATTTGTGGGTCGCTCCCAGTCCTTAGTGGTTGTTCTAGCTTTTGAAAGCTTTGTTGTTAGCCTTTAAGGCTTTGTGGTAATAGCTCACTGAGCTTTGTAATAGCCTCCTCAGGCTTTGTGGTTAGCTCTCCGAGCTTTGTGATAGCCTTAAGGCTTTGTTGTATTGCATGGTTCCATTGCATTTGTGGTTCTTAGTATTGGTCCTTAGTATTATTTGACAGTTGCAATTGCCAAAAACCGAGGGTTTTGACTTACACGAGGTTTTATTGCTTCGGTAATCCTTGAAGTTTGATACTAGGTTAGTGTGCACGATGCCTAGCCATAGTGATTTGTTTCGTATTTTCAAATGTTGCGCAATGGATTCCCGGTTGGAGGACTCGTGTCCGATACCTCCAGTTGGAACTCCGATACATGATCTTTATAGTCGACATGGGGTGGGTCCTATAATATATAATGATTACTGGGTCCGCTATACAAAGAAAGACGGTGATCTTAGATGGCCACAACATGGAACTTTTGAACTTTCGATTTTAGATAATCTTGAGGCTAAATTATTTTTAAAGAAAGCTAGGCCAGCTATGTTTGATTCCTTTCGGATATGGCGTAAAGAGGCCAAGCAGAAAGAAATCAAACAACTTAAAAAGAATCAAAAACAAGAGTTCGTTCCTGTAATGCAAGCTATAAAAGAATGTAGACAAGACAAAGAAGAAAAAGACATGGAAATCGCTACTAGATTGCATCACATGAAAATAGATAAATGTTACCCAGTTTTACCGAATAATCTAGAAAAGAAAAAAGAAGATTTGAAGGAGGATTCCTTGCTGTCATACTTGATGAAATCACCACCTCCTTATGTACAGGGTGCTACTGCTCCTGTAGTCGCTCCTGTAGTACCTCCTGTTGTTCCTCTTGTTGTTCCAGCGGCTGCGGGTCAGCCCGCTGTTAACCCTACGTTTGTTTCACCACCTGTTCTTGTTCCTACTGCTCCTGTACCTGTACCTTCCCAGACTGTTGTTTCTGCTACTCCAACTATCTTGTCCGTTCCTACTATGCCTTCTTTCACCTCCAGTGTTGTTGCCCCTGTTTTTCTTTCTCCTTCTGTTCGTAAGCGTGTTCCTAACTCTGTTGCTACTCTTTATTCACCTCTTTCTGGTCCGTTATTTTCGTCTGATTCATCTGAAACTCCTCAGAGACGGAGTCAGATCCCTAGTGGTAGGGAGAAAGAGACGTTAGTAACAATGGCACATAGGTGGATAAGACATCCTGCTAATTACACTCCACGTGTAGTCTTTGATACGTTTTCTCAGTTTAATGAGCCTACGCAGAGATTCGTATTTGAGGAGATGTGTAACTTTTTGAGGGAAGAATGGTATAATGATGATGTAGATAATGTACCGTCCGACATAATTGAACTTCAGAGTCACTTTTCAAACGGTATGATTATAGGAGACGATGTACGACGTGCCGTGGAACGCTTATTAGCATTCAGACCCACAGCACATTCTCGGATATCATTAGATGATACCACTGAGAACTGGAAAGCGGTTCCTGGTCAGTATCCTATGAGAGAGGTTCCGCCACTGTGGGTGCCTGGTGATCCTAATGCAAACCCTGTGGTGCTACCGCATTTTCGAAGGGTGTGGATACATCTTCCATGGAAACGATCAGAAGTTTTGCAAGTGAAGCAATCCTTACCCGATCCGCGTAAAAATCCGGCTGGTTATTATAAGGAGTTATCACAACTGGTAGAAGCTACTATTATGAATATTACCGACATCGACATGTTGTTTGGCAATGTGGTACCGCAACCAGTTTGGGCTAAAATTCGTCAAGCCAATCATGCAGCTGAATTAGGGGGTGATTGGGCTGCACTGCTAGCAGCTGATGCATTACAAGTTGGTGGGGCCAAGCCTGAACAGCTGATTTTGGATTTGCCTCAGAAAATCATTACGCTCATGAAAACTCTCATGCCAGCGATGAAGGTGAACTGGGATAAGTTATCAGCTTGCAAGCAAAAGAAAGACGAGAGTGTCTCAGATTTCTTTACAAGGTTTGAGGAAGCTTTTGTCGACCACAGCGGCCAGGACATAGGCGCTGAGGGAGGCCAGCGGTTATTTGTTGACAAATTCGTGTCGAATTTGTTGCCTGAACTAAGCAACAAATTAAAGAATTCAGAAAGTGCGTGGGCAGTTTCAACCCCTGCGCAAATACTAGCAACGGCTCAGTATTATGAGAATAGGGAAAAGGAAGAAAGTGATCGTGTAGAAAAGAAAACTAAGGAGCTCAAAACGAAGGTTTTGTTGCAGCAAGCATACCCTCCACGATCAAACCAAAATGATTCGCAACAGCAGTATCGACCACGAGCACAGCCCGATAGGACACAGCCGCGCTCTGACAACTTTGATTCCAGATCTTCACTTGGGTATAATCAGTGCGCATATTGTAGGAAAGAGGGACACCTAAAATATGATTGTCTTGCCTTACGGGACCGTCTGAATGGTGTATCGACACGTGGAAATCGTGGTGGTGGTCCTCAACAGGCACCCCGTGGTAGAGGTCGTGGTTCATTCCACAATCAGAGTGATCGTTATCAAAATCAATCAGACACAAATAATTGTTTTGACCAGCGAAATGCGGGGTCAGTTCGATCTGCACAGTATAATGTTGATGATTATTATGCAGACCATGAAACTGTTGTAAATGACCATTACTAGGACAGCCAACGACAAAGAGAGGGAGTAGTGTCAGTTCCGGTCGATCAGAGTGGGCCTTACGTTGCAGTGGCTACATCAGGTGTAGTTGAGCCTTTTCTGTTAGACACTGGTGCGACGAAAAGTTCCATCATGCATTCAAAACTCCCTGGCGCACCTTTGTCTGGCTTAACAAATGTTTCCGTCGGATTCTCTGGCGCCCCTGTTAGTAACCCAGTCTCTAACCCTTTGCCTCTTATGATTGGACCTCGTGAGCTAACCGCTCCACTGATTCTCTCTACAGGTTGTGGTGAAAATCTTTTGGGCCTGGATTTGTTAAAACGATTATATGCAACATTGTATTTTTCCCCCGAAGGAGTGGAACTTACATTGGGACGGAGAGTGATCTCTCCCATGTATTTATCGGTTGATAAATTCCCACCGGAATTGAGTTCCCTCCCTGCGTCTTTATGGGCCACAGGTCCCAATGACGTGGGCCTGTTAGACATTCCACCCTATGTGATTCAATTGAAACCAAATGCGCGATTACCGCGTTTACCTCAATATCGTATTTCTCTTGAGGGCGAACGAGCACTGTTAGCAATTGTTTATGATCTCATTGGAAAGGGTGTTGTTGAAGAAACTCGTGGAAATGTATGTAATAGCCCTGTATTGCCAATTCTGAAACGAACTGACCCAACTAAACCTCCTGTGTATCGTTTCGTTATAGATTTGAGAGAGGTAAATAAAATAGTGGTTCCACAATTTCCCGTGGTCCCTGACATTACGGCTTTACTAACAATGATTCCGGCAACTGCCTCCTGGTTCACAGTGATCGATCTAAAGAATGCTTTCTTTAGCATCCCGATTGCAGAGGAAAGCAGAGACCTATTCGGATTTTCATTAGGAGGTCGCAGTTTTAGGCTAAAACGCGCTCCACAGGGCTACTGTGAGAGTCCGTCAATCTACAGCCAAGCACTTAAAGGACAGCTTGATGCCTTTGTATTACCTAAAGGTGCAGCTTTGATTCAATACGTTGACGATCTTTTAGTGGCAGCTGATACAGAAGCTATTTGCAAAACGGCTACAGTATCATTATTGCACTATCTACATAACTTACACCACAAGGTATCGCCTTCAAAGCTACAGTATTGTTGTCAAGAAGTTACCTATCTAGGTCACTTATTGTCAAAAGAAGGGAGAAGGTTGACCCCAGAGAGAATTGCAGCGATTTCCCGAATGACTGTGCCAAAAACCCAAAGAGATGTTCGCGCCTTTTTGGGTATTACGTCCTACTGCAGACAATGGATTCAAAATTTTTCATTGTTGGCGAAACCATTGATAGCCCTTACATGCAAAGATGTTTCATCCCCAGTACCTTGGTCTGAAGAATGTCAGAAAAGTTTTTCTGAATTGCGTAATGCGTTGTGTTCGGCTCCTGTGTTGGGCACTCCTGACTACAGTAAGCCGTTTACACTATACGTTCACGAGAGGGATGGGTGCGCGTTGAGTGTTCTGACACAACTTTTTGGTGGTAAGCAACGCCCATGTGCCTACTTTTCTTCGACTTTAGACCCAGTAGCAAGAGCCTTGCCAAGTTGCTTAAGGGCAACAGCGGCAGCTGCGGCGTCCATTCGACAGTCCGCAGGTCTAGTCATGGATAATATGCTCACGGTAATGGTTCCGCATGCAGTCGACACTCTATTGAACCGAACGAAAACTCAACATCTGACAAGTGCAAGATTGTCTGGATATGAGTTGACGTTGCTGGCCAGTCATATACGGATAAGACGATGTAATGTGTTGAATCCAGCAACATTGCTGCCGATCGACACAGAATCAAGTGAAGAAGCAGTACATGACTGCTATCTCAGAACTGAAGAGGAAACCAAGGGTCGCATTGACCTAAGAAATACTCCATTGACAGATCCCGATGGTACTTTATATGTGGATGGTTCTTGTTTCAAGTTGCCGAACGGTGATGTGACAACTGCGTATGCTGTAGTTACATTGAGAACGATTGTGGAAAACGCAAGGTTAAGTCAGAATTCGGCTCAGGCTGCTGAGTTAATTGCTTTGACGAGAGCGTGTGTGTTGTCTAAAGATAAACGGGTGAATGTGTTTACAGATAGTCAATACGCGTTTGGTGTGGCACATAGTTTTGGACGACTGTGGAGAGAGAGAGGATTCCTTACGTCACATGGTACGAAGATTCAACATGGCCAGCTTGTAAATGATCTTTTGGATGCACTTACGTTGCCTAAGCAAGTGGCGATTGTTAAATGTAGTGCGCATTGTAAGGTGACGGATGATGTTGGTCGTGGTAATGCGTTTGCGGATGAGACTGCTAAGGAGACTGCCCGGAACCTTAGCACTCGAATGTATGTGACGAGTTCGGTTAGGTGGCCTGCAGAATCAAGTATGTGTGAAAACACTATCGAGAGTGTGAAAGCAATTCAGAATAAGGCCACCGAGACTGAAAAGGCGAAGTGGAAAGAAAGTACGGGAAAGTTGGATGCGAATGGTTGTTGGATTGACTTATCGGAACAGAAAAGATGGATGTTGCCTGATGCGTATGTGCTGGCTGTTGTGACAATGGCACATGGGTTAGCACATATTAGCGCGAAAGGTATCTGTAAATTGCTGTTTCCTGTGTGGAAGAATGATGGTATTACGAAATGTGCTGAACGCTTGGTTAAGAATTGTATGGTATGTATGTTGTACAATCCTGGTAAGGGAACCCCAACTCCTCCTGGTAGTTTTGCTCCCCCTTCATGTCCCTTTGAGGTGATCCAATTGGACTTCATCCATATGGAGCGATGCAATAACTTGAAATACGTTTTAGTTGTTGTTTGCGCATTCTCCCGATGGATTGAGGCCTATCCTCTCAAAGACAATACTGCTTTATCCACTGCGAAAATCCTACTGAAGGAATACTTTCCTCGGTATGGAATGCCTAGAATTGTGTGGTCAGACAACGGAAGTGAGTTTGTGGGGAGTGTGATGAAGAGTGTGTGCAAGGGCCTTGGAATTAATCAGAAATTCCATAGTGCCAATCATCCTCAGTCAGCTGGTTTGGTTGAAGGGTACAATGGCACCCTTAAACTAAAACTAGCAAAGATTCAGGCTACGACAGGTCTTTCATGGCCTGACACTTTACCCTTAGCATTGCTGTCAACAAGGGCAACTGTACACTCCCGAGTAGGGCTCAGCCCCTATGAAATAGTGTTCGGTCGTCCTGCCAATGTTTGGGGGGTCCCTAGACCGGGTGCCTTTTGTGATCTTGAGTATCCAATGTTGATCGATTATCTTTATGACTTGACTGCTAAACTGAGGTTAATTCACCAACAGGTTCACGAAGCATTGCCGACGCAGACGGAGGGTCCAGGCCACCCGCTCCAGCCCGGAGATTGGGTGGTAACACGAAACTTTTCGCGCAAGAACAATTTGGATCCCAGGTTCACTGGACCCTATCAGGTCCTCCTTGCCACGAGAACTGCAG
This sequence comes from Lissotriton helveticus, assembly GCF_964261635.1. Classification (NCBI taxonomy): domain Eukaryota; kingdom Metazoa; phylum Chordata; class Amphibia; order Caudata; family Salamandridae; genus Lissotriton; species Lissotriton helveticus. The sequence goes on along the minus strand of NC_136063.1, from coordinate 1,628,914,862 downwards.
TTCGTCTCGAGGGGCGGAAGAATTGGGTGCATGCCACCCATACCAAGAAAGTCCCCATCCCGTTGCCAGCAGACTCGTGGGTGAAGAAAGGCATTGCATCAACTGAAACCGAAGGATTGCCGGCGTTTGTACCTTTCAGCGACGCACAACCTGTCGGAGAATCCTCAGTGCAGCAAAAAGGCATTGTTGAACACTTGTCATCAGAAGACTCAAGACCAGAACATTCAGCTGATCAACAGGGCGTTATCCCTTCGACGGATCTTTTGTTTAACGAACAGACACGTCCTGGGAAAACCCGATATTTTTTGCGATCCAGCACTAAAGACTAATAAAAAACCGTTCTGTCCCTTGACAAGTGCATTATCCCGTTTTCCATGATCAGTTTGAACACTCATACTATTGTAATTATTTTGTACATATTCATTGAGCTTCGTTCCTTACACTTTTTGTTTCCACAGCTGAGAGACATTGTTTTCACATATATATATATTTGTGAAATAAAGGCCGTAGGGCCGCGCGCGTACTTCCTCCTGGTTAGTAGGTCTTGACGCTAGGTTAAAGACCGTCGGTTCCTGGGAACTCCTAGGAATTGACTATTGCTACACAGAACGAAGTGCGTCAAGAAACGTTGCGGACGGTCATAGGGAATGGCATTTTCAAAGCTGATGGACTTGGAAAGAGCTCAAGCACAAAGATTCAAGCTGCAGCAACTCAGTCGTACCAAATGTTTTGTGTTCCAAATATTTGTACTGTTTGTGACTGTTTCTGCGTTATTGGCGGGTGGAGTATATTACACGATGTCTTACTTCTTGCCTTCTACCATACCTACTCCTACCCCTGACCTTAAACACACCTCCACTGTTTCTCCTCATTCTTTTCACATCTTACCTGAACACGAGCAGGCTAGACGAGCAGAATTCCGCAACAATTCCTTTATTCAGCTCCTTCATCAGCATCAGTTAGTGGTTAACACTACTAATTGTTGGGTGTGTGGGTTGATGCCGCATACTACGGATAAGGGAGTTCCATATCTGGTGTTACCGTATAGCTCCCAAGGGTCTGCTCGAGCATTTCAAACAATGTTTCAAAGCGCACTGGGTTTCCACCCCATTCGAGAACCACGTTCCCCCTACTCTGGTCCTACCTCGTACCAAAAATCTTTGTCTATAGCAATAGAGGATTTAGATAGCGATATCTATGATCCCTCGCTTATCCCTGAAGAAGAGGTACAAGCCTATAGGGTCCTAAGTAGAGGCGAGTATAGTGTGTTCACTGGTGAAAAACAGCTTAAAAGCTCGCCTCCGATATGGGTCGTACCCCACATTGGTAATTTTTGTTTAATAGGTCGTGGCCGTAGATCGAAAGCCCGACTTGGAGAGAGTGCTTGCACTGAAAATTATATTTTGCCAATGGTCTCGTCCCCTGTGTTTTTGGCTGCCAAGGGTACATACTTTATTTGTCATGATCGTGCGTATGCATGGTTGCCCTCTGACTTCATGGGCTCATGTTTTATCGCAAACTTGTTGCCTCCGACGTTTACTGTAGATGCAGATTATCACAAAACTAGAGTTGTGAGAGGCGTAATTAGCGAAGAGGATACTGCCGGTCAAGAGGCAGGAGACTTTTTCAAGGGTTTCCTCCCATTTTGGGGACCTATGGTTAATAGTAGGAACCTGAGACAGTTGACTCGAGTGGTAGAATCGACAGCTAATATCACTGCCAGTGCCCTTGGTAATATCACCACAGAACTTCAGGCGGATAGACTTATGATGTTACAAAACCGTATGGTTTTAGACGTGATCTTAGCAGATCGAGGTGGGGTATGTAAGGTGATCCATTCGAGCTGCTGTATTTTCATTCCTGATAACGCTCCGACTGTCTATCAAGCCATCTCGAAATTGCATAAGATCTCCGAATCCATACACGTGGATGTAGGGGATTGGACGCTACTTGGATGGTTTTGGGGCCTGATGTCGACTTGGGGTTGGAAGATTCTGATGATCATTGGGGTCGTTGTATCGTTCCTGTTCACGTGTTGCCTTTGCGTGCAGTGCGGTCCTGCCTTATGTGGCCTCTGTGCTACAACGTGTATGAGACAGCCACCTGTTACCAAAGGGTCTCGGTTGGACAGAGCTATGCTACAGCAACATCTCGAGGGTCTGATGAATATCGAATATGATTCCGACTAGTGCTTGCCTACATGAGGGCAAAAGGAGCGTCTGAGGTTCCGTGAAAATTGTAAGTGATGTTTTCGACTCGCACGAATATGGTCGAGTCTGGTATCTAAGAACCGCAAATGACGAGTTTAGTAAGTATGCGCAGTTTCGCTGTGCTAACTTAAACCGTTCGTTTGATATGTGGGTTTTTTCATCTGTACCCACGGGTTCCATCTTAGATACGGCATCCATTTTGTCTCTTGCCCTCAAGTAGCCAGCGAACGGACACTGTCCGCTTCGTTACCCTGGGACTCTAAAGATATTTGTGGAAGACACATGTTCTTTGTAAGTATCTTTTACGATGAGGGGGATGATACTGTAAGGCAGATGGCCCCGCTTGAGGCGCTTCTGCCGTGCCGGTTTATTGTCTCAGCCGTGCATCTCATTAGGCACGTCCCTTTGATGCCTGTATCTCGTGTTTCCCGATACCTCCCCTTTTACACCCTTTTCAATCTCCCACTGTCTCCATCTTCCTCTGCACCTGTCTTTGTCCCTATTTCGATCTGTTTTACTGCCGATTGGAATTCACTAATGTTGGGAAGATGGGTTTTTACAGTTGGGAACCGCCAAATGTTTCCGCACTTATGTTCCGGACCTTATGTGTACCAAAGTGACCAAAGCGACCCCTCTGGGGGATAATTATGGGAACCAGATTGTAAACGTTTGTGTACCATGTTGTCCTATGAGTAAATTCTGTATAAAAGGAGCGCTCCACAGAACCAATTTGAAGCAGTCTCCCCAAGTTGCACGTGTTGTACTTGTTGTGACTTCTGTGTTCCCTGCAGTAAATAAACCTTGAATCTTTGACGCCGAAGGAAGTGTCCCGTGTCTCTGTAGTTTGTGCGCCGAAACAGGTATCCCATGAAGGTTATAGGTGTTGTTCCCTGGCACCGCTGGTACTGTTAAAAAGTCCAGTCCTTCAGCCCTACTGATTGACATTACAGGGACTGGGCGTAAATATCCTTTGAATGGCAAAAACCTGCATCCTACACATTTGGGGAGATGACCGCCCAGCCCAGATACAACAAGCTCTGGTTATCATTAGGTCTGGCAGTGGCCTAACGCAACATAGCACACATATGGGGTGTGCAAAGTACACCGGCAGTAAGCATGGGCGTAAAATCCGTTCCGCTCGCGGATTTTGCGAATTTTCGGCAAATTCGCAATCCGCGAACTCTCGCGAATTTGTCGAAAATCCGTGAATCCGCTCGCGGCGGATTTTTTGCTTGGTTGCGGCGCGCGGCATGGTGCACGGCGTTCACTTTCCGTCATTAAGCGTTTGCCGAGTTGTTTTTCTCGATCATATTTTGCGAGTGCTGCACCATTTTGGATCTTGCTGCGTGATCCCGCGGGAGTTTGGCGCCCGCGAATACGTAATCGCGGCTTGCCACCTTGCACAGCACACCTCGCGAGAGTTCGCAATTGCGAACACGTAGTTGCGGCGGAAAGGAACAATCTCGCACTCGCGAAATAGAGATTTTGCAATTCTGCACAAGAAATCCACCAGCAAACAGGATAAACCTTCAGAAAATGATGATTTTTAACAGAATCACTCCTCAGGTTGACATTTGCATGGCCTTTTTTTTGCAAGGAGTCCATTTTTGGGGGGGGAGGGAAGGAAGTGCCCCACAGTCTCCAACTTCCTGTTCCTGTCCAGCAGGCTCCTCCCAGTGCTTTGTCCATCTCCTGGTCACTTTCATTTGGATCTGGAGCTGGAAGGATTACTTTTTGTGGGTGCTGCTGGATATTTGGATTTGAGGCCTTTTTGACTTTCTTTGGATCACTTTTGGATTAGAAATCAACTTTCACAAGTAAGTTTGTTTGGGGCATTACAGTTGCTGCAACTACAATTTTGGAACTTTTTCAGAACATTAAATAAATTATATTGTGGGTAGCCACAGTATCCAGTAGGACCAGGGTTGGTTATGGGTGCATGATACAACTGTTTTGTTGAATTTAAACACCATTGAGGCCATGGATGGGCTGGGATTGTGCTTATTTTTGTTGTTTTTGTTGTTTTTTTGGGGCTGCTGGTGGGGCCTTTTGCCCAGGGGTGGTGGTGCATGGACTGAGTGTGCCTGTGGTGTGGTCTCACTCTCTTTAATGTAAACATCATGGATGGCATTGGATTGTGGTGATTTTTGGCTGTTTTTCTGTTTTTTGGGGGTGTACTGTTGATGTGGACTGGCCATGTGGGTGGTGGTGGTGGCCATCTTGAGTGCTGGCTGGTACAGGCAACATGTGCTTGGGGTGCAAGGGGCCATTTTGAAGAGGGGCAGTGTCTGAGGCCTGCACTTATTTTGCCTACTTTTCATCCATTATGCCCAGGGGTAGTGAGTGTTGCATGGGCCTAGTCTTTCTGAGGGGAGTGAGTGTTGCATGGGCCTAGTCTTTCTGAGGGGTGTCTTCTTGAATTTAAACACCATTGAGGCCATGGATGGGCTGGGATTGTGCTGATTTTATTGTTTTTTGTCGTTTTTTTGGGGCTGCTGGTGGGGCCCTTTGCCCAGGGGTGGTGAGTGTTGCATGGGCCTAGTCTTTCTGTGGGGTGTCCTCTTGAATGTAAACACCATTGAGGCCATGGATGGGCTGGGATTGTGCTGTTTTTTGTGGTTTTTGTCGTTTTTTTGGGGCTGCTGGTGTGGCCTTTTGCCCAGGGGTAGTGGTGCATGGACTGAGTGTGCCTGTAGTGTGGTCTCACTCTCTATAATGTAAACATCCTGGATGGCATTGGATTGTGGTGATTTGTGGGTGTTTTTCTGTTTTTTTGGGGTGTACTGTTGATGTGGACTGGCTTGGGGTGTAAGGGGGGGCCATTTTGAAGAGAGGCAGTGTCTGAGGCCTGCACTTATTTTGCCTACTTTTCATCCATTATGCCCAGGGGTAGTGAGTGTTGCATGGGCCTAGTCTTTCTCTGGGGTGTCTTCTTGAATTTAAACACCATTGAGGCCATGGATGGGCTGGGATTGTGCTGATTTTATTGTTTTTTGTCGTTTTTTTGGGGCTGCTGGTGGGGCCCTTTGCCCAGGGGTGGTGAGTGTTGCATGGGCCTAGTCTTTCTGTGGGGTGTCCTCTTGAATTTAAACACCATTGAGGCCATGGATGGGCTGGGATTGTGCTGTTATTTGTGGTTTTTGTCTTTTTTGGGGGGCTGCTGGTGTGGCCTTTTGCCCAGGGGTAGTGGTGCATGGACTGAGTGTGCCTGTAGTGTGGTCTCACTCTCTTTAATGTAAACATCCTGGATGGCATTGGATTGTGGTGATTTGTGGGTGTTTTTCTGTTTTTTGGGGTGTACTGTTGATGTGGACTGGCTTGGGGTGTAAGGGGGGGGCCATTTTGAAGAGAGGCAGTGTCTGAGGCCTGCACTTATTTTGCCTACTTTTCATCCATTATGCCCAGGGGTAGTGAGTGTTGCATGGGCCTAGTCTTTCTGTGGGGTGTCTTCTTGAATTTAAACACCATTGAGGCCATTGATGGGCTGGGATTGTGCTGTTTTTTGTGGTTTTTGTAGTTTTTTTGGGGCTGCTGGTGTGGCCTTTTGCCCAGGGGTAGTGGTGCATGGACTGAGTGTGCCTGTGGGGTCTCACTCTCTTTAATGTAAACATCCTGGATGGCATTGGATTGTGGTGATTTTTGGGTGTTTTTCTGTTTTTTTGGGGTGTACTGTTGATGTGGACTGGCCATGTGGGTGGTGGTGGTGGCCATCTTGAGTGCTGGCTGGTACAGGCAACATGTGCTTGGGGTGCAAGGGGCCATTTTGAAGAGAGGCAGTGTCTGAGGCCTGCACTTATTTAGCCTACTTTTCATCCATTATCCCCAGGGGTAGTGACTCAGTGTTGCATGGGCCTAGTCTTTCTGTGTGGTGTCTTGAATGTAAACATCATGGATGGCATGGGATTGTGCTTATTTTTCTGTGTTTTTCCATTTTTTGGGGTGTATAACTGAACTGATGTTCCTCTGTCTTCCATTGCTTTTAGGTGCACAAGACTCTAGAGAACCACCAGTGCCAGGAAGAAGTCCTGCAGCGGTGTGTGTGTGCAGCATAACGTCACGCGACGTCACGTCTGGACATAGACAACTCTGCAACTCGTGCAACTGCTGCCTGCTGTTCTGAAGAAGATGGCCCCAAAACAAGTTACCCATAGCTCCTCTAGCAAGAAAGTTGCCAGTAAGGAGCAGAAGAAGCAAGTTACCAAGGAGACTGGTGTGCCGGCCGCCCCTTTTTTTGGGAGTAAAAAAAAAAGTATGCCTGCAGCAGCAGCGGGATCTGCTGGGGACCAAGCTGGGAGCAGCACCCCCGCTCCATTGGGCTCAGTGCCACCACCACCACCACGCCAACTTAAGTCCAAGCCCTTCAGTGCTGCAGAGGCACTTAGTCTAGTTGTTCAATCACCATCGACCAGTGATGTTGGCTCATCGCAAGAAAGTAGCAGCAATGTCCCTCAATCAACACAGGTTGTTGTAACTCATCTGACGAGTGTTGAACAACCACAGCCGCAACAAAAACCACATGTGCAAGTACAAGCCCAAGTACATGTGGAAGGAGAGGCAGCGCAAGGAGATGCGCAAGCAGAGGTGCATGGAGGGTCACAAGTGCCCACAATAGTTGTTCCTCCCGAAGTAGGGGCACATCAGGAAATCGACAATCAAGGCGAGGTATCATTTGAGGAAGACACTCCTCCTGATGATCATTCATTGTCTTCCACACCCCTAGCAAGGAAGAGATCAAGGGTGGTGTCTACATCTTCTTCAAGCACACCTCCTTCTGATGATACGGTTCAAAATTGGGAACCAGCACCACTGCCGTCTGAGAGTGAGGCACATGATCTGACAAAGGTAGTTAAGCGTAAAAGGAAGCTCGTCCAAAGTCTCAGAGTTATGGAGTGTGATGATGAGGCTCAACAAGAAGTGGCGGATACTGCTGCTGATGAAGACTCTGACAACGACGACCCAGTCATCATAAAGGTCACTGCAGCCCCAGCGGGCATGCAGCAAACAGACATTTTGACCCTAGCCCGAAAAGCTGCTGCGCGTGATGATGATGATGTTGTCGACGAGGAGGCAGTGGAAACACCACAATCATTAGAGTTAAGTACACCAACTCGTACCGCTTCCATATTTCTTTCTCACAAGAAGGGACCTCCATCCACCTCGACCTTAATTAGTGGCGGTGAAAGTGCACAACGTACAAAAGTTGGGCAATCCAGATCCTCCACTTCATCTGGCATTAGCAGCATGACCACCACCACCAGTATCGCTGCCTCCTCCAGGCCCCACAGACACTTCAAGTCCCCAGTTTGGGACTTCTTTACTGTTTGCCCAAAAAGGGAAAAGTTCGCCATTTGTACCCTTTGTAAGCTTGCAGTTAGTCGTGGTAAGTCAGGTACCAACTATGGTACCGGAGGCCAGAGAGGCCATCTTGAGAGACAGCACACTGTCCAATGGTTTGCGCACCTAGATGCGATCAAGGAAGCCTGAATTGGAAGTCAAGAAAACGTTGATGTTTCATCTGATGATGACGAGGAGGAAGAAGACGTGTCAAACACTTCACTTACACCCAGTACCCCTGTCAGCAGCACACCCCATGAGAGGCACACTAAGAGTGTTGGAGCGAGTGAGACACCAACGCGCAAAAGTTCACCAGCGAGCATAATTGCGTCAACAAAGTCATTATCATCCCGTAAATGCTTGGTCCAGGGCAACATTCGAACCATGTTTTCTTCAGACGCGCCATATGAACGCAACCACCCACTGACGCGTCTGTATAACACTAAGCTGGCTAAAATGCTAGCTGTGGACCTTCTCCCTTTTTCTTTTGTAGAAGCGGTAGGTTTTCTAGAATTAGTGGCAACGCTCTGCCCTAAATGGAAGGTTCCTAGCCGGTTCTATTTTGCCAGAGTTGCGGTTCCAGCACTACATGAAGGTGTGCTGCAGGCGATTGGGGCAGCTTTGCAGAAGAGTGCTGTTCACACTATACATCTGACAACAGACATGTGGAGCAGTGGCGCAGGCGCTGATTACATGTGCATCACTGCACACTGGGTCTCTTTTTCAGGTGTTAAAGCAAAGCTAAACGCAGGTGTTGACCCGGACAAAGTTTTTAAAGCTGCTCGGAAACATGCAACACTAGCCATGTTTGGCTTGGAGAAAAGTCACACAGCACAAAACATTTTGGACGAGTTTAACAAAAAGGTCTTTCACTGGCTGTCCCCAAAAAAACGCCGGATTGGTTATGTTTCCACGGATAATGGCGCCAATGTAGTTAAGGCCATGGCGCTGGGTGACTATTTCAGAGTGCCGTGTTTGGCGCACTGTATCAACCTGGTAGTTCAAAAATTCTTGAGTGATAGAGACAGTACAGCGTTCGAGGTAATGGCCACCTGCCGCAAAATGTGCAACCATTTCAGCCATTCTTTTAAGGCCCGGAAGCATCTGAGGAGGCTGCTACTTGAACGTCGAATGCCAGTGAAAGCACTCATCCAGGAGGTGGCAACACGTTGGAACTCAACCTTCTACATGCTTGAGCGTCTGTATGAGCAGTATACGGTACTCGATCACTATTTCCTAACAGAGGGTACAGCTCAGATGGACCTAATAATAATAATAATAATAATAAACCATTTATTAAGCGCCTGGTTACACATAAGACAGTGTGTCCCCGCGCTAATTGCTGCTATGATTTCCAAAGGCAGATGATACTAGAGCCATAGGAGGGGAAAGTTACATAATGGGAAACAAGAATGTCTTAAGTTTACCCCGGAATCTAGTTTCCGAAGGTTCCATGCGAAGATGTAGCGGGAGTTCATTCCACTGTTTAGGGGCCAAATATCTGAATGAGCGGCCGCCCATCCTGGCCCTCTTGACTCGAGGAAGTTTGAACAACATCGTGCCGGAAGATCTTAAATTCCGGGTAGGACGGTGTATACTAAGAAGATTCTTAAGATAATCTGGGCCTTTACCTTGTGCGATGCGATATGCAAAACAAAGGACTTTAAACTTAATCCGTTCCCTGACTGGGAGCCAATGAAGCTTTGCTAGCGCGTTCTTTCCAGAGGCTCTTCGAGGAAGCCCAATCACAAGGCGTGCGGCAGCGTTCTGGACACACTGAAGTTGGTGGAGGCCTTTCACACTCAGGCCTACTAGCAGGGCATTTCCATAATCAAGGTGGGGGGTCACCAAGGCATGGACAATAGTCTTTGTGGCACCTATTGGAAGGAGATCTAAAACCTTCCGCAGGACCCTTAGTACGTTGAGACACCTACCTGTCACCTTGTTGACGTGTGACTTAGAAGAGAAGATGGGTGCGGCGCAATGGGACATAGTTAAAAGCCTGACAGACATGCTTCGTCCTTTTGAGTTCTTCACGCGTGCAGTCCGCCAGGAGGACTGTAATTTGGGAAAAGCTATCCCATTGTTGTGCATGCTGGAGCACCAACTGAAGGCGGTGTCTTCTGAGTTTGAAAAAGATGCCAAAAAAAAAGACCCTTTTATTTTGTCGGAGAAATTATTAGAGCGCCTACGTGGTGATGAACGTCTTAAAAAGATCAACTCAGAACAGCATTACATTTGTGCTACTATTCTGGATCCACGCTACAAAAAGGCGCTGGCAGGCCAAGCATTCTTTCCTTTTGCTGATGAAGATGTTAAAAAGTACAAACGTTGGCTAGCCTGGTCAGCCAAGAGGTTTGAAAAAGAACGGCAGGATATTGAAGGAGAAGGCAGTACATCAGCATCAGCATCAGCAGGCCATCCCCAGTCAAAAAAATCCACTTCTGCACCTGTGGCTGTGACACAAGTGACCTCTCAGCTGTTAAAGACACCGGCAACCGGATCTTCTGCACCAGACACAACAGTAACAGTGGCTGCTGTAGAGGATTGGCTAACTTTGCTTGGGTATGGTTCTCGAAAAAATGTCACAGGCACAGCAAAAAGTAAGCAAAGTGGAGGAACCGCTGAGGACCTTGAGTCGATGGTGCAGGACTATCTGAATGACTCAACAGAGGTCTTTCTTAATGATGAGCCATTGCAGTATTGGCATGGGAAAAAACAACTGTGGCCACAGCTCTCCAACCTGGCTATAAACTATTTGTCTTGCCCACTCGCAAGTGTGTCTTCTGAACGTGTTTTCAGTGCTGCTGGTGGCATTGTAACTCCGAAACGGAGCCGCCTCTCGCCCAAAAATGTGGAGCGGCTGACCATGATCAAGATGAACCAGCACCTCATACCACCAGATTACAAAGTACGAGAAAGCACGCCGCATGAAGACGAGGAGGACGGCAACGTAGATGAGGGGATTTGTTCTCTGTTCGGTCACACTGACCTCATCCTGCCTGAATTCGCAGAGTATGATGACGAAATCTTCTTCTTATTCCCTGACACCGAGCCCTGAAAATGAGACAATGAATCAATAACTGTCTTTTTCGACCTTATTCACTTTTATTCCTGTGTGTCTGTCTTTCTTTGTTTTGCACAGTTAATTTAATTCAAACTTTAATCACCTAATCCCAAAAACAAGCCCATCAGCAGAACTGTCTTCACTTGTTTGCTTATTGATTTGAAGGTGCCGCAGTCTACATTCCTCAGGTTCACAAGTTCTGAAGAACATGCTCCTCTATCCTCCTCCTCCAGACTCCTATTTCCCTCAAAGCAGAGGGCTGGATTACGCCCAATGAAGAAAGACTCAGCACTTTTGGAGGTGTTCTACTTCTTTGCGGGTGAGATGACGGCTCTGGGCCCATTGCTGTGAACCTCTAATAACGGATAAAAGTGTTTTGGACCAAATATGACGCGGAAATTTCTTGCCATTTTTGCTGACTTGCTTGCCTTTGAGGTGCTCTTTGGCAGGGGGTTCCGGGTGTTTGTGGGTGAGTTTTGGGGTCTGGGAGCACTGCTGCGACAGTCTAATCTTGATTGCATTTGCTTTTCAGGAAATCCGTGGTGGAAAACAGGAGTTATGATGATGACCTAGCTGCACAGCGCGTTTGGACCGAAGGCCGAGAGATATTGTAAGTATGAGATTTTGCTTTTTGGCTGTTTGGGGGTGTTGTCGTGTGCATGTTGGCGGGTCTCTTGGGGCATTCCTGTGAAGGTCTAATAACGGATAGAAGTGTCTAGGACAAAATCCATGCAGATTTTTTTTTTGCTATTTCTTCTGACATCTTGCTCAATGTAGCGTTTCCGGGGGCCTGTTTGAGGGGCTTCCTGGTGTTTGTTGGTGGGTTTTGGTGTCTCTGTCGGAGCACTGCTGCGACAGTCTAATCTTGATTGCATTTGCTTTTCAGGAAATCCGTGGTGGAAAACAGGAGTTATGATGATAACCTAGCTGCACAGCGCGTTTGGACCGAAGGCCGAGAGATATTGTAAGTATGAGATTTTGCTTTTTGGCTGTTTGGGGGGGTTGTCGTGTGCTTGTTGGCGGGTCTCTTGGGGCATTCCTGTGAAGGTCTAATAACGGATAGAAGTGTCTAGGACAAAATCCATGCAGATTTTTTTTGTGCTATTTCTTCTGACATCTTGCTCAATGTAGAGTTTCCGGGGGCCTGTTTGAGGGGCTTCCTGGTGTTTGTTGGTGGGTTTTGGTGTCTCTGTCGGAGCACTGCTGCGACAGTCTAATCTTGATTGCATTTGCTTTTCAGGAAATCCGTGGTGGAAAACAGGAGTTATGATGATGACCTAGCTGCACAGCGCGTTTGGACCGAAGGCCGAGAGATATTGTAAGTATGAGATTTAGCTTTTTGGCTGTTTGGGGGTGTTGTCGTGTGCTTGTTGGCGGGTCTCTTGGGGCATTCCTGTGAAGGTCTAATAACGGATAGAAGTGTCTAGGACAAAATCCATGCAGATTTTTTTTTTGCTATTTCTTCTGACATCTTGCTCAATGTAGCGTTTCCGGGGGCCTGTTTGAGGGGCTTCCTGGTGTTTGTTGGTGGGTTTTGGTGTCTCTGTCGGAGCACTGCTGCGACAGTCTAAACTTGATTGCATTTGCTTTTCAGGAAATCCGTGGTGGAAAACAGGAGTTATGATGATGACCTAGCTGCACAGCGCGTTTGGACCGAAGGCCGAGAGATATTGTAAGTATGAGATTTTGCTTTTTGGCTGTTTGGGGGTGTTGTCGTCGTGTGCTTTTTGGCGGGTGGGTTGGCGGGTCTCTTGGGGCATTCCTGTGAAGGTCTAATAACGGATAGAAGTGTTTAGGACAAAATCCATAAGGAAAAACCTTTTGGCACTTTTTGTAACTTAGGGTTCGTTAGGGTTAGCTAACTATTATTTTGGCCATACTTATTTATCCTTAAAAAGGTGACTCAGACAGAGTACGCAATTTCAACAATATTGTACTGTCTTAGGGAAATCAAAGTGTGACTTTTTGCACCACACAGCGTGCATACCTTATATTTATTTATCAGTGGTATTGTAATAGCACTTCCTGTTTTACGTTCAATAATTACAGGCCGGGTTTCAGTCAACATCCGCCAGGCAGCCAGTGGACAGGGTGTCTTCTGTCAGTGGTCACCAACATTGATGGACGAAGCATCAGCTGGAATGGAGGAGTGCCGCTAATAAGAGGAATTGTTTGCTGCATGCAACTTACTTACCAAATTCAACAGGACAACTCCAACAACATACAGAATACAGATACAGTATCCATTGTTTTCTTCTATGAGTGTGACTGCATGTGGTTAGCTTTAGTTTGTACCCAAAGATTTCTTTTTCTTCAATTATTGTTTGTCCATGCTGTGCTTTTTTTTCTTCTCTCAACAAAACCTACCCAAAAAGAAACCCCCATTCCCATCCATTTTCCAAACCCTAACCCTCTTCCCCCGGGCTGTGTGGTTTTGCTTGATGACTGACTAAATGACATCAATAATTCCACACACTTGCTGGGGAGGATAAGGTCATAGCAACAGGCTGGTGAAGGAATACGAGGATATATTCTAGACTTACTCAGCTTCAGTACTATTTCTTGTAGTAGTAGGAGCCAATGTCAAATAAATTCAACGCAAGTACTAGTTATACTTGCAATACTTTACCATTTGTTAGGCTACATTGTGGCACTGTTCTAGTGTACTGTCACCTGCTATATTCTCGATTGTGCCGTAACCGTTGTAATGCTACAGTAAGGACAAACCAGGTTTCGTTTTCTTTTTTTCCATAGGCATGCAACTGCCACTGTGTCACTCACACCACTAGTACCACCGCAATGAGGAAATTTCATCCGCCCAGGATTGCCAACATTAATCCCCATTTCACGTGGAGCCAGCCCTGGGCCTAGCCCTAATTTCTAACACAAATTACAGGTAAGATAAGCGTTTGGTGGGAGGTAGTATAATGGAGTATTAGGACTAGACGAGAGATTGACGGTAGTACTACTAAAGTCCTAGGACTCTTCAGGAAAACAAACTTACTGTTACACCCCCACCCACCAGCCTGAAAAGCAGTAAAAAACAGGTATGGTCCGATAAAGTTTCAAAAAGTATATTTATGTAGCCCTAACAAAATAATCTCCCTCAAGACCCTCCCTAACCCCAACGATTGTCTTTGAAAAGTCCCAAAAAGCACCCAACTCCCAAATCCCACCCCCCAAAAGTCTCTAAAGAAAGGGCAAGGGACACTCCACTACTGGAGGTTGCTGGTGAATTTTGCGGCCATGGCATCATACTCCTTGCGGAGGGTGGCATGCTCGAAGCGGAGGCCCTCCACCAAGTTCTTGTACCTATGGACCTCCTGCTCCAGGTAGGACATTCTCACTCCTAGGCGGCGCTGGCGTGCCTTGCAGCTCCTGTGGGGGGCAGCTGGTCTTTTTGCTGCTTGGCGGTGGCGGTTGGCTTTGTTAGCCCGGCTCCGTACCGCTGGAGCACTGCGCTGGCTGGCAGCCCGTGGGTTCACGGAGGAGGATGCAGCTGTCCCAGTCGAGGATGTTGTGGTTGCACCGGTCGACTGCGTGTCCTCCGACTCCTCCAGGGCTACCAGCCGCCGATATTCCGCGACAGTGGCATCCAGCCTCCGTTGCCGGGCCATTCGAGCCTGCTCCCTCCGTGATGTCGATTTGGAAGGAGCAACTATATGAAGAAAGAAAGACATAGTCTGTAAACAGTGCTCCTTAACATTAATAACACAAAGTGATTGAGCCGAAAGTTGTGTCACAGTACAAGTAGCAAATTTTAAGCACAGTACATAACTATTGAGGACAGTATCTATCTAACCTCCCACTTCTGCATCCTTGCTCTAACATTAGTGGTAGTTTAATGAACAAATTCTACGACCACTATGGACTTCCATTACAGTCGACTATGACAGTACACCAGTCTTATTCTTCTTCTTCTCTCTTGTTTCGGAAAATTGGTACGTTATCTTATGCAAGCCGGCAGAATGCCAGCGCAGTGAACTTGCACCCGAAAAAAACAGACGCACACCATGATGAGTGAGACAGACTTGCGTTACTGTACCGGTCCAGTACATGCAGGTGGTGAAGCTATTACTTTTCTATTACGGGTGGCACTGAGAATACTCTGTTACAAGGGCTACTGCTTAATTAATTTACCTTTCACCCTACAGTGCAAATAAGTACTAGAAAAGGAAAATGAAGAAGCTAAATAATTAGATTATCTATCACTTCACATGGGATGTATTTGATGACATATGGGATGACTTTAGGTGCTTTGCTTATTATTGAGTGAACAGTGATACACCCACACATGAATGACGTACTACTACTAAACTAAAGTTATTAAGAGAGGTACGGAGTGTCCACCGTAATAACCGGATATATGCTGTGCTTGCAGTTGCAATACAAACTATTGCTACTATTCATGGTAGTATTGGACAAATTTACAATTTCTTTTCCTTGCCTTCCCTACACTGGAACGGACGTGCGGGTGCGGTGTTACATGCTCTTCAAGGTAACACTTAGTTCATCCAGTGACCATCTACTCTCTCTAGATACACATGTGCAATCTAAGAGTCAGATAATACCATGCTCCAGGCATCCATCCATTCAAAGTATATGCACACATACAGTTTATGTTTCACCCACCCAGGCTGTTGTCCTTCCACCCATCCTTGCTTCATCATTGACCCAGCCATGCACCATACCATATTCTTTCCTTCCCAGCCACCTCGGGGGCCAAGCAAACACATATCATTCTTCTTTGCCAGCCATCATTAAATTTCTCGTCCTTCCACACTTACTTACACCCTTCTTTCGCTTTTCGAATATATAGCTTACCTGTGCCCGCCACCACCGTGTCAACCCTCACAGGAACATTGGTGTTGCCCAGCACTCGCACCGCCTCCTCCCCAGAAGAGTTGTCCTCCTCATCCACCACCTCCGCGCTGGCCCCACCACCAGATGTTCCACCTACAAAGTAAATTTTTAGAATGTTAGAATACACCACTCACTACTGTATAATATTTGGTCGAGGAGGAATAAAGAAAGTTAAAAAAAACGAAATACAATGTAATAATTTGTAACTGTATACTCTACAGTAAAAATGTCCCTTTTTCCAGGGAAGGCTGTTGTCTTGCTGCACTTTTTGTCACAACTGATGAATGCTTGCTTTTTATTTTTAACACACAACACTTTTTCTCCTAACAGAAGCTTGACTTCTAAGAACACGATCAGGGTCAAGCTCAAGTTCAAACCAGGTGAGAGCTCAGCTCGACCACAAGAAATGTGTCCAATTAATCGTTAGCACTAAGCACTTTTCCATTTTCAGTTAAACGTTTACTTTTACGACAAAGTTGATTTTAATAACTGTGTTTAGTTTTAATAAAGCTTTTAAACTTAAATAGACTCTGTGGTTTTTGGTCCTCCAGACTAGAGTGGATGAGCTAAAGGTTTTGGAATTTTTGCAAGCATGAGTGCCTCTGACACTTCTTGACTGTGACTCCGTACTCTTGCCCTGCGTAGGAGAATCTAATGATCATTGGGGATCAATCATCGGTGACTTAGGGAGCTAAATGAGTCTGCCACACTATCTAGTCAGTAAGGAGATTGGGGGTTCTTCAAAGTCTGATATCACTGAGGTATGTGGAAAGAAAGTCTACCTGCGCCTATTATAATTGATAAACAATGCACTATTTAGTGTTCATAGTTCGGTTTGTGCAGATTTGTCCCTGCAACAGTGGTAGAATGGATTGTCCTTCTATCCAAAACAAAAGTAAAGTAGTATCTTATTCTTTCTTGGTGGTCATTCACCTTTTTATTGTTGGCAATTGTCAAAGCATAAACATTTAGAAGACTTGAAAAGACATTATGGACAATCCCAGAGGACTGCACTCAGTGCATAGAGCTATTGCTGACTAGAATGGGAGTCCAATGGAATTGCCAAATGTGCAATCTTAGTTAGCTACACAGACAGACTAATAAGAATAATCTAGTAATACCACAGGGAGTCATAGTCGAGGCAGGATAAGAATTTAGATCCAGTCAACAAGAAGATCAAAGACGATTTAGAAAAAATCGAATGAGGAACGCTAGGAAAAAATAGGTACTCTTTATTAAAATTAAAACTTACTGGGGCCAGCAAAGGAGCCCTCGCCTGCCCGATCCTGGCCTGCATCCTCCTGAACAGCACCCTCCTCCTGTGTCCTCTTGCCCTTGGGGGGAGCTGATGTACAACATGAAAGAAAGAAAGACCAGAAAACATGGATGAGATTTGTCAACCAAATCAAACATTTCAAAAGAACTATAACAAAATATTTTGGAGAAATAGCAAATAGATAGACAACTATTCCACGGGATATATTGACCTATCTCATGTGGTATACTACGTTATTCGTATTGCCTGATTTGCGGACCGTTGACTTTCAAAGTTCCTATGTAACTCAATAAACAGACTACTAAAAAGGTTTGCCTAGGCCTGGCAGGCAGAAGTCCGCAGCACGCAAAGTGACAGACAAAGTCCATCCTGCTTGCAAACTCAAACTATCAATCCACCGACCACCACCACTATTTCTTCCTATAGCCATGTGTCTAAAGGAAGGACTGGAATTCAGTCTGTTGGGGCTGATTTAGAAGTCCCTTGCGGCTCATTTTCCTCCATTGTTGCGTGACTTTTGTGACGCAGCGGCAGAACAAAAGAGTCGCCATGGTGCGACGTATATATTTTAAAAAAAAAGCATATGGGACATGCATCACGTTGTACAGCCCAGCACCATCAGGGGGCGTTCCGGCGCAAGGGAGGGCGTTCCTGCGCAGGAACGAATCGTAAAAGTGGCTGAGGGAAATCTACAAGATGTCAATCAGTCACTTTTAGGACAATGATGCGTGACTCAAACCCTGCGCCTGCTTGAAGCCGACGTACGGCGTGATGCAGCATTGGGGAGATAGGGCACCCCAGAGCATTGCTGGAGCTGCGCCATCATTGGCACGCAACTCCAGCAATGCGCCGCCTTTACGCCACAGATGCGTAAGGCTTCTGTGACGTTTTGGGCCAATGGGTGGTGGTGGCATGGCACACAATTACTGCCGCACCCCTGCTACTTTGCAGGGAGGCGCCGGGATGCGCCGGTAATTGATAAAAAAGTGACCCTTAGTGTCTAGCATTACGCAGTTCTTTACACTACACTCATACATAATTTCTCAAGCCAATGAAATGAACACAAAATACAAAACAAATAGGCATAGTAGCAAGCAAGGCTACTGAGAAGGAGAGCAGTGCACCTGAAATGCATAGAAGATTTTGAAATATAATTTACCTAATGTAATCGGCAGCATTATTGCTCTTGGAAAAGAAAAAAGATTTGCAAATAATAGAGCATGATAAAACAGATTAATAATGAAATAGCTAGAAATGGCTACTACTCACCAAGCCCGGGGACCTCTACACCGAGCGCGTCCAGCAAGTCCCGTTCCCGGTCCATGACATCCGTCCAGCGGTGGGTGGCCTGGTTATAGGTGCGCCGGACCCCAGAGAGCTTAAACATGGCCCGGCACACCTTCTCCCACCGCTTCCGGCGCTCCCGGATGCCATAGCCGGTTGCGATCTTGCCGCCTCCCAGGATCGTCTTGGGGAGGCGGCGCTGGACGTGGAAGATGAGTGCGGCCACCTCCTCCGCGCTAAAGATCTCCCGAGGCATCACTTGCTCCACCCTCAAACGCCCGCACGGGAGCCGGGCACGGGGTGCGGGACCCTTCCCCTTCTCAGGGTGCTTCCCGGCTCCCTTTACCATGGTCTGGGCAGAAATGAGTGAAATAATAAAGAAGAAATAGAATAGGGAAGAAGAAAAGAAAAGAGTTTAAAAAAGTAGTTTAAAATTAACAAAAAGTAGCAGAAAACACAAAAATATAGAGCTAGAAAAATAGAGGGATAGATAATAAGTAAAATAGATCAAATAAAGTTCAAAAAAGCAAAGGATGGCAGAGATTCAGAGAGGATACAGAAAGCATGCCCAGAACCATAGCAATGAATGAGAAACAAGATGGCCGCGCCCGTTCACGACCGCGTGGGTAAGTTTGCGCGAGATTTTCCTCGCGATCACGAGCGAAATTGTACTAGCGAGCAGCACACTTTGCGAGATTACACATAGCGGCCGGAAACGGAATTACGTCACGCAAACAAGATGGCCGCGCCCGTGTACGACCGCTAGGGTAACTTCGCAAACGTATAGCTACAAGCGCCTTGCGAACATGCAAAAAATCACGCGAACATACACGCCGCAAAAAAAATTGTATTCGCACGGATTCGCGCCCTGCAAATCGTGCGAAATTGCAGAAAAACGATTTTTGCTAAACTGAAAGCAATCAGCAGGTGCAAAAGTTCAAACTTAACATTAGTAACCATTCACTCCAGTGCTTCCTGAGGGGCCCATCCAGAGTTCAGTTGCCTATTTGCAACTATTCCATGACCCTGCTATGACCCAAACAGCAGGCTCATAGAATAGTTACAAGTAGACCATAAAGGTCCTGTGAAAAAAAATTGCACTGCAACAGAAAGCAAATTACAGATAAGGAAGGAAGCAGGTGCCAGCCAGACTGGAAGTTTCAAAATTACTGACACATTAATCACCCCCAAATTAATTCATGGCAGTTAAAGAAGGGCAGGTGTGCTTGCTTTCACTGCAACAGAAAGCAAATTACAGATAAGGAAGGAAGCAGGTGCCAGCCAGACTGGAATTTTCAAAATCACTGACACATTAATCAACCCCAAATTAATTCATGGCAGTTGAAGCAGGGCAGGTGTGCTTGCTTTTTTTAAACCTCCATAATCTACAGTGATAAACAAACCTAATGGGTGGCAGTGAGGATGTACCAGAGGGTGGCATGGGTGTACCAGAGGGTGGCAGTGGTGAAACAGAGGGTGCTGTGAACCTGTGATCATAAACCACACGTAGAAACAACATAGTCGCGGCCGTTGCGAGCCGAAAAGTAAGTTCGCAATTGCGAAATGGTCCACAAATCCTCGCGAACGCTCGCCAACACAAATAACGTAAAAATCCGCAAATCCGCGAGAGTTCGCGTATTTTTGCGGATTGCGAGTCCGTAAATTCGCAAATCCGCGTACGCGAGATCCGCTAGATCCGCCCATACTTAACCGGCAGTAACCGATTGGGAAAAGGACATGGAATGTTGCATGCTAGGGGAAAAATAAGTATACACAGTTAGAGGCTGCCCACAAAAATGGGAAGAAATTTGGTCCACATAGAGATCATTTCGAGGGATGGAGTAGTAGTCTCTGTAGAGACTTAGGGAACAATGTGCTTGAGACTTTGATGACTTTAAATTTTAAATATGCCTCATGGATTGATCTAATGATGTAAGGGCCTTCACTGGCCATGTGATTGCGCTGCACTGCTTTTTTCCGCATGATTGATTCATGAAAATTTCAATAAATATATTTAGAGAAAAAAAACTAAAAAAAATAAGTATTCCAGAATTTACATATTTAAAATCAATTAAATAATTAGTTAACAATTAATAATTGATTGTTAATGAATTATTACTTAATTAACTTCCCACCCTATAGCCCTACAATCCTAGCATCCCTCAACTGCAAATCACAAAAACAATCAGTATCCCATATTTCACATAATTAATTAAATAATTCATTACAAATGATTCATACATTATTCATTATTACTTAAATAACTTCCCTAGACTCACACAAACCTAGGAGCCTGAAACTAAAATATAAGCAACATAAATGAGTATTCCATAAACTACATAATTAGAACCAATTAAACAAGTATTTAACAATAATTGTTAATTATTTCTTAATTAACCTTCCACCCCATAGTCCTACAAACCTAAAAGCCCACAAATAACATGTAACAAAAATAAATCCAAATCACATATTGTACAGAAAACAATATCAATTATATAATTAAATACAATTGATTAAATAATTCATATTTTTAACAACCCACTACAACACTATAAACCAATATAAAAGATGAAGCAAAAAATTAAAAAAAAACTTTATAATAAACAATATAATACACAAATTTAGCATATCAAATACAACACACTCAAATAATTAAAAAACGATATTTTTAACTACAATATTATTAAAAAGGACATTGATCATTTTTAAAATGATATTACTTACCTCAAAAAATTATATTCTTGTGAATGCCATTTGTGCATCACAAAAATTTGTGTATCACAATATTTATTTTCTGATATTTCTGCCTCTCTATATTTTTAAAACAATATTTTTTCCAAACACTGTAGTTATAGCAAAAAAACTTGGAATAATGTGTAATTATGTGAGAAGCGTAATCCAGCATTTAGCGCTATTTTCTTAGTGCAAAATGCACCCTTGCATCGAATATGGGTGCAAGGGTGCATTTTGCTTAAGAAAATAACACTAAATGCGCCAGAACATGAACAGCAGAAGCTAGTGGCTGCTCCCTGTCTTAGACCATTGAACCTGTGTTCCTTTTGTATGATTGTTGACTCAGATTACTCTTAATTCCTCAGGTTGGCATAATAGTGTAATTTGGGTCATTTCACAACACAAAAGTAATGAGTAATTACTGCAATTACTCCGGTGCAAATAACATTTCGCCCAGGCCTAGTATTAATCCATATGGACTATATATTGAACATGAAACATGTTACTCACCAAATCACTTGATTTACCCCTTCTTACTGTTAAATACCTTTGATTTATAATCACTGATCACTTGTAAGGAACTGTCATGCAAGGAGGTATCTGGTTTTTCAAACATATCATTATATGTGGCCTTGAGACAGCTTTGGTTTTTTATGACATGGGACACCCTCAAGTAATGTAAAAAAAAACATAAATTAAAAACCACAAGAGTGACTTTGGGTCAGCTCTTTTCATCTGTTAGTGCTTTCAACAGTCACCCACATTTTGTTTTTGCCCCCCTGGAGCATAGAGCAATAGGTCGCCCACTTCATTCTTCGGCGGCATTACTCTGAGAGTGGTTGCATTTTGCATGATCATGTGCACATTTGCCTAAAATGCAGTGCCCTTCAGTGCCAACGAAGACAGGTCAATACTTTACTTTTCCAATGCTTCTTTCTGTCCATTTTGTATAATGTTTTTAGTGTTTTTCTTTAGTCATCCTTGTGAGTCTAAACTATGACTTCAGGGTATCGTAATTCAGAGCCAGTAGTTCCTTTTCTTTGTACCAATAGGAAATATATTTTCCTGTGATGTGCATTTAAATTGGACAGGGTTTCTACAACTGTACACTTGAACTTTAGCGTGGACCCATACTATTCCATCACATTTGTATACAAATGCAATTTTTTTAATTTAAAAATGATACAGCAAAAACGTGGCACCATGTAAAGTCGGCATTTTCTTCTTTTCATTTTAGTGGTCTATCCTTACATTATTAAACACTAGATATCTCACCAGATTGCCAAAACTAGAACTGTAGGCTTTGCCAATGCTTGCTTTTCATGTATTCATAATAATGAAACACAACAAGTTAAAAAAATGTGTATGTTTTAATGTGGTTAATTGTATGATGTATTAAAAAGAGTGCTGCACTGCTAAATGCATGAAACAGAAAGTGTAATTTCACTTCTGAGGCCAGTTGTCGCAAAGGAAATGCCAAGGTGTCACCAAGGCCAAGCCAGGGTTTATAGAAGCCTCACCCAGTTTGATCCTTTTACTCCTTATATTCTTAAAAATAAATCAGAATCCACTCGTGAAATTTGCCCAGCATAGATTCTGTGTGTGGAGCTCAAAAGACAGTTCTCTCCTGTCATGCCCCTTTGCTATATCTCTCTTTCACTGCCACCGGAGTGGTGCTGGCCTGACAGCATGCAGTGTTCTCTCCTATACTAAATAGCCTTCTCTGGATCCAGTATCTTTAATAGTTTCTGGTGAATCCCCCTCTTATCAGCACAGATTTTGGAAGTAGAGGTGTGGGCTGTACTGCAGCACCTCCACAATATCCACACTGGAGTTCAGAAGGTGATTGTACAATAAAGATACCTTTACATTTTTTTATCTTGTCACATTTGCTGTGCGTTCAAAGACTGAGTTTCAATGCCAGGTTGTGTTTTCAGACAAACTGCTGCTTATTCTTTTAAAAGGAGATTGGTATTTATGTTTCCTACTCTGACTGTAAAGTAAGAGGATTTAAAAACTCAAATATGTGATAATATTGCTTCGTTGTAGACAGTGTGAATGGAAAGGCTATAGGATGTAATTTGTTCGCAACATAATGTTGATTCCTGTAAATGAACTGTCCAAATATTTCAAAATATATCAGCAGTTAGGAAAGCACAAATGAAGCACAATCTGTTTGTAATTCTTAAGTGTGATAGAAACAAAGATTTTAATAGGATTAAAACTAGTCAAGACACTTTACTTGGTAATGCACAAATGATAACTAATTCTGAAACCTAATTTCAACAAACATTATCGATTGGACACTGTGTAATTTTTATCAGCAAAACCCCACCTCTGTCCAAATGTAGGAGCCAATTTGATGGAAAATGTGCTGCCTGTAAATGACAGTCCACTACCATATCGTGTGTTAGTACAATATTTGCAAGAGTGTGCTCCATAGTCCACCACCGGCTACATTTCACATCCTTACCACTCTCCTTCCGAGTGAGTGTGACTGATTTGCTACATTTTTTTTGTGTGATGCTTGGATTTTTCACAATCCCTATAACTTCAGTGATATGAACATTGATGGCAGCACCTCTACTCTGAAAATTGTTCCAGCACCATTTCTTGCCAGTCAACATCAACACACAAATAATGTTCATACATTTTCTTTGAACTCAAATATATTCTTGAAACAGTTCAGTCTGGTTTTAGATCAATATATAGTGCTGAATCAGGTTGTGTGAATGAGCTGACCTGCACTGGCTGCTCGATGGGGGAGGCAGAGTGGCTTTGATACTTCTCAACCGCCTACCCTACCAGCTTCAATACCATATCCTATGATATCCTACTGTTTTAGCTTCATAAGATTCGGATTGGGAAGTTGCTATTGGCTGGATTGTTTTTTACCTTCAGGAAAGAACTCAAGTGGTAAAGATCTCCTCTCATTCTTCTGCACCCAAGTCAGCCACGTGCACTACCACAGGGTTCCTCATTGAGCCCTGATTTGTTTAATATCTGTGTCACTCTTTTGGACTATTTGATTAGGTTATATGGATTTACATTTATGACTTATAAGGATGACACACAACTGGTCATCTAATTTGATGATCCACTCGATCAGTTCCAAGAGAAATTTAAAAGCTGTCTCTTAGCATTAGCCTTATATGAAAGGCAGTGCCTTAAAATTCTACACCAAAAAGTCTATGGTCCTTATCCTTGAAGACTCCAATAAAACCAAGCCGAACTCCTGATGGCCCCTATATATTGCTTCTCTGACCATTCCAGTTTCTACAGCTAAGAACTGGGGCTTCTCTTTTGACATTTCTTTACTGCTGAGGTCCCAGGTCAACTGTTTCCTCTTCTTATTTATTTCGAGGTTGGATTATTGCAACACACTATTCTTAGGCTCTAGCAGGTGCTTGATAACTAGAATCCAGCTATTTCAGAAATGGGCTAATTGCATTGTTTTGACCTTCTGACCTTCCGGAATTTTGCTTCACTGGCTACTTCAAGAGAGAAGGGTTCTGTTTAATGCTCTTAGCAGAGTTTTCTCCAAGCCAAACTTTAGCACTAGAACCCCACCAGAGTAGGTTGCTCCGCTTCCTCGCCCAGATTGACTCCATCATGGTACAAGAGAGCATGAGCTGGAGCACTCACTTTTGCCATGCAAGGTCGCCTAAACAGTGGGACACCCTCCGTCTTCATTTAAATCTCCGGTCACCTGAGTTTCAGGAAAGCACTAAAGCCATAGTTCTATTGATAATGGCAATTTTTGGCCGGCAGAAGTATTCCTCCATAGTTGCCGGGTTCATACCGTCCGATCTCCCTACTCAACTGCGATAGTAAACTCTATTAAAAAATTCTCGCCAATCGTATTTCTAAAGTTATAACACCTTTAGTTTCCTTAAATCAATATGGATTCATTCCCAATAGAGGCACTGTTACACATATAAATAAAGTCATAACTTTATTTGTTATTGCCCAAGCAGAATTAGCATTAATTTTTTTAGACGCTGAGAAAGCGTTTGATCGCGTAGAATGGCATTATTTATGGGAGATCATGTATAGAGCAGGCTTTGGTAAAAAAAATATAACTGCAATCCAAGTGTTATACACCGCTCCAAATGCAAGAATAGCAGCTATGGGTAGGAAATCGGCAGTGATTAAAATCACAAGAGGAACTAGGCAAGGATGCCCTTGCTCTCCGCTGCTCTTTGCTTTATTTATCAATCCCTTTTTAAATAGACTATCCAATAATCCACACATTAAACCATTTATTGCCCAAAATATTCCGCATACAGTATTTGCTTATGCGGATGACGTGGCGGTGGTCACGGTGAATCCAGTTGAGGCACTAGTGGAGATCGAGCGGTTAGCCCATGAATTTGGTTCAGTTTCAGGATACAAATTAAACTCCTCAAAAACGCAAGTTTTATGTACGGGTAATATTCACATCATTGACCCTAGAGTGGTATCAGAAGCAACGTAGTTAGGTATTATAATAAAGACATCTATGAAAGATATTGTGGATGCAAATTGGACTTCTACACTGCATCATATCAAACAATCATTAGACAGATGGGGACGGTTACAATTTACAATAATCGGACGAGGGAATATTATCAAAAGGAGCATTTTATCTAAAGTCTTATATTTATTTAGAGCTATTCTTTTGGAGATTCCTTTAAACTATCTGCAACAGCTACAATCTACATGTGCGAGATTTCTTTGGGCCCTGGGAAATCGCGTAGGGCAATGAGGTTGATGACACTTCCAGTCAAAAGAGGTGGCCGGGCTATTCCTGATTTTTTATTATATTTTTATGTATGTATTTTGCAAAGACTGCATTTATTATTAACTGGGGAGGAGGTAGAGGATCCGGCTGAAGCACCATCTATATTCTATTTGCTCTTAGGGACACAAGCCACACGCAGTCTATTTAAAGAACTTGAAGGCAATTATTATAAGAGAACACGTTTTAAAGTTTTGGAAGCAGCTTTTAGAGTGTGGAGGAAGGTGTCTAGAATGATAAAACTAGGGAAGGTGACATACTATACACCATTTAACGCGGATAAAATACTCCCTTCTGTGTTTTGGGACCGGGTGGCTAGAGATTGGTCGCATCGCGGCGTAAGCCAAATCGGGGATCTGTTAGAATGAAATGGGTTTATGTTAAACTTTGACAATTTAGTACTAAAATATCAATTGACTAGGGCCTCCTTTTTCAAATATCTTCAAGTTCGGGATTTCTTAACCCGAAAACATATTCCGCCAGTCCCTAATTCTTTAGTTGAAGCCATTCGATCCCGCAAAAGAATTGGCTTTTTATATAACATGTTGATGGATTACAGACCTGATGATCTTCAAAAGCATAATACATATTGACAGACTCAGTTGGGGGAACCAGACTTGTCTATAGAGAAGATGATTCTGTTATCTAACGAAGCTTTTCTGTCTGCTAATTTAAAGGCTCAGTTTTTCAAGACTATGGGACATATGTAGGTGGCCAAATACCGGTCGGTAACGGCCGATTTCGGCCGTTACCGACCGGTATTTTGATTTTCTGACGTAGGTGGCCAAAATATTACCGATTCTGTATATTTACCGAATCGGTAAATTTACCGAATCTGTAAATTACCGATTCGGTAAATGTACAGAATCGGTAATATGGGATGTAGGTGGCACTGGAAACAGTGCCACAGGCCCTTAGGAATTCGTTATTTACCATGAAATATTATGGCATGGTAAATAACGAATTCCTGTGTACATGCACATCTGTGCATGTACACCTGTGCCATGTGGCACACAGACATGCCCTAAGGGCATGTCTGTGTGTCACATGGCATAAAAGCCAGAAACAGGGGTGCAACAGGGTGTCAAAGTGACACCCTGTCCCCCTTGTAAAATCGGTAATGTTACCGAATCGGTAATTACCCATTCGGTATTTGCTATTGAATCCTATGGGCTTCAAAGCCCATAGGAATCAATGGCAAATACCGAATCGGTAATTACCGATTCGGTAATTACCGATTCTTACCGATTCGGTAATTGTTAAGGAATAATTACCTACATTGCATTTACCGAATTGGTAAAATTCGGTATTTACGATTCGGTAAATGCAATTTACCTACATATGGCCCTATATTTAGATTATATTACACTCCAGAGCGGATGATGAAATGGGGCACACAATATGATAGTAAATGCTTTCGATGTGGGAGTGATAGTGCTGATAGTATTCACATATTTTTTAGCTGTAATAAATTGCATCTATTTTTGAGTAGTATAGAAAAGTTTCTTACCAAGATTACTCACACTAGTGTGAAGATTTCCCCTGCACTCATGTTATTATTATTATTATTATTATTATGCGTTCTTATATAGCGCTCGATTACCCGTAGGCATCTCGGCGCTTGCCTTGGGAACCCGTCCTGGCTTCCCCCAAGGTGAAAGCCAGGCATCCCGCCGCGGGGGGGCCATAGTGGAGATTAAGCAGGCTAATGCCCAGAGCTGCAGAGTGTGAACCCATGATTCGAGTAGGCACCGAAACGAGAATTATCAAGTCTGTGGATATTTGGGCTCAAGACCCTGCCGCGTCGGGAATTGAACCCTGGTCCCGGGTCTGACCTCTGCTTCAGGGTCTGCCTCCTCTAACCAGTGAGCCACACTTCTCCTCTAACAATGTTATTAGGTATAGGGCAAAATGTGGATAATGGAACTGCTTTATATAAATGTAGGCATTTTTTATTTGTGGCTATGACTGCAGCTCGGCTGTGTATAGCATCTGATTGGTTGCAAGAGGAACCTCCAGCTTTTGAATTTTGGCGAGTTAAATTATACAACCTCTATGAATTAGAATGGAGTCCTTATGCCTTAAAGGGGGTTAAAAAACGGAGACTTGGCATGTTAATCTGGGGTGTAAATAATGAACATTTAGAATCATGACATAATGAATTCTGTTCTTTTATAAAAATGTGTTACTATGAATTTATATGATTTGTTAAACTGTTGTTTTTGTATGTGTTGGCACTTGTTCCGACTGTGGAATAAAAAAAAAGAAGAAGTATTCCTCTTTGCACTTGCTGCAGCAGCAGGTCACTCTTGATATGCTTCAGAGATGATCACACGTTATAATTTTCCTTATTTATTTCACTAAATATTCATTTTGAGGGAAGCTACTATAGGGCCCAGTGTACAAAGACATTTTGCAAAATCATTGTGTTTGCAATGTAGAAAAGGCTTTGCACAACCAAAAGGGCTTTTGTAAGGGTATGAAAAGTTTTTCTGACTCATAGAAGGACGTCGGCGACCCTTTGCCAACCACAAATAGAAGCGGCATGAAGGGGGTGCCCTCCTCTGTTTTTGCGGTTCAGAATGAAATTCATCAATGGATGTGACTGAAATTGCAGTCACAAACCATTGATTAGTGATCCCTGAGTTGTGGTGGTAACTGTTTCTCAAAGCTTACCCTGTGAGAATCTTGGTAGCCTCAGGAAAGCTGGCTATGGCTCAGGCGACCTTCATCTGCCCCCATTGTGGAAAGAGGCCACATTTAAAATAACATGTTTATCATTTGGAAATGCAAATACGGAGACACAGGTCTGCGGTCCTTTACTTACCTCCATCCCTACATTTGCAGCAGCCAATCACAGTGGGTCAAATATTGGGTCGAATATTGTCACCTGCCTAGTTAATATTCATTAGGAATGTATTTTGAAACCCTTGCGAATGGGAATTTTTGCAATGTGAGCTACTAGTTCATTAATCGCTTTGCAAAAATGTAGTCGATGCGCAATGTGCACCCACTGTTTACAATCTGTCTTTACTACTTCAGGACCTTAGTGACTAACTGGACATTTAAAATACAGTTGTTAGGAATTCAAATAGAGTTTTCAATTATTTCAATGAATGATGGGCTCAGGAATTATGAATCACAGAACTCAATCATTTCAAAGAAGATGCATCAATGACTTAAATTCAGATGTACTGTTCATATCAGATGTATTTCCACATGCAGTCTTTTATTTTCATTAACGTCTTGTCCATCTTCTGTGCATTTGGCCCCACCCCCCGGTAACAACCTTCTCTGTTATCCTAGTTGGCCCTTGATCCCCTATCGCTCTAGTATCTGCAGCCATGGAGAAATTCAGGCTGGCAGAGAGGGTCATGTTTGTTTATTGAACCCTGGTGGGCGTGCTCCATTTGGAGTGACCATCTGTGGGCAGAACTTAAGTATTATGTAGTCCCTTTTCCAGTAATGGTGCGTGCAGTGTTAGAGGAGATCTAGCAGGAGCCAATTGCTACATTATGTCTGGTGCCATGGAGTCTTACAAAGTCTTACATAAGTGCCTGCAGTGAATGAGCAGGCATTGCTGTCAAATCAAATTACAAAAGCTTTATTCGACAGAATGTCATAAAAGCAGTACACAATACATCACCATACAATACACTATAAATAATACATGACAATACAGATATTAAAAAGTTATTAAATTCCCAGGTTCCTGTCGTTTACAATAAAGATATTTCATAATTCATTTATAGTCAATTAAAAATGACT
The DNA here is from genome assembly GCF_964261635.1 of Lissotriton helveticus. NCBI lineage: Eukaryota > Metazoa > Chordata > Amphibia > Caudata > Salamandridae > Lissotriton > Lissotriton helveticus. The sequence continues at coordinate 1,628,885,547 of NC_136063.1, read as the reverse complement.
TCATAATTAAGACCAATTTTGAAAAGCGTCCAGTGATTTGCTAGCTATCATCATGTGGCTGAATAGTGCGAGTGCGTATAATCCAGGCCCATTTTAGGAATTTAGCTACAGCTACCGCTATACAGGGTGTACAATCTGTCTCTAATATCCTTAGGGCTTCTATATTCCTCCTGGTACCCAAATTTAAGCAAATGGGTTTTAGCCATTTTCGACGGGGGGCAACATAAAGGGGGCATACAAAAAATAAATGTGCTATGGTTTCAACCAAATTTAAACAATTTTGACATTTATCATCTTTTAATGAAGCCCATTTACAGGTAAAAGCTTTTACAGAAAATGTCCCTACCCTGAATGGAAAATATAATTTGCGATCTAAAGAACTCTCTATGATGTCCCAATATGCCTCGCAAAAGGGACGTGATTTATAATCTAGGAAACGTCCAGTTAGGTTAGTGTTAATTTGCCCTTTTTGAGTTTTTCCCAAACCACTTCCCAGTATTTATCTTTCAGTTGGGTTTTTGATGGGAAAGAGGACAGGTCAGGGTCTTCCCATAACTGGCTAAGTTCCAACTCTTTTAAGAGTGTCCTTAGTTCATTAAGTCACTGGATTGCATGGAGTCGATCTGCCTTAATCACATCTCTCAATGCAATGGCGTAGTGAGCCAATTCTGGGGTGGTGTAGATTCGTCTCCAATACAGTAGTGGTCGTAGTCTCGCTATATCCACCACGTTTTTCCTGCCTAAGTCAAGAAATAGCGGGGTTGTGGGGGTGCTTTCGGGAACGCCAACCAAACTACGTAAAAATGTCCTCTCTGATAATGCCAGTTGGCTCAAATTTGAAAATCCCCAAAGCTCTGATCCATACAGAGTGGCACTTAATACTTTTATATTATAGATCTCCAAAGAAGGTGTAATTGGCTTTGTAAGAGAGGATTTGTGTTTGGAGGATAGGGCTCCTGCAAGTTGGTGAAATTTTAAAGTAGCCATGTCTATGTGACCTTTCCAGCCCATGTTGCTCTGAAGTAAAATACCTAAATAGGTAAAGGCCTCTACTTCCTCTAAGGGAATATCATTCAAGATAATTTTGCCTTTGGAGGTCTTCGACTGGTTCAGGGACATGAACTTGGTTTTTGAGGTGTTTATCTCAAGTCCACGCTGTTGGCAAAATTCCCCAAATGCATTGACAGCCTTCTGCAGCCCACTTGGAGTCAGCGAGATAATCAGTGTATCGTCCGCGAACATGAGGACTGGTACCCGGACCCCCACTAGCACAGGAGCATCTGTGGGGGAACTACGTAGGTGATCTACTATGCCATTAATGTATAGTGAAAACAGTGTAGGTGCCAAGACGCATCCCTGCCGAACACCTCGCTCGACAGGGAATGCGTCGGTAACCTCACCCTGTGCTCCCCATCTGATTCTGGCAAAGTTGTTCTCATGGAGGCGGACGATGAAGGTCAATAGCTCAGGGGACAGCCCTAACTCATCCAAAACCTTCCACAATTTAGAGCGTGGGACTAAATCAAAGGCCGATTTCAGGTCTACAAAGACTGCGTAAAGTGACCCCTTTGTTAAAGCAACATTCCTCCAATAAAGTGCAATGAAGTAAAAAACGTGATCAATGAAGCTGGTACAGGGGCAAAAACCGGCTTGGAATGGTGATAAAATATTGTGTTCTTCTACCCATGTTTGTATTTTGTTTTGGACTAAACGACCAATACATTTTTGAGCTGAGTCTATAAGACTAATAGGTCTATAGTTACCTGGGAGGGATTTGTCACCCTTCTTAAAAACCAGAATTATTTCAGCTCCTTTCCACGAAAAGGGAATCAGAGCACCCCTGGCCACTGCATTAGCTAGAAATGAAAAGTACTGGCACCAAGATGGTCTATCACTTAAAAAGACGTCGGCAGGAATACCGTCCATGCCTGGGGCTCTGCCGTTGGTCACGCAATCTAATGCTGTACTCACATCTTTCACAGTAAGGAGCTGACTTTGGTAGAAGACGGTCGGTGGTAGCGGGGGACTCTTGTCTCTGCCAAGTTACAGGCATACTGTGGTTTGAAAAAATCCAACCACTGGGATTTTGCAACATTATTTTGTGGGGTTTCTGCTAATCCTCCCCTATCCCATTTCATGATATTCCAAAATTGCCTGGAGTCTTTTGCTGCACAAGCTGATTTCAAATCCCGCCACCTATCCTCATCCCACTGTTTTTAGCGTCTCTCTGTGCGCGTCTGTATAAATCCCTAGCCTCTCTCACTCTAAGGGGATTCTTTGACCTTAATTCTACGCTCAGGGTTTGGCGGGCTAATTTACACGCGTCATTATAACACCAAGCAATGTGCAATTTTTTACCTCCCTTTTCGGGTTTTATAACCTTGCTAAAAAGGATCTGAGTCTAGAAAAGAGGTTAGTGTGGGCCTCTAACATTATTTTGGGGAAATCCATGATACAGATTTGTGGATTCAAAAGGGCCAGTTCACTGGTAACCTCAGTTTGAAGCGCCATCAATTTCTCAGGGTTCTCAATGAATTTGGCCCATTTGATGTGGCGCATATTATTTGAGGCGACAATATCTAATGTTTCCATCCCTCCCCTTGGGGTGCCATCTCTGACCCCCAAGTGTGCGTGAAATATTGAACAAAGGGGATTGTGGTCACTTTCCAACCTATGTTTAACAACCATATCTACCAAATAATGCCATGATCTTATGTCCACCAACAAATAATCTATTTGACTACTATGCCTTCCGTTATCAAAAGTATTTGCTCCCTGTCGATCAGAGGAGGTTCTTCAATTAGCTGCTCTAAGCCCTCTTTCTAGGCACATAGCCTTTAATTGTATAGCTGCAGCTGACCATCTCTTTACAGTGGGTACTTCGAGTTGTGGAATTCCCCACCTGTTATCCTCATCTGCAGTGAGAGTCAGGCCCTCTTGCCCGAGTGGTTCAAAGGTTGTATTAAAATCACAACCCACTATAGGGATTAGCTGCTCTGGTAAGGCCTCAAGCTGGGAGTCAAGAGCGGGTATTACCTCAGATGTATGTCCCCTGGCTATCCCCCTAGCATAAACATTAAAAATAGCCACCCTCGTACCATTTGGCCATTCAAGCATAACTGTCATAATGTCATGCATTCGGGACATAATTTGTTGCGCCTTACATCGTAGGGTCTACCGGACCCAAATTGTAAGGCCACCAACTGGCCGACCTTTTGATTTTTTAATAGTGGGAACATAGAAGTTAAGAAACCCCAGACGAAAAACAGGAGCTATTGTCCAAGTCTCCTGAAAGAGGTTGATATCGTGCTGGTCAATAAACCTGCACCATTCGGGAGATAATATCTTATTGCCAATACCCGCTATATACCATATGAGCAGGGACAGCCTTTCCCTATTTTGGGGCATAGTAGAAACAATCGATGAATGCTCAACTCCTAGGATAACACCCTCTGGCTCTGGTAGATTCTATATGTGCTTTAGGGAGTTATACTTCAACAGATCACTATCTGTTATATGAAGATCACGCTCCCTAGTGGAGTTCAACCCAATCACAGACAAGGGGTCGCTAATATGAGTAGACACAACGTTATCTTGCGATGGTCCCAAGGAATCACTAATATAAGTAGACACATTAACTTGCAATGGCCCAATGGATTTGACAATGGTTGCAGGTCTTTGCTATTAGCTGCCTTACCCTGATCCAAAGGATCAGACATTCTACCATGCAATGATTTCTCTCCCAGAAATTAATTATGGTCACCATACAGTCAATGACATTCCTCCATATTAGTCAAAACCCCAAACCGATTTCTCAAACTGATTCAACCCGTCATCAATGGGGCAACTCTTCCAAATGACCTTGATGAATGGAAACGCCGTATCCTAAATTGACTTTGATTCATTACACACCAGCTCCTATCGTAAAAGAATTCTAAAGTTAGAGGGATTATTGATGAATTCTTAATTGTGGGGGGAGTAAGTTAGCAAGGACGTCAATCAACAACCGAGGGCTCGAGAAATTCATAGCTATGCAATCGCCCCTAAATTTATTCTCATGGCCACCTAGCCATGTCACCCTTCTAGCCATTATGATTTCCCCTGCAAGTTGCTGTTTGCCCCTAGAAGATATCCTCATATTGTTAGTCAACCAATGCGAGGCTTTGTCGATTAAAGAGGCTGCTGTTTCAACTTGGCCAGGTCCCAGAGGGGGAGCATTAGCCAAGACCAATACTAGAGGTAGGGCCTCAGGAATAAATTGAAATGATTCTCTCACTCGTGGGGGTTCAGTATGTGTATCTAAAGAGGCACCTACACCAGTGGCTATAATGGTGGTGTGCAAGGACCCTCTCTTCTGGTTTATTGGGGCACTAATATGCTTTATGGTGGCAGTTGCGAGGTCTTCATTCTGAGATACTGACCCCTCTATGGCCGATGTGTCCTGGGTTGAAGGGGATGGATGTACCAGTCCTTTTGTGGTACTAGTCTGGCCATCCGGCACCTTATGTAATACTAAGCTTGTTACGGGGCACTAGGCTGTGATATCATACCACCATTTTGCTCCAATACAATCATCCTATCTTCAATGATAGATAACCTGGATAAGATGGGGGACAAAATAAGATCTAGTTTTTCTTTAAAAGTGACCCAAATAGTGTTGGATAAGTCCTCCAATGAGGGTTGGAGAGTCAGGGGTAGTTGCTTGGATGGTTTTGACCTTGCTTTTGGATTCCTAGTCCCCTGCTGTTTTGCCTTTCCAGGAGGTGCCATCCCACCAGCCCTAGTACATTGTCTTTACACAGGTGCAGGTGACAGAGAGATGCAAGGTGATACATCTACAGTAGTATTCAAAGGGGATGCATTTAGAGATAAAACATGACAACTCTTTGGCGTGAAAGGTGGATCAACCAAATCTCTCAAATCTCGAGGTATCCCTGGGGATTCAATCTATGTTACAGGAATGTAATGTATCATGGCAGTAATAGTGCGACCTGGTTCCAGCGAAAGCCTTCTTTCTGTTTTTTCAATCTCCTCGTTTAGCAAACTTGATACTTTTACCAAGTATGAGTCCAGGGTGGCTCCTCCCCCACCATTACGTTTACAGCCGTCAGTTCTCCTTTTCCCCGTAATAATTCAGCACGAAGGGTAGTTTGGTACAGTACCTTGACGTGTGATAGATGTTAAAGGGGTGACCTGGCCCGGCCCCCTCCGACCCCGGACGGCCACAGATGGCCCGCCCTTTGCCCGGGCTTAGCCCGCGCGCTGACCCGCGACACGGGTTGTGCTTTCAATTTGAAGCGCCTCCTGGCGCGAAAATACCGGCAGCGGCTTCCTGCCGCAAAGGAGCTTGGAGCTTGTGGTCCCCCCCGCACTGCGGCCGCGCTGTGATCTTCGGAGAGCAGCGGCGGCAGGGGGAGACCGACCGGTGGGCCAGCAGCGTGCGCCCGACCAGGAACCAGGAACCCAGCAACTTGCCCAGGTGAGAGATGTTCGCCAGGCATTGCTCTCTTGACTCATCCTGCTTCACATCAAAAGCCTACCTTCTATTCTGCTGCCCTCTGCCAGCCTGCTAACTGGTTGTTTTAATGATGCAATGTCTGCTGCCTTGCAGTGTTGTGAGAATACAACCCTCCAAAATAGCCAAAGTATAAACAATGTAGATACTGATGATGATGAGGAGCAGGGCCAGGGAAGCTGCTGTGTCCATAACGCTAACTTAACAGAGGTACTTAAGGGCCAAATTTGCTTGACAGACCCAGTTACTCAGCTGAAGAGAAGCACTTCGTTCAGATTGCTCCCTGCTGTGATCCAAAGGGCACGGTTGACGATGTTTTGGCATACAAATGGAAATAGGCGGCATGTTCCCTTTTTCTCCATTCCCCATGCAAGTTCCACCACCAGGCCAACTTTCATGAGGAGGTCCTAGCAGTTGCCATGGGAGACATTCTGATTTTTACCCTTTCTTCATAGAGGGTCATCATTTGAAGGATGTATCATCCATGAACTCTGCTTGTTATGAAATTATGTGTTGCATTAAGCCCTCCTTTTTCTGGCTTTGATTTTGAAATAGGTGTCAACACCTAACCTCCCTAAGTAGTACAGTCATTTCGAACGGATTACAGATCTTTGTCTAATAAGATGTTCCCAGTTTCACAGAAGGTCCAAGGATCCTGAACACGGATGGTATTGCCCAAATATTGCTTAGATGGGTGGAGGAAACTAACTTGAGGCTCTGGATCTTATCAGCCTCGTTTATGTAACAGTACGGAATGAGTTGAGCATGTACTTCGCCTTAATTAGTATGTGTTTTATTAGTCACAAATGAATCCCATTTGGTGTTGATTTTTGGAGATTTAAAAAAAAATATTTTTATATTCTTGTCTTGAACAAATTTATTGGTTACAGCCTCATTTTTCCAGAGTGCTATTTGTGTTACATTATAAGTACTGCAACAGCCGACAAGTGTTTTGCCCTAAATGGTCAGTAGGACCAGGGCTTTCTCAAGGCTGCAAGAGATGTAATTTAACAGTATAAGTTAATGTAGTGTGAGGAACCGGATATAGAACACCACCGAGTGCACAGTATGAGAAGTTCAGGAGTGGAGACTGTATAAAATATTTAAAAGTGCAATTTCTAAAAAGTCAGAGAGCAAGTGACCAGGATCAGTGTGAAAAAAGGAGTGTGCGAAAGTAATGTAAGAAAAACGATGGAAGATTGATTATAAAAGTTAAAAGCGCGTTTTTAGTGCTGGCAAAAGAGCAATTGGGAAGTTGAGCAATTAGACTGTTTTGTAGTTTCTGCATACAAGCATTCCAGTATTAGGTGCATGTATAAATTTACTCTGGTGAACATGCAAAGTTATTAATAAGGTATGTTGTTAGTCGGCGGTAAGTTTATAAAGTATATAAGCTCAAAACTGGAGTAAGTCCAGCACCCTACATGGTGAACCACTGGTACTGCAACACTCTCTTTTGGAAAATAATGAAGGTAGGGACTTAAAATACAACCACATAGGAAATAAAGTTAAATTAAATTACAATTATTTAACATTTAATGTTAAAATGTCTAAAAAACTGATGTGTTCCTTTATTTTAAAATATTGTCAATACATATTTTGAATTTAAAAATAAATAAAACATTGTTTCAATAAATTATAATTAAATTGCTTTTAATTAATACTAAACATCGCTTTTAAGCCAATAGTGATGTCGTCAAAGATCGTACTGGTAATGTAAGTGTCATATCACCTGCAATGCCATTGATCATGTGATTTATTATGTCATAGTTTAGTTAATGTCACCAATTTAGCCTCTTTTTCTAGCTGTAAAAGTCCCTTTTGCTGAGCATCTGTGTCAATAATTTAGGTGCAGTGGCTTCACCCTGGGCAAATGACGCAATAATATGAGCTACTTTATATGCTTTGAATGCCAAATTACTTTGAACAGCAACATTCCAGTATCTGTTCTAATGTGTGCACCCTCTTCCATCAGTCATAAATTCTGGTAAGACAGTAAAGCACAATGGCGATCAATGTTTTGGTAGTTTTGGGTGTGTGCCCTTGCTTTTTTTTGCTTTTTGTGGTATCAAAATTTGTACTTTAAGCAGGTCAGATATTTGCAAGTCTCTTATATAGATCCCTAATTTAATAATACCTCACCAGTTTAAAATGACCGTTGCCCCCCAATTTTATTACTCTTTTGGCTTGCTCCCTCTTGGGGGCAACTGTCATTTTAAACTGGTGAGGTATTATTAAATTAGGGATCTATATAAGAGACTTGCAAATATCTGACCTGCTTAAAGTACAATACAAGTAAAATACACCCTCAGCTAGCATGTTATCCCTGATGTGGGATGCTCAGATTCTCAGTTTATGTCCAATCCAAAATGTTGAATCTTTCTGCAAGTATTTTGCTTAGAGTGGACATAAACTGAGGATCTGAGCATCCCACATCAGGGACAACATGCTAGCTGAGGGATTGCAATTACCGCATATGAGATTTACAGTTTGGCCTTTCACTCATCCCAGCTGTCTGCATGCATGGGCCCATCTCGAGAGGCCTCACCTATGGGTGTATCTTGAATGACGTCTTCTCAGCATTCCAACTTGTATACCTGGCCACCTCTGAACATGTGGTGGCATTCACTCCTGTCCTTGCAACAATGGCTGTTCCAGCAAAGAGACTCATGAACTTGCAAGCATCCCACCATTAGTACATCATTAAGTACCACTTTGGCACCAGTTGGTGCTCTGCATTGGCAGGAAACCATTCTACTGCACATCTTGACATGCAAAATGCTTCCACTGGGTGAATCAAATGGGTGACAGTGACTGCTTAAGTCATTTTCTGTCTTGCAGACGGAATTTGAACTCCGGCCCATGGACCAGTGGTGATATCGTCAACTGACCCCTTTCTTGGAATCTGTTTTTGGCTTCCAGTCACTGGAGCTTCCTGTCTCATCCATTTCCCAATACCTTCACAATCTGGGATGGCACAGCGGTGTTGTCTCTGGGCTGTATGGAGTACTCATTAAGGCCCAGCACTCTGGCCTTTTTTGCAATACGACCAGATGTATGGCAGCTTCTGCTGGGTAAGACCTTCATGCAGGAACAGTGGTCGGCTCTCTTAGCGGATAACAGAGTTCTCAGTGAATCCAGATTGAAGTTTCCATACTTCAAGGATACTTCATTATTGGTATTGCTCCCTATCGAAATTGAAATGGGCCAAACTATTACCCCATGACAGATGATTGAAATTTTCTACAGAGCACTGCGACTTATATCATATTCTGTAGTCATGCCTGGTGCTCTCTACGTACTGGGCTGCTGTCTGGTCCCACCACCTCTGTTACAGCTGTTTCTCATCTACCCCCACCACCCAGTTGGCCCTTTTACACAACATCGTTGTCTAGCCTGATTTGATGACCTACAAACACCGAGGGCTATATATCTCTCTTGCCATAGCCAAACTATGCATTCTAAAGAATTACAGACACCCACCACACCTACATGTGACGGTGGCAATTAGAACTTCACATAGTGGCTGTTCGTTAGTTCATCACATACAAATTGAATGACAAACTGGATACCTTCAATATGATGTGGGTGCCTTTTCTGTTGATGAATGAGACTGTCTTGTCCTGAGTCTATAATAGGCCTGGGCTGTGAACTTCGCTCCATTCGTGGAATTTGCGGAGTTTTCTGTACTGCGCACTCCGCAGAGTTCGCGGAGTGCAGAAAACTCTGCTTTACGGTGTGCAGCGGAGTTTTTTCCCCACTCGCGATTGCGAATGGTAAGTTTGCGATCGCAAACAGTAAGTTCTTGAGGGCTAGCTGCCGCTTGAGTAGAATTTATACCAGAGCAGCAGAAATACCAGCACTGCACCCCGCCACTCGCGGAACTATGCCCAGGCCTTCGCTCTGCTTTCCTGCTAATCTATTCTCTGTGCTTTCTTCAGGAGTCTTCCATGGCCGGGAGCTGTGGTCCTTTTTTTCCCTTGCATGTGCATCCATTTGGACCTTCTCCCCCACTAGCATCCATTTCACCTCCTTTACTCTCCAATCCCCTGTCGTGTATTTCTATAGGTTCTGAATCGATCCCCCTATTCCTGACCCTATTCTGGTTAAACTACCTAGCTAGTTAACTAACAGTCAGCCCATGAGGCAAGAAATCCCCCATGATGCAGATACCGTTATCTGACGCAGTCACACTACGGCACAGGAACGTGTTATCTGATTAGGTCATAACGCTTGAGATCTAATTAGACAAGCGACATTCCTCCAGCCCCTGATAAGGCATACAACGTTCTCATAACAAATCAAACCTATGACAACCTGGATAATCCGTGCGGCCATTGTTTTGATTTCACAGAGAACTTTAGTAAAGAATGTGCTAACGAGCAAGTCGTATGACATCTTTATTGACGTACCTATGTCCATCCTTACGTCAATCCCGGCACCTTTAAGGTATAAATATTGCCGACCTTGCCCTATGCAAAACACACGCGTGGTGACAAGACGGAGCAGCCATACTTGCCGAAGCCGAGAGCAGAAGCAGACCCCGCAGGCAGCAGCCCCGCCTTCCTGACGCGCTGAGAGACGCGCTGCTATCTCAAGCCGAGAGACCCAGCACCGGCGTTTCTGGGTAGCCCTCGCAGGCAGCCTGGAATATCGAGAGCAGAGAAAGAGATACCATTCCTCATTCATCCTAAATTCCAGGTACAGAACTGAATAACCCCTCCTAGAGAATTCTTTAGTTATTCACTTGGCAAAAACAAACTTAACTTAAACTGTAACTTTCTATTCCCGCCCACGCATTAGACTTAGGTCAGGTACACGGGGTAGGCGTATTTAGAAACACCAGTTGAGTACGTTTAGTCAAATGTATATGTGTATGTAAATATATTTTAATCATTTTAAAACATCATATGGCTCAGAAACCATATCAATGTTTTTACAGTATTATTTTATACTATTGCTTTTAATGTATGCACTTTACTTAACTATAAGTATTGCAATAATATCGATCCATTTCTCTTGTACGAGAAAAGAGACTGATCAATAAATAACATCTTTTATTGAACACGCCCGTCTCTTCCTTTTCTCTACATTCTGATGAGACTAGGAATGCACGTACTGACTGAGTAAAATAATTGCCTTGTGCTCACACGACTCTCGAGATTGACTCTTGATTAGGGGAGAGCAAAGTTGTCATGTTCTATGGTTGTCAGAAACTAAATCCCTTCTTGTCTAATCAGGGGAGTTAATCCTTCCTTGAACATTCGAGAAAGTTTCTAGCGAACTCTGAGCTTAGCTGGCAAACCCAAAAATTAAGTCTAGTATCGACAGTAGTAGACCTAGTTAACGTCTGGCCTAGGCCTTTACTGCTGTAGGTACTATTCCAATGCGCAGAGCCTATTGGGAAAATAGGAGCTACACTACATGGCGCCCAACGTGTTTGGAAAGGGCGATAAAACTAACGTAAGACATTTAGAGTAACTCAGTCGTGCTTTCTCACTCAGACCCCTTTTCCCAAATACTCCAAAGACGTCTGGAGTGGGTGAAAGGTTATTATATCCTCCAAAACCTCGCAGGAGGGAACTCCTATGTATGGTTCTTGGTCTAGTCAACGTTGAAGGATAAAACAGTTCCAAAATATTGTGCATCTAATCTCTGTTTCCATAAAGAAACCTGATCTGCAAATAAACATAATACCATCCTGTCAGCAAAATGGACAGCGATGAAGAACGAGAGGTTACTAGATTAGCTACTGAAATAGCAGATGCTGATGCTACCATGCAAACAGCAGACCCGGATATAATACTCATCCAGGTCGCCAAAAGGAGATCTATAACCTTAAAACTTATAGAAAATGGACTGACACCTAGAGGTGGCACAGTCATATTCGTAATCGAGGCACACGAATATCGGCAGACAGAGGTATACTATACATGGATACATTTTCCAGCAGCTAATACTGTAACAAAGTACTTCCACTATTACAAAGTAGAGGAACCTCCTAATGAGTACACTCCTTTTGAGGAGGTGGAAGTACCACTCAAATTCCAAGAGCATTTGCTCTTATTTGAGGGCGCCCTAATACATAACAATCACATTACAAGGCTCGGTCCTTTAGGAAGACCAGGAGCAACGTGGCCGGTCCTAGCCGGATACACACCACATCCAGACATCGAAAGAATGCCTGCAGCAGAGCTGTTAATACAGCTAAAACAACTACTAAAAATTCACAGACAATTAGTTCAGTATGTAATGCGGACTTCAACAATTCAGCCAGCGATTAAACTTCCACAGCTGACCCCTCACCAGGGGAACACAAATAAAATTACACCACAGAACATCCAATCCTGCCTAGGTAAAGTCCCAGCAAAACGGGAACAAATACCATTCTGGTTGGCACAGAAAATTACCCAAATAGAGGCGGTGTTTCCTGACACCACCCCATTAGAAAAACACAGGATTCTGACTATATGTCTCCCAATGGGAATCGCACCACACATTGAGGACTGTGACACTTGGGGTACAGTCTTTGCTTCCATCTACACAAAAACGCACGGTGTTCCATCCATTTCGGTAATACCAGATGTGCTAAAACAAATTCAAGATGAATACGGTCCAGAACCTGCTTTAACTCTTGGTATGAAATTACTGAAAGACTTCAAGCAGGTCTCGGCTATATTACTAGCCAACATAAAGGGTGAAGCAGCAAACGTGGCGATCCGCCAGAGGTTAAAAGAGACAGATATAGCAGACCAACCAGCTGAAATTGCCAGAATCATAGAAAAATCCTATGAAGAACTAGGCAGAGATAGTCTAGGTGGAATACCAGTAAAACCGCAACTGACTACAAGTCCAGAAAAAATGTTTTTTAATAATAATAATAATTCACCAAAAAAGAACTGGGATGGGAACAAACAATCCAATCCTAAAGAAAAGAAATTCCAGTCCAGAGGAAGGTCTCCTAGGCGAAGAGAGAAATCTCCAAACCCGAGACAAAGGTCACCCCAGAGTGAACCCTCTGGGAATAGATATAACCTTAGAAATAGGGATAATATTAAAAAACCTGATAGATATCAAGACATTGATACACGTCCCTCTCAATCTTTTCAGAATTCATCGCAGAAATCGGAAAGAAGAGGACGATCAGAAGAGCACGCCAAGTCCAAAGACAAGGAACCTGCTCAACTGAAAAAGAAATCACAATTTCCAAAAAAGAAGGTAGCCAGTATCAAGGTAGTTAACAATGCCGAGAATACTGAGGACACAACTGAAAAACGGAGAGTGGGCTCAGACAATGCTAGACAGCGCAGCAGAGGTGAGCATAGCTCGCAAAGTCCTTATGAATCATCTGGAGACAGTGGACACGAATGAATACCTTCAAGTGGAAACTGCAGATACCAGAGTTAGCAAGCCCCACAAAATATACGAGATAACATTACGTATAGAGGGAGATAAGACTAGGAAAATTAGGGGACTATTTTGGGATAACCTCTCCAAAGGCTATGACATCCTTCTAGCTGAAAAAGACTGGCCACCAGAGTTTGTCAGGGAGTGCCCTCATGGCGAAGAAGTAATTATGCCTGCCTTCTCGAATCAAATACCGATTCATAAAAAATACACACTTGCTAGAAAGTGGGCAGTGGCCTTAGCACCTGCTTTATACAAAAATCATGTAGGATGGGATGAGGATTCTCCTCCTCACAAAATCCAGTTAAAATCACAACCTACTGCACAAAGGCAGTACCCAGTTAAGCAAGAAGCTAAAAAACAAGTAAATGAAATACTAGATCAGCTAGAATACCAGGGGGTGATTGAAACTTGCACCTCACAAATGAACAATCCTTTGTTTCCGGTCTCCAAACCAGACAATTCATACCGTCTAGTTTTGGATTACCGACACCTTAACACATGTTGCAAAACTTTTGCAGTGCAAAATTCACACAGTGCTGCACTAATGAATAACATAGTGCGCAAAAAATACAAAACTACCTTGGACATCTCCAACGGATTCTTTTGTCAAAACATAGCACCAGAGAGCAGATATTTAACAGCTTTCTCAGTAAATGGCACTCAAAAACAATTCTGTCGGTTAGCCCAGGGGTACAAGAATAGCCCGGGGGTATTCTCAGCGAGAGTAACAGAATTACTACAACAATATGATGATGAAGCATTATCTTATGTCGATGACATTTACTTAACAGATGATGACTTGGAGACTCACTTGAAAAGAGTGAACACCATAATACTTGGTTTCGCTGCAGAGGGTTACAAATTCAACTTCAAAAAGTCCAGAATTTCCCATCTGACGGTGCTATTCTTAGGATATGAGTTATCAAGTGAAGGCAAAAGCCTGGCAGACAATTTCCTAGAGAAATGTGCCGTAATCCAAGCTCCTAAAACACTAAAAAACCTACAGTCAATTCTAGGCTTCCTAAATTTCGGAAGAACTTACATTGCAAATTACGCAGAAAGGGTCAAACCCCTTTACGATCTAATTAAACCAGATTTTAAAAGATCCAGTTGGACTCAAACACACACAGACATTTTGAGATCCTTACAAACAGACATGCTAATTAAGACAAAATTAGAAACACGTGATAATACACGCAACATTGTGATCCGAGTCATCCCAGGGAGATGCGGATTCACATACCTGACCTCTAATGAGGGAGAAAAGGTACCAATTGCATTCAGATCACACTTGTACACAAAAGCTGAACAGAGATTCAGCAACAAAGGAAAAATTGTTCAAGCAGTTCAAACCGCAATAGCTAGAGAAAAAGACATAGCTGACGGTAGACATATCACAGTCAGAACAGCTGAATCAGCCTTTGAGGCATTAACAACAAAGTGTAATTTACCAACAACAACATTGGATCCAGAATGGTTACAATGGGTAAATTCAATCACAACGGACAAAGTATACTACTTCTTTGATCCAGAACTAGAAGAATTAAAAAATCTAAAATATGAAAAAACGTATCCTCTGCCAATCGACATTCTGCCTCTACGACATTACGCCTGTGTAATCTATACAGACGGACATGCTCAACCCTCCGTTTGGGGAGAACATGCATACAATCCCACATGTGAGATCACAAAAGAAGTGTGGCGCGGAGGTAAACTAAGACCTCTATTAACAAAATCACACTCAGTAGAAACTAATTCAGAACTGCAAACTGAAATAATAGCTTTGAAAATGGCGCTAGATAATGCGGATCGCGAATTCCCGACACTTATAGTGTCAGATTCATATTTCTGCGTCAAAGCATATAACAAGGATTTGCAGACATGGATTCAGAACGGTTACAAAGATGACACAGATGCACCAATAAAGCAGAGACTTCTCTGGGAACAAGTAGCTCTTTTGAAGAAAGAACTACCAAAGACTCACGTGACTCACTCACTGAGTCATCAACGTGATGGCGTTCACGTTGTAGGGAATTCATTGGCTGAGACAGCCGCAGCGGCAGCCACTAAATCGGCTCCCGTAGATCGGAAAAAGCGTACATTAAAATACATTGACGGTGAAACATTGCTGGCGGTGAAAACGTCATCAAAAGGCGACTGCTCAGTGTTACCGATCAACTATCCACTCAATTATACATACATAATCGATGCAAACTCCGTCCCTTTTGCTCGAATCCCTGGAGTGGGGGATAGAGTGATTCCAAACATGGACAGGAGAAACTTGTTAATCGCAGACGCACACATGGGCGAGGGTCACAGACACCTTAAATTAAAAGATTCTCTGGAAGATTTACAATCACGGTACTGGTGGCCAGGCATGAGCCTCCATCTTACCATCTTTGTAAAAAACTGCCCAAACTGCAACAGAGATCGCAGTGGGGAGAGAAGCAGTTTAATACCTCGTCGTATCAAGGCAGATAATATTACCAGCAAAAAGAATGGCTTGCGATTAACATATACAGGCTAGTTCCCACTTATAATGTAGATCCACAGCACTCGGCTGACGTCCGGACTATTATACAAGATTTGCGAGTCTAAATGGCATATACGCTAAGAGCATGCTACGTTCGACCATTTTTTTCTTTTTCTCAGGCAATCCAGCCTGGGGGGGGGAAAGAATGGCCAAATGAGCACAGCCCAGCGGGAATCTTCTCACTTCCTTCCTGAGGGTATGGGATGGTGTAAAGAAAAAACCAAGACAGAAAGCAATCTATAATAGAAAGGATATTAGGTTCGGGAGCTGGGTGGGTCAAACATCTAATAAGTGTCCAACGTAGTCTAAATAACTTGCCAAGAAATTCTCTGAAGGGATTCAGTCCGTACGAATTATTATTCGGAACTAGGATGTTGATCTCTGACCTTGATAGTCAGACTTCAGTGATAATAGAAAAAAGCTTTGATGTCAAAGACCGTTTGGCTATTTTGCAGGACTTAAACAAAACAAGAAAAGACCTGAGCAACATACAGTTGAAACAACAGCCAACAACCACTGAAGAATCACCACCTGTCCCAGCAAGACCTGTCTGGATTCCAAAAGTCGGGGATCTAGTCAGGGAGAAGATCGCGGTAAAGAAGGAATTTGGGCCTTCTTACAGAAAAGCAGTTCCTGTCTTGTCTGTCAACGGGACAAGATCAGTTGTACTACCGCCACTTGCTGGAAAAAAGGAGAACCGAGTTGTATCCATCGACCTGGTAAAACCACAACATGTGGCCGATAACAAACAGTAGGCCAAGTGGACTCCCAATAAGTAGCAGAACACCAAGGTTTGCTACCAGTACAGAGGTCCTAACAAAGAGGCTCATCACATTCGAAACGCCTACAGAAGAACAACAAGGACTATGCAACAATGCAATAGAACTTAGACCTCTGAAAACCCAAATAAAGACATTTAGCAGAGACACACCAATCTATACTGAAGTACCAAGTGAAAATGCAAGAAACAAAAATCCTGAACCAATTGGAACAATTGACAGAACTGCATCCGGTTACTTCATCAACTTCGATGATTCCTCTGAAGGTTTCAGCGAACAAAAGACACAGCCTTCATCAAAATCCTTTAAAGAAAAAGCGAAGGAACTTTTGAAACAACTAAAAGAAACATATCTGATTTCTCCATGGATTGAATTTTGGGTGGGTTTTGGTGCATTTATCCTCATACTTTGGCTCATCATGGTATTTACTTTGGGACGCTTCATTGAGGGAAAATATGCTAAAATGGACACAGCAAGTCAGAACATCAACTTGGTCCTCAAACCACACACATCTTCACACGTCGAGAAAAGAGAACTTTCTTCAGAACTTTCTTCAGCCAACTTCACAGCAATTCCAATACCTGGTGGGGTAGCCTGGGACAACACTGACTATGAAATTTATGGTCCGGTCGAGATCCTGAAATATCCACACCAAATTAAGATCTCTTTGAGTGACTTTGCAAAACCAAACTCATTTGCTGATGATTGGGACTTTGAAAGTATAAACAATATGATGTCTGACTTAGTAATGTCTGCTAAATTTACAAAACATGATTATTTGCAAGGTTCTACAAATTATGATAGTATGTATTGCTATAACCACTATGGTAACCATTTCTTGCATAAATCTGCACAACCTAGAAATGTTTTAAATTATAATCAATGGGAACATTGTGCTACACCTCCAAAAGGGAGCTCTAGAACCGTTTATGACAAATATTCATACTTTCAAGGTTTTAACACTAGTAATGCTGAAACATTTTATTATAAATTGTCAAACAAGACAGGGACCAAAACCATGATAACCAACACAAAATTGATTTATTCTGATTCATTCTTTGAAAAAATGAATACTTTTGGATTCGATTATTGGGACAAAAATGTTGATTTGAAAAGTGTTTGGGGTACAAAAGAATGGCAAGTACAGGGTATAGAAGCTTTGTTTAGAGCCTGCATGATCCCAGAACAAATGATATTTTTAAATGACACTGTTCAACAAACCACCTGTCTTGGCTTAGCCAAAATCAAAGATTTAAATAACCCGTCTATTCCAAAGCCAACAATGTTTAGCAATAACTCTGATACAGATGAAGAAATAGACATAAACCATATACTTAACCAAAACAGAACACATCCTGATTGGAAACAATGGTTGATCTGGCCCACAGATACAAATAACTGTCAAGATAGATTCCTGAATAAAACACAGGGTTTCAAAATGACCAGGCCAGACCCTAGATATCCCCAAAGACATCACCCAGGGATAATAACAACCTACAGTGTGGGCAAATTATGCCTTCAATGGCTACAGTCTTCCACACTGCCTGAAATTAAGCAACACCTAACTTTACTTACTGATGGTGCTGACTTGCGTGATTTCATAATGGGACCACGCAAACAGCGTCAAAAGCGTTTCATAGCAGCCTCTGTATATGCAGCATACAATGAGGCCTGGAAGGTTACTCAAATTGAAACAGCAGAGAGAATACGTGAAATTGATCGTATTAATTTGGAAAAATCACTTTCTGTAGTGGACAATGGGTTAATGACTCTGTCCTCCAGAATTTTTTCATTGGACAGCATTGTGTCTTCAGCAATCGATATATTATCGCAAGACTTACTGTTATTACAACATGGTCAGTCACAATTGCGTTCTATTGTACAGCTTGGCTGGACGTTACAAAATCTGCGTTCTGGCTATGTGCCTTGGCGTTTAATCAACACAACGTCACTATTCCAAATCTTTAACCTTACTGATAGACAAATCGGTATGGCGCAGAAGGGTGCTGATTATACAATCTTGAGCATTGAAAAACTAGAAAGATTACCGTTGACAATGTCAGAACGACCTGTCAGTGAATGGATAATCCATGGAATCATAAATATTCCAATCTCAACCTTCAGGTTTCAATACTGCCAAAAATATATACAGGCTGGCATGTACGAGAAATTGGGAAAGGGGTACCTTAAAACAACTTGGAACCTGCCCTATTCACATGCATGTGTCAGTAACAAAGGACAGAAAGTGTTTCTTAGTGGCAACAATTGTGCTATGTCACTAAGCGGCACACTTCTGTGTAACGGTATTAGTTTGCACGGAGCCTGTGAAGGGAATTCATACAACCTTTCATGTCACCAGCAAGGCGCACCTGCAACTGAAATAGAACCATTCTTTCAAAGACTCTATAATGGGAGTTACATTCTTATTGTAGACCGCAGATGTTGTAGTCTTATGCCCGGGACTCCTTATCTCGTCACTACGACGGCGAAGGTCAAGTGCTGTGGACGTTCTTTGTTCCCCAGCTCCTTTCCAGACAGGGAGGCAAGGGCATGGCCCGGTTTGAAAATTACTTCTATTCGAATAGACACTTTAAGCAGAATGAAAACAGTGCTTCTTCAGACGCCTACAAGGCTCACGTCATCTAAAGAAACGTATGATCTACAAGTCGCAAGGACGACTGCAGAGATACATACATTATTATCAACTAATTCCCCCCTGAGCGAAATCTTAAATATTTCTGATACCACTGGGGTCTCAAAGGTATTTAAGACAGTATTTTCGATGGCATTAACACCATTCAAAGCCATACTGGGTATTTTTCCAGATTTCGTCCATTCGATTTTTGGCGGACTTCCCTTGATCCTGGGACTAATTGCAGGAATCCTATTCCTAGTCCTTATTTTTCGTTATGGCAACCCATGTCACAGAACAAACTCTCACGACAATGGAAGATACGATCCTAGCCATTGGATACCGGGACCGGATATCAAAAATCCTGGGACTCTCCCGGCTTAGAGACCTAAACATGACTTGGTTTCTATCATTTCGACCAATGTGGCAAAGGTGTGTTTTACCTGTACTAAGGTGTCTGCTATGCGGAGAAGAATGCGTGTTAGACACCTGTCTGACGCTACAATCGGATGCGCCGGTGGATGCAGATACACTGCTGGTTCCTACCAAGTTTCACGCTTTGTGCTGCCCTCAAAGGCTGCCAATTCTGATGACGGCATTCCTGGAATCTTCACCACTGCGATTGAAGGGTAGTGAAGTTCAAGATGAAAGCAGCATCGAACAGGTACGACCTTCTGTCAGCAATGCAAATCAGAATGTCAATGCAGACAATCATGCGCATGAATGCATGGTTACCCCTATTTCCGACTTAGTGGAACTTTCCCATGAAGCTGTTGACAGTTTTTTCGAAAGCCTGAATGATATGATGTTCTCTCCGGAACAGAAATAGAGACTTTTGAGTAAACTCGCACACGGCGTTCCCTGAATTCGGCCTTCAACTTTTAAAAAATAAAGTCACATGAACAATTACAATCCAGTTCACGGACAGCAACTTTTTTCAGCAAGCCCTTAAAATATTTTTCTATATATTTTTGCCCCGGGACACTGATCTTCTGCTTAAAGTAAGAAACTATTCCTAGAGAACTAAGATTTCTATTTTTTTAGATACTTTATAGACTTTATATAGACTTTAGCTGCCCGCTGGTATGTTCACAATATATTTTATGTGATGAAATGGTTTCGACTTTTTTTCTGTATAGCCATATTAAGAGCCATTTCATGTGTATTTCTCACATACCAACAAGTAATAATGCATAACGATGCGTGTTTACTTTTGCATTTAATTCATAGCTTAAGTGCATACAATATATATGACTGCAATTTTTCAGTATATTTGAAAATTTCAAAATGCATTTATGTATTTTGGGGTGGTAAGGTATACACTATACTCTATAGTATGTTGTACTATGTTATACTATGCATAGATTAGTAGATATGACCATAGTTAGCGTGGAGTGGGTGTCGTGTATTTCTATAGGTTCTGAATCGATCCCCCTATTCCTGACCCTATTCTGGTTAAACTACCTAGCTAGTTAACTAACAGTCAGCCCATGAGGCAAGAAATCCCCCATGATGCAGATACCGTTATCTGACGCAGTCACACTACGGCACAGGAACGTGTTATCTGATTAGGTCATAACGCTTGAGATCTAATTAGACAAGCGACATTCCTCCAGCCCCTGATAAGGCATACGACGTTCTCATAACAAATCAAACCTATGACAACCTGGATAATCCGTGCGGCCATTGTTTTGATTTCACAGAGAACTTTAGTAAAGAATGTGCTAACGAGCAAGTCGTATGACATCTTTATTGACGTACCTATGTCCATCCTTACGTCAATCCCGGCACCTTTAAGGTATAAATATTGCCGACCTTGCCCTATGCAAAACACACGCGTGGTGACAAGACGGAGCAGCCATACTTGCCGAAGCCGAGAGCAGAAGCAGACCCCGCAGGCAGCAGCCCCGCCTTCCTGACGCGCTGAAAGACGCGCTGCTATCTCAAGCCGAGAGACCCAGCACCGGCGTTTCTGGGTAGCCCTCGCAGGCAGCCTGGAATATCGAGAGCAGAGAAAGAGATACCATTCCTCATTCATCCTAAATTCCAGGTACAGAACTGAATAACCCCTCCTAGAGAATTCTTTAGTTATTCACTTGGCAAAAACAAACTTAACTTAAACTGTAACTTTCTATTCCCGCCCACGCATTAGACTTAGGTCAGGTACACGGGGTAGGCGTATTTAGAAACACCAGTTGAGTACGTTTAGTCAAATGTATATGTGTATGTAAATATATTTTAATCATTTTAAAACATCATATGGCTCAGAAACCATATCAATGTTTTTACAGTATTATTTTATACTATTGCTTTTAATGTATGCACTTTACTTAACTATAAGTATTGCAATAATATCGATCCATTTCTCTTGTACGAGAAAAGAGACTGATCAATAAATAACATCTTTTATTGAACACGCCCGTCTCTTCCTTTTCTCTACATTCTGATGAGACTAGGAATGCACGTACTGACTGAGTAAAATAATTGCCTTGTGCTCACACGACTCTCGAGATTGACTCTTGATTAGGGGAGAGCAAAGTTGTCATGTTCTATGGTTGTCAGAAACTAAATCCCTTCTTGTCTAATCAGGGGAGTTAATCCTTCCTTGAACATTCGAGAAAGTTTCTAGCGAACTCTGAGCTTAGCTGGCAAACCCAAAAATTAAGTCTAGTATCGACAGTAGTAGACCTAGTTAACGTCTGGCCTAGGCCTTTACTGCTGTAGGTACTATTCCAATGCGCAGAGCCTATTGGGAAAATAGGAGCTACACTACACCCCCTCACCATGACCTCCCACCCTAGAGGTTCCAAGCACCCCCACACTCTTTGTTGCTGTGCAACCTTTATTGGCTGTTGCATTGTCATTGGTTTTGTTGCATTTTCTTTGTGATACCTGAAGCAAGTGTTTGTTCAGCTGTTGGTGCCCCCCCAAGATCTGCCCCTTCTTTACTGTTGTTCATACACGTACATATATGTATTCATTGGGACGTACCTAAAACCCACTAAATAGGTATTACAAAAAGAAATACCTCACCAGTAATGCAGGTGGCTCCATAAAATGTGTCACCTGATAAGTTGTGAATGATTATCTGGAGTACAATGACAATCATCATAATTATGAAGGAATTTAGGTTGCAAAAATCTTGTCCACAAAAAATAAAATCAACAGGTGTGTTCCACAGCCTCAAAAATAATAAAGTGCTTGTTCTACACCAACAAAATAAAAATGCACCATCCCATCAATATAGTACATTTGTTGACAACCCCCAAAAAATAACGTGCATGCTCTAACACAACAGAGAAATAAAATCTTTACAGCAAAAGTGCCATAGTTGTGAGCGGATGCTGCAAACACATGACCAGACCTATTTTCCATTATCTTGTAGTTGGCAGTTGAGTGCTACTAAAGAAAGCAGTACCTCTCTCGATATTGATCAAATTGTATTGCAAAGTGAAGTGCATTGTCATAAAAAAAATATATAAATATATATGCAAAATGACACTTTATAGATATGCAATATCTCTAATAGGGAAATCTGCCATATTAACCATTTGTGATTATTCCTGCTTTATGTTGTTGCTTTAATTTGATTTCCTTGAAAAATAGAAGACAAGAGGCGTTTTGCAAAACAGGAACGGTTTGTTTAATTAAATAGTTCGTCCGAGAGAACAGTTACAGTCAGTTGGTCTGAGGACTGTCTCAATGTACATTGAGTTTGATGTTTCTTTACATACAATATTACAATAGCAATAAAAGGTTTCCAGCATACAATATATGGCCAGAAATGTTGGGTGCTGCCTTTAGGATAATAAATCAATGGTCAATTGTTACTACAGGTGGGTCTTGCCTTGCGTGGACACAGTGTGGCCAGTGGTGATGGTTCCCAGATGTCGGGC
This sequence comes from Lissotriton helveticus, assembly GCF_964261635.1. Taxonomy (NCBI): domain Eukaryota; kingdom Metazoa; phylum Chordata; class Amphibia; order Caudata; family Salamandridae; genus Lissotriton; species Lissotriton helveticus. Next base: position 1,628,862,782 of record NC_136063.1, on the reverse strand, counting down.
ATGGGGAGTGCATGATCACTACATGTGCTGGACCCTGATTGGCTATGTGTTCATAAGTCATGTGGTACGTGACTTTTATGGTGTTTTAGTAGCGTGTACCACTAGCAGCCATTTGTGCTTTATTGGGGCAATCTTCTCTGATCATTGTAATGTCACTGCGTCTATCTGTGGAACTGTTCAAGAGTTTCCTGCCCAAGCGTTTGCCTGTCAGCTTTGCACCCTCCCACCTGTGACCCATCAGTCATAATCCTGGACCTAGGGCGCAGGCCTGCCTCACCGCATACTTGAGAGTCGAGGTAGATGTGGAGTTCAGAACAGATGATTCTATTAAATAGTTCATTTTAGTCGACAAACGCATCGATATCCATATTAACATTAACAATGTAATATTAAAAACAATGTTTGTCAAATACTTCATTTTCTGATGCAACCATTTGATTCGTTGCAACAAGTAAACCCTAGTGTGCCGTGTAAGCCCACAGGACAGAATGCAGATATATAAACATAGTCAAACTGTACATTTGGGTTAGCGTGGCCTCGCAGAAATATAAAACCCAAAAGCTGTTTCACTGGTATGCCTTGCTAGACGTTTCTCAAATAGGCCTAGGTGGGATTAAAATCTGTATTTTCCACCTTGGCTCTGGAAAGGGCTATACAAATTCTTCAAAGCTATTTCCTGCTCAGTTTTTTAAGTCTAACTTAATGGTGTAATCAGATTTCTGATAACATAATCAGAAAAGTAACTTTATGAAATGTACTTTAGGCTGTCTGAACCAGAACTGGCTTAAAACTAGTTCTGCCACCCAACACATCTCCAGAGCTGGGATATGTACCCTTGGCGGGAGAGCTAACAATGCTGGTTCAGAGAACAATGGCTTGCCTCTGAGCCCAGGAAAAGCTAATGGTTATTAACTACAGACCATGTAGCAGGGGTTAAATATCTGGAAGTGTACATGAACAGATGAGAGAATAAAGGGCCGCTTTAACACTACCTCATTTGACTTAGAAATGTGAAGGAGGACTGCTGCTATTCAAACCCAGGACAATCCTAGACAATTATGTTCCAGCCACAGTAGGAGGGAAAACAAGGGTTGACCGTTTCGATAGCGGAATGACCAAGAAGCCGAAGAAAGGCATGTTTGGTGGCAGCTTGTGCCATGATTAAACAGGGGATGTGGGGTAATTTGACAGTAATGCAAAGGGGAGTGTTGCAAAAGGAGGTGGGGAATGCAATGAAAGGTTTGGTTGGTAGAATTCTTCCAGTCACTGGCTAGTGTACAGGATAAATCTGGCACCTAGTCCACCACCTCCTCTAAACATTCCTGGGCCTGGGAAGACTCTGTCTGAAGAAGAAGGCCTGCTATGTAAATGTAGTTGAGCTTATATAGCGCACAGCTACCCGCAGTGGGTTTCCCGGCGCTTGCTTAGGGAACCCTTCCTGGTATTCCCCTGTGAGATAGCAGGGTATCCACAAGGTGAAAGTCAGGCATCCCGCCGCGAGGGGCCGTTGTGGAGATTAAGCAAGCTATTGCCCAGAGTCGCAGAGTGTGAACCCGTGAGTCGAGGAGGCACCGCAGCGAGAATTATCGAGTCCGTGGAATTTTTAGCCCAAGACCCGCCGAGGCAGGGAATTGAACCCTGGTCCAGGACCGATCTCAGCTTCTGGGTCTGCTGCCTCTAACCCCTGAGCCACACTTCTCCACAGTGCTAGACATAGAATCCTGTTCTCCTACTCTTGATGGAAGAAGAAGACTTAAACAAGGATTCAAGAACTTCTGAATCCTTCTGACCCCCAGGATCTGGAACTGCTCTCCAGAAGGCAAGTGGTTGGCTACCTGCTTCAGGGATGCAAACAGCAGAAGGACTCCTGATAGCAAGAGGTTCAAGCTGACAAGAGAGGACCAGACTCTGCAGGAGACCTGGCTGGAGAAACGCCTGGTGCACAGAGGCATCCTTTGAGGAGCCATGGGCTGCAGAACTGAGTAGAAGAAGCTTTCCCATTAGTTGGAGACTAAATCAGAAGGTAAACACCATTGACTGGGGCAACCTGCTTAGTGTATTTAGCCTTCGCTGCACCACGATTGACCTGAATTTGCACCTAGGCCCCAGTCCACCATAAATTGTTGCATTTTCCATAGGATTTAATTTATTTGTATGCACTTTTTGCTTTAAGAAAAATGACAAATAATATCTTTGGTTACATTTAACCTATTTTGATGATCTTGGTGTCTTTTTCCTATTAAAAGTTCTCTATATCTTTTTAAATTGGATTGTGAATGTTATTGTTTTATGCTCTTTACATTGTTTGCACTACTTGAATGTATGACACACTTAGTTCTCAGGGGATTGTCTGCTGCATATGACATAACTACCAGGGCCTGAGCAGAGATTCTCTCAGAACAATGGGCCCGATTCACAGAACTAACTTAAGACAAAATCCTAAACGTACTACTTTTAGTATTCACAGAAGGCATTTAGTAGTAGTAAAGTTAGGATTTTGTCTTAAGTCTGTCTTAAGTCTGTCCTAAGTCTGTCTTAAGTTTGTCTTAAATTTGTGTTAAGTCTGTCTTAAGTCAAACTTAAGACAAAATCTTAACTTCACTACTACTAAATGCCTTCTGTAAATACCAAAATTAGTAAGTTTAGGATTATGTCTTAAGTTAGTTCTGTGAATCGGGCCCTGTGTTTTGACCAGAATGGGGTTATTGAATTGGTAGGGTACCCCAAATGAATAACTCCATTTCTGACAGTAGTCCACAAATCACATTTATGTATCTCCCTATACAGCACACAATACTTGTTTCATGCATCTTGGATGTTTCTCAGGAAAGTATCAATTGCAAAATATAGTATTGTTGAGAAAGTGATAGAACTTCACACCAGTTACCATTAAAGACCGGCATATGGGGTACTGTCTATGGCATCTGGGATGCACAATTACACCCTCTGTTCATATTCTTTTTGCCTTACAATTTCAACGTGCTGTACATATTCCCACAAAGAAAATAACACTGCATATAAATCCTGTTAAATGTTCTTTGCGTTAACCTTAGTTAATTCCCTGATTTTGGCAATTTTCCACATTCCATGGGAATAAAATCCTCGTTGTAAATCACAGTGGTCGAGCTCACAGGTTTGATCCATTTTGTTAATTAGTGCATACATATCCTAATGTCACATTATTCAAAGACTCCATCTGTAGTCCACTCTATAAATGGACCAGTGATCGCTTGAAGATGCTACAGAAAAAAACTTCTCAGATTGAAAAGGCTCTTGCAAAACATGCTGCCTTTACTGAATGGCATACTTGTTTATGCTCTCAGTTTCTGTGCTTTTAATTGCATCATCTGTCATGGTTAGTGACTGCTCTTCGGGTTAATAAAGTACTCGTATAGGATAATTTGTTTCTCTGGTTACATATTTCATAATATTTCCTATAGACCCGTTTATGGTAATGATTTTTATTTAGAGGAGCATGCTTAAGAGCACGCATTTTGTATTTAGCACTGTGATTAGTTTTCAACAGCTGTAAATTATTTTAACATTCCCTAGCGTACTAAGGGGTGAGCGTTGCGTTTAACACCATTAGTTTGAAGGGACGGCCTTCTTTATATCTGCTGAGGAGCCGGAGTACACTGTCAGACATAAAACATTTGTATTTCACTCTAGCTACTCTTCTTCAGATTAAGGATGGCATTATCTGTGAAGAAATAATTTCATGTTAAACCTGAAAAGATCGTGCATCCTCTTTCAAACATGTTTCGCTGTAATTAATATACTTGGGGCCTCATTTATAAAAAGGGGCGCATCGCTGTGTGGAAACAGCGATGCGTCACTTTTCATTGCGCCCTCCTTGCAACAAAGCTGGATGCGTCATATTTACGGTATGACGCATCATGTCGCAATGAGTTACAGATACGTCAGTATTTCTGACGTATCTGTAGGCGCAAACATGAGGCATTGCTGGAGTGTGTCACAAAAATTACACAACTCCAGCAATGGGTCATTTCACATGGGCAAGTCCCATTTCAGATGTGCGTGCGTCAGTCTTACGTCTGCTTTGAGGAAGGCGTAAGATATTGATGCATTTGCATCCTAGAAGTGGCGCAATGAAATCTCATATATTTCACAGCGTCACTTCTATGAGGCTTACTTGCGTCGGAACGCCCACCCTGCATACATTATACCTGGCGCAGGTATAATGTGGCTCAGGGGTTTACAAAGTGACGCATCTACCTAGATGCATCACTTTGTAAATATGACGCAACATGGCACATTTTTTACCCTGCATGTGCGTCACAAAAATGGACTCACAGGTGGTGCAAAAGTGACACAAGGGCTCATAAATAAGTCCCTAGATATTTCTCTTATTTTTCATAATGATACATTCTTTTTTGCTGTGCTAAAATGTTATCACATCTTGAATGCAGTAAAGTATTAAATCCATAGTGAGTGATTTAACAGTTAAAGTCAAAAGAATAAAATTAATACCTGAAGGAATTGTGCTTCAGCTCGCAGTTATGGCAAAATATGTTATTTGGTCGCCTTGTTTGTTATGATCCGGACGACCGCTCTTTAGAGCCTCCATTCCAATCTCAATATAGGGATGGGCATTATTACCCAAACAATGCCAACAGCTGCCCAATATTTAGCCTAACTGTGGTAGGCATAGGCCTGGGCAGTGAACTCCGCTTCGTTCATGGAGTTTGTGGAGTTTTTCGCACTCTTTGCTCCGAAAAACTCCACCCCATGTAGCGTAGTGGAGTTTTATCCTCGCTCGCCAATGGTAAGTTGGCAAGTGTGGGGAAGCAAAACACAACACAAGGCTGCTTCCCAGTGAGATTTCTCAACATGGGCGGTCGCAGATGTCCGCTACCGCTCGCATTGAGAAACCTTCCATTCTCTGTTAGTAAGCTGCCGCTCGAGTAGAACTTCTGCTCAAGCAGCAGAAAGAAGCAGCGCCTTCTTGAACTGCGCATGATGCAATTCAAGCTGATTTTACAGTGCGTGACAAACACCCAGCGCTAAAAATAAGTGCAAACTGTGTGAGGTAACGTACTCCGCCGCTTGCGGAACTCTACGTAGCTTGGCGGACATTTTTTTGTCAGCCCAGGCCCAGGTAAGAGTAGCCTCTTCTACCAGCGGTTTTTCAATGTGCACTGAGGATGCCATAAGGTGAATGGTATTGCTCATTTTTCTATTCTGTCCTTCAAGATTGGGTGAGAGGAAGACTCTTAAGAGAGAGAGAGCATTCTAACATCCCCAGCAGCGCAAGAAAAACTGTGATGCTGGCCCGCATCTCCAGCCGGCTCAACTACAGCAATGCACTCTATGTTGGCACCTCCACTGAACTCATGCAAAGACTCCAGACTATCCAGAATGCAGCGGCCAGACTAATCCTCAACCTGCCCAAGAGGACACACATCACCAAACAACTGAAAGGCTTCCACTGGCTCCCCATCCAGAAGAGATGCCAGTTCAAGCTCCTGGCCCACACCTACAAAGACCTCCACAACCAAAGACCCGTCTACATGAACCACCGCCAGATCCTCCACTAACCAACAAGAAACCTCTCCGTCACACACCACCTATCTTCCACAGATACTCCAGAGGATGCACCTTCTCCCACCTCACCGCCAAAGCCTGGAACACTCTCCCCCTCCACCTGCACACTTCACCCTTGCTGAACCACTTCAGGATCTACTACTGACACCTGAGGCACAGTGCCTGGGTACCTCCCGGGCTGATAAGCCACACTATACAAATATAATAAGATATGATCCCATTTATGGGCATGTATTTTTTGAGGTTTTCTCTTACTCAGAATAGAAGACCCGAATATGAAAGAGCAATGGACTGACTTTAGGAGTGAGCCCAGTGAGGAAGCTGGCACTGCTCATGGCCTTTAAGTGAGCTCAGAAGAAATTACGTTTTTTCTAGAAGTGCACTGGACAAGGAAGTTGCACTTAAGGTACACAGGACAAATGGAGATGCAAGGGACAAAAGTCAAAGAGATTAAAGATGACAGTGTTTGTTCTTGTGCTTTGGAATATATCCATGACGGAGCACGTTTGAATTTTGAACTAAAAAATGTCAGCATCCTCATATGTGGGTTGTTTCGTCTTTTATCCTATTTATGGTGGCACCATCAGACTATCCATGCTTGCCTTCATGACCTCTGAAGGAGAATATCCATGTCTGGGTAAACGCATTGGTAATCTGTCATTTTTATTAATTTCTATAATAAAACAATTGAAAACTTAATTCTAGAGATAAGCTAAAATGATTAAATACCTTCTTCCTGAAAGGATAATATTTTTGTGGATGTTCATTTTAAAGTACAACATGATAAAGACTACTGGTCAGAAGGAGGCATAGTTTGGGAAGCGGAGATAACATTGTGAGGAAAAGGGAAACAAAGTAGGAGGGAAACAAAAAGGTTTAAAAAAAATAGTAACGTCGGAGTCAAAGACACAATCAATATAACCAAAGTTATGGATTTTTAAAATTTTTAGTGCAAAATATTCTAAAAGTTTAAAGTGCAAACTGAAGGTATTTCGTGGCACAAGACAGGGACAAAGTCAAGAGTTAAGGCTGACCGCGATGGAGCACCGGTTAGATACACAAGGTGGACTGGGCCAGGCTCGGCTTTTCTTCGGACTTAGAAAATTTTCAGGAAAAAAATTCCAGTATTAGGAAGAGTTCAGCGGGGCAAGGTAGCAGCCTAGGGGACATATTGGAAAGCCACTGGATGAGGTCTATGTGAAGCTGTTAAAGATGGCGGGAACGAGCTCTGAGTGGGAAAAGCTGGATTTCAAGGCAGAGCAGGTCATCGTCATCGATGGGTAGCCTGTCGCCCTCAAGCTCGGTGAAGATTTTTATCTTCAACCAAGCAAGTTTTTCAGAGTTGAAAACTTCCAATGGGACAAAGCTGCAGGCTATAACCACAGAGGGATCCACAAGGATGGATACAGTCGCTGAGAGGTCCAGCTGAACAGGATTTGCTGCTGTGAAGACCGCAGAGAGAGAACCAGGAAGTCTTCAGTCGCTTCTACGACCACTTTTTGGTGAGATTCTCCTAAGTCCCAACCTTTATGGTTAGGCAGGTGCAGCATGATAACACCACTTCCAATATGCGTGGCTAAGTGAGTAGCTGTGTGGGTCTGTGAGTGCTTGTGTTAGTGGTTTTATGGGTGTGTGAGTGGCTATGTGGGTGTGTGAGTGGCTATGTGGGTCTGTGAGTGTATGTGAGAGGGGCTGAATGAGTATGTCAGTGGATCTGTGAGTGTCGGTGTGAGTGTGTCAGTAGCTCCGTGAGTGACTGGGCCGAAACTGAACCTCTCCTGCCCCTATATTGAACAAGAGTCCACAGTTTTGCAGAAAAACTCCACCCAGTAAGAGTACTTTCTACTGGTTAATTAGTAAGCGCTACCTAGTTGAGTAAATGTCTAGTGCGTACTCTACACTACAGCTGCATATTGGAACAGGAGGAAATGTCTCTAACAACCTTATGTACGTTTCAGAAATGTGAATGTTCCTTATGCCTCTTCATCAAGATATCTGTGATACCATGACTCCTTCTATAGAGAAAACAACAAGACTCCAAAGGTGAATCTCCACCAAACAAGCGTACTTCCTCTTAACTATATGAAGCAAGTGCTTCTTTGGTGGAGATGTCCTCATTTTCTACAGTATCAAGAACAAGTCCCCAAAATGGATAGGAAACATGCTGAGGGCCTTTTGGTAAGCTGTCCATCATCCTGACAAAAGGGAAGATCATTGCATACTAATAAGGTGAAAGGGGTAGGGACAAACAGGTGTAGTCAGGTGATTTTTCACACTAGTAAACTCATAGTCATTGAAAGGGAGACCATGGACTCTGCCTTCACCAAGAGGGACCAGGTAAGAAGTGACTTGTCACAGTAACTAGAAAGTGAACTCTAATTGATCAACAATGCATTCACCTTCACCTTAGGATTTCAGATCGCTTTTCCAATGTGCACACTGGCTTTTGCCTCTGGCCAAGACATATTTGTAAAAGGGTGTAAATTGGCAGCAATGGGTTAGGATTAGCAGAAGCCATCCTGTATTTAGAAGTTATCTTATCCGCTTTGTGAAAGCCATTTTGTATTTCTGGCAGCCATTTTGTTTGCCATGTGCTCGCCATGTGCTCTGTCCTACCTTTCTGTTAACTGCTCTTGAAATCTGCCTAGAGACAAACTCTATTTAGCATCTTCCACCTTCGCACATGCGCAGAAGGGCCTAGCTAGTAGAATGCACCTGCTTCTCTAGTATAACTGTCAGGCTATTTTTGCTGATGTATGGAGAAGTAACTCTCCTCCCACTTTGTTGAGCATATTAGTCATTTTTGCATGCTTACATGAGCCAGGACTGCCCCTTGGTCTTATGCTGAGTATGTAACCCTAAGCATATATAAGGCCTCTGTTTTCTGCACTCCTCAGACTGCCTCATTCAGTTGCTAAGGCTTCTGTGTGACGTAGTCTCACTCATTTGAGGTTAATAAATATGTATTTTATATTTCAGCTTCTGTGCCAATTTCTTCTTTGTTGGTTTAAAAGGACCAAGTAGCAGCGGGACCCCTAGGAAGGTTTCTTTATTTCATCAGGGGGGCACGTGGCTCTGCTCCCCAAGCCACAAGGGGCCTCCGGGAACCCTCTACCAGGAGTAGGGGTTCGGGATGTCCCTACCTTTGCCCCTTATGTCCATTTTTAGTTTTTTTTAGGATTCTAGACTGATTTCCATCTTATAAAATGTCTTCTGCTACATCTTGGTTGATCTGGTGGCAGCCAATCAAATCTCAGTTTTAGATCTATCAGGTTTGCAGATCCTTCACAACATGATCTGTACAATATTTTTGAGCATTCATTGCTCAAAAATACTGAACATATTTACACCAAATAACAAAAAGCACTCTTTTTGGACTAAGATCTAGCTTCCCGCCAAATATGTTGTAAATCCATTTAGCCGTATGGGCATTAGCTGCATCCAGGAAAAAGGGAATGGAGGAAATACATTTTAGGATCCCCTGCTTTTTCTCAGCTACCACTTGATGGATCACCTCAAAATTTCCATCCACAAACTAGGCAAAAAGTGGCACTTTTTAAAAACGTTATATGGACAGTAGTAAAATGGCACCAAAGTTATTAGCAGCACAAAAGGCATTTCCTCTAAGACGTGGTCCTACCATAACTACCCTGTGGTGACTCATGCCCTCACAATACATAGTCTAATCATAAATGATGTAATTTGAGATGGCATGAGTGTTGATATGAAGCCTTCCGATTTAGCATTGTATAATTGATACATCATGAAAGGGTATTAGCATTGCATGGGGAAGTGCGAGTTATAGTTATTGTGGAAAATGACTTGACAACACTCTGTACGGAGCTGCGTGAGATATAGTAATTTTTGGGCGGAGCGCAGATAATAACTTTAAGTTAGAACTATAACTTTTGAATTGATAAGGTGTGTGTAGTTTAAGTTGATTTTGAATAGAAATATTAAATGAAGTTTTCGTTACAATAGCTAATCTTAAACCTTTGTTTTTTCATTGAAATTGTATGTTTTTCTTTAACATTTATTTCTAATGATTTAATGTTGTTTATTATGTTATTAATTATTTTAAATTGTTGTTTTGGTACTGTGGTATATTCTAAATACTTTGAAGAAAGTACCACAGCACATTGTAGACATTTTAGAAAACATATAAATCAATGAAAATACTTTTCCCTAAGTGTACAGACTTTGCTTACCTGTCTTATTTCTTCCTATACATTACAAAATAGTAATAAGCTATACTTTATATTAAAACACATAACAAAGACAAAGTGTGGTCTAAAAAATATGGCTGCCTTTTTATTTTGCAAGGGCTTTTATTAACCAATGATATTGTGTTTCGCCATCGCCATGCCCCACAGTATATCTCTAAGGTATCCCGGTAAACAGCGTCCCAATATATTACTACAGTTTTGTCTGTTATCACTTAAAAATAACTAAACAAATTCAAATCGAATAGCAAAAAGCATTGGCAAAGCCAGTAGGTCTCAGCTGTGCCCGAGCTATTGGCCTTGTCAATGTAAATGTCTTTTAGCCATGTTGTCTAGCAGGACATCTGCTGTCCAGCATACTGAATGTCGCTGAAAGCCTAGAATCACAGGATCTTGAGCTGACGTTGAGTCTCTTCTACCCAATGTTGAGCTTATTGTCCTGCCCCTCCTAACACAAAAAAACTCTATGGCGTAGCCTGCACTGGCTGCATCATATTGCTTTTTTCAGTGACTTTTAGCCATGCTAAACAGCAGACGTGCTGCTAGACAACATGGCGGAAAGACTTTCACCTTGACAAGGCCAATAGCTCGGGCTTTGCTGAGATTTATTGACTTTTCCAACGCTTGGTTGGTGTTGACGTGGTCTGGCTGAATTAATGTGGAAATGATAGTGAGAACCAGTTGAGGAACTTCAAAGTGAAGCGAGGATGTGGTGTAATGGTCAAAGATATCGACAAGGGGACTTGGGAACCAGGTTTCTAATCTTGGGGTCGGCGAACCAGTTTGTGATTCTGGGCAAATCACCCTGCCTACGACAATGAATGTGCTTTGTGTAATGTATCTGGTGAGCACTTAAAACGCTCCAGTACCATCGGCTGGTGTTAGCACTAAGGCAAGATGGAGGACGGAACAAAATACCATTGGACAGTGCAATAAAATAAACAAGTACTTTTCATGTTTTAAGAACTTTTTAAGAAATGCATTTGTTTATCTACAAGGGTATGCATTTTAGTTGTATGTGTGTATTTGTACAAGGGAGAATATGGCAAGATGGAGAATGGAAATAGTGCTTCAATACCATTGGATCGTTGGTGGTGGGGGGCGGCCCAAACAGGGAAGCAGGACGGGATGGGTAGATGGGCAAGCAACAGTGAAGGGGTAAAAAGAATACCTTCATTGTAGCAAGATCAGTGACAAAAAATGAATCTGTCATTGTGGAATGTAACTTGATAGCACTTAAAGCGCTCCAATACCATTGGCTCATATTCACGCTATGGCAAGACGGTAGACGGTAGACGGAGCAATTGCTTTAATACCATTGGATCAGGCAAAAAAAGTAAACAAGTGCTGTTTATGTTTTAACAGCTTTAAAAACAAAATCATTTATTTATGTAGACGTATGCTTTTTAGTGGTATGTGTGTATTTGCACAAGGGAGACAGCCTGAAAACACAATTACTCCTATTGAGTACTTGAAAACAAAGAATAAATAGCTGCACAAATCGGGAGCAGTGTAAGAGGACATGTATCTGGTCCATACGCTATGGGAGGGCCAAACACAAGATGAGGACATTATGCCCAAAGAAAATGAAAGTGATGCTGAAGCTTACCAATGGTAGCAGATGAATGGCCTCTGAGCCCATAGATAGAACACAACATGTCTCTTTGAGACAGTGCATGTGCTGTCTAGCAGTGCATGTGCTCTCTAGCAGCCGAGACCTAAAACAAAAGATTTTGCACAGATGAAACCTACTTGCTTTGCAAATGCTTGTTGTGTTTAGAAACTGAGAGATTAAGTGATTTATCCATAGTCACAAAATATGGTACTGAGGCTGAGGCTAGCGAGATGCTTTGGCATTCTTTAGAGGAGGATGTGGCTAAAGGGCCAGAGCTGGCAACTATGGAGCTGGTAAACCGGGTTCGTGTTTTGGCATCAGCTGAACAGCCTTGATTTTGGGCAAATCACTTAATCTCATTGTGCCTATCAAAATGAATGTGTCCTTGTTCAAAGTAACTGGAGCTAATGTAAAGCACTCCTATACGTTTAGTTGGTGTTGGTGCTATATGAAACTGCACACAAAAAAATAACTGGTGGTAAAGTAAAGCAATCCAATACCTTCAGGAGGTGTAGGCACTATATAAAACTGCACAAATAAAAATGTGAAAAGCAGATGCGGGCTGTTACATGGAGATTAAATGATTTGCCTACGTTTTCGGTGTCCTTGTGAAAAGTAACTGGTGCTAATGTAAAGAGCTCCAATACCTTTGCTTGGTGTTGGCACTATATAAAACTGCACAGAAAAAGTAACTGGTGCTCATGTTAAGAGCTTCAGTACCATTGGATGGTGTTGGCACTACAAAAAACTGCACACAAAAATTTGAAAAACAGAGTTGTGGAGGAGGAGATCTGTGCAGTGGAGTTCAGCGAGGGCAAGCTGAGATGGGTGGGAAGTGGATGAACAAACAGCAAATGCAGGCTGACATGGGGGGATTAAGTGATTTGGCCATTATCTCAAAATGTGGAACCGCAACCGAGTCTATGGAGACAATGTGGTGTCCTCTTGGGAGAGGATGTGGCGTAAAGGCCAGGCTGCCGACTAAGGAGCTGGGAGACTGGGTTAAAATTTTGGCTTACTTCCTTGATTCTGGGCAAATCACCTCTGCCTCCAAAAATGAATGTGTCCTTCTTTAAAGGAGATAGTGGTAATGTAAAGCGCTCCAATGCGTTTGGGTGGTTTTGATGCTATATAAACCATCACAGAAAAACTGAAAGAATCAGAGTGTTAGGCTGGTTTACAGTAGTAAACATGAGAAAATACATTGCATCGGCAATTGCTTTAAAAGCACTACTTTTGCCATGGACACTGAGGGGCAGGCAGACCTTGAGGTCATCAAGACTCAACATGCCTCCTTTAAAGAGAATTCCCATTAAGCAACATTGGCTCATGGAAACACTTCACCGGTGAATGCGGAGAAAATAAGAAAGTGTCCCAACAAGAGAATTTTTAAGAAATAGAGTCCTACCCAATGAAATGTGAAGCAGCAATGTAAGGCACGAAATCATTTCACACAGGAAAAGCATGGCTATGCAATTACAGCAGAAGACTCAGATAGTTTAGAAGCTCTGGCATGCCCTATGATAATGCATACCAGATTCACTTGCGGTCTGATTTTCCAGATATAAACACCATTACTGAATGACTAAATATGGTATAAAGATGAACACACACCTATTACTCACACTTGTGAAAAATAAACAGAGACTACACATGCTGTAGTGTGTTATCTAGGAAACCTGAATCGATATTCCCATTTCATGCCATTGTCCGGCTATAATCAATAATATCCATACAACGGCATAATAATCATATCCATAATTCAGTCGTAGCACATGCTGTCACATTGAGCAAGACTACTTCTCCGGCCCCCTAGTAAGCACACCGAGTTCTCTAAACAAAACCAAGCCTCCAGCAACCTGGGAAATCCCCCTTGCTATTGTTTTGATTTCGTCCTAGAACTCCTGTAAAGCACTGTAAGAACGGCCAGTTCTTAGTGACATCTTTATTGACGTCTTATGTCCAACCTTACGTCAAACCCAGGCACCTTTCAGGTATAAATATACCAACGTTGCCTTAAGCAAACACAAGGTGGTGAATCTGGAGCAGAGCAGCTATCTACGTCCGAGAGCCCAGCTGATGCGAGAGCCCAAGGACGCTGCCCCTCCCTTTTGACGCGCTGAGAAAGACGCTGTCTTTTCTCTTGCCGAGAAATCCAGCTCCGGCGTTTCCAGCCTACCTTTGCGGGTTGCTGGGATATCGAGTCCTGAGAGAGAGATACCAGACCTCATGCTTTCTATTACCCAGGTATGGAACTGACTAAACCCTTACAGAGAATTCTTGAGTCAGATTCTTGGCAAAACAAACTTAACTTAAATTGCTACTTACTTACTCCCTCCCACGTATTAGGCTTAGGTCAGGTACACCGGGGTAGGCGTATTTAGAAGCACCAGTTGAGTACGATTAGTCAATGTATATATGTATGTATCTATTTTATCTATTTTAAAGTATCATATGGCTAAGAAACCATATCAATGCTTTTACAGTATTATTTTATAATCCTACTTTTACTGTACGCACTTTACTTTACTATAAGTATTGCAATTGTAGCAATTCATTTCTCTTGTATGAGGAAGAAGACTGCTCAATAAATAACACCTTTTATTGAAAACGCCTGTCTCTCTTTTCTCTGCATTCTGGTGAAACTAAGTACGCACCTTTCACTGAGTGAAATAGCTGTCTTTTGTTTTCACACGACTCTAGAGATATACTCTTAATCAGGGAGAGCAAAGTTGTCATGTTTTATGGTTGTCAGAAACTAAATCCCTTTTTGTCTATCAAGGGAGGTAAAACTCCTCCTCGCTTATTCGAGAAAGTTTCTAGTGACCTCTGAGCTAGCTGGCAAAAAACTTAAGTCTAATATAGTCAGTAGAGACCTAGTTAACCTCAGTCCTACGTCTACACTGCTGAATATATTATTCCAATGCGCAGAGCCTTTTGGGACTATAGGAACTACACTACATGGCTCTCCCAACGTTTGGTAAGGCGATAAATCTAACGGAAGACGTTAGAGTAACCCAGTCGTGCTTTTTCACACAGACCCTTTCTCCCGAAAATACTCCAAAGACGTCTGGAGTGGGTCAAAGGTTAAAATCCGCCGGAACTTAGTAGGAAGAGATTTCTATGTATAGTTTTTGGTTTATTCAACGTTGAAGGATACAGTGTTCCAAAATATTGTGCACCTAATCTTTGTTTCCTTGAAAACCTGATCTGCAACAAAAACCTTTCTGTCAGTAAAAATGTCAGAAACTGAAGAAGAAAGGGAGGCAGCTAGAATAGCAGCTCGACTCCTAGAGGATGACACAAGTCTCCTACAGACCGAGCCGGATGCAATACTCATTCTGGTCAACATAAGAAAAACCATAACTCTTAAACTAATAGAGAATGGACTAACATCGAGAGGTGGTATAGTCGTATTCGTAATTGAGGCACATGAATATCGGCAGACAGAGGTATTCTATTCATGGATAAACTTTCCAGCAGCAAATGCTGTCACACATGAATTCCACTATTACAAAATAGAGAAACCACCGGATGAGTACACTCCTTTCGAGGAGGTGGAAATCTCACTAAATTACCAAGAGCACCTGCTCTGGTTTAATGGCGCCCTAAAACATAATAATCACATCACCAGGCTCGGTCCACTAGCTAGACCAGGAGCAACGTGGCCGGTTCTAGCCAGCTACACACCACATCCAGACATTGAAAAAATGTCAATACCAGAACTTTTAGCGCAGCTAAAACAACTGATTAAAATTCATAGACAATTAGTCCAATATGTAATGCAGACTTCAACAGTCCAACCAACTGTTAACATTCCACAGCTGACCCCTCATCAGGGGAACACAAACAAAATTACACCACAGAACATACAGTCATGTCTGGGTAAGGTACTTATAAAACGGGAACAAATTCCATTCTGGTTAGCACAAAAAATCACTCAAATAGAGGCAGTATTTCCGGATACTACCCCTACTGAGAAACACAGAATTCTGACTATCTGTCTTCCAATGGGGATCGCACCACATGTAGAGGACTGTGACACTTGGGGCACAGTCTTTGCTTCCATTTACACAAAAACACATGGTGTTCCGTCCCTGGCGGTAATACCTGATGTGCTAAGACAGATTCAAAATGAATACGGTCCAGAACCTGCTTTAACTCTGGGTATGAAATTATTAAAAGACTTCAAGCAGGTCTCGGCTATATTATTAGCCAACATAAAAGGGGAAGCAGCATCTGTGGCGATCCGCCAGAAATTGAAAGAAACAGATATAGCAGAACAACCATTTGAACTTGCCAGAATCATAGAAAAATCCTATGAAGAACTAGGAAGAGATAGTTTGGGTGGGAAACCAGTAAAACCCCAACTAACTGAAAATCCTGAAAAAATATTTATTAAAAATAATTTAAACCCTCCAAAAAAGAGCTGGAATGGAAATAAACAATCCACTCCCAAAGAAAAAAGATTCCAGCCCAGAGGAAGGTATCCTCGGCGGAGAGAAAGATCTCCGGACCAAGGACACAAGTCTCCCCAGAGGGAGCCCTCTGAGAAAAGATACAACCTTAGAAATAGGGATAATCTAAAGAAACCTGATAGATATCAAGACATTGATACACGTCCCTCTCGATCTTTTCAGACTTCCTCGCAGAAATCGGAAAGAAGAGGACGGTCAGAACAAAGGGAAGAGCACGTCAAGTCCAAAGACAAAGAACCTGCTCATCAAAGTAAAAAATTACAATTTCCAAAAAAGAAGGTAGCCAGCATTAAAATAGTCAAACATGCCGAGGATCCTGAGGACACAGCTGAAAAACGGAGAGTGGGCCCAGACAGCGCTAGACAGCGCAGCAGAAGTGACCATAGCTCGCAAGATCCTGATGAATCATCTGGAGACAGTGGACACGAATGAATACATTCAAGTGGAAACTGCAGACAGCAGAGTTAGCAAACCTCAGAAAATATACGAGATAACATTACGTATAGAGGGAGATAAGCCTAGGAAAGTAAGGGGTCTATTTTGGGATAACCTTTCCAAAGGCTATGACATCCTTTTAGCTGAAAAAGACTGGCCACCAGAGTTTGTCTGGGAGTGCCCTCATGGCGAAGAAATGATTATGCCTGCCTTCTCAAATCACATTCCAATTCATAAAAAATATACACTTGCAAGAAAGTGGGCAGTAGCCCAGGCTCCTGCTTTATATAAAAATCATGTAGGATGGGATGAGGACTCTCCTCTTCACAAAATCCAGTTAAAATGTCAACCAACTGCACAAAGGCAGTACCCAATTAAGCAAGAAGCTAAAAAACAGGTCAGGGAGATCTTAGATCAACTTGAATACCAGGGGGTGATTGAAACATGCACCTCACAAATGAACAATCCTTTGTTTCCTGTCTCCAAGCCAGATGATTCATATCGTCTAGTTTTGGACTACAGACACCTTAACTCATGTTGCAAGACATTTGCAGTACAAAACTCACACAGTGCAGCACTAATGAATAACATCGTGCGCAAAAAATACAAAACAACATTAGACATCTCTAATGGATTCTTTTGTCAAAACATTGCACCTGAAAGCAGGTATTTGACCACTTTCTCAATAATAGGCTCGCAGAAAAGAATTCTGTCGACTCCCACGGGGGTTCAAGAACAGTCCAGGATTATTCTCAGCAAGAGTAACAGAGTTACTACAACTGTATGATGATGAGGCATTATCTTATGTCGATGACATCTATCTAACAGATGATGACTTGGATACTCACTTGAAAAGAGTGAACACCATAATACTTGGGTTCGCAGCAGAGGGTTATAAATTCAACTTTAAAAAGTCACGAATTGCCCATCTAACTGTCCTGTTTTTAGGATATGAATTATCAAGTGAAGGCAAATGCCTAGCAGACCATTTCTTAGAGAAATGTGCTGTAATCCAAGCACCAAAAACGCTGAAAAACTTACAATCAATTCTAGGTTTCCTGAACTTCGGAAGAACTTACATTCTAAATTATGCAGAGAGGATTAAACCTCTCTATGAATTAATAAAACCAGATTTTAAACCGATCAATTGGACTCAAAAACACACAGAAATTTTGAGATCATTGCAAACAGACATGTTAGCAAAAACAAAATTGCAAACTCGCGACAATACACGCAACCTTGTAATCCGAGTCATCCCAGGAAGATGCGGATTCACGTACCTGACCTCTAATGAGGGAGAAAATAGCATACAAATCACACTTGTATTCACAAACTGAAAAAACATTCAGTCTTGCGAAAAATGTTGTAAATGCGGTTCAAACAGCTGTAGCAAAAGAAAGTGTCCAAGCCGAAGGCAGACGGATTACTGTTTTAACAGCAGAATCAGCCTTCGAGTCATTAACAAGCCCATGTAATTTAACTACCGCGGCATTAGATCCAAAATGGATACAATGGGAAAATTCTCTTGCTACAGAAAAAGTGAAATACTATTTTGACCCGGAAATGAAAAAATTTAAATATCTAACATATGAGAAAGAACATCCTCTGCCTAGCCACATTCTGCCCATACAACTTTACGCCTGCGTAATATACACAAACAGTGATGCAGAACCCTCAGTTTGGGGAAAACAAGCCTACAACGCTACGTGCGAGGTTGTCAAATGCCGGTGGCGCGGACGTAAATTGATGCCACTGGTAACAATGTCACAATCTGTAAAAGACAATTCAGGTCAACAAACTGAATTAATAGCTTTAAATATGGCGCTCGACATTGCGGATCGTGAATTCCCGACACTAATAGTGTGCGATTCGCATTCCTGCGTCAAATCATACAACGAAGACTTGCAGAAATGGGTTGAAAACGGTTACAAAGATGACACAGGTGCCACAATTAAGCAAAAATCGCTTTGGGGACAAGTAGTTCTTGTAAAGAAAGAACTACAAAAGACTCACGTGATACATACACTGAGTCATCAGCGTGATGGCGTTCACGCTGCAGGGAATTCATTGGCTGAAACAGCCACAGCGGAAGCAACTAAGCCGGCTTTCGTAGCCACAAAAAAGCATTCAGAAAAATTCATAGACGGGGAAACCATGCTGGCGGTAAAAACGTCTTCAAAAGGCGACTGTGCAGCAATATCCACTCAATTATACATACATAATCGATGCAAACTCCGTTCCTTTTGCTCGAATCCCTGGAGTGGGGGATAGAGTGATTCCAAACACGAACAGGAGAATCTTCTTAATACAAGAAGCACACATGGGATTAGGTCTAAGGCATCAGATGATCAAAGAATCTCTGACAGAATTACAATCAGAATACTGGTGGCCGGGAATGAGCGTTGATAATCACAAATTTGCAAAAAATTGTGAAAACTGCAACAGAGATCGCAGTGGCGAACCGGCCGAAATAGTGCCAGAACACCTAATAGAAAGCATAAGGCGATCTATTCGCATGATTAAACAGGAAACATGCGTCCCTATGTATATTATTTAAGACTAGATTCACTTAAAATGTGGACACCAGCGCTCGGCTGACGCCAGAACTGTTATAAAAGATTTGCTAGTCTATATCGGCATATACGCAATTGGCATGCTACATTCTGACCAGGGTCCTGCTTTTAGTACATTCCTGTACATTTTAGCTCTCGAGCTTATAAGGAGGCCATGACCAGCATTGGCATTGCATTGCGGTATTCTTGTCCCTTCCATCCTGAGGGAAACGGGATTGTGGAAAGAAAAAACCGAGACATAAAGCAATCTATACCGGCAAGGGTATTAGGTACGGGTACTGGGTGGGTCCAACATTTAACAAGTGTCCAACGTAGTCTTAACAATCTGCCAAGAAATTCTCTAAAAGGTTTCAGTCCGTATGAACTATTGTTCGGGACTAGAATGCATATTCAGGACCTCGATAGTCAGACTTCAGTGGTAGAAGAAAAATGCTTTGATATCAAAGATCGTTTGGCTATTTTACAGGACTTAAATGAAACAAGAAAAGACCTGAGCAACATAAAGCTAAAACAACAGCCAACAGCCACTGAAGAGAAACCACCTGTCCCAGCAAGGCCTGTCTGGATTCCATAGATTGGGGATCTGGTCAGAGAGAAGATCACGGTAAAGAAGGAATTTGGGCCTTCTTACAGAAAAGCAGTACCTGTCTTAGCTGTCAACGGAACAAGATCAGTTGTACTACCGCCCCTTGCTGGTAAAAAGGAGAACCGAGTTGTATCCATCGACCTGGTTAAACCACAATCATGTGGCCAATAATAAGTAGTAGGCCCAGTGGACTCCCAAGATGTAGCAGAAGACCAAACCTTGCTACAATCCAAGAGGTTTAAACTGAGAGACTAATCACATTTGATAAACCTGCAGTGATTAATAAAGGACTATGCAATAATGCCATGGAACTTGTGCCTCTTGAAGCCCAAATTGCAACAGCTCGTCAAGAAACACCTGTCTACAACGATGTAGCCTCAGACTATGTTAAAGAAACAAAGAAAATTCCAAAAGCAAATAAAAATCCGGAAGCAATTCCAACAATTGACAGAACTGCATCAGGCTACTTCATCAATTTCGATGACTTTTCTGAGGATCCAAGCGAACCTGAGGAACAGCCAACAGAAACAAAGACTTTTAAAGACAAAGCAAAAGAACTCTTTCATCAACTCAAAGAAACCTATCTGATTTCTCCATGGATTGAATTTTGGTTTGTGCTAGGTGTACTTCTTCTCCTGCTTTGGCTCATCATGGTACTGTGCTTGGGACATTTCATTGAGGGCAAATACAGTACAATGGACACAGCAAGTCAGAACATCAACTTGGTCCTAAAGCCACACAAGTCATCCCACATTGAGAAAAGAGAACTATCATCAGTAAATTTCACAGCCAATCCAATACCCGCTGGGGTAGCTTGGGACAAAACAGAGTACAATATTTATGGCCCGGTCGAGCTATTGAAGTATCCACATCAATTCAAGGTTTCATTAAGTGACTTGGTAAAACCGAGCACATTCTCTAATGATTGGGACTTTGAAAGTATTAATGATATGATGTCAGATTTAGTTATGTCAGCAAGATTTACAGAACATGATTATTTACAGGGTTCATCAAATTATGAACAGATGTCATTACTTAACCTTATTTATGCTCTATCGAAAATATTTATTGGTCTAGTTCGACGGTTCTATCTCCGCACACTGCACTTTTGAACTTAGCTTTGGAATATTAAATGTGAAAACATGAAAACATGAGAATATTTACTGTATATGTATGTTATGTATTCCTTCAATTCTAAACAATTTTTTTTTTGGTTATTTGAACCAGTTTATTAATTGTCTGCTCTTACACAAATGTGTACTTTATAACTTAAAAGGTTAAAATGACAATTTGTATGAATGTTTTTCAGCTTTTCTCCTCCGCGTATTGTGTTAATTGAATTTCTATTGTATTGTATTGCTATAATTGAACTCTCAATAAAAAAAAATATTGAAAAAAAAATTATAAACAGATGTACTGCTACAATCACTATGCTAATCATTATTTGCATAAATCTGCTCAACCTAGAAATGTTTTTAATTATAATCAATGGGAACATTGTGCAACTCCACCAAAAGGCAGTTCAAAAAAATTTTTTGATAAATTCCCATACTTCTCAGGGTTTAACACAAATGATGCAGAAACGTTTTATTTCAAACTGTTAAATAAGACAGGAATGAAAACCATGCTGAAAAACACTAAATTAATCTATTCAGAAACATTTTTTGAAAAAATGACTACATTTGGTTTTGATTTTTGGAAAAACAATATTGAAACAAAAATCATCTGGGGTACCAAAGATTGGCAGGTCCAAGGTATAGAATCATTATTTAGAGCCTGCATGATCCCAGAACAAATTATATTCTTGAATGATACCATTCAACAGACAACCTGTCTTGGCCTAGCCAAAATTATAAAGACTTGAACAAACCGTCTATTCCAAAACCAACACCTGACAGTAACAGCACTACAGATGTTGAGATAGACGTATCCCATATTTTTAACCAAAACAGAACACATCCTGATTGGAAGAAATGGTTGATCTGGCCCACAGACACAAATAACTGTCAAGATAGATTCCTGAACAAAATACAGGGGTTCAAATTGACCAGGCCAGACCCTAGATACTCCCAGAGACAACATCCAGGGATAGTAACAACATACAGTGTAGGAAAACTCTGCCTCGAATGGCTACAGACATCCACACTGGCAGAAATTAAGCAACACTTGACTTTACTTAAAGAAGGTGCTGACTTGCGCAATTTCATAATGGGACCACGCAAACAGCGTCAAAAATGTTTCATAGCGGCCAGTATATATGCGGCATACAACGAAGATTGGAAAGAAACACAAATTGAAACAGCAGAAAAAATACGAGAAATTGACCGTATTCATTTGGAAAAATCACTTTCTGTTGTGGACAATGGGTTAATGACTCTGTCTTCCAGAATATATTCACTAGACAGTATTGTATCATCTGCAATTGATATAATAGAACAGGACTTACTAATGTTACAACACGGTCAGTCCCAACTACGTTCTATTGTACAGCTTGGCTGGACGTTACAAAATCTGCGTTCCGGCTACGTGCCTTGGCGTTTAATCAACACAACGTCATTATTCTCTATCTTTAACCTTACTAATACACAAATCAGCTTGGCACAAAAAGGAGAGGAATATACAATTCTGAGCATTGAAAAACTTGAGAGATTACCATTGACAATGTCAGAACGACCTGTCATTGAATGGATAATACATGGAATAATAACTATTCCGATAACTACTTTCCAATTTAAATACTGCCAAGAGTATATACGAGCAGGCCAGTATGAAAGGTTGGGTAAAGAATTCATTAAGTCATCATGGAAATTACCTTACACACACACATGTTATAGTGAAAAAGGACAGAATGTATTTCTTAGTGGTGATAATTGTAAAAGGTCACTAAGTGGTATACTTCTGTGTCAGGGTATAAACCTACATGGGGCCTGTGAGGGGACTTCAAATAACCTTTCATGCCACCAGCATGGCACACCTGCAACTCGAATAGAGCCATTTTTTAGACGGCTTTCTAACGGGAGCAACATTCAAATAGTGGACCACAGATGTTGTGGCTTGGTGCCAGGAAAAGCTTATCTAGTAAGCGTCTCTTCCATGGTCACTTGCTGTATGCAAGTATTGTTTCCGAACAACACCCCAGACAGGGAGGAAAACATTTGGCCCATTTTGAATATCTCTTCTATTCGAA
Source organism: Lissotriton helveticus (assembly GCF_964261635.1). Taxonomy (NCBI): domain Eukaryota; kingdom Metazoa; phylum Chordata; class Amphibia; order Caudata; family Salamandridae; genus Lissotriton; species Lissotriton helveticus. Next base: position 1,628,840,120 of record NC_136063.1, on the reverse strand, counting down.
TTGATACTTTAACCAGAATAAAGTCTGTCCTTTTGCAGACAACTGTGCCCTTGACGTCATCAAAATAAAAGGTATGATCTGCAAGTTGCAAGGACAACGGCAGTGATACATAGCCTTTTATCAGCAAATTGCCCCCTACATTTTGGGGAAATGCTAAGCCAAATCCTAAACATGTCCGATACTAATGGTATCCCGCATGTATTTAAGACAATTTTTTCGGGACTGTTAACACCCTTCACAACAGTTCTGGGCATTTTTCCTAACTTTGTCCATTCTGTCTTTGGCGGCCTACCACTCCTGTTGGGACTCGTAGCAGGCATTTTATTTTTGATTCTCCTGCTTCGTTATGGCAAGCCATGTCACAGACAAGACTCCAGCAACAATGGAAGAAACGATTCTAGCTATACGCTATCGGGACCGCATAACTAAAGTCCTTGGATTAGCCTGGCTAAGAGATCTGAATATGACCTGGTTTCTTTCATTCAGACCCATCTGGCAGAATTGTATCGTACCTGTGTTAAGATGTATGCTGTGCGGAGAAGAATGCGTGTTAGACGTCTGTCTCACACTACAATCAGAAGTACCATTGGATACAGATACTTTGCTAAGTCCTGTAACGGCTCATGCATCGTGTTCTCTCCAGCGGTTACCCATCCTGATGACGGCATTCGTGGAGACTTCACCACTGCGATTAAAGGGTAGTGAAGTGCAAGATGAGAGCAGCATCAACCAGGTACGACTTCTGTGAGCAATGCTGATCAATACATCGATGATAGCAATCACTCTCACGACTGCACAGTTGCGGCATTTTCCAACTTGGTCGAACTTTCACCTGAAGCGGTAAACTGCTTTTTTGAAAGTCTGTCTGAAATGATGTTTTCCCCCGAGCAAAAAGAATAACTTTTAAGCAAACTAGTACACAGCGTTCCCTGAACTCTGAATTCGGCCTTCGGCTTTGATAACAAAAGCTACTGAACATATTTGGAACAATATTTTTTTTCTCTCTCCCCTGAAAGCGAAATAATTTTTTTTCCCGATTCCAAAATATTTACCTTTTCTTTTGGCACATGTACTCTGCTTGAAGTAGAACTATTCTTAGAGAACAGAGCTTCTATTTTAGGAACTCTAGAGACAATCTATTACCTCAGCCTCTAGCATATTTACAAATAACTGTATTTATATGTGATGGAATGGTCTCGACCCATCCTCCAATGCGCCACCCTTGCATTAAAAAGGAACTATTTTGAATACGAAGGCTCACTGTTCCTCCAAACCGGAGGTACCTCCATGGGCAGTGTTTTTGCCCCAAGCGTGGCTGGATTATACGTCCATAATTTTGAAGAGAAGTTCATCCTAGCTGAGACGAACCCCTTCATTGACCACATCAAGTTTTGGCGACGATACATTGATGACGTCCTAGCCATTTGGCAAGGACCAGAAGAAACACTCAAAGAGTTCATCACTTGGATTAACTCCTGTGACCCTCATTTGAGATTCACCCACTGTTATGACAAACAACAAATGGTCTTCTTGGACATAGAAATTTCAAAAGAGGAGAATGGGTTAACATCGAAAACCTTCTTCAAACCAACTGCCAAGAACAACCTCCTTAGATACGAAAGTTTCCACCCTCGCCCACTCAGAGAAAACCTGCCTTATGGGCAGTATCTAAGGCTACGGAGAAACTGCAGCAAATTATCGGACTATAAAGCCCAAGCACAGGATCTAACCAGTAAACTGAAGCAACGTGGGTACCCATCAAAGATCATTGAAAAATGCCAGAAGAGAGCCAGGAATCAACCTAGAGATGGGCTCCTTGAAGACAGAATTGTTCACAATGACCAAGTGCCACTTACCTGTGTTACCACGTACAACACTATATCGAACCAAGTAAGCAAATGTATCAACAAACATTGGTCAATAGTGAATACGGGTTTACTACAATGGGACAAACCACTCTTCTCCTATAAAAAGGCACCCAGTCTAAAAAACAGCCTAGTTAACACCAGACCAAAGGTGAAACCTACCAATCTGAACCCGAGCATTACAGAAGCATGAAATCTTCCACCAGTAACAGGACACTTCAAATGCGGGGACTGCAGTGTGTGTCACCTCACAGAGAACACAAAGACTTTGAACTTGGAGGAAGGCAAAGTCTGGGAACAACGTACACATACGAACTGCAACAGTGCCAATGTTGTATATTTGATCAAGTGTGCTTGCGGGAAATCCCACGTAGGCATGACAACTCGCAAAGTCAAGCAACGCATCTGTGAGCACCGCAGCACCATATGGTGCAAAAAAAATGCAACTAAACCAACAGATCATTTTCTAGAGGCTCAACACACACCAAATGACATGAGATGGACCATCATTGAACAAATCCCATCTGGACCCAATACTCAACAACTTTTATATGAAAAAGAGCAACGTTGGGTCTACAGATTGTCGACCCACAAAACAGGCCTCAATGACAATATCCCGTGGCATTCAGTACTTAAATAACACTAGACCTGCCCTGTTCTGACCATAACCGTTTCTGTGTTAGCAGCTCACCACTGCAGTTACATACCTGAACACACAGTTTCGGTAAACTAACTAATAGCATATTCTGTCATATTGGGAATTATCCTAATCTACACCTTCCCAGCATTGCATTTCATGCAATCGATGACCCCATCAGTGCCCATCGATAACGATGGCCCATTTTTAATTACAGTACATATGTACTCTTTTACACTCCAATATTCTCATCCTTAAGACTGCCGAGTATATTGTTAATACCCCAACTTAGTATCCCTATATTGCCACCATTAATCCAATTCCACCATTATGGACCATGACATTTGGATATTTGGTTTTTCGGAATCAAGCATATTCCATGACATATATTATTTAATCACATTTTGTGTTTAATTTCTATTTAAATCAATATCCCACCGCCGGTTCCCCAGCAGAGAATCGAACCCTTCCATAGTCGATTGCCCTTGAGCCTTTGCAGCCACCATACTGGTAGTTGCACCATGGACGCCCGTAGCAACGCCCCACGTGACCGGCACGAAACTCCGCCCATCACGGAAGCTATGCGTGCATATCTTAGTCCCCGAGCTCCCGGTCTCGTTGTAGCAGGGAGGCGGACGGAATTAGGTAAACGGCCACAAACCTCGGACTGAAACTGTAAGTAATTGCCTAGTCATACGAGCGCATAGATCAACAACAGGCAGCGCATACTTACTAGCATGGCTCAGTTTTTTCTGAGACGACTTTGATCAACTCGCTATTCATGAAACTTTTTACAAATCTTATGTTTCAGAATACGTTTTTGTAATGAGGATAACCTTTCCCCGCCCTATGAGGTATCCAAATACCCCATTAAGAGTAAGCCTTATATCAACTACTTGTGTGTCTTATATGTTTTATGTACGTGAGTCCGTCTTGTGTTGAGTGTGTTGAGTATGGTAGTACATGCACTTTTCTTAAAAGATGACCTCGCCCGCACAATATGAATGCGAGACATTATCACGCCACATAAACATGATGTAATGCGAGTGAGTTGGATAGATATTGAGGTACCACACAGCACGTATAACTGTAAAGCCTGCAAGTTGTGGTAAATAATCAATCGCTTAATTACGGCCAAGGCACTTCCACATCATCACACAGAGAAGAGGCACAACTAGCAACCCTTTGTGCCAGGACTTTTGCAACGCAAAGCAAAAGGTACTTTTCCTAATGGGACTAACAGCATGCAGACACGAATGTGAGGCACTGCACAACGTAACAGGCTTGTAAAAGTTTAAAATCTGACATTAGTCTTCATTTTTCCTTTACAGGTATTTTGATTTCTTTAGGCTTACCCATTGTGGTTCAAGCCCACACCACAGGCACACTTCTGCCCAATTGTGGTCCCAGAGAGTAGGACCGGGTGCGTCTTTTAGGGGACGCATACCATCCACTCTCAGGGTTTATTGGTCCTGAAGAAAACCTGGTTAGTTTATACCTTTATGGTTGAAACATGTAGACCAGATACACATAGAGATACATGGGCTCATAATTACCCTCACTCTATCTCGCCATTGATTTTAACATTGTCCAGTTGCTTGCAAAAAAAAAATCTTATTTTTCCAAGTTAAACCAGGACAATTTTTAACACACTTACAATTTTTTTCACGCACCCTCACTCACAACCTGCTCCACTATAAACAGGTGTTGTAGCACACCCTGATGACGCTAGGTCATTAGGGTGGACCCCGATGATGAAGCATGTCACCACTAGGTGGTGAGTGAGGGGTTTCTTAACATAAGGAGAATTTTCTCTCTTTTTGTTTAACCACACACCCCATTAGGAATCGGCGATTCCATGTTGGTGGTACTCCTTGTTTGTTTTCTAATGATATACCCAGGGGTACAGGAGTATTCCCCGTTCACCCATGTGAACTAAAAACCTTGCTCTCCCTATTGTTTTTCATGGAAATAAACAATCCACTCCCAAAGAAAAAAGATTCCAGCCCAGAGGAAGGTCTCCTCGGCGGAAAGAAAGATCTCCGGACCAAGGACACAAGTCTCCCCAGAGGGAGCCCTCTGAGAAAAGATACAACCTTAGAAATAGGGATAATCTAAAAAAAACCTGATAGATATCAAGACATTGATACACGTCCCTCTCGATCTTTTCAGACTTCCTTGCAGAAATCGAAAAGAAGAGGATGGTCAGAACAAAGGGAAGAGCACGTCAAGTCCAAAGACAAAGAACCTGCTCATCAAAGTAAAAAATTACAATTTCCAAAAAAGAAGGTAGCCAGCATTAAAATAGTCAAACATGGCGAGGATCCTGAGGACACAGCTGAAAAACGGAGAGTCGGCCCAGACAGCGCTAGACAGCGCAGCAGAAGTGACCATAGCTCGCAAGATCCTGATGAATCATCTGGAGACAATGGACACGAATGAATACATTCAAGTGGAAACTGCAGACAGCAGAGTTAGCAAACCTCATGAAATATACGAGATAACATTACGTATAGAGGGAGATAAGACTAGGAAAGTAAGGGGTCTATTTTGGGATAACCTTTCCAAAGGCTATGACATCCTTTTAACTGAAAAAGACTGGCCACCAGAGTTTGTCAGGGAGTGCCCTCATGGCGAAGAAATGATTATGCCTGCCTTCTCAAATCACATTCCAATTCATAAAAAATATACACTTGCAAGAAAGTGGGCAGTAGCCCAGGCTCCTGCTTTATATACAAATCGTGTAGGATGGGATGAGGACTCTCCTCCTCACAAAATCCAGTTAAAATGTCAACCAACTGCACAAAGGCAGTACCCAATTAAGCAAGAAGCTAAAAAACAGGTCAGGGAGATCTTAGATCAACTTGAATACCAGGGGGTGATTGAAACATGCACCTCACAAATGAACAATCCTTTGTTTCCTGTCTCCAAGCCAGACGATTCATATCGTCTAGTTTTGGACTACAGACACCTTAACTCATGTTGCAAGACATTTGCAGTACAAAACTCACACAGTGCAGCACTAATGAATAACATCGTGCGCAAAAAATACAAAACAACATTAGACATCTCTAATGGATTCTTTTGTCAAAACATTGCACCTGAAAGCAGGTATTTGACCGCTTTCTCAATAATGGGCTCGCAGAAAAAATTTGTCGACTCCCACAGGGGTTCAAGAACAGTCCAGGATTATTCTCAGCAAGAGTAACAGAGTTACTACAACTGTATGATGATGAGGCATTATCTTATGTCGATGACATCTATCTAACAGATGATGACTTGGATACTCACTTGAAAAGAGTGAACACCATAATACTTGGGTTCGCAGCAGAGGGTTACAAATTCAACTTTAAAAAGTCACGAATTGCCCATCTAACTGTCCTGTTTTTAGGATATGAATTATCAAGTGAAGGCAAATGCCTAGCAGACCATTTCTTAGAGAAATGTGCTGTAATCCAAGCACCAAAAACGCTGAAAAACTTACAATCGATTCTAGGTTTCCTGAACTTCGGAAGAACTTACATTCTAAATTATGCAGAGAGGGTTAAACCTCTCTATGAATTAATAAAACCAGATTTTAAACCGATCAATTGGACTCAAAAACACACAGAAATTTTGAGATCATTGCAAACAGACATGTTAGCAAAAACAAAATTGCAAACTCGCGACAATACACGCAACCTTGTAATTCGAGTCATCCCAGGAAGATGCGAATTCACGTACCTGACCTCTAATGAGGGAGAAAAGGTACCAGTAGCATACAAATCACATTTGTACACAAAAGCTGAAATGAAATTTAGCTCAACGGAAAAAATTCTAACTGCGGTACAGACTGCTGTAGCAACAGAAAGAACTCTAGCACAAGGTAAACGAATAATAATCGTTACACCAGTTCCAGCCCTAGAAGCGGTAACAAAGGCAAGCATTCCGAATGCTAAAGGGCTACATCCGAGATGGATCCAATGGGTTAATTCTCTTGTTGCAACAGACGTAGTTTACGAATTTGATCCTAATTTGAAAACACAAGAATTTCTACAATATGAATATGAATGTCCCCTACCGACGTAAATCCTGCCTCTAGAACACTACGGCTGTATAATATATACAGACGGATCAGCACAACCCGCAGTTGGGGGTAAGCAGGCTTACAGTGCTGCGTGCGCGATTGTTAAAGGTCGTTGGCACGAAGGAAAATTTAGACCACTTGTCACTAAAACACAATCTCTAAGAGATTGTACAGCTCAGCGAGCTGTACTACTAGCATTTAAGATGGCGCTTGAAAATACCGATCGCGAATTCCCCACACTAATAGTGTGCTATTCATATTACTGCGTCCAGTCTTATAATGAACACTTGCAGAACTGGGTTGAAAACGGTTTCAAAGACGCAAAAGGTGGCACAATCAAGCATAAAACGCTTTGGGAACAAGTAGTTCTTTTACAGAAAGAACTACAAAAGACTCACGTGATACATTCACTGAGTCATCAACGTGATGGCGTTCACGTTGCAGGGAATTCATTGGCTGATGAAGCAGCGAAGGCAGCTGTGCAAACGGCTTCCGTAGCTGCTATCACCCGGTCAAAAACAAAAATAGACAGCGAAATACTGCAAGCTGTCAGTGCTACAGTGAAGAATGAGATAAAATCACTCCCGAAAGGCTTTCCAGTAAAGTACTCATACATAACTGATACGAATAACGTTCCATTTGCTCGAATCCCTGGAGTGGGGGATAGGGCAATTCCAAACATGGAACATAGGTTAGGACTAATTACAGCGGCACACGAAGGGCTAGCTTCTGCACATGCTGGTTTTTCCGCAACAGTATCATTATTAAAACAAAGATATTGGTGGCCGCGCATGAGAAAACAAACCAGGAACTATGTTCTAGAATGCGCAATATGTCAAAGAATGAAAGTTTCAACAGTGAACCGACCAGCACAGACGCCCCTTCTAATCTCGGATAAACCATTAGCTTGTGTTTACCTGGGCCTCTGTGGTCCCTTAGAAAGGGATGGTAACTATAAATACATCATGGTCGCAGTGGATTCATGCACGAGATTCATTTGGATGTGGCCCCAGCGCTCGGCTGACGCCAGAACTGTTATAAAAGATTTGCGAGTCTTTATCGGAACATACGCAATTGGCATGCTACATTCTGACCAGGGTCCTGCTTTTAGCTCGCGAGCTTATAAGGAGGCCATGACCAGCATGGGCATTGCATTGCGGTATTCTTGTCCCTTCCATCCTGAGGGAAACGGGATTGTGGAAAGAAACAACCGAGACATAAAGCAATCTATAACGGCAAGGGTATTAGGTACGGGTACTGGGTGGGTCCAACATTTAACAAGTGTCCAACGTAGTCTTAACAATCTGCCAAGAAATTCTCTAAAAGGTTTCAGTCCGTATGAACTATTGTTCGGAACTAGAATGCATATTCAGGACCTCGATAGTCAGACTTCAGTGGTAGAAGAAAAATGCTTTGATATCAAAGATCGTTTGGCTATTTTACAGGACTTAAATGAAACAAGAAAAGACCTGAGCAACATAAAGCTAAAACAACAGCCAACAGCCACTGAAGAGAAACCACCTGTCCCAGCAAGGCCTGTCTGGATTCCAAAGATTGGGGATCTGGTCAGAGAGAAGATCACGGTAAAGAAGGAATTTGGGCCTTCTTACAGAAAAGCAGTACCTGTCTTAGCTGTCAACGGAACAAGATCAGTTGTACTACCGCCCTTTGCTGGTAAAAAGGAGAACCGAGTTGTATCCATCGACCAGGTTAAACCACAATCATGTGGCCAATAATAAGTAGTAGGCCCAGTCGACTCCCAAGATGTAGCAGAAGACCAAACCTTGCTACAATCCAAGAGGTTCAAACTGAGAGACTAATCACATTTGATAAACCTGCAGTGATTAATGAAGGACTATGCAATAATGCCATGGAACTTGTGCCTCTTGAAGCCCAATTTGCAACAGCTCGTCAAGAGACACCTGTCTACAACGATGTAGCCTCAGACTATGCTAATGAAACAAAGAAAATTCCAATAGCAAATAAAAATCCGGAAGCAATTCCAACAATTGACAGAACTGCATCAGGCTACTTCATCAATTTCGATGACTTTTCTGAGGATCCAAGCGAACCTGAGGAACAGCCAACAGAAACAAAGACTTTTAAAGACAAAGCAAAAGAACTCTTTCATCAACTCAAAGAAACCTATCTGATTTCTCCATGGATTGAATTTTGGTTTGTGCTAGGTGTACTTTTCCTCCTGCTTTGGCTCATCATGGTACTGTGCTTGGGACATTTCATTGAGGGAAAATACAGTACAATGGACACAGCAAGTCAGAACATCAACTTGGTCCTAAAGCCACACAAGTCATCCCACATTGAGAAAAGAGAACTATCATCAGTAAATTTCACAGCCAATCCAATACCCGGTGGGGTAGCTTGGGACAAAACAGAGTACGATATTTATGGCCCGGTCGAGCTATTGAAGTATCCACATCAATTCAAGGTTTCATTAAGTGACTTTGTAAAACCGAGCACATTCTCTGATGATTGGGACTTTGAAAGTATTAATGATATGATGTCAGATTTAGTTATGTCAGCAAAATTTACAGAACATGATTATTTACAGGGTTCATCAAATTATGAACAGATATACTGCTACAATCACCATGCTAATCATTATTTGCATAAATCTGCTCAACCTAGAAATGTTTTTAAATCTAATCAATGGGAACATTGTGCAACTCCACCAAAAGGCTGTTCAAAAACATTTTTTGATAAATTCCCATACTTCTCAGGGTTTAACACAAGTGATGCAGAAACGTTTTATTTCAAACTGTTAAATAAGACAGGAATGAAAACCATGCTGAAAAACACTAAATTAATCTATTCAGAATTTTTTTTGTTGAAAAAATGACTACATTTGGTTTTGATGTTTGGAAAAACAATATTGAAACAAAAACCATCTGGGGTACCAAAGATTGGCAGGTCCAATGTATAGAATCATTATTTAGAGCCTGCATGATCCCAGAACAAATTATATTCTTGAATGATACCATTCAACAGACAACCTGTCTTGGCCTAGCCAAAATTAAAGACTTGAACAAACCGTCTATTCCAAAACCAACACCTGACAGTAACAACACTACAGATGTTGAGATAGACGTATCCCATATTTTTAACCAAAACAGAACACATCCTGATTGGAAGAAATGGTTGATCTGGTCCACAGACACAAATAACTGTCAAGATAGATTCCTGAACAAAATACAGGGGTTCAAATTGACCAGGCCAGACCCTAGATACTCCCAGAGACAACATCCAGGGATAGTAACAACATACAGTGTAGGAAAACTCTGCCTCGAATGGCTACAGACATCCACACTGGCAGAAATTAAGCAACACTTGACTTTTCTTAAAGAAGGTGCTGACTTGCGTGATTTCGTAATGGGACCACGCAAACAGCGTCAAAAACGTTTCATAGCGGCCAGTATATATGCGGCATACAACGAAGCTTGGAAAGAAACACAAATTGAAACAGCAGAAAAAATACGGGAAATTGACCGTATAAATTTGGAAAAATCACTTTCTGTTGTGGACAATGGGTTAATGACTCTGTCTTCCAGAATATATTCACTGGACAGTATTGTATCATCTGCAATTGATATAATAGAACAGGACTTACTAATGTTACAACACGGTCAGTCCCAACTACGTTCTATTGTACAGCTTGGCTGGACGTTACAAAATCTGAGTTCAGGCTACGTGCCTTGGCGTTTAATCAACACAACATCATTATTCTCTATCTTTAACCTTACTGATACACAAATCAGCTTGGCACAAAAAGGAGCGGAATATACAATTCTGAGCATTGAAAAACTTGAGAGATTACCATTGACAATGTCAGAACGACCTGTCATTGAATGGATAATACACGGAATCATAACTATTCCGATAACTACTTTCCAATTTAAATACTGCCAAGAGTATATGCGAGCAGGCCAGTATGAAAGGATGGGTAAAGAATACATTAAGTCATCATGGAAATTACCTTACACACACACATGTTATAGTGAAAAAGGACAGAATGTATTTCTTAGTGGTGATAATTGTAAAAGGTCACTAAGTGGTATACTTCTGTGTCAGGGTATAAACCTACATGGGGCCTGTGAGGGGACTTCAAATAACCTTTTCTGCCACCAGCATGGTTCACCTGCAACTCGAATAGAGCCATTTTTTTAGACGGCTTTCTAACGGGAGCTACATTCTAATAGTGGACCACAGATGTTGTGGCTTGGTGCCAGGAAAAGCTTATCTAGTAAGCGTCTCTTCCATGGTCACTTGCTGTATGCAAGTATTGTTTCCGAACAACACCCCATACAGGGAGGAAAACATTTGGCCCATTTTGAATATCTCTTCTATTCGAATTGATACTTTAAGCAGAATAAAGTCTGTCCTTTTGCAGACAACTGTGCCCTTGACGTCAGCAAAAGAAACGTATGATCTGCAAGTTGCAAGGACAACGGCAGAGATACATAGCCTTTTATCAGCAAATTGCCCCCTACATTTTGCGGAAATGCTAAGCCAAATCCTAAACATGTCCGATACGATAGGTATCCCGCATGTATTTAAGACAAATTTTTTCGGGACTGTTAACACTCTTCACAACAGTTCTGGGCATTTTTCCTAACTTTGTCCATTCTGTCTTTGGCGGCCTACCACTCCTGTTGTGACTCGTAGCAGGCATTTTATTTTTGATTCTCCTGCTTCGTTATGGCAAGCCATGTCACAGACAAGACTCCAGCAACAATGGAAGAAACGATCCTAGCTATACGCTATCAGGACCGCATAACTAAAGTCCTTGGATTAGCCCGGCTAAGAGATCTGAATATGACCTAGTTTCTTTCATTCAGACCCATCTGGCAGAATTGTATCTTACCTGTGTTAAGATGTATGCTGTGTGGAGAAGAATGCGTGTTAGACGTCTGTCTCACACTACAATCAGAAGTACCATTGGATACAGATACTTTGCTAAGTCCTGTAACGGCTCATGCATCGTGTTGTCCCCAGTGGTTACCCATCCTGATGACGGCATTCGTGGAGACTTCACCACTGCGATTAAAGGGTAGTGAAGTGCACGATGAGAGCAGCATCAACCAGGTACGACCTTCTGTGAGCAATGCTGATCAATACATCGATGATAGCAATCATTCTCATGACTGCACAGTTGCGGCATTTTCCAACTTGGTCGAACTCAGAGTTCAGGGAACGCTGTGTACTAGTTTGCTTAGAAGTTATTCTTTTTGCTCGGGGGAAAACATAATTTCAGACAGACTTTCAAAAAAGCAGTTTACCGCTTCAGGTGAGAGTTCGACCAAGTTGGAAAATGCCGCAACTGTGCAGTCGTGAGAATGATTGCTATCATCGATGTATTGATCTGCATTGCTCACAGAAGGCCATACCTGGTTGATGCTGCTCTCATCTTGCTCTTCACTACCCTTTAATCGCAGTGGTGAAGTCTCCACGAAAGCCGTCATCAGGATGGGTAACCTCTGGGGACAACACGATGCATGAGCCGTTACAGGACTTAGCAAAGTATCTGTATCCAATGGTACTTCTGATTGTAGTGTGAGACAGACGTCTAACATGCATTCTTCTCCGCACAGCATACATCTTAACACAGGTAAGATACAATTCTGCCAGATGGTTCTGAATGAAAGAAACCAGGTCATATTCAGATCTCTTAGCCGGGCTAGTCCAAGGACTTTAGTTATGCGGTCCCGATAGCGTATAGCTAGGATCGTTTCTTCCATTGTTGCTGGAGTCTTGTCTGTGACATGGCTTGCCATAACGAAGCAGGAGAATCAAAAATAAAATGCCTGCTACGAGTCCCAACAGGAGTGGTAGGCCGCCAAAGACAGAATGGACAAAGTTAGGAAAAATGCCCAGAACTGTTGTGAAGGGTGTTAACAGTCCCGAAAAATTTGTCTTAAATACATGCGGGATACCATTCGTATCGGACATGTTTAGGATTTGGCTTAGCATTTCCGCAAAATGTAGGGGGCAATTTGCTGATAAAAGGCTATGTATCTCTGCCGTTGTCCTTGCAACTTGCAGATCATACGTTTCTTTTGATGAGGTCTAGGGCACAGTTGTCTGCAAAAGGACAGACTTTATTCTGCTTAAAGTATCAATTCGAATAGAAGAGATATTCAAAATGGGCCAAATGTTTTCCTCCCTGTCTGGGGTGTTGTTCGGAAACAATACTTGCATACAGCAAGTGACCATGGAAGAGACGCTTACTAGATAAGCTTTTCCTGGCACCAAGCCACAACATCTGTGGTCCACTATTAGAATGTAGCTCCCGTTAGAAAGCCGTCTAAAAAATTGGCTCTATTCGAGTTGCAGGTGTGCCATGCTGGTGGCATGAAAGGTTATTTGAAGTCCCCTCACAGGCCCCATGTAGGTTTATACCCTGACACAGAAGTATACCACTTAGTGACCTTTTACAATTATCACCACTAAGAAATACATTCTGTCCTTTTTCACTATAACATGTGTGTGTGTAAGGTAATTTCCATGATGACTTAATGAATTCTTTACCCAACCTTTCATACTGGCCTGCTCGTATATACTCTTGGCAGTATTTAAATTGGAAAGTAGTTATCGGAATAGTTATGATTCCGTGTATTATCCATTCAATGACAGGTCATTCTGACATTGTCAATGGTAATCTCTCAAGTTTTTCAATGCTCAGAATTGTATATTTCGCTCCTTTTTGTGCCAAGCTGATTTGTGTATCAGTAAGGTTAAAGATAGAGAATAATGGCGTTGTGTTGATTAAAAGCCAAGGCACGCAGCCTGAACGCAGATTTTGTAACGTCCAGCCAAGCTGTACAATAGAACGTAGTTGGGACTGACCGTGTTGTAACATTAGTAAGTCCTGTTCTATTATATCAATTGCAGATGATACAATACTGTCCAGTGAATATATTCTGGAAGACAGAGTCATTAACCCATTGTCCACAACAGAAAGTGATTTTTCCAAATTAATACGGTCAATTTCTCGTATTTTTTCTGCTGTTTCAATTTGTGTTTCTTTCCAAGCTTCGTTGTATGCCGCATATATACTGGCCGCTATGAAACGTTTTTGACGCTGTTTGCGTGGTCCCATTATGAAATCACGCAAGTCAGCACCTTCTTTAAGAAAAGTCAAGTGTTGTTTAATTTCTGCCAGTGTGGATGTCTGTAGCCATTCGAGGCAGAGTTTTCCTATACTGTATGTTGTAACTATCCCTGGATGTTGTCTCTGGGAGTATCTAGGGTCTGGCCTGGTCAATTTGAACCCCTGTATTTTGTTCAGGAATCTATCTTGACAGTTATTTGTGTCTGTGGGCCAGATCAACCATTTCTTCCAATCAGGATGTGTTCTGTTTTGGTTAAAAATATGGGATACGTCTATCTCAACATCTGTAGTGTTGTTACTGTCAGGTGTTGGTTTTGGAATAGACGGTTTGTTCAAGTCTTTAATTTTGGCTAGGCCAAGACAGGTTGTCTATTGAATGGTATCATTCAAGAATATAATTTGTTCTGGGATCATGCAGGCTCTAAATAATGATTCTATACCTTGGACCAGCCAATCTTTGGTACCCCAGATGGTTTTTGTTTCAATATTTTTTTTTCCAAAAATCAAAACCAAATGTAGTAATTTTTTCAAAAAAATATTCTGAATAGATTAATTTAGTGTTTGTCAGCATGGTTTTCATTCCTGTCTTATTTAACAGTTTGAAATAAAATGTTTCTGCATCACTTGTGTTAAACCCTGAGAAGTATCGGAATTTATCAAAAAAAAATTTTGAACTGCCTTTTGGTGGAGTTGCACAATGTTCCCATTGATTATAATTAAAAACATTTCTAGGTTGAGCAGATTTATGCAAATAATGATTAGCATAGTGATTGTAGCAGTACATCTGTTCATAATTTGATGAACCCTGTAAATAATCATGTTCTGTAAATTTTGCTGACATAACTAAATCTGACATCATATCACTAATACTTTCAAAGTCCCAATCATCAGAGAATGTGCTCGGTTTTACAAAGTCACTTAATGAAACCTTGAATTGATGTGGATACTTCAATAGCTCGACCGGGCCATAAATATCGTACTCTGTTTTGTCCCAAGCTACCCCACCGGGTATTGGATTGGCTGTGAAATTTACTGATGATAGTTCTCTTTTCTCAATGTGGGATGACTTGTGTGGCTTTAGGACCAAGTTGATGTTCTGACTTGCTGTGTCCATTGTACTGTATTTTCCCTCAATGAAATGTCCCAAGCACAGTACCATGATGAGCCAAAGCAGGAGGAAAAGTACACCTAGCACAAACCAAAATTCAATCCATGGAGAAATCAGATAGGTTTCTTTGAGTTGATGAAAGAGTTCTTTTGCTTTGTCTTTAAAAGTCTTTGTTTCTGTTGGCTGTTCCTCAGGTTCGCTTGGATCCTCAGAAAAGTCATCAAAATTGATGAAGTAGCCTGATGCAGTTCTGTCAATTGTTGGAATTGCTTCCGGATTTTTATTTCCTTTTGGAATTTTCTTTGTTTCATTAGCATAGTCTGAGGCTACATCGTTGTAGACAGGTGTTTCTTGACGAGCTGTTGCAATTTGGGCTTCAAGAGGCACAAGTTCCATGGCATTATTGCATAGTCCTTTATTAATCACTGCAGGTTTATCAAATGTGATTAGTCTCTTAGTTTGAACCTCTTGGATTGTAGCAAGGTTTGGTCTTCTGCTACATCTTGGGAGTCCACTGGGCCTACTACTTATTATTGGCCACATGATTGTGGTTTAACCAGGTCGATGGATACAACTCGGTTCTCCTTTTTACCAGCAAGGGGCGGTAGTACAACTGATCTTGTTCCGTTGACAGCTAAGACAGGTACTGCTTTTCTGTAAGAAGGCCCAAATTCCTTCTTTACCGTGATCTTCTCTCTGACCAGATCCCCAATCTTTGGAATCCAGACAGGCCTTGCTGGGACAGGTGGTTTCTCTTCTGTGGCTGTTGACTGTTGTTTTAGCTTTATGTTGCTCAGGTCTTTTCTTGTTTCATTTAAGTCCTGTAAAATAGCCAAACGATCTTTGATATCAAAGCATTTTTCTTCTACCACTGAAGGCTGACTATCGAGGTCCTGAATATGCATTCTAGTCCCGAACAATAGTTCATACGGACTGAAACCTTTTAGAGAATTTCTTGGCAGATTGTTAAGACTACGTTGGACACTTGTTAAATGTTGGACCCACCCAGTAATCGTACCTAATACCCTTGAAGTTATAGATTGCTTTATGTCTCGGTTTTTTCTTTCCACAATCCCGTTTCCCTCAGGATGGAAGGGACAAGAATACCGCAATGCAATGCCCATGCTGGTCATGGCCTCCTTATAAGCTCGAGAGCTAAAAGCAGGACCATGATCAGAATGTAGCATGCCAATTGCGTATATGCCGATATAGACTTGCAAATCTTTTATAACAGTTCTGGCGTCAGCCGAGCGCTGGTGTCTACATTTTAAGTGAATCTAGTCTTAAATAATATACATAGGGATGCATGTTTCCTGTTTAATCATGCGAATAGATCGCCTTATGCTTTCTATTAGGTGTTCTGGCACTATTTCGGCCGCTTCGCCACTGCGATCTCTGTTGCAGTTTTCACAATTTTTTGCAAATTTGTGATTATCCACACTCATTCTTGGCCACCAGTATTCTGATTGTAATTCTGTCAGAGATTCTTTGATCTTTCGGTGCCCTAGACCTTCACCCAAGTGTGCGTCTGCTATTAGCAAGACTCTCCTCTTCGTGTTTGGAATTACTCTATCCCCCACTCCAGGGATTCGAGCAAAAGGAACTGAGTTTGCATCGATTATGTATGTATAATTGAGTGGATAGTTCACGGGTAATGCTGCACAGTTGCCTTTTGAAGACGTTTTTACCGCCAGCATGGTTTCCCCGTCTATGTATTTTTCTGACGCTTTTTTGTGGCTACGGAAGCCGGCTTAGTTGCTTCCGCTGTGGCTGTTTCAGCCAATGAATTCCCTGCAGCGTGAACGCCATCACGCTGATGACTCAGTGTATGGATCACGTGAGTCTTTTGTAGTTCTTTCTTTACAAGAACTACTTGTCCCCAAAGCGATTTTTGCTTAATTGTGGCACCTTTGTCATCTTTGTAACCGTTTTCAACCCATTTCTGCAAGTCTTCGTTGTATGATTTGACGCAGGAATGCGAATCGCACACTATTAGTGTCGGGAATTCGCGATCCGCAATGTCGAGCGCCATATTTAAAGCTATTAATTCAGTTTGTTGACCTGAATTGTCTTTTACAGATTGTGACATTGTTACCAGTGGCATCAATTTACGTCCGCGCCACCGGCATTTGACAACCTCGCACGTAGCGTTGTAGGCTTGTTTTCCCCAAACTGAGGGTTCTCCATAACTGTTTGTGTATATTACGCAGGCGTAAAGTTGTATGGGCAGAATGTCGCTAGGCAGAGGATATTCTTTCTCATATGTTAGATATTTTAATTTTTTCATTTCCGGGTCAAAATAGTATTTCACTTTTTCTGTAGCAAGAGAATTTTCCCATTGTATCCATTTTGGATCTAATGCCACGGTAGTTAAATTACATGGGCTTGTTAATGACTCGAAGGCTGATTCTGCTGTTAAGACAGTAATCCGTCTGCCTTCGGCTTGGGCACTTTCTTTTGCTACAGCTGTTTGAACCGCATTTACAACATTTTTCGCAAGACTGAATGTTTTTTCAGCTTGTGAGTACAAGTGTGATTTGTATGCTATTGGTACCTTTTCTCCCTCATTAGAGGTCAGGTACGTGAATCCGCATCTTCCTGGGATGACTCGGATTACAAGGTTGCGTGTATTGTAGCGAGTTTGCAATTTTGTTTTTGCTAACATGTCCGTTTGCAATGATCTCAAAATTTCTGTGTGTCTTTGAGTCCAATTGATCGGTTTAAAATCTGGTTTTATTAATTCATAGAAAGGTTTAATCCTCTCTGCATAATTTAGAATGTAAGTTCTTCCGAAGTTCAGGAAACCTAGAATTGATTGTAAGTTTTTCAGCATTTTTGGTGCTTGGATTACAGCACATTTCTCTAAGAAATGGTCTGCTAGGCATTTGCCTTCACTTGATAATTCATATCCTAAAAACAGGACAGTTAGATGGGCAATTTGTGACTTTTTAAAGTTGAATTTGTAACCCTCTGCTGCGAACCCAAGTATTATGGTGTTCACTCTTTTCAAGTGAGTATCCAAGTCATCATCTGTTAGATAGATGTCATCGACATAAGATAATGCCTCATCATCATATAGTTGTAGTAACTCTGTTACTCTTGCTGAGAATAATCCTGGACTGTTCTTGAACCCCTGTGAGAGTCGACAGAATTTTTCTGCGAGCCCATTATTGAGAAAGCGGTCAAATACCTGCTTTCAGGTGCAATGTTTTGACAAAAGAATCCATTAGAGATGTCTAATGTTGTTTTGTATTTTTTGCGCACGATCTTATTCATTAGTGCTGCACTGTGTGAGTTTTGTACTGCAAATGTCTTGCAACATGAGTTAAGGTGTCTGTAGTCCAAAACTAGACGATATGAATCGTCTGGCTTGGAGACAGGAAACAAAGGATTGTTCATTTGTGAGGTGCATGTTTCAATCATCCGCTGGTATTCAAGTTGATCTAAGATCTCCCTGACCTGTTTTTTAGCTTCTTGCTTAATTGGGTACTGCCTTTGTGCAGTTGGTTGACATTTTAACTGGATTTTGTGAGGAGGAGAGTCCTCATCCCATCCTACATAATTTTTATATAAAGCAGGAGCCTGGGCTACTGCCCACTTTCTTGCAAGTGTATATTTTTTATGAATTGGAATGTGATTTGAGAAGGCAGGCATAATCATTTCTTCGCCCTTAGGGCACTCCCTGACAAACTCTGGTGGCCAGTCTTTTTCAGCTAAAAGGATGTCATAGCCTTTGGAAAGGTTATCCAAAATAGACCCCTTACCTTCCTAGTCTTATCTCCCTCTATACGTAATGTTATCTCGTATATTTTATGAGGTTTGCTAACTCTGCTGTCTGCAGTTTCCACTTGAATGTATTCATTCGTGTCCACTGTCTCCAGATGATTCATCAGGATCTTGCGAGCTATGGTCACTTCTGCTGCGCTGTCTGTGCCCACTCTCCGTTTTTCAGCTGTGTCCTCAGGATCCTCGGCATGTTTGACTATTTTAATGCTGGCTACCTTCTTGTTTGGAAATTGTAATTTTTTACTTTGATGAGCAGGTTCTTTGTCTTTGGACTTGACGTGCTCTTCCCTTTGTTCTGACCGTCCTCTTCTTTTCGATTTCTGCGAGGAAGTCTGAAAAGATTGAGAGGGACGTGTATCAATGTCTTTATATCTATCAGGTTTCTTTAGATTATCCCTATTTCTAAGGTTGTATCTTTTCTCAGAGGGCTCCCTCTGGGGAGACTTGTGTCCTTGGTCCGGAGATCTTTCTCTCCGCCGAGGAGACCTTCCTCTGGGCTGGAATCTTTTTTCTTTGGGAGTGGATTGTTTATTTCCATCCCAGCTCTTTTTTGGAGTGTTTAAATTATTTTTAATAAATATTTTTTCAGGATTTTCAGTTAGTTGGGGTTTTACTGGTTTCCCACCCAAACTATCTCTTCCTAGTTCTTCATAGGATTTTTCTATGATTCTTGCAAATTCAAATGGTTGTTCTGCTATATCTGTTTCTTTCAATTTCTGGCGGATCGCCACAGATGCTGCTTCCCCTTTTATGTTGGCTAATAATATAGCCGAGACCTGCTTGAAGTCTTTTAGTAATTTCATACCCAGAGTTAAAGCAGGTTCTGGACCGTATTCATTTTGAATCTGTCTTAGCACATCCGGTATTACCGCCAGGGACGGAACACCGTGTGTTTTTGTGTAAATGGAAGCAAAGACTGTGCCCCAAGTGTCACAGTCCTCTACATGTGGTGTGATCCCCATTGGAAGACAGATAGTCAGAATTCTGTGTTTCTCAGTAGGGGTAGTATCCGGAAATACTGCCTCTATTTGAGTGATTTTTTGTGCTAACCAGAATGGAATTTGTTCCCGTTTTATGGGTACCTTACCCAGACATGACTGTATGTTCTGTGGTGTAATTTTGTTTGTGTTCCCCTGATGAGGGGTCACCTGTGGAATGTTAACAGTTGGTTGGACTGTTGAAGTCCGCATTACATATTGAACTAATTGTCTATGAATTTTAATCAGTTGTTTTAGCTGCGCTAAAAGTTCTGGTATTGACATTTTTTCAATGTCTGGATGTGGTGTGTAGTTGGCTAGAACCGGCCACGTTGCTCCTGGTCTACCTAGTGGACCGAGCCTGGTGATGTGATTATTATGTTTTAAGGCGCCATTAAACCAGAGCAGGTGCTCTTGATAATTTAGTGAGATTTCCACCTCCTCGAAAGGAGTGTACTCATCCCGTGGTTCCTCTATTTTGTAATAGTGGAATTCATGTGTGACAGCGTTTGCTGCTGGAAAGTTTATCCATGAATAGAATACCTCTGTCTGCCGATATTCATGTGCCTCAATTACGAATACGACTATACCACCTCTCGATGTTAGTCCATTCTCTATTAGTTTAAGAGTTATGGTTTTTCTTATGTTGACCGGAATGAGTATTGCATCCGGGTCGGTCTGTAGGAGACTTGTGTCATCCTCTAGGAGTCGAGCTGCTATTCTAGCTGTCTCCCTTTCTTCTTCAGTTTCTATCATTTTTACTGACAGAAAGGTTTTTGTTGCAGATCAGGTTTTCAAGGAAACAAAGATTAGGTGCACAATATTTTGGAACACTGTATCCTTCAACGTTGAATAAACCAAAAACTATACATAGAAATCTCTTCCTACTAAGTTCGGGCGGATTTTAACCTTTGACCCACTCCAGACGTCTTTGGAGTATTTACGGGAGAAAGGATCTGTGTGAAAAAGCACGACTGAGTTACTCTAACATCTTGCGTTAGATTTATCGCCTTACCAAACGTTGGGCGCCAATAGCACTATACAGCAATAGAAAACATGCACACATGCTCCAATCAGTACGCCAGCTATACACTAACAGGAAATTAAAAGGCAGAACACAACCACTCACTGGAACGAAACAGGCTACAATAAGGGTTTAAAGCAGTGACGGAATCAGGGGAGGGGGTGATATGTGGATGAGGAACGCACTGGGTGGTGCGAGGGAGTAAGCAGAGCCAGAAAGGAGGTGGTGCTGGAAATGGAAAGCAGCAACAAAGGGAAAAACAGTGATGGGGAGATCTGTGGACGGGGCATGAAGGTGGGTGGGAGGAGACAGAGCTGGAAAATGCAGTAGTTCTGTGTAGAGTGCTGAAAAAGAAAAAAAAAGTAGGTCCTATAATGGTCATAAAAATAGGAGGAGTAGATGTTTACAAGTAATTGGACCATGCTATATTGGGAGGGCTACACATAAGAAGAGGTATGACCATGCATGCTAGGGATAAGCCTGGGCGGTGAACTCCGCTCCGCTGTGGAGTTTCCCGCACTTCGCGTTACTTGGAGCTCGCGGAGTTACGAAAAACTCTGCTTCGTTTCGCTTCGCGCATGGGCCTTCAAGGGAGAGCTTGTCAGTGGTGCTGATTACTACTCTAAAGCCCTCATTATGAGGTTGTAAGAATAGGGTGGGGTATTTACCACATGTAATAAATACTATTACCACAGGGTGAGGTGTTTACTATTAGCTGTAGATACTTTCTATTCCAGGTCTTCAAAAGGAAAATAGTACGTAGCATACAGAATCCGTTTTTAGCACACTGAATTCTACATGTTTTGCCTTTTTCCCAGGCACTTTCTCCCATAAACTTCGGCACATCTGACTTGCCAGAATTTATCGGAGGAAAACTGAGTGTGTGATAATTATCACTCAATTCGTAATTCCAGTCCCTGTGTAAACCCAAGTTTGCACAGAGATCAGAATTTAGCCCTTAAATTGTAATAAAAATTGAGTAGCTCTGTGAAGATATTTTTATTTTTACTAGCACTGGAAGAAAGATAAAATGTTGTTATTAACTTTTTTATGTTTCTCTGTGAAATACGAGGTTTAACAGCACTTGCAAAAATTAAATATGAAGGCATATCCATGTAATATTATATTATTATATATAAAGAGAAAGAGAAAATTGTATATATATATATATATATATATATATATATATTATATATATATATATATATATATATATATATATATATATATATATATAACTCGTCACAGAGTTTGCAGAAGCCTCTGAGGAAGTGCTCGGGAGAGCATGAAACGCGTCAGGCTGATAAATTGAATGGACTGTGTTCTCATTTTGCCACGCTGTTTTCCTGCAATAAAAACGAAATTCACAAAACCTACCTGGATGTTGGCTCTTCAAAATGGGGAAAACTCATATGTTGGATATATATGGGGGCCTGTTTCTCACCCAGCTACGCGTGCTTGCACGTTGGGCTGTGGGAGGAACAGGTCCTAGTCGGGCAGCACCATGATATATTTACTGCCAATATTATGTTATACCTGCGTTACATTGACGATGTTTTTTTGATTTGGAGGGGTGATGCGAATGAGGCCAGAAAGTTTGTTGATTTGATTAATTTGAATACCATTAATCTTAATTTTACAGCAAACTTCAGTACTGTATCCATCTTTTTTTTAGATGTTGAGGTTGTGGTAGATGGCACCAAACTAAATACCAGACTTTACAGGAAGCCAAGTGCAGGTAATACCATCCTACACTCCCATAGCCAACATCCAGCACATCTAATTCGCAGTATTCCCTTCGGGGAAATGCTGCGAATTAAGAGAATTTGCAGTACTGATGCCGAATGCGCGGCTGCGCAAGAAGCTTGCAGATTACGCTTCCTGGCTAGGGGCTATTCTGCTGAGATTTTGGCCAAAGCAATCTTACGTTCCAACTCTATGAGTAGGCAGGAAGCATTAATACCAAGAACCAAGAGTGCTCAATTGACCAATGATGTGACTGTGGATGTTCAAAGGTGTACTCCCAGGGCTATTCTAACGTACAATAGACAACATGGGGCTCTTCGAAAAATTATCAATAGAAATTGGAACTTGGTTCTCAGTGACCCTGTGATCGGGCACTTGGTGGAGCCTAAACCAACTCTGACCTTTAGAAGATCCCCTTCAATGTCCAAAGCCTTAGTAAGTAACACCTTGGAACCTAAAGTTTCAGCCACCTGGTCAGCTCTGAAGAAGGGCTTTAAGATCTGCCCCCAGTGCAAGGCCTGTCGTTTTGGCAGTAACAGGACACACTATAAAAGTCCTTTTTTTGAGCATCCTACTGCCATTACAAAGTGGCTCACATGCAAAACGGAATACGCCGTTTATGTGTTGGAGTGCCCTTATGGGCTCCAATATGTGGGCAGCACAAAGCTGCCCGCCCACAAGAGAATACTCCAACACATACGTGCGATTTCTGGTCATGATCAAAATTATCCGGTTGCCAGGCATTTTCAGGACAAGCATTCAGGGGTACCAGATTCACTCTTATATTTCTTAATTGATTGTGTTGAGGCGTCGAGGAGAGGTGGGGACCGTGAGGCTAAGCTCCGTCTCCTTGAGACCAGATATATCCTGGAATTAAACACCAAGAATCCCAATGGCCTCAACGATAGGGAAGACCTGTACACTTGTCTTTAGTCCCCTTTCATTTTTTTCAATCAATTATTCTTCTTTCTTTGCCTGTCTATGCCTGTCCGGATATTTGAGCTAATTTTGGTTCTTACTTTTTGAGCTTTTACTGAATATTGTTTCAAAAGCGCTCCCTGCCAGTTAGTTCCAACCTGTTACATGTTGTACATATGATGAAATTTTCTCTCTTTTTTAACCCAGTATACAACTGTTGGATTTTAATCTTGGAATCACCATTAATTATTTCTTTGCACTTCTTGCACTTTATATATGCACTTTAATGCCTGCGACTATTTTAGTGACTTGCCCACTGGGGTTTGATTCTTAAACACATGTTGCGCGTGTCATTACTTTTGCTGCTACTTGAATTTGTACTATTTGCACTATTTGTAAATACTTTATTTTTTTTATCCATGGCGGAAATAACTTTTTGAATGTTTATACTTCACTATTGTACATAGATGAATTAATTTATCATGTACTCAATTGTGTATTGTATATTGATCAAGTTTTGCATTTTTTACATATTTCTATCGTGTATTTTTGCAAATTGAGATACTTTATTGATTGTAAATATGTTTATTGCTTTATCTTGAATCAAGTTAGCTCACTTGAGCTTCATTCTCTTTTTTCCGCTGTGTATATTTGCCGCAAAAGTTATGCACTTTTTGGAATATATATATTTTTTCCATTTCTATGACACGAGGTACTGCACTGTCACTTTAAATGGCCGGGTTTGATGTACGCAGTTTGTCATGTGATCAAGCCTCCCTGGAGGCGAAACGCGTCATGGCGGCAGCGCTGGCTTTTATGAAATAAAGACACCGTTCACCAGCACCATTTGGGTCGGCTCTTTGTTGCTGAGTATTCGAACTGCTTGTTTTGCTTGCTGTTTGCGGTTCTGTGCGACAAGTTCCTTCATATATATATATATATATATATATATATATATATATCCTTTCACCAAACAGTCTGTAACCGGCGCGCCAAAATAGCGGGTGCAATTTCCGAGACCAGATCAAGTCCCGTGAAAATCTTTCAACAACAAGTTATGTAGAAACTGCACTCCTGAACACAAGGTTTTTTCATTTTAAAGCGTTTTTATTCCATCAATGGAACAGCCACCATCACCCACCAACGTTTCAAACAAAAAAATGTTCTTTCTCACGGTAATGTGAGTCCTTCTTCACTTTCAATATTTATAGGTTTCAGTTACAAAGCCAGAACAGTGCATTCTGGTTCTTGTATTTTTACAGGGACATCAATCGTCTTTCTTTCTTTTTTTTTAATCGTTTCAAGTGCAACTTTATCAAGTTATATATCATGCAAGCACATTAACTCTCATATATAGTTTTAGTTATGATACATTTGTCATTGTTATAAGATGCGGTTATTTCTGCATTCATTGTCATTTCTGAGTTTTATGTATTGTTGTTATAAAATATGTGCGATTAGTAAAGCATATATTTCCGTTTCTCTTTAAAACGAAAAAACCTCGTGTTCAGGAGTGCAGTTTCTTCATAACTTGTTGTTGAAAAAAAAAATATATATATATATATATATTTCCTCTCCGTTCCCGTGTCACCCACAGGAACCCAAATGAAGTCGCACTCTCTCACGATTTTCAGCAGCAATGTCGATTTATTTTTCTATTCAAAATCCAAAATCCACATGAAGGTACAGGTGAACAACCTACACGTTTCGGTATGCTTATACCTTGATCACAGTCTGTAGTAATTTTTTGACCTATTATCCATAGGAAAACCGCAACATTCTATTTGGAATAACTTTGGCGTCGATTGATGAATCTTCTTGAAATTTTCCAAACTTCTGGCCAGCTCAGTTCCGCTCCTTCCCTGAATGTTTGGGGGTGATTGGTAAAGCGGGGCCGAGAAAAAAGGGGTTCCCAAAACGTGTTTTCCCCATCCAATTTCCCATAGGACCTTTAGCCACGGCTACAGCTTGAACGGCTGAACGGAATCACACCAAATTTTGCAGAGAGGTAGACCTCAGTTCCGACTTAGTTTCTTTGAAAATGACGGTTAAAGTCATTTATATATCTATGGGCGCTGTGGATCAGCGGATTGTGTGAGGATTGGCCTCGTAGCATAAGCGCACCGTCCCGATGACTCGTTGAATTCTAAGTGGCTGTCAAGCAGTTGTAAACATTCGAAATCAGGAACTGTTAGCAGCCATTTTGTGCCTCGGTAGAAGTGAGAGTGAAGAAGTCTGTGAAATATGTGTGCAAAACGTGAACAGGGGTAGGGTAGACACACCCTGACACCCTAGGCCTGTTCAGGGGGTCCATAAGAACCGGTAGGGCAAACAAATTCAGAAAATATATATTATATGGGAGCCACGTGGCAGGGTGGGGACCTTCACTGCGCCGCAGTCTCTTCTCTTTGCAGAAGTGAACCACACCCAAGGCGTAGCCTAATTATTTATAGTCGTACGTTGACGTTATTTAAGTTGGACTAGCCTACTCCGCTTCTGTTTCAAAGGGGGGGTGAACACAGCTACATGGCTGAAATATTCCCCAGTGTCTGAGATAATATGGTTGTGTCCACTATTCAGTACACTACACGTATCAATGGTATATCTATACACTGAAAAGTTTTTGATTTCTATAGTGAATTGTGTATAGTATTTCACCGGTAGTCTTAGCATTGTGTACATTATTGTTGATGTTAGAGTTCTTTCCCTTATACATACTTGGTTGCCACATCTCTGTAGATTAAGCTAGTGTGCTGTTGAGGTGATATATTATTTTGGAAAGGTTCCTTGTCCTGTTTTGCACTGCCTTTGAGGTAGTAGGAAGCAGAGGCCCGTGGGGGTGGTTGTAGTGGTAGTAGCGCTGAGTATTGTGATTTTGTTGGGTGTTGGAAGTGTATAATTACAATCTCTAAAACGTATTGCTCTTTAAACATCCGTGATGTAATTTGAGATGTCATCAGTGATGTCACTGACTATGTCATAAATGATGCAATATGTGACATCATCAGCAGTGGATTTCGGGCGCGCGAGTTATACTTAGTACAACTAACTAGAACGGAGGAATTTCAATGGTTTTGTACGAGTGAAATGTCCAGCTAACTATAACACCCCTAAAACCTATAGTTTTTTCAGTGAATTTCTAACGTTTTTTAAATGCTAATTCCTAACTATAACATGTCTGAAACCTATGTTTTTTTCAGTGAATATATATATATGTGACCAAGGCCTCCTGTAGGCCGAAACGTTATGCTGTCTGTTGCGGGAAAAAAATCACTCACAGAGAAATCTGGGTCTCCTGTTTCTTGCCGGTATTGCGGCTGGAGTTGAGTCCGTTTGCTGTTCGTGGAAACCTGCGTTCATATATATATGTGGAAATCTTCGTCCAGGATGATAGCCTCCATACCAAGTTGTACTGCAAGCCCACAGCGGGTAACACACTGCTGCACGCTGGTAGTCACCATCCAGCACACCTCATACGGAGTATCCCCTATGGGGAGATGCTCCGTGTCAGGAGGATTTGCAGCAGTGAGGAACAATGCCGGCTGGCACAATCCCACTGTAGGGCACGTTTCCTCCAAAGGGGTTACAAACCAGAAACTATAGACAGTGCCATACAGAGAGCCAACAGAATGGACAGGACAGTACTCCTGGGCTCAGGAGTTAAACGGGTTGAGTCTCCCACTAATAGATCCTGTGAGGAGACTAGGTTGATTATTGGATACAGTAATCAACACAAAAGTATTCATAAAATAATCAAGGACAATTGGCCCCTTATATCTAGTGATCCTGTCTTCGGCCCTGTCATGCCCAAATGCCCTAGTATAACTTATCGCAAAGCCCGGTCAATGCAAGAAAGCTTGGTCTCTAGCAGCCCAGAGGTGGTCATGGGATCTTGGTTAGATGAAAGCAAGGGCTTCCTGAAATGTTTTACTAGTAAAGCATGCAAAAATGGCACCAGGAAGTCTGAGGTGAGCACGCCACTTTCCCCGTTTACCATTAAAATCAAGCAAAAACTAAACTGCAAATCTGAATTTGCAGTTTATGTTCTAGAATGCCCTTGCGGGCTAAGATATGTGGGCAGTACGAGGCCACAAGTCCACAAACGCATTCTACAGCATCTGTGAGCGATCATCAACGCAGATCCCTCATATCCTGTAGCCAGGCATTTTGAGAAGACTCATGGGAAAGATGCTTCCTTGCTAAAGTATTTTGTGATAGACTGTGTTCCCCCCCAGAGGAGGGGAGGTGACAGAGAGTCCCTGCTGCGAAAGTTAGAGACCTGTTACATTATATTACTAGATACCAAGACACCGCAAGGGCTCAACACTGGGGAGGACTGCCACACCTATCCATAGCATCTGCTCACAATGTGACATGCACATTGCACTTTCTCATCAGTACTGTGATTGTCCTGTAATCTTGAGTTTAGGCCAGGGGAATGAAACTCTTACATGCATCATGGACCCCTCCTGACCTTTTTCGTAACTGTTTTTTTATTTTTATTGATTTAACAATTTTGCACTTTTCTCTGGTAGCACTTTATTGCCATCATGACATGCTTGCACTAATTACGTGTATTTGCACCATTTAATTTCATCTTTTACCTCAGTGCCAGTGTACAGCCCACTTGGGCATTATTTCCTTTGATCCGACATGAATGTGCGACAATTAGGATTATTCGTTATCCTTTTGCATTTATCCTCTGTTGCCCCACTTAACATACGAAGGGTGCTTTGTTCTGATTTTAAATGGCAATATTTATATGTAAATATTTATAGGTTTTAACATTTATACTTATTTTAGAGGTTTTAACTGTATATTGATATAGTGTTGCCATCGATTTACACAATATTATTTATTCACTGAGGTTTTACATTCGGGTTTGGAATATGTATTTTAAAGATATTTTAACCATCTATTACCGATTTGTATTTTCTGTGCTAATACCGGCATTTATGCAGTTATCAACTTTGTGAAAAAGTAGGAAATAGTATTTTTTCCCTTTCCATGACATGTGATGGCACTGTTGCACTTTAAATGGGTGGACAGCCCCCATGACGTCGTCATGTGATCAAGGCTATCTCTAGCCGAAACGCGTCATGGTGGACTGGTGCTGGGCTTGAAACTTAAATAAACAAAAATTTGCACCATCCAGGGTTTTGCTGGTTCCTGTTTGTCTGTGTGGCTTCACCTGCTGTACTTGCGGACCTTCAGAGCTTCACATACCATATATATATATATATATATATATATATATATTCACTGAAAAAACCATAGGTTATAGATTATATATAGTTAGGAATTAGCATTTACAAAACCTTGAAAATTCACTGAAAAAACCATAGGTTATAGACCATATATAGTTAGGAATTAGCATTTAAAAAACCTTATTTTACTCACACAAAACCATTGAAATTCCATATATAGTTAGTTGCACTAACTATATATCGCGCACCCGCAATCCACTGCTGATGATGTCACATATTACATCATTCATGACATGGTCAGTGACATCACTGATGACATCACTGATGACATCTCAAATGACATCACTGATGACATCACTGAGGACATCTCATTTGACATCAATGGTCACATCAATGATGATATCATTAATGTGACAATACAATGCATCTCCTCACACTTTAATATAACCTCTGTTACAACCCAGTGTTAAATACAGAGTATAATTTTTGAAACCATTGACACACCAGTACTAGTTACTACATACGCACTCACTGATTCCTACGTCTACACACACATTCACTCATTCACCCATACAATCATTCATACATACAATCACTCATCTTTACAACACTATCATATGCACTCATACACCTATACAGACACTCACACTCTGCCACTCATCCATGGAGTTACTCACACACCTAGTCAGTCCTGTAAACAATCAATCACACTTCCATTTTCTAATCTACACAGTTAAACATAGAGTACCTTACATTTTCAAACATATACTAACACATACTTACTCTCTTATAGAATCACTGATACAAGTACACATTGATCTGCACAGAGTCACACACCTCCCAGCCAGCCATACACACACTCAGTCTCCCATACAAATACTTGTGCAACCAATCAATAACCCATATAGCTACTTATATAGCTACTGATCAACACATGCAGCAGCTTGCACAACAACAGACATACTGATGCACACTTTCAGACAGTTTAGTCACTAACCCGTGCATTTAGTAAGACGCATTTAATCACTCACTCATACAGTCAATCACGCACCTACTAAAACCTTCATTCAGACACTTATACATCCACTCATTCTTCAATATGTAAAACATATTTAAACTTTACAGAAACACATAATCACTGGATGTTGTCATCAGTGATGTCATTTGAGATGTCATCAGTGATGTCATCAGTGATGTCACTGACCATGTCATGAATGATGTAATATGTGACATCATCAGCAGTGGATTGCGGGTGCGCGATATATAGTTAGTGCAACTAACTATATA
The DNA here is from genome assembly GCF_964261635.1 of Lissotriton helveticus. Lineage (NCBI taxonomy): Eukaryota > Metazoa > Chordata > Amphibia > Caudata > Salamandridae > Lissotriton > Lissotriton helveticus. Next base: position 1,628,810,373 of record NC_136063.1, on the reverse strand, counting down.
TGGAATTTCAATGGTTTTGTGTGAGTAAAATAAGGTTTTTTAAATGCTAATTCCTAACTATATATGGTCTATAACCTATGGTTTTTTCAGTGAATTTTCAAGGTTTTGTAAATGCTAATTCCTAACTTTATATAATCTATAACCTATGGTTTTTTCAGTGAATTTCAATGGTTTTTTAATAGCAAATATCTGTAGCTGTAAAATGTATTCTTCTTTAAATCCCAAAATATATTTTATATGTTTATTAATAACTTTTTTTTTTTAAATTTTTTTTTCTTCGTTCCCACTTCGCGAATCGGGAAGCTTCCCGTTAGCTGACCTTGATGCCGCGAAATAGACCGCGAGCCAGTAAACGTTTCTTTACCGCAACTGCCGCGTTAGAAAACAACATCGTGACGCCTCCCGTCCGCATGACGTTTCGCGTTGTCGCGTGATACGTCATATGACGTACTACGTTAGCGAACTGGTACGCTTACCGAGTCGCAAAGCACAGGTTTCTGGAAGCAAACCGGAAGGCCCTGCAAAGCGTGTAACATAAACACAGCAGGTCATGTGACTTGGTAATAACACTTTTCATTGGTTCATTTCACTTTTGGTTTCCTAATGATGTAAGACTAGGTCATATAATCTAAAATGAACACTTTTCATTGGTTGAGAACTATTGTTTTTCCCAAATGATGAAAATCCCTCTTTCTTTCCTCACTCTGACTTTCATCATTGTGAGAGAAAGACCCTTTGTTACCAGTGAGCAATGGCTTCTTTAGTAGCTTCAGCTGGTGCTTCCCCACCACCTCCACCACATCCAAGGAAGAGTGGACCGATGTGTGAATGTGTTCACTGTATGCAACAACTTTGACACTTACAGAAGCCTCACCTTCTCCATGCCTCCTACACAGTTCTACATGTACATCATAAATGCAAACAGAACAGAATTAATTATACATGTTAAATGGTTTATTTTTGCTGTTCTCAGAATGTATCAAATTTCACTAAAAACAGTGACTTGAAGGTATTCATCATATAACAGCGGGGAAAAAAAACCACAATCAAAATGATTGTGTTTAAAAAACCCATACAACATAACAAATCAGAATTCAGAACTCCTTAAAGTTAACTTACTTTCCATGACGGCCAAAGATGTCCTATGAACAGCTTACACTCTGTTGTGCTGTTATTACTTTCAACCCGCCACTTTCTGAAAGAAAACCTCCATCGTTTTCAAAAACATGTTACATACAATAAATGACTTCTTGCTCTCTACCACAAGTTTCCACAAGGCCAAATCTTGTCAAAGCCATTTATAACTCTTGGATTTCTTGTAAGCCAATCCCGTCTTTTCGCATTTCCGCAACTTTCAGAATTAAAATGTTGAAGATCATTTACACAATCCTGGACTAGTAATATCTTCCCCTTCTTGCTCAATCATGTTCTACATTTCCTATCACACTGATACTGCTTACTATGAAGCAGACTTACACTACCTTTATGACTAGTACAATTATTTAATTCTCTACATCACTTTTAATCACAAAGCAATGTAAAACAGTAGACAGCATTGCAGACTTACATTCCCTCTACTCCATGTTTTGATTGGCTGCTTCAATTAGCTTATAAAAAGAAATCGTTTTTCTGAACTCATTCAAAGTGCACGTATTTCTCAATGACGTCCAGTGTTATGGTAAAAAGTTATGTCTCTGTACTACACTTATCCTCAAGGCCAAATAGTGTAGGAGCCATGAGAACTTCTTGAAATTCCTCAGAGCACATCCCGAGATTCTTTCCCTAAAATTTTGGTTTTAAAAACACCAGGTAAGAGTTTTTAAGGTCATATGGCAATTTTTTTTTGAAAATTAAAACAGAATCATTGCAGAATGACCAGCCATTTCTACACTTTAAATAAGCTGTATAATGTCCTGATGTTATTGAAGGACCATCATGATATATAATTGCTACAGTTACAAAAGTCCTTCCTGATATTGACAACTGTGAAGCCACAAAATTTTTAATTAAAGTTGTCAATTTTGTTCCATCAGGCCTACATCGTTGGAACATTAAAATGACATACTGGCCATATGTTCGTATAAATAATGTGGACATCATTTCAGATTTACATTGCCTACACTCCATATTGTGATCAGCTGCTTTTACTAGCTTATTAAAAGAGACTGATTTACTGTCTGGCAAAGTTAAATATATAAATCTTTCTGAGTCTAGACTAGTAGTACTTGATACCCTACAGTTCTCGCAGTCATGCTGCCATTGATAAGAAAGCCCAAACAGGTGATCTACATCTACACCTTCATCATGCAATACATCAAGCATATACATTAAAAACTCCTGACAATCTTGCTGACTATTTTGAGAGAATTGTGTTTGGCCTGAACATCTGTCTAACAGATTTCGAATTTCAGACACACTTTCTATGTTTGTTCTATCAGTGCTACATTTCTCTAACACAGAATTTAACAAACTGCAAAATCTTTGATCAGAATTGACCACAATCTCTTCTTTTACATTTTCTAGAGAAAACAAAACATTAACCACTACATTAGCATAGCAGTTGACACCAGAACTGTTTTCAAATTGAAAACCAACAACATCTTCAACAGAATCCTTTTTGTTTCTGCTTATAATTTCAGGTTCATCGACTTTTCGTCTTTTTGCTACAACCTCCCCAGTATTGGTCACATTTCTTCGTTTCCGGCCTACCACACGTTTCTCAAACAAAGGATACTGAGGCAAATGTGGCGCATACTCTCTTCTCAACCTATTGTATTCCTTAACACAATCTAGATCCGCACAAATGTTTGTGACATCACACTCAATCAAGTACAATCCCGATAAAGTCCTAACTCGTGACAATGCCACATATGCCATACCCTCCTTGAACACAGAACTGCCAATATTCACCAATGCACAGTCTACACTTAAACCTTGCGATTTATGGATTGTCACCGCATATGCCAAGCAAACAGGAAACTGCTTACGACGAACATATAAGTCTTTTACAAGCAAAAATCTAGCAGAACAACGAGCAATTAGCTGTACTTCCTCAATGCCATCAAATTTAATTTTTAAAAATTCAATTCCATCTCTATTTCTGTATTTCACAAAATCAACAACATTACCCATTGATCCATTTACCAGACCTCTTTCAACATGTAAATTCCTTCTTAAAATTATACGGCAGTTCAAGCACACATTCAGAGTCTTTTCAAAACCCGCAGTTTTAGATATACTCTTCTCTAATGAATCCAATTTTGTTTTCAGATTCTCAGACAAAATAATTGTTGATCCCATATGCTCTACTCTGTCAATAGCTTCCAATTTCACAATCTCTTGCTTTTCTAAATGCAATATTTTGTTGTTGAATTTGGCACATTCTGCAAGAGTTGGCATCAAACATATTCCAGATTTTTTCTCAGTAACTTTCTGAAAAATATTCTCAGGCACAACATCTTCGTCTGGATATAAATTTGTCAGTAATCGTGCATGTAAAGCTTCTTTCCCATGCTCGGTCACTTTTCCAATTCTAACATCTTGTAGCATAGTCTTGTAAACTTCATCCTTTGCCTGACGCATATTTTCATGCAGTTCAGCATAATTGAAGTTTAACCATATATTGACGTTGCCAATACTCCCTAAGCACTTCCTGGTATCTTCATGCGTGAGCATTTTGAACACAGGTCGCCCTTTCACTGGTGTCAGCTGCAGAAGATCTCCGAAAACAATGATGTGTTTGCCACCAAATAACACATCATACTCTGTTTTGAGAACTTCTTGCATTCTCAAATGCACAAAGGCAAGCATGACATTGGAAACCATGCTTACTTCGTCAATGATAAGAAGTTTCATTTTCCTCAAGACTCTTGAAACTTCAAAACAAGCATCTCCAGATAGCTTGTGATATTCTAATTTGTTGTCATGCTCCACTGGCAGCATCAGTAAACGATGTAAAGTAATCCCTTTAATGTTATGTGCTGCCAGTCCAGTTGGAGCGGTGACAACACAAGACAGCGATGACTCTGTCCTTTCCTGCAAATAACATGAAATTGCTTTAATAAGGAAACTTTTTCCAGTTCCCGCTTCTCCACTCACGTACAGTCGGACAGGCTTCAACGACGTACATGAGCACTCTTTCTTGTCATGACTTAATCCATGATCAATTTGCATGGTAAGTTCGTCATATATTTTCCTCTGCTCAACATTGAGTTGTCTTTCCAACTCTTGTAAGTTAACCGCATCCTCCTGAGCATGTGCCATGGCTCTTTCCACTTCATTCATAGCAGTGGCAGCTTCATTTTCGATAAGAGGTCCTCCTAGTGGATCCTGACTCAATGAAGCAGAACTCTGACTGTCCTGAGAACTGTCTCTGGCAATCTCGGCTGCAATCGTTGCTTCCTGCTCAATTTCCACATTCAACATTTCTACATATTTGGGAAAAGCAGGACATTCTATGGTCTCCTTGGCAGCATTGAATGAGTCTTCGTAACAAAGGAAATCTCCAAGCAGTTCCTCTTCTGCACGCTAAGGCTTAAAAAGTTGCAAAAGTGCTAAATAGAAAAACTCCTTTTTTTCAGGAGATTCGCCACTCAATTTTCGATGGTTTATCAAGTGGCATTTTCTTTGCTTGACCAGACATCCCTCACTTCCTATTACAGCATACACTCCTTTCTCAGTATCTTCTTTGATGTTCCTCTTGAATATGTAATTTTGCAGAACCTCATACAGACAAACATTCTCGAGGTGACTGCTTCGATTTGGATAATATGTATCCAACATGTTGCTCTTCAAAATGTCGGTACTGTTTGGCTCCTTTTCCGCCAAATACTCAATTTCCCGCACAGGTTTCAGAACTCGATTACGCGTTGCAGCAAGACCAACACTCGCCCAAACGATACTCCTGGACTTGGCATAGAGACTTGCTGAAGACAACCGGTCAGAACATTCGTAAGCTCCGATTTCTCGATGCGACAACATCTTCAGACTGAAACTGTACAACTTCTTGCTGAGGCTCTTTTCATGGGAAATGTCCTCCCACATATCCTTCAATTCTGTCTTCTCTTTTTTGGTGATGTAAGATGTCACATACCGAGCCACAGCCATACAGTTATCAGCCACAAACTGTATATCCATGTTAGCATTCCACATGGACAAAATCACCGGGTTGTAGTCGTTAATGTACTTAGACTCTTCGTTCCTCTTCAAATTGTATGTGTTTTTAGGTGATTTCTTCATCACATTATGTCGCAGCGAAGACATCAAACTGTTCACTCTTCCTTTAGAAATCACCGATCGTGGAAAGCCGAAACGACATTTGGTGTAGAACTTGTCTTTGTTCCGGAATTTACGACGACAGTACTTTCCACATCGATGGCTTTGGAAACGTAGAACTTTTTCTCTTAGGCTTTTTTTCTCCTTTGCGTTTGGAACAGCACACATAGAATACTGTTCTATGAAACTCATCACTGAGTCGTCTGCATCCGTTCCAAATTTAGGTGCATCCTTGATCCACAGCAACATATGTATATGAGGAGCACCTCTTGCTTGGTACTCCTTCCTCCAGAAGAAATCCAACACCTCTCCAAGAGGTGGATTCTTCTTATTCATGATGAAAGACATCATACCTTCAAATCTATGATTGAAGTACCTACATACATTGACTGGATCCAAAGAGCACAGTTCTCCGGGTGTCTTGAATTCGATGTTTTCTACGTTAGCATTTGCCTCTCGTAGAAATTCAAGTAAGTCTTCCCAGCCATACTCAGCACAGCTCAAAGTGAGGAACCATGTGGGAGTTCCTAAGTTCCTCAGCATACATTTTAAATCACCATGACGACGGTACCAGTACTCATTAGTACCACGCTGACACGCCATGAGATTAATCAGGTGAGAATCCAAAATACTGTCTTGGACATTGACTTTATCCATAAAGTCACTTGCCGAGATGTTTTGCATGTGTATACCACTTTTCAAGATGTGGTTCACTGCATATGACAGTCCAGACAGATCGCTTTCAAACAGGAGATGAAACAAATAAGGAATGCATTGTCGAAACCTAGGATCTCCTGCATACAATCGCAAAGTCCGGTATTCAGAAGCAGGAATTTGATGAGGTCGCTCATCATATCTTCCTCCCTGACCTGTTGGAAAAAGCTGTGGGAAACACCGAGCTTCCAAACTTTCCTCCCAAACACTAATGGGACTCCCTTTGGCTTGTTTCATTTGAAACAACTCAATAGCATTCCCCATGACTTCCTTGGAATGCAAAGGATGAACACTATAATGTTCATATATTTCTTCACTAGTACAGGGTTCTACTTTCTCAATTTGACCAGCACACAAATCGCTATCCTCTTCCTCACTTACTTCCTCTTCTGCAACATATACATTTTTATAGTATTTATTATTTTTTTTCAAATACAATGTTGCCCTTTTGACTTTCCTAACATCTACTAAATCTTGCCATATTTTCTTATTCTTTGTCGGAACCCCATTAACTAAGATAACAAGAGGTTCCTCTTCCACTTTTTCTACTCCAATTGTGTTAATGTTTTTCTTCAAATCTAGAGGCAAATAAACAACTCTTCCCTTTAATCCTCTCTGTAAATCTGATGGAGGCAATTTCCCTGTCTTTGGCTCCATTCTTACAATAGCCTGAAAGGGATGGATACTTTGAATCAAAATAGATTCATAAGTATTTAAATCCTTCAATTCAGAAGGAATCTCAACCAATTCCAGATTATTATGAACTGCTCTAGCAGGCATCTGGTTTTGATTTAATTTGTTACAACAATAAGTACACACACGTTGATCCAATCCCAAATCAAAACAATTTTCTACCATCAAGTATGTTGTAAAATCCTTCCATTCACTATTATTTTCCCTTTCACTTTTTCCATATAAATCCACTAACTTAGTCTGATTCTTATAATAAGTGCATCGACAACACACACAAGTGAAATTTGGCCTCTCACTTGATTTCACCTCAAACGTCGCAATTTCCCTCTGGAAATTATCTGTACTGGAAACCTGTACACTATCTTCCACACTACTCTCTTCTTCTTGGTCAATTTCAACATTCTCCTCTTTACTTCCAAAGTAACAAAACTCAATTTCTTCACATATATTCTTCACATCTATTTCAGAACCATGCAAAAGAGCAGCGCATAATTGTTTAAGCATAATTGCTGGACTCTTAGCATAATACAACATTCTAACTAATTTCCTCACTTTATTATGATGCACTGCTAGCATCCTGAAATGATGAAAAACACTCTGGCATACTCTCCTGGAAAGACAAGCCAGTGAATGACCATGCAAACCTATCACTTCTCTCACTCTGCAAGGATCTAATTCTTGCAAGAACTTCATTTTCTGCTTCAAACTTTTCTTATTAAATGACCGTATAAAATCACAAAGCAAATTGATGGAATCCTGTCGTACACTGCAAATACTACTACACTTCCAGGTGTACACAGGACCCTTAGGACGTCTCCCTAAAACCTCATTACCTAACACCTCTTCTATCTCTGTTCTCACAACTTTTTCTTTTTCAACTGGACAACCATCTTTCACTTCATAAGCTCGACCACTGGTGTCAACTGCATGCACCAAATCATTATCCTGGAAATAACTCTCCTCATTAAAAAATGCCTCAGAGCTTGAACTATGCATCCATTCTCCAGAAAAAACTTCACAAAAATTACTACGATTAACTATTCTCTTCCATCTACTATTTCTTTTGAAATCATAAATTACCTTGTTTAGCTTCCTAATTCTATTGATTGTCAAAATAAATAACTTACGTTTAATTTCAAATGCCTGATCAATAACTTTCTCAAGTATTTTTTTTCTCTTATAAAAAACCACTTTCTGTTGACCTTTCTTAATATTTTTTAACAAATTCCCAATTATCCTGTTGCGGAACATTCGTTTACGAATATCCCTAAACTGTTGTTTCCTTCTACTTTCATGCATAGAGTTATCTTTTACTCTAGCAGTAACATTTCTCATTGGCCTTTCCTTACCATTTGAATTGTTTCTCCTTTTCTGGACTGAAACATTTTCTGTAGTAATATTTTTTTTACTACACATATTTCTTATGACTGTTTTTGGACTCTTACCCGGTGCTTTCTTGGTGACTTGACAAATCTTTTTGTTAGAGGACTGCTGCATTATTCCATGGTCCTGCTGTCTTTGACGTTTTGCAGCCTTTCTCACTCTTTCTTTGCTAGGCATCCTAAAATCTTGAAATAATCTGCAGTTGAATCTGTGGTAAAATATAATAAAAAATGTTATTAACCACTATTACCCAACAGTAAATTAATAACAGTCATCAAAAACTTAACACACTACTTAAGTATATAATATACTGAAGCCTATCTCCAATTTTTCACTGAACAGGACTCATCTCTTCTTAACCTTGGATAAACCTCACCTACTCTGTGTCCCCTGCACATAATTAAATGTAAAGGGGCAGATTTATATTAACTAGCACATCCCCAGGGATGCACCAGTTAACGTGCACCGCTGCTCTGCCACCCACGGTGTGCCGCATTTACAATCAGATAGGACAAAGCTACATCAAAACCCTGCGCCTGCTTGAAGCAGGCATAGATCTTGACGCAGGTAGGCTGAAAGCTAAAGCAACAACTAAGTGTTGTGTGCAGAAGTTACAAAAAAGGAAAAATGGCGTTTAAACCAGTAATGAGACCATGCTAACGTAACACAGAGTAAAAATATCCAGGATCTACATCAGTTTGGGGTTCACGAACCTGGCAGGTACAAGGCACTGAGGCTTTCCACCGTGCATGTCTCATCCCAAATCATATGTTGTTTGTGAATGAAACAATTTCCCAGACCAAATGCTTTGGATTGGCTACTTCTAAAAAATTAAACACCCCTACTATCCCGGAGTTAGAGAAATATGATGGTTGGAGTAATTTTACTCGTCCATTAAAGATTTACAGGCCCTACTCCGTAATTCTTCCTTTAACATTTCCAGTATAAATCCAAAAGGTTGACTGCTTTGGCAACGTGCCTTATCCACGGTTTAATAACGCTGCCTTTTGCTTTATATAAGTTTTCAAATTGTATGAAATATATACCAATAGGTCGTTATTAACCTTTAGGTAGTGGTTTTCTTCATGAGGTCTGGTCGCTTCCATACACATACAGATTTTCAAAGATGATCAAGAACTTTATCTGAATGGAGAGGAATGCACTGAGACGCCAGATCATTCACTAATGTGTAGGCACATACAGTTACACGGTTCATGCAACAAACACCGACCAAATATGGCTTGCGTGTTGCAAGGCACACCAGTTCCTGCTATCATCCCCACGTTCAAGTTCTTGGAAAATGGTAGTTATTTGATGCTCAATAATGAAGATTGTTCTGGGTTAATTAAAAGTATTCATTTTATCGTAACAGTAAATGAACGGGTTATTTGCTGCAGAAATGTTCTATTTCCTCCCACACATGAACATAGGGAGTTTTCAATCTGGCCACAAATACCAACCTTGGGAGCACATTTCAACGGCATGGCAAGAATAAGAGCTCTTTTGTCTCAGAGAGAGGTGGCCTTGAGTTCGGCCCGTGAAACTTTCGTGCTTCACATAGCGAACACCCGTACAGAGGTGCAGACCCTTTTAAATACAGATTCGCCTTTCCATTTCAGCAAGATGGTTCGGACTATCTCTAACGCGTCCTCCACAAAGGGCCTGGCGCACTTTTTTAAAGTTGTTACCAGTGGTCTCGTGACTTCATTTGAGAAAATCTTTGGAGTCATCCCTGCTTTCTTTCATTCTATTTTTTCCACTCTGCTTCGTGGATTCCCATTTTTACTTGCATTACCAGCGGACGCTCTTGTGCTTTTTTACATTTTTAAATATGGATGTGCCTCCTGTGCAAGCTCCCGCCCTGCAGCTGCTGACACTGTTCCGCAATCGCATGCTAGAATATTATGGCACAATGCCGTTGGCGATATTAAGCACGGCATATGGATTATCTTTTCGATTCTCCTACTTCACCTGTGTCCAGCCTGTATTTCACTGCCTGACCTATGATTTCGATTGGGCCATTGATTTGTGTCTCTGCGGACCGGTTTCTCCTGACGTCGACTTTAATCAGCTGATGACTCCTATCATTACTCACGAGTTGGTTTGTCCTGGCGAAAGGATTATGGCTGTGGCATTGATGCATGGACTAATTGGTCCCTGGAATTTACTGGCGGCAACACAGTCTTTCTTGGAACAGAGCTTTCTTGAAAACCCACCGAGCTGTCCTCTGATGGTGATAGAGGATCCGGTGCTGGGAGAGCACGTATGTTCTTTTCCGCTTTTAAATTGGATGGCTAAACTCTTTTCGGATGAAGACGGTGACTTCCTATTGGAGGCTGTTGCAGCTTATTTTGCATACACAGTTATGTCATAGACCTTTTTCATGTTTGATATGCTGAGTACTAGCATTTCATTGACAATTCATTGACTAATTTGTCAAGTTTTTATTATTTAGCTTGCCTATTGGCTTAAGACTCGATAAAGTACTTGGCTGTTTTATTTTTCTTTAGCATTAAATTTTCCTAGTTTTTAATGTTTTACCTTGCGGACTGTCCACATATAAAGTTGCAATCTGCTCTCATGAGATGGCACTTCTATTATCTTATTCAGTTCGTTTCCGGATCATGGGGAGGTGTCATCTAGGTCCTGGATATCTTTACACCGTGTTAAGTTAGCATGGACTCATTACCGGTTTAAACGCCATTTTTTCCTTTTTTGCAACTTCTGCACACGACACTTAGTTGTTGCTTTAGCTTTCAACCTAATAGTTCATCGTGATTTACATGAGAATAATATGTTATTGCTCTACTATCTGCTTTACTTCTTAAACTATATCTGTACAGCGAGTGCTGAAGTTTCAAGAACAACACGATACAGAATTGTTATGAGGTCTGATCTCCACGACTTCATACTCATAACATAAGTGCAGCTTCTCCCAATTCTGAGCATGAGGTGGGTTTTATATTGCTTTGCCGAACACACATACACAACACTTGATGCGGTTCACATGAAGAGAGAGCTGGTGTATGCTGATGTGATTCCTTCAAATCTAAGACACTAAAGTATCGGCACGCCCTAAACCAACACAAAGAGACCTTCTTAGCAAATAATATAATATGTGTATTAGGGAGGGTGAGATATAAGCAGCCGCGGGCCGTGGAGGGAGTTACGGTGAGGCAGGGAGGCGGGGAGGGGGAGAAGCAGGGTGGAGCCCTCTCCACCCTGCCCCTCCCCCTCCCCGCCTCCCTGCCCCACCGTAACTCCCTCCACGGCCCGCGGCTGCTTATAAGTGTTGCTAACTCTTATTCATTTACAGCATGTTAACATACTGTCACCATTCGCTTTTTATGTACTACTGACTATGCTGGTAATTTTGCTACTGATAATATGTGTACTTGTATAATCTAAGATACTACGCCTGAGAAGACGGCATTAGTAAATAAACATTTCAAATACACATGTGTTCTTCTTAACTCCATGTTCTGGTTTCTAAGAAATATATAACGACCGACTGTTCATGAGTTCCACGTATCCTGAGGTACTATAAGTTCATATTCTGGATTGTCTAAACATTGAGAGTTTGTTATATCCAATGTGACACTGTACCTAGCTTGCTAAGGGGTTTTGATTACTAAGGTGAGTTTTGGGACACCCTAATTCGCCGAGGTTCCAATCCTCTGTCCACAGTTCTGTGTGAGAACAGAAACCCTGCGACAGGGGCACCCCTCAGCCTTACTGGAGCTTCATCACACTTGCGATACAACTCCAGCAATGCGCCAACTTTACGGCACAAATACGTCACGCATCTGTGCTGTTTTTGCCCCATGATGCGCCGCATTGTAAATGCAGCACACCATAGGTGACGGAACAGCGGCACAGAATGACTAACACATCCCTGGTGATGCGCCAGTCATCATAAATCTATCCCTATGCTTCTTATCTTGTTAGAGATGAACCGCCATATGTATCATCAAAGTTTTTTGCATTTCCTAAATAGCGAACTTTAAGGACTAAATAGGGATTCTTTACCATTCCTAGTTTGCGATGACCTATTTGCTAATTACAAATTACCCATTCATTTCAATGCAGCAGGAGGCCCATAGGAATGAAGGTGCAATTTGCGATTAGCAATTACCTCATCGCAAACTACGAATTTTTCCGACGGTGCAGGGGTGTCTCAAGAACACCCTGCTGCACCCCTGAAAAAGAAATTTGGGGTCATATGGCGCACATAAATTTTGAAAACATTCCTTTACCTCAAAAACGATTTTCAACTCATAATTTGAAAACACTACACATGGGGAAATGACTTAAAATGTCCTTAAGACACATAAAAGCATTTTTTGATTGCCTTTGCAGCATGTTTCAGTCACCTTTAACATGCCTATGTAACGGAAACATTCAAAATCTAAATTTGCCATGCACAGGTGGGAGCATATTTACAAGCAATTTGCTCCACAGACAAACTTCTTACATTGAAATGGGAAAAATAACATCAGAGACTCTCAATTACCTTATAAAGAAGCAGACACCATTATGTCCTTCTCATCAATATTAAAACCATTGCTTTTTCTCAAAAACGATTTACAAGTCATAATTTGAAAACACTCCACAGCTCCTATGCACATAAAAGCCCTGTCAGTACTAATACTTCACATTTTCTCCAATTACAATTTCTCAAAGAAACAAAATCTATTTGTGAAACACTTGAGACAAAGCAACATTTGAAAAACACAACTTTCTTCATAATTTTCTCCTTAAAGCACACTATTTTCTATCTAAATTAAAGAAATCTTTTCTCACCTTAGCAAATACTTTGAGTTTCAAAACAGTCTCAGAAACACACCAATTTGTCTTCAGCAGAGCAAAGGGTATGCACTCCAGAGTCTGCAGCTATAAAAAGCACAGAAATGCTGTAATTCCTCACACATATCTCTCATGTCACCCAATCAAAACTCTTCCCTCACTTTTTTTCAAAGCAAAACCCTTCCCCCCTCTGCCCCCTCTCTGCTTTTTCTGCATAGCAACCACCTCTTGCAAGACCTCTCACACAACAATGTTGCAATTGAACTCTGAACTCTCAGTGCACCTGCATATCCAGAGCATTCTTTCATTTAATGATTTTTTCTTCGCCACTCAAAATACATCTTTCAACGAACTCATCCATGCACACTAACTTTCTGTTTTCAGCAATCAAAATCCACCAATCACTCTTACTGCTTCATTAACACAGAAACTCCTCAGTTTTTTTCATTTTACACTCTCATTTTTTCAACTGCCATTTCATTGCCACACTTCATCTGACTGCAGCAGAACCTTCTCTCACCATGTTTTCTGTCTGGATTGTTGGACATAGTTACATCTATTGGGCTCAAAGGTACGCTGAAAACAGGAATTTACCTAACCTCAATTTACAAAATGTGGAAATTAAGTGGTTTGGCCACAGAGGATTAAAATGTCACCAATTGATACCATTGGTGAAAACCTTTATGCATTTGCCAAAACCTGACCTGTTAATTGTGCACTGTGGAGGTAATGATTTGGGCACTTTGACTGGGGTAGGTCTGGAAATGCTTTTAAAGGACACCTTTGAGCAATTGATGGCACTTTTTCCTCAGACTGCCTTGGTATATTCAAATATATGCCAAAGACAGAAATGGAGGTGGTCGAACCAATTTTGTCCACAAATTGAGAAATCGAGGAAGCATGTAAACAAATCTGTTTCAGCTTACATGAGAGACCATGGAATGGGCTCCCTGTACAACAATAACTTGCGTTACTACATGCAAGATATCTACAGAGGAGATGGAGTTCACTTCTCAGATGAGGGCAACAGAGTTTTCACTCTGAATTTAAGACTGTGCATTGGTACCTACTTATAAGTACCTAAATGTACCATAAACCCAAAAGCTCTTCTCAGAGCTACCCTACATCTGATCACTCACAATTATTATTTTACTCAACTTTTTTCACTAATTTTCAAGAAAGTACGCTCCCCAGAACGCTTCCCGGTTCGCGAACTGGGCGCACTCCACGCAAAAAAACTAAAAAAACGGTATATTTTTTTTTTGCCCTGCGAGACCCTTTCAAAGCCTCCACATCAAACCTAGGGGGTCAGGGACGATCTACTATGCCCCCTTATGGTCATTTGCCCCTTCGCTTTGGCCTCCTCTTGTCTCTCGATCCTACCGAGAGACAAGATGGCGGCCGCTACGGACTGTTTGGAATGTTTACAGACGCCGAAAAACCAATCAGCTTCGCAAACCTCCATAACGCGAAAAGTACGCGAAGCGGAGCGCTGTTACAGATATATATCTTTTTTTGAACGTTAATTTCTCAAAATCCACTGGAGCACATATATTGAGACCTAGCAAAGGCACATCGGGCTACCAGTCCCTACAATTTTGCCAAGTTTCGTGCAAATCCATTCAGCCGTTCGATTATTATTATTTTATTTTTTTTTGCCCCGCGGGGCCCTTTTAAAACCTCCACATCAAACCTAGGGGGTCAGCGACAATCTACTATGCCCCCTTATGGTCATTTGCCCCTTCGCTTTGGCCTCCTCTTGTCTCTCGATCCTACCGAGAGACAAGATCGCGGCCGCTACGGACTGTTTGGAATGTTGACAGACGCCGGAGAACCAATCAGCTTCGCTTCACAAAGCTCCGTTGCGCGAAAAGTACGCGTCCTGGAGCGCTGCCCGGTCCGCTGTTACAGATATATATCTTTTTTTAAACGTTAATTTCTCAAAATCCACTGGAGCACATATATTGAGACCTACAAAAGGCACATCGGGCTACCAGTCCCTACAATTTTGCCAAGTTTCGTGCAAATCCATTCAGCCGTTCGGGCTAAAAGTGAGGCCAACCGCCCTATGGAAATTAACATGGGAAAAACGCGTTTTGGGACCCCCCTTTTTTCTCGGCCCCCCCTTGACGAACCCCCCCAAAATTTTCAGGGGCTGCTCAGAAACAAAATGTGCCATTTTCCTGAAAATTTCAGCCAATTCCGTCCACAAACGCCAAAGTTATTAGACATAGAATTTTCAAAAATCCCATAGAGAAAAAATCCTAACTATATATACCTACTGGCGACCGCCAGTAGGTAATATATATATATATATATATATATATATATATATATATACGGCACTCCCGGAGGTTAATAATACTTTTTCCAAGCATTATGGGAATTGTAGTATTGTTGAGGTCAACATTTGATGCCCAGTGCAGATTTTTTATATATATATCCACAATGCACCAGTCACTTCCTTGCACTGTATCATGAGCACCTCTGGACCCTTTAAATCTAGACTTGGGCTGCATCGATGTTTAGCAGGCATGAGAAGATATGTGTTTGCCATTGTGACGATCATATTTCTTTTATGGAGGTTGAGCATGGCGTATTCAAAATCTAGAGAATTGGCCATCGTCTTCTCAGGTAAGGTACCAACGCAGGGGCATAGTATCCCCTCGCCGACTCCACACTGTTTCCAAAACACCCGGCGCCTCCGCTTCTCAATGCTTTTTAAACAATTGTGGTCTCTAAGTGGCACACACTAACTGCCGGTGCAGTGCCAGGGGAAGCAAACCACAGGTCTCCAAATACTGCCCAAGGCATTAAATGTTGACCTCAACAATACTGCAATTCCCACAATGATTGGAAAAGATATATAAAACTGGGCAAATCAATTAGCCAATAATCACCACTTGAAAAAGATGAACTTGTCGACACACGTCCTGGTGTGCCTTACGTGCTATGTTAATAAATGGAGATCATTAACCTCCGTGAATGCAGCGCCTTTGTTGGAGAGTCCTGTGGTTTGCATCCCCTGACGGTGCACCGGCAGTCAGTGCGCGCCACTTGAAAAACAAAATTGTTAAAAAAAATACACATACACACACACACAGATGTTACTAATGTATTTGTTAAACACAGAACCCTTAGAACCCTCAAGGCATCTCTTTGGGGCTTATTTTGAATCTGGCAGTCCATGAACTACTACTCGCGGGGGTGCAGCGGTGGCCGCCTTCCACCTGCCGTATTATGAACATGGCGGTCGGCTGCGCTGAGACCACCGCAACCACCAGGGATCAGAGATCCCAGTCGGTGGCGTGGCATTCTTGAGGCCACAATAAGGTGGTGCAACCACCATGAAAAGTGTGGCAGTGAGGAAACAAAGGTAGGGGCCCCAGGTAGGGCCCCCGTGCATCTAGGCCATGGGGTGCATGCAGGAGGGCACTTGGAGGGTGCCCCTGTCTGCGTGCACCTCCATGTTCCTCGATGGAACTAAATGCTGGAAAAATGTAAGCGATTGAAATACAGAAATTGAGGAAAACATGCATTTTTGAACTGCATGAATTCTCTTAAACTTTGTAAGAACTTTAGTAGAAAAATTAAAAACATATCATAGCCCCTTCAGAAAATGTGCCTTTTTAACAAATTAATGTGAAATGTTAGTTAGAGCTGTCTCTTGTTGAGGAACCCAACATCCCATAGGCAGCCATTTTAAACAAAGGTTGCTGTCTGATATCAGGTAAGAATGTGTATAATTTAGGAGCTTATTTTTATGTATTTGTATCTCTCAGACTAATTACATATCACTTTCAATCAACTCTGTCTCTTGATATCTCCATCTGGCATGTCTGTACACACAAAAGCAAACTTGCAATAACTTAAGATCTCACCATGCTTCCCAGTACTGTCACAGGGACTGAACGGAAGGTTCACACCATCACACATTCAAAAATATAATTTAGCACACATGTTGTATTTGCACCTAAAGGTTTTCCATACTGATGCATACATTTTACACCAAATATTCCACCTTACTACAGCATTTCTCTTTGCACCTACAACATTTGACTTTGAAACCTAATTATGATACCACTCTCCTGTTGGCTTTGCATCGGGGGTGATTTCGCTCCTAGATGTGCCTTCTGCACCCAAAAGGCTTTCCCCACTCTTGCTGATGTTGCTCCATGCCCAAGTTTGCAACTAAATGTGTTTTCAGTCCTAAATGTAGATTTCACTTCAATGAGTCTCTGTGCTCCTGTTGATGTTGCACCAAAGAGGATTTGGCACATAAATGGTATTTTGCAACTAAACCTACTTTTTGCACTTTAACTATGTTGTGCTTAATTGTTTTCACACTTATATATGCTGCACTAACAATGATTTCACATCTACATGTTATTATTGTTTTTTTAATGTATTCACACTCCTGATTTAGACATAAATGTGATCTGTGCTACTAAATGTTTTCCGTACATATGCTGATTTTTACACCTAAATGTGGTTATGCAATTATGTATTTCCACATTCCTGCTAATGTGGTGCCAAGGGTGTTTTGTGTGTCTAAATACAATTTGCACCCAAATGTTATCCACTCCATATTAATTCACAATTTCCACCAAGGATGGTTGGTGCCTTAAGGTGTCAGGATTTCAGAAGTAGAAGTAGATATCCCAATGCATCCATACAATCAATGAATCAATCAATCAGTACTTTTTAACCATGACTACTGACCTGTGAGGGTCTCAAAATGCTGTGGGGGGTGAGGGGGGGTTGTAGGTCTGACTGGGCGCTACTGTTCAGTCGACGAGCCAGGTCTTGAGATCCTTCCTGAATTGGGTCAGTGACAGGATAGCCCGAGGTGGAGAAGCAGGGTGTTCCAGGTTTTTGCAGTGAGGTAGGAAAAGGATCTTTCTCCGGTCCTGATCTTGCAGATCCAACAGACGGTGGCAAGGGCCCAGTTTGAGCAGAGTGGAAGTGTCTGGTATGTACATGGAATGAGAGGTGGTGGTTCAGGTATACTGGTCCGGCGTTGTGAAGGTCTTTGTGGGCATGTGTGAGAAGCTTCAATGTTACTCTTTTGTTGACTGGGAGCCAGTGGAGTTCTCATTGGTGTTCGGAGATGTGGCTGTGGTGGGGGATGTTAAAGAGCAGTCTGGCTGCTGTGTTTTAAGTGTTCTGTAGTTTTCTGAGGAGTTTCTGGGTGACGCCTGCTTAGAGTGCATTGCCATAGTTGAGTCTACTGCTGATGAGTGTGTGGGCGACCATCTTTCTGGCCTCCATGGGGATCCATCTGAAGGTCTTTCGAAGCAGGCGAAGAGTGTGTAAGCATGATCGTGGAAGTTGTTTCTGGTGATTGTGGGCTCGTTGGTGGGGGAGAGGATCAGCTGCATGTCGTCGGCATACGATATGATGTTGAGTCTGTGGTTCCTGGCTATGGCAGCAAACGGGGCCATGTAGATGATGGGGACTCCGCAGCTGATCTCTGTGGGTTCTGAGAGGAACGGTGGTAGTCTGACTCACTGTGTTCTACCAGTGAGGAAGGAACAGATCCAGTCCAGGGCTTTGTCATGGATGCCAGCGTCATGGAGTCTCATGCTTGGGGCGTGGTGGGAGACAGTGTTGAATGCGGCTGAGAAGTCCAGGAGGATGAGGGCTGATGTTTCTCCCCAGTCGAGGAGGGAACGGATATCGTCGGTGGCAGTGAGGAGGGCAGTCTTGGTGCTGTGGTTGCTTCAGAAGCCAGATTGAGAGGAGTCCAGGACATGGTTGGCTTCGATGAACTCAGAGATTTGGCATCTATGGCCTTCTTGATGACCATGGTTGGGAAAGGGAGATGGGGCTAAAATTATTGAGGTCTGTCGGGTCAGCGGGTGGTTTCTTCAGTAGGGGGTTGATCTTGGTGTTGTTTCCAGTCTTCTGGAAAGGTGGAGGTCTCGATGGAGCAGTTGATGGTGTGGCGTAGTTTGGGCGCGATGGCTGCTCTGTGAAAGATGTGGTGCTGGTAAGGGTCCAAGTGTGCTCTGAAGTGAATGCTGTTCAATCTCTTGAGAGTGTTGTCTGTAGTGAGCAGGGTCCAGTTGAGCAGGATCTGTTGGGGAATGTCATTATCATATGTGGTAGTGGCGGGATTGATGGGCGGGTCTTCGTGTCAAAGCTGTCATATATGTGCTTGATCTCATGTTGGAAGTAGGGGTCACGTTTGTTGCAGAGGTCTAAGGAGGGTGGGACTTTTCTGCTCTCACCGTTGGGTTTGGCAAACTCCTTGATGATGGCAAAGAAGTCTTTGTTGTTTTATGCTTTGGCATTGATTCTGTCTTAGAGGGCCGTTTTCTTTGTGGTTTTGAGGAGGATGTGCTGTACGGTGACAACGGCTTTGAAGGCTGATTGGGCTTCCAGGGTTTTGTTGTTCCTCCATCTCTTCTCAAGCTGTCTACAGGTGCATCTCGATTCAGAGATGGCAGAGGTACAAACTGGATTTCTTTGAGTGTTGCTTGCCGGGTGCTTTCCTGAAGGGCGCCAGCACATCGGAATAGTTGGAGATCCATTTGTGGAGGTTGCGTGCTGAGGTGTTAGTGTCTATGGATGTCGGTGGTGTGGTTGTGCTGAGGGAGGCGGTGAGATGGTCTTTGGTGGCCTTGTTCCGGTAGTGGTGGGGCGGTGGGTGCAGTAGTGTATGGTGGGTTTGGTGACGGCAAAATGAATGCAGTGGTGGTTGGGGCGGTGTCTAGTTCTGGTGGAGAAGACAGGGTCAAGTGTGTGTCCTGCTGCATTGGTCGGAGAGGCGACTAGCTGCTTGAGTCCGCTGTTGGTGAGGTTTTCCAGAAGAGATGCAGTGTTCTGGTCGTTGGGGTTGTCCAGGCAGAAGTTAAGGTCGCTGAGTAGTATGTGAGATGAGGATGCGAGAGCCTGAGGTGCGATTAAGTTGATGATGGCATCGGTGAAGGGGGGGCGGGGGCTAAGAGGTCTGTAGACGAGGGTGCCACAGAGGGTGGTGTTGCGGTTGGTCTGGATCTGGTACAGAAGATGTTCCATGGTTGTTGTTTGGTCATGCGAGTGGGTGGTCAGGTGGAGGAAATTCTTGTGGGCAATGGCAATGCATCCTCCTGGTTAGATAGTGCGGTCCTTGCAGGTGATTTTGTAGCCATTAGGGATGGCGGTGGCGATGTCCGGGCCCAAGCTGTGGGTTCATCCAGGTTTCCATGAGGAAGGCTATGTCGGGGGAGACAGAGTCGATGAGGTCCCAGATTTCCATGGCGTGTTTGTGGAGGCAGTATAATACAAAACAATTGCCAATGCTGCCAATCTCAATCAAAGTCTCTGTTTCTAATGCCAACAAACGAATAAAACACTATGAAGGCAACGTTTTAGTCTTTGTGAATTAATCTTAATAATTTGTTTTTTATTTTAATTTCATTTTTACATTTGTTCAAGCGGATTTTTTCATTTCAAAAGACAAACATTTCAAAAGAACATAAAATCAACATATATATACATATTCAACATTATATCCCTGGGATTCATTCATACACATTCTTTCTACAATTCTCACACTCCACACATTCACACTCTCAAATTCTGGTAGCAAAAATATTTTATCTGTACATTTTTTATACAATTTCTACAAGAACCATAGTATCCTATTTGCGAAATAAATCAATCTAATGTGCATATTATTTTAGATGGTCTTATGGTTCAAAGATAAGGTCTACGCGTTTCAAACTCCCTTTTGTTACGGAGTTCTCATCAGGACCGTAAACTGTAGATAAAGGAAAGAGAGGGGAGGCTCTTATTAGTTAATTATGAAAAAATCTATCAAGCTGTTTTTTGGCTCGACAGCCACCTATCTGCATCTTACCTCTCTAATAGTCACTTTGGTTAGGGGGTCTTTACATCACCAACACCCACGGCGCAGAACCACCTAAACTTAAAACACATAACTTTACTTTCCATCAATTTCACACAAGACATTGCACCAAACTCAAAGGGTTTAACACCCTACTCACTTTATGTATGTGGCTGGTGTTTTCACTCTGTTGAGAAAAGCAAATGGGATGTTTTAATGTTAGAATCCAGCATGTCCGTGTGAATCTACTTCATCTTACACCTTAGTTCCTTTCTTACCTATTTGTCTTTAATTAAGTCCCAAAATTGGTTGTTAAAGCATGGGGCGAACACCGTTGTTAGAGAAAGATCCCTCGACACTACCGCCAAGTGCCTGGAAAAAGAAACGGGATCGTGTCACTCTAGATTCGCTGCCGACTTGTAAGTTTCATTTCTGAGATGCACTGTCTCAAAAAGCCTTATACCCGCGTCTTTTGCAGCTAGTAGGGAAATTCATTACCTATTGTTGGTGCTGCTACTCCCTTCAATCGCGGTCCGGTCTCTCAGTCCCGGCCGGTCTGTGAACTTCCGCGTTTACACACCCCTATATTCATGTCACATGATCTATCTAAGAATTTCGGCGCCATCTTAGTAGTTTTTTCGGGCGAACGTGATGTCCACTCTTGAATTCGTTTCAATATTATCGTAATAATAAGGGATTCTTAAGCTGAACATTTGCGGTCTATCCCAATCATTAAAACACGAAAAAGATTTTTTAATAGGGTGTATTGATGTGAAACGCATTTTATTTGACCCTATATCTCGCCTAGTTTCACGAATGTGGGCGCCATCTTTCAGATGGGATTTCTTTTTCAGAATCTATTTTATACTGTGGAAATTCCAAAATATTCGGGGTCTACACTTAGTTGCTCGGCTCGAAGCAGTGGGACAGGGTAAAATTGCCCAGTCCTAGCACATGTGGTTGTTTTTATTGGGCGGGGGGATCACTGGGAAAATGCTCAGGTGATCTGTAAAATCCTAATCCACTAGTTGCACAGGTTTTTTTTCTCTGTAAATCGGATTGGATGTAACTCCTATGAACTTAAGAGTGGGTCTTGCTTAGATGAGGAATATATGTGGGGGTTGTGTTGCTGAATCCAACCTGAACTTTAGAGGTAGTGAGGAATAGTCTTATTATAACTTATATATTTTGGACAGTTCGTTTAGCCCTTCAGTGGCAGAATTACATTTCAGAATCATCATTGCTTCTTTTTGTAAAAGCTTTGCTTCTAAATCTCCGCCTCGTGGATCCGGCTCAACTTTCATGATGACTGTCCATCGTACATCCGTGTCTTCATGGTTTTTGATTTGCCAGTGATTCACCAATGGAGCATTAGGAACCTTCCTTTTAATTCTTGATCTGTGTTGTTGGATCCTTAATCGAATCTCCTGATTTGTTTTGCCAATGTACAATAAATTGCACGGACACTTGATCCCATAAATCACATTCCGTGATTTACAGTTTGTGAAGCAATCATGTCTCCACATTCTGTCATTGTGCTTGAAAGTTGTCCCTTCTTCAGTTAAAGCACAACAGTTGCATCCACCACACTTATGGTGGCCTGTTATGGGTGGTAATCCAATCATCGTTCTTAGCGTCGGATGTGTTTTCGTTGGTAAGGCTGCTCTAACCAGTCTATTGGCAATACTTGACTCCTTTTTAAATGCGAATAATGGTGGTTTCTTTAAATCTTCGCATAGATTTTTGACTAGGTGCCAATTGTTGTTCACCAACTTTTTCAATTTATTGGAATTAGGGCAGTACGTAGTGACTAGTACTATTCTGTCCAATTTTTCTTTTACTCTTTTTTCCAATAAGCATTCCCTTGGGGTCCACCAAGTGTTTGTGGAGGCAGCACATGTTGAGGAGGATGCAGCTGAGCCAGTTGCATGTGCTGTGGGTCGGCTGGGTGGTGGGAGAGGTTGGAGTACAGAGGTGGGTGAGGGTGTAGTTGCAGTTTCCGCAAGAGAAAGGTCCTTGGGTGTCCTTTGGCGATGTGAGGTGGAAGGCAGCGTGGCGTCCAGTGTTGAGGGCAAGGAGATTGCTGGCATCGTATTTGTGGATGATCCGAGAACCAGGGGCTGTGGCGCTGGCGCAGTCTAGGCATGGCCGGGTGCAGATGGGCTTGCCTTTGTGTTTAGAGGCTGCCATTAAGTAGTGTGAGATGGGAAGCAGGAGACATGGCGCTGGAAGGGGCAGGCCATGGGGGTTGAGGAGTGACAGAGACACGGTGCAGAAAAAAGAGAGTAAAAAGTGAAAAAAGTATGCAAAAGGGGGAAAAGAGAAAAAGTGAAAAAGAGTGCAAAAAAGGTAGAGGGAAAAAAGAGGCAGAAGCACAAGAACAGAAGGCAGACTAGCAGCAGAGCAAGGATGCTACCCACTAGACCACCAGGGATGAGGCGCAGGTGGGAGCCTGTGGGTGGAGGAGGGCCTCGATCCATCAATCAAAAAGGATCAGTGAACCTGTAAAGAAAAGCATCTACCAGGCGGAGCTGCAAAGGGAGGGAAGCAAATCACTGATAAGTTTAGTGAAATTACTAATTTCCTGGCGCAGCGTCCACCATTAAGTAGTGTGAGGGGGAGAGCTGGACAGCTGGGAGGCGGGAAGTGGGAAATGCAGTGCTGAAGGGGGCAGAGCCACGGTGGTCAAGCAGTGGCAGGGGCACGGTGCAGAAAAAAGAGAGAGAAAAGTGAAAAAAGTATGCAAAAGTTGGAGAAAGAGAAAAAGTAAAAAAGAGTGCAAAGAAGGCAGAGGGGGGAAAAAGAGGCAGAAGCACACGGACTGAAGGCAGACCAGCAGCATAGCAAAGATGCTCCTCACTAGACCACGAGTGGTGAAGCGGGAGCCTGCGGGTGGAGGAGGGCCTCGAAACACCAACCAACAAGGGTCAGTGAACCTGCAAGGGGCAGCAGCTACCAGGTTGAGCTGCACAGTGAGGAAGGCAGATCACTGACCAGTTCAGTGAAATTGCACAAACATACCCAAAGAACCAAAGAACACCATGAAAAAGATTTTTTAAATATACCTCACAGGAAAGTGTAAGATGCAGCAGCTTGTTAAGCTGTAGGCAATAGCACATGACCTAACTGGCAGATGAACATTGAAAAAGCAAAGCAAAGAACCAATTGAGGTTGTGACCACCTATTTAGAACAAAGGGAATGGCAAGCATCAGAGGAACCAGTAACTAGCATGAAACACAGAAAGAGCAACATTAGAAAGCAGGGATCAAACAGAGGTAAAGCAACCAACAAATAAAGGGATTACAGGGAACCCCACAAGGTGAACCGGAGAAGGAAAAACAAATTAAACACATAGGAGGCCAACATCAGAGGCCAAACTAAGCTGAATTTTACATCTTGTTTCGGGGTCTACTTGTATTGACCCAGAAGTAACCACCTGACCCTGGTGTGTACCTAGACTGTCCCTGCCAGTCTGCTCCAACCTCCACTATCCGCTTTCTCAATAATCTCCAGTGTGATTATCTTCTTCACAGCACATCTGTCTTTACTTAAGCCCTGAATTAGTTAAACTTAGTAAGGACAATTTGGGAGATTTGTGACAAAATGTGATTTTTGCACATAAATGTGATTTGTGCTCTTAAATGTTTTACACACTCAAGCTGATGTTGGAACAAGGGTGAAGTGCTGTCAAACACCATTAGGTTAATATCCATCGGGTGTATTATTATGTTTTTGGAACGAGTGATTCCATTGAGGTGCATGAGTTACATAATTTCAGGAGCAAAACAACTGCAGGCAAGGACTATTTGGTGAACACGGTCACCATCCAGGAAAGGAGACCATTTCCTCACTAACAGCTTTACCGTTTATCCAACAAAGATTTTATGAAACTGCACAACCTACTAACAATTTACTAGAGATTCTGTAGACATTTCTTGCGCACACATTAAAATAAATCATGGGGGATTCAGTCGCCTGCATTTTTTAAGCGGAAGGGGTCTATGAGTCTGCCTGTTTTTAGCGTTGCAGGCGGTGGAAACAAGCTGAAGAGGGCAAGCGGGAGCAGCAAGCAATGATCCTATGGTAATGCTATTTAAAGGCTGCTTTGCATGTTCTCTGTGAAAGTGACGTCACAGAATATCCTGGGGTTGCATTTGTGCTATGAGTGCACACACACACACACTCATACAGCTCGCATGATCACTACAACTACTCGAGTGCAACCAAGCAATCACACTGCAAATAGGGGAGACTGTTTCTAGGGGTCCTAAAGTCACAGGAAACGATTATCTCTGTGTAAGAAGTTGACCAATCGGGAATGTCATGGAGCGTAATAGACCATCACAAAAGGAACCCGTGAAATCAAAGCTGCCATCAAAGCACTTACATTTTGTTGTTGTTGGGCTAACATTGATATCTGATCCATGAACTGCACATACTGTTTTGTTCAGAGAACTCGTAGATCTGGCTTTATTGTGCTAACACATGCAAGCACAATCACGGGTAGATAGTGTGTGTACCCTGCCCCAGTGCGGCCTGACTCTTGTTATGACTCCGATGGGTACACTGCTTTTTTCTTTCCGAAACTTGCCATGCAGCACCACAAGCTTGGGAATAAAAATCATGACTTGGCACATTACAGTCAGAACTATTGGCTTCCCTACAAAACATAATTGGGCCAGCAAATCCATCAAAATATCGTCTTAAATTCACCTTCCAAAACACATTTTTTTAATTTAAAAAACGAATTTGTCCAGGTACAGAGCAGTTTTATTAGGATCAGAAGACATATGGAGTTCGGATGGCCCTTACACTCCCATTTCTGTTTATCCAATATCGCTGCACTATTAACTAACTCGTTTAATACTTCAGTTACTGTACATTGCACATCATGATCGTGTGCTTTATTTGCCTGTGGAATGAGACACTTCTTTCCCAATGTAATTTAAATGCCAAATGATATATACTCTTTACGATTTCAAAAGGCTGTGCAGCGTCCCTTTTAAAAGACACATGAGGCAGACAGCCGAGCGCAGGCTGATGGCTTACTTTGCACCAACAGCCATGGTGGCAAGGCCCGGTCCATTCTGGCAATTTTAATTACCCTTTTATTCATGAGCAGAGCGGAGCAAGTGAGGCTGAAAAATGTTGGCTTGCATCCAGTTCTGGGCACTCAAGGCACCGAAGGCTGGCGCGGTGCCAGTGAAGAATTTCTGATTGCCTGCTGCACTGTATATTTCCATCATTAATCTTTCAACTTCATATAGCTCCGCCTTTGTTTATAATGCGGGTCCTCTCCTGGATCTTAAAACATGCATGTAGGCTTTGAAACAATGGAGCAAGAGGCCGGGATTTCTTGCCAGAGAGGATTACAACAAAAAAGCAAGCCAGTCCCTGAGTTCAGTGGTATTTACACTCTGAGGACTGAAAGACATTTGGAATTGTTTGTAGATTATCTGCCAGTACTGTATTTACACCAGAAAACACATTTTCCTTTCTTTATTTTTGCATGAGCGAAAAAGGTATAGCATTACAAATTTCCATCCTGTTAACAGTCCTTTAAAGAGGTACTTAGCTTGTCTTTGTATGTGGCCGCTGCTCTGTGCTCCCCAGGAAATGTTTGGCTTAATTTCAATTTGTTATCTTCGCCTTCTATTTTTAATTTCTGTAGCACTGTTATCGAAAATGCTGTGGTTTGTCTTTGGAACTTTCTACTTTTCTTCCACCAAACCTATACCACTGCAATTGAACAGTAGCTTGTGAGAGCTATACATTTGCTCGAAATCTGACAGCAAGCATGTGTGGCGCCGCGGCCAGGGCGACTGACGCTGGAATCTCTGGGGATCAGGGTTCGATCCCCGGCTCCGGCGGCAGTTTAGCCCAGCACCATGCGACTCTGGGCAATAGCTTGCTTTATCTTCCTGACGGCCCCCCAGCGCCTAGAGACCCTAACGGGTGTGCGCTATACAAATGTGGATTATTAAGCATAGGATATTCAAATGAAACACATATGTGTTTGTCCTATGATGCCGTTCTTTTGTGCTGTGGGTTTGGGTGCACTGCACTCACATTACTAGTTTGAAAGGAGGCATCCAGTGAATAATGTCGCAATAGATATCAAAGTACAAGCTGATTCTAAACTAACAAGAAACTGGCGCTTGTTTTAATTAAACGTGCAGAATTAACAAGCAACTTTAGCTTAGAATGCAAAAAAATGTAGACAGTTTTTATTTTCTTGTAGTAGGCCTCAAAATAATTAAAGCAGCACTGCTTGAAAACAAACTTGAATAAAAGATACTGAACATGCATAAAAAGTTTGATTCTTGACCTCTCCTCGATAATGTTCTTTTTTAACAATTAATAAGTTGCTTATATTGTTTCAAGTATTTCCATAAAACGTTTCTACTGACACAACGATCACTGTTTACACATGATTAATTATGTCTTTAATTCGGGTAGTGAAGAGTCCATTCATTAAAACACAGAGTTTAAAATGTGAACTTGACTTTATAACTTGTTTTCCCCCTTTAATGGTGATACTGCAAAAGGTTTTTCTTTTTCATTATTATAGATGTTTGGACTTCTACATTGACTATTGCATGGGCGGCTCAAGGCTCATGGTGGCCCTGGGCAGGGAGCGTAGGTAGGGGGCCCCGGAAGAGGAGGTTCAGGCGGGGCGGAGCGCGGAGGCCAGTAAAGAGGGGGGTCAGGGTGTTTAGAAGTGGAACAGAGCCGGAGGCCGCCAAATCCCTGCCAGGGGCAGCCACGCAAATATGTATCCATCCCAGAGGATTATTATATTAAGGATATATATTGGCGTGGTGGCCCCTTGGGTTTGGGGGCCCTGTGCAGGTGCACAGCTTGCACATGCCTAAGGCCGGCCCTGACTATTGTCTAAAAATTAGACATTAGAAGGTTAAAGATGCAGAGTATATGTGGGAAAGTAAGCATGAACGAGGCAAACTCCACGTGTGTCCATTAGATGTTATAAAATAGTTGCAAATGTAACATTGCTGTCTGAGAACTATTTTATTCATGTGAGCAGATGAGGAGTGATCCTGTTCCCAGGGTAGCCTCAGGCACTGATTGGCTGATGGTAGACGAGACGAGCAACATGTTGGAAGAGCTTCATGAAATGTGCAGTCTATAATAGTGCATGTTCCTAGAGGAGGTTAACACACTCTTTCCATACCACTTACCACACATTTTCCATTCTCCCCTGACCCAGACGTTATGTAATTGCTTTGAGACTCTGAGTTTGCAGAACCTCCCTTTATGGGAAGTTTCTTTGCTTTGATATATTTGATCTATTTGAGCTGAATTAAATGTTGAAGCTTTATGCTTTTCTCTCACTCTCTTGGATTAGTACTATTTATGTGTTCTGACTAGCTCAATTTTCCCTGATTCTTAATATAGGGATTCTTTCCTTAATGGAACATACTTTTGATGCATTTATTATATGATTTGATCACCAATATTGATTTTTATATTTCTGTAATTTATTTACTATTGAGATTAATTTGAATTTAACTTGTGATTTACAATAAAGATGATCTACTGAAAGATTTGATTAATAATATACATCAACTGTCTTTATTGACTAAAATTTGATGAATGATTATGATGATAATTTACATGATGCATTGCTTTCTTCTTCTCTAAAAAAACAGCGAAACTCTAATAGACCAGAAGCAGATAATCCCAGAGTGGGTATGAGCCCATTTCATGGTAAACCGTGATATTTTGAAATAATTCCCGCTCCAACAAATTTGGGAGAAGAAATATGGTACACGATATGAGAAGAAGAACTATAAATAATGAACCCAAGTTAGAGTAATGTCCAACGCTTATAACCCAAAGCCTAGAATCTGAAGACTGACAAGATCCGGTTTCAAAGGCGATTGCTATATTGGAGGAGTAAGTATTAATAGGGATATGCATTGTAGTTGTAAATGTTGTTGTTGATTTTGTTGCTTGTGGCAGTTGGATGAATTACTGATGCTCCTGTGCTTATTGTGAAGAAGCCTA
Organism: Lissotriton helveticus; assembly: GCF_964261635.1. Lineage (NCBI taxonomy): Eukaryota > Metazoa > Chordata > Amphibia > Caudata > Salamandridae > Lissotriton > Lissotriton helveticus. The sequence goes on along the minus strand of NC_136063.1, from coordinate 1,628,781,640 downwards.
AAAGGATATTAGGCTTGACATAGCCTAAGATCCCGTGATCAATGGATATTGACATATTGATGAGTGTAGAATGCACTTTATAGTTTTTCTTGTCTGCTAGAGATTTGTAGTGTAAGCCATAACTTACTGTAGACCACACAATCCAGATAGGGATTATAACAAACTGTTTTGAAGGTACTAATATTTATTGATGTTAGCAGAACCAAATTGTGCAAAAGGGTGAAGCTAGATTGATTAGGGTGATTTCCGGCTGGTAGATATTTAATTTGTGTGTTTGAAATTATTTTTGCATGAAAAGTTGGAGGGTGTAAAACCCTTAATATTCTGATTGGTGAGTTACACTTGTTTTCTTTAGTGGAGCAGACAAAGATTGCTTATTTGGGTTCGCTTAAAGTTTTGGAGTTGTGTGAACAAGAGAAATTGTAAAGGAGGGTTCACTGCAAGTAGTGAGATTATACATCATAATGTGGCATGCAGTGATTGGTTGATTGGTGTACTGTCACACTGTCGTTAGTTATTGATGACACAGAGTGCCCCGCTGTTATAGGTCAATTGTTATGTAAGTGCATAATTGAGATTGGTTTGCAAGTCTTCAAGTATTAAATCATTTATGGGATTGAAGAAAAAGTTCTGAAGTTTACGGAAAAACATTTGTGAAAGTTGAAAACATTTTTTTTACATTGTTGAAAAATCTGAAATCATGAAATGTTTTAAAGTCTTTAATAGTATTGTGAGAGAAGATGTGACAATTCAAGTATGGGACGGGGAAGAGGCACTTCCCAAATGTACACCTCCCCATTATGTGACTATGAATCTGGGGTTATTACATGTTTGTGGCTTCATCAGTGGTGCAAGAACACTGAAAAGGAAGGTTCTTTGAGCTTTCTAAGATATAGTACATTTTAACTAAGATGAATTGAAAAGTTGAGAGAATAATTATATGAGACGAAGCCAACACCTAGAGTTACACAATACGAAGCATTAAACATTTAGGAGAAAAGAGCAATAGAAATACCAGAATAAATAAAGAAGTTGAGTGCGTAATTATGTAGATGCTCAATGGTATGAACAACAACAGAGATAGAGAAAAGCTATAGTCAAAGGGACTATTCTGTATCTAGCCATTACTACTGACAAACCTAAGAAGCCAAAAAAGAATAAGACACAGGAAAAAGATGATGAGGGAGCTGCAAAAAAATCAGTTTCTGAGAGCGATTCAGGGAATACAATTTTGGATGCATTGTTAGCCACGTGCCCATCTCCATATGTAGCACCTGTAACAAATGCTGAAGGTACTTTACATCACCATTACAGATGACACAGCCAGTTGTACAACCTATTATATCAAATGTTGTGCCTGCACAAATTGAGATGGTTCCTACAGTGATGCCTCCAGGTGTAACTGCTTTAGTTGTGACTGTACCTGTACCTGTTACTAAGGTTGTGACAGCACAGCCATTAGTAATTCACACAATGACTGCTCTGATTGTCAATACAAATACAGTAGCTGAAGGAGCTGTTGGAGGAGCACCTGTAACAGGGTTTATCCCAACATCACAGAATTCACAGATTGTTGCTTGGACATTACCATAAACAGTTCATTCTTTAGACGAATGATTATCTTTATGACACCAGTGACACAAGGTGAGTTTACTCTATTTGAGTATGGGATTTTCCCCCCATGGTTCGAAGACATGACTGAGAATAAAAAGCCAGAAAATCCCGGCTCCCACCACACAGCATAGATTGAGATAGAGACCATCGAATGTCCCAATATTAAAAATAGAATTTGAAGAAATAAGAAGCAAAATGTCTAGAACTGGAGCCTGTTAATCAGTACCAATAAAAAGAGCTGATATATTTGTGTGAAAACATTATCAGACGTGCAGCAGCTACTCAAGATAAATTGACAGAATTAGCCAGAAAATTTGAAGTCAATATTTCAAAAAAATTTCCATTTAAAAAAAGTTTCAGGGTACAATTATATAATGAAATGTGTTCTGCAGGAATGCAAATATCACTGAATTAGTCAAATTCGTTCATAAATGGAGTAATTTTGATAACATAGAGAGCAAATTGGCAAAGAATTGGCAATCAGAAATAAAAAGAAAAGGAAATAGTCAGAGGCAGATGAAACAAATATTAAACCACCAACTAGTCCCCTGGATGAAGGAGAAGCTCGGCTTATTCATTGGGAGAGGTAGCAGGAGGAGCACATGGCCATATACCATGGAGTAGGGGAGATCTAGCAGTATTTATGAATAATTTTACAAAATTGAGAGACAAGCCTGAACAGTGGCACATACAAGCTGAAAGATTTGTTGAGATTCCAAAGGCACTGTGGATTGATTTGAATACATTCTTTGACATTATAGTGCCGAATAGTTTGTGAGCTGAAGGGAAAGTTGCTGTAAAATAGCCAGATGCAGAGCCAAAAAGAGATGCTTGCGCTAATGCACCATCTCCTGCAGTCATGGAAAAGTAAAAAGCAATTTCCAAAAGACAGACTGCAGTGGTACTTCTGGATGGTACCATTTAAAATCCAAAATTTATAGTTCTCTTATAGCCCACTCCTGGAGCTCTGACTGCCCACAAAACTCAATATTTGATAAATATTTTCACAATATAGGAGGGCAACCCAATTTCCTTGTTCACATTGAACTTTCCAATTCGAATTGCATGTATCTGTAATCACTATTTCATTGCATACCCAGATATTAAGATATCAATATGAAGAAATAGTGGTCTATAAGCTAGAATGAAGAGCATTGGTGGCAGAACCATCACAAGCTGGACAGTTGTGAGGGGCAATACAGCAAGAGGCACAACAGCAAGGAGAAGAGAGGGGTGAAGAACAACAAACAGTCGCACCAATCCAGGCACCTGTAGTTTCAAAAAGTAGCATTTAGGTCTAAGAAGAAGAAGAAAAAGAAGAACAAGAAGAAGAAGAAGAAGAAGAAAAAGAAGAAGAAGAAGAAGAAGAAGAAGAAGAAGAAGAAGAAGAAGAAGAAGAAGAAGAAGAAGAAGAAGAAGAAGAAGAAGAAATACGATTTCAGCCCGAGTCACCCACACTGCTGAATGGCCACAGCATTATAGTCAAAGGAAATTAAGATCAAGTGTGTCAGTTGATTGCATACCACCAACATATATCTGGCAAAGGGTTGATTATGAGTCAAACCCAGTAGGAAGGCTCTGTAGCACCAGGGGACCCCAACATATGAGTTGCTGCAGGTTCAGGAACCTTAAGCTAACTATACATGACATATATCATTCTCCCAATAGATGAGGTGATCTCCAGAGGTGCCACCAGCAGCCTGAGCCTCAGCCTGCAGCCTCAAGCCTAAAGATGGGCACTCTTTCTGAGATGTGCAGAACTCCTAACTGGTGGGCCCACTCCCAACGTACCATCCAGCAAGCTCAGGCATGTCTGCTAGGGCTTCAATGCCCCCATAGGTTATGGGGCAGCACGCTTGGGCTCTGCCCCCTCATGGACTGTCGGTGTTTCAGAGGCTAATTTCCCATGCCCTTGCCCTTCCTCTTTGTGTCGGCTGGCTGGATCATTTTGCCAGGCTCCAGGTTCCTTGACTCTTCTCTTGTGCTACCCTGGACCTTGTTTTCAGGCACACCCAAATCCTAATATTACCAGGTGGAAGTTGAGCTCCAACTTCCTTCCAGACAGTCTGCTCCAAGTCAAAGCCTCAGTGCACTGAGTTCAAAAGGCAACAAAAATGAATTTAAGCAAAAAAAGGTGAGTAGTCAAAAGGTTTGTGGGAAGATGACCCTAAGGGCTGTCAGGTTTAATATATTTTTTGTTTGCATATCATTTTAGCATCTTTTAATGAATCTTTATGAAATTTTAAATAAAAGTCTCATCCACCTCAGTACCTTTCTGGAACGTTTCAGAGTGATATGTCAAGCAGCTACCGAGAAAAAGAGGGGCCCCAAAACTAGATCTTCATCCAGAAAGAGTCCAGAAAGATTGCATTTTGTGATTTGGTGTAACTCTGTACAGTAGTTTTTGAAAAATTAAGGTTAAAAAACGCATATTTCATGTTACAACAAAGATGCAGCTGCAGCCAGCTGGCTCTCCACCACCCTCCAAGAGTCCAGGCGCACCTGCAGATGGTTCGGTAGAAGATGGAGGACCAGCAAGATCATGATAGACCGCACAGCCTTAAAATACGCTGCCACTGCAAACCACCGCCTCATCAGAACAACAAAGAAAGCATCCATCCAGGAACGCATCAATGCCAATGCACACAACAGCAAAGAACTCATTGCCATGGTCAAAGAATTTCCTAAATACAGCAAAGAGACAGCAGACAATCCCCCATCTCAAGACCTCTGCGACAACCTAGCCACCTTCTTCCACTGCAAGATCAAGAAGACCTATGACTGCTTCGCAACCCAAGACCCACCCACCTAACCCAATGGCTCCAAAGCCCAGCATAGCTTGAACAACTGGACTACCCTCACTTCTGTTGACCCTCTTAGGATCATTAAGAGCATCCACACTGGAGCCCCCTTGGATCCCTGCTCTCACCACGTCTTCAACAGAGCCCGCACCTCCATTGCACCCAAACTCTGCTATACCATCACCTGCTCCATCGAGTCTTTAACCTTCCTGGGAGACTGGAAGCACATACAGATCAACCCCATGCTGAAGATACCCTCTGCCAACCCGCCGGACCTCAAAAACTACAGACCCATCCCTCTGCTCCCCTTCCCAGCCAAAGTCTTCTAGAAAGCCATCAAAGCCCAACTCTCTGAGTTAATTGAAACAAACAACATCCTAGACTTCTCCCAATGGGCTTCAGAAACAACAACAGCACCGAGACAGCTCTCCTCACAGTCACAGACAACATCCGCACCCTCCTCCACCAAAGCGAGACTGCTGCCCTCATCCTCCTGGACCTATCAGCTGCCTTTGACCCCGTCTCCCACTAAACCACCTGCACAAGGCTCAATGATGCCGGCATATGCGACAAAGCCCTAGAATGGATCCGCTCCTTCTTCACTTGCAGAACGCAGAGTCAGACTTCTGCCATTCAACTGAGAAACCACACAGATCAGCTGTGGAGTGCCTCAGGGATCATTCTTGGGTCCCATCCTCTTCAACATCTACCTCACCCCGCTTGTGGCCAGTGTCAGAAGCCACAGGCTCAACATCGTCACCTATGCTCATGATACCCAGCTGATTCTCTGCCTCACAGATGAACCCACAGCTACCAAAATCAACTTCAATAATAAGATGAAGGCACTCGCCACCTTGATGAAGCACATCTGCCTCAAGCTTAACTCAGACAAGACACAGACATCTTGGGCTCCACCCCCTTCACCTCGGACAACTCTTGGTGGCCTGCAGCATTTTTAACCCCTCTCACGCCCAGGGACCACACACGAGACCTCAGCATTATCCTGGACACCTTGCTCTCTACGAACCCCCAAATCAACGCAGTTTCATCCTCCTGCTTCAACAGGCTGCACCTGCTTCATAAGATCTTCAAGTGGATCCCCACTGAGTCCAGAAAAATGGTCACCCATGTGCTAGTCAGCAGCAGATTTGACTACGGCAATGCACTCAACACCGGCACCACCCAGAAACAAAAAATAACCTGCATAATGTCCAGAATGCATCCGCCAGACTCATCCTGAACATCCCATGCCACAACCAAATCACACGCCACCTAAGAGACCTACACTGGATACCTGTCAACAAAAGAATCACAGTCAAGCTCCTCATGCATGCCTACAAAGCACTCCACAATGCCAGACCTGCATACCTCAACCAACACCTCTCGTTCTGACTCTGACTCCGACTCTGACTCTGACTCCGACAAGACACCTCCGTTCTGCCAAACTGACCCTGACCACCATCCCATTGATATGCAGCTGGGGGAAATTCCTTCTTTTAGCCCTCTGCAAAGGCCTTCAACTCCCTTCCTCTGCACCTCAGGCAATCACCATCCCTGCCGCAATTCAGGAAGGACCTCAAAACCTTGCTCTTCAACTTAAATGCAGACCCCCCCTCCCCCCCCCCAATCATTGCCTTGGGACCCTTATGGGTGAGTAGTCACGCTTTCTAAGATTACTGATTGACTGAATGAGCCATTTTCGGATTTACAGACTCCATCCCTGTAGTACAAAAACATGGAAAAAACGATATAAGGGGTCAGGGTAGGCAGACCCCCGCCTACTGCCAAACAGCTCTTTATTTAATCGATGCTATAGATATGCGATGCTGATTTTTTTTAAGGCAGCAGTTTCCTGGTTTTCCATACAAACCACTCCACCCCCCAAGGTGGGCCAGCGCTTTAGGGCGGTCGGTGCAATTTTTAATGTTTTGGGGAGTGGGCATGTGGCCTCCCCTCCCCAAGCCTTCATGAGGCCCCAGGGACCGATTCCCTTGGGCGATATTTCTAAAATGCAGAGGGAGGCACGCAGTCCCCTTCCCACGCCTTGGAGAGGCTCTGAGGGCCCCATTTTGCAGAGCTAAAATTCCTTGAAAGTGGAGGGGGGTCACACCCCCCTGCCCAAACCTCATCAAGGCCCCGGGGACCCTATACTCCAGGCCCAATAGTTATTTAAAGATGGGAGAACGTAGCTCGCTCCCAGAGCCTCTGTGACTGTTGAAAATAGGGTACTCTAGGGGCAGTGTTTAAGTCATATGTGTATATTTACCAAATCCCTCTTTTAGGAAGTAGCTCACTTGCACCACTCACAAAAATGAATACTGCTTTCACTCGGTAGACAATATGCACCACATCATGTGTGCTACAGTGGAGCCCTGTGCTTTGAGTAGATTTTTTAAGTGATCAGGCACATGGCAGACAATCTTCTGAGGTAAGGTTTGTGGAAATACGTGCTATCAAAGTTAACTAGTGGTGACTCTCCCACCTCCAAAAAAACACAAGATTCCAGCTTCTACCACAAAACCAACTGCTATAAAAAAAAACCTGATGTATCAGTGATTTTCTTTTTTGCATTAAAGGCCATTTGTCTGAACTGGTAGGTCATAAATAGTGGGTGCAAATTGCCCATGGACGTTTTGGGATCTGCCTGTCATTTTGCAATGCAATCGCCACCCCCAATAGGTCATATAACGAAACTTCCATTTGCAGGGGAAGTCGCAGAATCACCTGCCCATGAATATTATTTCGGCAGGTCAATATTTGCTGCCACCCGTAACTGACTACCAACGAATCTCTGCGTTAACATTCTCACATGGGTAACACTTTTTTTAAAATCTGCTCTTACATGAACAAGTGCTGCTTCAAAAAAGGATTTCCATTTAAGAAGACATCCCGGGAAGCAGGCCCACTGCCTGAAGGCTGGTCAACATGATTCCCAAAAAGTGAGCTGTTACACAAATTAGTTTCGTCCATCAGGTCCCATGTTGGCATCAGTGGGCATAAATGACATAATATTAATCAAAATCTGAAATTTACACACACACATATGTTTTTGGGACATCTAAGTATTAACGAGTGCAAAAAGAGGTATGAGTTGGGCTCTCAAACGTATGTTTAAATGCCATTTGCGTTCAGCCCTCATTTTCTTTCCCTCTTCAAATCTTCCCTGCCTCCTCCTAGCTTTCTGTAGATACTCCCATTATCCTCTCCTAACCAACACTGCTTAGCAAAATTATGTCTTTGATGCTTCTCCAAAGCGGCTTGACTTGTCACAATGGAGGCAGAAAAGCATCTTCCATTTTTACTTTACTCTCACAGCCTGTAGGGCATGCCGTTAGCACTACACGCCAGAAAGAGAGAGTGCTTCACGCTTTTAATCGTCACAATGTTTGCAGAAGCTGGGCACAAATATAGGAGTTTACGATTTATTTTTAGGTAGTTAGTGAATATTTAAAGAACGGGTTTACACATTATCTGTACAAGCAGTACGTAGTAAGGCAAATATAATAGCATTGCTACTAATGCAGACATCAATGGTGCTACTGATTGGATGAAAAAGGCAATGTTGAGCTATTGTCTGAACTTTAAAAAATCCAGTATGCTTAAGTGAAGCTAGGTAAATGGCTTTGAAATGATATACCTCTTTTGTATTCAGGGCCGTAGACTACCTGGATTGTTAAATGTTGTTTTCTGTGACTCTTCTTTAAAGTCTCTATTCGCGCTCTAATCCCAGTACCTCATTGTTTCATGGCGTCAGAAAGTGTATAGCTTGCCCCTTTGAGAAATACCCTGACGTTAACCATGTTATAGATGGTAGAAATCATTTATCAAAGCTATTAGTAACTTTAAAAACAAATCAATATCTTTTGAACCTAACAGAAAAATAACACATTTTTGAGGGTGTGTCTAAAATGGGCCCCATTTTTGCAGGGCTTCACTTTGTATATTTATCATTTTTTTATTGAAGACAAACGCATTGTCAAACATATTGAGATTGTTACTATGTATTGTTAAATTATGATTTGTCATCAGTAGAGAAATACAATTGGCAACTACACAATTTCACTCTATAATGAAATTGCAAAACTATTAACTATTTTTCCAGGTAAGAATTTAGTAAAATCATCTCATGGAAGCTTTTATCCTGCAAAATATCTTCCACAAAACAATTAAATGTGATATTTTCCCTCAAAAATAAAGAAATCTCATAATTAATATAGGGCTAGGTTTCCCGTGTATTTTTCTATGAAAAAGCATCTATTTCAGTTACAAAAATTTGAAAAACATGTTTATTGACAGGTTTAAAGAGACTCGTGCCCTCATTCCAGCAAATACATCTCTATTCAGGAGCAAATTCTCGTTTGCGCCGAAATCAGAATTATATATCTTGTGTAATATTAGCAGAAGCAGTGGGTGTTTGTACAAGTCTCGCTAGGTAAAATACAAATTGCACAGGTAATTTAAGAAAATTTCAAATTTGCTCACCAGTGAATGGGGAGGGGGGAAATGGGGTCCACAATTTGAAGCAATGTCCACATTTTGCAACGGCAAATGGCAAATACCACACTGAGTGATATTGGAAGTTATTGGATGTGTAGTTTGTGAAATCAAAACATGGACATCTCGTCATGGCACCTACAATGAACTTATTGAAGTAACTGAGAAATGGTTTTTGTTATAATTTACCTACTTGGTACATTCTCTTTCCCCCCTTGTCCGGTCCCCTTAGGAATGTCCTGGCATCGGTTTACCTGAAGGTTATACAGCTGACTTCAGCTAGCTGGAACCTATGGTGGTGTGAAGAGTGAATAAAGTTTCAGTTGACTCTTTCCACTGTACGGTCTTTTTAACAATGGAGAAGGGGTGGCTGGTGACATTTGAGGGTGGTAAGGCGTGGAGGTCCGGGTTGAGTGCCCGGTGGTGGTGGGCGGTGGGGGGAATTGGGGGCGTTCTCCCCCTGAAAATGTTTTGAAGGAAGGAGTGGGTTGGTGGTGCATTTTCAAGCGCATATTTGAGAGGGCAGGAAGGTTGAGAGAGGATGAACAGAGGAAGGCAGACTGCAAAGAGGGTGCAGGGAAACTGCAAGCCCCGCACTGCCGAGGTGTGTGACCGAGAAAGGCAGAAAGTGTCATTACTGCAAATAGTCATCCAAGGCAGCAGAGCAGCTGTCTACACAAGGAACCCAGGGAACACATGGAAACAATCAGCGCTGACAACAGTGGCAAATACACCCACTCAATTGTACTAGCAAACAAACACAACTGAATTGCACTTGCCTGTTTTGGCAGCCCAGCCTGTCGGTAGCCTGCAGTGCCCTCTACTCTGTGCACTCTGTCGGAGGTGTCTGCTCATACTCTGCTCTGTGTGCACTCTCTCAGAGGTCTCTGTTCACCCTCTGCTTTGTGCACCCTCTCAGGTCTCTCTTCATCCTCTACTTTGTACACACTTTCAGAGGTCTCTGTACGCCCTCTGCTCTGTACACTCTCTCGGAGATCCCCAATACCCTCTGCTCTTCTCCCCTCTCTCTGTGGTCTACCCTCTGCTGCGTGCACTCTCTTTTTAACTACTTTGTCTCTCATTCCTTGTCATGACACTGCTCCCGCTCTGCTGTCTCCACCTCTCTCTCTGCAGCAGCACCCCCCTCCTCCTGGGTTCCCCCCTCAGTCCATCTCTGTCCCTTCTAGTATTCCTTTTTCACGTGTCCGATAACTAGATGTGTAATTTGCTCTTATGGCGCTTTTCGGCACAATTAGCCTCCTTAAACAGCGAAGAATCGCGGACCAAACAGAAGTACAAGTGCTGAGCTGTGACTGCGGCCGCTGCCGATGTCCGTCCCAAGCAATGCACAGCCAGCAGCACATGGAGTGCAGCGCAGCTGCTGCGTGCCGATCAGTCCTGGTGCCGGAGTCAGAGCTGTGCGGAGGCCGACGGGCTCTTCTGTAGCCCACTCTCTCAGCTCCCATTGTCCAACCAGGAGGCCTGGGACGAGCGCGAAGGGAGGGAGTGCTCCGGTTGTTGCCACCCACTGCTCTGTCTTGAAGAGGGTCGGCCCTGCCCCTTGCCATTCATTTCAGTGGTACGCTGCTCGGATGTGCTTCAAGGGCGAGCAATAGTCCTCGCCCCGGCCAGCACATGCACAGGAGGTCTCTGACCTGTGACCTCGTCCCTTCTAGATAAAAAGAAAACAAAACAGAATTTCATTTGTGTTCGACACGGGGCAGTGAGCACTTCATTTGAGGCTGCTGCAATGGCATTGCATTGCGTATGGTGTTTTTCTTGTCTCCTCTCCCCGATCCTCATCCTGAGGCTAGTGGGGCAACGCTTCTTGCGCCCCTAGGCACCACTGGAGATGACCTGCTGTATGGACGAAGCTTCACCACCATCCCCAACTTATTCTCCAGTGGCAGCGGTTCTTGCTTTTTGCTAGTACTATATGGTGAGACTATTCTTATCTCTACTTTCGACCATGATGCTGCGGTAGCTGTGACCACTTGCACACCTACATGATGTTCTACTTTTACAACCCTACTGTATATTGCCAAGAAAACTGTGATGTAATACTAATACAAAAAAACTAACATTTTCCTCATTTCCTACCTTGGCTGAATCTCCTGAGGGTCCTTGGGCCAGGAGGTCCTCCTGGCAGTTTTCATGGTTACCCTGCTGCCATACTCCACATTGGGACACCTTGCCGCTGAGCCCTAGTGCCACCTGTTGAGTATGGTCCATGCTCTCCTGGATGGGTAGCCTGTTATCAATGGCTGTCTACGCTGGATCTGCGTGTGAGGAAGGTCTTTGCATGGTATATGCGCCTTCGCTCGGCGGTCTGTGCCACAGAGCTATTTGGAGGGTTGGCATGGTCTCTCTGATGGGAGTCGTCTCCACTGGGTCCTGTTGCTGCACTGTGGGCGGTGTGTGCTCCAGAACTGGTTGTAGGCTGGGTGTGGTTTTGGCAGAAGGGAGTCATCTCCACTGGTTCCTGCTGCTGATTTCTTTCTGTTTGTGCTCCCTTCTCCACAGAGGTCCCAGTTCACATGCATTTGCAGTCAGTATCCTGTTTTTCTGGATTCTACCTCACACTGTTAGGCACAGCTTGTGTTTTTCATGTCATCTACCTGTGACTACTGTTATTACAGCATCTTAACATTGTAATTACTCACGTTAACTGTGACAGTTGTTCTTGATGTCCTGCCTATCTATTTTCTTCCACTGATAGTCACAGCAATTCCTGTATATATTTCTTTGGTTCTACAGCCTCTTTTATATTACATTTGAACATCATATCTTTATTATATTGTCATATTTTATTTTAACTGTCTTTCATCCTCAAAGTTGGGCTCCTTCCAGGCTTATTCTTTTGTTATCTATTTTTTTAGGATTCCAATTCTAAACCTTTGTGTTATTTAAATTTACTTTGAGTAAATCTTTGAGGCTATCATTTATATATATTATTTTATATAAGTTATTGTTATTTTATGTAATTAATTTATTGTGTGTGTTCTGTTGCACTACATTTGGAATAGTGCAGCTGTAGGTAATCCTCGTACTTAGTTTTGCATTCCTAACCACAGCGGCAGCTAATATGTCACAACCACCTCCTTTTTTAAATGAAGTAGGTGAACCTAATCTACCTTGGAAGCACTGGATATGGTTACTAAAATCTTATCTCATTGTTATAGGAGAGGAAAAATGATCCCCTCTGTGTAAACTACACACCTTACTCTAGAAGTAGAGGGTCGGAAAACTTATGACAACATCACAGTGTCCTCTCAGGACAAGGAAGAAAGTGATGGGGATGAAAATGTTTACCAAATTGCTGCGAACAAGTTAGAGAAACATGTTGGCAAAAAGATTAATGTGGTATTAAAGAGGCATAAGTTCTTTTCTATAGTACAAGCAAAAAATGAAAAAGTTCAATTGTACATCGCAGTACTGAAAGGGCTATCTAATACTTGTGAATTTGAAGCTGGAACAGATTCTCTGTTCAGAGATCAATTAGTCAAGTGCACAAATAATCCCAAAATTCAGGAGAAATTATAAGTGGTGAATTCTGATCTGAAAGAAGTTATTGATATTGCGGTGAGTGTGGAACATACAACAGATTGCATGAAAGAAATGAAGGAAGTAAGTGATGCTAATACGGAGATGAATGTTATAAATAAACATGATCCTGGTAAAGACGGAAGAAATAAAAACCTTAATCAGTCATTCCATGCAAGCAAACGCAAGTTTTATAGATGTGGAAGCCCTAATCAGTTAGCTAACAATATTTTTTGTGAGGCCAGAACAGTGGCATGCCTCAAGTGTGGGAAAAGAGGTCACTTGGCTAGAGTTTGTCAAGAACAGCGTTCCAAACCAGTGCTGACTGTAGAACAGGAAAAACCATGAGAAACTAAATTGTTATGTTAATGGGTGTCTTATATAGCGCTCGGCTACTCCAAGGAGTGTCCCGGCGCTTTCTGACCCAAGACTGAAAAAAAAGCAGGGAGCATAACAGTTATTGAGTATAGAGCCATGTTTTCAAGGCCTTTCTAAAAGCCAGTAGATTTGGAATGAGGCGCAGCTCGACAGGAAGGGAATTCCACAGTTTCGGGGCGAGATACTTAAACGAACGTCCACCTGTCCTAACTTTCCTGATAGATGGAACCGTTGCCAGGCCAAGAGATTCAGATCTCAAAGATCGAAATGGCTTGTAAAAGGAAAGCCGTTTCTGGATGTAACGGGCACCAACCGAGTAGAGTGCCTTATGAGCCAGTGTGAGGGCTTTGAATGTAATCCGCTTCCTGACAGGGAGCCAGTGAAGGGACAGAAGCAGCTCCGAGGCCCTAGCATGGCAGGGAAGGCCAAAAATGGCCCTTGCTGCAGAATTTTGGACTACCTGTAGTTTGTGCAGTAGATAGTCAGGCAAGCCAAGGTAGAGGATATTTGAATAGTCAAGCCTAGAACAAATCAGAGCCTGTACTGTCGATTTCCTGTGCACAAGAGGGAGAAGTGGAAGAAATTTGCGCAGTATTTTTAACAGGCCGAAACAGGTACTGGTAAGACCAGTGATTTGAGATTTCAGTGATAAGGTGTTGTCGATTTTAACCCCCAGATTTTTAGCAACCAGAGAGGAAGCCGAGGGGGGTGACATACTCACTGGCCACCATTCCTGCCATGGCGGGTCTACCTGACAACCAAAAAAGAGCACCTCCGATTTATCGGGGTTGCACTTGAGGCTGCTTCGCTGGAACCAGTCGAAGACAGCCCCAAGGCAACCCCGGATGCTCGCCCCATCAAACTCCATGCCCTTTTTACAGGTGAAGAGCAGCTGGGTGTCGTCAGCATATGATATGATCTGGGCACCCAGAGACTCTGCCAGCACCGCCAATGGAGTCATAAAGATGTTGAAAAGGGTTGGGCTAAGCACCGACCCTTGGGGAACTCCAACATCCATCGGCGGCACCTCTGCAGAGTACGGGGGTGCCCAGACCACTTGTCGACGGCCTTCTAGGTAAGATCTAAACCAGCTCAGCACCGTCCCCCTGAGACCGACCTCGTGAAGTCTCCACAGGAGGGCCTCATGTGGGACGGTGTCGAAGGCCGCCGACAAATCCAACATCACCAGCATAGCTCTGCCGCCTGAGTCGAGAGCTTCCTTGATGGCCTCATTCACTTCCAATAGAGCGGTCTCAGTACTCAGATTGGAGCGGAAGCCTGACTGGGTAGACTGGAATAACCCATGGTCTTCAAGGAAGGAGGAGAGCACAGAATGGACGTGCTTCTCAGCGATTTTAGCTAGACTGGGCAGGAGAGATATGGGTCTGTAGTTGACATGCTTTTCCGGGTCAAGGCCAGGTTTTTTCAAGAGTGGAACAACCATTGCCTTCTTCCAGGCCGGCGGTACAGTGCCAGTTGTCAAAGACAGATTCAGAACAGGATTAATTAACACATTCATAATGTTGGCGTTACTGGCTAAAAAAGTCGCCGGACAGGGGTCCAAAGGAGAGCCTGATTTAATCCTGAGTAGGAGATCCAGAGATGCAGCTTCCGATAAAATTGGAAACTCTGATAAAGTGGGACAGGAGTCAGAAAAAAAAGACGACGAATTACAGTCTGTGAAGGGTGAACTGAGAACAGGGGGAGGGAAAGATTCTTGGATCGTTTTGATTTTTGTCGTGAAAAAAGTAGCCAACTCAGTTACCCAAGGTTCAGAGAACTTGTATTGTACTGTACTGGATTTAGGAGAAACAAATTCTTTGACAATGGCAAAGATTTCTTTACAAGAGTTTGAAGCTGATTCAATTCTGTTTGCAAAATAGTTCTTTTTAGCCTCCAGAATATCGGCATGATAGGACTTGATGGAAGATTTGTATGCAGACTTAGTTTCTGCATCATATTGCTTCCGCCAGAGTCTTTCGGCTAACTTGCAATTACGCCGAGTCAGAGCAAGTGATTCTGAGTACCAAGGAGCAGAGCTACGCTTGGAAGATGAACGGGGCGTAGAGAGTGGGGCAAGGTCATCAAGCCTCCCGATCAGCCATCTCTGAAACGTCTCCAGGTCCTTCTCCAGATGACCGGATAGAAAACAGGGATGTTCCTGATACGCTTGAGCTAAGCTTTCGGGAGTGATTTTATGATACGGTCTACTGGGGTGCCCAAAATGGGTAGAATTTATGCACAATGATTTACTACTGCCCTGAATGGAAAAGCTGATCAAAGAGTGGTCCGACCAGAGGACAGGTATGGAGCTGATTTTAATCAGGGGGATGGTGGAGAACACTTGGTCCAGGGTGTGACCTTTATCATGGGTCGCACTCGAGATGTAAGGAGTTAGACCAAGAGGATCAGTGATGTCCTTGATTTTAATAGCATCATTGTCTAACTCAACATCCATATGGATATTAAAATCCCCTAGAATGACACAGTGTGCAACCTTCAAACAGAGCGTGGTGACAGCAGATTGAAACTCATTAAAGAAGGAACCCCGTAGGCCAGGAGGTCTGTAAATCAGGAGCCCAGTAAAAGATTGATGAGGGGATAGAGTAATGGAAAAAGCAAGCGAATCACAGCCTGAAATAGGTAATGATGGTAAAATTGCACAGGCAAAAGATCTTTGGACTATAAGTGCGACTCCACCGCCCCTACCCAGTACCCTGTCCTGTCTATACAATGTATAGTCAGATGGAATGGCAGTTGCGATATCAGGATTTGAAGACTCATTAAGCCAGGTTTCCGTAAGCATAAGGCATAATGGTTTTTCTGATGACAGCAGTTCAAAAATGTCAAGGGCATGCCTATGCAAAGAGCGGGTGTTAAGTAATAGACATTTAAAGTTATTAGGGGGGAGTAGTTGGGGTCTTTCCAGAACCCGATATATGTAAGGATACCACCCACATCCTGGACAACAGCTTTTCCCATTGTAACGGTGCGGGAAGACCTGCCGACATGAGGTAGTATTAGTATTGAGAAATAATAAGTCAGCTGCAGAGTAGGTAAGCCTGTGACCAGAGCCTTCTGCCGCGTCGTCCGCTGCCGTAACGCGGACGGGCGCAGATGGGCAGGACTCTGGCACGACTCCGGCGCAGCTCCGGCGCGTCCGCTGTACGCGTCCGCTGCGCGGAGTCATCCCTGACTGTTTTTATGACGCTGCAAATCGCGTCACGAGCCCAACCCGACCCAAGATGGCCGCCAAAACCAGATCCCTGCCCTCGGCGTCAACACTCAGCCGAGAGCAGGTCCGGAGCAAGAGGGGAGGGGGTGAGAAGGGGTCTGAAGCGCTACTAAGCGCAGGGGTCACAAAACACCTATTGAACTCAGGTGTGGACACCGTGCAAAATACAAATTCCCAGTTTAAAAACAGTTATATTTGTAATGACACAGTGCAAAATACAAATTCCCAATTTAAAAGCAATAGTATTAAAAAACAAGAGGAAAGGCAAGAGACCTCCCGGCTTCCGCCTCAGGAGGGGGAAAATGAGTGCTAGGTCAGAAATTGGTTTTCCAGTTATAAAATGGCAATGAAGTTATGAGCTTTTCTTCATGCTGAATCACTCTTGACAACAAACAAGTTACAGTATTTGCAGACTGGTGTTCACCTTACACCCTGGTTGACAGGAATGTCTTCCCTGGACCGGAAACAAGCATCCTGGGTCCGGTTTCGGATTCATAATCCTCATCAGCCAGGCTATCATGAATCCAGTGGTAGAGTGAGCAAGGGACACTTGGCAGTTCGGTTAATGTAAGTGAGATGCAAAAAAGTGTCATTTGTGATTCTTATTTCCACATTGTAATTATAGACTCAGGATAAGTTGGATTTTAGAATCATGAAAGTTTGTTATTGATGGCAGAAAATCTGCAATCATGACAAAAATTCATTATTCCTAAGTTTAAGGTTAGGGGAGGCAAAGGGGTGTTCCGTCATGCAAAATACAAGGAGAACCAACCAACTCATATGTTATTGGAAGTTAACCAATAACACATTGAATGACCATTTCCACTGGGAAAAACTGATATTAAAGAGAGTAGCTGTATTTTGAGGGGGTACTGGGAGGGAACACCCCTGGGGTTGGACTGGGACAGAAACCATGCCAAAGTACCAAAATCGAAGTGCAACTTATTTGCAAATTGAGTATTATAAATAGCGTTCCACATTTATAAATCAAGCAACTCTGATCTTTGTAAGACATGCTGTCTGGGTGGTCTCTATCAGGTGGGGAACTTCAGGCATTCTGCTTGTTATAGCAATATATTGGGATAGTAAGAAAATGCTGCAGTAAAATTCAGTATGTTCCACCCCTATCAAAAAGATTAAAACATTGACACATCCCCGCTCTTCCAATCTCAATTTGCTATTTGTCCTTCCACCCTTCTTTTGATGGGATGAAAGGATTCACAATGCACTTTGCACATCCCACTAATCTTGTAACATTCCTCCAGTCTGGCCCCACCTATCTGCCTAATCTATTGCCCTCATTGTTTAAGGCAACTAAACCATCTTATTCTGGGTTGAAAAATATGATTAATGAGGCATAACTGTTGTCCATCTAGCCTTGAAATTTCGGAACACCTTGCACGAGGACCTGCGCAAATGCTCCAATCTGCTCCGCTTCAGAAAACTCCTAAAAACAGTATTATTCAGAGCTTAAACCTTTCTGCCCATGTTCATCTGACTTTCCTGCTACAATAGTGTGGAGATACCCCTACGGGAGTGATTCCTGCGCTCTACAAATCCCACACATACAATACAAACAGTGCCTGTTAACAGGCAGATTCATCTTTCAAGATGATTATTCAAACTGGCGAGAAATGGAGTACACACACATTTAGTGCATTAACAACTCAAGAAATTTATTGGAAGTGATAGAGTTGCATGATGCACACAAATCATCATGCTCCTTAACATGCTCAGGATGTAATTTAGGAAGAAGAGCCCCAAAAAGTGGGGAAATTGAGAGTAAGGAAATGCTGGACAGAACAGTGGGAGAGCAGTGTGAGGAAACAGGAGAGGCAGAGGAGAAGCCCTGGGAGCCGGGTCTTGTTTTGCCTTTGACCAGCTTGTATCCTTCTTACATGGTGTCTAATGTGCCAGGACCCACCAATCAACCTGAGTATCATTCCAGGACAGCCCGGTAGGGTCTAACTGTGTAACAAGTACCCTAATCCCAGTAGATCAGAAATACCCTTTTCTAGATCAATGATAAGTTCAGCACTTGCCTCATTGGTTCTGGTAAAAGTCACAGTGCCTTAGAAACATCCGAATTTCTCTCACTACCTCTCTCAGGCTTGTCCATAGATGCAGTTATTATATCTGACTAAGATGTTCCTCATCTCATCTTCAATCCTGTCTATATCGCTCTGTGACCCATTAAAGACAAACTTTTCTTTTATTTCAGCCAGACCTCTCCCACCAATGTGTAGAGCAGTACAAACTGTAGAAGCTTAACTGTACTGTGTTCTGTACCCCGGATGGAGTGTATTTGAATATACTCCAAAAACATCAAAATTAAATTCTTGCCATCAGAACAAAGCTATCATGTCCCCAGATTTAACTAATTTGCTTTCTTAAGTGCTGCCCACATTGTGGTCCACAATGTGGAATGAGGCCAATGATGCTGGATCCACATAATTGTTGGAACCAGTAAAAGTCATGGTCGGTTCATAGAAAAAGCAACTAAATATATCCCAGGACCTATTAAAACACAAAACAGAGGCAGGAATACATCCTATAATAGCTGACTTGTTTAAGCAAGAGGCTTTGATGTGTAATGCAAATAGGCGTAACACTCGATTTTGATGAAATGGAAAGTGAACATTGCCATCATGTGCTGATTTCTGCAGGACCCTAGTGCAAGTAATATTGTCGCTATTTCCTGCAACTCACAGAGACTCAGTTTGTCACAGTTCTAACCCTCTAATCTGCCTTCTTTTCAATCCCTATACAGGAAGGGAGATCGTACCTTTTCACTGCTGATGATGTCTCATATTACATCACTCATGACATGGCCAGTGACATCACTGATGACATCACTGATGACATCTCAAATGGCATCACTCATGACATCATCCACATGATAATATGATGCATATACTGATGCTCTAATATAAACTTTGATACACCCATTCTAAAATGCAGACTATTTTTGAAACCATACACAGATGGATGCCATATACTACATACCACTCACTATTTCCTAGGTCTACACATACATCCAGTCACTTATAGATGTAGTTACTCATCAATATATGACAATAATATGCACTCATACATCTATACATGCAGTCACACTCTGCCACTCATCCATAGAGTTACTCACACACCTAGTCAGTAATGCAAGGAATCAATCGCATACCCATTTACTCATGTATACAGTTATAACCACCAACTCCATTATTTATAGACATACCAAATCAATTATTTATACAGATACTAACACATATTTACTGTCTTATAAATCAGTGATAGAAGGAGACACTTATTTATACACCCACTCTTCAAATAATTTACTCTCCCATATAGTCATTTATATACTCCAACACTCACATATAGTGCTTTAAAGCATATGTAGTCAGTCACAGATATACCACTGAGACATTCATTCACTCACCAACAAACCCATACACACACTAACTCACCCATACAACCCTTCCCAGATGCACTTTTGAATCCATACAACCAGTGAATCCCCCACTCAGACATCTATGCACAGACTCACCCCCCCACCCAGCTACTCAGACACTTAGGGACCCATACAGATACTTAGACAACAAATCAATAACCCATATAGACACTCATATAGCTATTTATCAACACATGCAGTTGCTTACACACCAACTGAGAGACTAATACAGACTTTCACACAGTTTAGTCACTAACCCATGCATTCAGTAAGACACGTTCAATCAGTCACTTATACAGTCAGTCACGCACCTATTAAATAATCCCTTCAGGCACTTGTAAATGCATTCATTCTTCAATACACCTTGGCATAGATATATATAAAAAATATTTAAACTTTACAGAAACACACATTCACTGGATGATGTCATGAGTGATGTAATGAGTGATGTCATTTGAGAGGCCATCAGTGATGTCACTGACCATGTCATGAGTGATGTAATATGTGACATCATCAGCAGTGCATTGCGGGCGCACGAGTTATAGTTAGCTCAACTTACTATAACAGGCACATTTCTCTGGTTTTCTATGAGCCAAATGTCCAACTAACTATAACGTCCCTGAAACCTATGGTTTTTCAGTGAATTTCTAAGGTTTTTTAAATGCTAATTCCTAACTATAACGTCTGTAAAACCTATGTTTTTTTCCGTATCTATACATATATATAGATATATATTCACTGAAAAAACCATAGGTTTCCGGGGTGTTATAGTTAGCTGGACATTTCACTCATACAAAATCATTGAAATTCCTCTGTTATAATTAGTTGTACTAACGGTAACTCGTGCACCGGCAATCTACTGCTGATGATGTCACATATTACATCATTCATGACTTGGTCACAGAGTTACAGTTAGTACAATTAATTATAACGGAGGAATTTCAATGGTTTTGTATGAGTGAAATGTCCAGCTAACTATAACACCCCTGAAACCTATGTTTTTTTCCAGTGAATTTCTGAGGTTTTTTAAAAGCTAATTCCTAACTATAACATACCTGAAACCTATGTTTTTTTCAGTGAATTTCAAAGGTCTTTTAAATGCTAATTTATAATTATAATGTTAATTAAACATATCTGTTTTTTTCTGTTTTTTTAATTTTCATCCCATTCTCAACTTAGTAAAAACTGCAAACTCTTTCATTAATTCCTTCCGCCAACAAAATCACCACAAACCAGAACCACAACTAATGCAAATGATATACAAACTAGGTGTTCTCGTTGAAAAAAAACACGAAAAGACCACTTCCCCATATTTTCAACAACAAGCCAAATCTGCAATGCTACCTAAAAACAGGCGATAGCCCCACTTACCAGTAACAAATTAACATCAACATTTATATAAGAAGGTTCACTATCTACTGCGTGAATTACACTCAACTCACACCCATATCTAATGACGAATATATTATAGACGTACTAATCATACAGCTCCGACACCCAACAAAATCACAACACCCAGCGCCACCAACAACGCAACCACTCCCGAACAACTCCCCCCCTACTACCTCAGAGTCAGCGCAAAACAGGACAACGGACCTTCCCAGAATACCATATCCCCTCAACCGCACAATAGCTGAATGTTTGGAGATGTGGCGACCAACTATGTATAAAGGGAACTCGCACATCAACAATAATTCACTTAGACACTGGGGAATATCTCGGTCATGTAGCTGTGTTGTCCCCCCCCTTGAAGCGGAAGCGGAGTAGGCTGGTCCAATGTACGCAACTCCAGCGTAAGAGTATAAATACAGAGGCCACGCCCTGTGCGTGGTTCACTTGTACGAAGACAAAAGAATCTGCCAGAGCGGTGGCCCTCACCCTGCCACATGTTTGCCGCCATTACCACAGGCCTCCTCAACACAGGCCCCCTGCGAACCCAGCACACAGCACCACAGACTTATGTCTATATCGACTATTGCCTTAGATCTACACTGCAGACGGGAGGGTTCACAACTTGAATTCAGATTTGGATCTATATTATGGACAACATTGAATTAAGCCTTGATTTATTTAATTCAGAGACAATTGTACTCTGTGTCCTCAGATTTTATTAAAGGATGTGACAAAAAGCATTCGTCGATGTCTCTGCTGACTACTGCCTTCGATCTACACTGCGGACAGCAGGATTCACAACTTGAATTCAGCTTTGGAACTACACTACGAACAGCATGGAATTCAGCCTTGATTTATTTAATGCAGAGACAATTGTACTTTATGTTCTCAGATTTTGTTATAGGATGTGACAAAAAGCATTCCTCAAAGTCTGTGCTGACTACTGCCTTCGATCTATACTGTGAACAGCAGGGGTCACAATTCAGGTGGAATGACGATTGCAGATTAAGCATTCCATTAGGCAAGAGACATTGTACCAGTGCGGGCCGCCCGGACCACGCATCATCGCAGGGTGCGCACGCACTGAGCTTTAAAGGAACTACTATCTCAGTGCACAATAAGTCATCGCCATGTGGCTGTATTGAGGCAGAATTCAATAGAGAAAAGACATTGGTCCGAATGCGGCCCCCCTGGACCACGCTATCACTCAAAAATCGAATTGATGCAGAATTCAATAGACAAAAGACATTGGTCCGAGTACTGCCCTTCCCAGGGACCACACATCATCGCAGGATACATACACGCTAAGCGCCAAAGGTACTACTAACTCAGTGCATCATAAATCATCGCCACGTGGTCTTATTAAGGCAGAATTCACAAAACAAAAACATTGCTACCAGTGTGGCCCCCCCGGACCACGCATCATCGCAGGTTACGTACACGCTCAGTGCCAATGGTACTACTAACTCAGTGCACGATAAGTCATCGTCACGTGGCCGTATTGAGGCAGAATTCAATAGACAAAAGACATTGGTCCGAATGCGGCCCCCTGGACCACGCATCATCGCAGGGTACGTACAAGCTCAGCGCCAAAGGTACTACTAACTCAGTGCACGATAAGTCATCGCCATGTGGCCGTATTGAGGCAGAATTCAATAGACAAAAGACATTGGTCCGAATGCGGCCCCCTGGACCACGCATCATCGCAGGGTACGTACAAGCTCAGCGCCAAAGGTACTACTAACTCAGTGCAGCATAAATCATCACAAAGAAGAGTGAACAGTTTCATGTCAGCAATGAGGCATACTATCACTCGAAAATCGAATTGATGCAGAATTCAATAGACAAAATTCATTGGTCTGAGTACTGTCCTTCCCACGGACCACACATCATCGCAGGGTACATACACGCTAAGCGCCAACGGTTCTACTAACTCAGTGCACCATAAATCATCGCCACAAGTCCTTATTAAGGCAGAATTCACAAGACAAAAAACATTGCTACCAGTGCGGCCTGCCCGGACCACGCATCATGACAGGCTCCACAGAACCTTGTTGCTTCAGGTGCCACTAACTCAGTGCACCATCGTTGGTTGCACACACGCTAAATTACCAATACTGTGCAGCTCTACTCAATGCCACGTGGCCGTGGACCCTTGCTAACCGCTGCCTCCTGCCTACACTGCGGTCATCAGAGCTCACAAATAAATTGACTCTTCATTCATTATTTGCAGAGTGCAGTACCAAACTAAGTATAACGTCCCTCAAACCTACACAATATCCCTTTAGTATCCTTCCTTCAAGAACTTCTTTTATATCAGTTATAGGTTTAGTACAATAACCAAATTCATCCTGCAAGTCCAAACGAACACTGAATAGCAGTCAACACTGCGGACAGCACAGCTCACAATTTGAACAATAATGTCCCTGAAACCTACATATTTCTACAATGTATTCCATACATGTTTCATCTTTTATTTGAATCGTGATTGCAGATGATGCAGTCCAGTAGGCAACAGCCAGTGCTTCCAGTGCAGCCCTCTCGGACCATGCATCATCGCATGTTGCGTACAAGCTGAGCGCCAGACGTACCACTAACTGAGTGCACCATAAATAATCGCCACATAGCCTTATTAAGGCAAAATTCAGTAGGCAAAAAACATTGCTACCAGTGTGGCCTGCTCGGACCACACATCATCGCAGGCTCCACACAAGCCGCCGCTACCTCAGCGCAAGTCATGAACCTTTTACGAAAGAATCTTTTGTGTATTATTACACCTGTAGTGCTCCTACCTTTGTGCAGCACAAGTCATAAACCATTTATGATGGAATATCTGTGTATGATATGATGATTACTATTGTACTTGTTAGCAATAGCAACGATTTCCGAAGGCTGGCTTACACTCACCCCACGTTCACCCAGGACAGACATCACTAGACATGTGACCCTGGTAATAAAATGGAGTCGAGCGGATGTATGACGTTACAACACACACTTTTACAACGCATACCTTTACAGCGCATTTTTTACAACGCAACATCCATTACAACGCATTCCAGTACAACGCATGCCATTACAATGAAATTTTTTTAATTACATTTACAACGCATACCATTACAACACATAACATTACATTGCATGTTTGGTAAGTATTGGATAGTGTAGGGGTAAAAATTACTATTCTAACTCCAGGGGGTGCAACAGTAGGGTAAGTGTTGGATAGTGTAGGGGTAAAAATTACTATTCTAACTCAAGGGGGTGCAACAGTAGGGTAAGTGTTGGATAGTGTAGGGGTAAAAATGACTATTCTAACTCCAGGGGGTGCAACAGTAGGGTAAGTGTTGGATGGTAATGTTATGCATTGTAATGGTATGCGTTGTATTGACTGCGTTGTAATGACATGTGTTGTAGTGGTGTGCGTTGTAGTGTCATGCGTTGTAATGGTTGCGTTGTAATGGCATGCGTTGTAATGGATGTTGCGTTGCAAAAGTTTAGTTGTAATGGTAGTACGTTGTAAAAGTTGCGTTGTATAGGTTGTTTCCCGAGTCGAGCGCATGTGCCCGTACCCACTTCATCTATCAATCTGTGTCTATATATTCATTATGTTTGTAAAATGTTGCCCCTGGGCCCTACCACATTACATTGTGCTGTAAACAGCGTATGCAACCATCTTACCTCTGGCAGTAGGAAAAACTTCGGTTATGTAACTTTCTCTCGCTCATTCTACAAGTACGAACGTAGAAACTGGATCATCAGAGTACTGCAAGCAAAGTGGATAGTAAATGTATAAGTGCCTGCGATTGCTGGAGGATTTTTTTGTAGCATATTTATAGAGCGCAAACTTGACCCAAAACTCTTTCAGCGTTTTACATGAGCACCATATTTACATTACATTTTCAGGCATGCAGAGATTATGTGATTTGTCTACAATGACAGGATGTGGACACGACTCCGAGGCTCGAACACTTATTTCCAGCACCAAGTTCGACAGCATACCCGAATGACCACAGAAGTATATATATGAGCTGCCCTTCATGTGCCAAAAACTGCAACCTAAAGCTTTCATAGCCCTGTATTGCTACAGCTACAACACTCTGCTGAATGTGCAATAAACATTCATATTCACAGAAATGCGTCATGTCCACCATCTGTTATGTGTGAAACTATGGATGAATATAGGGTCCGTGATACCCCGTTTGTTCCATGTTAGTGATGTTATGGGACTTCACTGACATAATGACACATATGCGTTTAAGACCCGGGTGACAACAGCACAACAACACGGACACCCGTAATCAGTTGATTTCTCAAATAGCTCACGACGGAGCCACGCCCATAGCTCCGGAGTCATTCTTTACAGCCTCACGCAGCACTGGCATATGTCAGGCCAGCCCACTCCGCTTACGCTTACAGGAAAAGAAAACAACACTACATGGCCCAGATTTTCATTGTAGTGATCTGCTAGTTACAGGTCTAGTTGTCAGAACGGCACACACACTCTCTCATGGCTAGTATACACCCACACCACACCCATCCAGCACAGGCGTCACAAGACACGTGACCATACCAATTAAAAAGACCGGGCACACGTGCTCTAAGCCATTTTAGAGTTGCTTCCATCGCAAGCACTGTGATGGCCCGTCCTGGTGGACACCTCTTGTAGGCCCGAACCACCAAATAGGGGGGCCCACCACCACGTGCTTGTCCTCTTTGATCACTGAGTTAGTGGTACCACAAGGACTGAGCGGGTGAGCAACCTGCAATGATGATTGCTGCACGAGTATGTCCTTTGCCATAGTGATATCAAGACTCAGCACCAAATGTGAGACTTATTGGTGGCAGAGCGGGACTGCATGATGTAGAAGGTACCCTGTCCATGGTGAGCAGTGAGGCCTAGGTGCACAGTGGAGGGAGTAGATGGGGTGTAGCAGACTGGATACAAAAAGGCGACACTGAGATTTAGGCATACGCAGTCCTATATACCCTGTCTTATTGTATTTTGATTTTTTTTTCAATAGCAGGAAAGTTTTTATAGTTGGCCAAATGTCCGTCGCTCCCACATGTGTAGCAAAGTAGATGAGTATTCACTTGTTTATACTATGTACCCTTAAATTTACCATCTTATTTTTACAACCTATCCTTTCTCAGTTGTTTGTGCATTGCTGTGCGCTGTACGGCTCCTGCCTTTGTTTCATCACCACCCCCTTTTCTGAATCATTTTGTTGCAGTGCGCAGCACTGCTCACGCAGCGCAAGACATTTTGTAAGTGAAAAAACGGGGATATGAACCTAACCTACGAATCGCACATGGTCGTGCGCGTGCGTTACCTTCCGTGCTACCCCATTGGCCTTTGTGTGTGACTTATTCTAAAAGACTGCACGCAATTAGCCATAGGCGGGCGCATTGCTCTGCCCATGGCCTATTGGTGTCTATTACGCGCTTGATGCGTGTAATAGACTCCAATAGGACATGGGGTTTCAATTATCATGCCCAGACATGGGCATGATGATTGAACCCATGTGTATGGCTGCGCACCACTTGTTTTCTATAACCGGATGGAAAACATTACTACTTCTACTAATTGCTGATAAATCTAAGCCCATTAAATAAGTTGGAAACGTACAGATGGTTGTGTTTTTAATGGGGGACGGGAGGGGTGTGAGGGGGCAGTGTTATTCTACTCCACATTATGATAGTGGCATTTACCAGTCATAACATATTCATTCGTGTTAATCCTGATAAAGAATCTGTCTCATACATAATAATTTCTGCAATATCACTTTAAGTTCAACTCTACAATAGAATAAGCATTTGAAATGCAATAGGTCTCACATTATTAAAGTTGAACTATTGGTGTTGCATTATTTAGCAATGCCAATAGCTCAAACTTTATTAATGTAAGCCCTATTGTATTGCAAATGCTTGTTTTTAAGGAGGTATGGTGTGTTGGGAGCATCAAAGTATGTAGACACGATTGTGACATCCGTGTCACAGCTCGTGGCTGCTTAACGTCGCTTTCAGAATGTTATGTTTTAAATATGAGAAGGTTGAGAAGTAGAAATGAACGTGTGTTCAGGCATTCATGCTTTAAATTTGCTGCATACAACACATGTTCAGAGGATCAATTGAAATCAACAGAATTACCGTCTCTGTCTTTTCATTCCTGCATACTGGAATTTTCTACAATTACTAATTCTCTACTATCTTTTAGATGTTGAGCTTCCGTGTGCACTATGTCCCGGCACGTGGTGGGAGACACATCGGTGACAGAAAGGTGAGCTGCGAATATTATCTTCAGTGTCACTGTTAGATTTGGGGGTCTCTAGTTGGCACAGGTAGGTACTTGTGACAAATAGGCACCTTCTCCTCTAGTCAGGATAAGGGGATTACACTCCTAAAATAACCCCTGCTTACCCCCTTGGTAGCTTGGCACGAGCAGAAGGACTTTACTTCAGAGGCGTTGTAAGTTAAGCAGTTGTGCCCACATACAGTAACCCAGTGACAACACTACAAATGGACACGACACAGGTTTATATAAAAAATAAGTAGACTTTATATAGAGATACCACAAGACCATAAACAACAAAAATACACACTATGATCACTTTAAGTTGGTAGATTTAAGCTTAGTTCAGATCAGTTCTTAGATGCAACACTCTGCGTCAATGTACCTTAAGTTGCGTTGCGCCTCCACGACAAGCAATGTTGCAGCGATGGGAAATGCGGCAAAGTTCAGATACAAAGAAATAAAGACGTGAAGATCTTCCAGATGCGGCACGCTTCTCGGGGATGCAAGAAGTTCTCGGTTCGATGCGTGGACTGCAGCGGCGACACTCTTACGATGCGATGGCAACAGCTCCAGTGGCGACGCTCTTCTCCCATGATGCGTGAAGCTTCCCTCGATGCGACAACTACGACGGCAACATCCAAGATGCGATGGCAGGAGCTCCGACGGCGGTGCGCTTCTCGAGGATGCGAGGTACTCTTGGTCGATACGGTGCAGTGTGACAGTTCCAGTGGTGACACCCTCCTTCGGAGTTGCAACGGCAGGCACAGCGACGGCGACACGCTCTGACCACGTTGCAAGATTCTTCTCCTGATGCGGTGCAGTGCGACAACTACAGCGGCGACACCCTCCTTCGGAGTTGTGATGGCAGCAGCAGCGATGGTGACATGCTTCCTCGTTGTTGCGGCACGCTTCTCTCCGATGCGGTGCAGTGTGACAGTTCCAGCTGCGACACTCTCCTTCGGAGTTGCGACGGCAGGCACAGCGACGGTGACACGCTTCTTCTTGTTGAGTCGCGCTTCCAGCTCCTTGCGACACGTTGTTTCTCAGAAGGCCCAAAACAGCAGAAGGCACTTCCACAAGAAGTCTGGGGAGCTGGGGGGTGAAGACTATTGTCCCTGAGACTTCAGCAGGAGGCAAGCTCTTTTCCAAGCCCTTGGAGATCCTTCACAAGTTGAAAGCAAAGTACACAAAGTTCCTTTCTCCTTCCTTTGGCAGTAAGGCAACCACTGCAGGCCAATCCCCCAAGCAGCACTTCAGCCTGGGAATAGTCAGCTTGGGAATAGTCTTTCCTCAGTTTCTTCAGGTTCCTCTCCTCAGTAAAGGTTTCTTCTTGTAGTCCAAAGTGATCTAATTTCATGGGATCAGGGTCCCAATATTTATACCCCAAAATATTTTGTTCTCTGAGGGGAGAGAGGCCTTTGCCAGTCCAAACCAGTTGTGAAGCACTCTGTTGACCAGACTTCTCCTTTCCTTTCACAGTCAGTGCAGGGCGTGCAAATCAGACGCTCCATAGGAGGTGGAGCCAGCATTGTGGAAGGCAAGTATAGTCCTGGAGCACTTTGTTTACAGGACTCCTTCTCTTCTTTCAGTGTGCAGGGCAAAGACATCAGCCACTCCCCAGGGGGTGGAGCCAGCATTGTGGAAGGCAGGCACAGCCCTTTCCAAGGTTCAGGTGCAACTCCTCCCTCCCATCTAGATGCAGATCTCTCTATTCACCACCGGGGGACTCAGCCTGTCTCCTGAAATTCCCCAGCCCTGTCACTCACAAAACCAGACATTGGAATACACAACCTAGCAGAGGCAGGTTTGAATGGTTAGACAAGCAAATATCTACTTCTAAAAGTGGTATTTGCAAACACAGAATGTTAAAATAAACTTTACTAAAAGATGTATTTTATTATTTTGAGTTCAGGCATACTAAACTCGAATTTCTACCATGTTCTCTGAGACAGTTAGGATTATAAAATGTAATAACTCTAATAGCCCATTCTGGCCTATAGAGAACAGGTAGCCTTGCAATAGTGAAAACCGAAAATGGCTCTAATTCACTATTAGGACATGCCCCACACATCAGGGCTTGTCCTATCTTATACTTACAATGCACCCTGCCCTTGGGCCACCATGGAGGTAACTGATATGAAGAAAAGGGAATGTTTAGGGACTGGGAAGTGGGTGCACTTGTCCAGTCAGCATGACAGTACCAGGCTGCACGCAGGCCCTGCAATGGTAGACCGTAGACACATTTTACAAGGCTGCTTCTGTGGGTGGCACAACCAGTGCTGCAGGACCACCAGCAGCATTAGGATTTACACGCCCTGGGCACACTCAGTGCACTAGTCTAGGGTCAGACAAGAACACCAAATAGCCAAACATGGAACCACTGATTAGTGCATCAATTAACAGTAGGGAGTACTTGCACTGTGGCACTGAATAGCAGTGGCACAGTGCCCAAAGCATCCAACACCAGCAAAAACACATGAGGCAACAGAAAAAATGGAAGGGAGACCCACGCCAATGGTGCCAGGTCTAACAGTCACTCTCTCACTCTCTCTCTTCCTCTCTCCTTTGATGAACAAATGACGCACAATCTTATCTTCCTTTTTTTCTAACAGGTTGTGTTTCACGAATTGGCGTCCCCCCCAACACCACCAAAGTTCAACGTCTGAGGAATCTGCGATGATGCGTGGCCATCCTAACAATGCCTGAGAAGGTTGCTTCGGCACGTGGTGGACCCTCATTGAAACACGCCGGTGGCACAAGGTGAGCAGAGAAGCTTCTTTCTGCAGCAGCAAGAAGTCACCTCTGGGCGGTGGGAGTGGATATTGTGCAGCAACCTGAGTGCGTAGGAATGGACAATCACCTCCGAGCAGTGGGAGTGGATAGGGTGAAGCAGTCTGGGTACGCAGGAACGGGCACTCACCTCCGGGCACTGGGAGTGGATGGGGTGCAGCAGTCTGGGTGCGCAGTAATGAGAAGTCACCACTGTGCAGTGGGAGTGCATGGGGTACAGCACCCTGGGAGGAAAAGAGTGCACAGACACCTCCTTGCAGTAGAAGTTGATGGAATACAGCAGCCTGGGTGTGCAGAGGCGTAACACAGAAATATATGTGTGCAGTTGTATGGACTCTGCAATTACTAATTGTCTACTATCTTTCAGATCACTAAACTTGCACTATAACCCGGCACGTGGTTGGACACACACCGGTGGCAAAAAGGTGAGCTGCGAAGATTTTCTCCAGTGTCAACACTCCCTCTCCTGCTCCCTCTCTTCCTTTCTCTCTCACACTTTCGATGTCTTTCTTCCTCTCTCTCTCTCTCTCTCATTCCTTCTTTCTCTCTCTTCCTCTCTTCACTCTTTCTCTCTCTCTCTTCCTCTCTCTCACACTGTTTCTCTTTCTCTTTTCAAGTTATGAACCTTGCTGTCCACAGTGCAGATTAATAAATCAAGGCTGATTTCAACTCTGTCCGCAGTGTAAATGCAAACCAGAATTCAAGTTGTGAGCTCTACTAAATGTAGTGTTTGCAACAGGTAAGCAGAGTGGCCTAGGTGCACAAGGTCTCCAATTAAACGCGGTGAGAACAAACAATATTGTTGTGCATAATGATGTGATCTCTCACCTTATTCAATTTCATCTATTAATCATTTTAAAGACCTGCTGGACCATACTGTAGATCTGAGCCAGCGGCTACTTCCCTACACATATCTCTTCAGCGCGGTCCTGTGAGACGGGTGGGATGCATCAGGCAGACTGCACACGTGCAAATAAGCAATATTGCCAAGTGTTATGTTATGTTGTGATCTTTGACCTCATTCAGTCACATCTCTGTCTCATTTTAAATACCATCTGTACCATAAGGTAGGCCTAAGCGTACGGGCAGCGCTGGGACCTACAGACTCCTGTTGAGGGTTATTCTGCAGGAGGGGTGGGGTGCAGTACCCTGAGTGTGCATGTGAGAAAAAGCGATGTTGCCATTCGTAATCATGTAATCTCTCACCTCATTCAATCACATCTATCTAATTTTAAGGACCTACTGGACTGTACTATAGACCTTAGCAAGCAACAAGCGCTGCCCTACAGACACGTGGCGTTGGGTTTTAGGACACTGTAGTTAGCTACTTACTGACTGTACATGCACACAGGCTCCCACCACTGCCTTACACGCGAACATTAATCTTCTAGCATACACTCTATTCCAATGTATATAAACATTACCATAACATATTATTATTTAACCTTGTGTTTTCTCGTGCACTCCAACTCCTCTTTGAACCACGATTACCACTAGCGATTGATCGTACTTCTAAAATGAAGGATGCACTCAACTCCTATTTTCTATCAAGCTTAAAATAAACATTCATTTACCTCCAGACGTTTCCACCATTAAATTATTTCTCTCCTTACAGAAATTCATCGATTAGCTGAAAGGGGCTGAGCGGAAACTCTCTCCTGCAATGATGCTGCGAGCATTCTAACACCTTCCATGGCAGTATCAAGACACCGTTCCATTGTGGAGACCTGCTCTTCCATACAAATGTACCCTGGACTTGGAGCTTGCACCAACACGTCGTGGGACACCAGTGGTGACAGGTGAGCTGTGAAGCCTCAGTGTGCAAGACGTACAATTGAGCACATTGTAGGGTAGGGACTGGGGTGCAGCACTCTGGGTGTACAGGTGCATACAAGCAATTTTCCAGTAAGTAATAATGTACGACTATATTATCATCACTTTAGTGACAGGAAACTGCCCCTAAAGCGACTATAAAGGGTTGATAACATGCCCTAGTAAATTCCCATCGAATTCCAGGTTCACAACAAAACCTGAGCTTCTAAGAGAATTCACAACAATATATTATGAACCCCTTATCACCACTTTAGCAGCGGTTTCCTGCCACTAAAACTGCGATAATGTTATTGCCCTTCCTTCATATTATGGCCCATATTATCTGGCTTCATGTATTTAATTTTAAGGACTTCTTAAACCACACTGTATCTCGCAGATCCCTGTGTCCTAGATAAACGAGTGACGGACAGTAAACACTAAGGACTGAGTGCAATAGGCCGACGCTCTATCTCCTCCCAACTCTACTCCTTTAACTCTCCCTCCCCTTCTCACTTCCACCCACTGCCCCTAACTTCCATTTTCAGTATGGTCCTTTCATTTGACCTAGCTTTCTTTACCTCTTCCACATAGCAGACATACTTACATTACATTTTTGTCTTGCAGGTTTCCTACGCTGCTTCCACTGGAATCCAATCCATGTTTTTTTAATTATACAGTTCTATTAAAGTTACATTTTTATTTATTTCTGTTTTAATAAAGGTTACTTTAAAAAAAAACTGAGTGTATACGTCTTCTTTTTCTGACTATTATTTATTGCGATAATCATCTGTTTATAGAAAATGTTAAAGTCAATACTATTTAACATTACAGTACACCTACAAAAAATAATGTAACTAACTGTCACGCACATGAATCCTGGGTAATTATACAACTGCAAGAGTTCTATGAGTGTATCACTTTATAAAACCGTACGTATTGCCCGTGTGATTACAAAACAAATAAGGCACTGCCTAGCACCAACAAGGCTTTAGGGACTGCCGAGGCACACTCTGCATATTTACATAAAAATCCTGAGTATGACGATCCCCGGACTTAATTTAGCCTCAAACTCCTCGAACAGTTAGTAAACAATACCCGGGAAGGTGGCGCTCTGCTAAACTGTAAAACGTCTCTGTACCCTTCCGTGCCCAATTCACATGTAACATTAAGACAGTACTGAATTTGTAAAAGAATAAGTACCGGGGCTCAAAGTTTTACTGAAAAAACAATGGTGTTTATGACTGGAAGTTTAATACCTAACATGCAGCTCCCCGTGGGAAAAAGCAATCGGTGTGCATTTTGAAAGAGAGAGCAGGTTTCCCTGCTCTCTTTTTCAAAATCCAAACCAAGTTTGCTATGGCAGGGCGGGACCCTCTGCTCCCACCCTGCCATAGCAAACAGCAGAGTCCCGAGGGTGTGCACCCGGAGACACTGCAGGACCTGCCCTTGGGGAATGGCAGTCCCAAGGGCCCTCGTCGGCTCCAGGAAGGGGGCCACGTGGCCCCCCGCCCACAATATAAAAAGCCCAGGGGGGTGCTGATCACCCCGGGTTTGGGGTGCCTTTGAGCCCCCCACACATTTGGGTTGGGGAGGTTCTTTGAGCCCCCTCACCCATGTATTTTACTGGGGGAGTGGCCTTTGAGCCCCCCGCATTATTTTGTAGCCCCGAGGAATGGTGGTCCCCGGGGCTAGGGAGCCCCTCTGGGCCCCCATCAAATTTAATATTTTAGCCCCTGAGATTTGGCCTCCCCGGGGGCTAATTTTTAAACAAGCGCAGGAGCCTGCGCTTAATTTTTATGTTTTTTATGGAGCATCAGTGCACCCTGGGCACATTTTTTTTTTAAAACACATTTTCTGGGCCCTGGGGGCCCCAAAGCAGGTCTAGAGGGTCAGGATATTTCACCCCTGCCCCCTTTATATGTTTTGCACACTTGTTCCACGGCACCAAGGCACAAAATGGCTGCCAACACTTCCTGGTTTTGAATGTTAACAAACAGTTGACAGCCGATTAGCATGCATTTCTTGATCGTAAGGGTGCGCTCAGGATGCGCGGATCCACCGCAGCCATAGATATATCTATGAGTTTTCTTTTGATTTTCTCAGCAACTACTGAACAAATTTACACCATTTAACCAAAAGGCACAAGTCTGTACCAAGGTCTACCTCTTTGCCAAATTTGGTGTAATTCCTTTCAGCAGTTCGGGCTGTAGCCGCGATTAACGGATCCGATGGAAAATTGCATAGGGAAAACACGTTTTGTGACCCCCCCTTTGATCTTAGGCCCGCTTAACAAATCACCCCGAGACTTTCAGGATAGGTGCGGACCGGAGCGGGCCACCAGTTTTGAAATGTCGCGAAGATTCGTCAACCGGTGCCAAAGTTATTCCAAATAGAATGTTGCGGATTTCCTATGGATAATAGGTCCTAACTATAACTATATATATATATATATATATATGGGATCCTGATGTAATATATATATATATATATATATATATATATATATATATATATATATTACCTACTGGCGGTCGCCAGTAGGTATATATAGTTAGGATTTTTTCTCTATGGGTTTTTTGAAAATTCTATGTCTAATAACTTTGGCGTTTGTGGACGGAATTGGCTGAAATTTTCAGGAAAATGGCACATTTTGTTTCTGAGCAGCCCCTGAAAATTTTGGGGGGGTTCGTCAAGGGGGGGCCGAGAAAAAAGGGGGGTCCCAAAACGCGTTTTTCCCATGTTAATTTCCATAGGGCGGTTGGCCTCACTTTTAGCCCGAACGGCTGAATGGATTTGCACGAAACTTGGCAAAATTGTAGGGACTGGTAGCCCGATGTGCCTTTTGTAGGTCTCAATATATGTGCTCCAGTGGATTTTGAGAAATTAACGTTTAAAAAAAGATATATATCTGTAACAGCGGACCGGGCAGCGGCCCAGGACGCGTACTTTTCGCGCAACGGAGCTTTGTGAAGCGAAGCTGATTGGTTCTCCGGCGTCTGTCAACATTCCAAACAGTCCGTAGCGGCCGCCATCTTGTCTCTCGGTAGGATCGAGAGACAAGAGGAGGCGAAAGCGAAGGGGCAAATGACCATAAGGGGGAATAGTAGATCCTCGCTGACCCCCTAGGTTTGATGTGGAGGTTTTAAAAGGGCCCCGCGGGGCAAAAAAAAAAAAATAATAATAATCGAACGGCTGAATGGATTTGCACGAAACTTGGCAAAATTGTAGGGACTGGTAGCCCGATGTGCCTTTGCTAGGTCTCAATATATGTGCTCCAGTGGATTTTGAGAAATTAACGTTCAAAAAAAGATATATATCTGTAACAGCGCTCCGCTTCGCGTACTTTTCGCGTTACGGAGGTTTGCGAAGCTGATTGGTTTTTCGGCGTCTGTAAACATTCCAAACAGTCCGTAGCGGCCGCCATCTTGTCTCTCGGTAGGATCGAGAGACAAGAGGATGCCAAAGCGAAGGGGCAAATGACCATAAGGGGGCATAGTAGATCGTCCCTGACCCCCTAGGTTTGATGTGGAGGCTTTGAAGGGGTCTCGCAGGGCAAAAAAAAATATACAGTTTTTTTAGTTTTTTTGCGTGGAGTGCGCCCGGTTCGCGAACCGGGAAGCGTTCTGGGGAGCGTACTTTCTTGAAAATTAGTGAAAAAAGTTAGAGTAAAATAATAATTGTGAGTGATCAGATGTAGGGTAGCTCTGAGAAGAGCTTTTGGGTTTATGGTACATTTAGGTACTTATAAGTAGGTACCAATGCACATTCTTAAATTCAGAGTGAAAACTCTGTTGCCCTCATCTGAGAAGTGAACTCCATCTCCTCTGTAGATATCTTGCATGTAGTAACGCAAGTTATTGTTGTACAGGGAGCCCATTCCATGGTCTCTCATGTAAGCTGAAACAGATTTGTTTACATGCTTCCTCGACTTCTCAATTTGTGGACAAAATTGGTTCGACCACCTCCATTTCTGTCTTTGGCATATATTTGAATATACCAAGGCAGTCTGAGGAAAAAGTGCCATCAATTGCTCAAAGGTGTCCTTTAAAAGCATTTCCAGAC
Source organism: Lissotriton helveticus (assembly GCF_964261635.1). Lineage (NCBI taxonomy): Eukaryota > Metazoa > Chordata > Amphibia > Caudata > Salamandridae > Lissotriton > Lissotriton helveticus. The sequence goes on along the minus strand of NC_136063.1, from coordinate 1,628,745,785 downwards.
CTACCCCAGTCAAAGTGCCCAAATCATTACCTCCACAGTGCACAATTAACAGGTCAGGTTTTGGCAAATGCATAAAGGTTTTCACCAATGGTATCAATTGGTGACATTTTAATCCTCTGTGGCCAAACCACTTAATTTCCACATCTTGTAAATTGAGGTTAGGTAAATTCCTGTTTTCAGCGTACCTTTGAGCCCAATATATGTAACTATGTCCAACAATCCAGACAGAAAACATGGTGAGAGAAGGTTCTGCTGCAGTCAGATGAAGTGTGGCAATGAAATGGCAGTTGAAAAAATGAGAGTGTAAAATGAAAAAAACTGAGGAGTTTCTGTGTTAATGAAGCAGTAAGAGTGATTGGTGGATTTTGATTGCTGAAAACAGAAAGTTAGTGTGCATGGATGAGTTCGTTGAAAGATGTATTTTGAGTGGCGAAGAAAAAATCATTAAATGAAAGAATGCTCTGGATATGCAGGTGCACTGAGAGTTCAGAGTTCAATTGCAACATTGTTGTGTGAGAGGTCTTGCAAGAGGTGGTTGCTATGCAGAAAAAGCAGAGAGGGGGCAGAGGGGGGAAGGGTTTTGCTTTGAAAAAAAGCGAGGGAAGGGTTTTGATTGGGTGACATGAGAGATATGTGTGAGGAATTACAGCATTTCTGTGCTTTTGATAGCTGCAGACTCTGGAGTGCATACCTTTTGCTCTGCTGAAGACAAATTGGTGTGTTTCTGAGACTGTTTTGAAACTCAAAGTATTTGCTAAGGTGAGAAAAGATTTCTTTAATTTAGATAGAAAATAGTGTGCTTTAAGGAGAAAATTATGAAGAAAGTTGTGTTTTTCAAATGTTGCTTTGTCTCAAGTGTTTCACAAATAGATTTTGTTTCTTTGAGAAATTGTAATTGGAGAAAATGTGAAGTATTAGTACTGACAGGGCTTTTATGTGCATAGGAGCTGTGGAGTGTTTTCAAATTATGACTTGTAAATCGTTTTTGAGAAAAAGCAATGGTTTTAATATTGATGAGAAGGACATAATGGTGTCTGCTTCTTTATAAGGTAATTGAGAGTCTCTGATGTTATTTTTCCCATTTCAATGTAAGAAGTTTGTCTGTGGAGCAAATTGCTTGTAAATATGCTCCCACCTGTGCATGGCAAATTTAGATTTTGAATGTTTCCGTTACATAGGCATGTTAAAGGTGACTGAAACATGCTGCAAAGGAAATCAAAAAATGCTTTTATGTGTCTTAAGGACATTTTAAGTAATTTCCCCATGTGCAGTGTTTTCAAATTATGAGTTGAAAATCGTTTTTGAGGTAAAGGAATGTTTTCAAAATTTATGTGCGCCATATGACCCCAAATTTCTTTTTCAGGGGTGCAGCAGGGTGTTCTTGAGACACCCCTGCACCGTCGGAAAAATTCGTAATTTGCGATGAGGTAATTGCTAATCGCAAATTGCACCTTCATTCCTATGGGCCTCCTGCTGCATGGAAATGAATGGGTAATTTGTAATTAGCAAATAGGTCATCGCAAACTAGGAATGGTAAAGAATCGCTATTTATTCCTTAAAGTTCGCTATTTAGGAAATGCAAAAAACTTTGATGATACATATGGCGGTTTATCTCTAACAAGATAAGAAGCATAGGGATAGATTTATGATGACTGGCGCATCACCAGGGATGTGTTAGTCATTCTGTGCCGCTGTTCCGTCACCTATGGTGTGCTGCATTTACAATGCGGCGCATCATGGGGCAAAAACAGCACAGATGCGTGACGTATCTGTGCCGTAAAGTTGGCGCATTGCTGGAGTTGTATCGCAAGTGTGATGAAGCTCCAGTAAGGTTGAGGGGTGCCCCTGTCGCAGGGTTTCTGTTCTGACACAGAACTGTGGACAGAGGATTGGAACCTCGGCGAATTAGGGTGTCCCAAAACTCACGTTAGTAATCAAAAACTCCTTAGTAAGCTAGGTACAGTGTCACATTGGATATAACAAACTCTCAATGTTTAGACAATCCAGAATATGAACTTATAGTACCTCAGGATACGTGGAACTCATGAACAGTCGGTCGTTATATATTTCTTAGAAACGAGAACATGGAGTTAAGAAGAACACATGTGTATTTGAAATGTTTATTTACTAATGCCGTCTTCTCAGGCGTAGTATCTTAGATTATACAAGTACACATATTATCAGTAGCAAAATTACCAGCATAGTCAATAGTACATAAAAAGCGAATGGTGACAGTATGTTAACATGCTGTAAATGAATAAGAGTTAGCAACACTTATAAGCAGCCGCGGGCCGTGGAGGGAGTTACGGTGGGCAGGGAGGCGGGGAGGGGGAGGGGCAGGGTGGAGAGGGCTCCACCCTGCCCCTCCCCCTCCCCGCCTCTCTGCCCCACCGTAACTCCCTCCACGGCCCGCGGCTGCTTATATCTCACCCTCCCTAATACACATAATATATTATTTGCTAAGAAGGTCTCTTTGTGTTGGTTTAGGGCGTGCCGATACTTTAGTGTCTTAGATTTGAAGGAATCACATCAGCATAGAAAAGATAATCCATATGCCGTGCTTAATATCGCCAACGGCATTGTGCCATAATATTCTAGCATGCGATTGCGGAACAGTGTCAGCAGCTGCAGGGCGGGAGCTTGCACAGGAGGGACATCCATATTTAAAAATGTAAAAAAGCACAAGAGCGTCCGCTGGTAATGCAAGTAAAAATGGGAATCCACGAAGCAGAGTGGAAAAAATAGAATGTAAGAAAGCAGGGATGACTCCAAAGATTTTCTCAAATTAAGTCACGAGACCACTGGTAACAATTTTAAAAAAGTGCGCCAGGCCCTTTGTGGAGGACGCGTTAGAGATAGTCCGAACCATCTTGCTGAAATGGAAAGGCGAATCTGTATTTAAAAGGGTCTGCACCTCTGTACGGGTGTTCGCTGTGTGAAGCACGAAAGTTTCACGGGCCGAACTCAAGGCCACCTCTCTCTGAGACAAAATAGCTCTTATTCTTGCCATGCCGTTGAAATGTGCTGCCAAGGTTGGTATTTGTGGCCAGATTGAAAACTCCCTATGTTCATGTGTGGGAGGAAATAGAACATTTCTGCAGCAAATAACCCGTTCATTTACTGTTACGATAAAATGAATACTTTTAATTAACCCAGAACAATCTTCATTATTGAGCATCAAATAACTACCATTTTCCAAGAACTTGAACGTGGGGATGATAGCAGGAACTGGTGTGCCTTGCAACACGCAAGCCATATTTGGTCGGTGTTTGTTGCATGAACCGTGTAACTGTATGTGCCTACACATTAGTGAATGATCTGGCGTCTCAGTGCATTCCTCTCCATTCAGATAAAGTTCTTGATCATCTTTGAAAATCTGTATGTGTATGGAAGCGACCAGACTTCATGAAGAAAACCACTACCTAAAGGTTAATAACGACCTATTGGTATATATTTCATACAATTTGAAAACTTATATAAAGCAAAAGGCAGCGTTATTAAACCGTGGATAAGGCACGTTGCCAAAGCAGTCAACCTTTTGGATTTATACTGGAAATGTTAAAGGAAGAATTACGGAGTAGGGCCTGTAAATCTTTAATAGACAACGAGTAAAATTACTCCAACCATCATATTCCTCTAACTCCGGGATAGTAGGGGTGTTTAATTTTTTAGAAGTAGCCAATCCAAAGCATTTGGTCTGGGAAATTGTTTCATTCACAAACCACATATGTTTTGGGATGAGACATGCACGGTGGAAAGCCTCAGTGCCTTGTACCTGCCAGGTTCGTGAACCCCAAACTGATGTAGATCCTGGATATTTTTACTCTGTATTACGTTAGCATTGTCTCATTACTGGTTTAAACGCCATTTTTCCTTTTTTGTAACTTCTGCACACGACACTTAGTTGTTGCTTTAGCTTTCAGCCTACCTGCGTCAAGATCTATGCCTGCTTCAAGCAGGCGCAGGGTTTTGATGTAGCTTTGTCCTATCTGATTGTAAATGCGGCACACCGTGGGTGGCAGAGCAGCGGTGCACGTTAACTGGTGCATCCCTGGGGATGTGCTAGTTAATATAAATCTGCCCCTTTACATTTAATTATGTGCAGGGGACACAGAGTAGGTGAGGTTTATCCAAGGTTAAGAAGAGATGAGTCCTGTTCAGTGAAAAATTGGAGATAGGCTTCAGTATATTATATACTTAAGTAGTGTGTTAAGTTTTTGATGACTGTTATTAATTTACTGTTGGGTAATAGTGGTTAATAACATTTTTTATTATATTTTACCACAGATTCAACTGCAGATTATTTCAAGATTTTAGGATGCCTAGCAAAGAAAGAGTAAGAAAGGCTGCAAAACGTCAAAGACAGCAGGACCATGGAATAATGCAGCAGTCCTCTAACAAAAAGATTTGTCAAGTCACCAAGAAAGCACCGGGTAAGAGTCGAAAAACAGTCATAAGAAATATGTGTAGTAAAAAAAATATTACTACAGAAAATGTTTCAGTCCAGAAAAGGAGAAAAAATTCAAATGGTAAGGAAAGGCCAATGAGAAATGTTACTGCTAGAGTAAAAGATAACTCTATGCATGAAAGTAGAAGGAAACAACAGTTTAGGGATATTCGTAAACGAATGTTCCGCCACAGGATAATTTGGAATTTGTTAAAAAATATTAAGAAAGGTCAGCAGAAAGTGTTTTTTTATAAGAGAAAAAAAATTGTTGAGAAAGTTATTGATCAGGCATTTGAAATTAAACGTAAGTTATTTATTTTGACAATCAATAGAATTAGGAAGCTAAACAAGGTAATTTATGATTTCAAAAGAAATAGTAGATGGAAGAGAATAGTTAATCGTAGTAATTTTTGTGAAGTTTTTTCTGGAGAATGGATGCATAGTTCAAGCTCTGAGGCATTTTTTAATGAGGAGAGTTATTTCCAGGATAATGATTTGGTGCATGCAGTTGACACCAGTGGTCGAGCTTATGAAGTGAAAGATGGTTGTCCAGTTGAAAAAGAAAAACTTGTGAGAACAGAGATAGAAGAGGTGTTAGGTAATGAGGTTTTAGGGAGACGTCCTAAGGGTCCTGTGTACACCTGGAAGTGTAGTAGTATTTGCAGTGTACGACAGGATTCCATCAATTTGCTTTGTGATTTTATACGGTCATTTAGTAAGAAACGTTTGAAGCAGAAAATGAAGTTGTTGCAAGAATTAGATCCTTGCAGAGTGAGAGAAGTGATAGGTTTGCATGGTCATTCACTGGCTTGTCTTTCCAGGAGAGTATGCCAGAGTGTTTTTCATCATTTCAGGATGCTAGCAGCGCATCATAATAAAGTGAGGAAATTAGTTAGAATGTTGTATTATGCTAAGAGTCCAGCAATTATGCTTAAACAATTATGCGCTGCTCTTTTGCATGGTTCTGAAATAGATGTGAAGAATATATGTGAAGAAATTGAGTTTTGTTACTTTGGAAGTAAAGAGGAGAATGTTGAAATTGACCAAGAAGAAGAGAGTAATGTGGAAGATAGTGTACAGGTTTCCAGTACAGATAATTTCCAGAGGGAAATTGCGACGTTTGAGGTGAAATCAAGTGAGAGGCCAAATTTCACTTGTGTGTGTTGTCGACGCACTTATTATAAGAATCAGACTAAGTTAGTGGATTTATATGGAAAAAGTGAAAGGGAAAATAATAGTGAACGGAAGGATTTTACAACATACTTGATGGTAGAAAATTGTTTTGATTTGGGATTGGATCAACGTGTGTGTACTTATTGTTGTAACAAATTAAATCAAAACCAGATGCCTGCTAGAGCAGTTCATAATAATCTGGAATTGGTTGAGATTCCTTCTGAATTGAAGGATTTAAATACTTATGAATCTATTTTGATTCAAAGTATCCATCCCTTTCAGGCTATTGTAAGAATGGAGCCAAAGACAGGGAAATTGCCTCCATCAGATTTACAGAGAGGATTAAAGGGAAGAGTTGTTTATTTGCCTCTAGATTTGAAGAAAAACATTAACACAATTGGAGTAGAAAAAGTGGAAGAGGAACCTCTTGTTATCTTAGTTAATGGGGTTCCGACAAAGAATAAGAAAATATGGCAAGATTTAGTAGATGTTAGGAAAGCCAAAAGGGCAACATTGTATTTGAAAAAATATAATAAATACTATAAAAATGTATATGTTGCAGAAGAGGAAGTAAGTGAGGAAGAGGATAGCGATTTGTGTGCTGGTCAAATTGAGAAAGTAGAACCCTGTACTAGTGAAGAAATATATGAACATTATAGTGTTCATCCTTTGCATTCCAAGGAAGTCATGGGGAATGCTATTGAGTTGTTTCAAATGAAACAAGCGAAAGGGAGTCCCATTAGTGTTTGGGAGGAAAGTTTGGAAGCTCGGTGTTTCCCACAGCTTTTTCCAACAGGTTAGGGAGGAAGATATGATGAGCGACCTCATCAAATTCCTGCTTCTGAATACCGGACTTTGCGATTGTATGCAGGAGATCCTAGGTTTCGACAATGCATTCCTTATTTGTTTCATCTCCTGTTTGAAAGCGATCTGTCTGGACTGTCATATGCAGTGAACCACATCTTGAAAAGTGGTATACACATGCAAAACATCTCGGCAAGTGACTTTATGGATAAAGTCAATGTCCAAGACAGTATTTTGGATTCTCACCTGATTAATCTCATGGCGTGTCAGCGTGGTACTAATGAGTACTGGTACCGTCGTCATGGTGATTTAAAATGTATGCTGAGGAACTTAGGAACTCCCACATGGTTCCTCACTTTGAGCTGTGCTGAGTATGGCTGGGAAGACTTACTTGAATTTCTACGAGAGGCAAATGCTAACGTAGAAAACATCGAATTCAAGACACCCGGAGAACTGTGCTCTTTGGATCCAGTCAATGTATGTAGGTACTTCAATCATAGATTTGAAGGTATGATGTCTTTCATCATGAATAAGAAGAATCCACCTCTTGGAGAGGTGTTGGATTTCTTCAGGAGGAAGGAGTACCAAGCAAGAGGTGCTCCTCATATACATATGTTGCTGTGGATCAAGGATGCACCTAAATTTGGAACGGATGCAGACGACTCAGTGATGAGTTTCATAGAACAGTATTCTACGTGTGCTGTTCCAAACGCAAAGGAGAAAAAAAGCCTAAGAGAAAAAGTTCTACGTTTCCAAAGCCATCGATGTGGAAAGTACTGTTGTCGTAAATTCCGGAACAAAGACAAGTTCTACACCAAATGTCGTTTCGGCTTTCCACGATCGGTGATTTCTAAAGGAAGAGTGAACAGTTTGATGTCTTCGCTGCGACATAATGTGATGAAGAAATCACCTAAAAACACATACAATTTGAAGAGGAACGAAGAGTCTAAGTACATTAACGACTACAACCCGGTGATTTTGTCCATGTGGAATGCTAACATGGATATACAGTTTGTGGCTGATAACTGTATGGCTGTGGCTCGGTATGTGACATCTTACATCACCAAAAAAGAGAAGACAGAATTGAAGGATATGTGGGAGGACATTTCCCATGAAAAGAGCCTCAGCAAGAAGTTGTACAGTTTCAGTCTGAAGATGTTGTCGCATCGAGAAATCGGAGCTTACGAATGTTCTGACCGGTTGTCTTCAGCAAGTCTCTATGCCAAGTCCAGGAGTATCGTTTGGGCGAGTGTTGGTCTTGCTGCAACGCGTAATCGAGTTCTGAAACCTGTGCGGGAAATTGAGTATTTGGCGGAAAAGGAGCCAAACAGTACCGACATTTTGAAGAGCAACATGTTGGATACATATTATCCAAATCGAAGCAGTCACCTCGAGAATGTTTGTCTGTATGAGGTTCTGCAAAATTACATATTCAAGAGGAACATCAAAGAAGATACTGAGAAAGGAGTGTATGCTGTAATAGGAAGTGAGGGATGTCTGGTCAAGCAAAGAAAATGCCACTTGATAAACCATCGAAAATTGAGTGGCGAATCTCCTGAAAAAAAGGAGTTTTTCTATTTAGCACTTTTGCAACTTTTTAAGCCTTGGCGTGCAGAAGAGGAACTGCTTGGAGATTTCCTTTGTTACGAAGACTCATTCAATGCTGCCAAGGAGACCATAGAATGTCCTGCTTTTCCCAAATATGTAGAAATGTTGAATGTGGAAATTGAGCAGGAAGCAACGATTGCAGCCGAGATTGCCAGAGACAGTTCTCAGGACAGTCAGAGTTCTGCTTCATTGAGTCAGGATCCACTAGGAGGACCTCTTATCGAAAATGAAGCTGCCACTGCTATGAATGAAGTGGAAAGAGCCATGGCACATGCTCAGGAGGATGCGGTTAACTTAGAAGAGTTGGAAAGACAACTCAACGTTGAGCAGAGGAAAATATATGACGAACTTACCATGCAAATTGATCATGGATTAAGTCATGACAAGAAAGAGTGCTCATGTACGTCGTTGAAGCCTGTCCGACTGTACGTGAGTGGAGAAGCGGGAACTGGAAAAAGTTTCCTTATTAAAGCAATTTCATGTTATTTGCAGGAAGGGACAGAGTCATCGCTGTCTTGTGTTGTCACCGCTCCAACTGGACTGGCAGCACATAACATTAAAGGGATTACTTTACATTGTTTACTGATGCTGCCAGTGGAGCATGACAACAAATTAGAATATCACAAGCTATCTGGAGATGCTTGTTTTGAAGTTTCAAGAGTCTTGAGGAAAATGAAACTTCTTATCATTGACGAAGTAAGCATGGTTTCCAATGTCATGCTTGCCTTTGTGCATTTGAGAATGCAAGAAGTTCTCAAAACAGAGTATGATGTGTTATTTGGTGGCAAACACATCATTGTTTTCGGAGATCTTCTGCAGCTGACACCAGTGAAAGGGCAACCTGTGTTCAAAATGCTCACGCATGAAGATACCAGGAAGTGCTTAGGGAGTATTGGCAACGTCAATATATGGTTAAACTTCAATTATGCTGAACTGCATGAAAATATGCGTCAGGCAAAGGATGAAGTTTACAAGACTATTCTACAAGATGTTAGAATTGGAAAAGTGACCGAGCATGGGAAAGAAGCTTTACATGCACGATTACTGACAAATTTATATCCAGACGAAGATGTTGTGCCTGAGAATATTTTTCAGAAAGTTACTGAGAAAAAATCTGGAATATGTTTGATGCCAACTCTTGCAGAATGTGCCAAATTCAACAACAAAATGTTGCATTTAGAAAAGCAAGAGATTGTGAAATTGGAAGCTATTGACAGAGTAGAGCATATGGGATCAACAATTATTTTGTCTGAGAATCTGAAAACAAAATTGGATTCATTAGAGAAGAGTATATCTAAAACTGCGGGTTTTGAAAAGACTCTGAATGTGTGCTTGAACTGCCGTATAATTTTAAGAAGGAATTTACATGTTGAAAGAGGTCTGGTAAATGGATCAATGGGTAATGTTGTTGATTTTGTGAAATACAGAAATAGAGATGGAATTGAATTTTTAAAAATTAAATTTGATGGCATTGAGGAAGTACAGCTAATTGCTCGTTGTTCTGCTAGATTTTTGCTTGTAAAAGACTTATATGTTCGTCGTAAGCAGTTTCCTGTTTGCTTGGCATATGCGGTGACAATCCATAAATCGCAAGGTTTAAGTGTAGACTGTGCATTGGTGAATATTGGCAGTTCTGTGTTCAAGGAGGGTATGGCATATGTGGCATTGTCACGAGTTAGGACTTTATCGGGATTGTACTTGATTGAGTGTGATGTCACAAACATTTGTGCGGATCTAGATTGTGTTAAGGAATACAATAGGTTGAGAAGAGAGTATGCGCCACATTTGCCTCAGTATCCTTTGTTTGAGAAACGTGTGGTAGGCCGGAAACGAAGAAATGTGACCAATACTGGGGAGGTTGTAGCAAAAAGACGAAAAGTCGATGAACCTGAAATTATAAGCAGAAACAAAAAGGATTCTGTTGAAGATGTTGTTGGTTTTCAATTTGAAAACAGTTCTGGTGTCAACTGCTATGCTAATGTAGTGATTAATGTTTTGTTTTCTCTACAAAATGTAAAAGAAGAGATTGTGGTCAATTCTGATCAAAGATTTTGCAGTTTGTTAAATTCTGTGTTAGAGAAATGTAGCACTGATAGAACAAACATAGAAAGTGTGTCTGAAATTCGAAATCTGTTAGACAGATGTTCAGGCCAAACACAATTCTCTCAAAATAGTCAGCAAGATTGTCAGGAGTTTTTAATGTATATGCTTGATGTATTGTATGCTGAAGGTGTAGATGTAGATCATCTGTTTGGGCTTTCTTATCAATGGCAGCATGACTGCGAGAACTGTAGGGTATCAAGTAGTACTAGTGTAGACTCAGAAAGATTTATATATTTAACTTTGCCAGACAGTAAATCAGCCTCTTTTAATAAGCTAGTAAAAGCAGCTGATCACAATATGGAGTGTAGGCAATGTAAATCTGAAATGATGTCCACATTATTTATACGAACATATGGCCAGTATGTCATTTTAATGTTCCAACGATGTAGGCCTGATGGAACAAAATTGACAACTTTAATTAAAAATTTTGTGGCTTCACAGTTGTCAATATCAGGAAGGACTTTTGTAACTGTAGCAATTATATATCATGATGGTTCTTCAATAACATCAGGACATTATACAGCTTATTTAAAGTGTAGAAATGGCTGGTCATTCTGCAATGATTCTGTTTTAATTTTCAAAAAAAAATTGCCATATGACCTTAAAAACTCTTACCTGGTGTTTTTAAAACCAAAATTTTAGGGAAAGAATCTCGGGATGTGCTCTGAGGAATTTCAAGAAGTTCTCATGGCTCCTACACTATTTGGCCTTGAAGATAAGTGTAGTACAGAGACATAACTTTTTACCATAACACTGGACGTTATTGAGAAATATGTGCACTTTGAATGAGTTCAGAAAAACTATTTCTTTTTATAAGCTAATTGAAGCAGCGAATCAAAACATGGAGTAGAGGGAATGTAAGTCTGCAATGCTGTCTACTGTTTTACATTGCTTTGTGATTAAAAGTGATGTAGAGAATTAAATAATTGTACTAGTCATAAAGGTAGTGTAAGTCTGCTTCATAGTAAGCAGTATCAGTGTGATAGGAAATGTAGAACATGATTGAGCAAGAAGGGGAAGATATTACTAGTCCAGGATTGTGTAAATGATCTTCAACATTTTAATTCTGAAAGTTGTGGAAATGCGAAAAGACGGGATTGGCTAACAAGAAATCCAAGAGTTATACATGGCTCTGACAAGATTTGGCCTTGTGGAATCTTGTGGTAGAGAGCAAGAAGTAATTTATTGTATGTAACATGTTTTTGAAAACGATGGAGGTTTTCTTTCAGAAAGTGGCGGGTTGAAAGTAATAACAGCACAACAGAGTGTAAGCTGTTCATAGGACATCCTTGGCCATCATGGAAAGTAAGTTAACTTTAAGGAGTTCTGAATTCTGATTTCTAATGTTGTATGGGTTTTTTAAACACAATCATTTTGATTGTGTTTTTTTTTCCCCGCTGTTATATGATGAATACCTTCAAGTCACTGTTTTAGTGAAATTTGATACATTCTGAGAACAGCAAAAATAAACCATTTAACATGTATAATTAATTCTGTTCTGTTTGCATTTATGATGTACATGTAGAACTGTGTAGGAGGCATGGAGAAGGTGAGGCTTCTGTAAGTGTCAAAGTTGTTGCATACAGTGCTCATATTCTACGTAGTCTTTTATATTTCATTACTTTCACTGTTTCTGACTGATCTAAAAATTTTTTTTTAAAAAGAACAGTAAGTATAAGGGAAGGAAACAGACAGTTATGTTAAAAGAAACACAGCTATAGGGAATAAACTAGGGATACTGTTACCCGCAATCCTCTGCTGATGATGTCACTGAGCATGTCATGAATGATGTAATATGTGACATCATCAGAAGTGGATTACGGGTAATAGTATCTCTAGTTTACTCCCTTATAGCTGTCTTTCTTTTAACATAATTGTCTGTTTCCTTCCCTTATACTTACTGTTCTTTTTTTTAAAAAAAATTTTTGGGTTCGCTTCCGGTTCGCGTACCGGGGAGCGAACTGGGAAGCGAACTAAGAGAAATAGAGGTTGGCACAGTTGCAAATATTGTACCAATTTTTTAATAACGGGGAGGTAGTTCTGAAAAGAACTTTTTTTTAAATTGTTTTTGTTGTTTTATATTTTTTTTATTATTTTTCTGAACATTTTTTTACTTTTTTTGAATTTTTCTGAACAGTTTTATATTTTTTTTGGTTTTTTTTCGGAGGGGGCAACGAAAACGATTCATTGTAAAGGGCTCAACAGGAGCAAGAAAACAAAAAAAAAGAATTTATTGTTTGGGGAGTTTCGGACAAACATGAGCATGATTGTCAATAGCTCTGTTGATCAGAGTGATGCTACTTTCTGCGTAGCAAATGAATCCACTGCAATGTACGCAGACTTGTTTTACTTCACGAAATCTCGTTTGTATATTTGGCACCATCTCCCTGCCCTCTGGTCCCGTTACTTCCGGTACAACAGATCTTCTGGCCATAATAGGGAGATTATCTAGGTCGTCCTGTTCCTCTTCTTCCTCTTCTTGCTGAATTATAACTTTAGCAGGTGGTCCACTCTTCCTTGGATGTGGTGGAGGTGGTGGGGAAGCACCAGCTGAAGCTAGTAAAGAAGCCATTGCTCACTGGTAACAAAGGGTCTTTCTCTCATAATGATGAAAGTCAGAGTGAGGAAAGAAGGAGGGATTTTCACCATTTGGGAAAAAAAATAGTTCTCAACCAATGAAAAGTGTTCATTTTAGATCATATGACCTAGTCTTACATCATTAGGAAACCGAAAGTGAAATGAACCAATGAAAAGTGTTATTACCAAGTCACATGACCTGCTGTGTGTATGTTACGCGCTTTGCAGGGCCTCCCGGTTTGCTTCCAGAAACCTGTGCTTTGCGACTCGGTAAGCGTACGAGTTCGCTAACGTAGCACGTCATATGACGTATCACGCGACAACGCGAAACGTCATGCGGACGGGAGGCGTCACGATGTTGTTTTCTAACGCGGCAGTTGCGGTAAAGAAACGTTTACCGGCTCGCGGTCTATTTCGCGGCATCAAGGTCAGCTAAAGGGAAGCTTCCCGATTCGCGAAGCGGGAACGAAGAAAAAAAAATATTAAAAAAAAAAGTTATTAATAAACATATAAAATATATTTTTGGATTTAAAGAAGAATACATTTTACAGCTACAGATATTAGCTGTTAAAAAACCAATGAAATTCACTGAAAAAACCATAGGTTATAGACCATATATAGTTAGGAATTAGCATTTACAAAACCTTGAAAATTCACTGAAAAAACCATAGGTTATAGACCATATATAGTTAGGAATTAGCATTTAAAAAACCTTATTTTACTCACACAAAACCATTGAAATTCCATATATAGTTAGTTGCACTAACTATATATCGCGCACCCGCAATCCACTGCTGATCATGTCACATATTACATCATTCATGACATGGTCAGTGACATCACTGATGACATCTCAAATGACATCACTGATGACATCTCACTTGACATCAATGATCACATCACTGATGATATCATTCATGTGATAATACAATGCATCTCCTCACACTCTAATATAACCTCTGTTACACCCAGTGTTAAATAGAGAGTATCATTTTTGAAACCATTGACACACCAATACTAGTTACTACATACGCACTCACTGATTCCTATGTCTACACACACATTCACTCATACAATCATTCATACATACAATCACTCATCTTTACAACACTATCATATGCACTCATACACCTATACAGACACTCACACTCTGCCACTCATCCATGGAGTTACTCACACACCTAGTCAGTCCTGAAAAGAATCAATCACACTTCCATTTTCTCATCTATACAGTTAAACACAGAACACCTTTTTGAAACATATACTAACACATAGTTACTCTCTTATAGAATCACTGATACAAGTACACATTGATCTGCACAGAGTCACACACCTCCCAGCCAGCCATACACACACTCAGTCTCCCATACAAATACTTGTGCAACCAATCAATAACCCATATAGCTACTTATATAGCTACTGATTAACACGTGCAGCAGCTTGCACAACAACAGACATACTGATGCACACTTTTAGACAGTTTAGTCACTAACCCGTGCATTCAGTAAGACGCATTTAATCACTCACTCATACAGTCAATCACGCACCTACTAAAACCTTTATTCAGACACTTATACATCCACTCATTCTTCAATATGTAAAACATATTTAACCTTTACAGAAACACATAATCACTGGATGTTGTCATCAGTGATGTCATCAGTGATGTCACTGACCATGTCATGAATGATGTAATATGTGACATGATCAGCAGTGGATTGCGGGTGCGCGATATATAGTTAGTGCAACTAACTATATATGGAATTTCAATGGTTTTGTGTGAGTAAAATAAGGTTTTTTAAATGCTAATTCCTAACTATATATGGTCTATAACCTATGGTTTTTTCAGTGAATTTTCAAGGTTTTGTAAATGCTAATTCCTAACTATATATGGTCTATAACCTATGGTTTTTTCAGTGAATATATATATATATGTAGTTATAGTTAGGAGCTAGTTACCATAGAAAAATGGCAACATTCTATTACCAAACTCTTTGGCGCCGATTGACAAATCTTTGCGAAACTTTAAAACTAATTCTTTGTTGAGATCAGCTCCTATGTTGAAAGTTTGGGGGTGAATAGTCAAGGGGGGCGAGAAAAAATGGGTCCAAAACGTGTTTTTTCAATGTTAATTTCCATAGGAAACTTTAGACAAGGATACAGGTCGAAGAGGTGAGCGGAATTACCCCAGATTTGGCAGGGAGAAGGGTCTTGGCCTAGAAGGCATGCTTTTGTTTATTTCGTGTATATCCGTTCAGTAGTTTTTGAGAAATATTGAAATTTAGAGATATCGATATTTGGGAATTCTGCCTTCCGATTGGCTGAGGCGTTACGAGCACGAGCTTGCTGCTGATTGGCTGCGAGCTTTGCAAGCGGTTGCAACTAGGAAGTGTTGGCCGTCATTTTGTGATTCCGTTGAAGTGAGTAAGGGGAAAAAAGGTCATAAAAAGTGGAAAATAGGAGGGTAGGAGCACTGTAACCTCTGTGGGGTGTTTAGGGTGTGCTATAGAGGGGGTGCAAAGCGAACTAATCGTACCTACCGGTGTGAAAGTGCTAGGCTACAAAAATTAAGTGAGGTATTGCCTAGAGTGTGATGCTGCTAAGGTGAGGTGGCACGGGACTCAGGGATTAGAGCGTGAGCGCAAATTGTGTGTCTTATGCTGCGAAGTCATGTGCCGTGGCCGCTGCACTACAGCTATGGAAGTAGTGTCAGCATGTGTTTATAACTACTAGGATGAACTACTGACCTGTAATGGTCTGAAAGTCCTAGGGTACGGAAAATATGTGAGTTAGTGTATAGAGTCTCAAGCTGCTAAGCTGAGCTGCTGCCGGACTCTGGGATGAAAGCGTGAGCCCAAACTGTGTGTCAGACGCTGTGAAGTCACGTGCTCTGGCCGCTGTGCCACATCTGTCCAAGTAGTGTCAGCATGTAGTTATAGCTACACAGAGGAACTTTTGTTTCGATCATTGGAACTTGTGGATGGTGCTTAGAAGGTGTTATATAGGGAGTGCGAAGGTAAATTTGTGTGTATGAAATGAATTTGGTATTTGGAAAGTGGAAATCCTACAGGTCTGATGGTGTTGGGGGCGTAAGGTGAGGTGCTGCTGGAGTTGGGGATAAAGCTGATGAACTACTGACCCCTATTGTGAACTTTAATCTGCATGTGCCGGTAAATGTTAGATAGAATGTTGCAAAAGTTTATCGTTAGGTTAAAAAAAATGTTATGAACTTTTAACCTGCAGGTGTCGTAGAATGTTCCAGAAAGTGTAGTGATAAAATAGGTTGAACTTGTAACCGGTATGTGGCATGGAATATTAAGTAGCTCTTCATATGGAAAATTCTAAATTAACCAATGGAGGTAAGTTTCGGAATGTCGTTGAAGGAATGAAGTATTCTGATTTGTTCTTTACATGTATTTATGTGTGGTGCGACAGAGAAATTGTGCCATTCTGTTTGCTATATATTTAAAAATGTTGAATGATGAATTTGAACAGGAAAATATTATTTATATAAGAAATTAGTAATGAAAGTTCTCAAGACAGTGAAACTAGTGGTCCATGTAGTCACAATCTTCTTGGACGGCCAATACTGGAAAATGAAGCAGCCATTGCCATGCATGAAGTTGAAATTGCAATACGGTACAGCAGGTCCGAACAGTGAAACGGGGTCTGGATTGTATGAGTGAGGATGTCAGAAGTTAAAGTCTGTGATCATTTCTGTGTACAACCTCCGACCAGGTGCAAGCAACTTTAGGTCGCAACAGTGGAACGGTGTCTTGATCTCACAAATGAAGATGTCCCATATTACATGTTGTTTGGTTTTCATAGAACTCCCTCTGCTGAGGTGCATTACACGCCGTGCTTCCGTAGCTAACTGCAGCACAGGATTATTGGGCTTGGTTGAGTGTAGTCGCTGGAGTACACCACGGTAGAGCAGGTCCGAACACTGAAACATGGTCTTGAATTTATGATTGAGGATGTCAGAAGTTAAAGTCTGTGCTTATTTCTGTGTACCACCTTCGACCAGGTGCAACCAGCTCTAGGTCCCATTAGTGGAGCAGTGTCTTGATCCCAGAATGGAAGATGTCCAATATTACTTGTTGCTTGGTTTTCAATGAAATTCCACCATTGAGGTGCATCAGACACTGTGCTTGTGTAGCTAACTGTTGTACATGAATATTGAGCTTGGTTGACACCAGTCAGTTGAGTACACCGTGGTACAGCAGGTCCAAACAGTGAAAAGGGGTCTTGATTCTATGATTAAGGATGTCAAAAGTTAAAGTGTGTGATGATTTTTGTGTATCCCCTCTGATCAGGCGCAACAAACTGTAGGTTCCAACAGTGGAACGGTGTTTAGATCCCACAATGGAGGATGTTAGAACTGCATCTCAGAGTGGAGATGAAGGTACTCTGTTTGACCAGGTGCAACCAACTCTAGGTCCCAACAGTGGAACGGTGTCTTGATCCTAAAATGGACGATGTCCGATATACCCTTTTGCTGGGTTTTCACAGAACTGTCTTTGTTGAGGTGCATCACACTTTGTGCTTCTTTAGTTAACTGCTGCACATGATTTTTGGGCTTGCTTAACTGCTGTCACTGGAATAGACAATAGTATAGCAGGTCAGAACAGTGAAACGGGGTCTTGATTCTATGATTGAGGATGTCAGAAGTTACAGTTTGTGATGATTTGTGGTACCCCCTCTGATGAGGTGCACCAAATTCTAGGTCCCAACAGTGCAACGGTGTATTGATCCCACAATGGACGATGTTAGAACTTCATTTGAGGGTGGAGATGAAGGTACTCCCTTCAACCAGGTGCAAGCAACTCTAGGTCCTAACAGTGGAACGGTGTCTTGATTCCACAATGGAAGATGTCTGATATTACTTGTTGCTTGGTTTTCATAGAACTCCCTCCGTTGAGGTGCATCAGACTCTGTGCTTTTGTAGCTAACTGTTGCACATGATTATTGTGCTTGGTTGATACCAGTTGGTGGAGTACACCGTGGTACAGCAGGTCTGAACAGTGAAACGGGGTCTTGATTGTATATTAGAGGATGTCAGAAGTTGAAGTTTGATATTATTTCTGTGTACCCCCTCTGATCTGCTGCAACCAAGTCCATGCTTTCGAATTGAATGGTACATGGCTGTCAGGTGTTAATGAATAGTGAGCCTGGCCTACAATACAGACAGAAGTGTTCACAATTCAGATGGAGTGCTGATTGTTTAATTATAGAATCCAGTAGTTAAGTGACTACAACGTCTATTGGAATATACATATAATGTTTTTAGTATACTTGTTTGAAGACATTTTTTGAAATGACTTATAGGTTTACTACAATGACCAAATTAAAATTTGCAAGTGCAAAGGAACACTGAATAGTCTACACTGTAGACAGCAGACATGGTATTTGAATTGTTTTGTTTTATTTATTGCAGATTGTTGTGCAATTTATGTTGTTGTCTTTTGTGAAGAGGAAGTGGGAGAAAGTATTCATGAATGTCTGTGTGAGTACTGTCTACAATTAACACTGCAGATAGCAGTGTTCACAATTCAGATGGAGTTGGTCTTGTAGATGACGCAGTTCTGTAGGAAAATACATTGCTCCAGTGTGCTCTGTCTACACCATGCATACATATTATTAGAGGCTCCAGACACGCTTTTTGTTGCTTCGGGTATGACAAACTGTGTAGCTGAATTCCACCTTACATAGCTGTGGGCCCTTGCAGACCGTTCTCTCTGGCCTACACTGTAGACAGAAGTGTTTACAATTTAGATTGAGTTGCTTTTGCAGATGATGTTCTGTTGATGGCAACAGATATTATTCCTAGTACGGCCTGCCCATCTACAGCACACATCATCGCTAGTTGTTGACATGCTGAATGATTTTGATGTGGCTATCTGAGTGCACTAGAACTGATGGACCCTTTATGATACAATCTTTTTGTGTATTATTTCTGATCTATTAATTGTGTCTCACTATACCATAAGTTGTGTTCCTTTTACGTTAGGATATTTTCTGCATTACTTCACATCTACTGTCCCTACCTTACTGCAGTACAAACTATTTATTCTTTTATTATTGAATTTCTGTGTGTGATACAATGATTACTGTTTTAGTAGATGATAGTAGCAACTATTCCTTGAGGGCTGGTTTACACTGACTCCACACTCATTCACCACAGACGTCACTGGATATGTGACCCTGGTAATAAAAAGGTGTCGAGCGCACGTGCCCCTACCCACTTACACTATCTATCTGTGTCCGTGTGTTCATTTTCTATGTATGATACTGCCCCTGGGCCATATTACATTACATTGTGCTGTGGGCAGTGTATGTAACTATGTTACCTCTGGTAGTGGAGAAAACTTTGGTTATGTAACTTTTAGGTGTATAGCTATCATAGGTGGAAGGCTACTTTACAGACAATTAATATTGATGAAGATGGTCGTTGAATGTTGTGTGTAGTGCAAATTATGTGTACATAGCAAAAGTTTCAGAGAACCTCTCTAAACAGAAGAGGTGTGTCTCACGAAATGCTGTAGAGAGAATGACTAAAACGGGTAGCGTCCTTCAACTGCTACAATGGGAAATGTTATGAACTATTCAAAAGCTTTTTTTTAAGGTCACATGGTAATCACGCACTCAGTGCAGAAGGAGAATGCACCCAATGCAATTCTGAAACAATATATTTGCTATAATATGTTTATTACAGTTAGAAATGTATAAATGTTTGAAATATTTTAGATTATCGCTTGCTGTCATATACACTTTAAAGTTATTTACATATACTTTTGAGACATAAAAAAGTGAGGGAATGGTGTACCATGCGCAACAACATACATGTATGATGTAAAGTAAAAGTAAAGTCCACATTTGTAAAGCGCACAATCACCCGTAAGGGTCTCTAGGCGCTGGGGGCCGTCGGGAAGATTAAGCGAGCTATTGCCCAGAGTCACATGGTGCTAGGCTAATCTGCCGCCGGAGCCGGGGATCGAACCGTGATCCCCAGATTCCAGCGTCAGTCGCCCTGGCCGCGGCGCCACACCTCTCCTCTCCCTTACAGATGTAAGACAAGGTCTGGCAGTGTGCACTCATCCCATACGCAATGCGCAGCAGGCGTGATCCCATACATACATGACGTAATGCGCGGCTTGGTACTGCATATCCATCACATAGCAAACTAGTAGGTGGGACAACCTCGTCCGTATAAGTTGTTACGTGGGACACGGTGTCACGAACGTGATGGATTCCAAATGTGCATTATTTCAATATGGTGGATAGGATTCGCGTGCTGATGGAGCTTGGTAGACTACCGGTATGGGACTTTCCTTTTCTCTAAAAAAAAGATAAAGTGATATACATATTTTTTGGTGGAAGATTTAAAATATTACACATTTTTTACGTTAAAAAAAGGATAATATAGTTGCAAAATATTAAAAAACAATTAGAAAAAATATAGGTTTTATAAATATTAAAATATGAAATTAAGATTTAAAAAACTTTTGAAATTCACTGAAAAAACATAGGTTTTACAGACGTTATAGTTAGGAATTAGCATTTAAAAAAACTTTGAAATTCACTAAAAACACATAGGTTTCAGGGACTTTATAGTTAGAAATTAGCATTTAAAAAACATTAGAAATTCACTTTAAAAACCATAGGTTTCAGGAACGTTACAGTTAGTTAG
Organism: Lissotriton helveticus; assembly: GCF_964261635.1. NCBI lineage: Eukaryota > Metazoa > Chordata > Amphibia > Caudata > Salamandridae > Lissotriton > Lissotriton helveticus. The sequence continues at coordinate 1,628,725,383 of NC_136063.1, read as the reverse complement.
ACATTTCACTCATACAAAACGGTAGAAATTCTGATCTTATTATTAGTTGAGCTAACTATAACTCGTGCCCCTGCAATGCACTACTGATGACATCACATATTACATCATTCATGACATGGTCAGTGACATTACTGATGACATCACTGATGACTTCTCAAATGACATCACTGATGACATCATCCACGTGAAAATATGATGCACCTCATCAGACCCTAATATAACACTTGATACACTCACTCTAAAATACAGACGATCGTTTTTGAAATCATTAACACACCAATACCAGTTAGTACATATCCACTCACTAATTTGTAGGTCTACACACACATCCGCTAATTCAACCATACAGTCACTCATACATACAGTCAGCCATCAATACAGCATTTTCATATGCACTCACATATCTATACAGACACTCACTCATCGCCTCTCATTGATAGAGTTATTCACACACCTAGTCAGTCATGGAAATAATCCACCACACTTTCATTTACTCACCTGTACAGTTATACACATGCCACCTCACTTATTTAAACATATACTAACACATACTTACACTCTAATACAATAACTAATACAAGCACACACTGATCCATACAGGCAGTCTCACAATCAGTCACTCTCACATGTTGTCATTTATACACTCCAACATGCAGATATACTGCCTTTCACATATGCAGTTACGCCCACATGTACCCATGTACCACTGAGGCATCCATTCACTCAACACACCTATACACACACTCACCCAGCCATACAGCCCTTCAAAGATACAGTCTTGAACACATATACCCAGTGAATTATCCACTCACACATCCATGCACAGAGTCACCCCCCCACCTACACAGACACGCAGGCACCCATACAGATACTCAGACAACCAGGCAATAGCCCACATAGATCCTTATTTAGCTGCTAACCAACCCATGTAACGCTTACACACTAACTGACTACCTAAACTGTGTGAATGTGTGTACCAGTCGCTAACACATGCATTAAGTAAGAAACATTTAATTAGTCACTTATACAGTCAGTCACACACCTACTAAATCATCCATCCTGACTCTTATACACCCATTCATTTTTCAATACACCTTGGCATAAATATATATAAAACATATTTACAAGTTTATAGAAACACATAGTCACTGGATTATGTCATCAGTGATGTCATTTGAGATGTCATCAGTGACGTAATCAGTGATGTCACTGATCATGTCTTGAATGATGTAATATGTGATGTCATCAGCAGTGCATTGTGGGGGTGCGAGTTATAGTTAGCTCAACTAACTATAACAGCGGAATTTCTATCGTTTTGTATGAGTGAAATGTCCAACTAACTATAACGTTCCTGAAACCTATGGTTTTTTCTGTGAATTTCTAAGGTTTTTTAAATGCTAATTTCTAACTATAACGTCCCTGAAACGTATGTTTTTTTTGTGAATTTCAAAGTTTTTTTAAATGCTAATTCCTAACTATAACGTCTGTAAAACCTATGCTTTTTTCAGTGAATTGGTACCTCTGGATGCTCTCACCAGTGTTATCATTTAAGATGTCATATATAAGGTTATAAGCTGTGTGTGACTGGATCTTGAATTTTAGTGGCTTTTAGGTTTTGCTTTGGAACCATAACTGCACTTTAACTGCACACCTTTTTTGACCTATTACCATTCTCAACACTTACTAATGGTTAATCTTATCATGTATCAGTTAAATCACAGATGAATGTATTGAATTGAATAATACAAGGATATATATATATATATACATATATATATATATATATAGATATATATATATATTCACTGAAAAAAGCATAGGTTTTACAGACTTTATATTTAGGAATTAGCATTCCTTTGGCAAAATTGGAACTTAGCTGCAGGATAAAACCATGTTCCTAACCATCTGAGTGTAATCAACCCACACTGCCTTCAGCTGTGCACAGTGAGGGCTAACTGGAGAGCCTGGCCTTTGGCATGGTCAACCACAGCTGAACATTGCCTTCAGCTGTGCAAAATGGGGTTGGGCTGCAGGGCCCTATCTACAACCATGCCCCCGAGGCCAAACTTCCACAGGTGGGCAAACCCTACTGCACATGCCTTTTAGCCAAGCACAGAAAAAGTTGGCCTCAGGGCTGGCATTTTTATGTGCCCCTGTCTTACAAGGGCTGCTATTACCTGCCCTGTCTTACAGTCCACACTTGTAATTTGCTATGAGAAGAAGTAGTGTTCCTATCCCCAAGTCGTCAAACTTGCACTGTCAATTGGCATTTTCTACTTATACTGCCTCATGTGGAGACATTACTATATATACTAACTAACAGTACTTAGCGACACAGCTTGGTAGTGGTGATTATTACCCATGAGATGCAGATTCATGTCTGGTGAGTCATGAACATAGTGAGTCTACCTTTAACCAGATGGCTAAAGATGAAGTTGAGAATCTTATATATCAAATTGGATTTTCCAAAAGACCCCTGCCTCTTTGAGTGCAAAACAAAATCCTGGAAAACCTTTTCATATCAAGCTGACTGGTCTGGAATTGTGAAAAAGGGGACAGGTTGCCACAGTGTCATGAAAGCGATCTCTGGTCCTGCTATTGTCCCATCACCCTGCAGCCAGCATTATGAAAATTGTTTCAGAAGATGGTTGCTAAACATCTATCTGCATACGTGTACGAAGCCTTCTGTAGAAAGACAGCTAGGCTTCCACCCTAAAAGAGGGAAAGATTTTCAGCTGATTATGGATAATGCAGAAACGCGGCTTAAAGAGGACATTGAAATTACAGCTGGGTTGATCTGTGGACCTCTTCACGGCTTTTGACATATTGGACCATTCTACTGTATTGTTTGAGAAAAGCGGGAGTAAAGACCATTTTCTAATGGTTTATATCTTGTCTGAATTAACAACACCCATGTATCTGTTAGGCCTGCCCAGCCCTGCTCCAATTGAAGAAAGAGCTTAAGACTGATCTCTTTAAAGAACACCACATCACCGTGCAGTAAATGGCCACTTTCGCTCTTAGGAGCCAACTTGTACTCCAGTCACTGATTGACTGATGTTCTTTGTTTTTGTCCCTAAAGTTTCCTCCACTGCTAGGTTTGCACCAGACAAATACCACATTTGTGCATTCATATGAGTAGCGCTTTAAGTGGGATGAAAAAGTAGGGGGTCCCTAAAAGGAGTGTGGCCTTGTAGTTATTGGCTTAACCATGTAAAATAAATTTCGGTGAATCTCACAGTGTGCCATCCAACCTGTATTTTGGTGTCTCTCTGCGACTTCTATTATTGAATACAGATGTAATAACATTAAAACTGACATACAGCTAAAAACAGCCAGGTCTATTGACTTTGACAATGATTGTCAGTGTGTGCTCTGCAGTGAGGCCACGGATTGGATGACCATGCAGCCTGAATGCCCTTTTGGCCCACTGACAGGCACTGTGAGAAACTCGCACTGCCTTCAACTTCAAATCTAAACATATCAATCTTCGCTGCTATAAACACCTGGCGGCAACTCATTTCAAAGCATGCACTATATAAGAGTAATATGCTGAATGAAAAAAAAGCACACAATAACACAACATCCGAGTCCTGCCCGAGTGTCTTTCTGCATGTTGTCTATGTGTGCATGGGAAACGTTTGTGTTTGTGTGCATCCGTGCCAGTGTGTTTTTTCCCTGTACCTGCACAATTACCTTTATACATGTTGCTGATGTGTACAGATTGGTACCTTAATGTGAGTGATTGTGCATGCACTTTAAAAAGCCAGACCTATTAGCTTTGCCAAGTCTTTCTTTTTCTTGTTCAGGCAACAGTTAACGTTGTCGAGCTAGTAATTGTGTATAAGAAACAAAACAGTTCTATTTTTTGCCATCAGCGTGTCTTTGACGCGTTCATTAATTCTCCTGCAGGGTACCCTGCCGCCGCGCCCGTGGTTGATTGTCGTCTTCTGGAATCCGTGCTTCTGAGGGGCCATCTGCCATCCAGCGCCGTTGGTGAGTTCGTTTTGTCTCTTCCTTAATTAAGATGGCACCTGGATGCATCTGTTGGACGATGCGACAGTGGCGGAGCGGTCAGCGAAGCCTGATTGACAGCACTGCCTGTTTCGTGGAGGCGGAGAACTACATAAACACACCTGGACTGCGGGAGCTCGCGCCGTCAGTCACATCTAAATAACAAAGAAGGTAACACATCCACAGGTCTTACTTTCACTACGTTAAAACCGTGTGTCATTTCACACCTCAAGCACGACTTGATGCTTGCATGTCTTACAGTGAGTAGTGATGTCCCGAGGAGCTCTCATGCTGAACACCACCCGTCAAAACGATGTTTACCAATGATTGTTTTCATTCCTCCCTCCAGACGGTGGTACTAAAAGGCTGCAGCGTTCTTCCCCTGAGGTCGCGCTTGCCTGGGCTAGAGATGCTTGGTGCACACAGTGACTCCACTCGCTGGGTTCAGGTAGTGTCTGCTCTCCCCCAGCCTTCCCCTGAAACACCATCACTTCTAGGGGAGTTGTGGAGAGAGGTACCCCTGAAACACCATCACTTCTAGGGGAGTTGTGGAGAGAGGTACCCCTGAAACAACATCACTTCTAGGGGAGTTGTGGAGAGAGGTACCCCTGAATCACCCTCACTTCTAGGGGAGCTGTGGAGAGAGGTACCGCTGAATCACAATTACTGCTAGGGGAGCTGTGGAGAGAGGTACTACTGAATCACAATCACTGCTAGGGGACCTGTGGAGAGAGGTGCCGCTGAATCACAATCACTTCTAGGGGAGCTGTGGAGAGAGGTACGGCTGAATCACACTCACTTCTAGGGGAGCTGTGGAGAGAGGTACGGCTGAATCACAATCACTGCTAGGGTAGCTGTGGAGAGAGGTACTACTGAATCACAATCACTGCTAGGGGACCTGTGGAGAGAGGTACCGCTGAATCACAATCACTTCTAGGGGAGCTGTGGAGAGAGGTACCGCTGAATCACACTCACTTCTAGGGGAGCTGTGGAGAGAGGTACCGCTGAATCACACTTACTTCTAGGGGAGCTGTGGAGAGAGGTACCGCTGAATCACACTCACTTCTAGGGGAGCTGTGGAGAGAGGTACGGCTGAATCACAATCACTGCTAGGGGAGCTGTGGAGAGAGGTACTACTGAATCACAATCCCTTCTAGTGAAGCTGTGGAAAGAGGTACAGCTGAACCACCATCACTTCTATGGGAGCTGTGGAGATAGGTACCCTATACTCACCATCACTTGTAGGGGAGCTGTGGAGAGAGGTACTGCTGATCCACAATCACCTCTAGGGGAGCTGTGGAGAGAGGTACCACTGAATCACAATCACCTCTAGTGGAGCTGTGAAGAGAGGTACTGCTGAATCACTATCACTTCAAGTGGAGCTGTGAAGAAAAGGTACAGCTGAATCACAATCACCTCTAGTGGAGCTGTGAAGAGAGGCACTGCTGAACCACTATTACTTCTAGGGGAGCTGTGGAGAGAGGTACAGCTGAATCACTATCACTTCTAGGGGACCTGTGGAGAGAGGTGCCGCTGAATTACAATCACTTCTAGGGGAGCTGTGGAGAGAGGTACCGCTGAATCACACTTACTTCTAGGGGAGCTGTGGAGAGAGGTACCGCTGAATCACACTCACTTCTAGGGGAGCTGTGGAGAGAGGTACGGCTGAATCACAATCACTGCTAGGGGAGCTGTGGAGAGAGGTACTACTGAATCACAATCACTGCTAGGGGACCTGTGGAGAGAGGTACCGCTGAATTACAATCACTTCTAGGGGAGCTGTGGAGAGAGGTACCGCTGAATCACACTCACTTCTAGGGGAGCTGTGGAGAGAGGTACCGCTGAATCACACTCACTTCTAGGGAAGCTGTGGAGAGAGGTACGGCGTAATCACAATCACCGCTAGGGTAGCTGTGGAGAGAGGTACTACTGAATCACAATCACTGCTAGGGGACCTGTGGAGAGAGATACCGCTGAATCACAATCACTTCTAGGGGAGCTGTGGAGAGAGGTACCGCTGAATCAAACTCACTTCTAGGGGAGCTTTGGAGAGAGATACGGCTGAATCACAATCACTGCTAGGGTAGCTGTGGAGAGAGGTACTACTGAATCACAATCACTGCTAGGGGTCCTTTGGAGAGAGGTACCGCTGAATCACAATCACTTCTAGGGGAGCTGTGGAGAGAGTTACCGCTGAATCACACTCACTTCTAGGGGAGCTGTGGAGAGAGGTACCGCTGAATCACACTCACTTCTAGGGGAGCTGTGGAGAGAGGTACCGCTGAATCACACTCACTTCTAGGGGAGCTGTGGAGAGAGGTACGGCTGAATCACAATCACTGCTAGGGGAGCTGTGGAGAGAGGTACTACTGAATCACAATCACTGCTAGGGGAGCTGTGGAGAGAGGTACCGCTGAATCACACTCACTTCTAGGGAAGCTGTGGAGAGAGGTACGGCTGAATCACAATCACTGCTAGGGGAGCTGTGGAGAGAGGTACTACTTAATCACAATCACTGCTAGGGTACCTGTGGAGAGAGGTACGGCTGAATCACAATCACTTCTAAGGGAGCTGTGGAGAGAGGTACTCCAGAATCATAATCACTTCTAAGGGAAATGTGGAGAGAGGTACTGCTGAATCACACTCACTTCTAGAAGAACTGTGGAGAGAGGTACCGCTGAACCACACTCACTTCTAGGGGAGCTGTGGAGAGAGTTACCACTGAATCAAAATCACTTCTAAGGGGGGTGTGGAGAGAGGTACCGCTGAATTAATATAAATTCTAGGGGATGTGTGGAGAGAGGTACCACTGAATAACAATCGAATCCAGGGCCGGATTGACTACCGGGCAGTATTGAATGCCGCCGAGCTGGGGGCTGATTTCATTGTGGTGGGGGCAGATTTCGTTCATGGAGACCTGTGTGTGCTTCGAAATAATTAAAGCAAAACGAATTTCGTTTAGCACACACAAGTCTCCATGAACAAAATAAGCGCTCAGCAGCATTCCAAACTGCCCGGAAGCCAGTCCGGCCCTTATCACTTCTAAGGGAGCTGTGGAGAGAGGTAGTGCTGAATTACACTCACTTCTAGGGGAGCTGTAGAGAGAGGTACCGCTGAATCACAATCACTTCTAAGGGAGCTGTGAAGAGAGGCACTGCTGAATCAAACTCACTTCTAGGGGAGCTGTGGAGAGAGGTACAGCTGAATCACACTCACTTTTAGGGGGTCTGTGGAGTGAATTACCGCAGAATTATAATCACTTCTAAGGGAGCTGTGGAAAGAGGTACTGCTGAATCACACTCACTTCTAGGGGAGCTGTGGAGAGAGGTACCGCTGAATCACACTCACTTCTAGGGGTGCTGTGGAGAGAATTACAGCTGAATCACAATCACTTCTAAGGGAGCTGTGAAGAAAGGTACTGCTGAATCACACTCACTGCTAGGGGAGCTGTGGAGAGAGTTACCCCTGAATCACAATCACTTTTAAGGGAGCTGTGGTGAGAGGTACTGCTGAATCACACTCACTTCTAGGGGAGCTGTGGAGAGAGGTACGACTGAATCACAATCACTTCTGGGGTAGCTTTGGAGAGAGGTACCGCTGAATCACACTCACTTCTAGGGGAGCTGTGTAGAGAGGTACGGCTGAATCACAATCACTGCTAGGGGAGCTGTGGAGAGAGGTACTACTTAATCACAATCACTGCTAGGGGACCTGTGGAGAGAGGTACCGCTGAATCACAATCACTTTTAAGGGAGCTGTGGTGAGAGGTACTGCTGAATCACACTCACTTCTAGGGGAGCTGTGGAGAGAGGTACGACTGAATCACAATCACTTCTGGGGGAGCTTTGGAGAGAGGTACAGCTGAATTACAATCACTTTTAAGGGAGCTGTGGTGAGAGGTACTGCTGAATCACACTCACTTCTAGGGGAGCTGTGGAGAGAGGTACGACTGAATGACAATCACTTCTGGGGGAGCTTTGGAGAGAGGTACAGCTGAATTACAATCACTTTTAAGGGAGCTGTGGAGAGAGGTACTGCTGAATCACACTCACTTCTAGAAGAACTGTGGAGAGAGGTACCGCTGAACCACACTCACTTCTAGGGGAGGTGTGGAGAGAGTTACCACTGAATCAAAATCACTTCTAAGGGGGGTGTGGAGAGAGGTACCGCTGAATCAATATAAATTCTAGGGTAGCTGTGGAGAGAGGTACCACTGAATAACAATCGAATCCAGGGCCGGATTGACTACCGGGCAGTATTGAATGCCGCCGATTTGGGGGCTGATTTCATTGTGGTGGGGGCAGATTTCGTTCATGGAGACCTGTGTGTGCTTCGAAATAATTAAAGCAAAACGAATTTCGTTTAGCACACACAAGTCTCCATGAACAAAATAAGCGCTCAGCAGCATTCCAAACTGCCCGGAAGCCAGTCCGGCCCTGATCACTTCTAAGGGAGCTGTGGAGAGAGGTAGTGCTGAATTACACTCACTTCTAGGGGAGCTGTAGAGAGAGGTACCGCTGAATCACAATCACTTCTAAGGGAGCTGTGAAGAGAGGCACTGCTGAATCAAACTCACTTCTAGGGGAGCTGTGGAGAGAGGTACAGCTGAATCACACTCACTTTTAGGGGGTCTGTGGAGTGAATTACCGCAGAATCATAATCACTTCTAAGGGAGCTGTGGAAAGAGGTACTGCTGAATCACACTCACTTCTAGGGGAGCTGTGGAGAGAGGTACCGCTGAATCACGCTCACTTCTAGGGGTGCTGTGGAGAGAATTACAGCTGAATCATAATCACTTCTAAGGGAGCTGTGAAGAAAGGTACTGCTGAATCACACTCACTGCTAGGGGAGCTGTGGAGAGAGTTACCCCTGAATCACAATCACTTTTAAGGGAGCTGTGGTGAGAGGTACTGCTGAATCACACTCACTTCTAGGGGAGCTGTGGAGAGAGGTACGACTGAATCACAATCACTTCTGGGGTAGCTTTGGAGAGAGGTACCGCTGAATCACACTCACTTCTAGGGGAGCTGTGTAGAGAGGTACGGCTGAATCACAATCACTGCTAGGGGAGCTGTGGAGAGAGGTACTACTTAATCACAATCACTGCTAGGGGACCTGTGGAGAGAGGTACCGCTGAATCACAATCACTTGTAAGGGAGCTGTGGTGAGAGGTACTGCTGAATCACACTCACTTCTAGGGGAGCTGTGGAGAGAGGTACGACTGAATCACAATCACTTCTGGGGGAGCTTTGGAGAGAGGTACCGCTAAATTACAATCACTTTTAAGGGAGCTGTGGAGAGAGGTACTGCTGAATCACACTCACTTCTAGGGGAGGTGTGGAGAGAGTTACCACTGAATCAAAATCACTTCTAAGGGGGGTGTGGAGAGAGGTACCGCTGAATCAATATAAATTCTAGGGGAGCTGTGGAGAGAGGTACCACTGAATAACAATCGAATCCAGGACCGGATTGACTACCGGGCAGTATTGAATGCCGCCGATTTGGGGGCTGATTTCATTGTGGTGGGGGCAGATTTCGTTCATGGAGACCTGTGTGTGCTTCAAAATAATTAAAGCAAAACGAATTTCGTTTAGCACACACAAGTCTCCATGAACAAAATAAGCGCTCAGCAGCATTCCAAACTGCCCGGAAGCCAGTCCGGCCCTGATCACTTCTAAGGGAGCTGTGGAGAGAGGTAGTGCTGAATTACACTCACTTCTAGGGGAGCTGTAGAGAGAGGTACCGCTGAATCACAATCACTTCTAAGGGAGCTGTGAAGAGAGGTACTGCTGAATCAAACTCACTTCTAGGGGAGCTGTGGAGAGAGGTACAGCTGAATCACACTCACTTTTAGGGGGTCTGTGGAGTGAATTACCGCAGAATCATAATCACTTCTAAGGGAGCTGTGGAAAGAGGTACTGCTGAATCACACTCACTTCTAGGGGAGCTGTGGAGAGAGGTACCGCTGAATCACGCTCACTTCTAGGGGTGCTGTGGAGAGAATTACAGCTGAATCATAATCACTTCTAAGGGAGCTGTGAAGAAAGGTACTGCTGAATCACACTCACTGCTAGGGGAGCTGTGGAGAGAGTTACCCCTGAATCACAATCACTTTTAAGGGAGCTGTGGTGAGAGGTACTGCTGAATCACACTCACTTCTAGGGGAGCTGTGGAGAGAGGTACGACTGAATCACAATCACTTCTGGGGTAGCTTTGGAGAGAGGTACCGCTGAATCACACTCACTTCTAGGGGAGCTGTGTAGAGAGGTACGGCCGAATCACAATCACTGCTAGGGGAGCTGTGGAGAGAGGTACTACTTAATCACAATCACTGCTAGGGGACCTGTGGAGAGAGGTACCGCTGAATCACAATCACTTGTAAGGGAGCTGTGGTGAGAGGTACTGCTGAATCACACTCACTTCTAGGGGAGCTGTGGAGAGAGGTACGACTGAATCACAATCACTTCTGGGGGAGCTTTGGAGAGAGGTACCGCTGAATCACCATCACTTCTAAGGGGGGTGTGGAGAGAGGTACTGCTGAATCACACTCACTTCTAGGGGAGCTGTGGAGAGAGGTACCACTGAATCACAATCATTTCTGGGGGAGCTCTGGAGAGAGGTACCACTGAATCACACTCACTTCTAGGGGAGCTGTGGCGTGATGTACCACTGAATCACTATCACTTCTAAGGGAGCTGTGGACAGAGGTACCGCTGAATCACTATCACTTCTAAGGGAGCTCTGGAGGGAGGTACTGCTGAATCACAATCACTTTTAGGGGAGCTGTGGCGAGAGGTACAGCTGAATCATTATCACTTCTAGTACAGCTGCGGAGAGAGATACCTCTCTTCTTTTGGCTCTGGCTGCCACCAACTTAATGCATGCCTCCCACCTACTCTTCATGTAGAAGGAGGCGGCCAATAATATCATCTTTGGTGAACTCTTTAACCGTCATAGTTTATCAGCTGGTCAGTTTGGAACAGTAACGATCCCATCTATGATAGTGAAATCAAAATGACAATGTTAATAGGAATACCAATAATAACACGAGCATTCTTCTTCTTCCGATTATTATTATTAATAATCATAATAATGCTGATAATAGTAATACATTGTTAACCTCTATGGCTATGGCGTCGACAATAATTAGATAATATATATTGTATTATACCAATACGCCTTAACTTTAATGTTAAGGCGTATTGGCATCATGCAATATATGTTATCTAATTATTGTTGACGCCATAGCTATTGAAGTTAACAAAGTATGTTATCATTATTATTATTATTATTATTATTATTATTATTATTATTATTATCATTATTATTATTAATAATAATGATAATAATAATAATAATAATAATAATAATAGTAATAATAATAATTGTTATTATTATTATTATTATTATTGTTTATGTATCAGGCTATACATATTTCCGCCAGTTTTCTTCATTGCGCAAAAACGATTTCTTTTTCTCAAGAATTAAAGATTTTTCGCAACCCTCTGTTCACGAAACACCGTTGAAAATGAAATGTACCTATTGTACGCTGAATATGGTAACGGGTTTGTGAACGACAACAAAGTAAACTTTAGTGCGGGAATTTCAAGCTTTAAAAAGAATTCCCCAGGCGGGCATGCTTTTGTTTTGACTAAAGCCGGCTGGGTCTCTATCATGCATCATCTCCTAGCGGCTTCGCTGGAGTTCTTGATGTACACTGCAGAAAGGCGCCAATCCACAGAGGACTTTGATTACCTCAATCCATTATACGCACACGGTGAGCGATCGCGCCACGTGCCATCTGTCTTCTATTTCATCTGCGTCGTCACCACCTGCCCCGGGTATCCGCCGCGCGCGCTTCTTCGCGCTTCTTCGCGGCATTCTTCTGCTGCGTTCAAACGACGCAGAGATAAAGACAAGTCCTGTGCAGCCTCCCGCCGAACGATTACTATTTTATAATTCAATTACGCCACTGCAGTTAGTTTCTTGCCTTGCACAATGAGGTCGTTTCCAGCCACGGACGTCACCCTGGTAAATCAGTGATATAATATGTTGAAGGTGCAAGGTGGCAACATAGTCGAGGCACCTTTTTATTCAACAACACTGCCTTCCGTTTCTAAAAGATTGCCGTTCAAGTATATTACCGTTTTCAGTACTGTAGATAAACATATTCAGATACCACATGGATATCTATATTATGTATTTCCCCTTACGGTAATAAAAGTCGGAAAATCGGAGATGGTTTGGTTTTTAGGGTGGACGAAAAAGTCATCAAAACATCCTAAACAGAGCTATATTTAGGTTGTCGTGAATGTCACTGTTAATCCAGCTTTTGCTATGTGATGCTCTGCGATCATAGAGTGATAAAAAATGACTTCCTGGTTTTAACATGATGATGACCAATCAACGACCGAGATTGACTTCCAGATTCTGATTTGGGCCATTGGTTATTATCTCAAAATATACAGTAAAATAATAAATACCACAAGTTTACTAAAATATCGATATAAACAAGAAATGTAGAGGAACCCGGATAATCAGCAGCTATTTAACTTCACATAATAAGTAAATACAGTGTCAAATCGCGTGAACAACCGAAATATTCAAGTGGAGCTTCAGGGTGCAGTGAAAAGCATCCAATTATTGTGCAGGTTTTTTTTCCTCACAGTATTTCCAACACGTGAAATTGAAAACACTGCGTGTGAGGAAGCAGATACCTAGATGCGCAGGGAATCAATAGCCCGTAAGAGTCTGTGACAAATATTTTAATAATGAATAACTTTAATTTTTTCACAATAATTAATTTAGCCTATAATATAATACTATGGGATTCAGTTTTTCGAATAAAAAATTCATGCTGCCCAGTATGTTGTCAAAAGGTATTGGTTTTCAGTCATTTGAGTAGCGCGCACTTTCTTGTCAAAGCCTCACACCACCTTTAATACTGATTTGTGCCCCCTCAATTTCCAACATCCTCCTCAGGGAGCGTGCCTGCCCCATACTTTAAAGACCGTCTTACATGCGTCTTATAGTTTGAAACTGGCTTTTAACAGTGCTGGATTTGTACAGGTGGTTGGCAGTGCACCTGCACTTATTTTTGCCATACCATACAAATACTTTATTTCGATTACAAAGATCATCAAAGCACACAAAAAAATAAAACCAAAATACATAAAATAGAAACAAACGAACTGATGACATAGAGGGAAATGCAAAAGGTAAAACATACCAGTGGATTAAAACATGAATATTAAAGATAAACAGAGGAAAATACGAAAGTTAAAACATACCAATAAATAAAAACATGAGTATTAAAGATGAAAGAAGGCAACGCTTCCTACAGACTAAAGACAGCAATCTTCGAATTAATGACTTGCTAAAACGATCTTCACATGACATATAAAAACAATAGGTCCAGGTTGGCTTTGGGTTACAAATACAAAGCCAATTCCCCGTCAGTAGATACCATGCGCGGAATGGTGACCCCGCATCCACATCATTTCATTAGCACTTGGTACGCCTATTCAAGAAGGCCATAAGAAATGTTGCCATACCAAATACATGGAGTCTACTTGTACTTGTTCTCAGAATTCTAAGGTGAACCAGGTGGCTTCTGGTGCCTAGGCTCTTGCAGAGGAGCACAATTCACTTGCCCTGAAGCCTACTGTACTGAGGGCAGAAAAAGAATATGTGGTCCAGCACTTCTTTTTTACCTGTGCATGCCGGGCACAGGTTGTCTCCCTCCCTCTCATCATGCCATTTGTCACTAAAGGCTTTGACCGGAAGGGTGCCATGTCTAAACCTCAGGTATAGTTTACAAGCTAGGGTTGATGCAATTTCATCAACGGTTGCCTCATAACACATACAAGGTTTAAAATCAATGAAATACATTGTGAGGTTGCATTTGTGAGTCACAGTATCCACAACCACAACCTCCCAAAGCATGTTTTTAACCTTGTCTCAGAAAAAACAAACACACCTTGGGGGAGGACCAATAAATGTCAAGACCTCACTTCTGCAAAAATGATTTTATGGTGCAAAACCATGGGGTCTTCTCTATGCCCGGTAGGGCATAGAGATCTATTGCACCATCACAATGGGGTTCCAATTCAGCGGTGGTCCACAGTCAGCCGGGTCTGGTGGCTCAGTGGACTAAAGCAGCCACTTCAGTGACCTGTGTTCGACCTCATGGTCACAGGTTCAAATCCCGGCGGGTCCACTCAACCTTTCATCAATCTGAGGTCGATAAAATGAGTAACATTGAGTTGGGTAACAATAGACATCTGTTATTCAGCGCCAGGACACCTACGGGTAATCGTGCACTTTACAAATACACATGTTATGTTGCTAAAAATTAACAATCTACATTCAATTTTAAGTCAGATCTTCTGCTGGGCAAGATCCAAATATGGAGGTGTAAAGGGAGTGCTGCAGGGAAGTGATAATAAGACCCTCAGAAACTTGTGTTCCACCATATCAAGACTATTTGCATTAGAGGAGCCCCATATTTCAGCACCGTGCAAAGCCGACCAATTAGACTTGATATTGTAAATCTCAAGGGCCGGGGCAACCCTTAACCACTTGGATGCTAAGCAGCACCTGGACATTTAATGCAATTTCAATGGAAATGAATGGCAACTCCATGACGAGCTGAGCTCGTCATGAGCGTCGAAGGAGTTAAGGAGGCGGTCTTACAATGGACCTTTGTTATGTTTGCAGTCAGCACCAAATGAACAATTCCATCTGGGGAGCCCAGCTCAGGTTGTTGGTCATTATGATACCTAGATAGTAAAATGCAGACTCCCGATCAATGCATGTTTTGCCCATCAGCATCTAACTATTACAACGGATTGCCCTGTTTTTGGAGACAACAAAGATTTGGCCTTACCACTATTAAGCTCTAGGTTCTGCTCAACACAAAAGGAAGAATAAAGATCTAACAGCAGTTGCAGCCCCTGGGGAGACTTTGAAATCATTAGGGCATCATTGGTGAAGAGGAGGACTAGGACCCTCCTTTCCCCAATTTGGCTGCATCACACCCGTCGTTGCTGAGGTGATCAATCACCCCATTTATAGACAGGGAGAACAGGGTGAGGGCTAAAACACAACCCTCTCTGACTCCATGAACTGCCCTCAGTGGTTCAGTCAGCTGCTGATGTGCTCCACATCTGACTTGATCCAAATTTCTCACATGGATCCTCACCGAGATATTCAAAAGAGAAGGGGGATACCCATGTTGTCCAGTACTTTGCACAATTTCCCTTGCAGAACCAGATCAGCGCTGGGCGTAAGTCCACGGAAGCAGCACACAGCTTTTCCCCATTAAATAGTACCTCACACCAGTATATACAAGCAAACGGAAGACCTGGTCTAGTGTACTAACGTTTGCTCTAAAACCTGCCTATAAATCAGATAGGAGACTCTCCTCAGTAATCCAGTCCTCCAGGTTGATCGACACTTGTTTGCAAACATTTTTTTTTTAATGGAGTCGATTAGAGTAATGGGGTGATAGTTATATGGGTTGGCCCAATCCCCCTTCATGTAAATAGGCAGGATCTCCGCTAACTTCCACCAGGAGGGGTTCTCAATTACAGACAAAATAGAATTAGATAAGGCGCTGATATATGGCCACCATGCCTCTGGATTCACTTTATTATTCACACTTATTTTTGTAGTCCCTGACTTATTTTTCAGCTCAGACTTTGAGTCAGAGTGAGTAAGGCTGAAAAGGGAGAAAGAAGGAGGAAGAGATAGATAGGAAAGGAGTAACTAACGGAGAAAGCAGGGATGAAAAATAAATTGTGATAGTAAGAAAGACAGGAGTTTTAGGGTGATGGAAAAAAGAAGCATGAGATGGAATCAGTGGATGAAGTGCAGAAAAAAAAGTATGGGAACTGATGCTGTGCGCAATGGGGGCAAGTTGAGTGAGCATGGGGCGGGGTCAAAGGCACGGCTAAAAAAATAAAATAGTCTGTAGCTTTTTTCAGCCTTTCACCTTCAGATAACTACATATGACTCACAGCTGAAAATTTAAATAAATACAAGTTAGGTTAATCCGTGGGAAATGCACTAGGGTACATTATGAAACCTCTATTAGTTAATGCACTGCAGAGAACTGTGTGTAACCAGAGAGTCACAGCATTGAATTCTGTTTGGTGCAGTGGAGAATAGTGACGAGTATTTTTAATTCTACGAGGTGCCAATCTGTTACATAAATCACTGTGACTATGTAAGTGATTAGTTTAAACTTGCTTTACACACAGAATGATATAGATTGCTAAAAATGTTCTAAAAGATTAAGAATGAAAACGTGCTTCCAAGTCCTGTTTAGATGTCCGCAACTTCCTCAGTTTCACAGGAGTCTCCCTGCCTTATATTTCAGCTCAATATTTTCAGTTGTAGGAATCAACTGTCTCTGGACTAGTCTTTTTTCACCCAAAGTGCGGGACCTGTTTTTCTTAAATAAAAAAAAAAGCATGGGCACGTCGAGCCCCTCAGATAATGCCCACTTTGACCACTTGATGAAATCAAAATTAGACAAAACTTTTCTTCCCATGCTCGTTATTCAACTGCACCAGTGGAGGACTCTGACGAAAAACAGCTCCTATTTTTTTTTAAATTACAAATCAATGCCTGATCAATCAATGGAGTGTTTTAGATTTTCACAGTATCCTGTAATGTAGATGAGCCCTCACACATGTGTATGTGCTCAAATTATCTTATTTTAAGCATTTCCAACTCGGAGTTGATTGTTAGTTTCACAGCATATCAAGATAAAACATATGGGATGGGGAAGGGGGGGGGGGGAGGTGATTCTTTAACCTCGGCTCACCTGGCTTCAAACCTTCGGCCTGATTAGGATGGCAATCCTGGTTGGAAACGAGACTTCCCCGACAAGCTCTCAGTGGTACCGCAGCCTGAATCACAATGCGAGTGTGTTCATGATGGCTGCAGAGTGTATATTTTGTATTGCGGTGGGTGCTGCGGGCTATAGCACACGCTGCAGTATAAAATATGCACTCCATGCATATCCCTGCACCATGTGTCAGGTACCATGCGGTGCCTGACACATGGTGCAGGGATATGTTGGGGCAGAATAGCTGCCCCCCAGAGGCCATGTAGAAGGGCCAGGGAGAAAAGGGGGCCCACTACAGGCCCCAAATGTACCTTTCCACCTGCCTTTTCATGGTGGGTAAACCGCCATGAAATTACCAGCCACTGTTGTAGGTATGCAGGACCCTCTGATGGACTAATGGCGGTCGGTCTGTCTTTGCGCCAACCATCCGCCCGTCATCCTAATGTGGCAGGCAGTACTCAGTATTACGAAGGCTGTGGGACCGCCACCGACGGGCTGTCGGTAGCGGTCCCACTGTCATCGTAATCAGGCCCCTAGTGCCTAACCCTCAAGAAAAGATCTTCCTGTTTCTGTTTAAAAAGGACAGGGTTCACTACTAGACTCATCCAGAAGCTGGGGACCTCAACATGAGTATGGGAAACATGTCCACAGATTAAAATTGAATGCACTTATGCACTTATTGAGACTTATAGCAAACTGTTGGCTTATTCCTCCCTAACATTAAAAAGAAATCAGTAGCAAAACGTACACAGGGAAGAAAACAAAAATGCATATTAATGTAAGAGTGTGAGGGAGAAAACATTAAAAGAGTGCAAGATGGAAAGATGGCCAAAAAGAGAGAGGCAACTATGAGAAGACAGAAAAAGAAAGCAGGGAGGCAAAGAAGAAGAGAGCATCCCAAAAATTAAAAGAGTAGCAGATAGTAGGTGAAACCAGAAAACATGTTAAGTAAAAACAGATAAAGAAAATAAATCAAAAGAGACGTGGTTAGAAAGTGTGGAACTGGAGGAGAGAAATGGAGACAAAGTAAGAGCTTAGTAGAGACAGATTAAAAATAACGAATGCGAAACAGTAGTTAGAGGGAACTGAAATAGAGGAAATAGCTGAAGTGCGAATGAAAGCAGACATCTGGTGATCTTTGAGAGAGGTAGGGTGTAAATGACCACCTTGAACTGCAATGAAAAGGAAGGGCAAGCCCCCCTAATATTTCCCAAAGGTATGCTTGTAAGAACAGTATTTTTAAAAATGGAACAAATAGTGCGTTTTGGAGGACAATTTTCACACAAGGTTACTAAAAAACTTTCTTTTATTGAGGGAAACTCATTAAATATTTTCTTTGTTTTATGGTATATAAGGTACTAGCAGCCGGTCCCGACATTGTCCGGGTATGAAATAGAATGTGTGTAATGTGAGTATTTGGCAAGGGCAATTTATTTTAAAATCTCGGCGGTAGACAACATTTTTTGTTTCATTAGAATAGGGACTGAGAAGGGCCAGCTGCAGCCCTGATTGATGTTAGCAGGCGCGTGTAATTGGTGTAGTGATCCGCCACCTGAGCCCGGCTACAGCCCTGGTTGATGTTAGCAGGCGCGTGTAATGTCGTTGAATGAGAGAGTTATCAGCCGCGGGTAAATCGTTTAATGAGAGAGTTCAGTGACAGCGAGTGGGAGAGGCTGCAGTAATTGTCCCCGCAGACACGCTCATTTGCGTGTTCCCCCACTTGAGGCCCAGATGCAGGCCTGTTTGATGTTAGCAGGCGCGTGTTCCCCCGCTTGAGGCCCAGCTGCAGTCCTGGTTGATGTTATCAGGCGCGTGTAATTAGTGTACTGATCCGTCGCCTGAGCCCGGCTAGAGCCCTGGTTAATGGCAGCAGGCGCGTCTAATTTCGTTGAATGAGAGAGTTCAGTAACAGCGCGCAGGAGAGGCTGCAGTAATGTTACTTACCAGGCCTCCAGCTGAACGCGTTTGTCATGCCCCCAGCACACGGCCACAGCAGACGATCTTCTGATTAATATACAACCCACATGGCATGAAGGGCGGAACGTAGCACACGCCCCCAGGATTTCTCCCGCCCCCAGCGTGCCCCTTGATGCGGCGCAATTGCGTTCACATGGCATGAAGGCCGGACACACGCCCCCATCGTGTCACGCCCCCAGCGTGCCCCTTGATGCTGCGCAGCAATGTAGTTGGCGATTGTATGTACGACTCACATGGCATGAAGGGCGGACACACGCCCCAAGGGTTTGTCACGCCCCCAGCGTTTGTCACACCCCCAGCACACGCCCACAGCCCAGGATGTGATGGCCGTACAACACGCCCCTAGCGTGAGTCAGGCCCCCAGTCCACGCCCACAGCACAACGCATATACGCCCACAAGGGACTACTTTGCTGGCACCTTTCTTTTACCTTTTAAATGTATATGGTGTCCTACGGTACAATTGTATGTCTTGCACTGTATGATTGTGATGAACACCACTCTTTCTTGAAAAGTTAATAAAAACAATTAAAAAAAAAAAGAATGTATATGGTGGTCGTCTGCATAGCCTATGTCCATCTGCTTCAACTGTCCTTTCCAACGCTGTATTGGGTGTTGTGATTGGTGCTGCGGTTACTGAGATTACCCACCTCAAAGGTTTGGGCTCTCTCTTTATAATATTAGTATGAATGTCTGATCCTTCCCAAGAAAATCTCTCAAAGGTGTGCATTTTCCCACACATATTCCCTTAAAAAGCGGTGGGGACGTATCCCAAGCCCTGCAGCTCTGTTGTGCAGGTGGGCCCCAATCCTTCAGGGACACCCGTTCAGCCCAATGGCCAATGACTATCTCTGGGAAACTTAGTGGCCTCTCATACTATTTTGTAGAGGAGGGGGTGGCATCAGTTTGCTTGATGCCACTGGCCAGAGGTGGTACAGACAGTTCAGAAAATGCAACCTTAGCAATCTATAGTTTTTCAGAGCATAACACTCTTATCTCAAAGCTTTCAGATCATGGGACAGTGACGGCTCCTCCGCAAAGGCAGAACATGGTCAACCCACTGCTCAAAACAAAAAATTCAATGATAATAACAGATGGTTATTATCATTTTACTTTTCCTATTGAAATCAGTGGCTATCGGCGGGGCTGGCCAGAGCAGGTGGAGGAGTGGTGTGCACTCCCTAAGTGAGCATTAACAGTTTGTCTGGACCTTTTTTGTTTGGCTTGTATGGGGGTGCACAGAAAAAGAAGTCCAAAAAAACTGTCAATTTGGACCATCCACGCCGTGACTCTGATGCGGATGAGAAAATTTTGTTAGGTTCACTACTTTTTGAACCAAAACTCGACCATGTGAGAAGGAACTGATACAGCTTCCCTCACCATGACTCTAAGCACCGGAGCGTGATACGTCACTACTAGAAGATCTAATACAAGTCTACTGTTCTACTGAGGTCCACGAATAATTTAAGGTGGAATCAAGGCACTCGCACACAGTACCACCGAACCGACAGGACAACTAGAAACCCAAATTGTTGAGACAAACTCTCTTCATGACTCTTGAGGATCTGGGCTCGCGCTACCGGTCTAAATATTATTCGCCCTGAAGAAACTCCGTGGTATGGAGTGAAACGCGTTGGCTGATTTTGTTGCAAATCGAACTGTGACTGTTTTTTAAAATGAACAATACAGAATAAAGGAACTTTTTCATATATTCAAAATTGACAGTTTTTTTGGACTTCTTTTTCTGTGCGCCCCCATACAAGCCAAACAAATTACCTGTGATCTGGTTAGCACAGCGACGCCAATTAGCAGCTGACGTCGAGGGTGGCTGCACATAAAATTCTTAAACTTTCGGGAACTGGGTTTTAGGTGCGGCATTGGAAGGTCCGCTTGGGCCAGACAATTGGTTAATGTATGCTTTGCATGTTCTCTCACCAGGCTGTATTACATAGCCTAGTGAGGAACATGCACAGAATCCCAGTTCCCGTCTGAGTGCCGAATCACGGCGCTCAGACCAATTACAGCTCACTGGAGCCTGTGTGCCCAGGTGCTTCCTGATGCCGGCCCAGAAAGGAAGAAGGAAGAGGACGAGGATGAAGGACAGGAGGTGGCAGGCTGATTCAAGTATGGTAAATCTCTTTTTTTCTTTTTCTTTCATTCCTCTTCCCCCACCACCTACCTCCCCCGTCCGGAAGCAGCCGCTACTCCCATTAGAACAGTTTTTAGCATGGTCTACCTGATCAGGCAGGTGCTAGAGTAGTCCTCTGTCTCGAAAGGACTGATCAATTCACTCTGCCTTTAGTTCAACTTCACTTGCGTCAAGAAGCAGGGGTAGCAGGCCCAGCTCTGGCACTCCTCAGGTCATTTTTGCTTGATCGTGAAAAATTTGATGAAGTAGGAGGTTTTAAATGAAAATGTTTCAGGCTCCCATATGGGGTGCCTCATGGCTCATCCTTGAGCCCCACCCTTTTCAACATTTATGTCGCTCCTCTGGCACGTATGATTAAAACTCATGGTTTTGAATTGGTATCATACGCAGACGACACTGATATTATCATATTGATCTCGAGCAAAAATCATGATACAGCCCATAATTTTAAGGAGTGAATGAGATGTGTCAGTGAATGGATGGCAGAGAACTGCCTTAAGTTGAACTCAAATAAAACAAAGGTTCTACTTTTTTGGTAGAGATACATCATTCTGGTCCACAGAATGGTGTCCATCAGAATTGGGGACGGCTCCCACCCCAGTTACCAAGGCCACAAATCTTGGAGTCGTAATAGATACCACCCTATCTTTTACCCATCATGTAAACATGCTTACTGCATCTCTACTACACTCTGAAAATCCTGGGGAAAATTCTTCCATTTATACCGGCAAATCTGCAGAAAACAGTGGTGGCAGCTTTAGTGTTAAGGAAACTCGATTATTGCAATGGGCTACTGGTTGGAGCAAACAAAACAGTAGTGGCAAAACTGCAGGTCTCCTGAATTCTGCAGCTAGATTGCTTTCTGGACTAGCTAAATATTCATCAGCTAAACATGCTCTCAACACCCTGCATTGGCTACCTATGGAGAAGCGCATCAGGTTCAAGGCACTATGAATTGCCTTTAAGGCATTTTTAGAATTCAGGCCCTATCTACCTGATAAAGCACTTTCAATGGGGGAGAGGAGTTGGCCTAACGGCTAGGGCGCTCGACCTCCGACCTGGGGATCTGGGTTCGAGTCTCGGTAACGACGCCAAAACCTCATGTGATTCTGGGCAAATCACTTAATCTCCCCGTTCCTAAAACGAATGTATATCCGTTCACATGTAACGTAACTGGTGCTATGTAAAGCGCTCTGATACCTGATTCGGTTCGGGTCTAGTTCGCGCTATATAAAACTCTGCCAAAAAAAAATGGCATACCCAAGCACATACACCTCGGTCTGCCTCACTGAAGTTGGTAACAGAGCCAACCTCCAGTCTCCAGAGATGGGGGGTAAAAGCTTCATTAGTATTACAAATAGATAGTGGAACAAGCTACATTTTCATTTAAAGAATTCTTCTGATCTACCGTCCTTTAGGAAAGGACTCAAGACATGGCTTTATACTCTGTAATCTTATTCAAGGACTGGAAATCTAACATGCCATTGGTGTTCTGTGTGTCAATTCTGCAAGCGCCTAGACGTCCTTGGGTAGTAGTACGCTATACAAATATATAAATAAATTAATACAAAAATATGCAAATCAAAATCTCAAAAATTGTTCATAAAGTCTTTTTTGGAGAAGGCACTTTTTCATTAGATAGGCATTTTATAGAAATGCCCCTACCAGAGCCTTGGGCTCATCACCCCATGCTCTCTATAAAATCTGTGCTTTGCACCAGTCTCAATAGAAAGGTACAATGTTTAGCTATCAAGCTCCTCCTTGTGGAATTAACTGCTTTTTGACAATTTTCAATTTCATGCTGAAGAGCATGCTAAAATGAACCAAAGCAAATATGTGAAAAAATGTCAATACATTTTGGAAGATGTGTCTTTAAATAGATTAAATGACCCCAATGGCTTTACTTACTTTAATTTAAACACAGCTGGCAAAGAGAACAGTGACCATTATACTTCATGTCCTGTCTGGTTACTCCCTGCCTTCCTGTTACATGGGGAGAAAAGGCCTTGTTCTATGACATATACCTTTGTTATGGCTTTATTGTAGGGTAAATGATACATCACTACTTTTAATGTTTTTGATTTCCCCAAGTAAAAATTCTTAAATGTATTTGATATGCTGGGGGTGTCTGTCTCTTACTGGAGTTTGGCAATAACCTACGTTTTGTCAGACATCCATTGTTTGCATTTTATCGGCAAAGTATGCAAGCCGCACTGGTGGGAACTGTAAAAAAGTGGATTATTAATTGAGGTGGACAGTCGTCCCCACTGCAAGCAATAATCTTGTTAGGTCTAGCAAAGGTTTCAGTAGTTTAAGCCTGAGCTCCGTCCCTTATAGCTGTGGCACAAAGCAGACAGAATAAACTTCCGAAAATGTATAAACCATTTAGAAGTAAAAACTTGAAAACACAACACAATAAAAATTCCACTCTGAGTGGAGGCTCGAGGCTCCGAAGGGGCCGCGATGCTGCAGGTAGTGCTCAAGGAGCTTTGGGAAGACAATGGGCAAGTGAGCGAGCTGGACGGATGTATGTGGGATCACATCAGATATGACTACAGGCAACCTGGTAGCCTGAGGCAAAGCAACTATGTCAAAATAGTGTTTACACCATTTGCAAGGACAAGTTTGGAAAATCATGCAGTTGTCTGTCCACAGGTTCCAAGATGCTGAGCACCATCTTCTACTTCCAGAAAATGACAATTATGATATATCACCATTGGAAGCGGATATGACAGGAGGGTTTGGTTTATTCGAGATTATGTGGTGTGGTCTGTGCCGTAATGACTTGGTTGCTGGTTTAATATGCAGACTTTGTTGTAACTGTTGTCATGTTACTGTCATCCAAAGACTTTTGGTACTCAATAATCAATGGGGTTATTTTAAACTGTTCAGGTTCAGTTGGAACTAGTCAGCTGGGCTCTTGAGGAAAAAGGGCTTTTTAGAGCTTTTCACAGCCCAGTAACTTAACAGGAGGTCAGCTAATTGATCACTGGAGTCCAGTTCTTTGTCCTGGGTACAAATGGGAGGAGGTCCAGCTCTAAAGTTCTCTTCACAGGTCTCAACAGCCGGTGCAGTCCTTCTTGTAGTCTTCCTGTATTCTACAGATCGCGTATTGTTCTAAATATGGCACAGGAGTGCCATATTTATGCCACGCACTGGCAGGGGATGGCAGTGGCTGCTGGCCCTTCCCTAACCAATAGGAAATATTTCCCAGGGGTAACGCAGCCCACTTTTGAAGCAGTTCCATGTGCCCTAGTGCAAAAAAAACACAGTGCCTCTCTATGCCCAAATTCAAGATGGTGACACCCTTCTCACCCTTCTCCCCTTATGCTGAGCCTGTGTGCCCACCCCAGAGACGTGGCTAGGGAAATGAGCAGTCCATCCTATGTGATCACTTTACACCAGTTCTGGACACAGAACTTCTCCTACTGGGATTGGGTGTCTGCTATAATGTGCCTGTGTCAGGGTAGGCTGCTTTGAAGTCCCAGTCCAGTTGCTCATTGGGCAAAGGAAGAGAAAAACATCCCCACAACTAAGGCATTTGGCCTACTCTGGGAGCACTTTTCTCACCTCATCAACAGAGTTATTCAGCTTCCATGTGACAGATGGAGCTCATGCATTTCGGCCTTCAGCGGCTGTCGGCTGGAAAAAGGTAACTGTAAAAGTACCTTTTCCATAATAGTTACTACAAATTTGATTTTGCCTATTAAATTGTATTTGAAATAACTACTAAAAGAGACTTTGAATTATATTTTTCGCTGTGTCCAACCCAAATTTAGCATTAT
The DNA here is from genome assembly GCF_964261635.1 of Lissotriton helveticus. Taxonomy (NCBI): domain Eukaryota; kingdom Metazoa; phylum Chordata; class Amphibia; order Caudata; family Salamandridae; genus Lissotriton; species Lissotriton helveticus. The sequence goes on along the minus strand of NC_136063.1, from coordinate 1,628,700,604 downwards.
TAAATATAATATTGTAATCCAGTGCTTTCCTATGGAACAGTCAGCCATGCTACAGTGAAAATAGCTTTTGGGCCTTTTTTACTGTAAGAAGATGTGTAACACTAAATGCCTACATGTTCTACTTTTAAATACCATGCAACGTGCCTTAGGGCTAATACAGCATACATAGGGGTGACCTAAAAATATTAGTAAGGTTTTGACTTGTCAATAAGTTTATTTTGACAATTCGAATTGCAGTTTTTAAACTGACAGAACCAGGCTATAATGCCAGGCCTGCAGTTATGTTTGTACTAGAATTGTATTGGGTGAAACAATGGATGCTTCTGTCCATTAGTGGCATTTCACTTACAGACCCTGGTACACTTTGCACCATATACTAGGAACTTATAGTATGTTAAAGATACCAATTGGAAGTATACCTAATTTTGACGGATGTATGATGTTACAAAGCATACTTTTACCACGCATACCTTTACAACGCGGTTTTTACCATGCATACCATTAAAACGCATATCGCTTAGAGGTGCTGGATAGTGGTAAGTATAATTTTCGATTCCAACTCCAGTCCCCGTGGACACTAGGGAAGGTGTTGGATAGAAAATTAAACGTATTCCCTATCCTAGAGCGCCCCCCAGCGCAATGCGTTGTAATGGTATGCGTGGTAATACCTGCGTTGTAATGGTAGTGCGTTGTAAAAATTTCGTTGTAAACTTTGCATACCAATTTTGACATATGCTTAGGTGTCAGAGCACAAGCAATGGAGCCTGGTTAGCAGAGTCCCAGTGTGCAGAGTGAAAAAAACAGCAGAATCAGTCCATTAAAAATGGCGGTGATCATGCAAAAAGAGGCCTTTTCTGATGGGTGTGCTAAACAGGGCAATCCTAGTGATGGTTGGAGAGAACTGCACCCCACACAATATGCACGCAAGACAGACTACCTATTTGTTAGTGCAGAGCATCATAGATTTTCAGTGGTCTATCTGGGTAGAGTCCTTTCCGACTACTGTAGGCACTTTAAAAAAGAGACAGACTATGATTATGTGTCACTATTGGAATATGATGTTTGAGACATTCAAAGACTTGATGTTTAGAGCTGAAATCAGATTGGAATCAGACCATATTATGTTGCTCCTAGTAGGGTTACTAGCAGCTTTTGAAGCACTGGATAAGAGATCATGAACAGAGTAGTGAGGGGGGCTTGCATGGGCAAGACATATAGCACCAGAATGGCCTTAGAAGAGATGATTCCCTACCAATATGACAATAAATGCCAATTGAAGCTTGACTTCACACCAGGTGAGGAACAAATAAACAACAGAAACAGAACAATATTTATGAAGTGCTCTTTAGATCTCTCACACACATAGTACATGCAAAGATACCAGAACGGGGGAGACAAAATAGGATGATTACATGCATTGATCATTAACCCCTTGCATGCGGGGGTAATTCCCCCCGCTGTGCTGGGGGTAGGGGGGCGAGCACAGCGCCCCCATGCTCATGATGAGCTCAGCTCGTCATGAGGCACAGTGCTCAGGTGCTCATGACGAGCTGAGCTCGTAAAGGCCACACCCGATCCCATGGAACGTGCAGCACAGCAGGGGAATTATTCCCGCGTGTGAGCGTTCCACGGGCCATGACGAGCTCAGCTCATCATGAGCACCTGAGCATTGTGCCTCATGACGAGCTCAGCACAGAACGGGTTAAGCAAGAACATTGAGGAATGTAGATATTCATGTTAGTGGATGAAAATGTGGATACTTCGACATGTAAGCAGATTCCCCAAACACTTTTGAAAGATAGTGAATGACACTATATGTACAATATGTACAATATCCCTGTCTAGATATAGAAGAGAGAGGATTGGTTATAACTGCGGAAGGCATGTATAAACTGACACATGTCCAAAAGGGAGATCCTTGAGTCACAACTATTGTGAAAAGAAATAACTACAGTGATGCCTGATCTACAAAGAGGGAGAATACTTTTGAAGTGATGGCGCAAAAAAAGAATAGGGAGCTATGCTGAGACTACGGATGATAAGCAGATACTGTTGACACCTAGACAAGCACTTGTTCTTATGGTACCCAGACAATTATCTAGATGTTTGTAAAGTATACAGTCCTACATCAATAATGACACTGAACTCTTTGGCATTGCACTATCATCTAGGACAATGAAGTTAATGGCTAAATAGGACACTCTGATCAGAATGGGTTTATCATATGATAAAACACAATCTCAAAACTCAGACAGCACTACATGTTAGGAATCAATTGTCCAGGGATGAAGATAAATCAGCAGTAGTGCTGTTAGATAATGACAAAACCGTTGATGCAATAACCTGACAATTTGTGCAAAAAGGTCCTCCATCTTATGAATTTTGGGCCTAACATTCTGTCCTGGATAGGTTCCTTGTACTCAACTGCATGTATTAGAGTTAAGATAAAAGGTGTACTCTCTGTGAGGTGGGAGCGGTAAAGGATGATGCACCAAGGCGGACTTTATTACCATTACTCTTTGCCCTGATTTATTGTAACTGCTGATTGGCAAGCTCAGGAACAACCAAGAAAACTAGGGAATATGAATTAGTGATAAGACACATTAATACTTGAGAATGTGTCCCTTTGCTTTGAGGAGATATAGGAGTTCAGCTTGGAGATAGGGCTAAAAATCAAATGTGACAAATAGATTATCTTCAAACTCAGAACTATGATGTAACAGGCACTAGAACAGCTGCCGATATTAGGATTGTGCTGGAGAGCAGACAGGGTCAGATATCTAGGAATAAAATAGCACAGAGAATGAAGAACACAATTAATTTAATATCTGGAGAATCATGGAGGGCCACAGGAATTCTATATGGTTAAGTTACCATTATATGTTATAAGCCAGCAAGACCCTAGCAAAAAGGTGTAGCCAAGGTTTTAAGTTTCTCCTTCCGAAGTTGATATTTAGAACACTAGATCATCTTTTACAAGATCTGGTCAGGGCAGGGAAGCACAGTAAAGTTAACCTGAAACTCATAAATTGTGAAGCTGTAGTATGAACAAGGGATTCTCAAACTCCAAACTGTACTAGCTTGTTGCACTACTGCAACATGCAGCCGGGTGGTTGCAGAAGAGTCTTTACCAGAGAAAATACTTTCTGGAGAAAAAGCAGGAAGCATCATGACTAAGACCTTACTCCTGACAAGAGCAAACTTTCACATGATCAGCTGTCCCTGATTTGCTTAAAGAAACTGCTATAAGTTTCCAGGAACTGAACTGAGAATTACTCTTTGGAAATGTCACAGGATCCATCAGTAGGAATATAGCAGTAATCTTATTTATTTATTATGGCTATGTGAAAACAGTTGATGAATACAATAATGGTTAAACCTTGAGTATGAAAAATTGGGTTGTTGGTTGAAGGGGGTGAAACCCGACTCAAGCAACAGCCACAATCCCTTTTAGGGTGACCACAAAAAGTCACTAAATTAGCCTGTGCTTAACTCACTGGTAGTGTGGCACCAAAGCAGTCAGGCTTAAAGTAGAGGATATGTGTAAAGTATTTATGCAGCACTTAAACAGTAATATAGTTTAAACACAACACATGAAAAATCCCACACCAATTTAGGAATAAAGTGTAACTTAGACTATATTATTTGATACTAAAGCTACAAAAATCCAATCTATAGAACCTGAGTTATTAATTTTTAAAGTTTAAAGTGAGAAATAGTGCCTAAAAGTCCAAAATGCCAAACACTTCCATCTAGTCGCACAAGATTGGAGCAAACTCGAACGTTAGGGCCAACTGCGATGGATTGCAGATGCGATAGGCAAAGTGGATTTGACCCGGTCTCTTCTTATCTTTGGACATAGAAGAAATGTTAAAGAAAAGGTTCAGAGAAGGTAGCGTTCGGAGGGGTAAGGCAGCTGGTGGTGCCTGAGAATGGAGGTGTTGTTGTTGGGGAGACGCTGGATGAAGTTGTGGTGAGGATTTCTATGTTTGGACTTAGAGCCTGATTTAGCTCTTAGCAGATCTTGTCCTGCCGTCACTTTTCCAACGGTTTCACTGCCTGCCTACTAGACGATCAACCTGCTCAACTTAGATGCTGGCGGGTCGGTAGTCTGGCAGAGTCCTCCGTCTCCGACAGAATATTCCACCTGTGTCAGTGGCGTCATATGCAAAAGCCGCTATCAGAGGAAGTCGAGACAATATTTCCGCTGGGCCAATTGAGATATGCCTTGTCGCGAGTAAACCTCCTAAACTGAGTTGGCAGTATCAAAGGGATATGAGATAGAAACTTACCTTTTTTTCTGTTTTCAACATCTGTTTTAATCATGAACTCGATTGTCTAAGTCCCTCCTTGGCTGCTGCTACTTGACCAAGAACAAAATCAGCTCTGTTGTTGCCGAAATCGAAGATAAGATTTTATTTGTACTTGTTTCCTTATGAATTGTCTGTTTATAATTGCTGTGGAGTTTCTAAATTACTCTTACATGTAAATCCTTTCTTATGTGTAATGCATATGTGCTTTTTTCACTTCTTATGATAAAACAAACACACCTGTGTTAAATAAAAAAAAAATAAGGAAAAAGAAATAAGGGTAGGAGGGCTGGTGAACGAATGGCTTTTGGGGATAGCTGGAGTGGGTGATTTGCTTGTGTCTGTATGTTTGGCAGTTGCATGTGGGTCTGGTGTTTAATATGTAGATGTGGATTCATGGTTTTCTGCTGGTGTTCAATTTTCTGGTGACTGTGTGTGTGTTTGCTTTTGGTTGGTGTTGTTTTGTGTGTAGGTGGGCTTTTGTGTAAGTGTGTTGGCTTTGCTGAGTGTGCTGTTGTGGGTGTGGTGTGGGGGGTGTTGGTTGTGGGTGTTGTGCTTGTGGTGGTTCTGGGTATAGTTCAAGTTAAATTTATTTATGATTTTGGAACTCAGATGAGATCCACATAAAAAGAAACACAAAGGATAAAACACACATTTTGAACAATAGAATAAGATATACAAATATACATAATCATATAAAACGTCAAGTAAAATCACTGATGATAGTCATAACATCTTTTAGAAATTTTAATATATAACTAAAAAACATTAAAAAAAGTTAAAAATCCTGTGGCAAAACATTTCATTAGGAGAATTATAAATGGCATCCATAAATGCGGTGGCGGACAAAATGGATAGTTGCAGGCAGATTGGTCTCATCCACTTACGTCGATACAATAAAAGAGCCGGACAAACAAAGAGCACATGTGTAACATCCTGGGTGGAATTATTGCACAAATTACACATAGGGGAGGAACCGTACCATTTGGACAATACATTGTTAAGTGGAAGAGAACCCTGCCTCAATAAAAGCCAAAAACGACGCACTCCATGATGGAGGTTCCAAGTAATATAAAACTGTACATTGTTTATCAGGCAAGAATCGATAACTGGATGAATGCCTCTCTTTGAAATACGCGCTTCCCTGTCCATAGTAAAACTTAATTTCCAGGTGGCCTGCTTCAAAGTTGCCGTAAGCTGATATGAAGATAAAGTAAAAAGTACCGATTCATCCAATGGAAGCAACTCCACCGCAGTTCCAATTTTTTTTACAACTAATGATTGCTCATTTAGGGTTCCTAATAATTCTTTCTGAATAAAGGATCTTAATGTACCAGGATCACCCTTTACAAGGCTTGGGACCCAGCGCACTATCCCTGCGAGACCCTGTACCCAACTACTGCGCAGCCCAAATTCCAACCTAAGAGCCGCAACAGAACAGGCAGAGTTAACTGAGGCTAGATTCCGAAAAATGTTACCTTCTGTTGTATTTAAAAAGCCCCATTTTCTTATGTCGAGTAGTTCGATACCATACAACATGGACGCTGGGATTTTAGTACGGAAAACCTCTAGTAGAAGTGCGAAGTGTCTTCTGCCTGTGGTGGATCTGTAAAGGGAGATTAAGCTTTTACCTTGTGCCATTGCTTTCCTAATATTATTTCCTATATGAGCATTTTCACTTAAGTTTCCACACACTATTTTTCTTAGGAAGACATATGAATTTACCACTTCTAATTTTTGTCCACCAACAGACCAAACATAGTTCCCAAACTTCAACTTTTTCCTTCCCCGCATGCACATTATTTTACTTTTAGACACATTTATCTTTAAGTGATGGGCCTCTGTATATTCATGTAATACCTGCAGACGACTATTTAATCCCCTCGGTGTTAAATCCAGTATTAATATGTCGTAGAAATATAGCAAACATACTATCGATTTTCCCCCCAATAATGGGGCGATACCTTCACTTAAGGACAGGGCATAGGGTAGATCAGATATATATATAAAGAAAATAAAAGGGGGGCCAACAAGCAACCTTGTTTTGGGCTGTTTGTTGTAGAAATAACTTGGGATAGACCTCTTATCCCCCCATCAAGACTCTACACCAAGTGTCAGTATGGAGAGCTCGAACCAACTCCAGAAGGGTGGCCGGCATGCCGAGGTCCGATAGTTTTCTCCACAGCAAAAGACGATCTACTTTGTCGAATGCTGTGGAGAAATCTATGAAAGCTGCGTACACTTTCCCTCCTCGGACTTTAACATATTTCTTCAGTTATTACTTGCAATGCTGTTAGATTATCCATGGTTCTTCGCCTAAATCCGGTCTGTTCAAATGGAAGAATTTCACCCGAGTCCACCCAGACATTGATTTGCATCAGGAGGCATTTGGCAAAGACTTTACCCACTGCATCCAAAAGTGCAATTTGTCGGTAATTGTGTGGGGCGTCACGGTCTCCCTTCTTGAAGAGGGGGACTAAAATACTCCCTTTCCAAGATGGGAGAACGGTTTTATTTGCAAAGCAGAATCTAAAGACCGGGAAAAGGATTTTACTCCACATTGCACTGTTTTGTTTCAAGACCGAGATTGGGAGTTCATCCGGGCCCATCGCCCCAGAGGAGCGCATACCCTTGATGGCCAGTTCAATATCTTTTTCAGAAGGTGGTTCATATGGAGAGGGGTCTTCATTTACTCTGCTACAATCAATCACATTCCCGTTACTTGCATAAAGGCTCTGGATATAGCCAACCCATATAAGCTCCTCAATAGGAACTGGAAGTGGACTTGATCTAACTCCACAACCCTCCCCGATAAGAGACCAGAATGTTCTTGTTTGACCTTTCAATGCAGCTTCCCTCAATTTAATCCATGTACTATCCTCCCTTTCTTTTCTTTTCTCATCTTAACCTTCACCCTAGTCCTCCTTCTCTTGAGTAGTAAAATTCTACGATATCTTTCGGAGGAGTTGGTCAGATATTGTTCTCTAATTAATTTATTTATTTCAATATTAGGTAGGCGTAGAGATCTGGGAGTTACTCTAATGTTACTTCTTTGGATCGACTTTTTTGCAACTCTAATCACTGTTTCCATAAAATCAGCAAAACATGCTATTTCAAAGCTGTTCCAGTTAACCAAATTGACCACGGCGGCCTCTAAGATACTTTCCAAACCCCTAATAGTCCTGATATCCCACTGACATCTTCCTGATTTCTTACCGAAGCCGACCAAATCACTATTTAACGACCATGGATCGGTCTGAGTTGGATGTAAATTTACAGTGAGAGTTAACACTTTATGGTCGCTATGGTGAGTATTAGAGACCTTAAGATCTTTCACGAGGAAGAAGGAGGTACTTCCCACTATCACATAGTCTAGGATGGATTCACTGTTATTTGATTTACAGGTGAAGTTCGCCGGTGTATCTGACGGGAGCCTTCCATTTGCTATAATGCCATCAACTTTTATCAATTCATCAAGAAGCATTTTCCCTTTTGTATTTGTCCTGATGTTTTGTGGAAAAATCGCTTGAGGAATCTGCAAGGATTCTTCTTTATCCTTATTTCTGAAAATCTCTAGATTAAGATTGGAGATCTTACAATTAAGATCCCCTACCAAAATTATATGAGGGGAAGGTTCTGCTTCAGTGACTTTCTTTATGTATGAAAATACATTTTTTTAAAGTACATTGTGGCAGGCATCCGGAGGAATGTAAGCATTTATCAAAATCAATGGTTTACCCTTCCAGCGTTGCCCATTTTGAACAAAGTTATTGCCTGAAAAGGTTACTAGGGTCTATGTAATGAGCATAACTCCATTTTATTTTATTAGACAACAGGCAAGCCACCCCGCCCCTTGCATGTCCTCTCCTGGATGGAATTGCTCTGCCGTCCAACGTAAAGTAATCTTTGTCCAGTAATAAATTCTCTGTGCACCAAGTCTCTTGGAGACAGATCACGTTTGCATCTAGTGTGTGTAGAAATTGCAGCTTTTCCCTACTATTCTTTATTCCTGCAGCATTCCACTATATTATTTTTAGTTCATTGCTAAAAGAATGGATGCAGGGGGAGATTATTGCAGGATCTGCTCCACAGGACACCAGGTAACCAATTCCATTGTAGGCTCTCTTCTATGGAGTTCCGTTGGAAGGGGAGGGAGATAGGATCTATGAGTCTCACTTGTCTTCCCTTTTTAGAAATACAGATTTTTAAGTCCTCAAATTCTAGAAGGCGATCTCTAGTGACAGAGACTGCCTGAGTTATCGGGGGCTTATTATCAAAAACTCTATTTCGTGGTTTCTCCACAAAAGGGATAACATCAATCCCCCTACTTTGCAGAGCTTCTGACCATTGGAGTATAAGATTTACAATGATTTTAGAATTAAACTTTACCCTCGCTATATGCCCAACTTTAATTTCAAAACTTAAGTCACTACTTTAAATGAGTTTCAAACTTTCGATCTCCCAAAAACATTTGAGGAGAGAAGACCTATTCAATATGAGATACCTATCAAACAGGGGCAAGAAGTCTAAATGAAATGTATCTATCAATTCCCTTACGCGAACATCATTAGGTAACTTTGATTCTCCTTTACTTTCTTCCATTTCCGGGAACGGCAAAGCCAAGGGATAAGTGCTGAATAAACTAGGCTAGCAGGCATCTGCTGTGCCGCCATTTTAACACTTGGAGGTCCCTCTGTTACAATAGTATATGGAGCTAACTGGGGATGTATAGTATTTGGGGGGGAAGCATTATAAATCAACAAAGGCCCTAACGGCAGATCTTTGGGCTCTGTAATCACTTGATCTACTTCGACAAGCTGGTTCATATCTTGTGATACATTGTGCAATAACCCCTGGGAAGGGTCCTTTCCCATGAGGGGTTCTGCGTCTTCCTTAAAACAAATTTTCCTTTGCCTCTTTTTTGCAAATCTTCGTTTTGGTTTCAACTGTTTCCCTCTGTTCTTTTTGAGTTTCCCATTTTTTTAATTTTTTCCCAAACATGATGAATCCAGGACACACTCTCTCTCCTCATTTATTTGGGTCTTAAAAATAGGAAATATCTCCTTTTCCTTTTTTCCCAAACATGATGAATTCAGGATACACTCTCTCTCCTCATTTGTTTGGGTCTTAAAAATAGGAACTATCTCCTTATCTATCCTTTTTTCTGGGTCCACCGTGATTTTATCTTCTTGAACACACTCATGAGCGCAATCAACTAATAGTGGGTTTAATGAGGAATCAAGAATCTTCTCTACCGTAGCCACTATATTCTTTTTCTCAAAGATTTGAGGTATACCATCGTGGTTAACTGGGATTGAATCACAATTAGCGTTCTCAAACTTGTTCCCCACCACCTTATAAATCTTTGCTTCCAATCCTACTTTAATAGAGTCCGTTTCTAAACTAAGTACCCTCCTCTGTTTGCTGTTTAATAATACCTTTAGTATTTGTGTTACGGTTTCCAGCACACAATCTGACCCTCCAACGAATTTTTCAAGTAACTTTAAAATGGAGGATAGCAGATGTTCTAACGATGACAAAGAGTCCGAAACAAGTATATCCTTCCTGGTGGTTTGACTGGGTTGGATATCAGTAATATTTAAATCAGGGCTCGTGGAGGTGTGAGACTGTGATAGAGAATAATTAGATTTATTAGATGGAGTACTACAGAATATTTGAAGTCCTATAGGGGCTAGTACTACTGGGGTATTTGCCAATTCTGTAATCTTGCTGGTTTCACAGGCGATATTTCTCCTATAAAGCTCTAGATCTAGATCCGGAAGGGTGAAATCATTACTTCGTACCTACGCAACCGGAGAAGGACCAAGAAGGTCTTCTATGATTCCACCGGGGGCAGGTAAGGGTCTATGCACACTCACCTCCACTATTTTAGAAGTAGGTCCAGAGGATACATGGTGGGTTTGAGAACCATTTTGAACCCCAGGGATTTGCATCAAGTGGCTCAGGGGTTCCGAGGGACCCTGAGACCTACCCACCCCAACAGTAAGTGCTTCTTTATCATCTGCCATATCTAATGATTCAACTATTTCAACATAATTGCTGTTCACACTCACAATTACTCCTCCATGTCCATCACCCTCCCCCTTACTATTTACAATATTTGGTCCCACTTGGGGGACTCTGTCCTTTCCTCTTTCCCATAAACTATAAAGTTGGCATTGTCCTTTTAACAACATACCAGGAACATCCTTGTTACGTAAGTGATTAGATTTAATCTTTGAACAAGTCCTTCCTATCAGTAACCGCCCAGACCTTAGCTTTTTCGCTGTCATTATGTTTAGTGGTTACTTAAGATAAAAACACTGGATACTAGAATAAGAGTCACAAACGAGATTACAATAAAAAAGAACAGATAAATAATCAATTGGACATAAAGAATGCCCAAAGCTACGATAATGTTCGACCACAAAACAAAGGCACCGTGGGGGGACGCCGCTTGAAAGTGGGAGCGCTAGAAAGCAGGAACTGGTGCCAGTGCCAATACTGCCACTTCTTCTCTCTCCTCGTATTGTTTGTTGGCGTTTCACTGTGTCTCAGTGCTCTCCGCTACTTTCCGCTGCACGCTTTCTCGCTGCCTTGTCCCAATGTCTTGTGCCTCGTGCCTCGTCCCACCTCACCACATCGTGCCTTGTGCGCTGTGTACACAACAGGGCACCACACACCGTGCACTACACCGTTTCAGCCTCTTGCTGTGCTCACTGAGCTCACTGCTCCTCACTGCTCCTCCGCTGCTCTGCTGCTACTACTCCCGGAGATCTCATGATGCACACCTCCAGATGAGGCAGGTAAGACAGGGAGCGTAATGCAGTCTCACGAAACCCTGCCGCCTGCCTTCTGCCTCCAGCCACCTGCCTCGTGTACAACTCAGGCACAACTTCGTGCACAAAAATGCGGGCAGACGCTAGCCCCCACGCTAGCCCCCTCGCACCTTGGACTCTCCAATTCGCCAACTCGCTAGCCGCTCCTCACCTCTCACTCAGCGATAGCGGCAACTCCGAACAAGATCGCCCATCCAACCGCGGCGCGGGCGGGCCGAAGTAAGAAGGAGAGGGTGCGAGGGCCAAATCACGCCAGTACTTTCGCTTCGCTCTCGGCTTCTCTGCTTCACGGCCTGGCTTCCCATACAGTTGAGGATCGGGTGAGGCGAATGCTGAATGACGGCTGGCTAGGTGAGGGTGAGGGTGAGGAGAGAGGCTTACACACTGGATGCTGCTTCACTTCGCTTCACTCCGCTTCGACTCGGGAGCAGCACACGAACGCCACCTCAACTTTTTTGCCCAATGCATCTGAAAGGGTCTTACCCACATTATCCCTAAATCCTTTCAGTAGCAGACAGGTAGTAAACATGTGGATGTCATACAGCTCCTGGAATCCACACCTTGTACATCTGGCTTCTCCACCACCTCTTAGTTTGGATAACTCAAGCGGGGATCAATAAATCCTTGTTCGTCCTCGCTAACACAAGACAAACAGCATACACCTCTTGCCGATTAAGTCCTTGAAGTTTAAAGCATGTTAGTGCGTGGGGGGAGGTTTCAATAGTGTGTGTATGCTGTGTGTTTCCTTGTGTGTTTGTGTGTATGTGTATGTGTGTGTGATTGTGCTGCTTGTGTCTTTTGGGGTGGGTACCTGCAAAGAAGTGAGTGTGGTTGGGATTGGGGTGGGAGTTTGGAATTGGGCTGAGTTAGGGCAGAAGGTTGGGCTGGTTGGGAGGTTCAGGTGAGTGAAGAGGCTGCTATGGTATATGGTAACAAAATACAAAACACATGAGCAACAGTTAATTCTAAATCAAAAACTCCATTTATGTTTAGTGACAAATTCAAAAGTATTACTTATCAGTCTCCACTTCACCAGGGATTCCTGTCAGTGCTTCACTATGCAGGATCAGCAAAGCCTTCTCCTCTCAGGTATTTAGTGGTAAGAGGGACTGGGAGAAGCATCAGCACAAACACATCAGGTGTGTGATGCTAGCCTCCATCCAAAAGCCACAGTAATAGTACAATGTGGAACGCGTCCCGTGATGGACTCACTCCATCACTTATCCTCCTTTAGGACAATGCCAGCACAACTGAGAAATCTAAATAGGTTCAACACAATCCTAGCACCCTGATGGCGATGGAGTAATGTTAGCCATCTTCAAAGGTGGTGAGTCGCTTACATGACAGAAAACAGTCTGTTGATGTGGATGGCGGATCAGCCAGCCCACATCTAAATATGGCAGGTGGGAATCCGTCAGCTCGACGGAGTACTTATAACCTCTGACATGGAGGGGCGGGAGTGCCGCCAAGACCGAAATCAGGCCCGTAGTTTCTTTTATATAAGTAAAAATTCTCCAGCGGGATGAAGCTGCAGGCGATTGCTGGCAAGGGCCTCTCAAGTCTGGATACCCCTTCTGCGGGGAGCCACCAAACAGAATTTGCTGCTGTGGTAAAAAACATCACAGGAGCTGCCGTCATGCGCCGGTGATACACCTTGCATGGATCAGCGAGCAGGTTGGCCCAGTTCCCTATCAGTTCTCAGAGCACTTTTGGAAAGAAAATTACAAAGCTCAAGTTTTGGATTTGGGATATCTGGAAACCGTTAGCACTGCTCCCAAGGGTCCAGGACTGAAGAAGCACCCCATGGAGGCCCAGGACTTACTCATGTGGAGTCAGGATGATTGAAACCTTTTTGTCTGTGAGGTTTTGATCAGGAAGCCAGCCAACTACCCCTTGGAGTCACTTTGGAAGTCTTGGGGTCAAGCATAAACGCAGGTCTCAAGCAGCAGGGAATTCCTCTGAGGCTACAAGGCAGGCTGCAGGCAGCAGGGCAGTCCTCTTGGCATCATCTGCAGGTCCAGAAGTGAGCTGAGGAGTGGGTATGAAAGTACTATTTTTATACCTGGTGCCCCTTTGAAGTGGAAGAAACTTCTGGACTTTTCCTCCCACAGAACTATCTGGCAATTCCTACATCCTTGCCATGGTCCCAGTCTTTCTGCAGGCACAATAGGGTAGTGTTAAGTTATTTGTGTTTAAGCTGAGGCAGAGTCTTTGACATGTAAATAGGGCTGTGCACAGCTCAGCCCCATCCTGCCTTTGTTGGCTTATCCTGCCAACACCCAGTGTCTCTATTGTGTGTCTGGCTGGGAGGAACACACAAAGGCCAAACTCCAACCACACCTAGTCATGTGGCCAGGAAACAAGCTGCAGGCACCAAACGGTTAGGACAAGAAAATGCCAACTTTTTTAAAGTGGCATTTTCCGAATTGTGACTTACAATTCGACTTTACAGTTAAAGAGGGTTTTACATTAAAATTCCCTAGAAGACAAACATGACATTTCTATCTGTTCAAAACCAAAAGTCATCACTTATTAAATGTAATAGGGTAAACCAATGTTATCCTGTGGGAAAGGTAGGCCTAACAGTGGTGAAAAACACATTTGTGAGTTTTCCACTATCAGGACATGTAAAACTTAAGAGCACATCTCCAACTTTTCAAACACAATGCACCACGCCCAATGGGCTATTTACGGCCTGCCTTAAAAGTGACTTATATGCATACAGGTTGCAATGGCAGCCTTAAGACATGATTATAGGGGCTACTAAAGTGGGTGGCTCAAATAAGTTTAATTTACAAGCCCTGGGCTTATGGTACTCCCCTTTACTAGGGACATATAGAAAATTCAATATGCCAATCAGTTATGAGAAAATGTTGCCATGTTGAAAGGAAAGAGCACAAGTACATTAACACTGGTTAAGGACAAAAAAAACAAATTCAGCAAAGCAGGAGGGGTGAAGACAAAAGGTTTGGGGGTGGCCCTGCAGAGGCTGCCAAGTCCAACACTGATATTCCAGAAGCACAGACTCTGTTTAGTGTCACAGCGAGACAATACTTGCAGTAAGACAATATAGTTAGGGCAACCTAGGGGTGGGGGATACAATTTCCAGACATGCTAGAGGAAATACATACTTCAAAAGAGGTGTTATCTCTGACTGCAGATGGGAGGAATATGGCATTAATAGAGCACTTCAAAGTGAAAAAAGCATCACCTAGAGTAGAAGTGAGAGAAAATGGTAGGAAGAGTGCTCAAGACAATGCACCGGTCCAGAATGTAGAGGATCTGGCAGGCATACTTGAATGATCCCTAGTACAATTGTATTTAAATCAGTCCAATTTATTATTCTCCACAGCCCTTACCTAATGTTTGAAAACTTCAGAAAATATAGCCAGGCTGACCAAAAAGTGCCAAATGTAGAAAAGATAGAACAGCTTTCATAATCATGAGTTAGAAAATGTGGAAATTATTAGAGTCTAGACGAATATCGTGCATAGACTAGGTGTTCATGTCGTCCAAATGCTGATCATGAAAGCTCAGAAATGTTTGTTAGTTTTGGGCCCAGTTCCGAACAAGCATTAGAAAACCTACCTGGTGTGGCATTGGGTGCCGAATTATTGACAATATTTTTTTCTTTGCAATAGTTCAATATCACTTTAACATTCAAAGGTAGTCGATGCATTTGGAAGCAGTACTTCAGTCATCTTGGCAAAATATTTCTAAGATGACTGCTTGTGTGACGGCCTGCATGTAGATGCATAGGCTGCCATCTTCGAAATCTTTTTGACAAAATTAATGTGGCAGGTCTACTCATCCGTCCATCCTTCTTAGGCTATTAAAATTAATAGTATTGAGATGAATAGCAATAAATAGCAGTTGTGGATGTCTGTGATTGCCCACTTTAGCACATTAAAACCACACCTACTGGCTTTGCTAGTGATACTTAACAAACCAGAAAAACACAGCGGTGAAGCTGTTACACACCGTGTTAGTAGGCGAGTAATGAAACTTCTAGGTCAACAGTAACATTAATAAGCCACGTAAAAAAAATGAAACATAAAAACCATATTTCAGCTCATGAATATGCTCTGCCTGGCTACCCCATGCAATGCTGAACTAGGAATGGAAGCAAGGAAAGGACAAAAAAACACATGCACTGAAAAGGTAATATAGATACATTCTGATGACTTATTTAGCTTACAGTGATACAGAAATAGCAGTATTTCACTCAAGTTGCATTCTTTTTGAAACAGCCATATTGCTACCACTGGCAGTCTCACAATCAAAAACACATTGAACGTGATATAAATAATTATTTAAAAAACATGATTTACTTTTAGATATATACAAGAGTGTAAGAAACCTTTATTTTATTGAACAGAGATATCATGTTTTGAGAATTTAATGACAAACTGCAAAGAAAGGAAACCTCTCTCACCAGTCAGAGTAGCGATTTGCAAACAGCAGCCTCCTTTTACTTTATCTAAAGAGAAATATTAGGATTGTGAAAGGGAGGAGAGTACAGACATATTTTTATGTTAAAAGTCTCATTCATTGTAATAAACATACAATGCCAACAAAGTAAAAGTACTGAAGCCTTCACAGTGCATATTTTCCAAACAGCACATTAATTACTGTCGGCTTTGAAGTACTTGGTCGTACATTTAAACAATGGCAGGCAGTCATCAGAAAGTGAATCTAAACAAAGGGTGTGTGTTTTTACTTTAGGTGTAAGTAACACAAGTGCTGCATGTATTGTGTGGTTGTAAGCTTTATGAGATAAGTAGAATTATCTTATACAAAAACTTGATTAACGTTTGCTTTTACCTCTATATTAAAAGATAACAAAACAAACAAATCATAATAAGCGTTCACTTGTAAATTGATGCATTAATTGGGGATGTGCATGTAAGCATTTGAATGCACAAACAGGCGAACCATAGCTTGAGGAAAGTCATTATTTGTACTCCTTTACACAGTTCACAAGCTGGATTAAAGCAACATTACATGATGTTAACCCATAAAGGACAGCCATATAAAAAGACAAACGATTGGCTCATCAGTCCTGGCACCAAAGTGGGTTATTTTTTCCGCACATGAGTGACTGCACATGAAAAGTGCAGCCACTCAAAGTGCAGAAATCCATTGGATCAAGTGGGCGGATTTACTGCCCCATGCGAATATATGACATTACAATCCAAACAATTACAACACATTCCATTACAACACATTTTTTTTAACTACCATTACAACGCATTCCATTACAATGAATACCATTACAACGCATACCATTACAATGCATAATACTTTTAGGGCAACAGTAGAGTAAGTGTTGGATAGTGTAGATGTAAAAATTACTATTCCCACTACAGTAGTGCAACAGTAGGAAAAGTGTTGAATAGTGTAATTACTATTCCCATGTACCCCAAAACCCATACCCACCCTAAAACAAAAAAATCTCCATTACTAACCCTATAATGCGTTGTATTGGCATCCATTGTAGGTGCGCGTTGTAATGGCATGTGTTGTAGTGACATGCATTGTAATGGCATGCGTTGTAATGGCATGCGATGTAAAGGCAGTTGTGTTGTACCAGTGGCATTGTAAAGGTAGTGTGTTGTAATGACTGCATTGTAATGGATATCCCCCCCCCCCATGCTCTATGCTAAGAAAAATGTGAAAGACACTCCAGCAGAACAATGGCTGAGTAGGGCTGACAGAACACTCCTCTACATATGAATACATAAATGCCTATTTTAACATTTATTTTGAAAAACAAAAGGTCTTGGCTAACGCCAGATCTACTGAGAAAAAGATGAAGAGCAAACGGATTTAACCTATGCTTTCTCCTGGATAAGCTGTGTATTCCCAACCATACATTGGCTCCAGTCAAGAAAAACTGAAAATAGACATGTGGCTTAATGATCTCCAGGAGCAGGCAATTGCAAAAATATCCATCTGTTGGAAACCAGTTATAATGACAGAACATCAGAGGATCTGACAGACTGGAGAGCAGGTGCATGAGTGTTGTTGACCCCCAGAAGCTCGACAAATGCAGTAGAAACATTGCCAGATTCATAACTAACTTTAATTTATAGGTCCTTACAGGTTTATAGGTGTGTAGCATGACAATATTGGATCCAACACTATAATCTCTCACTACGTGGCTACTGAGAGCTCTGTGAAGGTCTTATGCCTTTCATTTGGCTATTTCGTGGGCTCAAACTATCATACCTGGAAGGAGGTATCTGTCAAATGTATGTTGTTATACATTTCTGGGAGGTATGAGTGCTTGTATACAGTGCAGCTTGTGTACCAATAGCCAACTTTGTTGCTGTTTGTGTACTGCATAAATAATTTACACATTGAGTCCGCCTTAAACTTGATTGCTTTTGTGCCAAGCTACCAGAGGGTTAATCACAGGTTAATTAACTGACTTTTATGACTCCCCCTGACAGGGATTACGGCTGTTGCTTGATTAGTGATAACACCCCACCAACAACCCAATTTCTCACACTGTTATCATGTGTTTTTTCATTTTGAGTTTGTACTCTAAATCGACTGCATGGAGCACCACGCACTGATGCTAATTCTGCTGCTGTGTCTTTGCGCCCAAGTTTACGAATCAGGTCTGAATTACTCACCTAATTTCGTTTTGTCTTTTAACCCCCTCTCTCTTTCACTCACTCACTCACTCACTTTCTTGCACAGAAATATAATATTGCTCTCATACTAATCACTCTCTCATCCTTTCTTCAGAAAACAAGCTCATTTTTTCTGTCTTGCTACCTCTCCCTCATGCACACACACATTGCTCTGAATGGATTTTCATATGACTAGAGACTGCAGAATGTTGCTATGCCCCTGTTTATGAAGAAATTGTTTATCCTACAGTGCTTACACCAATATGCTTTCTGTGTCAGTTCGTGACTGAGCTGCAGGCAGCATAACTTCAAAGCAGAGAGCAGCAAACAGGCCTCCATGTTTCTGAGCTGTGCTTTTCTGCAGCTCAAGGACTAACTCTAAAGTTACAGAGTCAGTGTGTACACTGTAGGCTGCACAATTTATTAACACTGAGAACATAGCACCATTCTCCAGGAAGAACATCCAAAGCAACTGGGGATATTTCATGACCACCTGCGCAGGTCTAGAATGGAGCCCTGCCGTCCTTTAGAAATTGTGCTGTCTACAATGTGTAAGAGTATCAAGGGACAAGGGAACCTTGTGTGTCAAGAGGGACCAAGGGGTATTGTATTACTAGAGACAAAGGTCCCCACCACAAAAATATACAAGGCATAAACACAAAGCCACAATCAGTGCTGTGTTGATTTATCGAAATGGGAAAGACTGTGTTTATTCAACATACATAAGGAAAGCAGTACATTAACAATCTAGTGGGTAGGGCATCAGGGTATGGAAATCAACAGATTTCCAGACCTCAGGCATTCACGTATAAAAGTGACATTAGCAATACATTTTCTAGGCAGTCACAATGAGAAAGGACAGCTTATTCTCCATATCATTTGTGCTTCTCCGGGCACACGCCGCCGGTGTCCCTGATTGTGGCCTTGTGTTTATGCCTTGTATATTTTTGTGGTAGGGACTTTGTCTACAATGTGTATACATTAACTTGGCAACTGTGTGAGATACTGCACGAGCTGCAGAGAAAATAGCTCGGAAAAATAGAGTGGCAGAACAGCTTAGAAAAAGAGTGGCAACAGCTGTGCTGTCTGCAACTTCTGCACTAATTCATAGTTCAGGCGAGTAGCTACCATTGGTGCAGCAGGTGCAGTGATACCTAGGCCCAGAGACTTCAGTGTCCCATTAAACCCTGAAAAATATTCTGATTTACTGACCCAGCAGCAGTCAAGGTGGCCATTTTTCTTGCTTGCACCATGACCCATGGCATCTTTGCTAAACAACTGTCGCAGTTAACCTCAGACTGGTCTATAGGACAATCAGAGAGTGCCTGAGTGGCTAGTCTGGTAAGACAATCTTTTGTAGGTTTATGGACCTGTCATTGCTGTTGATTTCCTTGACTTTACTACAACATTGCCTGTAGCAAGCACAAAGGTATTCTATATCCCATAGCTTGTGAAACACCTATTCAAAAGTACAAATTCAAAACTGCCCTATTTGCAAATATGTCTGTCTATTTTCTATCCTGCTGGTGTGTTGTAAACTAAGCAATTTGTTGACAACGATGATATGGCTCTGTTATGTGTCTGTACTATATGAACTAGAGAAGACAGGAGGCGATGTGGCGTTAATTCCAAATCTGTTGACTTTGGAGCTTGAAAACCAGGTTCGAGTCTCAAGGTCGACTTGATATTCTGGGCAAATAAATTAATCTCCCATGCCTAAAAAAATGATGCAACCTTGTGTAATGTAACTGATGCTCATGTAAAGAGCTCCAATACCTTAAGGTCAAGTCTGCGCTATATAAAAAATGCACACAAAAAAAAAAACAGACATCGCTCACATCCAAAATGGCTTCACTATTAAAGAACATTTCTTTCTGTCTAAGGCTCCTTATCGCTCACAGCCTGGTAGTAAAGTTCTGTCTTCCTTTATTTTCTTTTAAATTGCGAACTATGACTTTGGTTGAGACACTCGGCGAAGCAATGAAAACCACCATAAGGCACAACGTTCTATTCCTAAAGGATGAGATTTTGACTGTAAAATTATTTTTTATACACCTCATGTTATGCGAATACTACACGACCGTTTTACTCGGTTCCCCAATTAGATTTTTTTTTGGAGAAATTAACAATTTGATTATTCAGTAAACTACAGCACTGGGCACAGTTTTCGCCTCTCGTTTGTGAGAAACAGTATTATAAACATACATCAGTCGAGTAAACCTGTTCACGCAGTAGCAGTTTGGCAGAGCGGAGCACCTCCAGTCACCTCTTTCTTCGATTTAACAAAAGGAATCTCGAAACATATGGCCACGTTCAGCCAAGACGGAAAACAGCAGCTTGGCCCAGAGGCAGTCACGAGAACGTCAATGCGTGCAGTTTACAAGTACGTGCGTTTTACATATAAAACGAACCAAATGTTTTATTAACAGTCTGGGTCTAATGTTGCACTTTGCATTTCAATGTAGAAAATATTATAAGCAAAGCCTAGTGCTTGTTTTTTTTTGTTGTTTTTTAAATGAAATCCCCAGTGCTAAGAAGAGAATATATCAGCCGCCTTATTTATTGAAAAATGAAAAGCCGACGGAAGTCTGAAGCGAGCAGTTTTGTTGGCAATTATGTTATTTTCTCTGCTTATTTTTATTTAGCATGATCTCATCTTTAATGGTGTTTATTTATCACAAATAAGCTAATGCACAATCAGACCTTAAACTTGGAGGACACGCTTTACGTGGGGTGGATAGGATGTTGGCTCACCTCCTCGAGAAATATTCTTTCATAAACTGTGGTATAATGTATTTTAAGAAGGAGTCACTTTAAGTGACATGCTTCAGCCAAGACATGAAGCTGAAGCTTGCTGTGCCATAAAGGCCAGATGTATGAAGCATTTTTTGCATTTGCAGAATCAGGCATTTTCACCGGGGGAAAATGCTTTGAAACACAAATTATGATTCAATAACATATTACAGAATCGCAATTTGTGTTTCCGACCAAATATCTAATCAGTATTTGCAAGGAGCTGTTCATGGTATGTCTAGGGCGTCCTTTCCAAATGTCAATTTGGTATGCAATGTAATAATGTTTTGAAACCAAAATCTAGTTGCAAAACATTAATATTTTAACATCTCCTCGAAGGAGGTGCTAATCCATTCGCACACAGGAATGGGTTCCCAAGGGACCCTTTACAATTTGTGAATGTTGACAAAACATTTTTAAGAGTAAGCAATAGTCCCATGGACCACTGCCTACTCCTAAAAATTGGTGGCTAAACTTTTCTTTTCTTTTTTTTAAAAACATACCGTTTTCCTTTTAGGAAAACATAATGCATAACAAAGCTGTATTAAAAACCTATCACAGATATGGTGAACTGCTAACCCCAGGAGGCCACCATCTCTATGATGTTGTGAATCATAGTGAGTCATAATTTGTGACCTACCTCATTATTATTCATGAAGTAGGTCGAATTGTGAACCATTACGATTTGGGTTTTTGTGAAGTGACCTATTAGTACATAGGTCAGCTTGCAAAAACAGAATGTATTTGGTAAAAGTCAGTGTGCAATTTGTGACCACTTTTACCAAATCCATTCTTTATATATATGGCCTTTATTCTGCTAATCTCCAGCGAGGCAAAACAAGATTTGATTTTTGGGTAATTGAAAAGGGTGGACTGGTGCCGTATCAATGAGCTGTAGAGTGTTTTTTATAGAATTTAGGTTGATAGGTGTCCCCTTTGCTGCAGACTCTGTAGGTAGTTAGATCCCATACCTCCCAACATCCACCTGTATCGAATGTCTCTATGCCCATGTGTGCTGTGCCAGTGTCTCTTAGTCCTAATTGGCATCACAGTCTTCCTTTCAAATCTTTCAAATTGAGTATATCTGTGTCTACAGGTTCCAGAGTGCATGCCTATGATTAGTTGACAGTGTCACTTCATAGAATGTCTCAATGCTGCGGTTATAGTGTCAGTGTATTTGAGAGAGCACAAGTCTGAAAAATGTATAAGTGCACCATATTTACAAGCACGTAGTTAGTTTAAACATGCGCTGCACACGAGTGTTTTATATTTAGAAGTGAAATACACAGAGTGTCTTATATTCAGTAGTGAAGTGTATAGAATGTTTAAGTAGAGTAACAATAATCATAATTGTGTGAGATTAATGTAGAAGTGTTGGAATGAATATGAAAACCTCACGTTCTCATGTTAAAGGAATCATGTAAGAGTTGAATGGAACTCTGAAAACCAGTATATTGTGTAGGCCTCATGGCAATTCACAGCAAATCTAAACGTGCTGCTAAATTAATGTGAGATGGGGTTAACATGGATCTTCCAAAATGTATTATCGAATTTAGTTTGAAATATATGCTTTATAGATGTGTTGCTTTAAGAAACGTATGTTAGTTAAGAATGCTGTTTAAATCAAGTTAAATATTTTCAGAGTGCAGGGACCCGCTTCATGTAAATCAAGTAGGCCTGAACTGATAATGTCATCTCCTTTGATGTGCCATGTGCTCGTTAGAAGAGAAGTCGAGAGGCGTCCAGTACAGAGCTTCGTGTGTGCTTTACGACCTATAGATATGGTGGAGTCTGGAATTTGAGGCCCACTGCAGGACGGACTGTATGCAGGTGCGAGGGTCCTAATCAGCTAGAATGAAAGGGGCTTTGTTCAGTGGCGCTTGGCGCAGGCCTGTAGGAGTTTTCAGGAATTTCAGGGGGTATCGGCGCACTGGAGAAGAAGCCTGGGAGCCAAGGTCAACTTTAACGAGGGTCTTGAAGAGTACCATCATGGAGTTTACCGCGCAAAGATGTACCACGTGAGGGGCGTCCCAAGGGGCGTTCCTATCGGAAATGTGATTTGGTATTAGGGAAAGCGACCCGGGAGGAGAGCAGAGCAGATGATTTTGGGAGCATAAGGAAGCGGATGGGTAGGCAGATAGACTGATCAGGAGAAACCCATTATCAGAGAAGAGACAAAGAGAAGTGCGTGATCTTCTTAGGAAGTCACCACGGCTGACACCTAGAGGGGTAAAGATCTTGTTAAGTAGGGATGTCACTTAGTATAGTGTAGGGACAGACTAACCTTAATTTTCTTTTCTGTAATGACTTTGAGGTTGCAACTTGTATCCATTTTGGCAACGCTCATGATATTCGAGCTTGTACTCATTATTCTGTTTTGTAGACTCAGATTGTTCAAAGAATTTATGTTCATAGTGATACCAGTTTATCTTTTGAACCTCATCTTGAGAAGTTTGTATCTTCAGTTATCTTTGACTTTATATTAAATCTTTGAAACTTAATCCTGGTCAGTGGTCATTTAGAGTGGTGTAAGTTCTTAATTGATTGACCTATTGTTAGATTACCTTTTACTCAATGACAGGTACCAACGATCCAGTCGACTTGGTTTGGGATCTGGTAAGGTAACTAGTAACCAGTAATCCAGCGTTAACAGTTGGTAGCAGAGTAGGATGGTTATCTTCTTGAGGAAGGTAATCTAGAGAGGTTAGTTTACCCCAAGGCCCCTAGACGTCGAGAGACGAGCAGCGGAAGAATCGTGTGCCGAAAGGTGCAGACGGTGCGAGAAAAGCAGCAGTATCGGAGGAGAGTGAGTATAACAACGGTCATGCGTGAACAGATTGCGGTGTTTTGTGTTGTATTTGTATTGTAATGTCTTGCGGAGTTGAATGCCTGTAGTGTGAATGAGAGAAGGTTGTGAGCGCGCGCAACCTGGTAAACTGGTTACCTGGTAAACGGGTGAACTGGTGAAATCTTAAGTTCAGGCCAGAGCTTAAGTGGTTTTGGGTGTATCGAACATCCAGAGTAGTTGTCGACCATAGTACGGAGGTCACGAGGTACCATTGACCGCCGTGGAACCGAGATAGGGGGAGTGTAAGAGTGAGCGTATGAGTAACGGACGCTGGTCGGAAGTTACTGTGTGTGAGTAACCTATCAGTGAGGGCGATTGTCTGGAAGTAAACGGAAAGACATTTCGTCAAGTTAAGGTGACAACTACAGAAAGACTGTGGGCGTACAGTCAAGAAAGGTGATCGCTTGGACGGAAGTAATCATTTTTCAGAGTATGAATGGGACGCGTGCATGACCGAGGAGACGAGCTGAGAAAGGAGGGGAACTGCTGCGAAGGGGGACGGGTGACGTCGGCTAGAGCCGCGCTGTGATTGAGCGGTTGGTGTGACGTTAGCTGGAGCCGCGCTCTGGTTGGGCGGCTAGAGTGACGTCTGAGGAAAGTCGCGTACGGATAGGCCAGTTAGTGAGAACTGGGCTGAGATTGGTGGAATATCATCAGGAAGTAAACAAACGCGGAGAAAGAGAGAAATCATGAAGTGTTTTAAGTGTTTAAAAGGGATTTTTAAACGAAAACGAAGTGAACATTATTATGGGGAAGAGGCTCCGCCGGAGGGTACACCAGCTCATTATATGGCAACGAATGTTGGGCTGCATACCATATTATGGATTGGGGCTTGGAATAAGCTTACGGAAGGGAATGAGGAAATGCAGTTCCCGAGGTACGGGACGTTTAAGTTAGAGGTGTTACATCGGCTAAAAGCAACTATGTCCTCATTGAAACCCTCACCTAGACCTACACAGTTTGAGGCCCTTAATGCATGGATTAGGGCGGCACACGACAGAAATTTGAACAGGCGTCAACAAAGACTGACGCGATCGGTAAGAGCAGTGCGAGATTCTAAATGGGATGAGGAAGCAAAGCGGTGGAGGGTACAGGCTATTGAGGTGGAAAAAATGTATCCGATGAGGGAGGTGGCAGGAGGAGGAAACCTTATGGAGGAAGACGAGGAAAGCGAGTCGGAAGACAACCTGATAAACAGATTGTTAATGGACAGACCACCTCCGAGAGTGGGGGTGATAGAAGATAGGGGGCTCGCAAGGGAAGATGGGAATGCCATAGAGGGGTATACACCTCTCCCTATATCGGAATGGACACCTATCAAAGGTGGGGAGACACCTCAACCTAGTACAGTACAGAGTGTAGTGGGAAGGTTTGTGGTGCAGAAAACGCCAGCCACCGAAAGGGTTGAGTCCTTTGGATTGCCAGACGCTCTTCAAGTGCCTGTTACCATAGGACCTATAGTATCGATCTATAACCCAGAGAGGGATAGAGAGGAAGAACAGAGGCAATTGGATAGAGAAAGGATCGAGATGGAAAAGAGGAATAACGTGACAAATGCATGGAAGCAATTGCCAGGTTCGGTAACGTGGAACACCCCATTAGATACATCTGTAGGTCCCAACACAGGACAGGGAGGTCAGAGAGGACCGATGGACCTAAGGGGACCGCGGCCAAAGTCCTATACGGAATTAAGAGCTGATTTGAGGGAATGGGATGGGTCCGCAGTAACCCCGAGTAATAGGTCAAGACCAGAACCAGAATGGGAAAGCAGAGGTAACGGGACTGTATCTCATTGTGGGGCCAGCGAAAGCAGTCAGGGGCGGGAAGGCCAAAGTCAGGAGAATAGAGGAGTTACACGTCCTACGGATGAGAGGGAGCAGCAGGAGCAAAATAGTAGGAGTGTAGAGTGTGAGGAGATGTCCCGTCTCTGGGAGAAAGGTGGAGACCAAATGGTACATGCTTTCCAGAATAGGTTTAGGTGCCTTCATCATGTACTCGGAGAAGACGTTCAACATTGGAGAAAGGAGAACAGTGATAGGTCCCGCCACGCCTCGAATAATCAGGAATCACAGGGAAGTAGTGAAGAAAGAGGGAGTAATGGAATATCTTACCATGCATCCCGTGAAACTAGCCAGGATGGGGAGAGAGGGGCTATGAGGCGTGAAGGAGTGTTTCACCATCCACCCCGAGAAGATGGAAAGGCATGGGACCTAGAGAGATGGGAACAGGGGAGGACTCCCTATAACTCACCAGTACCTAAACGTAGATCTCGGAGCTGGGATGGGAGAGATGCGGATGGAGGAACTAAATTTAGTGTCTTGAAAGCTGAAATTAAGGCAAAGAGACTCGATGTCACTAGTTTAAAATCAGATGTTGATGAGATAATAGATGGAACATTGCCCTTGGAGAGGATAGAATTGTATGAACAGGATGAGTTGTTGTTCATGGCAAAGGATATTACTAGGAAAGCTAGAGCGTTTCATGAGAAACTGACTGATTTGGCAGACAGGTATGCCGTGGATTTGTCTAGGACAAGGGCATTGCAGAGTAACCACAGATTGCAGTACGCAGACCAGGACCTAGATGAGAAGAGAACTACTGGATTAAAAACACACATAAGAGAGCTGGTATCAGGGATAAGGGTGTGGAGAGAATTGGACAAATGGGAAGAGAGGTGGTCAAAAAAGGGCACAGTTAGACGAAGTACAAATGTGATGACCCCCGAGGGAAGGGTAATGCATATGGAGGCATTCCCTTTGCGAGAAATATCAAACGGAAATTATGTACATGTGCCCTGGAGTAGAGGAGACTTAGCTGCATTTACCAACTCATTTCCGAAGTTAAGGGACAATCCAGTTGAGTGGTATAAGCAGGTAGAAAGGTTTGTAAAAATCTCGAAAGTATTGTGGATTGATTTGAACACGTTGTTTGACATCGTGGTCCCATCTGATTTGTGGACCCCGTGCAAAACTAGTGTTGAATGGCCAAATACTGAACCAGTGAGGGATGCTCGGACTAATGGACCGTCTGAGATTGTCATGCGAAAGTATGAAAGGGTAATAGCATGGCTGAAAGATAAGGTACCACCACAGGATATAGATTGGGTGAAAATAGACCGAACGAGGCAGGAACCCAAGGAGACAGTTCACGAGTTTTATGAGAGATTATTGAAAACATTCAAACAATACAGTGGACTCGATGTAATGGATCCCAAAGATATAGGGCAGTTTGTGTCAAAGTTTGTCTTGGGGTTGAGACCTGATATTTGTTTGATGATACAGCAACATTTAATCTGTTGGCAGAACAAACCACTAGATGAGATCTTACGTTATGCAAGATACTGTAGTGACGAGATAGATTCTAAAGCCAAGAACCTAAAGGAGAAATTGATGGTGGTGCAAATGCAGTCCGCTGGGAAGGGTGGCCAGCAGAAACAGGGGATGGGACGAAAACCAAACGGTCAGAACAAAGATAATGAAGAAGGGCAGAGACCTAGGGTAGACTTTGCCACTTTAAAGAAAACGACAAAGTGCCATTTGTGTCACCAGGTGGGACATTGGCGACGCGAGTGTCCCTTTAACCCTGAAAATGGAGAGCTAGAAGTAGAAGAGCAGGTTCAAGAAGTCCCAACTCCAAAGGTGACAGTTCCAGGAAGCAAGGTGGCCAAAGGGGGGACTTCGGCTCCACGGGCCCAGTTCCCACAGCCACCGAAGGTATCGACAGGGGGAAAGGTCTTTAAACAAATGCCTCTCTTCATCGAGGAAGAAAAGTGTTATTACATTGATCCATTGACAGGACAACGTGTGAGCAGTGAAGAGGACTGTACCCTCGGGGCAGTCCTAGAGGTGGATCAAAGAGGGCCATTTGTAGAGGCAGAAGTGGCAGGGTGTCCACAACGTTCTTAGTGGATACTGGGGCTACCCGATCAACTCTGAGGTCAGCGGTGGTTCCTGACTTGCCGATGTCAGGGGAAACAATTCAGGTGGTAGGAGTCGCAAATAAAAGGCTGACTAGTCCATTGACAGAACCAGTGTCTGTGAAGATAGGAAACCATATGAACGAACATCAGTTTGTGGTTTGTGATTCGAGTCCTGTATGTCTGTTAGGAAGGGATTTGTTGTGCAAATTGAACTGCACAATATACTGCACCCCGCAAGGAGTGGAGGTACAGACTACAGACGATGATGCTACTTTCAAGGTAGCAAACTCAAAATCCTGTATAGAATTATATCCTACTCTGACAGTAGAAGATCTTCCCCAAGACTTAAGAGATGCAGTGGCGTCAGAGGTATGGGATTTCACAGGAGAAGAAATAGGATTGATTAAAGGGGTAGAACCGGTAAAAATACTAGTAAAACCAAATGCCGAGTTTCCAAGAACGCCTCAATACAAATTGTCCCAGGAAACGATTGCAGGGATAAAACCTGTCATCGAGTCAATGATACAGCAGGGAATACTGGAAGAAATTGTGGGTAGTCCTTGTAACTCCCCGATTATGGGTTTGCAGAAACCTAGTGGGAAATTCAGGATAGTGCAGGATTTACGAAAAATTAACAACATAGTCGTTTCATGTTGTCCCGTGGTACCGAATCCATCAGTGATACTGTTTCAAATACCATGTCAAGCAGAATGGTTCACAGTGATAGATCTTTGCCAGGCCTTCTTTTCAATCCCATTGGATGAAGAGAGCAGATATCTTTTCGCTTTTAGAATGGAAGATCGCGTTTTAACATGGTGTCGAATCCCACAAGGATTCACAGACAGCCCATCCATCTTCAATCAGTTGTTGAAGAAGAATCTCGAAAATCTAGTACTGCCGCAGAATTCGGTTCTGGTACAGTACATAGATGACCTACTTGTTGCGTCAGAGACAGAGGAAGCCTGTAAAGCAGATTCAATTGCCTTACTGAATCATTTAGCCGAAAATGGACATAAGGTATCTCCGAGCAAGTTGCAGTATTGTCTGACTGAAGTACAATATTTGGGGCACCGGTTAGAAAAAGGAAAACGCAAGGTGTCCCCAGAGAGGATTGAGGCGATAATGAAGATGAATGCGCCTACGACACAGAGAGAAGTTAGAATGTTTCTAGGGATGGTAGGTTACTGCCGACAGTGGATAGTCAATTTTTCACTGAAAGCAAAGCCCTTACAGAAACTGACACACAAGGAGGTGAGTGATCCGGTACCATGGGACGAAGAATGTCTGGTGGCGTTCTTGCAGCTGAGAGACGATTTATGTCGTGCTCCGGCTCTGGGAATGCCCGATTACGAGAAATCATTTTCACTCTATTGCTGTGAGAGAGAGGGATGTGCTTTGTCAGTCTTGGCACAGACCCACGGAAATGCCCGTAGACCAGTTGTATATTTTTCGGCGACATTAGATCCAGTAGCCGCAGCGTTGCCCGGATGTCTCAAATCCGTTGCTGCAACGGGTGTCAGCATTGAAAGGAGCGAGAGTATTGTGATGGGACATCCAGTAGTGGTGTATGTACCGCATTCAGTTGAATTGTTAATGACCAGGACGAAGACGCAGCATCTGACCAATAGTAGGCTCACGCGCTACGAGCAAGTTATTCTTGCCGCGGAGAACGTGATACTCAGGAGATGCTCTGTCTTGAATCCTGCTACTTTGATGCCATTACCTACTGTAATAGAAGGCGAAGGATGTGAAGACCACGATTGCCTTGATGTGACTGAACTATGCACGAAACCCAGACCAGATATTGTGGATGAGCCGTTGTCTGACCCCGATGAAATTTATTTTGTTGATGGCTCATGTTTAAGAGACGATACTGGTCGGTTGAGAGCAGCTTATGCTGTTTGTACCATTACTGGAGTTGTGGAAGCCGCTTGCCTGGAAGGAGTACATTCCGCACAGGTAGCAGAAATCATTGCCCTAACCCGTGCCTGCATAGCAGGAAACGGAAAGAGAGTCACCATATACACTGACAGCCAATATGGTTTCGGTGTGGTTCATGATTTCGGGCAGTTGTGGTCTCAGAGAGGTTACATGACCTCCTCTGGTTCGCCCATTCGAAATGGAGAATTTGTGCGATTGTTGTTAGAAGCACTACAAGGTCCAGTTGACATTGCAATAGTAAAGTGTGTAGCTCATACTAAGAATACAGATTTTGTGTCACAAGGTAACAGGTACGCTGATGAGGTCGCACGTTATTGTGCGGAACAAGATTATTCTTTTTCAAAAGTGGAAATAGATGGTGCTGAAGAAAAGACAGAATTAAGTATGATGTTAGAAACTGTAGACACTTGGGAGGATTTAAGAATGATGCAGGAGAACGCACCTGAAACAGAGAAAAAGGCATGGGAAATAGCAGGTTGCGGGCGAAGTGAAATGGATTTTTGGGTTTCAGCAGATGGGAGGGCTGTGTTACCTGAAGAATTAGCTAATCCCATGGCGAGAGAAATACATGGTCCAGTACATCTAGGAAGGGATGCTATGATGAGAGTGTTTAGGCAAACTTGGTATTGCCCTAAATTTAGAATAGCAGCAGAATCAGTATGTAAGCGATGTGTTACCTGCCAACAACTGAACGTAGGCAAACGAACACCAGTCACACTGAGTCACATTGGGAGGTCGGGGGGGCCTTTCAATAGGATGCAACTAGATTTCATCGAAATGCCAAGAGTTAATCGCCTTCGGTATGTGTTGGTGATTGTATGCGTATTTTCCAGATGGGTTGAAGCGTACCCTACACGTAGGTGCGATACACTCACAGTGGCTAAATTGTTGCTCAGGGAGTTGATACCGCGCTTCGGGGTGCCTGCCTCTCTGGAATCGGACAGAGGAAAACATTTTAACAGCGAAATAGTGAAGATGTTGTGCTCCACATTAAAGATCGATCAAAAACTGCATTGTAGCTATCGACCAGAAGCTTCAGGAATTGTGGAACAAGTAAACGGCACTTTGAAGAATAGATTGGCTAAAGTAGTGGCATCCACATCTTTGAGTTGGCCAGATGCCCTTCCTTTAGTGCTCATGAGCATGCGCAGCACCCCTGACAGGAGGACAGGTCTCTCTCCACACGAGATTCTGATGGGGAGGGCCATGAGACTTCCCACGGTTCCAACTGCTGCCCTATTGAATATTACAGATGATCTGATCTTGGATTATTGTAAAGGACTGTCTGACGCCATCCATTCTGTGTCCCTTCAGGTGCATGCGGCTGAAGTTCCAGCATCGAGGAACCTGTGTCATGACCTGAACCCAGGGGACTGGGTGTTGGTCAAAAAGCACGTCCGGAAGAACTGCCTAGATGTTCGCTGGCGTGGGCCCTTTCAGGTAATCCTGATCACGAACACCGCGGTGAAGTGCGGGGGGCTGCCAAATTGGATCCATGCATCCCATACTCGAAGAGTTCCAGCACCTCTAGAGGAAACAGCTCCTATCCCAGACGAAAGCCCAGAAGTGGAAGAAGAGTCGCAAGAAGGGATCGAAGCAGCTGAGGGGGTGTCGGAAGAAGTTGGGAACGCATCGGATCCAGACGAAGAGCGAAGGCAGGACGGCAGTGAGACTGAAGACGCAACTGAAGGAGAGAGCAGCAGTGAATACGATTCAGACACAGATCAGTACCAGAGTGATCAAGAACCGAGTGGGAGGACGAGACATAGGAGAACAAGGTGTGAGGCTGCCACTTGGCCGGGAAGAAACAGGAGGCTAAGTTTGAGGTCGGCCCAGGAAGAAACGCTTGCTCCTATATCCGAAGATTCGGATCAGGAAGAAGATACCCAGGATCAGGCCGAGGAGGGTCTTAGAAGGTCAAGGAGGGTGCGGGTGCCTAGTAGAAGATACTCTACTCCTGATTGGACCTACCTCGTTGCAGATGTCGGTGGGGCACAGAACCGGGAGGGTCAGGGAAGTGAACCTGATCAGAACTGATCCGATAATCACAGTACAAATACTGTTCCTGCTACCGGGGGCGGAGACCGAAAGGTTGCTGACACTCAACATCGTCTATCCTCCTCTCCTAAGCGGAATAAGAAAATTGATTTTAGAAACAGTTGAATTTCCAGTTTGCTGTTCACGATATCCAGTGTTGGAGGGAACCCTCCTTCGGTTAGAAATGCTTGAGCGGGTAGTGGAAGTTCTTGGAATGCTCATTGTTTTGGACTAACACTTTGTTGCAAAAAGACTTTTTGAAAGGACTTTGAAAAATTACTGCAAGATAACCTAGCGCCGAGTGGAAGAAGAGAAATGGTAGGGGTTTCCTTTTAGCGGATGGAGAAGGGCTAGGGTTGTCTGTTTTCTACAGGACTTTAAACTGTTTGCGGAGAAAATTGTCAGCTTCTCAGAGTCCAAAGAGAGAGAGAGAGAGACATTGTTAAAAGAAAGACTTTGTTCAAAGAAGAAGCGAATGCCGGAAGAACGACAAGAGCTGCACTGTTTGAGAACATGGAGGCTGGCAACCCGAACCGCAGGGCAAAATGTACTGAATGACATAAAAATTAGGAGATTGGCTACAGTCGTAGATAGGTTATCTGCCAGTACTGCTAGATCATAAGCATGGGCGTAAAATCCGCTCCGCTCGCGGATTTTTTGGATTTTCGGCAAATTCGCAATCCGCGAACGCTCGCGAATTTGTCGAAAATCCGTGAATCCGCTCGCGGCGGATTTTTTGCTTGGTTGCGGCGCGCGGCGTGGTGCACGGCGTTCACTTTCCGTCATTTTAGCGTTTGCCGAGTTGTTTTTCTTTGCGAGTGACGCGCCATTTTAGATCTTGCTGCGTGTTCCCGCGGGAGTTTGTCGCCCGCGAATACGTACTCGCGGCTTGCCACCTTGCACAGCACACCTCGCGAGAGTTCGCAATTGCGAACACGTAGTTGCGGCGGAAAGGAACAATCTCGCACTTGCGAAATAGAGATTTTGCAATTTCGCACAAGAAAATCACCAGCAAACAGGATAAACCTTCAGAAAATTATGATTTTTATCAGAATCACTCCTCAGGTTGACATTTGCATGGCCTTTTTTTTTGCAAGGAGTCCATTTTGGGGGGGGGAGGAAGGAAGTGCCCCACAGTCTCCAACTTCCTGTTCCTGTCCAGCAGGCTCCTCCCAGTGCTTTGTCCATCTCCTGGTCACTTTCATTTGGATCTGGAGCTGGAAGGATTACTTTTTGTGGGTGCTGCTGGATATTTGGATTTGAGGCCTTTTTGACTGTCTTTGGATCACTTTTGGATTAGAAATCAACTTTCACAAGTAAGTTTGTTTGGGGCATTACCGTTGCTGCAAGTACAATTTTGGAACTTTTTCAGAAAATTAAATAAATTATATTGTGGGTAGCCACAGTATCCAGTAGGACCAGGGTTGGTTATGGGTGCATGATACAACTGTTTTGTTGAATTTAAACACCATTGAGGCCATGGATGGGCTGGGATTGTGCAGATTTTATTGTTTTTTGTCGTTTTTTTGGGCCTGCTGGTGTGGCCCTTTGCCCAGGGGTGGTGAGTGTTGCATGGGCCTAGTCTTTCTGTGGGGTGTCTTCTTGAATTTAAACACCATTGAGGCCATGGATGGGCTGGGATTGTGCATATTTTATTGTTTTTTGTCGTTTTTGGGGGGCTGCTGGTGTGGCCTTTTCCTTGCCCAGGGGTGGTGCTGGTGCATGGACTGAGTGTGCCTGTGGTGTGGTCTCACTCTCTTTGATGTAAACATCATGGATGGCATTGGATTGTGGTGATTTCTGGCTGTTTTTCTGTTTTTTGGGGGTGTACTGTTGATGTGGACTGGCCATGTGGGTGGTGGTGGTGGCCATCTTGAGTGCTGGCTGGTACAGGCAACATGTGCTTGGGGTGTAAGGGGGCCATTTTGAGGAGAGGCAGTGTCTGAGGCCTGCACTTATTTTGCCTACTTTTCATCCCTTATGCCCAGGGGTAGTGAGTGTTGCATGGGCCTAGTGTTTCTGAGGGGTGTCTTCTTGAATTTAAACACCATTGAGGCCATGGATGGGCTGGGATTGTGCAGATTTTATTGTTTTTTGTTGTTTTTTTGGGCCTGCTGGTGTGGCCCTTTGCCCAGGGGTGGTGAGTGTTGCATGGGCCTAGTCTTTCTGTGGGGTGTCTTCTTGAATTTAAACACCATTGAGGCCATGGATGGGCTGGGATTGTGCAGATTTTATTGTTTTTTGTCGTTTTTGGGGGGCTGCTGGTGTGGCCTTTTCCTTGCCCAGGGGTGGTGCTGGTGCATGGACTGAGTGTGCCTGTGGTGTGGTCTCACTCTCTTTGATGTAAACATCATGGATGGCATTGGATTGTGGTGATTTCTGGCTGTTTTTCTGTTTTTTGGGGGTGTACTGTTGATGTGGACTGGCCATGTGGGTGGTGGTGGTGGCCATCTTGAGTGCTGGCTGGTACAGGCAACATGTGCTTGGGGTGTAAGGGGGCCATTTTGAGGAGAGGCAGTGTCTGAGGCCTGCACTTATTTTGCCTACTTTTCATCCCTTATGCCCAGGGGTAGTGAGTGTTGCATGGGCCTAGTGTTTCTGAGGGGTGTCTTCTTGAATTTAAACACCATTGAGGCCATGGATGGGCTGGGATTGTGCAGATTTTATTGTTTTTTGTCGTTTTTTTGGGCCTGCTGGTGTGGCCCTTTGCCCAGGGGTGGTGAGTGTTGCATGGGCCTAGTCTTTCTGTGGGGTGTCTTCTTGAATTTAAACACCATTGAGGCCATGGATGGGCTGGGATTGTGCAGATTTTATTGTTTTTTGTCGTTTTATTGGGCCTGCTGGTGTGGCCCTTTGCCCAGGGGTGGTGAGTGTTGCATGGGCCTAGTCTTTCTGTGGGGTGTCTTCTTGAATTTAAACACCATTGAGGCCATGGATGGGCTGGGATTGTGCAGATTTTATTGTTTTTTGTCGTTTTTGGGGGGCTGCTGGTGTGGCCTTTTCCTTGCCCAGGGGTGGTGCTGGTGCATGGACTGAGTGTGCCTGTGGTGTGGTCTCACTCTCTTTGATGTAAACATCATGGATGGCATTGGATTGTGGTGATTTCTGGCTGTTTTTCTGTTTTTTGGGGGTGTACTGTTGATGTGGACTGGCCATGTGGGTGGTGGTGGTGGCCATCTTGAGTGCTGGCTGGTACAGGCAACATGTGCTTGGGGTGTAAGGGGGCCATTTTGAGGAGAGGCAGTGTCTGAGGCCTGCACTTATTTTGCCTACTTTTCATCCCTTATGCCCAGGGGTAGTGAGTGTTGCATGGGCCTAGTGTTTCTGAGGGGTGTCTTCTTGAATTTAAACACCATTGAGGCCATGGATGGGCTGGGATTGTGCAGATTTTATTGTTTTTTGTCGTTTTTTTGGGCCTGCTGGTGTGGCCCTTTGCCCAGGGGTGGTGAGTGTTGCATGGGCCTAGTCTTTCTGTGGGGTGTCTTCTTGAATTTAAACACCATTGAGGCCATGGATGGGCTGGGATTGTGCAGGTTTTATTGTTTTTTGTCGTTTTTGGGGGGCTGCTGCTGTGGCCTTTTCCTTGCCCAGGGGTGGTGCTGGTGCATGGACTGAGTGTGCCTGTGGTGTGGTCTCACTCTCTTTGATGTAAACATCATGGATGGCATTGGATTGTGGTGATTTCTGGCTGTTTTTCTGTTTTTTGGGGGTGTACTGTTGATGTGGACTGGCCATGTGGGTGGTGGTGGTGGCCATCTTGAGTGCTGGCTGGTACAGGCAACATGTGCTTGGGGTGTAAGGGGGCCATTTTGAGGAGAGGCAGTGTCTGAGGCCTGCACTTATTTTGCCTACTTTTCATCCCTTATGCCCAGGGGTAGTGAGTGTTGCATACTTGCATGTCCCTAGTCTTTCTGTGGGGTGTCTTCAATGTAAACATCATGGATGGCATGGGATTGTGCTCATTTTTCTGTGTTTTGTCGATTTTTTGGGGTGTATAACTGAACTGATGTTCCTCTGTCTTCCATTGCTTTTAGGTGCACAAGAAGACTCAACAGAACCACCAGTGCCAGGAAGAAGTCCTGCAGCGGTGTGTGCAGCATAACGTCACGCGACGTCACGTCTGGACACAGAACCCTCTGCAACTCGTGCAACTGCTGCCTGCTGACCTGCTCTGAAGAAGATGGCCCCAAAAAAAGTAACCCGTAGCTCCTCTAGCAAGAAAGGTGCCAGTAAGGAGCAGAAGAAGCAAGTTACCAAGGACACTGGTGTGCCGCCCGCCCCTTTTTTTGGGAGTAAAAAAAAAAGTATGCCTGCAGCAGCTGCAGCGGGATCTGCTGGGGACCAAGCTGGCAGCAGCACCCCCGCTCCATTGGGCTCAGTGCCACCACCACCACCACGCCAACTTAAGTCCAAGCCCTTGAGTGGTGCAGAGGCAGCCAGTATACTTCTTCAATCACCATCGACCAGTGATGTTGGCTCATCGCAAGAAAGCAGCAGCAATGTCCCTCAATCAACACAGGTTGTTGTAGCTCATCTGACGAGTGTTGAACAACCACAGCCGCAACAACAATCACATGTGCAAGTACAAGCCCAAGTACATGTGGAAGGAGAGGCAGCGCAAGGAGATGCGCAAGCAGAGGTGCATGGAGGGTCACAACAAGTGCCCACAATAGTTGTTCCTCCCGAAGTAGGGGCACATCAGGAAATCGACAATCAAGGCGAGGTATCATTTGAGGAAGCCACTCCTCCTGATGATCCTTCATTGTCTTCCACACCCCTAGCAAGGAAGAGATCAAGGGTGGTGTCTACATCCTCTTCAAGCACACCTCCTTCTGATGATACGGATCAAACTTGGGAACAAACAAAGGTAGTTAAGCGTAAAAGGAAGCTCGTCCAAAGTCTCAGAGTTATGGAGTGTGATGAGTCTCAACAAGAAGTGGCGGATACTGCTGCTGATGAAGACTCTGCCAACGACGACCCAGTCATCATAAAGGTCACTGCAGCCCCAGCGGGCATGCAGCAAACAGACATTTTGACCCTAGCCCGAAGAGCTGCTGAGCGTGATGATGATGTTGTCGATGAGGAGGCAGTGGAAACACCACAATCATTGGAGTTAAGTAGTACACTAACTCGTCCCGCTTCCATATTTCTTTCTGGCAAGAAGAGACCTCCGTCAACCTCGACCTTAATTAGTGGCGGTGAAAGTGCAAAACGTACAAAAGTTGGGCAATCCACATCCTCCACTTCATCTGGCATTAGCTTCATGACCACCACCACCAGTATCGCCGCCTCCTCCATGTCCCACAGACACTTCAAGTCCCCAGTTTGGGACTTCTTTACTGTTTGTCCAAAAAATCCAAAGTTTGCCATTTGTACCATTTGTAAGCAAGCAGTTAGTCGTGGTAAGCCAGGTACCAACTATGGTACCGGAGGCCAGAGAGGTCATCTTAGGAGACAGCACACTGTCAAATGGTTTGCGCACCTAGATGCGATCAAGAAAGGCCAAATTCAAGGAAACGTTGATGTTTCATCTGATGATGACGAGCAGGAAGAAGACGTGTCAAACACTTCCCTTACACCCAGTACCCCTGTCAGCAGCACACCCAATGTGAGGCACACTAAGAGTGTTGGAGCGAGTGAGACACCAACGCACAAAAGTTCACCAGCGAGCAAAATTGGGTCAACGAAGTCATTATCAGCCCGTAAATGCTTGGTCCAGGGCAACATTAGAACAATGCTTACTTCAGACATGCCATATGAACGCAACCACCCACTGACGCGTCTGTATAACACTAAGCTGGCTAAAATGCTAGCTGTGGACCTTCTACCTTTTTCTTTTGTAGAAGCGGTAGGTTTTCTTGAATTAGTGGCAACGCTCTGCCCTAAATGGAAAGTTCCGAGCCGGTTCTATTTTGCCAGAGTTGCGGTTCCAGCACTACATGAAGATGTGCTGCAGGCGATTGGGGCAGCTTTGCAGAAGAGTGCTGTTCACACAATACATCTGACAACAGACATGTGGACCAGTGGCCCAGGCCATGATTACATGTGCATCACTGCACACTGGGTCTCTTTTTCAGGTGTTAAAGCAAAGCTAAACGCAGGTGTTGACCCGGACAAAGTTTTCAAAGCTGCTCGGAAACATGCAACACTAGCCATGTTTGGCTTGGAGAAAAGTCACACAGCAGAAAACCTTTTGCAAGAGTTTAACAAAAAGGTCTTGACAATGCTATCCCCCCTAAAACGCAAGATTGGTTATGTTTCCACAGATAATGGCTCCAATGTAGTTAAGGCCATGTCGGAGGGTGGCTATTTCAGAGTGCCATGTTTGGCGCACTGTATCAACCTGGTAGTTCAAAAATTCTTGAGTGATAGAGACAGTGCAGCGTTCGCGGTAATGGCCACCTGCCGCAAAATGTCCAACCATTTCAGCCATTCTTTTAAGGCCCGGAAGCATCTGCGGAGACTGCTACTTCAACGTAGAATGCCAGTGAAAGCACTCATCCAGGAGGTGGCAACACGTTGGAACTCAACCTTCTACATGCTTGAGCGTCTGTATGAGCAGTATACGGTACTCGATCACTATTTCTTCACAGAGGGTAAATCTCAGAAGGAGGACCTGCGGATGACTGCGGCGCAATGGGACATAGTTAAAAGCCTGACAGACATGCTTCGTCCTTTTGAGTTCTTCACGCGTGCAGTCAGCCAGGAGGACTGTAATTTGGGAAAAGCTATCCCATTGTTGTGCATGCTGGAGCACCAACTGATGGCGGTGTCTTCTGAGTTTGAAAAAGAAGATGAAGAAAAAAAAAACCATTTCATTTTGTCAGAGAAATTATTAGAGCGCCTACGTGGTGATGAACGTCTTCAAAAGATCAAGTCCGATCAGCATTACATTTGTGCTACTATTCTGGATCCACGCTACAAAAAGGCGCTGGCAGACGAAGCATTCTTTCCTTTTGATGATGCAGATGTTCAAAAGTACAAACATTGGTTAGCCTGGTCAGCCAATAGGTTTGAAAAAGAACGGCAGGTTATTGAAGGAGAAGCCAGTACATCAGCATCAGCATCAGCAGGCCATCCCCAGTCACAAGAATCCACTTCTGCACCTGTGGCTGGGGCACAAGTGACCTCTCAGCCGTTAAAGACACCGGCAACTGGATCATCTGCACCACACACAATGACAACACTAACAGTGGCTGCGGAGGAGGATTGGCTAAGTTTGATGGGGTATGGTTCTCGAAAAAATGTCACAGCCACAGCAAAAAGTAAGCAAAGTGGAGGAACCGTTGATGACCTTGAGTCGATGGTGCAGGACTATATGAATGACTCAACAGTGGTCTTTCTTAATGAGGAGCCATTGCAGTATTGGCATGGCAAAAAACAATTGTGGCCACAGCTCTACAACCTGGCTATAAACTATTTGTCTTGCCCACTCGCAAGTGTGTCTTCTGAACGTGTTTTCAGTGCTGCTGGTGGCATTGTAACTCCCAAACGGAGCCGCCTCTCGCCCAAAAATGTGGAGCGGCTGACAATGATCAAGATGAATCCGCACCTCATACCACCTGATTACAAAGTACGAGAAAGCACGCCGCATGAAGACGAGGAGGACGGCAACGTAGATGAGGGGATTTTTTCTCTGTTCGGTGGCACTGACCTCATCCAGCCTGAATTCGCAGAGTATGATGACGAAATCTTGTTCTTATTCCCTGACACCGAGCACTGAAAATGAGACAATCAATCAAGAACTTTCTTTTTCGTCCTTATTCCCTTTTATTCCTGTGTGCTTTGTGTCTCTCTTTCTTTGTTTTGCACAGTTAATTTATTTCAAACTTTAATCACCTAATCCCAAAAACAAGACCATCATCAGAACTGTCTTCACTTGTTTGCTTATTGCTTTGAAGGTGCCGCAGTCTACATTCCTCAGGTTCACAAGTTCCGAAGAACATGCTCCTCTATCCTCCTCCTCCAGACTGCGATTTCCCTCCAAGCAGAGTGCTGGATTACGCCCAATGAAGAAAGACTCAGCACTTGTGGGGGTGTTGTACTTCTTTGCGGGTGAGTTGACGGATTTGGGCCCATTGCTGTGAAGCTCTAATAATGGACAAAAGTGTTTTGGACCAAATATGAGGTGGAAATTTCTTGCCGTTTTTGCTGACTTGCTTGCCTTTGAGGTGCTCTTTGGCGGGGTTCCGGGGGTTTGTGGGTAATTTTTGGTGTCTGTCGAAGCACTGCTGCGACAGTCTAATCTTGATTGCATTTTCTTTTCAGGAAATCCGTGGTGGAAAACAGGAGTTATGATGATTGATGATGATGACCTAGCTGAACAGCGCCGCATTTGGACCGAAGGCCGAGAGATATTGTAAGTATGAGATTTAGCTTTTTCGCTGTTTGGGGGTGTTGTCGGTTGTTTTTTTGCGGGTGGGTTGGCGGGTCTTGCCTGGGGCATTCCTGGGAAGGTCTAATACCGGATAGAAGTGTTTTGGACAAAATCCATAAGGAACAGCCTTTTTTTTGCTATTTCTTCTGACATCTTGCTCAATGTAGCGTTTTGGGGGGCTTCCTGCTGTTCGTGGGTGGGTTGCGGCCGGGGTCTCTGTCGAAGCACTGCTGCGACAGTCTAATCTTGATTGCATTTGCTTTTCAGGAAATCCGTGGTGGAAAACAGGAGTTATGATGATTGATGATGATGATGACCTAGCTGAACAGCGCCGCATTTGGACCGAAGGCCGAGAGATATTGTAAGTATGAGATTTAGCTTTTTCGCTGTTTGGGGGTGTTGTCGGGTGGTTTTTTGCGGGTGGGTTGGCGCCGGCGGGTCTTGCCTGGGGCATTCCTGGGAAGGTCTAATACCGGATAGAAGTGTTTTGGACAAAATCCATAAGGAACAGCCTTTTTTTTGCTATTTCTTCTGACATCTTGCTCAATGTAGCGTTTTGGGGGGCTTCCTGCTGTTCGTGGGTGGGTTGCGGCCGGGGTCTCTGTCGAAGCACTG
Organism: Lissotriton helveticus; assembly: GCF_964261635.1. Taxonomy (NCBI): domain Eukaryota; kingdom Metazoa; phylum Chordata; class Amphibia; order Caudata; family Salamandridae; genus Lissotriton; species Lissotriton helveticus. Next base: position 1,628,660,284 of record NC_136063.1, on the reverse strand, counting down.
CTGCGACAGTCTAATCTTGATTGCATTTGCTTTTCAGGAAATCCGTGGTGGAAAACAGGAGTTATGATGATTGATGATGATGATGACCTAGCTGAACAGCGCCGCATTTGGACCGAAGGCCGAGAGATATTGTAAGTATGAGATTTAGCTTTTTCGCTGTTTGGGGGTGTTGTCGGGTGGTTTTTTGCGGGTGGGTTGGCGGGTCTTGCCTGGGGCATTCCTGGGAAGGTCTAATACCGGATAGAAGTGTTTTGGACAAAATCCATAAGGAACAGCCTTTTTTTCAAGGTCAAATTTTGTTCTAAAACACAGTAGTACACCTACCTTGAGGGGAAAGATCCGCTATAATATTTTGGCCATACTTATTGATCCTTAAAAAGGTGACTCAGACAGAGCACGCAATTTCTAAAATATTGTACTGTCTATTAGGGAAATCAAAGTGTGACTTTTTGCACCACACAGCGTACATACCTTTTATTTATTTATCAGTGGTATTGTAATAGCACTTCCTGTTTTCCGTTCAATAATTACAGGCCGGGTTTCAGTCAACATCCGCCAGGCAGGCAGTGGACAGGGTGTCTTCTGTCAGTGGTCACCACATTGATGGACGAAGCGTCAGCTGGAATGGAGGAGTGCCGCCAATAAGAGGAATTGTTTGCTGCATGCTTATTACTTACCAAATTCAACAGGACAACTCCAACAACATACGCAATACAGATACAGTATCCATTGTTGTCTTTTATTCTATGAGTGTGACTGCATGTGCTTACCTTTAGTTTGTAACCAAAGATTGTCTGTATCTTCAATTATTGTTTGTCCATGCTCTGCTTTTTTTTTCTTCTCTCAACAAAACCTACCCAAAAAGAAACCCCCATTCCCATCCATTTTACAAACCCTAACCCTCTTCCCCCGGGCTGTGTTGTTTTGCTTGATGTCTGACTAAAATGACATCAATAATTCCACACACTTGCTGGGGAGGATAAGGTCATAGCAGCAACAGGCTGGTGAAGGAATACGAGGATATCTTCTAGACTTACTCAGCTTCAGTACTATATCTTCTAGTAGTAGTAGCCAATGTCAAATAAATTCAACGCAAGTACTAGTTATACTTGCAAGCAAATACTTTACCATTTGTTAGGCTACATTATGGCACTGTTCTAGTGTACTGTCACCTGCTATTTTCTCGATCGTACCGTAACCGTTGTAATGCTACAGTAAGGAGGACAAACAAGGTTTCGTTTTCTTTTTTTCCATAGGCATGCAACTGCCACTGTGTCACACCACTAGTACCACCGCAATGAGGAAATGTCACCCGCCCAGGATTGACAACATTAATCCCCATTTCACCTGGAGCCAGCCCTGGGCCTAGCCCTAATTTCTAACACAAATTACAGGTAAGATAAGCGTTTGGTGGGAGGTAGTATAATGGAGTATTATTTCGGAGTAGACAAGAGATTGACGGTTGTACTACTAAAGTCCTACGACTGTTCAGGAAAACAAAGTTACTGTTACACCCCCGCCCCCCACCCACCAGACTGAAAAGCAGTAAAAAACAGGTATGGTCAGATAAAGTTGAAAAATATATTTATTTAGCCCTAACAAAATAATCTCCCTCACCCACCCTAACCCCAACGATTGTCTCTGAAACGTCCCAAAACGATCCCAACTCCCAAATCCCACCCCCCAAAAGTCTATAAAAAAAGGGCAAGGGACACTCCACTACTGGAGGGCGCTGGTGCTGGTGCATGATGCGGCATGGGCATCATACTCCTTGCGGAGGGTGGCAAGCTCGGAGCGGAGCCCCTTAACCAAGTTCTTATACCTCAGGACCTCCTGCTCCAGGTTGGACATGCGGACTCGTAGGCGGCGTTGGCGTTCCTTGCAGCTCCTGTGGGGGGCAGCTGGTATTTCGGTTGCTTGGCGGTGGCGGTCGTCTTTCTTAGCCCGGCTCGGTCCCGCTGGCTTAGTCACGGAGGAGGATGCAGTGGTCACAGTCGAGGATGTTGCCCCGCTCGACTGCGTGTCCTCCTCCTCCTCCAGGGCCACCAGCCGCCGATATTCGGCGACTGTGGCCTCCAGCCTCCGTTGCCGGGCCAATCTAGCCTGCTCCCTCCTTGTTGTTGATTTGGAAGGAGCAACTATATGAAGAAAGAAAGACATAGTCTGTAACCAATGCTCCTTATTAATAACACAAAGTGATTGAGCCGAAAGTTGGGTCACAGAGTACAAGTAGCAAATTGAAAGCACAGTACATAACTATTGAGGACAGTATCTATGTAACCTCCCACTTCTGCATCCTTGCTCTAACAGTAGTGGTAGTTTAATGAACTAATTCTACGACCACTATGGACTTCCATTACAGTCGACTATGACAGTACACCAGTCTTATTCTTCTTCTTCTCTCTTGTTTAGGGAAATGGGTACGTTATCTTATGCAAGCCGGCAGAATGACATGGACACAGCACAGTGAACTTGCACCCGAGAAAAAAAGTTGCACACCATGATGAGTGAGACAGACTTGCGTTACTGTACCGGTCCAGTACATGCAGGTGGTGAAGCTATTACTTTTCTATTACGGGTGGCACTGAGAATACTCTGTTACAAGGGCTACTGCTTAATTAATTTACCTTTCACCCTACAGTGCAAATGAGTACTAGAAAAGGAAAATGAAGAAGCTAACTAATTTGATTATCTATCACTTCACATGGGACGTATTTAATGACAGATGAGATGACTTTAGGTGCTTTGCTTAATATTGAGTGAACAGTGATACACCCACACATGAATGACATACTACAAGTAAACTAAAGCTATTAAGAGAGGTACGGAGTGTCCACCGTAATAACCAGATATATGCTGTGAATGCAAACGCAATACAAAGTACTGCTACTATTCATGATAGTATTGGACACATTTACAATTTCTTTTCCTTGCCTTCCCTGCACTGGAACGGACGTGCGGGTGCGGTGGTACATGCTCTTCAAGGTAACACTTACTTCACCTGGCGACCATCTACTCTCTCTAGATACACATGTGCTATCTAAGAGTCAGAGAATACCATGCTCCAGGCATCCATTCAGTCAAAGTATACGCACACATACAGTTTCTGTTTCACCCACCCAGGCTGCTGTCCTTCCACCCATCCTTGCTTCATCATTGACCCAGCCATGCACCATACCATATTCTTTCCTTCCCAGCCACCTCGGGGGCCAAGCAAACACATATCGTTCTTCTTTGCCAGCCATCATACAAGTTCGCGTCCCACTTACTTACACCCTTCTTTCGCTTTTCGTTCATCCCATCCATCACGTTCGTCTAAGAACTTATTGGGATTCTTCTCACCAAAAACTTCACAGCTAAGTCGAAGTACATTTCGAGGAGGCTACTACCTGGTTGATTTGTAATTGTAATACACCCGTGCAGAAAGCACACTATGCAGTCTTCAATCTCAATAAGTAAGGAATATATAGCTTACCTGTTTCCGCCACCACCGTTTGATCCCCCACAGGAACGTCCGCCAGCTCTTCTACCGCCGCCTCCTCCCCAGAGGCCTCCGAGTCCTGGTCCAACACAGCCACCTCCGCGCTGGCCCCGTCACCAGATGTTACACCTACAAAGTACATTTAAGAATGTTAGAATACACCACTCACTACTATATAATATTTGGTCTAGGAGAAATGTTAAAAAAACAGAATACAATGTAATAATTTGTGACTGTCTACTCCATAGTAAAAATGTCCCATTTTCCAGGGAAGGCTGTTGTCTTGCTGCACTTTTATGCACAACTGATGAATGCTTGCTTTTGATTTTTAACACGCACCACTTTTTCTCCTAACAGACAGAAGCTTGACTCCTGAGTCCTAAGAACACGACCAGGATCAAGTTCAAACCAGGTGAGAGTTCGGCTCGACTACAAGAAATGTGTCCAATTAATCGTCAGCACTAACCACTTTTCCGTTTACAGTTAAATAGTTTTATGACAAAGTAGATTTTAATAAATGTGTTTACTTTTAATAAAGCTTTTAAACTTAAATAGACTCTGTGGTTTTTGTTCCTCTAGACTAGAGTGGATGAGCTAAAGGTTTTGGAATTTTTGCAAGCATGAGTGCCTCTGACACTTCTTGACTGTGCTGTGACTCCGTACTACTCTCTTGTCCTGCGTACGATAATCTAGAGATCATTGGGGATCTATAATCGGTGACTTCGGGAGCTGAATGACTCTGCCACACTATCTAGTCAGTAAGGAGACAGTGCATAGAGGTATTGCTGAATATAATGGGAGTCCAATGGAATTGCCAAATGTCCAATCTTAGTTAGCTACACAGACAGACTAATAAGAATAGTCTAGTAATACCACAGGGAGTCATATTCGAGGCAGGATAAGAATTTATATCCAGTCTACAAGAAGATCAAAGACGATTTAGAAAAAATCGAATGAGGAACGCTAGGAAAAAATAGGTACTGTTTATTAAAATGTAAACTTACTGGGGCCAGCAAAGGAGCCCTCGCCTGCCCGATCCTGGCCTGCATCCTCAGCACCCTCCTCCTGTGTCCTCTTGCCCTTGGGGGGAGCTGATGTACAACATGAAAGAAAGAAAAACCAGAAAACATGGATGAGATTTTTCAACCAAATCAAACATTTCAAAAGAACAATAACAACATATTTTGGAAAAATAGCAAATAGATAGACAACTATTCCACGGGATCTATCTCATGTGGTATACTACGTTATTCGTATTGCCTGATTTGCGGAACGTTGACTTAGAAAGTTCCTATGTAACTCAATAAACAGACTACTAAAGAGGTTTGCCTAGGCCTGGCACTGCAGCAGGCAGCAGTGCGCAACACGTGACAGATAAAGTCCATCCTGCTTGCAGATCAGTGAATACTCAAACTATCAATCCACCCGCCACCACCGCCACTATTTCTTCTTATAGCCATGTGTCTAAAGGAAGGACTGGACTTCAGTCTGTTGGGGCTGATTTAGAAGTCCCTTGCGGAAGTTGCGGCTCATTTTCCTCCATTGTTGCGTGCCTTTTCTGACGCAGCGGCAGAACAAAAGACTCGCCATGGTGTTGGTGCGGCGTATATATTAAAAAAAAAACACATATGGGCATATGGGCGATGCATCACGTTGTAAAGCCCTGCGCCATCAGGGGGCGTTCCGGCGCAAGGGAGGGCGTACCTGCGCAGGAACGAATCCTAAAAGTGGCTGAGGGAAATCTACAAGATGTCAATCAGTCACTTCTAGGACAATGATGCATGACTCAAACCCTGCGCGCTTGAAGCCGACGTACGGCTTGATGCAGCATTGGGGAGATAGGGTACCCCAGAGCATTGCTGGAGCTGCGCCATCGTTGGCACGCAACTCCAGCAATGCGCTGCCTTTACGGCACAGATGCGTAAGGCTTCTGTGACGTTTTGGGCCAATGGGTGGTGGTGGCATGGCACACAATTACTGTCGCATCCCTGCTACTTTGCAGGGATGCGCCGGTAATTGAAAATATGACCCTTACTGTCTAGCATTACGCAGTTCTTTTCTTTACAGTACACTCATACATAATTTCTCAGGCCAATGAAATGCTTCTGAACACAACATACAAAACAAAGAAGCATAGTAGCAAGCAAGGCTACTGAGAAGGAGAGCAGTGCACCTGAAATGCATAGAAGATTTTGAAATATAATTTACCTCAATGTATCGGCAGCATTATTGCTCTTGGTAAAGAACAAAGATTTGCAAATAACAGAGCAGGATAAAACAGAGTAGTAAATGTACTACTACTACTACTCACCAAGCCCGGGGACCTCTACGCCGAGCGCGTCCAGCAAGTCCCGCTCCCGGTCCATGACATCGGTCCAGCGGTGGGTGGCCTGGTTATATGTGCGCCGGACCCCAGAGATCTTGTACATGGCCCGGCACACCTTCTCCCACCGCTTGCGACGCTCCCGGATGCCATAGCCGGTCGCGATCTTGCCGCCTCCCAGGATCGTCTTGGGGAGGCGGCGCTGGACGTGGAAGATCAGTGCCGCCACTTCCTCCGCGCTGAAGATCTCCCTCGGGACCACTTGCTCCCCCCTTAAACGCCCGCACGGGAGCCGGGCACGGGGTGCGGGACCCTTCCCCTTCTCAGGGTGCTTCCCGGCTCCCTTTACCATGGTCTGGGCAGAAATAAACTTAAATGATAAAGAAGAAATAGAATAGTGAAGAAGAAAAGAAAAGAGTTTAAAAAAGTAGTTTAAAAGTAACTAAAAGCTGCAGAAAACACAAAAATATAGAGGTAGAAAAATAGAGGGATAGATAATAAGTAAAATTAGATCAAAAAAACTTCAAACAAGCAAAGGATGGCAGAGATTGAGAGAGGATAGAGAAAGCATGCCCAGAACCATAGCAATGAATGAGAAACAAGATGGCCGCGCCCGTTCACGACCGCGTGGGTAAGTTCGCGCGAGATTTTCCTTGCGAGTACGCGCGAAATTGTACTAGCGAGCAGCACACTTTGCGAGATTACACATAGCGGGCGGAAACGGAATTACGTCACGCCAACAAGATGGCCGCGCCCGTGTACGACCGATAGGGTAACTTGGCAAACGTATAGCTAGAAGCGCCTCGCGAACACGCGCAAGATCACGCGAACATACACGTCGCAAAAAAAACAATTTTGTATTCGCACGTATTCGCGGCTTCCGAAATCGATCTCGCACGGATTCGCGCCCCAAAAAACACGCGAAATTGCAGAAAAAACGATTTTAGCTAAACTGAAAGCAATGAGCAGGTGCAAAAGTTCATTAGTAACATTCAAGGTAGTGCTTCCTGATGGGCCCCTCCAGAGTTTGCAACTATTCTATGACCCTGCTATGACCCAAACAGCAGGCTCATAGAATAGCTACAAGTAGACCATAAAGGTCCTGTGAAAAAAAAATTTCACTGCAACAAAAAGCAAATTACAGATAAGGAAGGAAGCAGGTGCCAGCCAGACTGGAACTTTCAAAATTACTGACACATTAATGAAACACAAATTAATTGATGGCAGTTGAAGAAGGGCAGGTGTGCTTGCTTTTTTCAACCACCATAATCTACAGTGATAAATAAACCTAATAGGTGCCAGTGAGGATGTACCAGAGGGTGGCATGGGTGTCCCAGAGGGTGGCAGTGGTGAAACAGAGGGTGCTGTGAACCTGTGATGATAAACCAGACGTAGAAACAACATAGTCGCGGCCGTTGCGAGCCGAAAAGTAAGTTCGCAATTGCGAACTTGTCCCAAAATCGGCGCGAACACGCGCCAACACAAAAACCGGAAAAATCCGCTAGAGTTCGCGGATCTTCGCGGATTGCGAATCCGTAAATCCGCAAGTTCGCGTACGCGAGATCCGCTAGATCCGCCCATACTTACTAGATCATTAATGCTGGTGGAGGGGGAGATGCAATCGATAAGGGCAATGGTTCTTCAGAACCGACTTGCTTTAGATGTTCTGTTAGCCAAAGAGGGCGGAGTCTGTAAGGCTTTGAAGGTCCAGGAATGCTGCACTTACATTCCGGACAATTCAAAACCTCTAGAAAAATACATACGAAACATCACTGCAATACACCACGAAATTGAGGATCTGACAAAGATAAACGTGTGGGAAAAAGTAGGTCATGGAATGGGTAAAGTTGGAGGTTGGTTTGCCAACCTAGGAAAGGGTATCGTTTGGTACATATTGAAACCCATCATCATAATTGTGATTTGTGCAATCACTTTATGGGGACTGGTGCGTTTGTATCAGTGGTATAGAGCAAATAGGTTGCAGAGATCTATGAGGAAACAGGAGAAAAAGTTGACAGCGATGCAGGACACTCAATACAGGAGTCTGAAAGCATTGGAGACAATGAAAAGAGGTGGCACTGCCACGACTTCACTTTGAAGGGTTCTACATTTTTGTGATGATGTCTTGATGGTGATGACCCCTGAAGGTCATCAAAGGGGGGATTGAGAGAGCACAAGTCTGAAAAATGTATAAGTGCACCATATTTACAAGCACGTAGTTAGTTTAAACATGCGCTGCACACGAGTGTTTTATATTTAGAAGTGAAGTACACAGAGTGTCTTATATTCAGTAGTGAAGTGTATAGAATGTTTAAGTAGAGTAACAATAATCATAATTGTGTGAGATTAATGTAGAAGTGTTGGAATGAATATGAAAACCTCACGTTCTCATGTTAAAGGAATCATGTAAGAGTTGAATGGAACTCTGAAAACCAGTATATTGTGTAGGCCTCATGGCAATTCACAGCAAATCTAAACGTGCTGCTAAATTAATGTGAGATGGGGTTAACATGGATCTTCCAAAATGTATTATCGAATTTAGTTTGAAATATATGCTTTATAGATGTGTTGCTTTAAGAAACGTATGTTAGTTAAGAATGCTGTTTAAATCAAGTTAAATATTTTCAGAGTGCAGGGACCCGCTTCATGTAAATCAAGTAGGCCTGAACTGATAATGTCATCTCCTTTGATGTGCCATGTGCTCGTTAGAAGAGAAGTCGAGAGGCGTCCAGTACAGAGCTTCGCGTGTGCTTTACGACCTATAGATATGGTGGAGTCTGGAATTTGAGGCCCACTGCAGGACGGACTGTATGCAGGTGCGAGGGTCCTAATCAGCTAGAATGAAAGGGGCTTTGTTCAGTGGCGCTTGGCGCAGGCCTGTAGGAGTTTTCAGGAATTTCAGGGGGTATCGGCGCACTGGAGAAGAAGCCTGGGAGCCAAGGTCAACTTTAACGAGGGTCTTGAAGAGTACCATAATGGAGTTTACCGCGCAAAGATGTACCACGTGAGGGGCGTCCCAAGGGGCGTTCCTATCGGAAATGTGATTTGGTATTAGGGAAAGCGACCCGGGAGGAGAGCAGAGCAGATGATTTTGGGAGCCTAAGGAAGCGGATGGGTAGGCAGATAGACTGATCAGGAGAAACCCATTATCAGAGAAGAGACAAAGAGAAGTGCGTGATCTTCTTAGGAAGTCACCACGGCTGACACCTAGAGGGGTAAAGATCTTGTTAAGTAGGGATGTCACTTAGTATAGTGTAGGGACAGACTAACCTTAATTTTCTTTTCTGTAATGACTTTGAGGTTGCAACTTGTATCCATTTTGGCAACGCTCATGATATTCGAGCTTGTACTCATTATTCTGTTTTGTAGACTCAGATTGTTCAAAGAATTTATGTTCATAGTGATACCAGTTTATCTTTTGAACCTCATCTTGAGAAGTTTGTATCTTCAGTTATCTTTGACTTTATATTAAATCTTTGAAACTTAATCCTGGTCAGTGGTCATTTAGAGTGGTGTAAGTTCTTAATTGATTGACCTATTGTTAGATTACCTTTTACTCAATGACAGGTACCAACGATCCAGTCGACTTGGTTTGGGATCTGGTAAGGTAACTAGTAACCAGTAATCCCGCGTTAACATATTCGTTGTCACATTGTCAATGCACGAATACATACATGAACAAACTAACCCAGTTTTAGTGTATTTCACGATTATTTTGTAGTTATATTTTAGTCTTTGGTATAGCAAACTCCTAAAAAAGAGCATTTTACAATAAAGGGTTTAGTCTGGCAACAATATTATTTGGCCACACGCCATAAGGTAGCAGCGTGTAGCTGAATGAAGAGAGAAAAAACATAGTATATGTTAAAAAACAGGTGTGAAATATACAGAAGGGTAAATAAAAATTGTACTGCAGAATATTGGAGCTATGACTATTGTGACAAACGTATCATGGAAAGAATATAGAGGGATAAACTATCAAAAGGGAAAGACATATAGAAAAAGAATGGGGGATGGGGTACTCGTGCCATTAATTGTTCGGGGAGAGGGGGCGTGGAGTGCCCATCCCTTTTTTTAAAAGTAGCAGCCCTGAGGGATGGGCTCCCCAGAGCTTTTTAAAGTATCAGCCCCGTTGACGACTCTCCATGAAACTTTCCCAAAAAGTGCTACTTTTTGACTAGTTAGCGCATGTAAAAGTTTTGGGGTGATCTGTCAAGCGGAGGCCAAGCAAAAAGGGGGGTCTCTAAACATGTTTTCCTTATTCATTTTTCCATAGGAACTTTAGACACAACTACAGCCTAAACCTCTGAACGGATTTACACTAAGTTTTGCAGAAAGCTATATCTAGGTCCAGAAAAAGTGCTTTTTATGTTTTGGAGTAAATCAGTTACTACGTTTATGAGCAATTCATTATTAAAAACTTTGTATATCTAAGGATGCAGACGATCCCAACAGATCTCAAGCTGACATCTGATTGGCTGTCACCAATTCAACCAGGAAGTGGTAACAGCCATCTGAGGTCCTTAAGTACTAAAATAACACAAAAGGTACAAGGTAGCAGGGTATAAATACCCTTTTTTTTGCCCTCATTCTGCCAATTCACTTGTTGGCTATACTCCCTTCCCACTTCTGGTAAACCAGGTCAGGTTGGAGTCATTCCACAAAGAGTAAAAAGCTGTTTCCACTTCCACCCTTCACCGGTGTGCCCGTAACAGAGAAGGGAACAGGACTGACAGCTAATCATTAGCTTAAACATTGGACCCCAGATTTTTTAATCAAGTCCACCAACTTAACCCATACTTTAGCTCGACTGCTGGGATTACATGCTATGTCCTGTTTACTTATATTTACAACGTTCTTTTTGCACTCCAAAAAAGGAGGTGGAACACCTGATTTCCATGATTTACAAATCTCATGCCTTCCTGGTTAAAAATAAATCTTGCATCCATCTTACTAATACAGGTAGCATTATCATGACATATTCCCAAAAATACAAGTAGGGGGCTTACCCTCACACACACACCGCAGCATTGATGACTTGAAAAAAAGGTGGTACGACCCGAGGTTACGCGCCAAAGAGCGCATATCCGAAAGGCTGAAGGAAGCAAGTGCCTCAGGAGGGGGACCATCAACTGCACCCAACAACACAGCCCTGAAGGAACTTGTGGAGGCGACAATACAGCCTCAGGCAGTTGTTGGAGTCACTCAGCTGGACACATCCTGCGCAGAAAGTTCCCCACAAGGTAAGATGCATGGAATCATAATCCTTTGCGTAATGCATAATCGTGCACATACACCCAGGCAAATCACAGTGTACAGATCAAACTCCAGTCCACGTTCTCCCTCATACACCAGATGCATCATGAGAGTTGTTGTCATGTCAGCCAAGTGGGCATTCAAAAGCAACAATGACAAGCAAAACACACCAACATTGCATGGCTGCCAGTGTTTTCAGTCAGTGATCTATTGTGAGTAAGCCAAATGTAAAATAATTGTAGGATTCACAAAAATTAACATTGCACTGTTTCACATCACAGATGCAGATGATGCAGTCTCCGTCGATAGTGACTGCCTTCACTTCTCAGAAACACCTGCTGAGACCGATGTTGAGACACCAGTGGCCCCAGCATGCACACCACCCCCACCACCAAAACGCAGGGCACATATCCCCTCACTGCAGCCAATGGAAGCCGAGCAGACTCCTGCACCCACTACAGTGCCTCGTGTTGCAACACCACCTCCAAAACAAGCACAGGTCCAACCGGGACAACGGCGCAGGTCCAGGGCTCGTATTGCTGCACGTGAAGAGCCGACTCCGAATGTATATGGAGGCGTAGAGTCCCAAATGTTACGAGTGCAGCGCCTGCAGGTAAGACACATGGGATCATTTAAACTCCAGATCTCAAAGCTGGCAAAGAACATCAGCACAATGTCAGTGTGTGTGAGCTGACAACAGTGATTGCAGAGGGTAACAGGCAGACAAAATCGAGCCTACAGGAGCTCACCCGGGTGGTACTTGCAGGACAAAGCACTAAGCAGAAAAGGTATCGCCAGAGCATGATCCGCATGTCAGCCAACACAAGGGCGGGCCACCAACAAACTTAGTAGCACCCCTGCGCTGCTTGCAAGGCGCTCCGTGGCAATGCAAATTGATCTTGGACATTACTCATTAATTTTATTTACTGTGGGGATGTTGCCAGGGCCCTAGGACAAGTGGCCACTGCTGTGAAACATTTCCAGGCCGGAACTGTGGGTGGCCTCAACATGACAGGGGAGGAGGGGAGTGAGGAGGCATCGACCTCAGGAGCCTGTCAGTGCCAGTGACCACTGCCAGGAGGCGCTGTTCACACAGCACCACATCTTCAGTCACACAGAAGGGTGATGTAGCAGAGGCAGGCGAAAGGAGGCTAAAGGTGCATTGCAGGAGGCCCTAGCCAGGCATGTCCTCCTTTTTTGACTGTGGTGGAGTAACCATGGTCAATTACAAACTAGTGATTGCTATCCAGTGCATGGAACTTTTAATTTGACTTTGGACCTTAATGCAATCACAGTCATATTTTGCACTTATTTGATTTTGGATAGACATGGGCTCACGCCAATAAATACCTTTGCATTCACCATTTAGTTGTTATGGGTCATCATTGCGTACCTCAGACATATTGTTGTGTGATATGTGCACGTCTCCTCTGTCCTTCTGGTGAGTAAGCCACATGCGCCTGTCTGTGTTGTGCGGGTGGTTGGTCGTCCCCATCAGACTCACTGTCGGCCATCTCGTGGTGTATGCCTCTTCTGGTGGCAATGTTGTGCAACATGGCACATGCAGGCACGATCCGGCAGCAGGTCTCTGGGCTATATTGAAGCGCTCCACTAGTCTTGTGAAGAATGCAAAAACGACTTTGCAATATCCCGAAGGTGCATTCTATCACATTCCATGTGCTTATGTGTGCAGCATTGTAACTCTGCTCATGTGGTGTGGCGGGGTTGAGGTACAGTGTCAGGATGTAGTCCCGCACGGCGTATGCACTGTCACCTACAGGGTGGAAAACAAAGGGTTAGCCACAGTTATGCAATTACATTTGTTGGATTGATGTAGCAAATAGGTATATGTGTGTACCAAGTAGATGTCTTTCTCCAAATTCACCCCTGAGCAGACGCCTGTGGATGCCCCTGTGCTGGAATATATAGGAATCATGGGTGCTTCCTGGAAATTTCGCCACGATGTCCGTGATGAAATGCTTAGCGTTGCACACAACTTGCGCATTAATAGAGTGATAGGATTTCCTATTCCTGAAGATGTGTTAGTTGACTGCTGGGGGACAGATAGGGACATGCATACAGTCTATGCATCCGATCACATGAGGGAATTGTGCTACCCGGTAGAAATCAAGTTTTGTCTTATTCAACTCCTGTGGGGTTGTGGGGAAGGTGATGTGGGTGTGGATCCTTGTCCTCATGGCATCAAAGAAGTTTTTGAAGATGCGTGAGAGTGAGCTTTGTGATACCCCTCCGGCTACGGCTAATACCCCCTGGAAATTGTTTGACGCTAGTAGGCACAGGCAACATAGCACCTGTACATGTGCGGGGATAGCATGTGTCCTACGGGTCTGGTGCTGCAATAGGGGTTCCAATTCAGCAATTAGGTGCATGATCATTGCACGGTTCAGCCTGTACTTATCGTAGATCTCATCCTCAGTCTGTCCAAGCAATGTAATGCGCACTTGGAAAATCCTCTCCTGCATCCTCCTTCTGCGCTGAGCTGCTGCATTGATCCTCATCCTCCTTGCCAGCACGTAGAGCGATGCCATTGTGAAAGGCATCAGGGGTCTCCTGAGCCATTTTTAAAGGGTTTCAGATTAGTGGCACCTGTGCAATTTTTTTTTAAACTTTACCACCTGATTGTGATTAACCCTTATTCTGCACTTGCTAAATTGCGATTTGCCTGAAATTCGCTAATTGCGATTTCCGTGCATAGCATTGCGAGTCTTTGACTGATAATCACTATTTGCAGTTGCTGTTGTATGTTTCACAGTTAAGGATTCTCAATTTTGCTTCTCGCTAATTTTGCGGGATATTTTTTGTGAATTTATAGCTTTTTCTGTATTTTGATTGCTGTATTGGGAAGTGCTGTTTTGCAGGCACTAACGGTCTATTCTACAGATTCGCAATTTTTTCGAGCATATTTTTGCTTGATGCATGTGCCAGATAGTCTATTAAAAAATAATCAATACGTGAGTGGTGGCCATATTTCATACTAAAAAAAGTAAAATCCCCCTTATCTCCCATCTTATTTCTCCAGATATCGACTAGATTTAATTCATTAATCAAAGTTTTGAGAACCTCCATTTTTTTGGTGAGCTGACATATTTAACTTTGGAGGTTCTGTCCAACTCCTTGCTTAAGACTATGTTGAAATCCCCCCCCAAGTATCATGGGGGCGTTATTTGTCAATAAGCATGATTCCAATTTAATTAATGCATCTGGATTGTCCTCGTTTGGCCCATAATAACTAGCAAAAACTACGGATATTCCTTGTATCTTTATTTTAGCTAATACCCATCTCCCAGAGAATCTGTCTGATAGTTTTCCAGTATAATGCCATAATTACTTCTTATAAGAATTGCTACCCCCCTCATATTGCCACTTTGACCTGAACAAGCTATATCTTGAACACAAGCATACTTTTTAAATGCACTTTTACATTTACTTTTTAATAAATGGTTTTCTTGTAGTAAGATAACATAGACCTCAGTTTTCATAAGAAATTCCATTATTCAAGCTAGCTTTCTCTTAGACATCAAGCCGTTTACGTTCCAGGATATAAAGTGAACCTAATTCTTATTAATCTATCAATCATTAGGACTCGCTTCCTACCTACCCCTTCAAACCTAAAACTATTTTGCACCCCCCTATATAAGTATAAAAGCCCTAACAAATCCACACATCTTATCGGGATCCACCAAATATAAGGCAGAGTGAGGACAGTATTTTGTTTGTCTTTTCTCCCACATGCTCCCAACCACCCGTGTCCCCACCCCCCTGGGGAACCCACTCCCTATCTTTTAGGCGGAGGCCTTCGAGGTATCCCCATGCTAGTGAAAAGCGAATCTTTAGAGCAAACTCAATACCAAATCAATGACTAATCCCAAAAAGGAAAAAAGAAAAAAGAAACGTATTGGTGTGTGTTACGTGTATTTTAGTGGCAAAATAGTGAATACTTATCTCTAAATATCTCTAAATACCTAACTACACCTATTCATTCTGCTCTTCTTTGCGCATCTATACACATATTATGTCAGACTTCAAGTCTCTATTCTGGGCTTTCCATCAACTTTAGCAGGGAGTCAACCTCTGCAGGGTCTCTAATGGTATGCATTTTGTTTCGCCACATTATCTTTGACATGGCAGGAAATTTCATGTGCACCTGGGCCCCCCTAGAACCTAATTCACTCATTTTCGTGCCTAATACCCTCCGCCTCTGGACAGTCCTCTTGCCCAACTCAGAGCGGATTTGGTAAATGACATCTCCAAATTTCAACTGCCGTTTCTTCAGCACTCGCCCCAACACAAGCTCCTTAATCAAAAAAGTAAGAACATTTATTAATATCTTCCTTGGTGCCTTCCTCCCTGGATGAAGCCTATAGGGATATCTATGGACCCTTTGAAGCTCTCTATCCCGGTCCATATCCAGTCTGTCCTTAAACAAATCTCTCAGTAGCTTGCACACAAATCCATTAATGTCCGAACCTTCTGCGTTTTCTGAGACCTCCAAAATGCAGACATTATTTCGCCGGCCCTGCAACTCAAGTCTTTCCAAATCCTCTTGCAGGGTCTTATTCTCTTCTTTGAGTCCCACTATTTCTTTAGAGTTTGCTGCAGTAACCTCACCCAACATCTTCACCTCCTCCTCCAAAGCTACCATTCGCAGGGCAATTCCTCAATCTTCTGTTCGAGAATCCCACATTTTCCTTGAATATCCTTCTGATTGTGTTCGGAGGTCTCTTAACCAACATGTCTTACCTCAAACTAAATAATAAATCTGTCAACTGGGCCCCTAAAGAGTGGTCCCTCCTGTGGGATGTGATCTAACCTAGGGCTCTCATCATTACCGGAGGACCCTGCATTGCCTGTTTTATTCAGAAATACCCCTCCTTCTTGAATAGATTGTACCCTGAGCAGGGGGATGGGCAAGGGAGTGCTCGAGGTGCTAGGGGAGCTAGATGCACTGTCTTCTTGTTTCTCTGTTGAGATCTCTATGAGAGGGGAAAAGCAATTTTCTAACCTCAGTGGCTCATTCTGCCTCCCCTGTGCTCCTGTGACTTCAATCCCATCACCTGCACTCCCAGTACGCCCCTCAACCCCTACTGAACCTGCCACGGAACCTGCCACCTGTTCCATGATTTTAAAATGGGACCGAAGGGAGGGGGGAGGCTTAGAAAGAGAGCGTGTTTCTCTAGTGCCACACTTTTTAACCATGCCTCCTTTAGGGGGTTTCTTAACAGGGGTTACAGCTTGAGGAGCGGTTACTAATTTCCCCCTTCCCACTGCACTCTTCTTTTCAGGGGCAGGGCGTAGAAGGTATCTACCCCTCCTCTCTGGTATAAGTTGCGCACTCCTACCTCCTTCCACCGGATCTCCAAGGGTATTCAGCGCCTCAATTTTATCCTGATCTTTTGGGGAGGCCCCGATACCACTTAATATCCCGTACTATCTGAGCTCTGAACATTGAGAGGTAAGTCACGGGGTAGGGGATCTGTCTCCATCCACCCCCACTTTGCTCTGAGACTGGAGTTTTGCTCAAAGACTTCTGCTGTGCGTGGTGTAACTCCAAGAACTCTCAAAGCTCCCAAAGTACCTCCCTTTACCAGGGTTATATCTGGCTTTCTACCGCCCTGTACATGCCATATACGTAACCCGCAAAGTTTTGTTTGGGCGCCTCTCCATCTGTTATGCAGCCACGCTGTGATTTCCAAAGATAACAAGGACCCCCTGATTCCATATAATGTTCCTAGGACAGGGCAAATATAAGTAAAATAAAAATTTCCTAGGCAACAAGTTTCCAGAAGATGCTCAGGTTAAAGAATATAATGTGAATACATTTAAGCCCCAGGGCCGAAAAAGGGTTAGGGAGGGGGACTGCATGGCCAACCCCCTTTAAAATTAATAAGGCCCTGGGGAATGGGATCCCCAGGGCCTAATGAGGTTCGAGGAGGGGGCCATGTGTCCCCCCTCCGCCTTAATAAAAAAAGGTTCTTGGGTTGGGGTCCCAACACCTAATAAGGCTTCTGGATGGGGCAATGCTGGCACCTTCCACTTTAAAAGTAAAAAGGCCATGGGAGATGAGGTACCCAGGGCCTATTGAGGCTCGGGGAGGGGGGCCCTTAAAACATATATGGCCCTGGGGATGGAGTATACAGTGCCATAATAGGTTCAGAATGGGCCACACCGTCCCCTTTCCTTAAAAAAAAATGGCTCTGGAGGATGTGGTCCCCAGGGCCAGGCCCTGTGGCCACTGCACATGGCCGACGGCTGTGCACAGCACGGGATGCAGTCAACTCCTACCACAAAGCCAAAGTCAGTGCACAGCGGGGGGTTGGATTTACCTATGGTAATTAAATATTTGGAGGCCCTGAGCCAAATGTATTTTGGGGGCCCCTCTTCAGAATTGCTTTGAATTTATGATCCAATTTCAGCTCTTTCATGCCCTCTTTGGCAAGGTCACTGGTAGTCCACAGGCACAGTTGTCTAAATTCTAGACCTGTTTACATCTAACATTGAGGGATAGTGATGTGTGTTTTCAATACTGTAATATAGCAGCAGCTCACTAATATTACTGCAAATAATCTCTGTGACACCCTCCTATTTCTCATATGTGAGGTTCTGTTTTGATTTCAAAGAAACGTTTTATGCATGTTGCATGAGCATGAACACATTTGTTTGCAAAATGTCTGTAATAGACTCGCACCCATCACTCACATTCAAAAGGCATTAAGGGAAAAGGTATTTAAAACAATCTGTTGAGAATTATTCAAGGTCAACAGGGCAAGACTCTCTCAGAGCTGGCTGTATTAAGCGACCCCCGGTACAGGTAGGGCCGTGGGCCCATGCCTTAAAACGTCTCTGGCGCAGCGATCAGAGCGGCTGACTCCGGAGCGTGGGGCTCACGGTTCGATGCCTGGCACCGGTGGCAGCCTAGCTCAGCATCATGTGACTCTGGGCAATAGCTCACTTAATCTCTCCAAAGGCCCCAAGCGCCTCAAGACCCTTAGGGGTGATTAATTCACACTTTACAAATACCGCACCTAATTACAAGTTAGGTGAAATGCTCAGTAACAATGTAATGTAACATGTTAAACTCTAAAAACCACACAATTCACCAGTTATAGTTGGGAAACATCCATTACTACACAGCTGTTACAAAGCATGCACTTTTACCACAATTGTTTTTACAATGAATACGCCTTTCCCTCACACGCCTTTACAACAAATGAGCATTGTAAAGGTATGCATGGTAAGGACATATGCATGGTACTGGTGGTAAGGGTATATGCATGGTAAAGGTGCCGGTGTGTGTTAAGGCCATATGTGGGGTGAAGCTCCCAGCGTGGTTAAGGCTATCAGTGTCTATAGAGGAAATGGAGAGACCCTTCCACTTCCTCTTTACAACCTGCGCCACACCTGAAGAGATGCCTCATCGTCAGTGTGAGTGAGGTTAGGGCAATTCAACTGCAGGCAGGGGCCAGTGGGCGGATGGTTTTAGGACTTTAGGGGTGGGGTGTACAGTTTTAGGTCTTTATGGCATTTTTAAAATAGGCTAAGGGGGTCAAGCATGGGTCCTGTTTTAAGGTTCAGGGCAGGGCGCAGGTATTTCTAAAAAGGGCTAGGAGTCGGGTGGGTTGCAAGGGGGAACTGTTTTAGGGCTTGGGGCAGGGGGTGGGTATTGTTTAGAATGGCTGAGGGTCTGGGGATCACTCTTGGGTCCACTTTTAGGTCTCAGGACAGGGGTCGGGCTTTTGTAAGAAGGGCTGGAGGCCAGGGTGGGATCGCAACGGGGACCAGTTTTAGGCACAAGGCAGGGGTCAGGGAAAACCTTTACCATGCATATGCCTTTAACATTCATGCTTTTACAACAAAATATGTTGTAAAAGCATGCATGGTAAAGACATATTCATTGTTAGACAATGGCTGGTAAAGATTGTATGTAATAAAGGCATTTGTGTTGTAATGCATGCATGGTAAAGGTGTGCGTTGCAACAGAATGCATTGTTCTATCATACAACTGTTGTAGTTATCTTAAGTAACTATAACTCATGCTCTAAGTTAACCATAACTTTTGCCCCAGTGACATTCACATTGCGTCTTTCTCTGAATAGTGTGCCTCAACCCGGTTTCGCCTTGGGCTGACTGCCATTTTGTGTTTTTGTTGTTGTTTGTGCCTCCCTGCCCGACCCTCCACCCTGCTCACGCCCCCCAGCTGCTCCTCCCTCGCCCCTCCCTCTCCACTATCCACATATGACAGATGCATTTTCGCGCAGCGTTCACGCGCAGCGGTCGCGCCGAAGGTGCGCCAAAGGTAAGCCCGTCTGCGCCCGTCCGCGCCTGGACCGCGCCCAGCGCCAGACCCCCTGGCCTCCGAAAACAGCACTCCTCCCGCATTACTTATGACGCTGCCACCCTCCTAGCCCTTAACCCCGGACGCACACCACAATGCTACGAAGCTGCCCCAGGACGCACCCACGGTCCCTTCGCCTACCACTCCTGCAAGTTCGCCTGCATCAAAACCCACACCAAATCCACGACCTCGAAAAACAGCTCCGACTCTAACCACCTGAAATGCATCCTGCTAAACACCCGCTCGATCCACAAACACGCCACAGAACTCTGGGACCTACTCGACACTGCGTCACCGGACATCGCCTTCCTTAGCGAAACCTGGATGAACGCATCATCAGCACCCGACGTCGCCATCGCCATTCCGGACGCGTACAAGATCATCCAAAAAGACCGTACCAACCAAATAGGAGGCGGCATCGCCATCGTCCATAAGAACACCATCAGAATCACGACCAGCTGCGACGACTACCTCGCAACCGCCGAACACCTCCACTTCCAGATCCACACCGACCCCAGGACCACACTTAGAGGCACCCTCATCTACAGACCACCAGGAACCCGTAAACAATTCAGCGAAGACATCACTGACTTAATCAGCCCACAAGCCCTCCCCTCCGAAAACAACATTCTACTGGGGGACTTCAATTTCCACCTAGAAAAGAAAAACGACAGCAACACCACCACCCTTCTGGACAACCTGGCCAATCTCGGACTCAAACAACTTGTTGACACCCCCACCCACTTAGCCGGACACACGCTCGACCCTATCTTCACCTCCAGCAAACATATCTCCTTCAATCATACCACAGCTCTCCATTGGATGGACCACAGCTGTGTTCACTTCAGCTACAAAACTACCAAGACTCACAACCCCCCACAAGCTATTCCTCGAAGAAACTGGAACAAAATCACCACCGACCAACTCCTCACATCGCTCAACCAAAACACTCCCACCCTCTCATCGGATCCAAACCAAGCTGCCACCAAACTCAAACAATGGATCACTCTCAGCGCTGACGAATTAGCACCCCTAAAAAACCAGCAGATCAAACAAGGTAGCAAAAAGGCCCCCTGGTTCAACGATGACCTTAAAAATTCCAAGAAACTATGCCGCACTCGGGAAAAAACATGGAGAAAAAACCCAACCACTGACAACCTGACCACCCTCAAGGCAGCCACCCGCAAACACCACCAATTGATCCGATCCACCAAGAAATCAGCTTTCAAGGATCGACTCGACAACAACGCCCACAACAGCAAGGAACTATTCAACATCGTCAAGGAATTTACCAACCCCACCGCCAGCACCAACGACATCACTCCCTCCCAAGACCTCTGCGACTCGTTATCCTCTTTCTTCTACAACAAAATCGCTGACATACATAACAGCTTTAAGAACATTTCGAAAAAACAGCCCACCCCACACACCTCCAAACCTGAACCGCTCCCTAACAACCTTAACGCCTGGAACCCAATCACCACTGAAGACACCATCCGCCTAATGAAATCCATCCATTCAGGCTCACCAACCGATCCCTGTCCCCACCACAACTTCAACAAAGCAGACTCCACCATCGCACCCCATCTCCGTGATGTCATCAACTGCTCCTTCAACTCTGCTACCTTCCCAGAAAGCTGGAAACACGCCGAACTCACTGCCCTCCTGAAGAAACCCACAGCTGACCTATCTGAACTTAAGAACTACCGCCCCATTTCCCTCCTCCCTTTCCCTGCCAAAGTCATTGAGATAGCCGTCAATAGCCAGCTCGCCGCCTTCCTTGAATCCAACAACTCCCTCGACCCCTCACAGTCCGGCTTTCGAGCCAAACACAGCACCGAAACCGCCCTCATTGCAGCGACTGATGACATCCGAACGCTACTGGACAACGAAGAAACAGCTGCCCTCATCCTACTCGACCTCTCCGCCACCTTCGACACAGTCTGTCATAGCACCCTCATACAACGCCTCAACAACGTCGGAGTACAAGGAAAAGCCTTGGACTGGATCATCTCGTTCCTCGCCGGGAGAACCCAGAGAGTCCGACTCCCCCATTCAAATCAGAGGCCACAGAAGTCATCTGCGGAGTCCCACAAGGATCATCACTCAGCCCCACCCTCTTCAACGTTTACATGAGTCCCCTCGCATCCATCGCGCGACAACACAACCTTAACATCATCTCCTACGCTGACGACACTCAGCTGATCCTTTCCCTCACCAAAGACCCTAACACCGCCAAAACCAATCTTCATGAAGGCATGAAAGAAGTAGCCGAATGGATGAAAAACAGCCGCCTAAAACTTAACTCGGACAAAACGGAAGTTCTCATCCTAGGATCTGCACCCTCTGCCTGGGACGACTCTTGGTGGCCATCGGCCCTGGGCACAGCACCCATACCCACAGACCACGCACGCAACCTGGGCTTCATCCTAGACTCCTCCCTCTCGATGACCAGACAAGTTAACGCAGTTTCATCCTCTTGCTTCAACGTACTCCGTATGCTCAAAAAAATCTTCCGCTGGATCCCCACCGAAACAAGAAAGACGGTCACCCACGCACTGGTCACTAGCCGACTGGACTATGGAAATACCCTCTACGCCGGAACAACAGCCAAATTACAGAAAAAACTCCAACGCATCCAAAATGCATCGGCCAGACTCATATTGGACATCCCTCGCCAAGCTCACATTAGCGGCCACCTGAAAGACCTCCACTGGCTTCCCGTCAACAAGAGAATAACATTCCGTCTCCTCACGCACGCTCACAAGGCCCTCTACAAACTAGGACCCGAATGCCTCAACACACGACTGTCCTTCTACACACCAACCCGCCAACTAAGATCCTCCAACCAAGCACTTGCCGCAGTTCCGCGCATCCACAGATCCACCATGGGAGGAAGATCCTTCTCTTACCTGGCGGCCAAGACCTGGAACTCTCTCCCCTCTCACCTCCGCCTCACACAGAACCACATTTCCTTCAGAAAGGAACTTAAAACATGGCTATTCGATATATAATGCACCCCCCTCCCACAAGCGCCTTGAGACCCTATGGGTGAGTAGTGCGCTATACAAATTTCTGAACTTGAACTTGAACTTGAACCCTCACCATGCACTGCTAATTACACCATATACTACATCACTCATGACATCATTGATAATATCACTGTAACATTTTCAGTGAAATTATTGATTAGAAAACTATGCATGGGGGCGCAAGGTATAGTCACCTCAGGGCACGACTTATAGTTACTTGACATAACTATACCTGTTGAATTTCTGTGGTTTTTAGAGTTTAAAACATTACGTTACATTGTTCCTTAACATTTAACCTAGCTATAATATTACTTTAACCTTTGTTTTTTTCAATGACAAAATATATATATATTGTGAGATACATATATGCTGAGTTACGAATACAATAATCACTTTCCCTTTGCCCTTTATTATTATGTCCACGCTATTTAGTGACGTTCATATCCCTACCTCGATAATCTAGGGGCACACTGTAATAAAGACCCTTAGAGACACACTTTCTCAAAAGCATATCCAAACTTGAAAAGCTCCATCAGGTTTAGAAATTGATAATTCTCTTGTGTTCAAAGATCTGAGATGAAGAGCAGGTTTTCCATGGGAGGAATCAAAATCCACTGAGTATGTTTCTGTGCAGTGGCGGTGCGTCCATTGGGGGCGTTGGGGCGTTGCCCCACTAGCTTGGACGACCCGACTGCACTGCAACATGTGTAATAATAATTTAGTTTTTATTCATTGCAAACAGTGAAAAATGAATCGGTGCCGAGCGCACTAAGGCCCCGGGAGAAGCCCGACAGGATCGGGCATCCATAAGGAAGTGGGCCGGCCGGCCCGTGGGGGGCGGTGCTGCGCCAGATATTGACAGGCAGGCAGCGCACAGGCAGAGGGTGACGTTACTGTACTGCCAGTGAGTGCGCATGTAAAAGGCCGGAGAAGACCAGATTTTGACTGGCCCGCGCATGCGCACCCTTTACACTCCCCCCTCTGCCACTATGGAATATAGGCATGGACTCGGGGCCCCGGGTCTCGTAAGGGGCAGATTTCAGTCTGCTCTGCGCTGTGCCAGGATTGGTTGGATGCTGCAGCAGGATGGTGCCGCGCGTGGGTTTTGGCTGGTCTGAGCCAGAATCGTCGGTGATTGGCCATTGTCCCTCGTCGCTGGAATCATGCCAGAGAGCTGCTCACATGGCCAGTCACGACAACAACACCATAAGGGAAAGTGAAACTAAGTAAGTGCCTGGATCATGTGATGACTATAGTGAGACTAGAGTCAGTGGGCGCGTGAGTTGTGACTGAGTCTGAGGACGGAGTGACTGTGTGCTGACTACTCGTTGTGGTAGTCGTCATCGTGACCACCAGTACTGACTGCGTGTCGTCGTGTGTGTGTGTGGATTCGACGGTCGGAACGCCTGCTGCTTCCACCCACCCCACGTAAGAAAGACAGTTATAGTTTAGTTATTTTATTTATTATGCAGATGCGTGGCTGCGTGGCGGGGGGAGGGGGTTGCTTAGGGTGTGAAACACTGCTCCCAAATAAATGCAGTCTTGCCTTGGTAGTAGGGTCCAGGGGCCCTGAGTTGGGTCTGTAATTTATGCGTCGGGTAACGGTTTTCATTTCTTTCGGTGAGCAAAGAATAAAAGTCAAAACAGGGGCCCTTCAGTAAACGGGAGAGCGAGCGGCAGAGATAGCTATCAGGTGCCTGAATCCAGTATCTCTACATCATGTGTGACTGTGTGTCATTATGACGATGACAAATCTTTTTTTTGTTTAGTAATACGTTGTTGTAACGTCTAACTTATTTTTATTAATGATGCACATAGGTCAGATTTGAGTGAGAGAGAGAGCTAGAGATTGTGAAACGGGAATGTCGAGAAACGGATAAGGGTGAGTCATAGAACGTAGAAGTAGAGAAAGAGTCGAGGTGAGTTAGAGGCAGACAGGTGAAATAGTGAGAGATGTATAGGGCGGTGCAATGTAAAAACACCAGTGAGGTAGAGAGCAGGGCAAAATGAAACGTGGCATTGGCAGACATGCTAGAGAGAGTAGCGAGCGAGAGAGGGCTGATGAACAGCAAGAGAGGGAGGGATACAGAGGTGAAACAGAGACAGAGATGAGGCAGAGAAAGAGTGGTGAGGTTGATACAGATGTAAAGGAAAGAGAGGGTGATCCGATACATAATGCAGACCCAGCAGTGTAGGGAGCCCCGAAACCCCACAAGGCCCCCCCCCCCACTAAGCCTCAGAACTATGAGTATCTGTGAGAGACACTGAAGAAACAGAGATGGAGAGAGAGATGGTGGAGGTAGAGACGGGTAGAGGAAAATGCACTGAGAAAGGTGTAAGGTATTAAAAGAGATGAAGTAGAGGGAAGAGCAGTAGAACGGAGATGGTGAAGCGGCGAGTGAGTGGAGAGAGGTGACATGGGAACAAAGCAGTGGAGTGCAGAGAGGTTTGAGGGAACGTTTAGGCAGGGAGAGCAGCTTGAGAGGTAGAGGTGTGTAAGTAGGCACAGAAAGTGGCAGAAATGAAGTTGTGTGTTGTAAAGACAGTGAGGTTCGAGAGGTATTTTGATAGAGAGTGATGAGGAGACATAAGTGAGCTAGAGAGAGCTGACATGGATGAGAAAAGGGGCAGAGATGTGGAGAGAGGTGGAGAGTGAGGTAAAGCTAGAGGGGGAAGCTGTGTACGTGACGTCATGTAAGGAGAGGGAAGGGCTGAGATTATTTTAAATGTAATTTTTTCAACTGTCTGGGAGCCTGAGGGTTAAGGTTGAGTAGGGTGGGCAAGCCCAGATCAGGGATATCTAAAGGATTTTGGGGGGCCAGGGCCAAAGGTATTTTGGGGGCCGCTGATTGGAACAGATTTGAATGTATGACCCAGTTACAGCTCATTCATGCACTCTTTGGCAAGGTTACTGACAGTGCTCAGGCACACTGGTCTAAATTCTAAAGGTGTTTACATCTAACATTCAGAGATAGTGATGTGTGTTTTCAATACTGTACACAGCAGCAGCTCACCAATCTTACTGCAAAGAATCTCTGTCACCCTCTCCCATTTCTCTTATGTGAGGTCCTGTTTTCTAAAAAACATTTTTATGGATGTTGCATAAAAAATAAACATATTTGTCTACAAAAGGTCTGTAATAGACTCTCTTACATTCCTCACATTAAAAATCAATTGATGGAAAAGTTTGTTTAAGAATTATTTAAGGTCATAAGGCCAAGACTTTCTCAGGGGGCCCCTGAAAGGCTGGGGCACTGAGCCAGAGCCCACTTTGCTCATGCCTTCAAACGTCTCTGGCCCAGATGTAGAGTTAAAATGTGTTTTATGCACACATTTTCACTTTATTGTGGAGTCCTGGGAGTTAGGACCCCCGACTCTTTGCTCATGTTTTAAACAGCTCTGATTGAATGAACCAGTTTGCCTTTGCTTGCTGAATAGTTTACCTTTGTTTTGCTACATACTTTAAATTATTCGGATACCTCATTTTGTCCTCCTTTGCCGCATAATTCCAGCTTCCCTGATTGCAAGTGGGGATTTATAAGTCCCTTCAAGAGAAATTGCTAGAACTGGCTGAAAATCCTACATTTGAAACGTGGCCACCTGGGAGCTGTTGCAATGCGAAAGCACGTTTTGTTTGAACCTCAGAGAAGAGGAAAGCAGGTTTGAAGCATCATAAAGATGAGTGCCTTTCATGTTGTGACGTGGTTTTGATACAGTTAGGCTCCTGGCTCACCCATCAACATTTCAAGCAGCCGGGCTAGCCTTTGGCATTGGGCAACCGGGCGCCGATCTTCAGAGGGGTGCAGGAGTGGCTACAACAGCTGAGCCTCCCTCTAACCTGGGGCTAGAAAGAAAAGTGTAGTAAACACACTGTTCTAAGTCTGTCTGTCTTTCTCCCTTCTTTCGCTCCCCCTCACCTTCCCCTACTTTCTCAACACACTGACAATTGAAGATGACAAGTGCGTACCTTGTGCCAAGTTTTATTTCGCCCAGGGCTTTGTTTGAGCAGAGAACAGCAGCTCTGATTGCAGGCCTTGATACTGCCATGATGACAGACAGAGAAATATGTGTGAAGAGAAATTTCGAAATCAACACGAGATGTTTTAATTAATGAGGCTCGTAAAGTTAAGCTGAAATGCGATGTTTTCTGTTTTAAAAAACATATTAGGAGGAACTACTACACCTGTCAACATCGAAAGTAAAGAGTTCAAATCATAATTAAAAAGAAGGTGGTTTCCTTCAAGCCAGCAACAGCTACAGCATTCGAGGGCTTCCCCACGCAAATTAACTGACCCGAGCCAAAACAAATCATTGATTCCCCATGTTAATTCCCATACTTCCCTACTTGGTGTAAATCTATTCAGCTCACTGCTTTTGAGCAATGTGCTTTTAAATTGGTTCCCACGGTGGTCTTGAAGGGGATAACAATGTAGGCATCACTGGACTGTAGGTGACAGATTCCATGGGAAAGTAATTCCAATGTGGCCTCATGAGTTTTTTCTTCCTTGGACCTTTCGGGTACTGCACAACCGGTCCCACTGTACCAAGAATTGAAAGCAGCCTATAAAAAGAGGGGGTGAGCAGACCGTGGCCCCACGACCATTTTCTGTAGGTAAAACAAAGAAACAATTATTAGGGGCGCAGGCACTGTGGTACTGACTCTCGGCACAGTGGTACTCAGTGGGACCCTCCTTACATCCTTTAACTATTAACTGTCCGTCCGGCAAATTCCACAATTCCAGTCGGTCAGTATAGCACAGTCAGTGACTCTGTGTGACACTCTCTGGCCTACGGCCATCTGACACCAGGAATCCCTTGTCACACTTGCATGCATTGCTGAACCATTCTAAAGGCCCACGTCCAAGGAACCTGGCTTGGCAGGACCCCAGGTGTAAACACAGGGAGCAAAGGTGCCAACCGTTTCCTCAACAAACCGCGGCTGAATAATAACCCATCTAGTGCCTGTACTGTTCCTTCACATATGTAGACAAAATTGCTGTTGTAACTAATTACTCATAATATGGCAAGGGTCACATCAGTCTTCAAAAATAATTACACCAAAGGGGTACGGCTTTGCATATGTTTTCCTCCCACACCACACATTCGTAGCATCTGTTCTCTTCTGGAGGACAGCCAGCAATCCATAGAGCAGCATGCATGCAAACATGGGTCACATGTTTAGTTGTCTAATTCACTGATGGAGGCTACATTTATTTTGGCTACATTTATTTTAGTTTGCTGAACTATTTTCTGTGCCAATTCTACCCTGCCCACAATTCTTACAGGGCAGGTGGGCACCCACCATTCAGGGGCCCAATTCATTTACAGGCCTATAAATATCTTTGAGATATGGGAGGCTTAGGGGCCTGCGGGTGAGTAGGGGGCGAATCATTTTGTGTTACACCACTAATTTCCAGAACTACTAGCTTGACATTATGCAGTCAATGTGCATGGGGAATAGAAAGCACACACATCACATGGTGACTGGTCCAATGGTTTATTGCTTTTTCCAAAGAAAAGAGGTAATTTCATAGCATACTTTTCTGATGAAAATTTTAATTGCCTACACTGTTCACATATGAACTCTGATTTGTTCAGTTTCTGAACACGTTGCCTAGCGTCATGGCGCCTACATTTTATATGGCCTTTCACCTAAATACTGTTCAGAAAACGTCGGTTTAACAGAAAGCCATGGCGTTCAGTGCAGACAAGAAAGGGGCCGCCTGCATACATCTTTGTGAGCCCAGCGATTTCCAGGAGGAAATAATAAAGGCAGGCTCATATGCAGGCCAGGGTGTGTGCACTGGGCAGGCGTGACGTCGTGCTGTAATTGGTGGTGGTGGCGGTGCATCGTGCATGGGAGCAATCTTAGGCTGTGCCAGCAACACTTTTGATCCCCTAAGTTCTCAGTCTCTAGTGCTGCGCAACAGCTCTGATGTTATGTAATTTTTAAGTGTGTTATGCTGCAGGTGTTATTTATTAGTAATGCTATGTTTTGGCCTATTATGTTATGTTATAGATCCATTTGCAGAGCGCCATTGGGGACTTATAAATGTTTAGCCATGCAACACTTGCTGTTGCACCAAGGATATTGTTCATGTTTTTCCGAGAGAGGGATCAGAGTTTTGTTTAATGGAAGTTTTGACTCATGGAAAGGTAGCACAGACAGGCGTGCTGAATTTAGATACAAAAAGTAAATATGTTGAATGGTGATAGTTTGTGACCTGTTTAGTTGGTTATTTTGTTGTTTGCAGTTTAAACCAAAAAAGGTGTTTGTTT
Source organism: Lissotriton helveticus (assembly GCF_964261635.1). Classification (NCBI taxonomy): domain Eukaryota; kingdom Metazoa; phylum Chordata; class Amphibia; order Caudata; family Salamandridae; genus Lissotriton; species Lissotriton helveticus. Next base: position 1,628,631,560 of record NC_136063.1, on the reverse strand, counting down.
TGTTGTTTGCAGTTTAAATGAAAACAATCTGTGAGGTTCTCAGCATTGTATCTTGAAGTCTGTGATGAAGCTCTGTTGTTATACTGAATGAGCAGCTACCTAGTATGTTATATGACAGCTCTTTAATGATGTAATCCCTGCACTTTCACAATTGCTTTATTAACCTTCCTGCTTTCTCAGATTTGCTTGGAAATGCACCATTTTTCCACTATTTTTTCAAAATTTTCTCGGGGGGAATTCCCCCCGATCCCTCCTTAGGGGGTTCGGGCTCGCTCGCTACGCTCGCTCGCTACGGTGCAGTATGATTATCACTTTCCGGCCCACCTATTTCAAATGTCACCAGCCGCCACTGTTTCTGTGTGCTATATGCAAAGGAGTGAATGAACATTGTTAGTGCATTTGTTGTCACACAGTGCACGCCACACTGTCCTAACATAGATCCGTCCCTTTTCAGTGCTTTAATGTGAATTTTCTTTACAAAACATTGCCAAATATGGCATGTGTTTGATCAATGACATTTCATCCGCAATGTGTGTCAAATAGTAAATTTAAAAAACGTTACTGTAACTATCAGTCTTGTACAAAAGCATGATCTTAAAATAATGAACATGCTCTCTGCATGCACTGTCCACAGTTACGTATGCACAAAGCTTTGTAATTTCATGTGTGTATGCTTTATAACCAGATGGCCTTTCATTTCAACTAAAAAGTGCAGTGAAGTTCTCAAATATGCACTACCCAAAAGCTCTTACACATGGAAAAGTTACGGTTGTAAATGAGCCTATCCTCTATCTGATGGTGTCAGTCATAATGGGAACCGTTTCAGGTTATGATCCTCCAGGTAAACCCCTTGACATCAGGGTTTATGCTGAAATTAGGAAGGCAACCCCACTATGCACCAGCACTTGTATCCACCTAAAGACCTGACAGCACCCTACTAGAACTAAAATGCTCTACTAACAGCTGGGTCAACAGGGCATATCCTTCTTATTTTTTAAAAGTGTGCAAGTTCCCAAACAAGATACACGATTGCCCCGCACACACAGTAGAAATTCCAAGAAATGAATTTGGGAAGGGCCACTTTTCAATTACATTCATTTAAAAAAAAAAAAAATCTTTCCATTAAACTGTGGCAGGGTCATTATGCCTTATAGGTGCCTAAAACACTGAGTAACACATTTATTCCTGGAAGTAGCATGCCTGAATTTTATTTGAGATTGGCAAGACCATCTTATGCCTTCTTCCAATGGTGAAAGGGTAGAGAGGCCTTCAAGGGATATGATTCGGGAGAACAATCAATTGTTTGATGTAGCTCTAGGAAAAGTTAATTGACCTAATGTGTGAATCATATAATCAAATACACAAAATCAATTTGTTTAAACCATATATAACAAATAAACACATTGAAACATATAGACATATAAACAACAAAACACAAAGGTGTATATGAAAAGAATTTTATCAAAAGTTCATTAAATCAGCAATAAATCAAGAAAGCAGGTATGGAAATGCTGGCATGAGTAACGTGATAACAAAATAATCAATAACGCAGCAAAACCTAAAAAGAGCATCTATCTCAACAAACAAAGTGAATCAAACACTGCAGAGATAAGATGAAGGTCGACGTTTCGGTCTCTTTACAACAAAATTATCGAGACCATCCTCAGGACTGTTGTCATTAAAACACTGCTGAAAGCTGTGCTGTAATCTGTAACATAAATGTTAACAATTACAAATCTATCATAGTTAAAAACCAATTGCTCCATACACCCATGTGACAGACCTAACTACAAAAAGACGTGACTTACTCAAAATAAACATGACTTACTATAAGACAAACCTAACTACAAAGATACATGACTTACTTGAAATAGACGGACACTTAGTACATAATGCGAACACATTAATCAACGTATACCTACATTCTAACAATTTCTAAAAGGCAGGTACATTACTCAAAATTTATGACCGCTGACACTGGCTATTATCTTCAAAATAATAGAACTGGTTATTCAAATATTATTCAGGCCTATCTTCACTTTAGGCAAAAAATATAATAAAGAAAATGCTAACAATGAAGTCAGTCAGAAGAATGTACGCTAGAGTAACAGTATAACCATATCTTCTAATAACATATCCATGAATCAAACCTATGATTTATAAAAAAGAGGCATGTCATCATCTAATTTCAGAATGTCTGAAGACAACAAATCTTACACCCTAAAATAAGGCAATTATATACAATACAATTGACATGGTGCAGATGTTTCACAAACATACCCAAATGGAGTAAGGTACCACAACGTTGGTCTCAGGACAGGGTTTAGCGTTGAGCCCCGGTAGATGCCTTCATAAAGAACCACGTGCTTAGTCCACATATAGTGACCAATAGATGTCAAAGTAAGACTAAGTATATATTAAGTACCTAAAAATAGAGCACAACCGTCCCTCAAGCTAAGACGCCGGGAAATGTAATGGTCGGTCGATTCAAAATGGCTGATGGCACAGGGTGAACACCGCTACAAATATAAATATGCAAAGACAAGGCTGTAAGTTTAAAATGCTTTTTGAGCATTTGCGAATAGATTATGACCTGGGTTGCACCCACCTCCGTAATGTAGAAGCTAGAGACTTGAAATCCTCTTAACCTCCAATGTCTGTATCCACGAAAAATGCAGTCTACAAAAAATAATACAAATCAATGGAACCTACTTAGCAAGGCATAAGGTTTTAAACACTGCCTGAGTGAACAACCTAGGCCATAGCTACCTTTAACGCTGCGGCAGTTGCATGATTTGTAACCACGGGGCGCTTGGAAACTTCGTTTCTAAGGTTGCTGTAAAGATAATATACGGCAAGGAGTCAGTATTATAATCCCAAATCAAATCTGACAAGCGCTATAGCGGGAGCCCTAGCTAGCGCATATGGCTTACCTCAGATCTGGAGCGAAGTCAAAGTTAATTAGACTGGGATCACCGGAAAAGCCGAGTAAAAAGCGGGCAGCCGACATCCCTTTTTGATGCGTCGTTTGAAGCGCGAGAGAGGACTGCGCGCATGTCTGTTTGTGCCTAAAGTTATGAGCGCCATCTTAGAGTGGACTAAAAACGGAATAGGGACTGAACTAGATAAGAATCGAGTACCGTCCAAGGTCAATATTACAAATGATTATGGAGCAAAAATTGCTCAACACAATGCGCTTATTGATGCATCCAATGCTAAATTCAAAATTCAAAAGAAGGTTGGAAGCCATAATGAATATTACAAATGGACTAGGTAGCAAGAAATGCTCAACAAAGTACGCTTACTTATATATGCACTGCATAATTCAAACGAAGAGCAACTATGGCAAGTAGGTTGGTGAAACATCCACATTTACAATATTCAGCATAGAAAACTGGCAGACCAAAGGGCAGCAGGTTGCAGAATATAAACACATTTTATGTCTGAAGACACAGAATTGGAATACAGGCTTATTCATGCAACTAAAGCGTGATGTACCCCAAGAGAACATTTGTATACCTGAGGCTGATATCTAAGGTAGGCACGCAAGAGCATGCCATTCTGTAGCAGAATTCAGACCCTTTTTAACCGTATCGGTTAGGCAGATTAATTTGCCTTCTCTTAGTGATAGAATTCTGTCGACATTATTCTGGCGTGCATTTGGTCTAATGACTTCCAACACCCACCACAACATGTCGGTTTCTTTATGCCCCAGTTGTAGATAGTGTTCAACTAATGGGGCATTCTCCTTCTTGCAGCGAATCCGTGACTGATGCTGTAAGATACGCTTTTTAATAGGCTGTATCGTTTTGCCCAGATAGTGGAGTGAGCAGGGGCATTGGATGCAATACACCACATTGGTGGTATTGCAATTGGAGAAGTTCTTTGCCGTAAATTTAATGCCATTAATTGTGCAAGTTTTCATGGTTATTGTTGTGGCGCATGCCACACAGTTGTTACATTTGTGGTGGCCAGTTAATGGGACAAGTTGTCTCATGTTGTCTACGGTGTTATCTCGTGTGATGTTATCGTACGCATGGATGAGTCTATCCTGTAAATTAGTGCCACGTTTAAACGAGAATAGTGGCTTCTGTGCAAATTCTGGTAGAAAACGGAGTAGGCTCCATTGTCTAGAAACAATTTTCTTGATCGCATTGGAATGCGTGCCGAACGTTGAGACACAGACTATGTTGACTTTCTTTTGTCGTTTGTTCACAGTTAGTAGTGCCTGGCGATCATTATACCAGGCCCTTTTCATAGATTTCCTTAGTAGCCTAGATGGATAGCCTCTGAGTCGAAGTTTTTCTTTCCGTTTGCGTGCTTCACAAAAGTAGTCATCCTTATATGTACAGTTCCGTCGTAGACGGAGAAACTGTCCAAAGGGTAGTCCATCTTTCAGGGCCTGGGGATGGTGGCTAGTGTACCGTAGCAGAGTGTTTCTGGCTGTTTTCTTAGTGAATAGGCTAGTATATAGAAGATTGTTTGAATCCACTTTGATCGTAATGTCTAGGAAAGGCATTTCAGCTGTATTTTGTTCCAAAGTGAACTGTAGATGAGTGTTCCTGGAATTGAGCCATAAATGAAAATCAAGAAGCTGATCTGCCGATCCTGCCCAAACCATGAACACGTCATCTATATAACGTAGCCACTTCAATATATTTTTAGAATATGGGTTAGTGCAATGCCAGATATATTGATCCTCGAAATCGGCGACATAAATGTTCGCTATATCAGGGGCAAAAATTGCGCCCATAGCCACGCCTTTTTGTTGTAAATAGAACGTGTTTTGGTACAGAAAGAAGTTTTCACACAGAGGAATAGAGGAATTCTAATACATTCCATGATGAAAGAAGACGGAACAGAGTGTGGTCTAGGCCTGGATTCTAATAGGGTGTACAATAGCTCCAGTACTTCCGTCTGAGGGATGTTTGTGTACAAACTTTCTATATCCATTGATACAAGTATATTTGTAGCCGGATCAAAAGGAAAATTCTCAACTTCATCGATCACGGCTGTTGTATCTCTTATGTATGATGGGCGCTCAATAGCAAACGGTCGAATAAAAAAGTCAGAGTATGTTGCAAGTGGCTTTAGGATGGAATTACAGCCCGACACGATCGGACGACCTGGAGGATTAATAAGGTCTTTATGCACCTTGGGGAGCATATATATCACTGGTATTGTTGGTGTTTTGTTAACCAGAAAGGAAGCCTCCTTTTCATTCAGCCAGCCTCCTTCAAGTCCCAATTTGCTTAGGGCTTGAATTTCTGCTGTCAATCTCTTGGTCGGATTACTTGCAAGTTTAAGATAATGAGTAGGGGTTGAGAGTTGTCTCATCATTTCTAGATCGTATTTGGACCTTTCCCACAGAACTATGCCACCACCCTTATCTGCTGGTTTTAACAGAGCTTGGGGTAGCTTCTGGAGGGTTTGTAATGCCAACTGGTGTTCTTTGGGTAGATTTGATTTATATCTACAAGACTTTTGAAATAGAGATTCTATTTCAATGAGTGTGGCATTCTCAAAAGTAATTATGTCCTTATGTATCATCGTGTTAGATGGATAAAAAGTGGATGGATTCCTCAGTCCCGTGAATCCTCTTTTGGGATCTGATGTTGAACTTGCAAGAAAGTTTTTTAACCGCACAGTTCGAAAGAAACGGTACAGTTCCAATTTAGTTTGGAACAGATCATTCCTATATGTGGGAACAAAACTCAACCCATTGGACAAGACTGCCACTTCCTGTTCAGATAGATTGTGTAGTGACAAGTTGAAAATGGGTATCGTCAGATCCTCATCTACCACTCGTAATATTGGTTCCGGGTCCGGCGGAACCCTGGGGTGTATTGTCTGCGGAACCATCCTCGTCTCGATTGTTGAGGTCTCCCCGGTGGTCTGGAGCCTCGTTGGTCCTGTCCTAAAAAAGGCTGGTGTGATGTGGAGGGTTGTTGATCCTGTTGATGGTGGTTAGTATTAAAGGATCTGTCGCTACCAGACTCAGAGCCGGTATCTGAAAAATTGACCCTTTTGGTTGACTGATGGTTAGGGCCTTGAGAGGTATAAAAGTCCTTTCTCAAATAGGGATACGTTCTTTCTTTATTGTACCTCCTGATATCATTCTGTAGTTTGTCACACTTTTTCTGAGAATTGAACTCCTCAAACTCTTTAATTGTTTGCTGAATTTTATCCAGTAGGAGTTTACTATTAGGGATTGAGCTGTCTCCTGAGATTTTATTTTCTAAGGATTGGATCTCTTTAGTCAGAACTTGTATTTGACGAAGTGCAGTTTCTATGCTCAGAACCATCCAGGTTCTCGAGCACCTATTCGCAGAAAAACTGAAGCCGATTTTAAACTCTTCGTCGTCTACAAATATAATTGGTACATTACGTATTTGTAGACCCGCCGGTATGATATTGGCGTTCAGGCAATCAGTCAAGAATTTCGCGTGTAGTTCTGTGCGAACAAGCTTCTTTTTCAGTCTCTCAAGTTGATTGAGATCTGAATCAAGTGGTAGATTGATACTAGGCCCTTTGTTCCCCAACAGAGAGGGACCAGATGCAATCTTAAGACTATATTTGTCTGAATACACCAGAGTTTCTGCCTCAGACATGGATTTAACTAAAAAGTATTTACAAGAACAACCACTGATTAAAGTGACTCACAACAGGCATACGCCTGCGCGAAGTATTGATTCAAAGAAAGTGAGCGACCCAGTTACACCCTTGAGGGGTTGGGTAGTTAAATGAAAGGGTAGAGAGGCCTTCAAGGGATATGATTCGGGAGAACAATCAATTGTTTGATGTAGCTCTAGGAAAAGTTAATTGACCTAATGTGTGAATCATATAATCAAATACACAAAATCAATTTGTTTAAACCATATATAACAAATAAACACATTGAAACATATAGACATATAAACAACAAAACACAAAGGTGTATATGAAAAGAATTTTATCAAAAGTTCATTAAATCAGCAATAAATCAAGAAAGCAGTTATGGAAATGCTGGTATGAGTAACGTGATAACAAAATAATCAATAACGCAGCAAAACCTAAAAAGAGCATCTATCTCAACAAACAAAGTGAATCAAACACTGCAGAGATAAGATGAAGGTCGACGTTTCGGTCTCTTTACAACAAAATTATCGAGACCATCCTCAGGACTGTTGTCATTAAAACACTGCTGAAAGCTGTGCTGTAATCTGTAACATAAATGTTAACAATTACAAATCTATCATAGTTAAAAACCAATTGCTCCATACACCCATGTGACAGACCTAACTACAAAAAGACGTGACTTACTCAAAATAAACATGACTTACTATAAGACAAACCTAACTGAAATTAGATGATGACATGCCTCTTTTTTATAAATCATAGGTTTGATTCATGGATATGTTATTAGAAGATATGGTTATACTGTTACTCTAGCGTACATTCTTCTGACTGACTTCATTGTTAGCATTTTCTTTATTATATTTTTTGCCTAAAGTGAAGATAGGCCTGAATAATATTTGAATAACCAGTTCTATTATTTTGAAGATAATAGCCAGTGTCAGCGGTCATAAATTTTGAGTAATGTACCTGCCTTTTAGAAATTGTTAGAATGTAGGTATACGTTGATTAATGTGTTCGCATTATGTACTAAGTGTCCGTCTATTTCAAGTAAGTCATGTATCTTTGTAGTTAGGTTTGTCTTATAGTAAGTCATGTTTATTTTGAGTAAGTCACGTCTTTTTGTAGTTAGGTCTGTCACATGGGTGTATGGAGCAATTGGTTTTTAACTATGATAGATTTGTAATTGTTAACATTTATGTTACAGATTACAGCACAGCTTTCAGCAGTGTTTTAATGACAACAGTCCTGAGGATGGTCTCGATAATTTTGTTGTAAAGAGACCGAAACGTCGACCTTCATCTTATCTCTGCAGTGTTTGATTCACTTTGTTTGTTGAGATAGATGCTCTTTTTAGGTTTTGCTGCGTTATTGATTATTTTGTTATCACGTTACTCATACCAGCATTTCCATACCTGCTTTCTTGATTTATTGCTGATTTAATGAACTTTTGATAAAATTCTTTTCATATACACCTTTGTGTTTTGTTGTTTATATGTCTATATGTTTCAATGTGTTTATTTGTTATATATGGTTTAAACAAATTGATTTTGTGTATTTGATTATATGATTCACACATTAGGTCAATTAACTTTTCCTAGAGCTACATCAAACAATTGATTGTTCTCCCGAATCATATCCCTTGAAGGCCTCTCTACCCTTTCATTTAACTACCCAAGCCCTCAAGGGTTTAACTGGGTCGCTCACTTTCTTTGAATCAATACTTCGCGCAGGCGTATCCCTGTTGTGAGTCACTTTAATCAGTGGTTGTTCTTGTAAATACTTTTTAGTTAAATCCATGTCTGAGGCAGAAACTCTGGTGTATTCAGACGAATATATTCTTAAGATTGCATCTGGTCCCTCTCTGTTGGGGAACAAAGGGCCTAGTATCAATCTACCACTTGATTCAGATCTCAATCAACTTGAGAGACTGAAAAAGAAGCTTGTTCGCACAGAACTACACGCGAAATTCTTGACTGATTGCCTGAACGCCAATATCATACCGGCGGGTCTACAAATACGTAATGTACCAATTATATTTGTAGACGACGAAGAGTTTAAAATCGGCTTCAGTTTTTCTGCGAATAGGTGCTCGAGAACCTGGATGGTTCTAAGCATAGAAACTGCACTTCGTCAAATACAAATTCTGACTAAAGAGATCCAATCCTTAGAAAATAAAATCTCAGGAGACAGCTCAATCCCTAATAGTAAACTCCTACTGGATAAAATTCAGCAAACAATTAAAGAGTTTGAGGAGTTCAATTCTCAGAAAAAGTGTGACAAACTACAGAACGATATCAGGAGGTACAATAAAGAAAGAACGTATCCCTATTTGAGAAAGGACTTTTATACCTCTCAAGGCCCTAACCATCAGTCAACCAAAAGGGTCAATTTTTCAGATACCGGCTCTGAGTCTGGTAGCGACAGATCCTTTAATACTAACCACCATCAACAGGATCAACAACCCTCCACATCACACCAGCCTTTTTTAGGACAGGACCAACGAGGCTCCAGACCACCGGGGAGACCTCAACAATCGAGACGAGGATGGTTCCGCAGACAATACACCCCAGGGTTCCGCCGGACCCGGAACCAATATTACGAGTGGTAGATGAGGATCTGACGATACCCATTTTCAACTTGTCACTACACAATCTATCTGAACAGGAAGTGGCAGTCTTGTCCAATGGGTTGAGTTTCGTTCCCACATATAGGAATGATCTGTTCCAAACTAAATTGGAACTGTACTGTTTCTTTCCAACTGTGCGGTTAAAAAACTTTCTTGCAAGTTCAACATCAGATCCCAAAAGAGGATTCACGGGACTGAGGAATCCATCCACTTTTTATCCATCTAACACGATGATACATAAGGACATAATTACTTTTGAGAATGCCACACTCATTGAAATAGAATCTCTATTTCAAAAGTCTTGTAGATATAAATCAAATCTACCCAAAGAACACCAGTTGGCATTACAAACCCTCCAGAAGCTACCCCAAGCTCTGTTAAAACCAGCAGATAAGGGTGGTGGCATAGTTCTGTGGGAAAGGTCCAAATACGATCTAGAAATGATGAGACAACTCTCAACCCCTACTCATTATCTTAAACTTGCAAGTAATCCGACCAAGAGATTGACAGCAGAAATTCAAGCCCTAAGCAAATTGGGACTTGAAGGAGGCTGGCTGAATGAAAAGGAGGCTTCCTTTCTGGTTAACAAAACACCAACAATACCAGTGATATATATGCTCCCCAAGGTGCATAAAGACCTTATTAATCCTCCAGGTCGTCCGATCGTGTCGGGCTGTAATTCCATCCTAAAGCCACTTGCAACATACTCTGACTTTTTTATTCGACCGTTTGCTATTGAGCGCCCATCATACATAAGAGATACAACAGCCGTGATCAATGAAGTTGAGAATTTTCCTTTTGATCCGGCTACAAATATACTTGTATCAATGGATATAGAAAGTTTGTACACAAACATCCCTCAGACGGAAGTACTGGAGCTATTGTACACCCTATTAGAATCCAGGCCTAGACCACACTCTGTTCCGTCTTCTTTCATCATGGAATGTATTAGAATTCCTCTGTGTGAAAACTTCTTTCTGTACCAAAACACGTTCTATTTACAACAAAAAGGCGTGGCTATGGGCGCAATTTTTGCCGCTGATATAGCGAACATTTATGTCGCCGATTTCGAGGATCAATATATCTGGCATTGCACTAACCCATATTCTAAAAATATATTGAAGTGGCTACGTTATATAGATGACGTGTTCATGGTTTGGGCAGGATCGGCAGATCAGCTTCTTGATTTTCATTTATGGCTCAATTCCAGGAACACTCATCTACAGTTCACTTTGGAACAAAATACAGCTGAAATGCCTTTCCTAGACATTACGATCAAAGTGGATTCAAACAATCTTCTATATACTAGCCTATTCACTAAGAAAACAGCCAGAAACACTCTGCTACGGTACACTAGCCACCATCCCCAGGCCCTGAAAGATGGACTACCCTTTGGACAGTTTCTCCGTCTACGACGGAACTGTACATATAAGGATGACTACTTTTGTGAAGCACGCAAACGGAAAGAAAAACTTCGACTCAGAGGCTATCCATCTAGGCTACTAAGGAAATCTATGAAAAGGGCCTGGTATAATGATCGCCAGGCACTACTAACTGTGAACAAACGACAAAAGAAAGTCAACATAGTCTGTGTCTCGACGTTCGGCACGCATTCCAATGCGATCAAGAAAATTGTGTCTAGACAATGGAGCCTACTCCGTTTTCTACCAGAATTTGCACAGAAGCCACTATTCTCGTTTAAACGTGGCACTAATTTACAGGATAGACTCATCCATGCGTACGATAACATCACACGAGATAACACCGTAGACAACATGAGACAACTTGTCCCATTAACTGGCCACCACAAATGTAACAACTGTGTGGCATGCGCCACAACAATAACCATGAAAACTTGCACAATTAATGGCATTAAATTTACGGCAAAGAACTTCTCCAATTGCAATACCACCAATGTGGTGTATTGCATCCAATGCCCCTGCTCACTCCACTATCTGGGCAAAACGATACAGCCTATTAAAAAGCGTATCTTACAGCATCAGTCACGGATTCGCTGCAAGAAGGAGAATGCCCCATTAGTTGAACACTATCTACAACTGGGGCATAAAGAAACCGACATGTTGTGGTGGGTGTTGGAAGTCATTAGACCAAATGCACGCCAGAATAATGTCGACAGAATTCTCTCACTAAGAGAAGGCAAATTAATCTGCCTAACCGATACGGTTAAAAAGGGTCTGAATTCTGCTACAGAATGGCATGCTCTTGCGTGCCTACCTTAGATATCAGCCTCAGGTATACAAATGTTCTCTTGGGGTACATCACGCTTTAGTTGCATGAATAAGCCTGTATTCCAATTCTGTGTCTTCAGACATAAAATGTGTTTATATTCTGCAACCTGCTGCCCTTTGGTCTGCCAGTTTTCTATGCTGAATATTGTAAATGTGGATGTTTCACCAACCTACTTGCCATAGTTGCTCTTCGTTTGAATTATGCAGTGCATATATAAGTAAGCGTACTTTGTTGAGCATTTCTTGCTACCTAGTCCATTTGTAATATTCATTATGGCTTCCAACCTTGTTTTGAATTTTGAATTTAGCATTGGATGCATCAATAAGCGCATTGTGTTGAGCAATTTTTGCTCCAAAAATCATTTGTAATATTGACCTTGGACGGTACTCGATTCTTATCTAGTTCAGTCCCTATTCCGTTTTTAGTCCACCCTAAGATGGCGCTCATAACTTTAGGCACAAACAGACATGCGCGCAGTCCTCTCTCGCGCTTCAAACGACGCATCAAAAAGGGATGTCGGCTGCCCGCTTTTTACTCGGCTTTTCCGGTGATCCCAGTCTAATTAACTTTGACTTCGCTCCAGATCTGAGGTAAGCCATATGCGCTAGCTAGGGCTCCCGCTATAGCGCTTGTCAGATTTGACTTGGGATTATAATACTGACTCCTTGCCGTATATTATCTTTACAGCAACCTTAGAAACAAAGTTTCCAAGCGCCCCGTGGTTACAAATCATGCAACTGCCGCAGCGTTAAAGGTAGCTATGCCCTAGGGTGTTCACTCAGGCAGTGTTTAAAACCTTATGCCTTGCTAAGTAGGTTCCATTGATTTGTATTATTTTTTGTAGACTGCATTTTTCGTGGATACAGACATTGGAGGTTAAGAGGATTTCAAGTCTCTAGCTTCTACATTACGGAGGTGGGTGCAACCCAGGTCATAATCTATTCGCAAATGCTCAAAAAGCATTTTAAACTTACAGCCTTGTCTTTGCATATTTATATTTGTAGCGGTGTTCACCCTGTGCCATCAGCCATTTTGAATCGACCGACCATTACATTTCCCGGCGTCTTAGCTTGAGGGACGGTTGTGCTCTATTTTTAGGTACTTAATATATACTTAGTCTTACTTTGACATCTATTGGTCACTATATGTGGACTAAGCACGTGGTTCTTTATGCAGGCATCTACCGGGGCTCAACGCTAAACCCTGTCCTGAGACCAACGTTGTGGTACCTTACTCCATTTGGGTATGTTTGTGAAACATCTGCACCATGTCAATTGTATTGTATATAATTGCCTTATTTTAGGGTGTAAGATTTGTTGTCTTCAGACATTCTGAAATTAGATGATGACATGCCTCTTTTTTATAAATCATAGGTTTGATTCATGGATATGTTATTAGAAGATATGGTTATACTGTTACTCTAGCGTACATTCTTCTGACTGACTTCATTGTTAGCATTTTCTTTATTATATTTTTTGCCTAAAGTGAAGATAGTCCTGAATAATATTTGAATAACCAGTTCTATTATTTTGAAGATAATAGCCAGTGTCAGCGGTCATAAATTTTGAGTAATGTACCTGCCTTTTAGAAATTGTTAGAATGTAGGTATACGTTGATTAATGTGTTCGCATTATGTACTAAGTGTCCGTCTATTTCAAGTAAGTCATGTATCTTTGTAGTTAGGTTTGTCTTATAGTAAGTCATGTTTATTTTGAGTAAGTCACGTCTTTTTGTAGTTAGGTCTGTCACATGGGTGTATGGAGCAATTGGTTTTTAACTATGATAGATTTGTAATTGTTAACATTTATGTTACAGATTACAGCACAGCTTTCAGCAGTGTTTTAATGACAACAGTCCTGAGGATGGTCTCGATAATTTTGTTGTAAAGAGACCGAAACGTCGACCTTCATCTTATCTCTGCAGTGTTTGATTCACTTTGTTTGTTGAGATAGATGTTCTTTTTAGGTTTTGCTGCGTTATTGATTATTTTGTTATCACGTTACTCATACCAGCATTTCCATACCTGCTTTCTTGATTTATTGCTGATTTAATGAACTTTTGATAAAATTCTTTTCATATACACCTTTGTGTTTTGTTGTTTATATGTCTATATGTTTCAATGTGTTTATTTGTTATATATGGTTTAAACAAATTGATTTTGTGTATTTGATTATATGATTCACACATTAGGTCAATTAACTTTTCCTAGAGCTACGTCAAACAATTGATTGTTCTCCCGAATCATATCCCTTGAAGGCCTCTCTACCCTTTCATTTAACTATCCAAGCCCTCAAGGGTGTAACTGGGTCGCTCACTTTCTTTGAATCAATTCTTCCAATGGTGTTACTGTGGCGTATGTTCTCCTGCGGACATTCCATGAAACACATTGTCCCAATTTACTATCATAGAATTATAGACAAAGACTCAGTTTTCTAAATCAGGTTTTTACAAATGCTTGGGAGTTTTAAATTGGAAGTGCTTTTTTATATTTCATCACTCAAAGCTACATGACTTCCTTGTTGAAAAATAGTCATGTGACATTAACTACTCACCTTTAGTATTATAATTCTCACCATCCATAACACTGATTAATGTATCCATCTCTTAATACTCTATGGCAATATTTCATATTCGCCTGATTCCAAGCTTAATCACACCCAATCCCTTGCCGTGAATATAGGCACAGTAGTCCTCAGTATTTCCACCAAAAATCGATATTAATTATCTTGCATTTTAAGAACACATTTTGTTCGAAATGTATTTCTTCAGGGCTGTGAACAGACATACAAAGGTACACATTTTAAAATTGATTAAAAAGCGAAATGTGTGTATGCAATTTAAAAACAGTTGTTGATATTCAATTAAAGGCTATCAATTAAATGATGGCCTCTGGGAAACGTGGAATGCCAGTTTGATCCGTTTTTGTCAGATACCTAATAATTATTTTGAGAATTGAATCTGGTAAAGGCCTGTATATTTTCATTGTCGAGTGAGTCCTATATTCCATCCACAGTAATGAGAGAAAAATCATAATACAACAAATTAACTGAATACCAAATGTATAAATTGATTTGTGATTGCATATATGTTACTCAAAGAAGTGTCAAACACTTTCCGATTCAGTGGTACCACAATTTTGTTGGTTGAAATAATTAATCCTCATAGTAAGCCTTCATCAGTTGATTATTCAAGCTAGATATGGAAATGTCCCAGTAAGTGATTCATTTTATTGGGGATCAGGACGTGATGGTGTAACAGCACCTAGGAAGAGTAAAAATCCATATACTGTATTACATAATGAAGAAAATAAAATGTATAGCTTTTCGGTATCAGTCTCTCAAGTAACATCTGTTTTCTCATAGAAACTATGCCTCCCTGTTATTTGAACAACATGTGCTCTTACTATGTACCTGTATATTATGTTCCCATGTTTACTTTTTTGTATAAGTTCATATGTTACCTAATGGCCGTTGCCACCTTATACTTATAGTTAAGACCAATTTTCCATAGGAAATGGAATTTTTTGTTTGCGAATAACTTTGGTGCCATTAGACGAATCTTGGCAATTTTTCCCCATAAAGTATCATCCACCTCCTTACTGGAATGATTTGGGGTGATTCTTCAAGTGTTGGGCAAGAAAAAGGGGGTGGCCAAAAATGTGTTTTAACCATGCAATTTTCTACAAGAAAATTATGCAGCAGTACATAAAAAACAGGTCAATGGAATTACACAAAATTTGGCAGAAAGCTCGATCTTTACTAAGAAAGTGTGGTTTTTGTGATTTGGTGTAAATCTGTTATGTAGTTTTTTTGTCGTTTTTTTTCTTTAACCTTGAAAGCACTGTACCCTTTTACCACTCCCCACCCTTGAATCCTAAAAGTGTCTTACCTTCCTTTACTTCTACCCACCGGTGAAGCATCCCTTACCTCCCTTAACCTCTATCTGTTTCAGACCTTAAAATTCCCTTACCTTTTGTTACCTCTACCTGTCCCTCAGAAAAACTCCTTAAACCCTTTACCTCTACATGCCCCTGACCTCACTTTACCTTCAACCATCCTGATCGCTAAAACATGAAGTGTTCTAGGACATCTTTGATAACATCACTGACGACATCTAAAATGATATCATTAATAGTTATACCGCCTGATTCATCAAGCTAAATTGCACTCGCAAAGGGCAAGATTCTCAGAATCTTGCCTTTTGCGAGTGCAATTTTTGCATTTGGGATTCATCATCCCAAATGCAAAATTCGCTATTTAAGAATTCGCACATTTGCGAAGAATTGAATTTAAGGAATCTCTATTTGAGATTCCTTAAATGCAATTCATGAAGCATTTTAAAATTGCGAAATTGCAAATTTGGGCCGCTATTTACCGAGAGGTCAGACCTCTCGGTAAATAGCAAAAACTTAGAAAAATGCATTTAAATGCATTTTTCTAAGGTGCATGTTACACACACACATGTCCTTTGGACATGTGTGTGCGCAACACCAATGTAGATTACATTTCAGGGGTGCTACAGGGTGTCCTTTGGACACCCCTGCACCCTTGAAATCGCATCCTTATTTGCGATTAGCTAATTGCTAATTGCAAATAAGGAATAACTCCCCATGCATTCCTATGGGCCTGTAGGCCCATAGGAATGCATGGGGAGTTATTCCTTATTTGCGATTAGCAATTTGCTAATCGCAAATAAGGAATGTGTAGGAATCGCATTTCTTTATGCAATTTCTACATGAATCCCGTTTTGCAAGTCCTTAATAGCGATTCCTTATGAATCGCTATTAGGGGCTCGCAAAACGGGAGAATGATGAATCAGGCTGATAGTTTCTTCAGTGAACTATAACTACACCAGGATGATTCAGAAAAGGGGGTGGTGATGAACAGAGTGCCTGAATTAAGCAGTGATGGATCAAGCCCTGATCTTGGACTGGGTAAGAGTGGTCTGCTTAATTCAGACACTCTGTTCATCACCACCCCCTTTTCTGAATCCTTTTGTCCACCATAAGCGTGGAAGGGTATACTCAGACATGAGTCCCTTGCTCACTGCTCCATCAGGATTCAAGCAAGCCGGGCCGACGACGCCTGAAATGGCAGAAACCGGTCCCCGGAAGCTTGTCTCCTTTCTGGTGAAGAATTGGCTTGGTAGTTTGGTCTGCCCTGTTCCCATGATGCACTGGGCCAGGGACAGACTAATTTGCATATAGCCAGGTTCTGAGCTGGGATGGGGCAGTGAGCTAAATAACGGTGATGGATCAAGCCCTGATCTTTGGACTGGGTAAGAGTGGTCTGCTTAATTCAGACACTCTGTTCATCACCACCCCCTTTTCTGAATCATCTATAACTACACCAGAGCCATGATTTCAATTTTGGGGATTGGGACATGTGGTCCCCTTCTACAAGCCGTACATTTGTGCTAGTGTCCCCATCCCCTGTGGTCAGATGACTACTGCAGTGTCCCGGGGACCCCATACTTATGACACAGCTGTGTTTCCTGCCCCGGACAGTGTAGGTAGGGAATATAAACGTTATTTCCTGCTCATACTCTCCCAGGCAGGGAGTACAACTTTTCTACTGCCGGGTGCGAACAGAGAAAAATGCTGCTCTCGCCTGATCGGGCGCAAAGTAAAAGAGCTGGCACCTGTCAGCACCACAATGGGTGCTGGCTGGGTAGTCGCACGGGCAGCATGGCCATCGGGGCTCCCCTCACTGCTCCCAACACTGGCTGTTGTGGATGCTCCAGGAGAGCATCGGGTTTCCAATTTATAAAACAAATGCTGCCTGCACTCCCACAAAATCTGGGCATGTTTTGGGTATCCTGGGTAGACAACGGGGCATCCACTTTAAAATAGAAAATACAATAGAAAAGATAATTGAGGATGTACTGGAGATAGTGCGGTATGTCATTGTGACATGTGGGAAATGTTTAATATAAGAGTAAAATAATGTAAATAATGATCGAATGTGAACACGTCAATTTTGTGTAGATTTTCCCCAGCACATTAAAGCAACTAGGGAGAAATATATCTTGCATTCCCCAGCAATATTAATGTTGGTTTGGTATCTGAAGGCAATGTGTTAGGGTCAATGCACAAAGGCAATTGAGTACATGAAGGCAGTACTCCTGTAGTAATACTTCACGTACTCACAAATGCTTTTGTGAATTGACCCTATAGTATTCCTCTTGCTGCCTTAAGGTCCAGCTATTGCTCTGAAGTACACTGAATTTAGATTCGTTTACAGCTGTAAGATATTGGATCATACATGGCTATGGCATACCCAAAATTGCATCAAAATGAAATATGCACAGAATTCAATAACGTCCTGGGTAAATGTCAGAACTTTCTTGAAAAATAATTTTAAAAATGAGTAAAATATGCTGAACTTTTTACAGGGGATATACACGTACTTTAAAGTATATTTTCAATGGAAACGCTTATCTTAGAAGATCAGAGTAACGCATGATTACTTAATATGTACTGTTTTGAATTTCTACTCAATTTTTAGCATAACTTTAACTCATTTGACGAATTTTAAGTGATGTGGAACTAGTGTATTTTGTGTAATTTCGGAGCAGAGCACAGAAAAAACGTGTTTTTACTGCCTTTTAGCTAATTGCAAATGCACAGATAAAAAAATAAAAAAAAGTCAACAACATTTCTGGAAATGTTATTTTTGCCTGGCAATCCTCATCTAAGTGAGAGAGTAGTCAATCTATATTAAAGACACGGCTGGGGTGTGATAACGCAACTATTACATTGGCTTTAAGCAGGCAACTCTGAAATGGAGCTTATGTATGTTTTTGATGACATTCTGAACAACGTCATTGACATATGTCTGATGGAGAACAATGACTCCGTCCATCACCACCCCCTTTTGTACCGCTTTCCTCAAGAATGAAGCATATGTAGTGTCAAGAAATTACACGAGCGAAAAGCACATCAACATATGCTCCAATCCGTAAGTCAACGAATATATGTTTATATGGCTTAGATTTTGTATTCAGCCTTTGTCTCTATGCAATTATCACATCAAATCTGAAAACTTAATCGCAGTAAAGCATCACTAGATTACTGCGAATGTCCTACTTTCATAATGTGTGGTACAACCAGAAACTGGGCTAAAAACAGTACAAGGGGAGTGAGGGCGTTTTTAGATATTAATCAAAATGTTTGTTATTGACAGTAATTGACACTTGAATTCAAACGTGAATACTACCATGAAACTATTGCCTTCGAAACAATTTTGATATGGCATGTTAAAGTGCATTTTCCTGGCTTATGATAAATAAGCCTCAATGAGATTTCGACACCATCTTGTTCAAAATGAATGTCACATTAACTGTTTGTTATTTCTGCTGCACGTAGTCTAGAAAGTCATGTCTGTTCTTAATGACACTGTTCTTGAAGAGGGTGATGCAGAGGAGAGATGTCCCACTGCTTTTCAGCAGTGGAAAAAAGTAAAAATAAAATGATAATAACACATATTTATTATCATTGTATTTTTGCTTACTGAAGCAGTTTTGGGGGTGGAGCAGGGTGGGACTGGGCTGTCTCACAGCCAGCAAGGGAAGGAGTTTTTTATGCACTTAAGTGTGCATGACAGTTTGGCTGGCAGTCTTGGGCCGGCCAAACAGTCATGCACACTTAACATGTTTCCCCACCGGACTGTCATGCACAGCCGGGGTGGAGAACATGCCCAGGCTCCCAGTCCCTGTATGAGCTCCGAACCATGGGGATCAGACCAAACACAACACTACTGTTACCATGACAACAGTGTTGTGATTGGTCTGAGGTCCATGATTTGCTTAGGAGGATCTAGTTGCTTCCTGCTTCCAGAGGAGAAGCGGAGAGACGGCGGGCTTGCAGAAGAGGTAAGTGGTTTTTAAATTTAACATACCCCCAACCACCCCCTGCCCCGCCACCCCCGTTCTGTACAAGCCACTTTGTAGAAGGCTCTCTACCATGGGCTCATCAATGTATAATTCTTCCAAGTATCTTCCACTTCCACACAGGATTGCATTCATTCACAATGGTTCAATGTTGTTGATGTAACTAGTTTGTTCTGACACATCCAGATGACATTAGGTCAGAAGGTCAGAACCAATAATGATGTTGTGGCTTATTATTTAGATGAAAAATCTGATTATGAGTTCTGTATTTTGATTTGTTGGAAATGAATTTCTTTGCTCAAACCACATTGATTGCGCTCTTTGTATACTGTTCTTTGGGGAAAATATCTATATAAACCCTCACATTTGTTGGTGAGGTAGAACTGTTTCAAGAGCCTTCCTGATCTTCTAGCGATGCTGCACAGTTTGTTATTGGTTTTACTGCACATTTGGTACATTGCATTTCTCTGATTTTTCCGCTATTTTAATTCTGCATTGATGGCCTTTATGGCAAATTTATTCTGTATTGTATTTTTTGAATTTTCATAATAAGACTTTATATTTTCTAATTCTGCCTAGAACTCCCTTACTGAACCAGTCCTTTCTTATTTGACTGCATTTTGTCGATGCCGATTTGTACCTTATCTTGGGACACACTGCCTCATGAAATTGCAGTTAACACTGTCCTCGATCCACCCACACCATGGGTGTGCTTTTGAAGTGTAATATTTTAGGGGCACAGTAGATAACTGCCTTACTTAATGAATTACATTACTGTTATCCTTCCAGCTTGCAACATTTCTTTTGCAATCTTGACTTAAATTGTGTGAGTCATGAAGTCTGTGGGCCTATGTGTTAACAGAGAGCAGGTAAACTAGTCTAGAGTTTAGCTTTAATGGCCTATACAATTGAATTGAACTGTTTCACAAAATATGCCTGATGAGAGGCTCTTGTATGCAGATTAAAGGTATTACACTATTGCACTCTTTCATTGAGTGGTAACCCATAGATAAATTGCCTGACGTCTAAGAAATGTGGATGTTTACTTTCTATCTTTCCTCTAGGTATCACCCACCAGGATATTGCACATAACCAGGATGTCTCATGACAAAATAAATGAATGAGGCCACTGATGCTATTTTTTACAAGGTCGTTGATAACCACAATGATTTGTTTTTTTATAATCAATTTTTATTCATTTTTCAGGAACAACACAAACATGTCAGTTACACACCAATCAACACAATAAAGGCATAGAAGTAGTACAGTTAATTAACCTAACATCAAGTCCATAGTAGGTCCACCATGTCCCCAAACTTCTCATGCTTGCAAGCTCATACTCTGGGCTTGTAGATTGGGCGTCCCTTAGGAGCATTCCAGTCCATCCCCTTCCTCCACTCTGCAAATTAGGTTCCAGTGGCGGACGATGTCTAGTTTTGTCACCAACGTCGACACCCCAATAGGAGCATGTTCCATCCTCTGCTCACCCACATCCTTCAGAAGACCCAATAATGCAATCCTCTGAGTAAGGTAACGTTGTTGGCACAAAACTACGAGAATTCATCCTCAACCCCTGCCCAGAATGTGGTCATCAACAGACATGCCCATATCATATGAAAAAAGTCTGCCTCAGGAAAGAGATATCTGTCACACCAAGCTTGGGATACCCTGCCCATCCGCTGGAGGAGCTGTGGAGTTAAGTATGCAATGTAGAGATAATTGAGGTAGACCAAGTGAAGACATGCAGGGATGTTCAACTCTCTAGGGGCCTTCCTTGCCTTACGCCACATGTTGTCTTCAAGCGCACCTACCCTCACTTCCCATTTCCTGAGCAACCCAAGAAAGCAATCAGGAGTGTTAATAACTAAGGAATGATACATCCAGGAGTGGGCTCCCTTATCCAGTTTTCCCATCTATACTTTAGCCTCCAAGGGACTAAACTCAGGGCCCTGTGTGTCTAGGGAGATACTAACCAGGAGGGCATGTCATAACTGCAAGTATTTGTGGAACTGGGTGCAGGAAAGGTGGCTGAAATGTATGTACGCTACAACCCACCCACCCAGACATCCCCTAAATGAACGATGCCTATTCTATCCCAATGGGAGAAACCCTCAAGCCCAGCAGTGTGGTGCAACCATGTCCCCTGCCACAGGCGGGGCAACACAGTAAGTTTGCGGTCCCACTCTATAAAGTTGGAGCACCATTCTCCAGCACAGAATTGTCACTCGGGTAAAGTCGGGAAGGGTCAGGTGGACCAGGTTTCCATATAGCAGACCCAGCAATATATCTAGGCCCAGCATGGCCAATTCTGCCCGGTAGGCAGGGCTGTCCCCTCCTCTAGTGAGCCAGGTTTTTAAAGCAAGCAACTGTGTTGCCAAATAATAACAGTAAAGATCTGGCATGCCCATCCCCCATCACAAGGGGACTGGTGGACGTTAGTAAAGGCCACGTGAGGGCAACCTCCAGCCCAGAGGAATGTGTTGACCTTGGATATCAGAGTATGAAACCACCTTCCAGGAATAGGGTGAGGTAAATTTGAAAAAAGGAGAAGAAACCAGGGGGGGACCAATATTTTGAAGAGGGCCACTCACCCAAGGGGAATCAGTGGCAAGGGGCTCCCTTTTTGCAAGTCCTCTGCCGCACGCTGCAGAAGAGGGGTCAGGTTAAGGCTCCAGGCTAGATCCAGAAGGCGAGAAACAACAACTTCGAGATATTTAAATGACAGGCGGCATATCAGAATCTCAGGCAGCCGGGAGTGACAGTACGAGTCACTGGCAATATACACTATGAGGGACTTAAAGACATTCAGTTGGAAGCCGGAAGCCTCACCAGAAAATTGCAGGATCTCTATGCATTGCGGGCCCGAGAACTGCTGGTCAGATAGAAACACCAGGACATCATCGGCATAAAGTGCAAGGTACTGCTCCCGCCCCATCACAGGACCACACCTGAAGACAAGCATCACAGCAAATGAATCGCACCAAAGGCTCAATCACTAGGGTGAATAAAAGAGGGGAATGGGCCTCCCTGCGGGATACCTTGGCAGACCGGGAAGGGCGTGGACAATGCACTGTTCAACCAGACCTGAGCGATGGGTTGGCATAAGCAAGCCAAACAATGGCTGAAAAATGGGGACTCTCTCGGGAAGCCATCTGGACCCGGAGTTTTCCCTGGGGTCATAGCCGAAAACCCCTCTTCGATTTCCTCTGGCATGATCAGTTGATCCAAATCCCTTGCGAGGGACGGGAAATCAAAGGCAATGGGATGTCCACGAGAACTGGGTGAGTCATCTCTCGGTGAGGGCAGGGAAATACTACATACAAAGAGCGGTAGTAGTTTGCAATGATCTGGGCAACTGCGGGGGCCCGCACATTGACATGACCTGCGGCACCATGAATCAAAGGAACCATAACCATTGCAACTTTCCTGGTGGCCAGCCCGTATAGGAGTTTCCCTGAATTGTCCCCATACTCATAAACCCCTTGCATTGAAGCTATCCAGACTGTCTGGTCTCCTCCAGATTTCACAAAGACAGGACCTAGCGCAGACTAGCTGTCGATCTATTTCGGATGAGGGGTGATCACTGTGTCTGTCACTGAAGCGCAAGAATTTGGGTCCCAAGGGTTGTTACTTGGGAGATCTGCTTTTCCTTGTCCCAGGCATAGCCTCTCATCATTCCTCTGAGAGGGGGTTAATAGCTGCCCAGAGTGTACCTGGGGAAGGCACAGTGCCCTGATTCACCTCATCGTATAAGCAGATATCTGTTTTGATGAAGTCTGACCAGCCTTGATCTTTGAGGAGCCCGGTGGTAATGCACCACATGGGGCGCAGCACTGCCTCAGGGTAGCTGAGCTGGATTAAAACAGGGGAGTGGTTTGAGAATTCCCAGGCCAGGGTCTCGACTTCTGAAATCTAAAGGACGTCTGACACCGGGAGCCACAGCAGGTCAATGCCAATGTAAAGTAAAAAAGTCCACATTTGTAAAGCGCACAATCACCCGTAAGGGTCTCTAGGCGCTGGGGGCCGTCGGGAAGATTAAGCGAGCTATTGCCCAGAGTCACATGGTGCTGGGCTAACCTGCCGCCGGAGCCGGGGATCGAACCGTGGTCCCCAGATTCCAGCGTCAGTCGCCCTGGCCGCGGCGCCACACCTCTCCCAATGTGTGTGTGTAGGTGCGTGCATGGGGATGCCACATACGCCACGAATCGCAGAGCCTCATGGAGTGATGCTAGTCCAGCAACTGTCTAGCATGTAGCTGATGCCCCAGCCAGGAAGGCCAGTTGCATACGGTATGGGGTTGGGAATGGCATTGAAGTCACCCCCCGCCAATGTGAATCCCTGAGGGAGAGTCCGGAGCAGGGATCTAAGTGTTTGAAGTGTGGGGTGGAGCTGGGGGTGAGGAGCATAAACAGAGAGGAAGTTGTAGTATCTACTTTCTATCCTACCCTCCACACCCGTGTAACAGCCTTGGGGGTAAACATGTGAAGTGGAGACTGCAAGCAAACACCCCTTGTGTAGCAGGATGGCTACTCTCCCAGAGCACAGAGAGAACCCCGCATGGTAGATGCTGTCATATCTGAAGCGCCCCAGCAGTGGGCAATGAGTACCCATCAAAAGAGTCTCTTGGAAGAGAACCACTGCTGGCTGGAAACGTTTCACATTTCTAAGGACTGTCAACCTCTTGATATACTCTAGTAGGACATTTACATTCCAAAATAGTACTCTTATTTTGCTTCAATACAGAGAAAGCACTGGAGGAGAGCGCAAGGCCCCTATTCTGTTATACAGTTCATACTTTATCAGTAAAACTGTGTATTTGTTGGAAAATATAAAAATCAAAACTGTGCAAGACTGATTCTACACACACCATCAGGATATGTTGGACTGAGTCATGGCTAACTCACAGTGCACCATTCTGTACCCCTAACCTAGCAAGGTAACAGGTGGTATGTGCAACCTCAAACCTTGACAACCCTAACTCCCCTAGGAAATAGTGGGAACAGATCTGAACCCCTTTCATTTGGTTACTCATACATTCCAAAAGAGAAATACAAAAAGTACTCAGATTGGTATTTTAAAATGTATTCAAGCAATAAGATTCTTGATGAAAGGTACAGGTGCTACAATAATGAATAGAAGGAAACACAACAGAGTAATCAGCATCATAAGAATGGTAAAGAAAATGAACAGTTCAACCATTGTGCTTTTACCTAAAAGGTATCCTTGCATCTAAGTACAATTATATTTGTGCTCCTACCTAATGCTGCCTGTCCTAGTGCCTCTGGTGGGTGAGTGTCTGTAGGATGATTTAACTCCCCAGTTTTCTGTTGGTATGTTTTTCTATCTAGGAAACAGTCCTGGTGTAGAGTTGGGCACCATCCTTCTCAGGGAGTAAACAGGATTCAGCTGGGCTGGAATTCTGCTTGAGGCAACCTTGACAGTGTCAGTGAAGCCCAAAAAATAGCAAACAACAACATTTTGCTCAGTGAACTTTACCTATCATACAGAATGTTCAAGGTTCTGATAATGTGCCTATGAAGAAGTGTAGATGTATTCAAAGTTATTTCATGGAACATTATTCATACAAGCACACAAGCAAATGTGTGTCAAACGTCAACGTTCAAGAAAACGTTAACGTGAGCATGTAAAATGGTGGTGTCCTTGCCCGGGCCTCATGCGACCACATGAGACCCACTCCTTGGACAAGAGGCAACTAAAAAGCTTACTGAAATGTATGATAGAAATATAATTCTTTAATCATAAAAGCATAGAGAAAGCCACATTGTATTAGAGACACTATACAAAAAAGGTAAGTAAAAAGACTACAATTTAAAAGCAATTTAGAGAATAAAAACGTAGCGGAATTAAAAAAATCTCCAGTGCTCGAAACAGACAGATTGTTTAAATGTTCAGAGAAGTAGTCAAAACATTGTTGTTCCCAACATCCACAAATGATTCTACAGTTGGCACCCCTCTCACCTGCTCCAGAAAACAAATATGTTCAAATCCATCATCCCCAGCAGCTGCTAAAGGAGTGACAACCAGTAGTGCATCCGCAGAGGATGAGCCAGGATCCAAGTCACTAGGAGCAGAAACATCTCAGGAAGGCTCATAATATGCATCCCGAAGCAACTGCAATCGCACATGGCATCCGTACAAGTGAGTCTTTTGGGGATCCACCAGCAGTGCAATGTCCATAGATTAGACCAGTTGCATCGCCAAGAATATATATCCAGGGCAGACTCAAAAGTGCACAGGTGATAGCGAAATCTGGGATGCCCACAGTGTCGCCAGACAAGCTGAAAGGACAAGAGCCAGTTGTCATTAAGTTCTTGAAGCAAGGGTGCACCAAAGGACTGCATCATTCTCTCATGACACAGTGCACATGTTGTAGTGTCATCCCCATTTGACTGTGTGACAGAACATCCATTGTAGAGCATATAGAATAAAATCAGTGTCCTAATCACTGTCCCAACAACAAGGAACAGGACAAGAGATAATCCTCCAAAATGCTCCCGAGCACAAAGTGTATGAAAGTTGGAAGGTACTAACCAACCAGGAGTCAATTTTTGCAAAAAAGTGTGCTATCTCCACAGTATTGGAAATGTTAAAAATGCGATGCACTAGCTCCCCAAAATGGTGTGGCAATTTGGTGTGAAGTACCGACTGCATCTCAGAGGAAGACCTTGCACCTGCAAACATCTCTCATGCAGATGTTAAGGCCACTTCCTTCTGAAACAATAAGGCTTTCAGTTTGCCTAAAGCATCAAAGTTCACACTTCAAATGTTATTGAAGGCTAAATTGCTGCATCCCTAACCATACGAGCAGGTGGAAATAGCACTTGTGTACAACAGGTCATGATCTTAGAAACTGTCACCAGATATAGTATTCCCGGTTTCATCCCACAGCAACCTTGAATATTCAGCATCAAATAACTCCAATTAGAAAGCAATCTGAATGCTGGATAAATCACAACAGCCATAGAACCTATTAGATAACATGAGAAGTTCGCCGTGGACTTATTACATGTACCATGGAGTGCACACTCCTGGCAAACTAGAGAATGGCCTAAAGTGTTCTTGCAGTCTGTGCCACTGAGAAAAACCTCAGTTGCACCATTCCTACAACGATAAGTGAAAGGTAGGATCCATTCCTCATCTACAAACCCTTCTCCTAGAGCTTCATCTATGCCTGCTTGATGGTGAAGTATTTTAAGTTAAAAGTTGAAATTGGCATAGAAATAAATGTGTGTATTATTCAATCTGCAGATGGTACCTTCGCACAATACATTTACATTTTTCTATCTTTTCTATGTGTAACATAGTGTATGTCGCATCTTACTTAGCCATAATGGTTAGTTCTTTTATGAGATAGTATGGTAAAAATATACTAGCAGCATTTAGGTGTTTCTATGAAACAGGACCAGTGCGTAGCGTTTGCATTCCAACTCAATACCATAATAGACCTAAGCTGTGATAGCCCATTTTAAAAGAGGACTTGGCACTCTGCAAGATGCCAATAGCAGACGACAAAATGTTACCCAGAGAATATATCCTAGTGGATAATGCAGTCATACCATTGCCAACTACTGCTAGAGCCTTTTCTGAAATTGCTCCGTCACTTTACACTGAGTCTCTCAGAAGTTTCCTGCTGTGGAACGTTCCACACTTCACTCTATATTGCATAGGGAAAGCACTTTTGAAGTGGCATTTGTGGACATAATGAAAAATCCTGTAGGATCTTGTCATCAGGAAGAGGAGACATGTGCTGTTTCACCTCAGACAATCTTGAATGTTTCCGCCAGTCTAGCACAACTTTCCATAACATCTGTTAGTATCTAAAGGCCACGCTACCCATCCCACTGGATTGAAATGTGAAGAGTTATATGTCCCATTTCTAAGCATGTTGTCAAACATGGCCTCCGTGTAATTTGTGAATTGAAGCCAATTCGCAAAGCATGCAAAATTGGGTCTTTCTGGTGTATTTAGATCCTTTATCTTGGCCAAGCTGAGACAGGATGTCTGCTGCACAGTTTTATTCAGGAAAATCAGTTTGCGTAGTATAAGGGATGCTCTCTATAAAACCTAATTCCCCTAACTCTGCCAATCTCTAATTCTCCATATAGATTTCAAATGGATATTGTCTGTCAAAAAATCATACCCTTGTATCGACAACTGGGAAATGAAAGAATAAATCAACTTTGTAGCAGTGAGCATATTTGTCTGTGCTTGTGCACGCGTAAACTCATAATAATAGGACTCTGAATCTCCTGGATCATGAACTGAAAAATATGCAAACCTCTGTGCAAATGTATTTGAGCTACCCCGTACCCTGTTAACCAATCCCCAGTTTCAGGTACTCCCTCCTCAATGGCCCGGATCTTGCTGCTGCCCCCAGTCCTTCTCCGCGTAACCCTTTCACACCTTCCTCTGCCTCCTGCGCTTCTTCTATTGCCTGTTTTGAAACCAACCTGCCTGCTACCAATCGCTCCCTCAGTGCGGCGCAGATCTCTCTTGCATCATATTTTACCTCAATTTATGTGGATAATCTATCCTTGGCTGACAACAAAACCATGCTCAAGCAGAACCCTATCTCCCCTTGTAACAATAATAATAATAATAATAATAATCCACATTTGTAAAGCGCACAATCACCCGTAAGGGTCTCTAGGCGCTGGGGGCCGTCGGGAAGATTAAGCGAGCTATTGCCCAGAGTCACATGGTGCTGGGCTAACCTGCCGCCGGAGCCGGGGATCGAACCCTGATCCCCAGATTTCAGCGTCAGTCGCCCTGGCCGCGGCGCCACACCTCTTCCTGTGGTAACTGTGGTAAGGGACCTATTGTACCTTCCAATTCCCTCCAAGCTTTGGGATCCTTCCCCTTGTCTCTTACTGGGGTGGGTGTGGAGTGCTCTAACAGGCCTTTCCTTGAGGAGAAGTTCGCTGACCTCAAGCAGGATCTCCAGGCTGTCAAAGAGATCATGCAGTCCCTACTACAATTCTCCCTGAAGATTCGGAGGGTATGGAATATACTCCCTCCACTTGGGAATGTGCAATGCAATCTTCATGGAGTCGGTGGGGATGGGGACGAACAATCCTTTAACCTATTCCCACTTAGTTCCAGTTGGAATTCTAGGCCTCTTCCTAACCATCAATCCAGACCTCGTAGATTTCAGCCTCAGCTCTCGGCTGAGGAAACCCTCGCTCTTGTATTCTTGTACAATGGCACGGGGTCATTCGCATCGTCTAATTCCGATATTAACATCCCCGCTATTTCCCCGGATGCTGACAGGGAACCTAGGGTCAATCTCAGATTGGTTAATAAAGAAAACTTACTTCAAATTACTACCGCTGATCAGGAAGAGATTAACACCTCCCCCCACATTAATTCGATGCTAATCAACTGCAGATCGGTCATGAAACATGCTGCGGACATCTCTGCACTCATCTTAGCGTAAGACTTGGACTTACTGATTATCACCGAAACCTGGCTCAACGAGGCCTCCTCCACTGTTCTTGACAACTTAGTCCCGTCTGAATATGCCATTATCCGATGTGATCGTCAGGGGAAAATGGGGAGCGGTGCATTGCTTGCATTTATCGCTCCAGCCTAACTATAAATCAATCTCAGAATGTTCTGATACCTTCCTGTGAGCTACTAGTAACAGAAATTTGTAACAAGGGCAAGGTTTTCTGAGTGCTTAACACGATTTACCATCCACCAGGTGACAATCTGCTTTTCATAGAGCAAATCATGGAGGTTATTAGTTCGGATCAACTATACAATATCTTCCTCAGAGACTTCATCCTCCATTGGAATGACACCGATGATCTTTTAGTCAACTCTTTTAAGTCTTTCCTCTCTAATATCAACTTCTCTCAGGTTTGTAAGGGACCTACCCACAACAAAGGCGCAACCCTCGACCTCATTATTGCTAGAGACAATATCATTCAACTGGGTGACATCCTTCCTTGTGACTGGTCAGATCATTATCAAATTTCCTTCCACATACTCGAAAAGACCACTCGTAGAAAGGGACAACCTCTTAAAGCTAAACAATTGTCTTGCAACATAAGAGACGTCAACATCAATGATCTTACTACCATCACTATGAATAGACTTTAACCAGGCTGTACAGAACCCCAATTGTTTTGGGCAGCCTGTATGCCCCGAACTATGAACAGACTGCTTATCTGACTGGCTTCAATGCGTTTTTTATGGACTGGGTACAGTGCCCCTGGGTTCTTGGGGGGGATTTTAATTCTGTTCTAGACGTGAAATTGGACCGCTCTCACCCCCCGGTGCAGGGCGCAGTTCCTACTAGGATAGCGGAGTTCCTCCATGCCTGGGCGGTGGGTGGGGGGATCACTGACATATGGAGCACACAACACCCGTCTGACCGTGAATATTCATTTTACTCCCCCCGCACCAACTGCACACGCGAATAGACAGGGTTTTCTGCTTCCTGTCCCTATCATCCCAGGTGCTTGAATCACGTACCTCGGGAAAACGTTATCCGACCACAATCACCTGGAGGTGCTGCTCAAATGTGGGAGGGCCCTCCCCCCAGTGCCGACTTGGAGACTATGGCAGCTCACACTAGAAGATGGGGTGTTCAGAGACACTCTGGGTACCGCTATCGCCAATTACTTCACAGAAAATACAGGTTTAGCATCCTCCTCTCTGGTTGAATGGGATGCATTTAAGTCGGTCATTAGGGGGATGGCCATAGGGACTACTGTTGGGGCCCAGCACAAGCTACATCAAAGGCTCGTCTCCGTCGAGGACTCCCTGAACACACTGGAAACTGAGGCTCTTGCTGACCCTACCCGGCAGGCGCCACTGCAGGACGCCAGGATTCAATATGCAGAGCTCCTTGAATGACTCCGTCTAATAGATTACAGTACGTACACCCAATTTAGTCATAAAGAGGCTGACAAGTCAGGGACTCTTCTGGCCCGACTCATCCGCGATACCCCGCCCCCACACCCTATATTGGAGGTATTCCTACCGGATGGCTCTGTGGTTAATACTCAGGCTGATATTAACATGATGTTATGCACCTATTATAAGTCCCTCTATGCTGCCCCGCCCACTATGCCCCAGGATCTCCTGACTAATTTCCTGTACGATCTCACCTTCCCCGAACTGACGACAGATGCACAATCGGAATTGGAGGCCCCTATCACTAGAGCAGAAATAATGGGAGCCCTTAAGAGCCTCCCTAAGAATAAGACACAAGGGCTGGACAGACTCCCAGCGGAGTTTTATTTGACTTATGCTGAACAACTCACTCCACGCCTGTTGACTCTTTACAAGACAGCACTAGAAAAACTGACACTTGCTGTAACAACTATGCGAGCACTCGTTGTTTCCCTCCCCAAGCCCAACAGAGACCCTCGAGACATATCAGGATTTCACCCTCTCTCCATGTTAGCTACAGAGTATAAAATACTCAGTAAAATACTAGCGCAGCGACTGCTTCCATATCTCCCCAAACTTATTCACATGGACCAGTCGGTTTCGTCCCGGGCCGTAGCACTTCTCTCAATATAAGACGCCTCCACTACTTGATGGAACCCACTGCCACTCAAACCGACACCGCCGGGTGCATCTCTCTAAATATGCGACAAGCATTTGACACCCTGGACTGGACGTATATGTTGTCCTCACTTAAGAGATTTGGCATCCCACGGGGGTTCAGATGATGGGTCAAACTACTGTACTCCTCTCCCACGGCCCCAGCTCGGACAGGCATGTCCATCTCGGCTGCTTACCCTGTAGCCAGGGGCATGGGATAGGGCTGCCCCCTGTCACCAATATTGTTTGTCCTGGCGCTGCAACCCCTTCTTCTCAAGATCCGAAAGGAGGCCATGGGACTGGGGATACCCGTGTCTAACATGACACATATTATGTCTGCATATGCCGACGACATTATCCTCAATTTAAAAGACCTCACGACCAGTCTGCAACCCTTGCCGACTCTCCTTAAGAATTTTGGACTGATATCGGGTTTGACGATTAATGCCCAGATGTTGGAAAGTGGGTTATTGGTGGGGGCAAATGTAGGTCTGCCACTGGCAATAAGGCCACTAACACATGATAGGACTCAGCATAGGTCTTAGAAAATTATTCCTTTGCTCAACCCTTTGTAACGTGGCTGCGCGCAGACAGGCTTAACTTCAAAGACAGGTATGTAAAGCATTTAAAAACACCATTTCAGTAAATAATTAAGACACAAAACAAAATAAAAATCCAACATTAATTTATAAAAATAGATAATATTTGTATCTTTTAAATGACACCAAAACGAAAAACATCCACTGTAAGGAACCAGAGTTATGAATTTTTAAAGATTAGTCACTTTCTAGTGTTTAGAAACCAACAGTGCCCCTTTTAGTCATTTTATTTTCTCTGTCAGGGACACACCTATTTAAATTGTGCTGAAGAATTTTCTCACCACTGTGGTGGGCCGCCTTCTTCAGCATGTGGGGTCCAGTTAGAACACCTTCCTGGAGTTCTGCTTGCGGGTCCCAAAGTATCCAACACACACTCCAAGGTTCTGGAATCTCCAAGAGGGTCCTTGAAAGTGTGAAACTTCAATTCCGCAATCCACTTGAACAAAACCCTTACAAATCCACTGGTACTCCAGGCTTTGAATTCTTTGTGGGGCTGTCCAGGCGAGCTCTGTTAACCTGTAGCTTGCAGGGAGTCCACTCTTAGTCCTTTGGCAGCAAGGTAATCCACAAGGCTGTAGTTTCAGATGGTGCAGTCTTCATAGGTCAGGCCTTAGAGTTCCTTGCACAGCAAAATCTTTCCAGCCTGGCACTTCTTGCTTCATTCAGTTTCAAGCAGCAGATCTGGAGGGCTCTGCCCCTCTCAGATACTTATTCAAAATTCTCTGGGTCAAGCACCAGGTCACTTCTGACCAATGAGAGCAGGGCAACTCCTCATAGTTATGACCACATTCTGTCGAGTGTGGCATTAGTTTGTCCCAGAGTGCATCATTCTTCCAAATCCATAATGGCTGATTTTGCAGCAAGGAGGTAAGACCTGGCTAAACACACCCCCTGGGATGGCTTATTTCCATGGACTCTCCCCCTACCATCTGCACATACCTTTCTTAAGCCTTGCCCAGACTCTGGGTCAAGACAGTCAGAGTGAACCTGAAACCCAGGCCTCCCCTCTGCCTTTGAAGAGCATAGTTTACGACGCCACCTCCTGGCCTGGCATTCCTATAGACCAGCACACAGCCCTCCCAGCAACTTGGCTAATCCACTTAACTCTG
Source organism: Lissotriton helveticus (assembly GCF_964261635.1). Lineage (NCBI taxonomy): Eukaryota > Metazoa > Chordata > Amphibia > Caudata > Salamandridae > Lissotriton > Lissotriton helveticus. Next base: position 1,628,598,888 of record NC_136063.1, on the reverse strand, counting down.
ACCGATCAGGGCAGACGACTAAAAGGCTGAATTTGGACTTACAAACAAGAAAGTCTCATAACTTCTTGTATGTACACTTTAGGGGAAATTCAACAATATAATATTGTTGAATTTACTACTACCATTCTGGGAAGTCTTTGAATGGTCCGGCTAGTCCTCTCCTATCAATATTTATTAATCAATAACTTCCTACCATGTTAACTTATGGGCCATGGGGTTTGCAATCGGGAAAATGACTTGGGCCACTTTTCCAGCACCAGGGCTTATAAAACCATATTTTATAAGTATTTCCCTAATTTCTACAGGACCCCCACCCCCTGTGCAACTAGGGGAGATTTCAGGGGTTTTGCATCTGCAGAAATATTGCAGATCATCCTTATCCAATTCTTCTAGCATCAAAGTCGAATTTGAGCAGCTCTTTAATCCAATGTGGGGAGTGAAATGTAAAGGTTCACTTTACCCAGGCATATAAAAACTCATTTTATAAGGGCGCTCCTTATAGATAACTGACCCCCCATCCCTGGGATACCCAGGGGTGACCCTGGGGGTCCCTAATATGCAAAAACATAGTAGGTTTTTCATTTTTAATGCAGAAAATCTGCTGGCCTCTAAACTGCCATGCCACAGGATACTGGAGACTTCTAGGTAGTTTCAATCCCCTGCCCTATTACATACTAGGGGCTTATGGGGTAGGTCATGCCAATTACAGGGGTATCCCACCATACCATAGTGTACCCTAGTGTATGTTGGGTGTCTTAACTGTATTCCAATGTGTTCCTTTTAGCTTGGCACTGGCACTGGGCCTGGTTAAACAGAGCTCAGGGTCAGTCAGAGTCAGTTACCACCAGTTTCAGTCAGCAAAATGTTGGGGTGTGCCCAGGGGACAGGATGACCTTGCAACACCATAAATCCCATGCTTCTTTAAGCGACATAGGGAGGCACCTGACCCGATACCCTTTGGCGATCTCCTGTTGATGACCGCCCCAGACACTTTCAAATACCGAGGCATTCAAATTTATCGAACTCCCCAGGATATGATTGAGGGTAATCTACAGAAGACAATGCGGTCTCTCCGGAGCCAGATCTCCTTCTGGACTTCATTGCCACTGTCTGTGATGGGCAGGCAAGCCATCTCCAAAATGGTGATGCTCCCTTGCCTTTCATATTTTTTTACTAACATACCAGTTGTTGTCCCGCCCAGCATATTTAAGACATTGGACTCCCTATTGTTAGACCTTATTTGGGGATAGGGACGCAGAAGAGTGGGACTGGCGAAGTTGCAGCTTATACCAAGCGCAGGTATGCTCTAGGGTAACCGGGCGCTATACAAAACCGATTTAATAATAATAATAATAACCTGCTGAGGGAGGCCTGGAGGCACCAGACATTCGGGCATACAGTATGGCTGGTCAACTACAGTGGTTGTTCTATTGGCTGGCGAGAAAGAACATCCATGAGATTGGATACACCTGTCGCCTCCTTGCTCAGGGTACATTACATGCTTTATTTCTGCCGCGGGCTAAAATCCTGCCAACAGCCCCCCCCCCCTTGCTTAGAACCGCGCTGGTGTACTGGAAAAAGTCCCTTAACTACACAAGACAAACTCTCCCTTACTCTTCAAACATTCCCTTCCTTGGGATATCTGGCGCACATGGCTTAATAATTAAGCAGACTGTGTCCTCTTGGGAGCAGGAAGGGATATCCACAGTTGGAGCACTGTTTGTAGACAGCACTCTGGTGGACCAATACAACTTCACCCGTGCACAGGGGGTCCCTTCGACACTGTTCCTCCTTCATGCCACCTTTACTCACTACATCAAGCGCCACTGGTCCCTGATGGGGTTCGACCCCCAAAAATGAACTTGTGTACGCTACATACTTGATGGGTGCTGGTCGACATCTTACCTGATGGCTTTATAGGGTGATCCGCACTCACTCAGGGATGTCTCTGGCCCTGCTCTGGGCGAAATGGGAGGCAGGACTGGGAAAAGAACTCATGGACAGGGACTGGGCGACTACATTGGAGTTCCCCAAGAAAGTCTCCCGGAACGCTAAATTTAAATATATACAACACATGATCTTACACAGGGCCTATCTGACCCCACACCCACTGAACTGTATCTACCCAGATGCCCAACTTTTCTGCCCTAGATGTCAAGAAGCGGATGCTGATCTCATCCACATGCTGTGGTCTTGTCCACGCTTGCAAACTTTTTGGCAAACGATAGCTTACAGGGTCCGAGAGGTCACGGGCACGACCGACTGGACAGTTGTGGATAGCTGCCTACTAGGTCAGCATAAATGCCCCAAGACATTGAAAGTGCAATATAAATTTACGGACCTGGCTGTGCTTCTTGCGAAACGGGCCATCACCATGAGGTGGAAATCTGCCCACCCCCCTACAGCAGCGGCATGGCAGGCGGAATTGATCAGGTGGGGTACCGCAGAAAGTGCTGTCATTAGACAGGAAGAATATCGAGGCCACCACAAATCCCCCATTGCTATGGATTGGGACCAAATGCTAGAGGCGCTTAAGGCCCTTGTTACACTCACCCCCCCCGATGTCGCCGCCTGAGCCCATATCATCGTCTGCACCCCCCCTCCCCTGTGACTGAATCGCTTGACACTGTGTAGTAATTTATTATGATTTGTTGCTCATGCCCAGGATTGTATGTTATGGCCTGCTCCACCTGTTGGAGCTTGATTCTCACTCTAACCTCCTTTTATAATTGCGACGGTGTACACATCCACCCCATCTTTTCCTTTTCCTAAACCATATTGTATTGTGTGGACTAATGCACCAGGGTGGGGAGGGGGTTGTTTTTGTGTGGGATTTATCTTTTTTTTACCTCTATTTTGCTCTGTGGTTCACTTATGTAGAAACCCTGAGTTTCGCCTCTTGCTCTGATGGCCCTGCGCGGACAGGGACAGCTATACCTGTTTGTCAAGATGTACCGAGATGTTACAATGCCATGTACTCGTTAACTTACTGAGTGTGTACGCATATTTACGAAATGAAACTCAATAAAAAATTGTGTTAAAAAAAAAAAATGAATATACTTCAGCCTCCCCCTGACATAACCAGCCTTGATGATCTTTCTGATCACTACATTAGAACTGTGGCTAATATCTTTAACACCATTGCACCGAAACAACTTAAAAGGATCCCTATCAAATATTCCAAACCTTGGTTTAATGGTTCCCTCAAGACGAACGCTGTAAACTTAGGCTTTCAGAGAGGCTCAGGAGAAATGAGCCTTCCACTACTAGCCTCTATCAGCTAAGGAAAATGAGAAGTGCCTACAACAAAAAAATCTGCATTGCTAAAACCGACCATTTCAGGGAGCAGCTGGACGGTGCTAAAAATAGACTCAAGATGCTATTTGAAATCATCAAACAGCAAGCAAACCACACTTACAACCACAACCTGGTTTCCTTGATTCCACTTCCTAGTGGGGAGGACTTGACAGTGCACTTCCTTGAAAAAACTAGGAAAATGAACAGGAGCTGCAACCTGACACTCCCATGGTGCCACCTCTAATCTATACCACATCATCAGTGGAGCCTGTGGTTCCATTGGCAGTCTCCTTGCTTCTTGGTTGTTCTGCAAAAAATGATGCCTCTTGGAATTCCTTTATCCTACCAGATTGCACAGAACTACTCCAAGTTATGGCAACTCTAAAACCGGCCAATCACTTCAATGATCCACTGCCTGCTAAATTTTTAAAGACCTCAACTAGGCCATTCCACCTCTTTGGTTGAGGATATTCATGAATCTCTCCTGCAGGGGAACATCCCAGATTGCCTCAAAATTGGGCAGGTAACTCCCATCCCTAAGAAGCCCCACTCGGATTTAACTGATCCTAACAACTTCCGACCGATCACCAACATCATAACGCTAGCCAAACTGCTTGAGAAATGTGTCCACAAGCAGCTCTGCAACCATATAGAGAAATGTCAACTACTTGACCTCTATCAATCAGGTTTCAGATTAGGGCATAGTTCTGAAACTGCTTTAACTCACATCGACCTGAAATCCCTTGATCAAAATGTCCCTTGTCTTTTGATCCTTCTGAACCTGTCGTCTGTATTCAACACCATCAAACATGAAAACTTGATTAAGCTTCTTCAACTTAGGATGGATCTCTCGGGACCGGTCGTAAAGTGGTTTGCCTCTTTCTTACATAACCGCACACAAATGATTAAACTCAACCAATCCCTCGCATCCAGTACCCCGGTCAGTATTGGACTTCAGCAAGGATCCGCACTCTCCCCCACGCTCTTCAACCTCTTTGTGGAACCTCTCACTGTCATTCTGAACTATTCTCACATTTATTACCACATGTACGCAGACGCAGATGACACACAACTTTACCTGAAGATCTCCTCTGTGGAGGACATTCAAACTTTAAATGAGGCTCTCTAGCAAACTCAACAATGGTTATCCCAGAACCATATTTTGTTAAAAACCCTCAAAACTGACTTTCTGTTGATAGCCTCACGCAAGCACTCTGCACCTACCCTGGAATGGCTAAAACAATTCACAGCCATTAACTGCTCACCTTATGTGATTGATTCCGCTAAAACCCTAGGTATAAACTTGAACAAATACCTTAATAAGCAAGCTCACATCAGTGCCACATTCAGGGGTGCCAACTTTCATCTTAACACCCTTAACTCCTTCGATGCTGATGACGGAACCGCTCCGTCATCAGCTGCGGTGGTGCTGTGCTGATGACGGAGCGGTTCCGTCATGGCACGCTCGCACGCGCCTGCGCGGCGCGGATTCCGCGCCTGCGCTGGGCGTTCCATTGAGCGGGCGGGGCCATGACGGAACCGCTCCTTCATCAGCACAGCTCAACCAAGGCTAGTGATGGAGCGGTTCCGTCACCAGCATTGGCGCGCCGTGCGGCCGCCCCGCCCCCTTAGCGCTGCGGCGGAATAGCCGCCGCAGCAAAGGTGTTAAGAAAATCAAGCCTTTCCTTCTGCCAGAAGACTTACATTCTGCAGTACAATCCCTTCTGATCTAATGACTTGAATATGGTTTGTGAACCTTGCGGGGCTTCCTAAAGCGAGCTTAGCCACTCTCAGAACCACGCTCAATGCATCGGCCAGGCTCATCACAGGCTCCAAAAAACACAATTACATCACACCTGACCTTGTGCTGCTTAACTGGCTGTCTATTGAAGCCAGGATCCATTTTAAAATAGCTAGCCTCATGCATAAAGCCCTGCATTACAACACTCCGGCCTATCTAGCGAACAAGCTTGTTCCTTCAGTCTCCAGTCGGAACTTAAGAAGTACGTCCACACTACTCTTGAAACCTCCTAACTTCAAAAAGAAAAGTAGTACAAACGTGCTTTCTCAGGCCTTGTGCCTAGAATTTGGAACACTCTTCCTATGGAGATTAGATCCAATCCTTCCACTGCCTCTTTCAAGAAACAGGCCAAATGGCTTTTCCTGAAGGAACATTAACTGCATCATCCTGTACTCTCTTTCAAGTCCCATTGTTGACAGATTTATAATTTATCCTAACATATCTTTCTATGTTTATTTTTGATTGGTTGGTAAATTGTTATTTTTACACTAGGGCCCTTCCAGACCTATACAAGAAGAACACTTCTTGGGCCGATTACAGATTTGTCATTTATTTTACTATGTTGTGATGAGCCACTCGATGATTGCTTTGCTGAATGTTACAAGAAATATATTGCACTATATGAGAAACTAAACTAGCGGCGCCCACTACCCGGTACCTGATTTTGATTGTTTACTCCTTGTTGTTTTACAGTGTTGACCTCCATTGGATTGAGTTTATTCATGCTTTTGCCTCTGTGTACAGTGCTCAGATAAACGCAACGGTCATGTTTGCACTTTATAAAACTTTTCAAATAAAAATGAATAAATGAACATTCACTGATATTAAAAGGCATTTCCACCACCACTGTACAGGGATTGTCAAGGTCTGGAACCCACATCTTGATCCCAGACAGGACTTTATAGGAAGTCTGACCACCCAGGGATCTTGTAGGCAGATTGTTCACGGCTCTCTGGAACCCATACAGGTGGTGAATTCAACTGCAACTTGAACTTAAGGCTCCACCTGTTAAAGACTGCTTTAAGTCATGGTTATTCCACTCCATTACCGTGTTTCCCTCGGGATGATAGGGGAGTAGTACTGCACAGTCACACCCAATTTCCCATGATGTTTCTGTAAGCCTTAGAGGCAAATCCTGGATCCTGGTGTGAATGGAATGTGACTACTACATATGTGCCGATAAGGACTTACAAGTGCCTTACAACAGTTCGAGCATCAGCGGATCGCTTTGGCCATACTCATAGCAATCAAGAGCAGGAATACACTGCTAACATGATGTATCTGTAAGACCCATCTGAGTGTAAGGGTCTGCAATGGTCCAGATTCACACAAGCTAGTGGCCTGTCTGTGATTAAGAGAGTTGTCTGTGGTGGACAAGCTGTGGTGGACACTTTGATTTGCTGGCATATGTAACGTTTAAGGATATAGTCTTTACTCTGTTTGTAAAGACATGGCCACCAGTAGCGCTGCTGCAATAATGAAATTGTAGCCATACCCCTGGGTGAGCATATGCTAGACCTTCATGTGCTGCTAGGATCAGTCCTAACCTGTGATCTGAATTAGTCAATTACGATATCCCCCCACTCTAGGACCATGACCAAATGGAATGTTTTGCATGCTTATCTTGTAGGTGTATTTTAGTGGAAAATTATTTGGTGAATGGGTGCTATTGCGCTCAGCACTGATAGCCATCATGATGTCTCCTTCTCGTACTGGAATGAGTTAATACAGGGACAGCAGCAATTTGCACTGTTGCATTGGCGGCTTCATCAACCTTTGAATTCCTTGAATCGTGTATTTCTACACGTTGATGTCTCAGTGTGTGTATGACATGAGCCTATGTCAAACTTGCTTTAAGTTTAGCCACCAGTTCCCAAAGCATCTTTTGCTTGATCGTGTACCCTTTGGAATCTCTGAATCCATTCTGGCTTCAGTAGTGTAAATACTAATTGTAAGACTGGACACAATAATATGAATCACACATTACAAGGGTGGAGAATTCAGGATCTGTCTTCTCAAGGGCCAGCATTTGGAGCTTTCAGTTGAGCCAGCTGTGTAGTACAATCACTAAGTGACTGTGTGAGTGTTTTATGAGATTGGAATTTTCCATCCTTCATTTTACCATCTACCTCTGCACAAGCGGAAGAGTATCGATGTTTTGTCCCTACTGAAGGCTGGGCAGAACCATCAGTATGGATTATCAAATCATACTGATCTAGAGGCATTATTTAATTGGGCAGAGGATATTTGTGTTTGTATTGAAGGTATGACTGTGTTTGTAGTATAGAGTCAAATATATAATCTACATCTGTTGCTGTGAGTGAGTTGGCCCATTGTATCCATCATGGATGTAAATCTTTCACATTGGGAACTCTGGCTTTTGTAATAGCCTCTAAGGCCGGACTGGGAATCACAAAAATTATTTATTTTCCCTGAGCAAACTTTCTTTCACTACAACTGTCTGCACCACCATCAGTGTCTTTTCTGTCAGTACAAAACATATCTCTGCATTGGTTTAGAGATGTGAATTATATGCAACTGGTACAGTGTCTCTGTCATTGAATTTGATAAATGTATATCCTGATGTACCCACATTTATACAGATCACAACGTTTTTGGCATTAACACATGTGTGTAAGTGTTTTGAAGCTAACATAACAGCTTATACTGAATGTAAAATGTAAGTATGTTCAGATGCCCAATGTGTGCTTCAAAAGTCTGAAAGAATCGAGTAGTAAAACCAATCCAATCCAATCCAAAAATTCTTTATTTCGGTCATTTAGACCATAAAAGATACAATACATATTCACAGTTAAAATTGACTATTGTAAAAACACATCACATACAATTACTTCCCAAAATAGTCCGTAAACATGGTAATCCAGGCATAGATGAAGGTTAAAAACCAGTTTATATCAATGACCGTACGTTCAATGATTTTTTCCTTATCTGCCACATGGCCATTAAAAATTTAGCAACTGCAAAAACTATGTGGGGCAGGGTACTAGTTTTCAGTAATCTGTACGCGTACATGTGACTCCTAAATCCCAAGTTCCTGCATAGCAGCACCAGCCAGTGTTTTCTTGGTCTCTTGTAAGCTGGGCAGAAAAATAAGAGGTGAATTTCATCTTCGTCTTGGATGTTACAGCCTGGACAGATTTTGTCATCCCCCTTTAGCCATTTGCAGGTAAAGGTTTTTGTGGGCAAAGTGCCCAGCCTCCATTGTATAAACAATTTTCTTGCTAAGATGTGAAAAATAATATCCATAAAACCTTCAAATTGGTACGAATTTTTGGATTCCAGAAATCGTTCAGTTAGGGTGCCGTTGTTCGATGCAGACACGAGTAGTCCTAGTCTTTTCTCCTTGTAAATTTGCACCAATCTTGTGCGGGAAACCCTTTGGCAGCCTTGTTCAGGTTCCTCCCACAACTCAGGCAAATTCATGCGATACAATTCTTTCCTTAGAAAAGCCAACCAGGGGATTCGGTCACGTTGGTTCAGGTTCATAACATGCATAAGGTCTTGCCTATAGTGCGATAGATCACTGGTAGACCAGAGCCTATGCCAGAACCTTATTGGCTTTTGACTCTAGCTCCTCAGCAACAGAAGGGAGACCCATGTCTAGTCTTAGGGGGAATAGCGGTGTGCCTCGAGGGAGAGCCAAGAGGCATCTTAGAAAATTGTTTTCGACTCTGGCGAGTTCCTGCCCTGCTTTATACCCCCATAATTCACTACCGTAGGTTGCGGCCGCCTTTGCTTGGGTTTTGTACATTTCTACTGCCGGGCTGATGGGTTTATAGGTTGAGGTATTTACAACCTTCAGGATTGCGCCAGAAAATTGGGACAGCTTTAGCCGAGATCTTGCTATCTGGGGGTCCCAAGATAAATTTTCATGTAGCGTTACCCCCAGATATTGGAAAGTTGTTACCCTTTCGAGGCTAGCTAGACCCAATGTGGGGTTAGGTCTGGTTTTAGGGGATGGATTGAATATCATGAATTTGGTCTTTTCTGTATTGATCTCTAGACCGTGTTGTCTACAGAAAAGGCCAAATCCATCTAAAATTCGTTGGATCCCCATCAGGGATTTGGAGAGCAGGAGGGTGTCATCAGCAAACATAATTGCCGGCACCCTCCTGCCTGCCAAACAGGGGGCGTCATTGTCCCTAACATTGTCAAGGTGGGATATGACACTGTTAACAAAGAGGCAGAACAGGGTTGGCGCCAGGACACAACCCTGCCTTACCCCTCTGAGAACAGGGAACCTTGATGACAGCGCGCCATCCCTCCCGCACCTGACTTGCGCATAATTACTATCATGCAGCCTAATTATAACATGCAGTAGTTGTGCAGGAACACCCAGCTTCTTCAGGACCTCCCACAATTTCTTACGTGGGACCAAGTCAAAGGCTGACCTCAGGTCCACGAACACCATGTATAGCCTCCCCCCTCAATCCTCACCGTTTTCCAATATAGCAGGACGAGGCGGAAAATCTGGTCCAAGGTGGACGTGTTTTTCCTGAAGCCAGCCTGAAGGGGACTCAGAATTTCATTGGCCTCCATCCAATCTAAGAGGTGGTCCAGGAGAATGCGAGAAAATAATTTTTGGGGAACATCTATAAGGCTGATCGGCATGTAGTTGGCTGGGAGGAGAGGAGAGCCCTTCTTGAAAATTGGGACTATCTCGGCCCCCAGCCAAGTACAGGGGATCTCCATACCTCCTAAGATGGCATTAAAAAGAATGAGGAGGTACGGACCCCAGATCTCGGGGTTGTGTCTAAAAAGATCGCCGGGCAGTCTATCAAGACCTGGGGCCTTCCCCATTGCCAATCTCTCTATTGTATTGACCACCTCAGCAAGGGTAAATTCCAAACCAGCTACAGGGATAGGTATGAGCTCAGGGGCCACATCATTGGCAAATGGAGTGGTATTTTGATACAGTTTGCCAAAGTGGGCTTCCCAGGCAGAGGAAGCAATGTTGGGCTCCACTGCCGCTTTGGCTTCTCCTGTGCCAGTATTTACTAGGGACCAAAATTTTCTAGAGTCCTTTGCTTCTAGTGCTGAGGATAGGTCCTGCCATCGGTTCCAGTCCCACTCCGACCTTGCCAATGCCAGGGTCGCCTTATAGTCCCGTCTAAGTTCAGCGACCTTAACCTTGTTTGAACCTGCTTTAATTGTGGCAATTAGCTCTGACTTAATTTTCTTACAGGAAGAATTGTACCAGGTTGGTGTTCGGGTCTTATTACTTCGCAATGCTACCACTGGATAGAAAACCTCAACAAGTTCTCCCACTAGGTCGGCATGGATTTGGCCAAGTTTCTCGTTAAAATCTAGGGGTCTTGGTTGGTCGATTAGTTCATCCACTTCTTTGAATTTGGGGAGTGCTATTTCATATATTTTTCTTATATTCCCTTCTGCATTAATCAGTTTCCCCCATTTTTCTCTGCGTCTGTTCGATGTAAGAACCAGGTTCCCTGGGTCGTCACTAGAATTGGAAGATGGTGACCCACCAACAGGTGCAGGATGTTGCATCTCTAGTAGAAGCGCGTTGTGGTCACTGTCTGTTCTAGCTACCACCCTGAAATCCTGGACCTTAGACCACAGACCAATATCTATGAAGATATAATCCAGCCTCGACTCATGGTCCTTCCTATTGAAGGTACACAATGAGGGGCTGTAGGACGGGGTGCGACCATTGCAAGCCCTTATAGCAAAGTTTAAGGTAAGGGACATAATTTGCACTGCAAGTGGGGACCAGGATTTAGGGTGGGGGGATAGGCATGGTGGGACACCCCAGTAATCGTCCTTGGCAGTAAGAGCACTCTCCTTTAGGCCCTCAAGGGGTTCAAAATGGCAATTAAAATCTCCGCCCAACACTATCTTCCAGTCACTTGGCAGTTGGCCCAGAAAGGACGATAGGTCATCAAGAGTAGGCGATTCCATGGCCACACTGACTGGGCGGGAGTATACATTAATGATTGCCAGATTTAGAGCACCGGGCCACTTAAGCAGCACACACTGGATGTCTTGCGAGGACGTAGATACGCTTTCCGCATTGCATCCAATGTGACTAGCTACCCACACTGCCAAACCACCCGAGGGCCTCCCCTTGCCACTCCACCTGGCCAGAATTTCAAAAACTGCGTAACCCGTTCCACCCATGGATTCCCTAGCCCACGTCTCCTGGAAAAGACAGACATCGCTACTGCCTACTAGGAGATCCCAGTCTGTTGTATGTATCTTATTTGCAATGCCCGCCACATTCCAGGAGAGAACCTTCAGTATTTCAGTAGGAGCTTTTGGGCCCAACCCCTCAGTCGTTTCTGGTACTATGTCCGTGGGTGGAAATACAGGCCTTTGCAGTTCTGTTTCCAGAACAGATGGAGCGGGTAGTATTGAGTTGGGAGCATACACGGCTATCGGTGTTAGATTATTAGTCAGTGGGCTCTGGGATAAAGTAACTACTTGGCCCCTAGGACTAGTGTGCGTTGAGCTGCTCCATAAGGGGGGTTCTAATTCTCGAGTGGAAATCTCAATATCACCTCTCGCCGTCCCCTGACCTGCACGGTCACTGTCAGTATTTTGGTTAGAATGAATGGGCACACCCTTTTGTGGTCAATCGACTTAATCAAGACAAGAAAATCTATTTGGGTGCATATAATTAACATAGGTAGGGAAGACATTATGTTTGGGCCTATAACGTGACCCGTCCACTGCAAAACCCACCCGTGTCCAACCATCATCCCTCCTCGGAGTTAAATTACGTGCCTTTGGATAAAAATATGAGAGAGGGACCAGTTCAATAGAGGTATTGCCTGAGCTGCCAAGCCAGTTGCAAATATAGGTAGCAACCTGTGGATTCTTAAAGCTAACAATTATACAGTCCCCCACACATTTCTTAACAGTGTACCCAACCCATGGGACCCTTCTGACCATGAGAACATCTCCTCTTAAGTTGGGTGGTAGTGGCCTTTGGATATTTAACCAGATAATTACCTTATTGCGAAGAGAATCATGCGATTCTATTGCGCCACCAGTAAGCTCTGGTACCCCCATCAGAATCACAGTATAGGCTACCGCCTCTGGGGGCAGTTTTACTGCCTTGCGCCTAGTAGTGGGGCTAACCAGCTGGTTAGAACCGTTGACTATCTCGGTAATTGGTCTCTCCTGGCTGGGTAAACTGTCCGGAGCAGGTTGCTTCGACCTTCTGGGAACTGGTACCGGGGGCAGTAACCTAGAAGGTGGTACTGGTGCAGATTGGGGCACAGGTACTATACTATTGTTAATGTTTTCCCCTGAGGGTACTGGTGGAGGCATTGGAGCCGGAGTAGTTATAGCAGTAGAGGAATGAGTAACCCCCGCACTGAGCCCATGTGCCCCCTGTGTGCTTGCTCCTATCCCTAACTCAGCACCATTATTAACACTCAGTCTCAGTCTTTCCATGGCCATCAGCCTAGACTCGATAGAGTCCAGTTTGATGGAGAGGGGGCTCAAAAGACTTTTGAGGTTATCAGTGAATGAACTAATAAGGAGCTCTGCGGTGTTAGGGGGGACCCCACCAAAAATATATGGCCCGGTGTACACTGGTGTGGGAGAAACAGGTGGGATACTTAATGTTTCCATATCAATACTACTAGGTGGTATACCAGGCGCGCCCACATTATCTACATTATCTAAATCAGTGCGCTTTATGGGATCAACTTTAGCCCTTTTAGCGCCTTTGGGCTTCCTAGATCTCTTCCTTTTCAGTGCGAGTTCCCCTCTACAACCCATATGTTCAGTTACTGTGGGGCCCTCCACCAGAGCCTCAGACTGTGCCACCTCAGCGGCGGGAGAGAGCTCCTCGTCACAATCAATGCGTAAAGAGACTCTGTCCCTATGCGGAGTCGATGGTGTCCTTAGTTGTTGAAGGATGGTCTGGTCGATGCTATCCATTAATGAGAGATGGGTAGCGTCAAGCAATAGAGGTGTGCTAACATTAGTAGATAAACCCGGAGAAGCCAAAGAAGAATTAAATGCACCCTCCTCAGTTTGATTTTCTAGCACAGTAAGGCCATTGTTAACCACAGAGTTCGCCTTGAGAAGGAATTTGTCCAGAGTACCTGAAACAACGTGAGCAGCCTTGCTTCTTGATTCTCTACAGGCCATTATGTAGCAGCCAACGTCGGGACAGGGAACCAATCTGAATGAGATGCGAAGAAATGGAAACGTTAGGGAGGTGGCCCGGCCCGGCCTCTCCTGTCCTCTAACGGCCTCAAACGGCCCGCCCTTTGCCCGGGCTTCGCCCGCGCGCGTCCCGCGATGCGCGTCCTAGAGCGTGATGTTATGGCTGATGACCTCTGGGGGCGTGGTGAACGGGAAGAGTCTCCAGGTGCGGCTCGTGTGCACGCCGCTTGTGACCCTGGGACTTGCAGTCCCGCAGCTTTGCCGGTGTCTCTCCGCACTTCCTGGGATCCTGGCAGCCCCTTTCAATCAGGTATGTCCCAGCTTCTAAGCCCAGCAAACTACTCGCAACTCCGAGCGGCACCCGCAGAGCGGGGGCCGCGAGTCACGGTTTTATTCAGCCAGAGCGGGGGGGCGCGGCCAACGGGAAGAGTCTCCAGGTGCGGCTCGTGTGCACGCCGCTTGTAACCCTGGGACTCGCAGTCCCGCAGCTTCGCCGGTGTCTCTCCGCACTTCCTGGGATCCTGGGAGCCCCTTTCAATCAGGTATGTCCCAGCTTCTAAGCCCAGCAAACTACTCGCAACTCCGAGCGGCAGTAGTAAAACTGTTTTACCCATTGTGCGTAATGTGGTATGGAGATTCTGCCAAAATTCAGAAGCCTAATATTGACTGGAGTTTTTTCAATATATTTGGAGGATATAGACGCACACTCTTTACTAAGAAATGTGTTGCCAGGCTTTTGCCTTTACTTGACAGCCCATATCCCAAGAACAATAACATTGAGAAAGACAATCTTTGATTTTTTTAAATTAAATTTGTAGCCCATGTGAACAAATCCCAGAATTGTGCAATCTACTCTGGTCAAGTATGTTGTTAAGTCATCATCTATTAGGTATATGTCATCAACATAGAACAATACTTGGTCATCATACTATTGTAGAAATTCTGTTACTGGGCTGAAAACAGCCCGGGGCTATTCATATACCATTGGGGCAATCAACAGAACTGTTTTTTTAGAACCTAAACCTCTAAATTTGGTCAAGTACCTGCTTTCAGGCTTTATATTTTGGCATGAAAACCCATTTGAAATGTTTATTAAGATTTTGTATATTTTGCAAATTATATTGCTCATTAGTGGTGCGCTATGTGCATTTGTAAAGCAAATGTGAGTGCAGCTGGGTTCAAGTATATGTAATATATGGCTAAACCATATGAATGGTCTGGTTTCATTTCTGGAAACAATGGATTATTCATTGATGAGTTGCAACTTTCTAATACACTGTGGTATTAAAGTTGTGTACGTATCTCTCTAACTTGTTTTTTGGCCTCATGTTTAAAGGGGTATTGTCTTTGCGGTTGTGGGGTCGACTTCACAGTTATAATGGGGTCAGGATCTCCATCTTTGGTGATGCACACTTACAACGCAACTTTTACGTCGTAATGCTGTTACAACGCAGCTATTATAACGCAGGAACCATAACATCGGATGCCATTACAACGCATGGCATTACATCGCATATGCTATTACAACGCATACCATTACATCGTAAGTATTGGTAAGTATATAATTTTTTTTTATTTTATTTAATATTATATAATTGATTTAATTATTATTAATTATAAATAAAAATAAATAAAAATATTTATTTATGTTTTTAAATATTATAAATTAAATTTATTAATTTAAGTAATTTTTTAAATAAGTATGAGTATAGGAGTATATGTTTTGGTGTACTGAGGTATATGTTTTGGGGTGTTTGGGTATTTTTTGGTTTTAGGGCAGGGTTTGGGTTTTGGGGTACAGGGGTGTTTTTAGGTTTCAGGGCTAGGTTTGGGTTTTGGGGTACAGGGGTGTTTTTAGGTTACAGGGTAGGGTTTGGGTTTTGGGGTACAAGGGTGTTTTTAGGTTTCAGGGTAGGGTTTGGGTTTTGAGGTACAGGGGTGTTTTTAGGTATCAGGGTAGGGTTTGGGTTTTGGGGTACAGGGGTGTTTTTAGGTTTCAGGGTAGGGTTTGGGTTTTGGGGTACAGGGGTGTTTTTAGGTTTCAGGGTAGGGTTTGGGTTTTGGGATACAGGGGTGTTTTTAGGTTTCAGGGTAGGGTTTGGGTTTTGGGGTACAGGGGTGTTTTTAGGTTTCAGGGTAGGGTTTGGGTTTTGAGGTACAGGGGTGTTTTTAGGTTTCAGGGTAGGGTTTGGGTTTTGAGGTACAGAGGTGTTTTTAGGTTTCAGGGTAGGGTTTGGGTTTTGGGGTACAGGTGTGTTTTTAGGTTTCAGGGTAGGGTTTGGGTTTTGGGGTACAGGGGTGTTTTTAGGTTTCAGGGTAGGGTTTGGGTTTGGGGTACAGGGGTGTTTTTAGGTTTCAGGGTAGGGTTTGGGTTTGGGGTACAGGGGTGTTTTTAGGTTTCAGGGTAGGGTTTGGGTTTGGGGTACAGGGGTGTTTTTAGGTTTCAGGGTAGGGTTTGGGTTTTGGGGTACAGGGGTGTTTTTAGGTTTCAGGGTAGGGTTTGGGTTTTGGGGTACAGGGGTGTTTTTAGGGTTCAGGGTTGGGTTTGTGATTAGGGCTAAATAAATTATATTTACCATTTATAAATTAATTAAAATATATTTATTAAATTAAATTAATTATATTATATTAATTACATTTTTAATTAAATTAATTAAATTTAAAAAATTATTTTAATTAATTTAATTTCATTACAATTTTAAACATATTTAAATTAAAATAATTTCATTATATTAATTAATTAAAATTAATTACAATTTTTATTAAAATTAAATTAAATAAATAGATTTAACTTTATTAAATTAAATTAATTACTATTTTAAAATGTATTTTAATTAAATTAAATAAATTAAATTAATTAAATTAAATTAATTAAATTTTTTTTAAAAAGTATACTTACCTATACTTACGATGTAATGCCATGCGTTGTAATAGCATCTGCGATGTAATGCCATGCGTTGTAATGGCATCCGATGTAATAGATCCTGCGTTGTAAAAATTCCGATGTAACGGAATGCGTTGTAATAATCCGCGATATAGTGACACCAATCCCCATCTTTTAGCCCACATGGTTGCGGTATAATGCCGGAGTTTGCGCTAAGGGCCACTCCTTGGCATATGTTTATTAAACGGATTCTGAAACTAGGTTGGAAAAGGCCAGTAAAATTACTGTTTCTCCTTGTAGGCAGTCCCTAATAAAATCTGGTGGCCAAACCTTTTCAGCCAAGAGAATGTTATAGTCTCTGGTCCAGTGTTTCCACCTGGACGTAGAAACTCGTTACTACTGCCACCAGATACTTCATGAGATTCCGGCAAACTGTTGTGACTTCTGTTGCACTGTCCAGCATGGTCAGAGCCCACTCCCCATTTAGAAGCAGAGTCCTCAATATCTGTGTCATGCTTGGCTTTAATTAAAGCTATTTTCTTTTTTTAAATTGAGGCTTAAACTGTGTAGGTTTGTCTTCCTTTTTTATTATGAAGTCAGAACAGCTTTTTGAGTCCTCTTTCCGTTTCACTTACGCCTCTGATTGTGCTCTGATTGTGCTCCTCTCTCCAAGACATTTCTCAGAGGATTCCTGAAAGGAACAAGAAGGAGGTGTATCAGTATCCTGATACCTATCTGGCTGTTTAATTGACTCACGGTTATGAAAATTCTAGCGCTTTTCAGTGAATTCCTGTTGAGATCTACCCCGCGTTTTAGTCTTTTCTTTATTTTTTTGTTTTTCTTATTATCGCCACTTTGGCTTAGAATGCGCAGATACCTGCTTCGAGTTATCCTTCTCAGAATTCTTCAGCTGTGGTTTATTAGGTTTGGTTACCAAAAGTATCTGTACCTATGGGTGCATAGGTTACTTCAATAGTTTTAGGCAGTTTGTGCTCCTGATCTACTAGAGCGTGAGTTGTGTTGCCTCTTTTATATTACTTAGTATGATTGAGGATACTGCAGTAAAATTGCCCATTAGTTTCATCCCCAAATCCAGGGAAGGGGCTGACCTGTACTCATTTTGAATCTGTTTAAGCTCCTCAGGCAAAATAGCTAATGATGTTTTACTATGTGTTCTGGTGCATGTGTTCCTGATAAGTGAGCAGGGTTTCTAATTCCTCATATGCTCTACATTGATTTGTTACTGCTACTTGAGTGTATGTGTGAAAATACCCTGAGTTGGCATTTGGTGCTTGGAATGTGATGGATGAATAGAATGCCTCTGTTTTGTACACTATGTGGGCCTCTACCATGAAGGTAACATCCCCTCCCATTAGCAGGAGCACATGCTGTACTATGTGCTAATGAATATCTGGAATTAAGTGGTAAAACCACCTGTGCTGAATTAGCCATTGAAGTATTTGGAATATTTTCAGAGAGAGGGTACCTCTGTGGGATGATCATTTGAAAGGTTCAAGCTTGAACAACCTACAGCCACAAAATAGGGCTTCCCTACTTAGCTGCAGAGGAATATTCCACAACGCCATGGATGTCTCTGGTTAGTAGGTAAGTAGGATCTTTGGGCACACAAAAGAAATACTACTCAGGAGACCTTTTTAATAAGTATCCAAGCTAAAACATTAATGGTGCTGTGTATCATTTAGCAGTAAAACAGTGCTTTGTAGTACAACATAAATGTTAAAATTGTACAAAACTGATTTGATCCACTCCACACCATCAGGATATGTTGGCCTGATTCCTGGCTAGCTCACAGTGCACCATCTACACCCATAACCTAGAAAGTTAACAGGTGGTATGTGCAAACTCAGGACATGACAATCCTGAGTCCCCAAGGAAATTGTGGAAACAGATCTGAACTCCCTTTCTTTGGTTATTCATGCATGCCCAAAGAGAAACACAAGAAGTACTCAAATTGGCATTTCAATATTTATTGAAGCAATAAGATTCTTTTGTGAAATATGTGTGCTGCAATAATTAATATAAGGAAACAAAACAGAGTAATCAGCATCACAAGAATAGTAAAGAAAATGAACAGTCCAGCCATTGTGCAGTTACCTAAATTGTATTCTTGCATCTAGTTACAATTATGTTAGGACTCCTACCTAGCGAACCCTATCGTAGTATGCCTAGAATCAGTGAATCAGCCAGAATCCTTGTAGGGCGTTCTAATTCCCCAGTTACCTGTGGATATGTTTCCTCGGGGTGCCTCTCTAGACATAGTGCTATGCACCATCCTTCTCAGGAGTTAAAGAGAATTCAGCTGGGCTGAAATTCCGGCATTGGGAGAACTCAACAGTGTCACAAAATGCTCCTCTAACTAAACAAAGGAGTGATGTTGTTCACATAATATATGTCACCCTTGTTGCCGTGCCAAAGCCCCAGTCAGACCGTCATTATTAATTCTATCCTGACAAAGCTGTCACTGAGGGAACAATAACAAAGAACAACATTTTGCTCAGTGAACATTAGCTTTCGTACAGTATGTTTAAGGTTCTAATAATGTGTCTACAAAGATGTGCAAATATAAGCAAAGTTATTTCATAGAACATTATCGATACGAGGAATCAAGCAAAGGTGTGGCAAATGTCAAATTTCAAGAAAAGATGTTAACTTTAAACGTGAGCAAATAAAAAGGTGGTGTTCCTGCCTGTGCCTAATGTGATCAAATTAGAGTTACAGGACCGGAAGTGGAAGTGGTGGTGCCTTGATAGGGGGAAGGCCAAATCACTGTCCCTCACTTTGAATGAGCGGTGTGGGAGTGAAATGTCTGTGTGACACGCAAATGGATGAAAGAAAATACAACAAAACCAGAAACATATCTCAACACACAACACCTATACCTCACAACACGCCTGACAGCCACCTTCTACCCTTTCCTCTACCTACATCGGACTCCCGCGTTGAGCTCTACAAAAAGTCCACCCAACTTACCCCCACCACTAACACACCATCACTCACCCCACCATTTAACACACCTGACAGCCCATTACCACCTTTACCTCCTCTGACATCGAATGCCTTTGTTGGCACCCAACCTTCCTCTCCCACCAATGCACCACACTCCTACACACTAATCCCACCTAGAAATCATGTCACCATCACTTTCCCCCCTCAAGCGGCGGAGTCCTACTCTCCTTACAGCAAGATAACTCCCCCAACATCCCCCCACAACACCTCAGCAACCCAACACTTTCGTCTTTCCAACACCGATACTACAGCATCTAACCCACCAACTAACATTGCTCTACACCACAATTGCTTAGCTCCCCTACACCCCAACACGAATACTTCTTCTGGTCTCAGCACCCGACAGTGCTAACCTTACAGATCACTCACCCCTTCGCAGCTATTCCTCACAATTGCATGCACTACCGCTTCTCTTTCATCCACATGACGACTGGGTTCATTCATCACCCTCTGAATGCTCCCCTCCCTCTACTACTCTCCCCTCATTACAACCACCCTCCCCCTAAAATCCGCCTTCTACATCCTCCAATCTCTCATTGATCCCAGCACCACTGGCCCAGAGTGTTACCCCTCACACTTACCCACCCCACCTCAACCACGACTGGGTTCACTCTTCACCCTCCGAATGCTCCCCTCCCTCTACTACTCTCCCCTCATTACAACTACCCTCCCCCTCAATTCCACCTTCTACATCCTCCAATCTCTCATTGATCCCAGCGCCACTGCCCCAGAGTGTTACTTCTCACACTTACCCACCCCACCTCACCCACCCCTGCCGAGTTCTGGATTTAACACATATCTCAACACCTCACTATCCCACTGATAATGCTGGACCATCCAAACTCTCCCCGTCCCCATTTTCTCTTCCCTCTCCCACACTACATCCACTTACCCCTTCAACTCAGATATCTATTCTCCCCACTCTCCCTCCCTCGCGCACTACTCTCCCTCAACCTTCCTCGCACATTACTCTCCCTCCAACACTACCCACACCTACACCTTTTCAACCACCCACATGCAGAACACAGCTTCCAACCCCTCCAACCCCTCCTACTCACTCTTGCACTACTCTCCCTCCATCACTACCCACACCTTCACCTTTTCAACCACCCACATGCAGAACACTGCCTCCAACCCCTCTCACAACGGAACCCGACTATAGGCTGGAGGAAATAATGTCAGCTCTTCTCCATACCAAAAATGAACTCCAATCTTTCAAAACCCTGATTTCAACACTACCTTGGCGCAATATCTCCTCAAGAGCCTTTAACCTAAGCGAACGATTGCGTCACACAATGCGCACCCCTATATTCGCGCCTCCCATTTGGAACTCAGTCCCCCTCCACAATACACTCTCCCGCCCTAAGCGAAGCATCAACCCATTTTCTGATCTACTATCTCTCCTTCACTCATACGAACCTTCTCACATTAAATGTATTACCTCCACTCAGTCAACCATTTCTACTATTCCCCCAACCCACTCAGAGCCCCAGACACAACAACAGAGGGGTCATCGACAGCAATCTTAAAAGCGTCCCCCTCACCCAAGACCCTTCCCTCTCCCTCATCACTCCCCAGCTTAAATGCACTCTCCTAAATTGCAGATCTGCTGCTAGACATGCTGCAGACATAGCCGACCTCATCATTTCAAAGGAACTAGACCTTCTAATATTAACCGAAACGTGGTTAACAGAATCCTCCACCCCACTGATGGACATTATAGTCCCCCCGAACTACGACATTATTAGATTAGACAGACTCGGTAAGATAGGGGGAGGTATAGCATGTATACGTAGGAGTAGCATCACTATTACTAGAGCCATTTCCCCAGTCTTCCTCACCTGCGAATATTTCTGCCTAAACATCAGTAGCAATGGCAAAACAGCGTGTTCACTTCATATCATCTACCATCCACCAGGCGACAACCTTATATTCTCCAAACAGCTCATGGATCTGATCTCAACCAACAACGGACGGCAAAACACCCAAATATACCTTGGAGATTTCAATCTCCACTGGAATGACAACAAAGACTCAGTGGTCAACTGCCTCAAAAACTTCCTAGATGACCTTGCCCTTACCCAAACCTGCAATAGCCCTACACATAAGAAAGGATCAACCTTGGATCTAATTATCTCCAAAAGTAACGTCATTCAGCTTGAATCGATAAAACCCTGTGACTGGTCCGACCATCATATTATCACCTTCTTCATCAAAGAAACAGTAAAATTTAACTCAGTTCAAGTCACAAAACCAAAGGTATGGAAAAGAGACCTGAAAGACCTCAACCGAAACTCATTACCCTTAGCAATCTGCAACCTGCTATTGCCACCTGCTGGCATCTCAGACGTCAATGACCTCACCAACCACTACCTCAATTCTATGACCTCTATTATTAATGAGGTTGCCCCCCTTCAACTTAAGAGAATTTCCACTAAAGACCTGAAACCGTGGTATAATGGCCTACTCAACGAAGACAGAAGATCTCTCAGAGTCCTTGAACGTAACTGGAGATCAGTCCCGTCCTCTAATCATCTTAAATTACTAAGGAAAAAAAGAAATGCTTATTACAAAAAGATCAAGCGCACCAAAGCCGACTTCTTTAGCCAACAACTAGACCAAGCTAAAAATTGCCCTAAAAAGCTTTTTGAACTAATAAAATCTCAATCTAAGGATGCACCTCTACGGCTACATAATTCAGACCACCCGCAACCCAATTGTGAACAATTCTCTGACTTCTTTACTCAGAAGACAGTCAACATCAAGACTGATCTCCTAAATGATCGTTTACTGTACTCGCTACCACCTATGCATAACTCCCCTTCTATACCTGCTTTTCCACTCGAAAACCCCTCAAAGTATGATCTGAAAAATGAAGCAACATGGTCCTCCTTTCACACCTACACTGAAGAGGCCATAGCAAAGATTCTCAATGCCCTGAAACCTTCCAACCACCTCATCGATCCACTTCCCGCTAGCGCTGTCAAAGACCTAACACCATGGCTTCTTCCGTTATGGACCAAAATCATTAATACTTCACTGCATCAAGGATGCATCCCAAACGCCCTCAAAGTCGGACAGGTTTCACTCATCCTAAAGAAACCCACTGCCGACCCCACTGATCTTAACAACTACCGTCCTATTTCCAATATCCCTACCTTAGCCACATTACTTGAAAAATGCGTACACCAACACTTGACTAAGCATATTGCCCACTTTGACCTTCTTAACATTCACCAATCAGGCTTCAGAGCAGGTCACAGCACGGAATCAGCCATGACGCACATCATCGATGATGCGCTACAAATCCTTGACCAGAACGGATCTTGCCTTCTCATTCTTCTAGACCTATCCTCAGCTTTCGATACAGTCAACACGAGAATCTGATTGATCTTCTCAACTGTAGGATGGGTCTGTCTGGAGTAGTATTAAACTGGTTTTCCTCTTTTCTACATAACCGCACACAACAATTCAAGATCAACAACAACCTTTCCAAGCCAGCCCCAGTAAGGCTGGGAGTCCCCCAAGTATCTTCACTATCACCGACACTTTTTAACCTATTTATGGAGCCACTCACAGTAATGCTACAGACGTCTAACGTGCAATATCATATGTACGCCGACGATACACAACTTTATCTTAAGATCAATACCGTAGAAGACATTAAACAGCTTAATATCACACTCAAGAATACCCAAAACTGGTTGGCACAAAATCACCTCAAATTGAACGCTTTAAAGACCGAATTCCTCCTTATCGCTCCATCTGCTAATATTCCTTCTATGCAAGACCTAATCCAACATATCACCGCATTTAACGTTCAACCTACTATCGTTGATTCTGCAAAATCCTTGGGTATAACCTTGGACAGCAATCTCACTATGCAGAAGCACATTAGCAACGCCACAAAGGGAGCAAACTTCCAGATCAACACTTTGAGGAAGCTAAAGCCCTTCCTGCCAGCCAATGATAGTCGTACAAGCGCTAGTTATCCCTCGAGTGCATTATGGAAGTGTCTCTCTTTGCGGCCTCCCAAAAGTCATCACAGCTCCCCTGAGAGCCTCAATAAACACAGCAGCAGGACTCATCACGGGCTCGAAAAGAAGCTCCCACATCTTCCCTGATCCAAAATCCTTGAATTGGCTCCCGCTTGAAGCTAGAATTCATCTAAAAATAGCGTGCATGACACACAAGGCCTTACACCACAAGGCTCCCATCTACCTTGCTCAGAATTTGACAATCTCCGGCGAGTCTAGGTCCTCTAGGGGGGCCGACAGCCTTCTTCTTAAACCTCAAAGATTCAACAAAAAGAATACATATAAATGAACCTTTTCAGGAATGGCACCTAGGATTTGGAACTCGCTTTCCCCAGAAACCAGATTGAACTCTTCCACCGTCTCCTTCAAAAAGGAAGTAAAAGCGATCCTCATGGCAAAATTTACTTGACTAGACGCTAAGCATTTTGAAGAATAATTCTGCCCACATTGGGAGGTCCTTCCACTCTCCCTAGGTGTGATATCCTGCCATGGAACTTAAGAAATCGAGACATTCACGTTAAGTTTTCTACTACTGTTCCTGATCTCTGTTTTGAATGTTATCCCATGTTTCTCGTCACCACGTTTTGTATTTTGCACCCGTATTATTATACCTTGCGCAATTCAGCCCTCCTTTATTATCTGTTTAATTTGTCATACTTCTCCCTATGTATTATGCAATTCTGAATATGGAAAGCGCTCTGATATCCGCAAGGATCTTGTTCGCGCTCTATAAAACCTTCAAAATAAATAAATAAAATAAACATGCTATATATTAACAAGTGTTGAGACTGGTAGCCCATAGGAGAGGTCCAACCCATCAACAGATCCCATTGCCTGACATTGTGCATAGTTCTAATTGTGTTGCAAAGTTCAGCAGGGGTGCCATCGACCCCAATTGGACTGCATCTAGACACAAAAAAGAAGGAACAATCAGAAAGTAGTACCTTAACCACATCAGTACCAAGGACTGTCACAAAGTGTGTCACAAGGCCAGCAGGATTCTCAGGGTGGGACACCAGAGTTGCTGCTCTGCGATGGGAAGAGGTTTAGGGTGTCTGCCAGAGCATTGTCTCGTTCGCATTCTCCCACTCATGCCTCCTCCTGATCAGAGTGAGGGCACTCACTTTGCCCCAGCAGGTGTGAAGGGGCCCAGCGAGACTGAGACCATTTCTTTCTGGGCAGCTTAGGAGGGAGACTAGGGGCAGTATCTCCCAGCTGGGGGGCACTCACACCCGGACTCTCTCCCTGTCGGAGCACAATCTATTCTGTTGCTCACTCCCATGCCTTATCTGGAGTTTTAAAAAATTAGGTATTGGATTTAAGATGAGTTTCAGCTTTGCCGAAAACATAAGCATGTACTGCAGGCCCAAGGAACAGAGCATTTGTTTGAGCTACTCGAAGGAGCACCTATGCTGTTGTACTGCTCCAGTGTAGCCCAGAAAACTCATGATCCTTGAATTTTGGAAGCAGAGCTCCAAGACTCACGTGACCTCCTGGAGAATTACATTGCAGTCACTATAGTTGAGAATCCTTGCGATCAACGGGTGGTGAGGTGTCCCCGGAGGAGGGCGGCAATGTAGGGATCATTGAACCCGCTCCAACACAAACAAGGGTGATATCTTGTCTGCTGGGACCCAGGACCTCAACCATGTCTCTAGAAATCATTCTAAGGCAGGGTCTTCAACTCCCCCAGTCAATCCAACAAAGTGGAGGATTTTTCTGCAAAAGTGGTTTTGGGCATCCTCCTCTCTTTTCTTCAATTGGACCGCTGTGGACAGTAATTTGGAAACTTGCAGCTTGAGTGCGGCTAGGTCATCCTCCACAGAGGAGACCAAGCTTTTGGCTCAGTCATTTGAGCAGTGACATTTTGGAGATCCTGGTGCAGCAAGGAGCTGTCCACTTGCACCTCACCCAACTTGCCTTCCACTGCCCTGTGAATGTCTTGGATCTCCTGTAATATGGCAGTAAAATCAGGCTGCACAGGAGGTCACTGTGCTCCTGGAGGAGCCTCAGTGGGATCTGTGGCTATTGAAGGAAGCATGGAGAACTGGTCTATCTTGGTTTGGGTGGACGCAGGAGGCACCAGCCTGTCTCGCCACGTAGCAACATTCATCTGGGTGCTCTAGGCAGTGACAGAAGGAGGGGGGCTGGGGGTTTCCCTATCCTCTCCAATCTCATGGTCCACCTCCCTAACGGTAGCAGAAGCAGCCTAAGCAACAGTGTTCTACAAGTTGCAGTACGGGAGAAGAGAGGATCACAGTAAGTCACACTAGGGTCTCAAGTAGCTTCAAAGTTTTTAATGGCAGTCTGTGTTTGACAGGAGCAGATGGGGGAGGAGGACGGCCCACCATGCTCCCACAGCCACCAAACCTCACCTTTGGAGAAATTAAAGCCCACTGGCAGTCCACTCTAGCTGGACACCGTCAATCGTGGCTTTTGTCTGGTTTACACCATTTGCAACCAGGATCATGGGGGTGCAGACCTTCCTTGAGCCCCCAAATCCAAGTGGTGATGGGCCCTGTGCACCTCCGGGGGGAGGTAGGGGGCATCCATGTGTCCAGACAATACCTGGAGGGTGGAGGGAGGGCACAGGGCCAGCTTTTAATCCACTTAGCTCCTGCAGAGTCTCTTGCACCCTCAGCCCCTGTGGTGCCCAGGGAAAGAGGGGGCATCAAACTCCCAGTTCCTGTCCAATAAGCCCCCACATTTAGCCATTGACAGAGTCCAGAGGAGGGAAAGGCTATGGCCATAAGACCTGTGCATCCTCCGGCCTCTGCGACCCACTGTCCCATATCCAATAAAACTACAATGCACTGTATTGTCACCCTTGTATCCAACCGCATCGAACAGGCAGGGAAGCAATCTTTAGCTGGTCGGGGGTCCCTCTGTCAGCAATTGTTTGAATCAGCAGTGCCCAAGAGCATCGTTCACCCCCATGCCAGGCAGACACAGGAGATACCAGCGCGGGGGAGGCCCTGCATTTTCACCATGCGGCACCCCACTGACACAGGGCAAGTGACTGGCATTAGCCACGGATCAATATTAGGGCCCCGTTGGAGCACAGACCTTTGTGTAGGCCCTGCTGCTCATCGCTGCCACCTCCAGAGGCCCGATGGCCAAGCAGCTTGCTTCCTCCACTAGTCTGCCTTGCGGCAGCATAACATCACAGGATCAGTCACTCAGCACTGTGCCAGATCGATTGTCGACCTCAACTAGGTACGGTCTTCCGCATGGGTCCCACCTCGCACTGCCATCAAGGCTGGTTGTATAGGATCCCTAGCTCATAGCCTGCAGATATTTCAGTGGGCCTTGCTCCTCTTCCACTTGTTCTAATGGAGCAGAATCCGCTGTCAGTTCATGGATGGAGCAGGATGGGTGATGGTGAGTCCGAGCAACATTAAATTGCAGCCATAATCTTGGCTGCCTCGACCATGCCCTGAATAACCATAATGATTAACAATATATTTCTAACATGTGATTGTAAAAATATAAGTCCGGGCAGAATTTCTTTCCCAGTAGCTGAGTTCTGTGAAATTGTGATTTTGCATACCTTTGAAGATGGGCAAAGCAAGGCACAAAAATGGTTTTGTGGGTGAGCGTTCCAATGTTTTTGCATTTGAATGTACCCACTACAAGTAGGTTTTACTCGCACAAAAACATATTTTGGGGGGGATTCCTTTACCTACTGACTAAACAAATACCAAAGAGCTGGCGGTGACGTTACTCAGTTTTACATGCCTGTGGAAGATGAACACTGCACTGTGGGTCTTGCAATATGGTACAAAAATATATTTTCAGCCATATATACGAAGGGGAAACACCTTCGGCATGACTGTACCAAAAGAACGCAGTGAGTTATTCATACCTACACAATGAACTGTTCTCTTCTGATGAGAAACTAACATTTGTTTGTAAAGAGATGCCTACGTCTGGCTTTGCATGGATTTTTCAAAGAATACTGAAAACATGAGTGTGAGCAGTCTGCTTTGAACTACAATTCCCTTGGTGTCCTTAGGAGGACTGCTACGGGCATGCCAAGCATGTGACCTCTTTGTAAGCATATATCATCTTTATGTTTTAAGTGTCGGTACACATATAGATTGAGAACTGCTCTCCTGTAATGAACTATTCCACCCAACAAAATATAGAGCTCACCATTATTGTATCAATATTATTATGACTGGATTTTCTAAGATTAAAATGATCAGATGACTAGAACCTGAAAATATTGTTGCAGGTTGAAATATTATTTAGTGTCATTTTCTGATTTTATTGACTGGCCTTGTCATAAAATAACGATAATATATGATGAGAAAATACAACTTTTTCTATTTTTTCACAGGTGAGAAGTGAGAAGTGATATCACAACTAGACTGTACTAAGCAAATTACACTTGGTTACAAATTAATTGCAAGGCCATCCATAACATAATAGGGAAATTAAACTGAAAATTATTTTTTACAGTCATGAATTCCATGGTGCTTGAAACATAACAGTTGAAAATGTATGAATACTGTTTGTAGTATTGTAATACTCTGTAGTGAATGGTTATTTTTATAGTGCCTTCTGTTGTTTGGTTTCTAATATTTATGTTACTTAGCATTATCTTGGAATCTTTGTATTTTTCAGTCTTTAAAACCACATAATTTGCTTTTTTGTTGTTGTGTAGCAGCCAGGCGAAGTTGTTTGAGAATTCATAAGTACTGTGATGTGATTAGTGCTATTTTGAAAGTGTACAGTACAAATTCATTGCATGTCCTAGGTATTTAGGGCCCGATTCCCAAAGGTAACGTACACTTTTAAGCAAGTTTACACTTTTGAGTAAGTTTACTATCTTTCATTATTCCCACACTCCGAGTGTCAATTTTCCACAAAAAAAACGTCACACTACACATACCCAACCAGTGGTACTGAAAAACACTTCCATGGAAAATGATTGGAGGTAGGAACTAACAAATAAACCCCATAGGAAATAATGTTAAATTAAATTACATTAACGTAATATAGTTGAAATATAAATAAATGCAAAATTAATGTTTTAAATAAATAAATACAGTAGGTATTTATTATTTAAATATAAGATATTATAATAAGTATTTTGCATTTCAAAAATAATGTAACAATACATTTTATTTAATTCTATAAATGTAATACATTAATTTAATATATATGCTTTAATTAAAGTTTTAATTCAACATTATGTTAATAGTGCTGTAACATTTTGTATTTTGTTCTGCATTTAAAGTAAATGTAGAAAATGAATCTACAGTAATGTTTAACATAAAAATATTAGTAATATTTATTTCTACATTAAATAAACACTTTTATTTTTTGCTGTACTTTGCCATGTCCAGTTATCTCTATGGCTAAGTGTACAGAAAATTAAAAATGTATATATTTAACTCAGAAGTTAATATTAAAAATATTTTTATGTTAAATATTTATTTAAATTCATTGTATAAGTTTACTCTAAATGTAGCACAAAATAAAAATGTTATAGCACTATTAAACTACTGATAATATAATAAATTAAATTAAATATATTTCCTGAAGTTGTAATTAAAAAATAAATTCCCACCTAAAAGTAGTAGTAAAAGTGACTTTGACATATCACAACCACTGACGCCTGCAATGCAGATGTCTGCGAGTTTGTGTCCATATGGAGATACCAAACAGGATGCCCCGGGATGTGAAACGGTACAAAACGAGCCCGGCTTGGATCTGCCACATGATGAAGGGTTGCATGAGAGCACTCCATTTACTATGCAATGGGATGCTAAGATTATGCTTAATCTTATCCTGGAGGATATAAGGGATCATCAAGCCTTACAAACTGCAGAAATAGCAGCTCTAGATGTTAGGCTTCCTTAAATTGAGGTCAACCTTGGCCCAGATCCCTGAGAGGCTAAAAGAAGCGTAGGCATGGATTTCACAGTTAGAGGACCAGGGTACCATAATGCAAGAAAAGGTGCAAGAAAAGGTGTCCCCATTTCAGAAACAAAAGTCTTCAATGAAGTATAAGCTAGAGGAAATGGAAAATAATTCTCGGTGCACCAATCTCCGCATTGTGGAGTTTCCGGAGGGACTCGAGGAACAGGAAACGCACCAGGTGTGGAGTAAAAGGGTTAGTAAAAAGAGTTCCAAAATGTGATTGATGGTTGCATGCAGTAATAGTAGAAATGCAGGATGTTAATTCTTTGGTAAGAGGGGCATTGCCGCCAAATCGTTTCCTCATTATCTTACAGAGAACTAGTGCTGTGTTTAAAAGGCATACCGACGTATAGAATCGATGTATAGTTCTAGTAAACTAGCTTTCAATGTGCTCGATGGGGACATTAAAAGTTTAGCCCTTTTTTTTATTAGGAAAGGAAAAATGATGACGAATAATATCTTGAAGGTAGTTTCTTTCAATGTTAACGGCTTCAGTCATAAAAAGAAACTACGAACAATAGAAACTTGGATCACAGCTGAAAATATGTCTGCGATATTAGTCCAGGAAACAGATATACCAGTAAGGAAATTGTATTAAATTTCCATGTTTAAAACCTGGGCAGCTTACAGAGGCTCCAAAATTTGACTCCTCAGTGAATTCAAAGATGCATTTAAAACCAAAAACTTTGAAAGTTTTGCGAAACTACCAGAACGGTTTGGGATTAATTGATCTTTGGAGGGAGGTCTTTCCTACAAAAAATGTATATACTTGTTTTTCAGGAAGATTTTGTATTTCCAGACGGCAAAAACCTCTCCCAATGAATTATTCTCTGTAGTAAATCGTCTAACTATACCAAATAAGACAGGAAGGGACGGGCAATCAAAAGTTCTGCAACAACATTGCTGCAGCTTTTAAAGCAAAAGTCCTGGATATTTTTAGGGTCTTTGAGGATACATAATAGCACCTCCCCACCGCCCAATCGAGCTGCCCTGACCCCGATTAAGGTACAAAAGGGGGTGGTGATGGACGGAGCATCTGAACCAATCAAACACTCACACCCAGTCAAAAGATCTAGGTTTAATCCACCACCGTTCTTTAGCCCACTCTGCCACCCCAGTTCAGACATGGCCGTATGCAAATCAGTTTGACCCTGTGCCTCATGGGAACTTCCAGCCCGAACTGCCAAGCCATGCCTTCCCTGGACCGGAAACAAGCTTCCGAGGACCGGTTTCTGGCATTACAGCCGTCTTCAGCCCGGCTTGCTTGAATCCAGTGGCAAAGTGAGCAAGGGACTCACGTCTGAGCATACCCTGCCACACTTATGGCGGCCAAAGCGGTACAAAAGGGGGTGGTGATGGACGGAGCATCTGAACCAATCAAACACTCACACCCAGTCAAAAGATCTGGGTTTAATCCACCACCGTTCTTTAGCCCACTCTGCCACCCCAGTTCAGACATGGCCGTATGCAAATCAGTCTGACCCTGTGCCTCATGGGAACAGTCCAGCCCGAACTGCCAAGCCATGCCTTCCCTGGACCGGAAACAAGCTTCCGAGGACCGGTTTCTGGCATTACAGCCGTCTTCAGCCCGGCTTGCTTGAATCCAGTGGCAAAGTGAGCAAGAGACTCACGTCTGAGCATACCCTGCCACACTTATGGCGGCCAAAGCGGTACAAAAGGGGGTGGTGATGGACGGAGCATCTGAACCAATCAAACACTCACACCCAGTCAAAAGATCTGGGTTTAATCCACCACCATTCTTTAGCCCACTCTGCCACCCCAGTTCAGACATGGCTATATGCAAATAAGTCTGACCCAGTGCCTCATTGTACTGGGGTGAATGTATGACATTGTTCTACATTCTGTCCATCAACTGTGTTTTTTGCAATTTTCACCACGAGTGGGCTGGGTATGCTCAGACGTGAGTCCCAGGCTCTCCACACCACTGGAGTCAAGCTATCCAGGCTGATGAAGGCTGATAGCCAGAAACCGGTCCTTGGATGCTTGATTCCGGTCTGGGAAAGACATGGCTTGGTAGTTCGGACTGGACTGTTCCCATGAGGCACAGGGTCAGAGCTGATTTGCATATAGCCAGTGTCTAACCCAGGGTGGGGTGGAGTGCAAAAAAAACGATGGATTTAGGCCCAGATCATTGTACTGGGGTGAATGTATGACATTGTTCTACATTCTGTCCATCAACTGTGTTTTTTGCAATTTTCACCCCGAGTGGGCTGGGTATGCTCAGACGTGAGTCCCAGGCTCTCCACACCACTGGAGTCAAGCTATCCAGGCCGATGAAGGCTGATAGCCAGAAACCGGTCCTTGGATGCTTGATTCCGGTCTGGGAAAGACATGGCTTGGTAGTTCGGACTGGACTGTTCCCATGAGGCACAGGGTCAGAGCTGATTTGCATATAGCCAGTGTCTAACCCAGGGTGGTGTGGAGTGCAAAAAAACAATGGATTTAGGCCCAGATCATTGTACTGGGGTGAATGTATGACATTGTTCTACATTCTGTCCATCAACTGTGTTTTTTGCAATTTTCACCCCGAGTGGGCTGGGTATGCTCAGACGTGAGATCCAGGCTCTCCACACCACTGGAGTCAAGCTATCCAGGCTGATGAAGGCTGATAGCCAGAAACCGGTCCTTGGATGCCTGATTCCGGTCTGGGAAAGACATGGCTTGGTAGTTCGGACTGGACTGTTCCCATGAGGCACAGGGTCAGAGCTGATTTGCATATAGCCAGTGTCTAACCCAGGGTGGTGTGGAGTGCAAAAAAAACGATGGATTTAGGCCCAGATCATTGTACTGGGGTGAATGTATGACATTGTTCTACATTCTGTCCATCAACTGTGTTTTTTGCAATTCTGACCCCGATTAAAGCACCCTGCTCAGGTTCTCCCCCACGTCACTGAAGCAGTGGAAAAATATATAAAAGAAGCAAAGTCAGGATCCCCCTCCGACCCATGTCCGCCAGCACTTCTGAAAGAAATAGCAGACATAGTGGGCCCTGGGCTCGCAGATATTTTTAACTCTATGTTTAACTCTGGTAACTTTCCCTCCAGGTGGAAAGAGACGTCCATCCTTTAGCTGCTAAAAAAGCCCACTCTGGATACGACCAACTCGAATAACTATCGACCTATAGCCAGATTGCCATTACCGGCCAAAATAATAGATACAATCATGAATATCCAACTATCCCAATTCATCTGCGAAAACAACTTGCTTGATCACTCCCAGTTCGGATTTCGCCAAGAGCACAACACGGAAACGGCACTCATTAAAGCCACTGAGAAGATCAGAGCGGTGATGGATGGAGGAGGCACAGCCGCCCACGTGCTCCTCGATCTGTCAGCCGCTTTTGACACTGTTGATCAAGTCCTCTTGCAACAGCAGCTGGAGAGTCTTGGGGTCGGGGGCACAGCACTCACTCTACTGTTCTCCTTTCTTAAGGATAGGAGATTAACAGTATCTGTTGAGGGATATCACTCAGCATCTTACACCTTGCTGTGCGGAGTG
Organism: Lissotriton helveticus; assembly: GCF_964261635.1. Lineage (NCBI taxonomy): Eukaryota > Metazoa > Chordata > Amphibia > Caudata > Salamandridae > Lissotriton > Lissotriton helveticus. The sequence continues at coordinate 1,628,566,229 of NC_136063.1, read as the reverse complement.
CCACAGGGTTTGTCTGTAAGCCCCTCCCTTTTTAATGTTTATGTTTCTGAACTGGCTCCTCTGATCCAAGACTTTGGGTTTAGTCTGACGTCTTACGCCGACGATACCCTGAGAGTGGTGGCTGCATATAAAGAGCAAGCTCCTCCCTTCCAACAGTTTCAGAACTGCATGTGTACAATAAACAGATGGATGAGTACACATTGCCTCAAACTTAACTCTGAAAAAACAGAGGTCCTGATTTTTGGAAATATGCAGCCAATTTGGGGCAATCTGTGTTAGCCATCAGACATGGGAGTACCACCTAAACCAGCAGCTAAAGCTAAGAACTTGGGTGTATGGATTGAAAATAAATGAACACTCTCTCAGCAGACCGATGCTATTGTCTACGCATCTCACTTTCTCATAAAGAAAATAAGGAAGATCCTTCCGTACATCCCCGCGGAATCTAGAAAAACTGTGGTAACATCTCTCATCCAGTCCAAACTAGATTACTGCAACGGGTTACATCTGAATGTTCAGAAACAGTGTCTAAAAAAGCTTCAGATGGTCCAAAACGCAGCAGCATGGCTATTCCTCAACATCCCCAGACATAAATCAGTATCAAAAGAGATTCACAATCTGCACTGGCTTCCTGTACCACAGCGTATTACAGTTAAGGCTTTGTCTCTGGCCTACAAAGCACTGAATCACATAGTCCCTTCCTTTCCTCAAAACCTTTTTATCTGGTAGGAACCTACAAGACATCTTTGCTCCTCAGAGCCAGACTCTTGACAGTGCCCAGAATTCAAACATTGCACTGGAGGTGGGGGGGGGGCAGCTTCCACTATGGAACATCCAAACTCTGGAATACTCTTCCAAGTGAGCTCAGAAGTTCAAGCTCCCTTTCCATCTTCAGGAGAAGGTTAAAGACATGGCTGTTCCAGAACTAGACGTCATGTGGGCTTATTGTGTTCTCAGCGCCAAGACACCTCCGGGTATTCTTGCGCTTTTATAAATCTCGTTAACATTAACATTAGTTCTTTCCACCTAGATTTCTTCCTACTTTCACCAGCTCTGGTATTTAAAATACAACAAATTTCCATAATGCTTTTTCATACCACGCAATGATAGCCCTAGAGTTAGAGATGGAGAAAGCTTTAGTACACCCTAGATGCTGGACCTCCAACAAACAGTATTTACAGGAGGAAGAGTGGGTACAAACTTGTTAAGAGGAGATAAGGATTTTTTTAAATAATAAACAATGGTTCCGCTACCCCTAGTATTGTAATGGATGCCTTAAAGGCATACTTTAGAGGGTTGGTCAAAGGTAAGAGAACATCAAAAAGGCTAAATTACAAAAGAAAACTTTAGAAAGAAATGTCCAGCAAAGCTTTGAAAGTTTTTAAAGAAATTCTTCAATATCCAATAAAGGAAAATTGGATAAGGCTAAACAGGCATTAAGTGAGGCATACTACGCAAAATGTGAAGTTTTGAATCACGCCTATATGCAAAAAGTTTATGAGGAGAGTAATATTACTGGGAAGATTCTTAGCCTGACAGCCACATGTACAAGCTGCCAATAACAGTTGCTGATCACATAAAAAAACTGACCGGTACCTGCTTTGGCACTCTGCGAGCCCTGAGGAAATTCTTCCCTCTTTTGCCCAGGGTAGCCAAGGAGGCTGTTCTTCGAGCCCTGATTTTATCTCGGCTCGATTATGCTAATGCCTTATTCTGTGGTCTACCCACGTATTTGGTTCATCGGTTACAGGTGATTCAAAACGCTGCAGTACGCTTGCTCTTCTCTCTCCCTAGGAGGTCGAGTGTGCGGAGTCATCTACGAAGCTTGCACTGGCTACCTGTACCGCATCGAATCTTGTTTAAAATTCTTGTGTTGGCATTTAGAGCAGTCCATGGTCAGGGACCGTCTTATCTGCAGAAACGGTTCTCATTTTATACTCCCAACCGTGTCCTTCGATCGGCCAATCAATGCCTACTGGTCACTCCCAAATTTAAATATGCTCGGTTGGGAGGACAATCTATTTCAGTTAGGGCAGCCTCTGCTTGGAATGCTCTCCCCCTGTTCCTTAGAGCTGCGCCGACCATCACTGTTTTTAAGAAGGAACTCAAGACTCATCTGTTCAATGCCCCCCTCTAACAGCTTGTTCAGGCCCGGCTCCCTCACTCTTGCTGTCCAATCACTCACCGCGCCAGGATACCCCGTGGTAATTGAGCGCGCTATAAAAGTTTTAATAAACATAAACATAAACAGTATTGCTCTTTTGAAATGTCCTGCCACTGGAAATAGGAGTAAGGGTTTGGTGAAAGTAGGGTAAATTATGTTAGAGCATTATAGACTGATCTGTACACAAAGCCAATTAGTCGATAAAGAATCCTTTGAAAAGTGTTTAGCAGACAGTAACATTCTGAGGCTGTCCAAAGAAGAGGGAGTAAATATTACTCAACCCTTTTCCAAAGAAGAACTGGTAGAGGTAATCAAGAATCTCAAGAATTGTAAAGCCTTACCGACATAATTCTTTAATTTTTTTTAGATGTTTTACTTGAGAATTGTTTGTTGGTTGCCAACACAATGTTAGAGGGGGCCATATTCTAGGCTCATTTTATAAGGGGAATGTGGTGAGCTTTTTAAAAAAGGGAACTGATGGTGAGGATCCAAATTCGTATCGACCAATTACATTATTAAATACTGATTTTAAAGTCATCACAAAATTAGCTAATAGATTTAATATAATGGCATCAAATGTAATCCATTTAGAGCAGAATGGCTTCATTGATGGGTGACAGTTAGGGACAAACACACATTATCTGTCCGAAGCATTAGAATACTTTGCGGTTAATGATACAGCTGCCTTAGAGCTTTATTCTGTATTTTGTCTAGATTTGGTATTCCATCCTATATCACGGGGCTTCTACATAGCATGTATCGCAATACAGAAGCCAATATTATAGTAAACACAGCAGAGGTGAGGGAATTACAAGGTTTGCGCAGAACCCGGCAGGGCTGTGTGCTATCCCTTGTTCTGTTTGCCTTTTTTATCGAGCCATTGGCAATAGCAATTAGAGAAGATGTCGATATTTGCCCCCCTCTGCCACAGATGGGGAAGATAAAGCTATATGCTGATGACATTATGTTAATTCTTGATAGTAGCATGGGCGCCCAGACAAAGGCTTTTGTGATCTTTGCTCAGTCTGAAAAAACAGGCGGTTATAGATTCATCAAGTATAAAACTGAAGTAATATTATGCGGGTGTAACCCAGATGTCTTGCACCCAGATATAGCCACATGTGTAAACTCGCAGCCGAAAAGATATCTGGGCATTAGGGGCCAGATGTAGGAAAATCGTATTTACCGATTCATAAATACCGAATTTTACCGAATCGGTATTTATGAATTGGTAAATATGAAGGAGGGAGATTTAGGAAGATTTGGTAATTGAATTACCGAATCTGTAAAAATCGGTATTTACCGAATCGGTAAATACCGATTCGGTATTGCCCATTGATTCCTATGGGCCTTGAAGCCCATAGAAATCAATGGGCAATACCGAATCGGTATTTACCGATTCGGTAAATACCGATTCCAGCAAGGGTGCAGGGGGTGTCACTTTGACACCCTCTAGCACCCCGAATACAGGCATGTGTGCCATGTGGCACACAGACATGCCCTAAGGGCATGTCTGTCTGTCACATGACATAGGTGTGCATGCACACATGTGCATGCACACCTGGATTCGGTATTTTACCACCCAATTGGATTGGGTGGTAAAATACCGAATCTGAAAGGCCTTTGGGACTCAGAAGAGTCCCACCTACATCTGCAAGTTACCGAATCGGCAAAAATACAGATTCGGTATTTTACCGATTCGGTAAATTTACCGATTCGGTAAATTTACCGAATCGGTAAAATTGGCCCCCTACATGCCAATTCTTAAATACCGGTCGGTAACGGCCGAAATCGGCCGTTACCGACCGGTATTTTGGCTCCTACATCTGGCCCTAGGTATTCATCACGGATTGAGGATATTTTTGATTTTAATTTTTCCCCGCTACTCTTAAAAGTGCACAATCTATTCTCAAGCTGGAACTCACTCCCATTTACCATTCTAGGGAGGGTCTCCCTGATTAAAGTGTCTATAGTATTCTCCGGTTGATTAATTTCCTTTTTCTGCTATCCCATGTGTTTTAACCACATATTTTTTCCAAAAGCTGGAGTCTATGTTTAGTAAAATGTATTGTTATAGGAGTATATAAGGAAATAGTACACCTGTAAAAAAATGTATATTTTTGTTTACAATAATTTATATTTATTTTGATTTGTAGCTATTTTATATCATTTGAGTAAATGTAACATTATTTCATATGAGGTTTTATTTAAAGTCCCTACCTCTATTTTCTCCTATGGGAGAGTGCTGCATTCAGTGCCAGTGGTTGGCCATGTGTACTGCTGGACACAGTACTGGTCTTTTTTTTTTGGTAGTCACTTAAAACCACAATTTGTAAATACCAAAAAAGGGTATATTTACACAAAAGTGTTAAGTTACTCATCTATTCGCATAATGACCATGCACATATACAAGGCCTAGATATAGGCTGTGTATATGTATAGTTACCTGTTTCAAAATATATATAACAATGTATAGTGCTCTATATGTCATGGTATTCTTTCCCTTTATTGCTTTATTGTTTACAGGTTTTATGGTGCCTGAGGTGTCATCCATGACTTGTCTGTGTACTGCATTCTTTGTTGATCTCAAAGTCCTCTTGAGGTGGCTAAATGCTTTTGAACAGTGACTAACGTGATTGCCTGACGTTGGTGTGTATAGCAGTGTGTATAGTAGGTGTGCAAAAATGTGCAAGTTATATGTAGTTTATAGCAGTATTTTATTCTTTAGAAGTGCAAGGTGGCCTGTTACTTATATCGTACATTTTACAACTTTTTTCTCGGATGATAATACAGTTGGAGTAAACATTTTGCATCTGAATTATTTACTGATTGATCTAGTTGTCTGGAAACCTACCCTCAAGTGGCCTCTGAGCATTTGTGCAAGGATATACGCAATTATGATGGGTGTTTTGAAAAGCATTCTGCTAAAAATTTAGATTGTCCATCAAGAAGGGTGAGACAGCTGGGGAAACCCTGAACCCTGCCTTTAATATGTCTCAACAGCAGACAATTGCTTAACCCTTTGACTCCCATAATTACATATGTATCCACGTCTTAAAAATGTATACTTTGTGCCAATGTTCTTTTCCTTCCTGGCCCGGCAGTGTCTCTTTTTAAAAAAACAATATTCTCCAAGTTCAAGATACTGGAGGTGCTTTGAAGGAGTTTGCTGATGCAACCTGGGAGGGTTTCCCCAGCTCCTCCCAGGTCCAACCAAGGATCATGCGGGTGGGCAGGGCCGCAAGTAGGGGCTAAGAGCAGCAATTTCTCCCCATATTTCTCCCTACCTTGTCCACCAGCTTGATCCATTTTTTTCAGGAGGTGGAAAGAGAGATAGATGAGGAGTGAGGGAGGGTTGAGAGGGTAAGAGGAGAGACCCAGCTCCTACCAGCCCTCCCACTCACTAAAAGAAGAAAGGAACCAAGAAGTGTGGACTGGAAGGGGAGCGACTATAATTGTTCCTATTTATCTTCACTTCATAATTCAGTTCCATACAGCTCATTTGTTTCTCAGTGCTTCTCAGTCCAAGAGAAGCACTGTGAAATTAAGCAGCCATCTGTCTGTGCCCTGTCAAAGAGACAGACGTTGGATCCGTTTAGCCTAAAAATAATCTAAACAGTGTCTGATTCTTTCCTTCGGTACAGACACATAGCTCTGTGTCACAGCCAGGAGCCAAATGTTGCTTAGCTTTTATATTTGACTAAGGGAAAAGCCAGAGATTACTGGACCCTTTGTGAGGCAAAGGAGTAGGTGTCTTTGCCCCAGAAAGGAACCAGATGATTATTGGAAATGTTATTAGGCTAGGAAAATTCCAGTGTCTCACGCTTTACTTTGACACAGACACACACATCAGTGCCCCAACAAGGAACCTGATGCTTTTTAGATTATCCATAATGTCATATAATTCTGAGAAAGGTTTTTTAAAGTATTTTTGCAGACAATGGTTTATAATAATACAAAGCCACAAATGCAGGGAAATTTACTAGATAATAGTAAATGTCATACCATACAGTCTATCCACCTTTCTCCTATTTGTAGCGCTACCCTGCAAGAGTCATGCGACCATATAAAGTGAAAGAAATTAGGATGGAATTAGGATGGTTTTTGGATGTGGGTAGCTACAGGATTTGAACCCGGTTGGTAAGTATATCTATTTAAATGTTAACATTAATATAATTTAAAAAAACTTGTCCAATGTTTTTTTAATGGAATATTTTAAAAAAATACCATAGGCATTAATGTATCTTCTTGAAAACATAAGAATAATTAAAAAATAATTGTATCAGTTAATAAAATTAAGTTACATTTTAAACTACAATAATTGTATTATACAAATAAAAATAATTCTTACGGTAAAATATATTAAATATACTAAATAATAAAACATAATATAAACATGTACAACTATTATACATTTTTTATTTTTTTTTATTTGTAAAAGTTTTATTGAGGACAAAGTGGTCATACAAATAGCATACATCTGCGTTTGTCCTAATACAGAAGCGTGACGCTCATGAGCAATCAATGCATGAAGAACGTAAACAATAACAAACGGAAACAATGCCAAATGTCAACTCCCACATCAATACATGGTCACTATTACTGTCTGTGTAGTCCAGATACATCCTCGTGCCTAGCCGAGCACGCTCCCCCTCTGAAACAGAATGACATCATTGCTTCAAATATCCATACCATTCAGCCCACAACCCAGGCCCTGTCGCTGAGACTAAGTCATTCAGAGTCCAGCTCAACCCGGGCCATTAGGTATTCTAGCAAAGGGGCCGAGATATCCCTTGGACGCGAGGCACGTGGCAATTCCTCCGCGTACATTTCCAGCTGAGCCCGGCCGTAAACCATATCCCTGAGCCAATCATCTGCCCTAGGATACAGTCTACTGTCCCACGTGAACAAGGTACGCCTTTTTGCCAAAAGTAAGGCCAGCTGCACAAATCTCCCCAAAGCCCCCTTCAGGTGTGGGCCGTGGCCCAACAGGCACAATGCTGGAGTGTTACATAAAGCCAATCCCGTCATGCTGATAAGATGACCCACCACGTCCTCCCAGTACTGGAAGACTCGTTGACAATGCCATGCAAGATGTATAAAGCCTGCCTCCCCCATCCCACACCGCCTGCAGTCGGAATTCGCCCTTAGACCGATCTTCCACAGCTTGTGGGGAGTGTGATATGTTTGGTGGAGGAATTTAAGGGGTAGTATACGAAGGTTGCTGTTGGGCGTCAGTCGCCCTGTGACCGAGCAAACGTGCGTCCACTCCTCCTCCGTTATGGGAGGGTCGATGTCAGCATTCCAGGGTGTTAAGCAAGGGGCAGAGCTATGTGGTGTGTCCTCCTGTACGGCCCTGTATATCTTAGTGACCAGCTTACGTTTCGTGGGTGCAATGATGGCCAGTTGCAAAGCAGATAGAGCCGCAGGCTCATCCGGAAAGCATGTGTAGTGTTCCTTCATCGCGCGACGCAATCTAAAGCATGTGAATTGGAAGAGTGGTGTGGGGTTTTGGATGTACGCCAGGTCCTCACCCGATATATACGTACCGTCTGGGAACAAGTCGCTCATAACTGTGATGCCTGCTTCCTTAAGTGCTGTAATCGACCCCCTGTCACTGGCAACCGATAGTGCCGCATGTCCTTCTATGGGTTCTATAGTGTTTGATTGGTTCAGATGCTCCGTCCATCACCACCCCCCTTTTGTACCGCTTTGGCCGCCATAAGTGTGGCAGGGTATGCTCAGATGTGAGTCCCTTGCTCACTTTGCCACTGGATTCAAGCAAGCCGGGCTGAAGACGGCTGTAATGCCAGAAACCGGTCCTCGGAAGCTTGTTTCCGGTCCAGGGAAGGCATGGCTTGACAGTTCGGGCTGGACTGTTCTCATGAGGCACAGGGTCAGACTTATTTGCATATAGCCATGTCTGAACTGGGGTGGCAGAGTGGGCTAAAGAACGGTGATGGATCAAACCCAGATCTTTTGACTGGGTGTTAGTGTTTGATTGGTTCAGATGCTCCGTACATCACCACCCCGCTTTTGTACCGCTTTGGCCGCCATAATTGTGGCAGGGTATGCTCAGATGTGAGTCCCTTGCTCACTTTGCCACTGGATTCAAGCAAGCCGGGCTGAAGAGGGCTGTAATGCCAGAAACCGGTCCTCGGAAGCTTGTTTCCGGTCCAGGGAAGGCATGGCTTGGCAGTTCGGGCTGGACTGTTCCCATGAGGCACAGGGTCAGACTAATTTGCATATAGCCATGTCTGAACTGGGGTGGCAGAGTGGGCTAGAGAACGGTGATGGATCAAACCCAGATCTTTTGACTGGGTGTGAGTGTTTGATTGGTTCAGATGCTCCGTCAATCACCATCCCCTTTTGTACCACTTCTATGGGTAAAGCAGGTGCGTATAGTGGAAGTCTATGTGTCCGACAGCCAATCGCCTGCCACGCTGCCACCGTAGTGTCAATGGTATTGATCTCTAGCTTGGGCATGTGTCGGTGAGTGTGCGTTAAAACGCCACATAGGGGGACAGGATGAGCATCTCCCTCTTCAACCGCGACATGCGGCACAAACCCATGCGGCTTGTACCAGTAGAATGCATGCTGTGCCTGGCAGCACAGATAATAAACATAAAAATCAGGTGCGTTGAAGCCCCCTCTGTCGTAAGATAGAGATAAGGTTTTCCAGCCTATCCGTGGCGGTTTGGCTCCCAAAGTCAGCCGCAGGAGTTGCGTCTGCAGTTTTTTAAAAAAAATGCACAGTTAGTGGGATCGGTATATTACAAAAGAGATATAAAAATCTAGGTAATATCACCATTTTTATGATAAAAATGCGGTCCGCCAAACATAGCGGGAGACGCTGCCATCTGTCAATCTGCGTGACAAGGGCGGAGTATGCAGCACCATAATTTGCAGTTATCACTTTCCGGGGGTCCCTGTGTAACCACACCCCTAAATACTTAAGAGGGTCTGCTGACCAGACCAACGGGTAGTCGACCGTGGGGGGAGTAGTTATGGCTGTCAGAGGGATGATCACTGACTTATCCCAGTTTATATGTAATCCGGAGAATAGACCAAATTTAATGTATTCCCGTAGTATGGGGGGCAGGTAAGTGTTTGGCTCTCGAACGTACAGGACCATATCGTCCGCGTACAGCGAAATCCCCACTGGGCAATTATGAAACCTCAGCGCCGCCGCTTTGTGCAGCTGTTGAATTTTACAGGCCAATGGCTCCAATACAATGGCAAATAGTAGTGGCGAGAGAGGACACCCCTGTCGGGTGCCTCTGCTCACCGTAAATTGCTCCGACGTATCACCACCCACTGGGACCCTCGCAGTTGGTTCCGTATATAGCAACTGGATCCACTGTAGAAAAACAGGGGGGAAGCCCATCCTACGCAGGATGTGCCTCATGTATCGCCATTCTATGGAATCAAACGCCTTCTCAGCGTCCAGTAGGACTACAACAGCCGGAAGATCGGGGTCCAGGACATGTAACATAGCGAAGATAGTGCGTAGGTTTAGAGAAGTGGAGCGATCAGGGACAAACCCGGCCTGATCAGGGAGTACAGGAAGTGTCATTAGGGGTTGCAATTTGGTGGCAAGAATTTTGGCTAGAATTTTGGCATCGAGATTAATAAGGGATAAGGGGCGGTACGAGTCACAGCGTTCGGGGGCTTGTCCTTTTTCAACAAAGTAATTATCAGCACCTGTCGCAGCGTGGGGGGCAATCGGCCAGAGTCAAATGCCTCTGCATATATCTCCAGGATATGGGGAGCCAGTATGTCAGCGAATGCCTTATAAAATTCTGCCGTTAGGCCATCCGGACCAGGGGCTTTCCCGTTCGGAAGTGCCTTAATGGCGTCCGTAACATCCTCTATGTCTATGGGGAGACTAAGATACTTGCGGTGTCCGTCCGAGAGCCACGCACAGGCGATGTCGTCGAGATAGTCATCCATTGCCGACTCGTCCATCCCTCCCGCAGAGGTGTATAGTGTAGAGTAAAAACTACGAAATTGTTCCACTGTAGCAGGGGGAGAAAAATGGGACTGGCCATCATTATCTACAATATGGTCGATTGGGAGCTGACAGGACCTCGATTGCAACCAACCGGCCAGCGTTCTGCCCGGCCTCCCACCCTCGCCGTACCGTCTGGCCACTTGTCTACTGGAGAGGTATTTCACCTCTGTGTCTGCGAGTGTGTTGTATTCATCTATATGCGCACGCATATCAGCGAGAATGGCGATCGAGGGGGCTGACTCATACCGTGTTTCGAGCTCACGTAGTTTCGACTCCACAGTAGGAAGGCGACCTCTGATGTCTTTTAGTATTCCAGCGGATGTGCCTATGCATGCGCCCCTGATCGTGACCTTGAAGGCCTCCCATAATGTTTCCTGGCTTTCAACCGACCCCGCATTATTCTAGAAGTAGTGCACTATAGCCTTTTTTATGGTGTCGGCATATATCGGGTCAATAAGAGACTCCGCTCGAAAGCGCCATGTGAATGGTTTGTGTGGGTTGTGTGGGACGTGCAAAGTCAGGACGACCGGGTTATGATCTGAGAGCGTTCTGGGGAGGTTGCGGATATCTGTAACCCAAGTGTGCGCGCCCTCACTCAGCAGCCAGTAGTCTAGACGGGACCATCCATTAGTCGCGTGTCCCCCCCCGGGACCCCCAAATTCCTGTGTCTCCAAGCATCTTTCAAACCAAACTCCAGCATGCCATCTCTCACACATTGAGCAACCCGGGCCATCCTAGTGTTCAGTGGATTAGAGTTATTGACAGTGGGGTCAAGATAAGTGTTGAGGTCACCGCCCAGGATAAGTTCCGTGTCCGGCCAGTCTCGTAGCACCCCAAATAGGTGCAAGTAGACCATCGTGTCGTCCACCACAGGGCCATATATATTCACAAGTGTCACCAATAAGTTGCCCAGTTTGCAAATCACAATCGCCCAGCGGCCCTCCTGGTCTGTATGTGTGCTCAAAGCCGTGAAAGGCACCCCCCGTCTCACCAGCACAAGGACCCCCGAGCATATGAGGAGTAAGAAGACGCTAATCGGTATGACGCCCATTGCCTGGCCACCCTGTCTTCTGTCAGTTTCGTCAGGTGTGTTTCTTGCAATAGCGCTATGTGCACTTGATGTCTATCTAATTGCGCTAATACCTGCCTAATTTTTTTCGGGGAGTTGAGCCCTCTAACGTTCCAAGTGACACAGTAATATGTGGACCCGATTATATGTCGCGTGTCAGAACCCGGATGTAGCATTTAAACTAGTAGTAGCGGGGTGCGCCCAACCGGCACAGTGGTGCATCATAATGAATCGTGCAGTACATGACATTGGCATACAATAAACAAGAACAACCCCCCCACCCGCCTCCCACTAAAGCATACCCAACCTGCTAAAGACATGGCCCTCAGTCAACTCCTTCAAACAACCCAACAATGGTAAACATAAGTTCCGTTGGGGATCACCCATTTGGGGTGTCGTGTCGGCCATAGCCACTCCCAGGTGAAATAGGGAGTGGTGCCACCCGTTATTCATTGCCTCCCCCCAGCTCTTGCTTAGGCGCAATAAGTAAACATTACATAGATAGAAACGTAGGAACCTGCATATATCAAAAGGCCTCTCACGTGTTAGACGAGCAACCCTTCGCCCGCCCCTCAATTACAGCATGTCATACCCTGCTAAGGGTCACACAATAACTCCCTTACTGTTCAATCATCAATGTCCCACGTTTGGGAGGTAGGGGAGCGCGGTTTCCGGCGCCGTAGAGTTTTTACGTATTCCATCGCCTGCTTAGGAATTGCAAAATCTTGCCATTCTCCATGGTGCCAATCCGGAGTCGGGCTGGGTACAACATTGCATACGGGACCTGATCTTGCTGAAGGAGCTTCTTGACGGCTTGGAATTCCTTGCGAGCTGCCTGAACATTCGCCGTGAAATCCGGGTAAAAGGACAGTCCGTTGCCCTGATAAGTGATGGAACCCTTCAATCTTGTGGTGCGGAGGACGGTGTCCCGGTCTCTGATATTGAGTAGTCGTGCAATGATGGGTCTCGGTGTTGCCCCCGGCGGCGGACGCGCCGCACGTGACCGGTGTGCGCGTTCAACGGCGAATAGGGGAGGCAGATCGTCCTTTCCGCAGATGTCTCGAAGCATCCCCTTCACGTACTCCTCTAAATGCCCCACGGTTGTAGATTCTGGCAGGCCCAAAATACGAATATTGTTCCGGCGCGAACGCGCTTCAATGTCCTCATTCTTTGCTTGAATGACCTCTAGCAACTTAGAAATATCTGAAGTTTTCGCTGCCACTTGTTGGAGACCATCTTCTGCATCTGAAATGCGTTGTTCGGCCTCCCCGATGCGTGTCGCTTGCTTGTCTAGTTTAGCAGAAAAGTGGTCCATTCTGCCATTTAGAGCCTCGATTTTACCGTCTATGGCCTGTAGGCTCATCTGGATGGCCGCCAGAGATTTCTCAAGCGCAGTAGGGGAACCCGTCGGCACATCTACCTCATTGTCCGATGCCTCAGTCTGACCAGGCTTTGTCCCCTTGCGTAGCTCAAACGTGAGTCGGGTTTGGGACTTGTCTGGTTTACCCATGGCTTCTGCAGGGTATCACAGGTGCTGGCGAGCTGTATCTGTGGCGCACTCCTCTATGCGCGTGTGTCAGCACAAGTGCCCTTATCAACCAGGCAGTGTAGGAGGTAGGTCCGGCCCAGCCTGTGTCTGGCGCAGTTGGAACCTCCGATTTCACACCAAAACCCATTGCACTGTGTGAGCAGGACAGCGGCGCCTAAGTCACTGACGCACAATCTGGCCCCCCCAGTAGTGCGAGTATCTCAGCGGGGTGCAGGGGACGGCTCCACTCTCAGCGTGAACAGTGTTGTGGGCGACACAACAGTGTCCAGAGGACCCTCGGGGCTGTGCAGCGCTTGAGAGCGTGCAGGATAAATGGGCCTTCGCTCAGTTATGCTTCGCAGTCCACCCGTAATACAAAATGGCGGCCGGGGCTCCGGCGGCCAGCGCTGCCCTGCGACACTGCGACACTGCAGGAACAGGCGACACAAAAAGCATTCGCCAGCAGCCAGGTAGATGGGTGTAGTCCATGGTCTCAGTCCGCAAATATAGGTCAACGAATCGCCTCTTGAGCAGTGAGGGGGGGGTCCACCTGATAAGCGTGGCTCAAATCCACCTGAGCGACTTACCTCACTCATCTATCATTCTCATATAATAAGCCAGCCAGACAGTGGAGAAGAATTAGTAATATATTTATTGGGCCATAAGATTCATCTGCAGATGGGCCCCGTCAGGTCTACACCCCAGGGAGTGCACCGAGAGGACTGACTCATCCCATCAGGACAATACATTATAACATAACATGGCAGGGTAAAGACACGCCCAGACTGGAAAATGACAGTACTAGCGAAATGGTGAACAATGAACTCATACATGAGGCATCTGCACCTGCGAAGGCAACACTGTTATCTCCCCTCAAGGCCACAGAGCCGAGGCTCTGCTTCTCCAGGGCATGGAAACATTTCTGCAAGAAAAATACCCAAGGCGAGAGATGCTGAAACCAGGGATTTTCTGCTCATAAGGGAGGGGGGAAAACTGTACCATGAGACATTGGAGCTGCAGAGCAAATGTCAGCATCAGAAGTCTGTCTGCCATAGACAAGCCTCTCTCTCTTATGAGAGAAGTTGAAGCTTGCATATTACAAAAATAGCTCAGTGGGTTGCAGCACATGAATAATAAGCTGTAACTGCATATTGGTTAGACACACTAGGTTAACATATTCATAACATGATTAGAACATTCTGCAACAGGAAAATTACTATCTATCAGACCCTCCTTTTAGCCTATTGTGGCTAACACAAGTGCAGTTACAGCTTAAAGGTAAGGTCTATACAATTAAGTATAACCAATAGTATATCATCATAAAAGATATCTGGCTTCGGGAAATGTAATACTAGGATGAGCATGATCACAGAAGTAGTGCAGCATACTATAGGGCAGGAAATGCACAGGCAACAAGTAAAAGAACAACCCCTGCAATACCTACTAAGACAATAATTATTCTCTGGGTGTGAGACACCCTCCTTTTGACTATTCTAAGCATATGTTTTCGGGGTACCAGTTCTCTATAATACTATGTCATGATCGGACTACTTTAAAATACATCACAGTTTAAGTCATGAGCAGGAATTAATGCAAATAAGATCAAACTGTCATTATCAGGGAAAACACCCTATTGAATTCAATACTGAGGGCTCACTTGCATTATCAGCGAGGACCTATATCTAACATCCATGAAGTGGATGTTTATCGGGCTGAGAAATGTATTTTACAAAACCACTCAAAGTATACTAACCCTCACTGCTACTTCCATAGGACAAGAATACAAGCAACAATTTTCCACCCCTGTGTGTGTATGAAGGCAATGACCCACACACCCAATAATTTGCAGTACTATAAATAACATGTGTCAGGTGCAACATTTGAATACTACATCATCCTAACAAACTTCCCAGTGCTCCTCTTCGTGAGGAGCCAGGGTACCAATGACATTCTCAGGTGGCGTTGAAATAATACTCATGAAGGTATGCGCCAAGCAACAAGAAACTAATTCTCTAAAGAGAAATATGAAAGCAACAGTTAGGATACAAACAAACACAATATTATATTTGTAGACCATGAGAACCAAATGAGATCAGGGACATCTGGACAAGGAGCCGTAGAGGCTGCTCCTCCTGGGGAATAGAAACATTCAAAGGGACTCATTTTCCTGGCTAAAAGTCCAAAGTAAACTAAAGGAAACAATCTGCAACACAGCCAGCCAGAGGGGAGTCCTCTCCCTGTGTCCGTCTGAGCCTCACATGTAGGCTCGTATTGTCCATCAAAAATTCAAAAAATCATCTGCGCTGGAGCTGCACTTGCTAGCAACACAGATGGAAAACAATCTTGGCCAATGATGCAAAGTCTTTCTTGCAGAATTTAGCAACCACCAATCCAGTTAGTGCCCTCTACAAATTCTGTCCAGTGTCTCGCTCAGTACACCAGATAGAAATCTAACAGATATTAAGAGCACTGTATCTGTACCCTAAGACTAAAGTCTCTCTCTACCTCCTACTTTTCTTCTCCTGGTGCACCGCTCTTCTGTCGAGGCCATAGATTGTATAAAGTGTGACCAGGTACCTCCTTATCAGCATGATTCAGAAAAGGGGGTGGTGATGAACAGAGTGTCTGAATTAAGCAGACCACTCTTACCCAGTCCAAAGATCAGGGCTTGATCCATCACCGTTATTTAGCTCACTGCCCCATTCCAGCTCAGAACCTGGCTATATGCAAATTAGTCTTTCCCTGGCCCAGTGCATCATGGGAACAGGGCAGACCAAACTACCAAGCCAATTCTTCACCAGAAAGGAGACAAGCTTCCGGGGACCGGTTTCTGCCATTTCAGGCGTCGTCGGCCCGGCTTGCTTGAATCCTGATGGAGCAGTGAGCAAGGGACTCATGTCTGAGTATACCCTTCCACGCTTATGGTGGACAAAATGATTCAGAAAAGGGGGTGGTGATGAACAGAGTGTCTGAATTAAGCAGACCACTCTTACCCAGTCCAAAGATCAGGGCTTGATCCATCACCGTTATTTAGCTCACTGCCCCATCCCAGCTCAGAACCTGGCTATATGCAAATTAGTCTGTCCCTGGCCCAGTGCATCATGGGAACAGGGCAGACCAAACTACCAAGCCAATTCTTCACCAGAAAGGAGACAAGCTTCCGGGGACCGGTTTCTGCCATTTCAGGCGTCGTCGGCCCGGCTTGCTTGAATCCTGATGGAGCAGTGAGCAAGGGACTCATGTCTGAGTATACCCGTCCACGCTTATGGTGGACAAAATGATTCAGAAAAGGGGGTGGTGATGAACAGAGGGTCTGAATTAAGCAGACCACTCTTACCCAGTCCAAAGATCAGGGCTTGATCCATCACCGTTATTTAGCTCACTGCCCTATCCCAGCTCAGAACCTGGCTATACGCAAATTAGTCTGTCCCTGGCCCAGTGCATCATGGGAACAGGGCAGACCAAACTACCAAGCCAATTCTTCACCAGAAAGGAGACAAGCTTCCGGGGACCGGTTTCTGCCATTTCAGGCGTCGTCGGCCCGGCTTGCTTGAATCCTGATGGAGCAGTGAGCAAGGGACTCATGTCTGAGTATACCCTTCCACGCTTATGGTGGACAAAATGATTCAGAAAAGGGGGTGGTGATGAACAGAGTGTCTGAATTAAGCAGACCACTCTTACCCAGTCCAAAGATCAGGGCTTGATCCATCACCGTTATTTAGCTCACTGCCCCATCCCAGCTCAGAACCTGGCTATATGCAAATTAGTCTGTCCCTGGCCCAGTGCATCATGGGAACAGGGCAGACCAAACTACCAAGCCAATTCTTCACCAGAAAGGAGACAAGCTTCCGGGGACCGGTTTCTGCCATTTCAGGCGTCGTCGGCCCGGCTTGCTTGAATGCTGATGGAGCAGTGAGCAAGGGACTCATGTCTGAGTATACCCTTCCATGCTTATGGTGGACAAAATGATTCAGAAAAGGGGGTGGTGATGAACAGAGTGTCTGAATTAAGCAGACCACTCTTACCCAGTCCAAAGATCAGGGCTTGATCCATCACCGTTATTTAGCTCACTGCCCCATCCCAGCTCAGAACCTGGCTATATGCAAATTAGTCTGTCCCTGGCCCAGTGCATCATGGGAACAGGGCAGACCAAACTACCAAGCCAATTCTTCACCAGAAAGGAGACAAGCTTCCGGGGACCGGTTTCTGCCAATTCAGGCGTCGTCGGCCCGGCTTGCTTGAATTCTGATGGAGCAGTGAGCAAGGGACTCATGTCTGAGTATACCCTTCCACGCTTATGGTGGACAAAATGATTCAGAAAAGGGGGTGGTGATGAACAGAGTGTCTGAATTAAGCAGACCACTCTTACCCAGTCCAAAGATCAGGGTTTGATCCATCACCGTTATTTAGCTCACTGCCCCATCCCAGCTCAGAACCTGGCTATATGCAAATTAGTCTGTCCCTGGCCCAGTGCATCATGGGAACAGGGCAGACCAAACTACCAAGCCAATTCTTCACCAGAAAGGAGACAAACTTCCGGGGACCGGTTTCTGCCATTTCAGGCGTCGTCGGCCCGGCTTGCTTGAATCCTGATGGAGCAGTGAGCAAGGGACTCATGTCTGAGTATACCCTTCCACGCTTATGGTGGACAAAATGATTCAGAAAAGGGGGTGGTGATGAACAGAGTGTCTGAATTAAGCAGACCACTCTTACCCAGTCCAAAGATCAGGGCTTGATCCATCACCGTTATTTAGCTCACTGCCCCATCCCAGCTCAGAACCTGGCTATATGCAAATTAGTCTGTCCCTGGCCCAGTGCATCATGGGAACAGGGCAGACCAAACTACCAAGCCAATTCTTCACCAGAAAGGAGACAAGCTTCCGGGGACCGGTTTCTGCCATTTCAGGCGTCGTCGGCCCGGCTTGCTTGAATCCTGATGGAGCAGTGAGCAAGGGACTCATGTCTGAGTATACCCTTCCACGCTTATGGTGGACAAAATGATTCAGAAAAGGGGGTGGTGATGAACAGAGTGTCTGAATTAAGCAGACCACTCTTACCCAGTCCAAATATCAGGGCTTGATCCATCACCGTTATTTAGCTCACTGCCCCATCCCAGCTCAGAACCTGGCTATATGCAAATTAGTCTGTCCCTGGCCCAGTGCATCATGGGAACAGGGCAGACCAAACTACCAAGCCAATTCTTCACCAGAAAGGAGACAAGCTTCGGGGGACCGGTTTCTGCCATTTCAGGCGTCGTCGGCCCGGCTTGCTTGAATCCTGATGGAGCAGTGAGCAAGGGACTCATGTCTGAGTATACCCTTCCACGCTTATGGTGGACAACATGATTCAGAAAAGGGGGTGGTGATGAACAGAGTGTCTGAATTAAGCAGACCACTCTTACCCAGTCCAAAGATCAGGGCTTGATCCATCCCCGGTATTTAGCTCACTGCCCCATCCCAGCTCAGAACCTGGCTATATGCAAATTAGTCTGTCCCTGGCCCAGTGCATCATGGGAACAGGGCAGACCAAACTACCAAGCCAATTCTTCACCAGAAAGGAGACAAGCTTCCGGGGACCGGTTTCTGCCATTTCAGGCGTCGTCGGCCCGGCTTGCTTGAATCCTGATGGAGCAGTGAGCAAGGGACTCATGTCTGAGTATACCCTTCCACGCTTATGGTGGACAAAATGATTCAGAAAAGGGGGTGGTGATGAACAGAGTGTCTGAATTAAGCAGACCACTCTTACCCAGTCCAAAGATCAGGGCTTGATCCATCACCGTTATTTAGCTCACTGCCCCATCCCAGCTCAAAACCTGGCTATATGCAAATTAGTCTGTCCCTGGCCCAGTGCATCATGGGAACAGGGCAGACCAAACTACCAAGCCAATTCTTCACCAGAAAGGAGACAAGCTTCCGGGGACCGGTTTCTGCCATTTCAGGCGTCGTCGGCCCGGCTTGCTTGAATCCTGATGGAGCAGTGAGCAAGGGACTCATGTCTGAGTATACCCTTCCACGCTTATGGTGGACAAAATGATTCAGAAAAGGGGGTGGTGATGAACAGAGTGTCTGAATTAAGCAGACCACTCTTACCCAGTCCAAAGATCAGGGCTTGATCCATCACCGTTATTTAGCTCACTGCCCCATCCCAGCTCAGAACCTGGCTATATGCAAATTAGTCTGTCCCTGGCCCAGTGCATCATGGGAACAGGGCAGACCAAACTACCAAGCCAATTCTTCACCAGAAAGGAGACAAGCTTCCGGGGACCGGTTTCTGCCATTTCAGGCGTCGTCGGCCTTATCAGCAGACAAAACTGTAGATTCCAAAACAGATGCGGAACAGGGAAACCTGAAGCATAACCACTGGAGAACTGGTGGCAGCCTTTTGCACAGACGGAACTGCCCCTCTCAAGTATTTCTGAGAAACCGTTTCCAACCATTGGGAAATGGCACAAAAGCGAAGAGTGAGTCCTCCATCTCGGTCAGGCCTGCCCTTTTCTTACCCAGGAATCACACACCTACAGCAGCTTCAGCGGTACCTTGGCTCCAAGCAAGACTTCCGTTGGTATCTTCTGACGACGAGACTTGACTTGCACCGAGTCTTGAAGTTGGATCTGATGCTTGGGTCCCCTCTGGCTCCAGCGGTGTGATACATTTCTATTGATGAACAGAACAAAGACCTTTAGACAAGGCATATGAATAAAATTCAAATTCAAAGAAACCAAATGAGGTCTATTCTGTGCTTTCATATTGCTCTACCAATGTCAATTTGAAGGTGACCACAGGTAATACATTACATATCTGACTTTTTGCTGTATTACCTGTGGACGGGCGTATGCATTTACTGAATTCTAAGAGAAGAGAAAAAATAAAACAAAACAGACATGTTGTATTCCCGCATTTGCACTTGAAAAACAGCAAAAAGGGAAGTTCAAACCGCTCTTCCTATAGCAAGCACACAGCGTCTACTTTGTGAACCTTTACTGTGGTGCAAAACTTCAAACACTTCTAATATTCTTTTTCTTACTCAAAACAACTATATTTTTGCTCATGACCATGCTCACATATTATAGATGCAGCAGGAAACTAACTTCTACAAATCTTTAATTTGTAAAAATATTTTGCTGAGGATCGCACAAGCATCTTTCACCTTTCTCACTATTTAGACCGTGTAACATTTTTATTCAGGGGAAAACCTGTTCACCAGCTCTAATAGGGATTATCAGCTCAACTATACAGGCTAACTGATAAGAGACTTGTACGCCTTTACTTAGTGCTGCACAATAATGATGTTGTTTCCTAGGAATGTGAAGGAAAAAATCAACAAAAAGGTACCGACCTATTGTTCCCTTAATCAACAAAAAGGTACCGACCTATTGTTCCCTTCATCAAAAAAAAGTTACCGACCTATTGTTCCCTTCAAAGGTCAAATAAGGAAACACTAGTCTGGGGCTACCAGTCCTTTCATCCCTATCCAATTAAAATAATCCTCTAATAAAGACTATCAGTTTATTTTCACAGACTAGCTAATAAAGAACTAGCAATGTACTTGCAAGACTACAATAATGGTATTATCACCCAACACTTGTAGAACAAAACTACCCACATCTAATTCCCCTTTTAGATCACCCAACACTTGTAGAACAAAACTACCCACATCTAATTCCCCTTTTAGATCAAAGCAGGACAGGAGGGAGCAATATACATGTTACCTAGTTTTAATTTATAGGAGAGCTAGCGGAGAGCTAGCTCCAGAGGGGAGCTAGCCTCCTCCCCCATTTTGACAGGAGGAAATCTGAAACATATTTCACTTCAGTCAACACCATCAACCCCTGGGTGTAGCACTGAGTATAAACAAAATTCTAAAGGATACATAGCACTTTTGAGAGGGCTAGAACATCTTTTAGCACATGTACAAATGTCATTGCCTCAAAATGATGTGTGTGCCTATTAATATCTAATACAATGTTACTAAGGAAAATTCATTATAATTATTTATCTATTACAAAACACGCTATTTCTTTTTGAGGCCTTTTATTCCCATGAAGGAGTAAGGAAAAGGAAATGGGACTGGGACACAGCTAAAGTCCCCCATAACTAGGCACTATGCGACATTCATTAGGGAAATGGCGGCAAAAGGAAAATCTATAAAAGAACAAAAATTACTTAGGTGGTGGTCTGGCTTGTGACACAACACCATGAGTACACCGCAGAACTCTTGTATTTTTCTTCCATACCATTTAACCAAATAGACATTCACTGCTGAAGTGTTGTCTGTGGAATTTAGGGACCAGAACAAATTCCCCACAGAGGAGCTTGTACTAGTATCAAAAATAGAATTGTCAAAACAATACAAAACAGAAACATACATAAAATAAAAACAAGCATACCAAGGCAGCAGGTATACTTGCCGTGCTAAGCACAGAAAGCATAGACAAACCACAGTAACACATGCAAATGAGCTGTGACACACAACACGATGCCATGCATTTCAAGCACAGTGAGCCTGCGGCCCAAAACCCAGCATGCTGGCCTACTTAATTTGTCAGGCTTAAGATCGATCAGCATACCATCCACGCAGAACAGAACAAGCAATGTACAATAAGCCAAAGAAAACATAAAACACACAATATAGGTAAATGAGTATAACATAAAATAATACGCAATAATACATATACCAAACACAAAGGCCACAAAAGGAAAACACAATATTAGTTACTCAAAGGACTATATTTTTCTCATGCATGTCATGCATCATGCGGTGTCAGTGCACACTTAATCTGTCTAGCACAAAGCTGCATCAATACTCACCGTAACACACAGATAAAAATATTTCCCATTGCGCTGAAACGAAACAAATCAAACCACAAAAAAAAACAACAACACACACAATATTGGACAAAAAGGCAACCACTTAGTAAAAATACCTTCTACAAATACTTACCGTAAAACCTATTCTTGGAGCTCATTCACACCAGTTCATCTATATTATTTATCATCACCCTATATATACTAACTGTTCACTTTCAGTTCTGAAAACCCTGTCTGCTGTTTTAGACAAGAAACAGATCTAACCTCTTTTAACCATCAGCCAAAAAGATAAAACATTTAGCAACATTGAAAATCACATGGCAATCTTGTAATGACATTTAATGCAGCATCAAAAAAGGGAAAAATATACACATTTACTGTCACATCTTTAAAGAAAAAGGGCGCCATCTCGCCACATTTAATCCTGTTGCCAAAGGTATATTCTCACCCCCAGAACATACTAAATACTACAGTGCACACTAGCAGACATTTGCACAAAACACGCACTCTGCAACTCCACTCAGCGGGTGGGGCACTGGGCCCACTGCAATGGTGTCCCATGGACAAACTGCATACAAATACTGTTACACACATATATACATTCCCACCAGGCCGCTCCTGTGAACAACACAACCAATATCCTTTACCTAATAGGTGCTATGCATTTACCTACCCTGGCATGATCAGTACTCTCCACTAGGGATCCACTAGCAAAGTCACTAATCAGTATGCCAATCAGAGACCCCCCAACTCAATAATTATTTAAATAGAAAGCTTTTATACTATGACATGGACCAACAGTGAAACAAAAAAAAATATCAACAACAAAATGGACACAACAGACAACCAATAAATCTCTTTTTCTCTGTGCCTTTAAACTGCACACAAATCAGTCACTTATTCTTAATACTATTCAAACAATAGGAGGAACATGTGCTTAAACTATTGCATCTGAAACACTCACTAACATATTTAGTAAATTAATTTTTCTCAAAACAATCCTTCTTTTCTCAGACTAGGCCATTTTAAAGTGTAATTCTCTATGTCCAAATGGAATAACCTGTTGAAAGTTATTCATAATTTTGTTCCTAATACTAAATCACATGTGTTCTGAACAACTGCATTATACTTTAGTCTGAACCAGCAGCAGTTTGCACTCATCATTATGCAGACTCGCTCCAAATTCATAATTCACATGGCTCCGACTGTATCTCTGCCTGTCTGTGCCAATAGCTGAGCCTCCTAGCCGCCCCCATAATCTTCTGTCTGTGCTCTGCGAACCCATTGGAATGCTGTTATCACACCAAGGTCACAACTGCTCTGCTCTTTCACACACTGTTATTCTAAACCTTACCAGCCCAGAGCTCTACAACCCTTTTTTATCATTGTGGACTGAAACACATCCACTCAACAGGTCATGTTTAAAACTAACTAAACAACTTCTGCTCTCCACCCCCTTTGGAGGCCTCTTTTGCCGTTCAAAAATGCATTTCACTCTCACCGTCTTCCAAAAGCTAAGAATTCTGGGCTGCTAGCCAGCCTTCCAGCCTTTCTGGCATTCATCACCAAGGCCAAATCTGCCTCGCGCTCCACGCTCGTCGTTCTGGCGCTGACAAAGCCAATAAGCCTTCCTAACTCTTTCTAACATGCAATAATTAACACTATTTTGACAAATACATTTCTCTTTTTTTTTCTCTTATTTCTAACTTTACACTCTTCCTACATTCTATTAATATACATTCTAATTACTGGTAATCAAATCCTTTTTTCTTCATCTTCTACTGTTCACAAATTAAGGGGATGAAAGAAACCAAATTCTTTTCCATAGAGCACAGCCCTGCATGCACTTTTAAACTACATGAAAAACACACTGATAGTCAGGCACGACCATCTCAGGTAGCTCACAAGGACCGGACAATCTAACTCATGCAACAAGATGCACTCACTTCATTCAAACAAACATTTACACAAACAAAAGGCAGCCCACAGACTGCTCACAAACCAAACCAATTAAAACAAAATCAAACATATTACATGAAATGCATACCCCATCCTCTTAATCACTGCTCACATTGGCTCACTGAGCCATTAAAAGCAACTTTAAATGTACACATTTTGTCTTCTTTTAAAGCTAAACTTTTGATCTGTCCATATTCTGGGCTATCCTCTCATCTGTCTTTGCTGAACCTCTTTCTGCCACAACCTTAGGGAATCAAACATGGTCTGACAGCTGTGCCTAGCAAACAATCTCTCCTGCAAGTAATCTATCTTAGCTGCATCAAAAATATTAAACAAAATCGGGATAAATCCATATTCACATACATCTCAAATTCAAAGAGTCTTCTACAGGAGCGGGTTGGCTCTCGGCCAATCTGACATCAGTTGAACTGCAGCAACACCCAAAACATCGCAACTTACTGAAACACGGCATCTTGCACACTCAATCAAACACCACCAAACTCACTCAATCAGATACCGCCAAGAACCCACACATACCCAGACAGAAAAGAACCAAGCAACTATCTCCACACACAACCACACATGCACATGCACATCCTATGCATTGAGTCCCTTCCAAACACGTGTTACCATAATGGGACGAGGCCCTTCGACCAAGTCCTGGGGAACCTGGACCCTACCGCAGACCGAACAGTACACTAACTGTTCTGAGGTTGGAGGACACATCCGCCACCCGGGCGGCACTACGGACCGTTGCGCACTTTACCCCGGAAGATCTGGGACTCTTCCATCAAACCACTCACACTAGGGGTTTGGGTCCTTTCCCAGTATTTAACCGTGATGAGCCACACTCCAGTCTCAGTACCACCCGGTCGGATGCTCTAAAACAGACATCCACCCAATACCCCCATCACCAATAGTCTGTCAGAGCGCCACTTGCACTCTGAGTTCCCCGGAGCACACTAGCCCCAGGAGCACACTAGCTCCTTTAACCACTGGGGACACACTAGTCCCGGAGCACACTAGCTCTTTCAATCACCAGTCGGACCACTCACCTCCTGCTCGCAGAACCGACATCCACCGTTCTCCACCGCCGGCTGCTGGGACCAACACGGTCAGCTCCAAAGTTCCGCCTTCCGGACCCCGGCGCAGGATCATGAACCGGGACCTCTCCCGATCAGCAGGGTGGGGCAGCGCTGAGAGAACCAAGCTCGGCATCAAAGTGGGTACCCAGACCCACCGTGACGACCAGAGGGTCCCCGGCCTTCTGCTACCCACTTACGGGTGAGAAGGATCCTTATCGCGGAGTCCCTGTTCGGGTGCCATCTGATAAGCGTGGCTCAAAGCCACCTTAGCGACTTACCTCACTCATCTATCATTCTCATATAATAAGCCAGCCAGACAGTGGAGAAGAATTAGTAATATATTTATTTGGCCATAAGATTCATCTGCAGATGGGCCCCGTCCGGTCTACACCCCAGGGAGTGCACCAAGAGGACTGACTCATCCCATCAGGACAATACATTATAACATAACATGGCAGGGTAAAGACACGCCCAGACTGGAAAATTACAGAACTAGCGAAATGGTGAACAAAGAACTCATACATGAGGCATCTGCACCTGCGAAGGCAACACTGTTATCTCCCCTCAAGGCCACAGAGCCGAGGCTCTTCTTCTCCAGGACATGGAAACATTTCTGCAAGAAAAATACCCAAGGCGAGAGATGCTGAAACCAGGGATTTTCTGCTCATAAGGGAGGGGGGAAAACTGTACCATGAGACATTGGAGCTGCAGAGCAAATGTCAGCATCAGATGTCTGTCTGCCATAGACAAGCCTCTCTCTCTTATGAGAGAAGTTGAAGCTTGCATATTACAAAAATAGCTCAGTGGGTTGCAGCACATGAATAATAAGCTGTAACTGCATATTGGTTAGACACACTAGGCTAACATATTCATAACATCATTAGAACATTCTGCAACAGGAAAATTACTATCTATCACACCACAGTCTTGGTGAGGGGCCGGCGGCTCGTTCCGATGTGCACCGTTCCCGCCCTCCGTGCCAACAGGACCCGCACCGCGCTGTGCAGGGGAAAGGAGCCTCGACACATCTCGTGGGCTGTCAGCGCTGGCATAGTTTAAGAGGAGAAGGCATAAAGTAGGTCGCTGCAGGGCGATGGCATTTATGCGGCGTATCGCGGCCCACTCCTCACCTCAACGCCGGGTGCCTGCGTGACAAGTCACGCCCGGCGGGGACCACTCACTGTGACCGCCGCTGCCTCCGGATCGCCACCACCAGTGTCTTCCCGCCTGTATCACGGACAGACGCCTCCTCGCCCTCGACAGCGTAAAGCGAGGTGATCGTCTGGCCCACGCACTGTCGCCGGAATGCAATCAGTGTCCCACAGTCTTTGCCTTTAGATCGCGGCCGCCATTACGCGATCCACTACAGCAGCCACCCGATCTCCAGCGTTGTGACTCCGAGCACCTGTATGGGATTGCCGCACATCTATAGATATCTCTGGGTGTCAGGATTACAGTCCCAGCAGTATAGCGCCGATTCAGCCGAACCGGGGAAGGATATCTTCAGGATGATTGTAGGTGGCAGGCAGAGCAGCACTACAGTGCGGCCAATTTGCCGAGCCTCAAGCCACGCCCCCCGTACAACTATTATACATGATGACCAGCTTCTCCCTTCTCCCTTCCCAGTCATGCTTGTACCCTCCCTCTGAGCATCAGCTGCACTTGTTCCTGTGACTGCATTTGTTCTGCATCAGAGCTCATCGCAGTGTGCTGCTTTGACGCCTGACTCAGCTCCACTGCTTCACATGTGGACCTGACCAGGAATGTTGCTTAGATGTGGATGGTTTATTCTGCACCACTGCTCTTGCCCCCTCTCAGGGAGTTAGGAGGCAGGACAAGTGGGTGGCAGGGAGTGGAGTGTCCCTAGAAGCACAGTTAGTCACTTAAAGGTCTAATTAGAAAATCAACATCTGTTTACTCAGCAGGAGAAATCCCTTCAACAGATGGTGCCAGGCTCTGGTTTCTACTCAAGTGGGGAAAGGAGGCAGTTTGGAGCAGTATTGAAACTCTGTGAATGGCTGCCTCCCCCGCCATGCCAGGCTTCACAGGGGTGGTTTAAAGGAGAGTAAGAAGGTGAGTTGAGCCAACACAGTGCAGGACTGCCTGCACTTAAAAAAAGAAAAAAAAAAGATTTTGGTTAATTGGACTGTATTAAACAGTCCTTGGATTGAGTTGATCAACCTTAAATTAGAGCAAACGTTGGGCTAGTCCTGAATGTCTATACCCCCAAACACAAGCCAAGTGGGTACTTAGATTCATTTCCTACTTCTACTATACATTATGAGCAGATTCAGTTCAGCTTCCCTCTGCAATTGCCTAGGGGTGTATTGCCCTTGATAATAATGCCTGTACCATCCACAAAACATAAGTCTGTATAAGCGGCTGTCTTTCCAATAGCAAACGGGAAGCACATTGTTGCTCAGGAAGGAAGTGAAACGAGTTTGTGGCTATGTATTTCTTTACCTCTGGAAACAGAATCCCAGCGCTTCGGGGTGAAATACATGTTTCATTCTATGACACTAGGCTCATTATGAGCAAAAATTTGCTTTATGATTTTGGATGTTGATTTACGCATATGTTTCCTTCAGGTATGTGTATCGGAATGTGAGGTGTTTTTCATAATGCAGTGATTTGAATATTTGACACCGATAGTTCAATAAGACCATGATAGTTATGGCATGTGACCCACTGTGACGCGCAAGTCCTTTTTAACCATTTGGTTGCTCTTCTCTATTATTTAGAAGGGGTATAATTTGACACGACTGACAAATTTGTCCTATTATGAGCTTTTTTTCCATTTACATCATGAACAAAGCGGCTGTTCAATATGTCCGCTATTTAGTGCCAGTCATACAGGGTGACTGTGATGGAGGTAATTTCAGGGTCTTCATGATATGCACCTAAGGAGACCGTGATGGTTTTAGACATTGGTCTCCAGACTGATATGAGGGGAAATGTATGGGGACATTTTGCTGCTATTTAAGTGCATTTATACTTAGAGCGGTTTGGACACGATCATTAACGAGTGATTTATGTCATAAAGGGGGCGGGGGCATTATATCATTAGTATACACTGGGACCATACTGTGCCTGATAATCCTTAAATGGGCGGTACATGTTTTCCGAAGATACTTTAGAAAGGTCAAATTCGGTTGTATTTTGGAGCACCTGCGCAACACCTACAGAATCGTTTATCAAATTAGTGGACTATTTCAACCAGTCACGTAATATTATGGAAAGTTAGGACTCTCATGATGGTCTTATCCTTTTTATTTTATTTTCCTTATTGTGACTGGAAACTTTTTTGATCACTATAGGTTTTATTCTCTTCAGTGCTGTCAACTTCTCTGTGACAATTGATGTCGAGTAGATACTCTGAATACTGCATTATCGAGTGTGATTTGTTTCTAACAGACACACTTTTTTTTAATGAGATCTATCCTGGTTAGCTTTTCAATAAGGGTGATTTAATCTATACCAGACTACCTGGAATTAAAATTATGGGACCATTTGGTTACATAATTCCGTGGGTCCGAGATGTCCTTCCCCGGGTGGTTGAAGGAATTTTACCTAAAGTATCATTCCAGATTGAGCGTTGGTTATACATAATAGAAATTAACAGTTCTGGATTGTTTCTGAGTCTGGGTCAGTGGTGCCTGGTGACATTTGAAAGTGGTAAGAAGTAAAATTATTGTCATACTGCACTGTGGCGAGCAGGCATAGCGAGCAAGCCCGAACAACCTACAGGGGGATCCGGGGGTTCTCCCCCGCGAAAATTATGAAAAAAGAGTGGGCAAATGGTGCATTTTCATGCAAATTTGAGGCAGCAGGAAGGTCAATAAAGCAATACGATTGAATTATTTATCACTTAAGAAATAGCCAGTTTTTATGAGCTATAGAGGACAATCTTTGTGTATGCTGATGTTATCATTTGCCCATATACAGCAAAGCTTATGTACCTGCCTAATTGAATTTTTTTTAAGCTGCTGTTCTTTTTCGAGTGGAAAACATTCCTACGCTAACAGTCTTTGGCTGGCCACTTGGGAAAGTGGCGGTATTTGCAAACGTGTAGGCAGGCATACAAAACATTTTTCGAATCGCAGGCCATAATTATTGTACTGCGGTCTCATGCTCTTGACGGCCTGTTTCAACGCCCCATTATGCCATCCTGGAACAGTCCGCTCTTTCTTCCCCAACTGTAACCCAATGTCTCATATAATCAAATTTGTATGTTTCAGCAAACTATCCGTGTCTGTGAATTATTTTCATTGTCTGGTTCTGCTGTGTGCTGTTTTGGCCAACAATGGCAACATTGATTTTAGAATCCGAGAATTCGGTACACAGAGCAAACTGTAAACAAAAAGCACCTCTTTTCAGCAGTGGTGCACAGTGGTCTTATCTAAACGTGCACATCCTTGGTGAAATCAAGGTGCTATGAAGTACGGAATACTGAATGAGGCGAGGGGTGCGTGTGTTCACTGCTCAACTCGAGCGCGTGTACACTGCTAAGTACGGAATACTGCATTAGACTAAAGGCCAGGGGTGCATGTGTTCACTGCTTCCACGCTTGCATGTGTACACTGCTATGAAGGACGGAATACTGTATGAGGCTAGAAGCGAAGGGTGAGTGTGTTCACTGCTATGAACGGTGGTACGCTGCATTCACCTAGCGGCGAAGGGTGCGTGTATTCATTGCTTCTTCCACACTTACGCATGTACACTTCTATGAAGGACGGAACGCTAAAGGCGAAGGGTGCGTGTGTTCACTGCTTCCACACGCGCCCATGTACACTGCTATGAAGTACGGAATACTGCATGATCCTAGAGGTGAGGGGTGTGGGTGCTCACTGCTTCCTCAGGTGTGTCCACTGCTATGTATGAAGGAGAGAATGCTGCATACGTGTGCGGAGAGGTAACATGTGTATGTAGTGCTTTGTCACATATGAGAGGAGTGTGTGGCAGAACTCGATCCGAAGGTATTGGAGCGCAGCCAGGCCCTACATCAGCACTGATTGAAGGCAGGCTCATTAAAACTGCTCTGACTCTCGTTCACGCTACAATACTGCTGGCATTACTAGTTTTGTGAGAAGAGCTATCATACAGCAGTAGGCCTCCTTGCAGCCAGGACTGGACCAGAGCACTCACTAAGTGCACTTCACATACGGCAGCGAGTCACTCACTGAAGAAGTGAGTATTCTTTCTTTTTGCGAGCGTCTAATTACTGCTGATTGGAAGTTAGGAAGGGCTGGGGAGGAGCCAGTGAGTCAGTCTCCTTCCTGGACTACTCCCCAGCCCCTTACATAGTCCAACTACCAGTGAGCAGAAAGAAAAGAGGGTGGAGCTCATGACTTCCCCCAAGCATGCACCACCCACTACTCCCTTGAATGTGCTTCTGTCCTGCCCCCAACCATTGAAACCAATGGCACCGAGTTGGCCACACCCAGGGCCACAAACATATCGCCCTAATGCCAATCAAACTACTGGCACTAAAAGAGGCCACACCTCTTCAATGATGCAAGCACTCTCACTTGTGCATCAGGGGCGAGTGAAAATCTTGCTTGGCACAGGTGCAGTTGCATGCCCTGTAACGGAAAAAAAACACACATCTTGCGCCTGATGGAGCAGCCAGTCCTTTCAATGGACTGCTTGTGAGTTTTATTCTTCTCCTCTTTCTCTCCTCCTCTTCTGTGTGGCAGGGCACAGGCCCTTTTGCCCACATGCACCAACCGCCCCTGGTCTGGGTGTGGCTTGGCAGTTGATGATATATAAATGTGGGTGAATGATAGATATGGCTGGATGTTGGTGATATGCACTTTTGCACTTAGAATAAATGATTGGTGACATGTACAACTGCCAGGAGGAATGTAATGTAGCAGTGTTTTCATGCCAAAACATATTGGAAAGCGAAACAAAAGGGGATAATGGACGGAGCGTTTGAGCAAATCAAACACTCACCCCCAGTCAACTGATCTGGGTTTAATCCATCACCATTCTTTAGCCCACTCAGCCACCCCATTTCAGACATGGCCATATGCAAATCAGTCTGACCCTGTGCCTCATGGGAACAGTCCAGCCCGAACTGCCAAGCCATGTCTTCCATGGACCGGAAACAAGCATCCTGGGACATGGGAGCAGTCCAGTCAGAACTGCCAAGCCAGGTCCTCCCTGGACCAGAAACAAGCATCCTGGGACCAGGTTCAGGGCATCACCCCTCATCAGCCAGGTTAGCTTTAATCCAGTGGTGCAGTGAGCATGGGACCCATGTCTGGGCATACCCTTCCCACATAGGGCGACAAAAGTAAAAGAAACAACTGATGGACGGAATGCTGAACAATGCATACATTCACACCCACTCACAAGGATCTGGGTTTAATCCATTGTTCTTTTGCTCACCACGCCACCCCAGTTTGGACACAGCCATATGCAAATCAGTCTTGACCCTGTGTCTCATGGGAACAGTCTAGTCTGAACTGCCAAGCCATGTCCTCCCTGGACCGGAAACATTTACCCTGGACCGGTTTCGGAGCATCACCCCTCATCAGCCAGGCAAGCTTAAATCCAGTAGCGCAGTGAGCATGGAGCCCATGTCTTGGCATACCCTTCCCACTTAGGGCAACAAAAGCAAAAGAAACAAATGATGGATGGAATGATGAACAATGCAAACATTCACCCCTAGTCACAAGGATCTGGGTTTAATCCATCATTATTTTGCTCACCAAACCACCCAAGTTTGAACTGAGCCATATGTAACTCAGTCTTGACCCTGTGCCTCACGGGAACAGTCCAGTCAGAACTGCCAAGCCAGGGACTCCCTGGACCGGAAACAAGCATCCTGGGACCAGTTTCAGGGCATCACCCCCGTCAGCCTAGGCTAGCTTGAATCCGGTGGTGCTGTGAGCATGAGACCTACATCTGGGCATAAACTTCCCACTTGGGGCAACAAAGGCAAAAGAACATTTCTTTTTTGAAAACAGACCGCAGGATATTTTCAGCACAATACTCATTATGTTACCCATTATGGGGCCGGATGATGCCGGCTGTAACTTCTGCTACCAAACATTTAGAAATGCAATCTACTATGGATATACGATCTAATTAATAAATTTCAGAAGTACTTCTTTTTATACTGATCCGAGCCCTGATGAAGTTCTAAAGAGTTATGGAATGAAACACGTTGGCTGGATTTTAATGTTTATACTGAAGGATACTTATAAAGAAGAACTTTGAAAAGCTACACGGGATGTGAAGTTTTTCCTGGTGCACCTTCCTATAGTTTAAAACGACCTGGCTGGGCAGTTTGGGCTGGACTGCTCCCATGGGGAACAGTGTCAAGACTGATTTGCATATGGCTGGGTCCAAACTGGAATGGCATGGGGAGCATACAAATGTTGGATTTAGGCCCAGATCTCTGTACTGGGGTGAATGTATAACATTGTTCATCTTTCTGTCCATCAATTGCTCTTTTTGCCTTATAGACAACAGCCATCCAGACTGTGACAGATGCTACTAACATACCACCAAAATCTGTTACATCTGCTCTGGTAACACCAAAATTTAACTATGTTCCTCTTTAGAGTAGAACTTCAATGCAAAGCAGTGCAGGTTGTACCAAATTTGTTCTCATCGAGCATGCCTCCTGTCAATAGGTACTGAGCTGGTCCTCAGGTAGGACAGCTGACTATTACCCACCAATAAGTTTATTTAAACAGAAAATGGACCTTGTTTCTACCTTTTAGAACCTTTGCCATTCACACTGACGACTGGCATGTACCGAGGGGGGGCGCAAGGCACAACAACACCAAAAATATAATAAAAATAAACATACCTTCCTTTATTTGCAGTGCGACGTCCTTGTCCCTCAGGTGTCTTCAGGAAGCTCCACAGCTCTACAAATTCCGGGAGCTGCTTTCACATGAAAGCTGCACCAGGATTAGCTAGAGCAGGATTGGATAGAGCAGGATATTCCAGCACTCCTAAGAGCTCGGGAGGCCTGCACTTTCTCAAATCCATTCAAAAACATCCATCTTGTTGGAAGACAAAATGTGTTGCAAACATCACTTGGTCTTCTTCGAAAGATCCTAAATATGACAACTAAAGAGTCAGTACTTGCAGAATTTTTAAATGTTGGCAGCTACCTTAAATGTTTCAACATTGGAATTGAGATCCCTTGCCTTTCACATTTCAACCCAAAAAGATGGAAGCTATTTGGAATATAAACATTCTGTTGCCATGTTTAATTCTTCCTGGCGTGTTGACACAAATCTTCCCTACCCCTCAACTCTGTCAAACTAAAGAATAATACATGAGATTTTCAAACTTCAAAAAGGCTTGCAAATTAAATTCAAACCAGGGCAAATGTTGGGGTATTCTTGAGGTAAAATTGAGTTGGGGGCATATTTTATTACACCGTATATTACTCACAAGTATAAGATTTTGTTTTATAAAACTCATATTCTAAAGTATGACATTGTGCCTTGAATGACTGCTAAATCACTATTGCTCGACTTGAGATATTTATAATGTTTTTGAATAGTTTTAGCAAATGAGAAGTTCTAAAATTTTATTGTCATTTTGTTTTGTTGATTTTATTATTTTATGCAGGGATTTATTTTGATTTGATAGACTGCAGTCTGAATAAACAATAGTTGTGGAACTGAATTGACATTTTATATTCGACAGTGCTATTATTGCTGGTTTGGATTGGTAAAATACCATCCAAGCGAAACTGGAATGAATACAAGCAGTACCTGACACGTGTTTCGTTCTTATTGGAGGGTGTCAGAGAGACCTAGCTTGGTCCAGACATAAGGGACCACCCAGTATAAGTCAAAGCGATAATGTTTCAGGCTAAGAGTGCCACATACATTATGTAAAAAAGAAAGTAGGGAACTCTGGGTAGTTCCAATGTTATGGGGAGGGAGTAGCTCCTTTATATGGAAAATGCTACAACACTGTCAATACTCTAAAAGTGCTCACTTCAAACACCTGTTTTATCTAGCATAGTTTTCACCCATTTTATTTACACAGTGCTTGACTTCGTTGGTATTTTACTAATCCAAAGTTGTAGTACTGGACCTGGAGTGATAAAGGCTCTTGTCGTTTTTCAGCTCCGCATAGATGGCACTAGCTAATTACCTGCTTAAAAACTTTACTGCAAAAATGGCACAATACTTTGTCACTGTTCTAGCTTGGTGAGGAAGGCACTATGCTAATACTATGCTTATAAACGAGTATACTACTATTCTACTATTATAACTCCAGTTTAACAAACATTGTGAAGAGGGCATAGTATGTGGGGAAGTCATATTTACTATTTACCACTCTAACACCAATAAATAAATATTGATGGAAGTAATATTAGGGTTTAGGGGCAAACTTATTATTCGAACTCCAGTACAAAAATAATGTCAAAGTGTATTGTGGAGGATGTGATATTTACTATTATAACTCTTATCTAACAAATATCAAGGAAAAGTAAAACCATTGGAGAAGCTGGTGCTACTAGTCTAATTCCAGAGTAAAAAGCAATGGAGCAAGTGCAAACATTGGAAACAGGGGGGCACAGATTCACTATTGTAACTCCTGTCCAACAAACATTGGAAAAAGTACATACTTTGCAGGGGGCAGATTTGCTATTATAACTCCTGTCAAACAATAATTGGCGTAAGTGTTTGTTTGAGTGAAGGGGAAAATTTGGTATTCAAATTCAAGTCCAATAAATAATTGGGAAAAGCACAATAATTTACACAGATTTGAGAAGGGGGGGCTGATTTACTATTTTAACTCCAGTATATCAAGCACTGGGAAAGTCTACACATTTACCATTCATACTCCAGTCCAACTAATGTTGGTGAAAGTGCATGAACTGGGGATGGGTCAGATGTATAATTTCAACACCAGTCTAAAAAACAATTGAGAAAGTGCACACATTAGAGGGGTTAGATTTACTATTCTGGCTCCAATCTATCAAACTTTGGTAACAGCACATACATTGGGTGATTTCAGATTTTCTATTCTAACTCTGATATAATAAACATGGGGAAAGTGTATACATTTAGGGAGGGTCAGATTGACCATTCATACTCCAGTCCAACAAACGTTGGTGAAAGCGCAGGTACTGGGGATGGGTCAGATGTATTATGCCAACACCAGTCTAACAAACAATTGAGAAAGTGCACACGTTGAGGGGTTAGATTTACTATTCTGGCTCCTATCCAGGTTTATGGCCTGGCTAAGTCACACCACTCCACTCCCCTTTTGAAAGCCCTTCACTGGCTCCCTATTAAACAACGGGCACTGTTTAAATTGGGATGCCTTACTTTCCAAGCCCGAGCGGGCACTGCTCCGGCATTTATTAATTCTGCTATCACGAATTATTGCCCGCAGAGAGTTCTTCGTTCCTCCTCCCTGGGTTTGCTGGCAGTACCACGCTTCAAGAAGAAAAGAGCTGGTGGTCAGAAATTCTCAGTTCTGGCCCCCACCTTCTGGAACGCCCTTCCCCCCTCAGTAAGACTTTTGCCCTCCTATATGGAATACCGCAGGGCCTTAAAAACCCTTCTGTTCCAGCAAGCGTTTAACTGTTAGCTCACTGTTCTCTGTCTACCTGCTCCTGCCACTGTTAACTTTAAGCGCCAAGAAACTGCCTAGTATACGAGCGCTCTATAAATGTTTTTAAATTCAAATTCAAAATTCAAATATCCAACAAAAATTGGTAACAGCACATACATTGGGTAACTTCAAATTTACTATTCTAATTCTGGGAAAAGTGCATACATAGATGAATACGTATTTACTTTTACCATTATTAATGCAGTCACACAAATATTGTTGTGAGTGTAAATTAGGCTTGGGCGAAATTTACTATTCCAATTGAATTCTTAAAAATAATGGGGAAAATACATACATTGGGGAGGAGGTGAGATTTACTATTCTAATTCTAGTCTAATAAACACGAGAAGAAGGCCATATGTTTGAGAGGTGATATTTACATTTCTAATTTAAGTATAGCAAAATTGTGGTAAGCGTATATTTGTGGCAAATTTTATATTGTTACTCCAGACCAACAAAAATGGTAGCAGTGCACACATGTTATATTATCCTATGGTCTGTTGGACAGTCTTATAAAGTGCAACAGCTACCCAAAAACTAGCCTCCCGGCGCTCATAGAAGGAAACAACTGAGAAATAAACTCAACTAACGGGTAAATCATTATATGAAAAGCTGAGTCTTAAGTTGTTTCCTAAAACTCAAAAGATTGTTGTTCAGCCTGAGTAAAGCAGGAAGAGAGTTCCACAACTTGGCAACATTCTAAGCAAAAGAGGGGCCTCCTTCTCTTGCTCTCTTGATTCTGGGGACATCAAGAATGGAAAGTTCATTTGATCTCAATTCTCTGGGGGCTGTATAAGTAGTAATGGGATTGTATAAACTGCAGTTTTTTTGTGATGTATGCTGGGATGCCCAAATCTACAGAGTTACCATAAACAAAGCATGAGAGAATTAGGCCTTGGACCACCATCCTCCGATGTTCCAGAGGAAGCCATTTAAGTGTTTTCCTAATGGATATTAGTAAACCAAAGCATGTGCCAGACACCTTCTTAGCCTGAGAAGCCATGGCCAGATCCTTGTCTAGGCTCTTAACTTCAATTTTAGGGATGGGGGCTCTTCCAAACACAGCGGTCAAATAAATTGTTCCCAAAGCGAGGTGTTATTGCCCACAATCAACAGCTCAGTTTTACCTCTACCCAGAGTCACACATTATAGGTAGAGGTCGATTTATTAATCTAACACCAGACTAACTAACAATGGGAAAGTGCATATATTCTAGGAGTGTCAGATTTACTCATTTATCTCCAGTCTAACAAATATTAGGTAAAATGCACACATTGGGGTGGGGCTGGGGTGTCATGTTTACTAATCTAACTCCAGTGTAGCAAACATTGGTGAAAGTATGCATGCGGAGGGGTGGTAAGTTTGGGAAGGTACATACATTTACATATATTTGGGGCAGCGGGCATATTTACTAATCTAACTCCAGACTACTGGAGAACGTGCATAATTTCATGTCCAACAAATTTTGGAGTTCATATGTTATGGGGGATCAGATTTAATATTATAACCTCATTGTAACAAACGTTGGAGGAAGTGTGTACATTGGAGGGGTCACAATTACTATCTAACTCAGTTTAACAATTAAGGAAGAAAGTGCTGATGTTGCAGGGGTGATCAGAGATTTACTATTCCAACTCCAGTCTGACTAACAAAAGGGAAAGTGCATACATTGCAGAAAACTAACATTATTAATTTTACATATTTTATATGGATTGTGATTTAATTATACTTAAAAAAAACTCCAAGCTCATTCCCCCAATACTACTCACATCCCATAATAAATACTCAATAAGCCCATAATAAAACTTAATACAAATGTTTTAAAACAAATTAAACATGTAATCACATAATTTTCCCACATCTCAAGAATGCAAAAAACAAAATGGTGTATTATTAAACTTGTACGCAACATCTTATATTACAAAATGTAACAAATTCATCATTGAATAATTACTATACTGTTTAAAAATAACTCTATCCACCCAATACATATATTAATAAGATATTTTCTAAATAAAGCTATGTTAAGAAGTACTGCAGAATTGACATTGTGAGTGCCAGCTAGCTCAGAGGTCACTAGAAACTTTCTCGAATAAACAAGAAGGGATTAGTTTCTGACAACCGCATAAACATGACAACTTTGTTTCCCAAGAATAAAACGTAAATTCAGAGTCGTGGAAACAATAGATAGATATTTTACTCAGTCAATCGTGCATGCTTTGTTTCATCAGAGTTGCAGAGAAATAGAGAGACAGGCGTTTTCAATAAAAGGTTTATTGAACAGTCTTTTTTCTCATGCAGAGGAAATGAACAGCTATGAATGTAATACTGACTGCAAAGTATAATGCGTACAGTGAGAAGAGTATTATAAAATAATACTGTAAAAGCACGGTATGGTTTCTAAGCCATAAGATACAGACATAAATAACAACGACTAAAAGTACTCAACTGGTGCTTCTAGAATACGCCTCCCTCAATGTACCTAACCTAAGTCTAGTACGAGGGAAGAAGTATGGTGTAGCATAGGTTTTGTTTCTTTGCCAAGAATCTATCCAAGATTTGTCTTAGGGTCTATTCAGCTCTGTACCTTGGTTTAGAATGAAGGAGGTCTGGTATCTCTCTGTCTCGGGACTCGATACCCCAACACCCCGCAAGGGGAGCTTGGAAACACTGGAGCTGGATTCTCAGCGAGAGAAAGGACAGCTTCTCTGTCAGTGCGTCAGCTGGAGGGTTGGCTTCCTTCGGCACTTGCTGTAGCGAGCTGCGTCGGGCAAGTAGATAGCCGAGCTGCTCCGAACCACCTTGTGTTTGCTAGGGCAAGTGAAGGCATATTTATACCTTGAAGGTGCATGGTTTGACGTAAAGTCGGGCATAATAACGTCATCAAAGAACCCCAAGGGAATGGCAGTTCTTTGAAAACTCCATGATTTCTTGGACAAATCAATATTCAAGGAAGGGGATGTCCCTGACTGCTGAAGCCGAGTTTTCCAAGAAATCGTTGTGGCTTTTCGGAACTGGTGGAATTATCCATGCCTGTATTTGGACTGCATGGGCTATGTCTAAATATGGTTATGATTTCTATGCCTATATACGGGCAATGTGAATTATACCTATATAAGGGCATGAATGGGGACAATT
This sequence comes from Lissotriton helveticus, assembly GCF_964261635.1. Taxonomy (NCBI): domain Eukaryota; kingdom Metazoa; phylum Chordata; class Amphibia; order Caudata; family Salamandridae; genus Lissotriton; species Lissotriton helveticus. The sequence goes on along the minus strand of NC_136063.1, from coordinate 1,628,527,857 downwards.
ACACTAGGGTCCTAAAATGCTATACAACACCCACTCCACTTTATTATGTTCAACATTACTAAATTCTAAGCATTTAAATTATATCTAAAGCATGTGTTTATAACTCCACCCAAAAATACATAAAATGCTTTTGAAATGGTTGCACACGAAAATGAGCATTTGTGCTGTACGCATTTGAAAGCAATGTTTTCATTCAAAGGATATAGTATGATATTGGAAATGCTATCCGAATCAGTCATTAAATTACATTCATGAAATGGCTCTTAAATACAGAATAAAAGGTCGAGACCATCCCATAGCAGAATATATAAACTGTTTTGGTTTGTGGACAAGGTCAAATATTGTCTCTTGGAAGTATTCAAAGAATTCTTGTTCTCTAAGAATAGTTCTACTTTAAGCAGATTACTTTGTGCCCCAAAAAAAGTTCAATTTTGGAAAAAGTCAAATCGTAGAAAAATAGAGCTCCAAAGTTAGAAGTTTTGTTTGGAAAGGTCGAAGGTCGAATACAGAGTTCATAGAACGCTGTGTGCTAATTTCAAAAATCATTCTCATTGTTAGGAGAAAACATCAAATCTTCTAAGCTGGCAAAGAAATCGTCTACCACAGTAGGTGAAAGTTGGACTACTTCGTTAAGTAGACCAATTGCACAGAAATATGAAGCATCGCCGTCAGCATCAACCGCATTAGCAATGTTCATAGGAGATGGAGATGGTACCTGTGTGCCTGTCAATCCACGTATCTCACCATCAGCAGTTTGCATCTGTGAGACCTCATTGAATGCCGTCATCAGGATTGGTAGCCGCTGGGGACAACACAATGCATGAGCCGTTACTGAACCAAGCAAAGTATCAACGTCCGTTGGCAGTGCTGATGGAAGTGTCAGACAGATGTCCAGCACGCATTTTTCTCCACATAGCAGGCATCCAAGAACAGGTAAGATGCAATCTTGCCAGATTGGTCTGAATGATAGGAACCGTGTGGTATTCAGATCTTTTAAATGAGCCAAACCAAAAATCTGTATCATGCGCTCATGACACTCTATTGCCAGGAGAGTGTTCTCTATGGAAAACTGTGCGTCGCTGGTGACTGGACTTGCCATATCGGAGCAAAAGGAACAAGAATAGTATTCCTGCTACGAGTCCCAAAATGAGAGGCAGGCCGCCGAACACAGAGTGCATGAAATTTGGAAAAATACCTAGGACTGCTTCAAAGAGTGCTAACAGTCCTGAAAAAACTGCCTTAAATACATGTTCAATATCATTGGTATCAGACATGTTTAAGATCCGACCTAACATTTCTGAGAAATGTATGGGGCAGTTTATTGATAATAGGGCATGTATCTCTACAGAGGATCTTGCAACCTGCAGATCATACGTCTCTTTGGATGAGGTCAGTGGCACAGTTTTTTGTAAAAGAATGACTCGCAAATCTTTTATAACAGTTCGGGCGTCAGCCGAGCGCTGAGGCCTCATCCAAATGAATCTTGAGCATGAATCCACTGCGACCATGATATATTTATAGTTGCCATCCCTTTGTAAGGGCCCCCTGTGGTCCAGGTAAACGCACGCTAATGGCTTGTCTGAAATTATTAGGGGCGTCTGCGCCGGGAGTTTCACAGTTGAAACCTTCATTTTTTGACAGATTTTACATTCCAAAACATAATTTCTGGTCTGTTTCCTCATGCGTGGCCAAAAGTATCTTTGTTTTAATAACAACACTGTGGCGGAAACACCTGCGTGTGCAGAGGCGAGCCCTTCATGTGCTGCTAACATTAGTCCTAATCTATGTTCCATGTTTGGAATTACTCTATCCCCACTCCAGGGATTCGAGCAAAAGGAACATTATTCGCATCAGTTATATAGGAGTACTTGAGTGGAAAGCCTTTTGGAAGTGTTTTACCACTGTCTTTTATTGAAGCAGTGACAGCTTGCATTATTTCGCTGTCTATTTTCGTTTTTGAATGAGTGGTTGCAGCTACGGAAGCCGTTTGCCCAGCTGCATTTGCGGCTTCATCAGCCAATGAATTCCCTGCAACGTGAACGTCATCACGCTGGTGACTCTGTATGGATCACGTGAGTCTTTTGTAGTTCTTTTTGTAATTGAACTGCTTGTTCCCAAAGCAACTTATGCTTGATTGTGCCACCTTTTGATCTTTGAAACCGTTTTGAATCCAGTTCTGTAAGTAATCATTATAAGATTGGATGCAGTAATACGAATCGCACACTATGAGTGTGGGGAATTCGCGATCAGTATTTTCAAGTGCCATCTTGAATGCCTGTAGTTCAGCTCGCTGAGCTGTACAATCTCCTAGAGATTGTGTTTTAGTGACCATACGTCAGAATTTACCATCATGCCAGCGACCTTTAACAATTGCACAGGCAGCACTATAAGCTTGTTTGCCCCCAATTGCGGGCTGTGCTGATGCGTCTGTATAAATTATACATTCGTATTGTTCTAGATGCAGAATATCAGTGGGCAGAGGACATTCTTGTTCGTATTGTAGAAATTCTTGTGTTTTCAAGTAAGGGTCAAAAACATATTCAATGTCTGTTGCAGCAAGAGAGTTAACCCATTGTATCCATCTCTGATGTAAAGCCTTTGCATTCGGAATGCTCGCTCTTGTCACTGCATCTAATGCAGGTACAGGTGTAACGACCATTATACATTTTCCCTGTGCGAGGGCTCTCTCTTTTGCTACTGCAGTTTGAACCGCTGTCCGAATTTTTTCTGTAGAAGTGAATTTCATTTCAGCTTGTGTGTACAAGTGTGATTTATAAGCTATTGGTACCTTTTCACCTTCATTAAAGGTTAAGTACGTGAATCCGCACCTTCCTGGAATGATTCGGATTACAAGGTTGCATATGTTTACGCGAGTTTGTAAATGTGTTGTTGCTAACATGTCTATTTGTACTGTATGCAAAATTTCTGTGTATTTTTGAGTCCAATTAACTGTTTTGAAATCAGATTTGATTAATTCGTAGAGAGGTTTAACCCTGTCTGCGTAATTTAGAATGTAAGTTCTTCAGAAATTCAGGAAACCTAGAATTGACTGTAAGTTTTTCAACGTTTTTGGATGTTGGAGCAGCGCACATTTCTCTAGAAAGTTTGCTGCCAAGCTTTTGCCTTAACTTGATAATTCGTATCCGAGAAAAAGGACGTTAGGTTGGGCAATTCGAGATTTCTTAAATTGAATTTGTACCCTTCAGATGCGAAGCCAAGTATTATGATATTCACTCTGTTCAAGTGCCTGTCCAAATCATCGTCTGTTAGATAGATGTCATCGACATAAGATAATGCCTCATCATCATACGTTTGTAGTACCTCTGTTACTCTGGCTGAAAATAACCCTGGACTATTCTTGAATCCCTGGGGGAGACGACAGAAATGACGATGTGTCCCCATAATTGAGAAATCGGTCAAGTACCTGCTTTCAGGTGCAATATTTTAACAGATGAAACTGACAGAACTATCTAACGTGGTTTTATATTTTTTACGCACAATGTTATTCATCAGTGCTGCCCTGTGTGCATTTTGTACTGCAAAAGTTTTGCAACAAGAGTTTAAATGTCTGTAGTCGAAAACTAGACAATATGTATTGTCTGGTTTGGAGACAGGAAACAAAGGATTGTTCATTGACGAGGTGCATGTTTCAATCAACCATTGGTGTTCAAGTTTGTATAATTTCTCCCTGACCTGTTTTTTAGGTTCTTGCTTAACTGGATACTGCCTCTGAGCAGTTGGTTGAGTTTTTAACTGGATTTTATGGTGAGGGGAATACTCATCCCATCCCACATGATTTTTATATAATGCTGGAGCCTGGGCTACAGCCCATATTCTGGCATAGGTGTATTTTAAGTCAATTGGAATATGATTGGAGAAGGCTGGCATAATGAGGTCTTCACCATGTGGACACTCCCTGACAAATTCAGGTGGCCAGTCTATTTCAGCTAGAAGAATGTCATAACCCTTAGAGAGCTTCTCCCAAAAGAGTGCTATTATTTTCCTAGTTATGTCCCCCTCCATCCGGAGCGTTACTTCATATAACTTATGGGGTACACTAACCCTGGTATCGGCAGTTTCAACCTGAATGCATTCATTTAAGTCCACTGTCTCCAGATGATCCTTCAGGATCTTGCGAGCTATGGTGACTTCTGCTGCGCTGTCCAACATTGTTTGGGCCCACTCCCCGTTCTTGAGTTGTGTCCTCAAGATCTTTGGCATGTCTGATTTTTAGACCTGCCACCTTCTTCTTGATGAATTGGGTTTTCTTATTTTTTGGAACGTGTTGATCGTCTTTGGACTTCACACGTTCTTCCTTATGTTCTGACCAACCTCTTCTTTCTGATTCCTGTGAGGAAGTCTGAAAGGTACGAGAGGAACATGTATCAGTATCTTGATATCGGTCAGGTTTTTTCAAATTATCCCTATTCCTGAGGTTATACCTCTTTTCAGAGGGCTCTTTTTGAGGAGAACTACCTCTGGATTGAGAGCGCTTATCTTTAGGAAGAGTCTCTTTAGTGTTTACCCACATCTTTTTAAGAGATGTGAGAGTGCTTTAATAAAGACCTTTTCAGGACTTTCTGTTAGTTGGGGCTTAACTGGTTTCCCACCCAAACTATCTCTATCTAGTTCTTCATAGGATTTTTCAATTATTCTGGCCAGTTCATATGGTTGCTCAGTTACATCAAGTTTTTTTAGTTTTTGGCGGATCGCCACTGATGCTGCTTATCATTTAATATTAGCTAATATTGTCATGTATTCCTATAGGTTCTGAATCGATCCCCCTATTCCTGACCCTATTCTGGTTAAACTAACTATCGAGTTAACTAACAGTCAGCCCATGAGGCAAGAACAGCCCCCATGATGCAGATACCGTTATCTGACGCAGTCACACTACGGCACAGGAACGTGTTATCTGATTAGGTCATAACGCTTGAGATCTAATTAGACAAGCGACATTCCTCCAGCCCCTGATAAGGCATACGACATTCTCATAACAAATCAAACCTATGACAACCTGGAAAATCCGTGCGGCCATTGTTTTGATTTCACAGAGAACTTTAGTAAAGAATGTGCTAACGAGCAAGTCGTATGACATCTTTATTGACGTATCTATGTCCATCCTTACGTCAATCTCGGCACCTTTAAGGTATAAATATTGCCGATCTTGCCCTATGCAAACACACGCATGGTGACAAGACGGAGCAGCCATACTTGCCGAAGCCGAGAGCAGAAGCAGACCCCGCTGGCAGCAGCCCCGCCTTCCTGACGCGCTGAGAGACGCGCTGCTATCTCAAGCCGAGAGACCCAGCACCGGCGTTTCTGGGCAGCCCTCGCAGGCAGCCTGGAATATCGAGAGCAGAGAAAGAGATACCATTCCTCATTCATCCTAACTTCCAGGTACAGAACTGAATAACCCCTCACAGAGAATTCTTTAGTTATTCACTTGGCAAAAACAAACTTAACTTAAACTGTAACTTTCTATTCCCGCCCACGCATTAGACTTAGGTCAGGTACACGGGGTAGGCGTATTTAGAAACACCAGTTGAGTACGTTTAGTCAAATGTATATGTGTATGTAAATATATTTTAATCATTTTAAACATCATATGGCTCAGAAACCATATCAATGTTTTTACAGTATTATTTTATACTATTGCTTTTAATGTATGCACTTTACATAACTATAAGTATTGCAATAATATCGATCCATTTCTCATGTATGAGAAAAGAGACTGATCAATAAATAACACCTTTTTATTGAACACGCCCGTCTCTTCCTTTTCTCTACAATCTGATGAGACTAAGAATGCACGTACTGACTGAGTAAAATAATTGCCTTGTGCTCACACGACTCTCGAGATTGACTCTTGATTAGGGGAGAGCAAAGTTGTCATGTTCTATGGTTGTCAGAAACTAAATCCCTTCTTGTCTAATCAGGGAAGTTAATTCCTCCTTGAACATTCGAGAAAGTTTCTAGCGAACTCTGAGCTACGCTGGCAAACCCAAAAATTAAGTCTAGTATCGACAGTAGTAGACCTAGTTAACGTCTGGTCTAGGCCTTTACTGCTGTAGGTATTATTCCAATGCGCAGAGCCTATTGGGAAAATAGGAGCTACACTACATGGCGCCCAACGTGTTTGGAAAGGGCGATAAAACTAACGTAAGACATTTAGAGTAACTCAGTAGTGCTTTCTCACTCAGACCCCTTTTTCCATTATACTCCAAAGACGTCTGGAGTGGGTGAAAGGTAATATCCTCCAAAACCTCGCAGGAGGGAACTCCTATGTATGGTTCTTGGTATAGTCAACGTTGAAGGATAAAAACATTCCCAAAATATTGTGCATCTAATCTCTGTTTCCATAAAGAAACCTGATCTGCAAACAAACATAATACCATCCTGTCTGTAAAATGGCAGAGAGTGATGATGAAAGAGAGGCAGTTAGATTAGCAACTGAACTCGCAGATGCTGATGCTACCATGCAAGCAGCAGACCCGAATATAACACTCATTCCGGTCATTAAAAGGAGATCTATAACCTTAAAACTTATAGAAAATGGACTGACACCTAGAGGTGGCACAGTCATATTCGTAATCGAGGCACACGAATATCGGCAGACAGAGGTATACTATTCATGGATACATTTTCCAGCAGCAAATGCTGTAACAAAGTACTTCCACTATTACAAAGTAGAGGAACCTCCTGAAACGTACACTCCTTTCGAGGAGGTGGAAGTACCACTCAAATTCCAAGAGCATTTGCTCTTATTTGATGGCGCCCTAATACATAACAATCACATTACAAGGCTCGGTCCTTTAGGAAGACCAGGAGCAACGTGGCCGGTCTTAGCCGGATACACACCACATCCAGACATCGAAAGAATGCCTGCAGCAGAGCTGTTAATACAGCTAAAACAACTACTAAAAATTCATAGACAATTAGTTCAGTATGTAATGCGGACTTCAACAATTCAGCCAGCGATTAAACTTCCACAGCTGACCCCTCACCAGGGGAACACAAATAAAATTACACCACAGAACATCCAATCCTGCCTAGGTAAAGTTCCAGCTAAACGGGAACAGATACCATTCTGGTTGGCACAGAAAATCACCCAAATAGAGGCGGTGTTTCCTGACACCACCCCATTAGAAAAACACAGGATTCTGACTATATGTCTCCCAATGGGAATCGCACCACACATTGAGGACTGTGACACTTGGGGTACAGTCTTTGCTTCCATCTACACAAAAACGCACGGTGTTCCATCCATTTCGGTAATACCAGATGTGCTAAAACAAATTCAAGATGAATACGGTCCAGAACCTGCTTTAACTCTTGGTATGAAATTACTAAAAGACTTCAAGCAGGTCTCGGCTATATTATTAGCCAACATAAAAGGTGAGGCAGCAAACGTGGCGATCCGCCAGAGGTTAAAAGAGACAGATATAGCAGACCAACCAGCTGAAATTGCCAGAATCATAGAAAAATCCTATGAAGAACTAGGCAGAGATAGTCTAGGTGGAATACCAGTAAAACCGCAACTGACTACAAGTCCAGAAAAAATATTTTTTAATAATAATTCACCAAAAAAGAACTGGGATGGAAACAAACAATCCAATCCTAAAGAAAAGAAATTCCAGTCCCGAGGGAGGTCTCCCAGGCGAAGAGAGAAATCTCCAAACCAAAGACAGAGGTCACCGCAGAGTGACCCCTCTGGGAATAGATATAACCTTAGAAATAGGGATAATATTAAAAAACCTGATAGATATCAAGACATTGATACACGTCCCTCTCAATCTTTTCAGACTTCCTCGCAGAAATCGGAAAGAAGAGGACGATCAGAAGAGCACGCCAAGTCCAAAGACAAGGAACCTGCTCAGCTAAAAAAGAAATTACAATTTCCAAAAAAGAAGGTAGCCAGTATCAAGGTAGTTAAAAATGCCGAGAATACTGAGGACACAACTGAAAAACGGAGAATGGGCTCAGACAATGCTAGACAGCGCAGCAGAGGTGAGCATAGCTCGCAAAGTCCTTATGATTCATCTGGAGACAGTGGACACGAATGAATACCTTCAAGTGGAAACTGCAGACACCAGAGTTAGCAAGCCCCACAAGATATACGAGATAACATTACGTATAGAGGGAGATAAGACTAGGAAAATAAGGGGACTATTTTGGGATAACCTCTCAAAGGGTTATGACATCCTTCTAGCTGAAAAAGATTGGCCACCAGAGTTTGTCAGGGAGTGCCCTCATGGCGAAGAAGTAATTATGCCTGCCTTCTCGAATCAAATCCCGATTCATAAAAAATACACACTTGCTAGAAAGTGGGCAGTGGCCTTAGCACCTGCTTTATATAAAAATCATGTAGGATGGGATGAGGACTCCCCTCCTCACAAAATCCAGTTAAAATCACAACCTACTGCACAAAGGCAGTACCCAATTAAGCAAGAAGCTAAAAAACAGGTAAATGAAATACTAGATCAGCTAGAATACCAGGGGGTGATTGAAACTTGCACCTCACAAATGAACAATCCTTTGTTTCCGGTCTCCAAACCAGACAATTCATATCGTCTAGTTTTGGATTACCGACACCTTAACACATGTTGCAAAACCTTTGCAGTGCAAAACTCACACAGTGCTGCACTAATGAATAACATAGTGCGCAAAAAATACAAAACAACCTTGGACATCTCCAATGGATTCTTTTGTCAAAACATAGCACCAGAGAGCAGATCTTTAACTGCATTCTCAGTAAATGGCACTCAAAAGCAATTCTGTCGGTTAGCCCAGGGGTACAAGAACAGCCCGGGGGTATTCTCAGCGAGAGTAACAGAATTACTACAACTATATGATGATGAAGCATTATCTTATGTCGATGACATTTACTTAACAGATGATGACTTGGAGACTCACTTGAAAAGGGTGAACACCATAATACTTGGGTTCGCTGCAGAGGGTTACAAATTCAACTTTAAAAAGTCCAGAATTGCCCATCTGACGGTCCTATTCTTAGGATATGAGTTATCAAGTGAAGGCAAAAGCTTGGCTGACAATTTCCTAGAGAAATGTGCCGTAATCCAAGCTCCTAAAACACTAAAAAACCTACAGTCAATTCTAGGTTTCCTAAATTTCGGAAGAACATACATTGCAAATTACGCAGAAAGGGTCAAACCCCTTTATGATCTAATTAAACCAGACTTTAAAAGATCTAATTGGACTCAAACACACACAGAAATTTTGAGATCCTTACAAACAGACATGCTAATTAAAACAAAATTAGAAACACGTGATAACACACGCAATCTTGTGATTCGAGTCATCCCAGGGAGATGCGGATTCACATACCTGACTTCTAATGACGGAGAAAAGGTACCAATTGCATTCAAATCACACTTATACACTAAGGCTGAAATGAAATTTAGCCCAACGGAAAAAATTCTTACAGCAACACAGACAGCTATAGCAAAAGAACGAGCCCTGCCACAAGGTAAACGAATAATAATCGTGACACCAATACCAGCCTTAGAGGCGGTAACAAAGGCAAGCATTCCAAATGCTAAAGCACTCCATCCAAGATGGATACAATGGGCTAACTCTCTTGCTGCAACAGACGTGGTGTACGAATTTGATCCTTATTTAAAAACACAAGAATTTCTCCAATATGAATTTGAATGTCCTCCGCCAACCGAAATTCTGCCTCTAGATCACTACGGCTGTATAATATATACAGACGGATCAGCACAACCCGCAGTAGGGGGTAAACAAGCTTACAGTGCTGCGTGCGCGATTGTTAAAGGTCGTTGGCACGAAGGGAAATTTAAACCAACCCTCACTAAAACACAATCCCTAGGAGATTGTACAGCTCAGCGAGCTGAACTACTAGCATTCAAGATGGCGCTTGAAAATACCGATCGAGAATTCCCCACACTCATAGTGTGTGATTCGTATTATTGCGTTCAGTCTTACAATGAATACTTGCAGATCTGGCTTCAGAACGGTTTCAAGGATGCGAAAGGTGGCACAATCAAGCATAAAATGCTCTGGGAACAAGTAGCTCTTTTACAAAAAGAACTACCAAAGACTCACGTGATACATACACTGAGTCATCAACGTGATGGCGTTCACGTTGCAGGGAATTCATTGGCTGATGAGGCCGCGAAGGCAGCTGTGCAAACGGCTTCCGTAGCTGCCGTCACCAGGTCAAAAACAAAAATAGACAGCGAAATATTACAAGCTGTCAGCGCTTCAGAAAAGGATTCGATAGAACCACTCCCTAAAGGCTTTCCAGTAAAATACTCATACATAACTGATGCAAACAATGTTCCTTTTGCTCAAATCCCTGGAGTGGGGGATAGGGCAATTCCAAACATGGAACATAGGTTAGGACTAATAATAGCGGCACACGAAGGGCTTGCTTCTATCCATGCTGGCGTCTCAGCCACAGTATCATTATTAAAACAGAGATACTGGTGGCCACAAATGAGAAGACAAACGAGGAACTATGTTCTAGCATGTGAAATATGTCAAAAAATGAAAGTATCAACGGTGAGACGTCCAGCGCAGACGCCCCTTCTAATCTCGGATAAACCATTAGCCTGTGTTTATCTAGACCACTGCGGTCCCTTACAAAGGGATGGTAACTATAAATATATCTTGGTCGCAGTGGACTCATGCACGAGATTCATATGGATGTGGCCCCAGCGAACGGCTGACGCCAGAACTGTTATAAAAGATTTGCGAGTCTTTATCGGCACATACGCAATTGGCATGCTGCATTCGGACAATGGTCCTGCTTTTAGCTCTCGGGCTTATAAGGAGGCCATGGTCAGCATGGGCGTGCAATTGCGGTACTCTTGTCCATTTCACCCTGAGGGGAACGGAATTGTTGAAAGAAAAAACCGTGACATAAAGCATTCTATAACGGCAAAGGTATTAGGTTCGGGAGCTGGGTGGGTCAAACATCTAATAAGTGTCCAACGTAGTCTAAATAACTTGCCAAGAAATTCTCTGAAGGGATTCAGTCCGTACGAATTATTATTTGGAACTAGGATGTTGATCTCTGACCTTGATAGTCAGACTTCAGTGGTTAAAGAAAAAAGCTTTGATGTCAAAGACCGTTTGGCTATTTTGCAGGACTTAAACAAAACAAGAAAAGACCTGAGCAACATACAGTTGAAACAACAGCCAACGACCACTGAAGAATCACCACCTGTCCGAGCAAGACCTGTCTGGATTCCAAAAGTCGGGGATCTAGTCAGGGAAAAGATCGCGGTAAAGAAGGAATTTGGGCCTTCCTACAGAAAAGCAGTTCCTGTCTTGTCTGTCAACGGGACAAGATCAGTTGTACTACCGCCACTTGCTGGTAAAAAGGAGAACCGAGTTGTATCCATCGACCTGGTAAAACCACAACATGTGGCCGATAACAAACAGTAGGCCAAGTGGACTCCCAATAAGTAGCAGAACACCAAGGTTTGCTACCAGTACAGAGGTCCTAACGAAGAGGCTCATCACATTCGAAACGCCTACAGAAGAACAACAAGGACTATGCAACAATGCAATAGAACTCAGACCTCTGAAAACCCAAATAAAAACATTTAGCAGAGACACACCAATCTATAATGAAGTACCAGGTGACAATCCAAGAAACAAAAATCCTGAAGCAATTGGAACAATTGACAGAACTGCATCCGGCTACTTCATCAACTTCGATGATTCCTCTGAAAGCCTCAGTGAATCAAAGACACAGCCATCATCACAATCCTTTAAAGACAAAGCTAAGGAACTTTTGAACCAACTGAAAGAAACATATCTGATTTCTCCATGGATTGAATTTTGGGTGGGTTTTGGTGCATTTATCCTCATACTTTGGCTCATCATGGTATTAACTTTGGGACGCTTCATTGAGGGAAAATATGCTAAAATGGACACAGCAAGTCAGAACATCAACTTGGTCCTCAAACCACACACATCTTCACACGTCGAGAAAAGAGAACTTTCTTCAGCCAACTTCACAGCCAATCCTATACCTGGTGGGGTAGCCTGGGACAACACTGACTATGAAATTTATGGTCCGGTCGAGATCCTGAAATATCCACACCAAATCAAGATCTCCTTGAGTGACTTTGCAAAACCAAACTCATTTGCTGATGATTGGGACTTCGAAAGTATTAATAACATGATGTCTGACTTAGTAATGTCTGCTAAATTTACAAAACATGATTATTTGCAAGGTTCTACAAATTATGATAGTATGTATTGCTATAACCATTATGGTAACCATTTTTTACATAAATCTGCACAACCTAGAAATGTTTTAAGTTATAATCAATGGGAACATTGTGCTACACCTCCAAAAGGAAGCTCTAGAACCGTATATGACAAATATTCATATTTTTCAGGTTTTAACATAAGTAATGCTGAAACATTTTATTTTAAATTGTCAAACAAGACAGGGATGAAAACCATGATAACCAACACAAAATTGATATATTCAGATTCATTCTTTGAAAAAATGAATACATTTGGATTTGATTATTGGGACAAAAATGTTGATTTGAAAAGTGTTTGGGGTACAAAAGAATGGCAAGTACAGGGTATAGAAGCTTTGTTTAGAGCCTGCATGATCCCAGAACAAATGATATTTTTAAATGACACTGTTCAACAAACCACCTGTCTTGGCTTAGCCAAAATCAAAGATTTAATTAAACCGTCTATTCCAAAGCCAACAATGTTTAGCAATAGCTCTGATACAGATGAAGAGATAGACGTAAACCATATACTAAACCAAAACAGAACACATCCTGATTGGAAACAATGGTTGATCTGGCCCACAGATACAAATAACTGTCAAGATAGATTCCTGAATAAAACACAGGGTTTCAAAATGACCAGGCCAGACCCTAGATATCCCCAAAGACATCACCCAGGGATAATAACAACCTACAGTGTGGGCAAATTATGCCTTCAATGGCTACAAACTTCCACACTGCCTGAAATTAAGCAACACCTAACTTTACTTACTGATGGTGCTGACTTGCGTGATTTCATAATGGGACCACGCAAACAGCGTCAAAAGCGTTTCATAGCAGCCTCTGTATATGCAGCATACAATGAGGCCTGGAAGGTTACTCAAATTGAGACAGCAGAAAGAATACGGGAAATTGACCGTATTAATTTGGAAAAATCACTATCTGTAGTGGACAATGGGTTAATGACTCTGTCCTCCAGAATTTTTTCATTGGACAGCATTGTGTCTTCAGCAATCGATATATTATCGCAAGACTTACTGTTATTACAACATGGTCAGTCACAATTGCGTTCCATTGTACAGCTTGGCTGGACATTACAAAATCTGCGTTCAGGCTATGTGCCTTGGCGTTTAATCAACACAACATCACTATTCCAAATCTTTAACCTTACTGAAAGACAAATCGGTATGGCGCAAAAGGGTGCTGATTATACAATCTTGAGCATTGAAAAACTAGAAAGATTACCAATGACAATGTCAGAACGACCTGTCAGTGAATGGATAATCCACGGAATCATAAATATTCCAATCTCAACCTTCAGGTTTCAATACTGCCAAAAATATATACAGGCTGGCATGTACGAGAAATTGGGAAAGGGGTACCTTAAAACAACTTGGAACCTGCCCTATTCACATGCATGTGTCAGTAATAAAGGACAGAAAGTGTTTCTTAGTGGCAACAATTGTGCTATGTCACTAAGCGGCACGCTTCTGTGTAACGGTATTAGTTTGCACGGAGCCTGTGAAGGGAATTCATACAACCTTTCATGTCACCAGCAAGGCGCACCTGCAACTGAAATAGAACCATTCTTTCAAAGACTCTATAATGGGAGTTACATTCTTATTGTAGACCGCAGATGTTGTAGTCTTATGCCCGGGACTCCTTATCTAGTCACTACGACGGCGAAGGTCAAGTGCTGTGGACGTTCTTTATTCCCCAGCTCCTTTCCAGACAGGGAGGCAAGGGCATGGCCCAGTTTGAAAATTACTTCTATTCGAATAGATACTTTAAGCAGAATGAAAACAGTGCTTCTTCAGACGCCTACAAGGCTCACGTCATCAAAAGAAACGTATGATCTACAAGTCGCAAGGACGACTGCAGAGATACATACATTATTATCAACTAATTCCCCCGTACATTTCGCGGAAATCCTGAGCGAAATCTTAAATATTTCTGACACCAATGGGATCTCAGGGGTATTTAAGACAGTATTTTCGATGGCATTAACACCATTCAAAGCCATACTGGGTATTTTTCCAGATTTCGTCCATTCGATTTTTGGCGGACTTCCCCTGATCCTGGGACTAATTGCAGGAATCCTATTCTTAGTCCTTATTTTTCGTTATGGCAACCCATGTCACAGATCAAACTTTCGCGACAATGGAAGATACGATCCTAGCCATTGGATACCGGGACCGGATATCAAAAATCCTGGGACTCTCCCGGCTTAGAGACCTAAACATGACTTGGTTTCTATCATTTCGACCAATGTGGCAAAGGTGTGTTTTACCTGTACTAAGGTGTCTGCTATGCGGAGAAGAATGCGTGTTAGACACCTGTCTGACGCTACAATCGGATGCGCCAGTGGATGCAGATACACTGTTGGTTCCTACCAAGGTTCACGCTTTGTGCTGCCCTCAAAGGCTGCCAATCCTGATGACGGCATTCCTGGAATCTTCACCACTGCGATTGAAGAGTAGTGAAGTTCAAGATGAAAGCAGCATCGAACAGGTACGACCTTCTGTCAGCAATGCGAATCAGAATGTCAATGCAGACAATCATGCGCACGAATGCATGGTTACCCCTATTTCCGACTTAGTGGAACTTTCCCATGAAGCTGTTGACAGTTTTTTCGAAAGCCTGAATGATATGATGTTCTCTCCAGAACAGAAATAGAGACTTTTGAGCAAGCTCGCACACGGCGTTCCCTGAATTCGGCCTTCAACTTTAAAAATAAAGTCACATGAACAATTCTTCCCACCAGTTCACGGACAACAATTTTTTAGCAGCCCCAAATTATTTTTCACAAATTTTTCGGGACACTTATCTTCTGCTTAAAGTAAGAAACTATTCCTAGAGAACTAAGATTTCTATTTTTAGATACTTTATAAACTTTAGTTGCCCGCTGGGATGTTCACAAATATTTTATTATGTGATGAGATGGTCTCGAACTTCCTTTCTGTATAGCTATATTAAGAGCCATTTCATGTGTATTTTTCAAATACCAAATTAGCAATAATGCATACAAATGCGTGTTTACTTTTGCATTTAATTCATAGCTTAAGTGCATACAATATATATGACTGCAATTTTTCAGTATATTTGAAAATTTCAAAATGCATTTATGTATTTTGGGGTGGTAAGGTATACACTATACTCTATAGTATGTTGTACTATGTTATACTATGCATAGATTAGTAAATATGTCCATAGTTAGCGTGGAGTGGGTGTCATGTATTCCTATAGGTTCTGAATCGATCCCCCTATTCCTGACCCTATTCTGGTTAAACTAACTATCGAGTTAACTAACAGTCAGCCCATGAGGCAAGAACAGCCCCCATGATGCAGATACCGTTATCTGACGCAGTCACACTACGGCACAGGAACGTGTTATCTGATTAGGTCATAACGCTTGAGATCTAATTAGACAAGCGACATTCCTCCAGCCCCTGATAAGGCATATGACGTTCTCATAACAAATCAAACCTATGACAACCTGGAAAATCCGTGCGGCCATTGTTTTGATTTCACAGAGAACTTTAGTAAAGAATGTGCTAACGAGCAAGTCGTATGACATCTTTATTGACGTATCTATGTCCATCCTTACGTCAATCTCGGCACCTTTAAGGTATAAATATTGCCGATCTTGCCCTATGCAAACACACGCGTGGTGACAAGACGGAGCAGCCATACTTGCCGAAGCCGAGAGCAGAAGCAGACCCCGCTGGCAGCAGCCCCGCCTTCCTGACGCGCTGAGAGACGCGCTGCTATCTCAAGCCGGGAGACCCAGCACCGGCGTTTCTGGGCAGCCCTCGCAGGCAGCCTGGAATATCGAGAGCAGAGAAAGAGATACCATTCCTCATTCATCCTAACTTCCAGGTACAGAACTGAATAACCCCTCACAGAGAATTCTTTAGTTATTCACTTGGCAAAAACAAACTTAACTTAAACTGTAACTTTCTATTCCCGCCCACGCATTAGACTTAGGTCAGGTACACGGGGTAGGCGTATTTAGAAACACCAGTTGAGTACGTTTAGTCAAATGTATATGTGTATGTAAATATATTTTAATCATTTTAAACATCATATGGCTCAGAAACCATATCAATGTTTTTACAGTATTATTTTATACTATTGCTTTTAATGTATGCACTTTACTTAACTATAAGTATTGCAATAATATCGATCCATTTCTCATGTATGAGAAAAGAGACTGATCAATAAATAACACCTTTTTATTGAACACGCCCGTCTCTTCCTTTTCTCTACAATCTGATGAGACTAAGAATGCACGTACTGACTGAGTAAAATAATTGCCTTGTGCTCACACGACTCTCGAGATTGACTCTTGATTAGGGGAGAGCAAAGTTGTCATGTTCTATGGTTGTCAGAAACTAAATCCCTTCTTGTCTAATCAGGGAAGTTAATTCCTCCTTGAACATTCGAGAAAGTTTCTAGCGAACTCTGAGCTACGCTGGCAAACCCAAAAATTAAGTCTAGTATCGACAGTAGTAGACCTAGTTAACGTCTGGTCTAGGCCTTTACTGCTGTAGGTATTATTCCAATGCGCAGAGCCTATTGGGAAAATAGGAGCTACACTACAATATTATAGCTGAGACCTGTTTGAAATCTTTATGTAATTTCATACCCAGATTTAAAGCAGGCTCTGCCCCTTATTCATTCTGAATCTGGACGTCTGGTATTACCGCCATAGACGGCACACCATGTGTTTTTGTGTAGATTGCAGCAAAGACTGTACCCCAAGTGTCACAGCCCTCCAGGTGTGGTGCAATCTCCATTGGTAAACAGATTGTTAAAATCCTGTGTTTCTCATGAGGAGTAATATTGGGAAATACTGCCTCTATTTGCGTAATTTTTTGAGCTATCCAGAATGGAATTAGTTCCCTTTTTGCGGGCATTTTACCAATGACTGATTGGATAGTCTGTGGTGTAATTTTATTTGTGTTCCCCTGTTGAGGTGTTTGTTGTGAAATCCATATAGGAGGTTGGACTGTTAGAGTCCGCATGATATATTGAACCAATTGTCTATGTATTTTGATTATTGTTTTAGTTGAACTAATAGTTCTGCATCTGACATTCTTTCAATGTCAGGATGTGGTGTATAGCTGGCTTATACCGGCCATGTTGCTCCTGGACTACCTAGTGGACCGAGCCTGGTAACGTGATTTTGATGTTGTAGGGCGCCTTTAACCCAGAGCGCATGCTCTAGGTATGTTAATGGAATTTCAACATCCTCGAAAGGAGTGTATTCGTTGGAGGTTCCTCTATTTTGTAAAAGTGGAACACATTTGTGTTTGGATTAACTTTAGGGAAAGCAATCCATGAGTAGAATACCTCTGTCTGCCGATATTTGTGTGCCTCAATGACAATTACCCTGCCACCTCTTGGTGTTAAGCCATTTGTTATAAGCTTTATAGTTATGGTTTTCCTTAAATTTTCCGGGATGATTATAGCATCCGCATCGTCTTCATTAAAACCTGTAATGTCAAGACCTGTGGCCATATTGCCTGAAGTTTCACTGTTTTCAGTATCACTATCTGACATTCGCTGACTGAAATTTTTGCAAAGAAAGTTTCAAGGAAACAAAGATAAGGTGCACAATATTTTGGAACACTGTATCCTTCAACGTTGAACAATCCAAAAACTAATACATAGGATTTTCTTCCTACTCAGTTTCGGCAGATATTATCCTTTTACCCACTCCAGACATCTATTGGAGTATTTTATGGGGAAAAAGGGGTCTCTTGTAGTGTAGTTCCTATATTCCCAATAGGCTCTGCGCATTGGAATAACATATCCTATAGAGTTGACGTAGGACTTAGGTCAACTCGGTCTCTATCGAATATATTA
Source organism: Lissotriton helveticus (assembly GCF_964261635.1). Taxonomy (NCBI): domain Eukaryota; kingdom Metazoa; phylum Chordata; class Amphibia; order Caudata; family Salamandridae; genus Lissotriton; species Lissotriton helveticus. The sequence goes on along the minus strand of NC_136063.1, from coordinate 1,628,509,735 downwards.
GACTTAATTGTGAGTGCCAGCTAGCTCGGAGGTCACTAGAAACGTTCTTGAATAAACAAGAAGGGATTAGTTTCTGACAACCGCATAAACATATCAACTTTGTTTCCCAAGAATAAAACGTATCTTCAGAGTCACGGAAACAATAGATAGATATTTTACTCAGCCAATCGTGCATGCTTCGTTTCATCAAAGTTGCAGAGAAATAGAGAGACGGGCATTTTCAATAAAAGGTTTATTGAACAGTCTTCTTTCTCATGCAGAGGAAATGAACTGCTATAATCGTAATACTGGCTGCAAAGTATAATGCGTACAGCGAGAAGAGTGTTATAAAATAATACTGTAAAAGCATGGTATGGTTTCTAAGCCATAAGATACATACATAAATAAGAATTACTAAAAGTACTCAACTGGTGCTTCTAAAATACACCTACCCCAATGCACCTAACCTAAGTCTAATACGAGGGAAGAAGTAAGTATGGTGTAGCATAGGTTTAGTTTCTTTGCCAAGAATCTATCCAAGATTTCTCTTAGGGTCTAATCAGCTCCGTACCTTGGTTTAGAATGAAGGAGGTCTGGTATCTCTCTGTCTCTGGACTCGATTTCCCAACACCCCGCAAGGGGAGCTTGGAAGCACTGGAGCTGGGTTCTCAGCGAGAGAAAGGACAGCCTCTCTGTCAGTGCGTCAGCTGGAGGGTTGGCTTCCTTCGGCACTTGCTGTAGCGAGCTGCGTCTGGCAAGTAGATAGTCGAGCTGCTCCGAACCACCGTCTGTTTGCTAGGGCAAATGTAGGCATATTTATACCTTGAAGGTGCCTGGTTTGACGTAAAGTCGGGCATAATAACGTCATCAAAGAACCCCAAGGGAATGGCAGTTCTTTGAAAACTCCATGATTCCTAGGACAAATCAATATTCAAGCAAGGGGATGTCCCTGACTGCTGAAGCTGAGTTTTCCAAGAAATTGTTGTGACTTTTCAGAACTAGTGGAAGTATCCATGCCTGTATTTGGACTGCATGGGCTATGTCTAAATATGGTTATGATTTCTATGCCTGTATAGGGACAATGTGAATTATACCTATATGTGGCATGAATCGGGAAAATTACACTAGGGTCCTAAAATGCTATACAACAGTACTTTTTAAATTTAAAATGAATTAAACATACAAAAACGAATTTCCAATTAACAAAGTGCATAATTAATACAATAATGTATTCATATCAATTTAAATATATTTTATTTAAAACATTGAACATCCAGTTCCCAAATAAATCCTACAACTTGAAATTAAAATGTATTACATAATTTAAAAAATGCAAATAAATGGGAAACATCCCTTACCCTGCAGTCACAACAATGGCCTGCCTTTACGACGCAGTCACTACCCCAACTGCGAAGGTACTATGTGTTACTTTACTACACTAGTCATTAAAATGACTTGCTTTAGGGGGCACGTTGTTGGACTTTTAAGTCCAACACCTTCCCTACTGTTGTGTAGACTGAAGTTGGAATAGTAATATGTACTATTCTAAAGTCTAGCGCCCCCTAAAGCAAGTCATTGTAATGGCTTGCAAGGTAAAGTACTGCGTTGTCACATTGCAGTCGGGTAGTGACTGCATTGTAAAGACATGCGGGTTAAATGCATGCTGGGTTCAGTCATACAACCCAAATAAATGAATACTGATAAACATTTAAATGATCAACATACTAATAAAAACACCTTAACATATAATGAAAATGCACTACCAGCCACCAAAATTGGACCATATCATAAATGTTTTCTAAAATACAAATGAAAATAAAATTCTCATAAAAATAAAAACAATTAAGAATTCAAAATATTACAATAAACGAAAATAGCAAAAAGGACATCGAAGTGAACAATATTTTCACTTTCAATAATATTTTTAAGGAATTAACAAAATATTATCTTCTTTGGTAACTTTTCCATAATATTTTTGTAGTTACAGTATTTTGACCACTATTTTACGCTCAGATGATATTGTGGGATCAATATATCCGTTCAATATCCTTAACCATTCATGTGGGGTATAATTTTTATCAGTATAAGTGTAAAAACATTGGATGGTGGGACTTTTTGATGTTTGTCAAAAGTTGTGGAGTTTTATGTCACATAAAAGTGAAGATATTGATACCTGTGAACATATAATATTAACATAAATCAGAGTTTTGCTTCCAATTATTCTACAAAATCCCTATAAACACTGCATCCACTTTATTGTTTGTGGGAGAAGAGTCTACCAAAAATCAGTTAATGTCATATACCCCATGCTCAAGAAATGTGAGGGAAAAAACGAGGGGTGAAGTCTACGTTATTGTGAGATTACCATGTTGTGTACAAAAAATGTTATAAATCAAAATACATCATGTTTAGTGCTATCTCTCAGCCAACCAGGTTGAGGGAGGTTTATCACTCAGTATCAAAAACCTAAGGATGAATGGATAATGATACTAAATGCCTGTGTTATGTTTCCATATAGCCAAGGGGCAACACTTATTGCGGTGGTGGTTCCTTTATATGAGTGCCAGGGCTCCGCACCTATCTCTATTTATTACCTTTAATTTTGCGAATAAAGAATTCTGAAAAACATACATTTATGGGATCACTCAGCTCCTCACTATAAGTGAAGGTCAGGGGGTCACGACAGTTTTATGCACATATGCTGGTACGCATCTGCCAGACGTCGCAGGTTTAGCTGGGCTGGCCTGCTTTCAGCCCTGGCTTCTGAGGCCTGTCAGGCTGTAATGCCACACCTCCCACTGAAATAAGAAGACTTCGCAAATAAAATGCAGCTGGACACTTAAGCCCTTCGTTGCCTATTACTGCTTGTCAATCAATGAAGAGACACCCATTTGTCAAAGCGTCCTGGCAATTGCGCTGTGAATGCCTGGAAAGCAATGGGTGGGCGAGATTGCACGTAATTAGCGTCATCGTCAGTGACGCTATTCACACACTGTAAACAGATTCACTGCGCATGTTTTAGCTAAACAGAAACATATTCAGTGTATCTGCTTCGTGATCAGTGCGTAATCAGTGCTACTGGCAGGGATGACATAAAAGTAAAGAGCAGGCAGGCAGGTGGGATGCTTGCAACGAGGGCTGCTGTGAGGGTGGTGTTCTGAGTATTTCATTCACAAGCTCAGCTGCCTCAGCCTTATTAGCCTATACTGACCGCTCTGTGTCCTCTTGACCTTTGTACTGCCACACTGCCATCCAACACAACGTGTTGATTGTTGCTCCCTCTTTTCCCAGTCCAGCGGAAATGTTTGAAATACGTTTCTCATTGTTGTGAATGCCTGGCTGCCCTCAGTAAAATCTTCTGTGCGCTTTCCGTTATATTTGTGCGCTTTAAGTGCTATTTCAAACATATTTTGTATGAACCAAACGTGAAAAAGTGTAGAAAATACTTTAACATTAATACAAATGTTGTCATTAATATTTGGAATTGTTTCAATCTAGTGTGTAGTAGCCTGTTAAATGATGTATATGAGGGTGTGTGAAGGGGCCACTAAACTGAATTACTCAAATAAAACGATTCACAATGAAGTACAGTGATATGACTGAGATCACAGAATGTGGTCAAGTGAGAAAGCTTTGATGTGCCCCGAGGTCTTTTAGTCTATCATTGTGCAACTTAGCCACTAGACATATCTTCTCCATCCTATTGAAAAGCAAAGCACAGTACTTTTTGTTCATTTTTATAGGAACTATATAGTACACTATTTTAAATACAAGATGCTTTTCTAAAAAGAAAAGTGTGGAGTTATGTGAGTGATGGACACTATTTGTATGTTTTATACAGCACACAATTTTACGTTTCAATGGGACAATCCTACTCCTCAACTTTAGGCTGCACCCCTCAGGGGGCCAGCATTGCTTAAAAAACAAGAAAACCTTTCATAGTATGCACATGTTCTTTTAAAAATGGATATAAAACGTTATGCGTTTTTATCAGGTCTTTAATAGAAATGTGCTGAAAGCCTTCAATCAATCAATCATTTGTAAAGCACAATACATACCTGTGAGGGTCTCAAGGTGTTGGGGGGGGGGGGGGTGGGGAGGGGGGCCTACTGATCATACAGCCAGGTCTTGAGTATTTATTTTATTTATTTAAAAGGTTTTATGTAGCGCTGGCTAGACCCGGAGGTATCAGACCATAGTTGCAGGTTACATCGTTATAAAGGTTACACAGTTGTTAGAGCATTGCTACATAGTTACATGTAAGGGCGAGATAGACAATAATGACATATACATAAGGGAAAAAGCAGGCAAGGGGAGAGATTCAGGGGATGGGGGTTGGAGCAGAGGAGGTAGACAGAGAGTGAAGGAGGGAAAGAGGAGGGGAGGGTGCGAGACACATCATGGAAAGAGGAGGGGGAGGGTGACAGGGACACAAACCAGTAGACGAGTCAAAGCTGCGTCCAAAGTCCAGTAAGTTGTGATTCCAAGGGAAGTGGTATATTTTCCCCATCTCTGTTGCGAGAGGTTCCCTTTACGCAGTGGACTCTCTCAGAGGGGTCTCTGTCTCCTGAAGGTCAGCAGGTATTGGGTCTGTCGCAGGCTCAGTGGGAGGGTGTTCCATGTCTTGGCGGCAAGGTGGGAGAAGGATCTCCCACCGGTGGTTGTTCTTCGGATGCGCGGGACAGTGGTGAGTGAGAGGTCGGCGGAGCGTAGCTGGCGGTTGGGGATGTAGAAGGTAGGCTGGGCCGGTCTTGTGGAGTGCCTTGTGTGCATGGGTGAAGAGCTTGAAGGATATCCTCTTGTTGATGGGGAGCCAGTGCAGGTTTCTCAGGTGGGGGCGATGTGACAGTGGCGTGGTACGTCGAGGATCAGTCGTGCCGAGGCGTTTTGGATGCGTTGTAGCCGTTTGATGAGCTTGGTCGGGGCTCCCGCGTAGAGGGCGTTTCCATAGGCGAGTCTGCTGCTGGCGAGGGCCTGGGTGACTGTCTTTCTTGTATTTGTTGGGATCCATCTGTAGATCTTGCGGAGCATGCGGAGGGTGTTTGTTGGAACTGGCCCTTCTTGCAGGGTCATCCTCAAACTTTTTGCTTCTTCCTCCCTTATTTTTCCTGACCCGTGGCTGTTGGCAATAGGACTCTGCGCACTTTACCACTGCTGATCAGTGCTAAAGTGCATATGCTCTCTGTGTAAATTATTATTCTGATTGAATATACATGTTTGGCATATTTGTATCACCATGAAGTCCCTAGTAAAGTGCCAGGGCTGGTGATGACAAATGCTACTAGTGGGCCTGCAGCACTGATTGTGTCACCCACATGTGTAGCCCTAAAATGATGTCTCAGGCCTGCCACTGTGGTGCCTGTGTGCAGTTTAGAAACTGCCATGTCCTCCTAGTCAGTGTCCCCACTGACCAGGCCTAACCCGTCCCTTTTTGTGCACATCAGTCACCCCTATGGAAGGCCCAAGGTACCCCCCTGGGCAGGGTGCAGTGTATGTAAAAGGTAGAGCATGTACTAGTGCAGGTGACATACTCTGGTAGTGAATGGCAGCCATTTTCGTTTTTCACTATTGTAAGGCTATCTTGCTCCATAGATTAATATGGGGGATGCTGGCTACAGTGGTTAACAGCATTTCTTCCCATAGGAACAAGATAGGACATAAGTATCTAGTATCCCTGAACTCAGAATTTAATAACACATCTTTTAGGAAAGGTTGTTTTTAAATCCTGTGTTTGAGAACAGCACTTTTAGAAGTTGCTGTTCTCTTGTCTGACACGGCACTGCGTCTAGTATGAATAACTGTGGGGATAATCAGATTGTTCTAGCTGATGCTGTATCTAACTATGTAGTGGACCGGCCATCTGATCCAGTCCTGTACCATGGAGATGGAATAGCAAAAGACCCAACGATAGGACCAGAATTGGTTTTAAATCCTATCTGCAGTACAAATGGGGTAAAATCTTCTTTGCTTATTATCTCCTGGAATATTGCTGGGGTATGTAAAAATCTGAGGGACCCAGAATGGGCAGAATACATAGACTCCTGTGATTTTTGCTTTTTGCAAGAAACCTGGGCAATAGATATACCACACAGGATGGGGTATAAAACTTATGGTATTGAGGCTGTCCAAGCAGGTAGGGGAAGACCCTCGGGGGGTCTGATCATATGGGCCAAAGTCACGTTGAAAATTAAGATCGAAATAATTGACACGGGTTTATTAGACATCCTGGCTTTGAAAATGACATCTGCAAAAAATGAAGAATGTTACTTGATTAATATCTATAATAGACCTTCCATGCACTCTAAAAAATCCCTCACTATCGAAGTCTTAGATGACTTCTTAAAAAGGGTGGTTAGTGAGGTCCCGGTAATCATGGGTGGAGATATTAATTGTAACTTTGAACCCGTCCTGGGACTTGTGGACATTGTTGAGGAGGAAGACCTTGCTAATAACATCCCCCAACTTGAGAGCGCAAAATTTGTTAATTGCTCTGTATTGGTCGTACAATTGGTAGGTTTAACAATCGATCATAATCTCAGAGCATGTAATGGTCGTTTCCCCTCTGATCTGTCAAAATGCCCCACGTTTGCAAGGTCCAATATGACAAGTAATCTGGACTTTATATTTGTTTCACTAAGCATCTGGCAATATATGTTGGATTTTGTGGTGTCTATTAGGGGTGAGAGTGATCACTACCCACTAGAATTATTGATTGATGGTACTTTGTTCAGTGAAATACCTTCTTATGTAACAGCTGAGGTTTCCAACCTAAATTCATGTGATGAGCACTATGTCAGTAATAATAGGCGTGCGCTGAAATGGTGCCAAGTTCTTGATCACGAAAACGCACTGGCAAATGTATACTCAATCTTTGACTCAATTTTTGGGTCTTTAGATGATCAATTGTTCTTGCCCGAATGCTATGATAGTTTCATCGAACTCCACCATGTATTTTTTGAAAAATTAAAAATATGTCTGACAAAAATGCCGAAAAAAACCCATCAAAATGTGAGAATGGGGTGCCATGGAAAACTATGGTATGACAAGTCTTGTAGAGCAGCTAAAAGGGATTTATTGGTGGCAATAAAAAATAAATCGAAGGAGGATGTGAGAGTGGCTAGGGAATTTTATAAATCTACCCAAAATAGCGCAAGAAGAAGATGGGAGGAGACAATTTGGGCAGAGATGCTGATCGCAGCTAAGGCAAAAGACAATGTGGGGTTCTGGAGGTTGGTGGCCAATGGGTCCCATGCAGGTAGAGTTGTGAAGGATGTTTTTCTAGATGAGTTGACCTGGGTAAATCACTTCACATCTCTCTATAAACAATATGACAATGGGACAGATGGTACAACTTGGTCTTCGCCACAAATTGAGTGTATGAACTTCACAATTAGTGAGACAGAAAGAGCCATTGCTGATTTAAAAAGAAGCAAAGCCCCTGGCCCGACAAAATTCCAGGTGATTTGTATAAACACGAGGTGGAAGTTTGGGCCCCTTATATAAATCACTTGTTCAATGCCCTGTCTAGCAATTGTCAATTTCCAGACAGCTGGCGCGCTGCGGAGGTTGTTCTTATATTCAAAAAGGGCAGTAGGTCGGTTCCCTCGAACTATAGACCAATTAGTTTGATGGATATTTTGCAAAAGCTTTATTCCAAACACTTATTGTTTCGAATGAATGATTGGATCGAGGAAAATGCCATACTTACCAAATTACAAGCTGGGTTCAGGGGCAAGATCAGCACCATAGACCAGGTGTTTAGATTTTGTTGTTTATATTGGAAGTATGTGCTTATCAGGAAGGGTCGTTTGTATGTCGCCTTCGTGGACTTGAGGGCGGCTTTCGACCTTGTTCCTCGTAATCTGCTCTGGAGGACACTCAGTGAAGCTGGTCTTCCTGGATGCCTCCTGGCCCAAATAATCCATCTACATGACAGGAACCATGCAAATATCAGGTGGGGACCATGTGGAGAATTGACACGCGATATTCCCATAGAGCGTGGAGTACGCCAGGGATGCGTCCTGGCACCCACTTTATTTTCGCTCTTTGTAAATGACATCCCTGATTATCTGAGCAGTAGTCCCAATGATTCACCAAAACTTAGTGGGGAGTTGGTGCCGGCACTACTTTTTGCGGACGATACCATCTTGGTATCACAAACCAAGAAGGGTCTGCAAACTCTTTTGAACTCCTTCAGCATATATTGCATTAAGAAGGGCCTAGAGATAAATATTAATAAAACTAAATGTATGGCTCTAAACCCACCCAAGCCTGACAGGGGGACCTTAAGTTTGGATGGCCAAATTTTGGAAACAGTGGACAACTTTTCCTATTTGGGTGTAGTGTTGGATTCGAATCTAACATGGAAAAACCAAATAGAAAAAAGTAAGATGTCATATGCCCACAACGTTAGACCAATTATCAGTAAACTAAAAAATTGCTCAAGTAAAAGTATTACTCCTGCACTTGAGCTATTCAAATTCAAAACACAGTCCGCTGCCCTTTATGGGGCAGAGATATGGGGAGCTTGGTCGAAAGATAGCTTTTATGGGCCTGATAATAGATTCATGAGATCAATCGTAAGGGTCCCTAAAAGCACCCCATTGATTCCACTTCAAATGGATTTGAATTTCAAAAGAACTGATAACTATGCCACCTTAAGGCCATTAATGTTTTGGGTACGCCTATGGTCAACCCCTGAACTAATTGATTATAGGAAAGGACTCCAGGAGATATTGGGTCTTGATTCCCTGCATTCCATTGTATGGCTTAGGCATGTAAAAAAATGGTTCTTTATCCTGGGCTTATCACAGTTTTGGGAATGCCCGGAAGGGCTACCGTCTAATGCAAAACTCATGGTAAAACACATATTCTGGTCTTTCATCACAACCCGTCTAGTAAGCGGTAACAGTAACGGATCCCTTACCCAAAACTTCCTAAAGTTCAAGGAAGAGCCTTTTTTTGAGACTTTTCTGGACGAGATTGAGCCACCGCTCGCTAAGTCCCTATTCTTGAAGTTTAGGTATGGGAACCCTATGACAAGCTGTAATGTTGAACGCTGGACTAGGAAAAATGGGGACGGGGTCGACCCTACATTAGGGAAGTGTGTAATGTGCCCAGGCATGCACATGGAAGACGAGAGACATATCCTTTTTTTCTGCTCAGCGTATGGCAAAGCAAGGAAAAAATGGATCAAAGCCTTGTGCAATATCTTAGGAATAAGAACATGCTCCCAGGCGTATAGGATTGCAAAGACAAATACCCTACAAATTGTCGTATTTAGCATTAGCAAATTTCTCCTGTCAGTTTACTATGTAAGAAGGAGGGCTGGTCAACCATTATGAGCAGATAAATTTTGTAAATATTTTTGTCAATTAATATGGTGTAAGACGTTGCACTTTGAGGAAAAATGTAATTGGTGACACTCTTTTACTATGTATTTTATTGGAAATGGTACTAGCATTTTATAACACGATGTTTTTTTTTTAACCTGTGTATGCAACTTACTTGCTGTGTGCTAGGCCGTTGTTTTATATGTATCTTTTATGGCTGAAAAAGTCGAAATAAAGATTAAATTGATATCCTCTTGTTGATGGGGAGCCAGTGCAGGTTTCTCAGGTGGGGGCGATGTGACAGTGGCGTGGTACGTCGAGGATCAGTCGTGCCGAGGCGTTTTGGATGCGTTGTAGCCGTTTGATGAGCTTGGTCGGGGCTCCCGCGTAGAGGGCGTTTCCATAGGCGAGTCTGCTGCTGGCGAGGGCCTGGGTGACTGTCTTTCTTGTATTTGTTGGGATCCATCTGTAGATCTTGCGGAGCATGCAGAGGGTTTTGTTGGAACTGGCCCTTCTTGCAGGGTCATCCTCAAACTTTTTGCTTCTTCCTCCCTTATTTTTCCTGACCCGTGGCTGTTGGCAATAGGACTCTGCGCACTTTACCACTGCTGATCAGTGCTAAAGTGCATATGCTCTCTGTGTAAATTATTATTCTGATTGAATATACATGTTTGGCATATTTGTATCACCATGAAGTCCCTAGTAAAGTGCACTGGGTGTGCCAGGGCTGGTGATGACAAATGCTACTAGTGGGCCTGCAGCACTGATTGTGTCACCCACATGTGTAGCCCTAAAATGATGTCTCAGGCCTGCCACTGTGGTGCCTGTGTGCAGTTTAGAAACTGCCATGTCCTCCTAGTCAGTGTCCCCACTGACCAGGCCTAACCCGTCCCTTTTTGTGCACATCAGTCACCCCTATGGAAGGCCCAAGGTACCCCCCTGGGCAGGGTGCAGTGTATGTAAAAGGTAGAGCATGTACTAGTGCAGGTGACATACTCTGGTAGTGAATGGCAGCCATTTTCGTTTTTCACTATTGTAAGGCTATCTTGCTCCATAGATTAATATGGGGGATGCTGGCTACAGTGGTTAACAGCATTTCTTCCCATAGGAACAAGATAGGACATAAGTATCTAGTATCCCTGAACTCAGAATTTAATAACACATCTTTTAGGAAAGGTTGTTTTTAAATCCTGTGTTTGAGAACAGCACTTTTAGAAGTTGCTGTTCTCTTGTCTGACCCTTCTGTGTGCCTGGGCCTGTTTGTGTATTGACTGTCTGGTTTGAGAGTGACAGGGGCTGGGGATTCCCCAGGAGGCTGGCTGAGTCAGCCCTAGGCTGAGTGACTGCATTTGCAACTGGAGTAGCGGGAGGAGTTAGCACCTGGGCCTGAATAGGGCTGTGCCTGCCTTCCACAATGCTGGCTCCACCTCCTGCTGGGCGGCTGACGACCCTGCCCCTCACTCTGAAAGGAAAGAAGAAGCCAGCAAAACAAAGTACTCAGGAAACACCCAGAACTGGTTCTGACCGTGCTCAGGGCCCACATGCACAGAGAGAACAAAGACTTTAGGGGTATAAGTACAGGACCCCTGACAACAGAAAATCAGATCATCCTGGAATCAAGAAGGAACCTCTGCCAAGGAGAAAGCTGAAACTGAAGAAGGAAGACTGTCCTGCTGTTGCTCTGCTAGACTGACCTGCTGTTGCTTTGCTGCCAAGGAGAGGGGAAGGACTTTGCTTTGTGCTGTGTCCCCTTGCTTGAAGGAATCTCCATGGGCCTGAGAAGAGCTGGCTCCCTGTTCTGAAGTCCCAGGAACAAAAGGACTTCACCCCCAGCTTCCCTGAACTCTGATGAGAGAGTTCTGTCCTTCCTAGAGTGCTTGATCCAGTTGTGGGGCCTCTGGAAGTTGTACCTGTGCTGGGAAGCTTGAAACTAAGCTTGAGAGACTTTTGAAACTGAAAAGTGGAGCGCATCCCCGACAGTGCGATAAGTTTCCCGCCGCTACGAAGGTCGAGATCGTCGCAGCGCCTGACGCCGCTGCCAGAGCCATCGCATCCTTCGTTTGCGGGACGCACCAGACCGGTGCGGGAAAGTCGAACACCGCTGCGAGTGTCGTCGCAGAGCCTATCGTCGCTGGGTGAAATCGCAGCACCGCTTGCTTGTGGACCGCATCACGTCGCTGCGAGCATCGTCACAGAACCATCGCATTGAGGAGCTGCGAGAGAGATCACCGCTGGACCGCGCATCGTCGCCCCGGAGATCGTTGCAGCCCCTACGAGATCGTCGCATCGTGCCTTTGCAAAAACAAACTTCCTACAGAACCTACGCACCGGAATCCATACAAGTGGCCTTCCTCTCCATACAGACCGGATTCGTCGCAACACGCCCGCTGCTGCAGCGGGGTTGTCGCATCGCCTCCCCAGGGTCTCAGGAGCAACGCATCGCTTGTTTTCCACCGCACCAGCTTCTGCTTTTGGAACTTTGTTGCAACTAAAAGGTACTGTGAGTAAACGTGACGCAACTGTGAACTTTTCACTCATCAGTAGAGAATTCTATCGCAACGTAGAGAATTCTATCGCAACCTAAAGAATTTTTAACGCAACCTTAAGAACTCTTTTGAAACCATATTCTTGAACTGTGTATGTTGGATTTTTGTAGTTTTGGTCTTGTGTAGTTTAGATTAAAAATACCTTTATTTTTCTAAACTGTTGTGGAGTCAGTTTGTGGTGTTTTCACTGTGTTACTGTGAGTGTTGGTACAAATACTTTACGCATTGCCTCTGGTTAGGCTAGACTGCTCGTGCCAAGCTACCTAGAGAGTGAGCAGGGGTTATCCCAGAGGGTTATCTCCTTGCCCTGACTAGAAGCAAGGGTCCCTATTTGGACAGTGGTACCTACCTCTGCCAACTAGAGACCCCCAGTTCTAACAGTTTTGAAGCAGGAGGAGGAGATGGCGTTGACTTGCTTGGTCATTAAGAGCATTGAGTCGAGGATGATTCCCAGGTTGCGTGCCTGGTAGGTGGGTGTCGGGGCTGCCCCCAGTGCCGTTGGCCACCAGGAGTCATCCCAGGCCAAAGGGTTGGAGCTGAGGATGAGGACCTCCGTCTTCTCTGAGTTCAGTTTCAGACGGCTGGTCTTCATCCGGCCTTCATTCCTTCGTGGAGGTTGGCTTTGGCGGTAATGGGGTCCTTGGTGAGGGAGAGGATCAGCTGAGTGTCGTCGGAGGTTGTGCTGTCGGGCTACGTGTGTGAGCGGGGCCATGTAAATGCTGAACAGCGTCGGGCTGGGGGAGGATCCCTGGGGTACGCCGCAAATGATCTTTGAGGCTTTGGAAAGGAATGGGGGAGGCGGACGCTCTGGGTTCTGTCAGAGAGGAAGGAGGTGGCTCAATCCAGAGGCTTGTCTTGGTTCCCTGCCGCATGGAGGCGTGTGTGAAGTGTGCGGTGGCAGACGGTGTCAAAGGCGGCAGAGAGGTCTAGGAGGATGAGTGCTGCAGTCTCGCCGTTGTCCAGCAGGGTCCTGATGTCATCGGTGGCGGCGATGAGGGAAGTCTTGGTGCTGTGGTTGCTGCGGAACCCTGACTGGGAAGGGTTCAGGATTCTGTTTTCTTTGAGCTATCAGGTTAGCTGTCTGTTGACGATTTTCTCGATGACCTTGGCCGGGAAGGGGAGCAGAGAGATGGGCCGGAAGTTTTTGAGGTCTCTTGGGTCTGCCTTGGGTTTTTTGAGTAGGGCGTTGATCTTGGCGTGTTTCCAGATCTCTGGGAAGGTCGCGGTCTCGAGGGAGAGATTGATGACATTGCGCAGGTGGGGTGCGATGGAGCTGCTTGCTCTGTTGAAGACGTGATGCGGGAATGGGTCTGACGGAGAGCCGGAGTGGATTGAGCGCATGGTCTTGATGGTGTCATCGATGCTCACGCTGGCCCAGGCTAGCAGGGGGTCGTGGTTGATGGTGTGCGGAGGGTCTGTTGTGTTGCTGTCTGTTAGGGCTGTCTGGGTGTTGAAGCTGTCGTGGATGTCTGCTATCTTGCAGTGGAAGAAGGTGGCGAGGGAGTCACACAGGGCTTGCGACGGCGGGATGTCGTTGGTGTTGGAGCTGGGGTTTGAGAGTTCCTTCACAATGTTGAAGAGCTCCTTGCTATTGTGTGCGTTGTTGTCGAGGCGGTCTTTGAAGGAGGTCCTCTTGGCCGCCCTGATGAGGTGGTGGTTGTTGCGGATGGTGTCCTTGTGTGCTGCGTGGCTGTCCGGAGTTTGTTCACTGTGCCATTTCTTCTCTAGTTTCGGGCAGGCTTGCTTGGAGGCTAGGAGTTCTGGGGTTAACCAGCTGGCCCTCTTGCTGGGGTCTCAGTGGGGGGTTTCTTCAGCAGGCAAGGGTGTTGGCGCAGTCCTCAATCCAGCATCTGAGGCTGTGGGCAGCGTCGTCGGTGTTGGAGGGTACACAACTTTTGAAACTTTTTTTTGGGGGAGGCCTTAACTTGTTGAACCCTTCTTGTTGCATTCATGCTTGCTTGTGCCCCACGATGTTCAACGTTCAGCAGACACCACTGAAACAAGTACCCTAAACTACCATGCAGCTTTTAGTTGCTTTTCAAATTTCCCAGATACACTGCACCCAGTTTCTCATCTCTGGACACCCATAGAAAACTCACACATGCCAAGTACCCTCACATTCAGGAGGCCCATAAAAAACACAGATGGGGTCAAATACTTGGCAGAGTTATGTTTCTGGGAGAAGGAGATTGAAGAGAATAACCGTGTCTTTTGGGAACAGAATTACTAAAACTCTGACAAATGTATAGTCAGCATGTTTTACCGGCTAGAGAGTAGAACATAGATAGATTCTATGCTTTAAATATAGTCGAGTTTATTATCTGTCATCAAATGGTAAGTGCACCACAGACAATGATTCAGCTACATACATGATTGTGCATATTACATTTGCTAAGAAATCCCACATGTATTTGGTATTGCTAGACTACGTGCATTCAGGGCAACATTTTCTTGGTTAGTATTCCAGGATTTATCTCGGTTTGAAGAAAAATATTGAGCAAATATGTTATAAATTAACATTTTCCATTAGGTGTACGGGCTGTATTTGTGTGTGAGTTGCACCAGTACAAAGCCCTGGAAACCGAAATAAAGATATAGACTTGTGCTGCTTCAAATATATCTCTATAACCTGCAAAGAACAAATTCAGATCACAATAAAATAGCTCTGTAGACAGGGTATTGTAGTACCAAAATTTCTTTCTGATGCTGGGAGTCACAAATGAGGGCTTTTTGGTGTTTATAATACCTCACTAAGGGCTAGATGTCGGTAATTTCTATTTACTGATTTGTAAATACCAAATTTTACTGATTCGGTATTTAAGAATCGTTAAATCGAATATAGGTAAAAAATCGGTAAATTTTACCAATTCGGTAATATTCGTTATTACCGATTCGGTATTTACCAAATCGGTAATAAGGAATACCTTCCCAATCATTCCTATGGGCCTGGAGGCCCATAGGAATGAATGGGAAGTCATTCACTATTACCGATTCGGTAAATACCGAATCGGTAATAGGGGGGGCATATTCAAGGGTGGCAGGGTGTTACATTGACAACCTGTTGCACCCCTGAACCATGCATGTGTGCACATGTGGCGCACATCTGCCCCTTGGCACTTTAAAAAAGCACAAAATTGCTTGTAGTTGGTGGTAAATAACGAATCCTTAAACCAAAAATGCACTCACTTGAGTGCTCCCTACATAGGATTTAAGGATTCGGTAATTTACCGATTCCTTAAATTAAGGAATCGGTAAATTACCGAATCCTTAAATCCAGCCTCCTACATCGCAAAGGGCTAAATACCGGTCGGTAATGGGAAATTTACCGATTTTTGGCCTTACTGACCAGTATTTGCCCACCTACATCTAGCCCTAAATACCAAAAACAAATCCACTGCTATTAATTCTGGTCGATCTGACTCTTCTAGAGTTCAAATAAACACAATTTCTGTTGATTGCAGGTTCAACTAAGTCTCAAACATATTGGAGAATCTATATTTAGATGCAAGGTCAGTCAATTTCTTCCAGATTAATTACTTTTATTTCATTACCTCTGCTGACCTGAAGGTCGGAAGGCTTTCTTGTTAACCCTGTGTGCCCTGGCTTCAGTGCCAGTGAAGGAAATTTGCCCTATCCATAATTATGAAGTATGTGCTCATTTTCCGGATCATTGTGCCAGCTTTGTTGACAGGGGAGTGAGTTTTTGTTTTCAATGTAACTTGTTAGTGCAGCACATAGTTGCAATACGGAGCGGGGCACAGATCTGAAAATCATTCACTGCTTATGTTTTACCTTTTCTAGACTTTGTTGTTAATATTTAAAATGGACTACCTGGCCATGGGCTATGTAAAAAAATTGTTCTTGCATTCTGCGGCTCAAATGGTTGTATTTGTAAAGATAAAAACAAATACCAAGCCTGAGAATGAAAACAGGTACAATGTATTCTCATATGTATTAAACCTGCTACCATGACCGACTTTTAGTGAACATCAAGTCCACACTTTTAATTTTATCCTTCCACCTACAAGTCCAAAAGGCACCGTGCTATTGCTTAAAAAGTCATGCATGGTTAAAGGTGCTACATTAGACACCAGAGTGGCTTTTATAGATACATTTAGCCACTAGTGCCTGGATTTCTAGCAGTTTTGCAGTGGACGATACCACTAAAAAGGCCACCTACACTATAACTGTCAGAATCATGATTTGAATGATCAAAATGAAATCCTAAATCAGTCTGACTCATTCATGTCATGTCATTAGCCATGGCTGATTTGTGGGAGGTTCCGTTCCTTTAAAAAAAGAAGCATCCTTTTATATCCTTGATACAAATTATACATGTTTCAAGTAAAAGTCCTTATTCATAACTCTTTTTTCTTATGACCCCTTGCAAGTTCATCCATGGTCCTTGACTGTGTAGTACCTGTTTGAGATCTTAACTAAAAATGGTATTAAGATAGACATCATTGGTTTTCTTCTTTGTGCCTTATTTTCATTGTACATTATATGTGCTGTGACATAAGGAACATCCACAGTTTCCAACTTTACATAATTTGGGTAATAATTTACTCAACTTACACTTTTACTTGTATATGTTGTAGTTCTTTGTACAGTTATACCACATTCCTCCCTATTACTTAATGGGATAATGCTCATGAAGTCTGGGGGATCCTCTGGGCTAGGATGTCTTACCAGCTACTGGAGTCAAAGAGTTTGTCAGAGCTTCTTTCCTGAAAAAGCATGACACTACCATATGCGCCCATGTTTTGCTTTGAAGGTCATTACTATTTAGGTGCTTTATTCCAGGTTCTTACTAGCAACAGTTCCAACAACTGCTGGTTTGGTGGTGTGAAATACAATACTGGTATAAGAAATTGAGTTACTGGCTTGGCGTGGAACAAGCAGGAACTACAATCCTTGTCTGAATAAACTCACAAGCAAACCCCAAATTAAACTGTGTTCAACCTCCAGGTAGCTTGGCACAGAGCAGTCAGCTTAACTCAGAGGAAATGTGTAAAGTATTTGTGCAATTCCACACAGTAACACAGTGTAAACAAACCACAAAAGGACTCCACACCAGATTATAAAAATTGAGTAATTTCTAATAAATAAAACAAGAACAAAACACCAAAAATTTGTAGAACCCAAGACATGCA
This sequence comes from Lissotriton helveticus, assembly GCF_964261635.1. Lineage (NCBI taxonomy): Eukaryota > Metazoa > Chordata > Amphibia > Caudata > Salamandridae > Lissotriton > Lissotriton helveticus. The sequence goes on along the minus strand of NC_136063.1, from coordinate 1,628,492,725 downwards.
GGTTTTAAGATTTCAGTGAAAACAGTGCCAAAAAGCACAAAGCACCAACAGTGGATATCTGGTTGCACCGGAAGGGGATAAAGGCACAAGGTCATGCTGACCACAATGGAGTATGGACTGCCTACAGGGACCTAGTAAGGCCCTCTGAACAAAGTACCTTAGGACCTGATTGCAAAGCATTGCAAGGTTCTGTTCTGAGGATGTGGCACATAGCCGAGGTGATGCGCCAGTTCCGAGGTGCTCTGGAGCTATGAGGAGAGGTATTGTTGAGGATCCTGTTGATGAGGGCTTGTGATGCGAAATCCTGAGTCGAGGATGCACTGTGCAGTCAAGGCAATGCATCAGTTCTGAGGTGCTGTGGGGCTGCGATCAAAAATCTGTGCCACTGTCAAGGCTGCTGTCACTTAGAGATGGGATGGCCTGCATTTGGAAAGCTTTGCACAGGCGGTGTATCGATGCAAGCAGTGAGGTCGATGTGGAGTCCTTTGGAGAACCCTGGCAGCAGAGGCAATGCGTTGCTTCTGCTCAGAATTGCACTGCACAGCCAAGGAGATGCATCAGTTCTGTTGTATCCACATATGAGCTGGCAGAGCAACATCAGACTGACTTCCAAGGGTCCAGGACTGTGGTGGGATCAGTTGGCAGTGTAGGGCTCACAGTTGGCAGAGTTCAGGTGATGGGTTCAATTTTGTCGTGCCTTCTGTCCCTGAGGCTCTAGTAAGGAAGCCAACCAACTAGACCTTGGAGTCACTTTGGGGTCGTGGGTTCAACAGCTGCAGGTCTAGTCCTTCTCAGCCCAGTGAAAGGGCAGCAGGCAGCAGGTCAGGACAACAGGGCAGCATTCACTTCAGATCAACAGTCTAGCAGAGTTGCAGTCTTTTCACCAGCATAACAGTCCTTCTTCCTGGCAGACTATCTATAGGTCCAGAAGTGTACTCAAGAGGTGGTGTCTAAGGTCCAATATTTTTAGTTGGTTCCCTTCTTCTGGAAAGTGGGAGAAGCTTCTAGAGTTTTCCCTTCGAAGTCCCAAGGCATCCTGCTTTCCCTGTCCTGGCTTCATACCAACTACAGGGGTATACAGCCCTTCGTGTGGAGGCAGGACAGCCCCTATTTTAAGTATAAGTAGGGTTGTGCCCAGCACTGCCCTCCCATTCTGCCAGTGATGGCCCATCTATGTATGTATGTATGTATGTATTGGTACTCTTTTATAGCGCATGTCTGTCACCCAACGGGTATCCTGGCGCTTTGACTAAAAAGGAACCTGATTCGCACCATGCTGACTTAAAGGAGCTAGTGTATCCCAGCCTTAGGAAAAAGATGTGTTTTTAGATTTTTCTTAAAAGAATTGAGATCGTTCGTGCTTCTCAATCCTAGTGGAAGAGCATTCCATAACCTGGCTGCCGTAAAGCAGGTACACTTAATCTCTCTATTATGCGTGGCTGTCTAGGAGGGATACGCAAAGCCCAACTATCAGCTACACCAAGTAATGTGATGCAGAGACAGGGTACAAATACTAAATGGCTGAGGCAGGAAAATGGCAACTTTATGAAAGTGTCATTTTCAGAATTAGAATTTGAGTTTACCATGAAAGAGGATTTTTCATAACAATTCCAAAGACACCAAACATGAGCTAGTTTTCTGCTTCCATTTAGAAATTACAACTTATCAAATATAATGAGCTAACGTTCACTTGGTCAATGGCCAGCAAGATCCCATAATCAGACCATAATTAGACGGCCTCCAAGCAGAACAGCACTTCTTCTTCAGGTTTCAAGTCATGATGTCTCTCCCGGGCAACACAAATTTGTTGTGCAACTATAACTTTTGGCCTAACAGTTCCAATGCGTTAGCAATAATTGTGAGTACTGTGTTGGTGAAGGCTGTCAGGTTGGTGAGCGATGCCCTCATTGACCACTCTGTGCGATGAGGGTAGTTTAAGGACATGAATCTTAATGGAGAAGCCCCAGGGGTTTAGCAGGTCATTGTCCCATCTTTTGAGAAATGAATGGTTATGTTAAGTTTGGCCATTAAATCTCTTCCTAGGAGACCCAGCGTTGTGGAAGTCATAGCACCCGCAAAAATTCTGAGAGTGGGGAGATACAGCTGCCGCGGAGTGGAGTGTGCCCGTGAGCTCCAAATGCAAAATGGCAGTACCCGCTCGGAGCAGCCGTGCTTAGAGCTACAGAAGACGAGGGTCTCTGGTGATAGATGGCAGAGTGATAATGATACTGCGCTGCTCTGATGAGGCATTTAGGTGTGACTGTGCCCGGTGATGTTGCAGCGCTTTAACTCGGAGTAAGAGCTGGACCCTGTATGACTTTTGGGGAGCATTGCTGCTGGACAGTGAGTGCCATTTGGTAGCCCTGCTGCACGTGGTACGCTACCTGGAGGAGCCAGATGGCGAGTGCAGCTATACCGCTCTACAGCTGATGGGTGCACAATGATAAGGCACCCGATGTGACCGGGGTGGTATGTGGTAGCCAACAGAGGATGTGGAGGGCCGTGCGGCGGGGATCATGGACAGACCCCAGTGATGAGAGACTTATTCATGGTGGCGTGGAAGGTGCCCATATCAGAGGCTGTTTGGTCCCTGCTACCTCGTTCTGGAGCTGAGGCCACGCTTGGCACCCCCATTGAGGGTCCACCTGCGCATTGGCTATGGAGCGGCCATGGAGGTTGCCCTGCACTGCTTCAGGCCTGCTACTGCATCTGAGAGGATGGCTTGATATTCAGCTGTGCCCCGAATGCTGCATTGCAGGAGACAGTTGTCAGAGGTCCGCTTGTGGGTACGAGGTGAGAGGGGGACTGGCTCATGATCTGTGGACACGCTGAGCCTCCATTAGATTGGGAGGGTGAGGTGCCAAAACTCCTCAGGAAAAAGGAATAACTTGAGAACCACAGGCCCCTCTTGGCCAAACACAAGTTGCACCTAATCTCCCAGGTCCAAATTCTGCACCCTGTATCCCTCCCAGGAGCCAAGCACAACATCTATGTCATGCCCAGTAGTCCAAGCTTACCGGCTGTGTCACGCCAGTGGAAATATAACACTGAATGTGTTATGCCCAGCAGTCCAAGCGACCAAACACTTCTCACTTCTTTCAGATACCAACGATTTTAGGAAACCGGTGGCACTGAGAAACCCTTTTAGACAAAAAATAAGATTGAGGTTTCAACTCTGACAATAAATACAATAAATATTCACCTTTACCAGCATACTGACTATCAAAAAAAGGTGACTTACATAGGATCGTCTTCAAGGCTGCCAGCTAGGACATATAAAATAGGTAATATTCCAGAATTCTGTCAGTGGTAGGGTGCTCAGTTTATCTTTTTACGCTTCTCCCTATTTTGCCATAAACCACATGCTTTACTAATAATCTGATGTAGTATCTTCCCCTCTGTGACCGCTGCTTCAGGACAGACCTCTGCCCCGTGATGATTCAGCAGAACTTTTAATCCATTGTAGTATCTGCTCACTTTCCTTGTTGTACAAATGTGAATCTGTCTGGGTGGGATCCCATTCCTTCGGCTGCAGTTGGATTCGAGGAACAAATTAGCTCCAATGGTAGCTCGCCAAAATGTTGATTGAACATGAAATACCATGAAAAGAACAAGAGGCGCCTGGCAAAACAGGAACAGTTCATTTCATTTAACAATGCGGCCAGGAGCACAGGCATAGGGTCTGAGGACTGCCTCAATTTACAATTGGTGTAACATAGACTTTTATACAGTGCATTGAATGCAATAAAATAGTTCCAGTGATCCTTTTTTGGTAAGAAAGGTGAACCTCGGTCTTTGGAGCCATAAATTAATGTATTGGGTGAGGAATCCAGGTGGGCCTCGAACTTGCAAGGACCAAATGCAGCCAATGGTAATTTGTTCTAATGTCCGGCATGCGGAGCGCATGATCACTTCATGTACTGTGTGTGTGGTGTCCTTATTCGCTATATGTTCCTAACTTCATATGGCATATGATTTTATGATGTGGGAACGCACATTCCCCTCTGGCCATGTGTGCTTTATTGGGGCCATCTCTCTGGACCATTGTGGTGTCACTGTGCTTATTTGTGGGATTGATCTGGGATTTCCTCTTCATGTGTTTGTCTGCCGGCTATGTGCAACCCTATCAGTGACCTGTCAATCAGTGACCTCGGGCCAGTGCCTCAGGGCCTGCCTAACTACATATTAGGTTGACGTGGAGTTCACAACGTGCAAGTTTGTCAATAAAAGTGCAATTTTGTTTTTATACATGAATTGACCATTATTCATATTGACATCGACTTTTTCTATATTAATAATAAGATCACTCCAGTTCAATGCGTTAGCACATCTTGTTGTTTTTCTCTGGGGCGAATTCTTTCCTCTTTCAGAGTTTTATCAAATTGTAAAACTTTATACATTCCAAATCCCTGAGCTGCAAATCACAAAATTGAATCTTTGTTCTCTGTGCAGACTTTGGCAGGTATTGCCTGCCAAAATGTGCATGAGGAGATACTACTGGTTTGTATTTGCCTGGAACAATTGATGGTAAATCGAGTGCACATAAGCATTTGCACCTAATTTTACATTTTCCTTGGGACACTTAATGACTCTTAATGAGGCTCTATTTTTTCTTTAGGTTTTACATAATGTACAACATGGGAAAAACGTAACCAAGCCCAGTGGCGGCTCTTCCACTGTGGCGGAAGAGCATCGCCTCACTGCTTTTAAGCAGTGTGAAGCAGAAACATAAAATGATCATAACTTTGCGTTATTATCATTTTATGCTGTTTCCTGCTGCTTTACGAGTGGGTGGGTTGCTACAGGGCTGCCCAAACCCAAGTTTCCCCAAGGGCTTGCTGACTTGCCTCCTGTCTCGAAGTCTTAAGGCCACCAAAGACTTTCTCCAACAATAATTCAGCTGCTTACTCTGCCAACTGTGAGTCCTGCCCTACTAAAAGGTGCTAATCTAGCCCTGGACGATTTTGCGTTGATCGAAACTGATGCAGTGCCCTTTGACGCTGAAGTAGTGCCGGTTTGAGGACATCCATGCACGGCTCAATGATGACACAGGGCCCAACTGTGAGCCTCGACACTAACGCATCTGCTCGACTGCATAGATCGGAACTGACTCATCAAGTCTTTGGTCCAATGCTTGCTCCATCCAAGGTATTTTCTCAGTGGGCCCTGCAGAGGTCCCTTAGCCAGCCTGCCCTCCATCACAGTTGACCTGTATGTTTTATTTGGCCCAGTCCAGCGCGACCGCAAGTAACCCCTAAGCACTACAAGGACTACTAAGGCCTACTAAGGCCTACTAAGGCCTACTACTAAGGCCTTTAAGCACTATATTCTTATCTAAAGTTCAGCCTATTAATTTATTGTTGTTTGGTCTTGGTTTACTCAGATACATTTTCTCTATCTAAAATAATGTTAAGTCTTTTTGTGTTGTCTTCACTGTGTTACTGTAATTAAAGTGTGCACATATTCTTTACACATTGCCTCTCATGTTAAGCTGTTATATTCCAGATTTAGGCACATGTTGCAAAGCAGCATATTTCTAACATTGCCCTAGAAAATAACATTTCAGCTGTGAGCTTTTGCACACATTTGCATGCACTACAATGTTGTATTAGTTTCTCTGAAACCACTTTGTTTACACATCCAGCTTCACACAACATTATCACGATGCCTTGAAAGGGGCGTGGCTTGGACGCCGATGGGAGAGCTCTGTGCCTGATCCCGGCAATAATCCTGTTTAAACTTGTAAACTTGTAAACTTGCGAATTTATAAAGCGCGAATTGTTGCCCGGAGGAGTCCAAGCGCTAATCCCCACCACCGCATATAAGACCCAGCACATCGGGTCCCTGAGGTGCTCACGACACCCGGAACCTCGGGAGCGGAGCGGCGGTGGGCCTTCTGCATGGCCCGAGGAGCTGACGGTCCAGGACGGACGAAATGGCGGCGGGGCCTTGCCAGATGCTGACGAGCTGTTGTGCAGAACGAATTGGAGGCCTGCGGTGATCATGGCTGTGCATTAGGAGCCTGCTCCGGCTATGACAGAAGGCGACGGGTGGTAGCCTAGCTCCCCGTGATATGTGGCCCTGCACCCGCGCCATCCAGACATTGAACTTTGCAAATGGCGGCGGTGCAGAGGACCAGCAACTGAGGCGAAAATGCGTGGGGCACATTGCGGAGCGGTGCGCTTGGGGCGCCGTCGGTGCACTGCTGTGGCGGGGTTGAGTCCCCGGCCCGGGGGGGCCCGCGGTGCTGCTTGATGGTGAAGCTGCTGGGGGCTGGTGAGAGTATCGCAAGGCGCACCAGACCTGCAGCGGAGGCAAAGGGATCCTTCAAATATCCAGGAGCAGATATTCTTAAAACCTACCCACCAGCCCCAGTCAAACTTACCTCGTCGCACCCCCTTTCCGGTTCCTCTCTCCAGCCGCCAGCAGCTAGAATGCGGGCGGCATTAACCACACATATGCGTGGTTCAGTCTTATGCGTTATTAAGGCAACCAGTGTTCAGCTTGCGCTGAAATGGAGCACATGCTTTAAGCCACTTTGTAAAGTCAGTTTCCCAAACTAGACAGCCTGGAATTCAAGATGAAGGCCCTTGGTGTGACAACACATTTAGAATAGTTCTGGGTAACCAATGGAGTTAGTTTCAGGCAAGGGAGGGTTGGGAAAGTCTATGAGAATTGTATTGTGGGTGCAATTTATTTTATTTTTTATAGTTAGGTTTATATGCTTATGCTTGAGCTACCTGCACCATTTGATTTGTTTTGAATGTTATTTTATGTAAAAGTAACAATACCGATGTTATTAAGTAAGCACACATGAAATCAGGTAGACTGGCATTGATATTCAGTATTAATAAGTCTAAATCACTAAAGTCACAGTAAGAAATTCTAAAACTTAATTGTTGAACTGAAATCAATTTTAAAACTGCAATGTATCAATCCAAATGAATAGGTCTAGTATATTAAGTCCTATGCTATGAATAACAAAAGATTCTGCTTTAATCTTATTTATAAATAAAGTTTGATTCACTACCATCAACAGAGATCTGCCCACCCTAGTACTCCTTTCTTAATTTAAGAAATGTTAATAGGCTTTCTGAAGTGGACCTCAGTTCTCTAATTGAAGTTTAAAGGCAAAGGGATCCTTCAAATATCCAGGAGCAGATATTCAAATGCTTCCATAGAATAGAGTATCAGCCTAAAAAGAACATGTTGGTAACTGAAAGTGAGTGACCTCTTCTGAGAGTTTGCCAATTCACTGGCTGGTGAATTTTGTATTTTATGGTGACTACTCAATAATATTTTTGGAGCTTCTGCAGCCATAGCTTTGCAGGGATCTAGCTTTACTCCAAATGTGACTCTGGCTTATGTTGCAGATTATTTGAGTAAAAGTTGCAATCTAAAATCAGCCTTGAGGCAAAGTTAGAAATATTTGCAACAATTTAGCATCTGTTCCATAGGCTTATCTGAATATATACTCGGTGTTTACACATTAGAGTGCCTTCAAATAGGGTACCATTAAATCCTAAAGAAGGTGCTAATTTATTCAAAACACTGTTTGGTCTGTAATCATTACCTCTGTCTTTTTTATAATAAAAGTTATCTGATTTCTACCCAGTTCAGTGATTAGTGAGATACTAGCATCATTTGCGCAGTTGTGCTTGAGGCTTAAATACAGCTCCGCATCATAAAGGCAGTTGTGGAAATCTACACATTTGTCTATACGAGAGATGATTTCATGCATGAGAGATGCCAAGTCAGATAGAACTGCTGGTGGGTCCTCTTATGGGTCTCTACTGATTGTAATGTGTCCCCATGAATGAAGAAATGTTGCAAAGCAGCTGATGGATTCTTGCAAAGTACCAGCTACCACCTTCAACCTGTATAATAGGATAGAGCACCCAAACATATCACTGATACCTAACTCTTACTTACCTTTGGTATTAGCTGGTGTTTAATATCCTTTAAGGCCAAATGGGTGCCTCTACTAAATGAAATCCTGAATTCTGGTCACCTGAATACAGTTATTTTCCTACATGGGTGTTCAGGGTATTTTATCATGTTTTAAATTAAGCATACAGACTCAGAGATTCATGGCACTAACTAGCAACAAAGTACATTAAATACTGTGGAAAACTACTTAAAATTAAATGAGAGGAGTAGATTAGCCCTAATCATTGATTATTCATATTTGAAATTGCTTTCTAAAAAGCAGTAGATTCGTTTCAGAATGTAAGGAGAGGGAAAGAAATATCCACAGTTTGGCTACAGCAATTAAAAAACTCCTACCTCCAGAGGTGTGAGACCTAGGAACATTAAAAAGTTTTGATAATATGAACAGTGACTGCATACAGAAAGAAAAATAGAATGTAGAATCAGATTATGACAATAAACATCAGTGTGAATAATTGTTAAGAACTTTAATATATTTGTGGCACATGTAGGCAATTAATGAAGTGACTCAGGACTAGGGTGATGTCACGTGAAACAATGGTGATAATCCAAACTGCAGTAGTCTACACCAAGGGAATGACTGTAGATATTTGTCACTTCACTCTGTATTTGAAATTGGGTCATTGGATGACTGGGGTCAGTCCTTGTCAAGCAATAACCACAATCCTAGTCAGGGTAAGAGGCAGTCGAACCCTAAATTAACCAGTGCTCACCCTCTGGTAGCTTTACACAGAGCAGTCAGGCTTAACTTTAGAAACAATGTGTAAAGTATTTGTGCAACACTTCAAACAATAAAACAGTGAAAACACCACACTAAAAGATTCCTCACCAGAGTAGAAAAATAGTACTTAATTCAAAATCCAATTAGCAGAATTTGAGATATGAATTTTTTAAGAATATACTATAAAATAGCACTTAGAAGCAATAAGCACTTATTTGGGATATCTGGTTGCGCTGGACCAGGACAAAGTCAAAAGTTCAGTATATTGGGATGGAGCATGAGCTGGATACAGGGATCCAGTGAGGCGTGCTGAAAAAAGTACCTTATTCCTGGCTGCATCGACAACGAAGTTACGGGGTGCAGCTGAAGCGATGCGTCAGTGTCGATTCGCATAGTGGTGGTGATGAACTGGTCCTGATCCACACAGCAGCGGCGATCCATCAGCTGCGATACGGGGAGTTGTTGTCCAGGATGCCGTTGATGGTAATAGGAAGCCCTTGTGCTGGTCAGAGGGCTGTGCAGTGGTAGTTCTGAAGGTGATGCATTGGGGCTGATCGACGCAGCAGGAGCTACGTACCAGTTCTGATCCACGCAACAGCATCGATGCACAGGTTCTGATCCACGCAACTGGGGCAATGCAGCGGTTCTGATCCACACAATGCAGAGGATGTACTGGTTTGATACAGGATGTATGGGTTTTGCTGTAGTAATGACCTTAGGCCGACTTCCAAGGGTCCAGGATCGGGGTGGCACCACATGGCAGGGCACACTAACAGATGGCCAGGTGCAGTAGCAGGATGGTTGGAAATCATTAACGTCTCTGAGACTTCAGATCAGGAGGCCAGCCAGATAGCCATTGGAGTAACTCTGGGTTCAAGAGATGCAGGTTCAGTCCTTCTCACCCAGAGAGGGGAACAGCAAGCAGCAGGGCAGCACAGCAAGGCAGGAGTCCAGCAAAGCAGCAGTCCAGTGGAGTAGTAGTCCTTCAGCAGCACAGCAGTCCTTCATTCTGGCAGAGTCTTCACAGGTCCAGAACTGTACTGAAGTGATGGTGTTAGAGGTCAAGTACTTATACCCAGTTGGGACTTTGAAGTTGGGGAGACTTCAAATACAGGTCTTTGAAGTGCACAGAGGTCCTCCCTTCATGCCTTGGCTCCAGACTCACTAATGGGGAATATGCAGCACTTTGTGTGTGGACAGTACACAGCCTATTCAGGTGTGAATGAGGCTTGGTCCAATTCCTCCTTCCCATCCTTCCAGGATGGCTGATCAAGTTACACCGAAGCTCCCATTGAGTGCGGCTATCTAGAGGGGATACACAAAGTCCAGCTGTCATCCACCCAGACTGATCGGAGACAAGCAGCAGGCACCAAATGGCAAAAGTAAGAAAAATGTCAACTTTCTAAAAGTGACATTTTCCGAATTGTAATTTAAAATCCAACTTCACCATAAATTAGGATTTTTAAATGAGGATTCCAGAGACACCAGACATGGGGGTCTTAACTCTTCCCACTTGGGAATTATACTTTTAAAATGTATTAAGTTAATGCCAATATTATCCTATAGCAGAGATATGCCTTGCAGTAGTGAAACATGACTTTGGGAGTTCTTCACTGCCAGGACATGTAAAACTTAAAAGTACATGTCCTGCATTTTAAATACATTGCACCCTGCCCTCTAAGTTTTCCAGGGCCTAACCTAGAGGTGACTTATAAGTATAAAAAGGGAATATTTGGGCCTGGCAAAAAGGTTTATTTTGCCAGGTCGACATGACAGTGTACAACACTGAAACATGACCTGACCTGGTCAGACCCGGTCGCTCCTCCCGCCGCGTGGCCCTCCCCGAGTGTGCCCGGTCTCCTCCTGCCGCCGCCGCCTCTGCCAAGTACAGTATCTGCCCTGATTGGTTTTGGCCCCCTGCTCTTTGCCTGTTGCCTGTTCTTATCTGTGCCTGCTTTGTGATTCTCGCATTTGTGTAGTAATTGTGTAGTATTTGTTTCGTCACTGTCGCTCCCCTGTGTTCCGCCAGACTTCTGCGTTTCTGTGTGCCCAGATTGTTTTCCTGCCCCTCCGCCGTCTGTGCCGCTGCCCCACCCCGCTCCCTGCCGCTGCTCCCCCGTGGCCCCACCCCCGCTCCCTCCAGCATCACCGCACCGCTCCCCCCCCACTAACCACCCCGCTCCCGCCTCCCAGCTGCTCCTCCCTCCCTCTAGAGTACTCAAGGCGAGGCTCACGGGGCTGGGAGCTGTGACCTGACCTGACATGGTCAGACCCGGTCCCTCCTCCCGCCGCGTGGCCAACCCCGAGTGTGCCCGGTCTCCTCCTGCCGCCGCCACCGCTGCCAAGTACAGTATCTGCCCTGATTGGTTTTGGCCCCCTGCTCTTTGCCTGTTGCCTGTTCTTATCTGTGCCTGCTTCGTGATTTTCGCATTTGTGTAGTAATTGTGTCGTATTTGTTTCGTCACTGTCGCTCCCCTGTGTTCCGCCAGGCTTCTGCCCTTCTGTGTGCCCAGATTGTTTCCCTGCCCCTCCGCCGTCTGTGCCGCTGCACCACCTCGCTCCCTGTCGCTGCTCCCCCGCGGCCCCACCCCCGCTCCCTCCAGCATCACCGCACCGCCGCTCCCCCCACTCGCCACCCGCTCCCGCCTCCCAGCTGCTCCTCCCTCCCTCTAGGGTACTCAAGGCGAGGCTCACGGGGCTGGGAGCTGTGACCTGACCTGACCTGGTCAGACCCGGTCGCTCCTCCCGCCGCGTGGCCCACCCCGAGTGTGCCTGGTCTCCTCCTGCCGCCGCCGCCGCTGCTGCCATGTACAGTATCTGCCCTGATTGGTTTTGGCCCCCTGCTCTTTACCTGTTGCCTGTTCTTATATGTGCCTGCTTTGTGATTTTCGCATTTGTGTAGTAATTGTGTAGTATTTGTTTCGTCACTGTCGCTCCCCTGTGTTCCACCAGACTTCTGCCCTTCTGTGTGCCCAGATTGTTCCCTGCCCCTCTGCCGTCTGTGCCGCTGCCCCACCCCGCTCCCTGCCGCTGCTCCCCCGCGGCCCCACCCCCGCTCCCTCCAGCATCACCGCACCGCTCCCCCCCACCCGCCACCCCCTCCCGCCTCCCAGCTGCTCCTCCCTCGCTCTGCCTCCCCCACTCTCCATTATGGCAGAGTACATGCGTACGCGCAGCATTGACGCACAGCGGGCACGCCGATTGTGCGCCGAAGGCGCGCCAAAGGTAAGCCCGTCTGCGCCCGTCCACGCCTGGACCGCGCTCAGCGCCAGACCCCCTGGCCCCCGCAGATGCCAGCCCACCCACCGAACCTACGACGTCGCCTCTCTCAACGCACTCAACACCGGCCGGATCCCCGGCTGCCTCCGAGCCACCCCGGGACGCACCCACGGACCCTTCACCTGCCAATCCTGCAAGTTCTCCTGCATCCGGACATGCACCGCACCCGCCAAACCGACCCCCAGCAGTAACCACCTAAAGTGCATCCTGCTCAACACCCGCTCCGTCCACAGACACGCCGTCGAACTCTGGAACCTCCTCAACTCCACATCTCCAGACGTCGCCTTCCTCACGGAAACATGGACGAACGCCTCCTCAGCGCCCGACATCGCCATCCCCATCCCGGACGGGTACAAGATCACCAGGAGGGACCGCATCAACCAGACCGGAGGAGGCATCACCATCGTCCACAAGAACACCATCCGAATCACGACCAACTCCGACGACACCCTCACAACCGCCGAACACCTACACTTCCAGATACACACCGACCCCAAGACCACCCTCAGAGGCACCCTCATCTAAAGACCGCCGGGACCACGCACATGATTCAGCGAAGACATCGCCGACTTCATCAGCCCGCACGCTCTCCCCTCCGCTGACTACATCCTCCTAGGGGACCTCAACTTCCACCTAGAGAACAACAACGACGGCAACACCACCACCCTGCTGGACAACCTCGCCAACCTCGGACTCAAGCAACTGGTGACCACCCCCACCCACTACGCCGGCCACACGCTTGACCCTGTCTTCTCATCCAGCAAGGACATCTCCTTCAGCCACACCACCGGTCTCCACTGGACAGACCACAGCTGCGTCCACTTCAGCTTCAGAAGGACCACCACTCACCACCACCCGCAACAGGTCCCCCGCAGAAACTGGAACAAGATCACCACCGACCAGCTCGCCACATCCCTGAGCCAGAACCCCCTCGACAGCTCAACGAACCCCAACCAAGCCGCCAACAACCTCACACAGTGGATCACCAACTGGGCAGATGACCTCGCCCCACTGAACACCCACCACGTCAGACCCGACAGCAGGAAAGCATCCTGGTTCACCGACGAACTCAAGAGCTCCAAGAAGAACTGCCGGGCCCTCGAGAAAGCCTGGCGCACAAACCCGACTACAGACAACATGACCACCCTCAAGCACGCCACCCGAAAACACCACCAGCTGATCCACACCACCAAGAAAACCACATTCAAGGAACGACTTGAATGTGGGCTAATTATTGACAGATTATTCAAGACAAGTTATAAATGACATATCTCCCTCAATTGATTATTGATTATTCAAGACAAGTTATAAATGACATATCTCCCTCAATTGAGGGAGATATGTCATTTATAACTTGTCTTGAATAATCTGTCAATAATTAGCCCACTTGGGCATGAGAGTAATATAAATGGATAAATAGTGGGACAGATCTGTCAGAATGTGAACTATTATTCAGTTGCCCACAGGGGCAATATTTGGATGTGTCTCGAATTATTGAGATGTTAGCCACTCCAAGATGGCGATGAATTCCAGGAAGCATTCCCTGTTAGTCCTATTTCCATTGTTATCACTGGGTGTATGTAGAGGGGATGGAAGAATGCAAACGTTACCGTGACCAAGCCTAACGGCGAAACGCGTCGGCTTTTGTAACTGTTGCTGCATTAAATGAATTTGAAGCATCCTGGAGTGTCCCGACCTTTTCTGTGACTGGATGGTGCGCAGGAAGTTTGCTGAAACAAAAATATAAATATATATATATAACTTTTAACCATGTTAACTAAATATTAAATAAAAGTATAAATGTTAGTGATAGTGATAGTATTTGTTGATTTTTGTTTAATAATTATATCATTTAAATCATTTTGGGGCAGATGTATGAAGCTCAAATGGTTTCGCAAACGCTGAAATTCACAGAATTTCGGCGTTTGCAAACTCATTTTCACTAAATGGTATGTATGTAGCAAATTTGAGTGCAAAATAAGGAATCGCAAATTTGCGATTCCAAATTTTGCGATTCTTTAAATGCAATGTATGAAGCACCCAAGTTGTGAGATTTCTCATTAAGAAATTGCAAATTACCACCAACTTGAAGTTGGTGGTAATTTGCGATTTCTTTCACAAAAGCACTTTTTTGCATTTGTGAAGGTGCCATGTGGCGCACATACATGCCCGTAGGGCATGTATTTGCGCCATAAGCGCACATATGTGAATTTCAGGGGTGCATCAGGGTGTCCTTATGACACCCTTGCACCCTTGAAATTCTTCTCAATTTGCGATTCTCAAATTGCGAATCGCAAATTGAGAATAACTTCACATTCATTCCTATGGGCCTCCTGGCCCATAGAAATGAATGGGAAAATATTCCTTCATTGCGATTCGCAATTTGCTAATCTCAATTAAGGAATTTTTACGAAATCGCAAAAAAAATGCGATTTTCTACATACATACCAATTTGCAAATTTCAAATAGCGATTTCTAAAAAATCGCTATTTGAGATTCGCAAATCGGGATGTTGATACATCTGCCCCTTTATCATATCATGGACATTAAATTTGATGATTCAATGTGCTGTACGAATTTATTTTATTACTTTTATGGTAGTAATAATTATTTTTCATTAGGTTGCATTTAGAATATACATCAATATGTTGTATTCATGTTTTTAGCAGAATAATAAACTTCAATCATTTTCCCCATATTTATCCATAGGGAGACCTCCATTGCAGTGGCAAAGATCTCCAACAACAGACACAAAACTACCAGTAATAACTTTACACTCTTAAATTCTATTGTTGAAGGAAGTGGTGACATGTAGGTCGACACCTATGTGTAAACCTCCAAGCGGAAATTACGAATGGCATAATGTGGTGTACTGTAAATATTACAAGAGCTTGGAGGAAATTTTGTAGGTCCTTTTTCTTTGAAGGTTGACAAATCCTTCTATACCGTTTTACGACCCGGGTAAACTCTTCAAAGATGAAAAGAAAACCAAGGCATTTAGAAGTTCTTTGGTTTTGTACAAAGGTGGAGATGGTATTACAAACATTGTTTTACTCCTGTAAATTACCCAGAGACAAGACCTAAGAGATGACTATTAATTACTGATTGTTTTCTAGTCTTATAGAGTCAGTGAAGGATATAAGTGTGTCCATGAAACTTACACACACTCCCCTGATATCAAAACTAGAGGCGGTAGCACATGTTCCAGAAAAATCCCAGATTTATGATCTGCAAGCATACCTTGTGACGCTAAGAAATATGGGACTTTCACTTGATAGCCAGTAGATGAGGACCTTTTTTGTTCTCAGGACCCACCCTTGGAGAAAGAGATACCAGGCTTACCCCTATATGAAGGGAAAGAGTGGATGATTTAAGTTTAGTTCATTCTGCGCCACCACTGAGTTTTTTTACCTAGGGAACCCTAACAAGTAGTTCTTAGATTTTATTTTCTTACAAACATTTTACATCCCTGGATTTTTGGTGATCCCAAGATTGGGTTAAGAGAAGAGATTGGTCTCTGCAGTCTGTCCCTTAGGATCCTTACTACAAAGAAAAGTTTTCACACTGAACTCTGGCTTATAGATCCTTTCAACGGTCTCCAGATCAGTGGCGGCTAGTGGAATTTGAAAGGGCACCTCTTGTATGTTTTCAACATGTGGGAGCATTTCATTTTTGTACATCAGTTTAATTCACTATATTGAGAGGCAGTTATAAAAACTGTTAATAAATGCCTCTTAATATAGGGATATAAACTGATGTACTGAAGTTAAACGCTCCCACCTGTTTAAAGCATACAAGACATTGTAGAAATTTTAAATATGTGAGTTCATAACTTGTGCATCCTTAATTGACATATTTAAAAGTGCTTTCTTGCATGCTTTTAACATGTGGGAGCATTTCAGTTTAGTACATCAGTTTATATCACTACATAGACAGGTATTTATTTACAGTTTTAATAAATGCCTCTCAATATAGTTATATAAACTGATACGCCCTGGCACGACAAAAGAACCCAAAGGGAGAACTTTTAAATACAAGTTCAGGATGTGTGCTCTGCTATACCAGCCTGCGGTTTGTTTTTATTGCTTCAAAAACAGTAAAAACGAATCACATTCTGGCAAGCATGATGAAAGGACTCCATTCCCCGGGACCCATTTACCTGGCAAACCGTGCCTTGCAAAATGCAGAGCAGCCTGCAATAGGGTTTGCCACTACTGTCCAGTCCAGGAGAGGAGGCTTGAGTGTGCCAAACGTGTCTTCTCACCCTCCAATGCAAATACGTGCTATAAACACTCTGCGAGTGCCAAAGCACGCACAGTTGTTAGACCTGGCATCTTTTGGCATATCTCCCCTGTCTTTTTGCTTTTTGACCTTCAGTTTGTGATGGTATTCTGGTTTAGTGTCTCTGCACACTTTTTCACTGCTATGCTGCGCTAAACTGCAAGTGCTCCTACTGTAAATTGTGTTATGATTAATTTTCCATGATTAATATATTTGATTTACTAGTGAGTGCATTGTGTGTGCCCAGAGCATGTAATTCAAATGCTACTAGTGGGCCCTCAGCACTGGCTGTGCCACCCACCCAAGAAGCCTTTCAAAGGTGTATCAGGCCTGCCACTGCAGAGTCTACATGCAGTGTTTAACCTTACCTTGTCCTACAAATGCCACCCCTAAGGTAGGCCCAAGGTCGCCCCATGAGCAGGGTGCAGTGTATGTGAAAGGTAGGACATGTAGTAGTGTGTGTTACATGTCCTGATAGTGAAATACTATGCATTTCTTTTTTCACTATTGAAAGGCTGTCTTTCCCATCATTGGAGCTGCCTTATAACATTTTACAAGTGTATCTTTCAATTAGGAAAATATAGAGAAATGGAGTTTAAGCTCCCTGAGCTCAGAATTTTAAAACACATCTTTTAGTAAAGTTTTTTTTTTAATTGTGTGTTTGAAAATGCCATTTTTGAAAACTGGGCATTTTCTTGTCTAACCATCCTCTTTGCCTCCACCTGTTTGTGTATTCACCGTCTGGTTTTGAAGTGATAGGAGATGGGCATGTACATTCCCACTAGTTTGATGTGTGTCCTGCCTTTCCTGGGTGACTCATAGCCAGGCTGAATAGACCTTTTGCATTTATGTGGTGGGAGGAGTTCTCACTAGCAATTGAAAAGGTTGTGTATGCTCTGCACAATGCTGCCTCCACTTCCTGCAGTGAAACTGGACTAGAGAGGACAGAACTGGTTTTGACTGAGCAAGAGGGAATTGCTGCCTAAAACTTCAAAGGGAAATGTAGTATAAATATAAGGGCCCTGACCCTAGAACTTTCAAACTCTTTTGGACTAAGGAAACTGCCAAGAAAATGAGCTGGAGAAGCTGTCAAGAGGAACTACCACTTTGCTGTGTGCTTTGCTGTGTTGGCCTGCAGTGAGTGCTATTGCCTTGGGCAGTGTAAGGACTGGAATGGTCTCTCTGCAACTTATTTTCCTGAGTTTCTCCAAGGGCTTGAGATACAGCTGGCGCACTGTTCATGAAGGCTCAGGAACAGCAAAGACTTCAAGATCATCTGCTACCAGCACTGGGAACTGTGTGGTTTGTGCTGCAACAGAAGAAAAAGCTAGCCAGCAACGTCAATGACACCGCTGCTGGCTCCATTATCTGTTGGTACCGCAGAACGCACCACCCACTTCTCACCACAGCCCTCGTCTCCACAACGATGATGCCCGAATCCTCCACCAAGCCACTGCTTGCACCGTGATCTGAGGGCACTGCCTCACTTCATATCCCCACCCAGGCAACATGGCCTGGGGGCACCGCTTGTAAGTTACTCAACACACCGCCCCATCCCACACTGCAGACTTAGTCCACTGATGCCATCGACTCCAGATAGTCCACTGATGACAGCGTTTCAGCAATGATGATGATGCTGCTTGTACCATGACCTGCCAGCACTGTGATGAGCACCATCCCACTTTGCACCTCAGCCCTGGTTTCACCGACACCGGTGGGCGCCATCACCGATCCACTGCCTGGACTGTAACCTGAGGACACTGCACACCGCACCACTCCACTTTGCACTGCAGCCCCGCCGCTCCTGACTTCAACCTCACAGAGTTCGGTCTGCAAAACATGTGACTTTGAGGGCCCAATGACTCCTGCACTGACCTCCAGAACCGTAACAGGCAACACCGCTTCTTCGGAGCTCGTCGCAAGGTCCACAATGTCCTGCATTTCCAAGGTACTGTTTGAGGGTTTTTCTTACACCGTAGCTGGCCAGCAACGCTGCGGTTGGCCTGAACTATTGGATTTGTTTGCTCACGACGTTCTGATAGCCTCGGACGGAGCTATCGACTTCAAGGAACTGTATTTTAAGGTTTTTCTTGCAATATTTGTATTTGGAAATACTGTATGTTGGATTTGTATCATTTTGGCCTTGTTTTTCACAGATAAATATTGGCCATTTTTCCAAAAACTGGTGTGGTGTCCTTTTGTAGTTCTTTCACTATATTACTATGTGTTTTGCGCAAATGCTTTACTCTTTGCCTCTGAGATAAACCTGACGGCTTGTGCCATGCTACCCAGGGGTTTAGAAGGTGTTATTTGAGAAGTATAATTCCCTTACCCTGACTAGAAGGAAGGGCCCCTACTAAGTTAAGGAACAAACCTGCTAACCAGAGACTCCCATTTCTAACAACAATATATCTCATGACTCTGTGACCTCGAGTCACATGCCTGCAACTCTTCACAGACGACAAGCAACACCCTTTTCCAAAAAAATTAGAGGTGACAAGTTGGAAAGGATGTTGCTTATAGTCTGTGAAAGTGATTGACGGGCAGACTGTGAATACAGGGCCACGGCCCTAGATGCCTGGAACTGCTTGTAAATATGATGCTGCTGTGCTTCGTGAATGGGTGGTCTCGACAGACCCCCAGAAATTGAAGGCCAGAGCTGGTGCTAGGTCAGTCCTGAGGCAGGTTAGGGATTTTTTTTCAAAAGAAAAATGTAGTGGGACACATGCTCACTAGAGCATGTGTCCCTCTCAAAATTGCCTGGATACATGACTCATCACAACAACTGCGAGAGGCAGCCAAGCACTGAGGCAGCAGCCAGCAAGGGCTAAAAGCTAGGGGTGGGCGAAATGTGCATAGTCGCGCTACCCAAAGCTCTGTGAAACGGCAAAAAATCTCTGCGAGCACACAAAGGTTCCACCAACACGCGGAAATGCTTGTTCCGCCCGCTCGCTATGGCTTTTTCCTATTCACAAACGCTGTTTGTGTGCTCGGGGAGAAATATCTCGCGAGCACACATTTTGAAAGCTCAAACAAGCAAAGAATTCCACAAAGCCGCGGATCGCGGAATTGCCAAAATTTCCACGTTCTCTGTGGAACGCGAAATTACCCAAATTGCGTGAGCGGAATGGAATTTACCACCCAGGCCTACTAAAAGCCCTTATTTAATAAACAAAAAGCAAGAGCAATTGCCGTCCACATAACCTGAAAATCGAGGTGGGCGGCACCCTGACACCCTCTAGTAGCAGCCCCTGCTGCTCCAGATTCCCAAAATAAGTGATCTTTGCCTTTATATGAGACCTAAGATGATAACAATATTTTTCCACAAATGAGCTGCAAATTCCTAGACAAAGTTCATTGACCTTCAAAATCTAAATTAAGGAATATTCTTTAAAGACAGTTTGGGAGATCGTGTTGGCTAGAGAGATAACTTCCTCGATAGGGTTAACCTTTGTAAATTCACAGTAGAAATAGAATTTCATTGGTATATCATAGAAAAGATCAAAATGGGGTGTTTTATGCCATTAAACTAATGCCACTCTCTACGTTCTGCTTTTAGTGTCTCACTAAGTACAGTTTTCAGGTCAAAAGCACAATGATGGGCACTTTCTAAAAAATCATATTTTAACATTAGTTTATTTGTTTAGTCTTCCATCTATAGTTCGTACCGGATGATCAAAATCTCTTGCAGGCCAAGGTCCTCTTTTCATTTCCTCTCTTCTTCACCCGTATGCTCCTCCTCGCAATCTCCGGTCATCCCAGATGGCCCTGCTATCAGTTCCTAGATTTAAGAGGAAAAAACATGGTGGCCTTAGGTTTTCATTCTTAGCTCCATTTTTCTGGAATTCCCTTCCCCTCTCTCTTAGGCTGTCTTCTTCATATTCTGGGTTCAGATCCCTTCTTAAAACTCTCCTCTTCACTGAGTCTTATATTTAGTTTCTGTCTCATGCTCTCTTCACTGCTCTCCCAGCATAAGCGCCAAGAAACCTAATGGTGTTAGTCGCGCTCAATAAATTCTTTTAACATAACATAACATAACATAACATGCCATATTTCTCCAAAATCTGAACAGGATATCTGTGCACAATAAGGTTAGACGTGCATAGGTTTTTAGTTTCAATCATGTGAAAGATATAATTTTTGGCAACAAATATTCAAAGTAAAATATAACTCTAAGACAAGCAAAGTCCAAATTTTCATATACCTGAAAATATTTGAACAACGTAAATGTAATTTGCATTGCTATACAATTCCATGTTTATTCAGTGCTTGTAAGACTGAGGCTGAGGGCCTTGTTCACAAAGGTGAACTTACACTTTTGTGTAAGTTTATGATTTTATGCGATTCACAAAGCATGTTTATGAGTAGTATCTTTATGACTGCCTATCTTTTATGTGCTGAGTCTCCGCCACTACTGCCAAAACTCTACAGTCATAAAGATACTACTTGTAGAATTTCGTTCAGAAGTGCAAAATATCATAAACTTACAGAAAAGTGTAATTTTGCCTTTGTAAATCATGCCCTGGGATTTCATTTTAAGATTGGAAAGATTTTAAGAGCATGTTGGGGTTTAAATGAAAAAACACGGAGATTAGTTTTAATTTGTTTGTTCTATGCTAGTAGCTGTGCTCATCTGATGAAGCATGCTTTTGATGCCTGTCAGGGTCAAATTATTCCAAAGTTCATAAAGTGTTCATGCAGTTTGGCATTGTGGTTGTTACAAGAAAAGCCACAGTAAACGTGAGAAATATCAGATTAGTGTGTGGTGGTCCTACCTTGTTTTTTTAATAGCTCTTTATTGAACTATTTGCATACACTGAGTATAAAAAAAATTAGAGGAGAGAAGACACGTATCTGGCCTCACTGTGCACAAGGCTATGTACATTTGTCTACCTTGTACATAACAAGCAAGGCAAACAGGATCCATGGATAGTCATGCACACATAGTTAATGCATATCATATTGCACTAGGCACTACTTGGAGCACACCAGAACATAACAAACAAGAAGATCTTCCATCATTGGAAGGGCAGTTGCAAAGCCGGGCTGGCTGTGTGGTGGGCACCAGAGAATGTTAGCAAGTAAGGACACCCTGGGACAGAGCTGTATCGTGACTATCATGGTCTGTTAAAAGAGTACATGCCTAGTAGTGCAGCCAAAGTTAGATGGGGTAATCACCAGTTATGGTGGTGGCAGGTTGGAGTCCGGATCCAGGGCCAGTACTATTATACCCACCCAGTAACTTTTGTGTCCTGTTCTCTCTTGTATCATATTGATTACATCACGTGGTCTTTAGCACGTACCCAAAGGCTAAGGTCAAATTTCCATGCAGACACGGAGGGGGGCAAAGCCGTCCTCCAGTGCATTGCAATTGCCCATTTCACTAATGCAATAGCCAAATCAATTTAATTACTCCTGCCCTCGTCTGCCATAGGGTGGGGCATAAGGTATAGCAAGCACATTTTCAGTGTGTTAATGTGGTGAGATAATCAAAAATTTTGACCAAAAGGCTTGTAATGCAGGGCACTGTCACATCTTGTGATAAAAGTCTATGTGGTCAGAATCTAACCTGGGGCATTTGTCTGTAGCAATACCAGACCTCCTATGCAGCCGTGCTGAGTCAGATACGTATGATGCACAAATTTAAATTGCAACAATTTCAATCAAGCATGTCTCGAAAAATGAGGGCTGTGGCTCAGGATACGAGACCAGTCTTTGTCCCTTAGATTAATATGTAAGTCCCGACTTCATCAGAACCAGAGGCCAAGAAGCACTGGTACCGGCCCTCATCCCAACACCTCATCACGTTTGTGAGCCCATGTCTCCCTGGGACTCCATGTTAGCGGTGTGTGCAAGGCAGGGTCGGTAGCAGGCTTAACACCTGATTCCCCTAAATGTTCCCTATCAACTCCCAAAGCTCTGTGAGCATCAGAAAATGTCCCAGTGGAAGTGTGTCTATGCCTCATTGCTCCTCAAATGTAAAGGTAGCCACCAAATCAAATAGCTTCCCCACAGACATAAGGGAGGCACTTCTCCATTGCAACTTGCAAGCCATCATCCTGACCACAGTGAAGCTGTGCAAATACCAGAGAAGGATATCCGGGGAGCAATGCCTCTGGCACACATCTTGGGAGCAACCGTGCTGAGCCACCAAGAACAGAAGTGGCATCCGTATACCATGTGAAACATCCCTCAGGACGTCATGAAGCACCAAAGACCGACTCATCATAGGAAAGAGATACCTCACTTCAGACAGGGCCTCTTGAGCAATCCACGTCAGAAGCCATGGTTTGTACATGGCAGGTGATGGGACACTCTGAGGAAATGGCGCTCACTTTTTACGGGTATGTCTGGGCTTAGTTTCTAAAAACGTAGAGGTCCTGAGGATGGGGAACCACCCTAACCTTTTAATGTGTCCTAAAAGAACTGTCTCAACAGTAACTCGCTGCCCGAGCACACACTAATGTGTTGTAGCATCTGTTTGCATTCATATCATAAACACAATTCCAAAATAGAGATTCTAGGTCTTTTATTTACTTCTGTTAGTTATTCAGCCAACATTTGTTTAGTCGTTTAGGACAATATCCCATGACTTCCTTAGGGTTGGAAAAATAATTTAAAAACAATTGTAGTGTGGTGAGAACAATACACACTGTACATATTTAGTGTAATGGAAACCCAAACCAAGCAATTCAAAATTAGTGTATGGTCCCATATAGGAAACAATCCATTATACCGCCAAGTATATTTCAAAATCATTGCGCATGTGCTAGCACCAAATACACAGATTTTATGCAAGTCTATTAAACAATGATAGTATAGTATGCTGGTACGCAGTGCATTTATCATATTACTCAATATGTAAGTTTGTGCCTAAATATCGCAAACTCACAGTGTAAAGTAGTGGAGATTGGTGCACTTATCCTCATCTCTTTCTGTGTAGGTATGTGACTAGAATATACTCAAAAGTCGTCATAAAAGACATATTGGCATACCTGTCTTTCTATATCAAACCACTCTGAACCATGAAATTTGAATGAGGTAAGCGCATCATATGAGTCAGGCATATGCCTGGGATAATGGAAAAGTGCCACAATATACAAATTTCCCAAGTGAAATGTCCTGCCTCTGCACCGGATATACTTCCGTCTTGGCCAGCAGGTAGCCGAATTCAAAATCCAAAATATGTACAGGAAGCAGAAATCTGTATCAGTGTGCTAATGAAACCACCTTTATAAAAATCTCCATAGAATGCTGAAACCATCTCACCTTCAATCTGCATAAGCTGCCCAACAATATCATCTCGACGTCTAGGTATGCCCCTGTAATTCTAAGTAATCAAAAATCATCACACATGATGTATTCACTGCCTAATACTGATCTAAAATGCAATAAAACAGAGTGGGAGCCTATGTAAGTTGATATATAAGCTAGTTCATTATTACATGCAGCCCGAGATATTCCGAACCTCGTACGGTTATGAGTGGTATCGTCATGAATATTTGACAAGATAGTGTGATTAATATGTTGAAGCCTTACAGCCTCAATCAAAAAAGCAGAACGCAAGTGTCTCAAAGGTCCTTGGGGGGAATCTACGCTGGCCGAGCTGACCTTCTGAGCTCTGCTGAGGCGTGCTGGAAATCCCTTGTCTGTGGGTGGCGGCCGGGCTTTGCTCCGCCGAGCGGTGAGGAGGAGAGCAACACACTCCTGACTGGCCGGGCTTGGCTCCGCCGGTCAGGACTTCAACCTCCAGCAGCCTTGGACCGGGGACTCCGCCCCCCCCCCGTCATCACCCAGCGCTAGGAGGCGCATAAATCAACGAGTGCGCCCGAGGACCCTGTGACTCACCTGGGGGGAATCTACGCCGGCCGAGCTGACCTTCTGAGCTCCGCTGAGGCGTGCTGGAAATCCCTTGTCTGTGGGTGGCGGCCGGGCTTTGCTCCGCCGAGCTGTGAGGAGGAGAGCAACACACTTCCTGACTGGACGGGCTTGGCTCCGCCGGTCAGGACTTCAGCCTCCAGCAGCCTTGGACCTGGGACTCCGCCCCCCCGTCATCACCCAGCGCTAGGAGGCGCATAAATCAACGAGTGCACCCTCGTCCCGCGAGGATGCACGCGGGACACGCCGGGCTAAGCCCGGGCAAAGGGCGGGCCCTCTGTGGCCCTCAGAGGCCAGAGGAGGACGGGACGGGCCATAGACCCTGGTTTTCTTCTTTAGTTTTAAAGACCTATATCATTCACGTGAGACTTTGGACCTATTATCAAGTTTAATTTGTGTCTTAATATTATTTGTTTTATTGGTTCAAATTGTTGCTATTACTGGTGGTTTGATCCACTATTTCAAACGTAAGAGTAAAGCTGTTAGTGTAATGCCCAGATTCACTAAAGACATGCCAGCTGCTGGCCTGATCACTATGGATAACTTTTTGGTTAAAAAGGTTAACCAAATCAATAATGAGCGCAGGGCCTCTTTAGGCCGTAGTAATCTTCCGGTATCACCTGACAAAATGCCCACTCAGACGATAGAAGGGACAGAGGGAATTACAGAAGGGAACCCAAACTCTAGTACTGAAGGGGCACCTAGGACTGTGGTACAGGTACAGGTACATGCGGAGGTGCATTCAGATCTGCAAAACTCCACTAGTGAAGAATCAGACTCGGCCCATCTAACACTAAGACCAATAAGAAAGTGTAGAAAGAATCAGGCGAAACGAGGGGGAAAAATTACAAAAAAAAGAGCTGATACTTCCCGTCCTAATGCTAGTAAGGCTAGCAACCCAGCTATAGGTGTTAGTGAGCTGGAGGGTAATAGTGAGGGAGGGTTAAGCCTAACTTCTAATCACTACGAGAATATAATCAGCACACTACTAAGCAAGATGGAGGAGAAAATCACTGAACTGGTTAACCCACTATTAACTAGACTGGATGCAGTAGCCTCTGAGGTAGAAAGGCTGGGAGGACTGCTGGCGGCACATTTGGCTCCTGCCACTGCCCCAAAAACGATTGCACCCAAAACTAACTCTAACAAAGCTGTGAAGGGAAAGGCAGATAGGGCAGAGAGTGCTCAGCAGCGGTGTCCCCAAGGCTTGATAGAAACCCAGGCTGTTAATAATCCGTCTCCAGCAATCCAGTCAAAAAAACAAGCGCCGGCACTTCTGATTAGCAGACCAGCGCCAACCCAGAGAAAAAAACTTAGGAATGTAAATCTCCCGCCTGAATGTGTGCCCTATGTGGTGGTGCTGACAAATGTCCCATGTTTTGAAGAACATCCTGCTCTACCACATGGGGAGTCCCAAGAATCACTGAAAAACAGAACAGTGGCCTGGTTAAACAAAAACTGTGGTTTTCCAACTCTCTATTATGACCAAATTATCTCAACAGAAAGGGTCAATTGGGTTGATCCCTCATGCAAATCAACAACTGGGGATTGTATGGTTATTAACTTTAAACATCTACAACATGTTGCCACAGTGCTACTGCGTGCATCCTCACTAGTGTATAGCCCAAACAGTGTCTTTGTGCGTCCATTGGGGTATTTTTATCCGCCTGGGCCAACTACCCCTAAAGACTCTTGAAGTTTCAGGTTAATGTCCCATACTCGTTCT
The DNA here is from genome assembly GCF_964261635.1 of Lissotriton helveticus. Classification (NCBI taxonomy): domain Eukaryota; kingdom Metazoa; phylum Chordata; class Amphibia; order Caudata; family Salamandridae; genus Lissotriton; species Lissotriton helveticus. The sequence goes on along the minus strand of NC_136063.1, from coordinate 1,628,466,890 downwards.
CCCAATACGGTAGCACCATACATGCGTAATATTGCTAGCCGTGGGGTGAATGGATGGCAGATGCCCGTACAGAATAATAATGGTGCTAATCACAGTTGGAGAGGGTTTAATGTGGCCACACAGAATAGATATGAAGTGTTTTCGGGCCTGGATGCTTGTGATTGACTGGAGGAGCAGGAGGGTCAAAGTATTGTACGAACTCCAGTAGATCAGCCTAAAGAGGCAGGACAGCACACAATACACAAAAATAATGTCATTTGTTGGAATGTTGCCGGGTTGGCCACTAAGATGCAAGATGAGAACTGGATTAAATATATTAAATGTTTTCAGATTATATGTTTACAAGAGACTTGGTCAGTAGAGTGTGACCTTTTTATTGAAGGATACAAGGCATTCTTTGTACCTGCTACAGCAGTAGGCAGGGGTAGACCAAAGGGGGGGATGGTCACGTTTATTTCTGTAACTATGACATGCACTATACAAAGAAGGGCATCAAGTAATCATGGTATCCTAGGCTTAGTTTTAGCCAGAGATAATTGTATGGTTGGTCTGATCAATTTTTATAATTCTACTAATATATGCACAGCTTTTAATAACCTAAACATCTTAAATGACTATGTTAGTTCATCAATGAAGGACTGCTCACATAACCTAATGATCATGGGTGATTTTAATGTTCACCCCTGTGGGGATCCTCTAATGAAAAATCTTCAGGAAATCCATTGTGCTAGACAGGAGGGTCTGCACTTGGAACATACATTGGAGGGGGACTCTTTTAACGATTTACTAAATGACCATGATCTTACTTTAACAATAGCACTGTGTGATCCCATGAAGCGCTTTGATATTCCAACTTTCAAAGGGCATGGGAAAGGGACATTTATAGATTATATGCTATTAACTTTGCCAATGCAGGTTTTTGCAGATTCATTCACGATTGAAAATAATGAATTTAGTGACCACAATCCTCTGACTATCTACCTTAGGGGTCCTTGGGTGGTTAATACAAGTTGCAGTCTGTCCATGGGCAGGGTAAGATCAACGGATGGTAGACGCCGCCTAAAATGGGCCATGTGTACTCCTGATCTTATTTATAAAAACATCAAGGACACCTGTAGTGATGAAATTAACAGCTGCACTCAGGATGACTCTAATCCAATGCTGGTCCTGTCTGCATTTCAAAGTCTAACAGATACATTTTCTATCCTAATGACTAACCCAGCAAAGAAGTCTGGGAAAGAGGGACCACGCTGGTTTAATCAGGAATGCTCTAAAGCTGCGCGCAACCTGAGCTCTGCCCTGGCAGCACCCCCCCGTAACATGGAGACAGTTAGAGGGTGTCGTAAAGAGTTTAAACTAGCCACTGCCACTCGTAAAGAATCTTTGAGGAACGAGGCGTGGAAGGAGATCTTGGATCCACAAACACTGAAAAATAGTTCTAGATTCTGGGCGGTAGTTAAGAAACCATTCCTGGTGCAAGATCCAGGAGAGGGACTAGAAAGTGTTATAACTAAGGAGGAGTGGGTAGTACACTTTAAGCAATTATATGGTGGCATGGCGGATAATATCACGAATACCGACCCCGATAATGGGGCATCCTCCTTCAGAGTAAATAGAGGAGAGGTAATGGTAGGGATAGAGGGGCTTACTGCGGGGAAAGCGCCAGCACCTGACGGGGTACCCCCTGACCTTTTTAAATCTGATCCCAATTTTTGGGCACCGATTGTTGAAGCTGTTATCAATGCAGCCGCTAGAATCGGGTGCCCATTTTCTTGGGGGGTTTCCACCATTGTCCCGATTTTTAAAAAGGGGGACAGGGATAGCACACTCTGTTATAGGCCTATCTCCCTAATAAATTCCATGGCTAAAATAGTGGGGAGAATTGTACTGCAGAGACTTTCTGATTGGGTGATGGACAACAACATCATGTCTATCTCACAGTATGGCTTCTGCAGTGGCCGATCAACCATAACACAATGTATAAACCTTTACTCAATACTCAGTAAATACTGTACTGCCCAAAAAGGCACAGTCCACCTAGCCTTCATAGACCTATCCTCAGCATTCGACTGTGTGAACAGGGGAAGGCTTTGGGGTACCATGAGGGAGAAGGGAGTAGACAGTGGGATTGTTAACTTTCTTGTTGATCTACATAGCAATACAAGTGCAAATGTTAGGTACTCTCAAGAGCTGTGCGTAAGTGAGAATTTTAGAACTGGGAAGGGTGTGCATCAAGGTTGTATACTAGCCCCTTTCCTTTTTAATTTTTATATAAATGAGCTTGATAGCTTTTTGCAGGAGGTGAAAGCTGATTGTCCTAGGGTGGGGCGAAGAAGTATTCCCGTTCTTTTATACGCAGATGATGCGGTCTTAATATCCAGAACTGAGAAAGGTCTCCAATTGTTACTTAATGCTTTTAAACAGTCTATGGAAGAAAGAGATCTGCTGGTTAATAACTCCAAATCATTCATTATGCAAGTTGGTAATTGTCTAAAAAGGCATTACACATTCAAACTAGATAATGTAGTAATTCCATTTTCCAATACATTTTCTTATCTAGGAGTTCTTTTTGATTCTAAACTGACGTGGGGCCCACAACTTGCAAAGAAAAGATGTGATGTGGTTAGGGTTAATGCTTCTATTTTTAACTTTGCTTCAAAATTAGGAAAAAAGCCAACGTTTGCAATGATGAAATTATATGATGCTAAATCAGTAGCAACTGCAGTCTATGGTAGTGAACTCTGGGGCTATATGGCTTGCAAACAACTACAGATTGCAGAAAATGCATTTCTCAAACGCCTCCTGTGTGTTCCGGCCGCCACTTCCAACTTTGCGGTTCATGAGGAGTTAGGAGTAGAATATTTGAGCGATATTCTCCCCTTACGCCCATTGACGTGCTGGTTGAAACTGTGGCTGAGCGAAGACATCCCTTTAACACACCTGATTGCAAATGGTTTCATTTCGCATGATAAGGCTCTAGGCACTCCATGGCTGAAGTATTTAAAAAACAGTTTTTGTGAGCTGGGCCGCCCTGAATTATTTGATCGCTCGACTGAAATTGTAAAAGGGGATGTTGAAGCAATTAAGCAGTCCTTTCTTTTGCGTCGGAAGGCCGTGAGGGAGGGTGCTGAGTTTCAGAAAACAAGTGTAAGGAAATATATCATGGTTAAAACCTGTTTGACAATGGAGCCTTACCTACTCGGCACATTTAATACCCATGAAAAATTCTTGCTAACAAGATTTAGACTGAATGTGTTCCATCATTTGCTTATAAGAGCAAAAAATGATGCTTTTAATACACTTCCTGCATCTTGTGGCTGCGACGGAAAGTCTCCACAGGATATGATGCATTTTATGTTTTTATGTAGATTTTATGAATATCCGCGTAAACGCTACCTGCTTGCTCTTTTAAAGAAACTCATTTTAATCAGATACGACCAGCCATTTTATATTTACAATTGTTGCACAGCGATAGTATCCTTCAAATAATTGAATTTTTTAAAATTGTCTCTTAGAATGAGAATTTGTCTGGATCAGTGACTGTTAATATATTAATGAATTATAGTTCAGTGGAATCAATGTAGATAGGGAAACTTATCTTTGTAAATACTTTTTACTAATGTTTATGTATGTACAGTATGAAATGTGTACTTTTATGGTTGAATCAAACCGAAATAAAGTCTCTTTTGAATTTTTTACTCAAAAGTCATCATAAAAGACATATTGGCATACCTGTCTTTCTATATCAAACCACTCTGAACCATGAAATTTGAATGAGGTAAGCGCATCATATGAGTCAGGCATATGCCTGGGATAATGGAAAAGTGCCACAATATACAAATTTCCCAAGTGAAATGTCCTGCCTCTGCACCGGATATACTTCCGTCCTGGCCAGCAGGTAGCCAAATTCAAAATCCAAAATCTATACACAGGAAGCAGAAATCTGTATCTGTGTGCTAATGAAACCACCTTTATAAAAATCTCCATAGAATGCTGAAACCATCTCACCTTCAATCTGCATAAGCTGCCCAACAATATCATCTCAACGTCTAGGTATGCCCCTGTAATTCTAAGTAATCAAAAATCATCACACATGATGTATTCACTGCCTAATACTGATCTAAAATGTAATAAAACAGAGTGGGGCCTATGTAAATTGATTTATAAGCTTGTTCATTATTACATGCAGCCCGAGATATTCCGAACCTCGTACGGTTATGAGTGGTATCGTCATGAATATTTGACAACATAGTGAGATTAATATGTTGAAGCCTTATAGCCCCAATCAAAAAAGCAGAACGCAAGTGTCTCAAAGGTCAATAGATCAGATACACTGAAAGAGAGACAGTCTAAGGATAAAGCACCAAGTAAAATAAGACTGATCACAAATTATAAAGATATGTCCATGGTATTGATAAAGAGCATGCTCATACATTGGCATATTCTACTCTCAGACAAGACCCTTGAGGTGTGCATGACTGATGTTGCATGCAAAACCTACAGAAGAGGGAAGACTATCAGATCCCTATTGAGCCCGAGTAATCCTAGAGCTAAACCAAATGACAATTGGTTTACCCAAAGGTCCAGAGGTTTTATAAATGTGGTAACTGTGGTGTATGCAAATTTGCAATGGTCGAAAATAAATCCTTTTTGGGTGTAGATGGGAGATCTTATGAACTCAGATATAAGATCAACTGTAACAACAAATATGTGATATATATGCTGGAATGTAAATGCAGAAAGTTTTACATAGGAAGTACGATTAGATTACTGAAAGAAAGCATTAATGAGCACATGAGAGCCATAAAATACCAAGACACAAGATACTCGATGGCTATACACATTAAGGACTGCAGTTCGCAGGGTTCATATAGGATGTTAACGTTCTCGTGGTATTGATTATGTAGTGGCAGACCCCAGGGGGAGTAACAGGGAACTGTGTCTTAGACGCAGGGAAACTACTTGGATCATGCATCTATGAGCTGATGAGAGTGGTCTGAACACTGACCAGGAATTGCAGTACTTTCTGGGTGAATCATGATGAATACTGTATCAATCAGGTCAAATTACCTAAAACATGTCTCACATGTACTTATGTAGGTAGTGGAAAAAATGGAGGAGGAACACTATAAACTGAAGTAGGGACAGGGTAATCAAGAGAAAAGGTGAACAGGTCCCTACCTAAACATCTATATGGATCATGTGTTGTGTTATGCAGTGCTCCAGTATAACAACATTAATAATTATACAACAGTTATTCAAGCACCAGTTTCAAGGGAATTACAATACTAAATACATACATTTAGAACAGGAAGGCAAAAGAATAGCATATAACATATTACAATTCAGTTTTTATTCATAATTATTTAAATTAAACACAAAAGATCTTGTACAAAAAACAATTTAAAAACAATGTCATAATATGTAACACAAAAGTGTTGATAAAAACAAAGTAAACAGAGTTTTCTAAAAACAATATTGACTAATATAGCAATATGTTAGCTGATACATACGCAATAACAATCCTCATGTTACATTTCATTTGCGTTCCCTATTTTTCAGGTTTAAAACATAAATATTTAGTTACCCATTATGACCCAAAATTACTTATAACAAAAAACTATGACTGCAACACCCTCAGTGGGGTAAAAAACAACACATGATCCATCCACACTATGTAGACCTACCTATTAACATACAAGAGACAGAAAAGTCATCAATCCCCTATTCAATTGGGAAGAGAAACTTTCTTCTGAGTCAATAAGATCAGGAATGTCCTGAAAAAAGGAGAATGAGATATACATGGATGCAAGATTTAGTGGGTTTTGATAGTGATTAGTGTTTGCAGAGTTATGTCGCCCAAAGGGTTATTGCTAAAACCCACATAGGACTACACCCTAGTCGCATCCAATATGGCGTACCTTTTTATGTGGTACTATTCCTTCACAATTGCGTTTGTAGGAGTCACCGATGTAGTAGGAAATATTACTTAATGGCCTTAAAATTATGGGAAGTAAAGAAAATAAGTATAAGGTTATGTGGCCACACAGTTTTCGATTGCTAGTATAAAAATGGCCAAAACAATCAATTTAACATTAAAAAATCCAGTGTCGTTTTATGAACAAAACAGGTGAGCCGTGATCGTGCCTGTGACTTGTATCACAACGTCTTTTGTTGTACTTGACGAAATCACATTAGGAAGAAAACATAGGATAATTATTGATATTGGTTTTCTCCAATGCAATAAAAGGCTATAGTATTAGAGCTAATACTTAATGGTATAAGTTGGTAGTTACCTGGCTATGTTGCTATCTGGGTATTGGCAAAAAAATGATCATAGTAAAAAAGGACCAAAGTTAGTCCTTGTTTTTGAAAAATGAAGGTACACTGTGTACCAAACCAAAAGTCAGTGTATGGGGATGAAGAAAACATAAAATCTTCTAATCATGTAGACAAAAAGTCGTCTACCGTTGTCGGTGAAAGTTAGATTACCTTGTTTAGAAGACTAGTCGCACATAGATGAGAAGCATCGCCTTCAGCATTAGTCGCTTCAGCAATTTTCGTATCGAATGTTACCTGTGTGCCTGTTGTTTCCTCTCGTACCTCAGCAGTAGTAATTTGTGTCTGTGAGATCTCAATGAATACCGTCATCAGAATTGGTAGCCGCGGGGACAACACAGAGCATGGGCCGTTACAGGGTCCAGCAGAGTATCTATATCCGTAGGCATGACTGATGGGAGTGTTAGACAGATGTCTAGCACGCATTCTTCACCGCAAAGCAGGCAGCATAGAACAGGAAAGATGCAATCTTGCCAGATTGGTCTGAATGACAGAAACCATGTGGTACTTAATTCTTGTAGACGAGTTAAACACAAAATTTGGACAATGCGCTCACAACACTTCATCTCCAGTAGAGCTCCCTCCACCGTGAACTGGGTGTCACTGGTAATTTGGCTTGCCATATCGTAGCAGTAGGAATAAAAACAGGATCCCTGCAATGAGTGCTAAAAAGAGCGGAGGTCTGCGAAACACAGAGTGCACGAAGATTGGAATAATTCCGAGGACTGCTTGAAAAGGTGCTAACCGTCCTGAACACACATTCTTAAATACATGTACAATACCGCTCGTATCAGACATGTTTAAGATACGTTCCAATATTTCTGAGAAATGTAGAGGGCAGTTTATATTCAAAAGAGCATGTATCTCAGCAGAAGTCCTTGCGACTTGTAGATCATAGGTTTCTTTAGCAGAGGTCAGTGGCACAGTTTGTTGCAAAAGGATGGCTTTCATTCTGCTTAGAATATCAATTGGTGTAGAAGAGATGTTCAGTGAAGGCCATAAAGGCGACTCCCTGGTTGTCTGTATTTGTGGAAACCAGACTTGCATATAGCAAGTGACCCTGGATGTAACCGTTACTAGATATGGGATACCCAGCACCATGCCACAGCAGATGTGATCATTCAACATGAGGTAACTTCCATTTGAAACTTGTCCAAAAATTGGATTAATCACTGCAGCTGGTGAGCCTTGCAGGTGACAAGGATAAGTTTGTAGTGGAACCACCGCAGGCCCCGTGTAAATTAATACCCTGACAAAGGAGAGAACCGCTTTGTGCGTTTTTACAGTTTGTACCGCTAAGAAACACTTCACACCCCCCACTTCAACATCTATGTGTGTAAGGTAAATCCCAAGATGTCTTGGTGTAGTCTTTACCCAACCTTTCATAGTTGCCTGCTGGTATATGTTTTAGGCAATACTGAAAATGGAACGAGTAGAGTAATTGTATCATGTATAATCCACTCAGTAGCTGGTTTTTCTGCCACAGTGAATGGTAACCTTTCCAGTTTTTCAATGCTCAGCACCGTATGGTCTGCTCCCCTTTGTACCAGTTTGATCTGTTTATCAGTGAGATTGAATTCTGAAAACAGTGACATAGTATTGATTACACGCCAAGGCACATAGCCTGAAAGCAGGTTTTGTAGCATCCAGCCTAATAGCATGATAGAACGTAGTTGAGACTGACCATGTTGAAACATGACCAAGTCTTGTTCCATGATGTCTATGGCAGAGGATACAATGCAGTCCAATGAATATATCATGGACGACAGAGTTGTTAACCCATTATCTACAACAGAGAGAGATTTCTCTAAATTAATATGATCAATTTCTCGTATTTGTTCTGCAGTCTCTGCTTGGGTAATCATCCATATATCATTATAAGCAGCGTAGATACCGGCATATATGAAATGTTTTTGACGCGGTCTTCTTGGTCCTAGCAAGAATTTCCTACGGTCTGCGCCTTCTTTAAGTAAAGATAAGTGTTGTTTTACATCCTGTAGTGTAGCTTTCTGTAGCCAATCAAGGCAAAGTTTTCCTACACTTTTTGTTGTTAATACCCCCGGATGCTGTCTTTGAACATATCTTGGGTCTGCCCTAATAATTTTGAAACCCTGTGTTTTGTTCAGGAATCGATGTTGACAGTTGTTTGTGTCTGTGGGCCAGAGCAACCATTTTTTCCATTCTGGATCTGATCTGTTGTAATACAAAATATTATGTACGTCGACCTCCCCCCGTGTAGTGCTATTACTTGCAGGTTTAGTTATGGCCGATGTGTTCATGTCTTTGATCTTGGCTAACCCGAGGCAAGACGTTTGTTGGACAGTGTCATTCAAAAACATAATTTGCTCAGGGATGACACAGACTCTAAACAAAGATTCTACCTCCTGTACTTGCCAATCTTTTGTACCGCAGACAGATTTTGTCTCAATGTTGTCTCAATGTTGTCTTTCCAAAAGTCGAAACCCTGTCTAGACAGTTGGGCAATAAAGGCTGCAGAATAAAACTGTTTCGTATTTGTTGGCATATTTTTCGTTTCTGTCTTGTTCACATTCTTAAACATAAAATGGTTCTGGATTGTGGAACACTGAAAGATATGGAAATTTCATTGCAAAAGCTTTTGAACTAGGTGACTCAGTATAATGAAAGAAATGATGACCATAATAGTTATAACAATGCATTTGTTCATAGTCTGATGAACCCTCTAAATATTCATGATTTGTGAATACTGCCGACATTTCTAGATCAGACATCATGTTATTAACACTCTCAAAGTCCCAATCATCAGAAAAGGTACTAGAGGTAATAATGTCACTTATTGAAATTTTAAATAGGTGTAGGAGCTTCAAATGTTCCTACGGGCCAAAAGTGTCATATTCAGTTCTGTCCCAAACTATACCATCCGGTATAGGTACGGCTGTGATGTTCACTGCTGACAAGTCTCTTGCTTCACGATGGAAGGATTTGTGTGGCTGTGTCCATTTGAATATATCTTCCATGTATCAGCATACCCAGAGTTATTACAAGAGCTAACCAAAGTAGAAAGAAGAATATTCCCAAAACAATCCATAGTTCAATCCATGGTGAAACCAGAAAAGTCTTTTTTCAGGTGATGAAAAAAAGTCTGTTGCTTGTTCTTTGAAAGTTCTTTATGCTGGCGTTGTTTCAGGTTCACTGGGATCCTCAGAAAACATATCAAAGTTAATGAAATAGCCAGAGGCAGTTCTGTGAAAGGTTGGAATTGCATCAGGATTAGTCGCTGGAACCACTTGTTACTTCGTTGTAGACAGGTGTATCAGGACTAACTGTTATTTGGGTCTCAAGAGGGACTGTTCCATAACGTTGTTGCTTAGACCTTCTTTTCTCACTGTAGAATCTTCAAAGATGATGAGTCTCTCAGTTTGAACCTCTTTGATTGTAGCTAGCGGAGTGCGTCTGCTACATTGTCGGAGTCCACTTGGCCTACTGCCTAGTATCGGCCACATAGTGTGGTTTGATCAGGTCAATGGACACAAATCTTTTCTCCTTTTTACCAGCAAGGGGCGGCAATAGTACTGTTCTTGATCCGTGAATTGCTAGGACAGGTACTGGTTGTCTGTAAGAAGGCCCAAATTCCTTCTTGTTCGCGATCTTTTCTCTGACTAGATCACCAAGCTTTGGGATCCAGACAGACCTTGCTGGGATGGTTGGTTATTCCCCAGTGGTAGTTGGCTTCAGGAACACGTTGCTTTGTTTTGATCTTAGTTCATTTAAGTCCTTTAAAACTGCCAAACGATCTTTGATATCAAACTTTTTATTTTCCACCACTGTGCCTTTCATGTAAAGGTCTGGAATCAACATAACACTAGTTCCAAATAGGAGTTCATATGGAGTGACACCACCCTAGAGAACTTCTTGGGAAATTGTTTAATGATTATTGGACCCCATAAAGATGTTTGACCCACCCATCACCCAAACTTAATACCCTAGCTGTTACAGACTGCTTTATGTCTCGTTTTTTTCTTTCCACAACAAAATTTCCCTCAGGATGGAATGAAGAATAATACCGCAATGCTACGCCCAGAGTGGCCATGGCTTCTTTGTAAGCTCGAGAGCTAAACGCAAGGCGCTGGTCAGAATGTAGTGTGCCAAATGTGTATGTGCTGATAAAGACTCGCAAATCTTTTATAACAGTTCGAGCTTCAGCCGAGCGCTGAGGCCACATCCAATGGAACCTACATTTAGTGTTGTAGACAGGTATCTGGTGGCGTTCTGTGCTGGGATCTCTATTGCAGTTTATGCAGTTAATGACGAAGATGTGAATATGTGCATTCATTCCTGGCCACCAGTGCATCTCTTTTAATGTTACAATTGTGTTAGAGATCCCCTGATGTATCAGACCCTCTCCCAGATATGCTTCATAAATCAAAGCTGTCCTACGTTCCATGTTTAGAATTACCCTATCCCCCACTCCCGAGATTCGAGCAAACGGAACGCTGTTTGCATCAATTATATATGAGTATTTGAGTGTAAACTTTTTAGGCAACTCTGCACCACTGCCTTTGCTTGAAGCATTGACCGCCAATATTATTTCACTGTCTATTTTCGTTTTTGAACGAGTGATTGCAGCTACAGAAGCCATTTGCACAGCCCCCTTTGCAGCTTCATCAGCCAATGAATTCCCTTCAACGTGAAGGCAATCACGTTGATGACTCAGCGTGTGTATCACGTGAGTGTTTTGTAGTCCGTTTCTCAACTGAACTACTAGTTCCCAAAGTGTTTTGTGCTTGATTGTGCCACTTTTTTGCATCTTTAAAACCATTTTGAAGCCAATTCTGTAAATATTCATTGTAAGATTGAACACAGTAAAAGGAATCGCACCCTGTGAGTGAGGGGAATTCCCGAACCGTATTTTCAAGTGCCATTATGAATGCTTGAAGTTCAGCTTGCTGAGCTGTACAATCTCCTAGAGATTGCATTTTTGTGACCATAGGTCTGAATTTGCCATTGCTCATATGACCTTTAACGATCGCTCATGCTGCACGACAAGCTTGTTTACCCCCGTAGTGGGTTGTGCAGATCCATCACTATAAATTAAAATTTGTACCAATCAAGAGCGAGAATTTCAGTAGGCAGAGGACATTCATGTGGGTATTGCAGGAATGCTTGAGTTTTCAAAAAAGGATCAAAAACATATTCAACATCAGTTGCAGCAAGTAAATTAACCCATTGTATTAATCTTGGATGTAAAGCTGTTGCATTCGGAATTATAGCTTTTGTAATTGCCTCTAAGGCTGGTACAGGAGTTACGACCATAGTGCGCTTCCCCTGTGCTAGGGCTCTTTCCCTTGCTACAGCAGTTTGAACTGAATTTTTTCTGTCAATGTAAATTTAATTTCAGCTTATGTATACAAATGTGATTTGTATGCAATTGGTATTTTTCACCTTGGTTAAAAGTTAAGTACGTTTACGCGTGTTTGTAAATGATTTGTTGCTAACATATCAGCTTGGGGTAAACACAGAATATCTGTGTGTCCCTGTGTCCAATGTGTGATTTAAAAATCAGGTTTGATTAATTCCTAGAGAGGTTTAACCCTTTCTGCGTAGTTTAGAATGCATGTTCTTCCAAAATTCAGGAAACCTCGAATCAATTGTAAGTTTTTCAGCGTTTTTGGAGGTTGGAGAAGTGCACACTTTTCTAAAAAGTTGGCTGCCAGGTGTTTGTCTTCACGTGATAGTTTGTATCCTAGGAAAATGACGTTGAGTTGGGCATTTCTTGATTTTTTTAAATTGAATTCATAACCCTCAGAGGCAAAGCCCAGTATAATGGTGTTTACCCTGTTCAAGTGCCTGTCCAGGTCATCGTCTGTCAGATAGATATCATCGACATATGACAATGGCTCATCATCATAAATTTGTAGTAACTTTGTTACTCTTGCTGAGAATAACCCAGGGCTGTTCCTGAATCCCTGTGGGAGTCGACAAAATTGACGCTGGGTCCCCATTATTGAGAAAGCTGTCTAATACCTACTTTCAGGTGCAATGTTTTGACAAAAGAAAACATTTGAAATATCAAATGTGGTTTTATATTTTTAAGCACAATGTTATTCATTAATGCTGTACTGTGTGCATTTTGCACAGCAAATGTTTTACCACAAGAGTTTAGGTGTCTGTAATCCAAAACTAGACAAATTGTATTGTCTGGTTTGGAAACAGGAAACAAAGGATTGTTCATTGATGAGGTGCATGTTTCAATCACCCATTGGAATGTAAGTTGACCTAAAATTTCCCTGACCTGTTTTTTTAGCGTCTTGCCTAATTGGATACTGCCTTTGTGCAGTTGGTTGACTTTTTAACTGGATTGTGTGGTGAGGTGAGGCCTCATCCCATCCTACATAATTTTTGTATAATGCTGGGGCTTGGGCAACTGCTCATTTCCTGGCATAAGTATATTTTAAATGTACTGGAATATGGTTGGAGAAGGCTGGCATAATGATGTCTTCGCCATGTGGGCACTCTCTGACAAATTCTGGTGGCCAGTACCGTTCTGCTAAAAGTATATCATAACCCTTTGAAAGTCGCTCCCAGAAGAGTGTTTTTACTTTTCTTGGTATGTTTCCATCCATCCGGAATGTTATTTCATATAACCTTTGTGGAGAACTAACCCTGGTGTCAACTTGAATGTCTACATTCAGGTCCACTGTCTCCAGAAGTCCCTTCAGGTTCTGGCAAGCTATTGTTACTTCTGCTGCGCTGTCCAACATTGTCTGAGCCCATTCTCTGTTCTTGAGCTGTATTCTCAGAATCCTTGGCATTTCTGATCCTTAGACCTGCTACTATCTTTTTTGTGAATTGAGATTTTGGTTTGCTTTTCTGAATGTGTTGATCGTCTTTGGACTTCACACATTCTTCTTTCTGATCTGACCATCCTCCTCTTGCGGATGTCTGTGACGATATCTGAAAGGTACGAGAGGAACGTGTATCAGTATCTTGATACCTGTAAGATTTTCACAAATTATCCTTATTCCTGAGGTTATACCTCCTTTCAGAGGGCTCCTTTTGAGGAGACCTACCTCGTGATTGAGAATCTTTCTCTTTTGAATGTTGTTGATTATCCCACTTCTTTTTTAGAAGGGGTAGGATTGTTTTTAGTAAAAGCCTTTTCAGGACTTTCAGACAGGTGTGGTTTAACTGATTTCCCACCCAAACTGTCTCTACCTAATTCTTCACAGGATTTTTCAATTATTCTGGCTAGTTCTTGTGGTTGTTCTGTTACATCAAATTCCCTTAATTTCTGGCGGATTGCCACTGATGCTGCTTCTCCTTTAATATTAGATAATATTATTGTTGAGACCTGGTTGAAATTTTTCAGTAGTTTCATACCTAAATTTAGAGCAGGCTCTGCCCCGTATTCATTTTGAATCTGTTTCAGGACTCCAGGTATTACCCCTATAGACAGAACACCATGTGTTTTATTATAGATAGCAGCAAAGACTGTACCCCAAGAGATGCAGTCTTTTAGATGTGGTGTGATCCCCATTGGTAAACAGATTGTTAGAATTCTATGTTTCTCATAAGGGCTGGTATTAGGAAATACAGCTTCGATTTGAGTAATTTTCTGTGCTATCCAGAATGGAATTTGTTCACGTGTTGCGGGCAATTACCCATGACTGCATGTAAAGTCTGTGCAGTGATTTGTAGTGTATTCTCCTGGTGAGAGGTTTGTTTTGGAATAACTATTGGTGGTGGGACTGTGAAAGTACGCATGACGTATTGGACCAATTGTCTGTAGATTTTGATTGACTCTTTGAGTTGAGCAAGTAATTCTACGGCTGTCATGTCTTCAAATTCAGGATGAGGTTTCAAAACTGCTAAAACTGCTAAAACCGGCAATGTTGCTCCTGGTCCACCTAGTGGACCGAGCTTGGAAATGTGATTTAAATGTTTTAGGGCGCATAATAAACCAGAGCTCATGCTCCTGGTATGTGAGTGGAATTTCAATATCCTCAAAAGGAATATATTCCTCTGATGGATCATCTTCTTTGTAGAAGTGAAACATTTTAGTTACTGGCTGTGATTCAGGGAATACTATCCATGAGTAGAATACCTCTGTCTGGTGATATTCATGTGCCTCTATCACAAAAACTCCTCTACCACCTCTTGGTGTTAGACCATGTCTTATAAGTTTTAGAGTAATGGCTCTCCTTAAAATGAATAGAAATGATTATAGCATTCTCATCGGTTTCATCAAAACCTGTAAAGTTAAAGGTGGTGCGGCGTTGTTGCCTGTTGTCCTCGTTTTTATTCATTGTTTAATGAAAATTGCAGAGCAAGTTTCAAGGGAACAAAGATAAGGTGCACAATATTTTTGTAACACTGTATCCTTCAACATTGAACAAACCAAACAACTAATACATAGTATTTTAGTCCTACTCAGCTATGGCCGATATTATCTCTACCCATTCCTGACGTCTTATGGAGTATTATGACTAGAGGGTCTCTGAGAATAGCACGACTAAGGTACTTCAGTATCTAGCGTTAAATTAGTGCCTTACCAAACCGTTGGGCGCCATGTAGTGTAGATCTTATATCCCTGATAGGCTCTGCGCATTGCAATAATATACACTTTAGTCTTGACATAGGACTGCGGTCAGTATGTCTCTATCGAGTACATTAAACTTAATTACTTGTGTGTGCCAGCTAACTCAGAGGTCACTAGAAACTTCTTGAATGAACAAGAAGGGATTAGTTTTTGACAACCGCATAAACATGACAATTTTGTTTCCCTTTAGAATCGGAACAGTCTCAGAATCGTCGAAACAATAGATAACAGTTTCACTCAGTCAATTGTGCATGCTTCGTTTCTACAGAGGTTACACAGAAATAGATAGAAGAAGACACCCGGCGCCCTGGTGCTGTTAGACCTCTCCGCGGCGTTTGACACCGTTTGCCATAAACAACTCCTGTCGCGGATGAGGGACTTCGGCATCCAGGGCACAGCCCACGCCTGGTTTGCTTCTTTTCTACAAGGGAGGACACAAAGAGTTCAGCTGGGAGAACTGCTCTCTACTGCAACACCAATCTCCTGTGGAGTGCCACAGGGGTCGGCTTTGTCGCCCCTGTTATTCAATATATATCTTCAACCTTTGATTGCACTCCTGAATCAGATGGATTGTCAGGTATACAACTATGCGGACGACACCCAAATTATTATCCAAATGGATAATACGCTTGGGGCGCCAGCAAATCTACAAACCATCTTGAAGCATACAGCTAATTGGATGTCGCTGAACTCCCTAAAAATTTATCCGGACAAGACGGAAGTTCTACCTATTACAATCGCTGGCAATCCATGGCATGATGGATTCTGGCCGAGGGAACTTGGACCGCCCCCGGAGCCGGCAGGGGCTGTAAAAAGCCTAGGCATCTATGTGGATGACAAGCTTTCCATGCGGAAACAAGTTACCACGGTGGTAGGAACTTGTGTTGGCATGCTTCGTCAACTCAGAAAAATTGCGCCATTACTGTCCCATTCCACACTGAGACGGGCGGTTTCCGCTATGATCCTTGCAAGACTGGACTACGGCAACTCGCTCTATTTGGGTTTACCCCAAAAACTCCTAGACAAACTTCAGATGGTGATGAATGATGCCGCTAGGCTCATTCATAAGAAACCCAGGAACACGCATGTGTCCCCACTTATGCGTGAGCTACATTGGCTCCCAGTAAGGCAGAGGGTGCTCTTCAAAGGGTTATGCGTTGCACATAAATCTCTTTATGGTAAGGCACCAAGATATATTAAGACCCGCCTGATTCCATATAAACCTGCCAGGGTGCTAAGATCTGCTGAGGCAACTCTTCTCATGCAACCTCGTTTCAGATTGGCGACAGTGGGCGGTCGTGCCATCTCGAACACCCTCCCAGGGGCTTGGAATAGTCTACCGGCGGACTTGCGTAAAGAATCTAATCTGCTGTCCTTTCGGAAGAGGTTGAAGACTGTTCTTTTCCAGAAGGCCTGGGGAGGGCTATAAATTTCTGGGAAGTATCTTTCTTTTGGCTTCCTGCGGTGCTTACTGGACAAGCGCTTAGAGACCCCTGGGTTATATAGCGCTATATAAATCGAAAGAAATAAGTAAAAAATAAATAGACGGGCGTTTCAATAAAAGGGTTTATTGAAAAGTCTTATTTCTCGTGCAAGAGATATGAGCTGCTACAATCGTAAGACAGAATGCGAAGTATAATACGTACTGCGTTAGCAGTAAGATATAATACTACAATAACATTGTTTGTAGCTATGACATATATTCATAAAAATACATACATAAATAACACAGGCTAAAATGTGAATACTCATCTGGCACTTCTAGCAAGTACTACCCCAGTGTACCTTACCTAAGTGTAGTACGAGGTGAGAAGTAGGTGCTGTTTATCTACAGTCTAGCTTAGCTATAGTTTAGATTGGTGTTGACGATATTTGCCAAAAGTCCCTCTAGGTTCTAGTCTGCCCCATAGCTTAGAATGAGAGATGCTGGAATCTCTTTCTGGGTCTCGATCTCTAACACACCGCAAGGGGAGTCAGAAACACTGGAGCTGGATTCTCTGTGAGGAGGATGACAGCATCTGGTCAGTGCGTCAGGCGGGGACTCGATCTTCTTCCGAACTTGCCATGGCGAGTTGCATAGCCATGCCATGCAAGTATACAGCTGGACCGTACCGTGCACCGTAGTTTGCCAGGGCAAGTGGAGGTATATTTATACCTTGAAGGTGTTTTAGGAATGCCAGTATTGACGTAAATGTTGGGCATAGGAACTTCATGAATGAACCCCTAAGGAATAGATGTTCATGCATAATAAATGAGTTCCTTGAGAAATCAATAATCCAAGCAAGGGGAAGTCCTAAAGGCTTAAGAGTCTGGTTTTCCAAGAACTCGTTGTGACGTAGTTGGACGGATATAGGTGACCATGCCTGTATTTGGTTCGCAAGGATAATGCCTAAATAAGGGTTGGATTGCTATGCCTAAATAAGGGCAACGGGAATTGTGCCTATATAAGGGCATACGTTGGGAAACCTTTATATCGTATCTAAATCGACACACAACAATCCTATGTTTTCTTCCTAGTCCGATTTCGTCAAACACATTAAAAGACATTTTGATACATGTCACAGGCACACCTGTATTGTTCATAAAACGACACTGGTTTTTTAATGGTAAATTGATTGTTTTAGCCATTTTTATACTCACAATCGAAAACTGTGTGGCCACATAACCTTATACTTATTTTCTTTACTTCCCACATTTTTAAGGCCATTAAATAATATTTCCTACTACATAAGTGACTCCTACGAACGCAATTGTGAAGGAATACTACCAAATAAAACAGTTACGCTGTATTGAATTGCAACCAGGGTGTAGTCCTATGAGGGTTTTAGCAATAACCCTTTGGGCAACATAACTCTGCAAACACTACTAAATCTTGCATTCACGTATATCTCATTCTCCTTTTTTCAGGACATTACTGATTTTATTGACTCAGAAGAAAGTTAGGCTTCCCAATTGAATAAGGGATTGATTACTTTTCTGTCTCTTGTATTTTAATAGGTAGGTCTACATAGCATGGATGGATCATGTGTTGTTTTTTAGCCCACTGAGGGTGTTGCAGTCATAGTTTTTTGTTAGAAGAAATTTTGGGTCATAATGGTTAACTAGATATTTAAGTTTTAAACCTGAAAAATAGGGAATGCAAATGAAATGTAACATGAGGATTGTTATAGCGTATGTATCAGCTAACGTATTGCTATATTATTCAATATTGTTTTTAGAAAACTCTGTCCTGAAGAAGGTCGTTGATCCATGTCTCAACAAAACGCCGCATCAACTACTCTGTAGTTTTCTTTGTTTTTATCAACACTTCTGTGTCACATATTATGAAATAGTTTTTTAATTGTTTTTGTACAAGATCTTTTGTGTTTAATTTGAATAATTATGAATACAAACTGAATTGTAATATGTTACATGCTGTTCTTTTGCCTTCTTGTTCTAAATGCACTTATTTATTATTGTAATTCCCTTGAAACGGGTGTTTGAAGAACTGTTGTATAATTATTAATGTTGTTATACTGGAACACTGCATAACACAACACATGATTCATATAAATGTTTAGGTAGGGACCTGATCAGTTTTTTTTACATGCACTTATCACACACTGGTTAGACTTACTGCAATTGTGAATTATAATGTGGGAGATTACTGTTACATTTTGATGCGAAGCCTTATTACCCGAAATGATGTTATGGATTTGGTAGGTTGCACAACTATGAGGATATGAACTGATTTAACCAGCTTTTGCATGAGCGCCTAGAGACCTGCAGGTGATTGGCGCGATATAAATCCAACATAACAATAACAACAATAACAATTGTAGTCGGCGGGAGACACAGAGCTGACGGGACGTGGATAGGCGTCCTCTTAGATGTACGGTGGATTTGTTGTATAGGTTGTGAATTTTGTCACATTTTGTACTATGGGCCGATGCTTATAGACGGCGATTCTGGTCTCTTTCTGTTAATTGTTTAATAGTTTTATATCGCTCGGGCAATATGTAGCGACCATTTGCTGTTCGTTCCTGACGACCTGACTCGGATCGGCATCCTTGTCAGGTGAGCCTAAGTCTTGGTTCCTATACTGCATGTTCCCAGTGCACCCCAATTTGCTTTTGTATATTGACAACCTGGTCTGGTTTATAATCATCACACTCTGGTTCACGGTGGAGTCATATATGCTATTGGATTTTTTGTGAGTATTTTTCCACAGATTTATTAATTGTCTTCGGCATTTGTGGTGTTTGTACCTAACGGCGCATTTCACCAGCATGGGTCATATGTATTTTCTAACACGATTCAGACTATACATTCTTTTATTGGGGCTATTAGGCTTCAACATAATAATCACACTATGTTGTCAGATATTCATGATGATACCACTCATTACCATACGAGGTTTGGAATATCTTGATAATAATGAACTAGCTTATAAGTCCACTTGCATAGGCTTCTACTCTGTTGTATTGCATTTTAGATCATTATTAGACAGTGAATACATTATACTTGATGATATTTGATTACTTACCATTACTGGGGTATACCTAGAAGTGGAAACAATCTGATTGGGCAGCTTATGCAGATTGAAGATGAGATGGTTTTCGCATTCTCTGGTGATTTTATAAAGGTGGTTTCATTAGCACACGGGATACAGATTTCTACTTCCTGTACAGATTTTGGATTTCAAGTTCAACTACCTACTGGCCAGGATGGAAGCATAATCGGCATAGAGATAGGATATTATCCTTGGGAAATGTGCATATTGTGGCATTTTTCCAATATCCCAGGCATATGCCTGACTCAGATGATGTGCTTACTGCATCCAATTTTCCAGGTTCAGAGTGGTTTGATATAGCAAGATAGGTATGCCAATATGTATTTTTTGACAACTTTGGAGTGTATTCTGGTCACTCACCTACACAGAGAGAGATAAGGATAAGTGCACCAATGACCACTACTTTACACTGTGAGTTTGCAATATTTGGGCACAAACTTACATATTGAGGAATATGATGATTGTAACACATCCCAGGATACAACACTATCATTGTTTGATAGGCTTGCACAAAAACTGTGTATTTGATGCTGGCACAGGCACAATGATTTTGAAATATACTTATCGGTGTAATGGATTGAGTCCTATATGGGACCATACAATAATTTTGAACTGCTTTGTTTGGGTTTTAACTACACTAAATATATATTGTGTGTATTGTTCTCAGCGCACTACAATTGTTTTTCAATTATGTTTCCAGCCCTGAGGAAGTTGTGGGATATAGTCCTAAATGACAAAACACGTTCTGGCTGGACAACTCACGAAAGAAAATAAAAGCCCAAGAATCTCTATTTTGGAATTGTATTTATGATAGAAATTTAAATGGATGCTATAATTCATTAGTGTGTGCTCGGGCAGCGAGTTACTACTCGGATGCCATGATTTTTGTGTTGCAAATCACTACAACTCATAATCATTTGACCCCAGACCCCTAGCATCCAAGGGCAGAAGCATTATCTCCAAGGCGACCTGGTGCCTCCCCAATGCCCAGATCAAATCCGAAAGAGAGCTATTGAGATCACAAATCACCGTCCAGAAGCAGCACAGGAATATAAATGAACAGGGACAGAAGATGCAGCAAAACCACATTTTTAGGTTTCGCCTGCCAGCGCTTGCACTGTGCTTGTGAAATCTCTTCTATTTAATATATCTTAAAAGGGGCTCCTGTTAGACCCCGTAACTCAGTTACACTACCAAGACCATAATGCACCAGTAAGGGGTAGAATGTGTGCTATTCCAGACTGTCCTGTGATTGGTCCACCAGCAAGGTGGGAGGTTCCTAAACCTCCTGAGAGGTAATGGCGGCGCTTGGCTTTCCTTTCCTGCCCTGCTTCGTGCCGTTGTGGATCCTTGCCTGTTGTTCTTCATTTTTCATTCTTGTCAAGCCCAGTCCTTTCCAGGGAAAGGCTCCCGTGTTTGGTTTATTAGCAGCGAGTATTATGTAAAGAGTGCTTCTGCCTGGCTGCCTTATTTCTATCCGACCTGGCCCGAGAGTTCGGCATCTCGGATCTCCGTGTATTCAAGGACGTTTAAACTGGACCCAGTTTCAGCGCGCCCCCGTGGAGAAACCGGCGCATGCGATTCTTTGTTTTGCCTGTTTGGTTGTTTATCGATTAAACTTTTTTGAGGAAACTTTATTGCTCGTCTGCAAAGGTCAACACCGCCTTTTCAGTGCTGCCCCACCCGAGATATTTTGGAACGCCCTTTACACACCTGAACTTATTGTTTGCAAGTCTTCTCAGCGCTGCCCCGCCTGGATTCTCGGCAACGCTTCTTGCGTGTGATCCTTCTCAAGACCCAGTCCTTTTTCAGCGCTTCCCCTCTTGGATTTGGAAAACTTACAACGCGAGTGTTGCCACGCTGTCGCGCATCTACCCCCACAGACCCCAGGATTTGTAATACCCTCGAGCTTCGAGGGAACATTCTATAATCCACATATTGATGTGGCAAACCTCGTGTGAGACCTTTGCGAACTCGAACTTTGGAGTTACACTGTTACTTTTTTTGTTTTGAGGAAAGACTGTATTTTCCGTACATTTGGTGACTAGAACCAGACACCTTCTTTTGAAAGAGATCAAGACATTCAGTAAGACCTCTCCTATCTGGCACACTGGTAAGTCTGGGGTAGCACACGTTAAGAGGTGAAAAATATTCCAGCTACCGATGTAGATTTATTTCAACCCTGTTATGTTTTTTCTGTTCTTTTCCCATTTTAGTTCCTGATCCCACAATTCAGTAGGAGGCGGTCCACCCATCCAATCTGAGACTCTCCAGAGGTGGACATATTGTCCTTGGTCTCTTCATTTTCCGGAGGTGTTCTTCCCTCACTGGTGTGTTCTTTGTAACACGGAGAGGGAAACACCTTTGGGAAAAGTCGAGGCATTGGCTTCGCTCCTGGGTTCATTGGATTACTGCCTGGGCACTTTAGAAGCCCGACAGCTCCTATCAGTTCTCAATACCGAATTACTGTGTTCATTCACTTTTGTATGGAACTTATGTCTGTGAACTTCCCCTGGCTGCACCCATTTACAATACTTCTTCTAAATCTGTTCACACTGTTTATGCCCCATTCACTGTCAAGATAAGATCTCTTCGCACGGAAAAGGCAGACAGCTTCTAACAGTATGCTGGAATGCTTGCTTTTTATTACTTAGTTGTGTGTAAAGCGGATGCTTTAGATTAGAATCTTTGCAGCATTTCCGATTCATGCCTCAGTACCTTTATTTGCACTAAACACAGATTATTGCTATATTTTACACCTAAACATGCAGTCAAAAGTGCATTTATTTATTTTGCAGAGTTTTATATAGCGCGAACTTGACCAGAATCAGGTATCAAAGCACTTTGCATAGCAACAGTTATGTTACATGAGGACACATATTCATTTTTTTGTTAGGCACTGGGAGATTAAGTGATTTGCAGGATGTTCAGTGTCATTGCTGAGACTCGAACCCAGCTCCCCAGATTCATGGTCGGTTGCCCTAGCCGTTAGGCCAACTCCTCTCCCCAGTTATATTTCAGGCACTAGGGTCATGATTTAAATGGTGCAGCAGGTGGAGTGGCATTGGCCAAAAAGTTGTCAGAACGCCTCTAAACACCTAATATTGCTATATTTCACTACAAAACAGGCAGTCACAATTGCAGTTACCTTGCCGTTGAAAAGGTTTGATTTAAATTGTGCAGCAGGTACTGTGGCAGTGGACCAAAAGTTGTTTTAACTCCACTAAGCACCAACTATTGCTAGATTTTACTACTAAACAGGCAGTTGCAAGTGCAGTTATCTTGCCGGCAACAGGGTAATTGTTTTAATGGTGTAGCAGGTGTAGTGGAACCAGGCCCAAACGTTGTCAGAACTCCTCTAAACACCTAATATTGCTACATTGTACAACTAAACAGGTAATCATAACTGCAGTTATCTAGCAAGCATTAGAGCCATGATCTCAATGGTGCAGTAGGTGCAGTGGCACTGGAACCAAAAGCTCCAGGCACCCCACTACACACCTACTACTGCTATATTGCATTCTTATACAGGCAACCACACGTGCGGTTACGTTGTAGACAACAGGGTCATGCTTTGAATTTTATTGGTGCCGCAGGTGCAGTAGCAACAGGCCCAAAAGTTGTCAGAACTCCTCTAAAAACGTTATATTGCTATATTTGACTATTAAACAGGCAGTCACAATTGCAGATACCTTGCAGTTAAAATGGACTTGATTTGAATGATGCAGCAGGTGCAGTAGCACTGGAGCCAAAACCGCTAGGGACCCCACTAAACCTAGATTATTGCTACAGTGTACTATTAAACAAGACAGTCACAAGCGCAGTTATCTAGCAGGCAGCAGAGTGATAATTTGAATGGTGCAGCAGGTGCAGCAGGTGCAGTGGCATCAGCACCAAAAGCTTTAGGAACACAACTAAACACCTAATATTGCTATATTTTACTACTAAACAGGCAGTCACAAGTGCAGTTACCTTGCAGACAACAGGTTCATGATTTGAGTTTTAATGGTGCAGCATGTGCAGTAGCACCAGGCCCAAACGTTGTTAGAACTCCTCTAAAAACGTAATAATGCTATATTTGACTATTAAACAGGCAGTCACAATTGCAGTTACCTTGCAGTTAAAGGGGATTTGATTTGAATGGTGCAGCAGGTGCAGTAGCGCTGGAACCAAAATCTCTAGGGACCCCACTAAACCCGCAGTATTGCTATATTTTACTACTTAACCGGAAGTCACAAGTGCAGTTACCTTGTAGACAACAGGGTCATGATTTGAATGGTTCAGCAGGTGCAGTGACACACCGAGCCCAAAATTCGAAACACTTAATACTGCCTTATTTTACTACTAAACAGGCAGTCACAAAGGCAGTTATTTTGCAGGTACTAGGGGCATGATTTGAATGGTGCAGCAGGTGCATTGGCACTGGGCCCAAAAGTTTTTAGAACTCCTCTAAACACATAATATTGCTATTACATCAATTAATTCTATTATTTTTCAAAATGTTGCTGTTACGTAGCCACACTAGACCACTAGTAACTGCACAATATATAGCCTTTTTGTACATAAACAAGTGATAACGCTTTAACTTATGAAATGATGCATGCAAATATGACAGTGGGAAAATACATGAGTTATTATTGTTGACTCGTAAACCCGAAAGCTCAACAAAGGAGTCATAAATGCCCATAACTAGGGCCAGAATGGTGTTTTGACATTGTTTCTTAAATAGGAATGTCTAATTAGCAATTGTGTAAAATACATTTTAATTAGTTTATAAAGTTTTTTGGCACATTTTAGAATGTAAGTAATTGTGCAATCAAGTTTCTGGTCATATTTTTGCAAACATGTTTATTGTTTAAAAATCATTAAGCATAATTTGTTTGTATTACGTAACAGAACATTTTTGCACTTGTATGTGCTAGAGGATACAATAATTTATATATTGGACATTATTTTATACAGCTAAATTGATTTGGAAATACAAGCATTCAATTGAGCTTTTCAGTGGATCTCGATTAGAATACTCTTTTTCAAACGAGTCCAGTTCCCAGAAGAACGTTTGTGCCTGAGTCTGTGATATATGGGCCTGGTTTAGAGTTCGACAGATGGGATATCCCATCACAAATGTGACGGGCATCCCATTTGCCCTTTTAGAAGTACATTATATCCAATGGCAATTGTAATACAGCGGACAGGATATTCATCATGTTTGTGACGGAATATCCCACCCACTAAATCTAAATCAGGACCTTTGCCTTTATAGGATAGGTTATGTGATATAAACAGCTTTCCAAAAATGTGCTGCAAATTCCTGCACACATTCTTTAAAAGAAAAATAAAGAATATTACTTAGAAGCCACAGTCCAGAAGTGGGCAGTGTATTAATTTACCCAAGCAGGAACTTCCTCCTCAGCCCCTCTCCTGTCCTGCTTGCCATATCTTCTGTATGTCTCCTGTCCTATCCCTGCTGCATTGTACCTAAAAGGATAATGCCTATAAAAAGTTGGCAAAAGTTCCTCACACCTTTGCAGTTTTTGAAAATACTATGACTTGAATGTGATACCGTTTTTGGAATATTATTTTGTAATAATATGATTGGAAAGTTGTAGCTAGGTAGCACATTGTCTCTGGCAATAATGGCAGAAGAGCATATGTATGCATTATTGCTGGCATGCCCAATAAACATTACAGATTCTCATTGCAAACAGGGACGCCATGTTTATATGACAATCAATGCACAACAAGGTAAATGTTATGTGGGTTTTGGGGTCCAAGAGCTGAATAACACTACTGTTGGACTTGGCCCCCCTTTGCAGGCTTATCATCAAACTTTTTGCCTCCTATTGTTTCCTGGCCTGTTGTTGTTCGCTTTAGGTCTCTGGGCACTTACCATTGCTAATCATTGCTAAAGTGCATATGCGCTCTGTGTAAATTGCATTTATGGATTGGTGTTTCCATGATTGGCATATATGATTTACTAGTAAGCCCCTAGTAAAGTGCACTGAGTGTGCCAGGGCATGTAAATCACATGCTACTAGTGGGCCTGCAGCACTAATTGTGCCACCCACATGAGTAGCCCTGAAAAGTAATCTCAGCCCTGCCACTGCAGTTTCTGTATGCAGTTGTTAACTGCCATGTCGACTTGCAAGTGTTCCACTTGCCAGGCCCTAACCTTCCCTTTTCCCTATTGTAGGCCCATAGTACCCCCTTGGGCAGGGTGCAGTGTATGTGAAAGGTATGACATGTACTGGAATGTGTGACATGTCCTGATAGTGAAACGCTGCCAATTACGAAAGGCTATCTTGCCCTATAAGATAGAATGGGAAATGCTTTGTAACATCTTACAAGTATATCTTCCCTTTGGGACAAGATGGAGAAATAAAGGTTAGGCTCTCTCAACTCAGAATTTGATAACATTTATTTTAGTAAGGATGGTTTTTAAATTATGTGTTTGAAAATGCCACTTTTAGAAAGTAGGCATTTTCTTGTCTAACCATTCTGTGTGCCTCTGCCTGTTTGTGTATTGACTGTCTGGTTTTGGAGTGACTGGGGCTGGGGATGTGCATTCACTTAAGACAGCCACTGGAGGGGGGTTGAGGTATGCCTGGCCCTTCCTGGATGACTCAGTGCTGGTCTGAATACAGCCTGGCTGAATTTAGAGTAGCAGGAGATTTCCTAGCACCTGAATGGGGTCTGTCTCCCTTGCACAATGCTGTCTCCACACCCTGTGGTCATAGTGCACCAGTAAGGACAGAACTGGTTTGGAATGGGCACAGAGACCCTTGCACAAAGAGAACACGTACATTTTGGGGTGTAAGTATTAGACCTAAAACCCCAGAACTTTAGACTAATTCTGGAATCAAGGGGAACCTGTGCCAAGGAGAAAAGCTGGAAATTGTGAGGAGGAGTACTGCCACTTTGCTGTGTGCTGTATGGGGTTGGCCTGCAGTTGCTGTTTCTGCCAAGGAGAGGACAAAGACTGGAATTTGCTTTGAACCTGCTTGAAGAAGATCTCCAAGGGCCTGTGTGTGCTGGTCTCCTGTTCAGAAGTATCAGGGCCTCAAAGATTTCACCCCCAGCTCCTGTGAACTCTGTTGCTGAGAGTTTTGACCTTCCAGGAGGTGCCTGTTCCAGTTCTGCGCCTTTGAAGGCTGTGCTTGCTGCTGTGAGCTGGAAGAAACCTAGAGAACTAAAAAAAAATCAACGCATTGTTCTTCTTGTGGCTGTTTGTCTGACTCAGCACCGCTCTATTAGAAGAATCTCCATACATCACCGCGCCCCTGCCAAAACCGACACAGTGCCTGTCCACGCTGCAAGAACCAACGCATTGAGGGATCAGGGTTAAAGTTAATGACGCAGCGCCGCTCACCGCCGCCGCATTGATTGCCACCAAATCCCGGATTTCCATGCATCGTACCTGTGCGGCAAGTTTTCCCGACACATCAAACGCGGACAAGAAATGTCTTTGAGTTTACGCATCACTTCCCCCCTACATAACTGTTGCATCGCCTCCCCATGGTCTCAGGAACTGATGCATCTCTTTGTTTCTCGATGCTTCCCATCCCTGCGGCTGTTTGGCCTTGTGAATTTTCCATGGTTTTCTATGTACCAAGTTGTTTGAAACCGTTTTAAAAGTCATATTCTTACTACATGTATGTTGGATTTTTGTCATTTTGGTCTTGCTGAGTTTAGATAAAGATACTTTCTTTTTTCTAAACTGGTGTTATCACTGAATTACTGTATGTTTTTAGTACAAGTACTCTACACATTGCCTTTGGTTTAAGTCTGACTGGTCGTGCCAAGCTACCCTGGGGGGTGAGCAGGGGTTAGCTAAAGTGTGTATCCTCCTTACCCTGACTAGAAGCAAGGGTCCCTATTTGGACAAAGGTACCTACCTCTGCCAATTAGAGACCCCCATTTCTAACAAATACATTTCAATCTAATGGCTCACAGTCCAGGAGTAAAATACGATTCCAGTAGTAAATGATCTCACCTGTGCTGATGATAAAGTCAGGAGGTAAAACTGTCTTATATGCATTCAAGACAATAAAATCAAGTTCTCATTTGGTGATGTAAGATATTTAGTTCAACACAAGAATAAATCAGCTTCATACTTGAAACTCCAAGAGGGTGTTACTCTGTGATGGACTTGGCCTTTTTTGCAGGGTCATCCCTGAACTTGTTGTCTTCCTCCTCTATTTTCTCTTAAATGTTGTTGGTTGTTTTATGACTCTGGGCACTTTACCACTGCTGATCAGTGCTAAAGTGCATATGCTCTCCCTATTGTAAATTAATGTATGGATTAGTGATTCCATGATTGGCTTGTTTGGTTTACTTGTCAGACCCTAGTACAGTACACAGAGTGTGCCCAGGGCTTGTAAATCCAAATGCTGCTAGTGGGCTTGCAGCACTGGTTGTGCCACCCACAGTAGCAGCCTTGTAAAATGTGTCTCATATCTGCCATTGCAGTCTGGTACTGCAATGCTGACTAGGCACCTGCACCCACTTGCCAGTCCCTAAACCTTCCCTTTTCTTCATATCAGATTCCACTATGGTAGGCCCAAGGGCAGGGTGCATTGTAAGTATAAGGTAGGACATGCCCTGGTGTGTGTGGCATGTCCTAATAGTGAATTACAACCATTTTCGTTTTTCACTATTGCAAGGCTACCTGTTCTTCACAGGCCAGAATGGGCAGGTAGACTATTACATTTTATAATCCTAACTGACTCAGGGAACATGGTAGAAATTTGAGTTTAGTATGCCTGAACTCAGATTGATAAAATACATATTTTAGTGAAGTTGGTTTTAACATTCTGTGTTTGAAAATACCACTTTTAGAAAGTAGTTATTTTCTTGTCTAACTATCCAAGCCTGCCTCTGCTAGGTTGTGTATTCCTTGACTGGAGTTTGAGTGACAGAGCTGGGGGATTCCAGGAGACAGGGTGAGTCAGCCCAGTGGTGAATTGAGAGATCTGCATGTAGATGGGTGGGTGGAGTTGCACCTGGGACCTGAATAGGGTTGTGCCTGCCTTCCACAATGCCTGCTCCACTTCCTGTGGTGCATCTGATGTCTCTGCCCTACACTGTGAAAGGAGAAAGGAGAGAAGGACTAATGTCAACAGAGTGCTCCAGGGCTGTGCCTTCCCTCACAATACTGGCTCCACCTCCTGTGGTGCGTCTGATGTCTCTGCCCTGCACTGTGAAAGGAGAGGAGTCATGTCAACAGAGTGCTCCAGGGCTGTGCCTTACATCTACAATGCTGGCTCCCCCTCCTGTGTGGCGTCAAATATTTCTGCCTTGCACTGTAAAGAGAAGGAAGGAGTCATGTCAACAGAGTGCTCCAGAACTGGTTTGGAATATGCAAAGGCCCCTCTGCCCTCAGAGGACAAAGGATTTTGGGGTATAAGTATTGGGACCCTGAACCCAAGAAATTAGATCACTTTTGGACTACAAGAAGAAACCTTTGCTGAGGAGAGGAACCTGAAGAAACTGAGGAGAGGCTATCCCTCAGTTGAAGTGCTGATTGGGGGATTGGCCTGAAGTGGTTGCCTAACTGCCCAAGAAAGGAGAAAGGACATTGTGCGCACTTTATTCAACTTAAGAAGGATCTCCAAGGGCTTAAGAGAAGCGCTTGCCCCCTGCTGAAGTCTCAGGGACAACAGACTTCAACCCCCAGCTCCCTAAGAGTTCTTTGGAAATCCCTGCTGCTGTTTTGGGCCTTCTGAGGGACTGTGTGTCGCAAGGAGCTGGAAGGGCGACTCAAGATGAAGAAGTGTGTCGCTGTCACAGCCGCTGCCGTCGCATCTCTGGACAAGGATGTCACCGCTGTAGCTGATGCATTGCAACGCATCGAGAGAAGCATCTCGCAACGAAGAAGACGCGTGTTGCCGTCGCAGCCACTGCCAATGCATCTCTGAACAAGGATGTTGCCGCTGTAGCTGACGCATTGAGCAGAAGCGTCTCGCATCGAGGGAGAAGAGTGTCGCCGCCAAAGCCGCTGTCATCGCATCTCTGAACAAGGGTGTCGCCGCTGAAGCTGACGCATCGAGTCGAGACTTCTCACAACATCGGAGAAGCTTGTCGCATCTGAAAGAACTTGATGTCTTTATTTTTTTGCACCAGATTTTGCCGCATTTTCATTGTTGCAACACTTTCGTTGCCCTGCGTGTCGCATCTTAAGGTACATTAACTAAAAGTGCCTCATTTTAAGAACTAAAGAGAACTAAGCTAAAACTACCATTTTAAGTACAGTATTGTGGATTTTTGTCGTTTGTGGTCTTGTGATAAGTCTATATAAAGTATACTTAATATTTATATATAACCTGTGTGGTGTCCATCTGTAGTGTTGTCACTTGATTAATGTATGTGGTCACAAATGCTTTACACACTGCCTCTGTGATAAGCCTGTCTGCTTGTGCCAAGCTACCAAGGGGGTGAGCAAGGGTTATTTTAGGAGTGTATACCCTTACCCTGACTAGAGGCAAGGGTCCCTATTTGTCACAAGTATCTACCTGTGCCAACTAGAGACCCCCAAATCTAACACTCTTTTACCTGTGAGTTGCTTGTTCCTTACGAGACATGGCTTAATAAAGTTCAATTTCTGAGGAGTCCTATTTGTGATTTTTCACAATTCATTTCATGACACTATATTTCGAACAATCGCCCAAGTGGAATATAATGGTATATGTTGCTGAACCAGCTTCCTTAAACAAAGCCATTAAAGAAAATTAGGGGCTTTCATAAAAAGGGCATGCCTTTTATCAGAGAGAGGCCAACATGTTGGAGCCTCACAGCTTTTGGCGCTGGCAGAATTTCAGTCACCACTTTGGAACTTCAATTATTTTATCGTGCTGGAAATAGAGAAGTCCGTTAAAAGATAACAGCACCAGTGTCTTATAATGTAATCCTACCATAATCTTGTTTTCGGATGGCAAAAGTTCACTCCGACGGCTCCTGCGCAGCGTCGTCATTAGAACGGGGACGCATGCCAAAAGAACTCCAATCTAATATGCAAATGAGGAGCTGGCCTTGATATTGTGTCATTCCTCTGAATGGGATCACCTGCACCCATCTCTCCGAGGAGCCCATTTCAAACAGAGTTAGCTCCTCAAAGCTTCTAATTAAAACAAAAAATCCCCAAGCTGGCATGGCTCAGCCCAGGAACGGATTATTAGGAATTTAATAGGAAGAATATCGCATCTCAGACCATCTGTGACCCAGTGCACGCGAGAACTGGAGGGAGGCAGCGCGCCCTCCAAAGCCCGCTCCAGGAGCACTTTGTTGGAGCTGCAATAAATCAACATAGTTAGAGCACAGACTTTTTTTCTTCAATTTTAATTACTGTTACATAATTATTAGCAACGCACTCTCCTCTGAAACTGTAAAACTCATTACATGAAAGATCCCCAAGCTGCCGGTGAAATTCGTGGAGGGGTTCTTGCTATTCCGCTGTGGGAAAGAAAGACTGGATTGCGTTGCAGATTCATATCCAGAACCTGCTATGCTAAAATATTTGTTTTACGCCTGCTAATGCTTCATACAAACTAGGCTTTCTTAATGCCAGTTGTGGCTCACAGGGCTATCGTGCTTAGAGCTATGAAGACGTCGCCGGCATTGGCCTGCTGTGCTTTCATTTCCCTCTTGACGTGTTGCTAATACTGGGCACATTGACGTGAAATTAGGAATATTGCAGAAACGATTCACACAGATTTGTTCTAATGACTCACTGCAACTTCCAGGAGATGTAATTTAATTGTATTTCTTTGTTGTAAAGCACTCTTGTGAGTAATGTGAATGAGATGGGATTTTGCAGGGAGTAACAGTGGTATGCAGAATCATGCTGTCTAGTTGTCCCCGAATGTATTAATTTATTGTCCCCTAATGTAATGCACTATTTAAATGTTGCTATGAAGCATAACAGGAACGAAAACTTGCAGTTCCTATGATCCGTAGCTATGTTATGTGTCCATGTGCTCTGGGGCCGATTCACAAAAGAAATAGTAACTGCAGAAACACAGGTGTTCACTTACAGTTTTCCTAAAAATACATTTTTTTTAATTAGAACTTGCAAAAAGCCAATGGTCTACATGCAGAAAAGTGAGACTTTTGCAGATTTTCTTGCATTTGCTTAACCGCATGAGACGGATTTTCCTAAAAATCTGTTGGTTTAGAGTTATATTGTAACACAAAAAGATGATGGACGGAATGTTGAACATTGTCAAACAGTGGGAAGGGTATGCCCAGACATGGGTCCCGTGCTCACTACGCCACTGGAGTCAAGCTATCCTGGCTGATGATGGCCGAAAGGCCGAAACCATTCCTAGGATGCTTGATTCTTGTCCAGGGAAGACATGGCCTGGCAGTGACACAATATTGTGCAAAAAATATTGCTTACCGCAATATTGTGTTTTAATACCTGTTGAAGATCTTGTGTGTTTATTTTTTGTTCATAATTAACAACATACAGAATGTATT
Source organism: Lissotriton helveticus (assembly GCF_964261635.1). Taxonomy (NCBI): domain Eukaryota; kingdom Metazoa; phylum Chordata; class Amphibia; order Caudata; family Salamandridae; genus Lissotriton; species Lissotriton helveticus. The sequence continues at coordinate 1,628,434,947 of NC_136063.1, read as the reverse complement.
TTCACACGTGATTACACATGTACACCCTGATATAGAGCAGTTGTCTTTGAAACAAATTCTATATGATATTTTAAAGTGTTTTTCTCTGATACTTGTAAACTGGGCCTCAATTTGGGCTTAATGAATGTCACTCTTGGTCTAACCCTGCACATCACTACCTGTTGTTTCTGCAGCACTTAGTCAAGTAAAATATTAGTTGTTGATGTCCATTGTCATTGTCATTGTTCTTGCTGTCTTCAATGAACTTTCCCTAGCTCAGTCACAAAAGTGCAACCATTTCTTCAAGTCAGAGGCGTAGCAGGGGGGGACGGGTTTGTGGTATGTCCTGGGCGACATGTGTTTTGTGGGGCGGTGGCCTCACCTCCACTGCTCTTACCTGCGGGCGTGCAGGACGGCCACCGCAGGACTTGCCAGCACCCCCCCGCTCTTCTTGTGGCTGCCGGGCGGCAAAAGCAGTGCCCACCATAGGCGGCAAAACAGCTAGCTACGCCACTGCTTCAAGGCCTTTCTGCTAGAACACTGTGCCCTATTCATTCATTTAACACACTGTCGTTTATATAACTAGTTTGTTGATGCATCTCCAAATGACATTAGCATAAAGGGGCTAGAATAATTATTCATATTGTGGGATAGTGCTTAGGTGCTAGGCAATATGACATTTTATAAGACTGTGCTCTGATTTACTGATAAAATGATGCATTTGCTCACACCATAGTGAATTTGCACTTCTGTTAATTTCATATGTGAAAATAATGTATAAAACCGTCGACTTGGAGGGCAAGCCAGAGACTTTCCTGTTCTGCTAGGGATGCTATCTGTTTTTTATGATTTTGCTGCTCTCTTGAGAACTGATTTTTTATTTTGCATTTCTTTGTGCTGCCCTATTCATTAAGATCCTTCAAGGCATTGACTTTGTATTGCCTTACTTTGTATTTTTTAATATAACCCTTTAGCCATTCCGCTGATCTATAATTCAGTTATTGAATGAGCCATTTTACCTAATTGAATGAATTTTCTGATATTTTGATGTGTTAGGAGGTAACTTAACTTGAGATATTTAGCTTCATCAAATTGAAACTTAACACTGTCTCTGATTCATCGAATTGTGGGCATTTTGATTGAGGTACATTTTTGTGGTGTTGAAATTGTGGGGTCCCTATACCCACATACCTAAAATGTAAATGGCAAAAATATTGATGACAAAATATTGTGTACATAAATACCATCCAAAAACAGGTAACAAGATTATTTTTTTTTAACACATATAGAACATCATTATGATGTTGGGCGTACATGACCGTTGTGGTCTCGGGACCGAGACCACAACGAGTCGGTCGGTCGGTGGTCCAGACATTGCAATTACTATGCGAGCGCACATAGTGCAGTTGCAAGCTGCCATTTCTCTATGGGAGCTTGTGCTGAGGTCGGAACCCGGTCGCTGCACGAGCTCCCATGGAGAAATGGGAGCTTCTGTTAATCTCTGTCCCGCATGACCAGCACCTCATGGTGCCTGCCACACAGTGCAGGGATTAACAGAGGGGCACCAATGGCCACAGAGGGATGGGGAGCCTGTTATGAGCCTCCAAATTCACTTTCCAACATGCTTTTCATGTCAGAAAGGCCGACATGAAAAGTCCTGTCGGAAACCGACATCATAATGGCAGAAATGCTGTCCATAGGGGATTATGAAAGGTTTCCGACCGGCTCCTTGAGTTTGAAAGACCGGACTGTTTACACTCCAACTGCCTACATCAAAATTGTGCGGTCTGACTGTAAACCTACCATGTCGGTCGGTAAGCCTCCGAAGAGATTATAATACATAAAATTATTATAATGTAAAATAAGTAAATGTCATTAACTATTTCATTTTATAAAAAAAAAAATATATATATATATATCCAGCACAAACCTCCAATCACCAGAAAAAGAGGCCCGCCAGACCAAACTTCAGGAACAGCTTGCATTTTAATCCAGAAGAAAAGCATCCTTCTTAGTCCTAACCGGTTTCGGCTAAATGATTAGCCTTGTTCACAGGTGAGCTGCTGGTGTATTTGCTGCGTAACTTCCTTTTGTACGTTGTTTGGTTGGACTACTCAGGTACGACGTAGCCTCAACATACCACAAGTCCCAGCATGCATTCTTGAATCCGAATCCGAGTTTAAAGGAGCAGGACCCGCCCGCGCTGTTTGGACCAAAAAGGCATGCATTTACAGCCAGGATGTTTCGTGTAGCACCGCCGGCAAGGGATTGTGAAAGACCGTCTTTCACATTGCGACTTCAGGACAGTCTAGCATTACCAGGAAGTGTGTTAGAGACAAGCAACCAATGTTGATTTATGAGCAACAATGCATCGTGAAGTGACTCTTATTTTCCTACTATGAAAACACTGTCAAATTAAATGTAAAGGGGACGGATATAACTTTGAGATGCGGATTCACGAATGTATGCTGGGACTTGTGGTATGTTGAGGCTACGTCGTACCTGAGTAGTCCAACCAAACGACGTACAAAAGGAATTACACATACACGACAAGGGTGGTGTGGTGAGCAACGATGAACAAATCCCATTAAGAACTTGAACAGGAAAATTACCTGCATCACCCACTGGAGGGATATTAAAAGCAATGTGCTGAACACACCACAAGTACCATCATGCAAAGTGCTTACCGGAACCGGAGGCTTGTGAACTTTAATACGTGCAAGGTGGTGTGTTGATGCGTAAGGGCGGCACCTTCGAAAAAGGTCAAAGTTCTGACCGAAACGCGTCAGGTAGCCCAAAACAACTCATGAAAATAAAGGGAATTTGAAATTTCATCGCAGGAGTGCGGTTCGTTTCTTTCCGTATGGGGAGAGTGGAGAAGATATATATATATCTATATCTTCCAAGGATGATCCAGCAACAAAGCAGACTTCACTTGTCTGGAATACACAGACACAGACCCAAATTCAGTGCAAGGTGATTTATTCAGAGTTGGTGCTCCCAGCCATCATATATATATATATATATTACCTACTGGCGGTCGCCAGTAGGTATATATAGTTAGGATTTTTTCTCTATGGGATTTTTGAAAATTCTATGTCTAATAACTTTGGCGTTTGTGGACGGAATTGGCTGAAATTTTCAGGAAAATGGCACATTTTGTTTCTGAGCAGCCCTTGAAAATTTGGGGGGGGTTCGTCAAGGGGGGGCCGAGAAAAAAGGGGGGTCCCAAAACGTGTTTTTAACATTGAGTTTTCCATAGGGCGGTTGGCCTCACTTTTATCCCGAACGGCTGAATGGATTTGCACGAAACTTGGCAAAATTGTAGGGACTGGTAGCCCGATGTGCCTTTTGTAGGTCTCAATATATGTGCTACAGTGGATTTTGAGAAATTAACGTTTAAAAAAAGATATATATCTGTAACAGCGGACCGGGCAGCGCTCCAGGACGCGTACTTTTCGCGCAACGGAGCTTTGTGAAGCGAAGCTGATTGGTTCTCCGGCGTCTGTCAACATTCCAAACAGTCCGTAGCGGCCGCCATCTTGTCTCTCGGTAGGATCGAGAGACAAGAGGAGGCGAAAGCGAAGGGGCAAATGACCATAAGGGGGAATAGTAGATCCTCGCTGACCCCCTAGGCTTGATGTGGAGGTTTTAAAAGGGCCCCGCGGGGCAAAAAATAATAATAATAATAATAATCGAACGGTTGAATGGATTTGCACGAAACTTGGTAAAATATTAGGGACTGGTAGCCCGATGTGCCTTTGCTAGGTCTCAATATATGTGCTCCAGTGGATTTTGAGAAATTAACGTTCAAAAAAAGATATATATCTGTAACAGCGCTCCGCTTCGCGTAACGGAGGTTTGCGAAGCTGATTGGTCATTCTGTCACTGGGCTATAGTTGGGCTACATCTGGCTGATATTTGGGCTACATTTGTTTTTTTTCGTCTCTGGCGGCCATCTTTGGGCTACATTGGGCTACATTGGGCTTCATTGGGCTTCATTGGGCTACATTGGGCTACATTTGGGCTCCAACATATATATAGGCCAATGTAGCCCAATATATATTTTTCAAAGTTAATTTTCGTAAAAACCACTGGAGCATATATCTTGAGACATAGCAAAGGCACATCGGGCTACCAGTCCCTACAATTTTGCCAAGTTTCGTGGAAATCCATTCAGCCGTTCGAGCTAAAAGTGAGTCCAACCGCCCTATGGAAATGAAGGAAATGAATGGGTAATTTGTAATTAGCAAATAGCTCATCGCAAACTAGGAATGGTAAAGAATCGCTATTTATTCCTTAAAGTTCGCTATTTAGGAAATGCAAAAAACTTTGATGATACATATGGCGGTTCATCTCTAACAAGATAAGAAGCATAGGGATAGATTTATGATGACTGGCGCATCACCAGGGATGTGTTAGTCATTCTGTGCCGCTGTTCAGTCACCTATGTTGTGCTGCATTTACAATGCGGCGCATCATGGGGCAAAAACAGCACAGATGCGTGATGTATCTCTGCCGTAAAGGTGGCGCATTGCTGGAGTTGTATCGCAAGTGTGATGAAGCTCCAGCAAGGGTCGGGGGTGCCCCTGTCGCAGGGTTTCTGTTCTCACACAGAACTGTGGACAGAGGATTGGAACCTCGGCGAATTAGGGTGTCCCAAAACTCACCTTAGTAATCGAAAACCCCTTAGCAAGCTAGGTACAGTGTCACATTGGATATAACAAACTCTCAATGTTTAGACAATCCAGAATATGAACTTATAGTACCTCAGGATACGTGGAACTCATGAACAGTCGGTCGTTATATATTTCTTAGAAACCAGAACATGGAGTTAAGAAGAACACATGTGTATTTGAAATGTTTATTTACTAATGCCGTCTTCTCTGGCGTAGTATCTTAGATAATACAAGTACACATATTATCAGTAGCAAAATTACCAGCATAGTTACTAGTACATAAAAAGCGAATGGTGATAGTATGTTAACATGCTGTAAATGAATAAGAGTTAGCAACACTTATAAGCAGCCGCGGGCCGTGGAGGGAGTTACGGTGGGGCAGGGAGGCGGGGAGGGGGAGGGGCAGGGTGGAGAGGGCTCCACCCTGCTTCTCCCCCTCCCCGCCTCCCTGCCTCACCGTAACTCCCTCCACGGCCCGCGGCTGCTTATATCTCACCCTCCCTAATACACATATTATATTATTTGCTAAGAAGGTCTCTTTGTGTTGGTTTAGGGCGTGCCCATACTTTAGTGTCTTAGATTTGAAGGAATCACATCAGCATACACCAGCTCTCTCTTCATGTGAACCGCATCAAGTGTTGTGTATGTGTGTTCGGCAAAGCAATATAAAACCCGCCTCATGCCCAGAATTGGCAGAAGTTGCACTTATGTTATGAGTATGAAGTCGTGGAGATCAGACCTCATAACAATTCTGTATCGTGTTGTTCTTGAAACTTTAGCACTCGCTGTACAGATATAGTTTAACAAGCAAAGCAGATAGTAGAGCAATAACATATTATTCTCATGTAAACCACGATGAACTACTAGGTTGAAAGCTAAAGCAACAACTAAGTGTCGTGTGCAGAAGTTGCAAAAAAGGAAAAATGGCGTTTAAACCGGTAATGAGCCCATGCTAACTTAACACGGTGTAAAGATATCCAGGACCTAGATGACACCTCCCCATGATCCGGAAACAAACTGAATAAGATAATAGAAGTGCCATCTCATGAGAGCAGATTGCAAGTTTATATGTGGACGGTCCGCAAGGTAAAGCATTAAAAACTAGGAAAATGTTATGCTAAAGAAAAATAAAACAGCCAAGTACTTTATCGAGTCTTAAGCCAATAGGCAAGGTAAATAATAAAAACTTGACAAATAAGTCAATGAATTGTCAATGAAATGCTAGTACTCAGCATATCAAACATGAAAAAGGTCTATGACATAACTGTGTATGCAAAATAAGCTGCAACAGCCTCCAATAGGAAGTCACCGTCTTCATCCGAAAACAGTTCAGCCATCCAATTTAAAAGCGGAAAAGAACATACGTGCTCTACCAGCACCGGATCCTCTATCACCATCAGAGGACAGCTCGGTGGGTTTTCAAGAAAGCTCTGTTCCAAGAAAGACTGTGTTGCCGCCAGTAAATTCCAGGGACCAATTAGTCCATGCATCAATGCCACAGCCATAATCCTTTCGCCAGGACAAACCAACTCGTGAGTAATGATAGGAGTCATCAGCTGATTAAAGTCGACGTCAGGAGAAACCGGTCCGCAGAGACACAAATCATTGGCCCAATCGAAATCACAGGTCAGGCAGTGAAATACAGGCTGGACACAGGTGAAGTAGGAGAATCGAAAAGATAATCCATATGCCGTGCTTAATATCGCCAACGGCATTGTGCCATAATATTCTAGCATGCGATTGCGGAACAGTGTCAGCAGCTGCAGGGCGGGAGGTTGAATAGGAGGGACATCCATATTTAAAAATGTAAAAAAGCACAAGAGCGTCCGCTGGTAATGCAAGTAAATATGGCAATCCACGAAGCAGAGTGGAAAAAATAGAATGAAAGAAAGCAGGGATGACTCCAAAGATTTTCTCAAATGAAGTCACGAGACCACTGGTAACAACTTTAAAAAAGTGCGCCAGGGCCTTTGTGGAGGATGCGTTAAAGATAGTCCGAACCATCTTGCTGAAATGGAAAGGCAAATCTGAATTGAAAAGGGTCTGCACCTCTGTACGGGTGTTCGCTATGTGAAGCACGAAAGTTTCACGGGCCGAACTCAAGGCCACCTCTCTCTGAGACAAAAGAGCTCTTATTCTTGCCATGCCGTTGAAATCTGCTCCCAAGGTTGGTATTTGTGGCGAGATTGAAAACTCCCTATGTTCATGTGTGGGAGGAAATAGAACATTTCTGCAGCAAATAACCCGTTCACTTACTGTTACGATAAAAGGAATACTTTTAATTAACCCAGAACAATCTTCATTATTGAGCATCAAATAACTACCATTTTCCAACAACTTGAACGTGGGGATGATAGCAGGAACTGGCGTGCCTTACAACACGCAAGCCATATTTACAGCTACAGATATTAGCTGTTAAAAAACCAATGAAATTCACTGAAAAAACCATAGGTTATAGACCATATATAGTTAGGAATTAGCATTTACAAAACCTTGAAAATTCACTGAAAAAACCATAGGTTATAGACCATATATAGTTAGGAATTAGCATTTAGAAAACCTTATTTTACTCACACAAAACCATTGAAATTCCATATATAGTTAGTTGCACTAACTATATATCGCGCACCCGCAATCCACTGCTGATGATGTCACATATTACATCATTCATGACATGGTCAGTGACATCACTGATGACATCACTGATGACATCTCAAATGACATCACTGATGACATCATCCATTGACTGTGTGTTTCTGTAAAGTTTAAATATGTTTTACATATTGAAGAATGAGTAGATGTATAAGTGTCTGGATGAAGGATTTAGTAGGTGCGTGACTGACTGTATGAGTGAGTGATTAAATGTGTCTCACTGAGTGCATGGGTTAGTGACTAAACTGTCTTAATTTGTGCATCATTATGTCTGTTGTTCTGTAAACTGCTGCATGTGTTGATCAGTAGCTATATGAGTAACTATATGGGTTATTGATTGATTTTCCAAGTATTTGTATGGGAGACTGAGTGTGTATGTGGCTGGCTGGGAGATGTGTGACTGTGCAGATCAATGTGTTCTTGTATCAATGATTGTATAAGAGAGTAAGTATGTGTTAGTATATGTTTGAAAATGTAAGGTACTCTATGTTTAACTGTATAGATTAGAAAATGGAAGTGTGATTGATTCTTTACAGGACTGACTAGGTGTGTGAGTAACTCCATGGATGAGTGGCAGAGTGTGAGTGTCTGTATAGGTGTATGAGTGCATATGATAGTGTTGTAAAGATGAGTGATTGTATGTATGAATGATTGTATGGGTGAATGAGTGAATGTGTGTGTAGACATAGGAATCAGTGAGTGAGTATGTAGTAACTAGTATTGGTGTGTCAATGGTTTAAAAAAATATATTCTGTATTTAACACTGGGTGTAACAGAGGTTATATTAAAGTGTGAGGAGATGCATTGTATTGTCACATGAATGATATCATCAGTGATGTGGCCATTGATGTCAAATGAGATGTCATCAGTGATGTCATCAGTGATGTCATTTGAGATGTCATCAGTGATGTCATCAGTGATGTCATCAGTGATGTCATCAGTGATGTCATTTGAGATGTTATCAGTGATGTCATTTGAGATGTCATCAGTGATTTCATCAGTGATGTCATTTGAGATGTCATCAGTGATGTCATCAGTGATGTCACTGACCATGTCATGAATGATGTAATATGTGACATCATCAGCAGTGGATTGCGGGTGCGCGATATATAGTTAGTGCAACTAACTATATATGGAATTTCAATGGTTTTGTGTGAGTAAAATAAGGTTTTCTAAATGCTAATTCCTAACTATATATGGTCTATAACCTATGGTTTTTTCAGTGAATTTTCAAGGTTTTGTAAATGCTAATTCCTAACTATATATGGTCTATAACCTATGGTTTTTTCAGTGAATATATATATATATATATATATATATATATATATATATATATATTACCTACTGGCGGTCGCCAGTAGGTATATATAGTTAGGATTTTTTCTCTATGGGTTTTTTGAAAATTCTATGTCTAATAACTTTGGCGTTTGTGGACGGAATTGGCTGAAATTTTCAGGAAAATGGCACATTTTGTTTCTGAGCAGCCCTTGAAAATTTGGGGGGGGGTCGTCCAGTGGGGGCCGAGAAAAAAGGGGGGTCCCAAAACGTGTTTTTAACACTGAGTTTTCCATAGGGCGGTTGGCCTCACTTTTAGCCCGAACGGCTGAATGGATTTGCACGAAACTTGGCAAAATTGTAGGGACTGGTAGCCCGATGTGCCCTTTATAGGTCTCAATATATGTGCTCCAGTGGATTTTGAGAAATTAACGTTTAAAAAAAGATATATATCTGTAACAGCGGACCGGGCAGCGGCCCAGGACGCGTACTTTTCGCGCAACGGAGCTTTGTGAAGCGAAGCTGATTGGTTCTCTGGCGTCTGTCAACATTCCAAACAGTCCGTAGCGGCCGCCATCTTGTCTCTCGGTAGTATCGAGAGACAAGAGGAGGCCAAAGCGAAGGGGCAAATGACCATAAGGGGGAATAGTAGATCCTCGCTGACCCCCTAGGTTTGATGTGGAGGTTTTAAAAGGGCCCCGCGGGGCAAAAAAAAATAATAATAATAATAATCGAACGGCTGAATGGATTTGCACGAAACTTGGCAAAATTGTAGGGACTGGTAGCCCGATGTGCCTTTGCTAGGTCTCAATATATGTGCTCCAGTGGATTTTGAGAAATTAACGTTCAAAAAAAGATATATATCTGTAACAGCGCTCCGCCTCGCGTAACGGATGTTTGCGAAGCGGATTGGTCATTCTGTCACTGGGCTATAGTTGGGCTACATCTGGCTGATATTTTGGCTACATTTGTTTTTTTTGTGTCTGGCGGCCATCTTTGGGCTACATTGGGCTACATTGGGCTTCATTGGGCTACATTGGGCTACATTTGGGCTCCAACATATATATAGGCCAATGTAGCCCAATATATATTTTTCAAAGTAAATTTTCGTAAAAACCACTGGAGCATATATCTTGAGACATAGCAAAGGCACATCGGGCTACCAGTCCCTACAATTTTGCTAAGTTTCGTGCAAATCCATTCAGCCGTTCGAGCTAAAAGTGAGTCCAACCGCCCTATGGAAATGAAGGAAATGAATGGGTAATTTGTAATTAGCAAATAGCTAATCGCAAACTAGGAATGGTAAAGAATCGCTATTTATTCCTTAAAGTTCGCTATTTAGGAAATGCAAAAAACTTTGATGATACATATGGCGGTTCATCTCTAACAAGATAAGAAGCATAGGGATACATTTATGATGACTGGCGCATCACCAGGGATGTGTTAGTCATTCTGTGCCGCTGTTCCGTCACCTATGGTGTGCTGCATTTACAATGCGGCGCATCATGGGGCAAAAACAGCACAGATGCGTGATGTATCTGTGCCGTAAAGGTGGCGCATTGCTGGAGTTGTATCGCAAGTGTGATGAAGCTCCAGCAAGGGTCGGGGGTGCCCCTGTCGCAGGGTTTCTGTTCTCACACAGAACTGTGGACAGAGGATTGGAACCTCGGCGAATTAGGGTGTCCCAAAACTCACGTTAGTAATCAAAAACTCCTTAGCAAGCTAGGTACAGTGTCACATTGGATATAACAAACTCTCAATGTTTAGACAATCCAGAATATGAACTTATAGTACCTCAGGATACGTGGAACTCATGAACAGTCGGTCGTTATATATTTCTTAGAAACCAGAACATGGAGTTAAGAAGAACACATGTGTATTTGAAATGTTTATTTACTAATGCCGTCTTCTGAGGCGTAGTATCTTAGATTATACAAGTACACATATTATCAGTAGCAAAATTACCAGCATAGTCAGTAGTACATAAAAAGCGAATGGTGACAGTATGTTAACATGCTGTAAATGAATAAGAGTTAGCAACACTTATAAGCAGCCGCGGGCCGTGGAGGGAGTTACGGTGAGGCAGGGAGGCGGGGAGGGGGAGAAGCAGGGTGGAGAATACAAGTACACATATTATCAGTAGCAAAATTACCAGCATAGTTACTAGTACATAAAAAGCGAATGGTGACAGTATGTTAACATGCTGTAAATGAATAAGAGTTAGCAACACTTATAAGCAGCCGCGGGCCGTGGAGGGAGTTACGGTGGGGCAGGGAGGCGGGGAGGGGGAGGGGCAAGGTAGAGAGGGCTCCACCCTGCTTCTCCCCCTCCCCGCCTCCCTGCCTCACCGTAACTCCCTCCACGGCCCGCGGCTGCTTATATCTCACCCTCCCTAATACACATATTATATTATTTGCTAAGAAGGTCTCTTTGTGTTGGTTTAGGGCGTGCCCATACTTTAGTGTCTTAGATTTGAAGGAATCACATCAGCATACACCAGCTCTCTCTTCATGTGAACCGCATCAACTGTTGTGTATGTGTGTTCGGCAAAGCAATATAAAACCCGCCTCATGCCCAGAATTGGCAGAAGTTGCACTTATGTTATGAGTATGAAGTCGTGGAGATCAGACCTCATAACAATTCTGTATCGTGTTGTTCTTGAAACTTTAGCACTCGCTGTACAGATATAGTTTAACAAGCAAAGCAGATAGTAGAGCAATAACATATTATTCTCATGTAAACCACGATGAACTACTAGGTGGAAAGCTAAAGCAACAACTAAGTGTCGTGTGCAGAAGTTGCAAAAAAGGAAAAATGGCGTTTAAACCGGTAATGAGCCCATGCTAACTTAACACGGTGTAAAGATATCCAGGACCTAGATGACACCTCCCCATGATCCGGAAACGAACTGAATAAGATAATAGAAGTGCCATCTCATGAGAGTAGATTGCAAGTTTATATGTGGACGGTCCGCAAGGTAAAGCATTAAAAACTAGGAAAATTTAATGCTAAAGAAAAATAAAACAGCCAAGTACTTTATCGAGTCTTAAGCCAATAGGCAAGGTAAATAATAAAAACTTGACAAATAAGTCAATGAATTGTCAATGAAATGCTAGTACTCAGCATATCAAACATGAAAAAGGTCTATGACATAACTGTGTATGCAAAATAAGCTGCAACAGCCTCCAATAGGAAGTCACCGTCTTCATCCGAAAACAGTTCAGCCATCCAATTTAAAAGCGGAAAAGAACATACGTGCTCTCCCAGCACCGGATCCTCTATCACCATCAGAGGACAGCTCGGTGGGTTTTCAAGAAAGCTCTGTTCCAAGAAAGACTGTGCTGCCGCCAGTAAATTCCAGGGACCAAGTAGTCCATGCATCAATGCCACAGCCATAATCCTTTCGCCAGGACAAACCAACTCGTGAGTAATGATAGGAGTCATCAGCTGATTAAAGTCGACATCAGGAGAAACCGGTCCGCAGAGACACAAATCAATGGCCCAATCGAAATCACAGGTCAGGCAGTGAAATACAGGCTGGACACAGGTGAAGTAGGAGAATCGAAAAGATAATCCATATGCCGTGCTTAATATCGCCAACGGCATTGTGCCATAATATTCTAGCATGCGATTGCGGAACAGTGTCAGCAGCTGCAGGGTGGGAGGTTGCATAGGAGGGACATCCATATTTAAAAATGTAAAAAAGCACAAGAGCGTCCGCTGGTAATGCAAGTAAAAATGCCAATCCACGAACCAGAGTGGAGAAAATAGAATGAAAGGAAGCAGGGATGACTCCAAAGATTTTCTCAAATGAAGTCACGAGACCACTGGTAACAACTTTAAAAAAGTGCGCCAGGGTCTTTGTGGAGGATGCGTTAAAGATAGTCGGAACCATCTTGCTGAAATTGAAAGGCAAATCTGAATTAAAAGTATTCCTTTTATCGTAACAGTAAGTGAACGGGTTATTTGCTGCAGAAATGTTCTATTTCCTCCCACACATGAACATAGGGAGTTTTCAATCTGGCCACAAATACCAACCTTGGGACAGATTTCAACGGCATGGCAAGAATAAGAGCTCTTTTGTCTCAGAGAGAGGTGGCCTTGAGTTCGGCCCGTGAAACTTTCGTGCTTCACATAGCGAACACCCGTACAGAGGTGCAGACCCTTTTCAATTAACTCAGAACAATCTTCATTATTGAGCATCAAATAACTACCATTTTCCAACAACTTGAACGTGGGGATGATAGCAGGAACTGGCGTGCCTTGCAACACGCAAGCCATATTTGGTCGGTGTTTGTTGCATGAACCGTGTAACTGTATGTGCCTACACATTAGTGAATGATCTGGCGTCTCAGTGCATTCCTCTCCATTCAGATAAACTTCTTGATCATCTTTGAAACATCTGTATGTGTATGGAAGCGACCAGACCTCATGAAGAAAAGCACTACCTAAAGGTTCATAACGACCTATTGGTATATATTTCATACAATTTGAAAACTTATATAAAGCAAAAGGCAGCGTTATTAAACCGTGGATAAGGCACGTTGCCAAAAAACCCGCAATCCTCTGCTGATGATGTCACTGAGCATGTCATGAATGATGTAATATGTGACATCATCAGCAGTGGATTACGGGTAATAGTATCTCTAGTTTACTCCCCTATAGCTGTCTTTCTTTTAACATAAGTGTCTGTTTCCTTCCCTTATACTTACTGTTTTTGGTTCGCTTCTAGTTCGCGTACCGGCGAGCGAACTGGGAAGCGAACTAAGAGAAATAGAGGTTGGCACAGTTCCAAATATTGTACCAATTTTTTAATAACGGGGAGGTAGTTCTGAAAAGAACTTTTTTTTTTATTGTTTTTGTTGTTTTATATTTTTTTTATTATTTTTCGGAACATTTTTTTACTTTTTTTGAATTTTTCTGAGGTTTTATATTTTTTTGGGTTTTTCTTGGAGGGGGCAATGAAAACGATTCATTGTAAAGGGCTCAACAGGAGCAACAAAACAAAAAAAGAAGTATTTATTATTTTGGGCGTTTCGTACAAACTTGCATATGATAGTCAATAGCTCTGTTGATCAGAGTGATGCTTTTTTCTCCGTAGGAAATGAATCCATCGCAAAATACGCAGGTGTGTTTTACTTCACCAAATTTCATTTGTATATTTGGCACCATCTCCCTGCCCTCTGGTCCCGTTACTTCCGGTACAACAGATCTTCTGGCCATAATAGGGAGATTATCTAGGTCGTTCCGAAACTGTGCAGCACTGTAGTTGTTAGGATGCCACCTAGTCATATGGCGATGCATTGTGTAGTTTCCGAAACTGTATTTTTTCTCGGTTCCTCTGGACAGTCTATCTTGACATATAAGGCAAGTTACGTATCTTGCATTTACTTTTTTCTGACCTTTGGGAATTTTAAAAAATTGCCAAATGAAGTTTTCTTTCCGGTGAGACGTCTTGGGCTGCTCAGGCAAAAACTGCCTCTCTTCGTGCTCGTCGTCCTGTTCCTCTTCTTCCTCTTCTTGTTGAATTATAACTTGAGCAGGTGGTCCACTCTTCCTTGGATGTGGTGGAGGTGGTGGGGAAGCACCAGCTGAAGCTACTAAAGAAGCCATTGCTCAGTGATCACAAAGGGTCTTTCTCTCACAATGATGAAAGTCAGAGTGAGGAAAGAAGGAGGGATTTTCATCATTTGGGAAAAACAAGAGTTCTCAACCAATCAAAAGTGTTCATTTTAGATTATATGACCTAGTCTTACATCATTAGGAAACCAAAAGTGAAATGAACCAATGAAAAGTGTTATTACCAAGTCACATGACTTGCTGTGTTTACGTTAAGCGCTTTGCAGGGCCTCACGGTTTGCTTCCAGAAACCTGCGCTTTGCGACTCGCTTCGCGTACCAGTTCGCTAACGTAGCACGTCATATGACGTATCACGCGACAACGTGGAACGTCATGCGGACGGGAGGCGTCACGATGTTGTTTTCTAACGCGGCACTTGCGGTAAAGAAACGTTTACCGGCTCGCGGTCTATTTCGCGGCATCAAGGTCAGCTAACGGGAAGCTTCCCGATTCGCGAAGCGGGAACGTAGAAAAAAAAATATAAAAAAAAAAAATTATTCATAAACATATAAAATATATTTTGGGATTTAAAGAAGAATACATTTTACAGCTACAGATATTAGCTGTTAAAAAACCAATGAAATTCACAGAAAAAACCATAGGTTATAGACCATATATAGTTAGGAATTAGCATTTACAAAACCTTGAAAATTCACTGAAAAAACCATAGGTTATAGACCATATATAGTTAGGAATTAGCATTTAGAAAACCTTATTTTACTCACACAAAACCATTGAAATTCCATATATAGTTAGTTGCACTAACTATATATCGCGCACCCGCAATCCACTGCTGATGATGTCACATATTACATCATTCATGACATGGTCAGTGACATCACTGATGACATCACTGATGACATCTCAAATGACATCACTGATGATATCTCATTTGACATCAATGGTCACATCAATGATGATATCATTAATGTGACAATACAATGCATCTCCTCACACTTTAATATAACCTCTGTTACACCCAGTGTTAAATACAGAGTATAATTTTTGAAACCATTGACACACCAATACTAGTTACTACATACGCACTCACTGATTCCTACATCTACACACACATTCACTCATTCACCCATACAATCATTCATACATACAATCACTCATCTTTACAACACTATCAAATGCACTCATACACCTATACAGACACTCACACTCTGCCACTCATCCATGGAGTTACTCACACACCTAGTCAGTCCTGTAAAGAATCAATCACAGTTCCATTTTCTAATCTACACAGTTAAACATAGAGTACCTTACATTTTCAAACATATACTAACACATACTTACTCTCTTATAGAATCACTGATACAAGTACACATTGATCTGCACAGAGTCACACACCTCCCAGCCAGCCATACACACACTCAGTCTCCCATACAAATACTTGTGCAACCAATCAATAACCCATATAGCTACTTATATAGCTACTGATCAACACATGCAGCAGCTTGCACAACAACAGACATGCTGATGCACACTTTCAGACAGTTTAGTCACTAACCCGTGCATTTAGTAAGACGCATTTAATCACTCACTCATACAGTCAATCACGCACCTACTAAAACCTTCATTCAGACACTTATACATCCACTCATTCTTCAATATGTAAAACATATTTAAACTTTACAGAAACACATAATCACTGGATGTTGTCATCAGTGATGTCATTTGAGATGTCATCAGTGATGTCATCAGTGATGTCACTGACCATGTCATGAATGATGTAATATGTGACATCATCAGCAGTGGATTGCGGGTGCGCGATATATAGTTAGTGCAACTAACTATATATGGAATTTCAATGGTTTTGTGTGAGTAAAATAAGGTTTTCTAAATGCTAATTCCTAACTATATATGGTCTATAACCTATGGTTTTTTCAGTGAATATATATATATATATATTCACTGAAAAAAACATAGGTTTCAGGAGTTATATAGTTAGGAATTAGTTTTTAAAAAACCTTTGACATTCACTCAAAAAACTATAAGTTTTAGTGGTGTTATAGTTAGCTGGACATTTTACTCATACAAAACCAATGAAATTGCTCCTATATAGTAAGTTGTACTAACTATATTTCGCGCACCCGCAATCCACTGCTGATGATGTCACATATTAGATCATTCATGACATGGTCAGTGACATCACTGATGACATCTCAAATGACATCACTGATGACATCATCCAGTGAATGGGGTTTGCTTCGCTATTTAAATATGCATTATATATATAGCAATTTACATTGAAGAATGAGTGGATATATATAAATATATATTTGGATGGAGGGTTTAGTAGCAGTGTAATTGACTGTTTACTTGACCAATTTATAATGTCTCACTAAATATAGTGGATTGTGACTAAACTGTGTGAATATCTGTATCACTTTGTCAGTTGTTGTGTAAACTGATTCTACAGTTGGTTACTAGCTATGTGAAAGTCTATATTAGTTATTGATTAGTTAACTGAGTATTTGTATGGGAGTGTGAAAGTGTGTGTGGTTCGGTGGGGGGGGTGTGACTGTCCAAAGATGTGTGAATAGTTGATTCAGTAGATATATGAAGTTAAAACTACATGTTCTAACAGTTTGGGTGAGGGAATCTCTTTATGGGTGTGGTGATGAGCAAATATATTTCTCAAAGGTACAGGTCCAACAAACTAGAAAAATAAAAGGCAGTGTATGTGTCAGTTGTTGTATATAAATAAGTATACATAAGACACAATGATTGTGTGAGTGACTGTATGGATAACTCTATACTTGTAATAATGATTTTATAATTCACTAAGTATGACTTACTATCTAAATGAATGGAAGAAGTGGTGTTTGTATAAGTGTTTTGCTAAGTAAATATGTAAGTATGATCCATTGTTTGCATAAGTGAGTAGGATGACTTCATATGTGAATAGGATGCGTGCTGTTGTTTAATGTCGATATAGATGTGTAAGTATTTTTGATAGTGTTCTATTGTTCATTGACAGCATGTATGAGTGAATCCATAGGTAAGTGATTAGATGTGTGTATACATCTATGAATCACTGAGTGGATTTTTAGATACTTGTATTGCTGTGACAATGGATTTAAATATGATACTCTGTATTTTACAAACAGTGATGAAAAATTGTAATAGTGTATGAAAAGGTGTATGTGATTGTCATGTGGATGATGTCATCAGTGATGTCATTTGAGATGTCATCAGTGATGTCACTGACCATGTCATGAATGATCTAATATGGGACATCATCAGCAGTGGATTGCGGGTGCGCAAAATATAGTTAGTACAACTAACTATATAGGAGCAATTTCATTGGTTTTGTATGAGTAAAATGTCCAGCTAACTATAACACCACTAAAACTTATCGTTTTTTGAGTGAATTTCAAAGGTTTTTTAAAAACGAATTCCTAACTATATAACTCCTGAAACCTATGGTTTTTTCAGTGAATTTCAAAGGTTTTTTTAAATGCTAATTCCTAACTATATAAGGCCTGAAACCTATGGTTTTTTCAGTGAATTTCAAAGGTTTTTTAAATGCTGATTCCTAACTATATAAGGCCTGAAACCTATGGTTTTTCCAGTGAATTTCAAAGGTTTTTTAAATGCTAATTCCTAACTATTTAAGGCTCGAAACCTATGATTTTTTCAGTGAATTTCAAAGGTTTTTTAAATGCTAATTCCTAACTATATAAGGCCTGAAACCTATGGTTTTTTCAGTGTTTTAAAAAAAAAAATTGATTGGTTAACTGGCTTATTAAGTGTATCTTAGTGAATACATATATTAGCGAGTAATGTTTAAATATTTAAATATATGCATGAGTGATGTAATATAATATGACGTCATCAGCAGTGCATTGCAGACGTGCAAGTTATAGTGAGTCCAACTAACTATAACGTAGGAATTTCAATGGTTTTATGCGAGTAAAATTTCCAGCTAACTATAACTGGTGTGAAACCTATGGTTTTTTCAGTGAATTTCAAAGGTTTTTTAAATGCTAATTCCTAACTATAACTGGTGTGTAACCTATGGTTTTTTCAGTGAATATATATATATATAACATTTCTATGGCAAAATGAAACCCCTCATTTTGTTCCTTTTCAAATTAAATGTATTTAGTGTTACCACTTTATTCCAATCAAGATGACTTCAGGTGTGCCATACTTTTGTCATAAGTAAGACTGTTAGCGTTCTAGTTGTTCTTTAGAACACTCTGGGACATTCTGTCATTGGGCTATAGTTGGGCTACATCTGGCTGATATTTGGGCTACATTTGGGCTCTTTTGTCTCTGGTGGCCATCTTGGGAGACTGCATATCAGAATTTTTTTAATGAAATATAAGAGGATTTGAGAAGTCACTCAAAATGTGCCCTAATTTTTCTTTCTTCAGCACTAATCATAATTTCTATGGCAAAATGAACCCCCTCATTTTGTTCCTTTGCAAATTAAATGTTTTAAGTGTTAACACTTTATTCCAATCAAGATGACTTTAGGTGTGCCATACTTTTGTCATAAGTAAGACTGTTAGCGCTCTAGTTGTTCTTTAAAACACTCTGGGACATTCTGTCATTGGGCTATAGTTGGGCTACATCTGGCTGATATTTGGGCTACATTTGGTTTTTTTTGTCTCTGGTGGCCATCTTTGGGCTACATTGGGCTACATTGGGCTACATTTGGGCTCTAACATATATATAGCCCAATGTAGCCCAATATATATTTTTTTCAAAGTTAATTTTCGTAAAAACCACTGGAGCACATATCTTGAGACATAGCAAAGGCACATCGGGCTACCAGTCCCTACAATTTTGCCAAGTTTGGTGGAAAACCATTCAGCCGTTCGGGCTAAAAGTGAGTCCAACCGCCCTATGGAAATTAACATGGGGAAAACACGTTTTGGGACCCCCTTTTATCTCGGCCCCCGCTTGACGAATCCCCCCCAAACTTTCAGGGAAGGAGCGGAGCGCCGCGAGGCAAAGTTAAGGAAAATGTCAGGAAGATTCCTCAACCGGTGCAAAAGTTATTCCCAATAGAATGTTGCGATTTCCCTATGGAAAACAATCCTAACTATATATACATACTGGCTATCGCCAGTAGGTAATATATATATATATCTATATATATATCTATATATATTACCTACTCTAATAACTTTGGCGTTTGTGGACGGAATTGGCTGAAATTTTCTGGAAAATTGAACATTTTGTTTCTGAGCAGCCCCTGGAAATTTGGGGAGGGGTTCGTCAAGGGGGGGCCGAGAAAAAAGGGGGGTCCCAAAACGTGTTTTTAACATTGAGTTTTCCATAGGGCGGTTGGCCTCACTTTTAGCCCAAACGGCTGAATGGATTTCCACAAAACTTGGCAAAATTGTAGGGACTGGTAGCCCGATGTGCCTTTGCTAGGTCTCAATATATGTGCTTCAGTGGATTTTGAGAAATTAACGTTCAAAAAAAGATATATATCTGTAACAGCGGACCGGGCAGCGCTCCGGTTCGCGGACTTTACGCGTAACGGAACTTCGCGTGGCGAAGCTGATTGGCTCTCCGGTGTCTGTCAACATTCTAAACAGTCCGGAGCGGCCGCCATCTTGTCTCTCGGTAGGATTGAGAGACAAGAGGAGGCCAAAACAAAGGGGGAAATGACCATAAGGGGGCATAGTAGATCCTCCCTGACCCCCTAGGTTTAATGTGGAGGCTTTAAAAGGGCCCCGCGGGGCAAAAAAAAAATTTTTTGTTTTTGTTTTTTTGCGTGGGTAGCGCCCGGTTCGCGAACCGGGAAGCGTTCTGGGCAGCGTACTATAAGGAAAAAAGAATGATAGACTTTTCAAATACTGTATGTTAATTGATTGTTGGTTTTGTTGATTATTTTTTAATTTTTTTATTTTTTAAGCAATTATTTATTATTGTGATTGTGTTTGAAAATTTAATAACATTTCTAACATTTAACTAGTTTATGAATTACATATAAAAATGATTAAAGACTCAAACAATTTTTTAATATTACATACAATTTTATTTTTCGGATTGTTTTTCAAAATTTAATAGAACGTCTAGCATTTGACTGTCCGATATGTCCTCTTGTTGAGTGAACATAAGTTCCCACATTTGACCGTCATCATAATGAAGTAAATGATCCACAGATTCTACACATTGAACTAATTCATGGTCCCGTGATTCATCCATGAAATCTGAGTCATCATTGTCCTCAATATCTTTTTCTGTGTTGTTCTCCAGAACAATTTCGAAGGAAACATTCTGCTCACCTTCCATTTTATTGCTGTAATTTGCATAAAAAATAAATATATCAGTAGAGATAGGGCACTGTTGGGTTTAAGTTCAGACAGGTACTTGTGAGTTTATAACAGAGAAGTAATCTATGGGCACTGTATGGTTTCAGGCGTGAAGTAGTACTATTAAAAAGTGCCTGTGAAGAAGCCTAAGTAAATTCATAATTATACCACAGAAACCTAATCAATCAATCAATCAATCAATGACACTTATAGAGCGCGCTACCTACCCGAAGGGTCTCAAGGCGCTGGGGGGGGGGGGGGGGGGGGGGGGGTGCCGCTACTGCTCGAATAGCCAGGTCTTCAGCTTCTTCCTGAAGGAGAGGTGGTATTGGGTCAGGCGCAGGTCGGTCGGGAGGGAGTTCCAGGTCTTGGCGGCCAGGTGGGAGAAGGACCTTCCTCCTGATGTCGCTCTTCGGATGCGGGGGACAGCGGCGAGGGCGAGGTTGGCTGATCGGAGGTGGCGTTTGGGAGCGTGGAAGTTGATTCGGCTGTTGAGGTAGCTCGGGCCTTGGTTGTGTAGGGCTTTGTGTGCGTGGGTGAGGAGGCGGAACGTGATTCTTTTGTTGACGGGGAGCCAGTGAAGGTCTCTCAGATGTCCGGAGATGTGGCTGGTTCGTGGGAGGTCGAGGATGAGTCTGGCTGAGGCGTTCTGGATCCGCTGGAGTCTCTTCTGGAGTTTGGCGGTGGTCCCGGCGTAGAGGGCGTTGCCGTAGTCCAGCCGGCTGGTGACGAGGGCCTGGGTGACGGTCTTCCTGGTCTCGGTGGGGATCCACCAGAAGATCTTCCGTAGCATGCGCAGGATGTTGAAGCACGCCGAGGAGACGTTGTTGACTTGCCTGGTCATGGAGAGGGAGGAGTCCAGGATGAAGCCCAGGTTGCGTGCGTGGTCCGTCGGTTTGGGTGCGGTACCCAGGGCGGGGGGCCACCAGGAGTCGTCCCAGGCGGAGGGCGAGGAGCCCAGGATGAGGACCTCCGTCTTGTCCGAGTTTAGTTTCAGGCGGCTGGTCGTCATCCACTCGGCTACCTCTTTCATCCCTTCGTGCAGGTTGGCTCTGGCGGCGGCGGGGTTGTTGGTCAGGGAGAGGATCAGCTGGGTGTCGTCGGCGTAGGAGATAATGCTGAGGTTGTATTTGCGTACGATGGCCGCGAGGGGGCTCATGTAGACGTTGAAGAGGGTTGGGCTCAGAGAGGATCCTTGGGGGACGCCGCAGATGACTTCGGTGGCCTCTGACTTGTACGGTGGTAGGCGGACTCTCTGTGTTCTTCCGTCGAGGAAGGAGATGATCCATTCCAGTGCCTTCCCCTGGACTCCGGCGTTGTCAATCCATAATTATAATAAAGAAGCCTTTCCCAATGTCTAACTCTTACAGAGAGATAGTATATAACTATCTGAAAATGTTTTCAAATTTATAAAATAATATCTCACCTTCTAAAAACAAGTTTAAGTTGTGAGTGAAAATGATCTTGCAATGTAGTTCAGGAAGTAGTAGTCAAAATGGCTGTGTTTCTCTCTCTTCCTTTATATATATTCAGGTACATAGCCAATCAAATGTCAGGTAAAAAAAGTAGAAAATGAAAGTAACATTTTAATTGGTTGTCAATTCCAACACTTCAGATGTGTTTTGTGAAGTAATTTACCTCAGGGTATTTAGAGAGGTCTACAGGCTAAATGGTTAAATGGAATTTCAATCAAATTTGTGAAAATGGTAGGCATTGGTATGTAGTATGAGCTAATCTATATTTGGTGAAATTGTCTACAGTCGCTTTTCTGTAAACTACTTTCCCACCTTTTTTGATGGTGCGCTTCCCAGGGAGCGACCCGGTACGCGAACTGGCGAGCGCCCCGGTTCGCGAACCTTAAGCGTTACGGGAGTCCACCATTTTGTGTTTCGGTCGAATTAAGATACAAGATGGAGGGCAAATAATGTTCAGAATGGGTAGAAGGGGGCACGGTAGACTTATCTTGACCCCCTAGGTTTTCTGAGGGTGGCTGAGGAGGCCCATATGTGCGAAAAAAAAACATTTTTTAAAAAATTTAGCGAGGTTAGCTCCCGGTTCGCGTACCGGGTAGCGCCCCAGGGAGCGTACTTTGTTGAAAATTAGTGAAAAATGTTAGAGTAAAATAATAATTGTGAGTGATCAGATGTAGGGTAGCTCTGAGAAGAGCTTTTGGGTTTATGGTACATTTAGGTACTTATAAGTAGGTACCAATGCACAGTCTTAAATTCAGAATGAAAATTCTGTTGCCCTCATCTGAGAAGTGAACTCCATCTCCTCTGTAGATATCTTGCATGTAGTAACCCAAGTTATTGTTGTACAGGGAGCCCATTCCATGGTCTCTCATGTAAGCTGAAACAGATTTGTTTACATGCTTCCTCAACTTCTCAATTTGTGGACAAAATTGGTTTGACCACCTCCATTTCTGTCTTTGGCATATATTTGAATATACCAAGGCAGTCTGAGGAAAAAGTGCCATCAATTGCTCAAAGGTGTCCTTTAAAAGCATTTCCAGACCTACCCCAGTCAAAGTGCCCAAATCATTACCTCCACAGTGCACAATTAACAGGTCAGGTTTTGGCAAATGCATAAAGGTTTTCACCAATGGTATCAATTGGTGACATTTTAATCCTCTGTGGCCAAACCACTTAATTTCCACATCTTGTAAATTGAGGTTAGGTAAATTCCTGTTCTCAGCATACCTCTGAGCCCAATAGATGTAACTATGTCCAACAATCCAGACAGAAAACATGGTGAGAGAAGGTTCTCCTGCAGTCAGATGAAGTGTGGCAATGAAATGTCAGTTGAAAAAATAAGAGTTTAAAATGAAAAAAACTGTGGAGTTTCTGTGTTAATGAAGCAGTAACAGTGATTGGTGGATTTTGATTGCTGAAAACAGAAAGTTAGGGTGCATGGATGAGTTGTTTGAAAGATGTATTTTGAGTGGTCAAGAAAAAATCATTAAATGAAAGAATGCACTGGATATGAGGTGCACTGAGAGTTCAGAGTTCAATTGCAACATTGTTGTGTGAACTTGCAAACCCCAGAGGTCTTCCAAGACGTGGTTGCCATGCAAAAAAGGCAGAAAGGGCAGAGGGGGGAAGGGTTTTCATTTGAAAAAAATTGAGGGAAGAGTTTTGATTGGGTGACATGAGAGATATGTGTGAAGAATTACAGCATTTCTGTGCTTTTGATAGCTGCAGACTCTGGAGTGCATACCTTTTGCTCTGCTGAAGACAAATTGGTGTGTTTCTGAGACTGTTTTGAAACTCAAAGTATTTGCTAAGGTGAGAAAAGATTTCTTTAATTTAGATAGAGAATAGTGTGCTTTAAGGAGAAAATTATGAAGAAAGTTGTGTTTTTCAAATGTTGCTTTGTCTCAAGTGTTTTACAAATAGATTTTGTTTCTTTGAGAAAATGTAATTGGAGAAAATGTGAAGTATTAGTACTGACAGGGTGTTATTGTGCATAAGAGCTGTGGAGTCTTTTCAAATTATGACTTGAAAATCGTTTTTGAGGAAAATGAATGGTTATAATATTTATGACAAGGACATAATGGTGTATGCTTCATTATAAGGCAATTGAGTGTCTCTGATGTTATTTTTCCCATTTTAATGTAAGACCTTTCTCTGTGGAGCAAATTGCTTGTAAATATGCTCCCACCTGTGCATGGCAAATTTAGATTTTGAATGTTTGCGTTACATAGCCATGTTAAAACTGACACAAACATGCTGCAAAGGCAATCAAAAAACGCTTTTATGTGACTTAAGGACATTTTAAGTCATTTCTCCATGTGCAGTGTTTTGAAATTATGATTTGAAAATCGTTTTTAGGGAAAAGGAATGGTTTTTAAATTTATGACAAGGACATAATGGTGTATGCTTCTTTATAAGGCATTTCAGTGTCTCTGATGTCATTTTTCCCATATTACATTAAAAGACCTTTCCCTGTGGGGCACATTCCTTGTAAATATGCTCCCACCTGTGCATGGCAAATTTAGATTTTGAATGTTTGTGTTACATAGCCATGTTAAAAGTGACCCAACCATGCTGGAAAGGCAATCAAAAAACGCTTTCATGTGTCTTAAGGACATTTTGAGTCATTTCCCCATGTGCAGTGTTTTCAAATTATGATTTGAAAATCGTTTTTGGGGAAAAGGAATGGTTTGTAAATTTATGACAAGGATATAATGGTGTATGCTTCTTTATAAGGCATTTCAGTGTCTCTGATGTCATTTTTCCCATATTACATTAAAAGACCTTTCCCCGTGGGGCACATTCCTTGTAAATATGGTCCCACCTGTGCATGGTAAATTTAGATTTTGACTGTTTGAGTTACATAGCCATGTTAAAAGTGACCCAAAAACTTGCAAAGGCTTTAAAAAAACACTTTCATGTGTCTTAAGGACATTTTAAGTCATTTCCCCGTGGGCAGTGTTTTCAAATTATGACTTGAAAATCGTTTTTGAGGTAAAGGAATGTTGTTAAAATTTATGTGTGCCATATGCCCCCAAATTTCTTTTTCAGGGGTGCAGCAGGGTGTTCTTGAGACACCCCTGCACCTTTGGAAAAATTCCTAATTTGCGATGAGCTAATTGCTAATCGCAAATTGCACCTTCATTCCTATGGGCCTCCTGGCCCATGGAAATGAATGGGTAATTTGCAATTAGCAATTTGCTCATCGCAAATTAGGAATGGTAAAGAATCGCTATTTATTCCTTAAAATTCGCTATTTTGGAAATGCAAAATAGTTTGATGATACATATGGCGGTTCATCTCTAACAAGATAAGAAGCTTAGGGATACATTTATGATGACTGGCGCAATGAAGTGGACATCACTTACTTCATTGGTAGAGCTTTACATGTATTATCTCCTCTGTATTCTTCATCAAGCGTAACTTTCATCTGCAATCCTGAGTAGGCCTCACCTTAAACAAACCTCTGGATAGGGCACACCTTATCGTCATCCTGAATTAATCATTTAAAATGCTAGGGACAGATTTATGATAGGTGTATGCCTCTTTTGCGCCACTGTGCGTCACTTTTGTGATGCAGCGGCGGTGCAAAACATTTGCTATGAGGCGACAAAATTACAAATTGATGCATTTAGGCAGATGTGTCATGGTGTAAAAAACACCGTGCCACATGAAACTGATGCAGCAGTGATGCAAAAGATGCACCATGTTGCAAGACAGGCCTCACTTGGGGCCATATGTATGAAGCTAATTAGCATTTGCAAAGGCCGAAGTTCTGTGAATTTCGGCCTTTGCGAATGCTAATTAGACAAATGGTATGTATCAAACAAGTTTGATGCAAAATAAGGAATAGCAAAATTTGCTATTCTTTATTTTGCGATTGCACTGAAGGATTTGCAAATTTTGTGATTTCTTAAATGCAATGTATCAAACAAAAAATATGCAAAAAATGCCATTAAGGATTTGCAAATTACCACCAACTTCTAGTTGGTGGTAATTTGCGAATTCTTTTCAAAAAGCTTTTTTTCCAAAAAACAAAAGGTGACATATGACGCCCATACATGCCCTTAGGGCATGTATGTGCGCCATATGCCCCCAAATTTCTTTTTCAGGGGGTGCAGCAGGGTGTTCTTGAGACACCCATGCACCCTTGGAAAAATTCCTAATTTGCGATGAGCTAATTGCTAATCGCAAATTGCACCTTCATTCCTATGGGCCTCCTGGCCCATGGAAATGAATGAGTAATTTGCAATTAGCAATTTGTTCATTGCAAATTAGGAATGGTAAAGAATCGCTATTTATTCCTTAAAATTCGCTATTTAGGAAATGCAAAATAGTTTGATGATACATATGGCAGTTCATCTCTAACAAGATAAGAAGCATAGGGATAGATTTATGATGACTGGCGCATCACCAGGGATGTGCCAGTCATCCTGCGCTGCTGTTCCGCCACCCATGGTGTGCTGCATTTACAATGCGGCGCAGCATGGGGCAAAAATGGCACAGATGCGTGACGCATCTGTGCCGTAAAGGTGGCGCATTGCTGGAGTTGTATCGCAAGTGTGATGCAGCTCCAGCAAGGCTCAGGGGTGCCCCATCTCCACAATGTTGCATCAAGACCTATGCCTGCTTCAAGCATGCGCAGGGTTTTGACGTAGCTTTCTCCTATCTGATTGTAAATGCGGCACACCATGAGTGGCAGAGCAGCGGTGCACGTTAACTGGTGCATGCCTGGGGATGTGCCATTTAACATAAATCTGCCCCTTTACATTTAAGTATGTGCAGGGGACACAGAGTCGGTGAGGCTTATCCAAGGTTAAGAAGAGATGAGTCCTGTTCACTGAAAAATTAGACATAGGCTACACCTGCTCAGCATCGTTGGACATGGCTATATAATAGCTGCAAAATGTTACTCTTGTTAAACAATTTTACTATTATAATCTCTGAGATTTGTCTCTTACTCTGCAACATCTCATTGTTGTTATCTTTCTTTAAAGATAAAGACAACATCAACATGAGCGACAATCAGCGATCAGTTGATTTTGACCTCATCATTGAACTCGTAATTGAAACATCAGTGGATGTTGATCCCTTGGATGATTTAAATCCTGAGGATGAAGAAGAACGTGATGAGGATGCAGATTTGTCCGAATTATATGACATAGGATGGGAAGCTGACGTGCTTGAGCCTATGGAACTATAAACATTTATTTTAAAAATTTATAATAAATAAAAAGTAAAAATGTAAACCGTTTAATTTAAAAATAAAGACACCTTCAAATACAGGTTATGTGTAGTGTCTTCAATAAAATATTAAAATATGCTCATAAAATTAGATCAGATTCACATATAAAATAGCACAGGTAACATGAATATAAATTCCATTTCTTTTCTGCTATTTCTGTATTCTAAATTTGCCAAGCACTAAAAAATCTTCTATGTAAAAATGTCAAGTAGTGTTTTAAGTTTTTGATTACTGTTATTGATTTACTGTTGGGTAATAGTGGTTAATAACATTTTTTATTATATTTTACCACAGATTCAACTGCAGATCATTTCAAGATTTCAGCATGCCAACCAAAGAAAGAGTGAGAAAGGCTGCAAAACGTCAAAGACAGCAGGTTAATGAAAAAAAGCAGCAGTCCTCTAACAAAAAGATTTGTCAAGTCACCAAGAAAGCACCGGGTAAGAGTACAAAAACATTCATAAGAAATATCTGTAGTAAGAAAAATATTACTACAGAAAATGTTTCAGTCCAGAAAAAGAGAAGCAATTCAAACAGAAAGGAAAGGCCAATGAAAAATGTTACTGCTAGAGCAAGAGATAACTCTGTGCATGATAGTAGAAGGAAACAACAGTTTAGGGACATTCGTAAACGAATGTTCCGCAACAGGATAATTGGCAATTTGTTAAAAAATATTAAGAAAGGTCAACAGAAAGTGGTTTTTTATAAGAGAAAAAAAAAAGTTGAGAAAGTTATTGATCAGGCATTTGAAATTAAACGTAAGTTATTTATTTTGATAATCAATAGAATTAGGAAGCTAAACAAGGCAATTTATGATTTCAAAAGAAATAGTAGATGGAAGAGAATAGTTAATCGTAGTAATTTTTGTGAAGTTTTTTTCTGGAGAATGGATGCATAGTTCAAGCTGTGAGGCATTTTTTAATGAGGAGAGTTATTTCCAGGATAATGATTTGGTGCATGCAGTTGACACCAGTGGTCGTGCTTATGAAGTGAAAGATGGTTGTCCAGTTGAAAAAGAAAAACTTGTGACAACAGAAGCAGAAGAGGTGTTAGGTAATGGGGTTTTAGGAAGACGTGCTAAGGGTCCTGTGTACACCTGGAAGTGTAGTAGTATTTGCAGTGTGCGACAGGATTCCATCAATTTGCTTTGTGATTTTGTACGGTCATTTAATAAGAAAAGTTTGAAGCAGAAAATGAGGTTGTTGCAAGAATTAGATCCTTGCAGAGTGAGAGAAGTGACAGGTTTGCATGGTCATTCACTGGCTTGTCTTTCCAGGAGAGTATGCCAGAGTGTTTTTCATCATTTCAGGATGCTAGCAGTGCATCATAATAAAGTGAGGAAATTAGTTAGAATGTTGTATTATGCTAAGAGTCCAGCAATTATGCTTAAACAATTATGCGCTGCTCTTTTGCATGGTTCTGAAATAGATGTGAAGAATATATGTGAAGAAATTGATTTTTGTTACTTTGGAAGTAAAGAGGAGAATGTTGAAATTGACCAAGAAGAAGCGGGTAATGTGGAAGATAGTGTACAGGTTTCCAGTACAGATAATTTCCAGAGGGAAATTGCGACGTTTGAGGTCAAATCAAGTGAGAGGCCAAATTTCACTTGTGTGTGTTGTCGACGCACTTATTATAAGAATCAGACTAAGTTAGTGGATTTATATGCAAAAAGTGAAAGGGAAAATAATAGTGAATGGAAGGATTTCGCAACATACTTGATGGCAGAAAATTGTTTTGATTTGGGATTGGATCAACGTGTGTGTACTTATTGTTGTTGCAAATTAAATCAAAACCAGATGCCTGCTAGAGCAGTTCATAATAATCTGGAATTGGTTGAGATTCCTTCTGAATTGAAGGATTTAAATACTTATGAATCTATTTTGATTCAAAGTATCCATCCCTTTCAGGCTATTGTAAGAATGGAGCCAAAGACAGGGAAATTGCCTCCATCAGATTTACAGAGAGGATTAAAGGGAAGAGTTGTTTATTTGCCTCTAGATTTGAAGAAAAACATTAACACAATTGGAGTAGAAAAAGTGGAAGAGGAACCTCTCGTTATCTTAGTTAATGGGGTTCCGACAAAGAATAAGAAAATATGGCAAGATTTAGTGGATGTTAGGAAAGTTAAAAAGGCAACATTGTATTTGAAAAAAATAAATAAATACTATAAGAATGTATATGTTGCAGAAGAGGAAGTAAGTGAGGAAGAGGATAGCGATTTGTGTGCTGGTCAAATTGAGAAAGTAGAACCCTCTACTAGTGAAGAAATATATGAACATTATAGTGTTCATCCTTTGCATTCCAAGGAAGTCATGGGGAATGCTATTGAGTTGTTTCAAATGAAACAAGCCAAAGGGAGTCCCATTAGTGTTTGGGAGGAAAGTTTGGAAGCTCGGTGTTTCCCACAGCTTTTTCCAACAGGTCAGGGAGGAAGATATGATGAGCGACCTCATCAAATTCCTGCTTCTGAATACCGGACTTTGCGATTGTATGCAGGAGATGCTAGGTTTCGACAATGCATTCCTTATTTGTTTCATCTCCTGTTTGAAAGCGATCTGTCTGGACTGCCATATGCAGTGAACCACATCTTGAAAAGTGGTATACACATGCAAAACATCTCGGCAAGTGACTTTATGGATAAAGTCAATGTCCAAGACAGTATTTTGGATTCTCACCTGATTAATCTCATGGCGTGTCAGCGTGGTACTAATGAGTACTGGTACCGTCGTCATGGTGATTTAAAATGTATGCTGAGGAACTTAGGAACTCCCACATGGTTCCTCACTCTGAGCTGTGCCGAGTATGGCTGGGAAGACTTACTTGAATTTCTACGAGAGGCAAATGCTAACGTAGAAAACATCGAATTCAAGACACCCGGAGAACTGTGCTCTTTGGATCCAGTCAATGTATGTAGGTACTTCAATCATAGATTTGAAGCTATGATGTCTTTCATCATGAATAAGAAGAATCCACCTCTTGGAGAGGTGTTGGATTTCTTCTGGAGAAAGGAGTACCAAGCAAGAGGTGCTCCTCATATACATATGTTGCTGTAGATCAAGGATGCACCTAAATTTGGAACGGATCCAGAAGACTCAGTGATGAGTTTTATACAACAGTATTCTACGTGTGCTGTTCCAAACGCAAAGGAGAAGAAAAGCCTAAGAGAAAAAGTTCTGCGTTTCCAAAGCCATCGATGTGGAAAGTACTGTCGTCGTAAATTCCGAAACAAGGACAAGTTCTACACCAAATGTCGTTTCGGCTTTCCACGACCGGTGATTTCTAAAGGAAGAGTAAACAGTTTGATGTTTTCGCTGCGACATAATGTGATGAAGAAATCACCTAAAAACACATACAATTTGAAGAGGAACGAAGAGTCCAAGTACATCAACGACTACAACCCGGTGATTTTGTCCATGTGGAATGCTAACATGGATATACAGTTTGTGGCTGATAACTGTATGGCTGTGGCTCGGTATGTGACGTCTTACATCACCAAAAAAGAGAAGACAGAATTGAAGGATATGTGGGAGGACATTTCCCATGAAAAGAGCCTCAGCAAGAAGTTGTACAGTTTCAGTCTGAAGATGTTGTCGCATCGAGAAATTGGAGCGTACGAATGTTCAGACCGGTTGTCTTCAGCAAGTCTCTATGCCAAGTCCAGGAGTATCGTTTGGGCGAGTCTTGGTCTTGCTGCAACGCGTAATCGAGTTCTCAAACCTGTGCGGGAAATTGAGTATTTGGCGGAAAAGGAGCCAAACAGTACCGACATTTTGTAGACCAACATGTTGGATACATATTATCCAAATCGAAGCATTCACCTCGAGAATGTTTGTCTGTATGAGGTTCTTCAAAATTACATATTCAAGAGGAACATCAAAGAAGATACTGAGAAAGGAGTGTATGCTGTAATAGGAAGTGAGGGATGTCTGGTCAAGCAAAGAAAATGCCACTTGGTAAACCATCGAAAATTGAGTGGCGAATCTCCTGAAAAAAAGGAGTTTTTCTATTTAGCACTTTTGCAACTTTTCAAGCCTTGGCGTGCAGAAGAGGAACTGCTTGGAGATTTTCTCTGTTACGAAGACTCTTTCAATGCCGCCAAGGAGACCATAGAATGTCCTGCTTTTCCCAAATATGTAGAAATGTTGAATGCGGAAATTGAGCAGGAAGCAATGATTGCAGCCGAGATTGCCAGAGACAGTTCTCAGGACAGTCAGAGTTCTGCTTCATTGAGTCAGGATCCACTAGGAGGACCTGTTATCGAAAATGAAGCTGCCACTGCTATGAATGAAGTGGAAAGAGCCATGGCACATGCTCAGGAGGATGCGGTTAACTTAGAAGAGTTGGAAAGACAACTCAACATTGAGCAGAGGAAAATATATGACGAAGTTACCATGCAAATTGATCATGGATTAAGTCATGACAAGAAAGAGTGCTCATGTACGTTGTTGAAGCCTGTCCGACTGTACGTGAGTGGAGAAGCAGGAACTGGAAAAAGTTTCCTTATTAAAGCAATTTCATGTTATTTGCAGGAAAGGACAGAGTCATCGCTGTCTTGTGTTGTCACCGCTCCAACTGGACTGGCAGCACATAACATTAAAGGGATTACTTTACATCGTTTACTGATGCTGCCAGTGGAGCATGACAACAAATTACAATATCACAAGCTATCTGGAGATGCTTGTTTTGAAGTTTCAAGAATCTTGAGGAAAATGAAACTTCTTATCATTGACGAAGTAAGCATGGTTTCCAATGTCATGCTTGCCTTTGTGCATTTGAGAATGCAAGAAGTTCTCAAAACAGAGTATGATGTGTTATTTGGTGGCAAACACATCATTGTTTTCAGAGATCTTCTGCAGCTGACACCAGTGAAAGGGCAACCTGTGTTCAAAATGCTCACGCATGAAGATACCAGGAAGTGCCTAGGCAGCATTGGCAACGTCAATATATGGTTAAACTTCAATTATGCTGAACTGCATGAAAATATGCGTCAGGCGAAGGATGAAGTTTACAAGACTATTCTACAAGATGTTAGAATTGGAAAAGTGACCGAGCATGGGAAAGAAGCTTTACATGCACGATTACTGTCAAATTTATATCCAGAACAAGATGTTGTGCCTGAGAATATTTTTCAGAAAATTACTGAGAAGAAATCTGGAATATGTTTGATGCCAACTCTTGCAGAATGTGCCAAATTCAACAACAAAATGTTGCATTTAGAAAAGCAAGAGATTGTGAAACTGGAAGCTATTGACAGAGTAGAGCATATGGGATCAACAATTATTTTGTCTGAGAATCTGAAAACAAAATTGGATTCATTAGAGAAGAGTAAATCTAAAACTGCAGGTTTTGAAAAGACTCTGAATGTGTGCTTGAACTGCCGTATAATTTTAAGAAGGAATTTACATGTTGAAAGAGGTCTGGTAAATGGATCAATGGGTAATGTTGTTGATTTTGTAAAATACAGAAATAGAGATGGAATTGAATTTTTAAAAATTAAATTTGATGGCATTGAGGAAGTACAGCTAATTGGTCGTTGTTCTGCTAGATTTTTGCTTGTAAAAGACTTATATGTTCGCCGTAAGCAGTTTCCTGTTTGCTTGGCATATGCGGTGACAATCCATAAATCGCAAGGTTTAAGTGTAGACAGTGCATTGGTGAATATTGGCAGTTCTGTGTTCAAGGAGGGTATGGCATATGTGGCATTGTCACGAGTTAGAACTTTATCGGGATTGTACTTGACTGAGTGTGATGTCACAAGCATTTGTGCGGATCTAGATTGTGTTAAGGAATACAATAGGTTAAGAAGAGAGTATGCGCCACATTTGCCTCAATATCCTTTGTTTGAGAAACGTGTGGTAG
Source organism: Lissotriton helveticus (assembly GCF_964261635.1). NCBI lineage: Eukaryota > Metazoa > Chordata > Amphibia > Caudata > Salamandridae > Lissotriton > Lissotriton helveticus. Next base: position 1,628,401,877 of record NC_136063.1, on the reverse strand, counting down.
GCCGGAAACGAAGAAATGTGACCAATACTGGGGAGGTTGTAGCAAAAAGACGAAAAGTCGATGAACCTGAAATTATAAGCAGAAACAAAAAGGATTCTGTTGAAGATGTTGTTGGTTTTCAATTTGAAAACAGTTCTGGTGTCAACTGCTATGCTAATGTAGTGGTTAATGTTTTGTTTTCTCTAGAAAATGTAAAAGAAGAGATTGTGGTCAATTCTGATCAAAGATTTTGCAGTTTGTTAAATTCTGTCTTAGAAAAATGTAGCACTGATAGAACAAACATAGAAAGTGTGTCTGAAATTCGAAATCTGTTAGACAGATGTTCAGGCCAAACACAATTCTCTCAAAATATTCAGCAAGATTGTCAGGAGTTTTTAATGTATATGCTTGATGTATTGCATGCTGAAGGTGTAGATGTAGATCAGCTGTTTGGGCTTTCTTATCAATGGCAGCATGACTGCGAGAACTGTAGGGTATCAAGTACTACTAGTGTAGACTCAGAAAGATTTATATATTTAACTTTGCCAGACAGTAAATCAGTCTCCTTTAATAAGCTAGTAAAAGCAGCTGATCACAACATGGAGTGTAGCCAATGTAAATCTGAAATGATGTCCACATTATTTATACGAACATATGGCCAGTATGTCATTTTAATGTTCCAACGATGTAGGCCTGATGGAACAAAATTGACAACTTTAATTAAAAATGTTGTGGCTTCGCAGTTGTCAATATCAGGAAGGACTTTTGTAACTGCAGCAATTATATATCATGACGGTCCTTCAACAACATCAGGACATTACACAGCTTATTTAAAGTCTAGAAATGGCTGGTCATTCTGCAATGATTCTGTTTTAATTTTTTTTAAAAAATTGGCGTATGACCTTAAAAACTCTTACCTGGTGTTTTTAAAACCAAAATTTTAGGGAAAGAATCTCGGGATGTGCTCTGAGGAATTTCAAGAAGTTCTAATGGCTCCTACACGATTTGGCCTTGAGGATAAGTGTAGTTCAGAGACATAACTTCTAACCATAAGACTGGACGTCATGGAGAAATAAGTGCACTTTGAATGAGTTCAGAAAAACTATTTCTTTTTATAAGCTAATTGAAGTAGCCAATCAAAACATAGAGTAGAGGGAATGTAAGTCTGCAATGCTGTCTACTGTTTTACATTGCTTTGTGATTAAAAGTGATGTAGAGAATTAAATAATTGTAGTAGTCATAGAGGTAGTGTAAGTCTGCTTCATAGTAAGCAGTATCAGTGTCATAGGAAATGTAGAACATGACTGAGGAAGAAGGGGAAGATATTACTAGTCCAGGATTGTGAAAATGATCTTCAACATTTTAATTCTGAAAGTTGCGGAAATGCCAAATGACGGGATTGGCTTATAAGAAATCCAAGAGTTATAAATGGCTCTGACAAGATTTGGCCTTGTGGAAACTTGTGGTAGAGAGCAAGAAGTCATTTATTGTATGTAACATGTTTTTCAAAACGATGGAGGTTTTCTTTCAGAAAGTGGCGGGCTGAAAGTAATAACAGCACAACAGAGTGTAAGCTGTTCATAGGACATCCTTTGACGTCATGGAAAGTAAGTTAACTTTAAGGAGTTCTGAATTCTGATTTGTTATGTTGTATGGGTTTTTTAAACACAATCATTTTGATTGTGTTTTTTTTCCCCGCTGTTATATGATGAATACCTTCAAGTCACTGTTTTTAGTGAAATTTGATACATTCTGAGAACAGCAAAAATAAACCATTTAACATGTATAATTAATTCTGTACTGTTTCCATTTATGATGTACATTTAGAACTGTGTAGGAGGCATGGAGAAGGAGAGGCTTCTGTAAGTGTCAAAGTTCTTGCATACAGTGCTCATATTCTACGTAGTCTTTCATATGATAGACTACATTTCCACAATGAGATACCTAAGCAAAGGAAACACAGGTCATATGATTGTGGAATGAGCAAAAAAATGTGCATGTTTTTCAATTATATTACCTGTGTTTCCTAACATTACACACCACATTGTGTAGATGAGGTTTAGGCCTGTTCCTGGAGACAGAGGAGGTCTGACATTTGTTCAAGAGTGCAGTGGACATTACTCACTTCGTTGGTAGGCCTCCACATGTATTATCTTCTCTGTATTCTTCAACAAACCTAAATTCCATCTGCAACCCTGAGTAGGACTTACCTGAAACAAATCTGTGGATAGGTTACACCTTATTGGCATCTTGAAACAATCATTTAAAATGTTAGGGTCAGATTTATGGTGGCCGTGCGCCTCTTTTGCTCCATTGTGGGTCACTTTTGTGTAAAAGATGCACCATGTTGCAAGATAGGTTTCAGTTCATCTCCAGCAAGATACCATCAGTTTAAAATGTATATAATTAGCATTGTGTAGGGGGCATGCAGAAGCAAAAGCTTTTATAAGTGTCAAAGTTATTGCATGCAGTGCTGCACTTCTAGGTACTGTTTAATATGCTGGACTACATCTGCACTATGAGATACCTAAGCAAAGGCAACACAGGTGATGTGATTGTGAAATGAGGAAAAGAAACTCCACATTTTTCAATTACATCACCTGTGTTTCCTAAGTTTATGAATGACATTGTGCAGATGAAGTTTAGGTCTGTCCACGGACACAGAAGAGGTCTGGCCTTTGTTCAAGAGTGAAGTGGACATGACTTACTTCATTGGTAGGCCTTCACATGTATTATGTCCTCTGTTCTCTTCAAACAACTCGAAATTTCATTTGGAACCCTGAGTAGGTCTCACCTCAAACAAACCTCTGGATAGGACACATCTTATTGGCATCCTGAAGCAATCATTTAAAATGTTAGTGTCTTGCGACACTTTTCTGAGACAACAGCAGTGCAAAAGATGCGCCATGTTTTAAGATAGGCCTCACTTCATCTGCATCAAGATACTGTTAGTTTAAAATGTATATCTTTAGGACTGTGTAGGGGGCCTGGAGAAGCAGAAGCTTCTGTCAGTGTCAAAGTTGTTGAAAAACTGTTTGTCCTTCAATCTTTTCCCTTGTCTTTTGTAATTTTTAAATACATGTTTTAATATTTTTCAAATGTTTGTTCTCTCTTTCACAGATTGAAAGTATAAAAACAAAAGGTGAGTAATTTAACAACAATTATAAGGTAAATGTTTTGTATTCTTTTCGTTACATTTCTATCACATTCACCTACTATTAGTTCCACAGCTTCATTTCTTTAACCCTCAGTTTCCTGCCTTTGCTACTTTCCTCATTCCTTTCTCTATTACCTACTTACTCAACTCCTTCCACTCTGTTTCTCAGTCCCTCTCTTCTCATAGTTCCTCACTCTTGTTCACTCACTCCGTCTCTATTACTCTTAGTGTCTTTGACTGATCACTTTTTCACTACTTGTTCATAATGCTTTCTCTGTGTAGTTGAAGCACACTAAGGGGCATATTATGAACACAGCCAATAAAATTATTGCTGTTTTTATTGGCAGAAAACTGGTGCAAAAGTGGTTTTAGCAGCAGTTTTCTGCCGCAAAAGCGGCTTTGGTGACATATTTCTGCCGATAAAAGCTGCAAAACTTTTATTGCCTATGTTGATGATATGGCTCTATGTTATTTACATTTCTTTGCTGTTTCAATTAATCTTTTTCTGTTATTTTTTGTTTTCTGTTTTCTATTTTTTCTCTCTGTTATTCCCCATGTTTTAATCTTATTTTGAACATTCACTCACATTCTCCAAGAAACTCTTCTTTGTTATTGTTCTACTCTCTTTTTTTTCTTTCACTTCCTTATCTATTTTGTTTTCCACAATTATACCCTCTTCCGTCTTTTCTTCGGTAAATAGATCTATTAAACAGTATCTCTGGTTTACTCCCTATAGCTGTCTTTCTTTTAACATCACTCTCTGTTTACTTTCCTTATACTTACTCTTCTTTTTTTTTTGTAAAACTTTTATTTGGTTCGCTCCCGGTTCGCGAACCGGGAAGCGAACTGGCAAGCGAACTAAAAGAAATAGAGCTTGCCAGAGTGCTAAACATTCTAGCAATTTTTTTTGAAAGGGGAGGTAGTTCTGAAAAGAACTTTTTTTTTAATGTTTTTTTATGTTTTATATTTTTTTTTTATTTTTTGAGCATTTTTTGTTTTTGTTGTATTTTTTGAACAATTTTATATATTTTTTGGTTTTTTTGGGGGGGAAACAACAAAAAACAGGCATTGAAAAGGGCTCAACAGGAGCAAAAAAAAAATTACTGTCTGGGGCGGTTAGGGCAATTATGATTGTTATAAGCTAGATTGATTGAATTAATACTCATGTTACCACATGATATCAATGCACCGCAGTGCAGACAAGTATATTTCATATGCCCAAAATTCTCCTGGATGTTTGGCACGGTTTCCCGTGCCTCTGCTGCTGTCAATGATATTAACGATGTTGACCTGGCCACAGGAGTTGCTGATGGGTTTTGTTCCATATCACGTATTTCCGCCCGGCTGTAATTCAGTGGATGCCACCTGTTCATGTGCCGATGCATGGTATAGTTCCAATAGCTATACTTTTTATCAGTCCCTCTTGATAATTTCTCTTTACAAATGAGGCAGGTGACATACCTCGCATTTACTTTCTTCTGCCCTGGAGGGATTGAAAAAAACTGCCAAATGAAACTGGCTTTCCTATGGGAAACCCGGGGCACCTCTTCCAAGAACTGTGGTCCTTCTCTCTCCTCTTCATCTAGTTCGTCCTCTTCCTCCTCTGTGTTGGTGATGACCTGGGGAGGTGGTCCTCTCTTCCCATGAGGAGGTGGAGGTGGTGGTGGGGGTGCACCAGCTGAAGCAACTACTGAAGCCATTGCTCTACTATGAATAAAGGTCTTCCTCTCACAATGATGAAAGTCAGAGTGAGGAAAGAAGGAGGGGTTTTCATCATTTGGGAAAAACAATAGTTCTAAACCAATGAAAAGTGTTATTTTTAGGTCACCTGACCTAGCCTTACATGATTATGAAACCAAAAGTTAAATGAACCAATGAAAAGTTTTATTAACAAGTCACATGACCTCTCACGCTTATGTTACGCGCTGCGGAACGCGCCCCGGATCGCTTCCGGGTCGCTGCGCTTCGCGCCTCGGTTTGCGCTCCGGAGCACTTCCGGGTGCGCTAACGCGGCGCGTCATAAGACGCATTACGCGGCAACGCGATACGTCGCGCTTTCGCGAAGCACCGCGGATCGCTTCCGGGGAGCAGCGCTTCGCGTCTCAGTTCGCGTACCGGAGCACTTCCAGGTGCGCTAACGCAGCGCGTCATAAGACGCATTACGCGACAACGTGATACGTCGCGCTTCCGCGACGCGTCACGATGTTGATTTCTAACGCGGCAGTTGCGCTAATGGAACGTTTACCGGTTCGCGGACCGGGTCGCGGCATCAAATTGAGCTAACGGAAAGCTTCCCGGTTCGCGAACCGGGAGCGAAACACAAAAAATATTTTTAAAAAAAATTATTAATAAACATATAAAATATATTTTTGGATTTAAAGAAGAATACATTTTACAGCTATAGATATTAGCTTTTAAAAAACCAATGAAATTCACTGAAAAAACCATAGGTTATAGACCATATATAGTTAGGAATTAGCATTTACAAAACCTTGAAAATTCACTGAAAAAACCATAGGTTATAGACCATATATAGTTAGGAATTAGCATTTAAAAAACCTTATTTTACTCACACAAAACCATTGAAATTCCATATATAGTTAGTTGTACTAACTATATATCGCGCACCCGCAATCCACTGCTGATCATGTCACATATTACATCATTCATGACATGGTCAGTGACATCACTGATGCCATCACTGATGACATCTCAAATGACATCACTGATGACATCACTGATGACATCTCAAATGACATCACTGATGACATCACTGATGACATCTCAAATGACATCACTGATGACATCACTGATGACATCTCATTTGACATTACTGATCACATCACTGATGACATCATTCATGTGATAATACAATGAACCTCTTCAGACTCTAATATAACCTTAGATACACTCAGTGTAAACATACACTCACAGACTGTCACTCATCCATGGAGTTACTCAGACACCTAGTCAGTCATGCAAAGAATCAATCACACATCTATTTTCTCATCTATACAGTTATACACACCTTACTTATTCTAACATATACTAAAACATATTTACTCTCTTATACAATCCTGGATACAAGTTCACAATGATGCATACAGCCACTCACACATTCACTGGCTCCTATGCACAGTTATTTATATATGTCAACTCTCACATGTACTGTATTTTACATATGTACTTACTTTGACATGTAGCACTGAGATATCCATTCACTCACCAATACACTCATGCACACAGTCAACCGCCCATACAGCTGTTTCCACATGCACTTTTGAACCCATACATCTAGTGAATCAACTGCTCACACATATATGCACAGAGTCATACACCTCCCAGCCACCCACACACACACTCAGTCTCCCATACAAATGCTGTGGCAACCAATCAATAACCCATATAGTTACTCATATAGCTACTGATCAACACATGCAGCAGTTTACAGAACAACAGACATAATGATGCACAAATTAAGACAGTTTAGTCACTAACCCATGCATTCAGTGAGACACATTTAATCACTCACTCATACAGTCAGTCACGCACCTACTAAATCCTTCATCCAGACACTTCTACATCTACTCATTCTTCAATATGTAAAACATATTTAAACTTTACAGAAACACACAGTCACTGGATGATGTCATCAGTGATGTCATCAGTGATGTCATTTGAGATGTCATCAGTGATGTCATCAGTGATGTCATTTGAGATGTCATCAGTGATGTCATCAGTGATGTCACTGACCATGTCATGAATGATGTAATATGTGACATGATCAGCAGTGGATTGCGGGTGCGCGATATATAGTTAGTACAACTAACTATATATGGAATTTCAATGGTTTTGTGTGAGTAAAATAAGGTTTTTTAAATGCTAATTCCTAACTATATATGGTCTATAACCTATGGTTTTTTCAGTGAATATATATATGTATATATATATATATATATATATATATATATATATATATATATATATATATATATATATATATATATATATATATATATATTTGCCGCTCCCAACTGCAAAGGTTGACAGTCCTCCACAGGAATAAAGCACTCGCGGGGGCCGTTTGAATCGTTTATTGTGAAACAAACACAGCAACCAGCAAACAGACGCGTTTCGGTCGTAACCTTCTTCTATGTTTACCATAGCGTCACTCAAAACATCATTATAACCTGTGTGCTTGGAAACAAATAAGGGACAATAAAACTCTCAAGATAGAGTCTACAGCATGGGCGCCATCTTAACACGCCGTTATACATATTGTATTCAATCAATGTGGGTCACATTCGAGTAATGTGCTTAAAAATAAATTATTGAAAAGCAACATAAAATAAACGGAGTAAATCACAATCCGTATTATAGCTCATAAAGCCCTCGGATGGGCATGACCTCACAGAACCAAACATTTTTATACGTTTTTACCATAAGCGTTCCCCTCGCTCAAGCCTGGCAATGAACATTCATAGAAGCAATACATAATACACAGTACGAAATTACCGTATACACAAATATCATTATTGGTAAGGGAAGGAAATAGTCAGTTAATCAGTTAAAGAACATGGAGATCGGAATCACTCACTAAAAGAGATAGCAATCATATACATAATGAGGCACAAAGAGTAAACAGCAAGGCTATAATGAACTATACATCCTCTCTAAGGAGACCTCATTCGCCCAGGTGGACTGCAAGTTCCTCATGCATATTCAAACCCCCTGGCACCTTTGTCATATATATATATATATATCCTTATCCTACTGGCAGTTGGTTGTTATAGTTAGGACCATGTTTCCATAGGAAAAGTGTTTCTTGACTTGCCTTTGCCAAAATCAGACCAGGTGAAGAGGCAGTGCGACCCCCCCCCCCCTTGAATAATGGATGAAGAACACTGGAATTATGCAATTGTGCAGCATTCGTGATTTTGGAATAATTATAGATCTGTCACATTTGCCACATAATCCAACATCTTTCTTAAAATTTGCACATTTTAACAACATATGTTGGTTCTAACTCAAATGGTTCAAACGTTACTGTACATATAACAGAACACATTGTTGCACAGTAGAAGGCCCTTTGCAAAGACTGACTAGTTACATTTTTGTCGCTTATTGCTATATTTGGGTTTTAAATTGGTACTAATGAGGTGCAACCAATGCACAGACAATGCTATAAAGTTTGAAAATGAGAAAATAATGAAGTAATGCTATAGCAAAATGTGCTGCATTATACTGCATATTTTGCCTATTCTTGCTGTGTAATATACTCAACCCTGCCACATAATGTGTCCCTCCCCTGCAGCATAATTCTAGTGGCTCTGACAAAGATGCACGAGGAACCATCACATTGCCAAAATGAACACACGATCACTGGTGAAATTTCCTCGTACTTCATTTCATAGCTGCACTGCAGAATACATAAAGGACATTTACCCAAGGAGGTAGCACTTAGTAATTAACCAGTAGAAATGCTCCACTTCAGTAGATATTTTGTGGAAAACTGTGGACTCTTTGGATAAAGTGACAGATGCAGTTGCGTTGTGGCCCAGTCACTGTGTGGTAAATAAATAAATAATACCTCTATTTTTGAATGGATAAATGAATAACAGATAGCTCAATAAATAAGAGTCAAGATTCGAGGTAGTAGGAGTTTGCAGGTTTAATACAGCATAAAGGACAGGAACAGGACAACCTGCGCAGGAATAGGATGACAGGGCCCGGCAGGGGGGACAGGGAATGAACTGGCGTGGCCCGGCAGCTGCCGGGGCTGGATATGGGATGAGCGCGCTAACTTTAATAACAGTACACAAGCATATATACTAAAACAGTTGCATTACAGTGAATACAATAGGCGGAGCAGTGGGTGTGGTCAATAGCAGTCGCGAAAGATAAGGGTGAAAGTGGGTGTAACAAGAGGCGTGTACATAGACATGTGATGTAAACGTAACAGAATATGTCATAAATGGGGCGGAAACATGGAGGGGGCTACCTAAGGAGCCGGGACCTCTGACCTAATGGTGCGCGCAAACTGACAATGACGTGTTACTAGGAGAAGCTGGGGGCTATGAACTCTGTGCTAGGAGCAGAGACTGAAGTCTGGAGAGTCAGGGCGACATGTACCTAAACCCTATCTAGTATCTAATGTTTAGAGGACATGTTGATATAAACTAAGAGTCAGGAGGGGAGAGGCTAACAGACTCTAAGACTGGAGCATGCATTATTCTACATGTAGTGCGTGATGAAGAATATGAAATGACCATTAAATGCAGTATTTCTCTTACATGGAGACGTAAAGGCTAGACAATGACGGAAACTATTGATGCGATTCAGTAGCTTAGAAATGCAGAGAAGGAGAGCTGGACTGATAACTAGAATCATAACATACTCTTGGCAGACTTGTAGGCAGAGCCAGGCCGAGCCGGGCACTGCGAGGCAGGAAGTAAGTGAAGGGTCGAGGATACAGGTGGGGGCTGTATCGCTCCTCAGCGAGGGTTCAGGAGACAGGAGCTGAATCTGATGTCCGGGCCCTTTTGAGGCCTAGAAACGGGGACTTTACAATGAAATAACGTGCACACTGAGAAACGTGGCAACGTAACCTTACATAGGCCTGATATTCGTAGCTTTCACGAGAACTGGGAACTGGCATACTAGAGATGGACACAACTGTAATTGCGTCTTTAATCGAACATGGGGAATACATATGCATATTAATCATGCACACATAACATAAGATGGAGGACACGTAGGGACACAGAACATGGCAAAATTTACTTTTCCACATTCCCTCCTTGTCACTACGTTTCCATCAGGAAACATCAATATTCATGATACCATCTATCATTTCATACAGTATCATTTGCTCGTCTCGAATTTTCTTGGAACGGGATTTAGAACGGGACTTGGGACTAGGAATACAAGAGGTAGCACAAATGCCACAAATCGCAGGGCCACATTGTATACAGAGGCAGCAACTGAATATGATCGCTACTGCAATACCCAGAAATGACAATACTTTCCATCCCCAGGCGGAAATTATATTCCAGAACCAACCAGACCATGTCCAGGTGCCTGGATCTTGGTGTAACATATGGGCAATTTTATGGAGTCTGGTTATAGCTGAATAAACAGACGGCGCGTTATTAGGAATGAAAATGCAGCAACTAGATCCGATGACTCTACATGCCCCGCCCCTATCGGCCAGTATGACGTCAAGGACGAGACGATTCTGGAGCACGACAATTCTCATAAAGGATTGCTCTTCGGTTAAGTTACTTAGAGCAGAAGTAGTCTCAATCACTACTGCTTTAAGGGTTCTGGTTAATCTACGTATCAGTTTACTATTCACAACAGTACCTAAATAAGGGAAGACACCTTTATTGATATCTATGTATTGTTCTAGAGCAGTTTCAGTATAATCGACAATCGGGAGGTCTCTCTTGTGTCTAGTATGTACTAGATGGGAATTCCTATGGTAGTCAGGTGGGGCTAGAAAAACTGGTGGTAGTAGGAAGGCAATGTAACAGGTTCCCTCCCAATCGAGGGGCAAACGAACATATGCGGTCTGACCACAAACAAAATAAGAATGACGTGAAGCTTTGAAAATAGATTTCCTACTGTCACTATACTTGACAATAGTAGTACAATCACTATGTCCTACATGTACGGAACCATTCTTTCGGACACATAATTCACCTTTGACTGGTAATACTGATATAGCAGGTAAGTCTGGAGTAGTATCAGACTGAACATTCAGGACCATGAAATTCGAAGAATAATTACCTAAATTATAAACTTCATTTTCTAGATCTAACCCTGTTCTGTGGGGAAGACCTTGCTTGTCTGGAAAACATGTACTGTTAAGAAAAGACATATCTGTTGAGGATGACGTTAACGTGGACCATGCTCCACACGAACCGTTATGTGAAAATGGATAAGGAAAGAGTGGCAGAACTCCCTTCGGTGTCTGGAAAGGGGGGAGTCGACCACACACCCAACAATTAGTGGCATTGCTGGTCTGGTGTGAATAATGTAACATGCGGATAAAGGAATTATTTCGCATAGCGAGACGATATGAGAGTTCATGAGGAGGCGGATCACTAAACGTGTGTTCTACTGTAGCATTAGCAGACTTATTTACATGAGAAACTGGAAAATACAAATAAAATGCATAACATGTGCAGGTAGTCATAAGGCTGAAAAACAATATGAAACTTAGAAAAACGATACATCGGATTGAGTTTTGACTAACTCTCTCACTATGGGGGTCTATTTTATACATGTCAGAAACCGGTCTAACCGTTTCACCTAGGGGAGGACTTAGACAATCAAACTGGCTGACTTATTTTACTAGACCTTAATTTGAGCTTATACTCCTGTTGCGGAGTTTTCTCTAACGGGGAGGGTTCAATATCATTGTCTTTTGCGGGACAGTCCTTAAGAATAGTACTTTGGCAGTCTTTAAGATCCTCGGAAATGTTCTTTGAAACAGGGTTTAGTCCAAAAAATCTTTTCACATGTGACAGGTGGACCCAGCCCTTTCTGCCTTCCAGCTTGACGGCAGTACGGGTGGCCAGGAGGACCTGTCGGGGTTCCTTCCAGCGGGGCTCCAGCGGACTTGAACGATCAAAGTTCCTCACGAGAACCATGCATCCGGGAACGATTTCATGCGGTGCCACCTCGGTATTGTCTGGAAATGCGGCAGCAACCTGTGAACGACAAGAGTTGAGGGCAGACATCAAGGAAGCTAGGTAATCTGTCAGCATATTACTTGAAACATCTGTAATACTTCGAGGTCTAGGTGTACCCCACATGTTAGGGGGGCGGCCGAATACGACCTCATACGGGGACAGACCTGATCTGGAATGTGCGACCATGCGCATATAAAATAAAGCGACTGGCAGAGCTACTAGCCAGTCCACACCTTTCTCTTTACAAATCTTGGCAATACGGATTTTCAGGGTCTGATTATGTCTCTCTACTAGACCAGCTGCTTCAGGATGGCGTACACAATGGAACTTCCACTGGTACCCTAACAACAGGGAAATGTGTTTCATAAGCTCGGATGAGAATGGCTGGCCGTTATCAGAATATACGACTCTAGGGAGTCCATAACGGGGGAAGAATTCACGAACCAACTGCTTGGCAGTGGTCGCGGCTGTGTAATCTGGGACTGGATATGCTTCTGTCCACCTGGACAAAGCGCATACAACTACAAGGACATACTTGAAACCTCGACATCGCTCCATCTGAATATAATCCATCTGGAGGACTTCAAAAGGGTGGTCAGGGGGCTGGAATCCACCTTGTTCCACCGGGACACTTTTACCTGGATTAAACTGACAACATATCATACAGGTACGGACTTTCTGTTTGGCTGCAGCTCGTAAATGCTTGTTGAACCAAATGTTCTGGATACTATCTAACATAGCTTTTTCTCCTAAATGTGCTGGACTATGTGCGGTATTGATAATGACTTGAACCATGGAGTCGGGGAGAAACCATGTGGCTCTACCCTTCGTTACCCATCCCTGATCTGTCTGGACCCCTCCTTGTTCGGACCATTTCTTGATTTCATCGGGAGTAGCATGTAACTGAATATCTATGACATCTTGAGTAGGGTCCTTAACTGTCATACAGGTAGTCAGATCTGGAGTATGTGTCTGTGTCGGATTAACTGACATGTCTGGAGTCTGTGCTGTAAGTTTGGCTGTGCGATCTGCTAGATCATTACCTTGAGAAATAATGTCAGTAACTTTAGTATGTGCTTTGCACTTCATGATAGCAATAGATGTCGGTAAATGTATGGCATCTAACAGAGCCTGAATAAGGAGACCATGCTGAATCTTGGTTCCATGAGAAGTCATGAAACCTCTCTCCTGCCAGAGCACTCCAAAGTCGTGTACGACTCCAAATGCGTAACGTGAATCTGTGTAAACATTAACTTTCAGGTTCTTAGCGTGTATGCAGGCTTGGGTCAGAGCAACTAGCTCTGCTGCTTGAGCAGACAGGGTGTCAATACGGTGTGTTTCTATAACTTCAGTGTCAGTAGTCACTGCATACGCGGCTACTAGTTCTCCTGTACTTGTTCTCATACAGGAACCATCCACATAAAGTGTCAGGTCGGGATCTGGTAATGGAATATCTGTCAGATCTTGTCTTGGCTTAGTCATAATGTTGACTACTTCCACACAGTCGTGTGTGGCAGGATTTGAAATAACTGACGGTAGCAGTGTAGCAGGATTTAAAACGTTGCAGCGTCTGATTTCTATGTGTGGCTGAAACAGTGTCAATTCATAACCTGTTAAACGTGCAATTGTCAAGTGCTGAGTCTGGGTTCGGTTTTAAAGAACTTCCACGGAGTGTGGAACTTGTACTGTCAAGGAATGTCCTAACACTATGGAATCACTTTGTCTGATAGCTAGAGCTGTGGCTGCAACTGACTTGAGGCACGCAGGCAGAGCCTGGGCTACAGGATCTAGTGTGCTAGAGAAATAAGCACAGGGCTTGTACTGTCCTGCTTGATCTTGTGTGAGAACAGATAATGCTGTACCTTCGCGTTCTGTGACGAAAAGTGTAAAAGGCTTACTGTAGTTCGGTGTAGCTAGAACTGGAGCTTGGCATAAAGCTTTCTTTAACTCATTGAAACTAAGTGTATGTTCAGATGTCCAAGGGAGGACAGTCGATACGGCTGCCTCCTGTGTCGTTAACTGTATCAGTGGCTTAGCTAGAAATGCACACTGAGGAATCCATTGTCTGCAGTAAGAAGTAAGGCCAATAAAAGCACGTACCTCCTTCTGTGTCTTGGGCTGAGGAAGACTCGCTATTAACTGGATACGGTCTGGTGTCAACTGCCTACCCCTCTTGGACAGCAAGTGGCCTAAGTAGATCACTTGCTGTACACAGAATTGAAGCTTCGAAGGGGACACCTTGTGCCCCATCTCGGCAAGGAAATACAAGACTGTAAGTGATGCTCGCTCGCAAGCACGTTCAGAACGGGCTGTGATCAGTAGATCATCGACATACTGGAGCAGGGCAGTGTCAGTTGGCATGTGAATGTTGTCTAGTTGTCTCTTAAGTGCTTGACTGTAAATACTAGGACTTTCGGTGAAACCTTGAGGAGCTCGTGTGAACATATAGCTCCTTCCATTTAAACAAAATCCGAAAAGAAACTGGCTGTCTGGATGAATGGGGACACTGAAAAACGCGTTCTTGAGGTCTATGACTGTGAAAAATGAGGCTTCGGAATCAATGGCTGTCAATAGGGAAGAGATATCTGGGACAACTGGGTACTGGGGAATAATACATTTATTAAGTTCTCGTAGGTCAATCACTAATCGATATACTGGGGGTGCATTTGGATCAGTACGTTTCATGACTGGAATGATCGGAGAATTACATACATTGGAGTCAGTTTCTACAACTACTCCTTGAGCCATGAGCTCGTCAATGATTTTGGATAAGGCTGCTACAGCCTCAGGTGACAATCTGTACTGTCTGATTCGTGGCAGGACTACACCTGGCTTGAGAGTCACACGATGGGGTGTGATTTGCATATAACCAACATCAGTTGGACCTTGCGCCCATAGATGCTGCGGGACATTGGACAATCTCGGATCAAAATCTCGTAATACATAGTGACCCTTGAAGTCACGTAGAAACAGTCGTATTCCCTCGGGGGAACAGCAAATAACTGCACCTAATTCTTTCAGTGTTTTAATACCTAACAGATTTTCTGGACATGACTTCGTAAGTAATAGATCAGTAGTGCGGGACAATGGACCTACTTCTAGAGTAACTGGCTTAGATATCTCGTTTACAATAGGCTTTCCTGAAAATCCAAGGGAAACATTTCTAGAGCCTGAGAGCGGAGCCCCTGGAACTTCGGCGTGGCTGATGGTGGTCCTACTTGCCCCTGTATCAATCAGAAACTTTCTGTCTTTCCCTAATACTTGACTATGAACATAGGGACCCTCTTGATCTACAGGTATCTCGATGAGAGGCAAGCCTACCTCCCTCTCTAGGCTGTTTCATGAATATGGCTGATACTCTGGATACTCGGACTGTGCATACTGGTACATCTGCTGTGTAACATGTTGTGTTGCAGCGATAGGCTGCGGTGCTGGAACTGTCTGTTGTGCATTCTGTGGCTGAGAAGTCTGTGAAACTTGTTCTTGTCTAGGCGGACGTGGTCTTTCTTTAGTCTTACCAGTAGCTATATTGTGTTTCAGAACTGCACACTCGTTTATATAATGACCTGGCTGTTTACAATAATTGCATGTCCCTTTAACGGGAACTGCAGGATGACTTGCTTGATTCGGACCCCTCTTCTGACTGTCTTGAGGAACAGATTGTGCAACTAGTACTTTCATTTTCGTGTCTTTCATACGTTTTCTTTCATGATCTTGCTCTTCTCTGATTCTATTCTGGTGGTACTGGAGCATCTGTAACATCTGGGACGGAGTATTAGCTTGCCAGGTACTTTCGACTTTCAAAACTCGATTCTTTACTTGGGGACTTGAATTCTCGACTAATTTAGTAACAAAAAGATGAGGGTATGACTCGCTACTCGTTTTCAATCCACTGTTTATAATAAAACACTTTTCAAATCTAGAATAAAAATCACTAGTGTCTTCGTCTTGTTTCTGTTTACAGGCTGAGATTGCATCCCAGTCTTCCTTTTTAGTGGCTAATAATCTAGGCAAAACTTGTATTAACAGTTCTGGTAATTCTTTACATTTCTCTCCTAGACCGGTACCTGGTACTCGTATCTTATCTTCAGCTTCTAGAACTGCCCAATCGATCTTTTTCTCTCCCACCTCCCAATCTTTTTCCTTGAGTTTCTCGTATACCCCTGCGGGCAATAAGACTTTTAACATTTTAATTATATCTGGATACGTGTATTCTCCCATACGGAGCATGTCTTTTAATTCTCGGTGGAACCCTGCTGGATCTTTGTCGTGACAAGGAATTAATTTCTTCATCTCTAAGAGTTCCATCTTTGTAATCGGGGTGTAAACAAACACTCGTTGCATTTCACCATCTGTTCTGACTGGGTGTACTTCCCGTAACGGGTTCTGTCTATCTATGTAAAACGGTTTACTTTCTGGAGGTGAGACATGAACAAAATGCGGGTTCAGAAACATACTATATTTGTGGCGCTGTTCTAGAATGACACTAATTAAATCGGTACCTAAACCTTTCCATCTATACTGGAGTAACTCGTTCAGGACATCATGTAACGGACCTGGATCAGAATGTTGACCCTCATACAGAGTAATGAGGTGCTGGATCATATACATACCCACCAGTCGTTGCTCGGCTGGGGGCAATTTCAGAAACATTTGTGCCACTATTTCGTCTGGAAAAGTGGTAGAATCAGTAATCCATCGGACTGCTGATCGGACTAGTTCTTGTTCATGCATAGTACTTAACTCACTATAACCGATTCGTGATTTCAGAATATGATCGGTAGCTTGAAATACTTGTTCTAGAGAACCTTGTTCTGGTGCTGGATGATGAAAAACTGTCTTGTGTTCTAGACATAAATGGCGATCTGGAAATCTAGATTTTCCTACATACGCTATTCTAGTGGGATTCTCGTCCTCTACCTCTTCAGTAGAAGAGTCATTCTCTTTCTCGCTTACTTGTGCTGCTTTACGTTGTTCGTGTAACTTTATTATTTCTTTACGGATTTTCTTGTACATACTCTCTATACTACTGATAGTCTTGTGCTTACCCTCGGCTATATTATCACTCCACCATGTCAGGATTCTCATTTCGGCCGGATCTTTAGTCGGGTAGTCTTGTTCTCTTATTAGACAATTAATCAGGAACTTTAATATCATGAGCTGGATCTCAGCTTTCCTTTGAGACATGGCTTCGCCAATACTTTCTGGATCATCCCCTGTACGGATGAAACGATATATTCTGTCTAGATCTCCTTTCATATCTGGTAGGGTGTCTAAATACCCGGTCACCCGTCTTACACGGATGGAATATATTACTGTACTATCATCACCTGCAACCGGATCATAGCGGCATTCAGTAAGAGCTCGTCGGATATCTGCAACGGACTTAAATTTGGGCGTACGTTGTAACGCACATTCATGTAACTCGGCCAACGTTCTACGTTGGTGTGGTGGCGGGGTACCAGGAGGTCCTCCTCCTGCGGCCCCTAAACTGGAATCGTCGACTGATACTCTTCGTGCTGGCAGAGTGGGAAATTGTAATGTAGGCTGGACCGGGGGTACCGTAGCGGGTACTGCAAAGGGTGCCCCGGTGTCTGGGGGAGCAGGAATTGCCTGATTTACAGGGACTGGCGGAACAGGATTTGCATATTCCGGGACTGTGTCGTCCAAATAGGACGAGATGAAAATATCAGCTGCGGTCGGTTTGTGACGTAGCTTGGTCGCAACTAATGGTGGCGGAAAATTACTGGATGCCTCCGGGGTTGCTTTTGGCAAGCCCTCGGCAAGAAGAGGATACATACCCTTAATAAGGGCATGCCTCTGTCTGTCTGACTGTTCGGTTTTGACTCGTTCACCTATCTCGATTAATTCCCTTTCTTGGGCTCGTTCTAAAGATTCTCTACTTAATTCTGACTTTCTGATTTCTTTTTCGGTTCTCTTATGAGATTCTTTGCGCCATAACTCGATGGCATCTTTCTGTGACTGTCAGGCTTTCTTTTTCCATAATGCTTCTTCTACTCGCATGATGCACTCGGCATTCCATGTGCCTGATACAGGCCATCTATACTTTTCCTCTAACTGTTTGGTATACTCTACCCATAAATCTAGATATAATATGGCACTTATGCCATGCTTTTGATACATAAAATGACCTGGACTGTCCCTAGGCGGGACAGGAACTGCTGCTTCTAGCAGACCTTTTCTGGTTTTTAACTGACGTAGTTTAGAAAATAAGGGCATGACTGAACTGTAACCTAGACACAATACGCAATTACAATACACAATGAACACGATAAATACTCCACATTCATACCACGACATTAAAATACATGAAGAACATTTAAAATAACAGTTCGAACAGAATACTACCTGGAATACTGAAAACAGAATACATGAATTTTCTCGAGAAACAGAACTGACTAGAACAGAAACTAGATGTACTGCTAAAACAGTACGAAACTCACCGGTCTCATAAAGAGACACGTTAGGACCCGCATCCACCAAAGTGGACACTTCGTTTTGGGTCTGTGTACCACCAACCCACGGACCAGAGTCAATTTAGATTGACCCTGTCTAGATACTACCCCAGCAATGGTACTCACCGGGCAGCAAGAACGGAAGGCCTCGGACTGGACTGGACTGCTTCGACGCCGGACGGACGAACTTCGGACTTCTGTTACGGGTGGGCCTCCGGATACCTCGGACCTTGGACTCTCGGCTTGGGCTCTGGTCGGGACTCGCCGCGTTCCTCCACCGCCTCGTCTGGATGCTGGACCGCCACCTCCGTCTCCTCCGTGGGCCTGAGGGATACTTGAAGCAGAAATATCTGCCGGTGCGCAGAAGAGTTCCGTCACGGCTGCAGAGGGTCAGGGGGCCGGCGTGGCTTCGCCGGCGCGTGGGGAAAGGGCAAGTACCTGTTCGGGCGCCATTATGTGGTAAATAAATAAATAATACCTCTATTTTTGAATGGATAAATGAATAACAGATAGCTCAATAAATAGGAGTCAAGATTCGAGGTAGTAGGAGTTTGCAGGTTTAATACAGCATAAAGGACAGGAACAGGACAACCTGCACAGGAATAGGATGACAGGGCCCGGCAGGGGGGACAGGGAATGAACTGGCGTGGCCCGGCAGCTGCCGGGGCTGGATATGGGATGAGCGCGCTAACTTTAATAACAGTACACAAGCATATATACTAAAACAGTTGCATTACAGTGAATACAATAGGCGGAGCAGTGGGTGTGGTCAATAGCAGTCGCGAACGATAAGGGTGAAAGTGGGTGTAACAAGAGGCGTGTACATAGACATGTGATGTAAACGTAACAGAATATGTCATAAATGGGGCGGAAACATGGAGGGGGCTACCTAAGGAGCCGGGACCTCTGACCTAATGGTGCGCGCAAACTGACAATGACGTGTTACTAGGAGAAGCTGGGGGCTATGAACTCTGTGCTAGGAGCAGAGACTGAAGTCTGGAGAGTCAGGGCGACATGTACCTAAACCCTATCTAGTATCTAATGTTTAGAGGACATGTTGATATAAAGTAAGAGTCAGGAGGGGAGAGGCTAACAGACTCTAAGACTGGAGCATGCATTATTCTACATGTAGTGCGTGATGAAGAATATGAAATGACCATTAAATGCAGTATTTCTCTTACATGGAGACGTAAAGGCTAGACAATGACGGAAACTATTGATGCGATTCAGTAGCTTAGAAATGCAGAGAAGGAGAGCTGGACTGATAACTAGAATCATAACATACTCTTGGCAGACTTGTAGGCAGAGCCAGGCCGAGCCGGGCACTGCGAGGCAGGAAGTAAGTGAAGGGTCGAGGATACAGGTGGGGGCTGTATCGCTCCTCAGCGAGGGTTCAGGAGACAGGAGCTGAATCTGATGTCCGGGCCCTTTTGAGGCCTAGAAACGGGGACTTTACAATGAAATAACGTGCACACTGAGAAACGTGGCAACGTAACCTTACATAGGCCTGATATTCGTAGCTTTCACGAGAACTGGGAACTGGCATACTAGAGATGGACACAACTGTAATTGCGTCTTTAATCGAACATGGGGAATACATATGCATATTAATCATGCACACATAACATAAGATGGAGGACACGTAGGGACACAGAACATGGCAAAATTTACTTTTCCACAACTGACACAGCTACTTTTCAAAGTAAAGGTCGGTCCGGAGAGCCTGGTGTTGGATTTTAAATCCTATGGAACTTTGGAGGAACGTAGCCCAAGGCTCTGGACCTTTCAGCCTCCTATTGGCATTTAGGAGCAGAGGTATAAGCGAAATAAAATAAACAGAGATTTAAAAAAAACTATAATTCTCACTATTTTCACTTATACATCACAGCTGGTGTTTCCCTTGGGGTCTTTTTTATTGGTTATCCTTAGTACTTATTGTATCTTGTTTCCTTTACAGCCTTGACAAAGCCCTGGCTCAATCTGCCATATAAGGCAAAACACTTGTCGGCTGTCCCCTTTTCTGAAATATTCTGCCACTAACCATGTTAAAAAAAGAGCGGAATGGCTTCAAAAAGTGATAAATGGAAATTAAATAAAATATCTTCCTTCACCAAACTTTAACTGTACCATTGTGTTGTGTCACAAAACAAAGGAATGAACCTAATGAAAAAACAGACCATTTGAAGGAGGAACATTTGCTTGTACCCCTACCCCCAACTGACACAGCTACTGACATGCCCACATAGACCCCTAGACACCCACTTACACACCTAGGCACTCACACACCCACTTACAGACCCACTGAGACAATGATACACCCACTCACAGACACACTCAGACACTTGCACACCCGCTAACAGGCCCACTCACACACCCACTCACAGACCTACTGATATACTCACATACACTCTTAGACACACTCACTCATACACCCACTCACAGATGCACTCAAACACTCACACTCACACCCACTCACTAACCCACACAGGTACTCATGCACCCATTCACAGAACCACTCAGGCAATCTCACAGCCACTCACAGACCCATTCCCATTCACAGGCCTACTCAGATACTGAAGCACTCACTTATAGACACACTAGTACTCTCACACTGACTCCTAGAACTACTCAGAGATTCACATACCGACTCCCAGACCTACTCAGAGACTCACACACTGACTCACAGACCCAGTCAGAGGCTTGCACACCCACTCAGTGACCCACTCAGACACTCATGCACTCACTCACAAACTGACACACACTCATGAAGGTACTTCCGAACCTACTCAGACACTCTCACACTAACTCACAGACCTACTCAGACACTAATATACCCACTCACAGACCCACTCAGACACACACACACCCACTCACAAACCCACTCACAAAACCTACTCACAGATGAACTCATACAGTCTCACAGGCACACATAGATTCTTTCAGACACTCATGTACCCACTCACAGATATACTCAGACACTCTTACACCCACTCACAAACCCACTGAGGCGCTAATGTACTCACGCTCAGAACCACTCAGACACTCTCACAGCCACTCACAGACCCATTCAGATGCTCATGCACCCACTCACAAACTGACTCATACATGTACACCCGCTCACAGACCCATACAGACACTCATGCACTCACTTACAGACCTACTCACACTCTCTCACACCCACTTACAGACCTACTCAGAGATTCATGTACCAACTCACAGACCTCTCAGAGACTCACACACCCACTCACAGACCCACTCAGAGACTCACACATCCACTCACAAACCCACTAAGACACTCAATCACAGACTAACTCACACACTCATGGAGGTACTTTCAAACCCACTAAGACACTCTCACATCCACTCACAGACCCACTCAGACACTCATGAACTCACTCACAGACTGATTCACACACTCATGGAGGCACTCACACACCCACTCACAGACCTACTCAGACAGTCTCACACATACTCATAGACCCATTCAGACACTCCTGTATCTACTCACGGGTGCACTCAGAAACTCTCACACCCCCTCAAAAATCTACTCCACCACTCATACACCTACTCACAGAACCACTCAGACACTCTCACACCCACTCACAGACCCATTCAGACACTCATGCACCTATTCACAGACTCACACAGACACTCATGCACTCACTTACAGACCTACTCATACGCTCTCTCACCCACTCACAGACCTACTCAGAGATTCACATACCAACTCACCAACAAAATCACACACCCTCTCAGACACTCATGCACTTACAGACTGACTCACACTCCTGGAGGTACTTTCAAACCCACTGAGGCACTCTCACACCCACTCACAGCCCCACTCAGACACTGAAGCACTCACTCACAGACCTTGTCACAGATTCACACACTCACTCACAGACTCACTCACAAACCCACTCACAGACCTATTCAGATAGTCTCACATGCATATATAGACCTATTCAGACAATCATGCACCCACTCACAGATGTACTCAGACACTCTAACACCCACTCACAAACCCATTCAGGCACTCATGAACCTACTCACAGAACTACTCTGACACTCTCTAAGCCACTCACAGCCCCATTCAGACTCACATGCATCCACTCACAGACCCACTCCGACATATGTACTCACTCACTGACCTACTCAAACACTCATTCATCTACTTACAGGCCCACTTATATTCTCTCACACCCACTCACAGACCTACTCAGAGATTCATGTATTGACTCACAGATCCATTTATTGACTCACACTTCCACTCACAGCTCCGGCCCACATAGGGGCGTCTCAGAGCACTGCCAGGGGGGCTGCATCTGGGCCTGGCGTGCTGGAAGTGATTGCTGGTAGCCCCTTTGGAGTTGGGCAAAAGCACCATGGAGAGACTGCCGTTTCTGCCCGGCACATTGCCGATGGAATGACCTGCTTGCTGGAGGAGGCGGCTGCCGGTCCCTGCCTGGCACCTGGATTCGGGCGCCTCCCGCGGCCCTGGCTTGATCCTCTCTGCACCAGGGGCCGTGTGTTGCCCGCTTGCTACTGGCTGAGACAGCGGGGTACCGTGGGGCCCAACCGCACGCGGCGGAGAATCTTGGTCGCCCTGGCTGCGACGCACAGTGTCTGAAACTACTAGGAGCAGAGGGCTTGCTCAGCCCGGGACAACGGACTCACGGCTGCCCGCCTGATCGGTGGGGCTTACGCCTTCTGGGCCAGAGGTTGGCGACGGGGCGAGGGCGTGGGACAGCTGGCTCCACATAACCACGCTAGCCCGGGGACAAGTGATCTGCACCTACTTGGCTGTCTCGTCGTTGGTGCTGGGCGGGCCCGGGATTGGTACGTTCGGTGGGTCTATCGTCACCGGCCACCTTTGGAGGAGGCTGCACGAGAGGCAGGTGTCCCGCGCTCGAGATGGCCGCGCAGGGGACTGGAGCCGCCGCGACACAGGCGCACAGGGAAGGGAGGTCGGAGGAAGCTGAGGACGGTTTCACGACGGAGCCCTCGTCGCAAGAGCAAAGGTTGAATCTCCACCTCGATGCGATACTGGCCGCGATTACTGCCACGAAGGACGAACTGCACCAGGACATAGCGCAGGTGGCGACGGGGCTTGGCCTGCTGAGAGCGGACCACGCTAAGCTCTCTGATAAAGTGAAATCCAACGAACAATTGCTCCAGGAGCTGAAACCGGCCGTGGTCACCGCGGAGCATAAACTCGAGGATGTGGTTCGTCGCCTGGCACTCCTGGAGCGTAGGGCAGAGGATGCGGAAGGACGCAACCGCCGGAACAATGTGCGGGTGGTGGGGCTCCCGGAGAAAATCGAGAAGGGTGACGCAGTGGCCTACATGGAGGACTGGTTTCGGACGGTGGTGGCGCCGGAGGGTCTGTCACCCTTCTTCTCGCTGGAACGAGCGCACAGGGTGCCCGCCAAACCGCCCCTGGAGGGCAGACCGCCCCGACCGATGGTGGTCAAACTGCTGCACTACAAAGACCGGGATCTGCTGATCCAAAGGGCGAGATCCCAAGGGCCCTTCCAGGTGGAAAACAGCAGGGTGACGATTTTTCCGGACTACACGCAGGAAGTGCAGCGGGGCAGGGCTTCCTTTCTGTCGGTGAAGAAAGAGCTGAGGGAGGAAGGGATTCAATACTCCCTGCTTTTTCCAGCCAAGCTGCGGATTGTCGTGGATGACAGAACCCACTTTTTCCAGACACCGGATGAAGCATGGTCCTGGCTGGAACTGTATCGTGCGGGGACGGATCGTGCACACAGGCCCGCCAGGGATCGTGCGCAGCCGGTCAGGGTCAGGAAGTCGCAGCGCATCCGCTCCCGGAATAGGCGCCAACGGGCCGAGCGAGAGGCGCAAATGCTGGCCGATAGACTGAGTGCGTTGGAGGCCACGGCGAACATCACGGGCTCGCAACGAGAAGACACTTCCAGAGGTTCGGCTTCGGAAAGGGAAGGGGAGAAGACCGGTGATGAAGACTCGGAGTTGGGGGGAGCGCAGGGGCCGGAGGTCACCCCACAAACTTCAGATGGTATATTTAATGGGTGAAGCTTGTGGCCGCTGAACTGCTTGTAAGGCCTGGACGCTCCTGACTCCTATTGGACTGCCAGGTATGGGGCCGCATTAGCAGTATGGGGCTGTGGGCGCGGGGTGGTCGCTCTGTCGTCCTGGTTTGGGGCTCCATAGTCCTCATCAGACCCTTAAGGTCTTCTGTGGTGTCGACTACAGACTAGTGTGATGTGTTGGGTGTTTGCGGTTTGGAACAGGGCTGAAGCTGGGTTACTAGGCCCTGTCCTGGGGAGGGGGTGGATGGGAGTTAAGGGGTGTGTTTTGAAGGGGTTGTACAATTGCTGCGATGCGGGTCACATTTATTGGCGTGCGCCACTGTTGGGGGTGATGCTCTATGGGGACGTTACCTAACTTGAAATGTGTCACATGGAATGTCCGGGGTATCCGAACTATGGTTAAGCGCCACAAGGTACATGCCTACTTGGTGAGGCGGGGCATTCAGATAGCGATGCTTCAGGAGACTCACTTGACTCAGCAGGAATGTGGGGCGTTACAGAGGAGGTGGCGGGGTCAGGTGTTTGGCACGACCTACTCAGCATTTGCCAGAGGGGTGTTAATATGGATCAGAGCGGGCACGCCATTCCAAGTCACGAGCCAGAAAATAGATCCGGAGGGCCGTTATGTGGTGGTGGAAGGACGGCTGTGTGGTAGGGAGGTGGTGCTGTGTAACATTTATGCCCCCAACGCTGATCAAGCGCACTTCTTTGAGGGTTTGTCGCGCTCACTGGCGTATTATTTGGCGGGCCCTATATTGCTGGCGGGGGATTTTAACTCCATTTCAGATGTGCTGTTGGACAGGTCACACCCGCCTCTGGTGGACTCCCCAGTGCGCAGACTCGCGACCCATAGGCGGGATTGGCAGGAGAGGTGGGGCTTGGTGGATGTATGGAGGGCGCAGCACCCCGAAACCCGTGATTACTCCTACTTCTCAGCACTGCATGATCTGCATGTTAGACTGGATTCGGTGCTGTGTTGCGAGTCTCTGGCGAATGTGGTGATTCACTCTGAGTATTTGTCTAGGACCATTTCGGATCATAACCCACTGCTGATTTCTGTGCAATGGCAGCGGGCGAGATCGGCGGTCCCTACGTGGAGACTTCGTCCGGAGACGCTGGATGACCCGGCGTTCTGTGACACGGTCCGTCAAGGCATAGACGACTACTTCGCGGTCAATGCTGGGTCAACAGCGACTAGAGCGAATGAATGGGATGCGATGAAAGTGGTGGTGAGGGGGATATGTATGGGACGGTTTCTGACTGTGAGAGGGACTGTGCTGAATGACCTCGCGAAGGCGGAGGAAGTGCTGAGAGGGGTGGAACAGCAGCGACCCGAGAAGCCGGAGCTGCAAGACAGCTTGTTGCGTGCTAAGGAGGCGGTGGCAACTGAGACGGAGAGATTGCGGTGCTATGATTATAAGTTGTATGCGGTGAAAGTGCATGAGGAGCGAGACAAAGTGGGCACGCTCCTTGCGAAGTTGGCTGATCCGAACCCTAGAGGATGTCCGGTTATGAGTGTGCGACAGGAAGACGGGGAGGTGGTTTATTCGCAGTCAGCGGTCCTGGGGCGCTTTCAGTCCTACTACACGGGTCTGTACGCCAGCCACCTCGAAGTGGGGGCCACGGACATTGGTCCCTTTGCCGGTATTGGATGAGGAGGAAGCCCGGGATCTGGGGGGCCCCGTCACCCTAGCGGAAATAAGAGGGGCGATTAGTCATATGGCGCGGAACAAAACCCCTGGGGTGGATGGATTGCCGATCGAGTTCTATGTCAAATTCATGGAAGTGTTGGCGCCCAGACTGCAGGTTGTGTATGCGGAGGCGAAATAATTAGGGCGGTTGCCTGACTCTATGACGGAGGCGCTGGTTGTGCCCCTGCTGAAGCCGGGCAGAGATGCTTTGGATGTCTCTTCTTTTCGTCCGTTGTCTATGCTGACTGTAGATTACAAGATTTTGAGCCGAATCCTAGCCACCAGGCTCCTCCCACTAATGACCTCTTTAGTGCATAGGGATCAAGCGGGATTCATCCCCTCTAGGAGCACTTCGATGAATATCCGTCGGCTGATTGGGGTCATTGATAATGCTGCCACAGCGGAACCAGGCCCAGTAGTGCTGACGGTTGATATTGAAAAGGCGTTTGATAGCTTAGAATGGGATTTTCTAGATGGCGTGCTGTTGAAGTTCGGGGTTGGGGAGGGGTTCCGGGGCTGGACGAGAGTGCTCTATTCTTCGGCTAAGGCGCGGGTGCGGCTGGGGACCTTGGTCTCCTCGGTTTATCCGGTCTGTAGGGGCACGAGGCAAGGCTGTTCGCTATCCCCTCTGCTCTTTGCCCTCGCAATGGAACCGCTAGAGGCGCAGGCGAGAACAGGAGTTGTTTTCGACGGGATTGCGCAGGGACCTGACTCGCATTACATTTCGTTGTATGCCGACGACTTGTTACTGTACCTGGCGGATTCTGGAAGGGCTCTAGAGGGCGCGGTGGACATGTTGGGCAGGTTCGGGAGGCTTTCAGGCCTCAGAGTGAACTGGACTAAGACCTGTGTGTTTCCGTTGCGGAAGACCACGCTCTGCCCGCAGCTCACGAGGCCGGTAGTGTGGGAACCCTCTTGTTTTGTTTACTTGGGAGTGCGCATCTACCATGCGGCGGCGGACCTCCTTGAGGGGAATGTGGGGCGCTGTATTCGAGCACTGAGAGGCAGTGTGGACTTCTGGGCATCTCTCCCGCTGTCTGTACTAGGCCGTGTGGCACTGTTGAAAATGGTGGCACTCCCGAGGCTCCTGTATTATTTTAGAACGTTGCCGGTGTGGATCCCGCAGGGTATTTTTCGAGAGCTGAGGACGTTGGTGACTGGCTTTCTCTGGGGCCACGGTCGCCGACGGGTGGCATTAGCCACCTTGATGCGACCCAAGTGTGAAGGAGGGATGGCCGTCCCCGACTATGAGCTATACTATCTGGCAGCGCAGCTCCAGGTCCTGACGCAGAACGTTGCCAGGGAATTCAGAGGACCTGAGGATGGCCGGGGGAACGGCGTTCAGAGGCATGTCTTGTCGTCGATCGTGATGCAACAGAGACTGGCTAGTAGGGACCTCACGATGGAGGAAAGGACGCTTAGATTGTGTTGGAACAGGAACCTGAGGAGGGCTGGGAAGCGCCGGCCATATGCACCGGAGATTCCGCTGGGAATGCTCACTGCCTTACCGCACGGAGGTGATTGGTCCCAATTGTTAGAGTGGGAGGACCTAGGTTTGCAGATGGTAGGAGACCTCTATGTGGACGGGACGCTGGCCCCGTTCCAGACCTTACAAGATCAATTCGGCCTGCCAAGTGGTTCCTTCCTGTTGCATGCGGCGGTTGTTGCGGCCGTGCAGAGGCACTGGGGGGGCGGGCTGGCTGAACCGGAGGTGACGATGGTGTGCCAATATGTGGTGATGGCAGCGGGCACCGTCAAGGCGGTGACCTGCCTCCACAATAGGATGTTAAATGAAGGTCTGGCCCCGTTGGTTGAGTTGAAGTCGCGTTG
The DNA here is from genome assembly GCF_964261635.1 of Lissotriton helveticus. Classification (NCBI taxonomy): domain Eukaryota; kingdom Metazoa; phylum Chordata; class Amphibia; order Caudata; family Salamandridae; genus Lissotriton; species Lissotriton helveticus. Next base: position 1,628,373,977 of record NC_136063.1, on the reverse strand, counting down.
GGAGGCCAGCGTCGGTAAACAGATCCCGGACTCCATTTGGGGTCAGGTGCTACATAGGACCTGGAAAGGGACGAGGAATGTGAGATTCCAACAGGTGCATTTTTTCGTGCTTCATAGGGCGTATTTGACCCCGGAGTGGTTGCGCCGACACTTCCAGGTGCTTGATGCCATGTGCCCACGTTGTCTAGAACCTGAGGTGGATCTTGACCACATGCTGTGGGGCTGTCCGAAATTGGGGAACTATTGGTCTGAGGTAGGGGACCTCTTGAATGCTGTCACGGATCGGGAGGTAGACTTTGACATGGCCGCTTGTCTGCTTCTTTGGTTCCCGCACACCAAAAAGACCAAGGTGACAAGCAAATTCATTGGGTTGGGATTGATACTGGCACAGCGTGAAATCACTTGGCACTGGAAGTCCAAAGAGGGGCCGTCTGTACGGAGGTGGAGGAATGAACTGGTGAAGTGGTCGGGATGTGAGAGTGTGTCACGAATGCGCCAGGCGACTAGAACTGGTAACGAAAAGAGTTTGGACCTGGCAAGGTCCTGGGAGCTGGTGGTGCAAGCATTAAGGGACTACCTAACTGAAGGCGAAGAAGCTGATCAGGTATAGGGAGGGATTCCGTGTGACTACTTGCTTGTCGAATCTTCCTGATAGTTGTCACCTTAGAGCTAGAAAAGGATGGTGGAACCCGCATTAGCAGCAGTTGCAGGGGAGGGTACTGGGAGGGAGTCGTGGGAGGGGGTGGTTTGCCGGCTAGCGGCAACCTCCCGGAACCGGATAGCCCAGGGAGGTAATTGTGATGTTTCAGTGTCGTGACATTGGAGTGGCCAAGGACTAGATGGAGAGGGTGGGTTGGTTGTTTTGGGATAAAAGCAGAAACGAGGTGCTGCATTTGACCTGTGCCCCGGATGGAGCACGCACCGAGATACCCCCAGTGTACTAAGTCATTGAAGCGCCGCCCAGCCTCCGGGATGTGGGCTAATCGGCTGTGTATTGTGTTACTATCGCACTGTATGCTGGGTACCATTGGGATCTAGGTTGGCTTGTTGGATATGTTTATTCCTGATTCTGCAATAAAAACATATTTAAAAAAAAAAACACTTCCACTCACAGACCCACTCACACACTCATGCACCCACTTACTTATCCACTCATGCACTTGCTCACAGACTTAGTCACGCACACAGAGAAGTACTCTCAAACCCACTCAGTCACTCACACCCACTCACAGACCCAGTCAGACACTCATTCACCCACTCAGACATTAGCGCACCAACTCACAGACTAACTCAGACACTCACACACCGACTCACATGCCCAGTGAGACGCTTATGCAGCCATTTTCCACACACTCAGACCCTCACACAACCACCTGCACACCGATTGAGACACTCATGCACTCACTCACACATCCACTGAGGCACTCATGAACATACTCACATACTCACTAGCAAAGGTTACAGGTTACAGTTAGGAAATAACATTTAAAAAACCTTAGACATTCACTGTAAAAAACAGAGGTTAAAGGGACATTATAGTTAGGAAATAGAAATTAAAAAACCTTAGACATTTACTGAAAAACAAAGGTTACAGGGACGTTATAGTTAGGCTCAGATTTCACTGGTACAATACCATCGAAATTCTGCAGGTATAGTTACCTGAGCTAACTGTAACTTACACCCCCGCAATGCACTACTTATGATCTCCCATACTACATCATTCATGCCATGGTTAGTGACATCACTAATGATATCACTGATCATCACCATATTCTTTTTGATTTAGGTGAGGGGCCACATGGCCCCCCTCCTTGGCTGATATCAGCCCTGGAGACCTCATGCCCTGGGGCCCGACCAACTGTAATAGGTGTGGCCCCACTCCCTGGGCCAATGTTGGACCTGGGGACCCTACTCTCCTGGGACCAAGCCATTTAGAGATGGGGTTGGGGCTGCATGGCCCCCTCCCTGGGTCATATTTGGCACCAGGGACATCATCCCTTGGGGCCTGGACAACTTTCCCTGGGTGCCCAAGGGCACCCACTCTCCACTGGGACTGCGGGGGCTTTCATGCTGCAGGAGCCGCCATTGCTTTCAGATGTAGGGAGCTGCTGGAAAATCAGATTCCCGTGTCTGACACCAGTACTACTCTGCTTTCAGCAAGTGAGAGCATTTCCACGTTCACTGTGGCTTGGCAGGAGTGGTACATCTCCTGCCAAGCCACAGGACACAGCTAGGTCCCAAAGGTGGGCACCCCGGGACATGGTCGGAACTGGTCTTGGGGAGGTTGTGGTCCCCAGGGCCATCATTTGCCCAAGATTGCTACAAACATTTCCTTGTTTGAAGTGTTTGCAGCTAATCAGATTTTATCACGATATCTGGAGGGGTCCCAGATCCTCCACATCCCTATATATACAAATTTGATTTTGTTTTAATAACTCCGCAAACATCAAATGGATTTACACCAAATCACAAATACATACCTCCCTGGACCAACATCTACCTTTCTGCCAAATTTGGTGTAATTCCCTTCAGTAGTTCGGGATGTAGCCGTGTCTAAAGGTCCCAAGGGAACTAACATGGAAAACACACATTATTTACTCTCCTTTTTTCATGACCCCTGTTTGATGGATCATACCTTTCCATGTGCAACAAGAATCACCAGCTCACAGTATTTTTTGAAAATGTTGTGAAGATTTGTCAAACGACACCAAAGATATAGGCAAGTCAAAAAATGTTTTTCATATGGAAACTAGGTCCTAACTATAACTGCCTACTTTGAGTTTTTGACTGAAGAGGGTGAACAGCCTTCTCAAGCAACAATCACAAAAGTCACTACATTAACTTGTGCTTAACCCTCTGGTAGCTTGGCACATCAGCAGTCAGGCTTAATGTGTAATCTATGTATGCAGCACACAAAGAGTAATAAAGTGAAAGCTGAATACAAAGCCCAAATCAATTTAGAAAAGTAGAGTAAAATTGAATAAATAATTTGAGACCAAAATGTCAAAATTCAATCAGTTGAGCCAGATATGCAATTACAAAGATATAGGTTAGTATAGTGCCTAAAAGCACAAAGCGCCACTTGTGGTCATCTAGTCATGATAGACCGGGGGAAAGTTCATGTCAACTGCAATGGAATGCGTTGTGGATACAGAAACCAGGTTAGTCCAGCTGAAAAAATTATATTTTCAAAGTTGAAGGCAAAGTAAATAGTTCATGGTGGGAGAGTCCCAGAGTAGAGTGTAGCGGATCGTCGTTGCTGTAGTGCAAAGTGCAGACCCTGCCTCTCAGACAGTCATCACTGTAGTGCGAAGATTCTGTCATGTGTCGGGGTAGTCAGTTCCTGGAGCTTCGCATTGAGTCACTGATGGCTTTCGCTGCTATAGGGTGAAGTAAGAAGAACAGATGACGAACATGAACTGCAGATTTTGCGCTGTTGCTGGCAGTTGCTATAGGTTTACTTGAGATTCGGGTTAGTGGTCATTCTGGGCTGCAAATATGGGTGCAAACGGCCCATTCACAGTCATGCAGAGCCCAACATGTCAGGGGTTCTTCCTTTCTTCATAGGAAGAGGTCAGTGGAGGCCAGCCAAGGGTCCAGAACCTGGGTGGCAACTCTTGGGGATCAGGAACTCACACCAGCAGCGCTCAGACAGGTCCAGTTGAAGGTCCGTGCAGGCCAGTACTGCAGGTCAACTGGGCAGTTGTAGGGAGGCCTCTGGATCTTATTGTGCCACCATAGCTGAGATTAGGAGGTCACACTCCTGACCCTTAAATTCACTCTTGTAGTCCTGGGATCAAGGAGAAGGTCCTCTCCTTCAACCTGTAAGACAGGCCTCAAGCAGCAGGTTGGTCCTATGAAAAACAAGGCAAGTCTAAAGCAGCAGGGAAGTCCTACTTTAGCAGCAGGGCAGTCCTCTGAGAAACAAGACAGTCCTTTTGAATTTTTCCAGAGGTAGGGAGTGTACTGAAGAGAAGGCCTGGGTGTAGTGGGAAACGTTTCTAGACTTCACCCCACATCTGATTCTGGAAGTTCCTTCCTCCCCTATCCAGGCATAAAGGGGTCTAGGGTGACAATGAACTGGTGTCAAGTTCTTTGTGAGTGTGCTGAGGCAGCCCCTTTGAAATCTATGTGGGGCAGGTAACAGCTCTGTCCCTTCCATCCCAACACCTAGCCCGACTTTATCTCACTGTCTGGGATGAATACACAAAGGCCAACTGCCAATCACACTCAGTCATGTAAACCAGGATATAGGCTGCAGGCACCAAATGGTTAGAACAGGAAAATGCTAACTTTCTAAAAGTGGCATCTTTAGAATTGTGACTTAAAATTCTACTTTACCATTAAAAAAGGTTTCAAATTATTTATTTATTTATTTATTTTATTTATTTTTCACATTTTTAAAGCGCACTGTTACCCGGAGGTGTCCTGGCGCTGGGTGATCACTCATGTGCGTGTGCTGAGGAGTTAGTGAGTAAAGAACCACGTCTTGAGGGCTCTCCTGAATGCCAACAGGTCGGAAAACTGTCTGAGGCTCTGCGGCAGTGCGTTCCAGGCCGCACCCAAGGAAAAGCTCCTGCCCCCCCAACGAGCTTTCCTGGCTCTTGGAACTATCACCAGTCCCTGTTCAGCTGACCTTAGGGATCTTGCAGGCTTGTACCAATGGAAGAGCTGCTTCATACATTGGGGGCCTAGGCCATGCAGTGCCTTAAAGATCACGCAGAGTGTTTTAAAAACTATTCTTTTACGTACTGGTAAAAGAATAGTTTTAAAACACCCTGGTTCATTAGAGTGTGAACATCACATTCCTACCTGCTCCAAATCAGAAGTTATCACTTATTAGGTACTAGCAGCCCGTCCCGACCTTGTCCGGGAGCAATCAGGCTTCAGGGCCCCCGCCCACCCCTACATTGTCCGTGGGTCCCCCGGAGTAGCAGCCCGTCCCGACCTTGGCTGCAGGGCCCCCTCCCGCCCCGACATTGCCCGTGGGTCCCCCGGAGCCTTACCTCATCCGCCGCACCTCCCCGCGCTCCTGAGTTCACCGGTCCGCCGCTCCTCGCCGCTCCTCCCCGCCTGTCCGCCGATCCTCTCCGCTCCTCCCAGCCTGTCCGCAGCTCCTCACCGCTCCTCCCCCCGTCCGCCGCTCCTCCCCGCGCTCATGTCCGCCGCTGCTCCTCGCGCTCCTGGACGCCGCTCCTCCCCGTGCTCCTGATGTCAGCACGCACGTCGCGGCCGGCGCTACTTCCATGGGACTACTTTTTTTTCTTGTAAATTTTTTAAATAACTTATATTTTTTAAATTTATATAGCCTATGTCCATCTGCACACCCTGACAATTACAACGATGTATCGGGTGTGTGGATTGGCGCTGTGGTTCCCAAATTTACCCGCCTCAAAGGTTCAAAGTTCTTCCTTTATAATAGTAGTATAGATAAGAACATTGCCCAATGTTATCCTAAGGGAGAGGTAGGCCTTGTAATAGTGAATAACTAATTTAAGAGTTTTTTTCTACCAGGACATGTAAAACGTAAAAGTACTTGTCTGACCTTTTTTTTAATACACTGCACTCTGCCCGATGGGCTGATTAGGGCCTGCTCTAGAGGTGACACGCATTCATTAAAAAGGAAGGTTTAGGCTTGGAAAATAATTTATTTAGCTAAGTTGAATTGGCATAGTTTAAAACTGCACACAGGCTGCAATGGCAAGCCTGAGACATATTTGGAAGGGCTACTTAAGTGGGTGGCACAATAAATGCTGCAGGTCCACTAGTAGTTTTTAATTTACACGCCCTGGATACATGTTGTACGACTTTACTAGGGACTTATAAGAAAATTAAATGTGCCAATCAGTCACGGCTGGTGCAGGTAAGATCGGTGGGGTGGGGCAGGGTGTTTAAAAGTTGACTGAGGGCAGAATAGCAACAATACAGTGCAAAAATAAATAAAACCACTTACCTTGCCCTTGCCGCATCAATGAGTCGGGAATGCAGTAAGCGCAGGGTAGGTGAATTTCTTTTTTTAAATGTTATTTTTAACCATGGGCGTAAAATCCGCTCCGCTCGTGGATTTTTTGGATTTTCGGCAAATTCGCAATCCGCGAACTCTCGCGAATTTGTCGAAAATCCGTGAATCCGCTCGCGGCGGATTTTTTGCTTGGTTGCGGCGCGCGGCGTGGTGCACGGCGTTCACTTTCCGTCATTAAGCGTTTGCCGAGTTGTTTTTCTCGATCATATTTTGCGAGTGCCGCGCCATTTTGGATCTTGCTGCGTGATCCCGCGGGAGTTTGGCGCCCGCGAATACGTAATCGCGGCTTGCCACCTTGCACAGCACACCTCGCGAGAGTTCGCAATTGCGAACACGTAGTTGCGGCGGAAAGGAACAATCTCGCACTCGCGAAATAGAGATTTTGCAATTCTGCACAAGAAATCCACCAGCAAACAGGATAAACCTTCAGAAAATGATGATTTTTATCAGAATCACTCCTCAGGTTGACATTTGCATGGCCTTTTTTTTTGCAAGGAGTCCATTTTTTGGGGGGGGGGAGGGAAGGAAGTGCCCCACAGTCTCCAACTTCCTGTTCCTGTCCAGCAGGCTCCTCCCAGTGCTTTGTCCATCTCCTGGTCACTTTCATTTGGATCTGGAGCTGGGAGGATTACTTTTTGTGGGTGCTGCTGGATATTTGGATTTGAGGCCTTTTTGACTTTCTTTGGATCACTTTTGGATTAGAAATCAACTTTCACAAGTAAGTTTGTTTGGGGCATTACAGTTGCTGCAACTACAATTTTTGAACTTTTTCAGAACATTAAATAAATTATATTGTGGGTAGCCACAGTATCCAGTAGGACCAGGGTTGGTTATGGGTGCATGATACAACTGTTTTGTTGAATTTAGACACCATTGAGGCCATGGATGGGCTGGGATTGTGCTGATTTTTGTTGTTTTTGTTGTTTTTTTGGGGCTGCTGGTGGGGCCCTTTGCCCAGGGGTGGTGAGTGTTGCATGGGCCTAGTCTTTCTGTGGGGTGTCTTCTTGAATTTAAACATCATTGAGGCCATGGATGGGCTGGGATTGTGCTTATTTTATTGTTTTTTGTCGTTTTTTGGGGGCTGCTGGTGTGGCCTTTTGCCCAGGGGTGGTGGTGCATGGACTGAGTGTGCCTGTGGTGTGGTCTCACTCTCTTTAATGTAAACATCATGGATGGCATTGGATTGTGGTGATTTCTGGCTGTTTTTCTGTTTTTTGGGGGTGTACTGTTGATGTGGACTGGCCATGTGGGTGGTGGTGGTGGCCATCTTGAGTGCTGGCTGGTACAAGCAACATGTGCTTGGGGTGCAAGGGGCCATTTTGAAGAGAGGCAGTGTCTGAGGCCTGCACTTATTTTGCCTACTTTTCATCCATTATGCCCAGGGGTAGTGAGTGTTGCATGGGCCTAGTATTTCTGAGGGGTGTCTTCTTGAATTTAAACACAATTGAGGCCATGGATGGGCTGGGATTATGCTGTTTTTTGTTGTTTTTGTCTTTTTTTGGGGGCTGCTGGTGTGGCCTTTTGCCTAGGGGTAGTGGTGCATGGACTGAGTGTGCCTGTAGTGTGGTCTCACTCTCTTTAATGTAAACATCCTGGATGGCATTGGATTGTGGTGATTTTTGGATGTTTTTCTGTTTTTTTGGGGTGTACTGTTTATGTGGACTGGCTTGGGGTGTAAGGGGCCATTTTGAAGAGAGGCAGTGTCTGAGGCCTGCACTTATTTTGCCTACTTTTCATCCATTATGCCCAGGGGTAGTGAGTGTTGCATGGGCCTAGTCTTTCTGTGGGGTGTCTTCTTGAATTTAAACACCATTGAGGCCATGGATGGGCTGGGATTGTGCTGAATTTTGTCGTTTTTGTCGTTTTTTTGGGGCTGCTGGTGGGGCCCTTTGACCAGGGGTGGTGAGTGTTGCATGGGCCTAGTCTTTCTGTGGGGTGTCCTCTTGAAGTTAAACACCATTGAGGCCATGGATGGGCTGGGATTGTGCTGTTTTTTGTGTTTTTTGTCGGTTTTTTGGGGCTGCTGGTGTGGCCTTTTGCCAAGGGGTAGTGATGCATGGACTGAGTGTGCCTGTGGGGTCTCACTCTCTTTAATGCAAACATCCTGGATGGCATTGGATTGTGGTGATTTTTGGCTGTTTTTCTGTTTTTTTTGGGTGTACTGTTGATGTGGACTGGCTTGGGGTGTAAGGGGCCATTTTGAAGAGAGGCAGTGTCTGAGACCTGCACTTATTTTGCCTACTTTTCATCCATTATGCCCAGGGGTAGTGAGTGTTGCATGGCCCTAGTCTTTCTGTGGGGTGTCTTCAATGTAAACATCATGGATGGCATGGGATTGTGCTGATTTTTCTGTGTTTTGTCGATTTTTTGGGGTGTATAACTGAACTGATGTTCCTCTGTCTTCCATTGCTTTTAGGTGCACAAGACTCAAGAGAACCACCAGTGCCAGGAAGAAGTCCTGCAGCGGTGTGTGTGTGCAGCATAACGTCACGCGACGTCACGTCTGGACACAGACAACTCTGCAACTCGTGCAACTGCTGCCTGCTGTTCTGACCTGCTCTGAAGAAGATGGCCCCAAAAAAAGTTACCCGTAGCTCCTCTAGCAAGAAAGGTGCCAGTAAGGAGCAGAAGAAGCAAGTTACCAAGGAGACTGGTGTGCCGGCCGCCCCTTTTTTTGGGAGTAAAAAAAAAGTATGCCGGCAGCAGCAGCGGGATCTGCTGGGGACCAAGCTGGGAGCAGCACCCCCGCTCCATTGGGCTCAGTGCCACCACCACCACCATGCCAACTTAAGTCCAAGCCCTTGAGTGCTGCAGAGGCAGCCAGTATAGTTGTTCAATCACCATCGACCAGTGATGTTGGCTCATCGCAAGAAAGCAGCAGCAATGTCCCTCAATCAACACAGGTTGTTGTAGCTCATCTGACGAGTGTTGAACAACCACAGCCGCAACAACTATCACATGTGCAAGTACAAGCCCAAGTACATGTGGAAGGAGAGGCAGCGCAAGGAGATGCGCAAGCAGAGGTGCATGGAGGGTCACAAGTGCCCACAATAGTTGTTCCTCCCGAAGTAGGGGCACATCAGGAAATCGACAATCAAGGCGAGGTATCATTTGAGGAAGACACTCCTCCTGATGATCATTCATTGTCTTCCACACCCCTAGCAAGGAAGAGATCAAGGGTGGTGTCTACATCTTCTTCAAGCACACCTCCTTCTGATGATACGGATCAAAATTGGGAACCAGCACCACTGCCGTCTGAGAGTGAGGCACACCATGATCTGACAAAGGTAGTTAAGCGTAAAAGGAAGCTCGTCCAAAGTCTCAGAGTTATGGAGTGTGATGATGAGGCTCAGCAAGAAGTGGCGGATACTGCTACTGATGAAGACTCTGACAACGACGACCCAGTCATCATAAAGGTAACTGCAGCCCCAGCGGGCATGCAGCAAACAGACATTTTGACCCTAGCCCGAAAAGCTGCTGAGCGTGATGATGATGATGTTGTCGATGAGGAGGCAGTGGAAACACCACCACAATCATTGGAGTTAAGTAGTAGACCAACTCGTACCGCTTCCATATTTCTTTCTGGCAAGAAGGGACCTCCATCCACGTCGACCTTAATTAGTGGCGGTGAAAGTGCACAACGTACAAAAGTTGGGCAATCCAGATCCTCCACTTCATCTGGCATTAGCAGCATGACCACCACCACCAGTATCGCCACCTCCTCCAGGCCCCACAGACACTTCAAGTCACCAGTTTGGGACTTCTTTACTGTTTGCCCAAAAAGGGAAAAGTTCGCCATTTGTACCCTTTGTAAGGTTGCAGTTAGTCGTGGTAAGTCAGGTACCAACTATGGTACCGGAGGCCAGAGAGGTCATCTTAAGAGACAGCACACTGTCCAATGGTTTGCGCACCTAAAGGCGATCAAGGAAGCCCGAATTGGAAGTCAAAAAAACGTTGATGTTTCATCTGATGATGACGAGGAGGAAGAAGACGTGTCAAACACTTCACTTACACCCAGTACCCCTGTCAGCAGCACACCCCATGAGAGGCACACTAAGAGTGTTGGAGCGAGTGAGACACCAACGCGCAAAAGTTCACCAGCGAGCATAATTGCGTCAACGAAGTCATTATCATCCCGTAAATGCTTGGTCCAGGGCAACATTAGAACCATGTTTTCTTCAGACGCGCCATATGAACGCAACCACCCACTGACGCGTCTGTATAACACTAAGCTGGCTAAAATGCTAGCTGTGGACCTTCTCCCTTTTTCTTTTGTAGAAGCGGTAGGTTTTCTAGAATTAGTGGCAACGCTCTGCCCTAAATGGAAGGTTCCTAGCCGGTTCTATTTTGCCAGAGTTGCGGTTCCAGCACTACATGAAGATGTGCTGGAGGCGATTGGGGCAGCTTTGCAGAAGAGTGCTGTTCACACTATACATCTGAAAACAGACATGTGGACCAGTGGCGCAGGCGCTGATTACATGTGCATCACTGCGTCTCTTTTTCAGGTGTTAAAGCAAAGCTAAACGCAGGTGTTGACCCGGACCAAGTTTTTAAAGCTGCTCGGAAACATGCAACACTAGCCATGTTTGGCTTGGAGAAAAGTCACACAGCACAAAACATTTTGGACGAGTTTAACAAAAAGGTCTTTCACTGGCTGTCCCCCAAAAAACGCCGGATTGGTTATGTTTCCACGGATAATGGCGCCAATGTAGTTAAGGCCATGGCGCTGGGTGACTATTTCAGAGTGCCGTGTTTGGCGCACTGTATCAACCTGGTAGTTCAAAAATTCTTGAGTGATAGAGACAGTACAGCGTTCGAGGTAATGGCCACCTGCCGCAAAATGTGCAACCATTTCAGCCATTCTTTTAAGGCCCGGAAGCATCTGAGGAGGCTGCTACTTGAACGTCGAATGCCAGTGAAAGCACTCATCCAGGAGGTGGCAACACGTTGGAACTCAACCTTCTACATGCTTGAGCGTCTGTATGAGCAGTATACGGTACTCGATCACTATTTCTTAACAGAGGGTACAGCTCAGATGGACCTGCGGATGGGTGCGGCGCAATGGGACATAGTTAAAAGCCTGACAGACATGCTTCGTCCTTTTGAGTTCTTCACGCGTGCAGTCAGCCAGGAGGACTGTAATTTGGGAAAAGCTATCCCATTGTTGTGCATGCTGGAGCACCAACTGAAGGCGGTGTCTTCTGAGTTTGAAAAAGATGCCAAAAAAAAGACCCTTTTATTTTGTCGGAGAAATTATTAGAGCGCCTACGTGGTGATGAACGTCTTAAAAAGATCAACTCAGAACAGCATTACATTTGTGCTACTATTCTGGATCCACGCTACAAAAAGGCGCTGGCAGGCCAAGCATTCTTTCCTTTTGCTGATGAAGATGTTAAAAAGTACAAACGTTGGCTAGCCTGGTCAGCCAAGAGGTTTGAAAAAGAATGGCAGGATATTGAAGGAGAAGAAGGCAGTACATCAGCATCAGCATCAGCAGACCATCCCCAGTCAGAAAAATCCACTTCTGCACCTGTGGCTGTGACACAAGTGACCTCTCAGCCGTTAAAGACACCGGCAACCGGATCATCTGCACCAGACACAACAGTAACAGTGGCTGCTGTAGAGGATTGGCTACCTTTGCCTGGGTATGGTTCTTGAAAAAATGTCACAGGCACAGCAAAAAGTAAGCAAAGTGGAGGAACCGCTGAGGACCTTGAGTCGATGGTGCAGGACTATCTGAATGACTCAACAGAGGTCTTTCTTAATGATGAGCCATTGCATTATTGGCATGGGAAAAAACAATTGTGGCCACAGCTCTCCAACCTGGCTATAAACTATTTGTCTTGCCCACTCGCAAGTGTGTCTTCTGAACGGGTTTTCAGTGCTGCAGGTGGCATTGTAACTCCCAAACGGAGCCGCCTCTCGCCCAAAAATGTGGAGCGGCTGACAATGATCAAGATGAATCAGCACCTCATACCACCAGATTACAAAGTACGAGAAAGCACGCCGCATGAAGACCAGGAGGACGGCAACGTAGATGAGGGGATTTGTTCTCTGTTCGGTCACACTGACCTCATCCTGCCTGAATTCGCAGAGTATGATGACGAAATCTTCTTCTTATTCCCTGACACCGAGCCCTGAAAATGAGACAATGAATCAATAACTTTCTTTTTCGTCCTTATTCACTTTTATTCCTGTGTGTCTGTCTTTCTTTGTTTTGCACAGTTAATTTAATTCAAACTTTAATCACCTAATCCCAAAAACAAGCCCATCAGCAGAACTGTCTTCACTTGTTTGCTTATTGATTTGAAGGTGCCGCAGTCTACATTCCTCAGGTTCACAAGTTCTGAAGAACATGCTCCTCTATCCTCCTCCTCCAGACTCCTATTTCCCTCAAAGCAGAGGGCTGGATTACGCCCAATGAAGAAAGACTCAGCACTTTTGGAGGTGTTCTACTTCTTTGCGGGTGAGTTGACGGCTCTGGGCCCATTGCTGTGAAGCTCTAATAACGGATAAAAGTGTTGTGGACCAAATATGACGCAGAAATTTCTTGCCGTTTTTGCTGACTTGCTTGCCTTTGAGGTGCTCTTTGGCGGGGTTCCGGGTGTTTGTGGGTGAGTTTTGGGGTCTGGGAGCACTGCTGCGACAGTCTAATCTTGATTGCATTTGCTTTTCAGGAAATCCGTGGTGGAAAACAGGAGTTATGATGATGACCTAGCTGCACAGCGCGTTTGGACCGAAGGCCGAGAGATATTGTAAGTATGAGATATTGCTTTTTGGCTGTTTGGGGGTGTTGTCGTGTGCTTTTTGGCGGGTGGGTTGGCGGGTCTCTTGGGGCATTCCTGTGAAGGTCTAATAACGGATAGAAGTGTCTAGGACAAAATCCATGCAGATTTTTTTTTTGCTATTTCTTCTGACATCTTGCTCAATGTAGCGTTTCCGGGGACCTGTTTGAGGGGCTTCCTGGTGTTTGTTGGTGGGTTTTGGTGTCTCTGTCGGGGCACTGCTGCAACAGTCTAAACTTGATTGCATTTGCTTTTCAGGAAATCCGTGGTGGAAAACAGGAGTTATGATGATGACCTAGCTGCACAGCGCGTTTGGACCGAAGGCCGAGAGATATTGTAAGTATGAGATTTTGCTTTTTGGCTGTTTGGGGGTGTTGTCGTGTGCTTTTTGGCGGGTGGGTTGGCGGGTCTCTTGGGGCATTCCTGTGAAGGTCTAATAACGGATAGAAGTGTTTAGGACAAAATCCATAAGGAAAACCCTTTTGGCACTTTTTGTAACTTAGGGTTCGTTAGGGTTAGCTAACTATTATTTTGGCCATACTTATTTATCCTTTAAAAGGTGACTCAGACAGAGTACGCAATTTCAACAATATTGTACTGTCTTAGGGAAATCAAAGTGTGACTTTTTGCACCACACAGCGTACATACCTTATATTTATTTATCAGTGGTATTGTAATAGCACTTCCTGTTTTACGTTCAATAATTACAGGCCGGGTTTCAGTCAACATCCGCCAGGCAGGCAGTGGACAGGGTGTCTTCTGTCAGTGGTCACCAACATTGATGGACGAAGCATCAGCTGGAATGGAGGAGTGCCGCTAATAAGAGGAATTGTTTGCTGCATGCAACTTACTTACCAAATTCAACAGGACAACTCCAACAACATACAGAATACAGATACAGTATCCATTGTTTTCTTCTATGAGTGTGACTGCATGTGGTTAGCTTTAGTTTGTACCCAAAGATTTCTTTATCTTCAATTATTGTTTGTCCATGCTGTGCTTTATTTTTCTTCTCTCAACAAAACCTACCCAAAAAGAAACCCCCATTCCCATCCATTTTCCAATCCCTAACCCTCTTCCCCCGGGCTGTGTGGTTTTGCTTGATGACTGACTAAATGACATCAATAATTCCACACACTTGCTGGGGAGGATAAGGTCATAGCAACAGGCTGGTGAAGGAATACGAGGATATATTCTAGCCTTACTCAGCTTCAGTACTATTTCTTGTAGTAGTAGGAGCCAATGTCAAATAAATTCAACGCAAGTACTAGTTATACTTGCAATACTTTACCATTTGTTAGGCTACATTGTGGCACTGTTCTAGTGTACTGTCACCTGCTATATTCTCGATCGTGCCGTAACCGTTGTAATGCTACAGTAAGGACAAACCAGGTTTCGTTTTATTTTTTTCCATAGGCATGCAACTGCCACTGTGTCACACCACTAGTACCACCGCAATGAGGAAATTTCATCCGCCCAGGATTGCCAACCTTAATCCCCATTTCACGTGGAGCCAGCCCTGGGCCTAGCCCTAATTTCTAACACAAATTACAGGTAAGATAAGCGTTTGGTGGGAGGTAGTATAATGGAGTATTAGGACTAGACGAGAGATTGACGGTAGTACTACTAAAGTCCTAGGACTCTTCAGGAAAACAAACTTACTGTTACACCCCACCCACCAGACTGAAAAGCAGTAAAAAACAGGTATGGTCAGATAAAGTTTAAAAAAGTATATTTATGTAGCCCTAACAAAATAATCTCCCTCAAGACCCTCCCTAACCCCAACGATTGTCTTTGAAAAGTCCCAAAAAGCACCCAACTCCCAAATCCCACCCCCCAAAAGTCTCTAAAAAAAGGGCAAGGGACACTCCACTACTGGAGGGTGCTGGTGAATTTTGCGGCCAGGGCATCATACTCCTTGTGGAGGGTGGCATGCTCGAAGCGGAGGCCCTACACCAAGTTCTTGTACCTATGGACCTCCTGCTCCAGGTAGGACATTCTCACTCCTAGGCGGCGCTGGCGTGCCTTGCAGCTCCTGTGGGGGGCAGCTGGTCTTTTTGCTGCTTGGCGGTGGCGGTTGGCTTTGTTAGCCCGGCTCCGTACCGCTGGAGCACTGCGCTGGCTGGCAGCCCGTGGGTTCACGGAGGAGGATGCAGCTGTCCCAGTCGAGGATGTTGTGGTTGCACCGGTCGACTGCGTGTCCTCCGACTCCTCCAGGGCCACCAGCCGCCGATATTCCGCGACAGTGGCATCCAGCCTCCGTTGCCGGGCCATTCGAGCCTGCTCCCTCCGTGATGTCGATTTGGAAGGAGCAACTATATGAAGAAAGAAAGACATAGTCTGTAACCATTGCTCCTTAACATTAATAACACAAAGTGATTGAGCCGAAAGTTGTGTCACAGTACAAGTAGCAAATTGAACGCACAGTACATAACTATTGAGGACAGTATCTATCTAACCTCCCACTTCTGCATCCTTGCTCTAACATTAGTGGTAGTTTAATGAACAAATTCTACGACCACTATGGACTTCCATTACAGTCGACTATGACAGTACACCAGTTTTATTCTTCTTCTTCTCTCTTGTTTCGGAAAATTGGTACGTTATCTTATGCAAGCCGGCAGAATGCCAGCGCAGTGAACTTGCACCCGAGAAAAACAGACGCACACCATGATGAGTGAGACAGACTTGCGTTACTGTACCGGTCCAGTACATGCAGGTGGTGAAGCTATTACTTTTCTATTACGGGTGGCACTGAGAATACTCTGTTACAAGGGCTACTGCTTAATTAATTTACCTTTCACCCTACAGTGCAAATAAGTACTAGAAAAGGAAAATGAAGAAGCTAAATAATTAGATTATCTATCACTTCACATGGGATGTATTTGATGACATATGGGATGACTTTAGGTGCTTTGCTTATTATTGAGTGAACAGTGATACACCCACACATGAATGACGTACTACTACTAAACTAAAGTTATTAAGAGAGGTACGGAGTGTCCACCGTAATAACCGGATATATGCTGTGCTTGCAGTTGCAATACAAACTATTGCTACTATTCATGGTAGTATTGGACAAATTTACAATTTCTTTTCCTTGCCTTCCCTACACTGGAACGGACGTGCGGGTGCGGTGTTACATGCTCTTCAAGGTAACACTTAGTTCATCCAGTGACCATCTACTCTCTCTAGATACACATGTGCTATCTAAGAGTCAGATAATACCATGCTCCAGGCATCCATCCATTCAAAGTATATGCACACATACAGTTTATGTTTCACCCACCCAGGCTGTTGTCCTTCCACCCATCCTTGCTTCATCATTGACCCAGCCATGCACCATACCATATTCTTTCCTTCCCAGCCACCTCGGGGGCCAAGCAAACACATATCATTCTTCTTTGCCAGCCATCATAAAATTTCTCGTCCTTCCACACTTACTTACACCCTTCTTTCGCTTTTCGAATATATAGCTTACCTGTGCCCGCCACCACCGTGTCAACCCTCACAGGCACATTGGTGTTGTCCAGCACTCGCACCGCCTCCTCCCCAGAAGAGTTGTCCTCCTCATCCACCACCTCCGCGCTGGCCCCGCCACCAGATGTTCCACCTACAAAGTAAATTTTTAGAATGTTAGAATACACCACTCACTACTGTATAATATTTGGTCGAGGAGGAATAAAGAAAGTTAAAAAAAACGAAATACAATGTAATAATTTGTAACTGTATACTCTACAGTAAAAATGTCCCTTTTTTCAGGGAAGGCTGTTGTCTTGCTGCACTTTTTGTCACAACTGATGAATGCTTGCTTTTTATTTTTAACACACAACACTTTTTCTCCTAACAGAAGCTTGACTTCTAAGAACACGATCACGGTCAAGCTCAAGTTCAAACCAGGTGAGAGCTCAGCTCGACCACAAGAAATGTGTCCAATTAATCGTTAGCACTAAGCACTTTTCCATTTTCAGTTAAACGTTTACTTTTATGACAAAGTTGATTTTAATAAATGTGTTTAGTTTTAATAAAGCTTTTAAACTTAAATAGACTCTGTGGTTTTTGGTCCTCCAGACTAGAGTGGATGAGCTAAAGGTTTTGGAATTTTTGCAAGCATGAGTGCCTCTGACACTTCTTGACTGTGACTCCGTACTCTTGCCCTGCGTAGGATAATCTAATGATCATTGGGGATCAATTATCGGTGACTTAGGGAGCTAAATGACTCTGCCACACTATCTAGTCAGTAAGGAGATTGGGGGTTCTTCAAAGTCTGATATCACTGAGGTATGTGGAAAGAAAGTCTACCTGCGCCTATTATAATTGATAAACAATGCACTATTTAGTGTTCATAGTTCGGTTTGTGCAGATTTGTCCCTGCAACAGTGGTAGAATGGATTGTCCTTCTATCCAAAACAAAAGTAAAGTAGTATCTTATTCTTTCTTGGTGGTCATTCACCTTTTTATTGTTGGCAATTGTCAAAGCATAAACATTTAGAAGACTTGAAAAGACATTATGGACAATCCCAGAGGACTGCACTCAGTGCATAGAGCTATTGCTGACTAGAATGGGAGTCCAATGGAATTGCCAAATGTGCAATCTTAGTTAGCTACACAGACAGACTAATAAGAATAATCTAGTAATACCACAGGGAGTCATAGTCGAGGCAGGATAAGAATTTAGATCCAGTCTACAAGAAGATCAAAGACGATTTAGAAAAAATCGAATGAGGAACGCTAGGAAAAAATAGGTACTCTTTATTAAAATTAAAACTTACTGGGGCCAGCAAAAGAGCCCTCGCCTGCCCGATCCTGGCCTGCATCCTCCTGAACAGCACCCTCCTCCTGTGTCCTCTTGCCCTTGGGGGGAGCTGATGTACAACATGAAAGAAAGAAAGACCAGAAAACATGGATGAGATTTGTCAACCAAATCAAACATTTCAAAAGAACTATAACAAAATATTTTTGAGAAATAGCAAATAGATAGACAACTATTCCACGGGATATATTGACCTATCTCATGTGGTATACTACGTTATTCGTATTGCCTGATTTGCGGACCGTTGACTTTCAAAGTTCCTATGTAACTCAATAAACAGACTACTAAAAAGGTTTGCCTAGGCCTGGCAGGCAGCAGTCCGCAGCACGCAAAGTGACAGACAAAGTCCATCCTGCTTGCAGATCAGTGAATACTCAAACTATCAATCCACCGACCACCACCACTATTTCTTCTTATAGCCATGTGTCTAAAGGAAGGACTGGACTTCAGTCTGTTGGGGCTGATTTAGAAGTCCCTTGCGGCTCATTTTCCTCCATTGTTGCGTGACTTTTGTGACGCAGCGGCAGAACAAAAGAGTCGCCATGGTGCGACGTATATATTAAATAAAACGCATATGGGAGATGCATCACGTTGTAAAGCCCTGCGCCATCAGGGGGCGTTCCGGCGCAAGGGAGGGCGTTCCTGCGCAGGAACGAATCCTAAAAGTGGGTGAGGGAAATCTACAAGATGTCAATCAGTCACTTTTAGGACAATGATGCGTGACTCAAACCCTGCGCCTGCTTGAAGCCGACGTACGGCTTGATGCAGCATTGGGGAGATAGGGCACCCCAGAGCATTGCTGGAGCTGCGCCATCGTTGGCACGCAACTCCAGCAATGCGCCGCCTTTACGGCACAGATGCGTAAGGCTTCTGTGACGTTTTGGGCCAATGGGTGGTGGTGGCATGGCGCACAATTACTGCTGCATCCCTGCTACTTTGCAGGGATGCGCCGGTAATTGAAAATATGACCCTTAGTGTCTAGCATTACGCAGTTCTTATCTTTACACTACACTCATACATAATTTCTCAGGCCAATGAAATGAACACAAAATACAAAACAAATAAGCATAGTAGCAAGCAAGGCTACTGAGAAGGAGAGCAGTGCACCTGAAATGCATAGAAGATTTTGAAATATAATTTACCTACAATGTAATCGGCAGCATTATTGCTCTTGGTGAAGAACAAAGATTTGCAAATAACAGAGCCGGATAAAACAGAGTAGTGATGAATAGCTACTACTACTCACCAAGCCCGGGGACCTCTACGCTGAGCGCGTCCAGCAAGTCCCGTTCCCGGTCCATGACATCCGTCCAGCGGTGGGTGGCCTGGTTATAGGTGCGCCGGACCCCAGAGAGCTTAAACATGGCCCGGCACACCTTCTCCCACCGCTTCCGGCGCTCCCGGATGCCATAGCCGGTTGCGATCTTGCCGCCTCCCAGGATGGTCTTGGGGAGGCGGCGCTGGACGTAGAAGATTAGTGCGGCCACCTCCTCCGCGCTAAAGATCTCCCGTGGCACCACTTGCTCCCCCCTCAAACGCCCGCACTGGAGCCGGGCACGGGGTGCGGGACCCTTCCCCTTCTCAG
This sequence comes from Lissotriton helveticus, assembly GCF_964261635.1. Lineage (NCBI taxonomy): Eukaryota > Metazoa > Chordata > Amphibia > Caudata > Salamandridae > Lissotriton > Lissotriton helveticus. Next base: position 1,628,354,772 of record NC_136063.1, on the reverse strand, counting down.
GGTGCTTCCCGGCTCCCTTTACCATGGTCTGGGCAGAAATAAAGTTAAATGATAAAGAAGAAATAGAATAGTGAAGAAGAAAAGAAAAGAGTTTAAAAAAGTAGTTTAAAATTAACTAAAAGTAGCAGAAAACACAAAAATATAGAGCTAGAAAAATAGAGGGATAGATAATAAGTAAAATAGATCAAATAAACTTCAAACAAGCAAAGGATGGCAGAGATTCAGAGAGGATACAGAAAGCATGCCCAGAACCATAGCAATGAATGAGAAACAAGATGGCCGCGCCCATTCACGACCGCGTGGGTAAGTTCGCGCGAGATTTTCCTCGCGATCACGTGCGAAATTGTACTAGCGAGCAGCACACTTTGCGAGATTACACATAGCGGCCGGAAACGGAATTACGTCACGCAAACAAGATGGCAGCGCCCGTGTACGACCGCGTGGGTAAGTTCGCAAACGTATCACTACAAGCGCCTTGCAAACATGCAAAAAATCACACGAACATACACGCCGCAAACAAAAAATTAATGTATTCGCACGCATTCGCGGCTTCCGAAATCGATCTCGCACGGATTCGCGCCCCGCGAATAGCGCGAAATTGCAGAAAAACGATTTTTGCTAAACTGAAAGCAATCACCAGGTGCAAAAGTTCAAACTTAACATTAGTAACCATTCACTCTAGTGCTTCCTGAGGGGCCCCTCCAGAGTTCAGTTGCCTATTTGCAACTATTGTATGATCCTGCTATGACCCAAACAGCAGGCTCATAGAATAGCTACAAGTAGACCATAAAGGTCCTGTGAAAAAAAATAGCACTGCTACAGAAAGCAAATTACAGATAAGGAAGGAAGCAGGTGCCAGCCAGACTGAAAGTTTCAAAATTACTGACACATTAATCACCCCCAAATTAATTCATGGCAGTTGAAGAAGGGCAGGTGTGCTTGCTTTCACTGCAACAGAAAGCAAATTACAGATAAGGAAGGAAGCAGGTGCCAGCCAGACTGGAAGTTTCAAAATTACTGACACAGTAATCAACACCAAATTAATTCATGGCAGTTGAAGCAGGGCAGGTGTGGTTGCTTTTTTTCACCCCCATAATATACATTGATAAACAAACCTAATGGGTGGCAGTGAGGATGTACCAGAGGGTGGCATGGGTGTACCAGAGGGTGGCAGTGGTGAAACAGAGGGTGCTGTGAACCTGTGATGATAAACCAGACGTAGAAACAACATAGTCGCGGCCGTTGCGAGCCGAAAAGTAAGTTCGCAAATTGCGAAATGGTCCACAAATCCTCGCGAACGCGCGCCAACACAAAAACGTAAAAATCCGCAAATCCGCGAGAGTTCGCGTATTTTTGCGGATTGCGAATCCGTAAATACGCAAATTCGCGTACACGAGATCCGCTAGATCCGCCCATGCTTAGTTATTTTCCCTATTCCATCATCTGTCGACTTCCCCCTACTGCCTCACTGCTCTTACCTGCACCGGCCACAACTGAGCCAATCAGGTGTAGGCCAGTCGTACTATGTTTTAAGTAATGAGCACAAGCACTTTAGCACTGGTTAGCAGTGGTAAAGTGCAGAGCCCTAAAGCAAAAAAATGGCTTTCAGCAACAGGCGGTGACTAGCCAAAAATGTTTGGGGGAAGACACCCGTAAGGCTATCAGATCTAACATGTGTATCTCCCAGCTAAAATTGGGGAGAACTACCCTCCGTCATGGGAGTTCTCCTCACTACAGCAGAAGAACCTGGATTGACCATCAGCATTGGAATGGTCTGACCCACTGCGGCGGTCCACTATAAAGCTCATTCGACCTCGATGATTTGGAATTCTCACCCCTCTTCTGCTTGAGCCATCTGATGGGTCTGTGGTCTGGCTAAACCCAGACATGAGTCTGAAAGAGGTGTGGTCTCAGCTTCTTCCGTGCCCAGGCCACAGCTAAACCTTTTCTTTCAATAGCACTCAACCTGTATTCCCTAGCAAGTAAACTACTTATGAAGGCTACAGGCTGGTCTAGGCTCTCCTCACTTAACTGTGATAGTACAACCCCTTATGCCTTATTCTGAGACATCTGTCTGCAATACAAACTCATTGGGGAAGTCAAGGGCCTTGAGTACGGTGTTGTACACATGGTCTCCTTGAGGGTATCAAAGGTTTTCTGGAAGCCCTGTGTCCAGATCACTTTATTGTACTGCTTCTTGGAAGTCAGCTCAGTCAAGGGGACAACAATGGTTCCATATCTCTTGACCGACCTCTATACTAACTAGTGAGTCCAAGGAAGGCCCTCACGTCAGTCTGAGTTTCACAGGGCTTCCAGGCCAGGATAGTCTCAATCTGGGGCTGCACCTTTGCCCCATCCACCATGTGTTCCAGATACACCAAAGATCCTTGCCCTATTAGGCACTTGCTGGCCTTGATAGTCAGGCTTGCCTGTTGCAGAGCCTGAAGGACCTCCTGAAAGTGGAACAGGTGATCCTCCTAGCTGGAACTGAAGACAGCGTTGTCATCAAGGTAGACCACACTGAATGCCTCCATCCCAACCAGGACCATATTGAAGAACCTCTCAAAGGTGGCAGGGGCATTCTGTAGCACAAAGAGCATCATCCTGAATTGATAGTGGACTTCTGGGGTGGAAAATACAGACCTCTCTTAGCCCACTCAATCTGCCAGTACCCAGGCATCAGATCAGAACTATGGAGAAACGTGCAACTCCTAGCCTCTCTATGAGCTTATCAGCTCAGGAGATAGAGGAGGCATCAGTCTTGGTGGCTGAGTTAAAACCCTATAGTCCAAGCACAATCTGAGTTCTGGGGCGGTGCCAGGAGAGGAGGCTTTGGGCTGGATCAGGGCCTATTGGAGTGCTCAATAACCCCCGATGCAAACATCTTGCACACTTTCTTGTATCAATATCATGGTTGCAAACATGTGTTAGCCCAGGGGTTAGGGAGAACAGAGAGGCACACTGCTCCAGCAACTGGTGACAGTCCCTCTGCTGCTCTGGGGTCAGTGTACCGGAGAGGCCCTGCACAGACCCATTCCTCCACAGAACCATCCTGTTCCTTAGAAGATAGAAGGTCAGGGAAAGTTTCACTCTTCTCTTCCATCCCGTCATCAGTCGCCAGGAGCATGGTAATTTCAGACCTCTCATTTGAGGTGATTTACATGGAGCACCCTTAAGAGATTCCTGAGGGTTTTGAGGTCCGCCAGGTAGGTGGCCTTCCCCTTGCTCTCCTTAATCTCATAAGGACCTGACCAGCGGTTTTGGAGGGCCTTGCCCACAATGCTCCTTCACCTTCTTAGCCATCCGGGGCCAGTAAATGTGTTTGACCAACAGGCCCCATATTTTCAGGAACTCAGTTGGCAATACTGCAGCAAAGATACAGAATTTGCTGACTAAGCTGATTAAGGCTATCAGGGGTAGGATGCCTAAGCTGGCCGCATTGAAGTTGCAGATGTGCAATGAAAATGTGGTCTCTTTAATGGAGGATAGTATTTTCAAAAGTGCAGCCTCGTAGATGGGGAGAGAACCTCAAATGGATATTGACTTGATTGCAACCCAATAACGACCTATGGGATAGACACACCCCTTTCTTTTGATTTCTACCATCATGGTGAGCTAAGGCCAAAAATGCACAAAGGAGTATGACTGTATTTACTTTCTTAGAATGACTACAGCAAGAAGGATGCACTAGGAAAGACAGCTGCATTTTAGTTAATGCTTCAGGTTGAATACATATCAGAAGAAAAGTGTGTCAATAAACTGAGTGCTGCAGAATTCATTTTGGCTGTGGTCATTTATCAGTAGAAGATGGTAAGGCCTTTCGCAGCAGCATGAGACACTATGTTGATGCAGTTCAAAGAACTCACGGCTGTAGAGCCACCGGTATCTGATGCATCATAGGGACTCCCAAAGCAAAATCACTCTTTCACAAAAATTGATTCATCTCTTTAACCTGGTAAATTACTCTTAATCCATTGTTTCATCTCATTGATCCTCCAAGTGGGTGTTACTTATGGAGATGGGTGACAAATATAGTATGTGGAGACCATTACATCTGGATGGGTGACACTGTCTTGACGTGCCGGGACTTCTCCCATATCATGACCATTGCTATTTCTGGTGGGTGTTAAGAAGCTCAGTATGTGTTAAAGTTTAGCATGTATTTGGATTCGCTCACTGCCCGGTATTCCCTCCCATCCATACACCTGCCTATTATTTTGTGTTATATGTTTGTGCAATCCACTTTGTGCATGTCTATATTTTAGACACATAAACCTGGTGTCTAAAATATATGGGAGGCTGAAAGCTTGAGAATACAGCATATTCACCATCTCTGTAGTCTAGTATTGGATTTGTATAACAAGTATTAGGATATGGTCATTGTGGAGTGATGCCTTATTTTGAACAGAGTAACAGTGTAAAACAGTTATTGATTTATTGAAAAACTCAATTAAGATAATTTAAAACATCAGTCGAAGGTATTAAGATATACATTTAAAGTAAGACCCTGCAACAAAATTGTGCCACTGATTTCAATTATTCAGTCAAAAAACTGAAGCGGATGAATGAGTCACTCTTCCAAAATACGGTAACAATAATTCGATCTACATAACGTTGAGTATCTCGACAAATGGTTACTTTTCACCAGATGTAAAAAGTATACTAAGATTTGCTTTTGCTTATGTTGAGTTCGAAATGCTTATGTCAAAAGATACTCCATAAAGAATAAAAATATAATTTAAGGGACGCGTACTAAACTTACTAACATAGATTTCCTATATTACACTACGTCATAAAATCACGTCTTAAAATGACAGCATAAAAGTAAGAAAATAAGAGAGTACTCAAACTTTTAAAAAAAACGCGCTGGTGAGGGCGGACACTTCCTGATCATTTCACTTAAAGTCTCAAGTATCATATTTAAAATCAAACTCACTCAACTCAACTCAGATTTCCTGTCCATGACATAAAAAGGCTACCAAAAGACAAGTCACATTCACATTTTGTCCCTGATTACAATTTTAAGGAAACATAATTTTGCATAGGGCTTAACAACTTGTGTTATTATTATTGCACCATTGCTGTTTTTTCCCGGGGCAGATTTTGGCAAGTCACACTTAACAAATGGTTTCACTGGGAAAGGACTCATTCCTGATTTTGCATGTTATACTTCATGAAAACTCGAAATATAAGATGTTTACCATACCCAGTGAATACCCCACCCCGGGGTAATTCTGCACTATGCCTTGATGTTGCTGATGCCCACCCCCCCGGGTAATCCAGCACCCTAGCTTGATGTTTGAGAACTTGTCTGTAGCTTTAATTAAAAATAAATAATAACAGATATTTTCAGAAATGTGAAAAGTATTTTCTGGAGGCATGCAGCTGGTATGTTTGCAGACTTTGATTCCCACAGATCAAGCCGAGGGTTATGTTGAGTACGGATGGATGAAATAAATAGTTCACGCACGAAGTTCATTAAAGTATGGGAAACTTGACCCTTTTTGAGGTTGGGTGATGGTTACCGATTGCACCTGAACATGATATGATATGATATGATAATAGGATTTTATAGAGCGCTCGTTCACCAACGGTTTCTTGGCGCTATCACCAACGGTTTCTTGGCGCTAACATAAATTTAGCTTTTGCTGCCGGGATGATTGCCTTCCACAGAATGTCCTGCACATGAAGGAAATCCAACCAGGTTAATAGGGCCAGAGATGAGGTGAGCTCAGGAACCTTCTAGTGCAGGAAATGTCTTTACTTGCTACTGCTCATGGCCTCCTTCAGACCTTTGCAGCTGAAGCATAACACATGTATTTGTAAAGCACATGTTCAGCACTTGGGGTGCTTGGCACTGACTTATATTTGTTTATATTTCCCCAGCTCAATGTTATTCATTTTATCGACCTCAGAAGGATGAAAAGCTGAGCGGATGCACTGGGACTGTGACCATGAGGTCAAACACAGATTTCTGGAGTCCGCTGTACCACCAGAGCCAGGTAAGCACAGTCACAGCTTGGCAGCTGTGTTCTACTCTTATGCACCACTCAAAATCCCACTTTAAATATATGCATTTGCAAGTCACCAGACACCTCAAGCTCACCAATGTCTACAGGCAGTGGTCACCAATAAGGCACTTTACATTGAAAAACAATTTTTTTATGGGGCCATTTTAAGCCTCAAGTCCATCAATGGCAGTCAATACATCTCGACCCATTTTTGGTCTCCAATAAAGTCTGTGAATGTTGGTTTATTTCAGGATGCATTGACCTTGTACTCGAAATCCAACATGAGTGTTGCACTCTACCTTCTGCCACAGCCTATGCCAATGGCTAAGTACTTAGGAATATCTGGGGCAATAGTAGAAGAAACGGGAAATGGAAATGGGATAAGAGAGAACACAGAAACACAGAACTCCAGCACTCTGACTCATCACTTCTGCTAGTCAGTGATTTCCGCAGCCAGTGATAGATATTTTGAGGCTAACATATCGTTAGTAAATTGCCATTGATGCTCTGCACTTAAATGTTGTTGTGAATAGGTAGAGCGTAGCAATATCTCTATGTAATCAACTCCCTGTACTTTGATGCACTCTCTATGGAAGATTAGTTATGGCTTCTACTTGGCTCATGTCAAACTACAGTGTAATTAACAGTTGTTACATATTCTTCTATTCCAGTAATTCATGCAAACATACTACACCTTTAATACCTTATTCGTTGACACTTACACAAAACATAAATATATAGGTCTGACTAAATAGTCCTTCCTGTTCTGTCACAGGAAACCTCCAAGTAAAATTGAACAAATCTGCACTTGCGTAATAGTTCATACTGATGTTCAACATAGTTCAAATTTAATTTCCACAACAACAGAGCTGTTCTATCTGCCACTTTGCTCCAGCTAAGCGTGACCATTAAAGTAAAGAATTCAGTCAATTCTTTTCTACCACCAGTTATGACAATTTGCCATTACACCAAATTTATACTGTAGGTATTTAGGAAAAGGGCAACCCCTAGTATAGCTGTAGGAAATGACCATCTTTTGCGTAGTGTACCCCCAGATTCTTCGCCTATCTGTTTTTGCTGTCAGAGAAAGGCTGTGCACTTTACCTGTGCTAAACAGTTGTAAAGTGCATGTGCTCCACCCTTCAACATTATGAAATTAGTATACCTCTTACTGGCATACTTAACTTACCTAAACATTCCTAGTATATAATACATAATGGACCCAGGGCTATTAGTTATGTGTCACAAGAGGAGTGCAGTACTCAATGTGCCCCCCACCCCTCCCCCACTACAGGGACTGTGTAAAATATGGATTTAGGACTATCATTGTAGCCTTAACAAAGCAGCTTTTAAAGTGCAATTAGGCTTGACCAAAGAAACAAATTTGATAAGTACAATATTTCCTATTACATATTAATAAGCCACCCCTAAGAAGGCTTTACTGGCCATAAGTCGGAGTACATTCTATATAATAGTGGGACATGTAGAAATATATTGTTACATATTACTTTAAGGTGAATATGTCACAAAGCAATTTTCACTGTAGCAAGGCTGTCTGTTACATAGTAAAACACTGGGATGTAATATTATCTCTGGCTAGGAAACACACTTTCATTCTTGGACTCATTGTAATATTTATTAAAAGCCCAATTAACTGTTGAAGTTGGAGTTTTAATAATTATTACGGAAAGGGTACTTTTAGAAAGTTACCATTTCCCAGCCTAAAGCCTCTGGAGGCTAATTTGCAATAGCCTCCATCTGCAGCCCTCTGAGTGTTAAACCCTGAATGATGTGTGCAAACTGCTCCCAGAGCATGAAACAAAGGCTGGTGTGTGGGGAGATGTTCCTGTTTCTCTTGCAGGGTGACTATTTGGGCAGTACCCAGTAACTTTTTTTTAACTTCAAAGAGGCCTCCTCTGTCTCAGGTAGATGTCAGATAACACCTGCACAGGCCCCTTCTTTGTTCCCACAGTCACAGTCAGTCAGGCTACAATTACAGTGGTTAGGGAGCTGCCCTCAGAATGGGTTTGAAGTGACCACAGATGAGGGGTAGAACATTTCCTTGGCCACACCTCTTAGGTGGCACACAGGCTCTGCACAAGTGTAGAATGGTTCCACCAGCTTGTATTTAGGCAGAAAGAGGCACTGTAGCATTGTTTGCAGTAGTGCACTGTGGGAATGTTATAAAAGTGAGTAATCACTAGGAAAATGTACCCTGTTGGTCAACAAGGTGCCCGGAGTCCCCCACACCCACCAGTAGGTGCTAAGCATAAATGTGGCATCCCAAGTACCCCCTGACAATACTACTGGACATGTGTAATTTCAGAAGAGGACTGAATCTGCTGTCTTTGACCTAAGAAGAGCTTCAAAGGACTGCACCTACTCTCCAAGGGCTCCAAGGGTCGTAAGGCTAACTTTCCAAGCTACAGCAACACAGCAAACAACAAGAGAACTTTCCTGCAATTTCCCAGCTTAGCAGTTAAAAAAGACCCTACCCTGGACCTTGTTGCTGGCTTCAGCTCAAGTGAATCTTGACTCTCACATGCTAGTACTGAGGTCCTAAAACCCTGGGCTTTGTCTAAGCGCACTCCTCCTAACTACCGGAGAAACCTGGCCCTAACAAGCTTTTTGGCTCAAAGACCACTGGAGTACCAAGAAATAACTGCCAAGCTGATCCGATGAAGGTGCGTTGCCACTGGGCAGAAGTTTCAGGTTTCTCCCATTCAGATCTTTTCCACAGCATCAAATCTTATTCAGTGGGACCTTAAGAAAATGATAACCCTTGTCATGGAGCCTTCTTTTCCTACAGCCTGCAGCCTTGCTCCACTAGAGGAATACAAGCTCCAAAAACTGACTAAGTATGAAGTCACCAAAAGTATCCAGCCAGCAAAGGACCTTAATTTTGGCATGAAATTCTAATTTATCCCATTCTGAGCTGTCCCACCAAAAGTCAACAACTTCACCCGGATCTATTTAACCACATGGCACTCTTATTGGCCACAGCCTTCTGCTTTGCCCTGCTGAACATCTTTTCCTTCCACTTCAGATACTAAGTCCACAGGTAGAAATTCTATCTGGGTCAAACCTGGTTTTTGTGGCTAAGGCATGCTCCATAGCAGTAGGCTGCGAATAGCATCTAGGTCCCGGTCTACTGTTACCCCTTTAGCGTGCTTTTCGCTTAACGCTTTTTGACGCTATTTTTAACCTTAAAAACTTTATCATTTCATATTTATGATTCCCTTTATTTGATTTTTGATGTTTTGGTATCGTTTAATTTATTAAAATGTACTCTATTTTTCTAAATTGGTTTGGGATTTTGATTGTGTTGTGTGCCATAGTTACCAGGAGTTTGACCTCAGGTTTATTTAGTGACTTTAGAGATTCAACCTGAGAAGCACTGTGGCTATTGCTTAAGGTAGGTCTTAATCTTCCTTAATTAATACCCTCAATCTCAGGTGTGCCTAAATCCCTTGTTATGTTCTGAAGATTTATATTATTCATTAGTTTAGCTGTGTTGAAAGTTGAGCTCAACTAATCTCTATTCCTGTTCAAATTCAATTTGCATAATGGTATTTCATTCTTCTCTCTCCTCATTTTGATTACTTATGTTGATAATTATTTGTTTGTGTTTGCAGTTGACTTCAACAAATTTCTGTTCCTGCTCAAATACTATTTGCTTAACAGTACTTTCTCCTCCCACCTCCCCATTTTGCCTGGTTGTGAGTGGCCCTTCTTGTCCAAGGCCTAAAATGTTAGTGGGAGTGCAAATGATCCATCACGTGGAACAGTGCTGGTGCATCCACATGCAAAAGGAGTCCACTTTAATTTTTTTAACATTGTGGGTTTCATTTTGATACTTTTAATTGTGCCCTTGATGAGCCACCATATTTACCTCGTCTTTCAACTGGACGCTGCCCCTCATTCCTTTTTATTTTAATTGGTTCAGAATTTTGACAATTATTTAGCTGAGTTAATTGCAACCAGAGAGTGGCTTGGTTTCTGATTATATTCCTTCTGGCCGTGACCATCCATGCTATCCTGGACATTCGACTTGTAGAAGCTCTGGCTGCAAATCCACTGGAGACTGCCATGCTTGTAAGGACATATTAGGCCTCTCTTATCTTACTATAAAAGGGACCCCAATTTTATTGACTCATTAAGGTAGAAAAGCTTATTAAACTCAATTTTTCTTAGGAACATTTGTTCCTGCTTTGAGGGTACCAAGATGTGTCAGTCTCAAGTATCCTTCTGAATTTTTACTGAGAGCAGCATCAGTGGTTAAAGACAGGTTTTATATTATAACTCTTATCGAGCTTGTAGATTGCAAACTGAATGCAAGCATCCTCTCCACTGCCTCCCTGTTTTCACTGACCTTATAGTACCATCCTAAGGAATTCCCCATCACGAATAAGAAAGCAGAAGATTACATTTAAATTTCTATTGGAATTCCATGAGCATTTGTGTAGCCAATGTTCAGCCACAGACTCCTACATTTCCACCCAAAGGAATCCTTCTGCTACCCTTTCTTTTATTCTATAAAATCAACGACTAATGTATTATTTCTTGATGTGGCCACCTTTAAGTCCAACTTTTGGCAGTGAAAATGTGCCTTCTTGAAACTGTCCCATTACATCCAAGAGTGAGTATTTAACTCATAATGTCTTAAGACTACTTCCTTCTCAAGTAACAGTAAGTATTAAACTCCGGACTTCTTGAGACAGTCACCTTGTAACCTAGCACTGACTATTAAAGTCCTGCATTCTTTAGACGGCTCCCTTCAAGTCTTGCAGTGAGAATGGAACTGATAACTTCTTGAAACTCCTCCATTCTAGTTTGCGATCTCTTATTAGCGAAAAATAAGGGTTCGCTAATAAGGAATCGCAAAAGTCTATGCATGTAGGAATCGCTGAGAAAATAGCGTTTCCTACAAATTCCTTAATTGCGACTCACAAATCGCGAGGCGCAATTAAGGAATGGCTCCCCATTCCTTCCTATGGGTCTACAGGCCAATAATAATGAATCGGAGATAGCATGCGCAATTTGCGAGTACTAATAGGTACTCGGAAATTGCGCATGCAATTTCAGGGTGCAACGGTGTCAAAAGGACACCCTGTTGCACCCCTGAAATTGATCTGTGCGCAACATGAAACTTTGAAAAATGCACAAAAGTGCATTTTTCAAAGTTTTTGCAAATTACCATGAAGTTCATCTTCATGGTAATTTGCGCCCCCTATTAGCGAAATCGCTAATCTCAAGTGGTCCTTGCATTGCATTTAAGGAATCGCAATTTGTGATTCCTTAAATGCACTCGCAATTTGAGAAATCGCAAAAATTTGCGATTTCTTAAATTGCGAGTGGCAAGTTGCTTCATGCATCGCAAAAGCTATTTTTGCGATCTCAAATGGCCGATTTTTGCGATTTGCACCCTTTGCGATTGCAAAAAGCTTTGAGGCATGTGCCTGAACGAGTATTAAACTAATGATTACTTGAGGGAGTCACTTTCTAATCCACAAGGAGAACTAAAAGAATGAACTCTTGAGATTGTTCTGTTCTAGTCCAGATGCGGGTATTGAACTCATGCCTTTTTGAGGCTGCCCCTTTCAGTGTCAACCTTTTCCACTCAAATCATCACTTCTTGATGGTTCTCTCTTTTAACCCAATCATGAGAATTTGACATCTTGAGACTGATCACTTTCAGTGCAACAGTAAGTATTAGACTATTTACTGAGTCAGCCACATCTAATCTACAATTAAATATTAAACTTGGTGCTTCTTCAGACAGCTCCCTTCTAATCCAGAGGGAGCACTAAAAGCATGAGTTTGGGAGATTGCTCTGTTCTAATTTAGCTGAGGGTATTGGACTCCTGCCTTCTTGAGACTCTGTCTTTGGATTCCAATCATGGGCCCTCAACTCATCAATTCTTGATGGTTCTTCATTTTTAAACCACCCATGGGAATAAAGCATCTTGAGACTGTTCCCTTCTAGTCCAGATGTGGGTACTCAACGTGTGACTTATTGAGACCATTCCCTTATAATTAGGGATCCCGGTTTTATGGTACTTATTTTTATGACATTTCCGTCTGTATTTATCCATATTTATTTTTTGTTCATTTTATCTGAATTTATCCATGTTTATTTTGGGTTTGGTAGAAAAATTAGCCTGAAATTAGTATGTTTCACATTTATTTAACGAATAAATATGCACTTGTGCTTGAATTTTGCTGGTATTTGTGCATATTGGTAGTTACAGGTCTTACCTGCCATTGGGTGGTGAAGGCTAAACATATTGGGCAATTAGAAATGCAATCTGCTCTCGGCACATTTGACACCCATGTTCAGATGCATTGATTCACATGTGTTGTTTTGTAGCAGGGATTTTGGATTCAATACTTGCTTTTCTTTACTGCTATTGGTCTTGTACCACCTCTGCCGCTCCAACACGATAGCAGAGAGAAAGAGCTACTATATCAATAACTCCCGGCTGGAAACCAGACTGGAAGTCCTCTGTAGGACATGCTTCTCCCTCCCCTTGACTGACACCTCAGTGTCATTCCTAGCACCAGCTCTGGCAGACAGTGGCTACAAATCAGTTCCAGCACATGGCCACACATATCCATTTCCATGGATTCATGAGCTCAGCTCAAGACCCACCTGCTAAGACCACACCTATCCTACAATTTGTCTTTCCTTGTGGACCCGACATATTCTGTGCATTAATGAATTCATTGTTTTATTTCGTAATTATGGCTTCCAGCTGCATTTTGCAATGAAAGACACACATAAAGTAGCAAGATAACACTGGATTTATTCATTTTCATCCTAATGACCTAGATACAGTACAGCACATCTGCCATGTCCATCTGGCACATTTCAAATGTTGTTGTCGGTTTTGCATGCTGCAGTAATTTAATTACCTCTTTTGAATATTTTGCATTCTTACGCCGAACCTGGCATAATATGTCTCTGTCACCCAGAAAGACATGTAGGGAATTGTATGCAATAATATCCGATTCACACATTTAAGAGAACGTTCCCGGTGTTTTCATTCCAAAGAGTTCAACAAGCAGTGCGCGGGAAGTATTATGTAGATACTTAATAAACTTCGTATTATCTGCACTCTCGACACCCACATATAAATTTGATATTCGAGACGCTGCTGAAGAGTCAATTGAAAAAGAAAGTCAAAGTAGCCAAGTTGAAAAATTATGATTATATCGAATAAAACTGATTTAGTTGAATTGTCATAGCAAACTATGCGGAAAGGGAAGTAATTTTCCGACCATTAGTAAAACAGGGAAAACGAGGAAAATAAAAATCGGGGATGGAGCACAAAGATGAGAGCAGAGGAGGCAGTAAATAAAATGGAGACAAATTTTAATGTAGGGGGTGGAAAATTCAAATTAAAGCAAATATTCAATAAAGAGAGAGATATGTGGATGTTGCTTTCTTGAGATGTGTAAGACCTGTCAGTCTTAGGGTGGTCTTCCCCCAAACGTTTTGCCAACTTACCTCCAATTTTTGCTTAAATTCGTTTTGTTAGTGATAGGAGTCTGTGCACTTTACCACTGCTAAACTATTGCTATAGTTGGCTCACTCCCCTAAAGATGGTCTAATTGGCATATTTAATTTACTTATAAGTGCCTTGTAAAGTAGTATTCCATATACAGAGGGCATGTAAATTAGACGCTATCAGTGTGCCTGCAGCACTTATTGTTCCACCCATTTAAGTACATCGGTGGCTCTTCCGCTATGGTGGAGGAGCATCGCCCCAGCTTCCATCAGCTAAAAAAATTTAAAATAAAATGATGGTAAACTCTTGTTTATTATCGTTTTATTTTTTGCTCTCTGAGCGGAGGCTTTGGGTCGCAGCCAGGGGGACGAAAGGCTGGTGGAGGAGTGGCTGCACTGCTATTCTGTGCATTTAGCGGTCTGGAAAACTGTCTCCGGATGGCCAAACCGTCATGCGCACTGAAGCTCTCTCCAACCTGCGCTGCGTTGCCCGGTTGGAGAGAGCAGACACAAGCTTCCAGTCTAACTGGGAGTGCAAATTATCAGCACTCAGGCCAGTCCTGATGCTACTTTCATCCGGCATGAAAGCAGCATCAGAATTGGCCGCAGTGGACTCTGGGAGACTGTGCCTGCAGTGGAGAGGAGCACAATGGCACAAGTAAGTGTTTTTCTTTTTATTTGTCTCATTATCCGTCCATCCCACCTCCCCCCCCAAACCCTCGCCTCGCCACTCAATCGACACACCGGCCGCTACTGCTCAAGTAGCACCCTAAAACATGTCCCAGGCCTAACATTTCAGCCTGATTATAGTTTTAAAATGATATGTCGACTTAGCATTTAAACCCCATTGCCAAGTCTTAAACTCTCCTTTTATTACATATAAGTCACCCCTAAGGTAGGCGATAGGTAGCCCATAGGGCAGGGTGTTATATAACTAATAGGTTGGACATCTACTCTTTAGTTTTACTTGTCCTGATAGTAAAAAAAATGACAACATTCATTTTTCACTGCTACGATGTCTACCCCACTCATAGTATAATATTGGGAATTGCTTAATACATTTAATAAGCTGTAATTTCTAATTGGGAGATGGATGAAATTTCATGTTTGATACCTATGTCATTGTAATTACAAATCCTCTTTAATGGTAAAGTCAAATTTTTTATTACAAGTTTGAAAATGCCACTTTTAGAAACCTGGCATTTTCCTGCCATTAGCCCTTTGTGCCTGCAGCCTGTATTAGGCCGCATGACTGGATGTAGCTGACGATTAGACTTTCTGAATTCCTCTCAGACAGTCACACAATAGAGGAATTAGGTGTGCCTTAAAGGGCCATCTCCTGGCAGGATGAGGGGCGGACTTGAGCACAGTACCACCTACAATAGCCTGTGCTCTGCCTTCACACAAATGGCCTACAACCCTGGATTGTTGCTGCAGCCAGCTTGGAGCCTGGGCAGGGGAGTCTTGAAATTCCATGCACTTCAAAGATCCTTTCCAGAAGCTTCTCCCACCTTTTGAAAAAGGGCACCCGGGTACAAAAATAGGATCTTCAGACCCACTCTTCAGTTCACAACTGGACCTGCAGGAGGACTCTCTGAGGACTGCCTAATACTATGACCTACTGTACACTCTGGCAGACTGCTGCAGTACCTGGAAGGACACCTTTGCTGTCTGGAGACTGCCATGAACCCTCGGAGGCCTGCACTGATGTTGAGCCCTTCATCTTCACCTGCAAACAGGACTATGAGAGTAACTCCAAGTGTTAGAAATGGGGTCTCTAGTTAGCAGAGGGTTGCACCCTGTCCAAGTAGGACCCACCACTCTATTCAGGGTAAGTCAGATACACACCCTAGATTAACCTGTGTTCATTCTTTGGTTGCTTGGCACAGACAGTCAGGCTTACCTTAAGAGGCAATGTGTAAAGTATTTGTGTAACACTTAAATTATAATAACTCAATGAAGACTACACACAAATTTAGAAATATAGATAATATTTATCTGAGTAGAACCAGACCAGAACAACAGAAAATCCAATAAGTAGAAGTCCAGATATGATTTTTTAAAAATTAAATGTGAAAACAGTGCTTAGTAGTCACAAGCTCTCAAAAAGTTACTTAAGGTTGCTAGGGACCTGTGCAATTTCAAAGTTCAAGCTTCTCGTGAAGGAGGGAAGGCCAGCTAAAAAATCAGTTCAGGTCTGCTAAAAAGTATCTTGGATGGAGAAAAGCATTGATGTTGAGTGCACGATCCAGCGGTCTTTTCCAAGCAGGCACATCACTGCATCGTCATCAAGCTCCGTTGAAGTGAATGTAATGCATCATCTTCGAGCTATGCAGACCGTCGTCATCAAGCCGTGCAGACTGTAGATTCTTCTTCGTCGAACAGACTCTGCATCAGCATTGAAGGGGAGATGCGGCGGAAATTCTCATACAGTCAAGGCAATGCATCTGTGTTTGCGGAAATCAGCTGCATAACCCACTTCTGAGGCCCAGGACTGGAGGGGTCACCTCAAGCAAAGGTAGGATTCACAGATTGCAGAGTACAGCAGCACCAGCAGGATTGCAGGAAGTCTTTTGTGTCCATGAGTCTTCAGAAAAACAGTACTTCCAATAAACCAAGGGGGCACCTGAGTACTGATGAGGGAGGAGACGCAGGGGAACAGGCAAATAATGAACAAGCAAATGTCTCCACCCGATTGAATCAAAAGGGTGCTAGCGAAGTCACCAATAGAATAGTTTTCCCTCCTTTAGAAAAAACAGTCCATAAACAGAAAACAAAGTTTAAGTAGAATGAATCAAATAAATAAGCTCTTTAATAAATTTTCATATATACAATATAGTTAACACCAGCAAAAAATGAAAGCATGAAGGTCTGTCACAGAAACGTACGTCGGCTGCTTATTTCTAATGAGAACTTGGCGGAACCCACTACTTATTTCCATTTCTAATTATCCAGTTGTCCTCTATATATATATTGATGTTTTGATTCTTTTTCTGAATTCTGATTGTTCATTTGGGATATTTGTTTATTCACTGTAATTAATTATACTTCTTTGAAAATTAGTTATTTTTCAATCTAATGAGGATATCATCCTGGCAATATATGAATTTTTGTGGTTTACCGCCTTGCCTTATTGATGTATTTATGTTTGAGTGTTTGGATTCATTAGTATGAGGATGAATGTTATTGCATGAATGTGGAGTATTTGGAGTTTGTGTGAGTGTTAAGTTGAATGAATGTTGTGGGGAATGTATCATTCATGCTTTCATTTTTTGCTGGTGTTAACTATATTGTACATATGAAAATTTATTAAAGAACTTATTTATTTGATTCATTCTACTTAAACTTTGTTTTTTGTTTATGGACTGTTTTTTCTAAAGGAGGGAAAACTATTCTATTGGTGACTTCGCTAGCACCCTTTTGATTCAATCGGGTGGAGACATTAGCTTGTTCATTATTCAGAAAAACAGTAGGCAAGCCAGCAAGCCCTTGGAGTCACTCTGGGTTCAAGTGAGAGGGTCCAGCCCTTGTCCTCAGCAGGGCAGAGATTAAAAGGTGGCAGAGTAGCTCAGCAAAGCAGGGAAGCTGTTCCTCAGAACTGCCAGTCAGAGCAAAGTGGCAATCATTATAGCACAACCGTCTTTACTCTATCATAGTTTTCCCCAGGTCCAGTAGTGTACTGATTTGGTAGGGCCAGAGCTTTAGTACTTATATCCAAAAGTGCCTTTGATGTAGGGGGTGACTTCAAAGGAACTCTCTGAAGTGCACAAGGATCCCTTTCAGCCCAACCTTGGCTCCAGACTACCATTGGGGGGTAAATCAGCCCTTTGTGTGAGGGCAGGACACAACCTATTCAGATGTAAGTGTGAGCCACCTCTCCCCCTTCCTGCCCAGAAAGGCTATCATTAGGCAAATGAATTCATATGAATCACCTGTCACAGCCAGCCCTTTCTGTATAGTGGCTGTCGAGAGGGAATGCATAAATTATTGCTGTCAACCAGCCCAGACATGTATTGGAGACAGGCTGCAGGCACACATAGCAAAGTTAAGAGCAGAGAAAAGCACACTTTTTAATAGTGGCATTTCTAAAATGGTACCGTCAAATCAAACTTTACCATTAAGGAGAATTTATCACCACCATTCCAAAGATATATAAAATGAAGTAGCTACTCCTTTCCAATCAAGAATTACAGCTTAAACGGTGTTTTAAGGAATCCCCAATGCTAGCCTATGGAAGGAGTAGGCCTCACAGCAGTGAGAACTGAATTTAACTGTTTGTCACTGCAAGGACATGTAAAAGTCATGCCTTTGAGTTACACAGTACCCTGCCCTTAGGAGTGACTTATGTGTATTGAAAGGAGAGTTTGAGGCTTGGCAAGAGGTGTTAAATGCCAAGTTAGAGAGGCAATGAACTGCACACAAAGGCCCTACAATGGCAGGCCTGAGACTGGTTTGAAAGGCTACTTGCGTGGGTGGCACAACCAGTGCTTCAGGCCCACTAGTAGCATTTAGATTATACGCCCTGGGTAATTGGTGTACTTGACTTGACTTTTATTCACTTATAGAGCGCAGGCGATTCATCCCCAGGGCAATCTCTCGGCGCTTTGAGACAACAGGTACTTGGTGGGCGTGCACATCTAAAATAGCCATGTCTTTAGAAGTTTCTTGAAACTGGTTAGTTCACCACAGGCCCTAATGTTCTGTGGCAGATTATTCCAGTGGCTGGCAGCCAGATAAGAGAAACCACTTTGCAAGGGACTTACAGGGAAACTAAATATACCAATCAACTATACACCAATGCCAACATGTTTTGGGGAGAAGAACATGCACTTTAGCATTGAATAGCAGTAGTAAAGTGCTCTGAGTCCTAAAGCTAACAAAAAGATACGGCAAAATATGAAGGTACGCAGGCGAAAAGCTGGGAGTAGATCACTCTACAAATGACAGGTTCAACACCAAGGGATAGTTTGCTTGCCTCCTGTTAAGTGTTACAGGGACATCAAAGGCTCCCACCATCTTGAAACCACACTTAGACCCAGCCTGAGTGAGTCCTGAATGCCCAAGAGGCATCGGACCAGCCTGGACCCTTGGTTGTAGTGCTAGAGGAGCCCAGATGGGCAAAAACCAAAACTGAGATAATAGACAAATTTTGTCCCAGAAGTGCTCTGAGATTCCAAGCGGAGACCTGGTCCAACCGGCTCGTATAAGTGCATCGCCAGTCAGATTGACTTCATAGCTTCTCCTGCTACGTTCTTCTCCATAGCAGCACATTTTCTTCTGCGGCCCGTCACGAAAAGGGTCTCCTACTTCATGGAACTATTTTCGACCACAGCCCTCTGCCTTGTCCCGATGGAGATTTTCAACTCGCAGTTCATCTAGATGTTCGTGGTTGTTACATTGACCTTTTATGCACTAGCTTTTACTAACAACATTAAAAATTCATAACTCTGCTTCTACTGATTGGATTTTTGTTCTTTTAATGTGAAATACTTTAATATAATTTACTCTAATTTTACATTGGTTTCAGGATTTTTCTTGTGTTGTGGTCTCACTTTATTACTGTATGGTGTTGTATAAATAGCCTTAAGTTAAGCCTGACTGCTTTTTGTTTCAAACTACCCAGGGTTAAGCACAGGTTTATTTAACCCCTTCGACGCTCATGACGAGCTGGGCTCGTCATGGCGTAGCCTCCTCGCACGCTCATGACGAGCCCAGCTCGTCATGTAAAGTGCGAATCCCTAAAACCCAGCGTACGGGCGGAATTCCGCCCGCACGCATGCTTACTTAATGACTTTTTGTGGTTCGCTCTGCAAGGGACTGTGGCTGTTGCTTGACCAGGGTTCACACCCCAGTCAACCAACAACCACATTTCTTGGAAGATGTTATATTTTAAGTTGTAGAACTGGGAAAGAAGACTTGCACCATTGTGAAAGCCAGACTTACAAAAAAGGAAATCATGTTGTGATATCAGTTTTAATTAGAAAATAAAATGGAATTTGGCAGTTTGCAAAAGAAAGTTTTTACAGCTTCAGTCCTTCTAGATTTTCACATTTGCAGACAATATGTGTGCATGTACAATGAGATAATAAAGCATAAAGCAGTTGTGGGGGTTCTTTATAGTTTTTGGGTGATACTGCAAAGACACCCAGCACAAATTACATTTGCACGCTGGACTGTGGGTGTTTCCGCCCACTATACCTTTAATCATAGAATAATGGGGAACAATGCACAAACACAACTATTGCCCTAATTGCACAGGTGTTACTGGCTCTAGGACACATTTTTGACCTGGAAGTTATCACCAAAAGCAGCCTGATCTCCTCCTAGGCAGGATTTGAGACCACACCTGTTTGTTTCGCTTCTGTGCCTGTGCCCATCTGTTTTTTGCTCTCTTTTGCAGGCTTTTTACCCAGTTCTCGCCGACACCTCTGCCCCCGTGAACCCCTGACCGACCCTGCCTCGCGCTCCCAGCTCCACATCCCTCCCCTACTTAATGACAGCCACTGTACATGAGCGCGAGTCTTAGATGTGCTCTTCCCCAGCAGCTCTGCTGTGCTCTGCCTCTGATCTCCTCCCAGGCAGGGTTCGAGACCGCGCTGGGCCTCGTGCACCTTGCTGGTGACCGTTGCTGTGCTTGCCCTGGTTGTGATGGTATTTTCCATTCTTTTTCACCTTGCATTTTACCTATTTGTTGTGCTGATATTTTCACTCTATTTCCATTCTGTTCTCCTTGCATTGTGCCCTCGTCTTTCCTCCTTGCATTGTGCCCATTTTGTTTGTCTCGCTTCTGTGCCTCTGCCCATTCGTTTTTGCTCTCTGTTGCTGGCTCTTTCCCCCATTCCGGCCGACACCTGTGCCCCCTTGAGCCCTCCCCCAACCGCTCCCACCTCCCAGCTCCACTTCCCTCCCCCTTCCCTACTTAATGGTGGCTGCTCCGCTGTCGTGCAGCGGGCTCACCACTGGCACGCTGAAGGCATGCCCAAGGAAAGCCGATCTGCACCCGTCTATGACCCGACGGCAACTAACGCCATGAACCCTGGACCTCCGACCATCCATCGCTACAACACTATCACCCTCCTCGCACTTAATCCCGGAAGACTCAGAGACTGCCAACAGGCCACGCTGAACACGACCCACGTCCAGTTCTCCTGCCTCCACTGCTGCCAGACCTTCACCAAAACCCCGGCCTCCAACACCCTGACGCCAGCGCCGGCGACACCCTAAGATGCATCCTTCTCAATGTGTGCTCTGTACACAAACACGCAATGGAAATTAGGAACCTACTCAACTCTCTCTCGCCCGACATTGCCTTCTTCACCGAGACCTGGACCAATTCCTCCTCCGCCCCCAACATCAACAATGCCATCCTGGACTGATACAACATCCAGAGGAAGGACCGCCCAAACCACCTGGGAGGGGGCCTCGCTATTGCCTACAAGAGCACTCTCCACCTCACCACTTCCAGCTAAACCTTCCATGCCTCCAAACACCTGCACTTCCAGATCCTGACTAGCCCCAATGCCACACTCTGAGGCACCCCGACCCCCGGAAACCCTTCACCATCATCGACTTCATCGCTCCCCACGCCATCGCCACAATGAACTACATACTCATTGGAGACCTAAACTTCCACCTCGACAATCCCATCGACCCAACCTCCACCATCCTCAGTGACAACCTCGCTGACATCGGACTTAAACAACTCGTCACCACACCAACCCACAGAGCAGGACACACCCTTGACCCCATCTTTGCAGGAGGAAATAGCTTTCACTTCAGCCACACAACACGACCACATGGACAGACCACCACTGCGCACACTTCATCGTCAACAAGCCCTAGGCACCCAAATCAGCCCCAAGCCAACCACAAAATAACTTGATCATGGTTACCAAAGAGCAACTCAACTCCACCCTCACCCGAGACAACCACACCGGGGCATCTGATGCAAACAATGCAGCCAGAGAACCCCACACTTGGATCTCACTCTGCGCAGACGAGCTCGCCTGACTATGCAACCCTGAAAAGCAGCACCCCAGAAAAGCCGCCTAGTTCACCACTGATCTCAAGGAAGTCAGTCGCACCTACAGACGCTTGGAGAAGAACTGGAGAAACACCAAGACAACCGCAAATTACTCCACCTACAAGGACAACATGACGGACTACCATTAGCATATCAGAACCACCAAGAGGAATTTCATCCACAACAAAATCCTCGCCAACTCCCCCAACTCTTCATTGTCATTCAGGAATTCACCAACCCACGCAGCGAAGCCACAGACATCACCCATCCCAAGACCTCTGCGACAAACTTGGAACCTACTTCCACCTCCAGATCAAAAACCTCTATGACAACTTCGTCAACCATCCACCAGATGCCACACCCAGACCCCCGTCCCCAGAGACACCAGTCAGCCTACCATATCCAACTGGACACCAGTCACGACTAAAGAAACCGCCTCGACCATGAAAGGCATCCACTTGGGCCCCCACGACCCCTGCCCTCATCACATCTACCACCATCTACCACCGCCATCGCAACCGAACTACAACGCACCATCAACACCACCTTCAAAACATCCACCTTCCCAGATGACTGGAAATGCACAAGAAGCCAGGCTCCTACTCAAGAAGACCACAGCGAATCCCACCAACCTCAATAACTACCGCCCCATCTCGCTCTTCCCTTTCGCAGCCAAAGTTGCAGAGAAAACAGTCAACAGGGAACTGACAAGATTCATCGAAGAGAATGCCATCCTCGACCCGTCCCAATCCAGATTACGAGGCAACCACAGCACTGAAACCGCTCTATTCGCCACCATACAAGACATTCGCACCCTCCTTGACCACACCGCAGCCCTCATCCTACTCAACCTATTGGCAGCCTTCAACACCACCTCCCACCGCACACTAGTCTCCAGACTACACAATGCCGGCATACAAGGAAGAGCCCTGGACTGGATCCGATCTTTCCTCACCGGAAGAAGCCAAAGGATCAGACTGCCACCCTTCCTCTCGGATCCCACGAAAATCTCCTGTGGAGTCCCAGAGGAGTCATCACTGAGCCCTACCCTCTTCAACATCTACATGGCCCCCCTCACAGCCATCATCTGACAACACAGCCTCAACATCGTATCCTATGCTGACGACACCCAGCTCACCCTCTCCCTCACCAAAGACCCCACCAATGTCAAACTCAACTTCCAGAAAGGAATGCAAGACATCGTGGTCTGAATGACCAACAGCTGCCTGAAGCTCAACGCTGAGAAGACAGAAGTCCTCATCCTTGGAATCACCCCCTCAGCATGGGACAACACCTGGTGGCCGACCGCCCTCGGAAGCCCACCCACTTCCTCAGACCACTCCAAAAACCTTGGCATGGTACTCAACTGATCACTCACCATGAACCGACAGGTCAACGCCTTCACCTCCAGCTGCTTCAACACACTCTGCATCCTCCACAAGACCTTCAAATTGATCCCCCTGAGTCAAGGAAGACAGTCACCCACGCACTCATCACCAGAAGACTGGACTATGGAAATGCACTCTACGCCTGCATCAACAAGTCCCTACTCTGCAAACTCCAGACAATACAGAACACCGCCGCCAGACTCGTCCTAGGTATCTCCTGGAACAAACAAATCAGTCAACACCTACGAAGACTCCACTGGCTCCCCGTGGAGAAAAGAGTCACCTTTAAAATCCTCACCCACGCCTACAAATGCCTACACAACAATGGACCGAAATACCTCAACGACAGAATCAACTTCCACATACTCAAAAGAAACCTCAGATCCACCAACCTCGCACTGGCCAAAACCTGTGCATCAACTAAGCCAGAGCAGGCGGAAGATCCTTCTCTCACATTGCAGCCAAGACCTGGAACGAGCTTCCAGTAGACATCAGACGCACACCCTCCCTGAACACCTTCAGGAAGGCTCTCAAGACCTGGCTCTTTGGCTAGGCAGATCTGCGGACCCACCCCCAACTCCCTCAGCACCTTGACACCCCCAACCAAAGTGAGCAAGGGACCCACATCTGGGGATACCCTCCCAACTTGACAGTTCGGGCTGGACTGTTCCCATGAGGCACAGAGTCAAGCCTGATTTGCATATAGCTGGGTCTGAACTGAGGTGGCGAAGTGAGCTAAAGAACGATGATGGATTCAACCCAAATCTGTGTCTGGGGGTGAGTGTCTGAAAAGGTTCAGCACTCCGTCCATCATCTCCATGTGTTTGCTTTGTTCGCCCTAAGTTGGCAGGGTATGCCCAGACATGGGTCCCTTGCTCACTTTGCCACTGGATTCAATCTAGCCTGGCTGAAGAGGGGTCTTACCCAAAAACTGGTCCCAGGATGCTTGGTTCGGTTCAGGGAAGACCTGGCTTGGCAGTTTGGGCTGGACTGTTCCCATGAGGCACAGGGTCAAGACTGATTTGCATATAGCTGGGTCTGAACTGAGGTGGCGAAGTAAGCTAAAGAATGATGATGGATTCATCACAGATCTGTGACTGGGGGTGAGTGTCTGAAAAGGTTTAGCACTCTGTCCATCATCTCCTTGTGTGTGCTGAAGTGAAATACTACCCTACCGACATGAATGGTTGTCAGTTATTTAACTGATGGATTGCATCAGACAGACTACAACCTGTAGGAATGTGTGTTATTCAAAATCACGGCAGCTGCGAGGGATAGAGAGACTGTCAATATGGCACCAGCTTGTTTGGCGGATGGAGGCTGTCATTTTTCAAAGAACTTTAAGGAGATGTCTGCATGAAAGATACATCAGGAAAAAAAAGTTTAGTTTTTTAATTCTATGGAAGACCAAATGGTGCATTGTCTATGAGAGACTATAACAAGTTTCTAACTATGGCAAAACGAAAAGATTACCACCTGGTTTAAAGTAGTGGATATAAATGCAGATATGGTGGCCACAACACCGGTATTCATACCAAAACCTTTGCCAGTCCAGTGTTGTTTCCTATTCTATGCATTCCTCCAATGAAATTACTCATGAAGCAATTTAAACATGTGTTATCTTGATGGAGTTTGAAATGAGCACTGAAGAAGGCATTCTTTCTAAATGCATGTGCTCAAAATAAACAAACTATTGTCCCGTGAGTGTGTTCCCTGCCTATTTTTTGAGCTGGAATATATATATATAGTCTGATCAAGGGCGACTTTGCCCGAAACGTGTAGCTGTTGTTTGCGGTAAAATAAACATCATTGCTGTACCTGGTGGTCCGTCTCCTTCATCGCCGGCGTGGCGTGTTTGTTTGCCTGCTGCTGCTGAAAGTCGAGAGGAGCTGCTTGTGTATATATATATATATACACGTGAGGATATGAAATACTACCATATCACCATTTGGGGTGAAACAGAGGCCAAACAGCGTTTAACCCTGAACATTATGAGTATGGCCAAAGCACACCGCCAATGCAAGTATCAAATTATGTTAATGAATTTATTTTACAATTAAGGGACGCATAAACTTATTTCATTTATTTAAATGAGAATTTTGAAAAATGTGCCACGTTCTACTGACTATGTATAGAAGTCTGTCTTCGCAGCTCCAGATAACAAATGAATTGGGAGTCTGTTTATTATGTTTATTTTTTTCTGATCACATGTCGAACCATAAAACACTGGGTGTAAACAGACACGATCACTCGTGAGCAAGGGAAGTGGTTCCCGAAACGTTGAGTGGGCTGTGAATAAACACCGGTTTTTTGAAAACTAAGCTGGCCTGGACGCCGTTCTTGTAAGACTGCAGAACGTGTGTTGTGAATCCGTAGGGAGTGGCGCTCCCGTCCTGGCCCGCCGCTGCAAGCGGCCACTTATGCTTCGCGCCAAACGTTGGAGTTGGATTTGAATTAAAGAAGCCGTGGCCCGCCTTGGTACCGAATCCCGGACTGATCTCCCCGATGGGACCTCCCGACGAAAGCTAATTCGGGAGTTACCCGCTTGGTTGAAGACTGGATAAAGGTAACGCGTTAAGCCGACCTATGCGCTTCAAGTTAAACGTGCACCTTTTTGTCCGATAAGCGGGAGTCCCGGGGCAGTTAATCTTTACCTAAGGCAAGCGGAAGTCTGAGTGCTACAAAATATTACACGCACTGACTTTCAAACAAACCAGGGGCGCATTGAAATCTAGCGCTTAAACGTAAACAAACATTTAAACATGGCCGCATCCAGAAATTCTAAAAGAAATGAAGCAGCCAGAGAAATGTTCAATGTCGAATCGAATGTGCCTAACACCAATACTGGGCTAAGAAGCGACGGAAGCGGGGAATCTAGGTCTAAACAAGATCTGTGGGCAAAACTATGGAAGCTGTTAAAGCTGGAGCAAACAAAGTGGTGGGAGGCCACCACATTGGCAAAATATATTGAAGTGGATCGAATCCCACGAGGGCTCAGGATCTACACGACACCAACATTTAATGACCCCGACCCAGAGCTGGTAGACGAGTGGTCTACCAACAGTCACCAATGTTCTTTAATAATGCTAAAGCTCCTTGTAAAATACGCAAATAAAGACTGTGAAAAGTTTGCGTTGGAGATAGAAAAACTGATGGATGAATTGAAATCCGCATGCAGCAAAGATGAGTTCGATTTGGACATGGGCAAATTAGAGAAAAATTTGGAGATCACAGAGAAAGAAATAAAAGAAAAGAAGCAAAGAAAGTTTCTAAGAGACCATGATGACTATGCAAAAGGTCAAGTCCTAACCTTCGCAAAGAAATATGATCACCTACGTGCTCAGGCTCAAGCAAATAAGGCCAAGTCATCTTTAAACAAAACCCCTGTGGAAATTATTGATGAGGATTTAATTGATCAGGGTGAGGAAAATGCAACAAACGAGAACCAACAAAATGAAATGCGGGCAGGGTTCCTAAGCCCAAAAGACAAGATTTTAAACGAGTTCACGCTCATGGCCAAGGGGAGAATGGAATCCCAGAGCAGAGTAAATACAGGTGGAACAAGAGGACGAGGAAGAGGAGGGAGAGGAGGAAAGCAGCAAAACACTGCAAATACCAGCGTATCGAGCCCAGTGGGAATGAGAACAAGGGGCCAAAAGAAGCAAAAATGAAAGACACCAAGACTGTAATTAACTTATCTAGCAGGACACTCAATGACGCGGAAATTGAGGTACTTTCTTTTGGTTTATCTTTCTGTCCCTCCCCAAACTTTAACTATACCCAAAGTCGGATTGACCTTTTCCAATTTACGAGGAAACTTAGACTTAAGAAATGGTTTGCCACTAGGATGAGTGATAATACAGAAACTGGCACCACATTACCCAGTAGCATTCAGATTGGAGATGCTGAATTGCTACAAGTGATGCATGACCTAGGGGGAAATCCAGATGTTATTGAGAACCCAACCCTTAATTTAATCAATGAGAACATAAGGTTGGATCTAAGCAGCAAAAGCGGCTTCAAACCAAAGTCTATTTTTTTACCCATGCTGAATAATGATGCAATTGATGTGTTTGAACGGGGGGTTGTGTCAGAACTGAAAATACTAGCCCAGAAAAAACCGAGAATAAACAGTAACCTTAGTCAGGCACATAGAGCAGCGATTGATAGTTTATCCAAAGACACCAATATCGTCATAAAGAAATCTGACAAAGGTGGAAATATTGTTATTATGTCTAAAGAAATGTATATTAATGAGGGCATGAGTCAACTGAATGATGTTACTAAGTATGAGAAAAGCAGTCGAAAAATCTATGAAAGTAAGAACCAAGCATATCAGGAAAGGTTAATAGAATGGCGGAACCAGGGACTCATTGAGACAGAAGAGTTTAACTTTCTCAAATGTAAATTTCCGAAAATTCCAGCCCTATATCTGTTGCCCAAACTACACAAGAACGCTAAAAACCCTCCGGGGAGGCCCATTGTGTCCTCTAGGAACAGCTGTTTGGAAAACACATCACGGTATGTGGATCATTTTCTACAGCCTATTGTACAGAACCTTCCATCTTACTTAAAAGATTCAGGAGATTTTTTACATAAGATTACTGAAATCAGAGTAGATACCGACTGTATATTAATGACGCTTGATGTCAACAGTCTGTACACTAACATCCCCCATGAGATGGGAGTTAAAGCCTGCAGACATTTTTTCAAAAGCAGGTCAGTCTCTTACCTCTTTCATACAGACATGCTACTAGACATGATCTATACCTGCCTAACCCAAAATTATTTTTTATTTAATGGCACCATATACCACCAGTTACTTGGGACTTCAATGGGCACTTGCTTTGCTCCTTCTTTTGCTGGAATCTACCTAGGTTGGTGGGAAGAACAAATTGTTAGACAGCTCAACCAATTTCGTACCGGAGTATGTACTTGGCTCCGGTACATAGACGATATTTTTATCGTCTGGAAAGGTACAGCAAAGGAGGCAGAAGAGTTTGTGGACATTTTAAATGTAAATGACTACAATCTCTCCTTCACAAGCCACATAGATGAGGTATCTGTGGATTTTCTAGATCTAAGGGTCACTAAAGAGAATGACCGACTGGTAACGACTCTATTCCGGAAGGAGACGGCTGGAAACAGCCTTCTGCACGCACAGAGCTGCCACCCGAGAAATCTGATTAACTCTATCCCCTTTGGCGAACTGTTGAGAGCAAAGAGGAACTGCTCCAAAGTAGAAGATTTTGAAAAAGAAAAAAGCATTATGTGTGAAATATTTAAAACCAGGGGGTACAGCAAAAAGTGCATTGGTGAAGCAGTGCGCAAGGTAATGGAGAAAAACTTGAATCCTGCTACCACAGAAGTAAGTAACACAGAGGAGGAGGGGGTTAGGTTTATTACAGATTATAATCCCCAAGCCAAACAGGTCAGAGGAGCAATTAACAAATACTGGAGTGCCCTCATGACAGATAAGGATATTAAAGCAGGCATCCAAGAGCATGCGCAGATAACATACAGGAGACCGGCATCTCTGAAAGACAGAATCTGCCAAACACTAGTGACACACAAGAAACGGAACGAGAACCCAGTCCAAGGATTTTTTGTATGTGGGCGGTGCAAGGCATGTAAATTTAGCCACAGTGTTAAAGAAATCAAACTGTCCAATGAGTGTGAACCATACAGAATCACCAAACATGTGTCATGCCACACAGAATATGTGGTATATGCCCTGAAATGTCCCTGCAAAAAATGGTATGTAGGGAGCACTATCAAACCTGCAAAGGATAGGGTGTTGCAGCACCTCAGAGCAATAAAAAATCATGACAAACAGTACCCTGTAGCAAGGCATTTTGCAACGCACCACCAAGGCAACAGTAACCTCCTATCATTTGTAGTGTTAGATCAAATACCTACAAGGGAGAGAGGGGGGAATAGATTACAGGAACTGAGGAGACTAGAGTCCAGGTTTATAATCAAGTACCACACTATGCAACCGGTTGGGCATAATTCTGATGAGGCATTGAGTGTCCACCTTGGATGAAAACTGATAGTGAATGATAAGTACATTGGACGATGTAGTAATGTGTCTGGCTGCTTCAAAGTATTTTGTTGTTTTTAATGGTTGGTAGGAAGATTACTTAGATTAAGTTAATCACTGTATTTATTTATTTTACAGGTACCTAAAAACGTTTATTTTGGGAGAGTGTGAGACAACTAATGCAGCACGGAAAGAATGTGACACAATGCGTCAAGTGGTAAATGATTGGCTATAGACTGAGAACTGGTGACCTTAATGCCCACTTGGGCTGTATCAGAGTAGTATTCACGACGTGAGCAGCAGGATCTGTTTTGAACTACCACGAGTGAGTCAACTTGGAGTATGCTGAACTGACACTGCATGATTTATGCAAAGTGTAAGATGGCAATGTTTTGTTTTGCCCACTGGGGCTGAGAATCACGTGAGGATATGAAATACTACCATATCACCATTTGGGGTGAAACAGAGGCCAAACAGCGTTTAACCCTGAACATTATGAGTATGGCCAAAGCACACCGCCAATGCAAGTATCAAATTATGTTAATGAATTTATTTTACAATTAAGGGACGCATAAACTTATTTCATTTATTTAAATGAGAATTTTGAAAAATGTGCCACGTTCTACTGACTATGTATAGAAGTCTGTCTTCGCAGCTCCAGATAACAAATGAATTGGGAGTCTTTATTATGTTTATTTTTTTCTGATCACATGTCGAACCATAAAACACTGGGTGTAAACAGACACGATCACTCGTGAGCAAGGGAAGTGGTTCCCGAAACGTTGAGTGGGCTGTGAATAAACACCGGTTTTTTGAAAACTAAGCTGGCCTGGACGCCGTTCTTGTAAGACTGCAGAACGTGTGTTGTGAATATATATATATATATATATATATATATATATATATATATATATATATATATATATATATATATATATATATATATATATATATATATGTATATATATACATATATATATATATATACATATATGCATATATATATATGCATTACCTACTGGCGGTCGCCAGTAGGTATATATAGTTAGGATTTTTTCTCTATGGGTTTTTTGAAAATTCTATGTCTAATAACTTTGGCGTTTGTGGACGGAATTGGCTGAAATTTTCAGGAAAATGCCACATTTTGTTTCTGAGCAGCCCCTGAAAATTGGGGGGGGGGGTTCGTCCAGGGGGGGTCGAGAAAAAAGGGGGGTCCCAAAACGTGTTTTTAACATTGAGTTTTCCATAGGGCGGTTGGCCTCACTTTTAGCCCGAACGGCTGAATGGATTTGCACGAAACTTGGCAAAATTGTAGGGACTGGTAGCCCGATGTGCCTTTTGTAGGTCTCAATATATGTGCTCCAGTGGATTTTGAGAAATTAACGTTTAAAAAAAGATATTTATCTGTAACAGCGGACCGGGCAGCGCTCCAGTTCGCGTACTTTTCGCGCAACGGAGCTTTGTGAAGCGAAGCTGATTGGTTCTCCGGCGTCTGTCAACATTCCAAACAGTCCGTAGCGGCTGCCATCTTGTCTCTCGGTAGGATCGAGAGACAAGAGGAGGCGAAAGGGAAGGGGCAAATGACGATAAGGGGGCATAGTAGATCCTCCCTGACCTCTTAGGTTTGATGTACCATTTTGCCAAGTGTGGTGTAATTCCGTTCAGCCATTCAGGCTGTAGACGTATCTAAATGTCAATAATCGAACGGCTGGATGGATTTGCACGAAACTTGGCAAAATATTAGGGACTGGTAGCCCGATGTGCCTTTGCTAGGTCTCAATATATGTGCTCCAGTGGATTTTGAGAAATTAACGTTCAAAAAAAGATATATATCTGTAACAGCGCTCCGCTTCGCGTACTTTTCGCGTTACGGAGCTTTGCGAAGCTGATTGGTTCTCCGGCGTCTGTCAACATTCCAAACAGTCCGTAGCGGCCGCCATCTTGTCTCTCGGTAGGATCGAGAGACAAGAGGAGGCCAAAGCGATGGGGGAAATGACCATAAGGGGGCATAGTAGATCCTTCCTGACCTCTTAGGTTTGATGTACCATTTTGTCAAGTTTGGTGTAATTCCGTTCAGCCATTCAGGCTGTAGACGTATGTAAATGTCCTATGGAAAATTGCATGGGGAAAACACATTTGAAAGTGTTGAAATTTAGAACCAATTAAAATGTTACTTTGGTTTTGTATTTGTGTGTGATGAAAGTTAATTGGTTATGTATATATGTCAAATGAGAGGAAACCACAGCCATTTTGTGATACTACTGTCTGAGGTACATTTGTGAGGAATTTTTGGTGGTGAATTTCTGGTGTTTGATTTACACAGTACTAACACTTCTCCTACTTTTAAAAAGGTGAGTTGTTAATTTGTAAGGGGAACTATGTTGTACACTTGAAGATCATTTGAAAAATGTTTTCTGTTATTTATTTGCAGTCCTTTCTGTTATACTAAATACTTGATAAAGTTAGTTTTATATTATGTATTACTAAAAACGATAAATGAAAGTGATTATTTTTTTCTGCAATTTACAGCAAGCAATTTCAAAATAAAATGGCTCACAATGAAGAGACCGTGGCAATTTCTTTTGAATTGTCCACTACATTGATTGAAATTGAGAGCACCAATAATGAAATATTGTCACATGGAGGAGATGACTTGTATGATTCCATTAGATTGATTGAAATGGACAGCACCAATAATGAAATATTGTCACAAGGAGGAGATGACTTGAATGATTCCACTACATTGATTGAAATTGAGAGCACCAATAATGAAATATTGTCACAAGGAGGAGATGACTTGTATGATTCCATTAGATTGATTGAAATGGACAGCACCAATAATGAAATATTGTCACAAGGAGGAGATGACTTGAATGATTCCACTACATTGATTGAAATTGAGAGCACCAATAATGAAATATTGTCACGAGGAGATGACTTGAATGATTCCACTACATTGATTGAAATTGACAGCACCAATAATGAAATATTGTCACAAGGAGGAGATGACTTGAATGATTCCACTACATTGATTGAAATTGACAGCACCAATAATGAAATATTGTCACAAGGAGGAGATGACTTGAATGATTTTTTTGATCAATCTGTTGATGGCGAATTTATCGAATGTTTGGAGACCATAGAGTTACAAGAATCATCATTGCAGACTTTTCATGAGGAAATTGCTGATGAGGACATGTTACTAGTTCTTTCAAATTTAGAAAATTCTGAAGAATAAATTTATATTTAGAAATCAAAAATTGTTTGAGACATTATTCATTTTTATTTTTAATTTATGAGGTTGTAGCGAAGTGATTGTAGTATAAAATGAGACTTATAGTATAGAGTGCAACATTTTTATGTTACATGGTAAGTTTACTCATATTTACTTCCCTTCTGCCACTATATTATCTCCAATGTGTATTTGACATCTCTTCTTCATCTCCGGCCTCCTTTCTCTCACTGTGTGTCTCCGATGCATCTTATCGCTGCTATTTTGTGTAATTACAGAAGAGAGTAAAATAAAATAGTTCGGAACGTGAAAAGGGGGCAAAGTAGAGTACCCCTCACCCCGTAGGCCTTTTCAGGCGGTGCCAAAAGGATTAGTTTCTGCTTTCCTGAGAGATTATGGTATGAGTTCCATATACCACAATAATTTGCATTACAACATGCAAGATATCTATCTCCTATTACCAACTTTTGGAGATATTCACGCTAAGCGCGAATATCTCCAAAAAGTTATACCTGCCCTGAGCAGTTCTTAGCCATGTTATCCAATGGGAGGTGGATAACATGGCTAAGAGCATTAGCTCGGTAATGCATGAATATCGCTGACTTTTTAGCGATATTCATGCATTGCGGCCGTTTTTTATCGCATTTGCGATAAACCTTGATAATAGCAAGGTTTATCTTCGATAATTTCTGACGATGCTTAGCGGTAAAAAATTCGTTGGTAAGCATCGTTAGCGATAAATATCGCTTAACTTTGGTAATATGCACCAACGTCTGTTAACGTTGGATTCGAAGGAAATGAGGAAGTGTTGAAAAACATTGTTTGCGCCATCTTGCCTTTTTTGAAATGCCACACTTTTGTCGTGCACGGCAGCCATTTTAGATGCCTTGACCAGACCCACTCTCTGCACGCTGTCGATTCGTAGCATGGCTCCCCACCCTCGCAAGCATCTTCCCCAGGCACTGGTCACCCCCGCTCTCTGTCTTATGCATGGGCAATAAACCTCCCCCCATCTGCGCTGCTCTTCCCTGAGAATCACACTCTGTGCCCGCCCGACACCTCCCTTTCGCCCTATTCACTACCGCACCCTCTGACACTCCTCTTCCTCTGTGTCCGATTGTCCAGGCTATCAGCTAGCCCTGCAGATGTAGTTTATGGCTCCAGCTGTAAAGAATCACCCCTCTTTAAAGGAGTTATAGTAGATCAAGGCCCACACCCGATGAGATCCGTCACACCACACGTGTTCCTACTATCTGAAAACCATCCTGTATTGTGATTGGGGAGGGGACCGAGCCTGAAGCGGAAGATTCCAGGAATGACTCTTTGTACATCAAAGTTTTTACAATTATGTGTCACATTAAAAATATATAGCACTCCAACAAAGTAGTAGGAATATAAAACTTTAATAACATATAAATATATACAACAAAACAAAAACAGTAAAAACATTTAAACAACGAAGAGACCGTGGCAATTTCTTTTGAATTCCTGATGAGGACATGTTACTAGTTCTTTCAAATTATGAAAATTCAGAAGATGTTGCCTGGGGGTGGGTCGTCAGTAGCAGTCTGTTGTGCGAATAGTTCCAAGGCAGCAGAACGCGCTGAAATCTAGATGGCACGAAAGTGATGTCTAGTAAGTTGCCGCCCAGCAAATAACGGCGTGGGGCGCCGCGGGGGGTGGATTGTCAGTAACGGTCTGTTGTGCGAATAGTTCCAAGGCAGCAGAAAGCGCTGAAATCTGGATGTCACGAAGGTGATGTCTAGTAAGTTGCCGCCCAGCAAATAACGGCGTGGGGCGCCGCGGGGGTGAGTGAGTCCAGTAGGCACCACAGCTATTCTTACCGGCATTGCAGAATTACTGCTGGGGACAATGCCTGTGCTGTAGCAGGGTCACAGCAGAAACAAAAAGGATTCTGTTGAAGATGTTGTTGGTTTTCAATTTGAAAACAGTTCTGGTGTCAATTGCTATGCTAATGTAGTGGTTAATGTTTTGTTTTCTCTAGAAAATGTAAAAGAGGGGGAGGCAGTCCAAAGTTCTGTTAAAAGGGCAAAGGAAAGGATCGGTGGTTTGAACTATCAGTCAAAAAGGGGAGGGGGTGCAACAATTTTTCCTACCGGGTCACACTGTGCTTTCACCGGAACTGAGGTCTGCAGGATTCTAGTAATTCAAAGTGAGGCTGGCGCCAGCATGGGAGCGCCGACGTCCCCCGGATACAGTTTCGTCACTCCACGGGCGATCATGGCAGTCATTCCCCATCGGGGGTGTCTGCGGGGGTCGGAGACTCCCGCGGCTCCTGTAGAATCTTCAAGGTCGTGGAGGACTACGGTGGTAGAGTCAACCAGTGACCGGGCCATTTCTTTATGCTGGGCCCGCTCTTGCCAGGTCGACCGCCATTTTGAGAGTTCGGTAGCTACTGGCGATCGCGGGGTCAAATGAGCGGCCGGGCTCCACCCTGCCGGGCGAGACGTTGCAGCATCGCCACAGTGGAAGAACCCTTTTCCGGGCGCTTGGAGCGCCGAGGGTGCAGGTGGGAAGCCTCCACTGGGGAGGCGGGAGAGGCCTGTTCGCATCGTCTCTCCCTCCCAGTGCACCCCATGGCGTCTCGCTTGAGATTTGTTATGGCCGGACGAGGGGGGGGGGGGGTCGGAGGCATGTGCAAGACATCCCCCCCCAGTGTTGTCGCAGCCATTATTCAAGAGAGAAGAAGTGTCCCGTCCGTCTTCGGGCCGGGCTTCCGGTGGATGTCGGCCGGACGCCCCTGGCTCTGGCCCCATGAACGGGTTTCTTGGTTTATCTGCTGCAGCCGGATCCCGTCGGCCTCGGCCCCCCGACCGTTGGTGGCCGGACCGGAAGAGCATGTGGCGGGACTACCTGCAACTCTCAAGGGCCACCGCGGCCGGACTGGGAGAGAGAGGGGAGGGTCGAGGAGACATTCCCCCCCCCTGAAACTCTTCAGCGTTGTAAAGGCAATCCCCTGGCCGGGTCCCGCTGGCCTCGGCCTCTCCTCCGGCTACACCCTACGTTAGGATCTCCTGGCCGAGGCGTGGCAGCAGGATCCGCCTTATATGGGCTGCTCCCGGCTGGGCGTAGCCGCAACCCTGCCCCACCTTGGAAGTTTCCAGAGTGGGGGCGGATGTTCTACTGACTTGCATTTTCCCTAGTCTATCGATTTTTTTGGCGTGGCAGGCGGTGGGACAGCGAGGGGTGATTTGGTTTCTCTTACTGTTTTTCTGGTCTCTCACCACTGGCATATTTCTAACGTTTTCTTGTTTCTAGGACATTAATAGGTTTTACCATTACGTTATGTTATCGTTTCTTTGTTCGTTGTTTAATAAAAGTTTATGTTCATCAGTGGCCTACTGATTTTCGTTTTCCTATTCTT
The DNA here is from genome assembly GCF_964261635.1 of Lissotriton helveticus. Lineage (NCBI taxonomy): Eukaryota > Metazoa > Chordata > Amphibia > Caudata > Salamandridae > Lissotriton > Lissotriton helveticus. Next base: position 1,628,319,180 of record NC_136063.1, on the reverse strand, counting down.
TTCTTTCCAGGTTGTTTCATGCTAAAGTTTCTGTTAACAGGATACAGTGATCACTTCGTTATTATTGCATATGTCCTTTTCACTAGGGTGCTCTCTGGTCGGGCCAGATGACGTATCTCTAGTAAATGGTCCGGGTGAAACAGGTGCATCAATCAGTGGGGAGTAGATAGGCATGACAGATTACAACGGGGGAGAAAGGTTCGCATTACGTACCCTTTCACTATTTGCAAAGATTTTCCTACGTATATTTGCAAACAGGGAATACCTCCAAAAAGAACCAATTCCCAAACAGTCAATGTTTGGGGAAACAATCAATCAATGAGGAACGAAATAGGCACGACGTGTTAAAGGTTTGCGTTACCTACCCTTCACTATCTGCAAAGGGAGAGAGAATATTCCTATTCTTCCTCGTTTGCAGGCAGAGAAGATTCTTAAGAGAACCAACTTCGAACAATTCAATGCTCGATTCAAACAATCAAGAAGGGGTACTGTGAACACAAATGAACGCCGCTTATGTACATACACATTGGTATTATCAACAGGTTGTTCCTAATGTTTCTATTTTAGGGAGGTCAAAAAGAGATCCCATTAGTGGCCTACTGATTTTGCTCGATTCCTTTTCTTTTTTTACACGATTTTTCGCTATCTGCAAAGACTAAACAGAGTATTGCGACTCTGTGCTTGTTTGTAAATAGAGAATGAACCAAAGAGAACAATCAATCAAATGGAGAGAGAAGCAGGCACGACGGATTACAACGGGGGCAAAGGCCTGCGTTAACTACCCTTCACTATCTGCAAAGAGAGAGTACTCCTAATAGAAATGAGGGGTGGGGGGCAGCATTCAAAGCAGATCAGTGTGCATAAACAGGAAAATGTTTTTACTTACCACGTACTTGACATTCGACAGCTTATGATATTTGCTATTAAAAAACCATTGAAATTCACTGAAAAAACCATAGGTTATAGACCATATATAGTTAGGCATTTAAAAAACCTTATTTTACTCACACAAAACCATTGAAATTCCATATATAGTTAGTTGCACTAACTATATATCGCGCACCCGCAATCCACTGCTGATCATGTCACATATTACATCATTCATGACATGGTCAGTGACATCACTGATGACATCACTGATGACATCTCAAATGACATCACTGATGACATCACTGATGACATCTCATTTGACATCATTCTTGTGCTAATACGATAAACCTCTTCAGACTCTAATATAACCTTAGATACACTCAGTGTATACAGACACTCACACACTGCCACTCATCCATGGAGTTACTCACACACCCAGTCAGTCATGCAAAGAAACAATCTCACCTCCATTTCTTCAACTATACAGTTAAACACACCTTACTTATTGAAACATATACTAACACATATTTACTCTCTTATACAATCCCTGATACAAGTTCACAATGATCGATACAACCACTCACTCATTCAGTGGCTCTCATGCACAGTTATTTATATATGCCAACTCTCACATGTACTGTGTTTTACATATGTATTTAGTATGACATGTAGCATTGAGATATCCATTCACTCATCAATACACTCATGCACACAGTCAACTGCCCATGTAGCTGTTTCCACATGCACTCTTGAACTCATACACCTAGTGAATAAACTGCTCACACATCTATGCACAGAGTCACACACCTCACAGCCACCCCCACACAAACTCAATCTCCCATAGAAATACTTGGGCAACCAATTAATAACACATATAGCCTCTCGTATAGCTAATGATCAACACATGCAGCAGTTTACATCACAACAGACATAATGATGCACAAATTAAGACAGTTTAGTCACTAACCCATGCATTCAGTGAGACATATTTAATCACTCACTCATACAGTCAGTCACGCACCTACTAAATCCTTCATCCAGACACTTATACATCCACTCATTCTTCAATATGTAAGACATATTTTAACTTTACAGAAACATACAGTCACTGGATGTTGTCATCAGTGATGTCATCAGTGATGTCATTTGAGATGTCATCAGTGATGTCATCAGTGATGTCACTGACCATGTCATGAATGATGTAATATGTGACATGATCAGCAGTGGATTGCGGGTGCGCGATATATAGTTAGTGCAACTAACTATATATGGAATTTCAATGGTTTTGTGTGAGTAAAATAAGGTTTTTTAAATGCTAATTCCTAACTATATATGGTCTATAACCTATGGTTTTTTCAGTGAATATATATATATATGTATATATATATATATATATATATATATATATATATATATATATATAGAGAGAGAGAGAGAGAGAGAGAGAGAGAGAGAGAGAGAGAGAGAGAGAGAGAGAGAGAGAGAGAGAGAGAGAGAGAGATTAGATTGCCGGTCTTGCCCCCACCAAACAGAATCCTGTTTCATGGAGGTTGATGCGGTCTGGGGACCCAGGGGGACACTGCAATTCACACCATATGCAGGGGATTTAGCCGGATGACATCGTGACACCATTTTCCGCAATAATTACAAGTTAATAACCTGCCTTTCTTACCTGGATCCCTATTGCATTCTGGGAATTGTGGTGCACATGTACCGAGTGCACTAAGAGTGGAGAGAAAGGACACTGTTCCTGAGAGCGGGGCGGACCTGAACCAATCATCATGGGGCCAATATTTAAATACACGATGTTACCTGCAACTGCCCATAAGACTCTTGGCGCTGAAGAAGGCAAATGTGATGGCGAAATGCATTCGCCTGTTAAGAAGCATTTGATGGAATTAATGTGGTCTCCCTGCTTACCCCTATGGTGGCCTCTGCTCTTTTCTCGAAGGAGTTCCTGTGATATTCAGCGCGTATGCCAGAGGCGCGCTCCAGAGGCCCCCGCATCTCAAAGTTGACCTTGGTCTCCCTGGCACCTGCTGTGGCGGACGCTTTACAGTTCCAGGGTACTGGATTACCAAGGCCCACCCCCGGGTCCAGGAGGAGATGGGGCGGTGACGGAGTTACTCAACTCTGCGCTGAGCAAGATTGGATTGCCGGTCTTGCCCACGCCGAATAGAATCCTGTTTCACGGAGGTTGATGCGGTCTGGGGACCCAAGGGGGCACTGCAATTCACACCACATGCAGGGGATTTGGCTGGATGATACCGTGATGCCATTTTCCGCAATAATTACAAGTTAATAACCCGTCTTTCTTACCTGGATCCCTATTGCATTATGAGAATTGTGGTGCACATGTACCGAGTGCACTACGAGTGGAGAGAAAGGACACTGTTCCCGAGGGCGGGGCGGACCCGAACCATTCATCATGGTGCCAATGTTTAAATACACGATGTTACCTGCAACTGCCCATAAGACTCTTGGTGCTGAAGAAGGCATATGTGATGCCGAAATGCATTCACCTGTTAAGAAGCATTGATGGAATAAAAGTGGTCTCCCTGCTTACCCCTATGGTGGCCTCTGCTCTTTTTTTCGAAGGAGTTCCTGTGATATATATATATATATATATATATATATATATATGTATATAATTTTTTTCTTCAGATAAGTCTAACTAAAAGTATAACTATGACTGCTGAATTTCTATGGTTTTGTATGGGTAAATCATCAGCCTAACTATAACAACCCTGTAATCTTTGATTTTACCAGAGAATTTCTATGTTTCATTTAAACTGGGGCTTAAATCCGCGGAGGATCTGCAGTGTTTAAATGTCATCAACAAAAGTAAAATACGCAATTTTGGGCTTGTAAGTGGTCCCTCAGGGACCTCCCTATGTGTCCTATTGGGTCAGGATACCTGTATCCTGACCCCTCGCATGTCTTTTACAGGTGTTTTTTAGCCGCACTCGGCCGATCCAACAAAACAAAATGGCAAGTGCAACTTTTTATTCATTCAAAGGCCAGCCAATCAGGGCCTTCCTTTCCCATCCGGATCATCGGATCATCCGCGGGTGGATCTGCAGTTAATCCAGGTCCTTATATATCTGTATTATTTAATCATTGATAACCAAATCTAGCTTTCTGCCAAATTTGGGTAATTCCGTTCAGCGGGTCAGGCTGTAGTCGTGTTAAAAAAAATGCAAATTCCACATAGGCATAAAATGGGGAAAGGCGTTTTGGGACCTACCTTTTTCTCGACCCTCTACTTGACAGATCATAAGGAAACTTTCAACACAGCAGCTGGACTGACTAAAGTATACATTTAGAACATTTTGTAAAGATAGGCAAGCTGTATCAAAGTTATTGGTAAAACAAAAAATGCTCTTCCTATGGAAACTTTAGTCCTACCTTTAACTATATACTGGCTATAATCAGTGGGTAATACATACATATATATATTTTTTTCTTGCCCACGATATTCAGTAGTACAACCCTACAAGATTTAGCACTGCTCTCTTCAAATAGTATGTGCACAAACATGCTCTCCACAGTCACCAAATATAAGAGAAAAGGTCAGCAAAATGAGATTTCGGCCAATGCCATCACCTCTCCTTAACCCCTTCGGGGCTAATGACGAGCTGGGCTCGTCATCGCGCTTACCTGTCGTGCGCTGATGACAAGGCCAGCTCGTCATCAGCCCCACCCTCGGGGGAAGCGCTGGCGCTCCCCCCGAGGGTCTCTGATCTTCGTTTTTTTGCTGGGGGCGGCAGCGGAAGAGCTTCCACTGCCGCCCCCGCCCCCCCATGGGAATCCCTGATGACGTCAGCGCGCACAGCGCGCGCTGACATCATCAGGGATTCCCAGCGCTCGGGAAGCCATTTGCTTCCTGAGCGCCGGAGAAGCAGGTAGGTTTTTCGTGGCTGGCGGGGGTTTGGGGCATCGAAGAGGCATCAGGGGAGAGGAAAGAGATTTTCCTCTCCCCTGATGTCTCTTAGCAGGGCATTTCTGCCTCACGATCGCGCACAGCGTCGCGATCGTGCGGCGGAAATGCCCCCACTAGACACCAGGGATTTCATTTTAGTTTTTAGGAAGCGACCCCTTGGGCAAGGGTCGCTTCCAGGCGGGCAGCAAATATGTTTTCGTTTTTCTGCCCCCCCTGGGGAGAAATCGGCCCGTTTTTTCGGCCGAAATTCCCCACTAGCACCAGGGTTGTGTTTTGGAGCCAAGATGGCGGCCATCTTTTATGTCTACGTTTTTCTGTGCCCCCTGGGGGCAAATCGGCCCGTTTTTTTTTGCCGTTTTGCCCCCAGGGGGACAGAAAATGCCCATTAGCACCAGGGATTTTGTTTTTAGCTGTTAAGAAGCGGCCCCTTGGGCAAGGGTCGCTTCCAGGTGGCCTCACATTTACTTTTCGTTTTTCTGCCCCCCCTGGGGGCAAATCGGCCCGTTTTTCGGCTGTTTTGCCCCCAGGGAGGGCAGAAATTACCCACTAGCACCAGGGATTTTTGTTGGGGCAATGTGTTTGTTTTGGGAAGCGACCCCTTGGGTAAGGGTCGCTTCCAGGTGGCCATGATTGTGTTTTTGTTTTTCTGTCCACCCTGGGGGCAAATCGGCCCGTTTTTTGTGCCGTTTTGCCCCCAGGGGGGGGGCAGAAAATGCCCACTAGCACCAGGGAATATTTAGTTTTTAGGAAGCGACCCCTTGGGCAAGGAGTAGTGCTTGGCTGGCGGTGTGTGTGGAGTGGCGCTTGGCTGGTGGTGTGCGTGGAGTGCTACTTTGCTGTCTGTGCACGGAGTGCTGCTTGGCTGGCGGTGTGTGTGGAGTGGCGCTTGGCTGGTGGTGCGCGTGGAGTGGTACTTGGTTGTCTGTGCACGGAGTGGTGTTTGCTGGTGGTGTGTGTGGGGAGTGGTACTTGGCTGGATGGTGTGCGTGGAGCGGTGCTTGGCTGGCGGTGAGTGGCACTTGGCTTGCGTGTGCGTGGAGTGGTGCTTGGCTGGCGGTGTGTGTGGAGTGGTACTTGGCTGTCGGTGTGCGCTGAGTGGTGTTTGGCTGGCGGTGTGCGTGGAGGGGTACTTGTCTATCTATGCACGGAGTGGTGCTTGGCTGGCGGTGTGTGTGGAGTGGCGCTTGGCTGGCGGTGTGTGTGGAGTGGTACTTGGCTGTCTGTGCACGGAGTGGTGCTTGGCTGGTGGTGCTTGTGGAGTGGCGCTTGGCTGGTGGTGTGCGTGGAGTGCTACTTTGCTGTCTGTGCACGGAGTGGTGCTTGGCTGGCGGTGTGTGTGGAGTGGCGCTTGGCTGGTGGTGTGCGTGGAGTGCTACTTTGCTGTCTGTGCACGGAGTGCTGCTTGGCTGGCGGTGTGTGTGGAGTGGCGCTTGGCTGGTGGTGTGCGTGGAGTGCTACTTTGCTGTCTGTGCACGGAGTGGTGCTTGGCTGGCGGTGTGTGTGGAGTGGCGCTTGGCTGGTGGTGTGCGTGGAGTGGTACTTGGCTGTCTGTGCACGGAGTGGTGCTTGGCTGGCAGTGTGTGTGGAGTGGCGCTTGGCTGGTGGTGTTCGTGGAGTGGTACTTGGCTGTCTGTGCATGGAGTGGTGTTTGGCTGGTGGTGTGTGTGGAGTGGTGCTTGGCTGGCGGTGTGTATGGAGTGGTGCTTGGCTGGTGGTGTGTGTGGAGTGGCGCTTGGCTGGCGGTGTGTGTGGAGTGGTGCTTGGCTGGCGGTGAGTGTGGAGTGGTGCTTGGCTGGCGGTGTGTGTGGAGTGGTGCTTGGCTGGCGGTGTGTGTGGAGTGGTGTTTGGCTGGCGGTGTGTGTGGAGTTGCGCTTGGCTGATGGTGTTTGTGGAGTAGTACTTGGCTGTCTGTGCACGGAGTGGTGCTTGGCTGGCGGTGTGTGTGGAGTGGTGCTTGGCTGGTGGTGTTCGTGGAGTGGTACTTGGCTGTCTGTGCATGGAGTGGTGTTTGGCTGGTGGTGTGTATGGAGTGGTGCTTGGCTGGCGGTGTGTGTGGAGTGGTGCTTGGCTGGTGGTGTATGTGGAGTGGTGCTTGGCTGGCAGTGTGTGTGGAGTGGTGCTTGGCTGGCGGTGTGTGTGGAGTGGTGCTTGGCTGGCGGTGTGTGTGGAGTGGTGCTTGGCTGGCGGTGTGTGTGGAGTGGTGCTTGGCTGGCGGTGTGTGTGGAGTTGCGCTTGGCTGATGGTGTTTGTGGAGTAGTACTTGGCTGTCTGTGCACGGAGTGGTGCTTGGCTGGCAGTGTGTGTGGAGTGGCGCTTGGCTGGTGGTGTTTGTGGAGTAGTACTTGGCTGTCTGTGCAAGAGTGGCGTTTGGCTGGTGGTGTGTGTGGAGTGGTGTTTGGCTGGCGGTGTGTGTGGAGTGGTACTTGGCTGGATGGTGTGCGTGGAGGGGTGCTTGGCTGGTGGTGTTTGTGGAGTAGTACTTGGCTGTCTGTGCACGGAGTGGTGCTTGGCTGGCGGTGTGTGTGGAGTGGCGCTTGGCTGGTGGTGTTTGTGGAGTGGTACTTGGCTGTCTGTGCATGGAGTGGTGTTTGGCTGGTGGTGTGTGTGGAGTGGTGTTTGGCTGGCGGTGTGTGTGGAGTGGTACTTGGCTTGAGGGTGTGCGTGGAGCGGTGCTTAGCTGTCTGTGCACGGAGTGGTGCTTGGCTGGCGGTGTGCGTGGAGTGGCACTTGGCTGGTGGTGTGTGTGGAGTGGTACTTGGCTGTCTGTGCACGGAGTTGTGCTTGGCTGTCGGTGTGCGCTGAGTGGTGTTTGGCTGGTGGTGTGCATTGTCTGGTGCTTGGATGGTGGTGTGGGTGGACTGGCGCTCGGCTGGCGGTGTGTGAGTAGGTACTTTCTGTTGGTCACTACACACACTGCTAGTTGAGTGACACTCCACGCAGTCCATCAATTTGTGTAGTTGCAGTGTCAGAAATGTGGGCGTGTGAAAGTGATGGGCCCTTGAAGGGCGCTGTTTGCTGGTGTGAGTGTTGAAATGTGATGGGTCCGCGGCTGGCGGTGTGAATGTTTTGAATGTGTCACACGTACGAAAGGTGTATGAATGGCCTGTAAAGAGGTTGGTGCCTTGACGTGGCTTTACAGCTCACGAGCTGTGAGTCAGTGGTTCAGTTAATCATACTTTCAATTATACGCAGTGTATTTCATTTTTTGTGAAATTACTTGCGATTACAATTGTATGTACTGAATCATCACTCACCCTCGTGCCAAATCCAACCAGTATGTGTGTGTGCTTGCGGATTAGATGGCTGTGCAGTAATTTTTTTTTTCTCTTTCTGCAGTAGGGTGTACCTTGTCCCTTATTGTGATTGTTGTAATGTGTTGCTTTTCTTCCAGATGGTGTCAGTGGTCTTGTTTGTATCAGGTATGAAAGGTGCGTGAATGGCCTGTAAAACGGTTGGTACCTTGTTGTGGCTTTACAGCTCACGAGTTGCGAGTCACTGGTTCGGTTTTTATGCATTTATTTATTAACAGAGCATTTCATTTTTTTGAAATATCATGTTAATAAAATTTTATGTACTGAACCATCACTCGCCCTCATGCCAAATCCAACCTGTATGTGTGTGTCTTTGAGGAATAGATTGCCGTGCTTGATTCTTTGTCTTTTGAGTAACTCAGTTATGGTGTATATTATAGCTATAAATAACTTTCTAAATTTAGATATTATTGGCAATTCATGGCAGTATATGGTCATGTCTTGTTGGTGAATTCTATTGTTGTTTTTTGTGCACAATCTCTTGCAAACTTGAAATTGTCTGTCACAATTTTCATGCGATATTGTCCCCTGAATCGCACGTTCTCCATCTGAAAACTTAATTCATTCAAAACAATTTGGTTTTGCAAGGGGGTTCCCATTAGTTTTTGGCCCGGGGCTTTGCGGGCATCTTTGGAAACTACCAAACCCAAACAGTTCTGAGAACTAGACACCCGGGGGAGTCCAGGGAGGTGTGGCATGCATGGGTCCCCCAATGTTTTCCTACCCAGAAACCCCTGCAAACCTTAAATTTAGGTCAAAAAACCCAATTTTCCAAACTTTTTTGGGTGGGATCTCGCTGCCGGCACAAATGTCCTACCACCCAGCGTTTCCCTTGTTCTCCCGAGTAAAATGATACCTCACTTGTGTGGGTGGGCCAAAGGCCTGTGACTAAGGCAGGGGGGCTTAATTTGTAAACCTTAAATACTACTTTTTTCAAAATTAATTTTTGGCCTGTTCTGCTTTGGGGCACCCACACAAGTGAGGTATCCTTTTACTCGGGAGAACAAGGGAAACGCTGGGTTGTAGGACATTTTTGCCGGCACGGCGATCCCACGCAAAAAAGTTTGGAAAAGTGCTATTTTTACCTAATTTTAAGGTTTGCAAGGAGTTCTGGGTAGGAAAACAGTGGGGGACCCACGCATGCCATACCTCCCTGGACTCCCCCGGGTGTCTAGTTTTCAGAACTGTTTGGGTTTGGTAGTTTCCAAAGATGACCACCGAGCTCCGGGCCAAAAACTCAGGTGCCCCCCCCCCAAAATCAAGGTAGTTTTGCAATAGGGTACTGTAAATTCACCACCGTATGATTTGGACCTTTTCCTGTTGCAGCCACTATGCCTACCCACGCAAGTGAGGTACCGTTTTTATCGGGAGACCTGGGGGAACGCTGGGTGGGAGGTAATTTGTGTGAGCCCAGTGATGCCACGCTTTCCCACACTAAAACGTGTGAAAAAACTGATTTTGTTCTGCTAAAATTGAGGTTTGCAAGGGATTCTGGGTAAAGGAACTTTGGAGGATCCACGCAAGCCATACCTTCTTGGAAGCCCCCGGGTGTCTACTCTTCAAAAATGTGTGGGTTTGGTAGGTTTCCCTAGATGGCCGTCTAGCACGGGGCCAAAAACCCAGGTAACCCCTCTTGCAAAAGCTGGTGGACTTGACATTGTCACCATTGTCAAATCCACCAGCTTTTGCAAGAGGGGTTACCTGGGTTTCTGGCCCCGTGCTAGACGGCCATCTAGGGAAACCTACCAAACCCACACATTTTTGAAAAGTAGACACCCGGGGGCTTCCAAGGAGGTATGGCTTGCGTGGATCCTCCAACGTTCCTTTACCCAGAATCCCTTGTAAACCTCAATTTTAGCTGGAAAAAATCATTTTTTCACACTTTTTAGTGTGGGAAAGCGTGGCATCACTGGGCTCACACAAACTACCTCCCACCCAGCGTTCCCCAAGGTCTCCCAATAAAAATGGTACCTCACTTGCGTGGGTAGGCATAGTGGCTGCTATAGGAAAAGGCCCAATTCTTACTGTGGAGACCAGAAAATTACCTTTAGCCAAACAATATTATTTTTTGAGGGGGTCACCTGAGCTTTTGGCCCGGGGCTTGGCAGGCATCTTTGGAAACTATCAAACCCAAACAGTTCTGAGAACTAGACACCCGGGGGAGTCCAGGGAGGTATGGCATGCGTGGGCCCCCCAATGTTTTCCTACCCAGAAACCCCTGCAAACCTTAAATTTAGGTCAAAAAATCCACTTTTCTGTACTTTTTTGGGTGGGATCTCGCTGCCGGCAAAAATGTCCTACCACCCAGCGTTTCCCTTGTTCTCCCGAGTAAAATGATACCTCACTTGTGTGGGTGGGCCAAAGGCCTGTGACTAAGGCAGGGGGGCTTAATTTGTAAACCTTAAATACTACTTTTTTCAAAATTCATTTTTGGCCTGTTCTGCTTTGGGGCACCCACACAAGTGAGGTATCCTTTTACTCGGGAGAAGAAGGAGAACGGTGGGTGGTAGGACATTTTTGCCGGCACGGCGATCCCACGCAAAAAAGTTTGGAAAAGTGCTATTTTTACCTAATTTTAAGATTTGCAAGGAGTTCTGGGTAGGAAAACATTGGGGGACCCACGCATGCCATACCTTCCTGGACTCCCCCGGGTGTCTAGTTTTCAGAACTGTTTGGGTTTGGTAGTTTCCAAAGATGGCCACCGAGCCCCGGGCCAAAAACTCAGGTGCCCCCCCCCAAAATCAAGGTAGTTTTGCAATAGGGTATTGTAAATTCACCACCGTACGATTTGAACCGTTTCCTGTTGCAGCCACTATGTCTATCCACGCAAGTGAGGTATCATTTTTTTCGGGAGACCTATGGGAACGCTGGGTGGGTGGAAATTTGTTGATCCACGCAGATTCCAGAACTTTCCACCACAGAAATGTGCGGAAAATGTGTTTGTTTTTGTCAAATTTTTAGGTTTGCAAGGGATTCTGGGTAACAAAACCTGGGGGTAGGCAGACGAGTCACCCCATCCTGAATTCCCCTGGGTGTCTAGTTTTCAAAAATGTATAGGTTTGCTAGGTTTCTCTAGGTGCTGGCAGAGCTACGGCGCAAAAACAAAAGGTAGTCTTTTTGGCCAAAACGTGCTAGATTTCACTTGGAAATTGAGGTGCGACCATGTTGCGTTTTGCGCTGTTTCAAGTCGCAGCCACTATGCCTACCCACGAAAGTGAGGTACCATTTTTTTCGGGAGACCTGGGGGAACGCTGGGTGGGTGAAAATTTGTTGATCCACGCAGATTCCAGAACTTTCCACCACAGAAATGTGAGGAAAATGATTTTTTTGGGTCAAATATTTAGGTTTGCAAGGGATTCTGGGTAACAAAACCTGGGGGTAGGCACCCGAGTCACCCCATCCTGAATTTCCCTGGGTGTCTAGTTTTCAAAAATGTATAGGTTTGCTAGGTTTCCCTAGATGCTGGCAGAGCTACGGCACAAAAACAAAAGGTAGTCTTTTTGGCCAAAACGTGCTAGATTTCACTGGGAGATTGAGGTGCGACCATGTTGCATTTTGCGCTGTTTCAAGTCGCAGCCACTATGCCTACCCACGCAAGTGAGGTACCATTTTTTTTGGGAGACCTGGGGGAACGCTGGGTGGGTGGAAATATGTTGATCTATGCAGATTTCAGAACTTTCCACCACAGAAATGTGAGGAAATTTTTTTTTTGTCAAATTTTTAGGTTTGCAAGGGATTCTGGGTAACAAAACCTGGGGGTAGGCAGACGAGTCACCCTATCCTGAATTCCCCTGGGTGTCTAGTTTTCGAAAATGTATAGGTTTGCTAGGTTACCTTAGGTGCTGGCAGAGCTACGGCGCAAAAACAAAAGGTAGTCTTTTTGTCCAAAAAGTGCTAGATTTCACTGGGAAATTGAGGTGCGACCATGTTGAGTTTTGCGCTGTTTCATGTCGCAGCCACTATGCCTACCCACACAAGTGAGGTACCATTTTTTCCAGGAGACGTGGGGGCACGCTGGGTGGGTGGAAATTTGTTGATCCACGCAGATTCCAGAACTTTCCACCACAGAAATGTGAGGAAAATGTGTTTTTTTGTCAAATTTTTAGGTTTGCAAGGGATTCTGGGTAACAAAACCTGGGGGTAGGCAGACGAGTCACCCCATCCTGAATTCCCCTGGGTGTTTAGTTTTCAAACCTGTATAGGTTTGCTAGGTTTCCCTAGGTGCTGGCAGAGCTATGGCGCAAAAACAAAAGGTAGTCTTTTTGTCCAAAACGTGCTAGATTTTACTGGGAAATTGACGTGCAACCATGCTGCATTTTGCGCTGTTTCATGTCGCAGCCACTATGCCTACCCACGCAAGTGAGGTACCATTTTTTTCGGGAGACCTGGGGGCACGCTGGGTGTGTGGACATTTGTTGATCCACGCAGATTCCAGAACTTTCCACCACAGAAATGTGGGGAAAATGTGTTTTTTTGTCAACTTTTTAGGTTGGCAAGGGATTCTGGGTAACAAAACCTGAGGTAGGCAGACGAGTCACCCCATCCTGGATTCCCCTGGGAGTCTAGTTTTCAAAAATGTATAGGTTTGCTAGGTTTCCCTAGGTGCTGGCAGAGCTAGGGCGCAAAAACAAAAGGTAGTCTTTTTGGCCAAAACGTGCTAGATTTCACTGGGAAATTGAGGTGCGACCATGTTGCGTTTTGCGCTGTTTCATGTCGCAGCCACTATGCCTACCCACGCAAGTGAGGTACCATTTTTTTCGGGAGACCTGGGGGCACGCTGAGTGGGTGGAAATTTGTTGATCCACGCAGATTCCAGAACTTTCCACCACAGAAATGTGCGGAAAATGTGTTTTTTTTGTCAAATGTTTAGGTTTGCAAGGGATTCTGGGTAACAAAACCTGGGGGTAGGCAGACGAGTCACCCCATCCTGAATTCCCCTGGGTGTCTAGTTTTCAGAAATGTATAGGTTTGCTAGGTTACCTTAGGTGCTGGCAGAGCTACGGCGCAAAAACAAAAGGTAGTCTTTTTGTCCAAAAAGTGCTAGATTTCACTGGGAAATTGAGGTGCGACCATGTTGAGTTTTGCGCTGTTTCATGTCGCAGCCACTATGCCTACCCACACAAGTGAGGTACCATTTTTTCTAGGAGACGTGGGGGCACGCTGGGTGGGTGGAAATTTGTTGATCCACGCAGATTCCAGAACTTTCCACCACAGAAATGTGAGGAAAATGTGTTTTTTTGTCAAATTTTTAGGTTTGCAAGGGATTCTGGGTAACAAAACCTGGGGGTAGGCAGACGAGTCACCCCATCCTGAATTCCCCTGGGTGTTTAGTTTTCAAACCTGTATAGGTTTGCTAGGTTTCCCTAGGTGCTGGCAGAGCTATGGCGCAAAAACAAAAGGTAGTCTTTTTGTCCAAAACGTGCTAGATTTTACTGGGAAATTGACGTGCAACCATGCTGCATTTTGCGCTGTTTCATGTCGCAGCCACTATGCCTACCCACGCAAGTGAGGTACCATTTTTTTCGGGAGACCTGGGGGCACGCTGGGTGTGTGGACATTTGTTGATCCACGCAGATTCCAGAACTTTCCACCACAGAAATGTGGGGAAAATGTGTTTTTTTGTCAACTTTTTAGGTTGGCAAGGGATTCTGGGTAACAAAACCTGGGGTAGGCAGACGAGTCACCCCATCCTGGATTCCCCTGGGAGTCTAGTTTTCAAAAATGTATAGGTTTGCTAGGATTTCCTAGGTTCTGGCAGAGCTACGGCGCAAAAACAAAAGGTCGTTTTTTTGTCAAAAAAGTGCTAGATTTCACTGGGAAATTGAGGTGCGACCATGTTGCGTTTTGCGCTGTTTCATGTCGCAGCCACTATCCCTAACCACGCAAGTGAGGTACCGTTTTTATCGGGAGACCTGGGGGAACGATGGGTGAGTGGATATTTGTTGATCCACGCAGATTCCAGAACTTTCCACCACAGAAATGTGAGGAAAATGTGGTTTTTTTGTCAAATTCTTAGCTTTGCAAGGGATTCCGGGTAACAAAACCTGGTGGTAGGCAGTCGAGTCACCCCATCCTAAATTCCCCTTAGTGTCTACTTTTCAAAAATATATAGGTTTGCTAGGTTTCCCTAGGTGCTGGCAGAGCTAGGGCTCAAAAACAAAAGGTAGTCTCTTTGTCCAAAGAGCGCAAGATTTCACTGAGAAATTGAGGTGCGACCACGTTGCATTTTGCGCCGTTTCCTGTCGCAAAAATATTTACAACAAGGGGTGGTGAGGGACAGAGTCTCTGAATTAAGCAGAATACTCTCACCCAGTCAAGAGATCAGGGCTAGATCCAACACCGTTTTTTAGCTCACTGCACCATCCCAGTTTCAGAACCTGGCTGTATGCAAATTAGTCTGTTCCTGTCCCAGTGCATGATGGGAACAGGGCAAACCAAACTACAAAAGCCAATTCTTACACTGGGAAGGAAACAAGCTTCCGGGGACCGGTTTCTGGCATTACAGCCGTCTTCGGCCCGGCTTACTTGAATCCTGATGGTGCAATGAGCAAGGGACTCATGTCTGAGTATACCCTTCCACGCTTAGGGTGGACAAAAATATTTACAACAAGGGGTGGTGAGGGACAGAGTCTCTGAATTAAGCAGAATACTCTCACCCAGTCAAGAGATCAGGGCTAGATCCAACACCGTTTTTTAGCTCACTGCACCATCCCAGTTTCAGAACCTGGCTGTATGCAAATTAGTCTGTTCCTGTCCCAGTGCATGATGGGAACAGGGCAAACCAAACTACAAAAGCCAATTCTTACACTGGGAAGGAAACAAGCTTCCGGGGACCGGTTTCTGGCATTACAGCCGTCTTCGGCCCGGCTTGCTTGAATCCTGATGGTGCAATGAGCAAGGGACTCATGTCTGAGTATACCCTTCCACGCTTAGGGTGGACAAAAATATTTACAACAAGGGGTGGTGAGGGACACCCCTTGTTGTAAATAATTTTGTCCACCCTAAGCGTGGAAGGGTATACTCAGATGTGAGTCCCTTGCTCATTGCACCATCAGGATTCAAGCAAGCCGGGCCGAAGACGGCTGAAATGCCAGAAACCGGTCCCCGGAAGCTTGTTTCCTTCCCAGTGTAAGAATTGGCTTTTGTAGTCTGGTCTGCCCTGTTCCCATGATGCGCTGGGCCAGGGACAGACTAATTTGCATACAGCCAGATTCTGAAACTGGGATGGTGCAATGAGCTAAAAAACTGTGTTGGATCTAGCCCTGATCTCTTGACTGGGTGAGAGTACTCTGCTTAATTCAGAGACTCTGTCCATCACCACCCCTTGTTGTAAATAGTTTCCTGTCGCAGGCACAAGGCCGACCCACACAAGTCAGGTACCGTTTTTATCGGGAGACTTGGGGGAACGCTGGGTGGGTGGAAATTTGTTGATCCACGCAGATTCCAGAACTTTCCACCACAGAAATGTGATGAAAAGTTTGTTTTTTTTACAAAATCTTAGCTTTGCAAGGGATTCTGGGTAACAAAACCTGGTGGTAGGCAGTCGAGTCACCCCATCCTGAATTCCCCTGGGTGTCTACTTTTCAAAAATGTATAGGTTTGCTAGGTTTCCCTAGGTGCCGGCAGAGCTAGGGTGCAAAAACTACAGGTAGGCACATTGCCAAAAAAGGGTCAATTTGTAACTGCAAAATTTAGTTGTAACCACGTTGCATTTTGCGCCATTTCCTGTCGCAGTCACAAGGCCGACCCACACAAGTGAGGTACCATTTTTATCGGGAGACTTGGGGTAATTCAGATTTGTAAATCAACTGTTATTACCAATTGAGCTTTCATGCATTTCTCCCTTTCAATGAAAGACATTGTGTAAAAAAAAAATCTTTTTGAAAAATGACCAATAATTCTCATGCTAGTATGAGTATTCCCAATTTTGAAAATGTGCAATTATATACTGTTTCTGAACTCTATAATGTGTACCCAATTCAGAAATACATAGGTGTCTTTCATACAGATTTTTCCATGTATACATTTTCCAGGACAAAATGCTCTATACCCAGTAAATGAAAAAATACCATTGCAAGTTGCTGCTCAGTTTTTGGATCTGGGTTCGTCGGGTTCTTGGTGAAACTACAAGTCCTATATATCCCCACAACCAGCAAGGTCTAATGGATGTAACGGTATATTGCTTTCCAAGAGTTATCAAAATTAGAAAAAGTTATAGGTGAAAACGTTGAGACAAAAGGCTGTTTTTTTCAACAAATTTTCAATTATTCCAATATTTAACTGTTAGTTTCTATAAAGAAACCTTCATGGATTTAGACAAATGACCCCTTTCTGAATTCAGAATTATGTCTGCTTTCCGAAAATGTACAGCTTTCCAGGATCCATTATTGCTTTCAAACTAATTTCTACCATTAACTGGAAGGAGGTGGAAAGCTCTAAAAATAGCAAAAATAGGCTTTGTCCCAGAAAAATGCCAAAACTGTGTAAAAAATTTCGGTTCTCTGACAAAAGACTGTCATTCCCTAAAAGCTGAGAAAATGGAGATTTCAGCCCCACAAACCCTTTTTTGATAACATTTTCAGGGAAAAACCCAGAGGCTTTCATTTGCAGCCCGTATTTCCCATTTTTCTGAAAAAAACAAACAAATCACTATATTTTGGTTAATTTCTGGGACCCCTCCAAGGGAATCCACAAACCCTGGGCGCCTTTAGAATCCACATGATGTTGGAAGAAAAGGACGCAAATTTGGCGTGGATACCTTATGTGGTCAAAAAGTTACATGGGCCTAAGCGCGCACTACCCCAAAACGCCAAAAAAAGCCTTAGCACAGGAGGGGAATCGGCCTAGCAGCGAAGGGGTTAAATTCCATTTAGAATGGGCAGTAAGCAAAGAGATGGTGAGGAACTAAGAGGTCGTTAATGAGACTATTCCTTGGCCACTCACAGACCTGGAGATGCTCAGTAAAAACCTTGCCAAAAGTATCATTCAGAGAGAGATTTGGGGAAAAAAGATAAAACGTATAAAGAGAGAGCAAGAGATCTCAGATGGATGCAGCTAGGGTCTCGCTTTGAAGCATCATCACATTGTTGACTCTTTGCATACATGTTTTGCATACATTTACAGTATTCCTTCTACAGTAATTAAAGTGTGAAACTGACATATGCATTTACTGCATGAGTCCATGTTCAGCCTTGGAGACACAAGTTTGAATACCAATAGGTCCACCGAGTCTTCCTTCTTTCAAAGGTAAATAGAGAACCCTAAGATAAGTAACAATAATCATGTAAAAAAGTAGTAAAGAGTTACTTAAGGGTCGAACGAGTGAGTTCACACTGGCTCTAGCCTAACATAAGGACCTCCTCAAGGCCCGTGCAAAACCTAATGGGAACACAAATGGGGCAATGTAGCCATCCATAACAAGCTATGGCCGTGATGGACGGCTCATCCTTTCCGTAGCAAACCATGAAAATCAGATGATAGCCAATGGCTGAAGTGGACAGACCCAAGCTCACTCTTCTTGTTGTACTTCAAATTATGGATAGCATGAAGCCAACAACATTTAAAATTGCCCGTCGCCAGATCTAAATAGACCAACAGATGCCAAAATTCAGCAAAATGTTGCCAGAGAAATTTAATGTCACTTCCATCCGATGTCAAAGTACACCTTCCTCGTGCTCGGGATAGGAACATTTGCGAGAATGAAAAGTAGAACATGAAATGAAACATAAAATTGAACACTGCCAATTTAGGCTTTTAATAAACTCTAGCTGTCACAACATGCCAGCAGATCGTTCTGCGAGCTATTCCGCCGAGTGACCGGGAACCAAAACTATGGGACATATGGGAACATAACAGGCGCAATCAATTGCATTCAGCAATTTTAATAGTATTTTGATTTGTAGTTGCAGGAAATACATGAATTATATTATTTTTTAGCTGGGAGCTAATGTCTGCCGAATGGCTTTTTAATAACCAGCATTATGCTCACTGTTGAAATGTAAACAGCTTTAAAATAAAAACATTTTGCAGGGATGTTAGAGTAATTGCGACATTTAATTTGAGGAGTTCACATTTTTTAAATGTTTTCCCTGCAAAAAAAAAAAAAAAGAGTTGGCCGCATTCACATTGTACGTGAGCGATTGAGTCATTCAATATCCAATTGGCGTTCTTGCAAGTAAAGGCTTAACCGTTGCCGTTCACGTTTACACGATAGTTAGGGCACACATGCGCCCCCATTAATGAGGAAGGCGTTCCTGCATCAATAATGGGAATAGCAAAAGCACTAAACTAATTTATATTCTCATGAAGCTGTTTCACATGCTATGGACATTATTCATGTGAAAATGCAATCTGTAAAATTGAAATTTTTCTTACCTCTCACTATGCAATGTTCAAAAAGTGCCCGAAGAGTGCAAAATAGCCATCACAATCATTCCATTGCGTTGGGCCAATTTCGAGAGTAGCTTATAATATGCAATGAGGATTTGGAAGTGCTTCAGGCTTCCAAGTTACTTGTAAAAGGGAATCGAAGACACTGACACTAGTTTGCCTGTTTCTCAAGAGCAATACCCTTTAAATTTGCTGATACCCTGCAGATTATATAAAGAAATACAAAAAGAAATAAGTGGGGAGTGGAGAATTGTGATTATTTTGGGGTAAATGAAGCAGATACTGTTCCTCAGATTATTAAATCAGATGCTACTTAGATATAGAGCAGTTTAGTGACAGGAATGTACAATGTTAGAGCTACTAGGAAATTTACAGTCCAAAGGATTGTGGCGGCCCTCATGGGGCTGAGGTCTGGAAGCACCTCTGCCTTAAGTCTGAAAATGAATTCCCGAGGCCTCTAATTAGCCTCCCAAGTAGTGCTCCACTTCTACCCATATATTTTTATTTTGTGCACAAGATAACGTTGCTAACTTAGCCAACCTTGGGCCACTGCTATATTCGCTACGGGTTTTGACCTTGAGAGAACTCGAGCATTACAGACTGTCTTTAGTGGAACTGATTGGACTATATAGATGTAAATGTAAATGTATTGCGACTTATATAGCGCACGTATCACCCGAAGGTATCAAGGCGCTTGCTTAGGGAACCCGTCCCCTGTGAGATACCCCGGCAGGGTATCCACAAGGTGAAACAGGCATCCCGCCGCGAGGGGCCGTAGGAGATTAAGCAAGCTATTGCCCAGAGTCGCAGAGTGTGACCCCGTGAGTCGAGTAGGCACCAGAGCGAGAATTGACGAGTCCAAGGCGGGGAATCGAACCCTGGTCCACGGCCGATCTCAGCTTCCGGGTCTGCCGCCTCTAACCACTGAGCCACTAGATCTTGTGTCACACATAGCTCCACTGTGTTAAAACATGGTTTCAGTAGTTGGATCTGAAAAAGTGTTGGTACTTTCCCAGGCTGATTTCCAGTTTCTTAAGGAACATGCTTGGCTATATATTAAGAACAGAATAAGGGCGAGTTCAGGTTTGGGGGTTGCTTGAAATTTTTTAATACCATTTTTTTCTGAAATTCAAACAATATATGGAAAACGTTAGGCTGAAAACCTGTATATATGTTTTAGACTCGGAGTAACCGGTGTACGTATTTTCTTCTAAAAGGTCTAAAGATGTTGCTGCAAGTAACTATTACCCTGTTTGAAAAACTATCATGGTCTCAGAAGATCATTTATTGTTTTTTGAATAGCATATGGTACATCATCACATTGTTGTTTCTGTGCACAAATGACATATCTGACATTCTGCCTCTTAATGTCTAGACAGAGGGTGAATTTATTTGATGCATTTCGGTGCCTTTTTAAAAGTTACACCTGTTTACCACCAGATCCGAAACAATTGTAATTGCATTTCCTAAATGGCCATTTTGCTACTAATTGCAATTAGGAAATGCTATGTACATGCGGTTACCAAATTGCAAATAGAAAAACCCTAAAACCAATTTGCGGTTTCCTATTTCGTGAGTCGCAAAATTTGATTCCTACTGGGTACAAATTGCATTTTGTGATTCCACATATGCCTTTCGTACACACCGAAAGGCAGTTTTGCATTTCTTAACGGTGTGAAATAGCGATTGCGACCGTTAAGAAATGCAAAATTAGTACGTACATATGGGCCTAGGTGAGTAATGCTACAGAAGCATATGCAGATGAGGCGTACTTCCAGTTTCACAGTTCGTACAAGACATTTTACGCTTGCATTAAGGGGCATATTTATCAGACTTTCACACAGCGCAGCAAACCACCTTGGATGAAAGGGAAAGGGAAAGGGTAAGAATGCGCCATATTTCAGATCATACGGTGCATTCCTGTCCTTTCCTTATGCTGGTGCTCTTTTCACTGCCTAGTGCCAATGCAGGTAACCTTGTACCATGGTGCAAGGGTGCCTGCATTGTAAGCAGGATTGTTTGGTGCATGAAGAGATACGTTCTGCACAAAAACAATCCTGCAAGGCATTTTCCTCTTTCTATGAATGCAGCATAATTTGAAAGGGGGAAAAATGAGGAGAACTAAAGATATTTCTCCTCGTTACACCTCCCCTGGGGAGGCGCAGCATTTTGATGCATTCCCAGGTCTACTACTAATGGTAAATCTGGGAATGCATTAGAATCCGTAGGTGGATGCATGTGAACACTCACGCTCCAACCATGGAACGACTCCCTGAGGCAGAGTAGCGCAAGGCAGTGGTTTGCGCTGCCTTGCGTTACTCCAGATTTATCAAGACACTCAGGGCCACACAAGGTGGCCTTGAGTGGCTTGATAAATCTAACTTTAGTGTTGCGTTATCCCCTAACATGGTGCAAGGATGACGCAACACTATGATAAATATGGGCCTAAGTCTCCAACAAACAAAAATTACATGAACATCATCTGTGTAAGGAAAACAGAAACAACACAACATATGCAAAACACAATAATTAGTATTTATGTTATATTACAGTAGCATAATACAATTTTCCCACAACTCTAATGTGTTGTGGACTCCTTTGAAACAGTCAGATTTAGTTTGAAAGTTTGATTGCAAATATTTACAACTTTATTGACCAGTGGTGGCTGGCAGGGAACGGAGGGGAGAGGGCAGGAGGGTAGGGAGTGAACAAAATATAGAACAAAATAAAGAAAACACTTAGCTCCTTGCATCGCGGCTGCCTCTGTCTCTCCTCCATCATTGCTCAAGAGTCCAGAAGCACACAGGCTCCCCTAAGCCAATCACAATGCTGCAATGAAGCATTGTGATTGGTCTGATTGCCATGGATCAGTGCTCAGATGGGGACCAGTGGCCTGGACATGTTCTCCACCAAGCTGTGTAATGCAGCCTGGTGGGTAACATGCAAGGTATATATTAATAACAAAGGAGGGAGGGAGAGAAAAAGTGGATTCACTCTCCCCAGGTATATTTCATAAACAAAAAAGAATCCACTAAGACGGTGGGGGTGGTGGTCCCTACTATGGTGGGGAGCACACAGTGTTGTTTAAATACCCCTCACACACCAACAGGCCCCTTGGTGTCATGCTTCATCATCGGGGTCTTCGCACCCCTCTACGGGATGCGGCGTGCTGCGACCGACGACTACGTGGGAGCACTATCTGTGGACTATGTGTGTGGGGTAAGAAATGTGAGTGGTGGAGTGGTGAAAGGTGATAGTTAAAAAATACCTGGCTCGTGGGGTGAAAAATAAACTTTTATTAAGCCCCCGGCTGGTATCATTAAAAGGGGTGCAGTGAGAGGTTGCTAGTGTATAATTATGTACATCAACCTCATTTGTGCGTACAATGATGAAGCATGACACCAAGGGGCCTGTTGGTGTGTGAGGGGTATTTAAACAACACTGTGTGCTCCCCACCATAGTAGGGACCACCACCCCCACTGCCTTAGTGGATTCTATTTTGTTTATGTAACATGCAAGGTAACCATGATGGATTAGCCGGACCAAGATGTCTGGCCAAGTCGTCACGCGCACTTAGTGTGCAGAGCCCACTCCTCCTCCCTGAGCCACCAGCCCGCCCGCCCTAACCCAGCCCCCAGCAATGAAAAATGAAGTGATAATAACCTTGTTATTATCATTTTATTTTCCCCTTTTCCACTGCTCTGAGAGCAGTGGGGTGATGCCCTTCCGCCTTAGCGGAGGAGCAGCCCCTGTTATCGACCCTCATAAACTGCTCTCTCAATGGACTTGTCTAACAGCCAATACGCTGTCTTTGTTAACAGCGTTGCTGAAAACATCCCCCTTTCTCCTAGTGAAGCAAACCATTTTTATCCCATACGCTTATCATAAAGGAATATCACTGGCTCACAATCCGGAACAGAATACATTTTAAATCCTTATGCATAGTTTATAAGGCTCTGAATGATCAAGGTCCATATTTCCTGAAAGAGCAACTCCAATACTATAAACCAAGCAGACTGCTCCGATCAGCCACCCTCAATCAGCTAACTGTTCCACGGGCCAGAACAGTTTCCTGGGGCGATCGCCGCTTCCTGGTGGCTGCCCCGAAACTGTGGAATACTCTTCCCCAACATGTCAGGCAAAGCTCTTCCCTCTTTCAGTTTCGTAAACACCTAAAAACTTGGCTCTTTGATCAATGATCTCCCACCATGGTTTCTAGCTTTCCCAGTGATAAATAAGTGCAGTTTAGCGCCAAGACGCCTACGGGTATTTGTTGCGCTTTAGAAATGTCAACAAAAAAAATAATAAATAAATAAATACGCTGCCCCTCAAAAATTCTCACATTCTGGAAACTATCATCACAGCCTTACATAGGAACCCAGCAGACGAGGGATCCCTTAGCATGCTGATCCTTCTATATGTCTGTGAATCATTTGACATTGTCTATCATAACATCTGAAAAATATCATCACTTCCTTACATAGCGCCAAGAAGCCTTCGGGCGTATGCGCGCATTATAAATTTTTAATAACATAACATAATAACATAACATAACATAGAAACCCAGCAGACAAGGGATCCTCTAGCATGTTGATCCTTCTAGATGTCAGTGAATCATTTGACGTTGTCTATAGAAACATCCTGCTTTACCATGTCCAGTCTATGTCCAACATACTAGATAAAGACTTCAAGTGGCACCAATCCTTTCTAATGGACCACAGCCAAATGTTAAAATGATTCAACATGTCCTCCATGTCCAAAGAGGTCACCTGCAGAGTCCCTCTGGGCTCAACCCTCTCTACATTCTTAAGAATCTGCTTTAAATGACTCCATAGGTACGATGATTGCACTCAAATTTACCTATGCCTTGGGTCACAGAGAAGACGTCTCAGTTTACAGTAATCACCCTAGAGGTCACTCACTAACACATCTAAAAACCAAACATTCAATAGATGTAGGCTGAAAACACAAACACTGGGCCCACCCTACAATTTTAGAAATTAGCACTTTATGTCCTGCACTCACTTTCTGTAGCAAAGCTATGCCCATCAAGACTAAGGTAAAACATGTATGCATATTGTGAGATGCTGGCCTCAACCTTGATAATTCAATAGGAACAGCACTGGATATACTATTATTTCAGCATAAGCACCTAAAGAATCATCCCTGCCAATCATATCATCAGAAAATCACTTCATGGTAATTAGGCTAGCAGTCATTTTATATCTTCGCTATGATAATGCTCTTTTTTATTTATCTATCAGTGGCCAAAACAAACAGTTGCATAATCCCTAAATGTAGCAGGGTGTCTGATTTCAAATTCGTAAAAATGCCAATCAGTAATTAGCCAACTAAGGGCCTAATTCACAAAGGTAACTGTTGCATCCTGCTTTCATTTCTTCTCTGTCCTTCTTTAGTGTTTGTCATTACTTGCTCAGCAGGCATCTATGATGTCACTTAGTGTTCCAATTTTGTATGCTTGAAAGCAGGGACAGTTACATCTGAGGCTGAGCTGGAGTCCATCTGCTCCTGGCGGGGTTTCTATTATTGGATCTACTTTATTCTATTTTACCTACATGACCTGAATCTTAACTTCAATAAACCTAATCTGTTTCATATACTGGACTTGAAGACTTCAATTTGTTACAATTTCTTATTCTTTTGAGTAATTTATAGTTTTGAGTCAGTTTACTACATTTAGCGTATCCACTAAATCAGAGTGTAACTACTAAAAAAAAGGGAAACAGTAGCATGTCAAGCACCACACAGGACCAACCACTGGCACTGCAACAACCTCCTATAGAAAATAATTATCTTCAATACTCATGTCAACTGGGAGAAAATGTAACGAGGAACTCTAAGAATTTAGAAGTATTAGTTGGGAAGGGGTGAGTACCTGCCTTAAATAATAATCACAGTCCTTGTCAGGGTGAAACTTTAAAGTCACTAAACCCCCCTTGTAGTAAAGATACAGAGCAGGCAAAGGCAATGTGTAAAGCATGAATGCAGTGCTCAAACATTAATAAAGTGAATACACAACCAAAGAAAAATCCCATACCAATCTAGAAAAATAGAGAATACTTCAATAAATAAAATGACAGCAAAACAACAAAATCCAGTAAGTAGTACTGAGGTTAGTTATGAATTTCTAAAATTAGAATTTAAAAGTATTACCAAAAAGCTTTAAGCACCAAACACAGTCACCTTGTTGTGCTTGACCGGCACTAAGATTAAAGTTAAGGCAGTCCACAATGGTTTGCGGGTTGAATACAGGATCCAGGTTCGTCCCAGTCAAAGAGTTACCTTTAAACGTGGAAAAATTCTGAGAAGGAGGAGTCTTCAGCAGATCAAGGAAGAACGCTGTGGCTGAGGATGGGCTCGTCGATGAAGACAAGGAAAACTCTGATCAGGAAAAGTAATTTTTTTACATCAAAACAACTCTTTACATTGATTGGATGTAAGTGGCGGCTTGATCTGGTGAAGCTTTCTACTTTCGGACTTGAAAACTTTTCTGGAAGTCAGATTTCTTTTATGGGGCAGGGCTGCAGGCTGTAGCTGAAGACGCTTCAAATTAAGTTGTTGCTGTGGAGAAGAAAGTAGTGAGAGCTACAGTGAACTCAATCCCAGCATCAATACACCTTTGTCAGATTGTCTGGTTCTGATCTCTTGTTGGTTCTCCAGGTAAAAAGTTGCCAAACAGTTGCAAACCTCTGGGTTTTAGGCTTAGGCATTTTCACCAAAACAAAGAGTCCAGGACCTTGGGGACAGCACTTTGGGGGGTGGTACATTAGACATTAGTTTTTTATACATTTACATCAGAAGTACTTACATCACGTGGGTCATTATTTTGCAGGAAAGTACTAGTGAGTATTTACATAATAGGATAACAGATAACCATGTAATATGGTTCAATTTTACCATCAAGGGGTTCTGGTAACTTCATAAACCACAACACTGAAGGCTGAATTGTTTCTAAATGTCGCCAGAAACTGTAATGGCAATATGGGACAATATTACACATTACCTCTTATGCATTTTTTATAGTTCATGTATATTTTTGGGTAGTTACCTTGAAAAGGCTGTTTTCTTCAAAAAGCAGCTAACAGTATGCACTGACTGGAATTAGCATTTTTAGGTTGGGGGTCGTGGCCGGACAAGGTGGCCGCACGGATGTAATTCTCGGCGCTCCCGCTGGCGAAAGGGAGATCCGATAGAATAATGGGGTGTAGAAACAACATCTACCCCCACAACACGACGTCCCATCTGTGGACGATTATCTGGAGGAGGCTGGTTCAGGAGGAAAGCTGATTGAGAGTGGATAGCTGAGGTGAGCTCCTGTTCCCATAACCCGGCACCATCTTGGCAGTGAGGAGCCGAGACACTGAGATCCGGGTGTCTGCGACCCAACAACAGTATACCGGGCCTGAAGGTTTCGATCTGGGTGGCCTGCCGGAGGCAGACTGAGTAGCAGAGACGAGCAGCTGCCAAGAAGCTGTGTTACTGCGGGGAGCCAGGTGGCGATCTCTATGGGCCATTCAGAAAAGAGCATGTCTGTTTGCGGCTCTTAAGAGGTTCTGGAGCCAGGATCAAGAGGGAAACAGAAGAAGAGAGAGGTCCCGAGATTACATTAGGCAGAAGCAGGAAAGGAACTTAGTGGTGAGCCTAAGGCATGTCTGGCCTTATGGAGGGATCGGGCCCTGAGACATATTTTTGGAGCCTTGTGGCCAGCATAGTGGGAGCCCAGAAGTACCTGGTGCTAGTCCTGGTGAGGGGGAGCACTGCTATATGACATGAGATTGCCTAGGAGAGCACCAACCGGGAGGTACCTGTGGAGAAAGAATAAAGGGGCTTGACTAGAATTCTGTGAACCATCACAATTCCAGTAGGAGGAAGTGAGCGCACACCTGAAGGAGAAGACGGGGACTGAAATGAGAATACGGTACGGGCTGTACCCGGTCTCGTGAAGCAAGGAGCCTAAGGGTCCAGTAAGGGGAACAGAGACTCGCCCAATAAGTCTCTGGGACCACTGGGAAATACCTTGGACAAGGATTTCAACGGTCCAATTTGTGGGGCCAAGAGTACTGCCGTCATTAGGGATTCCAGGCAGGGCCTGAAGAGGATTTACTTACAACAAGGAGTGGTGATGGACAGAGTCTCTGAATTAAGCAGAGTACTCTCACCCAGTCAAGAGATCAGGGCTAGATCCAACACCGTTTTTTAGCTCATTGCACCATCCCAGTTTCAGAACCTGGCTGTATGCAAATTAGTCTGTCCCTGGCCCAGTGCATCATGGGAACAGGGCAGACCAGACTACAAAAGCCAATTCTTACACTGGGAAGGAAACAAGCTTCCGGGGACCGGTTTCTGCCATTTCAGGCGTCTTCGGCCCGGCTTGCTTGAATCCTGATGGTGCAATGAGCAAGGGACTCACATCTGAGTATACCCTTCCACGCTTAGGGTGGACAAAATTATTTACAACAAGGAGTGGTGATGGACAGAGTCTCTGAATTAAGCAGAGTACTCTCACCCAGTCAAGAGATCAGGGCTAGATCCAACACCGTTTTTTAGCTCATTGCACCATCCCAGTTTCAGAACCTGGCTGTATGCAAATTAGTCTGTCCCTGGCCCAGTGCATCATGGGAACAGGGCAGACCAGACTACAAAAGCCAATTCTTACACTGGGAAGGAAACAAGCTTCCGGGGACCGGTTTCTGCCATTTCAGGCGTCTTCGGCCCGGCTTGCTTGAATCCTGATGGTGCAATGAGCAAGGGACTCACATCTGAGTATACCCTTCCACGCTTAGGGTGGACAAAATTATTTACAACAAGGAGTGGTGATGGACAGAGTCTCTGAATTAAGCAGAGTACTCTCACCCAGTCAAGAGATCAGGGCTAGATCCAACACCGTTTTTTAGCTCATTGCACCATCCCAGTTTCAGAACCTGGCTGTATGCAAATTAGTCTGTCCCTGGCCCAGTGCATCATGGGAACAGGGCAGACCAGACTACAAAAGCCAATTCTTACACTGGGAAGGAAACAAGCTTCCGGGGACCGGTTTCTGCCATTTCAGGCGTCTTCGGCCCGGCTTGCTTGAATCCTGATGGTGCAATGAGCAAGGGACTCACATCTGAGTATACCCTTCCACGCTTAGGGTGGACAAAATTATTTACAACAAGGAGTGGTGATGGACAGAGTCTCTGAATTAAGCAGAGTACTCTCACCCAGTCAAGAGATCAGGGCTAGATCCAACACCGTTTTTTAGCTCATTGCACCATCCCAGTTTCAGAACCTGGCTGTATGCAAATTAGTCTGTCCCTGGCCCAGTGCATCATGGGAACAGGGCAGACCAGACTACAAAAGCCAATTCTTACACTGGGAAGGAAACAAGCTTCCGGGGACCGGTTTCTGCCATTTCAGGCGTCTTCGGCCCGGCTTGCTTGAATCCTGATGGTGCAATGAGCAAGGGACTCACATCTGAGTATACCCTTCCACGCTTAGGGTGGACAAAATTATTTACAACAAGGAGTGGTGATGGACAGAGTCTCTGAATTAAGCAGAGTACTCTCACCCAGTCAAGAGATCAGGGCTAGATCCAACACCGTTTTTTAGCTCATTGCACCATCCCAGTTTCAGAACCTGGCTGTATGCAAATTAGTCTGTCCCTGGCCCAGTGCATCATGGGAACAGGGCAGACCAGACTACAAAAGCCAATTCTTACACTGGGAAGGAAACAAGCTTCCGGTGAAGAATTGGCTTGGTGATGGATCAAGCCCTGATCTTTGGACTGGGTAAGAGTGGTCTGCTTAATTCAGACACTCTGTTCATCACCACCCCCTTTTCTGAATCGTTTTTGGCCACTATAGGTGTGGCAGGGTATACTCAGACATGAGTCCCTTTCTCACTGCTCCATCAGGATTCAAGCAAGCCGGGCCGAAGAGGCTGAAATGCCAGAAACCGGTCCCCGGTAGTTTGTCTCCTTTCTGGTGAAGAATTGGCTTGGTAGTTTGGTCTGCCCTGTTCCCATGATGCACTGGGCCAGGGACAGACTAATTTGCATATAGCCAGGTTCTGAGCTGGGATGGGGCAGTGAGATAAATAACGGTGATGGATCAAGCCCTGATCTTTGGACTGGGTAAGAGTGGTCTGCTTAATTCAGACACTCTGTTCATCACCACCCCCTTTTCTGAATCGTTTTTGGCCACTATAGGTGTGGCAGGGTATACTCAGACATGAGTCCCTTTCTCACTGCTCCATCAGGATTCAAGCAAGCCGGGCCGAAGAGGCTGAAATGCCAGAAACCGGTCCCCGGTAGTTTGTCTCCTTTCTGGTGAAGAATTGGCTTGGTAGTTTGGTCTGCCCTGTTCCCATGATGCACTGGGCCAGGGACAGACTAATTTGCATATAGCCAGGTTCTGAGCTGGGATGGGGCAGTGAGATAAATAACGGTGATGGATCAAGCCCTGATCTTTGGACTGGGTAAGAGTGGTCTGCTTAATTCAGACACTCTGTTCATCACCACCCCCTTTTCTGAATCGTTTTGGGCCACTATAGGTGTGGCAGGGTATACTCAGACATGAGTCCCTTTCTCACTGCTCCATCAGGATTCAAGCAAGCCGGGCCGAAGAGGCTGAAATGCCAGAAACCGGTCCCCGGTAGTTTGTCTCCTTTCTGGTGAAGAATTGGCTTGGTAGTTTGGTCTGCCCTGTTCCCATGATGCACTGGGCCAGGGACAGACTAATTTGCATATAGCTAGGTTCTGAGCTGGGATGGGGCAGTGAGATAAATAACGGTGATGGATCAAGCCCTGATCTTTGGACTGGGTAAGAGTGGTCTGCTTAATTCAGACACTCTGTTCATCACCACCCCCTTTTCTGAATCGTTTTTGGCCACTATAGGTGTGGCAGGGTATACTCAGACATGAGTCCCTTTCTCACTGCTCCATCAGGATTCAAGCAAGCCGGGCCGAAGAGGCTGAAATGCCAGAAACCGGGCCCCGGTAGTTTGTCTCCTTTCTGGTGAAGAATTGGCTTGGTAGTTTGGTCTGCCCTGTTCCCATGATGCACTGGGCCAGGGACAGACTAATTTGCATATAGCCAGGTTCTGAGCTGGGATGGGGCAGTGAGATAAATAACGGTGATGGATCAAGCCCTGATCTTTGGACTGGGTAAGAGTGGTCTGCTTAATTCAGACACTCTGTTCATCACCACCCCCTTTTCTGAAGAGGATTTACAGCACACAACTAGAATAAGGGAATATTCTGATGCACCTAAGGGGCCTGCTGGACTGAAAGAAGAGGCAGGGAGCCTCGACTCCCCGTAGGCCGTTTCGGGGATTGGGCCTATGCGCAGTCCATCATACCACCACGGTGAAGGGCCAAAGTAATCGGGTACAATCCAATAAAATGTCCAACTATGTGCAGCCATGTCCGCCGGACTCGATGCAACAAGCAGGGGATGCAGAAGTGAAGGGAGAAGAGGCCATGCACTCCGTGGTCCCAGATCCTTCACTGGCAAACATTATGTCAGCAATACAGTCTACCAAGAACGACATGGTTAATAAAATTGACGCGGTGGCCATCGATGTTAACCTCTGAAGGTGTGACCTACGCAAAGTAACAAGCAGGCTCACTGCAAACTAGCAAATTGTGGAAGCGCTACAGGTGGAAGTTAAGCTATTGAAGGAAACTGTCTCAGATTTCTCTAAACGGGTGTCTGTGGTTGATGATAGGGCCGAAGACCAAGACGGACGATCGAGGAGGCACAATCTGAGATTTGTGGGTTTCCCGGAACGAGCGGAAGGGCCCTCTGTGGAACTGTTCTTTGATGATTGGATTATCAATGTCCTGGCTCCCAAGAGATTATCAAAATTCTTCAATATATAAAAGGCACATAGAGCATTAGTCCCTCCTCCGCTGCCCAGGGCACCGCCCTGGCCATTATCGCATGATTTTTCAACTATTTTGACTGGGATGTGATATTACAGGCCACTCATCAAAGGGAGGTGCCATCCTATGAGGGTCATCGCATTGCTATTTTCCCGGACTACACCCAACGTGTGCAAGATCAAAGGCGAACATTCATGGCAGTCAAAGACGATTACACGAAGAAGGGATGAAATACAGCTTGTTATTTCCAGCCAAATTATGAATTAAACACAACGGGAAAGCATTGTTTTTTTTTCTGCGACTAAGGCAGCTGATTGGTTGGACTCTCTGGGGGGACATAGCGCACAGAGGGGCATAGTCTCCCAGAGATCCGAGCACTCAAAAACATCAGATCAAACAGGGTCTCAGAATAGACCCTCTACAAAGGCACAGCGGGCATCGAAGGATAGCACGGGTCAAATCCAGGTATGACCGGATGGAGCACTACACCTGGCAGACCCCTCTTTGGAATCGGATACCTCCACACAAGATCAATCAGTGCCTACTACTGCTTCCCAAAAGAACATATGAACGGGATGCTGAAATGAAAATGACTCCTAAACGTAATCGGATAAGTTGTGTGTGGGTTTGATAGGATGGGGTTAATATGATGGGGAAATTTGCATTACACTTAACACTTGTCGCCGTCGGAAAGCAAACACCCTTTACTGACGTTGAGGCAAGCACAGGGAGCTAGAGAGCTCTTACGGGCACCCAGATGACGGCCTGACCACTGGCAACCCAATCTAAAACCAAGATTTCAATGTTATAATATACAAGGCCAGACGTCACTGGTTATAATGTTATGGTTATCACTAAGTTTTTGGGATATTGTTTTGGAAGAAACTGGGAGGGAGGGTGTAGGGCGGGGGGCGGCTCCTAGAACTCTGTCATGGGGGGATGGGACTTGCACCACTGCCCAGGGGTTGGGAGGTAGGGGGATGGAGTAAGAATGGGTGGAGCTCCAATTGGAGAGGGGGTTGAGATCCCAAACTGGAAAATTTTACCAGCGTCAAAGTACATAAGGATGTCGAAGGGGGAAGGATGGACACAGAGAAAAAGGTTCCTATAATGTCAAGTATGTTTCCCCCGTGATAAACTACTTACCTGGAATGTGCGGGGCTTAGCAATGTTTAGTAAACGGAGACAGGTGTTATCCTATTTAAAAAGGTATAAGATTTCCATCGCATGTTTGGAAGAAACACATGTTTGGGGGATACGATACCATGTATAGGACGCAGATGGAGCAGACAGATGTATGCTACATCATACTTTGGGTTTGCTCGGGGGGCCTTTATTTGGATCGCTCTAGGAGTCCCATTTCAGCACCTTCACCATGTCATAGACCCGGAGGGATGTTATGTTGTGCGGCATGGCAGGTTAGACGGTCAAGAGATTTGTCTTATTAATATATACGCTCCAAACTCTGACTGCCCGTTTTTTTCCCCTGCTCTGGTTGCTGCAGTGACTCCTTATTAAGCATGGGCGGATTTTGCGGATCCACGATTCACGAATTTGCGTATTCACGGATCGGCGGATTTGGAGGCGGGGCTTCCATGCCAGGACCATCGTGCCAGATTGAACCCTGCCCTTCATATTTATTCAAGAAGACGCCACCGTTTTGTGCCATACCTCTACTCAACTGGAGTACTTTCTACTGGATAATCAGTAAGTGCTACCTCGTTGGGTAAATGTATAGTGCTTTTACTACACTACAGCTACCTAAAGTGCCCGAGAGTTGTCAACAGCGACCAGGTGTGTGTTACTATGCAATCGCGCCGAATGGCGCAGGGGTCCCTTGAGTGACCTATCATAGTGGGTAAATGGCGGGAAGACGGTGCACACCTCGAGTGTGTGGGCGGGGCCAAACGGACGGGGCTTCCATGCGAGTGCACATGCCTCTTGTGTGTATAAAAGGTCAGAGACTGATCAGAGCAACAGATGTAGAGACAGAAGCTCCTGGTCACAGAACAGCACGGGGATTGCGCTCGTGAAGGTCAAAGATGCAAAGGCCTGTATCCAGCGTCACAGCTGATTTTCGACGGTATATTTGGGAAGAAGGCACACCTGCCCAGCCTCCACAACGCTCAGGATTTTTTTTGGGCTGATGAATGAGTCACTGAATTAAAGCTTCAACTAGGGCACATGCTGTATTGATATCTGTAAGTGCTTCCTGTTGAGGTTTAATTTTTGTGCCAGGACCGTCGTGCCAGAATGAACCCTGCCCTTCATATTTATTCAAGAAGACACCACCGTTTTGTGCCTGTTGTAACTAATTTACGATGGCGCCGGCAAGCTGCCAGCGCCATCCTAAAATAGTTACTAAATTAGCTTCAACAGGAAGCTCTAATTGGCAAAATAAAGCAGGCGCTCGAGCCCCTGCTTTATCTTATCTATTAGAGCTTCCTGCTGAAGCTAATTAAGTAACTTTAGGATGGCGCTGGCAGCTTGCCGGCGCCATCGTAAATTAGTTACAGACCAGCAAGGCTTGAACTTTTGACCGAGGAATCCGCCGCTCGCGAATTGCGAATTTTCGGTAAATTCGCGAGAGTTCGCGGATCGCGGATTTACCAAAAATCCGCAAAATCCGCGATCGGAGCGGATTTTGCGCTCATGCTTACTCCTTATTTGGTAGCAGGGGTGATTATGAAGGAAGATGTTAACTGTGTATTGGATGGGGAAATGGATAGGGAACCCCCTAGGCAGAACACAAAGCCAAGACTAACAGGAGCACTGAAAGACACCTTAGTGGGAATGGGATTGAAGGATATTTTGAGAACGAGGAACCCAGATGTAAGAGCCTTCTCCTGTCATACACCCACAACTAATACCTTTAGTCGACTGGATTGGTGTTTTCTGAATGATGAGGTGATCCCGGAAGTTCAAGAGATGTCATATCTACCCAGATATATTTTGGATCACTCCCCAGGATTTCTTACATTGGGTTTTAGACGTCCTAGACCAGCGATACCTACATAGCGTCTGCAGGTTGAGGCATTGTCATACCCACCATTTGCCAAAACACTTGAAGAGGAACTTACCAACTACTTTAAGGAAAATTGGTGGGGGACAGCAGCTAGAAGGGCATGAGAATGGGAGGGAATGAAAGTAGTGGTAAGGGGAATATGCATAAAAACGTCATAGGGAGTGAGACATCAACTAGAAAGAGATGTGGCAACCCAGGAAAATAAATTACAGAGACTAGAACCACTTCTTCATACACACCCACAACACATAGTAGAATGGAGTAATGCCCTAGGGACCTGATGGAGTCCCATCAACACCTGGGGAAATATAACCGGGTGGCACACAGACAGCGGCTCCACATGGAGAGTGATAGACCATAGGCATTGCTTGCTAAACTGATAAGCAGTGAGAAACCAACACCCTCTATAGTAGAGATGAAGGATACACAGGGGAACACAGTGTATAATCAAGCATCAATCCTAGAGGTTTTAACAGCACACATGGAAAAGTTATACACCTCTGAAGTGTTTCCACAGGAAAGGATGCAAGAGTTTTTGTCGAGGATGGGCTTGCCATGTCTAGAGGGGGAGGCTAGGGACGGACTTGATGACCCAGTCACCAGAGAGGAAATACCTGGTGCTATTCAGAGGTTTTAACCTGACAAAAACCCGGGCACTGACAGCTTACCAGCAGAAATGTATAGAACATTTGCACCCCTGCTTGTTGACTGCCTTTTAGAGGTATATAATGAGGCCCTACAGCACCGGACACTGCCAGACACTATGAGAGAAGCCCTGGCGATTATGATCCCCAAGCCCGACAGAAACCCTCAATCAGCGCAGTCTTACAGACTGATTTCACTTCTGAATATCAATGTGAAAATTTTAAGTGGAGTAACGGTATAGTGTCTTTTGCCTCATATGTCTTATTTGATCCATCCCGATCAATCGGGGTTTATTCCTAAACGCAGTACAGCAAATAACCTCAGACGAATGGCCCTTGTCTGGCATTCACCTTGCATTGAAAAGAAAGAGCACGCTGTGGTGTTGCTTGATATAGAACAAGCTTTTGATTCGGTGGAGTGGGAGTATGTTTGGCCGACATTGAGGGCGATAGGGGTGGGGACAGGATTTCTAAACTGGCTCAAACTAATGTATACAGGTGCACGGGATAGGGTATGTCTAGGAGGATTCATATCTAGGGCCTTTAAACTTCAGAGGTGTACTAGACAGGGGTGTCTCTTATCGCCATTATTATTTGCGGCAGCCATGGAGCAGCTGGCGGAGACTTTGCGATGACATTGGAGGTATGGGGGATTCGTTTAGGAAACACTAATCATGTGGTGTCCATGTATGCAGATGATATATTAGTATTCCTTCGTCAGCCAGTCCAGGCGGTCCCTAAACTGCTGGATATATGTTATCAATTTGGGGAGGTATCAGGCCTGAAAATAAACCCCAATAAGTCCAGGTTGCTCCCGATTGACCGAATGGAACAGAGACCGCGCGAGTCGCAGCCGATGGTGGGGCTTCCATGGGTGGACTCTGACCCTAAATATTTAGCAATTAGACTGGCAAATACTCCAACAAGATATCTGGAGCTTAACATAGGAAAGGTGATTGAAGGTATAAGAGGCTGGATACACTTTTGGCAAAAGCTACCTCTATCTCTCATGGGTAGAATTGCAATTATAAAAATGAATATACTTCCCCGATGTTTATATGTGTTACAACACTCACTATATGAGGTTCCGGGAAAAAAATGTAAAATTTTAAATTAACCGTGAGCATAGCAATTCGCTCCGCCCACGGAGTGGGCGCAGTGTTGCCTACTTTGCACTTCACAAAGTAGGCGTAGTAGGCAACACTATGCCCACTCCGTGGCGGAGCGAAGTTGCCCGCCACCCGCCTCCCTCCCGCCCTCTTCTACAACCCTATTTTTCATATTACATACAGTAAAATAAAAGGAAAATAACTTACCTTGGATGCGGCATCCCGGGGCTCCCTCATCCTGTAGATGCGCCGACTTGTTAAAATGAATGCGCATGCGCGGGCGCCCACGCATGCACATTGGTTTGAAGAAGTTGTCGCGTCTACAAGATGAGGGAGCCCCAGGACACCGCATTCAGGGTAAGTTATTTTCCTTATATTTTACTGTATGTAATATGAAAAATAGGGTTGTAGAAGAGGGTGGGAGGGAGGCGGGCGGCGCGTAGTGGGGCTCCGCGAAGTGTGCGGGTGGGCATAGCACCCACCCCACTTCGCGGAGCTTCGCGGAGCCCCACTACGCGGACTACTCCCACAATAGAATTATTATGGGGATCAAAACGGAAGAGGGTGAGTCTTGAGACATTGCAGAGAACATGGCAGAAGGGTGGATTGGAGATTCCGCATCTAGAGCTGTATTATATGGCATCCCAATACCAACTTGCTAAACACTGCTTGGATAAAAATGATGATGGGAGCGGGTGTCCCCCGGTCTAACCCATATATAATCAAAAATGTGGTGCAGATATAGGAGCGATCTGTGAAAAAGGTAGTGGGGCACGCCCATATGCCCCAGACATGCCATTATGGGTGGTACAACCCTTTGCCAAAATAGAATTCTCAATGTTAGTCCGTAGGTGGAAGGAGGGTGGATGCCTGATGATGGGAGATCTTTTACACAATAAACTCTTCATCACCAGGGAAGATGCGGAGTCAATGTTTGAGCTGGGGATGGGGCAATTCCTCCAATATGGAAAGATACATAAGGTTACTAGAGAACTGTGGATTTCTACCCCGGAGGAACCGACGGTGACAAAGGTGCTGTATGTTATGCTATGTTATGTTGTATATAGCACAGGCGGGGCGATTCATTTCACACCTATATAGGGCGCTGCAAAAAGATTTAACAGTTGCACCCTTACCAGTTCAGACCCGATGGGAGGATGCCCAAGGGGAACCCCTGTTGGAAAAGGATTGGATGAAAGTCCATGAAGGAGCCAACCCAATAAATTCAAACGTAAGGTTTAAATTGATCCAGTATAACTTAATACACCAAACATACCTCTCCCCCAGATCACTCAGTACGATCTTCCCAACACGATCAGATAGATGTCTCCGTTGTAGAACTACAGACGCGGACTTTTTCTATATGATATGGACATGTCCAATACAGTAGAGGTCGGTGGTGGGAGTGCTGCCAGGTGGTGACGTAGGACGTGGAAGGCGCGGGGTGGGGGGTAGTAAACTACGGAATACAGCCAAATACAGGTAAGTAAACATATCAATTAAAAAAACGAATTTCGTTGTGCGCACTGCATTGCATTTGGTGATGCAGTACGCGCAACAAAATTCGTTGTATTTAATGAATTCATGCATCACTCAATGCCTGAAAGGGTATTGTTTAAAATAAATATATTTATATATCTGTATTTACCACAGACCATGATAGCATCATGTCACAATTTTGATTGAAAATACTTTTTTTTATTTCTTATTACCTCAGGTGTTCTTCGATGAATCTCCACAAAACTCTCCAAAAGAATATCATCTACTTTGGTTCTTCCAAATAATTTTTGTGCAGATCCAGCAAAGGCCAAGGAAAGTAGAGTTCCAAAACTGACTTTTCTCATTATACCTCCATCAAGTATCTTTGCTCTTCAATACAAATGGCTTACTGGAATTACACAAACTTGGCATAAGGTAGAACATTACTCAAGGAAGTGTCCTTGCGTGGTCTAATGTAAATCCATTTAGTATTTTTCAAGAAATTAGCTTTAAAAAGTGTTCAGTTATGGCATGAAGAGCATAACTATTAGAGAAATCTGGACTGTTAAATCTTGGAGTTAAAGTAACCTTATTTCTCTGACCTCTGTAGATCCAAAATTAAAAAAATCTTCAAATCGATTGGATGAGATAGTTTTCTCTTCTCTTGTCCCTTTTGTGTCAGTAAACTCTAATTGTGTACACGGAACTAAAGCACTCTGATTACTCTGCGCAATAGTAGGAAAGATTTTGCCATTACCAAGTGTGGGGACTCAGCACCTGTACCTTGAAAAAACAGGAAAGGGCACATAAAGGGCTGGGGATTACACACTGACCCCCAGGTCTGTATTGGGAGGGTGTTATGAATAAAAACAAAAAAAATGCTGATTTTCCTATAGAGCTCAATGATCCCGGGGCAGAGTTTGTGGCCCCCAAAATACACAAATCCTGTCTTGGGGGCACAAACCTATTACAAGCTTCATGGGCATAGGACTGCACACCCATGGCAAGCTTCATGGACCCACGTCAATGGCTTTGGAGCCAGGTTGACAGGATCAATTAAGGATCAAAGTAAGGTCTGTAAGCCCATGAAGGTTTGCAAAACCTTTTTCTTTCAAAACAGGGCTTTTGTGGGTTGGCAGCTGTAATGTTGGGGGCTCATGGTGGGGTTGGCACAGGGCCTCGCCAAAGGCTAGGTGCTGTAGCAAACTGCCACCGTGCACAGCAGAAGGCAGTGCACTGTGGAGGTTGGGTGCTCATGACAGGCTGGCATTCAGCCTGGCCTATGATCAACCCTTACTGCAGGTTGGGAAGAAGGCCCGGCCAAAGGCTGGGGCCTGTTGTTAACCTAGACAGTGCACAGCCTTTTAGTTGCCTGTGGTGGTTTGGGCACAGGTCTTGGCTACAGGTGCAGGACTCCAAAGGCCCACTTAGTTCCTCCCCATGAATGGAATACAGGATCTGGCACACCTGTATACATTTGTATACATAAAAAAACATACGTAGATAGAAATGTAAAGTTACATACATAGGAAACACCATAACATTTTACCTTTCTTTAAACCAGTAAAGAAGGTTCTAAAAAGAACCACTTATTTTTGTGCTTTTCTGTGTTTCTGTGTTTTTTGTTATTTCGGGGGGAAACAAAACCAGGAAAAGTAGGTTTAAGGCACTAGTGCCCAAAAGAAAATAGAACAAAGATGAAGTGAGAAGTAGATTAACAGTTAAAAACTACTTCTTGCAGGATTTGTGATGAAGTACAACTTGACTGAGGCAAGCGCTCCTCTTCTGCTCGCAACAATGTATCACCTTCATAGGCACCATACAAAACTTTTGGATTGTTCAGAACCAAGAATGAATGACTTCCTGATGATATATTTTCATAACATCTCCTCAGCTTGGATGATATATTATGTGGTGATAAAAGATGTACCTTCCTCTTCAACATTTTATTCCTCTACATATTCTCAGCAAGAAACAGTTTCTCATGCTGAGCATTATAATTCCTATGTAGTGGACTCTGTTTCCTCAGCTTTCTTGTCACACAGAGAGCAGGTTATGTTCTTCGACTGAATTTTCTTTTAACTAGATGAAATAGTGAAAACTTTTCAAACTATGGATTGTGGTAAATGTTATAGCCACAACCTCAAGTTCTTCTTGCTCTTTTACATTCGCTTCTTCTGGATTTCTTCTCTCCTGTTCTTTATGTACATAAGTAGAGAAAGTGTTTATTGCCCAAAAAACACAAAAACAGTGCAAAAACACAGTATAGTCTCCTTTGCTGCAGGGCAGTGCAATAACAAGGAATCCAACTAATTGGTATGAATACCCAAAAACTATGTAATTGGTGGTGAATAAATGCTCAGGAACTTGTCAAATCTCTGAAGTGAAACTAATCAAAAACTGGTATGTGGAGGGTCAAGGGGTGTTGTTTAACGACCTGTCATCTTATGCCCCAAATATCAAACTTACAATAACCACAGAAGGTGACCAGGTCAGGGGAGGTGTGTCGTCATGATGATGACTGAGGATCACAGGGTAGTGTGTATAGAAGAATAGAAAAGAGTCACTGATGGCTCTAAAACTCCCATCTGACCACCCTCAAGGCGGAATTTCATCATGTGGGAATTATAGATCGACTTAAGCACCGTCCAAACCCATAGGTAGTGGTGCGAAGGTAAATGTCGGTACATTGGCCATAATAGTGCTCAAAAAGATGCTTGCTGATAAAGTGCAGTGCTCAAAAAATAATGTGTGGATAAAATTGGCTACCTAGATCAAAAAGAAAATTTAATGAGAATGTCTAGGTGTCAAGAATAAAAACCCGTCTAGTTGTCAAAGCATGGGACAACATTATGGCGATGTGGAATGGTCAACATGTTTCAGCCGAGATGAGAAGTACTCCGGCTTTCGTCAGGACCTTGATAAACAATACGCTACTGCAACAAAAATAGTACCAAAGTGCAAAAAAACATTTAAAGAATGTATGAACATCAAGTTACTGTCTGGATACTGTTATATCTACCAGGAACTTGGAGCCCCAATGTCCACTGGAGACAGTCTGAGTTCTTCTCCCTGTCAAAGAAACAAAGATATACAGAAACTACTCATTTACACACATCAATCCTCATGACCACCCAGAGAACAAGCAAGACAAACAAATGATACTCACCCAGCATTGTGTGGGTGACGGCCTCTCCATCATTTACAGGAAATGCCTTTAAATGATGAAGCCATGATGCTTTTATGAAATGCGGGATGCAAATTATTGCCGCTTGGGTGTGTGTTTGTCTTGCTTGTTCTCTGGGTGGTCATGAGGATTGATGTGTGTAAATGAGTAGTTTCTGTATATCTTTGTTTCTTTGACAGGGAGAAGAACTCAGACTGTCTCCAGTGGACATTGGGGCTCCAAGTTCCTGGTAGATATAACAGTATCCAGACAGTAACTTGATGTTCATACATTCTTTAAATGTTTTTTTGCACTTTGGTACTATTTTTGTTGCAGTAGCGTATTGTTTATCAAGGTCCTGACGAAAGCCGGAGTACTTCTCATCTCGGCTGAAACATGTTGACCATTCCACATCGCCATAATGTTGTCCCATGCTTTGACAACTAGACGTGTTTTTATTCTTGACACCTAGACATTCTCATTAAATTTTCTTTTTGATCTAGGTAGCCAATTTTATCCACACATTATTTTTTGAGCACTGCACTTTATCAGCAAGCATCTTTTTGAGCACTATTATGGCCAATGTACCGACATTTACCTTCGCACCACTACCTATGGGTTTGGACGGTGCTTAAGTCGATCTATAATTCCCACATGATGAAATTCCGCCTTGAGGGTGGTCAGATGGGAGTTTTAGAGCCATCAGTGACTCTTTTCTATTCTTCTATACACACTACCCTGTGATCCTCAGTCATCATCATGACGACACACCTCCCCTGACCTGGTCACCTTCTGTGGTTATTGTAAAAATCTCTGAAGTGGTCAAAAGGATTTGCAGATCAACTACAAACACACAAAAATAGGCATTGGTGGGACAAGCATACTCTGGTACCTGATACCACAAAACTTGCAGGACTTACAAAATGCGAAAATCTAAATGTAACAATTCAATTGAGAATTTAGGGCCTAGATGTATCAACCTTTTGTTTGTCGCAAATGGTGCGAATCGCAGAAATTCCCCGTTTGCGACAAGAAAATAGAAATTCAAGATGTATTTACTTTTTCGCATCGCAATATTAGAATTCGCATCATTTGCGTTTTCTTATTTGCGATTTCTCATGATTTGCGATTTTTTTTGCGATTCTCTATTTTGCATGTTTCGGCATTAGCGAATTTTGCAAATATGTATTCGTTAGTGTAGAAATCGCAGTAAGATGTATTAAGGAATCGCAATTTGCGAAAAATGAAAATTCACAAAATAAGAAATCGCTATTAACACTAACTTCTATCAGGTGGTAAACATTTTGAAAGTATAAAAAACAGTCCCAACTGATTTTTTGAACAGAACAATGGCTGCACTTTATCTGATAGCTAGAAGGCTGCGCATTCAAGCTCTTGCACAGAGGAGACAGAGGCAGGAGAGGATTTTCAGACTAAGGATTACCTTGTTTCAACAGACTGAAGAAGACATTTTTGAGAAATATAGACTGCTTCCACATACCATTTTGGACCTTATTGCGGAATTAAAGCCTTTTTTGGAGCATAAGACACACAGAACCCATTCAATACCTACTCATGTGCAGGTTCTGTGTTCCCTGCATCTTCTGGCTTCAGGATCTTTTCAAAGGGTGATTGCTGAGGTTGGAGGAGTGTCTCAGAGTGCTTTTTCACGATTTTTTAGAGATTTTCTGGATGCAATGATGAGTAGGTTGCACCATCATATTTACCTCTCCAGCATACAACAAGATATCCAAATTACTACATTTGATTTTTATCAAATTGCTCATTTTCCACATGTAATTGGATGCATAGATGGAACACATATTGCCATTACTCCTCCTGCTGCAACTGAATATGTTTATAGAAATAGAAAAACTTACCACTCTTTAAACATTCAAATGGTGTGTAATGCAAAGTATGTCATTACTGACATAGTGGCAAAGTACCCAGGAAGCACTCATGACTCATACATGTTTAGACACAGTGGATTACATGGACGTTTGAGTGCTGGGCAATTTGGACATGGATTTCTTCTAGGTAAGTGCATTTCTCAATTACATAATCCAGAATCTAAATGGCAATCACTTGCTTTTCTAAAAGTAAACTATTTCTCATTTTAATATGTCGGAGACAGTGCATATGCTGTACATGACTTCATTTTGACCCCATACCTCAATCCTACACATGTTCATGAAAGGAGATACAATAAGGCACACCGCTCTACACGTGGAGTTATTGAAAGAACTTTTGGAATTTTGAAAAACAGATTTAGAAGAATTCATAAAAGTGGAGGATCTTTGCAATATAAACCATCCTTGTGTTGCAAAATAATCACAAGTTGTGCAATGTTACATAACATGGCAATTAGAAAAGGAACAGAATGTGAAGTAAGTGACCCTGAATCTTCAGACAATGATGATGTACCTCCCGCAAGAAGATGCGCTAAAGGGTTAGGAGCTGTGGCAGGTCGTCAAAGACGTGCAGAAATCACAAACGATTATTTCTAGGTAAGAATAAAAAGCATGACAACTGTGTTTAGGTTTCAAAACGTTTACTTCTTTTAAAGAACAAATTAAGAAACATCTTTAAATCTGAAACCTGTTACT
This sequence comes from Lissotriton helveticus, assembly GCF_964261635.1. Classification (NCBI taxonomy): domain Eukaryota; kingdom Metazoa; phylum Chordata; class Amphibia; order Caudata; family Salamandridae; genus Lissotriton; species Lissotriton helveticus. The sequence continues at coordinate 1,628,276,754 of NC_136063.1, read as the reverse complement.
CCACAGGACACACATTACTAACTGTGTGATCAAAGTTAGTTAAATGCTATTTAACTGTTACACTTTTTTAAAAAGAATCTACTTTTTGCCCTGCCTGCTGCTTCTGCGTTGCCCTGGGCCAGTTCTCCTCACAGATGTTTGTTGGGTGACATGGCTCTCACTCCTGCGGTCACTTGTGTCTGATGTTGGTTTTGGGTTACTGCTACTCCTACTTCCCCTGTCCTCTGTTTCAATGGGCTGAAAGAATGCACTAGCACCTGTGTTACTGGTCTTAAGTAATTCAAAAGCATTTGAAACTTTGTCAAGGCCTTTGGCAACATTCCTGGAGCATTCACTCACCATGCGTTGCATTGAAATACTGCGCCTATTGCTCTGTGCTGTCACAGTACACAGTCTATTGATTGCGGAGTAGTATTTTTGCATTCTAATATCCTGTCTGCGTGAAGCCCTCACTCTGTTTGTCTCAGACTTCTCAAATGCTACACAAAGTCTATCCATAGAGTCAGCCATGCGCCTCATTCCATCACCCATGCTAGCATTGCTCTTATTTAATTTGCACAGTTGTACATTAATGGATCTTAAAGCCTTGTGCTGCTTCTCTTGCACTTTGAGCATGTTCTGCTCCAACACTTGAAAAACATTTGCGATGTCTGTAACTTTGCCCCTGTTAAGTCTGGCAGCATTTAAAGAGTAAGCTCTTCTTCTAGTAGAATCATTAACATTTTCCAAATGTCCAACTTCATGTACTGACTCAAGTGCACTATGTCTTGACCCCTCAGGTTCTTCATCTGTATCCAGGAAAGGTTGTAAAGGAGCTACAGCTCTTCTTTTGGATCTCACAATACAAATGGATTCCTCATCCTCATTACAATTAAGTTCCCCTGATGTTATATTATGTTCTTTTTTTTTTTTGAAAACTTTTTTATTGAATGTAAAGAACAAGAAAATAGAAAAACAAAAGAAAACAAGGCAGTCCAGTACAAGCATGTCATCATGTGGTTATGCGGGGGGGGGGGTACAAACGTAAAGCTAACAGTATCGCATTCAATATATACTGTGGGATGAGGGGGGAAGAGAAGGAGAACAGAAACAATCAATATATCTATACTTCTGCGGAAGAAACATCAGGTTGGGAGGAAGACAAGTCGGTATCAAATTCCGAAAGGGGGGGGGTACATATATCTCCACGATACGCGTTCCATTGAGTCCAAATCTTCCCCCACTTGCCAGGTCTGCCCCGGGAGACATACACAGTCTTTTCACGAAACATGGACCAGTCCATGTTCTGTTGCCATGCCAGAACCGTAGGAGGCCTCTGAGCGCCCCAAAGCTGGGCAATGTCACGCTTGGCTATCATGTTACCCAGTGTCACCCATCGAAGCTGCGCTTGGGTACAATCATTCGGTTCCCAAACATTCAACAAGCATCTCCGCGCTTCAGGCTTCAACAGCACACCCATAACCTCACTCATTACATCATGCACGCAATTCCAATAGTGTAGTACAGCAGGGCATTCCCAAATGATATGTAGGAACGTGGCCACCATACCGCAACCACGTCTGCACAATCCATCCGCCGAGAATCCCATGCGCACCAGACGCGGACCAGTCACATATACCCTATGAAGAATTTTGAGCTGGACAAATCGAAGGCGTGCCGGAATAGCTACCTCCTTAGGAGAAGAGAGCGCAGCCTGCCAGTCCTCATCATCCAGCTCCAGACCATCACTAGTCCACAACTCCCGAAGGCTATCCAATAGATCAATCCTAATATTGATTAACTTTTTATAAATGAGGGAGATCGTGCTATCAGGGACATGCCCATCCAGTATCCGATCCTCAAGCGGGGACGCTTCCGGAACATCCGAGCCCAGGGGGAAAACAGACAGGACCGCGTGTCGGACCTGCGCATATCTAAAAGATTCTCTATCATTCAGCCCATATTCAACTTTCATTTCATCAAACGACTTGATCCTACCCTTGATCCATACATCATCAACCTTGCTGATCCCAATCATGTCCCATCGATCAAACCCCTTCGACCGCCAGAGGGAGCCGAGTTTATCCGAGGCATAAAGCGGCGTGGCACGGGTCAACTTATCAGCCCAGCCTGTAGCAGACGTGGCCCGATGCCACACCTGCACAACTGTTTTAGTGGGCCCCGTAAGTGACCCGACGGTCAACTTCGCATACAGAGCCCTGTTGTAGTCACCACCGGGCAACAACCATTTATCCATCGCAAAGGCCGGATTTGGCGAAGGAGTGTAGGTGCCATGATTGATGGCCCCCAGCTGAGAGGCCCAGTAGTAGTGACGGATGTCAGGTAGAGCGATGCCGCCATCGTACCACGGGAGTGTAAGCTTCGAAAGGGCAATGCGAGACCGCCCCCCCCATAGCAACTGCCTCTGGAAGCCCTCAATCTCCCGAAAATAGCTAGCCGGTACAACATCGAGCGTATTCTGAAGCGCATAGAGAAATCGGGGGAGCGACATCATCTTAAACAACGCTGCTCGTCCCAGAGGAGAGAGAGGAAGCCGACTCCACGTTCCAACATCCGCACGGAGGCGCTGGAGGGGGGGCAGCAAATTGCGTTTATATCGAAGTGCGGGGTCCAAGGTAATAAAGATCCCCAGATACCTAAAACCCTCCAGCGCCACCGAGATGGGACAGCCACGTGGCAAAAGTGGAGCGTCACCGGAAAGAACATAAATACAGGATTTTGACCAGTTGATAACTAGACCGGAGTTTTTATGAAAGGAAGTCAAAACATCAAAAAGGACGATTAACGACTTACGAGGTGACGTAAGGTACAAGAGTATATCATCTGCGTACAGAGATATCCGATCCTCAAAGTCCAGGGACCATCTAATTCCCCTCAAGGACGGTTCCCACCTCAACCAAGCCGCCAGTGGTTCCAGAGCTAGGGCAAACAAGAGCGGGGACAAAGGACAACCCTGGCGTGTCCCCCTACCAAGAGCAAAGGGGGTCGAGGCCCGCCCATTCACCACCACCCTGGCTAAGGGGTCAGCATAAAGCAATTGCACCCAGCGAATAAAGGCGGGTCCAAAACCGAATTTACTGAGGACCGCCCAAAGATAAGGCCACTCGATCGTGTCAAACGCCATGGTGGCGTCCAAGGACGCCAAGATGGCCGGCTCCCGCAGAGTCCCCGGTCTCGCGAGGACTCCATGCAGTCGCCGAAGGTTAAGTGCCGTGTTTCGGTGCGGTATAAAGCCGGACTGGTCCGGGTGAACCAGATCGCCTATAACAGACACCAAACGATTAGCAAGGACTTTGGCTAGGATCTTAGGTTCAGCATTGATCAGGGAAATAGGTCTAAAGGATTCACAACGGTCACGCGGCTTACCCTCCTTATGGATAACTACTATGGAGGCCAGTCTCTGGTCAGGAGGAAGAAACCCCTCTTCCAGTGACTCCAAGAACATCGATCGGAGATACGGCGCCAGTACATCCGTTATATTATGTTCTTGAGAAGATTGGCCTTCAAAAACATCATTGGAATGTTCAACATGGTCTGAGAATGAAAAGAGAGGCACATGAGATGGTTGTCTGTCTGTATGTCTGTTTTATTACCATTAAAAACTGCAAACAACCAATGCACTCCTTTGGTGTGTCTATTTACTATTAATTATTTCTCAAATTATTGCATAAGTGTATTAATGTCAAATAATTTGTAAATTTCAAAACTTACACACACATGGCTTGGTTTCGGCACGACCAGGGCAAGTACACATAGCCTGGCAGATACAACCTCGACCTGGGCTGATAGGCAAGGAATAGTAAATGCAGCCCCAATCTGGGCAAGTAAATACATCTAGATAGATGCAGCCCACCTTGGGCTAATGTTGGGATGTAGATACACTTTGTGTGGTTCTCACCAGCAACCACAGAGAGTCTGTGAGACCCTGTGTAACATGGGTCTCTCCTAGCTTTGGTCTCTCTGGCATTCAGTTTCTTCTGGCTGCTCCTCAGTCCAGGAACACTCTGGCTTTCACTTTGTGGTCAGATTTTCCTCTTGCAGAGTCAGGAAGACTCTTTACATCACTTTACAGGCAGGCTTCTAGGCATTAGGAAGATCCTCAGCTCCTCCAATAGAAAGTGTATATTCTTGTGATTTTCCCTCACCTCTGGGAGACTGGCTGTCAGGAAGACAGAATTCCAGGTTGCACAGCAGTTCTTTGAGGCTTGAGACTACCCAGCGGTAGTCTAGCCCAGCCGTAGGCAATTATTCATGTGGTCAGTGCGCTACAGAACCCTCTGGGCTAGACTAAGCCTTGGAGCCTTGTCCCACATATGTTGGTGCCAATCTATTAAAGGCGACTTTCAGTTCAGGTATATGCATCTGTAACCATGCGATCTATTAGCTCAGATGTTTAAGTCCCTTTTTCCAATGAACTTGGCTTCCTAAAACTATTTGAAGGAATAGGCTAGTCCACTAATTTCCTTATTCTTGGAGCCTTTGAATTTATGAATAAGCTCCTACGAATATAATCCAGCAACTCCTCTGGATCTTCAATTTACCGAAGTTATTTTCTGGGAGGTCTCCATACGATCGTTTTACTTTCGGTTGGGGCCACCTTAACAATAGATGTTTTATTGAAATCGGGACGGAAACTCATAGAATTACCATTTGTCCTGATGATGACCATTTAGTTTTACTATGGTTGAAACGCCGTCAACGCACAAATGTGGCCGAAAATTGAAGAGGACGCATTGTTTGCTTTCTGTTGTTTTAGTTTTGTCCTGAACTTCTGACTTTTGTAAACCTTTCTCCTCAGCCACTTGTTTGTCTACACTTTGCACTGTTTCTTGGTCTTGTTTTGTGTATTATGTAGAGCGCCTTTTTGTCACATATGTTTACAGATTGGTCTATTTATTATTGTTAAAAACATTTTCTATGAATTGTATACGTTCACACATGGGTTTTTCTCTTTTCTTCTTTCTCTTCTGTTTCTTCAATGAAAACATGTTTCTCTTACATCTTTTCATATTTCTCACACTAGAATGTTTTTTTAGGCCTTTAAGAATTGGATGCATGTATTGTGTCAACTTGAACCCTTGTTAGGATTCCCTGTATTGTTTGCCCATGGTTTTCAGGGCTGCCCCTGTTGTTGACAATTATGACCTAATACTCAGCATTTTAGTTGTTGCTTTTTGTATTAGTCTCTTGACAAACACCCTTTAAGATATACACACAGATGATATGTTACAAATCAAATTAGGACAACACAAATGTGTGGATTGATATTTCCACAGTAGCAAAAAAGATAACAAAATAGCTGAAGTGAATTTAGATTATAAACACTGAACATTGCAGTTGTGTTTGGATTTTGCTAATCGTTTGCATTGACCAGGTCTTTTGCCACATCTCCATTCGAGGTTCTAAAATAATTTTTTTAGCAGTAATATTTCTCCAAGTTCCTTGTTCTTGCTCTTTGCAAAGGTTATAAAGATTCCCAGTTTACCTTGCTGAATCAATGGTTTTTCACCCTTCAAGTAATTATCACATCATAGTGAGACAATATTCCCTTTAACCCCTTGCGTGCGCGTGACGGCCGAGAGCCGTCAAGCGTCACAGTGGGCGTTTGCGGAGTACGGCCCCCGGCCATCCGAACCCTGCCCACTCATTAAAACCCCTGCACTGCGGTGGAATTGTTGCTGCGGTCAAGGGGTTAATCAAACCACCCAAACTGGAGGCTGTAGGCAAATCTTTCCTCTGTAACTCCTCTTGAAATACTTTTTATGCACAATGGCAATATTTGCTGGATTTGTCTGTGTAAGATTATGATTAGCAAAGCTTTCCTATTCTCAGTGCAATGCACAGAGAAAGAACAATGAGGGGCATATTTACAAGCCCTCAGTGCCACCAGCGATACAGAAAAGGGGGTGGTGATGAACAGAGTGTCTGAATTGAGCAGACCACTCTTACCCAGTCCAAAGATCAGGGCTTGATCCATCACCGTTATTTATCTCACTGCCCCATCCCAGCTCAGAACCTGGCTATATGCAAATTAGTCTGTCCCTGGCCCAGTGCATCATGGGAACAGGGCAGACCAAACTACCAAGCCAATTCTTCACCAGAAAGGAGACAAGCTACCGGGGACCGGTTTCTGGCATTTCAGCCTCTTCGGCCCGGCTTGCTTGAATCCTGATGGAGCAGTGAGAAAGGGACTCATGTCTGAGTATACCCTGCCACACCTATAGTGGCCAAAAACGATACAGAAAAGGGGGTGGTGATGAACAGAGTGTCTGAATTGAGCAGACCACTCTTACCCAGTCCAAAGATCAGGGCTTGATCCATCACCGTTATTTATCTCACTGCCCCATCCCAGCTCAGAACCTGGCTATATGCAAATTAGTCTGTCCCTGGCCCAGTGCATCATGGGAACAGGGCAGACCAAACTACCAAGCCAATTCTTCACCAGAAAGGAGACAAGCTACCGGGGACCGGTTTCTGGCATTTCAGCCTCTTCGGCCCGGCTTGCTTGAATCCTGATGGAGCAGTGAGAAAGGGACTCATGTCTGAGTATACCCTGCCACACCTATAGTGGCCAAAAACGATACAGAAAAGGGGGTGGTGATGAACAGAGTGTCTGAATTGAGCAGACCACTCTTACCCAGTCCAAAGATCAGGGCTTGATCCATCACCGTTATTTATCTCACTGCCCCATCCCAGCTCAGAACCTGGCTATATGCAAATTAGTCTGTCCCTGGCCCAGTGCATCATGGGAACAGGGCAGACCAAACTACCAAGCCAATTCTTCACCAGAAAGGAGACAAGCTACCGGGGACCGGTTTCTGGCATTTCAGCCTCTTCGGCCCGGCTTGCTTGAATCCTGATGGAGCAGTGAGAAAGGGACTCATGTCTGAGTATACCCTGCCACACCTATAGTGGCCAAAAACGATACAGAAAAGGGGGTGGTGATGAACAGAGTGTCTGAATTGAGCAGACCACTCTTACCCAGTCCAAAGATCAGGGCTTGATCCATCACCGTTATTTATCTCACTGCCCCATCCCAGCTCAGAACCTGGCTATATGCAAATTAGTCTGTCCCTGGCCCAGTGCATCATGGGAACAGGGCAGACCAAACTACCAAGCCAATTCTTCACCAGAAAGGAGACAAGCTACCGGGGACCGGTTTCTGGCATTTCAGCCTCTTCGGCCCGGCTTGCTTGAATCCTGATGGAGCAGTGAGAAAGGGACTCATGTCTGAGTATACCCTGCCACACCTATAGTGGCCAAAAACGATACAGAAAAGGGGGTGGTGATGAACAGAGTGTCTGAATTGAGCAGACCACTCTTACCCAGTCCAAAGATCAGGGCTTGATCCATCACCGTTATTTATCTCACTGCCCCATCCCAGCTCAGAACCTGGCTATATGCAAATTAGTCTGTCCCTGGCCCAGTGCATCATGGGAACAGGGCAGACCAAACTACCAAGCCAATTCTTCACCAGAAAGGAGACAAGCTACCGGGGACCGGTTTCTGGCATTTCAGCCTCTTCGGCCCGGCTTGCTTGAATCCTGATGGAGCAGTGAGAAAGGGACTCATGTCTGAGTATACCCTGCCACACCTATAGTGGCCAAAAACGATACAGAAAAGGGGGTGGTGATGAACAGAGTGTCTGAATTGAGCAGACCACTCTTACCCAGTCCAAAGATCAGGGCTTGATCCATCACCGTTATTTATCTCACTGCCCCATCCCAGCTCAGAACCTGGCTATATGCAAATTAGTCTGTCCCTGGCCCAGTGCATCATGGGAACAGGGCAGACCAAACTACCAAGCCAATTCTTCACCAGAAAGGAGACAAGCTACCGGGGACCGGTTTCTGGCATTTCAGCCTCTTCGGCCCGGCTTGCTTGAATCCTGATGGAGCAGTGAGAAAGGGACTCATGTCTGAGTATACCCTGCCACACCTATAGTGGCCAAAAACGATACAGAAAAGGGGGTGGTGATGAACAGAGTGTCTGAATTGAGCAGACCACTCTTACCCAGTCCAAAGATCAGGGCTTGATCCATCACCGTTATTTATCTCACTGCCCCATCCCAGCTCAGAACCTGGCTATATGCAAATTAGTCTGTCCCTGGCCCAGTGCATCATGGGAACAGGGCAGACCAAACTACCAAGCCAATTCTTCACCAGAAAGGAGACAAGCTACCGGGGACCGGTTTCTGGCATTTCAGCCTCTTCGGCCCGGCTTGCTTGAATCCTGATGGAGCAGTGAGAAAGGGACTCATGTCTGAGTATACCCTGCCACACCTATAGTGGCCAAAAACGATACAGAAAAGGGGGTGGTGATGAACAGAGTGTCTGAATTGAGCAGACCACTCTTACCCAGTCCAAAGATCAGGGCTTGATCCATCACCGTTATTTATCTCACTGCCCCATCCCAGCTCAGAACCTGGCTATATGCAAATTAGTCTGTCCCTGGCCCAGTGCATCATGGGAACAGGGCAGACCAAACTACCAAGCCAATTCTTCACCAGAAAGGAGACAAGCTACCGGGGACCGGTTTCTGGCATTTCAGCCTCTTCGGCCCGGCTTGCTTGAATCCTGATGGAGCAGTGAGAAAGGGACTCATGTCTGAGTATACCCTGCCACACCTATAGTGGCCAAAAACGATACAGAAAAGGGGGTGGTGATGAACAGAGTGTCTGAATTGAGCAGACCACTCTTACCCAGTCCAAAGATCAGGGCTTGATCCATCACCGTTATTTATCTCACTGCCCCATCCCAGCTCAGAACCTGGCTATATGCAAATTAGTCTGTCCCTGGCCCAGTGCATCATGGGAACAGGGCAGACCAAACTACCAAGCCAATTCTTCACCAGAAAGGAGACAAGCTACCGGGGACCGGTTTCTGGCATTTCAGCCTCTTCGGCCCGGCTTGCTTGAATCCTGATGGAGCAGTGAGAAAGGGACTCATGTCTGAGTATACCCTGCCACACCTATAGTGGCCAAAAACGATACAGAAAAGGGGGTGGTGATGAACAGAGTGTCTGAATTGAGCAGACCACTCTTACCCAGTCCAAAGATCAGGGCTTGATCCATCACCGTTATTTATCTCACTGCCCCATCCCAGCTCAGAACCTGGCTATATGCAAATTAGTCTGTCCCTGGCCCAGTGCATCATGGGAACAGGGCAGACCAAACTACCAAGCCAATTCTTCACCAGAAAGGAGACAAGCTACCGGGGACCGGTTTCTGGCATTTCAGCCTCTTCGGCCCGGCTGATGGTGCAATGAGCTAAAAAACGGTGTTGGATCTAGCCCTGATCTCTTGACTGGGTGAGAGTACTCTGCTTAATTCAGAGACTCTGTCCATCACCACCCCTTGTTGTAAATAATTTTGTCCACCCTAAGCGTGGAAGGGTATACTCAGATGTGAGTCCCTTGCTCATTGCACCATCAGGATTCAAGCAAGCCGGGCCGAAGACGCCTGAAATGGCAGAAACCGGTCCCTGGAAGCTTGTTTCCTTCCCAGTGTAAGAATTGGCTTTTGTAGTCTGGTCTACCCTGTTCCCATGATGCACTGGGCCAGGGACAGACTAATTTGCATACAGCCAGGTTCTGAAACTGGGATGGTGCAATGAGCTAAAAAACGGTGTTGGATCTAGCCCTGATCTCTTGACTGGGTGAGAGTACTCTGCTTAATTCAGAGACTCTGTCCATCACCACCCCTTGTTGTAAATAATTTTGTCCACCCTAAGCGTGGAAGGGTATACTCAGATGTGAGTCCCTTGCTCATTGCACCATCAGGATTCAAGCAAGCCGGGCCGAAGACGCCTGAAATGGCAGAAACCGGTCCCCGGAAGCTTGTTTCCTTCCCAGTGTAAGAATTGGCTTTTGTAGTCTGGTCTACCCTGTTCCCATGATGCACTGGGCCAGGGACAGACTAATTTGCATACAGCCAGGTTCTGAAACTGGGATGGTGCAATGAGCTAAAAAAACGGTGTTGGATCTAGCCCTGATCTCTTGACTGGGTGAGAGTACTCTGCTTAATTCAGAGACTCTGTCCATCACCACCCCTTGTTGTAAATAATTTTGTCCACCCTAAGCGTGGAAGGGTATACTCAGATGTGAGTCCCTTGCTCATTGCACCATCAGGATTCAAGCAAGCCGGGCCGAAGACGCCTGAAATGGCAGAAACCGGTCCCCGGAAGCTTGTTTCCTTCCCAGTGTAAGAATTGGCTTTTGTAGTCTGGTCTACCCTGTTCCCATGATGCACTGGGCCAGGGACAGACTAATTTGCATACAGCCAGGTTCTGAAACTGGGATGGTGCAATGAGCTAAAAAACGGTGTTGGATCTAGCCCTGATCTCTTGACTGGGTGAGAGTACTCTGCTTAATTCAGAGACTCTGTCCATCACCACCCCTTGTTGTAAATAATTTTGTCCACCCTAAGCGTGGAAGGGTATACTCAGATGTGAGTCCCTTGCTCATTGCACCATCAGGATTCAAGCAAGCCGGGCCGAAGACGCCTGAAATGGCAGAAACCGGTCCCCGGAAGCTTGTTTCCTTCCCAGTGTAGGAATTGGCTTTTGTAGTCTGGTCTACCCTGTTCCCATGATGCACTGGGCCAGGGACAGACTAATTTGCATACAGCCAGGTTCTGAAACTGGGATGGTGCAATGAGCTAAAAAACGGTGTTGGATCTAGCCCTGATCTCTTGACTGGGTGAGAGTACTCTGCTTAATTCAGAGACTCTGTCCATCACCACCCCTTGTTGTAAATAATTTTGTCCACCCTAAGCGTGGAAGGGTATACTCAGATGTGAGTCCCTTGCTCATTGCACCATCAGGATTCAAGCAAGCCGGGCCGAAGACGCCTGAAATGGCAGAAACCGGTCCCCGGAAGCTTTTTTCCTTCCCAGTGTAAGAATTGGCTTTTGTAGTCTGGTCTACCCTGTTCCCATGATGCACTGGGCCAGGGACAGACTAATTTGCATACAGCCAGGTTCTGAAACTGGGATGGTGCAATGAGCTAAAAAACGGTGTTGGATCTAGCCCTGATCTCTTGACTGGGTGAGAGTACTCTGCTTAATTCAGAGACTCTGTCCATCACCACCCCTTGTTGTAAATAATTTTGTCCACCCTAAGCGTGGAAGGGTATACTCAGATGTGAGTCCCTTGCTCATTGCACCATCAGGATTCAAGCAAGCCGGGCCGAAGACGCCTGAAATGGCAGAAACCGGTCCCCGGAAGCTTGTTTCCTTCCCAGTGTAAGAATTGGCTTTTGTAGTCTGGTCTACCCTGTTCCCATGATGCACTGGGCCAGGGACAGACTAATTTGCATACAGCCAGGTTCTGAAACTGGGATGGTGCAATGAGCTAAAAAACGGTGTTGGATCTAGCCCTGATCTCTTGACTGGGTGAGAGTACTCTGCTTAATTCAGAGACTCTGTCCATCACCACCCCTTGTTGTAAATAATTTTGTCCACCCTAAGCGTGGAAGGGTATACTCAGATGTGAGTCCCTTGCTCATTGCACCATCAGGATTCAAGCAAGCCGGGCCGAAGACGCCTGAAATGGCAGAAACCGGTCCCCGGAAGCTTGTTTCCTTCCCAGTGTAAGAATTGGCTTTTGTAGTCTGGTCTACCCTGTTCCCATGATGCACTGGGCCAGGGACAGACTAATTTGCATACAGCCAGGTTCTGAAACTGGGATGGTGCAATGAGCTAAAAAACGGTGTTGGATCTAGCCCTTATCTCTTGACTGGGTGAGAGTACTCTGCTTAATTCAGAGACTCTGTCCATCACCACCCCTTGTTGTAAATAATTTTGTCCACCCTAAGCGTGGAAGGGTATACTCAGATGTGAGTCCCTTGCTCATTGCACCATCAGGATTCAAGCAAGCCGGGCCGAAGACGCCTGAAATGGCAGAAACCGGTCCCCGGAAGCTTGTTTCCTTCCCAGTGTAAGAATTGGCTTTTGTAGTCTGGTCTACCCTGTTCCCATGATGCACTGGGCCAGGGACAGACTAATTTGCATACAGCCAGGTTCTGAAACTGGGATGGTGCAATGAGCTAAAAAACGGTGTTGGATCTAGCCCTGATCTCTTGACTGGGTGAGAGTACTCTGCTTAATTCAGAGACTCTGTCCATCACCACCCCTTGTTGTAAATAATTTTGTCCACCCTAAGCGTGGAAGGGTATACTCAGATGTGAGTCCCTTGCTCATTGCACCATCAGGATTCAAGCAAGCCGGGCCGAAGACGCCTGAAATGGCAGAAACCGGTCCCCGGAAGCTTGTTTCCTTCCCAGTGTAAGAATTGGCTTTTGTAGTCTGGTCTACCCTGTTCCCATGATGCACTGGGCCAGGGACAGACTAATTTGCATACAGCCAGGTTCTGAAACTGGGATGGTGCAATGAGCTAAAAAACGGTGTTGGATCTAGCCCTGATCTCTTGACTGGGTGAGAGTACTCTGCTTAATTCAGAGACTCTGTCCATCACCACCCCTTGTTGTAAATAATTTTGTCCACCCTAAGCGTGGAAGGGTATACTCAGATGTGAGTCCCTTGCTCATTGCACCATCAGGATTCAAGCAAGCCGGGCCGAAGACGCCTGAAATGGCAGAAACCGGTCCCCGGAAGCTTGTTTCCTTCCCAGTGTAAGAATTGGCTTTTGTAGTCTGGTCTACCCTGTTCCCATGATGCACTGGGCCAGGGACAGACTAATTTGCATACAGCCAGGTTCTGAAACTGGGATGGTGCAATGAGCTAAAAAACGGTGTTGGATCTAGCCCTGATCTCTTGACTGGGTGAGAGTACTCTGCTTAATTCAGAGACTCTGTCCATCACCACCCCTTGTTGTAAATAATTTTGTCCACCCTAAGCGTGGAAGGGTATACTCAGATGTGAGTCCCTTGCTCATTGCACCATCAGGATTCAAGCAAGCCGGGCCGAAGACGCCTGAAATGGCAGAAACCGGTCCCCGGAAGCTTGTTTCCTTCCCAGTGTAAGAATTGGCTTTTGTAGTCTGGTCTACCCTGTTCCCATGATGCACTGGGCCAGGGACAGACTAATTTGCATACAGCCAGGTTCTGAAACTGGGATGGTGCAATGAGCTAAAAAACGGTGTTGGATCTAGCCCTGATCTCTTGACTGGGTGAGAGTACTCTGCTTAATTCAGAGACTCTGTCCATCACCACCCCTTGTTGTAAATAATTTTGTCCACCCTAAGCGTGGAAGGGTATACTCAGATGTGAGTCCCTTGCTCATTGCACCATCAGGATTCAAGCAAGCCGGGCCGAAGACGCCTGAAATGGCAGAAACCGGTCCCCGGAAGCTTGTTTCCTTCCCAGTGTAAGAATTGGCTTTTGTAGTCTGGTCTACCCTGTTCCCATGATGCACTGGGCCAGGGACAGACTAATTTGCATACAGCCAGGTTCTGAAACTGGGATGGTGCAATGAGCTAAAAAACGGTGTTGGATCTAGCCCTGATCTCTTGACTGGGTGAGAGTACTCTGCTTAATTCAGAGACTCTGTCCATCACCACCCCTTGTTGTAAATAATTTTGTCCACCCTAAGCGTGGAAGGGTATACTCAGATGTGAGTCCCTTGCTCATTGCACCATCAGGATTCAAGCAAGCCGGGCCGAAGACGCCTGAAATGGCAGAAACCGGTCCCCGGAAGCTTGTTTCCTTCCCAGTGTAAGAATTGGCTTTTGTAGTCTGGTCTACCCTGTTCCCATGATGCACTGGGCCAGGGACAGACTAATTTGCATACAGCCAGGTTCTGAAACTGGGATGGTGCAATGAGCTAAAAAACGGTGTTGGATCTAGCCCTGATCTCTTGACTGGGTGAGAGTACTCTGCTTAATTCAGAGACTCTGTCCATCACCACCCCTTGTTGTAAATAATTTTGTCCACCCTAAGCGTGGAAGGGTATACTCAGATGTGAGTCCCTTGCTCATTGCACCATCAGGATTCAAGCAAGCCGGGCCGAAGACGCCTGAAATGGCAGAAACCGGTCCCGGGAAGCTTGTTTCCTTCCCAGTGTAAGAATTGGCTTTTGTAGTCTGGTCTACCCTGTTCCCATGATGCACTGGGCCAGGGACAGACTAATTTGCATACAGCCAGGTTCTGAAACTGGGATGGTGCAATGAGCTAAAAAACGGTGTTGGATCTAGCCCTGATCTCTTGACTGGGTGAGAGTACTCTGCTTAATTCAGAGACTCTGTCCATCACCACCCCTTGTTGTAAATAATTTTGTCCACCCTAAGCGTGGAAGGGTATACTCAGATGTGAGTCCCTTGCTCATTGCACCATCAGGATTCAAGCAAGCCGGGCCGAAGACGCCTGAAATGGCAGAAACCGGTCCCCGGAAGCTTGTTTCCCTCCCAGTGTAAGAATTGGCTTTTGTAGTCTGGTCTACCCTGTTCCCATGATGCACTGGGCCAGGGACAGACTAATTTGCATACAGCCAGGTTCTGAAACTGGGATGGTGCAATGAGCTAAAAAACGGTGTTGGATCTAGCCCTGATCTCTTGACTGGGTGAGAGTACTCTGCTTAATTCAGAGACTCTGTCCATCACCACCCCTTGTTGTAAATAATTTTGTCCACCCTAAGCGTGGAAGGGTATACTCAGATGTGAGTCCCTTGCTCATTGCACCATCAGGATTCAAGCAAGCCGGGCCGAAGACGCCTGAAATGGCAGAAACCGGTCCCCGGAAGCTTGTTTCCTTCCCAGTGTAAGAATTGGCTTTTGTAGTCTGGTCTACCCTGTTCCCATGATGCACTGGGCCAGGGACAGACTAATTTGCATACAGCCAGGTTCTGAAACTGGGATGGTGCAATGAGCTAAAAAACGGTGTTGGATCTAGCCCTGATCTCTTGACTGGGTGAGAGTACTCTGCTTAATTCAGAGACTCTGTCCATCACCACCCCTTGTTGTAAATAATTTTGTCCACCCTAAGCGTGGAAGGGTATACTCAGATGTGAGTCCCTTGCTCATTGCACCATCAGGATTCAAGCAAGCCGGGCCGAAGACGCCTGAAATGGCAGAAACCGGTCCCCGGAAGCTTGTTTCCTTCCCAGTGTAAGAATTGGCTTTTGTAGTCTGGTCTACCCTGTTCCCATGATGCACTGGGCCAGGGACAGACTAATTTGCATACAGCCAGGTTCTGAAACTGGGATGGTGCAATGAGCTAAAAAACGGTGTTGGATCTAGCCCTGATCTCTTGACTGGGTGAGAGTACTCTGCTTAATTCAGAGACTCTGTCCATCACCACCCCTTGTTGTAAATAATTTTGTCCACCCTAAGCGTGGAAGGGTATACTCAGATGTGAGTCCCTTGCTCATTGCACCATCAGGATTCAAGCAAGCCGGGCCGAAGACGCCTGAAATGGCAGAAACCGGTCCCCGGAAGCTTGTTTCCTTCCCAGTGTAAGAATTGGCTTTTGTAGTCTGGTCTACCCTGTTCCCATGATGCACTGGGCCAGGGACAGACTAATTTGCATACAGCCAGGTTCTGAAACTGGGATGGTGCAATGAGCTAAAAAACGGTGTTGGATCTAGCCCTGATCTCTTGACTGGGTGAGAGTACTCTGCTTAATTCAGAGACTCTGTCCATCACCACCCCTTGTTGTAAATAATTTTGTCCACCCTAAGCGTGGAAGGGTATACTCAGATGTGAGTCCCTTGCTCATTGCACCATCAGGATTCAAGCAAGCCGGGCCGAAGACGCCTGAAATGGCAGAAACCGGTCCCCGGAAGCTTGTTTCCTTCCCAGTGTAAGAATTGGCTTTTGTAGTCTGGTCTACCCTGTTCCCATGATGCACTGGGCCAGGGACAGACTAATTTGCATACAGCCAGGTTCTGAAACTGGGATGGTGCAATGAGCTAAAAAACGGTGTTGGATCTAGCCCTGATCTCTTGACTGGGTGAGAGTACTCTGCTTAATTCAGAGACTCTGTCCATCACCACCCCTTGTTGTAAATAATTTTGTCCACCCTAAGCGTGGAAGGGTATACTCAGATGTGAGTCCCTTGCTCATTGCACCATCAGGATTCAAGCAAGCCGGGCCGAAGACGCCTGAAATGGCAGAAACCGGTCCCCGGAAGCTTGTTTCCTTCCCAGTGTAAGAATTGGCTTTTGTAGTCTGGTCTACCCTGTTCCCATGATGCACTGGGCCAGGGACAGACTAATTTGCATACAGCCAGGTTCTGAAACTGGGATGGTGCAATGAGCTAAAAAACGGTGTTGGATCTAGCCCTGATCTCTTGACTGGGTGAGAGTACTCTGCTTAATTCAGAGACTCTGTCCATCACCACCCCTTGTTGTAAATAATTTTGTCCACCCTAAGCGTGGAAGGGTATACTCAGATGTGAGTCCCTTGCTCATTGCACCATCAGGATTCAAGCAAGCCGGGCCGAAGACGCCTGAAATGGCAGAAACCGGTCCCCGGAAGCTTGTTTCCTTCCCAGTGTAAGAATTGGCTTTTGTAGTCTGGTCTACCCTGTTCCCATGATGCACTGGGCCAGGGACAGACTAATTTGCATACAGCCAGGTTCTGAAACTGGGATGGTGCAATGAGCTAAAAAACGGTGTTGGATCTAGCCCTGATCTCTTGACTGGGTGAGAGTACTCTGCTTAATTCAGAGACTCTGTCCATCACCACCCCTTGTTGTAAATAATTTTGTCCACCCTAAGCGTGGAAGGGTATACTCAGATGTGAGTCCCTTGCTCATTGCACCATCAGGATTCAAGCAAGCCGGGCCGAAGACGCCTGAAATGGCAGAAACCGGTCCCCGGAAGCTTGTTTCCTTCCCAGTGTAAGAATTGGCTTTTGTAGTCTGGTCTACCCTGTTCCCATGATGCACTGGGCCAGGGACAGACTAATTTGCATACAGCCAGGTTCTGAAACTGGGATGGTGCAATGAGCTAAAAAACGGTGTTGGATCTAGCCCTGATCTCTTGACTGGGTGAGAGTACTCTGCTTAATTCAGAGACTCTGTCCATCACCACCCCTTGTTGTAAATAATTTTGTCCACCCTAAGCGTGGAAGGGTATACTCAGATGTGAGTCCCTTGCTCATTGCACCATCAGGATTCAAGCAAGCCGGGCCGAAGACGCCTGAAATGGCAGAAACCGGTCCCCGGAAGCTTGTTTCCTTCCCAGTGTAAGAATTGGCTTTTGTAGTCTGGTCTACCCTGTTCCCATGATGCACTGGGCCAGGGACAGACTAATTTGCATACAGCCAGGTTCTGAAACTGGGATGGTGCAATGAGCTAAAAAACGGTGTTGGATCTAGCCCTGATCTCTTGACTGGGTGAGAGTACTCTGCTTAATTCAGAGACTCTGTCCATCACCACCCCTTGTTGTAAATAATTTTGTCCACCCTAAGCGTGGAAGGGTATACTCAGATGTGAGTCCCTTGCTCATTGCACCATCAGGATTCAAGCAAGCCGGGCCGAAGACGCCTGAAATGGCAGAAACCGGTCCCCGGAAGCTTGTTTCCTTCCCAGTGTAAGAATTGGCTTTTGTAGTCTGGTCTACCCTGTTCCCATGATGCACTGGGCCAGGGACAGACTAATTTGCATACAGCCAGGTTCTGAAACTGGGATGGTGCAATGAGCTAAAAAACGGTGTTGGATCTAGCCCTGATCTCTTGACTGGGTGAGAGTACTCTGCTTAATTCAGAGACTCTGTCCATCACCACCCCTTGTTGTAAATAACTCAGTGCCACCAGAGCATCACTTTTTTTGGCGCTCCGGTGACCAGCTCCATTTTCCATATTTACAAGGTGGTGCCGAGCCACTTTGACGCAGTCCTCTATGGCAAAGGGGCGTGCAGTGGGAGTTGCTGATGTCATTCCACCGCAACACCCATTGCTTTTTGTCGCTGCCCTAGATTTACAAAGCTGAGGCAGCTCCAAAAACTAACGCATGAAATAACAGGCATTAGAAAGTAATAATTTCTCCTCGTTTTTTGATCTTTCCTTTTGTGCTAGTCATTTTTGAGTAATTTACACTTTTGAAAGTGCTCAAAAATCGAAATTCAAAAGTGTAAATTATTCAAAAGTTTGTTATCTTTGTGACAAAATGTGTTGCATAAATGACTATTTGCATTCAGCTGTAATAAAGTAAAAATATGAGAAGCCCATCTTGACGTTAAAAAGCTTTCCACAGAACTTTGTTCACAAACCATCTTTTATCCACTTATTTTACCTTCAAGCGTCCATCAGGACTTTCTCTGTGCACTAACCCTCCTGCTTATTTCGCCAACCTCGCACTGAGGGGGAGAGGGTAGAAAGGGTTTGGCTGTACTTGCTCCCACATATAAGTTATCCAAACAGGGGAGGATGTTTACACACATGTTAATAGACAGACAGAATTGAAAGAGATGTTGAAAGTAGATTACAAATGTTCCTATTTTACACCACAGTAACACCAATTGCCAGAGAGTCCCTTTAGAGGGTTGAAGGGGGTGATAGGAAATCAGAGATGGGGGGCAGCTTTTAAATTAGAACAGCTGACATCTTTGCACATCAGCCTCCAGGAACCCACCCCAAAAAAGAATGTAATACAAAAGCTACTTAATAATATGATATTTACCAGTTTTTAGTGGCTGGGATAAAGTTTAATTTCAGCTGTGTACGTCCTCCTCAATATTATGAATTGTGCATGATACACTTGACTTTGAATTGTTGGAAGGAAAATAGGTGAACGAACATTAAACAACATAATGTTTGGCTTATTTAGAACATAATTACAATACAATTTTTTTTTCCTGAGGAGGAGCCGGGAGCCGAGCGGACGCTGATCGTCTCGGCTCCCGGTCCACGAGCTGCTCTAACCCGGCTCTAGGCTGCTACAGCCCTTCATTTTGACCGCTCATTTTTCCAACATGAAGCGGAGCGAGTAGGGCATTTGCGGAGCAACAGTGATCGCTCCTAAGTTGGCAGACAGGTTCGATCTCCCGAAGTGAAGGAAGAGAGGGCGGTGGCGCTCAAAATGGCGGACGGCACCTCGCCGTGGACTCCGCTGACTGTGGCCGCCGCTGGGAGGTAGGATTGCGTCCTGCGCTACCCCGGCTTGTCGAGACTCTCGCCGATCTTCGCAGCAGCTGACATAATATCCACTAGCTTCACTTTGGCGGAGACCCCCACCGAGGGAATCCTCCCAGCGCCTGCCTGACTCCAAGATGGCGGCCGGCGGCGACTTTCGGATGGCGATCGCCGCTTCCACTGGCTCGCCCCAACTTCTCTCCGGCCTCCTGCTAATCCTGCGGCCCTCTCTCGGATTTTCTGGCCTGCCTCCCGACCTGCTGCCGGTTTGGGCCACTGCCATTACCGGAATGCCCTGTGGTCCTGCAACACGGGCCGGATCCCCGGATCACTCACCCCTCCCCCCCGCATGGCACCAGTGTTCTGAATGTGCCGCTGCTCCTGGAGTCCACTCTGCTTGCGGTTGAATCCACACACAACCCACCGGCTGCCGTGCAGCGCCTCACGGCCAACGCGTGACCGCAGCAACAGAGTCAACATGGCCTTCACCACTTGGCGCACTCTCACCCCCACCGAGCCGGCTGACCGCAAGCTCTCCAAGATGGTGACGCGCCTGCGGCTGGCCTCCAGCTTCATCTCCCACCTTCTCTCCTGGACTTCTTTACTTTTTGTTCTGTCCTGGCCGACACTTTGATGCTGATTTCGGACAGTTTTCTCTGGACTCTGACCCTCCTTCCATTCCCTCGTCCTTTAACCCTTTTCCCCGTCGATGATCCTCAAATGTTTCTTCCCTTTTCTGCTTTGCCTTCTCTCCATACCCTTGCATCCCTCCCACCCTCCCTTTGTGCTGTGACTGCATCCACACTTATGGAACTCTGCTTTTTTGCATATTGAAATAACTCTAATCACTAGTATTTGCAGTAGACCTTTGTACCATCTACCATTCCTTTGTGACTCTTAGAGTATATCCAGTCATATCCCTTCCCTATGTATATAGAGATAACTCTAATCACTAGTATATGCAGTAGACCTTTGTACTCTCTACCTTTCCTATGTGACTCTTAGAGTATATCCAGTCATATCCCTTCCCTATGTATATAGAGATAACTCTAATCACTAGTATATGCAGTAGACCTTTGTTCTCTCTACCATTCCTATGTGACCCTTAGAGTATATCCATTCATATCCCTTCCTTTGTATATAGAGATAACTCTATCGACTAGTCTCCTACGTGACTGTTAGAGTATATCCATGTGTATCCCTTCCCTTTATATATAGAGATAACTCTAACGACTAGTCTCCTATGTGACTTTTAGAGTATATCCAGTCATATCCCTTCCCTATGTATATAGAGATAACTCTAATCACTAGAATATGCAGTAGTCCGCTATGCTCTCTACCATTCCTATGTGACTCTTAGAGTATATCCAGTCTTATCCCTTCCCTATGTATATAGAGATAACTCTAATCTCTAGTACATGCAGTAGTCCGCTGTGCTCTCTACCATTCCTATGTGACTCTTAGAGTATATCCATGTATATCCCCATCCTATGTAGATAGAGATATCACCAGTATATGCCTAGAGTATATCCATTTGTATCTCCTCCTTATGTGACTTTACCTCTTGTACATTTGCAATTTTTTCTGTTTGTATCCTTTATGTAACGCATGTAATCCTAAGTCCTTATGTTTTCAACTGGTTTTTATGTAAAGCAAAAATTTGCTATTTTTTTACGCATGTAACGCTAAGTCCTTATGTTTTCAACTGGTTCTTATGTAAAGCGCTCTGACACCTTCGGGTAAAGTTCGCGCTATATAAAATTGCACAAATAAAATAAATAAATAAAAATACTATCAATGTGATGTAAATTCCTCATTGAATTATAAGCTCTTAACATGAGTGAGCCATAATATTTATCACCATTGGTTCTGTTTCTTACAGCCACAAGTTTGAAGCAAACGAATGCTGGCTCATTCGATCAGATGCTTTTTTTTTTTAAAACGCCAAACAAGCTGAGGCAGGAGGAAGTGGATATTGTACAGGGGTTATTTTAGTGAATGAAAATTGAGAGCCAGAGAAAAGCTGTTCAGTTTGTTGGCACCCGGGAGTCCCCAACCTGGGACTCAGTTGCATTAGTTCATTTTTGTAATTTAAGGTGGAGCCAAAGGTGTCTGTTCCAAGATTACAAATTCTGGAATTACAGAAATCAAGAGCAAATTAATGTCTGGAGACTGTGACAACTCTAGCTACCAAAACTGATCACTGATTATTTTTTTTTACATTATCGGCACTCAATAAATTAACACTTTCTTCTGTTGGCCCATTCGGTTCGTCACAGCTCTGATTTTGCAAAAACACATGTAAGAATAATGGCTGTTAATCATGGAAGTAATTTAAAAGTCGCCTGGGGGGCTGACCCTTGTGACCTCTGGCACTGCCTTTGTGACCCCTAGCGGTCAGCTGTGGCAAAATCAGTAGCAGGTACAGAAGCAGCTCGTCTTTATGGACTTCGGTGGAGGCTTCACTCACCACGCATTTTGTAAAAAAAATGTATTATAGTAATAGTGAATAATATTCCATTATTCACTATTAGTTTAATAAAAATTGGAGTGCAAATAGCTGGAATATGACTTTCCCTGGCAGCTGAGGTAAGTTGAAAAATGCTTTTAAATGTATATATGTTGTGTGCATGCTTGCAGTTTTGAGAGTTTATTAAAGAGCGAGTGTGTGTGTATATATGTGTGAATGTGGGTGCATGTGTAGGCAGAGTATTTGCATGGGTGAGTGTGTGTACATGTGTGAATGCATGTATATGTATAAGCACATGTATGTGTGAGTGAAAGTGAAGGTCAAGGGGCATGTGAAGTCCGTTTCGGTACCCCTAGCATTTTGGTGAATTGGCGTACATAAATCCCTCATCATTGTTCCATTTGTAGCTGATGGACAGTCCACCTAGTGAATGCCTTTTACAAAAGTGAAAGGCATTCGCTGCCACCCAGAGGAACGTTCTCTACTACTTTTTTTATGTGTTTGTTTTCAAAACGAGGAGGGATCCGATGTAAGGAAGGTTTTTGCAATTGTGAGTCCTACAATGAGTAACTTGGCCAGCTTCACAACGCCACCGATTTGGGAGCGAAGGAGGACTGGACATTACACTACAGATACCATGAAGCCCTGCGACCGGTCACGCCCACTCAGGCGGGTGCCAAGAAAAATATCTGCCTTGGAGTTCGAGGCAGTGCCTCTGAAGAAGTAGCAATACGAAACGCGTCAGGCTGACTTTCTTTGAATTTGCTGTTTTTGCATCCATTTCAAAAGCTGCTCCCTTCAAAGAAATAAATGCTGAAACTCTCACCTCGCTCATGGGCTCCTCTTTTTTGCAGGCAAACTGTTTGTGGATATAAATATATAACATTTGCAAAAAAATACGACAACTTGAGAGCTGCCATGCAATCAACATCAAAAAATGTACCAACAACGGATAACTCGAATACTATTGAAAATCAAACAGATGATGAAGGACAGTCAGGTTTGAGTGCAACAAGTGGTAGTGACATCTCCATCGATACTCATTTTTCTGGTGTAAAAACCAATGTTTTAACAGAATTCAGTATGGTAATGAAGGACAAGCAAGGAAACAACAGACAAAACTATCAAAGGCGCGGAAAAGGAAACAGAGGCGGCAAAAACAGAAATACCTCAACACTAGGAGATCTAGGAAGCCCCGTGGGAACACGTACAAGGGGCCAACTGAAACCGAAATGATGGACAAACAAACAGTCATCAACCTGTCGACAAGAGAACTTTCAGCTTGTGAGGTAGATTTACTTTCTATGGGTTTAACCTTTTGTCCTTCTAATCCTTTTAATTATACCCAGAGTAAAATCGATTTGTTTCTTTTTACCAGAAAATTGAGACTAAGAAAATGGTACGCCACAAAAGTATATGATAAACCGGTATCAGTAGCTGAGAAACCGAGTAATTTGAGTATTGCTGAAGTAGAACTCACGCATTGTTTAAATGTATTATCAAATGAAGTTAAAGCCAATAGTGATCCTTATGAAAGTCTCAAAGCGGAAGGAATCCAGTTAGGATTGAGCGTTAAAAGTGGGTTTAAACCTAAATCTGTGTTTTTAACACCAGTTAAGAATGACGTCATGGATGTGTTTGAAAAAAGTATGTGTATAGAATTGCAACATATAGCCAATGATTAAAAACATCAAGGTTGGAACAACATTACCCAGTCACAAAGGAAGGCACTAGAAAGCTTAAGAAATGACCCCACAATAGTTATCAAGAAGTCAGACAAAGGGGGAATGTCGTAGTACAATCAAGATCAAAATACATAGCAGAAGGTTTAAGACAACTTTCCGACACTACCACCTACTGCAGAAGTAATCGAATGGAGTATGAGAACTCTGTGAAAGCATATAGAATTCAGCTTTCACAATGGAAGGATACGGGAGTTATTGAAGAGGAGGAGTTTAGATTCCTCGAATGTAAATTCCCCAAATTGCCTGCCTTATATCTTCTACCGAAGATACATAAGAGTTTAGAAAATCCTCCAGGTAGGCCAATTGTTTCATCGAATGGCAGTTGCCTAGAGAACACCGCGAAATATGTAGATCATTTTTACAGAATGCAGTTCAGAATCTTCCCTCTTATGTGAGAGATTCAGGGGACTTTTTGAGACAAATGGCTACTGTTGAGTGGGACGAGAATTTTTCGCTTTTGTCTTTAGATGTTGTAAGCCTTTACACAAGTATCCCCCCACCAGCAAGGCTTGGATGCTTGTAGATATTTTTTGACTAAAAGATCGGTGTCTTATTTGCACCACACAGAAATGCTTATACAAATGATGCACACATGCCTCACTCAGACTTACTTTTTGTTTGACAATAAAGTTTTCAGGCAAACTCTCAGTACTTCCATGGGGACCTGCTTTGCTCCTTGCTTTGCGGGTCTCTTCATGGGGTACTGGGAGGAAGAAGTCACGTATCGATCGCCTATGTACAGAAAACACGCAATCAAATCGATGCGGTACATAGACGATATTTTCGTGATATGGAAAGGTACTGAAGAGGAAGCACCTGAATTTGTAGAAACACTGAATGACAATGTATTTAACTTAAAGTTTACTAGTCACTGGTCAAAGGACGAACTAGAATTCCTTGATTTGAAATTACGAGTTACTGACAACAAGTTAGAAAGCGAGCTGTTTAGAAAAATAACATCAGGAAACAGTCTCCTGCAAGCACGCAGTTGCCACCCTAATTCCCTTATCCAAAGCATTCCGGTGGGGGAATTATTGCGAGCAAAACGTAACTGTAGTACCAAAAATAGTTTTGCTGCAGAAGAAGAGGTAATGTGCAAGAGATTTGCAGCCAGAGGGTACTCGCACAAAACTATTGCAAATGCCCAAAAAGTGATAGCAGGAAGAAGTAGAGAGTCGCTACTAAGAAAACAACCTGAGAAACCAGAATCAGGATTGAAAACACGTTTCATTACTACGTATAGCAGCAAAGCATTTTTACTAAGGAAAACCCTTAATAATTTTTGGCCAATGTTACAAACTGACCCAGATATAGCGACCAGTGTTGAAACATCCCCCCAAGTAACGTTTAGACGAGCAAGATCCTTGAAAGACCAGTTATGTAAAGCGATTGAACCTAATAAAACCTCGATGCCAAATGTACAAGGCTTTTTCACTTGCAGGAATTGTAAAGCCTGCAGGAATAGCCATAATGTGAAAGTAGCAGTGTTATGAACAGCATCAGAACCATTTGTGATTTGTGAGCATACATCGTGTAATACCGATTATGCTGTCTATGCATTGTTCTGCCCATGTAAAAAGGCTTATATTGGCAGCACAATTAAGAAGGCCAAGCTACGTATCTTGGAACATCTGAGAGCAATTAAGAACGTGGATAAAACTTATCCAATAGCAAGACATTTTCAAAATTGTCATAAACAGAATTCTGATTTGCTAAGCTTTTGTGTCCTAGATACAGTAAAACACAACGAAAGAGGAGGCAATAGATTGCAATGTCTGCGTAGACTGGAATCAAAAATTATAATACAATACAGAACTATGGCCCCTCTAGGACACAATAACGATGAAGAAATGGAAGTACATTTAGGCTAGTGGGTTCACACGTCAGTCAGTACATAAAATGCAATTAGATTTGTTCTGCTCCCGTATTGGAGCCCCGCAGCCTGTCCTGTTTAGAGTGTCCGGAGTCTGATAACTATATGTGCTCATGTATATAGAATCTTTTTTAACTCTGTAAAAGTATCATGTTTGTGTGTTTATGTGGTGATATAATTTTGAGTAGTTTATGGTTTTTATTTTAGGAAATGTGGACTCCGCTAAAACTTTGAGAAGACACAATGCAGTTTACAACAATAGAATGTTCAATGGAAAGATGGAGAAAAGCCTACTTGGGCAAAATTAGTAGCTGTCTGAATAAGAACTTATATTTTTGTACTAATATTAATTTCCACTACATCGACATGCACTTTGGTGAGATATTAGCCCACTAGGGCAAAACACGTAAATCACTATTAGCCGACTATGACTTTAAGAACACGCGTGAGCCTAAATCAAGGCGTCCTTTGAATGGCACATAATGCGCTTTAGCCTAGTAAGCCTATTGGTAAACCGCGTTAAGCGTAAATACAGCAATTGTAGTTGTTTACATAGTTTGTCAACTTTAAAGAATTATAGTCGTGTATATCGACTTTTGAAAATGAGATAACCTTTTTGAACACGGCGAATTAAAGTCATCTAATTAATTTTGCAAAACACAATTAATTATGTATTTCAAACACGCTAACAAATTATGCTTGTTGAACTGAAAGTTATATATGTGAACTGTTGAATAAGAAACGTTGTGTATTACCTAGTTGTTGTTCATATTGCGGTAGTCCACTGTTTATGTCAATAGGTCACATGTTTATTTATTTATACCAATGAAATTCACACAACTTGACTCGTGAGCAAGGGAAACTTCCCGAAATGCATCGAGTTTTTTTGGTTGCCAGTCATGGAATAAAATTCTTTTTGATGCAATTTGGAGCTCGTGCTTTATTCATACAACCTTGGACACGGGGAGTAAGTGCGAATTGTTGGATTTGATGTAAGGGCTCGCCACCCAGCATGAGCCGCTGTCACGTTGTGGAGGAGTCAAGGCGGCGTTCGGCGTCTGCGGAACTTAATGAGTTAATATATATATATATATATATATATATATATATATATATAGAGAGAGAGAGAGAGAGAGAGACAGAGAGAGACAGAGAGAGAGACAGACAGAGAGAGAGAGAAAGTTGAAAAACATAAAAAAATAAACTATTCATTAATAAAATATATGAATTCACTTCCCCAATATGTAAAATCGTACGATATTAGACACCCCAAAAACTAAAATCATCCCTTAAAATATTATAACATTAAAAAAATTAGAAAATAAAAACAAACAATAACAAATATAAAGAAATAAAGAAATAATAATATACATTCAATCTCACTAATATTAGAAAAAGTGTTGTACTCCGGAAATATTATATGTAGTGTTCCCACTCCAGTCTAAACGACGGTAGGAAAAGTGTTGGGTTTTGGAGGGCTGAGATTTAGCATTCCCATTCCAGTCTAAGCAGCGTAGGGAAAGTGTTGGACTACGGAGGGGTTGGATTTACTATTCTCACTCAAGCCTAAGCAACAGTAGAGAAAGTGTTGCATTAAGGAGCTGTTCATTTTTAATATTTTCACTCCACTCCAAATAACAGTAGTGAAAGTGTTGCACTTCAGAGGGGATACCTTTACTATTTTCACTCCAGTCTAATCAACAGTAGGGAAAACATTGGACTTCATAGTGGCTACATGTATTATTCATACTCCGATCTAAGCAAGAGATGAGTAAATGTCAGACTTCGGAGGGGTACATGTACTATTCCTACTCCAGTCTAAGCAGCAGTAGGAAAAGTGTTGGACTTCGAAGGAGATAGATTTACTATTCCCACTCAGTCCAAACAACAGAAGGGAACATGTTTGACTTTGAAGAGGTTACATTTACGATTCTCACTTCAGTCTAAGCAACAGTATTGAAAGTGGTGGACTTTGAGGTATTATATTAAGGAAGCCCAGGAGGCTATTCAAATGTCCAAGCAGTCAGCGAAAGGCTAAGTGGAGTCTTCTACTTTTACCTCAACTTGTACATTATAGACCAGAATATTTCTCCTTCCAGCCTAAAAAGCAGGCTGATGCAGATCTTATCCACTGTTAGCATGGTCCCGCTCACGAGGTACCCATGAGAGCAATGGAACTTGGTGATACTACACAGCCAGTGGGAGTTGATCAGTGTCTAGGCCAGGCTCGGTCACTGGGCTAGTCTGAGCGTTTAGTTAATTTATTAGACAGCACCCATGTTGAAATTAGGGATTTTAAACTGACCGAAACACAGGAAATTGCAGCTTTCCATCAGAAGTTGGCTACAACAGAGAAAAATGTGGCTCAGCTAATGAAAGGACTTCAGAAGGCAGAGAAGAGAATATCTGATCTAGAGGACAAGTTTGTTTCTCATAATAAAGAGATGTCAGGAGTGCTGAACAATGTTGTCTTCTTAGTGAACAAAATAGAGGAATTAGAAAATCAGACTAGGTGATCCAATTAGGAACTTGTGGGCATCCTGGAAGGGAGTGAGAACCAGGAAAGCTGCAGGAGCCCAGTCCAGCCAGTTGACAATCTAATCAAATCTTATACCTTGCCAGGTTTTTTTGAGGATTTGTCGATTATGAGAGCGGATAGGGTTGCCAAGAAATGTACTCTCAAAATGAAATATCCACACACTACCCTGGTAAACTTTGAATTAATGAACAGATTCTCTCAGCAGTAATTAATCGGAAGTTGTTTGCAATTTTGGAGAGCCACCAATTCTAAATCTTTTGTGATACGTCAATTACAGCTGCTTGACATCGAAGAGAATTACAAGCCCTGGTAGAACAGTTAAAGTCAATTGGTATTCAGGCTTTACTTGCACAGCAGTCAAAGTTTAAACTCCTTTTTTAAGGGACAGTATCATCTATTTTCAATTGTTAGGGAGGCTCATGGCCTATCAAAAAGTCAAAGACAGTCGGAGAGTGATAACTAGATAGATTGTTTTAGGGTGATATTGAAAGTCCTAATGTTTCAATTTTGTGGTGGCTAAAAGGTCATGATTCGTTTTTTCTTCCTACTTTTTCTTCTTTTGAACATGTTAGGGTACATGATGAGATGGGGTTAGATTGGGCTCAGGTCTGGCCTAGGGGGTGGGTAGCAACTATTTATATGTTTGTTTGTTGTTCCAAGTTTTGTTTTGGAGTGGGGAAGGCCTCTGAAGGATCCCATTAGGGAGGAAGAAGAGTGACTCCAGGTGCAACAATAATGGCGCCAGGCAAGGTGGTTGGTGGCCTAGGGGGAAAGGCAGGTAATTGGGGTTGGTAAAAGCAAAACAGATTTTAGGCAGGGCAATGAGCAACAGTAACTATATATTTCTCCCTAGTCTCCTGTGAAGTACTACGGCTTAAAGAGGTCTTGGTCCTACACAATAATCCACTTTCATTTGGTTCACTAGTTATTCATCAGAATTGTGCGATTAATTAAGGTAGTCACTTGTAATGTGAATGGTTTAGTGAATAGGCATAAATATGGCTCAATTATGAATTTGTTTTCTTTGTTTAAAGCCAAAGTGATTTTCTTTCAGGATGCACACTTAAAATCAAACAAACCTAACATAGTGATCCCTAGAAGATTCTCTCATCTTTTCTTCTCATTCTCAGGGGCAGCGGTTAGGGGGTTGCAATGTATTTACCAGCAAATATAAACTGGCCTAACGTTGATGTCAAGAGGGATGGCAAGGTCAGATAGATCTGGGTTAAGGTCTTAATGGAGATGTCTTTTCTTAATTTTGTGTATTACTATGATCCAATAGAGGATGAGCTACAGTCACTTTGACAATTGTATGAGACTTCCATGGATTCTGTAGAACCTCTAATTTTTGGGTAAGATTTACATTTTATACAACATTTTTAATTGGATACTTCATATAGTGCAAAAAGACAATGCAAGTCCACTTTCAAGTTTAAAACAGTATTTGCCGTGGTTGACCCCTGGTGTTTAGATAACCCTGTTTTTCTGCAATTCACTTGCTTTTCACACAGATTTAATACCACATCAAGTACAGATTTGTTTTTGTTTTCACAAATGATTAGTAGAGGATCCACAGCTATTTGGGCTAATGGCTTTTCTGATGACTCCATAGTCTATTTAAAAATAAAAATAGATATTCAACCTTGGTCAAGACTTAGATAACAACTTGATAAATTAATATTGGCAGATCAGGTATGGATAGACAAAACTTTGGCTTTAATCAAGGAGTTATTTCAAATTAATCAGAAGCCAGCACCTGGTTTTGTAGGTTTTGGAGTCCTTTAAAGGTACTTTTAGGGTATTGCCTGTAAATCACAATTAAACACATTCTCCACGAGAATACTGGAGTTACAGGAAACTAAGAATAAGGCTGCAGTGGCAGTAAGGGCTGCAGCAAATAACTCGGCGAACAAGCTAAAAATAAATATGAGCTTATTATATTTGACTTAAGTAATATAAAATATTAACACATTATTTAATTACAGAACATAAAAATAAACAAGTATAAGGGGTGTATGTGTGTGTGAGTAAGCGTTTTATTAAAATGTTAATGTATAAATTCAAAATGAAAGAAAGAAATCATTAAATTACATACAAATATCAACTTTCATAACTACCAAATAAAATAACAAAAGTATGATATCAATGCTGATTTATTTAATTTCAATTTAATATATTAAAAAAACAATAATTAAGTAACAAGTATCATTGCACAAACATAATCGCAATCACTTACCATTACATAAATTGAATTTTTCTAAACAAAATAATAAATATGAAATGTTATACATAATTAATTACCAAATAATAAATTACATATAAATATCAATGTTCATTAAAATGTTTGATATTTTTTATTTCCCAACCACCTCATTTTAAAAAAAGAAACACAGTATTAAAAACATACATCTGTAAAAAATATACAATACTAAAATACGTATGAAAGTAAATAAAACAGTACAACAATTACACATTTGCTTATAAGTTAAGTAATTTATATAATTGGCAATCAAATATTAATTAATTAAAAACATTGGATTCAATTACATCTATTTTATTTATCTTCACACCCTATCCTCCTACGGACCAAGGACCCACAACTAAAATTTCATTTAAATAAATCAGTATTAGACTACATAATTAACAATCAATTATATAATTAATTAACCATTAAAAACAACTTAACAATAATTTGTAATTATTTATTATCTAATTAACTTCCCATGCTATACCTCCACAAACCCAACAACCAACTGCTAAAGCATAACTTACTATTAATAATGATAAAACTAAATTACTATTTAAAATTCAAAATATGATATTTAAAACGTAAAATTTACATTATTAATAATCAATTACAAAATTAATTAACAATACAAAACAAATTAATATTACAAATAATATATTTCTAATTTAAATAACATACTACCCTGCCCCCTATAAATCCAATAACCCACTCCAACATTTTACATTATTAATAACAAATTAAAAAACATACTAAATGACTTAAAATTACAAACTATATTTTACAAAATGAATAGCAATTATACCAACAATACTAATACATAATATTTATATATTAACTAAAACACATTAAAATAATTACAATACAATATGCTTACCACTCCAATACTGAAAATTAAATTAAAAACAACAATATTCTTAAAGATGATATTACTTATAAAAAAACATATTCTTGAGAGCAACATTTTATACCACAATATTTTTGACTCATTATATCTTTTTTCTATATCACTTTTTTCCGATATTTGCAACTTGATATTGTTAGACCTGGCACCATTGGCGTGGGTCTCCCTTCCATTTTTACTGTTGCCTCATGTGTTTTTTCTGGTGTTAGATGCTTGGGCACTGTGCCACTGCTATTCAGTGCCACAGTGCAAGTGCTCCCTACTGTAAATTGATGTACTAATCAGTGGTTCCATGTTTGGCAATTTGGTTTACTTGTCAGACCCTAGTCTAGTGCACTGAGTGTGCCCATGGTGTGGAAACCCAAATGCTGCTGGTGGGCCTGCAGCACTGGTTGTGCCACCCCCAGAAGCAGCCTTGTAAAATATGTCTAAGGTCTGCCATTGCAGAGCATGCGTGCAGTCTGGTACTGTCATGCTGACGGGGCAAGTGCACCCACTTCCCAGTCCCTAAACCTTCCCTTTTCTTCATATCAGTCACCCCTATGGTAGGCCCAAGGGCAGGGTGCATTGTAAGTATAAGGTAGGACAAGCCCTGATGTGTGTGGCATGTCCTAATAGTGAATTACAGCCATTTTGTTTTTCACTATTGCAAGGCTACCTGTTCTCCATAGGCCAGAATGGGCTGTTAGAATTATTACAGTTCATAATCCTAACAGGCTCGGAGAACATGGTAGAAATTCGAGTTTAGTATGCCTGAACTCAGAATAATAAAATACATCTTTTAGTAAAGTTTATTTTAATATTCTGTGTTTGCAAATACCACTTTTAGAAAGTAGGTATTTGCTTGTCTAACCATTCAAACCTGCCTCTGCGAGGTTGTGTATTCCTATGTCTGGTTTTGTGAGTGACAGGGCTGGGGAATTCCAGGAGACAGGCTGAGTCACCCAGTGGTGAATAGAGAGATCTGCATCCAGATGGGAGGGAGGAGTTAACCTGCAACTTGAATAGGGCTGTGCCTGCCTTCCACAATGCTGGCTCCACCCCCTGGGGAGAGGCTGATGTCTCTGCCCTGCACACTGAAAGAAGAGAAGGAGTCCTGTAAAGTGCTCCAGGACTGTACTTGCCTTCCGCAATGCTGGCTCCACCTCCTGTGGGGCGTCTGATGTGCATGCCCTGCACTGTGAAAGGAAAGGAGAAGTCTAGTAAACAGAGTGCTTCAGAACTGGTTTGGACTGGGCAAAGGCCCCTCTCCCCTCAGACAACACAGGATTTCAGGGTATAAATATTGGGACCCTGATCCCATGAAATTAGATCACTTTGGACTACAAGAAGAAACCTTTACTGAGGAGAGGAACCTGAAGAAACTGAGGGGAGACTATTCCCAAACTCAAGTGCTGCTTGGGGGATTGGCCTGCAGTGGTTGCCTTACTGCCAAAGAAAGGAGAAAGGAACTTTGTGTACTTTGCTTTCAATTTGTGAAGGATCTCCAAGGGCTTGGAAAAGAGCTTGCCTCCTGCTGAAGTCTCAGGGACAACAGACTTCACCCCCCATCTCCCCAGAGTTCTTTTGGAAGTGCCTGCTGCTGTTTTGGGCCTTCTGAGGAACTGCGTGTCACAAGGAGCTGGAAGCGCGACTCGACGAGAAGAAGCGTGTCGCTGTGCCTGCCGTCACAACTCCGGCGAAAGGAAGGTGTTGCCGCTGGAACTGTCGCACTGCACCGCATCGGAGAGAAGTGTGCCACAACAAAGAGGAAGCGTTTCGCCGTTGCTGCTGCTGCCGTCGCAACTCCGAAGAAGGAGGGTGTCGCCGCTGGAGCTGTTGCACTGCACCGCATCCGGAGAAGAATCTCACAACAAGGTCAGAGCGTGACGCCGTCGCTGTGCATGCCGTCGCAACTCTGAAGCCGGAGGGTGTCGCCGCTGGAACTGTCGCATTGCACCGCATCGACCAAGAGCACCTCGCATCCCCGAGAAGTGCGCCGCCATTGGAGCTTCTGTCGTTGCATCTTGGATGTCACCGCTGTAGTTGTCGCATCGAGCGGAAGCTTCACGCATTGTAGAGAAGAGCGTCGCCGCGGGAGCTGTCGCTGTTGCATCGTAAGGGTGTTGCCGCTGCAGTCCACGCATCGGATCGAGAGTTTCTCGCATCCCCAAGAAGCGCGCCGCATCTGGAAGATCTTCACGTCTTTGTTTCTTTGCACCTGACTTTGCCACATTGCCCATCGCTGTGACATTGCTTGTCGTGGAAGTGCAACGCACCTTAAGGTACATTGACGCAGAGTGTCGCATCTAAGAACTGAACTGAACTAAGCCTAAATCTACCATCTTAAAGTAATCATAGTGTGTATTTTTGTTGTTTATGGTCTTGTGGTAACTCTATATCAAGTTGGCTTATTTTTTATATAAAACCTGTGTGGTGTCCATTTGTAGTTTTGTCACGGGGTTACTATATGTGGTCACAACTGCTTAACTTACAACGCCTCTGAAATAAGCTTTGACTGCTCGCGCCACGCAACCTAGAGGGTGAGCAGGGGTTATTTTAGGTGTGTAATCCCCTTGCCATGACCAGAGGAGAGAGTCCCCATTTGTCACAAGTACCTACCTGTGCCAACTAGAGACCCCTGCATCTAACAGATATACAGTCCAAACACTGGCATTTTGCAAATACACAATATTAAGCTCTGCTATTTCTTCCAGGCTTCCATCTCTGCAGTAACATCACTCACCGATATACACATAATACATAATAGCTCAAAAATCATGAACAAGAATGAGGCAGGATTCTGCTTTTGCTTGTGAAAGGCATTTGTGCACGGTGCAATATTGATTCATCCAGCACACTGCAAATAGGTCTCTTCACCCCACTGTAAACACTGCACTATCAAAGTATTGCAGTGTGACCTGGTTAGTAATAAGAAGAGAAAGAGGGTTATAGGTGTCCGAGTGACTACAAGTCATTTTTCATTCCTAACGTAGATGCGAAACTCAACTTAGCACATCAAGGATGTTTAATGTGTTTATTTATTTATTCAAACTTTGAAATATTTCTAAAGAGTCAGGAAATACTTTTCCTGTCACTAATTATGATATTTTCAACAAACAACAGATATTAAAAAGAACAGCGCATAATGTTAGATGAATTATCCTGCATAGTAGCGAGAGCAGTGAAATAAAACCCTTCACCTAATGAAAAGGGGGGGCTCTTGGCCCCCCCGCACGCATGGCAGTGCGGCGACCGCCCACTCCATCAAGGCCTCTCGGTGGTGGGGCGTGCCCTCAGGGGCGCGCCCTGCCACCAATTGGCGGGCGCCCTCCCTGACCCGGATGCCATTGAGCGACATCCGGGTCGGGGGGCGGGCTCTGGGGTCGATAAAGAGGCGGGGAGCGCCCAGGGGACTCCTTGTTGCCTGGACGCTCCCCCCCATACCGGTGGTGCCCCGCGCTCGGAGCTTTTTGTTTTATTAACTGTTCCAATTTGTTTTCCAGGATCCACGACCATCGCCGGACGAACGCGGAGCCGAATCACGGAGGCGTCGCGGGGGTTAGGAGCAGCTGCCCGGGACGGTGGTCGGTGATTAAACGGCAGCCTTGAGCGGCAGTCTCCGCGTGGAGCGGCCATCACAGGGGCTGTGGCGGCATCGAGCGGGAGCGAAGGGCGGTACGCCAGTGAGGTATTGTGTGGGGGCAACAGGAGGGGCGGCGATCAGTGACGCCTCCTGAGAGCGGGGAACGAGCGCCTGACGGGGGTGAAGAATCGGGTGAAGCGGCAGGCAGTCAAAGTGGTGCAGGCTTTACAAAGGGGGCGAAGCAGGATCGACCAGGGCAGGGATTGGAAGGGAGACCTGGAACTGGGATCTCCCTGGAGCCTGCTTTATTGGGAAAGTTGAGTTTTGCCTTGATATATGTAATTCTAGGGGAAACCTGTAGCCTGCAATTTAGAATTTGCTTTGACCTTATTAAGTATAATTAAGTCCTGCTTCCTGCAACTTTGAAATATAATTTCTTTTCGTTTTTGCCTTACTATTGGCTCCTTTTCCTCTAAATCTTCGATTTTGGGAAAGGAAAAAGAGTGTTTTGAAACGCACATCGGTGCTGGGCTGGGTGGTGTTTTTTAAGTGGCAAAGGGTGGCTAGGGGGTGCCCAACAAGGGCGCGAGTCCCCATTGAAGTGTGACATTATTGGTACGTGTTTGAGCGCCACTCCCGGATGTGAATAATTTTTTATATTTCAGGCAATTATTACTGTGTTTCTTCACACGTCGTGCGCAGTGAGCCTAGAGCGGTGTACAGCAGACCTAGTCACAGATCTGGTACCGGCTGGGACTACGCAGGCTTGGACCGGTAAGGGGAGAGCGGGGGGCTTGCATTTCATCGCTTCTGGTAGCCGCCGGGTGGGTTTACGTTAGAGTTTACTCACCCCTGACAAACCAGATCAGCCGGGGCGTTGCGGTTACGGTTTCATGGTGCTTACAGTCCCCTACGCATCCTCCAGCAATTGAAGGTACTGAGCACACATACACCAAGGTGTAACACTAGGAGTGTAGGGCTGGGGTGTACAAACATGCCGGGGCCAAAGGGTGGAAAAGGGGGGTCCAGCATGGAGGTTATGATGCACGCCATGATGCGTGAGATGAGCGAAATTAATAAGAGGTTGGGGAAAGTTGATGAACTAGAAGCCCGCATGAATGAGAGGTTTGCTGACCCTCCAGGCCCATCAGGCAGGCCCGTGCGGCAGAAAGCGGCCCCCTTTCCGAGGGGGGATTTCGTAACCCCACCAAGGAAATCTAAAGCCAAGAAACCCAGGTTCAGTGCCCCAGCCCCCGTCCCCTTTGTACCGATCCCGAGTACGCCTGTACCTGCGGTACCGGTTCCTCTTCCACCCCTGCCGGTGATTCCGGCACTGGTCCCTGCCATGCCACCCCCCCTCCTGCGGGGCCTACCCCCTCGCCCGTGATACCGATACCGGTCCCGATTGTGCCGCCGACACCCGCTCCCGTGCCTACCACGCCAGCGCCACCAGACATGCCCCCCGGGGCCTCAAATGTGCCAGCCGTTAACCTGGACCCGGTCCCTGTCGAATTGGTGTCTCAGATAACTGCCTTATTGCCTTGGCTGCAAAAGGGGGGTGTGTTCCCTGCCTCATCAGATCATGCGGCAGAAGCGGCGAAGTTGGTAGAGAAAATTAAAGCTGCAACGGCAGCTGACAGTGCTGTGGTGCCCTCGTCTTCTTCACTTACATGTTCCAGTCCCGCCCAACCGATGGGAGATGGTGGTCTACCGGCTCAGGTGCCCGTAAATGGTAAGGAGGTTGCGCTGCCTCTCTTGGGGGACGGCTCAGTGCCATCCAGAAGTGAAAATTTGGCACAACATGTGTCCCAGGCAGTGAAGGAGTTGATCTGGGCGGGAAAATATGTGTACATTTTTTCTTTGTTGCTAGACAATAGGGAAATGGAGCAGGCCAAGTTACTAAAGGAGTGGATGCACCCGAGTGAATGGAGGGCTCAGTGTTCCAGGTTCAGGGTAGAGGAAACCTTGAAGAATTGGATCAGGGCCTTTTCCGTCCTTACGGCTATCACAGCCGAACGCCCCCCTAATGTGCAGGCAGCAATGGCTTGCTACCAGAGCAGGATTGTGGGGTGGAGCGATCAATACACTGGGGATGCATGGAAGGAGTATGATGTTAATTTCAGAAAAGCAAAGGAATTTGACTCATCACTGGCATGGGACAGGGTAGATTCTATGTCTTGGCATAAGCAGTTCTCAGGGGACACAGCCCCATCCCAGGCCACTAGTACAGTCAGGGTGTTCTCCGCCAGGCCACAACAGCCCTTTCGGTCAGCCCAGGGGAGTGAGGTTACGGGGAAGAATAGGGGGGGGGGGGCGGAGAGAAAAGGGGTATGCTGGGACTTTAACAAGCGCTCCTGCACAAGGGCCCAGGGCACCTGTAGATTTAGACATGCATGTGCTGTCTGTGGTCACCCATCCCACCCTGAGACAACTTGCAGGTCCAAGCAAGGCAACCACGGTCAGAGGGGAAGGGGGAAGCCAGAGTAGTGCAGACGATTCGGGCCCTCCCACACCAATAGACGTTTTGGCAATGATCCCATGGTTGAATAGATACCCGGACCACGCAGCGGCCATTCTCCTTCAGAAAGGTTTCTCACAAGGTTTTAGGATCCCGGCGGTGGGGTACACAGGTAGCGCACGTTGCAGGAACCAACTGTCAGTAAAGCATAACCCTGAAGTGGTGGGTGCGAAGATTAACAAGGAACTGTCGCTGGGCAGGATAATGGGCCCTTTCCATGAGGTGCCTGTCCCCAATTTTGTGTGTTCACCGCTTGGAGTAGTACCCAAGAAGGAGAGAGGCGAGTTTAGACTGATCCTCAATCTGTCGGCACCAAGAGGAGCATCCTTGAACGATGCCAATGATGAAGGGATTTGTAGTGTAAAATATGCCTCATTTGACCAGGCGGTTGATTTATTGCGGGCTC
The DNA here is from genome assembly GCF_964261635.1 of Lissotriton helveticus. Lineage (NCBI taxonomy): Eukaryota > Metazoa > Chordata > Amphibia > Caudata > Salamandridae > Lissotriton > Lissotriton helveticus. The sequence goes on along the minus strand of NC_136063.1, from coordinate 1,628,239,461 downwards.
TGGGGCCGGGGGCACTGATGGCAAAATCCGACATAGAATCTGCCTTCCGTCTCCTCCCAGTCCATCCGTTGGATCACCACCTTTTAGGTTTCAATTTCGAAGGGAAGTTTTACATGGACAAATGCATGCCCATGGGCTGTTCCATATCATGTGCTTACTTTGAGACGTTTAGTTCTTTCTTAGAATGGGTCATGAGACAGGCGACGGGCCACCAGCAGGTCATGCATTACCTGGACGATTTCCTTTTCTTAGGGGCGGCGGGCTCTCAGGAGTGTGCCTGGGCATTGCAGGAATTTTGCGTGCTCATGCGGGCTTTTGGGGTCCCGCTGGCGCCAGGGAAGACGGTCGGCCCGTCCACTTGCCTGGAATTCCTTGGTATCGAAATTGACTCAGGGGAGGGATGCTTCAGGTTGCCCTTGGACAAAGTGTCTAGGTTTAGAGCAGCGCTTTGTCAATGCCTACGCAAAAACAAGGTGTCATTGCAACAGCTGCAGGAAGTAGTGGGGCAACTGAACTTTGCCCTACGGGTCATCCCAATGGCACGCCCATTCTCACGCTCCATTGCCCAAGCTATGAAGGGACTACGGGAGAAACATCACCGCACGAGGTTGTCATCTGAGGTCCGCCAGGATATGCATATATGGATAGCATTTCTGGAGGATTTTAATGGCAGGGTAGTGTGGCCCGGTCCTCCCGCCACATCAGCAGAGTTGGGTTCATGGACAGACACTGCTGGTAGTGTGGGCTTCTGCGCCATCTTGGGGTCCAAGTGGGTCGCTCAGCGGTGGCCGGAGGAATGGAAAGCATGGGATCTGACCGCCAATATTGGCTTCCTGGAACTCTTCCCGATATGGGTGGCCTTGAAGGTCTGGCCGGAACACCTATGTAATCAATCAGTGGTGTTCTGGTCTGATAACATGACAGTTGTGGAATGTATAAATCAACAGGGGGCACGCTGTCCCTTCATACTGCGCCTGATAAAGGAGATTGTGTTACAGTGCTTGAAATGGAATGTGGTTTTCAGAGCCAAGCATGTCCCAGGAATACTCAACAATGCAGCTGATTCCCTTTCTCGCTTTAAAATGCAGGTATTCAGGGAGCATCTTCCTGCAGCAGACCCCTCGCCAGCCCACTTCCCGGCAGTACTTTGGCAGATTGGTGCCCCAGACTACAGGACCTTGTGGTTGCTAGCTTAGCCCCCAGGACCAAGACAGCTTACGAAGGGGCGTTTTTGTCTTACCGGGCTTTCTTGGGGCTGGAATGGGAGGCTGGGTGGGCGCAGGAAGACAGCTTTGCGGCCTACTTGGAATCAATGCACAGGGAAGGGCGCTCAGTGGCGGCAGCGAGCAGACATAGGGCGGCGGTCTCCTTTTTCGCGCAGGCTAAGGGCATGCGGGATCCTACTAACACCTTTATGGTGCGCAAGGCGTTGAGGGGTTGGCGCCGTCTACAAGGTCACGCACCAGATGGAAGAAGGCCCATTGGGCTAGCTCGCCTGACAGCCTTATTGGGTGCGCTTCACAGTGTCTGTAGCTCCGAGTGGGAGGTACTTCTGTTTAAAGCTGCGTTTTCCCTGGCCTTCTATGGGGCTCTGAGAATTGGTGAATTAGTCGCAGGGTCAAAAGGAGACAAGTTGGGCGGCCTGCAGCGGACTTGTGTAAAGATCAGAGAGGATACTATGTGGGTGACAATTCAGAGGTCAAAAACCGACCAGGAGTCTCGGGGTCACACCATAGTGCTCCACCGGGCACGGGCCAACCCTTACTGCCCGGTTTCCCACGTGGAGTTCCTCCACGGGCAGCGAGAGGGCACGACGGGGGGTGCACTGTTGTGTCACGCCGATGGCACGCCATTGACCAGGTACCAGTTTAGGTGAGTCTTGGAGCTGACAGTTAGACAGGCAGGTTTTGACCCCAAGGAGTTTGGCACTCACTCATTTAGGATTGGGGCAGCAACTGAAGCAGTAGCAAGGGGTCTCCCGGTTCAGAATGTAAAGAAAATAGGGAGATGGTCGTCGGAATGTTACAAACGATATGTGCGAATTGACTTGTTGTGACAGGATGGTGCTCACGCCTGGTGTCTTTCTGTTTTTTTGCAGTTTCTCAAACCTGTGACGCAGGGGAGGAACTCGCCGGCGGGCGTCAACGATCAACACCATCACAGCACAAGCAACAGGAGGGACACGTGAAATTGGTGACTTGGATTGTGGGCCACTCCTATGTGAGGCGTGCGGAACATGTTTTTCTTGCAGGAGACCGTAAGAAAAGGGCCGCGCAGAAAGGGTTTCATATCTCCTTTTTCGGTAGAGGGGGTCTGTGCCTCAGCCAGTTTAGGAGCTTCTTCCAGGGACTCTTAGCGCAGCAGCCTGCCCCCCCGTCAGTGGTGATACTTCACCTGGGGGAAAATGATTTGGCCAGATTAGGGAGGCGCATCCTTATTGAGGAAATCATCTCCACTGCTGGGTGGGTCACAAGAATTTGCCTGGGCTGCACAGTAGTATGGTCGCAACTTATCCCCCGTTGGCAGTGGCGAGGGGCGGACTCTGTCAGGGCGTTGAATCACTCGGTAAAGAGGATCAACACGCAGTTGGACAAACTATTCCGAGCCCCCCGGTTGCAGACGATTCCACACGGGTGTATCTGGGGTAAGCAGTTCTATCTGGGGGACGGGGTACACCTGACTGAGGCGGGGAATGTCCTGTGGTCTAATAATCTCTGGGCGTGGTTAGAGGGATTCGCTAAGTAAGTCAGTTCATGTTAGGGTTCGGAAGGGGGAGGCCAGATCGTCGGTAAACAATGCTGGCCTGTGGCGGTAAGGTCATGACCGGTGAGCAGCTATTTTAAGGTCTGAGGGGGCGGGCATCATCCTATGGAGGTTCCCGCCCAGGGGGAGGGGCCATTGGCCCTTCCTAGAACTTCAGGGGCAAGGTAACTGGTGCTTCAAAGGGGCGCGGGTTGGAGGAGTCACGCTTTCCTTAGGCTGGTAGCCACCCCGCGCGCGCATACTTATGACGTCAACAGATGGCGCTGAGTAAGGGCCCTCCTTAAGTGGGTAAATGGAGTTCACGGCGTGGATCGGGTAATTACCGGGCCCGGCTGCGCATGCGCACATCTTGTGGTGACGTGCAGCTAGTAGGACCTAACACCGGTTAGCGACCTTGCCATATGGCCAGAAATGTTAGTATACTAAATTTCAGATGAGGATGTTAGATTCGGTTAGGAAACAATCTGTATTAGAGTTTTTGTTAAGGATAGTCTATCACACCTGTTGACAATCATGTATCTAATGTCCTGCTGATTTTTTGTATAAACTGCTTATCGTACAATTAAAAATTTTGTTGTTTTATATCTTAATAAATACGGCCGGGGGGACTCGCGACCCCCCGCCTTCCAAAGATAACCATGTTTAAATGTCTTTGTTTCTGGGGGTTGGTTTGGTCATAGGGAGGGGGCGGCAGCCAATCACTGACCATGTGAAAAGGGGGGGGCTCTTGGCCCCCCGCACGCATGGCGGTGCGGCGACCGCCCCCTCCATCAAGGCCTCTCGGTGGTGGGGCGTGCCCTCAGGGGCGCGCCCTGCCACCGATTGGCGGGCGCCCTCCCTGACCCGGATGCCATTGAGCGACATCCGGGTCGGGGGGGCGGGCTCTGGGGTCGATAAAGAGGCGGGGAGCGCCCAGGGGACTCCTTGTTGCCTGGACGCTCCCCCCCATACCGGTGGTGCCCCGCGCTCGGAGCTTTTTGTTTCCCCACCCACCATCCCTGGAACATTGCGGTATTGTATGCATTATTAGTCAAATTCTGTCGATAATTTGTATATAATGTTTGTTAGGCCATTTTTTCCTATGCTTAGAAGTTATTTGGTATTTTGCTTATTATGCTTTCTCTTAGGCATTTTTCCCCTTTTTTAGCAAATAGTACTGTGTATGTTATTGGTTGCATTGTTATTTTAGTCCTTTTTTCCCGTTTTAGCTTTACGGTGTTATGCGTGATGTTTATTTAGTCAGGGTAGCTGTACATTAGTATTTTTTTTTTCCCTTAGGTCATCGTATTTATTAGGTATGGGGCATGCGGTAAGGTCATGACCGGTGAGCAGCTATTTTAGGGTCTGAGGGGGCGGGCATCATCCTATGGAGGTTCCCGCCCAGGGGGAGGGGCCATTGGCCCTTCCTAGAACTTCAGGGGCAAGGTAACTGGTGCTTCAAAGGGGCGCGGGTTGGAGGAGTCACGCTTTCCTTAGGCTGGTAGCCACCCCGCGCGCGCATACTTATGACGTCAACAGATGGCGCTGAGTAAGGGCCCTCCTTAAGTGGGTAAATGGAGTCACGGCGTGGACCGGGTAATTACCGGGCCCGGCTGCGCATGCGCACATCTTGTGGTGAGGCGCAGCTAGTAGGACCTGACACCGGTTAGCGACCTTGCCATATGGCCAGAAATGTTAGCATACTAAATTTCAGATGAGGATGTTAGATTCGGTTAGGAAACAATCTGTATTAGAGTTTTTGTTAAGGATAGTCTATCAAGCCTGTTGACAATCATGTATCTAATGTCCTGCTGATTTTTTGTATAAACTGCTTATCGTACAATTAAAAATTTTGTTGTTTTATATCTTAATAAATACGGCCGGGGGGGTCTCATGACCCCCCGCCTTCCAGAGATAACCATGTTTAAATGTCTTTGTTTCCGGGGGTTGGTGTGGTCATAGGGAGGGGGCGGCAGCCAATCACTGACCATGTTGCTGAGGTGCCAAAATAGTATTGGACACACTCTGACAAAGTGTGTAAGTCAACATAGAACACCATCCATTATGAAAAGGGGCCAGAGTAATATTGAATTTATACTCAGAGGAAGAAGGTCTCAATGAAATGAGTGAGATTCAGACATTTAAGATCTCGAATGGCAGAGATCAGGCATTAAGACATGACAGTACACTAGAGTGGTCTCCCTAGAATATGCATAACCTGTACAACTTGGAATGCAGGCGGCACCTTCATACTGTCACTACATTCACTTAAAGACAATCCTCATCCTTTCCATAAATGACCCAAGAATGTTTGTCTTGGTGACATCATGTCCTACAGGGGTATGACTGGAGCAATTTTCAATCCTGATAAAGTGGACCAAATGATAACAATCTGTCCTTTGAATAGGAAAATACTTTAAACAGGGGAGTAATCACCCTGCAGTGAAATCAGCATCTTTACTATTTTATTTCCAAGAGTAGCAAACAACTAGAAGCAATAAACTATATACCACTGCCAGTTGTTTGCGCCCAGTCCATGAGTCAAGAATATGCTATAATTTGCCACTGTTTGGGAGCTAAAGCCCTTTTAAGCCTCCATGCTGCCTCCATTTGTTTTATAACATAAATCACTATTTATCCAGCCTCTGCAACACTAAATAATTTCTAAGGGTCTCCATTGTATCCAAATCTTTTGACTTGTGTGAGCTCACAACTTGTGAAAGCATTTCTATGACCCTGTACAACATAATAATAATTATCAATGTGTCATGCACCTAGCACGAGTCAAACATATGCAGGATTCAGTCATGCTACAATAATTCCAGAAAAGCACCATTTGACCAACTTTCTTATAAAGAATAACATTTAAAAACAAAGTTCCAACATTTATTTTCAAGCCACCTCAATCTGGAAGAATGTCCAAGAGTTTCCATGGTAACCACATATCATATTTGGAGCTCGATTATTCTGGCCTGCATGAGCCCCCAAAAAGTAGAAACTTTGCCCTGACAACAGTACGCAGCGCATCACAGTGCAGCTAAAGACCAGTCTCAACTGGCAGTATGGAGCATTCACTACTAGCAAGGGAAGCTCTGAGACAAGTGACCAAATTACCCAGGGCAGAGCGCTGTTTCACACACTCACGTGCCTGAGCAAGCATTTGCAATGCAATGGGTCTCACCTTTTGGACCTTATATGTATTTAGCTATGCAGCACATTAGCCTGGTGCTGAAACATCTACTGTTCTTTAACATGGAGGGAATGTAAACACCAAGCTGCATGACACGCCAGGTATGGGAACACATTGAGAGAAATATTACCTTTCAGTGGGAAATGGTATAGTTCAAAGCTCTGTTTTTAATATAAAATGAGGGTCTTTGGTGGTCATATCACTGAAAATACAAGATTTTAAAAATATTGTCTATGGGTGCTCTTGGAAGACAATTTCTATGACCTGGAATCTAGAGAATGCTAAAGTGAATCTGGTATTTTACTGACCCCTGCTGGTCATTTTCTAACAAGAAAGTTAAATAGAGGCAGTTGCCAAAAACATTAAAAAAGAAAAGCTCCTCAGCAGAAAGCAATTCAGGCATTTTACTGACCTCTACTAGTCGTTTTCCATTACGACAATTAAATAGAGGCAGTTGAACAGAAAAAAAAGTATCTAAGCGTAAGCAGACAAGTCCTAAGGCTGATCTCCAGAGCCCACAAAGTACATACACTTATAAGTGTATACTAAAGTATATACAAGAGCTCTTGAATGCTCGACCGAAAAATTACCCCTCTAAGTAATAAGCCACTCTTTAATGAAAACAGTAGAATGTTACAAATGTACTTATTAGCATGCTATGGTCTCAGGTAACCATGCACACCACAATGGGAGGGTAAATTGAAAAGTATACTAATCCTGGGAGTGCAGAGCATTTCACACCAAAGGTGAGACACATGGGTCCTTCATCTTTCTGAAAATACATTTAACGATATATATGCCAATGCATCAGTTTCTTCGAATCCTATGTGGTCTTCTACAAAAGCTTCAAAAAAAGAATAAAAGACTTCCAACCCCTCCCTCCCCAAAAAGATTTGGGTTAAATATGCCAGATCATTAAAATGGCATCAAATGAGCACACCTCTTGGCTGTCCAGCAATATTATGTTTTAAGTACATTCTTCCAGAAACTATTGGAATGAATTGATTATGCTAATTTCAAATGGTATTTTGAAAGTCCTATAGTGACGGGCTCACCTTCTTTTTTTATTTTTATTTTTACTTTTAACTAATTCGTTACACTGGGAGTAATGACAAGTGTGTACGTCTCTTTTCTACAAAGATGTGACTGAGAATACAATTATGTCCTGATCCAGACTTGTGTTTTTAACAGATGTAGGGTGAGGTCAAAATGTGGCAGCAGCACCCTAGAGAATGCACAGGAACTGATGAGATTTTAAATAACAATACAACCTGCTTGACCGTAAGGATTATACAACACTAAATATGAAACAACGGTTTTACTAACGGCATCTCCAGGAGGGTCTCACAACGCATAACTTTAGATCTGCTAGGATTTAACTTTACATTGACAAATAAGGCTCAGTGTGAACCTCAGAACACCTTTGAAAATGTATGGTGAACATGATATTTAATTTACAATAAAATAATCTGTTTATTTGATTGGATAGTTCAATAGTTTTTTTTTACTAAATTGTATAGGTTGGTACCTCAACTTTTGTATGAAGGGTTTTCTTTCACTGTTCTCAATACAATGCATTATTGTTCACATAACATTATGATTCGATCTTTATAATATTTGCCGTTTGTTGAAGTATTTTAAACTGGTGCTTTTCCCGTGAACAATAGGGTTTCATATTCAACGCAGTGATTCCAATGATTCACCTGGAAGGATACAGGAATGAGTCTGCCATTGGGGCCCATTGGGGAAAGGGTGGGGGGGGAGAAAAGCACCGACCCGAGGCTCAATGTAGGTGTGATAAAGGCCGCTTTATTGGAAGCAGGTGCATCCTACACAATACCATCCTCGGCCTGTGCCGCACAATCTAAACCTCATAAATACGTAATTTCCTGACTCACCCCCACCCCCTCCCCTAACTTATTCCCACAATCCACCAACAGTAACAATTAGCATAACATAATAACATAGCGTAATTAGCATAACAATTAGCATAACGTCAATTTGCCTCTCCACCTGGCTAAATACTCTATTGTGTTTGACCTACCCCCGATAATCCCAACAGGTTTTCTACTCTTCTCCCATATAATAGGAATAACCGCCCCTACATGCAGGATGCACCCCACCTGCTCCAGCGATATGAGAAACCCCCCACCCAATCATAAAACCCCCCTTTTGCACCAGCCTCCAACAAAAACCGCCCAAAATCCTATGTAATCCCCCAAAATACCCCGGCCGAGAAAAAACCCCCCGACACAGGGGGGTGCCTGCCCATTGAGGCCCCCCCCCTAACACGTCCCAGGGAGGGTGGTAGGGGAAAAATTGTCCCTCCACCAAACCCCCGCCCGCCGGCCGAGACACCACACTCAAAATGGTGTCTCGCCGCGTGGCCAGCCGGATACCATCCCCCCAGCCCAAAAGAAGCCCAACCAAGCCCCGCCCCCAGCCCAAAACTACTGAAAAAACGCCCAACCCGCCCCGGGCGGTGCCAGCTCCACCCCCCCCCCTCTCCCCGGCCCCCAAATTCCCCCGGGCGTGGCAGGCCTCCCTTTGGTCGGCCGCCCCCCCCAGGGCCCCCATTGGGGCCCATTGGGGAAAGGGTGGGGGGGGGAGAAAAGCACCGACCCGAGGCTCAATGTAGGTGTGATAAAGGCCGCTTTATTGGAAGCAGGTGCATCCTACACAATACCATCCTCTGCCTGTGCCGCACAATCAAAACCTCATAAATACGTAATTTCCTGACTCACCCCCACCCCCTCCCCTAACTTATTCCCACAATCCACCAACAGTAACAATTAGCATAAGATAATAACATAGCGTAATTAGCATAACAATTAGCATAACGTAATTTTGCCTCTCCACCTGGCTAAATACTCTATTGTGTTTGACCTACCCCCGATAATCCCAACAGGTTTTCTACTCTTCTCCCATACAATAGGAATAACCGCCACTCGAGGGACGTGCTAACGGTCCTCGACGCCCCCTAGGACTCCCCCCACTTAAACCCGGGACGTGCCGCACGGCCCAGCCGGGAGGACCCCCCCCTAACCATATGGCGCGCCGCGAAACCCCCCTCAACACCGCGCTGCCATGTCTATGCCTTCTTACCGCCGGCAGGTCCACCCCCTAACCATGGGGCCCTGCCCTCCGTCCCAACGTACAGGGCCATGCCCTCCGTCACCCTGTATAGGGCCATGCCCTTCATACCGCCGGCAGGTCCACCCCCTAACCATGGGGCCCTGCTCCCCGTCCCAACGTACAGGGCCATGCCCTCAGTCACCATGTATATAGCCATGCCCTTCGTACCGCCGGCAGGTCCACCCCCTAACCATGGGGCCCTGCTCCTCGTCACCACGCCTAGGGCCATGCCCTCCGTCACCACGTATAGAGCCCTGCACCCCGTCACCAGCGTATAGGACCATGCCCTCCGTCACCAACTTATATGGCCATGCCCTCCGTCACCACTGCATAGGGCCATGCCCTCCGTCACCAATGTATAAGGCCATGCCCTCCATCACCAACTGTATAGGGCCATGCCCTCCATCACCACCGCCGGCAGGTCCACCCCCTAACCATGGGGCCCTGCCCCCCATCCCAACGTATAGGGCCATGCCCCCCGTCACCATGTATAGGGCCATGCCCTCCGTCACCACGCATAGGGCCATGCCCTCCGTCACCACGTATAGAGCCATGCCCCCCATCACCAGCGTATAGGGCCATGCCCTCCGTCACCAACGTATAGGGCCATGCCCTCCGTCACCAATGCATAGGGCCATGCCCTCCGTCACCAATGTATAGGGCCCTGCCCTCCATCACCAACTGTATAGGGCCATGCCCTCCAGCACCAACTGTATAGGGCCATGCCCTCAGTCAACGTCACCCCCGGGGCGTGCTTCCAGTCCACGGAATCGAGCTCTCTACCAAATGTGACCGCACCGACAACGGGCCGTACCCTCTCTCTGGCGCCCAGGGCCCCACCCTGTCACCACAAGGCCTGGGAAGCCGCCCAGCGCCTGCAGGCAGTCCGCCGAATCCGGCCGTCCCACCAGAGAGAAGCCCTCCGGATGGTGCGTCCCACACCGGAGCCCGTCCGCCCGGAAAACCCCTGCCGCATCGCCCCCCACCCCCCGTCACCCACCATACCCCGCCGCCCCCGACATAGCCGCGTCACCGGTCCACGTCAGACCCCGCCGTACTTCGCGACCCCCCCCCTGTCCTCCGGCGGGCGTGTTCCCTGACCATGGAGTCGAGCTCACCACGGAGAAATGACCACACCGACACGGGACTGTGCGTCCCCCCTGGCGCCCAGGGAAACGTCCTCCACACAGTGCGTCACCCCCCAGAGCCTATCCACCCGGAAAAAGCCCACTACAAAGAACGTACCTCTCACCCACGCACGACCCCCACACGCCCTTGAACTGCCTGCGGCTTAACCAAGCCGCTTACCCCGTTACCGCCTATACACCAGCACCGTCCGCTCGAGCCTCCCAAAACCTGTACCTAGGCCGGCACCCCAAAATGTGTCAGCACCTAAAAACGCCCCACGCGCACCCTGACGGACAAGAGAAATATACTACATGCATACATAACCATGTCCTTGTGGTATGTACTATGGAAAACATGCCGTGGCACCTGTGCGAGAGGTTGTGGCGTAATGGCTAGAGAGCTACTAACTTCGGAGCTCAGGAAGCCGGGTCGAATCTCAGCATCCGCCCCCGGCCATATACAACATGCCTACATACAACCATGCCCTTGTGGTATGTACTATGGAAAACATGCCGTGGCACCTGTGCGAGAGGTTGTGGCGTAATGGCTAGAGAGCAACTAACTTCGGAGCTCAGAAAGCCGGGTCGAGTCTCAGCATCCGCCCCCCGGCCCAGCGCCTGTGAGCAAATCAATCGCCCGTGCCTGCCAAATGTAATGACTATTCCTTTTCAGCTCAGGGAACGCCCTTAGCGTGTCACCATATATAACCGCACAATAACTTATGTCAAAACAGCGTACTGCTGCAGAGGTAAGATTTCTGTCCATTTAAAGCTAGGAGACATCTCAACCCCTCCCTGTGTCAACTTCAGCCCGGCCTCCCCCATTCCATCCTATAGGCAGAATGGCCTTACAGCAGTGGAAACCAAATGGAGTGTTTTTTGCACAGTCAGGACATTACACACACCGTAGCACCTGTCCGTCCCCTTATCCACACTCCACCATGCCCAGGGATTACCCGGGACCAACCATAGGGGTGCCCAAATTGTATGAAAGAAAGGGGGGGCAGGCCTGACAAGTGGTTGCACATGTCCTGAACACGCGCCGAGTTAGCAAACTGTGCCCAGCTCCTACACTGCATCCTTGAGTTCCCTCCTCCACGCACCCTCGACGTACTAGCCCGGCCCCCACCGTGCACCCCACAAGGGCTTTACCAGGAAGGCAGACCGGGAAAACATGGCCCTCCCATTACCATTACACTTCACATCGGGAACACTTATACCTTGACACTGATCAGCAGCGGCAAAATACCCAAGTCTCTAGATTGGCACTCTAAGCCAGGTAAATGACCTACGGCGAAAGCAAAACATTGAGAGAACTTTCACTAAAGGGGGAACAAGTCCTACAGGGCCCTAATTGGTTAAATAATCCTGAATCACCTCAAAGTTATTTCCGTCTAAAGTTGCCTACGCATGATCAATTCCCAGGTTTTTTCCCCAAAAGGACTAGCTACCCATGACAGGAACCCGTCCCGGCACCCGCTGTGGGCTTGCGCGTGATGTAACCGTGCGTGACCACAGAGAAACGCCGAAATCACAGGGACGCGGCAGAAAACACGACCCGCTGACAGGCAAAACACCGACATGGCGTGGCCACCCCGCCCCGCTGCCAATCCGCAGCAAGCCGTCCGCGTCCAGTTATCCCGCCCACACTTTGCACCCTTGCGGCCCGGCCACTTTCCACCAAGGCGGCGTCATGTGACGCAGCCTCGGGGTAAAGAAGGGGCACCCGCAGAAAGCAGGTGTCTAGAAACGAGTAACTTAATCTGGGGCCCGGCGAGCAGAGCACGGCGACTGCTCGGGCAGCCCAAAGAATGGGGGGATTCACAGAAACATCGCGTATGCAGGCTTAGAATATGCCAGTTATAAAACACCTTTCATCCATGAAATGTGCCAGTCAGAATTACCTTTACCATGATAATGCCATCACAAACTGTATTATAGACACATTCATTATAATTAATGTTCCAGAAAAATATACTAGACATCTTTTACTTTCGTAGTGAAATGTGCTGTCAAATTAACTAGAGCAGCAGAACATGACCACTAAAATTATTGGCCAGGAGAGATGTCTAACACCTTTCTTAAGACACTGACTATGTCTATCACACATCCTAGTCCAGATAAAATGGCCATCGCAAGGATCCCTCAAGTGAATTTGGCTTTTATAACCATTGAGCAAAATAAGTGGTACATCACAATTACTGGGACACCATAAATCAGTGTCACGCATATGCCCTGAACGACAACCCTAAAGAATATTCACAGTGTTGTTTCGCTAAATGCATACCCCTACCCAATAATGTGCCAGAAACAACGTCCTTCTGATGTGGCAGACAAACGCCATCACTTTTGTGCACGTGAGCATGCCCATCACAATTATAGCACCCGAGTAACCGTCAATCTCAGTTCCTTCAACAGGGAACATAGCCATTTACATTAGGATACCACAGAATATAACTTTCGCAAGCCATGTGCCAATGAATCAACCAAGCTTAAAGGGCCTGCAAATAAAACATTACCAACGAAAATAGTGCACAGCATACGTCACGTTACAAGGTAATGGTGACAAATGTGAGCCAACAAAATTACCCGAGGCAGTAAATATCGCGCGCAACCACAAAGCCATGAGGTAGAAAAGATAACAGTGACACTCGGGAGCAAAACAAATACACGAGGTAGTACAATGTGCGAGCAACCAAATTACACGAGTTAATAAAAGTGCCCAAGCGGAAAAATTGACAAGCATGCCGTCACAAGAGAAAACAAAGTATAATGTTAGGTATAATACTGCAATAGGTGCGAGACCCTCAGGCACATAACCACCGTCTCTCTCCCTCCCAACAGGAACAGAAATGAAACAGAATGTGAAACATTACAAAAGAACATAATACCGCATACAGGTAATAGCGACAATTGTGAGCAAACCAAACACATGAGGCAGTAAACATTGTGAGCAACCAAAAGTCCATGAGGCATTAACGAGCACAGCGACAATTTTGAGCAACAAAAACACGAGGTAGTAAAGTCTTTCGAGCAACCAAAATTCCAGGAGGTAGCAAAAAGTGCCCAAGTAGAAAAAGTGACAAGCAAAGTATAATTTTAGGTATAACTGCCCCAAAAAGAACCCCGGCGGCCGTAGGGACCCTTCGGGTATGGGCAGCTGGGACTCACCTAGTCCCACGTGGGAGCCGACCGCCCGCACCAGGCAGAGCCGGCCCATCCGCTCGGCCGCGTGGAGCCGCATGCTGCTCACCCGAGCTTCACCGACATCCAGCGATGAGTCCAGCATGCCCAGCATACCTCCCGCCTCGTCCAACGACCCATCGTCTCTCCACACAATCGAAAGTCCATCCTTCCTCAGGTGAGTGAAAAATTGTCCCTCCGCCAAACCCCCGCCCGCCGGCCGAGACACCACACTCAAAATGGTGTCTCGCCGCGTGGCCAGCCGGATACCATCCCCCCAGCCCAAAAGAAGCCCAACCAAGCCCCGCCCCCAGCCTAAAACTACTGAAAAAACGCCCAACCCGCCCCGGGCGGTGCCAGCTCCACCCCCCCCTCTCCCCGGCCCCCAAATTCCCCCGGGCGTGGCAGGCCTCCCTTTGGTCGGCCGCCCCCCCCAGGGCCCCCATTGGCGGAGTGGGAATGAGTGTGGAGCTCACACACATCTAGGTCGCAGACAGTCAAACCACACATCCAGATTGGCAGAGCACTGTGAATGACAGTATATACGTAAATATTCAACTCAGTACAAGTGGCTGCATCATGGGTGTGAATGGCAGACGGAGACGGCAACGTGTTTATAGCTATTGATATTGCCGACTTCCACATTCCGACGAAAGTATTTCACTTTCCCACATGTCTTTCACTTTCAGGGCAAGCGGCATTCATTTAAGAGTCCGCAGACATCAATCTTTCCAATGGCTTTGTGATTGAAAAACACAAACCAATTTCTCTGGTGTTGTTCTGGGAGTTTTCTTCCAGTGAGCGTGGGACATTTTAATTTTTTTATTCCTGGGAACTTCAAAGTCGAAAAAGCTGATGGTAATGACGTTGGGCGGGGACTGCAGTCAACGTGGTGGCATCTCTGACATTCTGACCAGTGCATGGGAGGGAGTGATGGAGTTTCTTTTGACACTACAGCCGGCTGATGCTTTACTGTCTGAAAGGCATGGTTCAGCCTCCTCTAAATGAAGCGATGGAACCCAAAGCTGGCAGATTTGCCATTGTCACCCAACTCTAAACGAGGCTATTAGCCTCTCCCAGCCCTCCCTTCACACCTTCAAAGCTCCACCTCTCTCTCATAGTCTCCCTTTCTCTCTCTCTCTCACACACAAACACACACAGAACAATATTTGCAGGTATGTATCTGACAGTGCCACGTCCTATCCCATCCCGAAAACATTAAAACATTCACCAGTCCACGCTCTTTCATAGATACACTGCCCGGCATACACAGTCACACACACAGTCTCTCACTCGATATCCTCTCACACCCTTTACAGACACTCACAGTGTCTCGCATATGTAGCGCATGCTGTCTTTTTCAAACATGAATAGATTACAGAATCCTGTTTTTTTACTTTCTATTCTTGTACTAACAGTGATTTTATAATGAGTTAAACAGAAATAAAAGTACCAGGGTGCAATGTAAAACGAAGGAATGAATAAGCATCTCGCACATGGCATGGGTCAAATCCAAAACTTTTCATATACCCTCACACAAAATCAAAACACATACATGCAGTAGGTGAAAGGAATATGGGGCAGGGCTAGCTGCCTCAAAGGCTAGCTCTGGCACATCTCCTATGGACCTTGTGTGTTAGTGTAATATCCAGAGAAGGGAGGAAGTGTGCACAATAAGGGTGGCTTTACTTGCCTACGTGACAGCAGGGTCTTAAGCAAGGAAGAGGACATGGGTCATTAGTTTCCCAAACACTTTAGTTGAAAAGTGATATGTGCAGCGCCAGGACTCTATTGAAGGGTGGGATTCGGGGAGGGTGGTGCGGGGGGCAGGGTGTGTGTGTGTGTGTGCGCGTGCATGTGTGAATACATGTATATTTCGTTTTTTTCCCACAATTTGTCCCCAGACATAGACACACTCGTCACCAGGTACTTCAGTTATTGTGGCACAAACCGGCAATACATAGGCTATGTTTCCTCCTGCCTAACACGTTTCAGACTGCCAAAGTCCTTGATCACAGGCTGGAAATGCAGAAACACAATCACATGTTAGACTCTACTTATTCATTCTTCAATTATCTTTATTGTCCTCTGGTGGACTTTTTCAAGTAAAACAAAGCAATCTAGAATAAGTAGTTTCGTAATGTCATCAATAACCCTTCAGTGGGTGTTGTGATTCCACATATTTTAATTCCAATTATTGTTTTCCCTCCAGTGGGCCGCTAAAGTCACATGGTCAGCGACTAGCTGCCGCCTCCCCCCCAATCCGGCACCCAATACCCAGGAACGTGGACACGAGACGTCTTTACTTTTTGGAAGGCGGGCGCTAGTCGCCCGGCCGTATTTATTAAAGTATGAAATTAAAAAAGGTTTTAATTGCGTAATCAACAATTTATACAAAAATTCAGCAGGACATTTAGGTTTAGCAATAAGTTTGAGAGCCTGACTTCAACAAAACTCTAATACATGTTATTTTCCTAACTTATACTAAACATCCTCATCTAGAATTTTTGTACATTTCTGGCCATATGGCAGGGTCACTACCGGTGTCAGGTCCTACAAGCTGCGCCTCCCCTCTGGATGTGCGCATGCGCAGTGTTACCCCGGGAATTGCCCGGTCTACGCCCTGAACTCCATTTACCCACTAAAGGAGGGCCCTTACTCTGCGCCGGTGGCGTCGTGAGTCCACGCGCGCGGGGTGGCTACCAGCCTAAGGAAAGCGTGAACTACTCCTACCCGCGCTCCTTTGCTTTGTAGCATCCATTACCTTGCCCCTGGAGTTGTGGGAGTGGCCCGCAGGCCCCTCCCCCTGGGCGGGAACCTCCATAGGATGATGCCCGCCCCCTCAGACCGTTTCGGCGAGGGAGCGTCCAGGGACAAGGGGGTCTCCTGGGCGCTCCCTATCTCTTTATTCCCGAGGGGCCAGGTGGCCCCTCCTCTAGCCCGCCCCCCTTGACCCGGACCCACTTCCCAGGATCCGGGTCAAGGTGGCCGCCAGCCAACCGGCGGTGGGCCGCGCCCCCCAGGGCACGCCCCCACCGCCGAATGGCAACAAAGGAAACTGTGGGGGCGACGGTCGCCGCGCCGCCATGCGTGCGGGGGGGCCGAGGGCCCCCCCTTTTCAAATGCACAGTTCCTTATTTTTCTTATCCCGGACGATCCGTACCCAGCTCAGATAGTTCCAAACCATGGACCCATATTTTGTGTACAGTGGGGTGGTGCAGTCTATACGGCTGGACTGCATCAATATTTTTTGTTAATTTTGTCCCCAGACATAGACACACTTGTCACCAGGTACTTCAGTTATTGTGGCACAAACTGGAAATACTTTAGAAAGGCTTTGTTTCCTCTTGCCTAATGTGTTTCGGACTGCCTCAATAATTGAAGTACCTGGTGACGAGTGCGTCTATGTCTAGGGACACATTGAGGAAAAAATATTGACAGCAGTCCTACCGTATAGACACCACCACCGCGCTGTACACGAAATGTGGGTCCGAGGTTTAGAACTATCTGAACTCGGTACAGATCGTCAGGTACAAGAAAAATAACGAACTGTGCAATTGAATTTGGTGGCCCACTGGTGGGCAAACAATAATTCGAAAAAAAATATGTGGCATCACAACACCCACTGAAGTGTTATTAATGACATTACAAAACTACTTATTGCAGAATGCTTTGTTTTACTTGAAAAAGTTCACCAGAGGACAATAATTGAAGAATGAATAAGTGGAGTCTAACATGTGATTGTGTTTCTGCATTTCCAGTCTGTGATCAAGGACTTTGGCAGTCCGACACGCGTTAGGCAGGAGGAAACAAAGCCTATGTATTGCCGGTTTGTGCCACAATAATTGAGGTACCTGGTGAAAGGCCTGTTGGAAGTATGCACTCCCCCGCACCCTTTAGCCGAGTTACCGTAAGCACTCCCTGGAAGGCCCTGAGAGACCGCTGTCCCCCACCTATCCCCATTAACAATGAGGATGCCTTCTAATGACCATAAATGCCCCACCAATCATGACCTTACCGCAGACTAAGGATACTATCATAAAATACGACACTGCAAGAAAAGAGGTTAGTCATGAAAAAAGGTGCAATATACAGTAGAACATGTCTCCAGAATTTGATATCTGAAAAGGAAAAGAAAACAGCCAGTGACACTGCAACAGAAACCAAATATTCATGCAGAACAATCGTTTGCCTCAGGGGTGGCAGGCGGGACAAAGAAAAGCAGTTTAAACACCCAGCCCCTGCTGGGGCTGCCAGCACCGCATTGTTGGAGCGGCTTTGCAGCTCTACCACCCCTTTGAAGGGGTGGGGTCTGGCACAAATTGGTTCCCCTCCAACCCAGAAGTGCTTAATGCACTCCCGGGTCCCTCCGCCGGGCAGACCAATGCCCATTCCTGTTGTGGGCTGGTGCCGGCGGCGCCATTTGCCGTCGTCACCAGCCCCGCCCCTTCCGGTGGGGACTGGCACCCCGCCATAGGCACGGCGCTTCCGAGGCCAGGAGGGCACCTTGGCATTTTCTTTCACATACCCGGTGACAAAAACTACTTTGTAGTGCTCTTCTATTTCAATATGATGGACTCGACCTCCTAGCAGAGCTTTCAAAGAATCCAACATAGTTTCTTGTATAGTCTCCATCATTGAACATTTGTCCAGAATAAGAAACACATCTAGCTCACATGATGCTAGAAAGTGGCTTTTTTTGGCATGTTTAGTGCAATAAAAATTAATTTAACAAATACTAAAATATTTTTTTAAACATTGTGTCAAACACTTGTTCCCCATGTTTAGTTAAGGAATACTACAAGGAAGAGGGGGATATACGGGGATGGTATACCACCAACCAACATACATTTTTGATTCAACAGTAATTGAGATCTAGACTAATAGTAGGAGCCATTGGCGTATCTTCATTGGTTGTTGACAGCCCAGTCAATTGATGATAAATGTGTGTACTCCGGGTTATAGGCCACATTTAACATGCGCGACTTAAGCGTGAGAGCTAATGTTGTGAGCTCTCACTTACTGTGCATATAAGTAGTTGGGCATTGTCACCTGAGATGACTGGTGTGCGTATTTGTATACAAGTGGACTATTATGGGTAGCATTGTTCCTTATTATTGGCCTACTCCTACCTTGTTGAGTTTTACACTTTTCCTAACTTTAAGCCAAGGTATACGTTTTCCATACTGGAAATATTTCCTAAGGAGTTGGATAAATGTGCGGTTTAGTCTCAAATTAACCTTTAAAAAAAAAAAAAAATTCTTGCAATTTTGAAAATGGATGGATGTTAATCTTTTTTTCTCCCGAAAACTTAAATGAGACCCAAAAGTTCCGATGGTAACAAGAAAACCCGCATACAGAAAACATATGTAACTAAGTGTAGTAGTCATGGTACTTACACGATGTTTGCAAAAGAACAACTGCACACACCTACATTACAAAGGCCAGATGCAATTGGCAGTGAACATTGCAAATGATAAGATGTTGCTGGCACATTAAATATAAAGATTGCGTAAACGTTAATACACTTAGCGGTCTATTATGTCGGGCGGATAGCCACCGACCGCATGGCGGTGTTGATCCGCCCGACATTTCCCTCCACCCGCATCCCGTTTCCCCCGTCATATTACGATGGCGGGGGGACCCCGGCGGACCGAAAGACCGTCCGCCGGTTTTCCGCTGGTCGACAAGTCGACCGGGTGGAAAAGGAGCTGTATATGGTGGCGGTGTCTGCAAGACACCGCCATCCATATCACTAATCAGGCGGAGATGTGCCTTTCCATGGCAGCGTTGCCGCCATGGAAATGCATGCAGTCTCTGAATGTGGGGGCCCGTTGTGGTCCCCCAGGGTAATGGGAAGGTGGGGGTGCACATGGGGGTACCTATGGTACCCCCTGCATTTGCATGCACAACGTGGCAGGCACCATACGGTGCAGCCACAGCATTGTGCATACGGTGCAGCCACAGCATTGTGGCGGGTGGTGCTGTGTGCACCGCCCGCCACAATGTTGTGGATGGGGGATGCCACCGTGGCATCCTAATTGCCGGTGTGGGATCGCTGCACCATTGCCAGCCGGTTCCAGCACCGCTAGGGTCGTCCGCCTGCCATCCTAATAGGCCCCTAATTATGAAGACACAATCTGACCAATAAAACAGGCTTTGGAAAAAAATGGGTATCATGGAAATTCCAAGTAGCTTCCTGACATATTTCAAGAGCTACATCATCGAAAGTAGGCCATGGTAGTGTTGGATAAGATTGGTTCATATTGCCAGGTAAAATACAACAAATACAAACAGGTTGAGGCAGGGTTGTATTTTGGCCCCTACTCTTTTTGCATTGCACCTCGCAGACCTGCCTGCAAACTTTATGCAAATGATCTAGTCATCCTGGATGTAACACAGGGGGGATTGCAAAGAAAATAAAACGCTTTCAATAAGTATTGTTAGGTCAACAAATTAATTGTTAACATTGAGAAGGCTAGCACGCTGGTGATAGGTAGGCTTTTTCATATAAATATCTAGGCATGACATTTAAATATATGTTTCCATGGAAGCTACACTTATATAATTTTTTAAAAACCCGGGCAATCAACTCTTGGAACACCATTGCATCTTCTCTGGGTCTACGTTTTTTGCAGAAACTGATACCACCTTGTAAAATAAAAGAGCCATCGCGAGTGTGCAAAAGAAATTTGTAATAGTGAGAGAGAGAGTGGGAAGGGTGAGTAAGGGATCTTTGCAAAAATAAGCACGCCATTTTAATATATAGGACTTAAAATGTTATGCACCATTATTAATATCAAAAGGAGAACTAAAGGAAGGAGAGGTGTGCATTAGAGTCGAGGAGGAGAGATTCGAACTTTCTGAATTCTGGAAACTCAATCTTTCCTACTTGTCCAACATGCAGATCTTTGCCATGCGGTTAGCAGTTTTAACACTTCTCACGGGGCTGATTCAGACATTTGCACTGACAGGGAGGAAGTTAAATATTCGAGATGCTGAGGGGGACTCTAACTCTGGTTTAGGCTACGCTGTTTACAAGTGCCCGTTTTGGACTGTATACATTTTTAAGAAAAAGGCAATTGTGTCACGGGTGGATGTGATACAACTTGTATATATATATATAGATTGTAATCTTTTGATGTACCTTACGTTGTAGGAAGGTTTCTATTGGGTTTTAAATAGGGTAGATGGATGAGATGATTTTTTAGGAACATTTATAATAAGAAATTTGTGTACTGTCTAGTTTAGCAAAGCTTTGGTTTTAAATACACTTATATTTTACTACTGACCAATAAAATAGGCTGCTGGAATCACAGTTGTGTAAATTGTTGTTATTGTATACTTATTGCGTCATTTTCATTCAGATGTGTTGGCCCTCCTACCGGCCCAAGAATCAGTGCTTAATGTGTACCTGTGGCTGCTGTGCGACCTCCTAACCGCATTATGGCATATAGAAGCCCTGCATAGAGGGCTCTACATTTGTGTGGACTGTGAAGCGGAAGTTGCATAACCTGTGTTGTAATTGTACTGTATAAACCGTATTGCTAAAGTAGCACTTAGATGATTTGCCGTTGCCAGTGGAACGACTAGCATTTTAGATATTTGGAGAAAATCCGTCACTTTGAGCGCATTTCGCAGGTTTCTCAATAACAATTTGAAATCATTCACATTTGTCACAATTACCCCAACATCTTTGCAGAATGTGAAGACAATGATTTTACAGAGTCAAAGCTGTGAACACATACATACCTACCGAGACACTATTTATCAGTGTTATGCATGTTATGCACATCATCGCACCTTTGTGACAAAGAACGTGCTTTATTGAGTTCTAGCATTAACTCTGATGAGTTAATACAGACGCTGTAATAACTGCACTACAAAGTGCCGAGTCAAAGGAAGGGCGAATGTATTAGCTCATACTTTGCTTTGCTTTAACCTTCGTAGTATTTGGCCATCCTAGTTTTCTCGGTGAATATTAGGAGTACTTTTGCCTATTTAGCAATGCAGAGCAGCAGTACATTTACAGATGTTTAAAACATTTGTGACATCGCATAATTAAAACAATATATCTGTGAATCTGTTGAAAGGAGATTAGGGGGATAAAGACAACATGTTGCAGTACATTTAGCTAGCTCCGAGGTAGATAGATATGTTTTGTAGAATATCTTCTTCCGAAGTGAAAATTGTAAAGGTCCAAACAGTCATCACTCCCAGCTAAATGCCATAGAGTTTGATAAACCCCTACATGCATTTCTCACTTTAAAAAAGGGCCTGATTTAGATCTTGTCGGATGGGTTACTCCATCATAACAGTGGTGGATATCCCTTCAGCTGAAATATTAATCCCATAGGATATAAATGGATTTATATTTCGGCAGACAGGATATCCGTCACCGATGTGACGGAGTAACCGTCCGAAAAGATCTAAATTGCTCCCTAAGTCTAAAAAACTAAATGTTACTTCTCCATTCAAATTATATTTATTGACTCACCACTATAAATATCCGATAGCCCTACTGTGCTTTATAAAAACATTCAGCCCCTCTACAATACTATACATTAAGTTATTATGCACGATATACAGTGGCACTCCTCTGCTAAGGTGGAGGGGCAATGCCTCACTGCTTTTTAGCAGTGTAAATAAAGGAAACATAAAATGATAATAACACATTGTTATTATCATTTTATGTTTCCCTGCTGCAGCAGCTCTGTGGGCGGGGTGGGGCTGCTCTGCTTTCAAAGCAGAGCAGGAGAGGAGTGGTTTGCCCACTCAAGTGCGCATTAATACTTGGACGCCCTCGCCGGTCAGCCAAATATTCATGTGCATTTTGCATGTTCTCCACGCAGACTGCATTACAGCCTACATGGAGAACATGCCCAGGACATGGCTGAGCACCGAACCACACCGCTCTGCCTAACCACAACGCTGCATTGCAGCGTTGTGATTGGCTATGGGGAGCCTGGGAGCCGAGCACTTCCTGCTTCCCTGTTCCGGCCTGAAGAGACGATCAGAGGAGAGACGAGGAGGGATGCGGCAATCTGGTACGTTTTTTAAATTTTTTTTAAATCCCCTTTCTCCACCCTGAGTCCTCCCCCGATCCATGCTGGCCGCCACCGAATCTATGTACTCTTCTTACAATATTCAAATATATGTTTAATACTCTTCCCGAACTCTCTGATGCTGTACATATCCTTTTGTATTGGCCTTCCCCTTCACATGTAAAGTGTCCTGACGTCCTAGAGACATGGATCAAACCATAAAGAAAGTAAAAAATAAATTGAGTGCAGACCTAGTCTGCATAACTGGAGTACAACTGAGGCTGACTATAGGAAATGGGGTTATTAGTTGAATACCCACCTCAAGTAATATATTCACAATCCTTGTCATGATGAACCACTCAAGTCACTAAATAAACCTGAGCTCAGCTTTTTGGTAGCTATGTCACGGAGCAGCAAGGCTTAGCTTAGATGCAATGTGTAGGGTACTGAAAGAGTAATACGTTTGAAATGCAAAACAATAGAAATCTCAAAATTAATTAGACAATAAAGTAAAATATAATAAACAAAATGGCATGAAAATGCCAACCTTCAAATTAGTGCAACCTGAGATATGATTTTTTAAAGTTTTAAGTAAAAACGGCACCAAGAAGCAAAAAGCGGCAATGATTGTCAATGGTTGTGGTAGAACAGGGCGTTTCCACAATTTGGCGTTGACCCTGATGGAGCGTGGTTGGACACGCTAACCAGGTTGGCCTGGTTAAAGATTTTACCTTTTGACTTTAGTTCTTTTAGTCTCAATCCTCCACAAGATTACAGTTCTAAAGCACCCAAAACCTCAGGATAGGCACTCAGAGACATACAGCATGGCAGTCAGCAGCAGTGACAGCCAGTGGCCAACAGAAGGCTCCAGTCCTGGTCCATTTCCTGCTAGTCAGCTTGGCAGCTGCAGGAAAAAGCCTCTTATAGCTTGTTACCTCCCTGTAGTTTTAACAGGAGGTTAGCCTTATGGCCCTTGGTGTCCACTTCTTTGTCTGAGTTACAAGAGAGCAGGTCAAGCCCTCCAGAGCTCGTCTCAGGTTACAGACAGCAGGTCCCGCCCTCTTCTTATCATCCTCAGTCAATAACTGTTCTGAAGTGGGTGCCTGGAGATGCCATATTTATTGAAAAACAAGTAGTGGGGGAGGGTCATAAAGGGCAATTATTTAACGACCAAGGTTACTCATGCCCCTGTAATAGCAAAAACAAATAGAAGAAACCTGGTCAGAAAAACTGTGAGTATGTCATGCTGAGTCTGAGACCATGAGTCCATTGATGACACTAAAGTGATATCACAGGGCTAGAAAAATTCCCATCAGCCCACCCTTCTGGTGGAGTATCGTCACGTGGGAGATGTATCATAAATCCAATTCTTACAGCACCTGAAATTGATGCATAGAAGGATTTTGAAGTTTTTTTGACCACAGTGATTCACTCGTGATGCCAATGGAGTGCAGTGCGCGTGAAAAAAATGAAAAGTGTGAGATAAAATTGACTCAAAGAACCAAAAATCGGTTTAATTGGTATGGTGCTATGGTCAAAACTAAAAACAGTACCTCAATAGTTTAAAATAATAACTATACAGAGGCATGGTGTATTATGGTCGACATGTTTCAGCTAGATGGACAACTGGTCCTAGCTTTCTTCAGGACCCGGTGAAATACTGCGACTGCAAATTAACACAAATGAAAATCTAATTATAGTGCTGAATTTGTACACCAATAATGGATAAATCCTACCAGTTGTTCTGAGCCCAGATAGCTACTGGTGATAATCCAATCTTAACGTCTATCCTAAAACAAGATAGAAAAAATGTACAACTCAGATAGTGCAAAAAACGGTCTCAACAGTACAACAAACAAACAACAAACATACTCACAATACGGTAGAGAAGTTCTCACCGTTACTCTGTAGTTAAAAATACTACTGGATGAGTGTATACAAATCACACTAAATTAGCAAAGTAACTGGACTTACCCAGCGTTATGTGGGATAATGCCTCACCTCACCCGGTCACCCACTCGGGAAAAAGGAGGCCCCGCTCTGTCAGAAAGAAATAAGTAAAAGGACCTCAGAGAAATATCAGGGGTACCTAGGTGCTATAGTCACTACTTAGCACTGTTCTGCTGACAAAAACCTAGTTATACTAGAGGAGATTCAACCTAAAAAAACCATGGCAGGGACCATGCAAGACAGCCCCCTTTAGACTAGTGTTCAAGAGGAATCTTATAATATGGGCCAAGAGCATCCCAAACAAGTAATCAACATGTCAAACATAGGAAGTTATGAAGACATACAAAGAAACACACAAAAATATAGAGCTCAGATGCCTTAACCAGAACACAGACAACAAGCGTCCTACCTGTCCGTCGGTACCTCTAGGTGTACATCCGAGAGGGAGTGGAGGTAAAGGACGGACAGGCGCGCCCGTCTTTATATATCCCAGTTAATAGGCCAATTAGTTACAGCGGTGAAATGCGCTAGAAATCGCGAGGCAAAGGTACACTATACACCTCGCACATGCGCGGTACACTCAGTCTTTCAGCATTGGCTCAAGTAACGCGCATGCGCATTACGGAACGGGCAGGAACACTACATAAACCGCGCCTGCGCAGTGTAGTTGTCTCAGCCTCCTCGCGCCGAACAATGCGTTCAGTGCAAGGCACATGCGCGGTGAAACGCGGGTGTTAGACGCATGCGTGCTGATATTCGCGAATGCTGTCTGAAGCCTGCACAATGATCCCAAATGCATCCACGCTATATCTGGAGGGTGAACGCATGCATCGTCAGCTAAATATGAGTGCTGACGATCAGGGAGTTTAATATCTCTAAGTAGAAGTGCACATCCCATAATAATGAGACGGGGCTCACACAGAAAGGTGCTGTAAATGAAAGAGTATCTGTCTGATGCAATACAATTTTTGGTATATCATCTATATCATGCAACAAGTATGTATAAAGTTGCCAGATGAGCATACAGTCTGAATAGTTAGTGGAAATCAGTATAAGGAATATGATGCTCTTAAAGGTACTCTAGACTGATTTTCACTCACATTAAATGATGTTAAAGATGTAAACATAAATACCTGGACAGGGCTCATTACAGTGATGTCCACGGTATATCATCGTTAAGTCCCTGAATATGGCTTTTAACAAGAAAAATCCATTTTTGTTCTTTCCTAAATAGGAAATTGGATATATCATTAATGTGAGGAGGGATAAATGGCTGCTCAAGGATTAGCCATTTCATTTCTTCAGCTGAGTGTCTTGCCTCTAGGAAGTGGTTCGTAAGTTTGGTGGGCTGTTTTCGACATCTGATTGTGCTCTTATGTTCCCCAATTCTCAATTTAATCTTGCGAGTGGTGTAGCCAATGTATTTAAGGGAGCATGGACATGTGATCATGTAAATGACATTATCAGTATTACAATTCGTATGCCTTTTGAGGATCCATGTTTTGCCTGTACCAATATCAACTGTTTTGGTCTTGACCGTCTGAGGACAGGCGCTACATGATCCACACGGATAATGACCGGAAACCGGTGGGAGATCCCACAAGTTGGCCGTTTTATCACAGATGGAGGTCAAAGGCCTAGTATGGACAAGAATGTCCCTCAGGCTGGGTGCTCTTTTGAATGAAAAGAGGGGTTTAGGAATGTTAGCATCAGTGATATTAAGAATACCCCAATGTCTGCGAACAGTGCGTTGTATGTTGTTCGACAGTGCATTAAAGGTACTAACAAACGTGAGTCGTTCCATAGGTGGTTTAGGAGGCCGTCTCTCGATTAATGCCTCACGATTGTTATTCTTTGCCCGTTTCCAAGCTCTCTTGACAAGATTACGAGGATATTGTCTATCCTGTAGTTGATTAGCTAGTACATTGGCGTGTTTGTTGAACAAGTCTTGTGAGGAACAGTTCCTCCTGAGACGGAGAAACTGCCCCACCGGAAGATTGTCCACTAGGGAACGTGGATGATGGCTATCGATGTCTTTCTGACAGAGCGGGGCCTCCTTTTTCCCAAGTGGGTGACCGGGTGAGGTGAGGCATTATCCCACATAATGCTGGGTAAGTCCAGTTACTTTGCTAATTTAGTGTGATTTGTATACACTCATCCAGTAGTATTTTTAACTACAGAGTAACGGTGAGAACTTCTCTACCGTATTGTGAGTATGTTTGTTGTTTGTTTGTTGTACTGTTGAGACCGTTTTTTGCACTATCTGAGTTGTACATTTTTTCTATCTTGTTTTAGGATAGACGTTAAGATTGGATTATCACCAGTAGCTATCTGGGCTCAGAACAACTGGTAGGATTTATCCATTATTGGTGTACAAATTCAGCACTATAATTAGATTTTCATTTGTGTTAATTTGCAGTCGCAGTATTTCACCGGGTCCTGAAGAAAGCTAGGACCAGTTGTCCATCTAGCTGAAACATGTCGACCATAATACACCATGCCTCTGTATAGTTATTATTTTAAACTATTGAGGTACTGTTTTTAGTTTTGACCATAGCACCATACCAATTAAACCGATTTTTGGTTCTTTGAGTCAATTTTATCTCACACTTTTCATTTTTTTCACGCGCACTGCACTCCATTGGCATCACGAGTGAATCACTGTGGTCAAAAAAACTTCAAAATCCTTCTATGCCTCAATTTCAGGTGCTGTAAGAATTGGATTTATGATACATCTCCCACGTGACGATACTCCACCAGAAGGGTGGGCTGATGGGAATTTTTCTAGCCCTGTGATATCACTTTAGTGTCATCAATGGACTCATGGTCTCAGACTCAGCATGACATACTCACAGTTTTTCTGACCAGATGCCATATTTATGCCTGGCACAGGGTAGTGGGTGCAAATGATCCCTGGGGACACCCTAACCAATGTGGTACAGGCAGCTGGGGCTAACCATACTCACTTTTGGCATTTTCAAGATGGGTGAACACTTCAGCCTCACTAAAATTGGGCTCTGAAGGCTGTGTGTTTGTGTGTGGTGAGTGTAATCCTAGTGTCCTCCAACAAATAACATTAAAATCCAGTTTTAGACAGTCCCTATTCCCCAACAACCTCAGAGACACAAGTTCGATAGAACAAAACGGAGTTTCCAACAACCAGACAGTGGATATACATAAATAGTTTTGGCATTCTGTTTCCCTCCTTTGACAAGCACTTAAAATAGTATATGTTAATCCAGTAAACCTGTCAAACAGACTGTGACACTGGAATGTCAAAAGAGGCCCATTGTGATTGTGGCATGACTGTCTGGATGGGCAAAAGAAGGAACTTGCCCAAGAGTCAGCTAACATTTACATGTGACAGGTTAGGCCTCTTTAAAGTGCATCCCAAGTGTCATATTGAAAAGCCCCACAGATCTCTCAAGCTGAATGTAATATTCAAGCAGATGTTTATACTTTACTGTCAAAGAGGATCCTCCAGCTTCCTTTGCATATTCAGTCAGGTTCAGATGGGTCATTTTGCCCATTCAGGTCAGACTACTTTGTGCTCTTGTGAAACATTTCACACCTCATTCATGCCTATGTAAATGCTACTGAGTGGCTGGCTGAAGTGGGAGAGTAAAAGGCAGGTTGAACTTCCAAGGTCTTTAGGCAGGGCAAGGTAATTATCTAAAGGTTAAATGTGAGTCATATTTAGAAACAAATCCTATTTCACCATTGAAATAGATGTTTAATACTATTATTAGAAGATGTTTAATTATTTTTCTAGCTAGTCTCATTCCAGAAATATAGTTATAGTATTTCATATTGACTCCCTGTGTTTTCCTATGTAGCAGTCAGCCTTGCTACAGTGAAAATGGTGTTGAGCTGCTAGTCACTGTAAGAAAGTGTTTAACATTAAAAATATTAACCTGTCCTACTTTTAAACAACAGGCACCCTGTCTTAAGGGCAATAAGACCTACAGAGGGGGGACATGTAAATATTTAAAAGCAAGGTTTAAGGCCTGTTAAAAATGGTTATTTTGACAAGTCAAATTTGCAGCCAGGATACTGGTGGCAGGCATGCAGGTATGTTTGCTGGCCTGGGTGAAATTTGTATTAAGCTGGAGCAATCACAGTAATTTCTGTAATTCTGGATTATTCGTGTGATGCAAAATTTCCACAAATTACAAGATCACATCCACTTGCATATTTTGGAGTAATTTGGGGCACAAATGCCTACCCAGGAACAAGTGGCTAGAAGGGTTCCTATTTTGTTGCATACTGCACCCTTTTCTTAGCGCAAAATGCATTTGCAGGTTAATTTTGGACACATTTTGGGCTAAGAAAATAGTGTTAAATGTTGGGTTAAGCTAGGCACATAATTCTATAGAAGTTTGCTGTAATTTTGTGTAAATACAAAACAGCAAATATGTGAGTTATGCCCACAGCTAATGTTTAAATTGTCACTGTAATGGATGGCACAAATGGTGCAAATTCCACTTCTGATGTTTAAATTACAGCCACTGGAAACACTTTGATCCCATATAATAGGGACTATTAGGTAAAGTAAATAAAGGGTGACCAACTGGCATGCGTGCAAATTCATGACGGTGGGTGTAAAAATTCAGGACAGCAGGTCAAAAGTCAGGACACAAATTCAGGACAGCAGGACAAACATTCAGGACAGAAGGTCAAAATTCAGGACAAAACTTCGGGACAAAAGGTAAGTTTTACAGACATATCAGAGGAAGTGGTGCGATAGTATAAAAGTATGTAAATAGACAACCACTTAAGTACAAGTCAAAATAAGTTTTAGATTAAGTTGAGACAATCGGTTTTCGGTATACGTGCAGCTTTGAGCAACTGTGCATGTCTTTTTGTGGTATTTCATATGATAATCTATTTATATGGTTACAGCACTGGGTGTACAGTCGGATATTTTGTTTACAACTCACGGTCCTGAGCAGGCATGTTTTGTGAGAGAAGTGGTCAGGAAGATCTGCTCGGATAGACTTTGTCACTAGCATTTCACATCTGAGTGCTATTGTGAGATGTAAAGCGGCACACATAGGTGAACTAAAGGGAGGATTGCTGTAATAAAATCACTATAGGGAACGCATTATAGCTGTTTCAGCAAGTGGAACTTAAAATATGGAATTTGACTTTGCTTATGGGGGCTTCGCAGAAAGTTGCACTAGCTGACGGAAGTCAAAAAGGTGCTTTTCCCTGCAGCTTTCTTCAAGAATGTACTGTCAATGCACTATTGCATAGGTTTTTTTAACGCCTTGCCTATTGCTACAAACGTAATATACAACTCAAGCACAGCTCATGGCACTATGAGGCTCTCCCTAAAAACTTACACCTAAAACAAACCATGCACAATTTTACAATTACTAGTGTAACCATTCAAGTAGCAGTTGGGTGTCACTCAAAATGTGAGGTGAAAGAGGGCGAGTAGCGGAGCACCCGGGGCTAAAGAAGCCCCCTTGGCTCCGCCCACCACACCTGGGGCGCAGACCGGAAGTGCGTCACCCTGCGCCCCAGAAGGACTACCTGTCCATTAGCCAACCGGCTACTGGACACCAAAGGGGGAGTGGCGGGGATCCGGGGGGCCGGGCACTAAGGGCGCACTTGCTAACACTCGCGCTTTTTCATATGCATGGTGTATAGATCCCACACATAAGCACACAGCCAATACAGAATAGTAACACATAGGCAAGGGAGTTGCCAGAAAATGTAAACACATCCCACTTTGAACTAAAGCTCTTATGGCACCAAGAAAGCAAAGTAAGTCATCACAACCCTTCCCAGAAGAGCTCTCTCGTCCAATGATCTAGCCATTCATCCTTCCATCAA
This sequence comes from Lissotriton helveticus, assembly GCF_964261635.1. Classification (NCBI taxonomy): domain Eukaryota; kingdom Metazoa; phylum Chordata; class Amphibia; order Caudata; family Salamandridae; genus Lissotriton; species Lissotriton helveticus. Next base: position 1,628,209,249 of record NC_136063.1, on the reverse strand, counting down.
AACCCTGATATCCACCATTCCATATTTACATTCTGTCATCTATTAATTCTTTCATCCATCATTCAGTCTTTCACCATTCATTCAGTCCTTCCATCTGTGTGCCCATCCATTTCCAAACCTTTTCAACCATTTGAAAACCTACCCATCATCTATCCTTCCATCCATCCTTTCACTCATCCATCCCTTCATCCATCCATTCACTCATCCATCCAACCATTTACCATTTCACCCAAGCATCCTTTCACTCATCCATCCACTCTTCCACCCATCCACCCATCCATTCATCCATCCAACCATTCACTCATCCATCCAACCATTTACCCGTTCACCCATCCAGCCTGTAAGACAATAAGAAATTTACATTTGTCAGGTGTCAAGCTCTGTGAAATGTGCATAATGCGGTTCATGTGTGAATTGGACGACCCCAGTTCATCATTCACTGAAAAAAAACATAAACGATAAAGTGCACTTGTAAAGCGTACATTCATTCCGAAAGGTTAGTTGGCGCTGTATACCTGATATGTATAGTTAGACTCCTTACACAAATTAATTATCATAATTTTATCGATCAAATAAAGATGGAAGGCTGATACCGCAGCATGAGATTAGGGGACCTTACACTTTTACACGCCTTCACTGAAAAACGATTGCATCCTGTTATGTTGAATAAACCGAAGTGCATAAACATGCGTAAAAATTCAGACACAAATGAAACACATCCGGGGTGTCTTTGGGTTCTTGTGCAAGAGCTATGAATCCCAAAAGTTACAGTGGAGTGGGGCATGCTTCCTCACCTTTCCAGGAAAGAAGAGGGTGGTTCTTGCCTTTTATGTACAGCCAGATGCGGAGTGTTCGCCTCTCTGATTTGAGCGAGCAGGCTGGAGAGAAGGAACTAGCGTGACTCTTTGGGAACTCGACTCACCGATAAACAGCCCTTCAGGAGCATTCGCTGCTCGGCTTTTTTTTATTGTAGACAATACTGTGTAATAAACCAGCCTTGGAATAATTGAACTTATATTTGAAACACATTACACCCCCCGTTCATTTTCAAATGTGGCACATCGTGTTAGCTGTCAACATGTGCCAAAAGAAGAGAGAGAGACGGAGTCCGGACCCTGTGGCCAGCAGCATACTTCTGATGAGATTTTTGGGAATGCCCTTCACCAGCTGCTAATGTTGCCGGTGGCCGCTACTGCTCAGGAGGTGGCCCACCACATACTGTGACACTCAAACTTGGCCCATTGTCATTCTGTATGTGGCAATCAGCAGCATACAGAGTGACAATGGGTGGGGCTGCTCCTGTTCTTCACAGATGAGTGCCCCATCAGAGATCTGAGGCCTCTCACAGGGAACAGCTCTGTTCCCTGCCAGGCCCAAAATTACGGACAAAAGGCGTCCGTAAAAGGGATCCTCACGGACAACGGACGTGAGGGCCAATCTACGGAGGGTCCGTGAAATTTACGGACGGTTGGTCACCCTAAGTAAATATGCCAATAAGATGTATAGCAATACTGTCATATTGAAAAGCGAAGCAGAAGCACTTTAGCACTAGTTAGCAGAGGCAAAATGTTCAGAATTCTATAGCTAGCACAAAAGTGTTCGGCAAAACGGCGAATTACCAACACTGACTTACAGTGTTGGAATGCACTGTTATGGAGGACACGGTCAGTAGTGTTCACAAATAAAATTATTCTGGAATGTCTGTAAGATTTCTTCAATATTTGTTAAGTTTGGAATCATTTTAGCAAAGGACTCAGTATACTTTAAAGCGTTGTGCCCACATATGCAACCAAAGAAAGTGCTGCTTTCAAACCCCTACATTGGTATTTTGCCCCACTATCATTGCTTACAGGACTGTGCAACACTTTGTTTCACTGACTTAAGGCGCTATTGACATCTTGAATTGTATGAACACTGACAGCCTGAGATTTATAGTGTTCTTATAGTGTGAGTACAACCCACTGATTGAACTGTATTTTCCTTCATCTGATGTACTGTAATATTATTGATTGCATGGACTGACCCTCCATCCATCATAACTGTTGAGAGGCTTACAAACCTCCAAGCAATACATGCATGTAAATCAAATGAAACTAGCCAGTAAGAGTCTCATACTTGGATTCTCTGAGAGTACAAGGCCAAAAACTTTAGAATGCCTTCAGCCCCTCCCTGAGATATGAACTCAATGACATGTACCTTCAGAAAACAACTGAAAACAACTATTCAGGTTCACTTTTTTAATGGACCTACTGGGTTTTCATGAGCTGCACTCACAGGACATCAACTATGAACACCACCCTACTTGACTGAATACCTTCATACCCAAAAATACTCTGTCTTCAGATTGAAAGATGTTTCCATCTACTTCTGTGCTCTGAAGTATTCTTAACAACCTATCTGAACCCCTTCTGCCCTCAAAGAGGTAGGAACTGTTTTTTTGTCTCCTACTTTAAGTGTGGGAAGGGGAAGGGAATAGCCCCAAATATGTTTGGACTGTAGGGGAAGTGTTTCTTCAAGGAGAAAAACACTTTGCTCTTGGAGACAATAATGTGTCTGGCCCAAACATGATGGTATTCCAACATGTGTAACTGTAAAAGTACACATTTTCAGATGGAAATACATTCACACTATTGAAAGAAGTAAATTACAAACATTTTCTTCAAGTTGATTATAATCCTGCAAGTCATGTGTGTGAGAAGGTGGTTCTGACCATTTTTTGCTTTTTGAACACCTGATTTTTTAGCTTTTACTGTGGGAGAGCCTCATAAGCTGGGACCCACCCACGATAACTTCATGATAAAATGGACTGCATGTGGGTTTCACCAGTGTTCTCCTTGTGAGATAAGGCCACAGTGCAGCAGCCATGATAAAGGGCACTAGACTGATTACATGGGGACACGTGTGCACACGTGTGTGCACCCCTGTAAGTGCTGTGCGGGGAGATTCCTGTCATGCCCAGCCCAGGAGCTGGGTACAGATTGAATGGTATGGAAGGCACAATGCAGTGTTGGGTGGTGCATGGAATAGGCCTTATAATGTGGGGAGACACATGTAAGGGATAGTCAGTGTGCTTTACTGTTTCACTGTAGAAACACACCATAATTCTCCTATGGAGACAGAGACCACATGGGGTCGTTTTAGTTCCTTAAGTCATATCTGTACTGCTTATGGGTCATCCAGTAATGTCATATTCCTCTGACTCATCTCAGAACCAGAGTCTGGCAGGGTGACCCTGCCCGGCTGGATTAATTACCTTTCTCCCCAAGCTGTAGCATCAGAGGTCTAGCCATTCACTGCAAGCATTCCCAAGATTGAAGGTCTTCTCTCCAAGAGGGAGAGAGGGGTGAAGCTGCAGGGCATCAATCAGCAGCTGTCACCCGGTGCCAGGCACCAGGACTGCTCCGGGCCAGGGCAGTGAAGTCTGAAGGGGTGGAATGGGGATTTTCATAGACCATATGGCATGAGACCCCTGGACAACCCTATCTTGAAGTATCCCAGAGCCCTGTGTAGGAAGGAGGGATTAGGGTCAGAGAGCTGGTGTGTTGCTGCACGATAGGGCTTCCTGCCAGCCCCCTCTAATTTCTCTTCAAAGGTCTTGCACACAAAGAGGAGTTCTCTCTGGGGTGTGATCTTGCTGAGGAAGACTGGTGCTGGAGACTGGCACTGTGGACAGTTGGAAGGAAGAACCCTCTGACGGCCCCAGGATTCTGGACTGAGCCTGTGAGGGAGTCCAGGGCCAGTGAGAGGAAGCCTGGGCCTCTGCGCAAGGAGAAGAGAGGTCCAGAAGGAGAACCAGGTGAAAGTCATACAAAGGCATAACTTACGTGCAGAGATATGATTTTTGGGTGAATTCTACCTGCTTCATAAAGGGTCTAGGAACCCTCCAACATCTTTGTACCATAGGTTTAAAATTGGTGTAGATTTTAAACTTTTAGAGAAAACAAAATATAACTAGGACTACACATGTAAGCCTAAGTTAATAGTTGTACCTACGAACACCTCCTTCCAAATACTTGCCAATTAGAAAAGTGGGCATTGCAGACATGAATTAGTACTAACACAGGTAACTGTTTTTCTTTCCATTCCTCCACCTGGAAAATGTAGTTCCAGGTATAGGCCACCCGCCCCCTATACTGCCTTCAAGTGTGCAGATTTTTAAGGGGGTTGGGGATTTTCCACCACAATTAACAGACTTCATGCTCACATTCATAAATGGACAGAGGTATCATCTCCTTTGATGCCAGCTCCTAAATAACTCTCTGATATTTCTCCATCACATCCGATGCCGGCAATTACCTTTGATTACACAGGTGGCAGAGTTACTGCAACTAAATGTCAGGGTGGCAGCAGACTTAAGCATGACTGTTCTGCCGGACACCTCGGTCCAGATCCTATGTCCTTACCAGAAAACTTGAAGAACAATGCCACAGTGTGAGGAGGGGGCGGGGCCCTGTGCCGAGAAGTACCTATGAGGCCGTTTTGAACCCCACCCCGTCCTCAAGCTCCCTCTCCCCCAAAATAGAAGCTTGCTGAGGCTGGTGCCAAAGTCCTGGGTGTTTTCACGCCCCTTAATGGGCGTCGGAAGTTGAAAACCTCTGAAAAATCACTATTTACAGCTCGTTTTCTCTGCCACAGTGTGATATTGACTTCTCACCGGTGAACATGTGATGGTAGCCAATATCATGTGTCACTCTGTGTCACTGTGTGAGTTGGAAGGTATGATGTCATATGAAGTGATTACCAATAGCCTGAGAATCCCAAGGCACAATGGTTATCCCTAGGATTATTTATTTCCCTCTGATATGCAAACACACACTGACATCTTTGGAATCTGGGAGATTCTCTTGCTGGGACCACACACGGTCTGAGGTTACTGGTTCTGCTAGCATTCTTCCTCCTCACCAGGTCGTGTAAAAATCAGGCAGCACATACAGGCACTTGACATTACATAGCAGGAGTTTGATGACTGGCTGCAGTGATTTGAGTATGCTGCTATCTGTTATGCTGAATTCCTCCCTTTAGCCCCCACTCTGCACTTTGTGGCAGCAGCTTGACAGAATGTGGTTACTACCTCTCTCCAGCAAACATTATTTGACGCCTAAGTGCAGGCGGGCAAGGTGGGTGCAAAAATTAATTGAAAAGCACTACGAAGCCTCATAAAATTACACATATATGGGTTTTCCTTGCCATTTCACTTGCTACCCTCCTAACCCGTGCACCGATCTCCTTCTCCTACTCCTAAATGTACCATTGCAAAGAACCTGCAACAACTACTATTTACCCAGTGCTATGTTCCATTCATGAGCAGAAATGCTTTGAAAATTCCAATTACATGCATGAGGATCCGATATTTACAGTGACAGGTGGTATTTTTAGTGAAGTGAAGCTAAATGGAACTTTGGTGTGGAAAAAAAGTGTTGTGAATCGGGCCCTTTGAAATTTAGACAAGGCTCGGCCCACTTTAGAAATCATTAGACACATCAGCAATGTGGCTGTGAAAAGTTAGGAAAGTAGTTCATCGACATTGGATGTTGTATTATATAGCTGGACCATATACCTGCATTCTGTGGTTTGCCAGGCAAGACAAGTCTAACCATTTGAAAACATTTTGAAACAAGACTTCTCTTCAACATCTGATATATTACATGCTAAATTTTAACATACATTTTAAAGCAAATTCTTTCCATGATGACCTGTTGAACAGTCCTAGTCATGTTTGGAGGCATATGTGATGTAGACATGTGATGTGCCATGCCAACAGTTGAGGCTGTCTGCAAAAAAGGAGAATTCTTGATGACATTGTCACTTATAATAAGAGTTTAGCGTGGTTGTTGCCTACAATGAGGGTCACAAGCAAGCTTTTAGCAAGTCAATGTCCTTTATAACCATTTGTGGGCATGCTTGTATTATTTGCTTTAACTAGGAGAACATTCTTTAGAATTATGAACAATATATTTGGCCATTATCATAAGACATGTGCAGGGATAAGACTCCATAGCCAGTATGCTGATTGTGCCATCACCTTCTTTTTTATCTTTGTCACGGGCTATTCCTTTGAATGTATAAAGTAGGTGGGATCATCGCCCCTTTGGACCACTCACATTGCATATCTGGCCAGGGTTGGTGTGAACTGTAAATAGAGAGAACCTCCATTGATTCCTACCCATGTAGTCCTATAAGGGTTGCCCCCTTTTGTGCATCTGCAAAAGCAATGGCTAGTGGCAGTGATTATCTTAGTGGCAGAGGTAGATAACTTTGTCCAAATAGGGACCCTTGCTTCTAGTCAGGGTAAGGGCGATACACACTTTAGATAACGCCTGCTTACCCCCTGCGTCTAGTGGCTCTGTGGACTAATGCATCCACTGCAGCGGCCTCTGTTCAACCTCATGGTCACAGGTTCAAATCCCAGCGTGTCCACTCAGCCTTTCATCCATCTGAGATTGATAAAATGAGTACCAGTGAGTTGGGTAACAATAAACACTTGTTATTCAGCGCCAAGATACCCCGTCAGGGGTGAGCGTGACGTTTACAAAAACACATGTTATGTTATGTAGCTTGGCATGAGCAGACAGACTTATCCCAAAGGCAACGTGTAAAGTATTTGTACTTAAAACGCAGAATAATATAGTGATAACACCACAAATGAACAAAACATCAGTTTAGAAGAATAAAGTATCTTTATCTAAACTCAATAAGAACAAAATGACAACATCCAACATGCAGGTAATAAGAATATGACTTTAAAAAGGTTTCAAACAACTTGGTACATAGAAAATTATGGATGTGTGATATCTCACAAAGTACTTGTAGATGCGTAAAAATTCACAAGGCCAAACAGCCGCAGAGATGGGAAGCATCAAGAAACAAAGAGATGCGTCAGTCCCTGAGACCATGGGGAGGCGATGCGACAGTTCTGCTGCACATAGGAAAAGTGATGTGTCAAATCCGGTCTGTAGGGGGAAGTGATGCGTAGATTCCAAGACGGTTCTGGTCAGTGGGTGATGCGTCAGGAAATCTTGCCGCACAGGTACGATGCATGGAAATCCGGAAAGAGTCAGCGATCGATGCAGCAGCATCGAGTGGTGCTACGTCGGTTTCTTCAACAATGATTTCTCAGTGCGTCGGTTCTTGCAGCTGTGACAGGCGCTGCGGCGGTTTCGGCAACTGCGCAGCAATGCATGGAGATTCTACCCGCACAGCAGTGCTGCATCACAAAAACAGCTGCAAGAAGAGCGATGCACCAATTTTCTTAGTTCTTCAGGTGTCTTTCTGCTCCCAGCAGCAAGCACAACCTCCATAGGCCCAAAACTGGACCAGGCACCTTCTGGAAGGGCAGAACTCTCAGCAGTAGGGTTCAGGGGCGCGGGAGGTGAAGGATTTCTGTCCCTGAGACTTCAGAACAAGAGGCCAGCACGAATAGGCCCTTGGAGATCTTCTTCAAGCACTTCAAAGCATAGTTCCAGTCTTTGTCCTTTCCTTGGCAGAAACAGCAACTGTAGACCAACCTCATACAGCACACAGCAAAGGGGCAGTACTCCTCCTAACAGCTCATCGGCTCGTCTCCTTGGCAAAGGTTCCTCTTGGGTCCAGAAGTAATCTAAAATGTTGTGGTTTTAGGTCCAATGCTTATACCCCATATATTTGTTGTCTTGATGCAAGGGTCACTGAGCCCAGTCCAAACCAGTTCTGTCCTCACTGGTGCAGTATGACCACAGGGGGTGGAGACAGCATTGTTTAAAGGAGACAGGATCTAATCAGGTGCAAGGAAATCTCCCCCCACTACTCTAAATTCAGCCAAGGTATATTCAGCTCAGCTTTGAGTCATCCAGGAAGGACCAGGCACAACTCACCCCCAGTGGCTGTCTACAGTGAATGCACATGCCCAGCCCCTGTCACTCAAAACCCACACAGCCAATAAACAGGCAGAGGCGCAGAGAATGGTTAAACAAGAAAATGCCTACTTTCTAAAAGTGCTACGCAAACAAATGATAGATGGAATGCTGAATAAATCATGCAATCACCCAGTCAAGAGATCTGGGTTAAATCCATTTTTCGTATGCTCACCATACTTCCCCAGCTTAAATCCAGCCATATGAAAAGCAGTCTTGACCTTGTTCCTTATGAGAACAGTCCAGTCTGAACTGCCAAGCTAGGTCTGCCCTGGACCAAAAATAAGCATCCTGGGACCGGCTTTGGGGTATTACCCCTCATCGACCAGGCTAGCTTGAATCCAGTGGCACAGTGAGCAAGGGACCTATGTCTGGGCATACCCATTCTACTTAGGGCAAAAAGTGCTACGCAAACAAATGATGGACGGAATGCTGAATAAATCATGCAATCACCCCCAGTCAAGAGACCAGGGTAAAATCTACTGTTCCCAGTGCAATTTACTCAGGGCTGACCAGTAAATCAAATATGCCAATCATGGATAACCAATCATAACAATTTACACAGAGAGCATACGCACTTTAGCACTAATAAGCAGTGGTAAAGTGCCCAAAGTCCTAAAACCAACAACAACAGGTCAGGCAAAAATAGGAGGAAGAAGCAAAAAGTTTTGGGATAACCCTGCAAAAAGGGCCAAGTCCAACAGTTTTTAATAAAAGTAAAGCATGTCTGCATCCCGTAAAAACTTTGTGATCCGTACTGGTGCAACTGTCATTGGGGTCACCTGCAATTCATCATGAACAACATTTACTTAGAGTTAGAAAGGGATTTGCATAATAGAGGATAGATGATGCCCACTTAGGACAATCCCTGTACCCACTTTTGTTTCTTTCATTGCTGCAGGACTGCAGAACATTCTGCAGTGTATTCTGGATTTTGGGTGTGGGGCTTTCTCTGGAGGAATACACTCACCCAACCTGATTGGTTAGACTTTGAAACTGTGAGATGTTCTTGACATTGGTTGACAGTGGGTATCTGCTCAACTACACATTTGGAATACAAACAGAAGCTGCCCAGAAGCTCACCAAACATTGGTTGAACTCAGGGCTTGCCTGAGGCCCCACTAAAGCTCTTCCTGCATTCTATGCTGCTGCTACTAACTTGCATGGAACCTCCTGCGCATCCGTAGAGGCCTACATCACTTAAGAGATCCTGATCCCTCTCTACTACCCACCATACGACAGAGTTGTAGTCTGCTAAAGAACTAACCTCAGCGACAAGTGATGTTCATGAACACCTGAGCCCCTCAAATAACAGGGATGGTCCACTAAAGGTATCCACTGCTGGAAGTGCAGATGAGATTGTGGTGACTCTACCAAGTGAGCACACCACTCACTACATTAACGTTTCTTATCTTTACTACTATTGTCACGTCATGTTACCAGGCGTGGTGGTCCAGCAACAGACAGTCTAGCTACCCGTCCAAATCCAAAAACCTTTGAGGTTGGTTTTGAGCTCTGTGTCTTCCTAGGCTAATTGCCCCATGTCACTGGACTCTCAGAGGTCAGCAAAATACGAACTCGGAGACACCTCACACATACCCTTGATACTGTAGATGTTGTGTTTGTTTTTATTTGTATTGCCGAGGTGTTCATGAAAATCTCGGTTTGCGAACCTGAATCACATACCAAAGAGTTGCAAAGTATCCTGTGTTGACATGAAGATTTTAAACAACGGTTTAACCACAATGGCCATAAATGTTCATGGCATTACCAGTATGTGAACCTTGTGTTTCTGAATCTCTAATGCATTTCGGTAGTGCCTTGTCTTTTCCAGTCCAGGTGTGCTCCGAGCTTTGTCAATATTGAACTCAAACATTGTACAGTGTGGTTAACCAGAGCTTTTGTTTCATTATTATGTAGCGCCTCACATCTGCTTTAACCTATAGCCAGTACCACATGAGTTTTGCTTTAATAGTGAGATTTTTAATTCTGGGATCAATATTGTGTTACAGTGGTTATCTTGTATTGCTTCTGTGCTTTTCAGTGATCTGTTTCTATTGTAAAATTAAATGTGCATGAACTCATATTAAAAGTGCTGTCAACACACAACCTTGGCGGTACAGTTATACTTCACTGTCCTTGTGATAACTGTGTGGCCCTTGTATGTCCCTTGAGCCTTGTGATGCTCACTCGCATATACCAAAGCGGGTCAAGGAAGATTAAGTGAGACCCACCTTCTGATGTGAATTGAGTACATTGAGCATTGTTTGCTAGACTCCCTAAGCTTTCTTCCTCTAAGAGCGCCCACTGGCTGCAGGAAAGATGACCTGACAACCTTTTTTCTTGAAACCAAATACTCAATTTATTTTTTTACTTTTGTTTTTCTCTCAATCTACTCTATGTATTTATATTTCCAATCCTGCCACAGATGCACTGGAAAACTAACCACAAGCCGTACGCCGAATGAATTTACCATCAGCTAACTAGCATTCAACATCATTGATCTCTGGGGTGCAGCATTAATGGATAGCCTTCTGTGATTTTCCTCGTGTTCCCTGCTTTTATTTTCCTGCATCGATATTATTGCACATGGTTATAGGCCATTTAACAGTGATTTATTAAATATAATATGCATCATGTAGTGAAGCCATCAACTATCCAGAGCACGGTGTTCACTGACTCACTACTTGCTGGGTGGGACTTGATTGTTTTTTTTCTTTCGCATAAAAAAAAATTAACATGGAAAACAACATCCATCTTTTACACCACGAAGAACACATAATTAATTATCTTCTAAGAAGGTTGTGCTCCCATTTTGTTAAGCAATAAATGAAATACACACGAGAGAAATTGCAGATCTCACCCCAGATTTTAGCAACTTTCCAGAATCTGCAATGGCTACAGTATAATGTGTTTCAGGTCAGTCAGACACTCTTAGAATTCATCCATAAACGTTCCAGACCTTATCAAACACTTTTACTGACATTTGTTATCTTCATTTTAAATCTGATTGAGGACAAAACATTCAATATCCTTTCACAAATTTAGATATTAATTAAAGACTAATTTTGACTAACTCAGTGAACAAGAGTCTGGTACCAGCTTCGTCGTGCATGTACAGAATGGGATTCCGCTGCATTTTGCTGATGCCTGTCCCATCTGTGCACCAATATGTCTCATCGCCAAGGTATTTGACAATATACTAGATTGCCACGCCTCACTCAGCCAAGATTGAGTTAAAAAAACAGTCTGGCTGAGGTTATGCTGTTCCCTGCATGGCACAGAGAGGGTCGACTATGCACTCCTCCTGTACTCTCATGGCTGCCAGATTTAGCTGTTTGGTTTGGCTTCCCTTGGAGTTCTTGCTGTCTTTCATTACCTGCTGTGCAATGACTATCTGGCAGCGGGTGCTCCCTTATGTCTCGCTGCAGAGTGGCATCGTTGAATTCAGCAGCATCCTCTCAAATCGCTTCTTTTGGCTGACTTTCGGCGAAGATAGTGATCGTATTTTTTCCATATGTAAGGGCTTTTTATACCTAAGGCGGCTGAAGAAGCCGCCGAAAACCTTAGACAAAGAGTTTCAATGTGGCCCCGGAGCGCCTGCTGGCAGAAACCCAGCTGGCATCATTGTGGCACTTGATACCAGTGTGATACTGGATCTTTCCCCATAGCTTAGGCTGGATTCTGACGTTTGTGTGCAACCTTAGAGCACCACAAGCTAAGTGTTACTTGGTTGCAATATATGCATATATGAATGTATGTATGTATACAGTATTTCTACAGCTCAAACCTAGCCAAAAGGCAGAGGAACTGATTCACAGAGAATGTGGCATTACAATGATTTTGCGCTGTGTTGGTTTTGTATCACTGCTTTCATGACTTCACCAATGTCCAGTATGCTAGAGCACGTCAAGGGACCAAAATGTATACATTTTTACAAAACCATTAATAAATTGTGCCTTAGAAACACACTGAAGGAGGGAACATTTTGTTGAATAAAGGGTTGGCGTATGGCCAAGGAAATCAAGGCCAGGAGTGAGCCATCTCAGGCATATGAATAAAATGCCATGCTCTGTCGTGAAGCCATTACTCTAGCAATTATATGCCCGCGCTTACAATTCCTTAATTCAAATGATCTTCTAAAGCGTTTAGGAAACAGTGGGACCCACTCGAGGCGGCTCTGTGTAGGCCACTTCAACCCCAGGCCTCAGCTCAGCTCCCGCCATTGTCTCCCTGGGGCAGGTCTTGGAGCCGAGAGGGCTGGACAATGGCCAGCGTGCTGCGCGTGCCTGACGGCTATTCAAGACGCCACGTCTACGCAATGCGAGCACCAACAAACGCACGAGGGGGATAATCCGCGCGCTCCATTCATTGGAAAAAAGAGGAGCAGGTCAAAGCAATGCGGATCCTACGGTGTGAAACAGTTCCAAGCTCGAAACGGCATCACTCACCGTACACTGATACTGTCAAACATACACTAAAACACGCGTGCTGGTGTAAGGAAGCGGCAACGACCATTCTGAGCTGATATACTTAGTTTGATTACGTCTGCTCATCGTATACGTATGAACCTGGGCAGCCCATTCAATTTCCAGTACCATATTCATTTGCAGTGCTTGGCAAATTCTGTGATCGACGTAAACACATCCCTGTGGCTGCGTGCATTTAGTTATAATGCTGCCTTTCTCACCTGGCAACCAAGAAAGAGAGGGTTTGATGAGTCTGGTGGAGTCTATCGTCCTATGCTTCTCTCTGTACCACCCTCTTGCCCCGTGGACCCTTCCAAGCACTCCGTGCGATATACTGTCAGCACCCGACATGAGTAAAAAGGAAGCTTGTGAGTCCCAGAGCTATGGGGTTGTGTAGGCCTATGCGATACCCCGCACTTGTTTCAATAAGAGTAGAGGTAGAAAAGGGCCTAAGGGAGAGAGGTATGATGGAGAGCAGACCTAACACTAGAAGATGGGTTTGACAAAAGAATTAGGTCAAAATTAAGGAATTGTAGTGTTTTCTGATGTATGATGGCTAAACACATATCACTATTTTTCATGAATCTATTCGACATACTTGGATGTAGGGAGAGACTATTTACCCCTCGTGTTTTAAACTTACAAGTTAGTATCAGGCCTGTGCCCAAAGTACATGATTTACATGTAATTTATTTACACCCATGCCTCTCCAGAACGATTACATTGCCCCATTGTAAGAACTTGTTTAAAACAATTTACACAGCTCATTCAATAAGCCAAGAATATATAGAACGAAGTTCCTGGATTTGCCGATTGAAACATGTTTTATGTGTAACTGACTGCTGTGCCCCAAAAACTGCGTCACTTTATATTTTGAAATGATGGACAGCTCGTGAGGAATATAATAGTGTTTAAATGTAGGTGATAAGGTTACAATATTCTATATATTATCAAAACAACAGTGTTATACTATTTTGAATAATTATGTAGGTACCTTATAGTTAGGGAAATGTTGCCGTATTTACAAAGGATGTAGGCCTGATTTACAAAGGCAAACCTACACTTTTGTTTATATTTTTTTGTTGGTATTCACAAACTACGAGTTTAATATTGCTATTTGTAATGTTTACAGCTGTGGAGACTCTGCACTCGTGGCGGAGAGTCCACACATTGAAAGATACGCCTGTCTTACTCTTTTTTATGTGCAGGGTTCTCCACCCGACTGTGGAGTCTCTGCAGTCGAAAAATTACTAGTAGTAACATTCAACTCGTAGTGTGTGAATACCAAAAAATCAGTAAACGTGCACACAAGTGTAAGTTTACCTTTGTGAATCAGGCCACCCTTTTGTTCTTGGAAAGCCCAGTTGAAAGATTGCTAACATAGAACTTGGCTATTTTTCTACAGGATGCATTTCATTGGTCTTTCTTCTCTGAATTTCAGCCAATTACAACTCCAGAGCAGCACCGGGGATTCCAGAGGTGAGTTAACGTGCAATAAATTAATGAACATTTTCTCGAGCACTGCATATTCCTGAGCAGTGAAGTGGGGCACGGTCCCTCTGCAGGACCGGCGTGTCACCAGATTCACAACATCCAGTAAAATAGGAACACTCATTTCAATGCACCCTCAGTTGTTGATTCGAAGTATCGCTATATCCTACTGAGCCGTAGGTTTTCTAGAACATGTGTTTAGACAGACTCAGGACTCTGTGGACACTCCGGGTGGCTTTATCATGCAGTTGAAAGAGTTAAAGAAATTATTCACAGAAGCATTTTTGAGTTAAGGAAATAGTACTCTGGGGGTACTCATTTATGTACCTTTACAAGCCTTTGTAAATCACCCCAAAATATCCTGCTCTCCATTAGTAAAAGTGCAAAGAGGGCAGAGTCCTTTCTATTTATACTAATTATATGTGAATATTACCTGAACATTCTCATTTTAGATATTTTAGGGATAATTCAAAAAGGCATTTAAGAATGAATAAAACAGAACTACAGAGTACTAATTTATGTACTCCAAACACAATAAGAAAAGTCCACCAATCTTGTATATAATTATAAACTAACACCGGTACTCCAGTTTGAAGCATTTATAACACTCTGTAAAGTTAGGGCAACCATGGCGGCGTGTCTTCAGCACCTAGTCACTTTCGGCCGGTAGTACAGCACTCTACAAATCTTTATTTCATTTCATATAATTTCATTTCAAATGGCTGTCTCTCGTTTTTTTTTGATAGAGCAGCTGCACAAAAGCTAAATGGAAACATGGTTATTTTCCTCTGAGTGGAGTATGGTTTGCACCTCATTGCAATTTTATCTTTGATTTTTGTTCCACTCTCAGCAAAGAGTAGAATGGGAGAATCCACTGGTGAGTCAGGACTCGTGAGGAGCCGGGTGATGAGGTGGATCATGATTTGAAAGTGGCACGGGGGACCGGAGAGGTCTTTGATATGAGATGGCATCCTGAGTGTCATTTAGGTCCTCAGAGTATCGTTTTGAGACAAGGCACCATATGCATGATCCATGGGTGGCCCTGTAGAATCATAACGCGTTGCTTGTATATCAGAGTCTACCAGTTATGATTGCATAGGTAATCAGTTATGGGTATTACATCCAGCTATTCATGTGTGCGTAAATTTACCATTGGCCACATAACAATTATATTAACATCTACCTAGCAACGCGGACATTGCCGTTAAAAAAAACATTTGAGCATACAGTTTGTCTTATAAAAAAAGGAGACTCTATTGAGATGACATTAGAAGCTCTTGCAGCAGTTTCTGTAATTTGGATAGGATTGTATAGGCTATGAGTGTATGGGAGGGATACAATGTGTTGGAATAGGATAGGATAAGTTAGGATAGGATAGGATAGGAAAGCAAATGATATGATAGGATGGAGACCTTCAAGTTATGTGATGTGACAGGATAATATAAGAAAGGATAGGATGGGATATAATGGAACAGTTAAGAATGGGATGGGGCAAAATGGAAGAGGAGAGGATGTATTGGGATGGGATGAGTATAGACTGGACTAGGGTATGAAGGGGCGAGATTGAATTTATTAGAAGCTGGAAAAGGTAACATAATTGTACCTAGCACTTAAATAATAGGTGCTATTTTCACCCACCTCAACAACAGTCATTTAATGTAACTTGGTGAAATCAGAAGTGCTGAGATTAAAACCTGTGTCGGTTAGGCTTCTAGGAAGGCAGTTCACCCACTGCGGTACTTCTGTGGCTAATGAGCAGATGGCATCGGTCAATGCTCCAAGGCGGGCACCGTCTGCTCCTGTAGCACGCTCCAATTTGAGTACATATGGCAACTTTCCAAACAGGCTTTTATGTTCGCTCTAATTTTAGTGTAGCTGGATATATTTTTTCCCAGTTCTGGCCTCATCCTAAAATATTGCATAAGAATAAGTGAGGGTGAATATGACTTGAGGCACTTTGAGAATGCTGTCTCGTCTCAAATCGCAGCACTGGACACCGACGCTCAGCAGGTGGAAAACGGTGAGAAGAATTCCTGCTGCCCATCTATACTTTCGTATTACACTGAATAGATAATGGTGTCGCTGCTAAGAACGGAGCTGGGATATTTAACGATATAACATGATTTAAACGTCACAATGAGTTATTTGATACTAGTCTTGTGCAGCAATCTTTCACCAAATCCCCACAATAATGAAAGAGTTTCATTCATCAACAGCACCACTTTGTAATGAAACAATAAACAACATTGCACATACACAAATGGGAAGTAAGATGTTTCTTCGCTGTCTAATGTCATATGCTTCCATTTTCAAAGGGGGTCGACGTTCAGCTATATTTCTGTGTTCTTACAGGACTGTTATACAAGCAAGTTCAGGTATTGTGGGCTTCCTAAAGGTTCAGGATATACTTTCCTAATCCAGAATACAATAGTTTCTATAAAAACAGACTACCTGCCGAGTAAAGGATATTGGAAAAAGGAACATTGCACTGCATTCCAATAACTGCAGGGATAATATCTATGCCCCCACATTCAAATAACCTTCCAATAATAATGAGATGGGGCTTCTGCACCAACATTCCTATAAAGGCAAAAAAGGGTCTCTCAAATATTTATAGCGGCACTGATAAGGCCCCTGCCCCATAATCCCATAAGGGTAAGGAAAGGAATTTCCTCCCCACATTCCTATAAAGGTGGGAACATGACCTCACCCCCACTTTGAAACAATGATGTAACTGGACCTCCCCCTTACATTCCAATAAAGATGTGGATAGCACGTCCGTCTCCCACGTCCCTATAGTAGCAGGGATAAGCCCCCATATTCCTGTAAAGCTGAGGATAGGACATCTTTCCCATATTTCTATATTAGCAGGAATAGGGCCTCGGTCCCCACCGGGATAGGATATTTTTCCCACAATCCTACAATGGTGGTGATAGGATTTCTGTCTCAAATTCCAATAAAGGCGTGCATCTGCTCTCTGTAACCACATTTCAGTTTTTCTCCTCTGTCTCTCCGACTTTTAATTAAACCCAATAAAAGAGCATCAGTCCTACACATTGAAAGAGTTCTACCAGATGCAATATACCTCTCCCTCAACATAGGCCTGAACTGGTGCTTAGGATCGAACATTTCCTCCTTATATCCTTATCAGGACTTCTCCTCTTGTAGGCCAATGTTGCCACTTACTCCTGAATTTACCACCATAGATTAATGTAATTCAGAATCTGAAGATATGCGAAGATACAACTACCATTAAGAAGAAACACACATGAGTTCGAAGTAAAGAAAATTTGCTATAAAGAAGCTCCAGGCACATTCTAAAGGTTGCTCATAACACAGACTACGCTGGTAGAATAGAAACCCTGTCCCAATTATCCTAAAGCAGTTACTTTCATTACAACAAAATACAAATCTTGGTTTGATAAAGCGAGTCAACTCACTCAGCATGTCGGTGCAGGGAAATAGCCCTCTTAGAGCAGCTTAGAGTACAAGTTGTAGACCTTCGAACCAGTAAAGACCCAACAGCCAGACCCGGACATGACTTAACCATTTGTAATCTCTCCATGCATTGTGGATTCATAGAAAACAGATCAAACCAACAATTCTCCAAACACTTCAAATTGGTATTAAGCTTATGGCCTATATTGATTCTCCGAAGCTTAGTCTCTAGTAGTGGAAAACTGCCTGAAAAGATTATCATATTTACCTCAGCCTTATAATCAAACATATGTCCCTGAAGTTGACTGCCACAAAAAGATGATAAGTCTTAGAAGGATTTACGTAACTCTATCGCATTACCCAAGTTGTTTAGGTAAATATGCAAATTTGTTTACAGAATTGGAACTATTCTTCTTAAATTGGGTCATTGTTTTTTTAAAAAGCCAATGATCACCACAGCAATGTACTACAGAGAGATAAGGGGGGTAAGGGAGGCGGGGGGGTTTGGACAGTGTTCAATTTAGGTGGTGCCGTGCAGATGTCGGGCATGGCACACATTTTTAGGGGCCTGGCAGGGACAGACTGTCCATACAGCTACTCTGGGGTTTCCTAGTGGGCTGCAGGCTTAGGGCTACTTTAATAGCAGGGTGGGCTGCCATGACCCAACCATGCCCCGACGGTGACATTTTGGCAGCAGTTTCCTGCATTAGGATTGCCTGGGCTGGTTTTGGTTTCCAGTTCAGCCCTGGGACCGTGACTATTTTTCATCATCAAACTTTGACCCAGAATAAAGAGTAATGAAGGCAGAAAAGGGAGAAAGAAAGGGGAAGAGAAAGGCAGGAAAACAGTGACAAAGGGAGAAAACAGTGCTGAAGAGGACTCTGCAAGAGTATATATATATATATATATATATATATATATATATATATACAGAGAGAGAGAGAGAGAGAGAGAGAGAGAGAGGGAGAGAGAGAGAGAGAGATAGTCGTTCATATTTTTACAGGAAGCAAAAATTCATTTAGGTATTAGAAAAATATTAAAAAGCAGTGAAATATTTCTTCATGAAAGCTAGTCCTGCCCTTTCTATTTAATTAATGTATAGTCTCTAAATGTCTATATATGAAGCTCAGTCTGTTTATGAAGTTGCATACATGAATTACACAATGACTTTAGAAAAATGAAATATTCCCTGAATGATTTTATCACACAACAAATTTCCAATACACAGAAAAGACAGCAAAGATTTTTTTTATTGTTCATCTTATCTTTTTCTCCTGCATTTAATAAATATTGAAAAACGACTTGTGTTTACAATATATAGTACACATATACATTACATATATACTTCTGTTCATTTGGCACAGCTTGTGTGCGGTAAATAGTGTTCTGAACTGTTTTCCACATCTGAAGTAAAGCGGCTTCCTAGTGTGGCCTAGTCCTCAAGCGGAAAATGAAAATACAACCGAAGCAAAAATAAAAACACAACACGTACCAGGAAATGAAAAATATCACTGCGAAACAGATATGCTTCATACGTGGGGGCATGTACATTTCATTGCTTTAAAAATATAGAGTGTAAAACACGAGTGAACATTTCCCTAACAAACCTGTACACGAAAGTATAGAATGATACAAAAATTCAATCACAAAATAGTCTTTTAGGATTAGGGTCTCAACCCAGTTTAGTGACATAATTTAGTAAAATACTACTACCCTCGATCAAATGTTCAGAACATTAATAGCAACTGTTAGGCCATCAGTGATCAATCATTTCACATTTAAAAAATTGCATAGTATTTTAAATATATTTATATTTATATATATATTTATATGTATATTGCTGCATTCTGGGTAATGCTTATTCTAAAACTCCCCCTATGCAAGATATTGTGAAGCAGATGCCACAACATTAAATTCATGGCACAGCTGAAAGGGGATCGATTTTAATTTAATTTATTTGTGTATACTTAATGAAACCTCGCTGTTGTCAAAATACATAATTCTAGACAGGTCGCACGCATGCACTGTCGCCTAATCATTGCACAATCAAAAAAAGACATTGACTCGGTACTGCGCGCGCCTCCTTATCCTGCCACATTGTGTAGGCCAAGACTATTCGGCAAATCAAACGCGAACAAAAGAGGCCTTCATTGTACCAACAGACCCACGGTGTTTACGGACAATATGGGGAGGATGGCGAATTACTCGTGAGAGGTTTCCTTGCATTACAGCAGGGAGGGAACTATACTACAAGAGCTGAAATACACGTCAGAGACCGCGGAAAACACAAGCACCTCAAATTGAGCCGTGCCAATTACTCCGCCAAATCGCATCTGCTTTATCTTAATTAGACACAGAGGCAATTGACCACTGTTTATTTTCATTTTCCTCATTAATTATGAAAAACTGCATTTAAATCGTCTTGCATGGAGAGAGGCTGGCCACGCAGATGGAAGTCATAAGGAAAGTGGCTGTCTGTAGGCAACCGGAACATGGGGCCCTGTCCGAGGGGACCCCTGGCAGGCATTGCACAGTAATGCATGCCATAATTGTAATTTTTGCCGTACTCCATGGCCTCTTCTTGCTTCAGGGAAAATATGCCATTATAGTTCATTGAAGGGGGGCTCATGGGGCTTTCGAACTGTGGGCTGGAGCATTCTGGGGAAGTGCTCTCGTAGAAAGACTCATAGGCGCTGCAGTAATTGTAGGGTTTCATGGACTTGGAGTTGTCAAGTGTTCCATGCCCTGGGGGGGTGCTGAGGTCAGGGCTGTGGTAGGGAGGGTATATGGTGGAGTAGGGAGACCTCGTATGATGGCCCGTGTCTCCACCCTGGCCCATCAGGAAACTCCGGGCATTCAGCTGTAGGCAACCTGCCACCAAGTTTGTAGTTGGCTGGGAGAGACCTTTGCAAAGGTTTTGGACAAAGGTGAGCAGATCAGGTCTCTTGCCAATCCTCAGGATTTCAGAAAGAGCCCAAATATAGTTTTTGGCTAGCCTCAAAGTCTCTATTTTGGAAAGTTTTTGAGTTTTGGAGTAACATGGTACCACCTTCCTTAAATTGTCCAAGGCATCATTCAGGCCATGCATTCTACCCCTTTCTCTGGCATTGGCTTCATGTCTCCTTATTTTAATCCTCTCCACTCTTATCTTTGTCATCTTCTTTTTCCTGGGCCCCCTCCTCCTGGGCAAACCATTCTCATCTTCCTCCTCCTTGTCTTCTTCCTCGTCTTCTTGCTCACTTTCTTCTTCCGGAGACCGCCTGATGTTTTTCCCTCGTACAACAATCTGCTTGTTGCAGCTTTCAGGTTTCTTCATTTGCTTCTGCTCCTCGCTTTCACGGGGAAACTTTCGGCAGATCTGGGATTCCGGCAGAACGACAGACTCATCGAACGGAAGAGTCAACATGGCTGCTTAAGCTGAAACGACCTGAAAGAAGGGCCAAGACAATGTTCGAAAAGGTTTATATTAGCAGCATGTTTAGAGCAAATGCACATATTCAATAAGCAAATTATGATTTAAATAATACTCCTTAAACAATCGCCCTGCCTATCCAACCGTCTATCTATCCATTAGACAACCTGCCTACCCACTCCTCCACTGATCTGCCAAACTATAATCAAAGCATCTATCTATCTATCTATCTATCTATCTATCTATCTATCTATCTATCTATCTATCTATCTATCTATCTATCTAGTCATTCACTTATCAAGCACATTATTAATCCATACATCCTTTGAGCTATGAGTTCATATGTATACACACTAATAGATGTGATAATTACCTATGTGCCAAATAAACCATTTAGACGTGTGAAAACATACCATATTTGCATATTTTGGGTACATAAACAGTGAAGTGATGCCTTACCACATGTGGTATTACAATATCTATTTGCTTGGGTGGGCAATGTTTTCAACATGGGTAGGCAGGTCTTCCGGTCTTACCATGCCACTGAACTCACTGCTGTAGAACATTTGTTATACTACCTTATAGCACTATAGGGCATATTCACAAAGTAATCTTAGAGTACGTAAAGTAGTACTCCTGTACTAATCTTTTATGTACTTGCACATGCCTTTGTCAATTACCACAAACCTATATAAGGTGGGAGTATTCTGAGAAAATGCATATACAATTAGTTCTGTGCTCACCATGAATATCAACCCCAGAATATCTATGGGACACAGTATCAATCAGAAAATATTGGGAAAAAATATTGACAGGTAAGTAAGTCTAGGTTTTCTATAGCTAACTCTGCATATTTGTACCTATGCAGTACATATATCTTCAAGGTACGCAGATGTGGAGTTAGAGTATTACATCTATACCTCCCTATGTGCACTTACCTTTTGATATTTGCCCCTCTATACTCTGTCTTGGATGCTGTTGTAACAGAACATTCTGGGGGTCGCTATTCAGTAGTGTAATCAATTAATACAAACACAGAGGACTGTGCCTCCTTCAGACTTTTAATGATACCGAGTTCGACATCCTGGGCCCATTCACAATTTAAAGATTCGTAAGAATGTGTGAAAGAGTACTACAGCAATATTTCTTCCGTCCCTCAAAAATAGTTTATCGAATCGTCCCCATAGAAGAGACTAAATACTTACACACATACTCACCTGTAAATATACTGACGTTCACGCGCACTAACAAACACAATTATTTGTCTACATATGCATTTCTTTACATGTATGTAGTCACCTAAATATATTTACACCTCTAATTTTGAACAAATGCCGCAATAGAATTAACAATTTAAACCAAATGACTGAGCATACATGCTTATGGCCCTTCTTTTAATAATGTTCGTTAATTTAACTGCAAAAGGAAGTCGAAGGCTTCACGCGAGAAGCCAGGACGCGGCCAGGGTGGATGCCGGGAGGCAGCGCGCGCGCGCTGATCACCAGCCAAGGCAGCGCAACGCCAGCGCGTGGCTCGGGGTTTAACGAATGCAGGATTTAATTTGTCTAATTCCACTGGGGCTGGCGGGAAGAGCGCGGGGACGAGAGGGAGCGGTACTCACAGATTCCTACAATGTGACAGACTAGCAGGTGGGCTCCTTCCGGAGAAGGGCCGCGTGCCCTTCCTGCGAGGTGCGCGAACCCTTGTGGTAAAAAGTCACTGGTCTAGAAACGTCAAATAGGTACGAATCTGTAAGGGCAACCTGAAATGTCAGGCACGTTGCACGTAACTATGTCATGCCCATGTAGTACATGTTCATGTTCTGCACAGAGAGCGGCAGTGGCATTCGCCTGGCATGCCATACGTTCGAAAAGTGTAGAAGGGTCTCCTTTTCTACAGCATAAAGGAGATTTCCCACATTAAACAAGAGTGAAAAGGCGCCTTCGTTTTGCTACATATGAGCAACTGAAGTCATATTTCTTTCAGCATTTTGACAGGAAGTAACACCGCTTTCCCTCTTGCTAAAAAATTGGCGATAAGATTCATAAAATACAACTTTCATTTGAAAAATGCACATGTAAAATACTCATCTACTTTATTTCTATTTCTCGTCCTTTTTCTCTTCCTTTCTGTCTATTTTTACTTTTTTTTCTTCCTTTCTTTATTTCTTCCCTTCGCCGGCCCCAGCTTCACCCTTTCTCTTGCTCTTCCTGCATGACGGCGAAAGAGCCTCCCTGTGATATATACCCGACCCTTAAAGAATAGACAGTAGAACAGACCCCATTGTGCATCTTCTGTGAAAAAAAAAAATCGGTCTCATTGCTGTCCCTGAGCCATGTCCATTCACTAGCCGCGTCATATAATGCCAACGAGAGCCTGCCATCATCACATCAAAGGAAGGAAGCGTTGGGCAAAGTTATGCGAAGTCACACGTCCACAGTGCAAGTATGCATGCCCGCCCTCACTCTCTACAAAAGCAAGGATACACAGAAATATTCACATGCAAATACACAATCACTTGGCTCCCACGTATAACCAAACTTTTAAATATTTACCTTTAGGTTTTAATTTCTCTCAAAAATCAGTTTCCATTTTTTCCCGTCCCTTTCCCAGTCTGCGTCTCGGAGTGTCGCGTCGTCTCCTGGAGTCTAGATCTGCGCGTAGCTGCACTATCGCATTGATCTCCAAAAAGTGACATTGATGCCAACTGCCAGAGCTGGTACCCATGCCATCTGCCAGTGACGTTGCAGGGCAGAGAGCGTCACGTGCTTCTCTCTCCTGGGACCCTCGTTCTGCACTGATCATCTGGCATCCTTGTAAGTGGGTACCAGCATTAATGTATCAACACAGAAGGTTAGACTGATAGAACGAAAAAAAAGCAACGAGCACCGAGAATTCACGTAGCGGGGCTGCGTCTTACTCTTAACTGCGAAATAGGCGCTCCAAGGGGGCAGGGAAGCAGAAAAGGATGCCACTGCACAGGGAAAGCATGCCTACAAGCACCAGTGCGCCCAGCAAAAATTAAAACAAGGAAATACATATATTTGTAGGGAAAAGTTAAACCCATGACAGTGTTTGCTAGGAAAAAGCTGAGGTTACATTAAAATAATATTAAAAAATGTAACATTTCTATTATTTTTTTTGCGCATGAATTTTGAGATCGTTCCCGTTAAGCATTCGTTTTCATGTATTTCACGGAAAGCAATGTTTAAGGGCACTTGGTACAATACATTGTCTTTCCAGATTATTCGTAACCTCTTTGTAAAACACTTTAGGTACATATTTTATCAATGTTCTCAAAGAATTAAAAGGGTTCCCAGCAGGAAAGCTTGAAGTTAGAGGTGAGCGATTCTAAATGTAAGTCTGAAAAATATTAACATTAGTATTAATATATGCATATTTAATTATTTCATTAAAATATATACCTACGTATAGGCGCGCACACCCTGATTAATTCTGCAATTATTCGCATAAAAAGTAACACATTTTCTGAGGATGTTATTTTTAAATTGGTTTAACAGCTTCCAGTAGGAGCTGCTTTTTCATTGCATTCCATACAGAGCTCTGGGAACATTTCCTTCTCAGGTTTTTGTCTGTCTGTCTCACCTCTCGCTCTATCACGCTCTCTCTCGCTCTCTCTCACTCTCCTCCTCTTCCCCCCTCCTTTCCCGAGTCATTTGCCTTCAGCGCATCCCATGGCATGTGCCCTCTTCAGCCTGTTTTTTATGCTTCCATCTGCTCCCCTATGCTTTGTATTTTGTCGTTGCCTTTTGTTTTTCCTCCTTGTCTTGACTGTATAATCCACCACCCTCTTTTAATTCCATCCTTTCCTTTATTGTCAACCCATTCACATCCCACAGGGAAGTGTTAACTAAAGATGAAACGGCATCGCAATGTATGCGGGGCATTACGACGGTAGTTCAGCGAAAGGTACCGAGCACCAGCTTTAAAAACTCAACATCATTGGTACTGCCAGTGAGATTTTGCTGGCTCCCACAGCATTTAACTGTTTCTTGCGTATTTTCACTATAGTTCACATTGCGTTTCAATACATTCTCTAATTAACTGCAATTTCCTATATATGTTAGCAGTTAATATTGTCCTCATAAACTGTTCGCAGCACAATTTTTGCATTCTGCTTCGAATTGCCCCTCCCTGTGCTTTTCAATATGCTCTAAACCCTAGCACTGCAAAGGGTATTTTCAGAAAAAAAGTTAAAACCCACCTCCGCCCCCCAAAAAAACCCCGAATGAGACAGGAATTGAATGGCAGTTTCTTGGGAGGATCAGACAATGCTGGGATGGATTGTTTTTGTGTTGTGTTTTTTTGGTCCCGTGGGCCATAATGGGCCAAAAAAACACAGCCAACACCCTTGTGCTGTTAAGCAGGCCCATCTGGTAGTGCGAGCCGCCAGACTGCCGGAAATGCTAGCCGAAAACTGGATGCGGGTCTGCATGGGGCAGCAGAGCTACACCTTAGACTTTGAATTAGAAATGTGCCTGCAATATGCTGCGTGCCATTAAAACAGACCCAGGGCCGGTTTTAGTGCTGGTGGCGCCCCTGCCACAATGTTTGTTGGCGCCCCCAGTGACCTCCTCCGGGGATTCCCTCACCACCACTCTTTAACAGTGCCCCTTAAGTCTCCATTACCATTCTCTCTCACATGCATTTCTTTTGTTTTACAGCACTACTCATACCAGTTTAGGGTGTCGGAGCACTTTACATCACACACACATTATACGGAGACAAGGATTCATATGTGTGTACATCAACCTATTGGAAATGTTACATAAGAGAGAGGACAACAAGGTGTAGGAGTCACGTCATCTATACTGGTAGACAGTATAGTTTAAGAGTGCTTGATCTGAAGAAGCATAAACTTTGAATTTAAAATATAACAGTGGTTGTAGCACTTTGATGACAGTTAAAAGGTATATCAGGATTTTAACCTAAGCTGCAGGTTACAAAATGATCTATCTGACAAAAGCAGTAACCCACTGAACTATGTACATTATATGCACTTTTTGATCTGCATGGTACATGCACTTTGCAGCAGTCATATTAACCCTACCTGACCTACTTTAGCTAAGTCAAAACTATCACTAGACGAGATCTCTCTCCAGCAGGCCCATTAATCACCAGAGTTGTCCTGGCGTTTTTATTGCTGCCTGAAAATTGTTGCAGGCGAGGAACAAAACAGAAGGGGGTTTTAAAATCATAATGTACTTGAAAACAAGGCGCCTCCCGAGCTCAGCGCCTGGTGGCACCGGTGGCACCACCCTAGAGCCAACCCTGAATAGACGCATTTGGATTGTAACACAGGGCAAACAGCAGTGCTGGGACGGACAACTGTCTGCACCTTCCTGCTCCTACCACTGCACAAGTAGGCAGACTATCATTTTGCAAATCAGAATGCAGTACCAATTCCATGCTTTTCAACTGCAAAAATGGTTGCAGTGTTAGAAATGGGGGTATCTAGTTGGCAGAGGTTAGTACCTGTGTCTAAATAGGGACCCTTGCTTCTAGTCAGGGTAAGATGGATACAATTGGTTCTCCCTGATTGGCATATTTAATTTACAGGTAAGTCCCTAGTAAAGTGCACTGAGTGTGCCAGAGGCTGTAAATCAAATGCCACTAGTGTGCCTGCAGGGGTTAGGCCCAATGACGGGAACCAGGTAGGACCTAGGGTAAGCTACAACAAAAGAGGACCTGGATTCCCACTTCTTATTATTCAAAAACCACACTATATTCCTTTGGTGGTTAGGTTTTTTGTTAAACCATTTATTTTATTAGAATTTATTTTTTATTTTAAAATGGACCTTCTTCCATTCCCAGAGTCACATACATTTCACACAATACAAAACATCACTATACAAATACACCAACGTAATAACCAAAATTGAATTGTCAAACAAATCACAATGCTATACTTAACAATTGATCAGTTTGTAAATTGCAATTCCTATTTCTCAAAAAACCAAAGGTTCCCAAACGAATTACTTCTGATTCACAATCAAAATACTTCTTGTGAGCTAGGTGAGATCTAGGTGAATATGTGTGTAAATTTTATAAACACAATTTTATTTCAAGTCATAAATGACAAAACTATGTATCAATGCCGACGCGTTTCCAGCCACGCCTATATTCTTCACGGGGCTTTCATCAGGGCTTTTTACTATAGGCAATTGTTGAATGATCTTCTTTGCAGATCCAAAGTCAAGAATAATGCTAAGATTTCAAAGTGTGGTTAACAGTCAGCGGCCATCATTCTTCAGCTGACTTAAATCATAGCGTCTTTCCACGCATTATTTCTGCCAAGCGGCGCTGGGGATCAATAGTTAGGAGTCACGGGCCGGAACCAGTTCTGTGTGTCAGTCAGTTAATGTCTTGGACTCGACTCTTTTCTCAATTTCCTTGTCGGTCCTCTCTCTTTAATGGTAACAGCAGTGGCCGGTCCCCGTTTCCAATGTCTTAATTTCAGCCGTTTTTTTTGTCGTTCTTCTTTTTAAGTGAGTTACTCGCTGTAACCGGTTCTGTCGAGCAGAAGCTACGGCGTCTCTCCTTCCCGCAGTGTCTAAGCTGTTGGCCCGGAAGATACTCAGAGATACAAACTTCTGCTTCCGGACCAACAGCTTAGACACTGCGGGAAGGAGAGACGCCGTAGCTTCTGCTCGACAGAACCGGTTACAGCGAGTAACTCACTTAAAAAGGAGAACAACAAAAAAAACGGCTGAAATTAAAACATTGGAAACGGGGACCGGCCACTGCTGTTACCATTAAAGAGAGAGGACCGACAAGGAAATTGAGAAAAGAGTCGAGTCCAAGACATTAACTGACTGACACACAGAACTGGTTCCGGCCCGTGACTCCTAGCTATTGATCCCCAGCGCCGCTTGGCAGAAATAATGCGTGGAAAGACGCTATGATTTAAGTCAGCTGAAGAATGATGGCCGCTGACTGTTAACCACACTTTGAAATCTTAGCATTATTCTTGACTTTGGATCTGCAAAGAAGATCATTCAACAATTGCCTATAGTAAAAAGCCCTGATGAAAGCCCCGTGAAGAATATAGGCGTGGCTGGAAACGCGTCGGCATTGATACATAGTTTTGTCATTTATGACTTGAAATAAAATTGTGTTCATAAAATTTACACACATATTCACCTAGATCTCACCTAGCTCACAAGAAGTATTTTGATTGTGAATCAGAAGTAATTCGTTTGGAAACCTTTGGTCTTTTGAGAAATAGGCATTGCAATTTACAAACTGATCAACTGTTAAGTATAGCATTGTGATTTGTTTGACAATTCAATTTTGGTTATTACGTTGGTGTATTTGTATAGTGATGTTTTGTATTGTGTGAAATGTATGTGACTCTGGGAATGGAAGAAGGTCCATTTTAAAATAAAAAATAAATTCTAATAAAATAAATGGTTTAACAAAAAACCTAACCACCAAAGGAATATAGTGTGGTTTTTGAATAATAAGAAGTGGGAATCCAGGTCCTCTTTTGTTGTAACTAGTGTGCCTGCAGCACCGATTCTGCCAGCCACACGAGTAGCCCTGAAAAAGTATCTCAGACCTGCTACTGCAGTGTCTGTGCACAGTTTTAAATTGCTATGTCGACCTGGCAAGCGTGCCCACTTGCCAAGCCCTAACCTTCCCTTTTCATCCATCTAAAGCACCTCTATGGTAGGCCCAAATTACCTCAATGGGCAGGGTGCAGTGTATGTGAAAGGTAGGACATGTACTGGTGTGTGTGACATGTCCTGATTGTAAAATACTGCCAATTTAGTTTTTTCCTATTGAAAGGCTAGCTGCCCCATAGGATAGAAGGTGAGATAATTTGTAACATCCTAAAAGTATAACTTCCTACTGGGACAAGATAGAGAAATAAAGTTTAGGCTCAGAATTTAATAACACATCTTTTAGTAAAGATGGTTTTTAAATTGTGTGTTTGAAAATGCCACTTCAAGAAAGTAGGCATTTTCATGTTTAACCATTCTTTGTGCCCCTGCCTGTTTGTGGATTGACTGTCTGGTTTTGGAGTGACAGGGGCTGGGGATGTGCATTCACTGTAGACAGCCACTGGGGGGGATTGAGGTGTGCCAGGCCCTTCCAGGGCGACTCAGAGCTGAGCTGAATGGGGCCTGGCTGCATTTAGAGTAGTGGGTGGAGTTTTCCTTGCACTTTAATAGGGCCTGTCTCCCTTGCACAATGCTGACTCCACCCCCTGTGGTCACACGCACCCGTGAGGAAAGAACAGGTTTGGACTGGGCTCAGAGACCCTTGCACAAAGAAAACAAAGACAAAATGGGGTATATGTAGTAGACCTTAACCCCCAGATATTTAGATCACTTCTGGACTGAAGAGGAACCTTTGCCAAGGAGAAGAGCTGGAGAGCTGTGAGGAGGAGGACTGCCCCTTTGGTCTGTGCTGTGTGGGGGTAGCCTGCAATTGCTGTTTCTGCCAAGGAAAATGACAAAGACTAGAACAGTGCTGTGAAACTGCTTGAAGAAGAATCTCCAAAGTCCTCTATGTGCTGGTCTCCAGTTCTGAAGTCGCAGGGACACAAATAATTCACTGCCAGCTCCTCTGAACTCTGTTGCTGAGAGTTCTGGCATGCCAGGAGGTGCCAATTCTAGTTCTGGGCCTCTGGAGGTTGGTGCTGCTGTTGTGAGCTGGAAGAAACCTGAAGAACTGAGAAAATTGATGCATTGCTCTTCTTGCAGCTTTTTTTCCTAATGCAGCACCACTGCGCAAGAAGAATCTCCTTGCACAGCTGCACTGCTATAGAGACAAGGCAGCACCTGTTGCGGCTGCAAGATCTAACGCAACATGGGATTGTGGTTAAAAAATGATGCAGCACCGCTTGCGCTGCCGCATTGATCGCCAACGCATCCTGGATTTCCACACATTGCACATTTGCAGCAAGGTTTCCAAATGCATCACTCACGGACCAGAACCATCTTGGAGTCAATGCATCACTTCTCCCTTCAGTCCAGATTCGATGCATCCATTCTCCTACGTGCAGCAGAACTTAAATTGACCCCCCCAAGGTCTCAGGAACTGACAAATCTCTTTGTTTCTCGACGCTTCCTTTCTCTGCGGCTGTTTGGGCTTGTACATTTGGACACATCTACAGGTACTTTGTGTGGAAAAGCCATACTCTTATAACATGTCTGTTGGATTTTTGTAGTTTTGGGTTGAGTTTAGATAAAAATACTATATTTTTCCTAAACTAGTGTGGTGTCCATTTGTGGTGGCATCACTGTATTACTGTGTGTTTTGAGTACAAATATTTTACACATTGCCTTTAGATAGGCCTGTCTTGATACTGAATGGGGAAAAAAGTGCGGTAATGATCTCGGAAAATTGCTCCCCACTTGATCTAAACTCAATTTGGCCGACCACTCTCAGTTCGGCCCCCACCACAAAGACTCAGTTAAAAAGCCTGGGTGGACCAAGACCTCACCTTTAAGGTACCAGCACGGAAGGCGGCGGCCACGTGCTGTGGTATCCTGAAAATGATTCAGAAAGTTCTTCCCCTTCTTCCTTTCCAGGCAAGAAAAATCATGGTCCAGGCCCTTATTCTGTCCCGGTTGGACTGCGGGAAAGCCCTTTATCTTGGTGCTCCTATCGCACCCCTTTCCAAACTGCAGACTATACAAAACTGGGCAGCAAGACTTCTACTAGGCACTCCTAAACATCACTCAGCTAAACCTGCTTTGAAGTCGCTCCACTGGCTCTCCATCCGGGAGAGAGTTCATTTAAAAGATTTGTGCATTGTTCACAAGTCTTTAGCTGGAAAAGTCCCTGCCATTCTCCAAACCACCATTCAGTCCTACCGGCCCAACACAAGCCTTTGCTCAGAGATTATGAACCTTGTCACTGTCCCCAGGATCAAGAAAGTTAGAAGCGGGGGTCGGCTATTTTCATTTAATGGAGCCAGTGTCTAAGCTGTTGGCCCGGAAGATACTCAGAGATACAAACTTCTGCTTCCGGGCCAACAGCTTAGACACTGCGGGAAGGAGAGACGCCGTAGCTTCTGCTCGACAGAACCGGTTACAGCGAGTAACTCACTTAAAAAGGAGAACGACAAAAAAAACGGCTGAAATTAAAACATTGGAAACGGGGACCGGCCACTGCTGTTACCATTAAAGAGAGAGGACCGACAAGGAAATTGAGAAAAGAGTCGAGTCCAAGACATTAACTGACTGACACACAGAACTGGTTCCGGCCCGTGACTCCTAGCTATTGATCCCCAGCGCCGCTTGGCAGAAATAATGCGTGGAAAGACGCTATGATTTAAGTCAGTTGAAGAATGATGGCCGCTGACTGTTAACCACACTTTGAAATCTTAGCATTATTCTTGACTTTGGATCTGCAAAGAAGATCATTCAACAATTGCCTATAGTAAAAAGCCCTGATGAAAGCCCCGTGAAGAATATAGGCGTGGCTGGAAACGCGTCGGCATTGATACATAGTTTTGTCATTTATGACTTGAAATAAAATTGTGTTCATAAAATTTACACACATATTCACCTAGATCTCACCTAGCTCACAAGAAGTATTTTGATTGTGAATCAGAAGTAATTCGTTTGGAAACCTTTGGTCTTTTGAGAAATAGGCATTGCAATTTACAAACTGATCAACTGTTAAGTATAGCATTGTGATTTGTTTGACAATTCAATTTTGGTTATTACGTTGGTGTATTTGTATAGTGATGTTTTGTATTGTGTGAAATGTATGTGACTCTGGGAATGGAAGAAGGTCCATTTTAAAATAAAAAATAAATTCTAATAAAATAAATGATTTAACAAAAAACCTAACCACCAAAGGAATATAGTGTGTTTTTTGAATAATAAGAAGTGGGAATCCAGGTCCTCTTTTGTTGTAACTAGTGTGCCTGCAGCACCGATTCTGCCAGCCACATGAGTAGCCCTGAAAAAGTATCTCAGACCTGCTACTGCAGTGTCTGTGCACAGTTTTAAATTGCTATGTCGACCTGGCAAGCGTGCCCACTTGCCAAGCCCTAACCTTCCCTTTTCATCCATCTAAAGCACCTCTATGGTAGGCCCAAATTACCTCAATGGGCAGGGTGCAGTGTATGTGAAAGGTAGGACATGTACTGGTGTGTGTGACATGTCCTGATTGTAAAATACTGCCAATTTAGTTTTTTCCTATTGAAAGGCTAGCTGCCCCATAGGATAGAAGGTGAGATAATTTGTAACATCCTAAAAGTATAACTTCCTACTGGGACAAGATAGAGAAATAAAGTTTAGGCTCAGAATTTAATAACACATCTTTTAGTAAAGATGGTTTTTAAATTGTGTGTTTGAAAATGCCACTTCAGGAAAGTAGGCATTTTCATGTTTAACCATTCTTTGTGCCCCTGCCTGTTTGTGGATTGACTGTCTGGTTTTGGAGTGACAGGGGCTGGGGATGTGCATTCACTGTAGACAGCCACTGGGGGGGATTGAGGTGTGCCAGGCCCTTCCAGGGCGACTCAGAGCTGAGCTGAATGGGGCCTGGCTGCATTTAGAGTAGTGGGTGGAGTTTTCCTTGCACTTTAATAGGGCCTGTCTCCCTTGCACAATGCTGACTCCACCCCCTGTGGTCACACGCACCCGTGAGGAAAGAACAGGTTTGGACTGGGCTCAGAGACCCTTGCACAAAGAAAACAAAGACAAAATGGGGTATACGTAGTAGACCTTA
This sequence comes from Lissotriton helveticus, assembly GCF_964261635.1. NCBI lineage: Eukaryota > Metazoa > Chordata > Amphibia > Caudata > Salamandridae > Lissotriton > Lissotriton helveticus. The sequence goes on along the minus strand of NC_136063.1, from coordinate 1,628,176,832 downwards.
ACCCCCAGATATTTAGATCACTTCTGGACTGAAGAGGAACCTTTGCCAAGGAGAAGAGCTGGAGAGCTGTGAGGAGGAGGACTGCCCCTTTGGTCTGTGCTGTGTGGGGGTAGCCTGCAATTGCTGTTTCTGCCAAGGAAAATGACAAAGACTAGAACAGTGCTGTGAAACTGCTTGAAGAAGAATCTCCAAAGTCCTCTATGTGCTGGTCTCCAGTTCTGAAGTCGCAGGGACACAAATAATTCACTGCCAGCTCCTCTGAACTCTGTTGCTGAGAGTTCTGGCATGCCAGGAGGTGCCAATTCTAGCTCTGGGCCTCTGGAGGTTGGTGCTGCTGTTGTGAGCTGGAAGAAACCTGAAGAACTGAGAAAATTGATGCATTGCTCTTCTTGCAGCTTTTTTTCCTAATGCAGCACCACTGCGCAAGAAGAATCTCCTTGCACAGCTGCACTGCTATAGAGACAAGGCAGCACCTGTTGCGGCTGCAAGATCTAACGCAACATGGGATTGTGGTTAAAAAAATGATGCAGCACCGCTTGCGCTGCCGCATTGATCGCCAACGCATCCTGGATTTCCACACATTGCACATTTGCAGCAAGGTTTCCAAATGCATCACTCACGGACCAGAACCATCTTGGAGTCAATGCATCACTTCTCCCTTCAGTCCAGATTCGATGCATCAATTCTCCTACGTGCAGCAGAACTTAAATTGACCCCCCAAGGTCTCAGGAACTGACAAATCTCTTTGTTTCTCGACGCTTCCTTTCTCTGCGGCTGTTTGGGCTTGTACATTTGGACACATCTACAGGTACTTTGTGTGGAAAAGCCATACTCTTATAACATGTCTGTTGGATTTTTGTAGTTTTGGGTTGAGTTTAGATAAAAATACTATATTTTTCCTAAACTAGTGTGGTGTCCATTTGTGGTGGCATCACTGTATTACTGTGTGTTTTGAGTACAAATATTTTACACATTGCCTTTAGATAGGCCTGTCTTGATACTGAATGGGGAAAAAAGTGCGGTAATGATCTCGGAAAATTGCTCCCCACTTGATCTAAACTCAATTTGGCCGACCACTCTCAGTTCGGCCCCCACCACAAAGACTCAGTTAAAAAGCCTGGGTGGACCAAGACCTCACCTTTAAGGTACCAGCACGGAAGGCGGCGGCCACGTGCTGTGGTATCCTGAAAATGATTCAGAAAGTTCTTCCCCTTCTTCCTTTCCAGGCAAGAAAAATCATGGTCCAGGCCCTTATTCTGTCCCGGTTGGACTGCGGGAAAGCCCTTTATCTTGGTGCTCCTATCGCACCCCTTTCCAAACTGCAGACTATACAAAACTGGGCAGCAAGACTTCTACTAGGCACTCCTAAACATCACTCAGCTAAACCTGCTTTGAAGTCGCTCCACTGGCTCTCCATCCGGGAGAGAGTTCATTTAAAAGATTTGTGCATTGTTCACAAGTCTTTAGCTGGAAAAGTCCCTGCCATTCTCCAAACCACCATTCAGTCCTACCGGCCCAACACAAGCCTTTGCTCAGAGATTATGAACCTTGTCACTGTCCCCAGGATCAAGAAAGTTAGAAGCGGGGGTCGGCTATTTTCATTTAATGGAGCCAAGTTCTGGAATTCCCTCCCACCCCATCTACGAAAGGAAACCAACCAACTGGACCTGGCCTTCCGTAAACTGCTAAAGACCTTGTTATTCCCATAGCTGGTGGAACTCCCTACAACTGCTGCTACTAGCGCTGGGATGCCTCTGGGTAGCCATGTGCTATACAAATGCTTTTTTCATTTAGATTAATTTAATTTCATTCATTTTTGGAGGCAGCTCCTTTCCAGGGGCGCTGCATTGGAAACTTGGGCGCACAGGTGCGGTACAAGGAAATCCCGTCACGCTGAATGTCAATGCGCGGGTGGCAAAACAGGCGCTGCATCAATTCTTTCAGCTGCTGACCAGCGATATGCCGATTTCTTTAGCCGCACTGCAGGGCCTGCATCAGAGTCAGAGCAGTGTTCTTGGACATCAAAGACATGGTGCTCCAAACTCGGGTGGCAGCGATTTTTTCAGCTGATTTCTTCGGCTGCATGGCAGCGGTGTATGGAAACCTGTACTGCAGAAGTGTGCTGCATAGGAAAAACAGGCGCTGGAAGGGCGATGTGTGGATTTTCAAGTCTTTGTGAAGCAGAGACCACCACCAAGGGACCAGATTTTTAATTGGCACCACTTGGCAGATCAGAACTCCCAGCAGGGAAGTCTAGGTATGCTGCAGGTGAAGTCTTCGATTTTCCTGAGACTTGTTAACAGGAGGGAAGCACACAAAAGGCCATGGTGAATCTTCTTAAGCAGGATACCAAAACAAAGTCCAGTCTTTGTCCTCTCTAAGACAGAAGCAGCCACTGCATGCCAGCCCAGCACAGCAACACAGCAAAGGGGCAGTACTCCTCCTGACAGCACTCTATTTCTTCCTCTTGGCAGAGACCCCCTTCTTGATTCAGAACCCTTCTAAAAATGTGGGGCTACAGGTATAATACTTATACCCCTTTTGGCCTCTGAAGTAGGCATACTTCAAAGGAAAGTTTTTGTTGTCCACAAGATCCTACCTTGCCCTTCCCTGCTCCAGACACACTACAGGGGGATGGAGACAGCATTGTGAGAGGTCAAGCACAGCCCAATTCGGGTGTCAGTGACAACTCCTCCCACCACTCTAACGCAGGAAGTCCCATCAGCCTACTGATGGTCCATCAGGATATGCAGGGCACAACTCAGCTCACTTTGTGTGACTGTCTAGAGTGAATGCACAAACAACCCAGCTGTCAGTCCAAACCAGACTTTGATTGCACCGGCAGGCAAAGACACAGGATTGTAAAGCATGAAAATGCCCATTTTCTAAAAGTGGCATTTTTAAACACACAATTTACAAACCACCTTCATTAAAATATGTGTTTTTAAATTCTGAGCTCAGAGAGCCCAAACTCCCTTTCTCCAGCTCTTCCCAATTGAAAGTTACACTTAAGATGTTACAAGGCAGCTCCAATGACAACTTATGGGAGAGCTAGTCCTTGTCATAGTGAAAATGAAAAATTGACAGTATTTCAGTATCAGGACATGTAAAACACACCAGTACATGCCCTACCTTTCACATACACTGCTCACTGCCCTTGGGGGTATCTTGGGACAACCTTAAGGATGCCTTACATATGGTAAAAGAGAAAGGTTGGCTCTCACAAGTGGGTGCCCTTGCCAGTCAACATGCTAGTTTGAAAATGCACTCACAGACCTGCAATGGCAGGTCAGAGACAAGTTTACGGGGCTACTCATGTGGGTGGCGCACCCAGTGCTGCAGGCCCACTGGTAGCATTTGATTTACAATGCCTGAGCACACACCGTGCATTTTGCTAGTGACTTACCAGTAAATCAAAAATGCAAATCCTTAATAACCAATCAAAATCACAATTTACACAGGGAACTCTTGCACTTTAGCACTGATCTGCAGCAGTAAAGTGGCCAGAGTACACAAACCAGTAAAACTGAAGTGAGGCCGTGGGGCAAACAAAGGCCTATAAAGGACTGATTCATGAATTTGGTCAGACAGGTGCCTAACACAAGCTGCATAGTGACTCTTTCAATTAAGTGTCTGATGCAACCATGTTGTTGTCACAGGATGAAGAGTAGCACTTCCTGTAGAGCTGTGTCACGGGCAACTTCAGAATCACTTTATACCGTGACTAACCTGTCTCCAGAAAAAATATAATTAATTAATTAATTAATTAATTAATTATATATAAAAGATCTGTGCTGACGTCAAAAAATGTGATGATTGCATTATTCATATAAAGCAAAACCTTCTTTTGTATGCCATTGTATTAAGCAATGATCACTACTGTATGAAAATCAACCGTTTATGTATATAGTGTGTCCCCAAGGTTCGGTAGTCTAGTTCGGGGCTCCCCTGGGGGTCTCATCTTAGGAGCGTAGGGTAAACACCCCTACCTTGTGTGCACCACTCTAAATGTCTTCTTTTTAATTAATTGTGTCTTACTTTCAGGTGAGCATCAGCTTCTAGTCCCCAAATTTACCCATGCAATATGTCTTTAAAGTGTCGTGCCACTGGATATGCAGGATCAGAATTTGTGATTGCTCTTATGTGTTGGAGTATTCTCTTGTGGACTTGCAGCTTTGTGCTGCCCACATATCACAATCCACAAGAGCATTCCAACACATACACTGCATATTCAGTTTTGCACTTTAGGAACTTTGTGATAGCAATGGGTTTGTCCCTGAAGGGTATTGTGTAGGAAATGTTGTTTACCCCAAACTTACATGCACAACACATGGTGCACTTCAGAAAGCCTTTTCTTTGTGTTAACCCGTTGGTTGCTGTTGTTACTTCCGGGTTACTACTAACTACTCCAGCATTGCTCATGGACGTGGGTTTTCTAAAGGTAATAGCCGGGCTTCTAGGTAAAAGACTCCCTTATTATCGGATCACTTAGAACAATAGGCACATTTTTGATGATGATCTTGCAGAGTCTATTTTCTTGTTTGTTGAAAGTAAGTATCAATCTTGAGCTCTGTTTTCTCTGAGGATCCTTATCCTGTGTGGTTGTGTTGCTTAACTCTTTATTTTGTATGCCAGCCAGTAGATCTGGTCTCTGTAGTGCTCGGGTTTTTCTAATTGCACTGTCAATTGTTTTTTCCGAATAGCCTCTAGCTAAAAATCTTCTTTTGCTATCATTTTGGACCTGCAATGGGTCTATTTCATTGCTGCATATTCATTTAATTCTAAGCATTTACCCACAGGGGATGCTGTTTATCAGATGCTTGGGATGAAAGCTTATAGCATGCAGGATGGTTTTACCTGCTCTCTGTTGGCGATGCAACCTGGTTTCAATTTTAGTATTTTCAATGAATACCTCTACATCAAGAAAACATACTGCCTGTCTGCTCAGTGTCACTGTAAAATGCAAATTGATGTTATTGGTATTGATTTCTGATATAAATGTGTTTGCACTGTCTTCTGTGCCTCACCAAATCACAAATAAATCGTCAGTATATCTAAGCCATACAATTACATGCTCATCTAAGAATTCTTTGAATTTGGTTTTGAGGACCAGCTCCTCCCACCGTTCCATATGGAGACAGGCATAACTTGGCGAGAAGCTTGCCCCCATTGCACACCCCATATTTGTTGGAATATCTGATTTTGGAACATGAAAAAGTTGTTCTCTCAAGAGAATGCAATGATATTGATTAACATCTTGTTATGCTGATATAGTAACAATGGTCTAGTGCCCAAGTAATAATCCACAGCTTTTATACCATCCTGATGGTGGATACTGGTTTTTAGTGTTGTGACATCCAAAGACAATATTAGATAATCCGAGTTCCATATACGTTGGTGGATATGTCTGAGGAAGTCACTAGTATCCTGGATGTATGATGGCAATGATCTTACATGTTCCTGTAGGAAAAATCAATGCACCGGGATGTATTTTCCAGGAGGCCCTTTTGTGCTGAAGTAATTGGTCTCCCCGGTGGTTTTGTGGCATGTTTGTGTATTTTATGAATAAAAAAAATCAGAGGCATAATTTGATGATCATTCTTCAAGTACTTATAGTGATCCGTACTTAGGAGACCTGCACTTTTCCAGGCTAACAGCTTTGAGTAAAATTAGTTCCAAGCGACCCAAGTAGCTTGGATGTTGCTTCTTTTGTAGCAATCTCGGTTGTTCAGCTGTTTCATAGCTTCTTCCAGGTAATCTCATTTGGCCCAGATTACTATGTTGCCTCCTTTATCTGAATTTCGAATGACAATTATTCAACTCACCCACAACGACAGTACTACATGTCCCAGGATACCTTGCAGCAACACGTGATGGGAGGAGTTGCAGCAGGGACATGTGGGCAATTTAAACTGGCGAAATCTGTTGTGAGTATCAGTGAGGTTCCAAAGCTGCCCAAAAAGAAGGGGCTTGGTTGTCCTGAAACGCGTCGGCAAATGAAATAAAAGAACTGGATTTTACCTGATGTGCTGATGTCTATGCCGGAGGGCGTAGAGTGAAGTCGTGTGCTTTTCTCAATGCTGAAGGGCGTTTGCGTTGATTCATAGACTTGCATGGCTGGTCCTTGCTGTGGAGAGAGGCACCATCTCGCAACTATAGAGAGGCTGGGGGAAGAACTAATCTTCACTGTCACAGCACCTCGCTCTGCACGTAATAAAAGCGGCACTTAGGAATATAATGCTGGTCATAAAGGAACTTTGACTGAACTTACTATAAGCTATTATTCAAATCACCTACAATGACAGTACTACATGTCCCAGGATACCTTGCAGCAACACGTGATGGGAGGAGTTGCAGCAGGGACATGTGGGCAATTTAAACAGGTGAAATCTGTTGTGAGTATCAGTGAGGTTCCAAAGCTTCCCATGAAGAAGGGGCTTGGTTGTCCTGAAACGCGTCGGCAAATGAAATAAAAGAATTGGATTTTACCTGATGTGCTGATGTCTATGCCGGAGGGCGCAGAGTGACGTCATGTGCTTTTCTCAATGCTGAAGGGCGTTTGCGTTGATATATATATCTATATATATCTATATATATCTATATCTATATCAATATAGATATATATATATATATTCGTTCCAAACAAACCTCCTGATAAGGAAGAGACTCGGACACCCAGGGTTTCTTGCAAGAAATTTATTAGGCAAGTAGACAAACAACGCGTTTCGCCCTTACGGCTTGGTCACGCTCACCCAACAATGGAAGTTGCCATCTTAAATACACCACATTCAGACACATGTAAAAAAAAAAAACACAGTGCAATGATACAAAAATTGTAAAACTGGCGGATATTTTAGCATGGGCTCATGGCAATGATAATACCTTCTTCAATTGCTTGTGGCATATCCAAAATATATGCATTTTTACCATATATCTATGACAGTCTGTGTTATCATATACAATGCCCAAATCCATGTAAAGATAATCAATGCTAATATTTATATCACAATTATCATTTTCAAATTGCCATGAGAATCCAACCTAGTATCACGATACTGATGCTACTGAACAATATATTTCTTTGTAATAAACATGATAACATTATTAATAAAGGAACTAAAATCAGTTTGTTCCCATTCCGTGTCACGTGCTTGACACACTTATTGAAGCGCTCTAGTCATTGGTTCAGCCGTTAATCTCGCTGTACTGAGTTCTTACATTCTCTCCGTTCCTCAAGGCTGGTTGCTAACTAACTGAAAGCCACCATAGCATAGTAAGGTAATACTTGCAACTCCAGCCATGATATTACCCTAAATACCAGGAAAGCAAAATATTGCATTCGGTGCCAAGCCCCAGTGGGCGACATCCAACCTTAGGTATGGTATGCAAATGAGGCATAAGAGTTTGTACATTCTCGCCCCAGTGGGCATATCTCCTAGAGCTCCATTCTATGATAACAGATTGTGGAACTACTCATTCATGACACAGATGAAGACACGATCTGATCTGTGAAAGGGAAACTCGGAGTCAGAGAACCATGGAGGTGACGTCACTTACACAGCAAAAGCTCCATGGGCCCTGGTGAAAGCGAAGCAAATTGGTCCCTCCCATCCACTGGCAGAACAGTAAAATACAGAGCCAGAATGGGGTGTATCTTGCTCTCATCTGCCTTGGCGCTACTGCACCTGCTGCACCCTGTGTACCAATGCGACACTGTGAGAAGAGCAGACGTCACGGCGGGGCAGTGATTGGCATTGGGGTGTGGGGGCATACCTATCAATCCGCACGGTGCCGCTGTGTGACACACGATATCGGCTCCCATCACACGGTCACCCGGTGAGGATCCGACATCACACTGTAGAAGGAAAAACGAGCTGAAAACCAGTGGATTTACAGATCGTTTCCGGAGGCTTTAAACTGCTGACGTCCATTAAGGGGAAAACACCACAGGACATCGGCACCAACCTCTGTACGTGTTTCTGTTTTAGGAGGAGGGGGCTTGGGCGAGGTTGGGTTCAAAAGGGCCTCCTAGGTACTTCTCGGCACGAGGCCCCGCCCCCCTCCTCACACTGAGGTTGTTCTTCAAGTTGGCAGGTATGTGCTGGTGAAGTCCCCAGGAACAAGGAGCCACTTGTTCAGCTCTCAAGTTGTTTTATGATACTGTGGTAACGGAAGTTTGCACCATACGTCATCCTATCCTGTGTAGACCTTCCTTCCACAGTAGACAGTCAGTTTCTGGCACATCCAACACGCATGGCTGGTCGACGAGAGAAATTGCTTCCCTTGATCTATTGAGCCATTGGGAGGCAAATGCCCGGTTAGCGACAATATGATTTTATTTACCACTACAATCCTTTTTGTTGTACTCCTGAGCAAGGTCTGCTGATGCCACTGGGAAAATCCATGTAGCCCCTTGCAACGGCGACACTGTATGGTAACTGCGCATCAATTTAGGTGGTGCAGCAAATGCCTTGGACACCGGAGGGCCAGCTCAGTGCAGAAAACTGTTCACAGGATCCTTCTTCACCACTTCCTTCTGGACAGCAATCCACCTTTTACTTTTGCTGAGCACGCCTTAGCTTTTGGGATCACACAACACTTCCCACCTTTTCAGCCCTCTTCAGTGTGTAGGGCAGCCCGAAATATGACATGTCAGAGGAAGGAACTCCATAAAAGGAGGTGGTTTGCTCACGCCTGTTTGTAGTCTGGTTTCCACAGAAACAAATCATATATATAAATTGGTTCTCTCTCATTTGGGTGAGCAGCTAAAATTCGAATATTCCTCCTGTAGTGATTGGTGCTGAACCCCTTCCCAGCACTCTCAAAAATATTTAAATACTGGTCCTTCAAACCAATATTTGGACGCTTCTCATAGTTCGAGTTCCTGCATGGCTTCTGTGCCAGTACACTGTGGACAGTGAGATACATGCTATGCTTTCCCCCTAGGCTGAGACCAATCCTGAATAAGAATCGGTATTAAAAAAGACCATATTCCTGGGAGTCTATGTGGAAGCCCCAAAGACCAATACAATTATGCCAGTTGCTGGTAATTGAGATAAATCAAGTATTATTCAGTTTCGATACCAAGTTGGGACTTCATTGCTATCTCACAGAAAATAAGAGCTTAAGCTATTGCCATTTTAAATGGGAATGCCTTTTATTTATGTTTTAAAAACCCACACGTAAATAAAAGGCATTGGTGTTTACAGCAGGGACATTTTTTGCATGCTTCTTCGTGGTAATAGTAGGTTGTTGCATATGATCTCCGGATCTTGTTCAGCCTTATACTACCACTTGCTCTTGTCTCCATAGGCCCTAGGCGCTAGAGAGGTTTCACTTCTCTGGGTAGTGATGGGGAGGGACTCCCCTCGCCGATCAGCCACAAGGCAGGAGAACATGCTTTCTTTCCCTCAGTACGGGCATAGGGGTGGAACGATCTACATGCCTCCTCAGGGTAGGAAGGAACTGGCCTGCACTCTCAAAGGAAGGCAGGGTCGCTCCCAATGTGTAAAGTGCGCTTAGCATAGTCTCCAATTTAAAAAAAACAGCTAAACAACCTAGTGCATATGTGCATGTCAATTTAAATAAATGAGGAAAAATACTAGCTGTAGTGTGTTTTTTTCTTGCTACAAAAATAAATGTGGACAAATACAGGTAAAATGACCGAAAAATAAATATGGATAAATACAGACGGAAATACTAAAAAAAAAAATACCATAAAACCGGGAGCCCTAATCATAAGTTAACATTCTATATACATTACCGTATATAAAAAAGGGGGAATTAGAGGAAAATGCATATGAAGAATTATACTGATTTTGTTATAAATTTCATTATATATACATTATTTACAATAAAAGACAAAGTGTCTATTTTTAGCAAAAAGATTTTTCCTCCGATTTCAAATTGCAACCTAGCAGCAAATGTAATGTGCAAATTTCAGCAATATAAATAAAGTTTCTATCAAAAAACCTTAATACATATTGTGTTTTAAAACCCGTCATAGAAACATGTTAATGTCCATTTAATAGACACCAATTCTTGTTAAAAATAAAAAATAAAATATATATGAGAATTCTTATCCATCGTAATTCATCTGGGCTCCAATTGTATACTAGCATTTCTCATCGTGAAACCTAACCATTAGTGCAAAAAAGTGCAATACTTAACATAATAAATCTAAATTTCATTTTATAAAGATCTTTAAAGGGTGTGAAAGGAGGTTATTGATCATTTCTGTTTAGTCATCACACCACCATAGATGTAAAACTTGCTGACATCATCACATTAAACATTATATAAGACATTGGTATAAGGGTAATGCTTAAAATAACAGAAGTATATCTGGTATAAAATACATAGTTTAAGAATCATATTGACCAAATTTCCTCAGGTATAATTTGACTATAGAACTAGAGACATGTATATAAGTCTTCACTCGCATTAAGACCTCGTGGGGCCTTACTATCTAGTTCTATTATATATCTTGTTTCTAACAGTCGGAGCTTTGCATCTCTGTCTCTCCCTCTCTTAAGTGGCATTACACAATCAATTGCATAATATTGTAGAACTGATGGGTCACTTTTGTGAAAACTCTCAAAATGACGGGCCACCGGGGTATGACTGGTCTTTACCCACGATGGCCCTAATGTGCTGCAATACCCGTTTGTGTACCGGCAGACGAGTGCTGCCCACATATCGTAATTCACATGGGCACTGCAGCACATAAACTGCAAATTCAGTCCTACATGACATGCGTTTTTTGATTAGTACAGGTTTACTTTTGAATGGCACCGTATATTGGATTTTGTTACACCCATTTTTACAGGCTTTACAAACAGCACACCTCTTAAAACCATCGCTGAGACGCCCCAAGAGTCAGAAATCGGCTTCTCAAGGAAATTACTGACCAATTTGTCAGCCATGGATATGGATTTTCTGAATGTTATATTGGGTTTACCCTTAATATGTTCACCAATAACAGGGTCCCCTGTTATTAAATTCCAATTTTTATAGAAAATCCGCTGGATTTCCTTGTGCTGTTTACTGTATGTAGTAACAACTCTGAGCTTAATTGTTGTCCCTTTAGTTGAACACACACTGGGTTTATCCTTAACCGCTAGTGTTTCTTCCCTTGTGATAGCTAATGATCTATTAATTGCCCGCTGGATGGTTTTTGCAGAATAGCCTCGAGACAAAAAACGAACCTTGATTTCTTCCTGGGCTTTCTGGTAGTCTATGTCTGTGCTGCTTATCCGCCTAATCCGCAGCATTTCCCCAAAAGGAATGCTGCTAACTAGGTGGTGGGGATGCTGACTGGAAGCATGCAATACGGTGTTCCCGGCCGTGGGTTTTCTATGCATCCTAGTGGCTACTCCAGTGTCTGTTATGTATACTTCTGTGTCAAGAAACACCACTGACCTGGCATCTATATGTGAGGTGAACTGTAGATTTAAGTTGTTTTTATTCAGTTCCTTCACAACATCATGGGCTTCTATCAGAGACCCTCGCCATATCATAAACAGATCGTCTATGTACCTTAAATATAGGAGTACATGTTCCTGCATCTCTGCCATTAGGGTGCAACCCAAGACCTGCTCCTCCCAGAGTCCCATGTGAAGACATGCCAGACTCGGGGAGAAGCAGGTCCCCATAGCGACACCTCTAACCTGCTGGTACATTTGGTTATTGAATAAAAAATAGTTCTGTTCAAGGCAGATTTGGATCATTGATAATAGCATCCTATTGTGTGCAGAAAAATTCATCGGTCTCTTGTTTAAATAGAATTCTACAGCCCGCATTCCGTCAGAGTGTTTGAATGATGTATACAAAGAAGTTACATCGAGTGTTATCAATAATTAATTTGAGCTCCAGACAACATTGTTCAATTTTCTGATAAAATCAGAGGTGTCTTGTACATATGATTTTAAGCATTTCTCCCATTCCTGAAGAAAGAAGTCTATGTAACGTGATATATTCTCAGTGGAGCTATTTATGGCCGATATAATTGGGTGTCCAGGTGGTGCTGTTATATCTTTGTGCACCTTTGGTATTTTTTTTTTTGTTCAAAAACCTTTATTCGAGCAAGCATAGAAAAATACAAGAATGGGCCTACAACCTCACGGGCTGGCCGCTAATAATAAGGCACAAGGCACGAATCAGAAGTGTACACCCGTGGTCAGGCACAAATCCAGCACCAAGCCTTACTCCCAACATGTCACAGAGCATATTGAATTTTATTTTATACAAAAAGAAAAACAAACACTAGAAAGGCGAATGCACGGTAATCAAGGTCAGCTCAAAGAGCGGAGGGGATGGTCTACAATCAGGAGAACCTACCAAGAGCCCTGAGGCTCCAACAAGGTCGGGGGGGGGGAGCAGCGGGGAGAATCGGAAATTCAAAAAACAGTATGAAAGGGTTCCGAGAACGTTCGCCTAGGGAGATAGGACAACATTAGTAGTGCCTACAAGGGGAGGTGTACAGATATCCCCACGATATTCATTCCACTGGCCCCAAATCTTCGTCCACGCCCCGGGTCTGCCCCTGGCCACATAAACAGTCTTCTCACGAAACATGGACCAGTCCATGTTGTCCTCCCATTTCGAGACCTCAGGGGGCCTGGATGCGCCCCAGAGTTGCGCAATATCCCGTTTCGCAATCATGTAACCCAAGGTAGCCCATCTGGTCTGGGCCACAGAGTAGTCAGTGGGCTCCCACACATTCAACAGACATCGTCGAGGCTCCGGCCGCAGGGCAACACCAGTCACAGCAGTCATCACCTCAAGCACAGCAGTCCAGTAAGCCATCACAACCGGGCACTCCCAAAGAATGTGTAAAAAAGTAGCACTCGACCCACAACCACGCTTACATAACCCATCCAAGGAAAAGCCCATCGTTACCAGACGCGGACCAGTGACATACACTCGATGAAGGATTTTAAGTTGAACCAAACGGAGACGGGCAGGAATGGCTACCTCCTTGGGAGAAGAGAGTGCCGATTGCCAATCCTCGTCGTCCAGTTCCAACCCATCGCCAACCCAAGCCTCCCGAAGTCGGACCAATAAGTCCGCCCGATTATTGATCAGCTTCTTATAGATCAGGGAAATAGTGCTATCAGGCAGGTGCCCATCAAGGACACGATCTTCGAGGGGGGAAGACTCGGGCAGGGCCTCATCAGGAGTCAGGACTGAGGCGAGGGCGTGCCGGACCTGCAGATAACGAAAAAATTCCCTACCATTCAAACCATATTCCTCCTGAAGGGCCTGGAACGACTTCACACTACCTTTCGAACATACATCACCCACCTTACATATACCAATCATATCCCAGCGGTCGAAGCCCTTAGTAGACCAGAGACACCCCAAACGTTCCGAGGCATAAAGCGGCGTCGCCAGCGTCATGCGATCCTCCCATCCCAAACTCACATTCGCGGCTCGCCACACAGTTACTGCAATCTTGGACGGGCCCACAAGATGGCGCCCAGCTGATCGAGAATAAAGCGCTCTATTAAAGTCCCCACCCGGCAGCTGGAGTCTATCCATCTCGAATGCAGGATTTAGACCCGGTGAAAACATCACGTGATTAACAGCAGACAGCTGGGAAGCCCAATAATATCGCTTGATATCGGGGAGCGCCATGCCCCGTCGTACCAAGGGATGGTGAGTTTCGCGAGGGCAATACGTGGACGCCCGTCCCAAATCAATTGCCTTTGAAGACTCTCGATCTCTCGGAAATAGGTCTTGGGGATAGCGTCATAGGAGTTCTGGAGCGCGTAGAGGAACCGCGGCAAGGACATCATTTTAAACAGGGCCGCCCTGCCCAGAGGAGACAAAGGAAGCTTACGCCAACGGGCCACGTCCAGTCGCAAACGAAGCAGCGGGGGGAGGAGATTACGCTCAAATCGGAGCGAGGAGTCCAACGTAATAAAAATCCCTAAATATTTGAAGCCAGACTGGACCACCTGGATAGGAAGTCTGCTCGGCAATGGGGGTAAAACACCCGAAAGAACATACACGCAGGACTTGGCCCAGTTAATAACGAGGCCTGAGTTGGCACCAAATGAAGTGAGAACGTCAAACAAGACTGTCAGAGATTTGCGCGGGGAGGTGAGATATAAAAGAATGTCGTCCGCGTAAAGCGAAACGCGGTCCTCGAAGTCCGGAGACCAGCGAATCCCCTTGAGCGAAGGCTCCCACCGAAGCCAAGCAGCCAATGGTTCCAAGGCGAGTGCAAAAAGCAACGGAGACAAGGGGCATCCCTGACGGGTACCCCTACCAAGGGTGAAAGGGGCCGAAACTCTACCATTTACCACCACTTGTGCCAGAGGTTCCGCATATAATAACTTGATCCAACCAATAAACTCAGGCCCGAAACCAAATTTCTCAAGAGCCGCCCAAAGATAAGGCCACTCCACAGTGTCAAAAGCCATTGAGGCATCCAACGATGCCAAAATGTCCGGCTCCGTCAGAAGCCCCGCCCTCGCAATCGCGCCGTGGAGACGACATAGGTTCAGAGCCGTGTTGCGATGCGGGATAAATCCGGATTGATCTGGATGGACCAAGCCACTAATGACCGTCAGGAGGCGGGACGCCAGGAGTTTCGCCAATACCTTGGGTTCAACATTTAGCAGGGATATGGGCCTATAGGATGAACAAAGGTCCCGCGGTTTACCATCCTTGGGGATGACAACTATCGTGGCCAGTCGCTGATCATAAGGGAGAATACCCCGTTCCCGGGACTCCAGAAACATGGCGCGAAGATATGGCGCCACTCTGTCGGGACGCAACTTGTACAGTTCAATTGGCAACCCGTTCGGGCCCAATGCTTTGCCCGAACGGAGTGAACGGATGGCAGTAGCTATCTCATCAACAGTAAAGGGGGAATCCAACGCTACACGATCCAAATCAGAGACACTGGGCAGAGCTATATCACGCAATAGAAGGCGAGAGTCAGCCACATCTCTCACAGACACAGGGGTATACACCACACGGAAGTACTCAGCAAAACGGTCAACTATTCCAATCGGGTCCGTCACACTCTCACCACTCGAAGACTGAATCACGGGTACCACACGATTAGCTCTCTCCTTCTTATCCAGCCATGCCAGCAATTTACCCGCTTTGTCACCCACATCATACAAACGACCCTGTTGCTCCCGAAACATCACTTTAGCAGCATCCGTGACCATGGATTTATAGGCAAATTGTTTCAGACCCAGGGCGTGGAGTTTCGCAGACGTGACACCAGATTCCAAAGCATCCTCCAATGCAGAAATCTCTCCCTCAAGGTCAACCACCTCCCTATTCCTCGCCCTCTTAGCTTCAACAATAAGGGAGAGGGCCTGCCCACGAATCACCGTCTTAAAGGCCTCCCATAGGGACACAGCTGAGGAAACCGACCCCTCGTTATCCAGAAAGTACGCGTCCAAAGACTTAAGCAAAAGGCTGCGGGTCTCGGGGGAGGTAAGGTACCACGGATTGATGGGAGCTACCCGGTCCACTGCCTCCACTCCGACCTCAAAACGAAGCCAGAGCGGAGAGTGGTCAGAAATACCCCTGGGTAGGTGTACAATCTCACGCACCGCTGGCGACTGAGCCGCAGGCATCAGGAAATAATCCAGCCTAGACAGACTCCCGTGGGCCCCAGAATGAAAGGTGTATTGAAGCTGAGTAGGATGCAAAAGCCTCCAGCAATCCACCAAGCCAAAGGTATCCAAAAATCCACCCAACCACTGTTGGGCCGCAGGAGTATCTCTAGGGGGGTGGCGATCGTGGAGACCGGAGAACACCGAATTAAAATCACCAGCCAAAAAGAGAGTACTATCAGGGAGGTCCAACAAGACACGGCCCAAATCCGAAAAGGTAGAAGTCTGCAAGCCGGGGGGCACATAAACAGTAAATAAGGAGAGGGCACGACCCTCATAGCGACCCACAAGGACAGCATATCGCCCCCGATCATCCTGAATCACATCATCAATAGCCAGGGGGAGGGAAGCCCGAACAAGGATACCCACACCCCTAGAACCCGAGGTAAACCCCGAATGCGCTACGAGGCGATAGCCCCACCTATTCATTGCATGACAAACATTGCCTATCAAATGAGTCTCCTGCAGGAAAACAATATCAGGAGATAAACGTCGTATACATTTCAACACCACACTTCGTTTGATACGATCTCCCAGACCGTTAACGTTCCACGAAACAAATCTCAACCCGCTACCCCCCATCCCACCCAACAAAGCCAAAACCCCCCCACCAATGAGCATGACACCAGAAACATCTTCAAATACAGGAGAAAGTCGCCTTGAAAACAGAACACACAAACAACGAACTTCCCAACCACCCACCCCCCAAATAACAAGAAAACACCCCCCACCCTGCACCCCTGCAAAAAGCTAAAAAGCCACCCCAACCTGCAGTGTGCCTGTCGCCCAAGAACCCCTATTCTACACAAAGACCCCGGAGGAGGAAAGGCTCTGTCCCACCCGCCACCCCGATCAAGACCAATGACGAGAAAAAGAACATACATCAAATCACATAAGCGGTAGAGGAACAAAGGCACACACTCCTGGAAGAGTTATTCAAAACAAGGCACCAGGCATAGACGAAATGTTCAGCTCTCTACACCACCTTCAGCACCGCCCGGGTGGGCATCGGACTCAGTCTCAGGAGGTCGGCCAGGCAAGGAGTCCAGCCAGTCATTCACAGCATCCGGCCGATCAAAGAAGAAAGTTCGGTCATTATACTCAACCCGTAGCCTGGTCGGAAAGAGCATAGCGTAGCGCATCCCCATGTCCCTAAGACGCTTCTTGGCACCGCGAAATCCCATCCGCTGCTTCTGGACCTGTTGGGAAAAGTCCGGATAAAAGTTCACCGTGGCATTCTCAAAGGCCACCGGGCCCTTCACCCGCGATGCCTGCAGGATAGCGTCCCGATCTCTATAGTGGAAAAGCTTGGCAACAACAGGTCTCGGCGGGGCGCCTGGCTTACCCTGGCCCCCCGGAACACGATGTGCACGCTCCACTGTGAAGAATTTACTAAGGCCAGACGGAGAAAGGTGGTTCTGGATCAGGTCTTCAACCAGGAGATCAACCGAGTGGGGTTCTGGGTTCTCCGGTACACCAACCACGCGAACATTACAGCGACGTGCCCTGTTCTCAAAATCTTCCAAGCGCCGGGTCATGAAATCGTTCACCCTACGGAGATTGCCAATCTCCGTCTGTATCTCAGAAACGTCCGACGTGAGGCTGGATGATTTGATATCCAACGACTTCACCTTTTCGTTCGTTTTGGAGAGATCGGCTCGAATTAGAGTCACATCGATTGCCACGGTGTCAATTTTGTGGGTCAAGGTTTCGTATTGTTGGCCTATTGACTCCCTCATGCCAGAAATGGCGCCCATGATGTCCTGCAAGGAAGGCTCCGTCGACGCATCCACGACGTGGGCAGAAGCACTGGGACCGGGCAGGGCAGCTCCGGGGGACCCCTTAGTATGGGTATAACGGTCCATAACATTGGATTGGACCGGACCCCCGCGCAGAGGTGTCTTCGTCTTGCGCGTCTCCCGGTCCCCTCTGCCCGCCATTTTGAAGATGCGTCACAAGGAGATTCACCAGGGTCAACGGACCGGGCACCAGAAATGGAGGCCTCGGGACCAAAGGACCGTAACAAGGGTAACACCAGGATATGGGCAGCCAAATAGGAGAACAGTCCAGCCAAAGGCCCGACCGCCGATGCGTGTCCTGGAACGAGCTCTGGCACGACCCTCTCGCCAACGTCCCAGTCAGAGGCAGAATCGAAACCGAAACTTAAGAGGGGGACCCACACGTCCAATCCCCCTGCCGTTGTTGTTCAACTCCAAGACGGCCACCGAACCTCACCCAGTCCCGGGCGCACCTCAAGGGCGGAGCCCAAAAGTTCAATTCGCCAAAACTCAGGCACCCGGCGTCAAAATAAATTTCTGAAAGGTCCAGGTAGATCAGCCCAACGTCCTCTATACAAATCCTCGCGAAAAATCAGGATTCATGCAGGATATTATGCCGGGAGCGGCGGGGGTCCGGGGAGCGCTGTGCTCACGCGGCCATCTCGGATGCCCGCCAAGCTCCTCCTCGCACCTTTGGTATTAAATAGAAGGTCGGGATTACCGGATGGTCTTTTTTCATAAATTTGTACTCATCATCCGATAACGATTTAGCGCTCCTCCATGCCATTAGTTTTAAGTTTTGTTCTTGCCAAGAGCCTTTTAGAGCTAGCAAATTACTTTTCTTATAACATGAGGTGTCCAACAGTTGACTTTCTGCTTCAGCCACATACATGTCTCTTGGCCAAAGGACTATGTTACCGCCCTTGTCTGCTTGGCGGACGATCACATTTTTGTCTGATTCCAGTTTTTTAATCAGGTTACGGTAGCATTGATTCTTTTTGTTGGCAACATCACGTTTCTTATTGGTGCCTATGTACAACTGCTTAAGCTCTTTGATAACTAATTCATGGTACACATTGAGATTATCATGTGTTAAAGTCGGCAGGAAAGTTGACTTGGGTTTGAAAGGAGTATTACTTATGGCTTGATCCTCCCTTGATGTTACTAAAGGCAAGTCCATGGATGTCTCTCCTTCCTGTTGTAAGTCCCAAATTTCATCAAACACAAAGCGATCCCCCACCTCCAACAATGAGGGACTGGTCTGCGCCCCTATCTGTTTTTTTCTCTTTGGTTGGAGGAGTAAGAATTTGCTCAGTTTCAACTTTCGTACAAAGCGGTATGAATCCATCCTTGTATCCACATCATTAAAGTCAGACGGCGGGCAATAGGATAATCCTAGTCCTAGGATCATTTCATCTTTAGATGACAGGGTGATATTGGTGAGGTTAATAATAGATTTTCCTGGGGCGTGGCTTGCGCGCCGGCGATAGAGGACGTCTCTCCCGTGAGCTCCGTCTTGGACATCCCGCGGATGCCGTGAGAAATCGTCTAACCGTCTCTCGGACGGTTTTTTTTGCCATATTTCAGTGTCGGAAGGTGGGGACTCCATGATGCAGCACTTTGCCAATCGAAACGAGCGCAATTTCGAGGACTATTTTCAATGGTAACTATCTCTTCACTTCAGAATACGAACGGCCGCCATTTTGTATGCCGCCGGTTCGTATGTTTTATCTGCGCTGTTACTGCTCTCTCCCCTTTCGCTCTGGCGTTAGCTTGGCTCTATTACCACGTGGGATGCTGCGACATTGATGAGTTGCTGTGGACTCTTTTTCACTTTTGGCGATGTTCCTGCTTTCAATTTAAATGCGCAGTTCTTTCTATGTGGTGGAACAACCGCCATTTTGTGCTTCTGGATGCCTAGCTTCTGCTATTAATATACTCAAGGAATGTGATGAATACCTCAACGCCATTTCAAGTTTCTTGTTCCTCTGACCTCTAATGCCCATTGGTCTCCTCCATTGCCTTAATGCACTGTTTATACTCACCTGTGAGTGTTTTTGGCGTTTTCTTTCATCTAATCTGACATTCCATACTGACATGATGGTCTATCGCAGTGTCAAGATTTTGATTCAGTGGATGCCTCTTGTTTGACATCGTGTGGCTGTTACTACATCCTCGCACTGATTAATAGTGTGTCATTGGACGACTCCTTTTTTTCTCAAGTGTCCTATTTTTTGCCACAGGGTGTGCCCCTATCACATTTGGGCATCCACATTCTTTTTCATATTATACAGCATCATTGGTCACAGCTTCCTTTTGTCATCCTGCATCATGGCAAATGTCTCTACTTCGCCGAAGTTATCGCAAACAGGAACAAACCCTAAAAGACCAAAAAATAATCCACCCTCCCCCATTAACTCTTCGACTAATCCTGTTCTGGATTCCATCCTTGAGGAGGTGCGTGGTCTCCAACCCTTTATGTCTGCTACCAATGCTAAACTTCAGCAGATTGAGGAGCGCTGGGTGATTATGGAAAATAAGGTTTTGAACTTAGAACAACGTGTCAGCGATGTCCAAGACCTCTCAACTCGAATTCCACTTTTGGAACAAGAAATCCACAAACTCAAACTACACACCGAAGATTTGGAAAATCGCAATAGACGCAACAACCTACGCGTTTATGGTGTTCCAGAAAATTTGGAGGGGTCTGACATGGTCTCTTTTATTCGGAAACTTCTTCAGGAGCTTTTGGAACTCTCGCCATCGACTCATCCTCTCAACATCCAAAGAGCGCATCGTCTTGGTCGTCTCAATTCCAATGCAGCCAAACCGCGTGGAATCATCATGTTATTCTTGGAGTTCACAGAGCTCATGACTGTTTTGAAAGCCGCCAGGGCCAAACGTCGTCTCCAGTGGTCTGGTCACAACATCTTCATTTCCCAAGATCTCTCTTCTGCTACCAATGCTCGACGTAAGGATTTCCTGAACCTTCGACCCATGATGAGACAACTCAACATTCAGTATGGAATTCTTCATCCCTGCTTCTGCAAGATCACACACAATGGGCGTACCAAGTCTTATGATGATCCCCAGAAACTTCGCGACTTTTTGATGAGTGTCTCACCTTCCACCATGGACACAGCTAGCTAATGCCTTTTCGTTTTTCACTGTTTTTCTTTTTCTACAATTACTACTCTAATCTATCTAATTTCTCTTAACTTATCTCTCTTTACTATTTTGTTTTAACCTTTTTCTCACATCCTTGTGTTTATCCTTTCTCCTGATGTCCGTATCTGGTTTGCTCGTGGGGCATGTCCTCTCCCAGGCGTACCCGCGTCTCACATGTTTTGGTTACTGTCTTCTTCTCAGATCAAGCCTTTGTGCCTTGACCTGTTTTCTAACTCTCTCTCCTTCTTTATGTATCTTTCCTCTTTCTCTCTCTTCTCTCCCTTTCCTGGCTTCCTTCTTCTCAAGTTACCTCTGCTGTTTCCTTTACTTCTCCGTTTATTCTTTTCTTGCTACTTGATTCTTCTTTCCCTTCTTGAAATGAGCGTTCTACTACTTCAATGCTTAACTGTTATTTTTTGTCTTCCCCTATGTAGTGATCTCCTTGCTGTGTGTTGCCTCCACTCTTCGCCCATTCTTCCCTCCTTCCAACATGTGTAATTTTGTCTCTTGGAATGTTCGTGGTCTTGGTCATCCTGTCAAGCGTCAGAAGGTATTGTCTCACTTAACCAAATTTCATTCACAGGTTGTTTTTCTTCAAGAAACTCATTGCTCGGACATTGACTCCCTTAAACTGAAGAGACAATGGGTGGGTCAGGTTGTGTTTTCTCCTGCGGTCAACAAAAAAGGAGGGGTCGCTATATTATTTCACAAGGCTTTAAATGCACAAATTATCTCCTCTCAAAATGATGATGAAGGTCGTTGGGCAATGGCAAAGGTTGTTATTCACAACAAGACGATGGTCTTATTGAATATTTATGGCCCTGTTCGTCCCGACCCCAAATTTTGGAAAGATATTAAATTGCTCATTGCATCCATTGACTGTCCTAATTTCATCGTTGCTGGTGATTTTAACCAATGGTTGGACCCTTTTTCTGATCGGTTATCTTCAAGTAAATTTCAACCTGATAAAACCCATAAGGCTTTTCAATCTGCCATTGCCTCTCGTCCTATCTATGACTCATGGAAAGTGTGTAATCCTGATTTACTGGAATATACTTTTTTTTCTAATGTCCATCATACACGTTCAAGGATTGATTATATTATGATTAGTAAGTCTCTTCTTCCCTCCCTTCATAAATCTGTGATTGGTTCTATTTTTATTTCTGACCATGCCCCGGTCTATACTACCCTAGCCCTATCCCTCAGTCCCTCTAAATTTAGTCGTTGGAAATTTAACTCTTTTCTTTTATCCGATGCTACTTTTATGAAAAAATGTACTGCGTTTTTTAATGAATACTTTTCCTTCAATGACCCTGCTGATACCTCCATTCCTAACACCTGGGATGCTTTTAAAGCTTCTTTTCGTGCTTTTACGATTTCCTATGTTTCTGCCAAAAAGAAGCTTACTAAGCAACAATATGAAGATCAACTTAAACATATTAAAACCCTTGAACATACATATTTCTCCTCCAAATCCCCATCTGCCCTTCAGGATTTGATTCATGCCAAAACAGCTCTTAATAAAATTATAACTAATGAAGCTTGTCATACCCTCCTTAAAATAAAATCTAAGTATCATGGAGGTCAGAACAAAGCAGGTAAAATGCTGGCCAATTACTTGAAAATCAAATCTGAACGCAAAGCTGTCGGTCCAATTTTTAATGACTCACTCAACAAACTGGCCACCTCTGATGAAGACATTGCTGAAGTTTTTCACAACTACTATCAAGCCCTATATACCGATGACACTCATCCTTCTGACGCTAACTTAACAACATTTTTTGAAGGCCTTCCCTCCCCCCCAGCCCTTCCTGTTGAATTTTCTCACCTAGAACGTGAAATTACTCTTCAAGAAATTACCTCAGCTATTCATTCCCTTAAGAAATCAAAAGCCCCTGGTCCTGATGGCCTACCTGTTGAATTTTACTCCTCCTTTCATTCCTTCTTTGCTCCCAAACTCCTTCAATTATTTAATTCTTTTATTTTTGAAGCTAAGGCCTCTGGGTCCTTTTTGGATGCCCTCATTGTCATCATCCCAAAACCTGATAAGGATCACTCCCAATGTAAAAATTTCCGCCCCATATCCCTAATTAATTATGACTGTAAAATCTTTGCTAAAATTCTTGCCTCTCGCCTTGATTCCATTATCCCTCGTCTAATCAACACAGACCAGGTGGGGTTTGTTAAGGGCAGACTTGCTGCTGATAATGCCCGTCTTTTTTCCAATGTCCTCTCTCACAGTAAAAATGTCAAAACCCCGTTAGCAGCCCTATCCCTAGATGCTGAAAAAGCTTTTGATCGTATTAATTGGCAATACATGTTCCGAACCCTTACTTGGTTTGGTTTCGGTCCAAATTTTATAGCGTTAGTTAAACTCCTTTATTCCTCCCCTCGTGCCAGCATTTTTGTTAACAATCAATTTTCCAGATTCTTTTCTTTAACCAGAGGCACAAGACAAGGCTGTCCCCTTTCTCCTTTATTATTTATCTTATGCCTTGAACCCTTCTTACAACGTATTCGTTCCAACCCCCATATCACTGGTTTAAACTTCTCCTCTGTCGAAACTAAACTCTCAGCATACGCTGACGATGTCCTCATCTACCTGTCCAATCCCGAATCATCCCTCCCGCCCTTTTTAGATGAAGTTCAGTTATATTCTTCAATATCAGGTTATAAGCTCAATTTATCCAAAACGGAAGTGCTTCCCCTTAATTCATTGTGTTTTCAATATATGTTTAATAATACTGATTTTGCATGGTGCCCTTCTAAAATTAAGTACCTTGGCATTTGGTTTTCTTCCTCCCTAAAAGATACCCTTAAAATAACATTTGATTCGTTAATTAAGAAAATTCAATCCCTTCTGCAGATTTGGTCTCCCCTATTTCTTTCTTGGTGGGGTAGATTAGATACCATCAAAATGATGATTACCCCTCATGTTTTATATACAGTTTCTATGCTCCCCTTCAAAATCCCTAAATCCTATTTTTCTCGTATCAATTCTATATGCACAAAATTTTTGTGGAACAACAAACATCCCCGCATTGGGTTACATAAGTTGATTCGCCCTAAAAATGAAGGTGGTGTTCGTTTCCCTGATTTTGGCTCTTATCATTCTGCCTTTCTCATCAAACAATCCTTCTCCTTGGCATATGATTTCCTTGATGCTCCTGTTCCTAAGTGGGTTCTTCTGGAACGCTCTTTTTTAAAAGATTTCTCCTTTCAACATGTTCCTTTCATGTCAAATTGTACCTTTATATCCAAGTATCCTATTCTGAAATATTGCCAATCTACCTTGCAAAATATTTTTTCCTCTACCCTTTCCCCTCTACAATGTTTTTTATCATCTGTAGTTTGGTACAACAAATTTCTTAGATATAAAGGTAAATCATTCTATTTTAAACACTGGAAAGAAAAGGATATAATGTTTGTACATCAGTTTTTCCTTGATTCCACTCTTCTTTCTTTTATAGATCTACAAAATAGGTTTAACTTACCCTCCTCATTTCTTGCTGAATATTCTATTATAATTTCTGCTATTCAATCTCACTTATCCTTTTTATCTTCTTCCTCTGATTCCTTTTCCTCTTTCACTCCTGTCACTCCACTTTACCCTCTCTTTTCTACTCAACAGCCTAAAGCTGCTCTTGTATATTCACTTTTACTGTCTAATTGTTCGGTTCGATCTAAGTCTACAGTAGAGACTGCTTGGGAAACTGATCTCGATGTCTCTTTTGACACTGCATTATGGGATCGTTTATGGTCTAGACTCTTCAAAGTTTCTGTTGCTGCACGCATTACCCAATCCTTACTTTTTATTTACCACAGAGTTGTTATTACCCCGGTTACTATACATAAATTTTCTCCAACCTCTTCACCTTTATGTTGGTCCTGTTCCAAACTTACTGGTACTCTACAACACCAAATATACCATTGTTCCCCAGTTTTATCTTTTTGGTCTGATGTTTGGAATATATGTATGAAAATGTTATCTCTTTCTTCACAATTATCTTTTATACACGTATTTTTAGGTTCTTTATCTGATGATATTGATATTGATACACCCTCTTCTGCTAAGCTGTTAGACCTTTTTATTGCACTTGCATTTAAAGTTATTTTATCGTGTTGGAAAGATAATTCAAAACTCTCAGTCCACACATGGTGGAATTATATATGTGATGAACATAGAATTTCTATAGCCTCTTCTACCTCTATCCCTTTGAAAATTAAATCTGACTTATTATGGCTTCCCTTTACTTCTTATCTCTCTTCTAATCCTTCTCCCTTACCGCGTGCTCCTTGTCCCTTCTGATCCCTTAGTTTTACTTCCGTATCCTCCTCTCTCTCTCCTCTTCTCTTTCCCTGTCTTCTGCTTTCCTCCTTTTCTTTTTTCCTTTCTTTTCCTTTCCTTCCTTCTTTCTTCTATCTATCTCTTCATACCTTTCTTTTTTCTATATAAATTCCTACAGATTGATGTCTTTTAATCATTATTATACTCATATGTACTTTTTCCTAATTTTTCATGACATGCTTCTTGTATCACTTTTCAATGCTTAATAAAAATTTCTTAAACAAAAAAAAAAAATAATAGATTTTCCTTTCAATTCGTGGTCGTCTTCTTGTTCAACTTGTTCCAACGACCTCTGGCTGCTTGATTTTTGTTGGTTTGTTTTGTGCCTGCGGCACTTCCTCCTTGCGTGTCGCTTTTGGTTGTCCCGGTGCTGTTTGCCTGTGCTCTCCCTTGAATTCTTGGTCTTAAAGTGTCGCGCCGGTCTTGACACAGGCAACTCACTTCCTGTGCCAATGAAAGCTTCACCGATCCCACCGTATACATATATATATATATATATATATATATATATATATATATATATATATATATATATATATATATATATACCATCACAAATGGGTAGTTATAGTTAGGACCACATTTCCTTAGAGAAAGGATTTTGTAATATGCTAATATCTTTGGCACCCTTTGATGAATCTTTACAAACTTAAAAAAAGTTTAAATATAAGAAATGTATGTCTGAGTATAAGATCTTAAAAGAAAAAACTGCTTCTTTTACTAATAAGATTTTAGCAGCTGCAAATTCTACTGAAGAATTGTTTTCCACAGTCAAAAAACTGACAACATATTCAAGAACTTTAGACAGTGCTTTTGTAACATCTTGGCAGATGCTTCCCTTCACAAAGTCTAAGATGTTTACAAAAAGTTCTCCACCCTGCCATGGCCTCTCCCTGGTATTTTCTCTCTACTAACCCTTTGGATGTGGACAGTACTCTTACTGAGTTTATTTCACTATCTAGAGAGGAGGTCATTAAATTAATTGTTTCAACTATATCGGGTTCTCTATGGGACCCATGTCTGCCCAGGGTTACTATTCAAGCAGCTGAGACTATTGTGCTCAAGCTGACAGCCATTTTTCATTTAATGTGCAAGTCTGTCTCATGTCCCTGAGTCTGGAAGAAGGTCTCAGTATTACCTCAGTTTAAGAAACAGTCTCTCGATCCACTGTATCCAAAAAGTTATCGCCCCATGTCTTGTCTACTCTTGCCAGCAAAGCTAATTGAAAAAGTAATGAATAAACAACGAGTCGAGCATCTCCAAGTTAACAATTTTCTGGACGCATCTGAGTTCAGCTTCCGTGGTGGTCACAGCACAGAGGCAGTGTTAATCAAAGCTTGTGAGGAGATCAGGCTGTCTCTCGACCGCAGAGAATGAGCCGCCATTATCCTGCTTGACTTTTCAGTGACCTTTGATACAGTTAATCATTAGATATTGATGGAGCAACTGGGCAGGGGTGGAGTGATTGGAACAGCTTGGGATTTGCTAGATTCCTTTCTCCTCAGTCGAGGACAGTCTATTCAATTGTGCAAATGTATTTCGCATTCCTACTCTCCCCCAGGGCTCCTTGCTTAGTCAAACGCTTTTTAATATTTTTTGTCACTCCTTAGGCCAAGCTAATAACATGTTTCAGTTTCTCTTTGAGATCTACCACTGATGACACACAAATTGTCGTTTCTTTGGCCACCGAGGAAACTGGTATAGGGGCGAGATTCTGTGACTGTAACCATGCAGTCAGTTTATTGATGTCCAAGAACTGTCTGAAACCTAATTCAGGAAAGACTGAGGTTTTGCTTTTCAGTGCCCAGTCTTCCTTCTGGTCATCTGCTTGGTGGCTGCCAAATTTAGTCTTACTCACAACTCCAGTTCGGAAAACCAGGAATTTGGGAGTACTAAACAATGATAAATTGACCTATTTGGATCAGGTAAATGCTGTTACCTCAGCTGCCTTCCACAGTCTTGGGCTGATAAAGAGCGTCTCACCTTTTATTCCACCTAATCTTCGGAAAAGGATAGTCACATCCTTGGTGTTGTCCAAGATTGACTACTGTAATGGGCTCTATCTCAATGCTCATCAACATGTGCTCAACAAACTGCAAACCTTGCAAAACGTGGCAGCTCGTGTGCTGCTAAATGTCCATAGATATCTTTTGGTCTCCAAGTCAATTAGGAAGCGTCACGAGCTCCCCATTAGGCAGAGGGTCATTTTTAATGTACTCTGCATTGCCTACAAAGCACTACATGACCTAGGTCCCAATTTCCTGAAGAAAAGTATCACTTGGTACATTTGAGGCAGGTTCTTACGATCTGCCTCTGCCAAATCAGTGGTAGTGCCCAGATTCAAATGCATGGCTTCGGGAGGCAGAAACTTTGTACTGGGAGCAACAAAAGAATGGAATGCTCTTTCTCTAGACATCAAAGCCATACCCAGCTTCTGGCTTTCAGGAAAGCCTTGAAAGCATAGTTGTTTACTAGGGGGCCAATGGGTGGTGCAGTGTTCTGTGTACTCTTTATTCCCTGCCCACACTCCCACTGGCATGGAGTGCAAATTTGCTCCTACCCAGCAGGAGCACAGAAAAAAACGTTCCTGCCCAGTAAGGAGCAATAAGATAGAGCCATATATGCTGCTGCACCCATTATGGATGGAGGCGGCAGGTGCTGTGGGGGCCTTGGTGCTCCCACCTCAGCTCCAAATGTAAAAAAAGTTTGAGAGCCCCAGGTGGGCACCAGGGCAGCAATGTAAAAGGCAAATGGGTGTCTGCTGCCATGGTGATGGCAGGGGAGCTGGCAGGGCCAGGGGGGCATGGGGCTCTCTCTTTGGCCCCAACATAAAAACGTGTGGGTGCCCTGACTGGGCATCAGGGCTCCTGCAGGAAAAGTGAAATGTTTAGTTCCTGCCAGCACACACAATGGGTGGTGACTGGAGGGCCAGCAGGGCCCCCCTTCTCAAGACAGTTTGAACCCGGGACCCAAGAGCCTGGAGCATTTTGTGCCCTAAAGTGAATGTAACTCGCGCTCCCACCATGCACAGTCATGCTATCAATAGATAATCTCATGAGTGATGTAATATGTGGGGTAATTAGCAGTGCATGGCGAGGGCATGAGTTTTAGTTACCTTAGGCCATGCGTAATAATTACTTGAGATAAATAATTGTTGAATTTCATTGGTTTTGTTTGTTTCACCTAACTATAACATTACTTTAATCTTTGTTTTTTTCAGTGAATTTTCAAGGTTTTTTAATGTAAAGTCAGATATAATTACAATGTCTAACTATAAAGTCACATTAACCTTTCTTTTTTTCTTGTGAATTCCTAGTTTTTTGGACATGTAAAGTAATATTTTATTACCGTACATAAAACCAACTCTCTCATGCATGGGCTTTGGCCGTATACTGCGTGTGTTGTCTGCAGGCAGCCAACTCTCCGCCGCTCACAGCCTTTGGCCGTATCTGGTGTGAAGTTCGCAACAGGGCCTTGCCTGGGGCCAGGCCCTTTGTCCTGCCCTCCCGTTGGCAACTAATCGCAAGCCACGCATGGCCTTCCGAAATGTGCAGGATGCAGTTGGTCTGGCATGTCCTGGCCGCACTCAGGCACATTAATTGACTTTGTCAATGAGTCAAAACAGCAAAACATAAAACGTGGGCCTATTGGCTTTATCAAGGGGTGAGCAAAACAATATACATAAAACACAACATCTATCATCTTTCGCCAAAAATCACTAATATTTTTTATCAAAAGTATATTTTAGTAATTCACACTATGAAATGTTTAATAATAGTGATCATTATGAACTTTTTGATAAAGCTTTAATAAAAAAAAGGAATCAACACGTCTATGAGTCTTGCTTTTAAAATTGTTTTTATGGTTGCATTTTGTGGGCCCAAAAATGTTAAAAGAAAGACTCAGACCTGTTTTTTTTTGTTGAAAAAAAATAAATAAAACCAACATTCTTTGAGTCTTTCTTTTAACGTTTTTCAGTCCACAACATGCAACCATAGGAACAAACACAAGAGGTCCTGGCACTCTAGCTGAAGAATATAGAGCTCCAGCTCGAAGTGATTTAAAGATATGGTAAATTCTCCTGGGGTTTTGGATTTATTGACCCAAGAGACTTATCGTGTTTTTAATGTTGTTGGAGGACACACCATAACATTAATGCATATCATTAACGCATAGATGTTATAATCATTGTAATCTTTCCTTTAGAAAAGTTTCCATTACATTGTTACATTTGCATAGGGATTTCTTTAGCATTCGTTATATTGTAAGCTGCTATGTATGCACAGCCCTCTCAAATATAGTCATATTGAGAATGTCAAAATTGTTCATCATGGTATCCAGGGTTTATTTTCGCACATAAACCCTTCAAACAGCCATAGGAACATGGCTATCGAGACTTACCTAAAGAATACACAGGAAATGTCATTGAGTAGATCATTTTGCCTTCCTATTATTCTCTATCTTTCCTTTCTCAACCTGATAGCACCACATCGAAAAGTGCTAAGTCAAGAAGAAGCAAATCACGGTGAAAGTGGGGCCTTTTGACATTGGTTCTGTGCAAGGTCCATCAATTATTGTTATGTCCACTACAGCATCATTGGTACTCCCAGCGAGATCACTTAGGTTCCCACAACAATAGGCAGCTTTTTCTGTGCCTTCAGGGTGGTGCATAATGTATTTCAGTGGCTTCTCTACCCAACTGCAATTTTCCTAACAATTACCTGAACAGTTTAGGATTAAGCATAGGCCCCATGCACTGGTCAAAACAATTTATTTTGCAATGGGCTTCAATCTGCCTCTATAATTGCAGTGCAAGTGGACTGCCTGAAATACTTTGCAACCAGCCTCCCTCCTGAATATTTATGACGTTGAAATCACATTGCAACTTCTCTTGAAAACCTGTGAATGCTGGACTGCGTGGGACAGCATCTCAGCACTCAAAGTGATTTCAACATTGACATGCAGTGATGCATGGGGTCACTGCATGATTCTCTCAATGTATGCTACTGTACCAGTACAGCGTAATTTTGCAATCTGCCCTCAGAAGACAATAAGCATTTCAAGCTTTGCGACGGCAAAAATGCTTGCACAGCATTTTTTTACATTTTATTGCAATTCATAAGTGGGGTTTTAAACATCATCTTACCATTGCCAATCACCATGGTTTGCAATGCTTACATCGCAATAATGAATGTTCGTTATGAACCACCAGCCCTGCAAATTGAGAATTTGCAACATTAAAGTCATACTGACTTTGCGAATTAAAAGTCTTTTCAGGCAGTACTGCATATCGCTAACCACAGATCAGTGGGCACATATGGGCACGTTTCCATCCGAGTGCATCCATGTTTGAAATGTTTTCATCGTTAACCTATAAATTGTACCTTAGCATCTAGGAATTGGCATAGCATCAAGGCAGTTTAATTCGTTTGGTGGCACACGCAGAGGGCCCAAAATAAGTAAGTTTGCAGTGTCTTTCTTGCAAGTCCCTTTTGACTAGTTGAAGAGTGCCCTCTAAACGACGAAAACGGGAAACATCCTTTACAACGCAACGTTTACCATGCAGTGCTATTACAACGCAGGTTTTACAACAAAAACCATTACAACGCATTGCGCTGGTGGGCGCTCTAGGATAGGGAATAGATTTAATTTACTATCCAACACCTTCATTAGTGTCCACGGGGACTGGAGTTGGAATAGTAAATTAAACTATTCACTATCCAGCACCCCAAAGCGCTATGCGTTGTAATGGTATGCGTTGTAAAAACTGCGTTGTAACAGCATGCGTGGTAAAAGCATGCGTTGTAACGTCATACATCCGACGAAAACAGCTAAGCACATTTTCGAGTTGAGTACTAAAACATATTTTTAACTTATCCTGGGACTTATTTTGTACTTTGAAGAAGGGGTATTATCTTTTAGCATTTTGAGGAAACAGTTGAAGCAAGAACCCATGCATTCCCCATTAATTTCGGCACATTTGGAGAGAAAAGACCATTTGGTAGCATGCATTCACAAAGTGCTCAAGAGAACTAGTCAATGATCCGTTAGTGATGTTAGTAACAGGGTGGTGACTTTCATTCTGCTAAATTGTGTGGCTGCCACCAGTACTTACTTTGCACGTGGGGCTCACCGGTACTGATTTTTGGGGACTATTAGACCTGATATTGTTGGTGTAGTATTGTCCTAGACATTTTGTCTTCACTACCCTGTTTTTGCTGAACTTTGCATTAGTACTCTGTGCAGTTTACCTTTGCTAACCAGGAGTAAAGTGCTTGTGTACGCTTAAATATGGTAAATTGATATACTCCTGATTGACACATTTAATTTATAAGTACCTAGTAAATAGTACCACCTGTACCAAGGACCTGTAAATTAAAAGCTACTAGTGGGCTGTAGCACTTATTGTTCCACCCCCTAAAGTAGCACTATAAAACATGCATCTGGTCTGCCACTGTAGCCTACAATGCATCTTTACCTGCAACGCAACCTGGAAAAATAGCTTTTGCCAGGCCTTAACCTTCCTTTTTAATATTTATAAGTCACCCCTAAGGTGGGCTCTAACCACTCATAGGGCAGGGTGCATGATATTTAAAAAGCAAGACATCTGGGTTTAAGTTTTACATGTTCTGACAGGGAAAAATTGTTAAAGTCGTATTTCAATGTAGCAAGGCTATCTCTCCATTAGATTAATACTGGATTATCTTCTTACAGTTGTTGAAGTGATAACTTCAATTAGGGAAACAGATAGAAAAATACTTCTTCCACTCACACACATTTGAATGATGATTACCACTTTCAGAAAGTTGAACAACAACAACAAGGTGATGAATGGAATTCTTAAATTAATCTCAGCACTGGTAATCGCCCGGGCTGCATCCCAATCCATCACTTTTCACCAACCATGCCACCTCAGTTTGAACCCAGCCATATGCAACTCAATCTTGGCACTGCTCCAGTTGAGCCTGAACTGCCAAGCCAGGCCTTCCCTGAACCGGAATGCAAGCAATTTAGGACCGACTGACGATAGATTGGAATGCAGTCCAGCGATTGTGCAGGCTGAACTATTCCTACTAGGGCAGGGTCAAGACTGATTTTTATGCGGCTGAGTCCAAATGGAAATATCATGGTGGCTGAAAAAAATGATGTATTGTGATGCAGCCCGAGCAATGGCCAGTGGCTGAGATTAATTCAGGCATTCATCACCTTGTTGTTGTTGTTCTACCCCAAAGTAGGGTCACTTCCGGGTTGCAGACGCCAGGGATGCGAGGGCGATTCGGCCTCAGATTGAGTGATACCACAGGTACCCATGCGGTTTGAAGGACTCGTAATATACAACGAGAATTGGAAACAGTCATTATTTTTTGTACAGACGTACGGGCTTCTGGCGTCCTTGGCAACATTTTAAATAACATCGGAGTGCCATATACTGTTACTTGCCAAATACAAGGTTACCCTGCCGGGTTGGAATTATCACCGGATAGGGGCCCAAAAAATACTAAGGATTCAGCCATTGAGCCCTGAAGAGTTGTAGCTTCTGTGTATGTACAGACCTACAACGAAACACGTGTCGGCTGGCTGTAAATTGTCAATGGTTTGATGACCGAATAAAAGGAGATATAAATGAAACTTCAAGAACCGACGTTGGACAGATTTCTATTTAAATATATTATCACACTGTTTGTTATACTTGATTTGAGTGCGCAGGACTTTGTGTGTATGTTCTACCCCAAAGTAGACTCTTTGCACCAAGAAATGGCAGTCTGCGACATTTTGGACTCTGAGAAGGTAAAACTTCCACCAAGGCAAACATGGTCTCAGTACACGACCCGTGCTCCATTGTGATTGTGATTTTGACTCGTTGAAGTGTGGCTAGGTGCCCTGAGTTGCGCTTTGTGCTTTTTGGTGCTATTTTCACCTATAACTTTAAATACTCATATCTCAGGTGCTACTGATTGGAATTTCATCATTTGTATGTCATTTTATTTATTAAAATGAATTCTATGTTTCCTAATTGGTTTGAAAATGTTTTGTGTTGTGTTTTCACTTTATTACACTTGAGTACTGCAGAAATACTTTACACATTCTAATGTTAGTCTAACTTCTTTTGTGCCAAGCTACCAGAGGGTTAAGGACAAGCTTATTTAGTGTGTTTTTTAGTTTACCCTGACAAGGATTGTGCTTGTTATTAGAGAGGGGCTTCTACCCCTCTCAACTGGTAACCCCATTTCTTAAATCAGTGGTCACTGGTTGGATCCAGTACTTTTGATTGTGGAGTGCCACTGATTGTATGTAAAATCGCCTTTTCTTCTTCAATCGCCGGTTTCGCCATGCTCGCTGTGTCACTGGAACCAGGCTACACCAGGCGCGGTTCCTGCATGAGGGCGTATGGGGCAGAGCACCACCAGTCTCGGAAGAAAGAGAAAGAGATTGAAAGGAGACTGGTGGTCTGAGGCTGCGGCACTCTGGTAGCAGTGCAGCAGGCAGTGTACAAACACACCCTGCGCATGTGTGGTGGATATCAGTTTTCAATATCGCCCAAGTCACACATGTGCAGAGTGTGTCTGTGAAGCAGTAGTGAGGGCAAGTAGACGCTACCTAAGGTAGCTGGTTTTCCAGAATTTCGGTCGGATTTTCGGCTCGCCCGGATCTCTGACGTAGCTAAGCTCAGAACATTCTTCTATTTCTAGGATCCTGCCTCCTCCTCTGACTGGATGACTGTTGATACAGTCACCCTATGAGAAAAGGAGGTGGGATTTCAACTACTGCTTCCTGGGCTAGTTTCGTATTTCCCTCCTTCCTTGAACCAGCTGCAACCCGGTCCGAGAGAAACCCCGTGATGAAGCTGAAAAAACAGTGAGTACTTAACGTGCTTTTGATTTATTTATTTTTGCAGATGTATATAGCGCAAACTCGACCCGAAGGTATCGGAGCGCTTTACACGGAGACCAGATATGTAGCACAAGGACACATTCATTTTTGGCATGCACGGGAGATAAGTGAATTGCCCAGAATCACAGGATGCTGAGCCCACGCGAGGATCGAACCCAGTTCCCCAGCTCCAATTAAAGTTGGCAGCTCTAGCAGTAAAAGAAATAGCGGTACTTTTCGCCTACTTTCAAATCTAAAGATGCGCTGAACATATTCTAAATATATCTGGTTGGGGGTGGGGTCGTGCTCTGGCCATGACTGAGGATGGGCGCTTCACCCTTGGATCTCTGTACAGAGAAGGGCCCCGGATGGCAGCTGCAGCACTTTCAACATAGTGAGGGCTCCCCAGCTTGCCCCTCATTCCACCTGCTGGACCCAGCACCCCGTACCAGCATTTTGAGGATGACGGACAGGTAACAACATCATGGGGCCACCAGACTTTCACGCCCGTCTACGCGCTGACTGAGGCGGGCTGGACCCGCCACACCACTTTCAAAAGTCACCAGCCGCTACTGGGCTACACCTGACTGATGAGCCACAAACAGGGTGAAACCAGTATTGGGTTGCTTGTTTTCTGGTTCAGGGAGGACCTTGTCAGGCAGTTTGTGCTGGACTGTTCCAATTGGAGCAGGTTCAATACTGATTTACACCTTTCTGGGTCGAAACTGAAATGGAATAGTGAGCTAAAGAACTATGGGTTGGAATGCTATTCCAAATGATTGCCAGTGGTTAGACTTATTGCAAGCATTCCTCCCAGCACCTTTTATGTGATTGATGTGATGCGTTAAGTGTCCAAGCATGGGCTCATTGGTCACTGTGCCACTGGAACCAAGCTACACCCAACTGAAGAGCCCCAGTCATGGCGAAACTGGTCTTGGGTTGCTTGTGTTCCGGTCAAGGGAGGACCTTGCCCGGCAGTTTTGGCTGGACTGGAATGGAACTGGGTGGAGATTGATTTGCATACGGCTGGCTCCAAACTGAAGTGGAATGTTGAGAAAAAGAATGATAGGTTGGAATGCTACCCCAAGAGATTGCTGTTGGTTAGACTTCATGCAAGCATTCCTTCCATCATCTTTTGTGGGTTTGACAAGTGTAATTATGCATTTTTTAACTTCCATGAAGCACCGATTAAAAATTACTTAAGTTCGGGGGGAAGAAGTACTCCATGTTAAACAAGGAAAAAGCTGAGCATACCTGTTGTGTGTTGTACAACTATGTTTGAAAGTAGGTTGTGGCTTAAAGCCAAAGCCTGTTCTACGAACATCTCTGAGAAAGGCCAAAGCTGCTGTTGAGAAAGCATTATCCATCAGTGGATTTCTAGTAAGGATCCCATGTTGAATAGTTTTAATACTATGGCAATACACATTCAATAAGCTGCGCATGTTTATTTCCAGAACTTCACTATAGATTTTGAGGTATTGAATAATGTAGAAAGAAGGGGTGTCCCACTTAGATATGTTCCCTCCGTCCTGCTCCTCTCAGGTTGCTAAGAATCTGGGGGTGAAGATGGATAACAGGCTTACCTTGAAATCCCAGATCCTGGGGGTGTCGGGCATTTGCTTTGGCATCCTCAGGATGTTGCGGAGGTTTCTTCCTCTGTTATCCGTGGAACATAGGACGCTGACTGTCCAGGCTCTGATCGGGTCCAGGTTGGATTATTCCAACGTTCTTTACCTGGGCCTCCCAGAGTACTTGTTGCAGCGGCTGCAAGTGGCACAGAATGCCGCTGCCAGGGCAGTCTTTGGCCTTAGCAGGCGCTCCAGGGCCTCGGGTTTGCTGGCAACGTTACACTGGCTTCCTATCCGCAAGAGGATTGCCTTTAAGGCGCTGACCTTGGCTTACAAAGCCCTTCACAAGGAGGGAGCCAAGTACCTCCAAAAGAGACTGGTCTTTTATCATCCGACCAGGTCTCTAAGGTCGGAAGCCTTGCACCTTGCGGTTGTCCCCCGGGTAAAGAAAGCGCGCCTCGGAGGCCGCTCTTTCGGACTGCTGGCATCTCAGCTGTGGAACTCTTTACCACAGGCCCTACGGGGAGCGACCAGCCTACTGGCTTTTAGGAAGGGCCTCAAGACTTGGCTGTTCACTCAGTAGCCGGTCTCCCGCGAATCTCTGGCCCATTCTTCTGTCAGTTTTTTATTTTGGTGTTATGTTTCTTATGTTGCAGTATTGTCTCTTTCTCCATTAAAGCGCCGGGACACTCTTTTTGAGTAGCCGTGCGCTATAGAAATAAATAAATAACATAACATAAATAACATAACTTAGAAGTGGCTTGTCTCATTCTGGTGTAAGCATGGCTCCAAGGCTGAATACCATTATGCCCATCTCAGAAATGTGTGTAGTGTATTTTGCTAAACTATAAGGCATTGTCAACAGGGCATGACAGAGGACGTCTTAACAGTAGCAAATGTTTACCTGTCAACATTTAGACTTAAAATTGTGAGTCATGAGATGCTTTTAAGATGGCAATCTCATCAAAGTGAACTGAAGACCATACCCACTACAGGACAAAAGGGGCAACAACTGTATTTTTGATAATTTTTCCAATGGATTTCACAACATAGGTTTCAAAAAACACCCCCATTCAGTCTGGGAGACGTGTCATCTCCGGAACTAAAAGGGGAGTTTGCCCTGGTGCACTTTTCACAATAGAGAATATTATTGTTCTATTTGTTTACTTAATAACAACTAGTTTTTGTCTGAAGCACAACTGCTTTCCCACTGTGCCCCCAGGCCCACAATTAGTTTTACTAACATTAAGTTGCCTGATATGGACTAAGCAAGTATTTCTATATGCAGTATTTCAAGTTTGACATCATAAGGCATGCGCATTGATAAAACCACTAGGTCTGGCTTGACGTATCTTTTTCAAATTTCAAGCATACCAAAATAGGAAAAAGAGAAATAAAGACATCATGCTACCTCCTAAACATGGGAGCCAAATAGTTCCAATAGAGATGTGACATTCTTTTTAGAGCTCAGTCATTGCCTATCATTATATTAGTGGTGTTTGTGCACTTCCTAGCAATTAAGTATTCTTAGAACAGCTATAGAAACCTTTTTCAGTTTTACTGGCACAAGTGCTCTAATTCAATGTTTTGACCATTACATGTGTTTTTCTCATGTACTAATCCCTTTTAGGAGTTTTAATTCCTAAAATTCAATTCCAAATGGATACCAATTCGGTATCTGAAAGGGGCATGTTGTAAGTGTCCTTTCTAAATACAGAGTCTGTATCTAATGTAGAAATGTTTTGTGACCGAAATGTGGTTGCAAAATATTGATAGTTTACCAACACCTCTGAGAGGTGATAACCCACCTGCAATACCAAATGGGTCCCGCTATGACCTCTTTCCCTTTGTGAATATAAAAAAAGTCCAGGTGGGCCACTACTTACTGCTAAACTTAAAAAAATAAACCTTAAACACATCCCTGTTTTTTGCACTTTTTCTCACATTGCTTTAATTGAAAGCAATCACAGACATGGTGCTCTGCTGGTGCCTGCCGTCCATTTTTCCTGAGATGGCCGTCAATCGAAGAGAGTTGAAATTTGCAACCTACCACATTAATATTCATGAGGTAGGCCAAATTGCGACAAACTTCAATTCAGATAAGTTCTTAAAAATCTTTACTGGTCACAAAAATATTGGCAGCAATTGAAGTTAATAATGAAAAGAAAGATCATTGGCAAAGCGAAGTATTGGCCCACCAAACCTGACAGTGAAGTGCGCCTGTTTTCAGGCAGATGTGCATTTGCTCAGGAAAACAATTGTGCAATAGAAAAATTAGTCTGATCCTATGCTCCATTTTGGATGCTGAGGTGGTCATACCAAAAAGTGAATGGCAACTGAAGAGACCAGTGGATGAAGAGGGGCGACCCAAAGGCATCTATGTATGTGTAGACTGGATGATTTTTATATTACTTATTTTCTGAAAAGTTTTCCTATTTTGATAGTGTAAATTAAATATATTTGCCTCGGCTAATTCCCTGTCTGCACACACATATCATGCGAGAGTTGAAATCAAACCAAGGAACGGAATTAGGCCCGAATGAGAAGCGCAGCATGTACTGTGTTGGCAGGAAGTTTAGTGCTTGTCACAGTGCCGTGTTGGCTCGGACAGAAAGCCCGCAGACACGATTTTTCACCCTTAGATTCGAGGGAGATTTGTACAATATCACAATCAAAGTAAGAGAACTAAAAAACATGATACGCATTTTTTGTTGAAACAATTATCTAATTTCCTTATATTTTACTGTTTCCTGGCCTTATGTTTACCTCTATATTCCACTGACATTACATTAGAATTTTTTTTTAAATGCACATGGATTGAGTTGAAAAGATCAATTTTTTTGTCTTGGAAGGAAGCATTAGAGTTGATGTTTCTCTCTACTTTAACTTGTCAACTGATTGAGATGTATGACTCCCCCCTACCCCCTAGCTCCACCTTTCCCTTTATTAGCCTGGATGCATGCCATCTACAAAATACTTATAAGCCCTTTTGAGGGAACGTTGCACTAAGAACGACTGAGCAGTATGACAGACATTTGTCTTTTGTTTGCCAAATCGTGTTTCAAGTCGTGCTACTTTTAAAGTATGTTATTCGTAGATCTGCTTCGCCCCTTTTAGGCTATGTGAATTTTTAGTCTGCAATCTTGCGCACTTGCAGCTGCTGTTTGTTTGAGATTCTGTAGAGAAACTTTTAACAGAAGGCCGCAAAATCAGTTTGTGGCGTGTTGATTTTCAAGAAATTATATCAACTACAAAGCTCGGTGTTTTTTAAATGTTTTATTATGTTTGCGCAGCAGTCCTGTTTAGTCTACGACGTCTACCAACTAACAGCAAGCTCCCCTCTATGCACCGGCCTAGGGAAGAACCCCACCAACCATTTACAAGTACTGGATCGCTGCATTCATAAGATTAGGTGTCTCAGCAGATTCTACATTGTATACGTTACCACCCCACGCTTACCTGCAGACTGAATAGAAAGAGTAAGCGAGGTAGGCCTGCACAACATTTTTGTACGTCCTTTACATTGGAAGATTTCACGTTATGTGAAATAAAAAAAATCTGCAAATGTCTCCACTGAAAAACTGAGGTATGTCATATCACTCAATTTTCAGGAGATACTACTTAACACATTTCACAAATGTTTGTGAAATGTTACACTATTTGGTATACCTTTAGCACCAGGGAAGACTCTATAATAGCTTCCTTCTCTTCTTTTGGGGTGAATTCAGATTGTTTCCTATTCACTGTACTCCTCTTAACCTATGCACATTCAGAAATGTGTTCCGCAAAGCTCTACTGCTGTTAATGGTTTACCTCAGGACTATATAAAAGCTAACTAACCTGATTCTTTTTGGTTTACTTACTACAACTACACCAGCATCACATAAATCATTGAAAGACTGTGAAGAAATCAGATATCAATCACTTACTTCGGATTCCCTGGATGAGTACAGACAACCATTATGCATGTGTTATCCAGACTTCATCGGACCAGTGGGGTGCATCTAAGGACACCAGGTCACCATGTGCCCATACTCCAACAAATGCAGAACTCTTGTGCAAGACTGCAATTGCATTTGAGACCCTGGAAACATATCATTTTGACTTCATTGGTTCCCATTTGGTAAATGAAATGTCATGTGAAGCTCTTTATCATGCACAGAACCCTCAACAAAATTTGCCATCTCTTCCCGCAGAAGACATTTTAGGTGTACCAACTTACATATTTCTAAATTTCAATTGCGCAAGCCTCAAAATCATGGAACTCCATAAAGGTATGCATTTGTAACAACTTTAACTTGCTTCCTGAAACGAAGTTGAGACCATGGCCTCCTTTCTGAGGGACACGAAAGACATCCTCAATGTTATAAAAAACGTAATAAGAAGAACACTAAAATGATGATCACACTTGATGTGGAGGTGCTATATACTAGCATCTTGCAAGACGAGACACTAAGAATAGTCTTAGAACTCCTAAGGAACACTAGTTGAGATCATATCACGCTAATTAGATTTGTTATATCATGTGCCACCATGGTTCTGAAGAAAATATTTTTCACATTTTAAGATAACCTGTATCTCCAGACTTAAAGTACTTCCAGAGGAAGTACTTTGCTCCAAGACTTGCAGGACTCTCATTGATCAATTTTAAACTAAACATATGTATGCAGAACACAACCACTTTAAAGACTATATAACACTCTGGTGAAGGTACATAGAAAACATCCTGGTAATATGGCCAGACCAATAGAGAAGGTATCCACATTTGTGACATGAATTATTGACCTTGACCCTTACCTTTAGCTTACATGGACAGCCTCAGAAGAACTCATTTCATTTTTGGACTTTCAAATCAACATTGCAAGTGGCAGGATTATTTCTAAAATCCATAAGAAACCCACGGATATCAATAGCTTGTTACATTTGATACCCACCATCCCGTGTCCTCTGGGAAAACCTTTTACATGGACAATTTCTTCTCTTATGAAGAAATTGCAGTACCGAAGTAACTGACTTCAAAGAAGAAGCGGGTGATTTAGCAATTAAACTATGAGCAAGAGAATTCCCTGAAAAGATCATACAGAAGGCCAAGAAGGGAGCAAGAAACAACAACTGTGATGGCCTTATAGAACACACAAATTGACCATTCTAGGAAAGGTTAACCTTTGGGACTACATTCACGTCAATATCAAATGAAAAAATAGGTAAATATTAAACTCTGGATAATTAACCCTATGAGAACCATTATTTGCCTTTATAAGATCACAGAACCTTAGAGTGCAGTGTATCCTCAGCAGATTGCCGATAAAAAACATTTTGAGTCTTTGAAAAGAAAATGGGATTTACCACAGATAATTGGGCACTTCCCATGCTGAAATTGCAATATATGTGTTTTGACAATGCATGCTAAAGAAGTGGATCTGGGCCTAAGCAAACCATGGGAGTTACGGTGACATACAAAACTGCAACATACAGAACTGCATATATTTAATCATCTGTCACTGTGGGTTACGTTATGGTGGCATGACCACCAGAGCAGTGCAAGTACGCACCAATGAACATAAAAGCGCCATCTGCTGCAAACCCACTACAACCAAAGTTACTGTGCACTTTCTGGAACTAAGCCATACACCAAAGTACAGGTGGTAGATGGTAATGTAAATAATGCCCACTGGCTATAACTTGAACACACAGACTTTTCAAATAAAATAATGGTGGGTCTTCAAGTTGCATATTTCTACCTCGGGTCTAAATGATGAAATACCTTGATGACATCTGAAGAGATACAATATGTCCCATGTTATGCTCCATATACTTCATAACTGAACCAGTCGCGGCTCGCAATTCTCGTGGGTGGGGGGGCGGAGGGGTGGGGGTCGGTCCGAAGAAAGAAACCTTACCTGACCGGGTCCTGTGCCACCTCTGCTCCTGGCACGGGTCCCGTGCCGCCTCTGCTCCTGAACAGGAACAGGCATCCTCCCTCCCCTCCTATAAGCCAATCACAATGCTGCAATGGCAGCATTGTGATTGGTGTGGCGTCCCGGACAGCGCCCAGGTAGGGAGGCCATTTTCTCTATGTAGGCTGCATGCAGCCTACATAGAGAAATGTAGAATGCACATGAATGCTTTGGTTGGCCCCAGGGTCAACCAAACAGTCATGGTACTCAGAGTGGTGCAAGCCACTCCTACCTGACCCGCCCCCAACCAGGCATATCCTTCTGCCCGCCCCCAACAAGCATACTCC
This sequence comes from Lissotriton helveticus, assembly GCF_964261635.1. NCBI lineage: Eukaryota > Metazoa > Chordata > Amphibia > Caudata > Salamandridae > Lissotriton > Lissotriton helveticus. Next base: position 1,628,135,211 of record NC_136063.1, on the reverse strand, counting down.
TGCTTTCTGCTTTCTCGCAGCGCGAGAAGCAGAAAATGAAATGGTATTTAAAATACTATTTTATTTTCTGCTTCTCACACTGTGAGAAAGCAGTGGGGCGGCGCGCCTCCGCCCTAATGGAGGAGGCGCTGCTGACTGAACACAAAAAGAATTATAATACCATTTACACGATACGTCAAGGTTTTTTGTAATCAAGAACAAATTTTCTTCTCAGATTGTGATCACAAAGGACCCATGGAACACAAAAATGTATTTGAAAAATAGGATCCTTCATAAACATACAAACACAATTAGTTTAGTGGAATTTCAAGTCAGAGACTACCGATGACAGCATATTCTATGTTCAAAATTGCTACTATACCTGGCAGGGGGAATATTTAAAGCTTCACACCTTTTTAACTATTCAATAAGGTAGAGAAAGGGAATCTTAAGTTACCATTGGTTCCCTCGTATCATGTGACCAGGATAATAACCCATATTATTTGTGTTGAAATCCTACATCTAACTCCAGTTTTAATAGTAAAGAAGCCCATAAGGGACATACATTCAGAATATTCCTCCAAGGATAAACTTTTTTTCTCCTTTGCAGCCTCCTAGAGGCTTTTAGTAGGATTCTTCTGTTCTTTTCCTTAAATATGGCACCAAACTTTACACAACAGTCTAGTCCCTTAATTAACCCGCCTCTTGAGCATATCCACACAAATAATGTATCACTCTAAGATGGCGACCAAGAACATTTAAAGTTATCATTTCACTTGTCACGTGACTAGGGCACTACACACCAATAGTAATGAGAAACAGGCCGATGTAGTTGTCCACTACAATCATTATATCAAACAAATATATCTTTTACCTTACCACTCTAGGATAGCGATCAAGGATTATCGAATCTACCATGTTCCACATCAATGAGAAACAGGCCGATGTAGATGCCACTATATATAAATCATTCTTTCTAAGATGGCAGTCAAGTAATATTGAATAAACAATATCGCAAGTCATGTGAATGCGGATCCGTCCTCCCACTGTAATCAGAAATTGGTGGAATAGGAAACTGCTATCATCCAATTAGTGGGGCGACATCAATATGATTGCTCCTGTCCACTTGAGATCATTCAGGAGTGGAGTGGAGGACATTCCTTCTACTGCACAAGGTGAATGTACAGAGAGGGTGCCCTGACAAACTAAGATAGGGGTACGACCCCGTCTATATGAAAAAAAGACATATGTATCAGATAAACCAGAGACTATATTGCTTATTTTGAAAACTGACTGTAGGAAATTGGGTTATTGGTTTTGTGTCCTGCACAAGTAATAGGCCACAATTCCAACTTGCTGGGAACCAAGCATCCCATTGTAACACATGACTCTTTCAGGGTAGTGAAGCAGAGCAGTCCTAGGCCTACTTGGGGAAAATAGTATATGCTGGTAACCACCATTCACTGGCAAGCAATAATAACACTCAATAAATGATTGTCCAGTCTGTGCTTTTTCTTTAGAAAAAAGAAAATTAATTTTACTTCACAAACTACTAAATGCTATGCATTAATATACAAGTAAATGCATTAGGCAGATTACAAATACCAATAATAACAATGCAGAATCACCGTTGACCCTTAAAGGGTCATACAAACATATAAGGTAAGTCTATTGGCTTGTTCAAAGGTTAAAAATCGACAAGCTACATGTTAAAAACACCATCAGTTGGTGTGTAAATGAAATAATCCACAATAACCATGTTTAAATTCACTTATTTATGTTAATAAAGCATATTCACTTTGATCAATAATCACTGTCAACATTATTATAACAATAAAGCATTTTGAAATGTGCAAAACATGTGTTTGTGTGCTTTTGTATACTTCAGCCATATAGAAGCATCCATAAAAACAATTCCTAGAGGGCATCACTTTATGATCACATTACGTACAAATAGAGACTTAGCCCCTAGAGGAGGCTGCACAACAGGGACCTTCTTTAAACCTCTTCAACCCATAATAAATGCAGTCACAGACCAAGACCCTAGAGGGCGCTGCACTCCCAGTTGTAGAGCAGAAGCTCCAGTCTATGGAATACTTTAAAAATGATTAGGAAACTCCAAGGGGCGCAAAGATTTCTTGACCCCACAAACAAAAGGTCAGTACGTGTAAAATGGCTGCTATGGGGCTGTTGTAACTCTTAGATCCCCCTCAACACTTCTGATATTCATTTGTGGTGCCCCCCGTCCTCCTGGGGCCACCACACAAAGAAAACAAACATACAGAGGAGCTTCTCCGTTGGGCATTATGAGTCAATCCTCTAAGAAAACAGTGATTGTGATGCTGGGAGATATCCTGCTGTGCTAGGAGCCCAAGCATCATTTCTTCCTATCCTTTTTTTTATGCGTGGGATGCCCAGACCCACCTGGGCACCCTGCATGCCTGCTCTGCTGTTGCAGCTCAGGGAGCCCACCCTGGCTGCTCCTGCTGGCTACCATTATGGGCAGCACTCCTCTACTGCCCCTGGGCACTGGCAGTCGGTAATCTCATCTCTGGTGGCCACCCATTCCCACCAGACAGGTGGCTGGGCTTACAGCTGTTGAGGCCCAGTTTTGGGACTCCAGGCCCTTCCTCTTCCTCCTGGGAGAGTGCGATAGTCCTCCACCTTCATTTATGTTGGCCCTTGGGGAAATGGGGGTGTCCGAGGGTGAAAGTGGAAATGTGGGGGGGCATGCTTGCCCGCTCCCTGGGATAATGAAATAAATTAATCCTGTTCTGACCCTTGGGTCCTGGCCCTCACCAGGGGGATCTGTAGGAAATGTAGTGGAAGTCCATGAGCTTTGTTCAGTAAAAGGCCAAAATTCAGGCCTGTTGGGCCAATTTGGGAAATCTTGAGCTCATTGTACTCTTGGTGGCAAGATCTAGTCACCAGGAGCAGTGTCAGCAGACCCCTGATCTCCAAGGTGAGGTACTCTACAGGGAGCTGGTTCTCTTAGCTCCCTGCACCATCAGTGTCTATGTCTGTGGGAACAGAAGTCTAGGGCTTTCCCTCACTGGTCCTCAGGGTGTGTAAGGGGGGCAGCCTCCATTTGGGGAAACCCACCGGTCCTGGGGTAACTGGGCAGAGTCCTTAGTCCTTTCTGGACATCGAGGGTTTCTTTTTCTAGATGTCCATGGCAGCCCCAGGGTCCAGTAGTGCAGAGCACAAAAGTATCAACCAAGAGGGAGTCTCCTCCCTGTGCAACAGTTTTTAAATGTGAGCGGAAGGTTCCAGAAGCCGGCCACCCCTGGCTAACTCTAGGGTGCCACATCACCTTTCCACCCCGGTCCCAACCCTCCTGCACAGAACACTTCAAGATGGCATCATTCAGGAGCCAGTAGTCACATGTCCTCTGGGGTCTCAGCGCCTCCCCTCACTGACATTAATGCCGGGCCTTTTTCACCAAATCTTCAAAGGGGAGCAACCTCTTGTTTTGGCTCCAGTAGTCTGGGCTCCCTCCTTTGTTCAGTTGGCTTGGGCAGGCCAATCTCCAGTGCAGTGTGACAGCTGATTGGTTGATGCATATCCTTCCACCCACCCCTTTAGTCCTCTGTACATGAGTGACCCACTGTTAATTGCTCCCTTTGTTTGGGAAGCCTTTGTTCCTGCTGCTGGAGAGAAATGTAATTAACTTGCCACAGCATGGTGACAAAAATGCATGAGAACTGATCCTAAGTTGAGCAAGAAAAATATCTGTTATGACCCATAAATTGTACAGATATCTTTTTGGAACTTGAAGGGAAGTGAAACTGCACTCTAAGGCAGTTTTCCCCTATGTGTATAATAAAATGTCACCACAGACAAAACAGTAAATCACACTGACATTCCCTATTGGTGTATACAAACAATATAAGCTCTACCCCAGGTCAATATCTAATCCTGGAGAGTCCCCTCTATACCTGTCTACCTCGGCGTAGTTCCCAAGGTGGCACATGATGGTAGTCTCACATGCGCAGCACACACATTTTCACATGTAACTAGCGAAGTGCCCCTTATCCCAGGGTCATCACAGTGGCCATGTTTTAAAAGGTGAGTACTGGTGGAATACATGTGCAGACTACTTGCTGTGTGATTACTGTGGGTGAGACACGTAGTGAGATTCACCTGTAGTAAAAAGTCCAACACCAAGTGATCTAAAGAGCAAATAATCCAGGTGTGTTGAATGTGCAGAACCCAATTGCAACGCTGACTGTCAGGAACAAAACTCATGTTTTGCCGTGCCCACATTGCCATGCATGCACAATATGCCCAGTTTGCTCACAAATCAACCCCTTTAGTTGTGGTACAGAGGATTTGAAGGAATGAACACATGGCAATGCCATTATTGGCATATGTGTTCGTCCTCCTAGATATACATGTTGTCTTTTTTTTGTCCTGATTACACCATGGTTACTGCAAACCTGGGCCAGTTTGGAAACACCCTCAATCCTTCTATGGTCCAAGCAGTTTCGTACAGCACCTTCCATGGGGCCCAACTGTCCTTCATTGAAAGAAAAAGGGGGGAAGTGGCAAAGCCTCCATACCACCTCAATCCATGGCTTGATGTAATCATTGGAGTAGTTTCCGAATTTGTAGCCAATCACTGACTTTCAATCTAACCAATTCAAAAAGGGCTCCCACACCTCTGCAGAATTACTTGTGGCCCCTTTAGTGTCTAGTCTACATGACTATTTAACCACATTCAACCAGGTAATAACATTGGGGGATTGAGGGTCTAACCAATGTTTACAGATCTCCCTCCTAGCCAGGAGAATTAGATAGAACAGTAAACCCCGCTGCTTAAAACTTAGTGCCTGTTGAGATACATAGTCCACTCCTAGGAGTACCGATATACATGTTGTCTTGTTTTATTTTTTACAGGTTCATCGGTTCTGTAGCACTTGAGTTGCCTGAATTTTGGAAACTCTTCGGGGTTTTTACTCAAACACATTTTAAACTAAAGCAACAAACACCATAGGCTACTTAGAAAGATGTGGTTACATACTTAGGTCCTCACGAAATGCCATTTGACCCAGAGGGGCAGCAAGGCATGACACATGTAGACCAGACACACGGGTCGAACAATAGCTTATGTTCAGTTGGTCCCCACCAGTTTTTAATCTTGCCATAGAGTGCATATTGGCTTTCTACAGGCAATTTTACTATTCCTCACCGTACTCACTACCCACTATCACCACAGATCCACTACTATCCATCATGGGCAAGAACACGATCTCTACCAAAGAGCCGCTGGGCATGGGGCCCAATGGGCATTTTGCCGCCTGCCCCACGTAGAGCAGAGCTCAAAGATGAAGCATGCCACCTAGGTGGATGAGGGTCCTTGCATCCTGAAAAAGACATCTCTGGTGATCACTGTACAACAGAAACCATTAGAAATACTTCTGTGCTTGTTGTCAATCTAGGCTAGAAAAGTTTACAAAATGTCACGTCTTTTGGTAAAGGGTATAGTTTGGGGAGGATATGTGATGAACCAATAACAACTTCCCATTCCCTTTCTGTTTTTTGATGGACATTTTAGGTGTACCAATTTGCATATTCTTAAATTCCACTTGCACAAACCACGAAATTATGGTACCTAGTACAGATGTGCATTTGGAACGTCAAAGACGAATTGGCCTTCAGAACACGATTAAAACTTTGGCGCTTCCATTGCCTGGAAATGTAAGTAACTACAGATGCACGCTGCACATCACCAAATCATCAACAGCCTAAATTGGCTTTCATCCATCACAATAATATGTACTCAGATACAGGTATTGTTTGTAGCCAGCCCTATGTGCTGACATGCACCTCCCAACAATGCCTCCTTTCTCTGCTCCCTATCTGAGCTAAATCATTATATTATAGGCTCTACTGATTACACAATATTGGGAGATTTCAACTTCCCTTTGGAAGAACATGGAAACCATGACACCTCCCAACTTATTGATGACCTCCTCATTCTAGGACTTCAGCAACTGGTAAAGGGAATTACTCATCTGGCGGGACACACACTAGATGGTGTCTTTACCAATAACTCTTTCATCAAGATATCCGATATTTTACCCCTTACCTGGACCGACCATAGGGCCATTGTACTCTCTATTGACACTCCCCTAGTTAACCTTCCTGCTTCTAGACCACCTAGTAGGGCAGCAATCCGTGCCTGGAAGAATGCGGATATCCCTCAGATGGCAAATATTCTGTCACTATCCTCTCCTACCTTAGGATCTAATCCCGTCCTTTCAGCCTCGGTTTTCCATGACTGGATTAAGAATGCCGCTGATCAGGTTGCCCCAGAAAAATCCATCCAACTTAATAGAAGGTCGCCCTCAGCGGCATGGTATACAGAAGAGCTTAGACTCCACCGACAACACTGTCGGAATTTAGAAAGACGTTGGAGGAAATCTTATTGCCCCCTAGCTAAGCAATCTTATAAAGATGCTTTAACTATATATAAAAGGGCCATCATCGCCCGGAAAACGACTTATTTCTCGACCCAAATTGACAATGCTAGGAATTCGGCCAGAGAACTCTTTTTAGTGGTCAATTCTTTATCCACACCTCCGTCGGGTCCTGGAGCAGAACCCTCCCAACTGTTCTGTAATGCACTGTCTAATTTCTTCACTACCAAAGTGGCAGACATCTATACATCCTTTGGTGGAGATGTAGGGACCAGTTCCACTGTCAGAAGAAAGGAAACTCCCCATATTAATCATGACCCTTTCTCAGACTTCGCTGACACTTCAGAAGATCAAATCAGCAGACTTATCTCTATCACTAAGTCAGGATCCCCTTTGGACCCTTGTCCCCCCCCAGTGATGGCCAATCTAAGTGAGGTGATTTCTCACCCACTTATGGAAATCTGCAACACTGCCTTTCATACCGGTTGTTTCCCTGCCCCGTGGAAGAAGGCAGTGATTAAGCCTCTATTGAAGAAGCCCTCCCTGGATCCCTCTGCCTTGGTCAGTTATAGACCGATTGCCTGTCTCCCTTTCCCGGCCAAAATTTGCGAAACTCTGATGAACAAACAGCTCTCAGAGTACGTCGACACTCACCAACTCTTAGACGAAACGCAATTTGGCTTCAGGAAGGGACATGGGACGGAGACCGCTTTAATAAAAGCTTCTGACGAAATCAGAACCATCATGGATCAGGGAGGAGTGGCCATCCTGATTCTTCTGGATCTGTCCGCAGCATTTGACACGGTCGACCATGTTATCTTGGTCGACCGTGTCACAGCTCTGGGGATAGATGGTTTGGCCAGAGACCTCATTTCATCCTTCCTGGCCGACCGTACCCAGACAGTCAAGTTGGGCAACTTCTATTCTCCCGTCTCTGCACTACCCTGTGGAGTACCCCAAGGCTCCTCGCTAAGTCCCACGCTATTCAACATCTATGTAGCGGACTTAGCGAGGGTAATAAAGGCCTATGGGGTACGATTAACCTCCTATGCAGACGATACCCAACTGGTGCTGGCGATCCACAAAAACGGCACAGCAGTGGCAGCTAACTTCCAGGAGGCCATGCTCGCTGTTAGTACATGGATGTCCTCCAACTGCCTAAGGCTTAACTCGGACAAAACCGAGGTTATGACCTTTGGCAACCTCGCTCCAGAATGGTCCCCCATTTGGTGGCCTAATCAACTGGGCTCTCCACCCGTCCCTGTGGTAAAAGCGAGAAATTTGGGAGTCATCTTTGACAGCAAATTAACATTCAACCTTCATGTCAACAAGGTTGTCTCCTCTGCTTTCTTTATTTTAAAGAAAATAAAGAAACTGCTGCCTTATCTCCCCACCTCTGCTGGGAAGACCTTAGTTACCACTCTGGTATTTTCCAAAATCGATTATGGAAATGCCCTCTTTCTTAACACCCAGAAACAGGTGCTGTTGAAGTTACAGTCAGTACAGAACGCGGCTGCCAGAATCCTTCTAAACATCCCTCGCCGCCAACCTACCACTCTTGCTATCCGCCAGCTCCATTGGCTTAGAGTAGAGAGCCGCATCAAGTTCAAGGCCCTCTGCATTGCCTATAAGGCAGTGCACGGTACAGGACCTAAATTCTTGACTGAGGCACTCCAGGTCTACACCCCCAAAAGACTGTTGAGATCTGCCAACACTTGCCTACTACCTGTACCTCGTACCAGAACGGCAACTTGGGGAGACCGTCGCTTTTTAGTGGCTGTACCAAAACTTTGGAACTTTCTTCCACTAAATATCAAAAATGCACCCAACTTGATGAGCTTCCGCAGGCTCGTAAAGACATGGTTGTTTGACCAGTGAACCCTATCACTGTGGTCCTGCTAGCTCTCACATGCGCCGAGACACCTCCGGGTATTTGTCGCGCAATAAAAATATCAAAAATAAATAAATAAATAAATAAATAAGGCTCTGTATGGCAACATGGGCAACTATACATTCAACCAGTATTCTTCTCATGACGGCCAGTGCCATACTTGAACTCTACATGCTTTCCTTGCTGATCCTGTTGACTGAACCCCATTCTCCATGTCATACGTCATTCTGGATCAAGGACTGGGCCTCTTCTCCTAGCTCTTTTCATTCCTTCCCTATGTAGTAACACGACTCCTAATAGAACTCAGAATCTTATTGTGATGATGGCCCATATTCTACGGTCAGTCATAATTTTGATTCTATTATTCTTGCCCCCCAGGCTAATGCTTACATCACTTTCCCATCACTAGTAGCTCCTATTTAGAATGAACCAGTGACTGCTTCCGGCCAGAAGTGGAAAACGATCTATTTGCTCCAATCACACAATAACGAGGTCACAGAGTTGCAGTGCATTAAAAGGGTATTCTCTCTCTTACCTTGTATTACAATTCTGCTAATATATTATCAAAAACTGTTTCATGAAGTGGGGACTGCTGCCCACTTCATACAGTGTGGCCACCAATATCAGACCTTTTAATTAAAAAAAAACAATATGATACAGTTAACAATGTATATAGTGCACAATAGAAGGGTGTGGTACCAGCATATCGTGGCCCGACTATTGTTTACAATAAAATCAACCCTTGAATTCTAATAATGGAAAAATTACACCAAACGTAGAGCTCTGCTTGTAAAGGATATTTATGCCACAATATTTATGTCATGCGATATTTTTGTTAATGGTATTTTGCACATTTCATTGGCTCTTGGTGTTTAAATAACATTGGCAGTTTGTTACATTTTTATACATCTTCTTTAGGCAGTTTATTTCCGCAGACATACTTTTAGTACTGAAGTGCATAGCTGAAAAGTTGATTAATTCAAATGAAAATGCCGCTCACCCCCTTTTTTTTACTCCCCCCTTTTTTATTTACAAATAGGGAGTAGCAATCAGTCAGTGACAAAGGAAAGGGCAACCCACCGCCCCACCCTATTTGTAATTTCCTGGATAATGAGCAAGCAGCAGGTTGCAGGGTAGCTTCAACCCTTTAAAACGCAAACAATAATAATTAAACCTATTTTTATTATTAGTAGTACTATTCTTACATGCTTCTGCCACTAGTGTGGCCCTTCTCTTTCCAGCAGCAAGGGCAGGCAGCTTTCCTTGGGACAGGTCATCAGCCCCAGTAGGATTTCTTGGATTCCAGCTTATGTTCCCTAAAATAGTAGAGTAGACACCAGCGTTGGATCACAGAAATCTTCCCCAACTCCAAGCATGGTGTCGCGTGGCCACAGGTCGGTAAGAATCCCTTGGAAACTGACTTGGGGTCTCAGTCCCATACTGGTTCTTCACTCAGAGCTTGCAGATTCCAAAGCTCTGAGGCTACTCTCAAGCATTTGCTGACATTTTGAGCAGTTCCCAAGAAATGACCAAACCGCAGTGTTTTTCCTTTAGAGTCATCCAAAATGAGGGGGTGGTACTGGAAGACAGAAAGGCCCAAAACAAATCCACAAAGCAGCAAGACCTCTTCACACATCTACTTCTTAACGTGTTTTGAACAACACTTAAGGAGAATAAATTATCAGGGTGGGGCAGAGACTAACCTTCCACTTCAAAAGAGCCCCCACTCCTTTTTCTCCTATCCTCATATGCCCTGAATTCTGGTTCATCACAAAGGCCTCGGGATGCCGTGGAGAAGCCTTTCAATGCGCATTTCAGTTTGATAGACTCTACCCTCCCTCCATCCTGTACACCATCCCCACACAAGAGATCCAAATTGGATTCCTGTGCACCAACAGTCACTCACAACACTTACTCCGTGCTTATCCTACTACAACTAATCCACAAAAATGTGCATATGATATCCATTTACAAATGGATGGAGTAAGGGACCTATTTGCAGGTGACTGGAAGCCCATTTTAGACAGAAGCCAGTAAGACACTCTCCCTGCTCAGACTCAGGTAAATAAGCCTGTCCAGCTACAAATATCAGTCCCCGTCACCACAGTCAGTCCTGCATGTGTGGCGAGTTGGTGGTAGCCACGTTCAGTAACGGTGGGGTGTACATGATGTGCCCCTCCAAGGCACAGAGCCCAGATTTGAGTTGCAATCCTCGTCACAGTGAGCCCTCAGCATATAAATTGATTGCCGTGTGTACCTGAGACCAAAATGAAAAAACAAACCTAACACTTGCTATTTGGGTAACTTATCACAGTGTTGCACACTCTCCACAGCCATGTTGGAGAGTTTACCATTCCAATAGCACCCTATGTCCAGAAACATCTCTTGTATTACCTGAAGCTTTGGTGTACTGCACAGACTGCTTGTAAATACCTAATGCCTTCACTGAGATCAGTGGGTTGCAGTTAAAATCACAGCTAAAAGTGGCATAGCAGTACAGCTTATTCATCCACTAGGCAATCAATGGTGGAATGACAGCATATTTGTGGGAGGGAATAATGCAGCAAATAGTCTGACCCATTTCTAAAGTGTTTTTTGATTATTCATTTTTCCACTACATTAAAACAATAAGTCACTAGATTTTTTGGTTGAGCCTAGCTGCAACGTGCATGCACTGCTCGCTCTGCGAGACTGCTGTAGTAGAGAATGGGAGAGAAGCCGAGCCCACTCTGCTCCCATATTTTTCATTGACTTGTGTCATTGTCTTTCATAAATGCTGCCTTCGGATTTGTTAATAGGCTTGTTAGTCCCGCCTTAGTATGGCCTTGTCTTCATTTGTACCCTCCCATTACTACTGGCCCTCTTACTACATTTGTTACACGGGACCTGTTATTTAGTCTGTACACCGCTTGTGTTTTTCAAGCAGCATGGGAGCCCCCGTAAAAGGGGTGCCTTCTTTCAATCACTTCAACCCAGCATTATCTCACGTCTATTTCAACCCCCCCGAGTAAAACGGATTTAGAAATGATTAGCAAATTAAATCATGTGAATTCCAGGAAGCACATAATCCTGTGCTAATGGGCTGAAGCTGACAACAGCATATCGGTGTTACATGTCATCTGTACTAAAGCCACGTGACGGGTTGTTTTCAAAAGCCGGTTTTATTAACAACACCACCACCAATACCATCACCATACCACCACCACCACCACCAATACCACTACCACTACCACTACCACCACTACCACAACCACAACCACCGATACCACCACCACCAATACGACCACCACCAGCAATACCACCACCACCAATACCACCACCTCCAATACCACCACCATCAATTCCACCACCTCCACCACAACCAATACCACAACCACCAACACCACCGCCAATACCACCAATACCACCAATACCACCAACACCACCACCACCAAGCCAGTACCACCACCACTGATACCAATACCACTGCCAATAGCACCACCACCCCCAATACCACCATCACCACCAATACCACCACCAATACTGCCACCACCACCACCACCACGAATACCACCACCACCACCAATATTACCACCGTCAATACCACCACCACCATTACCTAAACCACCATCAATACCAATACTACCTCCAATACCAATACCACCTCCAATACCACCACCACCAATACCACCACAACCACCAATAGTGTTTTGTTGTCACTCAGAGACAGGAATGTGGGAATTCATTTCTTTATTGCTCTTCTTTGTTGCTGTGCCCACACGCAAGTCTGTCCCTGTGCCCTTGTGTCTGTAGAATGCCCTCCACACTTTCTGACCAGAAGTGGTGTCCAGTTGCTGACCCCCCCAATATTTGGGTGCAGGATGCTAGTGCCCTCTGACCCCAGTCACTACATCTCCCTCTTTGTGGAAAGAAAATGACGGAAGAGTGATAGCGAGAGAGAGTGATCCCCATCATTACATTTCTTCTATCAGTATTTGTGGCCTTTTGCTCACTCTTCTTGGACATGCTCCTTCCATTTCTTTCTGTGATCCCTCTTCTTGTCTCTCACCGTTGTGTGTCCTTCTTCCATTGCTGTCCATAACTTCCTCTTTTCCATGTGCTTTGCTGCTGTGTCTCCTCCGCCTTCATCCAATGTTATTAGTCTCTTGAAGTGAGAACTATTTCTGGTGATCCAGTATGGGCCCGATGCAGCTGTTATCAATGGCCCCTTGATGTTTATTACAGGCAGTGGTTCATCTGAGAATGGACTGTCTAATTTTCTTGACTGCCGCTGGCTCACCAACACTGAGTCCCTTGCTTCAGGTGTGATGGAGGTGCATGTCTCCTGGCGTCCGCATAGACTTTCATCTTGTTTTCGCCTCCTTGTCTCTTACTGCAATGCTGGGGTGCTCTGATGGCTCATTTGCTTCTATCTGGGGCAATCTTGTCCTGCTTGTCCTTCCTAGCACTAGTTCTGCTGGACATCATCCCGTGGAGCTTTGGGGGGTGTTTCGATAGTCTCTTAGTATTTGACAGAGTGCTTATCCAATGGAGATCTGCGCTAGCTTTGATCTTTGGACTGCTTTCTTTATGTTACCCATGAACCTCTCCACCATGCTGTTTGCTTGCGGCCACAGAGGTGTGTTATTTTCCGGTGGTGAATGCCTAGGTAGTCCATGAACTTGCGAAACTCCTCTCCTGAGAAGGGAGGACCTTTGTCTGTCTTTACTGTTCGTGGGGAACCCCAGGCCACAAATATGCCATCAAGTATCAGCAACGTCACGGTCGCTAATGTTGATGAGACGTGTCGCACTATGGGAAATCTGGAGTATTCATCAATGACCCCTAGCAAGTAAATGTTCATGTCCAATGGCCCATAGAAGTCTGCTGCCAACGTTGTCCATCATGCCCCGGAACCTCCGACATCTGTAGCTCTTCTGGCTTTGCTGGTTGTCCTGTTATTTGGCATAGGTGACAGTTTATGATAGTGTTCTCCACCAGTCGATCCAGGCCTGGGAACCATACTTTCTCCTGTAGCATCTTTTTTGTTGCTACTATGCCTCTCTGGGACTCATGTGCCAAGTTTACAGTCTGCTGACATAGTGCATTCGGCATGACTATCCTTGTTCCTCGTAGTATGATTCCTTTTTATGTCTCTGAGAGTTCCTTGTGCATGTTTTGGAATGCCAGCATTTCTTCCCTGTTAACTCCTTCTCCTATGGTGCTGTTGCTGTTTACATGTCTCCATCTTTGCTGTTGTGTTGTCATTTTGACTGCTTGTATTGTGGCATCCTTCGCTGTCTCTTGTTCTAGCTCTGCGATTGTTATTGCTGCAGTAGTGTTCAACATTAACACAACATTTAGGTATTCTTCTTCCATTGATGTGTTCTCTGGTGCCTGCGGTAGGGGATGTCGTGACATATAGTCAGCTGGGTTGTGTTCTTTTACCGGCTTGTGAACGATCTTGAAATCATAATCCATCAGTCTTATTCCCCATCGTTCAATTCGTGGTGGTATCTTTGCATTCAGATTTCCAAATATTGTCACTAGGGCCTGATGTTCTGTTACGATGGTAAACGGTTTCCCGTAGATGAACATGTGGTAGTGTTCACACACCCACACCACTGCTAGGCTTTCCTTCTCTGGCTGGGAGTATGCCCTTTCGCTGTCAGACAAACTTTTGCTTGCATATGCGACAATTTTCCTGGGCGAATCTCTTCCAGGCATGTGTTGTGCTAGGATTGCTCCTAACCCTACCGACTGGCATCCACAGTCAACTTAGTGCATAGCAATGGGTCGAAATAGTCAAGATGATCTACGGCCATTACTGCTTGTCTAATGGCCTCAAATGCCCTTTTGCATTTCTGTGTCCAGAGAAATTTGTTAGGTCCCGAAGAGGTGTGCTCAGTAGCTTGCTAGACAAAGAAATGACCTCACTTCCACTACTTCTGTTGGAGGTCTTGCCTTTTCCAGTGTCTCCACTTTGCTGGGGTCCATCCTCATTCCTTTTTTTGAAAAGATGTGACCAAAAAATACTAGTAAATTTCTCCCCAGTTTGCACTTGTCTTCATTTGGAGTAAGGCCTGCTTGTTCCAACTGGTTGCAGACCTCACGTAGGTCCTTGTTGTGTCTTTCATCTGAACGGCCGAACACCAGGATGTCATGACTGTTGTTAAAGCTATTTTTCATCGGCCTTATGACTTGCCTAATGATTTCTTGAAATATCTCTGCTACTGATGATATTCCAAAGCTGAGTCATTTGTAGCAAAAAAGACCCATGTAAGTGGAGAAGGTAGTGATGTACAGTGATTGCGGGTCAAGCTCCAGTTGATGGTATCCTTTGCACAGGTCTAGCTTTGAAAATCGGCATGCGCCAGTGAGACAGCTGATCAAGTCATTAAGATGAGGTCCAGGGTGTCCTTCCCACTCAATTGCAGTGTTTGGTACCCTCATGTCGGCTCATATGTGAATCTTTGAGGTGTTTTTCTTTGGTACTGCTACCATTGGAGACACCCAGGGGGTCATTCCATCAGTGGCTCTATGATATACTGTGCCAGCAGGCTTTGTATTTGCAATTCTACCCATGGGTTCATATGTATGGGCACTCTTCGGTGATGTTGAGCCACAGGTTTTATTGCTTCATTGATATGCAGTGTTATTTGTTATTCTTTTAGTTTGCCCAGCCCTTGTAGTATGGTCGGATGTTCTCTCAGAATGTTCTGTCTTTCTGAATTGTTGTAGGTCATTGCTAGGAGACCTATTACCTGTGCAGTGACATTGCTTAGCAGACAGGGTGTGGGAATGTCTCCTCGTGGTACATGTATTTCCTCTTTGCTTGACCTTTCTTTGTAAGTTAATGTCTCTCTGAACTTCCCCATGTTCACTACTGGTTTTCTAGAGACCCAGGTGAATATATCAACAGTGGACGGTGATAATGGCGCATTCACCCTCATCTCATATTCTGACATGCACATGATGTTGAATGTAACTTCAATATCTAATACGAAGCTTGTGCTGTGTCTTCCTACTTCAATGTTCACTGTTGCTGTTTCCCTTATCTGACGTTTTCTACGAGATGAATGTG
Organism: Lissotriton helveticus; assembly: GCF_964261635.1. Taxonomy (NCBI): domain Eukaryota; kingdom Metazoa; phylum Chordata; class Amphibia; order Caudata; family Salamandridae; genus Lissotriton; species Lissotriton helveticus. The sequence continues at coordinate 1,628,119,856 of NC_136063.1, read as the reverse complement.
TTTTGGCGTGAGGTCTTCGGCTGGGGCATCTGACATCAGAGACAGTCGTTCCCCAGCCTCTGGCGTGGTTGCTCCATCTGATTCAGCTGAGGGACTGCGACTTTCTGTTTCCATGTGCCTTGCGTATCTGCTCGTCACCGTCTGTGGTCTTGCTGGTCTTCCTTGCTCACTTTAAATTGTCCACTCATACAGGCGCTGTGAAGTGTTTTTCTCTGTTGCATTTTCTGCATCTGTAGCACATTGCTGGGCAGGTGCCTGTATTTGGAAATTCAAGTCTGCATCGATAACACGTTCTTTCTTGCTTCTTTCATGGTGGTGGTGTATTGTCTGTCTTCTTGACATTTCCAGTTACGCAGTTCACTTGTTCCACTCTTCTTGCCTTTCCCAGTTCCATTTGTCTTGCATGTGTTGTTGCTCTGGCCTCCGCTTGGGCCTTGTTCTGTACTTTCTTGAGCAAGGACAGTTCCTTCAGAATTCATGTGTGGAACTCCACTGACTAACAGTCTTCAATGAAGCGCAGTCGTATCCCTTGTTCGTTGTCAAACTTGTTGAATTCTCAATATGTTATTAGTTCCGCAATCTGGTTCTGAAATCCTCGAGGGACTAGTTGACACGTGGTGTTAAACGTGTACCTTTCGCAATCTACATTTCTATGCGGGTCAAATGTGTCTGTGAGACACTTTACAGTCCCTTGTATGTTGCTGCTTGATCTCGAGGAAATGTTATTAGCAGGTCCTCAACCACATCGCCTACGAAGTTTAGGAACAAGTCTATGTTCTGGTCATCTGAGTATGCCTTGCATGTGGCACGCATGTACTGTTCGAATTTCCTAATCCATCTTTTCCACCGAATTCCTGTTTGTGGTTCCTGCAAACTGAATGGTAGTGGTCAGTGGAAAATTACGTTTGCGATGTTCTTGTCGCTTACGTCTCCTGTCATTTTGTTGTTGTGCAGACCTTCTTGTCCTTACTCTGTGCACAGTTTTCTTCTTTTGCTGTATTTAATTTCCTTTCACCTTTCTTTCTTGTAATTTCTTTTTATTTCTCCTTTAACTCCCCTTTTATTGTTGTAATTTATTTTATTTCTCCTTTATTTCCTCTTTTGGGCCTTTCTTGTGTTGCCTGACTTCAAAATGGCTGCCTGGCCTTCTTCAGCTCCTTTTTGGCTCACCCGCCTGACTCCAAAATGGCCACCGAGATTACTGCCCAGTGAGATTTGCTATAGTTACAATGGTCTGACCTTAAAATGGCCGCTGGGTCTTCCTCAGCTTCATATTGGCTTTCCCGCCTGACTTCAAGATTGCCACCGAGCTCTCGCAGGATTTCAGCTTGAAATCTACATGCGGGAGGCTCAGGGCTGTCTTTTCAGTCGGCTGTGGTCATAGCCGGGTGCACCGCTTTTTTGCAGCTCGCCTTCTCTCCTTGATGCAGCCGGGGTGGGCTCCTGATGTCACTGTAGTCCTCTGCACGTGGACCAGGGTGGGCTCCTGGTTCGGCTATCCTCGCATTCAGGGTGGGCTCCTGATTTTGTGTTTTTTCTTTTGGGGCAGGACGAACCAGGGTTGGCTTCTGGTTTCATTTCCTCGCGACCGGGGTGGATTCCCGACGTCGCGTTTCCGCTCATTGTAGTCGGCAGACCGGGGTGGGCTCTTGGATTCGTTTGATGTTGCAGGGGGCACACGCTTCTGGTGGCAACTTTGAATCCCTCCTCTTCATCGCCAGTTGTTGTGTCGTCACGCAGAGACAGGTATGTGGGAATTCAATTCTTTATTGCTCTTCTTCGTTGCTGTGCTCACATGCACATCTGTCCCTGTGCCCCTGTGTCTCTAGAATGCCCTCCCCACTCCCTGACCAGAGGTGGTGTCCGGTTTCTGACCCCTCCCAACATTCGGGTGCAGGGTCCTAGTGCCCTCTGACCCAGGTCACTACAAATACCACCACCACCAATACCACTACCACCACCACCACCAATACCAGTACCACCACCACCAATACCAGTACCACCACCACCAATACAAATAGCACTACCACCAATACCAATACAGCCACCACCAATACCACCACCACCACCAATACCACCAATGCCAATACCACCAATGCCAATACCACCAATGCCACTACCACGACTAATACCAGCAGCACCAATACCACCATCACCACCACCAATACCACCACCTCAGCACCTCTCGCTCACTAGTAATAGCAGGGACACTGTACGAGGCTGGAGCTACAGCCGAAACCATCCCTCCCTCCCTCCCTCCCTCCCTCCCTCCCTCCATGCTTGCCATAAAGCACAGCACGCCCTGTACCAGGAGGTGAAGCCAGGGCCCTACTTCAGCTGGAGTGTTTATATTAGGCCAAAGATAGCAATGCATTACTCAATGCCACACTGCACACTCAAAACACAGAGAGGGCAGGAAAGAGCCCCCACCCCCAGCTCTTCGTCCTGAACCACGACAGTTTATTCACAGAGCAAAAGGTGTTGGAGTGCTTTGTTAATGTTTAGAGCTCAGATCATATGTAACTCTCACTTCACACTTTGTGTCTGTGTAATTTACAACACTTACACATCTTCTTTACTGCACTATTTATCACTACTTTGAAGACTCCGCAGTCCGGTCTCTTCCTCTAATATTTACAATCTAACAAGCTGTGGAGAAGGCCTTTTATTGCAATGCAATAGGTCTTGCATTTGCGAGAGTTTAAGCTATTAGTATTGTAAATGACAATGCCTTTTATTTATGTTTTAAAACCCATAACATATATAAAAGGCATTGTCATTTACAATTAGGGTGACCAACTGGCATAGGCGCAATTTCAGGATGGTGAGTGTAAAAATTCAGGACAAAGGGACAAAATTCAGAACAAAATTCAGGACAAAAGGTCAAAATTAAGGACAAAACTTCGGGACAAAAGGTAAGTTTTACAGATACATCAGAGGTGAGTGTGCAATAGTATATAAGTAAATAGACAACCACCTAAATACAAGTCAAAACAAGTTTATATTAGGTTGATACAATCGTGCACTTCATGGTTTTTCAGTATGGCCGTAGCTTGCCACCTCAGATGATTCAAAATTCGCATCGCGCTCTAGCAGGTACATTAGTCACCAGACAATGGTGAACCACACCTGAATATAAGTGAGGCCGCTTTTATTGTTGATTGAATATTACTGGATATACAAGGAACTCTGCAGTGCTAGCCTCCACAAGGACAAAACTTTGGGACAAAAGGTACGTTTTACAGATACGTCAGAGTTGGTCGCGCAATAGTATATAAGTAAGTAAATAAACAACCACCTAAGTACAAGTCAAAATAAGTTCATATTTGGTTGAGACAATCATGCACTTCACAGTTTTTCAGTATGGCCGCAGCTTGCTACTTCAGATGATTCAAAATTCGCATCTCGCTCCAGCAGGTACATTAGTCACCATACAATGGTGAACCACACCTGAATATAAGTGAGGCTGCTTTTATTGTTGATTGAAAACTACTGGATATTCAAGGAACTTAGCAGTGCTAGCCCCCAGTAACTAAACCTCTCCCCGCCCTTTCCAGCCTCCCAGGGAAACACCCAATGCCCGGTCCGGCCAATCAGGCCTTGCTACCACCCTCCAATGGTGCCCCTCATCTTCACTTAGACCGTCTCTCTTGTGTATTTAATTTCTTTTATAGTGTTACTCATCCCAAGTATGTAGTGCAGGGTGTTGGAGTGCGTTACATCACACACACATTATATAGAGACAATGACTCATATTAACGTGAAAGTCACTCTATAGGAAATGTTACTTAAGATAATGGGTGCTACAAGTTTTAATCATTCTTTTATCTATCATTCAGTCTTTCACCATTCATTCTGTCCTTCCATCTATGTGCCCATCTATATCCAAACATATTCAACCGTTTTGCAAACCTATCCACCGAATATCCTTCCATCCATTAATTCACTCATTCATCCCTCCATCCACCCTTTCACTCATCCATCCATTATTCATCTACCCACCCTTTCACCCGATCCATTCGTACAGTCATCCATCCACTCTTCCACCCATCCATCTATTCACTCATCCATCCAGCCATTTACCCTTTCACCCATCCAGCCATCCATTCACTTACTCATACATCCACCCAGTCACTTACCTTCCACCCATTCACCCTTTCAGTCATTCATTCTCCCTTTCTCTCTCTGTGCCTCTTTCACTTATCCATCCATCCACCCACCCACTCACCCATCTACTCACCCATTCATAAATCCATCCATTGATCCAATTACTCATCCATCCCATCCATCCGTTCTTTCAACCATCCACTCTTTCACTACTTCACTCATCTATCCATCCTTTTGTCCATCTACCGCCTTTCAATCACTCATCAATCCTTACATCCACCCTTTCACTCATCCATCCATTCATTCACCCTTTCACTTATCAATTCATCAATCATCTATCCTTTCACTCATCCATCCACCCATTCACTCCCCAGCATCTACCCTTTCACTCATCTATCCATCCTTCCATCCATCCATCCTTTCACACACCCATCCGTCCTTTTACCCATCCATTTACCCTTCTACCCATACATCCCTCTATTTACAATTTCTCTCATCCATACTTCCACTCATTCACTCATCCATCCATCCTTTCTTTCATTATATATCCATTCACCCTTTCATTCATCCATTCAGTAATCCTTCCAGCCATTCACACATTCCTTCACTTATTTACTCACCCACATTTTCACATTATGAGCTGAGCCTTTGTCTGAAGAGTTGCAGACAGAAGAGGCCCATCAAGAACTTCACCTTGCAGTAGTTCCTAAAGCAAGGGATGGGGTGGCGTGGGGGAGAGTTCACTATGCCCCTGCATATAGGCAGTCTGAAAACGTAGAAGTCATAAGGCATGCATGATGCAGTCATAAGTCATGCATGATGCACAGTGCCAAGATGTGAGGTGACTGTGACATAGGTGGTGTTTCCAGGGCTTTAAGTGGTGCAAGAAAACTGGGAGGTCTCTTCAAAGGGGGTGTTTGATGTAATTAAGGGGGTGGTTTAAAACACCTAGGCTAAAAATCTGTGCTTAGCATAGTGTTCCACCAGACTGGTATTATGCTGTTTCTGTCATTGCAGCCAGATGTACAATACAGCAAGTGTCATTACACCAACAACAAGCCAGGACTATTGGATTTGTCAATGGTTGCTAGTTGCTTAAAATAAAAAAGCAGCAACCATAGCTTTGTTGAATATAATATTGAAAATACTTCAGTTCTAAAATGATGAGACAGTGAAAGAACGATAACCCGTTCCTTTTAACTTGTTTTACAGGTTTCTTTATATAAACTGTTTTCTAACATTGCAGCATTGGCGTTTTACCTTTTTTCTAACAGAATGCCCTGCTGTACACTGAGGCAGGAGGAGGCCACCACATGTTTTTAACAACCCAGACTGCTCCATTGTCATTCTGTATGTGGCAATTACCCGGCATACAGAATGACAATGGGCAGGTGGGGCTGCTTTTGTGCTCCAGAAGGAGTGCGAGGTGGCCTCGTAGGGGGGGGGGGGCTCTCACAGAGCAGCAGTGTTGCTCCCTGTAGTGGCCAAAAATACAGACAAAAGGTGTCCGTAAATGGAATCCTCACGGACAACAGACATGAGGTTCAAATTACGGACTGTCCATGAAATTTACGGACAGTTGGTCACTCTATTTACAATGCCAATAGCTCAAACTTGTGTGAATGCAACACCTGTTCCTTTGCAAATGCTTGTATTACATGCAGCAGTCCACAAACATTATACTTTAAATAATCATGTGATAACCATCACCCCATCACAAAGCACTTGAAAGGGTCCTTTTGAGGCTGAGTAAAATCACTGGGACATTGGATAAAAAGAGACAATTGATGTAAAAGGTCAAAGTTTACCGCTGCTACTTGGTAATTGACTCCTGTATTGCCATCGCATTGACATAGATTCACAGCTTTGCTTGGAATGCAGATAGCCAGTCACAACACAGGATATTCTTAAAAGTTGGATATCTTAACCAAATTGCTTCTTCCTGGTTCTAGACTTTCAATCAACAAAGGAGATGTATTCGTGCCTTTGGGAAGGTCCCTAAAGAGAACGTTTACTCCAAAAGTTAAAAAGTAAAGAGAAATTAAATCAGGACTTAAATGCGCATAACAGCTAGCAACTAGAATTGGTATGAGGTTTTTTGCTGGTGTTTAGGTCTCGTCCTATGCAACACGCATGCGTTGCATAGAAGGGGACCTAATGCCATCGGCAGAGCTTTTGCAGCAAAGAAGTGCACGCATTGCATTGCTTGTAATGCAACGCGTGCACATCTTGGCGATTTCCATTCGGGAGCGCGCTGCACCATATGGTGGCGCCATATGGTCGCACGCTCCATAAAGGAAATCGCCCTTGCCCCCCTCCCCCTGCATGCCCCCTCCCCCTGCAGCCACTTTCACTTTCAAAAAGCGAAAAGGGTACATCTGCAAACCAGGCATCAATGAAGGTGACATGGGGTTGAAATCCTGGAAGTTTAGCTGGGCTCAAAACATCTGGTAGTAGACTGCAATATTAATATAACTAATGGCGTCGGATTGGCAATCATTTGTTCTTTGAACAATTTGCAGAATACATTGAAAAAGATTGATCCATGGATGTGTAACTAGGTTGCGCCATCAGGTGGTAATGGGCTAAATTACAATAGCACTCAAGAATACATGGTGTTCGAGTTCATAAGCTCACCTGCGTAGCAGCACGTTACCAATCCACTGAGCATCATTAGCAGACACGAGAAGATGCGAAGAGTCCCCTAGGATCGGGCCGGCTCTTGGCGCAGTCAGGCTTGGGCCAGGGCGACAATCCCCAGAGGGGCGTAAAGAGCGGACTGCATTGGGTCATACAGACAGCACAGTCCCTGGCCCCAGTGATTCGCACTACTGTGCTTCCACTCGGTTGTTTGGCTTGATGCTGTTTTAGCACCCCGTCAGCCTTCTTGTTTGCCCTCCCTGCCCCCTCTTATCCCCTGCTACTACCACACACTATCCGCCCCCCCCCAAAAAAAAACTTGCCACCCGTGTTAGGAGGTAATCTGTGAGTGAAATAGGTGAGTCAGGAGAGGTGCATGGATATGTGTGTTCCGAGGCCAGCCTAGGGTGACCAGATGTCCTGGAATTGTCAGGACAGTCCTGTTATTCACCCGCTGTCCCGGACAATTTCAGCAATTTTGGCGAATTTTGGTTTTTAGAGGGGGTCGACTGAAAACAGCGTGGCACTTTTTTGGGTGTTCTAAAGCTGTGCTAGTTAGCAGCTGTTATAAGTAAGCAATTTAATTCATAGGCATGATGTTGGTTGTAGAAATTACATTTTATTTGTTTTCTTAATGCATCTTCTGTGGTCCGATGTTGATGAGAGCTGTCATTCTGCGCCATCCCGTGGATGAAAATTTGTAATCCTTGTTCTATTTTTCCAAAATGTCCATGTTTTTGGTTCTCAAAATCTGGTCACCCTATGCCAGCCGCACCTATGTAATCAGCCAGGAACTGTCCAGTAACACAAACAGGGATCCCGGCAGCCTCATCTTATTCACCAGCAGCTGGGCCACATTACTTTCCGCCCAGGGCGCTTTCCTGGCAAAGACTGACTCTGACCCAGAAGCGCAGGCAATGCATCGATTCCTAGACAAAGCAACTTCATCTTGTAATGCGCATTAATAACAAAAATCATGCGAATATGCAGAACGGTATCCTGAACTACTGACTTAAAAGTCATCCGACCACGGAAACAGACTGCAGGGGCGCGGACCGACCCACAGCGCCAAGAAAATTCATATGATTCCATTGCGCCTACCCCATATGTTGGTTCTAAATCTTAAACTACAAACAACCACAAAGAAACTCATACCTATGACAATGCGGTCATGGCGCCATACTGAACTTGGGCCCACATTAAACATGGCTCTTAAGAGTTTTTCCGGATCGTGAGCTCCTCCCCCTCTTCCCTCCCGCTCCTTGGGGGCTTTTGTTATGCTACCGATTAGCTAAACTACACGGGAACGAGCATACATATGTGTTTAAGCGAGCAAACCACATCCACTGATGTCACACATTTTGGGAATTCTAGAAAAAAGCCACTGTGGCTACAGAAGAGCACCTGTGCCCTTCCTTCAGTGTCGGTCCATGGTCAGAAGCAGCCAGGACTGCCGCGGAAGTGGAACTGAACTTCCATCATAGGGCGGTTAAGAGGCCCTCGTGACACGTGACTGACTCTAGCCCATCCCCAGCAGCGTAGCAGGGACTTCATGGACACTGGAGCAGGGAAGGAAAACTGCGCCTTTGACTGCTGTTAGTGGCAGCAAAATACGGCAAGTGTCTGGGTTAATTGGGCCCTCAGGGCTCTGAGCCCCGGTGCCACTGCACCTGCTACACCACACCCCAGCCAAGTCCCACTGCCGCTCTGAGCCACCTGTCAAGTTGCGAATCTCTCCATTTCACGTTGGGCAAGCCTGCTTCACACCATGTTAGAGTGAGGTGACCTGTAAGTGTGCATACAGATCGGCGGCATCCTTGAGCGAGAGTTCACATTTCCTCCCCAAAATACAACAAAAAATCCTAACAAAATCTTGGAAGGCCTTCCATGGACATGAATCGCATAACACATTTAAAGGGGGCGAACCACTTTAGTGTTGTGGTTTAACCAGTGCCTATTTACAGAAAGGAACGCCCTCTGATAACGCTTTTGAAACATGAAATCAGAAAAAAGAGAAAAAACACAAAAATTCCCACAACAGTATTTTCTTTTCTTTGAGAACAGGATACACCTGCAGGAATCTACACTTCAGCGTTTCTCAAATCTTCCAGGCAAACTTGTTTACTTTTAGAGTCCAGATTTGATCATAATGCACGGGTTCCATTTCGGTAGAGCAAGGTGAGCGCCAAAGCATGATATATTTACACGCATTTTGGATTAGGTCGTTTCGTATCAGCATGTGAGCCTGCCACATACCATCTCTTTAAATGCCAACATGATTTTTACATCGCAATTTAGATTTGTTCGTTTCATGCTTTTATCAACATGTGAGCCTGCCGCATATCATGAGATTCGATAACCCACTTCTTTTAAATGTTTGCATGACTTTCACATTAATTTTGGCTGAGAATGTAGTCATATATTCACTGTTTCGGTACCGGTAATAAGGTGCTGTCACTAGGCATTTTTCCCTGAGTACGAGGAACTTTTTCACTGAACACTTGATGGTCTCTTGACCATTTATAAATTTGATTTTGTTTTGAACTGTGGACTGTATGGTCCTGTATGTGGTCCTGAGCCATGAGGCTGGCCCCAAAACATGCCTGCCCTTTTTCTACCACATTATCGGTAAGCAGTCACAGCTCCTTTGCTTGCATGTAGGCCAATGGCTCCCTTGCTAAGTAACTGTTAGTTTTACCAGGCTGTTGGGGTGCATTGCTGTTTGTGCAGTTAAGCGAAGTTTAAGAAATCGTTTGTGGCATTGCTTTCATGTTGGTATTTCCGCCAGTCCTAACTTAGCTGCCCAAAAGCTCTGTGAATATAAAATCAGGACAACCACAATTCACCACTGACAAGAAGTAGCATGGTGTGCAGCAGACTCCACAGGACACATTAAAGGAACTACGCAAATGCCAGCTGACGCATGTTGGGTATTGTTTAATATGAATGTCTACGCATATATCTTTGAAGATGTTATTTATTTTAAGAGTATATCTCACAATACACCCAGAATACATTTTGTTTTCTAAAATACAGGGAGGACTTCAAACGAACGGACAAAGCATGCAGTATGAAAGTTTAATAGACAACAGCACGGTATCATTTGTAGAAAGCAAATAATGTGTGTAAGGATATAGATACGTCTGCTCTTCAATGTTATGCTGCGTGCATGTGTATAGTCCATTAAAACCATTACTACCACTCAGTGCCACATAATTACAAGCCACATAATTACACTCTACTGAATGCAATATTAACTCCAAACAATACCACACAGTGCCACATAATTACTTGCTACATAATTACACTGCACTTAATGCAACATACACTCCAAATACCACTCAGTGCCACATAATTACACGCCACATAATTACACTCTACTGAATACAACATACACTCCCCATAATACCACTCAGTGCCACATAATTACACGCCACATAATTACACTCTACTCAATGCAACATAAATACACTCCACATAATACCACACAGTGCCATATAATTACACCCTTCATACTTACACTCTACTCAATGCAACATAAATACACTCCACATAACACCACACAGTACCACATAATGATATGCTACATAAATATACTGCACTCAATGCAACATACACGCCAAATACCATTCAGTGCCACATAATTACATGCCACATAATTACACTCTACTGAATGCAACATGCACTCCACACAATACCACTCAGTGCCACATCGTTTTTGCTACATAAGTACAATGCACTCAATGCAACATACACTCCAAATATTACCACCTATTGTCACATAATTACACGCCACATAATTACTCTACTAAATACAGCATACACTCCCCATAATACCACTCAGTGCCACATAATTACACGCCAATTAATTACACTCTACTCAATGCAACATAAATACACTCCACATAATACCACTCAGTGCCATATAATTACATGTCTCATACTTACACTCTACTCAATGCAACATAAATACACTCCACATAATACTACACAGTGCCACATACTTATATGCTACATAATTACACTGCACTTAATGCAACATAACCAAGTATCACTCAGTGCCACATAATTACACACCACATAATTACACTCTAATGAATGCATCATACACTCCACTCAATACCACTCAGTGCCACATAATTATATGCTGCATAATTACACTGCACTCATGCAACATACACTCCAAATAATACCACTCAGTGCCACATAATTACAGGCCACATAATTACACTCTACTGAATGCAACATACACTCCACACAGTACCACTCAGTGCAGGAAAAAGTTGCCAGCAGTGCAAGTACAAAAAAAGTAGAAGACATTTTTTATGTTAAAATCTTTTTGGAATCCGGTTTTTCAGTTGTATATGCCGTCTTCGTTTGTATAAAGGTAACAAAAATGCTTCACATTTTTTAATATAACTTTTCAACATAATGCACAGCAGCCACAATCTCTACAACATAGCCAAAAGTTCAGGCTAAACACATATGGTCCCAAAGGCGAGACCTATTGGCTATGCCAATGCTTGCTTAAATATGCACTTTATTATTTACTTTTTAAATTGATGGTGAAGTCCAAGCATTTGGCAGAAGATTTCACAAAAACACCCATTGTTTGAGCCAAAACTGAATTTCCTGCGTATAGTACGTAACATTCTGTTGTGCTCGGAGCTTGTTGTAGAGATGAATTGACGGTTCACATTATCAGTTTGAGGCAGAACTCCTTTAGTGTCCTTGTGTCATCCACGCTTTTATCTTCAAGCAAATTACTCAGAATAAGACATTGAACGCACACAGTTCACAGTTTGATGCCCAACTCCACAGTGTACCATTAAAACAGGCCTGATGGGTGAAGCTTTCCCTATAAATCAAAGAGAGAGAAGCAAATACAAGGCACTTGACAGTGTAAGATGAAAGTGATTTTTCAAATACTCTTTCCCAACCTGAAGAAGTGATTTTTTAACCATGGAAGCTTGCAAAACGACATTTCTAAGCAACATTAATGTTTTGATTGGTTATTAATTGCAGATAATTACTATTTATATCACACTCGGCTAACATGATGCACATAAAACCATGTCATTCACAGATGACATTCATGGCAATACCAGAGCATTATATGCTGATAAAAGGCAACACGTTCACAGCACTTCCAAGTAAAAAATAAAAATATGGGTTTCAGACTGGAGAAACGAGTTAACCCAGGTGCCATTAGGAATGTTAGAGATCTCGAACAGTGAATTAGAACCATCAGGTTATTTCAATTCAAGAACGAGAACTAATTCGGTGTAGCTGCCCATCTTAAAGCATATGGCCAGCTTGTGGAGTAAACTCTCATGCTCAACAATATCAAAGCCACTGAGAGTCCACGTAGACCAAGCAGGCATATGCTGCTACCATCAGGAGCACACACCAAATACCTGCAAAGTAACAGCTGTTGTACAACATATTGGCAGGAATCCAGAGTTGTAGCTTCAGAGGAAATTGTATTTGTTGTTGTACCCCTGGAGTTGAATATTAATTATGTTGCTAAGTTGGCATTTATTTTTCTGTGAATAGGTTGAGATTTTTGCAATAGAGATGAAACTTGCACTGTCTTAACATGAAATGGCAACTAGTCCTATGAAAGAGATTCATTGTTAATTTTTAGGCAATTTCAGTGGCTGAATCAAGCATACGCTGTATTTGTTTATCAGGATTAGTATCATCAGTAATAAGTATTGTTTGCCAGCTGCCATAACTTCTAGTAAGGGGATTAAAATGTCTGAAAAAGGTTGGCACAAGGATGATGCGAGGAGATATAATATGAATTGGAGTCCCCTCATTTACTTCTGTGAGGTGAGATTTGAAGTTGTTTTTTTCCAAAATGTCGATATAATATGAATTGGAGTGCCCTCATTTACTTCTGTGAGGTGAGATTTGAAGTTGTTTTTTTCCAAAATGTCGATATCCGCCTCCATGGAGCAATGGAGGAGTATGTTAGTTCAGTCTTAGACCATAACAAATAGCAAAAATGAGTAGTTAGTCGTGGTAGAGAGCTCTGCTCTGAAGTAGTTTGTGTTACTTCTTTCTGTGTAAGTTTCCCTGGGCTCTGAAGATGGACTGATCAGCTGGACGCTGTGAGTTTTTCCATATTGATTCAAGTGTCCTCATTCTCCATTTAGTTTCGTTGAGAAGCCTTGAATACTGAGGCTTCAAACCTACATGAGCTTTTGAGCTGATGTCTCATTTACAGCAATTGTCCATATGAAGTTTTTTCAGAGGCCACATGTTGACTTTGAATCCTTTTATCAGAGACATGGGTTGAGTGAGAAGATAGGGATATAATTGTGGATCAGTGAAAGAATGAGATTAAATTAGACAAGTGTAGGTGCGGAACAGAAAAAAAGGTTATTAATGGATCACTCAAGAGGATCCACTTATCACTGTTCTTCTTTTAAATATAGTGCTTGAAATGACCATTCTTTGTGTGGTATTCCCCCAGATTTTTGTCTTCTTTAAGTGAACCTGTTTTTGTTGGCCATAGGACTCGGCACATTTTGCTTATGCGTTCCCTTTTAATATTGGCACCTAATTGGCACAAGTAATAAACCTATAAGGGCCTAGTATATGGTACTGCATGTAGGTAGGGCCTGTAAATTAAAAGCTTCAAGTCAGCTCCAGTACTCATTGTACCATGTGTATGTTTAGATATATATATCTGAATAACATAACATAACATAACATATATATATATATATATATATATATATATATATGTTATGTTATGTTATTCAGATTTTTTGATAGCGCACGGCTGCCCCAGCAAAGGGGCGTCCCGGCGCTTAGGACAGGCAAAAGCACAACACAACAAAACATCAGGAAGCATGGAAACAGAAATCAAAGAACCTAAGATACAGAAGGGGACAAGTGAGTTTTTATAGCTCTCCTGAACTCCAGCAGATTATCCAGTGCCCAAATTTGATATGGAAGCGAGTTCCAAAGCTTAGCAGCTAGAACTCGAAAGGAGCGTCCCCCCGCTCGGCAAAGCTTAAATCGCGGAACCACAACTAGGTTTTGGCCCAAAGACCTAAGAGCCCGTGATGGTGCATAAGGGATGAGCAAATTCTCCAATATTTGGGGGGAAGATTGTTTAAGAATCTTAAAGGACAAGCACAAGATTTTAAACTCAATCCGCTGTGTCATAGGCAGCCAATGAAGTGACCGTATGGTCTCCCTCACAGAGCAAAACCTCGGAAGGCCGACCAAGGCTCTAGCGGCAGCGTTTTGAATGCGCTGCAGCCTGGAGATTACCGCCTGGTTGGCCCCCAGCAGAAGCGAACTGGCATAGTCAAGCCGAGATAGAATAGTGGCCTGCAAGACCAGCTGCCTAGTGGGGGCATCAAAAAATTTCAAAATAGATCTAAGCCCTCGCAAGATTCCAAAACAAGTGGCTGCCACTTTTTTAGCATGATTATCGAAGCTAAGAGCAGAGTCCAGCCACACACCCAGATTTTTTACCTCCGTCACCACAGTTGGAGTAACACCCAACTCCGAAGGCCACCATTCGTCACCCCAAAGGCTGCTCTCTTTACCCAGGATCAACACCTCGGTCTTCTTAGCGTTCAGCTGGAGACAGTTGTCTGTCATCCAGCCTGCCACTGCCAAGAGTGCAGCCCGGAACTTAGGGGCTTCGAGGCCAGCACTACCACTCAGTGTCACCGCCAGCTGCGTATCGTCAGCGTAAGAGACAATATTTATGTCCCAACGCTTTGCGACCGCAGCCAGCGGTTGCACATACAGATTGAACAGAGTGGGGCTCAGTGCCGACCCCTGAGGCACACCTTGTTCGAGAGCATGGAATTTGGACTCAAAGGGCGGGATCGCTACCCTAAATGAACGGTCAGCTAGAAATGACCGAAACCAGTCTAGAGCAGCGCCGGAGACACCAGCCTGTTCCAGACGATGCATCAAGATCAAGTGTGAAACCGTATCGAACGCGGCACTGAGGTCAAGTAACACCAGTGCAGCAGTCCGACCGGAGTCCAACACTGACCGCAGATGTTCAATCATGGATAGCAGCGCCGTCTCGGTGCTGTGACCGGTCCGAAAACCATTCTGGGTAGGAGCTAGGATTTCGGCCCTATGGAGGTGCTCCGACAGCAGGCCGTTGACATGGGCCTCTGCTACCTTTGTTGCCCAAGGCAGCAAGGAGATGGGACGACAGTTCTCCAATTTGTCCGGGTCTAACTATGTGTGTGTGTGTTTATATTATATATAAGTGCAACATAGAAAACATAATAACATATCAACTGCAAACCAATAAATTACTAAATTAATTAAATATAAAAAAGAATTACATTTAAAAAGACATTTACTAAATATATTATGAAAATATTATAAATCTATACACACACACGTATATATTACCTACTGGCGGTCGCCAGTTGGTATTTATAGTTAGGACCTAATTTCCATAGGAAAAGCGTTTTTGATTTGCCAATATCTTTGGCGCCGGTTGGCGAATCTTCACGAAAGTTTACAAACTAATGGGGCTCTCCTGTCAGCTCCTCTCTTGAAAGTTTTTGGGTGGTTCGTCAGTTCGGGGGCTGTGAAAAAAGGGGGGTCCCTAATCAAGAGTGCAAGACAGGCCTATAAGAGTGCAGAAGCAGAGCGGAAGCAAGAATTGAGAAAGCAGGCCTGGACAGACTTAGAGAAAGCGAGTGCTCTCAAAGACTCTAGAAGTTTTAGGGAGGTTATAAACCGCCCCTTATTTTAAGAGGACACAGGGGGAATGGTTTAATTAATACCTGAGAAAGAGTGGGAATTGCACTTCACAAACATCTTTAACCCAAAGAGTATCAGTAGTCAGGACATAATCCCTGACGTTCCATTTAATCAAGCCACTGCACACAATTTGAGCTCTTCCATAGCAGTGCGCGAGGTCGCAGATGCCCTTAAAAAAGGCATACAACTCAAAGCTGCAGGGCTGATGGGGTACTCCTTGATTTATTTAAAATTAACATTCAACTTTGGGCACCCCTCTTGACAAATGTTTTCAGAGCGGCCATACGTGGCCCAATCCCTACTTAATGGAAGGAGGCCATAGTGGTACCCGTGTATAAAAAAGGTAACAAGGATGACCCGGCCTGTTACAGGCCCATCTCCTTGATTGATGTTACAGTGAAGGTGATGGGAAGGGTCATCCTGGCGCATCTGGAAACATGGGAAGATTCATCTGGGCTCATGTTCCAAACCTAATATGGATTCAGAAGGGGTATGGGAACAAATGAACAATGTCTCAACCTGACCCTGATCATGGGCAAGTACATGGAGGCAGGGAAGGTGTCAATCCACCGTGCCGTCTTGGACTTGTCCAGCGCGTTTGATACAGTTAACGGGAAAATTGTGGTCAATGATGGGAGAAATGGGTTTTGAGGTGCCCCTAGTTACCCTCCTCCATAGGCTGCATGCATCCACCTCGGTAGCCATACGTTTTGGCCCAGGAGGTGAGAGGACATGTCCCATCGTTTCCGCAGAGGGAGTACGACAAGGGTGCATATTGGCACCCTTTCTTTTCCTTGTGTATACCAATGGTCTGGAAACAGCCTTCAGAGAACAGAATTTAGACTTCCCGAAAATCGGGGGAAAACCGATACCGCTGTTGTGATATGCGGAGAACACGGTTTTAATGGTTTTAACCGCAAATAGTTTGCAGAAGTCCCTGAATACCTTTACTGATTTTATGTTAGACTTGGACCTAAAAGTTAATTTCACAAAATCTTATATTATGGTTTGCGGTCCTCGCCACACTAAATAAAGGACCTTTATTCTAAAGGGCAAGCAAATTGAGAAGGTCTCTAATTTTCACTATCTGAGGAATGTTTATAATAATAAAGTCAATTGGGACCCACTTATTACGTCAAGGGTGATGAGCACCAACCGTACTGTGGAAGCCTTTTCCGTTTTGCACGTAAGTTAGGCCATAAACCTGTAGCAGAAATGATCACCCTATACAAAGCAAAATGCTTGTCTATTGCTACCTACGGGGTGGAGTATGGGGAGTTGCAAATATTAGAAAACAAGTTCATAAAAAGATTGTTGATGATCCCAAATGTGCTCCCACAGTATTCTGCCATTCTGAGGTAGGGCTGGGCTTTATTGAAGATCTGATTCACAATGCCCCTCTGATTCTGTGGGCCAAAGTCTGGCAGTCGGAAGACTTAAAACTCACAAGGGCGATTATCAAGGATTGCATGGCCTTGGATAATGCCAAGGCCATCCCCAGGCTTAGATATGTGAAAGGTAAATTTAACGAAATAGGCCTAGGACATTATTATGATAATCCTTGTTGTATTGACAGAAACATGAAATCGATTATGCCTACTTTGCAGAGCTTGATGACCTTGATGACCCAGGTGTGCACCCTCATACAGACCGGCACCTTTCTCACCATCTACAATTTTACCTGTCTTTTACCATGAATTCGCACTATCAATTTTTATTGACTAGGTTTTGGCTTTGCACATTGCACTTTTTGGTGGCCTTCCCTAAACAGGTCGGCGGGTGCAATAATCTTACTCCTTGCCCCTGTGATGGCACAACCCACCAAAGCACTTTTTTCTCTTTTGTGCATTGTACAATGAGTCAAGGTTACGGTTCCTTACCCCTTTTTTAAGAAAAGCCCGTCCTCGCAATTTCCAGGAAGGCTTCAATCTCCTGTGTTCACTGTCCTCTGAAGCTATTTGCTCTGCAGTATTCCATTTTATCAGAACTGCATTTTTAATAAGGCAATTATATGAATTGTAAATGAAATGGTTGTTTGACCTTTTAGCAATCTGATTTTTAACTTTTTGAACTAGAAAACTTTTTAGGGTTTTTGAGTCAAATGATATATGTATGAATGTTACACTTTTATGGTCAATTTTGGTGCATGTTTGCAGCTCCCCTTGTCCAAAAGCAATGCTGGCTCCCGCAGGAGGCAGGGTGTCAGCTGGGACCCCCTGTGCTTTGGGGATCCTCACGGTCCCCAACATGAGGCCAGGCCTTGGGGGATGGGGTCCCCAGGGCCAAATGTGGTCAAGGGAAGGGGGGCACGTGGCCCCCCACGCGTAAAGTTTGAATATATGTCTGCTTGGTCTACGTGGCCTCTCAGTGGCTTTGATACTGTTGAGCATGAGTGTTTCCTCCACAAGCTGGCCATATGCTTGAAGATGAACAGCTGCACTGAACTGGTTCTCATTCTTGATTTGAAATAACCAAATGGTTCTAATTCACTATTCGAAAACTCAAACATTCTTAATGGCACATGGGGTAATCCGTGTCTACAGTCTGTTACCCACAATTTTATTTTTTACTTGAAAGTGCTGAAAATGTGATGCCTTTTATTGGTACTGACATGAATGTAATCCGTGAATGACATCGGTTTATGTGCAGCATGTTAGCCAAGTGTGATATAAATAGTAATTATCTGCAATTAATAACCAATCAAAACATTAATGTTGCTTAGAAAATGTCGTTTTGCAAGCTTCAATGATAAAAAAAATTACTTCTTCAGGTTGGGAATCTCTTTCTTTGATTTATAGGGAAAGCTTCACCCATCAGACCTTTTTTAATGTTACAATGTGGAGTTGGGCATCAAATTGTGAATAGTGTACGTTAAATGTCTTTTCCTCAAAAATGTCCTTGAAGACAAAAGCGTGGATGACATAAAGACACCAAAGGAGTTGTTCCTCAACCTGATAATGTGAACCGTCGATTTGTCTCTACAGCAAACTCCGAGCACAACAGAATGTTACCTACTATACACAGGGAAAGCCAACCTTACAAATTCAGCTTTGGCTCAAGCAATGGGTGTTTTGTGAAACCTTCTGCCAAATGCTTGGACTTCACCATCAATTAAAAAAAAAATAATAATGTGCATATTTCAAGCTTCTTTTAATGGGTGATTGTCATCATAAGATTATTCAAAGAATAAAGTTTTTGGCCTGCAGCATTTAAAAAAAATCCAGTGTCTTATTGTTTTGATGTAGTGAAAAAGTGGGGGAATCAGCTGTACTGCTATGCCAATTTTAGTTAAGATTTGAGCCAGTGGTGGCTCCTCCAGGGGGAGGAGTGGCTTACATTCCCTAAGTGCACAGGACTGTTTGGCTGGTCCTCTTGGGCCGGCCAAACATTCCTGCTCACTTTGCATCTTCTCCACCAGCCTACATTATACAGCCTGCTGAGGAAAATGCCCAGCCTCCCATTCCCTGTTTAAGCATTGAACTATGGCGCTCAGCCCAATCACAACGCTGCATTGCAGTGTTGTAATTGGCTCAGGGGAGCTTGGGAGCCCGGGTGTTTTCTGCTGCCTGCAGGGACTCCAGGAAGAAGGAAGATGGTGGAGGTCGGAGGAGAGGTGGCGGCCGGCTGCAACAGGTAATTGTTTTTTTTCTTTCTTTTTTGTCATACCCCCTTTCACCCTCCCCCATGCTACCCTCTCCCGTAAAGTAAAAAAAAACATGTAGGAGGCAAAATCCCAGGGGATGGGGTCCCGGAGCCTTGGGAGGGGTGCTGCGCAGCCCTCTTCCCATTTAAAATAAATAAATGGCTCAGGCCCTGGGAGATGGGGTCCTCAGGGTCCAAACAAAATGAAGAGAAGGGGGGCCACACAGCCCCACTCCTAAAAAAAGAAAGAGAACAGAGAAGCCGGCATCTCGTTGGAGCACCCGCCCCTCCATGCACCACTGTGCAAGCGCGCCTCCTGGTGCGTTCTGGGTTGGGGAATTGAGTCCCCTTGAATCTTACGGGTCCTTAGGGGCCAACTAGCCCACCAGGTACTTCCTGTAAGCCCCACACAGTGGGATTGCTGAGAGGTGGTCCAAGGCCACGCCCCTTTTTACACCACTCTGCAAACGGGCCTCTTGGCACATTGCTGGTGGGGCGATGAGGTCCTCTTGTGTCCTGAGGACCTCAGGAATAAGGTGGACTTCATCCCCCAAGCAGCAGTGTGCCAGGAGGTGCGTTTGCAGATTGGTGTATTAAGGGGCGTGGCCTCGGACCACTCTCAGCAATCCAGCTGTGTGGGGCTTACTAGAGATAGCAGGAGGGCCAGTTGGCACCCAGGAACCCTCAGGAGGCAAGGGGACTTCCTCCCCAACCAAGAGTGCGCCAGGTGGTGCGTTTCCAGGGTGGTGGAGAAAGGGGGTGTGGCATGTGTCCACGTCACAGCAATCCCACTAGCTGGGGCTAACTGGAGGTGTCAGGTAGGCTAGACGGCCCCTAAAGAACCCCAGCAGCAAAGAGGACTTTAACCCCCATCCAAGATCGTGCCAGGGAGCGCCTTTGCAGAGTGGTGGGCAAAGGGGGTATGGCCTTCTTTGAGAACTTACCAATGCTGCTGTGTGGGACTTACTGGCGGTACTAGGAGGGGTAGTTGGCCCCCAAGGTTGTCCTTGGGGGTCAATTACCCCTCCTGTTACCTCCAGTAAGTCCCACACAGTGCTATTGCTAAGAGGTCTTCAGCTCCACTTTCTCCACCACTCTGCAAACGCGCCTCCTGGCACACTACAGGTTGAGGGATGAAGACCACTTTACTCCTGAGGGACTTTGGGGGCTAAGAAGCCCTCCTGGTACCTCCTGTAAGTCCTATGCAGCGCAATTCCAGAGCGCTGGTTTGGGCACTTCCCCTTTCACCACCTTTCTGCAAACATGATTGCTAGTTAAAAAAAACCCATAGAAATTCACTGAAAAAAAAACACAGGTTTCAGGAACGTTATAATTAGCATTTGAAAAACCTTAGAAATTCACTGAAAAACCCAGCGGTTCCAGGGACATTATAGTTAACAATTAGCATTTTAAAAACCTTTGAAATTCACAGAAAAAACACAAGTTTCACGGACGTTATAGTTAGGTTGACATTTCTCTTGTACAAAAGCAGAGAAATTCAGCCGTTATAGTTAGCTGAGCTATCTCTAACTCGCGCCCCCACAATGCACTGCTGATGACGTCACATATTACATCACTCATGACATGGTCTCTGACATCACTGATGACATCTCAAATGACATCACTGATGACATTATCCAGTGACTGTGTGTTTCTGAAAAGTTTAAGTGTGTTTTATTACCTACTGGCGGTAGCCAGTAGGTAGTTATAGTTAGGAACAAATCGTTTTTTGATTTGCCAACATCTTTGGCACCGTTTGGCGAATCTTCGCAAAATTTTCAAAACTGATGGTTCACTCAGATCAGCTCTTGTCTTGAAAGGTTGGGGGCGATTCATCAAGCGGGGGCCGAGAAAAAAGGGGAATCCCAAAACGCATTTTCTCCATGTTAATTTCCATAGGAAATTTAGACAAAGCTACAGCTTGAACTGCTGAACGGAATGACACTAAACTTGGCAAAAAGTTAGGTCTTGGTCAAGAAAGCATGCTTTTTTAAAATGGTGTAAATCTGTTTGGTAGTTCCAGAGAAATAAATTTTTTTTATATATCTGAGCACCGAGGAGGATTCACGACTCCTCCTGGGCACGAGCTTCACTCTGATTGGCTGTTGATAGAAATGGGAGTTCTGGTTGGCTAGGGCTTGCGCCTAAGCAAGGTAGAAACCACCAATCTAGTCAGGGCAAGGGAGTTACACACTCGAGATAACCCCTGCTCACCTCCTTGATAGCTTGGCACGAGCAATCAGGTTTATCCCAGAGGCAACGTGTAAAGCGCTTGCGCAACACACACACAGCAGCAACATACTATGCACACCACAAAAACAACTCCACACAAGGTTATATGTAAAATAGCCTTTGTTTTGTCATAAATACATTAGAATAGTAATCACACAATATACACTGTGCACGCTGGCACTAGGCAATATTTACTGGGTATTATATACACATGACAGGGCCAATTGGGCCACTGTCAGAACCATCACCAGCACAAATAATAAATGTAGAACACAACCAGTAATGACTGGCAATAGACCGTACTCAGCATTATATCCTGTAACATAAATCATAGTATGCAATCAGCATTATATCAGGCGTTATGCACCAACCTCATAAGCCTAAACATATTAGACCATAACCTCCTAATCATAAATCACATTAGAGGCAAAAATCACAGTAGAAAATAACCTTACAAGCATAAACCACAGTATGCAAATAACTTCATAATCATAAACCCCATTATGTAAATAACCGCATAGCATAAATCAGGGGGCATAAATCACATTTCCTGCGCACCACATAAATCACATTTAGGGCCTGGAACCCTATCAACCTAACACAGTCCCCCTGGCCAACTAGCCTTCTTAGAGGGCTCAAATGCCCTATGTCCATAATGTCAGGGCTTGGGCTGCCAATGCAGCAACGTCAAAAGTTTGCCATTGTGCTGGCACCACGGTGCCTTCGGGGTCCCCACTGGGACTCCTGAAAAGGCTCTGGCCTAAACATTGCAGCTGCTGCTAATTGCCATGCAGCTGTGAGGGAAATTAGGCACTGGCACGGACTGTGCCCTCAGAGCCCGACTGGGATTCTATAAAACAAATGTGGCCAAATGGGCACGGGCACCCTGAGTGCCTGGAGCCCTTGGATGCTCTCGAGGGCCCTGCTCTTGGGAGCATCCAAGGGCTCCAGGCACTGACAATGTGCCACGGGGGAGCTCCACCATGGGACTCCCAACATAGTTTGCCCCAGGGAAATGGCGCTGGCACCACCTGGCCGTGAGTCCCCCACTGGGACTCTTAAAGGAAATCAAATGGGCCCACTGTTGCAGCTGCCCACTGTCAGGCGGGGTAGCTGAGGGAAATGCCTTGGCGCTATGGCGCCCTGGGAACCCTCAATCGGTCCCAACCATTCAGAAGAGAAGCCCCACTCACTGGGACTTGGCAGGCTCTCCTCCCGCTGGGCTCTGCTGCTCTCTGCACATGTAGGACCCTTCTGAGGCTGCTCGGCCACCGCAGCACGCCAGATTTCCTACAGGCAACACCATGGGTCTCTTCCATACTCACAGGAGCCCCATCTCGACCGGCACCACATGCAGGGCTCACACCTCGGTTGCGGGAGCCCTGCCTCCCAGACTCCTCCAAGATTTCTGCACGGTGCGAGGTCCTGCCCATAATGAGGCAGCTCCGCCTGACTTCTGGGTCACGCTGACAGCGGTCGGACAGTTCACTTTCTCTTCAGCCAGGCCGCGGCGGTGATTCTTTTTTTTCCAGCGCCACAGTGCGGGGTGGGCACCTGCCACAGAATAATCACATAAGCGGGGTTGGCACTCACCGGTAAATCAAATAAAAAGTGGGGTGGGCACCCACTGTAAAGCATGAATGCGGGGGAATCCCCACATCGGGATTCCCTCTGTGGAGGATGCAGCTCAGCGCTGCTAGGCACCAGGGTTCCCCCCTGGAAATGGAAATATAGTGCTCACAGGGCGCAGGGAAAATAAAGATGTCTTCAAAGGTCCATGGGGCATAGCTGGGCCCAGGGAGGCAAGCAAACAGGGCCCTCCAGCAGGTAAGCCCCCATGGTGGTTCCTCCTCTGCCTCAGCAGCAGCAAGCCCCAGCAAGTCAGGAACAGCACAAAAACATGGGGTCACAGCCCCAAACTTATACACCGTTTCTCCTTTGTCTGCAGTGCAGGGCTTGGGGGAAGCAGATGCAACTTAATCAGGGAGGAATTGGAGCACTTTATTTACCAGGCTCCTCTTCCCCTTTGTCAGGTGGGGTATAGGTGATCAGACACACCACTGGGGCGTAGCCAGCATTGTACAGGCTGGGCACAGACCTATTCAGGGACAGGGGATTACTCCTCCCACTACTCCCAATGCAAATGTCCCATTCAGCCTAATGCTGACTCACTCTGCCCTTCCTGGAGCCACACACACCTCCCAGTCCCTGTCACTCAAAAGCCAGAAATGCAATTCACATCAGGCAGGCAGGTCCATAGCACAAATAAATGCCAACTTCTAAAAGTGGCATTTCTAAAATAGTTATAATAAATCTGCGCACACCATCTCGCAGCATTTATTATGACCATTTCAAATATACTAAACTTGACCATGCTGTTCCTCTGATATCAGGAATTACCACTGAAAAACATATCAGGGAATCCCGATGCATTCCTATGTGAGGGCAGCCCCACAGTAGTGAGAAACCAAAATGGCTGTTTGTCACTACCAGGACATGTCACACACTTAAGGTACATGTCCTATCTTATACCTACAATGAACCCTCCCCATAGGGCTAGCTTGGGCCTACCTTAGGGGTGACTGTCATGCAGGAAAAGGGGGATCACAGACATGGCACACACTTTAGGTGCCACCTTACAGCGGCAGTGACACTGCACGCACAGGCCCTGCGATGACAGAGGCCTAAGATAGGTTTGCAAAGCTACTTTGGTGGGTGGCGCAATCAGCACTGCAAGCCCACCAGTAGTATTTAATTTGCCAGCCCTGGGTATATGAGATACCACTTTACAAGGGACTGACGGGCAAATTAAATATGCCAAGCAGGTGTAGACCAATCTTATCAAATGTATCACAGAGAGCGGAAGCAATTTACACTGGACAGCAGTGCTAAAGTGCCCAGAGGCCTAAAACCACCAACACCATGTCAGAGAAAAGGCTAGGAGAAAGGCAAAAAGTTCAGGGATGACCCTGCAAATAGGGCAAAGTCCTGCAGCTGTCAACACTCCAAACCAGGACATTTAATTTACTTATAAGTCCCTATTAAAGTGATACTACATGTACTCTGGGTCGGTAAATTAAATGCTACTAGTGGGCCTGCAGCACATGTAGTATCATCCACTTAAGTAGCCTTGCAGACCTTTCTCAGGCCTGACATTGCAGCCTGTATGTGTGTAGTTTTAAACTTAGAATATATGAGAGGGACCCCTTGGTGTTATCAAGGGAAATGAGGTACAAACCTTAATATAAAGAAATTCCCTTGACCAAAAGACAATGTGATAACAAGTAGTCAAACAAACACTTTTAAAAAAAAGAAAACCAATTTCTGTTTCATGTGATACAATTGAACAGTTGGTACATTTATTCAAAAAGTATTAAAAACACAAGTTGATTATTAAACCACAATTATACATAAAAAACGAATCCTGTTATCCTCCTAATAAAAACACAATGATTCTCCTCACCCCTATGACTAATATCATGCGGTGAGAGAGATTCTTTTTGGACAAATAAATAAACAGCATAAACAGAAGAGACAATATAATAGTGTGACATAACCCCTTGTCAAGTACACATGCACATTCAAATGAAAGTTGAACACCTCCTGCTTGATGTATCTGTTACATTAACATTCCACTGGGATTTGTGTGTCCTTGAATTGTGCCAGACCCTGCGTCGACGCGTTTCAATGGTATTTCTGATTAGACACCCATATTTTTCAAGACTCAAATACTTAATTGTCTCCTTTTCCTATTTTTTTTAAAAAACTGTTCTTTGTGTTCCTTCGTTGGTATGACTGAATTTTGCTGGATTTTGAGGTGCCTTCTCTAACCCTGTTCTTATGAACAGGGTTCATGTGCAGGGTGAGGTGCGGTGACGACGTAAAGGTGGAACATTTACCTGCAAACGAAAAGGTGCAGTGATTTCAAAACACGATGGCCAATTAGGAAAAACCGTCTTCAGAACGCCGACGTAAGAAGCAGCTGTTCCTTTATAATTTTTACTGTGAACATATGGAAGTAAAACCGACAGCTTGTATCGGGCGCTAACCGGAGACAGGATAAGATTAGCGTCACCTGACCAGGAAAGAACAAACAAAAAATAAAGAAAAACTCGGCACAATAGAAACAGTTATCTGTCGCCAGCTACAGATGATTCACAGAATAAGAAACAGCGAAATAAAATCATAAGAACAGGGTTAGAGAAGGCACCTCAAAATCCGGCCAAATTCAGCCATACCAACGAAGAAACACAAAGAACAGTTTTTTAAGAAAAAATAAGAAAAGGAGACAATTAAGTATTTGAGTCTTGAAAAAGATGGGTGTATAATCAGAAATACCATCGAAAGGCGTCGACACAGGGTCTGGCACAAATCAAGGACACACCAATTCCAGTGGAATGTTAATGTAACAGATACATCAAGCAGGAGGTGTTCAAATTTCCTTTGAATGTGCATGTGTACTTGACAAGGGGTTATGTCACACTATTATATTATCTCTTCTGTTTATGCTGGTCAAACTAGCAATTGTTTATTTATTTGCCCAAAAAGAATCTCTCTCACCACATGATATTAGTCATAGGGGTGAGAAGAATCATTGTGTTTTTATTAGGAGGATAATGGGATTCGTTTTTTTATGTATAATTGTGGTTTAATAATCAACTTGTGTTTTTAATACTTTTTGAATAAATGTACCAACTGATCAATTGTATCACATGAAACATAAATAGTTTTTCTTTTTTTAAAAAGTGTTTGTTTGACTACTTGTTATCACATTGTATTTTGGTCAAGAGAATTTCTTGTAGTTTTAAACTGCCATTTCAACCTCGCAAAATGAACTTTTGTCCAAGCCCAAACCTTCCTTTTTAATACACTTAAGTCACCCTTTAAGGTAGGCACTAAACAGTGATAGACTTTCAAAAAGTAGAACATGTACTTTTACGTTTTAAATGCCCTGATATGGAAAACTCTTAAAATCATTTTGCACTATTACAACGACCACCTCTCCTAAAGGATAACATTGAAGTTACCTTATTACAATTGATAAGGATATCTTTCAAATGGGAGCAGGTAAATAGTTCATGTTTTGTGTCACATGAATTGTAATGAAAAATCATCTTTCATGGTAAAGTCATATTTGTAATAAAAATATGTAAATGATACTTTTAGAAAGTTGGCATTATCCGGCTTCAGCCATTTTGTAATTACCTTTGGGTCACAGCGTAGTTGGCAGTTGGTCTTTGTGTGTTCACCCTATACAACCATATACAACAGAAAGCTTAGGCGTGCCTGGTACGGCCATAACTGGTTGGATTGGCAGGCGGAACTAGCTATAGCCAAACTTACACTTGAATAGGCTGTAGCCTACATTCGAACAAAGGATTACATAACCCACATAGTTAGTGGGGAGTCAGGGTAGGGTGGGCAAGAAACCTAAGCACTTCAAATGTAATCCTCTAAAGGTTTCTCCCACTCCAAAGAAGGCACCAGGCATAAATACTGGACCGTTGAAACCAATTCTTCAGTACACTTCTGGACCTCTGGAAGACTCTGCCAGGAAGAAGGACTGCTGTGCTGCTCAAGGACTGTCACTCTTCTGCACTGCTGTCCTAAAGCCTGGCTGTCCTGCTGTGCTGACCTGCTGCCGCATTGCCTGGGTGAGAAAGACTGGACCTACACTCAGGACCACCAGAGTGACTCAAAGGGCTAGTCTGTTGAATCCAGCACCTGGACTCTGCAACTGTGAGTTCTACCCTGTCAAGTGGTGCCACCACAGACTTGGACCTTTGGAAGTGGGCCTGAAGGTGCTCTGCCAGCCCATCTGTGAATCCAGCAAAACAGACACATCTCCTTTGCTACACGGCACAACCCCGAGTAGAACCAATGCATTGCTTCTTTTCAAAGGACTCTTCTAGCGCAACAACTTCACAACAACCTTGCAGCCCGCAGCCTCATTGGAACCACTGTTATGCGATGCATTCCTGACACAGGCCCTCGCCCTCGAACCAGCTGGTGTGCAACACATCTTCAACACAAGACTTCATATTGCAAGCCCCGCTCATCGACAGTCTCCCTGACAACAATGAGGGCACCGCATTACAGCCTCATAAGTCCTCAGAACTGATGCTGAGTGATGCAACCGTGCATCTCCTCAGCTACATGACGCATCCTCGTAGTGGAACCTTGCAACACTCCACAACCAAGTGTAGCGGGCGTAACTGGGTCCATGTAGCTGCCCATACTCTAACAGGGTCAGCCTGAAATTGTGACTTTTCCCTGGTCTGGCATGACTGGATAGCCACAGTTGGCATTTGTGCTTTTTGGCACTACATTCAATGAAATCTTTAAAACTGTATATCTCCGGTTGTACTGTTTGGATTTTTATCCTTTTGATCATGTTTTATTTATTAAAATGTACTTGATTTTCTACATTGGAGTGGAATTTTGGTGTTTGGTGTTTTCATGTTGTCACTGTTTGAAGTGTTGCACAACTGCTTTATACATTACCTCTAAGTTAAGCCTGACTGCTCTATGTCAAGCTGCCAGAGGGTTAGGCACAGATTAATTTAAGGGTTTGTTTGTGACTTCATGACACGGATTGAGGTTCCTGCTTGAGTAGGGTTTCACAGTTTTGACAGGTTGGTTTCTAATTTTTGCAGTATTGTAAAAGGTTTTTACAATGTCAGAGGTCTTCCACTGCTGGGAGTTCCAGAAAGATAGGACGGGGCCTAAAAATGTAGGAGCTAACTGAGTGTAATTTGAAGTTCTGGTTTTCAGTTTGAAAACCTATCTTCTCCTAAGGTTTTTAGAACTACCAGAGATTTTGAAGGCAGTTGACAAGAATGCTTGGTTTTGCATGTGAGAACAGGAAGTTTTTATTTATTTCTGGTTTCAACTGAGAGTCAATTTAAGTCACAATACACTGTGGGCACAAGATAACATTTAACAGCTCTAGAAATTAGCCTTGTGGCAGAGTTCATCAGATGTCAGGGGAGCCACAATAGACTCATGGGTGCCTGTGAAAATAGAGTTACAACAATCCAACCATGCAATGTCTAGACTTTGTACACCAATGCAAAAATATTTAAGTTGAAGTATTGATTTTCATTTTTTCAATTGTAGATGAGTTGATCTTGCACATTTTACTGTGCAAGAACATGAAGAGCTGTGGACCTAACCTGATGCTGAAACATTTAACCTCAAAATGGAGGGTAGGAAAAAAGTCAACAGAATGTAGTTATGATAACCAGCTGAGGTAGATATGGATTCATGGTGGTGATAAAGTAGGGTAATTTAGTTCTTGTCAGGCTTTAGCTTATGAATATTCTTTGCCTCCAGTTGTGAAGATAGGATATCCAGATTTAGACAACTAACACCATCCTATGACAAGATTTTGAGATAATTATGGTTGGCGTTAGCATTTTGTTGGATTCTGACTCCCATATTTTCTAAAAACGTCTCTCAGAGGCTCCATTAAAAAAACTATAGCTGGTACAAGACATAGTTACTGGTCTCAAGTAAAGGTTCCTAGCCTGAGTAGTTGTTTGTGGTCTGCCAAGAATGATCTGGATCCATTGAGAACCCAGTGGCAGCTGGTGACCTATAAAAGTTGTGGACATAATCTTTGGCTTGAATTCCAGTGAGCCTAAAATCTGCTTAGAAGGTTTGTGGGTAAAGGGGGGGGGGGTTCACGCACACTTGTTTGCAGTCAGTTGTTCTATGTAACTCATTCTCACTCAGTCTTGTTAACTTACTCCATTTACACCTTTACTCTCTTTTACTTACTCTGGCTCACTCAGTTTCACGGGTTCCCCCAGCCTCATTCATTGTTACTCACTCCCACTTATTGTGACCCACTCCGTGTCCCTCATTCTCACTCATTCCCACTCATTCTGACTTATTCAGTCTCACTTATTTTGAATCACTTAGTCCCACTCATTCTGACTCACTCAGTTCCATTCACTAAGTCTCATTCAGACTCACTCAATCCCTCAATCAATCCCACTCTGATTCACTCCATCCCACTCTAATTCACCCAGTCCCACTTATTCTGATTCACTCAGTCTCACTCATTCACGTACTCTGATTCATTAAGTATCTCTTTGATTCTCTGAGTCTCATTCTGGTTCTGACTCATTTTAACTTTTTCTCAATCAGTCGCCCTCATTCTCAGTTACTCCAACTTACTCACTCATTCTCACTCAATCAACCTCACTCTGCATTCACCTTTCCTAACAATGACGCGCAACCACGTGACATGGTCACTCCAAACATTCACTCACTCACTCTGTAGAGAATGCGCTTTCCAAATGCAGTCACAAAAGACTCCCAGCCAGTGAATGAGCACTTTATAAAGCACACATAATGCTACCTAACCAAACATGACCTAATTTAGCCTAACTGTAAGAACTGCTCAGGACACGAAGTGGGTTGTGGAAGAAGGTTTAATCCAAGAGAAGACAGCTTAGACATCCACCTGCTAAGAAAACATCGGTACACGCCAACCGCTGCTACAGATTCCCCAACCAAGGAATCCACCCAACATTCCTATTCCAAATTCCAATAACTAGAACACTACACACCTTCCCCTATTTGAAAAAAAACAACAACAAAAAACTAAGGAACTATATACAAATGGTAGTGAACATATAATGCATAGAAGGTAAAATCACAATAACAAATTAAAACTGAACAAAATCTTTCAGCTTCATGGGTAAATGCTTAGCACATGAACCTTTCCTCACTTCAACCACATATTCTTCAGCCTCATGTCGATTAATACATTGTTCTGTTTGACTAAATAAACCAATGGTTGGAACAGAACCCTGCTCAACAACTGGACTGCTACCACAAACATCCGATTCACCAATATCCAGAACATTTAAACCATCATGCATGTCCAAAAAACTAGCACACCAATCATAATCCTCATTAGGCTTTGAGACTTCAGGTGATTTATTGCTAATACAAGTATGTGTTTTCTTCTTTTCTGGAAATTCTCACACAGAAATATGTCTAAAATTACATATTTTACCACCTTCTACTCTCACAGCCTTACTAAAAACCTTGACTACTCTTACAGGATCATACCACTTAGACCACTTATTGTATAATAATCCACCCAATTTAACATGGACCATGTCCCCTACTCTCAATTTCGACTCCTTTAACCGATGCTTAGAAGTATCATCCCTCATCTTCTCCTGATACCTCTTGACACACTCCCTGACTTTACACAAAACCATAACAGTGTTGTATGAGTTTTTCTCTTTCAAGCACCAGGGCATAAGTTTAGATCCTGGTTTTCTTCCTCACATTATCTCGAACGGAAACAGTCCTGTAACATAATTGGGAGACGTACAACATGGTGACAAGGTCACCAGTAAGGACCCTGTTGAAGCTTTCCACTTGACCATTGGCTTGAGTATTATAATTAGACACCCTCTTATGTAGAACACCACATCTTTTAAGAAACAAATCAAGTTTATTGATTTCAAATTGTGGACCTTTGTCAGAAATTAGTTCTTCAGGTAACCCTTCACGACAACAAATTTCATCCAGAAATTCAACTACCTGCACAGAAGTTACCTTCTTCACTATCTTTAACTCAGGCCACTTTGAAAAGTAATACACTAGCACTGAAGCCAACACATCCTTGCTAGGATGTGTACCAAATGGCCTTACAATGCCAATTCCTAATTTCCTCCATGGTCCTGGAGCATACTCAATAGGAGTAACGTCCACAGATAATGGTTTGAGAGACGTGTTACTCTTAGTACAAGGAGGACATTCCCTGACCCATCTATCTACCATGCCATCAATACCAGGCCACCAGTAGAATGTTCTTATCCTTCTTTTAATAGTGGACATTCCCATATGACCTTCATGGGCCACAGTACAAATCATCTCTCTAAGTTTCCTTGGTGGAACAAATTTGTCCCCTCTCATTACAATGCCATGTAAAAACATAAGTTTCTCTTTGATTTTGAAAAATGAAGCCAATTAACCACTCAACTCCCTTTCTTCCGGTCTACCTTTCTGCAAGAACGTCTGAACTTCATTCAAAATACAATCTTCGCGCATAGCATCTTTCCATTTTTCTTCAGAAATTATTTTAGTGGAATGTTCCTCCACACAACCTCTATTTACATCTTCCATGGTGTAAGCCACATCACATTCCTCCATATTCTTGCTCTCAGAAACATTCGATAAAGGCAAACATGACATGCAATCTGCTTGAACATTAATACAACCTGGGACATATTCAACCACACATTGATATTCCTACAATTTAGCAGCTAGTCTTGTCAGGCGGGCTGTTAATGTTCTCCCTCCACCAGCTGCTAACTTATTAATCAATGGTTTATGATCAGTTTTCAACCGAAATTTTGTTCCCCATAAAAATTGACGGAAGTGTTGTGCCTCCCATGTACACACTAGTAATTCCTTCTCAATGGTGAAATAATTAAATTCAGAATCACACAGCATTCTTGAAGCATATAACACCACATATTCATCTGAACCATCTTTCTGCATGAGCACAGCACCCAAACCTACGCTACTGGCATCTACAGATACAATACATTCCTTGCCAATCACATATGATTTCTAAAATGGTGCACAGACTATCTCCTTTCTTAGAACATCAAATGCTAGCTGTTGATCTTGACTCCATAAAAATGTAGCATTTTTTGTTTAGTAACTGTCGTAATGGATGCACTTTTGTAGAGTAATCTTGTAAAAATTTATCATAAAATACAGTCAACCCTAGGAATGACAACAATTGTTCTTTAGTTACCGGTGCAGCTGCATTGGAAATACTCTGCACATAGTTGAGTTTGGGCCTGATGCCTTGACTAGAGATTTCATGACCTAAATACTCAACGTTGCTCTGTCTGAATTTACATTTTGAAAATTTCAGTCATCCTCTTATTTTGCACTCTATTTAATGCATCTTTCCAATTCTTGTCATGTTCATCAAACTTTCTCCCAAAAATTAAAATATCACCCTAGAAAGCAATTGCTCCCCTACAACCTTCCAAAACCTCCTTCATTAGCCGCTGAAAAACGGAAGCGGCGTTTGCCAAACCAAACGGCATACGCAAAAATTGGAACATGCCTTCTGGTGTCACAAAGGCTGTTAAACGTTTGGATTCTTCATGTAGTTCTACTTGATGGTATGCACTAGCAAAATCAATAGTGGAGAAAACAGAAGTACCAGATAAAGTAGACATTTATCTGGCACAAAGGATGTTTGTCACTCCAGTTCTCTTTATTTAAGCTACGTAGATCCACACACAAACGGAGATCCCCAGTACCTTTAAGAGACAACACAATGGGAAATACCCAAGGTGAAGATTCTATGGGCTCAATTATACTCTTCTCCACTAAATCACCTAACATGACTTTAAGTTTGTCTCGATAAGCCAAAGGTACATTTCTTACCCTATGTCTAACAGGTATTGCTTCATCTTTAAGTATACTTTTATTTCTGAAATTCACATATTTCCCCAGAGTTCCGTCAAAACGTTTTGGGAACGTTTCCTAAATCCCACTCACAAACTTTTTACTGTTGACTGTAACAACATAAACAGATGGGGTAGCATTAGGGTCTAATCTTATGCCCATTGCTTATTGATGAGGCCATCCTAAAATGGACACACCTATAGTTGCCACGTATACCTTACCGCTGGTTCTCCTTCTCTTAAAATCCAAATCTGCCCACATAAACCCTTCCAAATCAATTTTGTTACCAGAGTATCCTCTTGGTTGGATATCAGGTAGTAGAAGTTTCTTCTCACCCCACAGCTCATTGAACAAACTCCTACCAATAATACTGTACCAAGCACAGGAGTGAACCATCGTAGAAACTGATTTACCATCAATTAGCACTGTACATCTAGGGAAACCTTTACAATTGACCTCACCAACACACAATAAAGAATTACATTCAGCAGGTGATTCATCCTCATCATATGTAATATGATTCACTTTCTGAAAAGACTTGCAAACTTTACCAAAATGCCCTCTTTTTTTACATTTGACACAGACTTTGTCTCACACTTGACACCCTTTGAAGCTTCCTACCTGGTTTCAACTGCCACAAACACCAGTGACGGGACACCTTACCGGTTGGCCAGACGCTCGCTCCTGGGGCCCAAACGCTGTGGTCCGCCGCCTCGCCATCTCGCGGCTGGAGACTACAGCTCCCAGGGAGCCTTGCTGGCCACTTCCTGCTTCCTGCCACAGCGCGCCCGGAGGCGCTACTTAAACAGGACGCTCCCTCGGTGGAGCGGGGGCTACTCGAAAACACCAGTGACGGGACACCTTACCGGTTGGCCAGACGCTCGCTCCTGGGGCCCAAACGCTGTGGTCTCGCCGCCTCGCCATCTCGCGGCTGGAGACTACAGCTCCCAGGGAGCCTTGCGTGCCACTTCCTGCTTCCTGCCACAGCGCGCCCGTAGGCGCTACTTAAACAGGACGCTCCCTCGGTGGAGCGGGGGCTACTCGAAAACACCAGTGACGGGACACCTTACCGGTTGGCCAGACGCTCGCTCCTGGGGCCCAAACGCTGTGGTCTCACCGCCTCGCCATCTCGCGGCTGGAGACTACAGCTCCCAGGGAGCCTTGCGGGCCACTTCCTGCTTCCTGCCACAGCGCACCCGGAGGCGCTACTTAAACAGGACGCTCCCTCCGCGTCGCGGGACGCGCGCGGGCGGTCGCGGGCCCTCTTAGGCCCTCAGAGGCCTGAGGAGACTGGGCTGGGCCACCCCCCTAAGTCGTCTATACCAGGTGAGGCAGACCAATTACTATAAACAATGGTGAAACGCAACTGCAACAACGTGTTACAAGTCCCTCACAGACCGATAGTTCTTCAACCATCCCTGGAAAGTATGCTAGAAAACGCTTTTAATATGGTATCTAATGAAATTGCGGACACCGAGAGAAGAATGTCAATGGGTCTCGCCGGCACACAACCTGAGCCAGCTTTGGCGAATTCCAGCATTACCTTGCCGCTTTCACCTGTGGTTCTAGTAGTAAAACCATCCTTACCTCCCAATTCTTCGGACCTTTTGCCAGGGGGCAGTAGCCCCAATATTTTAATTGACTCTCCATCAGACCCAGTTGTGCACACTGTAATTGCTCCCTCTACCTCAAGCAATAAACCCGGTGGTGAGAAAAGGAAAAGAGGTGCTTCCAAATTACCAGTCAACAAGAGGAAGCAACCTCCTCGTAATAAGAGCCAACCCACTCCACAGAGTATGTGGTTCAAAGGAAACAAAGACCTAACAGGGGGTGGCGCCGCTTCGAATGAATCCATACTACAGGACGAAGTGGTTTTTGTTGCACCCCCAACAAGCCCTGCAATTGATGACCACATCTCTGCTTGCACACAGACTGACTCATTACTTGATAGCATCAGTCAACCAAAGACTAATGGGAATCTCATCGAGACTATTGTAGATACTATTTTTAAACAGCTAGAAAGTCAAATGATCAAGCAATTTAATTCTATTTTTAAAAGATTGGACAGGTTGGAAAATCTTGCAAAAAAGGATGACACAAAAAGGAAGGGGTTGATTAGCTTAGACCTGTTGAGGGGCGATCGCCTACTTAAGGAAATAGAGTTTGCCTGTAAGGCCAATATGGGTGAAGGGCCAAAGACGCCCAGTAGCAGCATACCTACATCTACTGCTGTATCTGGGAGTAACATTGCTGGCAAAACCCTAACTGCCACGAAACCACATCACACCTCGGCCGTGGCAGCTGGGCCTTCCAGCTCCCCCAGTACAGTCAGTGGCAAGCAAAAGGGTGTCCCTAATCCAGCTATCCCCAAATCAGGGGCATTGACTATTACAGCTACTGCCCCTGTCAAGGGGCCCGCTGTGATAGCAAGGCCCATAAAATCTCAAGGTCCCGCCCTGCATCTTCCACCGGATGCCTGCCCATACGTCTTGGTCTTAGCAGGCGTTCCATCACTTAAAGAAGGCCAAGGTGAGTCGTGGGT
This sequence comes from Lissotriton helveticus, assembly GCF_964261635.1. NCBI lineage: Eukaryota > Metazoa > Chordata > Amphibia > Caudata > Salamandridae > Lissotriton > Lissotriton helveticus. The sequence goes on along the minus strand of NC_136063.1, from coordinate 1,628,084,467 downwards.
CCAGTTAAATAACAAATGTATAGATTGGCTATGCAAACACAAAGGGGTAGGCCATGACATTTCTAATGAAATTCTGTCAGTACGCCGAGTAAGTTGAGTTGGTCCCCTATTTAAAAACATCAACGGCGACTGTATCGTAATTAATTTCCGGCACCCAGGCACAGCCAAATACATTCTCAACATTAATAACCATCCTGGACCATCAACTGTCATAACTCCACTCCCTTTGGCCTACTTCTATAGCCCCCCTCAGAGATCATCAACCAAGCTTCACCACTTTTTCCCCTATTTAATAGATTTAGTGTTCTATCTGAACCGAATAGCTTTGAGTGACTATTACCATCTACTATCCCTGACACAACATCCAATGACCAGCCACTTCTAGTAGATTCCACAGCTGAACTAACTATTTGCTGCAATGACAGAGCACGTAATGATTCAGGTGTACCCACATTATCTACTACAAGTTTAACATCTTTACAGGTCACCAACTCCTCCATACCACCAGTTGACCTGACCATTCTGAGCTGGAACATTGCCGGTCTCAAAGCCAAAACACAAATCAAGGAGTGGTCAGAGTGGGTTACTAACTTTGACGTCCTGATGTTCCAGGAGACCTGGTGTGTTAGTCCACTACTTCAGGAAGGGTACAGCTGTTTCAATCAGACTGTGCCCATCCCGACCATGGGACGTCCAAGTGGAGGATTATCCATTTGTACTAAGATTACGGCAGGTGTTAGAACTGAAACTTTACCTGTTAATGATAAGAACTTTCAGGCATTGATATACACTAGCAGGATAAAGCTATGTCTAATCAATTTTTATAACAATGATTTTACAACTCACCCCAATGCTAATTTTATAAGATTGTTTAATTTTATTGATGAAATTGTTAATGGTCACAATTATGGTGTTTTTGATGGTATTTGTATAGGGGGGGATTTTAATGCTCACATTTACCCAAGAAACCCTTGCTGCAAAAGAGGAGCAGAACTACTCGATAACTTAGCCACACGTGATTTAGTTAATGCCATGGAGATGGTAAATATCACTGGGACTGAAGAACCTGTGGCAACTTATGTAGGTCGAGGATGTTCAACAACAATTGACTACGTATTCATATCCTCCTCTTTAGAAGAACTTCTATTGAAGGCAAAGGTTTTTAATGTCCCTTATAGTGATCACTATCCGATTTTTATTAGTCTCAAATCCATTAAGAGACAGGGGAACAAGAGGGAAATAGGAGCCCAAAACGTAGGGGTATCCACAGATAAACTTAGGGTGGTTTGGCGGGGGGTGGACAACAAGGGAGTTTTAACTCGCACCATTCAAAAACATCCCCAACTAGTGTCAGTTTGTTTATCTACTGACAGTCCCGAACATGTGATTATTGAGGCCTTTACGGACCTCTGTAAGGCCATAAAAGAGGAGATCTCTAAACCAGCCCGAACACCTAACCACATACTACCAAGGTGGTTTGACTCTTTATGTTCTAAAGCCAACCAGGAACTAAGGGCTGCCCTCACAGCGGTCCCACGGGATCAGTTAGCTGTGAGGAGACTGAGGGCCAGCTATAAGCACACTCTTAAAATAAGATCTGAGGAGTTAGTAAAAGATCACTGGGACTCTCTCGTGCGTTTTGCCTCTTTGAGGGATGTCTCCGGGTTCTGGTCCGAAGTTAAGAGTTTAAGATCACTAGGAACAGATATTACCCCCATAAATTGCAATATCCCAGGAGACGTGTGGGTAGACCACTTTTCGAAAATCTACGAGGTCCCTTCAGACCCTATGATTACTACCCCCCGTCAATTACATTGACTATTTCTTTAATGGAGGTGGAAGATGCCATCTCAGAAAGTGCTGGGAACAAAGCCCCTGGGCCTGATGGTCTGTCTATTGACCAAATTAAATCGGAACCTGAATTTTGGGCGCCATTACTGTGTAATATTTTTAACAACCCATCACATACTGCCCCTCCGGTAACCTGGTCAAATAGCACCATTGTGCCCATTTTTAAAAAAGGAAACAGATCTAACCCTGCCTGTTATCGTCCAATATCTTTAATAGACAACACCTTGAAGATTTTAGGCAGGGTCCTTTTTAACAGGATTAGAGCTTGGGCAGAAGATAATTCTATTTTACACCCATGCCAATTTGGCTTTAGAAGCCATTTCGGCACTGTGGAGCAATGCCTAAACTTAAATCTATTGATGGCAAAATATACCATCGCAAAAAAATCCCCTCTTTATTTAGGTTTTATGGATTTAAGTTCTGCTTTTGATTTTGTCAACCGTTCCCGTTTATGGTCAGTTTTGTTAAAGTATGGGTTAGATGAATCTTTAGTTTATTTCTTGGCTCACCTGCACAGTGATTTGAGGGCCCGCGTTCGTTTGAATACCTCTGGCGAAGTTTCTAATGATATTTTTATTGGCAGGGGGGTCAGACAGGGCTGCGTTCTGGCCCCCCTGCTTTTTATCTTGTATATAAACGAATTAAGCAGTTCCGTGTGTAAACTAACAACTGATGTCCCGCAAATTAATGGCAAACTATTTCCCACCCTTCTCTACGCAGACGATGCGGTCCTTATGGCCCGCACACCGAATGCTCTGCGAATTTTAATTTCCGGCTTTGTTTCGTACATGGCAGATCTTGGCCTCAGCACAAATTTGAACAAATCATATATAATGTGCTGTGGCCCAAAAAAACATAAGATCAAGCAAATCTTGATAGGGAATAATGTTTTAAAATGCACAAGCACTTTCCCATACTTAGGCCTGTTGTTCGCTGATTCTGGCTCATGGCAACCTCATGTTGCCCAGGGGAGAAACAAACTGGGCAAAGCCATAAATTCTGTAACCTCACTCCGTCAACCTCTTCATGCTGAGGCCATTACATCATTATTGCAAATTTATAAGACCCAATGCTTACCTACAGGCACCTATGGCGCCGAGGTGTGGGGCCATACGAACTGTACCAACATACAGACGATGGAGAATAGGTTCTGTAGAAAGATCTTGGGGGGGTTATTTCTGCCCCAACTTTTGTGTGTCACCGAGAACTGAGCCTTAAATACACAGAGGACTTTATAAAATCTAGACCCGCCCTGTTCTGGCTGAAAATATGGACGAATCCATCTGCGTCTTTGACCCGTGACATCATTATGGACTGTCTAAAAAGTGAACGTGCCAGTTATATACCATGGCTCGGGGCGGTGGAAAAAAGTCTAGTGAGTGTGGAGCAGGGCCACTTATTTACATCTCCCCACACAATAGATCGTACACACAAGAACTTGGTAAAGATGCCCTGTATAATCTCTACAACAACGAAAGGGAAAAGAAAGAGTTTGTAAGACCTGCCAGCTTAGGGTACATAGCCATCTTGGTATCTAGCGACAGGCCCTATGACCTACCCCAGGGCTACCTGTGTAGAAATATGAGCAAATGGAACAGGAGCCTATTGTTTCGGTTCAGGGACGGGAGCATTAAAAATCTATTATGCTTTCCAATGGGTTTTAACAGGAACTTAGAAAACTTAAACTGCCCCTGTAACCGTGGTGGGAAACAAGGCCTTTTACATTTTCTGTTCTTCTGCGGCTTCTATGAGAAATACACTAAACATCTTTTAATGCCATACTTTCGCAAGACAGCCCAGTTGGATTTTAACCTAGCCTTTGATGATTTACTGAGGCTAGGCACTGACGAGGTGATTTTCAGAGTTAGTTGTTTTCTTAGAAATGCCGTTCGCTCAAGAGTATCATTGAATATGACGTGAAAAGTTTTTGTTTTATCATTGCCTAGTTTGCACATTGCTTATCTGCATATATAGCTGCTTTTTGCCCTTTGCACAAATTACCGATATTGTTGCAGTATTTTTAAACCTTGTATACATTATCATGAGCCTTAAGTTTGCACATTGCTTATTTGCACATATAGCTGCTTTTGCCCTTTGCATACATTACTGACATTTCTGCAGTGTTTTTAATCTTTGTACATACTACCATGAGCCTTAAAATTACAGTTGGACCCATCTATGTAAATTATTTATACCTTTTTAACATATATTTTGATGACTTATGTGATCTTATTAGGAGTCCTTTTTTTGATTGTGATATTATGTGTTGTGATGATGATGTGATTTCATGTACTTTTATGGATGCTCCTACATCCGAATAAAGATCTTTGACTTGACTTGACTAACTGCCACACCTGTAAAACATTATGAGGTTTCTTTTCCCATAAAATCTGTTGTCACCACTCTTCACATTTGCATCTTTCTTGAGAGGAATACACTGATTCTTTTTCGAAACTGTTTGAATCTCTACTACTAAAACTTCAGGTCCAATTTCTTGATCTTTGACACCTTGACTTCTGATTTTGCTTACAAATTTATCAGATTGTTCCATACCCTTTGCTATGTTGACTACTGCACTTAGAGAACATTCAGTACCCAGCCGTAATCTTTCTTGAATTTTGTTGCTTTTAGTCTTCATCATTATTTGGTCTCTCAGCACTTGCTCATAAGTGATTGTTTCAAAAGCACAAGACCCTGGTATAGTATGTAGTGCAGAAACATAGTCTTCAAAAGATTCCTCTTCCTTCTGAGCACGCAAATAGAATTTAAATCTTTCCATCACAATGTTAATTTTCCTTCCAAAACTGGTATTCATTTGTTTGATTGCTTCTTCGAAAACATTCATGTCCCCTGCACCCTCAACTGGAGGAAGATTATTAAATTCTTTCAAACCTGCACCACCCAAGCAATACTTTAACGAGGCTAGTTTCCTCTTTGTGCAACAGTTATCCTTTTCAAGTACTTCTCCATAAGCTAAAAACATAACATACCATAGTTCCTATTCCATTTTTGGTTCTCCAGGCACTGGTAAAAAATATGGTGGTGATGAAATGTTGGCCATAGCAGCAATGACACACAAACTTATTCTGCTGCAGGCAAAACTACAAAAAATCAGCTGTATATTACTACTATACTGCAGTCGTTTGTAACACAGCAATTTCCTAACACCACACTGGTGTCGTAATTGCATTTAAGCGTAATAGAAATTTGCCAATGCTTTAAACTGCCCAGAAGAAATTGACTTACAGCTGTGTCTATCAGCGTGTGTAAAAGACAGGCACTGTAATATAATTTGGCTGCTTGTATCCTTTCACTTTGAAACTATACCTGTAACATATGCTAACAAAATATCAGACAAGACTTGAAGATCGTAATTATCACTGGGCTTTGAGCGGTACCTAGGCATCACGCAGCGTCCTCCAAAACCAAGATGGCTGCCGGCAAACGTGGTTTGATGCGCTGATGTCACAGCACGACCTCCTCCGATCCAAGGCTCACGCAGAAGGACACATTTCTGCACGCACCAAACAAGTGGCAAAAGCAACCTCCCAACTTTGGAGAAAATTAGAAAGTTCCTAATGGAGGCTCACAGCTGTTCCAAGAACACATCCACAAAATTATGGCATAAACAGAGGTTCTGGCTGGCACAACTGGTTGAAGTCACCCAGAACACAGCAAAATAGGTGAGGGATGTCTTCCTCTTTACTCCCAATCATCGCCAATTCATGTAAGAACTGCTCACGACACGAAGTGGGTTGTGGAAGAAGATTTAATCCAAGAGAAGACAGCTTAGACATCCACCTGCTAAGATAACATCGGTACACGCCAACCGCCGCTATAGAATCCCCGAACAAGGAATCCACCCAACATTCCTATTCCATATTCCAATAACTAGAACACTGCACTAACTTAACATTGGTAGTCCATGCAGCACTAAATGTGTACATTTAATAGTGTTGAACCTACACTACGAGCCTCGGTGTAATGTTTTGGTAGTAGCAACTTGTCAAAGGCCATGAGGTTGCTTTAGTAAAGGGTCCCAACCATGTCCCCACTCTGCTTCATAATGGTCGAGTTACTCCAATCTACTCAGAGATGAGCCTGACATTTAGAGGGAACCATCAAGGGTGGACAAAGGTTTGCAAAGTTGAGAAGGTAAAGGACAGGGACTCAATGAGCAGCCTTTTGGGGTTAGAATTCTAAAATCAAAAGAACAGTACTGAATCTCTCAAAGAAGTCCAATATTCAGATATTAAAACTGGAGAACAAAATAGTGAAGAATTCCAAGATAAGTTGATTATTTATCTTCTTTTTCTTGTTATTCACATCTCTTGAGTCAAAGACAAAATCTTCAAAATACACAGGCAGTGGACACGTGTTTCATCATTGCTACTTTTTCAAGGCTGAGTGAGACGAAAATATGCCCACTGTCAAAGAACGGAACCAGAAACAAGATCCCTTACCGCATACTTTCCCGCAGAACAGACAAAACCTAAAGCAAGTAATGTTCGGTGTGGTCAGAATCTAACATACAATGTACGTATCTCGAAGTATCCCAAAAACTTTGTATATCTTCCAAAAACCTATGAAAGTCAATCTGGTACTGAGGAATCTCAATAGAGACACAATGTATTTAGTAGAGGAAGAAGAATATCGAGAGCCAGGCCTTGATAAGCCTCAAAGTGTGTCAGTGTCCCATGAAAGTGAACCCGCTGATGTGCCAAAAATATAGGAACATATATAAAGTTTTGGATACTTCAGGTAATGTTTTGCGCCCTGAAAAGCTCAAGGCTAGCAACCTACATTTTTGATTTTCTTGATATTCACAAGAATATGGAAATATAGAAATTGTTGGAAATTACATTTAGAGGCAATTCATTAATGTTTTGGGCATGCTGAGACACTCTGAGCACAATTATGTGGCATGAAAAAGGCCTCACTTGCAGATTGTGTCACCAATAGTGGTGTCCTCTACGAAGTTTCCTTTACCAAAGTTCATGTTTATGTAAATGATTTTACATTAAGCAACATTATTCACTCGTAAAAATTTGCAGAGTGAGCAACTATGAGCCATTACATTTTCCGAATATGTTAATGGTAATGAGAAACTTATTAAAGGCCTGTCTTGAAGGCAGCTGGTGCAAGTTTAGACATAATTTGAACATTCAACAACAATAAAAACAAGTCAGGGCTCATCCTGAAATACCCATAAAGTTACATTTTATCGAGAGAGCCACAGGTTTTCAGGGGTAGTTATTGGTGATCGGAAACAAAGTGATTCCTTTTTACAAATCTGGAGAAATTGATCAATATAAAGTCTGTTGAAAAGTGTGACCCCCTGTTTCATTACATCGTTTGCTAGAGTTAAGTATCAATAGGTTTGTGGCATATCAATCATGTTTGTTTCAACATATCAAAGTAACTGACAAATGATTGGCCAGATTTTAGTAAAATAAGTAAAATTAGGGGGCATATTATAAGAAAGCATGAGTTAGCTCCAAAATTGCTAACGCTGCGCTCCATCACTTTAGAAACGCAGGCATGCGCCACATTTACAAGAATACGCATCACCCCTGCATTTCTCCTTGCCTGGTGCTAAATTCAGCTGCCTAGTGCCAAAGCAGGCACCCTTGCACCATTGTACAAGGTTGCCAGACTTGAGGGAATGATTGTTTATGTGCAGGAAGGTGACCCTTCCTGAACATTAACAATCCAGAATGGTGATTTGTGACTTCTATGTGTGCTGTATTGTGCAGCACACATCGAATTTTCAAATAGTCATTTTTAGGTTTCACCTCTACAAATCTCTTGTATTTAATATATCTTAAAATGGGGCTCTTTTCAGTTCCCACTTCTAAATTACTGTGTTAATTTGCTTTTGTGGGGAACTTTTTTTGTTAACTGCCCCTAGCTGCATGCATTTACGATACTTCTACTAAGCTGTTCACACTGTTTCTGCCCCATTCACTGTCACAATAAGATCTCTTCCCACGGAAAAGGCAGACAGCTCCTAACAGTATGTTGGAATGCTTTCTTTTTATTACCTAGTTGTGTAAAGCAGATGCTTTAGCCTTAGAACATGTGTGGCATTTCCTATTCATGCCCCAGTACCTTTCTTTACACTTTGCGGACATTATCGGATTGATTTTTCAACTATTTGGTTTACTGTCACAGGCTCATAGGAGAATTACTGTACAAGCTATGATTGGATCTAGGCTTGACTACGCCAACGTGCTCTATTTAGGTCTCCCAGAGTACCTCCTATCTCGCCTACAGACTGTTCAAAATTCTGCCGCAAGGGCCATTTATGGCCTAAGCCGCAGATCCCACACCTCGTCCCTCCTTGATGCACTGCATTGGCTCCCGGTGAGGAAACGTATCATCTTCAAGACTTTGACCTTGACTTTTAAATCCTTGCACGGTACTGGTGCAGTCTATCTCAGGAAACATGTTCAGTTCTACCATCCTGCTAGATCGTTGCGTTCAGCCACTCAAGCCCTAGCTGTCGTCCCATCTGTAAAGCATTCGCGCATTGGAGGCCGTTCTTACAGAGCCTGTGCCCCGCAGCTTTGGAATAAGCTCCCCCTCTCATTGAGAAAAGCTGATAATCTCCTGTCTTTCAGAAAAAGCCTTAAGACATGGCTTTTCAGCCTTTAGTGCGCCTGGTCTCTGCTCCGTCTCTCCTTTCAGATCTGTACAGCGCCGGGACACTCTGCCCGAGTAGCCGTGCGCTATATAAATCGCCAATAACATAACATATGATAACATTCTAAATTCTGTAATAAACATTGCACAGTAAAAATAAAGTTAAAGCATAAGAGCTATGCTATATTTTACTACTAAACAGGCAGCCACGAGTGTAGCTACCTTAAAGACAACAGGGTCATGATTTGAATGGTGCAGCAAGTGCATTAGCACCGGGCCCAAAAGTTGTCAGAACTCCTCTTAACACATAATATTGCTATATTTGACTACTAACTAAGCAGCCACAATTGCAGTTACCTTGCAGTTAAAAGGGACTTGATTTGAATGGTGCAGCAGGTGCTGTGGCACCGGGGAAAAAAGGCTCTAGGGACCCCAATAAACACCTAAAATTACTATATTTTACTACTAAACAGGCAGTCACAAGTGCAGTTACCTTGCAGGCAACATGGCCATTATTTGAATGGAACAGCAGGTGCAGTGGCACTGGGGGCAAAAGCTCTAGGGACCCCACTAAACACCTAAAATTGCCATATTTTATTCCTAAACAGGCAGTCACACGTGCAATTACCTTGCAGACAACAGGGTCATGATTTGAATGGTGCAGAAAGTGCAGTAGCACTGGGTCCAAATGTTGTCAACTCCTCTGAACATATAATATTGCTATATTTGACTACTAAACAGGCAGTCAAAATTGGAGTTACATTGCAGTCAAAAGGGGCTTGGTTTGAATGGTTCAGCAGGGGCAGTGGTCCCAAAAGCTCTGAGGACCCCTCTAAATCCAAATTATAGCAACATTTTACTACTAACAAGACAGCCACAAGTGCATTTATCTAGCAGGCAATAGGGTCATGATTTGAATGGTGCAGCAAGTGCAGTAGTGCCAGGACCAAAGTCTCTAGGCAACCCACTAAACACCTAATGTTGCAATATATTACTACTAAACAGGCAGTCACAAGTGTAGTTACCTTGAAGACAACAGGGTCATGATTTGAATGGTGGAGGAGGTGCAGTGGCACCAGGCCCAAAAGCTGTCAGAACTCCTCTAAACACCTAATACTACTATATTTTACTATTATACAGGCAGGCACAATTCCAATTATATTTCAGTTAAAAGGGGCTTGATCTGAAGGGTACAGTGACATCAGGGCCCAACGCTCTAGGAATCTGTCTAAAGACCAAATATTGCAATTTGTTACTCCTAAACAGGCAGTCACAATTGCAGTTACATTACAGGCAATAGGATCATAATTTGAATGGTGCATTAGGTGCAGGGCAGCTGGGCCAAAAGTTGTCATAACTCCTCTAAACACCAAATATTGCTATATTTTACTACTGAACAGGCAGTCACGAATTCAGTTATCTTGCAGGCACTAGGGGCATGATTTCAATGGTGCAGCAGGTGCAGTGGCACCGGGCCCCAATGTTATCAGAACTCCTCTAAACACATAATATTGTTATTACATCAATTAATTCTATAATTTACATCTTCATTTTTCTAAATTTTGCTATTACTTACCGCAGTATACCACTAGTAACAGCACAATATATCACCTTTTGTACATAAACAAGTCATAACACTTTAACAGACTTTCTGTAACTTAATTACAACTACTCAGCAAGCTAGAACTTGCACAAAAAACTCTTATTATTAATCACAAAGGCAAAACCTAATGTATTTGCCAATGCTTGTTTAAATGATTGTTTATGTACAGGAAGGTGTCCCCTTTGTTGGCAATTTGCTGTTACTATGTGTGTTGCACAATGCAGCACACATGGAAACAGAAAAAAGAGGAGAAATAAAGCATTTCTCCTTGTTTCTCCATGACCAGGTTTTCCCTGGTCTTAATTTTGGCACAGTTTCCTATTTACGCAACCCTCGTAAATTGGGGGAAGCATCAAAATCAATGGGTATTGCTGTGGAATGCCCAACACAACACCCAATGCACTCCCCTTTCATGCTAAGTGCAGCGTGAAAGGGGGCCTTATTTACAAGGCGGCGTTAAGCCACGTTAAGTAAATAAGGCAAAAGGTTTATCGCCACAGTAAGGTCACTAAAAGTGACATTCCTGTGGTGATAGGGCCTTGTAAATGGGCTGCGTGGTGCCCAGAAGAAGTGCTTATTGGGTTGTGAGAGGGCAAATTAAAGTTATTACATTTTCAAGATTTGGTATTGTTTGGTACATTTTTGGGCAACATTAATTACTTCGAAGAAAATGTTTATTAAGAAAGATTTGCTCGGTGGACTACGCAAAATATTACAACTGTCAGTGTGGACATTGACAATGACAAACATGTGGTGTGTTTCTTTTGAAATTGTTGGGCCAAAAAGTTGCATGAAATGAGGAAAAGGTCCTCATGCAAAGTTTCTTGGCAAATGATGTTGGAAAACATGCACCTTGTTGGCACTGCAACTAAGCAACGACGAGTGCCGCGATCAGAGCACGATGTGAATTGTTTTAAAGGAAAGGAATGCCGTGGGACGTTTACTATATATTCAGCTATGACGTCATTAATGTCAATAATTATTTACTTGGACCACCAGAAGTCTTGCCCACTTTTAAATGGGATTTTGATGCAAAAATCTTATAGTCTGCAAAGTTTCTTGGGGGAAAAAAGGCTAGTGATGGAGCAGTTATGTTATATTTGAAGTCAAGTTTAGCACCGCAAAGTGCATTTTTGAATAATTAGAAGGTTAGACAACATATTGATCTGCTCATAGCGGTGGCTTTTCAACAGATCACTAAATCTTGGAAGGATGCGTCTAACGTTTCTTTTCAGGCTTGGTGGTATGGAATTTGCTACAATCATAGGCTAGACAGAGCATATGTTTACCCCATTACACTTGCTATTAAACGTGATTTATTATGGTTGCCAATCACCAATTTTTTAGACTTATCTGCTCAATCTCATCCAACACATATTCCTATAAATGAAGAAGTTCCTAAGCCTCCATGATAAAGTTTATGCATTGTTGCTATTTTGTAGTTAATGCCTGTTTTCTTCTCTCCTTATTGTATGGTATTTTATATAGAAGTTTTGCTTGTCTATGCTTATCAGGCATTTTATATGATGATTGCTTTCTATGTTTTCCCCCTTTCCCCCCCCCCCTTTTTCTCTCTCTCTTCCCCTTTTCTTTCCATCTCCCCCTCTCTTCTTTCTTTTTTCCTATTTTGCATCGCATTGTCCAATTCTTGCCTGATTGCTTTGTATTTTGTAATGCTGATATACAGTATGTTTTCTATTGCAATCCTATTTTTCAATAAATTCTTTTGAAACTTAAAAAAAGAAGGTTAGACAACGAAGAGCCGCGGAAGTGTTCTTGTCGGGCACTGGAATGGTTGTGGGAGATAAGGCTTAGAGGTCACTGATAAACATTTGCGACCATTTTGACGCTGTAACGCAATTCAGTACGAAAAATGTGTAATACTCGCTATAGGTTCAATTTCAGTGTAAATATGCTTGTCATAAAGCTTCATTGCTGTTAACATCTGAGCCTATTTTGACGCATTACATAACATTAATAATATTAAACATAATCTTAACGTGAATAACTTGCACCAACTGCCACGGTCTGTGCACAATGCGTTCGGACCAGAGACGTTTGAACTAAGGCATGGGGAAAGTGGGCCCAGGGACTCAAGCTTTTAGGTGGCCCCCTGATAGAGCCAGCTCCGGTCTGAAGAAAGTCTAACCCTGATGACCTTTAATAATTCTTAGATTGTTTACAGTGCCGTTTTTATTTAATTTATATTCAATGTGGGTGCTATTTGAGTGATGCTGCAGACGGTTTTCAGAGAAATGTATTTATTTTTCATGCAACATCCATAAAACACGTTTCTTTGAGCTCAAAACAGGACCTCATATATGAGAAATGGGAGGAAGTCACAGATTATATTTCACAGATATTACTTGCAGTAATATTAGTGGCTGCTGTTGTGTTACAATATTGAAAACATCGCTATCCCTGAATATAGGATGTGAATACATTTAAATGTGGACGAGTGCGACTTTGCACTGTCTGTGACCTGGACAGCGACGGCACGAAAGTGGTGAAATTGGTTCATAAATTCAAACCTAATCCAAACAGGGGACCCCCAAAATACGTTTGGCCCATTGCCCCCCAAATCCTGAAGATGTCCCTGAATGCGTTACGTTCTTGGAGGCAATGTATGGAAACACAGGTATAGGTTTAGAAATATAGTGTCAATGAATGTTGATTCTTAAACATGTCAGACCCCTCAAAGGGGACATTACTTTGGGGTTCCTTTTGTCTGTTTAGAGGGGCACAGCATGGACTATTCGAATTGAGCCAGAAACAAGCTTGACTTGCAAACAATGGATCCGTGTCTGTAGTAGTATAGTGAACAACAAACGAAGGAATGGAATGTGGCCCCAGTAATTTCCAGCAGGCGAGATTAATTCAAGTGTTCCATCCAACACTTCTCAGTATTTCTCAGAGTTAGAGAAATTGACTTCACACATCCTGTATCACTGATTGCATCCATGAGTTGATACCTTTCGTCACCTTTAGCTCAATAACAAACTTCTATTTTCTTCTGAAGGGCAAAAAGTGGACATTACAGAAAGTAAACATGCCTCCTTCTGTTTCTGATACTTTTTATGACCCCCCAAGCCTAGTTGTACATAGACAATGTTGGGGGTAAGATTGAAAGGTCAAGCAATTGGTAACTCGTGCTACCTCTGACAAGCTCTATTTGGCATTCATCATATTGACTCACAATAAAAAACAAGTAGGTTCTTTTAAAAATACTTAATTGGAATAATGTGTTTATCGAGTTGTCACATTCCACATATATTACAACTTGCGTTTATGGAATTGCAAACATTTTATGCGAATGCATTTTTAAACGAATTGCATGCTTATTTTCCAATCAGATGGCCATTGGCTTTGGCAGGCAGGACTGTGTATACCCAGAGGGCACGGATGTTTAGATTTTGGTAGATTTGTGGGAACACAATGGTTTGGGGGGGTTTACAAAATGAGACATGATATTGTGTGGCTTTCAAATTAAAAGAGCGGCAGTTCCCAAAAAAAATGTGTGAAACTTGTAGCCTACAACACTTAAGGTCAACTGATTTAAATTTTGGCATAGTTGTACATATTAGGTATAATTAGGCGCACTGGAAACAATGCTCAATATGAATAATTTGTAGTCTGGACCACTGAAAGCCTTGGAGAATTCAGCACAGGTGTACAGGGTAAGAAAATGCTCTGTGCACAGTTTATTGGCAAATGGTTAATGTTTGAGCTGACTTTAGCTAATTAAACATTGTAAAAAAAAAAGCTGTAGATATGAATAGTTTGCAGGGTGGGCAACTCAAAATGATAATTTTTTTTATACTATGTTCAATGTGTGGCAAATCTGTTGCAAACCATCTTTGAATACAGCTTGATTTTTGATGCATTGTGAAACACTAAGCACGTCTACAAAATCGGTATATGATAATAATTTGCTGGTTGCCCTACTTTAAGCCATAAAACTTTAAGGAATAGAATGGTGAGTCAAAAAAGATTTCATGTACAAAACATATAGACATAATTAATGTATGACTAGATCTTTGCACGTTAAATATTTTCAAGTTTTTATTTCAAATGTTTGTACTGGCCAGCAGGATCTCTCCTCTACCAATGGCCTGGTGTATGCTTCCAGGCCTGAAATTACAAGATGTATGCATGTATATGGTACTTATATATAGTGTATCTAGCCAAAAGGCAGCAGAGGGCTGTACAGGGTCAAAGGCAAATATACAGTCAATGTATGATTGGAGTGGTGATTGGTTTCTGAGCGAAAATAGACAGTTAGTTCATCATGATGTAGTGTTTTTGAAAGTAGTGCATCTGCAGCTGTTTCCTAAAGTGTAGTAAGGTTGGTACAGTACATACGGATATGGATGGAGATTCTGCCAATTATAAGGCAGGATCCCTCAATCTAGTCAACACATTTCTCACCTTGTAGGAAGGCACTCAGTTCCAACAGGGGCAGGTAGTGAGGCTGGATGCTGACAGCCTGGCAGTGTGCAGGTGCGTTTGCTAGCTTTGAGCTGGTGGTAGTGGTAGTTTTCCTGACATTAGCCCCATTCTGCATCACTTGCGCTGCAATCCTGTGCGGAAACTCTGGAAAATCATTGAAATTTAGGAAATGGAATATAAGTCTAGTTATCCCCCCAATCTGGATGACTTCAGTATTTTTACTGATTATCTTTTCAACACAGCACTGCAAAAGAAGAATATCTGAGACTTCTTTACCAGTACGAAAGACATACTAAAGCAACTAGATATTTTACAGAGTTCTTTCGCTGAGATGAGCTTGTATCCCGTGATTTATTTCTAGGAATTACTGAGCTATTACTGAAGGCTTATGTCCTGCTGAAACCATGCGACTTTCTCCACACTTCTGTGCAACATCACAACCCCATATTACAAAAACAAACTACAATAACAGCAAAACACAAAAATTCAACAAAACAATGAATCACAACACACTAACTCAGCACACCACACAATTCAATAATACACCAACATGAAAAAACAGCACAAACTTTCAATTTTATAGTTTTAGATTGTGCTGCTTATGTGTCCAGTGTAGTGTCATTGTGCTGTGTTGTGCTTCTGTTTCATTTTGTTGTGTTCCATTTTGTGTTTGTTGTATAGTTATTTTGCATTGTGTTATGTTATTGTATCATGCTGGGTTCTGTAGTTACTTTTGATACGTCAACAAATGTTGCTAGAGTTCTAGCCAAATGCATCACACTCCTTTAAAGCGCCTTGACAAAAACATTTATCACTTTCTAAGGTGCTTATATTCTACTGCTGCAGCTTTTTAAGTACTTAAAACAAGTCAGTCTAAATCTAGCCAGCTACCATGCACTTCTAGTACTCGCTTTATGTGATCATCTCAATAAAGCAACCATATACATTTGCACAAATCAACATAGCGTGAAGAAAAATATTAACACCTAAAAAAACCACAAATATTTTCACTCTAAACTTGTTCACAAACTAATTTCAAACTGAAGAACAACCAACTGGAAATGTAAGTAATGATTCATGTTTTCTGATTGTGGTATCTTAATTTCGGAAAAGAATCTAATAAGAATCAAAGAAGGCCAAATCCTGGGATAGTTCAAGCAGGTTCATCGGACAGGCCTCTCGTCCTTAGGCAGACTATTAGGCACAAGGTCTGAATCCTGCTTCTGCAGGTTCCAGTCCTCAGTGGTCCAATGATGGGCCTTGCTGTCGTAATGCAAGAAGGAGGCTGACGCAGGTCAATGTCATCAAAAAGTGATTTATTGAATGGTCTTAAATCACGAAGAACAAACCCCAGCCACAGCTGACAGGCAACAGTCCGCCTCTCGTTGTCCCGTCCTCCGCAGGGGCTCACCTTGGAGCGTTGCCCGCCGTGGCATTCCAAGTAATGTCACTGCGGCGCGTTCCACAGTGGTGACGGGGGGGCTGTTATAGGAAGATACCACACTTGCTTAAGCCAGGAGTCCTTTGGTGTTTTATGTCTCTACAGTAGCTAACAGAAGGACTAGTGCTTGAACCATTGAGAGCTCTTTCAATCCCTGGTTTCAAGCAGGAATCAGAAGTCTTTAGGTCTGCTTTCTTCCAGCTTTTAGGCAGTCTTCTTCTTTTTTTTAATATTTCTTTTTATTGAAACTTTTAACAACATAAACAAGAAAAAATAACAAGGGGGTACAATAAATCGAATGGCGAAGCGTCCTGCGGGGAGGAAAGCATAAGATCATAATACAATCAGTAACATTGCCGGATGGGAGGATTGAGGGATGCAACAAGTCCGGGGACAATCACAGCAATACAATAGCAGGAATGTCGGGTCAAGGGGAAGGAGGATCCGCAACCAAGTTTGTGAAGGGAGGTGTACATATTTCTCCCCGGTAGGAGTTCCATTGACCCCAAATCTTACCCCACTTGCGAGGTCTGCCACGTGCCACATACATCGTCTTCTCCCTTAACATGCACCAGTCCATATTCTCCTTCCATGACAGAACTGTAGGCGGCCTATGAGAGCCCCACAACTGGGCGATATCTCTCTTTGCGATCATATTGCCAAGGGTCACCCACTGAGTCTGTGCCAAATCATGGTCAGTTGGTTCCCAAACATTCAACATACATCGTCTAGCTTCAGGCAACAACGCAACACCCGTGACCTCTTCCATTACCGCATGCACTCGACTCCAAAAACGAACAACCACCGGTCACTCCCAAAGCACATGGAAAAAAGTGCCCGAGAGGCCACAACCACGCCTGCACTGCCCATCCGAAGCATAACCCATGCTGACCAAGCGTGGACCGGTAACATAGATCCTGTGGAGAATCTTAAGCTGTACAAACCGGAGGCGGGCCGGAATTGCAACATCTTTCGGCGAGGATATGGCCGACTGCCAGTCCACGTCATCTAACTCCAAACCATCGCCGGTCCAAGCTTTCCTGAGGCGCTGTAGAAGGTCGGTCCTATTGTTTATCATTTTTTTGTAAATTAGCGAAATCGTACTGTCGGGAACGTGCCCATCCAGCACCCGATCTTCAAGTGGCGACGCCTCCGGAACAGTAGTACCCGGAGGGAAAACCACTATCAGCGCGTGTCGGATCTGAGCATATCTAAAAAACTCCTTGTTACTCAAGTCATACTCCAATGTCAACTCCTCGAAGGTTTTGACCCTAGCCTTAGTCCATACATCATTCACCCTGCTTATACCAATCACGTCCCACCTATCGAAACCTTTCGTCTTCCATAGGGTGCCCAGCCTCTCGCAGGCGTAAAGAGGGGCCGCGCGTGTAAGTCTATTCTTCCATCCCATTGCATCATTCGCACAATGCCAAACTTGCACCGCTATCCTGGTAGGGCCAGTGAGCATCCTCCCAGCGGATTTCGGAAAAAGCGCCCTGTTGTAGTCTCCACCAGGCAGCAACCATCTGTCCATTTTGAACGCGGGGATCGACGTGGGATCGTACGTGCCGTGGTTAATCGCCCCCAGTTGGGAGGCCCAGTAGAAGCGCTTAATATCTGGGAGAGCGATTCCACCGTCATACCAAGGAAGTGTCAACTTGGCCAGGGCTATGCAGGACCGCCCATCCCATATCAGTTGTCTCTGCAAGCTTTCAACCTCTCGAAAGTAGCTGGCCGGGATGGTATCAAAAGTATTCTGTAGGGCATATAGAAATCGGGGCAGTGATATCATCTTGAATAGAGCCGCTCGTCCGAGCGGGGACAACGGAAGTCTACACCATGCCTCAAAATCGGACCGTAAGCGCTGAAGCGGGGGTAGCAGGTTATGTTCATAGCGAACCACGGGATCTAAGGTGATAAACACCCCCAAGTATTTGAAACCCGCGTGTACCACCTGTATTGGGCACCCACGCGGCAAGAGAGGAGAATCTCCCGAGAGAACGTACACGCAGGACTTGGACCAATTGATTACAAGGCCAGACTTTTTACCAAAAGAAGTCAACACATCGAATAGTACTACTAGCGACTTCCGAGGTGACGTGAGGTATAGCAGGATGTCGTCAGCGTAGAGCGATACTCGGTCCTCGAAGTCAGGGGTCCAGCGTATACCCATCATTGACGGCTCCCACATCAGCCAAGCCGCCAAGGGTTCCAAAGCACGGGCAAAAAGAAGTGGGGACAACGGGCACCCCTGGCGAGTACCCCTTCCGAGAGAGAATGAGCCGGAAACACGACCATTAACAACTACCTGAGCCAAGGGGTCATGATATAGTAATTTTACCCAACTGATGAAAACGGGGCCAAAACCAAACTTGGCGAGGGCAGCCGAGAGGTATGGCCATTCCAGCGTATCAAACGCCATCGTGGCGTCCAAAGAGGCCAAAATGGCCGATTCACGCAACGAGGACGCTCTCGCAAGGGCACCATGTAGACGCCGAAGGTTCAGTGCCGTGTTTCGGTGCGGAATGAATCCGGACTGATCCGGATGGATCAGGTCGCAGATAACAGTTATCAAGTGATTCGTGAGCACTTTTGCGAGGATCGTAGGCTCGGCGTTTAAGAGCGAGATGGGGATGTACGACGTGCAGCAATACCGTGGCTTCCCCTCCTTGTGAATCACAACGATAGATGCAAGGCGTTGATCTAAAGGGAGGGTACCCGCATCTAGCGATTCTAAAAACATCGAGCGAAGATGCGGGGCTATTTTATCGGGGCGTAGCTTATAAAGTTCGATGGGAAGTCCATTCGGACCCGCGGCCTTTCCCGATCTCACAGAGCGGACTGCGGTCGCGACCTCCTCAACAGATAGTGTCGCGTCCATCAGCTCCCTATCCAGGTCCGACAAGCAGGGCAAAGCAATGTCTCTCAGAAGCAGATGCGAGTCCTGTTCCGGTCTATCCTATACTGGGGAGTACACGGTTTGGAAATACTCAGAAAAACACTCCACAATCTCAACTGGGTCAGTCACTCTCACTCCATCCGCTTTCTCAATCAAAGGAACCACGCGACTAGCCCTCTCCTTCCTGTCCAACCAAGCTATCAACTTTCCGGCCTTGTCACCCACATCATACAAACGGCCTTGCTGCTCTCTACTCATCACCTTGGCGGCATCAGTGACCAATGCTCTATAGTCAGATTGTTTGAGGCTGAGAAGGTGCAACCTGTCCTGGGTAACATCAGATTCCAGTTCTCTTTCTATGTCTGATATCTCAGTTTCAAGTCGGACCACTGCCTCGCACTTACGTTTCTTAGCGTTATTAATTAACGATAAGGCGTGGACACGGATGACCGTCCTATAGGCTTCCCATAGCGAGACAGACGATGACACAGACCCCACGTTATCAACAAAATAATGATCGAGTGATTTGATCAATTCCGCACGGATCTTAGGGTCACGGAGATACCAAGGGTTGTTCGGGCTACCCGGCCCTCAGTTCCCGGCCCCAGTTCCATTACGATCCATAAAGGGGAGTGATCTGAAATACCCCATGCCAAATGTCTGACCTCTATAACAAGCGGGGCCTGTGTTGCGGGCGTCAGGATATAATCAAGTCTCGAGAGACTACCATGTGCACCAGAGTGAAAGGTGTATTGTAATTGTCCAGGGTGCAGCAGCCTCCAGCAATCTATCAATCCCAGAGTGTCGAGGAAGCCACCCTGCCAGGACTGGGACCTCCCAAGATCCCTAGGTGGGTAGCGATCAATATTCCCGGAGACCACTGAGTTAAAATCGCCACCCACCACAAGGATGCCCTCTGGGAGCCCCAGTATCACCCTCCCCAAGTCAGCAAAGGTCGTAGTCTGAAGGCCAGGTGGGACATAAACGTAGAGCAGAGTGATGACTTTCCCCTCCCATCGTCCAGTAATGGCGGCGTATCGCCCCCTGTCGTCAAGAATGACAGCGTCGATCTCAAGGGGGAGGGAGACTCTGACCAGGATACCCACCCCCCTAGAGCCAGTGGTGAAGCCGGAGTGTGCCAGGAGACGGTAGCCCCTTCGGTTCATGGCATGGCATGTATTGCCTATCAAATGTGTCTCTTGCAACAGCACAACATCAGGGGAGAGACGTCTCAAGAGTTGTAACACCACACCATTTTTTATCCTGTCCCCCAACCCGTTAACATTCCAACATAGCAACTTTAACCCCCTACCCCCCATCCCGAACGTGGTCGCAGCATCCACCCCACATTAGTCGCCTCAGCCAAATCCAATAGTCCATCAATATAGTGCCTTGAAATGAACCAAACAATAACATTCCCCCCCGCCTCCCCCCAACCCACCCTCGGAACAAGACCCCCCACCCTGCACCCCTGCGTTAGACTCAAAGGCCCCCCAACTTGCAGTGTGCCTGTCGCCCTAGCATATAACTAATCTACGAAAAGAAACCCCAGAGGAGGAAGAGACCAACTCCCTCTGCCACCCCTGGAAAACCACCTCAATTAAAGCAAGTTAAAGAATCCGCAAACCATAGCTGAAAGATCTATACGCAGTCCAGCGAACCAAGTCCCATTACTATTCCTGTTCCAGCGGTCCGCCCCCGGCTCCACCGGAGTATTCAGGGTGTTCCTGCTGCCTGGGCAGTGTGTCGAGCCAGTCACTTGCAGCCTCAGGGTGATCAAAGAAGAACGTCCGATCTCCATGTTCCACACGTAGCCGAGCTGGAAATAGCATTGCGTATTTCATGTCCCTGTCTCTCAATCGTCTCTTCACTCCCTGAAACCCCATCCTTTGTTTCTGCACCAACTGAGTGAAGTCCGGGTAGAAACTCACCGTCGTATTCTCAAATTTCGTGGGGCCACCCAAGCGCTACGCCTGCAGGATAGCGTCCCGATCACGGAAATTAAATATCCTGGCGATTATGGGCCGCGGGGTAGCACTCAGCTTAGGTTTACCACCCGGCACTCTGTGTGCCCGCTCCACCGCAAATAATTTACTCAGGCCTTTGGGTGCGAGATGGTTGATGATGAGGTCCTCCGCGATGAGGTCAACATTTAAGTTGTCTGAATTCTCAGGGACACCCACAATACGGATGTTGTTCCGCATCGCACGACTTTCAAAATCCTCCAAACGATGGGAGAAGGAGTCATTGGAGGACCGTAGATTACGGACCTCCGTTTGTAGGTCGGAGACATCCGTCGTGAGGCTAGAAGTCTTCAAATCCAGGGATTTAACTTTTTCATTCGTTTTAGCCAAATCTGCCCTGATCAAGTTGACATCTATCGCCACTGTATCCAGTTTTTGTGCCAGGATTTCATACTGCACACCGATTGAGGTCTTCATACTCGCAATGGCGCCCATAACATCGTGCAGAGTCAGGTCGTCGTCCGCCGTAGGATCATCTCCCCTGTCCACCCGAGGCTTGCCCATTCCACCGGGGGATCCCTTAGGATGGGTGTATCGGTCCATGACATTAGATTGTATGGAGCCCCCACGGTGAACAGTCTTGGTCTTTCGCCTTTCAGCCTCTGGCTTGCCGGACATCTCGGAGGCTGCGCCCCCGAGGGGACCCAGAAATCTGGTGAAAATGGCTACCTCAAAATCACCCACAGATGCTCAACCAAAGGACAGTGTGTCTCACGTCACACACCGAGCGTTAATATACGGTCCCGGTCCTGAAGTGTGACCACAAAGTGAAGCAGTCCTTGGGCAGCGGGGTCAAATCCGCTGCGTAGAAGGGTCCGGGCCAAAAGCGAAACCGAAAGCCAAGTCCAGGGTCGAGAGTAGGATCAGGGCAACCGCTGTTGTTCAATTACCGCCCAGGCAGATCATCAACTCGAGCCCCGGGCAAGATCCGTGGGGCAGGCCAGGAAAGTTCAGATCGTCATAAAATCGGTTTCCTCGGACCAAATCAGTTTTTGAAAGCAGCTATCACATCAGCTGGGTTGCATCTTCAATGATCCGTCTTCATAATCAGGATCATAGTCAGGATAGGTGCCGGAGGTGGCGAAGGTCTGGGAGCCCTGTGCTCACGCGACCATCCCGGTTGCGCGCGAAGCTCCTCCCAGTCTTCTTCTTTTAAGATGTTTTCTTCTCTGGTCTACGAGTAATTTGAGGATATGGTCGTAAGGTGTCATTCTTAACCTGTGCATTATCCAGTGACTGTAGGCTTTCCTGCACCCAGTGCTTGCTACTCTCTTGCACGTTCAGCACTTTCTTTTTGAATCCAAGATGGCAATGACCTTCCTCCATCTCCAGGGGATCTGGACATTCTATAGCACCTCTCCTATTCAGATTGGGTGTCCTTCTGTTTCTAAGGGTATAATCTGGTTTTCCTTTCTGCTGGAGGTTGGAGCCAGACAGTCTAGGATGGCTTCAGGAATAAATGGAAGCAGTTCTCTCTAGCCCATAGACTTCACTAAGTAAAAATAAGACGTGCTGGGGTTGTCCTTTGTTATCCACCTGTTCCCCCACACCTTTTTAAAGGAAAATAAAGCTAACCTTCATTCTTAATCTTGATCTCTATGAAACCTTTCTGCATTATATCAACTAGCATTTGGAGGAGGAACACTGTATAGTTCAATGTGACATTAGTAAAACTGAACCTTCTATTTCCTTTAGATATTTAAACTACAGTATGCACATTCTTCAATTACTTGCCCGTTCAAGCAAGGTTTCTAATTAGCAAATTTGTGTCAACAAAATTAAATCAGCGATCTCTGCTGCTAAAATGGTGAAAGGAGCAGAAGCAGCAGATAATATTCTGTACGCTGTACTTGCTTTTGTGTAGCTGAAAGTACAATTCTGCCTTGCCAGAATAAAGATGCCCCAATGGATTACATCTAACTAAAACTACACAAGTGGTGCATAATTGAAGTGATTGAGTTCTCCAAATATGTTATGTATTTTCAATGACATGTACTCTGAACATTGCATCCACCCTCACTTTTTCCTATAAAGCTCCCTACTATGAATTAATGTTTCCCTATGTTGACCTTGAATCCTGAAATGTAACTTTATGTCTCCAGGTTCCAAAACACCTATGCTGGGATTGTCCAGAGTTCTCAAGAAAAAAATAATGGTTATACAAAGCATTGAATTCCCTGATTCCACGAAATTGCACAAGCTAAGGATTTCGAGCATGACACATTATAAAATCAACAAATGGAGTACTTGCTTATTGCCTTTCAGGATTCATTCTTCACAATAATACAGCCTTAACTGTCAAATGTCACAAGGTATCCTCAGTCACATCGTAATTGGAAAAAAGTGCAAAACTTTGTCATACCCTAAGAAAAGTAAAACAATTTCAGGATCACACGAGTAAGGAGCAACTTATGCATGAATTTAATTGGATCTTAATTCTAGATGGCCAGATTTTGACTAGCACTGTTTCAAAAAATGATATTGCCCCTTTAGTAGGTTATGAAAACTTTTCAAGAACTCAGGGTTCAATAAGTCTTGGAACTCCTTATGTAGCTTAGTTTTTCTAACCACCCCTGGTGAATTTGCTTTGTACCATGGAACTAATTGCACAATTGCATATCCATTGACACTCTTTCATCTCTTGAATGTGTAGGTAGTACAAGTTTGTTTGAGTAGCCCCTCACCTTTTCCAAACGTCCCCTCATCTCTGAGATGAAAAGAATTTGTATAAATTCTCAAAAACCTCTACCATGTTTGTATGGTCTGTGAATACTGTTCTATTACCCAAGAGAATCTTGTGGGTCAAGTCTCATGTTTCTGCTTCTACAATCACTTAACAAATATTTTTTGTCTTTTCTCTCTTTGCACAGAATTTTAGCTTTATGATCAAAATGTGCCATTGCACATCTCGCACATAACATTTTCATTAGTCTGCATTTCTTGTCAGAACATCCTCTCTTAGGCAGGTTGTGGAGTGTTTAACCCAATGCCACTTTTTTATTAAATGCAGGCTATCCTGTGAAATTTACTTTGTAAAACGCTGCGTCATATGGGAACTCAATCACCTCTCAATTATAGATCCCTTAATCATCCTCTTGAAGTCATCACACATCACATCCATCAATATGTCTCTTTTTGCACTTACGTCAATGAATTACAGGAGGTTTTTTCCTTCACATCCACTTCACATGCCCTGAACTGTGTTCAGCCTACATGATTTAAAGTTATATTACAGACCGATCATAATGTTAAGATCATAACTGCTTCCTATTCATGGCTTGACGTGTATGGACATGCCAAGAGGTAGGCAAATCTACCAATAGAAGATGTTAGGCCTAAGTAGGAAGTAGAAGCTTAGACATTTGAATGCAGGTTCCAGAGAAGATCTCTTAATCCTCCCATCAATTAATTAGTCCCTATTCCTTTTCTGTCTCATCCATTCTCCCCTTTACCTGCTCGACCTAACACATACTTTTTTTATTTCAATAACATTTTCTGTGCATTTTCATTGTCAAACAGAAATAAAAATGTGTGCACATCAGTGATGTAATGCATGATCTAATCACTTTTATGAAGGAACACTTTGCGTAAAGAATTAACCAAAATATTACATTATATGTTTCATTAACATTCAGTTTACTACTCTAATAACAATATGTTCATGGATATCAGTTGTGTACTCTTAGCTGATCCACAGTAAGAGGTATCCATAAAATATGTTTTAATAGATTACCCTTAAGCCCAACTGTAGTTGAAGGAGGGATGAGATGAATGAACTGCTAATGCAGTCACAGGCTGCAAGTCCATCTGGTTAAAGAAGCATCGTATTGTGTAGTCATCTATGATGTTTTTCCATACTAATTCATCTGACAATTTAGGGTCAAACACTCCCAAACCTTGAACTTTGAGCCTTCCGAGGTTGTTTGTCACCACATTGTGTAGCTCAATCTAGCAGAATGAGTGATACAATGTTACAGAGGTTTCCCTCCTGCTACTTGAGGAATGTGTAGTATTCTCTGCTTGTTTGTGCAATGTCCAGGATACGGAATCTCACTGCATGAGAGCTCTGTGTCTGGGATTCCAATACTATCAGTTGGCAGGTCTCCTGGCTCCTGTTGCCTGCTCTGCTTGGTGGCTCAGCCATTGAGCTTAATAAAGCCATTTCAACTTACCTGAGCTCTTTACGACATCTTTTTGGTGACGAGGGCTGAGCCACCCACACGGACCCGCGAGCAATCTGGATAATTGCGGATTTCCTCACTGATCGGCCAAGACGAAAGTGGCTTTGTCTGCACTGGATCCCAAGGTGTTGTTTTCCGAAGGTGAATGCGGCTTCAGAAGCAATAAGTAAGCTGATGAGGCCAGCGGTGAGCCGAGCAGCACAAAGATAAGGTCAGTTGAGGGTGAAACGCATAATCAGCGACCTGTGTTCCAGCGGGTTTGAACTGGTGCGTGTCTGAAGCCAATCATGCCGTGACATGATCACGTTGTAACGCAAGGATCATTTCCTAATTCAACTGCGTTTGCGTTCCAGGGAGAAACGCAAGGAGCACTTCCGCTCCCATCGTCATAGTGAGCAGTGTTGTTTCTACTTTGCGCTTCTCTTTTCGAGCGCATTTGTGTTCCATGCTGAAACGAAAAACGTCATAGTGGGCATGGTTATCCTTTTCTTGCAAGGTCAAGCAGGAAAATATTTTTTCAAGAAGATTCCTTTTGACCTGATTATTGCACACACAGGATAAAGGGAGTGGCTGACCTTAAGACAGAAAGTACAGTTATACTTACTTAACTAATTGTTTTACATGGAAAATGAAATAAAAGTGGCTAGAACCCATGTTGACGATTTCTTCAAGAATTTATCGGGGGCATACAAAGATTAACTTTTATAGGAAATCTTGCTGAGACTAATAAGATTAAAGTCTCCAATTGTGGTTCTCATCCAACCAATTACGGTTCTCATCCAACATTTTCAAGGAAAACAAGATTATTATTTTTAAACAGGTCATTGTAAACGCTGTACTTGCTTTTG
Organism: Lissotriton helveticus; assembly: GCF_964261635.1. NCBI lineage: Eukaryota > Metazoa > Chordata > Amphibia > Caudata > Salamandridae > Lissotriton > Lissotriton helveticus. Next base: position 1,628,058,526 of record NC_136063.1, on the reverse strand, counting down.
TGTAGCTGAAAGTACATAATATATACTTTACAGGTTTCTTTGTATATCTGCAGTTTTTTTTCCTTGTGTTTTTAACATGCAAGCTGTCAGTCCTCCTCCACCTTTCCTCGAAACACCAGGTGATCCACCCATGAAGTGGAAGCAATGGTTTGATGGTTTTGAGATTTACTTGGGTGCAATTGGCGCTATCAGGTTCAGAGCAGAATGCAGAAAGTATTTACTCCTCCATTCATTGGGGTTTGAAGGTAGAGAAATTCTCAAACATCTTCCTGCACCTGCTGCTGAGGGTGAGAACATTCTTGATGGGTATCAAGATACAGTTAAATGGGGGCGTGGCTTGAAGTCGATGGAGGAAGCCGCCTAAACGACAAGCACCGCAACTTAGCCCTCAATAATCCTGATTTGAAGACATATCGGGCCCCCTACCACCACCAAAAGACGGGGGAAGGGACTGCGCCCAAACGAGCGGGATCTGGGATTCGAGCCTGACCGGAAATCCCGACGATACTTGCTCGGAACCTGGCTAGTGCGGAGAAAGGACGAGAAGTCCAAGATGGCGGCCGCAGAGCGAAATGAAACTCTGTAGAGCTGTGATCGCGGAAGTGACTGTATCCTGTTGCGGGCGCTGGGCAGAGGCGAGATACACGGTGGTGGTGCCCTGGGTGCCCCGGACATCTGATAAGAGACGGACAGGCAGTACGGGGCGTCCCCACACCACGGGCGACCCGAGGCCAGTCTGGAGGACGTCTGTAGAGCGGCCGCAATCTAAGCGGAACTGCGGGGGAGGACACCGAGGCATTCCCACGAGTGGAGAACGTTGCAAGCGAGCCCACCCTGACACTGGTGAGCGGGGTGTGGCGGGGCTGGGGACCGCGAGCTGCGGAGGCAGGCGCGAGATCCCAGGACCGCTGTGCACTGTGATCAGGGGAGGGGAGCGGGCTAGGACGCTTTAGATGGCCCAAGGAGACCCAGAGTCACGCATTGAGGGATTGGCGGAGGACTGAGGAGCGCTGCGGCCCAGACCACAGGAAATTAGCAAAGATCGTCGCAAAGGCCCCATACTCAGCAGACTGCGGAGCGGCGGCAGGTGCTGGACAAGGGTGTGGCTGAGCGGGTACTTCCCCCGGGGAGGAGGCACTGCGGGGAGTCCTACCTGATATCGCGGACTGCCCTGCTAACGGTCAGGGGTTGCCGTACCTAGCGCAGCAAACCTAGAGACCAGCGTAGGAGGTTTGCTTGAGAAACTATGGGAGAGCGACCTAACCTAGATTGACTCAGAGAAAGACGAATGCTAAGTCAGAAGCACAGTTGGTGGATCCCTGAGGATGTTGTTTGGGGGCGAGGGGGAACCAAACGACTGGGAGGACCTGCCTCCATAACTGACTCAGAAATGTTGGCAACCAGAGGTTTGACTGATACAAGCAGTACTGTACCACGCTGATGTGTTCCCACACCTGGATTTAACACCGACACGGTGGGAAAAGAGCTGCGTAGCTGAGCTCATAACTCGGGGGCATTGGCAGCGGGACTCCCCAGACCAGGATTTATTAGCTACGGCCACCACACGAAGTGGGGGAGTATAACCGCCGCCACGCCTTAACATGGGGAAATTGAAAGGGAAAAAGGACGGAGCTCAGCCGGTATTGGACAGTGAACTCCCTGGACAGAAGGAGCAGGATGAGCCTGAGAGCCGCGTGATCTTCATCTGCAACACCAGTTTGACAAAATCCTGGCAGCGATAGCGGACTCCCGCACTGCGCTCCAGCAAGACATAGCACAGGTGGCCACGGGGTTGGGCCGATTGCGGGCAGATCATGTTAAATTGGTAGACAGAGTTAAGTCGGTGGAGGGAGCGCTTCAGGTCGTCGAACCGTTGCAGAAATACCTAAAAGCTACTATTACTAATGTCTTGGATCGTATTGGTGTATTAGATTGGAGGGCGGAGGATGCCGAAGGACGGAATCGACGGAACACCATCCACATAGTGGGTCTACCTGAAAAGATGGGGGGGCTAGACATGGTGCAGTATCTTGAGAACTGGCTAAAAACAGTGGTGGCACCGGAAGGCCTATCTACTTTTGACACTTTAGAACGAGCGCACAGAGTACCGGCTAGGCCACCTCAACAAGGACGACCCCTGCGACTGGTGGTAGCTCGACTGTTGAACTTCTGTGACAGAGACCTGCTGCTCCAGTAGGCATGCGCAGATGGCCCCTATCAAGTGGGGAACAGCAGGGTCAACCTATTCCCGGACTATACATATGAAACCCAGCGACGCCGGACATCCTTCCTGGCCGTCAAGAGAGAACTGAGAGAAGAGGGACTTCAGTACTCCCTACTGTTCCCGGCCAAGTTGAGAGTAATTGTGGATGGCAAAACATGTTTCTATGATACTCCGGAGGATGCCTGTGCTTGGCTAGAGATATACAGATCTGGGAAGGATGGTCACGAACAAAGGGCGCAAAACGCCATAGAAGGATTGCCCCAACGGAAATCGCGAAGGCTTCGGCTAAGAAAGCGGGGGCTGAGGAGACCCTCGATATCGCAGACGGAAGCAGAACGACGTGGGGTGGTGGAGGTGGTCTTGGCTCTGTCGGGTGAGTGGGAGACGCTGTCTCCGGGAGGAACGGATTCGGAGAAGGACAAAGACCGATCTGACATGGAACACTTGGAGGCGGTCTACAGAAGATCACACCAGCAATGGCAGATGGGATGTTGGATGAGGGCTAAAGTACCTGGGGAAGCGAACAAGACGTTGCTGGGAGAGGATGAGAGAATTGTGAACACAGCGCAGTAGAACATGGGGCTCTTTAGCAGCAGGGGAGATGGCGAAGGTGTCTCCTCCAAGGACTCCGAGGTTTAAGTGCACTAACTGCTAAATGTTTCATGGGGGGATCGGGCGGCGAGTAGGGGGAGCGGTTAATGAGGCTCTTATTTATTTTGGGCTTAGTAAAGGCGAGGTGTACACAGAGGTTGGGCGGCAGCCCGTCGGCACAAAGTCCCCCTCGTAGCCCTTAAGGCATGCCCTCAGCGACTGCTGCTGGGCTTAGATGTGTGCTGGAGTTTGTAATGGTTTGGATGGGAACTATCTGTTTGTTTCTAGGTCCTGTTCTTGGGGTGTTGGGATGGAGAGGTCACCGGTGTGGAAGCTGGAGTACGATTTGGGATGCAGATGTTACTAGTGGGCAATGGGAGACACAGCTGATTTACGATGTATTACCTGGAATGTGAGGGGGCTTCATACAATGACACGGCGTCACAAGATACATGCATATTTCGTTCGAAGAGGGATACACATAGCACTACTTCAGGAGACTCACCTAACTAGGGCGGAGGGCATGGCACTGCAGAGAAGATGCAGGGGACAGGTATTTAACACCACCTACTCAGTGTTTGCACGAGGGGCTCTGATCTGGATTAGAGCTGGGGTCCCTTTTAAGGTGACCAGACAGATGATAGATCCGGCAGGCAGGTTTGTGGCCATGGAGGGTAGACTCAGGGGCAGGGACATAGCACTCTGCAGAGTTTATGCACCTAACGTTGAACAGATGGGCTTCTTGGAGCAACTATCTAGCTCATTAGCACACTATCTAGCGGGTTCTGTGGTGTTGGGTGGAGACTTCAACTCCATAACACATATATCGCTGGATGACCGGGGTGTCGAGTATCCCCACGTGGAGACTACGACCTGAAACGCTAGAGGACCCGATTTTTCATAGAGAAGAGAGCGAAGGGATAACTCATTATTTTACAGAGAATGCTGGCTCGACCTCCTCAAGGGCGATAGAATGGGACGCTTTTAAGGTAGTCATAAGGGGGATCTGCATAGGGAAACAAGCGGGGCTGCGGAAGGTGCTGCTACAAGACTTGACCGAGCCGAGGATAGGTTACGTAAGGCAGAATTAGAAAGGCCTGTCCACCCTGAACTTCATGAGGAGGTTAAAGCAGCGAAAGAAGAGGTGGCAGCAGAGGTGGAAAGATTGCATTGCTTTGATTATAAGGCTTACACTGCGTGGGTGCATGCAGAGGGGGACAAGGCAGGAACATTACTAGCTTGGTTGGCAAATCCGACAAAGAGAGGTTCCCCTATATTTGCTCTGGAGGACGATAACGGGGAGGGGGTCTACACCCAAAACGAGATTCTATACCGCTTTTTGCAATACTGTGAAGGACTGTATGGGAGTTTGTTAGTAGCGGGGGACCTTGAAATCGACTCCTTTTTGAATGGAATGACACTCCCGGAATTGGAAAAGGAGCAAGCAAAATGTTTAGGTCAGGACATAGAGATAGGGGAAGTTAGGAGCGCTATTAAGCGTATTGCCAGAAATAAAACGCCAGGAGTAGATGGATTACCGATAGAGTTCTACGGGAAATATGTGGATTTGTTGGCACTGAAACTCCTGGAGATCTATAAGGAAGCGAAAGAACTGGGTCGATTACCTAATTTCATGCGGGAGGCTCTGATGATCCCGCTTTTAAAACCGGGTCGGGAGGGGACAAACACGGCCTCCTACCGCCCATTATCAATGTTGACCACCGACTACAAAATACTGAGCAGCATTTTGGCGACCCACCTCTTAAACCATATGACCACGCTAATCCACGAGGATCAAGCTGGGTTCACACCGATGAGAAACACGTCCACTAACGTTAGAAGACTGGTGCGGATACTTGAGGAGGAACAGCCAGAAGCGCGACAACCAATGGTGTTATCTGTAGATATTGAGAAAGCTTTTGACAGCTTAGAATGGCTATATTTACATAAAACAATGGGGAGCTTCGGCCTGGGAGCCGATTTTGTGCAGTGGACGAAAGTATTATACACATCTGCTGTGGCTAGGGTGCACGTTGGAATGCTGATATCATCACAATACCCAGTAGCCCGTGGAACGAGACAGGGGTGTTCACTCTCCTCTTTGTTGTTTGCCCTAGCAATAGAACCGCTGCAGCAAAGGTCAGATTGGGTGAACACTATGACGGTTTGAGATATAGGGGAGATCGGCAGTACATATCGCTATATGCTGATGACCTGTTGCTATTTCTCGAGGACGCAGGAAGAGCATTGGAGGGAGCAGCGAACTTGCTCTCGGAGTTTGGGGACATATCGGGGTTGCGAGTGTACTGGCCAAAAACGTGTCTGTTCCCAGTAAAGCAGGGAGGGCTCCAGCCCACTACATATAGGGAAGTGAGGTGGGAACCAACTTGTTTGAAATACCTGGGGGTACATGTTTATCACACTGCCACCGACATGCTGGAAGGAAATGTGGGACGGGCGTGAGAGCATTGAAAAGTAGCATGGCCTTTTGGGCCACTCTCCTACTGTCAGTGACGGGCCGAATAGTTCTATTGAAAATGATAGCGCTACCTACATTATTTAACTTTTTCGGAACTCTGCAGATATGGATCCCGTGCTCAGTGTTTAAATTGTTGAAATCGATCATAGTGGGTTTCCTGTGGGGAACGGGTAGACGTAGGGTTACGCAAGCAACGCTCATTAGGCTGAAGGCTGAAGGAGGGTTGGCGGTCCCAGATTTTGAGCTGTATTATTTGGCGGCCCAACTCCAGATACTAACACAGGCAGTAGCGAAGAAATTTAAAGGCCCAAACATCAAAGAGGTAGGGGAATTCTACGCCATGTCCTCTTATTCATAGTACTGCAACAAAAACTGGACCTTAGGGACCTCGCTATGGAGGAAAAAACACTAAGACTGTGCTGGAATCGGTCCCAACGTAGGGCGGGAGTCTTGCACCCATATGCGCCCGAAATCCCATTAGGAATGGCAACAGCGCTACCACACGGCGGCGACTGGACGCCACTACAGGAATGGGAAAATGCAGGGATCCAGGTAATTGGAGATTTATACAAGGATGGAGCAATGCTGCCCTATCAGGAACTACAAGAAAGGTATGACATGCCGAGAGGGGGATTTCTATTGTATGCAGCAATGACAAGGGGCACTGCAGACACACTGGCGAGAGGGGTTAGCAGAGCCTAAGACAACAATGGCATGCCAATACACCATGATGGCGGCCGGGACCTTCAAGGCGGTCACATGCCTCTACTCCAGAATGATCAATGAAGGGTTAGCACCCCTAGAGACACTGAGAGGGAAATGGGAGGTGGACATAGGGAAACCTATTCCTGAAACGACCTGGATACAGATCATGCACAGAGCCTGGAAGAGCACGAGAAATGCGAGATTCCAGCTAGTGCATTTCTACATACTCCATAGAGCATATTTAACACCGGGCAAAATGAAGAAATATTTTAAGGTAGAAGAGGCAGCGTGCCCTCGATGTACACGGACAGGAGCAGAACTAGAGCACATGCTATGGCCTTGTCCTGGGATGGGAACCTACTGGGAAGAAGTGGGAGACACCCTAAATACCATTACGGAGCGGCAATTGACCTTTGATATGGCCACAAGCGTTTTGCACTGGTTCCCTCATACATCAAAAAACAAGATAATGAGTAAGTTTGTAGATATGGGGCTCCTATTGACGAAAAGGGAAATAACACAACACTGGAAGACGAGGGCAGGGCCTAGCAGCAAGAGATGGAGGGCTGAGTTTGTAAAATAGGCAAGCAGCGAAAGCGCAGTTGGATACCAGCAGGCGAGACGGCTGAGTAACGAAAGGGCGCTGGAGGCAGCGACAGCATGGGAAACTTTAGCACACGCATTGCAGGGTTATCAGACGGACGATGAGTAGGAAGAGGACTAAATAGCAATAGTGGGCTCCCGAGCTATGACAGGTACATTGAGAGACTAGAACAGTTGTAACTATTGTTGACACAAGACGAAAAGGATTGGCAGTAGCGTACACACCGGTGAGATGGGAGGGGGAGGGGGGATTCATAACAGTTGGGAGGAGTTGGGGATAAGCAAAATAGCAGGTAATGATTATTGACATTTCAGCTACCTACTAAAGCAAAGTAGTTGTGTTGAATAGAACGAAAGGGGCAGAGGCGTGAAGACCTCCATAGGGGTTGAATTGTCGTGATGGTTGATGATTAATATGCATATGTATGGGGAATGCAATAAAAAGAAAAAAAACAATAAAATACGTTTTGAAAAAAACAACAAATCAAGATATAGTTAAAAGGCTGCAAACAAGGTTTAATAGGCAACCCAGTATTGTTGTTCTCCGTCACAAGTTTTATTTGTGCACGCAAAATACAGGAGAGGATGTTGACAGTTACATCACTGCCTTGAGGAGGCTAATAGCTGAATGTCAGTTTGAAAATTTCGCAGACCAACTTGAGCGCGATCAATTCATTTGTCACTGCTCCGATAAAAATATGAAACAGAAACTTCTCTCTATGGGGAATAACAGCCTTGAAGAAACTATTAGGGTGGCAAAAAGTATTGAGACCTCTGTATTGTCAGCTAAAGAACTGGAAGGTAAAAGCAGTGAGACAGTTGCTGCCATTAAAGCAAAAGACAACAAAGATAAAGACCTCAGGTCTGCTGACAAACCCATACTTATTTTGTAAATAAACAAAACGCTTTTATTCATCAGAGCCATGTCTGCAACAAATGTAGATATAGGAATCACATGAAAGGGAATAAGTGCCCAGCAAGATTTGTTACTTGCAAACTGTGCAAAAAGACTGGTCATTTTGCAAAAGTCTGTCAGACTAATAGGGGAAGATCGTCTTATCAACCTAATTCGGTAAAATGTGTGGTCGATGAAGGAATGAGCTGTGTTGATGAAGAATCTGTAGTTAGAGATCTTAGTGAGATGGTTGTGGTGGTAATGGGGTTATTGTTGGTAATCCAGAATTGTGTAAAGATCCTTATGTAGAAATTCTTGTTGGAGATCAGGTACTTAAGCTTTTGGTGGACTCTGGAGCTCGTATCTCCATGATCACTTTAGAATTATACAATGCATTGTGGCCAGATACACTCTTTCTCCCACCTGATCGCAAGGCCGTTTCTTATGAAGGTCGTGAAATAAACCTTTCAGGGTATATTGAAGATGTAATGGAATTCAAAGGAAGAAGGATTGCGGGGAAACTGTATGTAGCTCACAAACGGTTAAATATTTTAGGATGGTTTCACAGGGGTTGTTCGGGATGATGCTCAGACCTGGGACTGCTGAACAGGTGCTAGCTACAACAGATTGCCCCGACATTGAAAATTTAGTTAACCAATTCCCTCATGTTTTCTCTGGGAAGCTTGGCGGGATAAAAGATTTTAAACACAGGATTATTATGAAAGATAATGCCAAGTCTGTCAAACACAAACTAAGAAATGTTCAGTTTAGTGTTAGACAAGACCTTGAGAAAGAGCTGGACTAATTATGTGCTAAGGGTATCATTGAACCGGTGGAGTTGTCACTTTGGTTTTCTCCACTGGTAATGGCACAGAAGCAGAATGTGGAGTTTAGAGTCTGTGTTGACCTTCACTACCTCAATAATGAAATCTGGGTTATCCTCTCCCAAATATCATTGAGCTGCTGGCTGGTTTGAAAGATGCTAAGGTATTCACAAAGCTTGACCTAGCGTCTGCCTACCATCAGGTAGAGTTAATTCTAGAATCAACACATCTCACAGCTTTTATTTCCCCTTTTGGAACATACCATGCCGTTTGGACTATCTTCAGCAGCCTCTGTGTTTCAGTGACTCATGTCCAATATGTTGAAGGGAGTTGAAGGAATTTCTGTGTTCCTGGAACATGTTCTTGTTTGTGACCCTGATGATGTTACCCATGATTCCATTCTCAAAGAAGTTTTGTCCAGGTTCCAGGCGTTAGGGGTGGTGTTACACAGGGATAAATGTGTCTTTGAGACAAAAGAAGTTGAATATTTAGTTCATGTCATAAATTAACAGGGGATTTTACCTAAAAAAAGTTTTGTTGACTCCATTTTCAAATCTAAACCTCCATCTGACAAGGCGGGTCTCAAGTCTTTTCTTGGTTTGTGCGAATTTTACTCGCTGTTCATACAGGATTTTGCGAGCTAATTAAGACCATTATCTTGTATGCTGATGAAAGGTGTTGTTTTTGAGTGGAATAATGAATGCCAGAATGTCTTTGAGTGGGTGAAGCAACAACTAATTTCTCCTAAAATTTTGAAACACTACGATCCTTCCCTTACCAGCACTCTCACAGTTGATGCCAGAAACGCTGGTTTAGGTGCTATTCTTTCTCAAAAGAAAGAGGGAGATTTTAGAACTATTGGCTTTGCTTCCAGAGTATTGTCTCCTGCCGAAAAGAAGTATTCGGTCATAGAGAAGGAATTGCTGGCATTCTGGTGGGCAGTGATGAAGTTCAAGAATTTCATGTGGGGAAAAAGGTTCCGTTTACAGACTGATAACAAACCCCTTGTCTTTATTCTCAGTGAGAAAAATGTCAGGAGCTTTACTCAAAGAATTGCTCGGTTGTCCTCCAAGCTTCTTCAGTTTGATTTTTCTGCTGAATACTTACCTGGTAATAAGAATGGGTGTGCAGATTTCCTTTCTCGTTCCTCTGACATCATTGAGAATGAGTTGAATGCAGGTGAAAAGGACAAGGAAGAGTTCATTGTGGCAGTTGTTGACCTTCCACAGTTATGTGCAGTCTCAGAGAGTGAGTGGCGTAAAGCTCTCAATTAATCAATCAATCAAGCTCTCAGTAATGATGTTTCATTAGCTAAGGTCATGAGTTATGTTGAGATTGGGTGGCCTAAAGAAAGAAACCTTAATTTTGAATTCAAGACCTTTCTCCAAGTTGCAGATGAACTCACCATTGAAGATGGGTTATTACTCAGGGGGGACAAACTTGTTCCTCCTCTTTCTTTGAGAAGTTGTTTAGTTAAATATGCTCATGAAGGCCATTTAGGTGACACTATGATAAAGAAAAGGGTGCACCTTTCCTTTTGGTGGCCATCTATGAACAGAGAGGTTGATGATATTGTTAAATCTTGTATAATTTGTGCCGGTTGTGACAAAGCTGAAAAATTGTGTACACCTCCTCTTTCACCCATTGTTTTGCCATCCGCACCATGGGTGAAATTAGGGCTTGGCATTGTTGGTCCTTTTCATGCTCTTAATGTGTCTTCGAAGTTTGCCCTGGTTCTCATGGACTACTATTGAAAGTGGCCAGAGGTCAAATTTGTCAGAGAAGTGTCCTCTAGAACTGTGGTTGAGTTTCTTAATGAGGTGTTCCTAAAGGAAGGTTTTCTGGAATTTTTAGTGACCGACAATCATACCCAGTTTGTTGCTAGAGAGGTGTAAGATTTTTTGCACAACTGAGGAGTCAAGCACCTCAAGAGTTCACTCTATCATCCTCAGACAAACAGTCTAGTTGAACGCATGAACAGGGTACTTGGGGAATGTATACTGTGGGCTCTTGCTAAAAAGGGTGCTGTAGGTAATTCTGTGAGAAGCATGATCTGGTTTTATCGCACCACTCCACACTCAACAACTGGTGTGTCACCATTTGAATTATTACGTAGTCGTAGAGCAGCCACTGCTTTTTGTCCTGGTTGGATGAGCAAATGGATGAAAGGGCAACATTGGTCTGACAACAGTGTTAGAAATTGAGTTGAGTTGGTTCAGAGTAAACAAAAAACGTATTTTGATTTCACTAAGAAAGTCAAAGAAGTGAAGATACGGATGGGTGATTTAGTCCATGTTAAGAAACCTGTTCATTTGAGGAAGGGTTCTTCCAAGTTTAGTTCTCCTGTGAGGGTTATTGGTGTGAATGGGGATTCTGTCAAGCTAGCCAGTGGGCAATGGTGGAACAAGTGCCTTCTTGTGAAATACTGTGCACTTGATAAGGGTGCATGTAAAAGTGACAGTACTAATAATAAGGTTGAAACTCATGATGGTGTTGGAGATTGTGCGGGCCAGTCTCATTTGAGGCGCAGTGCTCAAGCTAAGGTGGTACCTTTACGTTATAGGAAATAGGGTGTTGTTCTATATTTTATGCCCTCTTATGTCTTGTGTCTTTTGTTTTTATTCCTATTCTTTTCTTGTTTCTTTTCTTCTTGTGGGTTTCTTCTTTCTTTCTCTCTCTTTTTCGCCTTCTTACCTTTATGATGGTTCTTTGTTTTATTTTAGGGAAGACCAATGTAGTATTCTATGCTTGTTTGTGGAATGTTCAGGATACGGAATCTCACTGCGTGAGAGTTCTGTGTCTGGGATTCCAAATCTGTCAGTTGGCAGTTCTCCTGGTTCATGTTGGCCACTCTGCTTGGTGGCTCAGCCATTGATCTTAATAAAGCCATTTCAACTTACCTGAGTTCTTGGCTCTTTACGACAGAACGCTCTACTTATATTTCTTGGAGCTTAGAATGACATAGGAATCATGGCTACTTGTTATTTTAATTTTCAGGTTGAGTTAATTTTGTTTGGACGAATAATAGTAGCTTGAAGAATGTATTTCTGAAAACTTTGGGCCCAATTTGAATCTTGGTGGGACTCTCATTTTCTCTCTGTGCCAGAGTTTACGAGTATTCCTCAATGCTGACAGCATCCTGCACACCGTATTTAGATATGTGCAGGCTGAATCTCTGTCTGTGGGTCGACAGAGTGTTTACCGTTGTGTAAGCAGCTCACCACAGTTGACATGGAGGACTCTTCTGCTGTCTAACATTACTCCGTCGCCGTTAGGGTGGTAGGACTGCACTGAGCATATATAGATTTCACAGTTGTGCTGGAGTTGTTCTAGCAGTAGATTGCTGATGGAGGGATTCCGTTGCAGGATTCGTCGACATTGTACTATTCTCATGGCTTTTGGATGGATTCTAGTATCAGACACCTAATGTGTTTTGCCTAATTTTGTTCACCTGCATACCACCCTATAAAACACACTCCATTTCATACTATGATCCTTTACCATTGCAGTGCAGCACAACATTGTCAAACAGAATGTTTGATGGTGAAGTCAGGTTTTTTTTGGCTTTCTCTGTTTGTTGTCCCTTTTTTTATCTAATTTATTTTCTTGTGGGTCATAAAATCTCTTTCATATGTAGTTTGGAGAATGGCAAGGAGGAGAAATCCCCGTTTTACAGAGAGAGAATTGCCAGTCATGGTGGATAAAATTATTAGAGCAGAGCCACAATTGTTTGGAGCCCAAGTCCAAAATACAGCCATAGCCCAGAAAAAGCAAATGGAGATGAAAATAATTGACTGAGTGAATACTGTAGCAAATAACCTGCACACACCAGAGGAAATTAGGAAAAGTTCGAGTATGTGTGGGAAGAGTACATTCCCTGGCCTCCAAGTGTCACCTGGAGGCCCAGAGGACTGGTGGTGGTTCTTCCAGCCCCCTCTTACAACTTTTCATGGGAGGAGAAGTTCCTGTAGATCCTACATCCTGAAGGCTTCACAGGAATCCCTGGTAGAACAGAGACTGGTAAGTTAGACCTTTGAATGTGTTGCTAAACCTAAATGTCGTTTTTGCTTTTCATTTAGCTGTTGCTAATGTGTTTGGCACCTTTTAGAAACACAGAAACCTATATATACTTCTGTCATTTATTTTATCTTGTTTGTTTTTTTAATGTATTTTTTTGGATTTAAGATCACAAGTTCCAATATCCATTATAATGCACATGATGTAATAGTGCTTGTAAGTGTTTTACACCATATAACATATTTCAAGTATGTGTTTTAGATTGTAAATGTCTGTTCTATTTGTTTTGCATATTTACACTGGGTATGTGTAATCTTCATTTTTACAAGTGTCTTTAATGTTTAATTGAAATGACTTCAACTACCATGATGCCTTTTTTTAGGTTTGTGAAAATAATAGTGTAATGTCATGCTGTTCATTTCCTCTTTTCTTTCTTAATTTTCACACCTTAAAGTGTTATGTATTTATCAATCTCTATTTCATGCCATGTTTTGAAATGTTTATATGCTTAGTTTTGTATGTCACCCTAGCCTTATAATTTCATTGAATTGATGTTATTTGAATCACAGATCAAAGTTTGATGACTTTAAAATATTAAGGTATGTAATTTTGTATGCTGAATATAAGTTTATTTTGTTAAAAGAATTACTCTGCAATGTGTATATGATGACTCATGCACTATATCCTTATAACTTGTGTAATTGTAAGGGTTTTAGCCTGCTAGGCCTGGGAATGGTTTCTTTCACAATGCTCCTCTCTACCGTATTGTGCTGAATCTTTGGTATATTTTATGTATACTTTCTAAATTGTTTACTAATTTCAGGACATCTTTATACCAGCTGTTTTGAAGTAGTTCTGTGTGAAATGTAAACTGTTGTGTTATTTATTATATTCCCACAGAAAAGTACAATCAATATAATAATTTCAGTTTCCCTTTCAGATTGCTTCCTTTCTAGCTTCAAATCCATACTTTAACTGTATATATTTTTTAATTCATAACAGGTCCAACAATGAGAGTGAGTGGACAAACATCTATCACTGTGGATACCTCCACTCCAGAACAGGAATAAGCCTTCATTAAGTACTCCACTCCTACAAGTTTGTTTGAGAAGGTACTGCCTGATCCATCTGGTCTGCCTGGGCAGACTGCTCCAGTGAGTCTCACTTAGCAAACACCTACACCTCCCACCCCAGCTGTTATCACCCTCAGGCTTTGGATATCTCTACTTTCTGTGTCCAAATCAACACCATCACCACCTCCAGTTCAGCCAGGAACCAGTAGGATGGTGCACAGTGAGTAAAGGGCACAGGGTAGTGGGGATGAGGGCTATGAGAGGGAATGTGTGGGCCAACAAAGTAAGGCCTCTGGGTTCACTGCCATCCAGGTCACCACTGACCAAGTCTTGGGATCCATCCATCAGTCCCTATATATGATGGGCCAGGTTATGAGAGGGAGCACGATGTACAGAAGTGGTATCTGAACTCCAATTTGGATTCCCTGACTGGGTGCTGCATGCTATTTTTACCCATATGTGCAGGGCTTTTCCAGCAACATATTCTTGTTTCTATTGTCCAACATCATCTGGGCCACTGAAAGTGAGGCTCTGCCACAAGAGGAAACAGCTGCACCTACTGCAGTCCCTGCAACTGTGGATCCACTAGCCCCCCTTAGGAGGGGACATTCAGCCTCACTAGCAAAAGAAGATGGCAAGTCCTCCACCAGCAAGAGACGTAGAATCTAATTTCCTCAAGTGTGAGACTACCTTTCACTCTGTGAACTAATTTCTGGATCTGGACACATTAACATGTTTTCATGCCAGATGTGTTTAGGACATTTTTTTAATTCATAACAGGTCCAACAATGAGAGTGAGTGGACAAACATCTATCACTGTGGATACCTCCACTCCAGAACAGGAATACGCCTTCATTAAGTACTCCACTCCTACAAGTTTGTTTGAGAAGGTACTGCCTGATCCATCTGGTCTGCCTGGGCAGACTGCTCCAGTGAGTCTCACTTAGCAAACACCTACACCTCCCACCCCAGCTGTTATCACCCTCAGGCTTTGGATATCTCTACTTTCTGTGTCCAAATCAACACCATCACCACCTCCAGTTCAGCCAGGAACCAGTAGGATGGTGCACAGTGAGTAAAGGGCACAGGGTAGTGGGGATGAGGGCTATGAGAGGGAATGTGTGGGCCAACAAAGTAAGGCCTCTGGGTTCACTGTCATCCAGGTCACCACTGACCAAGTCTTGGGATCCATCCATCAGTCCCTATATATGATGGGCCAGGTTATGAGAGGGAGCACGATGTACAGAAGTGGTATCTGAACTCCAATTTGGATTCCCTGACTGGGTGCTGCATGCTATTTTTACCCATATGTGCAGGGCTTTTCCAGCAACATATTCTTGTTTCTATTGTCCAACATCATCTGGGCCACTGAAAGTGAGGCTCTGCCACAAGAGGAAACAGCTGCACCTACCGCAGTCCCTGCAACTGTGGATCCACTAGCCCCCCTTAGGAGGGGACATTCAGCCTCACTAGCAAAAGAAGATGGCAAGTCCTCCACCAGCAAGAGACGTAGAATCTAATTTCCTCAAGTGTGAGACTACCTTTCACTCTGTGAACTAATTTCTGGATCTGGACACATTAACATGTTTTCATGCCAGATGTGTTTAGGACATTGGATTCCAAGCAATTTAGGCGCTTAAATATTAGTTTCACTCACCATCATTGAATTATTATGTTTTTTGTTTGTTTTTTTTGTTAATAAATTCCATGTAGGTAATGTCTTTCACATTTTGGAAGATATGAAAAAAATCAACAAAAACACAAATCAGAAACGTGGATATGTTTTAACTGGAATAAAGAAATGTTACTCATATTCTCCTAAATCCATTAAAATCCATACATATTCCAAAATTATCATGCAATATTCTCATTGACAGTTCCAGACCTCGCCACCATAGAGGAATGGGAGGTAATCCAAACATTTAGATTGATTAGCCAAACTCTTGTTGATGGATGTCATCAGCTGTAGCCAGATCTTCTGCATCACAACAGGGAACACTCCTTAATAACATCTAAAGTGAAAATAATGACAGTACTCCCTTTGGTGGAGACAGGATCGTTCCAATACACTGTTGTAGCCTCTTGTGGAATGTCACAACCAACTTCAAGTGTGCTACAAAACGTTCATTCTTCAATGATGGGGCACATCAACAGCTACATGCAGCTAACACAAACTGAAGATTTTGCCTATCTGAAGGGAGGTGTGTATGCATTGGATGGGCTACCACATGTGGTCAGATACATTTAAGCAAAACATGTTGCCTTGGTGGCAACAATCAACAGAAAACAAGTCTAATGCAATTTTTACAAATACAATTCAATCATTGTACAAGTTGTCGTTGTATAAAATCAGTACATCCAAAGTGTGTTTGCCTTTCACAGGATCAACCCATGTTCCCTTTGTACAATGCAGCAGCAGAAAATAAACACAAATGTCACAATGTAGAAATGTGTAATTTTAGATTAAATGGTGAAGGAACGTAAAGCAGACTAAAACAAAAAAAGACATATTTTGTATGACATTACAAAATAGACACATTACAAGTGACACATTTTGGGGACACATGTTATGAAAAACAATCAAAGATAAACAATGTAAATAAACACAGTAGTCCATGTGCCAAAACGTAGATCAACATCTTTGCCCGTTCTAAAGAATGTATCATAAAGACTGTAATTCTGGTTAGATTAAAAGTAGGTTTCAAATGTAATGTAATAACATTTGAATACATACTTACACTCAATTGAGGAAGTTGTGAATAACATCTTGACATGAGTCAATCCCTTCCTCTTCACCACTATCATCTTCATTTGGCCTCTCAACATCCTCACCCGGTGGCTCATCGTGGTCTTCTTCCTCGGCAATGCATGGGATGTTACCTTACAGGGCTATTTTGTATAACATGCAGCATGTCATGGTGATTTTGCACACCTTATAGGCTGAGTAACGTAGGGTTCTACCAGTATTATCCAGACATTGACATCTGGCTTTCCGGAACCCAAAAGCCCGCTCCATTGGTCTTTGTGTTCTACCATGAGCCTCACTGAAGCAGACTTCCCCTGACTTTGTTGGATTCCTCAGCGCTGCTAAAAACCATGGACAGTTAGAATAAACTGAGACTCCTATATTGAAAAAATTTAACTCTATTTTAGATGATTTATCTTGAAATTAACCAAACAATATAATGACAGATTGGACTTACCAACACACCAGGCCCTCTCAGGACCAACTTGTGAAATTTGTTGGGGTATGGAGCTGTTGTGTAGTGCAAAGGAATCATGGGTTTATCCTGGAAAATGTGCAAAGGCTTGTGATGAACAAATCTGGTACACAAAACATCTTGCATATTGATTGAATTTCTTTTGATTGTGGTAGAATTGCTCTCTGGCGTTTGGTGGCACTAAGGCAATATGTGTGCCTTTTTTTGCTCCAACAACATGTGGTAGGTGACCTACACCATAAAAATCTCCCTTCCCATTGGCAAAATCCTCATTTCACAGAAACTGAATTAAGCTGTTGATGTGTCTCATTATTGAAGAATGAACTTCTTGTAGCATACCACTGAATGTTGGCTGTGACATTCCACCAGATACTGCCACAGTGTATTGGAGCCGTTCATGAAAAGGAGACACTGACATAGCGATTTCTAAAAAGAGACCCTACCACCACTTCTTGTTCGTGTGGGACATCCTGTGTTTCTGTGCTGTCAGCGGACCTCCCGCCTGCCTCCCGCCGCCCCGTCGCTCTCAACACCTTAGCGAGGGGCCGCAGTGCGGAGTGTGGCGAGGGGCGGACTCCAAGGTCCAGGAGCCCTTGAGGCCGCAGCATCATCCGTCACAGCGCCAGGAGGCGCTTAAATTCAGCACCGGCCCCATTGAGCGGGGGAGCCATTCATGAAAAGGAGACACTGACATAGCGATTTCTAAAAAGAGACCCTACCGCCACTTCTTGCTCGTGTGGGACATCCTGTGTTTCTGTGCTGTCAGCGGACCTCCCGCCGCCCCGTCGCTCTCAACACCTTAGCGAGGGGCCGCAGTGCGGAGTGTGGCGAGGGGCGGACTCCAAGGTCCAGGAGCCCTTGAGGCCGCAGCATCATCCGTCACAGCGCCAGGAGGCGCTTAAATTCAGCACCGGCCCCGTTTCGCGGGACGCCGGGCGAAGCCCGGGCAAAGGGCGGGCCCGTTTTAGCCCATTCTAGACCGAACTAGGCTGGGCTGGGCCCCCCCTCTGTTAGATACATCTGTCTGCTGCTTTGTTGACTTTAATAATCACCCCTCTACTAATAACTAGTAGTCATGACAAGAGGGAGCAGAAGCAAGACGGCCCTGAACGCCGCACAAATTACCTGCCCTTTAGACAACTTCATCTCCAGAACCAATAAGGTCATTGACCAAAGCATTATCCTGCTGGAGCGCAGGGTCTCGCGAGATCTGGCAATAGCGAGAAGATCATCATTGGGCCCACTCGCTGCTGCTTAAACTCCTACACAGCGGGGGTTAACTGTGCCTTTACTTTCGCCCTCCACCGCTACTGCAGAGATACACGCCGTTCCTGGCACAGTGGATCTCTCGGTTACTCAGCTTTCCCTCGATTCACAATCGACAGAAGACCTGGAAAATACGCCAGACCTACTTCATTATCAAACACAAAACGATCACATTGAAGTCCAACCTTTGGGGTGTAGTGAGGGAGCTATACCAAAACATGGAAAACACACAAAAAACAAGAAAAAGAAAAATAATATTAATTCTACTTCCTTGAACATCATATCACCCACGCTTGACATCACTGATCAAATTACACATCAGTCAAAGAGAACTTCTAACCTCCCCATCCTTCCAACAGAAATGCTGGAAACAGCAACCAGTACGGGGGCGCAGGGGTCTTCTTGTAAAACTTGCGTAGCCAACAATTCCCTCTTAGTAGGACTGGGGGAGCTTCTCAAACATTATTTCCAACCTATAGAGAAAAGCCTTATGAATGTCGAAAAACAGCTAGCCAAGCTGACTGTTCAGCCATTCACGCAGAAAACCCTGGGTCCTAAGGAGGTGGGGGGGGGGACAGGCAAAAATCCAATAAGATCCAAGGTAACCCACCTATTCTGGCCCCCCCTGCTAAAAAAACGCCCCAAATTGCAGGTATCGAAAGTGCAGCCAAAGCCCCTGATACCTGAAGCTACGCCTCAGGCTGCCCCAAAAGCCAGTCAAGCGCAGATGAACACACCTCAAAATGAGTCTCAGCCAACCTCTGTTGCATTAAAAGGTCGCCCACAAAAAGCCATCCCGTTGTTACCACCGAATGCAGCAGCGCCTCAGCCTACAGCGGGCGGTACGCAAGGCGCGAGACCTAGGTGCCCTATACATCTGCCACCAGAGTCATCCCCCTATACTGTTGTCCTCACGGGGTTGCCTGAACTGGCAGACAACGTGGACGAACCATCTTGGTCACTCCAAAATAAAGTGCTACAATGGCTGGGTCTTAACAGACCACTCCATTCATACCCCGCGTGTAGAATTTCCACCGTACGCAGAGTCCCGTGGATTGGAGACACCAGGAAAAGCCTACAAGGTGATTGTGTGATAGTCACCTGCGATGACCCACCCGCAGTTGACTATATCTGTTCATGGCCCTCTTTAGAGAAAAAGGGAGGGGTCAATGCTCTCCGCCTATCTTTTTTTTACCCATCTCCCAACACCCATGACCACGGAGCGATTTCGACCTGGGATCAAGGCTCGGCCTGGTCTTGGAATCAGGTGGGTCGATGGAACAGGCACAGGCCCAGGGTCTGGGAACCGAGATACTGTCCCCCTAGCAGGGATTTTTTTAATACAGAGGGTTGGAGGGGGCTAACCACTAGAAACAGATATGAGTGCCTCGACATGGTCGATTGACCACGAGAGGCCCAAATCAGTACCCTACAGATTAATAGCTCCCGGTCATGCTGCACAAGGATAGTGAGTAAATCTACAGGGAGCATCAGCATACACCCCATTGATCGCACAGGCCAGCCCCCCCCATGCATTAATTCTGATCTATCAGGTTCATACCCTACCTCTAGCCAGACTGTCTCTAACAACCACTTAGGTCACTTAGTCGATACGGATGCTAGTGGGGAAGACTCACACAATTCTGAGATGCAGAGGCTGAGAGCAAGTGCAAGCCAAAATGCCCAAACAAAAATCCCGACACAGGTAGCAAGGACAGGCAATATTGCCTTAACATCCTGGAACATTGCAGGCCTTTCGAAAAATGCAAAGGATCCAACCTTCTTGTCCTTCATTAACAACTTTGATCTAATCTGCATGCAGGAGTGTTGGGATCAAGAGGCAACCCATATTGAGGGGTATAGTACCCTCTTCTCAGCACCAAGTCTAGGGCAGCGGGGGAGGGGCTCAGGAGGTTTATGTACCTATCTGTCCAATTTGTCAAACCTGACCATAGAGAGAATAGACCACGGGGGGCCTGCGTATAGCAAGTCTAAACCCTGGCAAGGGTTTCTCCTCAGGGGCAAGGAGGTGAGTCTCACGCTAATCAATTTATATAATAACATCATACAAAATGAGGGTGAGTTGCTCTTAGAGGATTTAAACAATTGTTTAAACAACGGGTCTAAGACGGCGGGTGGCATCCTCATAGTCGGGGACTTTAACTGCCATCTGTGTCCCCACAGTGGTGCTGACCGGTGTGGCATTTATAATCTAAAAGGTGAACCGAGCACCCACTTTGAGCACACCCCATTCGGCACCCATTTGAACCAACTTATGCATACCTGGGACTTAGGTTTTGTAAACCAACTATGTGAGCCGATGGTTCCTTTTCAAACAACCTTCCATGGTAGGGGCCAGGGGACTATTATAGACTTCATGCTAATATCCAATAGCATTCAGGCCATAGCACAGGACTTTGCGACAGAGGAAATGGCGATGAGTGATCACTTTCCAATCAGTGCTTACTTCACTACAGGCACCATGGCCACTAACGACAATAAATTATCTGAATCACTATATCGTCATTCCATCTCGTTGGCAAGCCGAAATGGGTATACGATCAAGTGGGCTAAGGTAGACCCTAAAAAATTCCTAAAGGAAGTGCTATCAGAGCATTTGGGGGAGATTATGATATGCTTAGAAGCTTGTCCCGACCCGCACAAAATAAAAGTAGCCTACGACAGCATAGTAAACACTGTTAATACAAAACTAAAAAAGAAGCAAAGTAATGGCGATAAAAGTAGCCAAATTACCGGGTGGTTTGACATTGCCTGTAAGAAGGCCCACACTGACCTTCTCCAAGCAATAAAAGCTAAACCTAAAATAACTGAGGTAGTGAGATCAGCTAGGGCAACTTATAGATATGCCATCCATAATCGGAAAGAAGAGATCAAAGCCCACGCCTGGGAGGCCCTGATTAAGGCTAGTTCCTTGCGTGATGGAGCCTCTTTTTGGAAAGAAGTCAATGTTCGCTTCTTCACAGATAGGAAAACTGACTTATTAGAGGTAGTCATCACAGAGGATACATGGGTCAGCTACTTTACAGGGCTCTACTCACGCGACGTTTTGACCGCGGCTGGTCCCCCCGCGGCATTTACTCATACTATCCTCCCTACACCTCCTAAAGAGACACCCACCACTGCTATATTCCCACTAGACATCACCTTCCTTCCACATGAGGTTGAGCAGGCCTTGAGAGAGTGCGCCAGTGGTAAAGCCCCAGGCCCAGATGGCATCCCCATTGATCTATTCAAGGAAAACATGGAGCTTTGGGCCCGCTCCTTTCAAATGTTTTAAACTCCTACAGTAAATTGGGATTCCCGGCCACCTGGCAGGAAGCCATTGTAATTCCAATATACAAGAAGGGAAATAGAGAGGACCCGAAATGTTATAGGCCCATATCGCTTCTCGACTCCCTGATGAAGGTAGCGGGTAGAGTCATTCTTACCAAATTACAAACTTGGGACACAACGGAAGGGGTACTGTCCAAATTTCAATATGGGTTCAAGAGTGGGCTTGGTACGGTAGAACAGGGCCTCAACCTGGCACTGATCGTTAGTAAATACACTGTGGCAAAAAAAGGGAAGCTCTATATGACGTTTGTTGACCTAAGCTCGGCGTTCGATTGCTTGAGTCACAACGTACTATGGAGCACCCTAAATGACCTGGGGATAGACCCAACTATATTAAACTTTATTAAAGAATTATATAGAGATCCAGGGGCTACGGTACGCTATGGTAAAAATGGTGAACGCTCCAAGAAATTTTACATTGAGAAGGGCGTGAGACAAGGTTGCATACTTGCGCCCTTCCTTTTTAACCTTTATATAAACAAAGGTGCTGATAATCTGTCTAGTCTGGAAGTGGATTTCCCCAAAATCAACGGTGCGTCGGTCCCAATTTTACTATACGCCGACGACGCCGTTATCATGTCTAGAACCCAGCTGGGCTTGCAGAAGGCTCTAAATGGCTTTTCCTCCTTTATGGGCTCCAGAGGGCTAAAGATGAATGTGGGAAAAACGTACACGATGTGCTGCGCATCAAATCCGAACTCCAAACTAGCATGTAAAACTTTCGTAAATGGTACAAAGATAGACCTGACCAAAACTTTCTCTTATTTGGGCATTGTTTTTAATAACAGAGGCACTTGGACCACAGCCATCACTTCGCGCAACTTGGCGTACTCCCGCACCATTGGCGCAGTCAAGCAGTTCGCCAAGAGACTGGGTGGCAAACCGGTTGATATCTTGCTGAAGGTCTACGCGGCTAAATGTGTCACTATTGCAACATATGGGGCTGGCATCTGGGGGACAGGTGACTGCAACCAAATCCAACAAACTGAAAATGCATTTCTGAAGTATTTGCTAGCAGTCCCAAAATCGATATCTCCTACTGTCTGTCACAGTGAACTGGCCCGCGTACACATTGTAGATCTAATTAAGATACGACATATCATGTTGTGGTACAAAATCTGGACATCCGATGAAACATTCTTCAATAGAGAAGTGATACAGGACTGCATGAATTTAGCCGCGGCCAGAAAGATCACATGGCTTCAGTATGTAAAAAAGTTTTGTAATTCTATTGGCCATCCAGAATTTTTCTTAACCCCTACCTCATGCTCCTTGACATCTAAAAAAGCATTGAAGGAAATGTGTTTAGATTTGTTAGAAGACAGGCGATGGTATCTGGATGGTAATAAATCCTCCATCATTTCTCATCGCCGTCTTCTTCATGGCCCAGGATTACACTCATACTTGGCACCTGAAACTTCCTGCTATACGCGGATGTTATTTAGCAGGATGAGGACTGAATGTTTCTATAGAATGATTACATTTCCTGCACCAAATGACTGGTCTGGCACATTAATAAACTGTCCATGTGACGATGTGTCCGCGCAGTCAAACATCCACAGTATTTTTTTTCTGTAAGTACTACGAATGGGGAAGGAAGAAGTACTTGTTACCCCTTCTAAAGGCCTGGGGCATCAGACAATGTAGAATTGCCCTATTTAGACTGTATTTGCTACAAGATGAACCCACTAGAGCTGCCACTGCAAATTTTTTGAAGTTCATAGTGAGATGCAGATCTACGATGGCCTAAATACCTAAAAGAAGGATAAATCCACTTTAACGTGTGTTTTAGATATTTTTTGTATGAAATGTTTCTCCCGCAACGTTTTATCAGCATTGAATTTTAAATTTTAAAATTTTTATATTTATTTTTAACATGATAAAAAGAAAAAGTTTTATTTTTATGTGCTTTTATGGTCTTTTAACAAAAAAACGAATAAAGCTATCTTTGACTTTGACTTTGTATTGGAATAATAATGTGGCCAAAAAGGAAGTACTGCCATGATTTTGACTATTGGTGTTATTGCTGTGGGATTCAGATTGTGAGCCAAAAGATTTGGGTCCAGCTGATGGCATAAAACAATAATTGTTTGCCTATTCATTCTGAATTTTTAAATAGTATCCTGTTCTTCCATGGTAGCAGGGTTTGGAAATGGTGAAAATCTTGAGACTGTCGTCTCCTCACACTTGCTGGGTTCATAGGTCTGATTCAGAATATAAACTTTTTTTTAATAAGATTTGCTAATATTTTTATGAAGTATAACACAAATGTCAATTATTTGTAAAAATATATTAGATTTTGTATCATCATTTTACACAACATTTATTTTTGTTAATATTCATTTACAAATAACATTTTGGACATGTCCATTAATTTTTTTAAAGACATTTTAAGTGTATTATTTACACAATCATTTTTTCCCCATAAAATCTTCCATCAACTGAAGTATAAACAAAATTGCACACCTATCACATTTAAGCACAGTAATGCATAACATAATACAGTTTTTTTTCATGAGGAACATTAGCATTTAGTATATGTTAAAGTACCCACTATTTTCAGTGAAGGTGATGCACTTAACATTTACAAACACACTATTTCACCATCTAAAATGGTGGCAGCCTGACCTCGCCATCAGGACATTTGCAATTAGATGGTCATTGGCGGAAGTTGACCAGGTAGTGGGTGTCAAACTCCGCGACAGACACAGGCCTATGCTAAGGTGTGTGTGAAAGCAACATATGAAAGCCAATGGATCTGTCCATCTAAGTTGACAATCGCGTATGTCATGCACATGTATGCAGCATTTAAAAAAAAGGTCACTTGCCTCTTAAAATTGCAGCCAACACCACCTCTGCAACTTTTGCTGCTGTTTCTGACCTCTGGGAGCCATGATGCCCAGAAAAGCAGGCAACAGGCCCCAGCGTTCTCGCCAGAGGAGCTGGAGTTGCTGCTATGGAGGCCCTATCCCTGCACAACCAGCTGTATAGCTCACTAGAGGAACAGGTGCATATCTAAAATGAAAATGTTATTCTGACTAACTTGTTTTTTTTTTAAACACAGGCCAGAATGTCCCTTATAGTTCCAGAGTGAAGTTCAGGGATTGAACTAAAGTTTCAGCTATTTTTGTGTTCCCACAATACAATTAGACAACACCACATAATTAGTATGTGATGCATGTTTTACACACTATATTTCATTTGGTGTGTATTTCTATATATATGTTATTCAACTATTTCACATAAAATTTCTAAATATTTATAATATGTTAATTATGAAAATACCTTATATTATCAATATAAATGTATGTATATATTTTTTTACATTCCAATAATTTTTTTTTTTGCTATTTGCATTATCCTACAAATGACTCAGTCCAGATCTGGTGTTCCCAACCAGTTGATTACGAGCTACCAGTAGCTCCCAGACACCTTCAGAGTAGTTCATAGCCTTGAGCTCCTTTTTAAATTAGCAGAAGGTCATATTTTCCATTCAAAGTTAAGGGAAGGCTGTGTTCATTTTATATTATTATCATTATGTTGCAGATAGCAGGACCTGATAATGAGCAGTGATCATTCAGATGTATGCCCCAGGCTGGGTCTGGGTCACATATGTTAACAACTGAAGCACTGAGGGATTTAACTCCTAAATAAAAGTCTTTGTCAACTCAACATTGGAGCTGAGAAGATTTTGTTTCTGAATCATTTTAAATGAGAGAAAATTGAAATGGAAAGTTAACTTAATGATTAACCCCTTTGCTGAATTCACCAAAGACTCATTTGTGTAGATCCTTCAAGATTTCTTTATAGAAACTAACCATTGAATATGGGAATAATTAAAAATGTGTTGAAAAAACAGCCATTTGTGTCAATGTTTTCACCTGTAACTTCTAATGTTGACAGCTGTTTGAAAGCAATAAACCATTACATCCGTTTGACCTTTCTGGTTGTGGGGATATATAGGACTTGTAGGTTCACCTAGAACCCGACGAACCCAGAGCCAATAACTGAGCAGCATCTTGCAATGGTGTTTTATTCATGTACCAGGTATATGGCAATTCATTTGGGAAAATATATACATGGAAAAATCGGTATGAAAGACACATATGTATTTTTGAAATTGTAACACAATATAGAGTTTATAAACAGTAGATATTTGAACATTTCCCTAATTGTAAGTACCCATACTACCCTGAGAAATATAGGTCATTTTTCAAAATGACTTATTTTTTACACATTGTCTTTAATTTGGAAGGCAGAAATGATTCAAAAGTCAATAGGTAATACAGTTGCTTTACAATTCTGTGTTACCCTGAGGCTCCCGATAAAAATGGTACCTTGTGTGGGTAGGCCTAGTGCCCGCGACAGGAAACGGCTCAAAGCGCAACATGGACACACTTTATTTTTACAGTGAAAATGTACCCTTTTTTTGTAGAGTGCCTAGCTGTAGATTTTGAACCCTAGCTCTGCCGGCACCTAGGGAAACCTAGCAAACCCATACATTTT
The DNA here is from genome assembly GCF_964261635.1 of Lissotriton helveticus. Classification (NCBI taxonomy): domain Eukaryota; kingdom Metazoa; phylum Chordata; class Amphibia; order Caudata; family Salamandridae; genus Lissotriton; species Lissotriton helveticus. The sequence goes on along the minus strand of NC_136063.1, from coordinate 1,628,032,768 downwards.
TGAAAACTAGACACACAGGGGAATCCAGGATGGGGTGACTTGGCTTGACTGGCTCTCACCAGGTTCTATTACCGAGAATGCCGTGCAAACCTAAAAATGTGTTTAAAAAACATTTTCCTCACATTTCTGTGGAGGAAAGTTCTGGAATCTGCTTGGATCCACATAATTCCCCTGACCCCGCATTCTCCGAGAAAAATGGTACCTCACTTGTGTGGGTACGCCTAGTGCCTGCGACAGGAAATGGCCCAAAACGCAACATGGACAGACCACATTTTCACAGTGAAAACAGACCCTTTTTTTGCAAAGTGCCTAGCTGTAGATTTTGAACTCTAGCTCTGCCGGCACCTAGGGAAACCTAGCAACCCTATACATTTGAAAAAACTAGACATCCAGGGGAATCCATGATTGGGTGACTTGACTGGCTCTCACCAGGTTCTATTACCCAGAATCCCCTGCAAACAATTTGTCAAAAAAACACATTTTCCTCACATTTTTGTGGTGGAAAGGTCTGGAATCTGTGTGGATTCACAAAATTCCACCCACCCTACGTTCCCTAAAGTCTTCTGAGAAAAATGGTACCTCACTGTGTGGGTATGCCTAGGGCCCGCGACAGGAAACGGCCCAAAACACAACGTGAACACACCATATTTTTACAGGGGAAAACTGACCCTTTCTTTGCAAAGTGCCTAGCTCTAGATTTTTAACTCTAACTCTGCCAGCACTTAAGTAAACCTGGCAAACCTATACATGTTTTAAAACTAGACACCCAGGGGAACTCAAGATGGGATGACTTGACAGGCTCTCACCAGGTTCTGTTACCCAGAGTCCCTTGCATACCTAAACATTTATAAAAAAACACTTTTTCCTCATATTTCTGTGGTGGAAAGTTCTGGAATATGCGTGGATTCACAAAATTCTACTGACCCCCATTCCCCATAGTCTTCTGAGAGAAATGGTAGCCCACACACTTGTGCCACCACAGCAAATGGCCCAAAATGCAACGTGGCCACAACACATTTTCATGGGGAAACCGTGCCCTATTTTTTGCAAAGTACCTAGCTGTAGATTTTAAACCCTAGCTCTGCCGGCACTTAGGGAAACCTACCAAACCCACACATGTCTGAAAACTAGGCACCCAGGGGATTCCAGGGAGGTGTGGCTTGTGTGGATCCCCCAACATTTTCTTACCCAGAATCCCCTGCAAACGTCAAATTTAGCTGACTGAATCACTTTTACCATGCATTTTTGTGTGGGAAAGTTGTGGCATCACCGATCTGACACAAATTTCCTACCACCAAGCATTTCCCCCGGTCTCCCGATAAAAATGGTGCCACACTCATGTGGGAGGCCCAAAAACCCATCACAGGCAAGGGCCCAAAACGTATTGAGGCAACATCAAAGTTGCATATCAAAAAACAACCTCTTTTTGCAAGAGAGTCACCTGGGTTTTTGGCCCCGTGCTCAGCAGCCAGCTAGGGAAACCTACCAATCCCACACATTTCAGAAAACTAGACACCCGGGGAATTCCAAGCAGGTATGGCTTGCTTGAATCCCCTAATGTTTTCTTACCCAGAATCACCTGCAAACTCATCACTTTTTCCACACATTTTTGTGTGGGAAAGTTGTGGCATCATCGGGCTGACACAAATTTCCTACCACCCAGCGTTCTCCCAGGTCTCCCGATAAAAATGGTGACTCACTTGTGCGGTAGGCCCAAGTACCTGCAACAGGCAAGGGCCCAAAATGTATTGAGGCGACATCAAAATTGCCTATCACAAAACAACCTGGTTTTGCAAGGGGGGTCACCTGGGTTTTTGGGACCGTGCTCGGCGGCCAGCTAGGGACAAACCACACATTTATGGAAACTAGACAGCGAATTGCAATTTTCTTCTGCGAACACGGCGCTTTGAGCAAGAAGCCGCGCTCATACTGAATGGCAGAGTCACGCCGAGGATTGCTCCAAACTAGGGAGCGATAACCAACAAATCCAACTCCTCCTACCCACAACCACCGATAAGAAAACGATTTTAGGGTAGAGTTTGCACGAACACGACGCAGTAACTATGGTCCCGCGCCGTGTTCGCTGAAGAAAATTACAATTCGCTTGGCTCTGAGTCTGGAGTGTGTGGTCCTGACGAGAACTTAATAAGAAGAGTTCGAAACGCGTAGACCTTGTGTTCTCAAAGCCATAAGAAATTAATTAACAAAATGGAATTTTGTGGATTACAGAGTCGTGTTTAATTTAGAATCTATGGCTATGTAAAAATTTGTTTTCTGATAAAATTAACTGAGGATTGTAAATAAGAATAGTTTGAGAGAAAGTATGTATGAGAATGTTTGAGAGTGATTTGGTATGATACGAAGTGTGCATGATAGGAGGGGTGTGGATTATGATTTATTGTACAGAATGTTTTACATATAATGTTTGTTATATGTTTTTTTGAAATGTGAGAAATGTGATAAAAAAATGGTCAAAAATTCTAATGAAGTAAAATAAAACAAAACAAAGGATTGATTCAAGAAATTAAGGTCTCCTCACTGTATGTTCTGTTTCAAAGGTGAGACGTTAAAGAGACAACGAATTTAGATAGGCAGCATTGGCATTTCAATATATTTTGGGCCCTTGCCTGTCATAGGTACTTGGGCCTCCTACCTGAGTGAGGCACCATTTTTATCGGGAGACCTCTGGGAACGCTGGGTGGTAGGAAATTATTGTCATAAATGTGTGGGTTTGGTAGGTTTCCTTGGGTGCTAGATGCGGTAGGACCCAAAATCCAGAAGTAGGCACATTCCGCAAAAAAGTCTGTGCCTAGTGGGCTTTCTGCCACCCGGGGGAGGGGAGGAAATCAGGGGTTATTGCCTCAATATGCTCCCAAGAGGGGCAGAAAGTCTAGCTATTTTTTTTGGGTGGGCGGGGACATTGGGATGCCCCTCTGGGAAGCCCCCACAACTACATATAAAAAAAGCCAGCAAAATCACTGGCGCCTTCTCGGCTCTCTGCCCTCCCCCGGTGGGGGCAGATCAAAGGCTACAGCCCCTATCTGCCTCCTGAGGGGGGGCAGAAAGACTGTGGCATTTCTTCTGGGGGCGGGAATTGTCAAGCCCATTCTGAGCAGCCCCTGCCTCGAACTTTGGAAAAACAAAAATCCCTGGTGCCTTGCAGGCTTTCTGCCCCCCCCCCCCTTCCCCCAGGGACAGATAAGGGTCTATTGCCCCATCTGTCTTCCAGTAGGGGCAGAAAGACTGCAGCATTTTTTCTTTGGGTGGGGGTATTTGAATGCCCATTCTTGGCAGCCCCCACCCCTACATATATATATAAAAAAATCCCTGAGGCCTAATGGGCTTTCTGCCCCCCCCCTGGAGGGGCAGATCAGGGGCTAATGCCCCATCTGCCTCCTGGGGAGGGCATTAAATCCTATTCTTACATTGGGGTGTAGGGTGGGGGCTTTGGTATGCCCATTCTGGGCAGCCCTCACCCCTGGCGCATAAAAAAATCCCTGGTGTCTAGGGTGCTTTCTGCACGCCTCGGTGGGCACATTGGGGGCTACTGCCCTTATCTGCCCCCCCAGGGGGGCATAGGCTGTAGATTTTTTTATTTTGGGTGGGGTATTTGCATGACCATTCTGCGCAACCCCCACCCCTATGAATATATAAAAAAATGCCTGGTACCTATTGGGGTTTCTGCTCCCCCCCCCCCGGGGGGCAGATCAGTGGCTATTGCCTCCATCTGCCTCCTGGGGGGGAGAAAGTCTTATTCTTACTTTGGGGGTTAGGGTGGGGGCTTTGGCATTCCCATTCTGGGCAGCCCCCACCCCTGGCACATAAAAAAATACCTGGCGTCTAGGGTGTTTTTTGCCCCCCGGGCAGGTGTCCCAGGGGTGGGGGGTCATGTATTTATAAGGAAGATCCTTATAAAATATGTTTTATATTCCCTAGTGTAGGAGAAATTGGCAAACACAACAAGATGATCAACAGAGTACTGAAATGTGTAGCCATATGTAAATCAATCTTGACCCTACTCCTCATGGGGACAGTCCAGCCCCAACTGCTAAGCCAGGTCCTCCCTGGACCAGAAACAAGCCTCCTGGGAACGGTTTTAGGGTTTCACCCCTCATCAGCCAAGGATGCATGTCAAGGTATACCCTTGGCCCCTTAGGGTGAACATAGCACACACAACACGATGATGGATGGAGTACTGAAACATTTCAACTACTCACCCCGGTTTAAGAGATCTGGGTTGAAAGCATCTTTCTTTTACTAACTCCAGTTTGGATCCAACCATGCGCTAATTAGACTTGAACCTACTCCTCATGGTAACAGTCCAGCCTGAACTGACAAGCCAGGTCCTCCCTGAACTGGAAAAAAGCATCCTGTTGTGTTTGCCATATTTGCCCTAATTGGCAAAGTGTATGCCCAGATGTAGGTCCCTTATTTGCAGTGCCAGTGAATTCAAGCTAACCTGGCTGATGAGGGGTGATACCCCGAAACTAGTCTCTGGAAGCTTGTTTCCTCTCTAATACAGCATATTAAGTGCTGGCAGCGGGAGCCTACAGCATACTGCTCCCTGACCACTCCATGTGGGTGGGGGTATGCATTTAACATGTGCACCTGCTCCCCCAATCATAGGGAGTGGGAGGGCATACCCCAAGTTTGGGAGCACATAGAGGTACACCCTCTTTGCTGTAATGTGGATGGGGCCCTAGGATCCCTTACACTATGGGCCCCATGGAGATGGGTCTTCCAGGGGTAGGAAACATTTTGAGGGAGAGATCCAACTCACCCCCCTGAATTTAATTAATATGTGCTTAGGTTTCCAGAGGTAGGGCCCCAAGATCATTTCTGACCCCAGTGGTCCCAGGGAGATTGGTCCCCTGGAGCAGTTAAAACATTGGAAGGGAGACCCATGCACAACTGCTCCCCAAAGACCGGACCTTGGCCCACCCCATAGATGGTTTTGATGAAAAAGGGCATCCCGCCCTATGTTTTTAAAATTATTTCCCGTAGTACCATAAAAAGATATATATATATTGTGGCCCCATTCCTCTAAGACTATTGTCACAATGCCTTGGCAGTGAGGGTATTCCTACCCTGCTCCCAGTATGTTTTTTTCAGAACATGGATTATAAGTCCCCGAGTCCTAAAATGGCTGTCGAACATCTTTGTAGATATGAGGAAGTCAATTAGATCTTATCTTTTGATCTGATGGTCCAGAAGTACTACAACATCTCTAGATATCTATATACTCTGAACCTTAATTTCTCAAAAACTGCTGAATGGATTTACAACAAAACACAAAAAGCACACTTTCTAGGTAAAGACCTAGCTTTCTTCCAAATTTGGTTTAACTCCATTCATTCATTTTGGCTGTATCTGTGTCTAAGTTTCGCATGGAAAATGGTATGAAAAAAACTTGTTTTAAGACCCCCTCTTCCTATTTTTCTTGGCCTCCACTAAATGGATTGGCATGAAACTTTCAAGGAAGGAGCTGAGGTGGATTAATCTTTTTTTTTTTGTTTAAAGTGTTGTGAAGTATCGTCAAACAGTGACAAAGTTATCACCAAACCAAACCAAAAAATCTATTTCATATGAAAACATGGTTCTAACTACAACTTCATAGTGGTGATAACAACTGTGCTATATATCTACCTTGTAGGCTTAGAATTCTGATTACTCCCACATATCAGAACCCTAACCCCAAGCTCCTAGAAGAATGTTCAGCACTTATGGCAGCAACCGGCGAAATTATGATAGGTCTTCTATCAAAGTAAGCAGCCATGGAATTGGAACAGGAAGTGGAGGAGATATCCAAAATAAAACCTATATTGGATAAACCTCCTGAGCAAGAGATGATTAAGGAGTTCATAACACAGATGGATACCAGACTGAGTAAATATGAAGATGAGATTAAAACAAGAGGAAATTTCTACGCAACAAACAGGATTATGCACAGGGAAGTATCCTCACATTTGGGCGCAGATCTGATGATGCCATTAGGCAATACAAACAAGTGGGAGCACTGAAAAGGCAGGAATTGGCCACATTGTGGAGAAGCGTGGCTCAATGGTTAGAGCGGTTCAAAAGGGGGTGGTGATGGACGGAGCATCTGAACCAATCAAACACTCACACCCAGTCAAGAGATCTGGGTTTGAGCCATCACCGTTCTTTAGCCCACTCTGCCACCCCAGTTCAGACATGGCTATATGCAAATCAGTCTGACCCTGTGCCTCATAGGAACAGTCCAGCCCGAACTGCCAAGCCATGCCTTCCCTCGACCGGAAACAAGCTTCCGAGGACCGGTTTCTGGCATTACAGCCGTCTTCAGCCCGGCTTGCTTGAATCCAGTGGCAAAGTGAGCAAGGGACTCACGTCTGAGCATACCCTGCCATACTTATGGCATCCAAAGCGGTACAAAAGGGGGTGGTGATGGACGGAGCATCTGAACCAATCAAACACTCACACCCAGTCAAGAGATCTGTGTTTGAGCTATCACCGTTCTTTAGCCCACTCTGCCACCCCAGTTCAGACATGGCTATATGCAAATCAGTCTGACCCTGTGCCTCATGGGAACAGTCCAGCCCGAACTGCCAAGCCATGCCTTCCCTGGACCCGAAACAAGCTTCCGAGCACCGGTTTCAGGCATTACAGCCGTCTTCAGCCCGGCTTGCTTGAATCCAGTGGCAAAGTGAGCAAGGGACTCACGTCTGAGCATACCCCGTCCCTTGGTAGTATTCTGTGGCCCTGAATCCATCTGTATGTCATATACTAGTATACTATGTGGTTATGTCCAATGTCAACAATATTTTATCCCATTGCACATCATAAATATGTTTTATAAAGTCTGCTGAATCTCTAATGTATGAAGTTAGAGTCTTGACAATAGGATTCAAGAAAAAGTCAACATACCTGGAGGCATTCTCAAATAAACTTCCACACGAAGAGATGATCGGTCTTCCTGGGAGTTCTTCTGCGTTCTTGTGCACTTTTGGCAACATATAAAAAGCTGGAAGAACTAGATGCTCCTGCTTAATGAATTTGTATTCATCCCAACACAATAGTTCTTGTTTATACCAATATTCCAGCTTTTCAAGGAAACCATTATTCACTTCTTCATATTCCAACCTAGTCACTTTTTTGTAGCAGTCTCTGTTGATTAATTGATTCAAGGCTTCCTTACAATATTGTTCTTGGCCCCAGAGCACAACACTGCCCCCCTTATCTGAGGGCTTCACCAGAGTATCGTCTTCTTATGGTAACTTAGTTATAACTCTTTGGATTTGAGCATCCTTATGATTCATCCTTTAGTCTTGATCACCTATTTGTTGATACAGGCATCGCAGATCTGCACTCACATTTTGAGAGAAGACATCCAAATTAACTGTGGAATCAAAAGATCAGGATCATTGGAATCTAATCGACTTTCCACTCTGGTCAGATCAGATTCATTATTCTTATTCTGTAATGGTCACAATTCCTCCAATATGGGTATATCCATTACCGTTAAAGCATTTCTCTCAATCTAAGACTCCTCGATTTGGGGAGGCTTTGGACTTCTTTTTAGATTTTAGTGTAGTTTAGAAAGTTTCAGCTTTCGGACGCATTTGTACAGGTCCATCCTGCAATTGGCGTAGTTGAATGTATTATTTTCACAATAACAGAGGCCTAGCTCCAACACTGATTTATCCTCCTCTGATAACACCGTATTGCTCAAGTTGATTATCGTATTGCTTGGGGTCATTTCTTTGATACCTTCTTGACATTGGAGTGCATTAGCCTGTTTGTTGGCCCTCCTACAGCTTCTACAGTATCCTTCACCCCCTCTTTGCTGTCTCCTCTTCCTCGTCCTCATCATCCTCTGCCCCTCCCCATACCTCTCGTTACCTGATGATCGGACATTTGGTCCAGTTGTAAAAAATGTAATTCCTCAGTTATATTGAACCTAGTATTTACTGCTCCTCTTCTTGTAGTATCCTCCTGTTCTACTTCTGACCCTGTGTCAGAGCTAACTTCGATCTGTGAAGCTTCTTGATGTAATATACTTCCCCTTTGCACTTTTTGTCTCCTTTCCGGGTCGAATCTCTTAGCAAATGTATAAATGTGACCATTTTCATAGTCCAATCGGTCACGCACAAATTTCATTGTTTTTCTGTCCTTAATCCTTATCCAACCTATTTTTCATGTCTCCTTTAAATTTATTATTCAGTTCTGAGCTGCACTTTTCTCCAATATAGTGACAAGTTCCTTAATTTTGATCACTACTTCCTGCCGTTCAGTTTCTGCATACTTTGTAAGCATCTTCACTATATTCATGGAGCTGTTGGCACTGTTCTCTGCCCACTCACCCAGAAGCTCTGGATTGGGATTCTCATATGTCAGCGTTATCATGATGTTTAGGCCTCATAGGATCCTGCCCACTTGTGTATATTGTTTTAATGTTGCCACTTCCCAACATCGAGAAATTTCACGTTTTATCAATTTCACATATTCCTGCAAAAGTTTACCAAATTAATTCCCTGTTGAAGACACATGTTCTCCTCTCTCCGTACTTATTACGGTTCTCGTTTCCTCGAAAAGTTTAAGAGCTTCCTGTTCCCTTGCTGAGCATTCGTCATCGCTCATTGTGCTCTTGTTGACAGCTTTCCCTTTTCCCCAGGCATCTTTTCCTCTCTCCCCTTCCCTTAGTGTAGAAGAGCTCGTCTGGTCGTTCAGCCAGCTCTATATATATGGTTAGAGAGAGAGAAAGAAAGTAAAGGTTAAAGTGAGAATTTAGGTAACATTTGTGTTAAGTGAAAATGTAAAATAAAACATACCAATTTAAATAAACAAAAACACTGAAACGTACTAGTTATAGTTATCTCAAGTAACTATAACTTATGCCCTAAAGTAACTATAACTCGCTCCCCAAAACGCAGGTGTTGTCATTTCAAATGCTGCAGTGGTGTTATCAATGGTGGTATAGAGCATGTCATGGGTGATGTTAAATGTGGGGTAATTAGCTGTGCATGGCAAATGAGCCAGTTATAATTACCTCAGGCCGAGGGTTAGGGATACTTAGAGATAACTATACCTGGTGAATTTCAGTATTTCACAACATTACATTGTGACTGAAATTTTCTGCTAATTATAAAGTCACTTTAACCTTTGTTTTTTCAGTGAATTTCTAGGTTTAAAAAAAATGAAAAGTGATATTATATCCAGAAAACCAATCTCTTGCCATGCAAGGCCTTCAGCTGAGCACGGCGATTGGGGGGGGGAAGATTGGACGCAGACACTGCGTCTTTGCCAAGACATCAAAAAACCCTCCGTGCATGCCCTTCAGCTGTGTGCAGGGGGGTTGACTGCAGGGCCTGGCCTGTGACCACCCTCCCACAGTCAGCCAACCTTACACCAAGCGTGGCCTTCTACAGCAGCAGCAAAAATATACAAGTGAGCCTATTAGCTTTATGAAGGGGTGAGCAATCAATACATAGAAAAGCAAATCTATCATATTTCTCCAAAAATCACCAATATTTTATTTGGTACAGTATTTATTAATATTGATGATAATAAAAATGTTTAAAAAATGATAACCTTGTCTGTCTTTTTTATATACTTTTTAATATTACATTTTGTAGGTGAAAAATTTCAAAATAAATAGTTCGAAAAATATAGTTTTTTAAGTATAGCGAAGATGCCTCTGAGTCTTTTAACATTTTTCTGCACAAAACATGCATTTATAAAAACAACATCAAGAGGGCCTTGGATATAATGACCAAGAAAACATATTTTTTTTATTGTTCTGGGAGAATGCTGGGCTCCCTACAGCCCCTTACAACATAAGAAAAAGTCTTGGAGGAGCCCCTCTCCATTCTAGGGGCACCACTAAGCTGAAATATTTTTTTTAAATGAAGCCCTTGCATGACTATATGGGGTGCTCTTCCAAAGGAGCAATGAATTAAAAAATGAGTGGCTGCAGCCACTAATTTATTATACACTTAAAAAAATACTTTCCCATGTGGGCAAAATGCATTTAAAAGAACGAATAATATATGCTCAATTATTATTCACTGCTCCAAAGATGGACCGGCCCATAATGTCCTAAGGCTTTTTAATATACCATATTTTCCCTAGAAGCGGCAGGGGCACCACCAAGTATTTCTGTAATGGTGTGGGGCTGCAGGGAGTGCAGCGGCTCCTCAAACAATATTAAAAAGAAGTAGATTTACCAGCTCATTAAATTCATGACCCCAGAAGAAGTTACCATATTTTTAGGTCTCGGCAGCGAGACCTATTGTTGTTAAAATGCCTCCCAAGGGAGACAGACAGGTGCATGAGCCGCTTAGGGTATGTGGACGCGCTTTGCGCGCATGCGCACACACACAGCGTTACTGAAGGCCGAAGGCACTCACAAACGTGCATACACACAGCATACACACACAGGAGCGCACACACACACACATACACACACACACCGCCGCCGCCGCCGCCCCCCGCGCGCGCGCGCGCACACACACACACACACACACACACACACACACGCCGCCCCCCACAATTAAGCCCCACTTACCGCCACTCCTGACGTCTGCTGCCACCGCGGGGGCTTCTCGCATAAGAATGCAGAACTGGTTGAGATCCCTCTACTCTGGGAGCACCCTGCAGATCGGAAGCGTCCGCCATCCATGAGGTCGCTGCAACTGCGGCCTGCATCGGGCCTCTGGCCGGTCCACACCACGGGGGCTCCTCGTCCTCTCAGGCAGGGGCTGCGCACTGCTGTGCACGTGTGCGTGCCCCTGGCGACCCTCACGCCCGACCCCAGGTCTGCCCAGTAGAACGGCGCTCACTTCATCCCTCTGTGAGGCAGAAGGTGAGTGTGAGTGCAGAGTGCGCAGAGTGCAGAGTGTGAAGTAGTAAGTGCAGAGTGCGTGTGCAGAGTGTGAGTGCAGAGTGCAGAGTTGTGAGTGCAGAGTGTGAGTGCAGAGTGAGTGTGCAGAGTGCAGAGTAGTGAGTGCAGAGTGTGAGTGCAGAGTGAGTGTGCAGAGTGAGTGTGCAGAGTGCAGAGTAGTGAGTGCAGAGTAGTGAGTGCAGAGTGAGTGTGCAGAGTAGTGAGTGCAGAGTAGTGAGTGCAGAGTGCAGAGTAGTGAGTGCAGAGTGCAAAATAGTGAGTGCAGAGTAGAGAGTGCAGAGTAGAGAGTGCTGAGTAGTGAGTGCAGAGTGCAGAGTAGTGAGTGCAGAGTAGTGAGTGCAGAGTGCAGAGAAGAGAGTGCAGAGTGCAGAGTAGTGAGTGCAGAGTTGCACTCACAACTCTGCACTCACAACTCTGCACTCACTACTCTGCACTCACTACTCTGCACTCACTACTCTGCACTCACTACTCTGCACTCACTACTCTGCACTCACTACTCTGCACTCACTACTCTGCACTCACTACTCTGCACTCACTACTCTGCACTCACTACTCTGCACTCACTACTCTGCACTCACTACTCTGCACACTCACAACTCTGCACTCACTACTCTGCACTCACTACTCTGCACTCACTACTCTGCACTCTGCACTCACTACTCTGCACTTACTACTCTGCACTCAGTGAGTGCAGAGTGCAGAGTAGTGAGTGCAGAGTAGTGAGTGCAGAGTAGTGAGTGCAGAGTAGTGAGTGTGCAGAGTAGTGAGTGTGCAGAGTAGTGAGTGCAGAGTAGTGAGTGCAGAGTTGCACTCACAACTCTGCACTCACAACTCTGCACTCACTACTCTGCACTCACTACTCTGCACTCACTACTCTGCACTCACTACTCTGCACTCACTACTCTGCACTCACACTCTGCACTCACTACTCTGCACTCACTACTCTGCACACTCACAACTCTGCACTCACAACTCTGCACTCAAAACTCTGCACTCACAACTCTGCACTCACTACTCTGCACTCACTACTCTGCACTCACTACTCTGCACTCTGCACTCACTACTCTGCACTTACTACTCTGCACTCAGTGAGTGCAGAGTGCAGAGTAGTGAGTGCAGAGTAGTGAGTGCAGAGTAGTGAGTGCAGAGTAGTGAGTGTGCAGAGTAGTGAGCGTGCAGAGTAGTGAGTGCAGAGTAGTGAGTGCAGAGTAGTGAGTGCAGAGTAGTGAGTGAAGAGTAGTGAGTGCAGAATAGTGAGTGCAGAATAGTGAGTGCAGAGTGTGAGTGCAGAGTGTGAGTGCAGAGTAGTGAGTGCAGAGTAGTGAGTAGTGAGTGCAGAGTAGTGAGTGCAGAGTGCAGAGTAGTGAGTGCAGAGTAGTGAGTGCAGAGTAGTGAGTGCACTCACAACTCTGCACTCTGCGGAGTTCAGAGTAGTGAGTGCAGAGTGCAGAGTAGTGAGTGCAGAGTAGTGAGTGCAGAGTAGTGAGTGCAGAGTAGTCAGTGCAGAGTAGTGAGTGCAGAGTAGTGAGTGCAGAGCAGTGAGTGCAGGTGCAGAGTGGTGTGTGCTGTTGAGTGCAGAGTGGTGTGTGCTGTTGAGTGCAGAGTGCTGTGTATTGGCAATGTAAATGACAATGCCATTTATTTATGATTTAAAGAAAAAAAAAGAAATGTCATGAGCAATGCCAATAGCTCTACCTTTAATGATGCCGAGACCATTGCATTGTAAATGCTTGTTTAAAGCACTCTGAGCTAGAGCTCTATGCTCTTCATCTGGATTGCAAGGCCCTCTTGCGGTTGTTTTTATAATTGCATGTTGTGGGTTGACAAATGTTAAGAGAAATGGTTTTATTTAAGAAACAAATAAAAACATAACTATAAGTCTTTGTCTTACCTTTTTCCAGCCTACAAAATGCAATCATAAATACAATGTTAAAAGTAAGACTCACAGACATGTAGGATGTTTTTAATTGAAGTTTTATTGACATTTTTTTTAGAAAAAACACTATTATTAAACATTGTGTTGTGTGCATTACTGAAATATACATTTGTTAACATTATTGGTAATTTTTGGAGAAAGATGATAGATCTGCTTTTGTATATTGATATGCGTACATATTATATATTTGTGTTATGACTCTTTCACAAAGTCAGTAAGTCTACCTGAATGCAGCCAGGACTTGAAAGACCATCCGCATGCTGCGCAAGCCAAAAGGTCATGCATGGGGTGGGGTTGGTTTCTCATGAGAGGATGGATAAAGGGCTTTGCCATAGGCAGCCATCCAGAGCATGAGGTTGACTTTATATACAGTGATAAAGTATTACTTTACCCTAAAAAAAACTTGAAATTAATTGAAAAACACAAAGGTTACATGGACCCTATAGTTAGGAATTGTAATTATATGTTACTTTGCATTTAAAAAAAACTTTCAAATTCACTGAAAATGCTAAAGGTAAAAATAATGTCATGGTTAGGTGAAAATTTTAGTTGTAATGTAGTATTTTACACAAAAAAACACTGAACTTTACCAGTTATAGTAATCTCTTGTAACAGTTCAGTTCAGTTCACAAACTTTATTCGGATGGACAATGTATCCATAAAAGTGCCACAGTAATTAAAAATAACAATAAGAATTAACAATATGTAGTGGCAGAGATTACAGTTGTATGGAGAGAATAGCATGAACATTTTTAGATGGCAAGTTAAAACAATACTGTCATCATAAATAAATGACTAATGTAGAAAACTAATCCATTCGATAATTAGGAATTGACTGTGCATAATTAAATAAAAACTCAGTCCATGAACATTGACTTATGCGCCCGAATGGCAAATCTCTTGTAACAATATCTTGTGACCTAAACAAAATAAAACTTGTACACTCTCCTCACGGTGCAAATATTGTGACAGTTGCTGCTTACACTAAATCTGGAGAATTGCGGGCCTGATTACGAGTTTGGGGGTGCCGCACTGGCTTCGCCCCCCTGCCGCCCTGCCAAACACTGCCAGATTATGAGTATTTCTTGTGACTAGTCGGCTTTTTCTGACGTTCCCATGAAGGTACCCTGAAAATGGGCACAGCAATTGGAACACCAAAAACAATTCCTGCATGGCATGGACTTTAAAGTACATGCCATGCAGGAACTTGGGTGCACGCACACAGGGGAGCACATGTTGTGCCACCCTGCATGCACCCAATGGCGCAAAGGCATTTGTGAGCCACGTAGGGACCCATTTGTTTCGTGTATGCCACAGTTTTAATGGAGAAGGAAATGCAATTAAAAGTGTGGCAGAAAGGAAACTCGCAATATGCTTGTCCCACCAAGCATATTGCAGCCTCCTGAACACCACAACAACACCAGGGAACGGTGGTTCCCTGGCAGCTGTAGTGGACATGGGATGTTCAACCACCATAATTGTCCACCATGCTCCCACGAGTCTGGTGGTCTGGTGGTCTGTGGACCCCTAAACTTGTAATTAGTCATTGTGTATTCACACAACACTGAGCACTCATTTCACTGATTTTAATGTAAATATATGCTGCATATACATAAATATGATATGAGATTTTGTCATATCTTCATTGTTGATTTGTGGTGCCATACAACACACGTTTGGTACTGCATACATCATGATCTTTTATCTAAAATGATATTTAATAGGACATTGTAGCACCTTAATGTTATATACTCTTGTCCTCTTGGGTCTATGGTTGGCTCCTATGGTTATACGGGCTACTTTTATGGAAACACCCCCACTCTGAAAATTATTCCAGCATCTCTGCACAGTCCCTCTTCTGGAATTGTACCTCACTTAGCCATATGTCTTACATTTCATCAATGTTTGCATTATTTCACTCAACCAAATTACTGCCTTCAATGAGTCTTATATTTACATGAGATGTCAGGTTTGTGTCTGTAAACCCTTTTTTGACTTCATTTATTGTTCTGCCAACCTTTTACCTGTTTGCAACATAAATAATCACCAAGATAGAGTTGGAATTGGCCAGCATGTTCATTGCCATATTAATCACTGAAACTCAACTTGTTTAGATGTAACAAACCTCACAATGTGTTCACCAGAAAATTCATTCAATTAGTTGGAACAATTACTCTTAAATGCTAGTAATAGAATTTTTACAAAGTAAGATCATTGGATATCTTTTTTAAACTGACTGAACTCAGTGCGTGTTTAAAAGGCGTGTCTATTTTTAGGGAAACAAAGCTACAGTTTCTTTGATGTAAGTTAGTTAAGATTCAGTTCAAAGGGATCAAATTTATGAGCAAATTACTTTTTTAACTAAATGTGTCCATCTTTTCACTCTTCTCTTTCGATACAAGATGAAATCCATTCTGGTTATTATGTGCCACCTTCGCAGCTCGTTTTGCAATTAGATCAACCTACACAATCATACCAATTTGTGTTGTATCTCTGCAGATGAAAAAATATCATCATTATCAAAAGACCTAAGTTATTGAAGATAGCTAATCGAGTCTGAGAGTCATTAACATAATTGATTGGGTATAAATTAGCCACATATGGACATACATCGACTCGTTCTCTTTTCCTTCCTTTGAAAATGATAGTAATCCTTGACGGTGAAGATGTTCATTTACAAAGTTTAGCACAGTACACAATGAATGAGTCGGCCACTCATTTAGGACAGGGTTTTTCGTTAACTTTTCTGTGTCGCCTATAGAAAATATAGATGAGGAGTGCTGGTGTGCATTCACTAGCTGTAATGGAAAAACACTACATGTTCAAAGAACTTCAGAATATTAAACCTTAGAGATGTTGTCCTGCTAGCTATTGCCTGTGACAAAGTTATTAAATAGACAGTTTATCAATAACAATATTATGGTTGTACGTTTACCAACCATACATAGAAATCATTTCGCAATTATGGTTCAAGAACAATTGGCTGGCTGTTGATTCACATCTGCTTTTCTTGATATTCATTATAAATATACTAATATGGTTAAGTAAAATGTTAAATAAATACACTGAGCAGTAACAGCAGTTTCTGTATAGCTCCACTTGAATTATTTTACAATAATGTATTTATAAGCCCTTTATATGCAGCTGAGAGGTTGGTCTAAGGAATGTTTGCTTCAATTATAGAGCATCCAAGCAGCCGCCAACACCAGCACTCTCAAAGAAAGGTGAGAGCAATTACCTGTTTTACATTATTACACTTTCATGATTATATTCCTCTGTGAATACAAGAAACTAATGTGAAAGAAAATTAAATTAGCTCTAATATGCTTTTTAAATAAGGATCGAAGTAAATTGTGTGTGGTGTAGAGAATCCATTCTTGTACATGTACTCCTTAAATTACGCATGAATCATAATTAGTGTTACCTGTAAAATAAAATATTTGTTACATTATTTTGTTTGCAGCTGTATTGCGAAACAACTGAAACAGAGTAGTAAACTCAGCTGGGCGGCCTGTAATCTACCAGCACCGTAAAGAGAATGCCAAAGAGGGCACCGGGGACAGTGCACTGTTAACAAGATTGAATCCTGTTTCAGTACCTATTGGATCTCAAACTAGGTATAACATGAATTGCTTCAAAATCTCTTTGTTTAAAACTTTGGACGGGAAGTGTGTGTATATATATATATATCTATATATATATACACAGAGCGCACCTCTTCTATGCCTTTCATTTTTTGTGGACAGATGTTGTGAACAAGGCGGTTTTGCCGTCGAAACGCATCAAGTCTATCGCATGAAATAAACTTTCTCTTTGATACATTGATCCCACGGTGTCAGCACCTGATTGTATACAAAAGGATTCAGGATTGGAATTGATATACAGGTAAGCCTGCGTGTGTTTGTATACAAGTGTTTTGTTGGGTCCTTCACAGTGGCTGCTGGAAGAGGTAGTCCGTAAGTTTTCTGTGAAACCATACGGCAGTGGGTATCAAAGACAAATACTTTTACCTGAAGCGATGGCAGAGGAGTGGGTCCGGGAACGCGAGGAGGCAGCATTAGATATTTTCAGCGACACAAATAAAAGCACGGGTGCAGAAACATTGAGCAACGCGGGACAACAGCAATCACAAGGGAATGACATAAAAAAACATCTGAAGGAGTTTGAAAAACTAAGACGACAAGAAATATCCAAATGGCGGGAATGCACATCATTGCGAAGATACCTGGAAGTAGGCCGAGTGCCGAGAGGCCTTAGAATGCTAGTAGCACCAACGTACGAGAACCCAGATCCAGCTATGCTGCAAGATTGGGCCGACAACAATGCTCAGTCATCAAGGAATATGTTGCAAATCCTAATTAAATATCCCACGTCTGACCGTGAAAAAATATTGACCAAACTGGAAAAAATCCGCAAAGAACTTGATAAATCCGAGAACCAAGATGAGATCAATAAAGGTATGGCGGAAATAAAGAACAGGACCTTTAAATATGAGCAAACCATAAAAGAACGAAAGGCACACAAATTCCAACGGGACAGAAATGACTATCTCAAGGGCAGAATTTACACGTTTGCACGCAAGTTCGATGGTATCCAACGACAGCAGCTGCCAGCAGCAGGCAGTGGAATGCAAGAAGAATCAGGGCCAAGTGAATCCGATATCAGCTCTGGAGCTGAATCTGATCCCGGTAATGCGGGAAGCATAGGCCAAGCGCGCAAAGTGCCGACACCCGTAGAAGACTTCGCTTTTTTACGGGAGGACCGCCTGATGTGTCTCAGGCCCAGACAACCACGACAAGAACGAAATGCGGACAAACCCACAAATCAAAGAGCAGAAGGCGGAAAGACAGGAGATGGGGCAAACACAAACCAACAAAAGGGAAAACAAACATACAGAAAGAACAGACGACGATGAAAGAGACAAAGGAAAAGAAAAACACAGTGATCAACCTCTCAGATATGGCACTCACAACCAGTGAAGAAGAAACACTCACACTCGGCTTATCTTTCTGTAAAAGGACTAACTTTGATTACACCCAGACATGCATAGACCTACACCAATTTATACGGAAATTAAAATTCCGCAAGTATTTTTTTAACACGCGAGAAAAAAACAATAAATCGAGCGAGGCTGGAACAATGGGCTATCCACCGAGCAATTGGAATATAGCTGACATGGAATTCATTAGGGAAATGGCTGAACTGGACAATTGTGAGGAAACAGAAATCATGGGCACTGGAGAAGCGGCTATGCATGCTGGCATTAACATTCAGATGACATCTCGAACTACTTTTAAACCAAGATCAGTATTTTGCCAGCTCATGCCAAAAGACAACATCGATATTTTATCAGATAAAGTGATCAAAGACTTGAAAAATTTAGCTGTGGAAAGTAGCAACAACTTTACAAAAATGTGGCACAACCAAAGAACTGAATATGAAACTGTGATGAGAAAAATCAAAGACAGGAATGACATTATGATATACGTTGGTCAGACAAGGGGGGCAATGTAGTCCTCTGGCCCCTGGAGATGTATAACAAAGAGGCAATGTCCCAACTAACTGACAGGAACTGCTATGTAGGAATCTATGCGACCAACATCACCAACATACAAGAGCGTTATCATAAAAGTCTCTATGATTGGAAAATAGCAGGACTCATTGGAAAACAAGAATTTGTTTTTCTGAAAAACAATTATCCAGTAACTCAACAACTTTATTTAATCCCGAAGATACATAAGAATGAACAATGCCCTCCGGGAAGACCGATAATATCAGCGATTGGCGGACTGTTTGAAAATACAAGCAAGTTCATAGACTTCTTTCTCCAGCCACATGTGCAAAGTCTGCCATCATACACCAAAGACAGTGGGGACTTTCTGGCAAAAATGTATGACTTTAGTTGGCACAGTGATTATGTATTTGTCACGCTTGTTGTACAGAGCTTGTACTTGAGCATTAGACATAGGGATGATTGGAACGCTATCAAGCATTTCCTAGAAACCAGAGATATTGGACTTTACCAACATACACTGATGCTGCTAGAAATGACTGAGTAGTGTCTGGAAAATAAAACATTCATGTTTGACAAACTTTTATACAAACAAATACAGGGGACAGCCATGGGTTTTTGCTATGCCCCCAGCTATGCTAATTTACATATGGGCAGGTGGGAGGAGCAAGTACTCATGTCGACACACCACATACAAATGTCAGAAAATGTGGCACTATATTGTTGCTACATCGATGATATTTTTGTGCTATGGAAAGGCAGTGAGGACAGTGCAAAAAAGTTTGCAGCTGAGCTCAACCAAAACACACTAAACCTCCAGTTCACGTGTACGACCAGTAAAAATCCATTGTCTTCCTAGACCTGGAATTATTTGTCAGCAACAATAAGATACAATCCAAAACATACAGGAAACCAACGTCAGGCAATACACTCTTACACGCCGACAGTTTTCACCCCACTAGCCTCATATCCAGCATCCTCTAAACAGAATGCCTCAGGATGAAGTGTAATTGTAGCACACAGGAAAGTTTTGAAACATCTAAACATGAGCTGTTTGACAGACTACAAGTCAGAGGTTAAAATAACAAAACCCTGACTAAAGCTGAGCAAAAATTCACCACCAAGAGTAGAGAAGGGCTTATCTTTAAACAACCAATGCAACCTATGTCAGCCAAATCAGCTGAAAAACCACGACTGATCACAGGCTACAATGCATATGTCAGGTCCTTGAATCCTCAGAATCGTACGATGCTTAAATGGGTTCCACTTCCAGACAGTTCCAAGGTCTGAGTGAAAACACAGACACGTTGGAATGATCAGGTGAGGGAAGGGAAGGATGGGGACAGCAGGGAGGAAGACCTGTAACAAGAACAAGGCAATATGAGAGAAACACTTGCAGTTCTGATTGTCATAGACCATATTTATTTCTTTATTTATTTAAAGAGTTTTATATAGCGCTGGCTAGACCCGGAGGTATCAGAGCGCTTTACATGAGAATCAACAATGTAACATAAAAAGTACAACAATTACACAATAAATCTCCCCCAAAAAATAGGCAATACAATTAGGAGAGGAGAGAAAGGAGAGCGAGAAGTAGTGGAGGGGGCAGGGGAGGTGAGAGAGGGAGGAAAAGGGAAGAGACAATACGGAGAGTCGAAAAGAAGTCTGTCTAAAGACCGACTGGGTAGGTGAAGACCAAGGAGGGAATCCACGGCCCATCTCACCTATTGCTAAACCAGGTATCTCCATCGGACATCAGACAAAAAAGTTCAGTCTCAGTACATTGAGAGAGGGGAGAGGGAGAGACATAAATAAAGGGAGGATGCGGGAGGAGACGACAGGAGGGATGAAGGAAGTGAAACAATGTGGTATTAACAGTATAACAGAAAAAGATCAACAATTACACATTACATCAAACAATCAGCAATACAGTAGAAGAGGAGAGAAAGGAGAGAGAAAAGGAGCGGGGGGTAGGTGAGGTGAGAACGTGAGGTTAAGGGAAGAGACAACCGTAGAGACGAGAGGAAGTCTGTCTAAAGACCAACTGGGTAGGTGACGACCAAGGAGGGAATCCACGGTCCATCTCCCCTATAGCTAAACCAGGTCGCTCCATCGGGCATCAGACAAATAAGTTCGGTCTCAAGTGTCGGGGGAAGAGGTTCGCAGAAAAACAGGATGGGAGGGAGATACGGCAGAAAGACGAAGGAAAGTCTGCCCAAAGACCGGCTGAGTAGGTGACGGTCGAAGGGGAAGTCCCAAAACCCATCTCCTCTATAGCTATCAGGGAGCTCCACCGGGCTTTGGCCAAATAGCTAGGTCTCAATGGTAAACATTTAAATAACATGGGGGGCAAAATAACTGGAGCGTAGTGGGGAGTGAACAGGGCAGGTGAGAAAGGGAGGATAGGGGAAGAGACAACAAGGAGAGACGAAAAGAAATCTGTCTAAAGGCCGACTGGGTAGGTGATGAACAAGGAGGGAATCCACAGCCCATCTCCCCTATAGCTAAACCAGGTATCTCCATCAGGCATCAGACAAACTAGTTCAGTCTCAATACAATGAGAGAGGAGAGAGGTAGAGATATAAATAGAGGGGGCGCTAGAGGGCGCACTAGCAGCATGGCCGCACCGATGTGAGGCTCCTGCAGCCTGGAGTTCACATCCGATATTTATCCTGCACACCCACCACCTTTGCTCGTCCTGACCTCACTAATCGATAGAACCCTCCCCTTAACGCTCCCTCGGTGAAAATCTTGTTCCACTACCATCTCGTTGCCCGAGGATACAGCTGCCGGAAGATCTGCCCGGTGCGGGGCTCAGGGCGGCTGGAGATACTGGTGGGACTGGCAGCCTACGAGAAGCCGCGGCGCACCACGAGGCAAGTGGGCCCCACAACGGGCACTCCGGCGGCGTCTCCCCGATCAGCGCTGGCCGCTAGTGAGTCCTAAGTGAGGCGCCGGTTAAGTCCTGTGAAGATACCGCTGCCGAGAGCAAGGCGGCTACTGTCGGAATCCACCGCGATTACCGCCGAAGCGGAGACGCTGAGTTGACCGAGCTCCGACGGCCAGGGGGGATGGCGGCCATTTCGCGCGACGGCTGAGGTGAGATAAGACTGCATGGCTCCTCTGATCAGCGGGGTCTTTCGTCCTACACCTGGTCTTTGTTCTGGGAGACACAATCACTGACTGTTAAGACGCCCGCTCCTTGAGCCCGCATCTAAGTACATGACACACCGGCACACCTGATATTGCCATACAGCGCGGGACTGGGTGAGCCACCGTCCGGAGGCGGCAAGATTGTCCCTGGAACTGCCACCCTTGCAGCGGACGCTCCTAAAGCTAAGTGGATTTTGGTCTTTCTTGAAGCTTGCTGTCACTTTGTGCTGCTGCAACTGCGCTGTGAGGCGCTATATGTGCCTGCTCTGCCTGCTGGGTATTGTGGAGCTGCCTGTGGCTGGGTCCCTGTGTTCCTACCATCCCATACGTGTGCCTTGAGAGCTGCCGGCTGACAAGAGGTGGACCCTGACGACTTCAGCTCAATTGGCTGCCTACAGCGCTGCAATTCTACCTCCTTGACTGGGGGAGCCAGGCGCTGGAGCCCGGCCACTGGCACAGATCGCCCTACTTCCTGCTGGTAATCCCTTGATTTTGACTACGACCTGTGTGCCCAATACTGATATAGGTCTCATCTCGCGCCCCACAACCAATCATCGTCCCTTCACAGAGGGGTGTTTACGGCGAACTGCACTTGTGGATCGTTCCTAACTCCAGCCTATTCGCGTCCACCTCGGCGAACGTCCACTGTTCTCGACTTCGAATCTCTGCTACCAACCAACCATGGGCAAACCGGACAATAAGCAACCCAAGTTAACGTTTGACTCGGTGGCGACCAAGAAGGGGCTGCGAAACGCACACGAGGCAGGAGGCTCTCAGACCCTCGATGTGACAGAAACTGAATCCCGGCCCGGCACCTCTGACTTCCAACAGATGATGCAAGAAATGAGGCAGGGGTTTGCTACTATAGTTGACAAAGTTGATAGGATGTCATGGAGAATGGACGCCGTGGTGCACAAAATGGATGTCCATGAGGAGCGTATTACAGCGACCGAGCAACGCATATCGGAAAATGATGACACAACAGCTACCCACTCGACGCAAATTGCGTGAATGGACAATGTGCTCAGGGTCATAGCCGCGAAGGACGAAGAATTGGAAGCCAGGAGCCGTCGCAATAATATACGCGTGATAGGCGTACCGGAATCGACCAATACGGGGCGCATGGAGGACTACGTGGAGAAGATACTGGTCGCGGCGATTGGACCTGAGGCGTTCTCCAAGCAATTTATTGTTGAACGAGCGCACCGGTCATTAGATCCGCGGCCCAGCGCTGGTGCTCCTCCAAGACCCATCATTGCCCGACTCCTAAATTATCGAGATCGCGATGCAGCGCTGCGGGCAGCTCGCACCAACCACACACTATCCTGTGAAGGGGTCAACTTCTCCATCTATCCTGACTTCACCCCGGTAGTGCAGGAGCAGAGGCGCAAATTCTTAGAAGTCAAGAAGAAGCTCAGAGCTCTACAGGTCGACTATGCACTTTTATACCCAGCTAAATTGAGTGACACACCAAGCGAAACAACATTTCTTTACCAATCCACAACAGGTGGAGGATTTTGTGAAAAGACTTAAACGAGAGCGTGCGGAGGGCAGGCGTACTGGTGAGGACAGACATGAAAATTTCCACTCGGCCAATGAAGATGAATGACGCTAGACATTACATGCATAAATCCTGCTTTAGCGCCTGAGTGACCACTTTGGGTCCCCCGAGAGGGCCTAACTGGTGGACATTTCATGTGCTGATGGTGGTCACCGGACGAACACTGGACAATGGTGGTAAAGTATTCCAGGCACCCCCCCCACTACCTAGGCCGCACCTGGCGTGCAAGATCGAGACAGGGGGCGTGGTGTGGGGGGTGGCTATGTGCGCTACTAGATTGCACCCCGAAGGGTATACCCCATTGCACTTGTTGCTACTGATGCACATGTTGGGCTGTTTGGGTATTGTTGAGGGTGGGGGAGGGGATGGGGTTCCTGGCAAGTTGGGGCTGCTTCAGTGGGTGGAGGGTGGGAGCACTCGTATTGGAGTGCGGTTGAACCTTAGTGCTACTTTCCTTAGTTTTTTTGGCCTATTGACTGCAATCTCTACAGTGGACTATTTATGTTGTAAGTTCTGGCAAATCTATACCTTGGCAGATACTGCTTGCTTTGATTTCACCTTGTGTGACTGTACGCCTCACGTTTTGATACCTACCTGCTTATGCTATGTTGCGGGGCCCTGCTGGGTGACTAGGAGTTGGGGTACTGTGAGACTCTATGTCAGACTCACCGCACTGCTTGTACTATTCTTGTCTCCAGTCCTATGGGATGGGGCAGAGTGGTGGCGACACGTTACACAGGGTTCGATGGATCATATTGCACTGCATGCACTTGATGTCCTATCAGCTCTTAGAGCCAATTTGCTGAGGTTCCTGCATAGTGGGGAAGGGGGGTGGGGGGGACTGTCTGGTTGAAATGTTCCGTACTAATGTTATTCACGAAACCTACTGAAGAGGCACTACATGTTGATACGACTGGATTTTGTGGTTGTGTGCGAGAGATTGATCTCGCGGTGCAGGTTACACACACAAGCAACAGGCTACTTATGGACACTGCTGTGCATTTCATGCTTCACTACACGACGGTCAGTTATGACCCATTGATGATTGGCGACTTGGGAGATAGGGCCTCACACTGCACATGGGTGACAATGACCTAAATATTTTAACTTGGAATGTCAGGGGACTTGGAGATCCCAGGAAACGTCGACAGGTTCTGTCGTCCCTAGATCGCCACTCAGTACACATAGCCCTTCTACAAGAAACTCACTTCAAGACGCAAACCACTCACACCTTCGCTAATAGATGGGCAGCCCACGCTGTGTTCTCGTCTTACTCTACCTACGCTAGGGGTACGGCAATTTTGGTGAAAAGAGGGACACCCTTTGTTATGGCTGGCTCCAAAGTAGACTCTCGGGGGCGATACTGCATGCTATGGGGGAGACTGGGACACATGGCGGTCACCTTGGTGTGCTGCTACGGTCCCAACCTTGATGACCCGGGGTTCTTTGCTGAGCTGTGGGCGGCTATTCTGGGGACGGGACCACACCAACTCATTTGGGGGGGGACTTTAACACGACACTGGACCCTACACTGGAAGGTCACACCCAGCCCCACAACATTACACTAAAGCATGTGCGGAATTGCGCGCTGTAGTTACCGACTTCAGCCTTATGGATGCATGGAGACATCTCCACGTTGATGTGAAGGAGGGCACCCACTTTACCGCGCAAGCACGCTCGTGGGCCAGACTCGATTATATATTCCTGACATCTCAACTCTATACCTCACTTCATTATGCACAACACCTCCCGAGGACCTTCTCGGATCACTCCCCTGTCAAAATCACACTGCGCTCAGCGGACCTCGGCCCCCCCACCACCGCTTGGCGGATGCAACCCTCACTACTACTAGACATCACCTTTCAAGAAGAACTTCGCGACGAATGCTTAGACTTTTTTAGGAGGAATAAGGACTCTGTTAATGATGTTGAAACTATTTGGGACGCCTTCAAAGTGACACTAAGGGGACTTTGCATTGCTAAGGGTGCTGGGATCTTGAAGGACATTGTTAGCTGACTACTGGCCCTAGAAAAGGAACTTAAGCGTTTAGAAACACTATTGAGTACTACTCCCTCTGACTCCACACTCCTGCAAATACGAGAGAAGGTCTCTGAATACACTGCTGAAGCCACGAGAGAATCCAAATTTAGGGGCAAATACTGAGCTGCTCGCCGCTATGGCGAAGGCGAACGACCGGGGAAAGCTCTGGCCTCCACAATTAAAATGATGCGTACACCCAACATAATAATAGAATTAGAGGGCCCAGACGGTGTGGTGGTTCGTGACACAACACAAATCCTCAATTCCTTTGTGTCTCATTACAGCACGCTGTACACCTCATCTAGAGTGGGAGCATTGCAATTACAGGACTACTTAGCTGACGTTTCCTTGGGCTGGCTTAGTGATGCCCAAAGGGCCTTTCTTAGTGCGCCCTTTGAGTTAGATGAAGTGAGAGACGCAATTATGGGTATGCAGTCAGGGAAAGCCACTGGCCTAGACGACATCCCAATTGAATTTTACAAACCCTACATTGACTTTATGGCCCCGGTGTTGCGTGAGGTAAATGAGGATGCCCTTGAGGTGGGCCATCTACCGCCCTCTATGAGGATTGCGCTCATTACATCACTGCTTAAGCCTGGCAAGCCTCCTAATCAATGTGACTCTTACCGCCCGCTATCACTACTGAACTCTGATGTCAATGTCCTGGCCAAACTCATTGCTAACCGTATCAACCTTTTACTTCCTAATCTGATACTCCCTGATCAGTCTGGATTTGTACCTGGCAGGGCCACCTCTCATAATTTGCGTACTTTTTTTTCGGTCCTCAACTCGGTACATGAGGAGCTACCCATGGCAGCCGTTTTTCTTGATGCCACCAAGGCATTCGATTCCCTGGAATGGGATTATGTGTTTCGAGTCTTGGAAAGAATGGGCTTCCCAGCAATCTTCATCTCCTGGATTAAACTCCTTTACGAACGCCCTATGGCCAATTGTCTGAGGCATTCCTCATCACCAGGGGTACTAGGCAGGGATGCCCCCTTTAACCTCTCCTTTTCGCGATAGCTACGGAACCCTTGGCCGCCAAGTTGCGACAACATCATAGAGACAGTGCACTTCATTGCTTTCAACGACAAATACTAATATCGATGTATGCTGATGACATCACTTTGTACATACGAGATCCTTGCGTCAACCTGAACCCCATCCTTCGAGAATTCATTCAATTTGGTAGGCTTTCAGGTGTTCAAATTAATTGGAGTAAATCCTGCATATTTCGGATTACCTCATCTACAGTACGTTTTGATCTGGATTTTCCTCTTGCCTGGACCGACGGTGACTTTAAATACTTGGGGAGCCACATAGAGAGGGACAGAGAGGAACTTATGCGCGCCAATTATGGCACTACCATGAATGGCATTATAGACCATGTTACACGCTGGATTACCTTGCCCCTGTCTATGGCGGGTAGGACCTCCCTGATCAAAATGGTAATCCTCCCGCAACTACTATACCTCTTTTTGAACATCCCGTTCTACCCTGGCAGGCCCTTCTTCCAACAGCTCCGTTCAGAGCTCATTCGACTAGTCTGGGGCGGCAAATCACCTCGTCTCAAATGGGCCACCCTGATTCGACCCTACTCTCAAGGCGGTTTTGGTGTACCGGATTTTGAATTATACTACCAGGCGGCTCAAGCTCATTATGCCTATTTCTGGATTCGCCAGCCCAGATATATGCCCCAACTGGCCGCCGAACACTGGTTAGCCCACCCTATCCCAATAGAAGGTGCGTTTTACGCGGTAGTATCCGGCAGAGACAAAACACCCACGACAGTGCTGAGCACTGTCACCGCATGGGCCCGACTAGCGATGAAGCTAGAAATGGCAATGCTGTATGCTCCAATGTTGCCGTTGGTTTACCATCCGGATATGCCCTTATTGCAAGAACCGGGTTTCCGCAAACTACTCCACAAACTACATGTGACAACTTGGGGAGATCTCTACCACGACGGTACGTTTCGTTCCATGGAGCAATTGTATGAAGGGATTCATCCAACTCCGCTTGAGATATTCCTGTATATTAGGCTCCGTCAAGGTGTGAAAACACTTACACCTGACTTCCCGAATGAACCGGTGGCCTTAGCCCCTTTGCAGATAATTTTCAAACTGACATTCCTCGCAGATTGGTGTCGACAATTTATAAGACAGTACATGCACATATACACTACCTATCTTTAACAGCTAAACTGAAATGGGATCTGGAGCTTGATAGACCCCTCACCGACAAACAATGGGGATTTTGTCTCCAACAGACAGAGTGCATCTCGGCCAGCAGTAGGCATAGAATCATACACTATAAGTTCATACATCGCCTATATTACACCCCAGCCCGTATGTGTAGGCTTCAACTTCACACTACAGACAACTGTGATAGATGCCATGCTCCGGGAGCTGACTTCCTACATCTAGCCTAGTCATGTGACGCAATTCAACACTACTGGGTTCAAGTAATGGCTGCCCTCTCAGACATGACTCACACTGACATAACTCTCTCCCCGGTTATGGCACTATTGGGATACGTAGAGCCCATACAGGCGGCACACCGCAAGTTTGTTGCGTTGGCTTTTCTGGTGGCGAAGAGGAGGGTGGCGTGTCGCTGGGGCAGGGGCAGGGCTGCATGATTTAATATATTGCCAGGATCAATTGAACACATATTCGGAATTACTCCCTACTACTTCACGGCCCTGCGATATCTGGGCCCCATTGAGAGGATACCTTTCCCGAGATGATGCTAGCTCAGGAGAGGAATCACAGACCCCTGATCTTTCCCTTACTAACTCTCCCGCACACCCTGCACTATAGATACATCTGTGACTGGTCCTCTTCTAATCTAAGATATTATGGTCACCGCCTTGTATTGACTGTTCGGGAGGGGGCGAGCCCTTCTGCACAGACGGTGGATCTCCCCACCACAGGGCATCCCTGTTGGCCTCTCTAGATAAATGACACCTTATGTTCTAGCTTATGTTAATGCGACACTATAGCCCCTGGTGGACTGCTTCTCGATGTGTTATGGATTAGCCATGCTACAAGACATGCTTGATCGTACTATTGCAATTTCTGCTGTAAATGTTATCTTGCCGTGTTGTGAAGTATGTACCGGTGTCCCATTGCTCGTATTACTGTACATGAACCTATTATGTGTAACACTACTGTAATTTCTGATGAAGGTTATCGCTAAAAATTTCAAAATAAAGTTTACAAAATAAAAAAAGAGATATAAATAGAGGGAGGAAGTGGGACGAGACGACAAGAGAGACGAAAGGAAGTCTGGCTAAAGACCAACTGGGTAGGTGATGTCCAAAGAGGGAAACCCCGACCTGTCTCCCCTATAGCTAAACCAGGTAGCTCCATCGGGCATTAGACAAAAAAGCTAGCTCTCAAATGACGCGGGAAATTCACAAGTAAACAGGGTGGGGCCTAGGGCAAGGACAGGTGAGGGCAAAGGTTAGCAGCAGGAAAGAGGAGAGGAGTAGAGCAGGGAGGGGGAGGTAGTTCGGTAAAGGTTCCCATGGATCTGCTGCGAGGCATTCAAAAATCAGGTCCGTTTCTTCACAGGCGCCACACAATGGAGTTCTCCGTGCGGTGTCACTGAGCGGGGTCCGGTGCAAATACTTCCAGGCTCCCCTCCTCTTCGGGCCGGTTCGGTGTTTGAGGCATTGCCCGGGGGGGTGGTAGGTTCGGTGTCTGAGGGGGTGCGGGAGTGTTTTTTTTTGGTGTCTGGTGTCTGTCTGTTGAGACATGAGGTAAAAGAGGCGGGACTTCATCTTTCTCTGAAATAAGAGGCCAAATTATCGATTAAAGTCCCTAAAGCACCAGAGCGCCAGAACAATACAGAGCAGGCAGCAGTCATGATCGAACACGGTCGCCCGCTTGGGGTCAGACCAAACTCAGTAAGATATAGTAACTTATGCATTGCTTTATATGCCTCAATAGATGTTTGTGTGAGCTTGATGGCTCCTCGGGAGGGTGGGGGGGTCGGTGCCCTGTCGTAGGCCCTCCTTTTGTGGCAGATTCCTCAGCGGCGATGTTGTATGGAGGGAGAGGGGGTGGGGAAAACAACCGGTCAGCTGCAGTCCGTGCCCGCCCAGCATTCCGCTTCTGTGTTTGGTCACTAGAGGTTGTCTTGTTGTGTGGCAGCCCTCATCACCCAAGATGTAATGCACTCTGGTGCTGTCCCTCAGAGTGTTCCCGTTTTATAGCCAACTGCAGAGTTCGGTGTGCACCATGTTAAGGTCAGGCACCCTGAGTAGAGCAGCTCCGCAGTGGTGTTAACATTGAAAGTATGGAGATGGTCCCCTGCACACTAACCTCTACAACGCGGTGTCAGGGTCATCGGGTGACAGGGGACCGTGCTATCAGGTTGTTTCAAAGGCTTGGAGGGAGGAAGGGCCCCAAATCATCAGTCCAGCCCTGAGCGCTCATGCGGGTAACGCATTAATTCGCGCTGTCCCTTGCGAGGTACCAGTTATTACACCGTCACTCCGGGGGTAGCGCTCCACTGTGAAGACTTCGTTGCAGGAATCCATGGTCAGTCTCAGACTCGGCTGCTATGGAGCGGGCTCCTGTGGATAGTTGTCGCCATCTTGTTTCATTTGTTTCATAATCTATGTTTCGGCTGGGGAGCTGCCTCCTCGCTGGCTCCGGGGGTCTCCGCTCTGAAGATGCTCAGCAGCACAGGCCCATCCCGGGCACGGCTCCGTCCGCGCCAGGAATTTTAGTTCTGTCTACTCCTCTCAGGTCTGCCCAGACGGAGCGGTCACCCTCCCGGGCTGCGCACATATAGATATATATGTATCTCCACATATTCAACTCACACATATAGAATGTGGATGTTGAAACAGGGAGTTCAGTTGCTGTACAGAGGCTTATCAGAGGGCACGATGCTAATCAACATTTGGTATATCAATATTGCCTAAGAGTCATTGCAAATTGGTGACGAGGCTACCCGACGCATGGACACATCCCTTCACTGACATCATACTCTGTAAGTACACATAAGGCGTCTAACTGAACAACACAAAGCTACGGTACCTGTAAAAGAAAATAACCCAGCCTGCGATGCAACCAGAATGTTCAAAGAAGAGCAGCCTCTATATATACCTATGGGCAGAATAGGATACATCAGAATGTACACAAAGTATCACCTTAATAAGAAAACAATGACATGTTGCCCAACATACCATTAGCATGTTCGGGACTTCTAAAAAGGGGGGATATGGAGCTGGCCTCCGGAGTTCGCTCAACAAGCCCCTGCTGTATGAGACAAATAAACAAGGACGATTATCCCCCACAGACCCTGGAATAAGTTCCAGTGTTTCCCAGGTTGAATCACCATGAGAACCACTCCACGGTAATTGAAACAAAGATTTGCCAAAACAATACTGTAAGCAATTCCACTAGGGAAGATCCATAAATCAAGTAATCACTCCGTGGTAATTCTCTCCATTACCAAACAGCGAAGAGAATATTGAAAGTTATGCCAGTGGATAAGAGTCTAAACAGCCCCGCAAGAACCAAAAGGTAAGGTTCGTCCAACGGAGCTGTTTGCAACAAAACGTATATATATATATATTTTTTCTTTTGTTAAGCGGATATGGTTGAGGTAAATCACAAAGAATCCTCCACTTAACTTCACAATTGACTGCACATAGAAAATCGTGCAAGCAGTCCTGCAAGAACCGAAAGGAAGGTTCCTCCAACGGGACTGCACCGCGAGAGACGTGTAAAATAGCAGCCAAACTTAATACCAGAGGAGTTTGCCAGAACACAGGTATCGCACCAGCAATCCTGCAAGAACCGTTGGGAAGGTTCAGCCAACGGGATTGCGTGCAGTAATACAGAACACAAGCGAGCAATCCTCCGGCGGCATTTACTTGAAACAAAGAAGATAAGAAACTGTTGGTGCATTTGCACCCCTACCAGTCTTCGGGAGAATCGGCTGTCACGGAATCAACAGCACCATTGTGGTGCCCCGGATACAGTAATAAGCCAACTCTTGGTGACGACAGATGCGACCCCGACTCAAGGCATCATGGGAATTGCAGTTTTTACATGAGCGCTACCGAATACTGAGTCCTATGGCTCAGGGCAGTGTTCTACTGGCGCCCCCCCTGCAACAGCATATCACACACAGCTACGTAAAATGTGTACAGACACTGGCCAGTGGTACGTACCCCACCATAGGACCCTCTTGTGCTAAGTTTCCCCAATTAACGTTCAGACGGGCAAAGTCCATGAAGCAAGAATAAGTGTCCAATACACCCCGCAAAGAGAAGAACACCCTGTGGCTCAGGAGCACAAAAGGCTTTCACAAAGTGCAAAGCCTGCAGGCATGGCATTAACACAAGCAAAGTGCAGCTTCCGCTCAGAAAAACTCCTCTAGAGATAAGGGAGAACTTTACATGCAAAACAGACTTTGCAATTTATGTCTTGCAGTGCACATGCAACAAAAGCTACGTAGGGAGCACTGTACACCCTGTCCATTTGAGGATATTGCAACATTTACGCGCAATCAGTAATGACGATCCCGCATATCCTTTGGCACGCCACATAAATGCACATCATGGCGGTAGGGCAGAGGACTTAAAGTACTTTGAACTTTGAAAAAGACAGTGTGAAGAAAAATGCCAGGGACGGCAACAGACAGCTAGCGCTCAGGAGATTGGAGTCCAGATACATCATCCTACTAGACTCCAAGACACCCAATGGCCTCAATGCAGACGAACCAATGAGTGTGCACCTCTAAAACTACAAGCATCTAACATGACATTGAATCAATGCAAAGTTATTAACTGACTCCCCCTTTCCTAGACCCACTCCTCGAAACATTCAACACTTGTGCCTCCAGCCGCGACCAGTAGTGGGAGTACCGGCCAGGCGGTGATGTGGGGAGAGGGTGGGGCAGGGGCAAGATGGGGGGTAACAATGTATGGATTACGGATAGTGACAGGTACAAAAACATATAAATAAATAAAACAAATTTTGTTGCGTGCACTGCATCACCAAATGCGATGCAGTGCGCACAACAAAATTTGTTTTATTTATTTATATGTTTACTTACCTGTTAAGGACCATAATCCGTACATTATTACCCCCCACCCAGCCCCTCCCCCTCCCCACGTCACCACCCACTACCGGCCACGGCTGTGTGCCTCTAACAATTTACTATTAGTAACCTTTTTTGCTTGCTGGCAAAGGCAAACTCGCATCAAAATTTAATTTTTTTATTTTTTATTTTTATTTGTTTCCCATCACAGTGCAATGTGCATCCATGTAAATCAAACACGACCCCCCATCAACCCAGTAAGCCTCCAACCCGTGGCATTTCTATGCCCCGCATGCCCACTTGGGCACCACAAGACAGACGCGCTAACTGGCTTTGAATCTAATAACCATTGCACTAGCATGACATGAATGCCAAGTTAGCAGGCAGGACAACCGGCAGTTTAATGCCTGAATACACAAACACACATATGATGCACATCATGGACAGTGCATACAAGAGTCGGTAGTGGTGTTTCCAAAGATTTGGAAAAAACCGCACATACACTAATAACAGTATATTGTAAAACAGTGTTGGAAAAGTCAAGAAAATCTTTCTAAATATCAAAGACGGAGTGCTACATAGACCAGTATCCCCCACTACCAGGAAGGATCAAAATTGTCAAACCAAAGGGTTGACAAATATGTGTCTATATAAGGAAGGTCAAGGAGAGCACAATCCTCAGTTATAAGTACATCTAAGACTAATATGATTTATAGTCATAACAGTATTGAATCAAAAAACAATCTGCAACTTGTACTGTACAACAGAACAAATCAGTGGATAAAGTTCATATTTGGGTCATCTTTTTCTTTATTGATCCATAAAAGTTATTTTCCAATTGATAAAACGACAGCCGACACGTGTTTCGTCCGTACTCTCAATAAGTACTGGGACTTTTTCAAGGCTGTGAAGACATAGTAAGAGAATGTATACACAACATTAAAATATTATAAAAGTTGAATTTTTAAAGAAAAGAGAACATTAAGCGGGCCTAAACATACATTAATATAAATATTCTAATAGTGATAGATAGAACATAAGTCACCAAGAGGCATAATGAACGTGCCCAGTAAAGAAGAAAAAAGAAAGAAACCATACATAAAGTGATCTGATAGAAAGTGAAGAAAAATAGAGAGAAAAGAAGAACAACGACTACAAGGTGAAACAATAATGTGCTAGCACACAATTATAAGAATATAAACCACCCAAAGTGAAGCTAAAGTTCAAGTATAGTAGGTGCAAAAATATAACACCATGCACCAAAGAAAGCATCATGTATCTGAAAGGGAGACTAACCTAATAAAGCTGGAATATACGGCGCATGTATCATCAAATCATACAATAGTAGCTATGATCAAAAGGCTCCCAAGTCAAATGGGAGAAAATAGTATATATATAAATGCAAAAAACATATATACTGAATAGGAGTGAATCACAACGGACATAATAGTGTCACAGAATTACGTGGTCATTATTCACATATAATAAATAAAAAAAGGGAGATAGTACCAATTAGGAGTCAAATGTATGTGTCTGACCAGTATAGATAAAGTTTAATAAATCTATCTAGTCCAAAGATGGTAGAGCAAGACCATGGTCATAATATGTTGATTGTAAAAAGTCTCACCGAAGTAAATAGCAAAAGTCCAAATTATCCGAATGGGTCAAGCGCAGTCGGCTAGCTGAGTAGATATCAAGGTGAAGTTTATCACAATGGACTCTATAAGACAAAATGTATGTTTGAACAAAGAGTAAAATTTAAGCTATTTCAGTGCAGTGAGGTAAAAAACCCCAAAGAAATCAGTTGATGGTATAATGAGAAGCCTCAAGTATTAACATGTAGAGTATAAGGAATCTCACCCAAACAAATAGTAAAAATCCAAAATATCCATATGAGTCACGCGTATTGAAAAACCAAAATAAATGGCAGGATGAAGTAATCAAACGGACTCTATAAGACAAAATGTAAGTATAATTAATTAATTATAGTAGAATCTAACAAGAGATAACGGCAGTATGACCAGTTACTCCTTAATATGTGTACATGTACGCTATTGATCCACCCCCAGCATGTTATTCATAAGACATTCTTTTCAGTAGATTCTTCAACTGCTATTATTCGTAATAGGTATATGGCGACAATATATGCACATTAAGATTGAACTGTAAAGTGGATTAATTTACATTAGCCAATTTTTTGATTACCAGTGTTGGATTTAATCGGATGTTCAACTCCAGTAACTGGTCATACTGCCATTATCTCTTGTTAGATTCTACTATAATTAATTTTGATTGATTGATTGATAGCTTTATTTCGATATGCGTATATCTAAAAGCATTACACAATAATATAAAAACAACATATCGGAAACTCAAGACTGTACTTAATACATCAAATGTTAAAAGCAGAATAAATAAGTTATTATTTTTTAAAAGAAGCATTAAATCGATAAAGACAGTCTTTTAAGACGTATCAACCAGGCCCATTTTAAAAATTTAGACACAGCACAAACAGTAGGGGGGGCAGTATTGGTCAATAAAATGCGAAGAGCCACAGAGTGTTGACGGATACCCATCTCATTACAAAGCGGTTTGAGCCAAAAGGATCTCGGGCGCGCATAGTCTGGACAGTCAAGAAGAAAATGCGCCACTGTTTCGCAGCAATCAGAACAAAGGGCACAGAAGCGTGATACCTGCTTATTCGAATTCCATCTGGAAAGAAGGTCGGCTAGGGGTAGAGTTCCTAGTCTGAACTTGATGTACAAAGCCCGGTCCATTGGAATGGAGATAATATCCAAGAAGGGTTCAAAGGCAGTAACATCTTTGATCCTCAAATATGCTGCGGTGGAGTTGCAGTGATGTTGATTACTCATGAGTTTTGAGGACACCCAACCCCAATATATTTTTTTCAGGATCTCCTTTGGGGGTGCTGAATGAGTAAGCCAGCAGGAGCCCAGGCCTAGTTCCTCGAGCAGGAGTTTAATGTCCCTAAGCCACTTGATCCTTTGCCAGCCAGCCGAATGCATTACCTCTGCCAGCCCGTCTGCATAGGATTTTAGATCCGGGACCCTCCACAGTCGGGCCCACAGTAGGAGGGGCCGGAGGCGGGCCAGATCTTTAATTGGTTTACAGCCCGCATCCATAAGCATTGGGACAGTCGGGGTGCTCATCGGGACTGCCAATAGATCTTTGATGAACTTGTTCTCTGCTTTAGACAGGGACTCCATGCCGCCCAGACCCCATAACTCTGCTCCATAAAGTGATGCCGGTACCGCTCTGGCCTTGTATATATCGATGATTGGGGATACACAATGTTTCGATGATGAGTTGTACTCCTTTAACAAGGCTCCCCCCACTCTTTTGTGAACCAATGTCATTTTGGTGGTATGGGGTACCCAACTCATGCTGTCACTCAGCCGAATTCCCAGGTAGTCGAATTCTGCAACTTTTTCTAGGGGAATAGAGTTCAGGATAGGAGGGCGGCCCAGTTTTTTAGGCGGGTGCATTACTAGATATTTGGTTTTTTGTACATTTATAACAAGACCTCTCATTACACAGAAATCCTGAAACCGGTTCAGTTGTTTTTGGAGGCCCTGGGGAGTTTTTGAGATGAGAAGGGTGTCGTCAGCAAACAACAAAGTTGGAATCTTAACGTTGCAGAGTGTAGGGGCGTCTGCTGGTTCTTCGAGCAGGTAATCTACCACCCCGTTCACGTAAAGCGAGAAGAGGGTGGGTGCTAGGACGCAACCCTGCCGAACACCCCTCTCTACCTTGATCTTGTCAGTCTTCTCCCCATTCAAGCCCCACCTAACCTGAGCGTAGTTCGCTTTGTGCAATTTCATTAGGAGGTCCACTATGTATGGAGGCATCCCAAGGCCGTACAGCACCCTCCAGAGTTCCTCCCTGGGAACAAGGTCAAAGGCAGTCTTCAGGTCTATAAAGGCCAGATAAAGACTGCCCTTGCCCAATACCACCACCTTCCAATACAGTAACAGGAGTCTGAAAACTTGTTCAATTGTTCCTGTACCTGTACGGAACCCGGCCTGCATCTCGGATAGTATGTGATTTTCGTCTACCCAAGAGAGGATCCTTCCCAAAATTGCTTTTCCCTGCCACCTTCTGGGTCGAGTCTATCAGGCTTATGGGCCTATAGTTTCCCGGTAGATCACGGTTTCCCTTTTTAAATATTGGGACTACCTCGGCCCCTTTCCAGGACTCTGGGACAGACCCTCCCTCCATGATGGCATTAAGGAGAGCGGAAATCAACACCCCCCAGTCACCTGGTTGTGCGCGAAGAAGATCCCCTGGTAGCCCATCCGGGCCTGCTGCTTTTAATGGAGTAAGGGTTTTAATTAATTTCGTAACCTCTTGGGCAGAAAAAAGAACCATATCTCTGTCCAAAGAATAGGGGGGGAGAGTAAATTGATCGTTAAGTGGGCCTTTAATAGCACAATAAAGACCCAGAAAATGATCAAACCATGCCTTAGCTGTGATAGTGCACGTCCTCAAGGTGTCATCAGGGCGCTTCCTACTACCCACCAAGTTCCAGAAACTTCTGGCATCTCTCCCTCGACTGGCCGTCAGGAGTTCCTGCCAGAAGTTATCTTCCCACTCCTTCTTAGCAACTCTTTGGCAAGATGAATATGACCTTCTAGCCTCCCTGATCCTTATTTGGGATTTTGATTTTACTGCGTCAATTAGCAGAGTCTTCGCCTCTCTGCACGTACGATTAAACCAACCTTGTCTAGCCCTAGAGGCTGGTCTCTTTCCATTTATGCTACCTGGGACAATAAAAAGGTCACTGAGAGCCAATGTTAATTTGCAAAATCTTGCAGATACATCCCCGCCCCGCTCCCCAGATGATCAAGATTGCCTACAGCTGCCGCTAACATCTGCGATATAGAAAGTAGTTTCTCAGTTGAAAGTGACAGCTTGGCCCATTTTAGCCGACGACCACAATTCGAAACTACTGACATATCCGGGACTGAGGGGCACAGATTTTTTCTGCCTGAATCATCTAAACACCTGTTGAACATGGTGAGTGAGAGGAGGTTGTGATCACTTTCTACGGTAGGTATAATAACCATATCCTTAACCATATTCCATAGGTGAATGTTAAGAAAAATATAATCTATTCTGGAGGAATGCGCGGGCCTGTTATAAGTATGAGCTCCCTTTTTATCCGAGTTAGTCCTACCATTAAGAGCCCTCAGGTCAAACTCAGATGTTATAGAGTTGACCTGGAGCACCACTTCCGACCATTTCTTAATTGGACTAAGCTCTAAAGCCGGTATACCCCACCTATTATCAACGACCTCTTGATCCTCTAGAACTTCTGGTCCGAGGGGCTCAAAAGTGCAATTGAAGTCACCTCCCACCAGGGTGCAATGCTTGTGTGGCGACGATCGAAGCAAGGCTTCCAACCGTGCTATGACGGGAGATTCTCTGCCTCTCTTTACCCCTCTGGCATAGATATTGAAAACATTTAGAATAACCTGGCCCTTATGATTTTTTAATGTGATGTTAAGAAGGTCGGGACATTGGGTATCGTGCTCGTCCACCCTACAGTTGAGTGCTGTAGCTACCCATATGAGGGGGCCTCCCGAAGGACGGCCTCGACCACCCTCAGTTTGTACAGCTGATATGTGGTGAGACGAATATCCCGCCTTATGAGAAGGCTCCCTGCACCAGGTTTCCTGGAACAAACATATGGAGTATTCCTCCACCAGGGTGTTCCAATCGGGCAGGGTCAATTTCCTCTCTAGACCGGCCACATTCCAACTGAGAAGCCTAAAGTGTGGGTCCGTCACAGTCGGGATGCTACCGGCCTCGATGGTATTCACCAGGTCTATATCTCCCACCAGAGGACAGGCATTCGTGAACTCACTATGGATCGGCACTATCCCTTGTGCCACCTAATACCCTATGCTCCCTTGGGGCGGGCAGTGAGTTGGGTTCTGCAAACAAATTTAAATTTCCGCGGTTAGGGCTACCAGTCGCTCTGTTGGCAATTGGACTCCTGTTATCTTCCTGGCAATCAAGGGATTGTCACCGTCCCCTCCCTAGGCCATTCCACCCGCCCGAAACAGGGATGAGCGGGATGGTAGTATGTATAAGATTCTGTGAAGATGGGGCTGCTATCCCTGGCCACGGACAATTTCCGGGGCCATTAGCCTCATCGATCAGGGAGGTTAAAACACTAGAGGGGCGTGGGTAGAAAAATGTTAGGTCAACAATGCCAATACCACCCTTGCCCGTACACCAACCCTGTCTCGTTATCCATCCCACCACCCTTGGATCTTGAAAATTGACCACAATACAGTCCCCCCCCCAGGTTTTTAGTGGTGGAGCCTATCCAATCTATTCGCCTCACTCCCAGTATAATTAATTTTTTTGCGAACTATGAACCGATGATCTTGGTTAATATATCCCAACACATGCAACTTTATATTTGTTCTTTATTTATACTTACATTTTGTCTTATAGAGTCCGTTTGATTACTTCATCCTGCCATCTATTTTGTTTTTTCAATACGCGTGACTCGTATGGATATTTTGGATTTTTACTATTTATTTGGGTGAGATTACTTGTACTCTACATGTTAATACTTGAGGCTTCTCATTATACTATCAACTGATTTCTTTGGGGTTTTTTACCTCACTGCACTGAAATAGCTTAAATTTTACTCTTTGTTCAAACATACATTTTGTCTTATAGAGTCCATTGTGATAAACTTCACCTTGATATCTACTCAGCTAGCCGACTGCGCTTGACCCATTCAGATAATTTGGACTTTTGCTATTTACGTTGGTGAGACTTATTACAATCAACATATTATGACCATGGTCTTGCTCTACCATCTTTGAACTAGATAGCTTTATTAAACTTTATCTATACTGGTCAGACACATACATTTGACTCCTAATTGGTACTATCTCCCTTTTTTGATTTATTTTATGTGAATAATGACCACGTAATTCTGTGACACTATTATGTCCGTTGTGGTTCACTCCTATTCAGTATATATGTTTTTTGCATTTATATATATACTATTTTCTCCCATTTGACTTAGGAGCCTTTTGATCATACCTACTATCATATGATTTGATGATACATGCGCCGTATATTCCAGCTTTATTAGGTTAGTCTCCCTTTCAGATACATGATGCTTTCTTTGGTCCATGGTGTTATATTTTTGCACCTACTATACTTGAACTTTAGCTTCACTTTGGGTGGTTTATATTCTTATAATTGTGTGCTAGCACATTATTGTTTCACCTTGTAGTCGTTGTTCTTCTTTTCTCTCTATTTTTCTTCACTTTCTATCAGATCACATTATGTATGGTTTCTTTCTTTTTTCCTCATTACTGGGCACGTTCATTATGCCTCTTAGTGACTTCTGTTCTATCTATCACTATTAGAATATTTATATTAATGTATGTTTAGGCCCGCTTAATGTTCTCTTTTCTTTAAAAATTCAACTTTTATAATATTATAATGTTGTGTATACATTCTCTTACTATGTCTTCACAGCCTTGAAAAAGTCCCAGTACTTATTGAGAGTACAGACGAAACACGTGTCGGCTGTCGGTTTATCAATTGGAAAATACATTTTATGGATCAATAAAGAAAAAGATGACACAAATATGAACTTTATCCACTGATTTGTCTGTCCTACAGTACAAGTTGCAGATTGTTTTTTGATTCAATACTGTTATGACTATAAATCATATTAGTCTTAGATGTACTTATAACTGAGGATTGTGCTCTCCTTGACCTTCCTTATATAGACACATCATGGACAGGTTCATGTTGTGAATCCAGTTTATGCATCAATGGGCATAAGCAGAAGAAGAGGTAGCGACACAAAGAATACAGCACTGTAGTCAGAAACCATGGGAACTTGAAGCATCCCAATCGGCACGAACATTCAAGGAATTCAAACCAACGTAGCACCAATACCTCGTTTCTGTTCATGATAAACCATGGTAAATACACAATGTATATATTGCACGTATTTTTCACCAGTGTTGGGAAATGCCGTTATTTGAACGTATACCTTTATTTAAATGAAAAATGAAAAAATGTACACAACAGTTATGAATTGAATTCTACTTTTAGCCTAATTGTTTGTTTATTTAATTTGTAAACAGTAACAAAACGCATTTAAGAGTATTTCACTTTAATAATGCTAAAAAGAAATACTGCAAGTAGAACCATGAGTAATCACCTGTCACGGAGCGCACCTCTTCTATGCCTTTCGTGCGAGGAAAAGTTTCCATGACAACCCACGTAGGCTGCTGCCAAGCCAATCACATGTATATAATGCACTTCATTTTTTGTGGACAGATGTGGTGAACAAGGCGGTTTTGCAGGCGAAACGCGCCAAGTCTATCGCATGGAATAAACTTTCTCCTTGATACATTGATCCCACGGTGCCAGCGCCTGAGTGTATACGAAAGGATTCAGGATTGGAATTTATATATATATATATATGTCCGTGCGACAAATTCTATGTGGGCAGTACAATCAAACCGGCAAAAGAAAGGATTCTACAACACCTTAGAGCCATAAAAAATCAGGATAAACAGTACCCGATGGCAAGACACTTTGCGTCTCACCATAAAAGCAACAACAGTCTCCTCTCTTTTGTGGTACTTGATCAAGTGCCCATAAGAGAAAGAGGCGGAAATAGACTTCAGGAGCTTAGACGACTGGAGTCAAGATTTATAATCAAATACCATACTCTTCAGCCCCAAGGGCACAACTGTGATGAAGCCCTAGGCGTGCACCTCGGATAAATATGATATGTGTGCAAAGATATATATTTTATCTGTTTGGCTGTCCTCTAACCTTGTTTTTAATAGTGAATGAATGAAATGAAGGCACAAAAATTTAAGGTTACTAAATCACTTTTATTTTATCATTTATCACAGGTACCATTGAATGTGAGAGAGTATGAAAGTACAACACAATCAGAACATGTATGGCAGTATGTATCAACTTGCAGTGAAACACGAGAGAATTGGCACATGAGACTGTGTTCTCTAGTATAACCCGAATGGTGTGGCATGGTCAATGAGCGGACATGAAACATATAGCCCACTGGGGCGGTACTTACTGGAATGGCAATACCTAATGGGATTTCATGTAAAAGTGACCTATCTAACAATGCGGAGACTTTGCAAATAGAGCTTAAATTGCCCACTGGGGCATTATCTATTCAAAGTGGCGGGGCCAAAGCAAAAAGAATGTGTGCATCTGGTCCGTGAAACTTAACAGTGATCGAGCACAGGGCGGGGAGGCCACTAAGCAGAATATAAGCGGCTGAAGTTTATGCTGCGGGATAGATCTAACAGACTGATGATCTAAGGCGCGAACCCGATGGTTGTGAGTTCGAGCACCGTGTCTGGTTGTGAAAATATTTTGCACGATGCCTTTATTTTTCATGTTTTATTTTGGTATCATTATTTATAACTTTATTGCTTTCCGCATTGGTAAATAATTGAAATATGGAAAAGCCATTAGACCGCAATGAGAAGTATGACCAGGATGCCGGAGGCAGTGAACGAGGCTTGCACCAGTAGCATTTAGTATGAAAGAAAGCCAATGCCTCGGAGGGGGTGTTAAATTAACTGCAATGACGCATAATGTGCATTAACTAAAACGTAAATGTGAAATATAAATTTAAGTTGATATTACAGTATTGCCGCACATTCTGTGAAGATGATTGTACAACGTAGCTCCAGACTGAAGATGCTCTGGTAGTCTGTTAACTATGTTCATTATAATTTTGTTCCAACACAGTCACGTGATTTACTTTAAAAAACGGATGCAAACAAACTCTTGTACTCGTGAGAAAGGGAAGGCTATTCCCGAAACGCGTCGAGTGAAGCTTTGGAATAAATCCGGTTTTGAAAACTAATGCTGGCCTGGACTCCGTTCTTGGGAATCGTGAACGTGTGTGTCTGATATATATACATATATATATATATATATATATATATATATATATATATATATATATATATATATATGAATACAGCAAAGTTTCTTCAAAAGAAGACGCCGCACACTACCTCAATTGTGTGACTTATTCGTTTATTTCTTGTAGGTTCCCCACCTACGCGTTTCAGACAGGTAAACTTATAATAATTTTTGATGAACTGAACACTGATTTTGTAGACAATTAATCTCTGATTCCATAAGCTCTATGACAACTTGATTGATAGTGCAATTTAAGTGACTAAAATGAAATTAACAGTTTTTAACTCTGCGCCAAACCGGCTGTTGATCAAAGCATTGAATGACATTATCGGACGGAGGCACTCAGCCTCAAATCGCTATGAGTAAATCGAGGGACTGGGCACTCAGCCATCGTATGTTAAACATGGACACTCAGTCCATGATCTCTCCCCCATGGTCGCGCAAACTGCATAAGAAATATACATAAAGTATAAATAATGTTATGGTTTTTGCAGTCATATGGCGCGCACACAGGACCCTTTCAGAGAAGTAGGTCAAGGCAACATGGGAACTTTGTTGTAAGTAGCCGAGGTATCGGATATTTGACTTGACCCACCATCATTACCTCCGAGGAAAGGGGCGTCGTGAGTGTACCTGCATCCTAACAATTGTTCATACACGGAGCATGATGGGCGAAAGAAAGGGATTGAAAATGAACTTCTTTTAAAAAACAATGTGATTTTCCTCTTCACCGGCACTGTATGTAGCAGCTTGCAGCACCATGGGACTGGTAGTCCCTAGATTAATTATGCAAGCATGGCGAACGTGGTGCAGGTGGGCCAACCACCACTTGGGAAGGAGGAGCCAGCTTACTAAAGAATTGTAAGAGGAAACACCCTGCTTGAGAGCGCATTTGAAAAAGACACTGCGCCGAAACCGGTCATGCAAGCCTCAAGGAATAAAACAACTAAAGAAACCCTGCTGTGTCCTGTGGTTCTCTGCACCGTAAGGATGAGAGGCTGAACTGTATTAAATCGCGCTGCCTATGGCGCGCACACAGGACCCTTTCAGAGAAGTAGGTCAAGGCAACATGGGAACTTTGTTGTAAGTAGCCGAGGTATCGGATTTTTGACTTGACCCACCATCATTACCTCCGAGGAAAGGGGCGTCGTGAGTGTACCTGCGTCCTAACAATTGTTCATACACGGAGCATGATGAGCGAAAGAAAGGGATTGAAAATGAACTTCTTTAAAAAAACAATGTGATTTTCCTCTTCACCGGCACCGTGTGTAGCAGCTTGCAGCACCATGGGACTGGTAGTCCCTAGATTAATTATGCAAGCATGGCGAACGTGGTGCAGGTGGGCCAACCACCACTTGGGAAGGAGGAGCCAGCTTACTAAAGAATTGTAAGAGGAAACACCCTGCTTGAGAGCGCATTTGAAAAAGGCACTGCGCCGAAACCGGTCATGCAAGCCTCAAGGAATAAAACAACTAAAGAAACCCTGCTGTGTCCTGTGGTTCTCTGCACCGTAAGGATGAGAGGCTGAACTGTATTAAATCGCGCTGCCTATGGCGCGCACACAGGACCCTTTCAGAGAAGTAGGTCAAGGCAACATGGGAACTTTGTTGTAAGTAGCCGAGGTATCGGATTTTTGACTTGACCCACCATCATTACCTCAGAGGAAAGGGGCGTCGTGAGTGTACCTGCGTCCTAACAATTGTTCATACACGGAGCATGATGGGCGAAAGAAAGGGATTGAAAATGAACTTCTTTTAAAAAACAATGTGATTTTCCTCTTCACCGGCACCGTGTGTAGCAGCTTGCAGCACCATGGGACTGGTAGTCCCTAGATTAATTATGCAAGCATGGCGAACGTGGTGCAGGTGGGCCAACCACCACTTGGGAAGGAGGAGCCAGCTTACTAAAGAATTGTAAGAGGAAACACCCTGCTTGAGAGCGCATTTGAAAAAGGCACTGCGCCGAAACCGGTCATGCAAGCCTCAAGGAATAAAACAACTAAAGAAACCCTGCTGTGTCCTGTGGTTCTCTGCACCGTAAGGATGAGAGGCTGAACTGTATTAAATCGCGCTGCCTATGGCGCTCACACAGGACCCTTTCAGAGAAGTAGGTCAAGGCAACATGGGAACTTTGTTGTAAGTAGCCGAGGTATCGGATTTTTGACTTGACCCACCATCATTACCTCCGAGGAAAGGGGTGTCGTGAGTGTACCTGCGTCCTAACAATTGTTCATACACGGAGCATGATGGGCGAAAGAAAGGGATTGAAAATGAACTTCTTTTAAAAAACAATGTGATTTTCCTCTTCACCGGCACCGTGTGTAGCAGCTTGCAGCACCATGGGACTGGTAGTCCCTAGATTAATTATGCAAGCATGGCGAACGTGGTGCAGGTGGGCCAACCACCACTTGGGAAGGAGGAGCCAGCTTACTAAAGAATTGTAAGAGGAAACACCCTGCTTGAGAGCGCATTTGAAAAAGGCACTGCGCCGAAACCGGTCATGCAAGCCTCAAGGAATAAAACAACTAAAGAAACCCTGCTGTGTCCTGTGGTTCTCTGCACCGTAAGGATGAGAGGCTGAACTGTATATATATATATATATATGGATCCAATCCTGATTCTGCAATCCTTGAAAACAGGCACCGACTCCGTGGGTTTGAAGATCAAAGGAATTTATTGAAAAAACGGCCAGATGCGTTTCCGCGGACAGGTCCGCCTTGTTCACTACATCTGATA
Organism: Lissotriton helveticus; assembly: GCF_964261635.1. Taxonomy (NCBI): domain Eukaryota; kingdom Metazoa; phylum Chordata; class Amphibia; order Caudata; family Salamandridae; genus Lissotriton; species Lissotriton helveticus. Next base: position 1,627,987,900 of record NC_136063.1, on the reverse strand, counting down.
TATATATATTTTAATCTTTATGAAAAAAAACTTACGTTTCAGGGAAGTTATAGTTAGAAATTAGCACTTAACCTTTGAAACTCACTGAAAAAACCATAGGTTTCAGGGACATTATAGTTAGAAATTAGCATTTAAAAAACTTAGAAATTCAATGAAAAAATCACAGGTTTCAGGAACATTTGAGATGTCATCAGTGATGTCATTGACCATGTCATGAGTGATGTAATATGTGACGTCATCAGCAGTGCATTGCAGGGGCGCGAGTTACAGTTAGCTAACTAACTATGACAGCCGAATTTCTCTGGTGTTGTCCGAGTAAATGTCCATCTAAGTATAACATCCCTGAAACCTGTGTTTCTTTCAGTGAATTTCGAATGGTTTTTAAATGCTAATTTCTAACTATAATGTACCTGAAACCTATGGTTTTTATTAGTTATTTTCAAAGGTTTTTTAAATGCTAATTCCTAACTATAATGTCCCAAAAACACTTTTTCTAAATTTTTAAGGTTTTATAAAAATAATATGATGTTTTATTCTTTTTAAAATATACATTAATTTTTTATTTATTTATTTTTGTAAAGTGAGAATCTCGTTTCAATCGTGTACCGGTCACGTTGGGTGTGCAAATCCAAGAATGTTGCCGCCATATTGGTTAAGTCGTACACGATATGCGTGTGCGCAATGCAAAAGGTGCGCAGTTCTCATTTTTCTTTTTTAATAATTTTAAATACATGATATATACTATAAATGTATTAAATCAATCATATATTCTTTATTGTACAAGTTATAAAAGTAATATTTACATAAATAATATGTATGTTAAACTTGTTATTATGAACTTACGGGAGCCGTGATTGTAATGGGGAACATCGCGTACATATTTCCGGGGTCGTGTCAGGTATGCATATCCACTGCAAGTTATTTAGTTGTAAAAGTATATAACTTTATTATTTATATTATGCCAAGAAATTAACATACACAATTGTAAATATCGTAGAATTGTAACTGGAATAAAGATATATTATAGTTAAATATATTTTGGGGGAATTTTGTCTGGTGGTCGGTGCGGAGATCCCATGTGACTTCAAAAGCAAGCATTTAATTGGTTAAGAAGCTTTTTATTCTAGAACTTGCAGGACCCCACCCAAATTTTTCATTCTTCCAAGAACATCTTCAGAGAAACAGCTCTTAGGTTTTCAGCTCTTCTTTTTAGCATTTTTTTGGTGTGTTTCTTAATTCACTAAAAATGGCTTCATCAATTCCACCTCAACAGATTCCTGGAGAAGAAGAAGAAGATATGGAAGAACCTTTAAAGCAGATATACAAAAGCATTGTAAGGGCTTTTTTTTTCAATACAAGCAGGTGAAAAGAAGGTCAACTCACGCAAGGTGAAGTGCACTATCTGCAAAAAGGTCCTCTCAAGTGGATCTGAAAATAAATACTTGTGTGGCACATCACCTATGCCTAAACACCTGCAGACAATGCATCCACGTCATCTTGCACGAGAGCAACACCGACATGAGCTTCAAAAGCAATCTTCACGAGACAATCAAGAAGCAGGGCCTAGCATCTCATCAAGTTCTTCAACAACTCAAAGAACCCAAATCATACCCGAGTTTGCTGAACTTGAACAGTGGTGCAATAAATGCAAAAAAGTTCTTTGTTACGGCGAGCAATCAGTAGATGGTATCATGGTTGCTGCAAAAAACCACCGTTACTTTTTTTTGTTTGTTTGTTTTTGCAAGGAGTTCTTAATTGCAACATTTTTGTAAAGTTTTCTTAGGTCATTCTGTTGATTTTTCCATTTTTTTAACCACCCAAAAAATACAAAAGTTTTAAAAAAAATGTAAAAGAAAAAAATGGTTCTTGTTAGAACCGCCTATTTTGTTGAAAATAGACAAACTTCTATGTGTTGTATGAATTAAGGAAGTGTAATATATGGAGAAGTGCGTGAGTGATTGCATGAGTGCATGGGTAGTGCATGGGTGATTGGAGGAGTGCATGTGTATTGCCCGAGTGATTGCATGAGTGCAGGGAAAGTGCACAAGTGCATGGATAGTGCCTGAGTGATTGCATGAGTGCTTGGGGAATGCCTGAGCAATTGCACAAGTGCATGGGTAGTGTTTGGGTGATTGGAGGAGTGCATGGGTAGTGCTTGGGTGATTGCAAGTGAGGAATGGTAGTGCCTGAGTGCATGGATGAGTGCATGGGTAGTGCCTGAATGCATGGATAAGTGCATGGGTAGTGCCTGAGTAATTGTATGAGTGTATGGAAAGTGCATGCGTGATTGGAGGTGTGCACGGGTAGTGCCTGGGTGCTGTATGAGTGCATGGGTAGTACCTGTGTGATCTGAGGAGTGCATGTGTACTGCCCAAGTGATTTCACATGTGTACTGCCCAAGTGATTTCATGAGTGCAGGGGTGGTGCCTGAATGCGTGGATGAGTGCATGGGTAGTGCCTGAGTGAGTGCATGGGTAGTGCCTGGGTGATAGGAGGAGTGCATGGGTAGTACATGGATGATTGCATGGGGCCTGGGATAGTGCCTGCATGATTGGAGGACTGCATGGATAGTGATTGCATGAGTGCAGGGGTACTGCCTGAGTCCATGGATGAGTGCAGTGGTACCCCCTGAGTGCATGGATGACTGCATGGGGAGTGTATGTGTGATTGAATGAGTGCATGTGTGCTGTCCAAGTGATTGCATGACTGCAGAGGTACTGCTTGAGTGCATGGATAAGTACATGGGTAGTGCTTGAGTGATTGCATGAGTGTATGGGTGGTACCTGGGTGATTGGAGGAGTGTATTTGTATGGCCTGGGTGATTGGAGGAGTGCATGGGTACTACCTGGGTTATTAGAGAAGTGCATGGGCAGTGCCTGGGTGACTGTGGGAGTGCATGGGTAGTGCCTGGGTGATTGGAAGAGTGCATGCTATTGCCTGGGTGATTAGAGGAGTGTATGGGTAGTACTAGAGTGATTGGAGGAGTGCATGTGTACTGTCCAAGTGATTGCCTGAGTGCAGGGGTAGTGCCTGAGTACATGGATGTGTGCATGAGTAGTGCCTGAGTGATTGCATGAGTTGAAGGGTAGAGCCTGGTGATTAAAGGTGTGTCTGGGTAGTACTTGAGTGATTGGAGGAGTGCATGTGTACTGCCCAAGTGAATGCATGAGTGCAGGGGTAGTGCCTGAGTACATGGATGTGTGCATGAGTAGTGCCTGAGTGATTGCATCAGTTGAAGGGTAGAGCCCGGTGATTGGAGGAGTGCAAGGGTAGTACCTGGGTGATTGGAGGACTGTATGGGTAGTAGCTGGGTGCATGGATGAGTGCATATTTACTGCCTGGATGAATGGGTGAGTGTAACACTACTGCTTGAGTGATGGTATGACTGCAATATAACTGCTTGAGTGAATTGAGGAGTGTGAGGGTAGTGCTTGAGTGATTAGAGGATTGCATGGGTAGTGCCTGTGTGTTTAGAGGAGTGCATGGGTTGTGCCTGGGTGATTACATGAGTGCATGGGTAGTGTCTGAGTGATTGCATTTGTGCCAAGGTAGTGCATGGGTGATTGAAGGAGTGCATACATACTGCCTTAGTGCATGAATGAGTGCATGGGTAATCCCTAGGTAATTGGAGGAGTGCAAGAGTAGTCCCTGGTTTATTGCATGAGTACATGGGTAGTACCTGGGTGACTAGAGGAGTGCATAGGTAGCACCTAGGTGACAGCATGAGTGCAAGGGTAGTGGCTGGGTAATTGAAAGAGTGCATAGGTACTGCCTGGGTGAATGGATGAGTGTAACAGTACTGTTTGAGTGATTGCATGACTGCAAAAGAACTGCTTGAGTGATTGGAGTAGTGCATGGGTAGTTTCTAGGTGATTTTATGAGTACATGGGTAGTGCCTGTGTGTTTTGAGGAGTGCATGGGTAGTGCCTTGGTGATTACATGAGTGCATGGGTAGTGCCTAGGTTATTGAACAAGTGCATGGGTAGTGTCTGAGTGAGTGCATGCGTCTGGAGGTAGTCCCTGGGTGATTGAAGGAGTGCATACATACTGCCTCAGTGCATGAATGAGTGCAAGGGTAGTCCCTGAGTGATTGGAGGCATGCATTGGTAGTACCTGGGTTATAGCATGAGTGCATGGGTAGTACCTGGGTGATTGGAGGAGTGCATTGGTAGTGCCCAGGTGATTGCATGAGTGGAAGTGCACTGGCTGAGTAATTGGAGGAGTGCATAGGTATTGCCTGAGTGAATGGATGAGTGTAACAGAACTGCTTGAGTGATTGCATGACTGCAATAGAACTGCTTGAGGGATTGGAGAAAAATAAGCGTAGTGACTGAGTGATTGCAGGAGTGCACATGGGGTGCCTGGGTGATTATATGAGTGCATAGGTAGTGCCTGAGTTATTGAAGGAGTACATGGGTAGTGTCTGAGTGATTACATGAGTCCAGAGGTAGTGCCTGGCTGATTGAAGGAGTGCATGCATACTGCCTCAGTGGGTTATTGCATGAGTACATGTATAGTATCTGGGTAATTGGAGGAGTGTATAGGTACTGCCTTGGTAAATGGATGAGTGTAACAGTACTGTTTGAGTGATTGCATGACTGTAATAGAACTGCTTGAGTGAAGCTTGCAGTCCCGTTGTCTTCCCACTGTATGGCACTCTCACAACAGCTCTCCTGTAATTTCGGCATGCCATGACCGCCTCCACCCACACTCCGCCTGACAAGTTCGTGCAGCAGTGCGGCACCCTCTCCAGCTCCACTTTTGGCTGCTTCACTTCGCTACAATGGTCTCAGATTTTCTGTCTCCAATGCTGGAAAGGCAGCTTCTCAGTCTCCCGGCTCCTCTGCGGTGCTCCACCCCTTGTGCTCGGCTCACCCCCGACTACGCAGGTATTTTGCTCTTGCTCATTCTTCGTTCTGTTTTTCCTTCTTTTTTTTATTACTTACATAAACCTCACCAAGTGCTCAAATCACTTTTGTGTGCCAGGATCCTATTTTGCGCCAACTATCATGATTGTTTCATGTGTGTATTTCCAAAACAGGGTTTGGAGCTCATGACCAAGCTCTCAAACAGGCCACCATCTTCTCCTCCCCAAAGGGAAGAAAGGACCTCTGTAGGGAGCCCTGCACTGAGGAAGACGTTTCAACGGCATATGAGGCAGAAGGTGAGCATGGCAGAAAGCACCAAGAGTCCCAGGTAAGTGAAAAGGGGAGAGGATCGGGTGACACAGTAAGGGGTGGATGGGGTGTTAAAGCCAATAAGTGTGTTAGAAGCATTTTTTATATAAAATACTCAGTGCAAGTTAAAGCACAGACTAAAGTGCTGGAGAGGTAGAGGTGGCAAACATTGAAGGGAGTGCAGAGAATAAGGCTGTAACAGACTCCCCCTTCCCTCCCCCATTGAAAACACTAGGAACAAAGGAAAAAGGGCAACTAAGGGGGGGAAAATGATATTGTTTAAGGGGTAAACACCTCCTAGTTGAAGAAGTGGAGGCAGAACAGTTCCTAATAAATGAAAGCTGTGTACAAGTGCCAAAACCTCCTCTCCTACTTCTGCTGTATCTCCCCTTGTAATCCCCAAAAGCACAAAGAAAAAGAAGAAGCCTACTGTAGTAGGGAACCCCCTCTGTCTACAGCAGAGGTCTTTAATCTGTGGGGCGCGACCCACAAAGGGTCCATGGGTCATAGGAAGGGGGTCGCGCATTCCCCGGCCTCACCTCTGCCTGGAATCTCAGAAAAGAAAACCGTCTCTGGATGGGTCATTATGAAAGTTAAAATACTTCAAGTAGCAGTGCCATTCAAGGAGATTTCTCTTGTGATATGAAACCGGAGCTGATCAGACAGCTAAACAAGGTATCCTTTCAGGGTGCCTGCTTGCCTGAAAGGAATGGAAATATGCTCTAGGAGTTATTTTGAAAATGTAAAGAGTAATTTGCAACTGTAAAGGATGCTTGGTAACTTGTACTGGCTTTCATCGATCAAATCACTGGAAGCTTTATGATGAGCTGAAGTGTGTGTTTCTAATTGTAATTAATTTACATAGCGCATACTATCCAATAAGAGGTGTTGAAGGCCAGTAAAGAGCAAGACAAAAAGGGAAAGCCGGGGTAGGGTGGGCAAGCTGGAAAAGAAATTGTGGTGAAATGTGTTGGAAGAATGGGAGTGTTTTATACCCGAAGAAGTGCCCAAACAGCGGGTAATCTGCTTTACATCTTGCTGCTGTAAACTGTCACTTACCTGACAGGCACATTGCAAATTTCTGTTCTGACTTTCCTGTACCTGACTTCTTATTAGCAGATCAGTAGCCCTGATGCATTATATGGGAGCTGACAATTAGTTAAAATGGTGGGGTACTTCAGTTTCATATTCAAATAAATATTCTGTAAAAATATCAATGTTCTGAAAGACCTTACTGGAAAAGGTGTTTCTGAACGGGTTACTGAGGACTGAAGTGAATGCTTTTAATTGTAATTATATTTGCACAGCGCTTACAATCCCTGAGGAGGGATTGAAGGGACAGTTCTGTACCGAAATTAGATTGCGTATTGTCTGGGTTTTACTAAAATCTATATTTTGGAAGCACCTTTTCATCATAAAATGTTTTGTGCATTTTGTAGCAGTTTAACTTATACTGTGTGTAATGCAAGTATAATAGTGACTTACATATGCAAAGTGCTTTCTGTAATAGGCCGTGACTTTGTAGTACTAAATATACACTAAACACTATTCTCCACTGTACCAACCAAGATTTAATTCTGTGGCTTTCTAGTTACACACCGACCATTTAAAGTGGATTAACTACTGGAGGTTTAATAATGTACTATATTGCATTACCCATTGAGTCGTACTTTTTAAAATTCATTTTTAATTGAAGTGGACCCTTATTTTATATGTAGTTACCTGACAGCGAAGGACCTAAATTTACAGAATATTTAGGGCCCGATTCATAGAATGAACTTAAGACTCAATCCTAAACTTACTACTTTTTTGGTATTCACAGAATGCTCTTACTACTTTTGGCATTTACAGAATTAACTTACTACTTTTGGTATTCACAGAAGTTAGGATTTTGTCTTAAGACTTAAGACAAAGTCCTAACTTAAGTCTGTCTTAAGATAAACTTAAGACAAAATCCTAACTTCTGTGAATACCAAAAGTAGTAAGTTCATTCTGTGAATGCCAAAAGTAGTAAGTGCATTCTGTGAATAGCAAAATAGTAGTAATTTTAGGATTGAGTCTTAAGTTCATTCTGTGAATCGGGCCCTCAGTTTCTACTAAAATAGAAGCGTCTGTTTTCATAATGTTAAAAATAAAACCTTTTTAGAGTAACTGTGGGAAAGAAGATTGAGAGACCACTTCCTTCCCTGGAATTAAAGAAAGCATCCTACTTAGACCTTTACAGTTTATCAATAATGACTGTAAATGGTATGTTTTAACTCTGAAGAATGTTGTTTAGCAACCTCCAGTTCCATGCAGCTGTAAAAGCCAAGCCATCAGCATCCCATGAAATTCATTATGGTTCTTCTCGAATGCTGTGCACTCAAGTTGCAGCCCATGCATTACAGCCATTATGCCCAGGGTCGCTAGGATTATGAGATTGTGCAACTGCAGCAACTTTCGCAAGATTATAGATTTGCCACATAGTCAATCATCTGCCACATAAGCTGCTGATTTTAACAAAAAAATGTGTTTATAGCTCAATCGGTTCACTAGTTTCCAAACAGCAGCGACTCGTGTTGCTGCACAGTAGGAGGCCATTTCCAAAGCTGGACTGGTCACCGTTATGTTGCCTATTGCTATATTTGGGTGTTAAACTGATATTTATGAGGTGCAATCACAGATTGACACTCTTTCTGGAGAAAAACAGGCACACCCATCACATTTGTTCAGAAAGGTGTTATCAACCAAATACTTTTTGCTAAATTATATTTTATTAGGGAAAAATTATCATTGTGAATTTTTGGGTAATTATTTTTTGGAGACTTTTGGTTTGAACTGTGTAGTAAGCCTCTGAAACCAAAACAGTCCACCACAAACATTTAGTTTGCTAAACACTGTTTCATATTGTTTCCCCACCATAAAATGATTTGCCGTTGGAATTGGGGACGTTTATAGTTGTTGAGGATGAGGAGTACCAGGTTCTAGAAATTTTGTCATGAGAGGGTCCTTTCGCTTAAAACCTTTTGACAGGGGGGTCTCGACATTAAAAAGTATAAAGACCTCTGGTCTAAAGCAAGTCAAGCCAAATTAAAAACATTGGGCTCAACAAAACAAAGATAACACCATCTCTAAGGTCCTTCTTCAAAGTTCAGGAAAAACAGAAGATTGATAAGTCCAACAACACAGAGGAGAATAAGGTACAAGTAGAAGCTCTCAGAGAGGAGGTAGTAAAAACAATGTCAATCTGATAGTAACAGGTATAGTGCATTAATGTCACAAGACCAACAAGAGTTAGCTGCAGAAGCCACAAAAGAAAAACCGATAAATACTGAGGCCAGCACGCAATCTCAAGACAGTATGGAAAAAAATTATGGATACCATGATGAAGGAAATGAGGTCTAACTGTGCGATATCAGAGAAAAATCTGACTAAAATTCAGGAAGCATGCGAAGTACTAGATCAAAAAATAAATATGCTTATGGTTAGAGTTTCCTCAGTGAAATTGGAAGTAGGGGTATTAAACAAAAAGTAGAGGAAAATAGAAAAGAGCTTGACCTGTTTAAAACCAAAGACAATGAGATAAGAGACAGAATGGAGTCCATGGAGAACCCGGCCAGGAGGAACAACCTCAGAATTCTTAATGTCCCAGAAGGCATGGAAGGGGAATATATCAAAAGCTTTACGATTAAGCTACTGGAAGAGTTAATTCCCTGGACAAAGACAGTTGATCTCGCAGACGACATTTAAAGAATCCATCGTGACCCATTTGGGAAAAAACAAAGTTAGGAAAAATCCAAGGAAAATCCTGATGAACTTCAAAACCTACACGCTCAAATAGAGGATTCTAAGTGAGGGCTTGAAAGCAGGATCATTCTCAAAAAACAACTGGTCTTGCAGAATCAGATCTGATATTTAAAAAAAAAATGCAGGATAGGCAGTGTTAGCTGAGCCATTACATACAACAACTGAAATCCTTGAAGCCACAGTACAGATGCATTTTCCAGCCTCACTGAGAATAATATGGGAAAATAGGATACACAACATAAGAGACCCCAGGGAGGTGGAGTGCTTTATAGAACATATCAAGGCACAAACGAAAATCCCGCTTAACAAATTTATTCAGACAAACAGTGTAACAAAAGGGTAAGGAACTCAAAAAGGGCAGAGAAATGCCCCGAAGAAAGTTAGGAAAGGCTTCTCCTGGGAGGGCAAAGAGATAAAGAAAATCACACAGAAATTTTTTATTAAACAAAAAAAATGTACAAGGTGGGGAGCAACATAGGGAATATTTCACAAGAGGCATAAAGGTTTCACCAATCAGATGTCAATCAAAGGGGAAGACCTAAATGGCTGTTAATATTATGTCATGGAACATGAACGGGCTCAGGATAAGACACCAAAGGGCAAAAATCCTGGAATACTTAAAAATAGTGGATTGCAAAATAATGATACTTCAAGAGACACATCTACTGAAGGAAGAATGGGAGAAAATTCTTTAGAACCAGAAATGGGTAGAACCGTGTGTCTGTACAAATCAAGAGTGCTGTGTTAAAAAATCTTTGAGAGCGAGGATTGAAGCTACAGCGGTAGGTACGAAAGAAAGATGGGTAGTGGTGAAAGTGAGGACACACAATAATTTATATACAATATGCAGTCTGTCATGACGTATATTAGCAACTGGATGAGCCGGAACCAGTTGAAATTGAACCCCGACAAAACGGAGCTAATATTGACAGGCTGTGTCTCTAATCCCTGGAGCTCCAATTTTTGGCCCCACTGTTTGGGCTCCCCGCCCGTCTCCACTCCAACAGTAAAACGTTTGGGGGTAAAAATCAGCAACAATCTGTCAATGCAACCTCAGATCAGCTCTGTGGTGTTGGTTTGCTTCTTCTGCGGAAAATCAAAAGATTAAAAAGATTCCTCTCCTCAGAAGCGCTAACCCTGGTTATCTTAGTGCTCATAATATCTCGCTTAGATTATGCCAATTCTCTTTATGTGGGCATCCCGGCATATCAAACACAGCGCCTGCAACTCATTCAAAACCAGGCGGCCAGACTAATTTTGCACCTCCCTACCCGCCAGCATGTAAAACCTTCTTTGAAGAAATTGCATTGGCTCCCTGTGAGCCAACGAGGCGCCTTTAAGCTTGGTTGTATTCCATATAAGGCATTGTCTGATGCCCGCCCAAAGTTAATTGCTAATAGGCTCAAGAAATACACCCCCCTCCCCACTCCCCGATCCGCTGGCCAATCCCTATTGACCGTCCCCAGGTTCAGGCGTATAAAACACGGAGGTCTTTGCTTCTCGACACTTGCCCCCCAATTCTGGAACTCTATTCCCCTTTCAATACGCACTACCGGCACCTTTTTCCAGTTTAGAAAGCAACTAAAAACCTGGCTCTTTCAACAAGCCTATCTTAATCTGAGCCACTGAATCATCTGAAGCCCATCCCCCCTAGCGCCAAGAAACCTATCCAGTGAACGTTGCGCTTTATAAATTTTTTTAACATAACATAACATAGTTGGATATTATGGTCCCAATCTGGACGACCCAGAGCCACTCCAAAAAATCTACTCTCAACTCTTATCTTCGCAAGCTCCCATAATAATGAGGGGGATTTTAATATTATACTTGATCCAAAGAAAGACATATTTCCAGTTAAGAATGGCCCAAATCTACCTAAAATGAGGGAGTGGGTGAGCATTTGTATCAAAGACCTAGGGATCATGGACATATGGAGAGAAAATCGAGAGAAAAACTATAAATTCACGCTGCAAAATAAAAGATTAGGTCATGCATCCAGGATAGATTATTTCCCAATAGATAGAGGCCCATTAAATCTCACGCAAGGGGTAAAACATATACCACCACATTTGTCGGACCACTCCACAGTGATCTTGCACCTCAAGTTCAAATGCTCCACATATAGCCGTAGATGGACAGTAGACTAAGTTATCTATCTAGGCGCAAACTACGTTGACGCACTAACAAAAGACACAAAGGAGTTCTTCAAAATAAACTAAGAAGGGACCACAAAACAAATTGCCTGGGAGGCATACAAAGCCTTTATCAGGGGAAGAATAGCTAGTCTTACAGCATATAAGAACATAACTAAAAGAAACAAGATCTGTGATCTAGAAAAATATATAACATCTCTGGAGGGGGAATTAAATAAAAGCACTAGTACCATGCAAGAAAAAAAATCAATATTGAGGAGAGGAGAATGCTGAAAAAGAACGTTCTGGCTGATATCCTCGAACCAATAGTAAGGGACTGATGGGAGGCTAGCAAGATATGGCACTATGAATACGGCGAAGGATGTGGGAAATTATTAGCTTGCTAATTGACAACAGATGCAACACGCAACAGGATAGTAAAAATACAAATAGAAGACCAACAGTACACCACAGAAGAAGACAAGATCAGGAAAGAGTTTGTAAAATCTTTCAACAATGTGTACTCTGAAGGAACCGTAGCTATGGAAGAGCAGATAAATTCAGTCTTGGAGGACATAACATTACCAACAGCTTCACAGGAACAAAGAGCAGTGCTCAACCAAAATATTAGCAGGGAGGAAGTATTGGAAGCTTTGACAGGACTAAAAAAAAGATAGGCGGTAGTCCCAGATACACTCCCAAATGAGCTATATATAAATCTGCGAGAAACACTGGCCACTCCTCTGACAGAACTACTCAATGAAGTTTTTATAGGGAAAGGAGATCCCCATCCTCTTGGAATGATGCAATCATTAATGTCCAACTAAAAACAGGGAAAGATTCTACTAATGCGAGTCTTATAGACCGATTTCACTTTTAAATGCAGACTATAAGGTCGATACGCACATTTTAGCAAAAAGATTAGGAAAGATTGCGGGCTGAGTAGTACACCGAAATCAAAAATGTTTTTATCAAAGGAAGGCCTATACAGGAACTCACAGATGAACTTATAAGCGCAATCGACGTAGCAATACAGCACTCAATCCCCTTATCAATTTTAACTCTGGACGCCGCAAAAGCATTTGGCAGGGTGAGCTGGTCTTTTTTAAATGCAACTCTTGCCAACTTTACCTTGGGTGATACCTTTCAGAGTGCAATTAAACAGATCTATAAAGGCCCCATCAATCGAAGTTCTAGTGAACTAAATTTTCACAGATAAAATAATGATAAAAAGGGGTACAGGGCAGGGGGGCCCGCTATCCCCCCTACCCTTTGTCCTGTATATTGAGCCACTAGCGTGCCTTATAAGGGAAGAGAAGGAAATAATACCATTCAAATATCACGGCTGGGAGAAGAAGGCAGCACTTTTTGCGGATGACCTGATAGTGTTTATCAGCAATCTAGCATTTTCTCTCCAAAAAATTGGAGAAATCTTGAAAATCTATGGAAATGTATCAGGGTATCTAGCAAATAAATCAAAGACGGAAATCCTAGAATGGAACAACGACTCTCAGGACTCAAGAGTAAAAGATAAAATAAAATACCATGGTACCCAGTGAAGTAGTGTGGCTCACTGGTTAGAGGCGGCAGACCCGAGAGCAGAGGACGGCCCGGGACCAGGGTTCGATTCCCGGCGCGGCAGGTTTCTGGACCAGGGTCAGCGGACTCGATAATTCTCTCGCCTCGGTGCCCACTCTGATCAGCGATCACACTCGGCAACTCTGGGCATTAGCTTGCCTCATCTTCACTAACGGCCCCACCAGACCGCCGGGGATGCCTGGTCTCACCCTGGAGATACCCATTAAGGGACCATCTCTCAGGGAAGCCAGGAAGGGTTTCGCAGCGGTCGAAGCGCCTTGGGACCCTACGGGTAAGTAGTGCGCTATATAAATGCCTATACATACATACATAGTCCTCACAATAGACAAAGCCTGAACTTTGAGAGGATTCATAAAAAAGTAAGGAAATTACTAAAAGTGTGGGGGGGTCTACCGCTGACCTTTATGGGAAGATCAAACATAAATAAAATGGCAATACTCCCAAAATGTACATACTGGTGCAGCACCATCCCATTGGAATTAAGAATTGCCTGGATAAAAAAGCTGCAAGGAGAATTAAGTAGTTTCATCTGGGCCGCTAAAGGAACAAGGATAGCCTGGAAGTAGATGAGGAGGAATAAGGCACAAGGAGGGATTGCCAGTTCAGATATCCTACAATATTGCAGAGCGTTCTAATTTAAAAACATCAGGAAACTGCTAGGGAGCTTTGAGCTATACCCTGAATACTCGCAGGCAGCCGTTAACAAGGAAGGCAGCCACTATTTATACAAATTTGGCCACCCGAAATATTTTAAGGTGGCAGCAATACTTTGGTACCAAATGAGAAGAACACTTAAAATATCATACTATAGTAAGCATGCACCCATCTGGGATTCCCCAGGAACCCCAGAATGCCTAAAAGAAAGGCTAGAAAATCCTCTGAGGGAAAATAAAATTACAAGATGGGGCAACCGAGTGGTACAAAATTCTGTCATAGAGTGGGAAGTACTGATTGAACTGACTAAGGGCACAATCTCGAGATTCAAGTACTATCAACTAACTAGCTCCATCAAAAATCTGAAAGATAGCCAAGACGGAAATGGGATAGTATAGAAAGTGCTACAGGGGAATAGGATCAGCAAAACAGAAACATTATACTGGTACTGGGCACTGATACAAGAAGGGGAGGAAGACTACAAAAGTCCAGGCGAGATCTGGGGAAGAGCACGACCGGAACTGGATATCCAACATGAATGGCAAGTATCTATGGCTCCTTGTTGGAAAATTGTGAAATATGCACCACTGAGAAGGAATCATTTATTCACCATCCACAGAGCGTACTGGATGCCAAAGAGGCTATCAAAGTTCAGCAGTCAAAGGGGGAGAAGCTGTCCTAAGTGCGGAAAAGTGTGTGCAGATGACCTACATATGTTTTGGCAATGTCCCCAACTCGAGGATTTTTGGAAGGAGACAGGTAAGACCTTGTCTAAATTGCTGGGACAACAGGTGGAGGGGAGTATAGATTTGGTTATTTTTGGGATAAGCCAGCACGAGATAGCAACACGTAAGTTAAGTAAAGAGCAGGAGAATATTCTCTTTATACTGATACTTTTAGCAAGAAGGGAAATTTGTATTAAGTGGTTGAAAAGTATACCTCCAACACATAAAGAGTGGCTAGCTTCCGTGCAAAGAATAAATAAACTAGATAAGAGTGGGAACAAGGGAAAGAGATATAAATTTTGGAGTATCTGGGAAACTCACAATCTCATGAATTAAAGAAGGTGAAATGCATGGTATGGTCCAATGATTAAGCAATACAATAAAAGCTTTCAAGTGGGAACTTGAAGGAGTAGTCAGAGTGACTAGCTCAACCCAGAACCAATTTGCGCTGAAAAGCGGACAAAAAAGGGGCTCAAGAACAAAGGGGAAGAAGAAATTCTCCACACACGTTGCATTTACCCAGGAGAAACCTGGAAGGTCGGAATAGAAAGGGGAATGGGTCCCCGACAGCTCCAACTCCAAAATATTGCTAAATGAGGACAAAAAAAAATAGAACAAAAAATTAGAACTGCTTTAGGAATTGGAGGAGTGCAAGGGTAGTCCCTGGGTGATTGCATGAGTGTAGGAGTAGTGCCTGGGTGATTGGAGGAGTGGCTTGGTAGTGCCTGGGTGATTGCATGAGTGCAGGGATAGTGCCTGGGTGATTGGAGGAGTGCATGTGTATTGTCTGACTAATTTCAAGAGTGCAGGGGTAGTGCCTGAGTGCATGGATGAATTCATAGATAGAGCCTGAGTGATTGAATGAGTGAAGGAATTGGAGGAGTGCAAGGGTAGCCCCTGGGTGATTGCATGGCTGCAGGAGTAGTGCCTGGGTGATTGGAGGAGTGCATAGGTAGTTCCTGGGTGATTGCATGAGTGTAGTAGTAGTGCCTGGGTGATTGGAGGAGTGGCTTGGTAGTGCCTGGGTGATTGCATGAGTGCAGGGGTAGGGCCTGGGTGATTGGAGGAGTACATGTGTATTGTCTGACTGATTGCAAGAGTGCAGGGGTAGTGCCTGAGTGCATGGATGAATTCATAGATAGAGCCTGAATGATTGAAGGAGTGCATGGGTAGTGCCTGTGTGATTGAATGAGTGAAGGGGTAGCACCTGAGGGCATGGGTGAGTACATTAGTAGTGTCTGAGAGAATGGATTGAAGGAGTGCATGGGTAGTGCCTGAGTTCATGGATGAGTGCATAGGTAGGGTCTGGCTGTTTGCATAAGTGCATGAGTAGTGCCTGGTTGATTGGATGAGGCATGGGTAGTGCTTGGGTGATTGAAGGAGTGCATGGGTAGTGTCTATGCAATTGAAGGAGTGCATGGGTAGTGCCTGTGTGATTGATGTGTGCCGAGGAACTGCCTTAGGGCATGGATGAGTGCATGAGTAGTATTTCAGAGAATGGATGAGTGCATGGGTAGAGCCTGGGTGATTACATGAGTGATTGGCTACTGCCTGGGTATTTGAAGGAGCGCATGTGTACTGTCTGAGTGATTGCAAGAGTGCAGGAGTAATGCCTGACTGGTGGATGACTGCATGCAAAGTGCCTGAGTGATTTTATCAGTGCATGGGTAGAACTTTGCTCATTGGAGGACCACATGTGTACTGCCTGAGTGCATGGGTAGTGTCTGTGGGATTACATGACTGCATGCATAGTGCCTTAATGCAGGGATGAGTGCATGGGTACTGCTTGGGCGATTAATTGAGTGCATGGGTAGTGTCTGGGTGCATGGATGAGTGCATAGGTAGCGCCTAAGTGATTTCATGAATACACAGGTAGTGCTTGGATGATTGGAGGAATGCTTGGGTAGTGCCTGGATGATTGAATGTGTGCAGCAGTAGTACCTTAGGGCATGGTTGAGTGCATGGATAGTATTTGATAGAATGGATGAGTGCATGAGTAGTGCCTGTGTGATTTCATGAGTGCATGGCTAGTGCCTGTGTGATTGCAGGAGTGCATGGCTACTGCCTGGGTGATTGGAGGAGTGCATGTGAACTCCCTGAGTGAATGCAAGAGTGCAAGGGTGGTGCTTGAGTGAATGCAAGAATGCAAGGGTAGTGCCTGAGTGAATGCAAGAGTGCAAGGGTAGTGCCTGAGTGCATGGCTGAGCGCATGGACTGTGCCTGGTTGATGGCATAAGTGCATGGGTAGTTACTGGGTGATTGAAGGAGTGCATGGCTAGTGCATGTGTGATAGCATGAGTACAGGGCTTGTGCCTGAGGGCATGCTTGAATGCATGGGTAGTATTTGACAGAATAGATAAGTGCAAGGGTAGTGCCTGGGTGATTGCATGAGTGCAGGTGTAATACCTGGTTGATTGGAGGAGGGCATGTGTACTGCCTGAGTGAATACAAGAGTGCAAGGGTAGTGCCTGAGTGAATGGATGAGTACATTGGTAGTGCCTGGATATTTGCATGACTGTATGGCTAGTGCTTGGGCGATTGAAGGAGTGCATGGGTAGTGCCTGTGTGATTATATGAGTACAGGGTAGCACCTGAGGGCATGGATGAGTGCATGGGTAGTACCTGTGTAGTCTAGTCAAATAAGTTTAAAAAATGGGCTAACCTAGAACTAATTGCAATACATTTTCTGTGAGTGGATTCTTTTGAAAATTTTCCGTAGAAAATGATGGTGAAAACTTTACCACTCTATCATGAAGCGTTAATCCAATATGGCGGATTTTTCAAAATGCCTGCCCATTATTTGAGATATAGGGTATAACTGTTTATATGCCCATGTGTGGTATCATTTTATATGTTTTTAGGGACGGGAAAGTAAAAACGAACATAAATATTGTTTCTGATGACCATAATATCAAATTGGGATTAATACAATAAACAACGATAATTATATGTTAATATGCCAAACATAGTTTTGACATTATTCCTATTTATATTTTTTTAACATCATTTGAAAAGGATAAACAAATTTCAACTAGATAATATAGCACTTCTCAATATGACACTGACAAATGAAAATTATTAAAGAGATAAATTCAAACAGCACTCCTTAGTATAAGAATAGTATGATTTCAATCATCGTCCATGTCCACTTCCATGGGATTGCAACAGCTTATTCCTCTACAATCCGTTCACGCATCTGTGCACACTATTCCCTGTCTTTTGCTTATACATTGCAGAGTCACACATTGAGTCTTGATACAGCCACATTTCACAAATTTTAATAAATGATCTGGTGCTGGTGCTTGACTCATTCTAATCGGAGCCAATCTTCCATCTTTCACTTCAAATCCCCACTGTAATGGATCCATATGAATACCCATCCACTGCTGCACCTGATGATATACTCTGAGCGAATGAAATTTGCAGGCCTCCTCTGTAGAAGGCAAGACTTCCGGTTTCACATGTATTGTTGATTTTGTTGTCTTTGAAGTGAAAGTTCGAAGTCTCATATCATGTAGGGTGCTGTCTCCTGTTTTTCCTCCATACAACGATATAATAGCATTAAGACCAGCATTTTCAAATGTTTCTGTTGATTTTTGTGAAGTTTGGAATATGGCAGCACTTTCTTTGAAGCTGCCTGATTTTCTTAGCAACTTTATGGAGTCATGTTTTTCTAATCCAAATGATTTGGAGGTTGTATCACATCCCAATAAGGCGTGAGAAAATAAGATGTGAGAGCAAACGTCATTACCTAAAACTTTTGCTAATTTTCTAATATCATACACAGTTATGTTTTTGGAAGATTTCTTAGGTTCTGGGTTAAGGAAAATATCAAATTGGTTTTCTTGAAAATGATTCGATTGGTGGATATATTTCTGGTTCTACAGGGATGTCTTTAATATAATTTCCTATTATTTCAGCAGCTGCCATAAGGAGATTGATCCGATCCTTTTCAACATCTTCATGGCTATGACTGTGGTACTCTTGCAATACATGAGCAGCTGTACTTTTAAAAGTAACGACATCAGCAGTCCCTGCAACTGTTCCTATGAAGATTTCATCTTCAAAATGCTCCTTGAGTTTTTGTTTCATATACTACGAACTGTATGGTTCGCTATCTTCTGGCAGTAATTCTCGCATTTTATTAACAAGTTCTTTAACAGTAGTTTGTTCTTCATCATTTTTCTCCATGTATTTAACTGCTTGAAGAAAAGTTTCCAGGCGAACTGAGTACTCTGGTCGACTTGAAGATATTGGAGGGTTATCAGTGAACTGCCTGGGAATTAATTTTCCAGTATAAAAATTGACATAACACTGTTTGTGGTAGCATGCATCTACATTATGCAAATCAGACACATTTTGGATACGTCTCTTAACTTTGTCTGCCCATTCATCATTTCGTTCATTGCATTTTTGTAAAACTGATGATTTGAATTCAACTGTTCGTGCATTAAACCATGCATTTTTTTCCTCTCCCTGAAGTATAAACTTAACACAGTACCACAGAAAAAACTTTTTTTTCTAAAATCAAACGGAGTTTCACACGACCGTAGAACACGAGAAGTTGTGGGATCTGATTCTTTCTCCTGGAACTGAGTTTTCAAGTTAACAAAATGTGCTCTACATTTCTTGTGAACTGTCTGCCCAACACAAACGTGAAACTTAGATATTTTTCTCTCCTTGCATGTTTTTTGAATTCCAGTCACTCCTCTTTCAGTGAGTACAGATAAATCGTCATCTTCTTGAAACACCACATCACAAATGAAACACTTTTCTACGTCCATTTTCACTGTATCTCACAGCAACTCGCAAGAACCTGTAACACATAAATGAAATTTTTTTAATTAAAAAAAAAACCAATAACAACAAAGTTACAAAACAAAACACAAACAATAGCAAACTTTTTATTTCAAAAGTTAATTGTAATATTTACATTCCTTCACACTTTGCGATATAAGTCAACGAAAAAATTATACAAACTTTGTCTATCTGACATAGTCCATGATTATTTGATATTATGGTCATCAGAAATAATTTTTGATGTTATTTTTGACTTTCCCGTCCCTAAAAACATATAAATTAATGATACCACACATGGGCATATAAACAGTTATACCCTAAATCTCAAATAATGGGCAGCCATTTTAAAAAATCCGCCATATTGGATTAACACGTCATGACAGAGTGGTAGACTTTTCACCATCGGTTTCTACGGAAAAATTTCATTAACAATCCACTCACAGAAATTGTATTTCAGTTAGTTCTAGGTTCCACAACAAATTGAGTAGTCTAGTGTGATTGTATGAGTGCATGGCTATGGCCTGGGTGATTGAAGGGGGGCATGTGTACTGCCTGAGTGAACGCAAGAGTACAAGGATAGTGCCTGAGTGCACGAATGAGTGCATGTGTAGTGCCTGGGTTATTGCATGTGTGCATGTGTAGTGCCTGGGTGATTGCATGACTGCATGGCTAGTGCTTGGGCGATTGAAGGAGTGCAAGGGTAGTGTCTGTGTGATTGCATGAGTACAGGGGTAGCACCTGAGGGCATGCATAGTATTTAACAGAATGGATGAGTGCATGGGTAGTGCCTGGGTGATCACATAAGTGCATAGCTACTGCCTGGGTGATTGAAGGAGTGCATGTGTAATGCCTGAGTAAATGCAAGAATGCAAGGGTAGTGCCTGAGTGCATGGATGAGTGTATGAGTTTTGCCTGGGTGATTGCAAGAGTGCAAAGGTAGTGCCTGAGTGCATGGATAAGTACATGTATAGTGTGTCAGTGATTGCTTGAGTGCATGGGTAGTGCCTGGGTGATTGTACCAGTACATGGGTAGTGCCTGGGTAAATTAAATGAGCGTGGAAATAGTGCCTGGGTGCATAGATGAGTGCATGGGCAGTGTTTGAAGGTAAAGATGAGTGCAATAAAAATTATTTCACATTATCCTGCATATTACATTATTTCTTCTTACCTTTTTTACTACTGTAGATACAAAACTCAGTAAAACTATTTTACAGTAGTTTTGTTGTAAACTGAATTGAAAATATTTTCATACTTTACCATTACCCTCTGCAAAAAAGAAGAAAAACGGTTATCAAATATAATATTATACTTTTAAGAACACAACATAATTTTAGAATTACATAATATTTTCAGTTTCCCTTTTTTGCTATTCTTAGATTCTACTGAATTTCACCATACACAGCGATTTCAATGTAGTATCAGCATACAACAGCGGGGGCAAAAAACAATCAAAGAGATTGTAAAAAGAAATATCAGCATTGAGCATTATTTAGAACATGTGTAGCTATATGTTTACCTATCTACAGTTTCTTCAACTACATTAAGTCTTTTATTTCTCTCAAGTACATTTTGTAAAATGTACTCTCATTTACTTCTCGTATAATATAGACAACAAATATACAAACTACTTGTTTCTAAACACAATTTTCCAAATGCAATATGAATTAGCACAAACAATAGTCCATACACTAATTGTTCACATCTTCCCAATAAGCCGAATAATGTTTCTAAAACTTTTGCATTGAAAATATCCAAAATAAACTCCTTAATTTGTGTTCACATCTTCCCAATAGGCCAAATGATGTTTTCAAAACTTTGGCATTAAAAATACCAGATATGAAATTGGTAATTCGTAAGGCAACCTACATTTGAATTCCAAATAGGCATCAGTGCTATGTGCCCATTCTTTCTTGCACTTTAAATACATAGTATAGTTGTAGAGAGGTGTGGTGCAGTGACCAGGGCAGTTGACTTTGAAGCACAGAGTTCACGGTTCGATCTCCGGCACCGGCAGCCGCTCAGCTCAGCACCATGTGACTCTGGGCAATAGCTCACTTAATTTCCACAATGGCCCCCAGCACCTTGAGACTCAAAAGGGTAAGTAGTTCGCGCTTTACTACTACGGATTTACATTTAGTGTCCAGATGTTGTAGTAGGTCCATCATGGAAATTAATAGCCACTGCTTTAAAAGGGCTTCCTGAAATTGATACTTGACTTGCCACAACATTTTTAATTT
Source organism: Lissotriton helveticus (assembly GCF_964261635.1). Classification (NCBI taxonomy): domain Eukaryota; kingdom Metazoa; phylum Chordata; class Amphibia; order Caudata; family Salamandridae; genus Lissotriton; species Lissotriton helveticus. The sequence continues at coordinate 1,627,966,790 of NC_136063.1, read as the reverse complement.
TGTTTTTCAATTTTCTTCCATTTTCTCTACAGCGTTGTACCATTAAAGTTATGTATTTTTCAAATCTTTCTATATATAATGTTGACAACATTTCTGATTTACAATGAGAACATTTCATATCTTGATTAGCTGTTTTTACTAATTTGTTAAAAGATACTGATTTGCAATCTGGTATCGTCAAGTATATGAATCGTTCAGTGTCTATTTCAGTGGTAGAGGAAAATGAACACTTTTCACATTTATGATCCCATCTTTAACTTAGTCCAAATACATTTTCAATTTCTTTTCTTTCATCTTCCAATACGCCAAGCATAAGGATTAGAATTTTTTTTGCATCTTGTTGTATATTGAGTGTAAATTTCAAAGAACCAGTACATATATACAAAAGATGCCGAATGCCATAAGCAGTATAGATTTTTCTTCTGTCAGTTACCAACTTTTGAAAAATACAATGTAGTAAAGAACAGAATCTTTTTTCTTGAATTTCCATAATTTCATGATGAAGATCTTCTAGATAAAACACAACATTCACAATTACATTAGCGTAGCAGTTTATACCTATTTTCTAACTGGTATCCTACAATATCATCAACAATGTCCATTTTCTTTTTCTTTGCACCTTCACGGTTCTCTTCAATTGTTTTCTTTCTTTTGTATCTCAGTAGAACATTTGTCATATTTCCATTTAGGACACACTACACATTTCTCATATACGGGATATTCACCTAAGTTAGGAGCATAAAGTCTTCATAACCGATTGTACTCTCTTACCCAATTTGCATCAGCACAAATTTTTTTCTCATCAAAATCAATCAAATACAAACCAGATAATGTTCTTACTCAAGACAATGCAACGTATGCCATGCCCTCTTTAAACACTGTACATCCAATATTTACTAAAGCACTGTCTACACTTAAACCTTGAGATTTATGAATGGTTACTGCATATGCTAAAGAAAGAGGTAACTGGTTTCTATGAACATACAAGTCTTTCATAAGCATAAATGAAAAAGCACAACATCCTATCTATTTTACCTCTTCAATCTGATCAAATGTAATCTTCAAAAATTCAATTGCATCTCTGTTCTGAAAATTTACAAAATCAACCACTTTTCCCATTGCTCCATTTACTAAACCATCTTCTACATTCAAATTACGCTGTACAATTACCCGGCAGTTTACACATACATATAAAGTATTTTCTAAACCTGCAGACTTAGATGCAGACTTTTCCCAAAAATCCAATTTTATCTGTAATTTCTCTGAGAGAATAATAGTAACTCCTTCGTATTTCATTTTATCAATAGCTTCCATTTTCACTATTGGGTGTTTTTCCAATTTCAAAAGTTCTTGATTGAATGTAGAACACTCTTGAAGTGTAGGCATTAGGCTAACTACAGACTTGTTTTTTCCAATTTTTTGTACATTATTTCAGGTGGTATGTTTCGTTTGTAAACAAGTTCCTTAGTAGTAGACTTGTAAAGCTTGTTTACCATGTTTTGTCAAAACATCAATTCTTATATCTTTAAGAATATTTCCATAATCATCATCTCTTGCTTGTTGCATAGTCTTAATAAGGTCTTTATATTCAAAATACAACCAAATATTCACATTTCCAATACTTACCAAAGATGTCCTAGTTTCTTCATGGACAAGTATTTTAAAAACTGGTTGCACTTTTACAGGAGTAAGTTGTAGTAGATCGCCTAATACAATGACATGTTTGCCTCCAAACAGATCATAATCTGTTTTTTAAATCTGTTGCATTCTTAAATGTACAAAGGCAAGCATTACGTTTGAGACCATGCTCACCACATCAAAGATTAGAAGTTTCCTTTTCTGCAGTACTATTGAAACTTCATAACAAGCTTCTCCAGATAGCTTGTGATATTCCTATTTAATTTCAGGTTCAACTGGTAGCATGAATAATTGATGGAAAGTAATCCATTTAATGTTGCGTGCTACTAATACAGTTGGAACTGTTACAACACAAGATAAATGTGATTCAGTTGTTTTGTGTAGATAACTGGTCAAAATATTCATTAAGAAACTTTTTCCTGTTCCAGCTTGACCACTGATGTACATTCAAATAGGTTTAAATGTGCATTGGCATTCTTTTTTTTTCATGCAGCAAACCATGTTGTATTTGTTGTGTCCCTAGCTGATATATTTATTTTTGTTCAATATTTAGTGCTTCTTCCAATTTTCACAACTCAATAATATCCTGTTGTGCTTGTTGCATTGCTATTTCTACTTCATTCGTGGCTATTGCTGCTTCATTTTCAATAATTGGTTGTCCTAGTGGATCTTGACTTAGTGGAGCAGAACTATCTTGAGAACTATCTCTAGCTATTCAAGCTGCAATAGTAGTTTCTTGTTCAATCTCTTCATTTAACATTTGTAGATAAGTATGTATGTATGTATGTTTGGATTTATATAGCGCTTGTAACCCAGGGGTCTCTAAGCGCTTTGCCTTGGGAACCCGTCCTGGCTTTTCCCTGTGAGATAGCCCCTACAGGGCATCCCCAAGGTGAAAGCCAGGCATCCCGCCGCGGGGGGCCGTTGTGGAGATTAAGCACGCTTAATGCCCAGAGTTGCAGAGTGTGAACCCATGATTAGGTCAGGCACCGAAGCGAGAATTATCGAGTCCGTGGACATTTGAGCTCGAGACCCTGCCGCGTCGGGAATTGAACCCTGGTCCCGGGTCTGACCTCTGCTTCCGGGTCTGCCTGCTCTAACCAGTGAGCCACACTTCTCTCCAAGTAGGGAAAATTGTGCAATGAATGTTATCTTTATATGCATAAAAAGAATCTTCTTAGCAGTCAAAATCTCCAAGTAATTCCATTTCACTACACCAAGGCTTTAAGAGTTGCAGTAGTGCTAAATAGAAAAATTCCCTTTTATCTGGAGTTTCACAACTGAGTTTTCTGTGTTTAATAAGATTCCCTTTGGCATGTTTTACCAAACATCCATCACATCCTATTACTGCATATTTTTCTTCATTTATATTTTCTGTAAAATTTCTCTTAAAGCTGTGATGTTGTAGTACTTCATAGACACATAGGTTTCTGGCTAATCAGCTGTCATTAGCCGGGCCAGCTTCAATCCAGTGGCAAAGTGAGCAAGGGACTCATGTCTGGGCATACCCTGCCAACCAGGATGCTTATTTCCGAACCAGGGAATACATGGCTTGGCAGTTCGGGCTGGACTGTTCCCATGAGGCACAGGGTCAGACTGATTTGCATATGGCCATGTCTGAACTGGGGTGGGGAAATGGCCTAAAGAATGATGATGGATTAAACCCAGATCAGTTGACTGGGGGTGAGTGCTTGCAATGATCAACACTCGGTCCATCATCCCCTTTGGTTCTGCTATCTACTAACTCTTGCCATATTTTCTGTCTCTTTGTTGGTTCACCATTAACTAGAATAACTGCAGGTAACCACACAACTCTTCCTTTCAGACCACTTTGTAAATCTGTTGGAGGCAGCTTACCTGTTTTAGGCTCCACACAAACCATAGCCTGAAACGGGTGCACAGATTGCATACAAATGGACTCATATGTATTTAAATCTGCCAGTTCCAGAGGAAAAGCTACTAACTCTACATTGTTATGTACTGCTCTAGCTGGCATTTTGTTCTCTTCTAATTTGTTGTAACAATATTTACAAACACGTTGATCATTACCCAACTCAAAACGACCTTCCACCAACAAAAAGGCACCAAATTGCTCCCACTTATCATTGTTTTCCTTTTCACTTTTTAAATATAGATCAACATTTGTAGTTTGACTTCTATAGTGATTACGTTGACAATTAACTGACAGGAACTAGCAGCATGGCTCCTGCGGAGATCGAGTAAGGTCGCCACACAGGGTACTGTATTCATTGGTATAGATTCATGCAGGTTGCGTTACAATTCCCATGAAGCTATGGGGGCATTGTAGCTTAAATGCGTCCTATCGGATGACGCTTGCCGCCTGGCGTGCGTAATTCATGGCTACGAGTAGATCCAAGCCTATTGTTGGATTTGTCCATGCAGGCTCCAACGGTCAGCCCCACTGGATTGCCTTGTTTGTGGAGTCGTTCGTTGGTTCCTCTGCTTCGTGCCATTCAATCAGGAGGAGGTATAGAGCTCCGTCACCTCCCACGAGGAAGGGGGTTGGTTTGCTCCCTATGGACTTCGCTTGAGACGACCCTGGTCTGAATGCTGGATTCCTTCACGTCCAGAACTAAGGTACATTTGCAGTTACTTGTTTCTTTCATCTACTGGAGGCCACTCGGACTCTGAGGGATTACCTCCACTGCCCCAGAAGGATATGTTGCATCACCCAGAGTGGTAGACGTTTCATTTCATTTAAGTTACTGGAGGAGATAATACCGGATTTATGTTAATCTCTAGTTTTTGATGACTAACTCGAAGTGGATAGTGAATGTTCATACATTGGATTACTTAGTGTTCATTGACTAAAGGTTCACCTATATGCTGTTCTCCTCCTATGACTATATTTTTGTTTGAACTTTATTTTGCTAGACTATGAAGGCTTCTATGTATTTTTTGATTTACCAAGCTCATCATATTTTAAAGTATGAATGAATAGAGGGCTGCGCAAAAGAAACTGTTTTGTTTAGGAACATGACATTTGAACCGATTAATGTTTGTTCTGCTTTATGGTTTAAAGGATAGAGAAAATAGCCATTGGGGAAAACCAGTTGATTTGTGTGGAATCAGTGAACAAATACAGAATACTTATTTGAGCTATGTGGCGTGTCCATATAAGCAAGACTTTATGAGAGTAGACATATCCTATGGATTAATTCTTCTTTTACTTTCTTCTTTCATGTTCTTCTCCTTCTTCCCTGCTGTTCCCTTCCTATCTCTTCCCTCGCTTGATCACTCTAATATTCTGTGTTTATTATCTGAATTGGAGAAATCAAGAGGTGGACCTTTTGGGCTTCGTTCGGATCCCAAGGAGTTCATACTTCCATCTTGCCAAGGGGAAGTTCTGACACAAATACAAACATAGTTGGGTTTTTCTCACGAAAGAATCTTTGTGATTTCTTCAGCAAACTTCACAGCAGTAATATCTTCCACCTGTTCTTCAACACCTACACTTATCAAGCTCTCACTTACTCTACAGTCCTGTTGTGAACCAAAGAAATGAAACTGTGTATCATCAGAAACTTTTTTTACATCCAATAATGAATCATGCAAAAGAGCTGTGTTTATTTCACTTAAAGATAATGCAGGACTTTTTACGTAGTGCAATCTTCCCACTAACGTCCGCATTTCTGAATGATGCACTACTAACATTCTTAAATGATAACAAATACTTCAACGCACTTTTCTAGAAAGGCAAGCCAGAGAATGACCCTGCAACTTAGTATATTTTCTCACTTTACAAGGAGCTAGCCCTTGCAACACCTTAATCTTCTGTTCAACACTTTTTTTGCATATTCTTGTAAGAAAATTAGTAACATCAATAGATTCCTGTTGTATAATGCAAATATTACTACAATCCCACTTATATACTGGAGCTTGTGTACAACCCCCTTGAACTTCTTCAGCTATTACCTCTTCCACATTTTCAGGAACCATCTTTTCTTTTTCAATTGGACAACCATCTTTTATCTCATAACAACGACAACTGGTATCAACTGCATGAGCTAATGTATTTTGTTGAAAGTAGCTTTCTTCATTAAAAAAAGGCTCAGTACTAGAAGTGTTCTTCCATTCACCCACATTTGTTTTGCAAAAGATACTTCTATTAACCAGTTTTTTTCTTTTGCTTTTCTCCTTCATAAAGTGAATTGTTTTATTCAATCTTTTCATTCTCTTCAATACAAATATTAATAATTTTCTTTTCAATTCAAAAGCTTTTTCTACTACACTTTCAATCTGTTGTTTTTTCTTGTAAGCTGCTGATCTTCTCTTATATTTTTTACAATCTTTCAATTCATTTAGTTGTACTCTACTTTTCTACATTCTCTTCCTAATGTCTTTTTATTCTTTCATCCTTCTTTCAGCATGAATTGTTTCCCCATAACTTGATTTTCCATTAATATGTCATTTTTTCATTTCCTTATGATTGGTTGTACTCTTCTTTCTCTTTCCCACATTTTGAATTCATACGTTCTTTAAAAGTCTTTTAACAAATGCTTTAGTTCCCTTACCAGAAGTCTTTTTATTCAATGTCACATGTTGTACTTCATATAATTTCTGCTTTTCTCTCTCTTTAAAGAGACCTGTTTTTTTCTTGTCTTTTCTTTTGATCTTTTCTTGCCATATTCAATCTTGCTTACTAATAATGGTAAATATCCAACAAAAAGAAAAGTTTAAATAGTTTCTAAAAATAATTTTATGAAAATATTCTCACCTATAAATAAAGAAATACTTTTAATTGAAATGCAAAGCTGCAATTCCTTCATTTAGAAGACATCACAACCCCCGCAACAGAATGACAGAGCAGAACTAGAGGATTTCTCTACTACTTTCAAAATCAAATGGAAAGTGCAGTCTGTCAAGTTTTAAGGTCTGCATGGTCTTGTGATTGAGGTATGTCTCTACTTGCATATTTAGTCTCATATGTGTCATGCATTTGAGGATGCTTTACATATAAAATATAAGTATACATCTATTTATATGCTTCTTTTATATATGGTGCACTAGAAAAAGATACAGACACATGCATGCATGCATGCATGGTTTCAGAAAGACGGTGAGACTTACAGCAGAGAAATATGAAGGGTTGCTGCTTTGTTTTTGGCTATACTCAATACCCAACTAGTAGTAGAATGGTAAAGCAGCAGCACCAGAAAAGCAATGTTTAAGATATGTTGGGTGAGGAATTAGTGATTATGGTACTTTGTAAGAGTCTCTGGAAAAGCTCACTTGCAGTGCACTGAATAAATCTAGGGTTCTCTTTGAAATATGTAGTGCAGTCTCTCAAGTTTTACAGTCTTCATGGTCTTCTGATTGAGGTATGTATGTACTTGCACATGTATTGTGATATGTCTTATGTACCTGAAGATGCTAGACATATAAAACACAGGTATGCATCTATTTGTATGTTTCTTTGATATATGATGCTACTAACAAAAGGTACAGGCATATGCATGCATGCTTTAAGGAAGATGGTGAGACTTACAGCAGAGACGTGAAGGATTGCTGCTTTATATTAGGCTAGGCCCAACACCTAATGTAGTCGTAGAATGGTGAAGCAGCAGAACAAAAGTGAGGTTTAAGGCATGCTAGGAGATGGATTAGTTATTATACTACTTTGTATGAGTCTGTGGAAAGCTACACTTGAAATATAACACATCCATTTCATTATCTGCTTCAAATGTGAAGTGCAGTCTGTCAAGTTTTAAGGTCTACATGGTGTTGTGACTAAGGTCTACTTTCATGTGTATTCTGATACATATTATGCATCTGAAGATGCTAGACGTATAAAACACAAGTATATATCTATTTGGATGTTTATTTTCTTTGTGATGCTGCTAGCAAAAGGTACAGACATATGCATGCATGCTTTCAAGAATATGGTGAGACTTACAACTGAGACATGTGATACATTGCTGCTTTATATTTGGCTTGGCCCAACACCATAAGTAGTCGCAGAGTGGTGAAGCTCCAGCACAAAAGTGAGGTTTAAGACATGTTAGGAAATGGATTAGTGATGAGGCTAGTTTGTATGGGTGTGTGGAAGGGTACACTTAAAGTACACCGCATAAATGTAGTTGTCTGTTTGAAATATGAATGGCATTCTCTCAAGTTTTCAGGTCTCCATGGTGTTCTGACTGAAGTATATCTCTGTTTACACGTGTAGTCTGATATGTGTTATCCATCTGAAGATCCTAGACATGTAAAACACAGGTATACATCCATTTCTATGCTTCTTTTATATATGGTGTCACTAGCAAAACGTAGCTACATACATGCATGCTTTTAGAAATATGGGGAGACTTACAGCAGAAATATGTGAAGGGTTGCTGCTTTGCTCTTAGCTATGCTCAATACCTGACTTGTAGTAGAAACGTGAAGGTGCAGCAGCAGTAGAAAAGTGATCATTAGGGTAAGTTGGGTGAGAAATTAGTGATTATGGTACTTTGTAAGAGTCTGTGGAAAAGGTCACTTGGAGTGTGCCACATAAATCTAGGTGTGTGTTTGAAATGTGGAGTGCATGTGAAGATGATAGACTTATAAAAAACTGGCACACATCTATTTGTATTTTACTTTTATATATGAAGTTGCTAACAAAAGGTACAGACACATGTATACATGGTTTCATGAATATGGTGAGACCTACAGCTGAGACATGTGATGGGTGTCCCTGAGTGATTGCATGACTCCACGGGTAGTGCCTGGGTAATTGTATGAGTGGAAGGGTAGTGGCTGGGTAATTGGAGGAGAGGATGGATAGTGACTGGCAATTGCATGAGTGCAGAGTTAGAGCTTGAGTGCATGGATAAGTGCATGATTAGTGCTTAAATGCATAGATGAGTGCATGAGTAGTGCCTATCTGAATTGATGAGTGCAACAGAAGTGCCTGGGTGATTGTATGAGTGGAAGGGTGGTGCCTGGGTAATTGGAGGAGAGTATGGATAGTGACTGACTGATCGCATGAAGGCATAGATACTGCCTGGGTGATTTAATGAGAGCATGTAGCCACCTCCTGGGACTCCGCAGTTTTGCCCGCAGTTTTCCCTGCAAAGGACTACAACTACCAGCAGCATTAGCGCGTGGTTGGACTATTTAACCAGCACGCCGGCCCACCAAGCCTGGGCCAAGGGCATGTCCGTCCACGCCCGTTAATTACTAACTCTAATACGACTGGGGCATTGGCATTGACCTCTTGCACTCCAAATCCCGCCGTAGGCAGCTAGTTGCATGATGAGTAAGCAAAAATGTAAGGGAAAGGGTGTGCAACCAGGTGGAAGTATTGTGGGGACACTTGATCAATTTTTAACTAAGGCAACCTCCGTACTTGCGCATAAGATTGAAATAACGGAGCAACACCTATCTCTGGAGCCTTTTTCCCACAAAAGATCCTTTTTGGGGGGCATGGCACCCCACATTACCCTGACCAACTTTGAGTCCAGACAAAGGGATAGAAATAGACCCAGACCCAGACCCAGAAATATTTACATGATTGATATCCCACGACCCTGAACTGATTCATAATACACAAAGTGCCTCCATAGAGCAGCAGTATTGATAAAATTAACGGGATCTTCTCCTGACCCTGCTTAAAGAGAAAGAGGGGGACCACAGAGACCAAAACCTGCAAAGACCTCAAGGCCGAATAACAAAAGGGGGGGGGACACAACAGATCCAGATCCAGGTGACTCAAGTAACTTGGAAATACTGACCCCTGCCCCATGTCCAGCGATGAATGAGGCTATGTGGCAGAGACTAGAAATCTTGGTCTCCACCATGCTAAACCCCATTACATTGAGATTGAGCTGAATGAGAAAAAAAATGGCCTGGAATCTCTGGCAAAGATTAATTTTTGTGCTTAAGAGGCATTATTAGTAAGAAACAGGTCAACGTCAGACGGAGAACCCCAAACTACCCAAGAGGCAAGCAAAACAGCCCTAATTACAAAACCTTCAAAACCTACAAAGATGATGTCTTTACCCCAAAATGTGGCACTCCCTATAGATACTAAATCTGCCATTAGCACTGATGAGACTAACATCCTGACAGCCAACATATCCAGTGAATTTGCCCAAAGATCCCCGTGTCCATCCTGTGCCAAAGAATTGAAAAAAGCGGTAAAACCAAATCATTAACGGATAACATTAATTGTGCAATAACTGGGCAAAGCAGAATACCACCAGGGAAGGCAGTCTAGGAGTCAACAAGAAGAATGAAAGACCGGCCCGTGGACCATTGATGGCTGGAACTCAGACTTTACATTTACCCCCATCGGCTGCTCTCCTGGTGGGGTATTGGGAAATGTGCCACCACTGTGGGAGGGACAGGTCGAATCAACAGCTCAACTAATGTCTAAAGCCATGCATTGAGTGGTCCAAAAATTGAAAAGGGAGGGGGGCCTGGATGGGAACCTACAAAGTCAAATGATTATGGCTAGAAGAGTAACCTGGGTAGGGACCACAAGGAAAGAAATGTGGGGAGATTGTGTGGTCTTAAACTTCAATAATGGTTTCCTTGTCAGATTCCTTGTGGACAATTTGGGTAATGATTTTGATAGAAATTCCAATATTACTGTGTTACTATTGGGCTTTTTCTATAGACCACTCTTCCGAAAAGCAAAAGGGAGCTGCCCCCAACATATGGAGGGACCGACACAGGGGGCCGTATGGGGGACCCCCAAGTTAACAGACCTGAGACTTGAAAACAGATTTGCACCCCTCTCTTACCTAGAGTCTTGCAACTGACTACAGAGAGTAGTGAGAGCCATCCCATTTTGGCCCCATTACAGGTGATAGACCACAGACGTCAATAAGACAACAGCGGAAACAAAAAGCGGTCTTAAAACTTTACAATTGGCTAAGTGTATGGCAAGAGTATGAAATTGTATGTTTCCAGGAAACGTGGGCTTTGGGGCCAGTGTACATCAATGGCTATCGCTCCTTCCAGACTAATGCCACACCATCAATTTCGGGGAAGGCAAAAGGCGGCATTTTGACACTAATCAGAAATGATCTAAAGGTTAATGTGAAAAAGTGTGATTGTACAAATCCAAATTTTCATATCCTGACGTTGGAGATACAACAGGAAGGGATATGGTTATTAGTACATGTTTACAATAACAGATTTGGCCCAAACGTGCACCTAATCATGGGTGAGGTTCTTAAGGCAATAGAAAACTTTGTACAAAACATTAAGGGTGTGAATGCCAATATTATTTGGATGGGTGATTTTAACATTCACCCATGCGATCACAATGCACTCCCCATTTGTGGACTAGAGGATATGGGGGTAACCTTATGTATCATTTTACAGGTTATTAGCCTCCCTAAATATGGAAGTAGTTTGTGATCCCGATCTTGCTATAGAAAATTCTCCAGGCGCAGCATTATAAAACATTATATCGATTGTACTACACCCCGGCAAAAATAGCGCATTGGGGGGTTCAACGGGCATTAACTGCCCAAGATGTGGAAATCTCCAGGCTGACATTGTGCACATATTTGCAACATGCCCCCGTTTATGTACAATACTGAAGGGGATTGAGACATTTGTGCAGAGGTCACTAGATATACCGATTATTTGAACGCCTTCGATAATAATGTTGGGTGTGAACGCGGACGGCATTCAGAGGGAAGGCGGGTACTTTATCTTTCTGGCTATGGCAGTATTAAGACTATGTATTGCAACAGCATGGCTTGACCCATTGGCACCAACATACCAACAGTGGTTAGCTAGGATACTCACGATATATAATTTGGAAAAGGCACTGTACACAAAAAAAGGAAAGAATGGGAGGAAATTGGGAATAAAAATCTGGGAACCAATAACTAGATGGAAAGATGAGAACAATGATGATGCTTAGTTTCTTGATGCCTAATCTAAGGAGTGATATTGTGCACTTGAATTATACTGGGGAAGTATCAATGTACAATGAGATGTATTATATACTGTTTTGTTTGTTTATTAAGTTGAATTTCTGATGTGCTGTGCTCTGTACCCAAAAAAAGGGGAAAAACGCTTCAATAAATAAATAAAAAAATAAAAATAAAAAAAACAGAATTCTGGAGGAACTTTCCACCGAAACGGGCAGGAGTCAACAATTGAATATATATTTTTAACAGCCCCCTCAGATTAAGGGTTTCAAGGGTAGGAAACTGTTTTACAACCTTTAGTGATCATTCTATTTTATCTATGGAGATGAAAGCATCTACATGGGACATACAAAACCATAAGCAAGTTGGAACTCCAGTAGTGGCAAGTAAAAATGGAGTCCAACTGAAATGGGAAAACATTGGTAGATAAAACATGATTTCAGATGTTAAAACAAATACACTAGATAACATATTACTGTGCCTAGATACAGAGGCTGGTGTAGGGGGAGTGGTGCTAGCTTTCTGTGATATTCTAGAGATGGTAAAACAGACCATTTTCACACAAAAAAGTTGCATAAAGAAAAGGACAAGGGTTGGTTTGATTCACCAAGCTCTAAAGCAAGGAAGTTACTGATCCTAGCTTTGAAAACTAGGCCTAGATTTCTGGAAGAGATAAACACATTACAGGGCTCGTACAAACTGGCACGGAAAAATAGAGAAAGAAGGACTTATGGGCAGATCTTGACAAGGCAGCTAGCACAGGAAATAGCTAAGATTTTTGGGAGTTTGTGAATGCTCCTTATTTCAAAAATCATAGCAACCCCACAATAGACACAAAAGCGGATGAGGAAACATCTTTGAAAACATTTTTGCTCTAAAACCTAACTCTCCAATCCCCTCCATGATTGTAGAGCAAAAGTCTTATGCACCCCTCGTATTTTCACTCAACGAAGTCAAAGTAGGACTGGAATCTTGTAGTATGGGAAAGGCTCCAGGACCGGATGGTGTACCAATCAATTTCTTCCAAGAAAACCTAGATCTATGGGCACCGCTCCTGATGAATGTAATGAATAGTATAGCTCTAGTAGCCCCCCACCCCGTCATGGTCAACAGGTGTGATTGTACCAATCCACAATAAAAGGAACCAGGCATAATCCAAAGATTTACAGACCGATTACCTTATTGGATATAACATCTAAATTGATGGCCCGCCTCCTAACATCTTGATCCAGGCCCAGTATGGATTTCAGCAGGGAAGGGGTACAGTGGATCAGTGCTTAAACTTAGCACTGACCATAGAAAAATACACTAGAATGAAGGGTGAAAGGATGATTTAAATGGCTTTCATGGACCTGACAGCCACATTCGATTGTGTTGTCCATACTAAGCAATGGAATATAATGGAGATGATGGGGGTCGAACAACCAATACTGGACTTCATTAGACAATCGTACCTAAATGCTGTGGCAACAGTCCGTTATACCAAGGACGGAGACTGTACACGCCCCTTCAAAATTGTAAGAGGAGTAAGGCAGGGCTGTGTCCTTGCCCCACTCCTCTTTTCCCTATATACTAATGGAGTCGAGAAAGCACTCAAGATGTTCCTGTTTTTGACTCCCAACTGTTACCAATATTGGCTTAAGCGGATGACGCTGTGTTAATCGCCAAACAGGACTTGGCTTACAACAATTGATAAATGCATATGTCTCCTTCATGGATTCACTTAAACTGAAGGTAAACCAAACCATGTCCTTTGTAGTAATAGCGGGGGCAAATAACAGAGACAAAATGCTGCATCTGCGTGCGGATTCCAAAAGAATAGAGGTGGGGGATTATTTCCCTTACCTGCGGGTCCTCTTTGATAAAGACCTTTCATGGTCCAAGTTGATAGAAGGAAGGAAGCTGGCAATGGATAAAGATATCGCCGCTGTTAAATCCTTCTCTCGGAAATTGGGTGCTAAACCTATTCTACCCATAAAAATATCTATCAAGCCATGGTAAAGGCAGCAGCGACCTATGAGCTGTCTAAGCATGGATAAGTGGAAGACTTGTAGATGGCTTAGCTATGTGAAATCTGCTCTAAAGGAGATTGGCCTCCCTGAACTGTTTTATAACCCACTAACCTGTCGAAAGGTCTCCAAACAAAAGGTCACAAATATGTTTTTATTGATGTGAGTGCAAGTGAAAGGAACACTATGAAGAGAAACAAGAGGTCTGTTTATACCGTCAAAGTCCCCCCTTACTAGAGGAGGGTTTTTTAATACATGTCACTTGGCCACAACATAGATTCATATTGCTGAGGTTCTGCTTGAACATGATCCCATTGATGCTAGAGTACCCAGAAAAAACATATAATCACTCAGACTTAAGTATATGCCCATGTGACAATTTCTCATCTCAGACAGAGTAGCATTTAGTTCGATTTTTCAGGCTCTATAAGAAAGAAAGGAATCACTACCTCACCCCAATTCTAAAACAAAGAAATTTTAACCAGTGTCGGGTGGCACTATATTTCTTAAAATCATTATCCGATCCGTTTCATGAGGCGGAGGAAGGGGGGGTGTTATGTTCTGTGAGCTTACATCATGATCAACCCAATTATACAGTATTTTTTTAACACAGGAAATAATTTTATTGTATTAGCTTTGTTTTTATCTGAGAATTTATGATGAACTAGAGGGGGAAATTCTTCTTTTAAGAAATTATGTTTTTCTTTATCTGTGCTTTTATGATCGTTTTAATTTGACCGAATAAAGACTGAAAACTGAATTTAGTGCAGGGGTAGTGCATGGGTGATTAGAGGAGTGCATGTATAGTGTCTCAGTACATGGATGAGTGCACGGGTAGTGCCTGGTTGATTGGAGACTTACAGCCAAGACAGGTGTTGGGTTGCTGCTTTATATTTGACTAGGCTCAACATCCTGAGTAGTCACAGGATAGAGAAATTGCACCACAAAAGTGAGAATTATGACATGGTGTAAATTTTTTACTACAGCTTCACCATTCTGTAACTACTCGGGGTGTTGGGCCTACCCAAATATAAAGCATCAAACCCATAGATAAGTCTGTTATAAATCTCACCATATTCCTGAAAGCATGTATGCATGTGCCTGTACCTTTTACTAGTACTACCATATACAAAAGAGACATACAAATAGAGATATATCTGTGTTTTATACGTCTAGCATCTTCAGATGCTTAACACATATGAGAATATATATGTAGGTAGAAACATATATCAATCGCAAGACCATGCAGACCGTAAAACTTTAAGAGACTGCACTACACATTTCAAACAGACACATACAATTATGCATCATATTTTAAATGTACCCTTTTCACACACTATTACAAACTAGCCTAACCACTAATCTGTTTCCTAACATCTTAAAACTCACTTTTGTGCTGCAGCTTCACCATTCAGCCACTACTTAGGGTGATGAGCTTAGCCAAATATAAAGCAGCAGTCTATTACATGACTAAAAAAAAAAAGTAAAGTCCACATTTGTAAAGCGCACAATCACCCGTAAGGGTCTCTAGGCGCTGGGGGCCGTCGGGAAGATTAAGCGAGCTATTGCCCAGAGTCACATGGTGCTGGGCTAACCTGCCGCCGGAGCCGGGGATCGAACCGTGGTCCCCAGATTCCAGCGTCAGTCGCCCTGGCCGCGGCGCCACACCTCCTCCCTATGACTCAGCTGTAAGTCTCACCATATTCCTGAAACCAAGAATGCATATATCTCTACCTTTTGAAATCATCATCATATATGGAAGAAATATGCAAATAGATGTATACCTGTATTTTATATGTCTAGCATCTTCAGATGCATGGCACCTATGAGAATACATGTACGAGTACAGACATACATCAATCACAAGACCATGCAGACCTTAAACTTAAAACTTGACAGGCTGCACTTTACATTTGAAAGAGACACCTACATTTATGTACTAAAAAAATATTTTGTGCTGCAGCTTCACCATTCTACGAATGCTCAGAATGTTGGGCCTAGCCAAATATAAAGCAGCAACCTATCACATGTCTCTGCCATATTCCTAAAAGAATGCATGCTTGTATCTGTACCTATTGCCAAAAGCATAACACATATCAGAATACAAGTGCAAGTAGAGACATACCTCACTCACAAGACCATAAAGGCCCTAAACTTGACAGACTACACTTAACATTTCAAACACACACACACATATATGCAGCACACATCAAGCAAAGTTTTAAACAGACATGTATAAAGTACCATAATCACTAATTCCTCACCCAACATATCTTAAACATCACTTTTCTACTGCTTATGCTTCACTATTCTACTACTTATTAGGTCTTGAGCATAGCAAGATCAAAGCAACAACCCTTCACATATCTCTGTTGTAAGTCTCCCCATATTCTTGAAAGCATGCACGCATATGTCTGTACCTTTTGCTAACAGCATCATACATAAAAGAAATATACAGATAGATGTATACCTGTGTTTTATATGTCTATCATCTTCAGACACATAACACATACCTTAATACATGTGCAAGTAGAGACGCACCTTAGTCACAACACCATCCACATCTTAAAACTTCACAGGATACACTTACAATTTCAAACAGACACTAAAAATGATGCTGTATATTTGAAGTGTAGCGTTCCACAGACTCATACAAATTAGCCTAATGACAAATCTCTCCGCAAACATGTCCTAAACCTTACTTTTGTGCTGCTGCTTTACCATTTACAACTACTTAGAGTGTTACACCTAGCCAAATATAAAGCAGCAATCCTTCACATGTCTCAAGTGTAAGTCTCGCCTTATTCCTGAAAGCATGCACGCATATGTCTGTACCTTTTGCTAGCAGCATCATATATAGAAGAAATATACAAATAGATGCATACATGTGTTTTATACATCTAGCATCTTCAGATACATAACACATATCAAAATATATCTCCTAGTAGAAACTTTCTTCAATCACAACACTATGCACACCTGAAAAATTCCCAGAACACACTTCCCATTTCAATCAAACTCCAAACAATACGTGGAATCTCTCTAGAGACTTATAGAAAGTAGCCTAACCACTAATACCTTCTGCCAACATGTTTTAAGCCACACTTTTGTGCTGCAACTTCACAATTCTACTTCTAATCACAGTCTTGAGCCTAGCCACATAAAAAGCAACAACACCTCATTGTTATACATCATGTATCTTCAAATGTATAAGACATATGAGAATACATATACAAGTAGAGACATACTTCAGTCACAAATCCATGCACACCTTAAACCTTGACAGAGTGCTCTTCCAATTTGAAAGTGACACCTAAAATGATGCTGTGTGCTTCAATTGTACATTTCCACACACTAATACAAACTACCATAATCGCTAATCCATCTTCCAATATACACATATTATTATACACTATCTAATTCAAACAACATTTAAGTACAATAAAACTAACTACAATACACATCTCAACATTTAATTATATATTACAAAGATCACAGTTCTTGAATAATTTTTTACGTTTGAAAATAAAGCTAATGCATAATACACCTCACAAATGTATAACTCATCTTCCAAATATTTTTATACAATATGAAATATCGGAAACTCATAAAGGATTTTTTTTTTGCACACAATCAATGTAATGCACTACTCTCAACAAGGTAAAACCCGTAGCGGAAAACTTTCCCTCTCTTTCTACACACAAATAAATGTAAGTAAAAAAATCACATTGCTTCCTACATTATTTCAAATTATAAAACACATTTCTATTGGTTAGACATATTAACCCTTACCAACTGACTTCTAAAAGTGCCCAAACTGGTACTGGAATTTTCTGGAGTCGCTATTCCACCGTGTACCATCGCGATGGAGCTGTAAATCCATATGGGAGTTCAAAAACCTCTTACTAATAATACTAGCATTATTTTTTAAGAACACACCACTTATAAACATAGTACGGATTAGGGAAATCTTACTTTAATAACATATCCCTTATATATAAATTACAATTCCATATTTTAAAACCACAGTTAAAACTCAACCCTTCCCCCATTCTGCCTAATCCCAGTTTCCGTAGTAATAGTTTCTGCAACATTCAACTGAACAGGCAGGCCACAAGTTCACCATATTTTTAAGTTCAGCACTCAAGGTTACAAACGCAAACAGCAGGTGTGGTTGACTTTTGCAAAATATTACCTTATCCTATCTACTGTACTTTTCAAACTTTTTTTAATAACCAATAAGAAACATGCTTTTTAAAGAAAGTAACCTGCACCCTATTTTTGAGTGTTCAATTTTCAAAAACAGCCAATCAATTATCTGCTTTTTTTTTAAACAGCATCTTGTCCACCATTTTAGATACCTCTCATTCTACAAACTGACTACCTCAGCTACAAAAAAATTAAGATGTTCTGTAAATGTGAAGGGAAATATTTAATTACTATCCTCAGATTAATTGGTGGGAGCAGTGCAAGTGCATCGAACAGAATACAGTATGGAGAAGAAGTGGCCCAACTGAATTTAGATAAGATCCTACCTTGCTAATAAAATGTACATTTAGATTTTTAAAATATTTGTTTTCTTCATCATTTGTGTATGTATTGATGTACGATTGTTTATGTATTTGTGTGCATTGTTTTGTGGTTCAAATCATGATCAAATGCTTAGTCTTAATTTCACTAATGACTTAGTGGGGGTCCCTGGATTCCAATAATGCTTTAGTCGGGGCCCAACGGTTCCCGTAATGATTAAGTGGGAGACCACAGAAGTCACAAGTAAAAGAACAGCTGTTCTAGAGCATTAGGCTCTCCAAAGGACCCTGCTCTCCCTTCTCCACAGCGGAAGGAAACATTTACCTGCACCAATGGAAATTTGGAGATCATTTAACAAAATAAGAAATGTCAAAATTAGAACTTGCAAGCAAAGTGTGGATTGTGATCCTTTCTGTTTATCAACAGCTTTATCCAAGGAGTCTTCCAAGTCTTGCAATCTTAGTGTTGTGAATGAGAAAAAGCATACCATATGCTTCACCCTGGGTATAGTGATAGAATGAGCACCAGTGTATGCTTCTATTGGACCTGGCCTCTCTGCAGGGTCAACCCATGTTTTTGCTTTCCTCTGCCTTTGTTTATTGAACCCTTTTTTGTTGGCATTAAGACTCTGTGCACTTTACCCTTGCTAAACAGGGTAAAGTACTTGTTCTTTCTCTCTGAAACATGGTAAAATCGGCCTACACTTAATTGGCAGATGTAATTTACTTATAAGTCCCTAATAAATGGTACTGCTTGTACTCAGCACCTGCAAATTAAATGCTACTAGTGGGCTGTAGCACTCATTGTGCCACGCACCAAAGTAGTCTTTTAAAACATGTCTCAGATCTGCCACCGCAGCCTGTAGTGCAGCTTTAAATTGTTAGTTCTTAACAGTACATACTACAGGGAGTTGCCTTGGGATTGCGACCACTCAATTAAAGGAGACCAGATTCTTAACCCCCTTATCCGCCGCTTCCTGCCTTTTCTTTTATATATAGCCATTTCTAAATTGAAAATTGCTAGCAACCGGGCAAACCACTGTTGGAATGATGGAGAAATGGGATCTAGCCAGGCAGAAGCTATACAAATTCTTAGAACCGCCATTGCAATAAAAACCAATTCATGACCAATACTGGGGTTGGTGAGATTTGTTGCCCCATATAGAACCACTTCACTGGACAAAGCTATCTCCGTTTTTAGAACAGCCGACAAGAATCTCTCAATACTTGATTTTAAGGAGGTTAAGCCTGCACAGGAGGAAAAAATTTGTATACAATCAGCATTTGGTCACATACATCTAAAACAGTAAGTCCCCCTCCCACTCCCCCATTTATCTATTCTGTCTGGAGTGTAATACATGAAGAAACAAGTCTTTTAAAACTGAGTTTGAAGTTTAGTTGACATAAGGATAGTTTGAGACATGCCATAAGCATAATCAAATTCCTCTGTCGTAATAGTTATTTTACTCTGCAATTTTTGTGCTGTTTTTCCGAGGTCATCTGGAAAATGTGTTAGTAAAAGAGAGTACATCCCCCCAATAGTGAATTTTTTGGAGTCTTTTAATGTTTCGGCTGTGGCTATTTTACCAAATGGAGCATTTCCCGAGGTCCGTTGTAATAAAAAGTCTCTAATTTGGAGACATTTAAAAAAGTCCCTCCATTCCAGTTGATACTTTTCTCTCAATTCCTCAAAGGAATATAGCCCTTCAGTGGAAAAAAGACACCCAATATGTGTGATTCCGGCAGCATTCCACTTGTTAATACAGACATCTCTAAAGATTTCGGGAAGGGCGGGGTTATTTCCGAGAGGGGTATAAAATTACAGACGTCCTATACCCAGCAGTTTCCTCACAGCTTTCCATGCCTTAAATCCACCCAACAATGTTTTCAGTCTCACTTTTTTATGGTAACTATCATAGAGATATCACCATAGATAGCCACTGCTTTTATTGCCCAGGATTAACTGATGGATAGAAGGCCCGTCCTCACCTGAGGCTGTCTCCGTCCCACCAAGCTGCAAAAGCTCGTGACTATATAGCAACACCGAAGCCCAGTAATATGCCTTAAGGTTTGGGATCTATGTGGTATGTGTAAAGAAAGGGTCCCCGCAAGGGAAACGTGTTAAGTACAACACACACGACCAACCGTAGTTGGTGACACTTTTCACAAATTTATGAAATTCAATAGAAACAATAAAGATGAGTATTGTCATTTATTTTACAATACCACTTTGTCAATATATCAACAAAATTTAGAATGCCCCAGAGGGGAGGAGGGAACAAGGGAAGTGAAGGGGGGGTGTGCTCAAAGCCGTGTAAAGTCAAAGAAAGATAGACATAATCACAAAACATGAAAAAAATCATATACAATATTGGCATATGACTCAGGCCAATTCTAACACAAAGAAGCCTATGTATTCAAAAAGTCCATTGCAATGATTATACAAAACCCTTTCAACGGTCACATTAACAGACATTCAAGTTGGATAGAGGGCATGTGCCGGAGGTATACAACAGGGAAGCCGTCGACGTTTCGACCCCTTGGCGTAGGCTAAATTAGGTCCTTTTACGGGGTCTTCATCAGGACAGGTGCAAGGTAGGGGAGGGGGCGAAGATATCTCTGAAATTAAAAAGAATGGGTAAAATCACTATTTATTATTCTTTTGAGCGTCACTAAATGGACATGATTTAATTACGTAGGTAGAAAAACCTTTTTCCATGGGCTTAGGGCCACCTGGGCCTCCAAGCGGAGGAATTAGCTTTAGACCACACACAAATTCTTGGTCAGACTCTGCGATATAAAAATTCGCTTCTATACAGAGGAAAAGTAGTTGGGCCATTAGGCCCTCAGGCGACTACGTTTTAGAAGGAAACCACTCACATGTAGTATCAACCCGTGGGTTGATCAGTGAAGCCTTTCTGGCGTGCTTGTGAACCCACACTGGAATTGGAGGATGCAGGAGAGAATGTATCAACTGCAATTGAACCATTTAGACAGAAGGTTAGGTCAAACACTGCTTATAATAGTGACCTTAGTCCAAAATAGTCGAGCCTATCAATTACTTACATTAAAATGGCGTGTGCAGTCAGATGCCACCTTGGATAACAATCAGCAGGGCTCTATTCTTCATCCGACTTCTACAGTGAAAGATCGCTGATGGTGAACAAAGGGGGGGGGGAGGTCAAATTGGCTAAAAGCTATCCATTATCGGGTTAAATTGATTGAAATACGGGGCAGAGTAGCCACGTACGTACCTCCGTTTTGGAGTCAGTCTAGGAGCCGACCTTCCTTAGCTTCAGTGTCGGTTTCCGTCACCAATTTGCAGCAATCATTCAACAAAAATGGGAGCTCTATGTAAGAGAATTAGACTACGATATAAAATTACCATTTCCGAGTTGAGCTTGTTGAACTAAGGGTAGTGGGAATTACAAACAATACTGACTTACTCGTAATCTGGAGGAGAACCTTAAATCACCCGCCGACTCCACATAATTTCTTTTGCGGGTTGCAGGCAGAAAACGTAATCGGTGGCCTCGGGGAAGGTTTTGCTAGAAATATGAAAGAGCCAGTCACACGCCCGTCATGCTATCGCAGGGGAAATTCACTCGCTAAGACAGGGAGGCATGGTACTTACAATCGCTTCAGGACACCACCACAGTCAAGGCTTGCGCATGGAAAACTTCGCAACGCTGCTAAGCGGAGTTGAGGGCGGAGTCAGCCTTAGCTTGACATTGTAGAAATAGAAGAGTTACTTGGAATCCCATATTCACGGGGAGAATAATATTTAATAATAATGCTTATCAACACATAAACTGGCTCAACCTTAGAAACCCCAACATCCAATTTACCATGGAATCGAGCAATAAGTCCATACCGTTCCTTGACATCTCCATTTATGTGGACACGGACCATCTACAGACGACACTCTTTAGAAAAGCCACTGAGCGTAATTCCCTATTGCAATATGGGAGTCACCATCCCAGAGGACTGAAGGATAACTTGCCCATGGGGCAATTCCTGAGAATCAGGAGAAATTGCTCCACTCGAGCAAACTACATTAAGGAATCTGAGACATTGAACGACCGCTTGATCTCACGAGGTTATCCAATACGAATGGTGAGACGGGCCAGAAAAAGGGCGTGGTACAACCCACGCGAAAGCCTGCTAAACCCTGCATCCTCCAATGCCAAGGAACTTGAACGTTCTATTTGTGTTACAACCTTCTCTACCCGGAGTAACGAGGTCAAGCAGATTATCAATAAGAACTGGCATTTGGTGGCAAGCGAGATCAACCAACCTCAACTCCCACTTCATTCGTTCAGAAGGGCAAAGAACATACGGGACATGGTGGTGCACTCCTACCTGGAGCCGGAGAGCCACCCAACAATAACATCATTATGGAACTTACCTCCACTGGTGGGGCATTTCAGATGCGGTAACTGCACGGCTTGCGAAACCACTATTCCAACCAAATCATTTATTCATGGTGGACGCACGTACACTCTTAAATTTCACACAAACTGTAATTCCAGTAGCGTGATATACATCGTAAAATGCCCATGTAATCTGCTATACGTTGGACAGACCCAACAGAAGATCAAATCGCGTATCTCCTCCCACTGCAGTAGATTGCGATGTAAGGTATTGGGCGCTCCGTTAGTTGACCAATGGCAGAAGGCAGGCCACGTGGTGGCTGATTTAAGATGGTGGGCTGTCGAAAAAGTCTCTCTCGGAACAAGAGGTGGGAATTTGCTAAGAGCTCTGAATACACGAGAATCCAAATGGATGTCCCTTCTGGACTCAATTAAAAATGGTTTGAACGAGCAAGACAGTAGCCTGGCACAGTTGGCAGCTCTAGGTTGAACAATTTAAGTGGTACTAACAGATAATGGAGATTTTGTAAATGATGTAATTCCATACCCCCTTGCATGAGAATCGCCCTACCTTGGTGTGAACTTTGTTTGCTGCCTCTGCCCCCACCCTTACGGGTGATCATCGGATGCACGCTTGTAATCTAGCTCTGAATACTGTTATTGTGTAACATTTGCTAAGTAAAATGTTGACAGTGTTCCCTCATGCAACTCTACACACCCGAGCCGGGGATGTTTTGAATATTTAACTACGGATTTAGTCTTCAAAATATAAAAACCCGCTTGTACGAGGGGTTGAGGTTCAGGTCCAACCACTGTTTTAATACTGCTTATGTTTAACATCTGGTAAGGAATGTGATACTTATGGATTGTAATTTGGACTAGTGCCCTCATGACACTCATCTACACTCTCATGTTCGAGAAGTGCATGAGTTGTTGCGGGTGTATATATATATATATATATTTTTCCAGAACAGAATCTTTTCAATTTGTTTCAATATTTTTCACTAAATGTTGTATGATGGTGCTCGTCTACACCCTCATGCTTGAGAGGTGCACGAGCTCAAAATAGTGTTAAGGTGTGCACGTAGTAATTTTTTATGTGCTGACAAGCATTATTATTAAATACTAGCCCCCCGTGAAATGGGAGTTCAAAGTAACTCTTCTTTTTCTACATTGTCAAGCAAAGGCTGACTCCGCCCCCAACTCCGGTTTGCAGCGTAGTGAAGTTCTCCGTTTTTTTACACCATCAGGCTTGAGAGGTGCACGAGCTCAAAATAGTGTCAATGCGCGCACGTATTTTTTATGTGTTGATAAGCATTATTATTAAATATTATTCTCCCCGTGAATATGGGATTCCAAGTAACTCTTCTATTTCTACAATGTCAAGCTAAGGCTGACTCCGCCCTCAACTCCGCTTAGCAGCGTTGCGAAGTTTTCCATGCGCAAGCCTTGACTGTGGTGGTGTCCTGAAGCGATTGTAAGTACCATGCCTCCCTGTCTTAGCGAGTGAATTTCCCCTGCGATAGCATGACGGGCGTGTGACTGGCTCTTTCATATTTCTAGCAAAACCTTCCCCGAGGCCACCGATTACGTTTTCCGCCTGCAACCCGCAAAAGAAATTATGTGGAGTCGGCGGGTGATTTAAGGTTCTCCTCCAGATTACGAGTAAGTCAGTATTGTTTGTAATTCCCACTACCCTTAGTTCAACAAGCTCAACTCGGAAATGGTAATTTTATATCGTAGTCTAATTCTCTTACATAGAGCTCCCATTTTTGTTGAATGATTGCTGCAAATGGGTGACGGAAACCGACACTGAAGCTAAGGAAGGTCGGCTCCTAGACTGACTCCAAAACGGAGGTACGTACGTGGCTACTCTGCCCCGTATTTCAATCAATTTAACCCGATAATGGATAGCTTTTAGCCAATTTGACCTCCCCCCCCCCTTGTTCACCATCAGCGATCTTTCACTGTAGAAGTCGGATGAAGAATAGAGCCCTGCTGATTGATATCCAAGGTGGCATCTGACTGCACACGCCATTTTAATGTAAGTAATTGATAGGCTCGACCATTTTGGACTAAGGTCACTATTATAAGCAGTGTTTGACCTAACCTTCTGTCTAAATGGTTCAATTGCAGTTGATACATTCTCTCCTGCATCCTCCAATTCCAGTGTGGGTTCACAAGCACGCCAGAAAGGCTTCACTGATCAACCCACGGGTTGATACTACATGTGAGTGGTTTCCTTCTAAAACGTAGTCGCCTGAGGGCCTATTGGCCCAACTACTTTTCCTCTGTATAGAAGCGAATTTTTATATCGCAGAGTCTGACCAAGAATTTGTGTGTGGTCTCACGCTAATTCCTCCGCTTGGAGGCCCAGGTGGCCCTAAGCCCATGGAAAAAGTTTTTTCTACCTACGTAATTAAATCATGTCCATTTAGTGACGCTCAAAAGAATATTAAATAGTGATTTTACCCATTCTTTTTAATTTCACAGATATCTTCGCCCCCTCCCCTACCTTGCACCTGTCCTGATGAAGACCCCGTAAAAGGACCTAATTTAGCCTACGCCAAGGGGTCGAAACGTCGACGGCTTCCCTGTTGTATACCTCCGGCACATGCCCTCTATCCAACTTGAATGTCTGTTAATGTGACCGTTGAAAGGGTTTTGTATAATCATTGCAATGGACTTTTTGAATACCTAGGCTTCTTTGTGTTAGAATTGGCCTGCGTCATATGCCAATATTGCATATGATTTTTTTCATGTTTTGTGATTATGTCTATCTTTCTTTGACTTTACACGGCTTTGAGCACACCCCCCCTTCACTTCCCTTGTTCCCTCCTCCCCTCTGGGGCTTTCTAAATTTTGTTGATATATTGACAAAGTGGTATTGTAAAATAAATGACAATACTCATCTTTATTGTTTCTATTGAATTTCATAAATTTGTGAAAAGTGTCACCAACTACGGTTGGTCGTGTGTGTTGTACTTAACACGTTTCCCTTGCGGGGACCCTTTCTTTACACATACCACATAGCGCCCAGGTCCCGCGACTGCATGGGTTCAACCCCCCTTTGTGTAATGTTAAGATTTGGGAGGGCTAGTCCTCCTTTTTCTTTGGAGAGAGTCAGGAATTTATAGGCTCGTTGGGGTTGTGTGTATGCCCATATAAAGCTCGAGAGGGTGCGTTCCATCGCTTTAAACCATTGATCTGAAATTTCTAAATTTATTGCTCTGAACATACATAAGATTTTAGGAAAGTAAACCATGTTCAATGCATTCGCTCGGCCGATCAGAGATAGATGCAAATTGTCCATGCGGCGAAGATCTTTTTGCATTGTATCCAGCATGGGCTTCATGTTTAGATCAATCAGGTTTCCAAGTTTGGAGGTGATACAAATACCCGAAGGTGGCTTTGTCCGTCACCCAAGGGTCTAACATATCACATTTGTTGTTCAGGACCACTTGAGTTTTACCCTGGTTGAGTGCATACCCCGCAACTATACCGAAATCCTTGGCCTCCGTTTCAATGATGGGCAAAGCCATACTTGGATCGGAGGTCACTATGGCAATGTTGTCGGCGTAGGCCAGGGTCTTGGTCAAATACCATTGAGTCTATATGGGAACTATGCCCCCATTGTATTCCAATCTGCGAATGAAGGGATCGATGTAAATTGCAAACAGCAATGGCGAGCATGGGCACCCCTGTCGAGTTCCTCTTGATATTGTCAGCTCTTTAGAGAGATTACCATTGACCATAACCATGGCCCTGGGGTTGATGTATAATTTTTGCACAGCCTGGATGAACCCCTGCTTAAATCTCACCTGGGATATTGCGAGCCACAGGAATGGCCAGGAGACCCTATCAAAAGCCATCTCTGCGTCAAGAAGAATTAACGCCATAGGGTCTCCTGCCATCTCAGTGCTGTCAAATAAGCTGATCACTCGTTGGATGTGATTTGTTGTTCCTCTTCTGGGCACAAAGCCGTGTTGGAATTCAGAGATGACTTTGTGTATAATTGGTGAAATGCGATTTGCCATTAATTTGGAGTATATTTTAGAATCTACATTTATCAATGCAATAGGACGGTAAGAACCCAGCTGGTCCAGAGGCTTGTGTTTTTTGAGGAAGATGACTATTTTGGCCCTTGACCAAGAGTTTGGGGGATGTCCCCCTCTAAATATGTGTACACATAAGTCTAATAAGATATCTTTAAGCTGGTCTAGAAAGGCTACATATAATTCTAAGGGGATAGTATCCAGTCCGGTTGCTTTCCCTCTGGGTAGATCTTTCACTGTTTTTAATATTTCTTCTATGTACGGGACCTCCTCCAAGGCTTCCTGATCTTCCTCATTAAGCTTGTCGGATGCATCTGTATCAAGATATTTGTTAATCCTCTCTAAGTCTACTTCCACCTTTTCTGTATACAGGGTGCTATAAAAGCGCCAAAATGCCTCTCTAATCTTTCCCGGGTCCAATACCAGACCTTCTGCTGGATCCTGTATCTCACATATAAGATTCTGTGATGATTGTTGCCTCATACGTATAGCCAGCTGATGGCCAACTAACTCGCTGACCTCATATACCTTTTCGCTGTGGGCAGTAGCTTTTTTAACAGCTTTGGTAGTAATGATGTTTATGATAGCTGCCTTGGCAATTGTCACCTGATACTGAATTTTGGTAATTTCTTCTACCGTTAAGGAATCTCGGGTAGCCGTTATAAGTTCTTCTTCAGCCCCCTTCAAGATTTCCTGTAGCTCTCTAGCCTGTTTGTTAGCCCTTAGTGAATATTGCAGGGTTTCTCCCCAAATCCCTGCTTTTAGGGCATCTCACACAAATTCTATCGAAGTGCTCCCGATGTTGTCTTTAAAAAAGTTGGAAATCCACCCTCTCATGTGATTGCAGTAATCATCTTCAAGAAGCAGGGATTTCTCAAATGTCCATATTCTTTCTGTCTGGTTCATTTGGGTCAAACCTAAGGTGCATAGCAGAGGATTATGGTCTGAGAGAACTCGGGGTAGCTTCTCTATTTGTGATATTGATCTTAATGAGTTAGATATCAGGAAATAGTCGAGCCTAACATGTATATGATGTGGGTTTGAATAAAAAGTGTATCCTGGGTCATTTGGATTAGAGATTTTCCAACCGTTGACAAGCCCATGCGTATGGCACAGCTGCTTTATAGCCTTAAAGATTTTAGGTTTCCGACCATGATACTGCCAATCGTCTCCCATTGACCAGTCGGGGGGAAGATTGACGTTAAAATCCCCACAGATAAGTAATGGCAATGGCCAATGGGTGAGTTCATTGGAGATTTCATTGATTACTGAGGGGTTGTCACTATTGCTCCCATAATTTGTACAGATGGTCAATGGTTGTGATTGTCCGACCTGGCACTCTGTGATTGCCCATCTGCCAAATTTATCAGTTTTGGACCGATTAAAGCTAAACCCTGCACCTTTAGCTAAGATTGCTACCCCTCTTATCCATGCTCCCTGTGAGGTGGCACAGACCAATTTATACCCCAGTGATTTTAAAAGATGTGATTGCGATCCCTCAATATGAGTTTCCAGCAGGCAGACTATGTTAGCACCAAGGGTTTGTAAGCCTACCGCACCAGCCTGTCTCTTTTTAATATCATTTAAACCACAAATGTTGAGTGATACTACTTTTAGCATCCCCATCTTGATAAGCAAAGCATCCTTAAATAAAATGTCCCTGACTTATGTAGTTCTTTAGGTACAATACACAATACACAAGGTGCAATACACCCCACTCCCACCAAAACCAAGATGCCAGCTGGACTGTTAGAATTTCCCTTTTCCCTGATATAGCTAAAAAACCTGTCTGACCTTACCACTAACCCCCCCACCCACCCTTCCCCCCCCCCCCCACCCACCACCACCATTGGAGGTTACCTGACCCCGACCGGGCCAGGGATGTGACATCCGCCGTACAGGATCTAGTGAGCTTGCTGAGACCCCCCTGTAGCTAAATGAATGAGAAGCTGATAAGAAAATCTTGAGAAGGAAAGAAAAGAAGCCCCCTTTAAAGAAAAGAAAAAAAAGGCGAAAAGCAAAATAGACCACAATACAGCCCTCAGTCTCATTTAGAGATCTAGAAAGCGGTAGTATGAGGTTTGAGACATTTCACAATTGCCTATAATAATGCATTACTTGTGTCCTGAAATTTCTTCTAGATAGTTTTTGGCCTGTATCTAGGAGATGAAGCTGCGGGCCCGTCCTTGATGGACAATTTTTAGCCTGGCAGGATTTTGAAGAAAGACCGTTGCACCTAGTTTCTGGAAGGGATCGAAAAGTTGTCTCAATCGCCACCTCCGCTCAACAGTGGCATGTGCGAAGTATGGCCTGGTAAAAAAGGTTACTCCGTCAAAAGACCTTTTGTTAGTGGGTCGGGCTAAATCGTAAAGTGCCTGCCGAAGTAAAAAGTTCCCAAAGAACAAAAGCATGGCTCGAGGGTGTTGTTGAGACGCTGTGTTGCGATTACTGATCATCAGGGGGAATCTACGAGCTCTTTGAACCTCTTTATCCCAGTCCCAGGATTGCAGTTCAGGGAATGCGGTTTGGAGGAGTGCAATCATGCATTTCCTTGGATCGTCCTTTTCAAAGCCTTCGGGTATTCCTAGGAAGCGGAGATAATTACGCCGCTGGCGATTTTCCTGCTCCTCTAGCTTCCACATTATGTCTTTGACAGCCTCCTCATGTTCATCAGATTTGGTTTGGAGTGAGGTGACGTACTTCTCGAGTTGTTCCGTTCTTTCTTTGACTGCCGCCATTCGATCAAAGATCTCGGCACAAGTTCTGCCCACTTTCCTGACTGCCCCTTGAAGTTTCTTTGCCCCAGGCGGGACCTGCGACTGTCAGATTTGGCTTCGGCTTGAAAGCTTTTGATAGAGTACAGAATGTCAACTAGAGCGGGCTCCTTGTTTTGCTTGCCCAGCGGTCCCTTTGATTCAATGCTAGTGCTGATGATTGTCTGGTTCCCCCCAGAGAGATCCGCAGAGTTGTAGCGAATCATAAATGGAGGTGTGACGTTATAGTCCCATTTCAGCTCAGGGATGACTTCTTTATCTTAGGAATCATGTTCTTTTCTGTGGCGGTCTCTATCTTTCTTATTTAGTAGTTTTTTAGAGAGAAGCTGTTGCTTCTGTAAATCCAAATTAGAGCTTTTATACCAATTGTCTCCCTCCTCCTCGCTAAATAAGGAAATGCTCACGTCCGACATTACAGATTCATCAGTGAGAGAGTAATAAAGATCCAGATTATCCGGAGTACTCGGTAGGTCTTCTTGTTGCGCTTTACCTGTAGATTGAGACGGTTGTGCTGGGTCCGATCCATCATGATGAAGCGAGCCGGTTGTATGATGATCCTGGCCGGTATAGGGTGGGGGGTCCAAAGGTGGTACCAGGCCGATTACCTTCACGGGAGCATGAGATGTTAGCTCTGCCGCGGTTGGTACAGTACTGGTTGAGGCACCCCCTACCTGCTTGTTCTGTATAGTAGTGGCCCCCTCTCCAGTAAGGGTCCCGAAACTAGTGGTGATTAATGGCTGGCAACCGTCAGTCTCTTTGTCGGGACGCCCCGGGGCCTTTTTTAAGGTGGTATTGCTTGCAGAGATGTTTTCACCGGGGGGCCTTACAGTGAGATCCTTCTTTACCAACTTATCGCCGCCAGCCCTGCCTTTAAATTCCTGTGCGTCCTGCCTCAGCGCCTCCTGTTTCAGCGCGTCCTGCTTCTACTGTCGCGGAGGTGCAGAGACTGATCCTAGCTGTGCGGTAGTAATCGTATTGGCAGTGGCATTTCTGGGCTTAACAATGCGGCCCCCCTTACCGGACATACTTGGCTCTAGCTATGCGATGTGGATTTCGACTCGAACGGAGCTTCTCCTTTTCAGGATCTGCCTGCCTTTTGCGGGGCCGCCGCCGTTAGTCGATCTGCCGCTCTGCAGGACTGCGGAGCCTCTCCTCTTCAGCTTCAGTCTCTGCCTGCCCTTCGCGTTGCCTCTGTGGAATGATCCGCTGCTCGGCTGACCAGCATAGGGCTTGTTCAGACCTGCGCGCATCCAGGAGGTCAGAGCCCGACAGACGTCATCGAGGTGTGGGAACAGCAGAGGATGCTTGCAGTCGAGCAGAAGTGAACAGGTAAGTGAAAAGGATAACCGTTTCTCTTGCTGTGCGTCTTGCATGCCTCTTTTGGATTCCCTTATCAGGCTTGCCAAACTTTCATAGATAGTGTTAGCCGGACGCCATCTTGCCTCCCCAAACGTTCTATTTCCTTTGCGGAGTAGCCGGTTTCAAGGGCCCTCCCAAACCCATGATCTTCCTGGTGTTAAAATGCTGCACTGAAGGCTTGATGGTTGATCCTGGATGTGTCACTGATTCCTCTCTCGGCTATTGGGATTTAGCCTTTTGATATTTAAATCTGCTACAACAGTGTTTTGTTCATTAGTGATTTTGATCTTTTTGTTATACAATATTTTGTACCTCTCGTGTTTAATTTACTAATGTCAACACCTTTGATAAAATGATCTCGTTCTGCCATCTTGTGAAGGGGTCCGCTTTTTGGCAGTATCTACTAGATCGAGTCAAATCAGTGGGCTGGGTACTCTGCTTCCATTCTGAGGAGGAGTTTTACTTTTGGTCATGGGCCTGGGTTGCATATGTGTTAAAATCAGCATCCAGAAAGATGTCCTAGCTAAAGAAGAGAAGTCTGAGTATTATTGGGCAGAGCAGAACTGACGGCCCTGTGAAAAGCATAATTTGATTTTTAATGATCCTTGTCATGGAATGTAGGAGGAATGGGTAGTAGTTTAAACCCCTGTTATATAATTGATACCCCGTAGATATGGGTTAGTTTTTGGAAGGGGTAAGATATGTTCCGCCTAAGATTGGAGGCCAGCACATACCATTGAGCAGTAATCAGTCAATACAGTAATTGTGGATATTACACAGACTGTATGAAAAAGGGCTTTAGAAGCAATGCAATTTTAAATAAATGGAATTAACCTAAAGGTGGATGTAGCTAAAACAAAAATACACTCATATGCGAAAGGTAGTGTCCCATACATATGTAAGTTTGGCACAGCCAAAATGGAATTGGTAGATACTTATAACTATTTTTGCGTTTGGCAGAAAAGAAGAGCAGACCTAAAAAGTTGAGTGCAGATGGTAAAAATGAAAAGTCTACAATCGACCCTAAGTAAACTTGTTTAAATCTATATAGCCCCATCATGTTATTCATAAAGAATGTTTTTAAGGCAAAGTTGTTGGTACACACACTTTTATATGACGCATTGCCCTCTGTGAACAGTATCCACAAATATTTACATACGCTTTTAGCAATGTTCCTAAATACATCATTGGGATACCCAAAGCATGTTCCAAAAGTCAAGTAAAGTTGGAGCTGAATTACCTGTATGTTAGACACAGGATTTGTTAAATTTTGCTTTCTGTTACATAAAGCCAACCAAAATTCAATAAAAACATTTATTACGGAGGGATTTGTCAACAGACCCTACCTATGTAGAGAGATGGTTTGATTATGTAAATTGTACAGTAAACAAAGTGGATATTGGCTCAGAATGGTCAGAACAAAGCCCCCACATACAGTTTAAAGGTGCTATAAATCTCGTTCACAGGACCACTTGAAACCCTACTTAAGCAACAGCCATAAGCGTTTTCAGGATGAACCACAAAAAGTCGCTAAATTGACCTGTGCTAGACCCTCTGGAAGATTGTTATAAAAGCAGGCAGGCTTACCTTATGTGGAAAGTATTTATGCAGCACTTAAATAATAATAAAGAGAAACCACAACACAAGGAAAACCCCACACCAATTTAGAAGAATAAAGTACACTTTAATAAATAACTTGACACCAAAATGACAAAAATCCAATCAGTGGAACCAGAGATATGCAGTTTTAAAGGCTTTGTAAAAAAAAGAAGAGCTTAGAAACAAACCTCTGCAATTGCAGTTATCTGGTTGCTGGGTCAAACTCACAAGTTGCGGCCGACTGCAATGGAGCATGTGCCAGATGCAGCACTGAGATCAGTCCATTGTTAAAAGTACCTTGTGTCCTAGGTGTTGAGAAGGGAAGTCTTGTGTTAGACTGTGCTGTTCTGGCGTTATGAAGCCATTGACAGGAGATGCAGTGCAAGAGCTTGTTTCAAAATGCGAACCAGTCAGTTCTGGTAAAGCCGCCGAACAGGGCCTGCGATGCAGATGTCGGGGTGTGTCACATTGCACTGAGCTTGATGAAGCTGTTGGGGTTGAGAGGTCTTTGGTCGAGGTGTGTCGAGCAGGGCCATTGTCAGGGCTGAGATGCTTTGTGCTGGGTCGGTGCTTGCAAAGTCACTGAACAGAAGCTGCAGTGCATGGTCATGCAATGAGATACACCAAAATGCATTGCTGCAGAGAAACCTGTTGTGTCCCGGTAGCTTAGAGCAGCGACTGACACTTGGAGACACACTGGAGGTTCTGGAACCAAACAGACATGCTGGCTCCAGCAGGGTAGTCCACAGCAGCAGAAGAGTACTGGTGAAGCAGAGTAGTCCTTTGGCAGTAGAGCAGATTTCACACAGCGGAACAGTCCTTCTGTAGATTCTATAGGTCCATAGGTGATCTGTAGAGTGGCTCCACACTTTGAGTGGGAGAAGCTTCTGGAGATTCTTCTTACAGAGGTGCATGGAGTTTCCTTCCCACCTACCCTGGTCCCATTCTTTCTGGGGGCACAATAGGCTAGTGTGAAGTCCTTTTTGTGTGCGCTGTGCCAGTGCCTCGTTAGTACAAGTGTTGTATGTGACAGCTCCAGTCCCCCCCATTCTGCCAGAGATGGCCCATCCTGCCAACACCCAGACCCTCTATCCCGACACTGTCTGGGAGGAATACAAAAAAGATAACTGCCAAATACACCTAGTCATGTGACCCAGGAAACAAGCTGCAGGCACCAAATGGTTGGGACAAGAAACTTCTAACTTTCTAAAAGTGGCATTTTGCTGTTAAAAAAAAGAAAACGTGTTCTCTCCATTCAGACAACCTAAAAAGATGTTCATAAACCAAAGCTAAGTGAGTGCCAGCAACAGAGACTGCATGAGTTGAAGAGACAGCTGCCTCTTCTAAAAAAGAAGCTGAGTGAGCAGTTGAAACTGTTTAAACTGAGGGAGCTAACAGTCTTCAGGCTGAAACTTGAGATACAGAGGATGAAGGCGCAGCACCTTCAGCTCACAAAGCAGATGAAAGAGGAAGCTAAGAATTTTGCCAGTGGAGCAGCAGAAGGATAAGGAAATGATACAACTGAAGAGGAAGATCTTGTACCTGCTGAGCCAGTTGCAACAAAAGGCACCACCAATGCCTGGTCCTCAATCAGCTGTCCTGTTGAAAAGGTAGAACCAGCTGCTGGAGCAGTTAAAGCTGCATGTGATTGATTATGCGTGTGTATAGATTTGTGTGACTGTTGCAATTCTCTTTGGTCTAAGGTTGTACAGTTACATCCTACAGCTCGTCTCATCTGAAAAAAAGCTCATAATGTATATGTAGTCCTGATATTATGGCATGAAACATACTAGCAGTATGCAAATCTCCTTGATTGCCAGCTCACAGCAGCAACGGATCTTCAAGAACATTCTAACAAGTATAAAGTCCCCCCTCATGCAACCTTCTCCCTTCTTTGTTGCTGCTGCTCACAACATAAGTACTATCTCTCTTTTTTCCCTTTATTATTGTATTTGATTCAATTATTTATACCTTATCCCTCTCACCCATCCCGTGTGGGAAACGTATTTCATGGTCTCCTGTTATTGATTAAATATTAATTTACTTTACAAAAAAACCAATGGATGCCTTTGTTTTAGCACAAAGTACCTTAGATGTTTCAAAAATCAAAGACGGTGCAAGGTGTAGGGGTAGTGAGGTGCCAGAAAAGCAAAGCAATGTGTCTGTTTCTTACTACGCAGGGGAGGTGATGCGTCAGTTCCTTACTGACAGGAGAGATAATGCATCAGTTCCTTACTTCTAGGCATGGGAGGTGATGTGTTGGTGCCTTTCTTACTTACAGGGGAGGTGGCGTGTTCAGGTCCTTACTGGCAGGGGAGGTGATGCATTGATTTCCGGATACGCCACCTTTGTTCCTTACTGTTGTACGGTGTAGATGAAAAATTGGCGTCAAAGGGCAATGCGATGCAGAAAGCAAAGTCCAGTCCTTTTACTACACTCCCAGGAAAGAAGCAGCAAACAGCAGGCCAGCACAACAATGCAACAGACAGAGTGGCAGTCCCCCCTACAGGATCCAGCTCTTCTTCCTGGCAGAAAGTCCTCAGTCCAGAAGTGTTCTGATTTTGGGGTTTTAGAGGTCCAATACTTATACCCCGTTTTGTCTTTGAAGTAGGCAGACTTTAAAGGAAAGTCTTTGTAGTGCGCAAGACAGTGGCTTTCCCTGACCTGGCTCCAGGCACACTACGGGGGGGGGGGGGGTGGTGGTCACAGCTTTGTGAAAGGACAGGCACAGCCCTATTCCAGTGACAACTCCTCTCACCACCCTGGCTCAGGAAGGCGCACCAGCCTTGTCATGGCCCATCAGGATATGCAAGGCACACCTAATCTCTCTTTGTGTGAATGTCTAAAGTGAATGTACACAAGCTGAACCGTTTGCCTCTGCCTACAGACAGTCAGAGACAAAAATGGTTAAGCAAAAAAATTCCCAATCTCTAAAAGTGTCATTTTCAAACATGCAATTTAAAAAACCAACTTCGCCAAAAGATATGTTTTTAAATTATGAGTTCTGAGATCCCAAACTCAAAATCCTTATCTGCTCCCAATGGGAAATTACACTTAAAAGATATTTCAAGGCAAATCCTATTTTACCTTATGGGAGAGGAATTCCTTCCAAAAGGGAAAATTTGAAATACCAGTATTTCTCTATTAGCACATGTAAAGCACACCAGAACATGTCCTACTTTTTAAATAGACTTCACCCTGCCCACGGGGCTGCCTTGGGCCTATCTTAGGGGTGACGTACATGTAGTAAAAGTGAAGGTTTGGGCCAGACAAGTGGGTTTACTTGCCAAGTCGAAATGGCAGTTTAAAACTTCTCTCTAAGACACTGCAGCGGTTGGTCTGAGACATGTTTGCAGGGCTACTCATGTGGGTGTCACAATCAGTGCTGCAGGCCCACTTGTAGCATTTGATACATACATTTAGACAGAGAGCATATGGACTTTAGCCCTGGTTGACAGTGGTAAAGTGCCCAGAGTCTTAAGGGCAAATAAACTGGTCATAAACATAGGAGGAAGAAGAAATCAAATATGGGGTTAACCCTGCAAAAGGGGGCAGATCCAACACTGTAGATAGCCATTTGTCTTTGTGTATACTTACCAGACACCCACACACAATAGAGAGCTTAGGTCACCTGGATGGGCCATAATTGGTAGAATGGGGGGACTGAGCTGAATATAGCCTCACTTATGCTGGAATATATTGTACTCTGCCTTTATCCAAAGGGATAGCATACCTCTTGTAGATGTCTGGAGCCAGAGCAGTGGAGGCAGGAAATGTGAGCACTTCAAAGGGAATCCTCTAGATGTTTCTCCCACTTCAAAGAAGGCACCAGGCATAAATATTGGACCTTAGACACCAACTCTTCAGAGCACTTCTGTACCTGTGGAAGACACTGCCAGGAAGAATTACTACAGTGCTGCTGAAAGGACTACCATTCTGCTGGACTGCTGTCCTCCTGTGCTGACCTGTAGCCCCCTTGCCTGGGTGAGAAGGACTAAACCTGCAACCTGTACCCAGGACCACCAAAGTGACTCCAAGGAATAGTCTTTTGTAACCAGCACCTGAGCTCTGCAAATGTGAGTATTACCCTTCCAAGTGGTGTCACCCCAGTTCTGGACCCTTGCAAGTGGACCTGAATGTGCTCTGCCAGTCCATCTGTGGGCCCAGCAGAATTGATGCATCTCCTATTCTGTACAGCACAACCTCAATAGTAACTAACACATTGCCTCTGCTGCATAGATTTTACAGTTGTGAAGACCACACAGAGCAAACCTTGGCCTTGAATTGCAAGTACTGAACTCTGCTCAAATGCGATGCTTTTATTATCTTAAACATCCGTTCCCCGCTCGTGCTCACACCACTTATCTTGAAACTCATGTACGGGAGGGGCGTGCTACTCCCCTCGCGTTTCGAGATTTCAAAGCATTTAACCAATTCTTTTCTGTTCCCCTCCCCACCAGAAAATTATTCTCATCTTTCCTATGTCCCAGACCCACAGAGGGATCCCTATACAACATCGAAGTGAAAGTAGATTGCATTTTGTTATTCAGTCTTGTGCGCTTTTCTCCCCTCGCGCTTCGAGAATCCCGAAAATAAATTAAGCGCAAATGAGTTTATCTCGGAACACCCCGTTAACCTTACTTGTTAAGTTTGTTGAAAGCAGGCAGGACTTTACGCTTCTCCTCTTGCGCTTTGAGACTTCTAAACCTTAACCTTTGCACTAATGAGATTATTTCCCGAATACCCCAGCAATATTCTCTCACTGCTTGGTGAGATTGTTTAAACCTTGCTGGGCTCTGCCTTGTACTGTGCCCTTCCATTTTTGAGCTGATATACCCCGGCTTTTAATTGTCAGCAACTTCATTGACCCTAACTGATAGTACTTGGTAAGATTTTTTCCTTTTTTTAAAACATATATGCACATGCACTTTGAATGTTTGCACAGACCATCTCTAACAGGTTTTCCAAGTAACTGTGTATATTCCTAGTCATGGGTCATTACCTCAGGGCGTTTCTCATGCTTTTGACAGCATCTTGATGTTCTAGCTTGACAAGACACCATTTCCAATGTGCGCCATGACTGAATTGTACCTGCTCCCCAATTTTGTGGGTGTGATCCAGCGGCCTATAGAAAATATATCATAAACAACGCTACCCAACTTCATAACCTATAAACAAAATTTTATACTAAATATGGACCCATTTATAAACCTGACATATTTTGGGCCTACTGAATCAGGTGGTCAGATTAAATCTATATACACATTATCTACAAACTATATACATTTTATACATCTGCGAAAGGAATATTGTCATTAGAATAAAACTTAACCATTTAGATGACCACCATTGGCGACGTGATCTAGCTAATAGTAACCTACACTCCTGAATAACCAAGACCAGCTTGTTTGTCAAAAGTAAGATTTTATTTACTAAATTATGGTATATAAGTTGATAGTTTTATAAATGAATTTTATTTGCAATAAAGCAAGCATGATTGTAAAGAAATATGAGAAAAATACAATTTAAGCAAGTGAATCAAAATCAAAGTGAATATTTAAAGTTTAGCATTTCTAAAACCTAATTCCCTAACTGAGCTAAATAGATAGAAATTAAAGAAAAGTTCTTTGAGGATTCTTACGTGCTCCACGCAAAGTCCGTCAGCACATCACCCTCATCGGAAAGTCAGAAAGCAGCAGCCAGCCCATCCCTAGGGGCATGACTTTTTATACCTTTCTACGCTAACTAAACTACGCAAAGGAAAGTTTTCAGAAATCTTCGACGTCCCATTGGCTGAGAGTGACAAGTGACATGTCACCCACTTTTCAAAACTTCCATTAAGTCATATTTCTTAGAGACCATTGTCCCTTCCGAGTGCAACCAGGAGCTTCCTTGTATTGCAACAATTGTATAAAGTCATTCTCGCAGCGTCCATTGACTTTCAATTGACTTCCGCGGATGCCAAGTTAAGGACTGACAAAATGTTCTTTTTCGACCTTGGCCATGTCCGACAGAATGACGATAGCACGTTAGTTTTTGCTTTGTGAACGCAGCTTTTGACGAATAATTTATTTCAGAATGGGCGTCTCAGCACTTTTGCAGAAGTAAAATTCAGCATATTGTAGTTCAGGCAGACAAGGCCCAAAAGCAGACAACTTATGATTTCTAATATAAAACAAACACAAGAAAAGTATTAATGTAAGAAATAATGTAGATTCTGTATCCACCCCAAGATTTACTAATTAATTAACCCACCCGATTAATCAAAATGTTACCTAGCCAAAGCAAACAAATAAAGCAGCGTTTATATCTACCAGTCTCCGTTATTCCATGAGACTCATATGCATCTAGAATAGTAGAAATGACATCACACAGACAAGGAAAAGCAAAACAAGCACATGCTTCTCTTAAGTTTGCAGCAGTTAGTAATGACAAAAACGAAAACAATAAATTATTTTATTATTTTGCACGAACAAAAAGATGCAACAATTATGCACGTTTATGAGCACACATGTTAGTCCCCCCATGTGTAAAGTTTAATCTAAGTTGTATTAGCACGACATATCACAAATCATTAATATTATTATTCATGTTATGGAAATGTGACTTCACGAGATTAAACAAAATTTTGTTTTCTATCTCGCTCCATCAACTCCCTCATCTGGTGATTAACAAATCACCACACCAGCACTCAAAATTTTTGATAATTTAAAATTTTAAGAAATCGATTCAAATTCATTTGTATCAGTAAACCTAAAAGTCTGTTTCTGCATAATCTTTGGAATTAGCATAACGCTCTCTATGTAACTCCTGTAATTCGATCTCCCTTTCTTCTTCTTTTCTGAGTTTATAGATTCTTTTCTTTTCTTTCAACTGTTTCTTTCTTTTATGTAA
The DNA here is from genome assembly GCF_964261635.1 of Lissotriton helveticus. Lineage (NCBI taxonomy): Eukaryota > Metazoa > Chordata > Amphibia > Caudata > Salamandridae > Lissotriton > Lissotriton helveticus. The sequence continues at coordinate 1,627,927,667 of NC_136063.1, read as the reverse complement.
CAAACAACCTATTTTGGTCAAAATAAAAATGAATACTATTATAATCAAAGGTGCCAGAATCTTGCCAAGAATTGAACTTCCGATATTATGAAACCAGTTTTTAATTGCTTGAAACCTTTTTGAAAGTTTCCCTGTAAAATCATCTTCTTCTAAAGGAATTATCTCTGAATGCATTTGTGTAATATTCTTAATATACATTTCAATATTCTTACTTTCATCAGGTATATATGTACAACAATGTTGTACATGTAAAATGCCACAGACTCCTCCCTCTTTTGCTAGGAGTATGTCTAAAGCAAGGCGATCTTGAATTACCATAGATCTAATTGCAATAACTTCAACATTCACTAATTGAAACCCATCAGCTGTGTCAGTCGATAATCTATCAACTAGGGTGGACAATTTTCTGATTCTCCCTGCATTTAGGGTTATACCAACAAAAGGTATTACAGCTTGAAAAATATCTCCCAGAACTTCAGTAAAAGTTTCTCTTTTAACTCTATTTACATAATTATGAATTTTAAACAATCCTTCTGAATCTCTGTCAACATGAAACACTTTAGGAAAAACAATTCCCACATAACAAGTTCCATACCAGTGGTCTGGAAGGTTGTAGTAGGCTTTGTCACCACAAACAAAATAAATCCCAGGAAAGATAGGATCTTTTCCACCTTTAAATCCCCAACCTCCCAAAATCTGATAAGTATCTTCACAGTTACTTGCACCTACAAAATAATTATCAAAAAGTGTATTATCTCTTCTAATGCAAAGTTTTCCACTAACTGGTTTGTCTATGTGAATTGCAATATTTTCAAGCATTTTGCTATTTAATTTCTCATCCTCTTTCTGCCAGAAACCTGACTTAGTCTGCTTGACTAATTCATTCCTCTTATAAATTGCTCTTCTCTCCTCAACCATGTTCAAAAATTTCTTTCCTTCAGCACTTAATTTACATGTTAGATTATTCTTGTAAGCATACTCGTAAGTGAGTTCATTAGTAACAAGGAAAAATTCTCTCATTTGTTTTGCTTTCTTATGCCTATTTAAAGTATTATCAATCTTAATATTTGCAAAAATTTCATCATAATTTGAATAGTAATATTCTAAACGTCCAGTTTGATAAAATAAACTAGTTAATACACTACATGTTACAGCATAAGTGAGAGGAAGCATATTATACGTTACTCCCTCAGAAACAGAAGCAGGTAACTTAACGCAGACGTAGCAGTCTTTTGTATCCATTACCTTAACATATTCACTCAATAGCTTTGTGAATGTATTACTTGAAAAATCACCAATTGATTTATCTTGATGAATGTTAGGCTGATGATCAATAACTTTTGCAGACGCACTATGTTTAGTTTGGCTAACCAGAGCTTTGCTTGTTAAGTTAACTTTGTGTAATTCTCTATTCATCTCCAAAGGGATAATTACAGCTAGAACCAACCAGAGCAGAACTAAAATGAGCAGACACACCAGAGTCATCTTACAGCATCTTTTAAAAACAGAACACTTTGAAGTGCTCTCCTTAACATAAGGCATTCTTGGTTAATTTTAGCTTAAAAATAAAATAAAAATAAATTTTAAAATTCTAAATTTATATTTACACCCCCCTTTTAAAATAATTTTTTTTTTTTTTTTTTTTTTTAAAACCCTAAACAAGATTTCTTCGACCTTATGTCATACATAAGTTTTCTTCAACTAAACAGTTTTTCTTCGACCTTGTGTCAACTAACAAATTTTCTTCAGCCTTTTGCCAATTTAATATTTTTGTACCTCAATCATTGTCACTAATTTCTTGGATTTCGTTTTCTTCTTCACTACTATCATATATGTCAATAACAGGTGGAATTACTAAGTAAGTCCACTCAGGAGACTTGTATTTTTGGTTTGGTCTTATTATTCTCTTCCCTTTTCTCGATATCACTTCAATTTTTCTTCCAACTCCAACTTCTTTTCCAGGACTCTTTTGACTACTGATTTCTTCAACTTGTTCTTTTGGCTTTTTGATCAATCTGACTCTCAATCTTCCACCTGGCCAGTAGTCTGCTTTTCTCACGTACTTCTTCTTTGGTTCAGAATTATTTGATTCTGACTTCCAAGTCCTTTTCTTTCTGTTTTCACTTTCACCTTCCACGTCACTTTCTTCAATTTCGTAGTCTGAAATTTCAATTGACTCAGGAACTTCTCTATTCGGCAATTTCACTCCTTCAGGAACTTCACTTTGTCTTCCATCACTGGTACTTGGTAATTCGTTCTCCTCCTCTTCCTCAATTACCCCCAACTTCCCAGATTTCGGATTTTTGTTCCTTACTTCAGAGTTTGTTCTCTGCCTTTCGATACTCTCCTGGTCTGAAACTTCTTTTTGTTCAGCTTCTTTGTCTTCAATGGAGACAACCGAATCTTCAGTTATCTTTCCTTTTAACAGATTCTCTTCACCTTCAGAATCTATTTCAATTATTTCCAAGTCTTTTCTTGTCAAATTTCCATTCACTGGCACAGTTTCCAGATGTCGACTTTCTTGTCGATCTTCAGAATCTGGATTTATTTCACCTTCTGTTTCGCCTTCTGCTTCAGAATCAGAATCATCTGTGGTATCACTTTCAACGTCAGAACTCTCAGGAGTTGGTACTGGAATAGTATGACTAGGATGAATCCAACGTTTCAATCCTCTGCACTTTACAGCATTAGTAGTGATCAAAATTATCTGCCTAGGTTTCTGCCATCTAGGAGCTAGACAATTCCTTCTCCGATGTACTTTCGTTCTGACCCAATCGCCAGGTCTCAGATCATGTGTCAAAACTTTTTCATCTGACTGAGCTTCAGTTCCCACCTGATTAGACACAGAAGTTACCATATCAGATAACCTTTTACAGTAATCCAAAATTGCACTGTCATTTATGCTCAACAGTTTACCTACAGGTACAAAAGCTTGCCTCATAACTCTTCCCATTAAAATTTCATGAGGACTCAAACCTGTCTTTTTATCTGGTGTACTTCTTAATGACATTAAAACAAGTGGAAGAGCATCAGTCCATTTTATACCTGTTTCAAGACACATTTTTCCAATTCTGTTTTTAATTGTTCCATTTATTTGTTCAAATACTCCTGATGCCTCTGGTCTGTATGCACAGTGTATTTTCTGCTCAATACTCAAAGCTTCGCAAATTAACTTCATCAGTTTGTTATCAAAATGGCTTCCTCCATCACTCTCAATAGTGACTGGAAAACCGTACCTTGGGATGATTTCTCTGAGCATTAGTTTTGCCACTGTAATTGAATCACAATGTCGTGTAGGGAAAGCCTCTACCCATCTTGAAAATAAGCACACAATTACAAGCACATATTTCAAACAATTGTGTAATGGCATTTCGATGAAATCCATTTGTAACCTGGTAAAGGGACCACCTTCTCGACCAATTATTCCTGTCCCCACCACTGATTTTCTGTTTGGATTCATTTGTTGGCATGACAAACACCTTTGACAAAAAGATTCAGCGATAGTTCTAAACTTGGTATTGAACCATGTTTCTCTGAAAAGTCTAACCATAGAATCTCTTCCGAGATGTGCTGGACCATGATATAATCTGGCCATATCAGCAATCAAACAATTTGGTAAGACTACTCTGCCATCTTTGTAAACCCACACTCCATCTTCTTCACGTGGTCTACAATCTGATCTTAACCACAAGTCTTTTTCTTCATCTTCTGCTTCATTTTGTAAATCTCTAATCTCATGCCATGTTTCTACAACAGTTGTTAGCATTAATGAATTTGAATCAGTTTCTTTACTCCTCTCCCGATTGTATGAATAATTTTTTCTTGCGCAGTATTTAGCTGTTTCATCTGCGAAGGCATTTCCCTTGGAAATATAATCAGTTCCTCTAGTGTGCGCTGCACACTTAACAATGGCGATTTCTTTTGGCAATTGTATTGCTTCGATTAATCTCCTAATGAAAACTGCATTTTTAATTGGTGATCCTGCTGATGTCATGTATCCTCTCTGTGACCAGAGTTGTCCATAATCATGCACAACTCCGTATCCATATTGACTATCAGTAATGATGGTAACTCTTATATCCTTTGATATTTCACATGCACGAATTAAAGCAATCAATTCAGCCACTTGTGCTGAACGAACTCCTTCAAGACATGATGCTTCTTCAACATCTACGACTGTACAAACTGAATATGAAGCTTTCAAGACACCTCCTTCGGATCTTAAGCATGAGCCATCTACAAAGTAGACAAAATCCGATTCAGACAAAGGTCTGTCTTTGATGTCTTTTCTTGGTTTAGTGCAGAATTCCATGACATCTAAACATTCATGTTCTATTTCAATGTCATCAACAATTTCAGAATCAGGCAATAATGTAGAAGGATTCAGATTTAAACATCTTGAAATCGAAACATTATCTGCTCCTAGTATGATTTTCTCATACTTTGTCAATCTGCTACTTGTTAAATGTTGAGTCTTACCTCTTGTCAGTAATATTTCAACTGAATGAGGCACAAAAACTTTCACTGGAAATCCCATTATGATCCCCTCACTTTGTTCTAGGCTGATACTTGTAGCTGCAACTGCTTTCAAACAACCTGGTAATGCTTTTGCAATTGGATCAAGAACTGCAGAAAAGTATGCAATAGGTTTCTTTAAATTTCCATGTCTCTGAATTAACACAGATAATGCACATCCTTCTCTCTCACTGCAATACAGTTCAAAATCTTTCTCATAATTTGGCATACCTAAAGCAGGAGCTTGGCATAAGCTCTTTTTCAGGTTCTCAAAAGAATCCATCTCAGCATCATTGAGAATAATTGGATCTTTTACATCTGACTTTGTCAGTCTTTGTAGTGGTTTTGCAATTACTGAAAATCCACTTATCCATTGTCGACAGTAACCAACCATTCCCAAGAACATTCTGACCTGTCTTTGTGTTCTTGGTGGTAACATTGCTTGAATCATTTTTATTCTTTCTATTGTTACTTGTCTTTTTCCCTTTGCAATTCTGTGACCAAGATATTTTACTTCTTGTTTGCAAAACTGTAGTTTTGCTGGGGACACTTTATGTCCTTCTTCTGCAAGGCGATTTAACAGAATTATTGTGTCTGTTACACAATTTTCTCTTGTCTTTGCAGCTATTAACAAATCATCAATATACTGCACTAGCGTAGACCTACCAGGTAAGTCTAGGTCTTCTAATGATCTTTTTAACAATTCGTTAAAAATTGAAGGACTTTCTGTATAGCCCTGAGGGATTCTTGACCATCCGAGGGTCTTACCTTGGAATCTGAAAGCAAATATTTCATAACTGTCTGGATGTAAGGGAACAGTAAAGAATGCATTACAAAGGTCAATGACTGTATACCATTCAGCATCATGTGGAATCTGAAATAGAATTACTGCTGGATTTGGAACCACAGGACAACATGGAACGACAATTTGATTAACTTTTCTCAAATCTTGTACGATTCTAAATGTTCCGTTAGACTTTTTAACTCCCATAATTGGTGAATTACAAGAGCTACTCTCCATTTCCTTTAATACACCTTGCTTGATTAATTTTTCAATTATAGGTGTAATACCTTCAATTGTTTCTGTTTTCATTTTATATTGTGGAGTGTTTGGAAATTCTATTCCCTGTTTCAATGTAATTTTTACTGGATCTACGTTTTTCATTAGACCCATCTCATTTCCAGTAAAATCCCATATTTCAGATTTCACTGTTTCTTTGAGTTCTTCAGGTAAATCTTTTTCTTCAAATGCAGGAAACAATTTTGTTTCTTCTGCTTCCATCATCATCATTGTCATTCTGTATAAACCATCTTCCTCCATTGTTTGTAACTCAACTCCATCAGGAGAACAATATATTCTACAATTTATTTTACATAGGATGTCTCTGCCCAATAGATTTACTGGACTACTATTACAAACCACAAATCTGTGTTTGTCTCTGTAATTTCCAATTTCAACTGGTACTGGATCAGTTAAGTCAGTTTTAATTTGCTGATTACTTACTCCGACAACTTGGATGGTATCCCCAGAGAGAGGTAGGTTTTCAATTTCCACTGATCTAACAGTAGAACGGGTAGCACCAGTGTCCACTAGAAAAGTGATGTCTACATCATTAACTTTCCCGTTTACAAAAGGACCAGACTGGTCAACCTCAAGAGTGGCTCCAACAACACACTCTTCCTCCTCTCTCGGGCACCGTCAACAATAATCATCAGAATCGCTGTCTTGACTTTCTGCTAATAAAAATTGTTGTGAAGCATTTTGCATTTGAACCCTTTGCTGCTTTTGCTGTTTTTGTGGTTTTATTACCTGTTCACTTCCCTGAAATCCCACGTTTGGATTATATTTTTGAACTCCCCCACAATTCGGAAAAGGTGGTTGTGGCAATTGGTCTTGACGATTATTCACCTGTTGTTGTTGCTGTTGCTGTAACTGTCGCTGAATATTAAATTCGTTTAACCCCTGTTGCATCTGTAGCTGTCGCTGCAGGTCAACACCATTCTGCATCTGTGGATTCAATAAGGGATTCTTTAAGTTTTTAGGAGGATGAGGACACTCGTCTCTCCAATGTCCAATTTCGCCACAATTAAAACAAGGTAATCTTTGTTTCAACTCCTCAATCTTTGGGCTAAATTTCTTTGGGAAATTATTACTTTTAAACTTTCCTTGTATCTGGTTTGTATTTCCAGTTTGAACAAAATTAGTGTTCTTATTTCCCATGCTGGCAATCTGTTGCTCAGCCACCTTTACCTGAGCCCACATGGCTTTCTCCTTCAGCTTCTTCTGTTTTACTTCTATTTCATCGCTACAATACTTTGCTTTTCTTAGAATATCATCTACAGATAGTGATTGCCATCCGACAATACTATTTCTGATCATTTCTCCAATTTCAGGTTTTAGTCCATAAACAAATCTATAGACAAAATGGCTCATGTCTTTTTCATCTAATTTTTCATAACCACTGTATTGTTTAAAAATTAACAGTAATCTTTCATAAAAAGAATGAACTGATTCTTTTGTTTCCTGTTCTGTTCTTTCTATTTTAACCCAATCGACTTCTTTGGGTGGAATTTTGTTTTTCATCCAAACAATTACTTTCTCATAGAAATCCATTACAAGTGGATTTGGAGCACCTGTTTCTTTAATTCGCTCAGGTTCTGTTTTTGGCCAACTAATCGATATTTTGCATTCTGTCCAAAGATCAGATGGAACGACAATATCAAAAAATCCATCTAAATCAATCCACAGAACTTTTGACACTTTAATAAATCTATCGACTTGCCTGTACCACTCAACTGGTTTTTCCCTCAATTTTGGAAAGTCATTTGTAAATAACAGAATGTCCTGTCTCGACCAAGGGACATGAACATATCCTCCACCTGCAATTTCTCTCATTGGAAATTGTTTTGACAATTTTTCCAATCTTTCATCTTCCTTCTTTTTCGTCCATTTTACTCTCCATTTATTTAGTTCTCCTAGCTTTTTGATATAGACAATCAAATCTTTAATATGAACTATTCTTCCCATTGAGTTTAAACTCTCAATGTCACTTTCTGAAAAGTCTAATCTGTAATGCTTTGCAAAATTCTTTTGTTTGCTCACATCAATTTCAAGTTCTGCTGCTAGATCCTCTAGTTGATCATATTTGTTTTTCGTTTTCCACTGTATGCTTTTACAAATGAACAGTAGTTCATCATCTCGATAGTAATTTAAACTATCTGGACCAATTGTTCCAATTATTAATTCTTCGATATTCGCTTTTAATTTGGCCACATCAAGTTTTGGTGTGGTTACCCTGACTTCAGGACTCCCTATATCTGATATAGCACCCATTGGTGTTTTTGGAGATAAATCCTCATTAAAGGTTAAATCAGGCATTCTCGATTTAGAAGAGTTTATTTCAGATAAGTCTGAATAAAATTTTTCAGCAGCCTTTTGAATTTCTGTATTTAAAGGAATAGTTAATCCAGTTTTGTTTGTTTCCTTTTGGTCAAATACGGGTTGAACAGGACCAATTGTTACTGGAACTGTCACAGCTTCCATGCCTTTTGTCATTCTTTTTATTAATTCTTCTTTTGATCTTATATATTCATTATAATCAACATCTTCAACATTTCTTGCCTCTCTTGTATAATCTTTTGGAGGTTCTCTTGCTCTTGGAGCCATTGTAAAATGTCTACCTTCATTTCGAGCATTCTCGAATTCTGGTCTTCTAGGAGTTTCAATGATTTCACAATTATTAGGATAAAGTTTAGGAGCTTCATTAATTGGAGGTGCACTCGGTGAAGATTCAGTAGAAACCACCGGAGTAGACCATGATCTAGGAGGTCTCAAAGGCTGATTCTTTCTAGCAGTTGTATATATTTCTTCCATTACTGCATCCTCAGATTCACTTTCCATAGATTTCCCTGTAGGAGTACCCATTACCATTTCATGAATTAAATACAATCCTTCACTCATGTTTCCCTGTCTCCACATTCGCAATCTATCTTCATGAGTTTCTCTTCTCCAAGGTGGATTTTTAGAAGGTCTTTTAATTCCACTAGCTTCTCTTTGTAATTGATACATCTCGTCTTCCCACTCAACTAAAGCTTCAAATTGAGTTGGTCTCGGTTTCGGAACAAGAGCATTCATTTTCTCTCGTAAATTTCTTAAAACTTTTACATTAAATGAACCATCATCAGGCCAAGTTAAAACACTGTCGTTCTTAGTATAGCGTTTCCAACTATCGAACCATAAGACAGTATGATATCCATATTCACCTTCCATATACGCTGCAGGTGTTTTATACTTATGAAGTAGTTTACCACCTCGCGTTTCGATTTTCTTGTCGGGTGAAAATAAATTCTTAAACTTCTGAAGTAATGTTGGCTTTTTCTCAACATGTTTAAAATGATAACTCATTTTTAAGAGTTAAAACTAATTCACAAAATCGTTCGTAAAATATTTCCAGGATGTTCCGAAAAACAACCAATCCGTGCGCGAAACACACCAACAAGCCAATGACAGTTGAGCTACGTCACTTTTCTGCTCAACCAATAAATTTGGAGTTTTTCCGAAAGACCAATCAGCTCACAAGTCGTCAGAGACTCAAGAGCCAATCAGAATATAGCTTGTGACGTAGGTCGCCCAATCCCAGCGCGGCTCTGTGACGTACACAGCAGCTGCGGTTTCTCGTTTCTCACTCCTGGTGCTTACCCCTCCTTCACAAAATCTTTTCACAGCGCCATTTTAAGAACACTTTTCAGTGTAAATTAATTCTTAACAATGACTATAAAGACAACATCTGTTCGTTTCACTATTTAGGATAGTTTACATACATTCAAGTATCCACACTTCGGAATAGACGGCGCTATTCACACTAAGGATAATATTCAATTGTCAGTAGAGTAACCCTTACCCCACCCTTCTAACACGTATAATTATGAACTCGCTTTGCTCTGAACCCACCGCGAAGTGAAAGTTCTAAGAGTTCCACTTGAACATAAAATACAATTCAAACTCGCACTTTCACACTGAAATTTCCCTAATTTCAAACACACATGAAATCCGTACAGGACTCTCACCTGTTTATAGAGATCATGCACCGTTAGCAAAATAACGACGTTATCCGTACAGGACTCTCACCTGTTTATAGATATGAAACATGTACCCGTACAGGACTCTAACCTGTTTATAGATAATCATGCACCGACGCTAATTTACCCTTCACTCAAGCTCGGATATAACTAATACTCTCATTACAGTGAGTTTTATGGAAGGCGCTTTGTCCCTATTCTCATGCTGCTCTAATTTCTTAGAAAACCCTCACTATACAAAATTCACACCTAACCCTAAAACTGTGCTGCTCGGCGACAACACTATGGTACACGGCGATACCTCTTGTGATACTCGGCGATATCACTACAAACAGAACAGATGGCTTGCGTGACTAATTTCTCGCCACACAATCTATACCGGTATAGCTTACAGATAGCACGAAAAACGAACTCAACATGTGTTAAAACATCGATCCTATTTTCATACCATAACGTTTTAGTAACCCTTAGCAACCACCATATTACCTTGGTTACTCTTAGCAACCATCAATTTCTGCTACCAGAGAATTGATCCAGCGGCCTATAGAAAATATATCATAAACAACGCTACCCAACTTCATAACCTATAAACAAAATTTTATACTAAATATGGACCCATTTATAAACCTGACATATTTTGGGCCTACTGAATCAGGTGGTCAGATTAAATCTATATACACATTATCTACAAACTATATACATTTTATACATCTGCGAAAGGAATATTGTCATTAGAATAAAACTTAACCATTTAGATGACCACCATTGGCGACGTGATCTAGCTAATAGTAACCTACACTCCTGAATAACCAAGACCAGCTTGTTTGTCAAAAGTAAGATTTTATTTACTAAATTATGGTATATAAGTTGATAGTTTTATAAATGAATTTTATTTGCAATAAAGCAAGCATGATTGTAAAGAAATATGAGAAAAATACAATTTAAGCAAGTGAATCAAAATCAAAGTGAATATTTAAAGTTTAGCATTTCTAAAACCTAATTCCCTAACTGAGCTAAATAGATAGAAATTAAAGAAAAGTTCTTTGAGGATTCTTACGTGCTCCACGCAAAGTCCGTCAGCACATCACCCTCATCGGAAAGTCAGAAAGCAGCAGCCAGCCCATCCCTAGGGGCATGACTTTTTATACCTTTCTACGCTAACTAAACTACGCAAAGGAAAGTTTTCAGAAATCTTCGACGTCCCATTGGCTGAGAGTGACAAGTGACATGTCACCCACTTTTCAAAACTTCCATTAAGTCATATTTCTTAGAGACCATTGTCCCTTCCGAGTGCAACCAGGAGCTTCCTTGTATTGCAACAATTGTATAAAGTCATTCTCGCAGCGTCCATTGACTTTCAATTGACTTCCGCGGATGCCAAGTTAAGGACTGACAAAATGTTCTTTTTCGACCTTGGCCATGTCCGACAGAATGACGATAGCACGTTAGTTTTTGCTTTGTGAACGCAGCTTTTGACGAATAATTTATTTCAGAATGGGCGTCTCAGCACTTTTGCAGAAGTAAAATTCAGCATATTGTAGTTCAGGCAGACAAGGCCCAAAAGCAGACAACTTATGATTTCTAATATAAAACAAACACAAGAAAAGTATTAATGTAAGAAATAATGTAGATTCTGTATCCACCCCAAGATTTACTAATTAATTAACCCACCCGATTAATCAAAATGTTACCTAGCCAAAGCAAACAAATAAAGCAGCGTTTATATCTACCAGTCTCCGTTATTCCATGAGACTCATATGCATCTAGAATAGTAGAAATGACATCACACAGACAAGGAAAAGCAAAACAAGCACATGCTTCTCTTAAGTTTGCAGCAGTTAGTAATGACAAAAACGAAAACAATAAATTATTTTATTATTTTGCACGAACAAAAAGATGCAACAATTATGCACGTTTATGAGCACACATGTTAGTCCCCCCATGTGTAAAGTTTAATCTAAGTTGTATTAGCACGACATATCACAAATCATTAATATTATTATTCATGTTATGGAAATGTGACTTCACGAGATTAAACAAAATTTTGTTTTCTATCTCGCTCCATCAGGTGTACCTCTCTCCTGTGACAGTGATGTATAGAAATAGTGACCTCATGATACTGTTGCCATGTGTCTGAACCGATGTTTCTTTAGACCTGAGTTATACAGAATTGTGCCTGTTTAATAACCCTTATGTGGTGTCTCTCTCAGACAACAGTAATGTATAAATACAGTGCTTCTTATTACGTTTTTGCCATATGTTTGAACGTATGGGTCATCAGACCTGAATATTACCTGTATTTTTTCCAAATGTACCATTTATGCCGTCCTAATTTCTCTTCTACTTTTTCTATTTTCCCTTACACTTTATCTATTTTCTCAACTTTCTTCTTTTTCCTATGCCATCTCCTTTATCTCTATTTTGATTTTTCCCCCTCCGTCCCCCTCCTCTCTGTACCGACCCTACTTTCACACTGTTCTCGTGCTTGACCCCTACACCCCTACACCTCTACCCTCCTACAACTCCCAAATTTTTACATTTTGCAATCACTATATTTTGCACTTTGTAGCATGCATCTGCTTTTCTTGGACATTCATACTTATGTACTCAGCCTTGAAAACGCCCCCGGCTGTCTAGCCTTTGAACGAAACACTTGTCTGCTGTTTGTTTTTCTTTCTCGTTTTCGTTTTGTACCAGCAACTTACCTGCACTTTACAATAAAGAAATTATTTATTGTCCAACAAACACATGATATGAACTTTATTTCCGTACAAATCCTTGTATGATGAGGAAGGGTACCAACCTCCAACAACTACCTACACTATCTTTCTTCCAATGGCTTTTGGGTGTAGCCATTAGTGAGGCACGTACTAACAGCAACTTGGGTCTCAAGAAGAAGTGCGTGAATCCCTTTTGCACACCCTGGTTTTTACCTTGTACGAATCACTCATCAATGATAGCCTCAATGACGAAGCAGGACTCTGCATTACACACATAACATCGTTGGAACCAGCCTCTGTGGGACACATCCTTGACACAGGACTTCACATCACAAGCACCCTTTAGTGACTGGCTCTTCGATGACAATGTAAGACATCGCAGCCTAGCAGCTCTTCAGAACAGATATTGCACGACGCATATCCGACCAGGACCTCGCTTCGTCTCTGCTGCGTGACACATATTTGACTCAGGTCAAAAACTGAAGTTTTTCCTCACGCTATGCAAGGACCCCCATTGTGGACCTGCACCATTTCTACTATCTGATCCTTCGACCAGGGCACCGCTCCCTCGGATCCTTCGGTTTTTACGATGGCTCCACCCCGTGAAATTCACTCAATCAATCGCTTATACTGTGCTGATTGATTTCCAGCTTACCCTACCGTGGGTTCAAGTGAAATTGTTTTCCCTTTTAGGCAATCATTTCTGTCCTGAGGATGAACCAATATTATGTATGGTTCGAAACGTCGTCGACCAAAATGCACTAAATGCATAGTTGACATAAATTGTGCATGCATATGTGTATACTGTGGATTATCTGCTTATGATTTATGACACTCAGATGACCCGACCTTGCCTACCATTTTTCTCCCTTGTTTGTGTCCCCCTAGTGTGTTAGTCGGACATCGGCTGGTGTCCCACGTCCATCACACTCTGTGTTGTATTCCTCTTGCATTATTCTTATCAAGATATTAAACTGTCCGTCTGGACATTTCTAAAAAATATAGTTCTATTTAGTCTATATTTATTCCCTGAACATTCCCTTTCTTGTCTAAGGACCACTGTCTTTGATAATAATTACCTACCCAAGGTCCTTAGCTTATTGCGCCCTGGGTTCCCTTGTATTGTTTAAATACCATATTTGACTCAGGACCTTACAACTCTCTGTAACTAGGATTTAAGGTACTCCTGCACAGTGGGCCTAAGAGGTTCCTTATGGAAAGCATGCGCACCATCACGGTCTGCCTGCACTTGTGACTTTACCCTGGGCAAGCACAACCAGATAACTACAGTAGCGCAATTGCTTTTTTGCACTATGCTCACTGAAATCTTTAAACTTGCCTATCTCCAGTTCTACTGATTGGATTTTTGTAATTTTTGTCTTGATTTATTTATTAAAATGTACCTAATTCTCTAAATTGGTGTGAGCTTTTTCTTTAGTAGTGTTTCACTTTTTTACAGTTTTAAGTGCTGCATATATACTTTACACATTGCCTCTAAATTAAGCCTGACTGCTCTGTGCCAAGCTACCATAGGGTTAGGCACAGGTTAATTTGAGTTTTGGCTGTGATTTCACCCTGACAAGGATCGTGGTTGATGCTTGAGTAGGGTTTCACTCCCTCAACCAGAAACGCAATAGTTTTTCATATTTAATTTTACTATTGTTCCGTGTTTATCTAGAAGAATAAGCAGAGTCAAAGATTAGCGTGCCTGTTAACCGCAGTGCTGCAAATTTTCTCACTACAGAAAATGAGACACTTTTTGGTGTCACATAGTGTAAATACTGGAAAGGTTTGATATCTTTCCTTCACATAATGAACACTGGACACGTCTGATCTCTCAGGCTCACTTAGTAAAGTCATCTCCATTTAGATGTTGAATATGTTTAGAAACAATTTGCTCATTGGTAAAGGTGGTCTACAAAATAATTCCCCTCTATTTTTTTCTAATACTGAAGAAGAAAATACAGTCTCTCTATTTTTGCCATCAATAGCTGAGTCTGCAAAGTTCCATTTTATTTATCCAGGTCTCTATAAAGGTCATCATCTCAATGCAAATCAGTAGGTGTGATATTTACTCTAGCACATGCTGGTGTCTATCTGACATTACTTCTTTCCACACAGGATTTTTTAACTCTTCATTTATCATCTAAGTTGACATGTACACAGCCTATGCAGACAGTCATTCTTAAGGTAGGCCTGGGGAATCAGCCCAAGGACAGTTGATTAGAGTGAACAGAGATCTGGGACTAAATCCATAGTTTTTTTGCTCACCATGCCATTCCAGTTTGGACCCAGCCATATGCAAATCAGGCTAAACCCTACGCCCAATGGAACAGTCCAGGCCGAACTGCCAGGCCAGGTCCTCCCTGGTGTGGTAAATAAATAAATAATACCTCTCTTTTTGACTAGACATATATCATAACAGATAGCTCAATAAATAAGAGTCAAGATTCGAGGTAGTAGGAGTTTTGCAGGTTTATTACAGCATAAGGACAGGAACAGGACAACCTGCATAGGAATAGGATGACAGGGCCCAGCAGCTGCTGGGGCTGGATCTGGGATGAGCGCGCTGACTTTTAATAACAATACATGAGTATATATACATAACGCAAACACATAGCATTACATTGCAGTGGGCGTAGCAGTGGGTGGAGCAGTAGGTGTGACGCGTAGCAGTCGCGAAAGATAAGGGCGAAAGTAGGTGTAACTGGGTGTAATAGGGCGTATACATAGACATGTGATGCAAACGTAACAGAATATGTCATGAATGGGGCGGAAACCATGGAGGGGGCTACCTAAGGAGCCGGGACCTCTAACCTGGTGGCGCGCGCAAACTAGCAATGACGTATCACTAGGAGAAGCTGGGGGCTATGAACTCTGTGCTAGGAGCAGAGACTGAAGTCTGGAGAGTCAGGGCGACATGTACCTAAACAGTATCTAGTATCTGATGTTTAGAGAACATGTTGATATAAACTAGAAGTTAGGAGGGGAAAGGCTAACTTGATTCTGAGACTGGACCATGCATTATTCTACATGTAGTGCGTGATGAAGAATATGAAATGACCATTAAATACAGTATTTCTCTAACGTGGAGACGTGAAGGCTAGACAATGACGGAAACTATTGATGCGGTTCAGTAGCTTAGGAATGCAGAGAAGGAGGACTGAACTGATAACTGGAATCATAACATATTCTTGGCAGACTCAGAGGCTGAGCCAGGCTGGGCCGGGCACTGCGAGGCAGGAAGTAAGTGAAGGGTCGAGGATACAGGTGGGGGCTGTATCGCTCCTCAGCGAGGCTTCAGGAGACAGGAGCTGAATCTGGTGTCCAGGCCCTTTTGAGGCCTAGAAACGGGGACTTTATAATAGAATAACGTGCACACTGAGAAACGTGGCAACGTAGCTTTACATAGGCCTGATATTCGTAGTATTCACGAGAACTGGGAACTGGCATACTAGAGGTGGACACAACTGTAATTGCGTCTTTAATCAAACATGGGGAATAACATATGCATATTAATCATGCACACATAACATATGATGGATGACACGTAGGGACACAGAACATGGCAAAATGTACTTTTCCACATTCCCTCCTTGTCACTACGTTTCCATCAGGAAACATCAATATTCATGATACCATCTATCATTTCATACAGTATCATTTGTTCATTTCGAATTCTCTTAGAACGGGATTTAGAACGGGACTTGGGACTAGGAGTTATACTAGGAATACAGGATGTAGCACACATGCCGCAAATCGCAGGGCCACATTGTATACAGAGGCAGCAGCTGAATATGATCGCTACTGTTATACCTAGAAAGGACAAGACTTTCCATCCCCAGGCGGAAATTATACCCCAGAGCCAACCGGACCATGTCCAGGTGCCTGGATTTTGGTGGATCAGATGGGCAATTTTATGGAGTCTGGTTATAGCGGAATAGACAGACGGCGCGTTATTTGGAATGAAAATGCAGCAACTAGATCCGATGACTCTACAAGCCCCGCCCCTATCGGCCAGTATGACGTCAAGGACGAGACGATTCTGTAAAACGACAAATCTCATAGCAGATTGCTCTTCGGTTAAGTTACCTAGAGCAGAGGCAGTCTCATTTACTACAGCTTCAAGGGTTCTGGTTAATCTACGGATTAACTTACTATTCTGGACAGGGCCTATAAAGAAGAAGAAACCTTTATTGAAATCGGTATATTGTTCTAGAGTAGTTTCAGTATAATCGACAATTGGGGACTCGATCTCCCTTCTATGTCTAATGTGTACTAGATGTGTGTTTCTATGATAATCAGATGGGGCTAGAAAAACTGGTGGCAGTAGGAAGGCAATGTAACAGGTTCCCTCCCAATCGAGGGGCAGACGAACATATGCGGTCTGACCACAAATAAAATAAGAATGACGTGAAGCTTTAAAAATAGATTTCCCACTGTCACTATACTTGACAATAGTAGTACAATCACTATGTCCTACATGTACGGAACCATTATTTCGGACACATAATTCACCTTTGACTGGTAATACTGAAATAGCAGGTAAGTCTGGAGTAGTATCAGACTGAACATTCAGGACCATAAAATTCGACGAATAGTTACCTAAATTATACACTTCATTTTCTAGATCTAAACCTGTTCGGTGGGGGAGACCTTGCTTGTCTGGGAAACATGTACTGTTAAGAAAAGACATATCTGTTGAGGATGACGTTAACGTGGACCATGCTCCACACGAACCATTATGTGAAAAAGGATAAGGAAAGAGTGGCAGAACTCCCTTCGGCGTCTGGAAAGGGGGGAGTCGACCACATACCCAACAATTAGTGGCATTGCTGGTCTGGTGTGAGTAATGTAACATGCGGATAAAGGAGTTATTACGCATAGCGAGGCGGTAAGAGAGTTCATGAGGAGGCAGATCACTAAACGTGTGCTCTGCTGTAACATTGGAAGACTTATTTACATGTGAAACTGGGAAACATAGGTAAAATGCGTAACTGGTGCAGGA
Source organism: Lissotriton helveticus (assembly GCF_964261635.1). Taxonomy (NCBI): domain Eukaryota; kingdom Metazoa; phylum Chordata; class Amphibia; order Caudata; family Salamandridae; genus Lissotriton; species Lissotriton helveticus. The sequence goes on along the minus strand of NC_136063.1, from coordinate 1,627,910,345 downwards.
AATCATAAGGCTGGAAAACAATATGAAACATAGAAAAACGATACATCGGATTGAGTTTTGACTAACTCTCTCACTATGGGGGTCTATTTTATACATGTCAGAAACAGTCTAACCGTTTCACCTAGGGGAGGACTTAGACAATCAAACTGGCTGACTTATTTTACTAGACCGTAGTTTCTGTTTATACTCCTGCTGCGGAGTTTTCTCTAACAGGGGAGGTTTTGAATCAATGTCATTTGCGGGACAGTCCTTGAGAACAATGCTTTGGCAATCCTTCAAATCCTGGGAAATGTTCTTTAAGACGGGTTTCAGTCCATTAAAAAGTTTAATATGAGAAAGGTGCACCCAGCCTTTGCGTCCTTCCAACTTCACGGCTGTACGGGTGGTGAGGAGGACCTGTCGGGGCTCCTTCCAGCGGGGCTCCAGCGGACTTGATCTGTCAAAGTTGCGGACCATCACCATGGATCCTGGAACGATTTCATGCGGTGCCACCTCGGTATTGTCTGGAAATGCGGCGGCAACCTGTGAACGACATGAGTTGAGGGCAGACATCAAGGAAGCTAGGTAATCTGTCAGCATATTACTTGAAACATCGGTAATACTTCGGGGTCTAGGAGTACCCCACATATTAGGGGGGCGGCCGAATACGACCTCGTACGGGGACAGACCTGATCTGGAATGTGCGACCATGCGCATGTAAAATAGAGCAACTGGCAGAGCTACTAGCCAGTCCACACCTTTTTCTTGACAGACTTTGGCGATGCGGATTTTCAAGGTCTGATTATGTCTCTCAACGAGACCGGCTGCTTCAGGATGGCGTACACAATGGAACTTCCACTGGTACCCTAACAGAAGGGAAACGTGCTTCATTAATTCTGAGGAGAATGGCTGGCCGTTGTCAGAATATACGACTCTAGGGAGTCCATAACGAGGGAAGAACTCACGAACCAACTGCTTGGCAGTGGTCGCGGCTGTGTAATCTGGGACTGGATATGCTTCTGTCCACCTGGACAAAGCGCATACAACTACAAGGACATACTTGAAACCTCGACATCGCTCCATCTGAATATAATCCATCTGGAGGACTTCAAAAGGGTGGTCAGGAGGCTGGAAACCACCTTGTTCCACCGGGACACTTTTACCTGGATTAAACTGACAACATATCATACAGGTACGGACTTTCTGCTTGGCTGCAGCTCGTAAATGCTTGTTGAACCAAATGTTCTGGATACTGTCGAACATAGCTTTTTCTCCTAAATGTGCTGGACTATGTGCGGTATTAATAATGACTTGAACCATAGAGTCGGGGAGAAACCATGCGGTTCTACCCTTCGTTACCCATCCTTGATCTGTCTGGACCCCTCCTTGTTCGGACCATTTCTTGATTTCATCGGGAGTAGCATGTAACTGGATATCTATGACATCTTGTGTAGGGTCCTTAACTGTCATACATGTAGTCGGATCTGGAGTATGTGTCTGTGTCGGATTAACTTGAATGTCTGGAGTCTGTGCTGTAAGCTTGGCTGTGCGATCTGCTAGATCGTTACCCTGGGAAATAATGTCAGTGACTTTCGTGTGTGCCTTGCACTTCATGATAGCAATGGATGTCGGTAAATGTATTGCATCTAATAGAGCTTGAATAAGGAGACCATGCTGAATCTTGGTTCCATGAGAAGTCATGAAACCTCTCTCCTGCCAGAGCACTCCAAAGTCGTGTACGACTCCAAATGCGTAGCGTGAATCTGTGTAAATATTAACTTTCAGGTTCTTGGCGTGTATACAGGCTTGTGTCAGAGCAACTAGCTCTGCTGCTTGAGCGGACAGAGTGTCAATACGGTGTGTTTCAATAACTTCAGTGTCAGTAGTCACTGCATACGCGGCGACTAGATCTCCTGTACTTGTTCTCATGCATGAACCATCCACATAAAGTGTCAGGTCGGGATCTGGTAACGGAATATCTGTCAGATCTTGTCTTGGCTTTGTCGTAATGTTAACTACTTCCACACAGTCATGTGTGGCAGAATTTGAATTAGCTGATGGTAACAGTGTAGCAGGATTCAGGATGTTGCAGCGTCTGATTTCTATGTGTGGCTGGAACAGTGTCAATTCATAACCTGTTAAACGTGCAATTGTCAAGTGCTGAGTTTGTGTTCGATTTAGAAGAACTTCTACTGAGTGTGGAACCTGTACTGTCAGGGAGTGTCCTAAAACTATGGAATCACTTTGCCTAATAGCTAGTGCTGTGGCTGCAACTGACTTGAGGCACGCAGGCAAAGCCTGGGCGACTGGATCTAATGTGCTAGAAAAATAAGCACATGGCTTGTATTGTCCTGCTTGATCTTGTGTGAGAACAGATAATGCTGTACCTTCACGTTCAGTAACGAAAAGTGTAAAAGGCTTACTGTAGTTCGGTGTGGCTAGAACTGGAGCTTGGCATAGGGCTTTCTTTAACTCATTGAAACTAAGTGTATGTTCAGATGTCCAAGGGAGGACAGTCGATACGGCTGCCTCCTGTGTCGTTAACTGTATCAGTGGCTTGGCTAGAAATGCATACTGAGGAATCCATTGTCGGCAATAAGAAGTAAGGCCGATAAAGGCACGTACCTCCTTCTGGGTCTTGGGCTGAGGAAGACTCGCTATTAACTGGATACGGTCTGGTGTCAACTGCCTACCCCTCTTGGACAGTAAGTGTCCTAAGTATACCACTTGCTGGACACAGAATTGAAGCTTCGAAGGGGACACCTTGTGCCCCATCTCGGCTAGGAAATACAGAACTGTAAGGGATGCTCGCTCGCAAGCACGTTCAGAACGGGCTGTGATCAGCAGATCATCGACATACTGGAGCAGGGCAGTGTCAGTTGGCATGTGAACATTATCAAGTTGTCTCTTAAGTGCTTGACTGTAAATACTAGGACTGTCTGTGAAACCTTGAGGAGCGCGTGTGAACATATAGCTCCTTCCATTTAAACAGAATCCGAAAAGGAACTGGCTGTCTGGATGAATTGGAACACTAAAAAATGCGTTCTTGAGGTCTATGACAGTGAAGAACGTGGCTTCGGAATCAATGGCTGTCAATAGGGAAGCGATGTCTGGGACAACTGGGTACTGAGGAATAATACATTTATTAAGTTCTCGTAGGTCGATCACTAATCGATATACTGGGGGTGCATTTGGATCAGTACGTTTCATGACTGGAATGATCGGAGAATTGCATACGTTGGAGTCAGTTTCTACAACTACTCCTTGAGCGATGAGCTCGTCAATAATTTTGGATAAGGCTGCTACAGCCTCAGGTGGCAATCTGTACTGTCTGATTCGTGGTAACACTACACCTGGTTTGAGAGTCACACGATGGGGTGTGATTTGCATGTACCCTACATCAGTTGGACCTTGCGCCCATAAATGCTGCGGAACATTAGACAATCTTGGATCAAAATCTCGTAATACATAGTGACCCTTAAAGTCACGTAGGAACAATCGTATTCCCTCTGGGGAACAACATATAACTGCACCTAACTCTTTCAGTGTTTTAATGCCTAATAGATTTTCTGGACATGACTTAGTAAGTAACAGATCAGTAGTACGGGACAATGGACCTACTTCTAGAGTAACTGGCTTTGAAATCTCATTTATAATGGGTTTTCCTGAAAATCCAAGGGAAACATTTCTTGAGCCTGAGAGCGGAGCCCCTGGAACTTCGGCATGACTAATTGTGGTCCTACTTGCCCCTGTATCAATCAAAAACTTTCTGTCTTTCCCTAATACTTGACTGTGAACATAGGGACCTTCTTGATCTACAGGTATCTCGATGAGAGGCAAGCCTACCTCCCTCTCTAGGCTGTTTCATGAATACTGCTGATACTCTGGATACTCGGACTGTGCATACTGGTACATCTGCTGTGTAACGTGCTGTGTTGCAGCAATAGGCTGCGGTACTGTAACTGTCTGTTGTGCATTCTGTGGCTGAGGAATCTGTGAAACTTGTTCTTGTCTAGGCGGACGTGGTCTTTCTTTTGTTTTACCGGTAGCTATGTTGTGTTTCAGAACTGCACACTCGTTTATAAAATGACCTGGCTGTTTACAATAGTTGCAGTTCCCTTTAACGGGAGCTGCAGGATGACTGACTTGATTCGGACCCCTCTTCTGACTGTCTTGAGGAACGGATTGTGCAACTAGTACTTTCATTTTCGTGTCTTTCATACGTTTTCTCTCGTGTTCTTGCTCTTCCCTGATTCTATTCTGGTGGTATTGAAGCATCTGGAGCATCTGGGACGGAGTATTAGCTTGCCAGGTACTTTCGACTTTCAAAACTCGATTTTTAATTTGTGGACTTGAATTCTCGACTAATTTAGTAACAAAAAGGTGAGGGTATGACTCGCTACTTGTCTTGAGGCCACTATTGATGCTAAAGCATTTTTCAAACCTAGAATAAAAATCACTAATGTCTTCTTCTTGTTTCTGTTTACAGGCTGAGATTGCATCCCTGTCTTCCTTTTTCGTTGTTAATAATCTGGGTAAAACTTGAATCAATAATTCTGGTAATTCTTTACATTTCTCTCCTAGACCGGTACCTGGTACACGTGACTTATCTTCAGCTTCTAGAACTGCCCAATCTATCTTTTTCTCTCCCACCTCCCATTCTTTTTCCTTTAGCTTTTCATACACCCCTGCGGGCAACAGGACCTTTAACATTTTAATAATATCTGGGTAAGTGTATTCTCCCATACGGAGCATGTCTTTTAATTCTCTATGGAACCCTGCTGGATCTTTGTCATGACAGGGAATTAATTTCTTCATCTCGAGGAGTTCCATCTTTGTAATCGGGGTGTAAACAAACACTCGTTGCATTTCACCGTCCTCTGTCTTAACTGGATGCACTTCTCGTAACGGGTTCTGTCTTTCCATGTAAAATGGTTTACTTTCTGGGGGTGAGACATGAACAAAATGCGGATTCAGAAACGTTCTATATTTGTGGCGCTGTTCTAGAATGACACTAATTAAATCGGTACCTAGACCTCTCCATCTATACTGGAGTAACTCGTTCAGGATATCGTGTAACGGACCTGGATCAGAGTGCTGACCCTCATACAAAGTAATGAGGTGCTGGATCATATACATACCCACCAGTCGCTGCTCGGCTGGGGGCAATTTTAGAAACATCTGTGCCACTATTTCGTCTGGAAAAGTGGTAGAATCAGTAATCCATCGGACTGCTGATCGGGCTAGTTCCTGTTCATGCATGGTACTTAACTCACTGTAACCAATTCGTGATTTTAGAATGTGATCGGTAGCTTGGAACACTTGTTCTAGGGAACCTTGTTCTGGTGCTGAATGATGGAAAATTGACTTGTGTTCTAGGCGTAAATGGCGATCTGGAAATCTAGATTTTCCTACATACGCTATTCTGGCGGTATTCTCGTCGTCTTCCTCTTCAGGATCAGAGTTACTTTCTTTCTCGCTTACTTGTGCTGCTTTACGTTGTTCGTGTATCTTTATTATTTCTCTACGGATTTTCTTGTACATACTCTCCATGGCACTAATGGTATTGTGCTTACCCTCGGCTATATTATCACTCCACTTTGTCAGGATTTTCATTTCGGCCTGATCTTTAGACGGGTAATCTTGTTCTCTTATTAGACAGTTAATTAAAAACTTTAATATCATACGCTGGATCTCAGCTTTCCTTTGAGACATGGCATCACTAATACTTTCTGGATCATCCCCTGTACGGATGAAACGATATATTCTGTCTAGATCTTCTTTCATATTGGGTAGGGTGACTAGATACTCGGTCACCCTCCTTACGCGTACTGAATATAAAACCATATTATTCTCGCCTGGGACTGGGTCATAGGCACATTCGCCAAGGGCTTGCCTGATTTCTGCAACAGACTTATTACTCTTGGGAGTACGCTGTGATGCTTGAGCATGTAATTCGAGTGCTGATAAACGCTTGCGTGGCGGCGGGGTTTGAGGAGGACCTCCTCCTGCGGCCCCTAGACTAGAATCATCGACTGATATTCTTGGCGGAGCGGGAAATTGAAATGCTGGTTGGACCGGGGGTACCATAGCAGGTACTGCATGGGGTGCCCCGGTGTCTGGAGGAGCAGGATGTGCCTGATTTACAGGGACTGGCGGAGCGCGAACAGGATTTGCATATTCAGGGACTGTGTCGTCCAGATAGGACGAAATAAAAATATCAGCTGCGGTCGGTTTGTGACGTAGCTTGGTCGGAACTAATGGTGGCGGGAATTTACTGGATGCCTCCGGGGTCGCTTTTGGCAAGCCCTCGGCAAGAAGAGGATACATACCCTTAATAAGGGCATTCCTCTGTCTGTCTCTCTGTTCAGTTTTGACTTGTTCACCTATCTCGATTAATTCTTTTTCTTGAGCTCACTCTTGGGATTCTCTACTTAATTCTGACTTTCTGATTTCTTTTTCGGTTCTTTTATGAGCTTCTTTGCGCCATAACTCAATGGCATCTTTCTGTGATTGTCTGGCTTTCTTTTTCCATAATGCCTCTTCTACTCGCATGATGCATTCGGCATCCCATGTACCTGATACGGGCCATCTATACTTTTCTTCTAACTGTTTGGTATACTCTACCCATAAATCTAGATACAATATGGCACTTATGCCATGTTTCTGATACATAAAATGACCTGGACTGTCCCTAGGCGGGACTGGAACTGCTGCTTCCAGCAGACCCTTTCTAGTTTTTAACTGACGTAACTTCGAAAACAAGGGCATGACTGGACTGTAATCTAGACACAATACAATACACAATAAACACGATACTTATTCCCCATTCATACCACGACATTGAAATACATGAAAAACGTTTAAAATAACAGTTCGAACAGAATACTACCTGGAAATACTGAGAACAGAACGCATAAATTTTCTCGAGAACAGAAACTGACTAGAACAGAAACTAGATGCACTGCTGGAACAGTACGAAACTTACCGGTCTCATAAAGAGACACGTCAGGACCCGCATCCACCGAAGTGGACACTTCGTTTGTGGGACTGTGTACCACCAACCCACAGACCAGAGTCAATGAAATTGACCCTGTCTAGATACCACCCCAGTAACGGTACTCACCGGGCAGCAAGAACGGAAGGCCTCGGACTGGACTGGACTGCTACGACGACGGACGACGAACTTCGGACTTCAGACTTCAGTTACGGGTGGACCTCCGGATACCTCGGACCTTGGACTCTTGGCTTGGGCTCTGGTCGGGACTCGCCGCGTTCCTCCACCGTCTCGTCTGGATGCTGGACCGCCTCCTCCGTCTCCTCCGTGGGCCTGAGGGATACTTGAGCAGAAATATCTGCCACTGCGCAGAAGAGTTCCGTCACGACTGCAGAGGGTCAGGGGGTCGGCGTGGCTTCACCGACGCGTGGGGAAAGGGCAAGTCCCTATTCGGGCGCCATTATGTGGTAAATAAATAAATAATACCTCTCTTTTTGACTAGACATATATCATAACAGATAGCTCAATAAATAAGAGTCAAGAGGTAGTAGGAGTTTTGCAGGTTTATTACAGCATAAGGACAGGAACAGGACAACCTGCATAGGAATAGGATGACAGGGCCCAGCAGCTGCTGGGGCTGGATCTGGGATGAGCGCGCTGACTTTTAATAACAATACATGAGTATATATACATAACGCAAACACATAGCATTACATTGCAGTGGGCGTAGCAGTGGGTGGAGCAGTAGGTGTGACGCGTAGCAGTCGCGAAAGATAAGGGCGAAAGTAGGTGTAACTGGGTGTAATAGGGCGTATACATAGACATGTGATGCAAACGTAACAGAATATGTCATGAATGGGGCGGAAACCATGGAGGGGGCTACCTAAGGAGCCGGGACCTCTAACCTGGTGGCGCGCGCAAACTAGCAATGACGTATCACTAGGAGAAGCTGGGGGCTATGAACTCTGTGCTAGGAGCAGAGACTGAAGTCTGGAGAGTCAGGGCGACATGTACCTAAACAGTATCTAGTATCTGATGTTTAGAGAACATGTTGATATAAACTAGAAGTTAGGAGGGGAAAGGCTAACTTGATTCTGAGACTGGACCATGCATTATTCTACATGTAGTGCGTGATGAAGAATATGAAATGACCATTAAATACAGTATTTCTCTAACGTGGAGACGTGAAGGCTAGACAATGACGGAAACTATTGATGCGGTTCAGTAGCTTAGGAATGCAGAGAAGGAGGACTGAACTGATAACTGGAATCATAACATATTCTTGGCAGACTCAGAGGCTGAGCCAGGCTGGGCCGGGCACTGCGAGGCAGGAAGTAAGTGAAGGGTCGAGGATACAGGTGGGGGCTGTATCGCTCCTCAGCGAGGCTTCAGGAGACAGGAGCTGAATCTGGTGTCCAGGCCCTTTTGAGGCCTAGAAACGGGGACTTTATAATAGAATAACGTGCACACTGAGAAACGTGGCAACGTAGCTTTACATAGGCCTGATATTCGTAGTATTCACGAGAACTGGGAACTGGCATACTAGAGGTGGACACAACTGTAATTGCGTCTTTAATCAAACATGGGGAATAACATATGCATATTAATCATGCACACATAACATATGATGGATGACACGTAGGGACACAGAACATGGCAAAATTTACTTTTCCACACTGGACTGGAAACAAGCATCCTAGGACCGGTTTCGGGCTTTCAGCCCTCATCAGCCAGGATAGCTTGACTCCAGTGGCATCGAGAGCACGGGACCCACGTCTGGGCATACCCGTCCAACTCGGGATGACAAATGCAAAAAGAACAATTGATGTACAGAATGCAGAACAATGTCATACATTCACCCCAGTACAGATATCTGGGCCTAAATCCATTGCTTTTTTGCTCGCCATTCCAGTTTGCACCAGCCATATGCAAATCAGTCTTGACCCTGTGCCCAATGGGAACAGTCCAGCTCAAACTGCCAGGCCAGGTCCTCCCTGGACTGGAAACAAGCATCCTAGGACCGGTTTCGGGCTTTCAGCCCTCATCAGCCAGGATAGCTTGACTCCAGTGGCATGGAGAGCACGGGACCCACATCTGGGCATACCCGTCCCACTCGGGGTGACAAATGCAAAAAGGACAATTGATGGACAGAATGCAGAACAATGTCTGTTAGACGGGGACCCTGAGGGTCGGCCGGATCTGAGGGAGAGATCCCCGAGGGGGACCGTCTCCGGCGATCGTACAGACAAGTTACCTCCCTCCCCACAAATAGGCACCACACCAGGTCGAGTTCAATACTTTATATAAGGTTCGTAAGGCAAGGATATCAGCGAGACAGGATATCTCGGACCCGGGGGTCCTCTCACTTCTAGTCTCTGTAGGGAAAGGGGGTAGCGGGACAGTCTTGGTACCGGGTCGGTACAGGTGGTGGTAAGAGGCGAGCTCACAATCCTCGAGCTGGAGAGTCTGCGAGTGGGGCCGCGGCAGCGCCAGCAGGCCAAGATGATGGTTTCACGAGGCAGAGGGCCGCGGCAGCGCCAGCAGGCCAAGACAATGGTTTCACGAGGCAGAGGGCCGCGGCAGCGCCAGCAGGCCAAGTCAATGGTTTCACGAGGCAGAGGGTCGCGGCAGCGCCAGCAGGCCAAGTCAATGGTTTCACGAGGCAGAGGGCCGCGGCAGCGCCAGCAGGCCAAGACGATGGTTTCACGAGGCAGAGGGCCGCGGCAGCGCCAGCAGGCCAAGACGATGGTTTCACGAGGCAGAGGGCCGCGGCAGTGCCAGCAGGCCAGTCACGGATGAGTTCTTCTCGGGTCTCTCGACTCCAGGATACAACTGCCCTCCTGGTCTGGCCCTGCCCCAGTTATAGGTCTGGTCCCCTTTGATGTCCGGACCCTCGCGCCTGGGGGCCGGGAGGTCCGGGATGAGGGAGTCCAGACACCCAGCAGGGGGGTGGAGCCAGCGCCCAGGGCGGCCGGGGGTGATCGACACCTGGCGGAGGAGAGCCGTTGACGATTCCTTCTCCCATTGACTCGCCAAGTGGTCAGTCTGCCTCCTGGGGGGAGGTTGGTGCCTCGATGTCGGGGCCGGCCGGGCCCAGGGTTAGGGTCGAGTTGAGGCCACGCGGCCTCATGCTGCAGTGCCCCAAGATGGCGGCTGGGCCGAGGCCGTGGTGTGGATGGTGACCCGGGCCAGCTGGGTCCGGAGCTGGTGTCTTGTGGTGGAGGGATTGCAGTGTACTTCGGGTGGTCGTCGGGGACTCTGGCTGGGGATGCAGGGAGAGCCAGGGTCCAGGTCCCATTGCGGGGAGGGGGGACAGCCCGACCATGCGGCCTGTCCAACATGCGTCCCCCCCAGCTGAAGGCGGGGAGAGTCAGCCATCTTCCTGGGGACTCTCCTCGCTGAGGCGGAAAAAGCGTGACAGGCCGTCGGCGTTGGCGTGGTCCTGGCCTGGACGATGTTCCACCGTGAAGTCCATCCCCTGCAGGGAGATGGACCAGCGCAACAGCTACGGGTTCTCCCCCCGCATTTGCATCAGCCATTGCAGGGGTCGGTGGTCTGTTTGCACCCGGAAGTGGGTGCCGAAGAGGTATGGCCGGAGCTTCTTGAGTGCCCAGACTACGGCAAAGGCCTCCCTCTCAATGGTGCTCCAGCGCTGTTCTCGGGGCAGTAGGCGTCTGCTGATGAAGGCCACTGGTTGGTCGACCCCTTCGGCGTTGAGTTGGGAGAGGACGGCCCCCACACCATGATCGGAGGCGTCCGTCTGCACAATGAATTCTTGGCTGTAGTCGGGAGCCTGGAGCACGGGGGCCGTGCACATGGCGGCCTTTAGTTTCTCGAAGGCCGATTGGCAGTCCGGGGTCTAGTTGACGGTTTTGGGGCCCTTCTTGGAGGTGAGCTCTGTGAGGGGCCCCACGATGCTGCCATAGTCCTTCACGAACCGCCGGTAGTATCCGGTGAGCCCAAGGAAGGCCCGGACCTCTGTTTGGGTCGTAGGGGGTTGCCAGGCCTGGATGGCAGCAATCTTGAGTTGGAGAGGGGCCACCAGCCCGCTTCCCACTTGGTGTCCCAGGTAGGTCACGGACCCTTGGCCAACCTGGCACTTGCTGGCCTTGATGGTGAGCCCGGCTTGCTGGAGGGCGTGTAGAACCTCCCGCAGGTGGCGGAGGTGGTCGGTCCACTGGTGGCTGTACACAGCAATGTCGTCCAGGTAGGCGGCGCTGAAGTCTTCCCGGCCCGCCAGTACCTGGTTTACCAGCCGTTGGAACGTTGCCGGGGCGTTTTTCATGCCGAAGGGCATTACTTTAAAGTGGTAGTGCCCGTCCGGGGTAGAGAAGGCGGAACATTCTTGGGCCCTAGGGGTGAGGGCGATCTGCCAGTAGCCCGCTGTTAGGTCGAAGGTGCTCAGGTAGCGGGCGGCCCCCATCCGGTCAATTAGCTCATCTGCCCGGGGGATGGGATGAGCGTCGGTCCTGGTAACCGCATTCAGCCCCCGATAGTCCACGCAGAACCGGAGCTCAGGGGCAACGCCCGGGGCGGCCGCCTTGGGAACCAGGACGACTGGGCTCGCCCAGGGGCTGTCTGAGGGTTCGATCACTCCCAGGGTCAGCATTTTGGACACCTCGGTCTGGATGCAGGCGCGCACCCGGTCGGGTACGCGGTACGCCCGGTGTCAGATAGGAGGGCTGTCCCCGGTGTCCACATCGTGAAGGCACCAGGGGGTGACTCCGGGGGTGAGGGAGAACAGGGAGGCGAACCGCCTCAGGAGCGTTTGGCAGTCTTGGCGTTGCTCCGGGGACAGGGCCTCGGAGAGCTGGACCCCTTCCACTGAGCCATCCTGCTCGAGGGTCCTCAGTAAGTCCGGAAGGGGTTCGGAGTCTTCTTCTGTCCCATTATCGGTAGCCATCAGGAGGCTGAGTTCGGATCGCACAAAATGGGGTTTGAGCCTGTTGGCATGGAGGACCCGTAGGGGGTTCCGGGCAGTCTCCATGTCGATTAAATAGGGGACGGGCCCCTTGCGTTCGATCACCTTGAAGGGCCCGGACCATCTGTCTTGGAGTGCACAGGGTTCAACCGGGGACATCACCCAGACCTGTTGTCCCGGTTCGAACTCAATGGAGGACGCGTGCTGATCGTACCACCTCTTCATGTCCTCCTGACTGGCCTCGAGATTGGCTTTGGCGGTGTCTCGGAACCGCCGGGTCTGGTTGCGGAGAGCCAGGAGATACCTGTAGATGTCCGGGGGAGTTTTCTGGGGAGGCTGCTCCCAACCTTCCTTGACTAGGCTGAGGGGGCCCCGGACGGGGTGCCCGTACAGGAGTTCAAATGGGCTGAAGCCGAGGGATTTCTGCGGGACCTCCCGATAGGCAAACAGGAGGCATGGAAGTAGCACGTCCCACTGGCGTCGAAGGGGTTCTTCTAGGCCCATAATCATTCCCTTGAGGGTGCGGTTGAACCTCTCGACCAGTCCGTTTCCTTGCGGGTGATAGGGGGTCGTGAATTTGTAGGTGACCCCGCATTGTTGCCAGAGAGACTTCATATATCTGGAGATAAAGTTCGTGCCCCTGTCACTGACGACCTCCCGGGGGAACCCCACCCGGGAGAAGATCCCCATCAGAGCTCGGCCCACCACGGGGGCCGTCACAGTCCGAAGAGGGATGGCCTCGGGATAGCGGGTGGCGTGGTCTACTAGGACCAGGATGAACCGGTGTCCTTGGGCTGTTCGAGGGTCGAGGGGCCCCACAATGTCTATTCCCACTTGTTCAAACGGGGTGGTGACGACAGGAAAGGGTTGTAAAGGTGCTTTGATTTTTCGGCCACTTTTTCCGCTGGCCTGGCAGGTGGGGCAGGCCTTGCAGTGGTTGGTGACATCCTTTCGCATTTGGGGCCAGAAAAAATGGGTCACCAGGCGGTCGTAGGTTTTATCCTGTCCCAGGTGTCCGGCAAGGGGGACATCGTGGGCTAAGTTCAGGAGGAAGTCTCGGAAGCGAAGGGGCACCGCCAGCACCCGACTGGCTCCTAGTTCTGCAATTTTCTGCTCGCTGTAGAGCAGGTCTTGGTCCCAGTAGATCCAGTGGGCCCCCGAGGTATCCCCGGTGCTCTGGGCCAGGGCTTGCTGCCGGAGTCCTTCGAGAGAGGGACATGTTTTCTGTTCGGTCCGGAATTGTTCCTGAGTGGGGCCTCCCTCCTGCCGCCATTGTGCCAGGTCAGGGACGTCCCGAAGCTGGTCGGATCCTTCTTCTGTTTGGGTCGAGGGACTGGCTTCTGAGGCGGCCTCCTCTGGGATGAGCGCGGGAGGAGGTTCCGGCCACTCGGGCTCTTCTAGACTGGGGACCGCGCGGGCGGTCACGGACCGGGTCGTGACGCAGACCCATTCGGGGAGGCCGAGCATCCCCAGGTGTTCCCTCCGTTCGACAGCTGCCCAGGGAGAGCTTTCGAGGTCGTTTCCTAGGAGGCAATCCACGGGGGCATCATCGCGGACAGTTACCTTTAACATCCCCGTTACTCCTCCCCACTCGAAGGGGACGCAGGCCATGTGGCATAGGCTTTCGGAATTGTCTGCTGAGCGGACAGGGCAAAGAATGTTCGGCAGGATTTGGTCTGGAGTGACGAGGTGGCGTCGGACCGCCGTTACACTGGCCCCGGTGTCGCGGAGGGCTTCCGCCCGGCGGCCATTAATGTTGACCCATTGACTGTACTTCTGCGTGTTGGCGGGAAGGGGGGCCCGCGGAATCATCTCTCTCTCCCCTAAGCAGACCAGTGCCATGGCGGCGGGTGCCCATTCAGAGGGGTCGGTCTCGTACTCTTCTTGGTCTTCCGGGATTAGTTCTTCCCCTAGGGCGGCCGCTGCGACCTGGCGGGGGGTAGTGTTCGGATTCTTTGGGCAGTTGGGATCGCTGGCGTAGTGGCCGGGTCGCTGGCATCTGTGGCACATAACGTTGGCCCTGAAACCGGCCCGGATGGCAGGGCTTCCTCGGCCGACCGGGGTCGAGGGGCTGCTGGGGGGTGACGAGGGGCCGGGGTCTCTCCCCCGACCCTGGCCTCCTCCTCCTCCTCGGGGGCGATGGGGCCCTGGGTACGGTCTGGATGATTCGCTGGGTCCGTTCCGGCCAACTCGGGTGCTTTCCCACCGGTCGGCTTCGGCGGCGAGTTGTCGAGGTTCGGTTAGCTTACTGTCCAAGAGGTGTTGCCGGAGCTCCACGAAGCAGTTGTTCGACAGGTGCTCCCATACGATAAGGTCAAAGAGTTGTTCGTAGGTGGTCACTTTGTTGCCCTTGATCCACCCCTCGAAGGCTCGGCTAAAGAAGTTCACGTACTCCACCCAGGTTGTACCCGGAATCCGTTTGCAGTCGCGGAACCGTTGGCGGTACATCTCAGGTGTGAGCCCGTATCGAGTGAGGAGGGCGGCCTTCATGTGGTCGTAGGATGTCATCAGATGGTCCGGGAGTTGCAGCAGGGCGTCCCGCCCTTCGTTGACAAACCTCCCCCATAATCCGGCTCCCCAGTCGCTTCGGGGAATCCGGTGGGAGGTCATTGTCACCTCATAGGCTTTAAACCACTGCTGTATATCATCGTTCTTGTGGTATTCCCGGATGACATCTTTGGGGATGTGAACCTTGGCCTCGGTAGAGGCAGACAGGGTCGGTCGTTCGGGGAGCCCGAGGTCTTTATTCTGTTTTTGGATCTCCAGTTCTTTGAGATTGCGCTCATGTTCGTACGCTAGTTTCTTTTCCTCTAGCTCTCTCTGTCTTTGCTTCTCTTCTCGCTCCTCTCGGAGCCGTAAGTGTTCCAGAGTTATTTTTTGTTCCGCCAGCTTGAGTTCCCCATCCAAGCGAAGTCGGGCTAGTTCTAACTCGTGGAGTCTGCTTTTTTCTCTTTCTCGGATCTCTTCCAGGGAGAGACCCGCTCTTCTTTCTTCAGTTGGTGCGGGGCTCGTCTCGGGTGTTCGTGTTCAGGGTACGGCCGTACCCGTTTCCGCCCAAGCTTCTAGGGCTCGTTTGAAGTCTTCCTTCGTGCTCAGACCTGTGGTTGGGAGACCAAGTTCTATGCAATATTGCTTCAGTTCTCGGTGGTTGTAGTCTTCCAATTTTTCCATCTGGAATTTCTCCGTTGTTCCGCTCTCTGTTGTCATGGTGGTCGTGTGCCGTGGGTCGAGTGACTTTCTGTACGATTATGCGTAGGTTCGGATCCCACCGCTGCCACCAATGTTAGACGGGGACCCTGAGGGTCGGCCGGATCTGAGGGAGAGATCCCCGAGGGGGACCGTCTCCGGCGATCGTACAGACAAGTTACCTCCCTCCCCACAAATAGGCACCACACCAGGTCGAGTTCAATACTTTATATAAGGTTCGTAAGGCAAGGATATCAGCGAGACAGGATATCTCGGACCCGGGGGTCCTCTCACTTCTAGTCTCTGTAGGGAAAGGGGGTAGCGGGACAGTCTTGGTACCGGGTCGGTACAGGTGGTGGTAAGAGGCGAGCTCACAATCCTCGAGCTGGAGAGTCTGCGAGTGGGGCCGCGGCAGCGCCAGCAGGCCAAGATGATGGTTTCACGAGGCAGAGGGCCGCGGCAGCGCCAGCAGGCCAAGACAATGGTTTCACGAGGCAGAGGGCCGCGGCAGCGCCAGCAGGCCAAGTCAATGGTTTCACGAGGCAGAGGGCCGCGGCAGCGCCAGCAGGCCAAGTCAATGGTTTCACGAGGCAGAGGGCCGCGGCAGCGCCAGCAGGCCAAGACGATGGTTTCACGAGGCAGAGGGCCGCGGCAGCGCCAGCAGGCCAAGACGATGGTTTCACGAGGCAGAGGGCCGCGGCAGCGCCAGCAGGCCAGTCACGGATGAGTTCTTCTCGGGTCTCTCGACTCCAGGATACAACTGCCCTCCTGGTCTGGCCCTGCCCCAGTTATAGGTCTGGTCCCCTTTGATGTCCGGACCCTCGCGCCTGGGGGCCGGGAGGTCCGGGATGAGGGAGTCCAGACACCCAGCAGGGGGGTGGAGCCAGCGCCCAGGGCGGCCGGGGGTGATCGACACCTGGCGGAGGAGAGCCGTTGACGATTCCTTCTCCCATTGACTCGCCAAGTGGTCAGTCTGCCTCCTGGGGGGAGGTTGGTGCCTCGATGTCGGGGCCGGCCGGGCCCAGGGTTAGGGTCGAGTTGAGGCCACGCGGCCTCGTGCTGCAGTGCCCCAAGATGGCGGCTGGGCCGAGGCCGTGGTGTGGATGGTGACCCGGGCCAGCTGGGTCCGGAGCTGGTGTCTTGTGGTGGAGGGATTGCAGTGTACTTCGGGTGGTCGTCGGGGACTCTGGCTGGGGATGCAGGGAGAGCCAGGGTCCAGGTCCCATTGCGGGGAGGGGGGACAGCCCGACCATGCGGCCTGTCCAACAATGTCATACATTCACCCCAGTACAGATATCTGGGCCTAATTCCATTGTTGTTTTGCTCACCATGCCATTCCAGTTTGGACCCAGCCCTATGCAAAATTGGCATGGCATGCCCAGACGTGGGACCCTTGTTCACTTGACCACTGGATTCAAGATAGCCTGGCTGCTGAGGGTTATGAACCCAAAACCGGTCCCAGGATGCTTGTTTCCAGTCCAGGAAAGACATGGCTTGGCAGTTCGGGCTGGACTGTTCCCATGAGGCACAGGGTCAGACTGATTTGCATATGGCCATGTCTGAACTGGGGTGGCGAAGTGAGCTAAAGAATGATGATAGATTAAACCAGATCAGTTGACTGGGGGTGAATGTTTGATTTGCTCAAACGCTCCGTCCATCATCCCCTTTTGTATCGCTTGCAATGTTCAAGACTCCGTCCATCATCCCCTTTGGCTTTGCTATAGTTTCATTGGGGGCCGGCACATGCATATGTAATGTAACCATTCACTCATTTGAATGAAGAACAACGCAAGCAAATGAATAAATACCCTTCTATTATGACAGGAGAGGCCTTATGGCCCATTCTGTACTTTGAATCTGCACACATTGCAGTATATAATATTTCAGAGGGCAATTCCTTTAGATTCCATAATCTAGCACCTGCAGATATTAGAAAGGTGTACTTTGCAGCATTGACCTTCTAGAGAGTGTGGATATGACCATCTTTTCATTGGCATTGCCCCAGATTTTACCATGGCCATTGGACTCTGCTCACTTAACTCCTGCTGACCAGTGCTAAAGTGCTGTTTGTTCGCCCCTTCTAATCATAGTAACAATTGGCATATATCTAACTGGCACATTTAATTTACCTATAAGTCCTTAGTATATGGTACTATAAGTAATTTAAATGTGATTAGTGGCCGCCCTCATTGTGTCACCCACTAAAGTAGACCTGTAAAACATGTCTCCAGACCTGCCAATGCAGCCTGTGTTTGCAGTTTTAAACTGCCATTTTGACTTGGTAAAAAACCTTTTGCCAGTTCTAAACCTTCCTTTTGGATACTTATAAGTCACCCCAAAGGTAGACCATAAATGCCTATTGGGCAGGGTACATCATATTTCAAAAGTATGATATGTATACTTCATGTTTTACAATCCCTGACATAAAAAAACATAATTTACGAAGTTGGTTTTCATTGTGGTAAGGGTGGCTCTCCCAGGGTTAGACACTGATTTATGTGGTTGCTGCCAGAGGTAATGTGCTTGCCAGGAGCATTGTCTCAGTTTTCAGATTTTTCTACTAGGTTGGTGCCTAAATCTACTATGGTCATGTTGGATATTTCCAAAGCCAAATGTGTTCCTATCCCTGCTTTTGGGAGCAATAAGGGGCGTTGTCAAACTTTCAGCGTTAAACATTATTGAACATTATTGAGAACAAATTCCTGAGAAGACTTTTATGTCTCCCTCAAAACTCCTCATCTTATATTATTTATGATGACCTTTGGTTAGGATTTTTGACTGATCCCCTGCAGATGCGAACTTTGTTACTTTGACTATCTGTATGGCTGAGAAATGAGAAGAGCCTTAATCAGCTTATACTGAAGGATTGTATGTCCCTTGCTCAAGTGTCAAGACAGTTTGACTAAACTATGTTAAAGGGTGCTTTAGCACATTGGGAAGGCCTGACATTATTAACTATCTTGATTATATAGTTCCTTGTGATGTGGCATGGGCCAAGGTGGCATTTCAGGCTTGGAATCCAAAAGAGAGAGCCCCAATTGAAATGGATAAGCTCTCCACCAGAGCCTATGTTCCATTACAAACCACTTTAGCAATTGAGCCTTATTTAACTCTTATATGTCAAATCACCATTTTGCCTCATTTTAGACTTAGTTTACTTCATCACCAGTTGCCCAGTAGTCATGTGACCCCCGGTGGTGAGATGTTTATTGCTCCCAGACAATGGACCAAGGGCCCTAGGAGTGGGAGTGAAACTCCTCCCTTGACAGGATGGCCTGGAGGCTGGTGCCAGTCCATTCCTGATATTCAAAGGATGTTTACATTGTTATTGGCAGGTGGACCTCACACCTAGGACAGCCTCCCTCTTGTCTCTCTGGTCAGGCTGGCACCAAATCCATTGTTATTGGAGGAACTTATAAGAACTGGTTTAGGAGTTGAACAAAGGCTTGCCCTCCACCTTCAGGCTGGCAGTGGGCATACAAATACACCCCACAGAAGCCTCCTGTGCGAAAATAAGAAGGACTGGCCTGCTGTCTGAAGGACCTGAAGGAAGACCGGACATGCTTTTCTTCATCGCAGTACCACAAAAGTGACTCCAAGGGTCAATTGGTTAGCCTTCTGTTTTAGCTACAGGAACATAACAAGCTTCAAGAGGCTCTTTTCCTGCAACTGCCCTGCTGACTAGTACCAACTGGACTTGTCGCTGCTGGTCTCTGCCAGAGTTAGCCCTTGGTTCCACCCAGGTCCTGGAAACATGGCTGGTGTTACACTGCACTCCTCATGCTTACACTGCAAAAGCTGGGATTTAGAAATTTTTTGCCAACTTTCTTTCTAGGGAACTGACAGAGATCAGGATCCCCATTGAAGACTGCGGCTTTGCCAGTCAGTCTTAGCTTGCTGGTTTCCATGCTGAAAAGTTTCTAATTCTGAATGTATAGGGTTTTACTTGTAACAACAACGAGCAGCTTCCTGTCCACATTGAAGCCTACTTGGGCACAGACTTCAGACTTCATCCCCTTGAATCTTTCCCGCCTTTTTAGATGACTGCACTGGGACATCGCTCTTGAGCAACATGCTGTGTTCAAGCCCCACTTCAGATTGCTGATGTCCCGGTCGACTTGCTGATGACCACTTTCTTTCCATAAAATGTTGTACGTCTGAAGGTAAACTTTGTACTGGGGCAAACCTTGAACTTGACCCGCCCTCCATTGAGGTTGGCCACACCATTAGACTTAGTTATTTGTGTTGTTTGGCGCTGTTTTAAATCCAACTTTGAAAATTCATATCTCTAGTACTACTTAAGAAGCATTGGGGCAAACAAATAACCCTCCTCTGGAAGGGAACATAAGGTCACATAAAAAAAAGTAATAAAACCACCTACCTTGCACTCGTCGCATCGACGATGCGGCGAGTGCGAGGTAAGGGGTTTTATTATTTCTTTAGGTCATTTTACCCGTCCCGTCGTCTGTTGACTGTTTTCACCCTGCCCGCCTCACCTCACTTACCTGTGCAGGCCGCGCCTCAACTGTTTGAATGCCTCTCCTAGATACCCTCTGGCCCCTTTGGTGCTCTTTTCCACACTTAAACGCGGATCATTCATGTTTAACCCAGATATCCTGAAAAGTGTTAGAAAGGGAAAGACATCTATTTTTTATCATTATTTACATCGCATAGAATTTCCCTAACCACTCCTCTTACACATACCTGTGTACTCCCTCGGTGTAAAGTAATCTATATTGGGATAGACTGCAACACAAGGGAGCAGTCCACACAAGGATAATTATGTCACATGAATGTACTAGTGTTTCACCCTTTGTGACTCAAGTCAATTAATCATGAATATTATGACTTTTTAACACCTGGCAAAGATAATTAGTGAATTGGGAACTGTACGTTTGCTGGGTTTGGTGTAGTGAAAAAAAACAGCTCGCTTTACCAAGTTCTGTATCTCTAACAATAACAGGGTCGAGACTAATTAGCATATGGCTGGGTCTGAACTGGGGTGGCGAAGTGAACTAAAGTACGATGATGGATTCAACCCAGATCTGTAACTGGGGGTGAGTGTCTGAAAAGTTTCAGCGCTCCGTCCATCATCTCTTTGTGTTCGCTTTGTGGAAGAGGTTTGGCGCAGCGGCCAGGGTAGGGTGCCTGACTCCGGTCCATGGGGTGCCAGCAGCAGGATAGCCCAGCACTATGTGACTCTGGGCAATAGATCGCTTAATCTTCCTGACCGCCTCCAGCACCAGGACTCCTCTCCGGAGGTAGCTATGTGCTTTACAAATGCTGGTATTTGTTCTCTCTAACAATCACCAACAATAAGTGATGGAGAATGTAGCTTTATTTGATGATGAAGACATCTCTTTACAGAACACTGCATCACAATACATTAACTATCCACAACCCAGCTATCTCTCCTGTCCCTCGTTCACTTGTTGCTTGTCTTTGACGCTGTACAGCGAGCGCTCCGCTGCATTCCGGCTACGATTAAACTATAGAAATACTATATTCATAGGTCAGCTGTGGCTTCGAGTTGAGGTGTGACATTATTATTCGGATGGCCCCTTTAAGACTTCCAAGCCTTATGCTGACCCTCTTTCACATCTGATGGCCACTGGCTGGACTATGGAGATACGATTTCAACAGTCACTGCAACCATTCATATCAACGGAATGCATGGAAATCATTTGAGAAGCTATGAAATACAACTAATTCTCGTTTGTTTTGAAATCTGTATTTCTTCTTCTTCGTATTATTAATATTTGATATTTATAACTTTGTATTATGTAGGTAATTGTTATTTCTCTTTCTTGTCAATAATAATACGTAACTATAAACAGTACCTTTGATTGGTTTTATGATTCTACTATGAAACTGAAGAAATTGTAAAAAGTACAGACATATAATTATTGATAAAAGGTACATATATTCAGTCTACAAACTATTTGAATAGGGGCACCTTTCTATTTTATCAGCCTAGGTTCCAAATAAAGGAGTTAAACAACATATTAACGTATAATAATAGAGCCTTTGCAGGAATAAGCTGTTGTAAATGTCTTCAGCTTTGTGATTTCATTAACAGTCTCTCTTGTGAAGGAAGGAGAGCCCACTTCTCACCTGCAGAGCGCACGTGTTATATTTAGCAAGGGTATAAGTACCGTGTAATATCACAGTTAATGAAGCAAGTGTTGGGATGAATTCAAGGCTTTGTGCATTTCACGCAGAAAAGCACATTGGACTTGTCTTATATGTCATGAACCACCTTGATTGAAAAGTCTGAAATGTGACAAGTATGGTATAGATTTCCTAAAAACGCTGGCGAGGCACAAATTAAATCGCTCATGCGCAAATTATGAAACAGGCAAGCCGCTACATTAGAAGGCGCAGTTCATATCTGAGACAGATCAATGGGAAAAATGAGTACATTTGTATCACGTGTGCACATTCATCCTAAAAATCAGCCTTAAATGAGTCACTATGATTTGACCTGCAAATCTTCAGATTTTCCCGAAAAACCCTTGGACTATTCTGCAACTCGAAAACTCCAAAATCCTGTTCCTACTGGGCAACATAGGGGTTTGTCCTTTTAAGTGTCAGATGAAAGGGGTAATGCCAGGGCTTTAAGTGAGCCGGGTCCTGCCAGTGCCCAGCACCAGCAGGGTCTCTACCGGGCTCTCCATTTTTGCCCTCACCCTCACGGTGAAACTTAACACTGCAGCAGTGCCACCATTCACCACCCGTGATGCAACTGCAAAGAGACTCTTTATAGTTCTTTTGCAGCCTCATCATTTCATACCTGAAGCACTTTCAATATGATATACTACGATGCCATGGTCGTTGCTTATCTTATACAACTAATAACCACTGACAAAGCCAATTCTCCTGGCTTGTTGTAGGTGTAATGCTTTGTTTTGTACTCTATATATGTATGTAATGACAGAAGCAGCACAATACCAGTCGGGCGGCACACTATGCCAAGTACAGATTTTTAGCTTGTGTTTTAAGCTATGCCCTTAATTACACCGACCGAGCCCCTTTGAGAGACCCACCAGTTTTTCATCCCCCTTCAACCCCTGGGTAATGCCTAACAGCAAAGAGCAGCCTTTAAAACGAGAATTGTCATAGTGCCATTATAGGCAACTTCCCCCACCCCCAGTGTGAGCATGCAAGAATGAATAATTACACAAGACAACTTTTGTTCTGAGAAAATATTGTTGCAGGTTTATTCCATACAAGAGTATGCAATAGGTGGGTTATCTTAAAGGCTATCCGAGGGCGGGCAGCTGTACCAACCTATGCTGCCCCCGCCCGCCTGGTGAGCCAGCACTGTGGAACACCCAGTCGGTGTTACCTTTGATGATCCTCTTCCGGATCATGTGACACGATGGTCTCTTCTACTCACGCCCTTTTCAAGGCAGAGCATAGCAGGGCAAACCCCCACTTGGTCAGGCCCCCAAACAACCAAAGGACTAACGGGGCACCGTCGTGGCTTTCCAGTAACCTGCCCTGAGGTTCCTGGTCTTTGGCTCTGGCACCCCTACTGAGCCGCACAAAGGTAACTTTACTGTACCCTTCTGCCACAGAGGTACCCTTACTGTACCTGTCTGCTTCTAGATCGCCCTGTAACTCTACCATAGCTCTGGAGACGGCTCCTGTCATCACCAGAGCCCCCCCCACGCAAGCTATAATCTCACTTGCAACATGCAATTTCCAGTGCCTCCTGCAAGTCCAACACGAACAGGTCCATCCCCACCGGAGATAAGTAGACCCCCTTCTTCTCAAAGTATCCCTCAACTCTGGACTGAATCAGTTTGTGTCTGATGAAACCCAGACCCCTTTGGTCTGTGAAATTACGCATGGAACCATTGACCCTCTTACGAGAATGTTCTATCGCCTTGCTAGACCTGACCCCATGCCAGTTTCTGCAGGGGATGATTTCAGACCACCAGAGTTCGCATTGTCTCATGCGTTTGATGATTTCCCCCAAGTCAGACTTCATGGTTTGTAATAGTGCCCTCCTCCCCATGGGAATCAGGTTGTTGCCCCCAGGTGGATCACCAGGATGCTGGGGAGGGTGCCCCCTAGAGCCAGTCATTGCTCTAGTCTGTTGGTGATGTTGCTCCATCTCATTCCAGGGAAGCCCATCCAAACAAACTGCGTTTGTTTAAACCCCTGCATCCAATTCCAGCGTGCAGCCTACTGAGCCATCCTGGCAACGAATGAATGGCCGATCACCCATACTCGAGAACCTGGTGAATAAACAGATGCCATCTTTTACAAACTTGTTTAATGTCTATTGAATCATACTTTATCAAGATTACTACAAACCACTGCACTCAATATTATATTTACATGCTGAGCCTACATGGGCGAATGTAACGCTCAGAACAACGTGTTTGCCAGTGCCCAACCCTCTTTAAGTCCTCTGGCTCCCTGCCCGCATTGAATGCTGCTGTAGCCGCACCAATTCTAAATGAGTGGCTGAAATACTTTTTGTCGGGGTGGGCAAGGCCCGTGCGTGCTAGGCAGGCACCCATGATCCGATCAATCTGGAATTTTGTCAGGGGACCCAAGTCTGCATGTATCAGGAAGTACCCCTGTGCCGCAGGGCGCACCAACATTTAATCTCTAACTCTCACCACTGGGCTATACCTCGGCTCACCTAGTGGTTCCAGAACTACATCCGCCCCTTGCCCAGTCTGATCTGTTTTGGACCTCCTGATCCGTATCACTAGCTTGTCCATCACTTTGACGTCCTGGCTGCTTATGGCGACACCAGACATGTCTGTTTTTGTACTGGCTACCAATTCGCCCATCCTAAACGCCCCAAAGAATGCCAGGCAGAAGGCTGCTGAGAATAGTTTGACCTCAAATTGTGAGTGGGTGACCTGGTGTACTACATCTAGCATCCCCTGAAGGGTGGAAAATCAATGGGGCGGAGCGTAGCAAGGCAAACCAGCAGTTGGTCAGGCCCCCAACCGCCTGAAGGACTAAAGGGGCACCATCGCAGTTTTCCAGGAACCTGCCCTGAGGCTCCTGGTCTTTTGCTCTGGCAGCCCTACTGTGCTGGGCAGAGGTACCCTTACTGTACCCGTCTGCTTCCAGATCGCCCGGTAACTCCGCCTGCAACACAAAAGAAAACATTAAAGCATTCTGAGTACCCTGTCCACCAGTCAGGTCACATAGTAAGAGGTGGGGTGGAGACGGCATGGCTGGTGAACAGAGGCGGCAAGGAGGGGCGGGGGAACCTTATATGCCCTCTCCTCACCTGGCGCACTGGATCTGACACCACTGTGGCGACTTGGTGAGTGGACTCCTGCAGTAACCCCCCACCACTAGAGCGGGTGGGTGGTGCCCAAAATGGCAGAATCCTGACCTCATCTCTGGCCCATCCCTTGAGGGCTGCTCTGATCCAGAAGGACTTGGTTGGGTCCTGCCCCCCCTTCAGCTTGGTGTCATGGCCCACCGCCGCCAGGTGGCCACAGACCCACAAGTGGCTCTTCCCCTGATCTTTGGCCCATATAAAATATGCTTGAACCAGCTGGTCCAAGGTAAGCGAGCCTGTGCTCAGAGTCTCTGTGACGCTTAGAAATATGTCAAGATGGGCCTTGTACTTCTTCTTGGTCCCTGGTGCCAACGAGAGTTCCCCTAACGATCTTAACCGCTGCTCCACTGCAGGATGCTCCATAGGTGTGCTGGGAAGGGTTGTTTTTCTTTATTAAACAAATGGAATCCACCCACTAGGAATAGGTGAAACAAGATATATGGTCTTGGGTGGGATGTGTTTCCTACATTGGTGGGAAGCACATTGTGTTCTTTAAATACCCCTCACACACCAAAAGGGCCCTTGGTGTCATGCTTCATCATAGGGGTCTTCGCACCCCTCTAAGGAGTGCGGGGTGCTATTAACCAATGGGTACGCGGGAGCACTTGATGTAACCACTATGTGTAGTGTGTGATGGTGTGAGTGGTAGGGTCAGAAGTGGATGATGAATGAATGGTAATAAATACCTGGCAAGTGAGGACTAAGAGGATATTTAATAAACCTCCCTGCTGGTATCATTAAAAACAGTGAGGTGGAGGTTTAATGTATTAATGTACAAAACCTCCTGCGTGTGTCTGTGTCAACATGTTTCGAAGCGTGATGCTTCTTCTTCAGGACAGGTACACAGATCCCTACCCTACTCACAAAAGACAGTATAATACTGTCAAAAACATAGGGAATACTATGTGTTGATTAATGTAAAATGTGCCTATTATGGTCAATTTACATGGTGACAAGGTAATGCCTTAACGTCCACTTGCTATCCAGAAGTTCAAGGTCTCATTAACCTTCAGAAAATGCAGGGGACCCTGTGCTAATTAGCACTATATGTGGGGATAATACCTCACTCGATCGTCCCCTCCACCTATTCCTTGTGGGTGGATTCCATTTGTTTAATAATTATAGTCAGGGGAGATTGAATCCACTCCCTGGGTCCCTTCGGACACTTCCTCTCTCCACTCCCTCCTTTGATAGTTATGGTGCTGGGAAGGGTGTCATCTCGGCTCTTACTCGCGGCAGGCCTCCCGGAAACAGAGCCACTGAAAATGAGAGAGAGCTTCAGCTGCCACATTTTTTACCCCCTCAGGGTGCCTGGCTCTAAACTCGATGTTGCAGCACAAGCCGGCCTGACCAATTCTCTTAACAAGCACATCACCAGGGGGCACCTTGCTCTCTGGCCATTGATTGCCTGCACCACCACCATGTTGTTTAACCTGAAAATTACCTTCCTGATCGCCAACGCTTTGGGCCACAAATGCAGGGCAATCATAATGGGGAGCAGCTCAAGTACCGTTATGTTTAAGGTTATCTTACACTGACGCCATGCATTAGGCCACTTTTGGGCACACCATTCCTCCCCATTATGGCACCGAAAGCCTCTCTCCCTGAAGCGTCTGTGAAGAGGCACAGTTCTGGGCTACCTGCCCAAGGGGCTCCCCATATGACTGTCCCATTGAAGTCCAGTATGAACTCAAACCTCAAATCCTCCTTCAGCCCACTGCCTAGCCTCACCAGGTGATGTTTCTTATGTACCTTGGCTGTAGCCCTAGCTAGCCTTCTGGAAAAAACTCTCCCAGCTGGGATGAGTTTTGCTGCGAAATTCAGTTTTCCCAGGAGGCTCTGGACTATGCCCTGGGTGGCCTTGTCCTTGCCCAGTAACGCCTGGATATCCCACCTCAGATCCCCAACCTTCTCCGCAGGGAGCCTGGACTAACCCTTGAGGGTGTCCAGTTTGGTGCCTAAGAACGTGAGAACCTGGGCCGGACCCTCAGTCTTACCAGGTACCAGGGGGACCCCCAGATGCCCCACTAAACCTTAGAAGCACTGCAACCCCTCATTACACTCCTGGGTTCCCAAGCCCCCGATGAACAGGAAGTCATCCAGGTAGTGGGTCACTCCCTCGATGCTGTAAGCCCAGGAGAACGCCCACTGGAGGAAAAAGCTGAAGGCCTCAAAGTATGTGCAGGACACCGCACAGCCCATGTCATGCAACGATCAAAGAACACTTCGCCCTGCCATTTGAACCCTAGGAGGTGCTGGCTGCCCGGATGAACCGGGAGCAGACAGAAGGCCGACTCAATGTCAGCCTTGGCCATCCAGGCCTCCCTTCCTTCTCTCCTGACCAGGTCCACTGTCATTTCTAGGGAGCAGTAAGAGACTGAACATGACCCCTCTTCTAGCCAGTGGTTCACAGAGTCACCCTCAGGGTAGTACAGGTGGTGGATCAATCGGTAGGCCCCAGGCTGCTTCTTGGGGACCACACCCAGTGGGGAGATGTGGAAGTGCTCCAGGAGGGGTGATTGAAGGGACCCACAACCCTGCCCAGATCCACCTCCTTCCAGACCTTCTCCCTTACTACTCCTGCAATTCCCTGGCTGACTTGAGATTTTCTGCATCCCCGCAACCCAGGGGGCCCTGTTATGGAATCCTGAACCCCTCAATGAAGCCGTGAGCTAAGAGCAATCTATCTTTGAGGTTGGGATAAGACCTGAGCAGGGGGAGGAGGTTCCGTAAAATGATGGGGAAGGGCCCTTTGACATTCGAGGTTGGCAGGATGGTGCTCGCCGGCATTGGGGGATGAGCGGGGGGAGGGGCTGGTTGGGAATTGGCGGGTGGTTCTGACGCCTCTATATTACTAGCTTTCTTGTCAGTGGGAGGCGGAGGACCATCTCGCCTGACAACACATGACAAGGCCAGGTGTTTGGAAACACATGTTCTACAGCTGTTGGCAAGCCTTGCAGACTTTGCCCCAGGAGCAAGACCCAGCATTATACAGCCTGCAGGTGCCAGAGTTGAACTTCCTACTCCCTTGCTTCTGTTCCCTTACATTGCTCCCTCGAAAAAGGCTTTTTGGAAGGGCGTATTCCAGCCTGCTTAGTCCCTTTCTGATTGTCCCACTCCTTCTGATTCTTACCCACCCCCTCTTTTTGCTCAGTAGTGAATTTACACATGTGTTGAACCCAGAGCTGGATCTTTTTTTGATCCCACCCTAGCTCCGGTTATATGGCATCATAGTTGAACCACCCAAATCCTCATGTCACTTTAGCCTCCTGCTGTATGGTGTGGGAATATTGCATCAAAGCCTGCCCTTGCTCTGGCTACTTCTCCATAATTACTGCCAACAGGATGGTGAATGCCTCCACCCAGTTCTCAATCATTTTCTCGGGCCAACGTTGGTATCTCACCTTCATCTCCTCCTCTATTCCCTCCATCTTCCTAGTATCTGCCCCTGCTGCCCCGTGCATAGTAAGGTCAGGATATTAATGAATTCCCACCTCCATATCCCCTCTTTGGCCACCTGGGGCACTTTCCAAGACTGTGAGCAATGCCCCGAGGCCAAGGGTGCCACAGTAATGGGTGGCAGGGGCGCCGTCACCGCTGCTGATTTAGAGGGCTCCGTGGGGGAGGAGATGGTGCTGGGCTGTTGTGGGGTGGTTGTCACTGCCCCCAAGCCGATGGTTGGCGGGGAGCTCGGCACGGCCACTTGATTAGCATTTGATGATGGTGTCGCCAGTTGGTTGTCCCCTTGACCTGTGACAGAAATGACTGGTGCTGGGGTGTTGGTGACCAACGCTCCGTTGGACCCTGGCCCGGCCCCCATAATGGCCCCAGACCCCACCACCCTGGCATCTGTATACGCGCAACTTGCCTGGCCCCCCCAAACCTGCAATACTGTGAGTGCCTCCGGTCCTGCAGGCGCTGCAGCCAGCAGTGGAGGCGTTGGTGCCATGGTGTCTAACCGCATCTGAAATTGCCCCATCAAAGTCAGCATATTGTCCATCACCTTATCCATTTTTTCAAAGTTCTCGGCGCCTGCTGCAATAGTGTTCGGTCCGGCCGCCGGTACCCTTGAGGGTCCTGGTTCTTGCGGGGTGACCATTACTCTGACTTTCACTAGGTGGAGTCCATAGGAAAGTCCTTGTTGGTGGGCCTGCGCACACGCTTGGATCTGGCTGATCTCCGGTCCAAGAGCCCCACCTGTGTCACAGGTGGGATGTCAGCCACCACCCCGGAATCCTCCTGCCCTCGGGCATCGAGGAATCTGTGGTATCGTCCTCATGTGACTCCCCACCGCCCCTCTCCCATTGTATGCCTTGGAACGCTCGGGTGTGACATCACTTAGAATGTCAACACCGTGAGCGTTCCAAGACGAGCGCCCTGAAAGCGGTGGATTTGACAGCCTCCCTCGGACAGCTGTGGCTGAGGTCGTTATACCTGTAGTTTAATAAAGTATCGTATGTCCACTTCCTGGTGTCCCTCTTCTTTAAGGCGTTTTCACCCTGGCGACGAAGACGAACATAGGATAACAGGACATGACCTCAACACGGAGCATTATGAAGTAAGAAGAAAGATGAATTGTCCATTGCAAGTTTGAAAGTGTTGCTCATTACATTTCAGGTGTCATCCTAATTGAGTCACAATATCGAAATTAATTGACTAAAGTGGTTATAAAAGAATACTGTGGGAAGTATGCAGAATGTAACACCAACCCCAATGTTTATGTTGAGCCCAGGAGAACCTACAATACAATGGAAAAAATGGAAGAAAATGTTTATGAATTATGCTGTAGTATGCGGGCCGAACCTGGGGTTGGAAAGAAAAGTGGCTCTATTAGCATATTACTTGGGAGCGGAGGGAGAAGAAGTATTAGAGCACCTCCCAGAGTTAGGGGCACATGAAGCTAGAGGTCTAAATGAATTTGAGATAAGCATCAAAAAACTAGACCTACATTATCTCCCAAAAACTAGTACTATAATGGAAAGATACCACTTTGGTAAAAGAGGGCAAAAGGAAGGAGAATCTATAGATGACTTTGTGTCTGATTTACGTAAGCTAGCTGCCACGTGCAAGTTTGGGGGGGCTAGTGAGGAAAGAATAAGAGACCAGTTTGTATTAACGTGCAGAACTGAACGTGTACGTGAGGAGTTATGGTTAAAAGATGACCCGCCACTAAGGGAGGTACTTATAGTGGCTAAGCAGGTAGAACACATGATGCAATGTGTAAGTGAAATAAAACAAGACAGTGAAAGCAAAGCCAGCGAGGGAAAGGTCAAAGTGAGCGAAGTTGAGACAGAAAGAGACAGCATATTGGAAGTAAAAGAACAGAACGTGGGCCATAAAGAACAGAAAGAGAGTAAGGGAGTTGGGTCTTTCAAGGGCAATTGCTATAGGTGTGGTAAACAAGGACACCTGGCAAATGATAAAGACTGCCCTGCGCTAAAGTATACATGTAGTAAATGTGGTAGGAAGGGCCATTTTAGCCAATACTGCAGAACTGGTCAAAGTTATAAGAGGCAAACTAGGAGCAAAACGAATAGGGTGTGTGATGAAATTGTCCTGCAGATTCAGAGTGGTCAGGTCAGCAGTCCCAAAGACACCCTAGGAATCGAGGGGACTGACATAGAAGCTATGTTTGACTCGTGTTCTAAAATCACAATTATCAACGCAAAAGAATTTGTAAGGGTGGCAAAGGGTAACATAAGGTTGAGCAAAATGGATGTTAGACCGGGAGGCTATTATGGACAACCCATTAGCATGAAAGGCTACTTCTGGGGCACTGTAGAGTACAAAGACAGACTTACGGTGTCTAAAGTGTATGTATCCTCCTCAGGTGACAACATTCTGGGGTGGCAAGCCCAAAAGGATTTAGGCATATATCTCAACCCAAACAAAACCCCACAAATTTTGATACAGGAAGTGAAAGGGACGTGGAACAGCATTGAAACAGAATTCAAAGAAGTGTTCAATGGTGAATTAGGATGCCTGAAGAATTACTCGCACAGGATAAAACTGAAAGAACAAGCAGTACCAGTTGTAGCCAAAGTTAGGAACCTTCCGTTAGCAATACAGGAAGCAGTCAGGGACGAACTGGAGAAATTATGCAATCTGGGTGTCATAGAACCAGTGGAGGCGACGGAATGGCTGGCGCCAATTGTTGCAGCAAGGAAAAAGGATGGATCGGTTCGCTTATGCATCGACTTCAGAGCACTCAACAAGGCGGTAGTAGTCGACAAATACCCGCTCCCAAACATCACGCAAATGATGAGTATGTTAGAAGGAGCAAAAGTGTTCTCCACACTTGATCTCACATCTGCATACTTCCAAATCAGACTCCACGAAGAATCGCAGGAACTTACAGCGTTCGTGACGCCAATGGGAGCGTTCAAGTTCAAGAGGATGCCTTTCGGGCTAGTCTCCGCTGCATCCGTATTCCAAAGGATCATGGGCAGCATCCTAAAAGACATCCCTGGTGTCTTGTGCTACCAAGATGATGTATTAATATTTGGCGCGGACAACGAACAACACGACACTAGGTTGAGACAAGTGTTGGCAAGATTTAGAACACAAGGACTCACCGTAAAGAGAGAAAAATGCAAGATCGGTTGCAAAGAGTTGGATTTCTTGGGACACAAGGTGACACTAGCAGGCATCCGGCCAAAAGATGAACTTCAAAACACAATAACTAACTTGATGCCGCCAATAAACAAAGACGAAATAAAGTCGTTTATGGGAATGCTGGAATTCTACAGCAAATTTGTGCGGAACTTCGCGGGAAGAACTTATGCCATACGCTGGTTGTTGAAGAAGGATGTAGGGTTCGAGTAGGACGAAGAGTGCCAGAAAGAATTTGAAGAGGTGAAGACAGCACTCGCAAGGGCACCCAGCCTAAAAGCATTCGTACCTAGAAGAAAGACTGTAGTGACGACCGACGCGAGCTCGAAAGGGCTTGGAGCTGTTCTGACACAAGTGGGAATGCAGGGAGAGGAGACGATCGCTTTTGCATCGAGGTCTCTGCGGAAGTCCGAGGTAAACTACTCCGTGATTGAGAAGGAGGCATTGGCGGTACACTGGGCCATGAAAAAATTCAGGGACTTCATCTGGGGAACGCAGTTCGGTCTACGAACGGATCACAAGCCGTTGGTCGAAATCTTCACTAAAAAGGGCCTTGACGCAATCTCAAGCAGAATCAGGCGTTGGGTCGTGAACCTGCAAGAATATACACTCTGCGTTGAATATGTGCCAGGGACAAGAAACCTAGCAGCAGACTGCCTCTCGCGACTGGTTGAAGAAAAAGAAGAGGAGGATGCTAGTGATGACCAGGCTGAAGACAAAGAAGATTTCCAGACAGCGAACATTTGCGTGATTACGCAAGGAGCCATTGGAGAAAATCGTTGGAAAGAAGCTGTGAAGGAAGACGTCCTACTCAGAGAAGTCTGTGAGAGAGTCAAAGGAAAGTGGAGACACAGTGACAAACAGGACGAAACCTTGCGGCCATTTTTGATGGTCAGGGACGAACTGTCCGTCATAGATGAATATCTGTTCCGAGGAATAAGACTTATTCCACCCAAAACTGTGCGAAAACATCTGGTAGATTTGGCTCATGATGGACATCTGGGCATCACCAAGACCAAGCAAAGGATGCGGGAGGACTACTGGTGGCCGTGTATGGACCATATAATAGAAAGGAAAGTGAGGGCCTTCATCCCTTGTACGGTCAGCGACAAAGTTTTGAAACAGCATACACCTCTCATGCTGTGCAGATCACTCCCTACAGGACCGTGGAAGGAAGTGGCATTGGACATAATAGGCCCACTGACAGGGGAGATACGCACGCCATACATCCTGGTGCTCATGGACCTGTACTCAAGGTGGCCAGAAGTAAAAATAGTAACAGAGATCACCACGAAAATAGTCATCGAGTTTCTAAGGGAGTTATTCTCCAGGGAAGGATTACCAAACAGCCTGTTGACGGACAACGGGGTGCAATTGTGTTCAAAAGAAATGAAAGACTTCCTCGAGAAACATGGTATTGAACACAAACGATGTGCGCTCCACCACCCAGAGACCAATGGGATGGTCGAGCGGTTCAATAAGACGATCAAGGAAAGCATCCAGTTAGCGAAAGCAAGTGGAATGAACTGGAGGGAAGAATTAGGGAGGCGAATCGAAGCCTACCGTTTAACTCCACACCAAACGACAGGGGCCACCCCTTTTGAATTGCTCAGAGCAAGAAGACCCAATACAAAGCTCTCACCGGGGTGGATGGGGTGGCACAAAGGATGGACTGATCATTCCAGGGAGTCAAAGGGGTTAGAAAAACAGTGCAATGCCATGGTTGAGAGGAAAGAAAGATTTGATAAGGTACACTCCACACAAGAGGCTGGGTTCAAGATAGGTGATGATATTAAAATAAAAGCTCCTACTGGCAGAGCAAGTTGGTCAGTGTTCAGCAAACCCACAAAGATCATAAAACTGTTCAAAAACGCGGTGAAAACCCAGGAGGGAAAAATTTGGAACCTGGGGGGAGTAGTGAGATACTATCCACCCAAGGAAGACGCTATCTTTGGGGAAGGGAGAGTAGATGGACCCCAGATGCGTGGTGAACTGCCAGTCAGGGAGCGTTTTGAGGTATTCCACCCTGCTAGCAGAACCAGCCAAAGAGTGAATAAACGTCCCAAACATTTGGAGCAATATGTGACCATGTAATTCATGTAACCATGTAATTCTGTATTAGCATTTTGTTGTTTCATCTCAGTTCTTCTATTTTGTTGTGTATGGAAGGGGGATGTGTGGTATCGTCCTCATGTGACTCCCCACCGCCCCTCTCCCATTGTACGCCTTGGAACGCTCGGGTGTGACATTACTTAGAATGTCAACACCGTGAGCGTTCCAAGACGAGCGCCCTGAGAGCGATGGATTTGACAGTCTCCCTCGGACAGCTGTGGCTGAGGTCGTTATACCTGTAGTTTAATAAAGTATCGTAAGTCCACTTCCTGGTGTCCCTCTTCTTTAAGGCGATTTCACAGAATCCTTGTGCCCATTCCAGTCCTTTAGCCTTGGCCATGGTCATGAAATTCTCCCATAGTGTCTCCTGCGACATGCTGGGCTGAGACTCATCTACACAGCTGGTTTGTGAGAACAGTGAGGTGGGAGTTTCCTGGCTGTCCATGGCTCCGGAATGTCTAGCCGACTGCCTAGGCATGCCCTGGGGGGAGAAAAAATCGTAAATACGTGCCCCTCCCTTCCCTGAGGGTGGAGCCACAGTTTGGGCCACATGGGGGTCCCGTTTCCCACTCCCCGGCGCGTGTCCAACCCACTTGTGCCCCGGTACTTACTTCACTTCTCGGTTCTTGACAACCTAACTTCTTGAACAGTCGCGGAAGAAATGGATCGAAGCGTTGGGAGGTTGGCGCACTTGTGGGGGGAAAGCATCCATGACAACGGAACAAGGGGTGAATTGGTTGCTACAATTGAAATTGCAGAATAAGACACTTATCCGAGCCCCTCCTTTCAGGTTCATATTGCCCGCCAGCACCCCGCCCAAACATTTTCGCCCACGCTTTGTCAGGATACCTCCCATGCCAACTGCCCTTCTTTTCACGAGTGCCTAGTGCGGTGGGCGCATTTGCGTATTGTGCCCTCGCAGTGGTCATAATCCCCCCACTGGCGTGCCTTAACCCCGCAAATGGGGTAAAGACTCTCTAGCAAGGGCCATCTTTAATCTGGGTATGAACTTCACTTTAGTGACATGTTTTATGGAACCCACTCAGCTGCTCCAGGTAAGACCTGAACTCACAACCTCCGCAGGGCTCATGGTAAGTAGTGCTGTGTAAGTAACGCGCGCTAACTGTAACCACCCTAATGAGCGACCACAGACTCTGCCTACCAGGATGGGGCCTGCTGATCAACATGAAAGAAATGCGTCTTGTTGCAATTGGGCTCATGGGAGGGGGCCTCCCTCCTGGGGCCTCTAAGGGAAGGCCTAGGGGAGGGGGAAACTTCTCAGGCTGCCCATTCTGAGACTCCGTAGGGCACCCATTGTCAACACTTTAGCCCACACAGGTTTAACTCAGCCCCCAAGAAATTCTCACACCTTCAGTCCAAAATGGGCTGTAGAAGAGGTGCTTGGGGTGGCTGAGAGGAGGAGCTGTGGCCCAGGTGGAGTCTGCACAAAGCAGCTTCCCCGAGCCCAGAAGGTGTCACTTATGTAAATTTCAGGGGCCTCGCACATTCCCTTTTGCCCAGGGCCCTGAAAATCTAAGAACTGGCCCTGACCTGCACGGATTTGTGCCTAACAAATAAAGCGACTGACATACACACACACTGCGCATGCGATGTCTTTGTAAAATTATAGAAACAGCAGACAGGGATTCAGCACACAGAGAGGAGGAGGCATTGAGACGCGAGTGAGGAGTGGATAACTGAACTGGAAACAAGAGAAGTAGAAGGAGGGGATAATGGCCAAGGTGATGGAGCTCCGAGCTGGGTGTTTGGAGGAGCAGAGACTGTGGGTGGTCAAACTAAGGAAAACCGAGTCCATATATGCTCAGCTTTAAACAGCCTGCTTGTCCTTAAGTTTCAAGTATTATAAGTAAGAGATGTTACTGGCAGCCAATGCAGGGCTAATACAGCGGGTGTCATCAAGCCACAGCATCTCACATTGAAAATAAACCGAGCTGCTTCATTTTGTACCACCCTTTTGATATGATTGGCTGGCAGGCCAAGCCACACCGAAGTACGGTAGTCCAACCTGGATGCAATGAAAGAAGAGCATTCAGAATGTAGGCTTTTTGACAGCAAGAGAAAAGAGAAATACGTCACCTTAACGTGCATATTTGGAAACAACAACTACCATAGCTTTTATTGGCCAAGGCATATTGTGTTGGGCATTACATTTGAAAGTAGGAGGCCAAAAACACACTTCTTCAAACCGGAATAATGTCTTGCAGAAAAATGTAAAGAGAATATCAACTAGTTGACTAGTATTTCCGATGATTTAAAAAATTATCTTGGTGTTGTCGGCATTCATAAACAAGGAATCTGTGCACCATCCACAAATCGAAATAAAAAAAAAATGATCTGATTGGATGAGGGAGAATGAATGTTCTCGTCCATTTTGCAATTGCTTACTCAAAGCCCTCTGATTAGCTGGCTGCTACTTGAAGTGAAATGTTACTGCTGCCATTAGAGTCCCCGGGGACGTAGAGCACATTTTGTTATAGCACTCATAGATTTATAGACCTCAAAAAAGGGATAGTGGATACCAGCACAGACCTAAAATCACTGTTTTAGGGTCTGGGAATCCTGGCAGCTTTGTGAGCCTTTGCTGGCAGCTTTGTGAGCCATTGCTGGAATTCCTGTACCAACGAACCTGTGCGTGTTCACAAATTAAAAATGGAGTCTATGTTCTTTTAAAATAAAAAAATAAAAAAGGAAAAAGGAATCCAGCCTGCATTTGACTGCCAAAAAACATCCTATCCATCATAGAAACTGGATTTAGTATATGATCAAAGAACGTAATGGTATGATGACCTCACAATATTTATATCAATAAGTATCAACGCTGAAAAGTTAGTTTTAAAGTAAAAATATGTATTCAAACCAATGAATAATACTGTATTCATAGTACCCATTAGTAGAATTAACGCAAACATATATCATAGTTCATCTCGGAGAGTATTTATAACATTACATATTACTTTGTGACATAGGGACCCAACCATCCATGTGCGCTCATTTCCCACACACCCATCATTCGTTATGTACTATTTTTTGGAGGTCCGTGGAACTAATTAGCAATTTAAACAATTTTGTTCCTTAACTATAATGCCTGATGTCATCAATGGTGTCAGTTGACATGCCACAAGTGACGTAATATGTGAAGCCAAAAGAAGTGCATGATAGAGGAGCAAATTATAGTTAGCTCATTACACTTTATCTACTGTTTTCAGTACTTTGATTTTTTTAATGCTTAGTTCTTGTTTCATTTCAAACACCTGGGGCTCATTCCGATGTCAGTTGGACAGGTGTTCGACCGACATCGCAGTGAAAGTGGAACTGTTCTACTAATAGCCGGTAGTTCCACTCCCAGTATTCCAATGCGACTGCCAGCACGGTGGCCGGAAATATTCCTTTTCCATTTGTAGCTTCTACCATGGCCTGATAAAGGGCCGTAGCACAAGCAGCAATTGAAAAAGTCATATTTTACAGATCCATAGACCTTGTGCCAGGCACCATGTAGTGCCTGGCTCACTGTGCAGACATGTGTAGGGAGTGCACCACATGTGCCCCCCAGGCCTCATAGCATAGGCCCAGGGAGGACAGGGGCCCTGCTAGGGATTTCCAAAGTCCCTTTCAATCAGACATTTCATGGTGGTTGGACCGCCATGAAAAGGCAGAGGGACACGGGTAATCCCTATGGTGGTGCCTGAGCAGGCAATGCACCTTTTGTAGAGATTACTGTCCATCTGCTGCACCGACAGGCTTCTAGAGCCTGTCAGAAAAGCAGCAGTTGATCGCTCCGCACAATGCCTTTGACCACCAGATCGGAATCCGATGGTCAGACCACTCCTGTAGATGTCAGAGAGCCCGTCACCGATGGCCTGTTGGTAGCAGGCCCACTGACATCGGAATAAGCCCCCTAATTATAATGTCACTTTAACCTTTGCTTTTTCAGTGAATTTTTGGGGATTTGATCATATTCTAGATTGGTCCAGTTCCCAACCCTGCAGCACACAAAGATTGTCAATCAAAATATCACTATTTTAAAATTAGGGAGCAGTTAAGTGACTGAGAAGATGGGTTGGATGAGTTAACAGATGTTGAAAGGTTATGCTGCATGTATGCTGACTTGTCTTTCGTTAACCATTTTTAACCCCTTAAGAACACATTGTGCCTCAAATACTAAAA
Source organism: Lissotriton helveticus (assembly GCF_964261635.1). Classification (NCBI taxonomy): domain Eukaryota; kingdom Metazoa; phylum Chordata; class Amphibia; order Caudata; family Salamandridae; genus Lissotriton; species Lissotriton helveticus. The sequence continues at coordinate 1,627,873,031 of NC_136063.1, read as the reverse complement.
ACCCATACCTCCCTCACATTTTAACCATCCCTTATCAAACCTTCATTAATATCAGAATGCTCATTAACTTCAACCTGCCCCTCACAGAAGGCTTTAAATTAAACTCTATCTATTACAATAAAATGGGATTCATTAGTGCCTTGCTTCAGTCTTGAATGCAAAATGCTCCAGTTGTTCTTTAGGACTCTGTGGTGATGCTGTAGTTGATCACTAGAGAGTTAACTGGCAGACTCTTGCTGGTGTTAGAAGTACATGTTTCACTCTATATGTCTTACTCATAGTTTTACAGCTTTGACTCCATCAAGATCTTCCGGTGGATCCCCACCGAGACCAGGAAGACGGTCACCCAGGCCCTCGTCACCAGCCGACTGGACTATGGCAACGCCCTCTACGCCGGAACCACCGCCAAACTCCAGAAGAGACTCCAGCGGATCCAGAACGCCTCGGCACGACTCATCCTGGACATCCCCCGTCGCAACCACATCTCCGGACACCTGAGAGACCTGCACTGGCTCCCGGTCAACAAGAGAATCACCTTCCGTCTCCTCACCCACACACACAAAGCCCTGCACAACCAAGGCCCAGGATACCTCAACAGCCGCCTCAACTTCTACGCTCCCAAACGCCAGCTTCGATCGACCGGCCACGCCCTCGCCGCCGTCCCCCGCATCCGAAGAGCCACCACAGGGGGAAGGTCCTTCTCCTACCTCGCCGCCAAGACTTGGAACTCCCTCCCGACCCACCTCTGCCGGACCCAGGACCACCTCGCCTTTAGGAAGCAGCTCAAGACCTGGCTGTTCGAGCAGTAGCAGACCCCCCCCCCCTCAGCGCCTTGAGACCCTCCGGGTGAGTAGTGCGCTATACAAATGCTTTGATTGATTGATTGATCAAGATAGTACTCAAGTGCCCCACACTTTTGTCATAAACACAGAAGTATAGTACCCTAGTTTTTTTATTAACACTGGTGAAGATGCAGGAGAAGACTGGGTAATCAAATGACAGGCGGCTGCAGGTCTTGGAACTACATTTTTTCCTCAGCATACCAGACTTTTCCCCCCCCGATATTGATGAGGAAGATATTTGATAATTTTAGAAAATGTGTCTTCATTTTAGCTTTCTGGAGCAGTAACCATAATTTCTTTGACAAAAAGAGCACCCTCCTTTTGCTCATTTCTAAAGGAAATACTTTCAGTTTAACAGCTTGAAGTCCATCAAGATGGCATTCAGGTTGCCACATATTTGTCAGAATACAGAACGTTAGCATACTAACTGTTAATTAGGCCACTGTAGTGAAGGTGAAAGTGCAGTAGAATACTGGGGATTTAACTGACACACTGCTGTTGTTGTTGAAAGCCTATGTTTCCCTCAGTATGTCAGACTTTTTTTCTGCTATTGATTAGGAAGATATTGTGAACTTATATGAAATGTGTTCTAATTTTATCTTCTAGGGCACCCTACATAACCTCTATAAAAATTATGTTCATCAAATACTAGCAGATAATTAGCATTTTTCACAGAGTAAAATCACCTTAAAACACACCAAAATCCCCAAAATTAGTACAGCATCAAAAACAGACAAGTTATGTTTTGACTAAAATCTGCTATCACCTCATAGGTGTTCCATTTTGTGAGCCTCGAAAACAGGGTACATTGCAATGCATTTCAATGGGGACAATGTGTGCCCAATATGCTTTCCATGTTGTGGGGAGCCAATCAAGGAGGGGGCCTTTGCAACCCCCCCCACCCATAAGCCCCTTGGGGACAAGGTGTGCTCACCTCTCCCCCTTGTATGTTTTAAGTCATTTTCAGGAGACAGGGATTATGGCCTTAAGACCTGTATTGGCAGCTACACCATATTGTTCATGCTGTTGCAAGCCAATAAGGATTGACTAAAAATCAATCAATCAGAGAATTTATAAAGCGCGCTACACACCCGTGAGGGTCTCAAGGTGCGGGGGAGGGTGGCTGCAGCTAGCGGTCGAAGAGCCAGGTCTTGAGTAGTCTCCTGAAGGTCTGTGGGTCTTCTGTCTGGCGTAGGGGTAGAGGGAGGGTGTTCCATGTCTTGGTGGCGTGGTGTGAGAAGGACCTGCCCCCTGAGGTGTTTCTGTGGATGCGTGGGACGGTGGCCAGTGAGAGGTTGGCGGAGCGGAGTTCTCTGTTGAGTGCGTAGAATGACAGTCGGCTGTTGAGGTATTCTGGGCCGGTGTTGTGGAGTGCTTTGTGTGCGTGGGTCAGGAGTTTGAAGGTGATTCTTTTGTCGACGGGGAGCCAGTGCAGGTCTCTCAGGTGGCGAGTGATGCGGTCTCGGCGGGGTACGTCGAGGACCAGGCGTGCCGTGTTGTTCTGGATTCTTTGAAGTCTGCTGATGAGCTTGGCCGGGGCTCCGGCGTAGAGGAAGTTGCCATAGTCGAGTCTGCTGTTGATAAGGGAGTGGGTGACAGTTTTCTGTGTGTCTGTAGGGATCCATCTGTAGATCTTGCGAAGCATGCGGAGGGTGTAGAAGCAGGTTGAAGAGGCTGTGTTGATTTGGTTGGCTATGGTGAGTTTCGAGTCGAGGATGACTCCCAGGTTGCGTGCGTGGTTGGTAGGGGTCGGGGCGGAGCCCAGGGAGGTGGGCCACCAGGAGTCGTACCAGGCAGAGGGGTTGGGTCCGAGGAGGAGGATCTCTGTCTTGTCCGTGTTTAGTTTGAGCCGGCTGTCTTCTATCCAGTTGGCGACAGCCTTCATACCACGGTGAGGGGGTCCTTGGTGAGGGAGAGGATCAGCTGAGTGTCGTCGACATACGAGATTATGTTGAGGTCGTGGAGTCTGGCCATGACCAGTCAAAGCATTTCTGGAAATCTACAGTCCAGATATCATTAACTTGTTTTGGAAGTTAAACCATTCATGCCCCACCCCAGCATCTCTTCAAATTCAAACTACTGAGCGGATTTACAACAAAAAGCACATTAACTGAATAAAGTGCTAACTTTGTGCCACATTTGCTGTGAATGCATTCAGCTGTTTTTGGTGTATCAGAGAGCAAGCTTTCCTATGGGAATTAAGGAATGAATGAGTGGATGAAAAATAGGAATCTGATGTTTTGAGACTGTCCTCTTTCTAGGCCCCTATTTGATGTATCAACACCAAACACTTTCCATGAAGGAGCCAAAGTGGATGAACTTTTGTTGGAACGTTTCAAGTAGATTCATTAAATGACACTACAGTTATTAAGATGCCTTTGCTATGGAAACCCTGACCTAACTATTCTGGCGATATTGCCGGCAAAGTACATCACCTGAACCCTTAGATGGCATTACAGGATCGTTTTACCTATGTTACCTATTTGGTGCCCTTTATATTATATGTTCATTTTGGGGTAGTAGCTTGAAAAGCTGTTTTCTTCAAAGTGCAGCTTATAATGGGTACTGACTGGAATTCAAATGTTTAGGTTTAGCTCACTTTTCACAAACACACTTTTGATCAAACAATGGACGATGGCGATTCTCTCACTGCAGCGTTCATCAAATAAATATAGATTTATTGCATTTGCAAATATGTTGGCAATTTAATTTTCGGATTTCACAAAAAATGCTGAGTCTAGCCCACATGGATAACAATAAACCCTCCAAAGACTGTGCTTCATAATTTGCATTAATTGCCACATAATTTAGATTACCTTGCCACACAATGTAGTTTTACATGCCACATATAATATATGTATTACATGTTAAGGTGCTGGTATTGCAGAAAAATGGAGTTGCATAAAAACCCATGTTTTAAGTGAACTGTGTAATATGGAAACTATTTCACAATTCCCTGTGAAATATGGATTTCATTATCACAATGATAGCCCTTAAACCACTTTACTGAACTTAACCATTGTCAGGACTACTTGGATTATGCAGTAAAGGAGGGAGCACAAAATTATGCAGTATGGTTATCTAAATTATACAGAAAGAAAAGCAATGGGCACTGAGCGGAAAAAGTATGTTTAAGTTTGATTTATCTTAAATCTATATCTATACTAATATAATAAAGAGAGAGCCCAACCTTTGAGGAGGGTAATCTCAAGAACTACAGCACCAATCGGAACACCCAATACAGCATTGCAAACTACAGTATCAACAGATGGTTATAGGCTATACAGCAGCCCAACATATACATTAGAAGGGGAAAAGAACGTTTTGTGAAAAGTAGTCAGTTGTGGGCGTGTGCGTTGTGGGATTCGGCAAAAGAGATGCGTTCTGTGTGGGACTAGCGTTCCAATACGAGTGGGCGTGTCCTTTAGCATTGTTGTGGGCGTTGGACGTTGAGGCGGTGTTGTGCGTCTAAGTGGCGTAGGCTGGAGCGGCCAAACACATTCGGGGATGGTGCGAACACACACGTTCGCATATTGCAGGGGCGTAGGCTGGAGCGGCCAAACACGTTCGGGGATGGAGCGAACACCGGAAAAACACGTTCGCGGCTGAAGCGTGTTAAGGTACAGTGGCGTCGGCTACAGCATGCCCCGACAATGTCGGGACGGGCTGCTAGTGTACATATATATGATTAAACAATGGACTATGCTGAGTGCTGGTGGATTTATGCGATTCTGTGCCTGCAGCATTTACTGTATAATTATAAATGTAATGTAATTTCCACATGTTTTGTGACATAATTTATTGGGTTCAGGCTGATACACCCACCAGATCAGCATATACCGTGGTTATTGCAGTGGCTAGGAGGAGTTCAGAAGTCAGACGAGGTACCTGTAAATGGAGAGTATGTTCTCTGGGGCAGCACCCGGGTTATCTAAGCTGATTGCAAATGTTATTAGATTCAGTGAAGGCTCTGCCACTAAGGCAGAGGAGCGTTGCCCCACTACTTTCAGCAGTGGAAATAAAGGAAAAATAAAATGATAATAACTTGTTGTTATTATCATTTTATTTGTTCTGGCTGCAGCAGCTTTGCAGGCGGGGTGGGGCTGCTCTACTCTCAGAGCAGAGGGAAGAGTGGTGGGCACTCTGTAAAGTGAGCATGAATGCTTGCCCCGCCGTCTTGGGCCGGCCAAATAATCATGTGCTCTTTGTATTACAGCCTGGATTGAGAACATGCCCAGGTTGCCATTCCCTTGATGAGTGCCAAACCACGGTGCTCAGACCAACCACAACACTGCATTGCAGCGTTGTGATTGGTTATGGAGAGATTGGGTGCCTCCTATTCGGCACTAAGCAGAGGGACGATGATGAGGGACAATGAGAAGAGAAAGGGCGTTAAGGTAAGTTTATTTCTTTACCCCCTTAAACCTCACCTGCCCCAACCCTGTCCTCTGCCCTCCGCCCCACCACCCCTGATCTGTGCCAGCTACCACTGGCCAGAGTAGTTCCCTAGGTTGGTACGAAATCTAATTCCCTGATCTGGAGATGGCCCATATTTCAGTCTATAAAAGACACACAATTGACGAAATGCAGAACAACTCAAAGCATTCACCCCAGTCAAGAGATCTGGGTAAAATCCATCATTCTTTTGCTCACCATGCCACCCCAGTTTAGACCTAGCCATACGCAAATCAGTCTTGACCCTGTGCCTCATGGGAACAGTTCAGCTCAAACTGCCAAGCCAGGCCCTCCCTGGACCGGAAACAAGCATCCTAGGACCGGTTTCGGGGTTTCACCCCTCTTCAGCCAGAATAGCTTGATTCCAGTGGCAAAGTGAGCCCAGGTCCCACGTCTGAGCATACCTGTCGCACTTAGGGCGAGAAAGCAAAAGACACACAATTGATGGAGGAATGCAGAACAAATCAAAGCATTCACCCCCAATCAAGAGATCTGGGTTAAATCCATCATTCTTTTGCTCACCATGCCACCCCAGTTTAGACCTGGCCATACACCTCATAGGAACAGTGCAGCCTGAACTGCCAAGCCAGGTCCTCCCTTGACCGGAACCAAGCATCCTAGGACCGGTTTCGGGGTTTTACCTCTCTTCAGCCAGACAGGATTACATGGAAGGAGAGCAGACAGTCAATTTGCATTGGCTCTTGATGTCAGGCGAGTCCTTGACATCACATTAATTTTTGCAGAAGACACAGTAAATTGTTGCCATTCACACTGATTTTCCAGCGCGGGACAAACACCCAGTGCTAAAAATCAGTGCGAATGGCGTGACCTAATGCACTCCGCCACTTGCGGAAAACTGCGTAGCGAGGCAGAGTCTTTTGGTCCCTCTGCAAACTCTGCCCATGCCTAGTAAAAACTGCACAAGCGGCACACACCCTAGACATCACATGTGGGCATCAGGGTGGCGTTGAGCCACTCACAATGCATACTTTTAAATATTACATCAGGACTACCAGTACAGCCCTGAGCTACTGTAGGTCAACAGCTGCAGCAAGCAAATGTAGAACAAACATTACGTCACTTATGAATTGTGATTTGGATGCAAATGGGTCCTGGAGCCTTAATAATTAGAGGTGACATATGCCAAATATCAGGTTACATTGTTCTGCAAGAACAGACCTCAAAACGGTTTTCTTGCTGCACAGCCTCAAGTAGCCTCACTCATTTGTGGAAGCCTCCTTGAAGTGTATAAGTCATATTACCCAACTCGGATATGAAAATAAGAAAAAATTAATCTCTGTGGAATTCTGTTAGTTATTTAAAATGTAATTCATTGGTGAACTTAGATCTTTGCTATGAATGTCACAAAGAGGATTTCCAGAAATGTTTGCCACATCTGCTTGAACCCAGACAGCTCCAAAAAACTGCTTGCCTCTAAAAAGTGCATTGTAAGTTAGACCATGCCTCCTTGAAACCTGATTGGATGATAGCGGCTCATTCGACAAACCTTCATCACCTACAAATAATGCTGTATTTCCGAATATTAAGGAAATACAAACTCATTGATCTACATGCTAAAGAAACTGGAGCTTTCGTGGATTTGCAACATTAGAAACCAATTAATCTCCAGCTGATAGTTTTTGGAGTTTTGAGTTAATTAGGAGGCAAGCATTTCCTCTCTACACAAACACACAAAGGAGATGCCATCCTCAATTAATATTGGAACCTTTGTTAAGCCATTCAGAAAAAAATGATTCACGGCCATATATTCATGAACCACCTTTGCAAATGTTCCTATCAATTCTGCCTTGGAAAACGACCAGGACCTTAAAAACGGTAGCGTCCGTGCTTGTGAGGGTGTTCTGCCTTCGTCTTTTCCAATATGATGTTGTAATTGTTCTTTGAATTGTTTCAACGGGCTAACTGAAGTATTGATACACTTTTTTGAGTTGTTTTAAATCCTCTTTTGCAGCGATCTGCTGCTTCTCACATTTAAGATTGTATCAATACATAAATTAATTAAATTAGAGATTACAAAAACTAGGATTAAAGATTTTGAAGGTGAGCAGGGTAGTCTATACCTCATAAATATTCTAGTTTTTGCAGACCGGGTATACTTTCTGTGCAAAAAAGAACATATAGTTATGAAGACAAGAATAGACTCATTATTAACAGATAAGACGGTGGTTATACACACCTCTTTAGTTCAGATCAGCAAAACATATATTTCAGACCATGCACATTAAATGTGTGTGTTTCCTTTCAATATGACAACATCTCCCACTGTTCCTGGAGGGTTTGCTATTTTGTGTTAAGTGACAAAACGTAAAGAAAGGCTTAAGGAAAAATTATAGTCTAAGAGGCATAAACTCCGCAGAAAAAAGTTTCATCTTCCTCAGCAGAGGCTTTCTCAGACCATATAGGGAAAAAAGACTGGACAAAAAAAATACATTATGTGTATGTTAATACATATTCACTGTCAGCCTAGATGTAAAGAAACATGAATGTAGTGACAAAAGAGTGAGATGCAAGTGTTAACGCGGGATTTCTGGTCTATAGTTATAGATCTAGATCCCAGCTCAGGTCGACTGAACCGTTGGTACCTGTCATTGAGTAAAAGGCAATCCACTACTAGGTTAATCAGTTAAAGACTTACTCCACTCTAAAGAACCACTGAAGCTTAAAAGGTTTAAAAATGTATTACAAAGCCAAACTTAACTGGAGCTACAAACATCTCAAAATAAGATTCAAAAGATATACGGGTATCAATACAAACATGAATTTTCTAAATGCTCTTAGTCGGCAGAAGAATACCACCAAAACAAACTCTAGAATGATCAAAGTTACGAGGATAAACACAAGCTGTAGCTTATGAGTCATTTACAGAAAAGAAAGAAATCAGATTAGACTGTCCCTACACTAGACTAAGTGACATCCCTACTTAGCAAGATCTTAACCTAAAAAGGTGTCAGCAGTGGTGACTTCCAAAGAAGATCAATCAATCAATCAATCAATCAGAACATTTGTATAGCGCACTACTCACCCGGAGGGTCTCAAGGCGCTGGGGGGGGGGGGTCCGCTACTGCTCGAACAGCCAGGTCTTGAGCTGCTTCCTGAAGGCGAGGTGGTCCTGGGTCAGGCGGAGGTGGGTCGGGAGGGAGTTCCAAGTCTTGGCGGCCAGGTAGGAGCACTTCCCTTAGTCTTTTGTTCCAAACGATGTCTCGCGGTTCCCTATCTGCCTATCCATCCGCTCTCTTAGGTTCCTCAGATCATCTGCCTTGCCTCCACCCAGAGGTGCTGTCCCTAATACAAAATCACATTTACATTAGAAACGCCCTTTAGAGACGCCCCTCACGTGGTGTTGGTGCTCCATGCTGGTACTCCTTCTAGGCCCATTGTTAGCGTTGACCTTGCTTCCCAGGCTCCTCTCCGGCAAGACGGTACCCCCAGGAAATTCCTGACGACTCCTCCAGGCCTGTACCAGGCTCTCTTGAACAAAAGTCTATTCATCACTTTCCTGATAAAACCCCCTCGCACCTGCAAAAAACACTTTCTCTGTGGGCCCCAAATTCCGGCCTCCACCATATCTTTAAGTTGTAAACCATGTAACAGGCTCTGCGTCTTGTGCATAACCTGACCTTTCTCTAACGAGCACATACAGATCAAACAAAATGACTTTATCTATTCAGGCCTGTTAGGATTCCATGAAACGGGCCTATGCACTCTGTAAAACATTTCAATTTCTTTAGTTTAAACAATATTCTAACTTGTTACACACAATGATTATATAAACGTCTATAAAACATATATCTCAGTTCTAGGGTCAGAAATACTTGAATCATAATAACATTAAAATCCAGATTATGTGGAAATACATCAGCTTCTTGTACTCTTTGTGAACTGCCATGTGGCCTACACATTTCTACGTTTAGCCGAATTACATTTTCTCTTACAGTCACACAACATAGGATTTCAACATCTCTAACATCTCTAAAAACATCTACATTAGCTTTTCACACTCTATTTAAATATTCTATTCTAATTAAACACTATTATGTACTTTCACTCTACAATTTCGACACTCTTATATAATGTTTACTAAACTAATACAACGTGCTTGTAAATATGGTGCACTTCTACAATTTTTCTTAATTTGCGCTCTCTCAATCCCCCCTTTGATGACTTTCAGTAGTCATCACCCTCAAAACATCATCCCTGAGGTATGGACTGAGTCAAACTGAAGTCGTTTCAGCACTCCCTCTTTTCATCGTCTCTAGAGCCTTCAGGCTCCTGTACTGATTATCCTGCATCGCAGTCAATCTTCTCTCTTGCCTTCTCATGGTTTTTTGCAACTTGTTTGATCTATACCATTGATACAGCCGCACCAATCCCCACAAAGCGATTATACAAATCACTATTACGATAATAGGTTTCAATATGTACCAAATGATATTCTTTCCTAGGTTGGCAAACCAACCTCCAACTTTACCCATTCCTTGACCTACTTTTTCCCACACTGTTACCTTTGTCAAATCTTCTATCTCATGATGTATTTCAGTAATGTTTCGAATGTACTTTTCTAAAGGTTTTGAATTGTCTGGAATGTAAGTGCAACATTCCTGGACCTTCAAAGCCTTACAGACTCCTCCCTCTTTGGCTAACAAAACATCGAGAGCAAGTCGGTTCTGAAGAACCATTGCCCTTATCGATTGCATTTCTCCCTCCACCAGCATTAATGACCTAGCAGTACTGGCGGACAACCTATCTACAACTGTTGCCAATCTTCTAATCTTGACATCATTTAGTGCTATCCCTAGAATAGGAAACATAGCACCAAATACGTCCCCTACTACCTCTTCAGCGCTTACATCCCTTCTTCCTCTAGCTGATGTTCCTCCCTCTATAATTTCCAAATCCTCAGCATGGTATATTTTGGGGAAGACAATTGCCAAATAACATGATCCATACCAATTATCTGGTAGTTTCACGTATGCGTTTTTCCCACAGACAAAATATACATTTGGGATCACCTGCATTTCCTTTAAGAAATCTTTAGAATAGTATTCTAATTGGAAAGCATGTTCACAACTCACCTTTCCCACAAACACATTCTCGTAATAAGTTTCACTTCTGTGTATGCACAGTTTCCCCCTTTTTACCAGCAATAGTAGGTTTCTGTGTCGGTGTAGTCTTTGGTTTTGTTGTTGCTTTCTCTTCGTTTTCATGTCCCACTACATATGATATTGTAACCACTAAAGCTATAAGAAAAATCACTCCCACTAAAAGTGTGCCTATTATACATTTGGCCCTGCGGTTCGGGTTGCCAGCCTCCATGACCTCAAAACAGTGTAGTTCCAGTTTTCTTTCTCAGCACAATGTCTCTAGTCGAACCACACCTGGAAGCTGATAATCTTCTCCGCAAGATCAGTCTTTGTGTTCTATAGCAACAGACAACCCTAGCCCTTCTCCGTCCACTAAATGGAAGTCCCTAGTTTCTTCTTCCACTCGGCGCTAGGTTATCTCTTCATTAATTTATCTAAAAAGTCTTTAGCAATCTGGAATTATACGTGTTCCAACGACTCTCATCACACCTTCTAATATTTCTAAACGAAGAAGGAGCTCCTCGAGTATTGGACTCCTTGAACAACAAACAGGAAATTCTACTGTGTTTAAGACCAAGTCTCTTATTCCACTCAGAAGAAGAGGATAGACAATATTGAGAGTCAGCAATCCTTCGACCTCCACTCCTGGTATCAGCAACTCTATTTCCACTGTTATGATAGGGTCAATTCTGGTCAAGGTCACTTGCCTCACCCTCCCAGTTCTGCGTGCTTCTGACATCTGCAGCGAGGTAGGTCCACTCAGGAGTAGAGTATCTTCTACAAGGCACTCGCACCCTCCTTGATCTCCTTGGACCTTCCTGTTCCTGCTCTTGTACACCTTCGTCCAGATCCGAGTCTTCGGATATAGGAGCAAGAGTTTCCTCTCGAGCTGGCTTCAAGCTTGGCCTCTTTTTTCTTTCAGGCCAAGTACCTGCTCCACGCCTTGTTCTCCTATTTCTTGTCCTCTCACTCTGTTCTTGATCACTCTGGACTTGTTCTGTGTCTGAGTTGTTTTCACAGCAGCTTTCTCCTTCAGTGGCAACTTCAGTTTCACTGCCGTTCTGTCTTTCTTCTTCCGGATCTGTAGCGCTCCCAACTTCTTCAGACACCCCCACAGCTTGACTGATCCCCTCTAGTGGCTCACCGTCCACAACTGAATCTTCATCGGCGAGAGGAGCTGTTTCTTCTAGGGGTGCTGGAACTCTTCGAGTATGGGAAGCATGGATCCAATTTGGCAACCCTCCGCACTTCACAGCGGTATTCGTGGTAAGGATGACCTGGTAGGGCCCCTTCCAGCGCACGTCTAGACAGTTCTTCCGGACATGTTTTTTCAGTAAAACCCAATCCCCTGGGCACAGATCATGACACAAGTCTCTGGAAGATGGAACCTCAGCAGCCTGCACCTGGAAGGACACAGAATGAATGGCGTCAGACAGTCCCTTGCAGTAATCCAGGATTAGGTCATCTGTAATGTTCAACAAAGCAGTGGTTGGGACAGTTGGAAGTCTCATTGCCCTCCCCATCAAGACCTCATGCGGAGAGAGGCCTGTCCTCCTGTCTGGTGTGCTACGCATACTCATGAGTACCAAGGGCAGAGCATCAGGCCAACTTAAGGAAGTCGATGAACATACTTTGGCTATTCGGGATTTCAACGTGCCATTGATCTGCTCCACGATACCTGAAGCCTCTGGTCGATAGCTACAGTGCAACTTCTGATCAATGTTCAATGCAGAGCAAAGCATTTTCACAACTTCACTGTTAAAATGAGTTCCTCGATCTGATTCCAGGGAGTTTGGCACCCCGTAGCGCGGGATCAACTCTCTAAGCAACAACTTTGCTACTGTGAGTGTATCGCACCTGCGTGTAGGGTATGCTTCGACCCATCTGGAAAATATGCATACAACCACCAGAACATACCTGAGGTGGTTGCTTTTTGGCATTTCAATAAAATCTAATTGCATTCTGTTGAAAGGCCCCCCAGACCTCCCAATGTGACTCATTGTAACTGGTGTTCTTTTCCCTACGTTTAGTTGCTGACATGTGACACATCTCCTACACACTGCTTCTGCTGCAATCCTAAACTTAGGACAATACCAAGTCTGCCTGAATACCCTCAGCATGGCATCTCTTCCTAGGTGTACTGGACCATGTATCTGTCGTGCCATTGGACTCACTAATTCCTCAGGTAACACTGCTCTTCCATCTGCTGAAACCCAGAAATCCATTTCACTTTTCACACAACCTGCTGTTTCCCATGCCTTTTTCTCAGAATCAGGTGCATTTTCCTGCATGTTTTTCAAATCCTCCCAAGTATCTACTGTTTCTAACATCATGTTTAATTCGGTCTTTTCCTGAGCCCCACCTACTTCCACCTCCGTGAAAGAATATCCTTGCTCCGCACAATAGCGGGCAACTTCATCTGCATATCTATTACCTTGCGACACAAAATCTGTATTTTTGGTGTGGGCTGTGCATTTGACTATTGCAATTTCAGCTGGACCTTGTAATGCTTCTAGCAGTAGTCGCACAAATTCTCCATTTCGAATAGGCGAACCAGAGGAGGTCATGTAACCTCTCTGAGACCACAACTGCCCAAAATCATGAACTCGAAGAACCAGTGCGCGTGCCCATCTTCGTGAGCTCCACTGGCTCCCTGTGGCGCATCGCATTATGTTTAAATCATTGGTTCTGGCCTTTCGGGCCCTGCATTTGCAAGGCCCACAATATTTGCACAAGAGGTTTTCCTTTTACACGCCTCATCGTGCTCTCCGATCGGCCAATCTTCGTCTGATGTCCATACCTAAAATCAGATATGCGAGACTGGGCGGTCAGTCAATTTCAGTCCAAACAGCACGGGCCTGGAATGCCTTGCCGTTCTCTCTGCGATCAGCAACCACATTGGCAGGATTTAAGAAAGGGCTAAAAACCCATCTTTTTAATCTTAGTATCTAGTTCTCTGCTTCTTTCTTTTAGGACTGGGTCAGTTTAGTGCCTACATATCGCGCCAGGATACTCTGTAGTAGCAGAGCGCGTAATAAAATACTTTATAACATAACATAACATAACTACACCGAAGCCATATTGGCTATCCGTATAGATGGTGACTCGAATTTTGTTTCCTGCTATACAGGCACGTGTCAATGCAATGATTTCTGCTACCTGAGCGGAGTGTACTCCTTCCAGGCAAGCGGCTTCCACAACTCCAGTAATGGTGCAAACAGCATAAGCTGCTCTCAACCGACCAGTATCGTCTCTTAAACATGAGCCATCAACAAAGAAAATTTCATCAGGGTCGATCAACGGCTTATCCACGATATCTGGTCTTGGTTTCGTGCATAGTTCAGTCACATCAAGGCAGTCGTGATCTTCACATTCCTCGCCTTCAATATCATTAGGAAGTGGCATCAATGTAGCAGGATTCAAAACAGAGCACCTCTTAAGGGTCACGTTCTCTTCAGCAAGAATAACTTGCTCGTAGCGCGTGAGCCTGCTGTTGGTCATGTGCTGTGTCTTGGTCCTGGTCATCAACAATTCTACAGAATGCGGTACATACACCACTAAATGGTGTCCCATTACAATATTTTCACACTGCTCAATGCTGACACCTGTTGCAGCAACGGATTTGAGACATCCGGGCAACGCTGCGGCTACTGGATCTAAGGTAGCCGAAAAGTATGCAACTGGTCTACGGGCATTTCCATGAATTTGCACTAAAACTGACAAAGCACAGCCTTCTCTCTCACAGCAGAAAAGTGCAAATGGTTTCTCATAATCTGGCATTCCCAAAGCCGGAGCACGGCACAAATCCTCTCTCAGCTGCAGGAACGCCATCAAACAATTATTGTCCCATGGTACCGGATCACTCACCTCCTTGTGCGTCAGTTTCTGTAAGGGTTTTGCTTTCAGTGAAAAGTTAGCTATCCACTGTCGGCAATAACCAACCATTCCTAGGAACATCCTGACTTCTCTCTGTGTCGTAGGCGCGTTCATTTTCATTATCGCCTCTATCCTATCTGGTGACACCTTGCGCTTTCCTTTTTCTATCCGGTGTCCCAAGTACTGTACTTCTGTCAGACAGTACTGCAACTTGCTCGGAGATACTGTTAGACCTGGCATCATTGGCATGAGTCTCTCCTCCATTTTTTCTGTTTGCCTCCTCTGTTTACGATGTTTTTTGCTGGTAAATGCTTTGGGCACTGTGCCACTGCTGATCAGTGCCACAGTGCAAGTGCTCCCTATGTGAAATTGCTGTATTGATTGAATTCCATGTTTGGCTTATTTGGTTTACTGTCAGTCCCTAGTAGAGTGCACCAGGAGTGCCAGGGCTTGTAAATACAAATGCTGCTAGTGGGCTTGCAACACGTGTTGTGCCACCCACAAGAGCGGCCACGCTAGACCATTGCTAGACCACGTGCAGTCTGGTACTGTCACGCAGACTGTGCAAGTATACCTACTTGCCAGTCCCTAAACCTTCCCTTAACTTCATGTTAGTCACCCCTATGGTAGGCCCACGGGCAGGGTGCATTGTAAGCATAAGGTAGGACAAGCCTGACAAGGTTGGCATGTCCTAATAGTGAATTACAGCCATATTCGTTTTTCACTAGTGTAAGGTAACCTGCTCTCCATCAGTTAGAATGGGCTGCCAGGATTATTAATGCTATAATCCTAGCGGGCTCGGGGAGCATGGTGCAATGTCGAGTTTGGTATCCCTGAACTCAGGGTTTAATAACGCATCCGTTTGTGTGGATGGTTTTTGGACTCTGTGTTTGAAAATAGCACTTTTAGAAAGTAGCTATTTTCTTGTCTAACTGTCCACCGGTCTCTGCTGGTTCTGGTGTGCGTGTGACAGGAGCTGGGTGGCTCCAGAGGTCTGAATGAGTCAGTGTGGGGTGAGTGGGGCATTTGCATTGAGAGTAGGGGAAGAGTAGCTCCTGATAGCCTGCCCTGCCTGATACAATGATGGCTCCGCCCCCCTGCCAGGCGACTGATGACTCTGTGCCTGCCTGGGACTTTCCTGGCCCACCTCCTGCCGGGCACTTTATGGCCCTGCCCCTGCCAGTGACAATGCTGGCTCCGCTCCTGCTGGGCGGCTGAAGACTCTGCCCTGCACAGTGAATAGGCCAGGTGCTTCGGCCTGGCAACACCCACAACAAACCCCAGATGGGGGGAAATTCCCCTGCATGGACAAAGGGATCAAAGCCAAAAAGGGGTATAAGAGAAGGACCCCTGAACCAAGAATTTAGATCACTTCTGACAAGGAAACCTGAACCAAGGACAAGAAGCCTGCTGATCTAAGGACTGCCGCCTACCCCTTCTGCCAGAGTCCTGTTTGTTGGGGGAATCCTGCATTGCTTCTTTATTTTTGCCAAGGAACCAGGAGAGAGGAACTGTGTGTGTACTCTCAATCTTTGCTAAGAAAATCTCCAAGGGCTGGAAGAGTGCCAGTCTCCTGTTGAAGTCACAGGGCTAAAGGACTTCATCTGCTTAAAGTGCTGTTTGCTGGAAATTGTGAATCCAGCATCTCTGAAAGAATCCAGCAATCTCGACGCCGACGGACACCGCCGAATCCAGCGCGACATCGTGAGTAACGGCTCCAGTGTCCCGCTTCCTCGCCGCCGGCCGCCGGGCCCGATCGACGCCAGCAACAACGCCAGTGAGTAGTGAGTTCGGCTCCAGCTCCAAGTGACCTCGTGTCGGCACCGCTGCTGATCGCATCGACTTCGAGCCCTCTCGACGCCGTAAGCGCTGCTCACTCTTGCAACATCGACATCGACGACGCCGTATCCTGCTTCATCTCGTGAGCGCTGCTCCTGCCTGACTTCGGTCGACGCCGCTGCAGATCGCCCCGACTCCGAGGCCCGATCGACGCCGAAGACGCGACGCCGGACATCTCGACGCCGCTGATCATCGAGTGCTTCACTTTTCCAAGGTACTGTGTTGTGGGGGTCTGTGCGACTCCGGGCTCGACGTAGCGCTCCTCGCGGTCGACGCCGAACCTTTGGACTAACTTTGTCGTGTGACTCCCGTGTGGGTTACATTGTTGCCAAGAACTGTGTTTTAGAGAAGAAGAGTTGCTTTTGATACTAAAGACTTTGTGCTAAGAAGAAACCGTGCTTGAACTATTATTTTTCCTCCCAAGAGTATTTATTAAGATTGTGGTACATTTTTGTCGTTATTTGGTCTTGTGCTAAGCCTTATATAAAAATCCTTATTTTTATAATACTACTGTGTCGTGTCCATTTGTAGTGTATTCACTTTATTACTGTATGTGGTCATAAATGCTTAACGCACTGCCTCTGAGATAAGCCTGTCTGCTTTGCCAAGCTACCAAGGGGGTGAGCAGGGGTTATCTAAGTGTGTGATCCCCTTGCCCTGACTAGAAAAGGTGTGTCCCTATTTGTCAGAAGTGTATACCTCTGCCATCTAGAGACAGCCGCTTCTAACATTGGTGGGTCAGCGGTGAGGATTTGAACTTTGCATTTATGACCCATGTGCAGTGATTAGTGTGCGCTACATAGTGAAAGCAGACCATAGCGCAGCCACAATCTGTTTTGGTTGGATATCCTATTTTTGTTCTCCGCTTTCCTGGAGCTTGATTTTTGAAACTGCCAGTTTTGACCATGAGTAATGCTGGAGGCACTACACCTGTTGTTGAGGAGGAATTTGATAGGAGTAAGATCAACGACTATCAGTTAAAGGATCTGAAATCCTTTTGCAAGCAATTTAAAGTTCCTACCACAGGCTGCAAAAACAAACCAGAATATCTCAAAGCATTGCAGGCCTGGGTAGAGGCCGGAGATCCCTCTGATGCGGTGGTGGTACCGCCAGGGGAAGGGGAAGAGGAGGTGCCAGTGAATGGGCCCCCCTCCCCTCCTGGCAGCAGTGTTTCCTCCAAAGGTCTTTCTCCTGAAGAAAGAGAAGAAAGGGCGAAAGAGCGAGCTTACAACATGGAAATGGCAAAACTTAAGATAAATGGGCAGTTGGAAATAGAGAATGCAAGAGGCAGGAGAGAAGCTGATATGGAGATCAAAAGGTTAGAGTTTGAAAGAGAGAAGTTAGCTTTTGAGCGTGATACCAGGATGAGGGAGTTGGAGCTCAAAGCTAAAGAGTTAGAATTGAATCCCTCTGGTGGCAGCATCCCATCTGTGCCTGCAGAAAGTAGTTTTTATTTTCCCAAAGATGTGATCAAAGATTTTCAGAAGAATGAGGATATTGGTCAATGGTTTAAAGCATATGAGTTAGCATTGTTGGCCCACCGGGTCCCTGAGAAGGATTGGGGAGCGGGGTTGTGGGGTCGCTTTGTGAATGAGGGAAGAGATACCCTGTTAGACATGCCTGTTGAGGATAGGATGTCTTATGCTCATATGAAGGATACTTTAATGTTAAGGTATGGCCTAACCCCAGAAAAGTACAGACAGGCCTTTGGAGAATGTAAGAAGTTGCCTGGTACTACGTGGGTTGAATATGTGTCATTTTTTTGCAGAGCCATGGATGGTTGGGTAAAGGGCAGCAAAGTGGAAAGTTATGATGCTCTTTATGATTTGTTTGCTTGGGAGCACTTGTCTAATAACTGTTTTCCAGAGCTGCGCCAGCACCTTATTGATAGCAAGATATCTAACCCTAGAAAACTTGCTGAAGAGGCGGACCGCTGGGTCAGTACCAGGGTCCAAAAGGGTCCAGTGGGAGACTCAGCCAAAGGTGGGCAGGGTCCCCAGCAGAAGAGTGGGGGGGACAAGGGTAAACAGAAGGAGTTCCAGAAAGGGCCCCAAAGTAATCCCCAAGGGAACCAAGGGAAGGGTCCCCAGCCTCCCCCAGATAAGAAATCAGAGGCCCCGACAGGTAAACCTGTTCATAGGGGCCCAACGACCTGCTTCGCTTGTAAGCAGGTGGGACACCGTTTTTATGATCCTCAGTGTCCCTTGAAGAACTCTACTGCACCACCACGTGCAGCTCCCCGTCAGTTGGCGAGTGTAGCCCTGGGAGGGGAGGAGATGGTTTCCCATGGTGGGGAGGGTCCCGCAGAGATGTCCCTGGTCTCTCTACTAGACATGGAATTGGTCCCTCCACCCCCTCTGCCTAGTAACACTAAGAAATATAGGCAGTGGGTGACCATTAATGGCCATAGAGTGGAAGCTCTCAGAGACACCGGAGCGAGTGTGACAGCTGTCAAGTGTCACTTGGTGTCCAGAGAGCAGGTTGTTCCCCACGCATTCTACCCTGTGATAGCTGCTGACAACTCCCAGAGAGAGTGTGAGGTAGCTCAAGTTTCCTTTGAATGGGGGGGAGTTTCAGGTACTCTTCAAGTTGCTGTAAGGCCCGCCATGCCTGTTGATTGTCTCCTGGGCAATGATTTGGAAGACTCCCCTTGGGCTAAGGTGGAGAGGGAGACACATTTGAAAATGTTGGGTGTGCCAGAGTGGGTGTGTGCAACCACTCGATCCATGACATCAAGGAAGGGTGTTGATGGGGTTCTGGAGCCTGAAAGTATGGCCCAGGACCCAGCTGTGAAGAGAAGAGGCAGGGGGCGCGGGAAACCGTCCCCCATAGTTCCCGTGGTCCAGGAGGAGGCAGACCTTGAGGGGTATGCCCTGGAACCCACAGGTGAACAAGTTGCTGAACTGGGAGACCTACCCGAGCTGATCCACTGGCAGCAGGATGGTGGTCCCTCCAGGGAGGAATTCTGTGCAGAACAGAAAGTGTGCCCTTCTCTTGTGGGTATGAGGCAGCAGGCCTCAGCCCAAACCTCAGGTGATCAGTCAGGGTCACATTTTGTTTACTGGGAGAACGACCTCCTGTATAGCGAGCCTAAGGCTGCTGAGCCTGGGTCAGCCCGTGTGCTGGTGGTACCCCAGCGCTTCAGAGCCTTCCTACTGGGTTTGGCTCATGACGTTCCTTTAGCTGGACATCTGGGGCAGGACAAGACCTATGACAGGCTTGTCACCCATTTTTATTGGCCTCAGATGAGAAGGGATACAGATATCCATTGCAAGACCTGTCAAACTTGCCAGGCAAGTGGGAAAAGCGGGCGGAAGCAGAAGGCTCCTCTCCAACCTTTTCCCGTGGTCAGTACCCCCTTTGACCGGGTGGGGATTGACATTGTTGGGCCCCTGGGCCCCAAGACAGCCCTGGGCAACAGGTACATCCTGGTCTTGGTGGACCATGCCACACGGTACCCGGAAGCCATCCCTCTCAGAACGGTGACGGCCCCCGTGGTGGGACGGGCACTGATGGGTGTTTTTTCCCGAATGGGGTTCCCCAGAGAGGTGGTGTCAGACCGGGGCACCAACTTCATTTCCAACTATATGAAGTCTTTGTGGAAGGAGTGTGGGGTAACTTACAAGTTCACCACTCCTTACCACCCTCAAGGTAATGGGTTGGTTGAAAGATTCAACCGTACCCTTAAAGGCATGATCATGGGTCTTGAAGAACCAATGAGGCGTAAATGGGATGTCCTCTTGCCATGCCTGTTGTTTGCTTACCGTGAGGTGCCACAAAAGTCTCTAGGGTTCAGCCCCTTTGAGCTTTTGTATGGTCACCCGGTAAGAGGACCTTTGAGTCTGGTCAAAGAAGGCTGGGAGCAATCTCCCAGGAAACCTCCCCAGGATGTATACAGTTACATGCTGGCCTTTAGGAACCAGACTAGGCGCTTCAGAGATCTTGCTCAGGCAAATCTGGAGGCCAGCCAGGAGGAGATGAAGCGGTGGTACGACCAGAAGGCCACTCTGGTAGAGCTTCAGCCTGGACAAAAAGTTTGGGTCATGTCCCCTGTGGAACCTTGTGCGCTCAAGGACAGGTGGACTGGACCATTTGAGGTTGTGGAGAAAAAGAGCGATGTCACCTACATGGTGGACTTGAAGTCTCCCAGGAACCCCTTGCGGGTCCTGCATGTCAACCGTTTAAAGCCCCACTTAGAAAGGTCCGAAGTGGGCATGCTCCTAGCTACAGATGCTGGAATGGAGGAGGAGTGTGAGCCTCTTCCTGACCTCCTGTCTGCAAAAGAGCAAGATGGGTCAGTGGATGGTGTTGTCCTCTCTGACACACTGACCCCTGAGCAGCAGCAGGATTGTCGCCAATTGTTGGGACAATTCCCTGATCTGTTTTCCTTGATTCCTGGTGTCACTCAGTGGTGTGTCCATGATGTGGACACCGGGGACAGCACTCCTGTCAAGCACAAGGCTTACAGAGTGACTGACAAGGTCAGAGCATACATCAAGGAGGAGGTCTCCAAAATGTTTGCCTTAGGGGTGGTTGAGTCCTCTAGCAGTCCTTGTGCCAGCCCAGTGGTCTTGGTCCCAAAGGCTGCAGCGCCTGGTGCTTCACCGGAACTTCGGTTCTGTGTGGATTACCGAGGACTCAATTCAGTCACAAAGACTGACGCGCACCCCATCCCCAGAGCTGATGAGCTCATAGATCGGTTAGGGGCTGCCCGGTACCTTAGTACGTTTGACCTAACATCTGGGTACTGGCAGATCGCCTTGACTGATGGGGCAAAAGAGAGGTCAGCATTCTCCACACCAGATGGGCACTAGCAATTCCGGGTTATGCCCTTTGGGATGAACAATGCCCCTGCCACCTTCCAGAGGTTGGTCAACCAGGTCTTGGCTGGACTGGAGGATTTCAGTGCCGCCTACCTGGACGACATCGCAGTGTTCAGCGCCAGCTGGGAGGAACACTTGCGCCACCTCCAGGAAGTGTTGTTGGCCCTGCGCAGAGCAGGCCTCACAATCAAAGCCAGTAAGTGCCAGATTGGGCAGGGTTCAGTGGTGTACTTGGGGCACCAAGTAGGGAGCGGCAAGGTGGCCCCCCTGCAACCCAAGATTGATACCATCCTGGCATGGGCACCGCCCAAAACCCAGACTCAGGTGAGAGCCTTCTTGGGTCTCACGGGTTACTACAGGAGGTTCGTCAAGGATTATGGTAACATTGTGCACCCCTTGACTTCGCTAACTTCCCGGAAGCAGCCAAGACTTGTGATCTGGACTGACGCCTGTCAGACGGCCTTTGACACCCTGAAAACTGCAATGTGCACAGCACCCATACTCCAGGCACCCGACTTTTCTAAAGAATTTGTTGTCCAGACGGACGCTTCAGAGCATGGCGTGGGGGCTGTTCTAGCTCAGGTGAATGAAGAGGGCCGAGACTTACCTGTAGCCTTCATAAGTAGGAGGTTACTTCCCAGGGAACAGAGGTGGAGTGCGATAGAGAGAGAAGCATTTGCTGTGGTTTGGGCGCTGAAGAAACTAAGACCCTACCTGTTTGGGACTCACTTCCGGGTTCAGACAGACCACAGGCCCCTCAGATGGTTGATGCAGATGAGGGGTGAGAATCCAAAGCTGTTGAGGTGGTCCATTTCCCTACAGGGGATGGACTTCACGGTGGAACACCGCCCTGGCACAGATCACACCAATGCTGATGGTCTGTCCAGATTTTTCCGCCTTAGTGATGAGGACTCCCTAAGGTAAGGGTAGTTCTCCCCACATTTCAGCTGGAGGGGACACGTGTTAGACCTGGCATCATTGGCATGAGTCTCTCCTCCATTTTTTCTGTTTGCCTCCTCTGTTTACGATGATTTTTGCTGGTAAATGCTTTGGGCACTGTGCCACTGCTGATCAGTGCCACAGTGCAAGTGCTCCCTATGTGAAATTGCTGTATTGATTGAATTCCATGTTTGGCTTATTTGGTTTACTGTCAGTCCCTAGTAGAGTGCACCAGGAGTGCCAGGGCTTGTAAATACAAATGCTGCTAGTGGGCTTGCAGCACGTGTTGTGCCACCCACAAGAGCGGCCTAGTAAAAGTATGTCTGAAGGTCTACCATTGCTAGACCACGTGCAGTCTGGTACTGTCAGGCAGACTGTGCAAGTACACCTACTTGCCAGTCCCTAAACCTTCCCTTAACTTCATGTTAATCACCCCTATGGTAGGCCCACGGGCAGGGTGCATTGTAAGCATAAGGTAGGACAAGCCTGACAAGGTTGGCATGTCCTAATAGTGAATTACAGCCATATTCGTTTTTCACTAGTGTAAGGTAACCTGCTCTCCATCAGTTAGAATGGGCTGCCAGGATTATTAATGCTATAATCCTAGCGGGCTCGGGGAGCATGGTGCAATGTCGAGTTTGGTATCCCTGAACTCAGGGTTTAATAATGCATCCGTTTGTGTGGATGGTTTTTGGACTCTGTGTTTGAAAATAGCACTTTTAGAAAGTAGCTATTTTCTTGTCTAACTGTCCACCGGTCTCTGCTGGTTCTGGTGTGCGTGTGACAGGAGCTGGGTGGCTCCAGAGGTCTGAATGAGTCAGTGTGGGGTGAGTGGGGCATTTGCATTGAGAGTAGGGGAAGAGTAGCTCCTGATAGCCTGCCCTGCCTGATACAATGATGGCTCCGCCCCCCTGCCAGGCGACTGATGACTCTGTGCCTGCCTGGGACTTTCCTGGCCCACCTCCTGCCGGGCACTTGATGGCCCTGCCCCTGCCAGTGACAATGCTGGCTCCGCTCCTGCTGGGCGGCTGAAGACTCTGCCCTGCACAGTGAATAGGCCAGGTGCTTCGGCCTGGCAACACCCACAACAAACCCCAGATGGGGGAAAATTCCCCTGCATGGACAAAGGGATCAAAGCCAAAAAGGGGTATAAGAAGGACCCCTGAACCAAGAATTTAGATCACTTCTGACAAGGAAACCTGAACCAAGGACAAGAAGCCTGCTGATCTAAGGACTGCCTACCCCTTCTGCCAGAGTGCTGTTTGTTGGGGGAATCCTGCATTGCTTCTTTATTTTTGCCAAGGAACCAGGAGAGAGGAACTGTGTGTGTACTCTCAATCTTTGCTAAGAAAATCTCCAAGGGCTGGAAGAGTGCCAGTCTCCTGTTGAAGTCACAGGGCTAAAGGACTTCATCTGCTTAAAGTGCTGTTTGCTGGAAATTGTGAATCCAGCACCTCTGAAAGAATCCAGCAATCTCGACGCCGACGGACGCCGCCGAATCCAGCGCGACATCGTGAGTAACGGCTCCAGTGTCCCGCTTCCTCGACGCCGGCCGCCGGGCCCGATCGACGCCAGCAACAACGCCAGTGAATAGTGAGTACGGCTCCAGCTCCAAGTGACCTCGTTTCGGCACCGCTGCTGATCGCATCGACTTCGAGCCCTCTCGACGCCGTAAGCGCTGCTCACTCTTGCAACATCGACAACGCCGTATCCTGCTTCATCTCGTGAGCGCTGCTCCTGCCTGACTTCAGTCGACGCCGCTGCAGATCGCCCCGACTCCGAGGCCCGAGCGACGCCGAAGACGCGACGCCGGACATCTCGACGCCGCTGATCATCGAGTGCTTCACTTTTCCAAGGTACTGTGTTGTGGGGGTCCGGGCTCGACGTAGCGCTCCTCGCGGTCGACGCCGAACCTTTGGACTAACTTTGCCTCGACGTCGTGTGACTCCCGTGTGGGTTACATTGTTGCCAAGAACTGTGTTTTAGAGAAGAAGAGTTGCTTTTGATACTAAAGACTTTGTGCTAAGAAGAAACCGTGCTTGAACTATTATTTTTCCTCCCAAGAGTATTTATTAAGATTGTGGTACATTTTTGTCGTTATTTGGTCTTGTGCTAAGCCTTATATAAAAATCCTTATTTTTATAATACTACTGTGTCGTGTCCATTTGTAGTGTATTCACTTTATTACTGTATGTGGTCATAAATGCTTAACGCACTGCCTCTGAGATAAGCCTGTCTGCTTTGCCAAGCTACCAAGGGGGTGAGCAGGGGTTATCTAAGTGTGTGATCCCCTTGCCCTGACTAGAAAAGGTGTGTCCCTATTTGTCAGAAGTGTATACCTCTGCCAACTAGAGACAGCCGCTTCTAACAGATACCTTGTGTCCATTTTCAGCTAAATGGTTCAGCAAGGCAATGGTATCTGTCTTACAAGCCTCTTCTGTTTCTGACGCAACAAGTAGGTCGTCTATGTACTGGACCAGAACCGAGTTCTGGGGCAGTACCAGACTTTCAAGATTTTTCTTCAACAGCTGGTTGAATATTGATGGGCTATCTGTAAACCCTTGGGGGATTCGACACCATGTTAAAACGCGATTTTCCATTTGAAAAGCGAAAAGGTACTGGCTCTCTTCATCCAATGGGATTGAAAAGAAAGCCTGACAAAGATCTATCACTGTGAACCACTCAGCTTGGAATGGTATCTGAAACAATATCACTGATGGATTCGGTACCACTGGACAACATGAAACAACTATGTTGTTAATTTTTCGAAGATCTTGCACTATTCTAAATTTCCCACTAGGTTTCTGCAAACCCATAATTGGGGAGTTGCATGGACTTCCCACGATTTCCTTCAGTATTCCCTGTTGTATCATAGAATCGATCACAGGTTTTATTCCTGCAATCGTCTCTGGTGTCAATTTGTACTGAGGCGTTCTTGGATATTCAGCATTTGTTTTAACCATAATCTTCACTGGTTCTACTCCTTTGATCAGTCCTATCTCTTCTCCAGTAAAATCCCATACCTCTGATGACACTGCATCTCGTAAATCCCATGGGAGCTCCTCCACTGTCAGGGTAGGGTACAGTTCTATGCATGTTCTCGAATTTACAACTTTGAAGGTAGCGTCATCATCTGTAGTCTGTACCTCTACTCCCTGAGGTGTGCAGTATATTGTGCAGTTCAGTTTGCACAATAAGTCCCTTCCTAACAGACACACAGGACTAGAATCACATACCACAAACTGATGTTCATCCATGTAGTTTCCTATTTTCACTGACACTGGTTCCGTCAAAGGGCTATTCATTCTCTTATTTGCAACTCCTACCACCTGGATCGTTTCCCCCGACATTGGTAGATCTGGAACCACTGCCGATCTCAGAGTGGATCGAGTAGCTCCAGTATCCACCAAGAATGTTGTAGGACACCCTGCCACTTCTGCCTCAACAAACGGTCCTCGTTGATCCACTTCTAGAACTGCCCCGAGGGTACAGTCCTCCTCTCTACTTACACGTCGTCCCGTCAATGGATCAACGTAGTAACACTCTTCTTTACCTGTGAACAAAGGCATTTGTCTATAGACCTTCCCTCCTGTCGTAATCTTTGGTGGCTGAGGGAACTGAGCTCGTGGAGCCGAAGTCCCACCTTTGGCCACATTACTTCTTGACACCGTCACCCTTTGAACTGGAACTTCCTGAACTTCCTCCTCTACTTCTATTTCTCCATTTTCAGGGTTATAGGGACACTCGCGTCTCCAATGTCCCACCTGGTGACACTGGTGGCACTTTGTCATTTTTTTCAATGTAGCAAGATCCATCCTAGGTCTAGGGTTTTCCTCGTTGTCCCTATTCTGACTGTTTGATTTCCGTCCTATGGTCCCTGTTCCCTGTTGCTGCTGTCCTCCCTTTGCAGCTGACTGCATCTGCACCACCATCAATTTTTCCTTTAATTTCTTTGCTTTGGACTATATCTCATCACTGCAGTATCTCGCATATCTCAAAATCTCATCCAATGGTTTGTTTTGCCAACAAATTAAATGCTGCTGAATCATCAGACAAATATCGGGTCTCAACCCCAAAACAAACTTTGATACGAACTGTCCTATATCTTTGGGGTCCATTACATCCAGTCCACTGTATTGTTTGAATGCTTTCAGCAATCGCTCATAATACTCATGAACCGTCTCCTTTGGTTCCTGTCTTGTTCGGTCTATTTTTACCCAGTCTATGTCTTGTGGTGGCACTTTATCCTTCAACCATGTAATCACCCTTTCATATTTTAACATTACACTTTCTGACGGTCCATTAGTACGAGGATCCCTTTCTGGTTCTACAGTTGGCCAATCGACACTAACCTTGCATGCTATCCACAAGTCTCCTGGAACCACAATATCAAACAAGGTGTTCAAATCAATCCACAACACCTTTGAAATCTTTACAAACCTCTCTACCTGCTTGTACCACTCTACAGGATTCTCCCTTAACTTCGGAAATGAGTTTGTAAATGCAGCCAAATCTCCCCTACTCCATGGCACATGTACATAATTCCCATTCGATATTTCCCGCAAAGGGAATGCCTCCATCTGCATTAGCCTTCCCTCTGGAGACATCACATTCGCACTCCGCCTAACAGTTCCCTTCTTGGACCACCTCTCCTCCCATTTGTCCAGATCTCTCCATGCTCTTATTCCTGTGATCAGTTCTCTTATGTGTGTTTTTAATCCAGTTGTCCTCCTCTCATCTAAGTCCTGATCTGAATACTGCAACCTGTGGTTACCCTGTAATGCCCTGGTTCTGGACAAATCTACCATATACTTGTCTGCCAATTCAGACAGTTTCTCATGAGTTGCTCTGGCTTTTCGAGTGATGTCCTTTGCTATAAACAGTAGCTCATCTTGTTCGTACATGTCGATCCTTTCTAAAGACAATGTACCGTCTATTATATCGTTCAGATCAGATCTTAAGCTGGTCACATCGAGTCTTTTGGCTTTTATCACAGCTTTCAGTATACTATCTTTAGAGAGTCCAATTGTATCTCTCCCATCACAGCTCTGAGTCCTACGTCTGGGTTCAGGCGTGTTATGGGGAGTCCTCCCATGCTCCCATCTCTCCAGGTCCCATGCAGTTCCATCCTCTCTAGGTGGGTAGTGAAACACTCCCCTATTCCCCATAGTTCCACATTTCCCATTTTGTCTGGCTTCTCTAGGTGCATGGTAAGACATTCCGTTATTCCCCATCTCTTCACCATTTGCCGGTGGTCTCTGATCAGTCGGCACCTGACAAGATCCTTCACTGTTCCCTATGCTCCCACGACTCCAGTGCTGTACATTATCACTGGGTGCATGGTGAGTGCACCTAAACCTATCCCTGTACTCTTGGGTCCTTTGTCCTCCCTCATTTTGAGTGAAACGAGATGTCTCCCCACACTCCGCACTTCTGCCTCTTTGTTCCTGCTCATTTCCTCTATCTGTATGACGTATAACTCCTCTACTCTCCTGACTTTTACCTTCCCACTCCTGACTGCTTTCGCTAGCCCCACAGTGAGATAATGTTCCATTGCCTCGACTTCCCCATTCTGCTTCTGCTCTTGACCTGTTGCTCTGTGCTTCTGTCGACGCATCCCATTCTCTCAAGTCAGCCCTCAGCTCTTTGTAGGATTTCGGCCGTGGTCCCCTCAGATCCATCGGTCCTCTCTGACCCCCTTGCTCTGTTACGGGGCCCACTGAATCCAATGGGGTGCTCCACGTTATTGGTCCTGGCAATTGCCTCCAGGCATTGGTCGTGTTATTCCTTCCTTCTATCTCAACTCTTTCCCTGTCCAGCTGTACCTGGTTTTCCTCTCTCACTTTCTCTGGGCTATAAATCGACCGTATAGGACCTATGGTAACGGGTACTTGAAGAGCCTCTGGCAATCCATGAGACTCAGCCCTCTCTCTTGCTGGCGTCTTCTGCACCACAAACCTTCCAACCACTCTCTGTACAGGACTATGTTGAAGTGTCCCTTCATCTTTGGTAGGTACCCTATCCGCTAAAGGGAGTGGCCTATATCCTTCTATGCCAACCCTGTCTTCTTTTGGGAGCCCTGTACCTTCTGTCTCCATATTGTCCGGAGGTGGTCTATCTATCAACAACCTATTTATGAGGCCGTCCTCCGACTCGCTCTCATCATCCTCTTCCATGGGTTTCTTTCCACCTGTAACCTCTCTCAAGGGGTACAACTTATCTACCTCAATCACCTGTACCCTCCACTTCTTGGCTTCTTCATCCCATTTGGCGTCTTGCACTGCCCTTACTGATCGCCTTACCCTTTCTTGGCGTGTGTTCTGACTCCTGTCGTGCGCCGCCCTAATCCACGCATTAAGGGCCTCAAACTGTGTTGGTCTAGGCAAAGGTCTCAGTGAGGACATGACTGCTTTCAACTGATGCAACACCTCTAGTCTAAATGTTCCGTATTTCGGAAAGGTCAATTCCTCATTCCCTTCTGTAATCTTACTCCAAGTCCCAAGCCACAGTATAGTATGCAACCCAACATTCGTTGCCATATAGTGAGCTGGTGTACCCTCCGGCGGCGCCTCTTCCCCGCAATAGGATTCTCTTCTCTTTCTCTTAAAAATCCCTCTCAAACATTTAAAACACTTCATGTTCAAAATCTACGAATTTCTATTTTCTCCGCGTTCGTTTACTTCCTGATGACAATCCACCAATCTCAGCGCGGTTTTCGCTAACTGGCCTATCACTGCGCGGCTCTTCGCTGACGTCACCCCAACCGCCCTATCACAGCGCGGCTTCACACCAACCGCCCTATCACAGCGCGGCTCTCGCTGACGTCACTCGTCCCCCTTTCGCAGCAGTTCCCCTCCTTTCTCCGCTCGTCTCCCGGTCATGCATGCGTCCCATTCATACTCTGAAAAATGATTACTTCCGACCAAGCGATCACTTTCCTTGACTGTACGTCCACAGTCTAACTGTAATTGTCACCTTAACTGACGAAATGTCTTTCCGTGTACGTCCAGACAATCGCCTTCTCTGATAGGTTACTTGCACACGGTAACTTTCGACCTGCGTCCGTTACCCACACACTCACTCTTGCATTCCCCCTATCTCGGTCCTGCGGGCGATCAATGGTACCTCATGACCCCCTTTTTCTCTGGTCGACAACTACTCTGGATGTTCGATACACCCGAACCACTTAAGCTCTACCCCGAACTTAAGATTTACCAGGTTGCGCGCGCTCACAACCTTCTCACATTCACACTACAGGCATTCAACTCCGCATGACATTACAATACAAATACAACACAAAACACCGCAATCTGTCCACGCATGACCCTTGTTATACTCACTCTCGTCCAATTCTGCTGCTTTTCTCTCGCGCCGTCAGCACCCTCTTCGGCGGGCCACCTCTCGATCTCTAGGGGCCTTGGGGTAAACTTAACCTAGTCTAGATCACCTTCCTCAAGAAGGTAACCATCCTCACTCTGCTACCAACTGTTAACGCGGGATTTCTGGTCTATAGTTATAGATCTAGATCCCATCTCAGGTCTACTGAACCGTTGGTACCTGTCATCGAGTAAAAGGCAATCCACTACTAGGTTAATCAGTTAAAGACTTACTCCACTCTAAAGAACCACTGAAGCTTAAAAGGTTTAAAAATTTATTACAAAGCCAAACTTAACTGGAGATACAAACATCTCAAAATAAGATTCAAAAGATATACGGGTATCAATACAAACATGAATTTTCTAAATGCTCTTAGTCGGCAGAAGAATACCACCAAAACAAACTCTAGAATGATCAAAGTTACGAGGATAAACACAAGCTGTAGCTTATGAGTCATTTACAGAAAAGAAAGAAATCAGATTAGACTGTCCCTACACTAGACTAAGTGACATCCCTACTTAGCAAGATCTTAACCTAAAAAGGTGTCAGCAGTGGTGACTTCCAAAGAAGATCACGCACTTCCCTTAGTCTTTTGTTCCAAACGATGTCTCGCGGTTCCCTATCTGCCTATCCATCCGCTCTCTTAGGTTCCTCAGATCATCTGCCTTGCCTCCACCCAGAGGTGCTGTCCCTAATACAAAATCACATTTACATTAGAAACGCCCTTTAGAGACGCCCCTCACGTGGTGTTGGTGCTCCATGCTGGTACTCCTTCTAGGCCCATCGTTAGCATTGACCTTGCTTCCCAGGCTCCTCTCCGGCAAGACGGTACCCCCAGGAAATTCCTGACGACTCCTCCAGGCCTGTACCAGGCTCTCTTGAACAAAAGTCTATTCATCACTTTCCTGATAAAACCCCCTCGCACCTGCAAAAGACACTTTCTCTGTGGGCCCCAAATTCCGGCCTCCACCATATCTTTAAGTCGTAAACCATGTAACAGGCTCTGCGTCTTGTGCATAACCTGACCTTTCTCTAACGAGCACATACAGATCAAACGAAATTACTTTATCTATTCAGGCCTGTTAGGATTCCATGAAACGGGCCTATGCACTCTGTAAAACATTTCAATTTCTTTAGTTTAAACAATATTCTAACTTGTTACACACAATGATTATATAAACGTCTATAAAACATATATCTCAGTTCTAGGGTCAGAAATACTTGAATCATATTAACATTAAAATCCAGATTATGTGGAAATACATCAGCTTCTTGTACTCTTTGTGAACTGCCATGTGGCCTACACATTTCTACGTTTAGCCGAATTACATTTTCTCTTACAGTCACACAACATAGGATTTCAACATCTCTAACATCTCTAAAAACATCTACATTAGCTTTTCACACTCTATTTAAGTATTCTATTCTAATTAAACACTATTATGTACTTTCACTCTAAAATTTCGACACTCTTATATAATGTTTACTAAACTAATACAACGTGCTTGTAAATATGGTGCACTTCTACAATTTTTCTTAATTTGCGCTCTCTCACAAGTATAAACTTGTCAAGAGGGGTCCATCTCCATACACAATCTATGTGTGGGTTAAATGTAGTGGCGTTCCTTGAAGACATACGACTTTAACCTTGATGGGTTGATGGGTCTGTGTTAAGATGAAATTGCAGATTCTGAATGTACAGTAGTACATTTTTGTCATATGTTCGTCTTGTACTACTTGCTTCTAATACGGTGTTGCCGAGTTTGGGTGTGATGCACCGGCCACAGGAGATCTTTGCCAGCTAAGGTTGTGGGATAAGGTTCACTGGCTTCAAGGTGACACAGCATCTACAAGTATGATGCAAGAGAGCAATGGATTCCCAGTGGAATTTCAAGAGGATGAAAGGGATCCAGTCTTGCTTTCTCAGTCCCACTGTAAGTCATTCAGCACCAGGCAGGATGCTTATTTGATGTGCCAGGTGATCGCTGACTGTATTAAGATTGAATATTTGGATGGATGAATTGAACCCGGGACTGTGGATGTTTGGTTTGTCTTTGAAAATCCAAGCTACTTGGGTCAAATTAGTGATGACCATGTAGAAGCAGGGGCTGCCTGATGGCCACGGAGGGAATCCTTTAAGGTTCATAACCGTAAGCATTTTTTCCTACAACTTTTCTATTGCCATTGGCAATCAAAATAAAACTTTCTAAAGCTAAGTCAACTGATAAGCATGGGGGTAAGCACACCTGTTGAAGGTGAGTTTACATAACTTCAATTGGAAACTATGACAAGTCCGTTAAGAGAAAGAGAATAATCAATCGAATTATCTCAAAATCATAGGGAAAAATCGAATGTATTATTTTTAGACTCCAGCAGAAATACAGAGTGGAGTGAAATGCTGAAAGACTACATCCCAAACATGTGATTCACTGAATAAATGAAGATAGCAATTATGACTCTATCATCTTATGGGGGTTGTTATATTAAGAACCATTAATATTCAAGGTCAATCAAAAAGAATAAATTGCCGCTTGACTCTGGAGCTCCACTGAGAGATGCGCCCGGGACGGCGACAGCAGTATCTGCGACATGGTGGGTGCTCACTAGCCGGTCTCCCCGCCACGACCACAGCACCCGATGGCCAGCCCCGGCTTCCCGGCAGCTGTTGCTGCAACCAGCCCGTCCTGTTCCTGCCAGTTCCACGTGGGCTGCTGGGCTTAGATGCAGGAAAGAAGCATCGGCCCCCAGCACTGCAGTCCACCTCTCCTGCTGGAATGGCCCACTGCTGCGGCTGCTCTTCCCCACCAGAGGCCCAGACCCACGCCAGAGGAGGACTGCTGGGCTTAGAGCCTGCTGTAGCACTTCGGCCCTTGGGGCCACAACACAACCCGTGCCTCTACCACCATGGATGGTGGTGACTTCAGAAGCAGTTCTCCACCGTGCGTAGGAGGAGGCCCGCCAAGCCCAGAACCAGCCACATCCCTACGGCCAAGTGCCAACAATGCCTCAGTCATGCACAGCCATGGATGGCCATGACGGCGTTGTGGCAAGGTGGGGGTCTAACAATCAGCCCCCATGCTCCGTTCACTACAACCCAGGCAGGGCCCCGACCAGCGAGAGCCTGACGGACCTAGGGGCTGAAAAAGAGCTTGGACCACAATGTTACGGGCCCTTTGGAATGAGTCACCATGGTCCAGAACCTCCGTGGCCGGTGGCAGTGATGTTTGCGGCAAGGCGGGGGCCTAATAATCAGCCCCCCGTTCCCCACTCACTACAACCCATGCCAGTCCCCGAACAGCGAGGGGCTGACAAACCTAGGGGCTGAAGAGGAGCCTGGGCCCACAATGTTGCAGCGGGTACCTGCCACACAAGCTGACATCGGAGCCTCCCCAGCTCCCTGTGCCTGTCAGCCACACCATATGCATATGGGGACCTGTCAGGCCTGCAAGTGACCGCAAAGCCCTTGACTGCAGAGCTTTGGCAATCCCAACCTGTGTGCCTACGCGGGGCGCCTTCACTGTGGCATCATCTGGTGCCCACTGCCGTCTTTACAACCCCGATTGATGTGAGCAAGCCTCCAGGTCTTTTTCTCCTGACCCCTGCTACTCCTCTGAGCTTTTGATGCCCCTCCTTACGACCTGCTTGCAAGGAGGGCAATGCATCAGGCACGAGGGTTTCTGGCACAATTGTACCTTCCACGTCTCCACCCGGCACGCTCCCCTGCCGGAAAGGATCGTACTGCCACACCGGCCTCTGGGACCTTTGTCACGGTTAACTGATGGTGAACAAACCCATTGCTGGCCCGGCGCACAGGGCAGGAACGCTGTTGAATCACGGCCTACCAATGCAAATCCAGCTCGCTCTCTCCAAAGCTCCGGCAAAGCTTTCAAGCCTTCAGTACCCAAGTCGTACTACCTGCATGCATGGTGGTGGGCACTGACCTGGCCTCTCGCACTGTGATGGGATCTGGGCAAATCACCTTGACCTCGCCTGTCCCGGGACGGGGCTCACCGGTTGTACTCTACCCAAACACACTGTCGCCTTTGTAGCCACAGTGCTCTCTCTGGAATTCTCCCTGGGGTAGTCACGACCTCCTAGCGGCCTAAGAACCACATGTACCTGACCCGCATGAGTCAGCAAGTCTTCTTGCGGTGCTCTCCCTCATTGGGCACGCATGACTGCCGCAGGTCAGACTTCGTGGACCAACTCGTGCCACAGGTCTGCTGCCCAGTGACAGGCGACGCAGAACAGCAGCCACCACTCCGAATCTTAAACTCTTGCCTCAGCTAGACCTGACCTAAGGGTACACTGGGTGGTGCATAGCAGCTGTGAAGGAATGTCTCCTGGCAAGACCACAGGCAAACCTGCATGTCAACTCCTCTTCACTGAAGCCCATAACTAGTCCAACACCATGGTCACCCCAAAGTGGGCAACACCTCCTGAGACTGCCCTGTCCCAGTCTCCTGGGATCACGGCCCAGGACACCACCATGGAGCATATCTTGCAGGAAATATCAGCTGTGGGCCTTTGACTAGAAGGCATGGATGCGAACATATCTGCTCTGGCAGTGGAGACCAAATTGATCCAGCTTGATATTGTGGGATTTCAGACCTGCATGGACGGGCTCCATCAGAGGGTCATGTTAATGGAGGGCCATCTAAATGCCCTGCAGGAAAGGGACCAGGAACTCCTATTCCTCCTTAGCAAGCTGATTGACCTGGAGGACCACAGCAGGTGGGACAATATCAGTTTTTTGGCTTTCCAGAATCAGCAGAGGGCCCTGACGCCATATCCTTCCTTAGGGACACCCTACTCAAGCTCACGGGTCTCGTTTTATACCCTCCATTGGAGATGCAATGTGCCCATTGTATCAGCCCTCCATACTGGGACCCCTTGGCATGTGCCCAGCCCCTAATTGATTGTTTCTTCTGTCATGAGCTAGCAAGAAAGACAACTGCTCTCTGCAGCTCGCTCACATGGTCCATTCACACATGTGGGCCATGAAATATACATAGCAGCGGACTTCTTCAGGAAAACCAATGATCACCATAAGGTTTTTCTCTCCCCCGGCCCCTCCCT
Source organism: Lissotriton helveticus (assembly GCF_964261635.1). Taxonomy (NCBI): domain Eukaryota; kingdom Metazoa; phylum Chordata; class Amphibia; order Caudata; family Salamandridae; genus Lissotriton; species Lissotriton helveticus. The sequence goes on along the minus strand of NC_136063.1, from coordinate 1,627,838,699 downwards.
CGCCAAGTGGACATAAAGTATGGCCTCTTCGAACCCGCTTGATTCCGGATTACCAGGGATGGCACCTTGAAGGAATTCTTTGACCCAGAAGACCTGAGCCTTTTCCTGGATAGGCTTTCCACACAGGAAATGGATACTTCCTCCTCCTCAGCCAAATTGACCCATCCCCCGGCACCCTCCCTCACCATTTCTGGCAGATGCTGGCGAACTGACAGTAGATCCCACCATTGGGGCAAAGACCAGATTGGGCAGCTCACTAACATGGTGTCAGAGTACAGGTTCTTCAAGCAGTGGCAGTCCTCTCCAAAGAACACGGCAGAGACAAATCTCGATCTCCTCAGAAACCTTCCATTGCCACACTGGGGGACATGGTGCTGCCTTGCACCCGACGTCGCGGGACCTGTTGCTGCGGGATCAAAGGGATCAATGACCAACTGAGGGTTGAGTATCTCCATGCCTGTCTTGGATATTTGCATATTCATTTGCTTTGACAGTTATTCTGCTGCTATTCCTGACCTCCTAACACCCTGCGGGTTCAACCCACCTCTAACTGACTGCACTCAGTGCCACCTTGACACCTTGCTGATGCCTACTATAGGCTGGACTTCCACTCGGCATTGGCAGACATCTTTCCTCCCACAACGACTGGTGTTCTAGGGTGTCCTTCCCTACATGTCCGGTGAAATTCTCACCCGTTCCCCTTCTCTTCCCATCTCACATTCCCACTTTTTTCTTTTCTTCCCCCTCTACCTACCTGTCCGGCACCCCACCCTCCCTCCCCATGCCTCCCCTCTCTTTTTCCTGTTGCTCCCACCTGCCTTAGTCCTTCCCCCATCCTCCTATCCAGATCTGACTCCCTCCCTGTTCTTGCCCCACCACCTTAGATTCACTGCCGTTAGGGCCACCTCACTGCACCGCCTACTCTCCAGGGCCCAAACGCGCCCTAGCAGTGCCTCTACCTTTTTATTTCTCCCTTTCCATATCTGGTTATTCAGCCCCCTCCCTGCAGACCTACACGGATAAGGGACCCTGGGCTACCAGCTGTGTGCATTCCCCATCCACTACGCATCCTCTCTTGGAATGTCAATGGCCTCAGGCACTATATAAAACAGAAAAAAGTACTCTCATCTCCAGACAAGAAGGGCAGATGTGGCTCTGTTACAAGACACCCACCTGGATGCCCTGGAATCTGACAAGCTTCACAGAGATTGGGTGGGAAGGGTGATACACAGCAGCGTAGCGGCAGCACCATCCACTGATGGCAGGTTCCCTGGCAAATGCTGAGTCACGATCCTTATTCGGAAACCATTGCCCATCACTGTTACGAAAACATGATCCGACCATGATGGCAGGTACCTCCCCTGCCTGTCCGACAGGGGGAGGGATCTCCTGTGGCCCCAAGCCGAGGGCCTTACTGTTGATGAGATAGCCCTCTCCGTAGATGCTGAAAAGGCGTTTGACTGCATCGAATGGGACTACCTCTTTGCCACTATGAAATGATTTGGCCTGGGAGACCAATTCATTGTCAAGGTGCGACTGCTGTATGACTGTCCAATAGCCCAAGGTAATTGCAGGGCGTTCCTCTCTGGCCCTCTCCTGATTCAAAGGGGCACCTGCCAGGAATGTCCTCTCCCCCCCTCATGTTCCTCTTGGCCATGGCACCCCCTCGTGAACAGCTCCTTCAAAATCTATCTTTATGCGTGCGATGTCCTGCTTACTCTAACAGACCTCCACTGCTCCCTTCCGGCCCTCCTGGAAATCATCAATGGCTTTGTGGCCTTGTCTGATTACAAGGTAAAGTGGGACAGAAGTCAGGCCCTCTCACTTTTGGCTGGTACCACAAAGGCGTCCACCCACAGCTACCCTTTTCATAGGCAGCCCTCACTTCTCAAATACCTAGGGATCCTGGTCAACAGGGGCTTGGAGAGGAAGGTCTCGGACAACCTGGACCCATTGCTGGCCCAAATTAATTGGGACTTCAAGAAGTGGTACCAGCTGGGGTTCTACATTTGGGGCAGGGTGCCAGCCCTGAGGATGGTCATGCTGCTGGGATTTACCTGCATGTCACCCCTCCCTCTCCAGCCCCACTCGAGGGCTCTTGGCCCATTGGCCCTTTAACACATGTGCCTTCTGAAGGGCAGGCTGGCACTGGGGTGGTGCGTTGTTCCTGGATATCAGTTTCACTTGAACTTTGACTACCTCCATACCCTCTTCCCCCCTCTTTAGTGAACTGTATTGCATTGCATTGCATTGTTCAGTACTTCTATGCTTTGATCTCATAAGGTGTTCATGGTGTATGCCTTTCTTTCAATCAATAAAAAATTACAACAAAAAAAAGAATGAATTGACAAGGCATAGTGGAGTGGAGAAGTGTGGCTCACTGGTTAGAGGCGGCAGACCCGTAAGCAGAGAACGGCCCGGGACCAGGGTTCGATTCCCGACGCGGCAGGGTTGTGGACCAGGGTCAGCGGACTCGATAATTCTCGCCTCGGTGCCTACTCTAGTCAGAAACCACACTCGGCAACTCTGGGCATCAGCTTGCCTCATCTTCACAACGGCCCCCCCAGACCGCCGGAGATGCTTGGTCGCACCTTAGAGATACCCATCAGGGACCATCTCTCAGGGTGAGCCAGGACGGGTTCCCCAGCGGTCGAAGCATGGAGATACTCCTCCGGGAGTCGATTCCTAGCGCTATATAAACCCACAATTAAATTAAATTAAATTAAATTAAATTAAATAGTGTTTTAAATGGGCAGGTAACGCCTGGTAACTCTACTTGTTTAATTTGAAAGGGCGAGTACAAAGTAGCAAAGCTGGAATACATCTAATTGCAAAGTACCAGCACTTATTGAGAAAAAAAACAGGTTTTCAGGATAGTGAATGCCAGCACTTGTATTCCTCCATAGAAAGCACTGACAACAGACAAGTCATTACCTACGTCGTCCGTCTCCCTCGTCACAGGAACCATGGAGCACCGAGTGATCCGGACACAGCATTCACCCAATCAAAAAAGGTCCTCACCCAAAATGGTCGCCCGGCAGGAAGTACTTGCCACCTGACCTATAAGGGTAGGACCTAGACAGGAAACATCCTGGAACACCCTTTACATCTCTGTTCGAGGCGGTTTGTAACTCCGGCTCGGTATGTATTTTTTCTTTTTAATTTCATTTTAGGGGTCTGCTATAGCATCCCCGTTTTTGGTTTTATGCACCTCCGCTCCTCCTGGGGCGGTGGTTTTGCTGGCTCCGCTCCCATGCTGAGCGAGGGGAGCGGTTGCTTTCTTCTTTTTTAATGCACTGCTGCTCCCATGCTGAGCGCTGGGTGCAGCGGTCTTTCAATTGCGCCGTTTTCTTTGCCGCTTCCCCGCGCTAAGCGTCTGGGATGCAGCTGAGCTGGCTCATGTTCCGCACTCCGCTTGTATGGGCCGGTGTGTTTTGCAAGGCGGTTTTACATGGTACTACGTGCATTGTTTGCCTGTGGCTGGAGCTACCGTTTTTTTTTATGCTGGCAGTTTCTGACATGTTTGCTTAACTTGTCATTGAAGGCTTACCTGCTCCCTCCTTGGCGTCTGCATCTCCTGCTCCTGTCGGCCTCGCGGGGCAGTTTCAGTGGCACTTTGTATCCTTCTGGTAATTAGGAGGTGGGGGTAATTAGATTGTTGGGCATCGGTGTTCCCTCCCTATTGAAAGCCTTTCCCCTCCTTCTTTCTGGTTGTGTTTGTATCAGTATGGAGGGTAAACACTCAGGAAAGCGTCCTCGCCGGTCTTCTGGTTCTGATTCTGATCCTGTAGCCAGCGGCCTGTGGGTTTGGACCTTGATGTGCTCCAGTCCATGATTAATAGGGATGTGTCTTCTGCCTTGGAGGCTCGTGATGGGCCGGTGCCTTTGGTTCCTGTTGGTCCTCTGCCTGTCCCTGATTCTGATGGCACGGATGATGAGCAGCATGGCCGCTTTGTTAAGGGCACTGAGTTGAAGGAGGTCCTCACGCACTTGAAGGACCATTTGGCTTTCCCGTCTGTTGGTCCGCTGGGTGAGGATGATGATTACTTCTCCCAGTACCGCCGTAGGGAGCCTGACGCCCTTCATGGTCACAAGGTGGTCAGGGGTCTTCTGTCTTGTGAGTGGGCTGATGTTGAAAAGGCTGGTTTCCCACGGTTCTGCGCCAAGAAATATCCTCTCCAGGACTTTCTATATGACTTTCCTCCTAATGTTAAGGAGGACTCTCTCATGGTGGGTCTGGCATCCAGTGGTTGTATCATTTCTGAGGACGCCTCTCCTAGTGACCCAGTGGATAAGAAGGTGGACGGTGCGGCCCGGCGGGCCTACTCCGCTGCTAACTTTTCACTCCGGGCGGGGGCCTATGCCTCATATGTTGTGCAGTCTCTGCTCCATGATTTCCAGGTCCTGTCTGAGGCCCTCCAGCAGGGGAGGACGTTAATCCCCGTCTGTCCCTTATGGAACAGGAGGTATGTTTATTATCGGATATCTCTTTTGACTCTTTGTCTGCTGCTGCTACCATTTCTGGCTCCATTATTTCTGTACGACGGAATATTTGGTTGCACTCCTGGAAGGTGGATGCTTCTTAGAAGGCCTTTATTTCCCCCTTGCCCGTTGATGGTTCCAAATTGCTTGGGTCTCGTCTTGAGGATCTCCTACACAAATCTGTGGAGGATTCTAAGCTCCTAACTCCTCTGCGGCCACATCTGAGGGGGCGTGGATTTGGTTACTGGCGTGCTTTTTGGAATCCCCTGTCTGCTGCGAAGGGTTCCTCCCAGCCCTTTCGAGGGAGGAGTCGTGGCCATGGCACCCCCTTATCTGCCAAGTCCCGGCAACCACCTGCTGGCCCTGCCCTACCCGATGCCTCTGCCAAGTCCTGACTATCTTCGGGTGGGCGGCGGGATTGGTTTGTTCTCTTCCGCCTGGGCTCTCGATGTCACCGATCCCTGGGTTCTTCGCCTGGTGGTAGAAGGGTATTCTATCGCTTTCTCTTCTCCTCCGCCAGATCTTTTTGTCCCCACTTCCACCCCTTGAATCCTCTGAGGTTGTTAGGGTTACGTCAGGGGATCCGGAATCTTCTCCAGAAGGGTGCCATCATGCCTGTTCCCGTGCCGGAGATGGGGCAGGGTTGTTACTCCCTGATGTTCCTGGTGACAAAGCCGTCTGGGGACTTTCGCCCCATCTTGGAGCTCAAGACCGAGAAGCTCTATGTGCCTTAACGGAAGTTCAAGATGGTGAGTTTGCAGCGGGTCCTGCCACTTGTCTCCTCTGGGGCCTTCCTTTCCTCTCTGGACCTTTTGGATGCTTATTACCACATTCCTGTGCATCCCCTCTCCCAGCGTTATTTGAGATTATTTGCCCTGGGTCAACACTTGCAGTTTTGTGTTCCTCCCTTTGGGTTGGCTTCTTCCCCTGGGGTTTTTACTAAGGTCCTGGCTCCCCTGGTGAGTATTTTTCATGCTCAGGGGGTGCTGTTGTTCCTTTACCTGGACAATTGGTTAATCTCTTCCTCATCTTTTCTTAAGGCCCTGGAGGAAGTGGCGCTGATCCGGCTTTGTCTGGAGTCTCATGGGTTCCTGGTGAATGTCAGCAAGTCCCACCTTGTCCCTTCGCAGGAGCTTCAGTTCATTGGTGCTCTCTTCAACACCAGGTTGGGGTTGCTGTTTCTGCCTCCAGATTGCCAGCTCCATTTCCGGTCTCATCTGAACTTCCTCCTGTCAGGCTCCTCTGCCTCCACAAGGGCCTGGTTGCGAGTTCAGGGAGACATGTCTGCCTCTTTCTTCTTGGTCCCTTGGGCTCATAGACACCTCTACCATCTGGTGTATCACCTTCTGGCCCACTGGGATCTGATGTCCCTGGACTATGAGGCCCCTGTTTCTGTGACTCCTGTTGTGTCTCTCCTGCTGCAGTGGTGGTTGGTGCCGGAAAACCTGGGGAGGGGTGTTCCCCAGGATCCTCCCCTTCCCTGCACCCTGACCACCAATGCCAGCCCTTGGGATTGGGGGGGGCACCCTTGGGTCTCTATCTGCACAGGGTGCTTGGTCCCCCGCGGAGAGCCAGATGTCCTCGAACTGGAAAGAACTGGCTGCTGTCTTCAAAGCTCTTGTGCACTTTGCACCTCACCTGCAAGACTTGTGAGTTCAGGTCCGGACGGACAATCAGGTGGCTTGTGCGTACTTGAACCATTTGGGGGGCACCGGCTCTCATCTTTTGGCTTTCCTGGTGGAAGAGATTGGGTCTTGGGCGGAGGACAATCTGCTGGGTCTGACGGCTGTCTGTCTGCCAGGGAAGGAGAATGGGCATGCGGATCAGCAGAGTTCTTCTGTCTCTCTGTCCCTGTCTCTTCTAGTTTTTCGGGAGCTGTCGGTGAGATTCGGGAGGCCCTGGTTGGATCTCTTTGCGACCCCACAGAATGCTCTTCTGCCAAGGTTCTGTGCCCTTCTCCCTTACATGGGGCATGGGGGAGTGGATGCCCTGAGTTTCCCTTGGCCCCAGGTTCTTCTCTATGCCTTTCCTCCTTTTCCCCTTCTCAGCAGGGTTCTGGCAAAGATCAGGTCGGAGAGGATGTCGGTGCTGTTGGTGGCTCCCCTTTGGCCTCGCCAGTCTTGGTATCCCCTCCTTCTTTTTCTGGCGGTTGCTCCTCCTTGGCGGTTCCCGCTGTCACCTGCTCCTCTCCGCTTTCCTCACCTGTCTCATCAGGCTCTCAGCTAGTTAGTGTTGAGGGTTTGGAAATTGAAAGGCGAAGGCTAGTCTCCCTGGGGTGTTCCTCGGCTGTGGCGTTATCTATCCAAAATTCTCGTAAGGGCAGTACCCTTAAGATCTACGAGCGCCACTGGTGGAATTTCTCCATTTGGTGTTCTTCCCAGGGGTTTCTCCGTGATTCCTGTGAAGGGGTTCTGCTCTGGGATGGATTTTTGCTTGGGCTGTCGGTCTCTACACTCCGCAGCCAGTGGTCCACCATTAAGGCTCTCTGGGGGTCCTCTCTCATTTCCTTTGAGGCCTTGGCTTTGCGCCTTCTGCACAGTTTCTTTCTTTGTCGGCCTGTCGTTGCTTCTCCTGTCCTTGCCTGGTATCTTCCCTTGGCCCTTCATGCCTTGCAGGATTCTTCCTTTGAGCCTCTGACTTCGGTCTCTCTGGAGTTTCTATCCCTGAAGGTTTGCTTTCTGGTGGCCATTACTTCTGGCCGTCGTTTGGGGGAACTTGGGGCCTTGCTTTGTCATCCTTCCTTCTTACATTTTTTTTCTGACAAGGTGGTCCTTCGTCCTGACCTCGGCTTTTCATTTGTCTCAGGATATTGTCCTGACTGCCTTTTTCCCTTCTACTGATGAGGAAATTCGGCTCCATTCCCTAGATTTGACCAGGGCTCTGGTGATCTACCTGGAGCGTACTGCCTCCTTTCGCCAGGTGGATTTTTTGTTTGTTACCTTAGGTGTTGCCCGGCAGGGTTGTTGCCCTACCACAGCCACTCTTTCCCGTTGGGTGCGTTCCACTGTCTCCCTGGCCTACCGCCATTCGGGTGTGTCCCTTCCCCCGGTTGTTCCGGGTCGATCTACCCGGGGTTTGGCTTCCTCCTGGGTTATATTCAAAGGGGCTTCCCTTAAGGATCTTGGTGCTGCGGCTACCTGGTCCTCCCCTCACACTTTTGTTTCCCATTATCGGTTGAGGATTAGGGAGATTTTTTCTGGGGATTTTGGTTCCGCTGTCCTTGCGGCTGTCCACTGATTGCGTTTCTTTTCTGCATTGACTAAAATGTATATTTTTCTGGCCTCTTGGTGTCTGTTCCTTGTTCGTCTTACGCTTGGGTTTAGGCTCCATGGTTACTATGACGAGGGAGACGGACGAGGTAGGTAATGACTCGGTTACTTACCGGTAATGTTCCTTACTCCGAGCCATAGTCCCCCTCATCACAGTCTTATTCCCTCCCTCCCGCCCTTGCTGGTGGGGGGGACGAACAATGGTTTTTGCTTTATATTTCAGGATGTTTCCTGTCTAGGTCCCACCCTTATAGGTCAGGTGGCAGGTACTTCCTGCCGGGCGACCATCTTTGGTGAGGACCTTTTTTTATTGGGTGATTGCTGTGTCCGGATCACTGGGTGCTCCATGGTTACTGTGACGAGGGAGACTATGACTCGGAGTAATGAACATTACCGGTAAGTAACAGAGTAATTTTGATCTCCGGAGGCCACAGAGTGGTTCTGGAGGAGGAAATGTGAACTAGAGCATCCAAAATAGCACCAGTCCTACAGTATTGTGTGTGCAGAAACGTGCGCAAACTTATGTCTTTTTTCAAATGAATTGTATAGGCATATAGAGGAATTTGCACCTTTACTAAAACAAGTCTCTATTTTAATATTGTTAACTGCAGCTTCATTCAGTGGTTGCAGAATTTTCTCTTCACGGTCATACCAAAGGGAAGCCAAGATGCAACAAAGTGTGCCAATTACCATGTAATATTAACCCAAGTACATGGAAATAAAAGATTTAACAAATATCTGGTACATGCATGTGAAAAGTTAATTAGGTCTCTGGTGATTAAGCAGGCGTCGTTAAGAGGAGAACTGCTGCAACAAAAAGCTCCAATTACTGCATGTAACAGATTTCTTAATCCAGGGACTTGTCAAACACTTACAGAGTGGGGCGACTGATGATGGGTCTCTCAACCTTTAAGGAATTTTTGTTCAAGGTTCAGAGAACGTTTACCTCTACAAACTAGTTCAGCAGAGACCTTCCTCAATATATCCACCTTAAAATATGCATATCCTTACCATTGGCATTATTTTGGAACCCTTACCCGTATAAAAGAAATGAAGCAGAGTTGTCTACATTTTATTCTTATGGTTGGATGTAATATTAGGATGACGGGAATTCTTATTGGGGTCAACAAGGTTGTTACTAGAGTCGTAAAGGTCATTCTTTGTTGATATGTTGAGAACTCACCCTTCTCCTACGTGTCCGGTTCTCAAACTTCTGGACTTGGTTTACAATTTTAAGTCATTTTGCAGACAGAATAACAATTCCGCCATTATGTACGTGTCTGGTGGCAATTTATAAAGGACTGAAAATGATGCAACTTTGAGCAGGCTGATTTCTCTACTTGGGGATAGTATTTACCACAGTAAAAAAATGGAAAATGGAAAAAAATAAGTGCAGGTACTCATTAAATTGAGCTAGGGGCGTGGTAGTGGCGGGGTTAGAGGCGGGTGAGACATGATGATACAAAAACACTTCTGTTGAGTATTGATTTTGTCCTTGATACTTGTCTCAAACTTTTCAGATGTGCCGAGAATGGCATTTACACCAGTTGCAGGACATACCCAAATATGTGAGAAATGTATCACTATAAACAAAATGTACTAACTTGTTACAAAAAATGAATGTCAAACACCACGTGTTAATGTTTCCTTGATTTGTGTTATTTGCAGCTTCTTAATGTCATGCTGTTCTTAGTTACTTGCATTTGGCGCAATCCTTTTACATTCAAGAGTGCACACACATACTCACAAAACAAGTATTCCACGCATTTCTTTTCAAATACCTCCTGAGTGTCCCGATTCGCTTCTGCTCTGAAGTCATTTCGCTCTCCCACGCAAACATACACACACAAGCAGACACTCTCTACCAGTCTTCACATCTCTCACCTCATGATCCCTCCCCCTCACTTCTCTCCCATTTGTATCTAACTCCGTCCCACTCTCTTTACCCCAATTGTATCCTATCATTCTTTACCATCACTATTTATTTCTCCATGCTTCTCTTACTCTTTCCATAGCTGTCTCAAACAACTTCCCCATCTCTATCTGCGCTTACCCCTTCTGTCTATCTTTTTTTCACTTTAAACTCGTGTCTGCTTCTTCTATCTGTTCCCCATCACTCTTCACCTTCTCTCACCCCATTATCCGTCTACTCCCCTCAGCACAAGGCCTCATGGTTGTAGTGTCCTACTACAAGTAACACGCAGACACAGTGGTGTTGATCTAAACCCTTTATTCTCTCTTGCATCTACTCTCTTCCCCGTCCCTACTCTAACTGCCCTTTCCTATCCTGTCCCCTCCTCTTCCCCTCTGCCCACCTAGCTCCGCCCACCCCAGCTACTGGACTGCTAACTTCGTTACATTTCCCCCTTTCTTAATAAAGCAACAAATGAAAGAAATAGAGATTAGTCCATCTCTGCAATCAGTCTCTTGGGAGGCCGCACATGACGGCGGGGTCTCGCTGGTGTGGACACGCCATTTTCAGGTGAGGGTTCTTCTGTAGGTGAAGGTCCGGTGTCGGGTGCGACAGTCTCAGGGTTGTCCCTGCACTCAGGTGTGGGGACCATAGGTGTACTTTCATGGACTTCAGGAGAGCACTTCTTAAAGTGAGAAGCGTTGCGGGTGACTCTTCGTGTCTCTGATTCTGCTGTCACCATTGTGCCCTTTTGTTGGGTAATTGTCAGGGGCTCATCTTTGAAACGACAATCAGTCTTTTGGCGTTGTTCCTGCTTGACAACGACTCTGTCGCCTTCTTTCAGGGAGGGGGACCGGGCCCTTCGCTTGCGGTCCGCATACTCTTTCATCTTGTCCTTGCGGTGTCGATCGGTTATGACCATGTCTCTGTGTTGTTGATCTGACGGAGGTTTTCTCAGGGCTCCGTCCCATGTGGGGATCCGATTCCTCATTGCCCTCCCAAGCATGAGAGTCGCAGGGCACTGGCCCGTCGTAGAGTGAGGAGTGGTCCTGTAGGCACTAAGGACTTCATTCAGTGCTGACTGAAGATCTTTCTTTTCGGCCGTGGCTTGCTGGAATGTTCTCTTAATGGTGGACATGAATCTTTCCACAGTGCCGTTAGCCTGAGGCCAGAGTGGCGTGACTTTGCGATGTTGGAAGTCCATGTGTTTCGCGAAGTCGCTGAACTCATGACTATTGAATGGGGGCCCGTTGTCCGTCTTGATGACCCTGGGGACACCCCAGGTAGCGAAGACTTCTTCAAGCACCTTGAGGGTGCAGGCAGCACTGGTGGATGATATGAACTGGGCCACTGGGAACCTGGAGTATTCATCCAGGATGACGACTACATACTTCCCGGATTGCATGGGGCCATAAAAGTCCATGGCAACTTCTTGCCATACCCCATCAGGCAATGGGGTCATCTGTAGGGGTGCAGGTGGATTACTGTGGCTGGCCAGTTGACATGGGTGGCAGTCTTTCAATGTGTCCTCGACCATCTGGTCGAGAGCTGGGAACCAGACACGTTCTCTCAGTGCTCTTTTGGTGGAGACGACTCCTCGATGACCTTCGTGGGCCAAGTCGATTACTCCTTGTCTCAGTGTCGCTGGTATAACTAGTCTGTGATCTCTGAGGAGGAGGTCGTCACCGGTTACAGAGAGTTCGTCGGAGACATGCCGGAAGGCTTGGAGTTCTTTCTTGACAGCAGGGCTTTCCTCTTCTTCCTGCGGGTGGTATCTCCATCTGTTGGTTCGGGTGCGCTTTATCACTTCTTGTAGGATGCTGTCTTGGTTGGTCGCTTCCCGAATGGCATGCATGGGGATGGCTGGTGGACGAGCATGATTGGCCACGAAGTGAATGTATTCCTCCGCAATGGAGGGTGCAGTCTCCGATGAGTCTCGGGGGTGGCGAGACATATAATCAGCTGGATTCTCATCCTTCCCCGGTTTGTGAATAATCGAGAACGTGTACTCTTGCAGCCGCAAGCCCCATCTCTCGATCCTGGGGGGCATCTTGCACTTAGGGTTGCCATAGATCGTGACAAGTGCCTGATGGTCAGTTATGAGCGTGAAGTGTTTTCCGAATATGAAAATGTGGAAGTGTTCGCACGCCCACACAATGGCCAGGCTCTCCTTCTCCGGTTGGGAATATCGTCTCTCAGGGTCCGTTAGGCTCCGACTGGCATAGGCGATGATCCTTCTCTGGTCCGACTCATGGTCGTACTGTGCCAGGATGGCTCCTAAGCCCACGGGGCTTGCGTCCACGGTGATTTCCGTTTTTCTCCTGGGATTGAAATAGGAGAGGCACTTGGCTGATTCCACGGCGTGTTTGATGTCTTTGAAGGCACGCTCACACTCCGGAGTCCACACAAATTGCGCGCCGGCTTTCGTGAGGAGCCTCAGAGGGTGACTTACGGTGGCGTAGTCACGAATGTAGCGGGCGCAGTAGCTCGCCATCCCAAGAAAAGAACGCAAGTCGTTGACATCTGCCGGACTCTTGGTGTTGTTGAGCGTGGCGATTTTGTCCGGGTCCGGTTTCATGCCACTCGCTGAGAAGATGTGTCCGAAAAATTTCAGGGTCGACTGATGAAATTCACATTTGTCCTTGTTGAGGGTCAACCCAGCTTCCATCAGAGCGAGGCAGACACGGTCGAGGGCGGTGTCATGCTCCTGCGTGTCCGAACCGTAGACCAAGATATCATCGCTGTAATTGAGGGCGTTAGGTATGTGGTGGATGACAAGACGTATGGCCTCCTGGAAGATCTCAGCGGCTGATGAGACGCCGAAGCTGAGACGTTTGTAGCGGAAAAGACCAAGATGGGTGGCAAACGTCGTGATGGGGCGAGAGCTGTCGTCTAGCTCGAGCTGATGGTAGCCCTTGTTCAGGTCCAATTTAGAGAACACGGTTGCCCCGTTGAGGGCCGTGATCATGTCGCTCAGGAGTGGGCCTGGGTGTCTCTCCCTCTCGATAGCTGTGTTCGGCAGACGCATGTCCACACAGAGACGGACTTTGTTTTGGGAACCCTTCTTGGGGACGATAACCACCGGGGACACCCATGGTGTGGGGCCCTCAGTGCGCTCAATGATGTCGGCGTCCAGAAGTTCCTGCAGTTCACACTCAACCGCAGATTGCAGGTGAAATGGCACTCTTCGCGGGTGTTGAGCTACTGGTTTGATTTGCTCGTTGATATGCAGGTGGATTTGACGGCCCTTCAGCTTCCCCAGACCTCGGAAGAGGGAAGGGAATTTTCCGGCGCAGTCCGAGATGTCATGGACGTTGAAGAGGATGTGCACCAACTGAAGACGTTCCGCCGTGGGGAGGCTCAGCAGACAGTCTGCCTCGGGTCCTTTAATCACATGGATGACTGCTGGGATAGAGAGCTTGCCATGCGTGAGGGTGGTGTCAAACTTGCCCAAGCATTGGAGAGGTTTCTTCGCCATCCAGGTGTAGACACGGACGGGCGCGAAATGTAAGCGTGGTTTGGGGTCCATTCGGTCATGTTCGGCAACAGATATGTAGTTGAGCGATGCTCCGCTGTCCATCATGAACTTGGCAGCATGGTTGCCCACTTTGATGTTGAGGCGTGGATATCGTTTGAACTGATCATGGTCAGCAAAGTTAACATATTCGGTGGTGTAGGATGAATGCCTGGATGAGGACGATCTTGAATCTCTTAATGGAGAACGACGATCCCATCGGGAGCGCCGAGAGTCACGACTGGAGTGGGAGGACGTGGGGGATCTAGGAGGCTCTTCTTGAACGGCTCTGATGTGATGACGCTTGGCCTCCGATCGTGAGGGCCGCTGCGACCCATCCTGTCTGTCGCCATCGTTGCGTTTTTCTTTGTGGTAATCCCCACACATGGCCTCAAAGTGGTTGGATCGTCCACATTTTCTGCACCGTTGGCCCATGGCAGGGCAGGAGTCGATGTGAGGGTAGTCGTATCCACACCTGAAGCATCGCCTCGTGCGTTCAGGTCGGCGATCTCTCCTTTTGGGTGCTTTCTGCCTGTAGTCTGGGCGTCGCCTGGGCGAGTACTTGGAGCGCCGCGATCTGTCTCGCGGGTGACGTCTTCCACTGTCGCGCCGATCCTGTCGCCCTTGCCATCTCTCAGTGATACGGTTAGCGTGTTCACGGCTGGTACTGGGTCCTGTTTCAATCTCTGCCGCGTTTTCTTCAGCTTGGTCATATAGTCGGGAGTTTTCTTCGATCTCCGCTAGTTCTTGTGGTTTTCTCAGCAGTCGCCGTCTCAGTGACTCCGAGTGACACCCAGTGATTATCTGAGATTTGATGGCCGCATCCGGCGAGAAGTTGGTAAAGTCACAGTGTTGGGACTGCCGCCGCAGCCGATGTATGAAGGAACTCAGTGGTTCTTCCTTTCCTTGGCGCTGCTGGTGGAACTTGTGTCTCTCGTAGTCGACGTTTCTCTTATGCAGAAAACGGTTATTTAGAACAGTCCTTACTTTATCATAGGTATCACCATCTGTGGCTGGGATCTCTCGTACGATCTTGCTTAATTCACGCCCCCCTAGATTGCGAAGGGCTATAATCTTGTCTTTGTCTGGCTCAATTTTGGACCCCTCAATATAGTCCTCGAAGTCCTCTAGCCACTCTTGCCATTTTAGTCCCATGCTGCTTCCGGTCGTGACTGACAAGGGCTCCGGGGCTCGCAGGTGGGTGCCTCCCTTGACGTCCTTCTGCGCGGGAGGGTTAGATATCTTGGCGATGGGCTTTGGCGCTCACGTCCACTTCTTGCGTCAGCGACTTCGCGCGTTTCCAAGGTTTGTCCTTTTGTGGCTATCAGTGCTTGTTTGTTTCGTTATACTAGCTGGCTTCACCACCAATGCTTGTTTGTATAGCCCTTGCCTTTATCACTGCTTGTTTGTGTGTCTCTTTCTCAGTTTCTGTCTTCAGACACTGCTTGCCTGACTCAAAGATGGCCGCCGCTGTGGAGCCTCAGGTCACACGAGGTTTGGCTCTCTACCTCTCTCTCTCTGCCTCATCCACTCGGGTCCATTCACCACACTCACCGGGCGAGGGGACTCCTTCCAGGGCACAGAGGCTGTCGCTGCATCCACTGCCACAGCGAGGGGCACAGGCGCGACCGGGGTGGGCTCCCGACGTCGTGTCCTCCGTCTTCTCCCGGACTCACGCACAGGGTGAGATTCAAATATTTTCTTGGCGCGCGATCGCGCTGGCTGCACTTTCCGCTGCGTTTACTCACAGCGCGCCGCACTCCACAACCACGGAGCTTCAGGGGTGATGGGGGCAATATCGGGGTGAGCTCCCGACCTTCACCTATGTCCTCGGGGGGTCTTCGCGCCCACGGGACTCTCGCGTCCAGCGCAACCGGCTCTCTCTCTGCTGGTGTTCTGGCGCTTTCACTCGGCGCTTCGTCTTCTGGCGCTCCGGCGCTTTTATTTCTCTTACGGCTCTTCCCGTTTCCAGGGTCCGCCAGGTCGCTCTGGGTGGCCTCGCTTGGGGCACTGCGGGTCACGGTCACGGTCACAGCGGAGCTCTGAACGCTCTACGCTGCGGGACGGGGTTCATTCAGGTGGTCAGCTTCTGTATCCCACCCTCGTCGCCAGCTGTAGTGTCCTACTACAAGTAACACGCAGACACAGTGGTGTTGATCTAAACCCTTTATTCTCTCTTGCATCTACTCTCTTCCCCGTCCCTACTCTAACTGCCCTTTCCTATCCTGTCCCCTCCTCTTCCCCTCTGCC
This sequence comes from Lissotriton helveticus, assembly GCF_964261635.1. Taxonomy (NCBI): domain Eukaryota; kingdom Metazoa; phylum Chordata; class Amphibia; order Caudata; family Salamandridae; genus Lissotriton; species Lissotriton helveticus. The sequence goes on along the minus strand of NC_136063.1, from coordinate 1,627,823,272 downwards.
CACCTAGCTCCGCCCACCCCAGCTACTGGACTGCTAACTTCGTTACAATGGTCTGTAAGCTTTCAGTGGCAGACAGTGGGCACTGCTGGGTCGTGAACATGTGCAGAGTCCAGCAGGGTAGAGGTCAGGGGCAGAACAATTCTGGCCTCTGATAGGAAGGTCAGTAGACTGCCTCTCACCTCACCTGGGCACGAGGGAGTCCGCCAATGTAATCCCACCACCTCATCCCGCCCATCTTGGACTCAAATGTTACAGTAGGCGGGCGGTTGGGGGTTAATTTGCAGCGGCAAGTGAGTCAGGTGAACCACAGTCAGGCCCCAGTGAGAGGCCGAGGGGTGAAAATGGCCCTAGTTACCTGGGTTCCTAAATGGCCTCTCCTGGGCAGGCTCTCCCCCCCTGCCACTCATTAAGTCTGCGCACATCACTGTGCCCCAGGCAGCCAATGTCCCATACACTATCTACCAAGATGTCCCAGCAGGGAGGCTCAGCAGGGGGCTGTTGAGGACAATGAGAACTTCCTTCTGGGTGGGGAGGGAGGAAGCAGAGTCCCACTTGCCGTAGCAGCAGGCCATTCAGGTCCCACTGTGCCGCTTGCCACAGCTGAATGATACAGACAAACGACAAACATGCTGCTAAAATACAGGAACACAGCTGGCCCTCGGCACTGGCCCAGTGCCCACCTTATCAATTCAACCCTGAGTATCGGTACTCTTCTTGGCAGTGGATAAGTGCAGGTACTCAGCTTGGTAAAAATAAGAAGTGCCGGTATTCAGTACCGGTGAGTACCGGTGAGTACCGGCCCATTTAAAGCACTGATTTACCATCACTGTTGCTAATTTTATAGAAGTCAACGTCAATCAATTATAATGATGCTGACTCTGGTCCTTAACGAGAAAAGAGCAATTGCATAAAATATCTATTTTACCCAAGGTTCAGGTAGAACTGGGTGTTTTCCCACTATACTGGGTATGGATTCTGGTTATTCAGGAATCTTAGGGAATTCCAACAGAAGTAGTGAGTATCTTTTATAATCCAAAGGGACCTATTTTGATTAATTAGAACCGGTGATGGAGAAAGAAAGAGAACCATGAGTGACTTTATTGTGTAAGTTTGAGTAAACTGAGATCATTTTCAAGAGGGACTGGGTGTGAAAGGATACCAAGCGATATAACAGGCATGCATCACTACTGATTGTGATTCAGACAACATCGTACAATGAACAGGATAGTGGCCGTTTCAGAGCTACACTGGGATCTGAAACTTGATTTACTTGTTTATAGGAAATTATCCTGGTTATTGTAGGTCTGCATTTACAGGGATGACCTATAGACGTTTGTCAGAAGGAATAGAAAACGAGTGATGAATAACTAATTTCTCAGGCTGTTTGTGATAATTGTAGATTGCTCAATAAGGCTGTGAGAGTGACCTCTATTTCATGATGCTCTACAGAGCCCTATCTGAGAGACATTTACGCTAATTGGATTGTGAATAACTTCATTGTTAGGTAACTTAGTAGGATAGAAGATATGAGGGTGAAATTCCCATTTAATGGCAGATTTTGGATAAACAAGGATGATGAGGAGGTCTGTAAGGATGAGGTTCTGGAAACAGGGCCACACTGGCATGTCTTGGAGGATTGGAAGGAGCAATGGAAGAGTGGGAGCTATATTCAATGTGTTGTTCAACTGTGCTCATATTCTCAATGAGTCTTAATCAATAATGCATTGATAGCAGTTGACATTTCTACAGTGTGTGGGTTTTGGTTTGGAGTGTAGCCATCTTTTGGCTGCTTGTGTATTTTTTATATGGCTCACAAATGGCTGTTGGTGAACTGTTGTCATTTCAGGCGGAGGTTGTTTTTCTGTGTATGTTTGGAAGGCTCTTTTTTCGCGGTATGCATGCGCAGTGGTTAAAGCTGTGGACGTGTGTGTATGGAATTCTGTGTGTGCATTTGATGATTGGTAATGATGTGAATTGGTAGTGAATTTTAGGTAGATGTTGCAGAGAATATTTGGGTAGTGTGGCGCAGGGATGTGAGAAGAACAGCTATTCCATTGCTCGTCTGTGGCACCACGGCGACAATCCTTTACCTACAAGATAAAATCCAGTGCAGCAAATCAGGTAACACTGGTCTGCTCCTTTATGGTGAAAAAAGTTGAGGCTACAGCTAAAGCACATCGACCAACGTTTTGCTACCGATGTACGCAGGTTGAAATAAACAAGGTTGCATTCGTGGTCCAGTTTTTTCGTCTGTGAAGTCTCTACATACAAGTTTATCATTCAATCTTTTCTACAGCTTATTGCATCCTTGCTTCTCAACTTTGTTTGTGCTAGTAATACTGGTGCTGCTATGTGTGGAGACCTGCATATGTGTGTGTGTGTGTGTGTCCCTTACATTGGTGAAGGTAAGGATTTAGCAACTGACTACTACATTTTGTTTTGAAAGACTAGGGCCACCAATCTTTCTTCTGGGTTCAGTCTCTCCACAATGCATCACTCTATCAGATTAGGTACTTTGTATCTGCATGTATCAAGTGAGCTGGTGACTTTAGATCTGGCTGCTTTCTGCTCTGTTATAGTCTTGTTTCCGACTGTATATACTACATTCATTGTGTGACATCAATAATAGTCTCATAGGCCTGGTGTTAGCTGATTTTGGTTTTGTCAATGTTCTTTTTGTTTTGACATCATTTTTGAATAATTTTTATTGTGGGGGGTCAGCTGGCTCACACCAATATAAAAATAAATATGGCCTAAAAGCAAAATTAATGTTCATATTTATTTGGTCTCAAATATGGCACATTGCCATAGCAGTCCATGGCACTGAAGGGAACTACTTTGTGATTAGATGTGCGCTCCTTGTGAAAGAGCAGAATGTCTTCACACACAATGAAGTTAGCCAATGTATCAAGTGGGCTTAACCAGTGCCTTGTGCTGTAGTGGGCAGACGAACAAAGTGAATGACAAAGCAACAGACCAATGGAGAAAGAGGGCTGGCAGAAAGCCCCTATAAAAGAAAATACATCTATTATCCATATCCATAGGAAAAGCATTTTTTTGTTTTGCCAAGAACTTTGGCCGTTCTTGACAAATATTCATGGAATTTTAAAAAAATGTAACGGTTTTGAAAGTTTCGGGGTGATCAGTCTTGTTGAACATGACTACAGCCTGAACTGCTGAATGGAATTGTACTAAATCTGGCTGAAATCTAGATATTGGTCTAGAAAGCTTGTTTTTTGAGATTTGGTGTAAATCCGTTCAGTAATTTTAGAGATATTTAAGTTTAAAAAATATAGATATTGGAAAGCCCAAAAATCTTTTTTTTTAAAATGGCACAGGATAGAAACACCCTGACCACCTGGGCCTCTTGGGGGGTCCCGCTGGGACCCTGCAGGGCCAAAAAAGCATTTTTTCCTTTTCTTTTTGGTGGGATCCGCGATTCCGGCAAAAATCGGAAAAAATAAATAAAGCGCAGGCTCTTGCACTTTCTATATTATCTGCCCCCCGGTGAGCCAGGTCCCAGAGGCATTTTTTTAATAATGTAGGGGGGCACATGGCTCCCCCTCCTGGGACTAAATACTGCCCCGGGGACCACCACCTCCCCGAGGCTTAATAATTACAATTGGGTGTGGGCTCTTCGATCCCTCAGCCCCGAGGACCACAACCTCCCCGGGGCTTTTCTGAAAAGAATGTGGGTGGGCCGCATGGCCCACCCACAGTCCCGGGTACCACCACCTCCTCAGGTCATATGGGAACTAAGGAGGGGGCATGCGGCTCCAACACTGGAGCCAATAATGGCCATAGGGACTGCCACCCCTCCAGGGTGGCCCCCTGCAATATCCCGAGGTGCCCACCCTGGGCCATTGCAGTTTGCTATGACTTTGCGGGCGCACCACTCCCGCCAGCCCATAACAAACTCTGCTCTGCTTCGTACAAGTGAGAGCATGTAAAATGCTCTTGCTTGCAGCAAGCAGAGCAGAATTGCTTTTCGACAGAGGGAGCTGCATGCTTAGCAACTCCCTCTGTCCAACAGCAATGCCGGCTCCCGCAGGACGAGGGAAGCTGGGAGAGACTGCGGGCACCTTCAGGCTTCCCCTGCTGTTCCAAACGTGAGAAATTGGGTGCCCTGGGTGGAACCAGGGCACGCAGTGTTATGGCCAGGCCCCGGGGATGCGGTCCCCAGGCCAAAATCATACCGGGAGGGGGGTGCTGCATGGCTCCCCTCCCCTTTAATAAAAAAAATAATAATACAAAAATAGGGCAAGCCCCAGGGATGGTGTCCCCGAGTCTGAAATCGGCCTGGGAGGGGGCTGCATAGCCCCCTTCCCTTTCCAGAAATGCCTGACCCCGAGGGATTGGGGTTGAAAAAAGAAAATTAAATAGAAAAACATCTAGCAACTCACCGGAGGCCCGCCCCCTTTCTCCACCACTCTGGAAATGGGTCTCCTGGCACACTGCTGGTTGAAGATGAAGTACCCTTGGCTGCTGAGGGTCATTGTGGGCCAACAAAACATCCTGTTACCTCCAGTAAGTCCCACACAGTTGGATTGCTGAGAGTTCTTGGGAGACCACGCCCACTTTCTCTATCACTCTGCAAACATGCCTCCTGGTTCACTACTTGTTGGGGGGATGAAGTCCCCATGTCTCCTGAGAGCCCTTGGGGGCCAGAAAATCCTCCTGTTACCTTCAGTACGTCCCAGACAGTGGGAATGCTAAGAGGTGGTCAGAGGCCACTCCCTCTTTTCCCTACCACTCTGTAAACACACCTTTTGGCGCACTACTAGTTGGGGGATGAAGTCCCCTTGGCTCCAGAGGGGCCTTGGGGGCCAACTACCTCTCCTGCTATCCCCAGTAAATCCCAAACTGCGGGATTGTTGAGAGTTCTTCAGAGGCCACGCCCCCTTTCTCCACCACTCTGCATTCGTGCCTCCTGGTGCACTGCTGGTTGGGGTATTAAGTCCCCTTGGATGCTGGGGGTCCTTGGGGCCAGGAATTTCTTCTATTACCTCTAGTAAGTACCAGACAGCGGGATTGCTGAGAGCTACAAACATGACTACTAGTTAAGAAACCATATAAATACACTGAAAAAACAAAGGTTACAGGGATGTTATAGTTAGGAATTAGCATTTAAAAGCCTTTGGATTTCACTGAAAAAAACAAAGGTTACAGGGACTTTATAGTTTGGAATTTGCTATGTTTTTTAAAGTAGTAATGGCATTTGCAGTGTGGTGGAGAAAGGGGGTTGAGCCTCTTACCAACTCTCAGGAATCTTGCTGAATAGGACTTACAGAAAATACCATGAGGGCTTCTTTGCTCCCAAGGTCCCTCAGCATCCAAGAGGACTTCAATCCCCAAGCAGTAATGCACCAGGAGACACGTTTGCAGAGTGGTGGAGAAAAGGGACATGCCCTCCGAAGACCTCTTAGCAATCCCGCTGTGTGGGACTTACTAGAGCAGTTGTTCACCCCCAAGGACCCTCAGCAACCAAGGGGACTTCATCCCTCAACTAGCAGAGCATCAGGTAGCGTGTTAGCAGAGTGGTAGAGAAAAGGGGTCGGCCATGAAGAACTCTCAGCAATTCCGCAGTGTAGGACTTACTGAAGGTCACAGGAGGGGTAGCCCGCTCTCCCAGAATAGATGTTTCCGTTCTACCACATTCTACACCTCAATGTTGCTCATAACTCTTGCCATTTTTGTGTCACATGTGCTGCAGCAACACATGATGGACGGAGTGCTGAATGAATCAAACATTCACCCCCAGTCAAGAGATCTGGGTTAAATTCATCATTCTTTTTCTCACTACGCCACTCCAGTTTCGACCCAGTCATATGCAAATCAGCCTTAACCATGCACCTTATGGGAACAGTCCAGCCCAAACTTCCAAGCCAGGTCCTCCCTGGACCAGAAACAAGCATCCTGGGACCGGTGTTGGGGTAACACCCCTCATCATTCAGGCTAGCTTGAATCCAGTGGCACAGCGAGCAAGAGACCAATATCTGGGTATACCCATCCCACTTAGGGCGAAAAGTGCTGCAGCAAAAAGTGATGGAAGGAATGCTGAATGAATCAAACATTCTCCCCAATCAATTGTTCCTTTGCTCACTACGCCACCCCAGTTTGGACCCCTCCATATCCAAATCAGCCTTGACCCTGCTCCTTATAGAAACAGTCAGTCTGAATTGCCAAGCCGAGTCCTCCCTGCAACGGACCTGGCACAGCAGTTCGGGTTGGACTGTTCCTATGAGGAGTGGGGTCTGATTTGCATATGCCTGGGTCTATGATGGGGTGGCATAGTGAACAAAAGAACGATGGATTAAACCCAGATCTCTTGATTGGGGTGAGTGGTTGAAAAATTTTAGCACTCCATCCATCCTCTTGTTGTGTTTGCTGAATCTGGGAATTCATCAGAATGAGTCTCCAACATGTTACAAGTAAACAGAGTCAGTTGCTAAATTCTGTCCCATCAGCTCAGGATCCCTCATCATTTAATGCCCCTGCGGAAGAGAACACAGCAGAGCATTGCCCGTAGGCTTCTTGGTGTCTTCCTGCTTATATTATTTGAATGTCTTGTTTCTCCCCAACATCGAATTAAGTAGTTATAGCATGTCCAAAATGCGGACCCCCAGTTGGCAACTGAAAGGCCATTACTAATTTTTCCAACTTTTCTTTAGCTACAGCACAAGAGCTCCTGATGTCAAGCCTAACTTGTGCTCATCAGGCATAAGGAAAGGCAGTTAGCTTTACTGGTTTCGACCAAATGCACTGTTCACATTGGAGACATGCTGAACGTTGATGCTAATAAAGCTGATCAGACATCAAAATTAAGAGGATAGCCCTTCACTCTCAGGGCCTCTATGCAGCATTTACCGGCTCAGTTTAGGCATCCTACAAGGTTTTAAGACCATATTTGTTCCACCCCAATTGAGCCTCTTTCAGGCACATCTGGTGTCATGGAAAGTGGGTTTCCCCTTGTGCCTGTATGACCCTTTGGATGATACACCTTTTACAGTAGGGGTTTGAGATTTGTCAATGGTATGATGCAGCAGTCACCTTTCATCGTATACAGAGAATCTTGGGTTTATTTGGATAGTCGGGCTTGAGAGTGCAACTGTCCCCAGACAATTATGTGAGAATCACAGAGAGGTGCTTTGGCTCCACCCAGAGGTTGGGAGCCAGGAGTAGATGTTTTGACTGATCAGAAAGTGTTCTTCTACAAAAAAGTGCTTGTCCTCCAAACATCGGTGATCTCTTTATATTCATCCAGTTCCCTGAGTTCGTACTTCAGGGGCACATACATGACATTGTAAAGCTAATGAAGTGTCTTAAATAACTGGGAAATGTTCTCTGGTATCAGCAGAGATGGGAGGAGGGCAGTAATTAACATAAGTGAATTTTTAGGTCTGGCTTGACAGTGCAGTTGTCCCCTGATCTTTTACCCTGAACAAATATTATTCTACAACTCTTTGCTTCAACACAAGTACACATTTATTTCCATGCTATGTACTTGTAATTATTCACACGTTCCTTTAAAGCCAGACCTATTGGCATTGGCAATGATTTTGATGGAGTAGAAAAATGTAGGTTAAATAAATGCCATAATTTACACAAAACACTCGAGGGGGTAGTGGTGGTATGCAGGGTAGCACATCAATCTCAACCAATGTATTATCCAAACCTGTCTGTAACCTGATATCAGTATTGGTGCCACTCGAGGTAACAAAACACAAAACACCTCACTACAATGGATATCACCACACAGAAGTACCACAAGGGCTCTCGTGCTAGCCTTAACAAAAGACCGGCACTCTCGAAATGTATATGTCACTACTATGCATAGTGTAAACAGTTTACAAATTATAGACACATTTGTTGTTCACAGGAAAACAATCCATAGATAACTTTTCGCAAAATTCGATTTAATAGCAGTTAAAAATGACCTATTCCAGTTGTAAAACCCAATATAAAAGGTGAAATCCAAAAGCAAAAACATATGTTGTTTTTACAAAGGTGTTATTTTCACTAATTGTCCCATGGAGGTCCTGATTCGTACAGCCTCCCTGTTGTAAATGATGGAAACAGCCTGATGAAAACAGCTGACATGTGTTTCGTTACGGTAGTAACTTTTTCAAGGCTGTGAATAATGTGGATAACAATAAAGATATTAGGAATACGGAACAGATAAATAAATTTTGGATACCTCATACATGATCATCTCAATATGATTCACCTTTTATACTCATTAAAACGTTTCTATTTCTATACGGGAAGGCCAAAGAAGAAGAAAAGAAAGAAATCAAATCACTACCATCACCATATTATCGTGTCTTGAAGTATTAGTGACACCAAAAAAATTTAACAAGATGTGCAGAGCCATGCGAGCAGAAATTTGCAGTAGATCTATAGAGTGATTCCAAAGTAACTAAAAGAACACTCAAAAATAGTCCCACAACCATTAGATGTGAATCATGTGAGGTTTTATCTACCTTATATGTTTGAAGTAATTGCTCCAAGTAGTTTGGAGTTTGTCCGATATGCGGAAGAAACCATGTTTATTGGCTTTATCATAAGTGGGGAACACTAAAATGAGCAAGTGATAAGATAAGTATTAGCATGTCCAAATAATATTTGCCATTATATGAGAAAGTGCTTGAGGTAAAACGACACTCTGGCCTGGATTTATTACAGATAGGCCCCTTACATTTGTTTAGCATCAGTCTCCGGTTAATTAAATGGTCGATAGCACTTAGTAGAAGATGGAAGCGGTATGTTCTCTGTCACTGTCAATGAGAGAGAGAAGATTAGGATAAGGTATAAGTAAAGCATCCTATCGATTAGAACTTTAAAGCACCCACACGGAGCCAATAAATATAAAATGGGCAAAAAAATGTGCATGCTCTCTATTTAAAAATGGATTGGAGATAGGTTAATTGTCTTCTATCGAATTAACTATCCGTATCTCACAAATAGTACCTAGGCAACTCGCATTATACGTGTGTCCCAACTCATGTGTCTAGGGAGTAGATTATGAAGAGGAAAAAGTTCCCTTAAGGGTCCTGGAAAACAAGAAAAGAAACAGGTGGAATAGTACAAAATGTCCAATTATCTATAAAAGCAACGGGATTCAATATATCCCTATACCTTCACAGTATAATAAAAGTACGCGTTAACTTACAAAAATACTAATATAGTAATATCAAGCAATGGTATTGTCTATTATATTCATGTGAGCACGCAAATACCTTTTACAGGTCCTCAAAATAGGAGTGAAAGAGCAGCCAGAAGCAAAAAAGAAATATAAATGAACAGTGATATTAATAAGGGAAACTTGATTTTAGAGGACTGGAAAAATGCCCTGCAAAAGTGCCCCTATTTACCAATGACTATGATCTTAGTATAAATAAGTGCTAGGAATAGAGGTATTAGCCTGACCATTCATGCAGCCATTCACTTACGTGTCACTCATCTGGAAGGACGAGGGCAATGATAGGCCCTTCTGCACCCCCTCTGTGATTACAGCCTCCACAAGTGAGTCAGACGTCTCAAGTGTACAGAGCGAGGCCAATGGAGGGGCAGCATTAGAGTCAGCTAGTGCGGGTACTGCCCATGACCCAACATCATCCTCTTTTTTAGAGGAACTCACACACTACTGCAAAGGTTCAAGGAACAATTTCAACAGGGCAAATCCAAGAAAACAAGATGGGGTGGGCACCACAACAGGTGCAAGGAAGGGCGCAACAAACACCCGCTCACTGTCCCGCAATGTGAAGAACTGAGCGTAACCCAGGATATTGATTTATGTGAAACTGACTCTAAGAATGTGATTCAAACCAATGATGTTAATGTAGTGAACCTATCGAATCTAAGACTCTCCCGAGATGTGACCAACATGTTTTTGGTGTCACTAATACTTCAAGACACAATATTATGGTGATGGTAGTGATTTCTTTCTTTTCTTCTTCTTTGGCCTTTCCATAAAATATCAGTGTATGGTCTCTTTGTGGTGACTGAGTCTCACATAACTTGACTCTATACACCTCTGTCAGAAATACAAACTTTTTAAGGATTATGAAGGTGAATCATATTGAGATGATCATGTATGAGATATCCAAATTGTATTTAACTGTTCCGTATTCCTAATATCTTTATTGTTAGCCGCATTATTCACAGCCCTGAAAAAGTTACGTTTCCACCATTTACAACAGGGAGGCTGTATAAATCAGGACCTCAGTTGGACAATTAGTGAAAATAACACCTTTGTAAATACAACATTGGTTTTTGCTTTTGGATTGCACCTTTTATATTGGGTTTTACGACTGGAATAGGTCATTGTTAACTGCTATTAGATAGAATTTTGCAAAAAGTTATCTGTTGCATTGTTTTCCTGTGAGCAACAAATTTGTCGATATTTTGTAAACTGTTTTCACTATGCAATATAGTGACATATACATTTCGAGAGTGCCAAGGTAGAGTTGTTTTTTTGTTAAAATGCCATAATTTACACTAGATATTGACATCAAAATGCTTAATTGAATGAAACATAGGAAAATGTACTTTTTTTAAATGTGCAAAATTAATGTGTGGCATGGTTTTTGCAGTAAGCACTCATTTCTATTGTAATTTCATTACTAGGCCTCTTCCATTTTCAACCATTAATTTTTTTTTCTTCTTTAAAAAAGCAATGCAGAACTACACAATATGATTTGATAAATGATTCACACTTGAAGTGTTCAAATGTGTCATCTCTGTACAATGTGCTGGCTCATAAAATATATTTCTTCTTTTTCTAATCTACATGTTCTCTTCATATTTAGTTAGTTTTCTAGCTGACACATATTTGCAATGCTGAATAGTGTATTAAAACAATAATGCTTACATGAAGACGTGAATCTCATAACTTAAAATCGTAGGTTCCAACTAGAATGTTTCAGTCTTTAGAATAGTTCATTGTTACAGAGTGGAATATTGAATAGCGAATGGTTTAGACTGCAGGGAACTCAAAGTGAAGCTAATGCACATGAATGTTTAGCAAATAAGTTGACGCTTGTAGAAAGCACCTTGCCGACTTTCATACGTTTACCATCGGAACATAGGAAGAAGCAGCAGATCACTGTATGATCTTTCCTTGTTGGCTTAAGATGAACTAACACCAATATGGATTGTTCCATATGTTTTGTGTTTTATAATATATGTGTGCCTAGTTAGAATAAAGGCAGACCAACCCGGTCCATGCCATTCTTTTACGACCATCCCTTTTCTCCTAAGCACTTTATATCCTATTCGCTGTGAGCTACAGCTGACTGTACGCTCTGTCACCTACTACTTTGTGGGTGTCTACTTTCAGTTCTGGCTACTATTTTGACTAATTTCTTAGCTTAACTTTGAACAGTTGTTACTGCGACTGTTTGCTGATGCTATTTGAGAGAAGAGACTTGGACGCGTTTCCTCTTAAGGAGGAGTTTGTCTTCAATCTGATCCTATTTCAACACTCCTTTAAATCTTCCTCTTTTCCAAAAGGACTCTTTATGGATTCTGGTAGGTTAGAATCTACTTACAGTAGAATAGGGATTAATTTCCTTCATGGAACACGCTGTAATTTACCTGATTGATTCTAACTAGGACTTTTCTTGATATTTTTGTAAACAGGTTCATCTGATTTACTAACTTGAATAAAAAGACAAAACAAATACTAAACTCTTATCGATAAATAAAGGTTTTTGATCTGATCCAAAACTCTCATCATTGACTGAACTAAATGACTAAATCGATTATGTCTATTAAGATGTTTTTACAGAAGCTCTATTCTAAAACAGTGGCAAAGATCCATTGCCAAGTATATTTAGGTGCGGGGTTGAAGACCCCTATTGAAAGTTATTGGTTGAACTGAAATTATTATAGAAAAGCATTTCCACACCAGCACTTATAAGACTGAGAGATTTGTCTCCTACATGCCCAATTAGGTCTGGGGATCTCGCAAGTAACCTTTGCTTGGATTAGGTCATTTAGTAGGAACCTTCTTATGAGAAACTTATAGGGGCGTTATTAAAAAATATTAGCTTGAAGACATTTTCCTGGTGATGATAAACCACATGAGGCACATGTGAGAGTTGGGGATATTTGACAATCTGGACCACACACCTTAGGTTTGTTTTAAGTAGCCGCTACTCTGGTACAAACCAGTTTATTTGTTAAAAGGGAACCCTAAATCTCATCTGAATGGTGATTTATAGACCTGGATGTCCCCAAGGAGACCCCGCCATTCACTCTTTGAGTGCAAATACAACGGAGGCGGAATCAAGATCAGATGGGGATCTTTCACAACAGCTGGTTTATTCACTGCCCTTTAATGTAGGGGTGGCTCCTCCACAATGTTGGAGGAGCATTTCCCCACTGGATCAGAGCCAGCAACAAAAAAATAAAAACATATTTCAGTAATGTTTTAATTTTAAGCTGCTGGCTCAGCCAGCTTGTGCAGGGAGGGGGTGGGGCTGAGGCATGGGAGGGGTGAGGAGAAGTGTTCATGTACTCCTTAAATGATCACGTGCGTTTGCCGGCTGACTCAGGCCGACCAAAACTCACATACGCACTTAGGTTTCTCTAACCAGGCTGTAATGAAAAGCTGGGTTAGAGAAACCCCACAGACTCCCTGACCTGAACGGAGACTCTTTCCAGCCCGTTCAGACCAATCCCCGCGCTGCTCAGCAGTGCAGGGCTTGGACAGGGAGTCTCTGACATAGTCACACTGTATGCTGGGACAAGGGAGTCCGAGCACCTAGTGGCGACGCGGGAGGCAGCCGGCAGCAAGTAAATTTAACTTTTTTTTAAAAATGTTTTATTATTATTATTGTTCCACCCACACCCCCTCCTGCTTCCCTTCCATGCTCCGTCCCATTCCCCCGTTTGCCACTTTTTTTGTATGTGGTGGCCGCCAAGGCTTTCATGAATGACCTGAAAATATCTATGTCTACCAGAGTAGTTGGAATAGGATGGCTAGCACGGAGACTAAGTTGTCATAACTGGATGGGCCAGGTGGTTTTCGTGGTTGGTTCACAAGGGCATGGACACTTCCTGGGAAGAGTACCAAGGTGCATCCCTGTAAGATATTTCCAGTAAAACTACATGGACCACCTCATGTACCTTTGCCTTCTAGTATAGATTGGAGGCATTTAGACTGGATGTTCTCACTTCTATTTTACATATCTACTTTTTCATGTGCTGTTCAAGATCCTTCTTATTTCGGTGTAATTATTAGTATTCCACAGCTATTTCTAGCTGCTGGATTACTGACAGAACAGTTAACAAGGTAACAAATGATGCAATAATGTAATTACTTACTGGTGATCTTATTTCTCCTTACACTTCTCCTCATATCTCTGTTTGCTGCCCTGTTCCCCCATTTGTGTGTTTACAAATTTCAAGCAAATTATTCTTAACCAACATAGTAGGTGTTCTCGATCACACTGCTATTACTTGGGCATCAGACGTGGGAGACAATGGAATTAAAATCATGGCCCCACATTATTTATTATGTGAACTACTGTAAAGAGGGAGAGAGAATTTTGAAAATGTGAATAACTGTAGTCAAATAATGTCTCTTGCTTCGCACATGGCAGTCCCTCCAAATGCAGGTCTCCTTCGTGTAAATGGCGTCTCTGGATTGTGGCCCCTTTGAGTTGGTGTCGTGGTGACCACCGTAGGCGGCAGTTCTGTCAGAGTGCCAGAAACAGAGGAAGGTCCTCGTGCACTCCCATGTCCTGGTCCCTGTCTTCCTGTGCACAGCGTTGTATGGTATCTTGCAATGCACTAGAAGCTCGTATCATAAATATTGTGTACCATTAGCAAATAATATATAGCGCATTTGCCCTCTTATGTATAAAAGTATTTCCTTCTTTTACAATGCATGATACATTTTAAAACGCTCTCTTAAATATGTTTCCATGTCGTGTTGTTGACACCGTTGTTACGTTTTCAGAATAGCTCTCGTAGACTCTACATGGATATCATTTGATAGATTAACAGACAAACACAGTTTTCCACACACTAACAATATCGGGTCCTTATTGTTCTCAAGGCATTGAACCTTTTGTTGTTAGAACTGCCTTAGGGGGCAAATAATTAATTGCGCGTCACTTAGATTTATAACAATTAACTGATTGTGTGGGTGAGCTGTATCAGCAGAAAACAATGGCGATGCCAGCTTCTGTTTAACAGCTCCCTCCAGTGTTTTCAGACATTCGCAGTAATGAATAAGGTCTTTTCTCGGCATTGTCAGGGGCAGCTGTTCTGTCTACTACATATGCTAAGATGTGGGTCTTTTAATCAGCATAAAATTCGAGCCGCGATTTTATGTCCAACAAACAGCAGCCATGTTATATGGACATGATTCCTGTTTCAAGTCCTGTGTGTTCAGTTGTTATGTTATGCTGTGTTACGTTACGTTATCTATATTAGGTGACGTTGCTTCACAGGTATCACTTTTGCCACTGGTGCAATGTTACTTTCATTCCTGAGCTTCGTTATGCGCTGCTGTAAACTGGAAGTGTCTGCTATGCAGATAGAATGGTATTTTCAGATGTGTCTAATTGGAACAAGAAGTGGGTTCTGTTATCCTATGCTATGTTACCTTACGTCACGGTACATATGATACCTTACAGTACCGATCTCACTTTTGCCACTGGTGCAACCTCTTTCGTATTCCTGGACTCCATTATGCGCTATTTTAAGCATGGGTGTCTGCTACGCAGGTGGGATGTTATTTTCAGATGGGTCGAATTGGCACAAGAAGTGGGTTTACTTGGCAAAGAACACGTAGGTGATATTTTTATAAATGAAGCCTAGACTGACGCTATTTGTGGTGGGGTGTCAGCTCTTCACAGAGGTGATACGTGATGCAGCAGGAAGCAAGTTGCAAACTGTGATGCTTTGGAGCGTTTTCAAGGAAGAGAAAACAAATCTTTTGGCATCAACATCATTTTAAGGAACATAATATAGAATAAGCATTGCAAACAGGCTGTGCATGATATATATATATATATATATATATATATATATATATATATATATATATATATATATATATATATAATTCACTGAAAAAAACATAGGTTTGAGGCCTTATATAGTTAGGAATTAGCATATAAAAAACCTTTGAAATTCAATGAAAAAAACATGGGTTTCAGGCCTTATATAGTTAGGAATTAGCATTTAAAAAACCTTTGAAATTCACTCAATAAACTATAAGTTTTAGGGGTGTTATAGTTAGCTGGACATTTCACTCATACAAAACCATTGAAATTGCTCCTATATAGTTAGTTGGACTAACTATATTTCGTGCACCTGCAATCCACTGCTGATGATGTCACATATTACATCATTCATGACATGGTCAGTGACATCACTGATGACATCTCAAAGTAAGGAGCTCCCACCATTTGTTAATCTCCCGTTTTGATAGGCGTTCCCAAAGCCTTAGTTTATCTCTGTTATTGTTTGATGGTGTAGGCGCCTGGCCCCTTTCCCTGTGTGTTGTTGTGGGTGTACCACCAGAAAATAGTTCCTCTATGTCTGCAATTCTTTGTGCATCTCTTTGCTCCATGGTTGTGATATTTGTTTATCCTTTTATCAAACCGCTGTCTTTTGAGACGAGCCCTTCACTTTTACCAGTGTGCGTGTTTGTTTCTATTTTGTGTTCCCCCACGCGACAGTTCTTCCCCAATTACAACTCTGCTGTTGAATGTGGAAACCTGGATGTGATTTTTAGAGATATTTTGTCTCTAAGAGGGCGCAAGTTCTGCGTTTCGGTGCTTGTAGTTTGTGGGCAGTTGTACTTAGTTAATATCAAGTTTAAAGAGGAGGTCTTACCAATTTTGCCGGTTTTGCCGTATTTGTTCGTCAGCCCTAGCAGCGGAACCCGGATGGCGGTTTGAAAAACAAAAATAAGCAAGTTTCTCAGATGGAAGAGCTGCGCTTTCAAAAATAGTACTTGGAGGAGAAAAAAAAGAATTTTATTTGTCCATAGGTCTCGGCCTCAAATTATAGCGCTTTTTCCTAGGTACTGTCTGGTCCTGAAACAGGAGTTCAGGCTCTGTAGTGTCCTATCGAATTGACGGTGATACAGCTGGTTGCAAAATTGTATCACTCTCTTGTTCAGTAAGTGTTCCTTTTACTCGTGCATCACTGAAAGGCAGAAAACGTGGCACGGTTTCAGTCTCTGAGTCGGCGACACCTTCCTGGACCCACCGGTCATATGGCAGAGGCAGAGGGATCCGCTTGCAGTGGATCCCGTGGATCCAGTTTTTCTTCCCCTCCACTCGAACAGCTGATCTTGTGGAAAGAAGAACGAGGTCCGGTCCACCTTGGCTGGTCGTTCTTGGTTCGCTGGAAATTTTTCACGAGGACCCAAGATCCAGGGTCGATCTGATGACCTGGAGTTTCAGAGACCGGAGGAAGGGTGTCATGGACCTGTTGGTGTAAAACACGCAATTTAGCCGTCAATTCGTACAAATAATCAAGCAGAACAGGGTGTTCTATTTCACTGAACTTAGTGGGCCTTGGCACTCCCCATATGTTGGCCTGGCGGCCGAATACGATCTCATAGGGACTAAGTCCCACTCGCGAATGCACAGTCATTCTGGTGGATAGGAGTGCTAAGGGTAGAGCGTCAGGCCATTTAAGACCAGAGCTCACTTGGATTTTGGCCAGTTTAAGTTTTAAAGTGCCGTTGTACCATTCTACTAATCCAGCTGATTGGGGTGATTTGCAGCGTGGAACTTTTGCTGAATGCCTAGCCCTTCACATACTCTCTTCATCACACGACCCACAAATTCACTCCCATTGTCACTCCAGACCATTATAGGCATTCCGAATCGGGGAAGAACTCTTTCACAAGGGCTTTAGCTGTGGATAAGGCAGTGTTGTCTTTTAGGGGATAGGTATTTTAAATTGTTGCACCTCTCCATGTGGATGAAATCTAGCTGCAAAACCTCGAACGGATACGTAGGAGGTGCAAAATGACCAGCTGGAGTTGGGGTTCCCCTACCAGGATTGTGTTTCAGACACACCATGCAATTCTTGACCACATTCTCTGCACACTTAGGAATTCCTGCATTTTGCCATACTGGAGACAACAACTTACAAATCCCTTTCACACTGATGTGAGCCATTCCATGAGCCATTGTAACCACTGCAAGCACATATGCATCGGGTAACAACCATCTCTGATGCTCTGACAATTCAATCCAACAACCATTTGCATCCATTCTACCTGTACTTTCTCTCCACATGTTCAACTCTTTCTCTGTAGCCTCAGCTTGATTAGACTTCACACTCTCTATCGTGTCTTCACACATTCCAACATCACCAACCCATCTTGCAGGGCCTGCAACATACATTCGGCTCATCACATTCATTGCAGTTTCTTTCGCGATTTCATCAGCAAATGTATTTCCACGACTAACATCATCAGTCACCTTCTTGTGAGCACTACATTTCACAATCGCCACTTGCAGAGGCAAGGTCAGTGATTCAAGAAGCTTATTCACCAACTGACCATGCTGAATCTTAGCTCCATGCGAAGTCAGGAACCCACGTTATTTCCACAATCATCCAAAACTGTGAGCCACACCAAATGCATACTGACTGTCGGTATAGACAGTCACTTTCATTCCTTTTGACAACACACATGCTCTCGTAAGTGCAATCAATTCTGCTGCTTGAGCTGAATTATGTGGAATACGTACAGCTTCAACAATTGTATGCAAAGTCGTGACAGCATATGCTGCAGTCGTGTCACCATTCGGAAGCTTGAAGCATGAACCATCCACCCATAAGGTACCATCACACTTTGCAAGGGGAGTATCTAGGAGATCTATTCTCCCTTTCGTTTCTTCTTCTGTTCTTAGAAAACAATCATGCTGTTCTGAATCATCTAGTTCCTCTACAATTGGCAACAACGTAGCTGGGTTGAGTGTGTTGCATCTTTTTATGTGCACATGACTTGCTAACAAGGTTAATTCGTAACCTGACAATCGAGCACTAGTTAAGTGCTGTGTCTTGGTTCTGTTTAACAACGTGTCTACTGCATGTGGAACCATAACAACTAACGTGTTATTCATCACTAGACCAGCAGACTGTCGAATAGAAACAGCTGCTGCCGCTGTTGCTCTTAAACAACTCGGCAATGCTTTAGCTACAGGATCCAAAGTCGACGAAAAATATGCGCATGGACGCTGCTTGTCTCCAAACAACTGAGTCAACACTGATAATGCACAAACCTCTTTCTCATGGACATACAATGTAAAGGGCTTACTGTAGTTGGGTGTACCTAACACAGGAGCCGAACATAATGCTGCGCGCAATTCAAAAAAACTTTTCTAACACTCTTCAGACCAAGGAACAGGATTGGGTGTATCTTTACACGTTAATGCCACCAAAGGTTTGGCTAATAACGAAAAATTTGGTATGCATTGCCTGCAATATGAGGTAATGCCCAAGAAAGCACGCACTTCTCTCTGTGTTCTTGGCACACTCAATTTTGCTATTGCCTGAATTCTTTCTGGGGTCAGTTTCCTTCCCTCCTTCGATAAGAGATGACCTAAGTAGGTCACTTCTTGTCGACAATATTGCAATTTTGAGAGAGACACTTTGTGATGCAGATCACACAAATGACGCAACAATGACAACGTGGCTTCTTTACAGATTTTCTCAGTATCTGCAGCAACAAGCAAATCATCTACATACTGAGTGAGGGTAGCGCCATCAGGTAAAACTATCGTATCAAGCTGTGTTTTTAGAGCCTGACTATATATTGATGGACTTTCACAGTAGCCCTGTGGAGCGCGTTTAAAGCGGAAGCTGCGTCCTCCTAAACTGAAGCCAAAAATATCCCTGCTCTCCTCGGCAATCAGGATGCTGAAGAAAGCATTCTTCAAGTCAATCACCGAAAACCAGGTGGCAGAAGCTGGAATCATAGTTAATAGGGCAGTAATGTCAGGAACAACTGGAAATTGTGGCACAACTATTTTATTGACCTCTCTAAGATCAATCACAAATCGGTACACAGGTGGCTGAGAAGGGTCAGTTCGTTTCAAAACAGGCAGAACAGGACTATTGCAAACGTTACCTCTTGTCTCTTCAATCACATCTTTTTCAATCAAATCGTAAATGATCGCTAGCAAAGCTTTTTCACCTTCACTAGAAATTTTGTATTGGGGAATTCGTGGCATTTTAACATTGGCTTTCAATGTTACAACATATGGCGGTATTTCTAGAAGACCTACATCATTAGGACCAGTAGCCCAAAGGATATTAGGGAGAGATGACAATTCTGTTGGAAGTTTGTCCCTTGACAAATACATTGGAGAAATCACTTTCTTACCCAGTGTAAGTTGTACTCCTGAAGGAGAACAATATAAAGTCGCATACAATCTTTTCAGCAAATCTAATCCTAGCAAGTTTTCACCACAACCTGTTGTCAGAATAAGGGGTGCTTCGAATTCACAAGGTCCAACAGAAAGGGACAAAGGGTCAGAAATCGGATTTCTAACTGGGGCGCCAGAAAAACCTACAGAAACATTCATTTCGCCAGACAAAGGTGCGCCAGGGAGTTTGGAGTGCATAAAAGGAACTCTTTGTAGCACCAGTATCCAACAGAAAAGGCTCTGACACATCTGATGTAATCACCTTAACGTAAGGTCCACTCTGATCTACTGGAACTGAAACAACTCCCTCTCTTTGTCTATGGCTGTCCTAGCAATCATTACCTTCCCAATGCTCATCTACTGCATAGTAATCATCAGCATAGTACTGAGCTGTCCTACCAGACGCGTTATTCTGCTGATCAAATTTATTCATTGAATTTTGAGGCGGAAAGGAACGTGCATTCTGGGGGAAATTTCCACGCCCTCTACCTCTAGGAGCTTGTTGAACACCTCTACCACTTGAGCCAGAAACACCATTTGCGCGCTGTAACAAGATAGGGCAACTATACTTGAAATGACCCTCTTCCTTACAATACGAACATTGATTGGGACCTACAGGGACACGTGGTTGAGTATACTCGACTCTTTGCGAGTTCCTCTGATACTGTTGAGGCTGCTGTTGAGGCTGCTGATAATTATTCTGATAGTTACTCTGAGCACGTGGTGGATATGCTTGCTGTAACAAAACCTTCGTTTTCAACTCTTTAGTTTTCTTTTCTGCTCTATCTTTCTCGTCTTTGTCTCGATTTTCGTAATATTGTGCAGTAGCCAATATCTGTGCTGAAGAGGAAACTGCCCAAGAACTCTCTGAGTCTTTTAACTTTTTACACAACTCTGGAAGCAGATTGTGCACGAATTTATCGACGAACAGTCGCTGACCACCTTCTGTGCTCATATCTTGACCACTGTGGTCGACAAAAGTCTCTTCAAACCTGGTGAAGAAATCTGAGACCATTTCATCTTTCTTCTGCTTACATGCAGACAATTTATCCCAATTTACTCGCATGGCAGGCATTAAAGTCTTCATGTAATTAATAATCCTACCAGGGAGGTCTGCTACTAAAGGCTCAGGTTTAGCACCACCAACTTGTAGGGCATCTGCAGCAGCAATATTAGCCCATGAGTCACCTAACTCCTGATCATGATCTACATGACGAATCTTTCCCCATAAAGGCTGTGGGACAACATTCCCAAACAACATATCTATATCCGCTAAATTCATAATAAAAGAACCTGCAGTCTGTGACAATTCCTTGTAATACCCTGCAGGATTCTTACGGGGATCAGGCAATGTCTGTTTAAGGGCCAAAACTTCAGCTCGCTTCCATGGAACATGTACCCACACACGCTGAAAGTGTGGCAGAATAACCGGATTGGCATTTGCGTCACGCTCTCTCCATTGTGGGGGAACTTCTCTCATGGGGTATTGTCTTCCCTTCTTTTTACCAGAAGAATCAAATTCAAACAACGACTTAGAAACACCTTCAGTCCTAATTGACAACAACGTCGCAACTGCTTTCCTAACATCTGAACCCACAATTGCGCCTTCTGAAAACTCAAAACGTACATGCTCAACTCGGGCGGATTAGAGTCCAAATCATTTTCCTCTAAATCTTCACATAGAAAAACACACATTTTTTCAAAAACGTATCTCTGCTTTGATGCTTCCCACTGGGTGAAGACATCCATAACACATTCTAAATCATATTTTTCCGGGTCAGCAACCCATTTATGTGCCAAATAATTCAACGTTTCTTTCTCCCTAGAATCAGGCTGTTGACTACGCAACTGTTTGCGCTCTGTGTCAGGAGTTACACTCGTTGCACCAAAGAGAGGATGCAAAAAATTAGTGACAGTACTAGCCACTCTCTGACGAACAGAAGGAGAAGTCGATGAAAAGACAAGAGGGAAAGCAGGGTGAGACAAGGCAGATGCAGAGGCAGTGTCAGGAGAAGTACCAGGAGTGGTAGTCGTTATAGTAGTTAAAGTTGTGAGAAGTATAGGAGGAGCAGATGTAAAAGTCGGTGGCCCTTGAGGAGGCTGCACCGGAGGAGCAGGAGCCAGCTGAAGAGTAGCTGGTGGGTGCTGTGGAGGAGCAGGAGGCAATGCAATCACAGGTTGCGCACTAAAGGTTGCGGAGGTGCCGTAGCATTTTGCACATAAGGGGGTGGCAAACTTAACAAATGCGCCATTAACGGATCTTTTTCAAGCTCTTTTGCTGCATCTTGCTGAAGAGGCGGCAAAACTGGATAGCATTTATCTATTACCATTTTACGTTGCCTGTGCAACTGCTCACTCATCTGTTCTTCTTCATTGTCTTTAAACTGCATAGCAGCTTGCATTATCGAAATACCCCTTTCTCTCTTATTTTTCTTCGCTAATTTAATTTCATTCTGTTTGGCTTCCTTACGCCGTAGGCGGAAAGAGTCAAACATCGCCGGCCGGGCTTTCTTCTTAAAAAATTTCACTTCGAGGTTATCTAAGATTTCTGTATCTAAGCTACCATATTGAGGCCATTTTAAAACACCATCTTTTCTGGTGTATTTGATCCACACTTCATTATATGTGATGGGGCCTACTCCATGTTTCACATATAATTCATAAGTTGGAGTTCCAATCGGAGGAACCGGACACGAGTCCTCCAATCGGGAGTCCCTATTATTACAACCAAGACAAAACAAATTTCCAAGTCTGCTAAGACCAGGCATCTTCGCTCACTAGTCTAGCTTCAAACTTCAAAGGATTATCGATTACGATATTGCTCGTGAATACACGAGTCCTTCGGTTTTGGCACTTGCAAGTTCCAAAAAGTGATCCGAAAAGGGGGTACTCAAACTAAGACCAACTAAGGACTGGGAGACGCTCCACTTATACTTAACTGAGATATCGATGACGTCACCAGAAGACTCGTCTTATCGTTTCGCTCTACCAAACTTCAAGGGTCCAAATCAGGGCGATAGCCAGGGCAGCAGTCCTTTGTAGCCGTCGGGAAGCAGGGAACCTCGCAGCAAAGACTTTCGGACCACGTCGACATGCAGGGGTCGATGAAGTGGTTGGCCTTCCTCCAGAATTTTCACACAAAGCTCCTCACGAACCTCTGGCTGGACCGGTACCGCTGGTATCGCCCCGCGTTGGGCGCCAACTGAGGTACTGGGTTTTTCAGAACCGGTACCGAACCGGTAACCCAGGGAACACACCCAAAGACCTCGAGTACTTTCCTGATTTAGACCACAGAAACTCAGAGTCTTCTAGGTGAAGTCAAGGATCGATTTTATTGGCTGCAACCAAGAAACAGGCGTCCTAGAAGTACAACAGCACGGGAGGTATATTCTCAGGAGACTGCTCAATCTTACAAAGTCAGGCTTCTCTTTTTATACAAAATATTGTGCTTTAGGCAAACATTCTTCGAATTTTAGTATACCATTCACATGTTCCCATTACAAAGAAAAAGCAGAGTCATGATGACAAGCCCACATTACAGTTCGTCCAGCTCATAATAAATCACCCGGCAAGGCCCAACAGTTTCATCAGATATCGGTGGACCCCCAATAAAAACGGGCAACTCCTCCTCGTAAAGCAAGTCAGAGAGAAAGGAGCAGGGACAGGTGGGAGCAAGATTAGGCAGGGTGTGTGTGTGATGAAAAGCGTTTATGACATGTTGTGCCTTGATGCTATCTCGTTCGGCCACTGGGAGAGTAACTGACCAAACAGGTTCGGCCTGAGGCAAAGGTTTCAGCTTGCCCAGGTCAGAGAAAAGTCAATCAAGGTGTACGCGTCCTTTGATATCGAATTTAGCTGTATTATAAGCCTATGTCAGGGCAACTCACAAAATGGCTGCCGTACACAAAATGGAAGCCAAGGGTTCAAGACGAAAATGACGATTTCGAGGTGAAATCGTCACTCGAATATGACAAAAATGCTTGTACATAGTGTACTAGCCATTTTCGGTCTTTTGATATAAAAATCGTCATGCTACGATGAAGTTTTATTCACGAGTCCAGAATTTTCAGAACAATCGTCATGCTACGACAAAGTTTTATTCACGAGTCCAGAATTTTCAGAACT
Source organism: Lissotriton helveticus (assembly GCF_964261635.1). Taxonomy (NCBI): domain Eukaryota; kingdom Metazoa; phylum Chordata; class Amphibia; order Caudata; family Salamandridae; genus Lissotriton; species Lissotriton helveticus. The sequence goes on along the minus strand of NC_136063.1, from coordinate 1,627,799,732 downwards.
ACAATGCTTCGAACAGCATCTGGCGTGGCACACAAGCAACTATCAATGGAGTACGAAGATCATCATGTGGCTTCGATTTAATGATGACTTGCTAATTATTTGGGATGGCTCAAAGGAAGACTTTCTCACATACTTTGATAAGCTGAATAACACCACAACCAACTTGAAATTCACAATGGAAATCAGCACAGAAAGGGTAACATTCCTGGACACAGAGATTTACATCAAGAATGGGATGATACAAACTACCTTGCATCGAAAACAAACGGCCACGAATGCAATTCTCCATGGGGAGAGTTTCCACAACAAGAAACTAAAATGGAGTATTCCATACGGAGAATTCTTACGCTTCAGGCGAAACTGTTCAGACGATGAAGAGTTCCAGCGACATAGTGCAAACGCTGTAACCAGATTCAAAGCAAGGGGATACCCCAGGAAAGTAGTGGAACAAAGCCTAAGAAGAACACTGGCACAAGACCGCAAGGAAATTCTACATAAACCAAAGAAAGAACAAGCAAAAAATGATGTGATCCGGTTAATCACCACCCATAGTGCTGAAAACAACTAGTTGGCAAAAATCATACAGAAACATTGGCCAATATTGAAGACTGACCCCACCTTAACACAAAGCATAGGTGATCACCCAAACATAAACTACAGACGCACCAGAAATCTGGGAGATTGTCTTGTGAATAGCCACTACAAACAAACACCAAAAGTCGATTGGCTGCAACGAAAACGTTTTTTCCCATGCAGACACTGCAAAGTGTGTAAAATCGCAAAAGCAACTAAAGAGATAGAGATCAAAAAAGGAACCAAATGGACAATACCACAACATCTCACATGCAAAAGCACTTATGTGGTTTATCTAATTGAATGCCCCTGTAACAGAAGATACATAGGGAGCACAACTTTCGAAGCCAAGAAGCGGATATTAGAACACACAAGGGCGACAACGAACAAAGATCGCTCATATGCAGTGGCGAAACACATGGAACAGTCACACGGAAGCCATTGGGAATTATTGAAATTTTGTGCAATAGAACAAGTCCCACAATCGGAGTGGGGGGGGGTGATCGCCTGAAAAACCTAAGACGCAAAGAGTCGAAACACATCATCAACTTCAGGACCCTGGAACCTAGAGGCCTAAACCTGACTGAAGAACTTTATGTACATCTCTTACTTTGACGATAGTGAGCTATACAAATGGACCCCTGATCAGTATGGGAAAACAGCCCACTAGAGGGCAATACACCCACATACAAACACAGTAAAAGAAACTGTGACAACACAGACCAAGACTAAACCTGTGAACAGCAAGATGTAACACTAGTATACCGCATCCGAGATGTTCATTGGAGAGAACGAAAAGATATTAAACAAACTCACCAAAGAGTTAAAAAAAACTGTCTGCATATTATGAAATGCACCCCCCCCCCTTTTCTTTTCCTTGAAGTTATAAACTGCATATGGACACAAAATGGAGCGAACTGGTGATTAAAATGTAGTGGACACTACATTAACCAGCATGCATCCATTGATAACACAGGAAATCACATGACCTGGTGTTTAAAAGGAGGACTTAGAAACAGGCTCAACATCCCGTGAGCAAGCTTTGTAAGAAGCGAAACGCGTTGGGTACTGGTTGCTGATTAAACCGCTGTCACTGTATTGAGACGAGAGAGTGCGTTTTCATTTCCCTGCTGGGAACTTTGAGCAATATTGAAACGACGAACCCAGTCGTAGAAAACTGCACCACGCTATCAAATGAGCGCCGACACCAACCTGGGTTAAAACTGATATATATATATATATATATATATATATATATATTATATATATCCTACTGGCGGTCGCCAGTAGGTAGTTATAGTTAGGACCTAGTTTCCATAGGAAATCCGCAACATTCTATTGAGAATAACTTTGGCGCCGGTGGACAAATCTTTGCGAATTTCTCAAAGAAGATGGCCTGCTCCGCTCCGCTCCTTCCCTGAAAGTTTGGTGGGGATTCGTCAAGTGGGGGCTGAGATAAAAGAGGGGTCCCAAAACGTGTTTTCCCCATGTTATTTTCCATAGGACATTTAGACACGGCTACAGCTCGAACAGCTGAATGGATTTATAAGAAATTTGGTAGAAAGGTAGAGTCCGGCTCGCAGATTACGCTTTTCTTTGAATGGTGTAAATCTGTTCTGTAGTTGCTGGGAAAATTAACTTTGAAAAAATATATATTGGGCTACATTGGGCTATATATATGTTAGAGCCCAAATGTAGCCCAATGTAGCCCAATGTAGCCCAAAGATGGCCACCAGAGACAAAAAAAACAAATGTAGCCCAAATATCAGCCAGATGTAGCCCAACGACAGAATGTCCCAGAGTGTTCTAAAGAACAACTAGAGCGCTAACAGTCTTACTTATGACAAAAGTATGGCACACCTGAAGTCATCTTGATTGGAATAAAGTGTTAACACTTAAAACATTTAATTTGCAAAGGAACAAAATGAGGGGGTTCATTTTGCCATAGAAATTATGATTAGTGCTGAAGAAAGAAAAATTAGGGCACATTTTGAGTGACTTCTCAAATCCTCTTATATTTCATTAAAAAAATTCTGATATGCAGTCTCCCAAGATGGCCACCAGAGACAAAAGAGCCCAAATGTAGCCCAAATATCAGCCAGATGTAGCCCAACTATAGCCCAATGACAGAATGTCCCAGAGTGTTCTAAAGAACAACTAGAACGCTAACAGTCTTACTTATGACAAAAGTATGGCACACCTGAAGTCATCTTGATTGGAATAAAGTGGTAACGCTTAATACATTTAATTTGAAAAGGAACAAAATGAGGGGTTTTATTTTGCCATAGAAATTATATGTATATATATATATATATATATATATATATATATATATATATATATATATATATATATATATATATATATATATATATATATATTCACTGAAAAAACCATAGGTTTTAAACACGTTATAGTTAGGAAGTAGCATTTAAAAAACCTATGAAATTCACTGAAAAAACCATAGGTTTTACACACGTTATAGTTAGGAAATAGCATTTACAAAACCTATGAAATTCACTGAAAAAACCATAGGTTTGACACCAGTTATAGTTAGCTGGAAATTTTACTCGCATAAAACCAATGAAATTCCCACGTTATAGTTAGTTGGACTCACTATAACTTGCGCGTGCAATGCACTGCTGATGATGTCACATATTACATCACTCATGACATGGTCAGTGACATAAGTCATGACATCACTGATGACACCATCCTTGTGACAGAGTGACAGACCTCTTTTCACTGTAATGTAACCCTTGAAACACATATTCAAAAATAGAAACTAAAATTTTCAAAAAAATTGAGATATCCATACCAGTTACAACAACCAATTCAATAATTCCACCATCTATATACACATCCACTTATTGATCAACAGTTCTATATAGTCACTCGTACATATACTCACTCATGATATGTAGTGATACACCTATGCATCCTGTTACAAACCGACAGTCATCCAAAAGATACTCTCACACATATTCACACATGCAAATAAACTATTGAACATCCATTTATTTGCATATACAGCTATACACACACAACCACCTTACTTCTATGGACACTTACACATACTTACTCTCTTAAACAATCACTTATAGAAACACATACTTATCTAAACAGGAACTCTTACAATCTCTTTCTCTCACATATACTCACTTATATACATCAATATTCACATATATTAGATTAAAACATATGTAGTTACTGATAAAGACACTAGTGAGACAGTTATTCACTCACTAACACACACATATACACACTCTTCCACCCATACAGTCCTGCACATATGCTGTCTTCAAAACACATACAAAGAGAGAGTCAGTCATTCATGCATCTATGTGTTAAGTAATACCCCCACCAAACCATACAAACACTCATAGTGATGCTAACAAAAACATCTTATAACCCAATTACATACACATGTAGCTACTCACCAACCCATGCAACCACTTATACACAAAGTGAAACACTAATACATATATTTAAATATTTAAACATTACTCTCTAATATATGTATTCACTAAGATACACTTAATAAACCAGTTAACCAATCAATTAAAAAAAAACATCCAAGTTATCACTTATTTAAACATTTATTCTTCCATCAACTTTTACATATACATATATAACACATATTTATTTTTTTAAAAGACACACATTCACTGGATAGTGTCATCAGTGATGTCATGAATGATGTCACTGACCATGTCATGAGTGATGTAATATGTGACGTCATCAGCAGTGCATTACACGCGCAAGTTATAGTGAGTCCAACTAACTATAACGTGGGAATTTCATTGGTTTTATGCGAGTAAAATTTCCAGCTAACTATAACTGGTGTCAAACCTATGTTTTTTTCAGTGAATATATATATATATATATATATATATATATATATATATATATATATATATATATATATATATATATATATATATCAAACACACGAATTGCTCCAAAAATGAAGGCGCCTCACATGGTATGTTTAACTCCTTTTATTCAAAGACGGCAGGAAATGACAGCCACTCTCCCAAACCAAAGTTCCATCGCCAGACGCGTTTCAAGCATACCCTGCTCTTGTTCACTGGCCTCAGCATGGAGAAAGGCAGCATCGAATGTGGAACACCTGCAGCACTTGTAAATCCGCTGTACTTCCCTAGTGGGCGTTTTTCCATTGCACTCTGGTTATTGCAGTCCACATTCCCTTAAAACCCCAGTGGGTGTCGCCGAGCCCCATTAGTTTGTGCAAGTATTTACCCCAGTGGGTGGTTACAAGTAGAGAAAGCTGCCACGCTGCATTCACTTAGTCTTATGAATCGGACATACCATCCCTTTGACAGCGCACGAAATCTTCAGCGCTGTGGGTCCGCTCACGTTGCAGCAGAGCACCTTCGCGGCCAGAGCCGACCGCTAAACATCAAACACACGAATTGCTCCAAAAATGAAGGCGCCTCACATGGTATGTTTAACTCCTTTTATTCAAAGACGGCAGGAAATGACAGCCACTCTCCCAAACCAAAGTTCCATCGCCAGACGCGTTTCAAGCATACCCTGCTCTTGTTCACTGGCCTCAGCATGGAGAAAGGCAGCATCGAATGTGGAACACCTGCAGCACTTTTAAATCCGCTGTACTTCCCTAATGGGCGTTTTTCCATTGCACTCTGGTTATTGCAGTCCACATTCCCTTAAAACCCCAGTGGGTGTCGCCGAGCCCCATTAGTTTGTGCAAGTATTTACCCCAGTGGGTGGTTACAAGTAGAGAAAGCTGCCACGCTGCATTCACTTAGTCTTATGAATCGGACATACCATCCCTTTGACAGCGCACAAAATCTTCAGCGCTGTGGGTCCGCTCACATTGCAGCAGAGCACCTTCGCGGCCAGAGCCGACCGCTAAACATCAAACACACGAATTGCTCCAAAAATGAAGGCGCCTCACATGGTATGTTTAACTCCTTTTATTCAAAGACGGCAGGAAATGACAGCCACTCTCCCAAACCAAAGTTCCATCGCCAGACGCGTTTCAAGCATACCCTGCTCTTGTTCACTGGCCTCAGCATGGAGAAAGGCAGCATCGAATGTGGAACACCTGCAGCACTTTTAAATCCGCTGTACTTCCCTAGTGGGCGTTTTTCCATTGCACTCTGGTTATTGCAGTCCACATTCCCTTAAAACCCCAGTGGGTGTCGCCGAGCCCCATTAGTTTGTGCAAGTATTTACCCCAGTGGGTGGTTACAAGTAGAGAAAGCTGCCACGCTGCATTCACTTAGTCTTATGAATCGGACATACCATCCCTTTGACAGCGCACGAAATCTTCAGCGCTGTGGGTCCGCTCACGTTGCAGCAGAGCACCTTCGCGGCCAGAGCCGACCGCTAAACATCAAACACACGAATTGCTCCAAAAATGAAGGCGCCTCACATGGTATGTTTAACTCCTTTTATTCAAAGACGGCAGGAAATGACAGCCACTCTCCCAAACCAAAGTTCCATCGCCAGACGCGTTTCAAGCATACCCTGCTCTTGTTCACTGGCCTCAGCATGGAGAAAGGCAGCATCGAATGTGGAACACCTGCAGCACTTGTAAATCCGCTGTACTTCCCTAGTGGGCGTTTTTCCATTGCACTCTGGTTATTGCAGTCCACATTCCCTTAAAACCCCAGTGGGTGTCGCCGAGCCCCATTAGTTTGTGCAAGTATTTACCCCAGTGGGTGGTTACAAGTAGAGAAAGCTGCCACGCTGCATTCACTTAGTCTTATGAATCGGACATACCATCCCTTTGACAGCGCACGAAATCTTCAGCGCTGTGGGTCCGCTCACGTTGCAGCAGAGCACCTTCGCGGCCAGAGCCGACCGCTAAACATCAAACACACGAATTGCTCCAAAAATGAAGGCGCCTCACATGGTATGTTTAACTCCTTTTATTCAAAGACGGCAGGAAATGACAGCCACTCTGCCAAACCAAAGTTCCATCGCCAGACGCGTTTCAAGCATACCCTGCTCTTGTTCACTGGCCTCAGCATGGAGAAAGGCAGCATCGAATGTGGAACACCTGCAGCACTTTTAAATCCGCTGTACTTCCCTAGTGGGCGTTTTTCCATTGCACTCTGGTTATTGCAGTCCACATTCCCTTAAAACCCCAGTGGGTGTCGCCGAGCCCCATTAGTTTGTGCAAGTATTTACCCCAGTGGGTGGTTACAAGTAGAGAAAGCTGCCACGCTGCATTCACTTAGTCTTATGAATCGGACATACCATCCCTTTGACAGCGCACAAAATCTTCAGCGCTGTGGGTCCGCTCACGTTGCAGCAGAGCACCTTCGCGGCCAGAGCCGACCGCTAAACATCAAACACACGAATTGCTCCAAAAATGAAGGCGCCTCACATGGTATGTTTAACTCCTTTTATTCAAAGACGGCAGGAAATGACAGCCACTCTCCCAAACCAAAGTTCCATCGCCAGACGCGTTTCAAGCATACCCTGCTCTTGTTCACTGGCCTCAGCATGGAGAAAGGCAGCATCGAATGTGGAACACCTGCAGCACTTTTAAATCCGCTGTACTTCCCTAGTGGGCGTTTTTCCATTGCACTCTGGTTATTGCAGTCCAAATTCCCTTAAAACCCCAGTGGGTGTCGCTGAGCCCCATTAGTTTGTGCAAGTATTTACCCCAGTGGGTGGTTACAAGTAGAGAAAGCTGCCACGCTGCATTCACTTAGTCTTATGAATCGGACATACCATCCCTTTGACAGCGCACGAAATCTTCAGCGCTGTGGGTCCGCTCACGTTGCAGCAGAGCACCTTCGCGGCCAGAGCCGACCGCTAAACATCAAACACACGAATTGCTCCAAAAATGAAGGCGCCTCACATGGTATGTTTAACTCCTTTTATTCAAAGACGGCAGGAAATGACAGCCACTCTCCCAAACCAAAGTTCCATCGCCAGACGCGTTTCAAGCATACCCTGCTCTTGTTCACTGGCCTCAGCATGGAGAAAGGCAGCATCGAATGTGGAACACCTGCAGCACTTTTAAAATCCGCTGTACTTCCCTAGTGGGCGTTTTTCCATTGCACTCTGGTTATTGCAGTCCACATTCCCTTAAAACCCCAGTGGGATGGTATGTCCGATTCATAAGACTAAGTGAATGCAGCGTGGCAGCTTTCTCTACTTGTAACCACCCACTGGGGTAAATACTTGCACAAACTAATGGGGCTCGGCGACACCCACTGGGGTTATAAGGGAATGTGGACTGCAATAACCAGAGTGCAATGGAAAAACGCCCACTAGGGAAGTACAGCGGATTTAAAAGTGCTGCAGGTGTTCAACATTCGATGCTGCCTTTCTCCATGCTGAGACCAGTGAACAAGAGCAGGGTATGCTTGAAACGCGTCTGGCGATGGAACTTTGGTTTGGGAGAGTGGCTGTCATTTCCTGCCGTCTTTGAATAAAAGGAGTTAAACATACCATGTGAGGCGCCTTCATTTTTGGAGCAATTCGTGTGTTTGATGTTTAGCGGTCGGCTCTGGCCGCGAAGGTGCTCTGCTGCAACGTGAGCAGACCCACAGCGCTGAAGATTTCGTGCGCTGTCAAAGGGATGGTATGTCCGATTCATAAGACTAAGTGAATGCAGCGTGGCAGCTTTCTCTACTTGTAACCACCCACTGGGGTAAATACTTGCACAAACTAATGGGGCTCGGCGACACCCACTGACGGTTTTAAGGGAATGTTGACTGCAATAACCAGAGTGCAATGGAAAAACGCCCACTAGGGAAGTACAGCGGATTTAAAAGTGCTGCAGGTGTTCCACATTCAATGCTGCCTTTCTCCATGCTGAGGCCAGTGAACAAGAGCAGGGTATGCTTGAAACGCGTCTGGCGATGGAACTTTGGTTTGGGAGAGTGGCTGTCATTTCCTGCCGTCTTTGAATAAAAGGAGTTAAACATACCATGTGAGGCGCCTTCATTTTTGGAGCAATTCGTGTGTTTGATATATATATATATATATATATATATATATATATTTATATATATATGCGCATTTTACGTCGTTTTGTTTGAGTGTATTTGAAGTGCGAACCTTGCTTTTGATATGAATAATTTAAGGGGGTGGGCAGAAGGCCCTACCCTCCCAGAATTTTCAGGCGAATGGTAGGGTCTGAGGGCGAGGGGTGCAGTGATTGGCCCAAGGGGTGCAGGGGCTAGGCTGATATAGGGTTTGAGCAATCGATATCAGTAGTGGGTGCCACGTCCGCAACAAATCAGAGGGAGATTCGGGGTATGTGTGAGGGCCTGGCAGATAAACTCGAATCTCTGGTTCTGAGAACTCAAGTTTTGGAAGGTACTGTAGCTGAGCTAAAAACAGCAGACACAAAGGACTGGTAGGAGATAATTAGAATAAAACGCAGTGAGAGGGAGCTATAAGATAAGATGGAATCCGTGAAATAGGCAAAGAGGAACAACTTAAGGGTCCTGGACGACATAGAAGGGGAAGATATCAAAAGGTTTCATGTAGCCCTCCTGAAACCAGCCGGCTTGTCAGAAACATCAGAAGACACCCTAGTTGAAGAGATCCAATGGGTACAAAGGGACCCATCCAGGAGAAGCTCTAGTAGTAGTAAGCCAAGAAGGATCCTTGTACATTTTCAAATGTATTCCATACAGGAGCAGATCCTGGTCAAGACGTTGAGACTTAGGTCCCTGGAAGGTGTGGGATTGATTTTCAGATCAAGTCAGACATGTCACGTGCTACTTTAAAAAGCTACGGGAGCTAGGAAAACGCACTGATGAGTTTTAAAAAGTTAGGAGCCACGGCCCAACTGAGATTCCCTGCAACCTTGAAAGTTATGTACAATAATAGAATGCACAAGTTGAGGGACTACAACGAGGCAGATGAATTGATCACAAGGATACGGGGGAAACGCGTATCAGGAAGATTTGAGTAAATAGAGTTTACTACCCGATATCTTTCTCTAGTTTTCTTTGTTTTTTCCCCTTTTTCTCTTTCTTTTTTTTCTCTTTCGCTCTTAGTATCTTATACAGAAGCTTTTCTTTTTTGAGTCCCCAAAGGAAACACTCACAGGGCTGATGTAACCCATGAGGAAGCAGGGGACGGTTCTCCATGGGAGGGGTGGGGGCACAGAAAATATGGGTAGGAAGGCAGGGTGCACTGGGTGGGGAGCATGCAGGGCAAAATACACACAAAAAATAATAAGAGTCCTAAGGAACACTTTTCCAATGCAGTTTATTTATGCAGCCTGGCCTAAATGGGAAGTTACTCACATGCAGCCCCCCCCTGAGATGATGGCAGGAATATTTTACATTTTTTCTTGGAATATTAATGGTCTCAAGTCTGGAGGGAGGAGTGATAGACTATTACAATTCCTTAAGGATTCAGCAGCCCAAATTGTAATCTTACAAGAGACTCACCTCACCAAGTTAGAATGTCTTACATTGTGCGGCAAGCAAAAGTTGGTGCAACAAGAGGCATGCACCGGACGAAGCTGCATTGTGAAAGGGATGGCTATTTTAGTTAAACAATAATTGGAAGCTGTTATACTAGATGCAGAGGTTGATCAGTCTGGCAGGTGGGATATTGCCAGCCTTCAAGTGTGTTGTAACAAATATACTCTGGCGGGATACTTTGGGCCCAAGGTGGAAAATGTGGAGCCTTTTAAGGCGGTGTTTCAGAAGTTACTATCCTTCCCTGCCCAATCGTTATGGTAGGGGATTTCAATATCATCTTGAATCGCTCTTTGAACATATCGGACAGCAGTGGAGCTAATGCACATTAAAAAATGCAGGTGTACCTGAGAAATACCATGACCCGATTAGGTCTGTGTGATATATGGAGGGTAACATCTCTGGAGGATAGAGGCTATACACTCTCCAGCGCTCAAGATATTGAGAAGGCCTTTATTAACTTCTTCACAGACCTATATGCAGACGACTTACAAGTCACAGAGATGGAAGTGGGGGAGTGACTGCAGGGTGATACTCGTTAACAAATTATCAGAAGACCAGAGAGCATGTTTAGATCAAGCGATATGCCAAGAAGAGGTCCGATAGGCTGTTAATTCCGGGACGAGGGCGAAGGTCGCTGGTCCAGATGGTCTTCCTAATGATTTGTATAAGACTTTGGGCAAACCCATATTCCCAACTTGACCAGGTTGCTTTACGGGATACTTGAAAATGGGGTGCCACTCCCTAAGTCCTGGGATCATGCAGTAGTCTCCCTAATCCTGAAGCCAAGGAACTATCTCAAGAATTGTGAACCATACAGACCTATATCTCTCTTTAATTCGGATTATACTTTTTTTACTAATATTTTAGCCAGGAGGTTGTGCCAGGTGGCAGGAACTCTTGTGCATGGAGACCAGAAGGGCATCATGATGGATAGATATCATCATGAGTTAACCCATGAGTTGGTATGTGCGATTGACCTGGCCTCTAAGGCCAGATCCTTGTTGGGGCTGTTTACACTCAATGCCACCAAGGTATATGATAGGGTAAACTGGCTCTACCTGCATGCTGTGCTGAAGCTTAATAATATAGGAGAGAATTTCCGAAATGTGATTCAGCAGGTTTATTCCAGCCCCTTGACCCGCGTCCTTATAAATGGTAGCTTAACCTCTGAATTTGAAATATTGGGAGGGATAGTATAGAGATGTCCAATCTCCACATTGCCTTTTCATTAATATATCAAGCCATTGGTAAGGAAGCTGAGGTGAGAGAGTAAACTAATACCATTCAAATTTGATGATTGTGAAAAAATAAATTCTGTACTCGGATGATCTTATAGTACATAGTATACACAGCAGATTTATAATCTGCGTGACTAGCAGTAGAACAAGTAGTAAGGGATTTTGGCAAGGTATCGGGGTACTCCGTGAACTCTTCCAAGACAGAGATTATGGTCTAGAATCAAGTAGGGGGATACAAAGAGGCCAAGAGTGAGATGAAATATAAAGGGATAAGAATCACTCGATATAGCAAGACTGGCGGAACTTTATATTACTTAATTTTTCACTTGAGGGCACAAATGAGAGCGACAATGTTATAATATTTCTGCAGATACGCACCAATTTGGAACTCCCCATGCACCCCTGAATGTTTGAAAGATGAGCTGGCAACATCTCTTAGCAGGACAGAACTACAGTTTTGGGAGCAGTTAATGCTCGATGGGGAGTTAATTCCAGTGGAGGGGCTCCAAGAAGTAGCTCAGGGTAAAATAACCATCTTCAAGCTGGCTCAATTAAAAAGCTGGGCCCGGGATCAGGCAGCTGAGTACGGAAACTCGAATGCCCTGAAGGAGCAATTAATGGACTTTTGTGGACTTCTTGCTTCCTGAGGTTCTTTGGGTAAGGAGCTTGCCGTCGCAACAGACCCAAGAATTACGGCAACTATCAATGTGCTTACTTTATTCCACAGTGAAACCTACATACCTCAGAAGGAACCATATTTTTTACCTCCATAGATTTTTCTAGTCCCCGAGCAGGCTGTCAACAATGGGAGAAAGGACCCTGGCATGCTGTATGAGATGACATCCATTTGTTTATGGGCTGCCCTGAGATACAGCAGTTTTTGGGTGATGTAAATAGGAGCATAAGTCAGATGCTTCCGGTAGACATCATAGTAAGCCAGGGGTTGATTATCTTTGGGTTGGTGGAAGACTCAGTGAAATTGAGTAAAAATGATGGTAAACCTAATGTTCTACCTGATGCTGCTGGTGAAGAGGGAGATCTGCAGGAAATGGATATCAAAGGATTCTCCAGTGGCGGCTACAGTAAATAAAAAATGGTGAGGCACGAAGGCGCGCAACTCACCATAAAATATCAAAGGATTCTCCAGTGGCGGCAACAGTAAGTAAAAAATGGTGAGGCACGAATGCGCGCAACTCACCATAAAATCGGGAGCATGACGGCTGCAGCACTTCTCTTAGCCCTCCATGAATAGGAAGGAAAAGGAAGGACTTTCTTCCTGCTTGTGAAACACATCTCCAACCAATCCTGGAGCTGCTCGCATTCTGTGAAAGCAGCTCTAAGATGGGCAATTTGAGGCTGGGGGCCTGTGTGATCAATCTCCTTGATGTTTTCACAGCCTTTTGATTGCTGTGTCTACACTTCACATGTCGGGCTGGCCGTTGCAAGATGGCCGGCCAATCTGACATGCACACTGTAGACTAGTGCTGTAATCATGCATTTGCAGGATTCAGCCCTGCCCCACCCTTGGGCTGTACACAACATGGACCGGTGCGGTGGCAAACAAAGAAAATGGCATTGATATGCCATTTTCCATGACATATGAAAGTCATGGCAATTTGTTTTGGGCTTCTTAGAAGACTACAAAAAATTCTAGAGAGAATACCCACGCAACTAAGGGAGACAGTGATCCACTCGCTGGTCACCTCGCGACTGGATTACTGAAATTCACTCTTTCTAGGGGAACCCAAATATGTCATCCAGAAGCTGCAGATAGCCTAAAACGCAGCTGCAAGACTGCTGTGTAACATCCGGATGCGGGAATCAGTGAAAAAGCATCTGAGGAAATTTCACTGGCTTCCAGTAGAGGCCAGAATAAAATTTAAAACCTTGGTTATTGTCCATAGAGCACGACATAGGAATGGCCCCAAAAAAATAAGAAATCTGATGTAGTTCCACATCCCAAAGAGACAGCTGCGTTCTAGCGCAGAAGAGAGGCTAGTTCAAACCAGGGTCTGTAGGGAAAAATGGGGAGGAAGATCCTTCTCCCATTTGGCCCCTAAACTATGGAACTCTCTTCCACTGGAACTGAGGCTAAAAGAGGGGGAGCTACAATTCCGCAAAAAAGTTTAAACATGGCTGTTCATGCAATATCTGTAGGGTTCAACCTGTCTAACTTCAGTATCTGGTTGCACAGTGCTGGGAAGCCTAAGGGCAGCCATGCGCTTTAAAAATCCTTCATTCATTCATTTTATTTACTGATGTTTGCCTGCTGCACTTGAAGCAGGCGGGGCGACGCTCCTCCTCCACACACGAAGAGGAGCCACCAATGGGATTCTCCCACAGTCAATAAGAGTCTTATCTCTGCAATTTATGTTTCAAAACTGGATACCTCCCCCAGTCTTCAAAGAAGATCGTAAATCTGGGATTCAATGTACTGGTGGTTGGTGGGTAATGGGATCAGCAGATAACTGTAACGGTCCAATGATAACAGGGCGCTAGAGAGCGAGCAAGCAGAATGGCCGCACCAGTGTGAGGATCCTGTTTCCTGGAACCATCATCCTTCAAATATCCTAAGCAAATGGGCATACAAATTGTCAAAAAGTAGGGCAAATTAAGGAACTAACCTGTCTATCCTCTCGGAGCAAGCGAAGTGCTGGTTGGAGATCAGCAGCCGGAACACTGGGCTCTGAAAGTTGGACCGCGCCACCCATCGGAACAGCAGGAGACTGCAGCGTGACTGTCACGCAGGAGAGCGCTGGAACGTCGGTGAACGGCCTGCGGCCGGCAGCCCTTATCCGAGGTGAGGATCGGCAGTGAGGCGGTAAGGGCTGCGGTGGCAGGGAAATATTATGACTCAGCCTGACGACCTGGGTGAAAGGATACGTGAGCGCACACTCGGTGCGGACCCGAGCGGAGCTTTGCTGCGGGACCCCCTGAGGGTGACGGGAGCTACCGGGGGCCTGTGCAGCTGGTACTGTGAGAAAGGCCGGCGGGATTGATTGGGGAAGGCGTGCGCCGGCAAGGTGGCGGCGCAAGCGGGGGGTGCACCAGCGTGACCGAAGGAGGACTGGCGGTGCGGACCCCCCCAGAGAAGGGAAAGAAAGGACGAACACACCGCGCTACAACTGGGGAGAACATTCGCATTGTGAGGTACGGGAGGGGCGCATGGTCTACGCCCCCTCACCCAGTGGAGATCTGTACATTTGTGCTGGAAGGCTTGTGGCATATTGAAGCCTGTGAAAGTTCCCCACATCTAGCACCATTGGCACTGCGCACCTGCCCCTAGCATGGTGCCCCGCAGTAGGTGAGGACTGGGAGGATCTGGAGAGAGTCTTAGCAACAAGACCGCCCGGACAGTGAGTAGGAAAACAACACGTTGAGTTGCCGCAACCAAATCAGCGGATATTAATACCGTCTATATAGTATGGCACTAACAAAGGAGATCCGGGCATAAATGGGCGGAAGCGGCGGTAGGCCAAGAACAGCAATTAGCTAAACACATCAGATAGCAAGAACGGCGTAAGAGCACTGACATAAGTGTACATCCCTCGCAGGGCAGAGACCTGCACTGGAGAAGAACTTACGTGCATCGGTGACTGATCCTATTGCCCTAGGGGGAGGACTGAGGCTCTGCTGGAACACAACTGTAATATATACCTGAACTAGTGCACTGAAGTGGAAATGGGGAAGCCTGACATCCGATAACCTAAGCTGAACTTTGACGCAGCGAAAAAAGGAAACAGGCCCACGCAAGAAGCTCAAGACTTGGAGACCATGGCACATACCAGCGGAGGAGCTGCATCTCAGGCATCGGATATGAACAATATATTACAGGAAATAAGGCAGGGCTTCGCAACAGTAGTGGACAAAGGGGATCGTATGACGTCCAGGATGGACGCCATAGCTCATAAGCTTGATGATCATGACGAACGCATCAAGGAGGCGGAGAGACGCATATCCGAAGCTGATGACGTAACTGCCAGCCATACCTCACAACTAACAAGAATGGACAAGATCTTGCGAACAATAGCGGCCAAAAACGAGGATTTGGAAGCCCGTAGCAGATGCAATGACATCCGCGTAATAGGCGTACCAGAATCGACGAATACTGGCAGAATGGAAGACTTCGTCGAGAAGTTGCTGTTGGAGGCCATTTGTAGGGAGGCCTTCTCCTCACAGTTTATAGTAGAGCGGGCACACAGATCACTTGGACCGCACCCGACGCGGGCAACCCTCCGAGGCCCATCATCGCAAGATTATTAAATTATAGAGATCGCAACGTAACTCTCCGAGCAGCAAGAAACAAGCAGACGCTGACATATGATGGCATCACCTTCTCTATATATCCGTATTTCACTCCTATGCTACAGGAAGAGAGGCGCAAATTCATAGAGGGCTAGAAAAAGCTGAGAGCAGCGCAAATAGATTACGCACTACTGTACCCGGCGAAACTCAGGTTGACACATCAGGGGAAACAGAGATTCTTCACAAACCCGCAACAAGTAGACTATTTCCTATCAATAAAACGCGGGACCCGGGGAGGAGGAGGAGGCCAGGGGACATCGCAGCAGCCCGAACATGATGGCGACAATGAAGACATGTAATGAACACTCCCTGGGAACAAGGGCATTTACTATAAGATAGGGGCTGGAGGCCTGAGAAGTACCTATATCCAGATGCGCTGGATTGAGGTGAGATCTTTCCAATTGACTAATTTGCTTTTATGTTATTGAAGTTCCAGGCTTCGCTCCCCTTACTCCCGCTGAGCAAGTCACGACATCGGGGGGAGGCTCCACATATGCACGGGGAACAGTGATAATCGAGAAACAGGTCCCCTTCCAGATGGAGGACGCTACATGGGACCCGGAGGGACGGTACTGCCTTGAGTGGGACTGTATGGGCACCACGTCAGTTACGTTTGCATGCTGCTATGGGCCGAATACAGATGACCCTGGGTTCTTCGACACCCTGTGGGGTAAGATTTTCGAGATGGACTCCACTCATATCGTATGGGTAGGCGACTTTAATGTGACTTATTGCCCTGGGATGGACAGATCGCACCCTGCCCCACATCACTACACTAAAGTGCAGGCAGTGCTAAAGGACATTGTTGCTGCCTACCAGTTGATTGATTCATGAAGGCATACACATCCAAGTGGAAAGGAAGGCACACATTTTACTGCACAGGCGCAAACATGGGCCCGCTTAGACTACTTTTTGGTGTCCAGGGGGTCGGCTCCCGCGATAATTAAAGTAAAACACCTAGCTAGGTCCTACTCGGATCACGCCCCAGTGGTGCTGCAACTCTCTGATTTTATTACACTGTGCATTCCTTGGCAACTAAATGCCCCTATTCTGCTCGATACGGTGTTCCAGGAGGAGCTGCGAGAGGAGATCAGAGACTTCTTTGAGCGCAATAAGGACTTGGTCGATAGTTTTTAAATGGTCTGGGAAGCCTTTAAGGTCACAATCAGGGGCTATTGCATAGCTAAAGGGGCAGGGCTCCTTAAGGATATACTAAACACCCTGTGGACATTAGAAATAGACCTTAAAACGCTGGCGGGGGACCCGAAGGGCACCACACATGCAGCTTTCAGAAAGAAGCTCACAGAATATATGGAGGAGGCTCAGAGACAGGTGCAGTTTCGGGGCAAACATGGGTGGCCCGGCAATATGGAGAGGGGGATAGGCCTGGCAAGAAGGTGAGGCAACCTCGTTGCAACAATTATGTAATGAAAGTGGTAGACTCAGAAGGAGTGGCCTGCAGAGAGACACCGACTATACTTCATACCTTCGAGGTATTACAAAAAACTCTGCACTACAACTAGGGTAAATGCACTTGACTTGGATGACTTTCTGGGTGATGTGGCACTTGACTGGCTTAGTGATGGGCAGAGAGCATTCTTGTGTGCACTTTTTGAGATAGCTGAGGTGCGGGAGGCTATAATGGGGCTACAGTCCGGGAAAGCCACGGAAACGGTTGGCATTCCGGCAGAATTTTACAAAACATATATAGACATGATGGCCCCTATCCTTAAAGAAGTGTACGAGGATGCCTTCGAAGTGGAGCATCTGCCGGCCTCAATGAGGGAGGCGCTCATACTGTCGCTGCTTAAGCCGGGAAAGGAGCTAGCACACTGCGATTCATATAGGCCGCTATCGCTCCTCAACTGCGATGCAAACATTTTGGCCAAACTAATTGTGACATGTCTTAGCTTATTAATGCATCATTTGATATTGCTTGACTAGTCGGGCTTTGTGCCTGGCAGGGCTACCTTCCACAACTTAAGAACGCTGTTTGCCATCCTAAATAATGTCTTGCCTGATTTACAGCTGGGAGCCTTTTTTTTAGATGCCACTAAGGCATTCGACTCCATCGAGTGGGATTACATTTTTGGAGTAATGGAGCACATGGGCTTCCCCCTGCTGTTCCTGTCATGGATAAAATCATTATACTGCTTGCCAGTGGCTAAGGTCCTTCTAAATGGACAAACGTCACAGACTTTTAGTATCATGAGGGGGACGCGACTGTTGAGGTATTCCGAGAGTCACTCCAGTTGTTTCCTTTTGACGCCGCAAACTCCCGACTCCCTCAAGGATCAGATAACCTAATCAGGATAGTAACTCTGACTATGTCAACTTTTCCAGAAGGGAAAGGGGAAGTAGAGAGAGAAACAAACAAACAACAATAAACACCAGTTCCTGCTGTTGTTTCTCTTGAAGTGTTCCAGGCCGATGACTGGTCTTACGTAATCCTGATCTCACGTAATCCTGAATTACAATATACTTGATTAACAACCCTCCTTGTCTTTCAACATAGTCCTTTTCAATAGAAAGTCCAATTGGTCGCACACTGCTTGTCCTATCAGTGTGTTGCCCCAAAGCATTGTGGTCCATGAAGTAAGCATCAGCGGGTGCGCCCCTGCCAGGGTCTTGAGCAAAAAGTCACTGTCGCGTTGGCACTCCCTGGACACGTGTTTCGAGGTTGTTACCTCTCATCAGCAGGGAATAGGAATATATGTAGGGGTGCTGCCTAGGCTGCAAAAAAAATATCCTCAGGTCCGGTACCACTCGTGGCACGCAGGTGCGTAACCCGGGCTCGTCAGCCCCACCAGCTCAAGGGAGCTTGAATACAAAAGAAAGTCCAATTGGTCGCACACTGCTTGTCCTATCAGCGTGTTGCCCCAAAGCATTGTGGTCCATGAAGTAAGCATCAGCGGGTGCGGCTCTGCCAGGGTCTTGAGCAAAAAATCACTGTAGCGTTGGCCATCCCTGGACACGTGTTTCGAGGTTGTTACCTCTCATCAGCAGGGAATAGGCATATATGTAGAGGTGCTGCGTAGGCTGCCAAAAAAATATCCTCAGGTCCGGTACCACTCGTGGCACGCAGGTGCGTAACCCGGGCTCGTCAGCCCCACCAGCTCAAAGGAGCTTGAATACAAAAGAAAGTCCAATTGGTCGCACACTGCTTGTCCTATCAGCGTGTTGCCCCAAAGCATTGTGGTCCATGAAGTAAGCATCAGCGGGTGTGCCACTGCCAGTGTCTTGAGCAAAAAATCACTGTCGCGTTGGCCATCCCTGGACACGTGTTTCGAGGTTGTTACCTCTCATCAGCAGGGAATAGGCATATATGTAGGGGTGCTGCATAGGCTGCCCAAAAAATATTCTCAGGTCCGGTACCACTCGTGGCACGCAGGTGCGTAATCCGGGCTCGTCAGCCCCACCAGCTCAAGGGAGCTTGAATACAAAAGAAAGTCCAATTGGTCGCACATGGCTTGTCCTATCAGCGTGTTGCCCCAAAGCATTGTGGTCCATGAAGTAAGCATCAGCGGGTGCGCCTCTGCCAGGGTCTTGAGCAAAAAATCACTGTCGCGTTGGCCATCCCTGGACACGTGTTTCGAGGTTGTTACCTCTCATCAGCAGGGAATAGGCATATATGTAGGGGTGCTGCGTAGGCTGCCAAAAAAATATCCTCAGGTCCGGTGCCACTCGTGGCACGCAGGTGCGTAACCCGGGCTCGTCAGCCCCACCAGCTCAAGGGAGCTTGAATACAAAAGAAAGTCCAATTGGTCGCACACTGCTTGTCCTATCAGCGTGTTGCCCCAAAGCATTGTGATCCATGAAGTAAGCATCAGCGGGTGCGCCTCTGCCAGGGTCTTGAGCAAAAAATCACTGTCACGTTGGCCATCCCTGGACACGTGTTTCGAGGTTGTTACCTCTCATCAGCAGGGAATAGGCATATATGTAGGGGTGCTGCGTAGGCTGCCAAAAAAATATCCTCAGGTCCGGTACCACTCGTGGCACGCAGGTGCGTAACCCGGGCTCCCCGGGATGGCCAACGCGACAGTGATTTTTTGCTCAAGACCCTGGCAGAGGCGCACCCGCTGATGCTTACTTCATGGACCACAATGTTTTGGGGCAACACGCTGATAGGACAAGCAGTGTGCGACCAATTGGACTTTCTTTTGTATTCAAGCTCCCTTGAGCTGGTGGGGCTGACGAGCCCTGGTTACGCACCTGCGTGCTACGAGTGGTACCGGACCTGAGGATATTTTTTGGCAGCCTACGCAGCACCCCTACATATATGCCTATTCCCTGCTGATGAGAGGTAACAACCTCGAAACACCTGTCCAGGGATGGCCAACGCGACAGTGATTTTTTGCTCAAGACCCTGGCAGAGGTACACCCACTGATGCTTACTTCATGGACCACAATGCTTTGGGGCAACACGCTGATAGGACAAGCAGTGTGCGACCAATTGGACTTTCTTTTGTATTCAAGCTCTCTTGAGCTGGTGGGGCTGACGAGCCCGGGTTACGCACCTGCGTGCCACGAGTGGTACCGGACCTGTGGATATTTTTTTGGCAGCCTACGCAGCACCCCTACATATATGCCTATTCCCTGCTGATGAGAGGTAACAACCTCGAAACACGTGTCCAGGGATGGCCAACGCGACAGTGATTTTTTGCTCAAGACCCTGGCAGAGGCGCACCCGCTGATGCTTACTTCATGGCCCACAATGCTTTGGGGCAACACGCTGATAGGACAAGCAGTGTGCGACCAATTGGACTTTCTTTAGTCCTTTTCAATGCTATTTTCACCTTAAATACTGACTGTTTTAAATATCGGCCCATGTTCACACTTTACTGAATCAGAAGTCAAGAGCATCCAAAAGGTTTAGGATTGTCTCCTTAAAATAAAGATGAAAACATTAATACTGTTCTCTTCAACACGAGTATTAGTGTGTGTATATTAGTGTGTTAATAGTTAAACAAGTTTCACTCCAAACTCATGCACATACCTGATATTTCTGTATTACATCTGTCAATGGGGGTTCTGTAATCATAAGAAAAGAAAAAGAACAATGCCAGCAACCTACGCCTCTGTTATCACTAAATGCACATAGACGTTATATCAGTTGTTTACAATATTGAACAAATTGTAGGCCTTGGTTTGCTTAAACAACTTGTAATCTTTTTAGTATAATTGCTTTTGTCAAAGCTTGTTTAACCTCACAAGCTATCCTAATCTTTTAGTACAATTGCTTTTGCCAAAGCTTGTTTAACCTCACAGGCTCTTCAACACGATCAAGAAATGTCATCAAGAAATGTCATCAACATTTGGTTTTTAGCATGATCAAAAAAATGTAATGTCCATAAACTGAATTGTTTTTACCAAGGCTTAGTTATCTTGCAGCACGATGAAAAGAAACAATGTAATTTTAGTCTTTTAAAGTTTGAAAGTCTTACTGTCCTTTCTCACTTTCCAGCAGAGTTCGGGAGGAAAGAGTGTCACGAGCTGGAGCTTCTGGTTGAAGAAGGCGCGTCACCAGGTTTCGTCAATCGCCTGAAGACTTCGAGCTGCCTGCGGTAATTAGGTAAGTAAACAAATACCGGGACTTGCATTCGGGAGGCGGGAGCTGAATTTTGTAAGCGGGGAGCGGACACGGGTTTTTGTAGTCGGGTGGCAGGAGGTTTCTTGGAAGGAGTCAGGATCTGGAGGGATGTGGAAGAAGTCAGGATCTGGCCGAGTTGCAGAACTGAAGCGCTCGTCGGAAAAGCAACACAGATGAAGCCCCACACGTGTATCCGCAGTCCTTAAATAGGCTTCCCTCACAGCAGTTTATACATTAGCATACGCTACACGTGGAAACCTCTTAGAATGCCAACACGTGTTGCTGTCTGAACATGATGCTTCTAGAAATAGCAACTAACATTGGTTTAGGTAATGATCGTGGCAGCAATAAACAAGCATTGGTCAAGGCAACAGAAGTATACTTGATATAAAGTGTCTTTTAACATGGATCTCTTCATAGTTTAATGCCCAAAATTTAGCAATTTACAATTTCTGCCCATATAGGGGATAGGAACAAGAAACAAGACCAGTGTAGCAAAGGATTACGTGGGAAAACCAGTTGCAGTGTGTGCACCCTTAACAGTTCTCCCCCCCAAAGGTCGTCTCACAGGCCTGGGTTTTTCTGGATGTAAGGCATGGAAAGATCTAATGAGTCGAGGAGCATGTGCATTCATTTCAGGTTCCCAAGATCGCTCAGAAGGATCGTATCCCTTCCAGTCTATAAGATAATATAAACGACGCTGAACTCTTTTAGCATCTAAGATAGTTTTAACTTCGTACTCAAGATGATCACCAATTACCACCGGAGGTGTTGGATTGTCTGGTCTAGTCGTAGGATCATAAGGTTTTAAAAGGGACACATGAAACACAGAATGGATGGCATATTCATCAGGTAGGATTAACTTAACTGACACTGGGTTCAAAATTTTCTCAATTTGGAAAGGCCCTATGTATCTCGGTTTTAATTTTATGGGGCCTTCAAGCTGAATATTCCTTGTGGATAACCAGACTAACTGTCCCTCCTTGTATAATGGTGAAGGCATTCTATGAGTATCTGCTGTTTTCTTCATAGTTATTTTACACTTGATCCAGTTCTTTTTGGCCTTTTCTTGAATGTCTAATAATGTAGTTAACCTATCTGTCACCGCTGGCATGGTTTGTTGTTTTTCTGGCAATAGAATCGGAAGTGATCGAGGATGTTGCCCAGTTAAAAAATAAAAGGGAGAGCAACCCAAAGCTGAATGTGAGGTATTATTATAGGAGAATTCTGCCCAAGGTAATACTTCATCCCAATGTGTGGGTGAGGTAGCTAAAAAACAGCGTAAGCCCTGTTCCACGTATTGATTAACTTTTTCAGTTTGTCCATCAGTCTGTGGATGAAATGAGGAAGACAGAGCTAATTTTATTCCTAGTTGTTTGCTTAACTGTGACCAAAACTTTGATACAAATTGAGGCTCTCTGTCAGAAATAATTTTGGTTGGAAGGCCGTGAAGCTTTACAATAGTGGATAAGAATATTGTACTGAATTCTGCTGCAGTTGGAATCTTTTGCAAAGGAATGAAATGTCCCATTTTTTATAACAAATCTACCACTACAAGAGTAGTTGTGTATCCATTGGATTTAGGAAGGTCTGTTATAAAATCCAAACTAATGGTATGCCATGGTTGTGGAGGAATACTCATTGGATGAAGCAACCCCATAGGAGCTGTATGTAAGGACTTCTGTCGTGTGCAAACGGGACAAGCTTTGATGTATTGTTGGATAACAGGAACCATTTGATCCCACCAAAAATAGCGTTGACACAGTTCCAGAGTTTTGTTAATTCCTGGATGTGCTGCAATGGCCAAATCATGATTCCATTGCATCACTTTGTTTTGTAAGTCTCTGGTAGGGATGAACAATTTATTTTTATGAAAGAAAAAACCCTCAGTGATTGTATTATCTTTCTTAGCTAACCACTCCTGTACATTTTGTGTCTTTATTTCTTCCTTGATTGAATCAAGAAAACTTTCAGAATGAATTTCAGCCGCAATTCTTTCTTTAGGAAGAATACTTGGTGGTTCTCTAATCTGGTTAGGATTCTTTTCACAGACTAAGCGTGAAAGTGTATCAGACAATAACTGTTTGTTCCCTGGGCGATATGTGATTAAGAAATCAAATTCACTAAAGAATTGCAAGCACCTCATTTGTCTGGGAGTGAAAGCCTTTACTGTGGAGTAAAATTGCAGATTTTTATGGTCAGAATAAACTGTGATGGTATGTTTGGCCCCCAAGAGATGGTGTCACCATTCTTGAAACACATCTTTAATAGCCAAAAGTTCGCGTTCTGCAATGGTATAATTCTGTTCTGCTAACAATAATTTTCTAGAATGAAAGGCAATCAGGTGTAAATGACCAGTGTCAGGATCTGCTTGAAGTAACACCCATCCAATCGCGGTTTGAGAAGCGTCCGTTTCTACAAAGAATGGCCTGTCAGGATCTGGATGAACCAAAATATGAGCTAAGGTAAATGCCTTCTTTAATAAAGAAAAGGCTGTATCTGCTTCCTCAGTCCAAGAAAAGGTTCTCCCTTTTTTTAGTAACTGAGTAATAGGTGTTACAATTTCTGAAAATCTTGAAATGAAACGTCTATAGAAATGTGCGAACCCAAGGATTCTTTGTGTGTCTTTAATAGAAGTGGGAATTGGCCAGGTTAAAATTGCATCAACTTTTTTAGGATCCATATGGATTCCCTCTGGCGATAAGCAGTATCCCAAAAACTCCACCTTGGTTGCATTAAACACACATTTTTCTAATTTGGCAAATAAAGAGTGGTCTCTTAATCTCTGTAAAATGGATTGGACATGTTGTACATTATCTTCTGGTGATAAGCAGTATCCCAAAAACTCCACCTTGGTTGCATTACACACACATTTTTCTAATTTGGCAAATAAAGAGTGGTCTCCTAATCCCTGTAAAATGGATTGGACATGTAGTACATTATCTTCGGTGTTCTTTGAATAAATCAAAATGTCGTCTATATATACTATTCAACAGACATCCAGCAATTTGTGTAATACCTCGTTTATGAAGTATTGAAATGCTGCTGGAGCGTTGCAAAGGCCAAACGGCATAACCGTATACTCAAAAAGGCCGAACTTCATGCGGAAGGCGGTCTTCCACTCGTCGCCTTCTTTTACACGAATCAGATGGTATGCGCCTCTGAGGTCCAATTTAGTATATATACTGGAGCCCTTAACTTGATTGAGTAATTCTGGAATTAAAGGCAGTGGATATCTATTTTTGATGGTCGCTTTGTTGACCGCGCGATAATCGATGCACGCTCTTAGATCCCCCGTCTTCTTCGCAACAAAGAAGAGCGGCGGCGAGACTGGAGATGTGGAATGACGAATGAACCCTAGATATAATAGTTCATCCAAGTACTTTTTTAAATAATCATTTTCAGGCTCTGTCAGAGCGTAAATTCTGCTGCATGGTAGAACAGCACCCGGAATTAAGTCTATCCGACAATCATAGACCCTGTGTGGTGGGAGTTTAGTGGCCTTAACAGGATCAAAAACATCAGAAAAATTCTGATACTCTATGGGAAGACTATTAGTTTCAGAATCCAATGTGGCACAAAAAAGGGGCATGAGTAGATCTTTGATTTCTTGATAACAATGCAATTTACAATAAGAGGATTCTAAAGTAACAGTTCTTTTGATCCAATCTATTTTCGGATTATGTAATTCCAGCCACGGAATTCCCAGGATGACTCCAAAAGTTGGTGTATCAATCAGATCAAAAACCGTGTTCTCAGTATGACCATTATCAGTTACTGTGGTTAATGGTTCAGTGTTAAATCTTATAAGACCTGAAGACAATGCTGATCCGTCGACAGCTCTTACCGGTTCAGGCTCCTTTTTAGGAACAAGTACCAAGTGTAACTTACGGGCAAGTTCTAAGTCAAAAAAGTTCCCTGTGGCTCCAGAATCTAGAAGCACTGGAATACTGTGTCTTTGTTGTGAAGATAAAAGAAAAACCATTCGTATAGTAAAGTGCTTAGGAATTACCTTTACGCCTTCGTTTTTTTTCTTCAGGAGTTAATGGCCCTTTCATACCTCCTATTTGCATTGGTTCTACTGATGAATTTTTATCTTCAGTCTCTTTCTTCTCCATTCGAAAGTGAAGGTTTCTAATGTCCCCCTTTGGCTTCTCACTTCTACGTTCCCCTAGTCTATGATCTAATTTTACCACTAGATCCTGAAACTCACTAAAATCATCTGGTAAATTAACAATGAGTGCTAGAGAATCTTTCAGATCATCTTTAAGACCCCTATAAAATAAGGATATTCTTTTCTTATCTGGCCAGTGTGTCAGCTAAAAGTCTATTGAAAGTTTTAATGTAGGAAATGAGGTCCTTAGAACCTTGACAGAGACCCAGAAGCTCATTATCAGATGCCTGAATAAATACATGTTTAGCAAATAAATTGGACATGGCGATTTTGAAATTCTGCAAATTATGAAGCAAAGGGTCATTGCTGTCTACCAAAGGCATGGCCCAGTTTGCGACCACCCCCCCCCCCCAAATAAGAAATTATGAAAGCAACCGTAGCCGTATCTGTGGTAAAGATTTGAGGTTTGCACATAAAGTGCAATTGACATTGACTTATGAAAGTAGCGTATCTACTACTATCTCCAGAAAATCTTTCAGGATTAGCTAACGGAACAGGAGTAGGGGTAACTACAGTGACCTGCACAGGTTGATTACTCGACTGATTCTAAAGGGAGCGTGCTTGATAAGTATTGGTTCCAAACTTAGGTGGAGCTAAGATGGGTTTCCTTTCTTCCGAAGTATCTCTCCAAGCGGAAAACCCCTCCCTAGTTTTATCTAATTCCTGACGAAGTAATTGATTTTCCAATCGTAATCCTTCCAACTCATCATTCAGTTTTTGCACTAGCTGAGTTAACTGAGGGATATCCATGAGGGCAAGTTTACGAACTCAAGAGGAAACAATTGTTTTTTGGCTTTGTTTTCCTGTTGAGGTATTCCGAGAGTCACTCCAGTTGTTTCCTTTTGACGCCGCAAACTCCCAACTCCTTCAAGGATCAGATAACTAGTCAGGATAGTAACTCTGACTATGTCAACTTTTCCACAAGGGAAAGGGGAAGTGGAGAGAGAAACAAACAAACAACAATAAACACTGGTTCCTGCTGTTGTTTGTCTTGAAGTCTTCCAGGCCGATGTCTGGTCTTACGTAATCCTGATCTCACGTAATCCTGAATTACAATACACTTGATTAACAACCCTCCTTGTCTTTCAACATAGTCCTTTTCAATGCTATTTTCATCTTAAATACTGACCGTTGTAAATATCGGCCCTTGTTCACACTTTACTGAATCAGAAGTCAAGAGCATCCAAAAGGTTTAGGATTGTCTCCCTAAAATAAAGATGAAAACATCAATACTGTTCTCTTCAACACGAGTATTAGTGTGTGTATATTAGTGTGTTAATAGTTAAACAAGTTTCACTCCAAACTCATGCACATACCTGATATTTCTGTATTACATCTGTCAATGGGGTTTCTGTAATCATAAGAAAAGAAAAAGAACAATGCCAGCAACCTACGCGTCTGTTATCACTAAATGCACATAGACATTATATCAGTTGTTTACAAGATTGAACAAATTGTAGGCCTTGGTTTGCTTAAACAACTTGTAATCTTTTTAGTACAATTGCTTTTGTCAAAGCTTGTTTAACCTCACAAGCTATCCTAATCTTTTAGTACAATTGGTTTTGCCAAAGCTTGTTTAACCTCACAGGCTCTTCAACACGATCAAGAAATGTCATCAACATTTGTTTTTTAGCATGATAAAAAAAATGTAAGGTCCATAAACTGAATTGTTTTTACCTAGGCTTAGTTCTCTTGCAGCGCGCTGAAAAGAAACAATGTAATTTTAGTCTTTAAAGTTTGAAAGTCTTACTGTCCTTTCTCACTTTCCAGCAGAGTTCGGGAGGAAAGAGTGTCACGAGCTGGCGCTTCCGGTTGAAGAAGGCGCGTCACCAGCTTTCGACGATCGCCTGAAGACTTCGAGCTGCCTGCGGTAATTAGGTAAGTAAACAAATACCGGCACTTGCATTCGGGAGGCGGGAGCGGAATTTTGTAAGCGGGGAGTGGACACAGGTTGTTTCTTGGAAGGAGACAGGATCTTGAGGGATGTGGAAGAAGTCAGGATTTGGCCGAGTTGCAGAACTGAAGCGCTCATCGGAAAAGCAACACAGACGAAGCGCTGACACGTGTATCCGCAGTCCTTAAATAGGCTTTGCTCACGGCAGTTTATACATTAGCATACGCTACAAGTGGAAACTCCTTAGAATGCCAACACGTGTCGCTGTCTGAACATGATGCTTCTAGAAATAGCAACTAACATTGGTTTAGGTAATGATCGTGGCAGCAATAAACAAGTATTGGTCAAGGCAACAGAAGTATACTTGAAGATATAAAGTGTATTTTAACATGAATCTCTTCATAGTTTAATGCCCAAAATGTAGCAGTTTACAATTTCTACTCATATAGGGGATAGGAACAAGAAACAAGACCAGTGTAGCACAGGATTACGTGGGAAAACCAGTTGCAGTGTGTGCACCCTTAACAGCGACAAGGGGGCACGCTTTCCCCATTGCTTTTTGCAACAGTGACAGAGTCGCTGGCGGCAAAATTAAGACAACATCACAATGATAAGGCACTCTGATGTAATTTGCGTCAGGTATTAGTCTCATTATACGTGGACGACATCACTCTGTATGTTCGTGACCCACAGCAAAACCTAAACCCGATATTGAGAGAATTTATTATTTTTGGGCAGCTCTCGGGTGTTCACATAAACTGGGAAAAATCACGTATTTTTCCACTGGCCACAGCCAGCATGCGCTTCTCCTTAGACTTTCCTCTGGAGTGGTGTATGGAGGAACTGAAATACTTGGGGATAAGAGTCACTAGAAATAAAGAAGAACTCATGCGGCTGAATTATGACACGGCATGAATAACATAACAGACTGTGTAACGCGCTGGGTGGCGCTGCTCCTGTCTATGGCGGGCCGAGCGTCTTTGATCAAAATGGTGGTGCTCCCCTGGCTGCTGTATCTTTTCTTGAATATCCCTTTTTATCCGGGCGCATTTTTCTTTAGATCACAGAAATCGGAGATGATTCGGTTAGTATGAGGAGGAAAAAAACCTAGACTACAGTGGGAAGAGATGACGAGACCATACTCGCAAGGCGGGTTTGGAATCCCAAACTTTGAACTCTATTTTCTAAGCGCACAGGCCCATTACGCTTGGTATTGAGTGAAGCAGCCGAAATATATGCCACAAGTGGCAGCCGAACATTGACTGTCGCACCCCACACCCATAGAAGGAGTTTTATATGTAGCAGTAAAAGACAGAGATAGGGCAACCAACGCTCTCACGGGCACAATAGCTGCATGGCAACGCATACAACGCATGCTAGACGTACCCATGACATATTCGCCTCTGCTGCCGCTCGCGTACCACACCGATATGCCACTGATGCAGGAGTTTTTTTTTAAAGAAATTCCAAGCACAGGCTGGCATATTCACTTGGGGAGACCTATAACATGATGGACAATTTTGTAGTATTGATCACATGTTCCAAACAACACACCAGACGCCACTAGACGTATTTGTATATCTCAGACTTAGAATTGGGGTGAGATCGATAACTCCTGAATTCCCGGCGGAACCGCCAGTGCTTGTCCCACTGCTGCTTGTGTTAGAGAAGGACTTACCCAAAAGGGCGGTGTCACTGATATATCACACGACACACACACACTTGGCAACAACACCACCACCGGCGCGCAGGAAGTGGAATGAGGAACTGGGGCTGGAACTAACTGATGAACAGTGGGAAGGGAGCTGTCTGCAAACTGAGCATGCAACAGCCAGTAGCAGACTTCGGCTAATTCACAATACATTTTTACATAGATTGTATTACACACCGGCCAAGATGTATAGGTTCAAATTAAGAGTGGAAGACTGGTGTGACAGATGCCGCACAGCAGGGGAAGACTTTCTGCACTTAGCATTTGGGTGCCCTGAAGTAAGAGAGTATTGGGAACAGGTGTTTAAGGCACTGAGGGAAATGATTGACCTGTAGAAGCCACCCCATTGATGGCGCTGCTAGGACACATCAAGTCACTTCGATCTGAACATCGCAGTTTACTGCATTGGCACTCCTCATGGCCAAGAGAAGGGTGGAGTGCCGATGGGGAAGAGGGCGAGCGCCCACGTTTAAGGAATGGATTACTGACTTAGTAGTGTGCCAAGAGAGACTCTCGACCTAGGCGGAACTACTACCACCGGCCTCCAGGCCCAGGGATGAATGGGCCCCATTGAGGGGCTATTTGCTAGCCCACCCGAGAGAAGAGCCGCAATAGAATAAAGGGGAACTGTGAGCAAGCTGTGATAGGCAACAGCCCCTACACATGGTATGAGCTGAGGGTGGATGAGTTAGCCACTTGGGAACGGGGTGGGGATCGGCAGAGGATAGTGAAAAAATATAAGTTTGGATTGCTTATGACTATACAAAGATGTATGAGAACTCCTGGGAATGTCACTGAAAGTGTTTTGCAATAGGCCGTACAAGTTCCACACGAACGTAGTGATTTATGTAATGTGGTACCTATGATGTAAGTTGTATAAATAACTGATAAATGCATGTACCATTGCACTGTAACCGATCTGTGTCACTATTGAATGTACGATGCTGTTATAGACCTGCTTATTTGAAAAAACAATAAACAGATGTTTTAAAATAAATAAATAAATAAAAAAAGGTCCAATGATAACATCTGACCCTGAAATTTGGAGGCCATCCAGGATAAAATCAGAGGTGGTTGATTTTCTTCCTAGGCCGGTGCCTCAGGAGGATAAGAAAGACTATACAGCGGGGCGCCAGGCCTGTAGCTGATAGTGAAAATGTGAATGAGGACTAATTAGAACATTTATTTAAAAAAAGTAGTGGGTGCCATTTTTAGTGGGTACACCCTGGTTGAGGCGTCTGTGATAGTTTTTACCATTAGTGTTTTATAGTGGTGCTTCATGGTGAAATGGATGTCCCTGACAGTGTGAGGCAGGCCCTTCTCCTGCTTCAGCAGGCTGTCAGGCAGGGTCGACCTGCTGTCAGAGGGTGCTTTGGTGTAGGTGGTCATAGCCCATCCTAAGCGTCCAAAGCGGAGGGCAGCTGGAGGTGTGGTGGCAGCCATTAATACAGATTCTTTTTTAGATTTCAATATTTGAATGTTTAGGTATATCAACATATATCGTCCAACTGTAGTAAGACACTTCAAAAAGATAATTTATTTGATACTAAATTTTATTAATGATTTATGTTTTACATATGATAAATGTTTATATATCTTTTTAGATTTTTTGTATATTTCTCTTTTTTTATCACATTAGTGGTTTATGAAAAACAATACAGTATATGAAGTGACTGATATTATATATAAGACTCGTGTATTTACATATTCATCTAAATTTGGAAAAAGTTTAAAAAACATAAACACAGGAGATAGAAGACATAATCAAAA
Source organism: Lissotriton helveticus (assembly GCF_964261635.1). Lineage (NCBI taxonomy): Eukaryota > Metazoa > Chordata > Amphibia > Caudata > Salamandridae > Lissotriton > Lissotriton helveticus. The sequence goes on along the minus strand of NC_136063.1, from coordinate 1,627,769,022 downwards.
AACTAAAAAACTCAGCAATTGAGTTGAAGGCAATACGGTAGATAACACTACGCGCGTTTCGGCTCTTGGGCCTTCTTCAGGTGACCGTCTATTGCTAGCAGGACAGATTGATAGACCCAGACTAGATATATGGCAGCCGTGAATTCAGAACAGCTGCAGAGTGGAGAAGTTGATCAGGTATAAAAATTCGGGATATCTGATTGCTTACATATCCTTTTTTCATAAGCGTAGTTGGCAAAGAAGCTTAACAGAGATTCTGTATCGTCTTTAGTAGTCTGTGGATGAGCTTATAAGTGATGATCTGTTAAATTTCAGACATTGTGGGCATGGCCGATGTTTTAACGATATTTGGCAACGAGACTTATAATTGAGGATCTTTCGTTTTCCAGGAGTTCGAATCAGATGTTAGTGTGCAGATTGCAGAAAAAAACGTAACTGTTGGTAGTCAGTTGGTGGCGAGGAACTCCCGGTATTCATGCATGAAGATAAATCAGCAGTGTATAAGCGGGGCAGTCGGGTTTCCCGGGTGCCCCGCTTATACACTGCTGATTTATCTTCATGCATGAATACCGGGAGTTCCTCGCCACCAACTGACTACCAACAGTTAAGTTTTTTTCTGCAATCTGCACACTAACATCTGATTCGAACTCCTGGAAAACGAAAGATCCTCAATTATAAGTCTCGTTGCCAAATATCGTTAAAACATCGGCCATGCCCACAATGTCTGAAATTTAACAGATCATCACTTATAAGCTCATCCACAGACTACTAAAGACGATACAGAATCTCTGTTAAGCTTCTTTGCCAACTACGCTTATGAAAAAAGGATATGTAAGCAATCAGATATCCCGAATTTTTATACCTGATCAACTTCTCCACTCTGCAGCTGTTCTGAATTCACGGCTGCCATATATCTAGTCTGGGTCTATCAATCTGTCCTGCTAGCAATAGACGGTCACCTGAAGAAGGCCCAAGAGCCGAAACGCGCGTAGTGTTATCTACCGTATTGCCTTCAACTCAATTGCTGAGTTTTTTAGTTTTTTGATTATGTCTTCTATCTCCTGTGTTTATGTTTTTTAAACTTTTTCCAAATTTAGATGAATATGTAAATACACGAGTCTTATATATAATATCAGTCACTTCATATACTGTATTGTTTTTCATAAACCACTAATGTGATAAAAAAAGAGAAATATACAAAAAATCAAAAAAGATATATAAACATTTATCATATGTAAAACATAAATCATTAATAAAATTTAGTATCAAATAAATTATCTTTTTGAAGTGTCTTACTACAGTTGGACGATATATGTTGATATACCTAAACATTCAAATATTGAAATCTAAAAAAGAATCTGTACTACTTGGCTATAGACCTCTTCCAAATGTCTTGTTCCTTCCCTATGTATAGCAAGTAGAACTATAATATATAGGGGTCCCCTTTTTTCAAAATAGTGGCAGCCATTAATGCCTGCACTTCACCCTCCTACAAGGTACAAAAACGTGGTTCAAGTGTGGGCAGGGGCAACAGGTTCAGTCGGCCGTCATGGTGAGGGAAGGCACAGCCAAGAAATCTGTCCATGGCGAGCCAGTCACATAGTGCGCTGTGGGGGCCAAGCTGGCAGTGGGGGCAGTGGGGAGGGGAAATGGCCCAGGGATCTAGGATGAGGCCAAGCTGCTTTTTGGCAATGGCAACAGGGGACACGCATTGGGACGCGGTGCGAACCCCAGATTTATGGCCTCACTATTCATGGGAGTGCGTGCGGGAGATCCTGTCTGGAAGGAGGTGGTTGGCCCAGGCCTTGGTTTTGTGGCTCCTCTGGACCTGGGCCTGACTGTGAGCATGTGGCCAGAGGGTGCAGTGACATCTCTGGCTCACATGGGGGCAGCAGTGAAGTGATGAGGTACAGGGCAATAACGTCTCATGGCCTGCCGCTGGACATGTTTAGTTCATGCCACAGGCACAGCTGGCAATGGAAGATGGGGCAGGAGGTGGAAGGAGGCAGCCTTCTGAAACAGTGCGTGCCCCCTCCAGTGTTGCCATTGCTTCCCAAGGGGCTGGTATAAAGGCTGGAGAAACAGCTCATGCTTGGAGAGAGAGCGTTTTGGCCAAGCCAGAGTGAGAGTTTCAAGGCAGGGGGACCTCAAAGGAGAGGGGGGCTCTCAGGGGAGGGAGCAGGCCATCATCCACATTAAGAAGTGAGCAAGGGATTTTAATGCCTAGGGAGAATAGGCATTCTGGGAGTGATAGTGACGGGTTCTCGTCTCCTGCCTTGCTCCATGGTACGATTAGGAGGTGAGGTTTTTCAGGATGGGACACCAAGCAGGTGGGTGTGGTGTCACATGTGCGCCCCTGGGCATGTCAGGGTCTGTTTAGTGCCAGCCAGGAGCCTGAGGCAGGTGCAGCAGAGGTGTTGCTTTGGAGACAGCTGGGGGGCTCTGGTGCGGCCTGTCCACCCCTGCCCGAAGACAGAACATGCATCTATACTGCCAGCTCTGGGACAGCAATGTTCGAGAATTGGGAGAGGCAATGACAGGAATAAGCATCCGCCTTGCAGGATTATGATCCTTCACAGGATGTATTCGAAGAGCAATTTGGTGATAGTGGAGGGGGGATGGGGAGGTGCCAGGCACGAATGCGGAGCATATTGGTGGGCTCAGAGAAGATGATTGGGACTTGAAAGAAGGTGAGATTGTGGATGACGGTAAGTTTGTGGAGGAGAGTGACTGTGAGAATGACTGGTGGGCAGCACCTCCCACAGGTCAAAGGGGACATGGTGTGACTAATCAGAAGAGCAGTTTTGGTGTTTTTCAGGATGTAGCAACAAGAACAGCATCTCGCAAAACAGGGAAGAATGCAGCATCAGGATGGATGGCTTTTGCATGGGCAAATAAGTATCTTGATGTAGTGGGAAAGGTACAGGTAACCTTCGGGGGTTGTGCCTGGGTGATTTATGATGAGGAATTCTGGGCTCGCCTTGGAGAGGAAGAGGATGGGGTGTGGAGACAGCTGGATAACAAGTTGTTTTTACACACTGTGATACCAAAGCAGCCAGCCCCATTGATTCATAAGGGGAATGGTTGACTGGTCATTTACAAGCCCTTTTGTGGGTGTTCTACCCAGACATGTGAGGGTATGGAAGGACGAGGACAGATGGGGATGGCAGGTGCATGTTGGTCCTTTAATAGGGGACATTGCAGGAGAATGCAAGTACTGTCATGAATGCTCTAAATGTGGAAGCAAACACATGTTTATGGGTGCATTAGGGTGCATTATGCATCTGTTGACACAGCGGCTCAACTGGTCAATAAAGTTGGTAAGGGTACCATGATAGCGAAGTGTGATGTCAAACCAGCTTTCCAGTTGCTTCCCAATCAGCCTGCAGACCACAAGTTGTTGATCATTCAGTTTGGAGGACATTTTTTTGTGGACAGGGCTTTGCCCATGGGTTGTTCGGTCTCTCATTCCTTGTATGAAGCTTTCAGTTCCCATTTACAAAATGTTTTCATATATGAAGATTAGAAAGAAGTTATGACCCACCGCTTGGATGATTTCTTCATGGTGGGGTTCCATGTTTAGGAGACTGTAAGGAGAGTTTGACGTTGTTTTAAGAACTTGAACCATGACTTGAGAGTCCCTTTGATGCCACAAAATACAGGATGGCCCGTTCAGGTGCACACATTTTTATGCATTGAGTTTGGACACATTTTTGTCCAGAGCTAAAATGCAGAATGACATCTAGATTTTGTTGGGTCACCTGAACTTTATATGTAGGGCTGTCAGGGTTGAGAGGATATTTTGTAGGAGGTTGGGCTAGGCATGGACATGTACCGCCCTCCCACACCACAGGGTGCCACTCAAGGCAGTGATGAGGTTGGATTGAGGATTTTTTGTCAGTTTTTGAATGACTGCAATGGGATTACAATGGCAGAAGCTGGGGAGCAGATGGAGGGGTCAATAGAAATAGTTTCTGTCGCCCCAGCGGGCATGGCTTTGGTCTGGTTTGGCAGGTCTGGTGAGTTGCGGGATTTCGGTACTCATTAATTTCTAATTGGGATGGCGAATGAGGCTGAGGAAAAGGGTTGGACGTGGCAGAGATTCAGCATTCGGGGCATTGGTGCTCAGATAGCTATCAGCGCTATTTGCATCTGTGATGTGTTTTGAAAAACCATCAATAATAAGAGTCTGTTTGCTCTTAGGTTGCATTTCGGGCCCATAAAGAGGCCATATTGAGGTGTGGCCATGTGTGAAACAGGGAGATTCCAAAATGTTGTAGACTGAAGGTGTTTGTCTTCTTGGAGCACAATGCCATCAAGTATGAGGCAGTGGAATGTGTTCATGATGATGGGGATCACTTTTTGGTTTATGGGTTGGATTGTACTTGATGCAAGTAATGAATGTATTAGTCTAGATGCTGCATTTGCCAGTGGGGTCCTAGTTTGGGGGTGAGTGGAAAAACTCAGGGTTTCTTCTGGTGGCAGTTCATACACAAGTTTAAAGGTTTATTAAAGAAAGCATTGGTCATGTTTCCACCCAGTTGAGCTTTGGAGGAGAGGGGGAGTTTATAAATGGAATAAGAGGACAACAGTTGTGTAGGCACAATGTATGGATGTGGGGATTTATGTGTGATGAGGATGTGATTGGATTTTGATTGGTTTGGAAGTGTTGCTTAGGGGAGAGGGAGGAGGTTTGTGGATAATGAAATGTATAGTGAGGCTCATGTTCATGATTAATATGTATGGCATAGAGCCAGGTTTTTGGATTATTGCCCTTCTGTGCACCTGTTTCATTAAATCGGCCTTTTACACACTATCATGTACTGAGTTGCTCTTGGAGGCACCATCCCACCTGATGATGGTTTTAGAAGGGTAGGCAGGAGGCCCTACCCTTCTGGAATTTTCAGGCTGATGGTAGGGTCCATGGACAAGGGGGCAGTGATTGGCCCATGGGGTGCGGGCGGGGCTTATATAGGGCTTGAGCAATCTATATCAGTAGTGGGTGCCATTTTTAGTGGGTACACCCTGGTCAGCAGGGTCAGCGATAGCTTTTTGCCACCCACCCTCACCTAAATCTTTGCTTTGATGAGTTTGGTGCACAGGGACTAGGAAGCAAATTTGGTTTGGCACTTTTTATCTGCAGGTGAGTGGCGGTTCGTACACGTGTTTATAGGTTTCTTGAAGAAAGCATTGGTCTTGTTGAGACCCAGTTCATCTTTGGGAGAGAGAGGAAGTTTATGAATCAAATGAGAGGACAATAGGGGTGTATGCGCTACGTATGGATGCAGGGATTTATGATTTATGAGAGAGTGATTGGATTTTTTTGGTTTGGTTTGGAAGTGTTTCTGAGGAGGGGGGGGAGGGTTTGTGGATAGTTAATTTAATGTATAGTGAGGCCCATGTTGATGATTAGTATGTTTGGTGTAGAGCCAGGTGTTTGAGTTATTGCCATTCTGTGCAGCTGTTTCAGCAAAGCGGCCTTACACACTATCATGTAGTCAGCCGTTCTTGGAGACACCATCCCACCTGAGCTGTCCCTGGTACAGTCAACAGCCACAGACCAGTGCATAAGGGGGAATAGGGGTGCATTTTCACAGGAGGTGATGATCAATGTATGAGAGGGGAACAGGAAAAGATCAGTCTATGGGTTGAGTTCACATTCAATAGACACCTTCTTTGGTGGGGTACACGCTTGATTCCAGCATTAGGCTTCTAAGAGTATTGGTCCGATGGGTAAATGCGCTAATACGCTGACTACAGGGATGTGTGTTTAAGCCTTCAACTGAGCCTTTCATCCTTCTTGGATTGAAGAAAAAAACTACTGTTGAGTTGGGTAACAATAAACACCAGTTGCCTGTCAATAGTACCAAGAGGCCTTCTTTGGGTGAAACTGTCACAGATGCACCTGTTATGCTTATTTTGTTCTTTAGGGGTTGTGTTTCATCTCTCTTCAAAATATCTGAAAAAGAAATCAACGCCCCACATTAAGGTAGGATGCTGATAATTGTTACAGTTGATTGACTCTACTAAAAAGCACTGTTTGCCCAGATAAGTGCTGCCTCATCTGTACTGTTTGGCGCAAAGGGTGCTTACTTAGTCAAGCAAGTATTCACAAAAAGGATAGGTGGTAGTGTCTCCCTACCAAGAGAGAGAACGTCCGCACATAGAGTTAATATATCTCGTGGAGAGTACGCGTGTTATATATTGTATAAGAGAAGTATTCATCTGCCCCTAAGGGGTGCTCTTATGGCCTGATGCACACCCACCACCAAGGGTGTCAAACAGCACAAAGTGCCAAATTTCAAAGAAAATGAGAGCAGACCACACAGCACTCCCAACGTTCTCCAATTATGTAAATAATCCAGGACGGCCTAGATAAATGTTCTGAATCTATCGAAACAGGTTAATGTGTTATAAATTAATTCACAATCTATAATATGCAATTGTCCATTATTATAGAACTAGCTCCAAATTCAGAGATTCAAGCCAAGTCGTATTCTTCCAACTCTTTCTTACATCCATAGATTTATAAAAAAACTTCACAGCTCACACCGCCGAAATGTGTTTCGTCTCGTAGAGACTTTTTCAAGGCAAGGGTAGTAAATGCGTGTACGTGTTCGTATTCTGCTTAAGTAGGTCGACTCAAATCCATCAAATTGCGGCTGCTTAGTGCTGTTCATAAAGTCGGACACCTAGCCTAAGTACCTCTCCTAAACGTTCAATCTGTGCGCGGATTCTTCATTGAATGCAGCCGTTATACTAGGTCAAAAGATGTATAGAGTGTTGATGTCAAGTAAGACATCAAGATATCCCATGTTGTGTGTCAGTAACGCAAATGATATAAAATGTAGTCCTCTCAATTCACGGCTATGTTCAGCATGTCATATAATTACACTACCACTCCACTGCCAGGCTATCGGTTTTGGAGGACTGTGTGTTATCGACGTTTGGAAAGACTTATCAAGGTCTGGGGTGACACGTTTACTTATATTGAAGAAGAATCTCCACTCAACATTCACGTGTTATTTATGAAAAAACAGTGGAATGGTAGTGTAATTTTCTTAGTCAACCAAGTAGATGGCAGCATCATCAACAGTATTCTCAAGGGGGACTGTTGAGTCTGATATAAAAGGTGGTACGTCAAAAAACATACCATTCTAGCTTCACAGATGGCGGTGTAGCATGGGGGGGTGTTTGGGGTGTTACAACCCCCTAATAAATGTATTCAGTAGTACATAGTTGGGTGCTATTTCTTTAAGCTGGGTATGGTGTGCTGTTTGTCGGATTTCACTAAGGATTTTTACATACACATGCCAGAGAAGAATACACACACACTCTTGTCTTTGCTTTAAAATCTAAAAAAGTGTATTTACTAAAATATTGAGTTATAAGTACTCCTCACAATCCGCACTCCTCTCCCTTCTTACTGCTCCTTAAGGGCTCCTCTTGCCCTATTTCTCGTAAAATGTATTTTAACTAGTGTGACCAAGCTACATCCCTGCTCACAACAGTTGAATGCAAGTATGGTTTTCTCATATGTGCACATGCACATTTCTGCTGAGCGAAACTGGTAACTGAGTGTTAATTGCCTGACATATTCCAGCCAGCTATACATTATTGTACAGAGGAGACACTGGAAGACTACGGTAGGCATGTCTTTCATTTACAAGTCTTTTGGATATGCAGTTGGATATAGGTCATTAATATGTTCATAATATGACCCTGCAACTTATGCCTGGGCTCTAATACTGGTCACCTTAATCTACCACAGTTGAAACATGTCTGGTGCAGTCTTTATTGGCATTCTGGTGGGCACATTTAAAGGGAGTGTGTGATGGACTATCAATTTTGAGGCTTGAGTTTGGTTTTCTGTATAAATCTCCATCTAAGTACTCACTGCCTGTAACAGCACAGATGAGATGAGATGAAAACGATGGAATGGAATGCACCAGGAGGAGTGGCATGGGGTTCAGATTCATGCATTATTATTCTGGCTTTTGTACTGTTTGCTTAACCCATCAAGCTGGTCTGAATTTAACCAGCCTTGTTATGCCTAACCCTGGGCGTAGTGGGCGTAGTGGGGCTACGTTGAGCACCACAGAGTTGAAAACAAACTCTGTGAAACTCTGCGTAGGTCTGCTACGCACCCGCCCTATTAACAATAAGTGGAAACCTTTTAAGAACGATTTATAAGAAAAGAAAAATGCCTTACCTTAGCTGCAGATTCCCCGGGCTGCCCTCTTGCTCATCATTGTGTTCTTGTTCAAAACCGTGCATACACAGTTCTGACCAGGAACGCAATGAAGAGGAATAGGGCAGCCCGGGGATGCCGCAGCTAAGGTAAGGCATTTTTCTTTACTTAAATCATATTTTAAAAGTTTTTACTTATTGTTAATAGGGCGGGTGGGAGGCGGGTGGCGGCCCACTCCGCTCCACTCGGAGTGTGCGGAGTTTTGTCTACTCGCCATTCTGCGCGGAACACGGAGTAGGCAAAACTCTGCACACTCTGCGGGCAGAGTGGAGTTCTCCGCCCACGGTGATTTTAGGCCCTGTCAAATCATGGGCTTTAAAAACACGCAGTGGTTATCATCTTAATCTCTTAATTAAAATACCATTCAGGGAGGACTGCAATGCACCTTGTAGGTCCAGGATAACACAATTCAAATTTCGCTTGTAATGATATTTATAAAATCTCTGTTCTCCCAGACAGAATTGGAGAGTCGCTGCAGGTATAGTGTAAGACCATTTTTCCCAATTGTGTTCAGTTATGTACAGTAGCCAATCAGCCGCAGTTCAGTCAGGTAACAGCAGTGGGGCAGTAGGGCCGGGTAAGGGGGATTTCAAGGGATGAAGCCGAGGGAAAATGTATTATTTATTTAATTTTCCTTGGAATCTTCCCCCGAAATACCCCCTTACCCGTCCCCACCGCGCCACCGTTGTTACCTGCATGGACCGCGCTGTAGCCAATGCCAGCTTTAGGGTGATGTAATCTCTGCAGCTACACGAGTCACCCAGCTCAGTGCTATGTATTCAGGTATTTTTCGGAGATTAAAGCACCTGCTGCAGAGATATTTGTGTGGATAAAATAATAATACCAAGATAACTATGGTGTTTAATGTACTTGCAGGAGAGACCTGTGTTTTGTCTAATTACAGTTTTGACTTATTCTTAAGTAGTAGAAAGGGTTAATGTCCACAATGTGTAATATGCAGAGCCCAGACTCAAATATTATGTAGATAGCTCTGTGGGTTGCTGCTTTTGTAACAGAGATCCTCTTAAGTTACTTGCAGATAATAATTTATGATCCTAATGAAGTACAGTGAGCTATGAATCAGCATTGAAGAGCTACATGCAAACTACTTTAGACTCTTATTGTTTTTTCTTAATCTTTCATTATTCTAAGGTTGTTAAAAAGGGTTCTTTTGTGTATTCATTATTTATATTAGTGCAGACAACCCAAACCACTGCGTTATGTTTCTCCAGACCAAGCACTCTTAAAATATACCTACCAGTACGGATGATATGTGACTCCTACGCCTCGTAGCCTTCATTATCTTAAGTGACATACCCCATACACTAATTTACACACTTGTATGATTCAATGTCTCTGTATAATGTAAATGTGATGTAAAGTGTTCTGACACCCTACATTGTGCTGAGCTTAAATTAAATGATAGGTGCTATAAAGAGATGAGGGAGAAAAAACAAGAGGAGGAGACCCCGAGACCTGGGTAAATGTTGTAACAGACAACAATGTCTTAATAGGAAATGTTTTAAAGGAAATTATTAGTATGTAAAATTAATTGCAAGAAGAGACCAGGAAAAGTGGGAAAACCAAGGTTGAATGATGCGGTTTGTATTACAGTATACAAAGAAAGCATTTATTTCAGACAGCTGTATTACATTTCAGTATATGCATGTGTAATCCAAAACATGAGTGCACAGGAAGTGCTTGTGGCAATGTGAACAGCGCAAGGTTAGGCATGTGATATGTGGTATGGTGAAAAAACAGTAAAACACCACAGTTTATAATTGGTACATAACATGAACACTGTGGTCAAAGATTAGTTAGAAACATGTTAAGGGCCAAGGATGCCGTAGTTCTGCTGGGCTTTGTCAATGGCATTTTGACCTGTGACCTGCATGTGCCCTCCTCCTCTCGGACTACCACCTCCCTAGGGTTTTAAATATAAATTGGAGGGGGTCCGGGCTGGGCCCCGGGAACCCCTTCCTTCTCGGGGCCAAAAATCCAAATAAAAGGTGCAAACCTCTTTTTACCCCCACTACAGAAATTCAAGTCAGGCGTTAAAGTCTGCCAATGATTGTGTTGCCTGGAAGCCTGACTTTCTGATTTGCAAACACTGGAAAGTTGCTCAGTTTGTACAATTTTGATTTGCACATCCTGAACCATGCTCCCGTTTGTGCAAGTTAGAATTTTGCAACAAGAGTCTCAATTTGATTTATCTGTGCAGTTTTTGAAAAAAAAAGTGTTACTGGGTTACAGTAAGATGAAGTGCTACAAAGGGAGGTATGTAGAGGGCAAGAAAGTAGCTGGGATTTGATACGGAAACTTTCCAATCAATAGCTAGTGCAAATGATAAATCTGGCACTTCAATCATCACCTCCCCACAACATGGAAGACTCGAACTGAAGAAGAAGAATGCCCTAAAATAAAATGAATCTGACTGACAAAGGAAAAGTCACGTAGGGACTCATGACTTTTTCTGGCACCCAGAGGCTGAAACTGTTCTTCAAGTCTGACGTGGTTGGTCTCCTGCTTGCCTGCTTTAGGAGCACAAAAGGCAGAAGGACTCCTGGTTCTGAAAGGGCTCAGCTGATCACAGAAGACTGTACCCTACTGTGGAAATGGCTGGGGATATACCTTGTGTTGATAAACCTGCCCTGAGTAGTTACAAGCTAAAGACCAAACTAGAAGGAACGTTTCCAGCAGTTGGAGTACAGTGACATTTAGTCATGTTATCCACCCAAGGGTCTGCATATGGTGCTGAGGCCTGCGCAGAGAAGTTACACCCATGGTTAGCAAGACAACCAGATTCACCCTACTCTGAGCTTTTACCACCTTGTTAACAGCTTGAGCAGGATGTTGTGGTAAAGGTATTCAAACTTGTGGAGGCGTGCATGGCTAAATCTTCAAGCCTTGTCCTGCTGAAGGGTTTTGAGAACCAATAATGTGGCTAAAGGCCTGATTTATATCTTGGTAGTCTCGCTGTCTGCCCATCGCAATGGACTTGTAAATCCCTCCAATGGCCTGGCAGAGTAATTTCCGTATGCAGGAACAACCATCTGTCTTGGCAGAGGTAGATTCATCCTACTAGTGATTCTACCACGTAGACGGCAATCAAGCTTCCGCCCTCGTACCACACTCTTTCAGCATTGGCGTGGTGGTATGCTGCCTGTCAAATTTGTATATGTCCTTCACTGTCAGGATCTCCGGACAGAGCACCCCTCAAAGTCAAGAAATAGCTTCCTATGGATGTAGTGTACCGAAGCAAAGGTTCAGGCAAAGACATACACCAGGAAAGAACAAATACAAACAGAGCAAAGCAGAGGAATAGGATAGAGAAGGCAAGCAACCTCAGAGACAATACAATGGAACAGACCAATAATGGGAAAACTCTCTAGGCTATCAGTAGGGTTGTACACATGTAAGACTCAGAACTTCCCACCGCAACAGCTATTGTCAATGCCTCTGCATAGTTTACTCTTGCCATAGAAAATGGGCTGCAGAAATGATTTTGTCTTTGGATCCTAGGGAACAAACAAGGATTGTACTTACATACACAAGAAAAGCCCTTATGGGTCCAGCTGGAGACACAGTGGCACTTCCTAGGAAAAATAGAAATGGCACACTTTCACAGATAAGGCAATTAAGACTACATACAATGGAGATAGTGTCTTACGCCGATGACACCGAATTGGTGGTGACACTGTCCCAGCCCCCAGAAGAGGCTGCAGCGAATTTCTCGGCCTGTCTAGGGGAATTGGCAGGCTGGATGAATAACAACTGTCTGCGCCTCAATGTGAGTAAAACTGAGCTTCTTGTGATGGGGAAAGCACCCTCTATTTGGTCCTCTGCGTGGTGGCCTTATGAACTGGGCCTATTCCTAACCCCTCGGAGCAGGTGAAAAACCTGGGGGTTAGACTTGATGTCAACCTGTCCTTTGAACACCACACTAGAGGGGTGGCCGGCAAATGCTATGGCATTTTAAAAAGCCTGCGCAAAACCCTGGACCTACTCCCCGCAACGAGTAGGAAAACCCTGATTCATACTCTTGTTGCGCCTCACTTAGACTACGGGAACTCATTGTATATGGCCTGAGTAAAAAAGGACTGCACCGATTGCAATACGTACAGAACGCGGCCGCTAGGCTGGCATTGAATCTATCCAAGAAGTCTTCAGGGAGCCGTGCTCTAGCTACACTGCACCGGCTCCCCATCCGTGAGCGCATTGTGTTTAAAACGATGTGCATGGCCCACCGCATCGCACAGGGAAAAGTTCCTATCTATCTCCAAAAATTACTGACCATATACCAGCCCAAGCGACATCTGAGGTCCCTTGGAAGCATGTTCTTCCAGGTTCCTCGTATCTATTGTGCGCGGATGGGTGGACGTTCTTTCAGATATCTGGCCAGTAAACAATGGAATGCTCTACCGATCGAGCTCCGTATGGAACCATCGGAGATGAGGTTCAGACAGAAACTGAAAACCTACCTCTTTCCGAAATAGGATCAGGCTCTCTGTCTGCCCCTACTTTCTACCTGACTGAGTAGGAGCTGGCTTGGTCTTTCTGTCTTCACAGCGCGGGGACACACTGTTTTTTAGTGTAACCAGGCGCTTTATAAAATTTATTATTATTAAACAACACAAGACAAATAATTGGGCAGAATATGCCTTGTGGAAACCGAGAGCCAACCCCTGTACAAAGGAATAGACTTATATACAGGTGAGGACCAAATAGTACACTTACCAGACACAAAAGCGCAAGAGGAAACTACAGAGCAAGAGAAAGGAACCTTAGAGCTGTAGCAAATAGTCAGGAGCACGGTATTCAAGAAAAAACTGGAGAGCAAACAGGCAAGTCAAGCACAAGGATTCTAGGAACTGTAAAAAGCAAGAGACTGGACCTTCAAGGGAACTACTGACTAGTCTAAGAATCACTGAGAAAGGGAACACAAACCATGGGCAAAATCTAGGAGACTGAGGAGAAAATGCAAGAGTTATAGAAGAAGCAAAAGGAATAAGTAAAGGGAAAATAAAAGCTGGAACAGAAAGAACAAACTAGGAACAATTAGACAGGGAGCAGTTCAGGGACTGCACCAAAGTGTAGAAAAAACGTAGAAAAGGGAGTAAAGAAAAAGCAAGGCAGAGCTGGGTAAAAATCTGTAGCAGGCTGCATAGGAACAGTACACAGACTTTACCTGAAGGAAGGCAGGAACTGGGCTGGAAAACAAGCAATAGGAGGTCTGGTATACAGAGGAACAAACTTAAGCAATTGGCATCTTATAAGCAGCAAAAGACAGCAACAAGCCCAGGGAAGAGTCACATGACACGGCTGCACAAGACTGTTGACAGGTGTGTGCAATGCCAGCCTGTCGCAAGTGCTGTAGGAGAAACCCCAGTGCTGAGGAACAACAGGAGTACTCCTATACAAAACAATGGGCAGCAGATTCCAGGTCTTATTTAATACTTGGTAAGTGGATTGTGGCATCTGAGGTCTGTGTAAGCAAATGTAGGTTTTCAATTGAATACAATATTCAAATAGGAAGCCGTAAGGAGTCAGAGAGGGGGTCTGGATGAGTTTTAATGGGTATTTCCAGGTTGCATATTGTCCTGTACAGTGTTCTCCAGAGACAAATCAAAAGAATTGTAACAATCATAGGGGCGGGCTCATAGCAGTGTTCTGTCAAGGTCAATATGTTGCAGACACGTTTTGGTGTTGTATAGCCTTGCATCTTAAAAACCAAAGTGATCTTCCTGATAGTAATGTGCTAAGTAAGCAAATCTGCAGAGCACACTACAAAACACCCTCCATGCCAGACTATGATATTTACCTTTCTTACAAGCAACCAGCAGCAGCTAGAAGTTTTTTCTAATTCTAAGTTGTTTTCCGTGTGTTTAGTTTTTCATTTTCCCTACAGTTATATTTTTTCACTTTTACCTAACTACTAGTTTCAAACCATGGCAGACAAAAGAAACTCCAGATTCAGCATCACAGAGTTGATAGTCGTGGTGGGTTAGATCATTAGGGTAGAGCCACACTTGTTTGGACCCTTGTCCAAAGTACTACTATTACTCAGAAAAGGCAAATGTGGAAGAAAATTGTCTCAAGATTGAATGCTGTATCTAACCGCAGGTGTTTGCCAGGAGAAAGTTCAGAAGTGCTGGAATGATCTACAGGGAAAAGCAACATCCTAGGCTTACCTCCTGGCCCAACAGACTGGCCTATGAACCTCTTGCCCTGGGAGAAAAGAAGTATATGTGATTCTATGCATTGAAGACTCTCCAGGAGTCCTAGGTGGAGTGGAGACACAGTACATTAGACAGAAGCTATGAACTTTTTTATTTGCAGTACAGTTAATGGAACAGTGTCTTATAATGCCAAAAATGTGTTTTTAACATCTAGTTTTTCTATAAATGTATGGCAAATGTACTGCTAAATGCTTGTGGAGACCATCTTTCTTTCTAAACTATGATGTTTCAATGTCTTTTAACCTAATTTCCTTTTCAGAATGTTATCAAAACAACAATATATATTTTGTTCATGCACACATTTGTTATTTTGAGGTAACAAGTAAACAGTAACCATTGTGTGTGTGTTCTTTTCCGATATATACATATAAAGTAAGAAAATGTATTTTATTTTATATGTATGGCCCTTGTCCAAATTATTAGTGTTCAAAATCATAACAATTGCTTTTTTATGTGTAAGAAAGTTGCTAAGTATTTACATAACATACAAGGATCATTCTTCAGTGCAGTACACAACAGCTGCTACCCTGTTAGTGGTTAATGACTACAGCTGCCATAATGCTTTCAAATAGATATTATTGGTTTATGTGATGTATCGCTCTTATCATACCATATGTCGGACCTATAAGACTGCTATTGAAGTGTCATATTCTTAAAATAATCCATGTTCACACTTTTTAAAACATACATAGTTTAAGCAGTGTTACTTGTGTCTTTGGTGTCTCACTTACTATGTGTAACCTATGTTTTTTAATGTGTTCCAATGAGGGCTATTGTGTATTTTACAATCTGAAGTATTTACATGTGGTTGTTTCCCTTTACAAGGTATGTCTCATTTCATATAAATGTGAAATTAATATAATGTAGGTATCAAATATAAAATGCCAATGACAATATCTGGTTGAACGAGGAACTTCAACATGATAAAGGACTGGATGTCACCCTAGGAAGATGACTTACAAGTGTGATGTGATAGAAATACTGGTCATAATACTAGATGATAGCAAGGTAATGTTTATGAATCTACATCTGACTAAAGAAGTCTACATTTATGCTATAATCAAAGTCTCCTCTCCAATAACTTCCAATGCATTTGCATATATATCCATTTTGGGTTCAACTTTCAGAATTGTTAAATATGCATTGAGTGTCAAATGTCTGACACTTACAATCAAGCTAATACTATTACACACAGATGTCCTAACAATCATCATGTCATTTCATATTGTAGGACCTGTTCTCAGAGCAGAAGGTCCAGAAAAAGCACCTGGAATTTCTATCACTGTTCAACTCCTGCAGCAGACTATAGTGAGGGCACAACTCCTGCTGGTCCTGATCCGGATAAGAAGCAGCATTATACATCAAGTCAGTCTGGGCAGGCTGCTAGAGTGAGCCTATCACAAGTTATACCACCCATGTTGTGTCACCCCCTCATTAACAGGCAGTAGTTGGCACTGCTCCCTGAGACACAACATACAAACAATATCTGCAGTGCGTACCCCAGTCCTGGCTCATGTATTGGTGGCTACAACACCAGCAACATCTGCAGGTGAGTCAGGACCAAGGCAAATATCTGTTTTGTGCTCCCTGTCTGGGTAAGGGCATGATGGGTTTAGCGACATATGTAGGATCATTAGTCATTCCACAACATCTTTCTGTTTTTCCAAAAACATCTGAGGATTATCTATTAGCAGGACCCACCTGCCATCACCTATAATCCAGCAACTGTAGTGCCAAAGTCACCCTGAGGAGGGACTAATCATCAGGGCCAATGGGAGAGGATCCAACCGAAAGCAAGATGCACAAGTATTTCCCCCTATGAAACAGTAACAGTAACACTTGGGATCATTCTTCCAACACAGTTGCCTTCTGATAATAATGTGTATTTTGGACATGTTCTCTAAATAATTGTGGCTGGACCCTTTAAAATGTTTCCTTGTCTTCTTCTCCCACCTTAATCATAATAGGAGTTAATCTGAAAAAATATATATTTTCACTACATTTAAACTGTTTGTTGTTCTACTCTTTGCTGGATTTTCTAAATGTAGTCTTTTTTTTAAAATGTTCATATAATGTAAACATTTTTAAGAGACTCCACATGCAGCATTTTACAATTTTCATGGTTAAAAGGGCATATTTAAAAACATGTTTATGGCTTATATCATAAAATGACACACACTTCAATGTTCTTGAGAAAAACAAATCTTTAATTTAATTTAACAAAAACATCCTGTTATGTTTTTGCCCTTACCATCACATTACACATGTATATATTGACACAGGAGTATTAGCCATAGAAACACATACTACAATGATGCCAGCAGTGACAACATATTTAAATGTTAAATGTTAGTAACATGCAAGCACCACAAACGGGATAATATTCAGGATTACATCTGTGCAACATGAGTATATTAAATTACCCAATATATATATATATATAACGGCTCCGTACTACCAGGGGTCTCGGGGCACTCTGTGGCGGGTGCTATTTCGCGCTGGTAGACGCGTAATAAATTGAAGCTCTGTGGTCCCCTCAATGATCCAAAAAGAAGACTCAAGCACTCCGGGTAAGGCGACAGGATTTTATTAGCGCCTACAGCAAAGTGACACTGAGGAAGGACTTTGTTTGAAACGCGTCTGTCATCTTACTTTTGCTGTAGGCGCTAATAAAATCCTGTCGCCTTACCCGGAGTCCTTGAGTCTTCTTTTTGGATCATTGAGGGGACCACAGAGCTTCAATATTGGCAGGCAGTCACCAGTAGGTAGTTATAGTTAGGACCTAGTTTCCATAGGAAAAGCTCATTTTGACTTGGCTATATCTTTGGCGCGTTTTAAAAATCTTGATGAAATGTTCCCCAAAATTTGTCCTCTAGGGCCTTCTTATAAATTGAAAATTTCAGGGAGATCCATGAAGCTGAAGTCGAGAAAAAGGGAGAAGGTAAAAAAAGTGCTTTTCACCTTGTTAATTCCCATAGGGATTTTGAACACAAGTACAGCCCAAACTCCTGGACTGAATTACACCACATTTGGTAGAAAGGTAGCTCTTGGTCCAGAAAGCACACTTTTTGTTATTTGGTGTAAATGTGTTCACTAGTTTTCAAGCTATTAAAGGAAATTCAAATTTGTATATCTAGGATTGCGGCTAATTTGCAACGAATCGCAAATACATGTGCCAACAGGAATAACATGATTGGCTGGCCACAACCTGAGCAGAAAGTTGCAGCCACCATTTAAAGTAACGGAACACGGTCCCCGGAGCTAAAAAATAAAGAACTAAAATGGCATACGGAGTCAGGGTGGAGGTACCCTGACCCCATTGCTGGAATATTGGGTCTTTGAGCACCATCCACACACCCACTCACAGATCCACTCGGACACTGTCACACCCACTCACAGACCCACTCAGCACCCATGCGTCTACTCACAGACCCAATCAGACACTCATGCACCCACTCACAGATCCACTCAGAGACTCATGCACACATTCACAGACACACTCAGATACTAAATTAGACACTCTTGCAACCACTCACAGAACAACTCAGGCACCCACATTCACTCACAGGCCCACTCTGACTCTCATGCAACCACTCACAGACCCAATCAGAAACTCATGCACCCACTCACAGACTCACTCAGAGTCTGACACATTCACAGGCCCAGTTAGAAAGTTATACACCCATTTATTCACTGACTCAGACACTCATGCACCCACTCCAAGACTTAGTGAGACACTTCTGCACCCACTCAAAGACCCACTCCCACTGTTACACCCACCCACACACACACTCAGTCACACACTCACTTACCGACCTACTCAGAGACTCACACATCCACTCACACACCCACTCAGAAACTGATGCACCCACTCACAAACCCTCTCAAACACTTACACATCGACTCAGAGACTCAATCAGACGTACATAGACCCAGTCACAGACCCACTCAGACACTCACGCACCCACTCACACACTAATGGAGACATTGACAGATCCACTGAGAGACTCATGCACCTACTCACAGGATCAGAGACCTACAGCTGCACTCATTAAGGCACTCAGACAGTCATTAACACACTCACAGATTCACTCTGACAGTCATGCACCCAGTCACAGGCCTAGTCATACACTGATAGACCCACTCACAGTCCAACTCAGACTCTAGTGCACCAATTCACAGGTACACATACTCATGCAGCTACTCAGGGGCCTGCTTAGATATTCACACATACACAGACAGATCCTCTCAGACAAGTATGCACCCACTAACACACCCACTGACACACATATGCACCCACTCACTCACTCAAAGACTCAGACCCACTAACTAATACACTCAGAGACATAGACATCCACATGCACAGATTCAAACAGGTACACATGCCCCCAGTCACTCACCCAGTTTGAGACTCATCCATCCACTCAAAGACCCTCTCAGACAATTATTCAACCACTCACAGACCCACTGAGACATTCATGCACACACTCACAGTTCCACTCAGATAGTCACACACCCACTTGGACACACATTCATAGTCACACAGACACTCACAAGCCCACTTAGACACTCATGCACCCACTCACAGACCCACTCAGATACAAATGAACCACTCATCAACCCACTCAGACAGTCAAACACCCTCTCATACATGCTCTCAGACACTCACATGCCCAGTCGCAGAGCCACTCAAACTCTCACACACCCACACAGGCACAGGCACAGGCACTCCCACTCAAAGGCCCACTCAGGCAATTGCAAACTCACTAACAGACCCAGTCAGAGACTCATAGACTCATTCAGATAGTGACACACCCAGTGTGATGCACAGAACCACATATATAGTGTTTTTTAATATCTGCTTTTGATTTACGTAATCTTGGCATATTCACAAATTTTAAATATAACTTAAAGAAGATATTTTAAAAGGAAATTGACAAGACTTTGGGAAATAGGGTGGCTCTGGGAAGAGCCTCTGTGTTTAGTGTGTGTATATGATAATTACACATAAAACAGCTTTCAGGGTTTCAAGTTGCTGAGCAACATCTTGCTGCATTTGCCTGTGAAGTGAACTCCATCACTTCTAAAGATTTCATCCTTGTCAAAGCACAAGTTGTTATTGTAGATAGAGCCCAAGTTATCATCTCTGAGGAAGGCAGGAACAGTTTTCTTAACATGTTTTATGGCCTTGTCTACCTGTAGCCCATACCTATTACTGCTTTTGGCATGTGGTTGAGGACATTAAGGCAGTCTGACGGAAAAGTACCATTAATTGAGCAAAGGTATCTTTGATTAGGATTTCCAATCCTACCGCAGTAAGTGTGCCCAGGTCATTGTCACCACAATGCACAATCATGAGATCAGGGGGTTGGCAATCTGTAATGCGTTCAGCCAAAGGAAGCAATTGATGCCACTGTAATCCTCTCTGGTCAATCCAAGTAATGTCCACATTTGGCAAACCCAGTTCCCTGTGAATTCCACTCTTTCTAGCATACTGTCTGGCCCAAAACACAAAGCTGTGACCCACAATCCACACTCAAACCACATTGAAGGCAAGAAGGAATAGCACTCAGGAGAAGGCTGAAGCAGAATGAGATAGCTTTATAAATAAAAGCCAGTTAAATGGAAGACAGAAGTTGTTTAAACAATATGATAGATTTCATTGGACGGAATAAGTAAACACATACTTAAAATTAGGTAGTGATTTTTAAGAAGTAAGTACATCTGTGATTGAGTGTGTTTGGGGAGGGCTGCTGGGCTCAGACCACCACTGCTGGGGGACTACACACCCCATAATCCCCTGCCACCTAATCAGTGGCACTTCAAAAGCTGCTGCACAGTCTTGCAGGTTGGAACCTGTGCCTGCATCAGTGGGTGAACAGATCAGGAGTCCTCCACCCTGAGCCTGGCAATCTTGTTCCTGAGGAGGTCTCTAGCCACAACTGCAGTGCCTAGGGTGATCCGCTACAGGTCTGAGCACCACTGCTCGGGGACTATATTCCCCATAATCCCCTGTCACCAAGTCTGCTTTAACTAATCAGTGGCACCCCTTGTAGGGAATTTGGGAGAAGCTCTCAGCCCCTCCCTCGCTCCTGCTGTGAATCAGCTGGTCAGTGTTCCACTGAACAGGAGGGTTGTTCTGAGTCCATGTTACGAGATCAATGGCCTAATATTCTGGTTTTTCATGCGCCAGCTCATGGGTCTGTCATATTGTCCAATCCTGTTCCTTTAAGAAACATTGTCAATGGTTACCCTGTTAGTAGCCCCACCTTCAAAAAGAAATGCAACATCAAACATAGGGTTCCAACAAAATCTGATAGAGCACAAGGGGACCTCTCCAAGCCATAACAGTATATTACACCAGAGGGGGTCCCAATTATTGAACATTGACTTCTACCCTTGATACTGCTGGTGCCATTATCGATTGGACTGCATTGCTGGACCTCAGAAAAACTAGAGTGGCCAACTGTATTTCCCATGTAATGGTCAGATTACAGAACTTGAAAGACGCTAATGCTCAACTATCCCTGTCTCAGATCAAGTATTTTGCTCAGTCAACTTCTGTGCAGATATGTGCAAAAGACCTAGCAAGGTCCTCTTCTTTGAGCATCGCTCCTATCCTAGGACATATCACCACACAAGGAGCTTCGTCTGCTACTGATGCTCAATCCTCTCCAGCAATTGATGTGGGAGTCTTGCCTGCACACATCACCTGTGCGTGGGTATGTCATCGGTCTAAAGCTATGGTTGATTCTCAACCAAGAGGAGTTGTTTTAGGTATTAATTAATTTCCTACCAAGTCCTGCCTTAATCTAACTCCCAAATGTTTCCCGTATGTTGCCGGGCTAACAGCAATTTTGTATTTGCAATCCACTGGGGAGGAACATACTTCTGAACTTGCAAACAAAGTTTGTCACCGGCTGTCTTGCAACTCTGATTTTAAACTGAATGAGATTAATCTCATCTTGCTAGTTAGGAGGTTGGTCGTGTTGGTCCTGATAGAAACAACTAAGAGGGGACTACGCTGTAATTAACTGTAACTATCCCAGCCTAGCCCATCATCTAATAAATTATGGTGCTAAAAAGAATTTGCTGGGTTGTACAATCAATATTGTCCCGCTGGGCTATTTTTATCAACACTGACAACCTGGGAGGGGGCGAAGTCCTCAGACCTTGGTCCAAGGATCTTACTCCCCCCCATCAGCTCCCCAAAAGCTCAGCAGTGCTCTGCGCTGCCTCGCACCCACTCAGACAGCCTTCCTGTGCAGGGTTTGAGCCTGCCCTGGCCTCTCCCTGAGGGCCGATCACCGCATAATCACTGCTTTTTGCTCAGTGCCTTCCCGTTCTCTGCTGGTCTCCTGCCTGGTACTGCCCTCTGTTATCTGTTATCTGGTTATTTTAGTTCCCTGACTGCCACTGTACTTTTCTTTTTTCTTGATTCGCTCTTCTCTCCTCGTATTTTTACCGCTGTTCTTGCTGCTATCCCTGACCACTCCCCTCCCGCCCTGCTCCCAGCTGTTCCCCCCTCCCCCTTCAAATGGGGACCACCACGCTGGTGCGCCAAAGGCCTGCCTAAGGCAAGCCTGTCTGCGCCCGTCCACTTCAGGACCGCGGTCAGCGCCAGAACCACTGGCCCCCACGATCGCCACGACACCAGTCTCTGCCACAATGCCAGCTCTCTCCAAGCACTCAACACCGGACGATCACACACCTGCTCCCTGGCCGCCCCGAAGCGTACTCAAGGACCCTTCTCCTGCCGGAACTGCAGCTTCACCAGCATCCGTCTCACCATCCCACACACCGTGAAAGAACGCAGCCACCTCAGATGCATTCTTGCCTGCAAACACGCCGTTGAACTCTGGAACCTACTTTACTCAACCTCCCCAGACGTCGCCTTCCTGACGGAGACCTGGATGAACCCCTCATTGGCACCCGATATCGCCATAGCCATCTTAGAAGGCTACAATATCACCCCCAGGGACGGCACCAACGGAAAGGAGGAGTAATCACCATCGTCCACAAGAACGCTCTCAGAGTCTTGACCAACACCGACACCCTCAGCACAGCCAAACACCTGCACTTCCCGATCCACACCGATCCCAACACCACCCTCATAGGAACCCTCGTGTACAGAACCGCCAGACCCCAGCCACAGTTCAGCGACTCCATCCCCGTCAGTACACATGTCCTCGCCTCCACAGACTACATCCTCCTCGGGACCTGAACTTCCACCTCGAGAACAACAACACCAACACCAACTCCACCACCCTGATCGACAACCTCGCCAACCTCGGACTCAGATAGCTCATCACAACACCCACCCACTCCGCCGGCTACACGCTTGACCCCATCTTCTCCGCAAGCTCCCATGTCTCCATCAGCCACACCACCGCACTTAACTGGAGGGCCGATAACAGCATGATCACTGCTTTTTGCCCAGTGCCGCCCCGTTCTCTGCTTGTCTCCTGCTTGATACTGCCGTCTGTTATCTGCTTTGTTATCTGTTATCTGGTTATTTTAACTCCCTGCCTGCCACTGTACCTTTGTTTTTTCTTGATTCGTTCTGCTCCCCCTCGCATTTTTCCCACTGATCTTGCTGCTATCCCTGACCCCTCCCTTCCCGCCCTGCTACCGCCACCCCTTCAAATTGCGGCCGCTGTGCTGGCGCGCCAAAGGCGCGTCTAAGGCAAGCCCGTCTGCGCCCGTCCGCAGCTGGACCGAGCTCAGTGCCAGAACCCCTGTCCCCGGCGAATGCCACGACGCCCGTCTCCGCCACAATGCCAGCACCCTCCACACACTCAACACCAGACGATCACACACCTGGTCCCTGGCCGCCCGAAGGGCACCCAAGGACCCTTCTCCTGCCAGAACTACAGCTTCACCAGCATCCGTCCCGCCATCCCACCCATGTGAAAGAACGCATCCACCTCAGATGCATTCTTCTCTACACCCGCTATGCCTGCAAACACGCCGTTGAACTCTGAGACCTACTCAACTCAACCTCCCCAGACATCGCCTTCCTGACGGAGACTTGGATGAACCCCTCCTCGGCACCCGATATCACCATCCCGGATGGCTACAAGATCACCCGCAGGGACCGCACCAACAGAACAGGAGGAGGAATCTCCATCGTCCACAGGAACACTCTCAGAGTCTCGACCAACACCGACGACACCCTCAGCACAGCCCAACAACTGCACTTTCAGATCCACACCGATCCCAACACCACCCTCAGAGGAACCCTCGTCTACAGACCCCCCGGAACCCGGCCACAGTTCAGCTAATCGATCCCCGACAGTAAACATGCCCTTGCCTCCACAGACTACATCCTCCTCGGGGACCTGAACTTCCACCTCGGGAACAACAACACTGACACCAACTCCAGCACCCTGATCGACAACCTTGGACTCAGACAGCTCATAACAACACCCACCCACTTCACCGGCCACACGCTTCACCCCATCTTCTCCGCAAACTCCCACGTCTCCTTCAGCCACATCACCGAACTCAACTGGACCGACCATCGATGCATCCACTTCACCTTCAGGAAACCCACCACGCACCACTACACCCAAGAGATCCCTCATCGCTGCTAGAGCAAAGTCACTGAAGACCATCTAACCACCACCCTTGCCCAGAGCCCACCCACCGACCCCACCGACCCCCCAACCTCAGACAGTGGATTGACGACTGCACAAACACCCTCGACCCGATCAAGAAACCCTCCAATAGGCACACCAGCAAGAAAGCCAGCTGGTTCACCGAGGACCTCCAGGCCTCGAAGAAAACATGCAGAAAACTAGAGAAGAAATGGCACAGTGAACCGACACCAAACAACTATGCAGCCCACAAGAACGCCACCCACAGACACCATCACCTCATCAGATCCTTCAAAAGAACCTCCTTCAAAGACCGCCACGCATACAACAGCAAAGAGCTCTTCAACATCGTGAAGGAACTCTCCAACACCAACGACATCCCACCCTCACAAGACCTGTGGGACTCCCTTGCCACCTTCTTCCATCGCAAGATCGCAGACATCTACGACAGCTTAAACATCACAACTGCCCCGACCGCAACCGAGACCTCCGTCCCAATGGCCACCATCCGCACCAATCCACTGCTCTCCTGGACCAACATAAGCGATGACGACACCATCAAAATCATGAACACCATCCACTCCGGATCTCCGTCAGACCCATGCCCACACCACATCTTCAACAAAGCTAGCACCACCATCGCATCCCATACCCAGAAAGCAATCAACATCTCCTTCAAAACAGTGACCTTCCTGGAGAGCTGGAAGCATGCCGAGATCAACGCCTTACTCAAAAAACCCAAGGCTGACCCTAAGGACCTCAAGAACTTCCGGCCCATCTCCCTGCTCCCGTTCCCAGCGAAGGTCATCGAGAAGACCGTCAACAGACAACTGACCCGCTACCTCAAAGAGAACAGCATCCTGGATCCATCCCAGTCTGGATTCCGCAGCAACCACAGCACCAAAACCGCCCTTATCACTGCCACAGATGACATCAGGGCCCTGCTGGACACCGGCGAAACCGCAGCCCTCATCCTCCTGGACCTGTCAGCTGCCTTCGACACTGTCTGCCACCACACCCTATGCATACGCCTCCACAACGCTGGAATCTGAGACAAGGCTCTAGACTGGACCACCTCCTTCCTCTCCGGCAGAACCCAGAGTGTCGGCTTACCCCTTTCTGCTCCAAAGACACCGAGATCACCTGCGGCGTACCCCAGGGCTCATCCCTCAGCCCGACGCTGTTCAATATCTACATGGCACTGCTCGCACATGTCACCCGACTACATGACCTCAACATCTTCTCTTACACCGACGACACCCAGCTGCTCCTATCCCTCACCAAGGACCCCCTCACCAACAAGACCAACCGTAACGAAGGAATGAAAGCCATCGCCGAGTGGATGAAGAACAGCCGTCTGAAGCTAAACTCAGACAAGTCTGAAGTCCTCATTCTCGGGTCCACCCCCTCTGCCTGGGATGACTCCTGGTGGCCGATCGCACTGGGAACAGCACCAACACCCACCGACCATGCATTCAACCTGGGGTTCATCCTCGACTCTACTCTCTCCAAGACAATGCAGGTCAACGCGTCTCATATTCCTGCTTTAACACCCTCTGCATGCTCCACAAGATCTACAGGTGAATCCCCACCGAAACAAGAAGAACAGTCACCGAGGCCCTTGTCAGCAGCAGGTTGGACTACAGAAACACCCTCTATGCAGGAACCTCGACCAAACTCCGGAAAAGACTACAACGTATTCAGAACGCCTCTGCACGCCTGATCCTCGACATCCATCACCGCAGCCACACCTCATCCCACCTGAGAGACCTGCACTGGCTCCCCATCAACAAGAGGATCACCTTCAAGCTCCTCACCAACGCACACAAGGCACTCCACAACACCAGACCAGCATACCTCAACAGACGACTCACCTTCTACACCCCCAACCGCCAGCTCAACTCCCCCGACCTCGCCACCGTCCCCCGCATCCAAAGAGTGACCTCCAGCAGCAGATTGTTCTCCCGCCTCGCCATCAAGACCTGGAACACCCTCCTCATCTTCCTACGGCAGACCCAGGACCTGCTAGCCTTTAGAAGACTACTCAAGACCTGGCTATTCGAGCAGTTCCATCTTCCCCCCACCCCCAGCGCCTTGAGACCCTCACAGGTGAGTAGTGCGCTTTACAAATGTTCTGATTGATTGATTAACTATCCCAGCCTACCCCATCATCTAATACAATATGGTGCTACAAAGAATTTGCTGGGTGGTACAATCAATATTGTCCCGGTAGGCTATTTTTATCAGCACTTACAACCTGTGAGGGTCTGGGGGCGAAGGCCTGTGTTGTCTAGACCTGTTGAGTTGCTCAGTCCTGCTGTTAATATCTCTAATTGCTTACTCCCTCTGTCCGATTTGTCGATTCTGGGGATTCCTTAGACCCCAGCGTAGCAGAGCAATGGTTTCAGAGGGACAACTATATTACCTAAACCTTTGTTGCCAGTGGTAGTATAAGCACAATCTATCCTTGCTCTCCCATTGATGAAGAGCTACTCATGCCCTCTAATAAGCTCTTGTCATGGAATATTGCAGAGTTAGCCTCCTGTGTACTGACTGGCGCAGATTTGTCAAAAAGTTGACATCTGCTTCTACCCAGAGACTTGGACATTATCCTCCTTGCTTTGTCCTGGTTATGTTACGTTTTTTCTGGGCTGCTAGTTATATAGGAAAAGGCCATCCCTCTGGTGGGCTGACTTCCTAGGTAAAAAATACCTTATCCTGTTCTGTTGTTATAATTGAGGTGTTGTTGTAGTTGAGGTGGGATCGCCTGACATTTTATGTGTTTGTTTGCAGTTTTCTGCCATAGTGACTTACTATGTTTATAACGTATATCACAGGCCAGTGGGTAGTATCTTAGAGTCACCCATTATTGACATGCTGTATACTCACATGACGCAAAAGGAACAAATGATGGACGGAATGCTGAACAATGTTAACATTCACACCCAGTCACAAAGATCTAAGTTTAATCCATCATTCTCTTGCTCACCATGCTACCCCAGTTTGGACCCAGCCATATGCAAATTAGTCTTGACCAGGCTCCTCGTGGAAACAATCCAGCCCGAACTGCCAAGACAGTTCTTCCCTGGACCGGAAACAAGAATCCTGGGACTGGGAGGACTTGGACTGGCAGTTCGGGTTGGACTGTTCCCATGGGGAGCAGGGTAAAGACCGATATGCACGTGGATGGGTTTAAACTGGAATGGCATGGGGAGCAAAAAAAACTATGGATTTAGGCCCAGATCTCTGTAACGGGGTGAATGTTTGACATTGTCAACATTCTGTCCATCAATTCTTCTTTTTGTGAATATCCACCTGACAGCCCTTCCCCCAGATGTGTATAAAACCGGTGCTAGTGACTTTAATTGTCGATTTGAGACATCGAGTACAAACCAAGGAGGATTTTGTATGTGAAGAAGACCAGGGCTGGTCACTCCCTCTGCTAACACTCTCTCCTGTTATGGGGTGGTCAGGCCTTCGAATCTATAACGGGAGAGCTCCCTCTGCCATAGAAGAAAGGCACACATTCAATTGCCCATATCAAACTAGCTTAATTGACTATGTATTGCTTGATATTAGACCCTGGCCTAAAATGGTTGACATATATGTTGTCTCCCAGCAGGATAGCAACCACAATGCACTAGATCTGACACTAAGTCCATTGGGGATTGCCTTGGTCATTACTCATACTGAACCTTTTTATAGGTTACTTAGCTTCTCTAATAACAGACGTATACTAAATGGAGCTCAGTTGCTGGTTCCCCTGCAGTAATTAAGTAGGTTTATGGCATACTGGCTGCAGGGGTTGAGGCCGTGCAATTTCTAGCACAACCTCAGGATGACTTGTCAAAAGCAGAGTCCATTTGCTCGATCCACAAAGCTATATGTTCATCCTTGAGGAATATTGTCTTTGTAGAGTCTAATTCACGTGTGAAGAAAAATTCTTTGAATTTATGGTATATTAGGTTGTATAGAGTAGTCAGACGCTTGCTATTTAAAGCCAAATGCAGGATGGCTTACAAGGCTTCTGTAGCCTGTGCCAAGAGAGACTGGGTTTATGATAGCTGGGCATCCATGCTTCATGCCAATAAGGTAAGTGATAATCGTTCCTTTTGGCACATTTTAGCCAACGGAGGATTAGAAACTCTTCCCCCAGGGATAACAACATCTTGGCAGCAGATTGAGTTGTTCATTTTTCTGAGCATTATTCTCCTGTTCCGTGACATAGCTAGATCTTAGACCGCCCAGGGTGGTACCTGCGTTTGCTGCCCCACAGTGACCACAGTGAAGATCAGGGTGTATGAGGGGGTGCTGGAGAGTTCTTGGAATGCTGTTGCCGCCACACGACAGCTGCACTGAAGGGAGGGTGGTGCGCTGGCGATTGCTGCCCTGAGATGGCAGGTAAGAGCTGGGGGGAGGCTGCCGCCCTCAAAACTTGTGCCGTCTGGGGCAGACAGCCCCCCCTTACTATGCCACTGCTTCTGTTTCAAATTTTCTCAAGAGCTCCTTAGTCCGGCGAGTGTTGAGCCAATTCATCCCCAACCAGACCTTTCCAATTCTGCCATCAACTTTAATACTATTTCAGATGTAAGGACTGGCCTGGATTGGATTGTTCCGAATAATGCCCCAGCATTTGATAAAGTCCCAAGGGATCTTTTTAAGGCTGAAAAGGACATTTAATGCCCATACTCAGTCTTGTTATTTAATGGTATCTTGAAAGGCGCACCAATGCCACCTACCTGGGCAGGGGCTGAGAAAATCCCACTTTTCAAGAAGTGTTCAAGGTTCCTTCCCTCCGAATACAGGCCCGTAAGCCTTATCAATAGCATGCAGAAAACCTTCAGTAGGGTTTTTCTGGTGAGGTTACGAGACTGTCTCATGGAGACTGCCATACAGACACCATTACAAGCTGGCTTCAGGGATGGTTTAAATGCCATTGATCAAGTGTTCCACCTCCAGTTATTGTATTGAAAATATGTTACACTTTGGGCAGTCATCTATATGTGCGCTTGCTGACCTCGGTCAGCCTTCGTCCTAGTTTCTAGGAATGCCCTCTGGAATGTGTTGGAGGAAATGAGCATCCCTATGTTTCTCTCGAGTATCCTTATTAGGTTACACACTGGAAATTTTGCAAAGGTTCAGTGCGGTTCAGAGGGCGAGCTCACGTACGCTATCCCTGTTAATTGGAGAGTCCGACAGGGGTGCATTCTTGCCCCAACCTCATTTTTGTTATTTATCAATAGTTTGGTGGTGGTTTTAGAGAATTGTGAGAATGACCCACCGAGACTTGCTTCTGTTTGTGGGCGATACCCTCCTAATCTATAGATCTCCAAAGGAGCTTCAAAACCTTCTCGATCAGTTTGGGTGCTTCAAACGGAGGGCTTGAGGTCAACATCAGCAAGACCAAGCATTAGGTTTTTAATCCTTATTCATCATCTAGGACCTATCCTGAACTCTATGGAGTATGTTTGGAGTGAGTACCATTTTTTTTTTTTTTAGGGGTTACACTAACTGAACATTTGGATTGGGCTCCAAATTTCGAAAGTGCAGGCTAAAGCTCGAACAGTATTCCGGGAACATTACAAGGTCTTAAAGGGGTTCTCAACTTCGCCCCATTTCTCCAGCTCTTCAGATGTACAACATACAAGTCGTGGGAGCCACATTGTGTGGCACTGAACTTTGGGGCCACATAGATTGTAGCTTGTTGGAGAAAGTAGAAAACCGCTTTATGCATTCGTTGACCAGTCTCCCTTTTATTACCCCACTCACACCCCTTCGCTTAGATCTAGGACTAAGAGAGATCAGTGCATAAATAGGTCTCAGACCACTCATGTACTGGTGCAGACTTTGGGCGATCCAAGAGTTTCTCCCCTATTGGCAGGGATTGGAGAACTTTCTTAGGATACCTGGTGCTTCAAAATACCATGGGTTAAATATATGAAGCAATCCTTTACCCAGATAGGATGTGAAAACCTTTGTCCTACACCCTCAGATTTTAGGGGGGTACCTAAGAATGCTTTAAAGAGTCTGTGTCAGCAGTGCATGCTATCCTTATTCATTGGACTATCAGGGGAAGTCTCCTTAGTTTCTGATTATTTTTTTTATTTTAGAGTAGATTTAAATTTGAATCCCTTTCTTGGTGAGGTTAGGACACCCTTAGCTAAGACAATATATTTGAAAAGCCATTTTGGAGCTCTGTAACTATGTTATTTCACTTCTTAATGGCAGCACGTAACAAGGGAAGGATGTTGCCCCTTTTACACAGGGATTATTGAGACTATTGAGCAGGTATTGTTTTTTTGCCCAGTTTATATGGGATATTTTAGAAAATGGATTATCCCAATTTGTTGGTTATTAGGCATACAACATTGTAGAGCAGTGATCAGGATTTTGAGAAGCGACACAAGATAATCCATAGCGCTCGCAGTGTCGCAATTTCTGTTATGTCTGTAGAGACTAAGACTTAAAAAACCTGCAGTTTGGCGATCCTGCTTCTGCTCTATGCCCGTTATCTAACTTTGCTGCTGTATTTTAGCATATTGTATTTTTGTAATGGCTCTATCACGTTTTTATTTATTTATGAATTCTATTTTATCGATTTTATGTACCTAGAAATGTTATGATTTTATGTACTCTTATGGCTTCTTTCCAAATAAAGATTAATGATGATGATGAGTTGAAGAGTAATGTGCAGTTTCTAGAATTTGTTGTGAACTTCTGACCTACTGGTTCCAGTGGGTAGCTATGGAAACTCTGCTGAGAGAGTGGCGGGGAAGGGTATCAAACAGAGTCTAGTCGGTTTTATTCAAATTAGAGTTGTTTAGAGTCATTCTTAAACAATGAGGGTTTTTTTCCTAGTAAGGACTTTCTTATAAAGTGTAGTGTAGGGTACTCAGCTAATTATGTTTCAAGAACCCATACTTATTCACAAATTAGTTGCAATTTTACATGGGGGGACCTGCTAAGGGTTGCGACGAATTAGCGAATATGCACAAATACCCTATGTGGAGAAGTGTGGCTCAATGGTTAGAGCGGCAGACCCTGATGCAGAGGTCTAGCCCGGGACCAGGGTTCAATTCCCCGCCTCTGTGGGTCTTGGGCTCAAAATTTCCACGGACCTGATAATTCTCGCCTCGGTGCCTATTACAATCATGGAGTCCCACTCTGCAACTCTGGGCAATAGCTTGCTTAATCTCCACAACGGCCCCCATAACGCTAAGGATGCCTGGCCTCCACCTTGGGGGTGCCCAGGAGTGGACACCTCAAAGGGAAAGCCAGGATGGGTTCCATAGCGGTATTCGTACAAGCGCCTTGAGACCCTTGCGGGTGAGTAGTGCGCTATACAAGTATCAATTTACATTTACATTTACCATATTGGGCTTTTTCACAGAAGTGCAAGAAAGGTTTAACACACTAACCATTGAGAAGTGGAGTAACAAAAGCAAAATATGAAAGGGCATGTTTTGATTTGCTGCCTTCAGCAGTATCAGCGAGTACAAAGTTGAAAAGGTTGCCATTAATGGTTGCTTTGAATGAGAGTTGTGTGCCACTCTTATGCTTAGTTTTCACATTTACTGGGAGAGTTGACTCTATCTGATAAGAGCAACACAAAAATTACCAACAAACTCAATTTTCAGGTTTGTGAATTAGATTGAACTTTAACAGAAGATATGATTGAAAAGGTATATGTGTATGCGATGTTGATAACATGGAGTACAATATATACAAAAGTATTGTAACTCTAAGAGAGGATCTGTGATTGTTTGTGAGTGTTTTGTATGTGTGTGTATATATATATATATATATATATATATATATATATATATATATATATATATATATATATATATATATATATAACCTACTGGCGGTCGCCAGTAGGTAGCTATAGTTAGGACCTAGTTTCCATAGGAAATCCTCAACATTCTATTTGGATTAACTTTGGCCCTGGTGGATGAATCTTTGCGAATTTCTCAAAGAAGATTGCTCGGTCCGCTGCGCTCCTTCCCTGAAAGTTTGGGGGGGGATTGGTGAAGTGAGGGCTGAGATAAAAGGGAGGTCCCAAAACGTGTTTTCTCCATGTTATTTTCCATAGGACGTTTAGACACGGCTACAGGTCGAACGGCTGAATGGATTTATAAGAAATTTGGCAAAACTGTAGAGTCCGGCTCGCAGATTACGCTTTTTTTTGGAATGGTGTAAATCCGTTCAGTAGTTGATGAGAAAATTAAAGTTAAAGTCAATTATATATCTGTAAGCGCGGACGGGTGCGCGTACTCAAGCGGCTGCGCGCAAGCGGATTTTTTTTTGTTGCTGCGTGACGTCTGTTAACGTTCGATTCGAAGGAAATCAGGAAGTGTTGACCGCCATTTTGTCACTGCGAGTAAATATATTGTCATTTCAAAGCGTTGGAACATGGAAAGGGGAGAAGGTAGAGATTGTTTTGCTGCATAGGTTCTCTCAGGGTGTGCAGTAAGGCCCTTAAACGCGAAAATATATATATATATTTTTTTTTTAAGTTGCGGGGTGCACGCACCCGGGCGCGTACACCTATTTACAAGAGTGTGAAAATGGAGATAAATCAGAAGTTTGAGTGCTTTGATATAAGGTGGCTCTGAAAAGAGCCCTTGTGTTAATTGAGTTTTTTCTGCATTTATAAGTAAGTACCGATGCAGAGTCTGATGTTGCAGAGGAAGATTCTGTTTCCCTCATCCGTGGAATGAACACCATCTGTCCTATAGATGTCTTGCATGTGGTAACGCAAGTTGTTGTGGTAAATAGAACCCATGCTATAATCTCTGAGGAAAGCAGAAACAGATTTATTAACATGTCTCCTTGCTTTCTCAATTTGTGCACAATGTTGATTGGACTAATTCCATTTCTGTCTTTGGCATATATTGGAATATACCAAGGCAGTTCTGGCTTCGTTATTACGAGCACTAGAAAACAAGACATTCTGGGCAATACCATCCTTGACGCAGCCTTTTATTCTACAAGATGGTGTCTTTCAAAAGCCAGGGGTATAGGAGTATGTAACAAGCGAGCCATTTAATTGAAAAAACTAAACGTGACAAACGGTTGCAGGATCAGTGAAGGTTGATTTTTTAATTGAAAGTATAACAGGTTACAATAAAATCATCAATACGCATACCATGGGCGAGTATCATGGGTAACATTATTTCGAAGCTTTATTAATACAATAATCAATAATGAAAAATCGACATCAATAGGGTTGTCCGTATTCCTAGTCAGTACCCTTCCCCGCCCGCAATGTGCATAAAGACCGCATACATCCCCCATAACGTCAAGGCTAAGTAACTAGAACGTCATAAGGAGTTGCAATTCGCTCCCATACTGGCGCCATTTTGGTCGAGGTCAGGCAGGACCAGAGTATAGTTCAATGTGTCCAATAAGTAGCGGCAGGACCAGAATCCCTTTCGGCAGTTCTGGCTTCGTCATTACGAGCACTAGAAAACAAGACATTCTGGGCAATACCACCCTTGACGCAGCCCTTTATGCTACAAGATGGTGTCTTCCAGTCAGAAAATTTTGTTGGCAGCATTTTGAAAGGAAAGATAAATGGCCGTTCTCCTAGTGAGTCTCACATTGTTACATTTATGAAGAAAAAGCCTGAAGAATGTACAAACTGAAAACCAGTTTTTGTCTGCATAGCTTCAGCAGCAACACTTGAGTCAGCTTTGTGTGAAGCCGCCATCTTGATGCAATCAATACCATCCCCCTGCACACATTCAGGGACCAGGCCGCATTGCGAGGGCACCGCAGGACGTGTCTTCAGGTCAAACGGATTGTGGGACAAGGTCCAGAAGACAAGAGTCACCAAAAGGCTAAAAGTCCCGCCGGACCCCGGGAGCCGGCCGCCTATGTCGGGGGCGATCTCAGATGGTGTCTTCCATTCAGAAAATATTGTTGGCAGCATTTTGAAAGGAAAGATAAACGGCCGTTCTCCTAGTGAGTCTCACATTGTTACATTTATGAAGAAAAAGCCTGAAGAATGTACAAACTGAAAAACAGTTTTTGTCTGCATAGCATCAGCAGCAACACTTGAGTCAGCTTTGTGTGAAGCCGCCATCTTGATCCAATCAATACCGTCCCCCTGCACACATTCAGGGAGCAGGCCGCATTGCGAGGGCACCGCAGGACGTGTCTTCAGGTCAAACGGATTGTGGGACAAGGTCCAGAAGACAAGAGTCACCAAAAGGCTAAAAGTCCCGCCGGACCCCGGGGGCCGGCCGCCTATGTCGGGGGCGATCTCAGATGGTGTCTTCCATTCAGAAAATATTGTTGGCAGCATTTTGAAAGGAAAGATAAACGGCCGTTCTCCTAGTGAGTCTCATATTGTTACATTTATGAAGAAAAAGCCTGAAGAATGTACAAACTGAAAACCAGTTTTTGTCTGCATAGCATCAGCAGCAACACTTGAGTCAGCTTTGTGTGAAGCCGCCATCTTGATCCAATCAATACCGTCCCCCTGCACACATTCAGGGACCAGGCCGCATTGCGAGGGCACCGCAGGACGTGTCTTCAGGTCAAACGGATTGTGGGACAAGGTCCAGAAGACAAGAGTCACCAAAAGGCTAAAAGTTCCGCCGGACCCCGGGAGCCGGCCGCTTATGTCGGGGGCGATCTCAGGCCACACCAGGGCAACAAGACTGAGATCAATTTGCTCATACTGATCCATAACGCCCCGGCCTCTCCATGTCGTAGGCCGCAAGAGTGGGCGAAACTCAGCTGGCCGAGCGAGACTTGGGGAGGGCGCAGGAGCCAAGCGCCCCATCCCAGTCCGCGCTACCACACCGTCCCTCGGGGGCCTCCGTTAAGCTGTTCAGGGAGGCATCGCAGGCAGCGGTTCTTTAGATCAGTGGCTCTCACCGGCAAGGCTCCCCTCCGTCAGCAGCGATCGTTGGCGCTGTGGTTGTGGCCGGAGGCTCCGCCTAGTCAACGCCCCGGCCTCTCCATGTCGTAGGTCGCAAGAGTGGGCGAAACTCAGCTGGCCGAGCGAGACTTGGGAGGGCGCAGGAGCCAAGCGACCCTTGTCAGTCCGCGCCACCACACCACACCGCCCCTCGTGGGCCTCCGTCTAGCGGCTCA
Organism: Lissotriton helveticus; assembly: GCF_964261635.1. Taxonomy (NCBI): domain Eukaryota; kingdom Metazoa; phylum Chordata; class Amphibia; order Caudata; family Salamandridae; genus Lissotriton; species Lissotriton helveticus. The sequence continues at coordinate 1,627,733,824 of NC_136063.1, read as the reverse complement.
TGGGGGCACCGCAGGCAGCGGTTCTTCAGATCAGTGGCTCTCACCGGCAAGGCTCCCCTCCGTCAGCAGCGATCGTTGGCGCTGTGGTTGCGGCCGGAGGTCCCGCCTAGTCAACGCCTCGGCCTCTCCATGTCGTAGGCCGCAAGAGTGATCGGAACTCAGCTGGCCAAGCGAGACTTGGGGACGGGGTAGGAGATAAGCGGCCCCTCCCAGTCTGCGCCACCACACCGCCCCTCGGGGGCCTTCATTAAGCGGTTCTGTGAGGCACCGCAGGCAGCGGTTCTTCAGATCACAACAGAGTCTCATGCTCGATCGATTGAGCTGGCCGAATCAGGCAACATGAAGGTGGGGAGGGGGGGCACCTCTTGCTCAACCACCACCTTAGGAGGTGTGGTTTAGTTCTAAACCAATGAAAAGTGTTACTTTTAGGTCACATGACCTAGCCTTACATCATTAGGAAACCAAAAGTGAAATGAACCAATGAAAAGTTTTATTAACAAGTCACATGACCTGTTATGCTTACGTTACGCGCTTCGCGCCGCGCCCCGGATCGCTTCCGGGAAGCTGCGCTTTGCGCACCGGATGCGCTAACGCGGCGCGTCATATGACGCATTACGCGATAACGCGATACTACAGTGTTTCTGGATGTTTCAGACTGAAGCTGGCGTCAGCATGAGAGCACCCCATGGCTACGTCGTGGCCATTCTGCGAGCAATCATGGCAGAAGCTGCCCACCGGAAGTCTGCGGGAGTCGGGGGGCCCCCGGTGACTCTTGTAGTATCTTCAAGGCTGAGGGGACGCTTTTGGGAATGGGGCCCATGCCGTAGCAGTCAAGCGTCCGAGTTCCAGGGTTGTCCAGAGCCATCCTTGCAGGCCAGGCCCAAGTCTGTGGAGCCGACCGCCATTTCCTGAGCTCCGTGGCAGCCGCCTGTCGCTGTACCGGAAGAGTGGGTGCAATTCAGCCGGATGGCGGGTGAGACGCTGTAATAGCAAGAGCAGGGGTAATTCAGCTGGCCGAGCGAGGCACTGTGCCGCAGGAGCGGGCGCAACTCATCTTGTCGAGTGAAGCGCTGTGGTACAGCTGAGAAACCTCCACTTGGGGAGGTGGGGGAGGCTCGTTCGCGCCGCCTCTCCCTTCCAGTGCACCCCACGCCGTCTCCTGGCGCAGGTATATGTGATGGTTGGACCAGGGCACCGCAGGACGTGTCTTCAGGTCAAACGGATTGTGGGACAAGGTCCAGAATGGAAGAGTCACCAAAAGGCTAAAAGTTCCGCCGGACCCTGGGAGCCGGCCGCCTATGTCGAGTGAAGTGCTGGGGTGCAGCTGAGAAACCTCCACCTGGGGAGGTGGGGGAGGCTCGTTCGCGCCGCCTCTCCCTTCCAGTGCACCCCACGCCGTCTCCTGGCGCAGGTATATGTGATGGTTGGACCAGGGCACCGCAGGACGTGTCTTTAGGGGTGTAGCTGAGAAACCTCCACCTGGGGAGGTGGGGGAGGCTCGTTCGCGCCGCCTCTCCCTTCCAGTGCACCCCACGCCGTCTCCTGGCGCAGGTATATGTGATGGTTGGACCAGGGCACCGCAGGACGTGTCTTCAGGTCAAACGGATTGTGGGACAAGGTCCAGAATGGAAGAGTCACCAAAAGGCTAAAAGTTCCGCCGGACCCTGGGAGCCGGCCGCCTATGTCGAGTGAAGTGCTGGGGTGCAGCTGAGAAACCTCCACCTGGGGAGGTGGGGGAGGCTCGTTCGCGCCGCCTCTCCCTTCCAGTGCACCCCACGCCGTCTCCTGGCGCAGGTATATGTGATGGTTGGACCAGGGCACCGCAGGACGTGTCTTTAGGGGTGTAGCTGAGAAACCTCCACCTGGGGAGGTGGGGGAGGCTCGTTTGCGCCACCTCTCCCTTCCAGTGCACCCCACGCCGTCTCCTGGCGCAGGTATATGTGATGGTTGGGCCAGGGCACCGCAGGACGTGTCTTTAGGTGAAACCCTCAACTATGGCACCCAACATCCAGGACTTATGACATTTATGGAAGGCAGTGACATCGAAGAATCTCAGGGACCAAGCATATGCATAGTCTTCCCCGGGGTATTTGCACAACGGTCCTCCACCCCTAGGCCGCCAGCTATGCTACCTTGACAGGAACAGTGTCATGCATTTGGATCGATGTTGCAGCAGGCTGCCATGTAAATAGTTAATTAATTAAACGTTTTACCCTGTTACTTTGTTGGTGTGTTGTATATATTTATAATATTTGCATAGGGTTTCTCGTTATTTTGGCAGGGGTGGGCGGCGGAGGAATTTCACTGAAAAAACCATGCATTTGGATTGATGTTGCAGCAGGCTGCCATGTAAATAGTTATTTAATTAAACGTTTTACCCTGTTACTTTGTTGGTGTGTTGTATATTTTTATAATATTTGCATAGGGTTTCTCGTTATTTTGGGCGGGGTGGGCGGCGGAGCAAATTCACTGAAAAAACTATAGGTTATAGACCATATATAGTTAAATATCTCAAGTCCATCTCTGCACTCGATGGAGATACAGGTCGTCGATCAAAAAATGTGCTGGCCACCTCTAATGGTAATAGCGTGGCCAGGGCATTTGTCAATCCCTCTGCAAATTGCACAGGGTGCTCTTGTTTGACATGCCGCACCATGGTATGTATGGAAAAGGAATATTTTTTTGTTGGATTTCCTCTTGAGAGAAACGAGTCACATATCGTGCAGGTTACTTTTGGTGCATTTACTTTCTTTTGATCTTCAGGATAAGTGAAAAATTGCCAGATGAAAGATTCTTTTTTTCTTCTTAAAGGTAGTCGATCATTTTGTTCAGATTCGGAAGATGAATGAGATACGGTAGCCATTTCACCAAAGTCTTCCGAAAAATGTAGGACGTTGTTCTCTCTTGAGAGTAGAAAAGATAGTGAGAGAAGTGGGTGGAGTGCTGCGTGTAAATTCCAGAATAGAAACTAGTAAGAACCAATTGGAAGTGTTGTTTTCATGTTGCAGCAGGCTGCCATGTAAATAGTTATTTAATAAAACGTTTTACCCTGTTACTTTGCTGGTGTGTTGTATTTATTTATAATATTTGTATAGGGTTTGTCGTTATTTTGGGCGGGGTGGGCGGCGGAGCCGAGCTACCTTGCAGCCATCATGGCGTCGAGCTCGGTTTCTCTCACTAGTTTCATATTTCTCATGAGGGGTTGTTCCTAATGTTTCTATTTTAGCGAGGTGAAAAAGAGATCCTATAAGTGGCCTACTAATTTTGCTAGATTCCTTTTGTTTTTTCTAACGATTTTTAAGTTAAAGTTTGCTAGCACGATACAGTGGCTAGTCCGCATTTTATATATGTCTTTTTTATTAGGGGTCTCCTCCGGTGGAGTCGGACGATCTACCTCTAATAACCGGTAAGTGTTCCTCTGAAGGAATGCGTCTTGAAAGTGGCTGACTGTAATGTATGATATTTCACTCAGTGACTTTCAGGCCCATGCTGTTTCAAAATTGTGCATGTGCTTGAAGCAGGCGTAGGTATTGACGTAGCATTGTGAATATAGTGCATTGGTGAGCCTTGCTGGAGCTGCATCACAGTTGCGATGCAACTCTAGCAATGTATTAGTTTTTGAGCACAGATGTGTTACGCATGTATGGTGTTTTTGTACCATGGTGCGCCACATTTCAAATGTGGCACACCATGGGTAACGGAGCACTACCATACTGTGGTGCACATTAACTGGTGCATATCTGGGTATGAAGTAGTTAACATGAATCTGCCCCATAGGTTACAAATCCGCGTTTAGTAGACTGTTTGGCCTTTGTAGTTTTATGTTTTTTCTGTTATTCTATGTAGGTATGTAATATTGCAAGATTTTTGTCACGAAAAAGAAGCCATGAGTATTGGGTTTGTGAAAGATTGCAAGATTTTTAAAATTAAAAAGGAAAAATCATGGCATTGTTTAATATAGTATTGTAAATACTTATCTTTAACAATGATGACAGAGTAAAAAAAGGTTAACCTGATGTTCGAAAGTTATTCACAGGCTTCTTTAGAGGAAGTATTCTATATGATTGTAGCGTGGGTGTTTCACTTTTTTATAGGTAATAGAATGCATTCTGCAAGCATGTAGTACTCCTCCTGCTACAGCATAAATTTTCTTCAGTGCTTATTTTCATTTCGTAAGTGGTATTGAGACCGACACAGAACTTCAATGGATCGGAGGGGCTGTTCCTGTGCATCTGGAGGACTGCCAAGCCGTTGCAGCAGTGGGAGTGAGGCCTCTCACGACAGAGAGCTTCAATGGATCGGAGGGGCAGTTCCTGTGCATCTGGAGGACTGCCAAGCCGTTGCAGCAGTGGGAGTGAGGCCTCTTACAGGGGCGTAGCGCAGCTCCTTTTGATGTTCACAATTGCAGATAACAGGGTAGAGATGTGAGAGAAGTGGGTGGAGTGCTTCGTGTAAATTGCAGAATAGAAACTACTAAGAACCAATTGGAAGTGTTGTTGTGAAGTCACATGACTTCACATGCGCGTCTCAGGACGTGTACGCGGTGATAGTATCTGGTCACGTACGCCATTTGGAAGTAGCGGTCTAATTCAGCGAAGTTTCAAAACGTGAAAAGGAGTAAATCCAAATATATCCGGATTTAATATATCTTCTGAGCTGGAATCAAGCATACAATTGTTAAAGTATAAAACCTTATATATTTTTTTTTTAAATATCAAGGTGTGTACATTCGGTCACACACGAAAGTTTAAAAAGACATTCGGCTCCATTTAATGAAAATTTTCATATTAATAAATAAGAAGCCTAGGTTTACTGTCTTTGACGTAGTATAAGTTCTTTGATGGGTCTATGAAGAAATTTAATAAGTTGCAATCGCGAAGTTTTCCCGAAATATATAGGCGGGTGCGCGCACACGGTCGCGCACGAACGAAAGCCAAAAAAGGGGAGATAAACCCCCTTTATAATATGCTCCTGGAGCTGTTTTTGGTACAATGAGTTAGTTCTGAAAAGAACTTTTTTTTTTTTTTAAAACAAGTGTTATGTTGTTTGATTTTGGACCAGGGCACCGCAGGACGTGTCTTTAGGTCAAACCCTCAAGTATGGCACCGAACATCCAGGACTTATGCCATTTGTGGAAGGTAGTGACATCTAAGAATCTCAGGGACCAAGCATATCCAGAGTCCTCCCCGGGGTATTTGCACAACGGTCCTCCACCCCTAGGCCGCCAGCTATGCTACCTTGACAGGAACAGTGTCATGCAGTTTTTGATTTTTTTAACTTGCAACAACATTTTCATGTGTGACACAGGATCAAAATGAAATGAAGAAATTTATCTTTTCTCGGGGCATTTATGACTCTCAATTTTTAGTTTAGTAAGAATGAGGCTCTGCTCTCCGTACAGAAGAATTTCTCCACACTCGTTGCATTTCATGTGCACCTTTGCAAGATATGGTCTCAAGTCCATCACAGCACTCGATGGAGATACAGGTCGTCCACCAGAAGATGTGCTGGCCACCTCTGATGGTAATAGCGTGGCCAGGGCTCTTGTCGATGCCTGTGCAAATTCCACAGGGTGCACTTGTTTGACATGCCGCACCATGGTATGTATGGAAAAGGAATATTTTTTTCTTGGATTTCCTCTCGAGAGAACCGAATTGCATATTGTGCAGGTAACTTTTGACGCATTCACTTTCTTTTGTTCTTCAGGATAAGTGAAAAATTGCCAAATAAAAGATTCCTTTTTTTCTTTTTAAAGGTAGTCGCTCATTTCCTTCAGATTCGGAAGATGAATGCGGGGCGGCAGCCATTTCAGCAAAGTCTTCCGAAGGGTGTTGAACGTTGTTCTCTTTTGAGAGTAGAAAAGATAGTGAGAGGAGTGGGTGGAGTCCTCCGTGTAAATTGCAGAATAGAAACTACTAAGAACCAATTGGAAGTGTTGTTTTCAAGTCACATGACTTCACATGCGCGTCTCAGGACGTGTACGCGGTGATAGTATCTGGTCACGTATGCCATTTGGAAGTAGCGGTCTAATTCAGCGAAGTTTCAAAACGTGAAAAGGAGTAAATCCAAATATATCCGGATTTAATATATCTTCTGAGCTGGAATCAAGCATACAATTGTTAAAGTATAAAACCTTTTATATATTTTTTTTTAAATATCAAGGTGTGTACATTCGGTCACACAAGAAAGTTTAAAAAGACATTCGGCTCCATTTAATGAAAATTTTCATAATAATAAAAAAGAAGCCTAGGTTTACTGTCTTTGACGTAGTATAAGTTCTTTGATGGGTCTATGAAGAAATTTAATAAGTTGCAATCGCGAAATTTTCCCGAAATATATAGGCGGGTGCGCGCACACGGTCGCGCACGAACGAAAGCCAAAAAAGGGGAGATAAACCCCCTTTATAATATGCTCCTGGAGCTGTTTTTGGTACAATGAGTTAGTTCTGAAAAGAACTTTTTTTTTTTTTTAAAACAAGTGTTATGTTGTTTGATTTTGGACCAGGGCACCGCAGGACGTGTCTTTAGGTCAAACCCTCAAGTATGGCACCGAACATCCAGGACTTATGCCATTTGTGGAAGGCAGTGACATCTAAGAATCTCAGGGACCAAGCATATCCAGAGTCCTCCCCGGGGTATTTGCACAACGGTCCTCCACCCCTAGGCCGCCAGCTATGCTACCTTGACAGGAACAGTGTCATGCAGTTTTTGATTTTTTTAACTTGCAACAACATTTTCATGTGTGACACAGGATCAAAATGAAATGAAGAAATTTATCTTTTCTCGGGGCATTTATGACTCTCAATTTTTAGTTTAGTAAGAATGAGGCTCTGCTCTCCGTACAGAAGAATTTCTCCACACTCGTTGCATTTCATGTGCACCTTTGCAAGATATGGTCTCAAGTCCATCACAGCACTCGATGGAGATACAGGTCGTCCACCAGAAGATGTGCTGGCCACCTCTGATGGTAATAGCGTGGCCAGGGCTCTTGTCGATGCCTGTGCAAATTCCACAGGGTGCACTTGTTTGACATGCCGCACCATGGTATGTATGGAAAAGGAATATTTTTTTCTTGGATTTCCTCTTGAGAGAACCGAATTGCATATCGTGCAGGTAACTTTTGACGCATTCACTTTCTTTTGTTCTTCAGGATAAGTGAAAAATTGCCAAATAAAAGATTCCTTTTTTCTTTTTAAAGGTAGTCGCTCATTTCCTTCAGATTCGGAAGATAAATGCGGGGCGGCAGCCATTTCGGCAAAGTCTTCCAAAGGGTGTTGAACGTTGTTCTCTTTTGAGAGTAGAAAAGATAGTGAGAGGAGTGGGTGGAGTCCTCCGTGTAAATTGCAGAATAGAAACTACTAAGAACCAATTGGAAGTGTTGTTTTCAAGTCACATGACTTCACATGCGCGTCTCAGGACGTGTACGCGGTGATAGTATCTGGTCACGTACGCCATTTGGAAGTAGCGGTCTAATTCAGCGAAGTTTCAAAACGTGAAAAGGAGTAAATCCAAACATATCCGGATTTAATATATCTTCTGAGCTCGATTCAAGCATACAATTGTTAAAGTATAAAACCTTTTATATTTTTTTTTAAAATACCAAGGTGTGTACATTCGGTCACACACGAAAGTTTAAAAAGACATTCGGCTCCATTTAATGAAAATGTTCATAATATTAAAAAAGAAGCCTAGGTTTAGTCTCTTTGACGTATTATAAGTTCTTTGATGGGTCTATGAAGAAATTCAATAAGTTCAGATTGCAAAGTTTTCATGAAATATATAGGCGGGTGCGCGCAGTCGGTCGCACACGAAAGCCTGGAAATGCGCTATCCATTTTATTGAGAACTGTTGCCGAGAGTGCGCACACCGGGTCATGTACAAAAGTTTAGAAAGGCTATTTTTATTTACAGGCACATTTTAATGCGTTGAAAAAAAGGCAAGGTACAGACTTTCTAATTCTGTATCGCTTTACAAGGAGTCTCTATGCAACTTGAACAGTGAAGAAAACAGCTTGTTTCTGAAAAAAATATTGCCAGAACTTTATTGACAAAAGTATAGGTTGTATACACGAGATATTTCTGAATTAGCATTTTAAAAACCTATGAAATTCACTGAAAAAACCATAGGTTTTACACACGTTATAGTTAGGAAGTAGCATTTACAAAACCTATGAAATTCACTGAAAAAACCATAGGTTTGACACCAGTTATAGTTAGCTGGAAATTTTACTGATATAAAACCAATGAAATTCCACGTTATAGTTAGTTGGATATATATATAGATATATATATATCTATATATATATATATATATATATATATCAACACAGGTTTCCACGAACAGCAAACGGACTCAACTCCAGCCGCAATACCGCCAAGAAACAGGAGACCCAGATTTCTCTGTGAGTGATTTTTATTCCGCAACACATATATATATATATATATATATCTATATATTTGTTTGAACCATCATCAGGACAGTGGCAGTGTCCTTATGTCCCCGAGTGCCCTGCAGCTACATCATATTGTCACCCTATCCAGCTTCGCCCGGACCAGAAAAGATGCATTCTGGGACTTGTGGTCTACTGCTACACGGTGGACCAGCTTCGCAAGGGCGCACCTACCCACTTGGAGCTCAGGTGTAAGGGTGTACCAATCAGCAGAGAGCAGGACTATTTTAAACGGGGAAGGGACACGCCTCCTGAAACACTCACCTGGCACTGAAGAAGGCAACCCCGCCGAAATGCATTTGCCTTGTGTTTGAATAAAGCTGCCTCCTTCCTGTTCCCCCGTTGTGGCTTCTACTCTTTTCCTGGAAGGAGTTTGTTTCTGCATATCTATATATATATATATCTATCTATCTATATATATATATATCTATATATATATATATATATATTCACTGAAAAAACCATAGGTTATAGACCATATATAGTTAGGAATTAGCATTTAAAAAACCTTATTTTACTCACACAAAACCATTGAAATTCCATATATAGTTAGTTGCACTAACTATATATCGCGCACCCGCAATCCACTGCTGATGATGTCACATATTACATCATTCATGACATGGTCAGTGACATCACTGATGACATCTCAAATGACATCACTGATGATATCTCATTTGACATCAATGGTCACATCAATGATGATATCATTAATGTGACAATACAATGCATCTCCTCACACTTTAATATAACCTCTGTTACAACCCAGTGTTAAATACAGAGTATAATTTTTGAAACCATTGACACACCAATACTAGTTACTACATACGCACTCACTGATTCCTACGTCTACACACACATTCACTCATTCACCCATACAATCATTCATACATACAATCACTCATCTTTACAACACTATCATATGCACTCATACACCTATACAGACACTCACACTCTGCCACTCATCCATGGAGTTACTCACACACCTAGTCAGTCCTGTAAAGAATCAATCACACTTCCATTTTCTAATCTACACAGTTAAACATAGAGTACCTTACATTTTCAAACATATACTAACACATACTTACTCTCTTATAGAATCACTGATACAAGTACACATTGATCTGCACAGAGTCACACACCTCCCAGCCAGCCATACACACACTCAGTCTCCCATACAAATACTTGTGCAACCAATCAATAACCCATATAGCTACTTATATAGCTACTGATCAACACATGCAGCAGCTTGCACAACAACAGACATACTGATGCACACTTTCAGACAGTTTGGTCACTAACCCGTGCATTTAGTAAGACGCATTTAATCACTCACTCATACAGTCAATCACGCACCTACTAAAACCTTCATTCAGACACTTATACATCCACTCATTCTTCAATATGTAAAACATATTTAAACTTTACAGAAACACATAATCACTGGATGTTGTCATCAGTGATGTCATTTGAGATGTCATCAGTGATGTCATCAGTGATGTCACTGACCATGTCATGAATGATGTAATATGTGACATCATCAGCAGTGGATTGCGGGTGCGCGATATATAGTTAGTGCAACTAACTATATATGGAATTTCAATGGTTTTGTGTGAGTAAAATAAGGTTTTTTAAATGCTAATTCCTAACTATATATGGTCTATAACCTATGGTTTTTTCAGTGAATTTTCAAGGTTTTGTAAATGCTAATTCCTAACTATATATAATCTATAACCTATGGTTTTTTCAGTGAATTTCAATGGTTTTTTAATAGCAAATATCTGTAGCTGTAAAATGTATTCTTCTTTAAATCCCAAAATATATTTTCTATGTTTATTAATAACTTTTTATTTTTTTATTTTTTTTTCTTCGTTCCCACTTCGCGAATCGGGAAGCTTCCCGTTAGCTGACCTTGATGCCGCGAAATAGACCGCGAGCCAGTAAACGTTTCTTTACCGCAACTGCCGCGTTAGAAAACAACATCGTGACGCCTCCCGTCCGCATGACGTTTCGCGTTGTCGCGTGATACGTCATATGACGTACTACGTTAGCGAACTGGTACGCTTACCGAGTCGCAAAGCAAAGGTTTCTGGAAGCAAACCGGAAGGCCCTGCAAAGCGTGTAACATAAACACAGCAGGTCATGTGACTTGGTAATAACACTTTTCATTGGTTCATTTCACTTTTGGTTTCCTAATGATGTAAGACTAGGTCATATAATCTAAAATGAACACTTTTCATTGGTTGAGAACTATTGTTTTTCCCAAATGATGAAAATCCCTCTTTCTTTCCTCACTCTGACTTTCATCATTGTGAGAGAAATACCCTTTGTTACCAGTGAGCAATGGCTTCTTTAGTAGCTTCAGCTGGTGCTTCCCCACCACCTCCACCACATCCAAGGAAGAGTGGACCGATGTGTGAATGTCTTCACTGTATGCAACAACTTTGACACTTACAGAAGCCTCACCTTCTCCATGCCTCCTACACAGTTCTACATGTACATCATAAATGCAAACAGAACAGAATTAATTATACATGTTAAATGGTTTATTTTTGCTGTTCTCAGAATGTATCAAATTTCACTAAAAACAGTGACTTGAAGGTATTCATCATATAACAGCGGGGAAAAAAAACACAATCAAAATGATTGTGTTTAAAAAACCCATACAACATAACAAATCAGAATTCAGAACTCCTTAAAGTTAACTTACTTTCCATGACGGCCAAGGATGTCCTATGAACAGCTTACACTCTGTTGTGCTGTTATTACTTTCAACCCGCCACTTTCTGAAAGAAAACCTCCATCGTTTTCAAAAACATGTTACATACAATAAATGACTTCTTGCTCTCTACCACAAGTTTCCACAAGGCCAAATCTTGTCAAAGCCATTTATAACTCTTGGATTTCATTTAAGCCAATCTTTCAGAATTAAAATGTTGAAGATCATTTACACAATCCTGGACTAGTAATATCTTCCCCTTCTTGCTCAATCATGTTCTACATTTCCTATCACACTGATACTGCTTACTATGAAGCAGACTTACACTACCTTTATGACTAGTACAATTATTTAATTCTCTACATCACTTTTAATCACAAAGCAATGTAAAACAGTAGACAGCATTGCAGACTTACATTCCCTCTACTCCATGTTTTGATTGGCTGCTTCAATTAGCTTATAAAAAGAAATAGTTTTTCTGAACTCATTCAAAGTGCACGTATTTCTCAATGACGTCCAGTGTTATGGTAAAAAGTTATGTCTCTGTACTACACTTATCCTCAAGGCCAAATAGTGTAGGAGCCATGAGAACTTCTTGAAATTCCTCAGAGCACATCCCGAGATTCTTTCCCTAAAATTTTGGTTTTAAAAACACCAGGTAAGAGTTTTTAAGGTCATATGGCAATTTTTTTTTGAAAATTAAAACAGAATCATTGCAGAATGACCAGCCATTTCTACACTTTAAATAAGCTGTATAATGTCCTGATGTTATTGAAGGACCATCATGATATATAATTGCTACAGTTACAAAAGTCCTTCCTGATATTGACAACTGTGAAGCCACAAAATTTTTTATTAAAGTTGTCAATTTTGTTCCATCAGGCCTACATCGTTGGAACATTAAAATGACATACTGGCCATATGTTCGTATAAATAATGTGGACATCATTTCAGATTTACATTGCCTACACTCCATATTGTGATCAGCTGCTTTTACTAGCTTATTAAAAGAGACTGATTTACTGTCTGGCAAAGTTAAATATATAAATCTTTCTGAGTCTACACTAGTAGTACTTGATACCCTACAGTTCTCGCAGTCATGCTGCCATTGATAAGAAAGCCCAAACAGGTGATCTACATCTACACCTTCATCATGCAATACATCAAGCATATACATTAAAAACTCCTGACAATCTTGCTGACTATTTTGAGAGAATTGTGTTTGGCCTGAACATCTGTCTAACAGATTTCGAATTTCAGACACACTTTCTATGTTTGTTCTATCAGTGCTACATTTCTCTAACACAGAATTTAACAAACTGCAAAATCTTTGATCAGAATTGACCACAATCTCTTCTTTTACATTTTCTAGAGAAAACAAAACATTAACCACTACATTAGCATAGCAGTTGACACCAGAACTGTTTTCAAATTGAAAACCAACAACATCTTCAACAGAATCCTTTTTGTTTCTGCTTATAATTTCAGGTTCATCGACTTTTCGTCTTTTTGCTACAACCTCCCCAGTATTGGTCACATTTCTTCGTTTCCGGCCTACCACACGTTTCTCAAACAAAGGATACTGAGGCAAATGTGGCGCATACTCTCTTCTCAACCTATTGTATTCCTTAACACAATCTAGATCCGCACAAATGTTTGTGACATCACACTCAATCAAGTACAATCCCGATAAAGTCCTAACTCGTGACAATGCCACATATGCCATACCCTCCTTGAACACAGAACTGCCAATATTCACCAATGCACAGTCTACACTTAAACCTTGCGATTTATGGATTGTCACCGCATATGCCAAGCAAACAGGAAACTGCTTACGACGAACATATAAGTCTTTTACAAGCAAAAATCTAGCAGAACAACAAGCAATTAGCTGTACTTCCTCAATGCCATCAAATTTAATTTTTAAAAATTCAATTCCATCTCTATTTCTGTATTTCACAAAATCAACAACATTACCCATTGATCCATTTACCAGACCTCTTTCAACATGTAAATTCCTTCTTAAAATTATACGGCAGTTCAAGCACACATTCAGAGTCTTTTCAAAACCCGCAGTTTTAGATATACTCTTCTCTAATGAATCCAATTTTGTTTTCAGATTCTCAGACAAAATAATTGTTGATCCCATATGCTCTACTCTGTCAATAGCTTCCAATTTCACAATCTCTTGCTTTTCTAAATGCAACATTTTGTTGTTGAATTTGGCACATTCTGCAAGAGTTGGCATCAAACATATTCCAGATTTTTTCTCAGTAACTTTCTGAAAAATATTCTCAGGCACAACATCTTCGTCTGGATATAAATTTGTCAGTAATCGTGCATGTAAAGCTTCTTTCCCATGCTCGGTCACTTTTCCAATTCTAACATCTTGTAGAATAGTCTTGTAAACTTCATCCTTTGCCTGACGCATATTTTCATGCAGTTCAGCATAATTGAAGTTTAACCATATATTGACGTTGCCAATACTCCCTAAGCACTTCCTGGTATCTTCATGCGTGAGCATTTTGAACACAGGTTGCCCTTTCACTGGTGTCAGCTGCAGAAGATCTCCGAAAACAATGATGTGTTTGCCACCAAATAACACATCATACTCTGTTTTGAGAACTTCTTGCATTCTCAAATGCACAAAGGCAAGCATGACATTGGAAACCATGCTTACTTCGTCAATGATAAGAAGTTTCATTTTCCTCAAGACTCTTGAAACTTCAAAACAAGCATCTCCAGATAGCTTGTGATATTCTAATTTGTTGTCATGCTCCACTGGCAGCATCAGTAAACGATGTAAAGTAATCCCTTTAATGTTATGTGCTGCCAGTCCAGTTGGAGCGGTGACAACACAAGACAGCGATGACTCTGTCCTTTCCTGTAAATAACATGAAATTGCTTTAATAAGGAAACTTTTTCCAGTTCCCGGTTCTCCACTCACGTACAGTCGGACAGGCTTCAACGACGTACATGAGCACTCTTTCTTGTCATGACTTAATCCATGATCAATTTGCATGGTAAGTTCGTCATATATTTTCCTCTGCTCAACGTTGAGTTGTCTTTCCAACTTTTCTAAGTTAACCGCATCCTCCTGAGCATGTGCCATGGCTCTTTCCACTTCATTCATTGCAGTGGCAGCTTCATTTTCGATAAGAGGTCCTCCTAGTGGATCCTGACTCAATGAAGCAGAACTCTGACTGTCCTGAGAACTGTCTCTGGCAATCTCGGCTGCAATCGTTGCTTCCTGCTCAATTTCCACATTCAACATTTCTACATATTTGGGAAAAGCAGGACATTCTATGGTCTCCTTGGCAGCATTGAATGAGTCTTCGTAACAAAGGAAATCTCCAAGCAGTTCCTCTTCTGCACGCCAAGGCTTAAAAAGTTGCAAAAGTGCTAAATAGAAAAACTCCTTTTTTTCAGGAGATTCGCCACTCAGTTTTCGATGGTTTATCAAGTGGCATTTTCTTTGCTTGACCAGACATCCCTCACTTCCTATTACAGCATACACTCCTTTCTCAGTATCTTCTTTGATGTTCCTCTTGAATATGTAATTTTGCAGAACCTCATACAGACAAACATTCTCGAGGTGACTGCTTCGATTTGGATAATATGTATCCAACATGTTGCTCTTCAAAATGTCGGTACTGTTTGGCTCCTTTTCCGCCAAATACTCAATTTCCCGCACAGGTTTCAGAACTCGATTACGCGTTGCAGCAAGACCAACACTCGCCCAAACGATACTCCTGGACTTGGCATAGAGACTTGCTGAAGACAACCGGTCAGAACATTCGTAAGCTCCGATTTCTCGATGCGACAACATCTTCAGACTGAAACTGTACAACTTCTTGCTGAGGCTCTTTTCATGGGAAATGTCCTCCCACATATCCTTCAATTCTGTCTTCTCTTTTTTGGTGATGTAAGATGTCACATACCGAGCCACAGCCATACAGTTATCAGCCACAAACTGTATATCCATGTTAGCATTCCACATGGACAAAATCACCGGGTTGTAGTCGTTGATGTACTTAGACTCTTCGTTCCTCTTCAAATTGTATGTGTTTTTAGGTGATTTCTTCATCACATTATGTCGCAGCGAAGACATCAAACTGTTCACTCTTCCTTTAGAAATCACCAATCGTGGAAAGCCGAAACGACATTTGGTGTAGAACTTGTCTTTGTTCCGGAATTTACGACGACAGTACTTTCCACATCGATGGCTTTGGAAACGTAGAACTTTTTCTCTTAGGCTTTTTTTCTCCTTTGCGTTTGGAACAGCACACGTAGAATACTGTTCTATGAAACTCATCACTGAGTCGTCTGCATCCGTTCCAAATTTAGGTGCATCCTTGATCCACAGCAAGATATGTATATGAGGAGCACCTCTTGCTTGGTACTCCTTCCTCCAGAAGAAATCCAACACCTCTCCAAGAGGTGGATTCTTCTTATTCATGATGAAAGACATCATACCTTCAAATCTATGATTGAAGTACCTACATACATTGACTGGATCCAAAGAGCACAGTTCTCCGGGTGTCTTGAATTCGATGTTTTCTACGTTAGCATTTGCCTCTCGTAGAAATTCAAGTAAGTCTTCCCAGCCATACTCAGCACAGCTCAAAGTGAGGAACCATGTGGGAGTTCCTAAGTTCCTCAGCATACATTTTAAATCACCATGACGACGGTACCAGTACTCATTAGTACCACGCTGACACGCCATGAGATTAATCAGGTGAGAATCCAAAATACTGTCTTGGACATTGACTTTATCCATAAAGTCACTTGCCAAGATGTTTTGCATGTGTATACCACTTTTCAAGATGTGGTTCACTGCATATGACAGTCCAGACAGATCGCTTTCAAACAGGAGATGAAACAAATAAGGAATGCATTGTCGAAACCTAGGATCTCCTGCATACAATCGCAAAGTCCGGTATTCAGAAGCAGGAATTTGATGAGGTCGCTCATCATATCTTCCTCCCTGACCTGTTGGAAAAAGCTGTGGGAAACACCGAGCTTCCAAACTTTCCTCCCAAACACTAATGGGACTCCCTTTCGCTTGTTTCATTTGAAACAACTCAATAGCATTCCCCATGACTTCCTTGGAATGCAAAGGATGAACACTATAATGTTCATATATTTCTTCACTAGTACAGGGTTCTACTTTCTCAATTTGACCAGCACACAAATCGCTATCCTCTTCCTCACTTACTTCCTCTTCTGCAACATATACATTTTTATAGTATTTATTATTTTTTTTCAAATACAATGTTGCCCTTTTGACTTTCCTAACATCTACTAAATCTTGCCATATTTTCTTATTCTTTGTCGGAACCCCATTAACTAAGATAACAAGAGGTTCCTCTTCCACTTTTTCTACTCCAATTGTGTTAATGTTTTTCTTCAAATCTAGAGGCAAATAAACAACTCTTCCCTTTAATCCTCTCTGTAAATCTGATGGAGGCAATTTCCCTGTCTTTGGCTCCATTCTTACAATAGCCTGAAAGGGATGGATACTTTGAATCAAAATAGATTCATAAGTATTTAAATCCTTCAATTCAGAAGGAATCTCAACCAATTCCAGATTATTATGAACTGCTCTAGCAGGCATCTGGTTTTGATTTAATTTGTTACAACAATAAGTACACACACGTTGATCCAATCCCAAATCAAAACAATTTTCTACCATCAAGTATGTTGTAAAATCCTTCCATTCACTATTATTTTCCCTTTCACTTTTTCCATATAAATCCACTAACTTAGTCTGATTCTTATAATAAGTGCGTCGACAACACACACAAGTGAAATTTGGCCTCTCACTTGATTTCACCTCAAACGTCGCAATTTCCCTCTGGAAATTATCTGTACTGGAAACCTGTACACTATCTTCCACATTACTCTCTTCTTCTTGGTCAATTTCAACATTCTCCTCTTTACTTCCAAAGTAACAAAACTCAATTTCTTCACATATATTCTTCACATCTATTTCAGAACCATGCAAAAGAGCAGCGCATAATTGTTTAAGCATAATTGCTGGACTCTTAGCATAATACAACATTCTAACTAATTTCCTCACTTTATTATGATGCACTGCTAGCATCCTGAAATGATGAAAAACACTCTGGCATACTCTCCTGGAAAGACAAGCCAGTGAATGACCATGCAAACCTATCACTTCTCTCACTCTGCAAGGATCTAATTCTTGCAACAACTTCATTTTCTGCTTCAAACTTTTCTTATTAAATGACCGTATAAAATCACAAAGCAAATTGATGGAATCCTGTCGTACACTGCAAATACTACTACACTTCCAGGTGTACACAGGACCCTTAGGACGTCTCCCTAAAACCTCATTACCTAACACCTCTTCTATCTCTGTTCTCACAACTTTTTCTTTTTCAACTGGACAACCATCTTTCACTTCATAAGCTCGACCACTGGTGTCAACTGCATGCACCAAATCATTATCCTGGAAATAACTCTCCTCATTAAAAAATGCCTCAGAGCTTGAACTATGCATCCATTCTCCAGAAAAAACTTCACAAAAATTACTACGATTAACTATTCTCTTCCATCTACTATTTCTTTTGAAATCATAAATTACCTTGTTTAGCTTCCTAATTCTATTGATTGTCAAAATAAATAACTTACGTTTAATTTCAAATGCCTGATCAATAACTTTCTCAACTATTTTTTTTCTCTTATAAAAAACCACTTTCTGTTGACCTTTCTTAATATTTTTTAACAAATTCCCAATTATCCTGTTGCGGAACATTCGTTTACGAATATCCCTAAACTGTTGTTTCCTTCTACTTTCATGCATAGAGTTATCTCTTACTCTAGCAGTAACATTTCTCATTGGCCTTTCCTTACCATTTGAATTGTTTCTCCTTTTCTGGACTGAAACATTTTCTGTAGTAATATTTTTTTTACTACACATATTTCTTATGACTGTTTTTGGACTCTTACCCGGTGCTTTCTTGGTGACTTGACAAATCTTTTTGTTAGAGGACTGCTGCATTATTCCATGGTCCTGCTGTCTTTGACGTTTTGCAGCCTTTCTCACTCTTTCTTTGCTAGGCATCCTAAAATCTTGAAATAATCTGCAGTTGAATCTGTGGTAAAATATAATAAAAAATGTTATTAACCACTATTACCCAACAGTAAATTAATAACAGTCATCAAAAACTTAACACACTACTTAAGTATATAATATACTGAAGCCTATCTCCAATTTTTCACTGAACAGGACTCATCTCTTCTTAACCTTGGATAAACCTCACCTACTCTGTGTCCCCTGCACATAATTAAATGTAAAGGGGCAGATTTATATTAACTAGCACATCCCCAGGGATGCACCAGTTAACGTGCACCGCTGCTCTGCCACCCACGGTGTGCCGCATTTACAATCAGATAGGACAAAGCTACATCAAAACCCTGCGCCTGCTTGAAGCAGGCATAGATCTTGACGCAGGTAGGCTGAAAGCTAAAGCAACAACTAAGTGTCGTGCGCAGAAGTTACAAAAAAGGAAAAATGGCGTTTAAACCAGTAATGAGACCATGCTAACGTAACACAGAGTAAAAATATCCAGGATCTACATCAGTTTGGGGTTCACGAACCTGGCAGGTACAAGGCACTGAGGCTTTCCACCGTGCATGTCTCATCCCAAATCATATGTTGTTTGTGAATGAAACAATTTCCCAGACCAAATGCTTTGGATTGGCTACTTCTAAAAAATTAAACACCCCTACTATCCCGGAGTTAGAGGAATATGATGGTTGGAGTAATTTTACTCGTTGTCCATTAAAGATTTACAGGCCCTACTCCGTAATTCTTCCTTTAACATTTCCAGTATAAATCCAAAAGGTTGACTGCTTTGGCAACGTGCCTTATCCACGGTTTAATAACGCTGCCTTTTGCTTTATATAAGTTTTCAAATTGTATGAAATATATACCAATAGGTCGTTATTAACCTTTAGGTAGTGGTTTTCTTCATGAGGTCTGGTCGCTTCCATACACATACAGATTTTCAAAGATGATCAAGAACTTTATCTGAATGGAGAGGAATGCACTGAGACGCCAGATCATTCACTAATGTGTAGGCACATACAGTTACACGGTTCATGCAACAAACACCGACCAAATATGGCTTGCGTGTTGCAAGGCACACCAGTTCCTGCTATCATCCCCACGTTCAAGTTCTTGGAAAATGGTAGTTATTTGATGCTCAATAATGAAGATTGTTCTGGGTTATTTAAAAGTATTCATTTTATCGTAACAGTAAATGAACGGGTTATTTGCTGCAGAAATGTTCTATTTCCTCCCACACATGAACATAGGGAGTTTTCAATCTGGCCACAAATACCAACCTTGGGAGCACATTTCAACGGCATGGCAAGAATAAGAGCTCTTTTGTCTCAGAGAGAGGTGGCCTTGAGTTCGGCCCGTGAAACTTTCGTGCTTCACATAGCGAACACCCGTACAGAGGTGCAGACCCTTTTAAATACAGATTCGCCTTTCCATTTCAGCAAGATGGTTCGGACTATCTCTAACGCGTCCTCCACAAAGGGCCTGGCGCACTTTTTTAAAGTTGTTACCAGTGGTCTCGTGACTTCATTTGAGAAAATCTTTGGAGTCATCCCTGCTTTCTTTCATTCTATTTTTTCCACTCTGCTTCGTGGATTCCCATTTTTACTTGCATTACCAGCGGACGCTCTTGTGCTTTTTTACATTTTTAAATATGGATGTCCCTCCTGTGCAAGCTCCCGCCCTGCAGCTGCTGACACTGTTCCGCAATCGCATGCTAGAATATTATGGCACAATGCCGTTGGCGATATTAAGCACGGCATATGGATTATCTTTTCGATTCTCCTACTTCACCTGTGTCCAGCCTGTATTTCACTGCCTGACCTGTGATTTCGATTGGGCCATTGATTTGTGTCTCTGCGGACCGGTTTCTCCTGACGTCGACTTTAATCAGCTGATGACTCCTATCATTACTCACGAGTTGGTTTGTCCTGGCGAAAGAATTATGGCTGTGGCATTGATGCATGGACTAATTGGTCCCTGGAATTTACTGGCGGCAACACAGTCTTTCTTGGAACAGAGCTTTCTTGAAAACCCACCGAGCTGTCCTCTGATGTTGATAGAGGATCCGGTGCTGGGAGAGCACTTATGTTCTTTTCCGCTTTTAAATTGGATGGCTGAACTCTTTTCGGATGAAGACGGTGACTTCCTATTGGAGGCTGTTGCAGCTTATTTTGCATACACAGTTATGTCATAGACCTTTTTCATGTTTGATATGCTGAGTACTAGCATTTCATTGACAATTCATTGACTTATTTGTCAAGTTTTTATTATTTAGCTTGCCTATTGGCTTAAGACTCGATAAAGTACTTGGCTGTTTTATTTTTCTTTAGCATTAAATTTTCCTAGTTTTTAATGTTTTACCTTGCGGACCGTCCACATATAAAGTTGCAATCTGCTCTCATGAGATGGCACTTCTATTATCTTATTCAGTTCGTTTCCGGATCATGGGGAGGTGTCATCTAGGTCCTGGATATCTTTACACCGTGTTAAGTTAGCATGGACTCATTACCGGTTTAAACGCCATTTTTTCCTTTTTTGCAACTTCTGCACACGACACTTAGTTGTTGCTTTAGCTTTCAACCTAATAGTTCATCGTGATTTACATAAGAATAATATGTTATTGCTCTACTATCTGCTTTACTTCTTAAACTATATCTGTACAGCGAGTGCTGAAGTTTCAAGAACAACACGATACAGAATTGTTATGAGGTCTGATCTCCACGACTTCATACTCATAACATAAGTGCAGCTTCTCCCAATTCTGGGCATGAGGCGGGTTTTATATTGCTTTGCCGAACACACATACACAACACTTGATGCGGTTCACATGAAGAGAGAGCTGGTGTACGCTGATGTGATTCCTTCAAATCTAAGACACTAAAGTATCGGCACGCCCTAAACCAACACAAAGAGACCTTCTTAGCAAATAATATATTATGTGTATTAGGGAGGGTGAGATATAAGCAGCCGCGGGCCGTGGAGGGAGTTACGGTGGGGCAGGGAGGCGGGGAGGGGGAGGGGCAGGGTGGAGCCCTCTCCACCCTGCCCCTCCCCCTCCCCACCTCCCTGCCCCACCGTAACTCCCTCCACGGCCCGCGGCTGCTTATAAGTGTTGCTAACTCTTATTCATTTACAGCATGTTAACATACTGTCACCATTCGCTTTTTATGTACTACTGACTATGCTGGTAATTTTGCTACTGATAATATGTGTACTTGTATAATCTAAGATACTACGCCTGAGAAGACGGCATTAGTAAATAAACATTTCAAATACACATGTGTTCTTCTTAACTCCATGTTGTGGTTTCTAAGAAATATATAACGACCGACTGTTCATGAGTTCCACGTATCCTGAGGTACTATAAGTTCATATTCTGGATTGTCTAAACATTGAGAGTTTGTTATATCCAATGTGACACTGTACCTAGCTTGCTAAGGGGTTTTGATTACTAAGGTGAGTTTTGGGACACCCTAATTCGCCGAGGTTCCAATCCTCTGTCCACAGTTCTGTGTGAGAACAGAAACCCTGCGACAGGGGCACCCCTCAGCCTTACTGGAGCTTCATCACACTTGCGATACAACTCCAGCAATGCGCCAACTTTACGGCACAAATACGTCACGCATCTGTGCTGTTTTTGCCCCATGATGCGCCGCATTGTAAATGCAGCACACCATAGGTGACGGAACAGCGGCACAGAATGACTAACACATCCCTGGTGATGCGCCAGTCATCATAAATCTATCCCTATGCTTCTTATCTTGTTAGAGATGAACCGCCATATGTATCATCAAAGTTTTTTGCATTTCCTAAATAGCGAACTTTAAGGAATAAATAGCGATTCTTTACCATTCCTAGTTTGCGATGACCTATTTGCTAATTACGAATTACCCATTCATTTCCATGCAGCAGGAGGCCCATAGGAATGAAGGTGCAATTTGCGATTAGCAATTACCTCATCGCAAATTACGAATTTTTCCGACGGTGCAGGGGTGTCTCAAGAACACCCTGCTGCACCCCTGAAAAAGAAATTTGGGGTCATATGGCGCACATAAATTTTGAAAACATTCCTTTACCTCAAAAACGATTTTCAACTCATAATTTGAAAACACTGCACATGGGGAAATGACTTAAAATGTCCTTAAGACACATAAAAGCATTTTTTGATTGCCTTTGCAGCATGTTTCAGTCACCTTTAACATGCCTATGTAACGGAAACATTCAAAATCTAAATTTGCCATGCACAGGTGGGAGCATATTTACAAGCAATTTGCTCCACAGACAAACTTCTTACATTGAAATGGGAAAAATAACATCAGAGACTCTCAATTACCTTATAAAGAAGCAGACACCATTATGTCCTTCTCATCAATATTAAAACCATTGCTTTTTCTCAAAAACGATTTACAAGTCATAATTTGAAAACACTCCACAGCTCCTATGCACATAAAAGCCCTGTCAGTACTAATACTTCACAGTTTCTCCAATTACAATTTCTCAAAGAAACAAAATCTATTTGTGAAACACTTGAGACAAAGCAACATTTGAAAAACACAACTTTCTTCATAATTTTCTCCTTAAAGCACACTATTTTCTATCTAAATTAAAGAAATCTTTTCTCACCTTAGCAAATACTTTGAGTTTCAAAACAGTCTCAGAAACACACCAATTTGTCTTCAGCAGAGCAAAAGGTATGCACTCCAGAGTCTGCAGCTATCAAAAGCACAGAAATGCTGTAATTCCTCACACATATCTCTCATGTCACCCAATCAAAACTCTTCCCTCACTTTTTTTCAAAGCAAAACCCTTCCCCCCTCTGCCCCCTCTCTGCTTTTTCTGCATAGCAACCACCTCTTGCAAGACCTCTCACACAACAATGTTGCAATTGAACTCTGAACTCTCAGTGCACCTGCATATCCAGAGCATTCTTTCATTTAATGATTTTTTCTTCGCCACTCAAAATACATCTTTCAACGAACTCATCCATGCACACTAACTTTCTGTTTTCAGCAATCAAAATCCACCAATCACTCTTACTGCTTCATTAACACAGAAACTCCTCAGTTTTTTTCATTTTACACTCTCATTTTTTCAACTGCCATTTCATTGCCACACTTCATCTGACTGCAGCAGAACCTTCTCTCACCATGTTTTCTGTCTGGATTGTTGGACATAGTTACATCTATTGGGCTCAAAGGTACGCTGAAAACAGGAATTTACCTAACCTCAATTTACAAGATGTGGAAATTAAGTGGTTTGGCCACAGAGGATTAAAATGTCACCAATTGATACCATTGGTGAAAACCTTTATGCATTTGCCAAAACCTGACCTGTTAATTGTGCACTGTGGAGGTAATGATTTGGGCACTTTGACTGGGGTAGGTCTGGAAATGCTTTTAAAGGACACCTTTGAGCAATTGATGGCACTTTTTCCTCAGACTGCCTTGGTATATTCAAATATATGCCAAAGACAGAAATGGAGGTGGTCGAACCAATTTTGTCCACAAATTGAGAAATCGAGGAAGCATGTAAACAAATCTGTTTCAGCTTACATGAGAGACCATGGAATGGGCTCCCTGTACAACAATAACTTGCGTTACTACATGCAAGATATCTACAGAGGAGATGGAGTTCACTTCTCAGATGAGGGCAACAGAGTTTTCACTCTGAATTTAAGACTGTGCATTGGTACCTACTTATAAGTACCTAAATGTACCATAAACCCAAAAGCTCTTCTCAGAGCTACCCTACATCTGATCACTCACAATTATTATTTTACTCTAACTTTTTTCACTAATTTTCAAGAAAGTACGCTCCCCAGAACGCTTCCCGGTTCGCGAACCGGGCGCACTCCACGCAAAAAAACTAAAAAAACTGTATATTTTTTTTTTGCCCTGCGAGACCCTTTCAAAGCCTCCACATCAAACCTAGGGGGTCAGGGACGATCTACTATGCCCCCTTATGGTCATTTGCCCCTTCGCTTTGGCCTCCTCTTGTCTCTCGATCCTACCGAGAGACAAGATGGCGGCCGCTACGGACTGTTTGGAATGTTTACAGACGCCGAAAAACCAATCAGCTTCGCAAACCTCCGTAACGCGAAAAGTACGCGAAGCGGAGCGCTGTTACAGATATATATCTTTTTTTGAACGTTAATTTCTCAAAATCCACTGGAGCACATATATTGAGACCTAGCAAAGGCACATCGGGCTACCAGTCCCTACAATTTTGCCAAGTTTCGTGCAAATCCATTCAGCCGTTCGATTATTATTATTTATTTATTTTTTGCCCCGCGGGGCCCTTTTAAAACCTCCACATCAAACCTAGGGGGTCAGCGACAATGTACTATGCCCCCTTATGGTCATTTGCCCCTTCGCTTTGGCCTCCTCTTGTCTCTCGATCCTACCGAGAGACAAGATGGCGGCCGCTACGGACTGTTTGGAATGTTGACAGACGCCGGAGAACCAATCAGCTTCGCTTCACAAAGCTCCGTTGCGCGAAAAGTACGCGTCCTGGAGCGCTGCCCGGTCCGCTGTTACAGATATATATCTTTTTTTAAACGTTAATTTCTCAAAATCCACTGGAGCACATATATTGAGACCTACAAAAGGCACATCGGGCTACCAGTCCCTACAATTTTGCCAAGTTTCGTGCAAATCCATTCAGCCGTTCGGGCTAAAAGTGAGGCCAACCGCCCTATGGAAATTAACATGGGAAAAACGCGTTTTGGGACCCCCCTTTTTTCTCGGCCCCCCCTTGACGAACCCCCCCAAAATTTTCAGGGGCTGCTCAGAAACAAAATGTGCCATTTTCCTGAAAATTTCAGCCCATTCCGTCCACAAACGCCAAAGTTATTAGACATAGAATTATCAAAAATCCCATAGAGAAAAAATCCTAACTATATATACCTACTGGCGACCGCCAGTAGGTAATATAGATATATATATATATATATGTATATATATATATGTGTATATACATCCTCTAGGACTCCGCCTGTTACAGATTTGCAGCACTCACGGGGTGGTTTTTCAAAAAGGATTTATTAAAAAACCTTTAGATGTGCTAAAGGTTTTTTAATAAATCGTTTTTGAAAAACCACCCCCGTGAGTGCTGCAAATCTGTAACAGGCGGAGTCCTGGAGGATGTTTGGAGCTGAATATATGTGACGGGTACACCCCTGTTAAGCAGGCACCCACTTGGGAGTGCGGCAGGCTGGTGTTGTTGGAGCTGTGGGGGATATATATATATATATATATATATATTACCTACTGGCGGTCGCCAGTAGGTAGTTATAGTTAGGATTGTTTTCCATAGGGAAATCGCAACATTCTATTGGGAATAACTTTGGCGCCGGTTGAGGAATCTGCCTGAAATTTTCCTCGAATTTGCCTCGCGGCTCTCCGCTCCTTCCCTGAAAGTTTGGGGGGCATTCGTCAAGTGGGGGCCGAGATAAAAGGGGGGTCCCAAAACATGTTTTCCCCATGTTAATTTCCATAGGGCGGTTGGACTCACTTTTAGCCCGAACGGCTGAATGGTTTTCCACCAAACTTGGCAAAATTGTAGGGACTGGTAGCCCGATGTGCCTTTGCTATGTCTCAAGATATGTTCTCCAGTGGATGTTGAGTAATTTAGGTTCTAACAAATACATATATCTATAAGCGCGCCCCGGTACGCGCACCGGGGAGCGCTCCGGGCGCGCCACGCGACTTGCGCACGGAAAGCTGATTGGCTCTCGTGTGTCTGTAAACATTCCAAACAGTCCGGAGCGGCCGCCATCTTGTGTCTCGATAGGATCGAGAAACAAGAGGTGGCAAAAACAAAGGGGGAAATAACCAAAAGGGGGCAGGGTAGACCCCCCCCTGACCCTCTAGGTTTGATGTGGGGGCCATAAAAGGGTCCCGCGGGTGAAAACATTTTTTAATTTTTTTTCAATTTTCGCGGGGGGAGCGCCCGGTACGCGGACCGGGGAGCATACCGGGGAGCATACCGGGGAGCGTACTTTGGGGAAAAATAGTGAAAATAGTAGTGTAAAAAAATCATTTTGAGTGATTAGAGGTAGGGTAGCTCTGAAAAGAGCTTTTGGGTTCTGTGGCTGTTTTAGGTACCTACAAGTACGTCCCATACACACACAACCCCACACTCCCACAGCCACACACTCCGCACACATACCTCACACACGCACACCTCCACCCACACCCAAACACCCCACCCCCCCACACCGACACCTTACACATCCACACCCACACCCACACACCCACACCTCATCCCTCCCCCAACACACACACACACACGCACACACAGACACCCCACACACACACACCTCCCCCTCCCACACACACACACACACACACCTCACATACATACCCACACATCCCACACATACACACACATCCTACACACATACCACCCACACTCACACACCTCCCACACATACCTCACACACCCACACCTACACTCAAACACCCCACACACACACACACACACACCTTACACACCTACACCCCCACCCACACCCACATACCCCACACACCTACACACACCTATACACCTCACCCCCCGACACACACACACACACACTTCACAGAGACACCCCACCACCCCCCCCCCCACCTCCCCCCCACACATGGGGAAAACTCAGTGAAACAGTAAAATCATAATTTAAAGTGCTTAGAGGTAGGGTAGCTCTGAATAGAGTTGTTGTGTTGTGTGGGTGATTTAAGTACCAACATGTAGATACCAATGCAGAGTCTTAAATTCAATGTACACCTTTTTTTCTGTAGATGTCTTGCATGTTGTTACAGAAGTTATTGTGGTATATGGAATCCATACCATAGTCTGTCAGGAAAGCAGAAACAGATCCTTTAAGTACTCCTTGAGAAGACCTAGGGGATCATGGGTAGTCTACCCTGCTCCCTTATGATGTTTTAAAATTGGACAGTATACTGTAAGTTTCACTTTATACTATAATATAAACATAAATCCTATAAGTACTCCCTGAGAAGACCTAGGGGATCATGGGTAGTCTACCCTGCTCCCTTATGATGTTTTAAAATTGCACAGTATACTGTAAGTTTCACTTTATACTATAATATAAACATAATCATTTTGGTAGTACTTCATGAATTAGATATAAAAATGAATAATGTCTCAAACAATTTTTAATTATTAAATAAAAATATATTGGTTAGAATTTTCATAGTTCAATAAAACTTCCAGCATTAGATCATCTGGAATCTCCTCAAAAATGCATGTTTCTATATCTTGTAAACATTCAATAAGTTGTTGATCCATAAAATCTTCTTCAACAAAATCTTCATTAAGAATCTCCTCATATGTAATCTCGAAGGAAAGATTGATGTTTTCTTGCTCCCCTTCCATTTTTTTGCTGTAAATTGCATAAAAAATAACTATATCAGTAGAGTTAGGGCACTGTTGGGTTTAAGTTCAGACAGGTAGTTCTGATTTTTTAACAGTGAAGTTAACTTTGGGCAGTGTATGGTAACAGGCAGGAAGTAGAAATATAAAAAAGTGCCTGTGAAGAAGCGTAAGTAAATTCATAATTATAGCAGAGAAGCCTAAGTCAATCCATAAATATAACAGAGGAGCCTATCTCTATGTATAACTATAGCAGAGGGACAGTAAATAACTATCAGAAAACGTTTTTACAAATTAACTTAAAGTGCCCCTTACAAATTATCAACTTACTTTACAGAGAGATGAAGAAGGCAAAATGCGAAAATCCTTTCAAGATGTACCTCAGGTAGTTGTAGTCAAAATGGCCGTGTTTCCCTCTCCTTTTTCATTTATATTCATGTACATATTCAATCAAATGTCAGGAAAAAAGTAGAAAATGAAAGTAACATTTTAATTGGTTGTAAATTCTAACACTTCAGATGTGTTTTTGTCATGTAATTTACCTCAGGATATTTAGACAATGCTACAGCTGAAATGGCTCAATGGAATTCCACCAAATTTGGGAAAATGGTAGGGATTGGTATGTAGTAGGGCCTATTCTATATTTGGTGAAAGTGTCTCCAGTGTTTTTTATGTAAACTAACTTTTAAAATGTTTTGGGAGCGCTTCCCGGTGCGCGCCCCGGTGCGCGCCCCGGTACGCGTACCGGCAGCGCAACGGGAGTCCTCCATCTTATATTTCGGTAGATTTGAGACACAAGATGGAGGACAAACCACGTTGGGAATGGGTAAAAGGGGGCACGGTAGACACTCCCTGACCCCCTAGGTTTTCTGAGGGGGGCTTAGGAGGCCCATGTAGGCCGAAAAGAAACAATTTTATTTAAATTTTCGCGGGGGGAGTGCCCGGGAAGCATACCGGGAGCGTACTTTGGTGAAAAACAGTGAAAAAAGTTAGAGTAAAGTAATCATTTTGAGTGATCAGAGGTAGGGTAGCTCTGAAAGGAGCTTTTGGGTTCTGTGGCTGATTTAGGTACCTACAAGTAGGTTCCAATGCACAGTCTTATATTCAGGAGGAATATTCTATTCCCCTCATCTGAGAAGTGCATACCATCTCTTCTGTATATATCTTGCATGTTGTAACGCAAGTTGTTGTTGTATATTGAACCAATTCCATAGTCTCTCATGTAAGCAGAAACAGATTTATTCACATGTTTCCGTGCTTTCTCAAATTGTGGACAAAATTGGTTGGACCACTTCCATTTCTGTCTTTGGCATATATTGGAATATACCAAGGCAGTTTGAGGAAAAAGTGCCATCAATTGCTCAAAGGTGTCCTTTAAAAGCATTTCCAGACCTACCCCAGTCAAAGTGCCTAAGTCATTTCCACCACAGTGCAGAATTATGAGGTTAGGGTGTGGCAGATGCAAAAAGGTTTTCACCAATGGTATCAATTGATGACATCTCAATCCTCTTTGGCCAATCCATTTTATGTGCACATTTGGTAAATCAGGGTTGTGAAAATTTCTGATAGCTACATCCACTGGGCTGAAAGGTATGCAGCCATGTCCAATAATCCAGACAGAATACATGGTAAGAGGAGGTTCTGGTGCAGTCAGATGAAGTGTGGGAATGAAGTGGCAGTTGGAACAGTATGAGTTTGCAAAAAAAAACTGTGGAGTTTCAGTGCTCTTGAATCACAAGCAATGATTGGTGGATTCAGATAGTTGAACACTGGAAGTTAGGGTGCATGGTTCTGTTCTGTGAAAGAAGCAATTTGAATGGTTAAGAAAAAGTCATTTAAAGAAAGATTGCAGCGGATAAGCTGGTGTATTGAGAGGTTAAACTTCCTTGTTTAGTTCATTTGCAACATTGTAGAATAAACTTTTAACCCTGAGAGCTCAGTGAGGAGGGAGTTGCTATGGTAACAGGTAGAAAAGGCTGAGGGGGGGAAGGGTGTTGGTTTGAAAATAGAGAGGGAAGAGTTTTGATTGGTTACCATGTGCAATATGTGTGTAGAATTAGAGGTTCTCTGTGCCATTCATGGTTGCAGTGCCTGGAGTACATACCTTTTGCTCTGCTAAAGAAATATTGGTGGTGTGTCTGACACTGTTCTCAATCTCCTAAAGCATTTGTAAAGGCGGGTAATGATTCATTTAATATACTTAGAGACTTGTATACTCTATGGAGAAGATTTGGAAGCAAATTGTGGTTTTTTAATGTTGCTTTGTGTCATGCTTTTTGATAATGCTTGGTAAAAAGTTTTTACTGCATAGAGGAATTGTATTTTGTAAAATTGTGAAGTTTCAGTAGTGACATGGAATTATTGTACATAGGACCTGTGCTGTGTTTCTTAAATGTGATGTCAAAAACAATTTCGGGGAAAATGAATGGCTTTTACATTTTTTAGAAGGAATAAATAATGTGTGCATGCTTAAAGAAATAAATTTGACCCTTTCACAATGATGTTACCTGTGTTAACTCAGTGTAGGAAGCACATTGAGTTTCTTTGCATAGAGGAATTGTATTTTGTAAAATTGTGAAGTTTCAGTAGTGACATGGAATGCTTGTACATAGGACCTGTGCTGTGTTTCTTAAATGTGATGTCAAAAAGATTTTGTGGAAAATGAATGGCTTTTACATTTTTGAGAAGCAATAAAGAGGGTCTGCATGCTTAAAGAAAAAAAAT
Source organism: Lissotriton helveticus (assembly GCF_964261635.1). Classification (NCBI taxonomy): domain Eukaryota; kingdom Metazoa; phylum Chordata; class Amphibia; order Caudata; family Salamandridae; genus Lissotriton; species Lissotriton helveticus. The sequence continues at coordinate 1,627,703,462 of NC_136063.1, read as the reverse complement.
TGACCCTTTCACAATGATGTTACCTGTGTTAACTCAGAGTAGGAAGCACATTGAGTTTCTTTGCTGTTGGTTCGTGTCATTTTTTTTGATAATGGTTGAATTTCAGTAGTGAAATGGAATGCTTGTACATAGGACCTGTGCTGTGTTTCTTAAATGTGATGTCAAAAACGATTTTGAGGAAAATTAATGGCTTTTACATTTTTGAGTAGGAATAAATAGTGTCTGCATGCTTAAAGAAATAAATTTGACCTTTTCACAATGATGTTACGTGTGTTAACTCAGTGTAGGAAGCACATTGAGTTTGTTTGCATAGAGGAATTGTATTTTGGAAAATTGTGAAGTTTCAGTAGTGACATGGAATGCTTGTACATAGGACCTGTGCTGTGTTTCTTAAATGTGATGTCAAAAACGATTTTGTGGAAAATGAATGGCTTTTATATTTTTGAGAAGGAATAAAGAGTGTCTGCATGCTTAAAGAAATAAATTTGCCCCTTTCACAATGATGTCACCTGTGTTACCTCAGATTAGGAAGTAGATTGTGCAGATGAGGTGAGGCATGTCCAGAGGTACAGAGGAGGTGAGGCCTTTGTTCAAGACTGTAGTGGGAGAGAGGGCTTTCCTGGGGAGCATAGGTGGTGAGGCTTGTGTCTAAGAGTGCAGTGGACAAGGCTTCATGAAGCCTATCCCCGACTGCACTCTTAGACACAGGCGTCAATTTGACTCTTTACAATGATGTTACCTGTGTTAACTCAGTGTAGGAAGCACATTGAGTTTGTTTGCATAGAGGAATTGTATTTTGTAAAATAGTGAGGTTTCAGTAATGACATGGAATGCTTGTACATAGGACCTGTGCTGTGTTTCTTAAATGTGAAGTCAAAAACGATTTTGGGGAAAATGAATGGCTTTTACATTTTTGAGATGGAATAAATAGTGTTTGCATGCTGAAAGAAATAAATTTGACCTTTTCAGAATGATGTTACCTGTGTTAACTCAGTGTAGGAAGCACATTGAGTTTCGTTGCATAGAGAAAATGTATTTTGTAAAATTGTGACGTTTTAGTAGTGACATGGTCTTACTTTTGGAGTGGAATCATACCTATTTTGTTGTTGTCATTGCAAAGGTACTGCTGTGCTGTGTTTCTTAAATGTGATGTCAAAAACGATTTTGGGGAAAAATAATGACTTTTAGATTTTTGAGAAGGAATAAAAAGTGTCTGCATGATTAAATAAATATATTTCAACCTTTCACAATAATGTCACCTGTGTTACCTCAGATTAGGAAGTAGATTGTGCAGTTGGGGTGAGGCATGTCCAGAGGGACAGAGGAGGTGAGGTCTGTGTTCAAGACTGTAGTGGGAGAGAGGCCTTTCCTGGGGAGTACAGGTGGTGAGGCCTGTGTTTAAGAGTGCAGTGGACTAGACTTTATGAAGCCTGTACCCACCGGCACTCCTAGACACAGGTCTCACCTTCTTTGTACCCGTGGACAGATCTCTCTTCCACTACACTCTTCAATACAGGCCTCACCTCTTCTGCACCCCTAGACAATCCTCACCTCATCTGCAACCCTGAATAGACTTTAACTAATCTGTATCCTTAGACAGGCCTCAGCTTATTTACACCCTTGGACATGCGTCACCTCATCTGCACCCAGTTACCATCAATTATACACAATACATTGAGGCCTGTCCAGAGGACACAGATGAGATAAGGCTTGTCCAAGGGTGAGAGGAGGTCAGTCCTCTCCACTGTACTCATGGACACTGAATGCTTATACATAGGACCTGCAGTGTGTGTCTAAAATGTTATTTAAAAAACGATTTTGGTGCAAATGAATGAGTTTTAGATTTTTGAGAAGGAATAAATAGTGTCTGCATGATTAAATGCATATATTTCATCCTTTCACAATAATGTCTCTTGTGTTACTTCAGATTAGGAAGTAGATTGTGCAGATGAGGTGAGGCATGTCCAGAGGGACAGAGGAGGTGAGGCCTATGTTCAAGACTGTAGTGGGAGAGAGGCCTTTCCTGGGAAGCATAGGTGGTGAAGCCTGTGTGTAAGAGTGCAGTGGACTAGACTTCATGAAGCCTATCCCCTACTGCACTCTTAGACACAGGTCTCATCTTCTTTGTACCTGTGGACAGAGCTCTTTTCCACTACACTCTTCAATACAGGCCTCACCGCTTCTGCACCCCTGGAGAATCCTCACCTGATCTGTAACCCTGAATAGACCGTTTGCTTTTTGTCATTGCTTTGTTGTTTGGTAATAGTGGTCTATAATGTGCTATTTTTTTCTTTAACACAGATTGAAATCAAGATTTCAAGAGTAAGGAAAGATGCCCTCAAGGCAAAGGAGAAGAAAACATGATAACCGCAAAAAAACAAAAACAGCAACTCTTCCACAACAAATACTTCAAAAAACAGGAACAAAGCTCCTGGTAAGACAACTAAGTCTTTCTTACGGAACATATGTAGATAAAAAAAAAACTGTTGGACAGCATGTAGGAAAAGAGAATGAGAGAGTAAATTTGAAAAGGAAGGAGAGACCCTCAAAAAATCTTACAACTGGAGCAGGAGAGAATAATATGTATAGGAATAGAAGGCAGAATCAGTTTAGAGACATTCGTAAACGAATGTTTCGCAGTAGGGTGGTTTTAAATTTGTTAAAAACATTAGGAAAGGTAAACAGAGAGCTGCTTTTTATAAGAAAAAGAAAAGTGTAGAGCAGATTGTTGATCAGGCTTTTGAAGTTTAGAAAAAATTATTTATTTTAATAATCAATAGAATTAGGACACTTAACAAGACAATTGATGTTTTCAAATCAAACAGTAGATGGAAAAGAGTAATTAATCGGACTAATTTTTTTAAAGTTTTTTCAGGAGAATGGATGCACAGTTTAAGTTGTGAGCCATTTTTTAATGAGGAGAGTTACTTCCAGGAGAATGATTTAGTGCATGCAGTTGACACCAGTGGTCGAGCATATGAGGTGAAAGACGGTTGTCCGATTGAAAAAGAGAAACTTGTGCCTAGAGAACCAGAAGAGGTGTTAACTGATGAAGTTTTAGGGAGACGTACTAAGGGTCCAGTGTACACTTGGAAGTGTAGTAGTATTTGTAGTGTGCGACAGGAATCAATTGATTTGTTTTGTAATTTCTTACGAACATATAGAAAGAAAAGTCTAAAGCAGAAAATGAAGTTGTTGCAAATCTTAGATCCTTGCAGAGTGAGAGAAACACAGGTTTGCAAGGGTATTTACTGGCTTGTCTTTCTAGAAAAGTCTGTCAGAGTGTGTTTCATCATTTTAGGATGTTAGCAGTGCATCATACCAAAATGAGGAAATTAGTGAGAATGTTGTATTATGCAAAAAGTCCAGCACTTAAGCTTAAACAATTAAACAGTGCTCTTTTGCATGGAACTGAATTAGATGTGAAGAAGATTTGTGAAGAAATTGAGATTTGTTATTTTGGTGAAAAAGAGGACAGTGTAGAAATTGAGACAGAAATTCAAGGTAATGTGGAAGACAATGTACAGATTTCAAGTACAGAAAAGTTTGACCAGGAAATTACCAGGTTTAAGGTGAAATCAAGTGAAAGGCCTAATTTTACTTGTGTGTGTTGTCGACAAACTCATTATAAGCATCAAACTAGATTAGTTGATTTATATGTAAAAAGTGAAAAGATAAATAATTATGAGTGGAAGGATTTTGCAACTTATTTGTGGGTAGAGAATTGTTTTGATTTGAGTTCTGATCAGCGTATTTGTAAATATTGTTATGATAAATTAAATCAAAACAGAATGCCTGCTAGAGCTGTTCATAATAATCTGGAGTTGGTAGATATTCCTCCTGAATTAATGGATTTAAATACATATGAGTCTATTTTGATTCAATGTGTCCATCCTTTTCAGGCTATTGTTCGCATGGAGCCTAAGATAGGGAAATTGCCTCCTCCAGATTTACAGAGAGGATTAAAGGGAAGAGTTGCTTATTTGCCTCTAGATTTCAAGAAAAATATTGATACCATTGGTGTAGAGAAAGTGGAAGAGGAACCTCTGGTTATTCTAGTCAATGGGGTTCCGACAAAGAGTAAGAAAATCTGGCAAGATTTAGTGGATGTTAGGAAAGTCAAAAAGGCAACGTTGTATTTGGTCAAAAACAAAGAGTACTACAAATATGTATGTGTTGAAGCAGAGGAAATAGCTGCAGATGAAGACAGTGATTGTTCAGTCGGCCAAATTGAAAAGTTGATGTGTCTAGAAGTGAAGAAATATATGAACATTATACTGTTCATCCTTTGCATTCCAAAGAAGTGATGGGGAATGCGATTGACTTGTTTCAAATGAATGGTCGATTACAAAACTGTTGAACATCTCATTATAAATGCAGAAAGGTACATCAATTGACTAGATTTCATTTATATTGCCTTTAATCAAGCCGTTAACAGTGGTCTACTGCATTTATGCATGTATTATATTACACATTCATACAATACATGAAATTTCAATTAGTTCATTAATTCGTGCTCCGTGATCGTCAGGTAAAGAAAGGGATTCTAAGAGGGGTAGGTTGTGTGTGGAAAAGAATAGGGGACAAAGAAAAAGTAATGTCCTTTGAACACTTCATTCATATTCACCGAAACTTTTCAAATCATGTGGTAAAATACAATTTGATGCCACAATATACACTATACACATTATTTAAACATGGTTCATTTCCCAGATAAGTGTGTATGTGTAGGTCATAATGTCGACGTTTCGACCCCCAAAATCCAGGGTAAGTAGATCCTCAGTTCGGGGTCTTCCTCAGGACAGTTAAAAACAATGACAGTGAGCACCTAGGAGAACAAACAAGTGTGTGTCACTGGGTGTAGTCAAATTCAATAATTGAGTAATTAAAAAGGGGCCCATGATGGGAATGTACCTACATGCACAGGCGATCGAGTGGTGGCCCGTCTGAGTTGGGACTCGTGCCTGGGACGTTATTCGCTAAAGAAAATTAATTACAATTAGGAAGGATAAAGATAAAGATGGCTAGCATTTTCAACAACCTTGAGATTGTAGATAAACCGCGACTTACTCAGTTCACCCCCGCAGTGGAAGGCGATACTGGTATCGGTCTGACTGTGGGCGAGGCAAGCGTCCTTCTATCAGCAAGCGGTCCAGTCGGACGTGTAGATTAGTTACACCGTCTATAAAAAAGGTAAAGAAATTGTATTCCTTACGGCGATCACTAAATGTGGTCGAGACGAACAATGACAGGGGGTGGGCGCTTAAGGTTAACCCGCCCTAGGTGGCGCCCCACCTAAACGGTATGAAAGGTTACCATGCAGCGATCTCGTGTGGAGAACGATAATCACATAGGGGTTTCCCACCTGTGGGTATTGCCGACCACATTTAGTGATCGCCGTAAGGAATACAATTTCTTTACCTTTTTTATAGACGGTGTAACTAATCTACACGTCCGACTGGACCGCTTGCTGATAGAAGGACGCTTGCCTCGCCCACAGTCAGACCGATACCAGTATCGCCTTCCACTGCGGGGGTGAACTGAGTAAGTCGCGGTTTATCTACAATCTCAAGGTTGTTGAAAATGCTAGCCATCTTTATCTTTATCCTTCCTAATTGTAATTAATTTTCTTTAGCGAATAACGTCCCAGGCACGAGTCCCAACTCAGACGGGCCACCACTCGATCGCCTGTGCATGTAGGTACATTCCCATCATGGGCCCCTTTTTAATTACTCAATTATTGAATTTGACTACACCCAGTGACACACACTTGTTTGTTCTCCTAGGTGCTCACTGTCATTGTTTTTAACTGTCCTGAGGAAGACCCCGAACTGAGGATCTACTTACCCTGGATTTTGGGGGTCGAAACGTCGACATTATGACCTACACATACACACTTATCTGGGAAATGAACCATGTTTAAATAATGTGTATAGTGTATATTGTGGCATCAAATTGTATTTTACCACATGATTTGAAAAGTTTCGGTGAATATGAATGAAGTGTTCAAAGGACATTACTTTTTCTTTGTCCCCTATTCTTTTCCACACACAACCTACCCCTCTTAGAATCCCTTTCTTTACCTGACGATCACGGAGCACGAATTAATGAACTAATTGAAATTTCATGTATTGTATGAATGTGTAATATAATACATGCATAAATGCAGTAGACCACTGTTAACGGCTTGATTAAAGGCAATATAAATGAAATCTAGTCAATTGATGTACCTTTCTGCATTTATAATGAGATGTTCAACAGTTTTGTAATCGACCACCCTTTTGCATATAACATTGTACTGACCCAGGTCGATGAGGTAAGGGTTAACCCCATTATTACCTAACATTGTTTCAAATGAAAGCAGCAAAAGGAAGTTCCATTAGTGTATGGGAAGAAAGTTTGGAAGCTCGCTGTTTTCCACATTTATTTCCAACAGGTCGAGGTGGACGATATGACGATCGACCACTTCAAATTCCTGCATCTGAATATCGAACTGTAAGATTATATGCTCAAGATCCAAGGTTTCGTCAATGCATTCCTTATTTGTTTCATCTACTGTATGAAAGTGACTTGTCTGGGCTTTCTTATGCAGTAAACCATATACTGAAAAGTGGAGCACATCTGCAAAATGTTTCGGCGAGGGACTTTATGGAGAAAGTGAATCTGCAAGATAATATTTTGGAATCTCATTTAATCAATCTCATGGCATGTCAGCGTGGTAAAAACGAGTATTGGTACCGTCGTCATGGGGAATTGAAATGTATGCTAAGAAACTTAGGAACTCCTACATGGTTCCTCACTCTTAGCTGTGCCGAGTATGCATGGGACGACTTACTTCAATTTCTACGAGAGGCAAATGCAAATATACAAAATATAGAATTGAAAACACCTGGAGAACTGTGTTTTTTGGATCCAGTGAATGTATGCAGATATTTTAATCATAGATTTGAAGCTATGATGTCTTTTATTACCAACAAAAAAAATCCTCCCCTTGGAGAGGTTTTGGATTTCTTTTGGAGAAAGGAGTATCAAGCGAGAGGTGCTCCTCATATACATATGTTGTTGTGGATTAAAGATGCACCCAAATTTGGAACAGATTCGGATGAGACAGTGATGAGCTTCATTGAAGAGTATTCAACATGTGCTGTTCCGAAAACTACCAAAGAAAACAGTTTAAGGCAACAAGTTTTACGCTTTCAATCCCATCATTGTGGGTTCTACACAAAATGTCGTTTCGGCTTTCCACGACCAGTGATTTCTAAAGGAAGAGTCAATAATTTGATGTCTTCTCTACGACATACTGTGACGAGGAAATCACCCAAAAATACATACAATTTAAAAAGAAACGAAGAGTCCAAGTACATCAACGACTACAACCCAGTGATTTTGTCCATGTGGAATGCTAACATGGATATTCAATTCGTTGCTGACAACTCTATTGCTGCGGCTCGATATGTGACGTCTTACATCACAAAAAAAGAAAAGACAGAACTGAAGGAAATGTGGGAGGACATTTCACATGAAAAGAGTCTAAGCAAGAAATTATACAGTTACAGTCTGAAGATGTTGTCGCATCGAGAAATTGGAGCATATGAATGTTCTGATCGATTGTCATCAGCAAGTCTCTATGCCAAATCTAGAACCATCATTTGGATAAGTCTGGGTCTTGCTGCAACACGAAACCGAGTTTTGAAATCTGTACAAGAAATAGAGTATTTGGCGGAGAAAGAACCAGAAAGTACAAATATTTTGAAGACAAACATGTTGGATACATACTATCCAAATAGAAGTCCTCACCTTGAGAACGCTTGTCTCTATGAAGTTCTTCAAAGCTATATTTATAAGAGGAACATCAGAGAAGATATCAATAATGGAATATATGTTGTCATTGGATGTGAAGGATGTCTAGTGAAACAGAGAAAAGGTCATTTGATTAATCATCGAAAATTGAGTTGTGAAAATCCAGACAAAAGAGAATTTTACTATTTGGCTCTTTTGCAACTCTTTAAACCATGGCGTACAGAAGAGGAACTACTTGGAGATTTTCTCTGTTATGAAGACTCTTTTAATGCAACGAAGGATACCATAGAATGTCCTGTTTTTCCAAATTATCTGCAAATGTTGAATGAAGAAATAGAGCAAGAAGCAACAATTGCTGCAGAGATTGCGAGAGACAGTTCTCAAGACAGTCAGAGTTCTGCTTCATTGAGTCAGGATCCACTAGGAGGACCAATTATCCAAAATGAAGCTGCCACTGCCATGGATGAGGTGGAAAGAGCTATGGAGCAAGCTCAAGAGGATGTAATTAATTTAGAAGATTTGGTGAAACAATTAAACCTTGAGCAGAAACAGATATATGACGAAGTCACAGAACAGGTTAAACATAGATTCAGTCATGAGAAGAAAGAGTGCTCATGTACATCATTTAAGCCTGTCCGACTGTACGTGAGTGGAGAAGCGGGAACTGGAAAAAGTTTTCTGATTAAAGCAATTGCAACTTATCTGCAGAAAAGGACTGAATCACCGCTGTCTTGTGTTGATACCGCTCCAACTGGGCTGGCAGCACATAATATTAAAGGGATTACTTTACATCGTTTACTGATGCTGCCAGTGGAGCATGATAACAAATTGCAATACCACAAGCTATCTGGAGATTCGTGTTCCGAAGTTTCCAGAGTCCTGAAGAAAATGAAACTTCTTATCATTGATGAAGTAAGCGTGGTCTCAAATCTAATGCTTGCTTTTGTACCTTTGAGAATGCAAGAAATTCTTAGAACAGAGTATGATGTGTTATTCGGAGGAAAACACATTATTGTTTTTGGAGATCTACTGCAGTTGACTCCAGTGAAAGGACACCCAGTGTTTAAAATGGTCACGCATGAAGATACCAGGAAGTGCCTAGGAAGCATTGGAAACGTTAATATATGGTTAAATTTCAAATATGCAGAAGGCAAAGGATGAAGATTATAAAAATATTCTACAAGATGTAAGAATCGGAAAAATAAGTCAGCATGGAAAAGAAGCTTTACATGGACGATTAATTTCAAATTTGTACCCAAATAAAAAGATTCTTCCAGAGAATATTTTTAAGAAAATTAACGAGAAGAAATCTGGCATATGTTTGATGCCAACTCTGAAAGAATGTTCCATGTTCAACAACAAAATGTTAAAGTTAGAAAATGAAGAGATAGTGAAACTGGAAGCTATAGATAAAATAGAGCATATGGGAGCAACAATTATTTTGTCAGAAAATTTTAAATCAAAATTGGATTCATTAGAGAAGACTATATCTAAAACTGCTGGTTTTGAAAAGACTGAATGTGTGTTTAAATTGTCGTATCATTTTGAGAAGGAATTTAAATGTTGAAAGAGGTCTGGTAAATGGAGCAATGGGTCATGTTGTTGGTTTTGTGAATTACAAAAATAGGGATGGAATTGAAATTTTAAAAATTCAATTTGATGGCATTGACGAAATAGAACAAATTTGTCGTTGTTCAGCTAGATTTTTGCTTGTGAAAGACTTATATGTTCGCCGAAAACAGTTTCCTGTTTGTTTGGCATATGCAGTGACAATTCATAAATCTCAAGGTTTAAGTGTAGATAGTGCTTTGGTGAACATTGGAAGTTCTGTGTTTAAAGAGGGTATGGCATATGTGGCATTATCACGAGTCAGAACTTTATCAGGATTGTACTTGATTGAGTGTGATGAAACAAAGATTTGTGCTGATCTAGATTGTGTTAAAGAATACAATAGGTTAAGAAGAGAGTATGCTCCACATTTGCCTCAATATCCTCTGTTTGAAAAAAGTGTGGTAGGCCGAAAAAGAAGAAATGAGAATAATTGCAGTGAGGTAGTAGCAAAAAGACAAAAAGTAGATGAAACTGTAATTGTAAGGAGAAAGAAAAAGGATTCTGTTGAAGATGTTGTTGGATTTCAGTTTGAAAACAGTTCTGGTGTCAACTGCTATGCTAATGTAGTGGTTAATGTTGTTTTTTTTTTCAAAATTTACAAGAACAGATTGTTGAAAATCGGGATCAAACATTCTGCTGTTTATTGAATTCTGTGTTTGAGAAATGTAGCAGTGATAGAGCAAAAATAGAAAGTGTTTCAGAAATTAGAAATCTTCTAGACATATGTTCTGGTCAAAATCAATTTTCACAGATAATTCAGCAGGATTGTCAGGAATTTTTAATGTATATGTTTGATGTTTTGGAAGATGAAGGTGTAGATATAAAAAATCTTTTTTAACTTTCTCATCAATTGCAGCATGACTGTGATAACTGTACTTCATCAAGTAGTACTAGAATAGACACTGAAAGATTTATATATTTGAGTTTACCAGACTGCAAATCAGTGCCTTTTAATAATCTCGTTAAAGCAGCTGATCACAATATGGTGTGTACCCAATGTAAGTCTGCAATGCTGTCCACATTATTTCTACAAAGTTATGGTCACTATGTCATTTTAATGTTCCAACGATGTAGACCTGATGGAACAAAATTGACAACTTCTATTAAAAATTTTGTGGCTTCTCAGTTATCAATTTCAGTAAGAACGTTTGCAACTGTAGCTATTATTTTTCATGACGGTCCTTCAACAACATCAGGGCATTACACATGCTATTTAAAAAGTTGTAAAGGTTGGACCCTTTGTAATGACAGTCATTTGACTTTAAAACAACGTTTGCCTTTTGACTTAAAAAATTTATATCTAGTGTTTTTACAACCAAAAATTAAGTAAAGGTAATTGGCCTATGAAGACGGGAGCAGTTAATAAAGGTTAGTTTGCTGTTTAAAATTATATTCTGAGTAAAAGTGATCAAGATAATATAAAAAATTGAGTTGTCATATAGGTACTGTAAGTGGATCTCATAGTAAGTGATATGAGTATTATAGGAAATGATGAACATGAGTGAGTCAGAGATAAAATTACGAAAATTTAAATATTGTGAAAATGTTGTTTGAGTCTTTCTTTCAGAACGTCAGAAAAACTGTAATTTTAGAGTTTGTTTTAAGTAATTTGAAAATATACTGATACATCTGACACTAATTGGCCTTAAGGAATGGTGAAGGAATGAGTAAAGAGTCATGACTGAAAAAAGGAGTATATGAAAATAATGAAAATATTTCAGATGTTCTTGGAGCTTTTCTTCTAGAAAGTCGATTAAATTAATTTTTTAGTGAACAGCAGAGTACTTTCCAACGAGAAAAGGACCTTTATGATATACTATTTGGCCTAAAGGAAAAGTAAGTGAATCAAAGATTAGTGTACATTTGTCATTTGTCAGTATCTAAGTTTTTTTTAAAAACACAATCTTTTAGATTGTGGTTTTTTTTCCCCCGCTGTCATATGATGAGTAGTTTGAACTCACTTTTTTAAGTGAAATTCAATATATTCTGAGAACAGCAAAAATAAACTATGTAACATGTTGTACAAGTTAATCTATAGTTTGTATTCTGTAATTTAAAATATATTCCCATTGTCTCACACTCGCTTTCCTTTTTCCACCCTCTTTCAGCTCTTTTTACTCACTTATAATGTCTTTCTTTCACTCTCTTTCAACCCTGTTCTTTTAGTCCACTTCTTTCACAACCCCTCATTCTCATTTCAACTGTCTGCATCCCCTCTCTCCATTGCATAACTATTCAGCTTTCAGTCTGTCTGCTTTACTTTCCTTTTCCGTGTTTTCCTCCTTTGCTCTTTTAGTAATTCCTCTTTACTCACTCACCAGTATTGTCGCACTCTATCACTATAAATCATCCACTCTCCCTCGCTTATTTTTGTTTCCTCCTTTCTTTTGACCTCTTCTCTCTATTTTCCGTTCACTACCTCTATGTCCCCAGTCCCTCAGTCTCCTTGTGTTATATTCACTTGTGTTTATCTACCTTCTATCATTTCTCTTACAACAACTGCACTGCTCCTCTCTCATCGTTCATCAACCTATTTCTTTTAGTCCGGTTTCATTACTACCCCTCATTTCCTATGTTTCAGTGTCCTTCTCTTTACTTTCATCACCGAATTACTTTCTCTCAGTACCACTGCTTTAGTCCTCTTCTCCTCTCTTTACTTCTTTTGCTCTCTTACTCATTTTTCTTTCCTCACTCATTGTACTCCACTTCACTCAGTCCTTCCCCTAGTCTCTCTGTCTACTAACTTCCTCACTCCTTTTCCCTAAATCCTTCTATATTATCCTCTCTTACTTCATCCCTTCACTCTATGACTCTCCTTCACTTACTCTCAGTTATCTTCCATTCCTCATTCTTCTAAATGCATCCTTTATTAGACTCCTTTCCCTCTCAGTCATTATCTTTTTACTTGCTCCTGTTTCCTGATTTATTTTTGCTAACTCATATTCTTTTAGTATCTTTCTTACCTTCAGTTCATTTTTCTCTTTTTCTCTTCCTTTCTGTCAGTGAATCTATATGCCTTACTCTTAGTAATTTGCTCTTCTTCTATTTCTTTTTCCCTCTTTTTGTCCTTCTACCTTACTTTATTTCTAAATTCACTGTTATGATTTTTAACCTCTTCATTTGTATCATTAATTTTAAATACATATTTTACTAATTATAACTTATTTTTTCTTCTCTCTTTACAGATACAAAATGTAGTAAAAAATGTAATTAAAGTTACATTTATTATATGGTAAGTGTGACTAAAAAATGTAGTTTTTCATCACCCTTTGCTTTAACCTCACTACTATTTTCTCAACCTACCTCAGTCCTGTTTCTTTACTCTGCTTCCCTCACTTATTCATATTCTCCATGTTTACTCCCCTTTCCCTATTTCCCCTCCTACATTCAATTTTTTTCAGTCCCCATTCTTCACTTCCCTTACACTCTGTTCCCTTCCTTTGCTCCCTCACTCATTCTCTTTCCCTTAATCATTTACTTCACTCCTACACACACACCTCCCCCCCAACACACACACACACCTCTGACATACACCACAGACACACACCACACACACACCTCACACACACAGCCACACACACACTCACACATCCCACACACACACACACACTCTACACACATACCCCCCACACCCACACACCCCCCACACATATCTCACACACCCACACCTCCACCCACACCCAAACACCCCACACACCCACACCCACGCACACACCTTACACACCCACACCCCCATCTACACCCACTGACTCCCTATAAGTCACCCACACTGCCTTAATTACCGTTCTTTCCTGTTTCACTCAGACTCTTTCAGTCACTCCTTCCTTTACTCTCTCTCTCTTTTCTCTCTGTTACTCCCCATGTCGTAACCTTATTCACTTTTATCCACCCTCTTTCACTCCTCTTTACTTACACTCACTGCTCTTTTCTCACCCTCCCTCACCATTGTTCATTTATTCCGGTTCCGTCACTACCCCTCATTCCGCATTCTTTACTGTTCTTCTTTTTATTTTCAACACCCACTCACATTCTACCAGTACCTCTACTTTAGTCTTCTTTTTCTCTCTTCCGTTCTTTCGCTCCCTTATTCATTTTCTTTTTCTGACTTACACCCTATTACATCTTCTCTGTTTTTTACTATGTAATAAACAATCCCTCTGTGTTGCTCCCTGTAGCTCTTTTTCTATTAACATTACTGTCTCTGTGTTCTTCCCTCATGCTCACTTTTTCTTTCTTTTTTTCTTGGTTGCGCGCCCCGTGCGCGCCCCGGTGCACGTACCGGTACGCGTACCCTTGAAAAAAAAGATTGAGAGAGATTCTTCAAAAATATAGCTTTATTTTTATAAAGTAAAGGTAGTTCTAAAAAGAACTGTTTTTTATTCTTTTTGTTGTTTTATATTTTGTTTATTGTTTTTTTGAACATTTTTTACTTTTTTTGACTTTTCTGAACAGTTTTATATTTTTTTTGTATTTTGTAAGGGGAGAAACAAAAAACAGGGAATTCTAAAGGGCTCAACAGGAGCAAAAAAAAAGGCGGAAAAAATTAATGTTTTCTTGGGCACTTGTGGTTATCCCAAGCACGGTTAATAAGTGTGATGCTTTGTTCTCCATAGCATATCGTTTGTCCACAAAAAATACAAACCATTTTAAAATTGGAAAATTTTGGTTGTATGGTGGAGCATATCTCCCTAACTTCCGGTCCCGATGGGGTGGGAACATTAGTTTGGGAGGTGCTGGCAGAAGATTGGACAGGGTTTCTGGCCAGTTCCCTGAGCTCTGCCCTTGCATAGTTATTTGAATGCCTGCGTCGCATATGCCTGATCATCGTGTGGTTGCCAAAGGAGTATTTTTTGTTGGGATTCCCCCTTGACAGCTCCTGATGACATATTAAGCAGGTTGCCTTAGGTGCATTTACTTTTTTCTTGTCCTTGGGGATTGAAAAAAACTGCCAGATGATGTGCTCTTTAGGTTTGTATGTAATATTGTCTTCTCGGACGAATCTCCTCTCCTCCTCCTCCTCATCTTCCTCCTCTTCTTCATCTCCACCACTGTGAAGTAGTGGTGGTTCTTGTGGTGGCGGTGGTGGTGGTGGTGGTGGTCCACTAATGAAATAACTACAGGTCTACCTCTCTCAAAGCACAAAAGTAGAATGAGGAAAAAAGGTGGGGTATTTCATCATTTAGAAAAGAAAACTGTTCTGAACCAATGAAAAGTGTTATTTTTAGGTCACATGACCTGGCCTTACATCATTAGGAAACCGAAAGTGAAATGAACCAATAAAAAGTTTTATTTTCAGGTCACATGACCCGACACGCTTACGCTACGCGCCCCAGGGCGCGCTCCGGGGCGCGCCCGTAGTCGCGCCCGTAGTCGTGCCCGGGAGCGCGCCCGGGGGTGCGTAGTGTACGCGCGTCAGGATGTTGCGCGATCGTATGCGCTCGCGTGCTTCCGGGTGCGCTTACGCAGTGCGTCATATGACGCGTCACGCGTTTACGCGAAACGTCACGATGTTCTTTTCGATCGGGAGAATAGCGCTAACGGGACGCTCACTGGTACGCGCCCCGGGGCGCGCCGCAACATTGCGCTTACCGGTGCGTTCACCGGTACGCGCCCCGGGAGCGCTCCAGGGCAAAAAAATAAAATTATAAAATAATAAAATATTACATAATTATACAATATAAAATTCATTATAATTTTTTTTACTTTTTATACCTATAGAGATTTGCTATTAAAAAACCTATGAAATTCACTGAAAAAAACCATAGGTTTCACACCAGTTATAGTTAGGAATTAGCATTTAAAAAACCTATGAAATTCACTGAAAAAACCATAGGTTTCATACCAGTTATAGTTAGGAATTAGCATTTAAAAAACCTATGAAATTCACTGAAAAAACCATAGGTTTCACATCAGTTATAGTTAGGAATTAGCATTTAAAAAACCTATTAAATTCACTGAAAAAACCATAGGTTTCACACCAGTTATAGTTAGCTGGAAGTTTTACTCGCATAAAACCATTGAAATTCCCACGTTATAGTTAGTTGGACTCACTATAACTTGCGCGTGCAATGCACTGCTGATGACGTCACATATTACATCACTCATGACATGGTCAGTGACATCACTCATAACATCACTGATGACACCATCCTTGTGACAAAGTGACAGACCTCCTTTCACTGTAATGTAACCCTTGAAACACATATTCAAAAATAGAAACTAAAATTTAAAAAACAAATGGAGATAACCATACCAGTTACAACAACCAATTCAGTTATTCCACCATCTATATACACATCCACTCATCCACCAACAGTTCTATGTAGTAACTCATACATATACTCACTCATCATATATAGTGATACACCTATATATCCTGTTACACAACGACAGTCATCCAAAAGATACTCTCACACATACTCACACATGCAAATAAACTATTAAACATCCATTTATTTGCATATACAGCTATACACACACTACCACTTTACTTCTAAGGAAACTTACACATACTTACTCTCTTAAACAATCACTTATAGAAACACATAATTATTTAAACAGGAACTCTTACAATCCCTCACTCTCACATATACTCACTTATATACATCAATATTCACATATACTAGATTAAAACATATGTAGTTACTGATAAAGACACTAGTGAGACAGTCATTCACTCACTAACATACACATATACACACTCATCCACCCATACAGTCCTGCACATATGCTGTATTCAAAACACATACAAAGAGAGAGTCAGTCATTCATGCATCTATGTGCTAAGTAACACCCCCACCAAACATATAGACACTCATATTGATATTAAAAAAAAACATCTAATAACCCATATACCTACACATGTAGCTACTTACCAACCCATGCAGCCACTTATACACAAAGTGAAACATTAATACATATATTTAAATATTTAAACATTACTCACTAATATTTATTTTTCAGAAAGACACACATTCACTGGATGGTCTCATCAGTGATGTCACTGACCATGTCATGAGTGATGTAATATGTGACGTCATCTGCAGTGCATTGCACGCGCAAGTTATAGTGAGTCCAACTAACTATAACGTGGGAATTTCAATGGTTTTATGCGAGTAAAACTTCCAGCTAACTATAACTGGTGTGAAACCTATGTTTTTTTCGGTGAATTTAATAGGTTTTTTAAATGCTAATTCCTAACTATAACTGGTGTGAAACCTATGGTTTTTTCAGTGAATATATACATATATATATATATATATATATATATATATATATATATATATATATATATGTATGTATATATATATATATATATATATATATATATATGTCATGTGATCAAGGCTCATGGAAGCCGAAACGTCATGATGGTGACGAAGCTGCTGAAAATAAAATAATTTGCACTTTAATTTTTTTGGTACGTGTCCGTACTTGTGGAGAAAAGGAGGCGAGATACAAGTCACGGCTCACCTGCGGAATCGCTAATATATATATATATATATCCACCCTGACGCGTTTCGGTTTTAGACTGCGTTTGTCATATATATATGTGAGTAACTCTTTCTGGGTGTGTGGGTATGTGACTGTATGTCTGAAGGTGAGAGTAGCTGTGTGACAAGTTGCTAAACAATGTGTTGACCTGGAACTGTAGACTGTATATGTGTTGTTTTTCGTCATGGTCTAGTTGGCATACAAAAGTGCCTCCTAAGCTTTAACTACTATTTAACTATGTACTAGCAGCCCTGCAAAGTTTCACAGGTTCATTCGTGATGTTCTTCTCTAGACCAATGTTTTTTGTTTAATTCTGGGACTTGTAGTCTTCTTTATTTCATTGTAAATGGAGACTACAAGTCCCGGAATTCAAAGGAAAAAAACCTGGACTGGAGCAGCACATCATTCATGAACCTGTGAATCTTGGCAACTATGTACTAGATGCCCTTTAGGTAGGATGTTGGTAAGTCATAGTGCAGGCTTGTACATGCTTAGATGGCAAGACATGCCCTTTTAAATCATACGCAATCATGTGTACTTTGAGACCCCTAGGCATAGTTAAATATGCAGTGTTTCACCCATACTACAAGTTATATTCATAAGTAGATTACTCCCCTAGCCTGTAAGAGAGAGACAGAGGCATGTAGATATTCAGTGACGAGCCAATAAAGCACTTATGTATGCTGCAGTCGCAACATATAACTCATCCCTCAATTCGGCACTCTTTTTTGAATGGTATGTTCATGCTACAATTCCCTTGAATTCCTCTTTTATGTGGCCTTCTTTTAGAGAAACGTTTCTGTAGATCATTTTAGGCTACCAGTAATTAGTTGTGCCTTTGTAAATATGTTTTTAACATAAGCAATTTGAGCGGACTGGCATGACTACCCACTGGGTGCTTTTCATTTCACAGTGTCCCGTATACACACAGTTCCTGCCCTGAAGAAGACCTTCGCTAAAAACAGCCAGATCCCACAAAAAGGTTGAAATGAGTCAGCGTACAGATTAAAGTGGTCAGTAGAAGGAAAGAAGTAATATATATGAAAAGGCAAAGAGAGCATTGATACCTTTATGACTGTTAGAATGACCTCCAACCAGTAAGTGCTCCTTGGTACCTTATGGACCACATTTCTGAAGGCTACAATATGTCCCCAGCTTATGGAAACATGTAACCTTGAGTTGTTTACATTGCTGGACACTTTTTCACAACAAGCACTAACTGTTAGTATATGTGTTGTACACTTATACATGTAATGTTACTATGTAACAATGTTGTATGTTGTGTACACATTTTGTTTACTGTGAAGTTTATGGAACAATCCCTATAAACGTGTATTATTTGTTTATTGCACAAAACTGAATACATTACGGGTGGTACCTGAAGTAAAAACACTGAACTGAGTGAAAAAATCTCTTACACATGTCTTCTTTATCTCTTGTAATGTGAGAGGTGTTATTGAATCACATTAAAAGTAGAAGTGTAGGAGCAGAGTGGTTAAACAAAAGGTTCAGAAAATAATAAGTCATAAATGAGAATCACAGATACGAACAATTGGTGCTTCTGGCTATAAATTAGACCAAGATTTATGGTATGGGGTACATATATTCTCAACACGTTATTTGATACCAGCCCCCTAATACCACAACAATATCACTTCCCATTCTGTCAGGTGCTGGTCCACTAGTAGCACTTGATTTACAGGCCCAGGGCACACCTGTTGCACTTTACTAGGACCCACTGGTGAATAAAATATGCCAATTATGGAAAAACCAATCACCAATAAAATTTAGACAAACAGCATATGCACTTTAGCACTGGCACTGGGACTTGCTAGCAGTGGTAAAGTGCCCAGAGTCCTAAACCAACATAAACAGGTCAGAAAAAATAGGAGGAAAAAGGCAAAAAGTTTGGGGATAACCATGCAAAAATGGCCAGGTTCGACAGCACCTTAATAAACTATACACTTGTGGCACTAACTCTCCAAGCTGTATGTTTTTTTTCAGGTACTTCCAAGAAGGCAAGTACACCATATTCATTGCATACAAATAATTATGTATGTATGCCACGTATGATCTGCATAAGACACAGTAGTGCATCACTGAGGGAGCAATAATATAATCCCGCCCTGATAATGACCATGACCTTCTGAGGTCAGTAGTGTAGGACAGAAACATGTTGGCGTTTTAAACAGGGTCATAGGACCACAATATCCTTAATGCCCCTCATATAGTTTTTAGGTCTCGCTGAGCTAGTGCATGCGCTGTTCCGAGACATTTAGTATCAGGGTTTCCAAAGAGCTGCCACAGTGGCCAAGAGTTTGAGCTCACGCGAGTGTGCACGCGCGCAGACACCATTTGCCTCCCTTCCAGCGCGATCACTTTGACTTTTTAGTGCTGCTGCGCGTGCGCACACACGCACATCACAGGCATTTTTTTTTTAAATACAAGCTTCGCGGCGCGTGCGCATCACTAGTGTCGTCACTAGTGTGTTTTTTTTTTTTAGAAACTACAAGCTACGTGCGCCCAATGCTTGTTAAGTAGAAGTGCTTTGGTCCTTTTGCCATTTACGTTTTTATTGTATATTTCTTCTTTGTAAAGCACTCTGTGAACCTGTGAGGGCCTGGGTTCACACTGTTCAAAAGAGTGTGAGTGTGGCTTTTTTTTTCCCTATGTCAGGAGGTGTCTGATGTATGTTTGAATGAATAGCATCCACACCAGGTTTTTCTATAAATCAGGGCTGACTGTAAATGGTTTACATCCCTGGAATACAAATGTACCTTATATTGCTATCCTGAGACTCTGACTTCAGTCTGGCCTTCGTGGATCAACATTGGACACCCACGCCTTACATCATTCTGCTTTTTTATTGTAAATCTTTTATCATAATGTTTCCAAGTCTCTCACAAATTTGTCAGCAGTGTTGACAGGAATATAAATGCTTTTCAACCAGTACTTGTGTGTGCGTACGTATTAGGATGCGTATCTGAGTGCTTAACACTCGTGGAACAAATTGCAAAGGCTGTCAGCTCAAGTACACTACTGAGAGATTTGAGCTCGCCAACTCTTGTTGATGCTTTGAGCATTGCCAAGCGAATCCTCACTCACCCACCCACGGCTCTGTTTTTTTTAAAGTGCTGGAAGGTCAACATATAGAACCAGCTTCGAGAATAAATAGCAACCGCTTTTGTGCTGGTTTGTATGAATATTGCCACAGATTGAGCCCCGTTGGGTGTGCTTGAAGTATCTCCTCCTTTGTGTGTGGCAGAGCATATCTTACAGATCTAGTGTCTATGCAGCATTATTGTTTTTACCCTTTCTGTGTTTATTGTCCACATAAAGCTGTGTTAGGGCTGGTCATGTTTTTCCCGGATCATTGTAAATGAGTTTTGCCGTTATTGCTGATACACCACCAACCTTCACCCTTGTGTGATGTCCACCCCCATTCCTTTTGACCCTGAACCTTAAGAACCCTGGGTTGATAGATTCTAAGTTATGTTCCTGTGAGCATGTTGGATGGCTAAGTTTGCAAGCCCCTTAGAACCTTTGTATTATGGGGACGTGGCAGAATGACGCGGTCCCACCTGATTTATAGTAAAATTTCAATAGTGTTAGATGTGCGGAGAGCTGTTAATTGATGGCATTGAGAAAGAAGCAGCTTTAAAGAAATTGCATTAAGTGTTCTGCTCTTCAGGTTGTGTGTTTTGTTTTGTTTAATTATGATGTGTGCATACTAGCGTTCTTAGTTTTCGCTAAAACATTTGGGCTGCATCATATACTTAACCGTCCTTTGCAGAGTGCATTCAATTGAAAGCTGCTATTAAGTTCGATTTGTTTGCATGTAGTATGCCAGAGATCCATTATATAGACTTGATATGTATACACGATATACTAATGCTCATCAAAGAGAACTTTCAATTTAGAGAAGAAAGGGACTAGAAAGAACCTGTTTGTTAGAGGAACGTATTTGTTCATAGGTGAGCACAGCGCCTACTGAATAGCAAGACTGTTCCCAGAATTGACATCTATTGCTTCAACTCAGAAGCTACTTATCAAGCAATAACTTAGATATGCAGTTTGTTCCTGGCTATAGGTCTGAGTTTGGCAGGGAATGTCCTTTAGATTGGTCACTATGTGTAACAGAAAGCTTTGTCTTATTATTGTCTGTTTAGGCCCAACATGACATAGAATAGAAGTGCATAGTGACAACCCAGACTCATTTTTTCTTTATAGCATTTTTTGCAAACGTCACTCGTACATATTAACAAGCATTGGCATAGCCAATAGGTCTCGCTTTTGGGACCTTATAAGTATTTAGTTATGCAGCACAGTATCCTTAATGCAACAGCATCAACTGTTGCATGGCTAAATACTTATAAAATCCCAAAGGCGAGACCTATTGGCTATGCCAATGCTTGTCAATCTTTCCTATCCTCCCCGTCAATAATGGGATACCTTGGGATTGGATGGGGAATTTTACGTAGTTGTACAAAAAACCCTAAAACAAAAATATTTAAAGAGCTCCCTGGAACATGGTCGAGCCCACCCTGACCTTCAGGAGTCAGGGTGAACCAGATGACGTAGCATGCCACTACTAGAGTGGATGAGGGTTATATGTAAAAAAATGTTTTTCCCATTTTCCCAACATTGAGTGTGGTGGCGTCTACAAGTAGTTTATTTTCCATCCGTGTGAGAGCCGCCACTTTTAGCAGATGGATACCTCTGAGGTTATTGCATTTTTGTAGTAGGGAGTTCGTATCTCCCACCCTATCGGATATGAAAGGATCACTCACCCTTCCAGGTCCAGGAGTTCCTTTGACCTCATGCACCAAGGTTTTGAGTAGTGGGAATATATACTCATTTTATCACTTAGGTCACGACCCAGTGAAACAGTGTTCTTAGTAGAGCATTAATTTACAGCCAGCATTATGTTTTTCAGCAATGAAACCGAATTAGGACTTTTCACTGCAATGTTTGAGATGGAGAGAGCACATATTTGTGTCATAAATTAATACAATATCAGGGTAGCAGGTTGGTCAAACTTTGATATTTCCGTTGTACTTAGCATTACTTAGTATTAAGAGAGGACTTCTCATGTTATATGATCCTATTCTTATGAGGTAGGGGAGTAGAGAGACTCACACTGAGATCAGTACATAGTGCAGTCTCGTCAGTGTTTGTGTGGTCTCTGGCTGACAGTTTGATTTACTTAATTGTTCTAGCTTCTTTCAAAGTTCTATCATGAACGATGTTGTTTCTTTGGTTTTGACCAATCTATGGCTGAGTAGCCCATGTGTCAGTCTTCAAAAAATGTTTTTAAAGAGGTGCACTTGGTCCACACAATAGTGGTGTACTCCAGGTACTATAATGCAGTGCCTCTCTTGACAAGTCTCCATTTCTCTATGTCACAGGCCGGGGTTGACAGGAGCTTCGCACGGGACTATGTGCAGAAATAGGTCCCCTATTGGAAGTTTTGGAACTATTATAAACTTTTTTCTTCTAGCATTGGTGGTCTGGCCGCAGGTGACACCACAATAGCTATTGCTCCCAGAAAATATACATTTTGCATGTGTACTTTCAGTTTACGTCTCCCATGGTTAAATAAGGAATACATAGAAGGATCCAATTAGGTTTTCGTGATGTACTGGAATATTCTGAAGCCACGCTGTAGCGTAGTGAACTATTGTGCAATAACTGTCAGCTAAGTCATTCTCATGATCATCAAAGTTAAAGTGGGCTTTCACATTTGTCATCTCACAGTCTGCACCAGCCAACATATATTGATACTGGCAATTGAAAGCACACACATTTGTGACTGCGGCACTTTCTGTTCCATGCATGCGTTCAGCGCATTGCCTTCTGTTGGGGGATTTTAATTTGCACATGGACCTGGCAGAGGATCCAAATGCTGTCAAACTCCAAGAAGTCGCGGCACTGCTTGGCCTTGTTCCCTATATTGATAGCCCTACCCATGACAAAGGGCATATTTTAGATCAAATATTTTCTACCAGACAGATAGAAGTGTCTTCCCCGCTTCCAGTATTATGGTCGGACCACTTTTTAATAAATTTTGATGTCTCTTACTATATCTCGTCAGGACAGAGAGGGCAGAGTGGGGTGACTCGTCGATCTAGAGCCTTCCACCAAATTTCGGTGGAAGCGATGACCGATGCTCTGCGTCTCCATCCATGCGAGCTCACAGACGATTTTGAATTAAATCTGGAGACGGTGCATAAGTGGCTGACCGCCAGATTGGACGAATTTGCTCCTATTAAGACAGCCAAATCATCTTATTGTTTAGCCTCTGCTCCGTGGTTTACCCCCTCACTCAGAAAAATGCGCCAAGAGTGTAAAAAAACTGAAAGACTTTGGCGGCGAAAATATGAGCGGGAGGACAAACTAAGATACCGGGACATGATTAAAACTTATCATAAACATATTGCTGAGAGCAAACAAGGATACTTGGAACGTAGAATAGATGAAGCTATTAATACGAGTAAGGAACTCTTTAGAATAGTTAAGGAGTACACTTCGCCTGTTGCCTGCTCTCCTTCCCACTCTCATTCTGAAGAGTGGATAAGGCAACTTGCAGTCTTTTTTGCGCAAAAAATTAAGACGATTCAAGAGTCCTTCCCCGTTCCAGACCCCACACTGTCAGCTTTTAGATTTATCTCTCTTCCCTCTTCGAGTGAAGAGAATATGCCCACTTTGTCGGTTTTTCCTTCTATGACCTGTTCCGCCTCCTAAGATCTTCTATCCCGGCTCCAGTCAGGCTCACCTCTGGACCCTTGTCCGGCGAAATTTTTGGGTAGAATGGCCTCAGCTGTTAATAGCTTGCTGAACCCTTTGCTGAATCTCTCTCTATCCACGGGAGTGGTCCCTCCGGCATGGAAACATGCGCTGATTCTGCCACTCATCAAAAAGCCTACTCTAGACCCCATGATGCATGCTAATTACAGACCGATCTCCCTTCTCCCTGCTCTAGCGAAGGTTGTTGAAAAACATGTGCAGCTCTCGATTACCAACTTCATCGAGAGCAATAATATCCTCCATGACACACAATCGGGTTTTCGTGCTAACTATAGCACGGAGACTGCCCTTCTGGAGGTCACCGAAGCTATCAGGGAGACTCTCGATCTAGGGGGCACGTCTGTATTAGTTATGCTGGATCTGTCGGCGGCTTTCGACACCGTCCCACATGACGGTCTCCTTTTAAGACTCTGGGAGATCGGGTTTCGTGGGACGGTGCTGGATTGGTTTAAATCCTTTCTTTCGGACCGCCGACAGGTGATCTGGGCACCACCGTTCTCTGCTGAAATGCCGCCGCTAGAGGTGGGGGTTCCTCAAGGGTCCATTCTGAGCCCCACCCTTTTTAATATCTATATGGCCCCTCTGGCGGCGGTGGCGGAGGCTTTTGGTGCCCAGGTCATATCCTATGCTGACGACACCCAGCTCCTGTTCACTTGCAGGAAAGGAGAGGCTTTTGATGGGGCTAGAATCCGAGACTGTCTCAGTTCTGTCTTTGCGTGGTTCCAACAGCATAGCTTAAAATGCAACTCAGACAAGTCTGAGTTGCTTTTTTTCGGGTGTGCTCCTGATCCATGCTGGAAATCATGGTGGCCTCAGGACATGTTCCCTCCTGAAAAAGTGTCGACGCAAGCCAAAAATCTTGGTGTGATCTGTGATGTCGACCTCTCTTTCAGAGCCCAGATCAATGGGCTATCAGGGAAATGTTTCAGCATCCTGAGGATGCTCAGAAAATTTCTACCGATGCTATCCCTGCAATACAAAAAAATCGTAGTTCAGGCGTTAATAGGATCACGACTTGATTACGCTAACGCCTTGTATGCGGGATTGCCGAAATATCTGTTGACAAGATTACAAATAGTCCAGAACTCGGCTGCAAGAGCCATTTCTGGACTTCCTCGAAGAGCTAGAGCCTCCAATCTGCTCAAAGAGTTACACTGGCTCCCCATTTCTAAAAGAGTCATTTTTAAAACCCTTACTCTGGCGTTTAAAGCCCTTCACTCTGTAGGCCCTAATTACATCAAGAAGCGAATGGCTTTCTATGCACCTAGGAGGACGCTGCGATCGGCTACTTCAGCCACGATGGTGGTCCCGCCTATCAAACGAGCCCGGATGGGAGGACGGTCGTTCTGCTATCTAGCGGCCCTCCATTGGAATGGACTCCCGATCTCGTTGAGGAAAGCAAACAGCCTCCTCACCTTTAGAAAGGAGCTGAAGACATGGCTCTTCTCCGCGTGATTTCCATGACCATTTACAAGCCGCTGTTGGGATGTTCTGAGACTCAGATCTCTTTGCCAAAGCGCCGGGACACCCTCTAGGGTAGCCGTGCGCTATAGAAGAGATCGTACATAACATAACATTTATTTGTATTTTTCACAATCGTACTGTAACGTGGGATAATGTTTGGTCGATGTACAAAGGGAAGGGTGACCTCTTTCTTTTGTAAAAGTTATTACTTGAATATGATGCAGATTTCGAATTAAATGAGCTTCGCGTTATGAGGTGTTGTCTTGAATCAGTCTTACAAGTGAACAGTCTTCCACAGAAACATGATTTGACGACCTGCTGCACGAACAAGAACATAAACAAGCATCCTGGTCCTTAAAATGCGTTCGAAGAAACAGAGGAAACAAGAAGCCAGTTTGAGGTCCACGGGTGGGTGAACATCACACTACCACTGCCCACTAGGGACATTTCCACTGGACGGTCATGTGCCTCGCCAGGTAGAAATGGCCTGAGACGGTGGGAGAATGGGTCACTGTGACGACGGTAAATCTCTGTGTAATCACCGTCAACAAATGGCTTCTTGTTTTTAAAAGGGTTGGTGACACATGTTTACGCAATCAAAGTTGGATGTTGATGGCTTTTGAGAGGTCACAATATGCCAAATGTTTTTTTTTCCTCGACTCACATTAATATGCTCCTTTGGAAAATGGCAAGAGTGTGAAAACCGGCATTTCATCCTAACCTGCACTTACTGGACAAGAAATTCAATAGCAATTTAAAAAAGTGTCGATTATTCGGTTCTCCTATAGAATACATGCATAACTCCTAAAATGAGTTTTCGTTCAGTGCTCACCTGCACCTTAGGCACGCGCAACCCAGGACGGTTTACTTTTACAAATGAACTCTAAAAGAGAGAATTACATATTTAAAACCACCCCCTCCATTCGAGGCTCCCTCTGATATCTGCCCTCACAGGAGAGGTTTAGGCTCGTGGCTGTACTGGGGGATGCACAAACAGCAGTGATGGGGCAGAGAGGACCAGATGCCTCTTCATCTGTTCCACCCAGCCAGGGGGAGAAGTCCATCCACAAAAAAAAGGCGCAGAATTAGGACGCCATCTTGGATTCAAAACCAGAGGCTGAGCCTGGGGAGCGGACAGCTGTCATGGAGTAGCAAAGTATTCAATCCCAGTCCTGAAATTCAGTGTATTTTACTCTTTCAGTTTTATTACTTTTTAATGCATATGCGGCTCGTTTGGTCAGCTTAGCCTTCTGCGCGCCCAACCTGCCGTAAGAACTTTTTACTTATAAATAAACAACAAACCTGAGATTTTAAAACTAGGGATATATGTGTTTTCTTCGGAATGTATTTTGAAATGAATAATTTGTATTTGCTATATGGGCTTTATTTGCTTTACTAACATTGAAAAAAAATCGAGAAATACAGTGCTTATTGATGAGTTCTGTATGTCTTTATATATGTAATATATCAGTGCATTTTTTTATAGAACTACTGCTTCTAAAGGAAAAAAAGCTCAGAATGTGTTGCCAAGCTTGACCTTTTAATTTCTCTATCTGTAAACTGTGGTTTTGCATTTGCAAAGGCGTGAGCTTTCATAGGAGGCAGCATCGGATTCTGTTTCGGCATAGAGCCATATGGCGCTGAATATCTAATTATAAACTTCACAGAACAGACGCCGGTCCCATCTTTCCATTGGCTGCTGCTGGGGCACTATCACAAAGAAGTGCCCTTTACAGCGCAATCCCCATAGAAACACCTCCGGAACGAAGAAAAAAAAAGTATTGACATTTAAACACCGCATAGACACGTACCATATCGCCCCTCATATTAGCCATAAAGTGTTTAATGAAATAACTCTCTGGCCAAAGTCACGTTTGACTTTGACGAGTGTTCTGAGCATGAACTTTGAAGATGCATCAGTTTGATATGTGAATATTTTGCAAAGCTTCTTACATACATATAAACACATCACCAATTAGTGGTATCAAAGAACTAGGTAAGCAAATACAAAACATTTCTCATTCCAATTTCAACCAGTGCACATTCCTTCTTTTTTTTCCTCTTTTTATTTCCTTTATCTTGCACTCTCTCCTGCCGTCTGTTTTTCTCTTCGTCCTTTTCTTAACAAGTTCCTCTTCTCTTACCTGGTCTCTGTCTCTCGCTCTATCGCCCACTGGTTCCTCCTCCATCACCCTGTCTCTGTCTAACTCTTCTATCTCCTCCGTCTCCTTGTTTCTCTCCCTGTCTCCCTCCATCTGGCCTTGTAATGAGAACAAGGGGCCCGATGTAGGTAGCGAAATAGCGGTCGGTAATTTAGCCAATTGCAGTTTTCGTAATACCGAATGGATTCGGTAATAAGGAATCAGTAAAATAAGGAAAACCAGTTACCGATTCCTTATTACCAAATCGGAGATACCGAAAACCCCAAATACTGATTCAGTAAATAAGAATCGGTAAAAGAGATGTACCAAAAATTGGTAATACCGAATTTCATGAAATTCGGTATTTAAGAGTCAGTAATTACCACTGACTCAAAGCAGGTGGTAATCATGTGCACAGCATTTAAACAGTCCCAAAATGCAACGGTCTCAACACAATGGCGGCCCTCTACGTTATTGCAAGGCGACTATGACTACAGGCAGCAGGAATGAGGATATAGGGAAGGGAGGAGCGCATATACAGACAGCGCATCACACTATTTCAACTAACTGAGGCAGAAATTCATGAAAGGTACAGGCTACACCCCCAAACTATCCTGGACCTGATACAGAACCTGCACCCACTCCACGAGCATCATACACCAAGGGCGCACCCTATACCACCACTTGTCCAGGTGCTCTGTAGCCTCCATCTATTAGCATCAGGAAGTTACCAGGGGGTGATAGCCGCGGTAGGTGGTGTGTCGCAGAGCTGCCTGTCTCGATTCTTCAACAATTTCCTGGATGCCCTGATGCAAAGGATGCATCACTACATAAGCTTCCCCACCACACAGGCCGAGCTTGTGAAAACAAAAACAGACTTCTACCAAAAGGCACAGTTCCCGCATGTTATAGGGTGCATTGATGGGACACACATACCTATCTGCCCACCGGCAGCCAACGAGTACATCTACTGTAACAGAAAATCCACCCACTCCATCAACGTGCAGGTCATCTGCGATGCGGCCAACATCATCACCGACATCGTGGCAACATTTCCTCAGAGCACCCATGACTCCTACATATTCCGCAACAGTGGGATATGCACACATCTGGCTGGGGGAGAATTTGGAGAAGGATACCTGCTAGGTAAATCACTGTGACACACAATGATGTTTACTACTGATGAATGTGTTGGTGTTTGTTATTAATGCCACTTTCTTTCTCACCTAGGTGATAGCGCATATGCCGTGCGGGCATTTATCCTCACTCCTTACCTGAACCCATCAACCCCAAGTGAGAGACGATATAATGCTGCGCACAAATCAACACACAACGTGGTGGAGCGGACATTTGGACTTTTGAAGAGTAGGTTCCTCTGCCTCCACAAAAGCGGAGGCGCCCGTCAGTACCGACCCATCATCTGCTGCAAGATCATCGCTACATGTGCTATGCTGCATAACCTGGCAACTAAGAAAGGGACAGCAGTTGATTTGACTGACTCTGAGGACGATGACGATGACTATGACTGTTGACAGCCAGAGCCCAGCACAGCAGGAGCGGCACCAGCACCAGATGGGAGACAAAGACGGGCTGAGATTACACAGAACTATTTCTAGGTAAGTAAGGAGACACAGCCAGTAATTGTGTGTGTGTGACGTGGTTTAATAGCATGTTCCTACATCACATCAAGAAGGGCTTAACATAGCAGTCCCAATTCCAAACAGCCTACAAAGCCGTCATGGGTTAATTCACCCATGTATCAAAAACAAGTGTGCCTGGCATTACCTCCTGCGCCCACGCACAACATGGCTGCTTCCTCTGTGTACACTGTCCTCACTGGCAATCTGCTCTGTGCCACCACTTTGCCGTCCGCTGCGCCTCCTGCACTCTGTAACAGGGGGCGTTTCACTACCTCGGCTATTTGTCTCCTCACTGTCCGCCACATCACCTGCACCAGTATTGGCAGTCTGATTATTCTGTAGCACTTCAAGTGCAGTGGTCACTGTCACCAGCCCCCTTGCCACATCCCGGCTGCAGTGTGCCATCTCTACCTGCATGGCAGTGGAGAGGCGGTATACTGCCTTGGTGTAGTTCTCCATTTTGTGCCTCTCCCTGCGCCTTGCCATTCTGTCATAGTCCATCTTGCTGCACAGCACAACTTTGTGGCAACTACCCCTCCATAACCCAAAAGGATGGGCAATACCCGCACTTCTGCATACACCAGGGCACCGCATAGCATTCCGCCCCTGCTGGGCTACCTGTCACCAGGCCACCCACCCCGAAAGGTTCAACTCCAGGCATCCTAGGGTAGGGTAGAAAGGTCCATGACCAACAGCAGGTCAGTGCCCTCTCCTGCCTGCCCAATGCCTGCCCATACCAATACCCCTTCAAGGTGTAAGTTCAGTAAATCAGTACAAATTTGGGTAGCCCCCTTTTACTGCTGCAAGAAATTCCACCACAGGGTGAAGAAGTCATGCTGCAGGCAACCAGAACTGCATGAACTATGGCCATACACCCCCTGCTGAATAGCAGTTGGGCGCCATCTCAGACACTCACCCAAAGAGAAGCAAAGAGATACAGATCTCAAACCTGTGCCTGACAAGCTCCACCACAGATGCCACCAGTGAATCAACAATACACTGAGCCAAAACTAATAGTCTGAGGCTGAGATCAAACTCCGGCCTCGCAGGTCAAGAGACCAATGGCCGATGACAGATGCTTTGTGCTACCTGAAGTTTTTTGGTTGGACTGTTTCCTCGGTAAGTGTCAGCGGGCAGTCTGGAGGTAGCCTCGATCATTCAGCCCCAATTTATCGTTCAAAGCAGCAAGACAGCTGAAGAGGAGTGGGCGGTTACAAGACCTGACTCAAGTTTACAGGGCTGCCCTTAGTAGGCCAGGGTAAACCTGGAAACGTGACGATATCCCTGTTTTTTAAGGATTTCGCACAGAATCACAGTTGTTGAGCTGAAGATAAAAAGGCAATTCGTTTACATTAATCTTCTCTGCTGAAATGTTAACACACACAAAGTTAACATTTCAAAGACAAAGCACAAACCACTGCACTATACCTCTAGCACCTTGTTCCCCATGGCTACAGTCAGCAACTCCACCGTAACACGATACATCCTGGGTAGATCGTTGGGGAAAGGAGTTGGCGTAACGTCCAGGGCGGTTGACCTCGAAACTGGGAAACTGGGTTCTAGTCTCGGCAACGATGCTGAGCATCCTGTGATTCTAGGCAAATCACTTAATCTACCCGTGCCTAACAAAGAAAGTGTCCTCATGTAGTGCAATTAGTGCTCTGATACCCGATACCTTTGGGTGAAATTTGCACTATATAAACTCTGTAAAATAAATAGATGTCCTACCATGTCTATGTTATTTAAATGTCAAGGTGGTATGAACCCCTTACAATCAGTGAGTCCACTGGAAGTCTTAACTAAGCCCTAAATCCTTGCTGTCTCGATAATTAAGAGGATGCAGACCACCCAACGGGATTCTGCCCCAGTCGGCCTCCTGCTAAAATATAGCTAAAAGACAGCTGATCTGTATAATACATATAAACCATGCCTCCTGGCACCTAGATGGTCACCCAAAAGTTCTTGCCATGCGTCTAGCTGCTGCTGCCACAGGCTGGTCGACCATCTAGCTATGTCAGTCGATGTGCAGAAAAAATTGTCAATAACTATTTGGTGCACTTCCCAATTGCCTTGTAGACAACAAAGTTATTAGTTTATTCTATGCATTTCTGCAAAGTACTTGCAGCTACGCTCATGGTAGTCCCCTCCATTGCATCCCTCCATCTACCATGCTTACCTTTGTATCGAAGTTTGAAAACAGGGACCTGTTTGATGGTGGGTAAGCGGTGGGGAGAAAAGAGGCTGATCCTTCGCCTTTTGATGCCTTATATGCGGACACCCAAGGCCCCCTCCAGATTACTTCAGGGCTGACTCTTTTCATGGCAAAACAGACGAGTGACTTTGCGCCTTTGCTTCTGCCTGAGTAGTCACTAAGGGCACCCCACTTCTATTTTCAAGGGGCACCTGGTCAGGACTGCAGTCCTCTTTTTTTGCAGTTTCATTTATACAGTGTGTACTCAACCCAAAGATATTGGTGCACTTTGCAAGAGCACCAGTGGCATTACAAAAGGATACATTAATTTTGTTTTGTAGGCATGGGCGATTAAGTGATTTGCCCAGAATCATAGGATGTTGAGCTGATGCCGAAACTTGAACCCTGTTCATCAGATCCAAAGTTGTTATCTCTGGTTGTAACACCACAGTATTAGCTTGTGAACAGAATTGCACAAAAATGTACTGGTTCTATCACAAAAGTAGAGCAACAGGCAACCATTGTGTGACACAAAGGGATTCATCCAGAGAAAGATACATTACAAATTGCAATGACTGATCTTTGGCAACAGCAGCAACACATGTAACAAGTTGTGGTGGCCATCAGACCTAAGGCCTGCATCCACTCCCTCCAACCACACCAGAAACCTAGGAATCATCATTGACAACAAGCTAACCATGAAATCACCAATCAACACCATCTCCTCCGCCTGCTTCCTTACGCGCATGCTACGTAAGATCTTCAATTGGCTACCCTTACACACGAGATGCGCCGTTACACAAACCCTCATCACCAGCTGTCTGGACTAAGTCAACGCCCTCTACATAAGAATCGCAGCACACCTCTTAATGACCATACAGAATGGCACAGCCAGACTCATCCTTGGTCTTCCCCAATGAACCCACATCACATCACACCCCATCCCAGGAAAACCTTACAGAAGAGATGCCAATTCAAGCTGCTGACACATGCACAGAAGGCTCTATACAACTAAGGACCCGCCTACATTAACCACCGCCTGAACTTCCACCAACCCCAAAGAAGACTACAATTCACCTCCATTTCAATTGCCCATACCCGCCACTGCTACAGAAGCTGAACTGGAGGGCTCTCCTTCTCCCACATCGCAGCAAAGACCTAGGACAGCCTCCCACACACCTCTGGACCATCACCTCACTTCCGGAATTCCAAATGGCCCTCAAGACGTGGCTGTTCGAATCAGCCTCCAGGACCTGCAAGAGCCTGGATACTCTACAGGGTGATTAGACACGCAGAGAAAATCTTGATTTACTGATTGATTGAGATTAGAACTTTAAAGACTCGTGTGCCTGTCCTTCTGCCTTCCTCACTGCCTCCCTCCAAGTTTGTGCCAATAGTGGGCCCCGATGAGCACCAGAGCTATGTAGAGTGATATCGAGGTGTAGAGCCATATGCAGTGCCGTAGATATAATACGTTTCTAACAAGCAATATATATTCAAAATTATATGTTTTGATGGATTTAACTTTTTTTCTAAAGAAATACGCCAATGTAGTTAGAGTGATCCATCATGCTGGTAATGTATTTCAGAAAGATAAGAATCTTTAAATCTAATTTGTGGATTTGAAGAAGTAAGAAGAAGTAATCTGGCCGAGGTAGAAATTACAAAAGGAGAATGTTGTTTTTCTCCTACTTCATTGATACATTATGAAGTCCTGAATACCCAGGTGATTTGAGGCTAACTAGCCAAATTGGCAGGATTCAAGTCTCAGCCTCGAATTGAAACACAGGAATGTATTGGCATTAAAGATTTCCATCTCTGGTGATCCTTAAGTAGCAATAACAAAGAGAGCAGGAATGTGGCACACTATTATTGTTCTCATCAGATAGATCACTTCTAAACCTTGGGCTTCCGCACTCCCTTTCTATTTAAATTACAGTGAATGTAGAGATAATTAGTTGTTATTTTGTAAGTGATGTTTGAATGTTTGGTGGGTTGGATGTTCTTAAATACAAATATTTATTTGCGAAAACAGATTGCTTCACATTTTTGATCGTCTGCTTTTTATCTCTAATTATGTTATTTGAACCTTATTTTTATTATAAGTCATACAGATATGTGATTCTATTTTACTGCCTCCTACTCTCTATTTTCTCTGTTAGGACACACAATACGGGATGAAGCACACCAAAGAATCACAACTATTTCAGACAGGCAGAGAGCGACTAACGATCCTTCCACGTTGCTACTGAATAATCTGTTAATTTGTAACTACTGTTCTTGTTTAATGGTGGCTTGAGCATACCAGGTGCAGGAGAGCAATCTGGGCGAACCTCACTTTTAGGAGAAGTTCAAGCTTCATGAAGGATCTAAGAACCACCAGGCCTCTCCCGGAGATGTTTATGGATCTGGAACAATGCCTGGCTGCCTGCTTTGGATTGGACTTTGGATTCTAATGGGCTTTGACCCCTGTAAATGTCTTCCATAACAGAGAGGGGTCACCCCATCCTACAACCAAGTGGCCTGCAGGTCTCACTAAAGTTTCTGGAAGGGAAGACAGAGCTCAGGTGCTATGTACAGGAACTATTTTCTGCTGCCAAAGATCCTAACTTTCCTCCTATTGATGCACCTGAAGAGAGTTGTTCTATCGGAAAGGTGGGGCAAAGCCTGACCATGTACAGCAGTTCAGGTCCCCTAAAGGGTGAAAAGGCAGTATGGACCTTGGGTGATGCATTCCTCAATACACCGCCATTGTGTAGAGATCACTGGTTCCCCACTGCTTCATGTGACATATGCACTGGTCCAACCTTAGCCATCTCAGCTGAAGACATCTGTCACAGCATATAGGACAAAAAAACTTTTTTCATATTCCCCCTTCCAGGAAGAATATCCTAGACTTTACCCCACAGTCGTATACATCAGCACATGCTGCAGATCGTTGCAGGCACTAAATGGAGTGGCTCACCAAGCCCACTCCACCCAAAACAACTGCATGCTGTGTACGGTGATCTCTGGAGCACGGATATGCTGACATTCAGGAAGTGCATCCTGTCACTGTAACACTAAACAACCTGGCCCTGATTCTTGGCCATGCACAGCAAACTCCATCATCCCACCCAAACCAACAGGGAACAGCCGTTGGCTCTCAGCTGGGTCATTGGGATGCAGCACCTAGCCTACAGTCAGGATCTGGACCCAATCTCCATCTCACCAAAAGAAAACGTGCAATCCCTTTGGCTATGTGCATAGACTTCGTGCAGTAGGACCTGCATTTGGGAAATGTAAAGAGAATGTCAACATGTTTTAAAATTTGCTAACAACTTTGGAACTAGTTGATTAATCTGCATGAATTGTGGCAGACTATTAGCATACAAACCCAGTTTTGATATCTGAAAGGTTGTGTAGAGCTATCAAATGGCACCAAAAGTATTAAGAAATCAAAGCGTGTTAACCTCTCCCTTTAATTTTGCTCCCTTTAATTTTGCCCCCTTTACGGATCTGCATCCAACTTGAAATCACTGCCTTGCTCTTAAAGCAGAACCGATCTGCCTAGTTTATGGAGCCATGTCACATTACACAAAACATTAGAAAATGTGACTGGCCACCCTTTAACTTTGCACTTCCTTGATGAATTTGCCCAAACTTTTGAAGAGGGGAAAGCTAGGGAGAGTATGTGCTCTGACTGCTAAGTAGGGGACCTGTCACTTTTAAGGACACGAATGGTGATTAATGGTATCTGTTAATTCTACTCAGCTAGATTGCCAACTTTGGTGCTGGAAACCAAGGCTCGAGCTTCGGAGTCGCATCCACATCCTGTGATTCTAGGCAAATCACTTAATCTCCCCGTGCCTGAATGTCCCCTTGTGTAACGCAACCGGTGCTCATGTAAAGCGCTCCAATACATTCGGGTCGAGTTCGCGCTATATAGAATCTGCATTAAAATAAAAAAATAAAAAGCTCATTAACTCAATTTCTGGTATCTCGTGTTTCATATGAATCCATCAAATGGCTCACTGCTTATTAATAAATCAAATATTGTTGCCCCATCTTTAACACCGCTCACCCTCATCATTGGATTTGGATGAATTTTAGGATGCTTTTTCATGCATATATTACGAAAGGCTACAGTTATTAGTACAAGCGCACTTTATCTTCCCTGTGCCTTAACTGAGCTTCCCTTCGTGGATATGCTTGAAACGTGACATACGAAAAGTAAGTTAAACATGCAAAGTCTCTGCCAAATTCTCTGCAGATTCAAACACACTTAAGTTACGAGTAAATAAAACCTTTTTACAACTGTCAAGATCGCCGTTTAGTTTAGTCTTCCCAACCCCTTATTTTAACGCAAAAATGGCAAATGCTACTCAACAGATAGTAAAGGACTAGTGTCATGCCAACTTTGGTATAATTCTACTCAGCAGTTTTTGCTGTAGCGTAAAGTTAAAATATATATGGAAAGTAAACAAGAGAATGCTATAACAGAAAACATTCTCTTTTTGACCTTTGACTTCTTCCCCTTTCATGGAGCTGCATGAAACTTGACTGGCCTAAACTTAGAGAGAAATACATAGCCAGTTCCATCCTTCATGCAGAATCAAAGTTGTCAACCTCGAAAAACGTGCACCACACTAGAAAACAACCATTGGGCGATCTTTGAGGATTCAAAATTAGGCGTGGATTGCTCCAAAGAATCAAATATTATAAAGGAAGTAAAAAAACTTTTAACTATAATATTTAACATTGCTTTTCTCATGGGATAATTCCTACCTGTTTAACCAGGAACACATGAAGGAAAGTCCACCAAAGTATATAAGCATTCCCCCTTTAAGATATTTAATGCTTTTTCTTACTTTGGTGAATTTTCCTCCAGCGGATTTGGATATATAAGCAGAAATAATCAGAAATGTGAAATCACAGTTGCCGATCAGGTATGGATCCGTAACTGTTTGTTACCACTTGGAACACTAAGCAAAAGTGCGTAGTTGTTAGTGAGCAAAAGAACTGCTATTGGTGGATTAACATTAATTTGAATGGCCATCCTTTCCTTTTCTGTTCTGTTCCTCTTTGTGAATATCGGATGAAACACAAAACCAGCAGTACTTTGAGGAAACCAAAGCTAAAATATGCATTTGTCTATCACTTACTTGTCTCTACTAGGACAGTTAGCCAGACTAAAGAGAAATAAAATTAGGAATCATTGGTAAATGATTAGATTTTGCCGATGTGATTAATAATAAACTGTTTTTGTTGTTATAAGTTGTAGCTTGCTGAGTAGTTGTACAATATAAGATACAGAAAGTCTGTTAAAGTGTTATGACTTGTTAATGTACAAAAACACAATATATTATGATGTTACTAGTGGTATAGTGAGGGTAGGTAATAGCAAAACTCAGAAAAATGAACTAAAAGAGGGAGATAATAGAATTCATTGATGTATTAGCAACATTAAGCTAAACTGCTTGGTGTTCCCCTGGAGGAGATGGTGAAGAAATCGGCAGAGGATAGGAAGCTGTTGGCTCCCATCCGTCCTTCTAGGGTAAGGTTCTTTGGCACCAAGAGGGCCTCTGGTCCTTCTTCTGCTCATAGGGGGAGCTTGCCTTTTCAGGGGAAGGGTTACAGCCGGGGTGCCCGTTTCTCCTACAAGGCCCGGTTTTAGCTGTCGGATGGTGGTTCCATCACCTTTTTTAAGTCCTGAGTATCCGTGGGGCCCTGCGGTCTGCTCCCTATGGGAAGGTCGATTGTTGACGTTCGTGGAGACTTGGTAAAAGTCGGTCTCTAACCAGGGGGTCTTGTGAATTGTCATGGAGGGTTACTCGGTTGTCTTAGACTCTCCTCCCCCCCAGAATTTTTTGTTCACACTTCCTTGCCATCTGCTGCACCAAAGAGGGAGGCCCTTTTGAAGGGTGTTCAAGATCTTCTCGACATGATGGCTATTTGTTCTGTTCCAGCCTGTCAAAGGGGTCAAGGGGTCTACTCCATTCTTTTTCTTCACTAAGGTTCTGGTTCCCTTGGTTGGGCTCATCCATGTGGAGGGTATTTGAGCATTCCCGTAGCTTGATGACTAGTTGATTTCTGTCTCTTCTTTTTCCAAGGGGACTCTCCACACCCAGAGAGTCTGCGAGATTCTGGAGAGGCACGGCTTCCTGATCAACCACAAAAGTCACATCTGGTTCCCTCCCAAGAGTTGGTGTTTATCGGGGGTTCCCTGGTCATGGTCAAGGGGCTGGTGCTTTTGCCAGTCATTAGGAAGGCAACCTTGAGGAGGGTCTGCTGGCTTTGGATTCTGCCCGGTGCATCAGTGGTTCAGGTTACAGGGTTTGATGTCAGTGACTGTAAACGTACTGCCGCTGGCTCATTCACATCTGTACCTGTTGGTCAACCATCTCTTTTACCCTTGGTCCCCTTGTTCAGCCGCTTACAGTCTGACAGTGTTAGTATCCCCTGAGATTTGGCTTGCCATGGGTCGGTGCATGGTGGAGTCCAATCTGGCGAGGGGTCTTCCATTTCAGGTGTCCCCCTCCCGGGTTGTAATGACGGATGGCAGCCGGTTGGGCTGGGGTGCGACATTGAATTCCTGGTCTGTGCAGGGTCTCTGGGATCACCTGCTGGCTGGTTGCACATCCAACTTCCATACGCTGAAGGCAGTACAGATGGCTTGTCTAGAGTTTGCATTAGCCTTTCAGGGACATCATTTTCTGGTCCGGATGGACACTCAGGTTTTGATGGGTTACCTAAATCACTAGGGGGCTGCAGGGCTGGGTGCTTGTGGCTGCTGGCTCAGGATATTCTGACCTGGGTGGAGGGAGCTGTACTGTCTCTTCGAGCAGTGTATCTCCCAGGGAGAGAGAATTGTGCTTCAGACCACCTGAGCAGGGTTTCCCCGCTCATGTCTTCAATTAATATGTCGGAGGAGGTGATCTGTGTGTTGCAAACGAAGTTTGGGTGTCAGACAGTCGACTTGTTTGTGGCCAGGGACAGTGCTCAGCTGCCCTGACTCTGCATGATTACTCCCTGTTAGGAGGTGTGGCAGGTGGATGCAATGTCATTCAGGTGGCCGAACACACTACTTTACGCATTTCCGCCAATCCCTTTGATTACCCGGATTCTGTGCAAGATTCACCTTGAAAGGGTGTTTTTTCTGTTGATTGTACCGGACTGAGCTCCCTGCCCGTGGTATCCTCTTCTGAGGGAGCTGGCCATTCAGTAGTGTTGGGCGATTCCCAATCTTCCGTATCCACTGAGGGGTTCATGTTGTCCTGCGTCAGCTCCATCATCAGGCCTGGCTCTTGATAGGGTGATTCTCTTGTCCCGTGGTTGGTACGCGGGAAGTGGTTGAATTGCTTCAGGATTCCCGAAGTCCAGCGAATCTTCAGTTTTATTCCCAGCATTGGGGTTCCGTTTCTAGCTGGTGTGTTTCTAAGGGTCTGGACTCTGGTTCGGTGGATCCAATCAGGGTGCTGGATTTTCTGTCAGATGGTTTTGCATTGGGCCTGGCTCCATCTATGCTTTGGGCTCAGTAGGCGGCTTTGCGGGTGTTCTGTATTCTTAATTTGGACGTGCTGCCTCCATTGGTGGCATGGCTGATGCATAGTTGTTTTCTTCAGTGCCCTGGGGTGGTTTGTCCTACCCCAGCCTGGGATCTCCCATTGGTGTTAGAGGCCCTTCAGGTGGCTCTTTTTGAGCCCTTGGGGGTCTGTGGATGTATAATTCTTGACCATGAAGGTGGTGTTTTTTGTGCCCATTGTATCAGCTGGTCAGATTGGTGAGTAAGGGTCATTTTTGTGGTCTCCTCCGTTCCTGTGTGTCTTGCCGGATCATGTTGTCCTACGCCCGAACCTAAGTTCTTGGCTTTGGTCCCCTCTGTTGCCAATCGTTCCAGCAAGGTCATTCTGCCCACCTTCTCCCCGGTGCCTAGGTCTGGGGTGGATGCTGGTCTCCCACTGCTGGATGTCAGAAGGGCGGTGTTGGTTTATCTGGAGGGGACCGTAGCTTTTTGCTAGTGTGATAATCTGTTTGTCACCTTTGGCCCAGTGAAATTGAGTCATAAGCCTTCTGTTTCCACCCTGAGTAGGTAGATTAAACAGACTGTCCTTCTAGCCTATGGTTCCCAGGAATTGGAGGTGTTTGCCTGGGTCCAGGGTAGGTCTAACCGGTGTATTTCTGTCTCCTGGGCCTCTTCCAGGGGGTCTCGATTGAGGATATCTGTAAAGCCGCTATGTGGGCCTCTCCTCACATGTTCATGGACCGCTATCGAGTGGTGTTGGGTGGTCGTGCTGCTGAGGGTTTTCCTGAGTTCTACAGGCTGGTTCTGCCTGTGCTTGATGGCACCCCTCCTGTTGGGTGTCTGTTTGTTTTTTCGCCTCTGTTTTGTTGTTTTGGAATAAAAACTTGGTGTTTGCCTCACGCTTTGGTCGATGGTATCTTGTTGGTGACCGTGAAGCCACTTGGCTTTGTTATTTGCTCACTGTGTAAATCATGTGGCAAGGAAGACTCAAGAGGATGTAATGACCCAGTTGCTTACCGGTAATCTTCATTGTCCTGAC
Source organism: Lissotriton helveticus (assembly GCF_964261635.1). Lineage (NCBI taxonomy): Eukaryota > Metazoa > Chordata > Amphibia > Caudata > Salamandridae > Lissotriton > Lissotriton helveticus. The sequence continues at coordinate 1,627,663,771 of NC_136063.1, read as the reverse complement.
TATGGTCTTCCTCGCCACATAAGTTCCCATCCCTCCCTTCCTGTTTGGGTATCGGCTTCATGTCTTTGATTACTGGGCTTGATAGTTGAACAGGAAGTGGGGTGGGTTGTGCCTCCTCTTGTACTGGGTCATGGGTGAAGGAGGTCGGCCATGTTGGGGAGGGTTGGGCAGGCTAGAGCGTAAAATTGCTTGGAGGGTTCTGTTAGGTAGCTGAAGCTCACTGTGTAAATCATGTGGCGAGTAAGACTATACTCGGAGTAATGAAGATTAGCAGTAAGTAACTGGTGCATTTCTTTGTCTTAGATTCATGCATGATGCACGCTCCTCAATGCTCATTTATAACAGTTAACATATTTGATGTTTCAGCAATCTCTGGAACTCCATATCTCACAGTATCCTCATGAGAAGTTATGTGTAGAAAAATAATGTGTTCCTTTGTCTATTTTTTGCTAGGGGTGTGTAGAATGTTTATTTCATCATCACAGACTCCCAAGCCTAAAAATGATTTCCATAGTTTCTCGCTTTTATTACGCACGTGCGCGACTTCGTTATCTCTTAGAAGTGTTAGCTGGCACCAGAAACGTAAAAGCATTTTTATTTTTCGGAGGTGAATATTTACATAGATTTTTCTCTTAAAGTACTCTGAAAATGTGCCATACCGGTAATTTGTTAAAATTTTGCATGCGAGTGCATAGTTTGCTATTTTTCACGTAAGTATTCTGAAACCATTTTTGTGCTAGTACATCGTAAGGATTTTGTTGACAAGTGCATACTTTTACTGAACCCAAATTACACAGAAACCAAAATTACGGTCGCTTAGAAAATGCACAAACACCTGCCTACTTTACCACGAGAACCCAACTTTGCAATGTTACGCAATCTTATCGTGCCATCTGACATTGTTCACGTGAAGCCCGATCATATCAACATTAGGCACAAACACGTGCTTCACCCAAAATGTTTGTTCAAAACCAATGAGAAATAAAATCCTATAGCCCTCGAAGATTTCTGATTAGTTGCTTTCTTGTGTACAGTTTTGACTCTACTTTATTCTGAGTTCTTACTGTTTACTCTGACAGCAGATCATAAATTATTCATGCTTCATCGAAATATTTTAAGATGAAGACAGTCAAAACGAGGCTACTGGAAACTGTCACACCGGTAGACAGGAATGGCATATGTCTGCTTGAAATCTTTTACCCAAGCACTGCAGAAACCGAAATGTGGCTCTCCTGAGAGACAATACAGGCATACTGTATGCAAATTATTCATATCTGATGTTTAGCATTTTCTTCTGGTGACAGCAAGGGTGCGGCTCTGATTCTGAACAACAACTACCAACTTTTTCCCTTGGATTGGAATGTGGAAGACAATGTAAACACGTGGGATGAAGCTGCTCCAGGCACTGCCAATTGGAACTTCCAAGCTCAACATCTTCTCAGCTGAGCCCAAATAGAGTAGTGCTAACTCTGTCCTACCTTGTCCTCAATGTGTACCAGACTGCAGGAAGATCTGTACCACCACAGGGTAACACTGTGTAGGACAGGCAATAGGATTCTGGTGCTGCAGTCACAATGCAGTCCCAGTGAGAGCACAACAGTGGACAAAATAGACCCAGTAGGACAAAATGCTATTTCATCCACTTGTTTCTTTCACATTGGAAAGAAGGGCGGATCCTATGCGAATGACATGCAGATTGTTATATCTATTACATCTTATGTAAAATCCTTTGCAAATCAGTTTAACAACTGTCTGGCTCATATCACCAGTTTGATGCATGAACACTAACTAAAGCTAAACATAGAGAAAATGGAGGTGATGCTGTTTGAGAATGGTCTCTTCTTCTGGAATGATTCCTGGCGGCCCGGTGATGCTGGACCGCATCCTGACCCAGTAAATAAAGTGAGAAATCGTGGTGCTCTGTTTGATAACCAGCTCTGCTTCTCAGAACAGATCAATCCCATCACATCCTCGTGCTCTTTCCTTTTAAAAACCTTAAGAAAGATTTTCCCTTTCATTTCACTGGAGATGCAAAAAACTGTAATAGTTGCCTTGAATCTGTCCAGGATATATAATTGTAATTCTCTCTATCTAGGGCTAGACAAACTTTTACAGTCAAAACTAAAGTCTTTGTGGAATCCTGCAGCCCGATTGCTGCTGAAAATTCCCAAATTCAGCTCCATATCTAACAGCACCAAGGACCGCCATTGGCTGCCAGTACAGGAGAGGATTAAACTCAAAGCACTCTGTATGGTCCATAAGGCATTGTATGGATTTTGGCCATGTGGCTTCCAGAAACATTTAGTCTGGTACGTCCCCAGATGCGACTTGAGATCCACCAATGCTCGTCTGGTCACTATCCCCAGTATCAGAAAAGCCAAGTGGGGAGGCAGGAGTATCTCCCACCTGGCAGCCAAACTTCAGAATGCTTTACCTTCCTCTGTTAGAGCTCAACCTAACAGGTGCTCTTTTAGGATGTCGCTCAAAACCTGGCTTTTTCCCCCAACGTCTTTGTAATTCTTCTGCCAACCTTGTTGAAGCATAACTTTAGTGGCAAGATGCCTCGGCATACTTGCGCTTAAAAAATATTTTGCTTACTTACATCTGGGTTTCGTGAGGTATTCTCCCTCTCCACAGCTCTTACAAATGAGGGTATTAAGGTAGCAGTAATCACTCTAGTAGGCCCCCACTTAGTTTTTCTATATACATTCTTCACAAGCATCACCTTGCTGAAAGTATTACTAACAAAGCAGCACCCAACTCAAGTGCCTGTGTTTAGGGGTTGCTCCATTGTTTCTGCCCAGCCCATAGTACTCCACCCTTATTCCTCAGGAGAAATTCTGAACTTATTTTTCTAGTTGCTCATTGCATTCCTCCACTCTCCATGTCTCTGCTTGAGAATTCAGAAGCTTGGAGGACTTTTCTTTTTGGTGCTGGTCACCACTGCTTGAAATGCTCTTCCTTGCACCCTGGGACCTTGTCTTCGGGCAATTAAAAATAAATTAATATAATTTCCTATTTTCCAACCTAGTCAGCCTTAAATATGGAGAAACATGAGGAGACCCAATTTCTGCATGCTTGCCTGCTTTTTCCACCCCTGCTGACCAGAGACCTGGGGTGACCACAAGCACCAGCAATCTTCGTGGCAGGCAGCCGCCTACGTCCATGCACTGCGCCAGGAGGCGCCACAAAACCTCCCGCAGCTTGGGACGCGCATGGGCCTGCCCAGGCAAAGCCTGGGCCAAGGGTGGGGCCCGTCTGTGCCAGTCAGAGCCCGCAACAGGATGGACTGTGCCCCTCCTCTTGGTTCCCCAGCATGTTGCTCTGCATTTAGTACTTGGATCTTTTATCCATGTGGGACACAATTGAGGGAAGGTTGCGTTTATATTCTGATCACCGGACTGTTGCCTTTGCACCTGGGACTGCCACCGCTACCAAAGGGGGGGAACTATAATCCCCAGATTGCTTTGCGGCTGGCGCGCTACCAACAATGCTGCCCCCACGCACCAGGAGGCGCACTTAAACCCCGGAGGCCCCCTGCAGCCCGTTATAGCCTGGAGGAGGTCGGGCTGGGCTACCCCCCAAACATTCACTGCAAAAAGTTTGATCGATTTGTAGCTTCCAAATAACATAAGATACTGTGCCTCTGGCAGAATTTGACTGTGTTCTACTAATTCTACCTGTCGGCCCCATACCATTTGTGGACTTTTATTTTGTCTTTATAGAGGACCACGTTTCCTTTTTTTTAATTTATAGAATTGTTTGTGGTTGGGATGCGATAGCAAAAATCAGCAGGGGGTGGATTAAGGGAAATTTCCGCCAAAAAGGTAAACAGGAAGCCAAAGAGAATGAGTCCGATGACAGGTGGAGGGGGGGGGTGGTATTCGACCGTATAGATTACCTTTTGGCTGAATGTGAGGTTCTCCTTGACCCTCCCAGTTCCACTTCCCCGCACACATCTGCTCTTGGGCATTCTTTATCAAGTACCACACCTCTGCGCCTTATACCATCCATGTTTAAAAAAGTTGGAGGTAGGAATAAAACATCTGACAAGTCCTCTGTACCACATGCTAGGTCTGACTGTGGGGTCAGACAAATGCCACCTACCGCGGTGGATCTATCTTTGTTTCCTTGTCACAATAGTTTTTCACCATTGTCAGAACAAGCAGACCAAGAGGAGGCTCCTGTTAGTATAGCTGTTATATTAAATCGATGAGGTCACCGACTGGTACAACTAGGCTCTTGGCTGACACACGTCCAAACGCGGACACTCTAGTATCCGATAGGGTAGCTATGAATTCCAACAGTGCAGCAACTAAGCGTATGGTTATTCCACTTATTAATTCACCAGCTCAAGTTATTGAAGCCATCACACAAAGACCGCTAGCATCTCAAATAATTGACTTAGCCCAGGAAATTAAAAAACTTAAAACAGCTGTAGGCAACCTTGCAGTCTCCCTGAGCAAGTTTCACAGTGATGTCCAGAGTATTCAGAATCAATTACGGGCACAATCAGACATACAGAAAGATTCCCAGGGGGCATAAGCACTATGGGGCAGCCGAAAGGGGTTCATACGGGCTTAAACCCAGGAAGGCAAAGTAGCGATCCCATAGACCCAACCCCTATCCTAGCTTGACTCACTAATAGCCATCCCAGTTATGGTAAAGGGGCAGGCTAATTTATGTCAGGTAGAGGAAAGTTTGATAATACAAGTAATATTGAAAGATCAATGATAGAGCCTGTATGTCATGCAACAAACTACACCCAAGCACCAACTAGCACATACATGAGCACAGACATAAGGAAGATAATTTATCTAGTTAATGTCCCAAAGAACCAATCTATGACAAAGACTGAGGACGAGTGCTCTTTAATTAATAAATGCACTCCCTGGATACGGCGAGTGAGAGGGTGCAGATCTATCATTAGGGAAGACATAACCGGGGCTAAAAGATTACAAATGGGGGTGTGGTCGCACACTACTCACACACCGGCGGTGTCGGACTCTGGTCAATGAGGTAAAGTGTTCGCGATGCATCATCTTTCGATCTTCTGCTATCTTCGCTGTCTTCGCCATCCCTGGACACGTGTTTCGGGGTATTACCCCTCATCAGCAGGGATTAAGCATGGGCGTAAAACCTGTTCCGCTCGCGGATTTTTCAGATTTTCGGCAAATTCGCAATCCGCGAACTCTCGCGAATTTGTCGAAAATCCGTGAATTCGCTTGCGGCAGATTTTTTCCTTGTTGATACAATATTGCAGCACGCGGCATGGTGCACGGCGTTCACTTTCCGTCATTAAGCGTTTGCCGAGTCGTTTTTCTCGATCATATTTTGCGAGTGCTGCGCCATTTTGGATCTTGCTGCGGGATCCCGCGGGAGTTTGGCGCCCGCGAATACGTAATAGCGGCTTGCCACCTTGCAGAGCACGCCTCACGAGAGTTCGCAATTGCGAACACGTAGTTGCGGCGGACAGGAACAATCTCGCACTCGCGAAATAGAGATTTTGCAATTCAGCACAAGAAATCCACCAGCAAACAGGATAAACCTTCAGAAAATGATGATTTTTATCAGAATCACTCCTCAGGTTGAAATTTGCATGGCCTTTTTTTTTGCAAGGAGTCCATTTTTGGGGGGGGGGAAGTGCCCCACAGTCTCCAACTTCCTGTTCCTGTCCAGCAGGCTCCTCCCAGTGCTTTCTTCATGTGCTGGTCACTTTCATTTGGACCTTGACCTGGAAGGATTACTTTTTGTGGGTGCTGCTGGATATTTGGATTTGAGGCCTTTTTGACTGTCTTTGGATCACTTTTGGATTAGAAATCAACTTTCACAAGTAAGTTTGTTTGGGGCATTACAGTTGCTGCAACTACAATTTTGGAACTTTTTCAGAACATTAAATAAAATATATTGTGGGTAGCCACAGTATCCAGTAGGACCAGGGTTGGTTATGGGTGCATGATACAACTGTTTTGTTGAATTTAAACACCATTGAGGCCATGGATGGGCTGGGATTGTGCTGATTTTTGTTGTTTTTGTTGTTTTTTTGGGGCTGCTGGTGGGGCCCTTTGCCCAGGGGTGGTGAGTGTTGCATGGGCCTAGTCTTTCTGTGGGGTGTCTTCTTCAATTTAAACATCATTGAGGCCATGGATGGGCTGGGATTGTGCTGATTTTTGTGTTTTTGGTCGTTTTTTTGGGGCTGCTGGTGTGGCCTTTTGCCCAGGGGTAGTGGTGCATGGACTGAGTGTGCCTGTGGTGTGGTCTCACTCTCTTTAATATAAACATCCTGGATGGCATTGGATTGTGGTGATTTTTGGGTGTTTTTCTGTTTTTTTGGGGTGTACTGTTGATGTGGACTGGCCATGTGGGTGGTGGTGGTGGTGGTGGCCATCTTGAGTGCTGGCTGGTACAGGCAACATGTGCTTGGGGTGCAAGGGGCCATTTTGAAGAGAGGCAGTGTCTGAGGCCTGCACTTATTTTGCCTACTTTTCATCCATTATGCCCAGGGGTAGTGAGTGTTGCATGGGCCTAGTCTTTCTGTGGGGTGTCTTCTTGAATTTAAACACCATTGAGGCCATGGATGGGCTGGGATTGTGCTGAATTTTGTGTTTTTTGTCGTTTTTTGGGGCTGCTGGTGGGGCCCTTTACCCAGGGGTGGTGAGTGTTGCATGGGCCTCGTCTTTCTGTGGGGTGTCCTCTTGAATTTAAACACCATTGAGGCCATGGATGGGCTGGGATTGTGCTGTTTTTTGTGTTTTTTGTCGTTTTTTGGGGCTGCTGGTGGGGCCTTTTGCCCAGGGGTAGTGGTGCATGGACTGAGTGTGCCTGTGGTGTGGTCTCACTCTCTTTAATGTAAACATCCTGGATGGCATTGGATTGTGGTGATTTTTGGGTGTTTTTCTGTTTTTTTGGGGTGTACTGTTGATGTGGACTGGCCATGTGGGTGGTGGTGGTGGTGGCCATCTTGAGTGCTGGCTGGTACAGGCAACATGTGCTTGGGGTGCAAGGGGCCATTTTGAAGAGAGTCAGTGTCTGAGGCCTGCACTTATTTTGCCTACTTTTCATCCATTATCCCCAGGGGTAGTGAGTGTTGCATGGGCCTAGTCTTTCTGTGGGGTGTCTTCTTGAATTTAAACACCATTGAGGCCATGGATGGGCTGGGATTGTGCTGAATTTTGTTGTTTTGGTCGTTTTTTGGGGCTGCTGGTGGGGCCCTTTGCCCAGGGGTGGTGAGTGTTGCATGGGCCTAGTCTTTCTGTGGGGTGTCCTCTTGAATTTAAACACCATTGAGGCCATGGATGGGCTGGGATTGTGCTGTTTTTTGTGTTTTTTGTCGGTTTTTTGGGGCTGCTGGTGTGGCCTTTTGCCCAGGGGTAGTGGTGCATGGACCGAGTGTGCCTGTGGGGTCTCACTCTCTTTAATGTAAACATCCTGGATGGCATTGGATTGTGGTGATTTTTGGGTGTTTTTCTGTTTTTTTGGGGTGTACTGTTGATGTGGACTGGCCATGTGGGTGGTGGTGGTGGTGGCCATCTTGAGTGCTGGCTGGTACAGGCAACATGTGCTTGGGGTGCAAGGGGCCATTTTGAAGAGAGGCAGTGTCTGAGGCCTGCACTTATTTTGCCTACTTTTCATCAATTATGCCCAGGGGTAGTGAGTGTTGCATGGGCCTAGTCTTTCTGTGGGGTGTCTTGAATGTAAACATCATGGATGGCATGGGATTGTGCTGATTTTTCTGTGTTTTTCGATTTTTTGGGGTGTATAACTGAACTGATGTTCCTCTGTCTTCCATTGCTTTTAGGTGCACAAGACTCAAGAGAACCACCAGTGCCAGGAAGAAGTCCTGCAGCGGTGTGTGTGTGCAGCATAACGTCACGCGACGTCACGTCTGGACACAGACAACTCTGCAACTCGTGCAACTGCTGCCTGCTGTTCTGACCTGCTCTGAAGAAGATGGCCCCAAAAAAAGTTACCCGTAGCTCCTCTAGCAAGAAAGTTGCCAGTAAGGAGCAAAAGAAGCAAGTTACCAAGGAGACTGGTGTGCCGGCCGCCCCTTTTTTTGGGAGTGAAAAAAAAAGTATGCCTGCAGCAGCAGCGGGATCTGCTGGGGACCAAGCTGGGAGCAGCACCCCCACTCCATTGGACTCAGTGCCACCACCACCACCACGCCAACTTAAGTCCAAGCCCTTCACTGCTGCAGAGGCACTTAGTCTAGTTGTTCAATCACCATCGACCAGTGATGTTGGCTCATCGCAAGAAAGTAGCAGCAATGTCCCTCAATCAACACAGGTTGTTGTAACTCATCTGACGAGTGTTGAACAACCACAGCCGCAACAAAAACCACATGTGCAAGTACAAGCCCAAGTACATGTGGAAGGAGAGGCAGCGCAAGGAGATGCGCAAGCAGAGGTGCATGGAGGGTCACAAGTGCCCACAATAGTTGTTCCTCCCGAAGTAGGGGCACAACAGGAAATCGACAATCAAGGCGAGGTATCATTTGAGGAAGACACTCCTCCTGATGATCATTCATTGTCTTCCACACCCCTAGCAAGGAAGAGATCAAGGGTGGTGTCTATATCTTCTTCAAGCACACCTCCTTCTGATGATACGGATCAAAATTGGGAACCAGCACCACTGCCGTCTGAGAGTGAGGCACATGATCTGACAAAGGTAGTTAAGCGTAACAGGAAGCTCGTCCAAAGTCTCAGAGTTATGGAGTGTGATGATGAGGCTCAACAAGAAGTGGCGGATACTGCTGCTGATGAAGACTCTGACAACGACGACCCAGTCATCATAAAGGTCACTGCAGCCCCAGCGGGCATGCAGCATACAGACATTTTGACCCTAGCCCGAAAAGCTGCTGAGCGTGATGATGATGATGTTGTCGACGAGGAGGCAGTGGAAACACCACAATCATTGGAGTTAAGTAGTACACCAACTCGTACCGCTTCCATATTTCTTTCTCACAAGAAGGGACCTCCATCCACCTCGACCTTAATTAGTGGCGGTGAAAGTGCACAACGTACAAAAGTTGGGCAATCCAGATCCTCCACTTCATCTGGCATTAGCAGCATGACCACCACCACCAGTATCGCCGCCTCCCCCGGCCCCCACAGACACTTCAAGTCCCCAGTTTGGGACTTCTTTACTGTTTGCCCAAAAAGGGAAAAGTTCACCATTTGTACCATTTGTAAGGTTGCAGTTAGTCATGGTAAGCTTGGTACCAACTATGGTACCGGAGGCCAGAGAGGTCATCTTAGGAGACAGCACACTGTCCAATGGTTTGCGCACCTAAAGGCGATCAAGGAAGCCCTAATTGGAAGTCAAGAAAACGTTGATGTTTCATCTGATGATGACGAGGAGGAAGAAGACGTGTCAAACACTTCACTTACACCCAGTACCCCTGTCAGCAGCACACCCCATGTGAGGCACACTAAGAGTGTTGGAGCGAGTGAGACACCAACGCGAAAAAGTTCACCAGCGAGCATAATTGGGTCAAAGAAGTCATTATCATCCCGTAAATGCTTGGTCCAGGGCAACATTAGAACCATGTTTTGTTCAGACGCGCCATATGAACGCAACCACCCACTGACGCGTCTGTATAACACTAAGCTGGCTAAAATGCTAGCTGTGGACCTTCTCCCTTTTTCTTTTGTAGAAGCGGTAGGTTTTCTAGAATTAGTGGCAGCGCTCTGCCCTAAATGGAAGGTTCCTAGCCGGTTCTATTTTGCCAGAGTTGCGGTTCCAGCACTACATGAAGATGTGCTGGAGGTGATTGGGGCAGCTTTGCAGAAGAGTGCTGTTCACACTATACATCTGACAACAGACATGTGGACCAGTGGCACAGGCGCTGATTACATGTGCATCACTGCACACTGGGTCTCTTTTTCAGGGGTTAAAGCAAAGCTAAACGCAGGTGTTGACCCGGACCAAGTTTTTAAAGCTGCTCGGAAACATGCAACACTAGCCATGTTTGGCTTGGAGAAAAGTCACACAGCACGAAACATTTTGGACGAGTTTAACAAAAAGGTCTTTCACTGGCTGTCCCCCAAAAAACGCCAGATTGGTTATGTTTCCACGGATAATGGTGCCAATGTAGTTAAGGCCATGGCGCTGGGTGACTATTTCAGATTGCCGTGTTTGGCGCACTGTATCAACCTGGTAGTTCAAAAATTCTTGAGTGATAAAGACAGTCCAGCGTGCGAGGTAATGGCCACCTGCCGAAAAATGTGCAACCATTTCAGCCATTCTTTTAAGGCCCGGAAGCATCTGAGGAGCCTGCTACATGAACGTCGAATGCCAGTGAAAGCACTCATCCAGGAGGTGGCAACACGTTGGAACTCAACCTTCTACATGCTTGAGCGTCTGTATGAGCAGTATACGGTACTCGATCACTATTTCTTAACACTGGGTACAGCTCAGAAGGACCTGAGGATGGATGCGGCGCACTGGGAAATAGTTAAAAGCCTGACAGAAATGCTTCGTCCTTTTGAGGTCTTCACGCGTGCAGTCAGCAAGGAGGACTGTAATTTGGGAAAAGCTATCCCATTGTTGTGCATGCTGGAGCACCAACTGAAGGCGGTGTCTTCTGAGTTAGAAAAAGATGAAAAAAACAAAGACCCTTTTGTTTTGTCGGAGAAATTATTAGAGCGCCTACGTGGTGATGAACGTCTTAAAATGATCAACTCAGAAAAGCATTACATTTGTGCTACTATTCTGGATCCACGCTACAAAAAGGCGCTGGCAGGCCAAGCATTCTTTCCTTTTGCTGATGAAGATGTTAAAAAGTACAAACGTTGGCTAGCCTGGTCAGCCAAGAGGTTTGAAAAAGAATGGCAGGATATTGAAGGAGAAGGCAGTACATCAGCATCAGCATCAGCAGGCCATCCCCAGTCAAAAGAATCCACTTCTGCACCTGTGGCTGTGGCACAAGTGACCTCTCAGCCGTTAAAGACACCGGCAACCGGATCATCTGCACCACACACAAGAGTAACATTGGCTGCTGAAGAGGATTGGCTATCTTGGCTTGGGTATGGTTCTCGAAAAAAGGTCACAGGCACAGCAAAAAGTAAGCAAAGTGGAGGAACCGTTGAGGACCTTGAGTCGATGGTGCAGGACTATCTGAATGACTCAACAGAGGTCTTTCTTAATGATGAGCCATTGGAGTATTGGCATGGGAAAAAACAATTGTGGCCACAGCTCTCCAACCTGGCTATAAACTACTTGTCTTGCCCACTCGCAAGGTGTCTTCTGAACGTGTTTTCAGTGCTGCTGGTGGCATTGTAACTCCCAAACGGAGCCGCCTCTCGCCCAAAAATGTGGAGAGGCTAACAATGATCAAGATGAATCAGCACCTCATACCACCAGATTACAAAGTACGAGAAAGCACGCCGCATGAAGACGAGGAGGACAGCAACGTAGATGAGGGAATTTGTTCTCTGTTCGGTGACGTTGACCTCATCCTGCCTGAATTCGCAGAGTATGATGACGAACTCTTATTCTTATTCCCTGACACCGAGCCCTGAAAATGAGACAATGAATCAATAACTTTCTTTTTCGTCCTTATTCACTTTTATTCCTGTGTGTCTGTCTTTCTTTGTTTTGCACAGTTAATTTAATTCAAACTTTAATTACCTAATCACAAAAACAAGCCCATCAGCAGAACTGTCTTCACTTGTTTGCTTATTGATTTGAAGGTGCCGCAGTCTACATTCCTCAGGTTCACAAGTTCAGAAGAACATGCTCCTCTATCCTCCTCCTCCAGACTCCTATTTCCCTCAAAGCAGAGGGCTGGATTACGCCCAATGAAGAAAGACTCAGCACTTGTGGAGGTGTTCTACTTCTTTGCGGGTGAGTTGACGGCTCTGGGCCCATTGCTGTGAAGCTCTAATAACGGATAAAAGTGTTTTGGACCAAATATGAGGCGGAAATTTCTTGCCGTTTTTGCTGACTTGCTTGCCTTTGAGGTGCTCTTTGGCGGGGTTCTGGGTGTTTGTGGGTGACTTTTGGGGTCTGGGAGCACTGCTGCGACAGTCTAATCTTGATTGCATTTGCTTTTCAGGAAATCCGTGGTGGAAAACAGGAGTTATGATGATTGATGACCTAGCTGCACAGCGCGTTTGGACCGAAGGCCGAGAGATATTGTAAGTATGGGATTTTGCTTTTTGGCTGTTTGGGGGTGTTGTCGCGTGCTTTTTTGCGGGTGGGTTGGCGGGTCTTGGGGCATTCCTGGGAAGGTCGAATACCGGATAGAAGTGGTTTGGACTAAATCCATGCAGAATTTTTTTTTGCTATTTCTTCTGACATCTTGCTCAATGTAGCGTTTTCGGGGGCCTGTTTGGGGGCCTTCCTGGTGTTTGTGGGTGGGTTTTGGTGTCTCTGTCGGAGCACTGCTGCGACAGTCTAATCTTGATTGCATTTGCTTTTCAGGAAATCTGTAGTGGAAAACAGGAGTTATGATGATGACCTAGCTGCACAGCGCGTTTGGACCGAAGGCCGAGAGATATTGTAAGTATGAGATTTTGCTTTTTGGCTGTTTGGGGGTGTTGTTGCGTGCTTTTTTGCGGGTGGGTTGGCGGGTCTGGGGCATTCCTGGGAAGGTCTAATACTGGATAGAAGTGGTTTGGACAAAATCCATAAGGAAAAGCCTTTTGGCACTTTTTGTAACTTATGGTTCGTTAGGGTTAGCCCTAGCAGCAGGATTGCATGTGTTTCGGGGTGTTCTAGATTTTTGCAACTGGCTATGGATACTTTTGCTTGCTTGCAAGTGGTTTGAATACAATCCACGGTGGGTAAGGGGGTATTTGGGCCTACTTTTACTTTCAAAGTACGTTTTGTCACCATTTTTCTGCTAGGCCTCGTTTTTTGAGATCTGATTGGGGGTCTTCTACATTTTTGCGACTGGCTTTAGTAAGGGCCTTGGTGGGAGCATTGCTGGGAAGGTCTAATTTTGTTCTAAAACACAGTATACAGTACACCTAGCTTGAGGGGAAAGATCCGCTAAATTAATTTGGCCATACTTATTTATCCTTCAAAAGGTGACTCAGACAGAGTACGCAATTTCAAAAATATTGTACTGTCTATTAGGAAAATCAAAGTGTGACTTTTTGCACCACACAGCGTACATACCTTATATTTATTTATCAGTGGTATTGTAATAGCACTTCCTGTTTTCCGTTCAATAATTACAGGCCGGGTTTCAGTCAACATCCGCCAGGCAGGCAGTGGACAGGGTGTCTTCTGTCAGTGGTCACCAACATTGATGGACGAAGCGTCAGCTGGAATGGAGGAGTGCCGCTAATAAGAGGAATTGTTTGCTGCATGCAACTTACTTACCAAATTCAACAGGACAACTCCAACAACATACAGATGCAGTATCCATTGTTTTCTTCTATGAGTCTGACTGCATTTCTTGGATCTCTCTCTGCTTCTAAATTGATCCCTACAGCCATTTCTTTATCTTCAATTATTGTTTGTCCATGCTGTGCTTTTTTTTTCTTCTCTCAACAAAACCTACCCAAAAAGAAACCCCCATTCCCATCCATTTTTCAAACCCTAACCCTCTTCCCCGGGGCTGTGTGGTTTTGCTTGATGTGTGACTAAATGACATCAATAATTCCACACACTTGCTGGGGAGGATAAGGTCATAGCAACAGGCTGGTGAAGGATTTCGAGGATATATTCTAGACTTACTCAGCTTCAGTACTATTTCTTGTAGTAGTAGGAGCCAATGTCAAATAAATTCAACGCAAGTACTAGTTATACTTGCAATACTTTACCATTTGTTAGGCTACATTGTGGCACTGTTCTAGTGTACTGTCACCTGCTATATTCTCTATCATACCGTAACCGTTGTAATGCTACAGTAAGGACAAACCAGGTTTCGTTTTCTTTTTTTCCATAGGCATGCAACTGCCACTGTGTCACACCACTAGTACCACCGCAATGAGGACATTTCATCCGCCCAGGATTGCCAACCTTAATCCCCATTTCCCGTGGAGCCAGCCCTGGGCCTAGCCCTAATTTCAAACACAAATTACAGGTAAGATAAGCGTTTGGTGGGAGGTAGTATAATGGAGTATTAGGACTAGACGAGAGATTGACGGTAGTACTACTAAAGTCCTAGGACTCTTCAGGAAAACAAACTTACTGTTAAACCCCCACCCACCAGACTCAAAAGCAGTAAAAAACAGGTATGGTCAGATAAAGTTTAAAAAGTATATTTATGTAGCCCTAACAAAATAATCTCCCTCAAGACCCTCCCTAACCCCAACGATTGTTTTTCAAAAGTCCCAAAAAGAACCCAACTCCCAAATCCCACTCCCCAAAAGTCTCTAAAAAAAGGGCAAGGGACACTACACTACTGGAGGGTGCTGGTGAATTTAGCGGCCAGGGCATCATACTCCTTGCGGAGGGTGGCATGGTCGAAGCGGAGGCCCTCCACCAAGCTCTTATAGTTATGGACCTCCTGCTTCAGGTAGGACACTCTGAGTCCTAGGCGGCGCTGGCGTGCCTTGCAGCTCCTGTGGGGGGCAGCTGGTGTCTTTGCTGCTTGGCGGTGGCGGTTGGCTTTGGTAGCCCGGCTCCGTACCGCTGGAGCACTGCGCTGGCTGGCAGCCCGTGGGGGCACGGAGGAGGATGCAGCTGTCCCAGTGGAGGATGTTGTGGTTCCACCGGTTGACTGCGTGTCCTCCTCCTCCAGGGCCACCAGCCGCCGCTATTCGGCGACAGTGGCATCCAGCCTCCGGTGCCGGGCCATTCGAGCCTGCTCCCTCCGTGATGTCGATTTGGAAGGAGCAACTATATGAAGAAAGAAAGACATAGTCTGTAACCAATGCTCCTTAACATTAATAACACAAAGTGATTGAGCCGAAAGTTGTGTCACAGTACAAGTAGCAAATTGAAAGCACAGTACATAACTATTGAGGACAGTATCTATCTAACCTCCCACTTCTGCATCCTTGCTCTAACATTAGTGGGAGTTTAATGAACAAATTCTACGACCACTATGGACTTCCATTACAGTCGACTATGACAGTACACCAGTCTTCTTCTTCTCTCTTGTTTAGGAAAATTGGTACGTTATCTTATGCAAGCCGGCAGAATGCCAGCGCAGTGAACTTGCACCCGAGAAAAACAGACGCACACCATGATGAGTGAGACAGACTTGCGTTACTGTACCGGTCCAGTACATGCAGGTGGTGAAGCTATTACTTTTCTATTACGGGTGGCACTGAGAATACTCTGTTACAAGGGCTACTGCTTAATTAATTTACCTTTCACCCTACAGTGCAAATGAGTACTAGAAAAGGAAAATGAAGAAGCTAAATAATTTGATTATCTATCACTTCACATGGGATGTATTTGATGACATATGGGATGACTTTAGGTGCTTTGCTTATTATTGAGTGAACAGTGATACACCCACACATGAATGACGTACTACTACTAAACTAAAGTTATTAAGAGAGGTACGGAGTGTCCACCGTAATAACCGGATATATGCTGTGCTTGCAGTTGCAATACAAACTACTGCTACTATTCATGGTAGTATTGGACAAATTTACAATTTCTTTTCCTTGCCAGTTGCCAGCTGCCTTCCCTACACTGGAAAGGACGTGCGGGTGCGGTGTTACATGCTCTTCAAGGTAACACTTAGTTCATCCAGTGACCATCTACTCTCTCTAGATACACATATGCTATCTAAGAGTCAGATAATACCATGCTCCAGGCATCCATCCATTCAAAGTATATGCACACATACAGTTTCTGTTTCACCCACCCAGGCTGTTCGCCTTCCACCCATCCTTGCTTCATCATTGACCCAGCCATGCACCATACCATATTCTTTCCTTCCCAGCCACCTCGGGGACCAAGCAAACACATATCATTCTTCTTTGCCAGCCGTCATAAAATTTCTCGTCCTTCCACACTTACTTACACCCTTCTTTCGCTTTTCGTTCATCCCATCCATCAAGTTCATCTAAGATCTTATTGGGATTCTTCTCACCAAAAGCTTCACAGCTAAGTCGAAGTACATTTAGAGGAGGCTACTACCTGGTTGATTTATTATACACCCGTGCAGAAAGCACACTATGCAGTCTTCAATCTCAATAAGTAAGGAATATATAGCTTACCTCTTCTCGCCACCACCGTGTGAACCCTCACAGGAACGTCCGGCACTTGCACCGCATCCTCCCCAGAGTCCTCGTCCAACACCACCACCTCCGCGCTGGCCCCGCCACCAGATGTTACACCTACAAAGTACATTTAAGAATGTTAGAAATACACCACTCACTACTATATAATATTTGGTCTAGGAGAAATAAAGAAATGTTAAAAAAACTAAATACAATGTAATAATTTGTAACTGTATACTCTAAAGTAAAAATGTCACTTTTTCCAGGGAAGGCTGTTGTCTTGCTGCACTTTTTGGCACAACTGATGAATGCTTGCTTTTTATTTTTAACACACGCCACTTTTTCTCCTAACAGAAGCTTGACTTCTAAGAACACGATCAGGGTCAAGCTCAAGTTCAAAACAGGTGAGAGCTCAGCTCGACCACAAGAAATGTGTCCAATTAATCGTTAGCACTAAGCACTTTTCCATTTTCAGTTAAACTTTTACTTTTATGACAAAGTGTATTTTAATAAATGTGTTTAGTTTTAATAAAGCTTTTAAACTTAAATAGACTCTGTGGTTTTTGGTCCTCCAGACTAAAGTGGATGAGCTAAAGGTTTTGGAATTTTTGCAAGCATGAGTGCCTTTGACACTTCTTGACTGTCTCCGTACTCTTGTCCTGCGTTGGATAATCTAATCATCATTGGGGATCAATCATCGGTGACTTTGGGAGCTAAATGACTCTGCCACACTATCTAGTCAGTAAGGAGATTGGGGGTTCTTCAAAGTCTGATATCACTGAGGTATGTGGAAAGAAAGTCTACCTGCGCCTATTATAACTGATAAACAATGCACTATTTAGTGTTCATAGTTCGGTTTGTGCAGATTTGTCCCTGCAACAGTAGTAGAATGGATTGTCCTCCTATCCAAACCAAAAGTAAAGTAGTATCTTATTCTTTCTTGGTGGTCATTCACCTTATTATTGTTGGCAATTGTCAAAGCATAAACATTTAGAAGACTTGAAAAGACATTATGGACAATCCCAGAGGACTGCACTCAGTGCATAGAGCTATTGCTGACTAGAATGGGAGTCCAATGGAATTGCCAAATGTGCAATCTTAGTTAGCTACACAGACAGACTAATAAGAATAATCTAGTAATACCACAGGGAGTCATAGTCGAGGCAGGATAAGAATTTAGATCCAGTCTACAAGAAGATCAAAGACGATTTAGAAAAAATCGAATGAGGAACGCTAGGAAAAAATAGGTACTCTATATTAAAATTAAAACTTACTGGGGCCAGCAAAGGAGCCCTCGCCTGCCCGATCCTGGCCTGCATCCTCCTGAACAGCACCCTCCTCCTCCTCCTGTGTCCTCTTGCCCTTGGGGGGAGCTGATGTACAACATGAAAGAAAGAAAGACCAGAAAACTTGGATGAGATTTGTCAACCAAGTCAAACATTTCAAAAGAACAATAACAAAATATTTTGGAGAAATAGCAAATAGATAGACAACTATTCCACAGGATATATTGACCAATCTCATATGGTATACTACGTTATTCGTATTGCCTGATTTGCAGACCGTTGACTTTGAAAGTTCCTATGTAACTCACTAAACAGACTACTAAAAAGGTTTGCCTAGGCCTGGCAGGCAGCAGTCCGCAGCACGCGAAGTGACAGACAAAGCCCATCGTGCTTGCAGATCAGTGAATACTCAAACTATCAATCCACCGACCACCGCCACTATTTCTTCTTATAGCCATGTGTCTAAAGGAAGTACTGGACTTCAGTCTGTTGGGGCTGATTTAGAAGTCCCTTGCGGCTCATTTTACTCCATTGTGTCAGGACCCAAATCATAGGTTCTGCCCTCTCTGATCCAATTCCAATGAACATGGAACGATATGTTTGGACTAAAAGGGTGCGCTCCTGGAGACTCAAGATGGCTGCCTCTGTGGCCATGGTGGAGTCCCAGTAGGCGCGCTAGTCTTTCTGACCGCGAGCTTCGTGAAGGCAATGTGAAGCGCGAGCTCCGGCGGATATGCGCACTTCACCAAGAAATATTGTCCAGAGAGGTTCGTTTCATTGTCCCTGTATTCCCTCAAACATTTTTGACTGAATTAATTACTCTTTGGGACCCGGCGTGTAATTCAAACGCGGGTTGCCTGAGTTTCAGAAGAACGTCTGAGTAAAGTACCTTGTTTCAGCCTCGGTACCCGGCTCTGTAGAAGGCGCGGGTTGCCGAGTCTCTCCTCAGACGAACGGCGAGTAAAGTACCCTGTTTCAGCTTCGGTACCCGGCTCGGTAGAAGGCGCGGGTTGCCGAGTCTCTCCTCAGACGAACGGCAGTGAAAGGAGGAGTCATCGAGCGTGTTGACTGGGGAAGAGATCTCAGAGCCAAAAGACAGTTCCACGACGACGAAAGCCAGCGCTGGAACACAGACCAGAAAAATTGAGCTAAGTGAAGTAGAAGGACTAATAAGACTAAGTTACAAGCACAATTCCCAATACTCACCGTGTGTATTCCAAGAGGAAAAGAAATACAGTTGTTGGTTTTAACCTGGAGAAAGAAAAGAGATAACAGCATTAATAAAAATGAACAATGTATAAATATGCCCCAAGCAATGTAAATACTGTGTAAATATGTTCAGAGGACTCACCCCAGGTCAAGAGTGAGAATAACTCAGTTATCTGTGGAGAGAAAAGAAAAAAGGTAAGATTAGAAAGAAACAGGAAATGAGAATTAATGAACACACAAGAAATCAGAAACCCCAATAGAAGACATTCTCTCTATTAGTGAAGTAAGTGCACTTACCTAGTATCTAATAATAAATTAGTTAGGAATCTTAGAAATATATAAATAAAATCACCCTTGTTCCTTTCTCTCTCAATAGTGACAACTAATAGAGGAGAACAGAAAAGAAACACCACACATATATATGAAGAGGAGCTACGGTCCAACTGCATAGTGGTGGGTGAGAGAGAAACAATAGAATAGAATCCAAAAGGGAGAGCAGGAAGTTAGGTTGTAACCATGTGTTATTGCTTTTAGGTTTCCTTCTACCAGACAGCACCGAGGGTAGCTGATCGAGGAATCCATTACCGGACCAGTCTCTTCTCTGTTTATTATTTTATCCAATTCCCCCGTCCCTTGAGATAATGATGGAGGGTTCTATGTAAAGACCCACCAGCATTGCCAAAAGGGTCGGTGGTTCTATCATCTCTGTTCCTGTGCAGTAGCTGGAGAAACAAGAGTATGTTCTAAGGTTCTGACAGAGTGAAGTGCCCAAGTTGCCTTCGCACCTGAACAGAGATGGCGGAAGGAATTGATGTCCAATCTTTAGGAACAATCCTAGACGCAATACAAAAAGAATTGGGAGCAGTTAGGGAGGAGAATCGAAACCTGAGACAGGAGGTAGTTAGTGCCAGAAAAGAAACAGCAGAATTGGCGCTAAGGTTACGTCAACCCAGTAGTTTTGAGAGGGAGGCCATGAATCCAGTATTAGAGACCACCAATAGGACAACCACACAAGTAATACACTCCCTCTCCCCAGTTATACCATTAGCAGCTCCAGAGAGATTTAGTGGGGACCCACAAAAGGCGCAAATATTCCTCTCCCAATGCTCCTTACACTTCATGTGCCGCCCTTCAATCTTCCCAGACGCGCAGTCTAGAGTGGCCTTCATACTCTCTTATCTAAGTGGGGATGCTGCTTCGTGGTCCATGCCATTAGTCACGCGGGATGATCCTTTGTTAAGAAATTTTGAAGATTTCAAACGAGAATTCTTACGGATATTCGACCGACGGAGAATTTCTCAAGTGGTGGACAACGAATTGCTCGACTTGCGACAAGGAAATCAAGACTTAATTGCCTATCTGGCTCAGTACAATAAGTTAGTGGTGGAGACGGATTGGCCAGAGAGCAAGAGAGCGGCGATATTCTATCGTGGATTGAGAGACGAATTAAAAGACACCTTGGCTCAGATTCCTAATCGGCCCACTGAGGTATCGGCGCTCATAGATTTGGTATTGGAAATAGATTTCCGCCAGGGGGAGAGACGAGGAGAAAAGAAAAAAGAATTCAAGGTAATTCCCCCGCGGTATGACCGGGCTCGGTCAGATGGAGCCAGAACCTCAGAGACTCACTCAGGAGCCGAACCTATGCAGATCGGAATGATAAGAGGCCCATTGACCAAGGAAGAGAAGGAGAAAAGGAGGGCTAATAATCAATGCATGTACTGTGGATCTGGGAATCATTTTGTTCGAGAGTGCCCAAAGAAGCCTAAGAGTACCTTCAAGCCGAAGGAAAACTAATGGCACCACCTGTGGAAGGAGTTGAGCAGGTGGGTGCGATTCAAAAGATAACTCTGCATGAGCATCAAGTAGCAAATACACTGCAGTCAGCTGCCCCGCATTTAGTCATGACCATGGAAGTGAAGTTTGGGCAAACCACCTTAACGGAAGTAATGGTCATGATTGTTTCGGGAGCTACGGGAAATTTCTGTGACTTGAGATTTGCTGCGAAGGTGGGGCTCCAGGCAATCCGAAAGTTGAAGAGCGAGCCTGTTCGGGCGGTGGATGGAACGAATCTTTCTTCGGGACCAATCGTGAGTCACACTGAGGTAATCCAATTGACGGCCAATGATGGTCATCAGGAAAAGATCCAGTTTAATCTAATTGACGCCCCCCAGTTTCAGCTGATCCTTGGTCTTCCGTGGCTTACTGAGCATAATCCTACCATCAACTGGAGTTCCAGAACGGTAGTGATGGATTCGAGTTATTGTCAGGAGAATTGTTTAGATTCAAAAACCGAAGGAATAAGGAACAACCCAGCCCTGGCCTTGTGTTCCTTCGAGCATACAATGTGTGTAATTAACGTTCAGGAGATTCCCGAGGAGTATAAAGAGTTTGCGGATGTGTTTGATGAGGTGGAAGCAGAACAGTTACCTCCACATCGAGTCTACGAATGCAAGATTGAACTGGAGCCGGGATCCAATTTACCATGTAGTCGTGTCTATGCCTTGACCGAGAGGGAGCACCAGCACCTTAAGGAGTACCTGGATAAATACCTTGCCAACGGATTTATCCGACCGTCTCAGTCTCCTGTATCTTCTCCTTTGTTTTTCGTGCCGAAGAAGGAAGGAGAATTGCGGACGTGCATCGACTACAGAGCCATTAACAAGATAACCAAGAAGAACCGGTACCCATTACCATTGATTTCGGTGCTTCTAGATCAAGTGAAGGGAGCGCAAATCTACACGAAGCTTGATTTGAGAGGGGCCTATCATCTAGTTCGTATGCGTGAGGGAGACGAGTGGAAGACGGCATTTCGGACTAGGTTTGGGCTTTTCGAATATCAAGTGATGCCCTATGGTCTCTGTAATGCTCCTGCAGCCTTTCAGCACTTCATCAACGACGTCCTGAAGGAATTTATAGACCAATGTGCGATAGTGTACATCGATGACATCCTCATTTATTCCTCTGACGTGGAGAAGCATCATGATCAAGTGAAGGGAGTGTTGCGAAAACTGCAGGAAAACAAATTGTTTGTTAAATTAGAAAAATGCGCATTCGATGTATCACAGGTGGAGTTCTTGGGATTCGTGTTGTCACCTTCCGGAGTTCTGATGGATCAACGTAAGGTGGAGGCAGTTAGGAGCTGGGAATCTCCGAGAAGTGTAAAAGAAGTCCAAAGTTTCATAGGTTTCGCCAATTTCTACCGAAGATTTATCGGTGAGTTCTCCAGGAAGATTCTTCCCCTCACGAAATTGTTAAGGAAAGGCACCAAGTTTGAGTGGTCAATGGAATCGGAGAGGGCCTTTCAATCCCTAAAGGAGGACTTCACCACAGCGCCCGTTTTGTTGCATGCTGACCCATCAGAGCCTTTCTATGTCGAGACCGATGCATCAGATTTCGCTGTGGGAGGAGTTTTATCGCAGCGACATAAGTCCACAGGCCAGCTACACCCAGTGGCTTATCGATCAAGGAAGTTGACTCAGGCGGAGGTAAACTACACGATCACTGAGAAAGAGTTGTTGGCAATTAAGGATGCCTTTAAGGAGTGGAGGCACTACTTGATGGGAGCCCGGCACCAAGTAACGGTGTTTACCGACCATCGCAATCTAAAATTTCTGAAAACAGCCAGAACTCTTACCCCACGACAACTAAGATGGTCTTTGTATTTCGCCGACTACGACTTCGTGATCACATTTCGTCCTGGAGCACAAAATGGAAAGGCAGATGCCTTGTCCAGGATTGGTACTGAATCACAGAAGGCTATCACCGACATTCAACCAATCATCCCCGGTGATAAAATCATAGGAGCCATCACCTCCATCAAACTACAAGAATCGATTACTGACATCATGACCCCGGAGGATATACAAAGTTGGGCGGAGGAAGATGCTAGCAGAAAAATCATTCATCGAATGCCTTATCACCAAGACGCCTTGTACATTCCGACCTCAGAGTTGCAACAGCAAGTTATGCAGGAATGCCATGATGATAGGTTGGCAGGTCACAAAGGAGAAGCTAAGACCAAAGAGATAATAAAAAGACATTACTGGTGGCCAAAAATGACAACAGATATAGAGAAGTATGTCAAGTCTTGTGAGATTTGCGCGCAGGGGAAGTCTGAACGGCAGGCTCCAAAGGGGTTATTGCAACCCCTACCTACACCTCCCCACCCATGGCATACAGTTACTCTAGACCTTATCACAGATCTACCAATTAGCCAAGGGTACGACACTATCCTAGTGGTGGTGGATGCCTTTTCAAAAATGGCCCATTTTACAGCCTTAAAAGGGGTTCCTTCAGCTAAACAATTAGCCGCCCATTTTAGTTCCCAAATTGTCAAGTTACATGGGATTCCTAAAATTATCATCTCAGATAGGGGTTCCCAATTTGTGTCCCATTTCTGGAGGGCCTTTATGGAGGGTTTAGGGTCGGAAGTCAGATTCTCCACTAGCTATCACCCAGAAACGGATGGGCAGACTGAAAGGGTGAACCAAGAACTGGAACAGTATTTACGACTGGTTCTTTTGAAAGAGGAAGGTAATTGGTCGGATTATTTGTGGACAGCGGAATTCGCTCACAATAATACAAAGAACAATTCGACCGGTTATTCCCCTTTTTTCCTGAACTATGGAAGACACCCAAATGCTTCCATTCGGCAAACAGAAACAGCAGTCCCAGCAGTCAAGGAGATTATGTCACACCTGCTTCGAGTTCAACAACGAGCGGTAGACAATCTACGAGTAGCCAAGGAAAGGTACAAAAAATACGCGGATCGGAAAAGACGCAAGGGTCCATCATTGACTAAGGGAGACCAGGTTTGGCTGAGCACCAAAAATTTGAGGTTGAAGGGAAACAGGAAGTTTCAACCTCGATTCATCGGCCCCTATCTTGTCGAGGAACAAATCAATCCGGTGACTTATCGACTGAAACTGCCACCAAGGTTCAAGATACATCCAGTCTTCCATGTTTCATTGTTAAAGAAGGCCCCTGCAAGCCTGCGACGCAATTCACCCCCGATGCCAATTCAACTAGAAACAGGAACTGAGTACGAAGTGAAAGAAATTCTGGATTCCAAAAGATCCAGAGGAAGACTGTACTACTTAATAGACTGGAAGGGTTATGGTCCAGAGGAACGATCCTGGGAAAGAGTGGAGGATGTGAATGCACCCAGATTAATTAGATCCTTTCATCAACGATTTCCCTCCAAGCAAGGAAAGGAAGGACCTGCCTTGTTGGGGGGTACTGTCAGGGCCCAAATCATAGGTTCTGCCCTCTCTGATCCAATTCCAATGAACATGGAACGATATGTTTGGACTAAAAGGGTGCGCTCCTGGAGACTCAAGATGGCTGCCGCTGTGGCCATGGTGGAGTCCAAGTAGGCGCGCTAGTCTTTCTGACCGCGAGCTTCGTGAAGGCAATGTGAAGCGCGAGCTCCGGTGGATATGCGCACTTCACCAAGAAATATTGTCCAGAGAGGTTCGTTTCATTGTCCCTGTATTCCCTCAAACATTTTTGACTGAATTAATTACTCTTTGGGACCCGGCGTGTAATTCAAACGCGGGTTGCCTGAGTTTCAGAAGAACGTCTGAGTAAAGTACCTTGTTTCAGCCTCGGTACCCGGCTCTGTAGAAGGCGCGGGTTGCCGAGTCTCTCCTCAGACGAACGGCGAGTAAAGTATCCTGTTTCAGCTTCGGTACCCGGCTCGGTAGAAGGCGCGGGTTGCCGAGTCTCTCCTCAGACGAACGGCAGTGAAAGGAGGAGTCATCGAGCGTGTTGACTGGGGAAGAGATCTCAGAGCCAAAATACAGTTCCACGACGACGAAAGCCAGCGCTGGAACACAGACCAGAAAAATTGAGCTAAGTGAAGTAGAAGGACTAATAAGACTAAGTTACAAGCACAATTCCCAATACTCACCGTGTGTATTCCAAGAGGAAAAGAAATACAGTTGTTGGTTTTAACCTGGAGAAAGAAAAGAGATAACAGCATTAATAAAAATGAACAATGTATAAATATGCCCCAAGCAATGTAAATACTGTGTAAATATGTTCAGAGGACTCACCCCAGGTCAAGAGTGAGAATAACTCAGTTATCTGTGGAGAGAAAAGAAAAAAGGCAAGATTAGAAAGAAACAGGAAATGAGCATTAATGAACACACAAGAAATCAGAAACCCCAATAGAAGACATTCTCTCTATTAGTGAAGTAAGTGCACTTACCTAGTATCTAATAATAAATTAGTTAGGAATCTTAGAAATATATAAATAAAATCACCCTTGTTCCTTTCTCTCTCAATAGTGACAACTAATAGAGGAGAACAGAAAAGAAACACCACACATATATATGAAGAGGAGCTACGGTCCAACTGCATAGTGGTGGGTGAGAGAGAAACAATAGAATAGAATCCAATAGGGAGAGCAGGAAGTTAGGTTGTAACCATGTGTTATTGCTTTTAGGTTTCCTTCTACCAGACAGCACCGAGGGTAGCTGATCGAGGAATCCATTACCGGACCAGTCTCTTCTCTGTTTATTATTTTATCCAATTCCCCCGTCCCTCGAGATAATGAAGGAGGGTTCTATGTAAAGACCCACCAGCATTGCCAAAAGAGTCGGTGGTTCTAGCATCTCTGTTCCTGTGCAGTAGCTGGAGAAACAAGAGTAAGTTCTAAGGTTCTGACACATTGTTGCGTGACTTTTGTGACGCAGCGGCAGAACAAAAGAGGCGCCATGGTGCGGCGTATATATAAAAAAAATGACGCATATGGGAGATGCATCACGTTGTAAAGCCCTGCGCCATCAGGGGGCGTTCCGGCGCAAGGGAGGGCGTTCCTGCGCAGGAACGAATCCTAAAAGTGGCTGAGGGAAATCTACACGATGTCAATCAGTCACTTTTAGGACAATGATGCGTGACTGAAACACTGCGCCTGCCCAGAGCATTGCTGGAGCTGCGCCATCGTTGGCACGCAACTCCAGCAATGCGCCGCCTTTACGGCACAGATGCGTAAGGCTTCTGTGACGTTTTGGGCCCATGGGTGGTGGTGGTGGCATGGCGCACAATTACTGCCGCATCCCTGCTACTTTGCAGGGATGCGCCGGTAATTGAAAATATGATCCTTAGTGTCTAGCATTATGCAGTTCTTTACACTACACTCATACATAATTTCTCAGGCCAATGAAATGAACACAAAATACAAAACAAATAAGCATAGTAGCAAGCAAGGCTACTGAGAAGGAGAGCAGTGCACCTGAAATGCATAGAAGATTTTGAAATATAATTTACCTACAATGTAATCGGCAGCATTATTGCTCTTGGTAAAGAACAAAGATTTGCAAAGAACAGAGCCGGATAAAACAGAGTAGTGATGAAATAGCTAGAAATAGCTACTACTACTCACCAAGCCCGGGGACCTCTACGCCGAGCGCGTCCAGCAAGTCGCGTTCCCGGTCCATGACATCCGTCCAGCGGTGGGTGGCCTGGTTATAGGTACGCCGGACCCCAGAGAGCTTAAACATGGCCCGGCACACCTTCTCCCACCGCTTCCGGTGCTCCCGGATGTCATAGCCGGTTGCGATCTTGCCGCCTCCCAGGATGGTCTTGGGGAGACGGCGCTGGACGTGGACTATTAGTGCGGCCACCTCCTCCGCGCTAAAGATCTCCCGTGGCATCACTAGCTCCCCCCTCAAACGCCCACACGGGAGCCGGGCACGGGGTGCGGGACCCTTCCCCTTCTCAGGGTGCTTCCCGGCTCCCTTTACCATGGTCTGGGCAGAAATGAATGTAAATAATAAAGAAGAAATAGAATAGGGAAGAAGAAAAGGAAAGAGTTTAAAAAAGTAGTTTAAAATTAACAAAAAGTAGCAGAAAACACAAAAACATAGAGCTAGAAAAATAGAGGGATAGATAATAAGTAAAATAGATCAAAAAAACTTCAAACAAGCAAAGGATGGAAGAGATTCAGAGAGGATACAGAAAGCATGCCCAGAACCATAGCAATGAATGAGAAACAAGATGGCCGCGCCCGTTCACGACCGCATGGGTAAGTTTGCGCGAGATTTTCCTCGCGATCACGCGCGAAATTGTACTAGCGAGCAGCACACTTTGCGAGATTACACATAGCGGCCGGAAATGGAATTACGTCACGCAAACAAGATGGCCGCGCCCGTGTACGACCGTTAGGGTAACTTCGCAAACGTCTTGCGAACATGCACAAAATCACGCGAACATACACGCCGCAAAAAAAATAAAATAGTGTATTCGCACGCATTCGCGGCTTCCGAAATCGATCTCGCACGGATTCGCGCCCCGCAAATGGCGCGAAATTGCAGAAAAACGATTTTTGCTAAACTGAAAGCAATCAGCAGGTGCAAAAGTTCAAACTTAACATTAGTAACCATTCACTCTAGTGCTTCCTGAGGGGCCCCTCCAGAGTTCAGTTGCCTATTTGCAACTATTCTATGACCCTGCTATGACCCAAACAGCAGGCTCATAGAATAGCTACAAGTAGACCATAAAGGTCCTGTGAAAAAAAAAATTCACTGCAACAGAAAGGAAATTACAGATAAGGAAGGAAGCAGGTGCCAGCCAGACTGGAAGTTTCAAAATTACTGACACATTAATGACCCCCAAATTAATTCATGGCAGTTGAAGAAGGGCAGGTGTGCTTGCTTTCACTGCAACAGAAAGCAAATTACAGATAAGGAAGGAAGCAGGTGCCAGCCAGACTGGAAGTTTCAAAATCACTGACACATTAATCAACCCCAAATTAATTCATGGCAGTTGAAGCAGGTCAGGTGTGCTTGCTTTTTTCACCCCCATAATCTACAGTGATAAACAAACCTAATGGGTGGCAGTGAGGATGTACCAGAGGGTGGCATGGGTGTACCAGAGGGTGGCAGTGGTGAAACAGAGGGTGCTGTGAACCTGTGATGATAAACCAGACGTAGAAACAACATAGTCGCGGCCGTTGCGGGCCGAAAGTAAGTTCGCAATTGCGAAATGGTCCACAAATCCTCGCGAACGCTCGCCAACACAAAAAACACAAAAATCTGCAAATCCGCGAGAGTTCGCGGATTTTGCGGATTGCGAATCCGTAAATACGCAAATTTGCATACGCGAGATCCGCTAGATCCGCCCATTCTTAGCAGGGATAGGCCGTGTACTGGGGTTGCCGATGGTTGCCAATATCTGCCAGGTATAGTACCACTCAGGCGCGTAGGTGCGGGATCCCAGGCTCGTCAGCCCACTGCTCACGGGAGCTTTAAAGTGGGGCTAAAAGGTTGCCTGATCTGGGAGGACCAAAGGACGCACATGACGTGATAGCGCTCACTCTGAAGCACCGTGATTTGGTGGAAAACTTGGTGGCCTTTGATCTGCACACTGAACACCTGGTTAATACTAAAATATGCTTTAACTACAAATGCCCAGAATTGCAAGCAGAAATAAATCGATCATCTTGTGCAGTTCTCCAAAATAACGGGTCCCCATTGAATGAGATCGATCGAAGGTCAACCCCGCACCCAGTAGGCCCCAAGTCCCAGGCCAGTGTCTTAGTACGGGACATTACACCGTCAGTTGCACCATGTTGATAACCTCACAGCAGAGGAAATCACAGTTGAAAATCTGGAGCATGCGACAGATCATTACGTAAGGCCCGTTGTTCCGATGGTTGAACCTTTATTTATGAATACCAACAACTTGGATAACAATGGGTCAACAAACAAACTATCTGTAAATTATCTGTGTGTCTAGAGGGTACAAGCGCAAAATCTACAAGGAGAGTTTGTGTGCATGGAATAGTTATGGCAGAATACCTACGAGGCAATTGTGCCCCTAGTGGACTCATTGTAGGCAATGTCCCTCGTCTATTTCTAGACGATAAGGACTTCCTAAGCGATTGGTCGCTTATAGCGTGGAAATGTACACGCGTCTGGTTAGTGCTTATCATCAAAACCGCTAAGAAAACAGCAGACAAAATATTAGTGCAAATCCAGGTACTGGAAGGCCAGATCAGAACTACCATCTCGTCCAGCAAAGTATTCTCTAAACATCAAGAGGATGGAAATAAATCAAGTAAAGAATTCCGAGACTCGATTTTGTTCTCAAAACTTGAAAAGTTTAAGAAAGACCTAGCAAGATTTGCAATGGACAGGGTCTACCCATACACCAGTGATGAGTTTACACCCACTGTGTACACTAAGAATGGACAGAAAGGAGGATCCAACTATGGGAGCTCTAGCTCGGATGGAGGTTCAAGTGATTCAGATGGCTCTAATACAAGCAATCTATCATACAAACAAAAAGGAAGAGGTAATAACAGAAGGGGCTGGAGAGGATTTAAGCAAGGTTTCAGCCAACCCCAATGCCCGCCCTGGTGGCAACCCACACCATGGGGGCCCCCTCCTTACCCACCAATGATGAACCCATATGGCCCACCACAATTCTACGGAGACTACAACCAACAGTCTTTTTTAGGGTCGGGCAGGAGAGGCCGGGGCCATCAAAGAACACCCCGCCAAGGACAGGTCCGTTGGAACTTACCCCCACAGACCATGGACCTGAGGAGTGGCAAGAAGATCTTGCAAGATCAAGCAGGGACATCAGTGGGACCAGTTTAGTAATCAACCTGAGTTCCTACCCACTTACTGATACTCAGGAACAAGTCTTAAACAAAGGGCTAGGCTTTGTTTCCACCAATATGACAGACCCCTTCCTGGGCCAAATTGAAATGAGTAAATTCTACCGGAAGATTAGGCTCCACTACTTGTTTGCTAATAAGCACAAAGGTATAGAAAACATCAACGATAATGAGAACACAGGCTTGAAAAGGCCTTCTACCTTTAACCCTACTGCGATAGGTCTACCACCAAAGGTTCTTACCTTTGAGGAGGCTGTAGACCATGACCTGCAAGATCTGTTCAGAAATAAACAAAGGACTTTTTACAACTTATCTAAACAAGAACAAGAGGCAATAAAAGAATTGGCCAACAATCCACTCATTGTGGTCAAACCTGCTGACAAGGGGGGTACAGTGGTACTTTTGGATGTGGATACTTACCGAGCTGAGTGTCTACGACAACTGAATGACACAAGAGCGTATCGTAAACTTACAACAGACCCGACAGAGAGACTAACTACTGTAATTGGGCACATTGTGGAAGAGGCACTTACGGAAGGTTGGATTACCATCAAGGAAGGACAATACCTTCGAACACCAAATCCTAAGACACCCTATTTTTATCAACTACCCAAAATCCATAAAACCCACGCCCCCCCCTGGACGTCCCATAATATCTGGGATAGGGTCTCTTCTCGAGCCTCTTTCGACCTTTGTCGACTTCTTTTTACAACCCATGGTAAGGGAGATGCCAACATTCCTAATGGACACCAAAGATGTGCTTAGGCTACTGCCTAATATTGAATTTGACATACTAACTGACTTTTTGGTGTCATTCGGTGTCGAAAGTTTGTATACTTCAATACCACAAACAGAGACCCTTGAGGTTGTTGAGGGACTACTGGCAGCCAGAGAATTGAACTCAATAACACCAGTCAGATTGATTATGACACTGGCAACTCTAGCGATGACAGAGAATTTCTTTTGTTTCGAGGATTCTCTTTATTTGCAGATTAGTGGGACCAGTATGGGCAGCGTTTTTGACCCTAGTCTCGCTAGTCTGTATGTGCACAACTTCGAGCAGGAGCACGTGTTCGCAGACACCAACCCCCACCTTAGGTGTCTGCGAACATGGAAACGCTACATAGATGATATTTTCGTCGTGTGGCGAGGCACAGAAAATCAGTTGCAGGAGTTTCACGAATGGCTTAACCAGAGGAATCTATTCCTCAAGTTCACTATGGAATACAATGTCCATAGATTGGCATTTTTGGACTTGCTAATCTCAAGTACCCCTACTGGTCTTGTCTCGGAACTTTATCGTAAGCCGATGGCACAAAATTCCTTGCTCAATTACAACAGCTGTCACCCCAAGTCACTGCGTGACAATTTGCCCTATGGGCAATTCTTACGTATACAAAGGAATTGTTCGACAAAAACATCTTTTGAGACACATGCAAATTGTTTGGCACAAGATCTGGCTGCTAAACAATATCCCGAAAGGCTGATTCGACAATCCAAAAAGAGAGCCGCCAATAATAATAGAGCCAGCTTACTAGAAGTCTTGCCTCCTAAACCCAAAACAGATCGTATTACCTGTGTCAGTACCTTCAGCATGCAGTCAAACCAAATCAAAAAAATTGTAAAGAGACATTGGGGCATTTTAAACACAGGCAAAGACACACTGCCCCTCCCACTTTTTGCCTTCAAGAGGGGACAAAATCTGAAGGATAGGTTGGTCCATACTAGACCAAAGAGTGACATTCCCAGAGCTGTAGGCACCCTCTGGGATATGCCCGCGGTTACGGGTCATCACCCTTGTGGCCACTGCGCTGCATGCCCCCAAACATCTAGGTCTGTGACCATCGACATCGGCACAGACCGACCTTGGCAGCAGCGCAGGTTTACAAACTGCAACAGTATGAACCTGATATATTTGATCACTTGTCCATGTAATAAGAAGTACGTGGGCATGACGACTCGTAAAGTCAAGCTAAGGATATCGGAACACAAGAGCTCGATACGGTGTTGCAGACAAGCTACGAGACTTACCAACCATTTCATCCAGGCACACCATCTACCTACAGACCTACACTGGACCGTGTTGGAACAACCAATGATTTCACCCCACATACCAGATATCAGTACATTTCTTTTCAAACGTGAACAGAAATGGGTCTATAAATTGCAGACAGACAAAACGGGATTTAATGAGGATATCACGTGGATGTCGCTGTGATAATCAAGCTATTACATAGACCATGTGATTTCATAGGATATACCCCATTTTAGTGCCTCCTGGGGTTTCTAAATGTTAACATCAACCTGACATTATGTAAGACTACCACTCCAAAATCATAATCGTCACTATACCTCTAGAAGAGGCAAAGGCTATACCCTGGCATAGTAACATCTATAATCATTCTGTCAGATGTCCATCTCTAAGGTGACAATTATGTCATCACAAAGTTCATGTGTTATCATAGGATATACCCCATTCTAATGTTTTTTTTGGGGTCTCTGAATGTTAACATGAACTCGACACCACTCGTAACTCATAATCGTCATTATACCTCCAACAGAGACGAAGGATATACACTGGCACAACCACTCCATCAGGTGTCCATCCTTAACGTAACCATGAAAATAAAAACAAGCTATCTGTTGATCACGCTTTATACTACTTTCACTGAATCTATCAACCTTGTAATAGATTCATCTCATTACAGTGTACGGGTATACGTGACTAGAGCTTCTAAAGATGTGACCGACATAGATATATCCCTAGTGCGTTGCCCTAACAACCAAGGGTAAACAAACTACAACTCCCTGATACACCTGACGCTTTCATGCATGACTACGTGCTACTAGATCAGTGTTCCGATTTTATACTATGTCTACCAACTTCGTAATTAATTTATTTCCATCTAAGGAGATATGTACACATGATGTGAGTTCCCAATGATGTGACCGTTATAAGATTATAATTAGAGCGTCATTCTAACAATTAATGAGTAAACAAACTACAATTCCCAGACATACTTGACACTGTCACGCATGATTACGTATTGTTGATCCATGCACTGACGGATATTAATGGCGGCTTCCTGTCCAGTCAGGTACCTCCCTACAAGACAGCCTAGACGGATGTCCGGAGTACCGACGGACAGGTAAGCGCCGTTTCTGCACCAATAGTTTCCAGGCAGGAACCGGGCATGTCACTCTGGAAGGGGTAGCACCAGATGACAAACTTAAATCATAGCTCGTGTGACATGTCAGTTTGCTCCTATTATTGTAACGCGGAAAATGCCTATTTTTTACCTAGCGCTAAACTCTTTTACACTTGTTTGCTGAGCTGGTTTTAACGAAAAACGTGAGATGGCGCCATAGACTCCATCGAGCGCTTGCTAACATTTCCGACTTGCCCGATTCTGTTGGTGCTCTCGGCTCCTCGATGGGTGAGCCCGAAGCACTGGCAAGATTCGATTAGGGACGGGGCAAGCAACGGCTAACAACTTCGCTGAGTTTATCAAATGTGTAACCAGCATATTTCAAAATATACCAAACTCTATTGCCAACTGAGTACATACACAAACGCAATGACCCTGACCAAGAGGTTTCTTGTTCAATGTACAAAATACAGCTTTTCAGTCCTTCCTTTATTTTACTTTCCCTCCTTCTCTCCAATAGAGCGGTGCTCCGTTTTACCTGAGCTGTAGCGAGGTGAGGTGGGGCGTACATTCCCCTGAAATTGGGTGAGTGGATACTACAATATCTCTTTTTGCCTAAATAATCATGCGGCACTTAATAGGTTACTTAGTATTAAGAATCCTTTGACCAGTAAAATGAATTGGCAAATGCAATATAATACATATGTTGTGGATATATTGTGACTATCTTTAATTTCTGTGTGTCTTCTCTATTTCGTCTACTGGCATTGGGTGATCCATGGACCACCATTACAGGCGAATCTCAGGTGATATTGTTGATATTACTTCACTATCATTCACTTTACGCAGTAGCAGTAACTAAGGTCCTGAGGAAGCAGTAGGAGACCTATTGGCTCCACACTCACTGCAGAAACATGTCGACCTATAACCAACTTTAGTAGTTATTTGTTAACACTACTATGCACTGTTTTTAGTTTTGGGTGTGGATAGGATTCTATTAAAATTGTCTCTCCGTTTCCACAACCCAATCTTAACAACCATTTGCACCTAGCACATTTATTTCTTCACTCTTTTTTGCACTGCTAGTCAGCTTACCCCCTGATGCCATAGAACATCACACTCACATTTGTGACTTCCTCCATTAGACTAGGCTACTACCTGCCTAATCTACAGTGGATAAAACCACTTTCCTTCGGGGTGAAGGATCCCAAATGATGTAGGGCGGTACAGGTTGGTAATCTGATGGGAACAATTATTTTACCATGATATACTCCTTGTAGATTTCGCGGTTGTACCCTCTAGACACACAGATAATTTACAGATAGTTTGTTTGTTGACCCATTGTTATCCAAGTTGTTGGTATTCATAGTCGTAAGGGATGATAACAATGTCAGGTTGGTAAATATTCCCTCTGACCCCCTCTGTTTTCTTTTTACGAACCTTTATTTACCCATCAACTGATCACACAAAGTCTATCAATAGTATCATGGAATATTGCTGGACTGCGATCCAAGGGAGTGTCACCCGACTGGAGTTCCTTTGTTGAGGAAAGCAACATATGTATCTTTCAAGAAACATGGTCTGTTAAACCATACTATCATTTGGGTTTTTTAAATTATTATAAACCAGGTACCCAAGGCAACGAAGAACTCCCCTCGTGGGGCCTTACACTCTGGGTCCGGCAGGACATTGGCCTTACCATAAAACCACTCCAGACGGAGAGCAATGACATTCTTGCTATCCACTTATGGTGCGGGACATATGGCGACATCGATATTTATAACATCTATGTTAGAGGGCATAACGTGGTACGCAGGTTGGAAACAAATTCTGGCCTAGATGAGCTCTTACATAACATCTCCTGGTCTTCCTCTGTAATCTTAGGGGTGATTTTAACACCACCTTTGAGCCCTTTGATAACGGGGAATTGGATCTAGCGGGGGAGGAGGAGGAGCAGTGGGGTATCCCTAACTTGGAAATATCCCCAATTAGAAAATGGACGGAGCCTGCACTACAGATGAAGGCTTTAAGCTTTGAACATGGGCTAAGGGCAGTTAATAGAAGAACAAGATCTGACAAGCAAGGGGCACACACATTTAGTAATGGCCGTTGTGCAAGCAGGATTGACTATATGTTAATTAGCTTAAAAATCTGGCACACCTTGCAGGATATGGTCATGATGGATAGAATTGTGAGCGACCATAATCCACCCTATACAACACTCACACTTAAGGGCCAACAAGATCACTCACCCAATGTTCTAATTATACCCAGACAGGCAAACTGGCATTGACCAATGACATGCAATACCTTAAATGGCCAATGATAATTGAACATCCCAACATACTATCAACTATTAATGTAGATCTGGAGCATACTCTAACACAGATGATGTTTTTTCACTGTGACTCCTGTCCATTAAAAGATACAATACTTTTACATAATACCCTTTTTGATAGAATACGTATACACTTTCAAATCCCTTGCCGATATAGGGTCAAGGGAAGCCAGCAACATCCTCACTGGTATAATAGTGAGTGCAAAAAAGCGTGTAGAGCTTTTGGGGGGGGGGCAATGAGAGTAGGAGATTAGCTTAGTGTCCAACATTCAAGGAAGTTATACAAGAAGGTGATTTTGTCAGCCAAAAATGCATGGGACAAGAAAAGATGACGGGACCTAAAAGAGGCATCGCAGGAAAGGAACATAAAATGCTTTTGGAGCCTGGTAAAATGGGGCAATCTCCCCAAAATCATGTGGGGCCTTCTGTGTGGGTTAAGTTTTTCTTAGATCAATATGCAGCTAATGACAACATGGATTTTGACCTTCTTGGGACAGTTTTAAGTCATCAGATATTGTTTTTAACCTAGCTAATGTAACAATTGTGCTTAACACTGTTACCAGTGGGAGAGCGCCAGGCATTGATAAGGTGCCAAAAGATGTTTTCCTCCAGGACAAAGCCAAATAGAACCAGTACATAATGCTTTTAGCAAATGCAATCGCTCATGAGCTCAGATCCCGGATACCTGGAAAGGGGCAGAGATTATCCCGATTTATAAAAAAAGGAGATAAATCCTCACCAGGGAACTACAGGCCAATAATTCTGTTAGACTCAATCCAGAAAGTCGTAGCTCGACTTGTCTTGGCAATTTCCAAACCTGGATTGATGATAATGATATTTTGATCCCTCTGCAGGTTGGCTTCCGGGCCAACATGAGTACTATTGATCAGGTCTTCCAATTCATTTTAGTTTATTGGCAGACAGTGACCCTTGGAAAAGGAAGCATTTATGCAGCCTTTGTAGGTTGTAAGTATGCTTTTCACTTAGAATCACGCCCCAAATTGTGGAGGGTACTGCAGGAACTTGGTCGGCCCCTAACCTACTTTTCTTTATTGTTCACCTCCACAAACACAACTTTGCCCAAGTTTGCTGGGGGGTGCAAGGTAATAAGACTGACCGGTTCCCAGTTGAGATGGGAGTACGCCATGGTTGCCTTCTAGTGCCTACATTATTTTCACTTTCTATTAATGGTATCAATAGTTTTTTAGCTTCCTTTTCCACAGATGCCCCAGTTTTAGCAGGTAAAAAAATTCAGATATTAATGTTTGCGGTTGACACGCTTATATTGTCTAAAACACTGTGTGGGTTAAAGCGTGCGCTGCTGCATTTTGAAGAATTTTGCTCATTGCGTGGTCTAAAAGTCAATAGCTCAAAAACAAAGTTTATGAACTTTAACCAATATAGGTCATTCAAGGGAGGCATGCTAATGGATGGGCAGCCCTTGGAGCAGGTTGATATGTATACTTATCTAGGCATCACCCTGCACAAAGGACTCAGCTGGAGGCCGCACATTGACACCATGGCCCTAAAGAATAGGCAGTTGGCCGGAGCCATGATTAATTAACACAAAACATCACTGACCAAGCCCCTTACCCCGGTGCTGCAGATCTATAGTTCCAAGATACTGAGCTCAGCTCTGTATGGCGTCAGACTATGGGACTTTGAGAAACTGCATCCTCTAGCCGTTTCCGAGAATAAGTTCCTGCGTGGGATTACAAGCCTACCGCAAAGTACCCCCTTGCTCCCCCTGCGCTATGACTGAGTCAGAAAAGCCAAAGTAGATTGCACAAGACTACGTCCAATTCTCTACTGGCGTAGAACCTGGTGCACCCCAGAGTTGGCCATCTTTGCGGAAGGTCTCAAAGATATAATGGAGACTGGCCACTTTCACAAGATTGGTTGGTTACGTGACATCAGATCCTTACTAACCAGTATGGGTATGCCATTATTGTGGGATGATCCTAGTGGCACTGAGTTTACGCCAAAAAATAGAATCAAGCAAATGTATTGGGAACTGATCGTGCAAGAAGCTAATAGAATGAGTGATGCCACTTCATTAACAGGGAAGTTCATACAAATAAAACCAAATCCATCTATTGAGGACTACTGGGATGTAAGTACCAAACCGCTAGATCGTAAACTGTATTTTCAGTTTAGAGTAGGCTGTCTACCCTTGAAGTCATTTACAGCTGCATGGTCTACTGTGGCCGACAACAAATGCCCAAATTGCACTGACATCAAAGAATCATATGCACATGTGCTGTTCGTTTGTCCGGCGTACGCTGCACCCGCAAAGCCTGGTTGGCACCGATCGGTGGGAACATGGGCATTCACCTGTTGAGCGTAGCACTGAGAATATTGTGTTCTGATCCATCAGTGCTGTGCGCAATATCAATGGCAAAGTTTTCGAGATGGATATGGACCATTAGATCTAAGCTTCTTTAGTATAGTGATGAATGAAGACTTCCACCAATAATAATATTAAGCTATATTTTAATGCTGGGACTCTATTTAAACTTTTTACCAATTAGCAGCATTAATTTTATCTAATAACATTGCGGGCATGCTTTTTTAGTGTGTTTGATTATCTCTTTTTATTTATATCTTAATATTGTATCGATTTAATAGAATTTGAAAATGTATTTTTATGTGAATTGCTTTTATTACATTTTTGTTGAATAAAGCTTATGTTGACTGAATGACTGGAGAAACATGAGGGTCTTAGAATGCTGTACTTCAGTCACAAACCATACCTTAAAAAGAAGGTCCATAAATATGATCCCAGATTGCATGGACAGGTGGATAGAAGCGCTCTGGCATTATTTCTCAACCCTAAACCAAACTATTCAGGAGCTGTGACAGGTAGAAGAACAAAGAGTACCTTAATGATGTAAATGTTTTAGTCTAGTGCTTCCCAAACGTTTTGGAACAACAACCTAATTTCTTTAAACCCAAACTTTCGTGACCCACCTCGCTTTAAAAGACATGAGATGGGCAATTTTTTTATTTAACGAAAGCCTCATGTGGTAGCGCACTGTCATTTGCAGACAGCACATTTACCATTGAAACAACCAGTAAATTTGCAGAGACATACAGTTTTACTGATAAAAATATGTTGTACACGAATGATATTGTGTGGATATAGATTTTCAGTGAAAATGTATCATTTGTGCATCACAAAGTGTTTCGATTTGTTTTACTCCTATTAAAATCTTTGTTTCCATCACACTTCAGAATTACAAAAAATGTGCTTCATTTTTGCTTGCCTAACTGCTGTTTATTTACAGGTATTTACATTTTGTTGTGTGTTACACACATGACATCCTACAGTATTTCCTATCACACAGTCTGAATCCCAGCAAGATTGTTGAATAATTCACTTTACCCTTTCTTTCTCTGACTGCAAAATGAGATGAGTTTGCAAACACCAACATCCATGTTAAAAAAAGCAACAATTTTTCAGAAGACATAGCCTGACATTTGACCCCTGTCTTTGATGCACAGTAAATGTGACAAGATAAATATGAAATTTAAAGGCATTTTAATTAATTGCTTGCACGTTGTGACCAACCAAAAATCGACTCATGACCCACCAGTGGGTCGTGACCCACAGTTTGGGAGACACCGATTTAGTCAAATAGTGAAATAAAGACTTGGGTTGGCCTTGGATTAAGTATGCAACATGTGAAACAGAACAATTTGCACTCTCATGGTGTGAAAATGAAAGCTATGAACATAGACATATATGTACTTTTTGATCTTTCAAATTGCAAGAAACTGTTTGATATTAGTGCTTGATATAAAGCAATGGAAGTCAGATGAGAAAACTGTCGATCTTGAACTACAATCTTTAGCAGTCATATGGATAGACTCATGGTTGTTGAGCAACAAAATTACAGTTGAATCAACAAACTCTCTATGGAAGTCTCCAGAAAAAATCTAAGCTGGTTCAGTTGCATAGCTTTGAAGGGAGGAGGGGTTTGTATGGGGTTCTACATCCCCAATTAAATCCATTCTTGGCTTGGTAATTCGGTCTGTTGGGTGCTGAGACATGTTTGCTAAATCTGTGTTGTTTTTACTTGTCGTCCTGATTTCACTAAGAAGTTTTATCTTCTTAATTTTTTAGATCTGGACTTAAATATATATATATATAGTGAACTGAGGTTATTGGGCCTGGCTCTCTGTGCAGGACCATCCCAAACATTTTGCCTTTACCCTCCACTATTTTTACTGAATTTGTTTTCGGACTCTAGGGCTCTGTGCATGTTGCCACTGATAACAAGTGCTAAAGTGCTTCTACTCTCTTTAGAAAACATGGTAGAACTGGTTGACATCCAAGTGGCCTATTTAACTCTTTCCATGCGTCGGACGGCAGGGAGACGTCCGACGTCACGGTGGGCGTGCACGTCAGACGGCTCCCAGCTGTCCTAGCAGCTAACCACGGGGGAAGAGCTGGAGCTCCCCCCATGGGCTGCCCTTTAAGGTGCCACCACTGACTCCCCCGCCCCCCTCCATGTCATCTAATGACATCAGCGTGCCAGGCACACCGACTTCATTAGTGGATTCCGAATGCTCAGGAAGCCATTGCTTCCAGCACGTCCAAGAGAGAGGAGGTAAGTTTCTCCTCGGGGAGGGGGGATTTAAACAAAAGAGGCATCGGGGAAAAGGAAAGGGTTTTCGTTTCCCCTGATGCTTTTTTTGCGCATTCCTGCTGCACGATCAGGTGATCGTGCTGCAAGAATGCCCACTAGACACCAGGGATTTTAAATTTTTTTAATTTAAAATCTGATCAACTGTTTGCGGAGAGTGGCCCTTTAGGCAAGGGTCACTCCCCTTTTGGGAGCAATGTTTTTTGGCTGTGTCTGCCCCCTAGGGGGTAGATCTCACCATTTTTTTTAAAGTGGCCCACTAGACCACCAGGGATTCATTTGTGGGGAGGGGCCCCTTGGGGGCAATGTTTTAGGCTGGGTCTGCCCCCCCAGGGTGGCATATCTTGCCGTTTATTTTAAAATTGACCCACAAGACCACCAGGGATTTATTTGTGGGGACAGATCTCTCCATTTTTTCTCTCTTTTTTTTAAATCTGGCCCACTAGACCACCAGGGATTTATTTGTGGGGAGTTGCCCCTTGGGCAAGGGTCGCTCCCCTTTATGGGATGATGATTGCGGACATTTCTACCCTCTTTGGGTGGCAAATCAGCAGTATGTTTTTAGGCCCATCTGTCCCCAAGGGACACCAGGGTTTTTGAAATGTTGGTGTTGGGGAGTGGCCTCTTGGGCAAGGGTTGTTCCCCTTTTACGGGGTGAATATTTTATTTATACTCTTAAGCCCACCTACCCCTTAGCTTGACTGGTGCGTTATTTTCATATGAGATTGTAATGTTTTTTTTCTCCTTTTAATTCTAGTGTAAAGCTTTTGATTCTTGTTTGCGGTTTCGGCAGTGGTTGTTATGCAGTTTTGCATAGTTGCATTTATTTTGTAAGAAAACCTTTATTTTGTGTTTACTTGAAATGAGTATTACTGTCATGCATGAATGAATTTTTTTGTAAGTGGTGTCATAGTAGCAGCATATTTAGTTAGTGTTTTGAGTATGAAATTCTTTGTGATGTGTTTTGCATTGATTTGTGTGTAATTTTCTTTTCTTTTTCTTTTTTAGTGGGATATTATTGATCCTTACTGTGTCTGTGCAGAGTAGATGGTGGTGAGTCTAGCTGCTCCTGGCAAGTGAGTGGTATAGTTTTGGAGTACATAGATCTTTGTGATAAAGACACATTTTGTTTGTTGCTTATTTGACAAAGTGTTTGTTGTTATTGACTTCTTTGACAAGTTACCTTTATTAATAAGTATTATGGCTAGCAGTAGAATTACTGCTCAGCAGATGGGTGGTATGCTTTTTGAATCTTCTCCTGAGCAGGATTATGAGACTGATAGCGTGTCTAAGGGAGAGGAGGGAGAGCAAGATTCTGGCAGTGAGTTTTCTGTCCACGAGGAATCATCTGATGATGAAGCTACTCTCAGTGCAGATGAAGTTACTCTCAGTGCGGGTGAAGTGCCTGTTTTAGAGGAGGACACTGATGTGTCGATGGTGCCTCAAGAGACATCGGGATTGCAGCCTGCAAGGCTTCCTTCTGGAAGTGTAGGACTCTGGGTTGATCCAAACATGGTGCTGCCTTTAGTGGGGATGCAGGGTGTTGAGTGGATTGTGAATTTTCTTTGCCTATACAATTCTTTCAGTTGTTTATGGATGATGTATTTTTGGCTGATATTGTTGAGCAGACTAATTTGTATGCTGAACAGTTTTTGAGGGACAACAGTGCCAGACTTAGCACTGCTCTAGAGCTACCCGGTGGACTCCCACAAATCTGGATGAGATGAAGAAGTTTTTTGGTGTTACTTTTTTGATGGGCTTGATAAGGAAGCCGTCCTGGCTTCATATTGGTCTACCAGTCCCTTGATGGCAACGGTCATATTTCCTGCAATTATGAGTCATGATTAGAATTTACTTTTGCTTCGGATGCTGCATTTTGTTGAGAATGCTTTGGCGTTGCCTCCAGATCACTGTTAGATCTGGGTGTCTCTAGTTGGTAGATGTAGGCACCAATGTCCAAATAGGGACCCTTGCTTCTAGTCAGGGTAAGGGGCATACACTCTTTAGATAATCCCTGCTCAACCCCTTGGTAGCTTGGCACGAACAGACAGGCTTATCAAAAACAATGTGTAAAGTATTTGTATCAACACTCACAGTAACACCGTAAAAACACCACAAATGGACTCCACACCAGTTTAGAAAAATAAAGTATGTTTATCTAAACTACAAAAGACCAAAATGACAAAAATCCAACATACACAGTTCAAGAATAGGATTTTAAAAAAGTTCTAGGGTTTGCGTCAAAATAATCCACAGTTGCATCCCGTTTAGCCCAAAGTACCTGTATATGTGACAAAAGTTCCAAATGGAAGCTGCAGCGTTGAAAAACAAGTGATGCGTCACTCCTGAGACCCTGGGGAGGCGATGCGATAGCCCCGCTGGATGCAGTGGGCGTGTTGCGATGAATCCGGTCTGTATGGGGAGGGATGCAATACCTTGTATGGATTCCGGTGCGCATGTTCGGTAGGGAGCGTCTCGCACAGGCACGATGCGACAATCTTCGTGTCGGGGATGATCTCAGGTGCAGCAATGATGCGTGGCCCCTCGGTGCGATGGCTCTGCGACGATGTTCGCAGCGACGTGATGCGATCCGCAAGCAAATGGTGCAGCGATCTCACCCAGCGACAACAGGCTCTGCGACGATATTTGCAGAGACAGGAATCCGCATCGGGCCGATGCATTCCGCAAGCGAAGGATGCATCGGCTCTTGCAGCGCCAACAGGCGATGCGACAATCTCGATCTTCGCGGCAGCGGGAATTTCCTCACACTGTCAGGGATGCGCTCCGCAAACGAGCGATGCGTGAAAATTGCAGATTGTCTTTGTTTCTTCTTGTCCAGCTCCCCAAACAACAGGCACAACTTCCAGATCCCCCACAATTGGATCAAGCACTCTAGGAAGGGCAGAACTCATACAGCAGAGTTCAGGGGGAAGCTGGGAAGCTAGGGGTGAAGTCCTTTTATTCCTGGGACTTCTTAACAGGGATCTAGCTCTTCTCAGGCCCTTGGAGATCTCTTCAAGCAAGGGGACAAAGCACACAGCAAAGTCCTTCCCCTCTCCGTGGCAGCAAGGGAACTGCAGGTCAGTCCACAAGCAT
The DNA here is from genome assembly GCF_964261635.1 of Lissotriton helveticus. Taxonomy (NCBI): domain Eukaryota; kingdom Metazoa; phylum Chordata; class Amphibia; order Caudata; family Salamandridae; genus Lissotriton; species Lissotriton helveticus. Next base: position 1,627,621,278 of record NC_136063.1, on the reverse strand, counting down.
TCCAGCTTTGTCCTTGGCAGAGGTTCCTTCTTGATTCCAGGATGATCTAATTTTCTGTAGTCTGTGTTAGCCCTTTTTATACCAGCCTTTCCTTTGTTCTCTAGAGGCAGAGAGGCCTTGGCTTGGTCAGAACCAGTTCAGGTCAGTTCATGAGCACTTTGTTTTTCTGTCTTCTCCTTTCCTTTCAGAGAGAGGGGCAGGGTCATCAGCCGCCCAGCAGGAGGTGGAGCCAGCAATGTGGAAGGCAGGCACAGCCCTATTCAGGCCCAGGTGCTATCCCCTCCCACCCCTCAAGATGCAGATGCAGTCATTCAGCTTAGGGCTGACTCATCCAACCTCCTAGGGGTCCCCAACCCCTGTCACTCACAAACCAGACAGTCAATTCACAAACAAGCCAAGGCACACAGAAAGGTCAGACAAGAAAACAGCCACTTTCTAAAAGTGCTGTTCTCAAACACAGGATTTAAAAGCAATCTGTCCTAAAAGATGTGTTATTACATTTTGAGTTCAGGGATACCAGACTTTAATTTTCCATCTTGCTCCTATGAGAAGATATGCAGGTAAACATTATACACATCATTCCCCATTATAGCCTATGGGCAAGATAGCCCTCTCAATAGTGAAAAACGAAAATGGCTGTAATTTACTACCAGAGTATGTCACACACACGATTACATGCTCTACCTTTCATATACAATGCACCCTGCCCAGGGTGGTACCCAGGGCCTTCTATAGGGGTGTCCAATGTGTACAGAAAGAGAGAGGTTAGGCCTGGCCAGTGTGGACACTGGCCAGGGCAGCAGGAAAATTAGCAACTGCACCCAGGCACCGCGGTTGCAGGCCTGAGACACCATTTTAGGGCTACTCATGTGGGTGGATCAATCAGTGCTGCGGGCCCACTAGTAGCATTTGAATCACAAACCCTGGCACACTCAGTGCAGTTTACTAGGGACTTCTTGGTAATACAAATATGCCAATCATGGATAACTAATTACAATAATAATTTACTCGGGGAGCACTTGCACTTTGACTCTGATCAGCAGTGGCAAAGTGTCCAAAGCATCTAAACCAAGAAAAACGAAATCCAGCACAGCGTCAAAAATACAGGCGGTAGAGGCAAAAAGTCAGAGGAAACCATGCCAAAGATGGCAGGTCTAACAATCACCCTGACTGTGTCTGTCTTTTTAAGATTCAGCCTGTTCTTGATCACTTTGTAGATCGATTTTCAGAGATCTATACTCCAGGGGAAATAAATAGCTGTTGATGAGTCTTTGGTCCTGTTCAAGGGCCGTTTGGTTTTTAGGCAGTACATTCCTAGCAAGAGGGCACGTTATGGAATTAAGACGTATATGTTTTCTGAGAGTAGGACAAAAAATGTCTATAAGTTCCGGGTGTACACTGATAGGGATTCCACTATTGACCCCCCTGGTTGTCCGTCCACTTTTGAAGTTTCAGAGAAAATTGTGTGGAATCTTCATGAGGACTATTTAACAGGGGTCACCATTTGTACCTCGATGACTTCTACACTGCTGTGCAATTGTTTAAGGAATTGTTCAAAGTGGACACTTTTGCTTGTGGCACAATCCGCTCTAACCGTAAATGTTACCCAAACGAGCTTGTTTGCAAAAAGCTTCAGAGGGGACAGTGCAGTGCCTTGCGTAGTGAGAAACTGCTAGCTGTGAAATTTGTGGACAGAAGGGATGTGCACATACTGACTACCATCCATGATGAGAGTACTTCACTTGTGACTGTTTGGGGTCAGGTTGCTGAAGTGCGCAAGCCTGTGTGCATTGTAGACGACAATAGGCACATGGGTGGTGTCGATAGAGTAGATCAGAGGTTGGAACCTTACACTGCTGTTTGTAAAGCTTACATTTGGTATAAGAAGTTGGCCAAACATATCTTCAATTTAGCAACTTTTAATGCTTTTGTTGTGTTCAAGGAGTGTACTCCTGCATCAAAGATTACTTTTGTTCAGTTTCAGGAGTCTGTGATAGGCAGACTTGTGGTAGTGGAACAGGCAAGTGTTCCTAGAATTGGAGTGGTGGAGGATGTGGCTAGAGTGAAAGATCGCCACTTTCCTGATTTAATCCTCCCATGCCCAAAAAAAACAATCCCTGTTGGAGACGCAGAGTCTGCCTGCAAAGAGGTATGTGGAAGGAGAGTCAGATGCACGTTGCCGATTGTCCTTCTAATCCTGGGCTGAGTGCGCCCATATGTTTCAGATTGTATCACATTCAAAAGAGTTTTTGGGAGCAACCGTGAGTACTGCCTGGTCAGTATGGTTTTATATAGTAAAAGAGGGTTTCCCAAGACTGCCTCTGAGCCCGGGGCCAAAAACTCATGGGACCCCACCCTTGCAAAACCAGGTTATATTGTGATAGATAATTTTGATGTAACCTCAATAGGTTTTGGGCCTCTGCCTGTCGGTGGTACCTGACCCACCCATGCGAGTGAGGTACCATTTTTATCGGGAGACCTGGGGGAACACTGTGTGGTAGGACATTTGTGGATCCCTGCAGATTCCAGTGAGGTACCATTTTCCTCTGAAGACTTTGGAGAATGCAAGGTGGGTAGAATTTTGTGGATCCACGTTGATTCCAGAACTTTCCACCACAGAAAAGTGAGGAAAATGTGTGTTTTTTTTTTACAAAGTTTGAGGTTTGCATGGGATTCTGGGTAACAGAACCTGGTGAGAGCCAGTCAAGCGACCCCATCCTGGATTCCCCGGGTGTCTAGTTTTGAAAAATGTATAGGTTTGCTAAGTTTCTCTAGGTACAGGAAGAGCTACTTTGCAAAAAAAGGGTCTGTTTTCACAGTGAAAATGTGGTGTGTCCACGTTGTGTTTTGGGCCGTTTCCTGTCGCGGACACGAGGTCTACCCACACAAGTGAGGTATCATTTTTATTGGGAGACTTAGGGTAATACAGAATTGTAGAGCAATTTTTATTACCTATTGAGTTTCAATGCATTTCTGCCTTCCAAATGAAAGACAATGTGTAAAAAAGAAGTCACTTTGAAAAATGTCCTATAATTCCCATGCTAGTATGGGTACCCACAATTTCGGAAATGTGCAAATACCTAATGTTTCAAAACTCTATATTTTGTTTCAATTTCAGAAAAACTATTTTGTTTGTTGCTCAGGAATTGAATGTATCTTTAGGTGTAAGTGTGTGTGTAGGCTTACATACATTAATTGACAAAGTAGGATAATCGTTGTCCCAATTTCCTTAATGCACTATCAAACAAATACATAGTTCTGATTACGTTGTCACACAACCATGCACAATCTATACCCCACCGCCCTTTTGTGATGTTTTAGACTATTTAGGGGTTGCAGCAGGTTTATCAATTTGGTGTTTATAATTACTATAATGTGTTCAAGAAATGAAAGAAGTAAAGTAGCGGAAGACCAGTTTAAAAATCTACACGCAGGAGAATCAATCAATAAAGCAGTCACACAAGAAAACTTTAGATTGAATGACAGTCTTAAGGCCAAATCTATAAGATTTGAAAAGCTGAAGAAGACAGAAATAGCTAAATGATGGGATGGGGCCACCTTAGAAGAGTATCTGAGATTAGAGAGAATCCCAAGAGGTCTGCTGTCGCAGATCTTCCCGACTTATGACGATCTTGAGGAATATTTGCATTTGGTATGGGAAAAATAATTGACTGGCAATTCTATGCGGTTAATTAACATACTAATTGAAAATGCAGATAGGAAAGAGTTAAAAGCTGTAGAAGAGGTTGATCATTTAGAAAAAGAGATTCAGGATCTCAATATGGGAGATGTTACTAAAAAGAACTACACCATTCTAGAGGAAGTCCTTGGCAAGTTTGAAGATGACATTAAAGAAAGGAACAAAAAACAGTGGTCCCTACTCGTGGACACAATGGTATACTGAGCTGATAATCACACACCTGATAAGTGTTATGTCTTTTGTCCAGCCAGACAAGGAATTTATTTAAAAAATGTCTTAATTAAATCTGAATGAACACACTAATAACAAGTGAGCACAGCCGTGACCCACAACATTCAGACAAAACAACGAACAGAATGGTAAAAGGAGCAAAGCAAAAATATGTCTGTGTACTTGTAGTCAGTGTTACAGACAGAGATTGTTAGAACCACACCATTGCATTTCACAATGTTTTAAATGTCATATTGCATACGGGGTTTTTTGGTCGACGACGTTTCGATGCCTAAGTTAAATGAGGGGCATCATCATCAGGACAAAATTATAGTCATTGTTGTCTTTAAATATTACACTGCCTTTTAACGCAATTCTATACATTTATACATTACATGGGAAACAGGGGGAGAAAAGGGCAGAAGAAATACATGAAATTAGGCATGTTGTATTGGAAACTTGCAACGTCATCTCTTCCATTAAAACAGAGTATATTTATGTGCTCGTGGTGGAGAAAAACGGCGCATTTGTGGGACTCAGTGTCCAGGACTGTGAAGTACAACAGGAAAATGACTTCATCGTGTGAGAGGGGTGTATTTGAGTGCCAGTGATGACAAAATAGCGGCGCATTGAGGAGCAAAATATCAATTCCCTTGAGGGCAGACTATTTAGGTGCAGTGATGGAGACAAATGTTTCCGAATTTCGATGTGACACAATGACCGGAGTGAGAACGGTCGGAATTGAGTAGTTAATGATGGCTGGCAGTGAAGGTCTTTATACTATGAAACACAATTGTAGACGGAGGCTGAACCTGGTTCCGTGGGGCAGTCATGTAGTGAAGGGCACAACCGTTATTAGTGCAGGTGAACATTAACACGGAGCATGCGACTGGGAAAAATAGAGGCTAAAACCTATGTGTATCGCATCAGGCAATTCAACGGATCAGCAGATACCATGAACAATGGTGGAATCTGGAAAAATAATGGTTGAGCATTAAAAGGGGTCGAGTGCGACCGGGGGGGGGGTGAGCGGCATGGCGTGCTACTGGTAGAATAATTACCGGAACTGCAGTTTCCAGCGTAGAAAGTCGTCTGGATTGGGAGCATAATAGCTCGATCTGGGGAGAAAGTTCAGTGGAGTCAATTACCCAGCGGGGCATGGTGGGACTAGAGTGATAAGAGAAACGGCGCGTGCGGGTTACTTACATGCACAAGGCGGCAGCGCTGTGGCGGATGGTGGGGTTCTGGTGTTAGAGAACTCACGTGTGGCAAGTTTTTAAAGGACCATGTGGTCTGCAGAAAGCGATGGTGGACTACGGAAGTGAGAGCCAGTTAGGCTGTGAACAGTGAAATAGGACTAGGGAAGTGAAACCTCTAGTCATGGTGTGCAGACGCGGCGGCCATCTTAAGGTGGTGAATATTGTGAAAAGAGTAAACATTGTTCAAGTTAATCAGGCACATTGCAGTAAATAGAATAACAATTAGAGGGTTATTTCATGTAAGCTTTGTTTACAGTATGGAGGTCCAATCTTCGAGACGATTCAGGCCATTACTGATGCTGTTGGTTTTAACTATCCAATGGAGTTCCTCCTTGTTGAGCAAAAGGGACATGTCTGCTCCTCTAGGGGGGGTTTGATGATTGTTATCACAGTCCATACCAAGTCTTTGTCACTGTGACCTTTTTCTGAAAAATGTTCAACAAGCGGTGCATTAGCTGTCTTGCACCTTATCCTGCTTCTGTGTTGGCCAATTCGTAGTTTCACTTTCTGGCTCGTTTGGCCTATATAAATGAGCATGCATGGACATAAAATAGCATATACAAGATTTGCGGAGTTGCAGTTAGAAAAGTATTTACGGTCAAATTTTATATTTCCATACTCAAAAGTTTTGCCTTCAATGGTTGAGTCGCAACATATACAGTTTCCACATTTTGAATGGCCCAAGAGTGGCGGCAGACCCCATGCATCATTTATTGTGGTTTTGAGGGGTTGCTGTGGTAGGGATGATCTCACTAAATGGTCCTTTATATTCTTGGTTTTTTTAAAAGCAAACATGGGGCGGTCCAGAGTCAGTTGACCTGCATTGAGAACCGGCCAGTATTCAACACACTTTTTCTGACTGCATTGGAAACAGGGGAAAAGGTGGTCACACAGATTAGCCCATCTTGTTCTTTCTTTTGTTTGGGTTCCAAGAGGGCTTCTCTTGGGCAATACCAAGCCCTTTTGAGGGAACGACGTACCAGTTTCCTGGGATAGCCACGGTTTCTGAGTGTCTTACTTAGTGTTTTGGCCTCTGTGAAGTAATCTTCTTTAAAATAGCAGTTACGCCTGATGCGCAAAAACTGGGAAAAGGGGAGTGAGTCTCGTAAGGCCCTGGGGTGGTGGCTGCTGTATTCTAGCAGAGTGTTTCGCTCTGTAGGCTTACGGTGTAGGCAGGTGGTAAGGCGACCATCTGTGTGTCTTATCTCCAAGTCTAGAAATGCGATGGATTCAGTACTGGTGGACAGGGTGTATTTTAAACATCTGCTATTGTTGTTCAACCAATGTTGGAACAGTAAGAGATTGTCAGAGGATTCGGTCCATAACATAAAAATGTCATCTATATATCGTTTCCACAAGGCAATGCCATTGTGGAAAGGATTAGATGTGTGTAAGATGTTATTGGTCTCCAAATGGTCCATATAAAGAATTGCCAGGTTAGGGGCAAAAATTGCTCCCATGGAAGTACCCCTAACCTGGCCATAGAACTGCCCCTCGAAAAGAATTTTTTTTTTCGCAAGGCAGATTTCAAGTAATTGTAGGATGAACAAGGATGGAACATTGTGAGGCCGTGTCCTTGAATCAAGTACCTTTTTGATCACACGTAAAGAGTCAAACTGTGGGATGTTAGTGTATAGTGATTCCACATCCAGCGTGCACATGGTGCTGGATGTAGGATCAAAGGGATGTTCTTCTATCATGTTAATCATGTTCATGCTATCCTTGATATAGCAGAGGGTTTCGGGTACAAAGGGTTTAATGAAATAATCAATATAGTGGCCCAGTGGCTCTAAGACAGACCCGCAAACAGAAACTATGGGGCGTCCTGGAGGGGATAGAGGGTTTTTGTGGATTTCGGGTAAGCAATAGATGACTGGAATGCAGGGAGACTTGGTATTGAGGAAATCAAATTCTTTTTTTGACAAAAAATCTGAGTAGAGTCCTTCTGTTGTAACCTTACTAATCATTTCCTGAATCTCCGTTGTGGGATATTGAGGGAGTTTGCAGTAGTGCTCAGTTTTGCTCAGTTGGCGTAATATTTCCTGTTTATAGAGTTCTAGATCTTGGATCACAATACCCCCTCCCTTGTCTGCAGGTTTTATTATGAGATTGGTTGTTTTTGAGGGAGGAGATTGCTTGCTTTTCTTCAAGCGTGATGTTGTATGGTATGAAGGACCTTTGGTTCTCAAGGCGGCTTAGATCTTTGAGTACTAATTTCTCAAAAGTTGGTATCTCCACCGGGATCATACCACCTGTTGGGGAGAATGTAGACGGGGGTTTGAAGGGAGTGTTACCATGGGTGGGAGGGGATGGGTTGAGAGCGAAGAAGCTGTGTAAGCGAATCTTCCTGAAGAATCTCAGAAGTTCTATTTGTATGTCTTGGAAATTGGGGCGTATAGTCGGGACAAAGGAGAGGCCTTTGCTCAGGAGTGACACTTCATTGCTAGATAGGGTATGGTTGGTTAAATTGAAGATTGGAAGTAGGCAGCTTTGTTCATGGTCGGTTTCAGTCATATTGTGGTTAGGTATGTCTACCAACGGTAATGTTGGCGGCATGTGAACCTCTCGCCTGGAGGGTTCGGTGGTTTCTTCCATGTCTGGAGTGGCCTCCCTCTGCCTCGCGGCTGGCCTTGGCCTCCTTCTAAAAAAGGACGGTTAGAGGGACCGGGACTATCACTTTGGTCTGACTGTCCAGAGGAGTCTGCTGAACTGTCTGAAAAACCAACAAACTGTTGTCTTCTGTTAAACCTCCCCCACGGTCTTTGATTTTGTGGGCCGTTGAAAGGGCGGTTTATATAATAGTCTTTAGATAAATAAGGGTATGTTCTTTCTTGGCTAAAATTCTTAATGTCTTTACATACTTTGGACATTTTTTTTGTTAAGTTCAAATTTGTGAAAGTCCTCAATCGTTTTATTCAGTTGTTCAAAGAGTTTGCAGGTTTCTGAACTGGTGTTATTGTCTTTGATTTGTTTTTCTAGCTCAGTAATTTCTGTGTTGAGCTTTTGAAGCTCCTCAGTAGCGATATCAATTCCAAGCACCATCCAGTGCCTGGAACATGTTGTACTAATATAGCTGAAACCGTTTAGATATTTTGGGTTACTAGTAAAAACTCCTGGGACATTACGTACTTGTAGGCCCAATGGAATTGTGTTTGATTTCAAATAGTCTGTTATTAGTCTCATCATTAACATCAATCGTACCTCCTTTTTCTTACGTTTTTCTAGATCATCAGGTAGTGATGTGCTGGACCCAGATGGTGTTTCTGTAGCATCTGAAAGGAGCAATGGACCTCCTAGGATATTATTAATGTATTCTAAGTTGTATAATGGAGGGTGAGGATCAGACATGCCTTGGTTTTTTTTTTTAAAAAGATAGAAAATTACACAGGTGGACAGGGAGGACCCACTCGTAAAACAAGGGGCTGGGATAGCTTAAATCCCTTGCAACCCAGCGGTTGCGCTAAATATGTTCAAGAAAGACAAGGGAACCCAAAAGGTTTGCCATAGGGACCTTGGGCAGTATCATGTTACAAAAAACAGTGGTCCCTACTCGTGGACACAATGGTATACTGAGCTGATAATCACACACCTGATAAGTGTTATGTCTTTTGTCCAGCCGGACAAGGAATTTATTTAACAATTTTCTTAATAAAAACTGAATGAACACATTAATATCAAGTGGGCACAGCTGTGACCCACAACATTCAGACAAAACAACGAACAGAATGGTAAAAGGAGCAAAGCAAAAATATGTCTGTGTACTTGTAGTCAGTGTTACAGACAAAGATTGTTAGAACCACACCATTGCATTTCAAAATATTTTAAATGTCATATTGGATACGGGGGTTTTTTGGTCGACGACGTTTCGATGCCTAAGTTAAATGAGGGGCATCATCATCAGGACAAAATTATAGTCATTGTTGTCTTTAAATATTACACCGCCTTTTAACGCAATTCTATACATTTATACATTACATGGGAAAAAGGAGGAGAAAAGGGCAGAAGAAATACATGAAATTAGCCATGTTGTATTGGAAACTTGCAACCTCATCTCTTCCATTAAAACAGAGTATATTTATGTGCTCGTGGTGGAGAAAAACGGCGCATTTGTGAGACTCAGTGTCCAGGACTGTGAAGTACAACAGGAAAATGACTTCATCGTGTGAGAGGGGTGTATTTGAGTGCCAGTGATGACAAAATAGCGGCGCATTGAGGAGCAAAATATCAATTCCCATGAGGGCAGACTATTTAGGTGCAGTGATGGAGACAAATGTTCCGAATTTCGATGTGACACAATGACCGGAGTGAGAACGGTCAGAATTGAGTAGTTAATGATGGCTGGCAGTGAAGGTCTTTATACTATGAAACACAATTGTAGATCAATTGTAAATCTATATAAATTTGTTAACATTGTTTTTTGCTACCAATCCTCTGAATAAACCAAGAGAAGCAAGAAAAGCTATTGTGGGTGACCAATCAATTCAGGATTTTCATGATACAGTACTATTACTTTCAATTACAGAAAGTGAACATGATCCCACTACATTGCACCAAGTCTTGGAAGATTTAGAATACTGTACTGATGCAATTATTGATAGCGGTTTAAAACCCAAATCAAAATGGACACCACAGTTGTCCAGTGGCAATAATATTGAAGTAGTACACAGGCTTGTTAGTGGTGAAATTAATAAATATGAGGACGCTATAAAGTTCAATAAATTGTGGCCACAAATGCATAACCGTACTGTAAATGAGCAGACTGCACTCCAACTTCCAAGCACAAATGATGATATCATTATTAGGCGGCAACATTGTTGTCATGAACACATCCATGTATGAAACTGAAATGATGAGTCAGATAACAAATGAGCTGTGATACAAGAAACTTGCCCTTAATCCAATATTTGATAGAACAAGAACAATCAATACTAAGCTCAAGAAGTGGAACATCAAGGCCTTACTAAATGATGATGAATATGAATATCTAATGATTGACAAACCGTAGTTTCCGTGTCTATATACACTTTCCAAAATCCATAAGAATGCCACCACACCAGCAGGGAGGCCCATAGTCTCTGGTATAGGGGTACCGACTGAAAAGATCTCAGAATTTGTTGATATATTTTTGCAGCCTTATGTAATGAATTTGGCCTCCTACATCAATGACACAAAACATACACTTAATATGCTCATGGACTTCAATTGGGACACCTCAATGACCCTTGTGACATTAGACGTAGTGTCATTATATACTAACATCAGACTTGACCAAGGACTACATGCTCTCGGATACTTTTTGTACAAAAGACCTGCCAAACTCCTTGAACACTCAGACATGTTGATAGCTATGTCTCATATGATTTTAGAACATAATGTATTTTTGTTCAAACAAGATTGGTACTAACAACTATGCGGGACCGCGATGGCTTCCAGATTTGCGCTATCTTTTGCCTGCCTGTTTATGGGGAAGTTCACAGCGACACATGTCTGGGGCCCAGGGCTGGACTGGTAAGTCCAGGCACCGGGCAATCCCCCGTTAGGCTGGATGGGGTCGGGGCCGGTTTTGAGACAGGGGACCGGTTCCGTTTTCCATGCTGGCAGCTGCCCCCTCCCCCCTCTCTTCCAATTATTCCCTCTCTTTCTGTGTTGCTCCTCACTTATTGAAAACTGTGATTTGAAGAAACGGTTCACAACCTCTCTTTCCGTCTTTCATTTAGTTGCTAATTGCTTCCCTGTGAAATGGATCCAAAAGATAAACAACACTTGCGCGAAATGCCCATTTTCTGAAATTTTTCTATTCCAAAGTGCAGCCTCAGGATGGAGAGAAATAAAAGGTTTTAAATATGAAAAATAAATACATAACTAAATAAAGCAAGACAGAGTGGTTTCAAAATGGCCAGATTGGTTTTATTCACATCCAAACACATTAGCCTCACTTTACAGACTTTGCAGTGAAGCGCTATTTTTGTTTCTCATCTTTCTTTGAACAGCATTGTTGTCCCCAGGTGGGGAAGTGCACCATTCCTGGATGTATTGCAATACCTGGTGGATGGGTGGATTGGAAAACAAAATGTGTACCATGGCTCTGTGTTTATGGATATGTTTTTTTTAAACCAGACTGCTTACGTTTTGTAAGGATATAAGCAATGGACATTGAAAAGGTTCCCTTCAGGGCCCTCTAGTCATGTCCTTAACTTTTCAGTTAAACCACTTGTTGATTTCTGAATAGTGAGTGCGAGATCGTTATGGTAACCATGTTGTTTCTGCTTACATTTCACATGCTTTAATTAATCTTTCTTTCCCTATGAGTGTGTGCTTTTACTTTTTTTTTTTAGGCTGCATATTACTCTTATCAAGTGCATAATTTGAATTGAGCCACATCCAAGTGTTTATAGCGCGGCACAATTAGGTTGTAGCTGAAGGCAGTGCGAGTGTCTCTCAGTGGGGCAGTATGGTGTTCAGTAGGGGAGAGGATGTGGCACTATGGCCAGAGCTGTCGAATTTGGAACCGGGGAACCAGGTTCAGCCTTCATGACCAGTCCACCAGAGACCACTCTACTGAGAGAGCATATTCCCATGCTAGACCTTAGAAGGCCCCAATAGACCTTAGAAGGCCTGATGTCTTAGCACAAGCAGATGTACCCTAGTGGTGCCAATTGTGGTTTAACCTTGAAGGCCTATCCACCACAATCCATACTGAAGTTCATCTCCAGTCTTGCGGGCAGGCCTATGAAGCAGCACACCCTAGAGCAACAGTGACCCAGTCACTGTGACTCTGTCACTGAGGTCACATGAACCTAGAGCAGGTTAGGGTGGTACTAACAGTGTGACCACACTGGGTACCTATTTCGGGTGGGTGCGTAGTGTTTGCAAATATATTATGGTTTAAAAAAACTTGCTGCCTCCAGCAATTTTCAGCAACAATAGAAATGTCATGATAACAACGGTGATTAATGTTCTTCCTAGAGAGAGATCAGAGTTTTGTTTATTGGAAGGGTTGACTCATTGAAAGGTAGCACAGAGGGTTAATGTGCCTGCTGCAAAGAGCATGCAGATCACAAAGTGCACATAATGTTGACTAGGTTAGTAGATTACTGCTTTTGTCAGAGAGATCCTTTTGTTACTTGCAGATTATAAGTTAAAATCCTAACATAGAACAGTGAGCTATTAAACTATACTCCTTACTAGAATGGTTGTCATGTGGCTTCTACACCTTAAAGTCCTTTGTCTTATGTAACATTTCCTATACAGTGATTTACACACATATCAATGATTGTCTTCATGTAGTGTGTGATGTAAAGTGCTCTGACACCGTACACTGGTATGAGCGGCGCTGTAAATCAAATTAAATGCATCTGAGAGAGTGTGGTTATGGAGACTTGAGGGGGACTGTTAATGGGTGGTAGTGAGGGAGTACGAGGTGTAGGTGATCATTGGGGGCAGCAAAAAACATTGTTGCACAGGGCGCCACCAGCACTAAAGCCGGCCCTGCCACTGAGGCCGGTCTGCTTCACCCACTGGTACCTCCATTGGCCTTGTTTCAGCAGTAGTAGCTGCAACTCACCAAGGATCGGCAATGCAGGATTTGAACGCACACCAAACAAAGTTTGCAAACTTCACAGTCTCTCTGCTTCATGTACAAGCACTTTTAACATGTGCTAACTGCTCTGGAGCCACCGGAATTATGCAGTAATGGGGGACAAAATGATGTAGCAGTGTTGATTTAATTATGCAACAAAAAAAAGGCTGCAGCGTAATGCAATATATTCTCTTATACTTTATTATTTAGACATTTTGCACATGTTAAGTTTCTGCAAAGATGCTGCCTCATTAGTATCAGTATAACATTAAAAATGCAGCAGTGAGAAAGGTAATCAGTCAACCTTTGCAGAGGGCCGTCCACTTTGCAGCAATTCAAGTCACTTTTTTTGTAACTTTTTACCCATTTGAGCTACAAAAATGATTACTTAAAACTGTATTTATTATGCAGTGGATGGTGTATTATGTGGCAAATATGGCAGAGCCATTAATATATAGAAAACAATTGCAAACTAGGATATTTTGCTATTCATGTTTGAATTGCTCTTGTGGAAGAAGGGAGAAGTGCTAATGAGAGAAACTGCATGGCTTGGAGACAAATGGTGTGTGATTCCACTTTTAAGCGTATTTGGGACATTGTGTGATTGGAAATATATCCCACTTTGTGAATGTATTTAAATGCCAATAACTCCTATTAAACCTTAAATAATCAAGTGTATCCATCGGTTGAATTAAATAACACAATAAGCTGTAACTGGTCGGTGAAATGTGAAACAAATACTACCAATTTGGATGTTTGGCACATTCTGGCCACACCTCTGACTCCACCCACTGATCCAATCCTTGGGTTATCCCCACCCTCTGAGTCTCCGCCCACAGTTCCCCTACTTTTTCCCCCCACTTCGACCACTCAATAAAAACCACCCGACCAAACCATTATGACGTTCGTATAGTCGTAGATGCGCACAGCGCGCAGATGTCTCCGCCTCCACGTCTGTGCGCCGGGGTTATACAGTTAGTTTTACCTTAGGGTGGGGTCTCTGCTGCCTGGTGACGCTCATCATGACATGCGCATTTGGGCTTGCTCATTAAAAAGTGGGCGTGACTCTGAGGCAGGCATCTCAGAGGCCAGAGACATGACTGGTAAAGAATGGCCAGCAGGTGAGTCTATTTAATTACGACTGGACGCCAGCCGTTTAAATTGAATGCAATGTGAATGCAATCCAGTTTAGCATTTATGCTGCCCCAAGCCATGCTCGAGGCGACGAGACCAGCACAGGCATCCGGTTGAGACGAACAGCATCATTGTTGTGGCTTGCCGTGTTATGCTGGCTTTGTGATAGGTCAGCATGGCCCTACCTTCAGAGCATAATGAAAGGACTGCTTGGCAAATAGGTGTTTAGTTATAAAGGGATGTGCGTCACATCAATATATTCAATGTATGCAAAATTTCACGCATATTAATGAATTAAAAAAAAGCTTTTGTATGTTTTCATTTATTTTAATGATTTGCTTAGCTCTTGCATTTATGTCTCCCTGCAGCCAGGGGCCCAGTGCAGGCCCTTGTGGTGGTGTTGTTCCACCTTTAAGGACCCCCAGTTCAGCTTCCATACTGAGAATGTGTGTGAGGTATGAGAGTTTCAGTGGCCCCTCAGCTCATTTTGCTGGGGGAGGGGAGTTTGTGTCACACCACTATCAGCATCTAGGTCTGTGTGATGAGTATTTATAGCGCTCCCAAGAACCACGTGATGCCTCCTAGGCGCTTGGCTAGTGAGTAGCTTAGGTCCTGGGGTATGAGGAAGTGCTGAGTGAGTGAGATAGCATCCCTCCTTTTTTAGCAGGTCAGTGTGTGACTAGAGGTTTGCTATTTACCTCCTCAGTTGTTTTTACAACAACTTATCTTGCCCTGTTTCGCAGTTTATGTGCTGATACTTGTTGCCTGTGTTCATAGGAGGAAAATCTAAACTACACAAGCAGCTTGTGTTCTTTTTGTCTATCCAATATTGCATTCTAATAGCTGCAGTCCTGCATTTGTAAAAAGAAAATCAAAATAATAGTGTGATTTGTTTTATAGCATGCATGTACATTGAATCCTAGTAGTGGTTGCTCACTGCGCTTGCTCACTACACGCCATGTGGGGGCTGGTCTCACTTTTACTTTGTTCTCTCTGATTCACTACATGTCTATATTTGGTGCTCTCTGAAAGAATGTCTATGGGTACACATGACTGGGTGGGTAACCTGATGTTCTTTAAGGTCATCATCTACTATTTACTGTGCTTTGAGAGTTGATACAATTGAATATGTAATAAAAAATGTGCTGTAAAATTCACCATTTTGGTCTGTCTTTTTCCAAACGTTTCTTGGGGGGTGAAACCCCCAAACCCTCCTAGTAGCGGTTGGGCTCGCAAGCTGCGATTGCTCGCTACGCGCCGGACGGGGCTGGTCAGGCAAACGTTTACAGGGCTGCTTTCACTTCCCAGTCCCGCCCTGCTGGGGCCCATCAGGTGCCAAATGGCAGGAATACATAGTGTATTATGGCAGGTTATTGACGATTGTTTCATCATCTGGACAGGGAGTGATGTAGACTTATTGGAATTTTTCGACAATGAATGCAAATGTCATTTACTATGTCATCCAACAAAGAAAAGATTGTGTTCCTTGATGTCGAACTGTATGTGGCTGACGAAAACATGTACTGTAAACTTCACAGAAAAGGTACGTTTTGCAATTCGATTTTGCATGCGACAAGTGCCCACCCGAAGGTACAAGTTAATGCTATTCCCTATGGTGAATTATATAGCGCTTGTAGGAATTGTAGTAGTGATGTGGATTTTGCAAAATGTGCTAGGTATATGAAAACACGATTTCTGGCCCGAGATTATGATGCCAACACTGTGAATAAGGCTAAGCAAAGAGCTTCTCAACTAGCGATTTGTGACACCTTGAAATCAAAGACACTCGTGGCTGCCAGCAATTGCGACTTGTGACCAATTACCACCCTTGGTCACATAAGATATTTAATATACTTTTCACTTACTGACATCAGATCAAACTTTAAGTATGTTTATTACCAAATACCCTAGCATCTCTTACCGTAAAGGTAGAACACTACGTATCCTGGTCAGTCCCAGCTATCCTAGGATGCTGACGAGTGAACAAACATGGTAAAACAGCCTAAATATGGGCTCATATAGATGTTGACATTGTAGCATGTGTAAGTTTGCAGAGCCGGGCAAGATTGATTTTCAATATAATGGCTCTATCAAATACAGAATCAGGCAACATATTGATTGTGCAACCAAATATGTGGTATATGTTATCCGGTGTAAATGTACCAACATTTATGTAGGTAGCACCATTAGATGCCTTAAGGAACGTATTGCAGAACATTTCAGGGTGCTCAAAAAATTTGATTCAAGGTATCCTATTGTTATTTATGCCCTTGAATGTCCCACACAAAGCACGAACTTGTCAAAATTGACGGGGTTAATTTACTTATAACTCCCTAGTAAGGTGGTATTAGATGTACCCAGGGCCTCTAAATTAAATGCTGCTGGAGGGCCTGCAACACTGATTGTTCCACCCACTCAGTAGCCCTTTAAACTAGGGGTGGGCGGAAGTTGTGGAAGGGACTATCGCGGAAAGGCACGGAGATTGCACCAATCTCCGTGCCTCTCCGCGATATGTCCATTTCGCGAGCCAGCCCACCACCCGCCCGCCTCCCGCCCGCCTTGTAAATTAAATTTAAAGGCTAAATATAAGTTTAAATCAAACTTACCTTATTGCGCCCGCAATCTTCTCCTTCCCGGCTTCATCTTTGGAAACTGCGCATGTGCGGGAGGCAGGCGGGCGGGAAGCGGGAGGCTGCGGAAATTTGCCCCGTTTTTCCGCCTTCTTTGCGGAAGTCAGAAAGTGCAAATTTCAGCCCATTCCTTGGGCGGAACGGAAATGTCCGCCCACCCCTACTTTAAACAAGTCTCAGGCCTGCAATTGCAGCCTGTGTGTGCAGTCTTAAACTTATTCACTTTGCCACTGGATTCAAGTTAGCCTGGCTGATGAGGGGTGTTACCCCGAAACTGGTCCCAGGATGCTGGTTTCCGGTCCAGGGAAGACATGGCTTGGCACTTTGATCTGGACTGTTCCCATGAGGCAGAAGGTCAAGAGTGATTTGCATATGGCTGGGCCTGAACTGGGGTGGCGAAGTGAGCTTAAGAATGATGATGGATTCAACTCAGATTTGTGATTGGGGGTGAGTGTCGGAAAAGTTTCAGCGCTCTGTCCGTCATCTCTTTGTGTTTGCTTTGTTTGACCTAAGTTGGCAGGGTATGCCCAGACGTGGTTACCTTGCTCACTTTGCCACTGGATTCAAGATTGCCAGGCTGATGAGGGGTGTTACCCCGAAACCGGTCCCAGGATGCTTGTTTCTGGTCCAGGGAAGACATGGCTTGGCAGTTCATTCTGGACTGTTCCCACGAGGCACAGGGTCAAGACTGATTTGCATATGGCTGGGTCTGAAATGGGGTGGGGAAGTGAGCTAAAGAACGAAGATGGATTCAACCCAGATCTGTGATTGGGGGTGAGTGTCTGGAAAGGTTAAGTGCTCCATTCATCACCTCCTTGTGTTTGCATTGCTGTTTTAAACTGCCATTTTGACTTGGTAAAATAAACCATTTGCCAGGCCCAAACCTCCCTTTTTAACTCATATGTCACCCTTAAGGTAAGCCTTAAACAGCCCCAAGGCCGGGTGCAATGTATTTAAAAAGAAGGCAATGCAATTTTAAGTTGTACATGTCCAGGTAGTGAAAAACCCTTAAATTAATTTTTCGCTATTGCAAGGCCTACCTCTCCTGCAGAAGAAAATTGGAATTACCTTATTACACTTTATAAGCTGTAACTTCCAAATCGGAACTGGTAACTAATTAATGTTTAGTGTCTTTGGAATTGTAATGGAAAATCTTCGTTTATGATAATATCCGATATTAAGTTACAATTTTGATGATGTCCCATTTAATAAGTTGCCATTTTCCTTCCTGAGCCATTTAGTGTCTCTGGGTCACATGCCTTTGTATGTTCCTCCTAGACAGCCAAACACAATAGAGGGCTTAGGTGTGACTGGATGGTCCATCACTGGCAGGATGAGAGGGTGGAGCCAAGCAGAGCCCTACTTACACTTAAATAGGATGTGCCCTTCCTCTACTCAAAGGGCTGCATACCTCCTGTAGTAAGTCCGCAGCCAGGGCAGGGGAGGCAAGAAATCTATGCACTTCAAAGGAAAACCTCTAAAACGTCTCCCACTTCAAAGGAGGCCCCTGTAATAAATATTGTACCTCCGATACCAACTCTTCAGTACACTTCTGGGCCTCTGCCAGGAAGAAGGGCTGTAGTGCTGCGGAAAGGACTGAACTCTGCTTTTACTTTGTTCCTGTGTTTATCCTCTGTGTCCTACCCCCCCCCCCTGCCTGCACGCGCGGAATTATCGCGCTGCTCGTCTCCACCGACTGAGGGTGGAGGCACTACCGTTTTTAGCCTAGTTTTAAATCTTGACAAAACTCACAGGATTGAGCGCTGCATTTTCGCTCCTCTGCCTCCTCCCCTGGGTGACCAGCCGATTCAGGGCTGACTCATCGGGGGCACGGTCGAAGAGACGGCGGCGGCCATCTTTGATAGGGTTGAGTATAAAAATAGTAGTAGGACTTGCTCGCGAGGAAACACTTCCATTGATGCCTGAGGCTTGAGCCGGGCTGCTACTTCTTTTAACTCTTTTAAGCTGATTTTACTTTGTTCCTGTGTTTATCCTCTGTGTCCTACCCCCCTGCCTGCACGCGCGGAATTATCGCGCTGCTCGTCTCCACCGACTGAGGGTGGAGGCACTAACGTTTTTAGCCTAGTTTTAAATCTTGACAAAACTCACAGGATTGAGCGCTGCATTTTCGCTCCTCTGCCTCCTCCCCTGAGTGACCAGCCGATTCAGGGCTGACTCATCGGGGGCACGGTCGAAGAGACGGCGGCGGCCATCTTTGATAGGGTTGAGTATAAAAATAAACGCCCACTGCTCCGCGCAGCGGACGCGTACAGCGGGCGCGCCATAGTCGCGCCGGAGTCAAGCCAGAGTTCTGCCCGTCTGCGCTCGTCAGCGCTTAGGCAGGGCTAGGGCAGGGCTCCCTGGACATTCCCCACTATGTTATCCAGTGATGTCCTCACTGGTTTCCGTCCCAAGGTAAGCTTGTGTGTTCATGGAGCTCTTGATCCTCTCTGTGGGCCGGTCCAATGCCCTACGTGCTCTTTTGAACTTCCGCTACCCCTACTCATTGCGGACTTACAGCCTATACAGTCACCCCTAAGTGTGAACCCCCCTATGGTTACTAGCCAACAGACTACACTTAAAATACTACATCTTAATGTTAGATCCTTGGTCTGCCACCACTTAGATGTCTTCACTATACTTACAGACGAACAGCCTGATATTTTCTTTTTAACAGAAACATGGCTTCACGACGATGCCATAGCAGCTATTAACCTTGCGCTTCCTGATGAATACGTCATGTATACTTTGAACCGCAACTCACGAGGTGGCGGTATTGCGGCTGTAACTAGATCATGCTACCCATGCTCATGGAATACCATTCCCATAGCTGGTTGTGAAAGTGCCCATTTTGCAATTTCTATTCATCCCCAACTTACCATCTCTGGATTACTCATCTACAGACGCCCCGGCCCGGAATCCGCCTTCCGGCTCGCCTTCCCGGGGTGGTCTCCTCGTTGGCCCTTAGATCAGCCAACTTTAGCATCATAGGTGATCTCAACCTTCACCTAGATACTCCACTACCGCTAGTAGCTTCCTTGCAGATCTTGAGGCCCTACAGCTGTATCAGCTTATTAATCGTCAGACTCATGTGGGCGGGCACATCCTCGATCCCTTTCTGACGAATCTTCACAATGTCACCACTCTCCCACCCAGACCCATGGCCTGGACAGATCACCACCTAATAGAAGTTCAGCTAATATGCAACATCTCTCCTTTTAAGAACTCCACTCCACCGATCTTTAAGCGGCCTTGGAGAAAATTGAGACTGGCCGACTTCTATCAGCTTCTGTCATCGCATCCTCTTGACCCTCCTAAAGATGCCTCGCAGGGATATGACCACTTCTGTGAGTGGCTGACCCTAGCCTTGGACTCCCTAATCCCCGCTAGGTGGAGTAAAGTTCGACCTGGTCCTTCTAGTCCGTGGTACGATGACTCCCTTAGGCTTCTTAAGACTGCCTACAAACGAGCAGAAAGAACCTGGCGTAAGTCTTATGATCCCAACCTCAAGCAGACTTACTTGACTAGTATTAAAGCATACCATCGAGCCATATGTAAAGCCCGAGCCACGTTCTACTCCGAGGAGTTTAAGAATAGCCCTAATCCGACAAAACTCATCTTTAAGGTCTGTAAAGATCTCATCAGCAAGAAAACAGCGGCAATAGAAAAACGCTCTTTAAATCACTGCGAAACGCTAGCGGCCTTCTTTGTAGAGAAAGTCGAGGCGATCTATCGATCATTCTCCCCACAAACTGTACCTATAACTAACTTAGGAAGCAATCCCACGATCACCAGATCTCTCTCGCTTATACCTAAGCCATCTCAGGAAGAGTTTAAAGCCCTTACTATAAAAGTTAAATCAGGCTCACCCGCTGACGCCCTAAGATCTGCACAATTCAATGAATTCGCCGAGATTTGTTTGCCTCCTGTGCTCGATCTAATTGGGCTATCCTTTGAGTCCGGGACTGTTCCCAGTAAATGGCAACAAGCTACGGTTATCCCTATTTTAAAAAAGCCCACCTTGGACCCTTCAAAGCCTGAACATTACCGACCCATCTCCCTCCTCCCGTGGGTATCCAAACTTGCGGAGGCACATGCCAACAAAATCCTGTCTAACCATCTTCAAAACTCAGGCATTCTAGATCCATCCCAGAATGGTTTCCGTACAGGCCATAGCACGGAAACTGCTTTGTTAGCCATGGTGGAGCATTTGCGGAAGTTGATAGACGCAGGACAGACGGCGGCACTGATCCTGTTGGATCTCAGTGCCGCTTTCGACACTGTCTCGCATTCCATCCTTCTTCAACGACTACAAGAGGCCGGTGTAGAGAATACCGCACTAGAATGGTTTCGTTCTTTTTTATCTGGACGCGCCTTCAAAGTATCCACCCCCCCATTTGAATCTGCCTCACGCAACATCTCCCAAGGGGTCCCGCAGGGCTCGGCACTCAGCCCGACTCTTTTTAATTTATACGTGCAGCCGCTAGCCACTATTGCAAAAAACTGTGGTTTAACCATGGTGTCGTACGCCGACGACACCCAGCTAGCGGTTGCACTAAATGGGGACCCTGCGGTTGAAGCCCCGAAATTTCAGAAAACCCTAAAGGAGGTGGCCTGTTGGATGACGAAGAACTGTCTCCAACTTAACGCGTCAAAAACAGAGGTCCTAGTTCTGGGTAAACAGGCTCATCTCTGGGGAGACCACTGGTGGCCACCGGAGCTGGGCCAAGCCCCCACTCCTGTGACAGAGGCTAAGAACCTCGGGGTCTGGATTGACTCCAACCTTACTTTCATCCCCCATACCAAAAGAGTTGCTGGCACCTGTTTTGGGGTCTTGCAGAGCCTCAGACCTATTTTTAAATTTTTCGATGCCCAAACTAGACAACTCATTGTCAAAGCTACAGTACTCTCTAGGTTGGATTACGCCAGTTCGCTTCTCTTGGGCGTTAATCAAGCTGAATTAACACGCCTTCAGCGTGTGCAAAATGCAGCTGCCAGAATGCTAGTAGGCTTGCCCAAATTCTGTTCCGTCAGTCACACCATCCACGATCTTCACTGGTTGCCTGTCGGACAGAGGATCAAGTTTAAAGCTCTGTGCCTGACCTTTAAGATTCTAAAGGCCTCTTCACCTCCTATTCTTGCACAGGCAATTACCTACTACGTCCCTGCTAGAGTACTACGTTCAACGGGTCAATTTCTGGCCTGTGTTCCTCGCTTCAGGAAGGCCAGAGTGGGCGGTCGCTCCTTTGGCGTTCTGGCAGCGAGTCTTTGGAACACACTACCTGTTGACATCCGTGCTATATCTGACATCTTGTCTTTCCGAAGAGCTATCAAAACTTTTCTGTTTCCATCACCCTAATCCTGGTTCCGGCTAAATTCCCTCTTCTGGTTGTGTTATTCTGTTCATTATAGCGCCGGGACGCCACTTTGCTGCGGCAGCTGAGCGCTCTATAAATTTTATAACATAACATAACATAACAACAGACTACTGCCCTGCTGGACCACTGCCTTGCTGGAATGCTGCCTTGCTGGAATGCTGCCTTGCTGGAATGCTGCTGCTGCCTCCTGCCTGATTCAGAGGGATTGGACCAGTACCCAGGACTCACGACTCCCAGAGTGACACCAAGTGCTAGTCTGCTGGCCTCTTGTTCAGAGCCACAGATACATAACAGGCTCCCAACCACCTGAACCAGCACCAAGATCCAGCTGGATTAAGCTCCTGACCCCCAAGTGGTGCCCCTCAGGTCCTGGACGCTTGTTGTGGCTTTGTGAGGCTGAATTACGTTTTTGGGCTCTTACCAACAGCAAAGGGACATGTTGGTGCCAAAACTTTGTTGCTTGCACTTCCCAAACCCTGACTCTTCGCACCACAGCTCAGAGGGCGTGCCATCACAAAGCTCCGGCCCAACTGCCCATGACAACCACAGGATCTTCTTGCTACAGCAATGAACATCCACAACAGTAGGGCTGAATTTTGTAATACATCGTTGACTGCCTGCGATGCTTCCCTGCTCCTCGTGGCCCCCTCCACTGTGAAGAGAACTCTTTGTGCTGGACTGAGAAGGTAACTTTTCAGCAGAACTAACGTGGTCACTGTACCTAATCTGGCCTCTATCGCGATCGGCCTAACTTGAGGCTTTCTCCCATTTTTGTACAACCAGATTGCCACGAGTGGTGCTTTGGTGTTGTTTAAGCCATTTTTACTTAAATCTAAAAAAATGCATATCTTCAGTTCTACTGATTGTATTATTGCTGTTTTGGTCTTGCTGTATATATTAAATTCTGCTCTGTATGTCTAAATTGGTATACACTTTTTCTTGTGTTGTGTTTTCACATTTTTACTGTTTCAAGTGATGCATAAAAACTTTACACAGTGCCTCTAAGCTACGCCTGACTGCTCTGTGCTAGCTACCAGAGGGTGGAGGACAGGTTAATTTGGGGTTTGCTTGTGTCTCACCCTGACAAGGGCTGTGGTTACTGCTTGGATAGGTTTTAACTCCGTCAACAAGCAAACCAATTTCTCACACCAGTTTACCAAACAAGTAGCAATTCTGTGTCTATAGAAGTTCTTCCTAAATGGATACAAATTGAATACTTTTTAGAATTCACGAACATTGGCATTAGTGTGCATCCTTCGCTGTGCGAGTCTCAGGTTTCCAGGTATACTAAACCTCAAAGGGTGATGGATGAATGCTTGCAAATAGTCAAACCATTGGCAATTCCTTTGGGTAGCATTCCATACCATCATGTTCACCCACTGTACCACTATAGACAGAGGGCCTGATTTAGGGCTTGGCAGATGGAGTAAAGGGAGACAGTTAAGCAGAGGAACTTATCTCTACCAAATGTAGAGAGGTCCGCCGGCCCAGTTGACATCTCTAAACATAGTGAGGAAACGCCATCATGGTGGTTCCTGTTAATGTAGGAAACATTTGACGAGCCCTCCATCAAACATGACAGCGGACTGTCAAACATTTCCAAAATATTTTATTTTTCCAAAACAAACTAAAGAGGGACCTTTTCAAAAAGAAGAAAAAGAATTGCCCTCACACCATGTGAGTTTTCTCCCTTAGTGTGGGGGTTAGTTTTCTTTTTATTTTACTGCCCCTCAATGCCAGGAGATACCTGGTAGCGAGGGACAGTAAATATACTCTAAATAGGGCAGATGTTCGAATGGCTTACTTCGATATCCTCCTAATCTGTTAGCCGATTTCAGGAAGTTTTACATTCACAGAGTACATTTTACTCCAGTTGTGTAAAAACTCCATGTGTGCCCAACTCAAAATCAGGCTGGCAGAACTTGAATTTGAGGGACAGGTACTCCGCTGCGATTGCAATGGAGTACCATTCTGCCAAACTCTGAATTATCCCCAGTGGCCCATCTAATGCAAATCAGTTCTAAATCTCTAAATCTGCTCTTCAGGGGAACAGTCCATCCTGAACCTTGGACTTCTCACCCATTCACCCTGTGGCCCATTGCTTTTTAAGTTAGGAAATTTGAGATTCACATGGCTCGAATATCACTGACTAAGCTAGACTGCAGGAACAGTGCAGTTGTCCACAATTATCCTGGTTTCACCAGCCTAAACCTACCCATCTCATAGAGCCCCGCACATTCCCAACAGAAGTTAGATACCAAGATCCTCGGAGCTTGAAGTATAAAAGTTAGGGAAGATTGATTGTATGTGACTTCATAGAAAAATGAATTTATAATATACCAATAATGAGGAACAATGTATTCAAAACCTTTTCAATCGTAACTTACAGGCTGAATCGGTCAAAATTAAATTATTTTTCAAATGCTTTTTTTAATGTCCTTTGATATGATTTTCAAGGTGCATATAATATTACTCTTGAGAATTAGCTCTCTTTGTTTTCTACAATGATTCCAAAAATAATTTTTCCTTTCTCTTCCACAAATTAATGATAGTGCCTCTGCATTCACTTCTCACTGCGTTTACTGCACTATTTCTCAGATTTATTACTGATGTGTGATCTTGTTACTTCCCATATCCACCTCCATATCCAGACAGTTCAATAACCCATGTTCTTTATTCCAGGATAATCTAGAGGGTAAATAAACAGGGCACAGCCCACTAAAAACAGTTTCAACTATCATTATTGTTGTGGTTATGGCTTGGGCTAATTCCCACCCGTGTTTTACCTTAAGTGATGATGTTTCTCCTCAGAAATGAAAGACAATCCAACGCAGTTGAAGTAGAAAGGTGATTTAATAATAGAGAGTAAAACCACACAGATCCTTACGCCTCTTCAGTCCTCACCAACACCTCACCTCACCTTCAGTCACATACCACCAGAACATTCTACCCCTCAGTGACAAACTGAACAATACATTACAGAACTTATAGAACAACATGCAACTGATTAAAACATAACACATCCCCCTTCCACACAATAAAACATGCCCAGAATGTATGAAGGATTGAACAAAACAACAATCCTAACGATAATCCCAAACCTACCCCAAGGAATGCTTTAGAAAGCTGTATATGGAACATAAAACAAAAAGACAAAGAACCAGGGGCAAAATTACACCAATTAATGTATTCAGTGAAATTTATGCTACAGCAATTTTTTTATTTACCATGGTAATCCTCCATCTACACAGGTAGACAGATCGGTCTTTGAGCATGACCAGACACACCTTCACAAATAGCATGCTTCTTGTCATTTACTTCATAACTCCTGTCACATCTCACTAGCTTGGACGAACGCCACCATTCTCTAGTGGGCATCCGCACTACATTGGACTTCTATGATCGAAAAAGAGTCCAAAAAACCTACTCTTTCCTTTAGTATGGAACCATGGTTTTCTAACCCATACCTTGTCACCTAGGACCCACTCCCTTGTTTTTACTCCATATTTGGTGTCAAACCTCTCTTTGTACTTCAACTGATGCTTATCCATCTTCTCATTCACCTCCTCCTGCCACAATTTGCTCTTCTCAATTCCACTTTTCAACCTCCGGGGATTCATATTGGTGGGAGCTGGTCTTCCTCTCAATAGGCTAAAAGGAATGAAAGCCGTGAGTGCATTGGGCATGGTTCTGTGCACCCACAGTTTTTCTCTGAATACATTTCTCCAAGAACCTCCACCATACACAGCTTGTTGACTAAATGCTTTAACCAGCTTATTCATTCTCTCCACAAGTCAATTGCTTGTGGAGAATAAAACGCCGTCCTGTAGTGTTTGACGCCCATATCCCTCTAAAGTTCCGCCATCTGAACCAAAGTCTACTACACTCCCTTATCAATAACAATGCACTCCAGCACTTCTTCTCCAGAATACTAATTTTCCAAAAATTCTGTCACTATCTGGGTGGTGTCATCCCAGACGCGCCCTGCTGAGACCCATTTAGATCTGTATGTGGTACAAAAGGGGGTGGTGATGGATGGAGCATCTGAACCAATCAAACACTCATACCCAGTCAACAGATCTGGGTTTAATCCATCACCGATTTTGGAAAAGGGGGGTGGTGATGAACAGAGTTTCTGAATGATGCAGAATACTCTTACCAAGTCAAGAGATCATGGTTTTAATCCATCACCGTTTTTAGCTCACTGCACCATCCCAGCTCAGAACCTGGCTATATGCAAATTAGTCTGTTCCTGTCCCAGTGCATGATGGGAACAGGGCAAACCAAACTACCAAGCCAATTCTTATACTGGGAAGGAAACAAGCTTCTGGGGACCGGTTTCTGGCATCACAGCCTTCTTCGGCCCGGCTTGCTTGAATCCTGATGGTGCAATGAGCAAGGGACTCACGTCTGAGTATACCCTCCCACACATAGTGTGGATAGAACCATCACCGTTCTTTAGCCCACTCTGCCATCCCAGTTCAGACATGGCCATATGCAAATCAGTCTGACCCTGTGCCTCATGGGAACAGTCCAGCCCGAACTGCCAAGCCATGCCTTCCCTGGACCGGAAACAAGCTTCCGGGAACCGGTTTCTGGCATTTCAGCCGTATTCAGCCCAGCTTGCTTGATTCCAGTGGCAAAGTGAGCAAGGGACTCACGTCTGAGCATACCCTGCCAACTTATGGCGAACATAGTGCTACAAAAGGGGGTGGTGATGACGGAGCATCTGAACCAATCAAACACTCACACCCAGTCAACAGATCTGGGTTTAATCCATCACCGTTCTTTAGCCCACTCTGCCACCCCAGTTCAGACCTGGCCATATGCAAATCAGTCTGACCCTGTGCCTCATGGGAACAGTCCAGCCCGAACTGCCAAGCCATGCCTTCCCTGGACCGGAAACAAGCTTCCGAGGACCGGTTTCTGGCATTTCAGCCGTCTGCAGCCCGGCTTGCTTGATTCCAGTGGCAAAGTGAGCAAGTGACTCACGTCTGAGCATACCCTGCCAACTTATGGCGAACTTAGTGGTACAAAAGGGGGTGGTGATGGACGGAGCATCTGAACCAATCAAACACTCACACCCAGTCAACAGATCTGGGTTTAATCCATCACCGTTCTTTAGCCCACTCTGCCACCCCAGTTCAGACATGGCATATGCAAATCAGTCTGACCCTGTGCCTCATGGGAACAGTCCAGCCAGAACTGCCAAGCCATGCCTTCCCTGGTCCGGAAACAAGCTTCCGAGGACCGGTTTCTGGCATTTCAGCCATCTTCAGCCCAGCTTGCTTGATTCCAGTGGCAAAGGGAGCAAGGGACTCATGTCTGAGCATACCCTGCCAACTTATGGTGAACATAGTGGTACAAAAGGGGGTGGGGATGGACGGAGCATCTGAACCAATCAAACACTCACACCCAGTCAACAGATCTGGGTTTAATCCATCACCGTTCTTTAGCCCACTCTGCCACCCAGTGCAGACATGGCCATATGCAAATTAGTCTGACCCTGTGCCTCATGGGAACACTCCAGCCCGAACTGCCAAGCCATGCCTTCCCTGGACCGGAAACAAGCTTCCGGGGACCGGTTTCTGGCATTTCAGCCGTCTTCAGCCCGGCTTGCTTGATTCCAGTGGCAAAGTGAGCAAGGGACTCACGTCTGAGCATACCCTGCCAACTTATGGCGAACATAGTGGTACAAAAGGGGGTGGTGATGGACGGAGCATTTGAACCAATCAAACACTCACACCCAGTTAACAGATCTGGGTTTAATCCATCACCGTTCTTTAGCCCACTCTGCCACCCCAGTTCAGACATGGCCATATGCAAATCAGTCTGACCCTGTGCCTCATGGGAACAGTCCAGCCCGAACTGCCAAGCCATGCTTTCCCTGGACCGGAAACAAGCTTCCGGGGACCGGTTTCTGGCATTTCAGCTGTCTGCAGCCCGGCTTGCTTTAATCCAGTGGCAAAGTGAGCAAGGGACTCACATCTGAGCATACCCTAGTGAGATGGAGAAATGTACAAGCCCCGGAAGAAACATAACTGAATTTCCTCTGCTGAAGGTTGATGACGAGAGCTGTCAAAAGACAAAGCAAATGTTGAAAAGTTAAGCACATCAAGAGTGGAGTGATAAGAGACCCCTTGTTTTTAACTAATGGAATTCAAGAATGTTATGTGTGATGATACAATGAGGGGTTGGATCTTTGGTGAATTTAGGGTATAACTATTAGTGTTGAAAGGGTGAAAAGAGGCACATACATGCTTTATCTTGAGAGACGAGAGAGCTGTGTTGCTGTTAACTAAACTTTATTGGCTGGATATTGTTCTTCTGATACTGAATTTTTGCTTTTGCTCATCAAATCTTCTTGGGGATGCCCAGCTTACTCTCATGACTAGCGGGTAGCTTTCCAGATTTCTAGTACTTTGCGTAATAGGTTAGTAAGATATTCTAAATTTGCATAAATCTTATTTGCAAATTTCTTTATCCTTTTCTCTCTATGTCTATCCACTCTCTCATCTGCTATTGAGATGTATGATGGTAAAATATTTTTCTTCTGTTCTCTTGTGTGAAAATCTATGATTCAAGATGTTTGTACTTGATGAGCAAACACATTTATTTAGATAAAGCATATTGATAAGAAAACAGAGTTTGTCTTTATAGTAATAATTAGTTATATTGTATGATGGTTCTTTATGAAGATACCTATTTTAGAATTCTGACATTCATTTGCCAATCCCTGACCACTGACAAAGATCCATTGGAGAGGAAAGAGGATAAAATAAATGATGAACAAATTGAAAAGATTGGTTTAAACTCATGCAGCGTGGAAGGGACTGTTAGGTATTAATTTGGGTCCAGATGATAAAATCTGCAAGTTCCGAAACGCTGTATCAGTTTTTGGTAGCAGACTTGATCGTTTTATGGATTAAATTGCCAATTTAATAGGTCAAAATTAATAATTGTGGTTATTAACATATTGTGCATTTAAATAAAGGATTGTCGTGCTGTTCCTAACGAAAAGGAAGAATTGGTACAGTCAGTGATGAGAATGGATTATGAGAGGGTGGTCAGAGGTTCACCCTGGGAATCCATTATGTTGGATTTAATGCCCTCACACACCCTTTCAGGTGTCATGCCTCATCATCTGGGCTTGCTCCTCGTTGGGTCGGCGGTGCAATACCCAACGGGCAACACCTCAAAGAGGGGCTCTTTGGCGGAGATCTTTTTCCAACTGCCGTATAGATGAAGTGCGGGTATGGGGCCAGATACAGGTGGTAGACGTGGGTATTTGTGAGTTTAAAATAAAGCTAGTGGTACCTAGGGTGCTTTATTCAGAGGGCCACTGCTTTGGTTAAAAACGATTACCCTGGAGGGGAGTAATGGAAATTAATGTTTCCAACTCTGATCCAAAGGTTGTTGTAGTCAGGTCAACATGTTTCACGCTATAAGGAGAATATCTAGCGATTCTTCAGGACCACAATTGACTAAGTTAGCAGGTATCTAAGTGTGAGGGAAACTGTCTACGCTAATTTATATGAGGTGTGGTGTATATATGCTCCTATGGCTACCACAATATGTGTATTTTGGAAGGATTATACTATTATATTACCCTTCTTGCGTTGCGATTGTCAATACCTAGCGTTAAAAACAATCGAGCAACGACAGTGTCCAGCTGGTAAAGCTTTAGGGAGATCTTCCACCATGAGGTTGGTAGTGTCCTGAGCTACGTGTCTACGTGGATCCACCCGGTTCCAGCGGCGATGGGTAGGTGCTAGACACGTAGCTCAGGACACTACCAACCTCATGGTGGAAGATCTCCCTGAAGCTTTACCCGCTGGACACTTATTTAAATGCACATTCAGGGCACGTCGTGTCTGGACCTTCTGTTCTTTATAGAACAGTAATTGCCCTTTACTCCTTGATTTTGATACCTATTAACATATTGTATCACTGATATAAGTTGTGGTTCATCGCTGACCTTGAGAGAGATGGGTCCAAAGTGGCCTAATATCCCAGTATGATATTAGCCTAACGGGCAGGTTTAGCTTGGCATACACTAAGTAGTATTGCATTGTCTGCTGATGTGGTATTTAGAAACCAATGGTTTGTTAATTTTGCACAGGGAACTCTGAAGTTAGTATAACAGAGATTTATTTGAGTACCTTTAGAAAGCTCAGCTGAAGAAGTCCCAAGCATTTTCACTCGATTAGGAGTGGAGTAACACTGGTCAATATTCCACTAGTAGCAAAATAATTCTTTGGATAATTGAATCTATCTCTTTCATTTAGCGGAGCAGAAAAGCAGGTTTGTTTAATGTTGTTTCTAATCATGTTTTCCTTTGTGAAAAGTTTGTAATTTACTGCCGAATATTTTTGTAAAGGGAGGGTCAGTTAGTGTGAATTGTCATGAAAGAGTGCTGTTGTTATTGGTTGGTTGGTGTGAGCCGCCCTCGTATTGGACAGCATGAACGAATAGTGTTTGTGAAAATGCGGAAGGATTTTCCTTTGTTTTGCTTGATTTAGTACAATAAAAAAAATAGAATGAAGTTATTGAAAATGATGAAGACCTTATTTAGAAAAGATGAGCCTATACCTATTAGAGAGGAAATTCGTATACCACCTGATGGTACGCCTGCTTCTTGTATGTCTTTAGGACGAGAGAATCATACGTGTACATGGTTGGAGAATTGGGTGAAATATTCCGAAGGAGATAGAAATATGGCTTTCCAGATCATGGTACTTTTATTGTGAGGATTTTAGAGAACCTCAAATATCAAATGAATCAATTGAGACTAAATACTAGACCTATGCAGTCTGAAGAGCTTGAGGAATGGTAACATGAAGCATATAAGACCAACAGAAACAGGTTTGTGAATAAATACAGAAATACTGTGAATAGATTCTCAGAGGTAAAATGGGATGCCCGAATGAAAAGGTGGAGGAAAGATCTGATTGCAGGAGGTGAAGTTCAATATCCAGTTGTTGTAGTAGAGGATCAGATTGGAGGAAAGTGTAAAGAGATAAATAAAAATGTAGACTGAACAGATCCAGATCCATATAAAGTTGATGATGTTATTAGATGAATTATTACTAAAGAAACCTCCACCATTTTAGGAAGAGCACAAGAGAACTACTCCGAATGCTGGATTGATTCAAGTCGAGGTCCCTCGGTCTTCACAAGTGAGAAATACAAATACAACGAGTCAGGTAAAGGATGATTTGACACAAAAGATTACTCAATTAAATCTGAATGTAGAAGCTTTCTCAGTTCCTGTGACAACTGGTCCCATAGTTCCATTATATGGTGAGGGTCGGAATATTTCACATACCTTGACAGTACCTGTTAATGATAACAGAATTAACACTTTGGTTGATATTGTGATATTGATATTTCAGAAAGATTAGTGGAAACCCCAAAGCGTAATGTCCAGATGGAACCTAGAAGATTAGTGCAAAATGTGAGAGAAGTGGCACCTACTTCAAGCGGTTTAATAGGACTATAACCAGAAGTGTTGGATAAATGGATTTGAGGGATGGTGTCTACTAATGTGGATATAAGCATGGATGGGAGTAGATTAAAAGCGGATTTGGAGGAAATGATTTGAGGTACGGATAGTCCAGAGAGATTGAGTAAATATCAGGAAGAAGAATTGTTGTTTTTGTGTAGGAACATTACAATCAGAGCAAAGAGTCTTCATAAGAGGTTTGCTGAACTTGCACAAACTTATGGAGTGGATATATAGAGAAATCAAAGGCTTTGCAAAAGGCAAATAGATTGGATTTTAGTGATAACGATTTGGAGAGTTTGAATCCTTCTGGTAGGCAATTGCAAATTAAGGAGTTGATTAATACATTGAGATGATGGGGTGAATTGGAACGTTGGAAAGGCAGATGGGCTAAAAAAGAAGAAGAAATGATTGCAAATAAAGGAACATCATCGATGTTTCCAGTGAGAGAAACAGGGACAGAAATACCTACTAAAATGATGTAGCCAATGAGAGAGTTACCAGGAGGTGGATATGTTCATGTTCCGTGGTCAAGGCAGGATATACTGTCTTTTACAAATGAGATTCCCTGATTGAGAGAGAAACCAGTTGAGTGGTACAAACAAGTAGAAAGATTTGTAAAGGTTTCAAAAGATTTGTTGAAAGATTTGGATTGTTTGTTTGATATTGTGGTTCCATCTGATTTATGGGTGGAGTGTAAAATTGCAGTAGATTGGCCAAAAGAAGAATATCCCAGAGATACAAAAACTGGAGCGTCATTAGATGAAGTGATGAAAAAATATAATCTAGTGATTAACTTTTTGAAAGAAAAAATGTTACTAAAAGAGACAGATTGGGTAAAAACAGATAGAACAACTCAGGAAATGAACGGAGCAGCACATACTTACTATGAGAGGCTTTTACAGGTATTTAAATAGTATAGTGGCATTGAAAGAAAAACTGATAAAGATATGGGACATTTTGTGTATAAGTTTATGTTTGGTTTGAAACCAGAGATTAGTAACATGATACAGCAACATTTTTTTAAAGAACTTGATTGATGTTAGCACGTAATACAAAACAAGAGACTGTATATTGTAGTAGAGCAGTGACAAATGTACGTATCAAATATATAACATAAGTTACATCACCAGGAGATTTCAGATATTGAAGGTTACTTGGCATCAGAACATAGAGCAATACTTATCCCTCCTCCCCCCGATGTGACTAGCCAGAGCAGACTCTCCGTCCAACAAGGAAATCATCAAAGTAAGCAGATCAACACCCCCCATCATACAATTGAGTCCAGCACATCAGGCACTTAACTTGAAGCATCCCCCGTTGTGGTAGCTCTACCCCTTGTCTCAGCGTAGGTTTTATACAAAGCCCAAAAGTTTTTAGGTCGACTCCGTGACGGTAGTAAGTCACTGAAGTTCTCAGTTTGTGTGCTGCAATATAGCATATCACTCAACCATTGCGATATCGTGGGGGTCGGACCCGGGAGCCAGCACATTGCTACCCTGTGTTTGGCTAACAGAAGGCCCATATCTACCAATCTGCGAGCCCCCTTAGGTAAAGATTAGGAGAAACTCAACAGCACAAGCGCCGGGTCTGGAGGAATGGGGAGCTCCACAATTCAACTTATTTCTTGGAATATTGTGGTTCAAAACCTAGCAATGCCAGGACATAGCCACGCTAAATGTATGAAGTCAGCTCTTTGCTCACCACACCGATCCCATTCTGCCCCATCTCTCAGTCCATATCTACAGAGCCTTTCCGGGGTGTGTTAAACTCTATTTAGGTACTTAAAATGTATGAGTCTGTGTATACCATTTAACGATATGCACTTCAAGCTCACACAACAGAAGGCCCACATTGTATCATCAATCTCCCTGCTAAGGTCTCTCTGCCATTCTATTCGGGCTTTAGTGTAATGATTTGCTCTGTAGTCCATGGAAAGCTTATATAACCATGAAACCATCCAAAGTGGGGATTCCGCCTTAATAATATAGGATAATGTTGGTAAATCAGGTGGTTCCGCCAAGTCCCCGCCCAGGATGTGCAATAATGCCTGACGTGTTCTATGATACTGACATTTAGTGAGATAAGTAGCAGCCGTACCTTCCGAAACCAACTCATCCCACCTCTTTGCCATGCCTCCCACAAATAAATCACCGACAGATCGAACTCCCACAATATTAAGCGCCTTTGTAACCCCTTTTTCCCTGCAGGGGGGCAGCCAGAGGCACTATTCCAAGAGTGTGTGAGGGGAATACGACATGGCCCCTGCCTGCAATTTCAGGAGATGGTGTCAAGCATGTATTGTAGCCTTCACAGAGTCCAGTATTCCCTCCCTGTGATCTGGAGGCAAAAAGATCAAAGCTGCAGACCCGGTGCAGCCAGCCCTCCCAAATGGTATGGCAATGTAAATACTTCCCAATGTACCCGCGCCTGTTTACCCGCCCAAGCTAACTTGACCAGCAAGGCATTAAGACGGCAGAAGAATGAGCTAGGAAGAACCAGAGGTATATTATGAAACAGAAACAAAAAATGAGGGAGAACAACCATTTTCATAATGGAGACCCTACCTAGTGTAGAGAGCGGCAGACGAATCCACCCATCCATGTCGTCCTCCAATTTATTGATAGCTACTCCATAATTTTCTTTAAAAACCACGTCTGAGTCCGTATGGTTTTTAATCCCAAGATATCGCACCGTGTCCATTGTCCACTGAAGTGGATAGTCGGGCTCGAACGGAACAGTGGCTGGCCTCTGGGGGAATAACACGGATTTTGACCAATTAACACTGAGCCCCGACACCGCTCTGAAATGCACCACCTCGCGCAGCACAGAAGAGAGATTATTTTCTGGGTCGCAGATGTATATTAAGGTGTCATCTGCGTAAGCAGAGCCGATCAGCTCATAATTGGGGAATCTGATACCTTAAAATCTGTGATGTTCACGAAGTGCGCATGCCAAGGGTTCGGCAACCTTGCGAGTAGAGTATAGGGTATAATGGGCATCCCTGCCGCGTGCCTCTGGTAATGCTGATAGGGTCCGTCACCAGATTACCAATTTTCATTCTAGCAGTGGGCGCATTGTATAAAATCCCTACCAGTTGTAAAAAGACAGCCCCCACCCCCATCCGCTGCAGAACCATTCTCATAAACGACCACTCCAC
This sequence comes from Lissotriton helveticus, assembly GCF_964261635.1. Taxonomy (NCBI): domain Eukaryota; kingdom Metazoa; phylum Chordata; class Amphibia; order Caudata; family Salamandridae; genus Lissotriton; species Lissotriton helveticus. The sequence goes on along the minus strand of NC_136063.1, from coordinate 1,627,586,723 downwards.
AGAATCAAAAGCCTTTATATTCGAGGAAAACTGCCACCACCTGTATATCAGGCTTAGTGTGTTGTATATCCCCAAACACTGTCCACAAGTTATAGGTTAAGTTTCTACTCGGGACAAAACCAGCTTGCTCTGGTGCTACCAATAGCGGAACTAGTGGGACAAGACGTGTGGCTAAAATCTTCACAAATATTTTGGTATCCACATTAAGCAAAGAGAGTGGGCGATATGAGGGGCTCTCAGTCGGTGTCTTGCCAGGTTTCAAGAAAGCCACAATAATTGCTTCATTCATGGATGGCGGCATAGTACCCGCAACGCAGATATCATCAAAGAGTGTTGCTAAATATGGGAGCAACAAATCCGGAAACGCATTATAGAATGCTACCGTCAAGCCATCGACCCCCGGGGCGCCACCCGACTTCATACTCGACAATACAAGAAGAATTTCTTCTTTTTCCACAGGTCTCATAAGAAATTCATGGTGAGTGTTAGTTAACCATAGGAGCTTGATGTATGACAAGTACTCTAATATTTCCGACTTTGAGCCGTCGCATTGAGTCGAATAGAGCTCTGAATAGTATCTACAAAACCTCCCGGCTATCTCCTTTTTGTCTACGATGGCATCCCCCTCTTCTGATGTTATCTCTGTGACTATTGTTTTCTCCAACCTCTTTTCAAGAAGTTGTGTTAACACGGACCCCGGCCTCTCCCCTTCACCGTACGTGCACGCAAGGCAAGGACCTTTCTTAACTTCCTATAGTCATTAAGGCCTCTGGCGTTCCACGTGAGTGCCCTAATTGTACAGTTAGGAATGGGTCTACTCGTGTCAGTGAGGTCAGTCATTGGGGGGAAGTACGGTCTGTAATCTCTTTCAAGCCATAGGAACAAGCAGAATACAACATTAATATCATTCCACCTGGTGATAACGCAGGAAAAAATACGATTCAGCAGTCTCATAGCCCTTCCACCCCCCTCCCACAACAGGCATTCCCCAACTGTGCCTGGACAAGAATTCACATACACGTCCCCCCCCCCCCCTCTGCTGTGTTGAACAAACAAGCATTGTGGTAACTCCTGTAGTTATTAGTCCATTTAGAAAGAAATACCCTTCCCCTCTCTCCTCCCAACCCCCCAAGAACTTTCCCAACAATGTGATTCACTCGTGGGCGGATGTTACTCCACTCAATGGAGAAAGAACCTGACCAAACCAGGTTCCGCCCTTGCATGCCATGCAAACGGTGCTTTACATCTGCAGTTAGGTTTGTTGCTATTCAGCAGCCAGCCTTGCCCCGTTCCTAATCTGTCTGTTTGTGATGGATAGTGAACATACCACATCAAATAGTGCGCATTTCGCCCACTGTGGTGCTGCATCGCCAGCCTGCAGTTTCTGCCCTTGCCAGAACATTTTACCTCTATTGTGCCCCCATCTCAGGTCTCATGGCTCCCAGCAGGTTCACCCCTTATTAGTCCCTCTTATCTGAGATTATGTAGTAGTACCTCAGAGTGCGAATCTTTCATTCAAAGGGTCGTTGCGGCACCAACCCCCAGTTCCTGCACATAAAAAAACATTTTACTACAATTAAGCAACTTTCCCCCAGCAAGACCTTCTTATCATACTGCATACTTTTCCCTTGCTGCCTTCAGCGCCTAATCTCTGTATCTATAATTAAGCAGTTTCGCTATTATTGGTCTAGGAGGGGCTCCAGGGACAAGACGTGGTCCCAGAGAGCGATGCGCCCTTTCGACCACGAAGATAGGAGAAAAGGTTTCCGTGCCCGGTAGTGTGACTAGTAATTTTTCTATAAATTTCTCCATGTTGCCTGTAGGGATCAACTCCAGAAGGCCCGTAATACGTAAGTTGTTCCTTCGAGATCATGCTTTGTCCTGAAGGACCTGCAGCACACGTCCCATCTTCTTGCGTTCAGTGTCCAACTCTATCTGCGCTTCTTCGACCTCTGTAATCCGGCATTCTGACATGTCCAGCCTCTCTACATGTTTGTCAATTCTTTCTGACATCTGTCCATTCCATAGGAGAGGATTTCAATTTTAGTCCCCAGGGTCGACAGACTACTCTGAAGGCCTTCCTCCATCGCTACCATCATAGACCGAATATCTCCTTTTGCTTCCTCCTGAGAATAGTCTGACGGGTTGTTGCCATCTTCTGAAGGGTGTCTTTACCCTTAGACTTTTTTTGTTTGAAGTTGAGCTTAGGCTGCGACCTGTCCACTCTGCCCATCTCGATAATGATTCCAGATCCTCAGCCACTTTCAGGGCAATCTTCCAGACTGAAGCTGGGGAGGGGTAGAAGCCCTGTGGGAGATATCTTGTCCGATCGTGAGTCTTATAACCATTCTGGCCTTGCTTTCGATAGTGTTTCGCCAACAGCGTGGATATGCCGAAGCCTGGCCAATCCTCAGCTCCAATTCCCCTAATAGACACTCCACGTAAGGCGAGGTAGCTCACAATATGCCCATCCACAATGGCCGATACACTCCCTCAGCGGACCCACGCCGTGTCTCACCACTGCAGGGGGGATCACTCAGAACTCCAAGACCCCCACAGGAGCACCTCACAATACCCAGCTGGCTGCGTACGCAGGATATATCCACTCCTTTGCGGGATACTCGGCTGCTACACCATGTGATCAGACAGCCCAATACACAGACTCAGCCCACGCGACCAAGAAGAACCAGTTAGTATCAACAGGAGGCTTAAAATATCTAGGAAGCACACCAGGCCTAGAACCTGGAAGTACGCCCTTGCAATAGGAAATGAGCCAGCCCACGATGGTTCAGAGCATGCCAGCAGACTCCAATAATAGCGGTAGAGCTCACTGTGCAACCAAGCGTCACAATGCCTCCACGTGGTTCACTCCCAGAGCCACCAATGGGGACAGTTGTGCAAGTCCTCTCTGCCCGCACAGTTCTTAATTAGCAGCCCGGGGGCCCCACTCACCCCCTCCACCTCTTGCAGGCAGCCGTCCAGGTCCGCAGCCGACACGCTTCTTGTCGCCGCGGGGAGAATCTGCTCCCAGAGGAAGGCAAGATTGCGTCTGCAGCGCGCGGTCTGTTCCTTTCCTCGGATGTCGGCATAACACGCAGCTGAATTACTGTGTCACCGGGATATTGCACCTTTGCAGCGCTGTTAAAGCACACCCTGGGGGCATCGCCAATGGTCAGCACTCCACGCTGGCCTCCAGGGGTGCTCCGGTGAGGTCTAGGTCAGCGCGACCCCCAGGCAGCCACACTGCTCCCGGCGGGGCTCGTCAACTCCAAACCACGGCCGCAGACATCGGAGCAGGCCTCTCACCTCCGATTCCTATAGCACGTTCCACTCTGCTCGCAGGACATCCCGTGTTCGCTCGTGTCGATCCGGCTGTTGTCCGGAGCAGGCAGGGGTGTGTTGCAGGGTAGATAAGACACTGCAGATGTAGGATTATTTATGGATAGAGTAATGGACACTCGGAGCTATCAAATCAGGCAGCCATCGCTGTTGCGAGCAAGCTCCGCCCCCATGATTCAGCAACATTTGATTTGTTGGCAAAACAAGAGTGTAGATGAAATATTGCGGTATACAAAATATTGTAGTGATGATATTGAATCTAGATATAAGAAGTTGAAAGAGAAATCAATGTGGGCACAGATGAAAGAGGCACAGAAAGGTGTAATTTTGTAGATTATTCTCAAACAGGTTTCCATGGCAAGGGTCAGAATACACAAAATAGTCACATTTCTAATATGGGAGGTGTCATGATAAATGGTGGTGTGTTTACTCAATGAAGAGGTAGAGGTAATAAGGAAGAGATGACAAAGAAATGTCCTTGTTATGCGTGCAGCAAGTTGGGACATTGGAACGCAGGTGAATGGTTTTCCTAGGGAATAATTAAATGAATCAGCAAATGCAAGTTGAGGTGAACAGAAATCAACAGCAACCACAACAGGTAGTTACACAGGTACAAATATCACATGCCCCGATGCCAAACGATATGAATGCTCAAGTACAAAGATATAGTGTGATTGTGGGTTTTCATACAGAAGAGCGAGTTATTAATAGTCAAGATGCGCAAATGGGTTCACAATACTGGTTGCAGTGACAGGAGAGCGTGCTTGGTGCATCTCTAGAAGTAGATCAGTGTGGTCCCTTTGTGGGTGAAGAAGTTGAAGGTAATGCAATTACATTCTTTGTATATACTGGTGCTACTGGTTCCACTGCGAGAACTGTGGAAATCCCTAACCTATGTCTCTCTGGAGACACTATCCAAGTAGTAGGTGTTTCAAATCAATTGGTCAGAGCTCCAGTGATAAAACCAATGAAGGTACACTTTGGAGATTTTGAAGACTCACATTGTTTTGTGGTGTGTGAAACGAGTCCAGTTAAACTGCTAGGTAGAGATTTACTCTGGAAAATGAATTGCACCATCTATTGGTTTTGCTCACAAGAAATTGTCACTCATAATCATTGAAATGTCACTCATTATTGCACTGAAATTTTAAAAAGTTCATACATAGCAATCGGAAACCTTGGCAGCTATTAAAATGGCAAAAATATGTGTTTTTAAAATATAAAAATATTACACTTGCAACTGTATGTATCTTATTTCTCCTACCTTCTTTAATAATATCAATGTGCTATGACGTGCCAAGAGATTTTACGCACCAGGTACCACCTGACCTTGCTACGCCACTGACGACACCGTGGTCAGCCGGAACTGTTTGGATCTGTTGTTCACAATGCCGTGATAGCCCCAGATGGAGCTATCAACCTAAAGGAACTGTACTTTAGGCCAAATTTAGCATATGGATAATTCTAAGAACTACATAGTGGATTTTTATAATTTTTCGTCTTGTTTGCAGTGATAAAATATTGGAATTCTTTTTTTTTTTTACTTGTGTGTTTTTTTGTAGTGTTTCCACTGTATTACTGTTGGTTATGTGCAAATTCTTTACACACTGCCTCTGAGATAAGCCTGACTGCTCCTGCCAAGCTACCAAGGGGTTGAGCAGGGGTTATTTTAGAAGTGTATGCCCCTTATCCCGACTAGGAAGAAGGGTCCCTGCTTGGACAGGGAAACAACCTGTAACTAGAGGCCCTCAATTTTAACACGCCTTCTTCAAAGAGGTGGTAATTTATTTGCAAACGGGAAGGGGTCCCCATAGGACCCCCTCCTCTTTGTGAATGGTTGTGAACACGTTGTTCAAGAGCAGGTGCCTACTCTTAAACAAAAAAAAGAAAACTTTTCACTTTTTGTTTGAAATGTATCTCGTTTTCCTATAAGGAAAACAGCTGCATTTAAAAAATAAAAAGTTGCTTTATTTAAAAGCAAACACAGACATGGTGGTCTGCTGTCCCTGGCCAGCCACCATCCCTGCATTTTTAGCGATTCGCTATGGGTCACAGATTGCGACCTACCAAATTAATATTGATGAGGTAGGCCAATTGCGACCGACTGGGAATCGCTAACAGTGTAAAACACACTGTTGTGCATAGTTGTTTGCGATTTCATTGTTAGGAAATCACAAATCTAATACTGCCTACAGATGGCCCTTAGTTCTTTCAGACACTTGAAATGCGCTTTGGCGACCTGTACACACATTGCACATTTGCTTTTTTGGAGGAGTGGGGGGGTAGGGGGTAAGTAATGTCATCCATTTTATAGGGAACTTGAAAAAAAGTATATGCTGAAATAATTTTAAATCACTGCTAAAGAACTTCGAGGACGATGTATTTAATAACAGCATTTGACCTATGCTAACCTCTGCTTCCTGGTACATTCAGAATGCTGATACACAAATATTCAAAAATAGCGTTTATAACATTTTTTTCAAGTGCTGTAGGAAAGTAGAGCTGGCTACCAGGGGGATTTGAAGGGCAGTTTTAAAAGAGTGGCCTAGTAAATTATATGAAACCCAACTGTTCACATATGGTGCTTTGTAAAAGGAATGTGTTCTGTATTTCAGATGTGACACTGGCATATGTGCATAAACATATATTGCTATTGTCACTGTGGCAAGTTTCCAATTTTTAATGAGCCTGTAAAATGCATGAATAAATTAACATATTAGTGGTCAAAATGGAAAATCGTTTCTGCTAAAATTACAGATAAAAGCCCTGTCTTTGGCGGGAGGGACTGGAGAACAATAGCCGTTTGCCTAGGCATTTAGCACTCACGCTGATGGTGACACTTTCAGTCACCAGGTTAAATTATGATATTGATCATTTAGCTATGCATAGACCAGAACATTTCACATCTGAAATGATGGCCAGATGTCAGTGTCCTGCATCACTGGGCTGATGCTGATTTGTCTTATAGGCTGTTTTGTTAAAAGGTTTGGCGCGATGTCAGTTCAATAAATAAATATGAAGGCTTTAGCTGATCCTACCGGTGTACTAGCCACATGATTTAGGAAACAATACAGATGTGAGAACACTGGATTTGGGGTTCTGCGCACACTTACTATTAGAATGTGAATTTGGAATCTTGTTGCAGACGTATTTCGAGATTTTACTTTGCAGATAGTATGCAATTGCATTGACATAGGATTTAACGATTTTGAGTCTTGTGTGTTTAGGTGAAATAATGCATACCATTGCCTAATACTACCCATTAGGGCCCAATTCACAAAGGTATTTGCGTAGAGAGGTGCACAACTACCCCGTTTACGATAGCAAGCCCACCATCGTTGTTCGTAAGATGTGAATTTATGTTCAAACTCACATGATGAATTTATACTAAATTTATGAGCAAGAAAATCTGCTCACGGATTGTTAGTGGTGCACGGCAGGGATGCCTGCCCAAAAAGCTGACCAAATGCAAACCTGCGATTTTGGCAGTAAATACGGAGCAGAAGTAAGTCCCTAAATATGGTAAAAAAGAGGAAAGGAGTGCACCATAGATGTGGGCACGGCAAAAGGGGTTCCCTACTGAAAAAGGGTAAATTCATAAGCATTTGAGCACTATATTTATGTATCTGCAAATACATCTCTAATAAGTGTGAGTGTAAATACTTACCCATTTCAGAACCCATGGAAAATGACAATTGCAGCTTCTCTGAAGAGTTTCTGAATTTTTTTGAGAATTCCCAAAAATTTGACTTTGTTCCCCCCAAATCCAGGTTTAGGCCTAGGGTTGGTAATTTAGTCACTCAGGGGCATATGTATCATCCCTTTTTTTAGTCGCAAACGCTCCGATTCGCAAAAAAGCAGCGTTTGTGACTAAAAAAACAGAAAATGTGATGTATGATGAAAATAGCATCGCAAAATTTGCGATTCCTTAATTTTGCGTCAGCATTTAAGCAATCGCAAATTGCGATTCCTTAAATGCTATGTATGAAGCACACAAGTTGTGCGATTTCTCATTAAGAAATCGCAAATTACCACCAACTTCAAGTTGGTGGTAATTTACGATTTCTTTCACAAATGCACTTTTTAGCATATGTGAAGGTGCCATATGGTGCACATACATGCCCTTAGGGCATGTATGTGCGTCACATGCGCACACATGTTCATTTAAGGGGTGCATCAGGGTGTCCTTATGACACCCTTGAAATTATTCTCAATTTGCGATTCTCAAATTGCGAATCGCAAATTGAGAATAACTTCCCCTCCTGGCCCATAGAAATGAATGGGAAATTATTCCTTAACTGCGACTCGCAATTTGCTAATTGCAATTAAGGAATTTTAAGAAATCGCAAAAAAATTGCGATTTTCTGCATACATCCCTATTTGCAAATCTCAAATAGCGATTTCTAAAAAATCGCTATTTTAGATTCACAAATTAGCCCGTCAGTCACTGAAATCATTACGCTTTTTGAGAAACGACAGTCACCTCTACCCCTTGTCCTTTCCCTATGAGGTAAAGTTCATCTGAAAGCAAATGATTTTAGCTCATAGTACAGGAGCGAGAATGTCTACACATGCTTCTCTAATGACCAGCAGAAAAGACAACAGTGTGCGATAAGTGTAACTTGTTAAATTTGTTCATGCAGTGCCACTCAGATATCAGCTTCTGACGGTTCTACCGGACGAGCACTATGCCCAGCACAATGTGCCAGGGGAAGAACAACATTTTCCAGAAACCACTCTACTATGGAGCTTGGTATCGGCTTCCACCCGAGCAGACTACATTGAAATCATGAAACTCTTTATAGTTGTGAGTGAATGCGTCTGCCATATCCTCATCTGGCCAAATATTACACATTCATTTTTTTCTGGACTGATAAAAGCATTTTAGGGTATACGTGGACCTCTGTGGCGCTCCCTGGTTGCTGTTTTTTTTGTACTTTGATCGCATGTGATGTATTAGAAGTATGTGTACATTCAGAAACCACCATGAACAACTAAAACAAGATAAAAATAAAACCTTGTAAAATTATTTCCCTTCTCTACTGAACAAGAGCCAATAAATGAAACCTCTCTAGACAATGGATGGAAAGAGATTTATTTTAACTGAATGGAATCTGTCCAAGCCCCATCTGATCGTTGTTAAGCCCTTGTGCATCCTAATACTAGACATATTTACCAAACATTACAATTTCATTGTTTTAATTTCCCTTCCTGACCACTGATTTCTAACGCAAGGCGTGGATATGCAGTAAGTCTGGGGCAAGTTGTCAGTGTCACCCCATCACTGAGGAAGATCATGGGATAGCAGAGGTTTCAAGCTTCAGAAATGGGTTGTTGCATACAATGCTCAGATCATGATTCTGTTTGACAAATGATTTTGCTTTTATGTGCATCTTGGGAACTGACATTGCTTCGGTTAAGCTACACATCTTCAAAATGGATCCATGCATTGCTCTGCAACCAGGATTTAAAGCACTGTGTTCAGCTGGCCTAACTGGGTCCCACTAGCAGGTGCTCCATCGCAGTCAGCCTGAAATTGTGACTTTGTCCCGGTCTGGTACGATCAGACATCCATTTTTGGCGATTTGTGCTTTTTGGCACTATTTTGCCATAAAACTTTAAAAACTAATAGCTCTGGCTTCACTCCTTGGATTTTTGTCATTTTGGTCTTGTTTTATTTATGAAAACGACTTTTTTTTTCTAAACCAGTGTGGGATCTTTTTGTATTGTGTTTTCACTGTTTTACTGTTTGATGTGTTGCACACATACTTTACATGGTGCCTCTAAGTTGAGCTTGACTGGTTCTTGTCAAGCTACCAGGGTTTGCAGGTTTATTTGGGGTTTGCTTGTGCATTACCCTGACTAGGATTGTGGTTGCTGCTTGATCAGGGTTTACACCCCAGTCACCCAGTAACCCAATTTCTAACATACAAGAGGATCAGGGCCAGTCCTTCAGGCTCCTCTAAGATTACAGCAAGCCGGGTCCAGTCCTCTTATGATATGCTACATGTCAAGAAAGTGTTCTGAGGAGGATTGCATGGGATGCCACATTCCTGGTTTGCACTAGCCAGTGGATAGTGGTGATTCCTGGTCCATCCCTAACCAGAGGGGTAAGAATTTCCCAGGAGTAACTCTATCTACTTTCTTTGCAGTTCCTGTTTGCCTTTCTGCAAACAATCCCACAGTTAACATTTCTCCAATAAAGGGAAATCCTTCCACCTTGTTGCAGAGCTCTTGTGTGCACCCATAGATTTGTGTACCTCAAACTGGTCTGGAGGTAGCTTCCCTCCCACTGGGATCAGAGCCAGCCCGGCTAGTTGGGGCCTGGGAACAAAAGCTTTCTTTTTCTAAGGTCTCCCATTACAATAAAAAAATAGGTAGACTACACCTTTGTCCCTTGCAACTTAATAAAGTTGCTTGGCCCACACCTACTGTGCTTTCCCAGCTGATAGATATCACATGCCCCAAACCCAACACATTCTTTCACCAGGCCCAAGCTATTATTTTCCTTCAGGGCCAGTTTTCCCACATTATCAAGGTCATGCACTGGATGGGCAGCTGGCTGCTATAGGCAAATGCAAATTAGCCTATAGCATCTCCAGGCAACGTTTAAGAGGTATTTTTATTACACATTTATTTATAAGCTAACTTCTTTAATGAATTGGATTTTTTTTTTTTCAGAACAAATTAATGAATTGGATTTTTAGTAAATATTTAAAATAGATTTTGAATGACTATTCTAGACATTTCTTGACACATTTTAAAGATTAAAGTTGATCATCTGTACATTTGCTAGGATACAACCACAGTCTTTTTCAGTTTTTGAGGGCTAATCACTGGAGGATCATGCCAACTTTAATTTCACACATGTTCCACTATTAAATGTCAGGCCCCCTACCATGTGGGCAATATGGTGTACTCAGGGGTAACGTATTAACCCTAAAATTCAGTGGTAGAGTTTCCTGCTTGTCAGAAACTGTTATTTTGACTTGTTTGACAGCAGGATTGTAGGCTGCTGCAGTTAGGTTACACATGGTAGGCCATGTGGATGGCACAATAGGTGCTGTAGTTCACAGTTGGAATTTAATTTACAAGCACTGAGTGTGTTTTCTATACCAAATTGACAGACTTGTAGGCAAGGTAAATATGTCGATCTTTGATAGGCTAATTTAACCATATTTCAACAGGGAGCACAGGTGCTTTACTCTTGTTTGGTAAAAATAATGTGCACAGAGTTCTAATGCCAGCAAAACAGACAGGACATAAATTGGGAGGATATAATGCAAAAGATGATAATTTCCTCCAGGTGTGTTGGGTATAAATATGCACATGTTTGTGTACATGTATTCATATGTCTATGTGTGTGTGCTTGTATCTAAGGGTATCAGTGAGAATGATGACCTTCAGCATAACGGATTCTCACTGGCTCAACAGTGGTCATTTCTTGCAAAATGCCATTTCCCTCCACCTTAATTGCATAGAAGAGGACTCAGAAGTCTTCATCCATATCGACATATTTTCAGTATCCTTGGCATAATCGTGTTCACACATAACTTAGCGGTGGCCACACAAGCAACATGAAAGCCATTCTTGGCAATATGATGTCCATCCATGACATTCAGGAGGCTTTGGCACAATAGTGGAACATTATGGTACATTGATGCCATCCTTGATCAAATCATGCCTATTCTTGATAATTGTGACTACAACTTATCATGGTTATCCATGTCAAATTTTCATGATGGTGTTTAAATTCACATTTCAATGACAGTGCACCTGGGAACACAATTAATCCATTCACAGAATGATTCTTAACCACAAACTTTAACAATGCAACATACATGGATTGCAAGCTGCCCACCAATTAGTCAAGTATAAGGGGGAATTCATTCATTACTATTACCCGAAAGTAAGAGGCATAAAGACTCAAGAACCATCTGAGCACAGCTCAAATGTGTGGAACCTTATTAGTCAGTAACAGTTCAACTGCCATCCAGCAACTGGCGGACAGGGATCGTACTAGGTGTGCATGCAGGCATAGCTACTTGATAAATGTGTGACTACATGTGAGTGACTCTCTCACCTTCCCTGAGACATCTCGAACCACCCTGAGTTTAGGAGTTACCTCTCCAAGTAGAGATTGATAAAATGTGAAAGCTTTAGGCCTCAATTCCAATTCCATGGTATGAATGTGTAAATAGAAAGGGATTATAACAGCCCTGACAAAGGCCTCAGACTCGTATAAGCTTTCAAAAAAGGCTAATACATGATGGCCCACTTTTACGGGCAGATGAGCCATTATACCTCATCCAACGCTAAATATTAACTTAATTTTAACCATATGTAGGGTACTCAATAATAAACGAAGTCCTTGGGCATAGGCTAAGATATTTTTATATTCTTTCTATTTACCTGCCATAATCCAGGTCATATTTATCTAAGAACTCCCAGAAATAGTTGAGTTCACCATGGTGTTATTTACCTACAGTGTCATGGATAATCACCAATGAGGAAGCATGTCACAACAAGTTGAGGGTGAGGCGAATATTCCTAAATCTTCTTGAGTTTTCTGTGGGGTAACCAAATAGTATTTTTGACCTGGCTATCTATATGTGTGTTTAATCATAGTTTTTTGCCAGCCAATCATGCACAGATGCAGCTTCCGTCCAAACAGCGTTGTCACTCTGTGATGGCCTTTACTTTATGGAGAGGAACATAGAGGAATCAGATTTGAAGTACACTGTGCAAGTGCATTGGCCACACTAAGTGGTAACAGTACTTTTAGGCCTGCTTCCTGATAAATGGTAATAAAGCCCTTTTAAGAATTATCGAAAGCTTGCCAAAAAGCACATAAGTGGAGTCATTTGGAAGGAACCCCCTAATTACAGCTTCGATGAATAAGGAAAAAAGGAGTCAAAATAGAAGGGGACAGGACAGCGGTACAAAGGAGGGAGAAGCAGAAACTAAGGGCACTTTCTCTCTGGAGTAAGGAGGGTAAGACAGGACGTGATACAAAGTCATTTCAAACTCTAAATATCTCAACAGTAAAGGCAAGAAATCAGATGTGTTCTGGTGGTTCTAACACTCAATACTGAGTACAAGATCGAACTACAGAAATACTAGTAAAAAAATATTGGTTATCAAAATATACAAAAACATAAATATCACACAAGTATCAAGTACAAAAATATTGCTGTTGAGAATATCTAAAATACCTTAATAGAATATTGTCATATGGTAAAGTGTGCCTATGTTTGATCACATAGCATAATTCATTTGTTGGGGAACTATCATACCCAGATGCAGTTATACTACTGGTCACACAGAAATTATGCAATGATCGAAACTCCTTCTTTGTTGACAAAATAAAGGAAATAAAAGATACTATCCCCACTAGCATAATAGACGTAAAGATCGTACTCAAAAACATAAATCACACCTCTATCTCAGCCTTTCCCAACATCAGTCAAGATCATCTTATGGAACTAATAACAAAAATGAAATCTGGCTCCCTGAAATATGTATTCGCCCCACAAATTCAAAAAATCATCTTTGATTCCTTCTCAGAAATTGCTCTATCACTCATAAATCAATCTCTTACGCAAGGCCGTGTTCCCCAATTTTTTAAAGAAGCTGTGGTAATCCTGCTACAAAAAAACCTAGCGAGGACCCGCTGATGCGGAAAAACGATCAATCAATCTCCCCTACCCAGCAGAAATCTTAGAGACACATGTAGCCCAACATTTATGCTCATTTATAGAGGTTTTTTTTAAACCTTGACCCACGCCAGGCAGGGTTCCGCCCCTCTCCCTCACCCGACTCGGTCATCCTTTCAGTGGTGGATGACATGAGAAGTAAGGCAGGCAAAGGTAGTACTCAGGCACTGGTTCTATCAGATCTATCTGGGGCATTTGACACAGTGGATCATAGGATTCTGACCGACCAAATCGAAGCAGCAGGCTTAAAAGTGACTGCCCCAGACTGGATGAAAGCCTTCCTTAAAGACCACACACAGTCAGTTTGCTTCTCTCCTTACTGCTCAGCTAAAGTTCACTTGAATTGTCAAGTACCTCAGGGATCATTTCTATTAACCCATCTCTTTAAACTTTATATTCACCCTCTAGTACACACCCTTTAGCAGAAGAAGGTGAAAATCAACAATTACGCACATGATATTCAGCTGTTCTTTACCATTGATTCTACGTCAGACTCAAGGGATTTCTTCCAGAACACCATGTTATATCAGAAACTGGATGAACAGTAATTAGTTGAAGTTCAACTCTGATAAGACAGAGATTGTTATAACTAACAACAAGCTAATCCATTGGAATCCCACCTATTGGCCAACAGAGAAGGGCTCTTCCCCTACACCAAACACAGCCATAAAAAGTCTAGGCATTCAAATTGAGGAGAATCTGTCCATGAAATCTCAGATAGGTGCTGTAATGTCTTCTTGTTTCTTCTATCTCAGGAACATCAGGAAATTCTTTTCAACTGAAGCAACCATCCAAATCATCATTGCGTTAGTCCTATCCAGAACTGACTGTGCCAATGACCTCTACCTGGGACTCCCAACAGGCCTCAACTACAGACTTCAAATGGTGCAAAACCAAGTAGAAAGAATTATCTTCCAACAACCGAGCCACCGCCATATCAAGCTACTGATGAAGAAGCTACATTGGCTTCTGGTAGCTCAGCAGACCATCTTTAAAACCTTAGGTCAGCCCAAATGAGCCTCCTAATGGTTCTGAGATTTAAATAAAAGAGGCTGGGAGGGATATGTTTTTCAGTGCTAGGTTCCCAGTTCTGGAATTCACTAACAACTGTAAATCAACTATCAGAAAACTACATGTGCTTCAGAAGGCTGCTAAAACATGGCTATTTACACAGGCATACTGCCAATAAATAGACTATATGATGGTTCCTAAACCCAGCACCAAGAAACCTTTTAGTGAATGTGCGCTGTACAAACTTGCTATAACATAACATAACTAACAAATGAAAATGAAAATTCATTAAACATAAAACACAATATAAATAATATATACATATTGTTATAACATCAAGTTAAAACTACATCAAACATATACTGAATTAAAGCCACATCTAATGCTAAAAATCAATAAACCAACAAATAAAAAAGTTTACAATATGAATTATTAAACATTACATTTAATAAAATAAACTTAAATAAATTCACTTCATTAAATGTGTATGTAAATATACATATATATGTTAAAATATATCAAGTCACAATTCAAAACACATAACATTTATAAACAACGTCCATTTAGGGAATATTGGTGCAACAAAAATGAATTCCTTGATCCCCACAACAAGCTTCGGCGAAAGGGGCCTTGCTCACATAACAACAGTGGTAAGCAGAATTTAAGTGATACCAAGTAAGCCGACACAAAAGATGGACTTACAAAAGAGAGATTACACCGGGAGCCATCTTCAAACAGGTGAAGATGGTATACAACAGTGAACAGAGTTCAATGCATTCAATACAAATGAAATAAATAGTTACAAATTATGTTTTAAATTAGCAACAAGTCTGTCTAAACATGGATGCATTCCTCCAACCAAATGTGATGTGTTATTGTTATACTTATAGCCAATAATCCTGAATACTATCACGTGTACAATTGTCTGTGATCTCAAATATCCTCCTCCTTACTGAGTCTATGTACAGAGAAGAGAAATAGGAATGTCTTTAGAGACAGTATGAGGACATCATCTCAAAAAAAGCTCCAATACTTTGGTGGGCAGTGATATATCTGAAATCAGCAAAGCTACAAAATCCGACCTTGAAAATAAGACACAGACTTTTTAGACAAATATCACCTCTTACAAAAGGGGTGGCAGTAATCTCACAACAAGGAAAAAGGAGAGGACAAGGAAAGGGAGAGGTTGAGGTAGAGGACGGCTAAGATGTTGTGATGAAGGAACCAAATAAGGAGGAAAAAACACAAGCAGCAAAGACGCAAAAGCCACATTGAGCAGAGATCCAAAGGGAACAAGAACGGATCAGATGACAGCATAATACTGGATGGGTAAATCAGAATTTTATTAACCTGTCTCACAAAATTTTGACAAAGGATGAAGTAGATGTTTTGCATTTTGGTTTGTCTTTTTGGCCCCAAAGTGGTTACAACTATGTACACACTAGACTAGACCTATTTCAACTTATGAGGAAATTGAAACTGCAGAAAGTGTTTTAAAGACAAGAATCTATGCAAATACAAATTATAATGAGATAGAAAAACATACCTCAAATTTACAAGACACTCTTAAAATAAGTGGCATGGATCTCTTAAGAACTTTACACGAGTTAGAACAAGTAGAGCAGAACAAGCATCTCCAAATGGAAGCCCTTATAGAAACCAAAGTCATAACATTTGACAAATGGGTGTGTGTGGCCAACTGCCGAGAATGGAGGGCGTGAGGCGAGAGAGTTCCGTTCCGGACCCCGACACTTGCCAAAATATTTTGACTTCCACCGGACCTTCCGAATAAATAAGAACTGATTTTGGAAGCGGAATGCTGCTACAGCTGATGGCTACGTCCCGGAAGTCCTGGCTCGAGTGAAAGTTATATTTTGAGCAGCTGTTCTGGCCCACACAGAGAAGACGCGTTGACGGTGGGAGGAGCTGCTGATTGACGAGGAGGGAGCTGATCGGCCTCAACGCTGCCGGTATGTGAGCTGCAGCCCCTGCAATTCCTGGGTACTGGGAAGTGACTAGGACCCCAACAACTAATTGCGGAGTGTGGGCTTCAGAATGGAGGGTTCGACTGCCTGGCTCACTGAGGTACGAAAGAACTAGGTGCTGTGGAAACAAGATGGCAGAGGGCGGTGACTGTCGAGAATAGCCGGTCGCCTGACAGCAAGAGACAGACATCGAGCAGGGGGAATACTGGTGCTCCCTGCAACCGCTGGCCCTACAATAAAATTGAAACGTCTGGCGCCGGAGGAGAACGCAGAGTGTGAACGAGCGAGGAGGTCCTCAGCTGGAGTCCAATACTCAGTGGATATGTCACAGCACTGGAGGCAATAGTTCATACCGAAACTCTGCACAGAGGAAACGCGGTGCCCTGTGCCCAACATTGCGGATGTCCCGGCGATCATTGGCAGGGTGGATTGAGAGACGGGCCCCGTGGCACTCCAGATGGGCCATGAACACTGGTCCTGCCTGATTCAGGGAACGCGGGCATCTTCAAGGATGGGGTCGATACCGCTGGTGCCACTGATGGAGTGTGGCGAATGGGACACTTGCAGACGGCACTTCCGCGATGCAGGGGGCTCTTGGCTACCTGCTGGGCTGGCGCATACAGGCACCGGATACCAGGTCACTTTCTGATGGGCTGATAAAAGGAGGCTGAGACTAGAGCTGCGCTGCAAAATAGCGAGATAAAGGTGCTATCATATATTACCAAAGGTGTAGGTGTACCTTCAATACTGCATTTGCATTGAGGATACTTGCATCTGTAGTGCACATTGCGAATGGGCAGCTGGAGCATTACTGGAGTGGGTGGCTAGTGGTTACTAACCAAGGATACTTCTTTGCTGGAGCTGGGGATTAAACCGCCAGTGAGAAGTGCGCACTGCAGAGGAGAGGTACGCTGCAGGGGTCCCCCCACTGAAAATACTGGAGCAGAGGAGCATACACAGCCGTTGAGGCACTATGAGGTGCCCTAGAGCCAAGCAAACTGGCGCAGGGTCTAATGAAGACACGCACCTCACACCTGGCGGTGAGCTCTCAAACAGCCCTGATAATGACGTGGTGCCTCCCACGGGGACTGATCAACATGCAGCCGGATCTAATTTTGAATGAAATAAGAGATTCACGTGTAGCAATTGAGGCACAGATGGGGACGCTATCCACTAATTGAAACTTGTTGCAAGCAGACCATAAAAAACTAGTGGATAGAGTGAAGTCAAATAAACTGGCCCTGGATGACTTAATAATGCAACATACCATGCATACATCTCAGCTCGAACAATTCTAATGTCAATTAAAGAGCTTACAAGACAGAGTGGATGACGCGGAAGGGAAATCCCCACGCAACAATGTTCGAATACTTGGAATCCCGGAACGCAGTGAGGGGTCTAATCCTGCCCAGTTTGTGGAAAAATGGATACGAGAACATGTGACGATGGAGGGCTTAACGGATCTCTACAGTGTAGAAAGAGCACACCGAGTACTGCCTAGACCACCTCAACCGGGAGCACCGCCAAGGCATCCTGAATTATAAAGACCACGACACAATCTTACGGGCTGCTAGAGAGAACGCCCCTATAAGCTTCGAGAATAAAACAGTTTCCCTGTATCCAGACTTCACTCTAGCAGTACAGAATACCAGAGCCACCTTTCAGGAGGTTAAGGGGAACTTAAGAGCAAGCAATTTGAAATATGCCTTGCTTTTTTCCAGCCCGCCTGGAAGTTATTTAAGGACAAAAATCAATTTTTGTTTGACAACACTGAAGAAGTGGTGTACTTGTTGGAGATAACATTCACACCGTCGGCCTCACAGTCCTCACTTCCGTCAAGCCAAATGCGACAACCTCTTCTGCAACGGGATGCCGGGGAAAACGTGGTGGAGGATAGATGAATCATGGAAGTTAACGACACGGGTCCATCTCCAGAACAAATCAAGAACAGTCAAAAAGACACGCTTTTGACGGCGTTGGTACTGGCTGAACACGATGCTCAAACTTCAATGACTTCGACGCAAACCTCAGATGCGGCTACAGTCCGTTCCGACTCTGAGACTAGCTTAACGCTGTTACCATCGATCACTGCACAGACTGCAAGCGAATACTAAAACTACAATTCAGGATGGCCGGGAGTGGTAACGTATATGATACTATGCAATATGTTTTCAGCTGATGGACATTTCTAGAAGGTCCAGTCGAAAATAGCTGTAAAGGGGAATGTATTGATATACTAAGTTCATTCTTATGGTGTGCAGAGTAATGTCTGTTTGGAGCGAGGCAGTTGTTGCCTCCCCCCTAGCAACTGCACTATGGCATTTCTTGTTTAAAGTACATAAGACACTTGATAGGCGTAGTAATTCACATGCTCTGCAACAAATGTATTTCCTGACTTTAGATGGCGTCACTTAACAAATATGCATACTGCACCTGGAATGTGCGGGGCATGGGATCGGTCCACAAAAGGCACCGTATACTGGCACAACTTAACAGGAGAAAAATTAATATAGCTTTCCTACAGGAAACTCACCTAAATCATGATGAGGCGCTTAAATTACAGCTGAAATGGAGAAGGAAATTGTTTTTCACTTCCTATTCAGCATTAGCACGAGGGGCAGCGATCGGAGTTCAAAGTAATACCCCCTTTAGGCTACTGGAGCAAAAAGTGGACCTAAATGGCAGGTATGCATTGATTCATGGCTTATTGGATGGGGCTCATATAGGTTTTGGGAGTATATAAGTCCCGAACACTGACCAAGATAGTTATTTGGAAACCCTTAGTGTGGCACTAACGGGCTGGGCTGGTTATCATTGGGTGATAGGGGGTGATTTCAACATGGTACTAGATCTCGATCTGGACAGGTCGCACCCTCCATTGCATGCAACTGAATGAAAAAAACAAGCAGAAGCGCTCAAGGGATGGGCGGAGGGATGGGAACTGAATGATACCTGGCGAGTGATGAACCCGAGCCATAAAGAATATTCCTTTTATTCCCCACCACATCAACTATATACTCGCACAGATAGAATTTTCTGCTCCGGGGCTTTACTTGGTTTTGTTAGTGATGTGCTACACAGGTAAGACATTATCGGATAACAACCCAGTAGAGTTAACGCTTTAATGGGGCAAAATCCCAACCCCGATACCGACCTGGAAATTACAACCCCTTTTACTGGAAGACCAAGTCTTCCGTAGCACACTATCCGATGCTATTGTTAATTATTTCTCTGAAAACAAAGGGTCTGCTAGTACACATCAGATGGAATGGGACACCTTCAAAACAGTTATAAGAGGAGTAGCGGTCAGCACAAAGGTGGGAGTCCGTCTTGCCCTTATTGACCGGATCAAGGAGATCGAAAACAGCCTAAAAACATTAGATAGGGAGGCTGCAAGGACAGACACAGTTACAGGAGGCCAATATACAATATGCAGAGCTTCTGGAAGAACTGCGTATAGTGGACTATCGACGTTATACGCAGAAATAACACACCTAGGCGGATAAAGCAGGACCCCTATTGGCAAAACCAGTTAAAAATGCTCCCCCGCCATCCCCTGTTCTAGAGATTCAGACTAGAGAGGGTAATATAGTTAGCACACAACTGGAAATCAACACTGCATAAAGAGCTACTAACGACACTTATACAGACAACCAGTAGGTCATAGCGATATGGACTTTGAGCCCTTTTTTGATGGTTTGCAAATCCCACGGCTAATACAACAACTCAGTAAGGAGCTAGCACAACTGGTTACCAGTATAGCAATACGAAAGGCGATTAAAGCTCTACTGTGCTATAAAACCCCTGGTAATGAAGACCTACCTATTGAATTTTATGCTCTATGTTCTGATTTGCTGCTACCTTATATACAGTGCCTGTATTATGTGTCACTGG
The DNA here is from genome assembly GCF_964261635.1 of Lissotriton helveticus. NCBI lineage: Eukaryota > Metazoa > Chordata > Amphibia > Caudata > Salamandridae > Lissotriton > Lissotriton helveticus. The sequence continues at coordinate 1,627,566,778 of NC_136063.1, read as the reverse complement.
AAACAGGTAGGCTCCCATCCACTACATTGCAAGCGGCGGTGGTTTCACTTCTGAAGCCCGGATGAGACGGCTCCGACATGTCTAGATAAAGCTCCTTTATCGCTACTAAACTCGGACCATAAAATATTGAGCAAACTATTAGCCAACAAACTATGTCAGTTTATCCCGAAACTGATACATACCGACCAATGCGGATTTGTGCCAGGTAGGAGTACGGCACCTAACACTAGACGATTACACCAAATCATGACCAGTACATTTGACACGGAAAAGAAGGAGGGCTGCATTTCGCTTGATTTATGACAGGCATTTGACTCACTGCATTGGGATTACATGTTCTATGCCCTCTATAGGTTTGGTATACCAGTAGAATATGTTAACTTGGTGCGATTACTATACAAGAACCCCACGGAGCGAGCACGCACATGACAGCACATTTTGCAGCAGTACAGCGTAGCTAGTGGTACAAGGCAGGGATTCCCATTATCGCCATTGTTGTTTATTTTGGCGCTGGAACCCCTTCTGCATGGACTCCGTTCTCTAATGGGATACAAGGGAATACTGAGGGGTCACACAACACATATCGTTTCTGCTTATGCAGACAACCTCATCCTGTATATCAATGATATGGATATGGATTTTGAGCTTCAGCCCTCAACTTTTGCTCTCTTTCAGGAGTTAACTGGCCTCTCGATAAATGCCACCAAACATTATGCCTATTTGTTAGCTGACCACACACATACTGGACAGCTAACATTTGGACAGTGGAAATTTAACATAGCGCCTGATACCTTCCGGTATGGCAGGTTGCCATAACTAAGATGATGTTACTCCAGAGACTGCTTTACTATTTCACCAATCTGCCTATACTTGTGCCAACAGGGGTCTTTAAATTGTTGAATTCCTCAGTAATAGAATGGATTTAGGGCACGGTACGCAGACATATTGGACTAATGAAACTACAACTGTACAAAACAGGGAGGACTGGGGGTACCAGACTCGAAGGCGTAATGTTACGTTAGCCAGCTGCAATGGTTAGCGTATTGGTTGGCGGGTTGTAACCTACAGGAACTAGATATGTCACGCCGGGAATGGGACCGCAGAGACACACATAGGCTCTTACTGCCCAGGGCCAAGATATCAACATCGACACCCCATCTATTAAGAATAGCAATAATATATTGAAGAGGCGTGCAGAGATATACAAAACAGACGTTACCATATGCTCCTACCATTCCGCTGCTAGGTATACCCACACAATCAGGTGTAGTTACTAATCGAAACCTAATGGCCTGGACAGACACGGGGATTACTACAATTGGGGCGCTCTTCTCGGAAGGTACCCTAATATCACATGAGGCCTTTGTATGAGAGCATGTAGCATCAGATAGACAGTTCCTATTACACGCTAGCATCCCTAGATTTATTCAAGACACTTGGGCTCAGGGGGGTAATGACCCAGATACACACGCGCTACTCACTATGCAATACCTAATGGGACACGGGGCACACCTGACAAAATGGCTATATCAGGGGATCTGTACAGTAGCAGCGATATCATTGCAGCCACTCCGTGAAAAACGGGATAGAGATGTGGGTCGTGCACTTACAGACAAGGAATGGGACATCATACCAGGGCATCCCAAAAAAGTGTCTCGTAATCCAAAATTTAAATTCAACCCGGGTACAGTGGATACGTGCCCACGCTGCCACGCCCCTGACGTGGGACTGATACACATGGTGTGGGATTGCCCGAGATTAGGGCACTACAGGGCATCTGTGTGTCAAATATTAAAGGACATAGCCCCAGTGTGCAACAATGATTCAATGGAATACTGTATACTGGGACTGGGGCCAAGAGGGAAGAAGAGTAACTCAATTCATAAGTTCGCTAATCTTGCGCTTCTATTAGCCAAAACGAATATTACAACACGATGGAAAGCCACTAGGGCACAATCCTTGCAGTAATGGTATGCGGATATCGTCAGGTGGCATAAAGCAGAAGGGGCTGAATAACAAAGAGAAGAACACAGGGGTTTAAGAAAAACACTGATATCATTGGCTTGGAATGCATTGATGGAGGAATATGTTGCGATTGACATACAATCGTACTGAGGGGATATAGCTGCATCTACCCAAACCCCAGACTGAAGACTGTGATCACACATAAGTGCGATATCAGAAGTACTTACTACAGAACGAAGTGGGGTGAGGACAGGATTGCTCACAGAGAAACTATCTATACGGACACACAGTATGAGCATGTGAATATATAAATAATGGTAAGTGTTTGCCGGGCATGCGGGAGGAGGGAGTTTGTTATAGTAAGTTAGATGTGAAATAATAAGAAGTATTTACTCGACTTTACAAATTTAAAATGACATACGCTGGTTGATATCTAAAGGATGTGTATGAGTCATAATGTCGTACACTGGTTTGCAAACATGAACCTTACCTATTGAACACAAGAAGCAACGCAATGTTAAATATAAGAGGTTCTCAAGGAGATTGCAGAGACTTGTTGTGCAAGTGATGAAACCGCATATGATATATGACGTAAATATAATATGCAAATGTGTTGCTTTCTTCTTCATATGATGTTACATAAAATCAATAAAATATGGGTTTTTTTTTAAATACCATTCGACAAATGGACATTCAATCATTTCAAACCCAAATCCCATTTCATGCCTCAAACTGTGCATTATTGTATAGATACCTCTCATCATGTTAAAATTCATTTTTTAAAGACGCTGAGATCTGAGGAGTGAAGGGGGAAAATAATTTGTCATACTGTAAAATGAAAGCCCTCAATACCTTGGTGTTGGAAAAAGACATTGTTATTTGCCTTGTGGACAAAGGGGCAATATTGTCATAATCCCAAAACAAATGTACATTGATTAGGCCTTTAGACAATTATCAGAGAAAGAAAGCTACTTATGTATAAACAAAGCGAAATACATAGAAAATATTAATCACTTACTGGGAAGTGCTAGATAACTATAAGAGTCAAGGTACCATTGAGTTTGAAGAATTCTACTTTTTAAAATGCTATTACCCCTGCCTTCCTGTACTTTATCTTTTACCAATGAGACATAAATATGGTCCGGATCCTCCTTGCTGACCTATATTGTCCTTCCTAGGGAGTCTCTTGAAAAATACATCCAATTATGTGGATTTGTTCTGAAGTACATAGTTCTCAAGAATTACAACAGGTTTTGCTGCATGTATAAAATACATATAATTTTTATTTATTGACATCAATTAAAACATATCCTTTCTTATGTAAAAAATATTACTGTACATAGTAACACAAATTTGAATTTAATACATAATCCACATCATGTTTTAATTCATTAAAATATTTTCTTGTTGTAACCCAATTTTTATAACACACTATTATTATTCATTTCTCATAAACCCGTATTAAAACACTTATCCCAAAAATGCATTTTCTGTCATAAACACATCAAAAACACATAAAAATTGTATTTTAAAATACTATTTTTGTAGGTGTTTTTAGTGTTTGTTGTGGCCAAATGGGATACCCCATGCCATCTTTTCGAATGACCCTGACTGTTGGACGATCCCGTTGTCAGGGCTATATACCGAAGTAGGAACAACAAATGGTCTGCCTATGAGTTAGAAAGGGTCAATAATTAACCCAATATTTAAGGGTAGTGATTGGTCGGATCCGGCAAACTACAGGCTTATAGCTCTTATGGATGTTGAAGCCAAATATTATGCATCACTAATCCTGAAGGACCTGGTGGAATGGTCTGATAAAATCAAGTTGATCACTTTGAATTCAACAGGATTTTGTAAAGGGTTGGGAACAAAAACAAACATACTTGCCATGACCATGATAGCAGAAAGGTGCAAATGTTTGCAGAGGAAGTTACAACTTTGTTTTATTGATTTTAAAGCAGTAGTTCACCTTAAGGGCTGCTGCTGAGTAAATTAAAGAATGTTGGCCTTCCTGAATCAATACCTCGTGCCATACAACTGTACACTGGAACTTGGATTTGTATGAAAATAGAAAATGGTACCAGATTGTCAAGGGAATGCAGACAGAGATAAGTCTAAAGCAAGGCTGTGCATTAACACCATATGTATTTAATCTCTTAATGGCGGACCTCTCACCGGGTAAATTCTCCCCCACCATGCCTGGGCCCATTATCTATAACACATCTTTCCTATATGATGACACAGCCCTGTTTAGTCTAAAAAGAGTTGGTGTACGAAAATCGCTAAATGAGTTATCTACGTTTGCCAAGGACAATGCCTTAGAAATCAACATTAAAAAAACTAAAACCATGACTATTGGGAAAACGGCTTGGTCACCAAATACCCTGTTAAACTGGGAGAAACAGCTTTAGGGGTAGCCCATAACTATACATATCTAGGGCTGTACATAGGTGACCGACTAAATATTCAATTTCACAAACAATATTTACAAACAAAAGGAAATGGCCTAATTTATGCATTCTGTGCCCTAGCAAAAAAGTAAAGGGGCCCATCTTTCAAGCCGCTGCTTACTGTAATGGGTGCCAAATTATTGCCGGCAGCGGCTTATGCAAGTATTGTTCTAAATAGTACAGATGCAAAATTGTTAAACAAAATACAAACAAAAGGGTACAAAAATGTTTTCAATTTACCTAAGAATGCATCACCAGCACAGGCGAGATTGGAATTTGGTCTTATACAACAACAGGTCAGGAGAAGATATGCAACTATTAAAAGCTGGTATAAAATCTGGTTAAGTCGAGCGAATGACCTACAGGAGGCTTTGTGGTGGGCTCATGAAGAAGATACAAATTCAAGCAATGGCAAACTCCTGAAAATAGCCCTGGAGGAAAGAAAGACAACAGATCTTTGGGCACAGAATCCCTCCTTCTCTATGTTCTGTAGGGGGATAAACTAAATGACTAAATTGCATTCATTGGTAGAGGACAAAAGTAAATTTGCCAAGCGATCTCATGCATGTATGATCCTGCAGTCTGTATACAACAACACATCCAGCAGAATATCCACTCACTTTATTTGAAACAGAAACTCATGGCCACTAGATTTGGGGGTCTTACCAAGTTTAACTGATCAGCCAGCATAGAAGTACAATGGTCCCATGATAAGTAATGTATGTGGTGCATCAAAGCAAGGTTTTATTCACCTGATCAGCTTATGTCCCTCCTTAAAAGCAATACAGGGGTGGTTATTGAAAAAGGATTTTAATGATAGAGGGATCCAGTCTTGTAGACCGGCAATAGTTAAAGGCTTGGACCCAATTCATCCGTCTTTGAACTGCAAGATGATGACATTTCTGACATTTTATGAAAAGTCATTACAGAACAAGAAAAAACAGGCCTCGGCTTCATTGATGAAATAGCAAATATGGACATTTGAATGCTAAGACCCTTTTCCCAGGACAATTAAGTAGATGCAGCATTAGCTAGAAAAGCAACTAACAGACAGGTTTTTAACTGCACTAATGTACTTTATATTGGGATTGAAAATTATAGCAATAGAAGTTTTAATAATTATGAATAGGTACTGAATGATTATGTCAGTTTTAAAATCTTCCAGGTATGAAATACTAATCCACCGACTGGTTTTTAATGGATTTAATGCACTTCATATTGAGAGCAGAAATCATAACAACGCCGTAGACTTTGACATGGAATTCAATTTTAATAATTTTATGATGTGGAAATAATTGTCCTTTGGAAGATTGTTATGGTTTTTATTCACTAAAACAATAACGTTTTGGACTGTGGATTGTTTGTTTCTAGTAGTATACCTCCCCTGTCCTTTTTTGGCACCGAAGGTTGTCTCTTCTTGTTTTGTGGAGGATTTGTTCTCAAGACTAGTTGGTATAGCTTTACCTTTCTTCATACGAGATACCAAAGACTTCCTATGGAGAACTGAGGGCATACCATGGGATGACGTCTCTCTCCTTATGTCCTTAGATGTAGCCTCTTGGCGTACAAGCATTCACCATGAAACAGGAACAGAAGTCAATAGGCACGTCCTAAGGGCTTGACCACTGTCTGTCAATGCTGAAATGATTCTTGTTATGATAAGATGCTGCCTTGAAAACAACACCTTTCTCTTCAATGGGGCATCGTTCAAACAACTGTTTAGGCCTGCGAGGGGCACCTGCTTTGTCCCCAGTTGCTCAATTCGGTCTATCACTGGTGAAAGGAGCAGACTTCCATAGGAAACATAGAACAAGTCATTTTATGGATAAGATACATTGACAGTTTGTTTGCAATTTGGAAAGGAACAGAATTCTCAGCATATGGTTTATCACCAATCTCAACAATTATAAACTTAATATTAAGTTTATCTGTGTTTTTAGTTAAAACAGAACACATTTCTTTATGTACAGTAGCCATCCTGAACCTTTAAGTGGAGTATCCCCTACTGGGAAATGCTCCAAGCCTGAGGAAACTGTAGTTCCACCCAGGCGTTTGAAGCTGTGTTGGTGGAGGTGACCAAGAGGTTCAAGAAGCAGGGATACCCTTCACGGGAGATACAATGTGCCATTAAAAGGATATCTATGAAGACATATGACGATGTGCTGTTTGGGTAGGATGACAGGACCAAAATTGATGTTGCAGATATCTTTTGTCTCCACCATGAACAGGTTTCTCACCACTAATTTAGTTTCAAATATTGCAGTGATAGTATCAATGGTGTCATAGAAGAAGTCCTTAGGGCAGAGTTATAGTTACTTGAGACAACTCTAACTGGTGAATTTTAGTGGTCTTGTATGCCTAAAATGTTCTATTGTCACTAAAATTCTCACCTAACTATAATGTTACTTTAACCTTTTTTTAGTGAATTTCTAGTTTTTTCTTCTTTAACATAAAGTAATATTTTATTACCATACATAAAGTAAAGAAAATGGCAAAAAGTGATAAATTCCGAAAGAAACCTAAAAAAGTAAGTTTATGTAATTAAATATGAAACAACCAAAATCCCTGCAGGGGTTAACCATAAATTTACAATAAATCTAGCACTAATACTAAATCAACTGTTTTTAAAGCCTTTAATAATAAAAAAGTATTTTTAACAGGTAAAAATATTCACCTGCTCCTCACCTCAGCAAAAATAAAGAAAACCCAAAGAAACAACTATTCAAATAGAGGACAGGAAATATGTAGGTATAATATGTAAAACGTTATAAAGCACTTTTATATATTCATATTACAAAACAAATATTTTAAAGAACACTTAAATTAACCTACAACTCTAAAATTTTCAGATGAAAGGGCAGAAAGAGCCACTTACATCACCTCCCAAAAAGGAAAGCTGTTACTGTCACATATGGGACATACAATACCGTAAAGAGAGCACCAGCACAGAAAATATACATTGGAAATGTACAAAATACTATGCTAATGGGTCTTATGGGAAGGGCTAATACTATAAGTTATGTTGTGATTACCAATATAGAGTATAATCACCCACCAAAGTGGTAGTAACAGAAGTAAGGAACATTTTCAGGTGAAGAAGATGGCGGCCGGCTAGAGAGCTCAGTCATGAGCTCCAAACTCTTTTGATGTAAAACACGCATAGAATGAGCATGCCGAAAGCACAAAAGTAAGATTTCTGAACATGAAGGACTTGAGCACTTGTTGAGGGCAAAACAAAAGGGGAATTAAACAAAGCAAGTAGATCGTAAAGAAAATACCTATTGAGCTGAGGCTGGAGGCTGGAAGCTGGAGCAAGGCGAGCACAAGGGGCGGCCCATTACAGGGAGCCGGGAGGCAGTGAATCACCCACAACGAGCCGACGTCATAAGCATTGAAGGCAGGAGCGGGAGAAAACGCGGATACAGGCGAAGGAAGGTGAAACTGATGGAAATAACGAAAGTGGAGGAGAAGGGGGCACCTTCAGAGGACCTTGCAGAGGACAAAGAATTCACCGTGACCCATTTGGGAGAAACAAAGTTAGAAAAAATCCAAGAAAAATCCTCATAAATTTCAAAACTTACACGCTTAAAGAGAGGATTTTAAGTGAGGGTTTAAAAGCGGGGTCATTTCCCAAAAGCAACTGGTCATGCAGAATTAGATCTGATATTTCAAAAACGACACAAGGTAGGCAGTGGCAGCTCAGCCAATACATGCAACAATTGAAATCACTAGGAGCAACAGTACAAATGCGTTTCCCAGCCACGTTGAGAATTATGTGGGAAAACAAGATGTATTATATCAGGGATCCCAAGGAGGTGGAGTGTTTTGTAAATCGAATTAAGGCACAATCAAAGGATCAAGCAAAATAAAGTAGAACAATGAAGTAAATCTGAAACAGGATGCAACAAAAGAGTGGGGAGCTCAGAAAAAGGGCTAAGAAAATGCCCCGAAGAAAGCCAAGGGAGGCTTCTCCTGGGAGGGAAAAGAGGGGAACAAAATCACACAGAAATTATTGTAAAAATATATTTTTTTAATTGCTCAAGATGGGGAAAAAAAAATTGCCTAAATAAGCAATGTGAGAGAGAGGGGGCCAAAGCAACTTCCATAGGATGCAAAAAGGTTTCACACAAAGGAGGCGCACTAAAGGGGATGGTGTAAATGGCGGTTAATATAATGACATGGAACGTGAATGGGCTTCGGATAAGGAAAGGATGGGCAAAAATGTTGGAATATTTAAAAATAGTGGATTGCGAAATAGTGATATTGCAGGAGACACATCTACTGAAATTATTATTATTATTATAGAATTTGGTAAAGCGCACGGCAACCCCCACCGGGGATGTCCCGGCGCTGCGGACAAAGACATCAGAGATTTTAGACGACTAGCTGCGTGAGAACAAGTATGTTTTTAGTTTGGATCTGAAAAGGGTTACTGATTCGGTGAGTCTGAGACTAAGCGGTAAGGAGTTCCATAGCTTGGCGGTAACCACAGCAAAGGCTCTGCCACCTCTTCTCGAGCGAAGAAAACGAGAAGGTAGCAGGAGACGGAGGTGGTTAGATCTGAGGGAGCGGACCGATTGGACCTGCTTCAATCTGGCTCTAAGATAGCCTGGCCCATGGCCATTGAGTGCTCTGAAGGCCAGGACCAGGGCTTTGAACTGTATTCGATGAGAAATTTGGAGCCAGTGTAACTTCTTCAGATACGGGGAGATGGAGTGCCGATATGGGACATGACAGATCAGTCTGGCCGCCGCGTTTTGGACAATTTGCAGTCGATGGCATAAGTATGCAGGCGCCCCTACATACAGACTGTTGGAATAGTCCAGGTGTGACGTGATGAGGGAGTGCACAACCGTTCTCCTTGAGTCACCTGATAGATAGGGGGAGATTTTTTTAATCATTTTTAATTTGCCACAACAGGCAGAGGTGACCTTTTGAATTTGAGTTTTGCATGACAATTCGTTATCAAAGTGGAACCCAAGGTTCCGGGCAGAGTGAGCAGGGATGGGTGGTGGATTGAGCTCAGTTGGCCACCATACAGAGGGCAGCAAGGTGGTTTTTAGATTAAAAAAAAGCACCTCGGTTTTATCTGTGTTTAGTTTTAATGTGTTTGATGTCATCCAATGAACTATTTTGGTGAGGCAGGACTTAAAATTGTCGAGACCTTTGTCAGAGTAGTCTCTAAAGGAAAGGATAAGCTGAGTGTCATCAGCGTAAGAGACCACTCTGACACCGCAGTCCTCCACCACTTTAGCCAATGGTGACATGTAGACATTAAAAAACAGCGGGCTGAGTGCCGAACCCTGTGGGACTCTACAGTCCAGGGGCATCTTATTTTTTGACCGGTAGGGACGGCACCAGACCTGTTGCATTCTGCCTGATAGGAAAGATTTTATCCACGCCAGTGGATGCCCTGTGTTCTTAGATTGTATAGCCTATTCAGTAGTATGGAGTGGGTCACGGTGTCGAAGGCCGCGGACAGATCGAGGAGGACCAACATGGCCACCTCGTCTCTGTCCAAGCTCTCTCTAGTGGTCTCCGCTACTTCCAAAAGGGCCGTCTCTGTACTATATCCGTATCTAAATCCGGATTGAGAGTCATGCAAGAGGGAGTTGGACTCTAGTTAGTCGGCCAATTGCTCCTGTACTACTTTTTCCAGAATCTTAGCAGGCTTGGGTAGAAGGGAAATGGGTCAGTAGTTGCTGAGTACCGACGGGTCAGCATCCACTTTCTTCCGTATGGGGATGAGCACTGCCTGCTTCCATTCTGATGGGAATATACCGGAGGAAAGTGAGGTATTCCAGATGGAAACTAAGGGGGCAGAAATAAGTGGACCCAGCTGCGTGAATATTAAAGCTGGGACGGGGTCAAGGGGGGAGCCAGATTTACATTTTTGCATTCTGTGCAGGACTGAGTCTTTGATGATAGGGTCGAATGCATCAAATGTGATGCTGCTGGCCGCAGGAGGGGGTGGAGTCGGCAGGGCCACATCGAGCCCATCAGGTGGTGTGAATGCAGTAAAAATCTCCACAATCTTCTGATGAAAAAAGTGGGATAGTTTATCACTGAGTTCTTGACTAGGTGAGGAGGAGCGGGTGAGTGCTGGAGGCTTGGTAAAATCTTTCATGATTTGAAAGAGGGTTTTGGCTGAATTGTCAGCCGAGTTGATTTTGTTGGAGAAGTATTCCTTCATGGTGGCTTGTTTTAGCTTGTGAAATCTCTTCAATGCCGATTTATATATGTTTTTTTCGATAGGATCATATGTGCGACGCCATTGTCGCTCGAGTCTTTTACATTTGCTTTTCTCCGCTCCGAGTTCCGGTGAAAACCAGGGAGCGGAGGGTTTCGATCTGGCCGAGTATAGAGGGAGAAGAGGGGTGATCACATTTATCGCTGTGACCAGAGTGGAGTTGAATGTTTCCACATCTGCGTCTATATCCTTGGATGAGAGCCACTCCGTGTTGGACAGTGCTGGTTCCAGGGCCTCAAGGGTGACTTTGTGCCATTTTCTGCCTAGATCAGGTTTTACGTTGTTCATACTGGGGGGGGATAGCAAGGGTGAAGGGGAAGAGAGAATGGTCAGACCAAGTCAGTGGAATAGGGGTTGATGTGGAGAACGCTGGCAGGTTAGAGAAGATCAGGTCTACGGTGTGGCCCGCAATGTGGGTAGGCCCGTGCACTCTCTGGTCTAAGTTTATGCCTGCTAGAGTTTCTACGAGGGTCCTCGCTTTTGGACAGGTAGAATTGTCCACATGTAGGTTGAAGTCACCTAAGATGGTAAAATGCGGGTGTTTGAGGGAAAGGTCAACTAGAGTGGCCAGTAACTCAGTGAGATGGGAAGGCTGAGTGCCAGGTGGGTTGTAGACAAGAACACCCGCTAGGACCAAATGGACTGGGTCCATGATACTAAAATACATTGCCTCTATAGGACCTGAGTTAAGTAATTTCCTAGATGTTATTTTCCATTGGGATCGAAAAATAATAGCAATTCCCCCTCCCACTTTAGTCCCAGAACGGTTAATTCCTACAAAGTGGTAATCGGGGGGATTGCTAGTGATATATCGGGTTTAGAAGCGTCTTTAACCCAGGTTTCAGTGAGGAACATTATGTCCCACGCATGGGTGGTGATAGAGAGCCATATATGGCCAGCATGGAGAGGTAGGGAGCGGCAATTGACGAAACACGCCTTAACCTCCCTGAGCGGCTCGCGGACTCAAGGTTTATGTCTTTCTTTATTGAGGCCACTGGTGAGAGTTTCCAAGGGAAAGCCACAGTCTTCGCATACAAAATGGTCAGCAAGTAGCTGAATGGGATTGCACTTGAGGCTACAGCTACCGGTTTGAGGCCTCATGGCCAGTAGCTGTGCCCTAGACCAGCATATTTGCCTTATTATAAGTTCTCCTGCAGCCTGCCTGGCGCTGGGCGCGACACAGGCGCGGACGGGCGCAGACGTGCTTGCCTTAGGCGCGCCAGCGGCGCGCCCGCTCCGCGTCCTAAAGTGCATCGCCTTAAATGGCTGTTGTGCTGACCCCAGACTCCGCCCTCCCAGCGTCCAGAGATAGTGATTGGCCGCCCCGCCTACCCCCCACAACAATCGGGCAAGCCCGTGGTGGACCGGGGTAGGGGGCGGAAATAGCTGGAAGAGGCTGGCTTCTCGAGCGGAAGCAGGGGATTGAAAGCCACACTAAAGGTAATTTTTAAAGCAATAAGCCCGGGCAAAGTATTTAAAACATAACGTCACCGTGGGCTGCTAGCGGGTATGCCAAGTAGCGCGCGTCTGCAGGGACAAGGTGAAGGGTTATGCAAAATTAAATTTCCACAATAAAAAGATAGATACAATTTAAAAACATGGCATGACCTGAGGCTGCTGGCGCATTTAAAGACTGCGCTCGTCCACAGCGATCAGATACTGAGCGATGTCTTAAATGGCTGTTGTGCTGACCCCAAACTCCGCCCTCCCAGCGTCCAGAGATAGTGATTGGCCGCCCCGCCTACCCTCCACAACAATCGGGCAAGCCCGTGGTGGACCGGGGTAGGGGGCGGAAATAGCTGGAAGAGGCAGGCTTCTCGAGCGGGAGCAGGGGATTGAAAGCCACACTAAAGGTAATTTTTAAAGCAATAAGACCGGGCAAAGTATTTAAAACATAAAGTCACCGTGGGCTGCTAGCGCATATGCCAGGTAGCGCGCGTCTGCACGGACAAGGTGAAGGGTTATGCAAATCTGCAGGGACAAGGTGAAGGGTTATGCAAATCTGCAGGGACAAGGTGAAGGGTTATGAAAAAGAGTGGGAGAGTGGAAGGAGAGTGGGAGACAATTCTTAAAAATCAGAAAGGGGTAGAGACATGTGTCCCTACTAATCAATATTGTCCCGTGAAAGGGGTGTCGATTTTATTTAAACAATCTCTGAGAGCTAGGATCGAAGCCACAGAGGTGGATAAGAAAGGAAGAAAGTGAAAGCGAGGATACAAAATATTCCTTATACAGTGGTTGGATACTACGGTCCCAATCTGGATGACCCAGAGCCGCTCCAGAAAATCTACTCACAACTCCTATCTTCACAAGCACCGATAATAATGGGGGGGGGATTTTAATATCATACTAGACCCAAAGAAAGACAGGTTCCCAACCAAGTATGGTTCAAATCTACCTAAAATGAGGGAGTGGGTGAGCTTTTGTATTAAAGACTAATAGGGATCATGGATATATAGAAAGAAAAGAGTGACAAGACCCATAAATTTACGCTGCATAACAAGAGATTGGGACATTCTTCTAGAATAGATTATTTCCTGATAGATAGCGGTCTACTAAATTCCACGTACGGGGAAGAACACATTCCAGCACATTTATCGGACCACTCTGCAGTGATCTTGCACCTTAAGCTAAATTGCCCCACGCCCAGTCCTAGATGGACAGTAGATAGAGTCATATTTCAAGACATGAACTGCATAGAAGAATTAACAAAGGAGACTGAGGAGTTCTTTCACATGAACAAAGAAGGGACCACAAAAAAAATTGCCTGGGAGGCTTATAAGGCATTATCAGGGGAAAAATAGCTAGTCTTGTTGCACATAAGCACAAATTACAAAGAAATAGTATTCGTGAGTTAGAAAAAGATGTCGCTTTACTGGAGACGGAATTAGATAAAAACACCAATACTGGGCAACAGAAATTGGATATCGAGGAGAGGAGAATCCTGAAAAAAACAAATTGGCTGATACTCTCGAACTAATAGTAAAAGATAAATGGGAGGCTAGCAAGATATCACATTACGAGTATGGGGAAGGATGTGGGAAGCTATTAGCATGGAATTTAAAAACAGAGACAACTCGAAACAGGATAATAAAAATTCAGAAAGAAGATCAGCAGTACACCACAGAAGAGGACGGAATCAGAAAGGAGTTTGCAAAATATTTCAACAATCTGTACTCGGTAGAAGCGGTAGCCACAGAAGAGCAGATCAAATCGTTCTTGGAAGAAATATCATTACCAACACTTTCACAAGAACAAATAGCAGAGCTTAACCAAAGTATTAGCAGAGAGGAAGCACTAAAGTCATTGAAGGGACTAAAAAAAAGCAAGGCAGCAGGCTCCGATTCACTCCAAATGAGATATGTATGCATCCACAAGAAGTATTGGCCACACCTCTGACAGAACTCTTAAATGAAGTATTTACAGGAAAAGGGACCCTCCCAGCATCATGGAATGATGCAAGTATTAGCTTTATACTTAAACCGGGGAAGGCCCCCTCAAAATGTGAATCTTACAGGCCAATTTCAATTTTAAATGCAGATTATAAGGTCTACATGCAAATTTTAGCAAGAAGACTAGGAAAAGTTGTGGGGTCAGTGGTGCACACAAACCAAAAAGGTTTTATCAGGGGAAGATACATACAAGAACTTACACACAAACTCATAAGTGCAATCGATATAGCAATTCACCATGGCATTCCCTTATCAATTTTAACCCTGGACGCCGCTAAAGCATTCTACAGGGTAAGCTGGCCCTTTTTAAATGCAACTCCTGCTAAATTTAACCTGGGAGATACTTTTCAGAGTGCAATCAAACAGATATACACAAGCCCCTCAGCCAAAGTTCTAGTGAACAAAACATTAACGGAAAAAATTATGATACAAAGGGATACGAGACAGGGATGCCTGCTATCACCCCTATTGTTTGATCTATATATAGAGCCACTAGCTGACTTAATAAGGGAATTGAAGGGAATAATACCGTTCAAACATCAGGGTTGGGAGAAGAAGGTTGCACTTTTTGTGGTTGACCTGATGGTGTTTACTAACAACCTAGTGGTATCCCTTCCAAAAATAGAAGAAATTGTGAAAATATTTGGAAAGGTATCAGGATATCTCGCAAATCAGTCAAAGACGGAAATCCTAGAATGGAACAATGACTCTCAAGACCCTAGAGTAAAAAAATAAATGAAATACATGGGCATAGATCCTACAATGGACATAAAGGAAAAAGCAAACCTGAATTTTGACAGAATTCACAAGGAAGTAAAGAAACTGCTAAAAGTATGAGGGGGGTTACCGCTCTCATTCATGGGAACATCCAATATAATAAAGATGGCTATACTCCCAAAATTCACTTACTTATTCAGCACTATCCCACTAGAATTTAAATTGGGCCGGATAAAAAAACTACAAGGAGAACTAAGTAGTTTCATCTGGGCAGCAAAAGGGGCAAGGATAGCCTGGAGAAAGATAAGGAGGAACAAGGTGCAAAGAGGAATTGCTAGCCCAGACATCCTACAATGTTGTAGAGCTCTCCAATTTAAATAAATCAGGAAATTGCTTGGGGATTTTGAGCTATAGCCCGAACACTTGAAGGCGGCAGCTGACAAGGAAGGTAGCCACTACCAAGATACATTTGGTCACCCAAAGTACTTCAAGAAAATAAACGTAAAGACCCTGAAGGCGGCAGCTGTACTCTGGTACCAAATGAGAAGAACTCTTAAAAGCCCATATTATAGCAGGTATGCACCAATTTGGGATTCCCCTGGAACCCCAGAATGTCTAAAAGATAAGCTAGCGAATCCCTTGAGGGAAACAGCATTACAAGATAGGGCAAATGAATAACACACAACTCCCTCATAGAATGGGAAGTGCTGAGTGAAAGGACTAAGGGCACAAGTACTACCAAATAACCAGCTGGGTCAAGAATTTGAAGGATAGCTAAGATGGAAATGGGAAAGTGGAAGAAATGCTACAGTGAGACAAGATCAGCAAAAAAGAAATAGCATACTGGTACTGGGCACTAATACAGGAAGGGGAGGAAGACGACAAAATATCAGGCAAGATCTGGGGAAGAGTACTGCCGGAGCTGGATATCCAACATGAATGGCAAGTATCTATTGCTACTTGTTGGAAAATTGGGAAATCTGCACCATTAAGAAGGAACCACTTATTCACTATCCATAGAGCGTACTGGACGCCAAAGAGGCTATCAAAGATCAAAGGCCAGGGGGAGAGAAGCTGCCCCAAATGCAGAGAGATGGGTGCAGAAGACCTGCGCATGTTTCGACAGGGCCCCCAACTCGGGGAATTTTGGAAGGAGACGGGTAAGACCTTGTCTAAAGTGCTGGGATGGCAGGTGGAGGCGAGTATAGACTTGGTTATCTTTGGGATAAGTCAGAACAATGAAATAACATCGAAGTTGAGTAAAGAACAGGAGAAAAATCTCTTCTTTATGATATTGTTAGCAAGGAGAGAAATATGCATCAAGTGGGTGAAAAGTATACCTCCAACACAAAGAATGGTTAGCTTCAGTAAAAGAATACATAAACTAGACAGGAGTGGGCTCAGGGGCAGGAGAAATGCATTTTGGAACATCTGGAAAAGTTACAACCCTACAAATTGGAATGGTGAAATGCATTGTATGCTCCAATGATTAAGCAATGCAATAAAGATTCAGGTGGAAACTTGAACGAGTAGTCAAAATGATTACCTCAATCCAGAATTGCACTGGAAACTGACAAAAAGGGGGCCCAAGCACAGAGGGGAATCAGAGAGGCTCCACGCACACGTGAGAAGCCCTGGATGGTCAGAATAGAAGGGAAATGGGCCCGACACCTCCAATTCCAAAATATTGCTGTCTGAGGACTAAAAAAAAAGGAAAATTTACAAGATCTTGGGGAAGGAAGTACTATTTCCCAAGAACGTACAGGAACGATGAAAAAAAATCTCACAAAAATGTCCTGAGTACGTCACAGGGAAACTACCAGATATCCAAAATCTAAAAGCACTGATTGCATGCACCAGAAAGTTTACACCAGAAACCCCTGCTGTTCTTAAAAGTGTCACTGTGCATAGACAACTCTACAAATTCCCAATTTGACCTATGATACTGACGAAATGAGAGCGCCAGCATGTCTACCAGTTAAAGATGTGTCTAACCACTACAGCCTCCTCATAGAATCCCCATACTGCCAAACATATGACTACAAACTAAGTGCTCAAATAGGCTACTTTGCAAATACTCTTGTTGCCAGACTGCACAGTTCCAGTCATATGCACCAATCCAAGTATCAAATACCATGGAGGAACATTTATGACAGCATCATGGCTCAAAAAGACAAACCAAGCAATGCAGTGGAGCAATTGCACAATGCCCTCCAAACCTCACTAGGCCATAGCGATTGTACCCTCCACCAATTTCTATAAATCCTAAGAAAAGACCACTCCCCTGTGCTCAGCAAAATATCCCAGGGCGAACACAATTGTCTAAACTGCCTGACAAGTCTGTCTGAAGCACATGTAAAACCTTTACTTAGTCAAAAAAGATCAAACAGGACTAGAACACAATTTTTGTGTACCCCGTGTCTGGCTGCTGGAGGACTTTGTTGCACTAGACAAACATTTTGACCCTCATGTTCTTTTACAGGGCCAATTTGGTTGTTACATCTGACCAGGCCTCATCATCAGCCTCAAACTGGATTTTTGCAAACTTATCTTACTCACACAATGTTTCATCTTCATTTTAAAACTGGCTTTGGAGATTTATGTGAATTTTTCTACTGCAGTTGCACTGCTTAAATACTGCTCAGATTTCCTTTGATTTGAGCCTGACTGTTTCATGTTACGTTACGAAGTATAGTGCACAGGTTTATTTAACTTAATTATTGTGATGCCTAGCAGTTGGTGACCTTGCCTTTTGAGGTGGATTCTTGAAGCCTTAAATAATGATCCACTTTTCTACACTTGCCATATATTTTTTTGCAAATGTATACTTTGCAGGTACAGATGAAATGCTACTCATGGCTACCTGGGACTCTGAAATACTGGAATCATTAATTCACCTGTTCAAAAGCGCTTTAACATCTTGTTCTTATCAAACACTATATTTAGAAAAAGTGCACTAGACATCTGATCTAAGAAATCTAAGAAATTCTAATTTCTTTCAAATGTCTTAGTAGGTTTGATCCCTACATATTCACCTTGAGAGTGCTGACATCAAAGAAAGTGAGAACAGAAGCACTATAGCCAAGCTGATCACTAATGGCCACTTGAAAATAAACTAATTTCCAACTATGAGAAAATGATTCACATTGACTGACTGCATTAGGTATGAAAGAGGGATCCCTCTGAACAATTGAACATTGCTAATACAGATGTGAAGGTTGAGTAAAAGACCCACAATGTACTATATAATCCAAAAAGGAGATTTGTATAAGAGGATACCAGTAGCAAACTAAAACGATTACAAAAATCCATTGGCCTCAAAACCTGGAATTATGCAACCTCCATTTTGTCACATCACTGATTTAAAAGATGTGTAAAAAGCACACTATGTTCTTCAATATTGTTCAACTTGTTGCTTAAGAGTAAGTATTGACCCGTTCTTCCAGCTTGACATGCATTCAGCGTCTCTTCGGGGGCTAGAGAGAGTTAAGACTGGGTTGTCTGTAGGCACACTGCCAGCATGTCACCACTGTCACTGTCTTCAGCTACCCAGTGTTTATAGCAGCTGGTACAGCAGTGGCATAAACAGAAAGAGAGAGACAGGAAGAAAAGAGAGTAAAGAAAGAGAGATATCGAGGAAAGAGAATGAGTGGATGGAAAGAAAGATTAAGAGAGAGGATAAGGGCAGCAGGGCTATTTTGAATAATCTTGCCAAGGCTGGCTTTGTTCAGTCTGGCCCTGTCGACATGCCGTCTCAGTAACATATAAAACTTCCACTCAGCAATCCTGGGACTTTGAGAGCAAACCCTAAGTTGTTCTAAAGAGATCTGCACCAGTAAGGAAGGAGGAGAACCAATGTGAATGACAATACATGTCAGCAACTAGGCAGCATAATGGCTTACATTGTGTCCCATTAAATCTTTTTTACTTGACACTGGGCTACGTTCACAGCCAGATCCCTTTTCTAGGCCTCAGTACTAAACTTTCACTAAGTATAACAACATCTCCACCTTTGCTGCTAACTACAATGAGTGAGTTTCCCACAGCATTTGAAACTATTGCCCTTCTTATACCAATAGAGGCTTTGACCTCTTCATCTGTCCACCCTTTGTATGCCCAAGATTTTGCACAAATGAAGATTAAGAAAGGCAAAGGAGAGTCAGTTACAATGTTGGTTTTAAAGTAAAATATGGTGTGGCATTGAAGGAATGTAAACAATCCATTTAGTTGGCCCATGGAACCTACTCAGTTTTGGCCATCTCTTCTGCTGCCAGCTCTATCAGAGAAGTCTTTAACATTGCTTAAAGGCAATTTTCTCTTCCTGTTCCAATTCTCTTGTAAAGGAGTTATATTCTAAGCTGTCTGAATTGTTTACGTCCAAAATTGACATTACCTCCTCAACCCTCTTCTCGTTCCAGTACTTACTCTATTAAGTGTTTTACCCACCCCAGGCATTACATGACTTAGCTATAAGCCAATCAAATGAGGCATGAAGTAAAAACACTCCTCCCCTTAACCTTACTCCCCACTATTCTATGTACTAATAGCCCCACAGCTGAAATAAGATCTAAGAATCCTTGCTTGCATTTCCTTCCTCTTCATTTTATTGAACTAACATGTTTACATTCGAAAAAGCCTTTTAATTTCTCTCGCTCTATGATCTCTGTACCTCTTACATTTGGTTCCCTCACTGAGTTGCTCTCTTCTTCTCATTCTGGACCCCATACATTCTTGCTCTCCTAATATGAGTCTCACAATTGACCAGATTGATCCAGCTCTCACAAATGTATGTAAAGCATTCATACTGCTGTCTCAGTTCCTATTTGTAGGAAGAATGCCTTGGTTGATCCTCTATTAAGAAAGACTTTGGTCAATTCTTCTGAGTTAGCTACATTTGTCCAGTTTCATTACAACTTCTTCATACTAAACATTTGGAAATATGTGAATCTTCAGCTACCATCTTATCTCGAAGCCAATGCTCTTCTTTACCCTAGTCGAATGAAGTCCCAGCCCTCTCATGGTACCGAGTAAGTATTACTGTCTACTGATAATTTTAGGATGACAAATGATCAGGGTGGTAGCAGCACCTTCGCCCTTCTTGATTTATCAGCAGACTTCAATAAAACCATTTCATCTTAATTAAGCATTTGGTGGACAGTGGTATTGAAGGTAATTGTCTGCATTGTTTCAATTATTTTAATTTACGCTATTGTCATGTGATCATATATTACCTTATTCAATGTAGCCTACCTCAAGAGTCCTCTTTTGGTTCTATCCTTTTTAATGTTTTTGTTGCTTCTTATGGGCTGTCTGTAATGTGCTATGCTTATGACAGAACAATCATAATATGTTTGGATCAGTTGCCATGTCTTATTCAATCATTATTACTGACTTTAGAAAGTGGATGAATGCAATCATTACAGATTAATACACAAAAAACTAAAATCCTGATCAGTGGCAGTGCTTCTGATTTGCAGTCCTCAAATTGATAGCCAACCAGATTTACCCACCTCCTATGCATGCTCACTCTACAAAAAATCTGAGAACCTGTTTTGGCTACCAGCTTGCCTTCTCAGTCCAAATTACAAAGTCTGTTCTAGCTGTTTCTCTGATGTAAGAATGGTTGAAAACCATCTCCCCCATTCAGTGTGGTAAGAATGTTATAGAAGCCATCATACTCTTTGTGCTTTAGTATGCAACTGTGTGTAGTTAAAGTTTTCTCAGGTGTCCTCATCTTTCCCACATGGCAAACAACTATGTCAACTGTGTTGGCTCCCTATTGAAAAGTGTTGTTTGCTTAAAAGCCTCTGTTTCAGTCACAGGGGTATCCATGTCCAGGCCCCTTTAACCTTTATTCTAAATGTATTCCTTAAATGCTTTCCAGCACTCTTATCTCTTCTTTAATGTGTATCCTTTACATTCCCAATATTTCAAAGAATGTATAGAAAACAGATTGTTTCCTGTTCTTGGCTAAAGAGGCAGGATTTATCTTTCATTTGTCCTTGAATCAAATCTTCTTCGGTTCCACAAGCAACCCAAAATTGTTCTTTTCCCTTCTTCTTATGCTTTTTCAATTGATTGCTCCTCAGGTATTAAGCTCCCATGGTGTCAGGGTACCCTTTTTTGTATCTCTATAATCATTATCCAGACAAAATCAGTTCAAAGAAACTGCCAAGTTAATGCCACGTAAAATAACATTGCAGAATGTTGCCAGTATTATTGGGGAACACTTATTCTATTTAAATTGAATAAGTGAAAAGAAAAGTCATTACATAATGTGAGGGAATGACCTTTCAGCAGGATCCTTCCCACTTTTGGTAGATTTAGTGCTGTTTTTTGGCTCTGAACACTGGGGTGGTGACTTCCGGTGTATGTGCTCTGACCCTTAAAGTGTATAGACAGTTGAATAATACCTGATTGGCATTTTTACCTTACCTATGGGTCCCTAGTGTATGGTATTCTGTGTACCCAAGGGCAGTAAGTTCAATGTCACTCATGCAGCATCAGCACCTATTGCGCCACCAGTAAAGTGATCATTCAAAACATGACTCCAGACCTGCCACTGCAGCCTAGCTGTGCAGTTAATAAAATGCAAAGTTGACGTTACAAAATAAGCCTTTCCCCAGGCCTAAGCCTTACTTTTTAAAATTGATGTCACCCTTAAGGTAGACTCTAAATGCCCAGGATGCGTGGCATTTAAAACATTGAACATATATTCTTAAAATGTACATGTGCTGGCAGTGAAAATTCTAAAAAGTCATTTATTACTGGGACAAGGCTGGCTCTCCCATAGAAAAGCACGTGGTTGTATTGTAACCCCTTATAATGTATAACATCGGTTTGGGAATAGCTAGACATATTATTTAAGGGCTCAAATTAATAGGATTTCACGAATCCGACCTGATGGGAAAGTCAGAATGTAAATCACTATTTTGTAAATGCTACTTTTAGAAAGTTGCCATTTTACTGCCTAAAGCCTCTTGTAGCCATTTCTGTGATAATCCCACCTGTCACCTAGCAGTCTGCTGGGAGGTGTGCATTGCTCTCAGAAAAGGGAGAAAATGTCCATGGCTAGAGGAAGGTGGGACCTCCTGGCCTGGGGGATGTGATCACCAAATGTACATGCTTGACAGGAGCAGCCCCTGTCACAAGCAGATGTAACACACACCTAGGCCTGCCCCTTCGAATGTCCACTTAGCCAGGTGGTACCTATCCCAAAGGTGGAAAACCCTGTCCCAGAACTGGCTTTGAGGGTGCTTTCTCATTTCCCTAGACACACTTCAGGGCTGTGCCCAAAGCTTTGACCAAGATAAGAATGCCATGTTGGATTTCGACAGAGCAGGGGTCTGTGTGATTGTTTGTGGGCAAACCCGAGGAAATGATGTCAACGTGGTAGGGTTGTGCATGGGAACACTCTCCTTATTGGTTAGGGAGCCACTTCTAGGTACATGTTAGTGCCAGGCGTAAAAGTGCCACCCCTGGCTACACTCCTCAGAACATTGCTGAACCTGTGGGTGAAAAACAGAAGGACTGCATCTATTGAACAAAAGGACAGAAATTCAGAAAGACTGAGTCTGCTGTTTTACCTGTGAAGAAAAAACCCACAGGCTAGACCTGCTCCCACTTAAACTTGAAACAGAAGAGTGGACTCCCAGGGCTAATTGGTTCACTTCCTGCTAAGCTACTCAACACAAAAGCTGCTGGAAGCCCGCATCAAAGAAGACCGGTTCCAACTGGATTTGGCCAGTACCCTGCTGGTGGTTTCTGTGTGATTGAGACCTAAATCACAGTTATGCTCAAAAGATCCTGGACCCTTCAATAGTGCTAGAGTGTGCTCTCTCACTCTTGATTGCAAAAGTGAAGACTTAGAAACTTTTTGTGAACTTTTTCACAAAAGAGCCAGAGCCTACCACAGGACCGCCACCTTCACATTGCCAGTTGGATTCAAATTGCTGGTTTGTCCCACTGAGAGCAACTCAACTCAACTTCAAGAATTCTTTTTAAGTTCCAATGTAATGGACTTCTTTGAGACCAATGCTGAGCAGCACCCCAACGTTGTTGAGCCTTCTGTAGGATACAGCCAGTAGTACAACCCACCAACGAGGAAATTTCTCCAGAAAAAAAGACAAAGTCAGAAGGTAAACTTTTCATCAGGATGAACCTGGGCCCTGTAGCTGCCCCACGCTTTATCATGGTCAACCTTAACTTGAGTTTGACCTGGTCTAACATGATTAGATACCTTCAATTGGCGCTTTGCACGTTTTGGTGCTAGAAAACTCCACTACCCCTGCTTTGGTGTCTATTTGCTCATTAAAATGTATACTACTTGTATAAGTTGGAGTGGAATTTTTATGGTGTGTTTTCAATGTATTAACTGTTTTGGTACTGATAAATCCTTTACATTGTTTCCTTTGAATTAAGCTTGACTGGTCTGTGTCACTTCTACCGAGGACCAAGCTACACTTTGAATTAAAGTAACCCAACTGGATCTGAAAGAATAATGGCATTTTTACTTGGTGACTACCATCCCAACGAATAATCTACTTTCTCACACATAAGCACTCTTATTACCAAATTAAGGTACAGTACTCTCAAATGAGAAAACAAACCCGCTCATTTAGAAAAAAAAGGATCATAACATGCACCCTTAAGGCACCAAAGGGTTGATGTAAAAAAAAGGAAATCTGTATGACAGTACCAAAAAATATTAGAGAATTCTCTGAAGACATATAAGTAAAATAAAATAATAAAAACTCATTTGTCACGACAGAATTAAAGAATGTCAGAAATGTGTTTGTTTCTGAACCCTGAAACCTAGTGACCGTTGTTGGGACCCAAACAGAGGTGCATGCTATTTAGAGCATGATGATTTTAAGGTACAAATTCCATATCCCTACAACTTCACTGACAGACTAAGTGCAATTACACATCGTGTAATAAGGTGGACTGATTGAGTTAACCCCTTCATGAATAGCTATGTAAAGCAATCAGGCTAATGTAAAGAAACCAAATCCTACTGGTCCAGATTGGTAGACGGCTTTGCAAATTTAATGAAAATAGCAATTCAAATTATCATTCAAACACAATAAGCTAAATATCACACATGAAAATAAAATCAAATAGAGGCGGAATGGCAAACAAATGTAGGTGTGGACAGACATATAATTGACATGGTGTTGTGGCTGTGGTACTAGGAAAGCGTGCTGTAGCAGAGAAGATCTGAAGATATTTAATGGAAATCACTTTGAAGGTTAACCTAGAGGGGATGGGAGTGTATTGACCATAATGTAGTAGCATAACGATGTAAGAGGCAGCAGTAGTGCCTTTGAGGAGGCATTGCATAGGCTCCCAGTCATAGGTGGTTGCTAAAGTACCTGACTAATGAATATTAATTCGGCAAGTCATTTTGTAACCAGAGTGATGGTGATGGTGGCCTGCAAAGGACCAAAGACTACCATGCCTGCATTTGTTTATTTGTTTTAAAAGCTGGAACCATTTTAAAGCAGCCCATATCCATTA
This sequence comes from Lissotriton helveticus, assembly GCF_964261635.1. Lineage (NCBI taxonomy): Eukaryota > Metazoa > Chordata > Amphibia > Caudata > Salamandridae > Lissotriton > Lissotriton helveticus. The sequence goes on along the minus strand of NC_136063.1, from coordinate 1,627,542,422 downwards.
AAAAGACCGGTGATGATGGGAACACACCAGAGGAAAAGACTCTGGCACCACTGCCTACTCCCACTGATGATATCTGATATAGTTTCCAAAAGGGAAACTGTCCACAACTGCTCATTGGTGAATCAGTTACCACCACAAATTAAGAGGTGGTAACTGTTGAATGGTTTAGGACAACAAATGATGCCACAAACCACTTACACATTTTTCTGCAACTCCCAAAAAGAGGGAATGCCCCTTTCATGTCCCTATCTGTTTGCTATTTGAAAAGGGATGCAAAACCAGTTTTAGGAGTTAGAAAGCCTTTTCTGGCTCATAAATAGATATTTGTGTTTTCTGAAAATGTGTTTAGCGGTTGCAGACTCAATTTTCAAAAAGTCTTTAACACGTGACACCGTAGAAAATTAAAGGAGAGACTTGGCTTGTTTCAAAGCTAGAGGGACAAATAGTATGCTTTCCAAATTTTTAATAGTAGCCACAACTAACAAAACACTATATTTCCCAAACGCTATTGGAAAAAAACTACTGAGAGAAGAGACGTGGCTGAACCAATAATAATCCACATTTCTGTGGAAATGTACTTACTTCTGTCTATATCATGAACAAATGTGTGTATATTTCCAAGTGTGAGTTGGTAATTGGTCTCCTTCTATTGCAGGGTGGTCCATGCAGACACGCCCACAGCCCTGATCCTAACGTACAGCAATTTAGCAGACTGCTGAAATCGCTACATTTACAAATTGATATTCTGAATGTAAAATTTCAATAATGCTGATTCTGAAAATCAGAACTGGGATTTTACGTTAGCAAAAAACATATGTGCACTTCATGCTTTGTGATTTGGGCCTTTGATTGGGCAATAGGAAAGTAGTTACCCCTGTCTAGTCTGTAGCTGGTGTCTTGCTTATGGAATCCCCTCATGTTTTGCTACTGAAAAGAACTTGAAGGAAAGTGTTGATTTAGATAGAAATATATTATTTTATCTGTGTTACTATAGGGGAGATATTATGGAAAACAAAGATAATAGTACTTGAATCATTCGTTGCACTCTGTTAATCCTGTACAGTGCTGCGCTGTCTTTTGTTTATGTTCACACTATACACATACATATTATTAGTGGCATTAAGGAAACTGCTCAATCGCTGTATACATAAAGACCACGTGACTTTAGAAATGAGGACTTTATTTTCAAAAGCAGTGCATGCCAAAAGTGGGTGTTATCACTGAATGTACTATCCCTCATGTGGATCCACCGGCCCACACTTACTGGCAGAATGCAAAATTCACTGATCCAGAAACAGACTTCATGTGTCTGTCCCATTTCATGGCTTTGCACAAGGAAACCCAAGGATATCACCAGTGGTGACTCGCCTTAGAGACGCCCTCCTTAAGTTCCACCCTTTTTTGTAATCATACCACTCATTATTTGAATATTTTTCACTATTGCTATAATAAAAATGTCAATCCTCACTGCAAGCACCAGGTGGTGGAGTGAATCTCTCTGATGGCACAGAGACACCTCCATAAGCCATCAGACAGATTTTCCATGGCTGATGACAACCCAGACCTGGCATCAGGAGCCAGACACACCCAGATTGCCACCGTTAGTGATGCACTGCAGAGTTTTTTGTAAGGGCAGCCCCGGGGGCTTTAGCCTTAAGCCCTTCCTTGGGCTGGAGCTACACGTCCATCAGGCTGTCATCTCACCTTCTCCCTCTCCCATCTCCTCATACGGTGTGGAGGGGCCAATGTCTGCACTCAAGCCTGTGACAAGCCGGGCGGGGTGAAAAAGCAAGAGGCTGAAAGCCCGAGCATCCATAGTGCATCGGGTTAGACTCGAGTATGCACTGTGAAGGCCCGAGCTTTCAGTTTCTTACTGAAGTACTCGAGGTGGCAAGGAGTTATGTTTCTGCCCAAGGGTCGATAGAGCATGCAGCAGCTAAGCAGTGGCGCAAACATCTAACGCCAAATGATTCGACTAGCCTGGGAAAGCCAACTCCTGGTACCTTTATTCCCAAGCAGAGGGACTGCTCAGGCCAAACAATACAACCATGGGACTTAGTGACTGATACCTACTCCCTGCAGAGTCAAGCATGTTTAGAGTCAAATTTGCCTCTTTATGTTAAAATGAATTGTTAAGTTTCAGATTGTTTTTATTTTATCCCGATTCGTGAATTCGCAGGGAAATAGATCCCAGTTTTTAAAGCTAAAACTGTTTGTACACTTTGTTGGCACGCAACCAATTCCCTTCTGCACTTTTTATGTATTTAATCTAAACTGTTGCATTTACCAAAAAAGCATTTACGCCCCTTGTTCAACAAGGCAAAATTACATTTTGCACATTTGTTCCACATCTACATATTTAAGAAAAGTCAGCTAGTAGGTCAAATAAGATGGACCAAGATGGTTTGATACTGTGAAAGTGTTCCGGTCAATGGTGTAATAATAAGTTTTGAACTAGATGTATAAAGCATCGCTTCGGCAAACAAGTGAATATCTACACTTTGCTTGAATAGGCTTGTATCAAGTTTCATTACAACTGCTCTTATAAACTGACTGCAAATTTTATGTCTCTGGATGTTTGAACATTTCCTATAAAAATTGTTTTTAAGAAATGGAATTATGCCAGGAATGTATATGAAAACAAAACTAGATCTACCATTGAATCCGCCTGTTACTGTGATAGTCTCAAGGACAGTAGTGCAATAATATAGCAATTACATTTTTAGATTAGACGCACAAATGATTAACTCGGAGATTTAAATATTCAGTCCATACTCTGAACTGTATGATCCGAGCTCATCTTCAAAGGTAGTGCGTGCTTTTTATGCCCTGATTTCACAACACTATTATTTCAGAAATCTTTTACCCATTTTACAATACTTGTACTGAGCATGATGTTTTATATACCTTTTATTTTAATCTTTTGATTAATCCAACAAACATAGTACTACTAAAGCTAAGTTAAAAATATAATGTAGATCTTAAATGTTGTGTGAGTGTGTGTAAAAGCATGTGCATATTAGAGGGTATGGTTGTGTGAGTGTATTGTTCAAAGTGAGCGAGTCAGAGACCAGGGGAGTGAGTGAGAATACGTTCAAGGGAGTGACAGCAAGTGTAACTCAGTGAGAATGAGAGCATGAGACTGGTACTAAGTGAGTGACAGTAAGAATAGGTGGCAGTGACAATGTAAATGAGGGGATGAGGGCAGGCAACCATGATGAAATGCTGGCTGTGACATACTACAGGAATTTTTTTTTTTATTTGAGTCATATTGTAGGTGGATAATATCAATTCCAAAATTATGGAATTGCTATATTTTATGCAATTATTGGTATGAGGGGACACCCAGGGCAAATAGAAGACATTCATGGAAAAAACGCTGGGCCAGGCACAGTGAAGTTCATTCTTATCATACAGGGACAACCACTGTGAACTCCCGTCAGACTTCACTGCCTTGACACACCACTAAAGTACTTGAATATTTTATTGCCCTTTTGGAGGCGATTGTTTTGAACACATTTATGTACAAAGTGTGCTTTTTATACGCTAGTTGATACAATTTTCTTGGGGAAGTGAGACCCAGGCTTCAGAAACCTCCTAGAGGTCAGGTTACTCACTTGCTAGAATTAATGGAAAGTATTCTGCCCCCCCCCCCCCTCTTTCAAAGAGCACCAGCCTCCACTGGCTAGCACAAAAAACACTTGCTCCAGGCCGATGGAGGCCCCCCCCCAAAAGACACACTACTTTTTGGGTGGTTCATATCAACAGCTCCATTCAGGGGCATGCTCCATAATGGGCATAATACTGGTGCCAATGCTTTGCCGAAGCATGTCCCAAGCACCTCACCCTTCGAAATAATAGACGTCACAGCACTTCTACTCCCTCGTGTAATAGGAAACTTTAAGTGCAAGCAGAACAAAATACACTGATTACCACGGACCAACACTTTCCGTACAGCACTAATGACCGGTTTTTATTTTTGGTTCATTCATTCACTCATGCCAAGCTACATCACGGTATAGGCAACAGCGTGACAGTCCACGCGTTCAGTCATTTTCACTTGGCATGTAGGGAGTCCATATTTATTTCAGAAAAGAAAACTTCAAGCCCCACAATGCAAAATGTGTCTGATTTTAAAGTAAGGACTGGCAATGTATTCGTACTCTTAGTTGTACCACTTTGTTTTGCTATTTCTACAATTATTTCTGTCTCCAGTTGCTTTTCTTGTGTGCTCTCCAAGTGTGTGTGGCCGTCAAAGGATTTCGACAGACGAGGGGAAATGATTTATTTAATTTTCCCTTGTCGTGGTCTGTCGAAATCCCCCACACCACCGTACATACGATTGTGCTTATTTTTATCTAATGCAAATCAACGAAAATTATACAACTTAAGCGTTAGCAGTTCTCTGCAATACCAGACGTAAAAATAAAAAAAGTTCACAGTGATTCATTTCTGGGTGCGGAAAAGAATAGTGATGAGGCAAATCAAAACCGCTTCTTCTTAAACAGAGTAATTTTCCTTTTATGTTTATCTTCTTATTTAATTTATTTGTTTTATGTATATCGCGCGAACCTAGTTGTAAGACAACGGAGCGCCTGAAGTATAACACATTAGGTTTAAAATGATTTTTAAATTTCGCGTTTATGTGTACACCCGTTAATATTTTACTTTAAAGTGAATTTTTTTTCAACTGCTTTAACACTATATTTTCCTGCAAACCAGAACACAAGCCAAGTCTACTCATCTTGGAGAAGAACAAGTGAAACGAGAACGAAAAAAAATAAAAGGGGGGGTTTCACCTGTCTCCAATTAGAAGCAGACTTTTAAAGGCACCTTTAAAAAAGGTGGAAGATTCCAATTGTTTTACTCAGAGGGGCCACTGTCACTTTCTATGGGTTTTCTTTTGACTACTGTAAGTTTTTAAAAGGCTTTAACGGACGAGACTAACAATGCACACAAGCAATATGATTTGTATATTATGTTTTTGATACATACTGGCGTGGTTTTAAGTGATGTTTGAGACTACCCTTTACCGTGAAATTAATTGGAGTAATCCAAGTAGCGTAGTGCTGGTACGTGGGTATAAAACTCAGTCAGGATGACGAAATCGCCTTAATCAGAGGGGAGTTCTTTCAGCTTTGGGTGGAGGATGGGGGTTGTTGGGACAATTTGCTGGTAGCCTTTTCATGCAGAGTTATGGGAACGTATTGCACATACCAAAAAGTTTGTTAATTTTAGAAGGTTTTTTCCAATTATTAGAACGCTTTAAGTGCATTGAATTGACCGATATTCACTGTTAGTCGGTGGAGCCTCTTCCTGTTTTTTTTTTTGGGGACACGTTTTAATTTCTTGAGATGGTCAGTTAGGTCGTTGCTTGTATGTCTTTGAGACGCGAGGGTCCCAGAAGACTTGACCGTAAACTTCTCAAAATAAACTACCTGTCAAATGCAGTTTGTCTTTGTTTTTCGATGCATCTTGATATACCTTTCTTATGTCAACTCTGCGACGAGCTGTTTTCACTTTTTTCAATAAGCGTCGAGGATAATGTCTTGTTTTTGACTGCCAGAGGCCACATTGAGGTTTTTGCAGGCTAGGGGTATGCGCTAGAGTATAAAGTACATTTAAAGATCCAAATTCCTGAGTTACTGAATGCCTGCACCTCACTATAGGATTTTGATTTAAAGTAAGGGCTTTCTGTTAACAAGTAAGTGCATTATGGGAGCTGTAGTCTTTACTTAGTTCAGTGGAACCAACTAGACTGATTGGTCCGAATCCAGTGACTCTCGCATTTAATTTAAGGAACATGAAATTCCAGCACCGGAGCAGTCCTATCCGGGTGACTGAGTCCTCTGGTATACCCCTGACTCCAGCCCAGCTTTCAGTTTAGAGCAGTTCAGAGAACGTCTGCCATTGTTAGAGATTACGTTTGCCATTGGTCATTTAATTTCCATGTTTAGCGTACTGAAACTAATATGATGCAGACCACGTAGTCTTTATTCCTCGTGCTTTGCTCCACCAAGAGTAGGCGCCATGTTTGACCCTAGACCCCCAGGATACAGGAAGTGAATTGGCTCTTGCTCGTTAAGCCACGATGAATCCGGAATTACAAATATTTCACTTAACTTTACATCTATCGACATGTTTAATTTCATGGGTTATTTGGGGCAATGGGAAGACTTGGCAGTTGCCACAAAATATGACCATTTCTGCCCAGTTTTCATTAATTATGCTTGAAGCGCTGGTATGCTCTACTGCCCCAAAGAGTCTGAGGCGTGGTACAAATCTACCACTTGATTCAAGCGAATATTTCCAACCATCTGCCCAATCACGTTTATCATACAGGTCCAGTCTTATTCATCGTATTACAGCCTGGGGATATATATGTATATAACATACATATGCTCCAGAATCCTGTAATTGGATAACATTCAGATGGCATGGTTCGAACTAGTTTTATTTAATTTTTTTAGCTGCAGCGTGCTTACTATGCATCAGTTATAGTATATTCAATGTTTTGTTAGCATGCTTTATTATTTATAAAATATGCAGCCCTGCACATATGTAATGTCTGCTTTGCACACTTTGATGTGAAAGGCTGCATCGTTATTTAATACCTAGAAAGTGTATATTTTCAAAGAATGATGCAGCATTTAGCAAGCAGTGAGATGAAAACATTTATCTCGAGTTGCCTATTTTTTTTCTATATATAAAGTCTTGCTGCAAAATCTTTTACTGTATATGGTCTGCCCTGAGGATTTTCGGAGAGCATCCTTATTACCGTTTCAATATATTGCTCTTGATACTGTACTCACTTTTTAAGTCGAGCCTGAGCCCGGGCTGCCCTGGGGATGATCTATGGTAGTTATGTACGGGAGAGAAGCCACACCCACTTCCCCGCCCATATTTTTCATTAGCTTGTGTCTTTTTCCTTCATAAATGCTGGCTTCTGATTTCTTAATAGGTTTGTTAGTCCCTTCTTAGTACGGCCATGTCGTCATTTGTATTCTGCCACGGCTACTGGCCCCTTTACTTGGTTGTTACACTGGACCTGTACTATTTATTTTATTGAGCTTCTCCTAAATTAGGCACTTGATGCGGTACTTCGCTTACATTCAGTGCGCTATGCACCCTTTCTCTTTTGAAGCAGCCGGCGCAATGGCAGCAGTTTGCTTGCAAATGCCATAGGTCTCGCATTTGAACGCTAGAGGTAAAGCATTGAAAATATATTTTACAGTGGGGAAGTGAAGGTTACCGTCGCTGTAAGGCTATCTTCCTGAATTGAGGTGACTTGCTGCATAATTGCTAGGAGCCTGGTGGGTCTCCGCTGCTCGTTATACGTTCTCAAACGTGCATAAAATATCTGGTGGGGAAGGCGTCGTTCTCACAGCACAACCTGCATAAATATTTTTTAAAAGTTTAAAGTGAAAATTTATTGAAATAATTTGCAATGATAACATATGAAAAAGTAACGCAAATTAATGAATTCAAAATACATACAATTTAAAAGGAATAAAATATAAAAGCACCAGCAGAAAACTAGACACGGTAATAGTGGTAAAGCAGACTGCAAAAAATGCAATATTGATGAAATTCTGAAGAAGAAAAGAACATAGCATAATATAAGAATTAGAAACATTTTTCCATAACTACATTACTAGTATAAGGGTTAAATTTTATTCTCCTATTATTGTAAACTTGATACTGCAGCAAGCTGAGATTTTCCAACGCACAGGTATCGATATCCTTCCGATCTTTAACCTTGGCAATATTAATCACTCCTTTGGGGAGGTACTTGGAAGAGATGAGATTAAGGGGGTAGCCTCTTCCCTCGGGGATCTGAAGATTCGGGTCGCTAAGGGAAAACGCTCGGTTCAGCAAGTGAAGCCACTTCCGCTAACGCAGACTTCCTCTCTTATAGAGGATAACGATCGGTGGAACTGGCTGCATAGTGCCTTAACTACAAAAACTAAAGATAACCCCAGATTGTTTCAGCATCTTTAACACCTCACTGAAAATTATTTCCTGGAACACGTCAGGGATTCATAGTAGCCCAGAGAAATTTGGACTCCTATTTTCGTTAGGAGCTAATGTGATCTGTTTACAGGAAACTTGGTGTGTCAATACGTTGAATGTCTCTAAGGACTATTATGTCTTGGAAGTGCCTGCTGCCCCTTCAAGGAAAGGGCACGCTAGGGGGGGAATCGCCTGTTTATTATCTAATAAATTGCAATGGAGATTCTCCCATTATATTGATTCCAGTAAACTTTTCCAGGCTATAACTATTGAAAACCTGTTTAATGTTGGCACAAAGGCCCCCATTGTGATTTTTAATGTGTATATTCCCCCAGAAGAGCGTTTTAATGTGTTAATGAAGCGGGTATTTTGTTATATGGATCAAATTAAAAATGTTCCATCTCCTCCAGAGGTTTTGCTTGTGGGCGACTTGAATTGTAAAATTTCTAATGTTAGTCTGGAACTCTTTAGGAATAAGTCTAAAGAAGAGGCGTATTTTGTTCCTCAAGCTCTCTTCCCTGATAAGTCAGTGACAAATAAAAGAGGGAAGATCCTGTTAAAAGAATTAGTGGCCGTTGTTGGTCTTATATTAAATGGGAGATTCCCGTCGGACGTCCCTGCAAAATTTACCCACAAGTCTCCCTTTGGGTCTTCCATCCTGGATTATGCCATTGCTGATTATGGCCTGTTTCCATCTATTCTGGACCTTAAGATTATACCTACCCCTCTGAGTGATCATAGCATATTATTTGTAACTATTTCCTTAAAAGCCTTGCCTACTGCACCTTGGTCCCTCAATGGCAGCGACGCTGCCTTCCACGTTTCTTCGGGAAGGTGCTTTTGGAATCCCTCAGCCATTACTGGGGTGCAGGACCTTTTATCCGATACCCTCTTAGTTCTAAATGAGTAGCGTGGGAACGAAATAGTATACTTTGAAGAATTCTTGCGGAAGATTATCTCTTATGCTAATAAATCTTCCAGATTTAGAAGAGGGGTTGAAGTTCCCAGTACACTGCGTATCCTAAATAAGGAAATTAATAATCTAGTTCGGGAACAATATTTAGATAGAGGTATGGAACGTGGAAAAGAGATTTCCAGGCTAAAAAGAAAGAGAAGTAGACTTAAGTTAAAAATAAAAAAGGTTAAGGAAGACAATGTCTGGATCAACTTAAGGGAATCTGTTGTCCATGGTAGGATTAGAGAATTCTGGGCAATAATCGGTAAGGGGTGTGGGTCTAGACTAAGCCCCTCCCCTATCCCTATAGCGGAAGAGGTATGGATCACTTATATTCGGGATCTCTATGCAGGGAATTGCACTTCCGGTGCTATTGCCTCTGATGATATTCCAGGTGATGATACCATTATTGGTCTCACCCCGGATGGCCTTATTAACTATCCTTCAGAAAAGGAAATTGAGACGGCCATAAAAAACATGCGTGTCTCCGGGGCAATGGGCCCAGACGAACTCCCCATGACGGTCCTGAAACAGGATCCTGTAAGGTGGAGTAAAATTCTTTATCCCTTGTATAGAGCCTGTTTCATGTCTAAAATGGTACCTGCCTCTTGGAGGGGGAGTATCTTGGTCCCCATTTTTAAGAAGGGAACTAGGGATTGCCCAAGTAATTATCGTTTGATTGCTCTCCTCGACTCAATCGGAAAGGTTTTTGCGAAATGTCTTCTAGGATCCCTCTCCGCTTGGGTTGAGGAGAACAACATCCTGCCGCTTGAACAGACCGGCTTCCGCAGGAATCATGGAACGTTAGATAACCTTACTGCTCTTCATGTGGTCACAGATAAATACGTACAGGTGAGAGGAGGGGTAGTGTATGCAGCTTTTATAGATTTCTCCACGGCATTCGACAAAGTGGACCGTGGAATGCTGTGGAGAAAATTGGCTGCGTTTGGTCTCCCATCTCATCTGTTGGAGCTGGTGCGGGCTCTCCATACAGAGACTTGGTGTAGGGTCCTGCTGGGGGGTGAAAGGGGGCTATCTGATCCAATTCCATCGGGTAATGGCCTCAAACAAGGCTGCTTATTGGCTCCCCTTTTGTTCTCCTTATACACGGCTGACCTACCCGCCGCTTTGTCTGCCACAGAGGGCATTGCCCCGCTGGTGGGGGGACCTCAATATCCTCTCTGATGTATGCTGATGATGTCCTTATCCTCGACTTAACCCCTAAAGGACTCTCAAATCGGCTACATGCTCTCCATAGTTTTGCTGTGGCTCATTGCATGAAGATTAACATAACCAAAAGTAAAGTCATGTGTATAGTTGGCAAGAAGAGGTGTCGATCTGCAGATTTTGGCTGGTTTATCGGGGGTCAAAAATTGGAGGTTGTAAAGTCTTATATTTTTTTGGGGAAAATCATTACGGCTAATCTGAGTGAGAAGCTCCATATAGAGCAGTGCTCTCGCAAAGCTCTTGCCCATGGCAAAGGTTTAAACTCACTATACCATGCAACGGGGAAACGGCACTTTCCGATTTTATTGGAAGTGTATAGATCTAAAATCCCCGCAACAATACTTTATGGTGTTGAGTTAATAGAGGTGAAAAAGTGGGAGTTTTGCCATAAGATTGAGGGGAAACTTTTAAGATCTCTCTCTTCCCTAAATACCGCTTGCTCTTTGGCCGCTTGTAGGCTCGACTTTGGTTTAAGGAGTAGTTGGGTACAGGGACTATGTGCCCTAGTAAGATGGGTGGCCTGTCTTGCGAGAGCGGAAGTAGGGACAATGAGAGCTCTCCTTAAAAGTGAATTATTGGGTAATTTCAATGAGTTTTCTCAACTGGTTTGTAATTTTAGAAAAGCCGTAACTCTTTTAAAATTAGATTAAACTATTCTCTTTGTGTATTCCCCTTCACAGTTAAAACTTGTTTTAAAAGCAGCCTCTTGGGACCTATGCTTTCAATCGGATAAAAAGTTAATTTGTGAAAAAAGGAATGTAGATATCCTTCTTGACACCTATCTGGTGAAACTTCCACAACCTTATGTGCGATGGTCCCTTCCACACGGTATTCGTAGATTTTGGTTTCTTCTACGTTACGACTTAATACCCCTAAATCTCTTGTTATCTAAATGGTATGGTTCCTCTTCTTTGTGCAATTTATGTAATTTGAATATCCAGGACTGTATGCATGTTCTACTGATTTGCCCGGCGCTCTGTAAATTGCGCTCTAGATGGTTAAAAGTTATTTGTCTCCGTCTTGGCATTGTCACTTTGAATGACTTTCTTCATGCACTTTATTGTCCCCCCAATGAAATGTTCTGCTTCCACATTTTTTACTTTTTTAAAGGTTTTTTAGCTATTTATTAATATCCCATGGAGATGCTTTTTGACTTGCCAATTTTCTACAGTTCTGTTTTGTATGTCAGTTTGTATTTAATTTAGGTATCTTATATGGCAGATATTGTTTGCACAATGTAAATCGTATTGTTTTTATCTCTGTACTTTTTATGTGGCCCTCTGTTGAGAGCCAAAACATAATAAACAAATTGAATTATTGTTACATTACAGGGGCTTAGGTACTTTTTCAATTCGGGGATTGTGTGAACATGCAATATAGGCGGATTGGTCCAGGAAAGAAGTAACTGGGAGCCATAGGAGATCTTTTTTTATAGCCAACGAAACAGGATGGTTGTGAGCCCTATCAAGTCTATTGTGATAACATACACCATACCACCATGCTTGAAATTAATTTGAAAATAATTTTTCCAAGATTTGGTAATCTGTTGGTAAGCTACTGCTAAAAGTAAATCAATTCTAGAAAAATAACCAGATTGGACTGACCAATAATCAGAAATACTACCTAGAAAAAGATTAATAAAATTAAAAGGGGATTTGGACTTAAAAATCAAGTTAGTTTGTTTCCAAACTTTTACCCAAAAGTTATAAACAAGAGGACCTTCGGGGCGTGGCTTGCGCGCCGCTTTGGAATGGCGGTTTGCGCTTGAGCTCCGAGACGAGCGAGGGCTGTCGGAGGTTCGTCTCCGCTTCCTGGGACCCCATACACGCAAAAAACGGAGCCTCATGTGTCGGAAGGTGCCGTGTGCCGGCTGAACGTCCTTCCTGTGCCCTGGACCTAATGGTGACTGATCTTCTCACAATATAAGGTGACGCTCGGTGTTTCTGTGGGCGGCCGCCATTTTGGGTCGCCTTTACACGCAGTTCCGAATCTCCTCAGCAAAGGAGCTACCATGGCTACGAAGTTCTACGAAATGCCCGCAAATAGGTGTTGGTGACTACTATTAACCCCTACCAGCTTATAGAGACTTCTTTTTCCGTTTTTCATGCTGTGGTGCCTTAAAATGTAATCTTTTTGCATTTTACTCTACTTTATTCTGAGCGTCTTCAGTGCCTTCCACTGCTATTAACTGCTCTTTAATATCCTGCTTTACCTGCTAGCGGTGTGCTTGCATATTTTTACTATTTTATTTTTTTTTTTTTTTTCCCTGCCTCCTGAGTAAATCATTATCCTCGGGCTTTGGGATTTTCCTCAGCTCTCTGAAGTGCTTGTCTCTTCTACTTTTGTTTGGGAGGCTCTATGGCAGCAAATATGGGCTTGTCGCCGACTGCTAAAGATTCAAAGGAGTCGAAAGCTTCTCTTAAGAGACTCAAACAGCTATCTCCTACACCTGAATCCTCGCAAAAAGATACTAATTCTACTCTGGAGGCTATTCTGACACGTCTCAATGACGTGCATGACATTGCGCAGTCTACTAAAACTAATACAGACTTACTGCAGGTGGAGGTATCAGCCATCAGAAATGATCTTAAGGCTCTCTCCATTCGTGTCTCTGCCACGGAGACACGCATTAGTGGCGCTGAGGATAATCTGCAGAAGCAGTCTAGATCTCTTTTACAATTCGAGCGCTCAATGGCGGCTTTGCGGAGGGATCTTACTGAGCAAGAGGACCGTAACCGTAGATCCAACCTGCGCATTTTTGGCCTTCCTGAAGAAGCCGAGAAAGGTGCTCCGTCTATGATTGACTTCTTATACCAATGGTTGCCTTCTACTCTGCAAATTTCATTTCAAAAAGACTTTGAGCTGGAACGGGCACATCGTGTCCCCATTTTCCGTTCTAAATCTGCTACGCAACCACGGGCTGTCATTTTTAAGCCGTTGCGTCATCAGCACACGGAACAAATTTTGGCTCATATGCGGAAGATTAAAGTTCTTTCTTGGGAAGGACACCGTATTTCGATCTCTCAAGACTTTGCAAGAGACACTGTGATAAGGAGGAAAGGTTTTCTTAATCTTCGAAAGTGTCTATCTGAGATGAATATCCCTTTCTCCTTCTCTGGCCCTTCCAAATTTCGCATTACCTTCAAAGGTCGCTCTAGAATCTTCGATGAACCTGCTGACTTGGCCTCTTTTTTAGACAATCAGATGGAGCTACAGATGGAACTTCAAATGGAGGCTTCGCGTCTGCCTGGGGCTTCTGGCACTTGATGTGAATCTTTGTCTTCCTTGTTTTTTCTCTGTTTTTTTCCGGGTCTATTGAGTTTACCTTTTAGACCTGCGTGCTCCGTGGTTGATGGGGCGCATATGGCTTTCTTTTGTGACTGTTGTTGTTAGTCACCTTTTTCGATGATGTTTTTTTTTTCTTGTAGTCGGTGTGATCTTTTTTCCGTCTTCATGATGTTGTCATTTGACATGGTTTTCTTCCTCCTTATGGTTTGTGTTGTTAGTCTTCGTTCTCTCATTCCTCATTGTTATATTAGACATATCTCATATCTGTTTCCTTGTTCCGTTTTGTAGTAGTAGTCTGCTTCTGTATGATCTTTTTCCCGGTAACCATTTTTGCGTCTATCTATTTTTGGTTATGTTGCTATAATGTGTATTCATATTTCTTCTTTTCTCTATCCCCGTCCTTAGATTGTTTCTTTCTTTATCGTTTTTGGAGTAGTCTAATTTCTCACTTGATTTGTACTTGGATATTCCGTCGTGTGTGCTCATTCTTCTTGTATGTCTTTCGTCTTTTTGACTTCAATTTGTCTGGTTCTGTTTCGTATTATGATACAAGCGTTGGTCATAGGCTCATTATTATATATTTTCTATAGTTGCGTTTAGCTGCGCTCACCATGCTATAATTATTGTACCTTGCATTTATTTATATGCTTACTTGGTTATTGTTTTAATGCTTGGACTGCTTTACTGGTCTTACATGATCTTCTCTATGACGTCTCAGATATTGGATCACTTTTATATTTTACTATTAATTTGTCTAAATATCATATAGGACTTTCTTATCTTTTATTGTTCCTTCCTGTTCTCCCTAGTTACTTATAACGGGGTGTATATACCTTTTGCATGACAATTCATTGCTTACAAGTATCTTTAAATATGTATTGTATATTTAGGTTTACTATATATTTACATTGCTGTTTCATTGCTTGTTCCGCTTCTCAGCTATTTACTATTTCCTTGTATTGGTGCTAGGCTATTGCAAATCTGTGCACTTCTCTTATACTTTTTAATAAGCTATTCTATTTTTATTACACTTTTTAGTCTCTTCTTTACCCTCTTCTCTCTTACTATATTTCTGACATGTTTCTGCACTTTCGTGTCATTTATTATAACAAGTTCTCTATATTTAAAGACAATTGATTGTTTGCTTATCTTGCGTTTTTTCATATTTATCCTCGTTATGATATAGTTCCTTGTATTTATCTAGGGTAGTGCTTCCTTATTTGATGGATTGACCTCCTGTTTCAGTGCCTTGCTCTATTGTATTTCATCTCTTTTCTTTCTGCTACACCCTGTAGTCTTTTTACAATTATGTTTTTCTTCTATTTATTCTTTCCTGTTTTTTTTTTTATGCTGCCTGCCTCGTCTTCATTCTCTCTACTTTTCATCTACTTTTATGATGTTTTCTTGCTGTTTTCTTCTTTATGATTAGGTATAACTATAATTGTGACTTGCTATTGCATTTCTTTTACTAGATTTCTCTCTCTCTTCCATCTATTTCTCTTTTTTGATTACTTTATATGCTACTTGTGAATTAACTTGATATATGCGTATTCTCTTTATAGATTCATGGATGAATTGTTTTTGTACTACTCTACTGTTATTAGTTTATATTGCAGTTGTTCCTATCTCCTAATTACGTATACTCAGTTGTATACTGTTTTGGGGTTGTTCATATCAATTATAATCATTCCTCATGACGGTCCCCTTGCTCGCCTTCCCACGTTCCCCCTGGTATGAATTTGGTCTTTTTCAGACCTCCCCTGCTGTTTCTTTTCTCTCTTCTTTCTTCTCCTCTCTTGTCTTTTTTCTTCTTTCGGATTTCCCTCATGGACTCTCCCGCTGCGACGTTAATGTTTGAAGTCTGGATGCTTGTATTCGTGCTGCTTGTTTTCTGTTTGCCCTCTATGGATTATGTTATTTTTTTCAATTTCTGTCTATGCCGGGCTTGAATGTGTTGTCCCTTAATGTTAAGGGTTTAAATCATCCAGTGAAACGGTCAAAAATCTTAGATTATTGCAAATCTCTCTCCTCGGATCTAGTCCTTTTTCAGGAAACAAAGATTTCTACCAGAGAGGCGCTATTCCTAAAGAAAGACTGGGTTTCAGATGTTGTCTGTTCCGATGCTTGTGGCAAACGGAATGGAGTCATTACTTTAATTTCCAAAAATTCCGGTTTATCCATAGTCTCCTCTGAGCACGATACTGAGGGTCGGTGGCTATTAACTAAGTTGTCTGATGGTAATGCTGATCTTTACGTTATGAACATTTACGCCCCTAACAAGGATGATCCGTCCTTTTGGAAAACGGTTACCAAAAAATTAAATGACACACCTCATTCTGGGAATATTATGGTTGGTGGGGATTTTAATTTACCAATGGATCCCATTCTAGATAGGAATTCCGCTTTTCAATTTCGCCCTCCAAAATCCCATAAACAAATGCTTAACATGTGTTCCATAACTCATCTTCAGGATGTGTGGCGTCTTCACAACCCCACTGGTAGTGATTTTTCCTTCTTTTCTTCACCTCATTCTACCTTTTCTCGTATTGATTATTTATTGGTTCACTCCTCTCTTGTTTCGTCTTCCTCCTCTCCGCTTATTCATCCTATTCTGATTTCTGATCATGCCGCGGTTACTTTTACATTGTTGTCCTTTGCCCTTAAATCAAGAGCTCGCTCCTGGAGATTGAATACAGAAATTTTGCATGATACTGCCCAGATTGATGAGTTCTCTAGTGCAATCGAAACCTTTTTCCTTGAGAATGAAGGCTCAGTTTCTTCCCCAATTGTCCTTTGGGATTCGTTTAAATGTACTTTCCGTGGCCAGGTCATTAAATGTATGTCAAGGAGGAATGCTGCTCTTAAAAAAGAACTTACAGATCTCGCAACTGAAATAAAAAAGCTGGAATCTACCTTTCGACAGTCTAAGGATAAATCTTGCTTACAGTCCATCAAGCAATTAAAATACACATATAACACTATAGTTACCAAAAGAGCCCATATTGGAGTTCAGGCTCAGAAATCTAAAAGGCTGTTGTTCAAAAATCGGGCTGGGAAAATTCTCGCGGCTACATTAAAATTTCAGGATTCTTCCTTCAAGTCTTCTCAAATCTCTTCTATTAACGATCACCTTGGTTCTAAAAAATTTCAGACTGAGGAAATTCTTGAAGTCTTTCGTGATTTCTACAATAATTTATATACCCCTTCTAATCAGGCCTCTTTTGAGCAGTGTCAGGACTTCTTGAAATCTGTCCCGGTGCAGGCGGTATCCGGGGAAGATAGCAATTTTTTAAGTGGTCCGATTACTCCTGAAGAAATCATTGCCGCAATTAAAGCCACTCGTTCTGGCAAAGCTCCAGGGCCTGATGGTTACCCTATTCTGTTTTATAAGACTTTTCTTCCTGTGATTGTTCCCAAGCTTCAATTGGTCTTTGACGCTTTCATTAAGGATGGGTCTGTGTCTGGCACGGCGGCTGATGCTACCATTGTAGTAATTCCAAAAGAGGGAAAGGATCATTCAGATCCAAAAAACTTCCGTCCTATTTCCCTTCTTAACATGGAGGCTAAAATTTTTGCTAAAATCTTAGCCAAGAGATTAGAATCCTTCATTCCTAAACTGGTACATCCCTCTCAAACGGGTTTTGTAAAGGGCCGTCTTGCGCGTGATAATATACGTACCTTTTGCCATATTCTCGGATCAGCTAAACGTTCTCATCTCCCAGCCGCGGCCCTAGCTCTTGATGCGGAAAAAGCCTTTGACAAGGTTTCTTGGCCTTTTCTTCGTGCTGTCTTGTGTGCACATAATCTTGGGGACTCCTTTATTAATATGGTCATGGCTCTTTACTCTCAACCTAGAGCTAACATAAGAGTCAACGGTGCTACGTCGTCCTTTTTTAATCTTCGCCAAGGCACTCGACAAGGGTGTCCTTTATCTCCACTTTTGTTTTTATTGTCCATTGACCCTCTCCTCAGATTGATTGAGTTACACCCAGACATCAAAGGTTTTTCTTTTGGTCCTCATTGTATTAAAACTGCTGCGTATGCGGATGATGTCCTCATTTTTTCAGATGATATTGCCTTGGCTATTCCTGCTATCTCGGATACGATTTCCCTTTTTTCGAAGGTCTCAGGATACACCTTAAATAGGGATAAGACTGAGATGTTCCCCTTAAAAGCCTACTGTTTTTCTACGCATATGGGTTCTGCTGGTTTTAAATATCAGTCTAAACAATTAAAATACTTGGGTATCTATTTTTGCTCCACCTTATATGCTACAATTACTTATAATGAATCCCAGACTATTCTTAAAGTACGTCGTCTTTTGGACACTTGGTCCCCGAAACACATCTCCTGGTGGGGTCGCCTTCAGACCCTTAAAATGATGATTACACCTATTGTTAACTTTGTGTCCTCTATGCTCCCGGTGAAGCTATCGGATTCCTTCTTTCATGAAATTGATGTTCTAACCTCTAAATTTTTATGGAATGATAAACGGGCTAGAATTTCCTATAAATTCTTGCGGAAGCCTTATGACATGGGAGGTTGCAACCTTCCTGATTGGGAGAAGTACCAAACTGCCTTTTTGGCGTCTCAAGGTGCTCTGTGGGTCTCTTCTCCCCCTATTCATATTCCTTCCTGGTTGTTAATAGAACAGGAGTTGGCTTCTCCATTACCGACTGCTTCCTTTTGCACTGCGTCTACCTTGTCCATCCCTTTTTCCCGCTCTATTATTCTGGATACTCTTGCTGCGATTCGGAAGATAGACAAGAAAGTGGCGATTCCACTTCACAAATCTAGATGGTCGTCTATTTGGCGGAATTCTAAAATTAAAATTATTATTGATCCCTCTCTGTTATCTTATTGGGCTGCTAAGGGGGTCTCGCTTGTTAAACATCTTTATGGCTCTAACAATGAGCCACTACCGTTTTCCTCCTTAGCTCAACAATATTCTTTAACTAATTTAGATTTTTATACCTTTCTTAAAATCAAAGTAGTGCTGGCTAAGGCGCGTCTTCATCCTACTTCTCCTACGGTTACTCTCTTTCACATCTGGACAAAATCTGGTCATGTAGCCTCTAAAATCTATAAATTTTTATCAACTGTTTCACTGCCTACGCAGACAGTTGCTCAAACAAAATGGTTGCACCATTTTGAGCATGGTCTTACTGACCATATTTCTTCAGACACTTGGCAGTTGATTGGTAAATTTTCTCTTCGCAATAAAATCGCCCCATCGTTAATGCAATCTAAATTTTTCTCTGTCAACCTTCTTCATTGGACTCCTGTTCGCTTACATTCGCTCAATCTCAAAGATGATAACCTGTGTTGGAGCTGCGGTTTATTGGCAGGTGACTTTCCGCATATGTTTTTTGAGTGCTCCCTCCTTCAACCCTTTTGGGACCTCATTCACAGACACCTAATGCTCATTTTTAATATTAAGTTCCCACTTTCTTTCCCATTAATTTTATTAGGTCCATTAGCTGCTCCAACCCCTCTACCCTTGGATCCATTGGAATTACAGCTGTTGGATCTCCTATTGACTATTGCAGTGAAAGTAATACTTATGGAATGGAAATCCTTTTCCTCTGTTTCTTATCATACTTGGTGGGCTTGGGTTTCCTTTTTACGAAGTGCTCATACCTCGGTTGATCATGCTCACCTGGCTCCATCTATTGCGAGTGGGGTTTGGACTGCTCTGGATAACTATATGGAGTTGTCGTCCAAGGGGTTGGTTGACCAATATCCCTTCGATTTGTCTGGATGAATGACGTCTTGTTTGTCGTGTTTGTCGGGTTTGTTCGTTGGAAATCCTTCTCTCTTTCTTTCTCCTCCTCCTTATCTGTCTTCTATCTCTTTTTCCACTCTTTCCCTTTTCTGTTTCATTCTTTCTTCCTTCTTCTTTCCTGTCCTCTCTTCCCCTGATTATACCAGCTGATAGTGATACTTTTGGTGGTAGACTCTGCCTAAGATATTAACTTATATTATTAATTCATTTTTCTGTTTTTGACAGACTGCTTCTATATTTCGATATATTTGCTATGACTCATTTTTGATTGTCAGCTTCTGATTGCTACTCATCTGTTATCAATTGTATCACTTTTACTTATAATCTGTATCTTCATTTGCTTCTTTATAACAATAAAATTCTTTTGAAATGAAAAAAAAATAAAAAATAAATAAATAAACAAGAGGACCTTCAAATAACATATTTTTGAGGTCTGCAAAAGGATGGTCACAAGACCAACACTTAGAAGGTATTGTGGGATCCAATTTATGAAGTCTAACTGGGGTAATACATAATCTATTGTAAAAAAAAAAGTAGAGTTTGAGTTGTATTTGCCGCTCTAGAAGACTTTCTTACTTTAGACCAAATCTTATTCCAATGGGAGATGGGAAAGGTAGATAGAAAGTCAATCACCCAACAAAGCTCAATGTCAGTCTTATCTCTATCCTCCGGAATTGAAGTTATATGTTTATATATTTGGGAAGCAGATGGTAATGTGTCCATTAATTTACAAGGAGAAGATGAGAAATGTCATTGCATTTGTTGGGAGGAGAGATTATGATAAGCTTTTTGTATTGTTATGGTAAGTAAATTATATTTGTTTTCATAAGAGGCTGGAAGTGAAAAAGAACATGAGCTGCAGAAAATGGAAGACTAGAGCCATCCTGACATAATTGAGATACCCGTATCAGTCCCCTAGAATGCCACTTCTTCCAAAATAAAACTCTATTGTTAATTTTAATTAAAACATTATACCAGATAGAGGAAGTTAAGAGTTATCGAATTTTTAACCGAATCTGGGAACAATAAACCAAGATATTTAATATGGGATGAATTCCAATGAAAAGAAGACATACTGAAGTCGTCATGGAAACAAAGCTTATTTAAAGGGAAATTTCACATTTATCTGTGTTACATTTATATCCTGAAACTTTTGCAAAATTGTCTACTTTTATTAAGAAAGCAGGTAAAGAAGTTTGAGGATGGGACATGAATAAAAGAATATCAGCAGCATAGGCTGAAATTTTAAGATGGGAATTACTATATGAGGAACCAGTACTATGGGGATTAGAGCGAATATTTATTAGAAAGGGTTCCAGAGCTTGAATAAACAATAAAGTGGAGAGAGGCAATCTTGTCGTACACCTCTATTGAGAGGAAAATATGAAGATAAGAGGCCATTAGCTAGAATAGAGGATTTAGGAAACAAATAAAGTAAAGATACATATTAAATAAACTTAGTACCGATACCAAACCAGGAGAGGGTAGCAAAGCTAAAAGACCAATTAACCCTATCAAATGCTTTTTCTGCGTCTAATGCAATCGCTGCTAGGGAGGATTTATAGGATTTGGATTTACTAAGAACATTAAAAAATAAACGTATATTATCTGAAAGAAGTCTACCTTTCATAAAGCCACATTGTTCCTTCCCAATTAAAAGTGGTAAAAACATGTCTAGGCATACAGCTAAAAAATTTGCTTAAAATCTTATAATCTAAATTAATCAATGAGATTGGTCAGTAAGTTTTTCAAAATTGATGATCTTTCCCTCTTTTGGAAGAAGGCAGATCAGAGCTTCTTGAAAGGATCCACTAGAAGAATTAGATGAAAAAGAAAGAGTTGATGTAATTTAGTTAAAAGAAAAGAGAAGTGTGAGTAAAATTCAACAGTAAAACCATCAGGGCCTGGAGCTTTACCATGCTTAATGGAACGGATAGCAGTCGAAATATGAATGTCCTTTTCTAATAAGGAAAAATCTAAATCCGGGTGCGAAGGAGGGGAAATGGAGGATAAATAACTAGAAATATCATGTGTTTCTGGTAGAACTTCTGGAGAATAAAGAGTTTGATAGCATTTTGTAAATTCTTGAAGAATGTCTTCATTTTAAAAAGAGTTTGATTTGAAGAGGATAAGATAGAGTCAATAACAGTACGTTCTTTCTTGATTTTCAGATAATTTGCACGAAGTGTCCCCAATTTATTTTGACCACCATAATATTTCGCACTAGCCTTGAGTAGGAAAGAATTAGCGTTATCAGTAGATATTCGATTAAATTTAAATTTGGCTTGAAGTAAATCTTTCAAGGTAGTCGCAGAATCTGATTTATAGTAGGCATGATCTAGTGTCTTAATCTTTAAAGTGAGGTATTTTAATTTATTAGAAGCCAATTTCTGTTTTTGAGAAACCAAATTAATAATAAAGTCTCTAAAGGCGGCTTTAAAGGTATCCCAAACAATTTGAGGTGAGATCGCGGGAGGTTAATTTTCTTTAAAAAAGGTATGAGCAAAATGATCAAAGGAGTGTGTGAAATGTGAATCTGATAGGAAGGTGTTCAGTTCAGTTCAACGGCTTTATTTCGATTGTTACATCATAAAAGCAACACATGAAAAATACAACATGGATCCATTTAGAAGAGATTTACATTCATTAAAAGTTTTTATCCCAAAAAAAAAAAAATTAAAAGCATTGTAACAAATACGAATTTAAAATGGCCAGATTCCATAGCATAAAACAGGATCCCAACAAGCTTTAAAAGAAATAACCATTTATCAATCGGTCGTAGAATTAAAAGTTGATCAATTAAACAGTAATTAATAGCCGTTTTGTTCTGATGGACCATGCCCATGACAAACATTTTGCAAGGTCAAAGACATACATGGGCCGAGTATCTGATATTAAAATTCGGAATGCCACGGAAGAGTGCCTAGTACCCATGGCCCTATATACAGGTTTGAGCCACAGTTTCCTTGGGCGTACATAGGCCGGGCAGACAAACAAAAAGTGTTCTACTGACTCCGTGATGGTGCCACAGAAGGGACAGAATGCAATTGACTGATACGGTGGCTTCCAATGGGCTGTTAGGGCACGTACAGGAAGAGACCCCGCTCTGAATCTGAAATACACAGAAGGGTGTTGTTAAATCTCCATCGTTAAATCTCCATCATCGGGTTCCCTGAAGAGGAGGAAGGAATTCAAAATCTAAAGTGACTGGAGCATGGTCGGAGATCAAAATAGATCCTATATCAGAACTGATAACTCTCTCAACGAGTTTATTAGATATAAAGATATAATCCAACCTAGATTGAGAAAAGTGGGCAGGAGAAAAGAAAGTATATTCTTGGAGATTGGGATTACACAATCTCCAAGCATCTACCAGAGATCTGTGAGAAAGGGTCGATGTGAATTGAGAATGCATGTGAGAGGGTATACATTTGGTTTTAGAGTGTCTGTCAAGGATGGGTTCAAAAATCATATTGCAATCACCACCCATGAACAAATAGTCATCAGAGTATGTCATTAACTTAGAAAAAACTCCTGGCCAAGAAGATTTGTCAGGTGCGGTAGGTGCATACAGATTAACAGTAGTTATTGGAATCTTATCAATCAATAAAGAGACAGAAACCCATCTGCCATCACAATCTACATATTGAGTAAGCATTTGTATATGAAGATGTTTGTGACATTAGATTGCTACCCCATTACGTTTTCCTGATCCCAAAGAGGCAAAGAACTCACCCACCCATTGACGCTTTAACTTAGCAATTTTTTTATCGACAATCGGAATTTCTTGTAACAAAACAATATCTCCTTTTAAAGAGGAAAGATGAGACAGAACCCTCTGATGCTTTATAAGAAAACCTAAACCTTTAACATTCCATGAAATAACTCTAATAACTCTTAGTCATATATTACATAACGTTAACTTAAGAACATTACTGAATAAGAAAACAGTGGAAACTGGTGCAGAATCAAAATAATAAGAAAAACAAATTATGAGATGATTTTGAAACATTAGTAATATAATGAAAATTGCAAATTGGAAAAAGAGAAAGAAAGGATCAAGGATAGAAAAGGGAGTAGAAAAAGAATATGAACATTTAATAGTAGAAAGAAGATCAAGTAAAAGATATGTTAAAGGAATAGGCGATAAAGATCATTGTAAAGGGAAAGAAAGAAAAAGAAAAAGAGAAAGAAAAAATATAAAAAAGATCATAGAAACATAAAGATACCAAAACCATATAAGTGATACAAAAAATGACATACCAAGAACACACAAAAGAATTCTGGGTAACCCAATAAACCCTTGTAGGCTTGGGCAGTGAATAATACAACGTAAGAGGTGACTACAAGGGATTTTGTTTGTCTATTACTTAGATTGATTCGTTTGCAAACAATGTTTCGAGTTGGTTGTTAACAATCCAACCCAAGTGTATCCATAGGATAACAGTGCAAATTGTTGGTATTGGTTACAATAAATGAAAAAAGAGAAAAAGAGAAACAGCATTCGGTAAATTCAATTTATATGGAAAAGTATTGTATTTTGTAAATCAGAGGGTAATGAATTTAAGGGGATATACAGTACAAATCAATGTGAGCAAAAAGGTCACGAACAGATGTGTGTACAAATCAGCAAATCAGTTCACAGAAAACATCAACTCCATTATTTCACAATAGGTAACCAAGTCCAATCCTGTACAAAGGTAATTTTTAAAGAAATCAATTGCTTTGGAGGTGATGATAAGGTCGACGTTTCGGTCTTTGTTGCAGATGTCTATAAGACCATCATCAGGACTAAAGTGTTTTGCAGAAAGAGCCCCCTATGTAAAAACAATAGGACAATGTCACATTATGTGCCAAATGAATCCAATGACATCATAAACACATATTTACAAACAGAACAGACACCGTGTGCTAGAACGTAAAAGGATGTTTCTAAAATATTTACATTTGTGAATTAAGACCATAACTTTCGCTATACAGTCATTGATTCATAGGTCAACTAATTAGCATTGGTTTAGCCAACAAGCCTCTAGTTGGTCGGTCTTCGAATAGAGCATGAACACCACCCTCTCTCTCTGTATCATTCATAGAGTGGAAGTCGACTTACTTGGCCAGAATGAGAAGGGTATTTGAGGCAATTTATTGCAGAGTAGATATACAACACCGCAGAGATCGGTCGGGAAAAATATGAAATGTCTGAACAACTTATAATTAGTTGGTCTCACTGGATCAGATCTCTAGTGCGAGAATATTCATACCTGTTTGAATTCTTGTGATCAAATATGTATTTTGAATCTGCTTGACCGTCCAGCATGTAATGAAGGAGGGTTCCTGATGTCACAATCCGACTGTGTCCCTACGAATAAACAAGGATCAATTTGTTTACCCCAAATGAATCTAGATCTGCGAGTTTAAATGAAGACCATCGTCTTCTAGATCAAACTTATATCACAGTGTGGTTGCTGCTCTAGTAAGTTATGTGATGCAGCAGTAAGCGGCGAAAACATTTGTCGCTGAATTAGAGGCTTGGGAACGGGTTGGTTAAATAGCGTGAAGCGTGTAAGCGATTGGAAATGCAGTCAATCTGTTGTATTATGCTGATAAGATAAGTCAAGAAGAAAGAGGTATAGTAGCTCCCCCCCACTAGAGATCTATCAAACGGATTTCTTTGTAGGACACTTTATTTGAATTATGTGCTACCAAGGACTTTAACAAATATTTCAAAAGGCAAGAACTGTAAACAGAGCCATGGTGACTCCAACTGTTTGGTGATGCACCTAGCTTTAACGCATAGGTGCAAACCCTCTTTCTAATAAAGAGAGGTAAACAAAAGCATACTAATACAAGTAGAACTTCGTCCAAGTGATGAACCTCACACGCCTTGACTTACATTAAGGTTGTGTAGAGGCGGCACATCTACGGTAAATCTAGCTGTAGTCTGCTTCCAGCGGGATGCAGAACTTGACGGCCGCTTGATTTTTAAAGTCCATGAACCGTAAGTTAATACCGGTCGAGTCAGAGCACGGCTGCTGAGGGAGTCAATGTTTGACAAATGGGAAAATCGCGATTGCGTCGGCCATGTTTGTATGTCTCGTTTCACACTATAATTATACATATCACAGTAGTAATGCTCATGATAGAGACCTTGTTGATCTTTTTATATACACATTTATATCATTACAATCACAATGAAATAGTGAAAGAGTACTAAATGGCAGCAATATTTCAACAACGTTTGTTCGAAAATAATTTTTTATATGTACAACAGCGTAGCAGCAAAGGCACATGCGACATATTTAACGGACAATCATCATTCAATTGTGCAATTGATTTCGCACGCACTGTTTATTCAAAAAAGAGTATTTATGTACATACAACAGCGTAGCAGCAAAGGCACATGCGACATATTTAGCGGCCAATCATTCAGTTGTGCAATTGATATCGCACGCAAATATTTAGCGGCAATCATCATTCAGTTGTGCCATTGATTTCACATATTTCTGGGGGAGCAAATGTTGCTTATGAACGGACAAAAGTAGAAAGTTGGGGGGAGAAGGAGGATAAACTAAACTAGGTTGGCCTCCTAATCAACGTAGCAGAAAAAGTGAGAATCCAAAGTATCGGATTCAGAGACCTAGTTTGTATGTTGGTCACTGAACAAATTCTCTCAGTACTGACCAAAAAAGAAAGAAACATTTCTTTCTTAGTGTCCCCTCACTCACCGGGGTTTCCCCACGGTGACATGCTTCATCATTGGGGCCATCCCAGTTCTCTACGAAAAGGGGCGTGCTGCGACTAGCGAACTACGCAGGAGCACTTTTATCGTGAAAGACTATGTGTGGTGTAAAAGTGAGATAGTGACAGAGTGGGTGTATGTGATTATTAAAAAATACCGTGCTAGTGGGCCTCAACAATTTTATTTAGCTCCTAGATTGGTATATTAAAAGGGGGTTAGACACTGCAATTTAACCTTTAATTAGGGCTAAATCAGTGTGTGGTCAACATGTTTCAAGCTCCCCAGGCTTTTCGTCAGGACCATACAGGGACCAGCCCTGTATTTACCACTCCTATGTATCCCTGATGTGGTATACAAAAAACTATAAAAATTATTAAACGCTGTTATCTGTAAAACATGCGTATTATACATACGATTTGTACTTTTGCGTTGTGCCTGTAAAAAGAACACATGATTAGTGACAGGGTTACCCCTCCATGACGGAAGGGTATCACACATTTAATTCACGACTTGTTTTCGGGTAATGATTGTCCCGTTTGCACCATACTGGTGCGTGCAAGCTTTCCAGTCCAGTGCATGCATGAATAAATCGATGGTTGTGAATTCACACATATAAACAACATATGACTTATTGTGACTATAGACATGACACACACAACATAAAGGTACTGATGGCAAAAAAAGGATATTTACATATAGCGGTGCTTAATAGCACTTCATGGTCTTAGGTGCGGGGCAGGATCACCTCATGGAAACATTGCTGTTGATTTCAAGATAGAAAATAGCGTGTTTCAATTCAGGTTTGTTCGTTGTTTTTAAAGCTCGAAAGAATGTCTCGAGAGACAAACTTTTCCCCATCTGTTCGGGCATTGCACTTACTTCCTTAATGGCGACACCGCACTGTGTTACCTACTCGTTCCCCTCCGGACCGCATCTTGGGGCTGGTTCTGCGAGGACTGTTTCTTAAGGAGACCGCATTTCCGGGTCTATTGTTTAGGAACTAGACCGTCAATCGATAGCGGCCATCTTGGGCGTATGCCGAGTCAGTGGACAATAAAGAGGTTGAAAAAAAGGTTCGCTGTGGCTATCGAACGTTGTACTACGAGAGTCCCAATCAACACTTCATGTTTTATTTATGTTTTATATTTGAACATGGAAGATAGTTTGCTCGGTTTCTATTTTGGTACAATTTTAATTTTTAGAAAGCACCAAACTTCTTGAATGATCCTTTGTATTAGAAACGCATATTGCAGCCATGTTCTCTTTCAGTTTCAGATGTTGCACAAAATATAAAGACGAGGTTGTATTTGGCATAGACTCATCAATGAATACATATTAAACAACTCTCCATTTTTTGAGGCTATTCTTAGGCAGATATAGACTGATTATGGGTCATTTTTGGTGTGATGTTGAGTCATGAGGCACTTAATGGGACCTAGCCAGTTTGTCTTAGTTCTAATCGGTTACAGTTAATCACCAAAAGCACCCCAAGGAATGTCATCATTCAATCCAAGGGTGTCCGTATGTAATTTGAAAACCCATCTTTGTTCTCGCTCGTGTAATATCTTCTCAAGATTTTCTCTGTTTTTTACACTTTCCAACACTACCCATGTCAGATCATTTGGTGTGTGGTTCTGCTCGATAAAGTGACTTGTCATCCTGGTGGTGGCTCGTTTGCAGCGGATGGTACTCCTATGTTCTACGATGCACGTGCTCACCTTCCTGGTTGTCATGCCTACATAGTGTAAATTGCAGGTACATGTAATCAAGTAGACCACTCCACTGGTATTACAGTTGGAAAAATTTCGTAATTCCCATTTCGTGTTGTTGTTAAAAATTACCGATTTTGTTACTGACGTCAAATGACAGACACTGCAATTATTGCAGGGATAATGCCCGCGATCTCGCAGTGGAAATGGCAGGGGCAGGTCGAGTGTGTACCAGGTAGTCTTTCAAATTTTTTCCCCGGCGGTGACTGAACATGGGGGTTGGTATATTTAATCCACCACTATTGATCATTGGCCAATGTTTCTTGACTATCTTAGACACCTTGTCTGGTACTTGGTTGAAAGTCGTGATGCAGATTGGTCTTTTATTTTCGCTTTGTGCCTCCTCCCTTGGTTCCAATAAGGCATCTCTGTCATTGTTACTTGCACGTTTCTTCGCATTCTTTACCAGTTTCTTTGGATATTTCCTTGATTGCAGTTTCTTGCTTAGATCTTCCGCCTGTATAAGGTAATCTTGTTTGTTGCTGCAATTTCTCCGCAGTCTTAAAAATTGACCAAAGGGAAGATTTTGTCTCAGGTGTCGCGGATGGAAACTGTCATAGGCTAGTAGGCAATTTCGAGCTGTTTCCTTGATATGAGTAGTTGTAGTCAAAGCCCCCGAATCCGCCCAAATGTTCAAATCTAAGAACACCAGATGCGATCTGCTCATGGAACTGGTGAACTTTAAGAATCTGTCTTAATCTGTCAGTAACAAAATCGGTCATTTTTAACAACGACACGAAATGGGAAGTACGACATTTTTCCAACTGTAATACCAGTGGAGTGGTCTACTTGATTACATGTACCTGCAATTTACACTATGTAGGCATGACAACCAGGAAGGTGAGCACGCGCATCGTAGAACATAGGAGTACCATCCGCTGCAAACGAGCCACCACCAGGATGACAAGTCACTTTATCGAGCAGAACCACACACCAAATGATCTGACATGGGTAGTGTTGGAAAGTGTAAAAAACAGAGAAAATCTTGAGAAGATATTACACGAGCGAGAACAAAGATGGGTTTTCAAATTACATGCGGACACCCTTGGATTGAATGATGACATTCCTTGGGCTGCTTTTGGTGATTAACTGTAACCAATTAGAACTAATACAAACTGGCTAGGTCCCATTAAGTGCCTCATGACTCAACATCACACCAAAAATGACCCATAATCAGTCTATATCTGCCTAAGAATAGCCTCAAAAAATGGAGAGTTGTTTAATATGTATTCATTGATGAGTCTATGCCAAATACAACCTCGTCTTTATATTTTGTGCAACATCTGAAACTGAAAGAGAACATGGCTGCAATATGCGTTTCTAATACAAAGGATCATTCAAGAAGTTTGGTGCTTTCTAAAAATTAAAATTGTACCAAAATAGAAACCGAGCAAACAGTATCTTTCATGTTCAAATATAAAACTTAAATAAAACATGAAGTGTTGATTGGGACTCTCGTAGTACAATGTTCGATAGCCACAGCGAACCTTTTTTTCAACCTCTTTATTGTCCACTGACTCGCCATACGCCCAAGATGGCCGCTATCGATTGACGGTCTAGTTCCTAAACAATAGACCCGGAAATGCGATCTCCTTAAGAAACAGTCCTCGCAGAACCAGCCCCAAGATGCGGTCCGGAGGGGAACGAGTAGGTAACACAGTGCGGTGTCGCCATTAAGGAAGTAAGTGCAATGCCCGAACAGATGGGGAAAAGTTCGTCTCTCGAGACATTTTTTCGAGCTTTAAAAACAACGAACGAACCTGAATTGAAACACGCTATTTTCTATCTTGAAATCAACAGCAATGTTTCCAAGAGGTGATCCTGCCCCCCACCTAAGACCATGAAGTGCTATTAAGCACCGCTATATGTAAATATCCTTTTTTTGCCATCAGTACCTTTATGTTGTGTGTGTCATGTCTATAGTCACAATAAGTCCTATGTTGTTTATATGTGTGAATTCACAACCACCAATTTATTCATGCATGCACTGTACTGGAAAGCTTGCACGCACCAGTATGGTGCAAACGGGACACTCATTACCCGAAAACAAGTCGTGAATTAAATGTGTGATACCCTTCCGTCATGGAGGGGTAACCCTGTCACTAATCATGTGTTCTTTTTACAGGCACAACGCAAAAGTACACATCTTATGTATAATACGCATGTTTTATAGTTAACAGCGTTTAATAATTTTTATAGTTTTTTGTATACCACATCAGGGATACATCGGAGTGGTAAATACAGGGCTGGTCCCTGTATGGTCCTGACGAAAAGCCTGGGGAGCTTGAAACATGTTGACCACACACTGATTTAGCCCTAATTAAAGGTTAAATTGCATTGTCTAACCCCCTTTTAATATACCAATCTAGGAGCTAAATAAAATTGTTGAGGCCCACTAGCACGGTATTTTTAATAATCACATACACCCACTCTGTCACTATCTCACTTTTACACCACACATAGTCTTTCACGATAAAAGTGCTCCTGCGTAGTTCGCTAGTCGCAGCACGCCCCTTTTCGTAGAGAACTGGGATGGCCCCAATGATGAAGCATGTCACCGTGGGGAAACCCCTGTGAGTGAGGGGACACTAAGAAAGAAATTTTCTTTCTTTTTTGGTCAGTACTGAGAGAATTTGTTCAGTGACCAACATACAAACTAGGTCTCTGAATCCGATACTTTGGATTCTCACTTTTTCTGCTTATGAACGGACAACCAAGCGCTGTCCAACAAACTATAAGGCATATATTTTGAGGGTGTGTCTCATTACAGCTAATAAGTATAGTACTCATGTCCGAAGTCCCAGACGCTATCTGGTACCATAGACAAACCAGAATAAGCAATGGATATATTAATCAATGGAAACTTCAATGAGTCAGAATCAGTAATTAGAACTGGTATTGACCTATGCTTTAGGTTAGACAAGCTAGCGTTTGCCATTCTGTTGAGGAATTAAGTCAATTTCTGACAGAATCCGCAAAGCAGATCCAACGTTGTTCCTTCATAGTCAGAATACGGTCAACATTTGGTTGTCTAATTGAAGCTTTGACAATCTCTACAACCCACCAGAGTATCTCTTTCTCAGTGTGTTTTTTCAGTTAGAAATGATCAACCAATGGGGCATTTTCAGTACGACGACGAATTCTAGACTGGTGTTGGAGAATACGTTTCTTTACGATCTGGGTTGTTTTACCAAAATATCTGAGCCCGCAAGGGCATTGAATGCAATACACCACATTGGGCGTGTTGCAATTCGAAAACACTTTCAGGGGGATCGTCTTGCCTCTGAGTTGAAAACTTTTAAGGTTACTGGTGGTCTGACATGCTAGACAATGATTACACTTATAGTGTCCCGTAACTGGACTCAATTGGCGCATGTTATCAACCAAATTGGTATCCTTCTCTCGGTAAGCGTGGACCAGACGGTCTCTCAAGTTATCACCTCTTTTAAAAGCAAACATGGGTTTCTCAGTTAATTCCGGTTAGTTAGATAATAGTGACCAATGCTTAATTACCAGTTTTTTAACCGCATTGGTCGCTGTGCCAAAAGTCGTGACACACACCAGTTTGGATAAAGGTGTTTTGGTTTTAACCTGCAACAACGACTCTCGTTCGTTGTACCACGCACGTTTGAGAGAACTTTTGAGGAGTCTGTTGGGATAGCCACGAGCATGTAGTTTGATTTTTAGCTGCTGGGCTTCAGAGAAATAGTCAACCCTTCTCGAACAGTTCCTCCGTAAACTGAGGAGCTGCCCGAAGGGGAGACCATCCTTTAGGGCCTGTGGATGGTGACTGTTGAATTTAAGAAGAGTTTTTATCGCAGTTGGTTTTGTAAACAATGTGGTGTAAAGTGTGTTGTTTTCACTTACTTTGATAGAGATGTCTAAAAAAATCCATGCTGTTTGGATTGTGTACAAGAGTAAATTGAAGATTCTGATTTTTGGCATTAATCCATTGATGGAATTCCAAGAGGGCCTCACAGGTTCCCCGCCAAAAAATGAAAATATCATCAATGTATCGCAGCCAGCATCTCAAGCTGGCTGCTTACGGATTGTTGGGATTGTAGATGAATTTTTCTTCGAAATCGGACACATAGATATTTGCTATGTCGGGCGCAAAAACTGAGCCCATTGCTACCCCTTTCTGTTGTTGAAAGAATGTTCTCTCACAAATGAAAAAATTCTCGGAATTCGAATACATTCCAAGATAAAACTTGTTGGAACAGCATGGGGTCTCGGTCTATTCTCAAGATTATTCAAAATCAATAAGAGATCAGTTTGAGGAATGTTCGTGTATAAGCTCTCGATGTCCATGGACACCAAGAGTTCACTAGTGCTGTCAAAGTGCAAGTTTTCAACTACATTGATTACTGCTGTAGTGTCCCTGATATAATGCTCCACCTCTGTGGCAAAAGGGCGAATAAAGAAATCTGCATACTGTGCTAGGGGTTTAAGGATCGAGTTGCACCCCGACACTATAGGTCGACCCGGTGGACATGTAAGGCTTTTGTGCACTTTCGGCAGTATGTAAATAGCAGGAACTGTTGGTGATTTATTGATGAGGAATGAGGCTTCTTTTTCGCTGAGCCAGCTGCCATCATGACCTGTTTTACTCTTCTCTAGGATCTTTTTCTCTGATCTAGAGGTGGGATTGCCTGGCAGTTTACAGTAGTGTGTTTCAACTGTAAGTTGTTTCTGAAGTTCGGTGTTGTATGCCGTCTCGTCCCAGAGGACAATTCCACTGCCTTTGTCGGCTGGTTTGATTACAGTTTTTGGAAATGTTTGTAAACAAATTAGGGCAAGTTGGTGCTCCTTTGAGAGATTATAGTTGATGTGTATTGGTTTCCTGAAAAGATTTTCAATCTCTGTAATGAAAGCGTTTTCAAATGTGATAACTTCTTTGGCAACCATGCCATTAGATGGGAAAAAAAGTTGAACTGTGATGTAGACCTGTTGTATCATGTCCTGATGGTAAAGACTTATTAGCAAAAAAAAATTTAAGTCTGACAATCTTAAAAGATTTGTATAATTCCAATTGAGTGGAAAACAATTCGGTTTTGTTGGTAGGTACCAATGAAAGCCCTTCAGAGAGTACTGAGATTTCAGTCTCAATAAGTTGGTGTTTTGATGGATTATAGATAGGGATAGTTGTATTGTCATCTACCATTCGTAATACTGATTTCTTGTGCTGCGGAAGCCGGTTGTGTAACGATTCCACGGCCATCCTCCCCTCAATGATCTTTGCCTCAGTGGTTGGCCTGGGCCCCTTCCGTCCTGGCCTAAAAAAGCCTGTTTAGATGTAGAGGGTTGTTGTTCCTGCCCTTGTCTGGACTGGTGATCAAATCCTCTCTCACTATCAGTGTCTGAATCAGTGGCAGAGAAGGTTGCCCGTTTCTCTGGACCACGATGGGGACACTGATGTGCACCCTGGGAATGATAGAAATCCTTTGCTAGATAGAGATATGTTCTCTCTTTACTGTATCATTTGATATCTAGATGTAATGTGTTGTTTTTTTTGTGAGAATTAAAATCTTCAAAGTCTTTAATTGTGAGCGCTATTTTATCAAGTAGTGCTTTGGCATTCACAATATTCGTGTCGGAGCTGATTTTATTTTCCAGTTTCTCTATTTCCTTTGTTAAGGATTTTATATGTCTGAGTGCAGTCTCAATACTAAGCACCATCCAAGTGCTAGAGCACTTGTTGGAGGCAAAGCTGAAGTGTAACTTGAAATCCTCGTCCTCAATAAAAATTATTGGTATATTTTTAATTTGAAGACCGGTAGGAATGATATTTGCATTCAGACAATCTGTAAGGAATTTAGCATGGAGTTCTGTACGGACCAATTTTTTTACGTAGTCTCTCAAGTTGGTTGAGATCAGACTCACAAGGGAGATGTGTGGTCGATCCTCGACCTCCTAACAGGGATGGACCAGATGCAATTTTCAAGACGTATTCGTCCCTGTATGAAAAAGTCTGTGTACGCCAAGATCAAATAAATACAATAGAGGAGACAAACAATATCTCACACACAACAAACGTGCGTCTGCGCGATAAGACGCAAAAGAATTCTGGGTAACCCAATAAACCCTTGTAGGCTTGGGCAGTGAATAATACAACGTAAGAGGTGACTACAAGGGATTTTCTTTGTCTATTACTTAGATTGATTCGTTTGCAAACAATCTTTGAGTTGGTTGTTAACAATCCAACCCAAGTGTATCCAGAGGATAACAGTGCAAATTGTTGGTATTGATTACAATAAATGAAAAAAGAGAAACAGCACACAGTAAAGTCAATTTATATGGAAAAGTATTGTATTTTGTAAATCAGAGGGTAATGAATTTAAGGGGATATACAGTACAAATCAATGTGAGCAAAAAGGTCACGAACAGATGTGTGTACAAATCAGCAAATCAGTTCACAACCGAAAACATTAACTCCATTATTTCACAATAGGTAGCCAAGTCCAATCCTGTACAAAGGTTACTTTTAAAGAAATCAATTGCTTTGGAGGTGATGATAAGTTTGACGTTTCGGTCTCTGTTGCAGATGTCTATAAGACCATCATCAGGACTAAAGTGTTTTGCAGAAAGAGCCCCCAAGTAAAAACAATAGGACAATGTCGCATTATGTGCCAAATGAATCCAGTGACATCATAAACACATATTTACAAATGGAACAGACACCGTGTGCTAGAACATAAAAGGATGTTTCCAAAATATTTTCACTTGTGAATTAAGACCATAATTTTCGCTATACAGTTATTGATTCATAGGTCAACTAATTAGCATTGGTTTAGACAACAAGCCTCTAGTTGGTCGGTCTTCGAATAGAGCATGAACCCCACCCTCTCTCTCTGTATCATTCATAGAGTGGAAGTCTACTTACTTGGCCAGAATGAGAAGGGTATTTGAGGCAATTAATTGCAGAGTAGATATACAACACCGCAGAGATCTGTCGGGAAAAATATGAAATGTCTGAACAACTTATAATTAGTTGGTCTCACTGGATCAGATCTCTAGTGCGAGAATATTCATGCCTGTTTGAATTTGTGTGATCAAATATGTATTTTGAATATGCTTGACCGTCCAGCATGTAATGAAGGAGGGTTCCTGATGTCACAATCCGACTGTGTCACTACTAATAAACAAGGATCAATTTGTTTACCACAAATGAATGTAGATCTGCGAGTTTAAATGAAGACCATCCTCTTCTAGATCAAACTTACATCACAGTGTGGTTGCTGCTCAAGTAAGTTATGTGATGCAGCAGTAAGCGGTGAAAACAGTCATCGCTGAATTAGAGGCTTGGGAACGGGTTGGTTAAATAGCGTGTAAGCGATTGGAAATGCAGTCAAGCTGTTGTATTACGCTGATAAGAAGACTTACTTTAAGGTTGTTTAATCAAGCGGCCGTCGAGTTCTGCATCCCGCCGGAAGCAGACAACTGCTAGGTTTCCCGTAATTGTGCCGCCTCTGCACAACCTTAATGTAAGTCATTGCGTGTGACGTTCGTAGAGTGAAGCGTGTAAGTGATTGGAAATGCAGTCAAGCTGTTGTATTACGCTGATAAGATAAGTCAAGAAGAACGAGGTATAGTAGCTCCCCTGATAGGGATCTATCAAACGGATTTCTTTGTAGGACACTTTATTTGAATTATGTGCTACCAAGGACTTTAACAAATATTTCAAAAGGTATGAACTGTAAACAGAGCCATGGTGACTCCGACTGTTTGGTGAGGCACCGAGCTTTAACGCATAGGTGCAAACCCTCTTTCTAATAAAGAGAGGTAAAGGAAAGCATACTAATACAAGTAGATCTTCGTCCAAGTGACGAACGTCACACGCAATGACTTACATTAAGGTTGTGTAGAGGCTGCACAATTACGGGCAATCTAGCTGTTGTCGGCTTCCAGCGGGATGCAGAACTTGACGGCCGCTTGATTACACAACCTTAATGTAAGTCTTCTTATCAGCGTAATACAACAGCTTGACTGCATTTCCAATCGCTTACACGCTTCACGCTATTTAACCAACCCGTTCCCAAGCCTCTAATTCCGCGACAAATGTTTTCGCCGCTTACTGCTGCATCACATAACTTACTAGAGCAGCAACCACACTGTGATATAAGTTTGATCTAGAAGAGGATGGTCTTCATTTAAATTCGCAGATCTACATTCATTTGTGGTAAACAAATTGATCCTTGTTTATTCGTAGGGACACAGTCGGATTGTGACATCAGGAACCCTCCTTCATTACATGCTGGACGGTCAAGCAGATTCAAAATACATATTTGATCACACAAATTCAAACAGGTATGAATATTCTCGCACTAGAGATCTGATCCAGTGAGCACCAACTAATTATAAGTTGTTCAGACATTTCACATTTCTCCCGACAGATCTCTGCGGTGTTTTATATCTACTCTGCAATTAATTTCCTCAAATACCTTCTCATTCGGGCCAAGTAAGTCGACTTCCACTCTATGAATGATACCGAGAGAGAGGGTGGTGTTCATGCTCTATTCGAAGACCGACCAACTAGAGGCTTGTTGTCTAAACCAATGCTAATTAGTTGACCTATGAATCAATGACTGTATAGCGAAAGTTATGGTCTTAATTCACAAATGTAAATATTTTAGGAACATCCTTTTATGTTCTAGCACACGGTGTCTGTTCTATTTGTAAATATGTGTTTATGATGTCATTGGATTAATTTGGCACATAATGTGACATTGTCCTATTGTTTTTATATAGGGGGCTCTTTCTGCAAAACACTTTAGTCCTGATGATGGTCTTATAGACATCTGTCCTATTGTTTTTATATAGGGGGCTCTTTCTGCAAAACACTTTAGTCCTGATGATGGTCTTATAGACATCTGCAACAAAGACCGAAACATCAACCTTATCATCACCTCCAAAGCAATTGATTTCTTTCAAAGTAACCTTTGTACAGGATTGGACTTGGTTACCTATTGTGAAATAATGGAGTTGATGTTTTCTGTTATGAACTGATTTACACACACATCTGTTCGTGACCTTTTTGCTCACATTGATTTGTACTGTATATCCTCTTAAATTCATTACCCTGTGATTTACAAAATACAATACTTTTCCATATAAATTTACTTTACCGTGTGCTGTTTCTCTTTTTTCATTTATTGTAACCAATACCAACAATTTGCACTGTTATCCTATGTATACACTTGGGTTGGATTGTTAACAACCAACTCGAAAGATTATTTGCAAACGAATCAATCTAAGTAATAGACAAACAAAATCCCTTGTAGTCACCTCTTACGTTGTATTATACCAAGAACACAGCAAAGGTTGAGGGTAGTGGAGCCTCAGGAGGGGATAGTACATCAACTGGAGCTCCAATGACGAGAACGAGAGGAAGACAAAATACCATCAGTCAAATGGATATTCACACGAATGAAAATGGATGAGATTGAAACCTAATGAGGAAGAATAAGATACAAATTACGAATAAAATAACAAATACATCATACAAAATCACAATCAAAACATTATAATAAAAAAGGAGAAACAGACCAACATTAAATAGCGATTCTGGAAACATCCATGTCTTTTTGTCTGCAATCTTCCAAGAATCTTTGAAGGAGGCGAGCATCTTCATATGCAGTAGTCTTATTTTTGTACGTGACTTTAAAGAGACAGGAACGGATAAGTCCAAATCTGGCGTTAAGATCTCGTAATGCTGGTCTCATGTCCAAAAAATTGCTTTTGTTTATCTGATGTGGCTTTGGCATAATCTTGTGAGAAGAAAAGATTGGAACCCTGCCTCGAGATTCTACCTTTAGCAGCTTGTAAAACTTTCAGCAGATCTGTATACTCCAAAAAGTACAGTATCACTCCTCGCTGTTTAGTTGATTAATTTATCGAGTGAGAGATA
Source organism: Lissotriton helveticus (assembly GCF_964261635.1). Classification (NCBI taxonomy): domain Eukaryota; kingdom Metazoa; phylum Chordata; class Amphibia; order Caudata; family Salamandridae; genus Lissotriton; species Lissotriton helveticus. Next base: position 1,627,504,742 of record NC_136063.1, on the reverse strand, counting down.
TGACCTAAGTGGTGAGCATGTGGAATATTCAAAGGTGGAGATATAGGAATATCTAACAGCTTTGGAAGAAAAGATTGAAAAATGGAGATCGCAAGTCCCTCAATCAAACCATAAATGCAAAGATTATTGCGCCTTTTGCGGGTTTCAAGATTTTCAACCTGTTTCTGAAGACTTGAGATCTGCAACTGCATTGAGGGAACTTGACCCTCAGTAGATTGAAAGGAATCTATATTATTCTCCAAATAAGCCACTCTAGTCTCCATGTGGGACCATTTATCATCTAATTGCTGCAGACGTGTATTAGTCTCCTCCATATAAGGTTTAAGGGCTCAAATTTCGTCTAGAATTAATTCCATTCATATAGGAGGCAGAGAAACTGTTGGTGATGATAGATCTTGTTTGACCCTCTTCACAGGTGACTGCGCTCATGAGATAGGGAGTTATGACATTACTTTGGACATTGAAACGTTAGATACCGAAGGATTTGATGTTACCTGGTCTGAGTCTACAATATTATCTTGAAGAACACTGAAAGGGTTGAAGTCCGCCACTGAAGTAGAAGACATTGCCTTAGAGCGTTGAGCTGACTTTGTTCTCCCCATGCAAGAAAGTCACAGAGAAGTGATAATATAGAAATTAGGAAAAAACAACAGCAAAACCATCCAACAAATGACCCAAAAATATTTAGGAGTCACAATTAAGAGAGTTTGCCACAAAATAGATTTCCAGGTAAAAAAATCCAAGGAGAGTAGAATTAGTGAATGAAATAGACATACCTCCAAACAATTCTTCAAACGGAGCACCATAAATCAAGAAAAAAGAACTTGCCTGAAGAAATGCAAAAAGAAGGTAGTAAATTACGAATTTATAATGTCCTGAAGTGAGAAAAAATGATCTACCTCATTCTGTCAGGAGAATTCACCGCTCGCGGTAAAACAAAATGGTGGCAGCGAGTTTCAATTCACTCGCGTTGGCCCGTAATGAAGTAAATATGCGTACCACTTACCGTGGGAATTCTTAGAAAATAGCTCACATTGCTCCCACCATCTTCCGCGAAGCAGCGGCTTATTTCCACGCCGTTCGCTGATGTGGACGTTGCTGAAAAACGAAGACAAGCGCCCGCTCCATCACGGAGCTCACGGGAGTGCGGCCATCACCGATGGTGTCCATGCCACGCCCCCTGCATAATTTTTTTTTGAAAGGTAGTGGAAAGGTATCCAACCTCAGGAATGTGAACAGCTAGGTGGGTCATGGCATGAAACACAGGTCTGTCTGTCGATGTTAGTCTCCAGAGCCATCAGATGTGTGTCCTTGTTGCACCAGTCACTCTAGGTGTCTCTTGGTAGGTTGGAACAATTGTTTTTCGCTGTCCTTCCTAAAATCACAGTGACGTGCCTCTCGCAGAGCTGAGGACAAAGCAAGTGTAAAGTCACTGCTTTGCAAGTGTTCCTTGCCTGTGTATCTTTCTCTTGCAGTGGGGATGACTGCTTGGGGTTTCTCTACATTGTATTTTGTTTTTTCCCTCATACTTTATTCCATACTCTTACAATGGCAGCTGTGCTTATAGTAATGATATGGAAAGTGGTAGAGTGCATACATATTGAGACCACACACGCGTAACTTTAATTATAAATTGGACTATGAATAAAGTTCCCTTCTAAGGCGTGGGCGCTCCATTTTGAGTAAAAGCCTTGGGATCTTGAGTACTCACTCATTGCATGCGCACCCCAAAATGCCTCTTTTAATTAGGAAGGATCTTCGTTTTCAGGGGCGGTTTGAAGGCTGGTTACTCACACCTCTTATGTCTGTGACTTGTGCTCATGTATCAGAGTTTTTGATTACTCACACTTGAGTCAGCCTTGACCCACTTCCTGCCCTTATTGTCTTTAGAGTACAGTGGACTTAAAGTTCTTGATGCGGAGCCCCTCAGACCCTGGGCCCACCTCAAACAATATATATGCACACAAAGGTAAAATATCTTCTTCAATGCAAGCCCAGGGAGAGGATGTTTCCTAGTGGTTTCTGCATTAAAACATTTGGTTTACTGTAAATATAGTGCAGGCTTTGGCAGTGGCTGAATTAAGCAAGGTTAGCAGTAAAAGCGGCACAGTTACTGCCAGCCTTGCTTCTCGTAAGCAGCGACTATACGTACAAAGTGTGTTTTTACGCACCACTTGTAGCTTTTCAAAACACATTAATAAAAGGCATTGCCATTTACAATGCCAATAGCTCAAACTTGACACCTATTTCATTGCAAATGCTTGTTTTCCTAAGCACTTTCTTTTTTTTTTAATTATTTTTATAGAGACCAAACATTTAATCAGTATAAATTAACAATGCTACTGAGTTGGCTATACAACATTCATAATAAATGCTACATAATGCATACATTGATTTGAAGAATGAGAGAGATAATAAAGAGAAAACATAAAGCCTACCAAGGCATAGAAAAGGCACTTTCAGAAACATATGAATAGATTAATAGTACATGAATCTTGTCCTAATACCACTAATACAGCTAATGATTTATCCGATCCATTCGGCAACAGGTGCCCAAGCTCGAGTTGCCAATTGCCTTCGTCTCCCCCCTCTACAGGAGAATGCTGAGAATTCTAAACAATGTATGGCAAGCAATCTTGCCCTCCACTGTACAAATGTAGGTGGATCCGGAGATAGCCACTGGGAGGTAATACACAGTCGGACCTGTGACATAGCGATAAATATAAGGGCTGAATCATTGACGACATTTCCACCTGCTAATATGTTTCCTACATCTACCCCAAACATCACCAGTGCAGGTGTTATTGTACATCGAATCTTAAGCGTGACATTAATAAAATGCTCGATGTCATCTAAAAAGGTCCGGAGCGATAAGCAAGAATAAAACATATGTATTGCATCAGCTGCGTGCAACCCACATCGCGGACATGTATTACCTTTTGTGGCCCCCCATTTTGCAATCTTAGCAGGCGTATAAGATAAGTCCAACATAGCCATATAACTTTGCGTTTTTAAAGAGCCTGACACTATAACCTGGTTGGCAAGTTCTATCACCGGACTTAAATCAATACCTGCTATACCCAATTTCTCTTCCCACTTGGCATTTTGAACAGTCAAGTCATCAGGAAATGTTGATAGAACATAATGATATACAATACCAATTCGACATCTCTTTCTTATAAGCTCAATAAGGGGCACTTCCTCCAGAATACAAGAGCTTATCCTTAGAGTTTTTTGGATAAAGCTTTGAATCTGTAGATATTTAAAAAAATCTCATGGAGATAGTTGAAATGTATCTCTTATTTCCCTATATGATAGGACAGCGCCATTCTCTGAAATATCACCCAGCACAGAAATACCCTTATTTTGCCATCTGTACATAACATTGTCCTGAAATATACTAGGAAATATTCGTGTAGCACTAAAAGGTGTATATAAATTCATATTTGGGATATTTAATTTCCTCTTAATCTTTCGCCAGATGGAATATGCTGCTAACAAGACCTTGAATCGAGTCCTCTTAAAGTAGCTGGGCTCCAAGACTTCGAGTAATATACCTTTTGCAGCTGAACCTAACCCTATCTCATATATAGTGGGAGAGTTACAAATTGGTATGATTGCTTTATCACCACACAGCAACAGGCCCATTCCCTGCAACATTGCAGCCCAGTAATACAAAACAAGATTAGGGACCGCCCAGCCCCCTCGATCCCTGGGAAGGTACATCCATTTGGCTGCTCTTCGTGAACGTCTGTACCCCCACAAAAATCTACAACAAACTCTATCCGCTTTTGCCAGACATGTTTGGGAAAACAAAAGAGGAATAGTCCTAAATAAATATAAAAACTTGGGTAATATTAACATTTTGATGACACTGCACCGTCCAAATAAGGAAAGGTGTAGACTATCTAATCTTTCCAGTTTTTTATTGGCTTCATCTATGACGGGTAAAATGTTTAAATCGGGTATATTTTCCACTACAGAGGTTATGCGCACCCCTAAGTACATAGCATCCGTAACCACTGGGGCATCTGAAATAGCCATACAGGGTGTCTGAACTACCTGCGTCTTTGAGACATTGAGCTTGTAGCCCGACACCACCCCAAACTGTTCTGCCAGTTGCTTAAGTTCGCTGAAAGCTGAAGACACTTCAGAAGTTACAACCACTATGTCGTCTGCGTACGCTAATAAGCTATAGGACATGTTGTTGAGTCTTATCGGTTTAATACGCAAATTAACCATAATTTTAGAGAGAAAGGGGTCTATATAAAGAGCAAATAATAAGGGGGAACAGGGACACCCCTGTCGCGTACCTCTAGAAATAGAAAAAAAACGAGTCTGCTGGCCAGAGATGCGAAGTTGGGCCCTAGGAGAAATATACATTGCATATATTGCCTGTATAAATTCTTTAGGGAATCTCTTCCACTTCAGGACAGCCCACAGAAACCCCCAGGAGACCCTGTCGAACGCCTTTTCGGCGTCCAACAGGATCAACCCAAGTGGAGAATTAGTGACCTGAGCCCAGTCTAGTAATGCTATAGAGCGTCTGACATGATCAGCGGTATCTCGGCCTGGTATGAATCCATGCTGAAATACTGAAACCAAAGGGGTAATCACACGTACTAGTCGACTGGCCATTATTTTTGAGTATATTTTGGAATCGCTGTTAATCAAGGAAATTGGTCGAAATGACGATGGTAACAGCTCAGGTTTACCTTTTTTTTTAAACAAAACTATAATTGTATTCTGCCACGATTCTGGTATCGTACCCCTCTGAGCTGCTCTTAAAACCTCCAAAAAAAACTGACCAATTTCAGGTAAAAACAGCTTCTAGAACTCGAGAGGAACAGCATCTGGTCCACAGGCCTTGCCGTTAGCCAGTGATTTTACCGCCATCTCAACCTCCTCCCATTCAATGGGGGAGGCCAAGTATTCAGCCTGTTCAGAAGAAATAACGTGAGTCTGCAGGTCTGTCAAATAAGCTTCGGCAGCACTCTCAATATTAAGCCGAGTGGCATCTTCACTGTATAACGAAGAATAAAATCTTAAGAAAACATCATTAACCTTTTCCTGTGATTCATGTACCACTCCATATTCATCTTGAATTTTCACTACTTGACTCTGAATGCTCCGCTGACGTAGCCTCTTAGCCAGGACCCTGCCAGAATTCTCCCCAAATTCAAACATTTCTGTGCGATACTGTAAAAATTTTAGCGCAAGATCCTGCCCCAGAGGCTCCAACAAAGCAGCCCTAAGAATCGCTATCTTTTGTAAACAGGAAGCTGTATCATTCCCATTCCTAATATTCAAGGTCAATGCTGTCTCAGCCTCTCTGAGCTCGCTAGCTCCCTTACGCATCCGTTCTTGCTCTCCTTTCCACCTGAACGAGGAAAAACTTTTGGTCTCACCACGTAGCGCAGCCTTCAAAGTGTCCCAGACCACTTGATCTGTAGCAGACCCTCTATTGATAGTCAGAAATTGAGCTACCCATTTTTTAATGTGTGCCCGATACCCCTCATCAAATAGCAGCTTCCTATCAAAAGTCCAATCTCTTGGAGGTTTTCTAGCACGGGGCCAAGGACACTGAGCAGTCAGTGGATTATGATCTGAGAGAAAGCGTGGTAAACAGGAGATATGACTGGCCACTGCTAACTGTTTAGATAAGAAAACAAAATCTAACCTAACGTTTTTCTTATGAGGTATGGAGTAAAACGTATACCCATCTTCTGTTCTCCTATGAAGATACCATAAGTCTGTAAGTCCATGGTCTTGAAGGAGAGACTGAAGATCCCTAAAGACTTTTGGTTTTCTCCCAATATAGGTACTAACATTCGAAAAATCCATATCGCTTAGCATATTGATATTCATATCGCCACACATAAGTAGTGGGCTGGGCCATCCTGCCAGCTCAACATCTAAATATTCAAACACTTCGGGATCATCTAGATTTGATCCGTATACATTACAGATTGTTAACGACTTCCCCCCAATGCATAGTTCCACTATAGCCCACCTACCCATTTTATCGGCCAATGATTTTTTACATTTACACAGACCGCACCTTACATATATTGCGACCCCTCTAATCATAAATGTCTGTTTAGAGCAAACTACTAATTCAAAACCAGGAATTTTCAGGCATTCCCTCTTCCCCCATGGAATATGTGTCTCCTGTATGCAAAGGATATCTACATACATAAAGTCAACAATTCTTCGAAAAAGAGCCCTCTTTTTAGCATCATTGAGGCAACATATGTTCCAAGTGCCAATAGTAATTTTATCTTCCCCCATCTAAACCCCGAAAAAAATACAGACAAACTTGTACAGCCAATTCTACATGATAGGTCTCAATTTTTATTTTTTCCCCCAACCCTACTCTTACCCCACCTTCCCAACCCACCCCTTCCAGCTCCATCCCCCCTCCTCCCACACCCCCCAATCCCCCCCACACCACCCAAAAAGGAGGCTTAAGGACACAGTCCTCATTGATGTTGAGATGCGTCAACCGTTCCCCAATTGTCGAATTCCCTGCCCAGAATATATAGTACTCTCTTGCTTCTGTTCTCATAAATGGTTGCCTTTTTAGTCGTAAATATCGGAATTAAGTCATGTTCTGAAAACAAATCTCTAAAGACCTCTAGGAAATAATAATAATAATGATAATAAAGAGACTCCTCTGTCTATGAAGTAAACAATTATAAACTAATACAAACTAATACAAACTAATACAATTAATACATTGTCTGTAATAGACCAGCACTTTAAATGCTAATGGCTTAATCCTCTCTTATTTGTATTTATAACACAGCCGATATTTAATTGAAGAGAAATACATTCTTTGACTTTCGACTGCAGAAAAAGGGACATTTACCCTACCCATCACCCTAAATTCAGGAACTGAATAGTGATTAATTACAAGTTATTGATTCAGATTCTAATTATTAAAGCAACATATCTGAATAGATCAGCCTCTTCTATTGATAGATTTTGATAATAATCATCTATTTCAACCTTCCTTCTTTTTGATATCAGATAGATAATCCTGTGCCAGGCAACTAGACGTAAAGTACCTTGTTTGCCCATTAAGGACAACCTTTAATTTAGAAGGATTAAGCAAAAAAACCTGGGCACCTGCTGCTTGGAAGGGAGTAAATAACTTCTGCATATGCCATCGTTCATTAACAGTTGTCGGGCAGAAGTCCGGGCGCACAAAAAATTCACAACCCATGGCATTACGCTTTTTCCCAGGACGGGCAAGATCGTAAAGGGCTTCTCGCAACAGATAGTTATTTAAGCAAATCAATATAGCCCTTGGGTATATATTTTGGGCACCCTGTCTATCCCTCGCACGCTGTCGTGCTGCAAACGGAAATCTGTGTGCCCGAATTACCTCTCTTTCCCAATCCCAACTAGACAATTCAGGAAAAGCCTCTTTGAACAACTGCACAACAAACTTACGAGGATCTGACCCCTCTCTTGTTTCTGCTACACCTAAAATTCGCAGATTATTGCGTCGTGAGCGATTTTCTAAATCCGTAAGCTTCCAATCTCATCAATTTTTGCATTTTGTAAAGTCTCGACAGCAGATTGTTGCTTCCCCAAAGTATCTTCTACAGAGGAGACCCTCTCCTCTACTTCCACCACCCGTGATGTGACTTCTGCACAGGTTTTAATTAATCGCCGTACATTATTCTGTAGTTTCCTCACCGCACCTTGCGTTCGCAGACCCTCCATTTTTGTCTCATTACGATGAGTCATGATAGTCTTATATATAAGACCGAGTGTAATTGCCTCATCTTCCAACTCCTCATCCAAGTTAATCTGAGCAAATAGCTGTTCTTGAGCTAGTTGTGATGTTTCTCCTGTATCTTTCATTTTCCTCACTGTAGCCTGAGTCTGAAGTGATTCCGAGTCCTCTCCATCCTCGTATTCAGGTAGATCCGCCCAGTCACCAAGATTACTAGCACTATCCATTTCTTGCTCCTTGTCCGAAAAGTTAGTTAAATCTGACATTGAGTAGAATTTTCCTTCTACCTCGGATTCAAGATCCTTATCCAAGACGGCTCTTGTGTTAGTCTGGACAGTCATACCCTCAGCCACCATTACATCATGACTACTGGCAGCCTCAGAGGTGTTCAATCCTTCTCCAACCACAGCACTTCTGGCATTAAACTCACTAATGGGCTCAATATCCAGGTCAGCAATTTGTTTTGGCCGAGTCCCCCGCCTTTTATCAAAGATTGCTGCAACAGCGGCAGTTTTTTGTTTAACGGGTGTCTCTTGAGACTGATGAGACTGATGAGCTGCCGAGTCTCTGTAGTTTGTCTGCAGATCACCCAAGGCTCCTTGCCCATTTCTTGTATGTAACAGTGAAGTAGAATGGACTTTTGCATTTATAGCGTTAGGCTTTCCACCTTTATCAACATCTATAGCTGTCTGATTCAGTCGATTTTCTGCTTCAAAAACCTTGTTTGCAGACAGCTCCTCTTGTTTTTGTTCCACTTTCATTCCCCTCAGCAAGCCCATTCCTTAAAGGAGGTCCAGCCGGAGTTTCAATCACTCCTCCGCCTTTATTTTTCATGTTTCCTCTTCCCTTTGGTCTCATCACTAAAAGCTTATAAATCCCAAAACGTCTTTAAACTAAAGAATTTTAATTTTTAAACACTGCTGGGGATTTCACTTATATTGTTGTATGGGCGGTAGAGAGCTTGAAAGATTTTAGTCCGCTCTCGCCTGACTCGACAATGACTTATGGAGTATACCTCAGGGGATACAATTAAGAAGTAGATACTATGTCTCCTTCCTCTCCAACTCCAAAAGAGTTGTCACGTAGCTCAGCAGGTGAAAGAGAAAAAAAAACACAAAAAAACAACCCACCGCACACTTCAAGCAGGGCATCCGTGCGTGTTAAACAAACAAAATCCAGAATGTGCCCAGCCCTCGCAAAAGTTAAGGCTGTTTTCGAAAATAGTTGCCGGCTCGTGCAGCTCGTTCAGGCTCAGTCTCCCATATCTCCCGGATCAGCGCTGCTGAGAGCTCCGCCCGTGACCTCTGACACTGACCGCGGAAACCGCAGGAGCCGCCAGACAGCACCGCAGCCCCCGCTAGAAGTCCTCGAGCCTCGTCCGGCAGCCGCCGTCAGACCGCCACTCAGACCGGCATTCAACACAGACGGGAGAAGGTAGGAAAAGCCCCGGTAGACAGGGGATTCGGCTGGGACGCGACGCAGCACCTCACACGGCTGTGATGACAGCCGCCATCTTGCCTCTCGCCTTTCCTAAGCACTTTCAAAGTTAACAGCTAAGGAAATTGAGGCACACAAAGATAAGTGTTTAACAAGGGAGTGCCTCGCATACCTAATGTTCGCTTTTTTTGATGACCGGAGTCCCTGACTTCTTATAAAATAAATATTTGTGGATTAGTTAAGTATATAAACATAAAAAGAAAAGCTGGACATTTTAAAATGCTCTGTAAATGTGAAGGCTAAAATATAGATTTGTATCCTTATCTTGATAATAGTAGCAGCACAGCTACAGAAAATGGACTGTAATGGGGATGAGTGGTGCATCAACGTCAATTCATCAAAATTCCAGGGGTAGCGTAAGTGACTTCACATGCCCCTTGACCTTCACTTTCATTGACACATACATTTGCTTACACATACACACACAATCTGCCTACACATGCACCCACTCAAAACTGCAAGCACGTACACAACATGCATACATTTAAATGCTTTTGTGACTTAAATCCGCTATACTCCACTTTTTATTAAAATAATAGCGAATAATTTAATATTATTCACTATTGGTATAGTAAAAAAAAAGACAAAAACGAGGTGAACAAAGCCCCCACCGACAGCCAAAAGGATGAACTCCTTCTGTTCCTGCCACTGATTTTGCAACTATTGACATTGGGGGTTGGAAAGGCAGTGCCAGGGGCCACGAGGCACACCAGTGGCTTTCAGTAGTGTCCCTCTAAATGACGCCCATATACTGGTCCCTCAATTGAAGCTCTGGTATGTACTCACAAAAAGAGCATGCATTAGGAGCAAAGAAGAAAACACTTTTTTGCTAGAGTCTACCATATCACTTCATCTTTTAGAAATAAAAATGCGTTTTGACAAGCTCCAAACTTCACTTAATTTTTTTCTATAATGTTCTGCTTTTGAACTAAAACATATTTAATATTTTGTGTGCAGGATTAATGTATTCGTGTTCCTGTATTGTTTGCAATTCAAGTCTTAGAAATTGTTTAGGCTGGATTCCTCAAAAGTAAAAAGGTTAAGATCCTCTGGCCTACTTTATTTTATTAATATGGACTGCTTAGTACTGTGTGACCAGACATCCTCTTTAGTTTCATAGCACTGAAAATGCCATGTGTTAATATGTTAGCTGAATGGTACCTAAATCATCTTTGGAAGGAGGAAGTGATGGATTTAAAGTCTTAACCGCTCAATTGAACCCAAGATGCACAGAGTGAGCCACTTAACCTGCTGAAGCAGCTATGGCATATTTCCCTGCTTTGGTAAAAGACATTTACCTATGTAAATACAAACCAAAATTGTTATATCCAAAAATGTTTGATAAATTCTGGTCAAATCCCAATCTGTGGTATTGTTTAACATACTCCAGTTTGGAGAGGGGAAAGGTAGAGACCTCAACTAATAGAAATTAGGTCACCCCAGAATGGCTGCATAAGAGCTGTAGAATTAAGGGAACAATTAATGTTCGGGATCCCCCTCTCTTCTTTACAACAAATATACTTTGACATTTCCTGTTAACCTTCAGGTGTCAAATCAAAAATAAAGAAACTGGCATCTCCTCTCTGATCATGGCAAAATGGATGTGAGATGTGCTGTGACACTTCACAGTTATTGCTTCTCTAGTTCACAACTGTCTCTCCGATGTCTTCTCACAGTGGCAGTAGCAGGCGGCTTTAGGTCAAGGCAGCTCTTACTTCCTAACTTGCTGTTGGTGCAGTGTTCCAATGGAGGATTTCAGGCATGCATGGAGAGAGAAGGGGAGGGGGCACCAGCTAATTCTAAAATAGCCATAATCAGTGAAGTTCACAGCACATACTTAGTAATCAGCTGTAGTGTAGTAAACTAACTTCTAAATGTGTTACCCCTTTCCTGAAACCAAACCATGGTACAGAAAAGTTTTTTCAGTTGTATCTGGTTGTTGGCTTTTTGAACATCCAAAAACCGGATTTATTTTGGGTTCAAAAGGATCTGTTCTTCATTAGCAATAAATAAGGCTTTGAAGGTTAATATTTGTGGATTAAGCAGGTACTGAATGTGGTTGTATGATGGTGCGGTGCATGCCTGAGCCACGCGTTCTCAACTACGAACAAACCTTTACCATGCAAGGCATGATTGGTAAAGGGATATGTGTGGTAAAGATCACAACACTGCCCCCAGCCCTGAAAACTATCCCCCCCACTCTGAGCCATAACACTTTTCCCAAGCCCTAAAAATGACTTGACCTCAACACACCACCCTGAGCCCTATAACTGCCCCTTTTACCCCACCTAAGTCCTACAAACTGTGCACATGCCCTAAAACCCCAACCCCCCGCCCTGAGCCATAAAAGCTGACCCCATACCCCTGTAAACAACCCCACCCAGCCCCCCCTGACCAGAGGCCTAAAACTGCCCCTCCCTGGGTGGAGCCCTAAAAACTGACCCCACGCCCTAAAACCACCCCAAACACCCTTCGTTACTTAACTGCCTGTATCCTCTCCCAATCCTTCCTCTTCATGTGCTCTCCTTTTCCAGCATCCAGACCGCCCAATGCCTTATCCACGCATAAGCTTGATTCCCAGAGATTCATTGGCTTTCGGCAGAATTGGGCCACTCTGAAGACTGGCCCCTCCTGCCACTGCGATTAGTGACATGAATGTCCAGTGATAAGGAGCTGATCTTAAGTAAGCAGACTTGGACTCTCCCCTGTTGCATCCCTTTTCTGTCTGCATTAAGTTCACTTAATGATGCCACAACAACTGCAGTTGGTTTGGAGTTTAGGGAGGGGTAGTTCCCAAAAATGTTGGTATTCCTCCTTTAAGCCATTTTATCCATTTGTGAAAATGAATGGGCATCTTAAAAAAGAATCAATTACATTTCTTTTGTTTCCAATCGTTTTCTAACCCCTAAAGCCCATGAGCAACTGTTTTCTGTAGTTCACAATGCTATCAGTCAATATTTATGATCAAATTATTTTCATTTGAGTTAGACCATACATCCATATAGGAAGCCTCAAATAAGGTTGATTGTATCCCTTCTGAACTGTATGATCAGTTATACTTTAATTTTATCATAGCTAAGTTCAAGGATCTTCTTTAAACATGCTAAAAAAGGTATAATGTCTGTTACATTGTCCAATTTTCTACTTAAAAAAACAAATTGGAAAGTCGTGACTTAACCGCATGCGCGCTAGCGGTTTTCCCGCTGCGCGCTTCGTTTTGCAAATTAACGCGTATGGCACGTTACGCTCATGGCTGAGCTCGTCATCAGCCCCGAAGGGGTTAAGTAATTAACAGTTTTTTGCTACTTATCAACCGCACGAATGAGTAAATATTTTCCTTGCATATTGTAGGTTCCAACATGATTTGTAAGGCTTAAAGAATCAGTTTAACTTCCAGTTATTCTGCATGTAACTCTTGGTAAAAATTAATCTCCTTTTTATCTATCTGTGTAACGTTTGAGTGAGCATTATTCCCTGTTTAGCTCCATTGACCCTTTATATAAAAATTCATGTAATCCTCATTTCTTTAATGAATATCGAGGTCTGTTCAACATTACTGTTTAGCAATGCGTTTTCAAGAAATGTAGTTGCCATTCTGTAGCTGCTTCTGATATGCTCACTTTCAGTGTGTTTTTACAAAAAACAATGGTACATAATAGGCCACAAGGGTCCTAGTTTAGCCTAGCCGATTATTATTTGAATGAGCGCTAGTCAGTTAAACCAAAATTAGCCCACAGAGGAATTGTTAAGCAATATATGCAGGGACACACGATTGAAATGACATAACATTTATTAATAGAATGAATAGAATATCAATTATTGCTATTCAAGTGATAGTTCTGGTGCTCACAAAAGAATATAATGAAGGTGCGTGAGGTGAGGGTTGCTGGTGACATTTAAAATTACACTGCATTAACAATAGTAGGTAAAACTCCAAAAAGAATGTGTACAAAGAAGGCGTTTTTGTTGATAAAGGATCGACGGCGTTTCGATTGTCATTAATTCGAGATCATCATCAGGACGAAAAAGATTGCAAGAAGAATCTATGAAGAGGAGAAAACTTTATATAAACCAGTGGTCCCAAGTAGAAATCAATACATGATATACAACCAATTCCCATACTGAGAATTGAATGGTAGCTGGATAGAATGGGCACTCTTAGAAAAGTGTCAAAAGGTACAGATAATGACACAGACTACGAAGGTCATGAGAGGAGTAGCCAAAGAGCTACGTCCCAGGAAAATGCCATCGGTCAAGATTTAGGGACAGTAAGGGAGCTAGGAGCTCACAAGAAGCTGACAATGGAAACTAAAAGTACAGCTACTGTCAAAGGACATCTAAGCTGATGCGGGGAGTAGCCGGATAGAGCCACGTCCCGGAAAGTACTGCTATGCCAAGGAACTGATGTAGCGATCAGGAGCGCAGGAGGAGGTGTGCCATGCGAGATAGCTGGCCACACCCGAGGGCCAGGGAGTGCGCTGATTGGGAATGAAAACGTTGCCGAAGCGGTCTGCAGTAAGGTGCTGCAAGGAAGGGAGAGACGAGAGTGAATGAATCAGCGAACCAGCCCCGGTAGAGCCCGTGAGCTGTGGGATCCCTAATAGGGAAGCAAGGGGGTAGGATGGCGCAGGCAGGTGCTGTTGCAGCAAACTGGTGCTAAACTTACTTGCCAGAATTGTGTAGAGTCAATTGGCATAAATCTCAGTCCCAGTAACTGAGGCGAGGCACAGAAACAGGAAGGCCAACACCCTGGGAGCCGTGGGTGTGCAGGGGCTGTGTGGAGTGCTGAAATTAAAATCTGGGGATAGGGAGGCAGTGTGTGGACTGGTTTGAGGACGTCGGCACGCGCATTATTAAAAGAACCAGTACTTGCTTAAAGGAGAAGGTTTACGTCCCAAGGGGTGGTAATTAAATCCCGAGGGGTGGTAATGTGTGGCGGGGAGAGGCCAGAGAACAGAGAATGACGAGTATACCACCCTGAGGAATGTGGGTGTGGTAACAATCTGGTGGATGACGAAAAGTTGTGTTACTCAGGGGTAAAATGGAAGGACGTTGGCTGGTGCAGTGATAAGAGAATTTTTTACTTACTTGATTACGGAGGTTAAGTCCAGCAGAATCAACAAAAGAAGGGGGGGCCGAGGAGCGGGTTATGGTTGTGTCGGTGCTCCTCCAACATGATACTTAAACCAACGGAGGACACTGTTCCTAAGGAGGGGTTGCTAAATAGCCCCTACCAGAAAGCAAGAAAAACAGAATAAAGACCTAGGTATGAGATGGGACCATACAGTGGAGTGGAGCCACAGGAGGGGATAGTACATCAACCGGAGCTCCAATGACGAGAACGAGAGGAAGACAAAATACCATCAGTCAAATGGATATTCACGCGAATGAAAATGGATGACACTGAAACCTAATGAGGAAAAATAAGATAAAAATTATGAATAAAATAACAAATACATCATACAAAATCACAATCAAAACATTATAATAAAAAAGGAGAAACAGACCAACATTAAATAGCGATTCTGGAAACATCCATGTCTTTTTGTCTGCAATCTTCCAAGAATCTTTGAAGGAGGCGAGCATCTTCATATGCAGTAGTCTTATTTTTGTACGTGACTTTAAAGAAACAGGAATGGATAAGTCCAAATCTGGCCTTAAGATCTCGTAATGCTGGTCTCATGTCCAAAAAATTGCTTTTGTTTATCTGATGTGGCTTTGGCATAATCTTGTGAGAAGAAAAGATTGGATCTCTGCCTCGAGATTCTACCTTTAGCAGCTTGTAAAACTTTCAGCAGATCTGTATACTCCAAAAAGTAGAGTATCACTCCTCGCTATTTAGTTGATTAATTTATCGAGTGAGAGATATGACCCAAGTGGTGAGCACGTGGAAAATTCAAAGGTGGAGATAGAGGAATATCTAACAGCTTTGGAAGAAAAGATTGAAAAATGGAGATCGCAAGTCCCTCAATCAAACCATAAATGCAAAGATTATTGCGCCTTCTCCGGTTTTCAAGATTTTCAACCTGTTTCTGAAGATTTGAGATCTGCAACTGCATTGAGGGAACTTGACCCTCAGTAGATTGAAAGGAATCTATTTTATTCTCCAAATAAGCCACTCTAGTCTCCATGTGGGACCATTTATCATCTAATTGCTGCAGACGTGTATTGGTCTCCTCCATATATGGTTTAAGGGCTCAAATTTCGTCTAGAATTAATTCCATTCATATAGGAGGCAGAGAAACTGTTGGTGATGGTAGATCTTGTTTGACCCTCTTCACAGGTGACTGCGCTCATGAGATAGGGAGTTATGACATTACTTTGGACATTGAAACGTTAGATACCGAAGGATTTGATGTTACCTGGTCTGAGTCTACAATATTATCTTGAAGAACACTGAAAGGGTTGAAGTCCATCACTGAAGTAGAAGACCTTGCCTTAGAGCCTTGAGCTGACTTTGTTCTCCCCATGCAAGAAAGTCACAGAGAAGTGATAATATAAAAATTAGGAAAAAAAACAGCAAAACCATCCAACAAATGACCCAAAAATATTTAGGAGTCACAATTGAGAGAGTTTGCCATAAAATAGATTTCCAGGTAAAAAACATCCAAGGAGAGTAGAAATAGTGAATGAAATAAACATACCTCCAAACAATTCTTCAAACGGAGCACCACAAATCAAGAAAAAAGAACTTGTCTGAAGAAATGCAAATAGAAGGTAGTAAATTACGAATTTATAATGTCCTGAAGTGAGAAAAAATGATCTACCTCATTCTGTCAGGTGAATTCACCGCTCGCGGTAAAACAAAATGGTGGCAGCGAGTTTCAATTCACTCGCGTTGGCCCCTAATGAAGTAAATATGCGTACCACTTACCGTGGGAATTCTTCGAAAATAGCTCACATTGCTCCCACCATCTTCCGCGAAGCAGCGGCTTATTTCCACGCCGTTCGCTGATGTGGACGTTGCTGAAAAACAAAGACAAGCGCCCGCTCCATCACGGAGCTCACGGGAGTGCGGCCATCACCGACGGTGTCCAAGCCACGCCCCCTGCATACATTTTTTCTGAAAGGTAGTGGAAAGGTATCCAATCTCAGGAATGTGAACAGCTAAGTGGGTCATGGCATGAAACACAGGGCTGTCTGTCGATGTAAGTCTCCTGAGCCATCAGATGTGTGTCCTTGTTGCACCAGTCACTCTAGGTGTCTCTTGATAGATTGGAACAATTGTTTTTCGCTGTCCTTCCTAAAATCACAGTGACGTGCCTCTCGCAGAGCTGAGGACAAAGCAAGTGTAAAGTCACTGCTTTGCAAGTGTTCCTTGCCTGTGTATCTTTCTCTTGCAGTGGAGATGACTGCTTGGGGTTTCTCTACATTGTATTTTGTTTCCTCTCCCTCATACTTTATTCCATACTCTTACAATGGCAGCTGTGCTTATAGTATTGATATGGAAAGTGGTAGAGTGCATACATATTGAGACCACACACGCGTAACTTTAATTATAAATTGGACTATGAATAAAGTTCCCTTCTAAGGCGTGGGCGCTCCATTTTGAGTAAAAGCCTTTGGATCTTGAGTACTCACTCATTGCATGCGCACCCCAAAATGCCTCTTTTAATTAGGAAGGATCTTCGTTTTCAGGGGCGGTTTGAAGGCTGGTTACTCACACCTCGTATGTCTGTGACTTGTGCTCATGTATCAGAGTTTTTGATTACTCACACTTGAGTCAGCCTTGACCCACTTTCTGCCCTTATTGTCTTTAGAGTACAGTGGACTTAAAGTTCTTGATGCGGAGCCCCTCAGACCCTGGGCCCACCTCAAACAATATATATGCACACAAAGGTAAAATATCTTCTTCAATGCAAGCCCAGGGAGAGGATGTTTCCTAGTGGTTTTTGCATTAAAACATTTGGTTTACTGTAAATATAGTGCAGGCTTTGGCAGTGGCTGAATTAAGCAAGGTTAGCAGTAAAAGCGGCACAGTTACTGCCAGCCTTGCTTCTCGTAAGCAGCGACTATACGTACAAAGTGTGTTTTTACGCACCACTTGTAGCTTTTCAAAGCACATTAATAAAAGGCATTGCCATTTACAATGCCAATAGCTCAAACTTGACACCTATTTCATTGCAAATGCTTGTTTTCCTAAGCACTTTCAAAGTTGACAGCTAAGGAAATTGAGGCACACAAAGATAAGTGTTTAACAAGGGAGTGCCTCGCATACCTAATGTTCGCTTTTTTGATGACCGGAGTCCCTGACTGCTTATAAAATAAATATTTGTGGATTAGTTAAGTATATAAACATAAAAAGCAAAGCTGGACATTTTAAAATGCTCTGTAAATGTGAAGGCTAAAATATAGATTTGTATACTTATCTTGATAATAGTAGCAGCACAGCTACAGAAAATGGATTGTAATGGGGATGAGTGGTGCATGGACGTCAATTCACCAAAATTCCAGGGGTAGCGTAAGTGACTTCAAATGCCCCTTGACCTTCACTTTCATTGACACATCCATTTGCTTACACATACACACACAATCTGCCTACACATGCACCCACTCAAAACTGCAAGCATGTACACAACATACATACATTTAAATGCTTTTGTGACTTACCTCAGCTATACTCCACTTTTTATTAAAATAATAGCGAATAATTTAATATTATTCACTATTGGTATAGTAAAAAAAAAAAGACAAAACCGAGGTGAACAAAGCCCCCACCGACATCCAAAAGGATGAGCTCCTTCTGTTCCTGCCACTGATTTTTCAACTATTGACATTGGGGGTTGGAAAGTCAGTGCCAGGGGCCACAAGGCACACCAGGGGCTTTCAGTAGTGTCCCTCTAAATGACGTCCATGGACTGGTCCCTCAACTGAAGCTCTGGTATATACTCACAAAAAGAGCATGCTTTAGGAGCAAAGAAGAAAACACTTTTTTGCTATAGTCTACCATATCACTTCATCTTTTAGAAATAAAAATGCGCTTTGACAAGCTCCAAACTTCACTTAATTTTTTTCTATAATTTTCTGCTTTTGAACTAAAACATATTTAATATTTTGTGTGCAGGATTAATGTATTTGTGTTCCTGTATTGTTTGCAATTCAAGTCTTAGAAATTGTTTAGGCTGGAGTCCTCAAAAGTGAAAAGGTTAAGAACCTCTGGCCTACTTTATTTTATTAATATGGACTGCTTAGTACTGTGTGATCAGACATCCTCTTTAGTTTCATAGCACTGAAAATGCCATGTGTTAATATGTTAGCTGAATGGTACCTAAATCATCTTTGGAAGGAGGAAGTGATGCATTTAAAGTCTTAACCGCTCAATTGAACCCAAGATGCACAGAGTGAGCCACTTAACCTGCTGAAGCTGCTATGGCATATTTCCCTGCTTTGGTAAAAGACATTTACCTATGTAAATACAAACCAAAATTGTTATATCCAAAAATGTTTGATACATTCTAGTCAAATCCCAATCTGTGGTATTGTTTAACATGCTCCAGTTTGGAGAGGGGAAAGGTAGAGACCTCAACTAAGAGAAATTAGGTCACCCCAGAATGGCTGCATAAGAGCTGTAGAATTAAGGGAACAGTTAATGTTCCTTTCTCCCTCTCTTCTTTACAACAAATATACTTTGACATTTCCTGTGAACCTTCAGGTGGCAAATCAAAAATAAAGAAACTGGCTTCTCCTCTCTGATCATGGTAAAATGGATGGGAGATGTGCTGTGACACGTCACAGTTATCGCTTCTCTAGTTCGCAACTGTCTCTTCGATGTCTTCTCACAGTGGCAGTAGCAGGCGGCTTTAGGTCAAGGCAGCTCTTACTTCCTAACTTCCTGTTGGTGCAGTGTTCCAATGGAGGATTTCAGGCATGCATGGAGAGAGAAGGGGAGGGGGCACCAGCTAATTCTAAAATAGCCATAATCAGTGAAGTTCACAGCACATACTTAGTAATCAGCTGTAGTGTAGTAAACTAACTTCTAAATGTGTTACCCCTTTCCTGAAACCAAATCATGGTACAGAAAAGTGTTTTCAGTTGTATCTGGTTGTTGGCTTTTTGAACATCCAAAAACCGGATTTATTTTCGGTTCAAAATGATCTGTTCTTCATTAGCAATAAATAAGGCTTTGAAGGTTAATATTTGTGGATTAAGCAGGTACTGAAAGTGGTTGCATGATGGTGCAGTGCATGCCTGAGCCACGCGTTCTCAACTACGAACAAGCCTTTACCATGCAAGGCATGATTGGTAAAGGGATATGTGTGGTAAAGATCACAACCCTGCCCCCAGCCCTGAATACTATCCCCCCCCCACTCTGAGCCATAACATTTTTCCCAAGCCCTAAAAATTACTTGACCTCAACACACCACCCTGAGCCCTATAACTGCTCCTTTTACCCCACCTAAGTCCTACAAACTGTGCCCATGCCCTAAAACCCCAACCCCCCCGCCCTGAGCCATAAAAGCTGACCCCATACTCCTGTAAACAACCCCGACCCAGCCCCCCCTGACCTGAGGCCTAAAACTGCCCAGCTCTGAGAACTGTCCCTCCCTGGGTGGAGCCCTAAAAACTGACCCCACGCCCTAAAACCACCCCAAACACCCTTCGTTACTTAACTGCCTGTATCCTCTCCCAATCCTTCCTCTTCATGTGCCCTCCTTTTCCAGCATCCAGACCGCCCAATGCCTTATCCACGCATAAGCTTGATTCCCAGAGATTCATTGGCTTTCGGCAGAATTGGGCCACTCTGAAGACTGGCCCCTCCTGCCACTGCGATTAGTGACATGACTGTCCAGTGATAAGGAGCTGATCTTAAGTAAGCAGACTTGGACTCTCCCCTGTTGCATCCCTTTTCTGTCTGCATTAAGTTCACTTAATGATGCCACAACAACTGCAGTAGGTTTGGAGTTTAGGGAGGTGTAGTTCCCAAAAATTTTGGTATTCCTCCTTTAAGCCATTTTATCCGTTTGTGAAAATGAATGGGCATCTTAAAAAAGAATCAATTACATTTCTTTTGTTTCCAATCGTTTTCTAACCCCTAAAGCCCACGAGCAACTGTTTTCTGTAGTTCACAATGCTATCAGTCAATATTTATGATCAAATTATTTTCATTTGAGTTAGACCATACATCCATATAGGAAGCCTCAAATAAGGTTGATTGTATCCCTTCTGAACTGTATGATCAGTTATACTTTAATTTTCCCATAGCTAAGTTCAAGGATCTTCTTTAAACATGCTAAAAAAGTATAATGTCTGTTACATTGTCCTATTTTCTACTTAAAAAAACAATTTGGAATGTCGTGACTTAACCGCATGCGCGCTAGCGGTTTTCCCGCTGCGCGCTTCGTTTTGCAAATTATCGCGTTACATAACGAGCTCAGCTCGTCATCAGCGCATGGCACGTTACGCTCATGACGAGCTGAGCTCATCATCAGCCCCGAAGGGTTTATGTAATGAACCGTTTTTTGCTACTTATCAACCGCACGAATGAGTAAATATTTTCCTTGCATATTGTAGGTTCCAACATGGTTTGTAAGGCTTAAAGAATCAGTTTAACTTCCAGTTATTCTGCATGTAACTCTTGGTAAAAATTAATCTCCTTTTTATCTATCTGTGTAACGTTTGAGTGAGCATTACTCCCTGTTTAGTTCCATTGAACCTTTATATCAAAATCAGTGTAATTCTCATTTCTTTAATGAATATCGAGGTCTGTGCAACATTACTGTTTAGCAATGCTGTTTCAAGAAATGTAGTTGCCATTCTGTAGCTGCTTCTGATATGCTCACTTTCAGTGTGTTTTTACAAAAAACAATGGTACATAATAGGACACAAGGGTCCTAGTTTAGCCTAGCAGATTATTATTTGAATGAACGCTAGTCAGTTAAACCAAAATTAGCCCACAGAGGAATTGTTAAGCAATATATGCAGGGACGCACAATTGAAATGACATAACATTTATTAACAGCATGAATAGAATATCAATTATTGCTATTCAAGTGATAGTTCTGGTGCTCACAAAAGAATATAATGAAGGTGCGTGAGGTGAGGGTGTCTGGTGACATTTAAAATTACACTGCATTGACAATAGTAGGTAAAACTCCAAAAAGAATGTGTACATTGAAGGCGTTTTTGTTGATAAAGGATCGACGGCGTTTCGATTTTATTAATTCATCATCAGGTTTAAAAAGATTGCAAGAAGAATCTATGAAGAGGAGAAAACATTATATAAACCAGTGGTCCCAAGTAGAAATCAATACATGATATTCAACCAATTCCCATACTGAGAATTGAATGGTAGCTGGATAGAATGGGCACTATTAGAAAAGTGTCAAAAGGTACAGGTAATGACACAGACTACGAAGGTCATGAGAGGAGTAGCCAAAGAGCTACGTCCCAGGAAAATGCCATCGGTCAAGATTTAGGCACAGTAAGGGAGCTAGGAGCTCACAAGAAGCTGACAATGGAAACTAAAAGTACAGCTACTGTCAAAGGACATCTAAGCTGATGCGGGGAGTAGCCGAATAGAGCCACATCCCGGAAAGTACTGCTGTGCCAAGGAACTGATGTAGCGATCAGGAGCGCAGGAGGAGGTGTGCCATGCGGGATAGCTGGCCACACCCGAGGGCCAGGGAGTGCGCTGATTGGGAATGAAAACGTTGCCGAAGCGGTCTGCAGTAAGGTGGAGCAAGGAAGGAAGGGAGAGATGAGGGTGAATGAATCAGCGAACCAGCCCCAGTAGAGCGCATGAGCTGTGGGATCCCTAATAGGGAAGAAAGGGGGTAGGTTGGCGCAGGCAGGTGCTGTTGCAGCAAACTGGTGCTAAACTTACTTGCCAGAATTGTGTAGAGTCAATTGGCATAAATCTCAGTCCCAGCAACTGAGGCGAGGCACAGAAACGGGAAGGCCAACACCCCAGGAGCCGTGGGTGTGCAGGGGCCGTGTGGAGTCCTGAAATTAAAATCTGGGGTTAGGGAGGCAGTGTGTGGACTGGTTTGAGGACGTCGGCACGCGCATTATTAAAAGAACCAGGACTTGCTTAAAGGAGAAGGTTTAAGTCCCAAGGGGTGGTAATTAAATCCTGAGGGGTGGTAATGTGTGGTGGGGAGAGGCCAGAGTACAGAGAATGACGAGTATACCACCCTGAGGAATGTGGGTGTGGTAACAATCTGGTGGATGACGGAAAGTTGTGTTACTCAGGGGTAAAATGGAAGGACGTTGGCTGGTGCAGTGATAAGAGAATTTTTTACTTACTTTATTAGGGAGGTTAAGTCCAGCAGAATCAACAAAAGAAGGGGAGGACCGAGGAGCGGGTTATGGTTGTGTCGGTGCTCCTCCAACATGATACTTAAACCAACGGAGGACACTGTTCCTAAGGAGGGGTTGCTAAATAGCCCCTACCAGAAAGCAAGAAAAACAGAATAAAGACCTAGGTATGAGATGGGACTCCATACAAAGGAGAAAGAGCACGTTTTGTCCCCTGTTACCCTTACCCACCCCAAAGGGTGTCATGCTTCAGCATTGGGTATTTGCTCCACATCTGGCTCGGTGCTGCAATGCCCTACGGGTCCCCCGAAGGGTCACTTTAGCGGAGATCTTTTTGGGGAAATGCTGGAAGGTGCATGGGGGTGTGTAGGGTGGGGGGGTCCCTAAAAGAGGGTGAAAAAAAATGCGTGCTAGATAAGTAAAATTTAATCCGGTGTTGGTAAATCAAAAAGCTAGAGCAGGGATTATGCCCAGATAAAATAGATTAGAACCCCTCGGGTAAAAAGTTACTCCAACAGGCATGCTATGCCTGTCTTAGACCAACATGTTTTGCGCCCCTTTTGCCGCCAGGGTCGTTGGCGCTTCTTCAGGATCAAAATCCAGGTGTAGCAAAGTGCACGTGAGGTGAATAATTTAAAGCAAATACCCTCACAGTCAGTCAGGGCGAGCCATCATACTATTTCCCAAACAGTGTGGCAAGAAATTGTAAAAGCTACTGATGAGTAACCCTCATAGTCCGTCAGGGCGAGCCATCATACTGTTTCCCAAATAGGGTGGCAAGAAATTGTAAAAGCTCCTGATGAGTAACCCTCATTGTGAGTCAGGGTGAGCCTTCATACTGTTTCCCAAACAGAGTGGCAAGAAATTATAAATGCTTCTGATGAGTAACCCTCACTGTGAGTCAGGGTGAGCCATCATACTGTTTCCCAAACAGGGTGGCAAGAAATTGTAAACGCTCCTGATGAGTAACCCTCACTGTGAGTCAGGGCGGGCCATCATACTGTTTCCCAAACAGGAAAGCAAGAAATTGTAAAAGCTCCTGATGAGTAACCCTCATGGTGTTATATTGTTCTTCTTTCTTGAGTTTAGAATCCAGAACGTATCTAGTCTCATTCCACAGACGTCACAGCCAGTCCTGGAGCTTCAACTTGTACTCTGTCTCAGATTCTTCTATGGTCCTCACATGGTGCTCTCTGTGTGCCTCTGACATCAAACAGACCACACTCGAGTCCACCATCGGATTTACAGAAGAGATGCAGCTTCTCCCTCTGTTCCTTACACAGACTTTCGGCCGCTATTTGCATTATTTTCAAAGTTTCTGCCCTGTTTGCTAATCTCCTATTCGGCATCAGTTTTTTCTTCGGGTCAAACGGCTGTCTGCATTCTGGGCAGGATTTCTCTATAATCTCTCTGGCCTTGTATCTTGGGAAGCAGGACAGGTAGAAGCTGTGTCTGCAGTCCAAAGTCACAGGGTCAGTGAACGGCTCCCTGCAGATGGAGCAGGTGACTGCATCTACAAGCTCGGCCCTGGGGTCTGCATACGCCAATTTCACTTAATGATGCCACAACAACTGCAGTAGGTTTGGAGTTTAAGGAGGTGTTGTTCCCAAAAATGTTGGTATTCCTCCTTTAACCCCTTCTACGCTGATGACGAGCTGGGCTCGTCATGAGGTAGCCTCCTCGCACGCTCATGACGAGCCCAGCTCGTCACGTAACATGCGATTTTTAAAAAGTCAGCGTGCGGGCGGAATTTCGCCCGCACGCATGCGGTTGTCATTTTATCCTTTTGTGAAAATTAACGGGAATCTTAAAAACTAAAATTACATTTCTTTACTCTCCAATCATTTTCTAACACCTAAAGCCCCCGAGCAACTGTTTTCTGTAGTTCACAATGCTATCAGTCGATATTTATGATCAAATTATTTTCTTTTGAGTTAAACCATACATCCATATAGGAAGCCTCAAATTAGGTTGATTGTAACCCTTCTGAACTGTATGATCAGTTATACTTTAATTTTCTCATAGCTGAATTCAAGGACCTTCTACAAATATGCTAAAAAAAGGTATCCTAGCTGTTACATTCTCCATTTTTCTACTTAAAAAAAAAATTTGAATGTCAAGACTTAAGTTATGAACAGTTTTTTGCTACTCATCAACAGCGCGAATGAGTAAATATTTTCCTTGCATATTTTAGGTTCCAACAGGATTTGTAAGGCTTAAAGAATCAGTTTAACTTCCAGTTATTCTGCATGTAACTCTTGGTCAAAATTAATCTCCTTTTTATCTATCTGTGTAACGTTTGAGTGAGCATTATTCCCTGTTTAGTTCCATTGACCCTTTATATCAAAATCTGTGTAATCCTCATTTCTTTAATGAATATCGAGGTCTGTGCAACATTACTGTTTAGCAATGCTGTTTCAAGAAATGTAGTTACCATTCTGTAGCTGCTTCTGATATGCTCACTTTCAGTGTGTTTTCACACAAAACAATGGTACATAATAGGTCACAAGTGTCCTAGTTTAGCCTAGCCTATTATTATTTGAATGAGCGCTAGTCAGTTAAACCAAAATTAGCCCACAGAGGAATTGTTAAGCAATATATGCAGGGACGCGCGATTGAAATGACATAACATTTATTAACAGCATGAATAGAATATTAATTATTGCTATTCAAGTGATAGTTCTGGTGCTCACAAAAGAATATAATGAAGGTGTGTGAGGTGAGGGTTGCTGGTGACATTTAAAATTACACTGCATTGACAATAGTAGGTAAAACTCCAAAAAGAATGTGTACAATGAAGGCGTTTTTGTTGGTAAAGGATCGACGGCGTTTCGATTTTCATTAATTCGAGATCATCATCAGGACGAAAAAGATTGCAAGAAGAATCTATGAAGAGGAGAAAACATTATATAAACCAGTGGTCCCAAGTAAAAATCAATACATGATATACAACCAATT
Source organism: Lissotriton helveticus (assembly GCF_964261635.1). Taxonomy (NCBI): domain Eukaryota; kingdom Metazoa; phylum Chordata; class Amphibia; order Caudata; family Salamandridae; genus Lissotriton; species Lissotriton helveticus. The sequence goes on along the minus strand of NC_136063.1, from coordinate 1,627,479,283 downwards.
CCCATACTGAGAATTGAATGGTAGCTGGATAGAATGGGCGCTATTAAAAAAAGTGTCAAACGGTACAGGTAATGTCACAGACAACGAAGGTCAAGAGAGGAGTAGCCAAAGAGCTACGTCCCAGGAAAATGCCATCAGTCAAGATTTAGGGACAGTAAGGGAGCTAGGAGCTCACAAGAAGCTCACAATGGAAACTAAAAGTAGAGCTACTGTCAAAGGACGGCTAAGTTTATGCGGGGAGTAGCCGGATAGAGCCACGTCCCGGAAAGTACTGCTGTGCCAAGGAACTGATGTAGCGATCAGGAGCGCAGGAGGAGGTGTGCCATGCGGGATAGCTGGCCACACCTGAGGGCCAGGGAGTGCGCTGATTGGGAATGAACACGTTGCGGAAGCGGTCTGCAGTAAGGTGCAGCAAAGAAGGGAGAGACGAGGGTGAATGAATCAGCGAACCAGCCCTGGTAGAGCGCATGGGCTGTGGGATCCCTAATAGGGAAGCAAGGGGGTAGGTTGACGCAGGCAGGTGCTGTTGCAGCAAACTGGTGCTAAACTTACTTGCCAGAATTGTGTAGAGTCAATTGGCATAAATCTCAGTCCCGGTAACTGAGGCGAGGCACAGAAACGGGAAGGCCAACACCCTGGGAGCCGTTGGTGTGCAGGGGCCGTGTGAAGTCCTGAAATTATAATCTGGGGTTAGGGAGGCAGTGTGTGGACTGGTTTGAGGACGTCAGCAGGCGCATTATTAAAAGAACCAGGACTGGCCTAAAAGAGAAGGTTTAAGTCCCACGGGGTGGTAATTAAGTCCCGAGGGGTGGTAATGTGTGGCGGGGAGAGGCCAGAGAATGATGAGTATACCACCCTGAGGAATGTGGGTGTGGTAACAATCTGGTGGATGACGAAAAGTTGTGTTACTTAGGGGTAAAATGGAAGGACGTTGGCTGGTGCAGTGATAAGAGAATTTTGACTTACTTGATTACGGAGTTTAAGTCCAGCAGAATCAACAAAAGAAGGGGGGGATCGAGGAGCGGGTTATGGTTGTGTCGTTGCTCCTCCAACATGATACCTAAACCAACCGAGGACACTGGGGCATATTACCAATGACATGCGATAATTATCGCTATCGATAGTTAGCGTGAACATTTTTATCGCCTAACATTGCATGGGAATATCGCCGCAGTAGCGAGGTATTACCAATCCTCCGCTATGCGGCGATATTTCCCCGGAAATGCGATAAAAGCATGCGATAGAAGTAGCATGACGACGCTAACCCGTCGCACGCTAACGTGAAAAAAATGCACGTTGGGCCTATCAGCGATGATTATCGCTAAACCAATAGGCCCAAGGCTACCATATAACGCGTTAGCGGGACGAAGAAATGCCCGCTAAACCGAAAATCGTTGCTAACAATGGAAAATACTGAAAATGATGGTGAGCAGCCAGGGACAAGTGCAGAGGGCAGAAACAACACCCAGGAAGGCCAGGCAGAGACCCAGGGAAAGGGCAAGAGGAAGAGGAACCCAAAGTTCACTCCAGATGAGAACCAGGTACTGGTTGAAGAGGTGACGCGACACCAGCAGGAACTCTTTGTGAGTTCCACCGTCACCATGGCGAGGAAAAGGGATATATGGCAGGACATCATGACCAAGGTCAATGCCGTGGGGGAGCGCAAGAGGACAGTGGACGAGTGTAAGAAGCGGTGGCATGATAAGAAAAGCAAAACAAAAAAGAAACTGGGAGCAAACCTAAGGGCAGCAAGTGCGACGGGAGGCGGTGAACCAGCTCCACAGGAGGAGCTGGATGAGCTGGAGGAGCAGGTGGCGAACGTCATCAGTGAGGAGACTGTTGTAGGAGTCACAGGCCAGGATTCTGCTGTACTGGAAGTCACACATCAACACCAGGGTAAGTGTCAAACAGGAACAGGTGGAAGTGGGTGGATTGCAGCCACGGCCGGTGGTAGGTGTAACTGCAGGGCGGTGACGTGACGTGGGGAGGGGCAGGGTGGGGGGTTGTAATGTATGGATTACGGACTTTGACAGGTAAGTAAACATATAAATTAATAAAACGATTTTCGTTGCGCGCACTGCATCGCATTCAACAGATACCACAGCTAAGGTTTACTTAACACTATACATGCATCCCAGTAACAGGTTGCATCAAAAGTCATCAAAGCAAAGGGAGGTTCCCCAAAGAAATATATATCAAGAAAGGGGAAATTCAGTCTTCTTCTGACTCTCTTCTTCTGCCTGCATCCAAAGTCACACATACAGGGATCACACCACTGATGACCTGAGAAGCATACTATGTGTGAAGACGCACACTCTGCAACCTACCTGACACCAATGCAAGTAGTAACAAATTCAAAAGTATTTATTGTATGAAAAATAACCTATCTAAAACTACACTAAACACTAAAACTAACACTATATCTAAAATCCCTACACACATATAAAACTAAACTACACATGTAATACTAACTAAACCCTACTACACAAACTAAAAAACTACATCAACCCCCCACCCAAAGAGAAAAGAAACTTAGCCCCAACACTATCTTAACCTAACAACATCTCACTCACTACACTAAACTAACTATACATATTCTAAAACTAATCTACATCTAAATCCTATTATACAACTATCTACAACAAAATAAGTAATAACAAGGAGGGAAGGCAGAAGAGGGGTGTGGGGCAGAAGAAGTCCAGGTTTACGGAATGTCATTCACCCGCCGGTTCAGGGTAATCATTTCACTTTTCAGATCGAGGAACAAGTTATTGTTCCTGGCCAGCTCAATGAGTATCTTGTTTAGGGTGTCAGCCATTGGCGGCGTTGTGGTGGGTGCCCCCAGATCCTGGCTTGTTGTGGTCAGGGCTGGTCCCTGGCTGGGTGCAGCTTGACCCGGCCCCTGGCTGCTGGTACTTGGAATTGCTGCTGTGGTTGGGATCGGAACAACAGGTGAGGCCACTGTCTTTGTTTTCTTGACTCGGCCAGCCTTGCCAGCAGCCTTGGAGCTCTTTGCTTTGTTCGTGTCTCCTACAGTCTCTGGCATCGAGCGCCAGGTCCCATCCTTCCGAGCAGCCGCGTATGTTCGTTCCATGGCTCTGTACCCCTTCTTAACCCTGCGGATGTGAACCCACCGTTCCTTAGCCACATTGAATGCATGTGTCTCCTCTGCATTCATGTTGTCTGAAAAAAAATGGAAATGTCAATCCCAAAACAAGGACACTGGGTCATTTGCCTATCATCATATTATTTGGCACTAATCACATACCACATGGGAGGCAACACACATGTGACATCCTGTAACGTCTCAAAGTGACCTGACCACATAATTGACAAGCCCTACTTTCCACAACACAGGCCCTGGAACGTGACATGGCAGGTGTGATGTACTGACAAATTAGACGCCAAATGAGACAGTGATAACATGTCACCATTGTGCATCCTGAGAGTGTGCAAGTAGTCCAATTAACATTAGTAGTGTGGCACTACCCCTCCATGGGCAGCACCACCCTCATCTGACCCTGTGACACACTGCTGCTACTGCTGTACGATGCACATGTGCAGACATGTGTGTCTATCTGAAAATGTGTACAGTTCATGTAGTCACTGACAAGACTGGCACTCTTTTACATGGTTGCCAGTGTGGCTGTATGTATATGCCAATGGCAACCGAATGTAAGCTTAGCCTACATGCACGGGAAGAAGACCGGCACACCCCTACCAACAACAGGTGTCAAGAATATCAAGAAAGTTCTCCACAATATTGCTGCGTACATCGGCAGGAAACAGATGCAAAACCCGCTATAAAGGCCTTGACAATATGCACCTGAGAAATCACATAGCTGTCCTGGTCATGGGGTTAAGGATCTATCCTAAGTTCAATGCTGTTCAATGTATACTTGAGCCTGTTGGGCAACGTTAGGAAATTGTACGGCTCATCTAAGCATATTGTATGCTGACAATAACCAGTAACTGAGTACGTGTGGGACAAACGACACTGACACACGTCTCTGTTGTACAAACAGCATGTTTTACATGAGTAACTAGAGAAGCATCAACAAACTCAAACTAAACAACAGTAAAACAGACATCATTCAGTTTGGCAGCCCTGAGGTATCTTGGTCACATGAAAGGTGGCAGCTGGAACTGTGCTCCTGTCCCCCTTGCAAACATGTGATCTTAGACCTACGAATAACAAAACTACATGCCCTGTCCTGGACAGAGCTCGTCAGCCAGGTAATTGTCGCCTGCTACGGGTTCATGTGTAAAATATTGAATTTCTTCAAATGCCATCCTATTGAAGCAAGGAACCCTTTGCTGCAGGGCCTGCCCATCAGCCACACCGATGACAGCAATCCTCAGATTTCATTACTACATTTAAAAATTTGTGTCAAATAGCAGACCCTGCAGAATCTGGCAGCCACACTGACTCACAACCTGTCGCCTGTAACCCCTTACACACCTACAGAGAAAATACACCACTGGCTCATCATGCGGCAGAAAAGGCAGTTTAACAATCAGAGTTGCATGCATGACATCCTGTCTAACCCTGGACCTAAAGACCTCATAAAAGAGAAGAACTGGGATGGGCAAAATAGACCCCTTAGATCCTGGTATAAAACATTCATGACCCAGTCTTGTGTTAGTCCCTCTCAACATGGCTACGCTAGGTAACTGCTCTTGCCCCTTGGCGGTGTAATGAACTTCCCCCTCTACCATTATCCATCTATCAACACAAACTCTCCTGTGAAAGTTGGTAAACTTGACTGTTCCCAATATGTGGTGCAACATTGCCTGGAACCTCTGGCACAGTTTCATCTGATTTACACTGCAAAAGGACCTTCAAACCTTGTGTGGATGATATGTGATCGATTTCATACCTTACACATGACATGACCTTAACCTGGCATGATATGGAAATGTCCCAGGGCATATTAGTAAACCTCAATGTCCGCTTCACTGGCAGTGTACTGCAGATGAAGCGTGGATACCTCTTCTGGCTGGTCTTGATAATATGTAGCCATGTGTGACAATCCTGTAGTGTAATGCCTGCATGATCCCTGGATCATTGGCTATTTAGCTATAATCTGTGCTGGATGTCATGCACAGGAAATCAGAGCTGTTGCATTGTCCCTTCGTGGACAAAGTCACAGCTTAGATAGATATGCGTCTAACCACACTCTTATACATATTGTCTGAATAATAACATAACAATACTCTGCACCTTGTGGCCCCGTGACATGCGGAACACACCAGCATTGCAAAACGATTGTGTGTTGCATTAGTTAATGACATCCATTACATCACACATGGCAATTTACATAACAATTACTCACCAGTGGCTTTTGGGTCCCTGAAACGATCTACGTCACCCTGTGTGATGGGTCCCCGACCATCTGCGACTGAACCAAATAAAATATGTGTCATTGCATGGCATCCAGAAACGTTACATAAACATGATGAACAACTTTTCTGTCACAGGAAATGCTACATCACTTTGTAGGGGATTCACACATTGTACTAATGACTCTGTGCACTTTGATTGGCATGCACACATGGGCTTGCTAATGCAGTGGTGGCCAAACCTAACATTACCACAGTCATACATGCACATAACATTTGCGTTATGCCATTTCTAAGAACCATGTCCACACAGGCATCATGTGTAAGTTGTACTGCGTATGATGGTAACTATGCATTTAGTAAGAGGCAGATACACAGTCCCTTGGGATGTAAAACACTCTGGAGCTGTCAAACTCACACATTGCATAATCACCTGGCAAGGATATATCTACACATGACCCATGTACAGGGGCCGTGTAGATACAGTCCTGCTGCTCATGGATTTGAGCATCTGTCACACTGTGTACTGTACTGCACATAGGTCACACACACACTGGCACTGCTCAGATATGTACAGTAACACATACTGGACACACACACATCATCCTGAACACAGTCACTGCTCACATCTCTGAATGACTACAGCCGTGATGGGCTCCTAAATTCTAACATTCTCTGTGCCTTGCCACCCTTACTGGCATGCGGTCATTCACCATCACATAGTAATGTGAATGTAAGTGACACACAGAAAAACTCAGTCCCACATCTGGTCTGCATACTGCTAATATGTGTTCACACCTCAATGATAACGTGACTACTCACTCCAACTGTCAAATCATGGAGCTATACAAATATGTACATTAGCATTGACTACCCACACACCTACTCTACTGTAGCACACCAAGGGACAGTATTACAGGTAATGGTGCATCCCACCAAATCAGCATGGAGGCAAGAGTAAATGGGCACATAGGAAAAAAGACCTATGTGTAGGGTGGGATTAAACACTAACACACTAGGGATGTGTTTGATATGCTAACTATATCTATGTGTATGGTGGGGGGGCAACACTAGTTGTTTTTAGTTACCCTCACACACTCTAGTGGTGTCATGCTTCATCATTGGGTCACCCCGACTCCTACAGGTCGAGGTGGGCTCAACCACAGTGTTGGGAAGCTCTTATGTTAGTGAAGGCAAAGCAGCCACAAGCCGGGAAGCGAGTCAGTTTAGTCCTGCAAATAAGAGAGTATGCCCCAGCGTCCCGCTTACTGAGGTGCCTGCGCCCAACATAATTTGGATGGAGCCTGGCATTTCTCACCAATATTACCACACAAACACAAGGAGAAGCTACTCTTCCCTTGCCACATTGATAGAGTAGGGAACTCCCCCTCTTTAGCATCCCCACACATAAGGGGGTCACTGAATCTTGCCCTGAAGAAAGTCTGGGACCTTTATAGCCATACAAGGACTGAAACATGTCGGCACTTCACTAGGGTCATAGGACCATAAAAATCCTAATAGACCCAATTGTTTACTCATTTTTTAACAATCGAACCAGACCAATGTATAAAGGGATACCAGGGGTCTGATTGAGGTTTTTTATATATACCCCTTTGCCTTCACTATCATAAGAGCTTCCCAACACTGTGGTTGAGCCCACCCCGACCTGTAGGAGTCGGGGTGACCCAATGATGAAGCATGACACCACTAGGGTGTGTGAGGGTAACTAAAAACAACTAGTGTTGCCCCCCCCCACCATACACATAGATATGGTTAGCATATCAAACACATCCCTAGTGTGTTAGTGTTTAATCCCACCCTACACATAGGTCTTTTTTCCTATGTGCGCTACCTACATTGAACTATCAGTTCTCTCAGTAGGTTTCCTTTGGAGTATTTTTTGTTGTAAAGTATTCACTGGGAGGACGTACTCCATATACCCTCTCAAATCCCCCAGGACCTCTGGATTAAGTTACAGTGGTCCCTTGTTTTGCAAGAGTAAATGTGCACCATGGGCCAACTCACATGGTGAGCTGCATTTCCCATGCTGCGCACCATGCTGCTAAAATGGCACATACGCATCAGGCATCTGTGCTGTAAATGCCGTGCGTTGCAGGAGTTGTGACGCATGTGCGGCGCAGCTCCAGCAATGCTCTTGTTGGCCCTATCTTGTCAATGTTGCGTCAATCCTCATGCCTGCTTCAGGCAGGGCAAGAGTTAAGACGCAGCATTGCCATGAAAGTGACTGACAGAAACTTGATATATTTCACTCTGTCACATTACAGAGGTGTTCCTGTGTATGAATGCCCTCCCCTGCGCCAGAACGGTGCATAGCTTTACAATGTGACGATTCTCCCAGAATTGTGATATTGTACATACCCTGCACCATGGCGCTAATCTTGCGCTGATGCTTTGATACATGAGTAATGCAACTGCGCCGCTGAAGAACGCCAAGTGGCTTGTAAATCTGCTAAAATGTGCCTGGAAGTCGGAGTCCAAATTAATCTTAACAGAAGCGAATCATGTGCAAATCACATAGGGACATATGTATCAACATTCGTTTAGCGATTACTAAATAGCGATTTAGAAGGATTCGCTAATTTGAAATCGCTAAATGCTAAGTATGTAGGAAAATGCTTATTGTTAGCGATCCATTAATATTCCTAAATTGCCATTAGCAAATTGCTAATCTCAAACTTCCCATTCATTTCTATGTGGCAGGAGGCCCATAGGAATTAATGGGAAATTTGCGATTAGCAAATTGCTAATTGCAATTTGTGAATATTTTCTAGGGTGCAGTGGTGTCATAAGAACACCTTGCTGGACCCGTGAAAATTACATGTGTGCGTATATAAGGGCATGTATGAGCGTCACATGGCACCTTTTGATGTTTTAAAAAAAGCTTAATTCAAATATTTCGCTAATTACCTCCAACTAGAAGTAGGTGGTAATTTGTGAATCCTTAATGGCAATTAGGAATGTTATTAGCCTTGATACATTGCATGTAAGGAATTGCTAAAGTAGCTATTCCTAAAATGCTATCGCTAAATAAGGAAAGGAAAATGTAGTGATTCCTTACTTTGCACCAAAAATGTCTCATAAATACCATTTAGCGAAAAAGGGTTAGCTGACGCTGCAAATCAGCGAATGTCTGCGTTAGCAAACAAATTTTGGCTTGATACACATGGCCCATAGGGAAATGACATTGTCATCAACACTTAGTTACAGTATCACAGTAGCGAGTCAGCATGTACATGCCATACACACATGTCACACACGTAACTCACTTACATTACATTTGAATATTAAAGTGAAATAATGGCTTTTAGACTTACCACCCTGTATGCCTGGCATCACTCCGGTGTAATCCAGGAGGTCGGCCTCCCGCGCAGTCATGTCCTGCCAGCGGTGCTTCCACTGGTGCACGGAGCGTGCAATCTGAAGTAGTGCTCCATTTGGAGCCTCACACGCTCCCAGCGCACATTCCGTGCCCCCACAGCATACCCCTGCAGGATCCGCCCCCCCCCCCCCACCTCCAACATATTTGGCAGATAAAACTTCATCATCCACAAAAAAAACTCCAATGCCTCCTCACTCATCCTCCCTGACCTCCCAACAGCAGGCATCTCCCTGAGCCCCGTAACCCACTTAAAACTAATAAATAAAAACCCAATTAACTAACTAACTAACTATATAAAAATACAAACTAACCCCTAAATAAACTCTACAAAACAGAGGACTCTAGACACACAAACTGTGTAAAATACAACAAATACAACTAACAGACACTGCAGACAAACCAGAGGACAGTAGACACACAAACAGTATAAAATACAACAAAAAGTACTAAAAGACCCTTCAGACAGGACACAGCACACAGCACCACTCTCCAAAACCAACTTCCAACACAGCAACCACCATACACCTCCTCCACTCAGCCCATGCACCAGCAATGTGCTGAAGAGAGAAAGTGAAAGTAAAAAGCACACCCATGTGACAGGAAGCAGTAATACACCACTTCCTGTGATTGCTGCAAAAAATTCCGACTTAGCGACACAATTAATCGCGTTAGCGACGAAAATCGTGACATAAAACGTTGCTATGGTAGTTATATACAAAATCAATCGAAATGCGATTCGTTTTTAGGATTTGGGACGAAAATATACTCGGTAAATGTCGCTAAGCGACAAAATAATTATATTGGAAATCTGAATGAATAAAATCATGGATTTCCTGCAAAAAATATAAATAAATAGCAGAAAACATAGGAAAAATATTGACAATATTTTTAATACCACCAACATTTTTTTTATGATTAATAGGTGTAACCACAAATGACAATATTTATTTTATTAGAAAAATAAATCTACACAAGAGATAGGGGTCAGGGAACGTGATCATGCACAGATTTCCTACAGGGAAAATATTAACAAATAATGCTACAATGCTGTTTCATCATGGTTCTGTTGAAAAGTATGGCAGGACGTTCAATGATTCACGTCAAAATTCATTTAAATAGACGTTACTGGTCCAAATCTTTGTTTCGCCTCTACATGTCATGCATTGCGTGATAAGTGAAATACCATCATGCAGACGTAGAAAGGCAACACACACTCGGGGAGATCAGAACACCACAAACCATACATCATGGTGCAGATTTACAAGTTCCTTGCGCCCCTGAAAGTCAGCATCAGCGTTACTTTTTGTGCGGCTGCAGTGGCGCAATCCATGTGCAGCATATGTGGTGCAAAGAATGCCCAATGCTGTGGCAAATCCTCACGGTCTTGCCTCATAAGGAGATGTACCGTCACTAATGGCTGCCACCGGGGGTGGCACAAATGCACAGCAGGTAGTGTACTGGCGTTGCTACGCGTCATTCCATTGGCTCATGTAATTTAGAATGATACCAGCCACTCACTCTTGGACCAATGCTGCGTCCTATCCCTGCACTTGCTTTCAGCATGCGTGATGCTTCATGCAGGGTGGTTGTGGGGTCACATGCTGCATTCATTGATATCTGTGTGGTAATGTACATGTCTTGGGCCTCTGGTGGCGCAGGCTCGCACTGGTCTAGTGTGTGATTGCAGCCGAAGCCTCATGTATATCCCATGGTTGCTTCGTTTGCTCTGGGCTCTTTCTGCCTTTGTACCTCCTGAGGATGTTGATGTTCCGGTCACACTGTGTGATGGTGGTGTGTAATGCCATATGTGTGCGTTCCCACCAATTGCACATGTTTTGTGGATCCTGCTGCAGGTTGGACTGGCTCGAGCCTCCTATGTGGGGAGGCATCGAGTTTGTTCGGGGTGGGTCTGACTCCCTACATTGTGTTTGGCAGTGGGGCCTTGCTGCCAGGCCCGGACTGACCGTTGCGGGCACCGGGCAATCCCCCAGTGCGCTGCAAGGGTAGGGGCCGGTTTAGGGCCCCTAGGGTCCGTTTTAGCTACAGGGCTGTTGATGCAGCATAGCTGCAAACTCGTCCCTGTAACGAATTTGGATGAAAACCGGCCCCGGCAAGGAGCTCTGTTGCACCCCCAACCTCCCCAGGGGGGGCAGCCGAGCACTTTGCCTTGGCCAGTTTTGGTTCCCAGTCTGGACCTGCTTGCTTCGGCTTGCCGGAGGTCCCTTGTTGTTTCACATCTCGGGGTGTCTGCTCTGCTTGTGGGGTGGCTCAGGTGTCTCTGGACCTCCTTGCGTTAGCCTGTCCTCCTACTATGGGTGAGTTTGGACCTGGGTTTGGTAGCCCTTGGCCCCTCGGGTCCCATGCCAGTCATGTGGTCATTTTACCTGGAGTGCTGTCCGACACAGGGTGTGTCCGCATTTGAATCCGGGATGTGTTTAGGATTACGTGGTGTTTGGCTTCAACTAGGGTCGGGCTCTGTCCTCCCTGCAAGCTCTGTGTGTGGCCGGATGGCCCTTTGCCGGTTTGTGGGTTGAGCATGTGAGCCCCTTGTTGTCCAGATGGACCTTGAGTTAAATCCTCCTGGGGCAGGTTTTTTCTTCCTTTGCACATTGTCAGAGTATATGGTTCTAATATTGGTCTGTCGTGTATCTCTTACTGATGTGTATGTGCAGGTGCTCAGTTTGGCGTTTGTGCACCCTCTGGAGGTGTGCCTCCTTCATGCTGTGCCTTTGTTGTAGGGTGGTTATCCATTTTGGTTCCCTTTGGCCTGGCTGGTCATTATCTGTGGTATTCTGTGCCTACTCTTCATCAGTGGCTGTGTTGGCTGTGGGGCCTGTGTTTGGCCTTGTGGTGTGTTGGCACATGGGCCGTTTGGAGGTTGCTTGCGTTGGGTGTGGCAGATCATTGTGCTTGCTTCTGGAGGAAATCCCTGGCCAGGTTGTGCATGGATGCCGTTGGGTGTTCTCAGCACACTCTAATGTCATGTGGACATAGGGTGATGTGTGGGACTGTGTTTCCTGGCTTTGGGTACGCAGTGTTGTTTAATGCTTGCGTAACTTGCTGCTTCTGTCTGTTTTGCTACGTTGTGAATCCAAATCTTGTTTAGCTATCTGCACAATTGTAAGTACTGGTACGTGGAGGGCTATGACTCCGAGTAATGTTCATTTGCATAGAGTCACCCGACAATACTACTCCCCAACCTGCATATGTCAACACCCTGCACGTACTACCACTTGCATCTGTACCTGGCTGACTTGCACTTGCAAACACACTCCAGCAATGCCACACATTTACGGCATAGATGGCTCACACAGACTGTTATTTTACGGACCAGGCTGCACAACATTAAATACGCATCACATCCATGCTGGCTGTGGCGTTCTGCCCAATTACTGTGGCATCCCTGCAGACATGCAGGGAGCCAACAGGTATTGGAATTCTGCACCTCATTGTTGGACACTGTGGGACATAAGAGACATGTAGTACGCCATAACGTAATGCAGCCAACCATGGCATGGGCATTGTGGCTAGCTGGACACATAGCAACTCCCCTATTGGAATACTGATTTTAGAATGGGTGGTAGGTTTGCAGTAAGTCATTATTACACCAGGACATGTATCAGCCTTCCATTACTCTGTCCACACTAAGGATGTGTCTGGTGCGTCGAGATAGGTATCTTTTATCCAAATGACATACAGCATGAACCAAAAGCAGAACTAAGATGAGCCACCCACTAAGAGGGAGGTGATGTCAGTGACAGTATTGTGTGGAATGATGAGCATATGAGATGAAGTCCCACAAGGGCTGCCAGTTAGCCAGTGTAAATATGCATCACAGTCCAAATAATCAAGCATTGTGTTAACATACACTCCACACTCATTAGGCTATTTCCTAGTGCTAAGGCAGAGCCATTTTTGTATGTCCCATTGAAAATAGGGCACTGTGAGACCACCATGTACCACTACTACTTCTCATGTGACATCTCCTCAGATCATTTGCCATTTGTCAAACACAAGTCCTTTCCTCTAAACAAGTATGATCAGACAATGTCATGCTGTATCAAGGTGTAATGAATAAATGCATGATTGTATGTGACAAACAGTGATGTAATTCATCTCCCATGTCACATTGCAGAGGGCGAGACAGCACCTCCTGAAGAGCAACCTGGCTTGGCAACCACTGATGACACGGACGTCTATGCTACCATCGACATCGACGACCTGCAACTCCTGCTCAATGAAATTGCCTCCCCAGCCTCCGGTGCAGGGCAACCCAGTAGCCCTCGGCAGAGCCCACACCCTGCTCACACCAACGAGCAGCAGACATCCACCACCCCACCCACCTCCCTGGGGCCAGATCCAACGACACGTGCATTCCAACAGCTGATCATAGAGCTCCAGGAACGGTTGGGGGGATAGGGTGGAGGTGGGCTTCCAGCTGATGGCATCCGAAATTGCAGGCCTACGTGGGTGTCTTACTGACACCCACAGCCCCTTCCATGCTCTCCACCAGTCCATGGCTGACATTGCTGGAGTCATGATCCAGAGGCAACATGCTTTGTCTGCTCAGGGTGGTTCCAGCAATGTCAGCAAGGATCTTGACAACATCAGGAAGATCCTGGAGAGCATGGAGCGGATGCAGGCCCAACATCTGGCTGCCAGGGCTGAACACATGCGCCAGGTTACTGGGATCTACACTGCCCTGCACCTTCTTGTTGCCTCCTTACTGCCACAGGGTTTGGCGCAGATGGATGCTGCTGCAGCCTCCACATCCTCAGCTCCAACACCAGGTGTGTCAGTGCCTCACATGGCTGCTGCCACAACACACACTGACACCTGTGAGGCACATTACACCGATGATGATGGAGATGAGGATGGCAGCGGAATTCTGCTGAAGAGAAAGCGGTAGTATCCCTCTGTGCCAAAGCCCCAGTTTCTTTGGTTTTGCAGCACTCTGAATCGTGCCACCCATGAACCTCTTGCACTCACTTTCACTGTCCCCCGGAACATCCTTGGACCCCCCATGGACTGCCATATGAACCCATTCCTTGCCACTTCAACCAGCCTGTGGAGTGAACTATGCCTCTTCCCTTGGACCTGATAACATCAATAGTCTCTGTCTGGCCATCCAACGGGCACCCTCTGCACTAGCCCTATATGCTCACCACGTGTAAATACTGTAAATAAATTATTATTTTCAGTTTAATATGTGTTTTGGTCATATGTTGCTAAGGAAATAACTTGCTTTTTAGGGTCAAGAGACTGATACCTTAGGAATGTACAACAATGTCAATACGAGCAGTGTACATGTTGATACAGATCCTGAGAGGGTGGAAACTAATGTAGAGATGTGTAAACATGAGGAGCCACCATTCCACCAATGCTATGCTATGACATTGACACAATGTAAATGGGCCATCAGGTAAGGTCATCTATTGGGACATGCCAGTGAACATAAATTTGATAAATGTGATAGGAGAACGCCCCCTGGCCCATGTTTGGATGCAGCAAGGCAAGTACTAATGTCCTCATGTCTAGTATGCCATGCACTTCTACATACCACTGGTTGACCTCCATATTGGCATCATACATTAGAAAGGATACACACTGTCTGAAAGAATATTAGTTCCACTCCTGCATACACTGAGTATTCCCTGCCGTCACACTGTTATGTGTGTAGTCTGTGATTCATGAGTCTGTGGCCCTGAGGTGCAATGAGCATGCCTTTCATCAACATCAAATTTGTGGAAGGGCTGCAGCAGGTGTGTAGTTGGGCCACAACTTACCAACATGGGCAGCAGCTCTGCATCCTACATGTGTAGGTACAATTAGGAAGGTAGCTCCAGGCAGCCCCAAGCACGTCAGTACTATTTGTACACTTAGCCACCACACATGCCTCGTCATGTTGCCATTGCCCACAAGTGGTCCATAAGTGATGATAGCCTCGTCTAACATGTGCTACTCCCCCATGGTGGACACGTGACATAGGGCCATCACTTCCAGTAAACATTGTGGTGTGTGCACCTGCATGTGTAATGTCAGATGTTGATGTCACGTAGTGGTTGAAATGCAATGACAGAAGTGTCGAACTGGTATCTATGAATGACCCAGGGGTCTGTGTGTATACACATATACTTGTCTGTCCAGCTGTAGGAGGTGTCTTCACCCAGCCATGTAAAATATTTTGGATGTTGCAGTTATGCATGTCATGGTGATGGTTATGGTCCATCGATTCTGCAAAGTATCTGGTTAGCATAGTGATGTATGCCTTTTGGATCTGTAGCTGGTTGTTGTTTCCGGGCTGAGGTCTTGTGACAGACAAACTAATGTTGTACCCACATTAGACGCAACATCAACTTGTTACTCTTATTTGTCCCATTACTTTTAAAGTGGTCTAATTCATAGGCCCTTTCCCCTGTTCATATGGCGCCACTTTTCACCGGCCATACCAACATTTCTGGCCATTACATGACCTTATAGCAGCTCTTATCACATTCCACACATGCATCTTTGAGGCATATGTTCTGGAACCTCATTGACAGTATGGCCATCTGTGCAGATATGTACTTGACATTATACATCAACAATGAGCTTGGTAATATTCAGGATATGTAAGTTATACTGGCCCTGGTTATTTATATGGTACATCTTGTGCCTGCTTCAATGGGAAAAGAAATTGGCTGGTAATCCCGAACATTGTTCACATCTTAAGGGTCAGTTTACCGCTGCTACGACGGACATGGTTTGGACAAGTGTCTTGATGATTGGCACCATTGTGTATTGGGATGTTGCAATGACTATTGGCATCATGTACACCATTTCACACACTCCAAATTTGTGTGATTCACACAACATACCCAATCCATCATAAATGGATTGGGGACATGGACTCAATATAGGAATAAAATCCTCCTCACAAACAGCACTCTGGTTTGCTAGTATTTGAAGCATGTGACACAACCATATGACATAGTGTAGCCTACGTAGTACCTTGACAAGTAGAGTGTCATACATTTGACACAGTGCAGGGCATAACTGTATTGCGTACACATTCCCAAACTCCATTGAGATTTGTCTCATCTGACCACTCATTGGGACACGTAACTGTTTAATGGGTACAGTGCCCATGCCAGACAGTAACACATAAACATGGTATTTATTAGACTATTTTATTTAACAGACACCACGTGACTGACTCAGGCAAAATAATTGTTGATGATGCGGTTCCTCCGTGCAAGTCCTGCATCATTTGGTGTGGGGTGTACAGCACCAGCCTCTTCTTCTTCCTCATCCTTATCAGGTGGGTCTGGCACTTGGATCCATGGGGCTTTGGTACGGACACATATGTTGTGCAACACACAACATGCCAAGATAATTTTGTTCACCATTTCGGGACTGTACAACAGGCTGCCACCTGATATATCCAAGCACCGGAACCTGGACTTCAAGACACCAAATGTCCGCTCTACAATGGACCGTGTGCGTATCTGTGCCGTATTGTACTGCCTCTGGCCAGGGGTGGTGGGGTTACGTACTGGTGGCATCGTCCATGCTCCCAGTGCATATCCATGGTCCCCTGTGACATACAAGGGAAAGCGGAATTAGTAATTGGTTGTGCTGGATGTGTTGTTGATGAGCATGGATTTGTGTGTTGGGATGGATGTCAAGTTGTATATCAAGTTGCCCATGTGTTTAAGCTGAATGCTGTAGTGCATGTTCGCATGTGATTAAGGCTCACTGCTGTGACTCCATCCAACATCATTTTAGTGTGCAGATGAGTTGCATGTGTGGCTCTTTTCCCATCTGCAACAGACAGTGATCCACCTACTGCACTGTAATTTACCTTGGCTATATAGGTAGCATGATTACACACAACACACACTTGACCTACTGTGCGCCAGCATACAGCAATCCAGCTGCAGAACATCATGGTCTGAACGGTCATGGTCTGAAACAAATCACCAGTCAGCTACCCGTTACATGCATGGACCATTGGGCCCTTGTTAGGTTCAACAACAACATCAACTCCAGCATGTGCAACACCATCCACTACCTGTACTGTGTGCTCCTTCCTGTTCTGGACTCAAAACCAAATGACATGAGTGCTCAACAGACATAATCAATGTTGCTATATCACATCTCTTATGTTTCTGATCTTTTAGTAATAAGACTTTTTGTTATTCTTAAAAACATACTAAACAAAACTAACCGCCTTTATGAATTAAGGCCATCCGCTTTCCAAGTTAAGACTGGACAAGTATGCTATAAGTAATAAAGCAAATTAATCACCCTCAGTTTTGATGCCATCATGCCCAGCCCATCAATGAACCACAATCGTGCATGAATACTGGTTCATGATTATTATACAACGCCCCATCATTGGGCATGCACATTGACCATCAACTCCCATCCCCCCACCCCGGGCGATGGTGCAGTGGTGTACAATCTATGTGTTGCAAATTCACAACTGATGTGTGTCATTTACCAATGAGTCATCGTACGCTCTATAGTCTTGTTCTCTCTATAACCTCCTATGTTGCGGGTGCCTCTCACTGTGCTTGTCCCTCTCTATCTGAATGGAGCTACTCATCCATGTCCCACCCCCACTGAGGACACAGAACTGCTATCCTCCTCCCTGTCTATTATCCAGAGTCCCGCCACCAGGGCCTCCCATGCACGTGAAGCTTCAAGCACTTTTTCATGATGGGACCTATGCGCCAGCTGCATTCTGATGGAGCTCTAACTCCCCGGACATTTGAGTATCGCTGCCTTCCACCTAACAAAGCTGGGGCAAGCCGCTGCCTTCCAATGTGCCGTATTTCCCTCTTGTCGGGAATGAAGCCTAGATCCACCAACTTACTAGTCATTTCATTTGTTTATAGTGTGTGGGAACCAGTGCAGCAGGCACGTCCCCTTGTCCATATCAATCTTCCGTCCAGTCACCTCGCAGAGCAGCCCGGTCACCTCCTCCCAGTACGTGCCCAGCCATGGGCAATCCCAGAGCCTGTGGTCGAGGTCAGCTCCCTCAGCTCGCCATCTGGGCCATATCGCCGTATAGGATTGGGAAGATTGATGATTTTAACCTGGTGTGAGGTATGCCCTATGTGACATAGAGAAATCGATCATCTGGAAGCTAGCATTCCTAGTACCCTTCCACACCCTTCAAACGATCGGTGAGCAGGCCGTCTACGGGATGTCCCTCCCAAGGTCCTCCACCCATTGCTCCCTCAATCTTTGTTGCGGGGTAAGCCCATCCCCTGACGTCCGTTTAGAGAGGCTGGTAATTGCCTTGTATGTGCCTGCTGCCATCACCACATTTTGACATACACTGCTCAGAGGGAGTTCCTAAAGACCAGCACCGAAATGTATTTTATGAGCGGCACTCAAGGCTGCGTGCATCAGAAAGTGGCCTTGCGGGAGGCCAAAGGCTTCTTGCTGCACACTGTAGGGAAGCAGTGCTCCGTCTGCGTACAATTACCCACCATCTACAGGCACAGTTCCTCTCACTCCGCCAGACCAGACCAATCACACCCATGTTGCAGTGCTGTGCACATGCCCAGTGGTATCTTGGGTGCATGAGGCCTCAGCACTCCAATCCTGCTAATGGAATTGTTCCCAACAGTAGCGAAGGCAATTATCCGCCATGGATAAATCAGCGATCCTGAGTCTCTGCAGCAGTATCAGAAATGACAACACATGTTGCAGTACATTAGGCGCTGTCTCCCTCTCCGGCCCTCTGACCTCCAGCGCTATCGCCAGAGTGAGGGACTGCTAGTGCGCAGCTAGATAGTATAACTTGAAGTCTGGAGTAGCCAGGTCTCCCTCCGCCAGCGGCCTCATCTGCGTCTCCAATGCTACTCGACGCCCACCCGCACCACAAATAAAGCCTCCCCCCGCTGGCAAGCATTGTCATCAATTAAACAATACACAATACATAATAATGCCAATTTGACGAATAGGCGCATCAGCAGGCAATGTCCCCCAACCAAACAAATCACAAACCCCAAACAACCCACACCCCCACTGACCCTCCCAGCCCCACAAGAACAGGCACCTTCACTGTGAATTCCATCCGAACTGGCACAAATGCACACCTCATTCTAAATCAAGGCAAACCTGCCATTACCATCGAATGGAGGTTGGATAGGGCCTAGGTCACAATCTGCTACTAATCAAATAAACACAACATCCAATGCTGCCCCCCCATTTCCACGAATCATCCTGCCTCCCAGGACCTCCCTGAGCCCATCACCGTTCCACCCCAGCACTTCACCCCCATTTGCTGGCGAAACAGGCACTCATCGCCCCCCATCTGATTCCTCTCTGCCATCTTCAAACCACTAATAACAACACGTCAACATTATTACTCAAAAGCAAAGTCCCATCTCCACAGACCCTCCTATAGCTACTTATCCAACAATCCGTCAGCTGTCCCAGGGGTGAACAATGGCAGTGCCTGGTTGTCCGATACAGAGGATCCACCCTCCGAGTGTTCCTTTCCACTCCCATGCCACAACTCTGCCGACACAGTGTTTTGCTATTTCCCAGAGATCGCCACCACCGCAGCCAGTGCTGCCTTGCGTTCAATGGCAGTGTGCGAAGCCAATGGTTTCCGCAGGCTGCACCTGCCTCGCTGTAGCCGTTGCGATCCGCAAGGCTGGGAGTTGCAGACCAGCTCATGCGCCTCCCCCTCCTGACCATCCTTCCCTGCTTAATGGGACTCCAACCATTCCCAGGCCTCCTCGGGTGTATCATGAAAGTGTGTTTTACCGTCCAACACTATGCATTATTTGCCTTGCAAATATTGAGAATATTGAATCCCTTCCGCATGCAGTTCTTTCTTCCCAGCTTGGGAGGACACACGATGCCGCTATGTGGCAAACGAGTAGTCTGGAGAGAGAGTGACGTTGCTGTCGTCCACTTGGAAGGGGCCATGGCAGCGGCTTTTCCGGAGTAGCAGGTTGGGATCTTGTAAGTGCTGCGAACACAACTCCTACAGTCTTGGAGCAGGGCCCTGTGCCGGCGGTCTGGCCGGGACATGATGTGCCTGTTCCAGAGTGTAAAAATTGAAAGTCCCTCAGGGGCCACAACTGACCAGAGCTAAGTCTCAATATACAACTCTATGTCCGGCCCCTGAATTTAAACAGGCAGGCCCAGCATGCGGATGTATTTGCGCATGTTTCAGCCTTCCGCCTCCTCAGCTCGCCGCTCCACTACTGGGAGACGGTCCAAGAGCCCTTCCATTGATGTAGATGGTGCCGTCTGCGCTGTGCCAACCTCCTGAAGTGTAGCTTCCAACTGTTTTAGTGAGTCTGCAATTCTTGAATGGTCTGCACGCAGTAGGCCTAATCCAGTCGCAACTTGTGCATTGTCCTGCTGAAGAGCAGTGCATGTGTCCGTGATGGTCATCAGGATCTTGTCAAATTGCTGCAGAATACCGGCATTCTGCTGCAATTCTGGTTCAATCCAGTCTTCCACCGGTAGGGATTCTGCCTCCGACGGCGATGGGTCCCCCTCCTTCCGACCTCGGGGCTTGCCCATGGTTGCAGATGGCGATGTACTGCACCCCCGCCTACTTACACACACTGCACAGTCCTGTTAAGCTGCACCTCCCGTGCCATCCCGGCCTCCTCACGAGCAAGGTCACTGCAATGGCCCCTACACTTGCGTCCACAGCTGTGGGGCCTGCTCCGCAGCTCTACCACCAGTAATCCCTCGCTAAGTGGGCAGTTCCGGGTGTGCACACATCCTCTTTGCAGTGCAGATTTCAGCAGCCCGCCACCACTGGGAGGTCTAACTTCCTCAAGGAACTTCCCACACCTCTATCGGTGGCCGTTGCTGGCTCTGCATCCTTTGCGCCCCTTTGCAATTTGCACTCAGTCCACGCACAAATCAACAGGGCAGTCCAGTGCCATCAGCAGCCTATCCCTCCCTCAATCCACAGTGCGTTCACACAGCTCCAATATTGCTGGAGGTGGGTGTAGGGTCTGCAGCTTCTCGAGGGTCCGTCACCCTCCAAACAGCGCCGCTTTAACTCAGATACATTGGGGCAGGGGGTGCTCCCACCCAGCCGCAAGTCTACAGCCCAGCTCGCTCTGCCCTACAAGAAGTCCAAACCCCACCTGCTCAGCCACCACAGTCGTGATCTGCACTTTCAGGGTAGGGGCCGTCAGTAGCAGGCTTCAGATGCGACCCACTGCACTCACCGGGGGAGGCTCAGCAAACTTCGCGGGGCATATCACATGGAGGGCCGAGCGGTGTCGTCCACAGTGGGCTTGCTCCGCTCTTTAGGGCAACCGCCTGCCGCTCCCTTCACCAGCGCACCCCCAGCTCCTGGCCATCCGCACCAGTCACCTCAGGCCCTGCCCGTATCTCTGCCGTGCCGGGGGTCAAGTCACTGTCAGTGCAGGAGGGTATATCTCGGAGCCCCCGTCCTCTTTCGTTGCCCTCCTTGCTGGGGCTGCGCAACCGGCATGCGATCAAGGCTCCACAGTCAGCAGTTGCAGAGCTGTGATCCACATCAGGGCCCACCTGTATTTACAGAGGCCAGAGTGGCTGCACACATAGCCCAGGGTGTGTGCTCCAATGTTCGCTATGGAGGCCCCGTTCCTGCTGTCGGCCGCATCACACAGCCTTCCCCATCGGCACAGACACCACGCACCAGTTGCCATATCGCATCTCGGACATTAGGCTGACCACCACCATCACCACACTGATCCGCAATGCAGGCAAGACCTTGGAGTTGGCATTATGCACTGCTCCGGCCATCACCTTGGCACCTGTCTACGCACAGTCCGGGCCAGTTCTTAAGAAACATACAAGTCATACACACCATCAGAGCATTGGGTACACACCAAATGAACTGCAGAGCAGGTCTGCCACGGTTGTACATGTATGTCAGCATTGGTGAAATGGAGACAAGTAAACTTTATATGGTGGACACAGCAACAATGACATGACACACTTGATTACGGTCACACAACTGGCTAGAGACCTGTCCTTCCGCAAGCTGATTAAGCTACACATTAGCTTCCATGATTCTGTATGCAACACCATACACAAGGGACACAAGGCGACGTGAGATGCACATTGCGAAGACGTTGCTTGTTCATGATTCCACCCCTGTAATCCTCAATGCTGTACCTGGAGGCTCGGGGTTTACAAGTTTGGATCATGTGTGACAAGGAGGGATGGTCTAGCAATGTCTTAGAGACTTGATTGCACATGCAAATTGTGATAGAGTGCAATGCAAAGATGTTGAGGATGTGTATCCACACTCAACATCATTGATTGAAATTACACAGCATGTTTCCTGAGTTGCAACAGCAGTGGGCCAGGATCTCGCATGACTTACTTGGCTGTTGGTATTCATTTATCTACATTGAGGGACACTTTGCAAAAAGATGCTCATCCCAGATGATCTGTACATACACTTAGTAGGATTTGGGAATACAGGGGTACCATTACTGTGTGACGTGCTCATGGTGCAGCACATGAAGCAGATTTGATATTGCTCACACACAACAAGTACTTCACTTCCAAGTGGCAGTCTTCACTGACCTGACTACCATGGAATAGTTTTTGCTTGTGCCCATTTCCATGGTCATACCAACATAGTAACACTTTTCCCATGCCATGTCTACTTGTAACACCATGCATGACCAATCAAACAGTGGCACACAGGCAGTGGGATGACTCATGACAAGCAAATTTTTTGGCGTTTTACATGATTGTGAAAGCATGTTGGTTTCAGACATTGACATTGCCTACAGACGACTATACACCTGCTTCACATTGGCACACAATGAGTTGGCACCATGGTTCACTGACAATGCCAGGGCAGCTATGATGTCTACAAAACAAACAAATAATACATGTACTCACAGTAGGTACTGCCAATGGTGCAAACACTGACATTGCCATGTGAGAAGGGTGGTTTCAAGTTCCATACATTTGTATGTTTACTACCTTTGTGGCCAAACACAATATGCATACAGCTGGGTATGACCATATGCCTTTCCACCTCATGTTGCCGTAGATGACAGGGATGCAGCTCCTACCCCACTATTGAGCGTACTTACACATGTGAACAGTCATACACAAAAAACATGTATGAAGACAATACACACCACTATAGCAGCGTGTCACGCAATAGCTAAGCGGAGTAAAGTAACATTATATGCACCTGCACTCCCCCTGCCATGTCACGCAGCACTGTCCGTTACACAGGAGTAGGGTACTTTGCGGTCTCTCCGTGAGGTTAGCATTGTGCAGATGGTGGACTTATATCCTGAAGGGCACTACATGACGGACATTGACTTAGGCTATATCCATACGCCCTCTCCACTTTTGCACTATTCCTGCTTTTGCCTACAGCGGACTATACATGATCAATACCCAGACTCCCCCCTCAGAACCACCAACACTACAGGCCCTGCAGTTGCTCCTTGTCTTTCCCTCAATGAAGTAATACATTTCCTACCTTTAGAAGGCAGTGCAGGAGGAGATGGGCAGGGGGACAGACAAAGGCTTACACAAATGGAATACCGTATTGTATCAGCCTGTATCTGAGGAGGAGTGGGTGAACGTCAATCTATCAAATTTGTAGAGCGCACTACTCACCCGTTAGGGTCTGAAGGCGCTGGGAGGAGGGGGAGCCACTACTGCTCCAAGACCCAAGTCTTGAGTAGTTTCCTGAAGGAGAGAAGGTCCTGTGCCAGCCGTAGGTGGTTGGGGAGGGAGTTCAATGTCTTGGCTGCCAGGTAGGAAAAGCATCTTCCTCCAGCGGTGGCTCAGCAATGGGTTTCTCCAGGAGGGTGCTGAGCTCTGCATGTTTCCAGCTCTCCGGGAAGGTGGCGGATGCGAGGGAGCTGTTAATGATGTCCCGGAGTTGGGGTGCCATGATGGAGTAGGCTTTGTTGAAGATGTGTTATGGACAGGGGTCGGTTGGCGAGCCGGAGTGGATGGTGTTCATCATGCGGGTGGTGTCTTCTGAGCTGACCGAGGTCCAGGTGCAGAGGGTGGGGCAGGTTCAGTGGTTTGCTGTGTTGTCTGTGTCCTGATGCTGTTGTGTATGTCGGCGATCTTGTGTTGGAAGAACTAGGCAAGTGAGGCGCAGAGGTCTTGCAAGTGTGTGATGTCATTGTTGCAGGCGTAGTGGTATGAGACCTCTTTGACGATGCTGAAGAGTTCCTTGCTGGTGTGGTTGTTGTTGTCTAGTAGTTCTCTGACTCTTGTCCTTTTGGTGTTTGGGAGAAGCTGGTGTTGTTTGCGGACGGCGTTCTTGAGGGCTGTCATGTTTCCTGTTGACTGGTCATGGAGCCAGGCTTTCTCGAGGGGGCTGCAGGTTATCTTTGGATTCGGATTTAGTAGTACAACGAGGATTTGTTGCTGCCAGGTCTGCTGGAAGGATACTTCAGCAGTGCAAGCTCATTTGCAAAGTTGTTGATCCACTGTGTGAGGTTTGGGGCAGGTTATTTGGGGTCCGTCGTGTTGGTGGGAGGGTTCTAGGTAAGGGAGGTGGTGAGCTGGTCAGCAGTGATCTTGCTCCAGCTTCTATGGGGTACCTGTTGCAGGTGGTGGTGAGTCGTGGTTCTCCTGAAGTAGAAGTGGAAGCATCTGTGATCTGTCCAGTGTAGTACGGTGGAGTGGCTGAAGGAGATGTGCTTGTTGGAGGAGAAGACGGGGTCAATCGTGTGTCCGGCATAGTGGTTGGGGGTGTTCACCAGTTGCTTGAGTCCGAGGTTGGCGAGGTTGGCCAGCAGGGTGGTGGTGGTGTTTTTGTCATTCTTGTTCTCCAGGTGGAAGTTGAGGTCCCCAAGGAGGTTGTAGTCTGAGGGTGTTTGGCCCTGTGAGCAGACAAAGTCTGTGATGGGTTTGCTGAATTGTGTGCGTGGTCAGAGGGGTCTGTAGATGAGAGTGCCTCTTAGGGTGGTGTTGGGGCCATCCAGAATGTCTATGGCGATGTGGGGGGCAGAGGAGGCATTCATCCATTTTTATGTGAGCATGGCAACATCTGGTGATGTTGTGTCGAGGAGGTTCCAGAGTTCAACAGTGTGCCTGTGGACAGAGCGGGTGTTGAGCAGGATGCACTTGAGTTGGTTGTTTCTGTGGCCTGGCCGGGCGGGTGCGGTGCTGGTCCAGAGGCAGGTGAACTTGCAGGGTTGCCAGGTGAAGGGTCCGTGTGTGCATTTTGGGCTGTCTTGGTGGCAGGTGTTGTTCAAGTTGGCGTTGAGTGTGTGGAGGGTGGCAGCATCTTAGTTCAGACTGGTGGCCTGGTGTTGTTGAGGGCCAGGGGTCATGGCGCTGGGCACCATCCATGCGCAGACGGGCACAGATGGGCTACCTTTGTTGCGCCTTCGGCACAACAGCAGTGCGTCCGCTGCACAACAGCAATGGAGCAATAGTGTATGATAAATAATACCACTCAACACTCACACGAGGTACAAAATGAGAAGGGATGAGGGCAGGCACACAGGTTCCCAGAAGGCAAGGGGCACAGGCACTCAAGGGGGGCCATGCAGCAATGACACAGGCGAATCAGCGTCGATCTGAGGAAGGGTCAAAGCTGGAAGAGCGGACAGGGCAGACGGAGCTGCAGCAGTGGGTAACCGACCTATCCAAGGGTCAAGGGTCACTGTCTCCACTGCGCAGCAGCTGCGAAATAAGGGGAGGAGGGGTCAGCTGGGAGGCGTGAGGCAAGGACAGCAAATGGCATCCAGGGTGCGGTGCGGCACGGGTGGCAGCATGGGGAATGACAACCCCGGAGGCGCTAGCACCGGCAAAGTGTGCCATCGGACAAGCTGCCTCACCCCCAATGTCAACTTTCTGATCATTACTTTACTAACTGGGCACCAAACATGCCCCCCACCCGTGGAGCTCCATAGATTGGTTCTCAGGGGAAATGATCATTGCAAGTGCTGTGAACAATCCGGGGCAGTGTTTATTACTTTGTCCTGGGTCTGTATTCCTGGTCACCTATGCTGGGAGGTAGTATTGAGATACTTGCACACCACGATGGGTTAGCAGTTTCCGTGTACACCTCTGTTTGACTACTTCATCATACTCTGCACATTAAGGGACAGTGGCCAGGTTGGTCAGATTTGCTCTCAGACTGGATATACGCCACATCTTATTTACATGGGATGGTAGGGCGTAGGCAGGTATGGAGTGCTGGCTGGAAGACTTGGATTACTGTAGGGACCCTGTCAACTTATGCTGTAGAACTGGCAAGGACGTCAGAACCCAAGTACAACTGGGGTCAACTGCTGAGTTGCCTTTCTCCTCCATCACCTGTAAGTGTCACCATTCATTCTTCCACGAGTCATACTTTCCATAGTTAATTGTCAACCGTGGTTGATGCGACACCTATATCATCAAGCAAGAAATATTATGAGGTATGAACCTTATGTTTTTGTGCATGCCCGTGCTGTATTATCCACTGACGTCTCTTGTTTTTCAAGTATGTACTGCCGTAGATTGCAGTATTACTGTGTTATGTTGTGAATAGGTAAATTAACAATGTAATGAGGGAACAGTCCTGTATCAGCTCCATATTTGAGGCTCAGTCTCCAGATACCTAGAGGTGTACCAGGTAGTTTCCATCTGCCACACATGTGTCGGCATACTCCATACAGCCTTAGCAATTATGCACACATTGTAGTGTGCTACTGGGTCACGGATGGTAAGTGACATGCAGCAGTACTACACTAGCACACTAAATGGCAACATGTCAGTCTCTCCTGTGGTATTCATCATGCCTGTCCAGCACAGGACATGCACAGTGAGAGTTGTGTTGCAAGTTTGCTTGTGAGTGATGGTTCTCCGTCACACATGCATGTTTCACACATCTTGCAACTTTGGGGAGGGGGACAGGGATGTACAACTTGCAGTGATTTTGGTCTATGTATCTGGCTACAATGACCACAGTTCATGGTGTCAATGTGTCTGGTGTGGGCTGTTGTTTTTGGACATCTTGGGGCAGATTTAAACGCCCCTTGCGTCTCATTTGCAACATCGTTGCGTCACTTTTGTGCAGGAGTACTTACAACCTGAGGCATCTGGGAGATGCGTAACATTGTAATGCCCTGCACCACATGTAGGCGTTCCAGTGCAGGGGGGGGCCTTCCGCCGCTGGGACACCTCCTAAAAGTGGCGGAGTGAAATCTACAAGATTTCACTCAGTCACTTTTAGGCCCATGCTGCGTCACAACCCTGCGCCTGGCTGAAGCAGGTATAAGGATTGACGCAGCATTAACTAGATGGGGCCCCCAGAGCATTGCTGGAGCTGCGTGGCGCTTGTGACGCAATTCCAGCTATGCATCACTTTTACGGCACTGTTGCGTCACTCATCTGTGCCGTTTTTGCACCATGGTGCACCGCTTTGTAAATGGCGCCCATCCATGATGTCGGAGCTGTGGCGCACAGTAACTGGCGCATCCCTGCTGATTAGTAGGAATGCGCCAGTTATTGTAAATGTGCCCCCTTGTATGTGATATGGTGACATTGTAATTGGCTACAAGATGCACACCTATTAATACATAAGTGTATCTCCCATGGCACCAGTGTTGATGTGATGTACTCTTACAGCTTTGTTATAACAAAGGAAACTTCGTACAAGTGTTCAAATGTTCAAAAAAATCTGTATTTCAATCACTTTTCTGTTTTCATAAATGTTGCAACAATCCTTTTAGTTCCAATGCATTTCGGTGTTTACACACACCTTCATCAGGGAACGTCTACAAGTAAACAAAAATATACATTGTATCAATTCTTCGTGAAATTCATGTTCATTAACGCGCTGTTAACCGTCTCTACTAATCTAGCATTTGAAGCGTGTTCAATCCCCCTTAAAACTAAATGGGTCAGCGTGCGTTCTACTAATGTGTTCAGGTGATCCTAGTTGACCCCAAATTCATTTATGTGTATGCTCTCAACTGGATTATCTCGACTCGTTTCACTGAGAGTAGTTACGTTAAATGTCACATTTAACCAACTATCGACGGATGGGGTGCCCTTCTCTGTTGCCGCGTAAAGGTTACTCTTAACTTGTCTAAGTCCGCCATTGCTCACCTTAGTTGCTGAAAAGTGTATCCCGCTACGCTATGCGGGGTCCTGCTGCTGTTGCGCTCTCACTGCTGTGAAAAGTAAACTGACGCCGCGTGCCTGACGCATGCGCTGTGGGTTAAACTGGCGTTTTTTTTATGAAAGAAAACGCGTTTTTTTTAAAGAGCAATCGGAACAACTTTAACATTCAATGACTCCTCAACTAGAAACATATTAAACGTCAAGGTTAGTCAGGACTCCTAGTCATGTTCCTCACATACGTGCTAATACTGCTATTAACTGAGTATTAATCTTATTTACATATTGTGATAAAATACAAATAATCATAGATAGCATGTAAATTCGGTTCTGTCATTTAAACCATTTGGCTTAAGGCTGCAAAGATAATAAATCCAATGATTTTCTCTCTTCAATAGGTTTTTTTTGTTCATGGCACCTTCTTTTCTCGGAATCACTTCCAAAACGCAGGCTCTCAATTGGTTCAAGTTGTGGCGTTTCTCTGCGAAATGTATCGCTACAGTGGATTTAGATGAGTGAGTTCTGATATTACTTTTGTGTTCGGTTAATCTCACTTTCAGTTTTCTTTCCGTGTGTCCCACGTAAACGCTTCCACAAGGGCATTTCAATAAATATACCACGTTGGTGGTGTCGCATGTAGCGTTGACTTTAAGGGGTATTTTGTGTCCTTTCATGGGGTGACTAATGTTCGTCCCCTTTATGATGTTGTGACAATTCGCAGAATTTAAGCATTCTTGTCTGGTTTTCGTTAGTGCCCTAGCCATGGATTTCTGAATCATCTCCTCTGGATAGCCTCTTGTGGAAAACCTACGGAAGGTGGTTTTTCAATGATGGAGGGTGATGACTTGTATACTGTAACAGATTGTTTCTATCTGTAGGTTTACGGTATAGGTTTGTTGTGATGGTAGCATTGTTTAATGTGATTTCTACATCAAGATATTGGATGGTAGTATCATTGATGTTCCATGTGAATTCTGTTACAGTATACAAGTCATCACCCTCCATCATTGAAAAACCACCTTCCGTACACACAATTCCTCAGGGTTAGGAGAGTGGTCTCCGAGGATAACGCATGCCAAGAACAACTACAAACCATGGCGAACAGGTTTTCCACAAGAGGCTATCCAGAGGAGATGATTCAGAAATCCATGGCTAGGGCACTAACGAAAACCAGACAAGAATTATTGACTTATAAGGCATCCACTAAAGCTCAACGCATAACATGTGTTAGCAAATTTTCCAACGTGAGTACTCAATTCAAAAGAATCATACATAAGAATTGGCAAATAGTAAAAATGGAATCAGACTTTAATGGTATATTTGATCAAGAGCCCTTATTCGCACACTCGAGAGGAAAAAACATTGGTGAACTTTGAAGAAATCCAAACAGGCAACCCAGCACCGGACATATAAAGGAACTGTCCCATGCTTAAATTGTGCGAATTGTCACAACATCATAAAGGGGACGAACATTAGTCACCCCATGAAAGGACACAAAATACCCCTTAAAGTCAACGCTACATGCGACACCACCAACGTGGTATATTTATTGAAATGCCCTTGTGGAAGCGTTTACGTGGGACACACGGAAAGAAAACTGAAAGTGAGATTAACCGAACACAAAAGTAATATCAGAACTCACTCATCTAAATCCACTGTAGCAATACATTTCGCAGAGAAACGCCACAACTTGAACCAATTGAGAGCCTGCGTTTTGGAAGTGATTCCGAGAAAAGAAGGTGCCATGAACAAAAAAAACCTATTGAAGAGAGAAAATCATTGGATTTATTATCTTTGCAGCCTTAAGCCAAATGGTTTAAATGACAGAACCGAATTTACATGCTATCTATGATTATTTGTATTTTATCACAATATGTAAATAAGATTAATACTCAGTTAATAGCAGTATTAGCACGTATGTGAGGAACATGACTAGGAGTCATGATTTTATAAATTGTATTTTAAACCTATGATTTTTTTTAATCCTCTGCTTTTAAATTGAATTGAATCAATGTATAAAAATGTATTTCTATGAACTTTTATGGTTTTTCTTTAAAAAAAAAAAAACCGAATAAAGTTATTTTTGATTTGATTTGACTAGGAGTCCTGACTAACCTTGACGTTTAATATGTTTCTAGTTGAGGAGTCATTGAATGTTAAAGTTGTTCCGATTGCTCTTTAAAAAAAACGCGTTTTCTTTCATAAAAAAAACGCCAGTTTAACCCACAGCGCATGCGTCAGGCACGCGGCGTCAGTTTACTTTTCACAGCAGTGAGAGCGCAACAGCAGCAGGACCCCGCATAGCGTAGCGGGATACACTTTTCAGCAACTAAGGTGAGCAATGGCGGACTTAGACAAGTTAAGAGTAACCTTTACGCGGCAACAGAGAAGGGGACCCCATCCGTCGATAGTTGGTTAAATGTGACATTTAACGTAACTACTCTCAGTGAAACGAGTCGAGATAATCCAGTTGAGAGCATACACATAAATGAATTTGGGGTCAACTAGGATCACCTGAACACATTATTAGAACGCACGCTGACCCATTTAGTTTTAAGGGGGATTGAACATGCTTCAAATGCTAGATTAGTAGAGACAGTTAACAGCGCGTTAATGAACATGAATTTCACGAAGAATTGATACAATGTATATTTTTGTTTACTTGTTGATGTTCCCTGATGAAGGTGTGTGTAAACACCGAAATGCATTGGAACTAAAAGGATTGTTGCAACATTTATGAAAACAGAAAAGTGATTGAAATACAGATTTTTTGGAACATTTGAACACTTGTACGAAGTTTCCTTTGTTATAACAAAGCTGTAAGAGTACAGCACATCAACACTGGTGCCATGGGAGATACACTTATGTATTAATAGGTGTGCATCTTGTAGTTTAAACGTTTACACTCCAGGAGGGGAGTGATTCCCATGTAAGCACGGTAAAAAAAATTCTTCAACTTAGGCGGTGCACGACCCTTTTCCAGAACGCTGAAATTGTAATTGGTACATTTCTGTTATGCATGTATGTTCTGTAGATGGAAGTGGTATGTTGGATTACTACTTACCAACTAGGACTGCATTCCCATATCTTCCATCCTGGAAGCGCTGGTTGATGACTGACTGCTGGAAAATACACGAATCATGCACACTCCCTGGGAACTTTGCAATGACATTTGTGAACATTCCACGGTGGTCCACTATTGCATGCACATTCATTGAGTGAGTGTGCTTTCGGTTTCTATATATGTGTGCACTGTCCGCAGGTGGCACTAATCAGATATGTGTGCAGTCTATTGCACCCAGTACTTGTGGAAATCCAGCTATGGCGTAGAAACCCTGCTTGACCAGGAGCTGTTCACGCACAGTATTGGGGAAGTGTAGTTCCTGAGGTATCAGGCTGAATATGTCATCCAACACAATTGGGAGGAATCTTGAAAAGGCTGCCTGCGAGACTCCACCCACTCTGGATGTTGTGGGTTGAAATGTCCCCGAGGCCAGGAAATGCAGCACAGCCAGTAGCTTTGTTTGCGGGGGGATATTGGTTATCCGCTGGGTTGCTGGTGTGAGCCTGTGGCCAATGTGGTTCAGTATATACTCAATAGATGTCCGTTTGAGCCTGTAGTGGGCTATGAAATCCTGGGGTTGTAGATCTCCAAGGACAAGTCGTGTGCGCATTGGCCGCCGTCGTCTTTGCCGCTGCCTTGGTGGTGGTCCAGGTGGCGGTGGTGGGGGTGGTGGGGGCTGTGGCCTTTGTGGGACTCCAAGCTGTATGATTACTGCTTCCATGACGTCTGCAGGTCCTCAGCTTTGTGGTGGGTCTGGGCTGGCCTATGTCTCCTTTTATTGGATTTTTTTATCTCCAGTTTTGCTGTTTTAGAACTGCTTTTAGCAGTTCTTATTTATCTCCAGCTTAGGGGCGTTAGCGGGAATTTTTTCCCCGCTAAGCATGTCCATGCGTTAGTTGTTAATAGTGCGATATCGTTTTTGCGAGATTTTTAGTGACATTTAGCGAGGGTACGCCTACCTTGCATATCATTAGTGATATTTTTCGCTTCCCTGTTTCGCGATAATTTTTTCTGTAGCTAACGCATGGAAACAGTCGCTAACAGTAGTTAGCGGCAGCTTGATCATAGGGCGATAGTTTTATCGCCGCATTAGCGGGAAAAATTCCCGCTAAAGTGGCGATAAGGCCCTTGGTAATATGCTCCCCTGTTCCTAAGGAGGGGTGCTAAATAGCCTCTACCAGAAAGCAAGAAAAAAGAATAAAGACCTAGGTATGAGATGAGACTCCATACAAAGGAGAAAGAGCAAGTTTTGTCCCCTGTTACCCTTACCCACCCCACAGGGTGTCATGCTTCATCATTGGGTATTTCCTCCACGTCTGGCTCGGTGCTGCAATGCCCTACGGGTCCCCCAAAGGGTCACTTTAGCGGAGATCATTTTGGGGAAATGCTGGAAGGTGCATGGGGGTCTGTAGGGTTGGGGGGACCCTAAAAGAGGGTGAAAAAAAGTGTGTGCTAGATAAGTAAAATTGAATCCGGTGTTGCTAAATCAAAAAGCTAGAGCAGGGATTATGCCCAGATAAAATAGATTAGAACCCCTCGGGTAAAAAGTTACTCCAACAGGCATGCTATGCCTGTCTTAGACCAACATGTTTCGCGCCCCTTTTGCCGCCAGGGTCCTTGGCGCTTCTTCAGGATCAAAATCAAGGTGTAGGGCAGTGCACGTGAGGTGAATAATTTAAAGCAAATACCCTCATAGTCAGTCAGGGCGAGCCAACATACTATTTCCCAAACAGGGTGGCAAGAAATTGTAAAACCTACTGATGAGTAACCCTCATGGTGAGTCAGGGTGAGCCTTCATACTGTTTCCTAAACAGGGTGGCAAGAAATTGTAAAGGCTCCTGATGAGTAACCCTCATTGTGAGTCAGGGCGAGCCATCATACTGGTTCCCAAACAGGGTGGCAAGAAATTGTAAACGCTCCTGATGAGTAACCCTCATGGTGTTAT
This sequence comes from Lissotriton helveticus, assembly GCF_964261635.1. Lineage (NCBI taxonomy): Eukaryota > Metazoa > Chordata > Amphibia > Caudata > Salamandridae > Lissotriton > Lissotriton helveticus. The sequence goes on along the minus strand of NC_136063.1, from coordinate 1,627,446,448 downwards.
ATTGTTCTTCTTTCTTGAGTTTAGAATCCAGAACGTATCTAGTCTCATTCCACAGACGTCACAGTCAGTCCTGGAGCTTCAACTTGTACTCTGTCTCAGATTCTTCTATGGTCCTCACATGGTGCTCTCTGTGTGCCTCTGACATCAAACAGACCACACTTGAGTCCACCGTCGGATTTACAGAAGAGATGCAGCTTCTCCCTCTGATCCTTACACAGACTTTCGGCCGCTAGTTGCATTATTTTCAACGTTTCTGCCCTGTTTGCTAATCTCCTATTCTGCCTCAGTTTTTTCTTCGGGTCAAACGGCTGTCTGCATTCTGGGCAGGATTTCTCTATAATCTCTCCAGCCTTGTATCTTGGGAAGCAGGACAGGTAGAAGCTGTGTCTGCAGTCCAAGGTCACAGGGTCAGTGAACAGCTCCCTGCAGATGGAGCAGGTGACTGCTTCTAAAAGCTGGGCCCTGGGGTCTGCATACGCCAATTTCACTTAATGATGCCACAACAACAGCAGTAGGTTTGGAGTTTAGGGAGGTGTTGTTCCCAAAAATGTTGGTATTCCTCCTTTAAGTCATTTTATCTTTTTGTGAAAATTAACGGGCATCTTAAAAAATAAAATTACATTTTTTTACTCTCCAATCATTTTTTTTACTCTCCAATCATTTTCTAACACCTAAAGCCCCCGAGCAACTGTTTTCTGTAGTTCACAATGCTATCAGTCGATATTTATGATCAAATTATTTTCTTTTGAGTTAAATCATACATCCATATAGGAAGCCTCAAATTAGGTTGATTGTATCCCTTCTGAACTATATGATCAGTTATACTTTAATTTTCTCATAGCTAAGTTCAAGGATCTTCTCCAAATATGCTAAAAAAAGGTATCCTATCTGGTACATTGTCCATATTTCTACTTTAAAAAAAAATTTGAATGTCAAGAATTAAGTTATAAACAGTTTTTTGCTACTCATCTACAGCCCGAATGAGTAAATATTTTATTTATTTATTTATTTGTGTGTTTTGTAAAGCGCACAGCTGCCCCAACGGGGCGTCCCGGTGCTGTTAGATCAGGTAGCAGGGGGCGGGGAATGAGGGATTATGAGACAAAGAGGTAGGTCTTGAGGGACTTGCGAAACGCAGGTTCTGACTGACCGGAGCAAAGGGATATCGGGAGTTTATTCCAGCGCAGTGATGCGAAGACTTCAAATGTTTTCCCTCCCGTTCGGGTTCTTTTGAATCTGGGGGTAACCAGAAGAAGTTTGGAATTCGACCGCAGTGTTCTAAAGTTACAATAGGGACGTAAGCTGGTTTTCCTTGCATATTTTAGGTTCCAACATGATTTGGAAGGCTTTAAGAATTAGTTTAACTTCCAGTTATTCTGCATGTAACTCTTGGTCAAAATTAATCTCATATTTATCTATCTGTGTAACGTCTGAGTGAGCATTATTCCCTGTTTAGTTCCATTGTCCCTTTATATCAAAATGCGTGTAATCCTCATTTGTTTAATAAATATTGAGATCTGTGCAACATTACTGTTTGGCAATGCTGTTTCAAGAAATGTAGTTGCCATTCTGTAGCTGCGTCTGATATGCTCACTTTCAGTGTGTTTTTACAAAAAACAATGGTACATAATAGGCCACAAGGGTCCTAGTTTAGCCTAGCCTATTATTTGAATGAGCGCTAGTCAGTTAAACTAAAATTAGCCCATGAAGGACTTGTTAAGCAATATATGCAGGGAAGCACGATTGAAGTGTCATAACATTTATTAACAGCATCATCGGAATATCAATAATTGCTTTTCAAGTGATAGTTCTGGTGCTCGCAAAAGAATATAATGAAGGTGTGTGAGGTGAGAGGTGCTGGTTACATTTAAAATTACACTGCATTGACAACAGTAGGCAAAACTCAAAAAACAATTTGTACAATGAAGGAGTTTTTGTTGTAAAATGGTGGTTGGCGTTTCGATTTTCATTAATTCGAGATCATCATCAGGACGAAAAAAACTTACTTGCCAGAATTGTGTAGAGCCAATTGGCATAAATCTTAGTCCCACTAACCGAAGCGAGGCACAGAACCGGGAAAGCCAACACCCTGGGAGCCGTGGGTGTGTGGGGGTCGTGTAGAGTACTGAAAGTAAAATTGGGGGTTAGGAAGGCAGTGTGTGGTCAGGTTCGAGGACGTGGGCAGAAGCATTTTTAAAAGAACCAGGACTTGATTAAATGAGGAGGTCTAAGTCCTGAGGGGTGGTTATGTGTGGCGGGGAGAGGCCAGAGTCCGAGACGGACGAGTATAGTACCCGGAGGATTGTGGGTGTGGTAACAATCTGGTGAGTGACGAAAAGTTGTGTCACTCAGGGGTAAAATGGAAGGACCTGGGCTGGCGCACTGATAAGAGAACTTGGACTTACTTCATTATTGAGGTTAAGTCCAGCAGAATCAACAAAAGAAGGGGGGGACCGAGGAGTGGCAGATCCTTCTCCTACCTCGCCGCCAAGACCTGGAACACCCTCCCTACCCACATACGGCAGACCCAAGACCTTCTCGCCTTCAGAAGACTCCTCAAGACCTGGCTCTTCGAGCAGTAGCAGCTTCTCCCCCTCCCCTCAGCGCCTTGGGACCCTTAAGTGTGAGTAGAGCACTTTACAAATATGCTGATTGATTGATTGATTGATACTTAAACCAACAGAGGACACTTCCTAAGGAGGGGTGCTAAATAGCCCCTACCAGAAAGCAAGAAAAAAGAATAAATACCTAGGTATGAGTTGGGACCCCATACAAAGGAGAAAGAGCAAGTCTTGTTCCCTGTTACCCTTCCCAAAGGGTGTCATGCTTCATCATCGGGCATTTGCTGCACGTCCGATTCGGTGCTGCAATGCCCTACTGGTCCGCTGAATGTTCACTTTAGAGGAGATCTTTTTGTGAAATGCCGTACGCAAGCAATGCATTACATTGTTTTTTTGGGGTTTGGGTTCGAATAGATTCTACCAGTGGGAGTACCATGCGTGCTTCAATGAGCGTTTTATCAAATGTCTTGGGTAGCCCATACATGCTAGTTTGTTACATAAGACTTTGGCTTCCCTAAAAAAATCTTCCTTGAGTTTGCTATTTCTGCATATTCTCAGAAATTTACCCTAAGGAAGGCCATACCTGAGTGCTCGTGGGTGGGTACTCTTGTAATGGAGTAGAGTATTCCGTTTGGTGGGCTACCTATACAGTGTCCAGTATAAACCCCCCTCAGAGGGTTTAACTGTCATGTCAAGGTAGTCTATCTGAATATTGCTGAAGTAGTATGTAAATTTAAGATCGGTTTGGCAGTTGTTAATCATGTGCAAAAGTCATGTAATTCTGTCTCATTGCCTTGCCATATCATGAAAACCTCGTCAATGTAATAGTGCCCTCTTCTGATTTTGGGCCGTTGGGGGTTGACTGTGTTTAGGACAAAAGATTTTTCTATGTCATCAACAAACAGAATGGCAAAGTTTGGGGCAAAAACGGCTCCCATTGAAGTACTCTTACATTACCCATAGTACTTGTCATTAAATAGGAAGTCGTTTTTGTTCAGGGCTACCTCTAGGAATGAGATGATAAACTCAGTGAGTAATTGGTGTGGGCTAGGGTAATTGTTAAGGTGGGTTTTTATGACTGTGGTGCCTTTTAGTGTGCAGCATTTGATATCCACGAGTAGATAAAAAACATGGTAATCAATGAATGGAGAAAGTATTTTTTACAGATTATGAACATTGTTAGTTGTGTGAAGAACCTGATAAAAGCACTGTTATAGTGCACACAAACCTGTCATTAATGCCTGGTATTCAAAGCAACCAAATAAGTACATAACTTCTGTAGTCACTGTTATAACAACAAAGAACCCTTGTCACAAACACCATTTTGGAGTACATAAAACAGCACTAATTTATGAACTGAAGAAAATCCCATTCACAGACCTCCAGCTAAGGATCTCTGCCTCTCCTGATGTACCTAATTGAAGATCTTTGCTTCCGTGTCAGACCTAAGCACACATGGGTATAGGTATTGGTAATAAATGTGGGAAAGACAAGGGGGAGAGGGGTTGGGAATATTTACTATGAAATGGGTGGGGTTTAAAGAAATGAAAAGAAGAGTAAGGAACGAACATGCCAAAACAAAAACACACATGCAAATGAGTAAGACAACCCCCAGCCACTAAATTTACTTTTGCAGTATCATTGACAAAAAAGGCCTACATGTATTCCAGCCCAGTCTTTGAGTAAGTCAGTAGTAGAACATGGTCAGTTGTCGAGACTTTGCCTAAAACACGTCAAGGCTATAATCCATCAATCTCCTCACTGAGAGGGAAGGTCAGTAAAAGCAGAAATGGAGCTGGAATAGGGGTGGGAGGGGTGTAAGGGCAGAGAGATAAAACACTATTGCATCATTGTGTTGACTGGTTGCCGGCAGCTCGATGTTGAGAATCTATATGCGGTCGCAAAAGAAGGTTGAAATCTTAAGGGAACAGAAGACAATTAGTAGGTGATAATAAATCAGAATTAATCTTCAAGTGCATTCAACTTATCCCATGCTGCATTAGTGGGTTACTGACAAATCAGGACAGTACAAGGAGACCAGGGAAAAACAAAAGCATGAGTGCACTGATAGTGACAAACTGAGCAGAGTGAGACCATACCGTACAATACAGAAAGTTATGAGGTGCATACTAATTCATGCTTCCACTACTTAAATTCACCTGGAAGTACCAGGCCACTATGTCATTCTCTGCTTGTTAGCCCCAGCCCCCAAAGACCCATCATCCAACTTCTCCAATCATCCACCTTGTGTTTTACCTGCATTTTATAGTCTTTTTGCAGGCTGCGCTTTCCCTGCTCTGCAAACCTACAATCCGTGACTTATTTGTTTCCTCCTCCTAACACGGGTACCGCAACATACACTCATTAAAAAATCAATGGAGGTAGGGAGTAACACATAAGCATATAAAATAAATAAAACTATTATTTATTTAAATGTTATCAATATATAATTGTTTAATATATACATTTTCCATAAACACACTTTCATCAAATGTTCCATTTTTTTTTTAAATTAAACATCACAATTAAAATGTACAAATTACATCTAATTTTTTGTCACATTGAACACAAATGATACTATAGGTAGAAAAGGGAGTCTGGACATTTAATTTAATCCGCCGCAAAAGAAATGTTAAAATATGATGATATGTTAACTTTAGTGCAGATCTATAGTTCCTTGATAGCATGGCAGTCCTATGTGAATACATTAACGAGCCTTATATTTTTATGCTTCTTTTTTTGTTTTATTTAATATTAATTTTCCTAAAGTTTATTTATCAAGGTTGATATCCACCCCAGTAGCAGAGATGTCCACACACAGTCAAAGTTATTAAAAGTAACTATGTTTTTAAAAGCGAGGGTAGTAGTCTCGATGCACCCTTAGTTCTGTGAGTGGAACTTCATCAGTCTAAATCTAGACACAGATCTCTGCATGGAAACAGTGGATTCCTTCCATTTGGTGATCTACATCTAGGAGTAGCTATGTATGTGTCGAGATTTGTGCATGCATACCTAGGTTTGTGAATAGGGCCCATTGTGCACTATTCGTTTTTGTACTAAACACAATACATTTAAGGACACAATAGTCTTGAATTTAATCAAGTCCTATATAATTCAAAGTTTTTATTAATCATTTGAAAACATAATTTCATCATCAAAACATACAACAAACATTAAAAAAGTGCATTGTAGAACACAGCAGTTAATCATAATAAATGGAGACAGAAAAAAAACATTTTACAAGCACAGATAAAATATTCGAAGGAAAACATTTGTTAAACACTTTGATAGGTGGTTCCCGTACACATCATTCACTAAGGTTCGGCTAACAATTGTTGTCTAATAGACCCAGCATTGTAAATGAACTTGACACAAAAAAACGCTTCGTGTCTATGCCCACACAATCGCACAACAATACACATTCATCAGGGATATAGTAACAACTGAATGCCCAATAATATACAATTGAGGTGCTATCCTGGTACTGAACACCCTGCACCCAAGGGTGTATGTCTGCCTGAGGTAAAATCCTTTGCAGAAGCTAAATGCAAAACATTTCCGAAGCACACATGAATTCTGTATAGTCAAGATTGATCAGAGCAAGTAAACCATGGTAGATCAACTTGTAAGGTCCATAGCAATCTTCTTATTTCATATATGGTTTTATTCCTTGAATTTTTCAATGTCTTTATTAGTACAAAGACAGAAGTAGCCAACACATGTTTAAATTGTTGGACTTTTTCAAAGCTGCAGAAAATATGTACATTTCAGTATACAGCATACATTTGAAATTCTAGAAAAACACAAGATAATGAAATTAAAGGGCAACCAACGAGTATGCGATATACAGAATTGGACTATAAGTATGTGGAGAAAGTATTAAGACGGTCACTGATAAAATGGAAGAATATAGATAAGTATTTGGATTAAGCATACAAATATTCAGTTTGAGTAGAGAGAATCCTACAGGTAAGAACCATAGGAGGGGAAAAAGGGTGATGGTGAGAGAGCAGATTTTTTTTGTAGGCATCAAATTACCGAAGAAGAATCCCATGCATAAGTGCTCATGCTGACATTATAGCAAAGAGACAGTGGACAATATTTAAATGTCTTGTTTGTAAAGAGCAGAAGTCATCCATAAAGGAAACCCAATAAGGCCCACTCTGAAAATCTTGAATTAGAAAAAAATAGTATTCTCCCTCCAAAAGCAACGCATGTCTGTGTTAGTACAAGAATAAAAATTAATAGCTGGTAATAGAAATTAATATTGTGCCTATGGCATTGGGGGGCTGAGTAACCAAGGAAATAAGAGGTCCCCGAAGTAGCGAGTAACCCATAGTTATAGCTAATATGATCAGGCTATGCTATGCTGTATTCTGAGATGCGGAAACCTTAAGTAATAGGCAACCAAGACTGTAGATAGGGTGGCATTGGCTAAGAAGTGAAAAGCCTAAAGGGGAATGTGACATAAAGGTATCAAAAGCTACTACAGTCAAAAGTTTAATGAAAGAAACATGCAGGTTAATATTCCTCACCTTGGGAGCACTTTAATGTTGCATCCCAAAAGGACGTCTCAAGTATTTTCCACTGTGAGGTAAAGTTGTCGAGCCTCGTACTTACGAAGTACAGTAAAAGCTATTATTTCCAAAAGTTAAAAAACATAAACCAAAGCAGTCACTCTAACAAAACAAAGTATATGAATAACATTGTGCCCCTTGTCCATGCATGCATCACACAAAAAAGAGGGAATATAATTGCCTATTAGGGAGCGTATGGATGGAGCTGTGAGCCCACATACTCCACCCCGTAAATAGTACAGAGAGGACACTGCAAGATGTGGCGTCCTACAAAGTTGTGGACCTTACCTAGGTACCTGAGGAGATGAGGGTACCAATAAAGAGTTGTCTGCATGGGAAGTGGAGACAGACAGAAATAGTCTGTCGGGAAACATTCAAAAGTAAGTAATGATCCTTTGAATCAAAGCCTCATAAGTTGGAAAAGCCTTGGTGAGCCTACAAACAAAGAAACAATCTGAGTAAGCTGCATTTGTGGGGTAGCTGCGAGAGAGGAAGGGAAAGAAATGAAAAACAATGCAGAGGGCCCATGTGAACGCAATAAACGTCCCCACTTGTGCATAAAAAGTGAAATGGGACTAAATAAATAATCCCTCTACAACTGTCACCATATTGGCCCTTGATTGATACAGTCTGCAACTACCAAAGAGTAAGAACTGTCAAAAGATGTAGTGCTATGAAAGGCATCACCCAATTACTTAAGGAAGAATTAAAAGTATAAAATAGAAATATTAAAAGAAGAACAAAGTTAAAGAATAAACTCACCAGATAATAGTTGTGAATTCTCTTGAAATAACTGCAATTACTTAGCCTGTTTTCCATAAAATAGTGATGCATTATTGAAAGCATGAGTATATAAATGTTAAATCATTTGTTGTGAAGTCAAAGTTTGCGGAACGTATATCATAAACACATTAATAGTCTCACAGACAGCAACCGTGTTGATAACATAGATAGCGGGGGCGGCACACTTTCTTCTGGGAGAAAAATGTCACATAAAATGTTGTTGCATGATTTGGTATACACATACGGCCACATGCATCATTGCACCCGTTTGCGATTCCTAAATTGAAAAAATGAAGGAATCGCAATTAAGGAATCGCAATTTAGAAATCGCAAACGGCAATGCATGAATAATTCGCAAATACTTTTGCGATTTCTTAATTTTCCTTAATTGCGATTCACATTTTGCGAATCGCAATTAAGGAAAACCTTCCCATTGATTCCTATGGGCCAAAAGGCCCATAGGAATCAATGGGAAGGCAGTAACATTTTGCGATTTTCATTTTGCGAATCGCAATTTGTCAATGCATTTCAAGGGTGCTTAGGGGGGTCCAAAGGACCCCCCCCCCTTGCACCCTTGAAATGTTTCTTTAAGTGCAAGTTTCACACACACATGTCCAAAGGACGCGTATGTGTAACATGACACTTTCAAAAATGCTTTTTTGAGCATTTTTGAAAGATTTCGCAAATTAACACAAGGTTCAACCTCGTGTTAATTTGCTCCTCCTATTTGCGAATTCGCATTTTTTAAAACATTCATGCATTGCATTTAAGGAATCGCAAAAATGCGATTCCTTAAATGCAATCGCATTTTTAGAAATCGCAAAAAATTGCGATTTCTAAAAAATTGTTTAATGCATCCAAAAAAGTGATTTTGGAATCGCATTTTGCGATTCGCACCGTTTGCGACTCCAAAATCGCTTGATGCATGTGGCTGATATTGTTTGTAGCAGTAACACTTGCTCACAACAGCGTATGTTTTAAATGAATGTGTTATATATCATACAAAAGATACAAAGCTGGCATATTGGGCAATAAAGATCAGACGTGATGAGTTGTTCCATTAGGAAGACATGAAGAGCCCTATCTACATTAAGACCCTTGTCTACAGCCCGCAGTTGAATGATTTCTAACTGTCTGAGAGCAAGTGTTTTATTACCTACCACCCCTAGGCATTGGGCCAAGTGTATCTATGTCATGTAAAACAATCTTAAAATTTTCATTTTGCCCATGCATGCAGTTGAAATGGACAGCAAAAGGGTAATCGGTGGTAATAATTTTGATGGCACACACATGTTTCTGTATGTGTTGTTCTTTTAGTGGTCTTATCGTGCTGCCAATATAAATTACTTCACATTTGCACATGATACAATAGACCACGTATTTGATGTTGCAATTGATAAACCTGGTACATTTGTACGTTTTGCTTGTATTGTACTGGAACTCGGTAACCTTGTCCTTAGCAAAGCGACAAGCATTGCAAGGTCTACATTTGTGGAAGCCTGTGGCTGGTGTAGGCAAACATGTGTCTGTGGTAGAAGGTTTAAGATAACTGACACAGTATTTGTCTGATTGTTCTACCCCTACTGTGGACCATATTGGGCCTGGTGTGGATTGCCTCCTTGAGTGTATTGTCCATTAGTAGGATAGGCCAGTGTTTTTGCATTGACTTGTTTATCTCTGAACTTAATACACTATAGGGTGTAATGAGTGCAAGTTTTTTCTTTTTCTTTTTCTTTTTCCCTCCACTTTATCTTCCTTTCTTGTTTATGAGCAAATCCATACATTGTACTCTCTGTATTTTGTTTTTAGACTCATTTAAAAAATGAGATGGGTAGCTCCTAATCCTGAATCTATTTTCCAATTTTTGGAGTTCTAACAGAAAACGGGAGTCCTGGCTGCAATTGCGTCTGATTCTAGCTAATTCACCAAGTGGAATGGCTTTGATTTTTGGTGGAGGATGGTACTAGTAGCATGTTAAATTGCATTGCATTGCATGCAGTTTGTTTCCTGTACAGTTTAGAGCGTATGTTCTTGCCATTCACTTTGTGTTCTATGGTGATGAATAGATTTGGCGGTGGTGAAGCGTGCATGAGTCTTCTGACCAAAATAGTATAACATCATCTAAGTATCGGGCCCAATGGGGGGCGTGGTCAAGCCGCGGACTAGGATGGCCGCGCGGCATTGAAGCTCCGCCAGCCTTTCCGGCCATGCAGCTAATATCCCCCATGATAACGGGGTTGATCGCCATGAGCCTGACACCACTTGATTTCTGAGCGATTACTGTGCCCTGAGAACCAGCCCACCTGCGAAATGGTGCCATTGCTAAAGAGCTCAAAACAATCAGGCAGTCGTAGATGGCATTAGACCCTCCCCGCCGCACAGCGACTCTGATGTCAGTATGGAGTTTTTCTCAGGGGCTTGATCTGGCTGATCCAATCCTGTTGCTCCTTTTCCATTGGTACATGAGACTATTGGGATAATACTCTTCACCATTAAATGCTTCATTTAGCTGGTTGACTGGTGTGGCTTTGCCACCCCCCATTGGTGTGCCCTGTGGTTTTGTTGTTGGTTTTTGCGGATGTGCCTCTCACACTTTCTTTTTTAGTCGAATAGTAATCTTGATATCTTTGTCGATTTTTGATATGGCTTGCTCGTTTGGTAGTGACGCTGGGTGGGACAATTGCTATTACATGGTCATGTTTGGTTGTTCATACATCTGTTCACTGTCTACATTGAATCGCTGCTAGATGCATTTGACATCCTTGCCAAGACCACTAAATGGCCCAGCTACGTAGCGTCGAGGGCTCTTCTGGACTGTCCCTCATGTCATGGAACGTTAGGGGCTTTAATGACAATCATAAGAAAAGGCATATGATACACTATTTGCTACGACACATAGTTGCCATTGCCTTTCCTCAAGAGACGCACTTGTCCCTATCTGACTCTGCCGCTTTGCCTCCAGCTACAATGAGCATAGATATTTTGCCAATTTTAGCAACTACGTCAGAGGCACAGCCATTCTGGTACATAAACGGATTCCTTTCAGCCCTCGTACGGTTGTAAACGACGGCGAAAGCAGAAATACTATTGATGTTGGGACATTAATGGGACACAGGGTGGCACTGGTGTGTGTATACAGCCCAAACACTGACTCTCCGGAATTCTTTCATTCCTTGCTTACTCAGCTCATTAAATTGGGTCCCTTACTCTTCTTCGTGGGGGGACTTCAATGTACTCCCTTATCCAACCTTAGATAGCACCTCTACTGATTCCAAACCCCGCGCACGCCTTACTCTCTTGGCCCTACGCGAGCAACTCTCACTGCTAGACATCTGGCACACATGCATCCCCTCCCTCACTGAATACTCATTTTGCAGGCCACCACAACACCTGGACTAGGAGTGATTACTGGCTGCTTTCCCCAGGCATCTCCAATTGGTATAACTCAATCATGACTCTCCTGATAACGTACTCGGATCATTCTCCTGTTTTCCTGCTTCTTCTCAAGGTCTCCCGCCCGGAAGGGTTTGAGAGACAATGAAGCTTCCCTAGTTGCGCCCTTCAGGATGACCTATTTCAAAATGAAGTGCATGAGGCAATCAATGACCACTTTGCCATCAACACTGGCTCAGTAGAAACGTGGGCGGTGCTGTGGAAGGAGTTCAAGGGATACATCAGGGGTGTATGTATTGCTAAACATTCTAGAGTACTCAGAGACCTGCGCACCACACTGTCTCACCTAGAACGTGATCTGGCAGACTTAGATAATACCCAGACACAGGCTTGCGATCCAGATGCAGAGGGGAAGCGCTTGAACCTTCTCACAGAATATAGGGACACTCTTTATTGGCAAATAATAAACTGCTAGGCGGTACGGGGAGGGCGAAAGGCCATGGTTGGTGTTAGCCGAGATGATTCGACCCTCCCCATACGGTAAAGGCTACGTAATGGAATTACGGTCATCCACAAACCAGCTGCTTTCCGACACTTCCGAAATCCGTGACACATTTCGGCCTATTTTAAAACCCTATACACTTCCAAAAGAGGGAGAGACCCCACTGCCCAAGAATCCTATTTGTCTTGGATTGCATTAGTGTATCTCAAGAAGAACAAGCAAGATTTCTTGGCGGAACCTATTTCCGAAAATGATGTCCTCGAGGCGATTGACACATTTCAGTCATCCTCCGCCCCTGGGTTGGATGGGTTCACAGGGGACTTCTACAAGACTTATAAAGATCTTTTGGCGCCGCAACTCATGGAGGTATACACGGAGGCCTTGAGAAGCAAATTTTACCTCCTACCCTTTGTGAGGCTGTCATTATTCTTTTCCCCAAGCCTGGAAAAGATCCGCAGTTATGTGGATTGTGCAGTTCTCTGTCGCTATTAACTTTAGCCAGGATTTTATAATCTAAATTTATCGCTGGGCGACTGTCTCTATTGATGGAATACATTATCTCACCAGCTCAATCGGGCTTTGTTCCCACTGTTCCACAACGTTAAATCTCAGGACTCTCTTTTCTGTTCTTCACAGAATAAATCCGGAAGTACCAGTGGATGCAATTCTACTCGACACTGAGAAAGCATTTGACTCCTTAGTGTGGCCCTTTTTCTTGTCGGTCATGCACCACATGGGAATGCCCATGGGTTTCATAGCCACTACTGCGCTACTCTATTGTCGCCAAACGGCACGGCTCCGGTTAAATGGTACGTTCTCCCGGCCCTTCTCTCTATATCGCAGGACACTTCAGGGCTGCCTGTTATCGCCCCCATTGTTTATCCTCGCAATGCACCCCTTAAATAGGCCGTTTGAAAAACGTTATTTGATTCTTGTGAATCATAAAAGTACATAGTTACAATAATAAAACCATACTTAAAGTTAATCCATATTACATTTTACACATACTACATATGTCCAAAACAACATATGAAATGTAATCGCAGAGTTTTCCATAAGCTACCATTTACTTTATATCAATCCAAGGGTGTAATAATAAATAGTTAATAAAAATTGCATAAGACCCTATTTCCCTTTTCACATTTCATATATTTTCCTGATTCGCAAAACAGTTCTAATACAATTTAGCACAGCACAACATGTGACAGTATTGGACAAAGAACGTAAATAGTTAAAACCTTCCTGATATGAACAAGGGGCAATTTCCCTCAGGAGTGACCTAATAAAACGAGCCCTTAAATCTTTATATATAGTGCAAAACAGCATAAGGTGCATTGTGCTTTGTTTGGCTAAGTTATCACAAGGACAGGGAGTCAGTCTCTCACACCAGCTCACTTGATTAAGAAAAGCCACAAGAAAGTGCAATGTGCAGAGACGGTAACTTGTCAAAAGGAAGTGGGAATGTACATGGGTACTAAAAGAGAAGTAGAATTGATGGATATTGGGCGAACCATGGGATGGGGTTTCATCGACCAGGTTATATGAAACTAGCTCGTTATAGTAGGCATTTTTAATCTTTATTTTATTGTTAGGTGTATGCCATCAGGATTTTTAAAATAAATTCCTAAGCCAATCTTGCTTAGGGCATTTTTAACATAACAAAGCCAGGGAATAGACTATGCATTTCCAAAACTTAAACAATCCCTTAAGATTGCCCTAGTAAATGATAGTTCTTCTGATGACCACACTTTCCCCCATAGAATTAAGGATGCCAATTTAATGCTATCTTCAAGCAAATCCAATACCAGCTCAGAATGACAACATTTGAAGGGAGAGCTAATGGGAACCATCAGCAATCTTTTTGTTAATTTGTTTACCAAAATTTGTAATTGGCTGTTTTTTTTTACTTCCCCAAACTCCCGCCCCATAAGTTGTAATTGACCGGCATTTAGATTTATATAAGACAAGTATTTCTGCTAATGGCTAATGACCTAATTTGCAAGCAAAGCGAAACAGGCCCTCTATAGTTCTACTTGTCTGTTGGGCCCTAGTCGCAATCGTAGTGTCCCAATTTAATGTATTATTAAAAACATTCCCTAAATATGTAAAAGAAGGGGCCTTTTCAATTGTTCTACAATTTATCACAAATATTCCTGTTTTTGTTGGAGGTTTTTTAATACCACAGACCATATTAAAAAATTAACCTTGAGATCCAAAAGACTTATTAACCCCTTGGACGCTCATGACGAGCTCAGCTCGTCATGGAGTGCCGATTCATTTCAATGGAAATTACATTGAAGTGCAGCAAGAAGCTTAGCATCCAAGTGGTTAAAATTAACCTTGAGATCCAAATCCATCATAAAATCAGTAAATACGATCACGGTATCATCCGCGTAAGATAACAAGGTAACCACGTTACCTCTTACAGTCGGATAATCCAAGTGCTGCTCTATTAAAAATTTCTACACCCCATTTGTATATAAAAGGAATAAAAATGGGGCCAAAATGCATCCCTGTCTTACACCCTCTGTGGATGCAATGGATCTGGATTTTTCTCCACCCGATCCATAGCATATAGAAACTGAGGTAGATAAACGCATCCTACGCAAAAGGGTAATAAGTGCCTCCTCAAAACCCATCTTTTCCATGAGTAACAACAGCTCCCCCCTGTTAACTGTGTCGAATGCACTGGATAGGTCCATGAAGGCCAAGTGGATCGATCCTCTCTTGGCCTTCATGTACTTACCCATAAATAGGGACAGGTTGAGGCATTGTTCGTTCGTACGCATACCCTTTCTAAAGCCATATTGTAAGTGGCATATCAGGCCGGCCTCATGGGCCCTATCCTTGTCACGCTTTATGTGGACAACACAATTCTCCATAATAGGGAGCCGCAGGTCAACCTAGAACCCCTCATAAGAGAGATACACCGCTTTGGGCAACATTCGGGGCTTGGCATCAACTGGCATAAGTCTGTGATTTTCCCCTTAACATTCAACACAACTCCTTGGGAGTGTGAGTTTCCCCTGGAGTGGTACACTTATTCCGTTAAATATTTAGGCATACACATCCACTTAGCCACCGATCAGAGTGTTTGCCTCAATTATGGGCAAACACTCAACACCCACAAGACACAAATTGACAGATGGCTGAGGTTACAGCTGTCCATTGCTGGCAGTGGGCCGTCCTTAGGATGGTCGTCCTCCCAAAAGTTTTATACCTGTTCAAAAATATCCCTATACCCCTGCTGAACAGTTTTTCTTAACGGTCAGATCGCATCTGATTTGATTGGTATGGGGGCAAACGGACCCAGGTTTGCTGGCAGGTGCGCACACTTCCTTAAGACAGGGGAGGATACGGGGTGCCGGATCTACACTTGTATTATTTGGTAGCTCCATGAGTCTATGCATATGCTTAATATCACCCGGACGCCAGGATCCCATTTCTTCACCCATAGTCTGACCTAGTTCTCCTCGAGCGATTACACATGGTGCTGCCCAAGGGCCTTTTTAGTACCACAGACCATAATAAAAGACTTACTAAAATTAACCTTGAGATTCAAATCCATCATAAAATCAGTAAATGCGATCACGGTATCATCTGGACAGGACTCAGACTAAAGTCCCCCCCTCACAGATTTTATGTAACTCTCTCAACGACTTTTTTATAGAAAAAGTGGCCATCATTAAGGCAAACATTCCCCCTCCCTCACCGTCCTTTTGTGAGGGCTTTATTCCTATCAATAGCCAGTCCCTGGCTCATATTCCCCCCCTGACTCTGGATTCACTTCCACCTCTTCTCAGACGGGTGAAATCTGGTTCCCCCGCTGATGTTTGCCCAGCTCACATATTAAGCCAGATCTTTCTAGATTGCCCCTCCCCTGCCCTCACCCTGCTAAATAAATCATTTGAACAGGGTGCTGTCCCGCCTTCTTTCAAGGCCGCCACAATCATCCCGATACTGAAGAAACCGGGGGCGGACCCTGGCGTCCCGGCTAATTACCGTCCAATCTCCCTCCTCCCCTTCCTTGGGAAGATTGCCGAGTCCCATCTCACGCAGGTCCTTAGCTCCTTTATCGAGGATAGCAATTATCTTGCTCCCTGCCAAGCGGGTTTTCGTCCCCGCCACTCCACAGAGAAGGTGGTCATTTCAGTTCTGGACCGACTCAGGGAGGGATTGGACTCCAACGTACCTCAGGCCCTCGTTTTATTAGACCTGTCCGCCGCCTTTGACACGGTGGATCACTCCATCCTCTTACGCCGTGTCAGGTTGGCGGGCATCGAGGGCCCTCCTTTGGTTTGGCTGGAGTCCTTCCTGTCTGGTCGCTCCCAGGCTGTCCATCTGGCAGAATTTGCTGCCCCTTCTCGTGAAATCACGTGCGGGGTCCCTCAGGGCTCTTCGCTGTCCCCTTTACTCTTTAATTTATATATTTTTCCCCTTATTTTTGCTTTACAGCATATGGAGGTCGCGGTGTACAATTACGCCGACGACCTCCAACTCATCTTTGATTTATCCCCGACCTCGCCAGGTCAAACCAGCTTCCAGTCCGTGATGCTATTCATCCGTGATTGGATGAATACTAACCATCTCAAATTAAATCCGGACAAAACGGAGCTGGTTTTGACGGGCGGGGTCGCAAATCCATGGTCACCTCTTTTTTGGCCCCCATCCTTAGGCACCCCTCCCATTCCTTCCCCTTCAGTTAAAACGCTGGGCATTACTCTTAATCACCAACTCACCTTACATTCACATATTAGTTCAGTTGTTTCTTCTTGTTTCTTTTCCCTACGGACTATTAGGAAAATTTCCCGTTTTTTTTCTGTGTCAGCACTTAAACTGATCGTTATGGCCATGGTACTGTCAAAAATTGATTATGGGAACATCGTCTTCAATGGTGCCCCCGCATACGCCCTTCACCGTCTACAGCTGGTCCAGAACCAGGCAGCCCGCCTGGTTTATGGCCTGGCTAAGTCACACCATTCCACCCCCCTTTTAAAAAACCTTCACTGGCTCCCTATCAAGCAACGGGCACTGTTCAAATTAGGATGCCTTACATTTCAAGCCCGAGCGGGCACAGCTCCGGCATTTATCAACTCTGCCGTTACAAACTATTGCCCGCCGAGAGCCCTTCGTTCCTCTTCTTTGGGCCTGCTAGTAGTACCCCGTTTTAAAAAGAAAAGAGCCGGTGGTCAGAAATTCACAGTTCTGGCCCCCACTTTTTGGAACGCCCTTCCCCCTTCAATTAGACTCCTACCATCCTATATGGAATACCGTAGGGCCTTAAAAACCCTCTTGTTCCAGCAAGCATTTACTGGTTAGTTGCGCCCCCCGTTTGCTTGTTTTTACCACTGTAGCTCCCAGCGCCAAGAAACTGCTTTAGTATACGAGCGCTCTATAAATGTTTTTAAATTCAAATTTTAAATTCAAATCTGCGTAAGATAACAAAGTAACCACGTTACCTCCTACAGTTGGATAATTCAAGTGCTGCTCTATTAAAAATGTCTCCACCCCATTCGTATATAAAAGGAATAAAAAGGGGGCCAAAATGCATCCCTGTCTTACACCCTCTGTGGATGCAATGGATCTGGATTTTTCTCCACCCGATCCATAGCATATAGAAACTGAAGTAGATGAACGCATCCTACGCAAAAGGGTAATAAGTGCCTCCTCAAAACCCATCTTTTCCATGAGAAACCACAGCTCCCCCCTGTTAACTGTGTCGAATGCACTGGATAGGTCCATGAAGGCCAAGTGGATCGATCCTCTCTTGGCCTTCATGTACTTACCCATAACTAGGGACAGGTTGAGGCATTGTTCGTTCGTACGCATACCCTTTCTAAAGCCATATTGTGAGTGGGATATCAGGCTGGCCTCATGGGCCCTCTACTTGCCACGCTTTATGTGGACAACACAATTCTCTATAATAGGGAGCCGCAGGTCAACCTAGAACCCCTCATAAGAGAGATACACCGCTTTGGGCAACATTCGGGGCTTGGCATCAACTGGCATAAGTCTGTGATTTTCCCCTTGACATTCAACACAACTCCTTGGGAGTGTGAGTTTCCCCTGGAGTGGTACACTTATTCCGTTAAATATTTAGGCATACACATCCACTTAGCCACCGATCAGAGTGTTTGCCTCAATTATGGGCAAATAATCAACACCCACGAGACGCAAATTGACAGATGGCTGAGGTTACAGCAGTTCATTGCTGGCAGTGGGCCATCATTAAGATGGTCGTCCTCCCCAATTTTTTTTACGTGTTCAACAATATTCCTATACCCTTTCTGAACAGTTTTTCTTAACGCTCAGATCGCATCTGATTTGATTGGTATGGGGGCAAACGGACCCAGGTTCGCTGGCAGGTGCACACTCTTCCTTAAGACAGGGGAGGATATTGTGTGCCGGATCTACACTTGTATTATTTAGTAGCTCCATGAGTCTCGGCATATGCTTATTATCATCCGGACGCCAGGATCCCATTTCTTCACCCAGAGTTCTCCTCGAGTGATTATCCATTGTGCTGCCCAAGAGCCTACCCAGAGACCCAAATGACATACAGTTTCCACAACCAGCTGGGCATGGGAGAAGCTTTGGCGGGTTCACCAACACGGCCACCCTGAATTCTACAGCTCTACCGCTCCCCAGCACCCCTTTGCAACCAGTTACAGGTGAAAGGCTAGTACAGTGCACCTTGACTAAATTTGATATCAAGTCAAGTTTAAATACTTTATTCGACAACTTTGTCATAAAAGCATATATCCCTAAGCTAAACAGAATAAATACTACGCTAGATTTTTAAGAACAAATTAAAATGCATATTAAATATACTTTGTTGACGAATAAAATTATACATTTGTAAAATCAAGTCACAGCACAAGATCTTAGGGGAATAAATTTTGTCATTGTAGATAATTAATTTACAGTTTTAAAGTGCGCGTACGTATTATCCAAGCCCACCCCATATATTTGGCTACAGAGATTGCAAGATTGGGGGCACAATTTGATTTTAAAATCCTTAGCGCCTCTATATATTTCCTTGTCCCCAAATTCCTGCAAGCCGGCTTTAACCATCTACTTCTTGGGGCAGCATATAATGGGCAAACAAACAGAAAATGTGGGATGTCCTCTACATGTGCTTTACAATAAAAGCAAGTATTTACATTACCGGAAGACCATTTGGCCGTAAAAGCATTAAGGGGTAAAGAGCCAATTCTAAACTGAAAATACAATTTCCTATCTAGAGGCTTAGCAATCAAATCCCAGTACTGTTCAAATTTTGGAGTAGTTTTAAATTCCAGAAACTGGGATGTCAACACGGATTGTTGATTGGAAATCAATACAGTATTATTTATCATGTCCCAATACATTTTTTTCAATAAAATCTTAGATGGAAAAACATGTGGGTCTACTGCAGTCCACAGATGCTCAAGGTGCAATTTTTGAAGTAATTTCCTTACTTCTTTGAGCCACAGTACTTTATGGAACCTGTCAGAATTAACAACATCCAAAAGGGCAGCTGCGTAGTGACTCAGTTCAGGAGTAGTTTTTACACGCCTCCAATAAAGGAGGGGACGCAGTCTGACCGTATCCTCGCTCTTTTTCCTCCCGAGATCATATTGAAGCGGGGTCGAGGGGGTGCTCTGGGGGACACCAATTATTCGGCGAAGACATTTATTTTCTGCAACTACTAATGAATTCAAGTTGGTGAAACCCCATAATTCTGATCCGTAAAGACAGGCGCCCAACACTTTCATGCTGTAAATCTCCATTATTGGCTGGATAGGTCTTGTGAATGAAGATTTGTGTTTTTGGGCTATTGCCCCTGCCAGCTGATTCAATGTTAGCACCACAGAGTCCATGTGGGATTTCCAGTTCATGTTGGCATTTAAGGAGATGCCTAGGTAGGTAAAAGCATTCACTTCCTCCAGTGAGGACCCATTGTAGTTCATTTTCCCCTTGAATTTCTTTGCGGGATTCAGGTTCATAAATTTAGTCTTTGATGTGTTTATTTCCAAGCCCCGAATCCGACAGAAGTCGCCAAAAGCGTTTATTGACTTTTGTAATCCGCTAGGGGTCCGCGAGACCAGCAAGGTGTGATCTGCAAACATTAATACTGGAACTCGCTCCCCATCTAATAATGGGGCATCTGTCGGAAATTGCTTCAAAAAGTCAACTATGCCATTAATATAGAGGGAGAATAAAGTGGGGGCCAGAACGCAACCCTGCCTCACTCCTCTGTCCACAGGGAAGGGTTCCGTGACATCTCCCTGTGCACCCCATCTAATCCGGGCATAGTTGTTCTCGTGCATCCTTACAAGCAAAGTCAATAGTTCAGGGCTTATTCCGAGATCCCGCAAGACAACCCATAACTTTTGTCGGGGAACTAAATCAAACGCTGACTTCAGGTCAACGAAAACAGCAAATAGTGGACCATTTAGCAAGGTTACGTTTTTCCAGTACATAGTTAAAAAATGGAATACCTGGTCGACAGAGCTGGTTAAAGGGCGGAAACCAGCTTGATACGGGGAAAGGATATCCTTATCATCTATCCAGGTTTGTATTTTGTTTTGTACCATCCTGCCCATCAGTTTTTGTGCACAGTCGATAAGGCTAATGGGCCTATAGTTGCTTGGTAAAGCCTTGTCCCCTTTTTTGTAAACAGGTATTATTTTCGCTCCTTTCCATGTTGCTGGAATCTTTGCTCCTTGTGCGATGGCATTACCAAGCCATGCAAAGTATTTGCACCAATTAGCCCTGTCCGATAATAACACATCCGCCGGTATTCCATCAATTCCTGGCGCCCTTCCTCTGGTTACTCCATCCATTGCCTCATTCACGTCTTTCAATGTAAATAGTTCATGGGTATAAAATACCCTTACTGGAAGGGGTTCAATTTGTAGTACCAAATTGTCTGCATATTGCGGTTTAAAAAAGTCCACCCAAGCCTCCTTAGCTACATGATTTTTCGGACAATCGGCTACTCCCCCAGAGCCCCACTTTAAAATGGCCCAGAACTCTTTCTGATGTTTATCGGCACATGCTTTCTTCAGGTCTAACCATATATTCTCATCCCACAATTTTTTTGCCTTAATTTGTATTTTTCTGTATTCATCCCTGGCCTTTAAAACTCCTGTCTTCTCATAAAGGCCCTTATATAGATTAGCACAGGACGGAGAACATTTAGCGCACATTGCAGCACCTTATGTTTGCCGTACCATTCTCCATTAAGTGTAAAAATGATATTTTCTAATACCATAGAGATCAGATCCATTAACATTTTTGTACATTCAAGGATGGTAGCACTGCTCATGTCCAGGAAATGTTGTATGTCGGCTAAACTTTTGACCTTGAGAATACATGTATAAAAGGAACTGACATCTAAAGTCATTAGAATGTGACACTCAGACCATTCAAAGTCTGAAACCTTACTTAAAAGGTCTTTGGTTTTATGTACGACGGGAGGTTCCATACATAGGGCTGTAAGAATAGATCTAGTTAGTCTGAAATCTTTTCAGTGGGAGAACCAATTGTGGAAAATTAGTGGACTCCCTGGAGGAAAATCACCTGATTTATGTATTTTGTGCAAGATGTGGATGCATGGAACGGTAGCTGTTGGCTTGTACAGATAGCGGAACTCTACATCGAAGATCAAACAACGTTGCCTCCAATGTTTTAATCTGCACTCCATTAAGTGGATTGAAGGAACGTTTTTGATAACTTGATACATCAGCTAGTTGGTGGTCTATTTCATTAATGTAGTCATTTGTGCTCCTGATGACTATATCGCCACCTTTAACTGCTTCTTATGATGTCGGAGTTTGTAGTGAGAGATTGTAGGACAATTTTCTCACCTCGAGTAATGTTATGCCGTATGAACTTGCAATCAGAGCAGTAGTCATCCTCTAATTCATAGAGTTGTTTTGTCATTTCATGGTAGTAGATGTCACTCACATTATCAGACGCCAAGGATGGCGTGAATCTGGACCTTGGTTTGAGACCACTATCTGTGTCTAGGTTGGGATTAATATCCAGGTCTTGTAGAATTTGTGTGAGGGTAGGGGCATCACCCACATCTTGTTCTAATGATGGAAACAGTTGCACATCACGTATGCCTTTGATCGTCATTTCACATTCAATGGCTGTGATGGTTGGTGGAAGATTCAGCAACCCTATCCTGTAGAAAAATGTGTGTAATTTGAGTTTCCGTATGAATTTGAAAAGATCAATATGAGTATCACTAAATTCAGGAATGATGTAGGACAAAAGCCCAGACTCTTGCCCGAAACCTTGATTTCATCATTATTCGAAATATAGTCAGACACGTTTAGAATATTAACATTGTCCCCTGCTAATCCTGTACCAGGTTCCTTGACTGTGTTAATTCTGTTGGTTGCGTGTGGCTGGACATGTGGTCATCCCTTTCTTTCCTTTCCCCCCATCTCTGATGTCTGACTTTGCCCTTCCTGGTGCTGTTTGTGTCCTGTCTCTTTTGGTATTGTCTTGTGCCCTTGCAGTACCTCTCCATTTCCAATAAAAAAGAGTTACTTGCAAATGTAGTAGCTTGTGCCCCTAGATAGTTAAAGGATTGCTCACTAGTGTGGCTGGTCACAGTGGATACTCAGTTTTACTAGAGGAGGCAGTAGGCCCTGTGCCACTAGGAGGGCGATCTATTATGTTGCATGTACTGGTAATTTTGTTGTAAATTTCTTTTCTATAAGTAAACACTCTACCGTTTTTGTAGTCATTGTCATCCCTTCTCAATTTGCGCATATCTTTATCATTGATATACATCTGATGTTGAAGTAGTACATCTTTCAAAATCCTATAGTTCTTTTCTTCTACTTCTGGTAGATAAGCTAGCCTAATCTCATTTTCTACTTCCCTAATATCTTTCAACAATGTTTCCTTCTGTATAGTAGCATGCATCATACCATATGAAGATGAGGTGAATAAATGTTCCTGTTCCCTCAGAAGCTCTGGTCCCAGAACTTTAAAGGATGGGATGATCACCACATGTAATCCTTTCGGTATTTCTTTGATGTCTTCATATTTTTGTAATATGGTGGCATCCCACCACCTAGAGTGCTTTTTTCTTGAGACATTCTAGTCTCACAAACTTCATCTTCAAACCTTCAATCTTTTCACCTGTAACGCCTGCAAGTTTAGATTTAGAGCTACTTTGAAATCATTCTTTTCACAGACTGTCTTTATTGTCATCTCAGGTTTTCATATTCAAAAGTGGTGAGTAAAGGACTTCACTAGTAATAATCCCTGGATACAAACAGAGTGCAATAGGGCATGCACATAAAGATGACAACACAAAAAAACACTTGGTGGCTATGCCCACACAATCGCACATCGATACAAAGACATAAGGGGTATACTAACAACTTGTTCATACTGGGGGTTTCTAATTGGCAGAGGTAGGTACCTTTGTCCAAGTAGGGACCCTTGCTTCTAGTCAGGGTAAGGGGAGGGACATGCACTTTAGATAACCCCTGCTCACCCTCTTGGTAGCCTGGCAAGAGCAGACAGGTTTATCCTAAAGGCAATGTGTAAAGTATTTGTAGTCAAAACACACAGTAATACAGTGATAACACAACAAATAGACACCAAACCATTTTAGAAAAATAAAGTATCTTTATCTAAACTCAACAAGACTAAACCGACAAAAATCTAACATACATGTAGAGAAATAGATCTTCAAAACAATTATTTCCTAAATAAAGCTTGTAGTAAACAAATATCTCCACCTGGGGCTATAACGAAGTTGTGACAGCAATAAATGCAAAGTACAGTGCCGGTCACGAGGTGTGCAGCGTCAGGCACGGAAACACACGGACCCACAAACAAACAGTACCTTTGGATAACTAAGTCTATGAGCATGCACAGTGTCATGGAGGTAAGACATCGGTGCCGAGGTCGGGCCGACAAGGCATTGTGTCCATGAGGAAGTGAAGTGTCGAATCCAGGACAGGAGAAGTCGGTTGCGTTGGTGGTGAAGAATCAGTTCTCGTGAGGCGATGCGAAGCCGGCGAGTTCGTGGAGTCACCTTTGGGGGTTATTGGCACTGCGATATCTGGATGCAGGTGCTGGCAGTGACTGAGTCGCTGCGAGTCCTGGCATCAGAGAGTGGGTGATAACGGCAGGCATCAAAGCTGTGATGCAGGCTGGGTGGTGTATTCTGCTCTTCACGAGCTTGCCCCGTGGCTCAGTGTATGTCGCAGTGGCTTTTCTTTCTTCTTTCAAGTTGCTTCCAGCTCCAGCAGGAACAACCTCCAGAGGCACCTCCTGGCAGTTCAAACTCCCAGCAATAGAGTTCAGGGGAGCAGGAGTGTAATTGTTTTGTCCCTGAAACCTCAGAACAGGAGGCCAGCACACACATTGGCACTTGGAAGTTCTTCTTCATGCAGGTTTCTCAGCAAAGTTCCAGCCTTTATCCTTCCCTTGGCAGAAGCAGCAGCTGCAGGCCAACCCCACACAGCAAAGGGGGAGTGCTCCTTCTCACAGCTCTCCAGCTCTTCTCCTTTGTAAAGGTTCCTCCTACGTCTAGAAGTGATCAAAAGTTTTGGGGTTTAAGTTCTACTGCTAATACCTCATTTTGTCTTTGTTCTTTTTTGCAAGGGTCTCTGAGCCTAGTCCAAACCAGTTCTGTCCTCCCTGGTGCAGTATGACCACAGAATGAGGGGGGGGAGGAGACCGCATTGTGCACGGGAGACAGACCCTATTGAAGTGCAAGGAAAACTCCTCCGTCTACTAAATGCATCCACGGTCTATTCAGCTAAGTCCTGAGTCATCCAGGAAGGGCCAAGCACATCTCAACTCCCTTTTGGAAGTCTACAGTGAATGCACATGCCCAGCCCCTGTCACTCCAAAACCAGACAGTTAATCCACAAACAGGCAGAGGCACACAGAATGGTTAAACAAGAAAATGCATACTTTCTAAAAGTGGGATTTTTAAACACACAATTTATAAACCATCTTTACTAAAATGTAATAATAAATTCTGAGCTCAGAGAACCTAAACTTTATTTCTCTATCTTGTCCCAATGGGTAGTTATAACTAGTAAAGCGGACCCCCTCTAAGAGAGCTAAGGTCAGGGAAAAAAGCGGTAACACAGCTAAAGAATATATAACAACCTCCCTCACAACCTATTTTTTTAGTTTATGTGAACATCAAATATGGGCTACACTTCTAATTTATACAATTTGACACTTTGACCATATGATTTTGATTATCATGTAATTTATTTTCCCTTTTAGTTTTTTTATAAATATGAAACCATAAATATATTAATTTACATTTATATGCAGTATTTTTTATACATGATTATAAACTCATAATATTTGAGGAACAGATATACTATATAGTTCCAGACCCCTACAAAAATATATAATCAACTACCTATTTCTTGACATCAATTCCTAATCTCACTCTGTCACATCCAAACACATTCATACATCACCCAATATCAACCACTCTTCATATCTGGATCATGGGGAGACCTGTGGAAAGTACAATTTCTGGGGCTTTGGATATCTTGGGCCCCCCTAAACAGCACTACTCTGCGAGAAAGAGCCCTTTGGCTCCCTGGTTCTCGGACAGACTCAGGCTGCTGAGGCAAGGGTGTCGTAAACAGGAGAGGCTCTGGCAGGCTTGGTTGGATCCCTTGGAGAAGGAACAACATAAACGTATCTTAAAAGAATATAAGCTAGCTATCATGGAGGAAAAGAGGGCCCATTTTGCCAATATTACTGCTTCTCTTAACTCTCCTAGAGACCTTTTTAAAATCATAGACACTCTCTCCTTCCCCCAGGCAGCTGACCCCATAGTGGAATCCCAGGAGTTGTGTGATAGTATCTCGGCCTTCTGCCATTCAACAATCGTGGATATTTATGACACCCTTGAATCTTGGGCTGGGACTTCCTATTACTTCTGCTCCTCCTATAGTGGGGAGTCTGCCTGATGGACCTTATCCTAGTCTCCTGTCCTTTCCCCTTCTTACTCCTGAGCTGATGACTCAGCTTCTTGATAACACCAAATCGGGCTCCCCTGTAGACCCCTGCCCGCTCAAGGTCCTGAAGGCCTGCCAGTAAGTGGTTATTCCCCCCCCTCATGAATGTCATGAACCGTGTGATTACGGAGGGAGTCTTTCCTTCTTTATGGAAGATGGTGGTTGTTAAACCTCTTTTAAAGAAGTCCACCTTGGACCCAGAGGTTCTGAAAAACTTCCGCCCCATTTCACTTCTTCCTTCCCCTGCAAAGATGTTGGAATCTCACCTTAATCTGCACCTTAGCACTTTTCTTGATAAATTCTGCCCTCCTGGATGTGTCGCAGCATGGCTTTAGGAGATCTCATAGCACCGAAACCGCCCTTACTGTAGTTGTTAATAACATCCGCTCCCAGGTCGATAAGGGCCATACTACTCTCTTGGTCCTGCTAGATCTTACGGCGGCCTTTGATACCCTGTCCCTATCCATTCTGGTCGCTCGTCTCAGGGAGCTAGGGGTCGGAGGCCCTGCACTGAACCTTCTGGCTTCCTTTCTCAACAAAAGGGAACAGAGTGAAGTTGGGCCAGTTTCTATCTGACCCTAAGCCTGTGCATTTTGGGGTCCCCCAGGGCTCCTCATTAAGCCCTTAATTGTTTAACATCTATGTGGCCCCACTTGCCAGGGTAGTCAGATCTTTTGTGCTGGAGGTGCTGTCGTATGCTGATGTCACCCAAATAATGGTCTCTCTCACGCAGCCCGTGAGGGACTCAGCCCTGAATTTCAGGAATTGTATGGAGGCTGTGTCTCAGTGGATGATACAGAACTTCCTGAAGCTAAAAGGGGAAAAAACGGAGCTGTTGATCATTGGGGGCAATCAGGATATCTGGTCAAATGACTGGTGGCTGCCCTCACTTGGGGATTG
Organism: Lissotriton helveticus; assembly: GCF_964261635.1. NCBI lineage: Eukaryota > Metazoa > Chordata > Amphibia > Caudata > Salamandridae > Lissotriton > Lissotriton helveticus. The sequence goes on along the minus strand of NC_136063.1, from coordinate 1,627,419,714 downwards.
CCCTCCTCCCCGCCAGTTTATTAAGAAAAAAGGGGTGCTAATGGACACTACGCTTTCCTTTGACCGTCAGGTCAGCAGGACTGTTTCCACCTGCTGTGCCATCATTAGGGTTCTTAGAAAGATTGCTCACTATCTCTCCCCGATGCTCGGAAAAAGGCCACTGTGGCATTAGTTTCCGCAAGACTGGACTACTGCAATGCGCTTTATGTGGGCATAAATAAGAGCCTTATTCATCGTCTGCAAATGGTCCAGAATGCGGCAGCGAAGATGGTCCTTGATCTCCCCAGACTCACCTCGGCCCCGTCAGCCAGGAGAAGCCTACATTGGCTCCCCATTCAGTCCAGGATCTCTTTTAAGATTCTTTGTCTTGCCCATGGGGCTTTTCATGGTACCGGCCCAGAGGGCATCAGGTCACTTGTTCACTCCTACACCCCTAGTCGAGCTCTTCGTTCTTCTAATACAAATCTCCTTGAGGTTCCTAGGTTTGTAAGAGTGAGATGGGGAGGCCGAGCTTTTTCCTCGGCTGTACCCAGGCTATGGAACTCGCTCCCCCCCGAACTTTTGGGGCAACCTTCACTTGCTCTGTTTCACATAGCATTAAAAACCGGGCTCTTCTCTGAAGCATACCTGTAATAGCATACACCAGCGGATTACAGATTGAATGACCTGCTTGGCGCCTTGATGCCCTTAGGCTAAGTTGCGCGGTAAAAGACTCCATTCATTCATTCAAGAACTAATTGTTCTCCATAGCCCTATTGTATGATCTAAGTACAACAGGGTTTATCGGAAGGTCGACGTGCATTTCGGTGGGTTGGAAACAGACTATGGACCACGTTCCTCAGGACTATGCCAAATGAACTGACAGCCAGACAAGGGGTACCTAATGAATGTAATATGGTCAATTTGATTAGTTTAAACCCGTATGCTAATAACTTTACCTATATGTTTCGATTGGACTCAGATAAAACAATTTCTAAGTTTGTCACATGACCTCCACCAACATGGACTACCAACATTGAATGTGCCACATGTAGACTCATCTCGAGGTTTCCCCTACTTACATTGGGGAACACCAAGGGAAAATTCATGTGTAAGAGCAAACTCTCTGTTTAAATCTAGTTTAATTCATTCACAGTTAGTAAGTTATGGTGCAACAAAGATGTATTATGCAGCAGCAAAGATAAAAAGTTTTTTGAAATAGAAAGAAAAGTGAAAGAATTCATGCATCTAGGTAGTAATGTGAAAATATATATGTGCAAAATTGCTCAATTTATGTGGTCACTCTTTCCTGATGTGATATTTAATCAGGGCGCTTATACTCTGAATGAGTGTATTTATACTCCTGGAAATTGAAAGAGGCCACTGTTGTTTATTTTCAACTGCTGTGCACTGATCTAAGAACAAGGAACACAACAATCTATTAAATACCCATTACCATACACCCAATGGGAAGTTATACTTTTAAGATGTTACAAAGTATCCAAAGTATCGCCTATGCTATCCTATGAGACAGATAGCCTTACCATAGTTAAAAAAATAAATTAGCAGTACTTCACTATTGGGGCATGCGCACACGCACCAGCCTGCCCTTGGGGTACCTTGGGCCTACCTGAGGGGTGTCTTATATGTAAAAATAGGGAAGGTTGGGGCCTGCAAGTAGGTGCACTAGGCAGTCTAACACAGGAGTTTAAATCTGCATGGAGGCACTGCATTGGTAGGTCTGAGATACCTTTTCAGGGCTCCTTATGTGAGTGGCACAATCAGTGATGCAGGCCCACAAGTAGCATTTGATTTATAAGCCCTGGAACACCCAGGGCACTTTACTAGGGACTTACCAGTGAATCTAATATACCAATCGTGAGAACCAATTGTAATAACAATTTACACAGGGAGTACTTGCACTTTGACACTGATCAGCAGTGACAAGGTGCCCAAAGCATCTAAGCCAGCAAAAACAAAATCCAGCACAGCCTCAAAAACGCAGGAGATAGAGGCAAAACGTCGGGGGAAACCATGCCAAAGATGCCAAGTCGAACACAACACAATGCACAATAGTGTACAATGGAGGTGCTGTCATGGTACTGAACACCCTGCCACCAAGGTTTATGTCTGCCTTGGGAAAAACTCTTGGCGGATTCTAAGTACAAAAATGTTCCGGAGCACACAAGAATTCCGTATAGTCAAGATAGATCAGAGCAAGTAGACAGTGGTAGATAAACTTGTAAGGTCCATAGCAATCTTCTTATTTCATAAATGGTTTTATTCCTTGAATTTTTCAATGTTTTTATAAGTACAAAGACAGAAGTAGCCCACGTGTTTAATCTGATGGACTTTTTCAAAGCTACAGAAAATATGTACACATCAGTATACAGCATAAATTTGAAATCATAGAAAAACACAAGATATTTAAATTAAAGTGACTGCCACTAAGAGTAAAATGGAAGAATATAGTTAAGTATTTGAATTATATGTGTAAAAATACAATTTGAGTAGAGGTAATCCTTCAGTTATGAACCATAGGAGGGAAAAAAGGGTGATGGTGATAAAGAGCTGATTTTTTTTATTTTTGTGCACCAAATTAATGAAGGAGAATGCCATGCAAAAGTGTGCATGCTTCAGATTAAAGTGAAAAGAGATGGTCAACGATACCTAAATGTCTCGTTTGTATAGGACAGAAGTCCTCTGTAAAGAGAACCCAATGAGGCCCATCTGAATCAGAGTTATGGGAAGAACATAAGTAACTCTGAAAATCTTGATTTTAGAAAACAATCGTAGTCTCCCCCAATAACGACACATGCATGTGTCAGTAGGAGAACGAGAATCAAAATGAATAGCTATAGCTAATACGGTCAGGCTAAGCTGTGTTACAAGATGCAGAAACGTTAAGTAGTAGGCAACCCAGACTGTAGATAGGGTGGCATTGGCTAAGAAGTGAAAATCCCAGCGGGGAATGTGACATGAAAGTATCAGAAGCTACTACAGTCAAAAGTACAATTAAAAACATGGAGGTAAATATTCCTTACCTTGGGAGCACTTTCATGTTGCATCCCAAAAAGAGGTCTACTAAGTATTTTCCACTGTGAGGTAAAGTTGCTGAGATTTTAACTACAAAGTACAGTGAAAACTATTATTTGTAAAAATAAAAAATTACAATTAAAAAAAGCAGTCGCTCTATCAAAGCAAAGTATATTAATAACAATTGTGCCCCTCATCCATGCACGCATCGCACAAAAAAGGGGATTATAGTTAACTCATAGGGAGTGTATAGACGGAGCTTAAAAACAGCCATTACAACCACAGACGAGCAATCACTCTTACAAATCCTGAGTACTTGTTTGCTAGATGTCAGACCTATGTACCGGCATATTGGAACAATCTAGCTACTTCTGGGTTTGGCATATTTAAGACAGAAAAACATATGTTCATCTGTCTCATCAAGAAGAGTGCGGTAAGAACATTGTGAGTGTCTGGAAGAGTTCCACAATGCTGTGTAAGCTGAAATTGGTAGAGTCCCATATCTGAATGGCAGAACCATTGAATGGGCATGCACCAGATGGATGTAGTTTAAGAATTTCTCTGCATTAGGCCCAGAATTATGCAATGAAAATTGCCTCATAAGGCTGCACGTATAGTTAAACATTTCATTTTGGGCAGCTATTCTTTCCTGATACTTCAATTTGACCAGTGAACCAGCATTGGCCGGGATCGATGAGGGTACATCCCAAAAGTTAGCAAGGCCCAACTACTTCCATGTTTTTCTTTTTTCATCATATTCAACCACTTGATCTTGTTGGAAGATTGCAGATTAATGATGTCACTAAGTCCCTCTCATTAGTCCTACAATTCACTTGTAGCCCAAATGCATACTCGGTAGAGCTGTGGCCTCAAAGTCGGTGCCCGGGTTGCTATCAAGGTTCAGTGCTAGTGGTACCAGGGGTGTTCTCCTCCCTAAGCCTGTTATGGCTCTAATAAAGGTGTTTTCATTGATGCGCAAGGTACCCAGGTTGCAATGGCCCCATAGTTCAGCATCATGCAGTGCTGCACCCCTTGCTTGCCTCTTGTAGATTTCCATTGCTGTAAGAATTGGTAACCAGGAAGCCTTCTTTGCAAACCTGAGGATTGCTCTGTGAGTGTTCGAACATGAACATTTGTGGATCTGTGGAGCCCAGAAACCAGTAGGCCAAGCAGATCCCAAAATAATCAAATTTCCTGACCCTTTCCAGTACTTCATTACCTAACTTTACAGTACCCTTAACCCTTTTCTTCCTAGAATAGGTCATCTGTTTGGTCTTAGAGGCATTAAGTTCAAGACCATATTTGGAACAAAACAAACTAAAGTTGTCTACGAGGTGTTGGAGGCCCACCTTAGTTTTAGCCAATAGGAGGGTATTGCCAGCAAAAAAGAGCTGGAACTTTCTGCCCTGCTGGGATAGTCGTTAACACTGTTTCACAAATACTTGAGACAATTGTTAATGTAAAGAAGAAAGAGGGTAGGTGCCAGGACACAACCCTAATGCACACCCTTATTGATGGAGATTGGCCAAGTGATTCTCCTTTTGTGCCACATCGAACCCTTGCAAAATTCCCCTTGTGAATGGAACTCATATAATATTTAGCAGGTTACACTGAATCCCCATCTCATGTAAAACCTCCTGTAGTTTATACATCTGTACCAGGTGAAAAGCAGCTTGAAGGTCCATAAATGCCACAAAGATCTATCCCCTTCTATGTCAACTGGCTTCCATTTAACCAAAAGGAAGCAAAAGACCTGTGGCTCTATTCTGTAAAGGGTGCACTTTCCCTGTTTGCGTTGGTGCACCTTAAAACAAGTGCACCAGGTCAAATAGAGAAAGTGTGCCCAATTACATGAAATGCACTGCCCCCAGTGCAGCTGCACACACTCGATTCCCTGGGGGGAGCGCATTCATGTAAAAAACAGAGCAGCTGCTTCAAAGCTGCTCCATGTTTCACATTGCAGCCGGCAACCCACTTACACTTTTAAAGGAGGCTTGAGATCCCCTTGAAGGCGGGTCAATCAATCAATCAATCAATCAGGTCATTTATAGAGCGCACTACTCACCCGTAGGGTCTCAAGGCGCTGGGTTGGGGGGGGGGTGCCGTTACTGCTCGAACAGCCAGGTCTTGAGCTTCTTCCTGAAGGAGAGGTGGTCTTGGGTCAGGCGCAGGTCGGTTGGGAGTGAGTTCCAGGTCTTGGCGGCCAGGTAGGAGAAGGACCTTCCTCCTGTTGTCGCTCTTCGGATGCGGGGGACGGCGGCGAGGGCGTGGCTGGTTGATCTGAGGAGGCGCTTGGGAGTGTAGAAGTTGATCCGGTTGTTGAGGTAGCTCGGGCCTTGGTCGTGTAGGGCTTTGTGAGCGTGGGTGAGGAGACGGAAGGTGATTCTCTTGTTGACCGGGAGCCAATGCAGATCTCTCAGGTGTCCGGAGATGTGGCTGCGTCGGGGGATGTCGAGGATGAGTCTGGCCGAGGCGTTCTGGATCCGCTGGAGTCTCTTCTGGAGCTTGGCGGTGGTTCCGGCGTCGAGGGCGTTGCCGTAGTCCAGTCGGCTGGTGACGAGGGCCTGGGTGACCGTCTTCCTCGTCTCGGTGGGGATCCACCGGAAGATCTTACGTAGCATGCGCAGGATGTTGAAGCAAGACGAGGAGACGGCGTTTACTTGTCTGGTCATGGAGAGGGAGGAGTCCAGGATGAAGCCCAGGTTGCGTGCGTGGTCCGTCGGTTTGGGTGCGGTGCCCAGGGCGGGGGCCACCAGGAGTCGTCCCAGGCGGAGGGCGAGGAGCCCAGGATGAGGACCTCCGTCTTGTCCGAGTTCAGTCAATTCTTTTTTCCCCGTTTAGTTTTAAACAATGGACCATCATTCAACTGGCCAGCAAGGCTTTTCTTATGTTTTACATGCTTCTCTCCTGTCAAGATGGCCAGTTGGGCATCATGAGCATATGTCAAATCCCCACTTTCTGACCAGCATAGCAAGAGATGCAACATACACGTTAAAGAGTGTCTGGCTCAGCAAGGAGCCTTGTGGTATGCTGCGTTCTGAGCTGTGGGGAGCCTATCTAACCATGTTTAGCTGAAGAGACTGAGGGCCCTACTATGGGTTTGGCAGTCCATAGGACCACCAAACTCACAGGGGCGGTCATGTCCTGCATCACCAGTGGTCCAATCGGCATATTACGAGTATGGTGGTTGTACCACAATAGAAATGCCCCAACCACCAGAGATCCATAATTCCTGGGGGTGGCGGTCTGTAGGTCACAATGTACGAGTTTCCTTCCTGTCACCCTTATGAACCTGCCATGAAAAGGGTGGTGGTGAGGAAACCTAGGGGCCCTACAGGGCCTTATGCTCCCTCGGGGCCATGGGATGCATGCAGTGGGGCTATGGTGTGCCCCCTGTCTACATGCACCCCGTTTCCTGCACGGCATGGACTTTACAGTCCATGCTGTGCAGGAACAGGCTTTGATGCTTCCATTGCGGTGCCTTTTTAATAGGCAACCCTGTGGGAACGCCTAGGGACCACCCGCCAGACCACGAGGATTAATTATCTGGCAGGCGGGTGGCCAGCGGTAAGGTTGTGGGAGCAAGGAAGCGGCATGGCGACCCGCTCCCACACCACAACAAACAAACTGATAATCAGGCCCTGAGTTCTTTTGCAAACCATTGAAGGGCAGAGGGAATGAGCCTTAAGGTTTTTAATCATTTTGCTGTCTGATAATGCCACGGAGAGATCTAGTAGAATCAGGGCAAAATCCTTGCCCTGGTCTACTTCTAATCTAATGTTGTCCAGAACAGCTAGGAGAGCGCATTCAGTTCGTGGCTCTGAATCCCATCTGGGAAGGATCTAATAAATTATTGTCCTCCAAGAAGGCTGTCAGTTGGTAATTTACAAGTCTTTCAAGGAATTTGGACAAGCCCTGCTTTTTTGGCCAAAGGGAGAATTTATGCATGCTTCCAGGAGTATAGATACACTGCATTCATCAGTAAAACGTTAAACATTTGATTCCAATGTTCGCTCAAGATGGATGTTAGATGAGAAAAAATTAAATGAGGGCAGGGGTTGAGTGGAGAACTTGTCTTCTAGCATTATAGCATCAATCACCTGTTCCCTGGATACACTAGCAAGATTTCCTAAATGGGCTTTTGCTTCCGAGTATGGGCCTGTCTGAGACCAGGGAAACTCATCTAGGGAAGATTGAGCATCAAAAGTAGAATAGATGTTGTCTATTTTATGTGTCAAGTAGTTGGCTATTGCTTCACAGTGAGGGGCTGAGTGGGTGATTACCTGCAGTAACCTCCCTGGCTGGGACAGTCCCTTTACAATTTTACAGAGTTCTTTGGAAGAGCTGCTATTTCCATTCATCTTTTAATAAAATCATTTTTCTTAGCTCTGTTGAGATTCAGTTGATTATATGCTAAGCAGTTTACAGGATTTTTAGAAAGTCTCCAAGTTCTCTCAGACAGTTTGCATTTCTTTTTTTTATTTCTCAGTTCAGAAGAGTACAGTCTTTCTGATCCAGTAAGCCTATGGGATGTATTCATTTTCCGAAAGAGCGAAGATATCTAAAGCTTTGCTTATAGCTGTATTACATTTCGACAGATAGCTATCAAAGGAAGTATCAATGTCTAGACCTGGGGTGAGGGGGGGGCGGGAGGAAGAGGTGGACAGGAACGATCTGAAAAGGATTAAACGCTAATGTTGCTTCATGACCTTTTAGGAGCATTAGTATTTTATTAAGTCTGTTTATGAACCGAGGGAAGTGAAAGCAAAAGAATTATGCTGAAGTGATCAGACCAGATTATCAGAGGAGAAATGTCAATATTCTTTATAGTGTTAATGTTGGAAAACAACAGGTCTAGTGGGTTTGGGGTCAATACTTCTTTGAGAAAGTTGTAGGAATTAGCATGTCACTTTCTAGTTGTTTACAAAGTTTCTTCCAAATCTTCAAAATGTAAAGTTAAGTCTCCTATTACTATATAATGATCATGCTTTAATATAAGTGGAGCAAGCCAGGAGAAAAAATTGGCTGCCCACTAAGAGTTGTAGCCCGGGGCTGGGGAGGGGCGTCTGTAAAGATGTGTCCGTCCCCCGGAAACCTTTGCTCTTTAAGGGCCATATGTATCATTGTTGGGTTTTGCGATTCTCAAATAGCGAATTTTGGAGATTTGCTATTTGAGAATCGCAAAATGAGATGTATGTAGTATTTGCAAGAAATGTGTGAATCCTATATATTCCGTAATTGCGAATCGCAAATTGCTATTTGCAATTAAGGAAACCCTCCCATTCATTCCTATTGGCCAAGAGGCCATATGAATGAATAGGAAGACATTCTCAATTAGCGATTAGCCATTAGAGAATCGAAAATTGAGAATGCAATTTCAAGGGTGCAAGTGTGTCAATAGGGCACCCTGTTGCACCCCTGAAATGTGCATGTGTGCACACATACATGCCCTAAGGGCATGTATGTGCTCCACATTGCACTTTGAAAAATGCAAAAAAGTGCATTTTTTGGTGCTTCTTACATTGCATTTAAGGAATCGCAATTTGCGATTCCTTAAATGCAATTGCAAAATAGGGAATCGCAAATTTTGAGATTCCTTATTTTGCGAGGCAGTTTTGCCTTAATACATACCACTAAGCCAAATTGCGATCGTAAACACTGAAATTCTGTGAATTTCAGCATTTGCGATCGCAATTTTGCTTGATACATATGGCCCTGAGAGACAAAGGGAGTGCCAGCAATTCTCTTTCAGCTGAGGATGAGGTACATTAATTAGAACATGATTATAAATCTTTAAAAATGATGGCCGTGCCTTTAACCTGGTGCTTATCTATCACATTGTAAGATCTTGTATTGTAGGGGCAATGAAACTGCAATATCTGGTAGGGATTGCTCAATGAGGTTCCTTTTTTTGGCCAACCTTCCCATTTGCACTTTTGCCAAGAGTATGGGGATTTGCTCTCTTCTGGAATGCCCACTATGCAAGAACTGGACTCCTGTGCCAAAGGTTTGTTTAGGTGCAAAAGAGTGTCTCGCGAGTAAGGCAACCTCATCTTATTATCTGGGCTCAAACTGGCAGGGTGTCTGGCCTTGCCCAGGCGCAGACAGGCACAGATGGACTTACCTTTGGTGTGGCCATGCAACAGCCTCATTTAAATGCCTCCCCTTCATGCAGAAAACTAGACCATTGACACCAAAATGGTGGTTCCCAGCCCTTCCCAAGCGGTGTGGTGTAACTCGACACTGCCATAATAGTGGTCTGAAGACAAAGCACTTTGCTTAAAATGCACTGAATAAACAGTTTTAAAATTCAGGTTTGATTCCCTTTTAAAAAAAATCACATTCTTAGTAACCAATTCAACACAGTATAAAACAATACTTTTAGCAGCAGTAATGTAAAAGATAAAACTCCCCGTAGCAATAAAGCGCTTTATGCCTAGCACACAACAATTAGTGCCCAGTGTCCTGAAACTGACCGAGTGGAAAGGATTACTGCCGCACAGTCCCCTCTTTTAAATGCCTCACCTCCCTTCAGAAAACTAGACCACTGATCTTATAATTAAGAACAAGGGATTGTGGTCGCTCCAAACCAGCTCTTTTCCATCATATCTTCTATCTGCCTCCACAACCTAACCATATAACAGGATATAGACAATACAACTTGTATACAACCCTCTTCTGAATGTGGGTACAGCAGTGGCATCAGAGTCTCACATAACTATTACTGACACCAGGAAGTGATTGCCTCCTCAGTTTTAATTCGCCACTTTGATACCCCACGGTCACTCACTTACACAAGTCTGACACTTTTGAGCTCAATAATCTAGAACAAATCCATGTGCCTACATAATGTTTACTGATGCAAAAACAACAATTGATTGACAGAATGCAGAACAATATCATACATTCACCCCAGTACAGAAATCTGGGCCTAAATCCATTGTTTTTTTGCACTCCACACCACCCCAGGTCAGACATGGCCATATGCAAATCAGCCTTGACCCTGTGCCTCATGGGAACAGTCCAGCCCGAACTGCCAAGCCATGTCTTTCCTGGACCGCAATCAAGCATCCAAGGACCGGTTTCTGGCTATCAGCCTTCATCAGCCTGGATAGCTTGACTCCAGTGGTGTGGAGAGAATGGGACTCACGTCTGAGCATACCCATCCCACTCGGGGTGACAAATGCAAAACCAACAATTGATGGCCAGAATGCAGAACAATATCATACATTCGTCCATCATCCCCTTTTGTATCGCTTTGTTCGCCCTAAGTGTGGCAGGGTATGCTCAGATGTGAGTCCCTTGCTCACTTGGCCACTGGAATCAAGATAGCCTGGCTGATGAAGATTATGAATCCGAAACCGGTCCCAGGATGCTTGTTTCCGGTCCATGGAAGACATGGCTTGGCAGTTCGGGCTGCACTGTTCCCATGAGGCATGGGGTCAGACTGTTTTGCATATGGCCATGTCTGAAATGGGGTGGCTGAGTGGGCTAAAGAATGGTGATGGATTAAACCCAGATCAGTTGACTGGGGGTGAGTGTTTGATTTGCTCAAACGCTCCGTCCATCATCCCCTTTTGTATCGCTACATAATGTTTACATCATCCCCTCGTGCCTGTTTGGTGAAACGTCTCCATTCATTTCTATTTCTCGTTCACTAGGAAGAGAATGCTGCCAGTGGCCTGTTTCTGTCTGTTACTTATAAAAATGTTCCTAAATTTACTTGAAACACTTTTCTTTTTCTTCAGAAACAGTTCTATGTGCTGGAAGGGGTATAGACTTTCACATAAAATACATTTTTATTTTGATAATGTATCACATTGTCACCTGGAGATTTTCAAAGCAGTGCGGGTCAGAGATTTTACTAAGCAGTATTCCACAAATGAGTCTGTTCCTAAATTAATGTGGTTGCTCAAAAGCATTGATTTTATTGCAAAAATAGTTTTTTTGTCTAGTTTTGTTGCTGAAGTGAGTGGTGAGCGAAATGTGTTATACCATTTTTGTCTGAGTCTGACATATTATGCATCTAAATTATCCACTGATCCAAATTGAAATGTTGAACAGTCTCCAAATATCGATCGTAGGAAGAATAGCCCTAACAAAAAAGATGGTACACCTGTTCCAAAACATAGCCATACCCCTAATAGAACATTCTTTAGACAAAAAGTAACTATTTTGTGCAAAAAATTAATGAGGCAAAAAAATCTAGCAAAGCTCTTTTTACTATAGTAAAAAAGCTATAAAAAATTGAGAATAATAGTACTGAAGCTATGTCGTCAGGTTTCTGCAACTTATTGGGCAAATTTTTTGTTAATAAAGTATCTTCAGTATTTGATTCCTTTAAGAGCCACCACTCAGCCATTTCTGCTCAGGTTCCCTCATACCCAATAAAAGAAGCCAAGCAGTCTTCACAGATCCCATTGTTTCAATTTACTCCACCTACTTCAGAGCAGATTCTGCAAGAGGTGAACTCCACCAGTTCAGGTAGTCCAATGGCCCTTGCCCGCCTAAGGTAATGCAGTTATTCCCGGATTTGTTACGCTCACTTTTGGAGAAATTATTCACACAAATCCTTAAATCTGAGATCTTTCCAAATGCCTGGAAAACTATTTCAGTGTTGCCACTTCTGAAAAAATCTAATTTAGACAGTAGGGAGCCGGGTAACTACAGACCCATAGCCAGGATACCATTTGTAGCAAAAATCCTAGAGAAACTTCTAAATAAACAGCTGTCGCGGTTCCTAGCTTGATCACTCTCAATGTGGTTTCCGTGAGGGACACGGGACAGAAACGGCACTGCTAACAGCTGTGGAGGAACTTAGGAGTGTTCTGGATGGCGGAGCGAATGCCGCCTTGGTATTATTAGACCTATCGGCGGCCTTCGACACGGTCTGCCATGAGACACTCCTGACTCGTCTCACAGAAGCCAGAGTCCACGGCTCGGCATGTGCCCTCCTTGCATCCTACCTGGGTAATAGAACATTCTCAGTAGAGCTAGGAGAGGCAAGTTCCAAATGATTTAGTTCACCATATGGGGTACCTCAGGGGTCCTCCTTAAACCCGACCCTTTTTAATCTGTACGTGGCACCATTGGCAGAAATTATAAGGAAAAGTGGTTTCACCCCAGTTTCCTATGCCGATGACACCCAGATAGTGGTGTCTATCGGCAAGGATGTGAACGAGACAGCAGAAAAATTCAGATTTTGCATGACACAGGTCAGTGAATGGATGCTGAATAATTGCCTGAAGCTAAATGGGGACAAGAGTGAAGTTCTGGTGTTGGGGGGTGAATCAAACATCTGGTCCCCGGCATGGTGGCCCGAGAGCTTAGGCTACTGTCCATATCCCTCAGAAAAAGTCAAAAATCTGGGCATGACCCTTGATACTAAACTTTCTTTTGACTCTCAAGCCAGTAAACTGGCCTCTTCAATTTGGTATATTTTGAAAACGATTAAAACATTACTGCCTTATTTACCAGATGACACAGTAAAGACAGTGGTGACGGCCTTGGCAAGGTTGGATTATGGGAATGCCCTTTACGCCGGAGCCAAGGTACAGATTCTTTCCAAACTACAACGTTTGCAGAATGCAGCTGCAAGGCTGGTACTCGACATCCCTAAATATGAGCAAATTTTCCACAAATTAAAAACCCTCCACTGGCTCCCAATTGCAAAAAGAGTGCAGTTTAAATCTTTGTGCCTGGCCTATAAGGCGCTACATGGATCTGGTTCACAGTTCCTGAAAATCCAACTGAAACTGTATGAACCCTCTAGAGTCCTTAGATCGAGCCAATCAAAATTAATCAGGGTTCCGAAATTTAGACGGGCCAGATGGGGTGGTAGAAGTTTTCTTTTGCACACAGATAGGGGCTGGAACTTGTTGCCACGTACCATAAAAAATAGTCTGTCTTTGGGCTCCTTTAGAAAAGCAGTGAAAACATGGCTCTTCATCGCGATATGCTAGGCTGCCCGTCCCAGATCTTTGCTTTCTGTCAAGGGGCCAAGACGCCCTCGGGCATTCGCGCGCTCTATAAATGGATAAATCAAATCAAATCAAATAACATCACTAATGATTTTTCTGGACTCTGTGTACAAGCTAACCAGAATCAGCTGGTACGGGAGGGTTTGTGGCCCCTAACCATGAGGTAGATTACCTAATAGCTCAGGCCAGTTTGCACACCACTGGTTTCATAAAGGGAGAACAATACCCCACTATTATTTTGAAAAGGGGCTAGCTCATCCTACCTTGTTGATCACAAGCTATTGTACGAACACCCTTTCGACTCAAAAAGAAATATAGCTAGTAGTCTGTATAATATGTACATGGTTCAGGCTAGCCAAAATATGCATCGTTTAAACGTTAATGAAAGTGCTTAAAAGGTACTTTGTTCACAGGGGCCTGTGTGGGTCCTGTAGCTAGCTGGCACTCCATCACGGTCGGTTGAAGCTTTTGCTTTGTCTCGGTCAAACGTGACCTAAAGTAACTTTTTAGGGCTACTTGCTTCTAAGAGCTTTTCTGCCTTTATTCCTCTAAAGTTACATATGTCAACTTTTAGATATTGGATTTTATTTTGTTTTGTTCAGAATATAATCTATTTTTATAAACCTGTGTGGATCCTTTTGTGGTGAATTCATTGTGTTACTGTGTGCGTGCAAGTGTGTGTGTTTGTGTGTTGCAGAAATACTTTACACATTGCCTCTGTAGATAAGCCTGGCTGCTCTGTTCCAAGCTACCAGAGGGTGAGCACTGGTTATCTTATTGTGCATCTAGCTTACCCTGACTAGAGTTGTGGTTCCCGACTGTCCTGCGTGCATACTTCAGCCAACCAAGAACCCCAGTTCTAACATTAGTGATAGGACTTGTTTGTGCAATACCAAGTAGTAACTCATTCTTCACTACAACTCTATACTTTTTCAGCCTTTTTCGGTTCTCCCTGTTCTGTTATCTTTTGATTTTTCGAAAGTAATTTTGCCCAAGTCACATTTTCTCTACAATTTCTGGTCCTACCTGGCAATATGGAGTTCAAGCCAGTCAATCCGGAGGCATGCACAGTGACTCAACTCAAATGGGTTCTGCCAGGAGAGAGAGGTGTTCCGCTAGGGAAATGTCAAGAAGACAGAGCTTCAGAAAGCCATGAGAGCATGGGCAGAGCCCCCTTCCCCCCAGTAGGAGAAGGGGAAAAGGAGGATCGATCTTTCTGAGGAACAATCAGAGTGGGACCTGACAGGGTCTTCTCATACAGCTTCTAATCGCACTTATGATTCTACAAGAAGAACAAGAAGAATCCTTGACTTGTGCGGTTGTATGACGTTACAACGCATTCCGTTGCAACGCATGCCTTTACCACGCATGCATTACAACGCGAATGCTATGACCACGCATAACCTTTACCACGAATATTCCTTTACCACGAATATTCCTTTACCACGCATACCTTTACAACAATTTTCATTGTAAATTCATGCATGGTAAGAGCATACTCTTGGTAAAGGTCATCTCAGACCCGTTGCCCATTTCCTATAAGTGCTCCCTTGCCCCTCCCCTCTCTAATATTTTTTATGTACCCCTTCCCTGTACCCATGCGCGAACCCTGCCCCCCTTAGAATTACCCCTGCCCAGAACCCTTAAAATGTTTCCATTCGCGATTCCCCTACCCCTAAACCCTTCTTACAAATACCGCTCCCCTGCCCTTAACCCTAAAATCTTACCCCTGCGTAAGACAACCCCCTCACTCCTTATATATATATTTGTTTAAACTAATATTCCACTTACTTCTCCACGTCGTCTCCTCCATGATCTTCCGAGGTGGTGATGCACGTCGTAAAGAGGAAGCGGAAGTGTCTTTCCGTTTCCTCTAACAACGCTGATTGCCTCCACATCGCCACGGAAACACGTGCATTTTTTGAGAGGAATCCCCCCCACCAGCCCCCTTTTTAAATTTTAGCCTTTAAGACACATGCCTTTACTACGTATCTTGTAGTAAAGGTATGCGTGGTAAAGGCTCTTCGTGGTAATCACACATGCGTTGAAATGCATAATGCATGCGTGGTTAAGGTTATGCATGGAAACAGCCACATTGTAGTGGCCATTTCCCGACTTGTACAGACTTCCCTAGGTTTAATTTTGGCGTCTGTATGTTAAAGTATCAACAGTGGTAAGGGAAGTAATAGTTTGCTGACTTGGGAAAATGCACATTATTAATGTCCAATATGTTATAGCTGATGAACATCTTACATTAAAACCTATTCAAAGCACAAGCTTAATTTAGGAATCACAGAAGGCAGTTCTCAATATAGAGACATGTGTTGTAGTTCGGGTATCTGCTTGCATCTGTTATAGTGGTTGCCTTTGTATTTCTGCTCTAGGAAGTTTGGAGAGTCACCCTCCTATGGGAGTCAGAAACACATAGATTGTCACAAGGTATTTCAAATGTCATATCTGGAATACTTTAAATTCCAATCGTGAAATACTAGACAAGTTGTTTTCTCCTGTTTTAGATAGCGGCATATATGCAGAGCAGATTGAGCCCTGCTTTAAGCACAGGTGGAGTGATCACATCTAGTGTCTGTTTCCCTCTCATTTCCCATTTGTTGTTTTCTCCGTTTTATTGTTGTCCTGGATAAAATTCTTTGCATTGTTGTCAATGATTTTAGGGAAGTGAAGATATTAGGATAGTTCCAAAGGATTCAGATTATTAAATTGGTGTAAACATGACAATCTCCTGCTGTTATTCTGAAAGACTTTTACTTCACACCTAGTTAAAAAAAAGCCACAAGTGACAATACCAAACTATATTTGCTTAAGTTTTGCAAATTTTTCACAAAAATGCGTTTTTATTTCATCAAATTTCATGAAAAAACCTTTGCACATTCCAATTCTCTTTTTTTTTTTTTTTTTTAGACCCCTTGGACCACTTAGGCCACTTGAGATGTGTAGGAGTTTGGCAATACAAAAGGGGTGATTTAACTGAATTGCTATGTAAGTGGGGCTTGATTTTCGTCCTTAGTTTGAGAATCAAATGAAATATCTTGGGGATCGGTGTTGTAAGAATTTGGAGTATAAATTTAGAGGAATGAGAGCACACATCAAATTACAATCACAATCGTTGTTAGGGTAAACCAAAAAAATTACTTAATAAACCTGTAAGGAATTGGGTTATTGGTTGAGGATCAGTGGAATCCCTACTCGGACAAAAAACAAAATCTTAGTCAGAATGAACCACAGCCACTAAATTTACCATGTGCTTGACGCTCTGGTAGCTTAGCACAAAGGCAGTCAAGCCTAACTTGGAGGTAATACGTAAAGTATTTATGCCACACACAGACCCTAATAAAGTGAAAACATGACACAAGAAAAATCCCAGACCAATTTAGAAAAAAATTGGGACATTTAATAAATGAAACATTTCCAGAATGACAAATCCAATTAGTAGACCAAGAGAAAAGCAATTTAAAAGTTTAGGTAGATACAGCCCCCAAAAGTACAAAATGGCACCCATACTTTCTCGAATTCCAGCACACAGAGTTCCATTCATGGTTAAGGAGGCTGCAAGGAGCAGGGAGATCAAAGTGGATGGTCATCACTGCAGCTCAGGCCCGGAGTTGTAGATGGTCATTTCATAAAGCTTTATTCGGTACATATCAAAGAAATGACCATAAAAGCGCAAGATAACATACAAATATAAACAGGCAAAGTTTACAGGGGTTATTAAATCAGTTAACGCAGAGAATATTAAAACATCATACTTTTCCTCGCATGAATTGATTTGCTTAAAAAGGTAGAAGTAAAAAAGCATACATCCAAGTTATGCATATTAAAAAGCAAGTTCATCGCCTCATTGACAGTGCGGACTCCATATTTCACAAAGATAGGTTTTAGATAAACAATGCGGTAATTCATAAATAGTTTACATAGCAAAAGAAAGTGCAAAGTGCTTTGCTTGGATTGGCCGTCACAGCGGCACGGGCCCACCGGATGTTTTTTCGGAGCCGGCAGTCACTGATTACAGATCTATTCATAGCTGTCTCCTCCTTAAGCCAGATCGAGCGCCATAACACAAGTGGTCTCTAAGCTATGAAGTCTGATAGGTGAAAGATCCCTAGTTCTCTATGGGTTAAATCATTAGGGGCGGAACCTTGCAGACACAAAAGTCTCTTGAGAAAAACATTTTCATCAACTTGCAAACATCCATTAGGACAATGTCCCCAGATCCCAGACCCATAGAGGGCGATCGATACACATCGCTATTGGTAGATCTGCAACATATCCCTAATGCGTCTATCCCCTATCTTGGCTGCATATCTAAAAACCCCATGGGCGATCTTAGCCATTTTTGCCCGTATGTTGGTAAATTCATGTGCCCAAGTACGGTCTCTGGCAAAGCTAATTCCCAGGTTACAGAAATTCTCAACTTGGAGCACTCTCTGTCCTTCGATAAAAAAGCTGTGGGATTTCCTACGTCCTCCCCCACAGATCATAGTGTAGGTTTTCGTTTTATTTATAAGCAGTTTCCTATCCCTAATAAAAATGGAGAATCTGTCAATCAAGCGTTGGAGGCAGATGGGATTCCTAGACAGAAACACGGCATCATCCGCATATAATAATACCAGTACGTCCAGGCCATCAACCTGTGGGGCATCAGCTCTATCTGTTTTTAAAACTGAATCTACCTCATTAATAAAAAGTGTAAAAAGCAGGGGTGCAAGGACACAACCTTGTCTTATACCACTCCTAACCTTAAATTTAGGGGTGCATTCCCCCTTCACCCCGTAACGGACACTAGTTTGAAGATTACCATACAGCCGAGCTAAAAAGAAAATAATACCTTCTGGTGCCCCCAATTCAAGCAGCTTTGCCCAAAGAATAGAATGATCAACCAAGTCGAAGGCGCTGCTTAACTCTGCGAAGCAGAGGTAGAGAGAGCCTTGTTTGGCCTGGGTATATTTCCCGATAATCAAATTTAAATTTAAACACTAATCCAGGGTTCCTCGCCCTTTCCTAAAGCCATAATGGGAGGTGGCCATAATCCCTTTCTCCTCTGCCCATTCTTCCAACCGGGCCAGAAGTATTCTGCTCATAATTTTGACAGAGCGGTAGTTTTTGCCCCCCCCCCCCTATCCCCCTTTTTATAGATCGGAATTATGATGGATTTGTCCCAGGTCGGTGGGACACCATTACTCACAGCAGCATTAAATACTATAGTTAACACAGGGCTCCACAACTTAGGGGCAATTTTATACACATCAATAGGGACCCCATACGGACCCTGAGCCTTCCCCCTTTACTAGTATTGATGCCTAGTTCTACCTCGGCTATTGTGAAATCCAGAGGGACTACAGGCCAAGAGCTATTATAGACACAATGGGGGTTGTCTGATTTAAATATGGTAGAAAAGTGGGCTACCCATGTCTCACTGCTAACGTTGGATGAAAGTTCGGGAACCGAATCATCTTTTAAAAAAGGAGAGTTAACTGTTGCCAGAATAACGTGCTGTTAGCAGTATCTGCGGCCTCTGACAGTTTTTCCCATGCCTCTGTTTGCAGCTCTACCTTTCTGCGTTTTAGGGCAGCTTTATAGTCGAATCTCAGTTGGCTACCGCTATCTTATCTCTCGGCCTCACTGCAAGAACCCGCTTTAATGCAGTTTGCAGTACTGTACAGGCATGGTCAAACCACCCTTTAATATGAGTGGTTGTCCCCAGGCTGGTATTCGTGAACATAGTGTTAATAACTTTGTTAATAAACATAAAATTTCCTAGGATGCAATCGACGTCCTGATCAATATTTAGGATGGCGTTAAATTCCCTCGTGCAACCTTTTACAATAGATCTTAAAACCCCTTCTGATTTTTCACCCTTCGATATTAATTGCACACCAGTGGGTCTGTGGGGTTTAATATTTGTTACAATGCGTGAGATGGGTGATGGTCTGCATTCCCATATAATAATTTGTAAGATAATACAGTTGTGGTCACTCAGCAGGGTTTCCAAAATCTTTGGGGCTTTACAAAGCGAAGTGATGTTAGATGATACACATATATGGTCAATCACCGTATTAGCATTTCGACCCGTATATGTCGGGATAGTATCACCATGATCATTTTTAACATAAGCCAAAAGTTCCAGATCTTGGTCCGCCAAAATTTTGTTAAGAGACTCACCATGCAAGTTATGAGGGAAATGTAGGTCATCCTCATCTAAATTGCCTTTTACCCCACACACCCCAAGGTTGGACAGTGGACAAGTTGGAATGTTAATCACCCACCCAAATAAAATAAAAAAATAACATTTTCCCCTGCTATCAGTTCGCCTAGAGCAATCTCTAAATCCTTCACAACTAAATGCTGCGTATTGTCAAAAACATTATTATACAAATTAATTAGGAGGACATTACGGGCTTGTTTTTCAAACAGCCATAGGACCTGTGAATGTGCCCCAACCTTCATATGCCGCTTCACTATAATTGGGAGGTTGACTGATACCAGTGTCAAAATGCCACCTTTGGCCCTACCAGAAACAGAGCCCACTGCTGGTAAATTATAGGAGACATAACCATCATAGCTAATCAGATCCTGACACCAAGTTTCCTGGAAACAAATGATGTCATAAGAATTGATAAAGTCTGACCAGCCCAGTGATTCCCCTTTTGAGGCTAGTCCAGCAATGTTCCAACTAACTATAGAGCAATGGGGACGGTGATTGTCTTTTTTCTGCGGGACGATTATTTGCTCCGGGTCAGATGCTCCTGGTCCCTATGTCCCCTCCATTTGCATAATAGTCAAACTTGCCCTATCCTGGATATCGTTACTAGTTCCGGCTACATAAATGGCCCCTGACTCCCTTGTGTTACCCCTCTCAGTTTCAACAAATATGGGTGTAACCACCTCACCCATAATAGTGTGATCCTGATTGAGTCAATCGTTTGCGTCCAGAGTACTCAGGGATTGAAATCGATTAGATACCGGTACCTGAAACGGACTAGGTGTGTGGGAGGGTAGGCATAGCTCTCTAGTAGGTCCAATATTATTTTGATACATTAAATGGCTATAAAAATAACCAAGAGGGCGTAAAGTAATTCCTTGATCATTGTGTGGTAGTGATGTTGCTCTAATCAAGGATGTTATAGCAAAGTGAGTGTTTCTGAAATTTATGATAACACAGTCTCCCTTTATGTTTTTAGTTGATTTCCCGATCCAGTTGACCCTTCTTGTGGTGAGAATCTGATCAGATAAAGCCACCGGGAATCCACACTGATTATTAAGCCACTAAACAGTTTTATTTTTGAGGGATTCATGGGACTCCATCTGATTTGGGGCCAGGTTATCGTTTAGTGGTGGAACATTGGTTAAGACAGCCACTATGGGGCACAGTCGGGGGGTATGTTAATAGTCCTACTTCGCTTAACATTCTGGGTTATGCCCCCCCCCCCCCCTCCTGGGTTCTAGGACTGTTTTACCCTTTTTAATTTCAGGAATTTGTCTATTTAATTATTCGACAGGTGCATTTGCATGTATATGTGCCCTCCCCTTTCTATTTTGAGCTTTGGGGTTGGCCGTATCTCCTCTTAACATGCTAACCTGACAATTTTCCGGCACTTTCACTTGTGTTCTTAGTAATTCGTTTTGTAGGGTAATGTCAGCCCTCATTCTATTAAACTCTATAGTTAAGTTGCCACTCTATCACATAGGGGTTTAATTAATCCTTCAATTTTGGCAACAAAAGTATTCATAAGTTGCTCAGTCTGTAAATCTGCTAGAACCACTGAGTTGGTATTACCCAAATAATTATCAACAGAGGAGGCATGCTCAGCTGGTCTTTTCCGCGACTTTACCCGAATGAATTAGACCTTGCTTTCCTACAACCCTTTCTAGTTCTTGGAGCGGGAGATGGGCTAGGGGTAACAGCAACCTCTGTGTGTATCTCCGCTAAACTGGTTTGTGAAGTGAAATCTATGCTGCTATTCCCCCTACTTTTGTCAGTTGATACCAGGGGGGCTGCCGATGTTATTATTGGACTACCCTGATCAAGAGAGAGTCGCCGTTCTGCTCTTACTATTTGATCGTTGATAACGCTCACTGCTCTTACCAAGTAGTTGTCAAGAGTAGAACTGGCATGCTCAACTGGGATTTTGCAACCCTTGCGCCGTGACATTATTAAAATGAAATGTTATAACTTTGGCAAAGAAAAAAGCCTATGAAATGAACCAAGTACACAGTACTATAAATATTAAAAGGGCAAAAAGCATAAAAGCGTGCTGGGTATGGGCCCTATACCAGTCCAGTCCAAGTACGTTTGACTCAAGGAGTCCTTACCCGCCTGACAGTCCTCATTAATTCTTTGGTTGTATCACAGAAAATGGGGACCAAGAGTACTGACCCAGCCCAGCCTCTTCAGTCTCCGACGGGCCCGCCCTTGGCCTGGGCTTAGCCCGGCGCACGCCGGCACGCGTCCCGCGGGACGGGAGGCATTCCCTGCTCTTGTACTGCCTCCGGGCGCGTCACAGGTGCGGCAGTGTTCCCCCGGGGCTGCCGGGAGATGTAGTTGCGGCCGTTACCCTCACGGCTTCTGGAAACACGCTGTAGGTGCTCGCACTGCCCTCATGGCCTTCTTGAGACTGCCACTGCCGGTAAGTTTCTTTGGCCCCCGAAGCGCGCTTGGCGCTCCCCGCTCTTGTAGCGCCTCTGGACACAGCGGGAGCATCACAGGTGTGGCGGTGTACCCACGGAAACGCGCTGGAAATGCACTGTAGGCGCTCGCACTGCCGTTGCCCTCACGGCTTTCTTGAGACTGCCACTGCCGGTAAGTTTCCCTGGCCCCCAAAGCATGCTCGGCGCTCCCCGCTCTTGTAGCGCCTCCGGGCACGGCGGGAGCGTCACAGGTGCGGCGGTGTTCCCCCGGGGCTGCCGGGAGATGAAGTTGCGGCCGTTGCCCTAACGGCTTCTGGAAAAGCGCTGGAAACGCGCTGTAGGCGCTCGCACTGCCGTTGCCCTTGCCCTCACGGCCTTCTTTTTTTTTTGAAAACCTTTATTCGAAAAAACAAGGAGATACATGCGCAGGCCCACAACCAACATGGCCGGCCGCAAAACAGTAAGCCAAAAAACCAGGAAAGAAGCATATCAATCGGCAAACAGGATATGTGAAAGTACACCACACAAGGGCGCGGGCATCGTAACAAAGGATAAGAGGTTTTCATTTTTAAATGTTCAAAGGAGAGTAGGGGCTGTCACAACAAGGAAATAGCACCACACACAAAATTCCAAAAGACACGGGGGACAAACCCCAATGGCGAACTGAGGCAGGCAAAGACTATAGCAACTAAATAAGCAAGACAACCAAATCAATAATATCGAGGAACAGGTCATGATAGACTCAACAACTTGTCCAGGTACCATCCCAGAAGTCCCACCCCAGAAAAGAAAAAGACAGGGGCATAAGAAGACGCCCGAGAAAAGAAGGTGCAAAGCCAAGGGACAGCCAACCCTACAAGAGGAAAGAACCCTCCCAAAGTTAGAAAAGAGCGAAAGGGACCATAGAACAAAATAAACTAAAATAACAAACCCCCCCCACACCCCCTCACGGCCTTCTTGAGACTGCCACTGCTACTGCTGGTAAGTTTCCCTTTCCCTGCAGATGGTCATCAATGTAGCACAAAGATTTGGTCGAGCATCGCAGGCGGTTGTTGCTGGAGCTTCATGTTGGCGGTCACTGTGGACTGAAACCCAAAATGCAGATCTTACCTTACCAGTCATTGCCAGTGGTCACTGTAGTGCAAAGAGTCTGGTTCACCGCACTGAACTGTGGTGTTCGTCGTGGATGGCAGAGTCTCTGTGACAATGTCAGGATCTCTCCTTTCTTCACCAAAGGAGCTCAACTGATGCCAGCCAAGGGTCCAGTACCTGGGGAGGGAAATCTTGGGGTTTAGGAATGCACTCTAGCAGAGGCCTGCAGGACTTGGGCATGTTCAGTCCAGCAGGTCTTATAGGCAGTTGCAGGAAGGCCTTCAAGAGCTTGCTGTGTCCCTGTGGCTCTGAAGGTCAGATAACTGACCCTTAGAATCACTCAGGCAGCCTGGGATGAAGGGAGTAATATTTTGTAATGTCCACAGGTTCAGGAGTGTATTGAAGAGTGGCTTTGGAGGACACATATGTATACCTGATGTCAGCATTATTTTGGGAGGATTTCTTTTCCGACCCCACCACCTGGTTCTGGAATGTTTTTTTTCCTTCCCCTATCAAGTCTACAAACTGTCAGAGGTGACAGAAGACAGTGCAGGCCTAGTGTTATATTCTTTAGTGTATGCAGATGGCAAATCCCTTTGAAATGTAAGTAGGGCAGGACACACCTCCGACCCCAGCCAGCCTGTCAGGATGGCCCATTGTACACACACCGAGTCCCCTTTGTTTCACTGTCTGAGAGTAATACATAAACCCCAACAGAATAGCCATTCAGTCATGTGACCCAGAACACTGGAAAAGCCCCATATGGTTAGGACAGAAAAATACCAACTTTCTAAAAGAGGCATTTTCAGATGTGTGACTTAAAATCAGACTTTACCACTAAAGACAATTTTAAATTACAATTCATTTAAGTCTAAACTGCACATTTTGATCTGCTCCCAATCCAAACTTAGGACTTATTAATTGTAATAAGTTAACCCAGTGTTAGTCAATGAAATCGATAAACCTTACAGTAGTACAAATCAGCTTTGAGTTTTTCACTACCAGTACATGTAAAACCTAAACCCAAATGTTCTACTTTTTAAATACAATTCATTCTGCTCTATGTGCCTATAGGATCTACCTACGGGGTGTCATAAGTAATCGAAGGAAGGTTTAGTCTTGCAAAAGATTTACTTTGCTAGCCAAAATGGCAGTTCTGAACTCCACTACACACTGTAGTGACAGGCCTGAGGTTTTAAAGTGCTACTTTTGTGGGTGGTACAAAGAGTGCTACAGGCCCACTAGTAACATTTAATGTACAGGCCTTGGGTACAGGTAGTGTGTATATATAGGGAGTTACAATAAAAGTCAATCAATCAAAAAGTGCCAATCAGGTGTAGACCAATTTGACCATGCTTTAGGGAGAGAGCACACACTTTAACACTGGTTAGCAGTGGTTAGGATTATCTCCAACAGAGGCTAGCAGCAGGGTCCAGGAGAGATCCAGGTCAAATTGGACTGCAGAGCAGTTGCAGGGAGAGAGCGGACAGATAGCTTGTCTCAGTAGCTCAAACAGGAGGTCAGTCAGCTGACCCTTTGATTCACTTCTGTGGTCCTGGGATCGACGCAAGAAGGTCCAATCTTTCTTCAGGTTTTAACAGCATGACAACTCTCTTCTGATTTTCACAGATCCAGGGGTGTTCTCAGGAGAGGTCTGTGGGGGTCCACTCTCATAACAAACAGTGAGTACCCTATACCCTTATGTTCCAAACTGAACCAAATATCAATGCCTCACAGCAGGAAATGCACCTCGCTCAATGTTCAGTAAAGTACACTCTGGGGGAAACATGCATCAGCCTGTGGGGGGGGGGGGTTGGTGGTGCTGCAAAGAAAATTATATGGAAAAATTACCCAATAATCAAGTCCAACGTGTCTGATTTTAATTAAAAGATAATGCTCATACCATACATTCAGATCATAACATATTAAAAACCATACTCGCGTTAGCAAGCCTTCTACGACAAAGAAACAAAATATTTTAAAAAACACCTTGAGGTGACATATGGTGAAACTTTTTGCGAAAATCATCCTACTACTTAGAGTACATCACAAAATCACTAACAAAACACAAAATTGACCCAGCACCCGAGAAATAAAATATTATAATATGTGACAGCAATGTTGCATCATATTTCTACAACCACAAGATAATAAAACAGATAGCTTCCCAATGAAAAAGAGCCAAACGATGGTGTTTTGATTGTAGAAACACAATCTTTTTATTCCAAAACTTTGTTATTCTTAGTAGACACAACAGAATTCCTCGCCAACACGTTTCATCCCTTTCTTGGGACTTCTTCAGGGCTCGTATAGGTTCCTTAGATCGTAGTAATTTAGCATGTGCGCTTAAACATGAGTTGTGTTTGATCAGCAAAGTTAATGCAGTATATCTGAGATCAATGTAGTACCCGCACAAGCAAATAGTGTCAACAGGGCGTCATCTATCCCGTAATTAAATTGGAAAGAGTTGGGAATTAGTTTGTCCCCTCGCCTATGCGTCTTATTCTGAGCAAATTATTTTTGCGAGGGGACAAACTCATTCCCAACTTTTTACAATTTAATTACGGGATTAATGACGCCCTGTTGGCAATATTTGCTACATTGATCTCAGATATGCTGCATTAACTTTTCTGATCAAACACAACTCATGTTTTTGTGCAGACAGGTTGCCACCTTCACAGTGAAACAGAGATTGCTCTGTGCTGCATCCAACAGAGTCGCCACTGTCCGGACCGATTAAGAAACACGGTCAGTGTTGTACTGGGAAGCCACAGTACACACTTCAATTAGCCCACTCCTTAGTGCCCACACCGTCATCAGCTCCCACCCAACATCATGCACATTTTGCCCATATAATGATTACACTGGACACGTTGTTTATGGGTAAAGAACTTCTGCAGGTTTATTTTCATACAACAAGCGTATGACGTTTAGTGGGTTATCTTACGGGCGATCCAGGGCAGGCAGCCCCTCGCTGCCCCGCCCACCTGATGAGCCAGCCAGCACGGTTGGTCGACGCCCGGACAGTGCAGCACCTTGTAGATCCTTATCTTATACTCCCGCCCCTTTCAGGGCGGAGCGGTATGGCACACCCCTGGTTGGTTCAGGCCCCCCAACCGCCCGAAGGACTAACGGGGCGCTGTCGCGGTTTCCCGGAACCTTCTGCGGCACCAGGTCTTTGGCTCAGGCACCCATACAGTGCCTGGCAGAGGTACCGTTACTGTACCAGTCTGTCACAGAGGTACCCTTACTGTACCCGTCTGCCTCCAGATCGCCCTGTAACTCCGCCTGAAAAACAAGAAAAAACATTAAAACATTCAATATATCTGTGCCGCCTGTCCAGCCGCTGGGTACGAGGATAGGGTGGGTGCAGCGCTCAGGCAGGCGGAAACAGGAACAGAGGCAGAGCCAAGGGAGGCTGGGGCTTAAGTACCCGGCACGACCCCCATCGGTAAGCCCTCCCCCGGCAGCGCATCATGGCGACCCCGGGGAAGGGCAGGTGAGGCTCGCCGAGCCTCCCCTCCTAGCCCCGGACAGGGGGGGGCTCCGACTAGTGGCCACTAGGGGGCTGCCCTGCCAATGTCCCCCTGCGTGGGAAGTGGTCAGCAGCATAGTGCCCACACCGTCATCCTCTCCCACCCAACATCATGCACATTTTGCCCATATAATGATTACACTGGACATGTTGTTTATGGGTAAAGAACTGCTGCAGGTTTATTTTCATACAATAAGCGTATGATGTTTAGTGGGTTATCTTACGGGCGATCCAGGGCAGGCAGCTCCTCGCTGCCCCGCCCGCCTAATGAGCCAGCCAGCACGGTGGGTCGATGCCCAGACAGTGCAGCACCTTGTAGATCCTTATCTTATACTCTCGCCCCTTTCAGGACGGAGCGGTATGGCAAATCCCCAGTCGGTTCAGGCCCCCCAACCACCTGAAGGACTAACGGGGTGCCATCGCAGTGTCCCGGAACCTCCTGCGCCTCCAGGTCTTTGGCTCAGGCAGGCACCCTTACTGTGCCAGGCAGAGGTACCCTTACTGTTCCAGTCTGCCTCCAGATCGCCCTGTAACTCCGCCACAGCTCTGGAAGAGGCTACCGTCGATGACAGAGCCCCCCATCCCAAAGTGGTTTACTGACATCCTGCAGCTGAAAGTGCATCTTGCACATCCAACAGGAATATATTCATCCCAACCTTGGACAAGTGCACCCCATCTTTTTCATAATAACCTTCAATTTTCTCCTGTATCAATGCATGCCTGATGAATCCCAAGCCTCTCCGTTCCATGAACTTCTGCATAGACCTATTGACCCTCCTGCGTGAATGTTCTACTGCCGCAGTTGATCTCGCCCCCCTCCATTCCCTGCGAGGAACGATCTCTGACCACCATAGTTTGCACGCTCCAAGCCTGTTGCTGATTGCCACGATGTCTGTTTGCATGGCCTGTATCAGTGCCTTTCTCCCGTTGGTGACCAAGTCATTACCCCCCAAGTGGATGATAAGGACATTGGGTAGAGATCCCCCCTAATGAGAGGCGCTGCTCTAGACTAATTCTTAGGCTGCTCCATTTCATCCCTGGGGAGCCCAACCATACAAACTGCGTCTGCGGGAAACCCCGGGTCCAATTCTTGTGTGCCGCCCACTGTTCCAACCTGGCAACGTATGAATGTCCCATCAACCACACTTGACAGCCTGCTGAAAAAAGGTGGAGGACGGCAATTTATCACAAGTGGTTTTAATCCTTGAACACTGCACACAATAGTAACGCAAAAGATCGTGGTTGACTTGTTTGAAGACTGCACACAATTAGTAAAGAAAGTAATAAGTAAACAAAGTCATAACGCTCAAAACACATATTTACACCTCATTGCCTGAGCCTCTAGAGGCGGATGTATCGTTGAAAACAGTTTGAATTCCAACGCCCTACACCTTTGACTCCTGCCTTGAATGCAGCCGTGGCTGCTCCAATCCTGAAGGAGTGGCTCAAAGCTTTTCCCTTTCCCTGCGAGACCGGATTTGGACAAAGCTGCCCCCATGATGCTGGACCCTGGTCAAGGGTGCCCCATCTGCATGAATTAGGAAGTGCCCTGAGATAGCTGGTCTGATCTTCAAGTATTCCCTAACTGTGGTAACAGGGCAGTATCTGGGGTCCCCCAACACCTGTAGCGCTATGGTTGTGC
This sequence comes from Lissotriton helveticus, assembly GCF_964261635.1. Lineage (NCBI taxonomy): Eukaryota > Metazoa > Chordata > Amphibia > Caudata > Salamandridae > Lissotriton > Lissotriton helveticus. The sequence goes on along the minus strand of NC_136063.1, from coordinate 1,627,391,807 downwards.
CCGGCCCCGCCTGGTCTGTCTTTGATCTCTGGATGCGGAGTGCCAACGCGTCTGTCGCACAGACATCCAAAATGTCCAATGCCGCACCTGTCCTGTCCTGTCTGTTTTTGATTTGGCCACGAGCTCACTCACCCTAAAAGCCCCGAAAAAAAGCCAGGCAGAATACTGTGGTGAAAAGCCTGGCCTTGTATGGGGAATTAGTGACTAGAGGTATGGCTTATATCATGCGCTGCAGGGACAGAAATTCTATTGGCGCCCTGGTGTCAGGGGTCTTTACCTCGTCCCGGGCCCACCCTTTTAGTCCTGCCCTCAACTTGAATGAGCTGGTGGGGGCATTAACCCCCGTTGAGCCTAGTGTCATACCGCAGGGCCGCCAGGTGGCCACACACCCATGAATGTGTCTTGCCGGTTTCCTTAGCCCAAACCACAAAGCCCTCAACCTGTTCTTCCAGTACCAGTGCCTTTGCTTCTACAAACTCTATCACTGCCCTAAAAGTTTATAACTGGGAGCCATATTTCTTCCGAGTTGCAGGAGCCAGGGATCGCTCGCCCATTCTCTTCAATCACTCCCCCCACCGTAGCAGTCATCATAGGGATGCCGTGAATGGTGTCATCACCGCCCTCGCCCGCGGCCTGGCCTCTCGGAAACGGAGCCACTGAAAGTGAGAGAGAGCGTCAGCTGCCACATTCTTTGCACCTTCAATGTGTCGCGCCCTAAACTCAATGTTTTTGTGCAAACCGACTCTCACCAATTCTCTGAGTAAACTCAAAACAAGGGGGCATGTGGCTGATAGCCCATTTATTGCCTGAACCACGGCCATGTTGTCCGACCAGAACAACACCTTCCTGTTGCCCAACCTCTCTGGCCATAAGTGCAATGCAACTACAATGGGAAAGAGCTCTAGGACAGTAATATTTGCAGTAATCCCTTTCTTCCGCCAAGCATTGGGCCACCGCATCGCACACCACTCTTCTCCCAAGATCACACCAAAGCCCTCTCTACCTGACGCATCTGAAAAAAGGCAGAGTTCCTGGCTACCCGCCCAGGGGTCATTCATCAAAAAGGAGGGAAGAGGAATTACGGTCCATTCAGTTCCCCTGAATCGATACTGTGGCAATCAAAAGAGAAAGGACACTGGAATCTACGATAACCATTGGTTATAATTGACAACCCTCATAAACGCTTAGAATATTACGAAGCGGTGTATCTTTTTGTCCGCCCCTTATCTAGCGTCATGGCATAGTCATCGGGTAGTCAAAAAGACGTGCTGTATGCCTGCCTCACCCGAGGCAACCTCCGGTAAGAGTAGAAGTGTCCAGGGATTTTGGGACAACAACTGAGCAGTTATTTCTGGAGCAGTCCAAAAGGTTAAAAATCAGTGTCACACCAAAACCAAAATTTATTTTAAAAGGTGGGCACTGGTGGTTAAAAAACTTGGGTATGTTAGATAATCGAGTTACTGGATTATCATATATTTCTCATGGGTTGGTCGACATGTTTCAGCTCACCTGGGCCCAGCCGGGTCTGTGGAGCTTTCGTCAGGACAAAACAAGGGGGTATACTACTCACACAACTTGTGAAGTATTCAGGTAATGTATGGAACTCTCATACTGAAATTCCTGCATTGTGGGAACAAAATGAAAATCATACTGCGCATTGGAACAGTAAAAGTTGCATATAGCACGTATACAAACATTATTAGTAAGTAAACAAGCAAACAAGCAATCTTTGAGATAAACGAGTACTTATTAGGGGTGCATAACTATGTATGCACTGGAGCCAATAAGCTGGAAGAGGAGAGAAAAGCAGTCCAAGTCTAAACTATCAGTAAACATCAATCTATGGAGCGGAAAGCGTTCTGTGTGTGCCATACGATGTCTCTAGCTGTTGTAAAGAGTTCATCGGGTACTGTAAAGTTAAGGTGCATAGAATACTGATTACGCTATTATCACGCTAGGGGTGAACTCAGTGTCTGGCAGGAGATGATCCTACTGCAGCATTATGTAGCACTGACAAGTAAACTAGCGTTGGAGAAAACAGTATTCAAGCTGTATAAATACCTTCGTATTAAGTGAATTTCTCCTCGTCAGGGTGTGGGGAGTCGCAGAAAGGTCGTGGTCCTGGCTAGGATAACAAAACAAACAAGGTCCTAGTTTTAAATACCTCTTGTTGCCGGGGAATCAAGACGGCAATGGGACGTCTGAAACGCCATTCTTACCCACGTGTAGGAGTCTCTGGCTCCTTGTGCTGACTCTGCCCCTGGTGACGGGGGGCGTTCTTACTGCCTCGTTATGAACTCATGTGTAGACATAGAAAAGGGTGTCAAGGTGAATTATAGGTAAATTACCTGCAAGATAGAAGCTCTTAAAGGATAAGTTCATATTTAAAAATAGAAGTCTCGCTGTCGAGTTTAATAGTATTGGGGTCGACATTGTTGTCTCTAGTGTTCAGGTTTGCACTGTTCGTACCAAACAAAAAAGTGAACAGTGGTAGATTTAGTAGAATTGATGCCATGGGATATTATCGTTCATCCCTGATATATGGGTTTTAAGACGGTTCACCCATCTCTGTTCTTTTTCAAATAATATCTGTAATGCATTGTTAATTTTGTCATGGAGCATTTCCAAAACGGTCCATCTGAGGTCATCACATGTATGTCCTGCTTCCACGAAATGTGTACAGAGCTTAGTAGTGTTTTTCTTCAGTCTAACATTGCTCATGTGTTCTCCTATCCGAATTTTTACTTTTCTACAGGTCATGCCAATGTATTGCTGTTGGCAGGGGCATGTTACCAAATATACCACATGTGTGGAATTACAATCCATGTGCTGTCTTTGGGACCAGGTCAGTTCCTCAGTGAGTTGTAGTGTTTTTGTCGTCTTAGTGAATTTACAAACTCCACAAGTTCCACAAGGGTAATGGCCCGTAACAGGGGTCATGTTAGCATCTCTGATGGTGGTTTTGGTGAGTTTATTCCTGGGGCGTGTATGCACAAGCACATCTCTGAGATTCTTGGTCCTCCTATTTGCGAATCTCAGTTTAGGCCAGTTAAAAGTACCTGATGTGATGATCTGCCAATTTTTCCTTATTAGTTTTTGGACTTCATAAGTGACCGGGCAGAAAGTAGTAACACAGGTTACAAGATCTTTGATCGGTTCCTTCTGATGACTTTGTAGGAGGCAATCCCGGGGTTGGTTATGTGCTCCTTTTTTGCACTTTGAAATTACCCGTGGAGTGTAGTCTCTTGCTTGTAATTTTTTGCTTAGGATTGTTGCTTGGTTTTTGTAGTCGCTATCTTTGCAGCAGTTACGTTTGTGTCGTAAAAACTGGCTATATGGGAGGTTGTCTCTTAGAGGTCTAGGGTGATAGCTCAGATACGACAAGAGACTGTTCTTAGCTGTTGGTTTAGTGTAAGTCTTGGTCTCTAGTTTCCCATTCTCAGAGAAAATTGTCAAATCCAAGAAGTCAATGCGTTGGTTACTTGCAGTGAAAGTGAATTTCAGCCATTGGTCTTGGCCGTTTAGCCATTCAATGAACGTTGTTAAATCTTTGTTAATATCCCAGATAAGCAGAACATCGTCAATATATCGCTTCCAGTATAGTATACTGGAAACGAATGGGTTATTATTGCGTAAGACGAATTTCTGCTCAAATTGGCTGACGTACAGTCCAGCTACCGACGGAGCAAAGGCACTGCCCATGGAAGTTCCACGGCACTGTAAGAAGAGTTGGCCGTTAAATTCGAAGTAGTTCTCTTTTAATGCCAACCGGCAGCATTCCAGGATGAAATGTCGAGGAGTCTGGTGAGGCCATTCTTCCTGGAAGAGTAGATCCTCAAGCATTTGCATAGTATCGTCTTGCGGCAAGCTTGTATACAGTGATTCGACATCCAATCCTACTAGGATCATTGTGTTTGGGTCGAAGACTCTGTGGGCTAATTGTATCAAAAGGTCCCCACCAGACTCCTCGACATTTCAACGCTATCACCCTCGACCTCTAAGAGACAACCTCCCATATAGCCAGTTTTTACGACACAAACGTAACTGCAGCAAAGATAGCAACTACAAAAACCAAGCAACAATCCTAAGCAAAAAATTACAAGCAAGAGATTACACTCCACGGGTAATTTCAAAGTGCAAAAAAAGAGCACATAACCAACCCCGGGATTGCCTCCTACAAAGTCATCAGAAGGAACCGATCAAAGATCTTGTAACCTGTGTTACTACTTTCTGCCCGGTCACTTATGAAGTCCAAAAACTAATAAGGAAAAATTGGCAGATCATCACATCAGGTACTTTTAACTGGCCTAAACCGAGAATCGCAAATAGGAGGACCAGGAATCTCAGGGATGTGCTTGTGCATACACGCCCCAGGAATAAACTCACCAAAACCACCATCAGAGATGCTAACATAACCCCTGTTACGGGCCATTACCCTTGTTGAACTTGTGGAGTTTGTAAATTCACTAAGACGACAAAAACACTACAACTCACTGAGGAACTGACCTGGTCCCAAAGACAGCACACAAATTGTAATTCCACACATGTGGTATATTTGGTAACATGCCCCTGCCAACAGCAATACGTTGGCATGACCTGTAGAAAGGTTAAAATTCGGATAGGAGAACACAGGAGCAATGTTAGACTGAAGAAAAACACTACTAAGCTCTGTACACATTTCGTGGAAGCAGGACATACATGTGATGACCTCAGATGGACCGTTTTGGAAATGCTCCATGACAAAAATAACAATGCAGAACAGATATTGTTCGAAAAAGAACAGAGATGGGTGAACCGTCTTAAAACCCATATATCAGGGATGAACGATAATATCCCATGGCATCAGTTCTACTAAATCTACCACTGTTCACTTTTTTGTTTGGTACGTACAGTGCAATCCTGAACACTAGAGACAACAATGTTGACCCCAATACTATTAAACTCGACAGCGAGACTTCTATTTTTAAATATGAACTTATCCTTTAAGAGCTTCCATCTTGCAGGTAATTTACCTATAATTCACCTTGACACCCTTTTCTATGTCTTCACATGAGTTCATAACGAGGCAGTAAACCCCCCCCCCCCCGTCACCAGGGGCAGAGTCAGCACAAGGAGCCAGAGACTCCTACACGTGGGTAAGAATGGCGTTTCAGACGTCCCATTGCCGTCTTGATTCCCCGGCAACAAGAGGTATTTAAAACTAGGACCTTGTTTGTTTTGTTATCCTAGCCAGGACCACGACCTTTATGCGACTCCCCGCACCCTGACGAGGAGAAATTCACTTAATACGAAGGTATTTATACAGCTTGAATACTGTTCTCTCCAACGTTAGTTTACTTGTCAGTGCTACATAATGCTGCAGTAGGATCATCTCCTGCCAGACACTGAGTTCACCCCTAGCGTGATAATAGCGTAATCAGTATTCTATGCACCTTCTCTTTACAGTACCCGATGAACTCTTTACAACAGCTAGAGACATCGTATGGCACACACAGAACGCTTTCCGCTCCATAGATTGATGTTTACTGATAGTTTAGACTTGGACTGCTTTTCTCTCCTCTTCCAGCTTTTTGGCTCCAGTGCATACATAGTTATGCACCCCTAATAAGTACTCGTTTATCTCAATGATTGCTTGTTTGCTTGTTTACTTACTAATAATGTTTGTATACGTGCTATATGCAACTTTTACTGTTCCAATGCGCAGTATGATTTTCATTTTGTTCCCACAATGCAGGAATTTCAGTATGAGAGTTCCATACATTACCTGAATACTTCACAAGTTGTGTGAGTAGTATACCCCCTTGTTTTGGCCTGACGAAAGCTCCACAGACCCGGCGGGGCCCAGGTGAGCTGAAACATGTCGACCAACCCATGAGAAATATATGATAATCCAGTAACTCGATTATCTAATATACCCAAGTTTTTTAACCACCAGTGCCCACCTTTTAAAATACATTTTGGTTTTAGTGTGACACTGATTTTTAACCTCTTTGACTGCTCCAGAAATAACTGCTCAGTTGTTGTCCCAAAATCCCTGGACACTTCTACTCTTACCGGAGGTTGCCTCGGGTGAGGCAAGCATACAGCACGTCTTTTTGACTACCCGATGACTATGCCATGACGCTAGATAAGGGGCGGACAAAAAGATACACTGCATCGTAATATTCTAAGCGTTTATGAGGGTTGTCAATTATAACCAATGGTTATAGTAGATACCAGTTTCCTTTCTCTTTTGATTGCCACAGTACCCACCCAGGGGGCCCTCCAAATGACCGTCCCATTGAAGTGCTCTAGGAATACAGCCCACATTTCTAGGTCTGCTTTCAGCCCGGAACCCAGGCGGACCAGGTGATGTTTCTTACTTATGTTGGCTGTGGCCTTTGCTAACCTGCGCTAAAACAATCTGCCCGCTGGTATGACGTGAGCTGCAAAGTTAAGCTTGCCCAAGAGGCTCTGGATAACCCCCAAGGTCGCTGTATCCCTGCCCAATAGTGCCTGAATGTCCTGTTTCAGATCACAGACCTTATCAGCAGGGAGCCTGGATTCGCCCTTCGTGGTGTGCAGCTCGATGCCCAAAAAAGTCAGGACCTGCACAGGACCTTCGGTCTCACCCGGGGCAAGGGGCACCCCGAGGTGTCCCACCATTGTCTCAAAGGCCCGCACACCCTCTGCACACTCCTGTGTCCCTACCCGGCCAAAAAACAGAAAGTCATCCAGGTAATATGTCACTTGTGTAATGCCATGGGAGGTAGAAAAGGCCCATTGTAGGAAGGAGCTGAAAGCCTCAAAATAGGCGCAAGAAACGGCACAACCCATCGGCATGCAGCGGTCACAGAAGAAATCGCCTCCCCACTTAAAACCCAGTGATTGTTGACTGGATGGATGCAGAGTCAGGAGGCGGAAGGCAGATTAGATGTACGCCTTGGCCAGCTATGCCCCCTTCCCAGTCCTCTTGACCATATCTATAGCCATGTCCAGTGAACAATAAGACACCGAACAGGCCCCTTCCTCCAGCCAATGGTTCACGGAGTTACCCTCGGGGTAGGACAAGTGATGAATTAGTCCATATGCTCCTGGCTGCTTTTTTGGCACAACTCCCAGTGGTGAAACCAAAAAGTGCTCGGGGGGGGGGGGGTTGAGGAATGGGCCAGCCACCCTCCCTAGGGCCAACTCCTTCCTGATCTTCTCGCTGACCACCCCAAGTAGTTCCCTGGCTGATTTAAGGTTCAAGGCGTCCCTACAACCCAAGGGACCTTTGTATGGTATCCTGAACCCATCTATAAAACCTTCTGCTAGTATTACCCTGTCCTTGTCAATGGGATACGACCTGATTAATGGAAGGATGTTCTGCAGGATGATGGGAGAGGGGCCCTTGCTATTCGCCGATGGCTGATCACACCTATCTCTTGTAAAGGGGGCACTGTTGTCTGTCAATGTTGTGGTCCGACCCGCATTGCTACACTCACTAGTGTGGAGCATCTGATCTGTTAGCCTGGGCGGCGGGGGCAAACCTCGGCTGGGTGTGCAGGAGAATGCTACATGCTGAGCTCCGCATTTGCTGCAGCTGTGTGTGAACTTGCAAGCCCTCCCCCAGGTACACACACCCCCATTGAACAGCCTGCATGTCCCAGGGTTAAATTGTTTGGGCCCAGCCCTCTGGCCCCTCCCACGGCCCCCTCGAAAGGACTGCTTGAAAGGCCGTCTAGGAAACTGCTCCCCCTTCTTACCCTCTACCTCGCCCTGCACTTTGTATGTTGTCTCCTTCTTTTCGCTGTTGGTCCTGCACATGTGTTGGATCCAGAGTTGGATCTCCTCCTGGTCCCACCCTTACTCCGGGCATATGGCCATTCTTTTGCGAAAATCTTGATCATAGTAGAACCAACCCATCCCCCGCATGTTTTGCTTAATGCTGGATGGTGCTTCCGTATTGCATCAGGGCCTCGCTTTGGTCAGGGTCCTTCTGTACTACTAATGCAGCTAGAATGTTGAATGCCGCTGTCCAATTTTCTAATGATTTTTCAGGCGAACGCTGGTATCTGGTCTTTTTCTCCTCATCCTTCCCCCCCATCTTTCTAGTGTCTGCGCCTGCCGTCCCATGCATCAACAATGTCAAGATATCAATGTATTCTCACCTCCATATTCCTTCTTTTGCTGCCAGCTGTACCTGCCATGCTACTGAACAACGGCCTGAAGCCAGAGGTGCTTGCGTGAATAACGGTTGCGGTACCCCTCCTGTGACCACCTTGAATATTTCCCATTGGACAGGGGTGTCCCCAATTGGGCCGGGCTGTCCCACTTCCGTTGCCACACTCGTGCTTACTGCGCTGGCGCTGGGCAATGCCGCGCCACTGGGTTGAGCGGGCGGCCCTACTGGGAGGGTTGCGGCAGGTACTCTGGATAATGCGGCCGGCATGACAATTGCTGAGGACCCTACCCCAAGCGTTCCGCCAGCTGACACCCCTTTACCAACCTGCACGCTCGGACCCGCCTCGGCCAGACCAGCCCGCACTTGCAGCACCGGTGCCGCCGATGTGGGGGCGGGTGGCAATACCTGTGGTATCGCCGTCATAGCATCCAAACGCTTTTGAAAAACTAACATTAGCCCCAACATTTGGTCCATCGCCTTACCCATTTGGGCCAAGTCAGTTAGGCTTGTGGCCGAGTCCTGCACCACCACTGGTGCCCTCGATGGCTCAGGGGCCTGCGTGGCGGGGGGGGCGGTTTTGTCTTGGTCGGCGGTGCCTCGGCCGGGAAGTCTTGCGGGTCTGTTTGCTGTTACATTTGGGCCTCCCCAGCTCTTGGGTCAAGGGTCTCGCCACGTCGTCCGGTGGGGAGGCAACTACGACGCCCGAGTCCTCCTGTCTGCGCACCTCGATAACTCCTCGCGCCCACACTGGTCCCTTTGCCTTGGCCATGGCCATGAATTCAGCCCACAGCCCATCCTGCGGCATGCCCGGTTGCGAGTCGTCCACACAAGAAGCCTGGGTGAACAACGGAAAGGGGGTCCCGAGTCCGTCCATCCTGAAGTTGGCTTCTGCCCTTGCGGGTCCCTATGGGTGAAAAAGTACATGAATGCGTGCGCAACCCCAGTCTGGGCTGCCACATAGCTGCACCACCGAACTCTCGCACCAGGGCACTCAACCAGACCAGCACACCCCACGCCCTTCTGTCACCCTACCATGCCTTATACCTGGTTTTCTGCTATGTTTGCTGAACTGTCGGGCCGGCCGTTCGTTTTCAACCCTCTGTGTAGCGACAGACCTGAAATGAAAAGGGGAAAATTAACAATGTCGTAATCCCCTCCCTCTGGGCCCAAACATGGTGCTTGCCCGCACCCTTGGAGGCATGCACTGGTCTCAACCTGCAGAACAGGGCCAGGGATCATTCTTACATTTATTCCTGGGGGGTTAGCCCCATCTACCAGTGTGGAGTGTTCATTCTGTCTTGACCGTGGTGGCCGCGCCCCACCGCTGGGGGGGAGGGGCCTGTGACATCGTCCGGACCGATTAAGAAACACGGTCAGTGTTGTACTAGTAAGCCACAGTACACACTACAATTAGCCCACTCCTTTTCTCATGTATTTCCCAGAACCTACACTGATACTATTTGACCTTTAGTCCCCAGAACTCAGTCCTGAAGAGACTCCGTATCTAGAGATGGTCGAAACGCCATCGACACCATTACAAAAGAAAGAGCCTGAACTCTCATTATTTATTATATAAAGCTCAGCTTTTTGGACTGTTTCCAGTCTTTCACTTTCTGTCAAGTAGTTTTCACCAAAATACGTTATGGTCACATCACTGGGGAGGATTTGTTTGAGGAAATACTAACTAAAACTGCAGAATAAACTTACCTTCCTAGGCTGAAGTAAGGTATACCATAATTTGAGGTTTGTTGGGCTTTTTGCTCGTAATTTTAATGCGTTTGGTATATACTAAAATGTGATATTAAAATACACTGTGACTCAAGGGTGAGTCATCAATGATTAAATGAATAATTGACTAGGATTAAGTCAGAGCAACTATTCGAGTTGCAGATTGTTTATGGTTTGTGATAAATGAGTTCCTTGTGAACATTGTTTTTTGTTCCTCCTTACCCACACAAGTATGGCACCATTTTTATCGGGAGACTTAGGGAAATTCAGATTTATAAAGCAACTGTTCTTACCTATTGACTTTCACTGCATTTTTGCCTTCCAAATGAAGGACAATGTGTAAAAAAGAAGTCATTTGACTATTTTCATTCTAGTATGAGTATTCCCAATTTCGGAAATGCGCAAATATCTACTGTTTCTTAACTCTATGTTTTGTTCATATTTCAGAAATACATAGGTGTCTTTCATACCGATTTTTCTTAGTGAACATACAAGTCCTATATATCCCCACAACCAGTAAAGTAAAGTCCAGCGGGTATAGCGGTCTATTGATTCGAAACAGCTGTCATGATTAGAAGAAGCAACAGGTAAAAACGTTGACACTAAAGGCTGTTTTTATTCAACTCATTTTCAATTTTCCCTGTATTTAACTGTTAGTTTCCATAAAGAAACCTTGATGGATCTACACAAACGACCCCTTGCTGAATTCAGAAGTATGTCTACTTTTCTAAAATATATAGCTTTCCAGGATCCGAAATTGCTTTCATACCCATTTCCACCATATACTGGAAGGAGGTTGAAAGCACAAAAAAATATCAAAAATAGACTATGTCTCAAAAAAATGCCAAAACTGTGTAAGAAATGTTGGTTTTCTGACAAACGTCTGTCAGTCCCTAAAAGCTGGGAAAATTGTGATATCAGCCCCACAAACCATTTTTTGATACCATTTGCAGGGGGAAAACCCAGACGCTTTCATTTGCAGAACTTTTTTCCCATTTTTCCCTGAAAACCCAAAATGTTGCTGTGTTTTGGCAAATTTCTGGGTCCCCAGCAGGGGAATACACAAACCCTGGATACCTTTAGAATCCCCAGGATGTTGGAAGAAAATGACGCAAATTTGGCATGGATACCTTATGTTGTCATAAAGTTACAGGGGCCTAAGCGCGAACTACTCCAACTAGCCAAAAAAAGGCTTAGCAAAGGGGGGGGCCAAAGGCCTAGCAGCGAAGGGGTTATATACTTAACGTGGATTGCTGGTGACTGTGACAGGCAAATCTGCTTGTCCTGGAAAGGAGGAGCTTGGACCGGACTGTTCGTGGCCTACCTAAGCATAAAGATAGCCAGCCCCATGCCAGCTATGAGCCAGTTTGAGTTCCTACCCATACAAAATGATCATTTACTAGTTACATTTTCATCTCAAACCCCATGCGATGATAGTCCCATTTCCTCCTTCCTGTGTGCCCATGAACCATTCTCTCCCCCAAGAGAGTCTGCGAACCCTGCTATTGTTCAGGCAAGTGACTCCAGCCTGCTGCTGCTGCTGCTGCTTGAGATGCGCGGGTGTTTCTACAGTTTGATAATCTTGCCTAAGGCAAAGTACTAAAATAATTCCAACGAACTGAAATGGGAGGAAACTGTATTAAAATGTCATGTAAGCACGTCTTGATGTGTGGGACCAGATCTCAGAGTTCATTCTCTGTACCTCGAACAAAAGATGTGATGAACACACGCACACACACACATTCCACTCTTTTTCGCCTCATCTGGCAATGGCTTTCCGGTCCAGCACACACTAGCATCTAATGAGTCAAACTTCCCATTTTCAGACTAATCAGTCGGCTGCACTAATTGCAAATGCAAATATGCAAATTTATATTAATTAATTACTCTGCTAATTAGTTCTGCAGTGTTTTTTAGGGGTAATAAATCACTGTGCAGTGGAAAGGAAACAAGTCCTGTCCCATTTTCCTCCACATAAAAATTTTATGTACCCAAGGAACAAAAAAAAAAAAGGTTGTATACTGTAGTCTGGCAGAAAATGTATTCTGATCTCCGCTTGCGCTGATGAGTCCCCTACCGGAAGGTGCAATTGAGAACCGGGTTTCACATCTTTGGCAAATGCCATCACCGAGGTGCCTGTTAGCAATTTAATTATCACATTATGAGCTTCACAAAAAAGCAACTTTGCTGAGATGTAGCCCGTGACTCGGAGCTCATTCGTTCACACATTTTGTGCAAAACGCTTATTCCAAATAAAAAAGGGCACGAAAGAGTTCATGCGCGTGTATTATCCTGATTCAAGTAGACACACGAACCCTGAAAGAGCAGGCTCTGTGCGGAAAATTCCTCAGCTCCTAAACTTAAACTTAACTCTATTTCTTTTAAAGCAGTTTCTTTAACATTTTCAGATTTTGAATGTCTTTAAGCTGCTTTTAAGACGCGTATGAGCACCATAAAAATAAAGCACGAGATATCTTTCAAGTGAATGGGGCCATCCCTGGTGACGCCACTGTGCGCTGTGTTGTTTCATTCTTTATTTTTTTTGGTAGCCTGCTGACGTTCATCTTGGTGACCTTGGGTGATTCGTGGTAACGCCGTATTTCCGATAATTGCAATATCACAACAGCAGTCGTTACATCACTACACATTTATATACAAATGGGGTTCAATTTCCAGATGTATTGATGCAAAATTAGCACCAACATATTGCTGGTGCTAATGTACACCGACTATTTGAGCAAGAAAGTGAAGTTTTGATGTCGAATACCACTTTTCTTTACGTTTAACAATTTGCGTTAAATAGCACGTTATTTTTAAACCATCTATACGTCTCTGAGGTTCAAACAGGGGCGCGTAGTTAGAGGGAGGTCTTATACTCCGCTCATAAATGTACTTTCGGATAAATTAGGGTAGATGATATGGCGTTAGGGCCAGAGCTGCCGATTTTGGAGCTGGGGAACCGGGTTCGAGAGTCGACGTCGCCTCGCCATTCTGGGCCAATTGTTTATTCTCCCGTGCCTACCAGCAGTGAATGTGTCCTTATGTGATATAACTGGTGCTCGTGTAAAGCCTCCAGGACCTTCGGTTCGCGCTACATAAAAACTGCAAAAGAAAGTAGTTGGGTACATGTGCTTTCAGTCGGGTATGGTGAGGTGTCTGTCGGATTACACACAGACAAAACGCACCTCTCTCTGTTTAAAAAGTGCTAGAAATTGATTATTTTACAAAACATTGCCTATCCTCTGATTTAGTATTCCTACCAATCTGCTCTCTTTCCACCGTCCATGCCCCTCTCGTGCAAACTGCTGGTACTATAATGTATTTTAACATTCTATGTCAGAGTGATTGTTGGGAAGTGGAAGCTCCCTCACTTGCCCCAATCTTTCTGACCAGGCTACGCCCATGGGTTCACATGGTGCACAATACCCCTCCCCAGAGCAAGAGTGTGTGCAATACCCAAATATGTCATGTGTTAGCTCCCGGAAGCCTTTTCCCATGCCAGTAGACACCAAGATTGCCTCTTGGAAGAGGGGAGTGCCTCTGTTCTTTAGAGCGACCCATGCTCAGCAGGACAAGGAGAGGGGGTCCCTGCCAATGCAGTGTGAGAACATTGAGAGCGAGCTTTTGTGGCCAGATGTGCTATGTATTCCATTTACAGCTCTCGTGCACATCTGTCTTCACATGAAACCGACTGCGAATTGAGTTGTGTGTGATGTTTAGTGCTGGCACTCTTGTGCTAAGGGTCAATAAAGACAATTTAGCCTTTTTATGTTAATAACGGTATGTGGGTATTGTCAGATAGTGCAAACGCTCAATTGAATTAAGCCATTTTGATTCCTTTCCCATATATTAAATGTACACCCAAATGTTGAAAATATATTCTTTAAACCTATTTGGCTGTATATGCGTTCAATACAAATGTCAATCAAACTAAAGCACCCACATAAAGATTTTCATCTCCAATGTATAATGACGAACCATGCAATGAAGTGTATTTTACCTTCTAGGTTTACAGATCATGTTTATCTAAACCGTGTTATTTAATAAGGCGTGGAGAAGCGTGGCTCAGTGGTTAGAGGCGGCAGACCCGGAAGCTGAGATCGGCCGTGGACCAGGGTTCGATTCCTCTCGGGCTCAAAAAATTCCACGGACTCGACAATTCTCGCTCCGGTGCCTCGACAATTCTTGCTCCGGTGCGGGGTCACACTCTGCGACTCTGGGCAATAGCTTGCTTAATCTCCACTACGGCCCCTCGCGCGGGATGCCTGGCTTTCACCTTGTGGATACCCTGTCGGGGTATCTCACAGGGGAATACCAGGACGGGTTCCCTAAGCAAGCGCCTTGAGACCTTCGGGTGATACCTGCACTAAATAAGTCAAATACATTTAGAGCAGGCATGGCATATGCCTACAGAATACCAGCTAGCTTTTTGAGTTTGAGAAATAACCCCTGCATTCTCTTATCCTTGTATTCCTTAGAATAAAAACAGCCAGTATGCGTTGTGGTTATAGTGGCCTCAGTTTTATTATGAATACATGCACATACTTTGGTCATAAGTGGTCAGACCCCTGACCATAAATCATCATTTGTGAACTGTCATACTTTGGTTGTCATAAATCATATACTTTACTTGTCATACACATTGTTGGCCGTAAATCGTTTGTACATCACAAATTCGTAAATCGCACCAACAGTTCATTGGTCCGTTCTTTTGCGGGCTTATCTCCTTTCTTGTCACTTCTGGGTCACTCAATTGTTTGGTTGGCTTCCACGCCTTTTGCTTGTGGGGGGTAGCTTCTCCCCAGAGTTAGGCCCCAACTTGCTACCTTGTTAGTCTCAGTTGTGCCCTGCCATCCGGCAGGGTCTGGGCTGCGAGTTCCGTCTGTTTGCTACCCCTTTTTTGTTATGCCAACTTGCCCTGCCTGAGGCATCCCAAAGTGAGTGGCCCTACTCCTACTCAACACCCTGTTGGTGTGTCTCCAAAGCCACCCTTTGTACCCTTACCCCTACTCCTACACCTTGCCGTCAGAGAGGCTAACGTCTAACTGCGGCTCCACCTCGCATCGTCCTATTTTTTATATTTTTTTCTTTACTCGCAGCCTGCTAGAGCCATTGCCCCCCACAGGTTATCCCAGAACACCCACATCCCATCTTCCGAAAGGTGAACCCCATCCCATCCATAGAGCTCAGGGCAGCCTGGGAGGATGAGGCCGTGCCTGATGCTTTCCAAGCTGTTGGTTTCACAGAACTTGTTAACTGTGTTGTTCAGCTTTCTCCTCGAGTTTTCAACTGCCTTGTGTGATTTTGCTCCCCGGGACATGGCACAAATGTCAGACAGCCTCTCACTGTAGGCTGCGCTCCCCCCATTCAGCAGCCCCTATGTCTTTACCAACAGTTTCTACAGTAGTTGGAGTCTCACGTATGTGCTGTATGCGCGGGACTGCCTTGGTCATTCCATGTTGCACTGCTGATGTTGCTGCGCCAATCCTAAATGAGTGGGAGCCAAATGCTGCCGGGAAGCCCTGTTTTGGCAAGGGCCTGGCGCATCACTGCTGTGAACAGAAATTTGCTTAAGTGGCTCCCATCTGCATGCTTAAGTAGTGGACCCCCCCCTGCTGATCTCACCGCCATGTAAGTCACGAGGCAGCAACTGCGGAGTATCTGTGGTCCTTGATGCACTTCAACTGCACCAACGACCCCATGCCGGCCTGATTCATGTTTGAATGCTTCAGGAGTAGCTCAACCGCCACTAAGCCAAGTTTGACATAAGCTGCCCACAAGCATCGCCCCTCTGGCCTTGCCCTCCTGGGCGCTACTAGCTCGCTGAGGCGAAATGCCCCAAAGAATGCAGTTGAAAAGGCTGCCTTGAAAAGGTACAGCTCAAAGGTGTCCTTTGTTATAGCCCCTAGTGTGTCAATGAGCTGGCCCAATCTTGTGAAGTCTATGGGCCGCCTGCTACATGCCCTTGCTACCTCTGCCAGATTCCACCCTCTAATTACTGCTATGATATTGTGAGAGGCCATGGCATCCTGGCCAAAGCAAGTTTTTGCGAAGTGAGCACCGGAGGACAAGTGGTCCTGCACCCACGAGCCAGTCCTTTGGCTGCTGAATGCCCACTGGATGAACCGCTCAGCCGCCATCTTTGTTTGGCCCATATTTCCCAGTATCTGGATACCTCCTATTTGCATCATTGTCTCTTCATATTTTCCGTAGTCCCTGGCTGCTTCCAGGGGCAGGGGATTGGTTCACTAGCGCTTGCAAGTCTATCTCGCCAGGCCCCACAACTGGTCTGGAAAGGGGGTTATTACCTTCTCCGCTCCCGGAGCCAAATCCCTGAATATGCTCAACGGTGTTCGAGAAAGGGTGTCCGAGTCTGTGTTCTCCACCCTTGGTACTTGACGTGCTTTCAGATCTATGTTCCCCTCCAACTACAATTTAACCAATTGATGAATTAGTCTCAGGGTATCTGAGTACCTGGCTGAGCCTCTGTTGATTGCCTGTACCACCCCTTTGTCGTCTGACCACAGTGTCAGCTTCATGTTCCTCAGCTCCCACTTCCAGACTGTTAGGGCCACTGCAATGGGGTAAAGCCCAAGAAATGAAATGTTGGTGATGCCCTGTTTGTGCCAACTGTTTGGCCGTTGGCCTGTACACCATCTGTCGCCCAGGATTTCCCCGAAACTTGTGTTATTCACTGCATCTGTAAACAGGGCTATCTGCTTGGCTGTCACCCAGCCTTCTCTCCAGATCAGGACCCCATTCAAATCTCCCAGGAATGTGTCCCATATAAGCAGGTCCCGCTTGACCCCCACCCCCAGCTTGATGTGTTGATGTTTGTGAGTGAGTCCTGCTGTTAGCTGAGTGAGGCGCCTGGCAAAAATACTGACCGTGGAGATCACAGACGGTTGCCTTGTCACGGCCACAGAGGCCCCTTAAGTCTAGCTCGATTCCTAGGATTGTGAATTTTGTAGCGGGCCAACTGTCTTCTCTGCTGCCAGCGGGATCCCTGGCTAACTCTTGGAATGCTGCCAGTGTCTCGCCACACTCTGTTGACTTTGAGGCTCCTGTGAACAGAAAGTCATCTAGGTAGTGTAGCTTGCCCCCGCGGAAGGCCTGTAATGTAGAGCCCATTCAAGAAAGGTACTAAAATGTTTGAAGTATGCGCATGATAGGACGCATCCTATGGGCATTGCTTTGTCGATATGTAGAGCCCCTTCCCACTGGAAACCCAACGTGTGGAAACTTGAGGGATGAACGAGAAGAGGCGGAAGGTGGGAGTGGGCCTTCAATTAGTATAACAAAGCCTTCCTCAAAATCCTGCACAAGCGTGGCGGCGTCTGTCTTGTAGTATTTGTTGGCTAGCTGTCGAGTTGCTGTGTGTTGATGGGGGATTTAGCTAGCCAATAGTTGTCTACTCCCTTTGGTCCCCCCCATCCTTTCATGACTGAATTACTGTTTTCTTTTCTTATCTTTTTTGTCCCCTCTATGCTTTTTCTTGCATCTGCACCCTGCTGCTGGATGTCCTCAGCCGCACACTGAGCATATTTGTTGGAATTTGCAGAAGCCTCCGAGGTGCATTCGTTG
Source organism: Lissotriton helveticus (assembly GCF_964261635.1). Taxonomy (NCBI): domain Eukaryota; kingdom Metazoa; phylum Chordata; class Amphibia; order Caudata; family Salamandridae; genus Lissotriton; species Lissotriton helveticus. Next base: position 1,627,374,349 of record NC_136063.1, on the reverse strand, counting down.
GAATCGTATTTCCATCAGATGGCCGCCTGCCCGTTGGGGGGTGTGGCTTTCCATGTATTAAATGTTTTGGGCATACAAAATGACTTGCCCTTCCCTTTGTAAAAGGAACCCCAAAAGGGCTGCTTGCTTTTTCCTGCCCATGTTTTAACCACTTTTGCTACCATCATTTTGTGTATGAAATCAGACACATCTTCTTCATTCCACTCCATATCTGGGTGTGTCTGCATCTTTACTCTAAAACTTTTGTTGAATTCTAACCATGCATTCCCAGGGAACTGCCTCTATGTCCCGTGAATGTTGGCCTGTATAGCCGTAGATTGGCTGTGCAGCGTGGGAGCTTCTCAACAATTATGCAGGCCATTATTCTGAATGCGTCTAGCCAGTTATCAAAATTCCTTTCCTTCCTTTCCTTTCTCCTTTCCCTTCTATCCTCATTTTTTGTCACACACCTTCTGGTCCAGCCCATCTAATTGAATCTCTAACAGTGAGAAAATGTCAATACCTTCCTCCACATCCTCTCCTTTACTGCGAAGGGGATAACGCTCGCTAGACCTGTGGCCCTTCTCAGTGAGGCTGGACCTGGCGAAGGCCTAGTGTATGTGTCTGCGGCCAAGGCTATTCTAGTTGGGTCACTTACCATGCTGCTGCTGCCCCCCCCATGCTGCTGCTGCCCCCCCCATGCTGCTGCTGCCCCCCCCATGCTGCTGCTGCCCCCCCATGCTGCTGCTGCCCCCCCCATGCTGCTGCTGCTGCCCCCCCCATGCTGCTGCTGCCCCCCCCATGCTGCTGCTGCTGCCCCCCCCATGCTGCTGCTGCTGCCCCCCCCATGCTGCTGCTGCTGCCCCCCCATGCTGCTGCTGCTGCCCCCCCATGCTGCTGCCGCTGCCCCCCCATGCTGCTGCCGCTGCCCCCCCCATGCTGCTGCCGCCCCCCCCATGCTGCTGCTGCCCCCCCCATGCTGCTGCTGCCCCCCCATGCTGCTGCCCCCCCATGCTGCTGCTGCTGCCCCCCCATGCTGCTGCTGCTGCCCCCCCATGCTGCTGCTGCTGCCCCCCCCATGCTGCTGCTGCTGCCCCCCCCCATGCTGCTGCTGCTGCCCCCCCATGCTGCGGCCCCCCCCATGCTGCTGCTGCTGCCCCCCCCCATGCTGCTGCTGCCCCCCCCCTCATGCTGCTGCTGCCCCCCCATGCTGCTACAGGGGACCCTAACTCCCCACGTGTCTCCTGCATGACCTGCCCTTGCAAGCACTCTTGTTGTGCACAGCCCAGGTCTATCAAGTGCCATGGTAGCCCAATACTAACCCTTGAGGTTGTGGGCCCTCTGTAACTAACCCATGTGAGCCTAGCCCCTTAAGAAGAATGGTGCCATTGATTTTAAGCTTTCCTGTACTATTGTACCAATATGCTCCCATCTTGTTGCTGCGCAGCTGGGGTCGCTGTTGGCTCCCGCCATCGCCAGGAAGGCTACAGTCGGCAGGTCCGTCCTCTGACTTCCTTTTTTGGCTTCGATCACCCGCTTTGTTTCAGCTGCTACACTCCGTCTCTTCCTGGGTGCTGGCAGGCTGACGTCTTTGGGCGGCTGATGACTTGTCCTTTTTCCTGCGTCTTGACTCAAGTGTGGCTGCAGCCAGCTGTTCCCATGTACCTCTGATGCTGCCCGAATTTTCCTTAGCAACTCCCCCAGCTCTCCTGCTTGCTCTTTTTTACCCAGGCCCTCCATCACATGTGCTTTTTGGTGGCCTGCTGGTCTCTCTTCTAAGCAATACCAAAGGGGATGATGGACGGAGTGTTGAACATTGCAAGCACTCACCCCTAGTCAACTGATCTGGGTTTAAATCCATCATCATTCGTTAGCTCATTACGTGAGAAGGTAGGTCTTTGATTTTGTATTTATTCATATATTACCTTAATTGATTAACTAGAGTGAGTGTTGGCTATTTATTCCTTTCTCGTTCAAGAATTTATAGTCATTGTCTCTTTCCATTTAGGAAGGATGATAACAAAACTTTGACTTGACAGAGGAGCAGCAACATCCGTAATGATCAGGATGGAGGCCATGGAAAGTTCAATAGAAAGAATGCATTTTTATTTCAGATTTAAAGATATTAATAGTTCCTGCAGCTTTCAATGCGTCATTGGAGATTTTTTGGTGTTTCAAGTCACATATGGGTTTGGTTTGGATTTGCTGAGAGATTTCAGTGATGTTTGTGGAGAAAGGGAAGAAAAAACTTACAAAGAAGTCAATAATGAGGCTAACAATTCGTATACTGGTATGGCCAGCAATGCGGGAAGAAGGCAAAATGTAGTGAAAGAGGATCCCAATCATCCAGGAAAAGGGTGCAGTGTATAAAGCAGAGGTAGCAGAGCGTGGGGGAGTGAGTGATGGGGATTTCAATAAATTAAGTGTTTCTTACTTTTAACAATAAAGAGGTTGTATTGCATATGTTTTTAGATCTTTCCTAAGCAATCATGAGCTTTCTTCTGATCTTAGAAACACATATGGTTTCTTCCTCAGCAGAATGACTGCTTTCTCTGTGTGTTCCTCTCTCTTGACCCTCTCTAATCTTATTCTTATCATGTTAGCCAGCCAGAACTTAAATTCATGGCCGGGGCATAGCGTTTTATCACATGCTTGATGTGATTGAGGTCTGCACCAACAAGGTCTTTTCATGTTTGCATGGGGACAATAGATTGCAGTCTTTTTGATAGGGAACCAGCTGACTGCTTTCAGGCAAGGAGTATGTTCTTTGGGGATTGAGACATTTTCTAGCAGACTTTTTTGGTGTCTTCGTAATTTCTAAATTTGGTAGCTTGGCAGGCTGATAGAGTAATTTAATCTTAAATGGATCAAGGTGTGTAATGGCTCTATTTGATTGGTGGAGGTCAGTACAGGGATTGTTTTCGTTTGAGAGTTCACTTTGCATTTCAACTAACTACTGAATTGACCTAGGATATGAAGGTCAGATTTGAATAGAATGTTCAAGTTCCTTACCCTGGTATATCGTTTGCAATTGTCAGTGTTAGAGGCAGTGTGAAGGGTAGTGTTTTGATGTTGCTGCAGCCAAACAAACAGATGTTGAATTATGAATCAATCAGATCTAAAGACCACTTCTTCAACCAGTAAAGGAAGTTTTTCTTGAGACTAAGAGGAAACTTCCATGGTTGCCTCACAGCCTTTTCTGAAAAAATACTGGATTAATAAGGCTGTCGCTCAGCTTCCACTCTTGCCTTTTTCTGCTTTCCTCATCTGGAACTCATGTTCAAAAATGAGACAAATGTAGGACAACTAGAATGATTGAGCCCATCCTTAATTTCATCTTCAGAATCCTTCTATACAAGGTAATTTGGGATCTTTCTACGCAAGTGGTTTCTGCTTCCAATTGTCTGAATTGTGTAATATGGGTAAGAATATTAGTGTTAGCTTGGAAATTGTCACGTAAGTCCTCTGATATAGAAAACTGTCAGTTATCAAAAAGACTGGACAATCATTTATGCAGAGGCCATCTGCAGACACCAGGGATGTGGTCCAGCCTAAGGCGGCACCAGAGAAGAAATCAACTAAATAGCCCACTTTGGAATGGTTGGTAGCAAACTGATCAGGTTCGTAGGGAATGTGAACCATGAGACCATCAGGAATTTCATTATTATGGTAGGATCACCAGAAAAATGAATACTAGAGCCAACAGTATGGAGAGCAATAGTCCTTAATTAAAGTCTGTTTCTAAGCTGTGCTTCCATCACACAGCTGCAGGCGTTCTTGTGTCTGTTGTATCACTGAGACCAAATCAGCATTTTGGTCAATATATTGCTATAAGATGCGTATATTGCATCCTGATTAGTGATGGATATAACAATCATTCCTTGGGTGTCATTTTTTATTTCCTGAGGTAAGACTGACACCTGCTGGTAGCCACAATGCATTTTACCTACATATATAACGTGTTGCACAGGTGTCTACAGAAAAGGGTTGCTAAAGGAGGAGCAAGCCAAAAGATGAAAAGTAACCTCCAGGGCAAGAAAATACTTGGTTGGCAGACTTCAGACGTAGGCTAAAATTGAGATGAGGTCCCTACAGAACTCGGAAAACCTCTTGTTGAGGGCATTATTGAAAATGTAGTGTCCTTTGATTAGGTTGCACCATGGAAAAATCAAGTTGCGTGTGGACTTGAGAGATCTTAATAAAAACATTGTGGTGGACCAATTTCCACTCCCTAAGATCAGTGAGATGTTATCAGTAACCGAGGGAGTAAAACTGTTCACTGTGATTGATCTCACTTCTGCTTATCAGGTCCTTTTGCATCCTGAAAGTTGAAAATAAACCACTTTCATCCCACCCTTCGGATGTGTTCAATTTGTTTGAGCACCTTTTGGCCTTGCGTCAGAAGCTGCAATGTTTCAAAGGTTAATGGTCAAACTTTTGAAACATGTAAAAAAGTGATTTTCTTTCAGGATGACATTTTGGTCATGGGGGAGACCAGGGGAGGAACACGATATGAAAGTCAGAAGTTTTAGAAATTCTAAACAAATAGACTCTCATGGCACAATTTTCTAAATGTTAATTTGCTAAATAATCGGTCACTTATCTAGGCCATGAAATAAGTGACAGAGGGGTGGAACCTAAGGCATCCCTAGTTGAGGCCATCAAGGGAGCTCCTGCACCTACGAATAAAGACCGCCAAGAAACCACACGGTGATCGAGCGCTTTACAAGTCCTTTAACTTCAACTTCAGAACATTTCTTGGCATGAGTAAAACCTTTCCCATCGGGCAGCTTCGTAAGGATAAATGCATTTTCCAACGGTCTGATGATTATCAGTGGCATTTCAAATTATTAAAGATGACATCAGCTCTGCCCCAGCTTTACAGGGTTTTGATCCTGTTCTAAGAAGCATTGTCACCACAGATGCCAGTTGTAAAGGTTTGGGTGCTATCCTCACCCAAAGCGATCCTGAGGGTACCAAATGTGTTATCGCTTTTGTTTCACATTCCATCAGTCCTATACAAGCTTAGTATTCTGACATTGAGAGAGAGGAGCTTGCTTGTGTGTGGGGTTTCGAGCATTTCAGCTCTTACATCTGGGGTTCACGCTTCACACTTAGGAGCGATCATAAACCTTTAACAAAAGTCCTTATTGCAAAAGGTTTACTCACTGTTTCTCCTAGGCTGGCTCGTAGGTCAGCTAAACCTTTAAGTTATAATTATGATGTATGTTAGTACCTGGTGTGACGAACAAAACAGCAGATTTGTTTAGCAGAATGCCTTTACAAAAGATTGATCTGCCTGTAGAAGATTTTGAAAACTTTTGTGTAGTAGAAATCTATGATGGGATTTTAGAAAATGAATGGGCGGAAGCCACTGATATGGATGTGAATTTGTAAAAGGTTTGTAATTGGAATAATAATGGATGGTCTTCCAAATGTGAGTTGAGTACTGAATGCAGAGTCTTTTGGTAATTGAGAAATGAGTCGTCATTTGAGGATGGAAAGGTGTTTCGAGCTGGGAGAGTTATCCACACTGATTCCTTAAAGGATAACATTCTAGATTTGTTCCATGAAGGACATTTTTGGATCACCAAAACGAAGTCCAGAGCAAAGCAAGTTTATTGGTGGCCTGGAATTGATCAAGAAGTTGAGAGGGCAGTGAGAAATTTTATTCTCTACAATAATTCAGAAAAAAATCTGAGAACAATCAAACCTCCACTGTGTTCTGACATGCCTTTGCGAAGAATTTGCTGGAACATTCTAGGTCCCATACATGAAGGCGATTCTTCAAAGTATAATTTGATCATTTTGCAAAGTGGCCTGAAATCGAAACAGTAACTAGAGCTGATACAGAAGCCATAGTTTATTTTCTACGAAGTGTTTTTAAGAGAGGGAGTGCCCAAAACCATTTTGACTGATAATGGTCCGCAATTTTGTTCAGAAGCGCAGTTCTTTTTTAAAACGAAATGATATTATGTATAAAGCCCCCGTAGTTTGCCATCCAGCTGGAAATATTCTGTAGAATGCTTCAAAAGAGTGTAAAGGAATACTATTCAATTAGCCAAGGAAGGGAAAATGCCATGGTTCAAGGAGGTATGGCGCTCAGTGTGGGCATATAGGGTTCCTCTTTGCAGTTCCACAGGTTTTAGTCCTTTTTAACTCTTCAGAGGCAGGCTCCCATGGATAAAGTATTGTGGAAATTGGATGCATCACTCCAGAAGGGGCAAATGGACTCCATTCTTAGTCAATGGGTGAGTGGAAAAATCACAGGCTAAATGAAAGCAATATTATGACGAAAATAATGCTTGTAAGAACATTGCTGCACAAATAGGTGATTGGGTAAGAATCAAGAAACCAGGAATCTACAAAAAATGTGAAGGTAGGTTTTCCAACCTTTGAGAGTGGTCAATGTTTTGTGCAATTCCATGCAATTAAGTGATGGAAAAATCTGGCATTTGAGAGACGTTTCCTTATGCAAAGGACAAAAGGAGTTTCCTAATAGCGGGTTGGTCACTAATGCCAGAAATATGTCAGATTGGTTGTTAAACGAGCCTAAGACAGAAGGTTTAATTAACAGTAATGGTGGCAACATCAGTCAGAATGTAAGAGAACTCCCTCAAACAAGCAGTGATTGTGTTTGTGTCCCATCCATTTTTCAAGGGTTAATGGCAAAGATCAGGGTGATTCTGTGCAGAATAAGGATGAAGTGTACTATTTTCCATCCACTCCTTCTGATAATTGTGGTATGAAAAGAGAGAGGTTTGGTCGCACCCTCAGAACACCCAAGAGGTTTCATGATTTCGTGTGCAAATGAGCTTTCAGGGTAACATGGGGCATATGTAAGTAGGTCTTTTACGATCGCAAACACTGCGATTTGCAGAATCCCGGGTGTATGCGATCGCAAAAGCGAGTGTTCCGATGTAGGCAAGTATTTTGCCTCGCAAAAATGCGAATCACAAAGTTGGCGATTAGCAATTCTGCGTGGCAAGGATTCTGCGAAATAAATTGCGAATTCGCAAGGTGCGTGTAAGTATTTGCGCAAATCGCAAATATTGTTAACGCAAATTGCAATTTCGCAATTTGAGATGTAGCAAAAATTTGCTATTACCGATTTCACGAAATTCGCATTTTTGCACTTCTCTAATACCACCAGCTCTGACCAGGTGGTAACCAGGTGCAACCTATTTAAACAGGCCCACAATGCCGCTGGGGCTTCTCACAATGGCTAACCTGTATGTGATAGCAGGAGGCTGCGAATCCGAGAGGCTGAACAGAGAAGGAGATGCCAGGAGAGGATCTACAGAGCACGCATCACCTTTTTCCAGCGGACCGAGTAGATCATCCGTGTGCACTACAGGCTGCCCCCAGACAGTATACTGGAGTTGATAGAGGAGCTGACACCCATACTTGAGCACCCCACATACAGGGCACAAACCATTCCCACCTACATACAGGTTTTGTGCTCACTGCACCTCCTAGCATCAGGGAGTATTCAGGGGGTGTAATAGCCACAGGAGGGGTCTCCCAGAGTGCACATTCAGGTTTCTTCCACGCTTTCATTGATGCTATGATTCAGAGGATGCATCACCACATACAATTCCCAAACACACAGCAGGCACTTGACCAGACCAAACAAGATTTTTACCAAATAGCACAATTCCCCCACGTGATTGGCTGCATAGACGGAACCCATGTCGCACTGTCCCCCATCACACAATGAGTATGTGTTTAGAAACAGAAAATAGTCTCATTCCTTAAACATCCAGGAAGTCTGCAATGCTAAACATGTAATCACAGCTATTGTAGCAAAATTCCCAGGAAGCACATATGATTCCTTCATTTTACGACACTGTGGTTTACATAGCAGACTCACAAATGGCGAGTTTGGAGATGGATACCTGTGGGGTAATTGCATGGCACTAACACACCCAAGTAGGAAAGGTCTGAACTGGCAGGACAGTACTTAACATCAACCTACTTTTGCCCTGCAGGTGACAGTGCATATGCTGTGCGTGACTACATCCTCACACCCTACCTCAATCCAGCCACAGCAGCAGAGCAGAGGTACAACAGTGCCCACAGAGCCACAAGATGCACCATTGAGAGGACCTTCAGAATCCTAAAGAGCCGTTTCCGGTGCCTCCATAAGAGTGGAGGTACCCTACAGTATAGCAGAGAGACATGTTGCAAAATTGTGGTGGCCTGCACAATGCTACACAACATCGCTACCAAGAAGGGCACCCCAGTGGATCTGACAGATGCAGACACATCAGATGAGGAGGATCCAGCTCCCCAACGCAGACGTGTAGGTGGAGCCGGGGCAGCTGCTAGGCGCACGAGACGTGATGACATCACACAGAACTACTTGTAGGTGAGAAATGAGTACACCATGCCAAATGATGTTAAAAAAAATTTTTATTACCTTAACAGCAAGATTACTAATGTCACACAGCGTTGATGTCACAGTGCCATCACTGTTCAGAGTCACATAGTCCATATGGCATGTGTTGCCTCACAAGATGCCATAGGTGCATGCTGCCCCTTCATCTCTGGCGTCCACGCCCTGTTGCCCCTCTTTCGGGCTGCACACTGGCCTCACTGCTCTCTTCTCCTGCTCTGCCCTGACGCCCACTACAGCGTCTTTCAGCAGGAATTGGAGGAGTTGAGGTGCTCCTGCTGGACTGGCCATCAGTGTCTAAGTTGTCCAGTGTCCCAATGCCACTGGTGGTTACAGCACGCATTTAGTCAACCGCATGCGTGACCTAGACCAGGCCCCTACCCACATCCTGGCAGCAATGCGCCATTTCGTGTTGCATGCTAACGCATCTTCTAGCTACCAGGGAGATGGCGGTGGATTGGCGGTTTACAGCCTTAGTGAAGAGGTCCAGACGGTGTTTAGGCGGTGTTCCCTGCCCCTGGCCAGCCTGTCTCTTCTGATCTCCCTACAAAGAGCCTCCAAAGCTCAAACTCTAACATATGGCGGTTGTGTGTTGCTTGTTGGCGCTGTATTGACAAAATTCCTTTGCCTTGCAGGCGCTGTGCGTGTAACATGCTGCCCTCCAAGCCTGCAAACACCGTGTCTGTTTCGGAGGAGGCATTGCTGGTGGTGGCCCGTGCCCTGCGTCGGGCACCACTGACGTTTGCGGTTTGTGCACTGGACTGTGTTGTGTTCTTCCCTGGGACTTGGCTTGGATCTGTCTGCGATTTCTCATGGCATCTGTTGACTCTGACGCCATCAGTGGCAATGGCGGAACGATTGTGCGCCGTTAGGGTGGCGCTGGTTGTGTTTCTCTTGTTGCACCCTGCTCCTCCTACCCTGCCACGTCCGCATTTGTAACTGTCGCCACCCCTTCAGCCACTGTATCCTGTGTTGTTGGTGGCGCTGTAAAATAAAATGCACACATTAGTTGTGTGTCATGTTTATGTTTTTACAGCATTAAAGTTTGTTATACAACTAATCACATGACTACTACTGTTTTGCACATCGCAAATATGACTCCTCCCTATCTTCCCTTTGTATGTGTCACAGGACCAAGTATCAGTGCATGGGACTACATTTCCCATAATGCAATTCTAGGTGAGCTTGTACACATGTACTGGATTTCTACTCGGGCATGGGTGTTTGGGGCTGTGAGTGGGTTGGGTATGTTTTGGAGATATTGGCATGCATCTTACCTTATCTGGTGTCTGTGGTTTCTGAGCTGTCCCGATCAGCCATGCCCGTCACAGACTCTGGCATAAGTGTGCCCTCCACCAACTCCTCCAGGGGCGTCAGCTCTGGTGCAGTAGAGGTCCCACCTCCAGTTTCTTTTGCCTCTGCTAATCTGGTGGCCACCCTCTCCTTGGATCTTTGCCTCATGTCATACCACCGCTTGCGTAAGTGATCAATTGAGCGATGGGTTACGCCAATCGCGTTAATTTCACTTGTATGTCGTTCCAGATTCTCCTCTTCCTATCCTCTGGAACACGGAGTGAGCTCTTTCCAAACAGGAGGTCATGTTGCCTCACAACCTCCTCTGTTAGCACCTCAAGCTCCCTCTCAGAGAAACTTTTGTTTCCTCTTTCTGCTGTGTTCCTCTGGCTGCTAGTCACCCCCCTGTGAATCCATTTCAGCTTCTTGGAAATGCGGAGTCAAAAGCACACTCCCTCCTCACAGTCTCTCAGGCAACAACTGACTCAGACACAGTTGCTGGCAATCAGGTGCAGCATGGGCAGTCACACTTCCTGGTTATGATGTCCTCATTCTGCACCTGAATTGCTATTTTCCGTTTTTGCGATTCCTTATTAGCGATTTCGCTATTAAGAAATCGCCGTTTGAGTAATCGTTTTTAAATTCAGCGAATTTTTGGTGATCGCTATTTTTTTTTTTACCTACATCGCAGTTTTGCAATTCCAAAAATGCTATTAGCAGAAAATCCCATTTTCGGAATTGCAAAACAAATTTTACCTACATATGCCCCATGGTTTTTTGCTTGAATTTTATTATCATTGCTTTGTTTTATATTGTATTATCTTTTATCTTCCACACAAGCATAGATACTATTGTTTTTTGTAATCCTATTTGTTTCAATTTAATTTTTAGCAAATTTAGGTTGTAATCTTTATTTTTAGAGGGGAAGATGTGTTGTATATACTTTCACTGTTTGGTTTGTGTTTATCTTAAGATGGCCTACTCTGGAATCCATACCAGAGTAGGGTAGAATGAGAATGTTATGACGTAGTAGACTAGTGTGGGGGAACAATGAGGGTAGCTGCCTTACGGACTGGACGTGTACCGGTTGGCTCCGGATTTGCTGGGGAATTCATACAATAAACTACATTTGAATCTGCAGGTTGTGTGGTTGTCTTTAATACAGGTACAAGTAGCACCAATGAAATAACATACCTGGAGGGTACCCAATATAAAAAAACAACTGAAGAAGATCCAGGTTCAAAGATGATCCAAAATGCAAAGAACAAAAATGAATTCGCTTGAGGGGGTCTGAACCAGTCAAAATCCTTTGACTTCGACTGTATGTTTTTGACTAGATTTGGCATAAACAGTACACTGAAACAAGAAATGATCAACTCATCTAGTGTTAAGAATCCTTACGAAGTCACAATAAAGGGAGGTTTTCTTGGATTGTTCAACAACACAGAATGCTTTCGAATATGGACATGGCTGTTGGGAAACTATTGGTAAGGTTTTCCAGCAGAGTCCATCTACATAGACTTCAAAACAAACCGCTGTGCACTAAGGGTGTGCACAGATATGATTCCTTTGCATGGGGGTGCCATAAGCACAAAAACGGCACCTCATTAATGAGGCCCATCATATTCCAAGTCAGTCTGGGATTGCTTGTATTCTCATTCAAAAGAACCATTTTCTATACGTTTGGGATAGACTGTTGCTGTTGAGAATGGATCAAAACCGAATTGCACATGAATGACCTTCTGTAATTGCAGAATAAGCCAAAAGTTCAGTGGTATGGAATTACTCCAGAGTAATGCAAGCTGTTCCATTTCTCACTTTTGCAGCTTACCATATCACTTAAACGTGACCCAATGTACACAAAGCAACATAACCAAACTAAATTAAAATAGACATTATAGTGTAGTATTGTTCAGTCGTATCTAAACGAGCCACTGGCTGAGAATGACTCCACTAAAGGAGACCTCTTACGTTCTTGATGTTCAACTACCTCCATCTACTTACAATGTATCCAAATTAACAACATTGTCTTTATTCATTCAGTCTCTGCTGTTCACACTATATGCTCATAACTTTAGAATAATTTGTAATATTTTAGATTTGTAGCTCATCTGTGTGAGGAGCTGGCCTGGTATATGATGCCCACTGATGGAAGTGGGCACCTTGCACCAGTCCAGACAACCCTTATGGTGATTTAATAGGTCTTAAACAACCTTAGAAAGCTCTCTACGTGGTGGTTGTGGAGAGCAGCCTTCAGGCTTAGTCCAGAAGGAGTGTAAAACAGATTGTTTCACCAGAATGCAATCTTCTATGTATAGAATAAGTGGAAAAGAACCACACAAGGTATTTATAAAAATATGTATTTGTTTTATAATACTCTAACACATACAAATATCTCCTACCCGGAGATATTCACACTGCACATAATACTTTGCGAAGAAATGCAGTAAATAGCACAGAATACACAGTGGACCCCTGGGGGGGGGGGCAAACCATATACTAAGAAAGTGGTAAAAGAACCATGACCCAAGTCAGGACAATGTCAAGAGGATGCAGAAGTGCCGGGGACCCAAGGAACCCCCCAAGATGAGACACTAGGAGCCCCATGGAGATCATGTGCAGTGTGGGAACGTGGCCGTATTCTCCGTACAAATCTATGTGTATGTCGTGGTTGGATTTTTAAAGATTAAGGACCCTTCCCAGTGGAACTTGAGGAAACCCAGTGGAAGACAAAGTTGGAGAGCCACCCCACCCGTGGATACCCTAGTACCCACATTTATTTATTTATTTATTTATTTATGGGTTTGTTACGCGCCGGCATCACACCCGAAGGTGTATCTCCGCGCGGTGCTGCGATGTGGACAGGTAGAGAAGCCTCCTCCTAGAATAGTACAGTTTTTAGGCGCTTCCTGAAAGCTGGGTGACTGGGGCACTCTCTGAGGGAGAGGGGGAGGCAGTTCCATAAACGTGGACCCATGATGGAGAGGGCGCGGCCTCCCTGTCTGGTCTTATAATGTCTGGGAACCTGCAACAGCTGTTGGTTGGTAGACCTGAGGATACGAGACGGACGATGAAAGACAAATTTATCCGCCAGGTAATGGGGTCCCAGATTGTGAAGACTCTTGTGTATCACACAGCAGATCTTAAATTCTACCCGTTTCCGGATAGGAAGCCAGTGAAGGGCTTTGAGGAGGGGGAGGGAAGGAGTTCTAGGGGGGGAGTTGGTCACCAGCCGTGCTGCGGTGTTCTGCACCACCTGTAGTTTGTTGAGCACTCCCTCACTGGCCGCTAAGAGTAGGCCATTACAGTAGTCCAGGCGGCTCAAAACGAGGGCCTGGACCAAGGTCTTCCGGGTGTCATCGGGTAGAAGGGGGAACACCTTCCGAAGGAGGCCAATAACGTGGAAGCATGAACCCGCAGTAGTGCCGGCATGGTGAGAAAGGGTGAGGTCCTGGTCTAGACGAACCCCCAGGTTTTTGACCACCTGTTTAGGGAGCGGGGCATGTCCCAGGCTTGAAGGCCACCAGTCTGGGGTCCAGAGGATTTTCGCCTCCCCAAATAACATGACCTCAGACTTTCCCACGTTGCACTGTAGAAAATTCTTGGCCATCCAGCTGGCAATTGCAGTCATGCCGTTGGAGAATGCTTGTCTTATCTCCGGGGTAAAGGTTTTAAAAGTGAACAGCAGCTGCGTGTCGTCGGCGTAGGAGATAGGCATAAACCCAAAGGACCTAATCATGTTGGCCAGAGAGGAGACATATACATTAAACAACGTAGGGCTAAGGCAGGAGCCCTGCGGGACTCCTCTGATGATGTTGGCCGAGGCGGAAGTAAAGGAGCCCATGTTCACCTTCTGGGTCCGCTCTGAGAGGGAAGCTGGGTGCACACGCGTGAAGTGGTGTCGGAAACTGCTGTTGAACCCAATGGAGGACTTCAGGATAGTGGCACTGCTGAAGAAGGAAAAAGAGTTTTCTGGAATCCAAAGGTGGATTCTAGTTGAGAGGTACCTGCAAGCAGAGGGGACAGAGTGTCACTCAGAAGTGACCAGGAGTCTTGGAAGATAAATGACCTCAGATGTCGGGTGTTGCAGTAGAGATGATGATGACTATGACCTTGACTCTGCGGCTGATGAAGACCAGGCGAGGCTGATGAAGACCAGACGCTGTGCATGAGTTGTCCCACGTTGGTTTTTGAGTGCTGAAGAGTCAGTGTCTGGCGGGAGCACCAACAAGCCTTGGCAAATTCAACAAACGCCGAAGTCGAAGAAGGTGCAATGTCAGCACCAGCAAGGTCCAGGGGACTTACCACAAGAAGGGCAGTCAGAGAAGGCCCAAGCAATCAGGGTAGCTAAAAAAAACAATGACCCTCAACAGGACCCACAGGCCGGAGGCACTGGAGTCGCAAGAGGACCTCAAGCAGCTCACCAAAAGATGCAGGCCACGGTGCACACAATGCCATGTGGACAGAGAGTTTGCTCATTGGAGATGCGTGAGGTTGCGGCTACTTGGCGCCCAAACATCTTGGTGGAAGGAAGCCAACAAGTCTTTGCAACTGCAAATTGATGCAGTGCACAAGGGTTCCTTTATTGCAGCCCCCACGAGGGATACTGACCTCAAATTTAGGAAAAGGGCAGGGCAGGCCTCAAAAGCTATGGAGAACCACTCTTGTGGAGAAGCGTGGCTCAGTGGTTAGAGGCGGCAGACCCGGAAGCTGAGATTGGCCGTGGACCAGGGTTCGATTCCTCGCCTCGGCGGGTCTCGGGCTCAAAATTCCACGGACTCGACAATTCTCGCTCCGGTGCCTACTCGACTCACGGGGTCACACTCTGCGACTCTGGGCAATAGCTTGCTTAATCTCCACTACGGCCCCTCGCGGCGGGATGCCTGGCTTTCACCTTGTGGATACCCTGCCGGGGTATCTCACAGGGGAATACCAGGACGGGTTCCCTAAGCAAGCGCCTTGAGACCCCTGGGTGATTCGTGCGCTATATAAATCGAAATACATTTACATTTACATTTGTGTTGCAGAACCTTTCGAAGTCTGGAGGAGCGCTGGATCAGCAGACCAGTCGACTTAGTTGTGGTGCCTGCGAATGCAGAGAAGTGACTCCTTCACTTCAAGGGAGATTTCTTCAGGTGTCTATGGTGCACAGGCACAGACAATGCAGCAGACTGGAAGGGAGACAAAGTCAAGCCCAAACAAAGTCCAGTGTACCCAGACGGTAGAAGAAGTGGTGTCTGATCTGAATCTTGACTCACGCGAATCTAAAGACCGACCCACAGGTAAGCCCTTAAGTATCTTAAACAAAGGGTTGGGATGCTTCAGTGGACCCTCCCAGTGATAGTCTGGACAAGGGAGAGGTTACTCCCATGACTAAGCACAAGTGTTTTGTCTGGACTGTTAGTGAGAGGAGAGAGGAGGAGCCTACCTTCTTAGTCAGAGTTCGAGCACACTGACCCCGCCAAGCTTTCTGTGGCTCCCGCCTGCCCCGCTTTTGACCCGTGGAGCCATGGAGAGTACGTTTCAGCTGGGTGTTGACTGAGGGCTAACTGGAGCTGTACAAACTTGGACCAGGTCCTGTGCCGGAGTTGCCGTGGCTTGATCCAGGATTGAGCCGAGATCGGGTCGGGCTTGGAGTTCAGGAACCGGAGCGTGGGGGTGAGTAGAGCCGAGCAGCCTTGGTGTGGCAGCGTGTAGTGCAGCTGCCTTGCGCCTTGCCTGCCTTGTTTCCGCAACCCGCCCGTGGCTTTCCCCATTGCTCCCTGCTCCCTCGCCCCCCCCATGCTGCTATCCCGATCCTGTTCTCTGGCTCTCATCTTCATCTGCCGCCTGCAGTTTGCAGCTTGCCGGTCATTTTGGGCAACAAGTGATGACTGGGTGTAGGGGTCGAGTGGAGTAGGTGCCTCCCCCAGCTCCTCAAACACCTCAGGTAGCGTTTATGCCCATGCTCCACCACAGAGGTGAAACAAAGGGGCACCAGGACAGCCCCCCCATGGCAGCATTTATGCCCACACCCTCCCCAGAGACTCAAACAAGGGGGCACCAGGGCATTAGGACAGACCCCAGGGTACGGATACCCTAAGGTCTCCCCAGCAAGTGGAGTAGAGCAGAGTGAGGCGCGGGAACAGTGGTGACCAGAGGGGTCAGAAGAAGTTGAGAGGCAACAGGGTTGGGGGCCCTGGGCTGGTCCTCCATCCCTCCATCCCCTCCCCCGCCACCACCGCTTCCACTCCACTCCTTGCTTTCTGACTCCTGACTCTGACTCCGGCTCCTGCTCCCCCTGTAATCCGTCACCTGCTTCCCACTGCCTCCTACTCCTCTGTGTTCTACGCCCTCCTATGTTCTACCACGTCTATCAAGAACAGCGATATTGTAAGCAGCTAAAAGTGACAAGTGACACTGATAGGAAGAAAAAAAAAAAAGGCCTCCACACTTTGAAACTTCTGGCCCAACGATCGGAGACCAAGGTTCAAAGACCAGGCATTTGCTGAATAGAACGGTATAGAAAGGCGACTGCTCAGAACAACTATGTGGACAAGGAATGTGGGACTGACTCAGCCCCAGGCCAACTACCGCCCTCACAAATCTGCGACATGCCAAAAAGCTAAGATGTTATGTCCCCCTGGCAAAGACAGTGCGAGATATGATCTGACCTCACAGGACAGGACCTTACTGGATGGGCAACAACTGTTAGAGGAACAAACAAACTCTCCTTTACCATCAAGGACAAACACCAGGAACACAAATACAAATATAACCCAAAACCTGAGTGAAGACGTTGAAATTAACAGCAGCAATAGTAACAGTACTAGTATTAGTAATAGTAACAGCCCTAAAGGCAACAAAGATATCAGAATCTATTTCCAACAACTGTCTAAACAAGGTAACTCCGGCAACCGTGGAAGAACAGTTGACATATCCTACCACGCAACTAGCACGGAAACCAACGGAACTATTGCTAACACATCAGCATGTGCTGGGGGGATCTGCTCTTTGTGAAAATCCAACTCGGAATTTAATAGAGCCTTTGGAAACCACCAAGGCTCTTTCCAACTTGCTTAACCCCTGCCAAGCCCTTATCACAGACCGTGAAAACCCAAAGGTTTTGTTATATCCCAAATACACTTTGCAGGGGAGCTGGGACATTCTCAACAGAGGAAATCTTCTGAAGCTCTGCGAAAACATTCCGGGTCTGGAAAACATCAAAACAACAGATATTGAGAGGGCGGCTTTCTTCGGCCTAGGGCCGAGCGAATTAAATGAAACAACTGAGAACCTTCTCCAACCAGTCCATGGCGAATGTTCTGAAAGGACACAAAACGCAACTGCGGCATAAAAGTTAAGCCACAACCTGTTACTAAATATCCAGAGATTCTGAAAAATAAAGGACCAACTGCTCAACAGGGAGAACAAGATCTGAATGGACAGAAATGGATGAACAGCAAACACCTAACTTTACCAGCTACAGGATCGATTTTACATGGCACTATATGTGGCATACAAGCAATACAGCAGAGCAACAATTCAATTCAAATCACCAAACATATAGATTGAGGCAATTGCTCCTGCTCAACTAAGGGGAACAGTACCAAAAATTGAACCTGGTTCCCACTGGCTTTAAATTCTAGCTCCTAATTTTAGATCCTCGTTGGGCAATCGCCCGATAACATC
The DNA here is from genome assembly GCF_964261635.1 of Lissotriton helveticus. Taxonomy (NCBI): domain Eukaryota; kingdom Metazoa; phylum Chordata; class Amphibia; order Caudata; family Salamandridae; genus Lissotriton; species Lissotriton helveticus. The sequence goes on along the minus strand of NC_136063.1, from coordinate 1,627,357,008 downwards.
AAAGACCACCTTTGGCCACGCTCAGCACAATAGCCCCGCACTGAGAATAATCAAACAATCAACATAATGACCTGGAACGTTGCAGGGATACACAAAATTTTGCAAAGTCCAGGGGCAATCACACTTCTCGCAGGAGCAGATATAATCTGTGCCCAGGAAACATGAGCTACTTCTTCAACACCAATAGGGGACTATGCTGAATATTTCAAATAGTTTCAGGAGACCGTCTGGGGGCATTTCAATATACATCAAGCATGCACTGAAAGTAAATTTTTCAGTAATAAAGAATTAGTCAGACATTTTTTTGGCTGGCACCTTCAAAGTTTTGATCACGACATACGGCCCAATATCAATACTCTTAATCAATGTCTATTTTAACCGCCACGGGCCGGGTTCAAATGATAAACTCAATCAGCTATTTGATGAGATTGAAACTCTGCTATCACAGTATGCAGGTATGGACTCCATCATTCTTGGTGATTTTAACATGCACGACATAGGACAAAAGACACCTGAAAATCACCGCAATGGGAGCACCGGAAGATTCAACACCCTAATGCAGGCATATACTCTGGTAATGACACACTTCTTAACTACAAAAGTCAATCCAACAGCATTGATAATACCCACTTATAACAACCAGACAATAATAGATTATATTCTACTAAGTGAGAGTCTACAAAATCATATCTTAAATTATGCAGTCCAACCCCAGAATGAAAGTGACCATGCCGCTCTTACATTAGAGTTGTCCATCACTGCAAAAACACGTTCTACTCTTTGCTGTATTGGAGCTACGAAGGGGGAAGAGTCATATAGACTTCTTTGAAGAAATAAATGGGGGCCGCTCCCAATCCTTAGTTCGCCTCATGGAAACTAACATGGAAAGGCTGGCAGACTGGCCATAATGACAAGGGCCGAATAGGGGAATGGGGCTCACTCGCTTATGGCTTAGCACGTCCGCTTCGGGGGAGTGACATTCAAAGAACCTGTTAACTACGCTTACAAATTGGGATATCAACCAGCAATTATGAAATGCTCCAGACAACTGAATTGTAAACGCAGGGCCTCTCTAGTAACTAGATCCGAGTTTGCAAAAAAGGAACTAAAACTGGTGGCCAAGAGCCACTCAACATTGGTCTGGCAAGTAAAACACGAACTTACAGAGGAAAAATGGCTGAAGATTTCCAAGCTGCTTGCACCTAGCAAAACCCAAGAATTCTGGCAATACTTAAACAAAGTAATCCGTGGGACCTCTAACAGAGAGAACCCACTTGATGCAAGCACCTGGGTAGCCCATGTAAAAACCCTCTACACTGATGACTCGAAGATAAAATCGACAGAAATAACAACTTTCGGGAAACATCCAGGTAAAATAACAACTGAAACTATGGATCCTTTGGCTGCGGCCACCCCTCAGAAAAACAAGCAATACAAACTATTCTGAAAAAAATACGCCACAATGGAGCTCCTGGACCTAATGGGCTGCCTGGCTACCTCTTCAGAGAGGATATCAACTAATGGGCTGAGAATTTGGGTCAGTTGTATGCTGAGCGCAGGTTTTTAGAGGATGTCCCAGATTCCTGGAGCGGATCAATACTACACCCAATTTACAAAAATGGCCAAGCATAGACCCTAGGTACTACCCCATGATCGCCTTATTGAACATTGTGGGCAAGGCTTATGCTAGCACTCCCCTGATGGAACTAGCAGACTGGGTCAGCAAGGAAGATCTGCTCCCTTTCTATCAGACCGGGTTCCGTTCAGAAACCTCCACCTTAGACAATATCATTGCCCTATCATACTTAGTAAACCAAACAATGGCTCGTCAAAATCAGCCGCTTTTTGCTTGTTTTATCGATTATACAGCAGCATTCGATGGGTAGATCGCAATATCCTATGGAAGAAATTGGCCTGTTAGAATATCTGCCCGAAACAGTTACAAGCCATCATATCGTTGAATACACAAACTTGGGTAAGAGTTAAGCTCTCGTGCAAATCTGCTACAGCAAAAATCATCACAGATCACGGGTTAAAGCAGGGCTGTGTCCTTGCCCTGTTGCTCTTCAATCTATACACAGCAGATTTGGATAGCGCACTGCACAGAGTAACTTTAGGGACTCCTAGGATTTGGAGAAGTAGGATCCAGCTGATACAATATGCAGATGACCTGGTCCTTTTGGACCACACCAAAGTCTGCCTTCAAAAATCTTTAACAGCACTCTCAGAGTATAACGCTAAAAACAAGCTGGTTGCAAACCCAACGAAATCCAAGATAGTGATCGTTGGATGCCATCCAAAAAGCTTATGAAATGGAGTTTGGGACCACTAATACTGAACAGTACACAATCGTACAATTATCTCGGAGTCTGGTTCAGTGAAACTGGCCGATCACAGGCCCATTGCTACAAGCTCCAACAGAAAGGGAAAATGGTTACCAATGCCATCTGTGAACTTAATGCCACTTTGGAAAGCCCAGCAACTGCAGCCATCCAATGAGTCTTGAGGGCAAAATTATTACCTCCCCTCAATTATGCGATACTGGTGTATCGAGCAAAATGTGCGCATGACCTTGAAAAGATCCACTGTACAGCTTACAGAAAGTTATTCTGTCTTCCAGCATGCATTAGGAACACTTTAATTTGCCCGGAATTCAACCTCAATCGACAATCTTTAGAGGAACCGGCAAGTCTGGCAAAATACTTTCATTTAACCATTATGGCTCCAGAGAATTCAATGAAGACTGTTATAAACAAAATCTTCCAAAATCTGGGCAACCCGTGGTCAACTGGTCTTGCCTCAGCCAAAGATCTCTTGAATCTAGCCATAGAGAACTGGGACCCATATATAATTAGGTATGACACTATTAAAACATCAATAAAAAAGAAAGTAAGATCACGCTCTCGTATATTGGACATCGAAGCTCTGACAGAAGCTTCTATGAGACCCAAAGTTCCCCCCATACATCATATGGCCTCAAACCACATCTCACACAGCCAATGGGGAGGCAAGCCCTACAAAGGATTCTTGCAGCCGGACTACATTCGCTCCCTCTAAAATAACTGGGCACGTGGACGGCAAAGGAGGCCGTCCTTCAGATATATTTGCTGGACACAGTGAAGCATATGGCCAATTTTGCTAAGTTTATCTATCACGCCTGTCAAGCCTTAATGGATAGGTCAACCTTGGCCCCGCATGGAACCCATCCGGAAGAGGGTCCTATGCAGTCTGGCTCCCACTGAAAGTTTGACGGGCGCATCTAAAGGACTAACATCAATTAATTTTTTTTTCAAACAAAACACCAAATGGTGGTTTTAGGAATAAGGCGTGTATATATATCATTATATTATTCAATTTTAACTATCCCTTTTATATTGATCGCTCTTTTGTATTGGTTTTTATTAATCACACAAATAAAGAATCATTGTCATTGTACTCCCATGTCCTTTGTCAAGTTTTGCGCCAGAGTGGGAGCCAACGGCTCCCAGGCCTGGTTTGAACCGGACTGTGCATGAAGGCACCAAATGTGCCCCTCAGACAGACTTAGTGGTGCTGGCAAGCGCACCTACCCAGTCCCAATACACTAAATTCTGTCTGGGAGGTGGTCACACCTCCCTGTGACAGGATGCCTATTGTCTGCCTTTCCCGTGGCTCAGCAGCAGCAGGGCAGAAATGTGTCTGGTCGGCAGCAACAATTGTGTGCTGTCTGGGTCTAGAAGACTGGCACCGGGAGCACTTACAGCCTAACGGAGGGCTCTTCCAGTGCCTGGAATCATACCTCCCACACCATTTATGTTATGGGGGTGTGATTCAATATGTTTCATACCAACATGATAGGATTCGATGCAGCCAGTTTCGAGATGGTCATCATGTAATTACGCAGTGCTTCTCTATATGGTTTTTGGCTGCTTCACTTGCAACTCTGGAGAATGGACTCCATAGGCTGTAGAGGTGTCCTGCTCATGCAGGGGCACCCTTACACTTAGAACCAAGCACCCTGCCTTCTAAATTGCAAAGACCTGCTATAGGGGTGACATATCGGTTTTGAGTGCAGTGACCCTAGATATAGGAAACCTATATCTTTAGTAAGTGGTGCAGGCACCAGCTTATACAGGTTGCAATGGCTGGCCTGTAGTTCTATTTTGAAAGGTCTCCCATGGGTCGCATAATGCATGCTCCAGCCCATGGGGGGGACATCTGGAGTACCTCTGCCCTGGCTACCTTAGTACCATATACTAGAGACTTATAAAGGTATCCCCTAGTATACAATCTGGGATCCACCTAAGTACTGAACACAACAATTTAAGGGAGAAAGCAGATATACTGGGGTCCTGATGAATAGGATCCCAGTGAGACTAGTCAATAACAGCTTAACAACAAGCAAAAAGCGGGGGTAACCATAGTGAAGTGAAGTGAAGTGAAGTGAAGTGAAGTGAGATGGGACTTATATAGCGCACTACCACTCCAAGGAGTATCTTGGCGCTTGGATTCCCAAAAAAAAACAGCGGGAGTAGATGAAGGAGAACTACCTGTCTATTGGCACATCATAGAAATCCCATGCATTTGGAGTTTGACAAGGAATAGATCTATGTTTTTAAAAGCTTTCTAAACTTAGGTTCAGTAGTGGATTGACGCAGGAGGACGGGAAGTTTGTTCCATGCTTTCGCGCCAATGACTGCAATGGATTTTCCTCCTCTGGTTGACAATTTGAACCTGGGGACATGGAGTAAGTTAGCTATGGAGGACCTGAGTGATCTAGACGAATGATATTGTTTGAAGTATTTGCGCAAGTACAGTGGGCCATGATGATGAAAGGCTCTGTAGGTAATGGTAAGAACTTTCAAAAGTATGCGCTTGTGTATTTGGAGCCAGTGTAATGCGTCCAAAGCTGCAGAAGCTGAGGATTTCCTAGGCAGTCTGAGGACCAGTCTGGCAGCTGCATGCTGGACCATTTGAAGTTTATGCAGGGCTGATTTTTTAAGTCCTGCATAAAGGCTGTTACAATAGTCCAGCCTAGATGTTATAAGGGCAACAGCTACTGTATGTCTGGCACTCAGGGGAAGAAAATCGAAGAATTTTCTAAGGCTCCTTATGATACCGAAGCATACCCCTGCTACTTCCTTTGCATGTTGGTTGAAAGTCAGAGTATTGTCAAATGTTATGCCTAGGTTTCGGGCAGCATTGATAGTATTAGGGGGAGCTTCTGCATGTTCAGGCCACCAGTCTCGTGTCGAGAAAGAATTATTGGGTCCAAAAGGAATAATTTCAGTTTTTGACGAATTACACTTCAGATGGTTGTGTGACATCCATTTGAAGGTTGCTGACAGACATTCTTTCAGTATTTGTGTTGCGTTAGATTGATGTTTGTCCAGGGTCAGAACAAGCTGAGTGTCGTCAGCATAGGCAACAGTACTGATGTTATAAGAAGAAATTAAGTTTAATAGGGGAACCATATAAAGGTTGAACAGGGTGGGGCTTAAACTGGAGCCCTGCGGAACCTCTGTATTGATAGTTCTTTCTTCTGAAGAAAAGTCGCCCAGCTTTACAATCTGGCGTCTCTGTGCTAGGTAGTTTTTAAACCATTCGAACACGGTTCCTGCTATGCCTGCATTAGTAAGGCGTTTTAAAAGGATAGCATGGGATACCGTGTCGAATGCTGCAGAGAGATCTAATAGGATCAGGACAGCAAGTTTGCCCTGATCCAATGCAGCACGGATGGTTTCAGTGGATGACAGGAGTGCAGATTCAGTGGAATGGTGGGTCCTAAAACCTGCTTGACAAGGATGTAAAATGTCATTTTCTTCTAAAAATGCCATTAGTTGTTTATTGGCAAAAGATTCTGCAAGATGGCAGGAAGAAGAGAGATAGGACGTAGGTTAGAGAGGATAGTGGGGTCTTGTAACACCTTTTTCTGTGATGGTTTCACTATCGCTACCTTCCACTGAGAAGGAATCTCTCCCGATTGGAGGGATGAGTTGATGATGGCATTGATATAAGGATTGACCTCCTGTATTATAGATTTAAGAAGTGCAGGGGGACAAGGATCGAGCGGAGATCCTGATTTCAAAGTAGAAATTCCCTGTAACGAATCGTTAAGGGTAATGTGACTGAATTTTTCCCATAAGGGTTGATGGGGCTTGAGGGCAGATTCACTCGCAGGTTCTGCTGTTATGAATTGGGGGAAGTCTTTAGTAAGCGTTTCTATTTTTTGGGTGAAGTAAGAGGCTATGTCGTTACATAAGGTCTGAGACGGGGGAATATCTTGGGTTGCAGTTTTAGGCTTGGTGAAGCTATTAACGATTTTGAAAATTTCTTTTTGTTTATTATTTGCTGCTTCAATACAAGAGGTGAAATAGTTAGTCTTTGCAACTTTGATGGAAGAGTGATATGATCTCCTAGCTTTCTTGTATATCACTTTAGCGTCATTGTCATAGTTCCGTCGCCATTTGCGCTCTAAAAGTTTATTTCCGCCAGTTGTTCTTTCAGAGTGTCTAAAAACCAGGGAGCGGAAGTTTTATTTTTTCTTATGGAGTCACTAGTTCTTTCTGAATTTCTAATATTATTTCCAATGTCAGTCATCCATCTCTCACATTTTTGATAATCTGTGGTAGTATTCCCCGAGAGAGTAGGTTTACTTTCCTCAGCCCAGCTAGTAAGATCAGAATGTTTCATGATTTTACCCAATTGGGTAGAGTGTTTCCCTTATTTGCTACCTCTTTAGACTTCAATTGGCTCTCTGTAAGTTCAATATTGAATTCAATGAAGAAATGGTCAGTCCAAGTCTGAGGCATAGGATCCCTGACCGTCAATTTATCTAAATTGGAGCTGATACAGTCAAGGGAGTGTCCAGCCTTATGGGTGGCTTGGAGAGTCTTAAGAGATAATCTCAGGATATGTAAAGTTTCTTTAAAGTTGGAGGCATGGTTGTCATTAGTGTCAACTAAGTGGAGGTTTAGATGGCCAACAATAGTAAAGTTGGAATATCTGAGGGTCAGGTCACTCAGCACTTCCCCCACACTTGCAAGAAACCGTGTGGGATTGCGGGGTGGCCTGTAGAGCAATGCTCCAGAGAAGGTGAAAGTGTCATGCATTTGGATGCAAAAGTATAGGCTCTCAGCGTCTTCAATATCAGGAAGCTCTCTAAATGAACACTTATAGATATCTCTCTAAATGATAGCCAGGCCTCCACCACGCTGTTCTACCCGATCTTGTCTGCAAATAGAGTAGCCAGGAGGGACGGCATGGACTGTGTCAGGGTTGGACCAATCATGAAGCCAAGTTTCTGTGATAAACAGACAGTCTAACTCATTTTCGCTAACTAGATCAAATATGTGAATATCATTTTTACATAATGAGCGGGCATTTATCAGGCCACCCTTCAGATAGTTGGGAGTCGATTGGTTGACAATAGGGTGGTAAGGTTCTAAGGTATGCCTACAAACAGAACAGCAAATGGGGCCTGCCCACTTGTCTACGTTAAGTGCATGATGGCAATGGGAATGAGAATTATTAAAAGCTAAAATGACATTTCTAGATAAAGGGGTCACCTGAGTATAGTGGGTGGCCTTTGGCTCTTCCTCGGGGCAGACGAGCTAGACTCTAGCTCGACTCCGGCGCGACTATAGCACGCTCGCTGCAGCCATCTCCCTTTGTAGTCCCTTCGGTAGCGCAAGGGCGTTGGGACTTGTAGTTTTATTCCTGAAAACCTGAGGGGGGCTGATCACGCGTCTCCGGCCACAGATCCTAATCATCTGTGAGCAGGAGGAAAGGGGCGCTGTTAATGCGGTATGTGAATTTAACTAATAAAGACGATTTAAAAACACAAATTACGCCGCAAAGTATCAATAAACAGTGATTTTTAAAAATATGCAAACAGGCTATCACCCGGCTTCCGCCTCAGGTGCTAAAGGGAATCTTAGTGCGCAGTAGTCAGAGGCAATTGTGTAGGATTATTGCCAGGCTCCTGCCGCCGATGTAAAGAGGAATCTCGCAACTAAAGTGCGGCTCCTCCCTTTGTAGTCCCTTCGGTAGCGCAAGGGCGCTGGGACTTGTAGTTTTAGTCCTGAAAACCTGAGGGGGGCTGATCACGCGTCTCCGGCCACAGATCCTAATCGTCTGTGAGCAGGAGGAAAGGGGCGCTGTTAATGCAGTATGTGAATTTAACTAATAAAGACAGTTTAAAAACACAAATTACGCCGCAAACAAAGTATCAATAAACAGTGATTTTTTAAAATATGCAAACAGGCTATCACCCGGCTTCGGCCTCAGGTGCTAAAGGGAATCTTAGTGCGCAGTAATCAGAGGCAATTGTGTAGGATTATTGCCAGGCTTCTGCCGCCGATGTAAAGAGGAATCTCAGATCCTACTTTCCTACAACTTGTTATTTACATGTAACCATTACAACTCGGTCATTATGGTTTGTTTTTGCTAAAACAAAAAGTTAAACCTTCCTCGTGTAATTATAGTCTGCTTTTGAGCCATGTCTGAATTTAGAGATCTGAGTGGTGTCTGACAAGTGGTTGACTGACTACCATGAGGTAAACAAAATTCCTGTCTCATTGTATTTCGCACCAACTACTTTTACCTTTTTTTTTTTTTAAAGAACTTTCTTATTGAATTTTACTTTTGTAATGTATTTTTATTAGTTAATTGATTCATAGCGTTGGCCATTAAACCAATATTTCCAGACAAACCAAAATCAGCTTCTGCAGCATAGTCTAGACATTTAGACTTGGAAAAAACGTTTCTGCATCAGTGTGGAAAGTGTCTTAAACTCCAGTGTAATGGCATTTCCACAGCTTCAGTACCTACCTGAAAAGAAAATCTTTCATCCACATTTCGTTTATGGTTTAACTTTGGGACTACCAACAAATGTTGATCTTCTGAAATAGTGTATATGTTAGAACATACAGTGTGATCTCCTAACTAGGAGCAACAAAGCTCAATCATGAGTCTGCCCAGCACTGATTATTTAATGTCATTGGTTTACCAATCTATGTGGTGGTACGGCTTCTTGTGCATTTTTCCAATCTATGCATTAGTGAGGTAGTGTATACTGTGTGTTATTTAGCTTGGGATCATTTTTTCAACCTTTGTATTGCTGAAGTAGTTTGTAGCACTTCTGTGCAGCGATCCTGTCGTCCTTAATTGCCGGCTTTGCAATTTATTGCTTTTATTGTTCATTTTGCTCAAACCATCAAATACATCGCTTTGCATCATGCATTGTGCACCTGTACAACTGCTAATTATGCTTTTAAATGAGTGTCTTTTCTTTGTGTTTTCCACTTCATTGTAGCACATGGTCATATTTAACAGATGTGCTACTTGCAGCAAAGATGGTAAATTTGCTGACCGTGTAAAGCTACCTGTGCTTCTGCTAATCTGCTGTAATTACGCCCAATATTGTTCTCCTTATGTCCTGTAGTTTCTCACATATCGCACGATTCTACAATTTGATTCCACCCACATGGATGTTCTTTGATGAGCTTTATTCTGTCATTATTCATAGTTCATCCATGGTTTAATACTTTTTTTATCTTTTCTTTTCACCGGTAAATATATTGGAATATTTTGTGGCAGTATGTATTGCTTTTGTTTGCAGTTCAGCTTCGAAGTTGTCTGTGCGTATGTGACTTGGCTAGTGTCTGAACAGGTCTATTTTATGCTGCACAGACCGTACATTTGTGTATCGAGGCATGACGAAAATGTGTATGTAATGATACATGAACGTACTGGCAGAAGTGACTGCATGTCGTACCTTTGCAATGTGTTGTGTTCACTTAGTATTTTTATAGTAGGGGCACTGTTGTCGCTAAACAGCAGTTAATAACTGTTTTTAGGATGCATTTCTCTTAAAGCTGTAATGCTTTGTAGATGGATTTCTGCACGGTGCTTTCAAACTATTTCATTTATTTTGAAAGACACTGTAAATTTGCACAGTGATGCGGAGCTAATGTGCTAATACTAGTATCTGCGTTTGTGTATTGGTGCATATCCGCCTGTGGGATATTACTTTAAAGACGTACAAGTGCACTTTGTTTTTTTGGCATACGGTCTAATGACTGCACACCTTACTTGGATTGGGAACAGTTTTTTCTTGCTTGGTGAATTTGAGTACTCTCTTATCTAGGTATTGCATGCATGCTCCGGTCTGTAATCTGGGTATGTATGTAAAAAATGTGAGACTTTACCTTTATCTCAATGTTGATCAGTATTCGTATTGCATCATATTTTTGTCTGCCTAATTCCTACCTGGTACTATCCCAAAGTAGTGTTCATATCGAAGGTTCTGGTTACATTATATGACTGTGCAGCTCTGTCTGGGCATTACATCAGTGCTTAGTGGTATCAAGCTGTTGCAATCATATATACCTGTTTCTATATGTTGTGCCTGTCTATAAAATAATTTGTATGTCTTTCAGAGTGCAGTGCAGATTGGAAATGCTGGCTGTATTATGGTATCCGAGCTCACGGGGATTCTTCAGATTTTTCTTGAATGAACTATGCAGGCTCAACTTCAGATGTACTTCCTATGCCTCGTTACTCATGTTAATAGAAATCTAATTTGCCGGTGCTCAGAACATGTTCATCTGTCATTATAACCAACATTGGCCATACCCTTCCGTAGCTATCTTTGGAGAGGGCATGACAGTTGCGCCAATCCTTATAAACGGAGCAGTTTGAAAAGCTCCACCCTCAAATATTATTTGTGATGCTCCACAGTAGACTTGTAGTTACTCAAATCTTGAGCATCTCCTTAAGGATTAGCTTGGGTCAGAAGAGAGTAGGCAGAGGTTGTGGTGAATTAATTTAGTTATTTACTACAACAATAAAGACACACTAGCCAGACAATATAAGGATAATCAATGAAGAAAATGTGGTCAAACAGTAGCTGAGTCATTCTCTCTAAGCATTTGAGGGCCATGATGTTCTGTGTTTTCATCCTATGAATGAAGGTAAGCGAGAATCTTAAGGCCTTTAGCTCTAAATCCGCTTACTTCATCATTGTGTGTCAATTGCCTTTGATAGTTGGTCAAAATGAGTGTTAAGTGGGTTAATAAATCACCTTAGGTAACATCTATATTCCTTGTTAGGGTGAATCATTTAAGCCACTAAATTAGCTAGCGCTCAACCACATAGTAGCTATCGCACTTAGCAGACAGGCTTAACTTTAAGGTAATGCGTAAGGTATTTATGCAGTAACAAAAACAGTAACACATTAAAAACACAAAAAAAGAAAAATCCCAAGCAAATAAAAAATAGAGTACATTTTAATAAATAAAATTACACCAAAATGGCAGCAATCCATTAAGGGGAACCAGAGTTATGGATTTGCAAAATGTTAGATAAAAAATACCAGCAAATGTGTTTAAGCTCTAACTGCTTCAACTTGCAGCACTTCCTGTGTACTCTACACCAAACAATCCCATTGCCTAAATGTAAGATGCCAAATCCTTTCTTCCCCAGTGCAGAGCCTATGTGCGACCCCAAAGTTGTGGCAAGGGAAATGAGCGACCCTCCGCCCCCACCCTCCTTGGTCACGTTATACTAGTTCTGGGGCGTCTCCTTTCCCACTATGATTGGAGCCTCCCTAGCTAGGGGGAAGAAAAAAGTAAATTGCCAAGGTGTCAGTTAACATTTGCCAGTGACAGGGTAGGCCTTCTTTAAAGTTATTAGAGCTCTTGTGCACAGCCCAAATGGTAATACTGCCAGAGGAACTATTTAAAGGGGGCAAACTTTTGCCCCCTGCAAAACGCACAGCTGAATGACGCCCTCTTCGGCGGTCCTATGTATCACAACTTCATCCATGTGATCAGTTTAAACCATTGTATCCATTTTTAATCCATTCATCTTCTTAATTCAAATCCACGCTCAGAAAATGTTGCATTTTTCATGTTTCTAATAATCTAAGTGTGCTCATCCGGACCTCGTGAAAGAATACGAAAAGTGCAAAGTTCATCACAAGCAGTGTTTTATTCGATAGAAATCCCAATGTATTTCGGGCCGTAGATCGTCCTTCCTCAGGGGACACTAAAATAATATCAAAAATAATTACCTTTAAATGCTATTCACACAAACTCCCATTTTACACTGTCTATCGTAGGAAAATGAAATTTTTTTAAAAGATTTTAAGAATTGTAAAAATTGCATTAGCATTCATCATGTACCCGCAGTGCTCCCTGCTTTCAGCGCCAATCTCCATGTAAAGCTCTACATATGGTGTAGCAATCCCTCCTCCCAACAATATCAGAAGTCTATTTTTTAATCACCCTCTCTTCCATTCATATGCTGTTATCCCGCCCTTCCCTCACACCCCTAAGACTTTGCTGTTGTTCTCCCGTCTAAGCCCCCACCCAATCCTTCTAACACATTAAGTTCACCAACGTGTTTTACCATATTTTAAAGCATCGTAAACCCTTTCTATTCCTTCCGTTTTAAGCCTCTCCCTTTCCGTTCATTTCACCCTTATCATTATGACTTCTGACTTAACTGGCTTCTCCCGAATCTTATTTGACCCTGTCACTCTAACAGCAGAACCTTACTCATCTCATACCTGCCATGAAAGTTAAAATCCTTCCTTTCTCTCCATCGTCACAAACCGTTGTTAATCAAAGCCTGTCACCACCCCTCTTATCATCATTCTAAACTATCCCACCTCTCTCCTGATTGGCTCAATATACAACTTTTCCCGCCTATGAGCCTACTAATTAATTCAAACTGCGTTGCTCCTGTGTGTTAATGAAACGGACCATGCCGCATAATGCAATTTATCGGTTGTCCAAATATCCAATAACATTTCCTTGTAATCGAATGTCCTGAATAACTTTGTTGCATTATTTATCCCAATTCTAAAAACGCTGACAGTCCACAGCAGTCCATATATTTAACAGCAATTTCATTGTTTGTGATGAACTTGATGTATCGCCGACCACGTGAATTATTTTCTTCTTTTCCTCAGTTTTATCCATGTTTTTTTAACAGCGGGTGCAACCCCTAATTCGGGCAAAGTATGAAACATCAGTAATGGGGGGTGGGATGCACACCTAATCTTCAATATTTCTCAATGTTTGTACAGGTATTCCAAAAATGCGTGCAGAATGGTAAAGTGGCATGCCCAAGTGCCACTGCAATTCACAACAACTATTTAAAGGGGGCAAACTCTTGCCCCCTGCCAAACGCACAGCTGAATGACGCCCCCTTCTTGTGATGAAAGTTGCACTTTTCATATTCTTTCACGAGGTCCAGATGGGCACAGTTAGAATATTAGAAACATGAAAAAAGCAACATTTTCCGAACGTGGATTTGAATTAAGAAGATAAATGGATTAAAGATGGATACAATGGTTTAAACTGATCACATGGATGAAGTTGTGATACATAGGACCGCCAAAGAGGGCGTCATTCTGCAGTGCGTTTGTAAGGGGGCAAGAGTTTGCCCCCTTTAAATAGTTGTTGTGAATTGCAGTGGCACTTGGGCATACCACTTCACCATTCTGCACGCATTTCTGGAATACCTGTACAAACATTGAGAAATATTGAAGATTAGGTGTGCATTCCACCCCCCCATTACTAATACTGCCAGAGGAACATAAACACCTTCCCAAACCCAAGTCTTTGTCGCCTGCTCTGGGAGCAAACCTCATTCAGGGTTAACCATTCATAGAGCTGCATCTGACGGCTAATGCAAATTAACGTCCCAGGCGTTAGGAATGGAAAAGGTAACTTTTTAAAAGTACCCTTTTCTCAACTGTTATTTAACTCCAACTTCCACAGTGAATTCAGCTTTTACTAAATATTTCAACACGTCGAAGAATGACATTACGGATGGTTTCCTAGATGGAAATATCATTATGAAATGTAATATTGCACTCTAATGCTTTTCAATGGAACTGTCAGCTTTGCTACAGTGAAAATAGCTTTTATGTCTTTTTCACTGTAAGTATATGTGTGACAGTAAATGTCTACGTTTAAATATAATGCAACCTGCCTCATGAGCAGTACGGCTTACTTGGAGGGGACATATTAACATTTAAAAGGAAGGTTTTCATTAATGGAATTAATAATTTCTGAGCAGTCAAAATGAAACTTTTTGACTGCTAAGAAATGATTAAAAAAACAGATTATCGTAAATAACTTCCACATAATAGCAGTGGTTTACAATTCAGAATTCTCTTGCCTGAAAAGATGAAGTCCATCTCTTTTCTCCAACTCCTCCATCATTCCCTTTAGTTAAGCTGTTTAAGCTCAAAAGGGCCTGTGAGAATTTCTAAGGTGGCCTCTCACCCGCATACCTCAGTTGAATAACAAAAATGTTGTTCTGTGTGCTGATGGTCACCGTCGATCTCTGATCAGTAGCTGTGGCATCCAGGGAAGCCGATCATGCAAGGCTGGCTTTGAGTTGCTAGCCTGTGGCCTTCAGGAAAGGGGTTTATAGCTTTTGCTTGTTCAATCTGATTTCTTAGAAAGTCGAAAATTTCCTATGGTCCTTCTAAAAGTCTCTACCCAGCTTAAGTCCACATTTCTCATTACTTTGATAAAGGCAGGCATCATATCCAATGATGTTAAATGCAAGGAATGCAACTTAACTTAAATCTATTAGATGTTATAATTCATGTGAACATATGTATTAATTATTGCTTAACTATCGAACTATAATACAGCAAATGTGATATGACATACATATGCAAAAACCAAATGCAAAGTGACTTTTATGCTAAACAAAATGCACTCATATAAATGAATACATTAAATATAATGGGAGTACATATGCACAAAATGCAAAGATTTCATCAGTATTTTGTAGGTATGGTAGATATAGTATTTAGATTTGGTAGAAAGGTGTGTTGGGTTATGTATGAAAGGTTAGTTATGGTTTTTAAAGTAGGTTAAGTATGGTAAATGGAATGGTAGGTTGGTATGATAGGTAGTTTAGTATGGTAGTGATGTTGGGTCTTGTATAATAAGTTAGTAGGTATGGTAAGCAATGTTCCTCCTAATTTTCTTCCACTGTGTGCGGTAGTGTAAGGTCTCTGTGCGCTGCAGCCAAGGCTATGTTCGTCAGCAACCAGACCGCACGTGGGGGTGCATCGACAGGGGTTCTGACATTGGGATTCATGCTTGATTGTGAGTAGCATGCTACTCCGGAACCCAAAAAGGATCAGTGAGGAATTAGTATAGGGGAGTATTAAATTAATTTGAGTGGTGGACAAAGCGCAAAGAGTCTGACACCTAAAAACACTTAGTCAACATTAGGGTAGAGACTGATTATGGAAAAGAAGCTGCCAGTTCTGCCCCTGAGAACAATTTGGGCCAGTCTCTGACTGGAGGGGGTAAAATGCAAGCCAGGGAGAGGGGCTGAGAACCCCCCTTGTTGTGAAGACATAACATTGGTACAGACCTGGAGGAAGAAAGGCTCAGCTCACACCTGGGAAGGTGAAGGCATGAGTATACCTTCCACAATTCCCAGGTACTTGTGGCACGAGTAGTGCTGATAGATGTATCCCTTGCATTCAGGGATTTGTGGTCCTGGTTTTACTGTACTACTAGTCCCAGAATGCTAAGTAAGCCCTGTACTAGATAAAAGTGGTCATCATTATTTACGATGTTTGTCTGAACACAGTACATTTGACATAATCAATAAAGAACGGGCTTTTATGGTGCATAAACTGAATTACGTGCTAATGTAGGAAACGTCTCTCCTGCAATAGTAGTACCTTTTTAATAAAGAGGCCAACAGTGCACATAAAGGGCTCATTTGTGAAATGCATTCACTTACATTGTCACGACCGGTTTGTACCACTCGAAATAAAAGGTCACTCAAAGGGTCAAACTTTAGTGTTGTGTTGTACCTACACATAATTCCAGCTTTATTCCCTCCACTTCATAAACCCCACATCGGTCACAAGGGGCAGAATAGTGATTCTCAGTCAACATATTGTTAGCTTTTAATTGAGAGGTTTCATCAAACGTTGTTACTTATGCATGTGCAATTGTCATTCACAATTTGTGCACCTACCAATGTTTCAGTAGGGTGTGGTCAATAGCTACACATAGAGGAGTGGGTTACCCAGTTGCTCAAGGGGCTGGTGAACATAATAATCACAATAGGAAAGAACACTGTTTGTCAGCCCTATGAACCTTTATCAGCTCTTTTTATTCCAACACTGGTAGGCATCACCCAGTATTTTTTTGAAACCGCACCTACAATGTTTAAGGTGTTCAAGGTGCTTTGTCTTTTCCTCCCTTTCATGTTGCAACCATTTTTTGTCCTGGTGATGACCATGAATAAATCACTCTATAGGGTTGAAACATCGACAAACGAACTAGTGGACTGATCTGATTTATCAGGATGTACACATTGTACTCTCATTTTAAGTTGTGTTGAGAATCTGTAACTTTATCAACACCTAGTAATACATGTGTATATGTATGTTGTATATATATTTTATGTACAGCAGCAACGCACAACCTTTCACAAATGTCACTATTCACTCACTGCGTTGTTTTTGCAGCACCTGGAATGTGATATATGCTATGCTAAAAGCAACTTTATACAGTGAATAAAAACTAACTGTGTAATTCCCTCTTATCATTTTTAAATCAAAGTTCTTTGCCTAGAAGGTTTAGGCTTTAACACTTCTCCCTAAGGGAACCATTGTCTAACTGTATAGTGCCCACACCGTCATCCGCTCCCACTCAACATCATGCACATTTTGCCCATTTAATGATTACACTGGACACATTGTTAATGGGTAAAGAACTGCTGCAGGTTTATTTTCATACAACAAGCGTATGACGTTTAGTGGGTTACCTTACGGGTGATCCAGGGCAGGCAGCACCTCGCTGCCCCGCCTGCCTAATGAGCCAGCCAGCACGGTGAGTCGACGCCCAGACAGTGCAGCACCTTGTAGATCCTTTTCTTATACTCCCGCCCCTTTCAGGAGGGCTTCTATCATGCGCTGCAGGGATGGAAAATCTATTGGTGCCCTGGTGTCAGGGGTCTTTACCTCGTCCCGGGCCCACCCTTTTAGTGCTGCCCTCACCCTTGAATGAGCTGGTGGGGTCATAACCCCCGTTGAGCCTAGTGTCATGCCTCAGGGCCGCCAGGTGGCCACACACCCATGAATGTGTCTTGCCGGTTTCCTTAGCTCAAACCACAAAGGCCTCAACCTATTCTTCAAGTACCAGTGCCTTTGCTTCTATGGACTCTATAACTGCCCTAAAAGTTTGCAACTGGGAGCCATATTTCTTTCGAGTTGCAGGAGCCAGGGATTGCTCGCCCATCGTCTTCAATCGGTCCCCCACCGTAACAGTTGCCATAGGAATGCCGGGAATGGTGTCATCGCCGCCCTTGCCCGCGGCCAGGCCTCTCGGAAACAGAGCCACTGAAAGCGAGAGAGAGAGTCAGCTGCCACATTCTTCACACCTTCAATGTGTCGCGCCCTAAACTCAATGTTTTTGTGCAAACGCACTTTCACCAATTCTCTGAGTAAACTCAAAACAAGGGGGCATGTGGCTGATAGCCCATTTATTTCCTGAACCACAGCCGTGTTGTCCGACCAGAACACCACCTTCCAGTTGCCCAACCTCTCCGGCCATAAGTGCAATGCAACTACAATGGGAAAGAGCTATAGGACAGTAATGTTTGCAGTAATCCCTTTCTTCCGCCAAGCATTGGGCCACCGCATCGCACACCACTCTTCTCCCAAGATCACACCAAAGCCCTCTCTACCTGACGCTTCTGAAAAAAGGCAGAGTTCCTGGCTACCCGCCCAAGGGGCCCTCCAAATGACCGTCCCATTGAAGTGCTCTAGGAATTCAACCCACATTACTAGGTCTGCTTTCAGCCCGGAACCCAGGCGGACCAGGTGGTGTTTCTTACTTATGTTTGCTGTGGCCTTTGCTAACCTGCGCGAAAACACTCTGCCTGCTAGTATGACGCGGGATGCAAAGTTCAGCATGCCCAAGAGGCTCTGGACAACCCTCAAGGTCGCTTTATCCCTGCCCAATAGTGCCTGAATGTCCTGTTTTCAGATCACAGACCTTATCAGCAGGAAGCTTGGATTCGCCCTTGATGGTGTCCTGCTCGATGCCCAAAAAAGTCAGGACCTGCGCAGGACCTTCGGTCTTACCCGGGCAAGGGGCACCACCATCGTCTCAAAGGCACGCAAACCCTCTGCACACTCCTGTGTCCCTACCCGGCTAAAAAACAGAAAGTCATCCGGGTAATGCGTCACTTGTGTTATGCCATGGGAGGTAGAAAGGGCCCATTGTAGGACGGAGCTGAAAGCCTCAAAATAGGCACAAGAAACGGCACGACCCATCGGCATGCAGCGGTCAAAGAAGAAATCGCCTCCCCACTTAAAACCCAGCAGGTGTTGACTGGATGGATGCACAGGCAGGAGGCGGAAGGCAGACTCGATGTCCGCCTTGGCCAGCCATGCCCCCTTCCCAGTCCTCTTGACCATATCTGTAGCCATGTCCAGTGAACAATAAGACACCGAACAGGCCCCTTCCTCCAGCCAATGGTTCACGGAGTTACCTTTGGGGTAGGACAAGTGATGAATCAGTCAATATGCTCCTGGCTGCTTTTTTGGCACAACTCCCAGTGGTGAAACCAAAAAGTGCTCAAGGGGGAGGGGGGTGAGAAATGGGCCAGACACCCTCTCTAGGGCCAACTCCTTCCTGATCTTCTCGCTGACCACCCCAGGAAGTTCCCTAGCTGATTTAAGGTTCAAGGCGTCCCTACAACCCAAGGGACCTTTGTATGGTATCCTGAATCCATCTAGAAAACCTTCTGCTAGTAGTACCCTGTCCTTGTCAAGGGGATACAACCTGATTAATGGAAGGATGTTCTGCAGGATGATGGGAGAGGGACCCTTGCTATACGCCGATGGCTGATCACACCTATCTCTTGTGAAGGGGGCACTGTTGTCTGTCAACGTTGTGGACCGACCCGCATTGCTACACTCACTAGCGTGGAGCATCTGATCTGTTAGCCTGGGCGGCGAGGGGCAAACCTTGGCTGGCTGTGCAGCAGAATGCTGCATGCTAAGCGCCGCATTTGCTGCAGCTGTGTGTGAACTCGCAAGCCCTCCCCCAGGTACACCCCCCCCCCATTGAACAGCCTGCATGTCCCAGAGTTAAATTGTTTGGGCCCAGCCCTCTGGCCCCTCTCACAGCCCCCTCGAAAGGACTGCTTGAAAGGCCATCTAGGAAACTGCTCCCCCTTCTTGCTCTCTACCTCGCCCTGCGCTTTGTATGTTTTCTCCTTCTTTTCGCTGTTGGTCCTGCAAATGTGTTTGATCCTTCTGGTCCCACCCTAACTCCGGGCATATGGCCATTCTTTTGCGAAAATCTTGATCATAGTAGAACCGACCCATCCCCCGCATGTTTTGCTTCATGCTGGATGGTGCTTGCGTATTGCATCAGGGCTTCGCTTTGGTCAGGGTCCTTCTGTGCTACTACTGCAGCTAGAATGTTGAATGCCACTGTCCAATTTTCTAACGATTTTTCAGGCCAACGCTGGTACCTAGTCTTTTTCTCATCATCCTTCCTGCCCCATCTTTCTAGTGTCTGCGCCTGCCGTCCCATGCATCAACAATGTCAAGATATCAATGTATTCTCGCCTCCATATTCCTTCTTTTGCTGCCAGCTGTACCTGCCATGCTACTGAACAACGGCCTGAAGCCAGAGGTGCTTGCGTGACTAACGGTCGTGGTACCACTCCTGTGACCACCTTGACTAGTTCCCCTTGGACAGGGGTGTCCCCAATCGGGCCGGGCTGTACCACTTCCGTTGCCACACTCGTGCTTACTGCGCTGGTGCTGGGCAACGCCGTGCCACTGGGTTGAGCGGGCGGCCCTACTGGGAGGGTTGCGGCAGGCATGACAATTGCTGAGGACCCTGCCCCAAGCGTTCTGGCGGCTGACGCCCCTTGACCAACCTGCATGCTTGGACCCGCCTCGGCCAGACCAGACCACACTTGCAGCACTGACGCCGGTGCCGCCGCTGTGGGGGCGGGTGGCAATTCCTGTGGTATCGCCATCATAGCATCCAAACGCTTTTGAAAAAATGGCATTAGCCCCAACATTTGGTCCATCGCCTCACCCATTTGGGCCACGTCAGTTAGGCCTGTGGCCGAGTCCTGCACCACCACTGGTGCCCTCGATGGCTCAGGGGCCTGCGTGGCGGGGGGCGGTTTTGTCTTCGCCGGCAGTGCCTCGGCCGGGAAGTCTTTGCGGGTCTGTTTGCGGTTACGTTTGGACCTCCACAGCTCTTGGGTCGAGGGTCCCACCACATCGTCCGGTGGGGAGGCAACTACGACGCCCGAGTCCTCCTGTCTGCGCGCCTCGATAAATCCTCGCGTCCACACTGGTCCCTTCGCCTTGACCATGGCCATGAATTCAGCCCACAGCCCATCCTGCATCCTGCCCGGTTGCGAGTTGTCCACACAAGACCCCTGGGTGAAAAACAGAAAGGGGGGTCCCGAGTCCGTCCATCCTGAAGTTGGCTTCTGCCCTTGCGGGTCCCCCTGTGTGGACGCGGGCAGCGGCATTCTTAAGGCATGATGCCTTGTCTGTAACCCAATATGTTCGAGACCATTTGTCCCTGTTTGAAAGGCAACATGCATCCTCAGAGCCAACCAGGACCATTGTCGTAGTCTATTCTGACCTGCACCACGTTTTCTCCTGTTGATAGACCTGGATAATTGATACACTAGACTGAAATGTTGATATTGTGTACAAAGTGGCGGGCCTATGGAAAACAGCATTATCTTTGTTCATCTTGGGACTGTACTATGAGGAACACTGCTTAGACCTCTTGTAGCTTGTTATATATTTGATTCTCTGTACTTTTGTTTGTAAATGTTGCTATATACTTTGGCCATACATAGGTGGGGACATTAGATCCCTGTATTTTATGACTGCTCAAATAGTGTTAAGAAATAATAAATAGTGAGAAATAGATGATAACCATTCAGTACTTTATTTATGATTACATTTGGCTCTTAAGGACAATTGTTCCTTCTTGTTGTAACTACCTCACTCAATGGCATTTACCGTAAGATCATCTGGGTTATCATTCACCTTCTAAATATCCAAGCTGTTCGAATTAAACACATTGGGCTCTGTGCACCTATCAATGTTAGCATGATCTAGACCAAAGTATTTTAGTGCATCTAACCTTATTCAGAAGAAATTGGGTTTTAGAATGTGCTTCAAAGATTAACATAGCATGCACCCATAACTTGATTGGGGCATCTCTGCATTCAAAATGTTTTTTTTCATGAACAAGCATGCTGAGTAAACAGGCAGGGGCGGGGGGAGGGGTATATTCAGTAGCTCGAGTTAAAATGTCAAGTCTGAATTGCTGGGGCCGTAAATCAATACCAGAAGAAATCAGCGATGAAGTTTCTTTAACCACTAATATTTGCACGGTGTTCGAAACAGAAAACACTGCTTACACAATGAGAGCTGCTGAAATTGTCTTCTCTGCAATAAATTGAAACCGAACATTGGTCTTGGCGGATCTGGCCATAAACCCAAAGTGAAGTAAGGTACGTGATCTTGCCATAAGGGAATAGACGCTGTCAAGAGAGTGGGTACATTGACACCTAAAAAAGAGGCATTCCTAGGTTGCGTTAGCCTAGAGGAGATTTTCTGTTTCCCTGTTACAATGTACATATTCTTTGCCGGTGTATGCAACCATTTGAGCCATTCTTCAAATTTATTTGGCCTTGCTTTATTATGTCTAGCAAAAAAAAGCCAATTGAATTTTATGTATCTGTTTAAAGCAGCCCAAGGCAAAAAGGTAAAATAAAAAGTGATGGGCAAATGAACCAGGCAGTTGCTCAGCATTGGATCCAAGACTTAAGAGATCCCTGTCCTCTGGTGAACTAGTTGCACACTTAATGAGCCTTTGTCTGCAACAAGATGTAGTAGCTTAGTAATTAACACAATAAACAGTGCCCCAGTTATCCCAAGTTTACAACGCTGCCATAGTCTTTGTACTGTGTGATGCAAGCCACATCGGGTGCCACCTTTTGGACCACCACTCAATCTCAAGCCACACACATGCTCCCACTCCTAACCCACTCACAGTTCACCCAGCGGAGCAGGGAATACCAAAGTTACACAGGAGCAGCAGCAAGCCACGAAATGGAACCAGGAAGTCAGAAACCAGCCCCCAACTACATGGTCTAAAAAATAAAAACGGAGGAGTACATGAGTGCATCTGACTGTTGGCTGTAGCGAGCAAGAGGTAGAGGAAAAGCAGAGTGAAGCAACAGTGTCGTGAAGAAGAATATCAACCTCTTCTTTACATTTTTCAGCTATTCATGTATAGATTAACTAGTGTACATTGGGTAATCATTGTATTGCAGCATCAATTTTGGTAAAGAATTGGCTTTAGAGATGATCTTACATTTTAGCCTGGAATACTCTGATGTAGAAAGAGAATTAAGCTAAACTTAATGATTGTATGAGATTAAGACATCATTGTGGACTGAGTAGCCTTATTGTCAATGGAGTGGACAGGTCTGTCTGGGGTACACGAGGGTGAGCCAGTAGCAGTAACTGCATGGGGCACATGTTCCTTGAATGCATAAAGACAAGGGCCAATCATAACATTATGGATTCTTCAATAACTTAGTGACCTCATGGAGTCTTTGAAGGGTTAACATTAGTGACGAGAACAGAGCATAAATAGGTGTCAAAAATAGTATGCCCATAGTGCTTAGCATGAAGTGGCTGATTATAAGAAAAAAACACTTTGCGCCTCTGGGGAGTACTGAAGAGCACCTCATTCTAGCATTCGATGGTTCAATTTCAGGGACAGCTCTGACATCAGAAGTGTAAGATGCGCAACCTTCAATAATTTTGTCCTAGACCAAGCGCACTGATGTCTGGAAGCAATCTGCAGTGTATTTTGCAAAGCTAGGCAGAAAGAACAACATTTATATATAGTTGCCATTCTTGGGGCTAAGGAGGCACTTTCGATAATTCCGACAAGCTGTTAATTGTTGACTGAGAAAAATGTTGGTCTTGCTTTTGAAAAAACACTGCCTTGAGTAAGTCTAAGGGTCAAATTCTGGGAATGAAGGGTAAATAAAATATTGCTTTGCTCATAGGGCTCTATCACAATTGAGCAGGAAAAGTCGAGTGAAAACTGTTCATTCGCTAATTTGCAATAGTAATCGTGCCCAATTTGGTGGGTGCATAGTTTGTACGAAGTTCTGTTTGCATACTGAAAAATAGGAACCGTGCTACATGCAGACAATTGAATCAATTTACGGAGTGCTTAAAATGATATGTTTGCAATGGAGCCCATGGTTTGTAACAAGCATTTCCATCCATAAATCGTGGGAACCGAGAAGTCTGCTATTTGCACCCAGTTGTACTCCTGCTTTGAGTCAAATACAAGTTGAGAGCATACATTGAATTACTTGGCTCCTCGTTATTGGGGCTTTAGTGTTTTCTATTCTATGATCACGGGTTGCTTAGCAGTTTTGAGGAATACCGATGTGGCCTGAAGTAAAAATCAAAATATAAAATATTTTCTTTCAAGGTACCTGGCATTGAATCGAGATGGGTCAATTGTGGACTTAAAGAACAATCAATGTCATTATAATATTTGGGGATTTCCTTCCTGGCACATTTACATGAAACAATAATTTATAACAAACAAAACGTTCCCTAGTGTGTCAAAGAAATTGTGGCTACATGGCCTCATTTGGTTCGGACAGAATAGAATAAATTAAAATGATAATTGCTCCCTTGATTAATTGGACTGTGCCTACATGTTCTTTGCACGTTCATTAATTATTTCTCAAGGATATAGGCAGAACCTAAAAACCCGTTTTATTCTAATTGAAATAACCTTAAATTGAGTAGCCTTTTGTTGTCTTTGCTTACAAGTGTGATATGTTGTCCACACATTTGGATTATCATTTTATTCTAGACAGAACACATATTAAGGTCTCTCTAATTGCTCATTGGCATGTTTAGAGGCTACAAATTAGAGTTGTTCTATCCCTCATTCAGCTGGCTCCTTTTTTGTAACTAAATGTGCTAATTTTACTAATCTGTAAAAAAAAATTCTGAAGGAAATAAGAAGTGAAGATTTAGGTCTATACTGGACTATCTAGGCACAGAACATATGCTGCACCTCCCTGTTTGGCACATTAGGTTTTTGAAGTATGGTACTGCTCTGAAAATTGAACATGATTATTAGCAAAGGGAGAAATGATAAGCCAAATAGATTTAAATATAATAAATGTATGAACCTCCACAACAAACTGAGATTTTGAGATATTCTGCTTCACGTTTGTATAATAATTTTACATATAAGGGGCAATGCTGAGATTAAGGGCCTGATTGAGATCATGGCGTTAATGAACTCGCCGTCACTTTGTTGATGGATTCCCTGCCTGCCTACTTGGCGGTCTGCCTACTCTATTTAGATGTTATGGTATTTAAATTTATGAAGCACACATTTACCTTCAGGTGACTTGGCACAAGACTGCCAGAGTCCCGTCAACTCTGCCAGAAATTCTCACCCGTGTCAACGGCGCCATAGACAGGAGTGTGAGTCTGTGGGTGTCCAGCTAAGATGACTGCTGCGCTAATCACATTGTGACTCCCCGTCAAGGCAACTGGGACTATCTCCTACTCTGAGTTGGCAGAATGGAAGGAAATGAGGCACAAACTTACCTTTGAACTGTTTTCCACTTCCGTTTCCATCTTGAAGCCCATTGTCCACATCCCGTCTTTGCTAATCCGACTTCACCAGGATGCCGTGTGACTCAGTTGTCGCTTGTATCTAAGTTGAGCAACTTTTTTACAGTCGTCTTATTAAGAAAAGTGTGTTGACAATTTCTGTAGCCTTGTGTTATGTAGTAGTGTTATTTTCCTACAAGGTAAATTTAACACATCTGTATTGACACATAATACAAAATATTGCAGTTTTGGTGCTTGGGGGTGTTGTGTTTGTGGTGCCAGTCTGTGTGCATTTAATAGTGTGCATATGTTTGTGTGGCATGCAATATGTAACAAAAAGGGACATAACATATGACCTACATATGTTTTTGAGGCACACACAGCATATAAGTTTATTGACATGAAAATAAGTTGTACTTACCAGTCTCCACTCCACCAGGGAATCACTCTATCAGAATCCACAACCATGCAAGCACAATGGAGACATCAAATTCAGGTCAGCGGAATACCGCCAGTCAGACGGAGCCAACAGAGCTTACACACATCTAAATGCAGCATGCAGGACTCCATTAGTTTGACAGAGGACTTGAAAACACCACCACAAAGGGACGGCAGGAGTACCGCCAAGATCAAAATCAGGTCCTAAGCCTGGAAATTGGTAAAACTAATCTGGGTTATGCAGAAAGACCACTCGAGGGACTTGCCTTTCCAAATACATATAAAATTGGCCCGCTTTGCACAAACATAATTTGGTGTGAGGTGTCCTTGAATGACACTTTAATTTGGGACTCAAAGTTAACCTGAGAATTTGGTACAAAATCTGGTAGATACCATCTTTTCATCTGTATTCCTAAAAAAATTTTAAAAATATTCTTCTTGCAGCACCAACGATGTCTGTAGATGGGCATGCAGAGGTTCATTGTACCTGGATGGAGCTATGGTACATGTGCACACTGGCTTTAGACTAGTAATTAAGAGAATGAAAACCTAAATTAAGACAATAAAAAGCCCCCCACTCCCCATTTCGACATGACTTAAGGTTAGAAAGTCATCCGTTTGACCAGTTCACCCCCATTTTTTCTGAATAATACTGTTGGTAACAGACTGACAGTACCCTGGCCTCTGCTAACCAAGCCCAGGGCCAGTGCTGTGATTAAAAAGGAACATGTAATATGGAAAAGATGCATATAATAGGTTACACTTACCACTGGCAATGTCAGACCCTATAAGTACCTAGTTCATAATAGTGCCAGGGGGTGTAATCTACCTATAAGTCCCTAGCCTATAATGAGGCATGGAGGTTTAGAGGCCAAACAGATTTCCTACAATTGCATGTATGCACTGCTGTGTGCCTGCTGTCCTTTTAAAGGCAGCCCTGACTTTTAAATTAAATTCTCACAATTGGTATTGACAGACCCTATAAGTCCCTAATATGTAATAGGGTTAGGGGGTTCAAACTACTTATAAGTCCCTAGATATAATAGGGCATGGAAGGTTAGAGGCCTTGCTTGTGTGCTCTGCTGAGTGCCTGCTGTAATTTTAAATTACAATGTTTGGAATCGTGACCAAAAAAAATGATTGATTTAGGCCCAGATCGCTGTACTGGGGTGAATGCATGATATTGTTCTGCATTGTGTCCATCATTTGTTGTTTTCTTAATTTTAAAGGCAGCCTGTCTGTAACTATAAACAGGGACCTTATAAAAACTGTCCATTTCGTTGTTCCAGATTGTGGATACTTCACTCCAGGCTCACATTGCAAAATTTTACTTAGGTATACTTATTGCTAATAAAAGAGAAATATCATGCAAACACGTAAAAGATTGGTATTGCTAATTTCAACAACTTGCCATTGTTGAATCTATAATAACTAGTACTGTAGAGAAATTATAGAACTTTCTCTTCTGTAAACCAGCATCCAGCCTTCTAGTAGTCTCTGCTCATTGGTCAGTTTTAACAGCCTTAATCATGCTGCTTTAATTTGGTGATAAGTAGTTTGGCTGGAGAAGAGGTTAACTGATAGAGAGAGCTCTGAGGCTGTGGGGAATAGGCCATAAAGAGGGGCTGGGTAAATCAAACTGAGCTCAAAAAGAGAGCAGATCAGTAAGGAAAGCCAAGCATACCTACCCCCACATCCTGTAGCCTAGCCAAATGGCAGGCTTGGGACAGGAATTTGCAGAGGTCAGGGGGAGGAAAGCTAATTATCATGAGCCACACTGTGGGTTGGTTTAGCAAACTCTTACTCCTTTGGATAGAAAACATCCATGTTGGATTTTGGAATTGCAGAGCTTTGTGGGATAATAATTTGCCACCGTTTGGAGGAAGTTTGGGTGACACCCACCTTCATTGGACAGAGGTGCCCCCCTGATTGTCACCACTAAATAAATATGTTAGAGCTGCATAGTCTCTCAGAGTTGCTGCCTAAAAATGCATGGAGAATGAGTGCCTGGGTGGAATATTGTTTGGCACCCAAATCCCTGCACTCTGACTGACTGTGCTTGCTGCACAATCTTGTACTACAGCCATGGGGACTGCACCTTGCTTCAAGAAGAATTAACGAGTGGACTCCCTGCAAGCTACAAGTTATTAGATCCCACCTGCATCTTCTCCACCATGACTCCCCAGCCCGGAGTGCGTCCAGTGGACTTTTAAAGATTTGGCCATGTGCATTGTGGTATTTGTAGTCCTGATATTCCAGAGACCACTTCGGAGTTTTCAGACCTTTGGATTGGTGTTTTTGTCACTTGGAACATACAAGGATGCCTTCAGGAAGCACCTCCTAAAGTTCTGAGAATTCTGGAGACAATTCGTGAAAAAGTTCCATGAGGTGACCGACCGGACGTTGAGAGTCAAGCCAAATACCTTCAACCACGACCCGGCCTGGAATTCCGGTTAGCCCTGTTGAAAGCTCCTGACTTCCAGTATTTGACCAAGCCTCACAGAAAGTCAAGCTGGTGAACCCTCACTGAATCTGGCCTGCTGGAGAGCATCGGGTGACATCAAACGAAAAAGCTCTAAAAAAGTTTAAAAGTGTGAATGTAACATTTTGACCAGGGCTCCTTTGCGGTCGGCCTCAAACTTTACCACTGTCCTGGTCAAGCGCAATCGGATGACCCTGATATAAGCACTATAAAGTGGTTATTCCTTTAAAATTAATATCTCCAGTCCCTTACATTGGATTGTTGTTGTTTTGGTGTCTATTTGTTCATAAAAATATTTCCTACTATTATAACTTGATGTGCGATTTTTGTATGTTTTGTCCTACTCATTTACTGCATTAGTGTTTTTTAAATGCTTTACACTCCTATCTCTTAAGTTAGGCCTGACTACTAGTTGTCAGCTACCAAGGGTTGAGAAGGGGGCTCATTTACTGAAATCTTTACTGTGCTCTATACCGTGTCGGTGGCATTATCACTAGTGGTAGGTACACACTTACCCCTAGCAATAACCCACTTTCCAAAACCTATAAAAAATGTATTGGCAAGTGAATGATAGCACCCACCCTGGACCTGGTCACTAAAACAGAGTCCTCACTTTATCAGTCTAACCGTATATTTGACTACTTTTGTCACGTGGAGGAATTAGGCCAGTTAAGAAATCACCATTTTACATGCACATGTTGTTAATTTGCCTTCTTTCCCTAAACATGGTGACATTTGACATACATTCATTTGCGTGAACATATGGGATAACTTTCTTCAAACTCAGTTTTGCTTACAACACCACTTCATAGGCACTCAATCAGAACACCTTGACCGTTCTGCACAAGGGGTGAGTTCAGCATGCAAGATGTCGCTATTTCTTTTGGCCACGCAGCGACAGAGCTATCACAAATGAATAAACAATAGCAAACTGGCTGGGTTTTCAGCATGGTAACGTGGGATATATTACTATATATATATGACATCAAGCCTTTGTATAGACAGTGGAGCATTTTCTTGGCACTGAGAGGTCACAAACACTGTGGAATTGCAGCTCAGCTGATTCGTGTTTACCTCGTGCGAGGCATGTTGCCCATCTCTCCACAAGGACCGGCAGCTTGATGACACTTACCCACAGGTAACGAGGAGTTAGACTACACTATGGGTATTTGGCAAATTCACTCATCTTAGACACAATAGGGTAGAATGCACTAGATAGGAGTCCTCTTTATTACAGTACTTCTATGTAAACATATATTCTCTGTAATCAGCAAAATGAACTGTTCATCTTTTTTTCACCATTCTCGTAATATTAATCACATTATTGTGCTTCCTTCTATTCATCATTGCAGTGCAAATATTTTACTCAAGAATCACAAATCTTCAATAAATATTGAAACTGCACACTGCATTTCTTGTTTATCTCTTTGGGCACGCATAAGTAACTAAGCAAAAGGGTTCTAGGTCTGTTACCACGATGTCCTTGGGGAATCAGGGTTGTCCTGTTCTGTGGTTGCACAATCCACCATTTGTCACCTTGTCTGGTTAGAGGTACAGATGGTCCACTGTGAGCTAGCAGGACTGTAGGCCTGCTAGGCCAACGTATCCTGAGGGCTGCTTAGAATCAGTCGCGCACCAACCCAAAGTTTATAATGTCCAACAAACGCACAGTTTTACTTGAGAAAGAATAAGCCGCACAGCACTTTATCAGATGCATGATATAGTAGCAAAGAACAACGTGCAATGCCAGCCAGTATACACATCAGTAGAGGTGCTGCACTGCCACAAGGAGCATTTGCAGTGTGTGCACTGTTATGGATGTCAGGGAGGACATATTGCAGATTGGATCTCCACTGAGTTGTACAGGTTCACTGAAGTTAATCCAGGATGACTTTTCCTTTACACTGGAATAATGTTGCAGAATTTCGAGCATTTTGTGTTACAATTATGTGTAATGCCTGAAATTGCACTATTACACTATTTCACATAAATAAGATTTTGTTTGGGTAAACATCCTAATGCTGGAGCACCAAATCAAGGAAAATTAACACATCATGCACAAATGTGAACTATATTTTTAGTGCAAAATGAATCCTTGCGTCCATTTTGAGTTGGAAGTGCCAGATCTGCAGTTCGTACAATAATGCATCTTGTGGATTTTTTACATTTAACGCAATTCCCGCAAATTCAATTGGGCAATTTTAACCCAGGCTTAACAGCACCCTAATTGATAAGCCGGTGCATGGTGCCGAATTCCCATTCGTTCTGCCAGTATTAAATCCCAACTGTTATCAGGGCTCGTTTGAGGGACCTCCAAGTGAATTATAGTGGTGTCGAGAGTAAAACATACTCCTTTCTATAAACTGTCACTTCAGGAAATGGAGCTCTGGAAATGACATTGAAAGTTCATGGGAGATAGCCAGAGTTAGAGGTAATGTTCTTATTCTGCTTGGTGTAGGGTTTAGGTAATTTCATAGGACAATTCATTTGTTCCTAAACTTTTTTGGTAAAAGTAGCGCTGCAAAAAAGTACCATTCCCACTTCTGGGAGTTTTTGGGTGGGTTTGTGCATTAGTGGAATTGGGGCCCAGTTCGTTAAAGGAGGGATCATTCAATGTAGGACATGGGACAAAGGCAATGAATTTCAAACGTGGATACGAATTAGATCACAGCGTCATGAGGTACCAGTCATCAGTAGAAGTGTCTGAACTGTTACAAGTTCAATAGTCCTCTAGCTAAATGTGTGCCAGAGCCTCTGGTTCTCTTCTTCATAGAACGTATCTCCAGGTTTTTCCCATTAAACATTGATTTGCGAATTGTATTTCGCCTGGCCCACTGAAAGTCTGTTCACCATTATGTATCAGGGTGCAATATTAGGGCTTAACAAGAGAATGACGTGTCGATAATGGATAGTACTTGCAGTTTATCGCGTTCTCTAACAATAATCATAAACATGCTTTGTTAGGTTACTCATTTTTTATGTTGTCACTTTTTTCAAGTCCATGCACAATCACGCTACTTGGTTAATCACTTGTTGCAGTCTCATATGAGGAATTTGGTTAAAGGGATTTCTGGAGTTAGGTAGGACACAGCCCGGGCACTTGGTTATTTGTAGAAAGGAAAGTATGTCACAGAATCTCAGAAAGTTGACGATTGGGTGTTTTTGCTGCTGGGAGAACTAAGAGCACAGTGATGTTTCACACCCAGGTTATTTTACTTACTAAGAACACATCTGTCTTCTTCAGATTTCTCGAGAGCACTGATGTTTTTCTACCTATCACCTAGAATTAAACCTATGCAGTGAAATCCATTAATACAGAAATATATTTTTCTAGCAAGACCATTAGTTGAGAGGGGTGGAAGCCCTACTTAAGCACCACGCACCACCATCATCAAAGCAGTCAGGCTTAACTTGGGGGCAATGTGAAAAGTATGTGTATAGCACACAAACAGCAATAACGTGAAAATGAAACATTAGAAAAATCCCAAACCATTAGGGAAAAATAGAGTACAATAATAAAAGAACTGCAAAAATCCAATCAGCAGTACTGGAGATATTGAATTTTAAAGTTGTTTATGCAGAAGCCGAAAGCACCAGCAGTAAGGTGTGCCTCATGGTCGGTCAATGCCCAGGCAGGTACAGACGTGTTTTCCTTTGGCTGTGTGGCCACCTATGTATCAGCCTGTGATTTATTCCCACTATTCACCATGAGCCAGGTAAGATAGGGCAAGTGTATTTCTCATGACCATGACATGGCAAAGCCAAGAGCATCGCAGACAAAAGAGAAAAGTGGTGGGCAACACAATGCGCTGCAACACGATTGAACTAGCTTACAAGAGATCCCACTAGCAGAAGACATGCAGTGGCCTCGATCTTTCTATGCCATTCACCCTGATTAGGCCAGGACCAGGCTGAAAGCCTTGCCATGATATCTACAGCTGTGAGCAAACAGTAAAGATGACATAAAGTCATAGCAAAAGGTCTAGACGAAGCATGCATGTAGCGTTGGCAATAGGGGGAGTATTTACTGATAAAAGGAACATTGTCAAAGAGGCAGATGATTTTGCTTCAATGAAATGGAGACACCTACTCAAATGGTATAGTGTGTATCAGTAGTAGGTAGGGATACCATTCACATCAAACTCTGGCCGCAAAAGTGACAGGTCTGGCCGCAAACGTCTGGCCGGAAATTTGACAGGTCTAGTCTTAAATTTGACAGGTCTAGTCTTAAATTTGACAGGTCTGTCAGCAAAATCTGGCCTTAAATTTGACAGGTGTAGTCTTAAATTTGACAGGTCTGGCAGCAAACTCTGGCCTTAAATTTGACAGGTCTGGCAGCAACTTGCTGGCCTTAAATTTGACAGGGCCTGGGCGCAGACTGCTGGCCGCAAACAGTCCTGGCCGCAAACAGTCCTGGCCGCAAACAGTCCTGGCCTTAAACAGTCCTGGCCGCAAACAGTCCTGGCCTTAAACAGTCCTGGCCTTAAACAGTCCTGGCCTTAAACAGTCCTGGCCTTAAACAGTCCTGGCCTTAAACTGTTGGCAGCAACAAGTGACAGGTGGCACTTTTACTGCCTCTGGGGTGTTAAAAGCAGCTGTCCCGGAAGGGGGCGTATGAGTCATAGGGGGCGGGTTGTTTTTGGAGACAGAGGCGTGGCGGAACCGCCCTGAGGCCATGTGTCCATGTTGTGGTGTAGAGGTATACGCCTCTTTTAGTAGTTGTGGTTTCTTAGAATACATATAAGCCTGTGTCAGGAGCATGGTATAGCAAGCAGCCGCTGGACTACGTGAAGGGTCGCCATGGCAGAAAGGAAGAGCTACACCCCATTTGCGAGAAAACATTGGTTTGGTGCCCCCCCCCCCCCATCAGTAGCTATTACAGAACCATGAGCCCTTTGGTAATGGATGAGAATGCTCAACCAGAAGAACCTAAGGATATGGGCTGCGACGTTACTGCTTTTGGCTGTGGGTTTGCTAAGCGCATTGGTACCACCGGTCTCAAGGATTGGCCGCGCCAGGTGTCCCCGATTAAGCAGTACAGCAGCTCTAGCGAGTGTTCGAGTGACGGCTTGGCGTCTGAGCAAAGCATGCTCTTGGAGTTGGAGGATGAGGAAGAATCCATAGTTCCGCCTAATACACCCGTCTATGAAGACTTGGGTTTTCGCGAGGGTGTTGTTCCTGAGAATGTGCCTGTTCAAAAGCCTGATACAAGCGTGGAAGATGAGGGGGCATCGGCTGTTATTAGCAACTTTCAAGATGTCAGAACCGCGGCTGTTAGGGCATCGCAGGATATTAACAACTCTCAAGATGGCAGAGCAGCCGCCGAGGGCTGTGAAAATGTGAAGGTGAGTCAAAATCTTAGGAGCAACCATTTTGCATGAGGATGTATTTTATTTCTTCAACTATCGAACGTTAAGCTTTCTTTTTTTTTGTTTGTGCCCCCTCTAGAGAGCAACACAGCTGGGATGCACCTACTTCATAACACCCCAAGAAAATCAAAAGATACCAGCTCCTAACACACACATCTATGAAACCATGGATGTTCAGATGACGAGTCCTCCGAAGGTAGTTGTGCAACAGCCTGATACAAGCGTGGAAGATGAGGGATCACCAATGGATATTACCGACTCTCAAGATTTCAGAGCCGCTGCAGAGGGTGGTGAAAATGTGATGGTAAGTCAAAGAAATGTTAGGCGTAGACCCTTTACATGAAAGTTTGTTGTCTTTCTACCGCTAACGGGTTGTCAATATTTATCTTTTGAACCTAGGGTGCAATACCGAAAAGAATTGAAGCACAAGGACAGACTGCGAAAGGTCGCAGCTTGAATCTGTCTTGTATATGTTGTGCAAACCAGACTGGGAGTTCTGCAAATTCGAGTACACCTGAGTCTATGGAGTGTGAAGATGGTTTTAAGAATGACGACTTTTAAAAGGAAGCACAGATGTTCAACAGAGACCCAATAGCAAGTGTTAAAGGTTTTGCAGCGGTGGTTGTACACACGTGTCAAAAGGGACTATTACAGCCTGTGTTTCGGCCATCGTGTTAGAGACCTTCAACAGGGGGCGCACGAGTGTCTATCCGGATCATACAGAGACCGAGTAATACGGTACATATGTAGTATGCTAGACCCGTACAAGATATATAAGCTGCTAAGGGTTGTGCATGGCCTGAGAGCTGAACATAGTTTTGTCCACCCGAACATGCTGAAGATCATGATGGCGACAGTCAAGGAGATACGCTATGCCAACGACCCCTACGCAAAACTAAGAAGTATGCCATGCACAGGTGTGTGCTGTGACAAAAAGATGGCCCAAAGACTCATAGAAAGGTGCATGTGTAATCTGTATCTAAAAAACAGAAAAGTGGTATGTATGGCACCACAAAGGTGGTTTTATAATGGATAAGTCCTGATGTATTGCTAAGTGCTAGCGTGTATTTAAAGTAGAGTCGTAGAATGTTACACCCAAAAACCCGTATATGTGTTAAGCCGTGCTTACTATGCATACTGTGAAAAGATATGAAAACCCTATGTCTGTGATTTGGTAATACTCATTATTTTTAATAAAATGTTCTTACACAAAACAAGCGTCTTTCATTTCCTGTACTGTAATGACTGCTAACATGTCGGAGGGCCTGTTAAGAAAACTTTATTATGATACAAGAGGGGTTGGCAGCTTTGGAAGTGGCGCCGCTCTATATAGAAGGGCTGGGGCTGAAAAGGAGTCGGTAAGCAGAGAAGCTGTGAAGACATGGTTATCAGGAGAGGAGGCGTATTCACTACATAAACCAGCCAGAAGACGTTTTAAGAGGCGTCCTACAATCGTTCATGCGTGTATAGATTATCAGTGGCAAGCGGACATAATCAGCCTTCAAGATATAGCAAAACATAACGACGGCGCCTGTTATATATTAACAGTCATAGATGTGTTGTCCAAGTATGCGTACACAGAGGCGCTGCGTGATAAAAGTGGAGCTAGCGTCACGGCCACTTTTAAAGCCATCTTCGATAAGGGGCGCATTCCTCAAAAACTACAAACAGACGCCGGAAAAGAATTCTTAAACAAGTCATTTCAGAAATTATTCAAGCAGCACAATGTTCAACATTTTGTAACACACACGGAGGTAAAAGCATCGGTTGTAGAAAGGTTTAACAGAACTTTAAAGTCTAGGATGTGGCGGTATTTTACTGCCAACAATACATACAGATACGTGGATGTTCTACAGGCTTTTTTAGCTGTATATAATGCCAGTTATCATAGGACCATCAAAATGGCACCTGAAGAGGTAACACCTGATAATTCGTTAACTGCTTGGAGAAATGTGTATGGTCCTAACTTCGGGACAAAGGTGAAGAAGCCTGTTTTTAAAAATGGTGATCACGTAAGGATTTCAAAACTGAAAGGAGTCTTCATGAAGGGTTACCAACAGACCTTTAGTGATGAAATATTTATAGTGGAACGTGTGGAGCTTAAGGAAGGGCTGTATATTTACAGGTTAAAGGACTACGATGGGGAAACGGTGTCGGGATCCTTTTACAAGGAAGAGTTACAAAAGGTGCCCTATGATCCAAACCGTGTGTATATGGTTGAAAACGTTCTGAAAAGGAAAGGTACTGGTGCTAAGAGCCAGGCATATGTCAATATGGCGTGGCTGGCCTGAGAAATTTAACAGTTGGGTATTGGCCAGCTCTCTGAAGGGTGTGTGAGCTAAAAGCCGCTGCGACGATGGAGACTACACCCTTTTATATAACCTTACCATCCAACGCTTCTAAGGACATATTTCCCAACAATCATATTTCTAATTACACCGTCAAATTGTCTAAGGCTGTGGACCTGAAGGGGGGCTGGGAGGTTGCCCTAACAGAAATACAATACCCTAGAACATGGAATACATTTACCGCGGCCGAAACCAAGTTTCACATCAAGAGGGAACAGGACCCCACGGGCATACACACATCCTTCCCGCCGGCTACTACCCACACGTTTCAAGCATTATCAAAGCCATCAACAAATCCATAGCCGGTATAGAACCACATCCGAATATTCATCTGGTGCTAGATAATGTGAGAAGGAAGGTGTTTCTTAAATCCATAAATCGAAACACCCTGTTTAACTGCTCAGGTAAATTAAGAAGGATTTTAGGGACAGTACAACATGTGAAAAGCCCCATGGAACAAGATCACACGTGCCCCGATATTAATGGGGGGTTCTACACGCTCTACGTGTAAAGCGATATTGTAGAGTCTCAGAGGATAGGTGATAGTTACTCGCCGTTGTTAAGGTGGGTGCATGTACAGGGTGATAATAATACCATGGTCAACATACAATTTAACAACCCTGACTAAGTCGCAGTTTCTAAAAACCATTTTGACACTATTTCAATTATGATCTACGATGATCAGTCTGAGCCGGTGGCCTTTAAAAATGGGAAAGTTATGTCAAGCTTCATTTAAGGCCTAGACACGGGTATTAAGCAGCCATCATGGTGGTTATGAAAACCTACGGAGATCTGTCTATGTACAGAGACTATTACAGAAGTCAAGCCGGTTATGGAGGACCACTGTACTTTCAAGGTTCACCTGTTATGTACGGGGATGGATTAGGAGGATTCTTTAGGAGTCTGTTTAGAAGAGCTATGCCTTTCCTGAGTAGAGGCTATGAAATTGCAAAGCCTCATGTTAAGGCGGCTGCCACGAACATTGCCCAGGAGGTGGTGGGGTCTGTTACATCGGCGGTTGCAGAGCGCATAAACAAGCAACCTCAAGAAGGAGCTAGTTTGATGTATAAGCCACGGGCGAGTGTCAAAAGGAAACGACGTGTTTCCAGACACAGGGGGGCCCAGCCCCCTATAAAAAAAGGAGGACGGCTTCAAAACGCCCTCAGAAAAGAAGAGCTCCAAGACGGAAGAGAGCTGTGAAGAAGCGAACCGGCTCTAAAGTAAATATTTTTTAAAGCCTTGTAAACACAGCCATGGCCTTCGTACATTGTGGATCTGGAGAGTGCGCCAAATCAGAGTTAGACTTGTTTAGTCTAAAACCCACGCAGACAAGCATCGAAAACAGCTTCTTCATGGAGGTGTCACCTTTAGCCGCATTGACACCGTTGGCACCTATAGAGTTTTATGTGTCGGGGGCCACGGATATGTATTTGGATCTCAACAACACCCTGCTGCATCTTATGTGTAAAATCGGATGGGTCCGACATTGACGACGGCGCTAAAGTGGCACCAATCGCTTACCCTCGAGCTACCATGTTTAATCAAGTGGACATCACCCTGGGCGACCGACTCATCCCCCACAGAACGATAACATGTACGCCTACAGAGCCTACATAGAAAGCATTCTAAATTACAGTAGCGATGCCCTTGACACACAACTTTCAGCTGGTCTCTTTCACAGGGATACACACGGCCAGTTTGAAATCACAGCTCTGGATGGTGATAATAAGGGCTTTATAAAGAGAGCTCAACATGCTACTGCCAGCCGTACCTTTGACCTTCTGGGGCGCATACATTCGGACCTCTTCTTCCAAGATAAACTTCTCATCAACGGAATTGATCTTAAGATCAAGCTCAATTGCAACAAGGACTCAACAGGGATGCTGAACAGTACAAGCTGAGCATACAGGCCGCAAGCCTGTTTGTAAGAGAGTGAAAGTGTCCCCGAGCATCAGGTTAGCGCACACCGAAGCTTTGCAAATATCCAACGCCAAGTACGCTGTGGAAAGAGTAGCTCTGAAGGTATTCAGCATCCCTGCAGGTACCCGCTTAACACAACAGCAGAATTTATTTCTGGGGCAGCTACCAAAGCTTATCATCATCATAGGGTTTGTGGACAATACAGCTTTTAGTGGCACCAATGGCTCAAACCCCTTCAATTTTAAACACTACAACATCAACTACCCAGCGCTGGTCAATGAGGGCAATGTGATTCCTGCAAAACCCTACACACCCAGTTTTGCAGCCGGGCATTACATCAGGGAATATCAGGGACTGGTTTCGATAACAGGAAAGCATCAAAGGGACTGCGGTGTAGCAGTGTCAAGGGAAGGCTATGGACGTGGATACACGCTGTTCGCATTCGACCTGACACTGGACATGGAAGATGGCGATCACTACAACCTGGTCAAAAATGGGAATCTAAAAGCTGAAATACGATTCCCAGATCCACTGGTGGCTAATGTGAACATGGTCGTATTCTCTTTATTCGACAGCACCATTCAGATCAACCACGCAAGGTTAGATTTTGTTTGACTATCTTTAAAAACATTTGTGAAATGGATACGTTGCAGATACGTGACTTCTTAAGCAGACATAAATACGCTAGGAAATACTTTTTGGGTGTTTTCCCTAGCGATTGGTTACCAACCGAAATAGGGGCAGAAAGACCATGCACCCTAGTCTTTAACACAGACCCGCATGACCAGGCTGGGACACATTGGGCAGCCATGTTTATAGATGTTGACAAGGTTACCGTGTTTGACAGTACCGCAGAGTTCCCTGAGCACAGACTCTATACACCACCTATATTCAAGTTTGTGAAAAAAGCTGCAGCGGTGGTGGAGTATAGCAAGCTAAGAGTGCAGGATTCCATGGCCATCACATGCGGTGAACACTGTATTTATTTTATCAGTAAAATGTCACAGGGTGTTTCGTTTAGAAATTTCTTAAATCTATATTCGTGGGATCTTGTTAACAATGATATTATAGTTGCGAAATATGTAAAAGAAAACACCCGGGTGTAGGTCAGACCTGTGAAATCAGAATATGTACCTTGTCTAAACTGTAAGGGTTTATAACTGTTGTATGCTTAATGTTGAACGTATAAAATAAAGACATTATATTTTTAAAAACATGCATTCAGACTCGGTATTTCAATATACATGCACCATAAAATGTTTTTGAAAGACGACTGAGACGGTTTGTAAAGTTATAACAGGGTGTTTATTACAAACATGTAGTTGACAAAACTTTATTGAAGAAACCTAGGAATACAAATCACACCCACAATTATTCAAAAAGTCTTTAGAAACATCAAGGAGTAATCCATGTGAGGGGTAGTTGGGGCAATGTCTTTTTTTTTCGATATGTCGCCGGCTGTGCAGGGGTAGACCATTTAGGGGATAGCCTTCGAACTTCAGAACCTGTAGGCGATGGTAGTAGGGGGTCCTTCAAATTATCTAGCAGGTGGCGGTGTTCATTATTACCAACAAGCGTGGAGGGTATATTGAGTTCGGCAGCGGCCCTCAGAAACTGCTCCCAGCCTCTCGGTGCATTTTGAGGCGTTAGGATTTTGGGGTGTGTGAGACCTTTGACTAGATCGTACATATGCGCCCCTGCAACCGGTTGGCCCTTGTAGAGAAACTCGCCTCGTTCATTCCAAGAGGTTAGGTCTTTAGAAGCGGCTAGTTTACTCATTATCATCTGCGCAGCCCCTCTGTGCCTTTGACTTATATTTTTTAAGAGGTCTCCAACAAAGGTATCTGAGGCTGTCGCAAGATCGGGAGGTGGTTGTAGGGGCTGAGGGTCGGGGGCCTGAGCTGCGGGTTGTTCAGAGTCTGGGGTATATAGAGTCAGCTTATTTTTCTCGGTATTCCATTGGGCGTAGTAATTTAAGAAATTTTTGAGAGTGCTGGTGTATAGGTTAGCCTTGTCGTAGGGGTTTAGATCAGTCCTGCTCAAAATGTCTTTAATTTCAGTATCCAGACGCAGAGTCTCACCTATAAAGCCCCCAGACTGTTTTACCAGTTTCTTCTTGGTGATGAGTGTGGCCCTTTTATTACTGAGCTTCTTGATAAGCCCCTTCTTCTTCTTCAGAACCTGTAACTGACGATTTGATTTAGGGTGTTTAGGGCTATTTCTGAAATGGCAGCCACTAAATCGTCAGAAGCTGTTCCCAGGATGGCCTTTCTGTGTTGGGGGCTGGCTGTAACAAGCATTTTCAGGAGTGCTAAATTGCAGCGTAGGTGTGCAGACATGGTCACCACTGAGCGTTATAAGGGTGGGGCTGTAAATGGCTCTAAAAGACATCAGCGCTGGTTTTTATAGGTCCTGGTCTTGGGCTTTGGGGTGTAAACTACAGGTAGCTCTGGAAGAAAAATATCAGCCCTTAGTCTATAGTCTTCTAGAGTTTAATTTTTTAAGTCTACCAACAGGTACCCGTGGGGATTTGCTGTAGCGTCGTTAAAGGCCTCCATGAAGAAGTGTGTGTTTCCGGGGTACATCTGTTTAGCTATGACGGCTATTTGTTGTTTGTCACGAGGGTTTTTAAATAAAACAAGGT
This sequence comes from Lissotriton helveticus, assembly GCF_964261635.1. NCBI lineage: Eukaryota > Metazoa > Chordata > Amphibia > Caudata > Salamandridae > Lissotriton > Lissotriton helveticus. Next base: position 1,627,317,089 of record NC_136063.1, on the reverse strand, counting down.
ATGAAGCGTTGAGAGCTATAGACCTACTGTTCTTGTCTTTGTAAAACAAGTTCTGCACAATGTAGCAGATGCTTAGATTACGATGATGTGAATACTGAGTAAAAGCTCTCTCTAACTTGGGATGATCACCACCTTCACGCATCAGATCATCAACAATTATCATATTTACAAGGGTTGGGGGTAGTAGCTCATCATCGTTGAGGTTATCCGGTATACCCTCTATAAATTTGATATGGGGGAACCGGCGGCCCAAGTCTGTATAAAGAGGGTGCCAGCATGAATAAAGCCACACAATGTTGTTAGGGGTTTGTGATAAAGCAGAGGCGGTATTTTCTAAGAACTTTTTTTATAAAGTAGCTTTTACCACAGTTTGAGGGTCCTGCTAGCACGCAGGAGAACGGATGCTGTAACCTAGTGTCCATGCTGTGGCGGCTGTCTGTCTAATGGGTCTAATAACCATAAGGCAGTGTTTTATAGTCGGTGGTCAGGACCCTATTATCAATAACAACTCGCAATGTTTTATGTAGAGGCTGGGTTGTGATTTCCCACTTCTTTTTGGATCTGACTATGCATGGTTGGTTCACGACTATGGTTTTAGCATTCTCAGAATCGTCTGCTGTAGCGTATTCATGCACCAGATTCTTCAAACTATCAAAATTGATTTTTAGGGTGTTGCTGACATTTAATGTTATCCCTTTGACCTTCATACACACCTTGTTCTTGTTGGTACGGTAACTGTATGTTTTAGGCCCGGAGGATGTATATTCAATTATATACTCATCCTTATCTACCTCACTGGTTAGGTTACCCAGATAATCTCCTAGAGGAGGGTCTTCATCCCCCGGCTTGCTCAGAAAAATCACAGAATCTGTATCGTGATACAAGCAGCGATCCTGGAGCTTATCCGTAACTCCGTAAAGCTCTAGACGAGCGTGGGCTGTCGTGAAGCAGGCTATGAAAATGTTTATGTTGTTACTTGATGTGGGGTACTCTTGGGCGTATTTCCAACACAAAGCTGCGGTATGGTCATCGATAAACTCGCAGCTGGACACCTCGTAGCATGGGGCAAACAGGTACTTGAACAGTTCATCAGGATCTGATATTAAGGTAGTATTTGAAAGGTTTGTGCGCTGTGTAAATTTTCCCCATAAAGAGTTGAGACAGAGTTTGGCTAACTGGCGGCGTGCAGGATTGACCTCTATCAGATGGGGGCATAAACGGATACCCTCGTGAGCGTAGTAGTCGTCGATGTATTTCTGTTTTGCACCCTGACTAGTACACCATTCAGGATACCCTGAGGCCTCCTGTTTGTCTCTGAGAAACAAATTAATGTAGGGGGCAAAGAGTTGTGTTGTAGTGCTCTTAAAATGCCACACTTCGTGTACTCTAACTAGCCTGTACCCTTTCTCTAAGGCAGCTTGTACCTCGATGCTACACCAGGTCCCTGTGAGCATCCTTTGCTCATCGGTGTGTCTGCAGCCGTCAACCTCTTTAAGCATCGCACATGTTTGGCAGAGGGGGAACATCAGCTTACCATCGACTCGACATGGTAACACAGGGAAGTAAAGCTGCTTAGGAGGATAGATTTCACATTTGATAAGCCCAAAGTATTCGGATAGGGGCTTAAAATCTCTATAGATGATGGTGGGATGACCCAGTGGGTACAACTTCATCTTGTTCACAAAAGGATGTAGTGTAGTTCCTATTATCCCAATAGGCTCTGCGCATTGGAATAATATCTTCAATAGTATAGACCTAGGGCAGAGGTTAACTAGGTCTTCTACCGACGATATTAGACTTAAAGTTGTGTGTTTGCCAGCTAGCTCAGAGTTCACTAGAAACTTTCTCGAATAGGCAAGGAGGATTTTAACCTCCCTGGATAGACAAGAAGGGATTTAGTTTCTGACAACCATAGAACATGACAACTTTGCTCTCCCCTAATCAAGAGTGTATCTCTAGAGTCGTGTGAAAACAAAAGACAACTTATTTTGCTCAGTCAGTTCAGTGCATTCTTAGTTTCACCAGTTTGTAGAGAAAAGGAAGAGACGGGCGTGTTCAATAAAAGATGTTATTTATTGATCAGTCTCCTTTCTCATACAAGAGAAATGAATTGCTATTATTGTAATACTTATAGTTAAGTAAAGTGCATACAGTAAAGACAGAATTATAAAATAATACTGTAAAAGCATTGATATGGTTTCTGAGCCATATGATACTTTGAAATGGATAAAATAGATACATACATATATACATTTGACTAATCATACTCAACTGGTGCTTCTAACCACGCCTACCCCAGTGTACCTGACCTAAGCCTAATACGTGGGCGGGAGTAGATAAGTAGCAGTTTAAGTTAAGTTTGTTTTGCCAAGGGACTGACTCGAGAATTCTCTGCAAAGGGTTATTCAGTTCTGTACCTGAGATCTAGAATGGTGGAGGGCTGGTATCTCTTATCCCAGGTCTTGATATTCCAGCTGCCTGCGAGGGCTGCTTGGAAGCGCCGGAACTGGATTTCTCAGCAGGAGAAAGGCAGCGTCTCGTTCTCAGCGCGTCAGGAAGGCGGGGCAGCGCCTGTGGGCTTCGCTCTCTGCTGGGCTCCTCGGCACGTCTCGCTGCTCCAATCTCGTCACCACCGCATGTGTTTGCTTAAGGCAATGTCGGTAATATTTATACCTGAAAGGTGCCGAGATTGACGTAAGGATGGACATATATACGTCAATAAGGATGTCATATGAACGGGCTCGTTCGCACATTCTTTTGCTGAAGTTCTCGGTGAAATCAACACAATGGCTATGGGAATTTCCCAGGTCGCTGTAGGTTTGATTTGTTTTGAGAACTCCGTATGCCTTATCAGGGGCTGGTGGAATATCGCTTGTCTAATTAGATGGCATGCGTTATGACCTAATCAGATAACGCGCTTCTGTGCCGTGGTGTGGCTTAATCAGATAACGGTTTTAGCACCATTGGATGGCTGCTAGTTAATTATTAACCAAACCAGGGTCAGGAATAGGGGAATCGATACAGTACCTATAGGAATACATCACACCCACTCCATGTAGACTATGTCCATATTTACAAATCTAGGCATAGTGAAACCAGTAGCGTTTGTGTATACCGTACCACCCCAAAATACATTCATATGTATCCTGAAAAAATTGAAACTACGAAATATACGAAACACAATCACATGTACTATATGTACAAGCAGTCTAATAATGCTACACATATAACGCATATTTTAAATTCATCATAAAAAAATGCGAAAAATACACATGAAATGGCTCTTAATACAGAAAAAAAGGTGCAAGACCATTTAATCACAATCATAAAGGTCTGTATAAGAGTGCTAGAGGATAGCTAATGTCTCGTGACTACCTAAAATAGAAATTCAGTTCTCTAAGAATAATGTCTACTTTAAGCAGAAGATAAGTGTCCCAAAAAATCGTAAATATTTTGGAATTGGGGAAAAAAGGTTCTTTCAGTCTGAACAAACTGATGAGAAAATTTTTCATATCGCTTTTTTTTTAAAACTTGAAGGCCAAATTCAGGATGTAGGGAACTCCAAGTGCCAATTTGCTCAAAGTTATTCCTGCTGCTCTGGTGAAAACATCATATCATTTAGACTGTTGAAAAAACTGTCAACAGCTTCTTGCGTAAGTTCCACTAACTCGGAAAAAGTCGTTACTATGCATTCATGAGCCCGAGCATGATTGCCTCCATTGATGTTTTGATCAGCATAGCTGACTGAAGGTCGTACCTGATCGATGCTGCTTTCATCTTGTACTTCACTACCCCTCAATCGTAGTGGTGAAGTCTCCACGAATGCCGTCATCAGGATTGGTAGCCGCTGGGGACAGCACAATGCATGAGCCGTTACCGGACCCAACAAGGTATCTGCGTCCATTGGCACATCCGATTGTAGTGCCAGACAGGTGTCCAACACGCATTCTTCGCCGCATAGCAAGCACCTTAATACAGGCATAACACAACTTTGCCACATTGGTCTAAATGAGAGAGACCAAGTCATGTTCAGGTCCCGAAGCCGTGCTAGTCCAAGGACTTTAGTTATGTGGTCCCGGTAGCCAATGGCTAGGATCATTTCTTCCCTTGTCGCAGGTGTTTTGTCTGTGACATGGTTTGCCATAGCGAAATAACAGGATCAAAAATAGGAAGCCTGCCACTAGTCCCAAAAGGAGAGGAAGTCCGCCAAAAATTGAATGGACAAAGTCCGGAAAAATACCCAGGATGGCTTTGAATGGAGTTAAAGCACCCGAAAACACTGCTTTAAATACACTGGAGACACCAGTGGTATCAGAAATATTTAAGATTTCGTTCAGTATTTCTGCGAAATGTATGGGGGAATTAGTTGATAATAATGAATGAATCTCTTCTGTTGTCCTTGCAACTTGGAGATCATATGTTTCTTTTGATGACGTGAGCCTAGTCGGCGTCTGTAGGAGCACAGTCTTCATTCTGCTTAAAGTATCTATTCGAATAGAAGCAATTTTCAAATCGGGCCATAACCTTGCCTCCCTGTCTGGAGAATCGTTCGGGAACAATACTCGTTCACAGCACATGACCTTCCTAGTCACGGTTATGAGATAAGGTTTTCCGGGCAGCAAACTACAACATCTGCGATCTACTATTAGAATGTAACTCCCGTTCGAGAGTCTCCTAAAGAATGGTTCTATTCGTGTTGCAGGTGTGCCTAGCTGGTAACATGAAAGGTTATTTGAAGTCCCTTCACAGGCTCCATGCAAGCTAATACCCTGACACAGAAGTGTACCGCTTAGTGATTTTGCACAATTTTTGCCACTGAGAAACACTTTCTGGCCTTTATTACTGACACATTCGTGTGTATAGGGCAAATTCCATATTGACTTAATGTATCCTTTACCCAACCTTTCATACTGGCCTGCCTGTATATATTTTTGGCAGAATTGAAACTGGAAAGTAGTTATCGGAATATTTATTATTCCATGTATTATCCATTCAATGACAGGTCGTTCTGACATTGTCAATGGTAATCTCTCAAGTCTTTCAATGCTCAGAATTGTATAGTCAGCACCCTTCTGTGCCAAACTGATTTGTTTATCAGTAAGGTTAAAGATATTAATTAATGACGTTGTGTTGATTAAACGCCAAGGCACATAGCCAGAACGCAGATTTTGTAACGTCCAGCCAAGCTGTACAATAGAACGCAATTGGGACTGACCGTGTTGTAACATCAGTAAGTCTTGTGATATCATATCGATTGCTGAAGACACAATGCTGTCCAGAGAATATATTCTGGAGGACAGAGTCATTAACCCATTGTCCACAACAGAAAGTGATTTTTCCAAATTAATACGGTCAATTTCCCGTATTTTTTCTGCTGTCTCAATTTGAGTTACTTTCCAAACTTCGTTATAAGCTGCATATATAGAGGCCGCTATGAAACGTTTTTGACGCTGTTTGCGTGGTCCCAATATGAAATCACGCAAGTCAGCACCTTCTGTAAGTAAAGTTAGGTGTTGCTTAATTTCAGCCAGTGTGGACGTTTGTAGCCATTGAAGGTAGAGCTTGCCCACGCTGTAGGTGGTTACTATCCCTGGATGTTGTCTTTGGGAATATCTAGGGTCTGGCCTGGTCAATTTGAACCCCTGTATTTTGTTCAGGAATCTGTCTTGACAGTTATTTGTGTCTGTGGGCCAGATCAACCATTGTTTCCATTCAGGATGTGTTCTGTTTTGGTTTAATATATGGTTTACGTCTATCTCATTATCTATAGAGCTATTACTGCTGACTGTTGGTTTTGGAATAGACGGTTTGTTCAAATCTTTGATTTTGGCTAAGCCAAGACAGGTAGTTTGTTGAATAGTGTCATTCAAAAATATAATTTGTTCTGGGATCATGCAGGCTCTGAACAATGATTCTATACCTTGTACTTGCCAATCTTTTGTACCCCAAAAAGTTTTTGTTTCAATGTTACTGTTCCAGAAATCAAAACCAAATGTATTCATTTGCTCAAAAAATAAATCTGAATATATCAATTTTGTGTTGGTAAGCATGGTCTTCATACCTGTCTTATTTGACAATTTGAAATAAAATGTTTCTGCATTACTTGTGTTAAACCCTGAAAAGTATGAATATTTATCATAAAATGTTTTCGAGCTATCTTTTGGAGGAGTAGCACAATGTTCCCATTGGTTATAATTTAAAACATTTCTAGGTAGTGCAGATTTATGGAGATAATGGTTACCATAGTGGTTATAGCAGAACATTTGATCATAATTAGACGAACCCTGCAAATAATCATGTTCTGTAAATTTAGCAGACATCACAAGATCAGACATCATATCATTAATACTTTCAAAGTCCCAATCATCAGCAAATGTGCTTGGTTTTACAAAGTCACTCAATGAGAACTTGAATTGGTGTGGATACTTCAGGATTTCAACTGGACCATAGATTTCATAATCAGTTTTGTCCCATGCTACACCGCCTGGTATAGGATTGGCTGTGAAGTTCACTGAAGAAAGTTCTCTTTTTTCGATGTGTGAAGATGTGTGTGGTTTAAGGACCAAGTTGATTTTCTGGCTTGCTGTGTCCATTTTAGCATATTTTCCTTCAATGAAATGTCCCAAGCATAGTACCATGATGAGCCAAAGAATGAGGATAAATGCACCTAAGGCCACCCAAAATTCAATCCATGGAGAAATCAGCTAGGTTTCTTTCAGCTGTTGAAGAAGTTCCTTAGCTTTATCTTTAAAAGTTTTTGTTGATGGCTGTTTTTTTTGCTTCACTCAGGTCTTCAGATGAATCATCGAAGTTGATGAAGTAGCCGGATGCTGTTCTGTCAATTGTTCCAATTGCTTTTGGATTTTGCTTTGTTTCATTAGCAAAGTCTGCAGTTACATCATCATAGGTTGTTGTTTCTTGATGAAAAGCTTTGATTTGGGTTTTAAGAGGTTCGAGTTCCATTGCTTTGTTGCATAGTCCTTGTTGATTCACTGTAGATTTTCCAAATGTGATCAGTCTTCCAGTTTGAGCCTCTGTATTCGTAGCAAACATTGGTGTTCTGCTACTTCTTGGGAGTCCACTTGGCCTACTATTTGTTATCGGCCACATGATTGTGGTTTAACCAGGTCGATGGATATGACTCGGTTCTCCTTTTTACCAGCAAGGGGCGGTAGTACTACTGATCTTGTCCCGTTGATAGACAAGACAGGAACTGCTTTTCTGTAAGAAGGCCCAAATTCCTTCTTTACCGCGATCTTTTCTCTGACTAGATCCCCGACTTTTGGAATCCAGACAGGCCTTGCTGGGACAGGTGGTTTCTCTTCAGTGGTTGTTGGCTGTTGTTTCAACTTTGTGTTGCTCAGGTCTTTTCTTGTTTCATTTAAGTCCTGCAAAATAGCCAAACGATCTTTGATATCAAAGCTTTTGTCTTTAACCACTGAAGTCTGACTATCAAGATCTTGGATCATCATTCTAGTCCCGAACAATAGTTCGTACGGACTGAACCCTTTCAGAGAATTCCTTGGCAGGTTATTTAGACTACGTTGGACACTTATTAAATGATTGACCCACCCAGCTCCCGAACCTAATACCTTTTCCGTTATAGATTGCTTTATGTCTTTGGTTTTTTCTTTACACCATCCCGTATCCCTCAGGAAGGAAGTGAGAAGAGTCCCGCTATGCTATGCTCATTTGGCCATGCTTCCCTATAAGCTTGGGGGCTAAAGGGAATACATTATTCAAAACGTAGCATGCTCCTAGCGTATATGCCATTATAGACTTGCAAATCTTTTTATAACAGTCCAGACGTCAGCCGAGCGCTGGGGTCTACATTATAAGTGAAAATTAGTCTTTTTATGTTAATATGACGCTTTTTCATGATGGGTACTTTCTTATTGTTGTTGTTTATCTGGAGAGAAATGCCATGGCAATAGTCCTCCTCGCTCGCCACTGCGATCTCTGTTACAGTCTGGGCAGTTTTTTACAAAAATGTGATGATGCAGGCTCATGCCTGGCCACCAGTACACTGTTTGTAATTCTTCCAGAGAATCTTTTTGCTTAAGGTGTCTGAGACCCTCACCCATATGTGCGTCTGCTATTAACAAGCCTCTCCTGTCCGTGTTTGGAATTACTCTATCCCCCACTCCAGGGATTCGAGCAAAAGGGACTGAGTTTGCATCGATTATGTATGTATAATTGAGTGGATAATTGATCGGTAGCGCTGAGCAGTCGCCTTTTGATGACGTTTTCACCGCCAGCACAGTTTCACCGTCAATGTGTTTTACTGCACGCTTTTTTGTAGCTACGGAAGCCGATTTACTTGCTACCGCTGTGGCTGTCTCAGCCAATGAATTCCCTGCAACGTGAACGCCATCACGCTGATGACTCAGTGAATGTATCACGTGAGTTTTTGGTAGTTCTTTCTGTAAAAGAACTACTTGTTCCCAGAGCACTTTTTGCTTTATTGTTGCACCTGTGTCATCTTTGTAACCATTTTTAATCCATTTCTGTAAGTCGTTATTGTATGATTTGACGCAGTAATACGAATCGCACACTATAAGTGTTGGGAATTCGCGATCAGCATTATCTAGCGCCATTTTCAATGCTATTATTTCAGTTTGTTGTTCTGAATTATTTTCCACTGAGTGTGTTTTTGTAAGTAGAGGTCTTAATTTACCTCCGCGCCACACTTCTTTTACAATTTCGCACGTGGCGTTGTAAGCCAGCTCTCCCCAAACTGAGGGTTGAGCATGTCCGTCTGTATATATTACACAGGCGTATTGTCGTAAAGGCAGAATGTCGATTGGCAGAGGGTATTCTCTCTCATATTTTAGAAATTTTAATTCTTTCATTTCCGGGTCAAAATAGTATTTTACTTTGTCTGTAGCAACAGAATTTACCCATTGTACCCATTCTGGATTTAGTGCAGTTGTCGGTAAATTACATGGTGTTGTTAATGCCTCAAAAGCTGATTCTGCTGTTCTGACTGTAACCTGTCTACCGTCTGCTTGGCATTTTTCCTTTGCTACAGCTGTTTGAACCGCATGAACAATGCTTTCCTTAATGCTGAACCTTTTTTCAGCTTCTGTGTACAAATGTGATTTGTATGCTATTGGTACCTTCTCTCCCTCATTAGAGGTCAGGTATGTGAATCCGCATCTTCCTGGGATGACTCGAATCACAAGGTTGCGTGTATTGTCACGTGTTTGTAATTTTGTTTTAACTAACATATCTGTTTGTAAAGATCTCAAAATTTCTGTGTGTTTTTGAGTCCAATTGATTCTTTTAAAATCTGGTTTTATAAGATCATAGAGAGGTTTAATTCTCTCTGCATAATTTATAATGTAAGTTATTCCGAAATTTAGGAAGCCTAGAATTTATTGTAAGTTTTTCAGTGTTCTAGGTGCTTGGATTACAGCACATTTCTCTAAGAAATTGTCAGCCAGGCTTTTGCCTTCACTTGATAGTTCATATCCTAAAAACAGGACTGTTAGATGGGCAATCCTTGACTTTTTAAAGTTGAATTTGTAACCCTCTGCTGCGAACCCAAGTATTATGGTGTTCACTCTTTTCAAGTGAGTATCCAAGTCATCATCTGTTAGATAGATTTCGTCGACATAAGATAATGCCTCGTCATCATATGTTTGTAGTAATTCTGTTACTCTCGCTGAGAATAATCCTGGGCTGTTCTCGAACCCCTGGGGCAAACGACAGAAATTTGTTTGCGTGCCATTTATTGAGAACGCCGTCAAATATCTGCTCTCTGGTGCTATATTTTGACAAAAGAATCCATTAGAAATGTCTAATGTGGTTTTGTATTTTTTGCGCACTATGTTATTCATTAGAGCAGCACTATGCGAGTTTTGTACTGCAAATGTTTTGCAACATGAGTTAAGGTGTCTGTAGTCCAAAACAAGATGGTATGAATTGTCTGGCTTGGAGACAGGAAACAAAGGGTTGTTCATTTGTGAGGTGCAAGTTTCAATCACCCCCTGGTATTCAAGTTGATCTAGGATCTCTTTTACCTGTTTTTTAGCTTCTTGCTTAATCGGGTACTGCCTCTGTGCAGTAGGTTGTGATTTTAGCTGGATTTTGTGAGGAGGAGAGTCCTCATCCCATCCCACATGATTTTTATATAAGGCAGGGGCTTGAGCTACTGCCCACTTTCTTGCAAGTGTATATTTTTTATGAATTGGAATATGGTTTGAGAAGGCAGGCATAATTATTTATTGGCCATGTGGGCACTCCCTGACAAACTCTGGAGGCCAGTCTCGTTCAGCTAGAAGGATGTCATAGCCCTTGGAGAGATTATCCCAAAATAGACCCCTTATTTTTCTAGTCTTATCCCCCTCTATACGCAATGTTATTTCATATATTTTATGAGGTTTGCTAACTCTGGTATCTGCAGTTTCCACCTGAATGTATTCATTTGTGTCCACTGTCTCCAGGTGATTCATAAGGACTTTGCGAGCTATGCTCACTTCTGCTGCGCTGTCTAGCATTGTCTGAGCCCATTCTCCGTTTTTCAGCTGTGTCCTCAGTATTCTCGGCATTGTTAATTACTTTAATACTGGCTACCTTCTTTTTTGGAAATTGTAATTTTTTATTCAGATGAGCAGGTTCTTTGTCTTTGGACTTGACGTGCTCTTCCCTGTGTTCTGATCGTCCTCTTCTTTCCGATTTCTGCGAGGAAGTCTGAAAAGATTGAGAGGGACATGTATCAATATCTTGATATCTATCAGGTTTTTTTATATTATCCCTATTTCTAAGGTTGTATTTTTTTCACAGAGGGCTCCCTTTGGGGAGACTTGCGTCCTTGGTCAGGAGATCTTTCTCTCCGCCGAGGAGACCTTCCTCTGGACTGGAATCTTTTTTCTTTAGGATTGGATTGTTTATTTCCATCCCAGCTCTTTTTTTGAGTGTTTAAATTATTTTTAATAAATACCTTTTCAGGACTTTCAACTAGTTGGGGTTTCACTGGTATTCCACCCAAACTATCTCTTCCTAGTTCTTCATAGGATTTTTCTATGATTCTGGCAATTTCAGATGGTTGGTCTGCTATATTTGTCTCTTTTAACCTCTGGCGAATCACCACATTTGCTGCTTCTCCCTTTATGTTGGCTAATAATATTGCAGAGACCTGCTTGAAGTCTTTCAGTAATTTCATACCGAGAGTTAAAGCGGGTTCTGGACCGTATTCATCTTGAATCTGTTTTAGCACATCTGGTATTACTGACATGGATGGTACACCATGTGTTTTTGTGTAAATGGAAGCAAAGACTGTTCCCCAAGTGTCACAGTCCTCCACATGTGGTGTGATTCCCATTGGGAGACAGATATTCAGAATCCTATGTTTCTCAACAGGGGTGGCATCTGGAAACACCGCCTCTATTTGAGTGATTTTTTGTGCTAGCCAGAAAGGAATTTGTTCCCGTTTTGTGGGTACTTTACCTAGACAGGACTGTATGTTCTGTGGTGTAATTTTATTTGTGTTCCCCTGATGAGTGATCAGCTGTGGAATTTTAATTGCTGGTTGGATTGTTGAAGTCCGCATTACATATTGGACTAATTGTCTATGTATTTTTATTAATTGTTTTAGCTGTGCTAAAAGCTCTGGTGCAGGCATTTCTTCAATGTCTGGATGTGGTGTGTATCCGGCTAGGACCGGCCACGTTGCTCCTGGTCTACCTAGTGGACCGAGCCTGGTGATGTGATTATTATGTTTTAGGGCGCCATGAAACAAGAGCAGGTGCTCTTGGAATTTGAGTGGTATTTCCACCTCCTCGAAAGGAATGTACTCATTAGGAGGTTCCTCTATTTTGTAATAGTGGAACTCCTTTGTTACAGCGTTTGCTGCTGGAAAGTTTATCCATGAATAGAATACCTCTGTCTGCCGATATTCGTGTGCCTCAATTACGAATATGACTGTACCACCTCTTGGTGTCAGTCCATTTTCTATAGGTTTTAGAGTTATAGATTTTCTTATGTTGACCGGGATGAGTATTATATCTGTGTCATTTTGCAGCAGAGTATTGTCTGCTACTAGGAGTTCAGCTGCTATTCTAACTGTCTCCCTTTCTTCTTCACTTTCTGTCATTTTACTGACAGGAAGGTTATTCTGTTTGTTTGCAGATCAGGTTTCTATGGAAACAAAGATTAGATGCACAATATTTTGGAACAGTGTATCCTTCAACGTTGAATAAACCAAGAACCATACATAGGAGTCTCCTCCTGCGAGGTTTGGCGGATATGACCTTTCACCCACTCCAGACGTCTTTGGAGTATTATGGGAAAAAAGGGGTCTGTGTGAAAAAGCACGACTGAGTTACTCTAATGTCTTGCGTTAGTTTTATCGCCTATCCAAACGTTGGGCGCCATGTAGTGTAGTTCCTATTATCCCAATAGGCTCTGCGCATTGGAATAATATCTTCAATAGTATAGACCTAGGGTAGAGGTTAACTAGGTCTTCTACCGACGATATTAGACTTAAAGTTTTGTGTTTGCCAGCTAGCTCAGAGTTCACTAGAAACTTTCTCGAATAGGCAAGGAGGATTTTAACCTCCCTGGATAGACAAGAAGGGATTTAGTTTCTGACAACCATAGAACATGACAACTTTGCTCTCCCCTAATCAAGAGTGTATCTCTAGAGTCGTGTGAAAACAAAAGACAACTTATTTTACTCAGTCAGTTCAGTGCATTCTTAGTTTCACCAGTTTGTAGAGAAAAGGAAGAGACGGGCGTGTTCAATAAAAGATGTTATTTATTGATCAGTCTCCTTTCTCATACAAGAGAAATGAATCGCTATTATTGTAATACTTATAGTTAAGTAAAGTGCATACAGTAAAGACAGAATTATAAAATAATACTGTAAAAGCATTGATATGGTTTCTGAGCCATATGATACTTTAAAATGGATAAAATAGATACATACATATATACATTTGACTAATCATACTCAACTGGTGCTTCTAACCACGCCTACCCCAGTGTACCTGACCTAAGCCTAATACGTGGGCGGGAGTAGATAAGTAGCAGTTTAAGTTAAGTTTGTTTTGCCAAGGGACTGACTCGAGAATTCTCTGCAAAGGGTTATTCAGTTCTGTACCTGAGATCTAGAATGGTGGAGGGCTGGTATCTCTTATCCCAGGTCTTGATATTCCAGCTGCCTGCGAGGGCTGCTTGGAAGCGCCGGAGCTGGATTTCTCAGCAGGAGAAAGGCAGCGTCTCGTTCTCAGCGCGTCAGGAAGGTGGGGCAGCGCCTGTGGGCTTCGCTCTCTGCTGGGCTCCTCGGCACGTCTCGCTGCTCCAATCTCGTCACCACCGCATGTGTTTGCTTAAGGCAATGTCGGTAATATTTATACCTGAAAGGTGCCGAGATTGACGTAAGGATGGACATATATACGTCAATAAGGATGTCATATGAACGGGCTCGTTCGCAAATTCTTTTGCTGAAGTTCTCGGTGAAATCAAAACAATGGCTATGGGAATTTCCCAGGTCACTGTAGGTTTTATTTGTTTTGAGAACTCCGTATGCCTTATCAGGGGCTGGAGGAATATCGCTTGTCTAATTAGATGGCATGCGTTATGACCTAATCAGATAACGCGCTTCTGTGCCGTGGTGTGGCTTAATCAGATAACGGTTTTAGCACCGTTGGATGGCTGCTAGTTAATTATTAACCAAACCAGGGTCAGGAATAGGGGAATCGATACAGTACCTATAGGAATACATCACAAGGGTACAGACTGGTGAAATCATAGTAGTGTATTTTCTCACCCTCACCAGCGGCCTTGTACAGCTGTATGGCATTTGTACGGCCCCCAAATAAGGTATCGCGGGGCTCCAGAGGTTTGGGTAAATCACGAGTCTGAAGAAAAGAGCAGAGACCTGTGTCGGTTTTTAACATGTCTAACCACACATGCTCCCATAGAACTCTCATAGTAAACCCCTGCTTTTCAACATACAGTGCCTTTGTCAGAGTACGTCTGTATAAGTGTTCAAAGGTGGCCCCCAACATTTTGTTATACTCTTGGGTCTTGTAACACTTAAGGCAGCCGTGGTAAAAACCGTTGAATTCAAAGGCCCTTGGCACACCCTTAATTACAGAGTACCTGTCCAGGTAATAGGGGCCAAGGCGGTATTCACCACCCTGTAAGGCATGTTGAATCTGGATGTCTTCCTTCTCAGAGACGTGCATGAGCCACTGGATAGAGGGGGTTGAATAACGTTTCTGTTTACCGTTATAGAGGTCTGGCGGTACTAGAGCAATAGTTTCTGGCATCAAAAACTTGTGTTTGTAGATGGACACACACACAGAGGCCAGAGTGACGTTTGAAATGGGTCTATGTAGTCGACCACTTTCCGCATTTCAGGAGTTTTGGATGTCTTTCTTAGTCAGTGTCTTAGGTTTCAAGACTGTGACTTCTTTAGTCATAGACACCACAACATCTCTGAAGAGGTTACAAGCTTGCCGTAGGATCATTACATCCGCCTGACAATAAGCTTTCAACTCTGTTTGAAAGTGAAACTCCTTTTCACGGTTTTCAGAGTACCATTGTAGAAAGCTCACTTTCTCATCAGGCATCATGTATTCAATCCCGTAGCTTTCAGGAGGAGGCATGGCCCCCACATAATTCTGGTTAGCCCAGGTGTTAAAGAAGTGTGGAAAATAACCTTTACACCCTGGGAACCCAAAGGCCTTTGGCAGCTTGCTTAATTTCATGGGTAGGAAATTCAGGGGGTCTATGAATCGTATTTTTAAAGGGCATACCGTCATCAGCATCAGTTTAGACCCCTGGGTTAGGAGTTCCACCTGTATCTTTTCACGAATCATGTTTCGCAGAATAAAGAAAGAGTCGTAGGCTTTTGAGTTGTGGGCGAGCATGGTATACCCTTGGAATTTGGATTGAATGAAAGTGCTTAGGAAATCGTCAACACACGTTCGCCCCTCAAACTCCCAGCTGGCGTCGGAAGTTAGATGGTGTGCGTAAATATAGTTAGGCTGGTGTACCCCCGTCTCTTGTGTGCACTCTATATCAAACACTATATAGTCTTCGGTCTTGGTCTGCGGTGGACCTTTATATATTAGAAGGGGGTTCCCCAGGTTTTTTTTCCGTCCAAGATATAATATGTAAAGGGGTTCCTCACATTCCCAAACACTCAAAAGAGTTTCATATATACATCATCACTCAAGATATTTATTCACTCAGATTCACTCACATACACGTACATCCATGCCTGCAACAATAGATGGAAAAATGGTTGCATGGATTAAAGGTGAAAAGGGCGGGCAAAACCAGTAAGAAAAGGTTTTATAAGGACTCAGGAGTTACCGTCCAATATATAGCGCCGACGCGCGTTTCGGTGTTGGCCCTATTGGGCAGCACCTTCTTCAGGGCGGGACTGTACAGTCAGGGAGGGGAACACATAAGCTGTGAATAAAAAAACAATTTTCAATACATCATTGATAATACATTTGATACAATACATATAATTGATCACATTTTGCTTTTTTTCTCATTATCCTTTAGTTTAACATAGTGGTTCAGTCAGGGCTCTGTTATCAAAAGGTCACTCCTCAATGGTCAAACTTCCCTAAAATAGGGGAGTGAAAGGTCGTTTTTTAGACCTAGGTTAAGGTGGACACATCCACATTCATTCAAATCCAAGGTCAATCATTCATATGGTTCATTCATTCTAACTCTTAGGGGTGGCATTGGTAGATTATACTAGGGATGAGTGTTTAAGTGGGCAGAAGAGCAATCATGTCCATATAATCTAGGGTGTTTTAACAGTCATGGTGTGTAAAAGATATATAGGCCCAATTCTGGATACCACATGGCAAAGGTGCAATCTTACCCATAAGGTAAGGTTACTTGAAACCCCTTGATCTACCCTGTAAGTAGTGCCTAGGTTATGTACCTTTATCCCTTCTCACCCTATGTCTTTTAGAACACCTTAGACCTTATGGGTAAGATTGTAAAGTACTGCCAGGAACCGCTGTGATAAAGAACTTTCACCGTCATGGCGAAACAGTTCTCAAAAAGACCTATATCGCCAAAGCCGACCATACG
Source organism: Lissotriton helveticus (assembly GCF_964261635.1). Classification (NCBI taxonomy): domain Eukaryota; kingdom Metazoa; phylum Chordata; class Amphibia; order Caudata; family Salamandridae; genus Lissotriton; species Lissotriton helveticus. The sequence continues at coordinate 1,627,301,018 of NC_136063.1, read as the reverse complement.
GTCAGGAAGTATTTCAAGAACCTCATGGGCTTCAGCAGCTCTAGACATGATGACCGCGTCAGGGGTCTTGCGAGCCATCAGCAGACCCACGATGCTGGCCGCCAGACATGTTTTGGCAGCGGGGTTGTTAAAGTTGAGCAGCCACTGCTGTTTCTTACCAATTATTTGACTGTATAGTATGCTCTTTAAAGGTCTGGAAACACCCCCCTCACGCCCCCGTACAATGAGGGCTATGACTCTAAAAGTGCCATAGGCGACTAGTTCAGCCTTACTCTGTAAAAGCCTTGAGAGGTTTTCTAAAAATTGCACAGCGTCAAAAACATCTCAGGTCTTCCGCCTGGTGAACAACGGAGTGTCAAAACCCTGCCCCTGGAAGCGGAGTTGGAAAAAGTCATTAGGCCCCACATCGTGTAACAACCTTTCTATGAGCTCCTGCACAGCCTGATGTATAGCTAGAACACCATGAGTGGTTGATGTTATTTGGTGTAGGTTAACAAATCTAAACTCCTCATAGTGTTCTACGGCCCTAAACCTCTCTACATTACGAGTGTAACTTCTACCACTCTCTAAAAACAAGGGCTCTGGGCCCTCATCAGTAGGAGTGTGAGTTGCGGAGGTGTTCTCTGCTGTGTCATTTTGGGGGGTCATGGTGGGACATGTCTCAGGGGTCCTTGTAAACCTGCGGGTAGCGCATATTCTCACCTTCTTCAGCTTATGTATTAAAAGCTGGCGTTGCTTTGTACTATTAAACCACTTTTTTTTTTATGGACCCATGCTTTTCTAGATACCAAGCCCCAGCCTATCTGAACAGGTAGGGTGGTGTCGCTGTACGTCTTGTTCATGGAGGCTGTAACTACAGATACGCCCATAGGACCTTCTGAATGTTTTTGTGTTTGCAGTTTTAAAGCCAGCCCCCCTACCCCCTTCAAATGGCCGACCCTCTGTATGTTAGACCCTGCACCTATGTATTGTCGGTGGTGAAGTGCTGGTTTATATGGTTCAGGCGTTGGTCTTGAAGCTATAGTACCTTGTTTGAAGGGGTCTAGGGAAACAGATGTGTCATGTTTGAAGAGGTCTAGGGAAATAGTGTTGTCTTGTTTGAAGGGGTCTAGGGAAATAGTGTTGTCTTGTTTGATGGGCTATGGGGCAGCAGATGGCCTCTGCTTGAGCAGTTGTAAGAAGCGTACAGACTTTGTAACTAACCTCTGGACCTTACGCGTATATTTTGGGGGCCTCCTATGAGCACCAGTGGCTGTGGGGGTCTTTAGGGGTTGGTGCTGCCATAGTCATGCCTGTATACAGTGTATGTCGGCCACAGCCACCTGACATGCCTGTATTATCACTTTTTTACACAACCCAACCCTTTCCACGACCTTCTGTTGGGCCTCCCTCTTGAAACTGATATTGGAAAACCCCAGCTCAATTTTTATGTTTGCGCCGTTCGCCTGACGTTTTAATTTTCGAACAGCCATCTGTATTTCTTTTACAAGAGCCCCCAATACATCTAGGGTGTTTACAGACCCATCTTGTTCCTGCTTAGGGGGGCCCACCTAGCGCTGCCTTATAAATGGATGCAACTCCTCAGGACCCTCTATACTGCTAACTGCCTTAGCCCCATTCTGTAACACCTGCTCAGGACCATCTATACTGCTAACAGCCTTAGCCCCATTCTGTAACGACTGCTCAGGACCATCTACACTGCTAACAGCCTTAGCCCCATTCTGTAACGCCTGCTCAGGACCATCTACACAGCCAACAGTCTTGGCCCCATTCTGTAACGCCTCATCAGTAACCTCTATACTGCTAACAGCCTTCGCCCCATTCTTTAACACCTGTTCCTGGCGTGTTTTACAAATAGCGAGTCCCCATTGCTGCTGGTATGGTGAGTCCAGGAGCGTGAAAGTGCCAAAGGGGCGTGCAATAAACGGCAAATCATAGTAGTCCACGGCGGAATTGTCATCCACACTTATTGCTGAGGGCGGTGTAGGGCTTATGACGGCCGCTGGGCTGGACACGGGACTGTACCCGGGGCTGTCCGCTAGGCTGGACACGGGACTGTACACGGGGTTGGCAGCGGGGCTGGTAGGCTCGTATGCCCCCGGAGGGGTTCTAGGAGACAAAGGGTATGAGGATTGTGAGGAGCTGTCGTTGTAATCATGGGGACTACCTGAAATGTCTGTGTCAGGGTGTGGTGACAGGTTACCGGGGTTCTGTAAACCCCCTGTGCTCAAAGACCCCTGGTACACCGCTTCTGGTGTTCTACCTAGGCTGTCCACCATCCCCCACAGCACCGTGAAAGCGTCGCTATTCATGATAGAAGGCCTTTCTAGGGGTTGCGTATTATCACCTGTTGAGACCCTAGGCTGGGCCTGAACACTTACAATCGGCTTTGGGGTCTGCTCAGGGGCGTGCACCTCTACATGAACAGTTATTTTATTTGGCACTGTCTGGGGTTTCAGGACGCAGGGTGGCTCCAGCTTTGCATTAGGGTTTCTGAGGGCCTCTGCTATCTGTAGCTTAGGGACCCCCGATTTCAGCTTCAGATATTTTCTTGAGAGGCGCGTTGTTTTAGGGGGTTGTGGAGGTGCCATCTCTTCTACACCCCCAGGTACAACTACCGCCTCCTTGGGGCTCATGGGTGTATAGGTCTCATTCAAGGGCTTAGCATCCCTTTTTACAGATAAGTCTAAGGGGCTAGCTTAGGGCTCAGGGGTCCTTGGTTTCTTCTTCTTCTCAGGGCTTAAGGGCCTTGCTTGGACCTCTAGGAGCACCGGCACTGTCTTCTTTAGGTTTAAGGGTTCGGTTTGGGGCTCTGTGAATACCTTACAGGCCTTCAAACGTTTTAAAGGGTTGGGAAGGTTCTCTGAGTCTCTATGTTTCTTCTTAAAGGTTACCACGGTTGAGACACCCATCCCTTTTGATACCCTGAGAGGGCTCAGACCGGATGTACCGGTTTTACACAGACCCTGCCCTGTGTTATCTGTGTTTGTAAACACTCCGCCAGTGCTGACCCCACCCTGGTGCAGAATGGATTGCTGTAGAGGATTGTTCATCATGTTGGCTGGTGTGTAGGATGTTGAGAGTTTCTCATGGCGTACACGCCTACTCGCGCCTTTTGCGCCGTTTCTGTTGTTCTGGACGGTCGCTGATATGTCCCTTAAGGGCAGCGCAGGCCTGTCTTCAGCAGCATGTTTCTGAGCTGCTTCTAAAATATAAACAAAAATATATATATATATATTAGAGAAAGCATAAAACAACACATACAAGCACCACCATCCTACGTTCTACACAGCCACCTTTTTTATATAGGTATTGGTACAAGCCGCTGTACCCTTCGGCTTGAGAGTCTGTAACACCTCTAGTACTTCTCACACCCTTTTGTAAAAAAACACACCTGAAGGAGGTCTTTTTACAGCTCCTTTCTTTGACAGGGGTCCCTCTTTACACTTTAAAGCTTTCCTCTTCAGCAGTCTTTCTTGTGGACGTTGCGCAGCCTCTTGTACCTCGACGACGTCCTGGCATAACGCAGGGGCACCTGTAAAGAAAAAATTATACCCAACATTAGTCATCTTTCTGAGGAGTCCCCCTATACACCCTCAGGGTCAGGACTCTGGCCTACCCCACCAACTCCCCAGCGTCTTAGACAGTTTAAATGGCAGCGGCCTTTTTATTTACATGTAGGAACTGAAGTGTTTTGCACACTGTTCAGAGCTCCTTGAGTCTCGAGGTACACCATAAGATCTTCAAAAACTTGTTGTAGGTCGGGATCATAAGCTGTAAAAGCATACATACATGAGAACCAATTAGAAAAAAGAGAACTTCTGAGAGATTGGTGTACAAAACTACGTATAACTACACAACTCTAAATATATATATATATATATATATATATATATATTCACTGAAAAAACCATAGGTTATAGACCATATATAGTTAGGAATTAGCATTTAAAAAACCTTATTTTACTCACACAAAACCATTGAAATTCCATATATAGTTAGTTGCACTAACTATATATCGCGCACCCGCAATCCACTGCTGATCATGTCACATATTACATCATTCATGACATGGTCAGTGACATCACTGATGACATCCCAAATGACATCACTGATGACATCACTGATGACAACATCCAGTGACTGTATGTTTCTGTAAAGTTAAAATATGTCTTACATATTGAAGAATGAGTGGATGTATAAGTGTCTGGATGAAGGATTTAGTAGGTGCGTGACTGACTGTATGAGTGAGTGATTAAATGTGTCTCACTGAATGCATGGGTTAGTGACTAAACTGTCTTAATTTGTGCATCATTATGTCTGTTGTGATGTAAACTGCTGCATGTGTTGATCATTAGCTATACGAGAGGCTATATGTGTTATTAATTGGTTGCCCAAGTATTTCTATGGGAGATTGAGTTTGTGTGGGGGTGGCTGGAAGGTGTGTGACTCTATGCATAGATGTGTGAGCAGTTTATTCACTAGGTGTATGAGTTCAAGACTGCATGTGGAAACAGCTACATGGGCAGTTGACTGTGTGCATGAGTGTATTGATGAGTGAATGGATATCTCAATGCTACATGTCATAGTAAGTACATATGTTAAACACAGTACATGTGAGAGTTGGCATATATAAATAACTGTGCATGAGAGCCACTGCATGAGTGAGTGGTTGTATCGATCATTGTGAACTTGTATCAGGGATTGTATAAGAGAGTAAATATGTGTTAGTATATGTTTCAATAAGTAAGGTGTGTTTAACTGTATAGTTGAAGAAATGGAGGTGAGATTGTTTCTTTGCATGACTGACTGGGTGTGTGAGTAACTCCATGGATGAGTGGCAGTGTGTGAGTGTCTGTATACACTGAGTGTATCTAAGGTTATATTAGAGTCTGAAGAGGTTTATCGTATTAGCACAAGAATGATGTCAAATGAGAAGTCATCAGTGATGTCATCAGTGATGTCATTTGAGATGTCATCAGTGATGTCATCAGTGATGTCACTGACCATGTCATGAATGATGTAATATGTGACATGATCAGCAGTGGATTGCGGGTGCGCGATATATAGTTAGTGCAACTAACTATATATGGAATTTCAATGGTTTTGTGTGAGTAAAATAGGGTTTTTTAAATGCTAATTCCTAACTATATATGGTCTATAACCTATGGTTTTTTCAGTGAATTTCAATGGTTTTTTAATAGCAAATATCATAAGCTGTCGAATGTCAAGTACGTGGTAAGTAAAAACATTTTCGTGTTTATGCACACTGATCTGCTTTGAATGCTGCCCCCCACCCCTCATTTCTATTAGGAGTACTCTCTCTTTGCAGATAGTGAAGGGTAGTTAACGCAGGCCTTTGCCCCCGTTGTAATCCGTCGTGCCTGCTTCTCTCTCCATTTGATTGATTGTTCTCTTTGGTTCATTCTCTATTTACAAACAAGCACAGAGTCGCAATACTCTGTTTAGTCTTTGCAGATAGCGAAAAATCGTGTAAAAAAACAAAAGGAATCGAGCAAAATCAGTAGGCCACTAATGGGATCTCTTTTTGACCTCCCTAAAATAGAAACATTAGGAACAACCTGTTGATAATACCAATGTGTATGTACATAAGCGGCGTTCATTTGTGTTCACAGTACCCCTTGTTGATTGTTTGATTCGAGCATTGAATTGTTCGAAGTTGATTCTCTTAAGAATCTTCTCTGCCTGCAAACGAGGAAGAATAGGAATATTCTCTCTCCCTTTGCAGATAGTGAAGGGTAGGTAACGCAAACCTTTAACACGTCGTGCCTATTTCGTTCCTCATTGATTGATTGTTTCCCCAAACATTGACTGTTTGGGAATTGGTTCTTTTTGGAGGTATTCCCTGTTTGCAAATATACGTAGGAAAATCTTTGCAAATAGTGAAAGGGCACGTAATGCGGACCTTTCTCCCCCGTTGTAATCTGTCATGCCTATCTACTCCCCACTGATTAATGCACCTGTTTTACCCGGACCATTTACTAGAGATACGTCATCTGGCCCGACCAGAGAGCACCCCTAGTGAAAAGGACATATGCAATAATAACGAAGTGATCACTGTATCCTGTTAACAGAAACTTTAGCATGAAACAACCTGGAAAGAAAAGAATAGGAAAACGAAAATCAGTAGGCCACTGATGAACATGAACTTTTATTAAACAACGAACAAAGAAACGATAACATAACGTAATGATAAAACCTATTAATGTCCTAGAAACAAGAAAACGTTAAAATATGCCAGTGGTGAGAGACCAGAAAAACAGTAAGAGAAACCAAATCACCCCTCGCTGTCCCACCGCCTGCCACGCCAAAAAAATCGATAGACTAGGGAAAATGCAAGTCAGTAGAACATCCGCCCCCACTCTGGAAACTTCCAAGGTGGGGCAGGGTTGCGGCTTCGCCCAGCCGGGAGCAGCCCATATAAGGCGGGTCCTGCTGCCACGCCTCGACCAGGAGATCCTAACGTAGGGTGTAGCCGGAGGAGAGGCCGAGGCCAGCGGGACCCGGCCAGGGGATTGCCTTTACAACGCTGAAGAGTTGCAGGGGGGGGGGAAATATCTCCTCGACCCTCCCCTCTCTCTCCCAGTCCGGCCGCGGTGGCCCTTGACAGTTTCAGGTAGTCCCGCCACATGCTCTTCCGGTCCGGCCACCAACGGTCGGGGGGCCGAGGCCGACGGGATCCGGCTGCAGCCGATAAACCAAGGAACCCGTTCATGGGGCCAGAGCCAGGGGCGTCCGGCCGACATCCACCGGAAGCCCGGCCCGAAGACGGACGGGACACTTCTTCTGTCTTGAATAATGGCTGCGACAACACTGGGGGGGGATGTCTTGCACATGCCTCCGACCCCCCCCCCGTCCTCATCGCCTGGTCCGGCCATAACAAATCTCAAGCGAGACGCCGTGGGGTGCACTGGGAGGGAGAGACGATGCGAACAGGCCTCTCCCGCCTCCCCAGGTGGAGGCTTCCCAGCTGCACCCTCAGCGCTCCAGGCGCCCGGAAAAGGGTTCTTCCACTGTGGCCATGCTGCAACGTCTCGCCCGGCAGGGTGGAGCCCGTCCGCTCATTTGACCCCGCGATCGCCAGTAGCTACCGAACTCTCAAAATGGCGGTCGACCTGGCAAGAGCGGGCCCAGCATAAAGAAATGGCCCGGTCACTGGTTGACTCCACCACCGTAGTCCTCCACGACCTTGAAGATTCTAGAGGAGCCGCGGGAGTCTCCGACCCCCGATGGGGAATGACTGCCATGATCGCCCGTGGAGTGACGAAACTGTATCCGCGGGACGTCGGCGCTCCCATGCTGGCGCCAGCCTCACTTTGAATTACTAGAATCCTGCAGACCTCAGTTCCGGTGAAAGCACAGTGTGACCCGGTAGGAAAAATTGTTGCACCCCCTCCCCTTTTTGACTGATAGTTCAAACCACCGATCCTTTCCTTTGCCCTTTTAACGGAACTTTGGACTGCCTCCCCCTCTTTTACATTTTCTAGAGAAAACAAAACATTAACCACTACATTAGCATAGCAGTTGACACCAGAACTGTTTTCAAATTGAAAACCAACAACATCTTCAACAGAATCCTTTTTGTTTCTGCTGTGACCCTGCTACAGCACAGGCATTGTCCCCAGCAGTAATTCTGCAATGCCGGTAAGAATAGCTGTGGTGCCTACTGGACTCACTCACCCCCGCGGCGCCCCACGCCGTTATTTGCTGGGCGGCAACTTGCTAGACATCACTTTCGTGCCATCTAGATTTCAGCGCGTTCTGCTGCCTTGGAACTATTCGCACAACAGACTGCTACTGACGACCCACCCCCAGGCAACATCTTCTGAATTTTCATAATTTGAAAGAACTAGTAACATGTCCTCATCAGGAATTCAAAAGAAATTGCCACGGTCTCTTCGTTGTTTAAATGTTTTTACTGTTTTTGTTTTGTTGTATATATTTATATGTTATTAAAGTTTTATATTCCTACTACTTTGTTGGAGTGCTATATATTTTTAATGTGACACATAATTGTAAAAACTTTGATGTACAAAGAGTCATTCCTGGAATCTTCCGCTTCAACCTCGGTCCCCTCCCCAATCACAATACAGGATGGTTTTCAGATAGTAGGAACACGTGTGGTGTGACGGATCTCATCGGGTGTGGGCCTTGATCTATTATAACTCCTTTAAAGAGGGGTGATTCTTTACAGCTGGAGCCATAAACTACATCTGCAGGGCTAGGTGATAGCCTGGACAATCGGACACAGAGGAAGAGGAGTGTCAGAGGGTGCGGTAGTGAATAGGGCGAAAGGGAGGTGTCGGGCGGGCACAGAGTGTGATTTTCAGGGAAGAGCAGCGCAGATGGGGGGAGGTTTATTGCCGATGCATAAGACAGAGAGCGGGGGTGACCAGTGCCTGGGGAAGATGCTTGCGAGGGTGGGGAGCCATGCTACGAATCGACAGCGTGCAGAGAGTGGGTCTGGTCAAGGCATCTAAAATGGCTGCCGTGCACGACAAAAGTGTGGCATTTCAAAAAAGGCAAGATGGCGCAGACAATGTTTTTCAACACTTCCTCATTTCCTTCGAATCGAACGTTAACAGACGTTGGTGCATATTACCAAAGTTAAGCGATATTTATCGCTAACGATGCTTACCAACGATTTTTTTACCGCTAAGCATCGTCAGAAATTATCGAAGATAAACCTTGCTATTATCAAGGTTTATCGCAAATGCGATAATAAACGGCCGCAATGCATGAATATCGCTAAAAAGTCCGCGATATTCATGCATTACCGAGCTAATGCTCTTAGCCATGTTATCCACCTCCCATTGGATAACATGGCTAAGAACTGCTCAGGGCAGGTGTTAGCTTTTGGAGATAATCGCGCTTAGCGCGAATATCTCCAAAAGTTGGTAATAGGAGATAGATATCTTGCATGTTGTAATGCAAATTATTGTGGTATATGGAACTCATACCATAATCTCTCAGGAAAGCAGAAACTGATCCTTTTGGAACCGCCTAAAAAGGCCTAGGGGGTGAGGGGTACTCTACTTTGCCCCCTTTTCACGTTCCGAACTATTTTATTTTACTCTCTTCTGTAATTACACAAAATAGCAGCGAGAAGATGCATCGGAGACACACAGTGAGAGAAAGGAGGCCGGAGATGAAGAAGAGATGTCAAATACACATTGGAGATAATATAGTGGCAGAAGGGAAGTAAATATGAGTAAACTTACCATGTAACATAAAAATGTTGCACTCTATACTATAAGTCTCATTTTATACTACAATCACTTCGCTACAACCTCATAAATTAAAAATAAAAATGAATAATGTCTCAAACAATTTTTGATTTCTAAATATAAATTTATTCTTCAGAATTTTCTAAATTTGAAAGAACTAGTAACATGTCCTCATCAGCAATTTCCTCATGAAAAGTCTGCAATGATGATTCTTCTAACTCTATGGTCTCCAAACATTCGATAAATTCGCCATCAACAGATTGATCAAAAAAATCATTCAAGTCATCTCCTCCTTGTGACAATATTTCATTATTGGTGCTGTCAATTTCAATCAATGTAGTGGAATCATTCAAGTCATCTCCTCGTGACAATATTTCATTATTGGTGCTCTCAATTTTAATCAATGTAGTGGAATCATTCAAGTCATCTCCTCCTTGTGACAATATTTCATTATTGGTGCTGTCCATTTCAATCAATCTAATGGAATCATACAAGTCATCTCCTCCTTGTGACAATATTTCATTATTGGTGCTCTCAATTTCAATCAATGTAGTGGAATCATTCAAGTCATCTCCTTGTGACAATATTTCATTATTGGTGCTGTCCATTTCAATCAATCTAATGGAATCATACAAGTCATCTCCTCCTTGTGACAATATTTCATTATTGGTGCTCTCAATTTCAATCAATGTAGTGGACAATTCAAAAGAAATTGCCACGGTCTCTTCATTGTGAGCCATTTTATTTTGAAATTGCTTGCTGTAAATTGCAGAAAAAAATAATCACTTTCATTTATCGTTTTTAGTAATACATAATATAAAACTAACTTTATCAAGTATTTAGTATAACAGAAGGACTGCAAATAAATAACAGAAAACATTTTTCAAATTATCTTCAAGTGTACAACATAGTTCCCCTTACAAATTAACAACTCACCTTTTTAAAAGTAGGAGAAGTGTTAGTACTGTGTAAATCAAACACCAGAAATTCACCACCAAAAATTCCTCACAAATGTACCTCAGACAGTAGTATCACAAAATGGCTGTGGTTTCCTCTCATTTGACATATATACATAACCAATTAACTTTCATCACACACAAATACAAAACCAAAGTAACATTTTAATTGGTTCTAAATTTCAACACTTTCAAATGTGTTTTCCCCATGCAATTTTCCATAGGAAATTTACATACGTCTACAGCCTGAATGGCTGAACGGAATTACACCAAACTTGGCAAAATGGTACATCAAACCTAAGAGGTCAGGAAGGATCTACTATGCCCCCTTATGGTCATTTCCCCCTTCGCTTTGGCCTCCTCTTGTCTCTCAATCCTACCGAGAGACAAGATGGCGGCCGCTACGGACTGTTTGGAATGTTGACAGACGCCGGAGAACCAATCAGCTTCGCAAAGCTCCGTAACGCGAAAAGTACGCGAAGCGGAGCGCTGTTACAGATATATATCTTTTTTTGAACGTTAATTTCTCAAAATCCACTGCAGCACATATATTGAGACCTAGCAAAGGCACATCGGGCTACCAGTCCCTAATATTTTGCCACGTTTCGTGCAAATCCATTCAGCCGTTCGATTATTATTATTATTTTTTTTTTTTGCCCCGCGGGGCCCTTTTAAAACCTCCACATCAAACCTAGGGGGTCAGCGAGGATCTACTATGCCCCCTTATGGTCATTTGCCCCTTCGCTTTGGCCTCCTCTTGTCTCTCGATCCTACCGACAGACAAGATGGCGGCCGCTACGGACTGTTTGGAATGTTTACAGACGCCGGAGAACCAATCAGCTTCGCTTCACAAAGCTCCGTTGCGCGAAAAGTACGCGTACTGGAGCGCTGCCCGGTCCGCTGTTACAGATATATATCTTTTTTTAAACGTTAATTTCTCAAAATCCACTGTAGCACATATATTGAGACCTACAAAAGGCACATCGGGCTACCAGTCCCTACAATTTTGCCAAGTTTCGTGCAAATCCATTCAGCCGTTCGGGCTAAAAGTGAGGCCAACCGCCCTATGGAAAACTCAATGTTAAAAACACGTTTTGGGACCCCCCTTTTTTCTCGACCCCCCCTGGACGAACCCCCCCCAATTTTCAGGGGCTGCTCAGAAACAAAATGTGCCATTTTCCTGAAAATTTCAGCCAATTCCGTCCACAAACGCCAAAGTTATTAGACATAGAATTTTCAAAAATCCCATAGAGAAAAAATCCTAACTATATATACCTACTGGCGACCGCCAGTAGGTAATATATATATATATATATATATATACGCCCACTGAGGGAGGTGCTGTTAATTTATAAATGTGGGCGCCATGAAACTGCTCCAAATACCTCTGTTGAACTATGCCTCTGATGAAAGGATTGTGATTTCCTGAAACACGTCAGGCTGACTTTCAATTGCTGAAGATAGCAAAGGTTTTTTGTCTGCTGGCAAAAGGTGAAATAAATAATGTGAAATGCCTACGAACTTCTGGTGGCTTCTCTTCGCTTTAGGCTTACCTGTGACTGTGTGATATATATATATATATATATGTATATATATATATATACACCTGGCTGCGGGGCTGACAATTGTCCGGCGTTGCTAGTTATTACAGCGGTGTCCAGCGCCGGGGGTATACTGGTAGCGGCTGCTTTTACAGGGTCTTGCATCTGTATTAAACGTTAAATGAAAGCAGTGGTTTTAAAATGCCTTTCTTAAACAAAAGTATTACAACTTCAAACAATTCAGGTATACATTTTAAAAAACCTGTTAAGAGGGGTGCAAAAACAGATATTTTTTTTAAAAAACGTTGCAGGTGCTGCGCTAAAACTTGTGTTAAAAAAAACAAAACCTGCGACATATCCTTTACTTATGGGTAAATCACTTTAGGTACACATGACCCTTCTGACCTACAACCACTGCCTCTAGGTACCAGGTACTCTTTTGTAACACGTCACTTATCTCTTGTAACACCCTGTTTGCTACCTCTTACATTTTGCGTGCTTTAGATACTTGTTCAAGTGCCACCAGTGCCTACATAGCGCTTGTTCTTGTGCTTGAGTGCCTACCAATTATTGCAGCGTTATTCAGCTACTTGTACTTTGTTTTTCTTTTGTACCCTACACATGCCACTTTTTCCTACTGTAACTTAACGTTTGCTTTTGTAACCGGCACCCTATCTCACTTTTTCTCTTGTAACATAATGTTTGATACACCATGTATTTTGCAGGCTCACAATTGTCACTTTTCCCTCCTGTAATGCACCGTTTGCTACCCATGTATTGCTCACGATTGCCACTTATACCGCCGGTAACTGGGTTTGTTTTCTGTAATTTGTTCATTTGTAATTTTCGCCTCATGTATCATTACTGAGCCACTTATGAAGCGCTCTGACACCATAGGGTCCAGTTCGCGCTAACTCTCAATAAATAAATTTTAAAAAACACACACCGGGGCTGCAGGAGCAAGGTCCGCCCCTTCATGCATTTTTTTTCTGTTTGTATCTTTTATGTACCGCATGTAATGCTTAGTCTCTATGTTTTGCAACAGGTTCTTATGTAAAGCGCTCTGACACAGCCGGGTAAAGTCCAGCGCTAACTCACAATAATAAAAAAAACACACACCGGGGCTGCTGTGCAAGGTCCGCCCCGCCAGTGATGAGCTGATGACGTCCGTGGAGGGGCGGCCCTTGCACACCAGTTCCGGAGAAGCCTCACAGCCACCATGCCACCGCTGCCCCAGGGATCCACGTGGGCTCCCTGGAAATGCCCCTGGACACAGCTGCTGGGGACCTACACAACGGAGCCCTCACCCCCGAGCCGCACCTTGTCAAAGCGGGCTCGGAGCGTTTAAAAAAAAAAAAGAAAGAATCGACAATTGGACGGCTGAGCCCTTAAGACCACAGCACCCTAACCCCAAGCAGCGCCATGGCGAAGCGGGCTCTGTTTTTTGTTTTTTTTAGAAAAAGAGGCACAACTATGCACACGGGCTCCGGTGCCCCACCGGACACCAGGAACCCGACCCCAGAGCCCCCGAGCAGCGCCACGGTGAAGCGGGCTCGGGACGATTTTTAAAAAAAACGTGGAAAAACAACGAACCCGGGCCCCGGAACCCCAAAGGACACACCTGCGCCCCCACTCCAAAGCCCGAGCAGCGCCCTGGGCAAGCGGGCTCGGGGTCATTTTATTAAAAAAAAAAGACACAACGAGGCACACGGGCCCCCGGAGCCCCTGAAGGCCCCCAGAGCAGCGCTGCGGGCCAGCGGGCTCAGGGTGATTTTTAAAATAAAGAGGCACAACGAGCCCCCTCTGACCCTGGACCCCTCCAACTCTCCCCTACAGGATCTCCTGCACGGATACAGACCCATACTTCTGACCCTCAAAAACAACGGCTTGGTGAGTACAAAAAAAAAAGGCATTATGCATTATTTATTTTGACATGTACCCCTTGTTTATTACATGTTTGAGCTCAGCCACACTTAAAGCATTAGTGAAGTACATAATCAATATTTCTATGTGTTGCAAAGTACGCTGCTTCCTGCACCTGGACCCTATTAAGGCCCCTGCATTTTGTACCTTAAACATACACCCCTCAAACTCTATGCCAGCCCTACACCACCAACCCCATTAACATTAAATACCTACACACATAGCTTTAAACTCAATCCTTTAACAAAACCTTTATTCACTTTAAACACATTTACATTACAATTCAAGTCTTTTAAAAAAAACTTCATTGTCACCATTATTCACATTAAACACAACACATCGCCTTAAAGCTTAACAGTTTACAAACCATTCTACATAGTACTATTTAACATTTTCAAAACTACAGATTTGTCTACTTTAAATACCACATAAACATACATCATTGCGCCATCCATTATTTACCTTCCTTAAACTGTCGCAGGCGGCTTCAATCTGGGATAAGTTGCTCAGGTCCATTCTTGCCTTAAGTTCCAAGGGTTGGCTCTGTGCCTCCAAGACAATCCACGCCAGTCGCTCCACCCAAAGGTCTTGAAGGGTGTATTGGTGCAGAAATCCACAAGGTGCAGCAAAGCAATCCAGGCCAGTCACTCCCCAAAGGTTTTTTGACTTGTTTGTTAGTGCAGAAATCCACAAGGTGCAGCAAAGCAATCCAGGCCAGTCACTCCCCAAAAGGTTTTTTGACTTGGTTGCTGGTGCAAAAATCCACAAGGTGCAGCAAAGCAATCCACGCCAGTCGCTCTTCAAGGGTTTTTTGAATGGGTGTTTGGCAGTGTTTCTTAAGGGGCCTTTTTATACCTGTCCAAGCATGCTAATTAGAAGCCCCCCACACCCTTTATGACTTGAGGGGGGTTTAGAACAATGTCATGGGGGCCTTTGGGTGGGAACCTTTTTTCTATCCTTGTACAGTATAACCAGTACATCAGTTTATTACTTTGACAGCTGCTAGTCAAACTCAACGCCTATCCCGGGAAGAGTGGGGTTAGACAATGGGGGGCTTGGGTGGCCATCGCAAAACTCTTCACACCTACGTGACACCTTCTCCTAGGAAGTTGGGATCCCGGGAACAGGATACAACGCCAAGGTCAGAGTTTTTCCTGCCAGGCATGTCAAATTTGGGACCAGGGGCTTTGTGATGTGTTTATTACATCCTAACAGCTGGCACCTTGTTTCAGGGTCTCATGAGAAGCTTTGGCTCTACATGCCACCTGTCTTTTTTTTCGCATCTCAAAGCTCAGGGGTTGCAGGGGTTTATTATTTTATAAGGGGTTTGTATTAACCTATTTTTTTTTTAGAGAATTACCATAGGCAGGTTTGTGAGGACCCTTTACAACTTTGACATCTACATGCCACAGTCTTCTTCCCAGGCCCTGGGCTGGGGGACTCAGGACTGCTCCGCAGCTGTTCAGCCAACAGCTATCTGCAACCCCCCAGTTTTAAACATGCCCAGGCATTTCCCTACTACATGCACACACTTTTTCTATGCACTTTTTTTAAACACATACACAATTACCCCATGTTTTGCAATCAAACCTGTCAGTTTTGGGACTAGCCCTACATGTCACCCATTTAAAACCAGAGTGTTTGCGGCCAGCAAGTTGCTGCCAGGCCCTGTCCAATTTAAGGCCAGAGTTTGCTGCCAGACCTGCCAAATTTAAGACTAGACCTGTCAAATTTCCAGCCAGCCGTTTCCTGCCAGACCTGTCACTTTTGCGGCCAGAGTTTGATGTGAATGGTATCCTTACCTACTACTCGTATCCAGTGCTTAATTTGAGCCTGTGGTTTCAGGTGCTTGGCACTGGTACTTAATTGTCAACACCAGCACTTAAGGTAGTCTGCCACATGGTGGCGCTATCAGTCACAATTAAGAGATGAGCACAACAGCTGTTTATTAATTCAATACACATTAAAAATGATTAATACCTAACACCCAGGCCGTTTTGATAGTTTTGGGGGCCTGTAATTGTCACACTTTTGAGTGATTATTAGTAGTGTCGATCCTGACGAGGGCCCTGACACTTTTATTTTTTTGTTTTTTAACAAATTAAGCACTCAAGCATCAAATGCTGAGGAAAAAATTATTAAAGCAAGGTAGATCGCCTTCTTTTGCAAATGTATGCTTTGAGACCTGAAGAAAGAGGTTAAGACAATGATGTTCCGAAAACCAAATTGAATCTCTGACAAAATGATTTGAGTCTAGCTACCTTTTACCAGTGTATCAAAAAGCAAAATAGGCCTATAAGATGCTGGCTTATTGCCATGATCTGGAGGGTTTGGCACTACTTGGTGCCCTCAAGATATTCGTAATAATTGGTACCCACAGATCCAAGTTATTGCTACAAAGGTTTTCCTTTGGTGGTTGCCAGCCTGGTCTCGAATGTTCAAAAACAGAGCCCACTGCTATTTAGTTAACAAAAGGTGTGCAATATAATTCAGGATGCCCAAACCTTTAAACCTTAAATGTGCTCACATTTGTGTGTGCTTGTACATGTCTGTGCGTCTGATGGTGTGTGCACGCTGGATTTGTTATTCTCTGGCGGCCACTGTCCTGGATATTGACTCTAACTTTATAACCAAAGAGATTCTATCAAAAAAAGTGGAAAAAAAAGTGATAATGTTTATATTAATTTTAATTTTTCTGAATGGTGCTAGGCTCTCTCTTACAGGTGGAAAGATGAGAGCACAATGTGCTTTTTAAAATACCCCTCACACACTAAAAAAATCCGTTAGTTTCATGCTTCATCATAGGGGTCTTCCCGCCCCTATAACGGGACGGGGCGTGCTACGACCAAACGAACTACGCGGGAGCACTTATATTGTGACAGTGGCTATGTGTGGGTGCACGGGTATCAGTGAAAGTGTAGGGACCTGAAAAAGTAAATAAAAAAGGTTTAAAAATTCCCTGGCTTAGTAGAAAAAAATATTTTATTCACTTCTCTAGCTGGGAACATTAAGAAGGGGTTGTGAGGTAGAGCAATAGCTAGCTACCTAGTCGACATGTTTCGTAAGCAGTCCCCTACTGCTTACTCATCAGGACCAAATAGTGATCCCTACTTGTGAATACTCAGTTCTACAGAGATATGCCTACTGTCCTACAAACAGTACAGCAAAAATAAGCTGACTGTTTGTGCTTCGGGGCATGAGTTGGCCCATGTGAAGCAAAACATGGATACAATGAGTGCCAAAAAATGGACCTAATGTGGTCTTCTTATCAGTAATTCTCAATGCCCCATGAGCTTGCAGGCGAGGGGTGTTCAGCGCGGTTAATGTCCGGCGAAAAAAGGAATAATTATTCCTACCCCCGTGCTGAATCATTATTCCTACCCCCGTGCTGCTCTGAGGAGCAGCACGGGGGTAGGAATAATGATTCATTTTTTCGCCGGACATTAACCGCGCTGAACACCCCTCGCCTGCAAGCTCATGGGGCATTGAGAATTACTGATAAGAAGACCACATTAGGTCCATTTTTTGGCACTCATTGTATCCATTTTTTGCTTCACATGGGCCAACTCATGCCCCGAAGCACAAACAGTCAGCTTATTTTTGCTGTACTGTTTGTAGGACAGTAGGCATATCTCTGTAGAACTGAGTATTCACAAGTAGGGATCACTATTTGGTCCTGATGAGTAAGCAGTAGGGGACTGCTTACGAAACATGTCGACTAGGTAGCTAGCTATTGCTCTACCTCACAACCCCTTCTTAATGTTCCCAGCTAGAGAAGTGAATAAAATATTTTTTTCTACTAAGCCAGGGAATTTTTAAACCTTTTTTATTCACTTTTTCAGGTCCCTACACTTTCACTGATACCCGTGCACCCACACATAGCCACTGTCACAATATAAGTGCTCCCGCGTAGTTCGTTTGGTCGTAGCACGCCCCGTCCCGTTATAGGGGCGGGAAGACCCCTATGATGAAGCATGACACTAACGGATTTTTTAGTGTGTGAGGGGTATTTTAAAAAGCACATTGTGCTCTCATCTTTCCACCTCTAAGAGAGAGCCTAGCACCATTCAGAAAAATTAAAATTAATATAAACATTATCACTTTTTTTTTCACTTTTTTGATAGAATCTCTTTGGTTATAAAGGTCCGTTAGGAGGGTGACTCTATCAGTACCTCTACGCTCCTCTTTTGTTTTGGTATTGACTCTAACTGCCAGATACCTGACCTTAAGATGGCCACCAGTGTACAGTACAGTCCCCTGCCTGACCCCAAGATGGCTTCCATAGTGGTTCCCTCCAGGTTGTTTTACTTCCCTGGGACAACAATTGGACATTGACTAGACCATGAACCTATCCCCTAACCTGCTTACACATCAGGACTTGGAACCTGCAGAACTTACCCCAGACTGTAGAGACCAAGCGATTTGGCTGATGCCTGGTGGAGCTACCATACAGCTAAAGAGGAGATGGGTTGTGGAGTACCACCGCCCCCCGCCATCACCTACCCAGCCGGACCTTGGGCAGATTTTCCCCTCGTCTCTACGTCTTATCCTCCTCCTACCCCTTTACCCTATCCTCTTACCCTTCCTTACGCCATTCACCTTGTACCCTATGTTCTTTAAATGCTTTTCTTGATACTTATGTAACTTTTAACTGATGTAAATTGTAACATTATTGGTCCTCATGTAAAGCGCTCTGTTTCCTTTGGGTCTAGCCAGCGCTATATAATAACTCATTAATTAAATATGTTCCCATTTAGTACTATTTCTCTCTTTGTCTACTTTCCTAGCTCCTATCCCCTCTCCCCTGAATCTCTCACCTTTCCTGCTAGTCTGCCCAGCCCCTTGTCCTTTGTGCCCTTTGACTAAGCACTCCTTCTCCCCTTATTGGGGAAAGATCCAATATTTATACTCTGGAGTCTCAGCAAACCAGCTGAGAGAGTCCACTGTGCCAAGGGAGCCACTCACAGCTGAGGTATTTAATTTAATTTAATTTAATTGCGGGTTTATATAGCGCTAGGATCGACTCCCGGAGGAGTATCTCCGCGCTTCGACCGCTGGGGAACCCGTCCTGGCTCACCCTGAGAGATGGTCCCTAATGGGTATCTCTAAGGTGCAACCAAGCATCCCCGGCGGTCTGGGGGGGCCGTTGTGAAGATGAGGCAAGCTAATGCCCAGAGTTGCCGAGTGTGGTCCCTGACTAGAGTAGGCACCGAGGCGAGAATTATCGAGCCCGCTGACCCTGGTCCACGACCCTGCCGCGTCGGGAATCGAACCCTGGTCCCGGGCCGTCCTCTGCTTACGGGTCTGCCGCCTCTAACCAGTGAGCCACACTTCTTCAATGTATGGCACCCCTTGCCAAAGAACTCCCTCTCCCCTTTGTGGGACCGGTTTCTGGGCAACACCCTTCATCAGCCAGGCTAGCTTGAATCCAGTGGCAAAGTGAGCATACACAATCTCTGCAAAATTGAGTCAAGTGAGGATCGGTAAGACCCTCCCGGGTGAGTAGCCATCACAACGCGGGCATTTCCACGCGCTGCCATTACGACGCTGCTTTTACAACGCAAGTCGTTTCAACGACTTGCGCTGGAGGGCGCTGTTGGAAAAGGAATAGTTTAATTTTCTATTCCAACACCTTCCCTACTGTAACATGGGCTGAAGTTGGAATAGAAAATTAAACTATTCCACTATCCAGCGCTTACAGCGCAAGTCGTTGTAACAACTTGCGTTGTAAAAACAGCGTTGTAATGGCACGCGGGGTAAAAGCCTGTGTTGTAATTTCATACAACCCCCTCCAGTGAAGCGAGTCAAGTTCTGGAATGGGATCTAGGCCAACCTTCAAAGAATTCAAAGACCCTGCCTTTTTCACATGGTAATTCCCTTGTGAGTCACAACTAGAGCTTTGCTTCTGATTCCTCTCCCTTTTAGCAGTGGAGTGGAGAGGAAGGAGTTAATTTAGACCGAGTCTATCAACAGTGGGCTCTTTAATTGCCAATGTTTTTTTTTTGTTTAGCTCCAGTTGAATTGAATCCTGTTCTTGACAGGCAAACAAAGAGGGGGTATTGTATTAAAGACATTTAAGTTAACTGTTCCCAGGATCTCCACAACAGATGTAATTTCTCCATTTAGAACTCCAATGGCATTTGAAAATAATGTTAGAAGTAGGTGATGTGTTACATCCAGCAATGAGGGAAGCCTTTTTCTTAGTCATTTGTGCAACACATATATTTTACTTCTGAATATAGAAAATAAACTCTAGAAGCGCCAAGAAACTGTATAGTGTACGCTGCGCTCTATAAATGCCTTTCACATCACATCACATCACAAGAGATAGTCCAGTCTGCTATCTTATGGCTTTTTCTGTCCTCTTCTGTCCTTTGACAGGCCTGTGTTGGCCCAGTCTTTGTCCGAGCACAGCCTGCATGCATGATGTAGTGTCCTGGAGTGGGCACTAGGTGTTGACGAGTCCTGCGAGGCTCTTCTGACGTTTCCTCTTGAGCTGCAAACTCCCAACTCCCTCAAGGATCTACCAACCCAATCAGGACTTAGACACTGACTGGATTGACTTCTCCCTCAGGGAAAGGGGAAGTGACAGAGAGACTCACAACAAATTATACAAGATTAAATCTTCAGTTGAGTCTCCCTCAAGAAAGTGCTCCAGGTCGAGAATCTTCTCTTAAAGATGTTCTGCGATGCCTTCACGCTACGCTGTGGTGCAACATTAACAGCAATTACTCAGCTGACAACTTCTTAGCTTTTTTCAATATTAAACTAAACAATATGCTTACTGACCATTAATCCGTCTGACCCTTGTTCGCACTTTTACTGAAGTTTTAGCACTGACTCAGAGTCTTGACACCTTCAAATGAACATAACAAGTCAGAATCACTTAACTCTTTTACTAAGAAGACAGGCTAAAAGATTAGTTGGGTTAGTTTTAACTGAACTCAGAACCGTCATGCAGGATCATACCTGAGTCTTTTGTTATTTCTTCCATTAGAAGATTCTGCAGTAGGAAGACAGAAAATAGCAGCCTATCTAATTCCTTCTACAGTCTTAGATCATTATTCCTGGCCCAACTGGTAAAAAATGCGAACCTTTTACAAATACCTCAGTATATAAGTCAACATATCATAAATTGTTCACATTTGTTTACCTAATTTACACATTTGCCTTTACCAAGGCTTGTTATTTTCTGGCCCAACTTGTAAATATGCGAACCTTTTACTAATACCTCAGTATTTAAACCAGCATATCATAAATAGTACACATTTGTCCAATTTGCCTATTTGTTTGCCTTATTAACACATTTGTCTTTACCAAGGCTTGTTTAGCTCTGCAGTCCGCCTTTTGAGCACCTAAATCAATTCACTGTTCATTTCAGTTCATAGGCAGTAAATTACCTCTTTCAGAATTGTTTGATGACATTTGGTGCAAAGCGTTTTCACATTAAACATTTAATTTCTGCTCTCTGTACTGAGTCTTTTGCCTTTGCCAAGGCTTGTTCCTAACTCTGCTCTCACACGACGTCTAGAGCGGAGTCTTGGTCTTTAAATAAACATTTGCCACTTAACTGCTAAGTTAAATTGTTCGTGGCCTCTTTAAGCTAAAATAAATTCCTTACTGTCTTTTTTCCAAGCCTCTTGCCATGAACGTGCTGACCGGCTGATAGGAGACTCGAACAGCCGACCAGCAGAGAGAAGCGGTAAACAAACCTCCCGGCTGTCACAGGAAATATCGGAGCTCAGACGCAGCCGCGCCTAGCATTAATTCAACGTCGCTGGCAGGCGGGGGGTTTCAGGATCTTGACGATTGGCTTTTCAGGAGAGGGAACCAAAAGAATACTGCTGGAATTAGGGATATGAGGAGGTTTCTTGGCCAAAGGATTTTCCATGCGGGGACAGAAGCTCTCGCAAGCAACAACGAGAGACGAAGCGTTTGGCAGTTGGCTGAGGCTTATATTTATAGCCTCAGCCACGAGACCAGCGCGAGGCTCACACTTCAGCTCACCAAGCGCGAGGACAGATACTAGTCTGTCTCCCATGAGCGCACAATCTAGGAAGTGGCACAACACTAAGTTAAACAACAAACAAGCATTGCTAAATGCAACTGCTACAACTGAGTTAAATAATAAACAAGCATTGCTAAATGCAATTGCTACAGATTAAGCTTCTAAAAGGATTTTTTAATTTAAACTGAACATTAAATAATACACTACATGAAATCATAAAACTACATTTACCTATTAGATTCACGATATATATACACTAAGTCACTGAGTCAGAACCTATTTAAGACGACCAGTAACACCCCTAACAGTTCCTCCCCCCAAAGGTCGTCTTACAGGTCTAGGTTTATCAGGATGCAGAGCATGAAAAGATCTAACAAGTCTAGGAGCATGAACATTTTTCTCAGGTTCCCAAGATCGCTCAGAAAGATCATAACCCTTCCAGTCAACCAAATAAAACAAGGCACCCCGAATCCTTTTGGAATCTAGAATGGATTTAACCTCGTACTCAATATGATCACCGACAATTACTGGCGGTGGTGGGTTATCAGTACGAGTAGAAGGTTCAAAAGGTTTCAACAGAGAAACATGAAAAACAGGGTGAATAGCATATTCCTCAGGTAAAACTAATTTCACAGATACAGGGTTCAAAACTTTCTTAACTTCAAAAGGCCCAATATATCTAGGCTTCAACTTCCTGGGACCCTCCAACTGAATATTTCTAGTGGATAACCATACCAACTGACCTTCCTTATACAAAGGAGCAGCTTTACGATGAGAATCAGCAGTCCTTTTCATAGATAACTTACTTTTGACCCATTGTTTTCTAGCCTTATCTTGGATACCCAACAAAAGAGTCAACCTATCAGTAACCGCTGGCATAGACAATTGATCATCAGGTAAGAGTATAGGAATAGATCTTGGATGTTGACCAGTGAGAAAATAAAAAGGGGAACAACCCAAAGCTGAATGAGTGGTGTTATTATAGGAAAATTCAGCCCACGGTAACACTTCATCCCAAGGGTGAGAGGAGGTAGTTAACAAACATCTTAAACCCTGTTCAACATGCTGATTCAATCTCTCCGTCTGACCATCCGTCTGTGGGTGAAAAGAAGAAGACAGAGCCAGCTCAATTCCCAAAAGTTTGCTAAGTTGTGACCAGAATTTGGAAATGAACTGAGGGCCCCTATCCGAAATAATCTTTGAGGGCAGACCATGAAGTTTCACAATATTAGATAAAAATACAGCACTGAATTCAGTTGCCGAGGGAATCTTATGTAATGGAATAAAATGTCCCATTTTGGATAAAAGATCCACCACCACAAGGACTGTAGTAAAACCATTAGACTTAGGGAGATCAGTAATAAAATCTAAACTGATTGTATGCCAAGGGTGAGGAGGAATAGTCATAGGACGAAGTAAACCCATTGGAACCTCATGTAAAGCCTTTTGACGAGAACAAACTGGACAGGCTTTCACGAATTGTTGAATAATAGAAATCATTCTTTCCCACCAAAAATGACGTTGACACAAATCCAGGGTTTTGTTAATACCTGGATGCGCAGCAATCGCCAAATCATGATTCCATTGCATGACCTTATCCTGTAAATCTCTTGTGGGAATAAACAATTTATCATTGTGATAGAAAAACCCATCTCTAATGGAATTACCCTTTTTTAATAACCATTCATGAACATCAAAGTTCTTTAATTCCTTTTTTACGGAATCCAAGAAACTTTCCGAATGGATTTCAGCAGCAATTTTTTCTAAAGGCAAAATGCTGGGAGGATCCTTCATAGAATTTAAATCCTTTTCACAAACTAAACGTGAAAGTGTATCAGATAACAGCTGCTTCTTCCCTGGTCGATACATAATCAAAAAATCAAATTCGCTAAAAAATTGCAACCACCTCATTTGTCTAGGAGTAAAAGCCTTAACAGTGGAATAAAATTGCAAATTTTTATGGTCAGAATAAACAGTAATAGTGTGTTTAGCCCCCAAAAGATGATGCCTCCATTCTTGAAACACATCTTTAATGGCTAACAATTCTCGTTCTGCAATCGTATAATTCTGCTCAGCCAAAAGTAATTTCCTGGAGAAAAAGGCGATTGGATGAAGATGACCAGTATTTGAATCCTTTTGAAGCAACACACCACCAATAGCAGTCTGTGAAGCATCTGCTTCCACAAAGAAAGGCCTATCAGGATCAGGATGAACCAAAATGGGAGCCGAGGTAAAAGCCTTCTTTAACAATGAAAATGCCTGGTCAGCCTCCTCAGTCCAAGAGAAAACTTTCCCTTTTTTCAATAATTGGGTAATAGGAGTAACAATTTCTGAAAATTTAGAAATGAAACGCCTATAAAAATTAGCAAATCCTAAAATTCTCTGCGTGTCTTTTATTGAAGCAGGAATTGGCCAAGTTAAAATTGCCTCAACTTTCTTAGGATCCATATGAATTCCCTCTGGTGACAAACAATAGCCAAGAAATTCAACTTGAGGAGCATGGAAAACACATTTTTCCAATTTAGCATACAGAGAATGATCTTTCAATCTCTGTAATACCAACTGAACATGCCGTACATGCTCTTCCATATTTTTGGAATAAATTAAGATGTCATCTATATAAACAATA
This sequence comes from Lissotriton helveticus, assembly GCF_964261635.1. Lineage (NCBI taxonomy): Eukaryota > Metazoa > Chordata > Amphibia > Caudata > Salamandridae > Lissotriton > Lissotriton helveticus. The sequence goes on along the minus strand of NC_136063.1, from coordinate 1,627,276,713 downwards.
CAACAGACATCCAATAAATCATGCAGGACCTCATTGATAAAATATTGAAAAGCCGCTGGAGCGTTGCAAAGACCAAAAGGCATAACCGTATACTCAAAAAGACCAAATTTCGTACGAAAAGCGGTCTTCCACTCATCGCCTTCTTTGACTCTAATCAAATGATATGCTCCTCTAAGATCCAGTTTGGTGTAGACACTGGAACCTTTAATTTGATTAAGAAGCACAGGAATCAAAGGCAATGGGTACCTATTCTTAATGGTTGCTTTATTTACCGCTCTGTAATCAATACAAGCCCTCAAATCACCAGATTTCTTCGCAACGAAGAAAAGAGGAGATGAAACAGGAGAAGTAGAATGTCGAATAAAACCTAATTCTAAAAGCTCATCCAAATAGCTCCTTAAATAAACATTTTCAGGTTCAGTTAGGGCGTAAATTCTACTACATGGCAGAATAGCACCCGGAACTAAATCAATTCTGCAATCAAAAATTCTGTGCGGTGGTAATTTGGTTGCTTCAACAGGATCAAAAACCTTAGAAAAACTCCCATACTCTACTGGAAGTTTATTATCTTCAGCAGTTAATGCAGCACAAAAAAGGGGCATCACAGGATCCTTGGTCTCTTGATAACAATGTAACTTACAAAAGGAAGACTCTAAGGTAACCGTCCTTTTAATCCAATCAATATTGGGATTATGTAATTCCAACCAAGGAATGCCTAGGATGACACCAAAACTTGGTGCATCAATAAGATCAAAAACCACTTTCTCAGTATGCCCATTATCTGCTACCAAAGTTAATGGTTCGGTGTTAAATTGAATCATACCAGAAGACAAAACTGAACCATCAACTGCTCTTACAGACTCAGGTTCCTCCTTAGTAACAAATTTCAGATTCAATTTATGGGCAAACCCAATATCGAAAAAATTCCCAGTAGCCCCAGAATCCAAAAGTACAGGAATACTATGTCTTTGAAGAGTAGTTAAGATAAAGACCATCCGAATAGTAAAATGCTTGGGAATATGTGTAGTTACATTGGTGACAAATTTGGAGATCTTAGAAGAAAATTTGCTCGAGGGAACGATCTCTGCTTTCCTCGAGTACTTCAGTTTTCCGACGGCTTAATAGGAAGAGTTTCAACAACTAAAACCTTCTTTTTTGCGGGTTTTACAGAACAATCCTTGGCAAAATGCCCAGGTTTGCCACAGTATAAACATAAATTGCCCTTACGCCTCCGTTCTTTTTCTTCAGGAGTTAAAGGCCCTTTGAACCCACCCGGTAAAACAGGTTCGACAAAAACATTCTTAACTTCTGACTCTTTTTTCTCAACTTTAACTAGAGGACTTCTAAAATCACTCCTAGTTTTTTCATTTCTACGTTCACCCAATCTGTGATCAAGTCTAACCACTAGATCCTGAAATTCCTTAAACCCATCAGGTAAATTTACTATGTGTGCGAGGGAATCTTTTAAATCATCTTTTAGACCTCTATAAAATAAAGAAATTCTCTTCTCCTCTGGCCAATGAGTTTCAGACAGAAGTCTATTAAAGGTAGTTATATAAGATACAAGATCCTTGGTCCCTTGACGAAGACTCAATAACTCATTATCAGAGGACTGAATTAAGGTATGTTTAGCGAATAGACTGGACATGGCCAATTTAAAATTCTGCAAATTGTGAAGCAAAGGATCATTATTATCTACTAGAGGCATGGCCCAGTTAGCAGCCACCCCCCCCAAATAAGAAATTATAAATGCTACCTTCGCAGAATCAGAAGAAAAAATTTGAGGTTTACACATGAAGTGCAATTGACATTGACTAAAAAATGTTGCAAATCTGCTATTATCTCCAGTAAACCTTTCAGGGTTAGCCAAAGGGACAGGTGTAGGTGTAACAACAGTAACTTGAACTGGTTGTTTTTCAGACCGGTCTTCTGAGGTATGAGGTTGAACCACGTCAGCTCCAAATCTAGCTGGCGCTAACACCGGTTTCCTCTCCTTAGCAGAATCTCTCCAAGTCGAGAAACCAGCCCTAGTCTCATCTAGTTCCTGACGAAGCGATTGATTCTCTAAACGTAAATTTTCCATCTCCATTGTCATCTTCTGGACTAACTGTGACAACTGTGAAGCATCCATGAGGGTGAATTTGCAGACTCGAAAGGAAACGATTTTAAAAATTTGGGAAGAGTGGCTTCGTCTACTGTTGACGAGTCCTGCGAGGCTCTTCTGACGTTTCCTCTTGAGCTGCAAACTCCCAACTCCCTCAAGGATCTACCAACCCAATCAGGACTTAGACACTGACTGGATTGACTTCTCCCTCAGGGAAAGGGGAAGTGACAGAGAGACTCACAACAAATTATACAAGATTAAATCTTCAGTTGAGTCTCCCTCAAGAAAGTGCTCCAGGTCGAGAATCTTCTCTTAAAGATGTTCTGCGATGCCTTCACGCTACGCTGTGGTGCAACATTAACAGCAATTACTCAGCTGACAACTTCTTAGCTTTTTTCAATATTAAACTAAACAATATGCTTACTGACCATTAATCCGTCTGACCCTTGTTCGCACTTTTACTGAAGTTTTAGCACTGACTCAGAGTCTTGACACCTTCAAATGAACATAACAAGTCAGAATCACTTAACTCTTTTACTAAGAAGACAGGCTAAAAGATTAGTTGGGTTAGTTTTAACTGAACTCAGAACCGTCATGCAGGATCATACCTGAGTCTTTTGTTATTTCTTCCATTAGAAGATTCTGCAGTAGGAAGACAGAAAATAGCAGCCTATCTAATTCCTTCTACAGTCTTAGATCATTATTCCTGGCCCAACTGGTAAAAAATGCGAACCTTTTACAAATACCTCAGTATATAAGTCAACATATCATAAATTGTTCACATTTGTTTACCTAATTTACACATTTGCCTTTACCAAGGCTTGTTATTTTCTGGCCCAACTTGTAAATATGCGAACCTTTTACTAATACCTCAGTATTTAAACCAGCATATCATAAATAGTACACATTTGTCCAATTTGCCTATTTGTTTGCCTTATTAACACATTTGTCTTTACCAAGGCTTGTTTAGCTCTGCAGTCCGCCTTTTGAGCACCTAAATCAATTCACTGTTCATTTCAGTTCATAGGCAGTAAATTACCTCTTTCAGAATTGTTTGATGACATTTGGTGCAAAGCGTTTTCACATTAAACATTTAATTTCTGCTCTCTGTACTGAGTCTTTTGCCTTTGCCAAGGCTTGTTCCTAACTCTGCTCTCACACGACGTCTAGAGCGGAGTCTTGGTCTTTAAATAAACATTTGCCACTTAACTGCTAAGTTAAATTGTTCGTGGCCTCTTTAAGCTAAAATAAATTCCTTACTGTCTTTTTTCCAAGCCTCTTGCCATGAACGTGCTGACCGGCTGATAGGAGACTCGAACAGCCGACCAGCAGAGAGAAGCGGTAAACAAACCTCCCGGCTGTCACAGGAAATATCGGAGCTCAGACGCAGCCGCGCCTAGCATTAATTCAACGTCGCTGGCAGGCGGGGGGTTTCAGGATCTTGACGATTGGCTTTTCAGGAGAGGGAACCAAAAGAATACTGCTGGAATTAGGGATATGAGGAGGTTTCTTGGCCAAAGGATTTTCCATGCGGGGACAGAAGCTCTCGCAAGCAACAACGAGAGACGAAGCGTTTGGCAGTTGGCTGAGGCTTATATTTATAGCCTCAGCCACGAGACCAGCGCGAGGCTCACACTTCAGCTCACCAAGCGCGAGGACAGATACTAGTCTGTCTCCCATGAGCGCACAATCTAGGAAGTGGCACAACACTAAGTTAAACAACAAACAAGCATTGCTAAATGCAACTGCTACAACTGAGTTAAATAATAAACAAGCATTGCTAAATGCAATTGCTACAGATTAAGCTTCTAAAAGGATTTTTTAATTTAAACTGAACATTAAATAATACACTACATGAAATCATAAAACTACATTTACCTATTAGATTCACGATATATATACACTAAGTCACTGAGTCAGAACCTATTTAAGACGACCAGTAACACCCCTAACACTAGGACCCCTAGCTCGACAAGGGGCAAGGAGGTCACCGGACACCACATCCGGTCAGGGTGTGGGGAGGGGGCAGAATGAAGTAAGATGAGTGACGGCGACACAAAGAGCACACAAGCTGTATTCCGCAGGCCACTACCATTCAGCACATCAGAACCTCAAGCAGGTATCAGATGGGAGAAATGGATCGTGAAATTCGAACGCTACATGCGATCAATGGACGTCGTGGAGGGCAGGAAACTGGATCTGCTTGTAAATCTCGCTGGGGATGAAATAGAGGACTTGCTCCTAACATTCCCCAGTGACAAAACAACAGACAACAAAGGCGCAAAAGCATACCTCACAGAGAAATTTGACCCGCAGCGTAATATTGATTTTGAGAGGTACACGTTCAACATGGCGTGCCAACAAACACAGGAGAGCATGGATGATTTTGCGACAAGGCTACGAAAACTGGTCAGGTATTGCGAATTTGAGAAGTTTGACAATGAACAAGCAATACGTCTGCGCCTCATCGACGGATGCCAGTCGATGGAATTCCGAATACGCATCCTGAAGGAACCAACGACGCTTGAGAAGATCTTGCCGATGGCTCGCACAGAAGCACGAGCCACAGAGCATGCCAAGCAAAAACAAATGGGCAAAGAAAAAGGAATGGCACTGGCACATCATGTCACTGGAAATTTCAAAAAAAGAGAACACCGAGAGCCATTACCTCCCAGTAAGACCAACAACACATGCTACAGGTGTGGCCTTGAGTTCCCACATGTCGGTACGTGCCCAGCAATGGGCCAGAAATGCTGAAAATGCAACCGGGACAACCATTTTGCATGCACGTCCATGAGCAGACAGTTCAGAAGTGAGAGGGGACGAACAGCCAGACCAAGGATGACCAGCACAAGATACGCCCGACACATGGCACAGTGGAGAGGAGCTCGTCCGACGAGTCGGACGGAACTGAAGCGCTGGGGAGGGAAGAACGGCTCTATCTAATGTCTGATATGCCCAAAGAAGGAAGACGGCAAGAGCACATCCAGCTGGTGGAGAAGCAGCAAATAAAGAAGACCGCCACTGTGGACATCGAGGTCGGGAACCACTTAGCAAAGTTCGTGCTTAACAGAGGAGCCACATGCAACATCATGTGCATGTCTGAATACATGAAAATGAGAGTCAAACCAACCTTACTACCGTCAGCCGTGGATGTGTTCATGTGGGGATCAATATACCAGGGCAAGACACGCCAAGAAGAAATACACGTGCTGAAAGGTGACATCCCAGGACCTTGCCTGCTGACCAATGTAACAGCACAGGTCATGGGGCTACTTGCTATGACGTATCAAATGTCGGGAAAGAAGAACATACTGCAAGAATTTCCGGCAATACTAAAATGTCTGGGAAAATTGAAAGGCAAGCAGATCATGCTACATATCAATGAAGCAGTCCAGCCGGTGGCCCAGCACCACAGGAGGGTACCGATACATCTCCAACCACAAGTAGAAGAAGAAATATACAACCTACTAGCGCAAGACATAATTGAGCCCGCGGAAGGACCCACACCGTGGGTATCACCAATAGTGGCGGTTCCGAAGGAGAACACCTCCAAAATACAAATCTGTGTGGACATGAGAATACCAAACACAGCCATCTCAAGAGAACGCCATCCGGGACCACACTTGAAAGACATGATCAGCCGTCTAACAGGGGCGTGCAGGTTCTCGAAGCTAGATCTGTGTAAAGGGTATCATCAACTAGAACTAGACCCCCAATCAAGATACATAACAACATTCTCCACGCAACTAGGCCTGTTCACATACAAAAGACTAAGCTTTGGAATATCGTCGGCTGCTGAGATATTCCAAGAGACGATCAGGCAGGTAATACGGCCAGTACACAACAGTTTCAACTACAGCGACGACATTCTAGTTTTTGGGAAGTCCGATGAGGAACATAACAGTGCTCTACGTCAAGTATGCAAGCAGCTAGAACAAGCAGGGTTGACCTTGAATGGAGAAAAGTGCGAACTAGGAAGAAAATAACTATTATTCTTTCCGACTCATATTCTCCAAAAAGGGGATGAGGCCAGATCCCAGCAAAGTGGAAATGCTGAAGAACACAAACTCCCCAACAGATGTAGCAGAAATAAGGTCATTTTTAGGATTGGCCAGCTACTGCGCAACATGCATACAAGACTTTGCCACGGTGAGCACCCCGCTAAGAGAACTGACCAAACAGGGCCAAAAGTTCATCTGGTCTCAGCAATGCAAAGAGGCGTTCAAAGAGATCAGGAGTGCCGTGATGACTATGGAACATCTTGCCTACTTTGACCCTCTGCTCTGCACTGAGCTGACGGTTGATGCAAGCCCAGTAGGACTAGGGGCTGTATTAGCGCAACACCTGCCAGGGAGAGACTCGCCAAGGAAAATTGTTGCCTACGCCAGCAAAAGCCTGACGGACATTGAAAAGGCGTACTCACAGCCAGAGAAAGAAAGCTTAGCGGTCGTATGGGTGTGTGAGCATTACCACATGTTCATATATGGGAAGCAGTTCACTATCATCACGGATCACCAAGCACTCGTAACAATATATGGCAACCCGTCAGCAAAGATGCCGCCGCGGATTGAGTGCTGGGGCATCCGACTAATGGACAATGACTTCAAGATTTTCCACAAACCAGGGAAAGAGCACAATCCAGCGGACTACATGTCAAGACACCCATTACCACATGTGGAAGAGAAGCCGTCAGTAGCCGAGGAATACCTCAACTTCGTACTAAATGTCAAATGTCAAAAGCTTTTATATAGCGCAACAATTCACCGAGAAGGTCTCAGGGTGCTTGGCAGAGAAACGGCAATTGACCATTGCAGGGAGCAAAAAGTGGGTGAGAGGGAGATTACTTAGGAAAGAGCCAGGTTTTCAGGCTCCTGCGGAACGCTAGATGGTTAGAGAGAGACAGCAAATGGGAAGGCAATTTATTCCATAGCTGCGGTGCCAGGTAGGAGAAAGCCCTGCATCCATTTCTGGAGGTACGACCCTTAGCTTGAACAAGAAGGGACTTCGAGCTTGAACGTAAAGTTCTGGACGGTTTATACTACGCTAATTTCTTTGCCAGGTAGGTGGGGCCAGTACCATAGAGGAGTTTGTGGGTGAGACTTAGGATTTTAAACTGACATCTTTGCCGCACTAGGAGCCAGTGCAGTTTTTTTAGGCTGGGTATAGAGGCAGACCTCGGTGGTAGTCCCAGTACCAACCGGGCTGCCGCATTCTGTAATATTTGGAGTTTAGTAAGCACACATTCATTGATTGACACAAACATGGCATTTCCATAATCTAGACGGCTGATAATAAGCCCCTGAACCAGAGGTTTTCTTGCCTCTAGAGGAAGCCATTTAATGATTTTACGCAGTTGTTTAAGTATACCATAACATATGCCTGATACTTGGTTAATATGTGCTTTCATCGAAAGAGTGCTGTCTAGCATAATGCCCAAGTCACGTACCACTTCTTTTGGCTCTGGGCAGGGTCCAAGTTCGTGAGGCCACCACTCCTGGGACCAAATAGTTTTGGCTGAGCCAAATAGCAAGATTTCGGTTTTGCTATAATTGAGCTGGAGCTTATTATCACTCATCCATCTGCTAATGTGAACCATGCACTGCTTGAACCTTATACATGTGTCCAGACACTGAGAATTGCAGGTGATTAATACCTGCGTATCATCGGCATAGGATACTGTGGAGAAGCCATAAGATTTTATGATATTGGCCAGTGGGGTCACATATAGATTGAACAGTAGGGGGCTAAGAATCGACCCCTGAGGTACCCCCACAGTGAGAGGCCTATTTCCAGACACATGGGTGTCCATTTTGAGATAGGTATAGCGGCCGGTGAGATAGTCTTCGAACCAGGCTAAGGCATTGCCCCTGACACCAATCTCCCACAGTCGATGTTTCAGAATGCTGTGGGAGATGGTGTCAAAGGCCGCCGATAGATCCAACAGGATCAGAATGGCTGACACCTCTATCCAGGGAGAGCCGAATGTTGTCCACTATCTCAATGACTGCGGTCTCCGTACCATGAGCGGCACGAAACCCTGACTGTGAAGGATCAAACAAAGCATGTGTCTCAATATAGGTGGTAAGTCGTTTATTCACCAGATGTTCCAGTACTTTCCCAAAGAATGGTAAGAGGGATATAGGCCTATAATTGGATAGGGTGGAGGGGTCACTGTTGGGCTTTTTGAGAATAGGCTTGACCTGGGCTAACTTCCAGCTGCTAGGAATGGAGGCACTTTCAAAGGAGTGGTTATAGATGTTAGTCAACGTGCCAGCCAAAAGCGGGAATATCCCACTACATCTAAGAGGAGGTAATAAATCGGCGGGGGAACCTGATTTAATTTTTTTTAGGGCTTCTAACACTTCATCCGAAGTGGTAGGCTCAAATTCAGTTAGAGACGGAGGGTAAGTGATGTCAGTGAAAGCCATGTTCTCTTGAGATACTGTGCCTGACATGGGCATATCCTGATTAGCTGCTGGGAAAGAGGAGTAGATTGACTTGATTTTGTTGTCAAAAGCACTTCAGCACCAATAACACTAGCGGAGATAGAAAAAGAAACCAAGGAAGAGGCCACGCTACAAATGGCCAAGGAAACAATGAGACAACAAAGGTGGAGACATGTCAACAACAACTGCACATGGAGAAGGGGAGTGAACAAAGAAGAGATGCTTGCACTGCAGAAGATAAGCGAAGAACTGTCAGAGACACATCAAGGAATAATAATGCGAGGCACCAGGATAGTGGTACCAAATTCACCACGGCGCCAAGTGGTCAACATTGCGCATGAATCACACAGAGGCATTGTTGCAACCAAAAAGTTGCTGAGAGAGAAAGTATGGTTCCCTGGGCTAGATCATCTAGTTGAAGACACTATCACGTCATGTCACCTCTGTCAAGTGACAGGACAGCCAGCAAGGCGAGAACCACTGCACATGTCGGAACTACCAAGAGCGGTGTGGACAACATTAGCAGCTGACTTCTTTGGACCGCTGGACACAGGAAACTATCTACTGGTGATTATTGATGAGTATTCCAGATTCCCCATCGTGAGGCCAGTCTCATCAACGTCAACGTCAGCAACAGCCACACTACCGATTTTGGATGACATATTTGCAGCCTGGGGTTGACCAGAAACTTTGAATACAGACAATGGTCCCCCGTTCTCGGGGATGAATTTCGCAGATTCATGGCCTACCTCGGAATACAACACAAGAAAATAACACCGCTGTGGCCACAGGCAAATGGCATTGTTGAACGATTCATGGGAAATATCAAGAAGACGGTTCACAGGGCGAAGATGTCACAGATCTCACTGGGCCAAGCAATGTGCCAGGTGCTACGAGACTACAGGAACACACCACACGGCTCCACAGGAAAATGCCCAGCAGAGCTAGTATTTGGGAGGACAAGCCGGACAAGACTCCCACAAGGAGAAGCAACAACACCGTCAGGGCATGGAAGCATAGCAGAAAAAGATAAGGAGGCCAAAGAGAGAATGAAAGAGTATGCGGACAGAAGACGACATGCCACCACGTCACAACTACAAGAAGGAGACACCGTGATAGTGCGACAGCGACAGCACCGGAAGTCTGACTGCATGTTCTCACAGGATCCGCTGACAATCACAAAGATGAAGGGAACAATGATCACTGCAGAGTCAGAACGCCAAAGTATCACACGAAACAGCTCACACTTCAAAGGACTGAAAGAGAAGGTTAAAGAAGAGCGAACACCAGGCACCAGGAAGGGACAGCCGAGCTGGAGCGAAATGAAAAGGAAACAGAAGATGACAAGGGGCCAGCCGTAGGCCAGGACACTGAGGCATGACCAAGAAGAGCGACAACGAGACCGAAAAGACGAATAGAAGAAATGTGATACCCCTCTCCATGTATCTATCTATTGTTCCATCTTTGCTTCTATCACTCCATCTCTGACTTCTGACTGTGTGTTTCTCATCACGTCTTTGTGACAAAGTGGGGGAAACAAACTTATTACTGCTGGTGCCAGCGCCTACCATTGGGCTCTTGTTTGCTGCGTGGGCAAGGGATTCTCCTGCTGGTCCTGGTCTGCGCCGCTGGGGTTGTCGTCGCTGCATCCGGTCTCTCCCTGCCGCCGCAGCCTTCCATCCAGAGCGTGGCTGCAGTGGGAGGAGGGGGAGGACCGAGGGCAGCCGGAAACTACATCTCCCAAGCTCCCTTACGGCCCTGCTTCCGGAGAATACGCGTCAGGAGGCGCTTTAAATTTCACGTCACCCCCGGTGGAGCAGGGGAAACAAATTTATTACTGCTGGTGCCAGGCACCTACCTTTGGGCTCTTGTTTGCTGCGTGGGCTAGGGATTCTCCTGCTGGTCCTGGTCTGCGCCCGCTGGGGTTGTCGTCGCTGCATCCGGTCTCTCCCTGCCGCCGCAGCCTTCCATCTAGAGCGCGGCCGCAGTGGGGGGGACTGAGGGGAGCCGGAAACTACATCTCCCAAGCTCCCTTGCGGCCCTGCTGCCGGAGAATACGCGCCAGGAGGCGCTTTAAATTCCACGTCACCCCCCGCGTCACGGGAGCGCGCGGGCAGCGGCGGGCGAAGCCCCGGCCCGTTTAAGCCCGTTCAAGACCGGGAAAGGACGGGACGGGCCACCCCTCTGACACCTGCCACAGCAATATTAAGGTCAGTGTCGCTCTGTAAAGATTCTTAAGCCATTCATTCACCATTCGTCACTGATACGAGTATCACGCAAGGTATAGAAAGGATGGCTACCTCACCAGATGCTGGTCCTAGCTGCAGGAAATCAACTGGTGGTTCACTATTGGGAACCCTTGATAATTTCCTTATAAGGGTATCAACTGCACTTGCCAAGGATATAGAACTTACCGAGGAAAGACTATCGTTGGACACATAGTTTGATAAAAGGTCGTCCCTGGGCCCTCTGTCACATGCCAGATCACCGACCCACTTACAACCTGACCCACAGGGTTCGCTTCCTCCAACAGGAGTGGTGACTACTTCTTCACCCCAATTAGTAACTATTATGAACATAAGTGACAATTCTCCAAGAGTAGGAGTGCCCAGTAGCGACACGGTCAGAAGCCCATCCCCTAAAATTAAGACTCGATCTGCTGGCCAAGTAAAAGCTATTATGGTCCAGCCTAAGGGGAGGGAGCAAGCAAAAAGGAAACGCCCTGGACCACAAACGAATGCTGGAGGGAAGAAAGCAAGATCTTGTAAAAGTAATGCTCCACCTGAAGATGCAGCAGCGATGCCATCAATCGCCCCCTTACAAGTGGATAGGGCAGATAGAAGTGGTCAGGGAAGCCATTTGGACAATAGGGGGGAGGATCCATACTTGGAGTTGGGTCCTTCTTTCTGGAAAAGACTGGAGGGTACCTTTAAGAAAATGTGTCACTCATTGCACGAACGGCTGGACTCCATTGAAAATAGACTGGTGTGCCTTGAACTTTCATTGGTATCAGTCCAGAAACAGGCAGGACCAAGTCGCAGTGCTCTTACTGCAAGGCCAATAAATTCTGAAGACAATGGCCCATCTAATTCTAATAGTGGTACCAGGCCAAGCCAGATAGCAAGGCCTATTCTGGCTGTTGACAAGGGGCAAATTACTAATTCACAACCTGCGGCTCAGATAGGAGTGGGAAATACACATCAAGCTAGTGGGACGCCACAAAGTACTCTGTCGCGGACAGATGCTCCCCCGGTACTTAATCATACAGGAGTGGGAGCAAACCCATTGAGTAAAGAGAGAAACCTGGGTGATGGAACTAAGTTGAATGATAAACAGCTAAGTCTACCCACATTAACCAGGGCTCATAGCGAGCCTCCCCTGCCTTACATTGACCTCCCTCCCCAATCAGCCCCCTTTGTTGTAGTCTTGATAGGGGTCCCCCCACTAGCTCGTGGGAAATGAGAATCATACCCAGACTTCAAGCATAAGTGTATCTTCTGGCTAAACAAGTACCGCCCATTGCCAGCTAATATGCGAGGTGAAATTATGGGTGCCAGGAGAGTCAGCTGGATAGGCAAGGGATGCAAGACGGTAGCAGGAGACTGTATCATTATTAATTTTAGAAACCAGTCATGTGTTAACTTTATCTGTAACTGTCCTCAAAATGATTTGTCCAATGGCATACAAGCTCTGCCCTTAGCTTACTTCTATGGCCCCCCAACTCCGTTTTCCTTTGAGAGGGATTTGTTTTCTCAGGGAACTGTATCTAACTTTTGCCCCTTAGGAAATATAAGGTTGTTCAACAGATTTCAGGCCCTATTGGAGTTGGGGGACTGCGATTGACAGTCTGAACTACAAAAGTCCATCCTGGGTAGTAGGGGATGGAAGAGAGGGGATGGAGACTGGGAAAAGGATTGTGCCCGTTCAGAGCAGTAATGACGAAGGGTTGGTTGAGGCTGGCCAAAGTAACTCACGTGATATCATTTTTGAGGTACCAGAGGTAGATCAGTCGTTGAATAGGCAGTATAACACACAGTATGTCCCAGGGGGATGTCCCGTGCCGGGCAAATTGGGCACAACATTAGATGGACCGCTATCTCAGACATCTCTGGTCTCTTGGAATGTGGCAGGTTTGGGGTTGAAACTTAAATTGCAGGCTTGGGCAGATTTCATTGACCACTTCGACATTTGTTTATTTCAAGAAGCTTGGGCGGTAGAACCAATGTTTAGAGTGGGCTATTTGAATTTTTTTTGTCCCTGCTGTAAAAAAACTAAAGGGCGACCTATGGGAGGTTTAGTGATATGGGTTAAGCAGCCCCTAAAATGTAACATCCAGTTGCTCCCTATTGTATGTGATGATATTCTTGGTGTTAGAATTAGATTCCATGCTAATTTAGAAATCGACATTTTTAATGTTTATGCTAGGGGGCTTCAAGGTGCTAAGAAATCGGAAGTAGTAGCTAAACTTGATACATTATTACAGGCTACCCCAAATAATATAATGTCATTGAGTGCCGGTGACTTTAACACCACTTTTGATCCCCTTGGTTTGGACGATATACATTTAACAGAGGAGGAGGACGCCAGGTGGGGAGTTCCTCAGCTCGGTACTAAACCCATAAGAAAATGGACTGAGGCTGTTATCCAGTTAAAGGGCTTCTGTATGGAAAACGAGCTGAGGGCTGCCAACGGGCGCACATTGTCAGATAAAATGGGGAAGGAAACTTTTGACAATGGTGCTAGGGCAAGCAACATTGATTACCTACTCGTCCCTCTCAAGATGTGGTCTACTCTCCTTGACATGGAGGTTGTGACTCGCATTAAAAGTGACCATAACCCTTTGAGTGCAAAGTTTAATCTGGGTATTCACATAGAGGCTGATCCTCATGTAGGGCATACTCATCGGATTTGGTCATGGCAAATGATGAGCGCCACCTTAAATGGTGTCAAGTCGCAGAGCATCAGGAAATAATTAGCAATATTGAGGGAGACCTGGAAGGGGCCCTAAAGGCTATGGAAGAAGTCACCCGGAACGGATCTCCCCCTTATCTTTTACTAGAGGCACACAATAGGCTCTTTGTAAAACTGAAAACTTACTTCTGTAAACCTAGCTTAGGAAAAAGAAGAACTCAAATTAAAAAACCAGAGAGCTGGTATGATGGCTCCTGTCGCCAAGCTAGGAGAGAGTTGGGTTTAGCCCTAAAGTCCAAAGATATGGGCACAATAAGACTGGCTCGTGCGAACTATAGGCTCAAGCAACATACTGCTAAAAGGGATTGGGAAGAGGGCCTGTGGCAGGACTTGAAAATGGCGTGCTCCGCTAAGAATCCCAAACTTTTCTGGGACATTTTTAAATGGGATAGGGGAGGACATCGAGAGAGCCCCCATGATAATGTTGACCGTAATTCCTGGGTTGACTACTTTAAGCCCCAATATGCTGCTATTGCTACTGGTGTTAGCGAAGGAGTTTCTGTTCATACTGTGTATATGGATCTTCTCTCTGAGTATCTTCTCTCTGAGTGAAGTGGATAGGGCATTGGACCACGTTACGGAGGGTCGTGCTACCGGCATGGATTGTGTCCCCGCAGATTTATTTCTGAACAACAGAGAGCATTGGGAATTATATATTTTGTATGTGGCAAATGCCATAGCCCAAGGGATGGAAGTACCCACCTCATGGAAAGGGGCAGAAATAGTGCCAGTGTATAAAAAGGGTGACAAGTCGCTTGCAGCCAATTATAGACCAATAAGTCTAATTGACTGCTTACAAAAAATCATGGGACGGCTGGTTTTGGGCAGAATCCAGACCTGGATCGACAATGACAATATTTTGAGTCACCTACAGGCTGGTTTCCGCCCAAAAACAAGTACCATAGACCAGGTTTTCCGGTTTATTATGTTATACTGGCGTACCGTGGTCCTGGAAAAGGGTACTTTGTATGCCGTTTTTGTTGACTTAAAAGTGGCTTTCGACCTGGTCCCTCGCAATATACTATGGAAAGTCCTAGCGAAGCTGGGGATGGCACCTGAACTGCTGAGCTTGATTGTCCGCCTGTATGAGGACACCTTCGCTCGGGTCCGGTGGGGTTGCCAGGGGGAGGTTACGGAGCCCTTTCCGGTGGAGCGAGGCAAGGTTGCGTCATGGCGCCAACCTTATTCTCGCTCTTCGTGAATGGGATTGCGGATTTCCTCTCCCTGGTCCCGACTGATGCCCTTGCGATGTCTGGCGAGCGGGTCCCGATCCTCATGTTCGCGGACGACACCCTAATCATTTAAAAGACTCCGAGTGGACTCCAGCAAGCATTGAAGCGGTTTGAAGATTTTTTTTTTGATTAGGGGCCTAGAAATAAATACGACAAAAAACAAGTATATGGTCCTGACCGGCCGTAAAACGTGCGGGTCAAATAGACCCTTCAGAGGACTGATCAATATGAATGGTTCCCCGCTGGAGCGGGTAGACGCCTTCACCTACCTGGGTGTTACCCTTCAGAGAGACTTGGGGTGGTCTAGTCAATTGGACATTGCGGTGCTAAAACTCCTCCAGCAGGCAGGTATCCTTTTGAAAAAATTCACCTCTTCAACAACCAAGCCTATTAGCTCCTTATTGGAAGTATACGGGATGGAGGTCCTAGGCTCGGCCCTTTATGGAGCCGCACTTTGGAGTTTTGAAGATTTAAGAAAGCTAACGCTAGCAGAAAAATGAATTTCTGCGAAAAGCTACTAGCGTTCCCATAAGTACCCCGTTAATACCGCTAATGTGGGACCTTGGAAAAAAGGTGGTCCAGGATCTTGCCTTTTTGCGGCCATTACTTTATTGGCGCCGTTTATGGACCACAGAAGAATTACAGCACTATGCCCAGGGACTAAGGGAGATAATGGCTAAGGACCCGTGCCATAGAATACATTGGCTGAAGGCAATTAGATCGATACTCTTCAAACTGGGAATGAGGGAACTATAGGAGGACCCGGAAAATGCCCAATTCCCCTCTAAAAAATCACTAAAAGAAAAGTATTGGGAGATGGTGATTGCAGAAGAGAGGCCAGAGGGTCTCTCCTCGCACTTAACTGGTCGTTTCATGGATATTAAAGCCCAACCACAACTGGAACAATATTGGGACATTATTGGTAAACAACAGGACCGGAAGCTTTATTTCCAGCTTAGGGTAGGATCACTACCAGTAAGATCTTTTACAGCAAAATTGGCAGACAAAAATGGTAACGACATATGTCCAAAGTGTGGGGAGGAACAAGAGTCATTAAGCCACTTTTTATTCTTTTGTCCTCTGTATATTGCCCCCAAAACGATGTGGATCAAGCCTATATAAACTGCTTGGGATACATAGGTATGGTGAGGCCCTGAGAATTTTATCTACAGACCCGACGCCTAGAATTGCTGTTGCCGTGGCTAAATTCTTGAGATGGGCTTGGGTAATCCGCACAAAACATACAGCGGTAAGTATATGAAGATTAAGCTGTTTTTGCCTATGTATACTAGGGTTAACTCTCGTGAATTTCTGTGCAATTCTCCTCTAGACAAATGTATATTGATGAAATGATTTGAAGACCTTTTTAAATTGAAATTCGGTAATAGTCTATTGTAGTTTAATACTCTTTTAAATATTTATTGTATGGCTTTTTAAATGATTTTTTTAACTAACATTTGTGTATTTTATGTATACTTTTATGACTTAATTGTCGAATAAAGTTTATGAAACGACAAAGTGGGGAGATGTAGTGTCCTGGAGTGGGCACTAGGACCCCGAGCTCGACAAGGGGCAAGGAGGTCACCGGACACCACATCCGGTCAGGGTGTGGGCAGAACGAAGGAAGTGGGCAGCAGGAGCAGACGTGTATCCAAGCACAGCGAGCAGAATAAATATTATTTGCACCCTACCTGTGTGGCGGCGTTATTCGTGGCAGCACGACACGACATATCCCAACCTGTGGGAGAAATGTGCCCCTCTTATGGCACTTCCATAGAGGCTTGCCTACTCCTTCGGGCAGAGTGCATGGTGCAGGCTGGTGTCCATACTCCGGTGGTCCCTAACAGTAGTGACATCCTGGGCTGAAGGATAAATGTGCACATGATATGACACTTCCTTAGAGCCCCGCCTACACCTCTTGGTAAAGTGCTCAGAGCAGGCTGGTAGACAAGATTATTATTTCATCAAATGGGTAATAGGCCAAAGGCTTCAGTCAGGAGAAGTTCAAATGATACCTTCGGTTTAAAACATCAACAATATTTCAGGGTTGTACCACGAATATTGGGAATGAAGATCTAAAAATCATATTGAACTTTGCCTGTTTGCTATTGTTTTGACACCCATGGATGCATATGCGTCTCTGGCTATATAAATCTCACGTTCACCATATTTAATCACTCCACTGTCTGCGCTATTGTCTAGTAATCATTGTATAATGGAGATTGAACAATACTGAACCCTTTCATTAACACAAAGAGGGTCTTGGGAGCATCTACACACTTTATTTAAATTGAAGATTAATTCCCACAAGGGAGATTTATGCATTACACCTGTGTGAAGAACTCCCCCCCGAACCACTGCGATTTGCTCCTGATATAAAAATCTGCCTTTTCTTTTCCTTGCAGTGCAGACTCCGCATCGAAATTATAGCACCAGCACGCAAAATAGTGCCATACATTAAACAAGCAAGGGGCCTTTTTGCTGTCAAAAAGCTGTAATACGTAGTAGTTCATTAGGTGGGCCATAGATGTAAGTGATGTAGGGAATAATAATGTATTTATTAGAACAGCTTAATGGATCAGAAACCGGCATAGACAGAACAACCTATTTACTGGGTTTTCTGCAGGAGACTAGTGGTAGCATCTGGAGATCATACCCGTGGTAATTTGCAGCAGTATATGTGTAAGAAGGTGCACCTACAACCGACCGTCTTATTAATAAGAGCAGAAATTATGTTTTGCTGTGGGAGAGAGCTGTGCCGCTGCAATAAAATTACATATGACATCTTAGAGTTTTAACTTGGGATTTCTAAAATAATTTTCTTTAGGAATGCTTTCCAAATATTGAATCTTTTCTCCTTTTATCTCGACTTCTTTGCTATTTAGATGCAGTGGAACAGCAACGCATCTAATGTGTCCCTTGCTCCTGATCTGGGAATTGAAAAGAAAATCAAGTGGCACTTTAAAGCATTCCACCACGTTGTCAATCTGCAGTAGAATTATTTTTCTTTTGTCTTTAAACCGCAATAGCTTTAGGGCCCCATTTGAACAAGAAATCTGCTTCACTTGCTGAGAATTTCTATTGCTTTTACTAAGAAAAAAAAACGAGACAGCATATAAAATGAGTGCCATCTGCAGTTTTCTTTCATCAAAGCACTCTTTACCTTCTTAACAAACAGCAACCATAGCATGCCTCAAAGCCCAAGGGATGTGAATTTCCAGCCGAACACAGACGCATCCTGGCCTTAATTCTGCAAAGTAATTCTTTTTCATGTGCATAAATACCTACTCTTTTGTCTAGGAGAGCAAGTGCTTTACGTAATTGCGCACGCACACGTTTTAATTTCGTACTTAAAATTAATATACTTTAGACCAAAACTTTTGGAATTGATTATCCTACAAACAAGGTAGCGTTTTGCCTTCAAGTGGAAATTACACAGACTGTTGCGAATCAACAACACAGCTTGAGAAAATAACAATGGATATTGACATTTTTTATCAATAATCAGAGACGTATTATGACATGGGCTATTGACCTGGGCCCCCACCTTCTAACATTCCTCTAAGAAAGATGTTTTTCTCTGCCTCACATCTGTCCATTTCATTGTGTCAATCTTTAACATATGTCAACATTGTTCGCATCGCGGGTTTGAATTAAAAAACTGGTGATAAAATAAAAAAAATTTTGCGCACGGGGGCTCCAAAATGTTTCTTGCCCGGGGCCCAGTAAATCTTTAAGAAAACACTCCATCAATGGCCAATGATGCTGGCATACGCATGATATCTATTCTGGTTTGACCTCGAGAGCCAGTACTACCCCTGGCTTCTTTTTCGGTACCCAGTACAGTGCCATTCCTATTCTGCTTTCAGGGGTCATAAAGGCAGTCTGAGGAAAATAAAGAAAGCAGTGCTCAACAACTATTTTTACTTTCTGTGTAGTCACAAGCTGTTGTGACGTTTTCTCAGACCCTCAGCCTGCTGGGAGTAAAAGGCAGGCCAGATAAAGAGTCAGCGAGCCGGGGTGCAGCTCAGCAGTGGAATATATGGCTGAACAGAGGTCTCACTCTCAATTAAAGATCCGCTCCTTGCAGAGTTGCCAGGCGTTTTCCAGTTCCTGGAGATGTTTTCTAACCCTCCAATTTTCCGACCTCAGTAATGTGGAGTTAGGGACTCTGTTCCTCTCCCCCTTGTAAGGAACTTTCTCTCTCAGTGGCCTGTGTCTTCCGCCATTTTTGTCTTTCTATGGCCCCCAGGAAAACAGGGCAGGGTTGCGATTGTGTTTTGAAAAGCTGCAGTAGAGTCCAGAGACCTAAGGCCATATCAGGAACGTGGGAATTTGTATGCATGAGAGAGACCGGAGTGGCCTTGCCCTGCAAAACAAATCTGCCTCCCTGTCGAGGACTGGACATTCGGAAGGTCTGCTAAGTTTTTCCATTGACTGCCCGAGGATATGGCAACCTCTACAAGTAGCCATGGTGCTACCCTGTACAGAATAGTTCATGTGAAAAATGTTGCATCTCCTTAAGAGGGCCAAGTAATGAGGAAAACAACACTAATGAGAAAAAGCCTCCTTGGCAATGCTGTACATCTAGATTGAAAATGAAGTTTAATGCAGAAGTCAGTAGAAAGAAACTAATCTCTCTCTAACATCGAAGAAAGAGCGAAGCAAAGACAACCAGTAGACGATAAAAAGTAAATTCCAAATGTAGTGAGCAAAAATACCAGGAACAGTGTTGGACTTGAACCTTTTTGCATCGTCATCCCTAAACTTTATGTCTTCCTCCTAGTTATTTTTTCTAACATGATGTTAGTGGTTTTAGGACTCTGGGCAATTTAGCACTGTTTAACAGTGTAAAGTGTGTGTGCTCTCTGCCCTCCATAAGCTAACATTAGGAAACCCCCCCTCATGGGATAACTCCTAAATGTACCAAGAAAAGTATGTCATGTTTGGTATGTTTGAAATTGGAAATATAGATGCTGCGCAATGGTGTGCGAGGATTTACTATCACTATTTTAGGAATGCAACTTTTAGAAGTGAGACTTTTTGTGTGCTATGTGTCTGCCTGCCTGATGTGTATTGCATGTCTGGTTCTAGCAGTGACCGGGGCTGGTGAGGTGTGGGTTCCTCCAGGGAGGGCAGAGTGAGTCAGCAATAGGCTGAATAGAAGAGCTGCCATTAGACTAGTGGGAGGAGAAGTCCCCTGTCCCTGAATAGATCTGTGCCTGCCCTGTACAGATCTGTGCCTGCCCTGTACAATGCTGGCTCCGCCCCCCTGTGGTGTGTCTGAGGACCCAGCTAAAGTTCACAAAGGAGGAGGGAAGCCTGCTAAACAAAGTGATTGACACCGCTCCCAGAGCCAGTTGGGACTGGAACCTCCAAGACCCTTCCAGAGGCTTCTAGAAGGGGCCGACAGAGAAGAAATGTAATATAAATAGAGGGGCTGTGACCCCATGTTGTCTTTGTGCTTGTGCTTACTTGGAGGGGACACTTTGCCAGGAGTAACCGCCGTGGGACCCAACTGCTGGCTCCTGGGGGTCCCTGCGTGCTGGCCTGTCTGTGCCCAACTCTGCCCCTCAGCCTTTTTACTGGACTTGGAAGAAGCTACGCTAGAGCAAGGTCTGCTGCACTACAGGATCGCCACCTCGCTATGTCTGACTGTCCCAAGGGACTGCTGCTCTGCCTGGAAGAAGTTGCCCTGTGTTCTGCTGACCTTTGCCCAGCCTGGCCTCTGCATCTTGGGACTTAGCGCCTTGTGTGCCCACCCCGCATTCAGCCGTCGCACCGAGGAACACCAGAAGTCAGGCTACCTGCCTGGTTGGAGGTGGGACCCAGAGGAGCCTATCGCGGGGAGAAGGGGAGGCCCCAGGAGGGGAAGTCCGGCATAGTCAGCCTGTTGGAAGGCGGGGCTCCCGTGCGGCTGAGGAGAGCCCCGTGTACTGCAGGAGGACGAAGGAGGCTTCCCCCCCACTCCACAAAGGAGTGGGAAGCCGACGCCTGGAGGAGCTGAGACCACGAGGAAGTCCTCGGTGAGTTGGGCTTTACTTCACATTGCCGGTGCCTGTTCTTCCTGAGCGTCCCCGCAGGAGAACGGGTCGCTCCAACGTTGGGGGCAATTTTGATTAAGAGAGCCCCAGAGCAGGGCCCCGGAGCCCAGCGTCCAGCACCTGTTTCCCTGTTGGCCATATTTGTTTTGTGAGCCCCAGAGCGTGGCCCCCAGAAGTGCCAGTGTCTAGTGTTTTTGACACAGCTGTACCGCACCAGAGCGGGCAGCTGCAACGTTGAGGCAACTTTGTTTGGACGTCCCGGAGTGGGACTTAAAAGGCACGGTCAGTGCCAGTACTTTTTCTGCTGTATCTTCACAGCTGCACGCGAGAGCGTGGGCAGCTGCAATGAGGCTGTGCATGTTTCTTTGGAATGCCAGGTTGTGTCTCTGCCATATGGTGGTAATCTACTGGGTGCACTCTATAGGTAGTTAGCCTCCATTCACTACTGATTATGTTTTATGCCTAATGAGATGCCTTGTGTTTATGCCTAATGTCATGCTATGATTATGCCTCATGCTAATTTGTATGCCTAATATCATGCTATGGTGTTTTAGGTTCATACCTGATCTAATGGGTTTATGCCTCATGTTAATGTGATGATGCTAAGTTCATGATCTTGTCAGTACGTACTGGTTCCTTTGCATTCCTTGGTTGTGTTAGTGATGATTCTGGCAGCGACCTGATTGGTGCAGTCTTGTACATAGTCCCCTGTAAAATTTGACCTGTTGCAAGTTGGCACAGTGTATATAACTGTGATGGTGATCCTAATGTGTTTTACATAATACAAAGGCTATTTTTTTATATAACTTTGTGTGGAATCTCTTTTGTAGTGTGCCTAGTGTGTCGCTGCTGTTTGTGTGTTGCGCAAATGCTTTACACGTTGCTTCTGGGATAAGCCTAACTATCAGCTATTATATTTAGTTCACTCTTCGTTTGGGTAAGGCGATTTTTTGTATCACGCACTGTTAGAACTGGGATTTCTGGTAGGCTAAGGCTGATGCCAAAGCCAGGCAGAAACCACCATTCTAGTCAGGGCAAGGGAGTCACACGCCAAGATAACCCCTGCTCACCCCATTGGTAGCTTGGCAAAAGCAGACAGGCTTATCCCGGAGGCAATGTGTAAAGCATTTGCGCACGCACACAACAGCAACAATATCCTAGGCACACCACAAAAGGAACTCCACACAAGGTTATATAAAAATAACTTCTGTATTGTCAAAACACATCAGATAGAAATCACACATGTACATTGTGCCAACTGGCACGGGCAATATGCACAAGGGCCACCTGGACCACTGTCAGGAATCAACACTTTTAGAACTAGAAATACTGTTAGAATTAGCACTTTGTAGATCATAGAATAATAAGAAGTTTCACACATGATGCATAGAACATTCAGAGGTGTAAGGGAAGGAAACACATGATGCATAAACATACATTCAGCGGTGTAAGAACAAGGCACATGATGCATCCAAACACATTCAGAGGTGCAGCACAGGAAAACACATGATGCATAAAAACATTCAGAGGTGTCACAGGCATAATGG
This sequence comes from Lissotriton helveticus, assembly GCF_964261635.1. Lineage (NCBI taxonomy): Eukaryota > Metazoa > Chordata > Amphibia > Caudata > Salamandridae > Lissotriton > Lissotriton helveticus. Next base: position 1,627,254,366 of record NC_136063.1, on the reverse strand, counting down.
CATAGCCCATTACGCAGAACTCACATTTGGGCCTAACCGGTAAAAATACAGTAGGCAATCTCCTCACTAGTCTAAACACACATAGGTAAAATAAACTCATAATCATATTGCGCAAACATCACCTTAGGCAATTACTATCATAAACATAGCAAAATCACATTGCGCCAAAAATCACATTAGGGCCTTACGCCCAACCCACATACCAGCCAACTGGCCATCCAACAAGGGGACTCAAGAAGCCCTGTGTCCAAAATGTCAGGGAGCGCTGCCACGCAGCGCCAGTCAGGGGTGCGCCACTGGCACAAACCTAAACGTTGCAGCTGCCCACTAATTGCTGGGCAGCTGGGAACAACAACAGGGCCTAAACGTTGCAGCTGGCACTAAGTGCTGCGCAGCTGTAGCAGGCCTGGCACCACTGTGCCATCTCTGTCCCACACAGGGACTCTCTCTCCCTTGGCGCCTAAACGGTGCAGCTGCCCACTAATTGCTGCCCACTAATTTCTGGGCAGCTGAGAAAGTCACAAGTATGCAATGGGCTCTCAGTAGCCCTTTAGAACATTGCGCCCAACATTGGAGCCCTCTGGCTCTAAGAACAACCATGTTGCGCTAAAATGGGGGGAACACGAACCCCTCTGGGCCCTTAAAACACATGTGGCCCGGTCAGAGCCACACAGGCTCTCTAAACAATTACAAGTGCCCCCTAGGAGCACACTGGCCCCTGAAACAATTAGGCGCCTTGGAGCCCTCTAAGGCTCCCAAAACACTCATGCCCCTCGGAGCACTCATGACGCTGTGCCAGCACTGGCACCACAACAATCTATCTGTTCCCTCGTGGAACAAAAACAGAACTGCCCCCGCGTTACCCGGCCCATCCCTGACTCACCGGGGCAACATGCGGGACTCTTGCACGAGACTGCTCCTTTACCCGGGCTTCAGTCGTGCAGCGGGCGGGGCTCTCCCTCATGCTGGGGAGCCTCGCTGGTTGCTGCAGCACCTCTGTCCCTCTCAGGGACTCCTCACACACAGGGCTCTCACCGGACACGGGAGCCCTGCTTCGCCGACACAGACCTCCTCTCTCCTCTACCGGGGCTCCCGCTTGGTCATGGGAGCCCCGCAACCCTCGCGAACTCCTTTCAGCGCGGGCTTCCCACGGCGGCAATACGCGGCATCACCCGGGCCCCCTCCTGGGACCCGGGACTCTCCTGGACAACGCGGGATAAATCCCTCCATGCCGCAGCCGCCATGCTTCGTCTGCCTTTCGGGCTGCGGGACTTCTGGCCCTTCTCCCGGGGCCGCGCTGTGATTGGCCGGCCTGCAAGCTGCTTCCGGGTTGCCGCGGGCAGCGCGGCAGCCCTGTTTTCGCCATCACCAGCGGCGCTGCGGCAAGATGAGGGGTGGGCACCCTCGAGGCAGCAAATAAAGCGCTCCCAGGGGCTAGCGGGCATAAAAGTGCTTCCAGGTGCTTCAAGGGGAACACAGCGCTCCCAAGCGCTACAACTGCAAAATAAAGCGCTCCCAGCGCTAAAGGCAGAAATAAAGCGTCACCAGGCGCTAGGGGTGAAAGCAAAGCGCTCCCAGTGCTAGGGACAAGGCAGAGCGCTACCAAGCGCCTCAGGGAACAAAAAGTCCAGCAAAGTCCTTCAGGAGTCCAGGGGCTGGGCAGGGCCCAGGGAGGAAAGCCTTCCCCTGGGCCCAAGCAGCAGCACACCCCTGGCAGGATTCAAGTTAAGAACAAGAACATTTGACAAGAGGTCACAGCCTCCTTTTATACAGTGAATTATTTTGTCTAAAGGTGCAGGGTGGGGGGAAAAACCAGGCGCAGCTGGTTTGGGAGCCCCCTTGATGAGCTCAGCCACCCCTCCCATTCACTTGTCAGGCTAGGGTCATCAGTCGCACCACAGGGGGCGGAGCCAGCATTGTGTGGGGACAACCCAGCCCCATTCACTCCCAGGTGCTATCTCCTCCCACCACTCTAGTTGCAGATGCAGTCATTCAACCAAGGGCTGACTCAGACAACCTCCTGGGGGCTCCCCAGCCCCTGTCACCCTCAAACCAGACAGTTAATCCACAAGCAGGCCCAGGCACACTCCTGGAGCCAGGCTCCAGCCAATCACGTGCCAGCAGACTCACTACACACGCAGACCCATGTCTAGAAGTGGCACTTCCACACTAGACACATTCCCCACACATCAGGAACTACCATGGTCACACATTTTCCCCATGCATTCCTATGGGAGGGCAGGTCACTCACCACACATACACAGAGAGCTCACGCACTTTACACTGTACCACAGTGAAAAAGTGCGCAAAGGCCTAAAATCACCAACACCAGGTTCCAGCAACAGGCTAGGAAAAAGCAAAAAGTTTCGGGGTGAACCTGTCAAAAAGGGCCAGTTCCAACACGCACCTTGTGGGAAAGATCTCCTTTTTCATCCAGACGCTCATCAATCTTTCGTTCATATTGGCTCTGGGTGGTCTTCAATACATGACATAGTGTCTGTGCCTCTCGTAGCTGAATCAACAAGCTTTCTTTTTTTTACTTGAAGTTCCTCCAGTTCAGCTGGTTCTTGCTGGTCTGCCTGATTCTCACACAGACTAGTCAATCATTGAATCTGCTGTTGCAGCAATAAAATCAGAGATTCTTTCTCGGTGAGGCACTTTACATTCTCGGACAACTCGAGCTACAGCTCATCGCTAAGCGCTCTCATCTGTTAGCTGCTTCTTGAGACGGTTCAACTGCTGGTTTTGAAAACCTTCATTCATGTGATGGGAGCTAAGATTTGGTCTGCCATTACGGAATGGATTTAGGGGTAAACAGGTATTTTTTTTGATAAGCTATTGCTTGTAATTACATGTGATCTTATGTTTTTTTCTTGTGATGAAATGTAGCTTGACTTTACTTATCTTTATATATTATCTATAAAGTATGTTTGTGTTGTGTAAATTTCGCTTTAATCCAACCCTTGTAATAATTTTTTTTGTTTTTTGTCTCTGATCCTATGTTTATTATGTATATCCCTGTTGCCGTTTGGAACATGCTTTTATTTCTGTTTTGTTATGCTGTGCTAATCCTTGCATAAAAGAGGGAAAAACTAATAAAATATTTATTTATTTATTTTTAAATGAAAACTTTCATTCACGGGCAAGGAGGGTGATTTTACAAATGAAGCCATGAAGCGGACCTTCAGCTCTCCTCTCCCAATTACTGTATAGTGTCTACAGTGCGGCAGCAGGACAATGGGGCACGTAAACGTCTTTACCACGCGTATGCCTTCCTTGATCTTCTTTACCACGAAAGCTGCACTGGAACTTCTTCATCCGGTCTCATGATGTCTTTACACGTAACTCAAGGGTTTCCTATTGTTGTTGGTGGCAATTTTAACAGTAGGACATATACAGCAGAATAAAGTTTTTTTCATGTTTGAAGAGGTTAACCCAGGTTATGTACCCCAAAGCTAGGATCTGAGGGCCAAGGCTCTTTCTCACTTATTAATATGTTTTACCTTGTCAATGATAATCAAACTGCTAGATCCTCTTGTTTCTCAAATGACAACGTTGTTGGGGGGGGTATATGGTTCTATTATTGATTTATATTTTTGTATCTCGAGGTTTGATGTGCTGGGTGAACAGGGGCGGAACAGAGAAAATCTTAAGTGACCAAAACCCTCTATGGCTTGGTATAAATATTCTTAAGGAAGAGAGATGCTAAGGATATGTCTACTGCTACCTTGGCAGTCAAATCACAAAGGCTTTGTCTGGTTTGGAGGAATGCAAATGCCAACCTACTGGGCCTTATGGCAAGGCTATGAGTCAACCACCTTAACTTGCTGTTTAACTGCCTCTCTTCTCATGGTGATCTGCGGGCTGTGGTCAATCAATTTGCCCCACTGGGTTGAATTGTAAATGGGCTGCTAACGAAGCCAGTCAGGCCTGATAATCGCTAGGCAGAATGGTTTGATTCATCTCGTAGAAAGGCCTTGTCTGACTTGCATACAACCTTGAAGCAGACACCAAGGGGCAGCAGTAAGGTCCAACTGTGTGGAGCGGAGTACAAGATGGCCCAATGCCAGAGGCACAAGTGGCTTCCTGGGGGAAGCTCGTTCAAGCTTGCTGGCAGAAAGACCTCAGGGCTTTCTAACAGGTGGTGAATGAAATTAGTTCTACGGGGATTAAAAATAACAACTCTGTCATTACCTGTATCCGCCTGGGTTAACCACTTTATTGCAATATATGACTCTGTTATTTCCCATGAGAGTCCTGAGACAGAGGCGCGTTTTCCTTTATCCATTTTACAAGACCCCGCGTCCGGATGGGGTTCCCATGGCTTTGTATAAATCCTTACCTGTGTATTGGGCTCCCCTGCTCTGGAATTATTTTAACGTCTTTTCCCAAACGGGCCTTCCTGAATCATACCATACTGCCCTTATTGTTCCAATATTTTAAAAGGGTGACCCACAGTCTCCTTGTTTCTATTGGCCAATTATCCTGCTGCACTCCGCTGTGAAGACTGCTGTGGGAATTGTGCTGGAGTGCCTCTTGTTATGGGTTGGGGAGTCAGACACACTGTCGGAGGTGCAGTATGGTTTCCGGGAGGTGAAGGGCACAGTGGAGCAATGCCTGAATTTGCACCTTCTAATAAACAAGCATACCATCGCTAGGCAGGTCTTAATGATGGCATTACTCCACCACCTGGCCATCCCTGAACAGAGGGAACAAAAGATCTCGGCAAAGAGTCCTTAAGAGGGGCCTGATGGACATTGCAACACCCGCCCAGCTAGTAGCATGGTCCAATGATGAAGCATGCTACTTTGATGGTTGAGGGCCAGTGTATCCTATAAATCATGCCGTCTTTTGTCTAACCTTTACAATTCTCATTGACACCAGTAGAGTGTGGATGGATTAAAGGAACATCACATGAGAAGTGTATTGCTGAGATAGAAGGGTAAAAAGAACAATTGATGGACAGAATGCAGAACAGCGTCATACATTCACCCCAGAACAGAGATCAAGGCCTAAATCTATCGTTTTTTGGCTCTCCTTGCCATTCCAGTTTGGACCTAGCCATAGGCAAATCAGTCTTGACCCTGCGCCCAATGGGAACAGTCCAGCCCGAACTGGCAGGCTAGGTCCTCCCTGGACTGGTAACAAGCATCCTAGGACCGGTTTCGGGCTTTCAGCCCTCATCAGCCAGGATAGCTTGACTCCAGTGGCATAGAGAGCATTGGACCCACAGAAGGAGGCTGGGAAAATCAGGCACTAAAGTGAGGAAAAAGGAGACAGGTTACCTCTTCCAAGTTGTTTAGGTCATTTGTAAATCAGATTGCTATTAACTAGTCTTCCTGTAACTGCCATTTGGTGGGTAGCAGGGGGTGAAGATCTCTTTCAGAAATGGTCGTAAACAGCCAGGATTTAGCCCGCTTACACCTCTCTTGTAGCTCTTTGGTGTGTGCTCCACATGGAGATTGCCCTTGTTTGAAGAACATTGCTCAAGATAAAGGCTGGGTCAGGAAGGTAGCCTGAACAGGACAAATGAAAAAGCAAGCGACCCAAACCGGTTCGGTGAACACAGCTTTGCAATTTCCATTCTTTGTCTGTGAAGATCATATAAAAGTGAAAGCTGCAGACCCACTTGTTGTTTCAGTACCAAGGAGAAACAAGGAGACACTACTCTGCAGAGTACTCAGAGGACTACTGCCCAACCAAGGATTAGTATCCATCTGACAACTAACTCCCCAGAGGTGAGGGCAATTACTAGAAGTCGGTTCTGAAAGTGGAATTGCTGAAATTGTCCTGGGAACTAAGGAATCCTGACTCTGCAAAATGAAGAAAACATCAACACTGATGGAGGAGCTAACCGAGGAAGAGAATGCTGTAATTTACCCTGACATAGGGATTCGTCCAACAGAGATTCATGACCAATGGGATTTAAAGCCCAAATCTGTCCGCGCAGATTCTTCGAAGGAGCTGCTGCTTTGCTGAAGAGTGTTCTTCAGTTTCCTTGCCTTATCTCAGTTGTCGCCGCCAAGAAACCAGGAGGCTTGTTTTTGGCTGGATGGCCAACTGAAGGCGGGGTAACTGCCTCGACATGGTACCCCGTGTGTGTGTGTGTGCTAGTGTGTGTCTGAGAACATAGATGGTTTGACCACGGCACCATCCCACCTGGTCTCAAGAAGGAATGACAATCAAACCTGAGGTGCCCTTTAATGAGTAGAGAACCCTGTACTGCCACAACGAATTGCTTTTGGCCAACCTTCTTAGAAGATTCAAGGCCTTTGCCAGCTGCCTGTGCCCAGGGAGGCCCCAGCATGACTGATTCCCAAGAGACTCACAAGGATACCAGGACTAGTCCTGCAGAAGCCTCCGGGCCTGACTGCATCAAATAACTTTGATGCCCCAAAGAGGGCCACCACTAGAAGCAACTGCTCCTGCTCTTGCAGAGAGCCTGCTGCTCGCAGACAGCTGTTCACATGCAGCTGGACCTCAGCGTAATGGTCTGGGGAATGATCTAGCCATTCTCTGTGAACCAACAACCGCGGGATTAAACAACGTGGCCCCAGTGGCAGTGCAGCCAAGCACGGCTGAGAGACTTTATTGCTTCAATGGGCTTTGTGCCCTAGAAACATGGATGTATGAGAACTGGGAGGGAGCATGCTGCACGTTATTATAAGCTATATAACAAACCCTGTGGACTCTAAGACAGAGAGAGAGAGAAGGGGTTCATAGTACCTAGAGGAAGAGGACCCACTTTGAATCAGGTTTTCCCATGTGATAGTAGTAGTATTTCTGCTTTCTGTGTAATAAAGTATTTGTCTTTTAGAAAGAAAATCACTACCTTGGACATTGGTCTTATTGCAGTGCTGGAGGTGGTGCTGACTGCTGAGTCCAAGTAGTCCCATGGCCTACTGAATGGCCTTCGAAAGTGGTGTCAAGTGGTGTAAGATCCTAGGAACCAGATGCAATCTACCACAGCAGACAATAAGTTCAACATTATTACCTCAAACCATACACAACAAGAATGTTGATACAAGATTGAGAGGAGTAGACCTTGGCACCAGAGATCAGCAGAGGGATCTGCGTACAGATAAAGGGTGGAGGGCTCCCAGAAGCAAGGTTAGATCAAAGTGAGTCATGTGAAAAAACAGTTAGGGTCTACTGAAAGTTAAGGTCAGGGAAGAGGAGAAGGCCAGGGAGTTGGAGAGGAAGAAGCTGAGATTTACTTGCCAGGGATAAGAGGAAAGGAGGAGGGAGGGATGTGAAGAATGGGCCCATGAGGAGAGAAAATGGGAGCATAAAGTGCTGGAACAGGAAATATTTACACAAGACATGAGAAGCAAAAGCTTAGAATGGTGGTGGAGACAGCTACTGGAAAAACTGATTCCACTCCAATCTCTTTGAGTGTTCTTGCCAAGGTTCCAGAATTGATTGTGCACATGCATGTGGAGGGACACAGTATTTTGTAATGTTTTGGGAACTTTGAGATTGCTTGTAAGGGTCAGATTTTGAATGCTGTTTCTAAAGCAGCAGCGTTCCTGAGTCAGTTGACTATGGAGGGGACAGCAGTCATTGGAAGGATGCCTGTGCAAATGTTGTCCACAATGAAAGAAGCTATAATCACAAGATTTGGATTGAAGCCAAAAGGAATAGATGCTAGGGATTTTCATGTCTTGAAACAGTTGATGGTTAGAGAGTGACTCATGAAGTGGTGTTCTTCCCCTATCTTGAGCAATACCAGTCTGATCTGACACAGAAGGGTCCAGGAAAACATGTGATTCCGGCTGACAAGTGATTAGCTAACAGAGTTAACAAATAGCTTGAGCAGTGTGGTTCTAAGTCAAAAGGGGGAGAGGAATTCTTCATGGACTGGTCCCAAATTGGAGGATAAGGGTCAGGGCAATTCCCAAGGTACGAGACAACTGAAATAGAAAGGAAATATGATTCATAGTAAGAAGCAAGGGGGGGAAAGGGGGAATACAAATGTCCCAATCCTAAAGTGATAACTTGCTTTAGGTGTCCCAATAAGGGGCATAAAAAAAGACACTGCCCGGTGAGAGACCTTGCATCAGTCACACTCATCATAGCTAAAGTGTTAAAAATGGGGGAAGGGACTGAAAAGGGCTCTGTTGTAGTTAACTTAGTTGCTGTGTACATTGGGGAGAGGAACCCAGTTGCTCTGAAGCACATGTACCCATACACAATTGGGTTGGGACTGGTGGCTAGTATCAATGAGAGGAGGCAACTGCCATGAGGGATACAGGAGCTCATAGAAATAAGATTGAGAGTAAGCATCTCAAACCCAAGGAGATTTTCCCTGATGCTAATGGCACAGACGTTGTACTCAGTGAGGGGATATGGAGTTTTCAATTGCTTCAGTTGAGATGGAATTCAATGTCACTTCAGCCATCATAGATGTTGGGATGAGATCAAAACGGAAATCTAGATATCATTTGGGCAATGATTTCAATACCACTGGTTTAGTGCCAGGAACAGAAACCTATATGACTTGGACCACATCAATTGTGTTGACCAGAGCACCGGCTGCATGTCAGTCTCTGGGAAAGACTGGAGCCATTCCCAATTTGCAGACATCGGAAAAGGTAGTTAGTGGATCGCAGAAGACTCTGGGAGGGCACTGCCACAGCTACAGTAGTTAGTTGCTGGAGGATCTACTCGGCAAAAACTCCACAAGGCACAGGCTGAGTGCTCAATGCTTTTGGGTCATCAGAAGAAATACTAAGAGCAGGTCAGCAAGAGAGTGGTCGGAAGACACTGCTTTAGCTGGGAGGGTGACCTACTGAATAGTTAACTGTTTAGTCCTGAGCGAGTGACTACTAAGTGGATAGTTGTCAGACTTGTTGTCACTGGCACACAAAGTGCACATAGAATGGCATTTGGAAATTAGCGAGACCCAGGAAAGGTTAGGTCCTCTGTTCCACAGACCAAGAAAGTGCAGTTCCAGCAGATTATGTCGTACTTTCCAACTGAACTGCAAGTCTGAAGGTAAGACCAAGGTATCATTAGTGCCTCTACCAGTTGCAGGTGTTCCCTTGCGCTTTGGTGGGAATAGACATTGTTAGGCCATTTGACTAACCCTCTGCATAAGGCAGCAAGTGTATTTTGGTTATGGCGGATCATACCACCAGGTATACAAAAGCAGTATCCTTGTAGAGCGCGACTGCAAAGGTAGAAGGTAGTAATGCAAAACAGTGAGCCAACACACCAATCACACCTCCCTCCTTATCACAAAGTCATTTGGATGTATAATGTAGAAAGAAACGTTGCGTGCACATCCGTTGCACCTGTTGTTTCAAAAGGTACAATCCCAAAAGGTCAGAAAAAGTTGAAAGGATTTGTAAAGCGCTCTGCTACCAAGCGGTTTCCTGGCGCTAAGGGATTGACAAGCGGGGGAGGGGGGAACACCAGGAAATTACTATAGGGAGAAGGCATGGGTGAACAGGTGGGTTTTGAGTGCTTTACGAAAATGCAGATATCCAGTCAAGGACCTGATAGTCAGAGGAAGACTATTCCAGAAGCGGTGGGCCAGAACAGAGAACATTGTGCCGCCCACTCTGGACCTTCGAAAGCGAGGGACACTAAGGAGAGCTTGGGTGGACGAGCGGAGGTTGCGGCAGGGAAGATAGGGGGTGATCATAGTGTTGATGTAAACTGGAGCCGTGCCGGCGCGGGCCATGAAGACCATGCTACGTCATAAACAGGGGTTCTGCCCAAATAACCCTCCCAAACCTGGGCAAGGAGCATCACGAGGATGAAAAAGTAGAAAGAACGGTACAGAGGGAAAAATTAAAGCAAATGCTATTTCAAAACAGGAAACAATTTATTAACCTGTTTTCTCCAATATTTTTATCTGCAGTAAATGATATGATTTTTAAGAAGGACAAGGAAATGAATCACAGAAGGGGAGATGACCAAACTATATACAGTAATCAAACATGGTAATTACAATATATACAGAATATACAATTATGTACCCTAAACAAAAAAGAAAAACAAGAAAATAAAACAAACACAATCAATTATCTGTCAAGACCATGCAGCCCATCTTGAAGAGAGTTCTCTGCAGGATGGGGAGCCAATGAAGAGACTTGAGTAGGGGGGTGGTATGATGGAACTTAGGGAGCCGATGAATAGGACGGGCGGCCTGATTCTGGATGGATTGAAGGCGCCGCAGTTTGTAGGCAGGAATGCCCAGGTACAGGCAGTTCCCGTAGTCCAAACGGGAGAGAATCATGGCCAAAACAATACGTTTGAGGGCTTTGAGAGAGAAGAAGCGGGAGATCTTACGAATAGTTCTGAGGGACAGAAAACAGGATGAGACTACAGAGCTAATCTGAGGGCGCATGGAGAGATCCTGGCAGATTTTGATTCCCAAAGTTTTAACTGAAACAGAAGGAACCGGGGGGAGGCCAAGAATGGAGGGCCAAAAGGCAGGGGTCCAAGGGCTGGTGGGGCCACCGGTCAGAACCAGCTCCGTTTTGTCCGGATTAAGTTTTAGATGATTTTGATTCATCCAATCAGAAATAAAAAAATAAGTGTGGTTTGAAATTTTAGGATGGGATCCGGGGAGGAAGAGAGATCAAAAACAAGCTGGAGATCATCCGCATAGTTGAATACAGAGCATGTTGAGCAGAGAAACAATGAGGGGATGGATATAGAGGTTGAAAAGAAGAGGGGAAAGGGAAGAGCCTTGGGAGACCCCACAAGGCACATGGCGGGTAGGGGCGGTAAAGCACGAAAGTTGAACTGCCTGCGTCCTGCCTTGGAGGAATGAGGCGAGCCAGGTGAGGGCGGTCCCCCGGATGCCTGCTGCTCCGACACGGCCGAGAAGGATGGAATGGTCGACCGTGTCGAAAGCAGCAGACAGATCAAGGAATACCAAGACTTGGGGGGAGTTAGAATCTGCCTTCCTCTTCAGCTCGTCCAGGACGGAAAGGACCGCAGATTCCGTTGCATGGACCGTGCGCAAGCCCGCCTGGTTGGAGGCCAGGAGATGGTTGTCCTCGATGTAAGCCGAGAGACATGAAGTGATATGGCTCTCCAAAATCTTGCATACATTGAGGGGCAGCACACCTATTGTTTATCCAGTTTTAGTTTTGCAGTTTTAATTTTCACTGTCCTTTTAATCCGTCGCGTGCACACTTGTAACGTGCTCAGCCCATACTACACGTAATAATCTGAACAACATTAATGTGGAACACCTTTCTGTTTCATCTGTTTACTCTTCTTTATAATCCTGAATCTTTCTTACATTCATCCTTCTTTCCAACCTCAAACCAGGAAACGCAATTTTCCAAATTTTCTCATGTTAGTGTTGGGCCATCCGAACCTCTTGACAATAACACGTACTGACGCCAAAATCCATTTAAAAAGCAGTTTATTTTAACCCAATGCATTTCAGGCCTCTGCGGGCCTTTCTTCAAGGGTAACTGAAAGTACAAAATACATCCATTAAGATTCTGTCCACCCGTGGTGAAACCACAGTATCATATACATCAATTATTATTTAGGCTAACATTATATTGTTGTGTTAAAAAGCTTCAGGCAAATTACACACACAAATTCACTCTTGCATAACCCCGAGTTTACACATTTCTCCCTTCGTGAGTTGCACGCCCTTTGTTTATGAAACCAGCTGCTTGCTCTCTAAATAATTAGCTGTCCCTCTATAAATCTAATCTTTTTCCGGGTTTCCGTTACGCAACACTTTTAAACATTTCCTGGCTTACCTGCTGTTGATAAAACAGCGTGCTCCCTCCCGCTCAGAACACAATAATCTCTCTTGCATCCTCTCGGTTTAAAAACATAGCTTTCACTCCTCCCTCCGTGAATTCCCTACTTAGTGCAACTCTGATTATCACCTGTAGCATACTAAACCTCGCCCATTCTCCTTGAACTCCTCATATTCCCATGATGCATCATAAAACTTTATGAACTGAAACAATGGAATATTTTTCTATGCAAAACTAATTGATCATGATTACGTGAAGTTGTTTAGCACTACTGCAATATAGCAATGTTCATAAAGTACTTTCAAGTCTACTTTAAAAATAACGCATGCGGGGAGGAGCTTGGCGGGCATCCGTGATGGCCGCGTGAGCACAGCGCTCTCCGGACCCCCGCCACTCCCGGCATGATATCCTGAACATATCCTGATTCTTCCCGAGGATTTGTATAGAGGACACCGGGCTGATCTTCCTGTGGTTTTTGGAATTTGATTTGGACCAGGGGCACCGAAGATACGACGACTCAAACGTTCGGGGTCCGCCCTCGAGGTGCGCCCGGGTCTGGGTGAGGCACTGTGGCCGACTCTGAGTTGAACAACAGCGGCAGGGGGATTCGACTCGTGGGTCCCCCTCTTAAGTTTCGGTTTCGTTTCTGCCTCAGACTGCGACATCTGGCAGAGGAGTCTGGCCCTTGCTGGGTCCAGCGCACGAGACTGCTGTTGTGCCTTTGGCTAGCTTATTGTCCTTCCGGGCTGGTTCACACCTAGTGGTACCCTCGTCGCTGCCCTTTTGGTCTCGGCGCCCAACTCTCCTGCGGCCATTCCCATCGGGTCGAGTGTGTCCCTGGTGACGCTGTCTCCAACATGGCGGGCAGAGGGGACCGAGAGACACGAAAGACCAAAACGCCCCTGCGTGGGGGCCCGGTCCAGTCTAACGTTATGGACCGGTACACCCATTCGAAGGGGTCCCCTGGAGCCGCCTTGCCTGGCCCGAGTGCAGTTGACCACCCTGTGGACTCGTCGACGGAGCCGTCCTTGCAGGACATCATGGGCGCCATTTCTGGCATGAAGGAAACAATAGGCCAACAGTATGAAGCTTTGGCCCACAAAATCGACACCGTGGCCATTGATGTGAACTTGATTCGGGCCGACCTATCTAAAACCAATGAGAAGGTGAAGTCATTGGATATCAAGTCATCCAGCCTCACGGACGACGTCTCGGAGATACAGACGGAGATTGGCAATCTCCGAAGGGTGAACGATTTCATGACCCGGCGCTTGGAGGACTTTGAAAACAGGGCACGTCGTTGTAACGTGCGTGTGGTTGGCGTTCCGGAAAATCCGGACCCGCATTCTGTTGATCTCCTGGTCGAGGACCTGATACAGAACTACCTCTCTCCGTCTGGGTTGAGTAAATTCTTCGCAGTGGAACGTGCCCATCGTGTTCCGGGAGGCCAGGGCAAGCCGGGCGCCCCGCCGAGGCCTATTGTTGCGAAACTCTTTCAATATAGGGACCGGGACGCTATCCTGCAGGCATCGCGTGTGAAGGGCCCGGTGGCCTTTGAGAATGCCACGGTGAACTTCTACCCGGACTTTTCTCAATTGGTGCAGAAACAGCGTATGGGCTTCCGTGGAGTCAAGAAGCGTCTCCGGGACATGGGACTGCGCTACGCTATGCTTTTTCCGACCAGGCTGCGAGTTGAGTACAATGACCGGACCTTTTTCTTTGATCGGCCTGAGTCAGTGAATGACTGGCTAGACTCTCTGCCGGACCGACCTCCTGGGACTGAGCCTGTTGAACACCCGGGTGGTGCCGAGGGTGGTATAGAGAGCTGAACTACTTGTCTATGCCCGGGTTTCCTTGCAGCGTAACTTCTTCTGGGATTTTATGCCTAAGTGCCTCTATTTTCTGTGTGTTCTCCTCGTTATTTGTCTTGATCGGGGTGGCGGTGGGACAGGGCCTTTCCTCCTCTGGGGTCTTTTTGTAGAATGGGGGTTCTTGGGCGACAGGCACACTGCATGTTGGGGTGGCTCTTTAGCTTCTTGCAGGGGTGCAGGGTGGGGGGTGTTTTCTTGTTCGTTGGGGGGTGGGTTGCTGGGAAGTTTGAAGTTTATGTTTTGTTTTCACAAGGCGATTTTATTTTGCTAATGATGTTTTCTGTGTCATGCTCATTGGGGGGGGGTTTCGGCATTACCGTGTGGGATGGGGGGTAGCGGGTTGAGGTTTATTTCGTGGAATGTCAATGGTCTGGGGGATCGTATAAAGCGGGGTGTGGTGTTGCGATGTCTACGACGTTTGTCTCCTGATATTGTTTTTCTACAGGAGACCCATCTGGTGGGCAATACATGTCGTGCAATGAATAGGTGGGGCTATCGCCTCGTCGCACATTCGGGGTTTACCGCCGGTTCCAGGGGGGTGGGTATCCTTGTTCGGGCTTTCCTCCCCCTCGCAATTGATGATGTGATCCTTGATGATCGAGGGCATTACGTCGTCCTCGTGGGACGCTATGAGGGTCGGACCCTTTCCCTGTTTGCCGTTTATGTGCCCCCCGGTCTACAGACCTCTACCTTTTCCGATTTGGGTCGAGTGTTGTTGAGCCTCCCTGATAGTACTCTCTTCATAGCAGGGGACTTTAATTCTGTGTTCTCCGGTCTACATGATCGTCACCCCCCTAGGGACACTGCTTCGGCCCAACGATGGCTGGGTGGGTTTCTGGATACTTTTGGTTTGGTGGATTGTTGGAGACTCATGCACCCTACTCAGCTTCAATACACTTTCCATTCCGGGGCCCATGGGAGTCTGTCTAGACTGGATTATTTCCTGATGCCTGCGGCGCAGTCGCCGGCTGTTCAGGAGATTAGACACCTCCCCCGGGGCATCTCGGACCATTCTCCGCTCTGGCTTTGTTTTGAGATGGGGGTGGAGGCGGCGGGCCGGGTGGCTCCTATCAATCCATGGTACCTCACCTCCCCCGAGACCCGTGGTCTCTTGATCAAGTCGTTGGACAATTACTTTCTAGACAACGAGGGGTCTGTCTCCTCTGCCGTGTCCCTATGGGAGGCATTTAAGACAGTGATCCGTGGGCAGGCCCTTTCCCTTATTGCTGAATCCAAGAAGGTGAGGAATCGGGAGGTGGTGGACCTTGAGAGGGAAATTGTTGAGATAGAGGCTGACCTGGAGTCGAATGTTACTCCTGGTAAACTCCACGCCCTGGGTCTGAAACAATTTGCTTATAGGTCTCTGGTTACGGACGCGGCTAAAATGATGTTTCGGGAACAAGAGGGTCGTTTGTATGATGTGGGGGACAAAGTGGGTAAATTGCTGGCGTGGTTGGACAAGAAGGAGAGGGCGAATCGTGTGGTACCAGTGATTAAGACTTTGAATGGTGTGAGAGTGACTGACCCGGTTGGGATTGTGGAATGTTTTGCGGACTATTTTCGTGTGGTTTATTCCCCTGTGTCTGAACGTGATGTTGATGACTCTCGCCTCTTGTTGCGCGATATAGCTCTGCCCTGTGTCTCCGATTTAGACCGAGTCTCTTTGGAGTCCCCTTTCTCTACGGACGAGATAGCGACTGCCATTCGCTCACTCCGTTCGGGCAAGGCTTTGGGCCCGAATGGATTGCCAATTGAGTTGTACAAGCTACGTCCTGATAAGATGGCGCCCTATCTTCGTACCATGTTTTTGGAGTCCCGGGATCGGGGTATTCTCCCATATGATCAGCGTCTGGCTACGATCGTTGTTATTTCCAAAGAAGGTAAGCCCCGGGACCTCTGTTCGTCTTATAGGCCCATTTCCCTGTCTGGTAGGCTAAGGCTGATGCCAAAGCCAGGCAGAAACCACCATTCTAGTCAGGGCAAGGGAGTCACACGCCAAGATAACCCCTGCTCACCCCATTGGTAGCTTGGCAAAAGCAGACAGGCTTATCCCGGAGGCAATGTGTAAAGCATTTGCGCACGCACACAACAGCAACAATATCCTAGGCACACCACAAAAGGAACTCCACACAAGGTTATATAACAATAACTTCTGTATTGTCAAAACACATCAGATAGAAATCACACATGTACATTGTGCCAACTGGCACGGGCAATATGCACAAGGGCCACCTGGACCACTGTCAGGAATCAACACTTTTAGAACTAGAAATACTGTTAGAATTAGCACTTTGTAGATCATAGAATAATAAGAAGTTTCACACATGATGCATAGAACATTCAGAGGTGTAAGGGAAGGAAACACATGATGCATAAACATACATTCAGCGGTGTAAGAACAAGGCACATGATGCATCCAAACACATTCAGAGGTGCAGCACAGGAAAACACATGATGCATAAAAACATTCAGAGGTGTCACAGGCATAATGGCATAGCCCATTACGCAGAACTCACATTTGGGCCTAACCGGTAAAAATACAGTAGGCAATCTCCTCACTAGTCTAAACACACATAGGTAAAATAAACTCATAATCATATTGCGCAAACATCACCTTAGGCAATTACTATCATAAACATAGCAAAATCACATTGCGCCAAAAATCACATTAGGGCCTTACGCCCAACCCACATACCAGCCAACTGGCCATCCAACAAGGGGACTCAAGAAGCCCTGTGTCCAAAATGTCAGGGAGCGCTGCCACGCAGCGCCAGTCAGGGGTGCGCCACTGGCACAAACCTAAACGTTGCAGCTGCCCACTAATTGCTGGGCAGCTGGGAACAACAACAGGGCCTAAACGTTGCAGCTGGCACTAAGTGCTGCGCAGCTGTAGCAGGCCTGGCACCACTGTGCCATCTCTGTCCCACACAGGGACTCTCTCTCCCTTGGCGCCTAAACGGTGCAGCTGCCCACTAATTGCTGCCCACTAATTTCTGGGCAGCTGAGAAAGTCACAAGTATGCAATGGGCTCTCAGTAGCCCTTTAGAACATTGCGCCCAACATTGGAGCCCTCTGGCTCTAAGAACAACCATGTTGCGCTAAAATGGGGGGAACACGAACCCCTCTGGGCCCTTAAAACACATGTGGCCCGGTCAGAGCCACACAGGCTCTCTAAACAATTACAAGTGCCCCCTAGGAGCACACTGGCCCCTGAAACAATTAGGCGCCTTGGAGCCCTCTAAGGCTCCCAAAACACTCATGCCCCTCGGAGCACTCATGACGCTGTGCCAGCACTGGCACCACAACAATCTATCTGTTCCCTCGTGGAACAAAAACAGAACTGCCCCCGCGTTACCCGGCCCATCCCTGACTCACCGGGGCAACATGCGGGACTCTTGCACGAGACTGCTCCTTTACCCGGGCTTCAGTCGTGCAGCGGGCGGGGCTCTCCCTCATGCTGGGGAGCCTCGCTGGTTGCTGCAGCACCTCTGTCCCTCTCAGGGACTCCTCACACACAGGGCTCTCACCGGACACGGGAGCCCTGCTTCGCCGACACAGACCTCCTCTCTCCTCTACCGGGGCTCCCGCTTGGTCATGGGAGCCCCGCAACCCTCGCGAACTCCTTTCAGCGCGGGCTTCCCACGGCGGCAATACGCGGCATCACCCGGGCCCCCTCCTGGGACCCGGGACTCTCCTGGACAACGCGGGATAAATCCCTCCATGCCGCAGCCGCCATGCTTCGTCTGCCTTTCGGGCTGCGGGACTTCTGGCCCTTCTCCCGGGGCCGCGCTGTGATTGGCCGGCCTGCAAGCTGCTTCCGGGTTGCCGCGGGCAGCGCGGCAGCCCTGTTTTCGCCATCACCAGCGGCGCTGCGGCAAGATGAGGGGTGGGCACCCTCGAGGCAGCAAATAAAGCGCTCCCAGGGGCTAGCGGGCATAAAAGTGCTTCCAGGTGCTTCAAGGGGAACACAGCGCTCCCAAGCGCTACAACTGCAAAATAAAGCGCTCCCAGCGCTAAAGGCAGAAATAAAGCGTCACCAGGCGCTAGGGGTGAAAGCAAAGCGCTCCCAGTGCTAGGGACAAGGCAGAGCGCTACCAAGCGCCTCAGGGAACAAAAAGTCCAGCAAAGTCCTTCAGGAGTCCAGGGGCTGGGCAGGGCCCAGGGAGGAAAGCCTTCCCCTGGGCCCAAGCAGCAGCACACCCCTGGCAGGATTCAAGTTAAGAACAAGAACATTTGACAAGAGGTCACAGCCTCCTTTTATACAGTGAATTCTTTTGTCTAAAGGTGCAGGGTGAGGGTCCCCAGCCCCTGTCACCCTCAAACCAGACAGTTAATCCACAAGCAGGCCCAGGCACACTCCTGGAGCCAGGCTCCAGCCAATCACGTGCCAGCAGACTCACTACACACGCACACCCATGTCTAGAAGTGGCACTTCCACACTAGACACATTCCCCACACATCAGGAACTACCATGGTCACACATTTTCCCCATGCATTCCTATGGGAGGGCAGGTCACTCACCACACATACACAGAGAGCTCACGCACTTTACACTGTATCACAGTGAAAAAGTGCGCAAAGGCCTAAAATCACCAACACCAGGTTCCAGCAACAGGCTAGGAAAAAGCAAAAAGTTTCGGGGTGAACCTGTCAAAAAGGGCCAGTTCCAACACGCACCTTGTAGGAAAGATCTCCTTTTTCATCCAGAAGCTCATCAATCTTTCGTTCATATTGGCTCTGGGTGGTCTTCAATACATGACATAGTGTCTGTGCCTCTCGTAGCTGAATCAACAAGCTTTCTTTTTTTTACTTGAAGTTCCTCCAGTTCAGCTGGTTCTTGCTGGTCTGCCTGATTCTCACACAGACTAGTCAATCATTGAATCTGCTGTTGCAGCAATAAAATCAGAGATTCTTTCTCGGTGAGGCACTTTACATTCTCGGACAACTCGAGCTACAGCTCATCGCTAAGCGCTCTCATCTGTTAGCTGCTTCTTGAGACGGTTCAACTGCTGGTTTTGAAAACCTTCATTCATGTGATGGGAGCTAAGATTTGGTCTGCCATTACGGAATGGATTTAGGGGTAAACAGGTATTTTTTTTGATAAGCTATTGCTTGTAATTACATGTGATCTTATGTTTTTTTCTTGTGATGAAATGTAGCTTGACTTTACTTATCTTTATATATTATCTATAAAGTATGTTTGTGTTGTGTAAATTTCGCTTTAATCCAACCCTTGTAATTATTTTTTTTGTTTTTTGTCTCTGATCCTATGTTTATTATGTATATCCCTGTTGCCGTTTGGAACATGCTTTTATTTCTGTTTTGTTATGCTATGCTAATCCTTGCATAAAAGAGGGAAAAACTAATAAAATATTTATTTATTTATTTTTAAATGAAAACTTTCATTCACGGGCAAGGAGGGTGATTTTACAAATGAAGCCATGAAGCGGACCTTCAGCTCTCCTCTCCCAATTACTGTATAGTGTCTACAGTGCGGCAGCAGGACAATGGGGCACGTAAACGTCTTTACCACGCGTATGCCTTCCATGATCTTCTTTACCACGAAAGCTGCACTGGAACTTCTTCATCCGGTCTCATGATGTCTTTACACGTAACTCAAGGGTTTCCTATTGTTGTTGGTGGCAATTTTAACAGTAGGACATATACAGCAGAATAAAGTTTTTTTCATGTTTGAAGAGGTTAACCCAGGTTATGTACCCCAAAGCTAGGATCTGAGGGCCAAGGCTCTTTCTCACTTATTAATATGTTTTACCTTGTCAATGATAATCAAACTGCTAGATCCTCTTGTTTCTCAAATGACAACGTTGTTGGGGGGGGGTATATGGTTCTATTATTGATTTATATTTTTGTATCTCGAGGTTTGATGTGCTGGGTGAACAGGGGCGGAACAGAGAAAATCTTAAGTGACCAAAACCCTCTATGGCTTGGTATAAATATTCTTAAGGAAGAGAGATGCTAAGGATATGTCTACTGCTACCTTGGCAGTCAAATCACAAAGGCTTTGTCTGGTTTGGAGGAATGCAAATGCCAACCTACTGGGCCTTATGGCAAGGCTATGAGTCAACCACCTTAACTTGCTGTTTAACTGCCTCTCTTCTCATGGTGATCTGCGGGCTGTGGTCAATCAATTTGCCCCACTGGGTTGAATTGTAAATGGGCTGCTAACGAAGCCAGTCAGGCCTGATAATCGCTAGGCAGAATGGTTTGATTCATCTCGTAGAAAGGCCTTGTCTGACTTGCATACAACCTTGAAGCAGACACCAAGGGGCAGCAGTAAGGTCCAACTGTGTGGAGCGGAGTACAAGATGGCCCAATGCCAGAGGCACAAGTGGCTTCCTGGGGGAAGCTCGTTCAAGCTTGCTGGCAGAAAGACCTCAGGGCTTTCTAACAGGTGGTGAATGAAATTAGTTCTACGGGGATTAAAAATAACAACTCTGTCATTACCTGTATCAGCCTGGGTTAACCACTTTATTGCAATATATGACTCTGTTATTTCCCATGAGAGTCCTGAGACAGAGGCGCGTTTTCCTTTATCCATTTTACAAGACCCCGCGTCCGGATGGGGTTCCCATGGCTTTGTATAAATCCTTACCTGTGTATTGGGCTCCCCTGCTCTGGAATTATTTTAACGTCTTTTCCCAAACGGGCCTTCCTGAATCATACCATACTGCCCTTATTGTTCCAATATTTTAAAAGGGTGACCCACAGTCTCCTTGTTTCTATTGGCCAATTATCCTGCTGCACTCCGCTGTGAAGACTGCTGTGGGAATTGTGCTGGAGTGCCTCTTGTTATGGGTTGGGGAGTCAGACACACTGTCGGAGGTGCAGTATGGTTTCCGGGAGGTGAAGGGCACAGTGGAGCAATGCCTGAATTTGCACCTTCTAATAAACAAGCATACCATCGCTAGGCAGGTCTTAATGATGGCATTACTCCACCACCTGGCCATCCCTGAACAGAGGGAACAAAAGATCTCGGCAAAGAGTCCTTAAGAGGGGCCTGATGGACATTGCAACACCCGCCCAGCTAGTAGCATGGTCCAATGATGAAGCATGCTACTTTGATGGTTGAGGGCCAGTGTATCCTATAAATCATGCCGTCTTTTGTCTAACCTTTACAATTCTCATTGACACCAGTAGAGTGTGGATGGATTAAAGGAACATCACATGAGAAGTGTATTGCTGAGATAGAAGGGTAAAAAGAACAATTGATGGACAGAATGCAGAACAGCGTCATACATTCACCCCAGAACAGAGATCAAGGCCTAAATCTATCGTTTTTTGGCTCTCCTTGCCATTCCAGTTTGGACCTAGCCATAGGCAAATCAGTCTTGACCCTGCGCCCAATGGGAACAGTCCAGCCCGAACTGGCAGGCTAGGTCCTCCCTGGACTGGTAACAAGCATCCTAGGACCGGTTTCGGGCTTTCAGCCCTCATCAGCCAGGATAGCTTGACTCCAGTGGCATAGAGAGCATTGGACCCACAGAAGGAGGCTGGGAAAATCAGGCACTAAAGTGAGGAAAAAGGAGACAGGTTACCTCTTCCAAGTTGTTTAGGTCATTTGTAAATCAGATTGCTATTAACTAGTCTTCCTGTAACTGCCATTTGGTGGGTAGCAGGGGGTGAAGATCTCTTTCAGAAATGGTCGTAAACAGCCAGGATTTAGCCCGCTTACACCTCTCTTGTAGCTCTTTGGTGTGTGCTCCACATGGAGATTGCCCTTCTTTGAAGAACATTGCTCAAGATAAAGGCTGGGTCAGGAAGGTAGCCTGAACAGGACAAATGAAAAAGCAAGCGACCCAAACCGGTTCGGTGAACACAGCTTTGCAATTTCCATTCTTTGTCTGTGAAGATCATATAAAAGTGAAAGCTGCAGACCCACTTGTTGTTTCAGTACCAAGGAGAAACAAGGAGACACTACTCTGCAGAGTACTCAGAGGACTACTGCCCAACCAAGGATTAGTATCCATCTGACAACTAACTCCCCAGAGGTGAGGGCAATTACTAGAAGTCGGTTCTGAAAGTGGAATTGCTGAAATTGTCCTGGGAACTAAGGAATCCTGACTCTGCAAAATGAAGAAAACATCAACACTGATGGAGGAGCTAACCGAGGAAGAGAATGCTGTAATTTACCCTGACATAGGGATTCGTCCAACAGAGATTCATGACCAATGGGATTTAAAGCCCAAATCTGTCCGCGCAGATTCTTCGAAGGAGCTGCTGCTTTGCTGAAGAGTGTTCTTCAGTTTCCTTGCCTTATCTCAGTTGTCGCCGCCAAGAAACCAGGAGGCTTGTTTTTGGCTGGATGGCCAACTGAAGGCGGGGTAACTGCCTCGACATGGTACCCCGTGTGTGTGTGTGTGCTAGTGTGTGTCTGAGAACATAGATGGTTTGACCACGGCACCATCCCACCTGGTCTCAAGAAGGAATGACAATCAAACCTGAGGTGCCCTTTAATGAGTAGAGAACCCTGTACTGCCACAACGAATTGCTTTTGGCCAACCTTCTTAGAAGATTCAAGGCCTTTGCCAGCTGCCTGTGCCCAGGGAGGCCCCAGCATGACTGATTCCCAAGAGACTCACAAGGATACCAGGACTAGTCCTGCAGAAGCCTCCGGGCCTGACTGCATCAATTAACTTTGATGCCCCAAAGAGGGCCACCACTAGAAGCAACTGCTCCTGCTCTTGCAGAGAGCCTGCTGCTCGCAGACAGCTGTTCACATGCAGCTGGACCTCAGCGTAATGGTCTGGGGAATGATCTAGCCATTCTCTGTGAACCAACAACCGCGGGATTAAACAACGTGGCCCCAGTGGCAGTGCAGCCAAGCACGGCTGAGAGACTTTATTGCTTCAATGGGCTTTGTGCCCTAGAAACATGGATGTATGAGAACTGGGAGGGAGCATGCTGCACGTTATTATAAGCTATATAACAAACCCTGTGGACTCTAAGACAGAGAGAGAGAGAAGGGGTTCATAGTACCTAGAGGAAGAGGACCCACTTTGAATCAGGTTTTCCCATGTGATAGTAGTAGTATTTCTGCTTTCTGTGTAATAAAGTATTTGTCTTTTAGAAAGAAAATCACTACCTTGGACATTGGTCTTATTGCAGTGCTGGAGGTGGTGCTGACTGCTGAGTCCAAGTAGTCCCATGGCCTACTGAATGGCCTTCGAAAGTGGTGTCAAGTGGTGTAAGATCCTAGGAACCAGATGCAATCTACCACAGCAGACAATAAGTTCAACATTATTACCTCAAACCATACACAACAAGAATGTTGATACAAGATTGAGAGGAGTAGACCTTGGCACCAGAGATCAGCAGAGGGATCTGCGTACAGATAAAGGGTGGAGGGCTCCCAGAAGCAAGGTTAGATCAAAGTGAGTCATGTGAAAAAACAGTTAGGGTCTACTGAAAGTTAAGGTCAGGGAAGAGGAGAAGGCCAGGGAGTTGGAGAGGAAGAAGCTGAGATTTACTTGCCAGGGATAAGAGGAAAGGAGGAGGGAGGGATGTGAAGAATGGGCCCATGAGGAGAGAAAATGGGAGCATAAAGTGCTGGAACAGGAAATATTTACACAAGACATGAGAAGCAAAAGCTTAGAATGGTGGTGGAGACAGCTACTGGAAAAACTGATTCCACTCCAATCTCTTTGAGTGTTCTTGCCAAGGTTCCAGAATTGATTGTGCACATGCATGTGGAGGGACACAGTATTTTGTAATGTTTTGGGAACTTTGAGATTGCTTGTAAGGGTCAGATTTTGAATGCTGTTTCTAAAGCAGCAGCGTTCCTGAGTCAGTTGACTATGGAGGGGACAGCAGTCATTGGAAGGATGCCTGTGCAAATGTTGTCCACAATGAAAGAAGCTATAATCACAAGATTTGGATTGAAGCCAAAAGGAATAGATGCTAGGGATTTTCATGTCCTGAAACAGTTGATGGTTAGAGAGTGACTCATGAAGTGGTGTTCTTCCCCTATCTTGAGCAATACCAGTCTGATCTGACACAGAAGGGTCCAGGAAAACATGTGATTCCGGCTGACAAGTGATTAGCTAACAGAGTTAACAAATAGCTTGAGCAGTGTGGTTCTAAGTCAAAAGGGGGAGAGGAATTCTTCATGGACTGGTCCCAAATTGGAGGATAAGGGTCAGGGCAATTCCCAAGGTACGAGACAACTGAAATAGAAAGGAAATATGATTCATAGTAAGAAGCAAGGGGGGGAAAGGGGGAATACAAATGTCCCAATCCTAAAGTGATAACTTGCTTTAGGTGTCCCAATAAGGGGCATAAAAAAAGACACTGCCCGGTGAGAGACCTTGCATCAGTCACACTCATCATAGCTAAAGTGTTAAAAATGGGGGAAGGGACTGAAAAGGGCTCTGTTGTAGTTAACTTAGTTGCTGTGTACATTGGGGAGAGGAACCCAGTTGCTCTGAAGCACATGTACCCATACACAATTGGGTTGGGACTGGTGGCTAGTATCAATGAGAGGAGGCAACTGCCATGAGGGATACAGGAGCTCATAGAAATAAGATTGAGAGTAAGCATCTCAAACCCAAGGAGATTTTCCCTGATGCTAATGGCACAGACGTTGTACTCAGTGAGGGGATATGGAGTTTTCAATTGCTTCAGTTGAGATGGAATTCAATGTCACTTCAGCCCTCATAGATGTTGGGATGAGAGCAAAACGGAAATCTAGATATCATTTGGGCAATGATTTAAATACCACTGGTTTAGTGCCAGGAACAGAAACCTATATGACTTGGACCACATCAATTGTGTTGACCAGAGCACCGGCTGCATGTCAGTCTCTGGGAAAGACTGGAGCCATTCCCAATTTGCAGACATCGGAAAAGGTAGTTAGTGGATCGCAGAAGACTCTGGGAGGGCACTGCCACAGCTACAGTAGTTAGTTGCTGGAGGATCTACTCGGCAAAAACTCCACAAGGCACAGGCTGAGTGCTCAATGCTTTTGGGTCATCAGAAGAAATACTAAGAGCAGGTCAGCAAGAGAGTGGTCGGAAGACACTGCTTTAGCTGGGAGGGTGACCTACTGAATAGTTAACTGTTTAGTCCTGAGCGAGTGACTACTAAGTGGATAGTTGTCAGACTTGTTGTCACTGGCACACAAAGTGCACATAGAATGGCATTTGGAAATTAGCGAGACCCAGGAAAGGTTAGGTCCTCTGTTCCACAGACCAAGAAAGTGCAGTTCCAGCAGATTATGTCGTACTTTCCAACTGAACTGCAAGTCTGAAGGTAAGACCAAGGTATCATTAGTGCCTCTACCAGTTGCAGGTGTTCCCTTGCGCTTTGGTGGGAATAGACATTGTTAGGCCATTTGACTAACCCTCTGCATAAGGCAGCAAGTGTATTTTGGTTATGGCGGATCATACCACCAGGTATACAAAAGCAGTATCCTTGTAGAGCGCGACTGCAAAGGTAGAAGGTAGTAATGCAAAACAATGAAACAGTGAGCCAACACACCAATCACACCTCCCTCCTTATCACAAAGTCATTTGGATGTATAATGTAGAAAGAAACGTTGCGTGCACATCCGTTGCACCTGTTGTTTCAAAAGGTACAATCCCAAAAGGTCAGAAAAAGTTGAAAGGATTTGTAAAGCGCTCTGCTACCAAGCGGTTTCCTGGCGCTAAGGGATTGACAAGCGGGGGAGGGGGGAACACCAGGAAATTACTATAGGGAGAAGGCATGGGTGAACAGGTGGGTTTTGAGTGCTTTACGAAAATGCAGATATCCAGTCAAGGACCTGATAGTCAGAGAAAGACTATTCCAGAAGCGGTGGGCCAGAACAGAGAACATTGTGCCGCCCACTCTGGACCTTCGAAAGCGAGGGACACTAAGGAGAGCTTGGGTGGACGAGCGGAGGTTGCGGCAGGGAAGATAGGGGGTGATCATAGTGTTGATGTAAACTGGAGCCGTGCCGGCGCGGGCCATGAAGACCATGCTACGTCATAAACAGGGGTTCTGCCCAAATAACCCTCCCAAACCTGGGCAAGGAGCATCACGAGGATGAAAAAGTAGAAAGAACGGTACAGAGGGAAAAATTAAAGCAAATGCTATTTCAAAACAGGAAACAATTTATTAACCTGTTTTCTCCAATATTTTTATCTGCAGTAAATGATATGATTTTTAAGAAGGACAAGGAAATGAATCACAGAAGGGGAGATGACCAAACTATATACAGTAATCAAACATGGTAATTACAATATATACAGAATATACAATTATGTACCCTAAACAAAAAAGAAAAACAAGAAAATAAAACAAACACAATCAATTATCTGTCAAGACCATGCAGCCCATCTTGAAGAGAGTTCTCTGCAGGATGGGGAGCCAATGAAGAGACTTGAGTAGGGGGGTGGTATGATGGAACTTAGGGAGCCGATGAATAGGACGGGCGGCCTGATTCTGGATGGATTGAAGGCGCCGCAGTTTGTAGGCAGGAATGCCCAGGTACAGGCAGTTCCCGTAGTCCAAACGGGAGAGAATCATGGCCAAAACAATACGTTTGAGGGCTTTGAGAGAGAAGAAGCGGGAGATCTTACGAATAGTTCTGAGGGACAGAAAACAGGATGAGACTACAGAGCTAATCTGAGGGCGCATGGAGAGATCCTGGCAGATTTTGATTCCCAAAGTTTTAACTGAAACAGAAGGAACCGGGGGGAGGCCAAGAATGGAGGGCCAAAAGGCAGGGGTCCAAGGGCTGGTGGGGCCACCGGTCAGAACCAGCTCCGTTTTGTCCGGATTAAGTTTTAGATGATTTTGATTCATCCAATCAGAAATAAAAAAATAAGTGTGGTTTGAAATTTTAGGATGGGATCCGGGGAGGAAGAGAGATCAAAAACAAGCTGGAGATCATCCGCATAGTTGAATACAGAGCATGTTGAGCAGAGAAACAATGAGGGGATGGATATAGAGGTTGAAAAGAAGAGGGGAAAGGGAAGAGCCTTGGGAGACCCCACAAGGCACATGGCGGGTAGGGGCGGTAAAGCACGAAAGTTGAACTGCCTGCGTCCTGCCTTGGAGGAATGAGGCGAGCCAGGTGAGGGCGGTCCCCCGGATGCCTGCTGCTCCGACACGGCCGAGAAGGATGGAATGGTCGACCGTGTCGAAAGCAGCAGACAGATCAAGGAATACCAAGACTTGGGGGGAGTTAGAATCTGCCTTCCTCTTCAGCTCGTCCAGGACGGAAAGGACCGCAGATTCCGTTGCATGGACCGGGCGCAAGCCCGCCTGGTTGGAGGCCAGGAGATGGTTGTCCTCGATGTAAGCCGAGAGACAGGAAGTGATATGGCTCTCCAAAATCTTGCATACATTGAGGGGCAGCACACCTATTGTTTATCCAGTTTTAGTTTTGCAGTTTTAATTTTCACTGTCCTTTTAATCCGTCGCGTGCACACTTGTAACGTGCTCAGCCCATACTACACGTAATAATCTGAACAACATTAATGTGGAACACCTTTCTGTTTCATCTGTTTACTCTTCTTTATAATCCTGAATCTTTCTTACATTCATCCTTCTTTCCAACCTCAAACCAGGAAACGCAATTTTCCAAATTTTCTCATGTTAGTGTTGGGCCATCCGAACCTCTTGACAATAACACGTACTGACGCCAAAATCCATTTAAAAAGCAGTTTATTTTAACCCAATGCATTTCAGGCCTCTGCGGGCCTTTCTTCAAGGGTAACTGAAAGTACAAAATACATCCATTAAGATTCTGTCCACCCGTGGTGAAACCACAGTATCATATACATCAATTATTATTTAGGCTAACATTATATTGTTGTGTTAAAAAGCTTCAGGCAAATTACACACACAAATTCACTCTTGCATAACCCCGAGTTCACACATTTCTCCCTTCGTGAGTTGCACGCCCTTTGTTTATGAAACCAGCTGCTTGCTCTCTAAATAATTAGCTGTCCCTCTATAAATCTAATCTTTTTCCGGGTTTCCGTTACGCAACACTTTTAAACATTTCCTGGCTTACCTGCTGTTGATAAAACAGCGTGCTCCCTCCCGCTCAGAACACAATAATCTCTCTTGCATCCTTTCGGTTTAAAAACATAGCTTTCACTCCTCCCTCCGTGAATTCCCTACTTAGTGCAACTCTGATTATCACCTGTAGCATACTAAACCTCGCCCATTCTCCTTGAACTCCTCATATTCCCATGATGCATCATAAAACTTTATGAACTGAAACAATGGAATATTTTTCTATGCAAAACTAATTGATCATGATTACGTGAAGTTGTTTAGCACTACTGCAATATAGCAATGTTCATAAAGTACTTTCAAGTCTACTTTAAAAATAACGCATGCGGGGAGGAGCTTGGCGGGCATCCGTGATGGCCGCGTGAGCACAGCGCTCTCCGGACCCCCGCCACTCCCGGCATGATATCCTGAACATATCCTGATTCTTCCCGAGGATTTGTATAGAGGACACCGGGCTGATCTTCCTGTGGTTTTTGGAATTTGATTTGGACCAGGGGCACCGAAGATACGACGACTCAAACTTTCGGGGTCCGCCCTCGAGGTGCGCCCGGGTCTGGGTGAGGCACTGTGGCCGACTCTGAGTTGAACAACAGCGGCAGGGGGATTCGACTCGTGGGTCCCCCTCTTAAGTTTCGGTTTCGTTTCTGCCTCAGACTGCGACATCTGGCAGAGGAGTCTGGCCCTTGCTGGGTCCAGCGCACGAGACTGCTGTTGTGCCTTTGGCTAGCTTATTGTCCTTCCGGGCTGGTTCACACCTAGTGGTACCCTCGTCGCTGCCCTTTTGGTCTCGGCGCCCTACTCTCCTGCGGCCATTCCCATCGGGTCGAGTGTGTCCCTGGTGACGCTGTCTCCAACATGGCGGGCAGAGGGGACCGAGAGACACGAAAGACCAAAACGCCCCTGCGTGGGGGCCCGGTCCAGTCTAACGTTATGGACCGGTACACCCATTCGAAGGGGTCCCCTGGAGCCGCCTTGCCTGGCCCGAGTGCAGTTGACCACCCTGTATACTCGTCGACGGAGCCGTCCTTGCAGGACATCATGGGCGCCATTTCTGGCATGAAGGAAACAATAGGCCAACAGTATGAAGCTTTGGCCCACAAAATCGACACCGTGGCCATTGATGTGAACTTGATTCGGGCCGACCTATCTAAAACCAATGAGAAGGTGAAGTCATTGGATATCAAGTCATCCAGCCTCACGGACGACGTCTCGGAGATACAGACGGAGATTGGCAATCTCCGAAGGGTGAACGATTTCATGACCCGGCGCTTGGAGGACTTTGAAAACAGGGCACGTCGTTGTAACGTGCGTGTGGTTGGCGTTCCGGAAAATCCGGACCCGCATTCTGTTGATCTCCTGGTCGAGGACCTGATACAGAACTACCTCGCTCCGTCTGGGTTGAGTAAATTCTTCGCAGTGGAACGTGCCCATCGTGTTCCGGGAGGCCAGGGCAAGCCGGGCGCCCCGCCGAGGCCTATTGTTGCGAAACTCTTTCAATATAGGGACCGGGACGCTATCCTGCAGGCATCGCGTGTGAAGGGCCCGGTGGCCTTTGAGAATGCCACGGTGAACTTCTACCCGGACTTTTCTCAATTGGTGCAGAAACAGCGTATGGGCTTCCGTGGAGTCAAGAAGCGTCTCCGGGACATGGGACTGCGCTACGCTATGCTTTTTCCGACCAGGCTGCGAGTTGAGTACAATGACCGGACCTTTTTCTTTGATCGGCCTGAGTCAGTGAATGACTGGCTAGACTCTCTGCCGGACCGACCTCCTGGGACTGAGCCTGTTGAACACCCGGGTGGTGCCGAGGGTGGTATAGAGAGCTGAACTACTTGTCTATGCCCGGGTTTCCTTGCAGCGTAACTTCTTCTGGGATTTTATGCCTAAGTGCCTCTATTTTCTGTGTGTTCTCCTCGTTATTTGTCTTGATCGGGGTGGCGGTGGGACAGGGCCTTTCCTCCTCTGGGGTCTTTTTGTAGAATGGGGGTTCTTGGGCGACAGGCACACTGCATGTTGGGGTGGCTCTTTAGCTTCTTGCAGGGGTGCAGGGTGGGGGGTGTTTTCTTGTTCGTTGGGGGGTGGGTTGCTGGGAAGTTTGAAGTTTATGTTTTGTTTTCACAAGGCGATTTTATTTTGCTAATGATGTTTTCTGTGTCATGCTCATTGGGGGGGGGTTTCGGCATTACCGTGTGGGATGGGGGGTAGCGGGTTGAGGTTTATTTCGTGGAATGTCAATGGTCTGGGGGATCGTATAAAGCGGGGTGTGGTGTTGTGATGTCTACGACGTTTGTCTCCTGATATTGTTTTTCTACAGGAGACCCATCTGGTGGGCAATACATGTCGTGCAATGAATAGGTGGGGCTATCGCCTCGTCGCACATTCGGGGTTTACCGCCGGTTCCAGGGGGGTGGGTATCCTTGTTCGGGCTTTCCTCCCCCTCGCAATTGATGATGTGATCCTTGATGATCGAGGGCATTACGTCGTCCTCGTGGGACGCTATGAGGGTCGGACCCTTTCCCTGTTTGCCGTTTATGTGCCCCCCGGTCTACAGACCTCTACCTTTTCCGATTTGGGTCGAGTGTTGTTGAGCCTCCCTGATAGTACTCTCTTCATAGCAGGGGACTTTAATTCTGTGTTCTCCGGTCTACATGATCGTCACCCCCCTAGGGACACTCCTTCGGCCCAACGATGGCTGGGTGGGTTTCTGGATACTTTTGGTTTGGTGGATTGTTGGAGACTCATGCACCCTACTCAGCTTCAATACACTTTCCATTCCGGGGCCCATGGGAGTCTGTCTAGACTGGATTATTTCCTGATGCCTGCGGCGCAGTCGCCGGCTGTTCAGGAGATTAGACACCTCCCCCGGGGCATCTCGGACCATTCTCCGCTCTGGCTTTGTTTTGAGATGGGGGTGGAGGCGGCGGGCCGGGTGGCTCCTATCAATCCATGGTACCTCACCTCCCCCGAGACCCGTGGTCTCTTGATCAAGTCGTTGGACAATTACTTTCTAGACAACGAGGGGTCTGTCTCCTCTGCGGTGTCCCTATGGGAGGCATTTAAGACAGTGATCCGTGGGCAGGCCCTTTCCCTTATTGCTGAATCCAAGAAGGTGAGGAATCGGGAGGTGGTGGACCTTGAGAGGGAAATTGTTGAGATAGAGGCTGACCTGGAGTCGAATGTTACTCCTGGTAAACTCCACGCCCTGGGTCTGAAACAATTTGCTTATAGGTCTCTGGTTACGGACGCGGCTAAAATGATGTTTCGGGAACAAGAGGGTCGTTTGTATGATGTGGGGGACAAAGTGGGTAAATTGCTGGCGTGGTTGGACAAGAAGGAGAGGGCGAATCGTGTGGTACCAGTGATTAAGACTTTGAATGGTGTGAGAGTGACTGACCCGGTTGGGATTGTGGAATGTTTTGCGGACTATTTTCGTGAGGTTTATTCCCCTGTGTCTGAACGTGATGTTGATGACTCTCGCCTCTTGTTGCGCGATATAGCTCTGCCCTGTGTCTCCGATTTAGACCGAGTCTCTTTGGAGTCCCCTTTCTCTACGGACGAGATAGCGACTGCCATTCGCTCACTCCGTTCGGGCAAGGCTTTGGGCCCGAATGGATTGCCAATTGAGTTGTACAAGCTACGTCCTGATAAGATGGCGCCCTATCTTCGTACCATGTTTTTGGAGTCCCGGGATCGGGGTATTCTCCCATATGATCAGCGTCTGGCTACGATCGTTGTTATTTCCAAAGAAGGTAAGCCCCGGGACCTCTGTTCGTCTTATAGGCCCATTTCCCTGTTGAATGTCGAACCCAAGGTTCTGGCTAAGCTCCTGGCTACCCGCCTCCTGACGGTTATCAGCAGCTTGATTCATCCGGATCAATCCGGATTTATCCCGCATCGCAACACGGCTCTTAACCTACGTCGTCTCCACGGAGCCATTGCGAGGGCGGGGCTTCTGACGGAGCCAGCCATTTTGGCTTCGTTGGATGCCTCGATGGCCTTTGATACAGTAGAATGGCCCTATCTTTGGGCGGCTCTTGAGAAATTTGGTTTCGGCCCTGGGTTTATTGGTTGGGTGAAATTGTTATATGCCGAGCCCTTGGCACAGGTTGTGGTTAATGGTCGAGTTTCTGTCCCCTTTTGTCTTGGTAGGGGGACCCGACAGGGGTGCCCCTTGTCTCCGTTGCTTTTTGCGCTTGCCTTGAAACCGTTAGCTGCGTGGCTTCGATGGGAACCTTCCCTCAAAGGGATCCGTTGGTCACCAGATTTTGAGGACCGCGTCTCGCTTTACGCGGATGACATTCTTCTCTACCTTACTTCCCCACGCAAATCTTTAAACGTCTTATTTGACGTTCTCACTTCGTTTGGCGCTAACTCTGGTCTAGTTATTAATTGGGCTAAGTCCTGTGTGTATGTTCTCTCGGGTGTTCTGCCCCCATTGCCGGATAGATTTCCTATTCAGGTTGTCCAGTCTGGCTTCAAATATTTGGGGATTTTTATTACACTGGATTCTTCACTCCGGTTCGAGCGTAATCTCCTCCCCCAGCTTCATAGACTGCGACTGGATGTGGCCCGCTGGCGTAAGCTACCCCTGTCTCCTCTGGGCAGGGCGGCCCTTTTTAAAATGATGTCTTTGCCACGATTCTTATACGCCCTTCAGAATTCCTATGACGACATTCCCGCAACCTATTTTCGAGAGATTGAGAGTCTCCAAAGGCAACTGATTTGGGACGGGCGCCCGCATATTGCCCTTGCGAAACTTACCATCCCTTGGTATGACGGGGGCATGGCGCTCCCTGATATCAAAAGATATTATTGGGCTACCCAGCTGTCTGCCATTAATCATGCAATGTATTCCCCGGGTCGGGATCCGGCCTTCGAGATGGATAGACTCCAGCTGCCGGGAGGGGATTTTGATAGAGTGCTTTATTCCAGATCGGCCGGGCGCCATCTTACGGGCCCGTCCAGGATCGCAGTCAGTGTGTGGCGCACCGCGAATGTGAGTCTGGGATGGGAGAATCGACTGACAATGGCTACTCCGCTTTATGCTTCCGAACTTTTGGGATGTCTCTGGTCTACTAAGGGCTTTGACCGCTGGGATATGATTGGAATATGTAAAGTGGGTGATGTCTGTGTAAAAGGTGAAGTGAAGTCCTTCGAGGCCCTTCAGGCCGAATATGACTTGAGTGATAGAGAATACTTTCGATATCTGCAGGTCCGACATGCTCTGGCCTCTGTTCTGACTCCTGGTGTGACCCTGCCCGAGTCCTCCCCCCTCGAGGATCGCATACTGGATGGCCACCTTCCCGATAGCACTATCTCCCTGATTTACAAGAAACTGATTAATAATCGCGCTGACTTACTGGTCCGACTTAGTGAGGTTTGGGTCGGTGACGGGCTGGACTTGGATGACGAAGATTGGCAATCGGCACTCTCTTCTCCGAAAGAGGTCGCCATCCCCGCCCGTCTCCGCTTGGTTCAGCTTAAGATCCTCCACCGGGTGTATGTAACTGGTCCGCGTCTGGTAGTGATGGGTTTTTCCCCGGATGGTTTATGCAAACGTGGTTGTGGGATGAGTGCTACATTTCTGCATATTATTTGGGAGTGCCCTGCGGTGGCGGCCTACTGGACTGATGTGCTTGCGGTGATGACTGCTGTGACTGGAATTGCCCTGCGGCCTGAGGCCCGACGGTGTCTGTTGAACGTGTGGGAACCCACCGACTATTCTGTGGCCCAAACTAGATGGGCGACCTTGGGATACATGGTCGCAAAGCGGGACATTGCGCAACTCTGGGGCGCCTCTAAACTTCCCGATGCTTCGGTGTGGGAGGATAACATGGATTGGTCCATGTTCCGCGAGAAGACCGTCTATGTAGCTAGGGGCAGGCCCAGGGCGTGGACGAAGATTTGGGGTCAGTGGAACGACTATCGTGGGAATATTTGTACTCCTCCCTTTGTTGACGCACCCGATGTTACCCTGTCTCCCTAGGCTGATGTTCTCGAAATCTCTCGTGCTGTTCTGTGATTTTCCTATCCTCCCCGCGGTCCCCCCCCCCCCACCTTGCCAAGTCCCATTGATTGTGCTTTTGTGTTCCTGAGTGTTAGCTTCCCCTCCGCCTTCTGGGCTGACTTTGATTAGTATGCATTCGCCTTTTTGTAGTTCGTTGTTTTTATATGTATAAAAGGGGAAATTGTTGTGTCCTATCCGATAATTTGAGTGACAGTTGGAGTTTGACTTATGTCTGACCACGGGAGAGATCGTATGCTTCTTACGTTGTGCTTTGCTGTTAGCGGCCAGCCCGTGTGGTTGTAGGCCCATCTTTGTAACTCTTCTCTGATTGCTCAATAAAAGTTTTTAACCCAAAAAAAAAAAAAAAAAAAAATAACGCATGCTCCATGGATGAAAGATTTTCCGCCTGGCTTGCAGGTGGTCTCATGTGTTTTTTCGAAAGTTCACAGTTTTGTTCGGGTGCTGACCCCGGGGGCTAAATTTTATAAACATCACATACATTGAGGGGCAGCACACCTATTGTTTATCCAGTTTTAGTTTTGCAGTTTTAATTTTCACTGTCCTTTTAATCCGTCGCGTGCACACTTGTAACGTGCTCAGCCCATACTACACGTAATAATCTGAACAACATTAATGTGGAACACCTTTCTGTTCCACCTCGTAGCACAGCATTCTTCAATTGCATTTGCAGCCATTTATTTAATTCTTCAATGTTTCATCTGTTTACTCTTCTTTATAATCCTGAATCTTTCTTACATTCATCCTTCTTTCCAACCTCAAACCAGGAAACGCAATTTTCCAAATTTTCTCATGTTAGTGTTGGGCCATCCGAACCTCTTGACAATAACACGTACTGACGCCAAAATGTTATGTTATTTATGTTATGTTATGTTATTTATTGATTTCTATAGCGCACGGCTACTCAAAAAGAGTGTCCCGGCGCTTTAATGGAGAAAGAAACAATGCTGCCACACATAAAAAACATAACACCAAGATAAAAACTAACAGAAGAATAGGCCGGAAGTTAGCGGGAGACCGGCTACTGAGTAAACAGCCACGTTTTGAGGCCCTTCCTGAAAGCCAGTAGGCTGGTCGCTCCCCGTAGGGCCAGTGGTAAAGAGTTCCAGAGCTGAGATGCCAGCAGTCCGAAAGAGCGGCCTCCAAGGCGCGCTTTCTTTACCCGGGGAACAACTGCAAGGTGCAAGGCTTCCGACCTTAGAGACCTGGTCGGATGATAAAAGACCAGTCTCTTTTGGAGGTACTTGGCTCCCTCCTTGTGAAGGGCTTTATAGGCCAAGGTCAGCGCCTTAAAGGCAATCCTCTTGCGGATAGGAAGCCCGTGTAACGTTGCCAACAAACCCGAGGCCCTGGAACGCCTGCTAAGGCCAAAGACAGCCCTGGCAGCGGCATTCTGTGCCACTTGTAGCCGCTGCAACAAGTACTCTGGGAGGCCCAGGTAAAGAACGTTGGAATAATCCAACCTGGACCCGATCAGAGCCTGGACAGTCAGCGTCCTATGTTCCACGGATAACAGAGGAAGAAACCTCCGCAACATCCTGAGGATGCCAAAGCACATGCCCGACACCCCCAGGATCTGGGATTTTAAGGAAAGCCTGTTATCCATCTTCACCCCCAGATTCTTAGCGACCTGAGAGGAGCAGGACGGAGGGAACATATCCCGAGGCCACCAGGTCTGCCAGTCTGGTTCTGTATCGCACCCAAAGAAAAGAACTTCGGACTTGTCGGAATTGCACTTAAGGCTGTTTAGATGGAACCAGTGAAAAACAGCCCCAAGGCAATCCCGAATGCTCTCCCCATCAAAGTCGCCTCCTCTCTTACAAGAGAAGAGGAGCTGGGTGTCATCCGCATAGGATACGATCTGGGCACCATGCGACTCCACCAGCGCCGCCAATGGGGTCATAATGATGTTAAAGAGGGTCGGGCTCAAAATAGAACCCTGAGGGACCCCGACTCCCAGAGGCGGCATCGCGGCGGAATCCGGCGGGGCCCAGATCGACTGCCGGCGGCCGGCTAGGAAAGAAGAAAACCAGTCGAGCACCGTCCCCCGTAGGCCCCGTTTAAATCCATTTAAAAAGCAGTTTATTTTAACCCAATGCATTTCAGGCCTCTGCGGGCCTTTCTTCAGGGGTAACTGAAAGTACAAAATACATCCATTAAGATTCTGTCCACCCGTGGTGAAACCACAGTATCATATACATCAATTATTATTTAGGCTAACATTATATTATTGTGTTTAAAAGCTTCAGGCAAATTACACACACAAATTCACTCTTGCATAACCCCGAGTTTACACATTTCTCCCTTCGTGAGTTGCACGCCCTTTGTTTATGAAAACTTACATTTTACAGCTCAGTATAGCACTAGTCAGGTAGAGTTTTTGGACCTACTAATACGCGAAAATAATCATAAATTGGAGGTGGATCTTTTCGTGAAAGGTACAGCTCGTAACACGCTGTTACATTTCACGAGCTTTCATCCCAAAAACCAACGGGAGAGTATACCTTTCTCACAGTTCTTGCGGGTTCGCAGAAATTGTACGAATCTTGCAGACTATGATAAACAGGCCCACATTATGCGTAAGAAATTCCTCGAGCGAGGTTATCCCCATAGACTCATAAGATCCTCCTATAAAAGAGCACGGTTCTTTGACCGTGCTGCTTTGTTAACATCCAAAGAAATTAAACCTAAAGATCAATTGGTATGCGTCACGACCCATTCCACCCTGAATGAACGTGTCCGACAGGTAATCAATGCGAGTTGGCATTTGCTGAATTGCAACCCAACGTCAAATAAAAAATTACCAAAACCCCTGTTCGCATTTAAGAGGAATAAGAACCTCAAAGACAAGATAGTGCATTCCAGATTTAATTCCAATACTGGCAAAAATGGTTTTACACAGAGATCATTGTTGAATAACTTACCCGTTCGTGGAACAGTTAAATGCTCCTCGTGCAAATCATGCAATAACATTATTGAGGGTGAAGAATTCACACATAATGGATATACAGTGAAGGCAAATGATTTCTGGAACTGCAAGACTGCAAATGTAGTCTATTTCATTAAATGTAAATGCGGACTAGGTTATGTTGGCGAAACCTGCAGATCCATTCAAGTACGCATAACAGAACATAGGTCTGCCATCAGGACCCAAAAAGTGGTAGCACCGTTAGTCAAACATTTCATCGAGAAAAACCATAAACCCGAGGACTTCCAATGGCGCATCCTTGAAAAAATACGAACACCAGACAGTCAAGGAGGATGCGCCATTAGGAAAAAAAGAGAAGTCTTTTGGATTTTTGTTTTCAACACACATAGGATTGGGCTAAATTGCGATATCCCATGGGAAAACGCAATTTTATGATGACGTTAGCCCCTAAGAAATATGTGGATAAACAAAGATCAATGTGAGACCCCGTAGAACATATCTGTCTCCATTTGATTACCATCATCGGTATCTAGCCATATATACTCCAAGACATAGAAGGATTTTATTGTGGAGTGTATAAAAGTCTAGAAGTATGTATGTCTGAAATGAGGATGGGCTGATGCCTACATGTATAAGGTGCTGAATGCTGCTTTATAAATTATCGTAGAGACATGAATAGGTCACAATCCCTTTGTGATTGACGGAATACATTGCCACTGAGACATCAAACTAGCCTTTGTATAAACTTTTAAGCTAGAGACAAACAAGGTATGTTTGCAAATATCTACATAGATAAAATGAAATATATCAACACATATATGCGCGATAATTTTGTGAATTGCGTTGTTAGAAATATCAAGGACCTGCTACAGATGCGTTATGCGGTGTATACATCTTTAAATAACTCCCGCACTCGGGTTTGTTCACGTAACGTAACGTTTCTGACCTGACTGGGACACAGGTGTAAGGCATTAGCCTGACTTGTTTGCTACCAGTTAAAAAGCAGGTTTCCGCGGCTACTCGCGGTAACACGCATTCTAACGGTCGGGAGACGCCAGAGGCTACATCCAGCCTGTCCGTGACCTGTTGTTTTTTCGACTTATCTCGTCGTATCTTTTTCAGAAGGTAAGATGTGCTCCCTCTGAACGTCGTCCTTTCACTGTTAAGCACAAATCTAGATATAATCGAGCGTGCAAGATGACCTTTAAAACTGGATACAATCTTTTCTTTAGGAAATACCCGTTTTCCAGAATTCCGCTGGAAGCTTTGTGTCCCAAGAGTGCGAATTAATCTTTTGCAGCTCTCCGAATAAACAACAAATTGAGGAAATGAGCCGTGTAATCTAAGCAAAGTAAGTAGAAAGGCCTCTTTAGTAATTTATTTTTAGAACGCAGTTCCCCGTTTTTGCTGCCAAATAATAATTCAGGTTAACTTGAGCAACAACCTTTGCAAAAGTGGGATGCCTATTAAAACTTAAATATAATCTTTCCCTCAGGAACTACCGGCTTCCAGTAATACTCTGAAAAGGGAAAAAAACGGGCTCTGAGATGGTGATTTATTTTCTGTCTGCACTTTGAAAAAACGAAAACATTGCGATAACGAGCCTGCCTATCTATACCTAAGTAAGTACAAGGGATCTCTAGGAAACCAGTTTGAGTGCAGTAACGATTAAGTAGATTGGTTACCAATACATGCAGTTAATTTTGGCTTTCTCTGCGGACAGTTTTTGGCAATGCTGGGTTCCAGAATACGTTGAAACAATCGGGCTCTAGGAATGTGAATTATTTTCATTCTGCAATTAGAAAAACCAGAACAGTGAGGAAACGAGTCTTTCGCTCAAACTGAAGTAAGTAGAAGGGATATTGGTCTAACCTGCTTGAAGGCAGTAATGAGCATATGTATCAGATGTTAACATATGTAGCTATTTTGGGGTCTATTTTGTGACAGTTTGGTATCGTCTACCATGGGACAGAATGTAACGTAGGTGTCTGAGTGGAGAAATAGACAAGAGATTAATATATAAGATGCTACCATATGGGGTGCTTACATTAGTGCAATGTTGAAGGGTTATCCTTGAAGCCATAATATTAAAGATGATAATATATAAAGATACCTTGCCCCTTCTGCTAAATAGGGCGGATAGTGAACAAGCATTTTACCTCTCCTTTCGTAAGTGTGTAGACCCTTACATGTAAACTATCACTTGCATTGCATACTGAATGTTACCTTAATAAGGGATAGCCCTGTGTTTTCTTTCAATATTAAAACGAACGTGGCCTGTATTAGGGTATATCCCCTAACATTAGTAAGGTACCCCTTCGAAACTGCTCTAGAAACTTATCATGAACTAAAATACCATGTAAAAAATTATGTGATATAAGATGAATAATACAGCTGGTGTAAGCTAGGAATAGGTTGATTAATTGAGAATTGTGGTTCACGGCTTAAGATAGATATTCAATATGTAAATAGAAATCTGTGTAACAATTTTTTGAAGTATGAGGGAATGTGTACATATGTTTTTTGTATATAATGAAAATGTGCTGTCTTTTTTTATAAAATGGACAGAAGGTAAATGTAAATATATTTCTTTTTCTCTCCTTTGTTTTTAAAGATTATTACAGTTTAACCTTGTGGCTCCTGAAGAAGGCGTTTGTGGAAACGCCGAAACGCGCGTCGAACAGAAATTAGTTTTCTGGCCACTTTTTATGTTTTTTGTGAATATAGGTTTTCTTTATATGCTTTAAGATTTAGAAGGAACCTTAGCTATTCACATTTGAAAATCTGTTTTACTTTCTGACTATCTGTAATTTTTAAATATAAATTGATACAAAAAAGGTTTTATGAATTGGAGTTTTTGTTCATTTTTATTTTATCTGATTTTGCTTGATTTATTATGTTATAATAAAAATTCTGTTGTGTTATATACATGTGTATTTACTCCCTCTTTTTATAGTTGTGTATATCTTTGTCTGACAAAAGTCTACGCAATTAGTCAACAATAGACAAGTTGAATCTGTAATGTCGTAATTTTAATGGTGACCACATAGAATGTTGATAAATATATGCTGTAGATTATCTTAGGTCTTACCCAGCTGGTTTGTTTTGTTTTTTAAATATTTGACTTCACAAAGTGTTTATCCCTGTCGCTTGGTTTTCTTACTCCAAAACAGGGGGTCCTTGTTTTTTGCACCAATACTCCCACAGCTTGTCTGTGTAGGGCTTGTTCGATTTCTAGTAAGGATATATATCTAGTTGCTATTATTGTGAGATAGTTTCTGGAGCAGTTGACAATATTCCTTAGTAATTGATTTGGTCTCTTAGTCCCTTCTACCATACCCCCTATCTTACTTGAGTGGTAGGTATGGCCAATTTAAAAACTTTTGGCTTCACGGATGAAGAATTCGCTACCCTAGTGGGGATAACAGCTCCTACTAATAACACCAACCATAATTTTAGAGGGAATGATGACAGTAGAAAACTGATTGATCTAAAAAAGAGGTTGATCCGTATGGAGGCCCATGGGGAGTTTATGATATCTTATTTGAAGACAGGCATAATCCCCAACGGACTAAGGGTCCGTATTACTCCTGGTCTATTTGTACATCATAGACCTTTTTTAGAGAAATGGAGCCTCATAGCAAATAGATGCTCTCGCGATTTTATGATCCTAATCGTTGAGACCTCTAAATTACTAGCCTTAGACATCAAATCTGAAATAGAAGATTTGGAAGAGAAGTTAAAAATAAGTGAGGGAGTAGAGGAGGCTATGAAGAAGATAACAGAATGTAATAAAGAGCTGGAGTCCTTTATCTCCTACCTAAATAAACGAAAAACTGACAAACTGAATAAAGATAAAAGGTACTATTCTGAAGAAACAACATACCCATACCTAGGTAAAGATTTTTACCAACAAAATCATTACAGGGATGAATCCAGGAATATTCAGCAACGTGTGAATAATTTCACGGATACGTCAGATTCCGAAGGTGAATGCACCAATGGGAATCAATATGATTCTGATGGTGGTTTCAATTCTTACACTGGTTCCCGCCCTTACCAGCGCCCTTTTTTATCCAACAGGGGGCCTCGACGGGGCCGCCCCAGAGTGAGGTTCCAAGGTCAGGGTCAGAACAGGGGAAACTATCAGAACCACCAACAACAGATACAACATCATCAATACCCCCACCAACAGGCGCACCAACCACCTCCTCAGCAGGAACCCCATTTCATCAGGGAGACCCGGAACAGGCAGTACTGGGGCCAGGGAATGTAATACCAATCTTTAACCTGTCTAGTGTAGAACTTGATATACATAGTGAAACCTTGTTGTCCAAGGGTCTATCTTTTGTACCGCAGACCCATGCAAACATATTTGATTTATATAGGGACATTATTTCCTTCTTTAGGAAAATCAGGTTAAGGAAGTTTTTTCAGGACAGGGAAACTGTTGAAGATGATTACATTAGACATAGAGAAATTACACTACCGTCCACATTCAGTCCAGGCTTGGAGCAGTTAGGCCCGGAGGTGGCCACATTTGAACTGGTAGTTCTCCAGAAATTGGAGAAATCCCTAACATTTGTTCCTAAACCCATCTATAATTTGAGTAGGGAAGAATCTATGGCCTTGAAAAGAATAATGGATAATAAGGAATTGACCATAAAAGCGTGCGACAAAGGGGGTGGTATTGTCGTATTGGATTCCTGTCAATATGAATGCAATATGCTTACAATGTTGAATGATGGTTCCACCTATCAAAAAATTCAGATTAATCCCCTAAAGGATACTGTTAAGAAAATCCAATTCCTAACAAAGGAAGCACTGAACAAGGGGGACATCTCCAATCAGGAATATGACTTTTTAAACACCAACAGTAACAAAACAGCTTGCATCTATGGCCTCCCTAAGATACACAAGAGTGCCTCGAATCCGCCATATAGACCAATCGTGTCCACGATTGGAACACCAACTGAGGCCTTGTCCAAATTTACAGATTATTTTTTACGACCACATATACCTAAGATTAAATCATATGTCAAGGATACGGGACATATGATCAACATTGTTGAAGATCTAAAGTTTACCCCTTGTAAAGACATCTTGGTCACTATGGACATCACGTCCTTGTATAGCAACATCCCCATCGATGGAGCTATAAGGGCAACGGATCAGTTCATAGATAAGTACAACATAGAGTGTCCAAAGAGTTTTTTAATTGACTGTCTATACATTATTCTAACAGAGAACATCATTGAGTTTGGCGATTCCATCTATCGCCAAATTAGAGGAGTCAGTATGGGTGCCTCAGTTGCCCCATCAATAGCGAATATTTACATGTCAGCGTTCGAAGATCAATTTATTGACAATGAGGTGGCTCCCTTTTTTTAATCCATTTCCCATTGGTCCAGATACATAGATGATATCTTTTTTATCTGGACCAATGGGAAAGACTCCCTTTTGGAGTTTCTGGAATGGATTAACCTCACAGATGAAAACTTACATTTTACAGCTCAGTATAGCACTAGTCAGGTAGAGTTTTTGGACCTACTAATACGCGAAAATAATCATAAATTGGAGGTGGATCTTTTCGTGAAAGGTACAGCTCGTAACACGCTGTTACATTTCACGAGCTTTCATCCCAAAAACCAACGGGAGAGTATACCTTTCTCACAGTTCTTGCGGGTTCGCAGAAATTGTACGAATCTTGCAGACTATGATAAACAGGCCCACATTATGCGTAAGAAATTCCTCGAGCGAGGTTATCCCCATAGACTCATAAGATCCTCCTATAAAAGAGCACGGTTCTTTGACCGTGCTGCTTTGTTAACATCCAAAGAAATTAAACCTAAAGATCAATTGGTATGCGTCACGACCCATTCCACCCTGAATGAACGTGTCCGACAGGTAATCAATGCGAGTTGGCATTTGCTGAATTGCAACCCAACGTCAAATA
Source organism: Lissotriton helveticus (assembly GCF_964261635.1). Lineage (NCBI taxonomy): Eukaryota > Metazoa > Chordata > Amphibia > Caudata > Salamandridae > Lissotriton > Lissotriton helveticus. The sequence continues at coordinate 1,627,211,816 of NC_136063.1, read as the reverse complement.
AAAAATTACCAAAACCCCTGTTCGCATTTAAGAGGAATAAGAACCTCAAAGACAAGATAGTGCATTCCAGATTTAATTCCAATACTGGCAAAAATGGTTTTACACAGAGATCATTGTTGAATAACTTACCCGTTCGTGGAACAGTTAAATGCTCCTCGTGCAAATCATGCAATAACATTATTGAGGGTGAAGAATTCACACATAATGGATATACAGTGAAGGCAAATGATTTCTGGAACTGCAAGACTGCAAATGTAGTCTATTTCATTAAATGTAAATGCGGACTAGGTTATGTTGGCGAAACCTGCAGATCCATTCAAGTACGCATAACAGAACATAGGTCTGCCATCAGGACCCAAAAAGTGGTAGCACCGTTAGTCAAACATTTCATCGAGAAAAACCATAAACCCGAGGACTTCCAATGGCGCATCCTTGAAAAAATACGAACACCAGACAGTCAAGGAGGATGCGCCATTAGGAAAAAAAGAGAAGTCTTTTGGATTTTTGTTTTCAACACACATAGGATTGGGCTAAATTGCGATATCCCATGGGAAAACGCAATTTTATGATGACGTTAGCCCCTAAGAAATATGTGGATAAACAAAGATCAATGTGAGACCCCGTAGAACATATCTGTCTCCATTTGATTACCATCATCGGTATCTAGCCATATATACTCCAAGACATAGAAGGATTTTATTGTGGAGTGTATAAAAGTCTAGAAGTATGTATGTCTGAAATGAGGATGGGCTGATGCCTACATGTATAAGGTGCTGAATGCTGCTTTATAAATTATCGTAGAGACATGAATAGGTCACAATCCCTTTGTGATTGACGGAATACATTGCCACTGAGACATCAAACTAGCCTTTGTATAAACTTTTAAGCTAGAGACAAACAAGGTATGTTTGCAAATATCTACATAGATAAAATGAAATATATCAACACATATATGCGCGATAATTTTGTGAATTGCGTTGTTAGAAATATCAAGGACCTGCTACAGATGCGTTATGCGGTGTATACATCTTTAAATAACTCCCGCACTCGGGTTTGTTCACGTAACGTAACGTTTCTGACCTGACTGGGACACAGGTGTAAGGCATTAGCCTGACTTGTTTGCTACCAGTTAAAAAGCAGGTTTCCGCGGCTACTCGCGGTAACACGCATTCTAACGGTCGGGAGACGCCAGAGGCTACATCCAGCCTGTCCGTGACCTGTTGTTTTTTCGACTTATCTCGTCGTATCTTTTTCAGAAGGTAAGATGTGCTCCCTCTGAACGTCGTCCTTTCACTGTTAAGCACAAATCTAGATATAATCGAGCGTGCAAGATGACCTTTAAAACTGGATACAATCTTTTCTTTAGGAAGTACCCGTTTTCCAGAATTCCGCTGGAAGCTTTGTGTCCCAAGAGTGCGAATTAATCTTTTGCAGCTCTCCGAATAAACAACAAATTGAGGAAATGAGCCGTGTAATCTAAGCAAAGTAAGTAGAAAGGCCTCTTTAGTAATTTATTTTTAGAACGCAGTTCCCCGTTTTTGCTGCCAAATAATAATTCAGGTTAACTTGAGCAACAACCTTTGCAAAAGTGGGATGCCTATTAAAACTTAAATATAATCTTTCCCTCAGGAACTACCGGCTTCCAGTAATACTCTGAAAAGGGAAAAAAACGGGCTCTGAGATGGTGATTTATTTTCTGTCTGCACTTTGAAAAAACGAAAACATTGCGATAACGAGCCTGCCTATCTATACCTAAGTAAGTACAAGGGATCTCTAGGAAACCAGTTTGAGTGCAGTAACGATTAAGTAGATTGGTTACCAATACATGCAGTTAATTTTGGCTTTCTCTGCGGACAGTTTTTGGCAATGCTGGGTTCCAGAATACGTTGAAACAATCGGGCTCTAGGAATGTGAATTATTTTCATTCTGCAATTAGAAAAACCAGAACAGTGAGGAAACGAGTCTTTCGCTCAAACTGAAGTAAGTAGAAGGGATATTGGTCTAACCTGCTTGAAGGCAGTAATGAGCATATGTATCAGATGTTAACATATGTAGCTATTTTGGGGTCTATTTTGTGACAGTTTGGTATCGTCTACCATGGGACAGAATGTAACGTAGGTGTCTGAGTGGAGAAATAGACAAGAGATTAATATATAAGATGCTACCATATGGGGTGCTTACATTAGTGCAATGTTGAAGGGTTATCCTTGAAGCCATAATATTAAAGATGATAATATATAAAGATACCTTGCCCCTTCTGCTAAATAGGGCGGATAGTGAACAAGCATTTTACCTCTCCTTTCGTAAGTGTGTAGACCCTTACATGTAAACTATCACTTGCATTGCATACTGAATGTTACCTTAATAAGGGATAGCCCTGTGTTTTCTTTCAATATTAAAACGAACGTGGCCTGTATTAGGGTATATCCCCTAACATTAGTAAGGTACCCCTTCGAAACTGCTCTAGAAACTTATCATGAACTAAAATACCATGTAAAAAATTATGTGATATAAGATGAATAATACAGCTGGTGTAAGCTAGGAATAGGTTGATTAATTGAGAATTGTGGTTCACGGCTTAAGATAGATATTCAATATGTAAATAGAAATCTGTGTAACAATTTTTTGAAGTATGAGGGAATGTGTACATATGTTTTTTGTATATAATGAAAATGTGCTGTCTTTTTTTATAAAATGGACAGAAGGTAAATGTAAATATATTTCTTTTTCTCTCCTTTGTTTTTAAAGATTATTACAGATTAACCTTGTGGCTCCTGAAGAAGGCGTTTGTGGAAACGCCGAAACGCGCGTCGAACAGAAATTAGTTTTCTGGCCACTTTTTATGTTTTTTGTGAATATAGGTTTTCTTTATATGCTTTAAGATTTAGAAGGAACCTTAGCTATTCACATTTGAAAATCTGTTTTACTTTCTGACTATCTGTAATTTTTAAATATAAATTGATACAAAAAAGGTTTTATGAATTGGAGTTTTTGTTCATTTTTATTTTATCTGATTTTGCTTGATTTATTATGTTATAATAAAAATTCTGTTGTGTTATATACATGTGTATTTACTCCCTCTTTTTATAGTTGTGTATATCTTTGTCTGACAAAAGTCTACGCAATTAGTCAACAATAGACAAGTTGAATCTGTAATGTCGTAATTTTAATGGTGACCACATAGAATGTTGATAAATATATGCTGTAGATTATCTTAGGTCTTACCCAGCTGGTTTGTTTTGTTTTTTAAATATTTGACTTCACAAAGTGAATGTAAGAAAGATTCAGGATTTTAAAGAAGAGTAAACAGATGAAACATTGAAGAATTAAATAAATGGCTGCAAATGCAATTGAAGAATGCTGTGCTACGAGGTGGAACAGAAAGGTGTTCCACATTAATGTTCTCCAAAATCTTGCCCAGATAAGGGAGCAAGGAGATGGGCCTAAAGTGAGAGGGAAGAGAGGGGTCAGCACCAGATTTTTTTAGTATGGGGATGACTGTGGCCGATTTGAAAGGGGCCGGAACTATACCCTGAGAGATGGAAGCGTTGAGGAGGGACAAGGGAGGGTCAGGGCAACCGGAAAACAACTCAGTCGGCGGGGGAACCTGCCTTGACCTTTCTGAGCAGAGCAAGGAAGGACTCCTTGGAGATAGGTGGAAAAAGGTCAAGGGAAGGGGACGACGGGGGAGAGGAGGGAAAGGGAAGGGAGGAAAGTGACACCGGGATATTTCATTTGATATTAGCAATTTTGTCAAGGAAAACATCGTTGAGAGAATGACAAAGAGCTTGGGAAAGAACAGGATTGGGATTGACTCTATTAGATGGAGCTAAATTGTGAACGATGGAGAAAATCTCCTTAGGTTTATTAGCCGCAAGTAAGATCTTCCCAGTGAAGTATTCAGTTTTTGCTAAGAGAATAGCTTTCTTATAGTTACAGAGAAGAGACATCTATCGAGCTCTCAGTGAGGGACAGTACTTGCGCCTCCACTGACGCTCTGACTGTCTGAGAGCCAGTTTGAGAGTTTTAAGATCACTGGTAAACCATCTATTAGCTTCGTGGAGGCGGCAAGTCCTGACCCTCCTGAGGGGAGCGACCAAGTCGCAGGAGGTGGCCAGCCAGCTGTTAACGGTGTCCACTTGAAGGTCAAGGGAGAGGTCAGATAGGTCGGGAGAGGAGGTCACCAAAGAAGAGGAGAGGGTATTAAGGTCCAACCGATTCCAGTTCCGGACCAAGACATTCTTAGGCAGGGGGGGCTTGTCAATGGCTCCCAAATCAATGGAAAAGGAGATTAGAAAATGGTCTGACCAGGTTCAATGGAGAATAATAGGAGAAAGAATGGTCCGACTGGCTGACCAAATCTGGTCGAGAGTATGGCCATGCGTGTGGGTGGGGGCATGAATATGGGAAATGATATTGAAACAACGAAGGGTGTCAGAAAAGTCTTTGGATGTCTGATCTTCCCTGGGGTCTCCAGGCCAATAATTGAAGTCACCCAGTAGAAGAACTGAGGAGTTGTTAACCACAAGGGTGGCCAAGAGTTCCTGTAAAGCTAGTACAAAGTAAGACATAATTTGAGGGGGACGGTAAAGAAGGACAACAGTAAGAGGAACCAAGAGATTGGCCGAACGGGCAACTATGAAGTCCACATTCAAGATGGAAGAGTAAGAAAGGGGCTGGAACTGGAGATTCGACCGGATGATCATAGCCCCTCCTCCGCCGGCCTTCCCATCAGGGCGGTCGGCACGGAGGGCATAATAGTAGTCAGGGAGTGCTGATAGGACATCGGGCAATGAATCTGCAGAGAACCAGGTTTCAGTGAGAAACAGAAAATCATGTTCCTCAGTATCAAGAAGATTATAGAGTTCCAGCTGGTGCTTAACCGCCGAGCGGGTATTGAGGAGGTAGGCCGTAGCCACAGCAGGCGGGCGAGAGAGGGAAGAGGGATCAGAAACAGTGACCAACTGAGGGTTAGGGGGTAAGACCTCAGGGAGGGGGAGATTAGGGGCAGGAATGCCAAGGCCGTGGATAACTTCGAGCATAGGAGGGCAAAGGGACCAATCGCCCTGGAAAGCGAGGAGTTGCGCGGAGGAGTAGGTCAAAAAAGGAGCAGGGTCTGTGGCCCCAGCTCCCGACCGGTCACGGACGGGCGCAGACGGGCTTGCTGCGTGCCGCCGCTTCGCGGCTGGGAATGAGAAGTCATAATATGCTGGCCAGAGGTGGGACTGGCCGAGCAACTGCACCGGCAACCCCAGAGTACCCTCAAGATGGCATCGGAACTCACCGGTCCCCGCTACAGCGCCTAATCGGCTGTGCGGAGGAATGAGCAGCGAGGGCAAGGTAGTGACACAGAGTAGGTGCAAGACAATGGCAGTATTTAAAAACAGGTAATTTTGAAATTAAGCAAATGATCGGTGCTCCCGGCTTCCGCCTCAGGAGGTGTGTGAGCAGTTGTCAATGGTTAACATAAATATGTGAAGTGCACCGCACAATCATTATTCACAAATGTTAGTCCTGTTAACGCGGGATTTCTGGTCTATTGTTATAGATCTAGATCCCAACTCAGGTCGACTGAACCGTTGGTACCTGTCATAGAGTAAAAGGCAATCCACTACTAGGTCAATCAATTAATGACTTACACCACTCTAAAGAACCACTTACTCTTAATAAGTTTAAAAGTTTATTACAAAGCCAAACTTAACTGAAGATACAAACATCTCAATATAAGGTTCAAAAGATATACGGGTATCAATACAAACATAAATTTTCTAAATGCTCTTAGTCGGCAGAAGAATATTACCAAAACCAATTCAAAAATCATCAAAGTTGCAAGAATAGACACAAGCTGTACCTTATGAGTCATTTACAGAAAGGAAGAAAATGCTGGTTAGACTGTCCCTACACTAGACTAAGTGACATCCCTACTTAGCAAAATCTTAACCTAAAAAGGTGTCAGCAGTGGTGACTTCCAAAGAAGATCACTCACTTCCCTTAGTCTTCGTTGTAAATCGGTGTCTCGCAGTTAACCTATCTGCCTACCCATCCGCTCTCTTAGGTTCCTCAGACCATCTGCCCTAACTCCACCCAGGGGTGCTGTCCCTAATACAAAATCACATTTGCAATAGAAACGCCCTTTAGAGACGCCCCTCACGTGGTGTTGGTTCTGGTATTTTCCATGCTGATACTCCTCTGGGCCCATCGTTAGCGTTGACCTTGCTTCCCAGGCTCCTCTCCGGCAGGACGGTACCCCCCAGAAATTCCTGAAGCCTCCTCCAGGCCTGTGCCTGGCGCCCTGAACAAAAGTCTATTCATCACTCTCTTGATTGGAACCTCCTCGCACCTGCAAACAGACACTTGTACTGTGGGCCCCAAATTCCGGCCTCCACTGTATCTTCTAAGTCGTAAACCATCGAGCAAGCTCCACAAATTGTGCCTAGCACGACCTTTCTCTAACGAGCACATACAGATCAAAAGAAACGACTTTGTCTATTCAGGCCTATTAAAAATACATGAACGGGCCTGTGCACTCTGCAAACCTTTAATTTCTTAGTTTAAACAGTATTCTAACTTATTACACACAATGATTATATGAAACATCTATAAAACATATATTTCAGTTCTATGATCAAAAATACCTTGAATTATAACAACATCAAAATCCATCATCGTGTAAGAGTGTAACAGCATCTTGTACTCTATGTGAACTGCCATGTGGCCTACACATTTCTACATTAGCAGAATTACATTTTCCCCTACCACAGCCATACAACATGGGATTTCAACATCTTCTAACATCTCTACAAACATCTACATTAGTTCTTCACACTTGATATAAGTATTCTATTTTCAATTAAACACTCTTATATATTTTCTCTCTATAAATTCGACACTCTTATATAATGTTTACTAAACTAATACAACGTGCTTGTAAATATGGTGCACTTCTATATTTTCTTGATTTGCGCTCTCTCAATCCCCCCTTTGATGACTTTTAGTAGTCATCACCATCACAACACCATCCCTGAGGTATGGACTGAGTCAAACTGAAGTTGTTGCAGTACCCCCTCGTTTCATCATCTCTAGAGCCTTCAGACTCCTGTACTGATTATCCTGCATCGCAGTCAATCTCCTCTCCTGCTCTCTCATGGTTCTTTGCAACCTGTTTGATCTATACCATTGGTACAGCCGCACCAATCCCCACAAGGTGATTATACAAATCACTATTATGATGATAGGTTTCAGTATGTACCAAATGAAACTCTTTCCTAAGTTGGCAAACCAACCTCCAACTTTACCCATTCCTTGACCTACTTTCTCCCACACTGTTACCTTTGTCAAATCCTCAATTTCATGATGTATTTCAGTAATGTTCCGAATGTACTTTTCTAAAGGTTTTGAATTGTCTGGAATGTAAGTGCAACATTCTTGGACCTTCAAAGCCTTACAGACTCCTCCCTCTTTGGCTAACAGAACATCTAGAGCAAGTCGGTTCTGAAGAACCATTGCCCTTATCGATTGCATCTCTCCCTCCACCAGCATTAATGATCTAGCAGTACTGGCGGACAACCTATCTACAACTGTTGCCAATCTTCTAATCTTGACATCATTTAGTGCTATCCCTAAAATAGGAAACATAGCACCAAAGACGTCTCCAACTACTTCCTCACTGCTTACATCCCTTCTTCCTCTAGCTTGAGTACCTCCCTCTATAATTTCCAAATCCTTAGCATGGTATATTTTGGGGAAGACAATTGCCAAATAACATGATCCATACCAATTATCTGGTAGTTTCACGTATGCATTTCTTCCACACACAAAATATACATTTGGGATCACCTGCATTTCCTTCAAGAAGTCTTTTGAGTAGTACTCTAATTGGAAAGCATGTTCACAACTTACTTTTCCCACAAACACATTCTCGTAATAGGTTTCACCCCTATGTATACACAGTTTCCCCTTTTTCTCTCGGTCTAAAGCTATTGGACCATTGCTACCCTTTCTTTGGTGTGCCCTTTCTTCCTCGGTCCAATCTGTTTTCCATTGACCTGAAGCTTTTAAGATCTTCTGTCTCCGGTATCGATCATCCACTTGTCCTACAAACTTTTTCTCAATTTCTGACACTTTACAAGTTAAATTATTTCTTCGGGCGTGTGAAGTATCTAATGTTTTCCAAGGAAGGAAAAATTTCTGTAATCTGTCTTCACTCTTATAATAATCCCACTTATTTAAATGCTTGTAGTTCGGCACTTCTGGTAAAACAGCATCGAAGTTTGAAAAATAGTATTCAAACCCATCACGTTCATAGAATATACTAAGCAACAAACTACATGTGATTCCATAAGTCAATGGAAGATGATGATATCTGATACCTTCGTCTACAGAGGCTGGCAATTTCATGCAAACATAACAATTCTTGGCCTCCATAGCATCAATGTATTCATAAAGCAATTTAGCATATGCATTTGATTTAAAATTTCCCTGTGATTCATCTATATGTAACCTACGAGTCTCAGCTGCTAGTAAAGCTTTGTCTTTCTCTGTATTGTTCCCCTTTTGACCAGCAGTAGTAGGTTTCTGTATCGATGCAATCTTCGCTTCCTTTGATGTTTTCCCTTCATTTTCATGTCCCACTACATAAGATATAGTAACTACTAAAACTATAAGAAAAATCACTCCCACTAAAAGTGTGCCTACTATACATTTGGTCCTGCGGTTCGGGTCGCCAGCCTCCATGATCTCAAGTCAGTATAGCTCTGGTTTTCTTTCACAGCACAATGTCTCTTTCCTTTGTACAATGTCTCTTTTCGAACCACACCTGGAAGCTGATAATCTTCTCCGCAAGATCAGTCTTTGTTTTCTATAGCAACGGACAACCCTAGCCCTTCTCCGTCCACTAAATGGAAGTCCCTAGTTTCTTCTTCTTCCACTTGGCGCTAGGTTATCTCTCAATTTGTTTATTTACAAAGTCTTTCACACAGTCTTTTAGCAATCCGAAATTATACGTGTTCCAGCGACTCTAATCACGGCTTCTAATATTTCCAAACGAAGAAGGACCTCCTCAAGTATTGACCTCCTTGAACAACAAATCGGAAATTCTATTCTGTTTAAAACCAGGTCTCTTATTCCGCTCCGATAAGGAGGATAGGGGATATTGAGTGTCAGCAACCCTTCGACCTCCACTCCCGGTATCAGAAACACTATTTCCACTGTTATGATGGGGTCAGTACTGGTCAGGGTCACTTCCCTCACCCTCCCGGATCTCTGTACACTGGACATCTGCAGCGAGGTAGGTCCACTCAGGAGTAGCGTATCTTCTGCAAGGCACTCGCACCCTTCTCGATCTTCTCGGACCTTCCTGTTCCTGTCCTTGTGCACTTTCGTCCAAATCCGAGTCTTCAGATATAGGGGCAAAAGTTTTCTCTGGAGCTGGCTTCAAGCTTGGCCTCTTTCTTCTTTCACTTGGCCAACTAGCTTCTCCACGCCTCGCTCTCCTATATCTCGTCCTCACACTCGGTTCTTGATCACTCTGGACTTGATCTGTGTCTGAGCCGCATTCACAGCAACTTTCTCCTTCTGTGGCAACTTCAGTTTCACTGCCGTCCTGTCCTTCTTCTTCTTGTTCTGTAGCGCTCCCAACTTCTTCCGACACCCCCACAGCGTGACTGATCCCCTCTTGTGGTTCACCGTCTACAGCTGGATTTTCATCTGCGAGGGGAGCTGTTTCTTCCAGGGGTGCTGGAACTCTTCGAGTATGGGAAGCGTGAATCCAGTTTGGCAGTCCTCCACACTTCACAGCGGTATTCGTTGTCAGGATAACTTGATAGGGGCCCTTCCAACGCACATCTAGGCAGTTCTTCCGGACGTGCTTCTTCAGCAGAATCCAGTCACCTGGGCACAAGTCGTGACATAGATCTCTTGAAGATGGAACTTCAGCAGCCTGCACCTGAAGAGACACAGAATGAATGGCGTCAGACAGACCCTTGCAGTAATCCAGGATCAGGTCATCTGTAATATTCAACAAAGCTGTAGTTGGTACAGACTGAAGTCTCATTGCCCTCCCCATTAAAACTTCATGTGGAGAGAGACCTGTCCTCCTGTCTGGTGTGCTACGCATACTCATGAGTACCAAAGGCAGAGCATCAGGCCAGCTTAAGGACGTCGAAGAACATACTTTGGCTATTCGGGACTTGAGTGTGCCATTTATTTGCTCCACAATACCTGAAGCCTCTGGTCGATAGCTACAGTGCAACTTCTGATCAATGTTCAATGCAGAGCAAAGCATCTTCACAACTTCACTGTTGAAATGAGTTCCTCGATCTGATTCCAGGGAGGTCGGCACCCCGAAGCGCGGGATCAACTCTCTAAGCAACAACTTTGCTACTGTGAGTGTATCGCACCTGCGTGTAGGGTATGCTTCGACCCATCTGGAAAATATGCATACAACCACCAGAACATACCTGAGGCGGTTGCTTTTTGGCATCTCAATAAAATCTAATTGCATTCTGTTGAAAGGCCCCCCAGACCTCCCAATGTGACTCATGGTAACTGGTGTTCTTTTCCCTACATTCAATTGCTGACATGTAACACATCTCTTACACACTGCTTCTGCTGCAATCCTGAATTTAGGACAATACCAGGTCTGCCTGAATACCCTCAGCACAGCATCTCTTCCTAAATGTACTGGACCATGTATCTGTCGTGCCATTGGATTCACCAATTCCTCAGGTAACACTGCCCTTCCATCTGCTGAAACCCAAAAATCCATTTCACTTTTCACGCAACCTGCTGTTTCCCATGCCTTTTTCTCAGCATCAGGTGCGTTCTCTTGCATGTTTTTTAAATCCTCCCAAGTATCAACTGTTTCTAGCATCATGTTTAACTCGGTCCTTTCCTGAGCCCCACCCACTTCCACCTCCGTGAAAGAATATCCTTGCTCCGCACAGTAGCGGGCAACTTCGTCTGCATATCTATTACCTTGCGACACAAAATCTGTATTTTTGGTGTGGGCTACGCATTTGACAATTGCAATTGCTGCTGGACCTTTTAATGCTATTAACAGTCGCACAAATTCCCCATTTCGAATAGGCGAACCAGAGGAGGTCATGTAACCTCTCTGAGACCACAACTGCCCAAAATCATGAACTACACCGAAACCATATTGGCTATCGGTATAAATGGTGACTCTAATTTTGTTCCCTGCTAAACAAGCACTTGTCAATGCAATGATCTCTGCCACCTGAGCGGAGTGTACTCCTTCCAGGCAAGCGGCTTCCACAACTCCAGTAATGGTGCAAACAGCATAAGCTGCTCTCAACCGACCAGTATCGTCTCTTAAACATGAGCCATCAACAAAGAAAATTTCATAAGGGTCGATCAACGGCTCATCCACAATATCTGGTCTTGGCTTCGTGCATAGTTCAGTCACGTCAAGGCAATCGTGGTCTTCACATTCCTCGCCTTCTATATCATTAGGAAGTGGCATCAATGTAGCAGGATTCAAAACAGAGCACCTCTTAAGGGTCACGTTCTCCGCAGCAAGTATAACTTGCTCGTAGCGCGTGAGCCTACTACTAGTCAAGTGCTGTGTCTTGGTCCTGGTCATTAACAGTTCTACAGAATGAGGTACATACACCACTAACTGGTGTCCCATGACAATATTTTCACACTGCTCAATGCTGACACCTGTTGCAGCAACGGATTTGAGACATCCGGGCAACGCTGCGGCTACCGGATCTAAAGTAGCCGAAAAGTATGCAACTGGTCTACGGGCATTTCCATGAATCTGTACCAAAACTGACAAAGCACAACCCTCTCTCTCGCAGCAGAAAAGTGAAAATGGTTTTTCATAGTCAGGCATCCCCAAAGCCGGAGCGCGGCACAAGTCCTCTCTCAGCTGTAGAAACGCCATCAAACAGTCCTTGTCCGATGGTACCGGATCACTCACCTCCTTGTGCGTCAGTTTTTGTAAATGTTTTGCTTTCAGTGAAAAGTTAGCTATCCACTGTCGGCAATAACCAACCATTCCTAGGAACATCCTGACTTCTCTCTGTGTCGTAGGCGCGTTCATCTTCATTATCGCCTCTATCATATCTGGTGACACTTTGCGCTTTCCTTTCTCTATCCGGTGACCCAAGTACTGTACTTCTGTCAAACAGTACTGCAATTTGTTTGGAGATGCCTTGTGTCCATTTTCAGCTAAATGGTTCAGCAAGGCAATGGTATCTATCTTACAAGCCTCTTCCGTTTCTGATGCAACAAGTAGGTCGTCTATGTACTGGACCAGAACCGAGTTCTGCGGCAGTACCAGACTTTCAAGATTTTTCTTCAACAGCTGGTTGAAAATTGATGGGCTTTCTGTATACCCCTGTGGGATACGACACCATGTTAAAACGCGATTTTCCAGCTTAAAAGCAAAAAGGTACTGGCTCTCCTCATCTAATGGGATTGAAAAGAACGCCTGACAAAGGTCTATCACTGTGAACCACTCAGGTTGGAATGGTATCTGAAACAATATCACTGATGGATTCGGTACCACTGGACAACATGAAACAACTATGTTATTAATCTTTCGAAGATCTTGTACTATTCTGAATTTCCCACTAGGTTTCTGCAAACCCATAATCGGGGAGTTACATGGACTACCCACGATTTCCTTCAGTATTCCCTGTTGAATCATAGAGTCGATCACGGGTTTTATTCCCGCAATCGTCTCCGGGGTCAATTTGTATTGAGGCGTTCTCGGATATTCAGCATTTGGTTTTACCATGATCTTCACTGGTTCTACTCCTTTGATCAGTCCTATCTCTTCTCCAGTAAAATCCCATACTTCTGATGACACTGCATCTCGTAAATCACATGGGAGCTCCTCCACTGTCAGGGTAGGATACAGTTCTATGCATGTTCTCGAATTTGCAACTTTAAAGGTAGCATCATCGTCTGTAGTCTGTACCTCCACTCCCTGAGGTGTGCAGTATATTGTGCAGTTCAGTTTGCACAATAAGTCCCTTCCTAACAGACACACAGGACTAGAATCACATACCACAAACTGATGTTCATCGGTGTAGTTTCCTATTTTCACTGATACTGGTTCCGTCAAAGGGCTATTCATCCTTCTATTTGCAACCCCTACCACCTGAATCGTTTCCCCCGACATTGGTAGATCTGGAACCACTGCCGATCTCAAAGTTGATCGAGTAGCTCCAGTATCCACCAAGAATGTTGTAGGACACCCTGCCACTTCAGCCTCAACAAACGGTCCTCTTTGATCCACCTCTAGTACTGTCCCGAGGGTACAGTCCTCCTCTCTATTTACAGGTCGTCCCGTCAATGGATCAACGTAGTAACACTCTTCTTCACCTGTGAAAAAAGGCATTTGTCTATAGACCTTTCCCCCTGTCGTAATCTTTGGTGGCTGCGGGAACTGAGCTTGTGGAGCCGAAGTCCCCCCTTTGGCCACCTTACTCTTTGTCACTGTCACTCTTTGGGCTGGAACTTCCTGAACTTCCTCCTCTAGAACTTCTATTTCTCCGTTTTCAGGGTTATAGGGACACTCGTGTCTCCAATGTCCCACCTGGTGACACTGGTGGCACTTTGTCATTTTTTTCAATGTAGCAAAGTTTATTCTAGGTCTCAGATTTTCCTCGTTGTCCCTATTCTGACTATTTAATTTCCGTCCCATTGTCCCTGTTCCCTGTTGCTGCTGTCCTCCCTTTCCAGCTGACTGCATTTGCACCATCATCAGTTTCTCCTTTAGTTTCTTTGCTTTGGAATCTATTTCATCACTGCAATACCTTGCGTATCTCAAAATGTCATCCAATGGTTTGTTTTGCCAACAAATTAAATGTTGCTGAATCATCAAACAAATATCAGGTCTCAACCCCAAAAACGAATTTCGATACAAACTGTCCTATATCCTTGGGATCCATTACATCTAGTCCACTATATTGTTTGAATGTTTTCAGCAATCGTTCATAATACTCATGAACTGTCTCCTTGGGTTCCTGTCTTGTTCGGTCTATTTTTACCCAATCTATGTCTTGTGGTGGCACCTTCTCCTTCAACCATGTCATTACCCTATCATATTTTAACATTACCGTTTCTGACGGTCCATTAGTACGAGTATCCCTTTCTGGTTCTGCAGTTGGCCACTCGACACTAAACTTGCATGCGATCCACAAGTCTCCTGGGACCACAATGTCAAATAGGGTGTTCAAATCAATCCACAATACTTTTGAAATCTTGACAAACCTCTCTACCTGCTTGTACCACTCTACAGGATTCTCCCTTAACTTCGGAAATGAGTTTGTAAATGCAGCCAAATCTCCCCTACTCCAGGGCACGTGTACATAACTTCCATTTGCTATTTCTCGCAAAGGGAATGCCTCCATCTGCATTAGCCTTCCCTCCGGAGACATCAAATTCGCACTCCGTCTAACAGTTCCCTTTTTGGACCACCTCTCTTCCCATTTGTCCAGATCTCTCCATGCTCTTATTCCTGTGATCAGCTCCCTTATGTGTGTTTTTAATCCAGTTGTCCTCCTCTCATCTAAGTCCTGATCTGAATAATGCAACCTGTGGTTACCCTGTAATGCCTTGGTTCTGGACAAATCTACCATATACTTGTCTGCCAGTTCAGACAGTTTCTCATGAGTTGCTCTTGCCTTCCGAGTAATATCCTTTGCTATAAACAACAGCTCATCTTGTTCGTACATGTCGATCCTTTCTAAAGACAATGTACCATCTATTATATCATCCAGATCAGATCTTAAACTGGTCACATCGAGTCTTTTGGCTTTTATTACAGCTCTCAGTATGCCATCTCTAGGGAGTCTATTTACATCTCTCCCATCACAGCTCTGAGTCCTACGTCTAGGCTCAGGCGAGTTATGGGGAGTCCTCCCATGCTCCCATCTCTCCAGGTCCCATGCAGTTCCATCCTCTCTGGATGTATGGTGAAACACTCCTCTATTTCCCATAGTCCCACATTTCCCATTCTGCCTGGTTTCTCTAGGTGCATGGTAAGACATTCCATTATTCCCCATGTCTTCACAATTCGCCTGTGACCTCTGATCACTCGACGCATGGCAAGATCCTTCACTGTTCCCCATGTTCTCACGATTCCAGTGCTGTACGTTATCAGCAGGTGCGTGGTGAGTGCACCTAAACCTATCTCTGTATTCTTGAGTCCTTTGGTCTCCCTCACTTTGAATGAGACGAGATGTCTCTCCACACTCCGTACTTCTGCCTTTTTGCTCCTGCCCGTTTCCTCCGTCAATATGACGTGTAACTCTTCTACTCTCCTGACTTTTACCGTCCCACTCCTGACTGCTTTCGCTAGCCCCGCAGTGAGATAATGTCCCGTTGCCTCGACTTCCCCATCCAGCTTCTGCTCTTAACCTGTCGCTCGGTGCTTCTGTGGACCTGTCCCATTCCCTCAAGTCAGCCCTCAACTCTTTATAGGATTTCGGCCGTGGTCCCCTCAGGTCCATCGGTCCTCTTTGACCCCCCTGTTCAGTTACGGGATCCACTGCTGAATCCAATGGGGTGCTCCACGTTATCGGTCCTGGCAATTTCCTCCAGGCATTTGTCGTGTTATTCCTTCTTTCCATCTCGACTCTTTCTCTGTCTAGCCGTACCTGTTCTTCCTCTCTTCCTTTCTCTGGGTGATAAACCGACACTATTGGACCTATGGTAACGGGTACTTGAAGAGCATCTGGCAATCCATAAGACTCAACCCTCTCTCTTGCTGGCATCTTCTGCACCACAACCCTTCCGACTACTCTCTGTACAGGACTATGTTGGGGTGTCTCCTCACCTTTGGTAGGTACCCAATCCGTTATAGGGAGTGGCCTGTTCTCTTCTATGTCAACCCTATCTTGCTTTGGGAGTTCAGTACCTTCTATCTCCCTATTGTCCAGAGGCGGTCTATCTATCAATAACCTATTTATTAGGCCATCCTCCGACTCACTCTCTTCATCCTCTTCCATGGATTTCTTTCCTGTAATCTCTCTCATTGGATACAACTTATCCACTTCAATCATCTGTACCCTCCATCTCTTGGCTTCCGCATCCCATTTGGCATCTTGCACTGCCCTTACTGATCGCCGTACCCTTTCTTGGCGTCTGTTCTGACTCCTATCGTGCGCCGCCCTAATCCATGCATTAAGGGCCTCAAACTGTGTTGGTCTAGGCAAAGGTCTCAATGAGGACATAACTGCTTTCAGTTGATGCAACACTTCTAGTCTAAACGTTCCGTATTTCGGAAAAGTCAGTTCCTCATTCCCCTCTGTAATCTTACTCCAAGCATCCAGCCACAGTATAGTATGTAACCCAACATTCGTTGCCATATAGTGAGCTGGTGTACCCTCCGGCGGTGCCTCTTCCCCGTAATAAGATTCTCTTCTTTTTCTCTTAAAAATCCCTCTCAAACATTTAAAACACTTCATGTTCAAAATGTACGAATTTCTATTTCCTCCGCGTTCCTTTACTTCCTGATGACAATCCACCAATCTCAGCGCGGTTTTCGCTAACTGGCCTATCACTGCGCGGCTCTTTGCTGACGTCACACCAACCGCCCTATCACAGCGCGGCTTCACACCAACCGGCCTATCTCAGCGCGGCTCTCGCTGACGTCACTCGTCTCAGCGTGGCTTCACACCGACCGGCCTATCACAGCGCAGCTCTCGCTGACGTCACTTGTCTCCCCTTCGCAGCAGTTCCCCTCCTTTCTCCGCTCGTCTCCCGATCATGCATGCGTCCCATTCATACTCTGAAAAATGATTACTTCCGTCCAAGCCATCACTTTCCTTGACTGTACGCCCACAGTCTAACTGTAATTGTCACCTTAACTGACGAAATGTCTTTCCGTTGGTCTAGACAATCGCCTTCTCTGATAGGTTACTTGCACACGGTAACTTTCGACCTGCGTCCGTTACCCACACACTCACTCTTGCAGTCCCCCTATCTCGGTCCTGCGGGCGATCAATGGTACCTCATGACCCCCTTCTCTGGTCGACAACTACTCTGGATGTTTGATACACCCGAACCACTTAAGCTCTTCCCCGAACTTAAGATTTTCCCCCAACCAGGTTGCGCGCGCTCACAACCCTCTCTCACTCACACTACAGGCATTCAACTCCGCATGACATTACAATACAAATACAACACAAAACACCGCAATCTGTCAACGCATGACCCTTGTTATACTCACTCTCGTCCGATTCTGCTGCTTTTCTCTCGCGCCGTCAGCACCCTTTTCGGCAGGCCACCTCTCGATCTCTAGGGACCTTGGGGTAAACTTAACCTAGTCTAGATCACCTTCCTCAAGAAGGTAACCATCCTCACTCTGCTACCAACTGTTAACGCGGGATTTCTGGTCTATTGTTATAGATCTAGATCCCAACTCAGGTTGACTGAACCGTTGGTACCTGTCATAGAGTAAAAGGCAATCCACTACTAGGTCAATCAATTAATGACTTACACCACTCTAAAGAACCACTTACTCTTAATAAGTTTAAAAGTTTATTACAAAGCCAAACTTAACTGAAGATACAAACATCTCAATATAAGGTTCGAAAGATATACGGGTATCAATACAAACATAAATTTTCTAAATGCTCTTAGTCGGCAGAAGAATATTACCAAAACCAATTCAAAAATCATCAAAGTTGCAAGAATAGACACAAGCTGTAGCTTATGAGTCATTTACAGAAAGGAAGAAAATGCTGGTTAGACTGTCCCTACACTAGACTAAGTGACATCCCTACTTAGCAAAATCTTAACCTAAAAAGGTGTCAGCAGTGGTGACTTCCAAAGAAGATCACTCACTTCCCTTAGTGTTCGTTGTAAATCGGTGTCTCACAGTTAACCTATCTGCCTACCCATCCGCTCTCTTAGGTTCCTCAGACCATCTGCCCTAACTCCACCCAGGGGTGCTGTCCCTAATACAAAATCACATTTACAATAGAAACGCCCTTTAGAGACGCCCCTCACGTGGTGTTGGTTCTGGTATTTTCCATGCTGATACTCCTCTGGGCCCATCGTTAGCATTGACCTTGCTTCCCAGGCTCCTCTCCGGCAGGACGGTACCCCCCAGAAATTCCTGAAGTCTCCTCCAGGCCTGTGCCTGGCGCCCTGAACAAAAGTCTATTCATCACTCTCTTGATTGGAACCTCCTCGCACCTGCAAACAGACACTTGTACTGTGGGCCCCAAATTCCGGCCTCCACTGTATCTTCTAAGTCGTAAACCATCGAGCAAGCTCCACAAATTGTGCCTAGCACGACCTTTCTCTAACGAGCACATACAGATCAAAAGAAACGACTTTGTCTATTCAGGCCTATTAAAAATACATGAACGGGCCTGTGCACTCTGCAAACCTTTAATTTCTTAGTTTAAACAGTATTCTAACTTATTACACACAATGATTATATGAAACATCTATAAAACATATATTTCAGTGCTATGATCAAAAATACCTTGAATTATAACAACATCAAAATCCATCATCGTGTAAGAGTGTAACAGCATCTTGTACTCTATGTGAACTGCCATGTGGCCTACACATTTCTACATTAGCAGAATTACATTTTCCTCTACCACAGCCATACAACATGGGATTTCAACATCTTCTAACATCTCTACAAACATCTACATTAGTTCTTCACACTTGATATAAGTATTCTATTTTCAATTAAACGCTCTTATATATTTTCTCTCTATAAATTCGACACTCTTATATAATGTTTACTAAACTAATACAACGTGCTTGTAAATATGGTGCACTTCTATATTTTCTTGATTTGCGCTCTCTCAGTCCAATCTCGTCAAATGTCATGCAAGGTAATCTTTATTTTTCTTAGAAATGGAACAGAACAGCCAACGTGTTTCGTTCACTACATATGAACTTCGTCAGTGCTGTAAAACAAACAAATATGTATAGCATAAAACCACAGAAATACAACATGAAATCACAACACAATTAAAAACAACAAATAGATATTCTTCAAATATGTATATACAAAGGAATAGAGAACACGAAGGATAGAGTGAAAGAATAAAAAACCGACATACAAACACATTAATATGAAAGTAATCTCAAAAAACGTTCTGTTGGCGCCATGTATTAGTTCAACATATTTGAGGAACAAAGGGGCACATGCATCATTGCTTTTTGCGAATCTGCCGCTTTGCAACCACAATTTTTGTATTTGGGATGCATCATCCCAAATGCAAAAATCGCTATTTAAGTAATCACAAAATTTGTGATTACTTAAATTGCGATTGCATTTAGGGAATCGCAAATTGCCTATATTGATGCATGTGCACCAAAGCCTGTTACTGTTTAGTTAGCTGAGAAGATGCTTTATTACACCGTAACCATTTTAAAGGTGTCTTAATTCGTCTATTATTCGGTCTTAAAAAAAAAGGGGGATCAACAATATAATCAACACACTAAGTGATAATTAAGGAAACTGGAGAAACATCATGCGGGAGAGGAAGGGACAAGAGCATACCTTGAATTTTGACCTTCAAGGTATATGTGTAATCGGTGTGATATTCCAATATGTATAATAGACTTCAATTTGTTGAATCCTCATATTTGAGGGTGATGGTGTTTCTTCATCGTTGTATGAAGAGGAAATGAGACACCTATAAATAATTATTTTTAAAACGTTGTCATTTTTACATAATAGTATTTAATGATTGTAATGTCTAATCCTTTCTGAATAAAGTCGGTTTGCACTAATAAGAGCATTTTGAAAGGTTTATTTCAAAGAGCATTTACTTGGACGCCTCTTTAAATAAAAGCAATGTGCTAAATGACACCTCGGTGCCTAAGCATATATTAAATACATGACATTTGTCAAAAGATTTGTGATGGGATATCAGCCATGGCATTGTTAAGTGTAACCATAATCTCCAACCCGCAATTAACTATTGAAGTAAGGCCAGGCTTAATTTGTGCAAGTGGTTTCCGATGCTCGGCACCTGCACTTAATTGTGAAAATCGCCTCTTAAAACAGTCTGCCACAAGTTGGTGCTGTGTTGATAATTTCTATATGACCATAGAAACAGGTAATTATTTATTCAATATACATTAAAAATGACAATTTCCTGAAGCCCACGCCATTTTTAGGGCTTTGGTGGCTTGAATAATCTGAATTGTCACACTTGTAGGTGTGTAACTGTTAGTAGTTACTATCATTGGCAGCATGGCATGGGCAATGGTGCAAGCTGCAGTGGCCTCCTGACGAAAGGCCAGGAACCCTTTTTTTTTTTTTACAAATTAAGCACTGTTAAGGCTTGCGTACGATGTAGGATAAAATCTTGCAAAGTGCACAGAAACACAAGAGAATACGTGTTGCTAACATGCTAATTTAAAGGTGTACCTGGAAATAGGAATGAATGGCGTTACATAAAACCGTAGAGTCATGTGTCAAGCTTCCAAGTATTACAATGGAACTGACATGTTTTTCAGATAGAAATGTGCATATTACAAAAAAAATATGTGACCGTTTTGTGAGTAAGAAGATTTGGTATTGCACCAATATGACAGTACAGTCCATCCGCATGATCGAGACATGCACTTTGCATCTAAGTTTACCAAAAAGTTAGCATATGGTTCAAACACACATCACCTCCCTTGAATTTAGGTGACGGTATAATGTCCGTATGATGTGGTCTACACGAACATTAAAACCCTGCACCTTGCGTCTAGATTTAAAATAGTGCTGGCGTCTAATTCAGACCTTAACTTGATACTTGCCGTTTTCACAATCCCGAACCGGCTTCTCTCAGTGAGTCCACTTCCTGTTAGGCTAGTTGTCGTGTATGCATAGAAGTACTGTTGCATTCATGTGATACACATGAAATTTCTTAAAGCGATATTGTTAAAAACAGATATGAACCTGTTTTGTGTGTGTGTAGATCGGCTTGATGCTTGTCAATTCTTTGGAAAATAGAGGCTACTAGAGAAAGAAATGCCATGTTGATCATGAGGATGGGCGGAATGCTTGTCAATAACCTTTATTTAAGCAAATGTACAGATTTGTTATGTTATGTAAAATTATATTTATAGAGTGCCAATCACCGGAAGATCTCTAAGTGCTATAACCTAAATCAGAGGTCCAGACTCCTTTCGTACAGCTATACAAAACTCACGGCGGAGTTGACTTATCCAAACGCCTCTGTAAACAGAAGGGTTTTAAGTTTCCTCCCGAACGGTAGTAACCTGGCTTCCTTACGCATACCGTCCGGTAGTTTGTCCCAGATCTGGGAGATGGTAACTGAAAATGCCTGGCCCGCTTGGGTCGTTCTATTAAAATGTGGGCAGACTAACAAACAAGACTCTGATGACCGAAAATAGCGCCTGGGCACATAAGCATGGGCTCTTCTTGGCAATTTATAAATCAACCTTGCTGCGTCATTCATAACCACTTGGAACTTCCCCAGAAGTTTTTCGGGAAGCTAAGTTTAGACTACGTTGCCATAGTCCAAGCGTTATGGTGGAAAAAGACAGCAAGGTCACCAGTTTACGAAGTTGCTGCATTAGGCCAATACCATTTCCCACAAGAGCAGACACCTGGCTGTTTAGGGTTAATCCAGTGTCCAACGTTATACCCAGGCCCTTCACTGCTGGCACCGGTGATGGGGTGGTGCCCAGCTCTTGAGGCCAAAAAAGTGAGCGGAGTGTGTAGCAGCTGATGTTGTTCAATGAAAGATGAGAGGACTCGGAGTATGTGTTGTTCATGAACGTTAGCCAGGAAGGGGAGTCTGGAAATGGGTCTGAAGTTTTTGAGAATCCTGGTGTCCGCTCCTGCTTTTTTTCAGCAACAGGATCACCAAGGCTCACTTAAACTTCTGTGGTACCCTTCCTGTCACCAAAGACAGATTTAATATGGACAACACCTCAGCCTCAATCACTGGAATGATGGTTTTGAACAAATGTGGCAGGCAAGGGTCCTCAGGTGACGCCGATTTTACTTTGGCCTCAATGCGAGCTTAATCATGTGGTTCAAGCACCGGGAACACCGAGAGAGCAGTACCCTGAAAGTCAGGCGGGTCCTCCACTGACAGGGGGTAATGCATGTGTTACCTATATCTGTAATAATGTTTTCCACCTTAGTTAAAAAGAAATCTGTTGTATTCTCTTATTTCACATCTTCCCTTTAAGTAGAACATTCTATATCTGCTGATGTCACCTTGCAACTTAGTGCTCTAGTGTTCTCCCATTGTCAGTTGCTCCTGAGCCTTTAATGGGAACACCAGCTTTTCTCTGTACTTCTATTAAAGTACTTAAACTACTCAACAGCATCATTGATTTAATAACATCAATTACAACAGATGGCGACGATTGGCTCATGGGGCAAACGAAGTACAAAGTGAGTAATTTACAGAAAACTCGACTGGTGAGCAAAGAACAAAAAAAAAAATGCGTGAAGAAAAGGAGTACCCTTTCATCAGTGAAAGGGATTTGGTAGCTACCATTTAAGAAAATGGAATAATGACCCTCATCTCGTAACAATACCTTTGAAAGAAGCCTCGTTCTCAAAAAGAAAGACAAGAGCTCTCCAACAACCATCTCGCGGTGAGCATTTTAATTGACTGGTAACGTGACTGTTATAATTTTTTTGTAATTTGCAAAATTCATATTGATATCAGCGTCAGTACGAAATCACCGTGAGATTTGTACTTAAAAGTGAATACTTGATCTACATTCACCAACCAGACGAAAGTCAACATGTATTTTTTGAAAGTAAACCTACTCACGAGCTCCGACCGTCTCAACTACTGATAGCGTGCGTCCATTGTTCCTCTCTTCTTATTCTAACACGCATGCGCAGGTTAACTAGCGTGTACAACGTCAGATACGCGTTGCTTACGTAGGAACGTACGGGCAGCCATTTTGGACGCAACTTCTCGTTACTTAGCAACCAGACGAGTCGGATGAGCTAACGTGAGGTAGGAAACTTTTTTTTTGTGGAAATTCATCCCGCTTTTCGCTTTTCACTACTTTCAAGTGGATGGAACACACTTGGAAGTTATACCTTAATGTGATAGGTCATTGAATCTATCTCAAGTAATTAGAAGTGCTCTAGTGTGCCGTGTCCTGGTTCACTCTTATTTTATTCACGCCTTATTTTTATGGGATTACCACAACCAGAAAGCTCACTGTGGAATACACTTTTGTTTGAAGTTTGTGAAATTTATCTATTATTCAATAAGGACTGAAACAATCAGAAACTTCCTTTGGAGAATACCATGGAGAATCCAAGTGTAATTGCACCGCCTATGTTCCTCCAACAAAGTGGAGAACCGCCCATAGAGTGGGATGATTGGATTGACATTTTTGAAAACTATATAGAAGCTCTTGATGGTAAAGACTTTAGTGCCACAAGAAAGAAAGCTTTACTTTTAAGTGTACTTGGAAAAGAAGGTCAGCATGCTTTCAAATATTTACCACTAGGTTTGAGTCAGGATGGTAGAGCTGTTAACAATGTATATACTGAGGCAAAGGCGAGAAAGAAAAAACAATATTCTAAAGAAGTGAATATTGTTATGGCAAGGCACAAATTCTACGCTCAACCACAGCGAACTGAGAAATCTGTTGACCAGTTTGTTACTAGATTACGAGAGCTGTCTTTAAAATGTAATTTCGGGGAGATAAAGAGATGAAATGATAAGGGATCAAATGATCGTTCAATGTAAGAACAAGAAAATGCAGGAGAAACTTTGGGCAGCAAAAAATCCCACTCTACAAGCAGCAATAGACATTGCCAAGATTGTTGAGGAATCCAGTGCGTGTATGAAAGAGATGGAGAAGAAAGAGACTTTCAGGGAGAGTGGGAATGGGTCGGTTTCGAATATCGCACAAACTGAAGTTGCTGCATTGAACAGAAAGGGGTTTGAGACAAATGAGAAAATTGAAAAAAGAAGTTACGGAGGATACAACAATGGGGAGAGAGGGAGATATCAAATGAGGATGTGTAGCAGATGTGGTAGCACCTATCATGGTGCAGATTATAAGCGTTGCTTTGCAATTGATAAAGAGTGCAGGAAGTGTGGGAAGAAGGGTCACTTCTCAAGGATGTGCAAAACGTCAAATAGTGACAAAGTAGCGATTGTTGAAGTAAAGCGTGAGATGAATGTACAAGAGAATGTGGAAGGTGCAGATAAAATATTGTATTTAGATGAGGCAAATGCCCTACGAATGGAACCTGGTAGAAGAAATAGACCTAAAGCTAACTTCAACATCAACGAGAAAAAGGTTGAACTCATGGTTGACCCGGGTTTGTTTTGGAAAATAGTTCCAGAATCCTTGTTCAAGGAAAATTGGGTGGGAACTGTTTTGTTACCTAAGGACATACATCCTTGTGGATACCAAGGGGAGTGTATTGATTTGTTAGGGTACATGGAGACTGAAATTAAGTTTCAGGGACGATCTACCAAAGGGAAAGTATACGTTGCTCGTTCTGGGCCAGCAATTTTAGGTTGGGGCCATCAATATGACATTCACATTGTCATTGATCCCAGAGCAACACAGCAGGTGATGGTTGTTAATGAAATGACTACGGAAATGATAGTTGAAGGCATGTCAGACTGGTTTGCTGAACGTATAGGTGAATTGAAAGGATATGTACATAAGATTATACTCAGGGAGAATGCAGTTCCAATGCAACACAAAGTGAGGAAAGTACCTTTTAGAGCTAGACAAGAGGTTAGGAAAATGTTAGATGATATGTTTGAGCACGGTGTGATTGAACAGATTGAGATTTCACCTTGGATTTCGCCAGTTGTGATTACGGCCAAATCCGATGGCAAGTTTAGGTTCTGTGTGGACCTTCGCACACTTAACCAGAATATTGTTGTAGACAATTTTCCACTTCCTAATATCAACGAATTAATCTTGTCATTGAAGGGTGGTAGGTTTTTCTCCAAACTAGACCTACGGAGTGCGTACCATCAGATAAGGTTGCACAAGGACTCAAAGGCGTTGACTGCATTTATCACTACTGAGGGAGTTTACCAGTTTACCCGTATGCCCTTTGGTCTCGCGTCTGCAGCAGGAGTTTTTCAGAGGATGATGGGATCGGTTTTAAAAGGGATAAGTAACGTGGTGTATTTTCAGGATGATGTTCTCTTGTTCGGAGAGACGATGGAGCAGCACAATCAGATTTTGAAGGAGGTTCTAATCAAGATGGAGCAGTCAGGTCTAACCATAAGGAAAGAAAAGTGCAAATTTGCTGTAGAGGAAGTAGAGTATCTAGGTTACACTCTCTCTGCATCTGGTGTACGACCTAAGAGGGATCTCTTAGAGTCAATAAGAAAAGCACCTGCACCATGTGACAAGGATCAATTAAGATCATTTCTTGGTCTTATTGAATACTATGCCAAATTTGTAGAGAATTTTGCAGCGAGGACTGAGAAAATCTAATTGTTACTAAGGAAGGGGTGTAAGTTTGTGTGGACTGATGAGCAGATTGAGTGTTTTGTTGATATCAAGAAAGCAATATGTGACGCAAAAATCCTAACTCCATTTGATACTAAGTTGAAGTCGGTGTTGACCGTTGATGCCAGTGCTGTTGGTATTGGTGCAGTGTTGGCGCAGGAACATAACTCAGGTTTGAAGACAGTAGCTTTTGCGTCAAGGACACTTACCAGTTCAGAAAGGAATTATTCTATTATACAACGTGAAGCGTTAGCAGCCGCATGGGGTTGCGAGTACTTCAGAATGTACTTGTGGGGGTTTGAGTTTAGGTTGCTGACAGACCATAAACCGTTACTCAAATTGCTTTCCCCGGGTGGTGCAGGAAAAGGGTCAGCGAGGTTGGCTCGATTAGCTGCTAGGCTTCAAGAATTTGTGTATAAGGTGGAGTATATTCCAGGGTGGAAGAATTCTCAGGCTGACGGTTTATCTAGGCTTCCCTTACCTTGGGAGACTGTAGACAAGTTGGGTGTTGAGGCTATGCAATCTGAAGGATCCGTAGCAGCCATTGATGAACTGGTGGATATGTGTACTGGCGCTATTAACAAGAATAAATGGAATGCTTGTATGGCCAATGATGAGGTGTTGAGATGTGTGAAAGATTTGATTGTGAAAAGTTCTAGGAGGGAGAGTACTGTACCTTTAGGTGTTCGCCCCTATCTGAAGATTTTAGAGGATCTATCCATTTTGGATATTGATGGAAATGTCATCATGAAGGATGATAAGTTTATTCCTCCTCACGAATTAAGGTTCGTCTTGTTTAAGTTGGCACATGAGGGACACCTTGGGCAATCACTTATGAAGAGGAGAATCAGAGAGTTCTTTTGGTGGCCAGGAATGGACCGGCAGGTTTCTGAGTGGGTTGAAAAGTGTGTAGAGTGTTTTGAGAGCGAGAAAAGATTAAGAGTGGGATGTCAGGGTAATGTTGGGAAGATTGATAATCCGGATTTGCCCTGGCATACTGTTTGCCTTGACTTTATTGGCCCATTTCATTCTTTAAGTCAAGACATGAAATTTGGGTTTGTCATGATTAATATCACTTCCAAGTGGTTGGTTGTGAAATTCACCAAAGAGATAACGACAAAATCCACAATCTACTTATTGTCTTAGGTCTTCAGGGAAGAGGGTTACCCTGTTAGACTCGTTACTGACAATGGAACCCAATTGGTCTCTGAGGATATGGTCAACTTTCTGGATGCTTGTGGTATTGTTCACACCAGAACCTCTCTGTACAATCCACAAGGAAATGGTATTGTTGAGAGGGCTAACAGAATGGTGAAGGGCGCTATCCAGATGGCCGTGAGTTCTGGTCGGTGTGTAAGAGACATGATTAACGACTTAGTTTGGGCGTACAGGACAACGGAGAATGGGGTTACCAATAGAGTTCCGTTTGATATGATGAGGGGATGGATGGCTGGTACCAAACTTGTTCCAGCTTGGTTGAAAGAGTGCATTGGGTTGGCGGATTTGAGTGGTGGTTCATCTAAGATTTGTGATGGGAAGAATGAGGGAAAATTAGCAGCAAATGATTGGGTGAAAGTTAAACCTGGTCGTGTAGGTCTGGGTCTTACCAAGTTCAGAGGTCCTTTCAAGATTAAGTCAGTCCATGACCAGTTTGTGACACTTTACAATGGAGAACATTGGAATTTAAGGAGGGTTGCTCTCTACAAGAAGGCAAACAATGTCAATTCTAATGGTTTACAATCGCATCCAGGTCTACAGTCACATCCAGTTCCAAAACGAATGAAAGAAGATGGAGACACCACTGGTGGTGACACTTACATCTTGCCTCAAAGGATCAAGAGGCAACCCAGTTATCTTCAAGATTTTGTTTGTCATTAGTACAGTTATGGAAAGTATGGGCATATATCCTGTGTGTTTTTTTTTTACTTTCTTTAGTTTGCTTCTTTTATTTTTATTTGGAAGGATGGAGGATATGTTGTATTCTCTTATTTCACATCTTCCCTTTAAGTAGAACATTCTATATCTGCTGATGTCACCTTGCAACTTAGTGCTCTAGTGTTCTCCCATTGTCAGTTGCTCCTGAGCCTTTAATGGGAACACCAGCTTTTCTCTGTACTTCTATTAAAGTACTTAAACTACTCAACAGTATCATTGATTTAATAACATCAATTACAACAAAATCCTGCATCTTGTCACAATCAACCTGACTGGTGACTGTCCTTGGCTCTTTCAAACCACTGAGCTACAATGACTTGTAGTTTCTAAATGAAAAATTCATGATGTGTAAGGCCTAAGTCAAAAGACCATTGCTGATAGTAAGAAGGCAGTACTGGAATACCTGATTGATTGAAAAAGCTTTATTCGAGTTATACACTCATAAAAGCACAAGCGTACATTTTAAAATTCATACATTTTAAAATACCATACAATTAAAATTCATATTTCATACACATAAAATACATTTTAAACAATTGTGCAAGCTTTGACAAAAAGAATTTTTAAAATTAATATAAAATTAGTACATATTGGATGTACCATGTTACTCCGCATACTTTTACTCCGCATACCGTTACAACGCGACTTTTACAACGCATACCATTACAACGCATAGCGCTTTGGGGTGCTGGATAGTGGTAAGTATAATTTACTATTCTAACTCCAGTCCCCGTGGACCCTAGGGAAGGTGTTGGATAGTAAATTATACTTATTCCCTATCCTGGAGCGCCCCCCAGCGCAATGCGTTGTAATGGTATGCGGAGTAAAAGTCGCGTTGTAATGGTAGTGCGGAGTAAAAGATGCGTTGTAACGGGTGTATACCGTACATATTGGAAGATAGAGCCCTCCTCCTGATAGACCATGCCCACCCCAGGTATTTTGCTATTCCCAGCACAATAGGCATTTCGGTGGAGGTACAAATAATTCTCAACCCCTCAACACCACTTAATACCCCAAGGTTTCTACAAACTGGGGCTAGCCATACTCTCCTTGGGTTTATATAGGCCTCACACAGAAATAAGAAATGAGTAATGCTTTCATTTGGAGCACCACATACCGGGCAACACGAGCTATTAGTACTCCTCCACCTGCCCGTCAATGACCTCAATGGGAGAGAACCTGACCTTAACTGGAAAAATACCTTCCTATCTATCGGGACAGTTATACTGTCCCAATACTGTTCTAGTACTGGTCTCATTTTAATTTCCATAAATCTACCCCCCATTGTTTCTGCATATGTACTTCTCCAGAGCTTATGTTCTATATAATCCCAATATATGGCCTTAATGATGCTTTTACTTGGGAATACTTCCCCATGCGGATTTTCCCAAAGGTTAGAGAGACCGAGCTCGGCAAGAACAACCCTGAGCGTCTTCAACCATGATATTTTGTGGAATATGTCTGACTTAACTAGGGCTAAAAACCCATCAGCATAGTGTCGGATCTCTGGGGTCGTCCACAGTCGTCTCCAATAAAGGATAGGCCTTAGTCGGGCGTGGTCACTAACCAATCTCCTTCCTAAATCCAAGCCAAGTGGTATTAATGGTGTACTCTGGGGGAGACTCGTTATTCCCCTCAAAAACCTATTCTCTGATATTTGTAGGGTGGGGAGCCTCTCAAAACCCCATACTTCTGCCCCATACAGGGCTGCACCCAGGGCTTTAGCATCGTAAACTATGAGGACTGGTTTTACAGGCCTAATTTTTGATTTCACTTGTTCTGCCCGGAGCGCCCCTGAAATCTGCTGGTGTCTCAGTACCGCCTTCTCAATATGTCGTGACCAACCTGGCTTGCTTGATATCTCTACCCCTAAGTAAGTAAAAACATTTACTACATCAAGCTCGATATTATTCAGAGATACCCTTGGTTGGGATCGGCGCCTTTGACCAAAAACCATCAGCTTTGTTTTGCTAGCATTAACTTCAAGACCATGTTCCCCGCAAAACATATCAAATATATTCAGGGCGCGCTGGAGTCCTGCTGGGGTTTTGGATACAATAAGGGTATCATCAGCGAACATCAGGATAGGAACCCTGATGCCCGCTAGCGAAGGTGCATCCACACTTGCATCCAACATCCTATCCACGATACCATTGATGAACAGGGAGAAGAGCAGGGGTGCCATTGCACATCCCTGCCGTACACCCCGTCCAACAGGAAAATTAACGGTAGATTCCCCATTACTCCCCCACTGGACTTTGGCGAAGTTGCTTTCGTGAAGACGCATTATTAGAGTGAGCAACTCAAGTGGGACCCCTATCTTTTTCAGGACTGCCTAAAGCTTACTCCTTGGCACCAGGTCGAAGGCAGCCCTCAAGTCTACAAATGCGACATAAAGGCTGCCCTCGCCAAGGAGTACAGTTCCCCACCTCAACATGGTGAATCGAAATATTTGATTAACCGTGCTGGTTGCCCGCCTAAAGCCTGCCTGGTAGGGGGAGAGGGCATTGTTCTCGTCTACCCAGTCCATAAGTTTATTGACCACCATCTTCCCCACCACTTTTTGGATAGTGGCAATCAAACTTATCGGCCTGTAATTGGCCGGGAGTGACCGATCACCCTTCTTGTGAATCGGTATAATTATTGCCCCCTTCCATATCTCTGGGATTTCAGCCCCTTTAGCTAGAGCATTTCCCAGTGAGGTCACATACCTAGCCCACCGCACCTTGTCGTGCTTAAAAATGTCTGAGGGAATCCCATCTAAGCCCGGTGCTTTCCCCCCTTGTAGGGTTGAAATTACCAATTCTGCTTCTTTATTTGAAAACAGGTTTCCCTTACAAAATACCACTGGAATAGGTTCTATGGCCACAATATCCCTGTTTTCTGCATACTGGGGTTTAAAATACTCAACCCATGATGCCGCATTTACATTGTTATCTGGATTATTGGGGGTACCACCTCTGCCCCACTTCACAATTTGCCAAAAAAGTCTAGAATCCCTTGACCCAGAAGCTTCAAGTAACTCTTCCCAATATTCATCATCCCACTTTTTCTTGGCCTTGCGGATGCTAACATTGTAGTGTTTCCTAGCTATACTAATCAAACCCTTGTCTCTGCTTTTAAGTGCCCTACCCAGTTCCAATCTGGTTGACCTGCACTGTTTATTAAACCACCTCGCCATTTTAACTGGGGCTTTTCTATTTACCTTATTTAATCTAGTAAAATGTGGTTTTATAAGAGAAAAGAACGTATCGTGTATAGCTGTTATTGAAGAGGAACCAGGTGTTACGGGATTTATTATTTCCATGGCTGCAATTGCTTTATCCACCTCCGAGACTATGTAGTCCATGGAAGCCACGTTTGCCAATACATTTGGCCATTTAACTCTTCGTGTATCATTGGCCATAACTGGCACAACATCGCTACGCGACTCTGGTTTGTCAGGCGTGACCCTCCACCAGGAATGGGTGACGCAAAGGGGATTATGATCACTTTCTAATCTACCCTTGATTTCCATATCATCTACCCCACACCATAAATTAAGGCTACAAATGACATAGTCTATTCTGCTTTTGCTATGACCATTGTCAAACGTACAATTGCCTCCCTGGTCGCTCTTTGTCCTTCCATTGAGGGCCCTCAAGCCATATTCCAAACATAGCGCGTTCAGTAGCAATATATCTTTTGTCCACCGCTTAACTGGTACAAGATTCAGGTTTGGGACACCCCATTGGAAATCTTCCTCCTGCCCTAATGGATATTCCGTATTGTCCAACGGCTCGAAGGTCCTATTAAGGTCGCCCGCCATAACCACTCTATTTCCCAGAGACTGAGATTCTAGAAAGGAGGATAGAGCGTCTAGGGTAGGGGAATTCCCAGCACTCATACCCCTAACATAGATATTGTATATGTCTATCACACCCCCCTTGTCTGGTGATATTCTGAGCAATTGTATATCCTTGCCACCCAGGTCAAGCACTTTTATTTTAACTTGTAAAGTTTGCTTGATCCAAACTGTTAGACCTCCCATAGGTCTGCCCCTTGGGCCTTTACTCGCTGGTATGCAAAAATTTAAATAACCTGGGAGGAAAATTGGGTCGCAAGCCCATGTCTCCTGGAATAAACACATTTCAAACCCCTTGACAAAATCTATCCAATTTTGTGACAGTAATCTAGTACACAGCCCTGCGATATTCCACGAAAGGAACCTCCCCATGGTATTGCCATTATAACTCCCCACATTGATGACTGGCATAGACGCGTGGTTGGTCAAGCTCTCACAGTTACATTCCTCCTCAGCAACAGTGTCCACACAATTACCAACCCTGCCCTCAGTGACCCCCGTATCTGATAAAGGCCTTGATTCACCCACCATATTTTCCATACATACCATGCTATCCCCTCTCACATTTCCATATTCCCTATTAGTGATCGCTCCATTTGGGCTTGATGTTACATCCCTTGTTATTGCCAGTGATTTCTCTGGTATATTCTCCCTAGCCATATTGCCCCCATTTACAATGAGATCAGCCGATCTCCGTCAACATCCCCACCTCAAATTTCCCAACCCATTATGAGGATTGCATGGTTGTCCATAACAGACATTTAGTTGTGGGATAGGAACAATGGAAGGGTTAATCTCTGCCAGAGGAAAGAAACTAAATCTTCCTGGCTCGTTATTCCCACCTGAATGGTCCAATTGGTCTGCGGGGGACGGTGCTCAAATGGTTTTCTTCTTTCTTGGCCGGCCGCCGGCAAACGATCTGGACATCATCTGACACCGCCGTAATGCCGCCTCTGGGAGTCGGGGTCCCTCAGGGCTCTATATTGAGCCCGACCCTTTTTAACATCTTTATGTCCCCTTTGGCGGCGGTGGCGGAGTCATTTGGTGCCCGGATCGTGTCGTATGCCGACGACACCCAGCTCCTCTTCTCTTGCGAGAGAGGGGCTGACTTTGACGGGGAGAGTATCCAGAATTGCCTTGGGGCTGTGTTCGCATGGTTCCAACTGAACAGCCTCAAGTGCAATTCCGATAAATCGGAGGTACTCTTCTTCGGGTGCGATACGGAGCCGAGCTGGCAGGCCTGGTGGCCTATCGACATGTTCCCTCCGTCCGGCTCTTCTCCCATGGCTAAAAACTTGGGGGTTAAGATGGACAAGGGGCTGACGATGAAAGCCCAGATCTTGGGGGTAACCGGCACTTGCTTTGGCCTGTTAAAAATGCTGCGGAGGTTCTTGCCTCTCTTGTCCGAGGAGCACAGGAGGCTGACGGTGCAGGCTCTGATTGGCTCCAGGTTGGATTATGCCAACATTCTTTACCTGGGCCTGCCAGAGTATCTGCTACAAAGGCTTCAAGTTGTACAGAACGCGGCGGCCAGGGCCATCTTTGGCCTAAGTAGACGGGCTAGCGCCTCTGGGTTGTTGGTGACGTTACACTGGCTACCCATCCGCAAACGGATTGCCTTTAAGGCTCTGACCTTGGCCTACAAAGCGCTCCACGCTGTGGGAGCTAAACATCTCCAAAAGAGACTGACCTTTTACCTTCCGACTCGCTCGCTGAGGTCAGAATCTCTACTTTTGGCGGCTGTCCCGCGTGTGAAGAAGGCTCGCCTTGGGGGCCGCTCTTTCAGTCTGTTGGCCCCACAGATGTGGAATGCACTACCGCTCCCTTTGCGGGGGGCGTCTACTCTCCTTGATTTTAGAAGAGGTCTCAAAACCTGGCTGTTTTCCCAATAGGTCTGCCAGCAGTTTCGTTTTTTTCTTTGTTTATCTTTTAACCTCTTTTAGCTGTGTTGTGTTATTCTGAAATCTGTTGCCCTTTCCTAAAAGCGCCGGGACACTCTTTTTGAGTAACCGTTGCGCTATACAAAAGAATAAATAACATAACATAACATAACATAACATAACATTGTTCAGCTAGCTTTTTAAGTCTATCCTCAAAGGGGTTCAAAAGGGACCGTATTAATTTCTCCACTTCTAAAAGGAATTGTGGCTTAGATGTTGGTGTCCCAGGGGATGCTATGACAATGGGATCCGGGCCTGATGGTGACGGTATCCCAGGGGATACCATTATTACAGGATCCAATTCCAGTGAAGCAACCTCTCCCTCGCCCACCGGTAACACAATCCCCAGTAGTATGACAACTCAATTTCTTATGTTTTTTGGGGGGTTTTAGGACCTGGCCTTTCTTTGCAATAACACCCCTTTTCCTTTTTATGCAGGGTTTGAGTTTTATAGCATGTGCTGGAACACTGGGTTGAGTTGTAGAATGTTGCCCAGTGGATGAGTTGGTAAGAACACCGGGGGACTTTGCAGGCAGAGTAATGGTTACTATTTCTAAAGGAAAGGTAACCAATGGCTCATTTACTGGGGGTGAAAGATTTGAAGTGTCGTGTACAGCAGGCAGCAAGATAGATGATAAAGGGGTTACCAATGAAGGGAAACTTTGACTTTTGCGTTTCTCGAGAGGGGTTTTCAACAGTTCTATGGACAACCTACGCCCCGCACGTCTTTCTGCCAAGGCGATTTCCTTATCAATATCCTGGGGCAGCCGTTTAAAATAGGTATCTAGGGGGCCCATAACAGCTGCTTCCGCTTCACCCACAAATGGCAGCAAAGTGGAAGTGTTTGTGGGACAGGCCATATAGATAACCCTTAAGCACCTCAATATATAACAACAAGTTAAATCACTGTCGCAACTATGATAACTTGCTTACAGGACCAGTTCGTCAAATGTCAGTGGGATGGCCCAGCCCGGCCTCCCTCGGCCCCGGACGGCCACAGACGGTCCCGCCCTTGTCCCGGGCTTCTCCCGGCGCCCTCCCGCGCGCTCCCGCGCCGCGGGTATCTGCAGTTGTAATTATACTATCCAAGGTGGAAAAGGAAAAGGAGGAGCCTGCAGGGAGAGCGTCCCAGCTGTTGTCAATTGGGAGTTGTGGGCGCTCCTGGACTGGAAGTCCTGCACCCACAACGCGCTCGCAGCCCTGCAGGTCCCCACAGTCACAAGCGCAGAAATCCTTCGGTATCACTGATGGGTGGTGGCCTCAAACGAAGCGGGACCCGCGCAGCGGGTTCCGCGAGCAGTAATCCTGGAAGGGTGGCCTCAAACGAAGCGGGACCCGCGCAGCGGGTTCCGCGAGCAGTAATCCTGGAAGGGTGGTGAAAACGGCAAGAATCAAGGAAATCCGCCAGTGGAAGTAGGAAGGCGGCTTATCACCGCAATGGAAAACCAAGGGAGGAGCCTGCAGGGAGAGCGTCCCAGCTGTTGTCAATTGGGAGTTGTGGGCGCTCCTGGGACTGGAAGTCCTGCGCCCACAACGCGCTCGCAGCCCTGCAGGTCCCCACAGTCACAAGCGCAGAAATCCTTCGGTATCACTGATGGGTGGTGGCCTCAAACGAAGCGGGACCCGCGCAGCGGGTTCCGCGAGCAGTAATCCTGGAAGGGTGGCCTCAAACGAAGCGGGACCCGCGCAGCGGGTTCCGCGAGCATTAATCCTGGAAGGGTGGTGAAAACGGCAAGAATCAAGGAAATCCGCCAGTGGAAGTAGGAAGGCGGCTTATCACCGCAATGGAAAACCAAGGGAGGAGCCTGCAGGGAGAGCGTCCCAGCTGTTGTCAATTGGGAGTTGTGGGCGCTCCTGGGACTGGAAGTCCTGCGCCCACAACGCGCTCGCAGCCCTGCAGGTCCCCACAGTCACAAGCGCAGAAATCCTTCGGTATCACTGATGGGTGGTGGCCTCAAACGAAGCGGGACCCGCGCAGCGGGTTCCGCGAGCAGTAATCCTGGAAGGGTGGTGAAAATGGCAAGAATCAAGGAAATCCCTATTGAGGGTTGCATAACCAATATTTATATGGAGAAAGATGTATAAAATCCTCATATATAAGATAACTAAGGTGATAAAGATGCCTGGACATCCAGCAGGATTTGAAAGGCACTGTAGAGGTCTAAAAAGTAATGTAGTTCCTGCATCCCAGTAGACCTGTTTAAATTTAATATTTCGCTATCGGGGCCCATTATAACGCAGGTTATTAATGACAGTTGTCAAACTCAACTACCTGAGACTTAGGGAGTGTCAATAATAGTTCCCTTTTTAAAAAAGTTGATCGCAATAATCCAATCTCCTTATTAGATTCAATGGTAAAAGTGGTGGGACAGGTGATTTTAGAGTGCCTGTAGGATTGGGCAGAAGAAAATAATATTCTAACAGACCTACAATATGGCTTCCGAAAGGGGCTTGGAGCCATGGAGCAGTGTTTAAATCTGGCCCTGCTTATAGGAAAGTATACCAAGGCAAAAAATAGTAGATTGTACATGGTCTTTGTAGACTTAACCGCGGCTTCTGATTCTGTGAAACATGTAAGACTGTGGGAGGTCCTTAAGGATCTGAGAGTAGACCCCCACATTCTTGTTTTCCTAAGGAACCTTTATAGTAGGGCATCAGCTAGTGTGCATTTTGGAACAGGAGGGAACGTACAGCTTCTTTTCCCGTTAGAAGGGGGGTGAAACAGGGCTGGGTGCTGGTCACTTTCTTTTTAACTTGTATACCAATGGGCTAGGGGAAGCATTAGTAAGAGCTACACATGACCTCCCCCAAGTTGCAGGCCAACCTATTCCGGCACTCCTTTATGCGGATGTCGCAGTTCTGTTGGCAAGAAACCAAATTGCTCTCTGGGTCCTTAATAATTCTCTGTTTTTATGAAGGATTTAGGCCTCAGCATTAATATTTCTAAGACATATGTAATGAGATGTGGTCATGGGTCCGTGAGAGCGAAATATATCTTTGTAGCGGGGCAGAGGCTGACCTCCACTAAGAGCTTTTCGTATTTGGGTGTGTTGTTTAATCAAAACGAATCATGGGCTCAAACTATAATTGCCAAAAAACTGATGTCATCGAACGCCCTGGTAACCTTTTCTAAGAAATTGGACAGGAAACCCCCCCTGGGGAGTTTATACCAATCTACAAAGCAAAGTGTATCACTTCCGCAATGTATGGAGCCAGGGTGTGAGGGATAGCAAATACCATGCAGCTGCAACAAGTTGAGAATTCTTTTGTAAGAAATATATCATCTGTCCCCCCTAGGAGATAATCTTTTGTTTACCATGAAGAATTGGGTCTCCCGTTTATTTCTGATCTAATTAAAATAGAACCGATACTCTTGTGTCAAGGTATCTGGATTAAGGAGCAGACACAGTTAAACAGGGATGTTCTTGCTGATTGTCTTAAATTAGATGGTACACACAATAAGGAGCATAGAGGGAAGAAAAGGACCCCGGTCGCCCTCCACTCGTAAAGTCATACAAACAATAATGACCAGGTCCAATTAGGCAATATATACTATTTACTTCAAGCAATGTACCTCATATTGCACTACTTTAACAAGTGTCTCCCCTTTCTTTAGAAGCCATGGGGTGGAGAGTACAATGTT
The DNA here is from genome assembly GCF_964261635.1 of Lissotriton helveticus. NCBI lineage: Eukaryota > Metazoa > Chordata > Amphibia > Caudata > Salamandridae > Lissotriton > Lissotriton helveticus. Next base: position 1,627,175,005 of record NC_136063.1, on the reverse strand, counting down.
ACCATGCCAAATTTAAAAGACCTCCATCCCTTCTAGAACAGTCATAAGAAAAATGGACAACAAACAACACGGTGTTTTGTGAAAAAAATGTGAAATAGCGAGATGACCCCTCACGGGCGCACCACCAACGGGGAACCTGGTAGATACTCACCAGTGTTGCCCCGTTATCATCATCGGCAGTCATCACGCTATAAAATAACATGTCCAAACCAATGTGTAAGTGCTATTAAAGTGCAGTGAATGAAAGTGCAAATACAGAAAACAAACAAACATTGTAATGCGACGAGACAGGACCTGCACATATATATAACTTTTATTCTCCTCTTTAGTGCAGCCTGTCCTTTAAAAAGCAGGGAGTGGTTAATAATTATATAACCACATCCCACACGCCAACATGTTTCATTGCCTTATATCTTTTTAGGCAATTTCTTCAGGGCAAGTAATTTTTACCACTGCATCAAAATGCTGGACACACCATTCTTCATGACTGTCAAAAAATAAACAGAAATTAAAATTCCTTTGCCACATGACCATACACTTTTTCATGAGCAGATGTAACGTAGTACACCAACTGTGCAGAAAAACGTAACGACATTCTATATTTACCCTTACAAAGCCAAGGCGACTTCTACCGGCCGTAAGGATGCAATTAAAACTAAGGCTCAACCCCTCTAGTGGGTTGCCCCAGCTCTCGTGTCGTTTTCTGACTGAAAAAAACAACATGTGAAAAACGCATTGTTAAAGTATGTCGAATTGACAGTGCGTTCCGCTCTTCTAATGCATTAGCGTGATTGCATAGTCGAGCCCCCTTCTCTCTCTCACTCTCTCTTCTTACCGATCTGCAGAAACCTCTGTGTGTTACCTCCACCCGTTGCGAAGTGTTCCGCCGGTCTATCTCTTAAAACGCCATCAATTCCCAAGTGGGGCGTGCCTACTCTCGCGAGGCAACGCGACCACCATTTTGGATAGGGACAGTCTGGCTTCCTAATCATACTGACAGGGGCCAGCCCAGTCATGTATCGCAATACATACTCCTTTCCAAACTATAATCATTTGTTGAGTATATTAAACTGTGTTACACTTTTGGGTGTTCATAATTTAGGTTTTAAAAAAACGTTTCGGTAATAGATGTTTTTATTACACATTCTAAAAAAACTTTTCGGTAATGGGTTTAACAGTAGATGTTTTTATTGGAAGTTCCTAAACAAACTGGAGTTCTATCAGTTAATGTCCACAATGAAAAAGTAGTGGAACAAAGGGTTGGTAATCTCATGCTTCTACTCAAATCCTAGATGTTCTGCATGTTCTTTATTGCGCATATAGGTGACCATTTCCGACTATGGTCCCAGCGTATCATACTGATCTAACAAAGGTAGTGACGAACCCGCAAACTATTCTTTCAACATTGTACGGTATACGGGTCCCGCATTACATGTTGGGACCCAGTGTAGAAAGACACTGAAAGATTACTTAGGGAGGACATATCAAATATCCACTTTCACCAAGACCAATCAAAGCCAGGAAGACAGTAGTGATCAGTGGTATAGTTAATGGATTTAGAGAAAAACTATTGCTGGTTATGGAAAAAATATTCTTAATGCACTTTATTACATTCCAAAAGTTCGTTGAGTCCCAACTGCTCGCTTTTCTCTTGAAAAATCCATCTTGCCTCCTTTGATATCAATATTCTTTCTATATTTTGGGGATCACCTGTCACTTCTTCCAAAACTGTCCAGGTAAACCTATGTTTGGTAGTATGGAAATGCTGAACAGGTTTTGTGGTTAGTCTGCCACTTCTTATCGTACTAAGGTGCTCCTGGATCCTTGTTTTTATTTTCCTTGTAGTGAGGCCAATATATTCTAGCCCACATTCACATTGCAACCTATACAACAACAACAACAACAAAGGAGTTTATAAAGCGCCTGGTGACGCCATCACGGCGTGTCCCCGCGCTGAGAAAGAAATCAGGTGCATGGATGGAGTTACAGAGAGAACAGGTGAGTTTTCAAGCTTTTCCTGAAAGCAGTCTCCGAGTCCGCAAGTCTAATCTCCATAGGGAGAGCATTCCATTCTTCGGCGGCCATAGCCCGAAAAGAGTGGCCACCCATTCTGGCCTTCCTGATACGGGGTACTGTGAGCAAGCCAGTTCCCCTGGAGCGAAGAGTTCTATTGGGCTCATAGGGAATGGCTAAGTCTTTCATGTAGGAAGGAGCTTTTTGGGAGATGATCCTATAGCATATTAATAATGCTTTAAAAAGAATTCTCTTTTTTATGGGTAGCCAGTGGAGGGTATCTAGAGAAGGTTTGGAAGGGGCTCTCTTGGGAAGCCTAAGGACTAGACGTGCTGCTGTGTTCTGCAGGACTTGAAGTCTCCTGATGTTTTTTTGCGATGTTCCGAGCAGAAGCACATTCCCATAGTCTATTCTGGAAGACACGAGCGCTTGGGTCATGGTGCGCCTTGCTTCAAGAGGGAGGAGATCCAGGGTGCGGTTAAGGGTCTTTAAGACCCCGTAGCATTTACCGACCACCCTGTTCACATGGCAGTCGTAGGAGAGTTTAGGGTCAACCCAAATCCCCAGATTTTTGGCTGCTTCACAGGGGGTGGGTAGCGGTCCCAGACAAGAAGGCCACCACTCCTTGGTCCAGCTAGAATCCCTACCTCCCATAACAAGAACCTCTGTTTTCGAGCCATTAAGCTTCAGGCAGTGTTGGGTCATCCAAACCGCCAGAGCTTGCATGCAAGATTTAAAGTTGTCAGAAGAAACAGAGGGAGCTTGAGATAGGGAGATGAGAAGTTGGGTATCGTCGGCATATGAGACTAATTCAATGCCGAACGATTGAACAACTTCAGCCAGAGGGGCCATATACAGATTGAAGAGGGTGGGGCTCAGGGCAGAGCCCTGAGGCACCCCCTGTTCCAAGGCAATGCTGTCAGAGAGAGAAGCACCTCTCTGAACCTGAAAGCAGCGGTTGGTGAGAAATGCCTTTAGCCAACCCAAAGCTTCCTGGGTGACCCCGGCTTTGTTCAGACACTGTAGCAAGATGGAGTGTGCTACAGTGTCGAACGCCGCACTCAGGTCCAGCATTATAAGTGCCATGGTCTGTCCTGCATCTACACCTGCCCGTAGGGTTTCTGTCGCTCTCAGTAGGGCGGTTTCGGTAGAATAGCCTGCCCTGAAACCTGATTGGGAGCTGTGAAACGCACCATTGGATTCTAGATGGGCCATAAGTTGGCTATTAGCTATTTTCTCAGCCACCTTCGCTAAGTAGGGTAACAGCGAGATGGGCCGGAGATTTTCCAGAGTGTCCTGACTGATGTTGGGTTTCTTCTTTATCGGCAGCACAATAGCTTTTTTCCATTCCATAGGGAGGGTAGCCGTAGAGAAAGAAAGTTGGAGGATGTGCCTGAAATATATACACGACGTTAGTGGTATTACAGTTGCTGAACTGGCCCAAAAACCACTCTTTTCCTGATCTTAAGACCACACTGGTTTCTTTCTTAGTGAGAGGACAAACGGAACTTGTCCCACAAGGAAAATGCCCTTTTGGGATCAAACTTTCTCTTAACTCTTTTGCAGGTTGTACCCTGGTGTGCACTAACTTGTCCCTAAGGTTATTCGCTCTTTTAAATGCGAACCTCGGGGGAGGCATTTTGAAATCTTTATTAGAAAGCAGGGCCCAATGTTTCCGAATGAACTACCTAATCCTAGTGGCTAGGGGGTCGTAAGTCATTACGACCAGAATGCAGTCCTCTCTCTTCTTGGGATTGATTTCTAACAATGCACTTCTGGGAGTATTTAGTGCTCATTTTTTGGTTATCTTATAATTTTCAAGGGATATTTCCTTTTTTGCAACTTACTGCTCAGCCCTTGGGCCTGTTCCATATAGGCAGCTGTGGACGAGCAGTTCCTCCGGTGCTGGAGAAACGGACCCACCGGCAGGTTGTCCCTTAGGGCCCTTGGGTGGTAAGACTCATAAAGGAGTAAGGAGTTCCTGTCGGTGGGCTTCTGATGTAAGTAGTCTTCCTTCACTGGCCTCTATATCTAGGTTGAGATATACAGCTGAAACATGGCTATAAGCCCAGGTGAACTGGAGACTTGTATCACACATGCATCCAATTGCTTTACAGTCACTAGTATAGCTACACACCATCCCCAGACCTGGTCTGCTCTGTTGTGTGTTTTGTATCTTGACAGAAGGGGAGCGAGCAGACAGGTCGTAAAATATTCCCCTCGTCCCTCCACACACATGTTTTTTCATTAGATTTAGAGCAACTTTTTGTTGCGGGTCTGTATGTTATGGGTGCAAATGTAACTTTGTTTGCACCATTATAGCTCACCCCACTTAATTGTGTGTGTTGCCCTTTCTGTCGACCTCGTCTGACCCTTTTCTCCTTCTTTGACACTTGATGAGAATAACATTTATTTTATTGTAATGTTTGGAAGACTTTATGACAACAATTGTGAACATCGCTCAGCCAGTTCCGGTCCACCGCATAAGAACTCACAATGATAGATGGATCTTTGCAAACAGCATACGATCCTCTATGGGGTTGAGTCACGTTCCACCATAAAGTGACTCATTTAGGTGCATATGTTTTTCCAAATTGTTATGTTATGTTATGTTATGTTATGTAACATTTTTAATGCGCACAGATGCTCCAGCAAAGGAGCGTCCTGGCGCAGGGAAAGGCGGACACAACACAACACTAAAACCAGCAGCAAAAGCAGAGCACTTAAAACAGGGGAGGTTTAAAACAGAAAAGTTTTCAAGGCCCTACGGAAGGATATTAGATCATCCAAAAGACGGATTTCCAGGGGGAGCGCATTCCAGAGAACTGCAGCTTTCACTCGGAAGGAGCGTCCTCCCATCCGGCTGAGTCTGAACCGAGGAACAACCACCAAGGATTGTCCAAGGGAGCGAAGTGAGCGAGTTGGCACATAGGGAGAGATCAAATTATTAAGTAGCAAAGGTGCCGACTCACGAAGGATTTTAAAAACCAGGCTGAGGGCTTTAAATTGGATTCGCTTATTCATCGGGAGCCAATGTAAGGACCGCAGAGTGTTAGAGGTAGGGCAAGTCCGGGGCAAGCCGACCACCGCCCTAGCCGCAGCATTCTGGACTCGCTGTAAACGGAGTATCTATCCCGGGGTACATATATTATGGACGTTTTCACACTGAGAACGACTAAAAAAGGCTGTTTATATCTCACACTCCATGTTAATGTCCTATGAATCTCACGGTACATTTTGGCTTCGTATCTGGGAGATGCGTGTTCTGGGTGTCCGCATACTCCTTTGCCTGTAGATATGGAGCCTTCCACGATCCGTTATGCATGGTTCAGTTTCGTTCTTCGTGCGCATGCCCAGGGAATAGTGTTTCTTGTTCGTTCATGTGTGCTAGACCTTGGTTGACACCAGACCAAGATGAACGTTATGTTCCGCATGCGCGTTCCATCACCAAATTGGACTCCTCTAACAGTAGCGTTTCTTTGCACCCTTTTTTATAACCGAGCATGGTAGTTTACTAAAGGAATTTTTTGTAAGGCGGGGGCAATGTATGTAGAAACAAAGGTCACTGCCTTGCGGTCTCTATTCTGACTGCGCATGCGCGAAGGAACAGCGTCCTTCATTACGCGCTTGCATCCGTACTTTCCCTTCTTTTCTTTTTACTGAATGCCCCATATGGCTCATTATCCAATCATCTTCTGATATATAAGGGAGCAGGGCGTTACTACAAACACCTCCACTTCCGCTCGTTTCAGAACTAGGGGCACCGACGGACAGGTGAGACGCCGGGTGTCCTCTCTGCCCTCTCTGTTTTCACTTAGCCTGTACTGAGGGGGCAATGACTGGAAGGAGCCTTGATGGCCCTTAAACTCCAGAGATTCAGTTTTGAATTCAGGACCCTGTCTATTTATATTCCTCGGTTCTCACATTGGGGGTCCAAGGAAGCTACCTATGGGCGGTTATTAATATCCTCCATAAACTCTAAAAAGACTGTGATTTATGGCCAGTTTTCCGTCTATACTCATTTCTCGTAATATTAATGAGTTTATCTAATGGGTGATAAAGGAAGCTATGTAGAGGCGCCAATTACTGCCGATACTGCGTCCTGGGACATGTGAAATATCGCAGTATGGGAAATCTTTGAGTGTCCAATGTCAGCCTTCATGTGAGTCAGATCTCGTTTTGACAGTTAGGTTTCTAGCACACGTTTGTTGGGTTAGATGTGTAGAATAATTCAGTTGGGCACAGTAGAGTTGTGTGCTAACTGTGTCCTTTTTCTACACCATAGAGCGGGGCCTCATACCCCCGAGCGGTTGCCGGGTGAGGTGAGGTCTTCACCCACACAACGCTGGGTGAGTATCACTGTGAGGAAATGCCTCTGTGTGACTAAGCTACTATGCTTCTTTTGTAATGCGGAATGTAAATTATTCACGCAGGTGTTTTTCTATGCGGTTTCTGTGTATTCATGCGGGTGTATGTGTGTTACCTAGTGTTGGTTGAGAACAATACCTTTTTTTGTTTCTTGATAGGAAGAAGACATGCTTCTCTCCCTCCAGTGGATATTTGAGCGTAAAGTTCCTGGTAGATATGTAACTTTTCCTAAGTACATTTGATGGTTTTTCTCATTTTACACATCACTTACAGTTGCAGTAGCTTTTCCATATCTGAGGTCCTGAAGAAAGCCGGGGCTATTTCCCCAATAGGCTGAAACATGTCGACCGCCCTCCACAGCGCCAGATGGTAGTCTCACTCCTTGGCGTGATTTTAACTCTTGACACCAAGACTTTTGAGTCTTAGTAGTCAATTTTATTTATCATTATCACGTGAGCACTGCACTTTATTAATACCATTTTTGTAGGACATAAAGGCTAGAGTATTGACATCCATTCCCGCACCGACACTATATGGTCGGGCGTGGTATTGCGGTCTCTATTCTGACTGCGCATGCGCGAAGGAACAGCGTCCTTCATTACGCGCTTGCATCCGTACTTTCCCTTCTTTTCTTTTTACTGAACGCCCCATATGGCTCATTATCCAATCATCTTCTGATATATAAGGGAGCCTGGCGGTACTACAAACACCTCCACTTCCGCTCGTTTCAGAACTAGGGGCACCGACGGACAGGTGAGACGCCGGGTGTCCTCTCTGTCCTCTCTGTTTTCACTTAGCCTGTACTGAGGGGGCAATGACTGGAAGGAGCCTTGATGGCCCTTAAACTCCAGAGATTCAGTTTTGAATTCAGGACCCTGTCTATTTATATTCCTCGGTTCTCACATTGGGGGTCCAAGGAAGCTACCTATGGGCGGTTATTAATATCCTCCATAAACTCTAAAAAGACTGTGATTTATGGCCAGTTTTCCGTCTATACTCATTTCTCGTAATATTAATGAGTTTATCTAATGGGTGATAAAGGAAGCTATGTAGAGGCGCCAATTACTGCCGATACTGCGTCCTGGGACATGTGAAATATCGCAGTATGGGAAATCTTTGAGTGTCCAATGTCAGCCTTCATGTGAGTCAGATCTCGTTTTGACAGTTAGGTTTCTAGCACACGTTTGTTGGGTTAGATGTGTAGAATAATTTGGTTGGGCACAGTAGAGTTGTGTGCTAACTGTGTCCTTTTTCTACACTATAGAGCGGGGCCTCATACCCCCGAGCGGTTGCCGGGTGAGGTGAGGTCTTCACCCACACAAAGCTGGGTGAGTATCACTGTGAGGAAATGCCTCTGTGTGACTAAGCTACTATGCTTCTTTTGTAATGCGGAATGTAAATTATTCACGCAGGTGTTTTTCTATGCGGTTTCTGTGTATTCATGCGGGTGTATGTGTGTTACCTAGTGTTGTTTGAGAACAATACCTTTTTTTGTTTCTTGATAGGAAGAAGACATGCTCCTCTCCCTCCAGTGGATATTTGAGTGTAAAGTTCCAGGTAGATATGTAACTTTTCCTAAGTACATTTGATGGTATTTCTCATTTTACACATCACTTACAGTTGCAGTAGCTTTTCCATATCTGAGGTCCTGAAGAAAGCCGAGGCTATTTCCCCAATAGGCTGAAACATGTCGACCGCCCTGCACAGCGCCAGATGGTAGTCTCACTACTTGGCGTGATTTTAACTCTTGACACCTAGACTTTTGTCTGAACACTCTTTGAGTCTTAGTAGTCAATTTTATTTATCATTATCACTTGAGCACTGCACTTTAATAATACCATTTTTGTAGGACATAAAGGCTAGAGTATTGACATCCATTCCCGCACCGACACTATATGGTCGGGCGTGGTATTGAATGATCAACAATTCCCACATGACGTAAACTCCACCAAAAGGGTGGTCTGATGGGATTTGTTCTAGCCGATGTCACTCAATAGCATTCGCTCACACATGCATCCAATAGCTACACACCATCCCCAGAGCTGGTCTGCTCTGTGGTGTGTTTTGTGACTTGTATCTTGACAGTTTAGCCAGTTCAAAAACTCTAAGAGGCTAGATTCCTCCCCGGACCAGACGCAGAGCACGTCGTCGATATATCTCCGCCACAAGCGGAGATGCCCCTTAAAAGGGTTTGTGGAATTATAAACGACGTGCTCCTCGAACTGGGCCACGTAGATACACGCTAGGCTAGGTGCCATAGTAGCACCCATAGAAGTCCCAGTTGTTTGTAAAAACAACCTATCTTTGTAACTGAAGAAATTTCTAGTGAGGGCAAGTTCTATACATTGAAGAACAAATGTATGAGGGTCATCATAGAACCATTCTTGTTCACCAAGAGTGCGCGCTGCTGCCACCAGGGTAGCGTCTTGGGGAATACAAGAATATAGGGACTTAATATCGATGGTTAAAAGAAATTCATTCACAGGATCGAAGTCCATATCCCCTATTATGTTTAAGATGTCCATAGTGTCTTTCACAAAAGATTTTTGTGTGATTACTGACTCCCGTAAGAAGTAATCAGCAAATTGGGACAGTGGTTCTAAAACCGACTGAATCCCTGACACAATGGGGCGCCCCGGGGGTGGGCGGGTAGGCTTATGTATTTTCGGAAGAATATAAAACGCTGGAGTCCTGGGGTTGTCGTTCACCAGGAACTCCGCCTCCCTTGTTGTTATCCATTTCTTCTCCTTAGCATCACTGACCATTCCACGCATGATGTCTAATAGCTCAGGGGTGGGATCTTTATTCAAAGGTTGGTAATTGGCACACACACCCAGAAGCCGATTAACTTCAGTGTCATAGTCACAAGTGTTAAGCACCACTACTGCCCCTCCTTTATCGGCGCTTTTTATAGTCAATAAAGGGTTATTTTGCAAGGTCTTTACTGCATCCCAATCGGTTTTAGTCATGTTCTTATGTTTAGCATTTGTACTGTTTTGTTCAAAGGCCTCAATGTCCTGCAATACCTTGGACTCAAACACAGAAATTTCAGGGCCTAGTATCCCACTAGGAGGGCAAAAATGTGAAGGTCTTTTGAGGTTGGTGTTAAATATACCTCTCGCTTCTTGTGTTTTATCAGCAAAAAACTTCTTGAGTTTTATTTTTCTAACTGTCTCATAGAATTCCACCCGGCACTTGAATGAATCGTGGCTCGGGGTCGGGACAAAGCCAAGCCCCTTATTTAAGACCTTTTCTTCACTCTCGGTTAAAATATGGTCAGAAAAATTAACAACAATGTTGGTTACAGTTGCTGTCTCCCTCTGCGGTGAGTCACCCGTGGGGAGTATGTTCGCCATTGGGGGGGTTGTTGATTTCCTCGCTCTCTTCCCCTCCCTGGTTGGCACTTCCCCCTCCTGTTCGACTGGCCACGTCCTAAAAAAGAGCGTAAGAGCACCCCCAGATCTTTGTTGCTATGTTCCTGTGGGTTAAACCTTACTCGGTTAGGTTGGGGACCTTCCTGTTCTTCTTCGCTAGATGTGTTGTCGAAGGTCCAGTTATTTGGTGTGCGCCTTTGTTGCTGTCTACCCCCTCTTCCCCTGCGTTGACCACCCGAGTTCAGTTGTTCTGTCCCGGATTGATAATACGTGTCACTGGTATAGGGGAAGGGCCACTCGTGTGTGTATCTTTCTAAATTGCGCTGGAGACCTTTGATTTTTTGATTTACCATGTAATTTTTATAATCACTGAGATCGTCTTGAATTTTACTCAAATGTTCTTTGGTGTTGGTGAAGGTGGAATCACGCTTGATACTTTCCTATAACTCTAAATTAGTAGTTCTTCACTGCATCTCTGTGCTGTACTTATAATTAAAATAAGCCAGTCTCTTGTACACTTATTAGCTATAAAGCTCCAATCAAGCCTGAATTTGCTATCATCAAGGAAAATTCTTGGCTCAATCCTTACGAGCAAACTGGCAGGTGATGCTCCTGCTCTATAATATTCTGCCATTAAAGCCCCATGTAGAGCAATTCTCACTTGTTTTTTCTTTAAGTTACTTAATTTCTCCCATTCCTTCCTTACTGAGGTACTACCTAGTAGGGGGGTGTCTGGGAAAAGCGAAGGGCCTGCTAGGATCGGGGCTATCTGTTCATCGGTAAAGGCTAAACAATTTTTGTCCATAATGTTGACAACTATTAACGTTCTCTGCACAGTTAAGTGTCTCGTGAGAGTAGGCACGCCCCACTTAGGAATTGATGGCATTTTAAGGGATAGACCGGCGGAACACTTCGCAATGGGTGGAGGTAACACACGGAGGTTTTTGCAGATCGGTAAGGAGAGAGAGCGATAGAAGGGGGGCTCGTCAATGCAATCACGCTAATGCATTAGAAGAGCGGAACGCACTGTCAATTCGACATACTTTAACAATGCGTTTATCACATGTTGTTCTTTTCAGTCAGAAAACGACACGAGAACTGGGGCAACCCACTAGAGGGGTTGAGCCTTAGTTTTAATTGCATCCTTACGGCCGGTAGGAATCGCCTTGGCTAAATATAGAATGTCGTTACGTTTTTCTGCACAGTTGGTGTACTACGTTACATCTGCTCATGAAAAAGTGTATGGTCATGTGGCAAAGGAATTTTAATTTCTGTTTATTTTTAGACAGTCATGAAGAATGGTGTGTCCAGCATTTTGATGCAGTGGTAAAAATTACTTGCCCTGAAGAAATTGCCTAAAAAGATATAAGGCAATGAAACATGTTGGCGTGTGGGATGTGGTTATATAATTATTAACCACTCCCTGCTTTTTAAAGGACAGGCTGCACTAAAGAGGAGAATAAAAGTTATATATATGTGCAGGTCCTGTCTCGTCGCATTACACTGTTTGTTTGTTTTGTGTGTTTGCACTTTCATTCACTGCACTTTAATAGCACTTACACATTGGTTTGGACACGTTATTTTATAGCTTGATGACTGCCTATGATGATAATAGGGCAACACTGGTGAGTACCTACCATGTTCCCCGTTGTTGGTGCGCCCGTGAGGGGTCATCTCGCTATTTCGCATTTTTTTCACAAAACACCGTGTTGTTTGTTGTCCATTTTTCTTATGATTGTTCTAGAAGGGATGGAGGCCTTTTAAATTTGGCATGGTAACATTGTACTCTCTACCCCATGGCTTCTAAAGAAAGGGGAGACACTTGTTAAAGTATTGCAATATGAGGTACATTGCTTGAAGTAAATGATTAAATTAGATGGTGCCTTAAAAATACGATGGATTAGATTTGTTCATGATTTCATGAACGACTTAAGGCACCCAGAATATTTTACCGATCCAAGTTCCTTACAGATGATTTCAAGAGAAATATTAAAAAGGGAGGGGCTTTGTATGCGGAAAGAGGTCAGACTGTCTGGTGAACTTTGGAAGCCCACCGTTAACCAACACCAATCTTTTTAACTACATTTGGAATGGAGCCGTATTTGTCCTTTGTTCCTGTAACTGATGAAAGAATGTTACTAGCAAGATTTAGGTTTAATATGTTTCACAGATTTGTGGCGTGTCCTAAAATGAATTATTGGTCGAGACAGCTTCCATCGTGCCCTTGCGATAATCAATCATGTCAGTCTACCATTCACTCCACTCTCTTTTGCAAATTTTATTCAGAGTTAAGGAAACTGTGGTTAATTCCTATCTTAAAAGGTCAGGGGCTAAGACAATGTCGCCCTGCTTTTTTAAAACTCCAGCTGTTGGATAACGAACATGTAGTATGGATGCTTGCTATGTTTTAAAAAAGAATACTCCATTTAAGGAAAAGTCCAACTATTACAGATGATTTTTAACTGTTTCTAACGGTTTTAAAACCTTTTTGTATGAATTCTGTTCATGAACGTGTTTGCCTTATAATTCTGCTGCTGTTCTGTAACTTCTTTATGATTGGAAGTAATGTACACTTTTTATATGTGCTTTTATGATTGTAAACTTGTAACAGTTGAATGAAGCTTTCTTGATGATGATGAATGTAGTTCCTCTTCTGTATTATGGCCCATCTCTATGCACCATAAGTGGCAATTCCAACTTGCCTCATTTTCATGGAGTACCAGTTCCCTGTTTACACCCCTTAGCTCTGGGTGGAATGTGGTAAATTCCTTGGAATCAGATGTCTAGTTTCCCAGCGTGGTGATCTGTCATGTTTGTAGTCATAGGGTATCTGGTGTCCAAGTGCTTTAAGTCGGTGACCTTAATACACAGGTCTCTGTGGTTGCCTGCTGCTTATGCCAAAGCAACACGGGGCTGAGAAGAGATTCTCACATCTTTAACCTAGCCAGAGTGGATTTATTAAGTTTGTAAATGTACCCCCATCTCAAATAAAATATGCCTTTCATAACAATTGGTAGATTCCTTATTCACATTCAATTACAGATGAATGGCACATGCAGAAGTATTTTAACCACTCATGAACTTAGATAGAATCTGTAGGAAGGTATGCCTACATAGAAAACTTAGGGGACATATACTTAAGACCCCATTCGTGAAGCAACAGGGCAGCAAGGGCTACTGGGCCACAGCTGTTTGGGTTTACCTCTGCTTCCCCAGGACCTGTCTTACTATAGCTCTGCAAAATGGGCCAAGTACAACTTTTTCAGCACTTGACACTCAGTGGTAGTGCTATCACATGTTTCTTCTAGGCATTGGTGAGGAGGTTACTGGGGCTTATCACCTCCCCCACCAATGCAAAAAAAGCAATGTCCAGGCTAGTGCTTCTCTTTATAAAATAAAACTTTATTAGATAGAAAGCAGAAATACTAACACTATAGTCAGTTGTCACCTTTTTACAATCTCTCTACTGCTCAGACATCAATTCAGGCACAAGTTGCATCCTATCCGCAGATTCATCACTCATGTTCCTATGCAACAAGTAAGGAAGGTGAGCATTGTCCTCCTCAACTTCTTCTGTCATAGCCGTGATGTTCACCATGTAATTTCTCTGGCAGTGAGGCTTAAGACGCTTCAGATGTTACAGCCACCTGTGTGCACCAAGTAGTTCACTTGAGACAGCTTTTCCACTACTTTGCAGGGCCCACACTATTTATTCTCCAAGGCTTTGGCACAAATGGGTTTCACAACCAACACCTAATGACCTTACAGGTACCCAGTCATAGTCACTTTTCTATACCATTCTTTTAGCAGCTGTTGGCTGGCTTGAAGGCTTCACATTGCCTGACTCATGTGTTGCGGCTTGAACTTCCTGAGATCAACCACTTAGTCCAACCCTACCCTTCTGAGGTGACTCAGGAGTTCCTTCACACCCTCCTCAGATCAAGGTGAGTGGTCTTTAATGGGGTGCCCAAAGAGAAGTCCAAAGGGACTATAACCAAGTCCTTTCTGCGGAATCTCCAGGTACGAATAAAAGGCATGACAGGAGAAGATCCCACTCCTTCCTTAGGTTCTCTAGGAGTTCCTTTTATGCTCTTAAGGCTCTTGTTAAACCTCTCCACTAACTCTTTGGGTTATGAAAGGTACACAGTGGAGAAATGGTAAGTTACACCAGCTTGCTCCCACATCCCTCTCATGTAAGAAGTGATAACATTTGTGGTAAAGTACAGTCTTTGGAAATGCAACTCTTGAAAAGATCCTACGAGAGCTCTACATTCTACCCCAGGGAGGCCCATCATCTCAGGATGCTTGTTTCCGGTCCAGGGAAGACATGGCTTGGGAGTTCGGGCTGGACTTTTCCCATGAGGCTCAGGGTCAGACTGATTGCATATGGCCTTGTCTGAACTGGGGTGGCGGAGTGAGCTAAAGAATGACGATAGATTAAACCCAGATCAGTTGACTGGCGGTGAGTGTCACTTCCCTGTCCTGATGAAGACCCACACTGACTAGATAGTAGTGCAGATCCTGGGTTGAAACGTCGACAAATATCCCCTGGACCAGTTGAAAGACTCTGCGAAAAGACTTATTTATTCAGTTCGCAGATCTACTTAAATCTCTGTTTTCCTGGCCTTCCAAATCCTTGAATCCTTCTAGTCACTCTGTACATATTGCGCACTATCACTATATCACTATATCACTGAGCACCACATGTCACCTTGTCACATATTATATTTCACTGTGTGCCTTGACAGCCTTACAAATGTAATTTGGGTATTTATAAATGACACAATTTATAAAACTCTTAAATACCCCGTATGGTCTTTGTGTGTGTTGCTTATGACTAACTGTGTTTTTCTATAAGTAAACTATAAGTAAACCCATGATTGGTTCAATTGTTTAAGAAATAATTTTCACCCAACAGAACCACCTGTTACTTTGATAAATGTCAGCTGGTTTTTTAACAGCCACATTTCTGATCCAGAGGCTTGATCTACCCCGGGGAGGATTCCTACAAAGTACAGCAAGTGTGGTAAAAGCACAAGAAAGACATGTTATCTTGGGTTGTCAATGTTGATGGAGAGCCTGTCGTGTTCAAGCTCATTGCAGATTTTTACCTTCGGACCTAGACTTTTTGGAAGTTGAAAACCTCAAGCAGGAATGCAGTTGCAAGCTGTAGATAAGAAGAGCTGAATAGGATTTGCTACTGCAGAGAATCATACAGCAAAGCCAGAACGACAAGTGATGCACTTCGAGAGATCAGCTGGCAGGTAGTTTTGTGTCTTCTGTTGGAACTTTTCACCAAAACGTGCCAGAAGACCCAATTTTTAGTGTTAGGCAGGAGCAGCACCTCCAGTGCCATTTCCAAGGGTCCATGACTTGGGGGAGGGGCACCAATTTGAAGTATTAGAGCTCACTTCAGCAGAGGCCAGGCACAAGGTTCAAAGTCTCTGGATCTTGTTGCCCCTGTAGCTCACACAGGAGGCCAGCCAGCTAGCACTTGGAGTGAATCCGATAGTCCTTGGTTCAAGCAGGAAACCAGGCCTCTAGTAGTAGTGCAGTTCTCTGGGGTGCAAGGCAGGCCTAAACCATCAGAGCAGTCCTCTGGTAGCAGCCGAGCCGTTTGCTGGAGAGCAAGGAACATCTCAAGCAGCAGGGAACTCCTGTAGCAGTCCAGGCAGTCATTCTGAAGTCTTGCACAGGTCTAGGAGTGTACTGAAGAAGTATTCTGAGGGTTCAATATTTGTATCTAGTGCCAGCCTTTGAAGTGGGGTATCGTCTACCCTACCCCTACATCTGGTTCTGGGAAGTTCTTCCCTTTCCCTCTCAAGGGTCCAAGAAATCTGGGATGACAAAAGACTAGTGTCAGGTTCCTTTGTGTCTGTGCTGGAGGCAAGCCTTTGAAATGTAAGTGGGGTAGAGAAAGCTCTGCCTCTAACAATCCAGGCATGATGAACCATCCTGCCAACATCTAGTCCCCTTTGGGTACACAAAGCCAAGAGCCAAGTCATTCACAGTCATGTGACCCCGGACACTGGCAGAGGCACAAAAATAGTTAGGACAGGAAAATGGTAACCTTCTAAAAATGTAATCTTCAGAATTGTTACTTAGAATACAATGTTACCATTACAGAGGTTTTTAAATTGCAATCCAGGAGGAGGTGTCGGCTACCTCACTTGCACATTAGAAAACGTTGCCTGCGCACACTCACAAAGGGTTTGTTACTAGTATTTTGTGACCCCAGACAAGCTGGGTCCAGGACAGGGAGGAAGGGGACATCTGACACCACAGGTGGGTGGAAACCTCTAGATGCTTCCTCCACTTCAAGTTATGTTATATGTTATGTTATTGTAGTAACCTCCTTCACACGTGTTAATTGGTAAATCTTCTTTATTCAAGTATTATGCAGGAAGATACAAAAAGGGTGCTGCTGCCTTGAATAACAACTCAGACTCAAAGTTCAGCATTCTACATTCTACCACAACACTATTCTAAAAGGATGTCATACATTCTTAATTCTAGCATTACATTCTAAGAAAAACAAATAGGTTACGACACATCTACTTTGTTTAAAGAAATAAACAAGTTATCAACAAAGAAGATTAACATGGAAGGTTTATAGTTTAGTCACAAACATAATCCTGTAAAAATGTAGGTGTCAAATTTAGGTGCTAATTCTTCCCACGGTAACTTGGGACATCTCAAAGAGGACATTGGAGGATTAAGTCTTTTTTGACTCTTATCCACACACTCACAGCTGATATTCTCTTGTACAGACCTTTCAATTTCTAGATCAACAGTACAAAGCCTTAATGTTTTTCTTAGTCCTGGAAATTCCTGGATGACCATCATGTCCCATAGTAATTATTTTGGAACGTACACCTTTAGGTGGAACAAGTTTATCCCCACGGCAAACAAAACTGCCGTCCAAACTTAGTTCATCTGTTACTTCCCAGAATGGTCTAAACTGAGAATCCGATTTGGAATGCGTGTGCCAAATATCAGTAATTCTTTCCTTAACTGCTTCAAGGATTACATCCTTTGTACATTCACATTCCCATTCATCCTTAGACAAGCCTTGCGAGTCAGAAAACACTCCCGCAACACAACAATCATTCCAGGAGCTCTGATCAATTTCTCTCACGGGTAAGGAAAGTCTACTTAGAAAGTACGCAATGACGTTCTGGAATCTAGGTTTATATTCAATTTCATACACATAATCCTGAAGTCTCATAGACAATCTAGCAATCCTAGCTGATGCCCTAAAGAACCCCATGGTAGTTAACAACTTGGTTAAAGGTTTATGATCAGAGCAAAGTGTGAACTTTTTGCCCCAAATGAATTTGCGAAAATGCTCCATTGCCCACATACAGGCCAACGTTTCCCGCTCAATGACGGAATACTTCTCTTCACATGGTGACAAGGAGCGTGATGCAAACACTATAACTACCTCAACTCCTTGGTGTGACATTTGTGACAGAACACTGCCTAAACCAGTACCACTGGCATCAGTAGTGAGAAAAGTTTGAGCTGTAGGATCAAATCTTTGTAACATGGGGGCATTAGCTATTTCTGACTTTATTTCATGAAATGCCTTCTTGCAACCCTGACTCCAAATAAAAGATGACTTGTTTTTCATTAAAATCCGCATTTCATGTGTCTTCTGAGAGAATTGGTTGACGAACTTCGAACATACCGCCAGACCCAAAAGCAATCTAAATTTGTCCTTTGATTTTGGCTCTGGTGAATTAATGATAGCCTCAACCAATTTCGTTTTAGGTTTTATACAGATTTCGTGCCCTATGTACGTGAATGATTTTTCAGCAAACTTGCATTTGCTCAATTCAGCAACTAACCCATTACACACAAGAATTTTGAGTACTTCTCTAAGGATAGAATCATGATGAGACTTGCTTTTTCCTATTATCAATATGTCATCCTGAGAAAAAATGACTTCATGTATGCGACCAAACAACCTTGACATTAATCTTTGGAAAACTGCGGTTGCTGAAGCTAAGCCAAACTGCATACGCTTTAAACTGAAGCAACCAAAAGGAGTACAAATTGACGTTAAATGTCTGCTTTCAGGATCAAGAACGACCTGATGATATGCTGCGGATAAGTCCAAAGTGGAAAACCACATAGCATCCCTAGTTAACTATATCATTTCATCTATTCTAGGCAAAGGGTATTGATCAATCAGTATTTGGATATTCAGATATCTCAAGTCCACACATATGCGGGCCTTTCCGTTGGCCGTGCCTGCTATGACCAGCGGAGAAACCCACTCTTCTGCTTCTACTGTCTCAATTACATTTGAATTTAACAACTTATCCAAATCTGA
Source organism: Lissotriton helveticus (assembly GCF_964261635.1). Taxonomy (NCBI): domain Eukaryota; kingdom Metazoa; phylum Chordata; class Amphibia; order Caudata; family Salamandridae; genus Lissotriton; species Lissotriton helveticus. The sequence continues at coordinate 1,627,156,912 of NC_136063.1, read as the reverse complement.
CTTAGCTTCCTCTCTAATGATCATTGGTATATTCCTTGCTTTGTGTATCTTTGGCACGGCACCATCTTTCAGTCGAATATGGTCGGTAAACCTTTTTAACTTACCAATTTCTTTTGAAAAGACAGAAGAGAACTCATCAAGAACCCATTTTTTTAGTGTCTTCACCTTCAAATGAGACCAACACTTGCTCTTTGCTATTGGGGTCCAGAATAATATTCAAGTTTTTTTTATCTTTCCATCCTAATACAGATGATCCTTCTTGGGAAATATATAACTTACCAGTGGCATGTCTGTCTTTAAATCTAAAAACTAGTACTCTAAAACCTTGAATATCAATTCTTTCTCTCCTATAGCTCTCTGGAGAAATGTCAGGCGGTTCCAACCAGCTCCCAATCTGGGAAACAAAATGTTCCTCCCATACATGTTGAGCACTTGTGTATGGTGAACCTGAATCCGCAGCCAATTGAATAAGAACTCCACCTAAAGAAATTTGACACATTGGTTTAGTGGAAGACACATCTGAAATGTTCAAAACAACTTTCTTTTTCATAACGATTTGCACTTGAGCCCCATCTTCACTAGAAGATGAACTATAATCTAGCTCTGTTTCTTGAATACAGGATACTTTACCCTTATAATCCTTATGCATTTTTTTTCTGCACACCTTGGCAAAATGCCCTATAACGCCATACACTAAACATTTAGTCGGCTTTGCAGGGCATTTTGGGTAAGTGGGAGCGACTGCCACACCTATAACATACCTATTCAGAATATTTTTTACTCTCCACGTTGTCTTTCTTATTACCTCCTGCTTTGAAATCTTTGTTGTTCCTATGGCTAACCTTACTATCGAAGATTTCATTAACAACCTCCACTTCTTTTTTGTCATTGGCTAATGACGCTTTGGCACATCGCTCAGACAACTCTGCTTTTTTCACCATAGCAATATTTTTTTTCAAAGAACCTTCTCCTTCCACCCACAACTTATCTTGGACTGTTTTGTTTTTTGTATACATAACAATCTGACCACGTATAAGTTCATCTTGAAGCTTTGTGAATCTACATTTGACAGCTAATTTTCTTAATGCAGATATGTAATCCTCAATGTTTTCTTGCTTGTCTTGTTTTCTTTGGAAAAATGCATGTCTGGTGACAGCAATACACACACTGGGTGAAAAATGATCATCGAGGTGAAGTAAAGCTGCTTTGAAAACATCCATGTCTCCCCCAACTCTGTCTTGCTTCTGTAAATGGTTGTAAATTCGCAAGCCTTCAGGACCCAAACCCAACATAAGGATCCTTTTCTTTCTTTCTGGAGAAAATGAGCCATTGACATCCTCCAGATTCACAATATAATTGAGGAAGTACTCTTTACAGTCAATCCAAGCCAGAGGTGGATCACCTGCCACTGCTAGGAACTCTCTTGGAGAACTGATGTGCATGTCATGCAATGAGGTTTCACCAGAATAGGCACTATCACTAGTGGAAGGCATGGCGATAAAGTCACAGCTAAAGAAACACACAGAAAAGCTAAATAATCTGTGGTGCTCCCTTGTAACTACTTCCAAGCACAATAATCTATTCTTGAATGTTGAATACATAAATATAATTGATTTTTGAATCTTGAATAAATAAATATAATCGATTCTTGAAAAAACGAATCGATTCTTGAATACACAATGTGTAGTACAGCACCCTCGCACTGTCGATAAAAATGGAAAAATAAATACCGTATCCTTTATTGTACTGCTTATTGTCCTTTTCTGGATTCCGGTAGATCCTTTTCTTCTTCGGCTCTGATGTGATCGCAATCAGCTGGCAAAATGGCAGCCGTGCGTGACCTCTACGCCAGGTCACGCAGCACGTCACCTGCACTGCGCGGCTATGTGTCACCTGCACTGCGCGGCTATGTGTCACCTGTACTGCGCTGCTATGTGTCACCTGCACTGCGCTGCTATGTGTCACCTGCACTGCGCTGCTATGTGTCACCTGCACTGCGCTGCTATGTGTCACCTGCACTGCGCTGCTATGTGTCACCTGCACTGCGCTGCTATGTGTCACCTGCACTGCGCGGCTATGTGTCACCTGCACTGCGCGGCTATGTGTCACCTGCACTGCGCGGCTATGTGTCACCTGCACTGCGCGGCTATGTGTCACCTGCACTGCGCGGCTATGTGTCACCTGCACTGCGCGGCTATGTGTCACCTGCACTGCGCGGCTATGTGTCACCTGCACTGCGCGGCTATGTGTCACCTGCACTGCGCGGCTATGTGTCACCTGCACTGCGCGGCTATGTGTCACCTGCACTGCGCGGCTATGTGTCACCTGCACTGCGCGGCTATGTGTCACCTGCACTGCGCGGCTATGTGTCACCTGCACTGCGCGGCTATGTGTCACCTGCACTGCGCGGCTATGTGTCACCTGCACTGCGCGGCTATGTGTCACCTGCACTGCGCGGCTATGTGTCACCTGCACTGCGCGGCTATGTGTCACCTGCACTGCGCGGCTATGTGTCACCAGCACTGCGCGGCTATGTGTCACCAGCACTGTGCAGCTATGCGTCACACAAAGGAGACCAGGGAGGCTTCCTGAAGAATGCAGCGTCTTTTGAAAGAACGGCTGCTGGGAACGTCCATTCAATCAGTGGAGCACGGGGCAGGCATCTTTTGATCGCGAGCGCCGCATGCACACATGAAAGTCGTTAAAGATACCGGTAAGAGGGTTACTTACAGGATGGAAACGAAGATGATAAGTGACATCCTGTCTTTCTTCCGTCTCGACGCTTGAAATAAATCCAAAAACTCAATTCCTCACGCTGTGCCACAGTAGTGAACTTGAAGAAAAAAAATTCAGGAAAGGAAATCCCATGTAGGTTGTCATCCAAACGTCGCCAAAATTGTAGTAACTTCCTTCACATGTGTTAATTGGTAAATCTTCTTTATTCAAGTATTATGCAGGAAGATATAAAAAGGGTGCTGCTGCCTTGAATAACAACTCGGACTCAAAGTTCAGCATTCTACATTCTACCACAACACTATTCTAAAAGGATGTCATACAGCACTTGGACCCTGCTATCTGTGAGTGGTGCCACCCTGGGTCCTTAACCCTTGGAAGTGTGCCTGAAGGTGCTCTACCATCTGTGGTCCCAGCAGAACAAACACATCTCCTCTGCTACCTGGCGCATTCCAGAGCAGAAGTGATGCATCATCTCTGCTGCATGGACTCGCCCAACAAAAGGACCTCTCTTAACACGCCTCTCATAGACGGCAGCCCCGCTGATGATGTAGAACTCTGTATTGCAGCCTCACAGCTCCTCGGAACCGATGCTGCACAATTCATCTCTGACCGGATCGAGCATTGCCTCAGCTGCACAACACTTACTGGATGCAGGGTTCCACACATCTTCCAACCAGCATTTAAGGTTCACTTCTTCAGCGGGCCTTATTGGGACCCTGTGGCTGACCCACGATACCTGAACTGGTTGGGGCATTGTGCTGTTTTGGCACTATTTTCACTTAAATTGCATAGCTCTGGTTCTACCGATTGGATTTTCGTTGTTTTGGTCTTGATTTATTTATTTAAATGTATTCTATTATTGTAGCCTGGTGTTTTTTTTTGCCTTGTATTTTCACTTTGTTACTGTTTGAACGGCTACATACATATTTCACACATTGCCTCTAAGATGAGCCTGACTGCTCTGTGCCAGGCTACCAGTGTTGAGCACAGGTTTATTTGGGGCTTGCTTGTGCCTCACTCTGACAAGAATTTTAATTCTAGTTTGAGTAGGGCCTCACCCCGACAAGGATTGTAATTCCAGCTTGAGCAGCACCTCACCCCCTCAAGCAATAACCCAATTTCTCACACTCCCCCAGTGAAAAGTCTGTGACACTGCTCTTAGTCTCAAATTACCTATCAATGAGGAATATTATACCGTTCATCCTTCCCACAGTACTCCTTGCTAAATTTACAGCTCATATGTATCAGTGTGATTTTTTAAAGAGAGAATAACAATATGAAACTGCATCAATGTCCCAGCAGTATTTTTTCACATTGGCTGTTGCTGCAGTTTTTGGGTCCAAGGTTAATAATCACAGACGGAAACCTACCAACCCACAACATTGCTGAAAACTAGTTATGTTTGGGAGGCCAGGAGAGTGTGGCTTGCATGGATCTACTATGTTTTCCTACCCAGAATGGTATACCTAAAAATACTTTGCTCTGTGGGATGTCTGCAGAGTTTCGTCGACTGAAACCAGAGAACCATACCAACCTCAGGCATTGACAAAAACTAGAGGTCTAGGAGACTTCAAGATTGTGTGGATTGCATAGATCTTTGCACATTTTCTTATCCAGCATGCAATGGAAATGGCAAAATATGGTTGAAAAAAACAGTTTGCACATGTTCAGTAACATAAAAAATTAGGACCATACAGCCAATCGCAAACATTTTACCATCCAGAATTTGCCCACTTTATTTGATGAAAACGGTAGCCTCATATGTGGATGGGCCTATTGAATGTGACAACAACCAATGAGAATTTTGACCACTTTGACAATGCATTGATTTTTCACAGTCACAGTTTTCATCAGTTTTTGTGGTAAGGCAGGTCTATCCACAAATGCTGGATATTAGTTTTTCTGGAAGAAATGTGGGATTGCTAGGTGGTAGGACTTTTGTTGGTCCTTCACAGATTCTAGATCTTTTACACAGACATGTGTGGGAAATGTATGGTTTTAGCCAACGTTTGATGTTTCCAGGGTATTTGCGAAGGTAGTGGGATCCATGCAGGCCACACTAGGCTGGACTCCCCCAGACATGTCCAAACATAGTAGGTTTCATAGTGTGCTGGCCAGCCCTGGGGCCAAATGCTGCAGCTATGCCCTCCCATGAATTGAAGTAATTTAAAACCAAAATCTTGACGCTGCTGTGCCACGGTATGATTTGTAGCATTTTGTGTCTCGCGTAACATGCACACGTCAGGTACCTGTTATTTTTTTATCCCATTAAATCTGGGAATGCAAATGGTGAAATGTTTGTTTATTATCTAGTGAGTTTCTCTACATTTGGCGCTTTCAAATGTAAGTTAATGTTCACGAAAACATTTTTGTAAAATGTCATCAAAATATGTACTATGTGGATGTGAATATTGTGCAAGAGTGGAATGCTGCCGCTCACAGTCAAGTAAGCTAATAGCTTTGCCCCAGGGAGTGGTGTGTAGAGCCAAAATGTGAATGACACTACAGCAGAATAATGGATGAAGAGGGCTGTCTGAAAACCCCTGTACATATGTGTAGTATATGTATTTTTAGTAAAAGCAAAAGTTCTTGCAGCGTTCCAGTCCTAAGAAAGCTCCCAGTTATGGGGGTTTTGGGGTGGGGAGTGCCTCATAACTTAACGGGTTAAATGTGAGTTAATATAAAAACAAACGGGGTATCATTACGACAGGGACAACTCACCTAGCTAACACAACAATTGCCAAAGACTATTGGAAACGATTAGAAATAATGTTCAGTGAGGTTTTGAATGAGATACAGTAAAGGATAAAGGGACCGTCTTTTGATTTAAAATATGCAATAAGGACTAAATTGCAATTTTCTCTGGTCTGTTTTTAACGTGTTAAAGAGCAGCATATGACCTCTGCACTCGCGTAAATTCCCAGGGAACACGACGAAAAGAGGAAAGATGGCTCCAGTGCCAGAACGCTCTTTTGTTCTCGGAAGAAAGCTATTTCCTTATTTTATATCTTCCCATTGAAAATGTTGATCAAACGTTATTTTTCCCGCTCCAGCGATAATTACGGAACATAAACCCATGACTTGTGTTACTTTGCTGGTTTGAGGATATGTATGCTGACAAACCTATTATTAGGACGTGTGTGAGTCGAGTTGGCACCTTGGGGATAGTGCAAATAGCATTGTTTGCAAGATAAAATACGTGTGATTCATAATTAAATACTGCTTGCGTGGCTTCATTTGGCTAAATGCTGAGAAAGTGTAGGGTTGATCACTCCAGCTAATGTCTGCCGCCTGCAGCAGACTCTGATGAGTAGCTGAATAATTGGGTACTGGACCATAATCCCCAGACTGCTTTACGAGCAGGGAAACTGGCTGACAAGCGTCTGGTTGTACTGACCACATGTCCACAAACGCGCCAGGGAAAGGCATTGACAGGGTGCAGAAGAGCATGGCTTCCCCCCGGGTCTGCCTACCCCGGCCCTGCCAAACCAGGCATTGGCAACACAGTAGGCTGTGAACCGACTTCGGTGGATGAATGAGAACATAAACATAAAATGAACCGTTCCCCATCAGTGCTAAGCCATTCTTTGGTAGTTTGCGCTTAAGCTTCAATAACTATTTGTCCACATTAGCTATCCATGCAAAATTTGCGTCCTTTATTCCCAACAACATGGGAAGTCTAAAGGTACCCAGAGTTTGTGGATACCCCTGGAGGGGACTGGAAAATTAGCCAAAATAAAGCTAAATTGTGACTTTTGTTTTATTTTATTTTTTCAGGAAAAATGGGAAAAAAGTGTTTCAGATGAAATCATGTGTTTTTTCCCGGTAAATTACATCAATAAGGGGTTTGCGGTGCTAAAATCACCATCTTCACAGCTTTCAGGAACACGCAGAACTGAATCAGAAAACCAAATTGTTCAACACAGTTTAGGAATTTTACTGGGAAATAGCCCGTTTTTGCCACTTTTGTGCTTTTCAACCTCCCTTCGGTTAGTGGTGAAAATGGGTATGAAACGCTTTGTGGACCCCAGAACACTATACATTCCTGGAAAACAAAACACAATCCTGAAATCAGCAAGGGGTCATTTGCGTAGTTTCTTAAATGTTTCCCTATGAAAAGTTACAGTTAAAATGAAAAAAATATTGAAATAGAGTTAAAAAAAAACAGCCATTTGTGTCTGTTTTCATTTGAAACAACTTCTTACTATTACCGATTGTTAAATCCGCTGACCCTTCCGTTGTGGGGATATATTGGTTCTCCAAGAACCCGAGGTAAGTAGAGCCAAAAACGGAGCTGCACTTAAAATTATTTTTATTGTGTACATACTATACAGCAATTCATATGGTAAATTAGAAAGAATGGAAAAAGGGTATGAAGGAAAGCTCTGTATTTCTGAAATGTACATAAGATACATAGTTTAGGAGCCATGGTTGTCTGGTACCCATACTGGCATGTGTTTAAGAGGGTATTTTGTAAAATGCCTTCTGTGTTACTCAATTGCTTACATTTAAAAGGCACATACATAGATATATTAAATTGGAAATAACAAATGTTCTACTATTCCATATTTCCACATGACTTTGGATAAAAATGGCACCCCACTTGTGTGACTGGGTATTGCCCCCGAAACACAAAACCCCCCCAAACATGACCTAGGAGACATCATATTTCACTTAGCAGAATGCATGTTTTTTTTACAAGGTGCCTAGCTGTGCAGTTTGGGCCCAAGCTCAGCCAGCACCTACGGAAACCTACCAAACCAGCACATCTTTGAAAACTAGGCACTTGAGGGAGTCTAGGGTGGGATGACTTGCATAGCCCACTCCAGGACTTTTTACCCAGAATAACCTGCACAGCTCAAACTTTGCCTACAAAACATATTTTCCTTGAACTTCCATGAGGGAAAATCCTGAAACCTACAGTCAGCCTAAATTCTCCTACCACCCAGCATTCCCCCAAGTCTCCTGAGAAAAACAGTGTCTCACTTGTCTGGGTAGGCCAAGTATTTGTGACACAAAAGGATGCCAAAGGCAACATAGATGCATCACATTTTCCCCCTGAAAAACAGTGTGTATTTTGCAATGTGGCAAGCTTTGGTTCTGGGCTACAGCTCAACCGGCACATGGTGAAACCTACCAAACCAGCCCAATTTGTGAAAACTAGACGCCCAGGGTAGTCCAGGGTGGAGTGACTTGCGCAGCTCTCATCAGGATTTCTTTATCTTTGTATTGATCAAAGCTACCGAAACTGACCCTTGTAGGCAGTCCTCTTATGCCATCTTTTGGGAGGTGCCTGTCACCCGCACTAGTTCTGGTAGTGCTGAGCACCATCTTAGAAGGTCTGACGCCCTTTTTTTTTCATTTTATTTTTTTAAGTTTACCATTTTTAATTTCGCTTGTTTTTATTTACTAGTAGAGACTGCCTGACAGGGGAGCCTGCAGACGAGTTTCAGGGGTTGCTAGACTGCAGTCTTGTTCTTTTATTCCCCCCTGCTTAAACAGGCTTTGCGCTGCAATGTATGCCATGCTACACCCATGGTCATGCCTTCTACCCATGACCACCAATTTAACTGTACCCAAAGCACTTACACACAGTGGGCACGGTGAAGGCGCACCAAAGGCAAGCCTGTTGGTGCCCTATTCGCGCTGAGTGCTAGTCCTCCTGGCCGTCCTAGGCCAGATCCAAGGCCATACAGTAGGTATTCTCGTAATGGGCTTCTCGTGCTCAGGTCCAATGGTAAGTGTTTATTTCGCCACCCTCTAGACATAGACAGTTTTCCATTAAATGGGTTTTTACCTGCCCCTCTTGCAACTTTCTTTTGGGCCCTCTGATTCCTGTTTGGCGTTATTCTAATACCGGTTCAGGCCCTGCTCAATTTACCCGCCCCGGTTGCAATACCCACCTGCCATGTGTGGTCCTAAAGGTCAGATCTCTGGTGAAGCATAGCACAGAATTTCTTTTCTTCATGGAATCTCATAACCCTTCTCTAGCCTTTATCACTGAGAACTGGGCAGAACATGCATCCGACCCAGACACACTGTAAGCCATTCCTAGCGGCTATGCTGTCTACCGGCAGGACAGACCAGTTAAAAGGGGTGGTGCCTACCATTAATTTATAATGTATCTAGTGGCTCATTGTAACCGACTACCATCTTCTTACTGCAAGGCCCTCGCCTTCAATATCATGGTTTAAAAGTTGCAATCCTTCAAAGGTACTTTACCACCCACTTGGCCCACAAGTAACCTTTTCACAAGATTTCAGTAGCTTTGCTAGAGATTAAAATTCACTCCTACTATTACACAGTGCTTGGTGACTTCAGTTTTCACTTGGACGCCCCAGCAGACTCGGACACATCAGCCTTTCTTCAGACCATGTCCTCGCTGGGGCTTTTACATTAGGTTGTCATTCCCACTCACTTAGCAGGACACACACTAGATGGCATTTTTACCAACAACCCCTCCCTGATCTATTTTTATAAATGTGTCTGGGATGTTTTTCTTGGTTTGTGTTTTCACTTTATTACAGTTTGAAGTGCTGCATAAATAATACTCTTCACATTGCCTCTAAAGTAAATCTCACTGCTCTGTCCTAAATTACTAAAGTGTTGAGCACAGGTTAATTTTGGGTTTGCTTGTACCTCACAATGACCAGGATTGTGGTTGCTGCTTGAAAGGAGTTTCACCCCCCGCCCCTTAAATCAGTAAACAAACTAAATTCTGATGTGTTTGCCAGTGACGTGAAAGTTGTGATTTCACAGAAAATATGTCTAACTGTGAATAGTTTCTTGTCATTTACAGTGCTGTATTCATGTACTGCAAATCTAGCCTCCCTAAGCAAATCAAAAAGTTAAGCGCAACATTTGCCTTTCTTTCAGTGATGCTAAAGTAATGATTTTACAATGACAGTGCTGCTCTTCAGAACATTTTGTCAGCACGCCTGCCAATCTTACAGTTACAGGTCCAGTCTTGATCCAGACATCTATCAACAAATCACCACTCGTGTGTGAAAATAAACATTGCAAGATCAGAACTTCAAACTTCGTACTGTTTCTTTCTTTATATAGCTTTCCAAACCTACTTAGTGTAAATGTACTATAAAAACACATTTTAGAATGCGTGATTTTGACTTACTCTCAATGTGTTTGCATTTAAAATGTGTTTTTTTTCTTTCTAATACATATTGTTGCATTAAACACGTTTTAACTATTAACACCATATCATATCCCCTAAACTACACTTTAAAAAAACCAACACATTTACAGACAATTCTGCAGTCAAAAAATCAATAGCAAACTGTTGACACTCAAATGATCTAAATGTTTCAAAAGAGTAATAAAATCATTTAAGAAACCACGTAATATAAAAAATGCATAACACATGTAAATATGGTCCTCTCTTGCAATCTCTAGCTCAGGTGCAATTTTTCTACCGATCCCATCTCTCTACTGAAATGCTTTATGCAGAGGACGCAAATTGTATCCAAGCACATACACAGGCTTTCATAAGGCATTTCTGTGCTGACTTGCATCTTGCATAAGTATACCAGGATTAATACTGTCACAGGAGTTTCACAAGGCATCTCTATCCTGATGGAAATGTCCATTTCTTACCCAGCACTATAACAATTAAAATGTTTACACAATGCAACTCATTATCATCATCATTATATAACCTTTGTTCGGTTTGAAACCTATAAAACCATAAAAGACACCAATAAATACTTCATACATTAGCCAAAGCTTCCTCAATCTTACAGTTCCAGATAAAAAATATGCCACATTGTACGGCGTGCGCTCATCGGATAAAGTAGGATACAGTAAAGCAGGACTCATCTCTTTAAAATGGGGTGGGTTGATTGACAAAATGGTAACAATCTGCTGGGATTGGGCCGTGAAAAACTCAATCCAGATTATACCATGATTAATCAGGAAAATATGAATTTAGAGGTAAGGTTTGGGGAGCCTGCATCAATTTCCGGGGTATTAGGAAATGAGGATTCAATTGAAACTAGCATTCTTGGCATTTACAATATTGTAAATAACAAGGAGGACAAAAATCTAGAAGAGGAGGGGTACGTAGGAATCTCAACTCGTCATCCTGGGGCTCCTCCTGCAGGATTAACTCCCGTAGATGGTTCCAGTCTAGGTACGATGGTCTCATGGAATATTGCGGGACTAAGTAGTAAGCTGGAATCCCAAATCTGGATAGACTTCATCAACGGTTTCGATGTATGTCTATTCCAAGAAACATGGGCCTGTGATCCTATATTCCTCCCGGGCTACCTAAACTTTTCAATCCCGGCTAGCAAAGGTGCCAAGGGACGACCCATGGGGGGTCTAACTATTTGGATACGCCAAAGTCTACCCGTTACAATTAATGTGGTGGAATCGGGTAGCAAAGACATCCAACTGATAAGATTGGTCTTAGATCTTAGGGGAGGACTAGACATTTACAATGTCTACGTTAGGGGCAATATAAGAGGGAAGTCACCTATCCTAGAGGCCTTGTCCTCTCTTTTGGATAAACAGTCCTTGGGCAACAATGTTATTGTTGCTGGCGATCTAAACCGGACTTTTGAACCCCTACATATCTCTGACGATTCTTTGGGGCGGGAGGAGGACATGCAATGGGGCGTTCCAATTTTGGATCTGGCCCCGGTTAGGCGGTGGACTAATGACATAATACGATTTAATGCCATCTGCCTGGAACAGGGACTAAGAGCCCTAAATGGGAGAACGAAGAGTGACAGGGGCGGTGCCTGCACATTTGACAATGGTCGCAGCCAAAGTCAGATAGACTATGTCCTTTGTAGCCTGAACCTGTGGCAGCTAGTATGTGACATGGAAGTAAAGGGTAGATTGGAGAGTGACCACAACCCTCTCTGTGTGGCCCATAACTGGTGGTCGGTCACAACAGGGAATTCCCAATCTACCAATGCCCCGCTGCCTGACATGACTAATGACATGCGTAGATTGAAATGGCCATGTGTACTGGCTAATGCGGAATCCATGGAATTTATAATCTCCAAGGTGGACGTTGCAATCACCGCTATGGAGGATGCAGCCTTAGTAACTCCAGGGTCAAGGGAAATAACTGATATTCATGATAAACTCTTTTCCCTTCTAAAACCGCACTTTCTGAAGCCCTGTAAGATAAATAACAAACAACCACCTAGACTAGCTAAATGGTATAATCACCAGTGTAGGGAAGCTAGGCTAAGCTTGGGCAGAGAGATCAGGAGTAGGGATGGGGGTAGTGATTAGTGGCGCCAGAAAGCATTATAAGGCCAGCCTATCCCTAGCTAAAAAACTATGGGATGAACAGCATTGGGCCGAATTATAGGAGGCCTCGGGGGCTAAGGATTCTAGGTTATTCTGGAACATTGTTAAGTGGGGTAGAGGTGGAATTCCAGATAAACCCGGTAACAACGTCCGAGAGGGTGCCTGGGTAGATCACTTTAAACCCCAATACGCAGAGACTGCACAGTATAAGGGAATGGAAGAAATTCTAGCTGTATATTCCACTGGGAATTTATTTACTCTTAAAGAAACCGAAGATGCTCTATGCACTGTCCCCGGGGGAAGGGCCCCGGGTTTAGATGGCGTACCAGCCGATGTTTTCATTAATGACAGGGCGCGGTGGGCTAGATATATATTCCTTTTGGGAAATGCCATTGCGAAGGGATCGGCCGTCCCGGAACAATGGAAGGGTGCGATCATCATACCCATATACAAAAAGGGGATCGGTCTCTTCCAGCCAACTACAGGCCGATAAGCCTGATTGCCACCGTTCAAAAAGTGGTAGGTAGGATGGTGGTTAATAAATTGATGGACTGGGTTGATGAGAACAATGCCCTGTCCCCTTACCATGCTGGTTTTCGGCGGGCCACTAGCACAGTTGACCAGGGGTTTCGTTTTGCTCTGCTACAGTGGGGGACAGTGGTGCTAGGCGAAGGCAGTCTGTATGTTGCTTTTGTCAACCTCGGGCTGCCTTCGACCTGGTCCCAAGAAGAAAGCTCTGGGCAGTTTATAGTGAAATGGGTCTCTCGGCTGAGCTACTTACCCTGGTTATGAGGTTGCATGAATGCAACTTCGCTAAAATCCAATGGGGCATGCATGGCGAATCCTCTGATAACTTCCCGGTCGAACGTGGAGTGCGCCAGGGGTGCGCAATGGCCCCCCTGCTTTTCTCATTATTCATAAGTGGGATTGTGGCTCGAATGTTGGACGCCAGCGTAGATGCGCCATCGTTGGCGGGCCTCAGGGTTCCGATCCTGATGTTCACCGACCATACGCTAATTCTATCCAAAACTCCAGGCGGTCTGCAGTGAGCTCTGAACATCTTTGATTCTTTTTGCGGGGAGCATGGCTTGGAAGTCAATGTGGGTAAGACCAAGCTGATGGCCTTTGCACCAAAACGTAGATCCAGGCCGAAAATATTCTTGAATAATTGTTTGCTAGAGGTGGTTACCGTATTCACCTATCTTGGGATCCAGATAACAAATGATTCGAGATGGTCCCAGCATATAGAAATGGCGGTCTTGAGGCACCAACAAATCTCGGGGGCACTTTGGGTGGAGCACAAAAAATCCAGGTCCAAACCAATAAAACACGTTTTGGCAGTGTCTGAGGCCAAGGCTCTTGGGTCTGCTCTATATGGGGCAGAGCTGTGGGGCTTTGGGAAGCTTCTCCCCTTGCAGACCTCTGAGAACAGGTTTTTTAGGGGAATTACAGGACTCCCGCAGAGCACCCCACTGATTCCCCTTGTTCTTGACCTGGGGAGGAGAGCAGTTAGTGATCTAGTGAGGTTGCGCCCGATTCTTTATTGGAGACGGCTCTGGACTACCCCGGAGATCCTGCATTACGCTGAGGGGTTTCTAGCCATAATAAATGCTGATATCTTTCATAAGATAGAATGGCTAAAAAATCTTAGGTCTTCTCTATGTGATCTTGGTCTCTCAAATTTATGGGATAATCAAACCGGGGAGCTCTTTCCGAGTAAAAAAGTGATTAAAGATCTATACTGGGATCATGTAGCTGCAAGGGTTTGGAGTAAAACTAAATCTGATTCCCTGACGGCGCTTTTGTTGAAGCTAAACTGTATCCAGCTTTGGAACCTTACTGGGATAGTATAACCAACCCTGGGGACAGGAAGCTTTTTTTCCAGTTAAGATCAGGTGCCCTTCCATTGAGATCACTGACAGGTAGGTGGAGGAGCTCCTCCACTCTATATTGTCCAGCCTGTGGTGCACCAAATGAAAGTATAGGCCACTTTTTATTCTCCTGTAAAGCCTATGCCATCCCGAGGAAAGTTTGGCTAGTCCCTGTTTGTAAAAATCTCGGGACATCTAGGGGTGTAGAGGCCTTACGAATCATTTGTACCTCCACTCATATGCCTGTAGTGTTAGCAACAGCTAAGTATCTGGGTTGGGCATGGTCTATCAGACGGAGGGCTGTTCCCAAGAGTACACTGAATGGAGCATCTCTTCTGGCACCCGTGTAATTATGTATCAAAGTTTCATATCTATTTGTTTTTAATCAATTGTGTATGTTTGTTTAATCTCTTTTAAACTATTGTATTTAACGAGGAAACAATTGTTTAATGATGTATTTTAAATGTATGTTTGCGCTTTTATGAGACAAATCCTCGAATAAAGCTTTTGAATCGCTTCCCAAACACTAATGAATTTATAAGAGACTTCATCATATGTTTAAAAAAAGGGCAAAACATAACAAGATGCAAAGTATCCTGATTAGAAACAAAAACACATTCACACATACAAGATAAGAATCCTTTTTCCAGCCCTTAGGAATGGCTAATAAATGATGACACATATTCAACTTAAAAACATGCACATTTTTTATTAGACATAATACTATAGTCAGTCATAAATTATATTATTGTATAATTAATTTAAATCATTACAATGTATATACAGAGGCCTGAATGGAAATCAAGCTTTTTCTGGAGAGTATGAAGATTGTAAAAGGTGGTTTCACAGGCCTAAACGAGCTCCGAAACATATCATATGCTGGCCCGCAGTAAATAAATACCATAAAAAGACATTACAAGTACAGGGACAAGGCCAAAGGTAAAACTAGATGATTGTTGTGCAAAAATAACAAGACTCTGCAAACTGTACATATAATGCTTGATGTATTAAATTAACGAATAAATAAAAGCAAATTTAAATAAGTTCCGTAACAAAATAAATATATAATAAAATAAATAAATAATAACTGAGGAAGAATGTCTGCTCAATCCTGTGCAAGATACTTCTTAAGGTACATAAGATCTGGAAGCCATGAAACAACTTGTTGTCTAGTCATCTTGTGAAATAATGGCTAGTAAAAAGCATTTAAAAGATCCAACGTAATGTAAATGAAAACCATTCATACAAAACATTGAAATGCAATTGTTCCAGGTGATCTTAAATAGGGCGGCGAGCAGGCATCCCAGTGTCTTTAAGTAATACTTGTAACAAACAGGCTGATGTATTTGCCGAATTTTAGCAAATCACATGGCTCCACTATGGTGTAGATCAAATTCGTAGCCTTTGTTGTCTGTGTCCCATGTGGGAGAAACAAAGATTATAACAGGGAACGACTGGTATTCAAGAGCGTGGGGCAGCAGCACACAAAATGATTAAATGTTTTCTTTTGGTAGCTGCAAAGTATGCTCTTAACTATCATGGAGAGGAAGTGCCATTTTGGGTTCATCTCTTTGGTCTGTAGGCACATCAACGTTGCAGACATGATGTTTTAAACATGTCTTTCCAATCACGCGCTATTGGTATTACTGTAGTCACAGATACTGCTGTTTGTGGGTATTGTATGAAGTGGCCACTGCTAGAAAAGCCAGAGTGCTTTTTAATTTTGTTTGCCAAGTCAGATTGCATTGAGTGAGACTTCATCTGCCTTTTAAGAATATTTTTAAGGGCAGAGTGTGAAAGCTATTTTTTGTTTAGCACTGATAGATCTATTTGAAGTGTGTCCGCTGATTTGTTTAAATAATTCCACCAAGAGTTCATCTTTTGGATGAAGATCTGTTGGAGGATTGATTTCAATGTGCCTTGATACTCCTATAGTGGTATTTTAGGAATGCACCAATGTTCGACCACATTTGCACCTCTAAACCCAGTTCTAATTTGATCATATATAACCTCTTGTGTGGTTTGGTAGTCTAAAAATTCTCTTGTATGCTTGGAGTTGAAATTTGTCAAGTAATTTTTTTACAGTGCCCGGAAAGGCCTTGTGGCTATAATTAAGTGCTGGTAAAAGGGAGGCTTGGAGAACCCGTTGAATTGGTGCTGTGGATTGGTGCGCTAAAATTGTGTTAAGTTGGCTTTGTCTCATGATGACCATGTCGACTTTGTTTTGAGGTGGCCCCAATGCATTTTAATACCTCCCTTTGCTATCTGTCACACACCCAGATAATTTTAGGTGCTTGTCCTTTGGACTTTTATGGTGACTAGGTTCCAAACAGTGCTTACTTTCTTGTTCGTTCATCTGAAAACAGCCACTTTTGTCTTTGCCTTGTTTATTTCATTACATTTATGAAGAGCGTTCAGGGCTTTTTGATTCCCTGTTCACGAGTGGTCCAGTAACACTATATCATCAGTATATTGTAGTAATGTAATCTTAGATAGCCCAATGTTTGGTGGAAACAGATTCTCATGTTATAAGGCCGAGAACATGTCAGCTGTGAAAGGGGGGCCAGGACGCACCCCTGCTTTAATCCACTGTCTGTCGGTATTTTCCCTGTTTTGACTATTTCAGAAAGCTTAATCATCACCTAAGTGTAGGTGTGTAGCGACATTATTGCCTACAGCAGATTATTTGGAATGCCCCAGCTTTGTAGTTTCTGCTACAATTTGTTCCTGTCCACTGAGTTGAAGGAAGAGGAGTAATCAATAAAAAACATGAATAGAAAGAATGAATATTATTGTTTAGGGTTTGTTGAATTAAAAAGGATATGGCCATGATATTGTCTGTCATTGATATATTTGCCTTAAAAGTGGTTTGACAGAACGTGATCAGTTAGATTTCATCCCTCCACGCTCCAGGTCTTTCAGGAGGAGTGAGGCTTAACCATTGGCTTCAATATCAAGCACTGCTATAAGGCGGTGTTTGCCAGTATCTAATCTATCGCGCTTCTTAAGTAGTGGATGTGGTATCGAGCCTCTCCAAATTTGGGGGATATGCCCAGTAGCTGAACACGTGGTATAGTGGGTAAAATATCAAAGTCCATAAATTTGTCATTCTTAAAAAGTTGGGCTGGGGTGACTTTTGGTCCTAGAGCTCCTGTCTAGCTAATTCTTGACAAGGTGTTAGAGCTTAATTTTGCTGTAAAATGTAAGGGTTTATTGGACCCCTTGAGATCTGTACTGAAATTGTGGTTAAACTGAGTACTGGATGTTTTGGCTACGCACAGTTCATTTATGTGTTATGTTCTCTGTGCCTCATCTATTGCGTTGGTGCGTGGACCATCTTAGGACATTTAATTTTTCATGTAGCTACAAAACTCGGCATGGCTGTGTTTGCCTGGAATGGAATATACATGTAGCCATTCTTTCTCTGTTTTTTCTTGCTTGATAGACCAGGCCAGCCACGTGTGATTTTAATTGTTCCTTCAATTTTTGATACAAGTCAGTTTTAAGATGGTGCTTCTGCATCTTGTTAAGTAATTTCCATGTGCTGGCGATCTCCTGTTTGCTTGCTGGTATAGGGCACTTTTAGTGAAGATGAATTGCTTTAGGCCTTCAAGGGAGTATTTAAGGGCCTATTCTAAAGTGAATGTAACAAATGATTTTGTTTCAAGTAGAGTTTCCCCATTTGCTCCTATAGCATAGAGCCATTAGTGGATCTATAGGTTTTAAATTTTTCCTGGGGGACTGGGGCCCATTTGATTCGGCAACTTAATTGTTTTATCTCCTTTTGAAGTGCCAATTACATTAAGGTGGTCATGCTTCACTGTTTTTAAGTGTAGCTCCATACTGAGTGGGAGGTGATCACTTGCTTGAAGTAGGGGGATTTCAAAACTCACCAGCCGCTCCATGATATTGGCAGTGGTGAATGCATAATGTAATGCGCTTACTCCTCTAAAGGTTTTGGGAAATTGTAAGTTTGCAATACTGTGTTCTATTGTATGTTGAATTGATTTAAGAGTGTATTGAACAGGCTCAGTAGCTGGTTGAACGGCGTTCTTGCTAGAGTGTGTTTAGGCATTGGGGCCTCCAGATGGAGGAAATTAAAGTCGCCACAGATTATTATCTCATGATTAGGATGGTCACAAAGAATACCGTCTAGTGAATTGCATAGCTGTGTCATCTTTTTTGCCTGTTCTGAGCCTAATCTGTTAAAATATAGATTAATCAGGAGGTGTATTGTCTTACAATCCGTAATTTTTGTACCTTTTATTATTATAGCTTGAGCCATGCTGTTTTCGACTGAGAGTGTTATGTTTCATATAGGCATCCCAATATAGGCTCAGGTAGCAACCTACCCTCTCACCTAAATTTCCCCTGCCATTTCACTACATAACGGTTCTTGGGACTGGCCTTTAACCTAGTTAAGGTACTGCTAACCGGTAGTTTGTTTTTCCCTGAAAACTAACCTCATCCAATATCCATGAGTATTCTTGGAAGCTCCGCATGACTACCATCTCCTGTATAATAACTATGTATAAGGGTCATTCCTTCCATCATCCTCCTAATTCTGACATGACACAGCAAGGTAGATCCCCTGAGGCTCCCACTTTGGGTAAATAAACACCATATCTTTGTTGAGGCAGGGGGACACTGAAGCAAGATGCTGAGGTTCCTGCACGCAGACACTCCAGCTTGCAGTGGTCTGACATCCCTCACAGTGTGTCCATCTCAAGACCAAGACAGGGTCCAATAGTCTTTCACTTCAGGTAATGGTGTTGACTTTATCCTAGAGGGATTCTTAGCTCTACACCTGCATACATCCTAGGTGCACTTAGGTACATCTAGTTAGGGTTGCATCGTAGGAGTGCGCATTAATACTGTCATGTATTTTTATACCTGCCTATATTCATTGTTTTAGCACTATGGTAGAAATCTACCATCCTTTTACTCTGTTGGTGCTTATAATCATTTATATCTGTTTCTGTCTTATGGTTGTTTCAGCACACTTTTTTACACTAGAATGACGCTGGTTCAATAAATGCCTATTGAAAACCTCCCCACTGTTTCTTCTGTATATCTCTCTGAGACAAAGTGAGCATGAGTGACTGAGCGAAAAGCACTGTACTGTTTCCACGATCCCTGATGAGACAGAGTTGTCATGTTCTATAGTTGCCAAGAACTATTCTCTCCTTGGTAAAAGGAGTTTACAGTGGTGCTGAGAGCTAACTGGTAAACAGGCGAACATACCCGGTGGGGTTTACAGCAGGTACAGGGCACACGTAAGGTATACAAAACTCTTGGTTGATTTGGTTGGTTGAGACAAAACGAGAGACAACGGTTTGTATGGTGAAAACAATATGTTAGACTTTATATACGTCTTCTTTCTTTTGAGTATTTACAGAACGCCAGCCGACACGTGTTTCATCACCAGGGCAGTGCCTGTGACTCATCAGGGCTGTAAAAGTATATCATACAAAACTAAGTTAAATGATAGTGGAAAACACAAAATAAAAAGCAGGGAATAAAAAACAGGGAATAAAAAACAGGGAATAAAAAGAACTGGGAGAGAAAAACTCTAACAGCAATCCTCAAAGGGTAAATGACCTGTGTCATGTGAAAGCTGCAACGGGGGGAATGTCCAAGCAACTGTGTGGTAATTAAAATAATATATTGTGTCGCACATTAAGAGGCATGTGGGAAATGCAGTGATGAGTACTAACGCACATTGAGAAGCATGTGCGAGAAGATGTCAGGAGACATCTGTGTGAGGGATGGGGATGTGTTCGGAGGTGAGTACCCAGGACATAGTGCATGCGAGGTGTATGAGAAACAAACAAGAGGGGGTTTGTAAATTTGAGGCAGGGATGATGCGGGCGGACAAGCCAATTCGAATCCTCGCCTGGCAAGTTGAGGCCCACGCAAAGGAAAAGATAAAATTGCTCACGGTGGTCTGACAAATAAGAAGCATGGAGCAGGTTGTAGAAGCTAATTCTTCAAGTGCATGGTGGTCTGTGGTATAAGTGATATAAAGGGGTGGGCGGAAGCAACATAGTATAGAGGATACGTGCCTCTCGGGCGGACATATAACATACGTGTACATTATGCTAAAACAGGCGGACATGCGGTGTGTATTTGCCGTGCCCGTGACATGGAAGAGAAATACATACCCAAAAGTAGTCCATAATACTGGTGCTCAGACATGGGAACACGGGTAACCTGGACCATGGTCCATAATCATACGGTTATTGGAGAGAAGCAAACATGGAAAGTCATAACATGTTGAAAAAATCACGAGCACAAACATGGGTGACATGCAAGCATCCAACTCGTGGTTATTGTCTATCATATTCTAGTAGAAAAACAGTAACTACGACAATGTAAAAAACGGTCACATAAAAAATCGTGTGCTTACGATGGCAAAGTACATGTCTGGATGTGGGATAAAGAAATCATAGCGCATGCAAAAAAATCAAGTGGCATATGTGAGTATAAACACAGTATGTGAGAGACTGATCTCGCGGGGGGGTTCACATTGGATAGTGCTGTCGCGTGGAAATAGGTTGTGATGAAGGACATTTTGATTCCACGGCATTTTAAAGAAATGGAGAAAGACAGCAAACAAGCTACAAAGCTGAAATATCACAGATGAATCACGTGTCCAAAAAGTTTTCTAGTTCTGAGTCCATGTTTTGGCCGTACTTGACAGTGTGCAAACGCATGATCCAAGTGGCTTCCAGTCTACGTAGGCGGAGTTCACGGTTGCTACCACGTACGTTTGGTTTGGCGATGTCTATGCCATAGAACTCACATTTTTTGTGAGTTGATTGACTGGCGCATTGCGCTATGTGTTGGGCCATCGGATATCTGGGATCCTGTTGGCGCATGGCCATGCACCAACAGGATCCCAGGCACACTGTCAAGTACGGCCAAAACATGGACTCAGAACTAGAAAACTTTTTGGACACATGATTCATCTGTGATATTTCAGCTTTGTAGCTTGTTTGCTGTCTTTCTCCATTTCTTTAAAATGTCGTGGAATCAAAATGTCCTTCATCACAACCTATTTCCACGTGACGGCACTATCCAACGTGAACCCCCCGCGAGATCAGTCTCTCACATACTCTGTGACTCCGCTCTTTCAGTTTTTCTTTACATGACACAGTTCTTTCCATTTACTTATCATCGAGGCACCTGCCTTTATTACTGCCTTCTATTTTCAATTATGTCCTTAACATTCTTCTGTGTCTTTATGTCTGAATGTTTTGCATATTACTGTTTTAATTCCGCTCACCACTTCAAAATACTTCAGGTAGAGCCCTAATTGTACAAATACGATCCCACCGTCGGCACACCGTCCCTCACGACTACCATGCCATCCCTTTTATTCCCTCCGCCCGGATTTTCCTTGAAAACGTTGTGTTAGTTGGTTCCTCATCTTGTATGCACACCCACATTTTGGGGCACAGTATCCTCTGTCAGCTAGCGCCTATCGCTCGCCTGCTGTCACACCCCACACTTGAGATTCAGTGTTCTAGTTGCATTCTCACCTTCCCTCACTTCCTGTTTCCATCCGCAGTACACATGCGCAACCCCGAGGTCTGGTATTTCACCCCCGGCATTTCTAGCACCGCGATCTCCTGATTACTTCTGCCGGACGAGACGAATTTACCACATAATTTTCCAAAGGTAACTCCACTTGCCCACACACGGCATCTGAACTTCCGTATTTGCTGTATGTGTTTGTACACGACACGTACTTTTACACAGTACGGTGATTTCACGCTCACTTTCTTGTTTTAGGAGATATCACGACAGTCATACACGACTGTGTGAGCAAGTCACCCGTTTCAATATTCTACATTGCCCTCTACCACCTACCCGTGATTTGATTCTTTCCACCGGTGAGTCACCTAATAGATGCCTGCATCCCAGGTTTCTATCGCACTAGTTTTCTTCGTTGCCATACTTTCGACCTTTCCTCATGGCCCTTCCTTAACGCTGTCTTCATTACCTTCACAGCCCTGATTACAAGCGCCCTTTTCAGGTATTTGCTCCTCCTTTTCCATGCACCTATTACCGACACCATGCACACTGCGCACTGGGATCGTATTTTAGTCTTAGGCCATCACGGCAATTATTGTACTGTTTGATATGTTGTGCTGTCTCTTCACATGATTATGTAACAGTATACCACAGAGGCATTTGTCCCCTTACAGTCGTTATATGTTTCGGCTTTGTCTGCGCTTCTTCTTGCATACCGACAATCGGTCCTTTTAAATTGTGTTTATACTCACATATGCCACCTGATTTTTTTGCATGATTGTGCATGCGCTATGATTTCTCTATCCCACATCCAGACATGTGGTTCGCCATCGTAAGCACACGATTTTTTATGTGACCGTTTTTTACATTGTCGTAGTTTCTGTTTTTCTACTAGAATATGATAGACAATAACCACGAGTTGGATGCTTGCATGTCACCCATGTTTGTGCTCGTGATTTTTTCAACATGTTATGACTTTCCATGTTTGCTTCTCTCCAATAACCGTATGATTATGGACCATGGTCCATGTTACCCGTGTTCCCATGTCTGAGCACCAGTATTATGGACTAGTTTATGTTATGTATTTCTCTTCCATGTCACGGCACGCCAAATACACACCGCATGTCCGCCCCTTTTAGCATAATGTACACGTATGTTATATGTCCACCCGAGAGGCACATATCCTCTATACTATGTTGCTTCCGCCCACCCCTTTATATCACTTATACCACAGACCACCATGCACTTGAAGAATTAGCTTCTACAACCTGCTCTATGCTTCTTATTTGTCAGACCACTGTGAGCAATTTTATCTTTTCCTTTGCGTGGGCTTCAACTTGCCAGGCGAGTATTCGAATTGGCTTGTCCGCCCGCATCATCCCTGCCTCAAATTTACAAACCCCCTCTTGTTTGTTTCTCAGACACCTCGCATGCACTACATCCTGGGTACTCACCTCCGAACACATCCCCATCCCTCACACAGATGTCTCCTGACATCTTCTCGCACATGCTTCTCAATGTGCGTTAGTACTCATCACTGCATTTCCCACATGCCTCTTAATGTGCGACACAATATATTATTTTAATTACCACACAGTCGCTTGGACACTCTTCCCTGGTGCAGCTTTCAAATGACACAGGTCATTTACCCTTTGAGGATTGCTGTTAGAGTTTTTCTCTCCCAGTTTTTTTTCCCTGTTTTTTATTCCTTGCTTTTTATTTTGTGTTTTCCACTATCATTTAACTTAGTTTTGTATCATATACTTTTACAGCCCTGATGAGTCACAGGCACTACCCTGGTGATGAAACACGTGTCGGCTGGCGTTCTGTAAATACTCAAAAGAAAGAAGACATATATAAAGTCTAATATATTGTTTTCACCATACAAACCGTTGTCTCTCGTTTTGTCTCAACCAACTAAATCAACCAAGAGTTTTGTATACCTTACGTGTGCCCAGTACCTGCTGTATATTTTGTGTGGTGTTCCGGTACCTTATGCCGGATCACTTCTGAGAGGCTTCAGGGTTTTCCTCCCCACTGGTAGCACCGTCCAACGTTTGTTCTTTATGTTCATCACTACATACCCTTACTGCACTGTTTGAGCGCCCCCGCTGTACAATCCAAACCCTCAGTAGAACTTGCTCTATACCCGGTGGGGTTGTCTGGATTGGAATCAGTCTGAACACCAATCTCACAGTCTATGGTGTCTAAACAAGCATATCCTATATAGGTTTATAGGAACTACTCAACAAGAGTTTTTTTTAAACTTTAATTCTAAGCTGGTATTAAGATATATTGAGAGGCCACAAGAGGGCCTTCCAAATATGTTATTTTTGTTTGCAAAGTAAGTTGTAGGTGGCCATCCGGGATCTTATGAGTGGCAATTTGAGTATACTAGACAATCTGGCTATGTTCCATGAGAGTATCCTTAGATCTGTATTACAAGCAGCCGTTGTGTACTGATGCCAGGAGCAATTTTGTAGGTTGCTTGATAGGGTAGGAGCTAACTAGCTCCAGCCCAATTTGCTGTTTTCCTTCACATAGCCCATGGCAACTTTTCTGATTGGGCCCCCTGTGTTTATGAACTGTTGTGATATACTTAGTTTGCACTGAGTTGTGGTGGCTTGTGAGTGTCCTGCTTCCTTAAAACACTGTAAGTAGTTGATTGCAAGCTTTGCGGCTCTTTTTGAGGCTTGAGGGTAGACGGTCACTTGGGTGTCGTACGTCTTGAAATCGCTATGCCCCAGTCTTCAAAGGAGGTTTTGATGCTCATGATTATTTCCGCAAGTGTAAGTAATTTCAATGGGATTATTGTGGATTCTCTTCTCTTGGTACGGTCCGATAACATTCAGAATTCAATACTCATAATATTCTCTGTGGTTATTTTAGTCAGGTTTGTAATCACTTTAAAATTACTAAGTAGGTTGGATTGATTAAGGCAGTTGGGAATATCCTCTGAGCAGTATTGTGGTGTTTATACCAGTTTAGTAGAATTTGGTCCATAAAAAGTTCCACTGTATTTTATATTGGTGCACGGTCAGATTGCAGTTACTTCTTCATTTCGGGGTGAGCTGGGAGTGGGAGCCCAGCACCTTTGGCTATCACTATCCTTCCCTTGACCAATGCAGTATTTGCAGGTTCTTCTTTTTGTTTGTACCAATGCAGTATTTGCAGGTTCTTCTTTTTTTTGTACCCTCATGTTTCTGTCTGTAGTTCTAAACATTTTGCTGGAATTGGCAATTTCAGTGGTAATTGGTTGTGTAGGAGCAGTATGCAAAAAGCGTGCTGTTGATTGACCTTTGTCAATGGGGGATCCTGTTCCATAAATAACTAGGGGAGAACAAGAGCCATGGCTGCTGGAAGTTGAATAGTTTCCTGGGGTTCTACAGGTTTTGTTCCTATTTCTTTTCTCTTAACCCGTTCGGTGCTGATGACGGCCGGGAGCCGTCATGGCACACAGTGCTCGTGTGCTGATGACGGCTCCCCGCTGTCATGACCGCACCCACGATCAGAATGTGTCGCACAGGCGCAGAATCGCGGCCGCGCCCAAAGGGTAAAAAAGAGGATACACTTTTGACCTCACTGACGTTATGGACTTGTGTGTCTGAATGGTAGTTGTTCATATTCTCTTTGACCGCTTAGTGTTTGACCTTTTGTAGGCGTTTTTTTGGATCTTTTGGAGCGTACCCTTATCCAATGGTCTTTCTTCTGTTTTGCGGTGTCCTGTTTGGTATTTGAAAGGTTTTTTCCCACGGTTGAACTTTTGCGAGATGTGTAGGCATGAGGTGTATTTTTGAGTGGGACCGACCTGGGGTAGTCCTAGCAGTGGTTAATTGGCATCTGTTTTGGTGCTGGGAGCAGAACAGAAGGATTTGGAAATTGAGCTGCCTGGCCCCTTATCACAGTGGCTTTCATAGTTGTTTCTACTAAGGTTTGGGTTGCTGGGCTCTCCAAGTCTCCTGTAGCTAATTCGTGATTGAATACTTTTTTTTCTAGGCTTGCTGAGTCCAATGTTGGAGGAGATGTCTTTAGGCCCGGGTGGTTGTCGAGGTGACCAAGTGCAAGTCTCCACTCTTAGATGATAGATGTTAGTACCTCCAGTAAGGTGCATAGTTTTTCTGCTATTCCGTGGCAGTCACATAGGGATTTGTCTTTTCCAATTCGGCTCTGGAGTTGCTCATTTTGCTCTATGCTAATGAATTTAGCCTCGATTTTGGCAATAAACGCTGCAAAAGCTTTGATCAGCTCTAGTTGTGACTTAAGTTTCTCTGATTGCCATGTAAGAGCATTCATTGTGGCCACCAGAGACATATTGATTGTGACCAGTAACTCATGTTGCTTCATGGGGGATTGATGCATTGGTGAGACTATAGTAGATGCTCTTTTCTGATAGGGAACTGTGATCCTCACTCTGCTCCAATGGGGGGTAACTGTTCTTGTCCATGAGGAGCTGTGATCCTGAGGCAGGATTGACTGAGTTTTGCATTGTTGCAGTACGGTGGCAGGTTTTTTAGTCTGGTTGTGGGCCTGAAGGAAGGGTGCCAGATGCTTAGGTTCTTGGGAAGTTTTTTAATTCCTTGGGGTGCCGGTTAGCTCTGTTAGCGTGAAATAATCCCTGCTCTGGCCTACCAGTGCCTACTTCCTGCTGTGTGTCATTGTGAATTTGAGCAGTGGTTATGAGTGGCAGCTTTCTGGTTCTGGGCTTTAAGGAGTTATGATGATCTTGGTGATGTGGTACTTTGAGCTGTAATGCTTCAATAGCAGCACCTGATATGTTACCTTCTGAGTTTAGTCTGAAGTCAAGTCCGACAAGGATATTGTCTGATGGGCCTACAGAGGAATTTCGATTATGGAGGTACCCACTTTTTAATTCTTCAGAGTAGATGTTGTTGCTTTGTTTTTTTTATTAAGCTTGGATGATATCTCATCCTTATTGTTTATTGTCTCACCTGTAGCAGCAGGAGATTGTTCTGGGTGTATGTTAAGAAGAAGGATTGGTGGTTTTCTTTTACTGCTGTGGTCATTAATCAGTACTGTTGCGCCGGTTATGGATTTCCTATAATTCTGCTGATGGCTTGAGCCGGCTTTAGAAATTGCCTTTAACCAACCGGAAGGCTTAATTGTAGTATGTCTATGTTGCCTATAGTCTCTGATGCCGTTTTGGTTTGATGCACTTGCGGGGCTTGCAAGGTTGGAGAACCTCACACGCTTTACTGGCCATTGGACCTGTGAGATGTGGCTGAGCGGGCTCGGAAATCAGTTTTGCAGTGGTAGTTATTGGTTGATTGTTCACATGTGGGTGAATATGCTTTCCGTGGATCAGTGCTTTCACACTACACTGGTGAAATATTCTGTGGGATGATTTCCACCTCAATAGGAATGGTGTCTGAGATCTATTTGAGCTTTTAGTTGGACTCCTTCTGGTCCTCTGTGCACAAAATCTAGTAGAATTGCACCTTGTTACCAGACGCAGATATATTTTTTCTTTCTTTTTTATTTTTCTAATTTGGTCTCCTGTGGCCTGAACTATTCTTTTTTTTCTGGGTTTTTTTTGTGGAAAAAGACTGTAAATGATTTTTTTTGGCACAATGACAGCAGTCATTTTTTTACGTCCCTTGAAGTACTTAAAGATTCTAAGGTTACTGGACTGCAGGGGCGAGCAGGGCACACTGCTTCCCTCAAGCCATACTCAGCACTAGCCGGGCCGTGTCTGCGGATAAGGGCAGGGCACCACGCTTTGCTGCAGTTGACTACGGCTGCCACGCTCACCCCCTGTTTGCAAATAGAGCTTGTTTGAATGGCTTGGCTAGAGCTCGGTGGGCCAAGGGGCTGATGGAGCTGTTTTCGGCCCAGTGGGTTGAACGGGAGGCGGGGCAGGCGAGACCAACTGGTCAGAGACAGTGGCGGCAGTGGGGCTAGAATGGGAGTCAAAGCCGGAAAGTGCATACATGAGGGTGTGGGGTGGGTGTCTCGGCAGGGGGTGATGTACCAGCCCTCGTTACGGCCATGTGACCTTGGTCTCCCCAGCTTCTCATCATTGCCACTGCCTGACCCCTTCACTGAACTCAGTAAACGCAGCAGTTGAGCCGACATGCTGCCAAAATCCTGGACCACCTCAAGAGACTCGCTGCATATCACTTCGCTTACCACCACTTCCAGGTCAGGAATTAATATCAACATGGTGGTTTTTAACATTACGTAAACTCTTACTTGGGGTTGACTAATGCACATGGTTACCACTGTAACAATATTATCTGAGCTATTTCTTAAATTTCAGGCCATCTGAACTTTTTGGACAAGGACTTAATATATCTAAACCACGGAATTCTAAATACTTGATGAAAGAAACTGGAGTTTGACCCTGGTCAAGCAGCATCCTCAGTTTTGTCAGGGTGACTCACAAGCCAACCCTCAATTAACCTATGCTTAACCCTTGGTAGCTTGGTACAAAGAACATTCAGGCTTAACTTAGAGGCAATGTCTAAAGTATTTATGCAGCACAAAACAGTAATACAGTGAAAACACAGAAAAATCCCAAACCAACTTAGAAAAATAGAGTACATTTTAATGTATTATTTGACAACAAAATTCCAAAATCCTATCATTAGAAATGGAGTTATTAATTTTGAAACTTTTTAGTAAAAACTAGCACTTAAAAGTGCCAACTGCTGACATCTAGTCTTGGAAGAACGGGTTGAGTCGAAAAATAAGGCTGACTGCGGTGACATGCCGTTCATATACAAAAAGTGGACTGGGCCTGGTCAATGCTTACCTTCAGACATTGAAAATTCTAAAAATAAATATTTAGAGAAGGTTAATTTTGGTGGGCAAGGCTGCAGAAGGTATACAAAGAGGGAGCGTTGTTGCTGGATAGCCTGAGGTCGAAGCAGTGGTGAAGATTTCCACATGTTTGTTTATTAAGCTTGTAAAGCGCACAGCTACTCAAAGTGTCCCGGCGCTAGCTCCTGAAGGAAGGATGAACATGTATCAAGTTAAAACAGCAAGGTCTTGCATTTTTTTTTAAAAAGCACTGGGTCCTGAGTAGTCCTCAGGGTAAAAGGCAGTAGATTCCAGGCCAGACCAGCCCTAAGCACAAAGGACTTTCTGCCAAGACGCTGGCGCTTAAACTTCAGGATCTGCATCAGCCATTGAGCAGAGGACCGCAGCGCTCTGCCAGGCACATAGAAGGCAAATCTTCTCTGTAGGTACAGGGAGCCGGTATCATACAAGGCCCGGTGAGCGATAGTAAGCATTTTGAAAACCCAGTGGCCAAAGCTTTTCTCTGTAGTCAGAAGGAAAGGAACCACACAGCAGCATCTCAGACTTCCCTTCATTGAATTTTAACTGGGCATTAGATAACTAGTGAAAGACAGAGGAAAGGCAATTTTGGGCCAGCCCGACCGAGTCCGCTTCCTTAGGCCAAGTAAACAGCAGCTGGGTGTCGTCCGCGTAGGCCATCACCTTAGCCCCCAGTGACTCCGCCAGGTGCACAAGCGGGGTCACATAGATGTTAAAAAGGAGTGGGCTAAGTGATGAACCCTGAGGCACCCCCGTTGACTCCGGGAGAGGTGCAGAGGCACTCGGGGGAAGCCAAACCTGCTGCTGCCAGCCCTCAAGGAAGGAACTAATCCAGTGCCAGGCGTTGCCCATGATACCAATGGCAGACAGGCGGTTAAGCAGCATGGCATGGGGGACCGTGTCAAATACCGCCGAGAGGTCCAGCATAACCAATGGTGCCCTCCTGCCGGCATCTTGACACTCACTGATAGCCTCAGCAACCTCCAGCAAAGCCGATTCCGTGCTATGAGCTGCACGGAAGCCTGACTGAGCCGGGTGAAGCACCATGGACTTCTCGATGAACTTGGTAAGTTGAAAAGTGACGGCCTTCTCGCACACTTTCGCCATGCTGGGCAAAAGCGAAATAGGGCGATAATTCTCCGGCACTAAAAGGTCCAAGGACGGCGTTTTAAGCAACGGAAGGATCAGGGCAAGTTTCCAGGCTCTAGGCACGGAGGCCGAGCAGAGTGACTCATTAATCAAGTAGATCATCTCTGGGTTGACGATATCGGCCACATCAGACAGAAGCCTGGCAGCACAGGGGTCACTAGGAGAGCCGGACTTAAGAGCTTTCAGGATTTTAAGAGAGCTGGCCAAGTCCACATGGTCAAAGTCCGCAAAAGAAAATAGGGGTCTACCCCATTGATAGACGGAGATAACCCCGATACAGGATGCCCTGAGAAGATGGAAAGTGAAGCTTGAATGTTAGCTATTTTATCCTTAAAGAAGGTAGCCAAGGAATTGCACCAAGAATCCGAGGTAGGGGTGGCCATCAACTGAGCACCAGGGGCCAAAAAACTTTGCACGATGGAAAAGATCTCTTTGGAGTTGTTTTTGGCCCGCTCAATACGCGTGGCAAAATAAAGACCCTTTGCTTCTCCAATGGCTGTATAATATAGCCTCTGTTTTGCTCTAAGAGTGTTCTTATCAGCTAGACTATTGCCACGGGCACGCCAAGCTCTCTCAGGCGCTTTACACTCCCGTTCCAAAGTCCTTAGCCTAGGAGAGAACCAGGGCTTAGAAGGGGATTATCTCCTCAGCTTGGCCTGGCTCAATGCAGAATGTGCTGAGACAGACCCTGAAATCCACTCTGAAAACTGGGCGACATTGTCCTCAAGCTCCCCACAAAAGGAGGGACGAGAGATATCCAGGGCGGCACTCAGAGACCCTAAGTCAGGTCTCCTAAAGACAGGGGGCCGAGAGCAATGTGCAGAACGGGGAGGAATTACCAAGGACCAAGAAAAAAAGATAGGTAAATGGACGGACCAAGCGACCAGGCTAGGTTTCTTTACCAATAGATGAAAATTGGCCCCAATAATATCTAAGGTGTGTCCACCAAGATGGGTGGGAAACAAAACTCTTTGATTGAGGTTCACCAGGTGGAAAGCATCCAACAGGACAGCGGCATCCAAGGCTTCCGTGTGGTCAAGATGGATATTAACATCGCCAAGAAAAATAAAATGAGAAAAGAGCAGCACTCGCTCATCTAAAGCACCTCCACAGGAGTCCAACAAATGCTTTGACGGACCCGGAGGACGATAGACCAACGAGCCTCCGAACGTAAAGTGCGGTGAGAATTGGATGCAGAAGTTAAGGACCTCGCAGTCACCCAGGAGCGAAGAGGATTCACCGAGCAAAGTACAGCTATCCCTAAGCCAAATGGCGAGTCCCCCGCCCCTACCGGCGGTCCAGCCGATAAACTTTATAACCGGCTGGAGTGAGCACAATGAGATTGGAATATGCATCAAACCACATTTCGGTCACAAACAGCATATCCAAATCATTATCTGAGATGAGGTCAGCCACATTGACATAGTGCTTTCTTACTAACCTAGCGTTGATAAGGCAGGCCCTGATGGTCCCCATCGAAGGAGCAAATGCGATTACGTCGAAATGCTTGGCTCAGTGGGAAAGGTATAACCACACTCAGCACAAACAAAATCACTAGGGGGCCAGAGGCACAGGAGCTAATTAAAGAACAGCTCGAGGGCCTAAGAACTTTCAGCTCCTCGCCAGTGTAATGAGTGAAGATATCACTGGACGTGGTTATGCCATGTTGAGCAGAGTGTCTCGCCCTTAGCGCGGATGGGTGCAGATGGGCTTGCCTTAGGCGCGCCTTCGGCGTGCCCGCTGCGCTCATCCGGGTCGACATTTGTTTAAATAAATGTGGCTGGAAGCCGGTGGTCAGTGTCAAACGACTAGAGCGCTGACCGCTCGTGACGCCTGGCTCACCCAAAATGGCCGCCGTCACCAAATACTGCCCCAGGAGAGACGCCTCAGCGAGGAGCACTCCCAAAGTAACGGGAAAAAATTAAAATACTGCCCGGAATAAAATGCGGCAGCAAAACATGCAGCAGTGGACCGCTGTGATCAATAGGGTGACCAACGCAGGCTGCCAAAATCCCAGTAGCCCACCCAACCAACCCCCCAAATTCCCGCCAACCAGAACACAGCAGTGCAATTTTAAAAAGAACAGTTCACAACAGTGCAAATTTTTAAAACATGAGCGCCAAGCAAAATAGCTCCAGGAAGCGTCGCCCGGGAGAACAGAGCCTACCTAAATAGCTTCTTCCTTTGCCTGAAGCCGGCGGTCAGCGTCAAATGACTAGAGCGCTGACCGCTCGTGATGCGTGGCTCGCCCAAAATGGCCGCCGTTACCAAATACCACCCCAGGAGAGCCGCCTCAGCGAGGAGCACTCCCAAGGTAACGGGAAAAAATTTAAACACTGCCCGGAATAAAATGCGGCAGCAAAATATGCAGCAGTGGACCGCTGTGATCAATAGGGTGGCCAACGCATGCTGCCAAAATCCCAATAGCCCACCTAACCAACCCCCCAAATTCCCGCTAACCAGAACCCCGCAGTGCAATTTTAAAAAGAACAGTTCACAACAGTGCAAATTTTTAAAACATGAGCGGCGAGCAAACTAGCTCCAGGATTTGAACTGAAATAGAAATTGAAAATCTCCAGTCGGACGAGGGAGAGGGCTGTAGCCGAAGACAGTTCCATGATGTCTGATACCCTTTGGCAAAGGACCGCTGAAATCGAATTGCTGCTATGAAGAGGAACATAGTGGGAGAAGCCGCAAAATCAAAACAACCGGCAATGCAGCTTTGGTTGATAGGTAAGGAGGTTGGTCCCAGTCTCCTCCTGGTAGCACCTAGAAAGAGAACAAAAGAACAACCCTGCCCTTGATATGTTATGGTCCCGGAGGGATCCAACTAATACTGGAGGGGTAGCATATCTAGGAGCCAGAACTGCACGAGATACAGGGCAAGTCAATTTACATATACATCAAGAGAATTTTAGTTTTTTGTACATATATTATTTATTAGTTTTTCCTTTGGTTTTATGTATCAAAAAGACAAGGTACAAAAAGTAATTTAAATTTTTTGAATCCACATAATATATACAACATCAGATATACATGATAAAAGGAGAAAGATAAAATAGAGAAAATTAGTCCTGAACCTGTAACAACCCTATCCAGCAATGTGTTATACAGCATTCATTCTTTCATACTCATTCATATCATTATACTCATTCTCATATTCTTATATACAACTTTCATTCTCTAATATAGTCCTAGTATTTACAACATGGAGATGTTGGGTTTATTCCATGGATCTGGGTAATAATTCCAAGGGCATACGACAGTTAAGGAGATCCTGGTGGATATGAGGAAATCCTGATGTGTACAAATCTGTCGTTTTCCTGGATGCGCAAGACACACAAGCCGACGCGCGTTTCGGTGTTTGGCCAGATGGCCACACCTTCGTCAGGGCTGAGAGATTTTTTAGCTGGGAGGGGGACATGTATAGGATCTGAAAATAAAAACAGTATCTTAGATTTCCATACAATATGCAGTTTTCAAATCATATACATTTACATGCTTTATTTGTTTAATAGATATGTCTTCTCGAATTTTTGACATTAGGCCGAGCCATCGTTTCTAGTTGCTGTGCAGTACTGGATAACCTAGGGGCACTCCCTGGATACGACTTCCCAATCGGTAACGTCTATTTAAGGCAATTAGATAACCAAGTCGTGGTGAACCATCAAATGCATATCATACATTTTTTTCTCTCATATACATACTGGTAACACTTCCCTCATACATACACACACTTAATTTAGAGCATATTGACTAGTCCTTTCTAGTAAGATTATAGCTACATTTGGATTACAATTTTAAATGTCTTCCTTTTTCCTGAAAGAGGATTCATTTTAAGAGCCTAATTATCCAACCGTCAACTGGTCCAGAACATCTTTTAGACTAACATAGTATTGGGAGCAACATAAAGATTACTAGCCAAGGTTATTCGGGGTTTCTCTGTTTGACAAGGATGGGCTGTTGGAGGAAAGAAAGCAAGACGATATCTCACAGAACTTTCTCCCAACATAGTGTGATTTAGGCTAATGGATACAAAAATTAGTATAGGGAAATATTACCTTTCGTTATGAACACATGGTCATTTCCAAGTTAATCCATGAGGCAGGCAAGGGACACCATCTGGTTTTTTTTGTGGAATATAAGATTCTCCTGAAATTACAAATGACTATAAATGAATATAGTCCTTAATAAACCATCGGTCATATTTAAAGGCCGGGGGCACGGCTTCAACTCTATGTACATTTCTAAAAGATGGTGTCTTACATTAAAGTTCCATTGTTTTATTTTTAAACATAGATCAGTATCAAACATGAGTATCTATATCCAGGGATGCTCATAAATCTCTCCCTGCCATTCACTGCTTACCTATGGCAATATTTCTGATAGCCTTCTGGGAGTGGTGATGATTTACTAAGTTTCAATGGTTGGTTTTCGCGGTAATCGCCTGGGGTACCTAGTTTAGGAGAAGAAAGGCTATTTTATGATCTAATTTTATCGGTCACTTATGTATTTTGAATTTAGGTTCCCATTACTAGGATCTGTCACAGATATCCTCTATGTCTCTGGTTGCTTACCGAAAGAGGTTCCAATTCTCTTCCAAAGGCACAGTTCAGTGTTAGTAAGGTTGGATGGGTTCCATGAGTAGTTTATAAGGTGGTCAAAAAGAGGAACCTAATGGGTGAATACGGGGGTAATTATAATCATGGTTATGTTCAGGGTACAATAATTTTACGTAAGCGTTACACTGTGCAGATCCATGGCAACACACTCTCTAGGTGACATGGTTGCTTACCCGGGCACAGATTCCAATTATTCTTAAACGGCGGAGGGCAGTGTTGGCGAGCCTCAGCCGCGCTGGAGGGTGTTTGAAAGGGGCCCTACCGTTAGAAAGAGGGGAGATAAAGAACGCCTGTATTAATCAAATGCAGGGTCACTGCGTTCACTATCTCAAAAAAGAGGACACAGGGTCGCCATGTGTCTAGGTGACATGGTTGCTTACCCGGGCTCAGATTCCAATTATTCTTTAATGGCGGAAGACAGTGTTGGCGAGCCTCAGCCGCGCTGGAGGGTGTTTGAAAGGAGCCCT
This sequence comes from Lissotriton helveticus, assembly GCF_964261635.1. Lineage (NCBI taxonomy): Eukaryota > Metazoa > Chordata > Amphibia > Caudata > Salamandridae > Lissotriton > Lissotriton helveticus. The sequence goes on along the minus strand of NC_136063.1, from coordinate 1,627,122,448 downwards.
ACCGTTAGAAAGAGAGGAGATAAAGAACGCCTATATTAATCAAATGCAGGGTCACTGCGTTCACTATCTCAAAAAAGAGGACACAGGGTCGCCATGTGGGCTACCTGTAAGGGCTTCAAGAGTGATTACCTAAGCCTATCGGGAAGGGGTTATTACCTGGGGATGCCCGGGGTTCGTCCTCCTGTGGGGTTCCGTCGACACCGATCGGCCGACCGACTGCAACCGGAAACCGCTGTCTCGCATTGGTCAAGTCTGTTTTAGTTTATATAGGCGGTCCTTGATGTGTCCCGTGATGATCATCAGCTGTGTTATAACTGCTGAAATAGTCGAAGGACACAGATTTCTTTCATAGACGCGCGGGGGCCATCTTGGAGCGGTCTATTTAACTTACTATGATCGATGCTAGAGGTTTCAATTTGTTCCCCCAGATATTCAATTTTCTTGGCGTTTGCCTAACATGTGCTGATAAGTCAATAGAGTTATCATCATTTCATTTTTTGCCGTAACGTAGGGTCTATTCCATATATACTATAGAGCCAGTTAGGCTGAAGTTGTAGACAAAGAAAGGGCCCATGTACTAACCAGGATAAACGGTGGCCATCTTTGAAAGGTGAATTTCAGGTTAAAAAACCTAAAATGAATAGTGTCAGTCCACATTTTTGTGATGTCGAGTGGTAACAAAATTATATAGCCTATATTGGGAAGTACCAGTTTAGGCAATCATAGTTTCATGGTTCCCCCTAGTGGATTGGCATGACTGTCTGTTTTATGAAACAGATTACCAATAGAGGCGATCATAGTTTGGTCATATACAGAGTATATGGTAGTGCTCCGAGCGGAGATCAGGATGGGGCAATATTTTTTATAACAAAGCCTGGTGCCAGGGGCATTCTTCATTCAATCCCTTGTCCACTGCGTTCAGAAAAAATATCCAGAAGACCTCTCGTTTTTTTCGGAGGTTCACAGGGTCGCTACCTGGTCCAGCTTTTATTTTTTCCAAAATGAACCAGCGTAGTTCCACTTCATTGTGTTCTTTTTCTAGCCAATGTGCTACAATGGGGGCTGCCGTTTTCTTGTTTCTGATATTTGCTTTATGTTCCCCTATTCGCACTCGACATTCTCTCCCAGTTTCCCCAACATAGGGGAGATTGCAGGGGCACAATATCAGGTATATGATGTTACTGGTGCGACAATTGGTCATGGTAGCATTGCGTCGCACAGAAATAGTGCGAGTATTAGTGCTGACATTTTCACCCACAATAGCTTGTGGGCAAGCATGGCATGTCCCACATTTATGGTTGCCATAAATGGGTTCCAATCCAGTTATGGAAATTTGGGTCTTCTCCGAGGTTTCCTGTAATTTGCCTCTTACCAGATGGTTTTTCAGGTTGAGATTCTTTCTGACGGCAAATATGGGTCTATTCAGGTGAGTCCTGTTTTTTCCAAATTAAGGATATGCCAGCTCGAATTGATGGCTTGTCGGATTTTGTGATTCATTTCCGAATGACGAGTGATGCAAACAAGTTGGTTAGTCTTCTCAGTATTTTTTGATCTAAACATTTCCTCTCTATTAGTGTATCTCGCCCGTTTGAATGAATCTTTAATCAATCTGGCTGGGTACCCTCGAAAGAGTAATTTTTCATTCAGAATGTCTGCTTGAGCCAGAAAATCACGCATATCTGAACAGTTCCTTCTAATGCGAAGGAACTGGCTGTATGGGATACTATCCCTTTGACTCCGCGGGTGGAAACTAGCATACTGGAGCAAGGTGTTTCGTGCTGTGGGCTTAGTATAGAGGGATACCTTGATGGTGTTCTCATAATGCTCGATCCAGATATCTAAGAACTCAATTTTAGATTTGCTGATGTGACTAGTGAATTTCAAGTTGGTATCTGCCATGTTCAGCCATTCAATAAATTCATAGAGCTCTTCTTGGGTACCATTCCAGACGAAAAAGATATCGTCAATGAATCGCTTCCAGTGCTTGACGTTCTCATAGAAGGGAGCCATTTCATTGAAAATATTGGTTCTTTCAAATTCTCCCATGTATAGACAAGCTATACTGGGTGCACAGCTCGCTCCCATGCTGACTCCAGTAGCCTGTCTGTACAGGGTTTGGTCAAATTCAAAGTAGTTCTCGAAGAGTACTATCTTGAGGCATTGCAGGATAAAATCACCATTGGTGATATCATTGTTTCTAGCCAGTATGGTTTCAATGGCCTCATAGGCACCATCTTGAGGGATGTTTGAATACAACGATTCAACATCTAAGGTGACCATTATCTCAGCGTTCTCACTAAATGGGGTGCCTTCCACCTGTTGAATGAAATGTCCCGTATCTCGAACATATGATTTCAGTTCCGTGACCATCGGGTTTAAAAATCTATCAATGTATTTCGACAGAGGCTCAGTGGCAGAGCCAATCGTTGAGACGATGGGTCGCATCGGTGGGTCAACACTACTTTTGTGTGTCTTCGGGACTCCATAGATAATGGGTATTTTGGTGTTACTTGGAGTGAGGAATTCCGCTTCCGCCTCACAAATATGATTTTGGTTGACCGCTCTCTGCACCATGGTTAGTATGCGTCTTTTCAAGGCATTTTCAGGGTTCCTCTTGATGGGTATATAATGGCCTGAGGCGGATAGGAGTTCAGTCATTCTCCTTTTATAATCTGAGGTGTTAAATAAGACAATACCGCCCCCTTTATCACACGGTTTAATAGTGATATCCTTATTTAGTTTGAGTTCCTTAAGGGCCTTGTCTTCTTGTTTGGGCAGGTTCGCTTTCGGTATGGGCACATATTGTGTCATTTTGTTGACTTTCTTCATGACTGTCTTCTCAAAGATGTTTACTTCAGGGCCCACCATTTCCAATGAGGGGGTAAAAGAAGAGGGAGGTTTACATCCAGATCTATTATCCTCACAGTTAGCCGGAGGGGCCTCCAAAAAGAATTTTTGGAGGCGAACCTTCCTGAAAAATAGTTGTAAGTCCCTGTTTAGTTCAAACTTGTTAAAGTTAGCAGATGGTACGAACAATAGGCCCCTCGTTAGAAGTTGGGTGGCCATCGGGTCTATGGATTCTCCAGATAAATTGAACACAGGGAGCCCTTTTATGTTCGCCAATACTGTTGATGACGGGTCTGTACGTACATCTGTCGTTGTCCTCGACCCTGATGGTAATTCCTCGTTCGTGGGGTTCTCGAGGGTGGGCGGCTGTTGCCCCGGCGATTCCCTAAAAAATGGTTCTGTTGGTAGTTCCTATCATAGTTTCCATTTCTGTTTCCCCGATTTGTGTTTTGTCCTTGATCATAGCTAGGGTCATACTCCTCAGGGGCATCTCCATCAGAGTCCGTAGTCTCTGAGAAGGTGGTAATTTTTCTCTGATCCCATCTGGGTACCTGCCCCTGTGATGTACTTTCCTCCTGGTTGGTGTAGAAATTAGTCCCCAGGTATGGGTATGCCCTTTCTTGGGAGAAAAGTCGAATATCTTTACGTAGTTTCTCAGTCTTTCTCTTAAGAAGATATTCTGAGAAAGACTCCAGTTCAAACTGGATTTCTTCCAGTTTCTTTTTGCCTTCATCTACTGCGTTTCCCTCTTTCAATTTGTCCTCTAATTCACGGATTTCTTTGTTCAGAATATCTATGACTGTGCGGGCTGTTTCCACAATGAGCATCATCCAGTCCCTGGAGCAACGATTAGATATTAGGGCCCATCGCTCCAGGAACTGCCTGATCTCAATGAACATCCCAGGGATATTACGGACTCTAAGTCCAATGGGGATGGTGCCAGCTCTTAGATAGTCGAGCATAAATTTGGCATGTAGTTCAGTTCTTTTTGATTTTTTGCGAAGGTTTAGTAATTTATTCCAATCTCCATTGAGTCCTTTGGGTATGGAGAAGCCTTGGTTTCCATCAACGGGAAGTCCAAGCATTTTGGCAAAGTCCTCATCGGAGAAGCCCAACCAACCAACCCCCCAAATTCCCGCCAACCAGAACACAGCAGTGCAATTTTAAAAAGAACAGTTCACAACAGTGCAAATTTTTAAAACATGAGCGCCGAGCAAAATAGCTCCAGGAAGCGTCGCCCGGGAGAACAGAGCCTACCTAAATAGCTTCTTCCTTTGCCTGAAGCCGGCGGTCAGCGTCAAATGACTAGAGCGCTGACCGCTCGTGATGCGTGGCTCGCCCAAAATGGCCGCCGTTACCAAATACCACCCCAGGAGAGCCCCCTCAGCGAGGAGCACTCCCAAGGTAACGGTAAAAAATGTAAATACTGCCCGGAATAAAATGCGGCAGCAAAATATGCAGCAGTGGACCGCTGTGATCAATAGGGTGGCCAACGCATGCTGCCAAAATCCCAATAGCCCACCTAACCAACCCCCCAAATTCCCGCTAACCAGAACCCCGCAGTGCAATTTTAAAAAGAACAGTTCACAACAGTGCAAATTTTTAAAACATGAGCGGCGAGCAAACTAGCTCCAGGATTTGAACTGAAATAGAAATTGAAAATCTCCAGTCGGACGAGGGAGAGGGCTGTAGCCGAAGACAGTTCCATGATGTCTGATACCCTTTGGCAAAGGACCGCTGAAATCGAATTGCTGCTATGAAGAGGAACATAGTGGGAGAAGCCGCAAAATCAAAACAACCGGCAATGCAGCTTTGGTTGATAGGTAAGGAGGTTGGTCCCAGTCTCCTCCTGGTAGCACCCCTCATCAGGGCCAAGGAACTGAGGGACACCACTTGGAGGGACAAGACCCACTCAGGCTGGGTCAAGGTGTAAGTTCATATTGGGGGGAAGGCTTTTGGGTCCCTGTGACTCTGAACAGGAGGCCATCAAACTAGCCCTTATTAGTTACTCTGGAGGTCCTTAGGCAGTTGAAGTTCCAGTCCTTCGGTCAAGACCGTACCCACTCGTGCTGGGTCACGGTGCAAGTTCATATTGGGGGAAGGCTTTTGGGTTCCTGTGGCTCTGAACAGGAGGCCATCAAACTTGCCCTTATTAGTTACTCTGGAGGTCCTTAGACAGTTGAAGATCCAGTCCTTCGGTCCAGGACAGCAGTCTCCCCAGCAGCTTCACCCCACCGGCGCAGCCTCAAGTCCTCCGCAGTGCAATGTTCGCGCCAACAGCCCGCCCAGCCTCCTGGTGATTTCTGTAATTGTGTTCTTACTCTTGTAATTGGTGATTTCCGGTAATTGAGCTTTGAACTGCTTGGTAATTTTTTTTTAACCCTGCCGGACTCTCTGAGTCTTATTTACAACTCAGCATTTGTTAAGCCCGTTTTTACTGCTGCTACTGCCCCTGTGGCCCCTCCCACCCCAACACAGTCCCCACTACCGCTTGTCCTGCCCCCTCGCCTACTTAATGGCGGCCGCTGCGGTTGTACGCAGCAGGTGCACCGCTGGCGCCCTGAAGGTGCCCCTAAGGCAAGCCCGCCAGTTGCCGTCCTCGACCAGCGCCAGGAACCCTGGTTCACCTAGGCCCCACCGCTATGACTCAACCACCCTCCACACGCTCAATCCCGGAAGACACGCCGACTGGGCAAGATCCGCACCAAACACCACCCATGGATAGTTCTCATGTACACCCTGCCACAGATCCTTCACCATCAACAAAGCTCCCAAAACCGTAGAAGGCCCACCTAATGCACGCACTGCAGAAACCTTGACATGCATCCTCCTCAACATGCGCTCCCTGCACCGACAGGCTGTGGAAATCTGGCACCTGATTGATACCCTCTTGTCCAATGTTGCCTTCCTCACGGAAACCTGGACCAATGCCACCTCGACCCAACATTGCCACTGCCATCCCCGACGGCTACAAGTTCCAGAGAAAGGACCGCCCCACCACCCAGGAGGAGAATTAGCCATCGCACATAAGATCCGAATCTCCACATCCAGCACGAATGACCCCCACTCCAACACAGAATACCTCCACTCCCAGATCAGCCCCTAGACCTTGCTACACGGCACCCTCCTCTACAGACCGCCAGGACCTTGCACCCAGCCTGCTACTACCATTGCTGAGCTCGCTGCACCCCACGCCATCACCTCCACAGACTACTTTCTACCCCGGGGACCTGAACTTCCACCTCTACAACTGCGACGACTCCAACACCACCACTCTCCTTGACAACCTCAGACTGAAGCAGCTGGTCAACACGCCCACCCACAGAACTGGACACACCCTCGACCCTATCTTCGCGGAAGGGACAAACATCTGCTTCAGCCACACCACCCAACCCCTCTGGAAGGACTCCCACTGCATCCACTTTACCTTCAACAGCTCCAATGCACCCAAGCCCGCCGCGTGCCAGCCACGTTGGAACTGGAGCAAGGTCACAGAGTAACACCTCAAGGCCACCCTCCTCCAAACCCCCCCCCGCATCATAACCAACACCAACTCCGCAGCTATAGAATTTCACCGCTGGATCTCCTGCTGTGCCGACAAGCTCGCACCCCTCTGCCACCCCGACAAACGACACCCCCGGAAGGCCACCTGGTTCACCACAGAACAGCCAGACGCTCCTGCAGACGCCTAGAGAAAACCTGGCGAAACCAGAAAACCACGGAAACAAGGAACAACCACAGGAGCGCCCTGAAGGAACACCACCAGTGCAGAAGAGACACCAAACGGACCATCATAAGAGACAAAGGCCAGACCAACTTGACCAACACCAAGAAACTGTTTAACTTCATACAGCAGTTCTCAAAACCCACCAGCGAAGCCACGGATGTCACACCTTCCCCGGAACTCTGCGACAAGCTCAGATCCTACTTCCATCTGAAGATCAAGGTCCTCTACGACAACTTCAGCAAACCGACGCCGGATACCACCTTCCTACCCATTGTCGCCAATAAGTCAGTCGTCAGGTCCTGGGACCCCACCACCATCGAACTCATCACTGTGACCATGAAGAAAACCCACTCAAAAGCCCCAATGGACCCCTGCCCACCGCACATATTCCACAGGGTTGCTGCCACCATTGCACCGAAACTAGGATGGACCAACCCCTTCTTCAGATCCGCCCAGATAACTGGAAGCGAGTGGAGGTCAAACCCCTCCTCAAGAAACCAACGGCCGACCCAACGGACCTTAAAAAAAATACCGACCCATACCTCTCCTCCCCTTTGCAGCCAAAGTCACTGAGAGACTGGTAAACGCCCAGCTGACCGCTTTCATCAAAGAGAACCCCATTTTAGATGACTCTCAGTCGGGATTCCTTATCAACCACAGCACCGAGACCACCATCCTCGCCGCCACTGACGACATCTGCATGCTTCTCGACCATGGACACACTGCGGCCCTCATCTTCCTAGACCTCTCCGTAGCCTTCAACACTGTTTCACACCGCATGCTCGCAGCCAGACTCCACGACTGGATCCAATCATTTCTCGCCGCCAGAACCCAGAGGATCAGACTCCCTCCCTTCCTCTCCAAACCCACTGACATCAACTGCAGAGTACCCCAAGGATGCTCGCTCAGCCCCACGCTCTTCAACATCTACATGGCCCCCCTCGCCACCATCATTAGACAGCACGGGCTCAGCATTGTATCCTATGCTGACAACACCCAGCTCATCCTCTCACTCACAAAGAATCCCAAAGACATCAGACTCTGTATCCAGGAAGGAATGAAGAACGTGGCAGCCTGGATGAAAGACAGCTGTTTGAAGATCAACTCAGGACAGACCAAGGTCCTCATCCTCGGACCCTGCACATCTGCCTGTGACAACACCTGTTGGCCGTTCGCCCTTGGAAATCCACCCACCCCTACAGACCATGCGCGAAACCTCAACATCATTCCCGACTCCTCCCTCTCCATGATCCACCAGATCACCGCCGTCGCCTCCACCAGTTTCAACTGCCTGCACATTCTCCGCAAGACCTTCAAATGGATCCCTCCTGATTGCAGTAGGACCGTCACCCATGCGCTCATAACCAGAAGACTGGACTATGTAAACACCCGATATGCCGGAATCAACAGAACTCTTCTGCACAGACTCCAGACAAACCAGAACGCCACGGCTAGGCTCGTCCTTGGGGCACCGTGTCACAAACACATGACCCAACACCTACGAGACCTCCACTGGCTCCCTGTTGAGAAGAGGCTCACCTTCAAACTCATCACTCACTCCTACAAATCCCTCAACAACATTGGACCCAAATACACGAACAAGAGAGTATCTTTCCATGCACCCAAGAGGAACCTCCTCTCCGCCGACCTTGCTCTGGCAGAGTTCCCACACATCCACAGAAACAGTACAGGCAAAAGATCCTTCTCCTACATCGCAGCCAAGACCTGGAACGAGCTCCCTGTGAACATCAGATGCTCCTCTACCCTGCACACGTTCAGGAAGGACCTCATGATCTGGCTCTTCGACTGTTCCGGATCTGCTCGACTGTTCCGGATCTGCCCCCCCCCCCCCCCCCCCTAGTGCCTTGAGACCCTCACGGGCGAGTAGCACGCTTTATAAACCACTGATTGATTGATTGAGTCCTTGTTCCCAGGCAGAAGGTAACAGAGCAGCAGGACAAACAGTGCAGCATTCCAGCAGTTCAGTAGTTCTTTAAAGCAGCAGTCATTTAGAGTGGTTGTCCTTTCAGCAGCACAACAGTCCTTCTTCCTGCAGAGTATCCACAGGACCAGAAGTCTACTGATGAGTTGGGTTGGTATCTGATGGCCTTCTTTTATACACTGGTGCCCTGGTTCTGGAAGGTGGGAGATGCTTCTAGACAGTGGCTTTGAAGTGCATCGAAGTTCCTGCCTCACCTGTCTCAAATAACAATTTGAGGCTGTTAGGCCCATTATGTGAAGGTTGAGTGTAAGCTATTCAGTTGTAAATGGGGCTTTGCTCATCTACACACCCTCCATTCTGCCTGCAGATGGCCATTCAGGCACCTCTAAATTCTCGGTTGTGTGACTGTCTGGGAGTAATACACAAATGCTAACTTTCAGTTACACCCAGTCATGTGCCACAGACCAGGTTATAGGCACAAAAGGGCTAGAGGCAGAAAAATGACAACTTTCTTAAAGTACATATATCAATAAGGACTAGCTAGTTTAGTAGGATATAATAGACTCTGATAGGTACGTCGAGGAGCAACATAGAGTGGGGAAAAGAACATTGTTTTCCTCATAAAGCCCTCACCCACCGACCTAGTCGGTGGCATGCTTCATCATCGGGCCCACCACAGTGGCACCGAGTGTGCCCCGGGTGTGCTTCAACGCCAGGAGACTGCGGAGCTGGTATGTTGCTGAGTGTGCGGTGAAAAGGGTGAGAAGGTGTAGATTAAAAGCTATGCAGGAGGTCCCAGCACCCGAGGGTTGTTTATCTTTAATGAACTGGGCCTCTGCTAGCAGATAAAAGGCAAGGAGACGTGATGGAGTGCTGATTATGACCTCCAGCGTCTAGTGCGGTCTACATGTTTCAGCCAGTGCCTTGTTGATTTTAAGCTGGCTTTCCTCAGGACCATTTACTATGTGAGAAGTGCAAAATAAACTTCATTTAAGTGAAGGTGGTGTTTTGGCTATGTGTGGCGCTCGCTAAGGCGCTGTAACTGTTAGAGGGGATTCCCTCAAGCTTGACTACATTTAACACATAGGACAAAGACAAGACGTACAAGGTAGAGTCATATCAGTATGGTAAGATTTACTACAAGAAGCCGGCTTATAAGGTGGTGTACGGCCTATAAACGGCTATTGTGGGCTCATGGCACGTGCATGAGACAGGTGATGATTTTATCAAAAACCGGTGGTGTTTAGGTGGTGGGCTAAAAGAGCGTATTTACAAGGTGAGGTACAGGTAAGTATAGTGCTAGGTCCTCACTCTGTTTTTCCTTGTAAAAAGCTTCATGGGTCGCTTGGCAGAGAAAGAGACCCTGTTGGCAGAAAGGTAAATTCAACACGTGTCCAACCTGTAGGGGAAGAAATAGGTGGCTTACCCTGTTTGTAGTTGTAGCGGTTCTATTGTACTCACGAGATTTTCGGTCTGGTTCCTCCTTGGACCTATTCGTCCTTCCGCGGCGCCCGTTATGGGGGAATGGAGCTAGCCGCCTCTTATTAATACCGTCCGGTGGAGTAGTTTCACCTGTGTATAGTAGAAATAGAGGGAGGGGGACGCGCTAAAAGCCATGTCATTGCGGGCTGGGCGCGAGGTACTGAGGAGTAGTGCGCGATCTTGCGCATGCGCTAAAGGTAGTTGCGTGTTCTTGCGCATGCGCCGGTTGTTGCGCATGCGTGTTGATGAGGAGTAAGCGCCGGAGTGTGGCGCATGCGTGTAAGTGCCCAAAGAAGTCCGAGTGGGAACTAGGGTGTGGGCATTTCTTACGTGGTGGCAGGGGAACTGCCAGTATTGCATGGTCTAGGACATCAGGGAGTAATCGGCCTGCATTGGTGGTTAAAGGCCGATGGAAAATGTTTATTACTGGCACAAAAAGTGCGTGGGGATCACGCAAGGGGGGAGGGAGGAGCCCGTCAGAGAGAGGAGGAGCGAAGGCGGGCACGCTCATGCAGGGTTTGCCCTGGCAATGATATCACTGGGTTGTGGACTCTTGTGCACACGATGTGGGGATTAAGCAGCTAGGGAGTTCCATGGTATGGCATCGTTAAGGCCATGGATGTGTGTGGACAAGCGGTATATCCATCGTTGTTCTTTTTGTAGGAGGAGTCTTTCATTGATTGAGTTGTCAAATTTTTCAATGACAGTCCAGGAGAAGTCATTGGGGGTGTGATTATGGGTGAGAAAATGGTCTGTGAGCTTGCTGATATTTTTACCACATCTTATCGTGCTCCTGTGTTCAGTCATTCGTGTCCTTACTTTCCTTGTTGTCATGCCAATGTATCTGAGGCCGCACCGGCAGATTATCAGGTACACCAAATTGGCTGAGTTGCAGTTAGTGAACTGCCGTTGCGTCCAAACCTTGCCAGGTTCTAGGTCCAGAGTTTTTGAGGGGGACGTTAGGTGGCACACGCTGCAGTTATTGCAGGGATGGTGGCCTGTGACTTTCGGTAGTCCCCAGATGTTGACTAGGGTGTTGTCGCTGGTATTGTCCTTGGGCTGGGGTCTGGTTTTGACTAGTTGGTCTTTTAGATTGGTGGCTCTTCTGTATGCAAAGCGCGGTTTTTCCCATTTCCTGGTGCCAGAGTTGATAATCTTCCAGTTGCGTTGTATGATGTTGGCTACCTGGTTGGACGCTGTATTGTAGGTGGTCACACACGTTAGGGTGGGTTCTTCCTGTTGCTTTTCATAGGTTTCCATCGGCCTTTAACCACCAATGCAGGCCGATTACTCCCTGATGTCCTAGACCATGCAATACTGGCAGTGCCCCTGCCACCACGTAAGAAATGCCCACACCCTAGTTCCCACTCGGACTTCTTTAGGCACTTACACGCATGCGCCACACTCCGGCGCTTACTCCTCATCAACACGCATGCGCAACAACCGGCGCATGCGCAAGAACACGCAACTACCTTTAGCGCACGCGCAAGATCGCGCACTACTCCTCAGTACCTGCGCGCCCAGCCCGCAATGACATGGCTTTTAGCGCGTCCCCCTCCCTCTATTTCTACTATACACAGGTGAAACTACTCCACCGGACGGTATTAATAAGAGGCGGCTAGCTCCATTCCCCCATAACGGGCGCCGCGGAAGGACGAATAGGTCCAAGAAGGAACCAGACTGAAAATCTCGTGAGTACAATAGAACCGCTACAACTACAAACAGGGTAAGCCACCTATTTCTTCCCCTACAGGTTGGACACGTGTTGAATTTACCTTTCTGCCAACAGGGTCTCTTTCTCTGCCAAGCGACCCATGAAGCTTTTTACAAGGAAAAACAGAGTGAGGACTGATGGAGCGAGATAGAAAACAAAATTTTGTTTAAACTCGCAAAGTCACATTTCCATAACATGAATAAAATTATTAATGATTTGTGATATGTTGTGCTAATACAACCTAGATTAAACTTTACACGTGGGGGGACTAACATGTGTGCTCATAAACGTGCATAAATGTTGCATCTTTTTGTTCGTGCAAAATAATAAAATAATTTATTGTTTTCGTTTTTGTCATTACTAACTGCTGCATATTTAAAATAAGCATGTGCTTGTTTTGCTTATTCTTGTCTGTATGATGTCATTTCTACTATTCTAGGTGCATATGGGTCTCATAGAAAAACGGAGACTGGTAAATATAAATGCTGCTTTATTTGTTTGCAATGGCTAGGTAACATTTTGATTAATCGGGTGGGTTAATTAATTAGTAAACCATGGGGTGGATACAGAAAATACTTTATTTCTTACATTAATACTTTTCTTGTGTTTGTTTTATACTAGAAATCATAAGTTGCCTGCTTTTGAGGCCTAGCTATTTGAGTCGCAAAATAAAAGCTGATCTGAAATTCTGCAGAAAGTCACGAGACGCCCATTCTGAATTAAAACGTTTATTGAAGCTGCATTCACAAAGCAAAAACTGATGAGCTGACATCATTCTGTCGGACATGGCCAAGGTCGAAAGTGAACTTTTTGTCAGTCCTTAACTTGGCATCCGCGGAAGTTGCACTGTAAGACTATGGAAGCTGCGAGGATGACTTAAAACAAAGTTGCAATCGCAGGAAGCCTCTGGCTTCACGTGGAAGAGACAATGGTCTTTGTAAGACATGATTTTGTGGAACTTTTTAAGAATCGGGTGACATGTCACTTGTCACTCTCAGCCAATGGGACGTCGAGTATTTCTGAAAACTTTCCTTTGCTAGTTTAGTTAGCGTAGAAAGGTATAAAAAGTCATGCCCTTAGGGTTGGGCTGGCTGCTGCTTTCTGACTTTCCGATGAGGGTGATGTGCTACTGGACTTTGCGTGGAGCACGTAAGAATCCTCAAAGAACTTTACTTTAATTTCTATCTATTTAGCTCAGTTAGGGAAATAGGTTTTAGAAATGCTAAACTTTATATAATTTCTTTAAATTTGATTAAATTGCTTAAATTGTATTTTTCCATATTTCTTACTATCATGCTTGCTTTATTGCAAATAAAATTTCATTTATAAAACTTACAACTTATATACCATAATCTAGAAAATAAAATCTTACTTTTGACAAACAAGCTGGTCTTGGTTATTTAGAAGTATAGGTTACCTTTAGCTAGATCACGTCGCCTATGGTGGTCGTTTAAATGGTTGGGTTTTATTCTAATGACAATATTCTTTCTGCAAATGTATAAATATGTTTATAGTTTGTAAATAATGTGTATATAGATTTATTTGACCACCTGATTCAGTAGGCCCAAAAATATATCAGGTTCATAAATGGGTCCATGTATAGTTTAGAATTTTGTTTATAGGTTATGAAATTGGGTAGCGTAGTTTATGATATATTTTCTATAGCCCGCTGGATCAATTATCTGGTAGCAGAAATTGATGGTTGCTAAGGGGTAACCAAGGTAACATGTTGGTTGCTAAGGATTACGTCATGGTATGCAAATAGGATTAATGTTTTAACACTTGTTAAGTTCGTTTTTCGTGCCTATCTGTAAGCTATACCGGTATAGATTGTGTGGCGAGAAATTAGTCACGCAAGCCATCTGTTCGTTTGTAGTGATATCGCCGAGTATCACAAGAGGTATCGCCGTGTACCATAGTGTTGTCGCCGAGCAGCACAGTTTTAGGGCTAGGTCTGAATCTTGTATAGTGAGGAATTTCTAAGAAATCAAAGCAGCATGAGAATAGGGACAAAGCGCCTTCCATAAAACTCACTGTGATGAGAGTATTAGTTATATCCGAGCTTGAGAGAAGGGTAAAATTTAACGTCGGTGCATGATTATCTATAAACAGGTTAGAGTCCTGTACGGGTACATGTTTCATATCTATAAACAGGTGAAAGCCCTGTACGGATAACGTCGTTATTTTGCTAACGGTGCATGATTTCTATAAACAGGTGAGAGTCCTGTACGGATTTCGTGTGTGTTTGAATTTAGGGAATTTTCCGTGTAAAAGTGCGAGTTTGAATTGTATTTTATGTTCAAGTGGAACTCTTAGAACTTTCACTTCGCGGTGGGTTCAGAGCAAAGCGAGTTCATAATTATACTTGCTAGAAGGGTGGGGTAAGGTTACTCTACTAACAATTGAATATTATCCTTAGTGTGAATAGCGCCGTCTATTCCGAAGTGTGGATACTTGAATGTATGTAAACTATCCTAATTAGCGAAACGAACAGATGTTGTCTTTATAAGTCATTGTTAAGAATTAATTTACACTGAAAAGTGTTCTTAAAATGGCGCTGTGAAAAGATTTTGTGAAGGAGGGGTAAGCGCCAGGAGTGAGAAGTGAGAAACCGCAGCTGCTGTGTACGTCACAGAGCCGCGCTAGGATTGGGTGACCTACGTCACAAGCTGTATTCTGATTGGCTCCTGAGTCTCTGACGGCCTGTGAGCTGATTGGTCCTTCGGAAATTCTCCAAATTTATTGGTCGAGCTGAAAAGTGACGCAGCTCAACCGCCATTGGCTTGTTGGTGTGTTTCGCGCACGGATTGGTTGTTTTGCGGAACATCCCGGAAAATTTTTACGAACGATTTTGTGAATTAAATTTAACTTTTAAAAATGAGTTATCATTTTAAACATGTTGAGAAAAAGACAACATTATTTCAGAAATTTAAGAATTTATTTTCACCTGACAAGAAAATCGAAACGCGAGGTGGTAAACTACTTCATAAGTATAAAACACCTGCAGCGTACATGGAAGGTGAATATGGATATCATACTGTCTTATGGTTCGATAGTTGGAAACGTTATACTAAAAACGATGGTGTTTTGACTTGGCCTGATGATGGTTCATTTAATGTAAGAGTTTTAAGAAACTTACGAGAAAAAATGAATGCTCTTGTTCCAAAACCGAGACCAACTCAATTTGAAGCTTTAGTTGAGTGGGAAGATGAGATGTATCAGTTACAAAGAGAAGCTAGTGGAATTAAAAGACCTTCTAAAAATCCATCATGGAAAAGAGAAACTCATGAAGATAGATTACGAATGTGGAGACAGGGAAACATGAGTGAAGGATTGTATTTAATTCATGAAATGGTAATGGGTTCTCCTACAGGAAAATCTATGGAAAGTGAATCTGAGGACGCAATTATGGAAGAAATATATACAACTGCTAAAAATAAACAGCCTAATCAGCCTTTGAGACCTTCTAGATCATGGTCTACTCCGGTGGTTTCTACTGAAACTTCACCGAGTGCACCTCCAATTAATGAAGCTCCTAAACTTTATCCAAATAATTGTGAAATCACTGAAACTCCTAGAAGACCAGAATTTGAGAATGCTCGAAATGAGGGTAGACATTTTTCAATGACTCCAAGAGCAAGGGAACCTCCAAAAGAATATACAAGAGAGACAAGAAATGTTGAGGATGATGATTATAATGAATACTTAAGGTCTAAAGAAGAATTAATTAAAAGAATGACAAAAGGCATGGAAGCTGTTACAGTTCCAGTAACAATAGGTCCTGTTCAGCCTGTATTTGATCAAAGAAATACTCGACGTCCCATTGGCTGAGAGTGACAAGTGACATGTCACCCGATTCTTAAAAAGTTCCACAAAATCATGTCTTACAAAGACCATTGTCTCTTCCACGTGAAGCCAGAGGCTTCCTGCGATTGCAACTTTGTTTTAAGTCATCCTCGCAGCTTCCATAGTCTTACAGTGCAACTTCCGCGGATGCCAAGTTAAGGACTGACAAAAAGTTCACTTTCGACCTTGGCCATGTCCGACAGAATGATGTCAGCTCATCAGTTTTTGCTTTGTGAATGCAGCTTCAATAAACGTTTTAATTCAGAATGGGCGTCTCGTGACTTTCTGCAGAATTTCAGATCAGCTTTTATTTTGCGACTCAAATAGCTAGGCCTCAAAAGCAGGCAACTTATGATTTCTAGTATAAAACAAACACAAGAAAAGTATTAATGTAAGAAATAAAGTATTTTCTGTATCCACCCCATGGTTTACTAATTAATTAACCCACCCGATTAATCAAAATGTTACCTAGCCATTGCAAACAAATAAAGCAGCATTTATATTTACCAGTCTCCGTTTTTCTATGAGACCCATATGCACCTAGAATAGTAGAAATGACATCATACAGACAAGAATAAGCAAAACAAGCACATGCTTATTTTAAATATGCAGCAGTTAGTAATGACAAAAACGAAAACAATAAATTATTTTATTATTTTGCACGAACAAAAAGATGCAACATTTATGCACGTTTATGAGCACACATGTTAGTCCCCCCACGTGTAAAGTTTAATCTAGGTTGTATTAGCACAACATATCACAAATCATTAATAATTTTATTCATGTTATGGAAATGTGACTTTGCGAGTTTAAACAAAATTTTGTTTTCTATCTCGCTCCATCAGGACCTAGCACTATACTTACCTGTACCTCACCTTGTAAATACGCTCTTTTAGCCCACCACCTAAACACCACCGGTTTTTGATAAAATCATCACCTGTCTCATGCACGTGCCATGAGCCCACAATAGCCGTTTATAGGCCGTACACCACCTTATAAGCCGGCTTCTTGTAGTAAATCTTACCATACTGATATGACTCTACCTTGTACGTCTTGTCTTTGTCCTATGTGTTAAATGTAGTCAAGCTTGAGGGAATCCCCCTCTAACAGTTACAGCGCCTTAGCGAGCGCCACACATAGCCAAAACACCACCTTCACTTAAATTAAGTTTATTTTGCACTTCTCACATAGTAAATGGTCCTGAGGAAAGCCAGCTTAAAATCAACAAGGCACTGGCTGAAACATGTAGACCGCACTAGACGCTGGAGGTCATAATCAGCACTCCATCACGTCTCCTTGCCTTTTATCTGCTAGCAGAGGCCCAGTTCATTAAAGATAAACAACCCTCGGGTGCTGGGACCTCCTGCATAGCTTTTAATCTACACCTTCCCACCCTTTTCACCGCACACTCAGCAACATACCAGCTCCGCAGTCTCCTGGCGTTGAAGCACACCCGGGGCACACTCGGTGCCACTGTGGTGGGCCCGATGATGAAGCATGCCACCGACTAGGTCGGTGGGTGAGGGCTTTATGAGGAAAACAATGTTCTTTTCCCCACTCTATGTTGCTCCTCGACGTACCTATCAGAGTCTCTTATATCCTACTAAACTAGCTAGTCCTTATTGATATATGTACATATAATTCAGGGGATCCGGCCTAGCTTATCTAGTCCTCTCTCTCCCTTTGATCTAAAACATACCCAAGCAGCGCGCAGCTGCGAGAGCCTTACCTACCCCTAATCATGGCTGAAAATTTTGGCCTCACCTTCACTGCAGAGGATGTCAGCGAAATACTTTCTGACCCCTCACTCATGGCAGATTTCAACATCTCCACAACTGTAGCACAATCAACCGACTGGGACGCCCTAACAGAGAAAAAGAGGAACAGGATCCGGACTGTTCTGCACGGTGTTATACTGGCACAATATCTACGCACTAACACAGCCCCGAATGGCCTCCTGGTCACAAACGCGCCAAGAATATTCCTAGATGATGCAACCTTTCGCAAGGACTGGGCCCAGATCGCCTGGCACTGCACCAGGGACTGGTTAATCCTCATCATAAAAACAGCCAAACGCCTATCAGATGCCATCATGATTGAGATCCAGGCAACAGAGACACATTTCAAAACTACCTTGACAGGCTTTAAGAAAAAACTTGATGACCAGAACCGCGAAATAGCGGATTATAAAGACTACCTAACCCAGACTAAAATCAAAAAATTTGAAAAAGATCTTAAGAGGTTCAGCTACTCCAAAACCTACCCGTACTCTGATGATGACTACACCCCTCCCAATAAATCCACAAACAACCATGACAATAGCTCCACTTCCAGCGCCTCAAGTAACTCCAGCACAGGATCCAACCAGTCCAGAGGCAGAGGCAGACGAGGACAGCAATGGCCACAACCGTGGCAAGGTCCCCAAAACTACAACTACGGCCCACCACCACCTCACTTTGCCAACCCACCACCCCCATTCTTCGGTTACCCCCAACTGTACCCCCCAGGTAACATGCCCTTTTTTCAGGGAAATCACAATCAACGATACCCTTTTTTATCCCAGGGCAGACGAGGCAGGGGGAAGCGGCGGAACCCGGGACAACTCCAATGGGCACCGGAAGCAGAACCAGTGAGTTCCAAACCCAGAAACAAAACAAAGGAACAAGCGGGAACAAGCAAATAAAACCCTCATGCCCTCTTGTATTCAATCTATCTGACACGCAACTCAACACGGACGAAATGGGAGTGCTCAATAAAGGACTCTCTTTTGTCCCTACTACCAGACTGGACACCTTTCGACTCCATGTCGAACTTGCTGAATTCTTTAGGAAACTAAAATTAAAAGCATTTTTCGAGAAAAAAGACATTACCAACAACGACAGGGAAGAAGCCCCTAATGAAACAGGGCTCAGACCGAAATCCACCCTTACCCCTCCACCGGGAAGTATCCCGGTAGAAATCCTGACATTTGAACAGGCAGTATACACGGAAGTGGAACAACTCCAACACAAAGAGACTTACAACAACCTCTCTAACAAAGACAGGAGCACTATCCAACGCTTACAGAATGAACCTACCCTTGTTATAAAACCCGCGGACAAGGGAGGCGGCATAGTTCTAATGAACAAAAGCGACTATGACCAGGAATGTAAGAGACTCCTTGGCGATACCAGGAATTACAAACGCCTCAACAAGGACCCAACTGAACTACTACAGAACACCATCAATCTCCTGGTCACAAATGCCAAAGACAATGAACTAATCTCCAAACAAGAGGCTGATTACCTATGCCCTAGAAATACTAAAACCCCGTATTTCTATATAGTCCCAAAAATACACAAGGGCATCACCCCACCACCTGGCAGACCCATCGTATCTGGCATCAAGTCACTACTGGAACCTCTTTCACGTTATTGTGACTTCTTTCTTAACCCCTTGGTTCAAAAAGCTCCTTCCTACATCAAGGACACAAAACACCTCCTAAATGTAATCCAAAACATCACCTTCAACCCCAGCTCTGAACTACTAGTAGGACTAGACATCGAGAGCCTTTATACCAGCTTGCCACAGGACGCTACAGTAAAGGTACTACATGATGTCCTCATGGCAAGCCCCTGGGAAAACAACACCCCCCGCAGTTTTATTATGGACTGCGCAACTTTGGCTCTCAAAGAGAACTATTTCGAATACGAAGGAACCTACTACCTACAGACCAATGGTACTTCCATGGGCAGTGTCTTTGCTCCCAGTGTGGCAGGATTGTATGTGGCACACTTTGAGAATATCTACATACAACAACCCTCCAATCCTTTCCTGGCCAATATCAAAATGTGGCGTCGCTACATTGACGACGTGCTGCTGATATGGGAAGGCAACCAAGCACTACTGGATACCTTCATGCTTTGGATCAACACTCAAGATCCCTTCTTACGCTTTACCAGCACCAGCAGTTCCACTGAACTAGCGTTCCTTGACCTAAACATTAAACCACAGAATGGAGGCCTCGTGACAAGCACCTTCTACAAACCCACAGCAAGGAACTCCCTACTCAGATTTGACAGCTTCCATCCCAGACACCTAAGGGAAAATTTACCCTATGGGCAATTTTTACGCATCAGACGTAATTGCAGCAGCATCCAGGATTACAAGTCACAAGCCAATGACTTAACAGATAAACTAAAAGAACGTGGCTATCCGTCAAGGATAATAAACAAAACCTGCAAAAGAGCAAGAAACCAGAACAGAGAAGCACTCTTAGAAACCTATGAAAAGCAACAGGAAGAACCCACCCTAACGTGTGTGACCACCTACAATACAGCGTCCAACCAGGTAGCCAACATCATACAACGCAACTGGAAGATTATCAACTCTGGCACCAGGAAATGGGAAAAACCGCGCTTTGCATACAGAAGAGCCACCAATCTAAAAGACCAACTAGTCAAAACCAGACCCCAGCCCAAGGACAATACCAGCGACAACACCCTAGTCAACATCTGGGGACTACCGAAAGTCACAGGCCACCATCCCTGCAATAACTGCAGCGTGTGCCACCTAACGTCCCCCTCAAAAACTCTGGACCTAGAACCTGGCAAGGTTTGTACGCAACGGCAGTTCACTAACTGCAACTCAGCCAATTTGGTGTACCTGATAATCTGCCGGTGCGGCCTCAGATACATTGGCATGACAACAAGGAAAGTAAGGACACGAATGACTGAACACAGGAGCACGATAAGATGTGGTAAAAATATCAGCAAGCTCACAGACCATTTTCTCACCCATAATCACACCCCCAATGACTTCTCCTGGACTGTCATTGAAAAATTTGACAAATCAATCAATGAAAGACTCCTCCTACAAAAAGAACAACGATGGATATACCGCTTGTCCACACACATCCATGGCCTTAACGATGCCATACCATGGAACTCCCTAGCTGCTTAATCCCCACATCGTGTGCACAAGAGTCCACAACCCAGTGATATCATTGCCAGGGCAAACCCTGCATGAGCGTGCCCGCCTTCGCTCCTCCTCTCTCTGACGGGCTCCTCCCTCCCCCCTTGCGTGATCCCCACGCACTTTTTGTGCCAGTAATAAACATTTTCCATCGGCCTTTAACCACCAATGCAGGCCGATTACTCCCTGATGTCCTAGACCATGCAATACTGGCAGTTCCCCTGCCACCACGTAAGAAATGCCCACACCCTAGTTCCCACTCGGACTTCTTTGGGCACTTACACGCATGCGCCACACTCCGGCGCTTACTCCTCATCAACACGCATGCGCAACAACCGGCGCATGCGCAAGAACACGCAACTACCTTTAGCGCATGCGCAAGATCGCGCACTACTCCTCAGTACCTCGCGCCCAGCCCGCAATGACATGGCTTTTAGCGCGTCCCCCTCCCTCTATTTCTACTATACACAGGTGAAACTACTCCACCGGACGGTATTAATAAGAGGCGGCTAGCTCCATTCCCCCATAACGGGCGCCGCGGAAGGACGAATAGGTCCAAGGAGGAACCAGACCGAAAATCTCGTGAGTACAATAGAACCGCTACAACTACAAACAGGGTAAGCCACCTATTTCTTCCCCTACAGGTTGGACACGTGTTGAATTTACCTTTCTGCCAACAGGGTCTCTTTCTCTGCCAAGCGACCCATGAAGCTTTTTACAAGGAAAAACAGAGTGAGGACCTAGCACTATACTTACCTGTACCTCACCTTGTAAATACGCTCTTTTAGCCCACCACCTAAACACCACCGGTTTTTGATAAAATCATCACCTGTCTCATGCACGTGCCATGAGCCCACAATAGCCGTTTATAGGCCGTACACCACCTTATAAGCCGGCTTCTTGTAGTAAATCTTACCATACTGATATGACTCTACCTTGTACGTCTTGTCTTTGTCCTATGTGTTAAATGTAGTCAAGCTTGAGGGAATCCCCTCTAACAGTTACAGCGCCTTAGCGAGCGCCACACATAGCCAAAACACCACCTTCACTTAAATTAAGTTTATTTTGCACTTCTCACATAGTAAATGGTCCTGAGGAAAGCCAGCTTAAAATCAACAAGGCACTGGCTGAAACATGTAGACCGCACTAGACGCTGGAGGTCATAATCAGCACTCCATCACGTCTCCTTGCCTTTTATCTGCTAGCAGAGGCCCAGTTCATTAAAGATAAACAACCCTCGGGTGCTGGGACCTCCTGCATAGCTTTTAATCTACACCTTCTCACCCTTTTCACCGCACACTCAGCAACATACCAGCTCCGCAGTCTCCTGGCGTTGAAGCACACCCGGGGCACACTCGGTGCCACTGTGGTGGGCCCGATGATGAAGCATGCCACCGACTAGGTCGTTGGGTGAGGGCTTTATGAGGAAAACAATGTTCTTTTCCCCACTCTATGTTGCTCCTCGACGTACCTATCAGAGTCTCTTATATCCTACTAAACTAGCTAGTCCTTATTGATATATGTACATATAATTCAGGGGATCCGGCCTAGCTTATCTAGTCCTCTCTCTCCCTTTGATCTAAAACAAAAACAACTTTCTTAAAGTGTCATTTGTATTAATGTGATCAAAACCTGACTTTATCATTGAATAAGGCCCTCTTAAACACCAAACATGAAATAGCTACCAGCACCTATTTGGAAATTGCAGCTTATTAAATGTAACCAATATATGTAAAACTTAAATTAGAGTCCCCTTTTTAACAAAGTCATCAGTCTTCCTTTTTTTTTTGGCCTGGGGAGGAGAGCCAACAGGTCCACCTCTACAAGGCTGGTGCACTACTGACTTAAACGTATGAGTGATACGAACCAGCATTAAGTTTGGGTTAAAAGTGAGTTTAGAACCATACAACAGTTAAGGCAAGGTGTTTCCTGGATAATCAACAGTAACTCTATCCAGACCTCTGTCCTGGGCACCCAGCCCCACTTATGTAATTTCCTCCACAATTGCCCCAACAACTGAGGTAAGAAAAGACATAATGTTTGAGACATTAAAGGGGTGCTTCAGATCACTATGGCGGGAAGATGACTTGTGCTTACCCATTGCAGTAGGAACCAAATCATGCATCCATGAGAGATTGTATGGTCTGGTCTCGGTCAGATGTGGACGGTCTTGCTCTTGACCCTGTTTTCGTCTGGGTATGTGCCCAAGCACGTCCATCTGGAAATAGAGCCCACATTTGCAGCAAGTCCCTCCTCCTGCAGGGGCTGATGGATTCTGGGCTATACAGTACTCTGAGCCCTTTCTTGAATCCTGCGTCATGGGGAAGCCAGCACGCTTTAATATCATCCTCAATAGCAGCAGACTTCTACTCCAGCAGGGGCTTGTGTGCTTTCATATGTCCCACACCACAGGAAAGCCAGTGCACTGGAATAGCTCCCACAATAGCAGCAGAACCCTCTGCAGTGCAACTCAATCTTGATCTTAATTATGCACACTGCTGCCAGGGAGAGTTCCCCTGTTTGAACCAGGGGCCCAGTTAAACAGAGTCTCAGCCTAGAATACAATTGAAGGCTGTGTCTGTGGCACATTTCTAAGTATTCTGATTGTTTGAGACACTCTTAGTCTTCTTTACAGCATTCTAGTGATCTTTTATTGTGCTATTTAGCTCCAGTACTAGGCTTTTTAAAAAGAAATGTCTTCACCTTAGTAGCATAGAAGTGGAATGCATGATATTAGAAGCCAGAGATTCTGAATGATTTAGTAATGAAATAGTAACTGATGTTGTGAAGTACATTGTACATGGATTTAAACCAGCATTTCTCTCACTGGCTATCAGGGGTCAATTTGTTTTCAGCTTAAGGTGACGGGTTTTGGCACTGCTGAAATTTTGTGAATGTGGCAACCTGTGGAAAAGATACAAGGAGTCTCCTAAATAGTCAATTCCATCTAAACCTAACATGTACTGTTGCCTGTACTCATTGGAGAAAAGACAGATTTTCAAACCAGGGGCTTAAATACCATTGGTGTAGTAGGTGCAGTGGCACGATAGCCAGAGCCCTGAAGGACACATTGAACTCTGATAATCGCTATATTTTACTGCCCCCACAGAAGTCAAAGGGGTCATTGTCTTTGCTTGAACCAGGGCCCATGGCATTCTTGCTACACTACAGAATTAAATACCTTAAAAAAGGTAGTAGGAAAACCTATTTACATTTTACCAAAGTAGCAGATCCGCCAGGAGATGTGAATGGTTGAAACAGCCATAGCTCTGACATTTATAGATGAGGAAGGCCATGTCTCCCTTTATCATCGGTTTTGAGAGATCAGATTTAATAATTTTCAGCTCATCAAATTGTTCACTTTCACTAGATAGAATGTAAAATTGTTTCATTCCTGAACATGTGAAAGGTTGATTTTTGGCAATGAGTATTATATAAAATTATTCATGCAGAAATTACAAAAGATATTAACCTATATATACAAGCAGTGAACATTATAATACAATGCAATATAATCATCATCAGGTTTCCAGAACAATTGAAAAGAGGAAGTAATTGTGGTCTGATAATAACGATGAATTTTACCAATTCGGTGTATAGGTCTAATAGTTGAAGATAACAGAAAGTTAAACAATGTATGTGTGTCAAATAATTTATAAGTCAAGAAAAAGATTTGCAGATAAGCATTTCATATGAGAGGTGATCAGAAATGTGAAGTATGTACTTAATGCCCCATACATCTTTCCAAAGTTTTAAATATTAGTACATTTCAACATTACATGTTTCAATTATCCATCACTTATTTTGCAATGCCAACATAACTGTGAGTTTAGTAGTTTGCCTTTAAACAATTTATATGGGTTCCATAGACAGTTAAACACGAGGAAAGTGATTGTTTGATATTTGGCAACAGGGCCAATCAGAAATGTTTGCTAACTATAATTTTTTCCAAGTATCTAAAGAAAAGGTTGTGGAAAGTTCCTTATTCCAAAAATTTATAATAGAAAGTAAATTAGTCTCACTTGGGTTATGTAATTGTTTGTAAAATGTAAACACTGTGTGAGAGGAAGCATTAAAACCATTGATGCATATTTCCAAATCAGGTATTTTGATAAGGGGCAAATTGTTTGGAAAACAAGTAAGATTGAAGATGCATAGAAGTTAATATTTAGAACTATCTGTATACGGTAATGAAAACTCGTTGTAATTCTGAAAAGGATATAAAAAGACATAATTTTCCCAAATACCACTGAGATAAAAAAAATATCAGCATCAATCCAAGATTTCGAGAATTTAATGCTGTGAGCAAATTTTATCAGGGAGTTATGCCATTAAAACATATTTTCAAATACAGAAATTGGCAATTGAAAGAGTCAAGGTTTTGTAAAATTAATTCAAAGGATATTGCATTTATAAAGAGTCTTTTTGAAATTGAGCTTTAAAAGAGTCATTATTGTATGTGAGGCATTCAAACTTAGCTATTTGTTTTTCTAAATCAGAAATGCTTTCCTGAAATAGTTTTTCTGTGTGCCATTATGAAAATTGTTAATCCCCTAAAATAAGCTTTGCATTAAGCCATCTGGGTTGAGCAACAATTATTCCTCAATAGCAGCCTTACAATTTTAAATATAAATGGGTTATAGCATTGTCTGATATGTTAATATTTACAATTATAGGTTCAGTAATAGAATTGACTATATTTCTTAAGGATAATAAGTATGTAATCAATTCAGAATAGGAGGATTAGAGAAAACGCAAGTGCCATATATCACCAAGTTTAGTAACTTTGAACAATGTTTAAGTGAATGAAAAACTTTGGGAGGAGACTCTATCCAATAGAGAATCTATCCAATAGAGAATCACATATTAGGTTATAGTCACCACCAGCAATAAGTGGAAAATTACCCAATTAAAATATTTTTCTGAAGTAATATTTCTCAAACTGTCTGTTCAGCAGCTGTTGGACGATAAATATTGATTAAACACTTTATAGTAGAGTACTTTTTGACCTTAGCAAACACATATCTACCATCTGTATCAGAAGGCTTATTGATTATCTGTAATAAATGCTTAAACAAAATTAAAATGCCACTTCATTTTTTTAATGTAAGGCTGGAGATAAAATAATGTCCTACCCATTTTTTATTCATATATGATAACATTTTTCCATCAACATGGGTTTCTTGAAGTAAGAAAATATCAGCTTTATGTCTAGCTTAGTAATATAATATTTTCATACTTTGGACTGGATGTCATAAACCTTTAAAATTAAGAGAAACAAATGTAATCTTATTAGAAATATCCCTAACTCTAAACAGTAAAAGGAAAAAGGAAAAACAATTATAAACTATTGGACAAAATAATCATAAACTATGGGACAAAATAATCATAAACTATGGGACAAAATAAAGATGAAGGTAATAGATTGAACTAACTCTGAAAAGAGAAAACCTATTGAAAAGAAAAAAACAAGGACCAACATAGAAAAGACAACATAAAACATTGATACTAGTTTTGAATCATGTACGCACATGTTCAAGAAAAGCCAGTGGTTGAAATATCTTAGTAAGTTAGGACCAGTAAGGAAAGAAGAGTGCGGATCATCGGTACATCAGTTAGAAGTCTAATTAGTATCCATGGAGAGGGAAAAACTATGAACCAGGAATGAGCGAATGTCTTCAGGATGAAGACATGATTTAGAAATGCCATATTTCCAATCGTGCAGAGTTTAAGGATCAAAAAGGCCATATTTGAATCCTGAGTTGCGTATCTGTGGTCATGGAGACGAGAGAATCTTTAAGTAGGCTGGCTGTTTCTTTAGCAAAATCTTGATTGAAGATTTTATTGCTGTTGACGAGGAGTTGCAGTTGCACTTTTCCTTATCACTAGCTGTTTGTGATGCAAAACCTTAAAAATAACTTGATGTGGTTTGACCAGGCTTTTGGTGTAGCAGTATTCTGGGTGCTTTATCAATCTCAAATTTCTCTGGAAAGTTTTCATATAGAAGTTCTCCAAATACTGTATGCAATCATACCCCTCTATGTCTTCAGGCAGATTGAATATTTATAAATTATATTGTCTGTTTTGTTTTTCCAAGTGAAATAGTTTATTCATAGGAAGAATTTTAGCTGTGATAGGAAGTAGTTGGTTTCTCTTAGTTGTATTGCATTGTATTTTAATTTCATTATAGGAGACATTCATGTGAGTTCAGCCATAACTTTGTGAATATTTTTAATTTCAAAGAGAATATTGTTCATATTACACTGGACAGCTTGTAATTCTTCCATATTTATGATAAGTGATGGTTCAGAGGAGTCAACAAGTTTTGATTTAATAGGTGGTGGAGGAACAGTTGCCAATGCTTATTGGAGTTAAAAAATATATTTTTGCCTTCCGTAGTCATGAATATGACAATAGAAATGTAGGCAAGCAGCATGAAAATATTAGAAATATTGAAATCAATCAAATCAGTGAGATTCTGTGGGTGAAGGAAGCTACGTCTGGCTGCAGGGGATCCTAGGCCCAAGCTGCTCCTTTTCTTGAAGAAGCTTCTGCCTCTCCTGACAGTAACTTCAACTGCAGAATAGTGAGAGCTCGAACACGGTCACCAGGAGCTCTTTGACGCCTCTAAGAATTCAATAACCACCAATCGTTTTACCATAGATAGGTTAAAAGTAGGGTTAGGCAGTAAACTACTCTTCACAGGCAGAGCTTGTGGAGGTTCGTCCACTCCGTGCTCTGCTTGAAGCATGGATTTTGGCAAAAAGCCTACCAAATGCCAGGTGGCAGAGTGTTTGTCATGCACTACGCGCTAGTCCGCCTCCTGGTGAGTTTTCTCAACGCAGGTGGTCCCAGTAGGTAATTACTGCTCGCGTTGAGAAAGTTGCTGCATGGGGTGCAAAAGTTACTGCTTGAGTAGGAAATCTACTCAAGCGGCAGAAAGAAGTAGCACCCCTGGCACGCCGCGAGGTGGTGTTCACACTAATTTTACACTGTAGGACAAGCTGCCGGTACTAAAAACCAGCGAGAAGGACCGGAATTCCAACGCTCGCGGGTCTCTGCAGAATGTCACATAGATTTTGGGTAACTCAACAGAATATCGTAGAGTAAAATGCTGTGTGTTCCGCACACCCCTAGTTAAAAGGTAAGGAATATTTACCCTTCATACTAAAAATAATGGCCTAAAAAAGCTTATGTTTGAGATGGTCTGCTCAGGAGCTACTGGGAGGCTACCATTTCCAGTTCCGCACTCAAGAGACTCCACGCTCATCCAAACTTTATGCCATAACCAATGCTGCCTCTACTGGCGCACATATGCATACCCGTGCTGAATTGAGCATCCTGTTTTCCACATTTAGCAGTGAGGTGAAACATCACTGCTTTTTCATCAATGTGGCTGGGATTAACATGTTTAAATTTAGCCTATACATTTTCAACACTTCGAGGTTGGCATGCACATTTTCCATAATGAATGAACAGCAACTCTTTTCTGTGTGAGGACATTGCCACTGAGTTCATGGGAAGATTAAAGTATTTAAGACGCAGGTGACTTCTGGTGCCAGAGCTAGAGGTCTGAAGCATGAGGCTGTTAAAACTTCCTCAGGGAGCAACCAGTTAATTTGCTGCACCAAATAGCTGCCCTTAGCTGTACAGGCATAACCGGAGGTAAACCACTCCATGAATGGTCCTTCCATCGCTAAATGTATGCAAAAGGTAATTTGGAATATACACTAGAGCTAGCATTGGCAAGATTATATTTAATCCTTAAATGAATAGAGCATATTCTGTTGACTAAGTAATTCCTCATTACTGCATTACTTGGGGCACCTTTCGTGCTGTCCAAACGTCACCATTATTCCTTCCTGATCATAGGCATATTTGGAATTCTGCTCAGGAAATATTTACCTTCGATTTTTTAAAGGCGTTTGTAGTGGAGTAGAAAATGAGATCATACGAAACTCTCAGTTCTTTTAAAGTTTACTCTGTTAACTCCTTTGTAAACAAACTGAGGTACTTATTCGCAACGTAAACAGCGTGGGATTGGAGCATTAAAGGGGGTTCGGAGTACTGATTGTCTAAGGCTGGGATTGACGACGCTCTACAATCATTTTACAACATTGTATTGACCTTTCTAGTTGCAATTGTCCAGTGCAATAGGAGGGCTTGATATGAAAGAATTAAAAACAACTGTAACATGACATAACTTGAACAAATCACTTGTAGGTGGACAATAACCTGCATTATATTTCTAATGCACATGCGACTAAATGAAACCAGATACTATCAAACTATAACAATATAAAATATTTTCAACTCATTTTATCAATGAAACAATTAAGTTGTGGGCGAAAAGATACTTTATAACAATACATATATAGGAAAATGCAGCCAGCACTGGCTTTTAATAACAATATAAAAACATATATTAAAGCCGATTTGAAATCCAATTTTAAAGCTGTTTAAAATTATATTAAAAGTAGTTCGAAAATAAGCTGCACAGATGGAGAAAGGCAAACCAGGGAAATCTGATGAAGGTAACACTAGATTAGGCTGTTAAAATAAGAGAATATTATAACAATTAATAATTGAACATAGTCTAATGTGAAATAATATCTGCAAAGTATGCTTCTTCGAATAGGCAATACAATCTTTATTGATCAATTTAATGCTAGGAAAGCAGATGAGAAACGCAAACAATTTGAGGAAGTTAGGAAACAAGCCAAAGATGGAGGCATAAAACTAGTTTGAGTTTTGCAGCAGCTCCTAAATAATTGATACCAGCTGGCATTAAAGTGTGCAAACATGTGAACATGGCCAAGTAGCTTTACGGACAATAAATGTAAAATGGGCTTAAATATAACTAATTCCCCCTTTAAGATTTGCTCAGTGACATGTTAATATTTAGTCTAATACTGTTTTCTTCTGTCACCTTTCTCTGACAACACCCTTTGCTTTTCTCCTTTTTTCTCTGCATGCGTTTTCTTTGTATTGCTTTTTCACCAATTTAATTGAAATGTGAATGGGGGCAGGGCAATGCTACATACTGAGATATATTTCTTAAGTTACCGGATGAAATACCTTTTATATGAATATTGTTTATTGATGGCGTGCCACCTTTTTTGGTTTAACTTGTACCACTGGGACATGACAGAATGGTAAAATCTATCTATTTTACTTGACTGTGATGCGCCAAAAGAAGATTGTGCTCTGCTGCAGTGGTGTGTTTAGAAGTGGTTAAGGGAGGAGGCACAGAGCAGGCCACAGCAAAAAAAAAAAAAAAAGATGGGGCCATCTGCAACAGGCATCCTTGCAGAGTGTGCTTGGGTCTATCTATCTATCTATCTAAACTCTACCACAAGGGACAACCTCTAGATCATGCCATTTTTTAATCCTTCAACCCAGTACTTAATTAGTTTTTTTTTTTAAAGTGTCTGTACCCTCATCAGGAGGCTATTACAGCTTGCACCACCCCGCCAGCGCTGCTAATGACATTATCAACACAACTACTAACCATCACACTCCTACATGTGTGACAAATCAGACTATTGCAGGCCACCCACAGCTATAAGAATGACTTGGGCAGCAGATATTATTCATTTTTAATGAATATTAAATTATTGAATTCAGGTTCTCTGGTGAGGTCATATTCCTTATTCAGCGGGCCCCAAAATCTATCAAGGGTGTATCATTTTAGGCATTTCTATTTGACCCTACTCTAGCCTGAATACAAATATTCCACTTGAAAGATTGACCATATATAGTTACTGCTGCACCCCATCATCTCACCAACCAACATCTTGTTGGCCATCAACCCATAATATCCACTTGCTACCCATTTGCCCTACACACCCTAAACCCTAAAATCACAGTTGGCACCCAAATACCTTTACCCACCCTAAAACCTAAAAATACCCTTACCACCCAAATACCCTCACCCACCCTAAAAGTATCCTGGCCACTCAATACCCTTACCCACCCCTAAACACTAAAAACACCTTACCCTAAGAAGGGATGTATGTGTCTCGCAATGCTAATTGCCTCGTCTACCAAGTAGTGCTAGGCAACAGGTGCGGGTCCCGGCTGCAATCCACAGAAACAATCCTAGTCAGTCCACAAGAAAAGAAAGCCCACGCACATCATGTCTGCTTCACTTTAAATTTAATTGACAACCTTTTTCAACCTAAGCAAGTCTTTGACACAGCCTCATTTTACAAATTGTGCCCAACCACCTTTAAAAATTGCACATAGTGTGAGACATAGAAAAAATAATCCCATCACCAGTCCAACTGCGATAGGGTAGTTGCAGTCATGTTCTAAACTTTTACATTTAAACAAATTAAATTATAACAATATGCAATTTGCAAGTCACATGTTCATAAAAGCAGAAAATTGCAATTAATGTCGGTCAATATGTCAAACATCTATTATTTAATTTCTTTGTCATATTAATGATCTGTGATATATAGACCAGTGCACAGCTGTGCCGTTAATGGTTGTTTAAAGTTGCTGAGTTTAACAGGTGCTCCCTAGGTATCGTCTCCCTCCCGACAGACGAATGTTACTAAGGTTTCTGGAGTGCATTCAATTGAAAATTGATAGCATCCCTTGAGGCACACTTTTATAGGATAATTCCTCAATCCATTCTTGAAAAATGTAAATGACGCTGGTTGAAGATTTTGTAATCCAATTTTATTCCTTCATATTCTGTAATTTTATGTTTTCAATTGTATTCCTTTTTATACAATGAATTCATTTTGTTATCCATACATGGGTATTATTAGCTCCAATGCATTTCGGGCCATTGCCCTTCATCCGGGAGCATATCTACAAAGAACAACATAAATTTAGTTTACTGGCTATATCCCTAATATGATGTGTAAACATGTAGAACAAAGTACAATCATAAAGGTGAACATGAAATTTTTCGAAGTGCTTTATATCCCAGGTGTGGCAGTGTTCAATATGAAAAAGACGGGAACCGTGCTACAGAAACATGCACAACGGTACAATGTAGTGCTCTCAATTGATGAGAAAAAACGTACTCGTGTAAACGGCTCTGAACTTTAAAAGTGCCCGGTCTGTAAATGAAGACATGTGAGCGGTAAGTGCGGTGAAAACGCCACTGAAATTAGTAGTTGGCGTGTTATTTGCCGATCGAGAGTGTAAACGCTTAGAGCTGTACTCTGCCTCTGGTTCAAATCGGTGCTCTGTTCGTTCTATACGACTGAGGTAGTACATTGTTAGTAAGGAGACTAAAATCGGCCGGTAAAAGGAAAATGAGATCACGTTAACCATTCACGTGATCGGAGATGTTCAAATGATATAGAAAGCGGACTATATTAGAAGCTAGTCGAGCGAGTGTAAGATGGCGCTGACGGTGCATAAACATAAACAAAAGTGGAAACATGTGATGTTGCATACCACGGTAAACAAATAATGATAATAAAGTTGCTGATAATAAACAAACAATGGTAAAAAATCATTAGCAGTAACATGAATACACATGGGTGATCAGGAAGATGTACAGAACTTTGGGTGCCCTATGGCTACTGAGGGTCATAATCAATGTTAGCACAAAGGTAAATGCTGTTATCATAAATAACATGAAAATTCAACACGGTCATTGAATCCATTCGGCTTGGTAGTTTTAAGCTTGTAAATCCAATAGTTCTCACTGCGGAGTAAGTGTTTGCTGTTGTCTCTTCCTTCAACTTTATTGACCACCTCTAGTATCATAAATTTAAGTTGGGAAACGTTGTGGTTCATCTCATTGAAGTGGGTGGCCACTGAAGATTTAGGGTTTTTAGTACGTATGTTTGACTTGTGTTCATTGAGTCGTGTTTTTATTTAGCGTTCGGTCTTACCTATGTAAACTTTACCACACGGGCATTTCAAGAGGTAAACGACGTTATTCGTATCACAAGTAGCTGTTACATTCAAAGCAATCTCTTGACCCTTCATTGGGTGCATTACCTTGTTTCCAAGAATTATGTTGTTGCAATTATTGCAATTTGCGCATGGCCTTGTGCCACGTGAGATGGTATCTGTAACGTTTGTTTGTTGTAGGTTTTCACCTAAGTTTTTGCCTCACGTGCAGGCGAATAATGGTTGATGATCAAACATGCCTTTAAAATCCGGTTTATGTTTCAACATTGGCCAGTGCTTTAATACCATGTTTTTGAACATAGGGCTCACGTTGGAAAACTTGGACACTATGACAGTCCTGTCACTTTCGTGTTTTGTTGCCGGTTGTAGTAGATCCAAACGGTTTACAGCTTGAATGTGAGATTTGGCAGAGTTAATCAAATGGTCAGGATATCCTCTTTCGTGAAACCTATTCGCCATTTCTTCTATGCATACAGTAGCTTTGATGGGGTCTGAGGTGATGCGTTTAACCCTCAACATTTGAGATTTCGGTAGATGTTTTTCAATGATCCCTGATGGAAACTGGAATAATGCAAAAGGTTGTTGCGGTCAGTGGACTTTCGATATATGTCCGTTGAAATTTGATTGTCTTGTAGTTCAATGAGAACATCCAAAAAGGTGATGCGTTTAGGATCAATTGTCCATGTAAATTGGATAGGTTGGTTCACTGTATTGAGAGTCATCAACGCTTGTTCTAATCTTTCTTTGGAATCTTTCCACAAGATAAA
This sequence comes from Lissotriton helveticus, assembly GCF_964261635.1. NCBI lineage: Eukaryota > Metazoa > Chordata > Amphibia > Caudata > Salamandridae > Lissotriton > Lissotriton helveticus. The sequence continues at coordinate 1,627,089,284 of NC_136063.1, read as the reverse complement.
TAAGTCGTCAATGTAGCGGGCATACATTTTTATATGACTACTCCAGTTGGTATTGGACAAGATGTTTCTTTTTTCATATTCTCCCATGTACACATTAGCGTAAACTGGGGCTGCGCAATTTCCTATACTTGTGCCTACCAGCTGCAAGTACCAATCATTGTCATGATTAAAATAGCTCTGGTATAAGGTAAACACCAATAGTTCTATTAAAAATAGTTGCATGGTTTCCTCTAGATCCAGTTTGAGGATAGCTTGTTCCATAGCTTCTATCTCCTCCAAATGTGGGATTGAGGTGTATAAAGAACTTACATCGGCTGTACATAGCCCCAAACGTTCTTTGGCATCTATCTTGATGTTGTGTAATTTGCACAAAAAATCAGTGGTATCCTTAATGTAGTTGGCTAAGGACTGAACTGTGGGTTGTAAATATCTGTCCAGATATTGTCCAACTGGTTCGTGGATACTTCCTCGTGTGGATACTAATGGGCGTATTGGGAGATCCGTTGGGTGTTTATGAATTTTGGGTACTGCATGAATCGATGGACTCCTTAGATTTTGTTTGATCAAAAAATTCCTTGTTTTTTGGTTTATGATGCCTTGTGAAAGTGCCTTATCTCCAATGTCTTTTAGAATGGTAGAGAATTGTTGTGTGGGGTTACCCATCAATTTCAAGTAAGTAGTCTCGTCTGATATTAGGTCTTTAAGTTTTTGGTTGTACATGACGGAATTCATAACGACCAGGGTGCCGCCCTTGTCTGCTTTGATACATTTGATGCTTTTGTTATTGGCAATGGATTTTAATTTGTCTCGGTCCTTTTGCGTAATGCTTTTATGTATTACTTTTTTGTAATTGATTTGAGTTAGTTCTTGTTTTACTAATTGTTCGAACAGGTCGATAGTTTTATGGCTCACAGGAGCCTGGTACGAGTTGGTGGTTTTTAATCCCATTAGTGGATCTGGTTCCTTGTCTCCCTGAGGAGGTAATACATTTTCAAAAAAATTCCTCAACCTCAGTTTTCTTGTCAGTTTGAATGTGCTTACTTCTAACTCCAATTGGTTGGATCTGTTTGCTGGTACAAATGAAGTGCCTTTTTGTAGTAAGCTGATCTTATGTTGAGTAAAATTATGATCTGAGATGTTAATGATTAGTTGTCTCTCGCGTTGGGTTTCTTCTTGTTGTTTTTCTTGGGAAGTGTTACGCTTCTTGTTTGAGGTGGATCTTTTTGTTTTGCTCCTCCGGGGTCGTCTTGTTCTGTGGCCTGTTCTAAAAAATCAGTGCCTCTAGTGTTCACATGGATGGTGTCTGACCGTACTGATGTACTGGGCATTGGTTCTTGTGGTCTACCAGATGATTGTAGTCTTGGTATACGTGGACGATTCGATGTATCGCTATCTGTAGATGATGTGTCTGTGTTTTGAGTATATGGGCGGTTCCTCCTTCTCTGAGCATATTCCTCTGCCCAGGTTTAGACTTCGCCTAGTCTGTAGTCCAACGTATCATGGCGAAACTTTCTTATCTTCCGGTCATTGATTTCATTGCTATGTTTATCCAATTGAAGATTGATGTCAGTAATGAATACATCCCATTCCTCTGTAGTCATACTTTTCGTCAGTTCTTCTGTTAGTTCTGTGATCTCTTTTTCTAAGTCAACTAGTATGTTTGATAGTTCCTCTATGATTAGTAAGATTAAATCCAAACTACACTTATTAAGTATGGCGTAGCATCGCTCTTGAAATGACTTAGAGTTTTTACAAAGTGATGGCTTCATTGCAATTCGTAGGTGTCTGGGTATGTGCAAGGATTTGTGGTACTTGATAAGTGTATTTGCATGTAATTTCTGATTTATCTTACGCTTTGATAGGTATAGTAATTGTTTAACGTTCTGTTCTTTGCTCCTGATCGTGGTTGATTGGGATATGTCGTCCTGTATTAGTGCGTATATTCTTGATGCTTCCTCTGTTGCGAATGCAAGGGTGTCTGCTCTTGCCTCTGTGGATCGGGATATATCTTCATAATTCATTGTGATAGTTTGTAAGAAGTCAATAATTTTGCGTGCTACTAGTTGTAGGAAAGGAAATGTGAAAAACGATCTGTGATATATAGACCAGTGCACTGCTGTGCCGTTAATGGTTGTTTAAAGTTGCTGAGTTTAACAGGTGCTCCCTAGGTATCGTCTCCCTCCCGACAGACGAATATTACTAAGGTTTTTGAAGTGCATTCAATTGAAAATTGATAGCATCCCTTGGGGCACACTTTTATAGGATAATTCCTCAATCCATTCTTGAAAAATGTAAATGACGCTGGTTGAAGATTTTGTAATCCAATTTTATTCCTCATATTCTGTAATTTTATGTTTTCAATTGTACTCCTTTTCATACAATGAATTCATTTTGTTATCCATACATAGGTATTATTAGCTCCAATGCATTTCGGGCCATTGCCCTTCATCCGGGAGCCTATCTACAAAGAACCACATCAATTTAGTTTACTGGTTATACCCCTAATATGATGTGTAAACATGTAGGACAAAGTACAATCATAAAGGTGAACATGACATTTTTCGAAGTGCTTTATATCCCAGGTGTGGATAACAAAATGAAAGGCAAACTCAGCTCCAACACAGATTGTTCATATGGAGTCAACTTGTGAGATGAAAAGAGTGATCAGTTAGTGTTCCAACCTATCATTTTCTCTTTGTCTGCCTTGCTGATCTCCACATGTGGGATTGTGTCTTTTCTTGTTTCTGCCACCTCTCTTGTCTTCTTCCTCTTGCGCTGTTTCCTCCTCTTCCTCTGGGTGGTCTTCCTCATCCTGGCTGGTTCCTTTGTAAGAAACTGTATTGGTCTAATGATGTAAAGGAAAATTATTCTTTGCCCACAGATGTGCTTTGTTCCTCATAGTCTGATGAGTAATTGTCAGACCCTGACTCCGAAGTAGCAAGCTCTTGCTGATTTAATGCCCCAACTTGTTTGTACTGTCTGTTAGCGTCATCGAATCTGTGTCCAAAAGTGTTTGTTCACCCTTGGGCATAGTCTGGTTTGTCTCACATTTTCTAAATATTTGGCAATTTCTTCCATGGCCTGATCAAGCTCTATAGCAGCATACTTAGAGAAAAGGGCCATCATGGGTTTACAGTTCCCTGCCATAGGTATTGACCATTGTTCTAAAGGTTTTGGATTAGGGCAAATTATCCTCGGGCCTCGTGGGACCCTCCCTACTTCAATGTAATTTTCCAAGGACATGTCTTCCGAACATCTGTTGATTTTTTTTTCTCAGCAATTTCTCATACAGGTTAATCGGCTGTTTCAATGTTTTAGCCACTTCAGGCTTACCTTGTATGCTTGTTTCTGAGATGCCTGTTATGGTATCATCATGTTCATTGAAGAGGCTCATAGCTGTCTTCATTCTTCTCCGTTGTGCCTCACTCCTGATTGCTTATTTTGTGTACACAATTTGATTACATTGGACGCTCCTGGCGCGCTCGACTTGAATTAAATATTAATGGTTTCTCAGCTGAAGCTCTTAAAACACTCCACAAGCCATGCAGTACTAGTGTGGCCCCCCTGCGATACCCAATTTTGGATTTGCAGCTGACAGACACATACGGGGGCACAAACGAAAGGGAACAAACAGTTACAATGAAATGCCACTCACTCTTTGCATCCCTACAATCAGCTTGGTCTTCGTGCTAGCGAGGGAGCCAGAAGTCGCAACTCCTTTCATTGCTCTTCTCTGATTTGGAAATGGCGCTGGGATGGTGGAGGGGCTTGGGAAAAATCATTTTCCGCAATGCTGCCGACCTTGCCCACCAAACCAGGCCGGTCATGGGGTACTGGAGTGAGTTCCATTTGCAATCTACAGAATAAATCCTTGTAAGTCCTCACGAAAAGAAAACCCGCACACAGCATGTCAGCTTCACTTGTAGTTTAATCAGCAACACATTTCAACCTAAGCAGTTCTTCGTCACGACCTCGATTTACAAATTGCTCCCAACCATCTTTAAAAATTGTACATAGTGAAATACATAAAACATACTCCCATCACCAGTCCAACTGCAATAGGGGAGTTGCAGTCTTGCTATTAACATTTGTAAGTTTTGAATTAAATTATTACATTATGCAATTTGTCCTATTAATGCCAAATGGTTGTGTCGTCACCAAGTTCAAATATATACCTGTGTAATAAAGAAATTCCCTTGGTTTAAATGTCAATCAAACTCTCATTCTCACCACAACTTAAATACGATATCAAAAGATGCACCCTTAGTCAGCTGTGAATACAAGCACAAAAAACTAAAAAAGCTCAGAAATAGAAAAAATATATCAATTTATTCAATGCAATAATGAAACACATATAAAAACATAATCACCCAGATATTTCATGAAAACAATTAAAACCTCAAAAAGAGACAATAATAAGTGAATCAATATAAAAAAATCCTAGGTTATCAATTCATTAGGATTTATAATCACTGTTGGGTAAGGATCCTCAATATCCCAAACATATAGTCCCTTGAATTTGATATAACATAGCGTTGACGCTTTTTGGTGAGTTGCTGGGTACGCACCACCTATTTCAAGAACCACATTTTTGAACGTCTCTTTTCTTATATTATTTAAAAAAAGTATTTCCAAATAATCGGTTAATTTATAAATGATCCAGTACAGTGCAGCAAAAAGTATTGTGGGTTTCGTTAAAAGGATGTCTTCAAATGCTGTTTTAATCAGTACCTCTGTCAGCCGGGATTTTCAAGGGCCATGTTTCGCCATAACGAAATTTTTCATGGCCTTGTTATATGCGTTTATGAAGTACGTGGCCTCAGTGAACACGATCCACACCTCCGATTAGTGCAGATCGACAGTCTTATTTTAGAGAGTTTCTTAAGTATAATCTCCGGTTAGGCACATCTTAGGCACATCATAAACCATATAGAGGATATATAGCTGTTTTGGTATGGCGTCTTCAGTCCAACAGGCATCGCCCGGGGCCGTACGTGCTACGTTCAACAAACCTTTAAAGTTTTCCGTAACTGGAGACCGAAAAAGGCTAATACGTGGATCCCGCACATCCCTCCCCCAGATTCATTCTATTCAGGATGAAGGGGACACAGGAGAGGAAGTCCACATTGGAATTGTGAATTCCCTTTTGTTGCCGCACATCAAATGAGAAAGGCTGGAGGGGTAGGAAACAGCGCATCAACCGGGGGGTTATTGCCCTTGTTTATACTCATCCAGACTAAGGGGGCATGGTCGGTGAACAGGGTGAAGCTGTTGCCCTCCAGGTAGTATTGGAGCTTCTCAATGGCCCACTTGATGGCTAAGCTCTCTTTTTCTATGACTGGATAGTTTTGTTCCCGGGGAAACAGTTCCGACTGATAAAGAGAACAGGCCTTTCGTGTCCATCTTTTGAGACCAGGGAGTGAACAGCCCTGATGCTGACGTCGGAGGCTTCGGTCTGCAAAATGAAGAGCTGGTTATAGTCAGGGGAGATCAACACAGGACTGCTGGTTATGGCCTGTGTAAGCTTTCTGAATGCATACAGGACAGCGGCGGAAGGGGATACGATGTCCTTTTTATCAACGTTTTTCTTCAGAAGGTACCCTGGGATAAACCTTCTGTAGTAACCGAGAAGGCCGAGAAATGCCCTTAATTCCTTTTTTGTTGTCTGAAGGGGATCCTTTGTGATGGCTTTGACTTTTTCCTCTTGTGGTTGTATGCACCCGTCCCCTAGCAGGTATCCCAGATATTTCACCCTATTGAACCCTATCCGAGATTTCTTTGCATTAATGTGAAGTCCTGCTTTTTCCAGACCCTGGAGTACCTGTGAGCAGTGTTCCAGATGGGTTTCCCAGGTAGGGGTATAGATGACCATATCCTCTAAGTAGGCGGAGGCATATCCCAGATGTGCCTTTAGGACCTGATTCATCAACCTCTGAAAGGTCGCGGATGCCCTGTGGAGGCCAAAAGGGAGCACCTTGAATTTGAACAGACTGTCGAGGTGGAAAAGGCAGTCTTCTCTTGGTCAGTTGTCCGCAAAGGTACCTGCCAGTATACTTTTGTACGGTCTAGTGTGGATATGTAACAGGCGTTACCCAACCTTTCAATGAGTTCATCCACTCTGGGCAAGGGGTAAGCATCTAGTTTAGAGATGGCGTTTACTTGGTGGAAGTCGATGCAGAACCGGATGGACCCATCCGGTTTGGGCACCATAACAATGGGGGAGGTCCACTTGCTCCGTGAGGGCCAAATAACGCCCATCTGTAGCTTTTTTTTACCTCCTCAGCAATGACCGTACAGCGAGCAGCTGGTATCCCGTAGGGCCGCTGGTGAACCACCTTCCATGGGGGGGGTTCTCAATACAGTGCTCTATCAAGTTGGTCTTTCCGGAGAGGTCAGAAAAAAGGGAGGCATAGGACTCCAATACGTCTAACAGGGCTGCCTGTTGGTTATTCGTTAGGAAGTCGTTAACTTTCAGATCCTCCAATGTACAGGATTTATTCTTCATGGTTGTTCTAGAGTGGCGGCCCTATCTATTTTTTTTTTTAGTAGATTAATGTGGTACATCTGGTACTTGTTGGGACCCAGCTGGAGTCTATAGGTGTTTTTTCCTATGGTGGCTACCACTTTGTAAAAACCCATCTATTCCCTTTCAATAGTGGAGAGGGAGGTTGGTTGGAGGACCAGTACCCAGTCATTTACCTGTAGTGTTCTCTACTTGGTTCCCTTGTCATAGACGTGTTTTTAACGTACTTGGTTTTTCTCCAGATTCGTATGGGCTAGTTCCCGTAGTTTTCCTATCCGTGAGCGGAGATGTTGGGTGTACTCTAGAAGGTCACTGGTTTTGTTGTTCTCATTTTCCCAGGTCTCCAGTGCCATCTCTGATTGGGTCCTAGACGTGTTTTTGACGTACTTGGTTTTTCTCCAGGTTCGTATGGGCTAGTTCCCGTAGTTTTCCTATCCGTGAGCGGAGATGTTGGGAGAAGGTCACTGGTTTTGTTGTTCTTATTTTCCCAGGTCTCCAGTGCCATCTCTAATTGGGTCCTAGGTTGCCGTCCATAGAGTAGCTCGAAAGAGGAGCACCCCAGACTGGTCTGGACCTGTCCTTGAATGACAAAGAGAGCAAGAGGGAGAATACGGTCCCAGTTCTTCCCTTCCCCTGAAAGCATCTTCTTCAAGGTCAACTTAAGGGTCGCTTTATATCTCTCGACTAGTCCATCGGTCTGTGGGTGGTATACAGAGTTGTTTATGTGCTTCACATCCAGCATCCCACAGACCTGGGACACAAGTTTTGAGACAAAAGTTGTACCCTGATCAGTTAGGATCCGATGGTGAAAGGCCACCTGGGAAAAATAATCCAACAATTTGTCTGCAATATTAGATTTAGTGGGAGATCTAAGGGGTAAGGCCTTGGAGAACCGAGTACAGTAGTCAACCAACACGCACTGGAACCCTTTGGTGAATTTGGGTAAAGGGCCAATCAGGTTCATGCCTACTCTTTCTAAGGGCTTGCCGACTATAGGCAAGGGTTGAAGAGGAACTAGTGGGGGGCAATACGGATTCTTTTTCTGAAGGACCGGGTATTCCTAGCAATATTTCTTTATGTGCGCATAAATACTTGGCCAATAGAAAACCAGAGAAGGCTCTGAGTGGTTTTTAGGGCCCCCGAATGACCAGCCAGCCAGTGGGAGTATGCGAAGAACAGTATCTGTTCTTGGAACTCGTGGGGGACCAACAGTTGTGGGTTCTCATCCGGTCCTGCCATGCTGTACAGAAGACCCTTGGATATCCAGAAATAAGGGTAGATTAGTCTTGCTTTGGTTGAGGTCAAGCAGGCTTCCTGACAAGCTTGAGATATAGTAGCATTGTTGCATTGCGCCCAACAAAAGGCCTTATCTGTTTGCCATGGTTCTTGGGACAGAATTGCTGTAGAGGCAGTACCTCAGGAGTGGCGAGGTCTCTTTGGCTTTTTCCTACTTTACCCAAGAAGTAGGACAAGAAGTTTGGATTGTCCGTACCAAGGATTAGTTCCTCCGGTAGAGAAGGAAGTATGTCCACTGTATGTTAGCCATGGGGTAGGAGTGCACATCCCCGTGTACACACAGGATAAGGACCTGTTTTCCAGGGAGAACCTGACCAGGTCTGACGAGCTTGCTTTGGATCACTGATTAACAACACCCAGAGTCATGGAGGGCGGACACAAGAGACCTGTTAACATTTAAACTTACATAGAAGCAGGCCCCCATCTCTTCGGTGTAGAGAAGATTACTGGGAACGTAACTGACATCCATCGGATCATCTGTTTTTCACTTTGGACAGGCCCGGGCTATGTGTCCCCACTCACCACAGTCAAAGCACTGGGGTCCACAATGTGAGGGCAACTCAGATCTCGGAGCTTGCACGTTCTCAGGATCCTTAATTGGCCTAAGGGGTTTCCAGAGGGCAGGAGGCATTCTGTGGGCCCATTCCTGTTCCCAGGGCGTGGTCCGAGGTTGGGCATGCTTGAAAGAAGTTGGCATCTCTATGGTCTACTCTGCCGTGATGTTAGTGTGTTGTTTCAGCCACCTTTGAGTGGGGTAGGGCAAGGCCTCCAGAAAGTGCTCCAGGTAGATGGCGTTAATTATTTCTTCCTTGCTGCGGTCCGCAGGCTTGAGCCACTTGTCGGCCGTGAGTTTTAATTTAAAAAACAGAGTTTTAGGATTGTCACTGGGCGATCCCTTCTCCTTTCTAAACCGGAGCCTGTACGCCTCCGAGTCCATCCCGAGATGATCCAGGATGATGGTCTTTATTTCTTCGTAGGGGATAACACCCCCAGTGTTGGCGACCTGATAGCCGGCCTGGGCTTCACCTGACAATAAGGGGGACAGGAAGAAAGGCCACTTCCCAATGGGCCATTTGGATGAGTGCGTAGCTCTCTCAAAGTTCAGGAGAAAGGCATCTGGATCCTCTCCTGACACATACTTCTGCAGCGAAACCTTTGGTGCTGCCGCAAATCCTTTGGTGAGCTTGTGGGCTGCGGCGGTCTGTGGTTGTTCCTCGGCCCCCCTCCCTAGCATCTCCAACTGAGATTTCATCAGATCCTTAAAGGTATCACGGTCCGCTTGGGCTGAGGTCATTTGTCATTCCAATGCCCACTCCAGCTTCTTTTGTCTCTCAACCAGGTGTTGTATTAGTGCTTCCATTTTTGGATCCCAATGGACGTCACTGTACCTGCATTCTCCACCACTTAAAGCACGGGGCGGGAAACATGAGACAATATGGTAGGCAGTATACACTTTGTTTATTTGGCTTTTGGGAAATAGCTCTCAAAAAGTCCTCCAACAATATGTCGGGTTGCGTCGTCGTCGTCGTCAGGGGGATCGGTTCCTCTCCCTCCTTGGTGTCTTACTTAAGCGTCTTCCCTCAGGGGCTTGCATCAGTTGTGGGAGAAAAGAAAAGACACTTGCGTTAGTGCCTGACTTTGGCACACATGTGGGGAAGGGAGTGAGGACGATTCTACCCGCCTATGTGGAAGTGATGCAAGGGGGGGGACCGTTACCAAGAGGCAAGCAGGCGTGGGGCACGTCAGGGATCCTTAAGTCCCAGGCTCTGTATGCTGTGAGGTCTTGTAAGCCTGCCTAGTCCTCCCTGATGCCGTATCCACCCTCCTCCCTGTTCCCAGGAGGCACGCTCGTACCTGCCGTGAATGGGGTCAGTGGCCTCTGGGCTTCTCCACATCTTCTTCTTCAGGCCGGCTCCAGCTCTTCCTTCCTTTACCCGGCGTTCGGTTTTCTGACTCTGTCTCGGCAGTCCCACAGTCGGCTCCGTCCTCCTTCCTGGTGTCACCTCTTCTTTGATATGTCTAGGCAGCCTTATCCGGTGCTGACATTGCAGGATCCCACCCCCAGAGGGCAGAACTTCATTCATCTGCCTGAAGAGTGTTAAAGGGCCAGTCCTGTGGGTCCTGTAGCCGTCCGTTATTGGAGGCTGCAAGTGTAAGAGAGGGCCGGGCTGGTGAGGTGCGGCGTGACACAACTGCCTGGGGAGGAGGGAGGCTGGATCCGGACATAGACCCACCGGTACAGCAACACACTCAGTCATAGGCCCATTCAGAGAGTCATATAATCAGTTATAGATACAGTCAGACAGTGATGCAGCCACTCACCTAGGCACTCAGAGATTCATACACCCACTCTCAGACCCAATGAGAGACTGATACATCCACTCACAGATTCACTGAGAGTCTCATAGAGACATCAATACAGACACTTACGCACTCACTAACAGATCTATTGTTATTCTCACATAGAGAGTGAATCATGCGTCCACTGACAGACCCTGTCCGAGACTGAGACACTTACTCACAAACTCACTGAGAGACTGACACACCCAGTGATAGGCCCATTCAGAGACTCGTGCACCCAGTCAGAAACACAAACTCAATGACAGATGTCCTTATGTACAGAGCCAATAAGAGACTTATCGAGCCACTCAAAGACCCACTGAGAGACTCCTAGACCATAATTGCACCCACAGAAAGACCTACTAAGAGTCTGATATACCCAGTCACAGACACACTCATATACTTTGCATCCACTGATAGATCAACGGAGATACTGACGCATGCAGTCACAGACCCACTTAGACCTGTATACACTCACTCAGAAACTCAGTGACACGTTCACAGAGCCAGTCACCTAGCCAGTCACCGATTCAATCATGCACACTGCCACAGAAACATTCAGAGACCGATATATGTTTTTATAGAGTTATTAAAATAGTGATGTATCTAGTAAGATTGTTAGAATGAATGATATAGTTATACATTTTGAATGTGGCGGTAACTATTGAATTCGTGTTTTTGCTTTGCATTTTCATGACTTATTCACGATTGTCGTGGTTAATGATTTCATCATAATTCCTGCATCACCGCAAAAATGAGGAACACTAAGTAAAAGTTGTTTTGTTAAAAAATCATTATAGACGGACGACTTTAAAGAGAAGCTCAATAAACAACTAGTGTCAAACATCAATTAAAACATGTCTACGCACTCTCTACGTCATCACATGAATCATGAAGACATTGCATTAATAAAAAAATAGAAAAGAAAACACTGCTCTTAATCCACTGAAAACAAATAATACTTGATAACTTTCTAAAAGACTCCTCTGGAACGTTTCTCAAATAATGTAGTTAGGGGGATCCTCATGCCAGTGAATAAAGTCACATCTGCACCACACAAACAAGCCCTTAGTTCTGCAAATAAGAAATCAGCAAGTGTGTTTTCATTGCAGTACCATTTTGTACAGCTATTAGTTAAAGATGCTTGAGCTACAATCTCAATAGCACACTTTCACAGACATTATCATTGAAGACCTTTCGTTAGTGTTCTTTACACCATTGTACTGTAGGAGATACAGTATACAATAAGTGAGCTGGGTAGCACTTTGTAATTAGCCATTAAAAATGAGTCAAGTTGTATAGGTGTGTTATACAAAACAATCTGCTGCTCTTCAATAAATTCAGAGGCGGTATTCTTTCAGATACAATACTCATTTTGCTGAAAACTCATTTTCACAGGTTACACTTGTTCATCAAATTTGCTCAAAACAAATAAGAATTAAAGGGATGTCATTGTTAGGAAATAGATTTTAAAAACCTTTGAAATTCACTGAAAAAACAAAGTTTACAGGAACAGTTCCTGTAAACTTTGTTTTTTCAGTGTATTTCAAAGGTTTTTAAAATAGTTAGGAAATAGAATTTTTTAAAAACCTTAGAAATTATGTGAAAAAAAACCAAAGGTTAGAGGGACATTATAGTTAGACTGACACTTCACATGTACAGAATCACAGAAATTCAGCAGTTATAGTTCAAGCCTGGGTGAAGTTTCGCATAGAAAAACTCAGCGAAGTTACAAAAAAAACTCTGTGAAGTTCCGCTTGTGGGGATTGCAGTGCGAAATGCAGTTTGTGCTGGTATTCGTGCCGCTCGAGTAGAAATTCTACCCGAGCGGCAGCTCGCTCTTGCAAACTTAACGCTTGCTATCGCGAACTTACCGTTCCCGATCGTGGGGAAAAGACTTCACTGCACATCGCGTAGTGCAGAATCTGCACTCCGTGAACTCTGCGAAGTGCAGACAACTCCGCAAATGGAGCGAAGTTCACCGCCCTGGCCTATTAAAGTTATCTCAGCTAACTATACCTCACAATTCCTTCAATGCACTGCTTATGACCTCACATATTACATCACTTATGACATCTCAAATGACATCATTCACAGAACCAAACACACCTCCACTTACATCCCTAATATAAGATCTCATACACCCAATTCCACACAAGCACTCGTGCACATTCGCAGACCTATACAAACAATTGCACACCTACTCACTGATCCATAGAGCACTTGCACATCATCTTATCCATACATCCACTAACACAACCAGTAAGTCGCATATATAACCACTGATGCATCTACTCACTCACCAATACTGGCACGCAGACATCTAGTTATGTACACATACAGACACACACACACCCATACAACCACTCACACACTGATTCACTTACTCATACATGTACTGACACACCTTTTCACTCACCCTTACAGTCCGTGACAAAGCCGCTGAGTCTCTCACACACCAGCTAAATTACACTTACAAACACCTGACTGCCCTGACTCCTACAGACACTGAAACAAACACATACTTTCTAGTACAATCTCTCACTCACTGACATATACAGCCACTTACATAGCTATTCACTCACCATAGAGCCACTCATACACCCATATATCCACTTAGACACCCATTCACAAAGCCTTACAGCAACTCATTGCCTCTCGCTCACCCATAGAGATACTTACATATGTGTTCACTCACCCATACAGTCTGTTATGCACCATCTCATTCAACATTTACAGCCACTGACACGCTGGAACAATCGCACATATACCCACTCATTCTCCATTGCAGCCACTTACACAGACACTCACTAAGCCATACACATACTCACACACCTACTCACTTACTCATACACCTACTCACTTACTCATACACCCACTAAGACGCGAGTCGCTCATCCATATAAATACTCACACATACCCATTCACTCATGTTTACAGTCTCTCACATACCAACTCACTCTTCTATACTCCATATACATATCCACCTGCAACACCCATGGAACCACTCCTTCAGGCACTTAACTTACTATCTATATATAACACTGCTGATCAGTGATGTCACTGACCATGCCATGAGTGATGTAATATGTGAGGTCATAAGCAGTGCATCGCAGGGGTGCGATTTATAGTTGACTGAGGTAACTAAAACTGTGGTTTTGTGAGGTGAAATATCAGCCTAACTATAACATCCCTGTTACCTTTGATTTTTATATATATATATATATATATATATATATATATATAACTGCTCCCAGATTCTCTCAGCGTTCTATTACGAACAAGAAAACAGCACTCTCGGGGGGGAGGTGGGGGGTCTTGGGGTGGGGGGGTTCTGCCAACAGTGCAACCCAGCACAGACAAGACGAGTTTCGGCGCTTAGCCTTTGTCAATTGTGATTTCGAATGCGCCGCCATTACTTTTAAATGCATTGCTATGGTCACAGTGTGTTAAACATAGGCATAGAAAGAAGACTTACTAGAATGTAAATACATCGCCATTTTGTAACGTGCAAATCCAACATGAAAAAGGAAAGTATATACAATCTTAAATCAAAGTCTTCACTAAAGATGTGGTAAAAGGCTGGAATCAACCTAATAATTACACATATTAATTTCATTTCATCTCGCCCTGGATGGGCAGTGCGATACGCTCTACTAATACAACCCACAGATTTATTAGTAGAGCGTATCGCCCTGCCCGTAGCAATGCATTTAAAAGAGCTAAAAGAGCACCCACTCGAGCGTGCAGCAGGCTGGTGGACTTTGGAGCAAGAATAGAATATTTCCAGCTGCACCGTGAAGTAAAGATTGTAACTTGTCATCTACGTAGTCGCCTTTGGCATGGTTTACCGAGAGCCGTTCCCATGAAGTGTCGAGAAAGATCTGTGAATCACAACAGTCGACTTTGGGGATTACACCCAACTCCGGTAAAATGCAGGCGATATGATACTAACTAGTATCCCATTGACTTTACTTACACAGAGCGAAGGGGGATCAGAGCACTTAATTTAGAAGCTGCGGCTTCAGCATTCGAATATTAGTGATGTTTTGTGAGACAGAACGCAAGGAAGCCGCATTAGGAATGTTAAAAAAAAAAGCATAATGACAACGAGACTAACAAAGCCGGTCCGAGTCATGCAAGTGGAAGTGTCACCAGCCTTGCCACAAAATTAGCCACCTTGGAGCGCTTAAATGAGCGCGAAATACGAAAGTGGTGGGAGGCGACCTCTTTACAAAATTATATTGAAGTGAATCGTGTGCCAAGGGGTCTTAGAATTTACACAATACCCGCCTATTAGAATCCAGATCCACTGTTACTGGACGCTTGGGCTGAACATATAGCGGATTCGTGTAAAGGGATGTTGGTGATATTAGTACGATTTGCATGGAGTGACCGTGATAAAGCTTTGGCCTCAATAAAAGACCTAGAAGAGGATTTACTGAAAGAACAGGATCAGGACAATCTAAATGACAAACGAGAACTAATGAAAAAACGACTAAAAACATATGAACAAAAGATCAAGCAGCGAAAAGAAGAGAAATTCGACAGAGACGAACGTGATTACTGATTGCGTAGAGTGTTAACATTCTCGAAAAAATATGATAACCCAAGAAAAGAGCTTCGGAAAATTCAGACGGGTCCTCCGTCTAATGTACCGGAAGCCTCAGAGTCAGAAGTAACACCAGATGAAGACTCTAATGAGGAGGGATTGGGGGCTCCCACTCCTTCACATTTTTACGAGGAATTCAAACTCATGAGAAAGCAACAATTGGAGGGAGGCAGAGGGAAACCACCAGAAAGAAGAGCTGCACGAGGAAGACGAGGAGGGGGAGTGGGGGCCAAAAACGTAGTAGGCTCACCCCCAATGACCCGCAGCAAAAAGACCTACAACAAGAGAAACTAGATTTGATAGACAACTTGACTATAATTAATTTGACACCGAAAGTATTAACTGCAGAAGAGGAAGTGATTCTCAAATTAGGTCTTTCCTTCTGCCCTCAAAGAAAATTTGAATTTGCACTAACACGAATAGACCTATTTAAGTTTGTGAGAAAGTTAAAGTTGCATAAATTCTTCAAACTTAGACCAGCCCCTGTAAAACCAACTACAAGTGAACTGAGCAAGACTTCTGATGTGCTTTCTTGCAAAGATCTATGTGGAGTAATAACTATGGAAGAAATGAGAGGGGAGCTTCTCAATATAACTAACACACAAATGGTGACAGCCATGGATATCCAACAAAAAGGAGGTATAAGTTCCCTTAAACCTGGGTCTGGATTTATTCCTCCTACATCGGCAGATGCCATTGATACTTTTTCAGAAGCTGTCATAAAAGATCTTATGAGATTAAGTCATGATATACAATATCAGGATAAAACCAAAAATGTCACTAAGAAACAGCAAATGGCACTCAATAAACTTTGTGACGATTCCTTCCTAGTCTGCAAACCTTCGGACAAAGGAGGTAATATTGTATTAATGACTAAAATGCAGTATGAGATGGAAGCCTGTCGACAGCTGAATGATACTAATTGTTATCATAAAATCACGAATATGAGTTATCAACAAAGTATCAAGGAATTCCATAATATGATCTCAAAATGGTACGAGAAGGACATGTTAAACACTGACAAATTTCTATTCTTACGTTGTTTGAATCCAATAACCCCGACATTTTATCACCTTCCAAAGGTGCACAAAGATAAACTTAATCCTCCAGGACGACCTATTGTGGCCTCACAAGGAGGATTGACTGAACATCTCTCAATGTACATTGACTCTTTTTTGTTTCCATATGTGATTTCTTTAAAATCTTACCTTAAAGATACTACTAATTTGTTTTATTTGATGGGTAGTTTTGTTTGGCAAAATGGCTATTGTATGATGGTGCTGGACATTACCAGCTTATACACCAGCATTGCACATATAGATGGATTGAAGGCTGTCCACAGTTTTTTACAAACTAGACAAATCAGGTTTTTTGAACACAACAAAATGCTACTAGAGTTTTTAACTTTTAGTTTGAATAACAACATCTTTGTGTTCAATGGACAGTTATACAGGCAAATGTCTGGCGTGGCTATGGGTTCCTGCTCCGCCCCCAGCTACGCGAATCTTTGCGTTGGCTGGTGGGAGGAGCAGGTAGCCTGGGCCAACATCAATGCTATGTGGAACAATAAGATCAAAGCGTGGCATCGATATATCGATGATCTTTTTATCATATTTGAGGGGTCTATAGCAGAAGCCACCACATATGTCGATGTACTGAATGATAATAATGTCAATTTGAGATTCAGTGGAGAAATAAGTGAGAAAAGTGTTGACTATTTGGATCTAACTGTGTATATCGAAGAAGGACAATTACAAACTAAATTGTTTCGTAAAACTACTGCAGGGAATTCCACTCTGCATGCCACCAGTAACCACTCTAAACAACCTATCAAGAGTATCCCTTATGGGGAACTCATAAGACTGAAAAGAAATAATTCTACAGAAATTGAATTTCAAAAATCTGCGAAACTTAGTATGGATCGCTTTAGAGTTCGTGGATATAATGAGGGAGTTCTAACACAGGCCTTAACTAGAGTGAATAAGCGGCCCAGATCTGATTTATTGAAACCCAAGCAGAAAGAGATTAAAGATCAGGGGACCTTCAGATTAATTACAACTTTCTCAGAGAACTCAGGACAAGTGAGAAAGATACTTCGAAAAACTTTGAATATTTTACTTACGGATAACATAATTAAAGATGATTTACCATCTAATCCGTTAGTAACATTCCGTAAAGCAAGGGCTTTAAAAGATCATTTAGTCCATAGCCATCATCTGACTAAAGTGAGTGTCCCCAGCCAAATACCACTGAATGGTTTCTATCCCTGCGGCCGATGTAAAGCCTGCAAAATTAGTAAAAGGACCATACCTTACACTATACCTGGTCTAAAATTCCCTAAAAAAATCAACAAGTTTCTAATTTGTACCACTCCATATGCAATTTATTGTTTGGTGTGTCCTTGTGGACTGCGATACATCGGCAGCACGATTAACCCTGTAAAGTTGCGCATATTAGAACACGTGTGTGCCATCAATAACATCGATGAATCGTATCCTGTTGCCAGACATTTTAACAAAATACATGGGCACAATAGGGATCTATTGGCTTATTATTGTCTGGATAGCGTGCCACCACCCCCTACAGGAGGTGATCGTCTGCAGAAACTAAGGCGGTTAGAATCACTCTATATTACAGATTTACAGAGTAAGAGTCCTTTTGGTCTTAACACACATGAAGAATTAGCAGAGCACTTGGGGTAAAGAATACGCAATTGGAATTACGTTTATTGATTTTGAACTGATTAACTGTTGAGTAGATTGTTGTTAAATGTACTAGAAAAATATCTTTTCTTCCTTTTTTAGGATCAGGAGTCTTGATGAATGGACAATTGTATTGATGCATTGTTTTGGTCAGTGGGGTTAATAACTAGGATTCTGCCCATCTGTGGGCTGTATTAGTAGAGCGTATCGCACTGCCCATCCAGGGCGAGATGAAATTAAATTAATATGTGTAATTATTAGGTTGATTCCAGCCTTTTACCACATCTTTAGTGAAGACTTTGATTTAAGATTGTATATACTTTCTTTTTTCATGTTGGATTTGCACGATACAAAATGGCGATGTATTTACATTCTCGTAAGTCTTCTTTCTATGCCTATGTTTAACACACTGTGACCATAGCAATGCATTTAAAAGTAATGGCGGCGCGTTCAAAATCACAATTGACAAAGGCTAAGCGCCGAAACGCGTCTTGTCTGTGCTGGGTTGCCAATAAAGAACTGTTGGCAGAAACCCACCCCCCTGAGAGTGCTGTTTTCTTGTTCGTAATAGAACGCTGAGAGAATCTGGGAGCAGTTATTTTGTCGTCGGGTACACCCCCGCTAAAAGAGCACCCGCTCGAGCGTGCAGCAGGCTGGTGGAGTTTGGAGCAAGAATATATATATATATGTATATATATATATATATCATAACTGCCTTTACTGCTTACTCGGCTGTGAGCAACATTTAATTTTAATTTCACCTGTGGGTGTTGATTTCAACATTCAGATCTTTTTTTAGAATGGCACTTTTTGAGCACTAATATAGACATACCATATGAATGAATTATATGTCCATAAAGAATGTACTATCAAATGTGACCCTAACATTCGTAATAGGCAATTTTGAAGGTTTATAGATTGCGAGACAGTCATAATGAATTTATTAATATATATATTCTATACAGTGACATTTGTCAATGGATTGTATTTATGTTTGCAATTTTGAATTTTGTTAGGACACTATGTCGTCATTATGATTATTTTCATTATTTACAATCATGCTTACTGACTATTCTAGATTATTTTCTAATTAACTGTTTTGCTTCTAATTTTTTCCAAAATATGTTGCCTCTTACAAGTTTACATTAAGTTGTTAAAAACATCAATTGAATTCTTGGTCATCATACTCATTTAATAATGGAGTCTGTTTGTATTTTCCAAACATACCTTCTATTTTTATTATTTTCACTGTGAGGTTGTGAAGTGCACAAACTGTGAGGTTGTGCACTTTTTTGATTAGTCCCACTATTATGTCTACTATAAATTGTTTGTTCCTTCTGAGCGCGTTATGTGAACAAGCTCCCTTGAGGAGTGAAACGCGTCGTCGGATGGACATTTGTCCTTTATTTTCATAAAAAAAAAAATCTTATTCTGCTACACACCCGAGAATTTGGACTTTCTTTGGTATGGCTACATCGTAAAATTGAGGTTGACGTGAGGTCCGCACCTGAAGGAATTCCGGCTTCTACCGTCGGAATTACCGCTTCTGGTAATAAGAGGCAGTTACGGATCACAATGTGTAGTTTTAAGGTGAGTGCTTTGCTGCAGTTTCAGCACAACGTGTTTCTGCCATGTATCTACATATATATACATTTATTCCTCTCCAAAAACTTAAAACACGCACTCTTGCAGGCAGGCAAGACAGCTGCACACATCCCTTTATTTTTACTTTACGCATTTCGGCTACCCAGCAACCCTGATCACATGTAAAAAAACACCAATTGTGTGTCCTTAAGACTTATGAAGTGACAACAGGTGCTGATTCCGGACCACGAGATCCGGTAGCAGGGAACGCTAGGTACCAATTGGGTGCAGGGCGTTGCGGGCGGTGTGCCATTGTCGCCCCACCCACCTCCCGAGACCTATGGGGCGTGGATTGTTTTTCACACAAACTATACAAGTTCCTCTAAATTAGAGGTAAATCCCACTACTTGTTGGTTTGTTTTTTCTGCACTATTTTTACAAGACCAATTTTTACTTTCGCGTCCTCTGGTAGGGTGGACCTTAGCGCGCCCACACCGCCGAGGTGCACATAACATGGTCCTGAAGAAAGCCCAGTAAATCTCACACATAAGGGTTGAAACATGTCGACCCCACTTTAAGTGGAAATAACCAATACATTAATTGGCACATTTCCCTACACATATTTTAACCTTGTCAGACTGACCATTGAATACATTTTCTTTTTGGTACAGCTCTTTGACAATTTTAATACCACGTTTTTCACATCACTGTCACAATCAATCCAGCTCTGCAGTAATTTGGCGTTGTAGCACACCAGGGAGGCATTCGGCTTCTCCTGGTGGGCCCGATGATGAAGCATGTCACCACCCAGGGTGGTGAGTGAGGGCTTCTAATAAAACCCTAATGATTTCCAATGAGAATTCTACAGGAATAATCAGATCTCTGATCATGTGCTAATTTACTTTGTTTCCTTGACACTCTCTTGTTGTTTTACTGAGATTACCCGGGGGACTGAGGGTGTGCCTCTCCCTCTCTCTCATATTGTTACTACTGATTCTCATTTCAGCCATCTTTGAGTATTGTACAATCACACATTTCAGAATGCAAAACGGCCAGAGTTAGACATGTATACAGTAAACAACATTTTCATGGTTCTTGAACATAAGAAAATCCTTCTCCTTGGTGTTTCTCAGTGCACACAAAATAATACTAATGAAAAATGACAAATGCGGATTGCTTCACATGCACTTATCAGCCTGCTCATAGAAGGAACACACAGAAAATATGATATGAACATTGATGTGAGTGGTAATCTATGTTCGTCAATCAGTGAGACAATGTTGAAAAATCATGTTGAAAACAATGTTTGAAATGGCAACAGAACAAAACCCTGTCCATTAAGTGCTGTAGGACTGCTGCCAAACTACCATGAGTGTGGCAATGAAAAGGCATCAGAGTGATGGCATAGTGCCAGAGGCAAGTGCCAGTGTGAAGTGGCTAAAACCAGCAAGACTGGGGTTGATGAGACAGGAAAATCTCATGCAAGACGAGTAGGTGGATATTTATAATTGCCCCTATATTCGCTCTGCCTGTACCACAAAAGCTACAAAATAAAGTCCTCAAGACATGACAATGAGAACTCTCGTGAAAACCAGACACATACATCTCACCAGTGTCTGTATGCAAATCTCATAGTCCAACCATTGACGCAACAATATAAATTAAAGACAATCTTAACTGTGATGTAACTCCCAGTTGTGCCTCCAAAGAAAAGGGTAGGAAACCCATGCTGGTGAACTTATGTGTGAGTCCTTTCCTTTCCTCCTGCAAATAGAAACAGAAAAAAGAAAGACAATTATAAAAGGCAGATGAAGTTAAAAACACAATTTGTGCATAAACCGTGTGTTTCCATATTTCGAATGCCAAAAACAGGGGCATCCTGGGAGGATAAGGTGTGCCCAATGGGGTGGGGGGAGGGTATGGTATGTTGGTCAAAATGACTACTCTTCTCACAGATAGATCACCAATTCTTCATCCTGGTTTAATCCACCTGGGTTCTTGGTCTGGAAGTCAATTATATATTTGGTTTATTTCTTTCTCCGTTGTAGAACCCCGTCTCTGCCTCAGGTATTGATCATTATCTGTTCAATTGCTAAGTAGGAGAGGAAAGAAATTTCTGAGAAGTGTTTTGCTTGGAAATGACTGGTTACTGGTTAACATGGATCCTTGTTGGTGATTACTCTCTTGTGTTCCAGTACCCTTTTCTTAGCCATTAAAGCAGTGCTCCCAATGTACCACAGTTCGCATAGACATTCAATAACGCCTTCAACGAATGTTGTGCTGCATGTGAGTAACTGGGTGATGCGTTTGACTGTTTTACCCAGAGAAAATAATTTCCACATGTATCTGTTCTTGCAAGCTTTGCAATGACCACATGGGAAGAAACCATTTAAATTGTGTTCCTCACTGGCTGCACAGAAATGTCACTGTGGACCAGCATGTCCCTTATGTTGCGTCAACTCCTATAGGTGATGTTTGGTCTGCTGTTCACCGAACAGCCTATAATGGCATCGCTGGTAAGTATGTCCCAACTCTTCAACAGAATGCTTTTGATGTCATTACAATTCACATTGTACGTCAGAATGATTCTGGTGTTGTCCTCACTCACATCTTCTTCTGTGTTGTTGGTATCAAAAAGGGTCTCTTTTCTATCGACTATGTTTGCCCTGTCTATGGCCTTGTTCAATACCCCCTATAGGTACATCCTTTCCCTGAATCTACCAATCATGGTATTTTAATCAAGTAGGTATGTGTCTTTAGTGTTGCAATTGCACTCTGCCCTCAGCAGTTCTCAGTGCTTTAAATGGGGTAATACAAGTGAAGGTACTAATTAAATTGAACAGTGGCCTGGGGGCGTGGCAAGGAGGACTAGAATGCAGTGCAATGGGCGGGGACAATGACATTTAAAAGGAGCAAGAATTAGTTTGGGTGCAAATGATGACACATTGCTTCAATCTATAATGTATTGTTAATGCCATTCATGTATTAAGGATACATTTAACATTCTCTTTCAAATTACATATCTATGAAATTGCCAGTGCACAAATGGCACATGAATCACATTTATTATACACAGTTTCAGCGACCATGGGCAGCTTATAGAAGAAAAGTAGACAATGATTTTCCACCAACCAATACTAGGTGACAAATTATTGAATAGGTAACAATCAGGTTTCCCTTTTTATCAGAGGCATTGGTCCAATGACAGCATAATCAGGGATTCTCAGTCCACCAAGAACAGTTGCAAAAATGAAAGTTTAGTAATCCAACAGGACACAGTTTAGTTAAAACCCAACATATTCAGAACGCACTAGCTAAAGTACTGGAACGAAAAAAAAAAAGAAAACGTTGTAGGACTGCATTTGGAAGCTTGGAAATTGTCATTAAATGTTACAAAAAGATCAGCAGTGTTTGTTGTCATACATCAAAAAAGCATCCACATAGTTTCAAAGTGGGACTTTTCTTCCCCCTGGTTGTGTGAACGACAAGCTGTCTGATTAGATGATCTCCTTCCTAGTTGCAGCCATACTTTAACATATGGTAGTGGTTCAAACCTTTGAATTAGTGGGCCTACACATTTCAAGAACAGAAGGGACAACAGACTATTTGTGGAAAGAAAATTTCTCTTTGGTGTAAGCAGATCATTCATAGAGCTAAAGCTTCCTTCACATCCACTGGTGAATACAGCAATGGTTTCAACACCTTTCATCAATGGCATACAATCTAGAGGTGTGTAGGCAGCTTTGACCTCCATATACTCTATATCCCCAGCTACTATTCACCACATTTACTCTCAAGATTCTACACGCTGCCTCACATCCTTGCCACCATATTATATACCCATGCTGTCTTCCTGACAGTTTTTGGGATAAAGAAGTTTTATGTGCTGTGTAAACAATTTCAAGTTGTCTGCTGTGGGAGTTTCTGTCATTTTAGTGCTGACATGGGTCGATTTTGTAGTCGAAAATCTTGTTTTTAGGTTTTCAGCTAAGCTCCTGTAGAATTGACCTGCATTTATCATTGGGAATTTTCCCTTTTCATGCAAGTCTACACCCCTGAATGTAGGCATTTTCAGGCTTCCATTGCTTCTTCAGTGTACGGAACAGGGGTATTAACCATTGATTCAAAGACCTCGACTGCCTCTGTCAGCAATTGTTCTGCATCTGGAAGAGTTGTAAGATTGTGCTGAAGCTGGCGAGAAAAGTCACTCAATTCTGCTAGAGCATCCAACATAACACCAACATTCTTCACAAATGAACAAGAGGTCAGAATATTGTTAGGGATAGCATATTTTGCTCTATCTCTGGCATCACGTTTTTGGCCAACAGCAGCTTTTGAGAGATGCTGTTGTAGTGAAAAAAAGCTGTGGCTAACAGCCTAACACTCCTTTCACTGGAAGCAACCCACCGAATGGAAAGAATGCGCCCAATTACAAGAAAATGCTGCTCAATTTCCCTTGCACACTGCCTCAGTTCCCTTTCATTTTTTCGGTGAAGCACGTTACAAAGAATATAGTTTGTCAAAGAAAATCTGAAAGTGATTTATGACTGATATTTCTTTCATGACATCTCCCACAGCCAACTCCAACTGATGATTGCTACAGTGCCACACAAATAATCCTGGATAGCGATTCTGAAGCTGTGTTGCAACTCCAGCCTGCTTCCCAAGCATAACTGATGCTCCAGCACAGGCCAAAGCAATCAAACATTCTCGAAGAAAGTCCTCATGAAATCCATGCTTGTGTAGACACTCCATCACAGCAGTGCTGAAATCATTAGCTGTGGTGCCATCCAGTTCAAGTAAGTAAAAACAAATAAGTATGCACATCAGAATCATTTGCGACTGAAGCACGCAAGCAAAGGACAATCACAGATTTTTCAATAAATGTGGCAGGTTCGTCATTTAACAAGCATATTTTATGGTTGTTTTCCAATCTATCCTGAACAAGTTTTTTCCTCATGCCTGAAGCTATATGGTCTAAAATGTCAGCACATGAATTCTTACTATGAAGAACACAGACCATATTTAATTCGTCCAGCTATTGCACATCACCATGGCCACACCCTGTTTTTGCCTAAACCATTCCCCCTTGAATAAGAAGAAACTATGTGTTAAAATTAGCTCTGTCATGGCTAACGTCATTCGTGTATGCTCCCAGTGACTTGCTGGTCTCTTTGTTAGGAAATAGTCTAGTGCCTTCAATCCCAACTCATTTCTTATACTCGTATACAACGAGACTACATCTAGAGTTACCAGTGTCACCCCTGTTTCCCATTGTATGTCACCCAAGATATTTAAAATGTGACGAGTGTCCTTGATATAGGACAGTAAATTAGTCATAATCTACAAATTGTGACATATGCTCTGTTGGGCCTCCAATGCCCAACACAATCGGCCTCCCTGGTGGAAATGGGATGTCTTTGTGAATCTTAGGTAAAGTGTACAGACAGGGGTACCTTGGGTGATTTACTTTCAAGAATAGGTATTCATCCTCATCCAACAATCCACTGTCAAACCACTTTTTCAAATAGTTATTAATAGTATTTGTGAGGGTAAACATAGGATTCTGAGTCACTCTCTCATAACACAATGCATTGCTTAATTGAGTATATATCTCTTGTTCATAATCTCCCCTATTCATCACCACTATGTTCCCCCTTTTGTCTGTCTTTCTGATAATCAAATCCATATTACTCATCAAGTCCTTCAAAGCATTTCTTTCATGCTGTGTCAAATTGTCCTTGATGTAACCTCCTGGGAAGGCCTTTTTGTCATTGGCATTCAGATCATAAATGACTAGTTTATGAAAAACTTCTATATTGCTGCCACTTGTGAGATTCGGTGACCATCTGGACTTATTTTGTTAAACCACTAGACACTGATAGACCCTTGCCACTGTTATAGGGGCCTCCTCTAACTCTGTAATAGAAAGCAGCGCAACCGTATCCTGAATATCATTTATAGTAGAGGAATTAGACACCATACTACATGATTGCAAAGCATTATCTTTATTTCGCTTCGAATTCTGAGCAAAATATTTTTTCAATTCCAATCGTCAAACGTATTTGAATAGATCGATTTTAGTGTCACATAAATTGCCCCTTACATTTGGGCAAAAACCCAAGCCCTTCTTGAGTAAACCAAACATATGCTGTGAAAGTGATATTGTTGATAGATTCACCACTTCAACCTCCTTATCTGTTTGTTTGTCTACTCCTTCTTGTCCCACGATCTCGTTTTCATTCCTGCCCGATCCCCTACTGCTCCCCCTTTTCTTTCCCCTTCTTGTTTTCTTATGGGTCCTGTGTGTTTCACCTGTTCCCGATTTCCTCTTTTTATCCTGTTCACTTCTTGTAAGAAGAAGGAATTCTCTAAAGGGTGTAATTGTCTTACTGCTGAGCTAGATGCCCCCTCCATGTCACTACTGCTAGTTGGAATAGTACTCAAGGAGGTGTTGCTCGAGCTGGAGGATACAGGTTTCTGTCGTTGTTTATTCTTGTCAGTTTGCATGAGATAATCATATCTTTTAGAAAATGTGAAAACTCTCCCACTTCTGTAGTCAATCTTATCGCCTTTAAGCTTACGCGCTTTTCTTTGCTTTGTTATTTTGGTGATTATTCAGCACCCCGTTTAAGATCTCATAATTCTTGGAAATGGGGTCAGGCAGATTCAGGGCTGCAATTTCCCCTTCTAATGGGGCAAACTCAGGTTGGAATTTTGCTACCTTCCTCTCTACGTTTTCGAATAGAATATCCATGAGTTTCATAGAGTTAGAGGTTAGTTCTTTCTCCCATACCCCTAACAAATCCTCATTGAGGTCATCATACGTGGGCATGATTTGTGAGCAAAGACCCCTTGGTACTCTGTTAAGTTTAACATATTGCGTCAGGGTTGCTCCATCCCACCATTTAGACATTTTAGACCTCTTTAGTCTTTCCAATTTAATACATTTACTTTGTGGTCCCTCATCCTTTTGTTGCACACCACTCTTAATTGCTTGAGTTACAGTACTTCCTTTGCACAGATTGTCAAAAAGTTCTGCTGCTATTCTATCCATATCAAAATTGTCACTAGTTTTGAATGTGTATGATATCTGGGATCATAAAGTGCCTACAGAGCAGCCCTCCGTAAACTCAATGGTATCTACCGTTGGGTGTTTGGGAGATTTATAGCGCTCATATAGGAATACACTTGTTTGTAAATTCCAACGTAGTTTCCTTGGGTGCTTGCAATCCAGATGGGAGAAGAGAACACCCTACTTCTCTCTAAACAATTCTATGATTTAACAGTATTTCCAATAACGTTTGTAGCACACCACTTATCACATTCTATATCTAACAATAATTTTTGCAAAAACATAAGACAATCCATTGGGCTCTTGATGATTTCTTCTATCTTTTTAATTATTTTCAGCTCCAATCCCTTATGTCATGCCAACGCATTTCGCTGTGGTTAAGGTAACCCAACGGTTTCCTCAGGGCTGGAAATGATACAAGAAGGGCTTTTACAAAATCATCTTCCAAGCGCTACATACATTATTACAGAGCCCACATATAGCCAACAATCCTGTGCATCTAATGCTGTAAAACTCTGTGAAGCATGCATGAGATTGACAGATATAACTCCTTGTTATTCATTGGTTAAGAGTCATTAAACGTTTCAACATTATATACTTTGGTCAGTTCTACAATCCTTAAATATTCATTTCGCTATATAATGGGTTTAACTAAGATCAGATCGGGTGTAAGTGACCAACCGTAATCCAATACCAGCTGAGACCACTGTCATTAAAGATTACATCGCCCTTGTGCAAAAAAGCAAATAAAACTACATCCAAAGATGTAGTTACATCAACTTTGCGTTATTTCGTGGTACCTGGTATGAAAACGAGATTTGTTTGAAACACCATTAGAACCTGACAGACAAGGCAAGGCTAGATTCATTGTGCATTTGTTAAGTAATTAAAATATTAACAAGACGATTCCCTACCTCCTTGGGAATAATAGTTAACTTTCAGTCAAGGATTTCTCTATGTAGGTTTTCTTAAGTAAAACTGTGTACACCAGTATCCGTGCTATAAAGGAAACCGGTTTGGTACTCCCATCAGTACATTTCCAATCAACAAGCTCTACATAATATCACAATCAAGCGTGCATTACCGCCCCGTGGCCGGTCTTACCTCTAAGTCTAGATCATGGCGTGCGGTGTAAAATATCTTAGGGCTGCCGCCGTAGATTTCAATGAAAGGCTATGCGTTACTCCCAATTATCTGTAACCAACGGAAACAGCTATTAACTCCCGTTCTAATACTTCGATTATGCTCCTCTCAAGACAAAGTCGATGCACCAAAACCTACCGGTAACGTGCCAAACTCAATCAAAAAGTATAGTTCTTCCACCGCCGCCTGCCACTCAATCAGTCTTCCCCTGCCAAATCATAAGACACGAACTGCCATTATTTAACTGAAGCATCCATAAAGTTGAAATACTGTAATCAAAAGTCCTACTACGTCCTCTTACCTTTAAGTTAGCGTACTGCTTCACTCGAGTACAGGCGATCTCCACCCACTTCCTGGTTCACATAAGTACGTGATCCGTGAGTGATCATAGAAAGCGGACTACGAGTATAAGCGTAGATTCGCCATCTTTGAATGGCTGATAACATAACTATGTGCCAAATTCTACTCATTACTCCATAAATGCCAATATTGAGACACATCCTCGATTGTTGTCATGATAGATTATTAGCCCCTATTAATATACATCCCAAGTTGTTCTTCCGCAGCACATCATTCGATATTTGTATACCTACCATAATTGCACAGAAATTCTAGATATGAGCGCTAGGAGTTCGATGCTACTATCGCCTAGATAACCAATAATATAAATGGTTAATAATGTTGGTATTTATAGTTATATTAAGTAAGATAGTTTCATTAAATATCATTGTCTGCCGGGTTATTATGATTTCAAGGTAAAATGTTCCATCGATCTCATTTCAATTAAGTAGTTGCCTCTTATGATAGCTCGATATGCCATAACCTGCTATGTGAGCCCCCAGTTCTCGCAAACAATCCTACTCACACCATGAATCCAGTTACTTAAGTAGATTGACTCAAATCCATTCATACCATTAACTGGAGCGCTCCTCTCCCTTCGCAAATTCAGGTTCCTCAGTCCATCGGAACTTAACCTCAGAGCACTATACTTAATCACCAAGAAAATATTGTAGCTCCTGATCAAAATTTAGGCCGCCCCCCCACGGCCCTCAACACATGATCCACCTTGCCTCCTGTCTCCTCAGTTTCAATTCCCAATTTCCACCCCGTGGGTCAGTGATTACATGTTCAATACCGTAGAATCTAAAACTCTTGCTTTGATCCGGCATTATACAGTTATGTACATGTTCTGCTATTGGGTACCTCACATCATTGTTCTTTATCGCTCTTAAATGTTCACTCATCCGTTCTTTCAGCGTGCGTATTGTGCTCCCTACATACATTTTTTCAAACATTTACATTCAATGATATAAATAACATATTTAGTGCTACATGTGATGTTCATTCTTATATCATACATTTTGCCATCATTGATCTGAAATCTCGTTTTGTCCTTGGCACACCTGAACATGTCACAATACCCACATTTAAAGAAGCCTTTCGAGTGCTCATCTAGCCAGGTCGTAGGTTGCTCCGACCATGGGTAACTTGGGCTCAGCAGAGATCCCAAAGTCTGTCCCCTTCTAAATGTAATTTTTGGTCGTGCACCCATAAAGTTGTCCAAAGTTTTTTCCATTTTCAGTACTTTCCAATGCTTGTTAATACTTTGTAACAGAATGCTTCCCACCGGGGTGTAGTCTGTAATCAACCTAATGGGCTGTTCATTTTTTATAGTTTTCTTCAAAGGTTTCAGGGTTGTGATGCGTTCTGTCCTCATCACCCTATTTTTTGCCTGATTGATATTCCGTTTGTCATATCACTAATGCATTAATTAAACTGTTGTTCTTCACTATAATTGCATCTCGCCCTTAACATCTCTCAAAATGGAATAGCTTTCACCTGGTGAGATGGATGAGCGCTCTTAGCATGCAAAATCGTGTTGCATGAGGTTGGTTTCCAGTACATCCGACTTTCAATACAACCATTCTTTACATACAGTTCAACATCCAAGAAAGTTATTTCAGTCATAATATGGTTGGTGGTGAACCTGATGTTTATATTGTTACTGTTCAGATATTCTTAAAATCCCTCTAGGGCCACCTCTGTTCCTGTCCAAATCTTAATACAATCATCTATGAATCTGCCCCAATACAGGATAAATTCATTCCTTTCACTAGCTCCTGGACCCCAGATGAACTTCTCCTCCAGCCAGCCCATGAATACATTGGCCTAGGCCAGTGAAAATCTCGAGCCCATGGCCACACCCTGTTTTTGCCTAAACCATTCCCCCTCGAATAGGAAGAAATTATGTGCTAAAATTAGCTCTGTCATGGCTAACGTCATTCGTGTATGCTCCCAGTGACTTGCTGGTCTCTTTGATAGGAAATAGTCTAGTGCCTTCAATCCCAACTCATTTCTTATCCTCTTATACAACATGACTACATCTAGAGTTACCAGTGTCATCCCTGTTTCCCATTGTATGTCACCCAAGATATTTAAAATGTGACAAGTGTCCTTGATATACAACGGTAAATAAGTCATAATTGGCTACCAAAAAATCTACAAATTGTGTCATATGCTCTGTTGAGCCTCCAATGCCCAACACAATCGGCCTCCCTGGTGGAAATGGGAGGTCTTTGTGAATCTTAGGTAAAGTTTACAGACAGGGGTACCTAGGGCGATTTACTTTCAAGTATAGATATTCATCCTCAACCAACAATCCACTGTCAAACCACTTTTTCAAATAGTTATCAATAGTATTTGTGAGGGTAAACATAGGATTCTGAGTCACTCTCTCATAACACAATGCATTGCTTAATTGAGTATATATCTCAACACCTGCTCCTCCGACACACCCCTCCAATGTGGTGTGCCTCAGGGCTCCTCCCTGAGCACCACATTGTTTAACATCTACATGTCCCCTTTGGAGGAGGTCGTCATCCCATTCGGAGTGAGCATTGTCAGCTATGCGGATGACACACAACTAGTTGTCTCCCTCTCCCACCCCAGTCGACAGCCAGCGGACCTATTCAACTGCCTGACTCAAATCCAAGGGTGGATGAACAACTCAGCCCTTAAGCTGAATGGTTCGAAAACTGACATTCTCCTCCTGGGTCAGAAAGGACTCTCCTTCCCTCTGAACATCTGGCCACCCTGTCTGGCCCCCCCCCCTGTTCCCAAACAGGAAGTAAAGAGCCTGGGAGTTTGGATCGAAACTGATCTTTCATTCTCCACGCAGGCCAAAAAAGTAGCAGGCACATGCTTCGGGCTACTCAAATCGATGAGAAAGATCCTGCCCCTTCTTCCACCCACATCGCAAAGACTCCTCATCCAGGGCCTCATATTGTCCAGGATTGACTATAGCAACGCTATATACCTGGGCGCCCCCGAAGCAACATTAAACAAATTGCAGAAAATCCAAAACGCGGCCGCCCGGATCCTCACGCATACTCCCGCCAGAGCTTCAGCCAAACCTGCCCTGAAACTCCTTCACTGGCTCCCAGTGAAAGAACGAGTAACATTCAAAGCCCTAAGCCTGGCCCATAGGCTACTGCAGAATCAGGGCCCTCCTATTCTGAGGAAATTCATACAACCCTACAAACCCCCGAGGTCTCTTAGATCGGACAAAGAGTCACTCATCACCGTGCCCAGATTCAAGAAAGCACGCACGGGTGGAAGACGTTTCTCGATCCACACAGCACGTCTATGGAGTACCCTCCCTCGAGATCTGCGGAAAGAATCGAACTACCTGAGATTCAGGAAACGACTCAAACCCCACCTGTTCCCATAAACTCAAACCTCCCTGATTCAATACTTGCCTCTGTCTATTACCGCTTTTGTTTTTCTGTTTTATCAGTATCTCCTTCTTTTCACCCCCAGCCCCCACTGGTGTAGGGTTCCTCAGCGCTGGGATACCTCAGGGTGACTACGCGCTCTACAAAAATTTTTAATAATAATAATAATAATAATATCTCTTATTCATAATCTCTCCTATTCTTCACCACTATGTTCCCCCCTTTGTCTTCTTTTCTGATAATCAAATCTGTATTACTCATCAAGTCCTTCAAAGCATTTCTTTCATGCTGTGTCAAATTGTCCTTGATGTAACCTCCTGGGAATGCCTTTTTGTCATTGGCATCCAGATCAGAGATGACTAGTTTATGAAAAATGTCTATATTGCTGCCACTTGTGAGATTCAGTGACCATCAGGACTTATTTTTTAAACCACTAGACACTGATAAGTCTGGTCTAATCTCTAGATCCTCTAAGACCCTTGCCACTGCTATAGGGTCCTCCTCTAACTCTGTTATAGAAAGCAGGGCAACCGTATCCTGAATATCATTTATAGTAGATGAATTATACACTATACTACATGATTGCAAAGCATTATCTTTATTTTGCTTCAGATTCTGAGCAAAATATTTTTTCAATTTCAATCGTCTAATGTATTTGAATAGATCGATTTTAGTGTCACATAAATTGCCCCTTACATTTGGGCAAAAACCCAAGCCCTTCTTCAGTAATCCAGTCATATGCTGTGAAAGTGATATTGTTGATAGATTCACCACTTTAACCTCCTTATCTGTTTGTTTGTCTACTCCTTCTTGTCCCACGATCTCGTTTTCATTCCTGCCCGATCCCCTACTGCTCCCCCTTTTCTTTCCCCTTCTTGTTTTCTTATGGGTCCTGTGTGTTTCGCCTGTTTGCGATTTCCTCTTTTTATCCTGTTCACTTCTTGTAAGAAGAAGGAATTCTCTAAAGGGTGTAATTGTCTTACTGCTGAGCTAGATGCCCCCTCCATGTCACTACTGCTAGTTGGAATAGTACTCAAGGAGGTGTTGCTCGAGCTGGAGGATACAGGTTCCTGTAGTTGTTTATTCTTGTCAGTTTGCATGAGATAATCATATCTTTTAGAAAATGTGAAAACTCTCCCACTACTGTAGTCAATCTCATCGCGTTTATGCTTATGCGCTTTTCTTTGCTTTATGTCATTTTGGTGATTATTCAGCAACCCCTTTAAGATCTCATAATTCTTGGCCGTGGGGTCAGGCATATTCTGGGCAGCAATTTTCCCTTCTAACTTGGCGATCTCAGCTTGGAATTTCGCTACCTTCCTCTCTGCGTTTTCGAATAGAATATCCATCAGTTTAATTGAGCTAGAGGTTAGTTCTTTCTCCCATACCCCTAACAAATCCTCATCGAGGTCGTCATACTTGGGCATGATTTGTGAGCGAAGTCCCCTTGGTACTCTGTTAAGTTTAACATACTGCTTCAGGGTTGCTCCATCCCACCATTTAGACATTTCAGACCACTTTAGTCTTTCCAATTTAATACATTTACTTCGTAGTGCCTCATCCTTTTGTTGCACACCACTCTTAATTGCTTGAGTTACAGTACTTCCGCTGCACAGATTGTCAAAAAGTTCTGCTGCCATTCTATCCCTATCAAAATTGTCACTCATTTTGAATGTATATGATATCTGTGATCATTAAGTGCCTACAGAGCAGCCCTCCGTAAACTCAATGGTCTCTAACGTTGGGTGTTTGGGAGATTTATAGCGCTCATATAGCAACACACTCGTTTGTAAATTCCAACGTAGTTTCTTTGGGTGCTTGCAATCCAGATGGGGGAAGAGAACGCCTTACTTCTCTCTAAACAATCCTAGGATTGAACAGTATTTCCAATAGTGTTCGCAGCACACCACTTATCACATTCTATATCTAACAATAATTTTGACAAAAACATAAGACAATCCATTGGGCTCCTGATGATTTCTTCTTTCTTTTTAATTATTTTCAACTCCAATCCCTTATGTCATGCCAACGCGTTTCGCTGTGGTTACGGTAACTTACAGGTAAGACCGGCCATGGGGCGGTAATGCATGCTTGATTGTGATATTATGTAGAGCTTGTTGATTGGAAATGTACTGATGGGAGTACAAAACCTGTTTACTTTATAGCACAGATACTGGTGTACTCCAAGAAAACCTTCAGAGAGAAATCCTTGACTGGAAGATAACTATTATTCCCAAGGAGGTAGGGAATCGTCTTGTTAATATTTTAATTACCGAACAAATGCGCAATGAATCTAGCCTTGCCTGGTCTGTCAGGTTCTAATGGTGTTTCAAACAAATCTAGTTTTCATACCAGGTACCACGAAATAACGCAAAGTTGAGGTAACTACATCTTTAGATGTAGTTTTATTTGCTTTTTTGCACACAGGTGATGTAAACTTAAATGACACAGTGGTCTCAGCTGGTATTGGATTACGGTTGGTCACTTACACCTGATCTGATCTTAGTTTAACCCATTATATAGCGAAATGAATATTTAAGGATTTTCGAACTGACCAAAGTATATAATGTTGTAACGTTTAATGACTCTTAACCAATGAAAAACAAGGAGTTATATCTGTCAATCTCTTGCATGCTTCACAGAGTTTTACAGCATTAGATGCACAGGATTGTTGGCTATTTGTGGGCCTGTTAATAATGTATGTAGCGCTTGGAAGATGATATTGTAAAAGCGCTTCTTGTATCATTTCCAGCCCTGAGGAAGCCGTTGGGTTACCTTAACCACAGCAAAACGCGTTGGCATGACATAAGGTATTGGTGTGGAAAATAATTCAAAAGAAAGAAGAAATCATCAGGAGCCCAACGATTGATTGATTGATTGATTGTGGGTTTCTAAAGCGCTAGAATCGACTCCCGAAGGAGTATCTCTGCGCTGTAGACCACTGGAGAACCCGTCCTGGCTTTCCCTGTGAGATGGTCCCTACTGGGTATCTCCAAGGTGAAACCAAGCATCCCCGGCGTATGTGGGGGGCCGTTGTGGAGATGAGGCAAGCTAATGCCCAGATTTTCCGAGTGTGATCCCTAGTTAGAGTAGGCACCGAGGTGATAATTATCGAGTCCGTTGACCCTGGTCCAAGACCCTGCCGTGTCGGGAATTGAACCCTGGTCCCGGGCCGTCCTCTGCTCCCGGGTCTGCCGCCTCTAACCAGTGAGCCACACCACTCCACAATGGATTGTCTTATGTTTTTGTAAAAATTATTATTAGATATAGAATGTGATAAGTGGTGTGCTGCGAACGTTATTGGAAATACTGTTAAATCATAGGATTGTTTAGAGAGAAGTAGGGTGTTCTCTTCTCCCATCTGGATTGCAAGCACCCAAGGAAACTACGTTGGAATTTACAAACAAGTGTTTTCCTATATGAGCGCTATAAATATCCCAAACACCCAACGTTAAAAACCATGACTCAAAAGTATTGGCCCATATTGCGACTATATCCTTGGGACTACCTTTCTTCCCTTTGTCAAAAATGGGAATGTTCTTCTAGCCAGTGTATAGGGATATGTTTCTAACACTTGTGGAGACTCCAACTCAACTCATTCTTCTACTCAGAGCAACCTGATGTCTTGTGAACTGGCCTATTCTCTTCAGGGTCTATCATCTGCCGTCTGACACCGAACATGAACTCTCCCATAAGATGGCAGCTCAAAGCACAAATCGCACCAAGACTTGTTTAAAGGATTATGCCCTATTATTAAATATTTAAAAGAACCCAGAGGAGTCCCAGTAGACTGCACTTATGGGTTCCAGGCCCAATAACTTGTGTGGAACGCAATGATTCTTTCTTCTGTAATGTAGCCATTCTGACGATACGGGTAAAAGGAATGACACATGTACCGCACTGTAAAAAGAACAGAAATATCTTACTTCAAAATGTGCTGTGCATTCCCTTTGGTCAACAATGAAACAAAATATTAATTTAGCTTGTGCCCATTTGCCAAAGTGGTGCTACTAATAACGCAATGCTAGGCTGAGTCAGATAAGTCCTCCTTACACAGCCTGCACAATTGTGCAACAGTTAATCCCCAAATAAAGCTTCTTACCCCAGCAACTGAGCTTTAAAAGGTAAGGGTGAGATATTTAGTATCCAAACAAATGAACTATAGATTTTTCTAGGGGTGAGACTATTGGGGGAAGACATGGTAGTTTATAACTGGCATTTTCACCTAACTATAACTAACGTCTCTTTAACCTTTGTACTTTTCAGTTAATTGATGAGTTTTTTTTATTTAAAGTAAGATGTTATTACATCTATTTAACATATCTTTAACCTCTAGTTTGTCAGTAAATTTCTAAGTTTTTTAGCATAGAGTAAGATGTCCATTGCATCCATTGCTATGTGCAGAAGGGGGAATGGGTGCGGGGTCCCCGCGGTGCCCAACCCCCAGCTGCACATGGTCTTTGGCCATGTAATGTGTGGGATTGGTACAAGGGCCAGGCCTGTAGCCAGGTCCTATGCCCAACCTACACTGGCACCCAACCCACAGCTGAGCAAGGTCTATGGCTGTGTGCAGCATGGGCTGGGCACAGGGCCTGCGCCAACCTACCCTCTGCCGACACACACGGCTGACTATGCCATGTAAAATTATAAACGGTGCCCTTAACAGGAAGGTGGTCCTACTAGGTTTGTCCAAGTGTCAGAACATCAAAATATAATAAACCGGCAGATTATTAACTTTATCAAGGAGTCAGCACATCAACATATATAAAGCAGACCTATTGGCTTTGTCACAAAAGACCAAACACAAATAAGGACCTGGCCTAAAACTAGAACCACTGCACGTGAACCTAATATCAATCGATAGCTGGCACAATAATATGTGCAGCTAAAGTGGTGTAAATTCCAATGTCTGTCTGAATAGGTCCCAGGTTCTATGTGGAAATGATTAAAACATGTTCCCAAGGTGTGCAACCCCACGTGAACTAACCAAGAAAATTAATAGTGCCAGTGAGTCCCAGATAGTGGCGGGAAAAATGTGAGAAATGGTATGGAGTGCCTCACGGAAACAACGCCATGGGAGTCTAACTGGTTGGTACTCACCAGTGGACTCAGGTTCTCATCATCAGCACATCCATACCGTGAAGGAAAGTAAGAACAAACAATGTATAACAGTGATAGCAAAGTGCACGTGTGCAATAGTATCAATAGTGAGTATACTAGTTGCATGTGCTAAAGTGATACTGTGAACACTAAGACTGACCCCATAAAGGAGATCCTCTCGACTGGGGACCCCTTTATGTGTTAAAAACGAGCTACAACCAACACTAGCTAGCCACCTTTATTCCCTGCTGTGGGTTTGCTCACATTAAAAGGACACTCTGTTGCCTCCTTGTATCATAGAGGGCCAACATGTTTCATTGCCGGTAGATTTAAAGGCAATTTCTTCAGGGCGTGGGTCAGTCCCACCACTCTATTGTTACTTCACACTCATGTGTAAACCTGGGGAACAGATTTAAAAATTGCAGACAGCACAGTTAGAATCACACACTGGCAACCCTCCTGTGGTACAGATAAAATACAGGGCCATTGGACATTCAACCATGTACAACATATTTACCGCTTGGGTGCTCATTCTAAGCATACCGGTGACCTCCTTTTCTTTAGTGTCACTGTTGCGGTTCTCTCCCCTATTACTGTGGTTAGCCTGCCGGGAAGAACGCATATATGTGTGAATTTCGGTTTATCCATATCCAGAGTTTGTAATATGGCACTATATTCTGCCCAATCAACAATATGGTGGGCCCTGAAGTATTGGTGTTCAAACAAAAAGTGCTTGCAGACATTCGGCAATTGGAACAGACCCAACCAGCGTACATGCACACCAATATGACAAAATCTGACTGGACAGCCATAAAAAGTCTCCAAAACAACGGATCCTTCACCATCAAGCCCGCCGATAAGGGGGAGCAGTGGTGGTTATGAACACCAGGGACTATGAGGCAGAAATAGCCAAGTTTTTGGGAGTCCGCCAGAATTACCACCCGTTAGAACATGACCCCACTCCTGAGTTAAAAAATCTTATAGGAGCTATGGTGGCCGAAGCCAAAGAAAAGAAGTGGCTTACAAGCAAAGAAGCGGATTTTCTGATCAACACCAAACCGCGGGCACCAGCGTTTTACATTGTGCCCAAAATTCACAAGGTTCAGAGGCCTCCGCCGGGGCCCCCGATAGTCTCTGACAATCAGTCAGTACTTGAGCCGCTTTCTCAGTTCTCGGATTTTTTTCTTAGGGAGTGCATCATGTCACAAGCCTCCTACATCCAAGATACCACTGATATCCTTAACATTCTGGATACCATGGACTTCGATCCCCAGCAACAACTCTTGGTTACGATCGACGTTGAATTATTATACACCAGCATCCCCCAGGAAGCCACGCTGGTGGCAGCAGCAGGGGCCCTGGGGGAATGCGAATGGTTCTATGACGTCCCCCAAACCTTTGTATTACAGTGCACAGAGCTAGCACTTACAAAAATGTTTTTTGCTTACAAGGATCAGCTTTACCTACAGATATCAGGAACCTCTTGCCTATATCTATGTGGGGCAATTTGAAACCCACTTTGTCTATGATGCTGTGAACCCCTTCCTGGCCAATATTGGCCTTTGGAAGCGGTTCATAGATGACATTTTATGCATCTGGAATAGCTCCGAAGATGACCTCCTGAAATTCCTTAACTGGCTCAATAATCTGGATCCATGTCTCAAATTTAGGTGGACTTAAAGTAAAGACACGGCGGTCTATCTAGACTTGGATATTTACGTACGAGAGAAGAAAATTATGACGACTGTTCATCAGAAGCCAACAGACAAAAATTCGCTGTTGCACTTCAACTCATTTCACCCCCGTCCGCTCCGTGACAATTTGCCGGTGGGACAGTTCTTGCGTTAACGCAGGAACTGCTCCGAGGTCGAAAAATTTGTGGATCAATCAGATGACTTGGTGGCGAAACTTGAGCAGCGGGCATACCCTAGGAAAGTGATCAAACATGCTAAAAGAGAGCTCTTAACACCCCTAGACCAGCCCTTCTGGAAAGGAATAGACGTGATACCAATAAATGCATCCCTGTAGTTACTACCTATGATCCTCTGTCCACCAAAATCCGGGGGATCATTAGGAAGCATTGGCACATTCTTGACACTGCTAACATCAAAACACCACCTCCTAGATTTGCTTTTAAACGTTCCTGCAATCTTCGGGATTAATTGGTCCACACGCGCCCTACCATCACCAGCAGAGATACGGATCTACCTAAAGGGCATTATCCTTGCGGGGGATGCTCGGTATGTGAACTAACCGAATCAGTGAAACAGGTGACATTGAACAATGGAAAGATTTGGTACTTAAACAGTCTCAGTAATTGTAATACAACTAACGTTGTATACAGACTTACATGCCCTGTGCCAACTCCATTATATAGGTCTCACTACTCGCAAAGTAAAAATCAGAATGCAGGAACACCTCAGTACTTTGAAAGCTAGAAAACTGACAACCAAATTGGTCCAACATTTTGCACAACAGGACCATCATTACAAAAGTTTCAAATGGACCATTTTGGAAAAGGTGAATGGGGACAAATTCAACATGGACATCAGACTAGCCACCAAGGAAGCATGTTGGATCTACCAGGAGGGCTCAATGATACCATTGAATGGAATCCAATTGGTTATTAACTATTTTCCCACATAGGATCAGCCCACAAACCAATATCCAGCCTTGGCCCCCATAGATAGCTCCCACCTTCATATTAGGCAACTCTAACACACATAGTAATGAGTGATGGCCAACAATGGGTAGTACATGGTGTTGTGGATGGTGGTGTAAGCTTGGAAATATGTAAGAACAATTATGTAGGTGTAATTCGCATTATGGCAATATTGTAGTTTGGGCACACTTTTTACCGTGGGACAACGCCACGGCAGTCAGAATTTACTAAATATTAATACGTTGTGCATAAGAGATTAAACTCTGGATTCCTAGTCTTTGAACTAACTTGGTTATGTAGTCTAGCCAATAAATCCCTACTTTCAGCCAGCTATTTTGCACACCGTCAAGATGGCGCCCATTCCAGTCTTGAAATCCCCTCGGGTAACTAACAGGAAGCCGGAGGCGGGACTTCCGTGTAAACACCCAGGGGAGGCGCCGAGCACTACATTCTCGCGCCGCGTTGCCTGTTAAAAAGACACAATAGCGGCGGCGACAATGTGGACAAGCGAAGGTGCGGCACCAGTGAGCCCCGGGTAAGGAACAGGGGGTGGGATACCGGCATCTTGATAGCTGCCGAATTTATAGGGTAAAAAAATCTAATAGATTTTTACCGGTTAGAATCACCGGCCCTCATCCCTTAACTTTCAATATCCCCGCCAACCATCTCGTAGGGACATTGGGATAGAACTGGGGGAGATGAGGGAGGCCCGCTCGAATAATGGGTCGGCGAACACTCATGCAATTACAACTTTGAGTGAGCGTGACATATGGGATAATGACCGAGTGTAAAAGTGAGCCTATCAGGCTCCACAGGCTAATCAGTCCAAGGCAAAAACGTTTATTTTGGGTTTTTAATAGTGCCATATTACAAACTCTGGATATGGATAAACCGAAATTCACACATATATGCTTTCTTCCCGGCTAACCATAGTAGTAGGGGAGAGAACCGCAACAGTGACACTAAAGAAAAGGAGGTCACCGGTATGCTTAGAATGAGCACCCAAGCGGTAAATATGTTGTACATGGTTGAATGTCCAATGGTCCAGTATTTTATCTGTACCACAGGAGGGTTGCTAGTGTGTGATTCTAACTGTGCTGTCTGCAATTTTTAAATCTGTTCCCCAGGTTTACACACGAGTGTGAAGGAACAATAAAGTGGTGGGACTGACCCACGCCCTGAAGAAATTGCCTTTAAATCTACCGGCAATGAAACATGTTGGCCCTCTATGATACAAGGAGGCAACAGAGTGTCCATTTTAATGTGAGCAAACACACAGCAGAGAATAAAGGTGGCTAGCTTGTGTTGGTTGTAGCTCGTTTTTAACACATAAAGGGGTCCCCAGTCGAGAGGATCTCCTTTATGGGGTCAGTCTTAGTGTTCACTGTATCACTTTAGCACATGCAACTAGTATACTCACTATTGATACTATTGCACACGTGCACTTTGCTATCACTATTATACATTGTTTGTTCTTACTTTCCTTCACGGTATGGATGTGCTGATGATGAGTACCTGAGTCCACTGGTGAGTACCAACCAGTTAGACTCCCATGGTGTTGTTTCCGTGCGACACTCCATACCATTTCTCACATTTTTTCCGCCACTATCTGGGACTCACTGGCACTATTAATTTTCTTGGTTAGTTCAAGTGGGCTTGCACACCTTGGGAACATGTTTTAATCATTTCCACATAGAACCTGGGACCTATTCAGACAGACATTGGAATTTACACCACTTTAGCTGCAAATAATATTGTGGCAGCTATCGATTGATATTAGGTTCACTTGCAGCGGTTCTAGTTTTAGGCCAGGTCCTTATATGTGTTTGGTTCTAATGAGTGGGGGGCTGACCTGATCTATATAAATACCCCTCGGACTCCTTAAGGAATTGTTTGTCACAAAAGACACCAATAACAATAATTAAATGTATATTTCATCAATTCACACATTGCAATATGTAATAACTGTTACTGTCACAATCTTTCAATAGAGCATGTAAAGAATAAAATAAAGGTGTTTGAGCCTTTTTTTTTAAATTTCAGGCCACAAAGGGTACCATAGAACCAACCACAAGAAGGGGGAGGGGGTCCCTGCACTCCAGCTGAAGAGCTTCCGGCCCTGGCAGAGTTTTTGTAGCCATGCTGCATAGAACTCCACGAAGTGGAAAAAACATTCTGCATCGCTATGTGGAGTTCCGCTAGCAGGCGAGTTACCTGCTCCTCCTGTAGCATTTAGTGCGGTAAGGATAATAATAGCGAGTATTGAGGAAACTGCTAATCCAGAGACACTGGGATCTCTGAATGGAGCAGTGTACCACTAATCTGGGCAGCTTCTGTATGTCCTGCCAGCTTCTGTATGTCCTGCCCCAGGGATGCAGGGACTGCTGAGGCGAGGACGCTATCCAATTCTGGATCTGTTAGGAGGCTCCGGTGCGGGGACTTAGAGGAGGCAGTAGTAGTTGGGATCCTCCTTACCTTTTCTATCCATTGAGGATGCAAGAGGGTCCCTCGGGTCCGGCTTTGACAGTGGCAGCTGCAGGAGGAGGCTCGGTCATGTGTCCGCCCGCAGGCAGCACTCGCATTTTCTTCTCGCCATTCTGCTTCACTCCAGCGGCTGCTCCTGATCCTGTGTCCTGCACCTGGAGGTGATGTGAGTCACATGACATAATGGAAACCTAAGTGGTTGTCCTCTGCCGACGTCTGATTTCCTTGACAATGGCGAGAAGCCAGCACTGCTGCCTACAGCGTGATTGCGTCTGGCCAGTTCTTTGTGGGTGGTAGTGTTAATAAACTCCTCTATGTGGCAGTGTCGGAGCTTTGGCAAAAATGGTGCCATAAACGGAGGCGCAGAGTGGTAAAACTCGGCTAACTCCATCCATGAAGCGGAGTTTGCCGCTCACTCTTTAAGAGAATACAGCTCCAGTTTAGAAAGCTTAAGAAAATATATGGTAAGCTCTTCTGAGTTCATGCATTCAATGAACCAGGAGACTTACTGTGTTTTTAATGTACCTTGGGAGACTGCTGTGCTCCCAGCAGCCCTATACAAACAAAATGCATTGTGGTGCTCCTGCCCTGCCACTGTTATACATTTCCTACAAATGTTGTAGGATTGTGTATAAGGTCAACAAAACTTCTCAATATAGAGACTGAGTCAACTCATATCATCAGTAAATGTTGTTTTTTTGGCTGGCTCACAGTATCACATCCAACGCCTGAACCTTCCAGAGTTATGGAGCTTATTGATATCAAGGAACATCAGCACTCTGATTCGCAAGCAATTAGTGGAAACAGATCTATCCATTTTATTTGTCACGTTTGCATACCCAAGGTGTCACAAACAAAATACACAAGAATACATTTTCAAATATTTATTGAAAAGATCTAATCCTTGTAAATAATGCATGAACTGCGATTATTAAGCAGATGAAACATATTGTTAAAGGCATTATTAGAATTGTGAAAAACACAAACAATTCAACCATGTTAATTGTTTCTAATGTTTCTCCTATCTAACACTAGTACCTCTATACTAGTTAGAGGATATCAGGACTACTCTTCAGCTTGATCTGTTGGAATGGTCTATTCCCGTACCTTGATGTAATGTGTCAGGAAGCTGGCCTCAGGGCTCATTAAC
Source organism: Lissotriton helveticus (assembly GCF_964261635.1). Taxonomy (NCBI): domain Eukaryota; kingdom Metazoa; phylum Chordata; class Amphibia; order Caudata; family Salamandridae; genus Lissotriton; species Lissotriton helveticus. Next base: position 1,627,046,879 of record NC_136063.1, on the reverse strand, counting down.
AAATGCACACCATCTTAGTGTGCAGGCCCTCACTCTTCTCTTGCACGGCTATCTTCTTTCTCTTCTCACGATGAAGGTCGGGGACTGCAGAGCTGCATCTCAGTCACAGTAGGCTCCATGAAATCTTCGGTGCAAAATGCCTCTCACCGAATTCAGCATGGAAGCAGTTTAAAAAATAAAACACCATCTTTATCATACTGTGCTGGACGTGCAGATCAGTCTGGAAGGAAAGAGTTGCCTCCTAGGAACACAAATATATAGCAAGGGCATCACATTCTAATATGTGTGACCATGGAACTATTTGTGCAGACTACAGGGTGACTGCGTACATGGCATTTTCTCTTATTAGGGTAAAACTTGTGCAAACTACTATCAGAAAAAGATGGCATGTTATAAGGAAAAGCTAAAATTGAGGCTAAATGTAAGCTCTACCACATCACCAGAATCCAAAAATATTTTATTGGTACAGAGTACAAAGTGTTATGTAGGTCCTGAAGAAAGCCCACCTGGACCTTTCATGGTGGGCAGTTTTGGGATGAAACATATCGACCATTTATATATCTTTTAAGTGACAACAATGAAGGCTAAATAGTTCCATGTACTAGGAATTTTTAACAGTGATTCTCATCTCTGTACCCACTCATAAGGGATCAGCTTACCCCTATTTTAGATGTACACCTCACCCAAACAAGCGCCATTTCATAGTGGTTTCTCACACACTGAGTTCCCCTGCATTTATGGGTATTAATCTACATCTCTGGGGATATGATTAAGCATGCCACCAGGTCAGTGGGTGAGGTCTTTCATCTTTAACTAAGGATATGCATTAGACAATTATCAGTTCACATTAATCCATGTTTGGATTTAGTCTCTTGTTTCCTCAGGATATTGTATGTTACATGCCAATTAAATTTGTATTCCCTGTCCACACACTCATGAGCCAGGAACATAATTGTTACATGACACTGCATTGTTTGGGCGCCAAGGCCATTGTATGGCACAGGAAGGGAGCGCAACACTCTATCTCTATAAAAACAATACTGGCTCCTGGGGCGTCTCTGAGGCTTTGGGAGGGGAGCCACATGCCCTTCCCCAAAAATGTATTCAACCCCAGGAGATGTAGCCCCCTTGGCCTTACAGAGGCTTGGAAAGGGGGCCTGAATGCCCCCTCTCCCAAAAAAGCAATCAGGGCTGGGGGTGGAATCCCTGTGGCTTTACAGAGACTTTGGGAGGGGGTTATATACCCCCTTACTGTAATAAGTGAATCATCGCAGGGAATGAGATCCCTGGGGCCTGAATATGCCCCCTCCCCTAAACAAAATGTTTATTCCAATCTCCCAGGTCCTGACCCACCAAGGTTCTTAAAAATCTAATTGGCAGATCCATGGTACCTCCAGGTCTAGGGAGTGCGGGTACCCTATCTTGCCCACCTTAGTGTAATTTAAAAATAAAATTTAAAAATAAGTTTAGCAGGACCAGAAACTGAGACCGCAAGCCCTAAAATAGCTGCCACTGCATCTTTGTTGTTGTGGGGCAGCCGATCAGATCTTATCTTTAGATGTGTCCTATCCACGCATCCTGACACATGAAATATGCATACATTTGAAACCTTTGTTTTTCAAAAATCTTTAAACAGATTTACACCAAATCACATAAAGCACACTTTCTGGACCAACATATAGCTTTCTGTTGAATTTAATGTAATTCCATTCAGCCATTTTGGCTGTGGCTGTGTCTGTGTCTAATTTTCTTTTTGAAAACTGCATGGGAAAATGCATTTGTGACCCCCCCTCCCCCTTTTTCTCCGCCCCCACTTGACAGATCTATCAAAAACTTTCAATGATGAAGCTGAAGTGGAGGATCCTTTTTGGGAAAGTTTCTTAAAGATTCACCAAATGGTGCCAAAATTAACCAAAATCTCCATTTCCCATTGAAACGCTGTGTGGTGCTAACTGTAAATACTAAAGGGGCTGCACACCCACCAATGTGGGATGTGTCCCCCAGGCTCCGTTAATTGTCCTTCGAAAAGGAAGGTTTCTTCAAAGTAATCAAAAATATAGAAACAAAATCTCTATGATGAAAATCTTAATTTTTAATTCAACTCGTTGTCATCATAAGGTTTGTGCTTTTATGTATGTCGGTTCATCCATACACAATTTTTAAACAATTTCACATTCCCAATGCATTTCGGCAATGTGATTCCCTTCTTCCGGGGATAATTCTGCAACAAAGGAAATTACTATGCACTCAGCATAGCAAACTGTATAATCAGCTCAATATGTTAAACTTAAAACAAATTTGTGAACAACGATATCATAAATTTATAATCGTCAAACAGTGCTGTTCGTGAGTCAATTTCATGTGTCTGCATGCGCTTGTAGGAGCCTGGTAAGTGAATTGTTAGGTGAATGATGGGGTTTCTAACGGCCGGAAACGTGCATTCATTAAAAACTCGTGCTCATTACAAAAGACGAAATATAAACAACGAAGCCTGTGTGGCTTGTGTGTAAGATAAGTGTGAAATATACAAAAGTGCTTCTAAGTAAAAGTTTAGATAATAGCACATCGCCTACAAAAACCGTGTGCTCTTAGATTCAATTCCCAAGAAATTGAAATGATATATTTAACGGGCTCTTTAAGCCCCGACCACGATGTGTAAATGTTTGTTAATGTGTCATACATTCTTTAAACAGAAAGGTGAAAAGGCCGGTATCGGCAATATGTGGCGTGGGCTTACCGCGGTGATCTGTATTTCTCCACTCCGTCCGTGAACCGGAAGTGGTGGGCACGACCTAGGAAGTTGTTTTATCATAGCCCGTTACTAAGCAACGTTGAAGTCTGTATCGAGGTGTGCTCGTAAAACGATAATTAAATGCCGGTCCTATTCGGGGGCATATAAATGTGAGGAATATGTTACGTGCTGGCTGAAAGTGGATGTGCTGAAAGTGCCGAGGATATGTGTGGTCACTCCAAACGGCTAATAAACTATAATGCGAAAAAATGTACCATCCATTACAACGCACAGGCATCTCTTCACCTCTCGGATTTAGACACATATTTGAAACTAGAAGCTAACCCCACTATCCAGTTCAAGGAAATACTTGACACTATTCTACAAAAAGCTTCGCATAAAGGGATTATCAATGACAAAACCAAAAAATACCTTTCACAACAACACACCAAAAGCCCTTGGTTTTTTTGGTCCCTAAGATTCATAAAAATCTTGAGAAGCCACCTTGCAGACCTATAGTTTCCACTTGCGGAAGTATTCACGAACCTGTGGGTAAATTCCTGGACAAATATTTACAACCGATAGTTATGTCTAGACAGACATACATTAAAGACACCACAGACTTCCTCAACAAGCTTAATGACATTACCCTGGAAAATTACGACCTTACACTTTTGTGCACAGTGGATGTCACTTCATTGTACACTTCTATCCCTCACTCAATGGGTATTGAAGCTAGTGAACATTGCTTGTTAAGAACAGATCTTCAGGAAGATTTCAAAATCTTTCTAATGGAACTTTTGGAATTCACGCTATTTCATAGCTATTTTACTTGGAACAACGAGTGGTATCAACAAAAAACAGGCACATCAATGGGAAATTCAGCAGCTCCGGCCTATGCGAATATTTTTATGAGTAGATTCGAGGAAGAAAACATACTTAACAAACCCATTTGGAAGAATCATCTAAAAATGTTTGTAAGGTTCATTGATGACATTTTCATACTCTGGCAAGGTTCAAAAGAAACTCTAGAAACGGAACTAATCAAATTGAATGACATAGATTCCCGTATACAATTCACTCATGAAATTCAAGAAGAATCCATCGCGTTTTTGGACGTCAAAATAATAAAAACCCTGACAGGTTTCAAAACGGATCTATTCAGAAAAAACACGGATAGAAACAATATGTTGCATTACACAAGCTTTCATCCACAACCACTCAAAGATGATTTACCGTACAGTCAACTTATAAGAACCAAAAGGATAGTCTCGGATCCTGAAACTTTATCAATGCAAACACAGAACATGTCATTAAGATTCCAAGAACGTGGTTACCCTAATCATATTCTCGAACAGGCAAAACAACGTTGTGCAGGGAAGACACGAACGCAATTATTATCGACTCGACAACCTACCACCAAAGAATCCATTACAATTGTCTCTAAATATTCCACGGTTAGTAAGAGATACAAAAGCATCATTAAGAAACATTGGGAGATCCTCAGAATAGAACAGGACTTTAACCATATTTTTGACGCAGACCCGATCTTTGCATATACCAGGGCGAAGAATCTTGGAGAACTGATCAAACATTCTGAACATAAGTCCATCAAACAAAAAGGAACCCTTCCGTGCTGAAATTACAATCATTGCCACAGCATCATTAAAGGTACCACCATCGATCATCCAATGAAGGGACATAAGATTAAGATCAGAGTTACAGCCACGTGTGACACCTCCAATGTGGTGTACATGTTAAAATGCCCTTGTGGAAAAACTTATGTGGGGCTAACTGAGAGAAAGATAAAAATCAGACTTAATGAACACAAATCAAACATCAGAACAAAGCAACTAAAATCGACTGTAGCACAACATTTCATTGAAGCAGGACATAACATTAGCCAAATGCGTTTTTGTATTCTGGAAAACGTGACAAAAGTGGAAGGAAAAGACAATCACAACACTCTTTTACAAAGAGAAAACTATTGGATTTCCTACCCTGGCCAGTATTCAGAATTCAGCTGTTATCTATGATACTCATTTAATCCTTTGTCCATGTAGTGGCGGTCAGCTTGAGTCTATTTTCAATGTACACTCATAATTTTTTGTTATGGATTACAGTCAGATATGTGAGTCATTACATGGTGTTTATAGTTATGTATTTTATTGAATATTTTCGTAACAAAGCCTCAGCGGGCCTGTGAACATTTTTTCGCATTATAATTTATTAGCCGTTTGGAGTGACCACACATACCCTCGGCACTTTCAGCACATCCACTTTCAGCCAACACGTAACATATTCCTCACATTTATATGCCCCCGAATAGGACCGGCATTTAGTTATCAATTTACGAGCACACCTCGATACAGACTTCAACGTTGCTTAGTAACGCGCTACGATAAAACAACTTCCTAGGTCACGCCCTCCACTTCCGGTACACAGACGGAGTGGAGAAATACAGATCACCGCGGTAAGCCCACGCCACATATTGCCGATACCGGCCTTTTCACCTTTCTGTTTACAGAATGTATGACACATTAACAAACATTTACACATCGTGGTCGGGACTTAATGAGCCCGTTAAATATATCATTGCAATTTCTTGGGAATTGAATCTAAGAGCACGCGGTTTTTGTAGGCGATGTGCTATTATCTAAACTTTTACTTAGAAGCACTTTTGTATATTTCACACTTATCTTACACACAAGCCACACAGGCTTCGTTGTTTATATTTCTTCTTTTGTAATGAGCACAAGTTTTTAATGAATACACGTTTCCGGCCATTAGAAATCCCATCATTCACCTACCAATTCACTTACCAGGCTCCTACAAGCGCATGAAGACACATGATATTGACTCACGAACAGCACTGTTTTTTTTCAAAACCATTACGAACAGCACTGTTTGACGATTATAAATTTATGATATCGTTGTTCACAAATTTGTTTTAAGTTTAACATATTGAGCTGATTATACATCGTTTGCTATGCTGAGTGTATTGTAATTTCCTTTGTTGCAGAATTATCCCCGGAAGAAGGCAATCACATTGCCAAAATGTATTGGGAATGTGAAATTGTTTAAAAATTGTGTATGGATGAACCGACATACATAAAAGCACAAACCTTATGATGACAACGAGATGAATTAAAAACAAAGCTTTTCATCATAGAGACTTTGTTTCTATATTTTTGATTACTTTGAAGAAACCTTCATTGTCGAAGGCCAATTAACGGAGCCTGGGGGACACATCCCACGTTGGTGGGTGTGCAGCCCCTTTAGTATTGTTATTCACACTCCACGTCAGAGAGTGATACCCCGGAGCACCGTACAACTTTACAAAATCTAATTCTCATCTACAGTAGTGCACCTGGTTAACCCTGCTGCTAACTATAAATACCCATTGGAGATATAAATAGGCAAGGAGAAGGAAAGAAAAAATAAGGAGAAAGAAATCAATAAATAATGAAAATGAGAAATTGGTCATTGATCTCTCTTCTAAAATTCTTACAGAAGATCAATATAGGGTAATAAACAAAGTCTTATCAGTTTGTCCAGAGGCAAATTTAGAGGCTTGCCAACATTAGAATAGATACAAATACATTTTCAAGGAAATTAAAACAAAAAGAATATTTAGCAAACCATCCAAGAAAAGCTAATGAGATAGATGAAACAACGATTAAATCAAAAAGAGACTAGCTCAAGTTACTTTAGGGGAGGGGGAAGACTCTGGTATGTTTTGTCACGGAGTGTGAACACCCAGCAGGTGTGTTCAAAAAGCCCTCACCCACCAACCTAGTTGGTGGCATGCTTCATCATCGGGCCCACCCAGTGGCACCTAGCGTGCCCCGGGTGTGCTTCAACGCCTGACTACAGCGGAGCTGGTATTTTACTGAGTGTGCGGTGAAGATAGTTAAGGAGGTGATGTTAAAACGGCTGAACGGTGGTCCCAGTACCCGAAGGTAAAATTAGACTTTAATACCTGGGCCTCCGTCAGCGGTTAAAAATAAGGCAAGGGGATGTAAGGGGCGAGTTACGACCTCTCACATCCAATGGGTCAACATGTTTCAGCCAGTGCCTTATGACTAGACTGGCTTTCTTCAGGACCTAAAATAAGTGAGTGCAAATTACCTAGTGGGGGTGTAGGGGAGACTATGTGTCTACACGCCCTAAAGTGTATCTACGTGTGAGAGGGGGATTCCCTTCTCAAGACCACGCAAGTTATTTGCTCAGTCTGACCTCAAGGTTGGGAGGTGGCAAAGGCTTGACCAGTACTTCTGGGTTGAGCCTGCTCTGGACCTGTAGTGCCTCCTTCGCATACACTACAGGTCCAGAGCAGGCTCAACCCAGAAGTACTGTATCACACGTAGATACACTTTAGGGCGTGTAGACACATAGTCTCCCCTACACCCCCACTAGGTAATTTGCACTCACTTATTTTAGGTCCTGAAGAAAGCCAGTCTAGTCATAAGGCACTGGCTGAAACATGTTGACCCATTGGATGTGAGAGGTCGTAACTCGCCCCTTACATCCCCTTGCCTTATTTTTAACCGCTGACGGAGGCCCAGGTATTAAAGTCTAATTTTACCTTCGGGTACTGGGACCACCGTTCAGCCGTTTTAACATCACCTCCTTAACTATCTTCACCGCACACTCAGTAAAATACCAGCTCCGCTGTAGTCAGGCGTTGAAGCACACCCGGGGCACGCTAGGTGCCACTGGGTGGGCCCGATGATGAAGCATGCCACCAACTAGGTTGGTGGGTGAGGGCTTTTTGAACACACCTGCTGGGTGTTCACACTCCGTGACAAAACATACCAGAGTCTTCCCCCTCCCCTAAAGTAACTTGAGCTAGTCTCTTTTTGATTTAATCATATATTAACCGGGGACATGGACTAGCTTTCTGGTCCTACCTCTCTCTCTTGATTACGCATAGATGAAACAACTACATCCATCTCAACATTTGAGGATATACTATATGTGATGGCCGTGATGGCCTTGCAAGTGGAATCTTATGAGTATCCTGTTGAAGAACCTCCTAAAATTAATTTGGAATTTAAATTTTTCAAAAAGATGGATCTAACTATGCAAAAATCTGGGAATGGATGTAAACCTTGTTTCCTTGTTTGTTTTTCCATCCACAAATGCATACTTGAAATAAAATTGATTTATTCCTAGATGTTGCGGAGAAAAAAAAATGACTTGAATGGCCAATGAAAGGCCAACTGGTAGGAAAAGCAATATGACTTCTAAAGAATAATAGGCTATAACAGATTTACAAGAAGGCCAGCAAATTATCATCAAGGACTCTAATAAAGAGGGCACTATAGTGATTTAAGATTGATCTACCTACATATTAGAAGTTGAAAGATAACTTAAGAATGAACAACACTAGCATCATCAGTAGGGTAAAACTAACCTGTCTCACGACGGTCTAATCCCAGCTCACGTTCCCTATTATCATAACACACTTAGTAGGTGGGCGGAACAAGACCTTATTGATAATGAAGAATATAGATATTTGAAGATAGATCTTCCATCAACACAAACCATCTATTTCCTTCCTAAAGTGCATAAAAGTAGCAAGGACACACTGGGTTGCTAAATCATCAGCTCCATGGGTTTCTTGATTGGAGAATGCTTCAAGATTCTTTGGTACTTTTCTCTTCCAATACAGGACAGCTCATCCTTCATACTTGAGTGATTCAACTGATTTCCTAAATAAAGTTCATGACATGGCCTGTAATGATAATTACCTAATCATAGCCATAGATGTGGTGTCTATTTACCCACCAATCCAACACTCAAGTCCTAAATGCATGCATGTATTTCCTTGAGGCGAGATCAGTGAACTATATGGGACATTCTAATATTCTGCTGGAAATGCTTCATTATTATCACCACATTTTTATTTTCAATGGCACCCACTACCTGCAAAAGCAAGGTACCGCAATGGGGACTTGTTTTGACCCAACATATGTAAATCTAATGATGGGTTGGTGGGAAGCAGAAGTTGTCTGGACAAAAAAGACACCAAACCTTGCTGGAACATGTCAAGCTATGGGCTTGTCTTATTGCTGACCCATTTGCTATTTAGGAAGGAGACAAGGAGAGTTTATAATTATTTATTTCCTCCCCAAATTATAATGAATATAACTTGAAATGTACTCACGCAATCAGTTCTGACAAAATTTACTTTTTAGATATTAAAGTTTATATTAGAAATAACGAAATCTGCAGTAAAATCCATTGTAAGGCTACATCTTGTACTGCAAGCCAACTGTGGGCACCCTAAAGTCATAAAATGGAGTGTGCCATTTGGAGAGCTATTATGTGGTAGGCAAAATAGCTCATAAATGGATGACTATGAAGTTGAGTCCACAGAAAATGTGGTGTGTTTTGTACAGAGATTATCCATTGGATGTCCTATGGAATGGCTTTCAAAAGCTCATGTAATGACATTTAAAGAATTACTAGTAATTCTAAATAAGGCATTTAAAGTGGAAAATAGTGTTCCGTACATCAGGGACTAAAATATTGGGCATTCTGAGTAAAACCACTAGAAAGAATTGGAAAATCTTGCAAATGGATGCCCCTCTTAAAGGAGCTCTCACTGACCATACTTAAATCACCAACAGGAAAGAAGCATCTTTGGGTGATTTATTGATGCAAAGCCATATGCCATCCTTAAAATCAACCAAACAAATTGGCTTACCAAAGAAAAGATGGCCTACTGGAAATGTTCAAAATGCAAAGCCTGAATATGGGGGAGAATAAATCTGTTTACAAATTGTACAATAATTGACAACAGAAAATCAAGGAGTGTATTACATGTGAAACAGAGCCTCATCAAGCATGGCATAGAAGGATGGCTGGGGAAGGGGGAGTTGGTGTCACAGTTGAAAGACGGCTAACCGCAATGAAGCACGGTTCAAACAAAAGAAGTGAGTTGAGCTGGTCAGCACTTACCTTCAGACTTAGAAGAAATATTCAAATGTTCTGCGAAAGTAGGGTTCAGTGGGGCAAGGCTGAAGGTGTTGTCTGAGGAAGGAGTGTCATATTATAGAGCTTTGGGTCAAAACCCCGGTGAAGATATCTTCATTCAGATTTAGTCTCTTTTTTAGAAGTTGAAAATCGCCAGCAAGACCAGGCAGTGAGCTGCAGCCAAAGACAGATGCTCATGACCAGATACCCCTTTGGCAAAGGACAGCTGAGCAAGATTTGCTGCTGTGGAGAAGAATGTAGCAGGAGAAGCTGGAAAGTCAATCCAACCGGCAATGCATTTCAGGTAGATAGGCAAGCATTTTCGTCTTGTTCTCCTCCATCTTCTCAGACTCATTTTTGGCCAAATATTTTCTCTGTTCCCAGATTTGAGATTTGGCCATATGGGCACCTTGAGCACCACATCAAAAGGTCCAGGACTGATGGGACACCACTTAGGGGTTCAGGACTCACTCAGGCTGGGTTCAGGTTCTGATTCAAGATGGTGGGAGTATTGTCTGTCCCTGTGGCTCTGAACAGGAGGTCAGAAAACTAGGGGGAGGGGGAAACACACTTATGGATAGGGTCTGAGGCAATGTTTGAAGACCTGGCCTGGATAACTTGCCCCACAAGAACATCTATACAACACGAATATCCAGGGGTCTAAAACCAAAACTCTGAATGCTATAGCCTCTAGAGCAAACCAATATTTATGTGTGCGCCAACTTCCTTAATAGATACTACTATACTAGAAAGTCCTATTTAGGTAAACGGATTCCCATCACTCACCATTAGGTGACATGCTTCATCATCCGGGTCTCCTCATTGATGTCACACTAGTGACACTAAGGTCTACAACCTCATCAGTGGGATGGGGGAGCCCAAGGATGTTTTATAAGAGTAACTATCTAAACTCCCAGATGAGAGCGATTGAGTTCTTATGGGAAAAGAATGAAGTGCACAATAATGAGGTGATGTACGAATTAAAATTGACCTATGCAAGACCGTATCTTTATTATTGTCTCACACAGATCAAACTAAAAACAGTGCAAATGACAATCTGTAACAAATAACTGTCTGTTGTTAAAAAAAGGGTCAACATGTTCCAGCACATATGGAAAACTTTTTATCCAATGCCTTCTTCAGGGCCACTGCTATTTGCTACTGCAAATGTGAAAAAATAAATACATACACAGTACACCATAACCGGTTGGAACAGATACAAATGAATCACCTGCAATCAGGATTGTACAGTCTTTCCTCTGCAAATCCCATACAGCTGACGGTTTCTGTAACACAGTGCAGGGAATAGGCGCAACCATTTTAATATGCACGAAAGTCTCACGTTCAAAACAAAACATCATAAATTGTAGTGATGTTGTCATTATCATCTACATACACCCTAATATGAGTACATGCAAATTTGTCCTTACCCGAAATGCATGAGGAGGATACCTCACCTGGCTGCACTCAGGAAAAAAGGAGGCACCGCTCTGGAAGTGCTTAGCGCTGATAATTGAAAGGGTCTCCTTCGTGCTACAACTACAAAGTATGGCCTATCTCATGATCTCATCGCGGCCCTGCTGCATTGGAACCAGTTTCAAAGTTATCATTAGCACAAATGTACACAAAGTCCCACGCTCCCAGCGGAACCCCTACATCAGAACTTGCTCCCATTTGCAATGAGTGTGGGCAAAGAATGAATAGTGTGTCTGTGCACGCAAAACCAATGCAGGCATTTCTTTCATCATGACGATCTCATCAGATCCATTCTATTCACGCCCCATGCCACTTAGAGCTTCCGCGCTTACCTTCCTGTTGGTACCTCTGACGGTCATCCAAGCTGTCTGGGGAGGTACCGGCTGACGGTCGCCACCATGTGTTAAGCAATAGATTGTGGAATATGTGTTGTGTTCTTCGCATTCGCGTCACTTCTTTCAGCGCCTATGACGTCTAGTAAAGGCTTCATAGGTCTCATGGGAATTGTGGGTTTTTTTGTATTTATTTGCGAAGCCACTGCCTACGAGTCAGCTTTGCACAATAACAACCGATATCCTTACATATCGGGGCATACATTATACCAACAGTTTCGTACGTGAAAAATCACATCATGGGCGATATCGTATATAATCTTATATCCTTATAACCCGCGTCTAACCAAGTGACCTAATGTAAAGTATCACTACCAGACTTAGTGTCCCGGCGTAGCAGATGCATTCTCATACAGTATCAGGCATGTAATGATAATGCATAACGATAGTGAATTACATTTACTCATAATTTTTCAATCCAGTGCAGACAACCAGAAACTGGATCTGTGTTAACAATGTTAACATCGCCTGCAGTGTGCCCGTCAGTCATATCACCAAGAAGGTACTAGTAATTTGGACATGTGTTTCTGATCTCAAAATCCCACCTCACCCAGGACCATATGATGAGATGGCTTAGGAAGTCAATACCCAGCGTGGGGTCAAGAACTTATTAGGCTTAAATATTCTACATTTAAACCACCTCCACTACTATCAATCAGGAGTCAGCAATATTAGTAGAGAAGCCTCGTATGGTGGATATAATCACCTTTTCAAAGCATCACCCAAGGTATAGCATCATTTAGCCCCACTTTGTCAATTTGGATTTAAACACCCACTTCTGTTCTTTGAGTATGAGAAATTTTGAAATGTCTGTGATGTGGCCTAGAATGCATGGTTGTTCCAGGAACGTCCACTTGAAATCATCTGGTCTATGATTGACTTCCAAAAAAATGGCTTGTCAATCTAGTTGCCTGTTTTTTTCATCTCACTGTGCTTCTATGTTCCATTATCCTCACTTTCACCTTCCTTGTGGTCATCCCCACGTAATTCAGTTTGCATGGGCACGTGATAAGGTATGTAACCTTCTCGTTAATTTCTTTTGAACACAAGGTCTCCCTGTCCCAATGTCAATTGTATTTGATTTCTGTGTTTGAGGACAGACCCCGCAAGACCCATAAGGGAAGTGGCCCTGAACAGCTGGAAGGTCCCACAGTGTGCCTACTTTATGTGTGTTTTGCATGTTCTTGGTCTTGTATGAACAAGCTGATCACACAAATTGGTACTCCTCTTAAAGGAGAAAATAGGTAATGGAATTTGTTAATTGCCAATGTATTGTATTTTCCAATGTTTACGGACACTCTTTTGTATGTCATTAGACCTTTACTAAATGTATTCACAAAGGTCAAATGGGATAACTCCCCTTTGCGTTCAGAAGGATCAAGTAAGGCTTCTTTGTTATTGTTCATGGCTCGTTTAACTGAGCGACGAACCAACTTTGGGGGGTATTTCCTAGCAAGTAGTTGTGTTGAAAGTGTCTTTGCATGTTCCTGAAATCTCTCTTTGGTGGAACAGTTTCTCCGAGCCCCTAAAGATTGCCCCATATGGTAAGTTATCACTAAGAGATTTAGGATATGGCTATCGTAGCACAACAAGGAATTTCTTGCCATTGGCTTTCTATATAGCACTTTTTCTAATCCTGTAGGAGTCACCACAATAAGTAAATCTAGAAAGGCTAACTTGTTTGTTTATTTCAGCAGTGAATTTAAAAAAAATGGTGAGTGATGGGAATCCGTTTACCTGAATAGGACTCTCTATTACAGTGGTCTCCTTTAGGGAATTTGGCGCACACATAAATATTGGTTTGCTCTATAGGTTATAGCGTGCAGTGTTTCGATTTTAGACCCCTGGATATTCGTGTTGTATAGATGGTCAGAAAACTAGCCCTTAGAATCACTCTGGTATTCCTGGGTGCAGGTGAAGATGCAGGGCAGGCCTTTGAGGGGTCGAGAAGGCTCCATGCAGCACAGCAGTCCTTCCAGGTACAACAAAGCAGTCTTGTAGAGTGCACAGTAGGTCACAACTTATTTTTTATTTATTTATTTATTTATCCATTCATAAAGTGCATGGTTACACCTCAGGTGTGTCCCTGCGCTGGTAGCAGACTTTCAGATGACAGAAAGTAGAAAGTATAGCATAATCCACTCAGCGCTCAGGCAGATGACAGGAGATCTCAAACATCTATTCTGGTTTGATGGTTGGGAAAAGCCATGTCTTTGGACATTTACGGAAGGTGGCTTCACAGGGATCTGTTCTAATGTCTACTGGCAATGTGTTCCAGTGCTTGGGTGCCAGATATCTAAAAGAGTGTCCACCCATCCTTGCCCTCGTTTTCTTGGTACATTTACCAATGCCCTTCTTTTGGATCCAAGGTTCCTGCTAGGTGTGCAGGCTGGTATCATTGCTTGGAGATACAGTGGATTTTTTTCGACAGGATTCGGTGGCAGTAGCACATTGTCTTGAACAATATTCTTTTTTCCACAGGTAGACAATTCAGGCTTGTCAGGGCTTTTGTTATAGATGTTCTTTTTGGGAAATTCAACACTAGGCGGGCTGCAGCATTTAGTATGGATTGTAGCTTCATTAGCCTTTTTTGGATGAACCTAAATAGAGGACATTACCGTAGTCGATCTGGGAGGTGACCAGGGTATGTACTATTGTTTTCATCAAATTGACCAGTAATAGATTGAGGACCTTTCTCAAGACTTTTAATGTCCCCAAGCATTCACCCGTCACTTTCCGGATTTGACTATCAAATGTCAGTTTGGAGTCAAACCACACTCCAAGGTTTTTAACTTCTGTACTAGGGGTTGGTAGTTGGCCTAGTGTCTCAGGCCACCAAGCAGATGTGCAGACAGATGGAGCCCTTCCCACAATCTGCACCTCTGTTTTGCTTCCATTGAGCTTCAGGCAATGGTTAGACATCCATGCTGCTACCTCCTCAAGACATTGGGAGAACTGGTGGGCAGTCCGTTCTGGATTTTGAGACAGTGTGACCATTAGCTGAGTGTTATCAGCATATGATACAATGGTCACGTTATGACCTTTCACTATATCTGTAAGTGGACCCATGTATAAATTGAACAGCCTGGTTCTTAGAATTGAGCCTTGTGGGACTGCCTGTAACAGGGGAATACTCTTGTATGTATGTGAATGCTGCATAACCTGGAAACACGTGAAGACAGGAAGGAGGTCATCCAGCGTAAAGTCAAGCCCATAACACCGCAGGTCTCTAATCTTTGGAGAAGGACACCATGGGTGATAATGTCAAAAGCTGCACTTAGATCTAATACAACCAGTGCAGCTGTCTGTCCTATGTAGGCGTGTTGCCTTAATGTTTTGGTGGCCAGGAGCAGAGCTGATTCAGTAGAATGCGCAGATCTGAAACCTGATTGCAACGGGTGAAATAGGGCATTTCTGTCAATATGGTTAGTTAGCTGTTTATTCGTACCTTTCTCTTCAATATTCGTGGAAAACGGTAGTAACGAAATGGGTTGTAGGTTATCTAACACAGAGTGGTCTATTGGTGGCTTATTTTTAGTGGGCATACTATAGCTTTCCATTTATAGGGGACTTCCCCCAATTGAAAGGAGTGAGCAATTAACTCCAAGATGAATGTCATAATGAGGTTGCCTCCCTGCATTAGGATCTCTGGACGTGCTGGATCAAGTGGAGCTCTAGATTTAATTCTGTTAGCTATGCTCTTCATCTCATCTAGCTCCGGCACCTTAAATTCATCCAGGGTTTCTCCCTTAACTACTTTGATGCGTCAGACGGCCCCAGTGGGTGTGTACGTCGCAGGCGTCCTTTTTTTCCGCCCTGCAGCGGAATGTCCACCACGGCGAAGTGGTTAAATACTGCATTTGGCCTGCATGCAGTGTTTCTGCCCTGATGTGCTTCCTTAGGGAATGGTTCAATTATCTTTGCCACTTACACTGCAAAGAAATGAGCAATTCTATTGCAGGACTCTTTCAAGGCAGTAGTGGGCTCTGGTAATTTTTCGATTGACCTTAGGGATTTCAGTATGGAGAACATTTCTTTAGAAGAATTTTTAGCCCTTTCAATCTTCTCTGTATAGCAATCACAGCGTGTTTTCCTAATAAGTGTCTGGTATTTTGTATTGTTCTCTTTTATACTCCTCTTTTGTTTTGATCACTAGTGCTTACACCTTCTGCATTCCAACTATTTACACTTTTTTTTAGGCTTTATTAATGGTTCATTAAACCACAGAGTTGATTCTTTCGACCTCTTGGTTTTAATTGTGGTGCATGGTGCTACTTCATGCAGTGCCTCCGTTATCCATGTTTCAATCTGTCTATTGGCTATATTTATGTCCTTATCCATTTTGGGCTCATTTTTCATTAGTGCATGTGCGAATGTTTTAGGTTTGAATTTGACCTATTTCCTACGGGTGACTATCTGTTTAGGCCTCTCAACCAATGGGCCCTGAAACAGAATAAGGAAGGGGATTAAGTGATGGTCTGACCAAGGAACTGCATACAGTCATCTAAGAGTCCTTTCAGAGTGAACTGGGTGGGTCTGTGGGTCATATTTTTATTTCCTGGTGCCAGCTTTGAAGTGGAAGAAACTTCAGAAGGTTCTTTGAAGTGCATGGAATTTCCTGCGTCGCCTACCCTGGCTCCAAGCTGGCTGCAGTGACAATGTGGCGGGGATATGTTCTTTGTGTGAAAGGAGAGCACATCCCTTTTAGTAGCAAGTGGGCCTGTGCTCAGCTCTGCCCCATCCCACCAGCAGATGACCTATTCAGTCACACCTAATCCCTCTACTTTGTAACCAGGAGGAATTCAAAAAGTCTAATAGTCAATTAAACGCAGTCATGGGACCTAAGACAGGAGGCAGACACAAAGGGCTGGAAAATGCAAACTTTATAAACTGGCATTTTCAAAACTGTAATTAAAAATCTCACTTGACCATTAAACAGGATTTTTCATCACTATTTCATAGATACCAAACATTAACTGGATACCTGGTCCCAATCATAAGTTAGCACTTAATAAATGTAATAAGGCAACCGAAAGTTATCCTATAGGACAGGTAGGCCTCACAGTAGTGAAAATGAATTTAGGGATCAGGGGATGTCAAACTTAAAAGTACATGTCAAACCTTTTTATTACAATGCACCCTACTCTAGAGTCTACCCAGGGCCTACCTCAGGGTTGGCTTATATGCAATAAAAGGGGAGTTAAGAATTGGCAAGGTAGTTCTATGTCGAATTGGCAGTTTAAAACTGCATTCAGGCTTCCATGGCAGGCCTGGGACAGGGATTAAAGTGCTAATTAAGTTGGTTGCACTAGGTATATGGTATTCCACTCTACAAAGGACTTATAAGAAAATTAAATATGTCAATCAGTTGTAATCAAACCATGTTCAGGGGAGTGAGCACAAGCAATTTAGCACTGGTTAGCATTGGTAAAGTGCACAGAGTCGTAAGGCCAACAACAACCGAATTCAGCACAAACATGGAGGTAAGTAGGCAAAATGTTTGTGGGAAGACCACCCTAAGGATGGCAGGTCTATTTTGTGGTTTTGTGATTTGATGTAACACCGTTCAGCAATTTTTAAGAAATTTGTGTTTTCAGGTTGCACTTAAATGGGTTAAAAAGTTAGGAATATTTTGGTGGTTGATCCTACGTGAAATCAATGGTACCAAACATTTAAAACACAGGACACTCTAACTAGCCGAAGGAGCTTTTTCTCCCACTTGCCATTTTATTATCGCAGGACTGCACCCTCTGTACAGATCAGTCTGATTTGCTAGCCACAACCAAGATGATAATGTTGTGAACACAGTTACAGGACTTGGGGACTTGGTGCACATTACCTGAAAAAGTTTTTTAAAACTAGTATAAGGGGGCAGGTTAGGAAACAGTGACCTTCAGCCACTTTTGGGGAGACCCAGAGGGATCCCTTGCCACAAGGGCATAATTAAAAAAGAAAATTGGTGGAGTGAGCGTCCACTCATGGCTCTGTGCAAGCTTCCTCCGGGAAATTTGCGCTGAACTGCATTACAATGGGGTTGGGGCCTGAGCAGTGGGCACCATGGGTGTACCGCAGTACCTAAAAAAAAAACTTACAAAAAATATAAGGTGGGTTGGGCGACCTGAGGGGGGGTGGATATTCGCAGGCAGGTTTGATGCAATCAATGGACAAAGGCCATGCGGAGTGGATGGTTAGCTGCCCACTGTTAGGATTCCCGCGTGGTCCTCTTTCTCTTACCATGTTTGGGAGCCCATGTGACCCGCTGGGTGGAGATAAAAGTCCCTTTCCCCCTGTCCTCAGTGCTTGTTATCTAGTTGTGTGGTTCCTGGTCTTGGGCTAGGGGCTGATCTTGTATATTGGGATTTGTGCTGTTGTTCACGGGCTCGTGATCTGGCATTAACATTTTCTGGCTCTTAGGAATTCCTGCCCTTCCCTTCATTTGTTCCTGTGTCTGGCGATCCTTGGATTGCTTGGGACCCTGTTTACCTTGGTGTGTTTTGTGTCATCCGTTTGTCTTTGTCTGTGTGTTTGTTTAGTTTTTTGAGCCATTTTTAACCCGGCTGGGAACAAGGAGTAGCTGGGGCTCCAGCGCTTCTTGAGGGAATTGGTGGTTCGGCTGGATTACCGTGGTGATCCCCTGTTGTATGGTGAACGCGCGAAACAAGCACTTCCGCCTTATTCTCCATTCAGTCCACATCGTTGTGTGGAGGCGGAGTGCTGTTTCGGGCGCATCCGGGTTGTGACGAGGTGCAAGGCGAAGCCGGTGTTGCACAGCGTTTTTTCCCCTGCTTCTGCCCCCTTTCTTGTATGCTTGGAGCATTTTCCTGTTCTTAGGAAACGGAGGTTTTTTCAGTCGTTCTCACGACTTTTTCCTCCATATTCCCTTTGGCTCCGTTAACTTTGGAGCGAATTTCCCGACGCCAAGGTTCCCCTTCCCCTGCCCCCTCTCTGCCTGCTTTGACCTTACTGTATCCCTCCTCGACGGAGATCTCCACCAGTCATCGACCACAGCATTTGTGGGTAAGGAGGTGTGAAGGGGTTTATGTGGGGCATGATAAGAGAAAGAGGTGCTGCATTGTTTATAGTTTCACCATGTGTGTTAGACAGTGATTTATTCTGTTTCCTGTAGGTGAAGTACGTGGAGAACATTGGTCCTAGCAGTGAGTCCCTAGACCGAACATCTGGGATCCCTTATCTGTCTATCCCTTTTTCCCGCCCCCTGTCCATTGCCACTCTGTTGACCCATTGTAATATTTATTCTGTGGGTCGCTTAGGGGCAGGGGCAGAGGAACGGGGTAATCGTCGCTCCTGCATTGTATGGGCACAGTTGGGAAGGAACCAACACCCACTAGGGATTGGGCCCTGCTGTCCATCCCCAGCTGCCCTAGACTTAATTCTGTGCACAGCAGGAGAGTTTAATGAGTAGGATGAAAAAAAACTAATTCACGGAAAATTACAATTTAAGTGATGTGTTAATTAGGTAAGGTACTAAGATCTTTTCTCACTTAAAAAAACTAGAAATTCACTGAAAAAACAAAGGTTACTGGGTGAACATTATAGTTAGGTGTTCAATTTTGATTTCAGCCATTACAGGAATCGGGGACTTAGTCCCCTGTCCTAAACATGTAAAGAAACCAAAATATGAGGGGTCAGGGTAGGGATACGCCCTAGGACACAGAGGGATCCCCCCAGGGCAAAAATAAAAACAAATTGCCAAAAAGTGCCGCAATCCAGTAGCACTCCAGTTGGGACGTCCCCCCCCAAAAACAAAGGCTGCCAAGGCCACTTTGTTTTGTCAATTGGAGGGGGGGCATGTGGTCCACCTCCCTTAGCCTTTATGGGCCTAGTGAATCCCACACTGTGGGGGATATTTTTGAATAGGGGGAGGGGGGAGTGTTGCCTCCTCCCCAAGCCATCACAGGCCCTATGGAGCCCACAGCCGGGACAGACATTTTTCAGAGAGGGGTTGTGCAGTCCTGATCTTCCAAAGGCTCAAGGGACCCCATCCCCAGGGTTGCTAACCTAATTAAAAGGGAGGGGAGTTGCACTCTCCCCCCTCCCTTAGCTATTAATGACACAGAGTACCCATCCCCTGGGGCCAGCTAACTTGCTATGTCCTTGCAAGGCCACCCCTGGGACATAGCGGTTTCTCTTCCTGCACAGCCGTGGGCTGAGAAACCTGTGTTAGAAGTTTTGAGTTTTCCACCACATGAGATCAAACACGAAGTCTGGTCCCAGCTGGTGAAAGCTTTAAAAAGGCTCCTGTTAGCTGACTTTTGATCTATTTCCCTGCCCACGCTGATGCGGGCAAGGAAACAGATCAAAATATTGCTCCCACCCAGGGAGAGCAGCATAGGTAACTGGTCCCTATGGGCAGGAGCTCTGCCCATAGGGCATTTGGGGAGCCGCATGGGGCCTCAGAGCCCCTGGGGCTATCCCCATAGCCCATAATGAACATATGGTGGGTCTCCTGGGTGGGCATCAGGGCACCCACCTTTAATAATTCGGGCCCCCAGGATGTGGTCCCTAGGGCACAAAAAAGGCTTCCCCTTTAAGAAAATAAAAAGGACCTGGAGGATGCTGTCCACAGGGTCTAAAGAGACTCGGGGAGGTTGGATGCTCAGAACCCCTGCTTTTTTGTACGTTTTGGCCCCATGGTTGTCTTCTTGGGCCCATAATGGCTTGTGCCTCCCTCCCCTTTAAAAAAAGGCCATGGGGGATGGTGTCCTCGAACCCCAATGAAGCATAGGTAAGGACAGACCACTTGGCACCTTTCCCCTCGAATATATTTCAAAATTCTTGCAAAAAAAAGACATGGAAATGGCATAACTAGGACTTAATAAGGTTTGGGGATCCTTAAAAAAACATAAGGGCATGTGGTCCCCAGGGCACAAAGGACTAAATGAGGCTCAGGGAGTGGGCCAATTGCCCCCCCTTAAAAATCATAAGGCAGAGTGGGGGGTTGCCTTTACGTATGGTAATAAAAAATTTCTTTACGTAAAATAAAAACCCAAGGATCCCATGAAAAAAACAAAGGTTTATGTAATGTTATAATTAAGTGCGATAGAATATTTTTTTGCCTAAAAAAAAAAGCATGTAAATTCATTAAAAACAAAGGTGAAAGCAATGTTATAGTTAGGTGAATATGTCAGTAAAAACATTAACATTTCCGAACTAAAGAAAACACAGGAATTCACCAGTTAGAGTTAGCACAGCCAACTATAACTTACGCCCCATACACTGCTTGTGACCTCACATATTACAGCACTCATGACAGGTTCTATGACATCAGCTATGGCATTATTGATGACATTTCTAGGGTATTGTTGTGCAAATCTTACCATTCGTTATGTATAAATTTAGATAATCTATTTTTTCATCAATCGTACAATATGTAAATTATATTTGTTCTAATTCATTCTTAAGACAAAGTTCTCTACTGAATCTTTATTTCTCTCCCAGATCACAAATAGATCATTAAATCAGACCCACATTTTGATTTGTTTCCTAACTTCTTCATTCTCTTCTTCCCACATCACTTCCTGTTCCCATTATCCCATCAACAAATTTGCATATGTTGGGGCAAAAGAAGTTCCTCAAAACCATACCCTGCCTTTGGTTTTAGTTATTTGGTTTTAGTTATTTTCTTCAAATAAGAGCACATTATTTTCCAAACATCTCTCCATTAATACCTGTATTAAGAAGCGCGTGGATCTGGATCACAAGAAGTGGTTGCATGGATTAATTCATTATTTCCATCTTTATGTTAGACTGAGGTGTATAATGCTACCAATATATCTAATTAATTCTAGATACAACTCTTGGATGTATGATGGCAATGTGGTGACATAGTTGAAGAGGAATAGGTCTATATATCTTGATGTGTTCTCTACTAGTGATCCGATCAAACTAACTAATGGTCTGTCCGGTTTTCTTTATTCCTATGAATCTTTGGTAAGAAAAATATAACTGGTGTGATGAGATTATTATTTCTCAGGTAATTATATTCCTCATGGCCTAACAGATTTTTTTCCCTTCCACTCCAACAACTTATTGTTATATTATATAGCAATCTCTTTTCTTGGATCAGAGTCCAACCTTCCGTAATGTACCTGATTCTCCAACTGTCTTATTGCTTCTCTGATATAATACTCTCTATCTAGGACAACAATATTTCCACCCTTATCGGATGCGTTTATAACCAAATTGTGATTGTTACGCAGTTCTTTGATAGCTTTCTATTAACTAGATGTCATATTCAGTTTATTTGTCTTATTCCTCTTTGTTTTTGTCTTTCTTAGATCCTCAATCATTATTTCCTGAAAGAGATGACATTTATTCCCTGCTGGTAATACTAGCAAAAGTTTTATCTAGGTGTACAGCCACTTGTTTAGGTCATGTATGTATATATTCCACTTTTGAAATATAATTCAAGGTCTGTTAATTCTAGAAGCTCATCCATTTGTTCTTCTAGTGAAGTTGAGCACTCAGCCATGGAATCTCCCTAATCTCCAAGTTTCACATCTCTAAACTTTAAGTTTCGAATGTATCTCTTGGATTCTTTGCAAACTGTTTTTATCATTTTAATTTTGCTGTGAATTTGTAGAAATCTTTTTGGAAATTTGCTTCATACATTTCCATGTCTGGGTAAAATGGAAGTTCTTGATATAATAGATTTAATTGATCCTCAGTAAATTCTTTTGAGGAAATACTTATTAGATTTTTGTAAATATTTTAATTATGTTTGATTTCCCCTTCCACATCTCTTTGGCCTTTCTCCTCCTTTTAATTATCCTTATACAATTTCTGGTCTTACCCTTGTTTCCATATGTTCTCTTCCTCTTTGTCTTGTACATGTATGATACAATGTCATTTCCTCTAAAGGGGGTTAAGTTTAAAGAGGTCCCTTTATCAGCTGAGCATCTGTCTCAGAGCACTCCTCAATTTCTACTTTTGGCGCATTCGACACCAGGTTTTTTATCCATAAATTCGGTTTCTTACTGGTTTAAATTTTCTAGCAAATGTATCAATTCTGCCGTGTTGATAATCATATTTGTCATTTTTCTTTCTGCATGCTTCATAAATGCTTGCATAAATTTCACTGAGCATTCTGTGATGTTGATTTGTTATTCCTCTAGTAGGACATCATCCATATTCTCGAGAGTGGGCATTATTAATATTCATGGCCCTAGGTATTCTTTTACATTCCAACTACTTTCGTAAAGAAGATTGTTCCCACCATTTATTAGTTTCTAACATTATCGATTTTTTCATTTCCTTGAGAATGCTCTGTGGTGTTCATGTCTCCATTATATTGCCCGTACATCTCTTTTACTTAATTGTACTCATTCTGTTTATTATCATTAAAAAGGTCACTTTCCAGGTGCACTCTTTTGGCATTTCTGTTCTCTATAGTGCAGTTAAAGAACCCCTAATTTTGCACTTTATATTCCACAGTCATTCTGTTTTATTTATTTCTTCTCTCTTTCTCAATTATGGTACCATATGGTGTGTTAGCCAAAGCTATTTGTCGGTCATTTGTAGTATTAAATATATTTCATTGCTTCTGTAATGTTTCCCAGATTATTTTCTTTAACTAGTTTATGAGAGCCCTTATCCTCGGTAGTGTTTCTACTGGGACAGCTTTCCTGGGTGGAGTTAGTCCTTATCTGCACTCACTCCAGGACGCCAGGAGCAGCACTCTACCAGCTCTGATGTTTCCCACTTAGCGCATCAGCCTCTCCATTCAAGGCTTGGGAAAGCTGGTTCATTTGGTGTTTCTCTTCCTTCAAAGTTTCCCAGGAGCAGGCCACCGCATTGAGTATTTTCCACCAACTTCACTTGCCACTCTCAGTACTGGAAGATAGGTGGCACAACACAGCTTTGTAGTAAAGGTAAATAATTATTTTATACTTCCAATTATTTCATTTCTTAAATGTAATAAGGGGACATGACCGACACGTTTTGGCTTCTGTGCCTGCTACTGGACCATAGAGTCCCCGTGCTATAGACAATCTATTTAGAGTGCTTGTGCTCCTAGAAACCTCCTACCTACTAAGTTAAAAGCATCTAGACCACTCATTACATTATTTTGTAAGGGAACAAAATGGTCACCTTTTTGTTTAGCTGGGGCTCACTTTAGGCCAATGTCAAGCTGTTCCACATATTTTAATATACCTCTCCTACATGTTGGTATAAATACCATGGAAAGAACAATAAGGTGAGGGAGGGCCTAAGGGAGTTTAAAGACCATACAGAGACACATTCCCTAAATGAACGTATGGAACACAAAAGTGTCAAAGGGTCTATATACAAAGTCTATGTGTGGTACATTAAACTAAAGAAGTCAGTGTCGACCCATTCAAAAACTATGAAAAAACATAGATAAGCATCCTTAATCCCTAACAGGATACCCATCAGTCACCACTCGGAACCGCCCTTCATCATTTGGGATTCCTGTTAACCATATAGTAGGTCCACTATTGGTTTAAGATGGAAGGTCAGATATTATAACCTCTTGTAAACCTAGTAGTGACCAATATGGTTTAGAGTGTCACGAATTACCCATCGATCAAAAATGAGGGTGACTGATTTGCAGTGCTAGTGAAGAAAAGTGTGCTTTGTGAGAATAAAATTGGGTGAGGGAGCAGGAATGAAAAAAAATTTTTTGTCTGTTTTATGCTCGCTCCACCAATATTAAAAGAGCAGCAAGGGTAAATTTAACAAATATTTACCTAGATGTAAAAATGGTCAACATGTTTCAGCAAATTAAAGGGACTAAAGAGTCCATTGCTTTCATCAGGACCTGGATATTGAATAATGCTACTGCAAAAATATGGTGAAATGTTAAAAAGTGACGACATATTGAACAAGCTGCAACATGAAAAAAGATCACCTGAATTCCTAGGTGTAGTCTTTACTCGCAGTTGTTTTGTATGTCACCTTGTAGTCGAAGTAATTGGCTCCACCCCGCCTGGCAACGGCTCAGGAAACGAGGGAAGCACCGCTCTCTCCGTCGGTACCTCTTTGCCGCCTTCCGAGCCGGTTGGGGAGGCGGCGAAGAGGTACCGACGGAGGCCTTGGTCACATGACGCATGGGGGAGGGAAGGCAAAATTTAAAGTGCAAGTGCAGAAAACTTTGAACCGTGATTGGCTGCCATAATCACATGCTGCTACTATACAATAATAGACATAAATGACATACTGAACGGCTGCTCAACAAATTACGGGAAAATCCCAATTTGGGAAACTGTACATGTGCAAACAATTGTATCTCGACATGGTATTTTTTATGTACAATCAATTAATGGCATCTATTTACACAAAATAATATTATTCAGTAAATAAATTTCATTCTGAAATGTACACCACAATAAATCCGCAATAACTATATATTCAATCAAATTTCATAAATATATACAAGCTATATATATATATATTCACTGAAAAAACCATAGGTTATAGACCATATATAGTTAGGAATTAGCATTTACAAAACCTTGAAAATTCACTGAAAAAACCATAGGTTATAGACCATATATAGTTAGGAATTAGCATTTAAAAAACCTTATTTTACTCACACAAAACCATTGAAATTCCATATATAGTTAGTTGCACTAACTATATATTGCGCACCCGCAATCCACTGCTGATGATGTCACATATTACATCATTCATGACATGGTCAGTGACATCACTGATGACATCACTGATGACATCTCAAATGACATCACTGATGACATCACTGATGACAACATCCAGTGACTATGTTTCTGTAAAGTTAAAATATGTCTTACATATTGAAGAATGAGTGGATGTATAAGTGTCTGGACGAAGGATTTAGTAGGTGCATGACTGAATGTATGAGTGAGTGATTAAATGTGTCTCACTGAGTGCATGGGTTAGTGACTAAACTGTCTTAATTTGTGCATCATTATGTCTGTTGTTCTGTAAACTGCTGCATGTGTTGATCAGTAGCTATATGAGTAACTATATGGGTTATTGATTGATTGCCCAAGTATTTGCATGGGAGACTGAGTGTGTGTGTGGCTGGCTGGGAGGTGTGTGACTCTGTACAGATCAATGTGTACTTGTATCAATGATTGTATAAGAGAGTAAGTATGTGTTAGTATATGGTTGAAAACGTAAGGTGCTCTATGTTTAACTGTATAGAGTAGAAAATGGAAGTGTGATTGATTCTTTACAGGACTGACTAGGTGTGTGAGTAACTCCATGGATGAGTGGCAGAGTGTGAGTGTCTGTATAGGTGTATGAGTGCATATGATTGTGTTGTAAACATGAGTGATTGTATGTATGAATGATTGTATGGGTGAATGAGTGAATGTGTGTGTAGACGTAGGAATCAGTGAGTACGTATGTAGTAACTAGTATTGGTGTGTCAATGGTTTCAAAAATTATACTCTGTTTTTAACACTGGGTGAAACAGAGGTTATATTAAAATGTGAGGAGATGCATTGTATTGTCACATGAATGATATCATCAGTGATGTGGTCATTGATGTCAAATGAGATGTCATCAGTGATGTCATCAGTGATGTCATTTGAGATGTCATCAGTGATGTCATCAGTGATGTCACTGACCATGTCATGAATGATGTAATATGTGACATCATCAGCAGTGGATTGCGGGTGCGCAATATATAGTTAGTGCAACTAACTATATATGGAATTTCAATGGTTTTGTGTGAGTAAAATAAGGTTTTTTAAATGCTAATTCCTAACTATATATGGTCTATAACCTATGGTTTTTTCAGTGAATTTTCAAGGTTTTATAAATGCTAATTCCTAACTATATATGGTCTATAACCTATGGTTTTTTCAGTGAATTTCAATGGTTTTTTAATAGCAAATATCATAAGCTGTCGAATGTCAAGTACGTGGTAAGAATTTTTTTTTTCGTGTTTATGCACACTGATCTGCTTTGATTGCTGCCCCCCACCCCTCATTTCTATTAGGAGTACTCTCTCTTTGCAGATAGTGAAGGGTAGTTAACGCAGCCCTTTCCCCCTTTGTAATCCGTCGTGCCTGCTTCTCTCTCCATTTGATTGATTGTTCTCTTTGGTTCATTCTCTATTTACAAACAAGCACAGAGTCGCAATACTCTGTTTAGTCTTTGCAGATAGCGAAAAATCGTGTAAAAAAACAAAAGGAATCGAGCAAAATCAGTAGGCCACTAATGGGATCTCTTTTGACCTCGCTAAAATAGAAACATTAGGAACAACCTGTTGAAAATAGCAATGCGTATGTATATAAGCGGCGTTCATTTGTGTTCACAGTACCCCTTGTTGATTGTTTCAATCGAGCATTGAATTGTTCGAAGTTAATTCTCTTAACGATCTTCTCTACCTGCAAACGAGGAAGAATAGGAATATTCTATCTCCCTTTGCAGATAGTGAAGGGTAGGTAACGCAAGCCTTTAACACGTCGTACCTATTTCATTCCTCATTGATTGATTGATTGTCCGAACATTGACTGTTTGGGAATTAGTTCTTTTTGGAGGTATTCCCTGTTTGCAAATAAACGTAGGAAAATCTTTGCAAGTAGTGAAAGGGTACGTAATGCGGACCGTTCTCCCCCGTTGTAATCTGTCATGCCTATCTACTCCCCACTGATTGATGCACCTTTTTCACCCGGACCATTTACTAGAGATACGTCATCTGGCCCGACCAGAGAGCACCCCTAGTGAAAAGGACATATGCAATAATAACGAAGTGATCACTGTATCCTGTTAACAGAAACTTTACCATGAAACAACCTGGAAAGAAAAAAATAGGAAAACGAAAATCAGTAGGCCACTGATGAACATGAACTTTTATTAAACAACGAACAAAGAAACGATAACATAACGTAATGATAAAACCGATTAATGTCCTAGAAACAAGAAAACGTTAAAATATGCCAGTGGTGAGAGACCAGAAAAACAGTAAGAGAAACCAAATCACCCCTCGCTGTCCCACCGCCTGCCACGCCAAAAAAATCGATAGACTAGGGAAAATGCAAGTCAGTAGAACATCCACCCCCACTCTGGAAACTTCCAAGGTGGGGCAGGGTTCCGGCTACGCCCAGCCGGGAGCAGCCCATATAAGGCAGGTCCTGCTGCCACGCCTCGGCCAGGAGATCCTAACGTAGGGTGTAGCCGGAGGAGAGGCCGAGACCAGCGGGACCCGGCCAGGGGATTGCCTTTACAACGCTGAACAGTTGCAGGGGGGGGAATGTCTCCTCGACCCTCCCCTCTCTCTCCCAGTCCGGCCGCGGTGGCCCTTGAGAGTTGCAGGTAGTCCCGCCACATGCTCTTCTGGTCCGACCACCAACGGTCGGGGGGCCGAGGCCGACGGGATCCAGCTGCAGCCGATAAACCAAGAAACCCGTTCATGGGGCCAGAGCCAGGGGCGTCCGGCCGACATCCACCGGAAGCCCGGCCCGAAGACGGACGGGACACTTCTTTCTTTTATAATGGCTGCGACAACACTGGAGGGGGATGTCTTGCACATGCCTCCGACCCCCCCCTCGTCCTCATCGCCTGGTCCGGCCATAACAAATCTCAAGCGAGACGCCGTGGGGTGCACTGGGAGGGAGAGACGGTGCGAACAGGCCTCTCCCGCCTCCCCAGGTGGAGGCTTCCCAGCTGCACCCTCAGCGCTCCAGGCGGTGGCATCCTAACAACTACAGTGCTGCACAGTTTCGGAACGACCTAGATAACGGTTCTTCCACTGTGGCCATGCTGCAACGTCTCGCCCGGCAGGGTGGAGCCCGTCCGCTCATGTGACCCCGCGATCGCCGGTAGCTGCCGAACTCTCAAAATGGCGGTCGACCTGGCAAGAGCGGGCCCAACATAAAGAAATGGCCCGGTCACTGGTTGACTCCACCACCGTAGTCCTCCACGACCTTGAAGATTCTAGAGGAGCCGCGGGAGTCTCCGACCCCCGATGGGGAATGACTGCCATGATCGCCCGTGGAGTGACGAAACTGTATCCGCGGGACGTCGGCGCTCCCATGCTGGCGCCAGCCTCACTTTGAATTACTACAATCCTGCAGACCTCACTTCCGGTGAAAGCACAGTGTGACCCGGTAGGAAAAATTATTGCACCCCCTCCCCTTTTTGACTGATAGTTCAAACCACCGATCCTTTCCTTTGCCCTTTTAACGGAACTTTGGACTGCCTCCCCCTCTTTTACATTTTCTAGAGAAAACAAAACATTAACCACTACATTAGCATAGCAGTTGACACCAGAACTGTTTTCAAATTGAAAACCAACAACATCTTCAACAGAATCCTTTTTGTTTCTGCTGTGACCCTGCTACAGCACAGGCATTGTCCCCAGCAGTAATTCTGCAATGCCGGTAAGAATAGCTGTGGTGCCTACTGGACTCACTCACCCCCGCGGCGCCCCACGCCGTTTTTTGCTGGGCGGCAACTTACTAGACATCACTTTCGTGCCATCTAGATTTCAGCGCGTTCTGCTGCCTTGGAACTATTCGCACAACAGACCGCTACTGACAAGAATATTTCATTATTGGTGCTGTCAATTTCAATAAATCTATTGGATAATTAAAAAGAAATTGCCACGGTCTCTTCGTTGTTTAAATGTTTTTACTGTTTTTGTTTTGTTGTATATATTTATATGTTATTAAAGTTTTATATTCCTACTACTTTGTTGGAGTGCTATATATTTTTAATGTGACACATAATTGTAAAAACTGTGATGTACAAAGAGTCATTCCTGGAATCTTCCGCTTCAGGCTCGGTCCCCTCCCCAATCACAATACAGGATGGTTTTCAGATAGTAGGAACGCGTGTGCTGTGACGGATCACATCGGGTGTGGGCCTTGATCTACTATAACTCCTTTGAAGAGGGGTGATTCTTTACAGCTGGGGCCATAAACTACATCTGCAGGGCTAGCTGATAGCCTAGGACCGGCCTGGACATTCGGACACAGAGGAAGAGGAGTGTCAGAGGGTGCGGTAGTGAATAGGGCGAAAGGGAGGTGTCGGGCGGGCACAGAGTGTGATTCTCAGGGAAGAGCAGCGCAGATGGGGGAAGGTTTATTGCCCATGCATAAGACAGAGAGCGGTGGTGACCAGTGCCTGGGGGAGATGCTTACGAGGGTGAGGAGCCATGCTACGAATCGACAGCGTGCAGAGAGTGGGTCTGGTCAAGACATCTAAAATGGCTGCCGTGCACGACAAAAGTGTGGCATTTCAAAAAAGGCAAGATGGCGCAGACAATGTTTTTCAACACTTCCTCATTTCCTTCGAATCGAACGTTAACAGACGTTGGGGCATATTACCAAAGTTAAGCGATATTTATCGCTAACGATGCTTACCAACCAATTTTTTACCACTAAGCATCGTCAGAAATTATCGAAGATAAACCTTACTATTATCAAGGTTTATCGCAAATGCGATAATAAACGGCCACAATGCATGAATATCGCTAAAAACTCAGCGATATTCATGCATTACCGAGCTAATACTCTTAGCCATGTTATCCACCTCCCATTGGATAACATGGCTAAGAACTGCTCAGGGCAGGTGTTACTTTTTGGAGATATTCGCGCTTAGCGCGAATATCTCCAAAAGTTGGTAATAGGAGATAGATATCTTGCATGTTGTAATGCAAGTTATTGTGGTATATGGAACTCATACCATAATCTCTCAGGAAAGCAGAAACTGATCCTTTTGGGACCGCCTAAAAAGGCCTAGGGGGTGAGGAGTACTCTACTTTGCCCCCTTTTCACGTTCCGAACTATTTTATTTTACTCTCTTCTGTAATTACACAAAATAGCAGCGATAAGATGCATCGGAGACACACAGTGAGAGAAAGGAGGCCGGAGATGAAGAAGACATGTCAAATACACATTGGAGATAATATAGTGGCAGAAGGGAAGTAAATATGAGTAAACTTACCATGTAACATAAAAATGTTGCACTCTATACTATAAGTCTCATTTTATACTACAATCACTTCGCTACAACCTCATAAATTAAAAATAAAAATGAATAATGTCTCAAACAATTTTTGATTTCTAAATATAAATTTATTCTTCAGAATTTTCTAAATTTGAAAGAACTAGTAACATGTCCTCATCAGCAATGTCCTCATTAAAAGTCTCCAATGATGATTCTTGTAACTCTATGGTCTCCAAACACTCGATAAATTCGCCATCAAGAGATTGATCAAAAAAATCATTCAAGTCATCTCCTCCTTCTGACAATATTTCATTATTGGTGCTGTCAATTTCAATCAATGTAGTGGAATCATTCAAGTCATCTCCTCGTGACAATATTTCATTATTGGTGCTCTCAATTTCAATCAATGTAGTGGAATCATTCAAGTCATCTCCTCCTTGTGACAATATTTCATTATTGGTGCTGTCCATTTCAATCAATCTAATGGAATCATACAAGCCATCTCCTCCTTGTGACAATATTTCATTATTGGTGCTCTCAATTTCAATCAATGTAGTGGAATCATTCAAGTCATCTCCTTGTGACAATATTTCATTCTTGGTGCTGTCCATTTCAATCAATCTAATGGAATCATACAAGTCATGTCCTCCTTGTGACAATATTTCATTATTGGTGCTCTCAATTTCAATCAATGTGTTGGACAATTCAAAAGAAATTGCCACGGTCTCTTCATTGTGAGCCATTTTATTTTGAAATTGCTTGCTGTAAATTGCAGAAAAAAATAATCACTTTCATTTATCGTCTTTAGTAATACATAATATAAAACTAACTTTATCAAGTATTTAGTATAACAGAAGGACTGCAAATAAATAACAGAAAACATTTTTCAAATTATCTTCAAGTGTACAACATAGTTCCCCATACAAATTAACAACTCACCTTTTTAAAAGTAGCAGAAGTGTTAGTACTGTGTAAATCAAACACCAGAAATTCACCACCAAAAATTCCTCACAAATGTACCTCAGACAGTAGTATCACAAAATGGCTGTGGTTTCCTCTCATTTGACATATATACATAACCAATTAACTTTCATCACACACAAATACAAAACCAAAGTAACATTTTAATTGGTTCTAAATTTCAACACTTTCAAATGTGTTTTCCCCATGCAATTTTCCATAGGACATTTACATACGTCTACAGCCTGAATGGCTGAACGGAATTACACCAAACTTGGCAAAATGGTACATCAAACCTAAGAGGTCAGGAAGGATCTACTATGCCCCCTTATGGTCATTTCCCCCTTCGCTTTGGCCTCCTCTTGTCTCTCAATCCTACCGAGGGACAAGATGGCGGCCGCTACGGACTGTTTGGAATGTTGACAGACGCCGGAGAACCAATCAGCTTCGCAAAGCTCCGTAACGCGAAAAGTACGCGAAGCGGAGCGCTGTTACAGATATATATCTTTTTTTCAACGTTAATTTCTCAAAATCCACTGGAGCACATATATTGAGACCTAGCAAAGGCACATCGGGCTACCAGTCCCTAATATTTTGCCAAGTTTCGTGCAAATCCATTCAGCCGTTCGATTATTATTATTTTGTTTTTTTTTTGCCCCGCGGGGCCCTTTTAAAACCTCCACATCAAACCTAGGGGGTCAGCGAGGATCTACTATGCCCCCTTATAGTTATTTCCCCCTTTGTTTTGACCTCCTCTTGTCTCTCGATCCTACCGAGAGACAAGATGGCGGCCGCTACGGACTGTTTGGAATGTTGACAGACGCCGGAGAACCAATCAGCTTCGCTTCACAAAGCTCCGTTGCGCGAAAAGTCCGCGAACCAGAGCGCTAACCGGTCCGCTGTTACAGATATATATCTTTTTTTAAACGTTAATTTCTCAAAATCCACTGGAGCACATATATTGAGACCTACAAAAGGCACATCGGGCTACCAGTCCCTACAATTTTGCCAAGTTTCGTGCAAATCCATTCAGCCGTTCGGGCTAAAAGTGAGGCCAACCGCCCTATGGAAAACTCAATGTTAAAAACACGTTTTGGGACCCCCCTTTTTTCTCGGCCCCCACTGGACGAACCCCCCCCAAATTTTCAAGGGCTGCTCAGAAACAAAATGTGCCATTTTCCTGAAAATTTCAGCCGATTCCGTCCACAAACGCCAAAGTTATTAGACATAGAATTTTCAAAAAACCCATAGAGAAAAAATCCTAACTATATATACCTACTGGCGACCGCCAGTAGGTAATATATATATATATATAATACAACATATAGTGTGTCTCTGTATGTATATATGTATATTTATTTATTTATTTATTTAGAGGTTTTCTATAGCGCTAGCCTGGCCCGAGGGTATTGAAGTGCTTTACAACATGATGTAGAGAAGACAAATACAGGATAATGGCATGGTAGAAAATTACAGAAGTGTGCAAAACAATACAGTTCTGCTGATCGTCAGAGGTGCGTCGTATACTGTCCTGCGTTCATTTTAACCTAGCTGTTGAGGTACCTGATTCTGTTATAAATGCATGTTGTTTAGCCGTGATAGCTTTCTGCTGCAGAGTATGTCTGTTGCTTTACTCAGATGAATTGTGACAGCCAGCAGTAAACTACAATGACATGACTACATCACAAAACTATTTAAATATTTTATTAGAAGATGAGCCTTGATAGACTGCGCTTAAACAAGGGCACATTTCACTGAACTAAGCTAAACGATCAAAAGGGAAACTTCACAAAAGAAGAATATCAAAAGATAGAAGCAAATTTAAATTCTGGAGAAAAAAAATCACTGACATAAACCATGTTCAAGGATTGAAATATATCACTGAGGGTTGAGATTTCTGCAAGAATACACACTCCATTGATCAAATTTTTATCATGCCAGATGTACTTTAAAAAATGATTCAAGCACAACATAAGAAAACATAAAAGCGCGACCATAATGTAGCGAAATCCCAGAGTGGCAATTACAAGTTTGATTCCAGTGTGCAGCTGGACTATGCTGCAAACTAAAAACACTCGGTGCATAACAAATAGTTATAAAAGAAGGCTCTGCTCAGTAGACACTGAATTCCAGATGCAGTAAACAGAAAATAGCATCAACTACAAAGGGCAAGAAAATGTTGTGGTAAAATATAGACCACACCACCTGTAAAGAAATCTAGAGTACTTGTAGAGTCTCATTACTGACTGTAAAACTGACTCTCAATAGCATTTGATGTAATACGTGTGATAACAAGTTAGAGGACAAAATTCGTAAGAGTGACATCATACGTTTTAAAAGAAGCTGTAATTCTGTTATTTTTTTTAAAAAGCATAAAAGGTTAATTTGCTAGGGTCGTCCAAATTTTAGGCAGGCTGCTAGTTTCTTTGTGCAAAATTGAAGTGAAATTATGGATTCCTTAAAGACAGACTGTAAGGGCGTGCCCATCACAATTGGCAAGTGCAATAATGACAGCAGAGATGACTTGGCCTCAACCTTCTCAAGGGCTACCCTGATTTTTTGATTAACTCCTGACTTGCTCTGATGTTTTTTTGCTTGAGCTCGTCAATGTGTGCATCACCAAAGTTGTTCTTTGCTGACGCTCTCCAGCAGAGAACTAGAATCTGCAGCCAATCACTGCCCCTTAAATTAGGTTTTCAGAGAGAAGGAGATTTAGTGGTAAGTGACTTTAGGTTTATTAGTGCAGGCTTTTTATGTGTACCTCTTATTGTGAGGTGAACTACTGGCACTCCCTAGGAAATTTGTTTAGTCCCCCATATCTGGGGATTCTTACTTCAACCACCTCCGCTAATTCTATGAACTGTGCTGTTTTAAGAAAGTAAGTTACACTTCAATATATAAGACTTGGTAACTGCAGTGTGCGTGGTGTCTAGTAAACAACATGTAAAAAAACAATTTTCGTCTCCTGTTGTATGACATTATATTGAGAAAAACAATATCGACATACACAAATATCACAAAAAAATCAACATCTTAAATATTATGACCCTATACGAAAAAAACATCTAAAACTAAACATGAACAAAAAAGAAAATGATATCGCCTATACATTAAAACAAAGGAAATTTAACGACAATTCTAAAAACCAAAATATTGAACACAGGAAAATCAACATAATTCTAAATGAAATGCACAGTATCACTTTAACTATAAATGCACATGGAAAATAAGTAAAATGAAACTTAATTTACATTAATAGGATAACAAAAACACTAAGGCCCCGATTACGAGTCTGGCTGTCAATGGACTGCAAGACTCGGTACGCGGCGGTGCCGGTCTCTCGATTGCCCAATAACGACTCAGGCAGTCGGGCCGCCACAGCCCCACTGCAGCCGCCAGTGAACCGCCGTTCCCTGGCAGTGTTGTGATGGTCAAAAGGCATTAATATGCTTGGCGGGACCACTGCATTCCTGCCAAGCATATTACAAGTTTCCTTTCTGCCACAGTTTTTTATGGTGGCTCCACTGCTATGAAAACTATGGTGGAGAGGAAATAAAAGGGCCCTACAGGGGCGTATAGTGCCATGATTTTTGTGGCTGTACCACTGATAGGAAAACCATGGTGGATAGGAAACAAAGGGGGCCCCCTGGTGCCTCACGCCCTGTTGATGCATAGAGGAGGGGACAACAGGGGCCCCCCTGTGAGCATACACACCAGTTCCTGCACGGCATGGACTTTTGAGTCCATGCCGTAGGGAAACTGTTTTTGGCGTTCCCATTGCAGTGCCCAATTTCAGGGCACCACCGTGGGAACATCAAAAACAAAGCCCACCAGATAGGAGGACGTTTCTAATCTGGCGGGCAGTTTGACCATGGCTTTGGCAGTGCGGCAGCAGGGCATACCTGGTACCGCACTGCCAAAGTCGTAATGGTGTTCACCATGAATAGTCAAAATTATTCTAAGCGTCTCCAATCAGCCAATCAAATTCAACTTTAAAAACTGCTAGCAAATAAGAACGCTTTTCCAATTAACAAATAGGCCAGAAAAATGCACAAGGAATTGCTTATTAAACAGGATTACAGTAGTATATTGTCACTTTGCAGGGTTGCAAGCCACTTTAATACTGAAAGAAGCCCAACATACATCAAACCAAGTACATTTGACAGTAAATGAATATGAACTGCCTTAATAAAGAACTAAATGTATATTAAGATGACAAATAATTAAATCTATGCTGCATGTTTATTTCTCCAAATTACAGAAGCATCCTCTATTAAAAAGAGAAAATGCTGAAAAAGAAACTTAAATCAGGGATGCCAAATTACCTAAAATACAAAAAGACCATCTAGAAAGACGGCAGCAAAGAACACTTAGTTTATTATAAAATGTATATTACATGTATGTATTAATTGTGTTTATGTATGTATATATAACTATCTATCTATGTTTAGATATATAGGGCACGGCAGCGGTTGAGACTACCACCTGCGCCGTGGCTACTGCAGATGGTTCTGCTGGCCCCAGTTAGTCATGTTTATTATCATTTCTTACTTTTACCTATTCACACTATTAAAATTAAGGCCTTGTGTATTTTATACTATATCATTGTTCTCTCCAATCCTTTTCTAATGTTTGTTATTCCTGTAGTACCCTGTGTTTTCTATATTTCCTGTTTCCACAGCTGACTTTCTCCTGTCTGTATCTTTCTTCTGCTCTCTTTTTTTAGTAACCTTTCCCTCACACCTCTATTATGCGTCTTGTGTAGTACTGTTAAGAGAACAGATTTTTGGTAAAGTGAAGAGGATCGTAGGCCCAAGTAAACTATTCACCAAACATGTTGGTTGATCGACCTTTCTTCACTAAACATTCAAAAAGTACAAGGACGGAGAGATAGAGTGGCCATGGTAATGGACCCCCAATGTTGTCTATTTATACAGAATACTAGCAGTTTCTTTGACCGTGCAGAATGGCAGGAAAGGAATGAGATCCCATTGCCATCCCATAGGTCCCTCACTGACCATTCCCTTCCAACACTTCATTGCATTTCACTCTCATCTTTTGGTAGACTTACCCCTCCATTAGCTGAAAAAACAATTTTTGGGGGTTGACTTGACTACCTGGCTTTTCAAACAACAATCCTGCCAGAGTGATAGTTTTGATAGAAGATACTGCTAACCAAACAGTAGTGAGGTATTGCTGTTGTACTTTGTGCAAAAGAATTACTTGGGTGGCTAATACAGTATCCAACAGGGGTGCATTACGTTTTTTTCTATGAGCATAGACCACCAGTGCTGCAGCCAGAGCCATAGCGGTGAGTGAGCAGTGGCAGGGCTCACAGCTGCTTTGCGCGCAGACATTGTGTTTTTAATAGCGGTTACGCTGTGTTTTAAAACTGTGCTGCACTTTAAACTTTTAATTCTACTTTGTTTACCCTGAGTACTTTGTGGCTGCACTTTTAGCGGTGATTCCGCTGGGGTCAAGGCTATAGTGCGCTGAGGCTTCATTAATCCCCATGTGTCCCCCGTGTCCCGTGTCCCCCGACTTACCGGCGCTTTGGGGTGGCTGTCTTGTCTTCCCTCCTCCACGCCTCGGTCCGACAGGGTGGCTAGC
This sequence comes from Lissotriton helveticus, assembly GCF_964261635.1. Taxonomy (NCBI): domain Eukaryota; kingdom Metazoa; phylum Chordata; class Amphibia; order Caudata; family Salamandridae; genus Lissotriton; species Lissotriton helveticus. The sequence continues at coordinate 1,627,009,799 of NC_136063.1, read as the reverse complement.
ACCGTTGAGCGGAGGGCGTGGAGGTGAGAGACAGTCACTTCCGCTTCCGCCTGTGAGTGACCGGTTAGCGGTCTAGTGGCTGTGAGGCAGACGGGCTGAGGGCATCAAAAGAAGGATGTACTCCTGGAAGCACAGCGGACGAGCGCAGTAGGCGCGACGAAGGCGCGCCGAAGTGTCGCCAAAGTCGAGCCCGTCTGCGCCCGACTGCGGGCTAGTGCGACAATCCCTGTTCCTGAGGATAAGATCTATTGGAACAGGGAGCAGCTCCTCAGTCTAAGTCCGAAGACTACGTGCTCCCGTAGGTACGGTATGTCAAGTGAGGTTAAGGAGTGTGGTCAATGTCGGTATCGGTTTAACACCGCGCCGGATATAACCAGGGAGTATGTCGCGCTATCTTGCGGTCTCCTCAATGTGAGGTCATTGCGTAAGCATAGACTTGATTTATTCGAGCTGCTCACTGAGAGAAAGTTCGATCTTCTGTTCCTCACGGAAACGTGGTTGGACCAGTTCTCCGACTCAGATATTATCGAGGCCATGCCCGAGAGTTACGCCATGGTTAGGCAGGATAGGCCTGGAGGGAAGGGAGGGGGAATAGCGATCCTTTTTAAGAAAAGTCTTGATTGCGCACTGGAGTCTACCCTGGTAGCGGAGAGTGAAGTAGGTGCTTTTAACATACAACTAAATGGAGGGACGGCGATTAAAGGCTTTCTTGTTTATCGACCTCCTGGGCCGTGCACCAAGTTTAGGGAGAGCCTGGTAGAGAGTCTTACTGAGGCAGTGTTACGTAGGGACAAATTTCTCTTACTGGGAGATTTGAATTTACATCTCAATAACCCAGAGGATAAAAGAGCGGAGGAGTTCTGTAGGGACATCCAAGCACTTCAGCTGGAACTCAAGCTCTCCCATCCCACACATCGCCAAGGCCACCTGCTGGACCCGGTATTTGCAAACTGGGGAGGGGTTCAGGTCTCCACAATTGAGCCGATCCCTTGGACAGACCACTTTCTGGTTACATTTTCTATAAATAACGTAAAACCTATAAAGCAGAGTCAGCCACCCCTGAACTATCTAAGGAGGAAGTGGGTAAAATTCTCCTTGGAGGATTTTAACTCAGCACTGTCAAGGGAAGGCCAGCCGGGAGGTGCAGATATAGAATCTGCTGTTTTTAACTTGAACAGGCGCATTACTGAGGCGTTAGATCAGACAGCGCCACTCTGCCGTACATCGGAGGGCGGCCGCAAGGAAAGATCTGCTCCCTGGTTCAATGGAGAGCTGCGGCGGACAAAGGCAGAGTGTAAGCGTGCTGAACGAGCCTGGAGGGTATCTTATGATGCTCAGGCCAGGGAATTGTTCTTAGCAAAAAGGAGGCTGCATCATAGACTGATTAAAAAGTCGAAGGCAGCCTTTTATGCAGGGAAAATTCGAGGGGCCAAAGACTCTGCTAAGGAGCTCTTCGGTATCTATAAGTCACTGACCACAATCGATGCGTCTGCTGACCCGAAGAGCTGTTCGATTGAAACATGTGACCGCATAGCTCACTATTTTTCCACCAAAGTCGAGAAAATTTACTCGACCTTCCCCAATCCTCCTACTATAGGGGTTGAGTGTGAAGCTACATCTGTGGCTAGGGAGATCCCAGGCTCATTTACCAATTTCATCACACCACATCCTGAGGTGCTGGTCAGGACGTGCCTTTCGGTAAAATCTGGCTCCCCTATGGACCCGGTGTCTCCCAAGCGGTTGGGGGACAGTTTGAGTGTCCTGGAGCCTTACATAAGGCACGTCTTGGATATCTCCTTCGAATCTGGCACACTTCCTGAGGGGTGGAAACAGGCGGTGGTACTCCCCCTCCGAAAGAAACCTCACATTGGCTTTGAGGTGTTGGAAAATCTGAGGCCCATCTCACTCCTACCTTTTCTGTCCAAAGTGGCGGAGAAGGTGGTGAACACCCAAATTATGAAGCATGTAGAGGAGGTGGGTTGGCTTCACGATACGCAGTTTGGTTTCAGACCGCGGCACTCTACAGAGTCCGCCCTGCTCATGGCTACAGAACAACTGAGACAGGGCGTAGACGAGGGGCAAACCATGGCCTTGATCCTGCTTGACCCTAGCGCGGCGTTCGACACTGTAGCACATTCCACCTTGCTGCAGTGTCTGAGCAAAGGGGGCATCGCTGGCACCGCGTTGAGGTGGATCCAGGACTTCCTCACAGGAAGAAGCTTTCGAGTGCGGCAGGGCGACCACTATTCCAAAGGGGTGCCGTTGGGTCAGGGCGTGCCGCAGGGCTCGTCCCTGAGCCCGACCCTTTTCAACCTATATGTGGCGCCCGTTGCATCGATTGTGGAGAGCTATGGCCTCCAATTGGTGACATACGCTGACGATACGCAGCTGGTCATCTCCCTGTCGCACGCGCCCTGTCTTGCTGCGGATGGCTTCCAGTCGTGCATGAAAGATCTGGCCGATTTGATGGCCGCGAATTGCTTGAAGCTAAACGGCAGCAAGACAGAGGTGCTGGTGGTAGGAAGAGCCCAGTCGGCCTGGTCGTCAGTTTGGTGGCCATCCTGTCTTGGACCTACTCCCATCCCCTGTCAGGAGGCCAAAAATCTTGGTGTGTGGTTCGATGCGGCTCTTACCTTCGGGCCTCAGATCAATCGGGTAGTCGGAGTCTGTTTTGGGGTCTTGAAGAGAATGAAGAAGGTTTTAGACCTTCTGCCATTGGAAGCGCGTCAAACCTTAGTGCATGCCTTGGTGACCGCAAGGCTTGACTACGCGAACTTGCTGTACCTTGGGGCACCGAGTAAAAGCATTGCACGTCTTCAAGTGCTGCAGAATGCGGCGGCACGCCTGATTCTTAGGCTGCCCAAAAGGGCGCCCTCAAAGCTGGCTCTACGAAAACTCCACTGGCTTCCGGTAAAGAGCAGAGTTGAGTATAAAGCTCTCTGCACGTGTCATCGGATTTTGTATGGTAGGGCGCCCCGACCTTTGCAGAAATTGATCGAAGCCTATGAACCTCCTAGAGCGCTTAGATCTGCGGGCGGGGGACTGCTGAGGACTCCCAGGGTAAAGAAAGCTCGGATGGGAGGCAGGTCCTTTAGGCACCTGGCCCCCAACCACTGGAACAAACTCCCAGTAGACCTTCGCCTGGAACAAGCAGAAACGAGATTCCGAGCTAAGGTAAAAACCTACCTCTACACCAGATAACTTTGGCCTGCCAGTACTGTTTGCCCCTGTTTTTTGTTTCTCTCACCGTCAGCGCGGGGACACGCCGGTGCGCGTAACTCAGCCCTTTACAAATGCCCCTATTATTATTATTATTATTAAGCAAGCCAGTGAGGGAGAAGGACGAGCAGTGGCAGGGAACAGTGATAAATCACCTTACTTTCCTATTGACAATATTATTATTATCAGAATTTATAAAGCGCAACTAACACCCTGAGGGTACCCTGGCGCTGTGATAAGAATGTCTAGCGAAGTGTGGATACTGTGCCTCTACCAGAAAGAAGATTAACAAGATGTCAGAGAGCATACTGGAGGATAGAGCAAGGTTTTTATCCTTTTTCTAAACTGAAGGAGGTTGTCTATTCGTCTGATATCAGGAGGAAGTTTGTTCCAGAGGCGTGAGGCTGCCGTACTAAAATCCCTGCTTCCTCATTTAATTTTCCTGACTCTGGGCACTTTCACCAGGTTGGCCGAGGAGGAGGAGCGAAGCGTTCAGGGAGGAACATACCATGTAAGCTTCTCCTGCAAAGATATGGGTCCATGGCCATGCAAGGTTTTCAATACTATATACAGTGCCTTGAATTGTATCATCTGTGAGATTAGAAGCCAGTGCAACTCTGAGAGTGCCTGGGAGGCGGAAGAGAGGCATGATCTCAGTAATCCCAGCTTGGCCGCCATGGTCTGTATTCTCTGTAATCTCTCGATCAGAAACTGTGGGGATTCCAGTAGCAGAGCGTTACAGTAGTCCAATCTACTGAGGATAGTGCTTCGGACTATCAGTGTGCTAGCCTGTTTGGAGAACATTGGGAAGATTTTCCAAAATGCTCTAATCAAAGTAAAACAGCTACGAGCTATTTTGTTAACATGTTTTTTGAGTGTCATTTTATTATCAAACATGACTACCAGGTTGTGTACCATAACGCTGGGAACCATTGGAGTAGTGGTAGAGGTGGGCCAGAAGTTAGACTGAAGTGTGGGGGGAATTCTATCTGCTGCACAGTGTAGGATCTCTGTCTTATTTGGAGTTAAATTGAAGAGAATTCTCCCTCAGCCAGAGTGCTGTATCCTGCAGACAGGCATGGAAATCTTCTAGGGATACTGATTGCTCGCCCTCTGGAGACAAGATGAGCTGGGTGTCATCTGCATAATTCACTAGATTAATGCTATGAGACCTTAAAATGGCAAGTAAAGGGCTCATATAGATGTTGAATAATATGGGGCCAATCGCAGATCCTTGCGGGACACCATACAGGGAATTCGAAAACTTGGATCGAAAAGGGGAAGAGGGCTAGTGCCTGTTGTCTATTAGATATATACGATTGGAACCACTTTAAGGCAGTGCCCGCAACCCCCCCCCCCTCTTCAAGCCCGGACAAAAGAGTCTCATGGTTTACCATATCGAATGTGGCAGACAGGCCGAGAAGAACCAATATGACTGATTGTCCCCTGTCTGCACGCATCCGTAGGTCATCCATGACGGTCACCAAGGAGGTCTCCCTCCCATGGCCCGGGCGATATCCAAATTGCACCTTGTCCAGAATGTTGTTTGTTTCTAAAAAACTGGGAAGGTGCTTTTCTAGCTATTCGTTCCAGGATTTTAACTGGATATGGTAGAAGAGAGATAGGTCTGTAGTTTTTTAGACAGGCTGGGTCGAGTGACGTTTTTTCCAGGAGGGGCGTCACCAATGCCTGTTTCCAGCATGTTGGCACAGAGCCTCTAGTCAGTGATTGGTTACAAATTTGCTGTAGTGCCGGGAAGAGTTCCGGGGCCAGCTCCTTCCAGATTTTGTGTGGCAACAGATCCAAGTGGGAACCTGAAGATACCCCTTGACCATTGTATTGAATTCTTCTGCCAAAAGTACGTTAAAGTGTTCTAGGGAGTAAGATTTATCCGCCCCAGCCCATCTTGCAGGCAGTAATTCCTTGGGTGTATTTCCCAAGTTAAGTCCATCAATGATGTGACTAATCGTATCCTCAAAAAAGGTTGCCAGGCTATCACATTGTTCCTCGCTAGGTACAATCTCATTCTTTGAGCAGTCTGGATTGATCATTACTATTCGTTATTTCTGAATGGAAAACATGCATATCCATATTACCAGAAGGGGAAAGCAATCCGCCCTCTTCCTGCTCTATTTGTTTTTCTGGGGGTGCATGGACGGGCAGATTTTCGGCCTCAGAAGATTCTGCCAACACTTGATATTTGGTAGGGCTCAAAATGTCTTGATTCCCCAAAGCCAAGGTAGGGTTTTTTAGTGCCAGAGTCTTAAGTACCACTTTAAAAAAGGTTCTTAATGAAGGGGTAATTTTTAGATTAGAAACCTGCAAATCCCTCTTTTTCTCTTTTGACCTTCTCCTTTTCGGGGTCACCCATTCACCTTCATCAACTTTAAGAGAGAGATTAGGCTCCGTCCTACAGCTGTTATTGTGGGTTCTAAGCCGATTGCTCTTCCCGTTTTTCCTAGCCTCCAAACTTCCTAAATTATAACCACAAATCAGAGCTGCTTTTTCTCTTGGCTCACCTAGCTCTGCTCCTCTAAGGTTGCCCCTAGATTGTAAGCTCAGAGAGGTGCTTTGTCTTTTGCCGGGAGAAGAGCCTCTTCCCTGTCGATAGTAAGGTTACGCGATTTCCCTTCCAAAACGCCCTCAGCAGTTCTCCCCTCAAGAGTATTTCCAAATGTTCCCAGTTTTACAGATTTTATCGTTTTCACCCCAGAAGAAAACTGCCCTATCTCCTATGCTTCCTACGCCTCCTGTGCCGAACACCTAGCAGACTTCCCAGCTTTGGGGCACTCCGCCGACTCCAGAAACCTCTGCTCCTCCAGTGCTGGCCAACTGTCTGTTTTGCAGTCACATAGAGCACTCGCTAGCACCAAACTTGTGCTGCCTCTGCCGCTCCTCAATTTGGAGCGCCGAGCCACAGCCCTCCAGTCCCTGTGAGCTCTCTGGCCACCCGAGCCCAGCAGGAGACCTGGTTGGATATTCTCCAAGCCTTCACTGGATCGCTTACCCCTCCAGGGGCCTTACATGAACCACGAGCAAAGGAGCCCAAACAACGGAGCCACCTGCAGCCCGCCGGAGGGTTTAAGGTAAACCTCTGACCTCAGCCCGAACTCTTTCCCTTTTTCATAGACAGCCTCTAGGCAGCACTCAGACCGGTGCCATGAACTCGAAACAACTCCGTCACCAAAAAACTCTCAAAAAAGCTCTCTAGCTTGTCTCCAGCTCCCAATTTCCCCTCCTACATGTCGCTTCCACAAAAGGTGCGCTGGGTCATCGCAAAATCACTCAATCAGCTCTCCGTCCTCGGGAAACCTCTGTGACCGCGTTTCAACCGGCTGCCATGTTTTCCGAGTCTTTGTAGCATGCTCAGGATGGTGCAGGGAGAAAGAGCTCTATGAAAGACGCATGCCATACCCAGACAAAGCATATGCCTCAAGAACAGCCACAAGCCCAGTCAGCTTCGGATCTTATTCATCTGCTAACCATTGAAATCAGGAATAGATTTGAAATCTCCGAAACTAATCAAAAAGAGATTAGAGCTTCTTGTGACAGTCTGGGGAAAAAACTGGATGACATCGCAGTAGGAAAGCTCAGTTACAGATTTAACAGAATAGACCGAGGCCAACTCAAAGGAGAACAAGAGAGAATGTGGCTATATTAAAGGAAAGTCTGGAATCAATGGAGAATAATCAGAGGAGAAACAATCTCCGTATTCTAAAAATCCCGGAAGGATCAGAGGGGGAGGATATCCAGACCTTTGTGGCGCGGGTGATTAAACTGGGAGTGCATATGGAATGCTCTGAAGACCTGGTGAAAGATATACAGAGAGTTCACAGGGACCCCTTCAGGTTAAATCCAAAGAAATCAAAACCCAGGAGAATCCTGGTTAATTTTCTAACGTATAAAATAAAGGAAGAGATACTGTCAAGAGCTCTAAAACAAAAAATCTATCGGTAGATGGAAATAACTTAAATATTAGATCGGATGTCTCCCAAAATACAGCCAATAAGCAATGGGAGTTTGGTTACCTGATTGAAAATGGGTTGCGACAGCACAGTTAAAATTCCCCGCTAGCCTGAGGGTGATGCATAATAACAAAAAGCAGACCTTTCGGAGAGTAGATGAAGCCGAAGAATTCCTCAGATCTTTATCTGACACTAGTGTGAAGTAGGAAGCTGAGGATGGTTTCTTTCCGAGTTTTTTCCCTTTTTGACTACATCTTTGACTTCTTCATTATAGTCTTTATCCCCATACCTATATGATGTTAAGCACTATATATTCCTTCTGTCTTATTCTGTGGTATTTTGCTCTAGTTTTTGTACTTAGTCCTGATTAAGTGACCACTTTTTCACTGGGATTTTGTTTATGGTAGCAGTAGCTCTTCAACCCCGGGAAGTCTCCTTAAGGCTTAGGCTAGGCTTAGGCTATGAGGGAGAGTGAGGAGGGTTTTCCAATTGAGGGGGACAGAAGGGCACATGCGAAGGCACGGGTGGGGGAGCATAGAGAAAAAATAAAAAAAATATTTGTCTTCTTTTAATCTCTAGGAACTCCGGTTGCAAGGGTTGGGTGAAAGCTAGAAATAAAAAATGAGTATCAGTAGAGAGGCCCAGATAGAGTTATTATCTTGGAACATAAATGGCCTTAGGGTGAGATAAAGGAGGAAACATTTTTTGCAATCTATAAGGGATGCCTGTGCTCAAAATATATTCCTCCAAGAGACGCATCTAACAAGTAAAGAAACAATGGAGATTTTTAAGTCTAGAAGATGGCTGCAGAGAGTAATATGCACAGATCATCAACTCACTATAAGAGGAGTGGTGATTCTTGTAAAAGCTAATCCTCAGATAATCATTGAGGATAGTAGAACGGATAAGTCTGGCAGATGGGTAATAGCAAACATGAGAAGTTATAATCAGAGCTACACGTTGGTAGGCTATACCGGTCCAAATTTAGATAATCCTACCCCATTTAGTAATTTACTCTTGGAGCTCCTGGACTTTCTGGACCCTTACTTATCATGGCAGGTGATTTAATGTGGTGCTAGATGACAGGTTGGATTGCACCACTAAAGGTAGGGCAACTACTCATAATAATCACACTCTTTAATTTTAAATTCAGTAAAGAATTTAGGTTGGTACGAGATCTGGTGAAAAAGCAGGGGTCTTTAAAAAGCTTTACGTGAAACAATAAAAAAAATATGGACACCAATCATGCATAGATTATTTTTTGATTGACCAAGCTATGAAGGGCCATGTTAAGGATGTTAGTCATGTGCGATCTCATTTGTCGGATCACTCAGCCATCTCTTTACGTTTGGCTCTCCCAAATATGGTGCGCCAAAGGAGATGGACCTTTGACCTTACCATGTTGTCTGATGAGGCGACAATGGAAAATGTGGGGGTGGAATCTCAATGTTTTTTAGCAGAACTTGGATAGTGCCCCATTAGGTATAGTATGGGATACTTGAAATTCTTACCAATGAAGATCAGATCAAGCAGGAAGAACAAAAGATTAAGGATAAAGAAATAATGCAGGAGTCTGGGTGGGACACCCCCGCGCCGCACGGCCACCAGCTGCTGCGTGTGCCCCCCTGCTGTGCCCTCTGCCTCGCTGCCTGCCGCGCCGCCGGCTGACCCTGATATCACTGCTCTGTTCTGTTTTTCCAATCAGTTGTGCTTGTTTCTGTTCTTCGTGGATATCACTGCTCTGTTCTGTTTTTCCAATCAGTTGTGCTTGTTTCTGTTCTTCGTGGTTTTTGCCCGTGTTAGGGATCTTTTTCCAGCATTTGTGCTTGTATTATACTGTTTTTCCTTCGTGACTTTGCCCGTGTCAAGTAACTTTTTCCAGCATTTGTGCTTGTATCGTACTGTTTTTCCTTCGTGACTTTGCCCGTGTCAAGTATCTTTTTCCAGCATTTGTGCTTGTATTGTACTGTTTTCCTTCGTGACTTTGCCCGTGTCAAGTATCTTTTTCCAGCATTTGTGCTTGTTTCGTAGTCTGCCCGTCCCCCTTCGTGCTTCCCGCCTTCCTCGCCGCCCCCCGCTTCCCGCCACTACCGCCGACCCCGCCCCTTTTTTCCTTCTGTTCCCTCCCCGCTCCCGCCTCCCAGCTGCTCCGCCCACCCGCGCACTTTGCCTTAAATGGCGACCGTGCAAACGCGCAGCGTTGACGCGCAGCGGGCGCGCCGATTGTGCGCCGAAGGCGCGCCAAAGGTAAGCCCGTCTGCGCCCGTCCGCGACCGGATCGCGACCAGCGCCAGGACCCCTGGCCCCCACCGACGGAAGCCGACCCGACGAACCTACAACGCCGCCGATCTCATCGCACTCAACACCGGCCGCATCCCTGGATGTTATCGAGCCGCCCCGAAGCACACCCACGGACCCTTCAGCTGCTACGCCTGCAAGTTCACCGGCACCCGGACTCATCCTGCACCAGCACGCGCCAAGCCGAACATCAGCAGCAGCCACCTCAAGTGCATCCTGCTCAACACCCGCTCCGTCCACAGACACGCCGTAGAACTCTGGAACCTCCTCGACACCACCGCCCCCGACGTTGCCTTCCTCACCGAGACCTGGATGAACGCCTCCTCAGCCCCAGACATCGCCATCGCCATCCCGGAGGGCTACAAGATCATCCGGAGGGACCGCACCGCCAACCTGACGGGAGGAGGCATCGCCATCATCCACAGAGACACCATCCGCATCACAACCAACACCGACGACACCCTAACCACCGCTGAACACCTGCACTTCCAGATCCACACCAACCCGAAGACCACCCTCAGAGGCACCCTGATCTACCGACCCCCGGGACCACGCACACGATTCAGCGAGGACATCGCCGACTTCGTCAGCCCACATGCCCTCCCCTCCGCCGACTACATCCTCCTGGGGGACCTCAACTTCCACCTGGAGAACATCAGCGACCGCAACTCCATCAGCCTGCTCGACAACCTCGCCAACCTCGGACTCAAGCAACTGGTGTCCACCCCCACCCACCTCGCCGGACACACACTCGACGCCGTCTTCTCATCCAGCAAAGACGTCACCTTCAGCCACGCAACAGGACTCCACTGGACGGACCACAGCTGCGTCCACTTCAGCTTCAAAAGAACAACGATCCACCACCACCAGCAACAGGTTGCCCGAAGAAGCTGGAACAAGATCACAGCCGACCAGCTCACCACCTCCCTGAGCCAGCACCTCCCCGCCAGCTCAGCGAACCCCAGCCAGGCCGCCGTCAACCTCACGAAGTGGATCAACAACGGCGCGGACGAACTCGCCCCTCTGAGAACCCCGCCCAGCAGACCCTGCAGCAGAAAAACACCATGGTTCACCAACGAACTAAAGAGCTCCAAGAAGAACTGTCGAGCCCTCGAGAAAGTCTGGAGAAGGGAACCAACCACGGACAACATGACCACCCTCAAGCTCGCCACCCGAAAACACCACCAACTGATCCGCGCCACCAAGAAAAATACATACAAAGACCGGCTGGACAACAACGCACACAACTGCAAGGAACTCTTCAACATCGTGAAAGAGCTCTCCAACCCCAACGCCGGAAACAGTGACATCACCCCGTCGCAAGACCTCTGCAACTCCCTCGCTTCCTACTTCCACAACAAGATCGCGGACATACACAACAGCTTCAGCAACCAACCAACGCAAGCCACAACCGCAACAACGCCTCCCACCACCACCCTCCGCACCTGGACCCCGATCAGCACCGAAGACACCATCCGCACAATGAACTCCATCCATTCCGGATCTCCGACTGACCCCTGCCCTCACCACGTCTTCAACAAGGCCGACGCTGTCATCGCACCCCACCTGCGGGACATCATCAACACCTCCTTCGACACCGCCACCTTCCCTGAGAGCTGGAAGCACGCCGAACTCAGCGCTCTTCTCAAGAAACCCACAGCAGACCCCACCGACCTCAAGAACTACCGTCCCATCTCGCTCCTCCCGTTCCCCGGCCAAAGTCATCGAGAAGACCGTCAACAAACAGCTGGCCGCCTTCCTCGAGACGAATGGATCCCTCGACCCCTCACAGTCGGGCTTCCGAGCGAACCACAGCACCGAGACCTCCCTCATCGCTGCCACCGATGACTTACGAACTCTGATGGACAACGGAGAAACAGCGGCCCTCATCCTCCTGGACCTCTCCGCGGCTTTCGACACTGTCTGCCACCGCACCCTAGTACAGCGCCTCGGCAACATCGGAATCCAGGACAAGGCACTGGAATGGATCACCTCCTTCCTCGACGAAAGAACACAGAGAGTCCACCTACCACCGTACAAGTCAGAAGCCACCAAAGTCATCTGCGGCGTCCCTCAAGGATCCTCACTGAGCCCCACCCTCTTCAACGTCTACATGAGCCCCCTCGCGGCCATCGCACGCCAACACAACCTCAACATAATCTCCTACGCCGACGACACCCAGCTGATCCTCTCCCTGACCAACGACCCCGCCACCGCCAGAGCCAACCTGCACGAAGGGATGAGAGAGGTAGCCGAATGGATGACGACCAGCCGCCTGAAACTGAACTCGGACAAGACGGAGGTCCTCATCCTGGGCTCCTCGCCCTCCGCCTGGGACGACTCCTGGTGGCCCCCTGCCCTGGGCACCGCACCTAGACCAACGGACCACGCACGCAACCTGGGCTTCATCCTGGACTCCTCCCTCTCCATGACCAGACAAGTAAACGCCGTCTCCTCGTCTTGCTGCAACATCCTGCGCATGCTACGTAAGATCTTCCGGTGGATCCCCACCGAGACGAGGAAGACGGTCACCCAGGCCCTCGTCACCAGCCGACTGGACTACGGCAACGCCCTCTATGCCGGAACCACCGCCAAGCTCCAGAAGAGACTCCAGCGGATCCAGAACGCCTCGGCCAGACTCATCCTCGACATCCCCCGACGCAGCCACATCTCCGGACACCTAAGAGATCTGCATTGGCTCCCGGTCAACAAGAGAATCACCTTCCGTCTCCTCACCTACGCGCACAAACCCTACACGACCAAGGCCCGAGCTACCTCAACAACCGGATCAACTTCTACACTCCCAAGCGCCTCCTCAGATCAACCAGCCACGCCCTCGCCGCCGTCCCCCGCATCCGAAGAGCGACAACAGGAGGAAGGTCCTTCTCCTACCTGGCCGCCAAGACCTGGAACTCACTCCCAACCGACCTGCGCCTGACCCAAGACCACCTCTCCTTCAGGAAGAAGCTCAAGACCTGGGTGTTCGAGCAGTAGCGGCACCCCCCCCCACCCAGCGCCTTGAGACCCTACGGGTGAGTAGTGCGCTCTATAAATGACCTGATTGATTGATTGATTGATTGACTGCTATTGAGGCCCTTAAAGGTGAGTTAGCAGGCATTTTGGAAAGAAGGGTGCAGGAGAGATGGCAAGTGAGCAGACTGGCCCATTTTACCTACTCACTTGGAAGATTAAAAAAAACTATCAAGTAAAAAACTTCATTAAAGAACTAAAGTTGGATGGGTCAGAAGCTCTAGCTAGATCAAGGGAAGATCTTGAAAAGGTTTTGATCAATCATTTCGGGGAAGTATATTCTGAAAATCTAGTTACGTAGGGAAATTAGAAATGTTATTAAAGCCAGGAAAGCAAAAAAGGCAGCAGGACCAGATGGTATCTCGGTAGAGGTATATAAGAAACTGGAGAAATTCCTGGTCCTAGTAATGGTTAGATTGTTTACTGATATTTTTTAAGCGGGGTAAGGAAATCCCTCAATCTTGGAACAACGCCTTTGTCACTCTGATCCTCAAAGTAGATAAATCACCTATCCGTTGGCGACTCTTACAGGCATATCTCTCTGCTTAATTCAGATTACAAGATCGTTACGAATTTATTAGCAGATAGGCTGAGTGGAGTACTAGACGTGCTGCTACATGAGGATCAGAAGGGCTTTGTGCATGGCAGAGACATCAAGGAACTAACCTACAACTTAATTGGTGCTGCTGATAAAACAACCATGTTTAAAATACCACTAGCAGTTATTACTGTAGATGCGACAAAAGCATTAGATCGGGTCAATTGGTTTTACCTGCAGGAAATTTTACAGCTTTCTAATTTGGGGGGAAACTTCTGTAGGCCAATAGCTCTTTTAAATAAGAATCCGACTGCCAGGGTTTTGGTGATTGGCAACATTTCTAATAGTTTTAACATCTATAGGGGAACCAGGCAGGGGTGCCTGTTGTCCCTCCAACTTTTTAATTTGTACTTCGAGCCACTAGCCGAAAGGATATGGTGTCAGGAGAGCATTCAACCTTTTAGATTTCAGAAGTGGGAGAAAAAAGTAGGGCTCTATGCAGGCGATCTGAAAGTGTATACCTCAAATCTAAACACAGCACTTCCAATAGTCTACAACCTTACAGCACAGTTTGGGTGGAGCTCGGGGTATGAGATGAATGAAAACAAAACAGATCACAACAGCTGCAGATGGCCACCAGGTAGAAGCTCTGCTTCAGAGATCCCGGGTTGGGGATCACCAAAATCGGTGTCTATCCCCGGATAACCCTGCCATCTACCTCACGCTGCAACACTCTACAGAAACACTGCAGGCTGCGATCCCGGAGCAACAAGTTTCCTGATATTGGGCTTACTTATTTCAAAGATCTCAGGGGGAGGGTCGCCGCATTCCCTCCGTCGCCGACCATCTTGGATGCCGCTCGCGGAGTCGCGGTGGCGCCCTGCTGTGGAGCTGACCTTCGAGTGTTCTGCCGGAAGGAATGTCCAACTAGACTTCGGTGGTGCCCTGGTGAGGAGCTGCCCGCGCTTGCCGTGACATTCTCAGTCGGAGTGGGTGCCGATGCGGAGCCCGCCCTCCGCCCGTATCTGATTCAAAGTTTGAGGGCCGGTGTTCCCACCTGCCTATGATGCCTGTTTGCGCCCGTCTTCTGCCTGCCTACGGTGCCGAGCTTTGAGCACTTACAGAGGTTTGAGTCCGATATGTGATGCCGGCTTGCGCCCACCTCCCGCCTGCCTGCCTGTGGTGCCGTGTGGGACCAGAGCTGGATGCCGGTGTCGAGGTTACCTTCCGCTTGCCTCTGATGCCGTTTTTCTTCACGGCGCTCCACGGTCAACTGATGGTTGATGGAGTACTGATCTCCTGGGAGGAAGCTCAGGAGATAGAGGTTGGGCAACTGTCAAAATGTAAGTACCTGCAAATCAAAAGTTGGAGCCTCATGGACGGTCTAGGTCCAGGACAATCTATCGTACTAGAATCCTCAATAACATTTGTAGGATCCTGTGGGAAAGAGGTGGAAAGATGGTACTTGAGCTTAGTGGAGAGCTCGGATGGAGACTTTAACTGCCAGCAACACTGTGGGAAAAGAGCTTGCCGGGAGAGCAGTCCATAAACTTAATGCAAATATCTTGTAACATGCTATACTCCACAGTACGTGCCGCAAATTTAAGGCGGGAAGTCCTCTTTTGTCTCCACAGGGTCTATTGGACTCCACATAAGCTGGCAAAATTTGCAAAAGGTGTCATGCCGAGATGGCCTAAGTGTGAGGAAGAGAAAAGTAATGAACATATGTTCTTGGATTTCCTGGTACTAAGGGATGTGAGTAATACGATATCTTTAATACTTGGAGAACTGATCCAGGCAAGCATATCCCTTGTCTTTTTTGCCCTCGTCTTTTTTGGGCTTCCAGTTAATTATGAAACACTATCGCAAAACACAAGAAAATAAAACATTAATTTTGCTTACCTGCAGGGAAATTTGTAAGTATTGGATTAAAGCTACGCCCCGAATATGGTTTGCTTCTATAAATTATACAGTTAAGATGGACAGAGCTGTAAAGCTCAAGCAAAATGAGTTCTGGCTCCTCTTTGTGAATTGGATAACCCCTTTGTAACTGTGAACAACTATAGTCCTATGATTAGGCCTTTATACCGCGTTGCTTGACTACTCCAGTGGCGGCCTTGAGAGGGTCTGGTCAATTGCAGGGCTTCCTATAGTCGGAGTAATAGAAGCAAGGTATAGAGTGACCCATCTTAGGTCTAAATACAAAAAGGGCTCCGGATGGTGCTATATTCAGGGAGACCTCGCAGTTTCGTTTCTGTATTTCTTTTGTGGACCTAGGCTGATGAGGACAAAAACAAAAGTCTGGATTGATCATATTATCTACTATCCTAAAGCAACTTTGAGTACTATTTTGTGCCTTCAGAACAGAGTCTGCCAAAAACTCTCTTTGCTACCAGAATTTCTTTTTTGTACTCCGCTATTGCCATCCTCCAAGAGATCTTTTCCTCCTCTCCTCCCTACGCCATTTCCTTTCCGCTTGCTTAAAACCTAGCTTCAGATTTCTAAGTTTTTCATTGAACCATGGGGCTGACGGTCTACCAGATTTTTTATGATTCTTGACTGGGGCAACTTTGTCCAGCCTGGTAGTTATATGTTTGCAGTATGTTACATAATTCTCTTCCACCTGCTTATTTGCGTCACAGCACTCCTTAGACAGAAATATCGGAGATACCCTTGCCTTTTTTAAGAGGCCCTTCCAGTCCCTGTTTTTAAAGATCCTGACTTTAATAGTTGGTTTATTCCTCCTGAGGTTATATAGCTGAAAGATAATCAGGTGGTGGTACGACCAATACACTGGTAGGACATAAACTGTTCCCATTATCTGTTCGTCAGAGAACAGTAAGTACAGAGTTTGTCCCCCCTTGTGTGTGTGGACTCTGTGATCCATTGTTATAAGTTTAAATTTTCACATCACATGAGATTGTGATATCCTGAATCCACAAATTAAAATCCCCTATAACGAGCAGTCTGGAGTGGGTCAGTGCCAAATTGCTCCTGACTTCGATAAACCCTTAGCTGAAAAAGAGGACTAGCTATTCCAGTCAGTACTTGTCCTTTGGGATCCTTTATTAGGAATCCCAAAAGTTCAATGCCCTCTGGCTCAACAATATTAAAAGGAGCAAAGTATCAGGTTTCTCTGAAGATGACCCCTACACCGCCTCCTCTGCCACTGGCTTGTGGAAGGCTTTGTATACAGGTAGGCAGGTCAATCCCAATTCTAAATCTGATCCAGGATGTGTCCATGTTTCAGTCATAAACAGTACATCTAGTTCATGCGTTTCTACTAACAATTGGGTTACAGGTAGTTATTGGGCAGGGATCTAACGTAAAGCAGCCCGCACCTAAGGCTACCTTTTTTCACAAATTCAAATCAAATTCAGGCCCTGCAGTCTCCTCTAGCCAGAATCTGCCTCTCCTACCCCCTACTGCCCCAATCTCGTGCAGCTGTTATGTAAAATAGTAATACCCCATATCTCCAACACCGACTTTATTGAAACGGTCAGTATGGCTGGCACTGTGCACGATCAGTGCGTGGATGGAAGAAGATGGGCTTGCCTTTGGCGTGCCTGCGATGCGCCGGTGGCATGCCCGCTGCGCGGCCGCACCAGTGTGTCGTTTTTATGGGTGTGGAGCATGGAGCATGGAAAGACTAGAAGGTAGACCTCTGGGTAGGTGTGTCCGCTCTTACAGACTGGCACCACGAGGTCCAAGGAACAGATAAGGAGTTTGGTCTAACACAGCCTAAAATATACGGGCAATATTTACTTCGGTAATTGTTTGGGATTCACTATAGTGTAGATTTTTAGTTAATCTTTACAGAACCAAATCCCAAGATATTAAAAATGTTTAGGTTTCCACCTAAGTCCTGAGTCACCTAAAAGTGAGCAGAAAACAGTGAGGGTTCAGAGGTAAAATCTCCATTTTATCCTTGTTCAGAAACCTGTGAGAATTCCTGAATTATGTTAGTGATATTTGGGATTGCATTCTCAATGTCTTCTGTGAAGATGAGAATTTTGTCCGTATATGCTGCGGTTTTGTAGACTTTAGTGCCAAACTGAAGCCCTTAACGGGGGGGGGATTAGTTGAGCAGTCTTAGTAAGGGGTCAATAGTGAGGAGAAAGAGAAAAGGAGGCAGCCTTGTCTTGACCCTTAATGAAGATTGAAAGAAGTGGAGGTGGAGCCATTGATTCAAATTTTTGCCCTGGGATTGGTATACATGGCAATAACCATGTGGATGAACGCAATCCCAAGGTTATGGGACACAAGCACAGCTTGTAAGATGGGCTAAGAAACTTTGCTGAAGGCCTTTTCTGCAGCTAGGGTGATCGTGGCTGTCTGATGAGGACAGGTGAGCATTTTCAATTTTATGGCAAAAAGTAAGGATATTGTCTCTACTGAGTCACCATTTAACGTAGCCCAATTCGGATTTGTAAATAAGTTTGGGACTAGAGGGTTCTATTCTTATTTCAAGAAGGTTTTTAAAGATTTTGGCCTCCATTTTCTAAAGTGAGATGGGACGCACATTTTTTGGGTCCGAATGGTCTTTACCCTCTTTGGCGATAACTACTATTGTGGCATCTGAGGCCATTCCTGACACCCTACCACTAGCAGCAAAATGAACAATGGTGTTCGTAAGGTGGCTTATAATCTGATCAGTAAATGTTTTATAAAAGATTATGGGAAAGTCATCTGGTTCTGGTGCTTTCCCTGAGTGGATTGATTTTTTTGGGCTCCTAATCACTCTGTGGTCATTGGATCACTCTTTTGGAGTCTGAGACCAAGTCCGCAGGGAGGGAATTTAGAAGCTCCAGACATTTTGTCTTATTTTATGTAGTTTGAGGTGATGTAAAGTTTTTAGTAAAATTCCCTAAGCTCTTCAAGGATATCTTTGGTTTTGACCATCTGGGATCACGCACCTTAATATGTGTAATTTGGTCATTAAAATTCTTGAATTTGAGGGTGTTTGCAAGATCTTTGCATGCTCTATTGCGAAAGAGGAGTTGTTTAGGTTTTTGGGCCTGAACATATAAATATGCTTGTTTGCTAACAATGGTATTCTATGTGTTCTTGAGCTGTTTTATTTCCTGCAGGGGGGTTTTATTATTAGAATGTCTTAAAGTTTACTTATTGCACATAATTCAGCTCCTATGGATTGTTTGATGGCTCTATTCTTCTTAGACTTAATGATTTGGTCTCTAATTACACATATAAATGAGTCCCAAAGCAACACAAGGGAGGAGACTGAATATTCATTCTCGCTGAAAAAGAGCTCTATTTCCTTTTTTAATTCAGCAAAATTAGTTTCATTTTCTAAAAGGCCAGAATGTAACCGTCCGATCTGGTCTACACCTTTAACTGGCTAATTAAATATGGGTATGGAAATGGCAGTGTGGTCAGAGACCAAAGTGAGGTGAATCTTTGGGTCAGAAGCAACTCTAAGGACTTAGGCATCTACAAGAATATACAAGAGAAACTCAAGTGGAGTGGTGAAATGAAAGTGAATTCAATGCCCTTGGGGTTTTGTAGCCTCCGCTTATCTGACAGGCAGTGAGTGGAGCAAAGATTCATCATTTGTTTGTGCGCCCTGGGTGTCATTTAAAGGCTGAATGGCAATCAACAATTGGATCATAGGGAGGTTAAAATTGCACCATAACAACAGTTTTGGACCTGTGGAATGTCTACTAACCTTTTGTTAAGTACGCCAAAAAGTTGAGTAATCAATATTGTTTTTTTTCTTCTTCTTTTTTTAATTGTTTTTATTAGATTTTGAATTTGTTTTGTTCCCTTAAACAAGTCATGAACATAAATCAATATCAATATAATACTGCTACTGCATCTAGACCTAGGGCAATGATGAATGGATGTATTTTTTTACAATGTATTCCGTTGCAATGCATGCCTTTTCCACGCATGCGTTACAACGCAAATGCTATAACCACGCATAACGTGTACCATGCATACGTTTACAATGAATTTCGTTGTAAAGCCATGCATGTTAAGGGCATATTCATGGCAATGGTTATCACAGACCACTGCCCCAAGTCACTGCTCCCCTGCGCCCTCCCCCCCAGCTCCCATGCGCCCTCCCCCCCAGCTCCCATATCTTTTTTATTTAAAAATACCTCTCCCCTGTACCCCTGTGCGTCTGTCTCCCCTTCCCGCTGGGCCCCCAATCATGCGAAGAAATACTCCTGCCCTGAAACCTAAAAATGGAGCTCAGGGTGACTCCCAATCATTGAGTCAAACTAAGGTCTCGACTGTAAAGGGAATGGCAAGTTTATATGTGCTTCAAAGCTTGAAAATGGTGGAAACTTTACTTTGGATAAGGCAAATCAGCGAGGCTAAAGTCCACAATGGTCTCCGTGGCTGACAAAAGCAATTTTACTTTATTGAAATACTTTGTTTTGCAGCCCTCTCTATTGTACATGGAACTACACTCCCCTCAAAGCATATATTAAAAAAAATATATGTGAACTATTTGCTTCTGAAATACCACCCCCAAACGGTTCTAACAAATACCCCTCCCCTTACCTGAACTCTAAATATGGACCCCTGCTCAACCCAGCCCCTATCCCTTAAATCAATTTTAGTTTAAAACTAAAATCCCCCTTACCTCTCCTCGATGTCTCTTCTTCAAGCTCTTCTAAGCCATGGGGCACATCATGAAGAGGAAAGGGAAGGGTCTTTCATTTCATCTAACGACGCTGATAGCCTCCACATCTTTTACTAATAAATGTTTTGGGTCTCTGTGCAAGCGACATTACGGTCGTTTTTTATAATTACTGTGTAATCCGGGACCATCTTTCAATGGTTATCCAAGCGAGAGCTTTCTAGGAGGAGTTTTATCTTTACCACGCATTCCTTTACAGCGAATTAAGTTGTAAATGCATGCGTGATAAAGGCTTTGTGTGGTAACGGTGTTTACCCATTACACACATACCCTTACTGTACATACCTTTACAACTTAATTTGTTGTAAAGGTATGCATGGGAAAGGCTATGCGTGGTAACCATGCATGCGTTGTAATGCATGCCTGTTAAGGGTATGCATGGAAACAGCCGCGTGTGTTGTAGTGACTGTTCCCCATGACGAATCTGTGAAGAGCAGAGTGTATAAATGACCATACAACAAAAAATACAGTAATAAATGATTATACCAGTGATTATACCATTTGACGAGATATGCAGGGCTGTTGAGCCCCCAGACCTAATTAAGTAGTTACAGAAGAAAGGAACATATCACTATATTCATATCAAGGCATGTTGGAGAAAATGAAATAATTCATTCTTTTCCTTATTCCATTTCATTGACAAAGGAAGAGCAAGTAAACACATCAAATATTAGAATACAGAAACAACAGGAAGAAACAGATAGCCCTCCTAGTCTTTTACTCAACCAGGTCTTCAATGGAAGGCCTAAATTCGCTGTTTCTTCCTACGACCTCTACGTTTATAAATTGAATATTCAATATTATATGTAGCAAATAACCTTGCACGCCACTTAGTGAAAGTTGGAGGATCAGCACTAATCCATTGGTAAATATTACACAAGCGGGCAATAACCATAACTATGAACACAATGCCTGTCTCAGATCTTAGCCTACTACCCGCTTCAGTATTATTCTCTACTCCCAGATTGAGAAGAGCTGGTGTAACAAAAACAGATGTCCCCAAAGGCGTAGTTAAATTTTTTTCTATATTTTGTATAAAAACAGTGAGTTTTGGACAGGAATATAACATATGTACAGTATCCGCTACCTGGAGATCACATCTATTACATTTCCCTCCCCCCACTTGGCAATCTTCGTGGGGGTATAGTACTGGTCAAAGATTGACATTAAGTGTTGTCTCCTGAGGCTTCCAGTAATTAGAATCTGGGTCTCCAGAGACAGGGAGTCCTCTATATCGATTGCTTCCACCCCACATTTGCTTGCCCATTTATCTGAATATACTGCCAAATCATCAAGGAACGAATCAAGGAGGATATAATAGATCTTTCCCAGCCAAAAGTTTTTTGAACAGCTTCCACTAGGGGTATCTTTTCAAAATTTGACGACACCCTGCGCGTATTTTCCCCTAAGAAGCTCCGGATCTGCAGATATTTTTAAAAAATCACACCTACATAGACCATATTCGTCCTGTAGTTTTTCAAATTGTCCTTCTCTAAAAAAAGTCCCCCAGGGAATAAATACCCTTATTAGCCCACTCAAAAGTAACCAGATCACGGAAGATTGACAGCAGTGTACCTGTGGTTACAAATGGAGTGTATGCATTCAGATTAGAAATCTTAATTTTCCGCTGGATCTGTTTCCACACTTTATAAGCTGCTCTCAAAATTTTAAATCTGGTCTTTTTATAATAGCTAGGTTCAAGAACCGAGACCAGACAGCCCTTAGCTTGATTCCCCAACCCCAATTTATATATGGACGGGCTACATTCCATTGAAATAACAGCCTTAGCCCCAACTAGCAAGATGGCCATGTGCTGTAACATAGCGGCCCAGTAAGAAAACAGAAAGCTAGAAATAGCCATACCCCCACGCTGTCTTGGACAATTCATCCATTTGGCTGCTCGTCTGGACCTGTGATAGCCCCAAAGAAACCTAGAGCAAACCCTTTCTAGCTTTAAAAACAGGAAGAAGAAAACTCAAGCGGATTGGGCCTAAAAAGATACAAAAATGTGGGCAGCATTGACATTTTAACATTGCTTCGCCCAAAAAAAGAGGTGTAAGTGATCCAATCTCTCCAATTTCTTATTAGCGATTTCAATTATTGGGTTTATATTTAAATCTATTTTGTTGCCTGCAGCTGTGATTGTGATACCCAATAAGTAGCCTCTGAAACGACGGGAAGTACAAGGGCAGATCATACCTGAACAAAGAATTTGAGTCTTATCCACATTCAACTTGTACCCCGAAAGGGCGCCAAACTGAACTGCTAGATCTTTCACCACTGGAAAGGTAGAGACAACATCGCTCGTAAGAACAGTAATGTCGTCTGCGTATGCCAAAGCTCTATACTGGATCTCCCCAATCCCAACCGCTTTAATATGGGTACTTAGCTCGAGTTTTCTTGAAAAGGGGTCAATATACAGAGCAAAAAGTAGGGGTGAACAAGGACACCCCTGCCTCTGCTGATGGTAAAAGGTTTGGAATCTTGCCCTGAAATCTGGATCACCGCCTCTGGAGATACAAAGCCCCTACCCAACCCCTTTCAACATAGGACAGACCACAGGAACACTTTATCAGCGCCCAAGAGGAGAACCCCCAGCGGTGATCTTGTGGCCTGTGCCCAATCAAGAAGGGCTATTACACGGCGGACACGATCCGCTGTGTCCCTTCCCAGGATAAAGCCATGCTGGAGCAAAGATACCAGAGGGATGATAACCTTTCCAAGTCTAACTGCCAACATTTTCGAATAGAGTTTACTATCACAATTGATCAAAGTTATAGGCCTGTAGGAAGCTGGGTTAAGGTCTGGCTTGTCTTTTTGCTTTAAGACGAAAATAGCCGTCTTCCATCAAGAGTCAAGAATATGATTTTTTTTCCAAAGCCTGTTAAAATAAGAGCATAATATCCTGATTAAGTACTTGTCGGAAGGTTCTATAAAATTCCAGGGGAATGCCATCTGGACTGACCGCCTTGCCCATGGCTAAAGAGGTTATTGCAAGATCTATTTCTTCCCATGTAAGCTAGGCTTCAAGTGCCTCATTTTGATCCTGAGAAACCTTCATTGTTTCCATACCATAAAAAAATCACCTTCCATGCTGAGGGGCCTGTCATGTTAAGTCCCTCAGCATAAAGTTGGCTATAAAAATTCTGAAAAACATTCAGAATTCCTGACAGGGAATCCTGTACCTGCCCTGCATGATCCTTTATTTTGCAAACACTGTTAGCTACTTCACGCTGGTGCAGCCGTTTGGCTAAAACCCTGCCTGAGTTTCCCCCCAGTTTGTATGACTCAGCCCTCCGTAGCATATATTTGGCTGCCACCTCCGTGCCAAAATGACGAGGAATTTTAGACTTTATAATGACAATGAGTTGTTGACATTCCTCTATATTTGTACCCCCCTGAATCCTACTCATTAATTCGTATTACGAAGACCTTGATTGTTCTACCCATTTTTTTGATTTCTTCCTGTATTGATTTTTGACGGACTATAGAAAAGCTCAGAGTTTCCCCTTGGATAGCCGCTTTAAAAGCATCCCAGACAATACCTACTAAGGCTGTATTACGATTTAAAGAGAAAAATTCCTCAATCCACTTGGCTATATGAGTACAATATACCTCGTCGAGCAAAATGTTCCTTTCAAAGGTCCAGGGTCTCTGAACCTTTGAAATGCCCCTCAATGGAATCTCAATCGTTACGGGGTTGTGATCTGAGATAATTCTCGGAAAGATCTCAATCTTACTTGTCTCAATCAATTGACTGGAAAGAAAAAAATAGTCCAACCAAACGAGCTTGTTATGGGGAGCTCAATATAACGTGAACCCAGGATCGAGTGGTTTGAGTTTAAGCCAACTATCAGATAGCCCATGTTTCTTCACCAATCCTTGAAGAGCTTTAAAAACTCTAACTTTCCTACCTTGATATGAAAAAGCATCACATATATCAAACTTACTATCTAAATGAATATTAAAATCACCAGAAAGTATTAGAGGGTGGGGCCATAGGGCAAGTTCAACACTTAGCAAGTTTAAAATATCCGGATCATCTAAATTAGATCTATAAATTGAACAGATTGACATTGGGGTATTATTTACTATGCTTTCAGCAATCGTCCAGCTGTCCAAATTGTCTATTTTGACTTGTTTACATCAACCCACCCGTGCCTGGCTAAAATAGCCACCCACTTAATTATTGTGCCTTTCCGGGTACAAGCCAGCACTTCAAGCCAAAGATCCCTCAGCCACCACCGCTTACTCCATGGTATATGGGTTTCCTGAAGGCATAACAAATCAATCTGCATATAACGGAGCTGTTTGGCTAGCGTACCCCCCTTTCTCCTGTCGTTGAGACCACATATGTTAAGTGAGCAGATAAGTAGGCTACCCTTCATCCACGTAATTTATAAATTCAAGACCGCACATTGCACAAGAAAAACACAAAGCATTAGACATAATAGAGCACATTCCAAACTTCCTTATCCATATAACAGCATAGTAACAAAACCAAAGGAAACAGAACAAAAACGCCCACAACACTCCCCTCCCTCGCCATCCCCTCCCACACCCCTAACCCCTGACCTCCCTGCCCCACCCACCAAAACCACACCCTTCCACCCACCTCGTGAGGGGTAAGGTCCACCGGTCCTCTATAATGGAGAGCTGACTAAAACCCCCCTCTCTCCTGAGCTCCCACCCACGAAAGGAAAAAAAAAAAGGATCTGAAGAACAGGCTTAAAAAAAGAAAAGAGGCTACCTTTAAGCCAGGGTAAGCCAGCACCAACATCAGTATGTACATAGAAAATTCAAAATACTTCCCCTACCTATTCTATAGTGTATGCAAAAATTTCTTAGCTGAAATTTCAGAGAGAAAAAATATTGCCTCCCCCTTAAAAAAAACTTTTAACTTGGCACGGTTAAGCAAGAACACCTGAGCCCCTTTTTCCTGAAACCGTGGGATTAATTTGCAAACCTGCCATCTCTTCTCGACTGTTACCTTGCAATAGTCGGGTCTCACAAAGAAATCGCACCCCTTCCCTGCACTTTTCCTATCTGGCCTAGCTAGATCATACAATGCCTCTCAGGCCAAGAAGTTATTGAGACAGATCAAAATGGCACAAGGTTTATCAGCAGCTTGACCAGTCTTTTTACTTTGATTAAAGGGAAACAAGTGGGCCCTCTGGAGTTCAGTTTTCCAGTCCCAAAGCTTCAGACCCGGGAATGCTTCGGAAAAAGTTCCACAACAAACTGGTGAGCATCTATGCCTTTCTTGCATTATGGGATACCTAATATCCGCAAATTATTTCTTCTTGACCGATTCTCGAGGTCCGTCAGTTTCCATAATGTATCCATCTTCTGGGCTTCCAAAGAGGGAGTAAGGGCCTTTGCACTACCAGTTCATCCTCCAATGTGGAGATTCTTGCTTCCGCTTCTCCAATTCTAGTGCCAAAGTCAGAGCAGGTCTTAGCCACCCTGCGTATTGAGTTCTGCAATTTATGGTAGGCCCCCTGGGTACATGAACTTTCCAAACGAGTCTCCTCCCTGTGAGCCAAAATGCTCTGATAGATGGTAGAGAGGGTTATTTCACTAGGCATGGCTTGATCAAAGCTTGGAGCTCCTAAAGTTGTCTCAACGTCGGTTACACCATTGAACCTGCTGAGCCAGGGACCTTGTCTAAAGCAGGGGTGTCAGGTTCCCTTTTACGGACAGTTGCGGAGATATAAAGAGATTCTCTCCAACCTCTCCCTCCCCCAAGCAGAGGCTGCTTGCATTGCTGTCATCTTCCGCCCAATCCCTCCCAGGGCTTTCATCCCCTGAAGACAGAGAGGGGTCGGACATAGTGTGGAATATATCACCTGAATCGCCTTCCTTTACAGGGCCCGGAGCACAGGTTTCCACATCTTGGAGGTCTAAGAGAGGTTTCCTTGCCATTAAGTCTGAGCTGAATACGTTCAGCCACTCCCCTAGCCCATACTTGAAGAAACTTTATTACCCATAATGCATTGTTCTTGCCTTCTGGGGATTTTTCTGCTTTCACTTGTTCCTGGTTCCAAGGTCACAGCTAATTCATCCTGACTTGCTTCATAGCTGACAACTTCAGTTCCCTCATATAGCACATCCTGCCTCGCCACCCCTTCAGTGTTGCCTGCAGCTAGATTGCTGGAATCTGTTCCAAAAGGGGTCAAAGTACCTTGATTCAGCAACTCATCTGGTAGCCCAGGAGTCTCGGATTCCGCCAGTAATGCAGGGGATGCTACTTGTTTCTGCAAGGATTTCCCTCCAAATACTGCATCTTCAGCATTTTTGTTTTTTTGGTAATGTGCCTTAAACATTGAGAATACTGTTTGCCGGACGCGAGTAGAGGTACCTCCTCCGGCAGCTCGGCCCGCAGCCCAATCTGTAGATCCTCCCATTCCCAGCTGGGTAACAGTTGTCGCTGTTACTAACCAGCCTGTCTCCGCATCCCCATCGATTTTACCTGGGCTTCCAGAGCCTGCCGGCAGTCCCTGGATCTTGGAACCCTTTCCTGTCATCTTTGGGGCCATCGGAGTTATCCGACAGGACCAAGTTGAAGAAATCACAGTCCAGAAGAGGAGGCTTACACATGCCAAACTTGAAGGTGCTGGCAGCTCCAAATGCCAAAAGCGCCAGATCATGCCCAAGAGCACGATTATTCCTGTCTTTCCTCCACAGCACACCACCTCAGGCCACATACATAGAGGGGTAGAGCGCTGTTCAGGAGAGCACAAAAAGGCAGCTCACTCAGCCGGCGTCTCTCCGCCATCATGCCTCAAAAAGATACCCTTGGTAATCAATATTGGGAGCATATATATTCATGAAGTAAAGATCCTTTTCTCTATTATTTAATCTGGTCAAGAGCCATCTGCCTTTACTGTCAATTTCAGAGGCAATAACAGTACCTGATTTCTTTTTGAGAAAGTAGTGTAAGGATCCCATTCTTTTCCCCGTGAGCCTCAGAACAAGTAACATCAGATACCCATCCCTTCCTCCTCAACAAGGCCTCTTTAAACCCAATCTTTTTTCTAGGAGAAGTACTATATTGCCTGCTAAATCTTTACAGTACTCGAGGATCTTAGAACTTTTAACTGGGCTGTTTAGTCCCTTGACATTGAGGGAAATACCATTCAATGAGGTCATTAGAGCTCTTGCTGACTCTGATCCCAGTGACTAGGTAAGAACTAAGTTAATGAGAGTTTGAATCAAAACAAGTAACTCCATCTAGCATATATCTACAAAGAAAGCCACTGCTCAGTCAAACCAAGATCCAATATATATAATATTATCAATACTACAAATAACCTCTATGAAAGTCTTTTTTTTAATTTTTATTGACCACTCGAGAAGGAAAGAAAAAAAAAAGAACAAGGAAATACAATTAAATTAAACAATATAGCAGAATGGAAATACAAACAGTTACTATACAATTTAGAGTAAAATATATAACAACAGATAACAAAACAAAAATAGAAGCGATAAATACGTAATGTTGCAGGATATTTAAACCAATACTTCTCAAAATAAAGACCAGGAAATTTTACATATTTAAATGAAACTACCCCATATTCTTTCACATTTCATTAATGAACGGACACCTCTAAGTTTTGCAAGAGCTAGTTCCATAGCATAGATTTCATTGGCCAATGACCACCATTCCATGATGTGAGGGGGTTTCAGGGAGATCCAAGCTCTGGCAACAGTTAATTTAGCACACGACAATAATATAGTGACCAAAGCTTGCTGGGGCAAAGTAACGGAGTGTATATCCAACAATACTGGTAAAGCCATGAGAGAGGGCAGACTTATCCATTTGAGTTTCAAAATCTTGTCCAGAGCTGACCAAAACTCACTCAGAAAACAGCATATGCGCTAAGTCTGCCGCTGCTAAGTCACATTTGGGGCATTTAGTACGGTCACTGAAAGAAATATTTATAGACCACTTGGAGATCTTTTCAGGTGTATGGTATAGCATGCATGTGGTTTTAAATTGTTGTAATCTTAAGCTTGAAGATTGAACAAGGTTATTGATGTTAGAAAAAGAGGCAGCAATCTGATTAGGGGTTATATTAAGCCTCATCTTCGTACTCCATTTCTCTGTTAATTTAGAGCAATCATTGGTTTTATAGGCACTGAGGTACCCATAACCTTCACTGATTAAAGATTTATTCTTAAATGAATATAAACAGTTCCAAATATCAGAATCCAACATTTCGCATATTTTCATCTTACGTATAAAAAAATCATTTATTTGAATATATTTAAATCTCATTGATTCTGTCAAATTATATAAAATTTTAAGTGCCTCAAAGTCTTAAAAAAACCATGGATGCCATATAGATCCCCTAATGTTTTAATGCCTTGAGCAAACCATATGTTGGCCATACCATCATTAAAAATCCATGGAAGACCCGGATTTCCCCATAACCGCAGTTTGGGATGAAAAAAAAGTTTTACAAAATGGCAAGATATTAAACCAAATCTTGGCAGTATCTCCAGCAGTCTTAAATTTCACCGTTTTAAAGTAATCTCGGTCATTAAGTCTTAACAAAAACATTTTAGAATCCAAATTTAACATAATGATATGAAAATAAAGTGGATTGTCCGAATCAAGCAAAGAACGTAGGCGACCGAGAAAAGTAGCCCAAAAATATAGTTGGAAATCGGGAAAGTTAAGCCCCCCATTATCTAGAGGGTTTTTGAGTAGCACCATGGACCTACGGGCTTTCCTGTATCCCCAAATAAAGCTACTGAATATCCTATCAAGTTTCTTGAAAAAGGGTTACCAAGTGCTAAAGGGATAGACCAGAATAAATAAAGAAATTTGGGGAGCACTTTCATTTTAATCAGATTGTTTCTACCAATACTATTTAGGGAAAGTTTATGCCATTTTTTTTAGACATAGCAGTTGCTTTCAATAAAGCATTGTAATTGATTGAAATGACATCGTGGATTTTGGATGAAATTTTGACAACCAAATAGGTGGCAATTTTACAAATCCCAGAAACAGTTACCAACGGTTCATAGTTGACAACTCTTTGTGTTTTGTTTATATTTAATTTGTATCCAGATACAACTCTGAATCTCCTAGCCTCAGCCATTATCCCCTGTAATGCCTCTGCGACATCGGAAGAATAAATAGCGATGTCGTCGGCATAAGCAGTGATTTTCAGGGAATGAGAGACAGATTCAAAAGGAATGATTCGGGATTATAACTGTAAAGCATTAAGAAAAGGCTCCATTGAGAGAGCAAACAGTAGGGGTGATAAAGGGCACCCCTGCCGGGTGCCCGGAGAATTAGCAAAAGTAGAAGAGGTCAACCCGGCGTAGCTGATACTAGCTATGGGATTATCATATAGAGCTCGTATCCATCTAACGAATTGACCATTAAACCCGAAAGTTGTCAGTATAGACCAGAGATAATCCCACCGGTCAAAAGCCTTCTCGGCATCCAATAAAATCATACAGAGTGGGGTGGATTCTGTCTCCGCTATGTCAAATGCAGTTATGGCCATATTGATATGGGTTGTAGTGTACCTCCCCATTACAAACCTATGTTGTTGTGGGTTAACTATTTTAGGCATAAGCGGAGCCAATCGTATGGCTAAAATATTTGCAAATACTTCGGTATTTATGAGTGAAATGGGTCTATATGACAAACACTTTTCAGTAGGTTTACCCTTTTTCAGAAAATTTATTTTAGCCATGTTCCACGAGTTGGAAGCTTTCTCATTTACACCAATAGATTGAATGACCTGAAGTAAAGGTGACAGTTCCTCAATACAGATTTTGTATAACTCTACTGGAAGGGTATCTTCCCCTGCTGCTTTTCCCGAGGGTAGGGAGAAAACAGCTTGCCTGATCTCAAGCAAAGTAATATTATCAGACAGTTGATCTAGCTCCAGAATACCTGAGTTATATTTGATATTCCTATCTAGATAATCCTGTATTATAGCTGTGCTGGGATAGATCTCAGGAGTATATAGAGTACTATAAAAATCCACAAATTGTTCTAATATCTCTGGCGGTTGATCATATAAGATGTTATCGGAGCATCTGAGATTTTTAATTAGAGTATTAGCTCTATCATCCGCAACTTTATACGCCAAGATTTTCCCTATCTTATCTCCACTCTCATATTGAGCTATTTTGAATTTGTGTAATTTAGCACTGCTTTTTTCCAAAAGTAATGTTTTTAAGATTGATTTTAAGTGTCCTAATTTTAACCTGAGTTCAACCGCATTAGGAGAGTCTAAACGCAGAGCGTCAGCCAAAAGTAGTTCTTGTAATATGATGTTAGAGGTCAAAAATGTATTTGTTTTGCGGCGCTCTGAATTCTGTCTGAAAACAAATTCTTGAGTAAACCCCCTGATGCTGGCCTTACAGGCATCCCAAACTATAGTACATGAAGTAGAATTGAGATTAAATCTGATAAATGCTATAAAATGGGTTTTAAGCTGCGAAATAAACCTGATATCTAATAATAGATACCTGCGGAAGGAGAACAACCTTGAGCTCGGATGAATTTGTTGAGTCGAAAATGTGAGCAGGATGGGATTAAGGTCTGAGGTGACCCGAGGGCATACCTCCATAGAGCTGGTATTCAATATTTTATCTGTAGCCCAGGCCATATCAATACGAGAACATAATTTATGGGGCGCAGAATAGTAAGCGTAACCTGCAATACTGGGCCAAATGTCCCTAATGTTAAGAATACGGCCAATTTCTAGAATTGAAGCCCGTGATTTACGCATGCGTTGAAAAGCCCCTTGTCTTGAGGTGTCTCGTCGGTAATCCATTATAATGAGTTCCCCTTCCCAATCCAAAAGCTCCATATTTAAACGGTCAAAAACAATAGACTCATCCGAATTTGGTCCGTAGACCACACAGAATACATATTTACATTTTTCAATAGATAATTGCACAATAGCCCATCTCCCATCTTTATCATGGGCAGTTTTGAGAGTTTCTGCTCTGATTCGTCTGTCTTTAAGAATAGCAACCCCCATGATTGAAGCGTGCAAAGCAGAACAAATTATGACATCATAGCCGAGTTGGCCCAATAGTTTCTTATCTTTGTGAGCAATGTGAGTTTCTGATAAAAAAACAAAGTGTGGATCATACAATCTTAGCTCTTCTGATACGAGTCGTCTTTTATTCTTGCTATTTAGACCTGCGACATTCCATGCTAAACATCTTAGCTTATACATTCAAAAAAACAATTTAAACTGGTACTATCCTTATGCTAAAAAAAGTATATGTCTCCCTTTTGTCATTTCCAAAAATCTCCTTCTCGAGTTGCTATTTTCCAACAATTTTTTACCCCCCACACAAAACCATCTCCGGAGAACCTAATACACCTACCCCCCTCCCCCCACTCCCTCTCCCGCCGTGGGAGGGGACACCCCTCTGACCTCTGCTGCCGCTGAATGGGCAGCTACAAAGAGAGGCAGCCAGGGGTTAGCCCTACGACCCTACTGACGAAAAAAGACCAATAATAGTTTTTTTTTTTTTATTGAGAAATCGAGACAAATCACAACAGAGAAAGAAGAAAATAGCGAATCTAACCACTTGAACTACATATCTGAACTTCTCTCCCCCTCTGATTGAGAAAATTAAGCACATTTTGAAAGCGCCATCTCAGCTTCTTTTTCATCAGTGAAAAAATATGTATGACCACCTTTAATAAGGCGGGCAGGTTCTTGCAGGAACACTTGCCCCCCATAGATTTAAATGGGTCAATAAGTTTGCGTAGCTTCCACCGTCTATCCATAGTAGCTTTGCTGAGATCAGAGAGATTCTCTATTATAACAGGAGAGTTAGGGCGTGCTTTCAACGAGACTGCTTGCCTTAGTAAGAAATTTCCGAAACAGATAAGAAAGGGACGGGGAAACTTACTCTCCTTATTCCTCTGAACTAATGGTAAACGGTGGGCTCTCTGAAGTTGGGAATCCCAATCCCAGTCAGACAGATCTGGGAATGCTTTTGAAATAACTTTACAAGATAGGCCCTGGGATCTAACCCTTCTGAACCTTCCGGTATTCCAAAAAGTCTCAGGTTTGATCTTCTTTGCCGGTTTTCTAAGTCCTCAACCTTCAATTGTAAGGATATGATCTGAGTATCATGTTGGTTCATGGAAGATTCAGTACGAGCTGACCATTCTTCTATATTTACCACCCTGTGTTGTAAATCCTCTATTTCTTGTGATACCCCCCAAGTTTAAGAGTCATCTCTTGCAGAGAGTTCAACAACTTGCTGTTATCTTCCTGCAACTGCCGAAAGTTTTCTTGCGTCTCTAGGCGATGACTGGTTAAAGTTTGCAAGATGATATCAAAAGGAGAAACAATAGCCTCTTGTTCACCCATCCTAGCTGGAGCTGCATTTGGTGTGTCAGATATCGTAGGTACAGATAAAGTTAAAGTAGGGAGAGTAGAAGATTTTGAAATAGAAGTGGTGTTGGTGTTGCTGGATGCTGCTTCACTTGAAGATACCAACACGGTAGTGGGGTCAAATCGGAGCCAATGGATGTTAGGAGTAGCTCGGGCAATGATGTTGGCGAAATAGTGTTGATGGAAGGCATCGGGGGAGTGTTAACAGTATCTCTCATAGGATCAAGATCCATAGGGCTGGTACCTGACAATCGTAAAGTCATGTTTTTCATAATTCCCTTTGCCTGTATCCATTTCCTGAGAGGGCTCTTTTTGATAATTATTTTCCTGGGGGCAGAGGCGTTGATTATTGCCTGCTTGTTAGCAGTGATAAGTGCTTTCCCCCTTTTGTTTTTAGATTTGGACTTGGATTTTGCCTTATTCCTTCTGTCCGTCAGAAATGTAACTGTGTCTGCAGTGGAATTGACAAGCTCTTCATCAACATCCTCTTCATAATCCTCATTAGAACCGTCATCCCCTGCCTACTTCTCGTCCCCCTCAACAGACAAGCGGAAAGCAGGTACATCGCTACCACCCGAGATAGGTGATATTATTTTATCCGACATTGAGGGGTTAGCTGACTCTAAGCAGTATCAACAATGTCAGATGCCAGGGGCTCCGGTGGCTCAGCAGGAGCGGTAACTTTGTTACTTCCTAAAGCTACTACTGTATCAGTTATGTTGCTCCCCACATCTCCTTTGGAGGAACCTGAAAGCCCGCTCTTTGCAGTGCCCTTATTAATGGACCCGCCCGGGACTAACAGCATTGGGGGTCGGAGCACCAGCTTACCCGTAGGCAGTGAGCCGGCCCCTACAGGTGAAACAGTCGGCATGCCAGCGGTAGCGTCAATCGCTGTCCCAGACCAAATAGCCTCTGAAATCGCTGAAGCCGCTACAAGCGCGGGAGGAGAAGCCGCCACAATACCCGCTGCATTCTTGTTAGTGCGGGTGGTCCTTGGTACATTTTTCGTGCCATCCCTCGAAACTCCAGCTCCAAAGTACCTGTGAAGGGAGTCGTAGCAGCCAAACACCGCCGAAGCCGCATCCCAGACCAGCCGAGCACCGACCCTCTGACCAGCCGTTGGATCGGGTGCCGAGCGATCCGCAGAGAGTTTCAGAGCAGCCACAGTATCCGCCGAAACAACGCGATAGAACCTTGATGAAAACAGCCGCTCGCAGCCCACGAGTACGTTTCTTTTCTTATTTTCTTTTTTTTTGGGCTCAAGCACTCATTTCCTTTGCACACAACCTTGCCGTCAGTAAGGAAAGTAGGGAGCCTCCAACTTGGCTACCACTCTACAGCGTCCTCACTTCGCCATCTTGGACGCCGCCGTCAATAACCTCTATGAAAGTCAAGCTGAGGATTTACACAATGAAGTTCCTAGAACTCTGTCTGCATTCATTCGTGAATACGTTTTGTTATCGAGAGAAATGTTGATAGCTCAAAAGATTCTTGTTTGACCTTTAAACATAATATGGAAGTTAGAAAGGCCCAGAGAAGGGTATCTCCATGTCTGTAAGTCTTTTACGTAATGCCAAGTAACCTTTCCGATGTACGACCGTCTCTCTTGTGTGGTCTTGTGAGATGGAGATTTTATGGTTCTGCAACAAAATCATTCTGATCTTCCACATCTGTGACAGGATTTTGTTCCGTATGCTGATGATGTAGTGGTTTAAAGACCAGTGGCCTCGGAGAGGATGTGGATTTTGGTCTAAAGGGTGGAACCTATAAGCTGGTTCCATCTCAAAGTCTTTGATAAACGTAATTTGGAGCACTTCTGAAAGTGAGATACAGAGCAGGCTGAGTTTTCAATGCCCTCTGGTAGTCCAAAAATATGCACATTGCTCATTCAGTTACGTTCTTCCTACTCAGTACGATCCCTTTTCAGAGAAGATATGGACCATTTGAGGCATTGTATTTGTTTTGTTTGAACTTTGGTGTAATCCTGCACTGTGCTTATCCAAGATTCAACATTGGAAATTCTTATTGTTAAGTCCTTGAAATCCTTACAAATCCCTGTAACTTGGACCTGTAGCAGATCTGTGTTTGTCTTAGTGCTTTGAGCAGTATCATGCACTGAGTTAAGTTTGAGAAGAATGACCTTCAGAGTGGAGGAGGAGTCAGGACTGCCTTTCACTGGAGACTCTGGAATTGGAAGTGACTGCTTGAAGCATTTGAGATTTGCCTTGGCCTCTCTCTCTTTTATATCACTTTATCTGGAATCTGACATCTTGTAATAGGTATATGTAAATCTATTTCATTTAGGCTAACTTTAAAAACTCTAGCTTGAAATACGTCGTAGCAGATTCAGAAGACACCTACTCCACTAATACAGATAATTGACATCTGTCGGCCATATCAAGAATGACTCTTTAATAACGCTCTCATGGGACTATAATAGGACCAAATAACTGCAATGGGTAGAAACTCCTAGGAGATATGTTGAGTTAAGTAGAGCACTGAACAGTGTTTCAAGAGGAACAGGTATATAGTTGAAGGATGGTCTTAGTTGCTGAGCAGTTCTCACCGTTTAATAAGTGGAATCCCAGCTACCCTCTACCACATATTGACTCTGCTGTGGATGTGTCCCTGATAGAGTTCAAGTTGTCACCAGGCCTAATAGGACTGTAACGCAACAATAACGACTAGTCTAGATCTTGTAGCCGATCTGCATGAACACAATAATTTCTTATGCAATACAAGGCATTCCAGAATACCAGAGGTGACTGTCACAGAGAGGGATCTCACTCGAGCAGTTGACAGAGCTCAGGACAGCTTTCCAACAATATCACTCAGTACAGCTGGTAGATGATGTCACTCAGATCACCTATCAGCGTGGCCAAGTCAAGTAAAGTTTGCTCACTACCACATAACATCCATATCGTCGCTTGCAAGCAACAGTTTGACAGGCTGCACAGAACGCAGGACACTCTGCAAGATGGAAAATTGGCCACAGAGCTTTTGAGGAGATAGATGCATGCCACCATCTCAGGAGGTTAGGAGAGCAGATCTAGGCATTTCAAGGCATCATTAAAAGAGTTCCAGGAAGTGGTTCAGCCCGGGAGTAGTGTTGGCCACCAGCAGTGGGCAAGAGAAATAAGAGAAAGGAAACAAAAATCAGCCACAAACCTGCACCCATCACATTCTGCACTCCGCTAGGCTGGCAGCAGGCCTCCTGAGGGGTACTATGCGGTGCCCAAGTGCCGCCATTTTAGATCATTCCAACATGGAATGCTAAGGTCAGAAGACTGGTAAATGGCTGTTTCCAGCGTTAGGCAAACCGCCTCTGCTAGCTGCATTGAGCAGTGGATCCGACCGGTTCAAGCTTGCTTCAGACAGGCTCCATAAGTAACCAGGCAGAATGTAGGTAGATGGGACATCTGCAAGAGCAGCCTGCCGCCTCAATCTTAAGTATGAGGGCTGATCTGTCCTGGGACTCCTGAGGAAAATGAAATTTTGCCTGACCAAGATGCCCCCTACGTGTACCCTATGTTACATGTATGTGCATGTCACCCATGCATATTTCTCTTAGTGGCCTGAATCACAAGGCCTCTGAAATCACGTCCTGCATTAAGGTGCCTGTCATCAAGTTTCCCAAACGTTAAGCTAACATGAAGGCCCATGTATTTGCATTGTGCACTTTTAAATAAATATCGTAATGAACCCTTTTTGTGGTTCAGTCTGATCCACTTTCTGAATCAGGGTTTTCATGACTCCTGACACACTGAAAGCTGCAGTTACGTATCTCTGACCTCGCATACTTCTAGCTCAGCCGAGCAAGGGTTGCCAAGACAGTATATTTTGCTTAACAGTTATCTGTATGCCCGGTGAAAAAGGTAAACAGAACCCGTCTGCTGAGATAGGGCCCAGCTTTTCTGTCTCTGTTTAAATGAAATTACAGTACTTGCATCTGTAGAAAGCTCACAGCCCCCATGTAATGAACGAAGAAATATATGCTTTTTCTGATTCTTGGTGATGAGCAACCTTTGCTTCAGATAATACATCCCCTGACTTAAGATATCAGTTAGTACCAGACGTGCTGGTCGCCTTGACACTAAAGATCTCTCTACTAGACTGAAAGTCAGCTCTCCTCCCAGTTACACGTCAATTGCACGTCATGATCAAATTGCGTGCACAAGTAGGGCAAAGTTCCAGCCTGCCATGTAACTCCTCCTCTATGTAGCCACCCACCTATCACCCACCTGTGACTCATCAAGTGTACACCCTCATGCACGCCCACATGCTCTTATCTCTTTCTTTCTTGCTCTGCCTGGAGCGCTCCTCCCTATGTACAAGGAAAAATGTATATATGTGTTGTTCTCTGTAAATAATGTTAGAAGACCCTTCCTGAACCTCAGTGGTGATGGAACAGATTCTCCCTTAACTCGAGTTATTGGAATAAAGCCCTTTTAACTTGGACACCACGGACTCTCTGCCTCTCATTTTGATACATGCTAATTGTTAATGCCTAGAAATTATGCCAGGGTAATATTTTATTTACCACATTAATTTGGCGCCCTTACAGGGACATATCCCTTTCCCCACGCGCTGGAGTTGTAGGTCCAGCTTTGCCCCCTTCTACAGCCGTGACGGATTTTAAAGTGTACACGCCATCGGGATTTCCCGCTACTCCCTCAGGCCCAGGAGGAGGACGGACTGTGACCAGGCATCCATACGAGGCGGTGAGGATTGCGGATCGTCTCAACCAGAGCCCGACCTGTGAGAGAGCAAGGTCCGAGGTTTCCAGAGGTCCACCCGTTCCGAGGCGCATGCATAGACGTAGACGTAGATGCGTAGAAGTCCGAGGCCTTCAAGCTTCAAGTCCTGCTTCCCGGTGAGTACCACTAAGGGGAACGCATAAAGTTCAAGACGGGTTCATTTATTTGAGCATGGTAAAGACGGGTCCACGGTAACACGTGGGCACGGTAAAGACGGGTCCACGGTAACACGTGGGCACGGTAAAGACGGGTCCACGGTAACACGTGGGCACAGTAAAGACGGGTCCACGGTAACACGTGGGCACGGTAAAGACGGGTTCGTTTATATGAACACGGTCAAGACGGGTCCATGGTAAAACGTGGGCACGGTAAAGACGGGTTCACGTTATTCGTGAAAACGGTAAAGACGGGTTCGTTCACACGAGCACGGTCTAGACGGGTCCATGGTAAACGTGGGCACGGTAAAGACGTGTCTCATTTTTGAGACCGGTATGGTTGTACTGTATTCCAGTGCATATAGTTTTTAAAGTACATGTTTAGTTCTCTGTATTGGTTTAGATCATGTTTGTTTTAATGTTATGATGTTTGTGTGTGAATGATTGTTGATTGTTTCAGTCTATTTTTGTGAATATTGGTTTCAAACATGCCATTGTTTTCGAAGTTACGTCAGATAGGGACCAGAAAAGGTATACTAGAGCAGTCAGTTAACATCCCGCCTAGAGACACTCCAGGTCATTATATGTATAATAAGCATGGATTAGACGCCATCTTGTTTTTAGATTTATGGGTAGATTACACGAAGGATTTAGAGGAGAAGTATAGATGGCCTGTCTCGGGACATGGGATTCTGAATGCATTATGAGAGTAGAGGAAGTGCTATGGAAAAAGAAGTCAAGACCCTCTCAGAAAGATGCCATTGAATTGTGGCGCAAAGAGTCACATAGGAGAATAGAGAAAGAATTGAATAAAGCAGATAGAACTAGACAAGCAGCGGAAAAAGCCAAAGAGTGGAGTTCCTTGTAAATAGCTCCTTGTAAATATGGTTTATGAAGAGCATGTCAATATTATAACTTGTTGAGTTTCTTGTAAATATGGCTTGTGAATAGCGCCATGTGGTTATGGTTTGTGCAGAGCATGTTATCATTACGTTAGGCAGGAGAGAGCTGGATCTCTTTCAAGTGCTTGGAGAAAACGTTTTGAAGATGTGCGTACGTGTTATGTGATAACGTGGAAAGATGAGTTCATGACTTTCCCATGTACTGCAGTCATTGGGGAATGATTGTGCTTCAGCTGCCAAAGGGTTAATATCTTGTATTGAGAAGGCAGTATTTGTTTTAACATGCTGTTTAACATGCATGGTTATGTGAGCTGCCACTAAAAGTCAGTGAGTGATGGTTTGATTTAACTTTTTCATTGGTTGCTGGGTCTGCCTATGTGCTTTGTCAGCTTGCTGACAGAATGGTAACAGCTTGCATGGAGAGTAAAGAAGTGTTCATTCTTGGAACACTTGATTTAATGTGTTTGACTCAGAGGTCGATAAGTTGTAAATAAACCAGTCGGATTGAGATTAGGGTTTGCACGGAGGGTGCTTTAATGTTTTCACGGTTGAGAAGAAAATATAAAACAGACCCATCATAGAATGTGCTTTTAACTAGTGTAATGCAACCATGTGCTAAAATGTGTTCAACAAAATATGCATTATTATTTTTCCCAATGCAAGCTGCCCTTTAGAATAGCGTGTGACCGTTAATCCACTCAATTAGAAAACATGGCTTTTTGAAAAATGATGAATCTGGCCCTTTTAATAGGTAGAATAGAAGAGCTTGCACACTTAATTATGAAAATAATGGTTATGCAATGCAAAATTAGGGTGTTTCACATGTTATTTTCAGAAAGTAAAATGTGATGTGTTTCCATGTCATGTTGTTCTGTTTCTTTTTTTTCCTTTGCAGCTAGTGACAATATTTTATGATATAATTATTTTAAAATGCTAGCATGTGTCTCGGTTACGAAATAAAATATGTCTTTATTAATTACTGATTTTAGGATGCTTTTTATCACGTTTTAAATTTGCTTCAGTTAAGTTAGAGAATGTTGGTTAGCTCTCTGGCCTGGGTACAGATATGTTTTGAATTACAAAGAATGTGTTTTTCGACCTTGAGGTGGCCTAGCTCCCAGGGAAAGATATTTTGTGAAGGGAGGGCTTTTCCCTCTTGGAGCACCGAGCAGTGCCTGTCTTGTTATTATTGGCCATACTCCAATTCTTTTCCGCGGACGGCTTCCTTCACATGCAGATAAAGAATGCTTGCAATTTGACCAAGCTCTCTCTCCAGTAACTTGGCAGCTGTTCTTAGTTTTTCCCTCGTAGTGTAAACAGAATAATTGGCAGGGGTTTCGCTCTTGCAATGAGTCCTAGCATTTACAGTCAAGCATTAAAAAGACAGCTGGACAATATTTATATGCCTACCAACACAGCACTGATACAGTACGTAGACGACATCCTAATTACAGCACGATCAGAACCAGAATGCGAAAATGCATCACTGACAGTTTTACATTTCCTGGCAGATAAGGGACACAAAGTGTCCCCTTCGAAGTTGCAATTCTGTGAAAAGCAAGTGGTGTACCTTGGACACTTGCTTTCCAAGGAGGGTAGACAGCTAACACAAGAACGTATACAGCTCATTGCTAACCTTTCACTGCCCAAGACACAGAAGGAGGTACGTGCTTTTATTGGCCTCACTTCTTACTGTAGGCAATGGATTCCCCAGTATGCATATCTAGCCAAACCACTCATACAGTTAACTACACAGGAGGCAGCCACTCCGACTGTCCTCCCTTGGACACAAGAACACACCTTGGCATTTGAGGAATTAAAAAGAGCATTATGTCAAGCGCCAGTTTTAGCGACTCCAAGTTACAGTAAACCTTTTATGCTTTTCGTAACTGAACGAGATGGAACAGCGTTATCTGTCCTCACACAAGATCAAGCAGGAAAACACAAGCCTTGCGCTTATTTTTCTAGTACACTAGATCCAGTGGCCCAGGCTCTGCCTGCGTGCCTGAAATCAGTTGCAACAAGGGGTGGTGAGGGACAGAGTCTCTGAATTAAGCAGAATACTCTCACCCAGTCAAGAGATCAGGGCTAGATCCAACACCGTTTTTTAGCTCACTGCACCATCCCAGTTTCAGAACCTGGCTGTATGCAAATTAGTCTGTTCCTGTCCCAGTGCATGATGGGAACAGGGCAAACCAAACTACAAAAGCCAATTCTTACACTGGGAAGGAAACAAGCTTCCGGGGACCGGTTTCTGGCATTACAGCCGTCTTCGGCCCGGC
This sequence comes from Lissotriton helveticus, assembly GCF_964261635.1. Taxonomy (NCBI): domain Eukaryota; kingdom Metazoa; phylum Chordata; class Amphibia; order Caudata; family Salamandridae; genus Lissotriton; species Lissotriton helveticus. The sequence continues at coordinate 1,626,969,585 of NC_136063.1, read as the reverse complement.
TTGCTTGAATCCTGATGGTGCAATGAGCAAGGGACTCATGTCTGAGTATACCCTTCCACCCAGTGTAAGAATTGGCTTTTGTAGTCTGGTCTGCCCTGTTCCCATGATGCACTGGGCCAGGGACAGACTAATTTGCATACAGCCAGGTTCTGAAACTGGGATGGTGCAATGGGCTAAAAAACGGTGTTGGATCTAGCCCTGATCTCTTGACTGGGTGAGAGTACTCTGCTTAATTCAGAGACTCTGTCCATCACCACCCCTTGTTGTAAATGAAATCAGTTGCAGCAACAGCCCTAGCCATAGGACAAAGTGACTCGATGGTGTTGGGTCACCCTCTGACAGTACAGGTACCACATTCAGTAGAAGTTCTCTTAAACAGGACACAGACACAACATTTGACTGTAGCAAGACTGACAGGATATGAACTGACATTGTTTCAACCACACATAGAGATCAGACGTTGTAATATTCTGAATCCTGCAAAACTTTTGCCCTCAAGTACAGTAAATGCACCACCACATGACTGTGTGGAAGTAATGAATATAGTGACGAAACCAAGACAAGACCTGACAGATATTGCACTTCCAGACCCAGACTTAACGCTCTATGTAGATGGATCATGCATGAGAACGAGTGCAGGAGAATTAGTAGCAGCATATGCTGTGACCACTGCTACTAAAGTCATAGAGACACAGAAAATAGACACACTATCAGCACAAGCAGCAGAGCTCATCGCTCTGACACAAGCCTGCATAAGAGCTAAGCACTTGAAAGTAAACATTTATACTGACTCACAATATGCTTTTGGCGTTGTTCATGATTTCGGGGTCTTATGGAGGGAGAGAGGTTTCTTGACCTCCCATGGGACCAAGATCCAGCACGGCCAGCTCATTCAAGCCCTGTTGGAAGCAATACATTTACCTACAGCCATTTCTATCCTGAAGTGCAAAGCTCACACCAAAGTTACAGACACCATTTCCCAGGGTAATGACCTGGCAGACCGAACAGCTAAACTTACAGGCCAGACAGCCCAGACACCAACAGACACGACAAAGACAGAGGTACCATTACTGACAACATGTATGACAGTCAGGGATCCCACTCAAGATGTACTCGACATACAGACACATGCCACCACAGATGAGATAAAGAAATGGACTGAACAAGGAGGGGTCCAGACTGAACAAGGTTGGATGACTAAGGGAAAAGGCTCATGGTTTCTTCCAGATTCTATGGTACAAGTAATCATAAACACAGCACATAGTCCAGCACACTAGGAGAAAAAGCAATGATAGACAGCTTACAGAATATTTGGTTTAACAAGCACCTGCGTGCAGCAGCGAAACAGAAAGTACGAACATGTATGATCTGTTGCCAGTTCAATCCAGGTAAAGGCATTCCGGTGGAACAAGGCGGATTTCATCCTCCTGACCACCCTTTTGAGGTTCTCCAGATGGATTATATCCAAATGGACAGATGTAGAGGTTACAAGTATGTCTTGGTAGTTGTGTGTGCACTATCTAGATGGACAGAAGCATATCCAGTTCCAGATTATACTGCTGTGACAACAGCCAGGCAATTAGTGCGCGAGTACTTCCCCAGGTATGGATTGCCTCGGGTCGTATATTCCGATAACGGTCAGCCATTCTCCTCTGAATTAATGAAACAAGTGTCTCTTCTGTTAGGATATACTTGGAAATTCCATTGTGTAAGACACCCTGAAGCAGCAGGCCTTGTAGAAAGACATAATCAGACAATCAAAACAAAGCTTGCTAAGATATGTGCAGAAAAAGGCGTGGATTGGATGGTAGCCTTGCCGGTTGCCCTCTTTTACATGCGTATGGTAGCCCATTCCAGAACAGGCCTATCTCCGTATGGAGTAGTTTTCGGTAGACCGCCAAACATGTTGGGTACGCCTATGCCTAAAAGAATAACTGATGTTGACAGTAACATGCTTATATCAAAAAAGGGGGAGAAAGGACAATCGATCACTTGATCAACGGACACTGTTTACCACTCAGAGTGGTGGAAGGTCCAGTAGCAGCTTGTGTCCGTATCTAGTAGTGAGGATACAAAAGGGGGTTGCTGAACTGTTCCTATGGAGGGATAGGGAAAATTTACCTGGCGTGACCAAGGGTGTTAGAATGACACCCTGGGGCATCCATTATGTTGGATGTAGTTGCCTCACACACCCAGAAGGGTGTCATGCTTCATCATCGGCGGTTGCTCCTCGTCGGGGAGGCGGTGCAACCCCCGACGGGCTCACCTCAAGGAGGGGCTCTTTGGCGGAGATCTTTTTATCCAACAGCCTTATGGTGAGGTGAGGGTGTGTGGGCAGAAAGGTGTATTGTTGTGGTAGGGTTATTAAAATGTAGCAAGGGGTACCAGAATTCACTTTATTCTGGGGGTCCCCTGGCTGCAATTAAAACGTGGGGCTAGCTCGCTAGGTGTCAACAGGTTAGGTCGAGTGACCCTAGAGGAGACTAGATGTGAACGTGGTCGACATGTTTCTCGCAATGGGTTAATCACCCGCGATTCTTCAGGACCTTATAAAAGTAAGAAAAACAACATCATGCTAGTGTCATGTGTGTGGTGTATGTTACCTCTGTGGATTCTCCTATGCCTACTGGTCAAAACACTAATAGCCACATGAGGGATCGGCGGGACAGGACATCAGGGATGAGCCCTTAGGGTGTAGCTCTAATCTCCTGTGTCCGCGTGGGGAGACCTACCCATAACCGCCGAGCTCGAGTGTGAGGCAACTACATCCAACATAATGGATGCCCCAGGGTGTCATTCTAACACCCTTGGTCACGCCAGGTAAATTTTCCCTATCCCTCCATAGGAACAGTTCAGCAACCCCCTTTTGTATCCCGACAGTAACATGCTGACAGATTACCTGGCTTCCTTGATGTCTGCACTACTCTCTTGTCGTTCACAGGTTGCTGCCGCCTTCCCTGACAACACCCAGGTCAAGGAGCATGCCATATCACCAGGCGATTTTGTATGTGTCTGGAATTTTGATCGTTCAAGCCCCCTTGAGCCTCGCTGGAAGACCCCGAAATTAGTGCTTCTTACAACAAGGACCGCGCTGAAGGTGGAGGGACGCAAAGGATGGATCCACGCTCAGCACTGTAAAAGATACTTTGGACAATCTGGTACTTTAGTAAAAGATACAGACACTAAAGACATTAAAGACAATACAGACTTTGCGCCGCCTTTGCTAGAAAAGACTCCACAGCAGGAGTATAAATCTAAGTTAAGATCTAGTAAGTCAGACGTAGTTTAATTGTCTAAGTCCACTCGGTGGTGAATCGGTTAGACTAGATTTCTGACATGTATAAGATCACATACGAGAATAGTAAGAAGAGCGAAAAGAACGCTAAATACTGCAAGTTATTACGCAGTAGATGTATAGTTACTTTGATCATTCTTTTTATTCTGTGCATTGTTATAATCTGTGTCAGTTTATTACTACATGTTTTCTTTCCTATTTCCTCACATATACACTCTTCCAGTAACAGCTTCATAGAGCATACATTTAGTGAACTGCCACCTCATGAATTGTCATATCGACTTGCATTGCGTAACAATACTTTTATTCGAATGTTACACCATTCTCACCAGACCAGCAATGCGACTGATTGCTGGGTATGTGGCCAACTGCCTCCTTATCAAAAGACGAAGGGAGTTCTGCCCTTCTATCCTCTACCGTTCTCACACAATGGTTCATGTGGAGCATGGTTTGCCTTAATGACCTCAATAGATAGAAAGTACATAGCTTATCCAGGTGGCTGGATATATGGAAACCTGAATAAAGTAATGAATGAAGCATGTTTTCCAGACAAAGACGGATTTCCCCAAAGGAAGGGAACCGATCTAGAAAATGAAGAGTACGAGCAGGGAAATGCATCCGTTAGTTTTATAATGTTAAACGTTCAGCCCAAGCAAAATACAGGTCCACCGTTTATTTCAGTTCTACCAGCAAAAGGTGATTTATGTGTTAATAAGAAAGGCTCAGTACATATGGGACACAGCGAGTGTAAAGTTGTAGTAGAGTTTAATGATAAAGGACTTTCTTCTTTCAAAACATCACGCCATACCTATTTCATTTGCGGTCAGACAGCCTATGTACATCTGCCCTTAGACTGGGGTGGGACTTGTTGTATAGCATTCTTATTGCCACCTGTATTCTGGGCCCCATCCCATTATCATAGAGATTCACGACTAGAACATGTTAGAGTAAGGAGAGAGACAGATGCCTCAGGGATTGATCAGACTGAAACAGCTTGGGAGCAATATACAGATTTCAACAAAGGATTCTTTTTCTTCGTAGGTCCCGTCCAAAACAGTAAACTGATACGCAAGTTAACAAGGACTCTTGAGGCAGTAGTGAATGTGACTGCATCTGCCCTGGCGAACTTGACCCAGGAACAGTCTGCTATGAGACTTGTTGTTCTTCAAAATCGCCTCTTTCTAGACGTCATCTTGGCGGATAGGGGCGGAGCTTGTAGCGTGATCCAATCTAGTTGTTGCATTTTCATCCCAAATAACGCGCCATCTGTGTATGCAGCGATAACAAGGCTCCACAAGATTGCTCATGTCATACATCAAGACCCAGGCACATGGAATTGGTCCAGTTGGCTCTGGGGTGTGATATCTGCTTGGGGATGGAAAGTGTTGTCCTTCCTAGGAATGATCCTACTTATGATATTTGGTTGCTGTCTCTGACCTGCAGTGTGGCCCGGCCATTTGCGGCCTGTGTGCAACTGCATGTGTTCCACATCCAAGTATACAAAGGGTTAAGGACGAACAAATGATGCTGCATGATCAACTATACGGTCTCATGAATATAGATGTATCCTGAAGGGTTAAGTAGGGGACAAGGAGGGAATGAGGAAAATGAAATTTTGCCTGACCAAGATGCCCCCTACGTGTACACTATGTTACATGTATGTGCATGTCACCCATGCATATTTCTCTTAGTGGCCTGAATCACAAGGCCTCTGAAATCACGTCCTGCATTAAGGTGCCTGTCATCAAGTTTCCCAAACGTTAAGCTAACATGAAGGCCCATGTATTTGCATTGTGCACTTTTAAATAAATATCGTAATGAACCCTTTTTGTGGTTCAGTCTGAGCCACTTTCTGAATCAGGGTTTTCATGACTCCTGACACACTGAAAGCTGCAGTTACGTATCTCTGACCTCGCATACTTCTAGCTCAGCCAAGCAAGGGTTGCCAAGACAGTATATTTTGCTTAACAGTTATCTGCATGCCCGGTGAAAAAGGTAAACAGAACCCGTCTGCTGAGATAGGGCCCAGCTTTTCTGTCTCTGTTTAAATGAAATTACAGTACTTGCATCTGTAGAAAGCTCACAGCCCCCATGTAATGAACGAAGAAATATATGCTTTTTCTGATTCTTGGTGATGAGCAACCTTTGCTTCAGATAATAGATCCCCTGACTTAAGATATTAGTTAGTACCAGACGTGCTGGTCGCCTTGACACTAAAGATCTCTCTACTAGACTGAAAGTCAGCTCTCCTCCCAGTTACACGTCAATTGCACGTCATGATCAAATTGCGTGCACAAGTAGGGCAAAGTTCCAGCCTGCCATGTAACTCCTCCTCTATGTAGCCACCCACCTATCACCCACCTGTGACTCATCAAGTGTACACCCTCATGCACGCCCACATGCTCTTATCTCTTTCTTTCTTGCTCTGCCTGGAGCGCTCCTCCCTATGTACAAGGAAAATGTATATATGTGTTGTTCTCTGTAAATAATGTTAGAAGACCCTTCCTGAACCTCAGTGGTGATGGAACAGATTCTCCCTTAACTCGAGTTATTGGAATAAAGCCCTTTTAACTTGGACACCACGGACTCTCTGCCTCTCATTTTGATACATGCTAATTGTTAATGCCTAGAAATTATGCCAGGGTAATATTTTATTTACCACACTCCAAGGATATAGTAAGTGCAGATCAGGGTTGATAGTCAGGTTGATACTCGCTCCCCTCTGGCCATACTCGGTTCCACTGATTAAAGAGCACTGGCACTGAGGCCTGTTTGGCAGGACTCAGTGGACTTAGAGTTGAAAAACCAGCAGCATCAGTCCAAAACCCTGGGGGGGTGATCATTCAAGAAACAAACCTTTCCTTACAGATGAAAGTCCGAAACGAGAGTTGTCTATTATTAAAGCTCATTGTGTCCCTAATAAAGCTAAATCCAGTCAACAGACACTAACAGTACTTTCCTGTTTTTCTAATTGGTTAATCAAGGAAGAAATCTTAGCCATAGAAATGGGTGATATGATGGTAGTGTCGAAAACTGGAACCTCCTAAACACAATTTGGGCAGTTATCCGGTCAGAAATACCTGTGGAATAACAATTTCAAAATAAAGCATGATGTTGGGAAGGCTTTGCCGCCAGTACAGGTTATGCAAGATGGCAAACGATGAACAGCTTAAGGTAATTTGTTAAGACCAACTAATATGAATCTATTCAGAAATAAGATTTGCAAACTCATTTTCTCTTAATGGACACAGCGATTTCTCTGACCTAGAGGTGCACTACCCCAGCTAGGATGCTTACCTGTAGATCCAGTCAATTGGGAAAAGAGAGTGAGGGTGAGTTGGTTTGCACAGGTGCCTGATAGGGGAATGATGAGAAAAGGTGTTTTTTTTTGGGGGGGGGGGGGGGGGGGGGGGGGTTGCTCGGGGCTCATTTGCACGGCTCAGGGATTCAGGAAATAAAGCATGTAAAATGACTGAGAAAGTATATTATCTTGATAAACATACTAATATGCAACACATGTGAATGTTCTTTTGTGCTTTTGGACTAAACCTTTTAGGTGGCTAATGTAAAGCTACTTTGCTGGAACATTAAGGGAATTAATTACCACAATAAATGGAGTGTTATTAGAGTCAAAATAGAGGGAGGAATCTAATAAGTGATAGCTTGCCAGCAGGCGACACAAATATCCTATGCTGAACAAATGAAGATCAAGCAGTTTGCACTTAAAATAGCTGTTCGTAAACACAAGCTATAATCCTATAAGAGTGATAATCCTAATAAAACCTAAGATTATACAGATAGCACACACACTCACAGGTACTGAAGGTTAATGGTTGATTATCTATAATTCCACCTTACGTTCTGTTTACAGTTCTAAGAGAAATGATCCAAAAATATTCAATTCTTCAGCTTTAGTGTTTTCTAATTGAAATGGTCTGTACATATTGGGTGGGGCATCGAATTTTACCTTGAATTTAGCAAGACGCACTAATAATCCTCGAAGATTCAATCCTATGTTTAGGTTCAAGCTGCCATTTTTAATCTTAGGTTCTATAGCACGTGGATCCCGGGCATTTCATAGTACCCGGGGAAATCAATAGTGTTAAGTAACAGTGGTCCAACGGTTACGAATGAACTTCAAAAAATATCAAATCATTATAACCAAACAATTTTAATATTAAAGGGCAAACTATTTCTATACAGTAATAACAGTGAGGTGAAAAAAGTGAATTGTTAGGAACGCGCTTGGTGCACAAGCAAAGAGTGATACATATGTATGTGTTATGCATATTGGTATCATCATGTGCAGAATATACAGCCCGTATGTTTCAAATTATTCTCAAATAGGCGGTCTGAATTTTTTGTGAACTGCCTTTTAATCCATTACACTGGTGGGATATAATCAGGTCAAAAAACTCAAATATGGACCGAGATAGTTGTGTTTGAAATGAAAATGGACACACAGGTAGAAAAAGGACAAACAAACATTAATTAGAAAACTAAAGGCTGACAGCGGGAATCATTCTCACTATGTACTCGAAATAGTGTTCCATTGGTTCTAACTAACAATTTATGAAGTGTAATCGGTCTTGCATTTTGGACCTTATACTATCCGGTATGCAGCACATTAGCATGGATGCTAAAACATTTACTGTTTGACATGGAGGAAAAGTAAACACCAGTTTGCGTGACACAGCAGGTATGGGAACACATGGAGAGAAATATTGCCTTTCAGCAGGAAATGGTATAATCCAAAGCTCTGTTTTTAATATAAAATCAGGGCCTTCGGTGCTCATATCACTGAAAATACAAGACTTGAAAAAAATATTATTGTCTACAGGTGATTGTGGAAGACAATTTCTATGGACTGGAATCTAAAGAATGCTAAAGTGATTCAAGTATTTTACTGACCTCTGCTGGTCGTTTTCTATCAAGTAAGTTAAATAGAGGCAGTTGCCAGAAAAATAAAAAGTCCCTCAGCAGAAAGTAATTCTGGTATTTTACTGACCTCTGCTGGTGGTTTTCCATCAAGACAGTTAAATAGAGGCAGTTGAACAAGCAGAAAGCAATCTAGTATTTTGCTGACCTGTACTGGCAGTGTTCTATCAAGACAGTTAAATAGAGGCAGTTGAACGGGGAAACAAGTCCCTAAGTGGAAGCAGACAAGTCCTAGGGCTGATCTCCAGAGCCCACAAAGTACATACACTTATAAGTATATACTAAAGTACAATCAAGAGTTCTCGAATGCTCAACCTAAAAAGATATAAGGAACAGGAGGCGAGGGTAAGTGAGATATTGTTTAAGAATCACGAATATACAATAGTTCTCAGGGTTCTGGAAGGGCATACCGGTCAAGACGAGCAGGCAGAAAGCCGGCTGGATTAGAGAATAGTCACTGGTTGGTGTGAATGCAAGGAGGAGTGGGAGAGAAATGTCTGCAGTGGGTGACTAAAAAGTGAAAGATGTGGCAGAACATTATCTAATACTTATGGCCGAAAAACACCTTCAAAACTTGGAAATGCAGGGGTGAAAATGAATAAAATGGAGGTTGGATTGCTAGTGCCTGGATTAATTCTCTGCCACCGACAGTAACAGAATGGTGAGCAATGTTGCAACAAGTTTGAGTCCGAATCGGCCATAGCCAAGGTTAGAGGTCCTAGATAGTTTGAAACAGTATTTGATTTGTTGCCCTTTAGGAAACGAAGGCCTCTAATTTGTCGCATTCAAAGTCTTCCATATGTATTTCGGAGAGTCTGAAACTGGTGGAGTGATTAGGAAAATCGATGTAAATCACAAAAATCTTTTTACTTTGATATAAATAAAGGAAGATTTGAAAAGTTTGAGTGCCTTCTTTGCTTGTCAAAAGAACCCCTGTCAAGGGTGTTGAAGGAGTTTAGGAAATGCATGCACGAAATGATGTGGCCACTCTCCATCCACAGGCTGCAAAACGATATCCCACACATAGCTTAGCAGATGATGGGCCCTTAGATGTTTCTGATGGACAGGAGAGGGACTTGATGTTGTAGCATTATCCCGCTTCGTTCTAAAAAGCGAATAATTCTGGCAATAAATTGTGTAAGCAAGACAAAACTATGAGCTGCAGACGTGTTTCCTAAAGATCTCAAATTTGTTCTTGACATGAAATGGCAGCAATGTATAAGCTATGGGTGAAGGGGATCATGGAAATGCCAGGGAGGCAGACAGTTCATTGACTGTGAAGTTGAATTTGATATCTGTGAATGGATGATAGTTAAACACACAGATGATGCCTTTTATGTTAGAGCACCCTTTGCTTCTACTAAAGGCTTTTGCATGCCTAAAGAAAAGCCGACGCGCAAGATGGTTTGGCGGCAGTAGGCTCAGCAAACTGTCCGATTTCACTCCATTCTCTTGCTTCATGGGACCCTGTCTGGAACAGATGTGCAGTGGAAGGGGATCCCAGAGTGGTAAATCATTTGTATTGCTGCATTTTCCACCATTCGCACATATATATTCTCTCTAAGAAAGGTAGTGTAAAATGTATATTGTGTTCTCAGGCAGGGGAAACAGCAATAAAAGCATTGAAGGAAAAAAAAAAGAAAAGTAATTGAAGGGGATAAAAGCCTAGACCGCCAGACCTATTCTGATCCTCTTTACACCAAGCATCTTTTGAGAGAAGCTCGACGGCTTTTTGGTGCATAGTTGCGTAAAAATTTAGCCATGAATAAGAGTCTGGCAGTTTTTGAAATACCGGCAGAAAAGTGGGCGAACTATATTAAAGAACTGTATGAACTAAATAAGGATGGGAGCCAAGCCTGAGAAAGCCGCCACCTACTTACTTGCTGGAAAGTTGCCGCCACCGCCAGGAGTCTCAAAGGGGCAGCCAGTTACCCGGGAGAACGCCGCCACCGCCAGGAGTCATCCTACAGCTGATAACTCGCGCCGCCGCTCCGGGACTACAATTCCCGGCAGCCTACGCAGCGGCGCGCTCTGTGATGCCGCGGGAGCGCCAGGAGGAGCACAAAAGCTGCGCTGCACCCGGCGGAGTGGGGGAGCCAAGCCTGAGAAAGCCGCCACCTACTTACTTGCTGGAAAGTTGCCGCCACCGCCAGGAGTCTCAAAGGGGCAGCCAGTTACCCGGGAGAACGCCGCCACCGCCAGGAGTCATCCTACAGCTGATAACTCGCGCCGCCGCTCTGGGACTACAATTCCCGGCAGCCTACGCGGCGGCGCGCTCTGTGACGCCGCGGGAGCGCCAGGAGGCACACAAAAGCTGCGCTGCACCCCGCTTCGCGGGACGCCCGGGGCCAAGCCCGGGCAAAGGGCGGGCCCTCTACGGCCCTCATCGGCACGAGGAGACAGGGACAGGGCCCTGAACTCTGTCCAAATCTCTCAAGTAAGTCACTATCTCCCAAAATTACCTGCAAGTGGCTGTGATATCAGCCTACGTTTAGCCCCCCACGTATCTACATAGACGCTATCTACAAAATTGCCTTTCAACATGTCAAAAGCAAAATTGATTGCCCCCCTCAATACCATAGACAATTATATGGTTCATATAGTTGCTAAGATTAATAATGACAGGAGATCATCTCTGGGGTTGAGTTATTCACCAGAATTGCCTATTGACAATACGCCTTTATGTACTCCCGTTTTCGATATTAGTAACGAGGTGTTCCAGACTCCGGATAACAACTCATTGACCCAGCTTCTAGTAGCCATTGCAGAACCAGTCCCCGAGAGTGCACCTGAAGAAGAAATAATCCTCCTAGATGAGGAGGCCCCTGCTCCGGTCCCAGCACCAAGAGTAACGAAGGGGGGGGGGAGAAGAACATACCCAAACGGGGCGGTCTTCGATCAAGCAAAAAGCGTCCCGAAGTATCCCCCCTGGAAAATAGTGGAGATGATACAGGGGGTACTACTGGAGGGAAGGTACACTTGGACGAAGATCAGTTCAAGAAGTTGCTAAATGCCGTAGATAATAAGATCAAAACTATAACTAACCCACTCCTAAGTAAAATAGATCAGCTTACGGAAGAGGTGAATAGGCTGGGGGGTCTTCTACAAAAATCATTTGAAGAAAAAGCGAAAACCCCATTGCCAAAAACACTTATAGTTGAAACAAAAAATACTCAAACTGTCCCCAGGTTAGAACTACTGGAAAACACTCTCTTGACCTCCGTAGAGAGCACTGATCCAGGGAGGGGGGGCCTGAGGGAATTAGATATCAATAACGGGGACCCGGCAGGCTCGAGCCAAAGAGAGAGAAAAGAAGATTCTAATTTAGAGACGGGGCCTGTAGAACTAATTGTAGAGGCATCTCCACTAATATTGGTCTTAGCAAATGTCCCCCAGCAGGAACCAGGGCAAGTTGAGAACATTCCTTCCTTGATAAATAAATCACTCCATTGGTTATCAAGGAACATGGCTTTTACACCGGGAGGCAGGGATCAACTGGCACAAGAAGTAGTCAAAGCTAGAAGAGTTGAATGGATCGGGGGAGGCTCCAAAAAATTCAAGGGGGATTGTGTGGTGTTACACCTTTCTGACCCAGAAGTGCTGCCAAACATTCTAGCGAATATATACCCCCCCCCAGCGTAGATCGACTGAAATTGTGCCATTAACTTTGGATTTCTTTTATACAAAAAAAGGTAATACTCTAAATCCAACAATGTTGAAAACTAAATGGAACCCTGTATTAAAAAAGGCCAAAACCCTTGATATTAGGAATAATTGGGGAATCCCGATGGAAAATAGGTTCTCGGCCCTTTCTGGTCTAAGTGAATGTGATTGACTGGAAGAATGGATGAGCATAGGAAAGGCTAAGGCTGTAGAGTCTCAATATAGCGGGAATGATGGTATTATAAAGCATCTAGAAATAAATTGTAGGGAGGGTAGGATACCCAACCCCTGGGAATATCTCCCCAGCATAGTAGAGCACATCCCACTAAATACCCCTACTACTGTATGCAATGAGGAAAATAGCCCCTTATTCCCATTGTCCCCCCCTAACCAGGGTGCATCATCACAAGAGCGGACTACCCTGATGAAAGGTAGCCTTAAACTTATTTCCTGGAATTTAGCGGGAATTCACCATAAATTAGAACCCCCCGAATGGTGTGAGTTTATTGACTGCCATGATGTTATTATGTTCCAGGAAACTTGGGCAGTGGCACCAGTTTTCCGGCAGGGCTTCCTAAATTTCTCTGTTCCTGCGAAAAAGAATACTAAAGGGCGGCCCTCAGGGGGTCTAACTATTTGGGTACGACAATCCTTACAATGTACCATCAAGCAGAGATCCGTTTGTAATTGTGACCTACTCCCACTTGTGTTCACCTGGGCTGATGGCCATAATTTGGCCTTATATAATATCTATGCCAGGGGAACTCAAGGGGGCAAAGCCTCGGATGTTATAGGTGCATTAGATAATGACTTAGAGATTCTTCCTCCACAGTACACTATCCTAGTGGGGGGAGACCTGAATACAACATTTGAACCTCTAGGACTCGAGGACAACGAACTGGCCATTGAGGAAGATACCAAATGGGGAGTTCCCCAATTGGATCTTCCGATAGTAAAAAAATGGACAGAAGTGGCAATACAGGTTAAGAGTTTATGCCTGGCCAGGGGACTGAGGGCAGTAAATGGCCGCACCCCGTCAGACCCACAGGGCAAGCACACCTTTGATAATTTGAGGACAAGTAGCAGGATAGACTACATCCTTATAGATGTTAGAGACTGGCAAAAAGTGGTAGATATGCAAGTGACATCGAGATTGGAGAGTGATCATAACCCGTTGTGCCTGCTCTTTAATCTGGATCAAGGTAAAAATTCAACTAATCAGGAAAGGGGTGTTATGACACTAGATGTTGTCCCAACTAATAATCTCCATCATATTAAAGGGGCAACTCTGGTAGATAAGCCCGGGGATATGCAGGTTTTAGAGGAGATAGTTACCAAAGAGGTCACCAGACTACAGATTCACAGCAATGAATTAAATTTTAATCAACTGATTGAAGAGTCACATTCAACGTTCTTTGCTAACTTACAGAGGCTTTTTTTTTTTAAAAACAAGCAGAGGAAGGGTCCTGGCCCATTGATAACAAGAGGATGGTATGATCAATCCTGCAGAAAAGCGCGACAGAAACTCAGTGTAGCATTGAGGTCTAAAATAGGAGTATTAAAGGCCAGGGATGATTATAGAAAAGCACAAACTAGGGCAAAAAGACTGTGGGACGAGAACATATGGTTAGATCTGAAGAAAGCATGTGCCGCCAAACAACAGAAAGAGTTTTGGGCCATCCTAAAGTGGGGCAGTGGGGGAATAGCAGGCTGCCTGAAAAATCATGTAGCAAAGGAAGCTTGGGTGGACTTTTTTAAACCACAATACGCAGATAATTCACCGCCTCCAACCGAATTGCCACCAGAAAGGGTATTCTATACGTATGGAATATTCTCATTGAAAGACGTAAACGAGGCAATGGACGGGGTAACTAGAGGAAGGGCGCCTGGAATTGATGGAATACCGGCGGATGTGTTTTTATCTGACAGGGCCAACTGGTGTAAATATTTTGTATGGCTTGGCAATGCCATCGCACAAGGAGCAATGATTCCAGCAACATGGAAAGGTGCTGAGATAATACCAGTTTTTAAAAAAGGGGATAAGGCGTTACCAAGTAATTACAGGCCCATTAGCCTTATCGACTCTGCACAAAAACTAATGGGCAGGATGTTGCAAAACAAAATACAAGCCTGGATAGATGATAAGGATATCCTTTCCCCGTACCAAGCTGGCTTCCGTCCATTAACTAGCTCTGTTGATCAGGTATTCCACTTTCTAACCATGCTCTGGAAAAATGTAACCCTGACAAATGGCCCATTATATGCTGTTTTCGTTGACCTAAAGTCAGCGTTTGACTTAGTACCCCGACAAAAACTTTGGATTGTCTTGCGGGATCTCGGAATAAGCCCTGAATTGCTCACCCTTCTCGTGAGGATGCACGAAAATAACTATGCCAGGATTAGGTGGGGTGCACAGGGAGACGTCACTGAACCTTTCCCTGTGGAGCGAGGGGTAAGGCAGGGCTGCGTCCTGGCCCCCACCTTATTCTCTCTTTATATCAACGGCATAGTAGACTTTTTAAAGCAATCTCCGACAGATGCCCCGATACTAGATGGGGTGCGGGTTCCAGTATTAATGTTTGCTGATGACACTTTACTGGTCTCGCGGACCCCTAGTGGTTTACAAAAGACAATAAACGCTTTTGGTGATTTCTGTCGGATCCGGGGCTTGGAACTAAACACAACAAAGACTAAGTTTATGAACCTGAACCCTGCAAAGCAATTTAAGGGGAAAATGCATTTTAATGGGTCTTTATTGGAAGAAGTGAACGCCTTTACCTATCTAGGTATTTCCCTACAGGCCAACATGAATTGGAAATCCCATATGGACTCTGTGGTGCTAAAGTTCAATCAATTGGCCGGAGCTATAGCACAAAAACACAAATCTTCATTTATAAAACCCATCCAGCCAATAATGGAGATTTACAGTATGAAAGTGTTGGGCGCCTGCCTATACGGATCAGAGCTATGGGGCTTTACCAATCTGAGCACACTGGTCATTGCAGAAAATAAATTCCTTCGTCGAATGGCTGGTCTCCCGCAGAGCACTCCTTCGATCCCGCTCCAATATGATCTTGGGAGGAAAAAGATTGAGGATATGGCCAGATTGCGTCCCCTCCTATACTGGAGGCGTATAAAGACTACTCCTGAACTGGGACATTACGCAGCCGCTTTTATGGACGTTGTAAGCTCTGATCGGTTTCATAATATATCTTGGCTTAATGAAATTAGGAACTTGCTACAAAAATTGCACCTAGGTCACCTGTGGACTGCAGTAAACCCGCAAGCCTTTCCATCCAAGGCATTATTGAAAAAAATGTATTGGGACATGATATATAATACTGTTTTGACTTCCAACCAATCATCCATGTTGACATCACAGTTCTTGGATTTTAAAATTATCCCTAAATGCGAACAGTATTGGGATTTGATTTCTAAACCCTTAGATAGGAAGCTGTATTTTCAGTTTAGATTTGGCTCTCTACCCCTTAATGCCTTCACTGTTAAATGGTCCCCTGGCAATGTAAATATTTGTTCCTATTGTAAAGTATATGTAGAGGATATCCCACATTTTCTTTTTGCCTGCCCACTATATGCTGCCCCAAGAAGTAGATGGCTAAAACCGGTTTGTAGGAATTTGGGGACAAGGAAACATCTAGAGGCACTAAGGATATTAAGATCAAATTGTGCCCCCATCCTTGCTATCGCTGTAGCCAAATACTTGGGGTGGGCCTGGATAATACGCACGCGCACTTTAAACTGCAAATAATTATGGGAAATGTAATTACAATGCTAACTCAATTCGTCAAGGCCCTGCACTGTGACTCGGACAATAATGTATGAATTTTATAAATTGAAATATTCGCCAGCACTGTATAAATTGATGGTATTTAATATGTATTTTAACTTGTTCTTAAAATTTTAGTGTAGTATTTATTCTGTTTAGCTTAGGTAAACATGCTTTTATGACAATGCTGTCGAATAAAGTATTAAACTTGTCACTTAATAAGGATGCCCTAGCATATGTGATGCCCTACTGACTGACTGAACTAATTGACTCATCTTCCTGTGACTATATATTGTGTACATTTATAAAGCTGGGGCTTCTGTTGCAATAGGACCCAATGAAATTCCGATTTCGGTTCTTAAAAATAATACCAAAATGTAGGCCAAATTGTTGGCTACTCTATTTAAGTACTGTGGCCACTGGTCAACTCGCAAGCTCTTGGAAAGAGAGCATCTTTGTCTCTCCCCACAAAATAGGAAATAAGGAAGTTGCTGGCATTTATCGCCAAATTGCATTATAAGATGCAGCCAGAAATTCTTTTGCTATGAGTATCTTGGACCATTTAGAAAACCGGACACAGGATGCAAACATCATTCCATTAGAACAATCTGGTTTCAACAGTCTGTTACAGACAATATCGTGGTATTACAGAGTATATAAGACAAATACATAGTAAGAAATAAGTCATCCATATATGAAGCTGTTTTTGATTTTTTCCCAATGCATTCAATACTGTAGCCAAACCTACTTTCTGGTCAAAAGTGTCATTGTTGGGTATCCCAAGCAGTCTATTAGGACTTACTCACCCACCTGGTGTAACATCTTTTTAGTAGGTAACTAAGGCCTTTTCAACGAAATTCCCACTCAAAATGGCTTAAAACAAGGTTGTATTCCGGCTCCCTCATTATTCTCCCCGTCACTTTCTGACTTTCATCAATATTTTCCGAGAGAAGAAATGTGTCCCCCAAAATTGGGTTTGAAGCAAATGCACACCCTAATTTATGCAAACAATATAATTTTGTTTGATCAGACTTGTACATCTGCAAAGGAGTCTTAAGTTATTGTATAATTATTCTCAAAAAAGGTTTTTAAAAAGAAATATAACAAATCTTAAAATCTTAATTTTTAGTGGGAAGAAAAGAGGGTTGAAATGTAACTGGTATTTGGGTAGCAAAAGGTGGAAATAGAAGACAAATATCTCTACCTAGGTTGAAATTTCACCAGTAAATTAAATGACAAAGCCCATTTTACTAATTGTGCAATAAAGCTGTAGCACAAGCAAATTTGTTGGAACATCTTTAACTCTACGAGGAGAAGGCATTTTGACTACTTAATCAAATTATAAAGTCCACTTCACTCCTATTATAACATAAGCTTTAGAATATACCCCATTTGAGCATTGGTCATTTTTAAATGTGTGCGAAGGAACGATCTTAAAAAAATTCTGCACCTTTAGCTTTGGGGTTCCTGTACAACTTATTAGACTGGATCTGGGTTTGATCGGAGTCTTTGTCCAAGCACTCGACAATTTTATTAGATGGGGCTATAAATTGGTGAATGCCCAGAGCTCATCCTTTAGGTTTCCCCATAGAGAAGAGCTGGTCCTGGAGTCAAGTAGTCACTTGATCTTTAAGAGGAATTTAAATGGGGCTTTTAGGCTTGGCTTTTTCAGTGGTTTATCCCCAGACCTTTTGCTTTTTGGCCTCCTGTTTTGGACACTGTTTTTGTTGGTTCCTCTCCTTGGCAGAAACAGCTACTGCATCCCAATCCCAGACTGCATACAGCAAAGGGGCAGTACTTCTCCTCCAGCTTCTTCCAAAAGTGATCTAAAGTTCAAGGCCCCACTCTTTGCCCAGCCCAAACCAGTTCTGTCTTCTGGTGCAGCTGCCCGGCAGGAGGTGGAGACAGCATTGTCCAAAGCAGACCCATTCGGATGTAAAGGCAATCTCCTCCCCCTACTCTAAAGGCAACCCAGTTTTATTTAGCCCAGCCCTAGCTCACCCTGGAAAGGCAGGACACACCTCACCCCCCACGTGCCTGTCTGAACAGAATGCACATCCCCAGCCCCTGTCACTCCAGAGCCAGACAATCAATACACAACCCAAGCAGAGGCACACTGGATGGCTAAGCAAGAAAATAGCCACTTTCTACAAGTATTAGTTTCAAACCCAGGATATAAAAATCATCCTTACTAAAAGATGCATCCTTATATCCTGAGATCAGGCATACCAAACTCCATGGTTCTATCTTGTTCCCCAGGGCAGTTATACTTATAAGGTGTTATAGGTAAACTCCCTATTCTTTCGAGCATGTCCTACCTTTCACATACTCTGCACCCTGCCCACAGGGGCACCTTGAGCCTTTCTTAGGGGTAACTCACATGAAAGAAAATGAAAGGTTAGGGCCTGGCAAGTGGGTGCACTTGCCTGGTCGACATGGCAGTCCTAGACTGCACACAGACACTGTGGTGGCAGGTCTGAGACCCTTTTGCAAGGCTTCTTGTGTGAGTGGCACAATCAGTGCATTTGGTCTGTAGACCGCATTTGTTTTACAGGCCCTGTGCACACATAGTGCATTGTACTAGGGACTTAATAAACCAAATAAGCCTATCATGGAAATACTAATCCATGACAACAATTTACACAGAGAGCATATGCACGTTAGCACTGATCAGCAGTAGTAAAATGTCCAGAGTCCTAAAACCAACAAAAACAGGGTCAAAAACAGGAGGCTCAAAAGCAAAAAGTCTGGGAATAAACCGGCGGAAAAGCCAGGTCTAACATATACTATGAGGCAAACGTTAAGGGTAAACATCAAAAGCACATGCTCTAGTATTTGCAGAACCTCCTTTTTAATGATGGCATTTTTTAACCTGTATATGTTTTTTATGTTACTTTTATTGTGTGATTACGGCTTCATTCAAGTGCAACCTAAACATTCCCTGAATATGTGTCCAGTCATTAGTTTATGCCTCCAACCAGGGTCGATTTGCTATCCTTGCTAAAACAGTGGTCTAGCAGTACCCTGGATGCAGCAAGACTATCCATCTAATTCTGAGGCCTTTCAAAAGTACTCAATATAGGATATTTCACATGCAAATATTGATGTTTCTTTCTACAGGTATTCGTCTTTGAAGTGGATGCTAACAAACATGTTTACTGTATGCTTCAAAACCCTCCATGAAAACTTTTCTCTCTTTCTTTGAATGATCATTTCCTTACTTTACATTTTCTGAACACCTCTTCTCTCTGAGTACAGTCTACTCGAAATTATGTGCTTGTTTACATTAAACTCTAATATTGTAATTCAGCAAATTGCGCTTACCCCATCTCAAAGATAACAACCTGTCTTTCTTTGAAAGTCATACCATGCAACCCAGCAGTACTTTATCTCCTAAATCTCATCTACTAATACCGCCAACATCTGCAAGAGCTCCTATACCCTCCCGCACTAATGAGCAAACCTAACTACAACTAATTTAATCTACCTTAAAGACACCACAGTAAATGCATGTAACGGTCTCCCTAAGAGCACAAGGCTAATTTCAATAGCCACTGAATTAAGTACTAACCTTTGGTCCTGGAGAAGCGTGCTGCCCGGTGTAATGAGCTCAAGAGCCTTGTGAGGGGTAGTAAGACCTATATAAATGTGCTTGAAAATTGTCCTCTCAGAAGGTTCACCCCAATCCTTTTGCCTTCCTCCTCATATTCTTCTGACTTTGTTTTTGGTAGCTTTAGGACTTTGAGCACTTTACCACTGCTTATCAGTACTAAAGTGCATGTGCTCTCTCCTCTAAACATGGTTTAATTGGTTTACACCTGTTTGGCATATTTGATTTACTTGTAAGTCCCTTGTATAGTGGTATACCATACACCCAGGGCCTGTAAACTAAATGCTACTAGTGGACCTGCACCACTGATTGTGCCACCGTCAGAAGTAGCCTTTCAAACCAGTTTCAGGCCTGCCAATGCACTTGCTGTGTATACAGTTTGCTGAAACTTTGGCTTGGCATTTAAGGCCACATGCCAAGCCTTAAACTCCCCTTTTATTACACCCGAGTCACCCTTATGGTAGGCATTAAGATGCCCTAAGGGCAGGGTGCTTTGTAACTAAAAATTAGATGTACTTGTATGCTTTGCATGTCCTGGTAGTGACCGACATTTTTTTTCTCACTACTGTCAGGTCTACTCCTCTCACAGGCAAGCATTGGGAATTCCTGAATACCATTTTAAGCTGTAATTCCTGATCAGAGAGGAGTGGCCTTTCCATGTTTAATATATTTGGAATTGTAATGAGAAATCTTGAAGTTGGATTCAACATTACTGTTATAGAAATGACTGTTATAGAAATGCCACTTTTAGCAACTGGATATTTCTCTGTACTTACTGCTCTTTGTGCCTGACAGCCTGTCCCCAATATACCCCTGGGTTGGGTTACAGCTACACTTTATGCAATCTCTCTAGACAGTGGTTTAGCCTGGCAGACAGGACTGGTTTGAAAGTGATCTTTGTGCACCTCAGAGATTTCTTTTGAAGTATCCCCCTACATCAAAGGCACTTTTGGAAATAAGTACTAGGTCTCTGACTCCTTAAAATCAGACACTTTGTGGGACTTGTAATCAGACACTGCTGACTCTACATCTGCACATTGCCAGAAGCTGCTGTGCTGCTATAAGGGGCTGCTCCTCTGCTAACTGCTTTGCTGTGTTGGCCTGCTGCCTGCTGATTGCTTGTTGTAGGTAAAACTGGTGTTGTGCTTGTCTGTTGCCAACTACCTTCTGCTGTGATACGTGGAACATGTTCTCCAAAGGCTTGTTGGCTTGCCTCCCTGTATCAAGGTCTCAGGCTCATCCAAGAATTCCTGCTTACTGCCCCTGCTTTGGAACTCGGCACCTAGTGTGACTGGCAGTCGGGCTTTGATAATAATCAGTGCCTGGCTGATTGACCATTTTTATTAGAGCCGATTAAATGCCCCAATTTTTTCAAGACCAAGTGCTATTGGTTGTGCAGAAGCAAGCCCTTCACTAGGAATCGCCATTTTCCTTTTTTGACTTGCACTGCAGAAACAGTGCGTGCCGAGTGGGTGAGCCACATTCTGTCTGGACATCATGCCATGGCAGCAGGGAATTTACCAGTGAAATAAGCAACACTTCTCTCACCGGAAGCGTTGCAGAGGAGACGGCTACACTGGCGGCCAGTGCAGCCCAGCAGGCAGAAGTCCCTGATGTGCAGCCTTGATTCAGCTGTCTGCCGTCTTTGTGTGCTTCTGCCCAGTATCAAGCCGCTGGACCTGTATTGAATCAGCAACGACAGATCAGCATGGCCTATGAAAACCTGCAATCCGACAGCCAGACCACAAGGTCCTCACCTCTGCTACTACAGCTCAGGAGAGGTACTTTGATCAATAATCCAGACCCGGGAGGTCCTTGAAATTACCACGCACACCAGCAGATGACTGAGTTCTCCTACACGCCCGGTCCCATTGGGTACGATATAATGCAGGAACTTGTTGTGGAGACCTAGTGATCCACCACGTGGGGAAGGAAGATTACACTACAATTGCTTTAAGCACTGATATTTATCTATAATTTAAAAACCTCTAATAACCTGGAAAGAATATATTTTATTCTTATTGTCTTGGTCTTGTTTTGTTCAGAATTCAATAGGTTATATTTCTAAACCTGTGTAGAGTCTTTTTGTGATGTATTTATTCTGTTACTGTGTTTGTGTTGTACAAATAGTTTATATATTGCCTCTTTTGATAAGCTTGCCTGCACTGCACCAAGCTACCAGAGGGTGAGCACAGGTTATCTCAATTGTGTATCTAGCTTAGCCTGACTAGACTGGTGGGTTCAGCCTGGCTTGGGTGTATACCTTAGCAGACCAGAAGCCCTATTTCTAACAAAATGCAATTACAATTGCGATTGGGACTTATCTACAGGATGAAACAGCTGGAGAATTTCTTCATTTCTATTGGCTGATTATGGGTAACAAATTCAGTGGACCCACTGTTTCAAAGAGATATATTTTCTTGCCTTTGAAGCCTCCTTTCAAAGGTTTCAGTATAGTTCATGTAACAAATAGTACTCTTGTCTGGTTTGGAACGTTACGCATTTCCTCCAGCCAGACTCTGTGTTAAAAATATGATCTTTATCCATTTCACTTACTTACTGTATTCATTATTCTTTCCATCATCTATCCATACTCAGTTAATTTCCTGTCTCCTAGACTAAGGCACTGCTCGACTGCAGGCAGTGTGGCTTCTAAAATTGAGCCACGTTTGACGCAATCACAGAATGATTATGATGAGTTGTCACCTAATTGAAAAGTGTAATTTACTAAAGCAAAATACAGCAAACTAGTGTGAACCACAGAATTGCCTTGAAGCAAGTAACAAAGCTGCGCCTTTATAAACAGTAATGCTCTAACATGAACCTCTATTAGTTGAGTAAACTGAAACTTCGAGTTGAAGTGAGTTTCAACTCCTTTTCCCTTCAGATGAGACCAGCTTCAGATCTGAACTTGAGACTGGTTTACAAATTAAAAGTTTGTTGGTAAAAATACCCATGTATTGGTTTCATGATGTTCTTATTTGAATAACATTACTGAACACTTGTATTACTGCCATCAAACCTAGGTAAGATGGTGGCAATACCTGGCTTGTATTTAATTCTCTTACCGTAAGAGGTAAGTTGGCAGTGTCATCTTCAAAAAATTACCTTTGTCTTTTGGTAAGGAGTAGGTTAGACTCCTAACCAAGTATTTTGGTACTTTATATTGTCTTATATTAAACCGATGGACTGAATTGTGAATTTTAACATTTAGAAGAGAATTGTAAATCTAATATTATTTGGGCTATCTTTCTGATTGTAGGCTTTATTGAAATGATTGGTGCCCAACACTGGGCCATATACTCCAGGTTTTCAGTTACAAAGACAAAAACACATATGTGATCAAAAGTGCATATGTTAAGAGGGACAGACCTGGCCACACCGCGTGGAAACATTATATCAGCACTATTGATCCACAAAGGACTGTTTTTAAAAACATTAATAAGTATTTGATAAAGATGTAATTGTATTTTCTCAGAAAGAGGACATATTGTGTTCTAATTGGAAAGCGGTGCTTAACATAATGTCTTCAAGTGCTTTCCCAAGTTCTGCAAGTGAATACATCATTTTGATGTCTATGTAGAGATCATCCTTCTCAGACAGAACACACCAAGAGCCAAAAGCCCAAAGCCCATCTGCTCATCAAGATGTCGCTTTCCAGGCACTCCGAGACATCCGCCATCACATGCAACTTGTTTGTCTAGATGAGCCCATTTTTTATTATTGCTTGTCTGAGCTGCTTTCTTTTGAATTTAAATGATAAAGTATTTTTGAGACATTTTCTTCATTTAACAGTAACTCAAACTTTAAAGTTCAACAAAATTTGTCGCTGAATGTGGAAAAGCAGTGCTGCCACTAACAGCGTTGACCCCTACTTTCATTGTGCTGCGATGCATAGAGTCCTTTCCCTTTATACTCAGTATAGAAAAAAACAAGCATTGGAAAAGCAATTGGTCTCACATTTGCTTGAGTTAGAACTATTGGTGTTGTGACATTGTCTTTTACCCATTTGTTATGGAGTGTATGTATGTTGTCTAGTGAAACTGTCGGTTGGATTGAAATTCTTAATTGTGGATTTGTGAGGTGTGGAATTGTGTCTTGTCCAGTGGATTTGTGTCGTTGAATTATGTGGCATGGTTTACAGTGGAAATATGTGGATACAAATTATGTAGTATTGAGTGTACTGGAATTTTGTGTAGTGGGATTGTGTGTTATGGAGTGTAATTATGTGGAATGGTATTTTGTGTTGTGGAATAGTATTTATTGGAGTTTAATTATGTGGTGTGCTGTAGAATTTTGTGGCATGATTTGGATTTCTGTGGTGTCGATTGGATGTATGTTATGTTATGCATTTTTTATTAGGCGCACAGCTGCTCCAGCGAAGGAGCGTCCTGGCGCCGCGACAAGGTAGCAGCACAACACAACAGGATAAAAACAACAGTGAGGGTGGACTAAGGGAACAGGAAAGTTTTCACCGCTTGGCGGAATGAGAGCAAGTCCCTAAGGGCGCGAATCGCCGGGGGGAGGGAATTCCACAGCGTAGCCGCGCGGACTTGGAAAGAACGTCCGCCGGCTCTGCTGCGCTTGACACGAGGGACAACCGCTAGTTCCAGATCAGCAGATCTTAATGCTCGTGCAGGGGTGTAGTGGACCAGAAGTTTGGACAAGATCGTGGCTGGGGATCCCTTAAGTATTTTGTAGGCGACACAGAGGATCTTAAACTGAATCCGCTGGGCCACCGGTAGCCAATGCAACGATCGCAGGGTGCTAGAGGTCGGACAAGATGTAGGTAGTCCAACCACCGCTCTCGCAGCGGCATTCTGAATCCGCTGCAGACGACCAATTTCTGCTTGGTTTAAGCCAGCAAATAAAGAGTTCGCGTAATCCAGCCTAGAGATGACAGTCGCTTGGATCACGAGTTGCCGGGTAGCGGCATCAAAAAACGTAAGCACCGGACGTAGTCCCCGTAGAATGCCAAAACAGCAGGCCGCCGTACGTTTAGTATGACATACAAACGTAAGGGTGGGGTCCAACCAGACTCCGAGGTTTTTAAGCTCGGAGACTGGGAGAGGTGTAGGACCCAGCTCCCCCGGCCACCATCTGCCTCCCCAGAGTTCCGGTTGCTTCCCAAAAATCATGACCTCGGTCTTACTAGCGTTCAGCTGGAGGCAGTTAGACGTCATCCAGCCAGCGACCGCCCTCAGTCCATGTTGGAATCTGGGTGCATCCACATCGGCATCCCCGCTGATCGTGACCGCTAGCTGGGTGTCATCGGCGTATGACACCATTGTCATACCCCATTGACGAACAACCTCAGCCAGCGGCCTTACGTATAGATTAAACAACGTAGGACTCAGCGAGGAGCCTTGTATTTGGTGTCTTTTGCAATTGTGTTGTTAAGTTGTGGTGTGGACTGTAAATGCCCAACACTGCAGACAAAATGGGGCAACCCTCTTCAGCGGCTGGCTGTTTTGCTTGTGATAGAATTTCCTGATAGCATGTGCACATGCTCATAGAAAGCAGACTGTTTGGCCAATCTCTTCTTTTGTTTATTTTTTTGACTGTTTTTATTCTGTTTATTTCTTTTGCATATCCATAAAAAAATGCAAAAAGCGCCCAATCAATAGCCGTCCTACGGGCTTTGTCAATGTTTGCTAAAAAAATAATGTTGAAACGAAAGCCATGGATGGAAATCCCCTCAGCCACATACCAATAGACGTCCATAGAAATAGATGCATCTGCACACACAGCAGACAGCCACTGAACACACACAAATACACACCGAAGAAAGGCACCACACACACATGAACAGCAGGAAGCGAATGCTGCACACGTATTGCTTGTAAATCATGTCATCGATATTTCAACATAGAAATCCTATTCCACAAATAACTTTAAAAAATAGTTAACTTATTTTTTCAGTATATTTCCTCTCTATGTAATAAAACACGTATTTTGCTTCAAAAACCTATGTTTTGCATTTCAAACATGGAGAAGGTATATTGCTTCCACTTATAAATCTGTAAACCGAAACAATGGTATGACGTAAATTTGCTTCATGGTGCAAATTCTTTAAAACACATCCAACAAAAATCTTACCAATGAAGTATCCTGTTTTTGCAACAGGGTAAAGTTTATTTAATAAGTCCCCAGAGATAAAACATTTGACTTTCTATTTGGATGAGCTTCTTCTAAGGCTGGTCACTCCCAAAAACCTTTTATTCTCTGAAGTGAGGAAGAAAGCAAAGGAATTTTAAAATGCTTCTGCCTCATGTTTTCTGAGTGCTGGGACAAAGCCAGAGGCTTATTTGTGTGTGTCTGCAGGGGCTGCAGCGGGTGGTTGCTTTCTGCCCTCAAGCTGTTTGTACCCATGTCACGGAGGTAGAACGTTATTGTTCTGGTGGCTGTGTCTGCTTTCTGTCTCTTTAAAACATCCATGATGTCTGTTCACAATAGCTCTTAGAGTGATTGGCCACAGTGCTTCATATATAAAATAAACAAGTAAAATCAATTAGGTAAAATCAAAGAAATAAGTGTGAATTAGACATTTTATGTAACTGGTGATACACCAGGATCAACATCTACTCTCATGCTTGTCTGCAGTGCTGCATGCTTATGCACAGCTAACAGCTCAGCATGCCTTGACTGGAATGTTTAGGATCCTGTCACACCAGACCCCACGGCTCTCATATCGACAAATGTACAACCCACATCCTATCAACCATGCACTTTTTAAAGCCGCCTAGTAATTCGACTTGAAGTAGAGCGCTTTATAGCCTTGCCGTAGGTGTGAAGCGCTATGTAAATTCTGCAATATTAACTCTTTTAAAGTAATGGCAAGATGACATAATAAGTGTAATGCCCAGCATAAGTCAGCAGTCTAGTGCTGAAGCCTGTATTCACACTAAACACCCACCCACCACTGATGTCACTGGTCAGGTGACACAGCATGAATAAAAGAGGCCGAGCCCACGTGCTCTGGGCCAGTTGCACCATACCTCCAGTGTGTCCTGTGTCTGCGTGTGTGAGTGCTTGCAAGCATGAGGGCCTAGGGCCCACCACAGCCCTTTACATTGGCGATGAGGCGGTAACGCTAGCCACGCGTGCCGCGGCTATGAGAAAACTTGAAGGAAAAGGGGAAGAGAGCTGCCTATAGCAAAGGCACACCCCCTAGGATGGATCGAGCCGGCCGCCGAGAGGCCCACGAGGCGTGTGTCGAGCCCTGGGCCTGGAGAAGGAGGAGGTGACCAGGAGTCGACCCCGCACCTCATGTGCCCGCGCCTGGTGAGGAAGTGCTGACCACGCGGAGCCCACCCGCGGTGGTCGCAACTAGGTGCCACACCGGAAGGAGCGGACCGGCCAGAGCCCACCTGTACCGGCCGCAAGGGAGATGGTGACAACGTGGATCGACCAGAGCCCACCCGCGTCGACCGCGACAAACTGAGAGGAGGCCCGTAGGCCGGAGGTGAGCCCGGGCGATATAAACTGCCTGGGGGGCCACCAAAGCCTGAAGCGACCCCCCCTTGGGACTGTGATCGTAAGCGGAGCTCACCCGCAACGCACACAACGGTAACAATGGCGGTTGCCAGCTAGCGCCGCTAGCAACACATATGAAGCGGAGCCCACCCGCTGTGAACATTAACTATTTGCCCATTAATTAAGCAAGGCCAGCGGAGCCCACCCGCGGCCTGCCTGCAGCGTCCACTGTCCCCCGCAGCGCAGCGTGTATGATGTGAGGCTGCGGCGGCGGGGTGAATGACCTGGGGAATGAAGCGCCCGCAGCGTGTTGAGAGCTGCCGGGCGTGAGAACAAGGCTGCCGGGCCCTAAGTAAATCAAGCTGAGCCCACCCACAGCAGACCGGAGCACACCAACAACTTTCCCCCGCCGTGTGTGAACAGTGAGGCTGCGGCGGCGGGGAGAAGAAGAGTTAACGGGTGAACAAGCCCGTAGCGTAAGGAGAGCAGCCGGACGTAAACCAACAACGCAGAGCCCACCCGCGATAGGAGCCCACAAAGGAAAGGTCAGCGCTGACGCCCCCCTGTGCAGCCTGAGAAATAAAAGGGGGCCAGCTTTGAGGGGCAGGACACAAGGAAGATGGCGAGGACTGCCTCCAGTGCCGCACACAAGCAAGAACCCGCCTCGCTGCCCTGGTCTGAGCCACACTGGTTTCCCCCGCCGCGCAGCGTGTGATCTGTAGAGCTGCGGCGGCGGGGGCGGGGTGAAGGAGTGCCTGCAAAGTGCTGCTGGACACGAGTACACCAAGAGGTGCCCTGCCCGGCGTGATTGTGGACTGTACACGCCCGCGCTCCGTGTGCCTAAAGCTGCCACGGTGGAGAGGAAATCCCATGAAAGGCCCCGCCGGGTTGGGCGGCCGCGAGAGAAAGAAGCAGCATCGAGGAAGCACACCGGAATGCCCTATGGCGCCTGCCCCCACCCGGACAACTCAGCCAGTGCCCGGAATAGACAGTAAGGAAGTGACACTCACCAGCAGTAGAGAAGAGTCCTCCGGTGGTGTCTGCACTCCCGCGTGGGCCCCGATGAGTAGAGCAGCATCCCAAGCAACAGCCACTGGGAAAGGAGCCCCATCCACGGAGCAGGAAAGGTCCCAGAGGCACTCACTAGGCCTGGTTCACTACGGAACCCCACGAGGTTCCAGAAGGAACTGAAATACAAGCAGTGCATCATTGCCATCCAGTGGCCATAAGGGAAAAGTACACCTGCCATTAGAATTGAAATCAGCTGCGGGACTGAGAAAAATAAGGATATCAGGGCAGAACCACAATTGTGTCAAGGGGCAACAGACGGCATAGAGACCACAACGCCACGCAGCAATGCAAAATTGGCGCAGCAACGCCACACGGTACCAAAGGAGTAAGAGGAGGATCTAGAGTGCGACACGGCCAGGAGCTGCGCAAGTGAAAAGACAGTGACAGGGGTCAAGCGCAAGAAAGCACCAGGAGTGCCCAAAGTGCTCAAAGAAGAGAGCAAGGAACGAAGGTCAGCACTGCGACGCCAGAAGCAAAGGTACACTCCAGAAAGCGCAAGGAAGACACCAGGAGACAGCGCAGGAACGCGACAGGAGTGCAAGAATTACACATCCCGCACGACAGGACCGCGCAGCACTGCGCCGGAACGTGCCAGGAGAGTCAGGAATCGGGAGCGCCAGAGTGACACCACACGGCGACGCACCAACGCCAAAACACCGTGACGGTGAATAGCGACTAGGAAAAAGATAGCACAGCATGACGACTCATGCCGAAGGTGAAAGCCGACCACCCAGTCTGGTCGCCAAGGAAAGAAAAGAAGCAACTGAGAAGATGGCGACAACCGGTCTAGTCACTAGAAGATAAGACCAGTGTCTGAGAGCCATGCCCAGACCAGAGAGAAACAGGTGGAGTGCACGCTACCTGGAGAAGACTGGCTGGGAAGACCAAGGCAGTTCAGTGACCGGATCACGTCGCAAGAAGGAACAAGGAAAAGAAGGGCGCGACGCCATAAAGAAAAAGGACATGGACCCACGAAATTCAACCCCGTAATTATTGAAAGCGACAGAAAGAGGAAGTGAAGGTCGCAACGCTAACCCTGGGAAGTGAGTGACCAGAAGACAGTGTCCTAGGACTAGGACAAGACCAGGATGACACGTGCAGAGTGCGCGCGCTGCATGGGAAAGCCTGGCCAGAGAAGATGAAGAAATGGGGACCAGGGTACGTCGCGAGAAGAGGAGAAGAAGGAAGAAAGAACAGAGTGGCCACCGCCACTAAGAAGAAAAGAAGAAGGGAGAAATCGAAATGGCAAGCCGCCACTGCAAGAAGAAGCCGCCCCTGCGGAAAGAAGCAAGGTGACAGGCACTGGAACAGATGAGTGCAATGGAAGACAAGCCTGGCAAGAGCACCGGCAGCGCAGAACAAGGACAACCACCTACGAGCCATCCATCCACATGGCGATCGCAGAAGAGAGCAAGCTAGACGGTTGGCGACATCTACCTCTGGGGTTTGAGCGGAAGATTGGATGGCAAGACTACTCAGGCCTCCGGAAGTTGAGGACCTGACCACCTCGCACCAGCCCGTGGCAAACCAGAATCAGAGGCCTCGAGGGACTCTGGTGGCAGCAAGTCCCGCACGGGAGACAGATCTACAGAGGCGCGACTGCAGGACCCAAGGGTATGAAAGCCTCGCGAGCAATGAAGAGAGTCGACAACTCAACCTTCAGGTGGAACTAGGACACAACGGTGAGGCTCGTGGAGCGCCCTGCTCACGGCCCGAAGGTTATGGTGGAGCAACACGACCGAAAACACCAGTCCAGTGGAAGCCTGGCAAAGAGGTCCTCCCGGACATCTGGTGAGAGAGGAATACCGGCGAGAGGGGCATCCTAGTGAGAGGGATGTGTGCACCTACTCTATTCACCTGCCAAGAGTCAACACTAAAGCCTGCCCGGAAAACATCACGAAACCAGAAGACTGTTGACACCTGTGTCATCCATTTATCTCTCATCACCAACGGAGCGAAGCAAAGGCAGGGCTGAGAACAGCGGACAGGCAGCACAGACAAAGAATGAACCCGCCGAACAACTGCGAACCGTGCCACCGAGAACTATTAGTCCTGAACACAAGAACTATACTGCCTGTGGTTTGCAAGCAGCCGAAGAGACTAATTTTGAAAGCGCGAGTCCAATGTTATTTTCTGTGTTTTCTTTCCCCCACAGGTTTTTGGACTTTTTCTGTTTGGGTTAATTTTTAACCAATTTGGGGAGGGATGTAATGCCCAGCATAAGTCAGCAGTCTAGTGCTGAAGCCTGTATTCACACTAAACACCCACCCACCACTGATGTCACTGGTCAGGTGACACAGCATGAATAAAAGAGGCCGAGCCCACTTGCTCTGGGCCAGTTGCACCATACCTCCAGTGTGTCCTGTGTCTGCGTGTGTGAGTGCTTGCCAGCATGAGGGCCTAGGGCCCACCACAGCCCTTTACAATAAGGAGGAGAGGATGTGCCGTAACATCCAGTGCTGCCAGCTTTGGAACTGGGGAACCAGGTTTGAGTCTTTGCATCAACTCAACATCCTGTGATTCTGGGCAAATCACTTAATATCCTCATGCCTACCACAGCAAGCCGTAAATATTAACAAGAGGAGAAAAGCAATCCGAAACCACGGCACTGAGCGCTTTTCCTGAAAAAAATGTAAATCAGAAAGCCAATGCACTGTCAACAATTAGTCACAGTCAGGGGGACCTATAAATAAACGTTTCTTATTACTGCTGGTTTGCAATGCCGTTTTCACAGGCCATTTAATATTTGCCCAATGTAAACATCTACACCTTTTTGAAGACGTGTGCAATGGAATTTCTGAGTGCCAATGTTAATCCTTTGACAAAAATCAAAACAAAATGACAGAGGGCACTGCGCCCAATATATTGATATATTTGGAGCATTTCAGAGATGACAAGAGAAGATACCACAGAGACTCTTAATTGTAGCACATTTGAACAAAATGTAGGTCAATATCAAGAATGTATAGCATCATGTTACAATCATCTTTTTAATGTTTTTTGAAAAAATAAATACTTTACACTTCACACCCCAATAATGTTTTGTGACACAATCCAAAATGTCTGCACAGTTTACTTTAACTGCTACCTTTCCAAGATGTCTGTCTTTCTTGCAAGTAGCTAAATAATGGCATGGCAGGCTCCCCTACACATGTTGATGAGAATTCACCCATACTAGTGTGCTTTATAATTAGGTTAAAAAACATGCAATGCTCTACAATCCATCAATACTCCCGATAAGTTGATTTTATTGGCAGGGGCCACACCTACTTTTCTCTGGCTCCACCCACTTACTATATTAGCTCCACCCACATACTATATTAGCTCCACCCACATAATATATTAGCTCCACCCACATCGCCAACTTGCACTGCTAAAAGTCAGATGTTTTATATACCTGGTATGAATTTCAGCAAGGGATCCTTTCTCATAGTAAGGTGTTGATTGGAGGTTACCCTGCCCTGTGAACATTTTGAAAAAGAATGAATCAAATGTGCATGTAAAGCACAATTTTGGAATAAATATGCCAAAATCACTAATGCATTGAAAAGGGACAATGTCAGTGCTGTATGTGCTGATTTGGGGAAAGGACAATACTGGGGTAGGGTATGCCATTTTTAACAGAGTCTACGAGTTGAAAGGTACAACTTTTACATAGCTTATGTGGCACAATAAAATACAATGTTTTGAAAACACTCTAAACATATAAACGGAATAAAATCATGCAATACACTTGAATGAGTCAGTCACAGTCAATTCCAGTGGCCGAAGGGGTAGGGGGTTATTCAGTATAGTAGAGTATTCCTTTAGAGAAACTATTGAAAAAAGAGGATTACCAATTGGGCTTGTTACTATAACTTAGTCCCCCTGGAGCTATATCTCCATTTATTAGACATTCAGAAAAGTAAAAAAACATGGAACCATGTAGTTCTGTATCACACAGACAAGACAGAGATTAGAAAAGAGGCATATATTAAAAATATGACCTTTTAATTAAAGATTTGTATCTTACCATAAAGCTCAGAAAAATGTAATCTCCACCAAAAAGTCCTGGAGGTACCTAGGTCAAAGGAATAGATAATGGCTGTGCAGTTTGAACTTGACCGTATTTGTAGTAAATCATACCTATATTAGTGCAAAATGACCATCGTGCCATACAAAATATTAGCATATAAAGACAAAATAACTAAGAATAAAATATATAAATACAAATAAATACGAAAAAGCAAGTTGTCTTATAAAAACGCAATAAATTATATAAAATAGAATAAAGATACCATCCAAACAGACAACTACAACAAAATATTAAATAAATTGACACTGTCAACAAATAAATGCAAACAAATAACCTATATATGCTACACAACAATCAATAAATATCCCAAAAACACAGTAAAGCCTAACTTTTTCAAATCATTGCAATGACACGTGTTTTATCAGTTGGACTGGGCTAGCATCTATTGTTCCAGAAAAGCCTACAAGCTGTCTAAATGGCTTGTGCATTCCAAGTCTTCCTCTTTCCATGCTTTACTTCTAGTGTCATCACCTGCTCTTTGTCCTTTTGCAAGCCATGACTGAACATAGGGAATGGAGTTGAATTTCTTAAATGGTGGAACAACAAGATTTAAAAACATTAAAGAAGATATTGTTTCAGTCAGCAGTGATGCTCTTGTAGATGTGAATATAAGATTCATTTGAGAAAAGCCTCACTCACATTCTGAAGTACTGATAGCAATAGAGTGTAAGGCCATCAAAATCTCCTTGAACTGCCTTTTAATTTCTTTTCCTCCACATTCCTTATACTCTCTGTAAGCATGTATGGTTTCTCGACTGGCAATGTTGAATCTTTTACACAGAGACTCAATATCACTTTCACCATAGAGAACAGGTAGGTCATCAGGCCAGTACTGTTTGTACACAACTTTTACTTCGCTAATCAGTGTATCATACTCATCCTTTTTGTCAGTAGAATTAGTACCTCCTGTAGACAACATACAATGTCTTAGATTTTCTGCTATGCTACGAAAAAACTATCCCTGCTCAGTGATTTTGTCAGTGGTCTTTCCTTTGTGCAGCATTACACCTTGGAATATATTTTCTTCCATGCCCTTTTTACACTGTGAGAAGTGGTTCCCTTGCCGGTTTACCATTGCCTCAAACACTACTATTTGCCGACAAATAGCTCAATGAGCATCAATGATTGTAGAGTCACGTTTCTGTAACTCTAGTGATAACTTTGATACCTCCTGAAGAGCATCATACATGAGGCCAAGATTAGCAACAAACTGTATAGATGATAACAGCCTTCCTAGGCCTGTGTACATAGTTCCTATTGAACTGTCACCATGATCAGCTGCACTTGTAAACTGCTTGAAGAGCACAGGATATGCAGTCCAAATAACCTCCACTGTTCTGAAGCTCGATGCAACCCAACGAGTATCTAACACTCTACCTATTCTGCAAAACTGAATGTCAAGAGCTTCGCACATTTTCTTAGCTCCAAACGGTTTTTAACAGATGTAGCAAATAGAGAATACAGCTTATCAAGTACGTTTTTTAAATGATTTGTAGTGCCAATATCTTTCATGACATGAACGGCAAGTCCCAGGCGATGTGCTGAGCAGAGCCAGGCTACAATATAGGGAGAGATTTTTTCTTGCAACCTCTTCAGAACACCACTGTGGTGGCCAAACATCACTGAAACGCCATCACAGGAAACTGAAACCAGGCATTTGGAGAGAAATTCCTCACTTATGTTAACTGGAGCTTTTCTAAGTGCAGATAGTAAACTGTTTACTATGCCGTCAGCTGACAAATCACTCAGCTCAAGGAGGTCAACATAAATTTTAGCTGGGGAGTCCATGGCAGGTAGCTGATTCGTATGTACACAATTAAAGAACTTTTCCTATTTAACGCAATGCCTTCATCTAAAAGATTAACTTTTGGGGAAAGTTCAACAATTTTGGCAAATGTCTTCCTCTTCATTTCTGATGCTATGTGGCGTTGTATGTTTGAGCAAGCTACATTAGAATGCAAAATTCGCCTCATATCTAGTCCATTCAACTGGCGGCAGCCTATCTCCATTTCAAAACCATACGCTGGCCTGTTCCGCTTTACTTTCTTATAAGCTACACTGAATATTCTGGCTTTTGTTGACATATGTACAGAGAGCACTTTAGCAGTTACTTGCAATAAAGGTTCTTTGTTAGCCTTTTCAAAGATTTTTAAAGTTGCAATGTGAGCCTTGCTTTGTGCATGTTCTCCAATCTTTTTCCTCGATGATTTTTGCTGCTGTTCTATATTGATTCCATATGCCTTCACAGTAGACTCAGTCCATTCTTTGGACAATTTCATTCCCCTGGATTTCTCAGCACCAAGATCACAGAATTGGCAACACACAGAACAGCCAAGGTTAGGCCCTTTAACAATTGAACAATTAACCACAGATGCTTGTGTTGGAAATATATTTTTTGGTCATTTTTCCAACCTTTAGGAAGAATGCCTTTCCTAAAACCTCTGTCTGAATGTGGTTTCAGTGATAATGTGTCAAACTGTTTGCTAGTGCTTGGTGTTTCCTCTGTCTCTGCAGCAATCTCCACAGCATGAAGCTGCTGCTCATCCACAACAGGACTATCTTGTGTCTTTTCTTCTGTAGGGGTGATAACACTACTGCTAGCAGTGGTATCTCCCTCATCTAGTGCCTTCTCTTGCACTTCATCATCTTCCTTGTTCCCTTCATCCATTGGAAGTGCATGGTCTTTTCTAGGAAGTATGCTAGCAGGCTCTTCATCATCTTTGGGCTTACATTTTGTGAATTAGCTTGAAATCTTCTTCTGCCCAGTGTGTGACATTCTAGGGAAGCAAAGTGAAAGAAAACACGCTAGACATCTAAGTAACAGGAACAATTAATATTTACTTGCAGTTTGCACCAAAGACATTTCTGCAGTTTCACCTCTATTACCATCCATGACTAACTGCAAGTACAACCCAAAGGATCCTACTTTGCCTCCCGAAATTCAGCCATTTTCTAAATCATACCCCTCCCTGCTCTGCAGCACTCACTGGAAAGACACACTAAGGGGCCTATTAGGATGGTGGACGGACCAGCGTCTGTCCGCCACCCCCGAGGTGGAGGGACCGTCCGCAGGGGCAGCGGCTGTCCCTCCATGCGAATTAGGATGTGACCGCCACCCTGGCGGTCACATCCTGTATATTTAACATTGCGGCGGGTGCTGCTTGAAGCAGCACCCGCCGCAAGGTTAAATATGCATCACTTCCATTTGCATACACAAAACGGCAGGCACCACGCGGTGCCTGCCGCCTTGTACATGCAAATGCTGGTGGGTACCATAGGTACCCCCCATGTGCACCCCCCACCCCGACACCCTAGGGGCCTGCAAGGGCCCCCAGAAGCTATTTTCCACATGCGCTTCCACGGCGGTAAATCCACCGCGGAAAAGCATGTTTTCAAACACATCCTAATTTGGCTGACGGTGTCTTGCAGACACCGTCACCAAATGGCCCTCCACACCCCGCGGATCAGCGGCGGACGGACCTGCCATCCACCGCTGGTCCCACCGCAATCCCACCGCCATCCTAATCTGGCAGTGGGTGTTTTCTGTGGCCGCGGCGGTGAATCCGCATCCTCCAGGCCGGCGGTGGCTTCCACCGGCCCGGAGGATGCGGATTCACCGCCATCCTAATCGGCCGCTAAGTCTTTAAAGTTTGCCTCACTTTATTTATTTATTTATCTTATACAGCTTGTAAAGCGCATGGTTACACTAGCAAGTGTGTCCCCGCGCTAGTGAACTGTTGCCGCTTCAGCTATAGCTTACATCCAGCCTAAGTAGAGTCTTTCTAAGGTATGAGTCTTAGGCTTTGGGGAAGAGAATTGTTTCGAGCTCTCTTCGGAATGCGGGCTCTGACGTCTCCAATCTCAATCTCATTGGCAGTTTGATCCACTGGATGGCGGTCTGGACTCTAAAAGACCGTCCACCCATTCGCACTCTTTTGAACTTAGGGACCTGAACCTGCCCCGTGCCACCAGATCTCAACTGGAGAGTAGGCTCGTAACGTTTGAGGAGACTGTGCAGGTACTTAGGGCCTTTTCCATGGAGGATGCGATGCCCTACACAGAGGGCCTTAAACGTCACCCGTTCTCTGACCGGCAGCCAGTGTAGGGTTCTCAATGCTTTTTTTGCTGACGCTTTTCTAGGTAGTTGCAGGATCAGACGGGCCGCCGCATTTTGTATGCGCTGTAATCGTTGCAAGCATTTTTCACTGGCACCTAAGTATAGGACATTTCCGTAGTCCAGCCTGGACGTTATTAAAGCATGGACCACGGATTGTCTTGTCGGCACAGGCAGAAGGTCCAGTGTTTTCCTTAAGACCCGTAGCAAACCAAAGCAAGTGCTTGCCACTTGTTTTGTCTGGTGATCAAAGGATATTTTGTTGTCTGCCCAAATTCCTAAGTTCTTGACTGGATTGCTGGGTTTGGGTAGAGCTCCCAGCTCATCCGGCCACCAGGCCGAGGTCCAAACTGATGGTGACTTGCCCACAATCAGCACCTCTGTCTTGTTTCTGTTTAATTGGAGGTAGTTGTTGGCCATCCATTATGCGAGCTCCTGCATGCATAGCGAGAAATTTGCTGCACATTGCTCCTTTGGCTGTGTCAGGGTCACGATCAATTGTGTGTCATCTGTGTATGACACTATCTCAACACCAAAACTGTCTGTGATGCTTCCCACGGGTGCCACATATAAATTAAATAGGGTGGGGATAAGACTGGAGCCTTGTGGCACTCCCTGTTTCAATTTTATTTCTTTAGACCGGAAAGGTCACTGAGCGACCTGGAAGCTACGGTCGGTAAGGAATGATTCCAGCCATTCCCAAGCTTTACCCACCACTCCTCCCTTTTTCAGACACTGTAGCAGAGTGTGATGAGCTACTGTGTCGAAAGCGGTGCTGAGGTCGAGAAGAATCAGCGCTGCAGTCTGTCCCTCGTCCGCATGTCTACGTAGAATTTCTGTGGAGGATAACAGAGCTGACTCCATAGAGTGAAGAGCCCGGAAGCCCGATTGTGAGGGGTGGAGGAGTCAAATTCAAATTCAAAAAGCTTTATTCGATATACACAGTAATATCATAAAAGCATACATTAGCAAATAAGCCTACATTGTTAAAAACAGATATAAGTCACAGGATGCCGGGACGCTTCCAATTTTGAAGGTTCAAACATTTTAGAAAGAACAGGGGTATTATCAAAAAGTGACAGGTGCATTTTTATCAAAACAGAATTATGTTTAAGAATGGTACGGTCTTTAAAATAGTATACATTTAAAAAGTTTCTAAAATAAATATATACATTTAATATGTTACATCAAGTTCCTAAACTTTACCA
This sequence comes from Lissotriton helveticus, assembly GCF_964261635.1. Lineage (NCBI taxonomy): Eukaryota > Metazoa > Chordata > Amphibia > Caudata > Salamandridae > Lissotriton > Lissotriton helveticus. The sequence goes on along the minus strand of NC_136063.1, from coordinate 1,626,932,348 downwards.
AAAGTTTCAAAAATGTTTCTAGAGTGTGGACCACTTCCTTATTTTCCAGCCGTTGTAGTCCAAGGAAAGCATTTCTACAGGACCGGAGGCCCCACTCCTTAAGAATTGGTTTAAGTAGGATCTTTCTTGGAACCTGATAAAACTTACAGAATAAAATACAGTGCAAATTAGTTTGGGGGGCGAGATCATCACAGGGGCAGGGCGACAATTCTCTCGACCAGTCATTACAGGCTGGGAAAGTAATTAAACGATAAAAAGATCCCAATCTAAACCTTGCAATAAGCATTCTAATGTAGCAATTAATGTCACTTGCAAGGTACAATTGCAGGCCCTGTTCCGTTGTAATTTGTTGGTAGGCTAACACTGATTTTTTAAGTTTTTCCGTGGACCATCTTTTATTCGCTAGGTGGTCCATAGCCAGTTTACGTAGCACTTTCCTTGGCATTATTTCCATACTAGATGGATTCTTAAAAAACTCAGGGTGGCCAATCTCGGTAAACATTTTTTCCACAAAAGACAGCCATTTAATTTGCTTTACACAATCAAGGTGTAGGCAATCAGATATTATATTGCGATTAAAGACTGTCTCTGGGGTTAGCCACAACTTATGCCATAACAAGATGGGCTCAGTCATTATTATATCGGAGATATAGGGGAGACCCAGTTCTATGTGTACAAAGTAACTAGCTGTTGATTTGGGGACCCCAAGGAGGTATCTGAGAAAGCAGTTTTCAGTTTGTTGAATTGAAATTGAAGTATCAATCCCCCAGATACCAGAACCGTAGGTGGCCGTTGCTACACATTTTGCCTTGTATATTACAATCAACTCCTTAAAGGGTCTACCCCCAATTTTAGCCGCAAAATTCTGCAGAGCTCCAATCGCCCTAGAGAACGCTAACCTTCTGGCTTTAATTGCTGTATGCCAGGAACACTTCCTGTAAAAAGAGATCCCAAGATAGGGAAATTGATCTGTAGTCTCTATCTTTCTACCCTCTATAAAAATGGGACAAAGTGTTTTCTTTGATCCTTGTCGACAAGACATCGAAAAGGTTTTTGATATATTAACCTTAAGTCCCTTTTCCCTAATAAAAAGTGTAAACTTTGAGACAGCCCTTTGTAGGCCCAACCTGGTTTGGGACATAATGGCAGCGTCGTCCGCATACAAGAGTATGGGGACGGGGTGGCCCTGGGCTAAGGGGTAATCATTTTGGAAACTCTTAAGGTGGTCTCCAATAGCAATTATGTAGAGGGAGAAGAGTAGGGGGGCTAAAATGCACCCCTGTCTCACCCCCCTCTTGATGGAGAATCTTGACGAACACTCCCCTAGTTGTCCAAAGCGCACCCTTGCCCCAGCATCCCTGTATATTTCCTTGATGAAATTAAGGATTGAAAGGTCCAAACCCAGGTCCTCTAGTGTGGACCATAATTGATTGTGATCAACACAATCGAAAGCTGAACTCAAATCAATAAAAGTAATAAAAAGGTTCCCTTTCTTAGCTTCGGTGTACTTAGAAATTAAAAAGTATAAATTTAGATTCTGCTCAACCGTTCCCATGCCATGGCGAAAGCCATACTGAAAAATCGATAGAATGTTGGCCTCCTCAATCCATTGTTGCACACGCTTTAAGATGATATGGCCAGCGACCTTCATTAAGGCGTTGAGGATAGAAATTGGACGATAGCAAGTTGGGTCATGTCTGTCCCCCTTTTGAAGTATAGGGACTACTATCACTTCTGACCACGTTGCAATAAGTCCATGGGTATTAGCACAATTCATCACGATGGTTTATAAAGGGGCCCAGAGATCAATTTCAGCTTTCAAAACATCAATTGGTATCGCATCCGGGCCCGGTGCCTTGCCTGATGGACTTTCTCTTATGGCCAGGGTTACCTCCTCGCAAGTAAAAACAATATCCAACGGGAGGGATCCCAAGCAGGATCCATCCAATATTATCGCAAGATGAAGTAAGAGCCAGGAGAGATAAATGGGAGGGGATTGGGTTACCATACAGATTTTGAAAGTGGGCCACCCAGGTGTCCCTTTTTATTGCTATATCTATCATCTCAGGTTTTTTTCCCCGGACAAAGGGGGCATTTACAGCCTTCCAAAAAGCAGTTGGTTCTCTGTTTTCCGAGGAAATTATTACAGCTTGCCAGGCCTCGTGTTTCAGGGTTTTCTCCCTAGTCTTAATCGCACAGTGATATTGGTGTCTGGCGTGGCGGATCTCACACAGGGATCTAGGCGTGGCATGTAAAGCCTTTTTTAAGGATTTTAATGCAGATGTACAGTTCTTATCAAACCACCCTTTGGGTTTATAAGGTCCTGATTTGAACTGGCAGGAGAGTAGATGTTTTAACGACTCTTGTATCTTTGAAAAAGAATCCAAGATTTTTAAAGGATGTTCTGAAGGAGTTAAACAAGTGTCAATCTTTTCCTTTCTTGCAGTAAATAATTTTGTCAAGGAGCACCGCGGGATCAACCGTATCCCATTTAAGGGTGTAACCGTTGGTACGCCCGACGGTAATGGGTTGTCGATAGATGGTAGAATTTTCCCTGGGTGCCTGCTTAGGTGAGGGCTTATTAATATTAAATGCTATTGCATAATGGTCGCCATAAATATCATCCAACGTTTTCCATGATGAGAGTAAATGAGCATGTGTTTTAGATAAAAGCGTGAAATCTATCACGGCGTTAAAACCTCTCCCATGAAAAGTTGGCTGGAAAGGTATGGGAGGTGAGCATAGATCGTTAATGTATGACAAGTTAAAATAACACGACAAATTATTTAAGATATCCCCTGTTTTGGAGTGGATAAAATGGTTCGGGGTGTCATCCAGAGGGGACCCAAGGCCGCAGATTCCCTTCGGGCCATGCTGGCAAATATTACAATTGAAATCACCCAGCCAAGCAAGGACACACTCCCTGCCTATATTTTCTTTTAGTGTGACAATTGTATGACTAAGTTCATTTAAAATTTGTGACAAAATTTCTGAAGCCACATTATTATAGAAATTAATTAAGATCAGATTAAGTAAGTTACCCCATCTGATCACCACAACCTGGTAAAATTCAGTAGGAATGTGTTTCAATACTGTAAGTCCACTAAAGATACTAACAAAAACACATAAACCGCCCCTGTTTCTTCCCTGGTTACTTGCTAGAGCTGGTGAATGGAAGGTCTGAAACCCAAGAAGGTGGACAGGATTTAGTGCCCATGTTTCCTGGAAACATAGGATGGTATAGCTATTCACTAAATCCAGCCATGGTTGAAAACCAATTTTAGTTGCTAGGCCTGCCACATTCCAGTTAAGAACCAAGTTGGGGGAAGAAACAGGTAAGTGTGTGGGAATCCTGGACACAATCCCTTTCCCCCCCCCCCCCATAGATAATAGAACATGGTTTTGGAGATGATACAGCATCATAGTTCTCAGCATCCCCCACTGAGTTGGTTTCTATTTGCTTAGCAGACGGAGTAGAACATTTTCCAGGGGTAAGCTCAACGGTAGTAATCGAGCTAACAGAACTATTGTGTAATAAGTTACACCCTGCGGAGCAATCATTTTTCACTTCATAGTGAGATGAATTTAACACGATATTTCCCATTTTAGTAGAAACCGAGGTCTCAGGGCCAACCCCTAAGCTCACATTTAGATCTAATTGTGAAAGAAAGTAGTACCCTGGAGTGACTTGTAGGGGCTCAGGTGATCTACTAGTGGGAATAGTAGTAACAATAAAGGGTTCATTAGGTGTTTTACAATTGCTCAAGAACTCATGAGTGCATCCTAATTGAAGATCATATTGAATGAGTCATTCATTGTCATCTAAACCAGAGAGAGGATCAAGTGGATTATATAATGGAATATTCCAGTGGCCATTTGGATTTGTGGGGTGATATCTGTCACCAGGAGGAAGGAAGAACCTATTTGAACGTTGGGGAGGGAAAAAAGGGGGATAACTGTTTGTTTGATTTCTTGGGACATTAGAATGAGAGTTACGATAGGGAATTTGCGGGGGATTATAATGACCCAGGGTTGGTGGATAATTGAGAGGCGTCATCAGAGCTTCAGGATAAAAGTAGCTAAGGTTACGGGATGAGACACTTCCATCACTTCTTCCTGGGAACCAATCACTGATGTGTGTAATAACTCTGCAATCCCTAAAGTTAACTATCACCACATCCCCCTCAATATCTTTAGGTCGAGGACCCACCCAGTTACACCGTCTAACAGATATTATATCTCCATTTAAATGTGGTGGGAGAGGTCTGTTATTACGTAGCCAATAAATGACTTTGTTTTTAAGACTAATGTAGGATTCTGTGATTCCTTCTGGCACAGCCGGAACTCCAGTCAGAATAATGACGTAGTTAGATGCTTCTGGTGGTAAATCTACGTTATTTCAGCTATTAGATTTTACTATATTCATTTTAGATACCTTGGTTACAGGAAACTTTTTAGTAATAGGGAGTTTTGGGGGACCTAATTTAGCCTTCTCTCTGTGTAATTCATGGGACACCACCGGTCTAGGAGGAATGGTATGAGGAGTCGCTGGTTTAAGTATGGGGTGGTCCACTTTGGGCCTGATTGTTCTCTGTAGTGGGTGTTTAATTATGGGTCCGTTTACCTGAGATTTGGTTTGTTTTGGGGCTTCATTTGGATTGGGAGCTGCCAATATACAATCCATTTTTTCAGCCAGCCTTTTGACTCTCTCTGTAAGAGGCAGCAAAAGAGATTTTAGAAGGGATTCCACAGCCTGGGAGCGAACTTGTTGTTACTGTAAGCCCTGTTGTTGCGTCCTTCACTAAGTCCATTGCTACCTTTTTCGTTACACCCACAGATGGTAAAGGTATTTTTGAGCATTTACCCCCTTTTCTGTCTCCTCCCTTCTTCCTTCTTTTTTTGGGTGGTGAGCGTTGAACTCCCCAATGTCTTTTGGTTTGTGTCTTTTCTTTTGGTACACTAACTGCTATCGGAGAATGCGTCTCCGAAAATACTACCGACTCTACTGATGAGTTGGATAAAGGGAGTAAGGCAGTTATATTAGACTGTGATACTACGTCTAACTCTATTGGGGAGTTTAAATCTATTAGGGAGTTAGATACAGGAGGTAACTCATTGGTAGGAGTATCATTATTTATCTCGATGATAGGTATAGATGGAGATCTATCTTGGAAAATTAAAGGGATACTTTCAGTGCTAAAGAGCTCCGCGTCTGCGTTTGCTAACGAGTTGTTATTTTGTTGTGGGGTGGCTGCATCCTTCTCGGCCAAGGATGTGGACTTGTATTTAAGAAGTTCAATGGATAAACGACGCTCAGCACGTCTTTCGGCCAATGCAATATCTCTATCTATTTCACGATTAGCCCTGGCAAAATACTTATCTAGGGGCCCAAGTATAGAAACCCCTACAGTAGAGGGTAAGGAATTCGATGTACATGTAGGCATCTCGGAGCCTCAGATCAATAACAGTTTAGAGAATAATCAAATGTGATCAATTGAATTAAATAAAAATAAGTCCCGGAACTGTGATAGACATATGGCAAAAAAGATTAATAGAGTCAGACAGGAAACAGCTTACTGTCTCAACGGCCACGGTTCAGGATAAGGTCCTGGGCGTAATGTTAGATGTTAGAGGGCAGGCCCAGCCCGGCCTCCTGCAGCTCCTGACGGCCACAGACGGCCCGCCCTTTGCCCGGGCTTCGCCCGGCGTCCCGTGAGGTGGGGCTGATGCGTGAGTTAAGCGCCTCCAGGCGCGGAAATTGAAAGCGGCGGCTTCCTGCCACAACGCACACTGGGGGTCGTAGTCTTCCCCGCTCGGCGGCCGCACTGGGATGTCAGCAGCATCGGGGGGAGACAGATGGTCAAGACCGGCGATGGCAGTGGCGGGAAAGCAGTCCTGTCCAGCCCAGGTAACAGGGGGAGCCCAAGTCAAAGCTCTAATCAGCAAGTGGTCCGCTCGTATACAGAAAAGGGTGGAGGAGGCCGTTGGACTCAATGTGAGCAGAGAGTTGTTTATTAACGGCTTTCTCCGCGATCTTAGCGAAGTATGGGAGTAGCGAGATCGGTCTTAAGTTCTCTAGCTTATCCCTACTGATATTGGGTTTCTTCCTCAGAGGAAGGACCACTGCTTTCTTCCATGTCATGGGTACCTGCCCAGATTCAAAGGATAGCGCGAGTAGGTGCCTGATGTAAGTCTCCAAAGTGTCTATGCTGCCATGAAGTATTTCTGGGGTGGCAGGGTCGCTAGGAGAGCCTGACTTAATACTTCCTGTGATATGGGATAGGATTTCCCGCGAGGGCACCTGAAATTTCGTGATACAGTTCTTGTCCAGCGTGGTTGTGGGGGTTTCCAGCCTCCCCTCTCCGCCCCTAGCTGCCTCTGGAAAAGCCGAATAGATTTTTTCTACTTTACCAGCAAAAAATTCTGCTACCTTGTTGCACGAAGTAACAGAACCAGTCATAGGGGTAGCTGTTTGGGCAAGATTGGACAATTCCCTGTACAGTAGGTACATTTCCTTCATAGAGTTTTCAGCATCGCTAATTCTAGTGCAGTAGTAGCTTTTGCGGGTTTTCCGTATCAGGGCGTACTTTAAAGCTTTGGATTCCGGTATTACTACAGCAGGGTGAGGAGGCAGTGTGCAGAGTTAGTTACACACTGTGAGTGATTCACAAAAAGTATTAATCAACACTCGGGCTGGACTGGGAACCTAAAGCAGCCCGGGCAAGTTTTGTTAGACCAGCCCCCATACGGTGCGTAGCAAGCGAGCTTAACGACTCCTAGAATGGGTGAGGGGGTGGGGGAATTCCCACCTCAATAACTTTTTGTGAAAAGACCAAAATGGTGCACAACTTATTTCTCATTGCATTTTTAGCTGTATTAACTGTCAGAGCATAGTAAATCGTAAATGATGACCCGACATAAGCACCCAGGCCAGAAAGCATGAACATGTCACACACAAGCACCCAGGCCAGAAAGCATGGACATTTCACACATAAGCACCCAGGCCAGAAGGCATGGAAATGTATTTCACACATAAGCACTCAGGCCAGAAAGCATGGAAATTTCACACATAAGCACCCAGGCCAGAAAGCATGGAAATATCACACATAATAATTACTCAGAAAGGAAGCATGGGAATATCACACAAAGGCACCCAGCCCAGAAAACATGAAAAGCCCACACATAAGTACTCAGACCAGGAACCATTGAAACGTAACACAAGCCACCCAGTCTCATGGCAGAAAGCATGAAAATGTCAAACAAAGGCACTCAAGCCAGTGTCAAAGGAACAATTTTCAGAGTGTTGGTGCTGCCCTCATTGTTACATCACTAAAGAAGTCATACCATTGTGAAAAATCCAAACATCATACTAAGGATAAACATAGCAAATGAGCCTTACCCATACCGGCGGAGGTGGTGAGGGTGTGGTTAGATATGTTGCAGTGGAGCATTTTGAACACCACTGCGTGTTGGAGATATGAACCAAATCTTTCCACAATCCTAAACTCACCAAACCCAAGTGCCTCAACTTCCTGCTCTATCCAGTGCTGTGGTAGAATACCTGCTTATCGGTTGATGCTTTGGACAGTTGAGTAGCTACCAGACATCGCTCGTTGTTAATGATATGCTGCAGCATGTAGGCATAGCTCTACGAAGCAGCAGTAACAACTCAAGATGGCTCCACATAGGACTCTGAACAAAGGGCGTCCTGTCCTGTGAGGAAGACAGATTCATACTATAGAGGGGACCTGAGTAACATGACTCCTGCCGTCACATCCGGCATGTTTGGTACCTCCAGGGCTTGGCCCTTTAACTGAAGGCAATTTCAGGAATGGGCAGGCGAGTTGAGCCTCATGTAACACAACTGGTGCTATGTAAAGCACTCTGATACCTGATAGTACCTGGGGCACGTTTGTGCTATATAAAACTCTGTAAAATCAAAAGAATTTAGCTACTATTAGTGTGTATTAGGAGGGAAATTTTACATCTATGTTGGTATCCGGGCTTGAACACATGTGCAGACTTATTTATTTCACACATCAAACTCACACATTTGAAAAATAAACTTAAATCTAATGTCTTTCGGGAGTAAGAATAGAAGGCCTAGAGTATATTAGATATTTTGGACTTCAGTTTTGTTGCGGGCCACACTAGACTAGAGAAATATTTTTTCTCCAGAGCAAAATAGAGTACATTGACACCATAAATTTGTCCTAAAAATTACAAACATCACTCGAACGTGTTGAATAGTCATGGACGTGTAACGCCCTGTTTGGGAGCATAATGTAGCAGATTCCCTTGTTTTCCTTCTCTCTCTTACTTGCTTCTATTTTTCTTGCTAAATCTCTCACCCTGGCCCTACCCCTGTCTACTTCTAACTCGGATTGTGTTTCTCTGCCATTCCCTCCTCAACAGCCTGTCTTTCTCGATATATCTTTCCTTCTCTCTGACTCCTCATTCATCTCTTGCTCTGTCATCTCTCTTGGTATCTGACCTCACCGCTCAGGGCTCACCACTCTTTACCTCTGTCCCTCTCTGCTGCCTTCCCTTGCCTCCCTACCCTCTTCTAATTTATTCTTCTCCTCACCTCCCTCTTGCTACCATGCTTCTGCGGCTGGTGGTAATAATGAAGTGAAGAAAGTAGAGGCATAAATAAACTTCATTAAGCCCCGGGTATTCCCTTAGTAGACACATACTGCAGCAGCTCTGCTGGCCTCCCCCATAAATTATAGCAAACAATTCTTAGGAAAAATAAATCTGCACATGCCACTCCAAAAAGCCAGTGGCATAAAGAGTCCACGGGGCCGCCTGTTTTAATCAAATGCTGAAGCTCAGGTGATGCGCAGTACAGACTCTTTTTAAGTTTGAAATAAATTAATGGAGGACACTGCGAGGCTGGCGCTGACTTACTCCTGTCAGTTGTTTTTGCACATAAAATGCAATACAAAATAAGGCATGGCAGTGGCACAATGACATTACAAATTTTACAAGCACAAACCATGGCACGCTGCTTGCTTAAAGAGCCTTTAAAACTATGGGCTCATTCATGTGCAACTACTTACTGCTAGGAAAAAAGGCAAACAGTTTATTTGGACATCCTGCTTTTCATTGTATATATACACACATATTTATATATATATATCTCAAGGACACTGGAGCTAAAGGTCTTCCAAGGCAGTGCAAGCAGGAACCTCAATTCGTTGCTCTATAGGCCTCTCAGTGATCTTTTAATAAAAGAACAGAAATATGTGGATTTATACTTAAACTCGCAACTGCTCAAATACCAGGCAATGGAGCCAAGGCTGTCACGCTTCACCCACAGTTAGTGGTTCTAATTTGCTGTCTGTGCTATGCCATCCCCCGATAGTGGACATTCTGGGACTGCCACAGCAGCGTGACAGGATGATGGCATAGAGGTCCCCAGGATGCCAGCATCTCTGAACTTATGATGTGGGGGAAACACCATTCTGGAAAGGAAACCGGATCAGTAGACTGATACAGATAATAATACATTAATTTCCTTCCCATCCCAAGGCTTTCCATTCAGTTATTCAATCATTCACAGGTACAGGGTAGAGGCAGATAATGGCCTGCCCTACTTAGGTCTCTTGTGAGTCGTGACACCAGAACTGCAGTGTGTGGAGTGTGTACTTGTAGTGAGTGAGCATGGACTGGAGTATGGCCTGCAGCTTGTCAGTCAATCAAAGCTATGAGCTCCAATGCAAAGACACATAGCTACGGAGTGCATTCTCTTAAACTCATGGATCTTCATACATACAGAAACCCAAAGGAACAGCGAGTGTTATTGTTACACCAGTACTGTGTGGGGTAATGTTGCTGCATATATAGTCCATTCACCCATGCTCAGTCACTGTCAGCAGCGTGCTTGTAAACTTTTAGCAAGAAGTGTTTGTTTGTTTGTTTTTTAGAATGATGGGGTGCCGGTGCGCACAAGGTTTCAACTTTAAAGTGAAACTCAGTCAGAGCCTGAATTGGTCAGGACTCGAAGACTGCGTAAGTAGTTTGCGACAGTTGGAACTTGGAATGTGCGAGCGATAGTGTAGATGACGCTTGCTTCTGGTTGGTGGTGGTATACAGGTAATTGGCCACCTGAGTCTGAGTAATCTGTGATCTTATCTTACCACATTTGAAATGAATATAACATTAGAGAAACACTCAGTAGCCTGGTGATGACCAAGCCCATGTCACCATTTGTCTGCAATTTCAGAATGTTTCCCCATCGTTAAAAGGATGGTGGCCTACAAGCCCCAGCATGCAAATGTGTTGGCTAAAAACTAAAAGCCACACTGGCAGGCACCCACAGCAGGATGTCAAACATTTGGGTGAGTGAGTGCCAGGGAGTGAGGGGGTGCATAATCGGAATTACATTATTTTTCAAAATTTGTGACGCCGCGGCCGGCCTCAGAAATTCAGTCGGACTCAGTTTATTTATTTACAAGACCCCGGTACGTCCCATCCAGCATCAGTGTACGATTTTCTGGGAAAGAGTAACTCGCAATCTCGCCTCGCATACATATCATAAAGTGAACTAACTGAACTGACCCTGATGAACTCTTGGAAGGAAGAGAGACCAGAGCCAGTAGGGAATATTTAGGCAAGTCAGCCAGGGTTATTACGTGATGTCAGACTCAGAGCATGCCCGTTGCCGACCCAGTACCCAGCCATTTGTTGAGTGACTGAGACCAGACCACCACACAGAAACAAAACCAAAAGCAACCCACACTAGACTGCAGCACTCTCTAGACACCACAGTGCAGCCCAGATCCCACACTTGACTGCAAAACCTGTCATGCAGCACCGGCTAGAACACCCTCCACAGACCAGGCTGCACCACCCACCACAGACCAGGCTGCACCACCCACCACAGACCAGGCTGCACCATCCTCCACACACCAGGCTGCACCATCCTCCACACACCAGTCAATAACAAAAGAAACACACACAGAGCTGCACTGCAGCATCTGGCCTCTACACACCGTGATGAAGCAAAATCCACACACATGGGGCTGTAGTCCAAACTGCGTTTCGTTGTGGGGAACGGCTCAAGAAGTGAAGAGTCAAGTTAAGTGAAAGTGGACTAGACTATTACAAGTACCTCACCGGCTGCTGGGCGGACACAATCTAATTGGTTAGGACTAGGAGGATGGTTAAACAAAAGTGTGTGTATAACTGTATGCCACCTACTATGGCGGGCGGCGGCGCCGCGGTGGCTACTAGGCCAGGCCAGGGCAGGCAGGCACAGGCACTGGCTGAGCAGGACTGGTTGGCACTCAGTGAGTATGGATCGCGTAGTAATCATATCCAGTTAATCAATCTTATGTGGGGCTAACGGAGGCTAGCGGCCCGCGGGCTGCCAGTACCTGCCACGCCAACCCTACCACCACGGTGATCAGCAGGTGACCGTTAGTCAGGATAGATCGTCACAGCCGACATGCCACCCCCACCACCACACTCCAAAATGAAAAGCAGCGTTAGTTTTTATGGCAACTAGGCAATGATGGCATATTGGCATCGCTAGTAGCAACTACTAGTACAGTACAGTACTACTACTAAAGTAAGCTAGTACTTAACTAAACGTACTGTTACCTGTGGTGTGCCGGCTGGCAGGGACTCACTCGGGACAGCGGGAGGCGAGGGACACACTCACACCGGCTTCATGAGCACGCACAGCCTTTTTTCTTTACTGATTAGGCCTGCCTGGTGCTGCTTAATAAATTATGTTACTACCAGTGAGTCACCAGTCAGACACAGAACTGTGGCTGATCGATGCTCGCCTCAATGCCACACTGGGTCATCGTCGGGCGCGCCAGGCCGACTTGATGCGATGATATACTCTTGTGGTGGTGAGCTGCCTGCTGCGCGCTGCAGTGGTTATGCTACTGGGGCGTGGCAGCAGTGTGAAAAAAATCTGCACACGTTGCCGCACATCCCACCCCTACCTCATCATAACCTACCAAAATCCATCCCAAACCAGTGTCCTCCGGCCTGCGGCCCACCACAGGCAAGTGGCTAAGGCTGCTGCTGCAGCGTGCAGTGCAGTGCCGCCATTAACACTGTACAGTTATATTTTTATGAATAATGAGGATCATGAATCAATTCAATCTGGAGCGGTGCTCAGGGCAGGTTAAGTATCCCACACGGCAGCACTGTTAACCGCCGGCGCCGGCTGACTCACTCTGTGATGTGAAAAACACCATGCAGTGCGGCTGCACGAGTTAAGTAGAAGTACTAGCAAGTGTACAGTAAGTTAAATTGCAAAATGTTACGTGCAGGATGCGTCTCGTGTGCACAGCGCAGCAGATGCGTGTAGAATCAGTCACACTGTAGACCAGGGCCTGTCAAGTAAGTGCCGGTGCTAAGCACAGGAAAGCACCGGCACAAATTAAGCCCCGCCTGGTTAAATACTGGACATCAGTTTAACATCAAGTGATTGTGGTGAATAACTCAACATTCTTGTGCCTAACAAAAGTAGTTTGCTTTTCAAGTTAGCGAAGTGGTGTAACAAACTGAACTGTCAACTTCGGTCCTTGGGAACCATTTTTCATTCTCAGCGTTAGTTCTACAAAAACATGCCGATGGTAACAAATACATTTAAACTCATAACAAATGTAATTAAACAATGGTTGAACATGTGCAGTTACAGGATCAGGTGAACAAACGGTGCAGGAGTAAAAGAAAACAAGCTGGAGGGGGACGCACACTGAACAGACGCCCTCTGAATGCATCTGATGAGCAGGGCACAAAGAAATGAAAATGCCATGTGTGTTTTAGTCAACACAAAAAAGAGTGCCCACAAGGTATCATAAATAAAATGAAAAGTAAGAGCACAGGTAACAGGGGCAGTCCTTGTGAGAGTTTACAAAAGTCCAAAATGAAAGACTACTAACGGTATTCACCAATCTAAATCAAGCATTTACAAAGGATTGGAAGAGAATCGAATGAAAAAGATGGATGGTTCCTGAAGCCCATATTCTAGCATGTCTTGAAGAGACAGCGGATGCTCTGCCTAAGCGAGACCAAAAACATCACTGAACGTTCCCATTTCAGATGCTCGGCCCAATTCAAAAGGAATGTAAGAGTATGTAAAAGAGTGTCACTCTTACCTATATGCCTTTGTAAATTAGTCCTAGTGTATCTGATCCAGAGAAGGGTGGTAATAGAGGATCCTCACAAAAACATGGCTATTGGAATTTCCTCCTTTATTTTGTCCAAAGGATTTACCCATGGAGAAATTATCATAGTGACACTACAGTATGGCAGTGTTAAACCCGCTACCACAGAAAGAGCTGAGTACATTACACATATGCAGGAAACTTTTATCTCAATTAGACCCTAAGCATGCTTGACACATGAGCAGAAGGGCATTTTTAAGCAAATGTAACAATCATTGAAGAAGAAATAATTGATTCCTGCTGTCACAGGCATGAGACTTATTTAGCGAAGTATGGCAGCATATAAGCTACAGAAAAGCAGTGATTACCTAGTTTCCTCCTTTGTGTAATTTCAACAACAATATGCTCTGCAAGAGAACCTACCCTTTCTATGTTGTAAGACATGCTCATTTAAGTAGCCAGACCTGTCAATCCTGTACACAAGCTAGCTTTGTCAGTTTGGCTCATCCACAGCATTCTTCCACAGGCTTATTACCAAATTATTTTCAGCAAAACTATACATTGTATATTTATGTATTTCTTTTTTCATTGACTGAGTGGTTTTTAAAGAGTGAAGCCTCACTACAGGGTAGCAGAGTGAAACATATAGTGCGTGATCTTGCGGATCATGGTAATATATGTAACTCTGAATATTATGCTTGTGGGATGGTTTGTGCACTTGGTGGTAGTTTTCCTGCACTGGTTAACACAGCCCATTTTTGTGTCTCCCTTGGCCTCTTGTGTGGGGTACAAAAGGTATGGATTATGGGAAAATGTTTACATATGAGTGATAAAGACAGAGGCTAGTAGTCGACATACCTAAATTGATCATATATACAGTTGTGTGGCAGATTGAGGCATCTGCCACAAAACTGAAACCTTTTCTTTTCACATAAAACAGTGTATTTACATACAGCCCTAATATGGAGCCTATATGCTGCATGTAAGTCTCCATGTGGATCGCCACACATATCCAGTGACACCAAGGAACCCACACAATCATGCATTGGTAAGAAGTCACCTTTTCCAGCAGGTTCTTGAGTCTAAATCACAATACAGGGCAGTTCTCATAAAACATCTGCAATGTGCTGAACAAGCATTGGGTGACAATAGTTGAGTATTGCTCTGTCACAGAAGGTTCAGGCAGCAATACTACTTCTCTGCCCCTGCAAGATACCAAATGTGCTTTTGGACTACCACTGATGACCCTTAGATGCAGTATCTTATTTTAAGAAATTGGGTTATTGGTTGAGGCAGGGTAAAACCCTACTCCAGTAGTAACCACAATTCTTTTCAGGGTGAAGTCACAAGCAAAGCAATAAATTATTCTGTGCTCAACCCTCAGGTAGCTTGGCACAGAGCAGGCCACAAGTTCAGGCTGACCACAATGGAGTACAGGCAAGCTGTGGGGACGCAGTTAGGCACGCTGAACAAGAGTACCTCAAATGCTGATTGCAGAGTGTTGAGAGGTCCCACATTGAGGATTCATCATGCAGTGAAGGTGATGCATCGGGTCCGGAGAGCTATGTGGCTGTGATGTGAGGTTTTTGTTGAGAAGGCCATTGATGAGGGGAAGCTTGCGATGCGAAGTCCTGCATCAAGGATGCATCACAAAATGGCTGGTTCCAAAGAGACTGCAAGGCTTGCAATGCAAATTCCTGCATCATCATCAACATCATCATCAAGGCTGCCATTGATGATACATTTGAGATGCGAGGGTGTGCATCTGAAAGGCATCCTACAGCAGCAGTTCCACTATGGGCTGTGGGGTTGATGTGCAGTCCTTGCATTGGAATAATCCTCGCAGCAAAGGCGATGCATTGGTTCTGCTCCGGGTTGAGCCGCACAGCAGGGTTGATGCGTTGATTTTGCTGGATCCACAGAAGGCTGGCAGGGAACCTTCAGGCCTGCTTCCAAGGGTCCAGGATTGGGGTGGTACAGTCCAAGTGCTGTTAAAAGAGGCTAACCCTTAGAGTCACTCCAGTGATCCTGGATTCAGGTTATAGGGCCAGTCCTTCTCACCCAGGCATGAGGGCCGCAGGTCAGCATGGCGGGCAGCAGTCGAGCAGAGTGACAGTCCTTTCAGCAGCACAGCAGTTATTCTCACTAGCATAGTCTTCTACAGACCCAGAAGTGTCCTGAAAGGTTGGATCTATAGGTCCAATATGTATATTTGGTACTCACTTTGAAGTGGAGGAAGTTCCTAGATGTTTTTACCCCCTAAAGTGTCAGGCATCGTCTTACTCCCTGGCTCCAGCTTATATGGACTCGTGACAAACCATTTGTGAGAGTCCTCACGCAGAGCCCTTGGTATGTGCAAGTGTGGTAGGTGACATCTCCTACCATCCTTAACTCAGAGTGCCCAGCCGGCAAACACCTAGCTTCCCTTTCATCTCATTGTCTGCAAGCAATCGCAATTATCAACTCCCAACAACACCTAGTAACGTGACCCAGGATCACACTGTAGACAGTAAATGGTTAGGATAAGAAAATGCAAAATTTAGCAAAGTGACATTTTCAGAATTGCGGGTTAAAAAACAACTTTGTCATTAAGGAGGCTTTTTGATTGCAGTTCTGTAGACACCAAACGTGACCTGTCAACCTGCTCCCAATGTGGATGTTGTACCTTATTAAATGTAATAAGCTAACTCCAATGTTATCCTATGAGAGAGATAGGCCTTGTAGTTGAAGAGATTTTCATTACTAGGACATGTAAAACTTAGACGTACATGCCCACCATTTTAAATACACTACACCCTGTCCTCTGAGCTGTTGGGCCTACCCTGGGGTAAATTATGTGCATTAAAAACAAAGGTTGGGCTGTTTCTTTTGCCAGGTTGACATGACAGTTTAAAACTACACACACAGGCTGAAATGGCTGGCCTGAGGTGTGTTTAAAGAACTACTCAAGTGGGTGGCAGTGTAGCATTTAATTTACAGGCCCTGGGTACATGCAGTATAATTTTCCTAGGGATTAGCAAGTCATTTGACTATGCCAATTTGGTGTAAGTCAATTCCACCATGGTTAGAGGAGAGAGCACAAGCCCTTTAGCACTGATTAGCAGTGGTAAAGTATGCAGAATCCTGAAAAGCCAACACAAATGGTTCAGAATACAGGAGGGTGGAGGCTAAACATTTGGGGATGAACCTGCAGGAAGTGCCAAGGTCCAAGAATCCTCCTTGGATATGTTGCATGTCTTCATGGGCTTTCCACTCAGGGAAAACTTGCAGTTTTCAAAGCATAGTGTGAGGTCAATAGTACTAGCTTCTACTCATTCAAGAAAATGCATTTACTGCCTCTGCAGCCACAGAGGAAGCTTGAGTGATGGGGGTTTGTAACCTACAGCAGAGATATGGAGTTAAGTGAATGTGCCACAGCAAGAGACAATGACACCATCAGCTGCATGATGTGAATAGCTGGCGTCCCTCTTTCAAAGTTACATTTACAATATTCAAGCAAGTCTCATCACTGGCTTGCTGGTGAACAGGGGGTTGGTGGGCATAATTGACATGATGATGGTTACTGAAGTGGAGTCCTCACTATCAACTTTTGAACACATCACTTTGGAGGAGACACTGGTGGCTATTCATGGCCTCAAATCAGGAGCACTGCAGATCCTTGCCCTCCTAATCTGTTAGTATTGGGGCCTACTGGGTGCTTAATGATTTATGTCAATTGCGATAATGCTGCTTGCCTTAAAACAGGAAAAACTTCTCCCCCTCTCCGGTACTTGGAGACCAACAACCTCAGACATAATTTTAGCACTGAGACCGCATTGATGGAGGTTACTGAGAACATCAGAGGAAGCCCTAGATGCAGGGGGGAAGATGGTGCTGATAATGTTGGACCTGACCTGTTTGACATGATCCTCCATTCCAGGCTCTTGGCGAACCTCCAGTCAATTGGAGTGAGAGGTCTGGCCTTAAACTGTCTTCCATCTTTTTTGAGTGGTATGGCTACCTCCATTTTTTTCAAGGCTCCTGAAATTAATAATGGAGGTGCCTCAGGGCTTTGTTCTGCGCTGTTTAACATCCATCTCACGCCACTAGCACAGCTGGTAGAAGCCTTTGGGGCAAATATTATTTCCAATACCGATGACAAAAAGCTGCTATTCTCCTGCATAAAGGGAGAAGAGATTGCAGGGGATTTTAATCCTTCTTAGCACCTATATTCTACCAGATGACCCTCAATTAACTGCAATGTAATGTAGGCAAAACTGTATTTTAGTTTTTTGGTCCAAGTTCTCCTTCCCCTTGCAGACCTGGTGCCCCCACACCCGCCAAACCCGGAGGATAGAGTCGTTGAAAATCTGTGTCACATTTGATTACAACCACAAATTAATTTTGTGCAGGCTCCTGCTTTGGCTTGCTGTGCAATTTGAAAACATTTCAGCATTTTCTTTCAGTCTCAGTTAGGAAATCAGTTATTCAGACACTCATCACATCTAGGCTGGACTATGTGAGTGCCTTGCATTTGGGCCTGCTGGACTACCTTGTCAATAAACTCCAGGTGGTCCAGAATGCCGCAGCTCGCATATTCCTCAGACTGCCATTGAGAACACGTGTCCCCATCTTCACTCCCTTCACTGGCTCCCAATAAGGAATCAAATCTTGTTTAAAGCTCTGGTCCTGGTTCATAAAAAACGTAATCACATGGGTCCGGGTTACAGAATCAGATTTTAGCTCCCCACTAGAAACCTGTGTTCCACCAACAGGCATCTGGCACGGGAACCTAAAGTATGCTACGCAAGGGCAGGAGGGCGTGCTTTTTCCTATCTGAGGCCGTCAGAATGGAATAATGTCCCTCTGGAGCTTCACTCAATAGGATCCATACATATTTTCCCAAAAAGATTAAAGACATGGCTGTTTGTTCAAAATGGTTGGTCTTGCATATTAGCTGAGTGCCGGGATACTCCCAAGAGTAGCTGTGCGCTGAATAAATCCTGCTTTCATGTCTGAGCCCAACACTTTTTAATGTTTATATAGCTCCTCTGATTTCCCTTATATCATCCTTTGGCGTAGCCACCATCTCATACGCTGATGATACACAACTCATCCTAGTGATGGAGGATGACACCAGTGAAGCAGAGATCAGGCTGAAAAACTGTTTAAAATCTACTTTCCACTGGATGAGCACGAATCACCTTAAGTGCAATTCAGGAAAGACCGAGATCCTACCTTTCGGAAAGGGAAACTCATTTAATCCAACACTGTGGTGGCCAGAAGATGCTATTGTCCCCCCTAACACAGCCGTCACAGTACGAAACCTAGGGATAAAATTTGATCCTTCCCTGAGTTTTCAACAACAAGCTGTAGCCGTGGCCGGGACCTGCTTTGGCATAATAAAAGGGCTCAGGAAGTTCTTCGACCTGATCCCTTTTTCAGCAAGGAAGATGGTGGCAGTAGCCCTCATTACCTCTCGCATCGACTACTGCAACAGCGTATATGCAGGAACAAATAGGATAGTGTGCCACAAATTACTAATGGTGCAGCATGCAGCGGCCAGACTAGTGCTGGGATGGAAAAGAAGGACTTCAGCCACGATAGCTATGAACATCCTACACTGGCTGCCAATACATAAAAGGGTGCTGTTCAAAATTCTGTTAATCACCTTTAGGGCTTTGAGCAGAACAGGACCCAAATACATTGAAAACATGTTCCAACGGTATGTCCCCTCCCGATGTCTGAGGTCCCAAGGTGATAACCTCCTTACTATTCCCAAGTTTAGACTGAAAACCAAGGGAGGCAAAGCCCTGCCAGTTTTGGGGTCTAAAGCCTGGAATACACTACCAACCTCTTTCCGGCAAATTTCCACAGAAATCGTCTTTAGAAAGGCCCTTAAAACTTGGATCTACACCCTATCTGACACACAATGTAAAAACATGATTTAACACCCCTGTTTTCACGACCTGCCACACGAACATAGCCACCTGTTTCACTCTGAAGCGCTAAGATGCTCCCTGGAGTGTAACCCGCGATATATAAAAAACAGTTACATTACATTACATTTAAATGAGGTCCCCATTTTGAAATAGTGATATTTTCTGTTTCAATCAATAAAGTGATTACTCTGCAAAGGAATTGAAGATTGCAGGTAAGGTTAACCCACATTTCTCTTCAGTATGATAAGCACGGCTTAGCAAGTTTGAAGCATGCCTTGTACAGTGCCCAGGAGGCGACTGATAGGCAGGGACCGCCATGGGGCAAGAGGACTTTATGGAATACAGGTAACTGAATGAATGGCAAATAGAATATATGCAATGGGCAAAGTATGGAGCACTATGTGCAGAACCAAAAGGAACAGACGTAAGTGGTAAGGGACAACATACACAGCAATGTCAAACCCCATCCATCCTTTTTCATGCTGGCGATTCTTACTTGATGCCTTGTAGAGCATCACATCTATCCAAAGTACTGCTGGATAGCTGGTTTGAGCTGATGGATCAAATGATGTTCCAAAATGAAAAAGAATAAAAGTATAAATCAATTGACGTTTGCTGCAGTGCACTGAATGGAGGAGTGACCATCCATTCATTGATTTGGAAGCAAAAGCTCCTCTAGGGAAAACTATTAATGTGTCTTTTGAAATATGGAGTGCTTGCTAGAAAGTATTTTGTGAATACTTCACATACCTGCACCCATTGGCAAGCAAACAATTTTATTAGAGTACATAGACACGGAAGATCAAGCATCATACATATGAATGGAACAACAACTTCTAACAAGCAAACAAATCTGGGGAGAGGATGTAGCTTTAGGGCTAGAGCAGTCTACCTCGAAGCTGGGGAACCATGTTCGAGTCTCGGCAGGAACGCTCTACATCCTGTTATTCTGGGCGAATCACTTAAGCTCCCTGTGCCTAACAAAAATGAATGTGTCCATCTGTAACGAAACTGGTGCTCATGTAAAGCTCTCTGATACCTGATATTTTCGGGTTGATTCACGCTATATAAAACTCAATAAAAAAAAGATGATGTTTCAGCCATTTTACTTCATGATCAAAGTTTACCTGCTGAGCATGGTCCCTCAGAAAAGAGAAGTGCTGCTCTCTGTGGAACTGCTGGCAGAACTTTGGGAATGTGTCAGTATTTTCACTACTTGCTCTTGCTTGCACTACATTCCAAAGCCATGTGTTTTTTTTAAACTTGGATCACTACTGGCAATCTGCAGTCTTTAAAGTCACACTGTGAATGTACACCTATGCTTCACCCATCTATATTATTGAACAGTCACTAATTCCCAGACAATTTCCCAAGATTACTTGGGGTATTTAAAGATGGCCAAGTGAACCTCACTGACTTGGTAACTCTCTTTTAAAATGTCACGAACTTCAGGAAATTGGCAATGTTCAAAAAAAGACTGTTAAATTTAAGTTTACATGCTGTGAGAGAAAGAGTTGGGAAAGTCTACTTTTTGTGTAAATAGAAAAATATTCAGGACATTTTTCAGGGGATTTTTTCCCCACAAGCAAAGTTTTATGTGACAGTAACTGTTATAGGTGGGGGTCTCTAGTTGGCAGAGGTAGGTACCTTTGTCCAAGTAGGGACCCTTATTCCTAGTCAGGGTAAGGGGGATACCTTCCTAAAATAACCAATGCTCACCTCCTTGGTAGCTTGGCACGATCAGACAGGCTTATCTCAGAGGCAGTGTGTAAAGTATTTGTGCATGCATACAGTAACACAGTGAACACACTATAAAATGGACACCACACCAGTTTCGAAAATAAGCAAAACTTTATCTAAACCAACAAGACCAAAAACGACAACAAATCCACTATACAATACTGAAAAAATAGTTACATTGCAAGATAACCTTTAAATTACAGAAATAGCAGAAAAACACAGTTCTCCTGAGTCGGTAGCTCCGCCCGGGGCTACCCCGATGCTGAAAACGAGTCTAACAATTCCAGCTGACCGCGTTGGTGCAGGGTCAGCTAAAGCAAAGACACACTCAAAAACAGTACCATTCTCATTGTGGCCGATACGTACAAGCCTGTTTGGACAATTGTGTTGCAAAATGGAAGTGGTGCAGGATGTGATGCCCTCTCAATGCGGTGCAGGCAGCGGCTTGGTGACGATTGTCCAAATGGAGTCGGTGAGGCCAAGGCTTATGGTTGAAGGTGAGGCGGTGCGTGATATGCGGTGCTGTCAGGCTGTGTTGCAGGCAACGGAGCCAGTCGATATACCGGTCAGGCAGCAACGGAGTCAGTGACATCTGAGCAGCATGTAGCAAAGTAAAGTGAATGGGTGTGGTGCCCACAGAACATGGGCAGCGGCTCATTGATTGAGTTGGTGAGACCAGGGTTGCATTGGGAAGAGAGGCAGTGCCCTATGCGGTGCCTTCAGGACACGGAATCCTGCTTCGGACTCGGTGACAGAGTCGGTTGCCCTTTTCTTCTGCGGCGACTGAAACCAGCTGTTCCAGAGTTGGTGAGGTCTTTTCTATTCCTGAGATCTCGTGAACAGGAGGCAAGCTCCACTTCGAGCCCTTGGAGACACTTTGGAAACAGGATACATACACAGTTTATCTACTTGGCAGAAACAGCCACTGCAGGCCAACCCCAGACAACACACAGCAAAGGGGCAGTACTCCACCTCCAGTTTGTCCCAGTTCTTTTCCATTACCAGAGGTTCCTCTTGATTTCCAAAAGTAGTCTAAAAGTCTAGGGTATGGGCCCCTCTTTTCATACAGTAAAATCCTTTGTTTTCTGTGGCAGAGAAGCTCTTTGCCCAGCCAAAACCAGTTCTGTCCTCTCTGTTGCAGCTCCCGACAGGAGGTGGAGACAGCATTTTCCTCAGCAGACCAGAGCCATTCAGGTATGAAAGGAATTTCCTCCCCTACTCTAAATGCATCCCATGTCTATTCATCCCAGCCGTGACTCACCCTGGAAAGGCAGGACACCTCAACCCCCCAAGTGGCTGTCTGAACAGAATACCCATCCCCATCCACTGTCCCTCCAAAACCAGTCAGTCAATACACAATCTTGCAGAGGCACACTGGATGGCTAAGCAAGAAAATGCCTATTTTCTAAAAGTGGTATTTTTAAATCCAGAGTGTAAAATTCACCCTCACTAAAAGATGCACGTTCCCATGGTCAGTTATGCTTATAAGATGGTATAAGAAACTCCCCATTCTATCCTATGGGGACAGATAGCCTTACAATAGTGAAAAACGAATTTGGCAGTATTTCACTATCAGGACATGCCACACACATCAGGGCACATCCTATCTTTCACATACACTGCACCCTGCCCACAGGGGTACCTTATGCCTACCTTAGGGGGGCGACTAGCATGGAAGAAAAGGGCAGGTTAGGGCCTAGCAAATGTGCACTTGCCAGGTCGACAGGGCAGTACCAGCTCTGCAATGGCTGGCCTGAGTTACATTTACATGCTGCTTAAGTGGCTGGCACAGTCAATGCTGCGGGCCCACTAGCAGAATTTGATTTACTGGCCCTGGGCACACGCAGTGCACTGTACTAGGGACTAACTAGTAAATCAAATAAGCCAATTATGGAAACACCAATCCATAACAATAATTTACAAAGGGAGCACTTGCACTTTGGCACTGAACAGCAGTGGCAAAGTACCCAAAGCATCTAGACCAGCAAAACGAAGTCCAGCATGCAGCAAAAACACAGGAGGTAAAGGCAAAAATATAGGGGAATACAAACGATGGGGTGCTTTTCTTAGTGTGGGATTGGCACCTCCTGTGTGTACGCTAATATGTGTAGAATATCTGTGCGGTGCAACAGGTGAGGGATCCTAACACCCTGAACCCTCCCAAGGAACCTTTAGAGTGGTCCACTGTAAATCTATAACATAATCCTATGCACACACTATAGTCAAAAGTATATGTGATATGGTTCTATCACCGTTATTATAATTGCATATTTAAAACAACACATTTATAACAGTTATCGTTCCTTTCAATGATTTTAAAGACGTCTGGTGTTTTCGTGTTCTTTATTATGATCCAAAACTGCCCAGCCAATACACGTGTTTCGTCGTGGGTGATTTCCCAATCGACTTCTTCAGGGCTACAAGACAAAGTATACATGTAGGATCAGCCGATCCAACATTCAACTCTTAAGGTTTGACATTTATAATGTGAACACCCAGTGACTATCCCATAATGCATGTCACATAGCCATGCATCTGTTTATTGTGCATAGATTTTGATGTGTGTAGGTGCATCATCTATATAAAACAGACCAAACAGTGGTGGTGAAAAGAATGTCCATTAGTTGCCATTCTGTCTTTCAAGTGACTATATTATTATGGTATATTCATTTGTCATTTAAGAGTATTTCATGTGCTCCAAGTCATATCGAATTGCGGGAAGGTCAGACAATTATGTTTAAGTGGGAGTTAATTGAAGATAAGACCAAACGTCGTTGTCGTTTTGGATAGCTGTCATGGCCCTATAATAATAATACAGAACTATGTACTCACTGATGTTATGAATCACAAAGTACAATGCTTTAAGTCAAAGATTTATTCTCTAATGTCAGTTATTCACATAACTTACCTAGTATCGAGGCTGTATGTGAATCGTTTACTGCGTCGTGCCTCGGTATATCTCTAAGTATTGGCCCCAGGTAGTAGTTCTGCAATCAAATTCTGAAAATATTAAAACCTCAAATTATTCCTTATCCATTACTGTGCGGATAGCCCCTTTATCCCCGGAACATCCATTCCCGACTTGCTGCCTCTTGCCTCAGTGAGTACACCTCAATTTCCTGGCGCTCTGTGCACGTGGTTAGTGATGAACCGTAAGTCCCGCACAGGTTTTTCCAGATCATATTTGTATTCCACACAGCCCAAAAAGACTAGAGCGCGAATCTGACTCCACTGTCAGTTTAGCTCCTACTCAGAAGTGCTAAGTATTCGAACCTTCCTTGCTAGTTGTAAAACTTTATTGTTCCATGTTTATATGTCTCTCCATATTATAAGCAAAGTGTGCTTAGACCATTTAAAATTATGTAGAAATTCTATCACCCATGTTACTGGCTGTTTTTAGAATTGAATATCACTAGTATATAATCATGAATGTCGCCTCAGTAAGGGGGATTTTTGTTGGAGTTTGATAAAATCATCATATGATTTACCGACACGTATGTAATATAATTCAATTTCTTTCTGCGATATCTCTTTTTTTTGGCTGTGGTCCAGCACTACATTTAGACCTATATCAAGCAAATATTCATGGTACACAGTGTATAACAGTGGTAGAGTATGTAGTTACCATAACATAATATAACAAGGATTTAAAAGAGTGCATATAACAGAGCATGCGTGGCAGTGGTAAAGAAAAGTTTCATTCCCTTTTTATTACAATCATTGGCCTCTATTGAATAGTCAGTCCCCCAGGAAATATTGTGAGTCCTGGTCTGTATTTAGGCCCCTCTCTACTGTCCTGAGGCGCATGATCCAAGTTGCCTCAGAGCGATGTAACCTTAATTCCCTATTTCCCCCTCTGGGATTTGGCAATGTTTGACCGATTCCAAAGAAAGATAATTTTTTGTATGTAGTCCGTGATTCACAAATGTTTGCGTGCACGGCCATCGGGTATCTCTCATCCACTTATTTTAGGGCCCTTGCATGTTCGCTGATCCATTCTTTCAGTGTCCTAATTGTACTTCCCAACATACATTCGGTTACACTCACATATAATCATGTATACTACAAATCTCAATAGACAGTTTATGTACTGTCGTATTGTTTATGTCCGTCCGTCATGTCCTTTAAAGCTTTTTTTCTTGTCCTCTGCCCATCTACATGCCCCACAGGATCCACATTTATGGAAACCTATAGAGTGAATTGTGAGACAATTTGTTTTTCTTTTTTACTATGTGGAATACTCGGGCTTAACATGGTTTTCATATGTTATGAGTGGTCCACCCTGTGGTAAAATCATCCTACGTTCTGTCAGTTTTAAGGATACTCCAATGTCTGTTCATGCATCTTATCAATGATTTAGTCAAGCCATTGAAATTGGTTATTAGTGTGACTGGTTGTTTTGTCTTGGTGTTCCTTTTCTTATCCTTTAAGGCAGTGGTTCCCAAACCTTTTTGACCTGTGGCTCCCTTGACCTAATTTGCAGTTTTCCGTGGCTCCCCTCCATTTTTTTTCCGGTGGGGGGGGATGTAAACCCAACATCGGGAGTACTTCCAGTTTTCTCCCTAAAGTTAATTGGGATGAAGGAATGTAACTAAGATAAACTACAAGCCCAAGAATGCACTATTAACAGTTCAAAAAGAGCAAAAGAGCAGCTATATGTGTGCCTGTTCTGTGCATTAAAGGAAGCTTGCATTGTTGCAACCACTGCTGTATCTGTTTTATGGTCAGTTAATGACACTTTGTGAAACTTTTAATTATGAAAAAGCCTGATAAAAGCATGCTATTGATTCCCTCATCCTTTTTGTTTCTTCACCTCTTGTTGCTGCCTTTCCTCTTCAGAGAATATTTTGCTCCCCTCTCTCTGCCTTTATGTCCGGCTTTGCCTCTCTTACCCCTTTGATTCTTTCACACTTTGTTTTACCCAGTGTATACCTTCTTCCACCTGCTGCCTGCCTTCGTTTTCTCAGACTGAAAGTCTTGGTGTCACTTTTAGTTTCCTGCGCGTCTCATCCCTCTGCTAGACTCCTCTTCCCAGAAATAAAACACATGTGTCCCATTCTGGGGTGATTTAACAGCCTCTCCGATGCCTAGTTTGCTGCAGTCTGAGCTGAACTTATATCAGTGCTGCGATGTCTCGTCCAAGGTAGTAAGAAAGTGCTAGCTAGTATAAGAAATAGGGTAGTACCAGTTCCAGATAATGTACTGATACTCATTTAATTTGGGAGGCCTCTTGTACCATACCTGCACCAAGAATATGTTGCAGTATAAGGCTGCCACAAGAGAACGGCTACTTTTTGCAACTATTTTAATATAAATGAATGTGCATGCAATATGTTAATCTTTTATGCTGCATAGCTACCAAGAAAGATCAATAAGTATATATTGACATGAGCAGCACAATCTCTCTGAATAAGTAATTGAACAACACAGCTAATGAGAGTAAACAGCTCAAGCAACACAGAGTTTTGAGATATAAAATAGAGATATGAAGTTCAGCCTTCCTTAAGCAATGCAGAGGGAATAGAAAATAATGCTCTTTGACTGAAGATTTGCACAGAGTAGCCGTCTCGTTTTGGAGCTGGTGACTCCAGTCACTTATTGTCACTAATATGGAGAAATATATGGAGGGAAGAATGAGAAACTGCTTTCACTGAGGCTGAAAAGGAAACTGGTTATTTCAATTTTATTACATGCTTCCTGTCCGGCCTTGGCAGAGGATCAGACTGGGGCTGGGCAATTAATCATGGCTGCAATACGGCCCCCTAATTCCACAGCGAGTTTGCCCACTGGAATTTCTGGCTTATGAAATCCAGCGCTCGTTTCTTCACGTGAACAAAGTGCGAGAACAACAGCCAGCATAAATAACTAATGTGCTGTGTGAAGTTGAATCTGTATCAGTTTTTGAAATCGCTCTCTTGATTGGAAATGCCACAAGTCTGTGTTCATCCCCCCACATAACTCTCGTTCCCCAGGAAGCTTTACTGCACCAGGAATGTCATACATGTGCCCTGTTTGCGTCATATGTTCTGCGAGCTGCCGTGCTCATTAAGAATGCTGTCCTGTTGCTCGACGAGACTGCGGGCCAGTGCACATTGTTAAACAGTAACTGTTTATTTGTGTCCCTTTCAAACTCGACATCTTAAAATAAATGGAGTCAAAGATAGAGCAGTGTCAGCCCTCTTACCTGCTTGTAGTGAAGAGGGTCCCCAGAGGCGCGCAGAACATAGCCAGCAATCCCGCTCGTCGATTACAGCTGCGAATGCTGAGGCTCAGTGGAAGCGCGTATGGTGACAGGGCACTCCTGGGCCAAGCCATGTTCCCTGGTTATGAGGAGGCATTTGTAACTCCACGCTGTTTTTAGCGGTGACTGGAATAAGTTTCACTTGCAGCCTTCAGGCTGAAAGGTAGGGTGTAAAAAGATGCACACTTTATTACGAGCCCACATTCTCACAACAGCATGATTCCATGCTTCCTCAGCACACGGCCTCATGGTATCTTTCCCACATTGTGTGCGGCGCACCTGGCTGCTGCTAACGGCGCACCGGGGTGCCGCGGCGCACAGTTTGGGAACCACAGCTTTAAGGTGTCACATCTTGGTATGGAGATGATTCTGTGTTCAACTTGCTTCAGTGTTAGTTCATTGTAACCTCTCCTCCTGAATCTATCTTTCATTTCTCCCAAGCAAGAGATACATTCTTTATCTTCGCTACAGTTTCTTCTTGCTCTTGTAAACTCCCCAAACGGTATGGCTTGAATCTGGTGCGGAGGGTGGGCACTATGAGCGTGCAAGAGGGAATTGCAGGCTGTAGGTTTAAGATGGAGTTTACTATGCAGTGTGTTGTCTGATATAGAGTTCTATGTCTAGAAACTCTATTTGCGTCTTGCTAGATTTGGAGGTGAATTCCATTCCCATATTGTTGGAATGCAAGTGTTTTAAAAATTCCTTCAGTTCTACCTCTGTACCTGCCCATAGTAGAAGGCAGTCATCAATATATCTTCCCCAATATACAATGTGTTCACTCCACTGACTGCCCCTCTCACCTCAAATCCAAGAGTCTTCCAAATACCCAATGAAGAGGTTTGCAAATGTAGGCGAGAATTTTGAACCCATCGCTATACCTTGTTTCTGTCTATATCAAGTGTTATTAACAAGAAACACATTGTTATGTAGTATAAGGTCTATCATTGTCAATAGCCTCTCTGTGTGTTTCCATAGTGGTGCTAGTCTTTTTTCTAGTTGGTGTTTTATTATGCTATATCTAGATCCATTCGGATACTGGTGTACAATGCCACCACATCCAAGGTCACAGAAACATGTGTTCTTCTCAAGTGAGATTCGATAGGATGCTCAAGATATGTTTGGTGTCTCTTATATGTGAGAGGAGATTCCGGACCATGGGCTGAAGAAATAAGTCTATGTATTCTGATAATCTTTCGGTGGATACACCAATGCCAGATACTATGGGTAGTTCTGGGGGAAAAGGTAAGTTTTGTGCACCTTGGGTAAGGTGTATAAGCAAAGATATGTTGCTATGAATACTTTTAAATAGAGGTATTCCTCCTCATTTAATAGACCCTCTGAGTGTCATTTTTCCAAATGTTTGTTGATTTTTAATGTTAATTGTCCTACGGGGTTTATGTCTAGTTTATCATAGCAGATATTGTCAGCCAACTGGGATATTGCCTCTTGTTCGTAATCAATCCTTTTCATGATGACTATGTCCCCCCCCCTTGTTGGCTTCCCTGTTCACAATCTGCTCATCTGATTTGATAGCCCTGCTTTCTTCCCCATTTAGGTTGTCACTGATTTTGTATCTTTTTTTGCGTTCTTTATTGATTACACGGTCCAAGTCTTCCAACCCCACCATGTAGAAAGTATCAATAGGATTCTCCCTGACAATGTAGGTGTCCATTTTGATTTAGTCTTTAGCCCACATTCTTATGCAATAGTTTGTATCTATGTCAAGTTCACTAAGTAGATTTTCCATACTGTTAGGTGACTGTTCCTCATCAGCGATTGACAATAGCAAGTGAGTGTCCCGAATATCTTGTATGCTTTGTACATCCGATACCAAACACACAGGTATGTTCTTGTTGCATTTGTTCATTACAGGATTATTCATTAAAAAAATTCGGAGTTTCAGACCCCTTATGAATTTGAACAAATCAATCTTTGTTTTACACACATCACCCTCCTCCACCGGACTAAAACGAAGTCCTTTTTTCAAAACAGTAATCATTTCTTTTGTCAATATTTTTGATGATAGATTCATCACTGCCACCTCGCTGCTTAAAGTGTCCTCTAGACCTGTCTGTCCCCTGATTGGAAATTCATTTTCTGACCTTCTTGTGCCTGATCTTTTCCCTCTATGGGTTTTCTTGTAGTGTCCCCCCTTTGTGGTTGGGTTCTGTTTCCTTTCTTTACGAAACGTAGTTCTCGTAAAAAAGATTTTCCCTGTCCTTGATTCCCAGAGGTACTTGTTGTACTATCTGCCTCACTGTCACTATTTAGAGGGGCACTTAGAGATGTAGAGCTTGATGAGAATGAGATGGTCTTAGTGGTTGTTTTAAGACCCCCCACATTTTCTCATTGCGTGTGACCTGATCATACTTTTTCGCAAATATAAAAATTCTTCCATCTCTATAGTCTATTTCATCCCTTCTTAATGTTCTTGTCTTTCTTTGTTTAATGTCCTCTTGGTGTTTTTCGAGGCTTCTGTCAAGATAGCATAGTTCTTACCAGTCGCCTCTAGGAGGCCTAGGTCTTTAATTCCCCTTCTAATGTATTGATTTCTATCTGAAGTTTTGCGACTTTATGATCGGCATTGTCAATCAAAATGCCCATGAGCATTTTGGAATTGTGTGTAAGTGCCTCATCTCACTGTTTCAGGTGATCCTCATCGAAATTGTTGTAAGTAGGGAATATTTGGGCCCTCGGACCCCTAGGTATTCTGTTCAGTCTGAGGTATTGCCTCGGTGTGACACTTCCCACAATTTGGAATTTTCTTTTTTTCCCAGCCTCTCTAGTCTTACAAATTTCTCTCTGAGACCCTCTTTATGGGATAGGGTCCCACCATTTTTGGATGTGGTTGTCAAGTTATTCTTCGCTAGGTTCTCAAATAGCTCTTCGGCAACTCTGTCCCTGTTCATGTTCCTTGTATCTCCTTGTGGTGCTGCGTTGGGGCTGCCTGCTTACTATAACTTTATTAGTAAATACAAACAATGGGGTGTTTTTCTTAGTGTGGAATTGGCACTCCTGTGGGTACGCAAAAATGTGTAGAATATCTGTGCGGTGCAGCAGGTGAGGGATCCTAACACCCTGAACCCTCCCACGGAACCTTTAGAGCGGTCCACTGTAAATCTATAACATAATCCTATGCACACGCAATAGTCAAAAATATACGTAATATGGTTCTATCACCGTTATTATAATTGCATATTTAAGACAACACATTTATAACAGTTATCGTTTCTTTCAATGATTTTAAAGACGTCTAGTGTTCTTGTGTTCTTTATTATGATGCAAAACTGCCCAGCCAACATGTGTTTCGTCGTGGGTGATTTCCCAATTGACTTCTTCAGGGCTACAAGACAATGTATAAATGTAGGATCAGCCGATTCAACATTCAACTCTTAAGATTTAACATTTATAATGTGAACACCCAGTGACTATCCCATGGTGCTTGTTACATAGCCATGCTTCTGTTTATTGTGCATAGATTTTGATGTGTGTAGGTGCATCACCTACATAAAACAGACCAAATGGTGGTGGTGAAAAGAATATCCATTAGGTGCCATTCAGTCTCATCAAGAGACTATAATATTATGGTATATTAATTTGTCGTTCAAGATTATTTTATTTGCTCCAAGTCATATCGAATTGCGGGAAGGTTATATAATTATGTTTAAGTGGGGGTTAAATGAAGATAAGACCAAACATCCCCATCTTCTAAGGTATAGAAGACAAGGTGTGGCATTCATGTTTCTAGTGACTATTCTTTATTGACGCATGGGTATGTGACATGCACCATGGGATAGTCACTGGGTATTCACATTATAAATGTCAAATCTTAAGAGTTGAATGTTGGATGGGCTGATCCTACATGTAACATTGTCTTGTAGCCCTGAAGAAATCAATTGGGAAATCACCCACAATGAAACAGTGTTGGTTGGACAGTTTTGGATCATAATAAAGAACATGAGAACACCAGACGTCTTTAAAATCATTGAAAGGAACGGTAACTGTTATAAATGTGTTGTCTTAAATATGCAACAATATTAATGGTGATAGAACTATTTGTTTGACTATAGCGTGTGCATAGGATTATGTTAAAAAAATGCAGGGGAACCTCATGCCAATAATCCAGGTTTTACAGTAACATATTTGTTTTTCACAATTTGGTGAAACTTCAAAATGTTTAATCTCCTGAAAAGTATGTGTCCTACTTTTTTCACCCATTGGTATAGTCTGCTTAAACAATTGATATCCATTATCAATTGTAGATGATCACAAAGCAGTAGCATTCTTTAGCAGCACACCACCATTACATTCTAATGTGAATCTGACATGGATTGCGTCATGGCTTTTTGTAAGCATGTTTAAAAGGAGGTAGCAAGGTAATTGCATTGTCTGTTCTCTTACACTGACATACAATGTCTCATTCCACTTATTACAATGTGACAAGATTAACACATCATGCTTGGGTGCTACACTCTGATCCACAAGTTCCATGAAGTTTGTCGTCAATATGGAGCTGACATAACGAAAAACTTTGTTATGGTTCTGTAGTTGCTTTATCTGACAATGTTCAGCCTGGACTCCTTAAGACATAAAAGCAAACTGCATTAATCGTGACATGTATCTATATCACTTGGCTATGGGTAGACACGCTTCACCTATTTTCTCACATGCACACAAACAAGCAGGCCAGAACAGAACATCAATATATGCACAATGGGTTTTTCTGCCCAGTAACACAGCTTGCAACGACTTGAGTGTCCATATTCAACTATTCAGTTGCCTTTTAATGGTTATTATGCTAAGTGCATACCTATCTGTCAAAGGAACTGATTTGACACAGTGTGGTTGCACGTGCAAACTAATTACCTTAGGAGTGCCAGATTCTGGTGGTGGTCTAAGGCAAGCTGACCTGTTTTCCATCTGGTTTCCACCTAACTAACAACCTGAAAAATTTGTGGAATTACTGGAATTTTAATGATGTTCTTCGAAACCCAAGACCTTGATTTATCTAATTCTAAGCTTATCTCTAGATGAAACCTGACTTCCATTTATTTATGATTCCTTACAACACTACTACTTTGGACAGGGTAGTTCTAAGTTTGCATGTCGAAGTAAGTTGAAATGGAGGGAGTATATTTCTGAGAAAAGCCAAAATATAAATGTGATTAACTGGGTTGTTAGTTTAGGTGGTACTGATCCATTCACAAGCAACAGTCACAGTCCGTGTGATGGTGAGCCACAAAAGTCACTAAATTAACCTATGCTTAACCACTCGTAACCTGGCACAAAAGAAGTCAAGTTTAATTTAGAGGCAATGTGTAAAATATGTATGAAGCACTTCAAATAGTAATAAAGTGAAAACACCAGAAAAATCCCACACCAATTAAATAAAAATACAGAAAAGTCTCAGAAATTATTTGACACAAAAAAGACAAAAATTGAGACAGCTGAAAGGTTGAAAGTTATGGCCAACAGTAATGATTTGTGGTTAGGATACATAAAGTAGATTCTGCTCAGTCTTTGCTTACCTTCGGCCTTAAAAGAATTTTTGAAAAAAAATGTCTGAGAAGGTAAAATTCAGCAGGGCATGGCAGTTGCCGGTGTCTGAGGAGGAGGTTTCGTCATTGGGAAGCCG
Organism: Lissotriton helveticus; assembly: GCF_964261635.1. Classification (NCBI taxonomy): domain Eukaryota; kingdom Metazoa; phylum Chordata; class Amphibia; order Caudata; family Salamandridae; genus Lissotriton; species Lissotriton helveticus. The sequence goes on along the minus strand of NC_136063.1, from coordinate 1,626,899,678 downwards.
CTGGACGAAGTCGCTGTGAAGATGTCTACGATTAGACTTAGTCTCTATTTTAGAAGCAAACATCTCCAGCAGGACAAAGCTGGAAGCTGTTTTTGACAAGTGCTTTGGGAGGCCAGATACACGTCCAGAAAAGAACAACTGAACAAGATTTGCTGTTGCGGAGAAGAATATAGCAGGAGCTAACGCATTGTCAGGCCAATCGGCGATGCACCTTGGATGGATTGGCAAGCAGGTAGGTCACGGTCTCCTGACAGTTCTTGGAGCACCTTTTGGCAGAACATTTTCTAGGTCTCAAGTTTTTGATCTGATTTATCTGGACACCTTTAGCACCACTTACAAGGGTCCAGGATTGGAGGGGCACCACTTGGAAGGTTAAGGCTCATGCAAGCTGGGCCCAGGTGTGGGTTCAATATGGTTGAAGCCTTTTTGTCCCCTGAAGCTCTGATCAGAAAGCCAGCCAACTAGCCCTTGGAGTCCCTCTGGAAGTCTTTGGTTCAAGTAGAAGTTCAAGTCTAAAGCAGCTGGACAGTCCTCTAAGGGCACAGGGTAGGCTTCAGGCAGCAAAGAATTCCTCTTGGAGCAGCAGGGAAGTCTTCTGAAGTACACAGCAGGCCAGTCGTCTGAAGCACATAGCAGGCTAGTATTTTGAAGCACACAGGTCAGTCTTTTGAAGCACACAGCAGGCCACAGGTAGGAGGGCTGTCCTTTGAGAGTCCTCCGCAAGTCTAGAAGTAACTTCAAGAGTGGGCCAGCGGGTCCTATTTTTATACCTGGTACCAGCTTTGAAGTAGAAGAAATGTCCAGAAATACCAACCCCCCCCCACGTGTCCAGAATTTACTGTCTCTCTGCCCTAGTCCAAGGCCGTTTGAAGTCACAATGGCCTTGATGGCCTTGTGTGAAGTATTTTGAGTGTGCACGCTGAAGCTGTGTCTTTGAAGTGCAAGTGTGGCTCTTTGCAGCTCCGCCCCCATCCTCTTAGAGTCTATCATCCTGCCACTACCCAGTCTCTCTATTGTGTGGCTGTCTGGGAGAAATAAACAAAGGCTAACTGCCACTCTAACCTAGTCATGTGACCCAGAAGCAGGCTGCTGGCACCAAATGGTTAGGACAAAAAAATGCCAACAACCGACTTTCATGAGAGGAAAGCTTGCGACAGTGGCAACATCGAGGAATTGAAGACCTCGCTTGGCTGAACTCAAGTAGGCTGGATGACGTATATGATCACTGGCAACCATTGAGTTGAGTGCCAGAAAAGACCCAGGTCGCGGTCGCTGTTTAAAGGATTTTTCAAATATATTTATGTTTATGTTTATCTTTGTTTATGTTTTGGCAACTTGTATAGCGCGCAATTACCCTCAGGTGTCTCGGCGCTTAGTGATTTTGAGGATAGAAAAGTGGAGCGCAGTTAATGTGTAAACAGACAGGTTTTTAGTTGCTTCCTGAAGCTAATTAGGGTGGGACTGGTTTTGATTATGAGGGGGAGAGAATTCCACAGTTTGGCTGTGGAAATGACAAAACACCTGTCGCCCCAGTTAGCTTTTTTTGTTCGTTGGACGTTAAGGAGGTGAGCTGAAGCTGAACGGAGTGTCCTGGATGATACAAGTGGGCGGAAGGCATGTTTGAGGAAGTGCGGGCCAGAGTTGTTAATAGCCTTGTAGGCGATGCACAGGGCCTTGAACTTAGTCCGGCCCTTGACAGGAAGCCAATGGAGCTGACGGATGAAAGGGGAAAATGGAACTGGATTTGGGGATACCTAGGAGAATTCTCGCTGAGGCGTTCTGTACCAGTTGGAGCTTGTTTAGGACCTTTTCCTGTGTGTTCAGGAGGAGGGCATTACAATAGTCTGTTCTGGAGAAGATTAGGGTAGTGATCAGAGTTTTTCCCGTCGAAGTTGGGAGGTAAGGGAGAAGTTTCTTAATTTTTCTTAATGTGAAAAAGGAGGTGGATACCACCGCATTGACGTGATGATTGAAGAGCAGTCTGTCAACAAACACGACCCCAAGGTTTCTAACTTTGGTTACGGGTTGAGGTGGAGGGCCCATCTCGCTAGGCCACCAATGAGGGGACCAACTAGGTGCGAGTTTCCCAAAAGTCATGACCTTTGTTTTTCCAGAGTTCAACTTTAGACAGTTAGATGTCATCCAGGAGCTAATGGCTAACATTCCCTTTCGGAAACTGGCCGCCACTGTATCTCCATCATGATGTACTGACAGGACCAGCTGGGTGTCATCAGCGTAGGTTGTCAGACTGATGCCGTGTGATTTGATCACCCTCGCTAAGTCCGTAACATAGATGTTAAACAAGGTCGGACTTAGCCAGGAGCCCTGTGGCACTCCACACATGAGGGAGACTGTGGGAGAGAAAAAAGGGCCTAATTTTACAGATTGGGTACGATTGGCTCGGAAGGAGGCGATGAGATCTTTAGCCTTGTGTTTGATACCCATAGCTGAGACACGGTCGATTAAGGTGGCATGATCGACCGTGTCGAAGGCCGCAGACAGATCAAGCAGTATCAGGACTGCCGCCCTGCCTTTGTCTAAGGTCATCCTGATCTCGTCAGCAGCTTTTAAGAGGGCCGTCTCAGTTCAAAGTCCTTGCCTGAAACCAAATTGTGTGTCATCCAGCAGGTGGTTGGTGTCAATGAATTCAGATAATTGTCTATTTATTCGATTTTCAAAGATCTTGGAGGGAAATGGGAGACAGGCAATGGGTCTATAGCTGGAGGGTGATGCGGGGTCCAGAGTGTTTTTTTTTAAGAGCGGCTTGATAATAACATTTTTCCAGACGGAAGGTTAAGAGCCTGTGAGGAACATGGTGTTACAGATGTTGGCTATGGCAGGAGAAATGACCTCCGGGATCAGATTGAGAATGGACGGTGGACAAGGGTCCAGGGGTGAACCCGATCTGATGGTGGAAATTAAATGTGAGATCTGTTCGAGGGGAACCTGACTAAAGTTAAGAAAAGTGGGGCGGTCAGTGCTAGGATAGTCTTGGTAAGTGTTCTGGGTGGGGCAGGGTTGGGGTACAAAGGCAGAAAAAAATGGAGGTGACTTTGTCTGATAAGAATTCGGCTAAGGAATTGCAGAGGGCTTGGGAGGTGTCTGAAGGAGGATCAGGGGTATTAGAAAGCTGGTTGACCACCTGAAATATTTTTTTTACAGAATTATTTGCTGAGGTGATTTGGGTAACGTAATAGTTGCTCTTTTCGGAAAAGATGAGCAGTTTGTACTTGGCCAAAGCGTTCTTATAGATTTGTTTGTCAAAAGGGTTGTAATGCTTGCGCCAATGTCTTTCATGGTTTCTGCAATATTGTCTCTGTAGCCGAAGGGGTTCAGAGAACCACGGGGCAGATGGAGTCCTACGGTTGCGAAAAGAGGACTTAGGGGGAGCCAAGAGGCTGAAAGCGGTGTCTAGGTGAGTGAGGTAGTTGTTGGATGCAATTTCCGGATCAGACTCAGCATCATTGAGGGAATTTGTCAGAGTGGAAGTGAGAAGGGGAATGTCAATATTTTTCCAGTCTCTGGTGGTTGAGAGGGACGGGGGTTTAGCTTGTGAGGGAGGGGACCATCTAGGTTTGATGCTGAAAAGGACTGCAGAATGGTCTGTCCAGGTGAGAGGAATAGGGGTAGATACCATGATGTCAGGGTTGTTGGAAAAAATCCCGTCAAGAGTGTGTCCTGCCTTATGCGTAGGTGAGGTGACAAGCTGGCGAAGTCCAGCTGCCAAAAAATCGCTGGTGAGGAGGGTGGTATCTTTGTCGGTGAGGGATTCCAAGTGACAATTAAAGTCCCCTATAATATGGACCAACAAACCTTTTTTGAAGTAGGTTGAACGTGTTTGGAATAACACCGGCTTATGGTGCCGTCACAGAGATTAAATAAGCTCTTTTCCCAGGTCCTGAGGATAACTCATAAGTAAACACAGGGTTTGAAACGCTTAGACCTTTTTTTGTTTGTCAAAACAAGTGGTGCTATAAAATAAAAGGTGTCAGGTTCACAAACAATGTATGACTGACTGGTTTAGGTCGTATAACCTGAATACCGTACTATTCTGCCAACATTCTTTAGGATTATTTCCCCCTTCTATGTGTAATTCCTTAAAACTTTTTCCTGCGTTTTTTCCAACTTTTCCTTTGCATTTCCGTTCCTTGCGGGATTATGGGCATGTTTAAATTTGTCACATATTGGTGTAATTTGTAATTTTGTCGTATATGTTGCTCACTATTATGGAATTGTAAATATCATTGTTTGGTCCATTGTAACGTGTTGTTCTTTCAAATTTTTTATTAACCAAAAGATTTCTAAAAAGAAAATTTGAATAGAATAAGAAATATAAAATCAAAATGTTTTCTAAATACGATGGTTTCAATCACTATGAGTGGCACAAGTGATTGTTTGATTTGATTGCGCAATTGGTATCAGTATTGGTAATCTCATGTTTTTGGATTTTTGAATTTATGAAACATGTCATTTTGAGAATTGTGACTTAAATTCAGACTTACTATTAAAGATTTAAGATTACAATTATATAGACAAAGAACATGATATTTCTGCCTATTCTCAAACAAAAGTTATAACTCATTTAAGGTAATATGGTAACAAAAGTTATACTAATACTAAATGAATTTATAAAGCGCATAGTTACGCCATCTCGGCGTTACCGCGCTAAGTGAGAGGGGGGTAACATTAACCGCAACTGAGGGCCACAAATGTACTAGCCGGTGAGCTTTCTAACCTAAGTTTTAGAGGGAGCATAGTCCAGTTCTGAGCAGCAAGGACCCTGAAAGAACGGCCCCCCATTCTAGCCTTCTTTACCTTTGTAATTTCCAACTGCTCAGTCCCACTAGATCTAAGAGACCTCCTTGGAACATACCTGGTGACCAAGTCTCTCAGATATGCCGGGCCAACATTCTGAGAAATGCGATGACAGGTGAGTAACGTCTTAAACATAACTCTTTTCTTGACTGGGAGCCGGTGAAATGAGTCAAGGGCCTTTTTTGACGCCGCTCTCCTGGGCTGCATAAGAACCAGCCGTGCGGCAGCATTCTGCATGACCTGTAATCTCCCAAGGCCCTTAGCCGTGGCTCCCAGATAAAGTATGTTCCCATAGTCAAGACGATATGTAATAAGAGCATGTATCATCGTCTTCCTAGCCCCTAACGGGAGGAGATCCAACGTTTTACGTAGTTTTTTAGTACTCCAAAACATTTCCCGACTACCCATCTAATATGTCCATCATAGGAAAGAGTGGAGTCCATCCAGACCCCCAGTTTTTTTGCCTCAGTACAAAGTGTAGGGGTAGGGCCCAGACTCGGAGGCCACCATTCCAATGTCCAGCTCGAAGTGTCACCTCCCACCACCAGCATCTTGGTCTTCCTGCCGTTCAATTTCAGGCAGTTGTTATCCATCCAGGAGGCAAGCTTCTGCATGCAAGCTCTGAAATTAGAGGCGGTGATCTTTGGTGACTGGGATAGGGAGATCAGAAGCTGGGTGTCGTCAGCATAAGAGACCTCTTATACTCCAAAGACCTGTACTATCTCCGTCAAAGGAGACATGTATAGATTAAACAGGGTGGGACTAATGGCAGAGCCCTGAGGAACTCCGTGCTCCAGTTTAAGATCATTGGAGTAGTGTGCACCCTGTCTGACCTGGAAACTGCGCTTTACTAAGAAGGATTTCAACCACCTCAGGGCAGGGCCCAAGACACCTCCTTTGTTCAGACACTGCAGCAAGGTGTAATGTGCTACAGTGTCGAAAGCTGCACTGAGATCTAACATAATTAGAGCCATGGTGTGCCCCGCATCAGCCCCCTGTCTGATGGTTTCCGTAGCACGTAGTAGGGCAGTTTCCGAAGATTAACCTGCCCGAAATCCCAACTGAGAAGGATGAAGGAGACTCGCGTCTTCGAAATGAGTCATGAGTTGGTGAATGGCCACCTTCTCCGCTATCCTATGGTAGAGGGAGGCCTCAGAGTAGTGAAACATGAATTTTGGAGTTTTTCACCACCAGTACACGTAAAACTTAAAGGAACATGTCCAATCGCTTAAATACAATACACCCTACCCCATTAGCTGTTTATCTTATCTTATCTTATCTTAAGGGGCTCTTATATAGCGCACTGACACCGAAGGTTTCCTGGCGCTGGTTGAGTGCTGTGAGGTGTAAAGGCGGGGGTCTAGCCAGTCTGCGTGAAGAGGTAGACTTTCAGAAGCTTTCTGAATACCAGAAGGGAGTTGGCAGATTTGAGCGGAAGGGACAACTGATTCCAGAGAATAGGGGCACGGTGGGAGAATCTGCGGCCGCCGAACTTTTTAAGTTTGATAGGGGGGACAACTAAGAGTTGGCGGTAAGATGACCGAAGGTTACGTACCGGGCAGTAGGGGATGACCAATGATTTAAGAAGGGCGGGGGAGGTCCCAGACACAGCCTTAAAAATAAGGCAGCCGATCTTAAATGCAGTCCTCTGCTCCACCGGCAACCAGTGGAGTCTGCAAAGCAGTGGTCTCGCAGACTGCCACTTCGGGGTGTTATAGGCAAGTCTCGCCGCTTCGTTCTGTACAATCTGGAGCCTATAAAGAAGGGATTTAGGTAGGCCATGGTACAGAGAGTTTGAATAATCCAGGCGGGAGAGCACCAAGGCAATCAGGACTTGTATCAGAGCCTCCGGAGTGAGGAGGTGAGAGACTTTCCTGATTTTTATAAGCTGGAACATGCATGATGACACAACCGCTCCCACCTGAGGCTTAAGAGAGAGCTCCGTGTCAATTATGACCCAGAGACTCTTTGCTGATTTGGCCGGGACGGGCGGGGAGCCAAGCTCAGTCGGCCAGAACTGTGGGCCCCAGTGAGTAAAGCTGTTGCCCGGAAGAATTAACTCGGTCTTCCCCGGGTTCAGCTTAAGCTGGTGGGAGTTCATCCAATGCTGGATGTGTAACATCACCGCTTGGCAGTCGGGAGCTGCATTAGGGGTGTTAAGCAGGAAAATGATTTGCAGATCGTCTGCGTAGTTGAATACGGTGACATTCCACCTCTTCAGGGAATAAATGAGCGGCTGGAGATAAAGATTAAAAAGCAGAGGGGACAGGGATGATCCCTGGGGCACTCCGCAGATGGATGGGACCTTCGTGGCTGTGAAGGGGCCTACCCCAGTTGTGACTTCCAATGTTTAAAAAGGGAGTTTTAGTCTTGGCAAGGGGGTTATTTTGCAAAGTCTAAGTGGCAGATTAAGCTGCACTACAGACAGCAGTGGCAGGCCTGAGATGTGTTTTATGGAGCTACGTAAGTGGGTGGAACAATACGTGCCACAGGGCCACTAGCAGTGTTTAACTTATAAACCCTTGGTGTGTGTGGTATCACTTTACTATGGACTTACAAGTAAACTAGATGTGCAAATTGGGTGCAAGATAATTTTACCATGTGGTAGGGAGTGAACACAAGTACTTTAGCACTGACTACAAAAAGGTTAAGGGGCACATGCATCAAAAGTTGAAATAGTGATTCCTAAATAGCGAATTTTAAATATTAGCTATTTATGAATCGCTATCTGTAATGCATGAAGCGATTGCGATTTTTTTACAGATTCGAAAAAATTGCTATTGCAAAAAGCGATAATATAATCGTGATGCACAAATACCAATTTAGCTATGTGCAATATTGCTATTAGCGATTTCGCTATTTACGAAATCGCTAGTAGCGAATTCGCAAATACCACATCGCATCAGGAGCATGCTGATGACATCACAACCAGGAAGTCAGCCAGTCCATGCTTCATTCAGTGCCCAGAGAAAGTGAAAGGAGGAGGCTGAGTGCAGGAGCAGAGCAGAACAAGCAACTACCTGGCTAGCACACCTGTCCAGTGCACAATAATGGAGCCTTCAGAATCAGGGAAGAGTGCAGTGACCAGGAAATGCAAGCTCAAGTTCAGTGAGAGGGAACTTGATAACGTCATAGAGGAGGTGGTCAAGAACCATGACAAGCTCTTTGGCAAACTGTCACTGAAGGTGCGGGAGGCTGAGAAGAGGAAAACATTGCTCAGGTTAAAGAAGAAAGTGAATGCAGTGGGGGGGTCACCCATCGCACAAAAGACGACCTAAAAAAAGGTGGTACGACTTTCGCAGCCATGCCAAGCAGAGGAGTGCACATGGCTGAAAGAGGCAAGGAGGACTGGAAGGTGGACCATCAACACTGCCTGATAATACAACCCTGGTGGAGCTGGTTGAGGCCACACTTCAGCCTAAAGCTGTGGTGGGAGTGACCCGGCTGGATACATCTGGATCGGCCAGTACTCCATAAGGTAAAATGCATGCAAGTGTTCATATCAAAAGACAAATCAAATGTGAACATCCCCTCAGTTCAACTCCAGTGTACAGATACTAACTCCAGTCTACATTTTCCTTCAGCACCCTAATGCATTATGGGAGTGACAGGCAAGTGGGAGGGCAAACACATCATTGGAAAGTTAAACACGTAAACACTGTGTGACAGTAGGTGATTTAATGAGACCCAAGTATGCTTAATGTGACACAACATTACCCTTACAACAAATTAACCTTTCATTGTTTCACATCACAGATGCCGCAGAAGGAGACTCTGAGGTCAGTGAATGTGGAGACATACAGGAGACTCCCGCTGAGGCTGACGTAGAAACACCTGCGGACCCACAAAACAGAGCTCCCGCCACCACAAAACAGAGGGCCACAGTTTCACCACTGCAGCCCATGGAATCTGATCTGGAGCGTGAACCAGCTTCAGAGACAAGCCAGCCTCGAGGTACCCCAAAACAACACCCAAGTTACAGGTCCGGCACAGCACAATCCAAAGATGGAGGCGCAGGTTAAGGGCCTGCACCACATAGCGGGAGGACCAAATTTCAAATGTGTGAGGGGACCTGGAGGCCCAGATGCTGAGGGTGCAGCACCTGCAAGAAAAACATATGGGGTCAATGCAGGAACAACTCTGCAGAATGGCAGCCAACATCACAGTCATGAGTGATTGTGTGAGATAACTCACAACAGATGTGGTGGAAGGCAACAGGCAGACAAATGCAAGCATGCAGGAGCTGAGAAGGGTGATGCAGGAGGGCCAGGAGACACAGATAAGAAGGCATCTGCAGTTGATGACGAGCTTAGCAGGCTACACCAAATCTAACAATCGCCTTTGCACCACCACTGCACTGCTGGCACATCGGTCTGTGGCCATGCAATTTGACATGGGTCATTGTTATGGGGATGTGGCCAGGGCACTGGCCCAGGTAACCACTGCTGTGGAACAAATCCAGGCTGCTACTGCTGGGGTCAGCAATGTGATGGGGAAGAGGGGAGTGAGAAGGAATCCAGCCTCAGTAGCCTGTCAGTGCCATTCCCCAGTTGTAGGAGGCGCAGGACCCGGAGCCCAACACCTTCCGGTGCCTCCATGCGGGACGGAGCAGGTGCCGGTGAAAGGCATTTGGGGGGGGTGTGGCAGGAAGAGATAGACTGACTTGCCCATTACGATTCGACCATGGTGAGGTAACCATAAACAATAGCCCACTAGTGACTGAGATCCAAGTCCTGAAATTAGGTATTGTATTCTTTTTCTGCATGCAATGACTGTGCTACTTAGCACCCACTATGTGTGCCTAAACACTACAACATGTTTTCATGCAAGTAAATACAGTATAGTTCAAACATGCTCATCATTACTAACCTCAGAAATAATGTTGTGTAATTTCTGCACGTCTCCTTTGCCCTTCTGCTGAGCTAGCCCCATGCGCTGGTCGTAGTTGTGCCATTGCTGGTTGTCCCCCTCGGGCTCATTGTCGGAAAGTTCAATGGGTATGCCTAGGCTGTGGGGTTTTAGGTTTAAACCTATAATAACTGATAAAACCCCACTGAAAGAAAAATAGCCCTCCCCGGTTAAAACATATAAACACTGAAAAAACACCTCGACAACCACAAACTAAATGCCATTCAAAGAAAGGAAAAAGAGAGTGAAAGACATTTATTTCTTCCTGAAGGGGTCAATACAATGTAACTTTGTTATACAAACTCGTAGTAAGAAAGACTGACTCTGCTTGAGTTTTGTTCTTTAGGGATGCCACTAAAATATTGTTTCTTCTTCCTTTTACTTTTTTCAGTTTTGTGGCCTTTGGTCTAAAGATGCAGGGTTTAGTTTCATGTTTTAGGTCTAGTTTAATTATTTTAATAACTATAGAGAATCAGGAAATATCAAACTCATATTTGATATTTTGGCTGCATTTGATTCTTTCACCGATAGGCAAAGTGGCTGGTTTCATAAAAATCTTTCCCAATATGTGTCTTCACATTTACCCACAGAGAATGGGGAAAAACCCTTAATACATCAGACCATAGTTTCTATTGGGTCAGTATTGATAGGTGAATTGCCAACACCTCAGGCTTTAAGCATTCAATGCAAGGTATAGTGACAAATATATATATCACCAAGCATCTGGGATAGTGGTGAAAACATGACACTAGACTTTTGGAAAACATGGAACGCAGTGTCACTTGTAATGCTCTGCTAGAAAGGTTCTTTCCAAGTTCAACAAAGATTGGAGTGATATTGTTTGTATTTGCAGTGATTCAGCTACATATATAAAAAAGTTGTGTGATAACCTGTCAAAATTGATACCCGAGCTGAAGTGATTCCCTGTAGGAGATCCTTGCCACTTGTTAGATGGTATGCTGAAAGCATCTTTACAATCTACAGAGTTAATGAGGGATGCTATTGACTTTTTATTCCATTCTGGTGCACTGTTTTCTTATGCACAGGAACTAAAACACAAATATTTATCATTTTGTGCTTTATGTGGCATCAAAGAAAGAGTCATCCCAACTGTGTCCCTTAGCTGATGGTTCTCAGCCCAAGGGGCTATGAATGCTGAGAGGGCCTTTTCACAGAAGTTTACATGGGAAGGAAAGAGCGAGCGCACATGACCCAAAGACTCACTGAAGAAGTATTGTATGGTGTACTACAATAAGATTAATTTGCTAAAATCTATTTGGACCTCATATACACTATAAGTACACTGTCTATATACCATGTTCTTTCAGTGCAGGAAGCAAGCAATAATAAAAGCCAAACATTCCATAAACACCGGAAAAACACTTTTTCTTTTTTTTTAGTGGCGCGAAAATGTGTAACCACTGATAACAATGTTTTTTAAGATATTGAAAACACTGAAAAAACCCCACCAGAATATACCAAAAATAGAAACTGAAAACAGGAAAGCCTAGGTATGCCTCTCCTGGTCGCAATATTGTGCAACATGGCACATGCAGTCACAATCCTGCAGCAGGTTTTGGGCCGGTACTGCAATGCTCCGCCAGTCTTGTGGAGGACGAAAAAGTGACTTTTCCTCAGCCCAACGGTGCGTTCGATGACATTTCGTGTGGTGATGTGCGCTGCATTATACCTGTGCTCATGTGGGGTGACCTGGTTGAGGTATTGTGTCAATATGTAGTTCCGCACAGCGTATGCGCTGTCACCTACAGGGTAGTAAGCAAAGGGTTAGCAACATTGCATTGCCATTTGGCCATTGTGTGTGGGGAATCATTATCTGTTTACCAAACAGATGTCCTTCACCAAAATCACCACTGAGCAGACGGTGTGTATGCCACTGTGTCGAAATATATAGGAATCATGTGTGCTTCCTGGGTATTGAGCCACAGTGTCTGTTATGATATACTTAGCATTGCACACTACCTGTATATTGATAGAATGATAGGATTTAAAATCATTTGCTACTGGTGGACAAAGCAACATGCGTACAATCAATGCAACCTATCACATGAGGGAACTGTGCTACCTGGTAGAAGTCTAGTTTGGTCTTATTCAATTCCTGTTGGGTTGTGAGGAAGGTGATGTGGGTGTGGATCCCTTTTATCTTAGCGTTCAGGAAGGATTTGAAGAAACGTTAAAGGGAGCTTTGTGACACCCCTCCAGCTGTAGCTACTACCCCCTGGAAACTGCCTGACGCAAGTAGGTGCATGCAACATAGGACCTGAACATAAGTGGGGATGGCATGGGTCCTATGGGTCTGGTGCCGCATTAGGGGTGCCAATTCTGCAATTAAATCAAGGATCTTAGCACCGTTCAGCCTGTACTTGTCGTACATTTCATCTGCTGTTTGTCCCAACAATATGATGTGCACTCTAAAAATCCACTTCTGGATTCTCCTTCTTTGCTGGGCTGCTGCATGGATCCTCATCCTCCTCGCCATCATGTAGAGCGCTGTTATTGTGAAAGGTTCAGGGCCCTCCTTGGTCAGTTTAAATAGATTTGTAAGGATTTACACCTGTGTTTTTTTTTTACTCATGGTTACCATCTGATTGCGTTCCTCTTTAAATGGCCTTTGCAAAATAGCGATTTTCATGCGTATCGCTATTTGCAACTTTCATGCATATGTTTGTGACTCCTTAATCGCGATCCGCTCTTTGGATTTGCAATTAACCCCTTCGTGCGTGTGAAATTTTCGCGCTGTGCGAGAGTTTTCATTAGTGGGCGGGGATTCGGACGGCCAGGGGCCGTCCTGCGCACATGCCCACTGTGACGTGTGACGGCTCCCAGCCGTCACGAGCATGGAAGAGGTTAAGGAACTCGCAAATTGGGATTCGATAACTGGGGTTTGCAAATTTCGAGATTCCTTACTTTAGCAATTTTCATGGCTTTTCCCAGATTGGGGTTAATGCATTGGGAATTGCTAAATTGCGCTTGCAAACAGGCTTTTTTGCAATTCGCAATTTTTGCGAGCGCAATTTAGCTTGATGCATGTGCCTGTAGCTGCACAAAATTCTAAGGCCAACAAAACAGTATCAGAAAAATAAGAAGGGTGAAGGCAAAGACGCTGGGGTTGACCCTATAGAGAGGGCCAAGTTTAACAATAAAACATAAAAATACAACTTTTAATTCATAGTCAATGAAAGTCAGACCAAGCTCCAGTTTGAGTAATCAATCAACTTTTGTATAGAGCCACCATGCCACCCCTAGGGGTATCTGGGCTCTAGGGGTTCTGTGCCTCAGTCGAACAGCCACGTCTTGAGCTTCACCAGAGAGGGTGCTGTACGGTGGTGGAAGGGCAGGGTGTTCCAGGTCTTGGCAGCGATGTGCAAGAAGGAGGGGCCACCACTGCTTCTGCGAAGGATGAGGGGGGGCCAGGGCAAGTGATCCAGAGGACAGGTGAAAGATCAGTCGGTGGTTGATGTACGATGTTCCTTGTTTGTGGAGAGCCTTGTATGTGTGTGTGAGGATCTTGAACTGGCATTCCTTCTGGATGGGTAGCCAGCAGAGGTTTCTGAGGTGGAGGGTGATGCTGGTCTGCCTGAAGAGGTCTAGGATGCGTCTGACTGATATGTTTTGTATGGTCTAGGGTAATTCGAGGACCTGGGTATAGGATCCAGCTTAGGGAGCATTGCCATAGTTGAGGCGACTGGTGACGAGGGCCTGCATGACTGTCTTTCTGGTGTTGACTGTGTCCTCCCTTTTGGTTACGTTGATTGGAATCCAACATTTGGCTACATTTGTCATGGCAATGCAGAAGTTGGTTTAGCTGTTGGAGGGGGCCTCTGTGATAGAGATGATAAAGATTGTGGAGTTGATCAATGCAATGATTTTTGGTAATGGTGCAAAACAACCCCACCTGCAAGCCCCCTATCATGTCAGTGGCTTTTTTTTTTTTTTTTTTAGCAGAGTTTTATATAGCGCGAACTAGACCCGAACCGAATCAGGTATCAGAGCGCTTTACATATTTTTCCAGTTACGTTACATTTTTACGTTTTCCAGTTACTTTCATTTTAGGCATGGGGAGATTAAGTGATTTGCCCAGAATCACAGGAGGTTATGGCATCGTTACCGAGACTCGAACCCAGTTCCTCCACAACAACTAAGTAAGGGTAAGTTCACTGATGGCCATCTTAGGGAGGCCAAATATCAGTTTCAAGCTGTATTTTCTCTGCCAAAACACCATGACTTGCATTATGGTTTTGGTGGACTTGGCAATAGACATATTGACACTGTTATGATAATCTAAATGTGTCAAAAGCTGTTTTATTCCTATAGGTGTATAGTCATTTTAAACAGTTTCATGTCCGTATATCATGTACTACAACAGAGATCCATCCAGTGATGGGGAAGAATTGTTCTGGTTCTAATTAGTTCCTCGTGCAAATCAAAAGTGAATGAGTGATACTTTGTTGTAAAGATTTGTTAGAAAATCAATTACAATATAGTTTGTAAACATTAAGATCAAGAGTGAGTTTAAAACACACCACAATCGTTATCGGTTGAGATAAGTAAAATATAATTTTAATCAAAATAATGGTACTATTTCGATTTTTTTTTTAAATCAGTGACACGTTTCAAGCAGTCTCAATTTTCTAATAAGGTGTAGGTTATGCAGCACACAAAAAGTGTAATAAAGCATACAATAGATTGTTTAATGTACCTATAAAATGGTATAAGTTGACCTCCTTCATTGATCTCATGCTACCTATCCTAAACAAAGGACACAGATAAATATTACCAAGATCGAACAGTTATGAACATTGGCAAATTACATATTCAATTGTTTGTTGAACCTCTTTACATAATGTTGTTTGAACATGAAATATCTTGAAAAAACAAGATTCAATAGACGTTTGGCAAAGCAGGAACAGTTTGTTTACATAAACAGAGCAGCCATGATAACAGTTGCAGGCATAGGATCTGAGGACTATCTCAGCTTACAATCGATCAGCCATGGATTTTTATAAAATGTGTTGAATGCAATAAAACCCTTCCTGTGATCTTTTTTGGGAAAGGAATGTGAGCAGCTGTCTTTGGAACCATAAATTAAGGTATTTGATGAGGAATCCAGGTGGGCCTTGACCTTGAATGGACACAATCCGGCCAGTGGGTAATGTGTCCAGATATCTGACATGGGGAGCGCATGATCACTGCATGTGCATGCTGTGTTCTGATTGGCTAGTGGTTTCTAAGTTCATGTGGCATCTGATTGCATGGTGTTTATGGACCACGCTTACCCCTCCAGCCTTGTGAGCTTTATTGGGGCCTTTCTTTCTCGTCTACTTTGGTGTTCCGCCATTGGAGACCTACCTTCTCAAGGACTTCACTGGTTAAATTTGAACATCAGCAATGAACAATTACTTTCTCAATGACCAATCAGTAAATCTGGCTGAGATAAGAAATGGGAGACACTGCGGTGTAGAATCATAATAATATTTCACTCAATCCCTTTGATCAGCTGTATGTGGATATCCACCGTCCTTTTGAGAGCACCCGCTCTCCTAAATTCTCTGGGACTACCAATTGCCCTTAAAAATGTAAATCAGTACTTGTAAAGCACAAACTACTCACCCTTACGGGTCTCAAGGCACTGGGGGCTGTCTGTGAAAATGAAGTGAGCTATTGCCCAGAGTCACATGGTGCTGAGCTGAGCTGCTGCCTGAAGGACTGGACTTTTTTTAAGGTCCAGCGGTGCCAGGGAACAACACCTGAAACCTTCGTGGGATACCTGTTCAGCGCACAAATGACAGAGACACGGGACACTTCCTTCGGCGTCAAAGATCTGCGTTTATTACTGCAGGGAGGCAAAAGTCACAAGAAGTACAATAGAGTGTAGGTTCTGAGAGTCTGCTTCAAATTGCAAATGTGGATCGCTCCTTTTATACACATTTTCGTTATTGCACAACATACGAACAAAAGGTTACAACTCAGTTCCCACAATAAACTTCAAAAGGACTTCTTGAAACCCGGAACATAATTACAGTAACATTGCCGGTTCCCAACTGTAAAAGCACATCTTCTCACCGTTAGGCACATTCCACTCTAGTTGTAAACGAGCAAAAGAAAGAGACAAGAACAGCTGCAAGGAAGACAGACAACAGTAGAGAAAAGAGTGTGAGGGTAATATCGGAAGCATGATCACAGGATCAAAGGATTCGATCCTAGCACATGCACGGCTGAAACAATAGACCGGCACGGCAAGATTACCCTCAAGCGGAGCCATCTGCCTTTGCAGAGTCATCCCCCTCGCCATAAAAGGGCGCACAGAAGGAATATGCATCTTCCGTAAAGCTTGGGAACTAAGGGTCATGACGCGGACAGTTGCCTGTTCGCTGACTATGTGAGGGCAAGAAACAAAATGGATGCCGTATCTAAAATGGAACCCGAGGGTTCAGATGAAGAAACGCGTAAATAAGGCGAACCCTTCCAAGTAGTGTAACGAAAACGCATACACTTTGTGGAAAAGTAAATTTTGCCATGTTCTGTGTCCCTACGTGTTCCCCATCTTATGCTATATGTGCATGATTAATATGCATATGTATTCCCCATGATCGATTAAAGACGCAATTACAGTTGTGTCCATCTCTAGTATGCCAGTTTCCAGTTCTCGTGAAAGCTACGAGTATTAGGCCTATGTAAAGTTACGTTGCCACGTTTCTCAGTGTGCACGTTATTTCATTGTAAAATCGCCGTTTCTAGGCCTCAAAAGGGCCCGGACTCAGATTCAGCTCCTGTCTCCTGAACCCTCGCTGAGGAGCGATACAGCCCCCACCTGTATCCCTGACCCTTCACTTACTTCCTGCCTCACAGTGCCCGGCTCGGCCTGGCTCTGCCTGCCAGTCTGCCAAGAGTATGTTATGATTCCAGTTATCAGTCCAGCTCTCCTTCTCTGCATTCCTAAGTTACTGAATCGCATCAATAGTTTCCGTCATGGTCTAGCCTTTACGTCTCCATGTAAGAGAAATACTGTATTAATGGTCATTTAATATTCCTCAACACACACTACATGTAGAATAATGCATACACCAGTCTTAGTGTCTGTTAGCCTTTGCCCTGATAACTTTTGGATTCTATCAACATGTTCTCTAAACATCAGATACTAGATAGTGTTTAGGTACATGTCGCTCTGACTCTCCAGACTTCAGTCTCTCCTTCTAGCGCAGAAGTCATAGCCCCCAGCTTCTCCCTAGTTACACGTCATTGCCAGCTTGCGCGCACCACTAGGTTAGAGGTCCCGGCTCCTTAGGTAGCCCCCTCCATGTTTCCGCCCCATTTATGACATATTCTGTTACGTCTACATCACATGTCTATGTATACGCCTCCTGTTACACCCACTTTCATCCTTATCTTTCACGACTGTTGCTAACTCCACCCACTGTCACACCTACTGTATGTACTGTAATGCAATTGTTTTAGTATATATACTTGTGTATTGTTATTAAAAGCCAGCGCGCTCATCCCAGATCCTGCCCGACAGCTGTCGGGGCCCCCCTGTTGGCTAGCTATCCCAGATCTTGCCCGTGCAGGTTGTCCTGTTCCTGTCCTTTATGCTGTATTAAACCTGCAAACTCCTACTACCTCGAATCTTGACTCTTATTTATTGAGCTATCTGTTATTGTTATATCTAGTCAAAAATAGAGGTATTATTTATTTATTTACCACATAATGGAGCCCGAATAGGGACTTGCCCTTTCCCCACGCGCCGGCGAAGCCACGCAAGCCCCCTGATCCTCTGCAGCCGTGACGGAACCATACCGTGCACGTGCAGATATTTCTGCTTCAAGTATCCCTCAGGCCCACGGAGGAGACGGAGGTTGCGGTCCAGCATCCAGACGAGGCGGTGGAGGAACGCGGCGAGTCCCGACCAGAGCCCAAGCCGAGAGTCCAAGGTCCGAGGTATCCGGAGGCCCACCCGTAACAGAAGTCCGAAGTTCGTCCGTCCGTCATCGTAGCAGTCCAGTCCAGTCCGAGGCCTTCCGTTCTTGCTGCCCGGTGAGTACCGTTGCTGGGGTAGTATCTAGACAGGGTCAATTGCATTGTCTCTGGTCCGTGGGTTTGGGGTACACAGATCCAACACGAAGTGTCCACTTAGGTGGATGCGGGTCCTGACGTGTCTCTTTATGAGACCGGTAAGTTTCGTACTGTTTTAGCAGTGCATCTAGTTTCTGTTCTAGTCCGTTCTGTTCTCGAGAAATTCATGTATTCTGTTTTCAGTATTCCAGGTAGTGTTTTGTCCGAACTGTTATCCTAAATGTCATTCATGTATTTCAATGTCGTGGTATGAATGTGTTGTTTAGTAATCATCGTGTTCATTGTGTATTGTATTGTGTCTAGACTACAGTTCAGTCATGCCTTTGTTTTCCAAATTACGTCAGTTAAAAACTAGAAAAGGTCTGTTAGAAGAAGCAGTTCCTGTCCCGCCTAGGGACAGTCCAGGTCATTATATGTATCAGAAGCATGGCATAAGTGCCATATTATATCTAGATTTATGGGTGGAGTACACCAAACAGTTAGAAGAAAAGTACAGATGGCCCGTATCGGGTACATGGGATGCCGAGTGCATCATGCGAGTAGAAGAAGTATTATGGAAAAAGAAAGCCAGACAGTCACAGAAAGATGCCATCGAGTTATGGCGCAAAGAATCTCATAAAAGAACCGAAAAAGAAATCAGAAAGTCAGAATTAAGTAGAGAATCCTTAGAAAGAGCCCAAGAAAGGGAATTAATCGAAATAGGTGAACGAGTTAAAACCGAACAGTCAGACAGACAGAGGAATGCCCTCATTAAGGGTATGTACCCTCTTCTTGCCGAGGGTTTGCCAAAAGCAACCTCGGAAGCACCATGTAATTTTCCGCCACCCTTAGTTCCGACCAAGCTACGTCACAAACCGACCGCAGCTGATATTTTTCTCTCGTCCTATTTGGACGACACAGTCCCAGAATATGCAAATCCTGTTCCACCAGCTCCTGTAAATAATGTAAATCCTGCTCCTCCAGTCACCGGGGCACCTGTTGCAGTACCTGTTACGGTACCCCCGGTCCAGCCCGTAGTACAAATTCCCGCCACATCAGTCACTCTGCCAGCTCGAAGAGTATCAGTCGACGATTCCAGTATAGGGGCCGCGGGAGGAGGTCCTCCTGGTACCCCGCCGCCAAATAGACGTTTAGGAGCAGTCGAGTTACATGAACGTGCGTTACAGCGTACGCCCAAATATAAGTCCATTGCAGAAATCAGGCGACTTCTTACTGAATGCTGTTATGATCCAGTCCCAGGCGAGGATAGTATGGTTATATATTCCGTACGTATAAGGCAGGTGTCCGAGTATTTGGTCACCCTACCGAATATGAAAGAAGATCTAGACAGAATGTATCGTTTCATTCGTACAGGAGACGATCCAGAAAGTATTGGTGAAGTCATGTCTCTCAGGAAAGCTGAGATCCAGTTCATGTTATTAAAGTTTCTGATCAATTGTTTAATACGGGAACAAGATTCCCCGACTAAAGATCCGACCGAAATGAGAATTCTGACAAAGTGGAGTGATAATATAGCCGAGGGTAAGCACAAGACACTCAATAGTATAGAGAGTATGTACAAGAAAATACGTAAAGAAATAATAAGGTTACACGAACAACGCAAAGAAGCACAAGTAAGCGAGAAAGAAAATGACTCTTCTACTGAAGAGGTAGACGACGAGAATACCGCCAGAATAGCGTATGTAGGTAAATCTAGACTTCCAGACCGACATTTACGCCTAGAACACAAGAAAGTCTTTCATCTTCCAGCACCAGAACAAGGTTCCCTAGAACAAGTATTTCAAGCTACCGATCAAATTCTGAAATCACGAATCGGTTATAGTGAATTAAGTACTATGCATGAACAAGAACTAGCCCGATCAGCAGTCCGATGGATTACTGATTCTACCACTTTTCCAGACGAAATAGTGGCACAAATGTTTCTGAAATTGCCCCCAGCCGAGCAGCGACTGGTGGGTATGTATATGATCCAACACCTCATTACACTGTATGAGGGTCAACATTCTGATCCAGGTCCGTTACATGATGTCCTGAACGAGTTACTCCAGTATAGATGGAAAGGTTTAGGTACCGATTTAATTAGTGTCATTCTAGAACAGCGCCACAAATACAGAACGTTTTTGAACCCGCATTTTGTTCATGTCTCACCTCCAGAAAGTAAACCGTTTTACATAGATAGACAGCATCCGTTACGAGAAGTACACCCAGTTAGGACACCAGATGGTGAAATGCAACGAGTATTTGTTTACACCCCAGTTACAAAGATGGAACTCTTAGAGATGAAGAAATTAATTCCCTGTCACGACAAAGATCCAGCAGGGTTCCACCGAGAATTAAAAGACATGCTCCGTATGGGAGAATACACGTATCCAGATATTATTAAAATGTTAAAAGTCCTGCTGCCCGCAGGGGTATACGAAAAACTCAAGGAAAAAGATTGGGAGGTGGGAGAGAAAAAGATCGATTGGACAGCTCTAGAAGCTGAAGATAAGATACGAGTACCAGGTACCGGTCTTGGAGACAAATGTAAAGAATTACCAGAATTATTGATACAAGTTTTACCTAGATTATTAGCCACTAAAAAGGAAGACTGGGATGCAATCTCAGCCTGTAAACAGAAACAAGACGAAGACACTAGTGATTTTTATTCCAGATTTGAGAAATGCTTTATAATAAACAGTGGTTTGAAGACGAGTAGCGAGTCATACCCTCATCTTTTTGTTACTAAATTAGTCGAGAATTCAAGTCCACAAGTTAAAAATCGAGTTTTGAAAGTCGAAAGTACTTGGCAAGCTAGTACCCCGTCCCAGATGTTACAGATGCTCCAGTATCACCAGAATAGAATCAGAGAAGAGCAAGAACACGAGAGAAGACGTATGAAAGACACGAAAATGAAAGTACTAGTTGCACAATCTGTTCCTCAAGACAGTCAGAAGAGGGGTCCGAATCAAGCCAGTCATCCTGCAGCTCCCGTTAAAGGGACATGCAATTATTGTAAACAGCCAGGTCATTTTATAAACGAGTGTGCAGTTCTGAAACACAACATAGCCACTGGTAAAACTAAAGAAAGACCACGTCCGCCTAGACAAGAACAAGTTTCACAGACTTCTCAGCCACAGAATGCACAACAGACAGTTCCAGCACCGCAGCCTATCGCTGCAACACAGCATGTTACACAGCAGATGTACCAGTATGCACAGACAGAGTATCCAGAGTATCAAGCGTATTCATGAAACAGCCTAGAGAGGGAGGTAGGCTTGCCTCTCATCGAGATTCCTGTAGATCAAGAAGGTCCCTATGTTCACAGTCAAGTATTAGGGAAAGACAGAAAGTTTCTGATTGATACAGGGGCAAGTAGGACTACCATTAGTCACGACGAGGTTCCAGGGGCTCCGCTCTCAGGCTCTAGAAATGTTTCCCTTGGATTTTCAGGAAAGCCTATTGTAAACGAGATATCAAAGCCAGTTACTCTAGAAGTAGGTCCATTGTCCCGAACTACTGATCTATTACTTACGAAGTCATGTCCAGAAAATTTGTTAGGCATTAAGACACTGAAAGAATTAGGTGCAGTTATTTGCTGTTCCCCAGAGGGAATACGTTTGTTTTTACGTGACTTCAAGGGTCACTATGTTTTACGAGATTTTGATCCGAGATTGTCTAATGTTCCGCAGCATCTATGGGCGCAAGGTCCAACTGATGTTGGCTTCATGCAAATCACACCCCATTGTGTGACTCTCAAGCAAGGTATACTCTTGCCACGAATCAGACAGTACAGATTGCCACCTGAGGCTGTAGCAGCCTTATCCAAAATTATTGACGAGCTCATTGCTCAAGGAGTAGTTGTAGAAACTGACTCCAATGTATGTAATTCTCCTATCATTCCAGTCATGAAACGTACTGATCCAAATGCACCCCCAGTATATCGATTAGTGATTGATCTTCGAGAACTCAATAAATGTATCATTCCCCAGTATCCAGTTGTTCCAGATATCTCATCTCTATTGACAGCCATTGATTCTGAGGCAATATTTTTTACAGTAATAGACCTCAAGAATGCATTTTTCAGTGTCCCCATTCATCCAGACAGCCAGTACCTTTTCGGTTTTTGTTTAAATGGAAGGAGCTATAAATTCACACGAGCTCCTCAAGGTTTCACAGAAAGTCCTAGTATTTACAGTGAAGCACTTAAGAGACAACTAGACAACATTCACATGCCAACTGACACTGCCCTGCTCCAGTATGTCGATGATCTACTGATCACAGCCCGTTCTGAACATGCTTGCGAGCGAGCATCGCTTACAGTCCTGTATTTCCTAGCCGAGATGGGGCACAAGGTGTCTCCTTCAAAGCTTCAATTCTGTGTCCAGCAAGTGATCTACTTAGGCCACTTACTGTCCAAGTGGGGTAGGCAGTTGACACCTGACCGTATCCAGTTAATAGCGAGTCTCCCTCAGCCCAAGACACAGAAGGAGGTACGTGCTTTTATCGGCCTCACTTCTTACTGCAGACAATGGATTCCTCAGTATGCATTTCTAGCCAAGCCACTGATACAGTTAACGACACAGGAGGCAGCCGTATCGACTGTTCTCCCTTGGACATCTGAACATACACTTAGTTTTAATGAATTAAAGAAAGCCTTATGCCAAGCTCCTGTTCTAGCTACACCGAACTACAATAAGCCTTTTACACTTTTTGTCACAGAACGTGATGGTACAGCATTATCTGTTCTTACACAAGATCAAGCAGGACAATACAAGCCCTGTGCTTATTTTTCGAGCACACTAGATCCAGTAGCCCAGGCTCTGCCTGCGTGCCTCAAGTCAGTTGCAGCCACAGCACTAGCTATCAGACAAAGTGATTCCATAGTATTAGGACATTCCTTGACAGTACAAGTTCCACACTCCGTGGAAGTTCTTTTAAACCGAACACAGACTCAGCACTTGACAATTGCACGTTTGACAGGTTATGAACTGACACTGTTCCAGCCACACATAGAAATCAGACGCTGCAACGTTCTAAATCCTGCTACACTGTTACCGTCAGTTACTTCAAATCCTGTCACACATGATTGTGTGGAAGTTGTTAACACTATGACTAAACCAAGACAAGACCTGACAGATATTCCATTACCAGACCCCGACCTGACACTTTATGTGGATGGTTCATGTATGAGAACAAGTACAGGAGAACTAGTGGCCGCGTATGCAGTGACCACTGACACTGAAGTTATTGAAACACACCGTATTGACACCCTGTCTGCTCAAGCAGCAGAGCTAGTTGCTCTGACTCAAGCCTGCATACGTGCCAAGAACCTGAAAGTTAATATTTACACAGATTCACGCTACGCATTCGGAGTCGTACACGACTTCGGAGTGCTCTGGCAGGAGAGAGGTTTCATGACTTCTCATGGAACCAAGATTCAGCATGGTCTCCTCATTCAAGCTCTGTTAGATGCAATACATTTACCGACATCTATCGCTATCATGAAGTGCAAAGCACATACGAAAGTTACAGACATTATTTCCCAAGGAAATGATCTAGCAGATCGAACAGCCAAGCTTACAGCACAGACACCAGACATACCAGTTAACAAGACACCGACATCCACTCTAGAACAGACTACTTGTATGACAGTTAAGGACCCTACTCAAGATGTCATAGATATCCAGTTACATGCTACCCCCGAGGAAATTAAGAAATGGTCCGAACAAGGAGGGGTCCAGACAGATCAGGGATGGTTGACGAAGGGTAGAGCCACATGGTTTCTCCCCGACTCAATGGTTCAAGTCATTATTAATACCGCACATAGTCCTGCACATTTAGGAGAAAAAGCCATGTTAGACAGTATCCAGAACATTTGGTTTAACAAGCATTTACGAGCTGCAGCCAAGCAGAAAGTCCGTACTTGTATGATATGTTGTCAATTCAATCCAGGTAAAAGTGTCCCGGTGGAACAAGGTGGATTCCAGCCCCCTGACCACCCTTTTGAAGTCCTCCAGATGGATTATATTCAGATGGAGCGATGTCGAGGTTTCAAGTATGTCCTTGTAGTTGTATGCGCTTTGTCCAGGTGGACAGAAGCATATCCAGTCCCAGACTGGTTCGTGAATATTTCCCCCGCTATGGACTCCCTAGGGTCGTGTATTCTGATAACGGCCAGCCATTCTCATCTGAATTAATGAAGCACGTTTCCCTTTTGTTAGGGTACCAGTGGAAGTTCCATTGTGTACGCCATCCAGAAGCAGCCGGTCTCGTAGAGAGACATAATCAAACCTTGAAAATCCGCATTGCCAAAATCTGTCAAGAAAAAGGTGTAGACTGGTTAGTTGCCCTGCCAGTTGCTCTGTTCTATATGCGCATGGTCGCACATTCCAGATCAGGTCTGTCCCCTTATGAGGTCGTATTCGGCCGCCCCCCGAACGTGTGGGGTACACCTAGACCCCGAAGTATTACAGATGTTTCCAGTAATATGCTGACAGATTACCTAGCTTCCTTGATGTCTGCCCTACACTCTTGTCGTTCACAGGTTGCCGCCGCATTTCCAGACAATACCGAGGTGAAACCGCATGAAATCGTTCCAGGAAGTCTAGTGCTTGTCCGGAATTTCGATCGTTCAAGTCCGCTGGAGCCTCGCTGGAAGGAGCCGAAGTTAGTCCTTCTAACCACCCGTACTGCCGTCAAGTTGGAAGGCAGGAAGGGGTGGGTGCATCTGTCACACGTCAAGAAATTTCACGGACTAAAAACTGTTTCCAAGAACATTTCCAAGGATTGTCAAGATTTTAAAGACTGCCAAGATACTATTCTTAAGGACTGTCCCGCAAATGACATTGATATCAAGCCCTCCCTGTTAGAGAAAACTCCGCAGCAGGAGTATAAAAGTAAGCTACGGTCTAGTAAAATAAGTCAGCCAGTTTAATTGTCTAAGTCCTCCCCTAGGTGAAACGGTTAGACAGGTATCTGACATGTATGAAATAGACCCCCATAGTGAGAGAGTTAGTCAAAACTCAATCCGATGTATCGTTTTTCTAAGTTTTATATTGTTTTTAAGCTTAATGTTACCTGCACGAGTTATGCATTTCATTTATGTTTTCCAATTTCTCATGTAAATAAGTCTTCTAATGCTACAGTAGAGCACACGTTTAGTGATCTACCTCCTCACGAACTATCCTATCGTCTTGCTATGCGCAACAATTCATTTATCCGTATGTTACATTATTCACACCAGACCAGCAATGCCACAAATTGTTGGGTGTGTGGTCGACTCCCCCCTTTCCAGACACCGAAGGGAGTTCTGCCACTGTTTCCTTATCCGTTCTCACATAATGGCTCATGTGGAGCCTGGTCCATGTTAACGTCATCCTCAACTGATATGTCCCTTCTGAACAGTACATGTTTTCCAGACAAGCAAGGTCTTCCCCACAGAACAGGGTTAGATCTAGAAAATGAAGTTTATAATTTAGGTAATTATTCTTCGAATTTTATGGTCCTGAATGTTCAGTCTGATCCTACTCCAGACTTACCTGCTATTTCAGTATTACCAGTCAAAGGCGAATTATGTGTCCGAAATAACGGTTCCGTACATGTAGGACATAGTGATTGTACTACTATTGTCGAGTATAGTGACAGTGGGAAATCTATTTTCAAAGCTTCACGTCATTCTTATTTTGTTTGTGGTCAGACCGCATATGTTCGTCTGCCCCTCGATTGGGAGGGAACCTGTTACATTGCCTTCCTACTGCCACCAGTTTTCCTAGCCCCATCTGATTATCATAGAAACACACATCTAGTACACATTAGACATAGAAGGGAGATCGAGTCCCCGATTGTCGACCAAACTGAAACTGCTCTAGAACAGTATACAGATTTCAATAGAGGATTCTTTTTCTTTATAGGACCTATCCAGAATAGTAAGTTAATCCGTAGATTAACCAGAACCCTTGAGGCAGTAGTGAATGAGACTGCTTCTGCCCTAGGTAACTTAACCGAAGAGCAATCTGCTATGAGATTTGTGGTGCTCCAAAATCGTCTCGTTCTTGACGTCATACTGGCCGATAGAGGAGGAGCATGTAGAGTCATCGGATCTAGTTGCTGCATTTTCATTCCTAATAACGCGCCGTCTGTTTATTCAGCTATAACCAGACTTCATAAAATTGCCCATCAGTTACACCAGAATCCAGGCACCTGGACATGGTCCGGTTGGTTCTGGAGTATAATTTCTGCCTGGGGATGGAAAGTATTGTCCTTTCTAGGTATTGCAGTAGCGATCATATTCAGTTGCTGCCTCTGTATACAATGTGGCCCTGCGATTTGCGGCATTTGTGCTACCTCTTGTATTCCTAGTCCCAAGTCCCGTCCTAGATCCCGTTCCAAGAAATTTCGAGACGAGCAAATGATACTGTATGAAATGATAGATGGTATCATGAATATTGATGTTTCCTGATGGAAACGTAGTGACAAGGAGGGAATGTGGAAAAGTAAATTTTGCCATGTTCTGTGTCCCTACGTGTTCCCCATCTTATGCTATATGTGCATGATTAATATGCATATGTATTCCCCATGATCGATTAAAGACGCAATTACAGTTGTGTCCATCTCTAGTATGCCAGTTTCCAGTTCTCGTGAAAGCTACGAGTATTAGGCCTATGTAAAGTTACGTTGCCACGTTTCTCAGTGTGCACGTTATTTCATGGTAAAATCCCCGTTTCTAGGCCTCAAAAGGGCCCGGACTCAGATTCAGCTCCTGTCTCCTGAACCCTCGCTGAGGAGCGATACAGCCCCCACCTGTATCCCTGACCCTTCACTTACTTCCTGCCTCACAGTGCCCGGCTCGGCCTGGCTCTGCCTGCCAGTCTGCCAAGAGTATGTTATGATTCCAGTTATCAGTCCAGCTCTCCTTCTCTGCATTCCTAAGTTACTGAATCGCATCAATAGTTTCCGTCATGGTCTAGCCTTTACGTCTCCATGTAAGAGAAATACTGTATTAATGGTCATTTAATATTCCTCAACACACACTACATGTAGAATAATGCATGCACCAGTCTTAGTGTCTGTTAGCCTTTGCCCTGATAACTTTTGGATTCTATCAACATGTTCTCTAAACATCAGATACTAGATAGTGTTTAGGTACATGTCGCTCTGACTCTCCAGACTTCAGTCTCTCCTTCTAGCGCAGAAGTCATAGCCCCCAGCTTCTCCCTAGTTACACGTCATTGCCAGCTTGCGCGCACCACTAGGTTAGAGGTCCCGGCTCCTTAGGTAGCCCCCTCCATGTTTCCGCCCCATTTATGACATATTCTGTTACGTCTACATCACATGTCTATGTATACGCCTCCTGTTACACCCACTTTCATCCTTATCTTTCGCGACTGTTGCTAACTCCACCCACTGTCACACCTACTGTATGTACTGTAATGCAATTGTTTTAGTATATATACTTGTGTATTGTTATTAAAAGCCAGCGCGCTCATCCCAGATCCTGCCCGACAGCTGTCGGGCCCCCCTGTTGGCTAGCCATCCCAGATCTTGCCCGTGCAGGTTGTCCTGTTCCTGTCCTTTATGCTGTATTAAACCTGCAAACTCCTACTACCTCGAATCTTGACTCTTATTTATTGAGCTATCTGTTATTGTTATATCTAGTCAAAAATAGAGGTATTATTTATTTATTTACCACAACTTACTAAACTCGTCATTTACGGTTCATAGATACCAAACTTGCCCATATTCGATCATGCCCAAAACATCATAACGATTCTCACGGAACCTCAGACGCTCCTTTTGCCCTCATGTAGGCAAGCACTAGTCGAAATCAGAATCGATTTCAATATTCATCAGATCATTCAGGTGTTGCTGGAACATTATCCTATCCATCAATGCCTCTTTGGTAACAGATGGCCTTCTTATACACGTAGTAGCACAAAGGCCACATAAGGCAGGACCACACTGTACACAAAGACAACACGTGAACAGAAACGTCACAACAATCCCTATAATCATCAGAATCTTCCAACCCCAGGTCGACATCAGGCCCCAAAACCATCCAAGAAGCGTCCAATCTCCCTCGTCCACGTGTATGGACTCCGAGATTTTATGCAACTTTGAGATGGCTTGATAGACAGTTGGAGCATTATCAGGTATAAAAATGCAACAACTCGAATGGATGACCTTACACACACCACCTCTATCTGCTAGTACAACGTCTAGAACCATACGGTTCTGTAGCGTCATAAGTCTATCCGCTTGAAGCTCTGCTGTCAGGTTACCAAGAACAAAGAAAACAGAGGGAGTTGGCTGGACAGGACAATTAACAAAAAAATTCTGCAGGCACGTAGTCAATCTGTACCACGTGGCCACTGGATTTATATTCCAAACACATTTATTTTTCTTTTTAACTGAAATTCCCAAAAGTTTCAAAAACAAGGGCACAAACAAGAAATCGTCAGAACAGTTGGTTCATGTATACAGTATCTACAAATATACAAATATACAAAAGTACAGCATATACAACAATGAATCAAACGAAGCTAATAATAACACATCAAAAAATAAAAATAAAACACATACAGTGGAACAATTAAATTGCAATTATGTACAGTGCATAATTAGTGCATAAACAAAGGAAAGACAACCAGTCCTTAGAACTCAAAAACCAGGGGACAGGCGGTATACAGATGGAAAGTGGTGCCTGCCTGTCTCCCAAAACCTGTGGCAGAGTGAGTCTATGGGTTTACACAGCTAGGGTCCAGAGTCAAGAAGTGATTTATATCCTAGCGGCACCCTTTGAAATTGCCACAGGGTGGAAGTGTCGACGCGTTTCGAACCTAGATGTTATAGGTTCTCTTTAGGACAGGGACTGGGGACGGTGATTCTGCAAAGTAATATGGAATTGGTGTCAAATTATAAATCATAATGCTGAAAGAGTCTCATCTGGCTCCAAGAGAACAAAAAATAAATTACCTGCACAGGGGCACAAGGGCTGCCGTAGTGTAGGTAAATCTCAATGCACAGTCAATTCTGGAAAAGCATACAAAAGAGTACTCAGCATGGTTACAAAGTGTGGTACCTCAAAACAAGAGTCAAAATGAGGTGGCATGGAGCTGCGTGGATATAAATCGTACCTGTGATAAGCGTGATCATGGACTGAAACCGTAATGCCCGCCGCGCGGTGCTCACTCGTGGTGATAGACAAATCACATATTGTAGCGCAGGTTTTGTTGGCTACATGAGTGACGAAAAAAACAGAATTCCCAATGTCAGCATGGGTGCAGAATGTTGCGACCCAGTTTACACGGCCAACAAGTGACCCAGAACAAAAGAGGGAGTTCCTACCTGAGTTGAAAATTGTATAACGTGAGCGCCTGGTCACTGAACCAAATTCAAGCCAGCAAGCGGTATCGATTACACCGCGGCCCGCTGCAAAACAGATGTAAATGATTTTGTGTTAGTTTAACTCCCAGGGAGTGGGTTCGCTGCTAACAGCACCGCAAGTCACAACCAAAATACACGAAGCACTTACTCGTGTAGAGGAAATCAATCCGTCAAACCAAGCCGGGTTCAGTCTGTGGGTGGAGCGCCGCGCTTACTAGATGTATTTTAAACAACCGGGTCACACGCGGCTGGTAGGTGTGGCCAGTTGAGACTGCTAAGGGACGCTGATAGATGTAGTTCAGGATGTGCCACGCTCACAGCGAGGACAGTAATAATTCTGTCACAGTCTGCCATCCTCTCATATATATCAAAAAAGGTTCAGACTTCACCATAGTCGTTACAGCACTATACACATTTAAAACATATAATTTCATTTAACATTATGACACTCCTACAAGTATTCTGCATATAGTTTCATAATACAGTGTGGCACTCCCAAGACTAGTATTGCGGCATTCAAGACTGATTCAACATACCAGCACAGCGTAAATATCTTAACAATATTACAGATAACACGTGTTCACATATTGTCAACCCAACTCTGTAATCTCATAGCTGAGGTTTAGATTTAGTCAACCAGGACACAACAAAGGAAAGAAATTAAAAAGAATGAAAAGAGGAAGTAAGATGCAGCGCAGCCAAGCTCAACGGTATAGATCAAACAACGGAAGTTCATAAGCTGGCAGTTTCAGACATTTCATTCAGACCAGAATTGGATGTGTCAAATTTCAGTATGAGATAAGCCTCTTTTTGGGAAAGGCGAAAGTCCGGATCTCCACTGCCACCCCTGATGACAGCTAGAACGGTCCATCTTATGTCGTGAGAGGAGTGTTTTTGTTGCAGGAAATGAGAGACAAGGGGAGCAATCATGGTTTTGTTGTTAATTCTTGACCGGTGTTGAATAATTCTTTGGCGAACCTCCTGTGTAGTTTTACCAATATACAGCTTCTTGCACGGACATTGTATTGCGTACACAGTATACTTGGTCTTACAGTTCGTGTGTTCACTGTGGCGCCAAAACTTGTTCCCATCCGTAAACAAGGAGCCTTCTATTGTGAGGTCGCAAACGGAACATGTCCCGCATTTGTGGTGCCCCTGGACTGGATTGGCTCCAAAAATCGTACTTTGTGAGTCCCTTTTCGGAGGTGGACGGGTAGATGTAATCATTTGGCCAATACTCCTGTTCTTCTTAAGAGCAAACAAATGAACCCCTATATCTGGAAGGATTTCCTGAACCAGGTGCCAACTTCTTTTGATGATTTTTTGGAGTTGGTTAGTATGAGGACCAAATGTAGAAACACATACCATCCTGTCCGTCACTGGTCTGGTTCTCTTCTCTAGAAGATGTTCCCTGGGTGTCCATCTCGCTCTCTTCATAGAGTGCTTCAAGAGTTTATGCGGATATCCTCTTTCTTGTAGCTTGGAGGTCAATCCTTGTCCATGCACCTCAAATTGTTGGATAGTAGAACAATTCCGTCTCACCCGGAGATACTGTCCGTAAGGGAGGTTATCCCTTAGACTCCGCGGGTGGTAGCTCTTATAGTGAAGTGCACTGTTCTTGTCCGTTTTTTTCTGGTATAAAGAACATGACAGTGCATCATCTCTGACTGATATCTCGACATCCAGGAATGGTAAGGATCTGGCATGGTAGCTCAAGCTAAATTTAATGTCCGGGCTCCTATCGTTCAGCCACACATAGAATTCTTCAAGTTGTATCGACGTCCCGTTCCACACACACCACACGTCGTCGATGTACCGGAGCCATTGTCCAATATGGACTCTGTAGGGGTTGTTGTTCAGGACGTATTTCTCCTCGTATTGCCCCATATTCAAAATAGCCATTTCGGGGGCAAAAGGACAGCCCATTGCCGAGCCTTTGATTTGTAAGAACGTCTCGTCCTCGAAGGTGAAAAAGTTCTTCTTTAGAGCCAACGTTGCAAAGGAGATTATCAGCTCAGTTGGTATCCTGTGTGGACGTGGTCGACTGTCCAAGTATAATTCCATCACGTCGAGGCCATCTTGCTGGGGAATTTGTGTGTATAAAGATGACACATCCATCGTGGCTAGCAATTGGCAAGTAGGGTCAAACGACAGGCCTTCAACCTTGTTTATAAAGTCCATAGTATCCCTCAAGTAGGATGGCACCTGGACCAAGATATTCCGATTCTTTCTCGGAATATCTTGTTAAACAGCACCCACGGACCCCGCACCTGTACTTTCTCCCGAAAGTACATAAAGACCCTAAAACACCCCCAGGACGTCCCATTGTGTCCGGTTGTGACTCTGTTTTCGAACCCATTTCCAAATTCGTGGACATATTTTTGAAACCGCTCGTGGTCCAGGTGCCATCCTACTTGAGGGATACTATGGACTTTATAAACAAGGTTGAAGGCCTGTCGTTTGACCCTACTTGCCAATTGCTAGCCACGATGGATGTGTCATCTTTATACACACAAATTCCCCAGCAAGATGGCCTCGACGTGATGGAATTATACTTGGACAGTCGACCACGTCCACACAGGATACCAACTGAGCTGATAATCTCCTTTGCAACGTTGGCTCTAAAGAAGAACTTTTTCACCTTCGAGGACGAGACGTTCTTACAAATCAAAGGCTCGGCAATGGGCTGTCCTTTTGCCCCCGAAATGGCTATTTTGTATATGGGGCAATACGAGGAGAAATACGTCCTGAACAACAACCCATACAGAGTCCATATTGGACAATGGCTCCGGTACATCGACGACGTGTGGTGTGTGTGGAACGGGACGTCGATACAACTTGAAGAATTCCATGTGTGGCTGAACGATAGGAGCCCGGACATTAAATTTAGCTTGAGCTACCATGCCAGATCCTTACCATTCCTGGATGTCGAGATATCAGTCAGAGATGATGCACTGTCATGTTCTTTATACCAGAAAAAAACGGACAAGAACAATGCACTTCACTATAAGAGCTACCACCCGCGGAGTCTAAGGGATAACCTCCCTTACGGACAGTATCTCCGGGTGAGACGGAATTGTTCTACTATCCAACAATTTGAGGTGCATGGACAAGGATTGACCTCCAAGCTACAAGAAAGAGGATATCCGCATAAACTCTTCAAGCACTCTATGAAGAGAGCGAGATGGACACCCAGGGAACATCTTCTAGAGAAGAGAACCAGACCAGTGACGGACAGGATGGTATGTGTTTCTACATTTGGTCCTCATACTAACCAACTCCAAAAAATCATCAAAAGAAGTTGGCACCTGGTTCAGGAAATCCTTCCAGATATAGGGGTTCCTTTGTTTGCTCTTAAGAAGAACAGGAGTATTGGCCAAATGATTACATCTACCCGTCCACCTCCGAAAAGGGACTCACAAAGTACGATTTTTGGAGCCAATCCAGTCCAGGGGCACCACAAATGCGGGACATGTTCCGTTTGCGACCTCACAATAGAAGGCTCCTTGTTTACGGATGGGAACAAGTTTTGGCGCCACAGTGAACACACGAACTGTAAGACCAAGTATACTGTGTACGCAATACAATGTCCGTGCAAGAAGCTGTATATTGGTAAAACTACACAGGAGGTTCGCCAAAGAATTATTCAACACCGGTCAAGAATTAACAACAAAACCATGACAGCTCCCCTTGTCTCTCATTTCCTGCAACAAAAACACTCCTCTCACGACATAAGATGGACCGTTCTAGCTGTCATCAGGGGTGGCAGTGGAGATCCGGACTTTCGCCTTTCCCAAAAAGAGGCTTATCTCATACTGAAATTTGACACATCCAATTCTGGTCTGAACGAAATGTCTGAAACTGCCAGCTTATGAACTTCCGTTGTTTGATCTATACCGTTGAGCTTGGCTGCGCTGCATCTTACTTCCTCTTTTCATTCTTTTTCATTTCTTTCCTTTGTTGTGTCCTGGTTGACTAAATCTAAACCTCAGCTATGAGATTACAGAGTTGGGTTGACAATATGTGAACACGTGTTATCTGTAATATTGTTAAGATATTTACGCTGTGCTGGTATGTTGAATCAGTCTTGAATGCCGCAATACTAGTCTTGGGAGTGCCACACTGTATTATGAAACTATATGCAGAATACTTGTAGGAGTGTCATAATGTTAAATGAAAATATATGTTTTAAATGTGTATAGTGCTGTAACGACTATGGTGAAGTCTGAACCTTTTTTGATATATATGAGAGGATGGCAGACTGTGACAGAATTATTACTGTCCTCGCTGTGAGCGTGGCACATCCTGAACTACATCTACCAGCGTCCCTTAGCAGTCTCAACTGGCCACACCTACCAGCCGCGTGTGACCCGGTTGTTTAAAATACATCTAGTAAGCGCGGCGCTCCACCCACCGACTGAACCCGGCTTGGTTTGACGGATTGATTTCCTCTACACGAGTAAGTGCTTCGTGTATTTTGGTTGTGACTTGCGGTGCTGTTAGCAGCGAACCCACTCCCTGGGAGTTAAACTAACACAAAATCATTTACATCTGTTTTGCAGCGGGCCGCGGTGTAATCGATACCGCTTGCCGGCTTGAATTTGGTTCAGTGACCAGGCGCTCACGTTATACAATTTTCAACTCAGGTAGGAACTCCCTCTTTTGTTCTGGGTCACTTGTTGGCCGTGTAAACTGGGTCGCAACATTCTGCACCCATGCTGACATTGGGAATTCTGTTTTTGTCGTCACTCATGTAGCCAACAAAACCTGCGCTACAATATGTGATTTGTCTATCACCACGAGTGAGCACCGCGCGGCGGGCATTACGGTTTCAGTCCATGATCACGCTTATCACAGGTACGATTTATATCCACGCAGCTCCATGCCAACTCATTTTGACTCTTGTTTTGAGGTACCACACTTTGTAACCATGCTGAGTACTCTTTTGTATGCTTTTCCAGAATTGACTGTGCATTGAGATTTACCTACACTACGGCAGCCCTTGTGCCCCTGTGCAGGTAATTTATTTTTTGTTCTCTTGGAGCCAGATGAGACTCTTTCAGCATTATGATTTATAATTTGACACCAATTCCATATTACTTTGCAGAATCACCGTCCCCAGTCCCTGTCCTGAAGAGAACCTATAACATCTAGGTTAGAAACGCGTCGACACTTCCACCCTGTGGCAATTTCAAAGGGTGCCGCTAGGATATAAATCACTTCTTGACTCTGGACCCTAGCAGTGTAACCCCATAGACTCACTCTGCCACAGGTTTTGGGAGACAGGCAGGCACCACTTTCCATCTGTATACCGCCTGTCCCCTGGTTTTTGAGTTCTAAGGACTGGTTCTCTTTCCTTTGTTTATGCACTAATTATGCACTGTACATAATTGCAATTTAATTGTTCCACTGTATGTGTTTTATTTTTATTTTTTGGTGTGTTATTATTAGCTTCGTTTGATTCATTGTTGTATATGCTGTACTTTTGTATATTTGTATATTTGTAGATACTGTATACATGAACCAACTGTTCTGACGATTTCTTGTTTGTGCCCTTGTTTTTGAAACTTTTGGGAATTTCAGTTAAAAAGAAAAATAAATGTGTTTGGAATATAAATCCAGTGGCCACGTGGTACAGATTGACTACGTGCCTGCAGAATTTTTTTGTTAATTGTTCTGTCCAGCCAACTCCCTCTGTTTTCTTTGTTGCTGAGATCCGGGCTGGGCAGATGTAGGATCCAAAACCTTCTCTGTTTCTCAGTCAGGTTACCAAGGGCGCTTGCAGTGATATTAGCAGTCGATTCAACCACACGAGTCAGCTGTCTCAAGTTCCTACTATTAACCATAGGACCCCAAAACGGTAGAAAACCCTTAAAGAAGTCTCCTGCCTCTTGACCAGCAGTATCCTCTCTACTAATAACGCCTCTCACAACTCTAGTCTTGTGATAGTCTGAGGCAACAGTAAAAGTCGGTGGTAAAAGATTCGCGATATAACTGGTGCCTGAGAAATCACGAGGCAACCATGTATAAGCACGATCGTAACACACAAAATAAGTACCCTTGGCAGTCAGAAAGACAGGGGAAGAGAGCATCGGTAAGACATACGTCTCAGTACAAGCACTCTTCCCAAACTGAGCTCCCGGATTTTGACCAAGACCTTGCAGACAGAAGTGACCAAGGTGAGGTACGATCCAAATCGGAGACGAGCTCTTAAGCTGTCTATCACCCACTGATATACTATACTCACTCTCACTCAGATCCTTATATGCTCGCACCTCCTCCTCTGGGATAAGCGATGCATCAAAAATGTCTCTATCCAGATCAGCAATAGCTATCGCCAAAGACTTGTGGTACGGGCCAGGACCAAGGTTTGCTGAGCGTGGCTCTCGATGGGGGTAGGAATCTAGTGCACTACGGAACATAGTTTGGAATGCTCGAGCTGACCCCTGGGGACTAAAAGGAAGAACTAAATACGGAATACCCTTATCCATGGTATGTGGCATTAACCCACACACCCAACAATTAGTGGTATTCACCACCAACTGATGCTGATGCAAGAGTTGAACAAAGGAATTGTTCATAAATTCCGCACATCTGACTTGTTCATGTTGAGGCAGAAGATGAAAGGAATGTGGAGAAATAGTGGAGGCAGGATTCAAATCATGTGAAGGAGGAGTAGGCGAAATGAAAGGCAATAATAATTGAATCCCAAAATACGTTCCACCCACCAGCAACATAGAAACAGTTAGGAACAACATAAAAATCTGCAACAAAAAACATTTTGTGCGAAACACCTTATGCAATTTAGATCTTTGCGCCGACATTTTCTCTCTTTTCGACAGCATAGTAAATTCTATCCTCTAAAAACCGTCCGTGACGTTCTTGACGCACTTCGTTCTGAGTAGCGATTATCAATTCCCAGGAGTTCCCAGAAATCGACAAAAGAAATCGACCTAGTGTCAATAACCTGCTAAACAGAAGGAAGTACCCGCACGGCCCTACGGCCAACCCAGATGATAGGTTTTAAATGAATTGA
Organism: Lissotriton helveticus; assembly: GCF_964261635.1. NCBI lineage: Eukaryota > Metazoa > Chordata > Amphibia > Caudata > Salamandridae > Lissotriton > Lissotriton helveticus. Next base: position 1,626,863,467 of record NC_136063.1, on the reverse strand, counting down.
GCATTCAATTTGATATAAGTCTCTTAGCTGCACGAAAAGGAAAGGGTACACACAATATAAAATGTCCACAATATTCAAGGCAAATGTAAGGGGGTAATGTAAAATCAAAAATAATAAAAGAAATTTATTTGTCCTTATTGCGTGGTCGAAGAAAATATCGACATCTCCCGGGTCGAGTCTGTTCCTCAAACAACGGTTCAGATGTCAAAGCAGTGTTCGATTGCTCAGGTAATAATCTAGGACTTGAACTCTCCACTAGTGATGACGTAGGTAAAGTTTCGGTTGATTCAACAGGGATGTCTGATTGCACTAAATCGGTCTCTACAAGCTGAGCATCACTGAATGGTATAAAACCCGGGACCGTACTGGTCTCTGTCGAGGCGACTCCTTTCTTGATCCATGCATCTGCTGGCAAAGGAAACTGAACTTTCTTGGTGTGGGTGGCATGCACCCAATGCTTTCTGCCCTCCAGTCGAACCGCCGTCCTTGTTGCCAGTAACACCTGGTGGGGACCCACGAACCTTGGCTCAAGATTTCGTTTTCGTCCAAAATTTTGGGTAAGCACCCAGTCACCTGGTTGGAGCCGATGACCAGGTCCCTCAGTTTGTGCCGGTAAAGCTTCAAAGACCTGTTGATGAATCAAACTCAATTTAGCAGTCAGATCATAAAGATAGTCAATCAACATTGGATATTCAATTCTGTTAAACTCCTTAGGCCTCGGAACTCCCCAAATATTCGCAGGACGGCCGAACACAATCTCATATGGGCTAAGCCCTACTCGAGAGTGCACAGTTGCCGTGGTTGATAAGAGAGCTAAAGGCAAAACATCCGGCCACGATAAACCAGTCGTTGCCTGGATTTTGGCAAGTTTCAGTTTCAGGGTGCCATTATATCCTTCCACCAAACCTGCCGACTGAGGATGATTAGCGCTATGAAATTTTTGGACTATGCCTAGGCCACGACACACACTCTTCATCACACTTCCCACAAACTCACTTCCGTTATCTGACCATACAATCCGTGGCATTCCATACCTAGGGAAATATTCCTTGAGCAGGATTTTTGCTGTTGACAGGGCAGTATTATCCTTAAGAGGGTAGGCCTCAACCCATCTGGAGAACGCACAAACCACAACTAGAACATATTTCAGATTATTGCATCTCTCCATATGGATGAAATCCAATTGGATAACTTCAAAGGGACATGTAGGGGGAGCAAAGTGACCAGGTGGAGTGGGGGTGCCCTTACCAGGATTATACATCAAACATACCATACAGTTCTTAACCACTCTCTCCGCACACTTAGTAATCCCATCATTCTTCCATACAGGAGACAACAACTTGCATATGCCTTTCGCGCTAATATGTGCTGTGCCATGAGCCATAGTAATAACAGCAAGCACATATGCATCCGGTAACATCCATTTCTGTTTTTCTGACATGTCAACCCAACATCCATTCCCGTCTAACTTCCCCGTGCTTTCTTTCCACTTAGTCTTTTCCGTCTCAGTGGCCTCGTTCTGTATTTCCTTCACACTTTCAATTGTGTCTTCACACATGCTAGCCTCCACTGGCCATCTCACTGAGCTCGTAACATACATTCGATTTGTCAGATCTCTGGCTGTCTCCTTAGCAGTCTCATCCGCAAATGCATTACCACGGCCCACATCATCTGTCACTTTCCAATGCGCACTACATTTAATTATGGCCACCTGCTTAGGCAATGTAAGTGCATCCAAAAGGTCGTTCACAAGCTGTCCATGCTGAATCTTCGTGCCATGCGACGTAAAGAATCCTCTTTCTCTCCACAATCGACCAAAACTATGCGCTACGCCAAATGCATACTGACTATCGGTGAACACATTCACTCGCTTTCCTCTGGACAACACACACGCTCTTGTCAGTGCAATTAATTCGGCCGCCTGGGCCGAATTCTGACTCAATCTCGCAGATTCCACAACCGTACTCAATGTCACTATAGCATACGCGCTTGTCACATCACCATTCGGCAATTTAAAACATGAACCATCAACATACAAAGTACCATCCGGATCTACCAATGGAGTGTTTTTCAGGTCAATACGACCCTTCGTCTCTTCTTCAGTTCTTAAATAGCAATCATGTGGTGCTACATCACCTGATTCCATGCTGATCGGCAACAACGTTGCTGGGTTCAACACATTGCAACGTTTTATCCGTATATGACTCGCCAAAAGGGTTAACTCATACCCAGACAACCTTGCACTCGTCAAGTGTTGAGTTTTTGTTCGATTCAAGAGAGTGTCAACTGCATGCGGAACCATCACCGTAAGCACATTATCCATGACCAGACCTGCGGACTGTCGAATGGACACCGCAGCTGCCGCTGTTGCTCTTAAACAACTCGGCAATGCTCTAGCTACTGGGTCTAAGGTCGAAGAAAAGTATGCACATGGACGCTGTTTGTCACCAAATTGTTGCGTCAAGACACTCAAAGCACAACCATCCCTCTCGTGAACGTATAGTGTAAACGGCTTACTGTAGTCAGGGGTACCTAACACAGGAGCCGAACACAACGCATCACGTAATTCAGAAAAACTTTTCTGACACTCTTCAGTCCATGGCAAAGGAGTCGGAACATCCTTGCATGTAAGAGCTAACAATGGTTTCGCCAATAATGAAAAATTCGGAATCCATTGTCTGCAGTATGATGTAATACCTAGAAAGGCACGTACATCTCTCTGAGTTTTTGGCACAGTCATTCGAGCAATCGCTGCTATTCTTTCTGGGGTCAATCTTCTCCCTTCTTTTGACAATAAGTGACCTAAGTAGGTTACTTCTTGACAACAATATTGCAGCTTAGAAGGTGACACCTTGTGATGTAAGGCACATAGATGTTGCAACAACGATACCGTAGCGGTTCTACAAATATCCTCGGTATCGGCTGCCACCAACAGATCATCAACGTATTGAATCAAAGCCGCACCCGTCGGCAACACAAACGCATCAAGCTGACTTTTAAGGGCTTGACTGTAAATCGACGGACTCTCACAGTAGCCTTGAGGTGCGCGTTTAAACCTAAAACTTCGACCTCCTAATGAAAATCCGAATAGATCTCTGCTTTCCTCAGCGATCGGAATACTAAAGAAAGCATTCTTTAGATTGATCACCGTGAACCAGGAGGCAGAAGCTGGAATCAGGGTCAACAAGGTCGTGATATCAGGCACCACAGGAAACTGCGGAATCATGATTTTATTCACCTCTCTCAAATCAATTACAAAACGATACACAGGAGGTTTAGATGGATCGGTTCGTTTCAAAATGGGTAACACAGGACTATTACACACATTTCCCCGAGTTTCTTCGATGACATCTTTTTCGATCAGGTCATAAATGATCGCTAATAGCGCTCGCTCACCATCAAGAGAGATACGATACTGAGGTATACGTGGTAATTGAACATTCGTTTTCAACTGGACCACATAGGGTGGAATGTCCAATAGGCCCACATCATTGGGACCCGTTGCCCATAAAGACGCAGGAAGAGAACTCTATTCCGGTGGGAACTTATCGACTGATAAGTACATAGGAGATATTACTCTCTGACCCAATGTAAGCTCCACTCCCGCAGGAGAGCAGTACAAAGTCGCATATAACCGTTTTAACAAATCCAGACCCAAAAGATTCTCACCACAACCAGTGGATAGAATCAATGGAGCCTCCAGCTCACGAGGACCAATCGTAAGGGACAAAGGGCTAGAGACAGGATTGCTAACAGGGGCGCCAGAGAATCCAATGGAAATATTCGTTAAGCCAGACAAAGGTGCGCCAGGGAGTTTGGAATGCATGATGGAACTTTTTGCTGCACCAGTGTCCAACAGAAAAGGCTCAACTACGCCAGATGTGGCAACCGCGACGTACGGCCCTCTCTGATCAACCGGAACTGACACTACTCCCTCTCTTTGTCGATGGCTGTCCTAGTAACGGTCGTCTGCAACAATCTCATGCTCAACATAATAATCGTCCACATGGTACTGTGCAGATTTATCGGACCCCGCATTTTGCTGGTCGAAACAATTATTTGCGTCCGATGAAACAGTAGAGCGCTCATGATTTTGAACGAAACCTCAACCTCTACCTCGAGAGGCCTGTTGAGGACCACCACGACCTCCCCGAGCCGAAACATTATTATAACGATCACGTAAAGCGGGACAATCAAATTTTATATGGCCCTCTCTCCTACAATATGCACACTGATTATACCCAAGCGTAGATCTAAAGTCAGAGGAGTCAGAGCGCGACTGCATCCTAGTGGACTGGGCTCGTGGTCGATACTGCTGTTGTAAATCATTTTGATTTGAACGTGGAGGATATGCCTGCTGCAACAAAACCTTTGTTTTGAGCTCCTTCGTTTTCTTGTCTGAACGATCACTTTCTTCCTTTTCCCTATTCTCGTAATATTGAGCCGTCGCTAATATCTGTGCAGTGGTTGAAACAGCCCATGCACTTTCCGAATTTTTCAATTTATTGCATAGCTCTGGCAACAAATTTAACACAAACTTATCAACAAACAACCGTTGGCCTCCTTCGGTGCTCATGTCCTGACCACTATGATCGACAAATGCCTCCTCGAATCTAGTAAAGAAATCGGAGACACTCTTGTCTTTCTTTTGCTTGCAAGCCGATAATTTATCCCAATTCACCCTCATCGCTGGCATGAGTGTTTTCATAAGTGTAATGATTTTCTGGGGTAGATCCAAAATTAACTGCTCAGGCTTAGCCCCACCAACTTGTAGTCCATCAGCCGCTATTAGTGCAGGCCAATCACCGCCTAACTCATTCAAATGATGCGAATTTTCGCCCAAATCGGTTGCGGTACGACATTACCAAACAGCATGTCGATGTCAGCGAGGTTCATAATAGTAGCATCTACCAATTGGGACAACTCCTTATAATAACCCGCCGGATTCTTACGCGGATCAGGCAAAGATTGTTTCACCTGCAAGACTTCTGATCGCTTCCACGGGAGGTGTATCCAAACACGTTGGAAATGTGGCAAAACTGGGGGTTTGGCAGCAGGAGCACCTGGCATCCATACTGGCGGAACCTCTCTCATAGGATATTGTCCAGAGTTCGTTTTCGTATTATCGGTGTCATCATCAAATGACACACGAGAAGGCACTGTGGATCTAAAGGCTAACAATCGCTCTAATGCTCGTCGTACATTTCCACCCACAATCATACCGTTCGAAAACTGACTCTGGAGTTCCGTCATCTCAGGCGGTACATTATCCAAGTCATCATTATACCATTCTTCTCTCAAGAAGTTACACATTTCTTCAAACACGAATCTCTGAGTGGGCTCATTAAACTGAGAGAATGTATCAAAAACCATGCGCGGAGGGTAGTTAGCAGGGTGTCTTATCCATCTACGCGCCATAGTTACCAACGTGGCACTCTCCCTTCCACCAGGGATTTGACTTCGTCTCTGAGGAGTTTCAGAGACATCGGATCGAAATAACGATCCAGAAAGTGGGGAGTAAAGGGTAGCAACAGTATTAGGGATACGATTACGAACAGAAGGAGAAAGAAGAACAGGAGCCACAACATTAGAAGTGAACGTAGGGACAGTAGAGGTAGCCAGGACAGTTGAGGTAACAGGAACAATGGACTGAGGAGGTACAGGCAAAGGAGCAGTAGAAGGGACAATTACAGGACCAACAACAGGCTGACCAGCAGCCGCTGGAACGACAGGAGGAACTTCAGGAGCTGTAGCACCCTGTGCATAAGGAGGTGGTGATTTCAATAAATAGGCTAACAAGGGATCCTCCTTCACATCTTCTTCCTTTTTAACATTATTAGATGGTAAAACCGGATAACATTTATCTACCTGCATGTGATGCAGTCTAGTAGAAACTTCTATCTCTTTTTCTGCTTTATCTCGCTGATATTGTTCTACACCTTGCATCATCGTAATGATACCTTTTTTATTTTTCTTAAGCTGTTTGATTTCTTTCTGCTTGGCCTCTTTACGCCATAACCGAAAGGAATCAAACATAGCAGGCCTAGCTTTCTTTTTAAACAATTAAGCTTCAAGATTATCTAAAATCGTAATTTTAAAACTTCCATGCAGTGGCCAACTAAGGTCACCATCGTTTTTCGTATAACGAACCCAATATTCATTATATATAATAGGGCCTACACCATGTCGACTATAGAGCTCATAAATTGGAGTTCCAACTGGAGGTATCGGACACGAGTCCTCCAACCGGGAATCAGTGTTAAAACATTTAAAGAAACCAAAGAAACCACTACGGCTAGGCATCTTGCTCACTAACCAAGTATCAAACTTCAAGGGTTATCGAAGCGCTAAATCTTCGTGAAAGACAAAACCCTCGGTTTTTGGCAATTGCAACTGTCAAATAACAACTAAGAACCCACAACTAAGCACCACAAATGCAATGGAACCATGCAAAACAACTAAGCTTCAACAACAACCAAGGATACTGGGAGCGACCCACAAATACTTAACTGAGAGTACAATGGCGTCACCAGGAAGGCCCGTTTATCGTCTCGCCGTACAAAGGACTACGCCAGGCGCCCAAACAGGTCGACAGTCAGGGCATCGGTCCGTCGCAGCCGTCAGGAGGCGGGAATCTTCGCGGGAAAAATCTTCGGACCACTTATTTCGACAACAGGATCAATGAAGCGGGGTGCACCTTCCCTCGGAGATTTCACACGAAGTTCCTCACAATCGTCAGCTTTGGACCGGTACCGCTGATGTCGCCCCACGTTGGGCGCCAACTGAAGGACTGGACTTTTTTTAAGGTCCAGCGGTGCCAGGGAACAACACCTGAAACCTTCGTGGGATACCTGTTCAGCGCACAAATGACAGAGACACAGGACACTTCCTTCGGCGTCAAAGATCTGCGTTTATTACTGCAGGGAGGCAAAAGTCACAAGAAGTACAACAGAGTGTAGGTTCTGAGAGTCTGCTTCAAATTGCAAATGTGGATCGCTCCTTTTATACACATTTTCGTTATTGCACAACATACGAACAAAAGGTTACAACTCAGTTCCCACAATAAACTTCAAAAGGACTTCTTGAAACCCGGAACATAATTACAGTAACATTGCCGGTTCCCAACTGTAAAAGCACATCTTCTCACCGTTAGGCACATTCCACTCTAGTTGTAAACGAGCAAAAGAAAGAGACAAGAACAGCTGCAAGGAAGACAGACAACAGTAGAGAAAAGAGTGTGAGGGTAATATCGGAAGCATGATCACAGGATCAAAGGATTCGATCCTAGCACATGCACGGCTGAAACAATAGACCGGCACGGCAAGATTACCCTCAAGCGGAGCCATCTGCCTTTGCAGAGTCATCCCCCTCGCCATAAAAGGGCGCACAGAAGGAATATGCATCTTCCGTAAAGCTTGGGAACTAAGGGTCATGACGCGGACAGTTGCCTGTTCGCTGACTATGTGAGGGCAAGAAACAAAATGGATGCCGTATCTAAAATGGAACCCGAGGGTTCAGATGAAGAAACGCGTAAATAAGGCGAACCCTTCCAAGTAGTGTAACGAAAACGCATACACTTACTAAACTCGTCATTTACGGTTCATAGATACAAAACTTGCCCCTATTCGATCATGCCCAAAACATCATAACGATTCTCACGGAACCTCACGCCAGAGCTGGGATCGAACTGTGAACCCTGTGCTCTGAAGTCAGCTGCCCTGGCCGCTGTACCACACCTCTCCACCTTGTGCCCTTCTTGTTGCCCTGCAATATGCATACCTCAAACACTTCCTGGTAGTGATTACTGCTGGTGTGCCACACAATTTAAAAGGATGAAAGTGTTTTTATCTAAATACAAATATCCAATCAAGGATTGTTCTTAAAGTCCAATATGACAGTTTATGTGGCTGATTTCTACCCGCCCCCAGCAACCTCTAACCTGCGCACCAATAATCTGAGAATAGGTGAGAGCATTTTAAAAACTCTGTTTTAGCTGTGACCCCTTATGCCGTCCCAAGGTCTGCGTTTGGAGTGGTAGGGGTGCTATCCCTTACGCTATTGCTGTGGATTTTCGGGGGATCGGGCCTCGTCTGTCTTCAAAGGTTCAGGCAGACCACCAGCAGTTTGGAGCGGCAAGAGAGGATCCCTTGCTCAGCCCATGCGGTACGCCTGACCACGTCCATACCTAGCCTGAACCTTTGAAGACAGACGAGGCCCGATCCCCCGAAAATCCACAGCGTTAGAGTCATCTCAGCGCCTGCGCTTCGCGCACATGAATTCTGCCCACCACTCCCCTTCGTCCTGAAGAAGACCCGCTCTGTAAGGGATAGCACCCCACCACCCCATGGTCGAAACGTAGACCATCACCCCACCGCCACTTGATAGAAGTGTGATGCGCAACACTGTTTATTAAAGGATGACAACGGAAAAATAAAATTATGATGTATTCTCGCATGGCTCCCCTGTGAAGCCACTATTAACTGTGTTTTGCATAAAAAGAGTGTATGCTTGACCTTGCCACATCTCCAAACTGCACTAATCCCAACCACTTCACCCCCACCCCCTTTCCCTCCTTTGTTGGCACCCATCTTTGTAAAGTATTTAAATGAACATGCACATTAAGATGCCTTTAAGACAATGTGAATAAACAACATTGTGTTTTCCAAATAAGCAAAATAGAGTGTTTTTGTATAATTTCCCGAATTTGTCCTCAAGTTCTGGGACCCTTCTTTTCTATAACTCTAAATACCCAGGTCCCAGTGACTCTTTGGGTCGACCCTAATTATTTGTAACACGTTCACCCTTATGAAGCAGGACTTAAGAATTTCTGAATTCAAAAGTTTAAAATGATTAGCTATGTCCTCAACGATACCCAAAACATTTGGTGGGTATTATCTTTAGTATGCTTGCATATCAAGAGCACCTTACCAGATAAAGAGCTGTCCCCGCTTTAGACCCCTCCCTGCCCCCATATCAAAATAACTTCTTGTAAAAAGCAAACATAGCCTCACAGCTAAGTTGACGTTTCCCTTCCTCTTGCCCACTATAGATTCATAAAACCACACTTATGGATGGCCATGAAATTTCAGAGCAGAGGATTGCCATATGATATGTTCTTCCACTACATATTTACCCATGCCAGCCATTTCTTGGGCTGCATATAGAGTTAAAAAAAAAGATCACTTTTTCTTGCATAAAATTCAGCGTACATCATCCACTCACTCTTTAAACCAAATAGCAGACAGAAATCCTTCTCTTGCGTTTACCACTTACTTTCACCACCAAACATATGGATGGATGGATGCGGATTTATAAAGCGCGTGGTTGCCCTGGAGCGTCCCAGCGCTGCAGATCCCAGACTACTGAAAATAGAAAGTGGAGTTTAATGGCGCTGAGGGAACAGAAAAGTTTTTAGGAGCTTTCGAAAACGAAGAAGGCTAGGTTCAGCTCGGAGCTTAAGCGGTAAAGAATTCCACAAGGTTGCTGCATTGATGGAAGACCGCCGTCCACCTGATCGCGCCCTTTTCGCTCTGTGGACTTTGGCTCGACACTCATGGTCTGAGCGAAGGGGCCAGTGCAGCATTCTAAGGGCTGGTTTGGCTGATGACCTTGCTGGCTGCTGAATTCTGTATGTATTGCATACTAGTTGGGACCAAAAGGATAGAGAAGCCCACAAGATCCTGCTAAAAAGATATAAGCTGGAAGTGATTAAGACCAAACAAGAATACTTTACGGTCCTCACATCCTCACTCTCATCTCCTAGAGAGCTTTTCAGGATTGTCGACTCTCTTACCTCCCTCCAGATCCCAGATCCTGTTGTTGCATCTCAGGAGCTCTGCATCTCAGGAGCTCTGCAACAAGATAGCCTCCTTCTTTCAGTCCAAAATATCGGACATCTATCTTGCTTTGGAGTCGCAAAGATCCTCTACCGCTGAGCCTCTGGTGCCCGCTGTTCTGGGCTCTGATTCTGTGGTATTATCTCAGCACGTGGGTCTGGAATCCTTTTCTCCTCTCTCTTGCCAAGATCTTGAGATCCTTCTTAATAAAACTAAATCTGGCTCTCCGCTGGATGGTTGCCCGCTAAAGATCCTCAAGCAGTGTAGAGAATCCCTCCTTCCCCCTCTGGCTGACATCATGAATAGGGCGATGAAGGAGGGCATTTTTCCCCAGCAGTGGAAAAATGTTGTGGTTAAACCACTGCTCAAGAAGCCCTCTCTTGACCCTGGGGTATTAACATTTTTTCGCCCCATCTCACTGCTCCCGGCTCCCGCGAAGATGTTAGAAGCCCACTTAAATAAACATCTGGCTGCCTTCGTGGAGAGCTCGGGCTGTTTGGATCTATCCCAGCATGGATTCAGGAGGGAACATAGCACCGAGTCTGCCCTCACCATAGTGCTTGATAACATCCGCACTCGGGTTGATGGGGGACAGACCTCCCTCCTGATCCTTTTTAGACCTTACGGCTGCCTTCGACACCCTTTCTCCCTCGGTATTAACATCTCGACTGAGGGAGATCGGGTTTCGGGGGGCAGCCCTAGGGCTCCTTTCCTCTTTTCTTGATCATAGAGAGCAAAGAGTGATGCTGGGCCAGTTTCTATCTCCATCCCTGTCTGTGCAATGTGGGGTCCCCCAAGGGTCAGCGCTTAGTCCTACCCTTTTTAACATCTATGTGACCCCCCTTGCCAGACTTATTAGATCTTTTGGGATGTAGGTAGTCTCCTATGCGGATGACACCCAGATCCTCGTCTCTCTCTCTCCCAGTCAGTTATGTCGACTGCCGCCAATTTTAGATCTTGTATGGAGGCAGTCGGCCAATGGATGATTCACAATTCATTGAAACTGAATGGGGAGAAGACTGAGGTGATGGTGTTCGGAGGAAAGGAAGAGATCTGGTCAGGTGAGTGGTGGCCGGACTCACTGGGTGCTTGCCCTGATCCTGCCTCTTCGGCAAAAAATCTAGGGGTCATGATTGATCCTACCCTTAGTATGTGCCAACAGGTCAACAGGACTGTATCGACTTGCTGGGGTATTATCCATATACTTAGGAAAATCAGGCACTACCTCTCTTTGCAGGCAAGAAAGCAACTTGCCGTGGCACTATTGGGCTCGCGTCTGGACTACTGCAATGCGCTGTATGCAGGACTGAATAAAAGTCAGCTGCAGCGCTTGCAGGTGGTCCAGAATGCAGCAGCCAGATTTGTTCTCGATCTACCCCGACGTGCCTCTGCCACCTTTGCCCGGAAGCAGCTTCACTGGCTTCCTGTTGTGGACCGTATCTGCTTTAAGATCTTGTGTATGGTCTACAAGGCCTTAGCTAAAACAAGCCTCACGGGTATTGGATCTATTCTGTCACCTTATAATCCTGGCAGGAATCTCCGTTCTTCCAACAGATTGCTTCTTTCCGTTCCTCGTATTCGGAAGGCCAGATGGGGGGGGAAAGCTTTCTCCAATCTGGCTCCTAAATGGTGGAATGCTCTCCCTCTTGAAGTAAGGTCTCTTTCCTCTCTTCAAGCTTTCAGATCTGCCCTAAAGACACACCTCTTTGTACGTGCATACCTTTAGTGGTGCTTTGCAATTTCTGATCTTTTTGATAGGCGCCTTGACACCTTCGGGTTTAGTTTGCGCGATACAAATTGCATAATAAAATAAATAAATAAATGTATTGTAGCTTATTGATAGTCGCTTCAGGAGCGCCCAGATATAAGGCGTTGCTGAAGTCCAACCTTGAAAGGATCAGTCCCTGAATCAAAAGTTTCTTTGAGGGGGAGGGAAGAAGGGGGAGAACCTTACGAGCTGAACGAAGCAAGCCACATTGATCTCGGAGTACATACATATTTTTAAAAAACTGTACTTATTTTAATTGTTGCTATTTTAACAATTGTACTCACTGACTCAGCGCGAGATCTACATCGCACAGTAGTCAAAACTCTCACTGGCCGGGCACGGTGCAGCCGATTTGCGGGCTGAAACCGGGTCTACACTCTATTTAGACGCCATCTTGGGGCGAGGAACGCGGCGCGGTCCAGTTGTTGGACGCCCCCCGCCCTCCTCCATTTTTCAATCAGTGACATGTATAAATAGAGTATGCCTCCCCGTCCGCGCAGCGGGCGTGCCGGCGGCGCGCCGAAGGCGCGCCAAAGGCAAGCCCGTCTGCGCCCGTCCGAGCTGAGTCCGGGCTTAGGGCCATGACCCCTGGTCAGATTTCTCCATTTCATAGGAGGAGGTATTCACGCTCCGCTTTGTTGGAGCTTCAATCACATCATACTGCCAGTTGTACGGTACTTGCTCCGGCAAGTGTACCACATAACTCCACCTTCAAGTGTCCTTCCTGTAGCACCTCGTTCCCTATACATACTCCCAATACTCCAGCCAAACCAGTAACTCTTGCCAGAGAAACCGATATTTTCATGGCGCTTATAAACGCTCGTTCTGCATGCAAACATCGACAGGAAATAGCCGATCTCATAGTTGATAACAACCTAGACGTGCTGTTTATTACTGAGACATGGCTGGATGAGGCCTCTGATCCAGATTTAGTAGTTTCTGTACCCCACGGTTACAATATATATCGTCAGGATAGGGCACGGAAACGAGGAGGCGGACTGGCCATTATAGCCAGAGAACGTTTCCCCATCAGAACGACAGCCATCCCCACCACGACCTGTGAAGCACTGCAGTTCAGTATAAGGATCAGTGCTCTTTACCATTTTAAGGGATTATTAATATATCGACCTCCGGGCACAAGGACTGCGTTCCTAGATAATTTGAGTGCAATAATGGAAACTCTAGTCAGAGAGGAGACTTTCACAATCCTGGGTGATATTAATTTTCACCTAGACCAAGTGGATAATAAGGACACACAGGCCCTTATTGCGGACTTGGATATAGTGGCCTCCGACAAATGATCACCTCCTCGACCCATCTTGCGGGGCATACTCTAGATGCCGTCTTTTCAAATGAGGAGGGCCTGCAGATCTCCAAAATTCTTCCTATGCCATGGACTGATCATCATGCCATTTTTACCAAACTTACCATAAAAGACACTTTAATGAAAATGGCTACCATCTCGTCTTCTGCACCAATTAAAATCTGGAAAGACATCAACAAGACGGAGTTAGCTGATCTACTGGAGGGCACCTGCCCGCAGCTCTCCCATGACCCCAACGCTGCTATTCAGCAATTTCATGATTGGTTAGGTAATGCCACCAATAAACTAGTACCTACTAAAATGTTATCTAGGAACAGAATTATACCATCTGCCCCCTGGTATACTGAGGAATAAAGAAGGCAGAAAAAGCAGAATAGATACAGGGAAAGACAGTGGCGAAGAAACTATGCTTCCGAGGATAAGGCCAAATACAAAGAGTCTTTGACTATGTATAAAGCAATGATCACTGAAGCCAAAAAATCATTCTATTCGCAAAAAATTGAAAAGGCTAAAAATTCAAGCAGACAATTGTACGATATCACAAGACTTTTAACTGGTAATGCACCTGATTTGACCCCCCCAGCATCCCAATCATTCTGTGACTCATTGGCCAAATTCTTTTTTTCAAAAGTCAATGATATCTATCAGGCCTTTTCTTTAAATCCAACAATACCAGTTCCTTCGGATCTGCCATCTGACAGAGTTGTGGAAAGCTTCTCGGTGATCACTGAAGAACAGACTAAAAGGATCGTATCCTCAATAAAAACCGGATCAACACTAGACCCCTGCCCAGTCTCATCCCTCCTACCAGTGATAGACACCCTTATTCCAGTCATGACCTTGGTCTGCAACTTGATATTTGGCTCAGGTATTTTTCCTGACTCCCTAAAAAACACGCTGGTAAAGCCCTTGCTGAAGAAATCAACTTTAGATAAGGCAGATGTAAAGAATTATAGACCTATCGCAAGTTTACCTTTCATTGCCAAGGTGATCGAAAAGTCCATGAATCAACAGCTAGTTGAATTTATAGAGAAACATCATTTACTGGACGAAACCCAATTCGGATTTCGAAGATATCATGGCACAGAAACTGCCTTAATCAAGGCGGCAGATGACATCAGGGCAATTCGTGATCAAGGAGGGACAGCAGTACTCATACTGCTGGATCTGTCTGCGGCCTTCGATACGGTCGACCATAAGATCTTGGTCGACCGTGTCGAAAAGATGGGTGTTCATCACTTAGCGAGAAATTTGATTGCATCTTTCCTAGCTGACAGATCTCAGGTAGTCACCTTGGGCCCGTATCAATCTGCCAAATTGTCATTACCGTGTGGAGTGCCTCAGGGCTCATCCCTAAGTCCGACACTATTTAATATCTACGTGTCGGACCTTGCTAATGTCATCAAAGCATATGGGATGAGAGTTACCTTCTACGCTGATGACACACAACTTGTATTGGCCATCAAAGATAACGGACCCAGGGTGGCAGATAGTTTTAGGCACGGAATCATTGCAATCAAAGAGTGGATGTCACACAATTGCCTTAAACTTAACTCTGATAAGACGGAGGTGCTTATTTTTGGACACCTCCAACCAGAGTGGTCAACAATCTGGTGGCCACCCGCCATGGGAGACCCCCCGTGTCCAGTTACCAAGGCAAGGAACCTGGGAGTAATTTTTGATGCAGAATTAAATTTTGTGGCCCATGCCAACAAGGTAGCGGCAACAGCCCATTACAAATTGAGGATGATCAGAAAAATCATTCCTTACCTGCCTGTAACTGCCGCGAAAACTCTAATAAGCTCTTTGGTGTTATCATCACTCGACTATTGTAATGGTCTGTTTTTAAATGCCCAAGCCAGGACTTTGAATAAACTTCAATCAGTGCAGAATGCAGCGGCACGTTTGCTTTCTAAAACACCTAAGTTCTCCCCTATATCGGACACGATTAAGAGATACCATTGGCTAACGATCCGAAATCGGATCAAATTTAAATCGCTTTGCATAATTTACAAAACACTTCATGATCAAGGACCAATCTCTTTCAAAAGTCTGCTGATACCTTATAAACCAGGCAGACAGCTTCGATCGGCCAACTTGAACCAACTCGTGTTCCCTCGAGTGAAAACAGTCTCCTGGGGAGACCGTCGTTTTACAGTGGCAGCCTCCAAATTATGGAATACTCTGCCACAGTACATCAAGATGTCCTCCTCACTCCTTCAGTTCCGTAAGGGGCTAAAGACGTGGCTCTTTGATCAATAATGCATACATTATCTGCTGTGCCGCCATTGACATTTAGGGAATCTCATCAGCGCCAAGACGCCCACGGGTATACGCTGCGCTTAACAAATTGCAAAAAATAAATAAAATAAATAAATAAATAAGCCAAAGCAGATGCCAGCAGTTTTCTTGGCTTGAACTTTAAATGAGAGGTCCTGATCTATTCACACTCCCAAACTATTGATTTCACCTTTAGGAAGCGGGGGGTCACCCATACAGGCCGGCCAAATGGCATCAGGCAATGTTGTCATCTTATGCCCCAAGAGCATTAGCTCGGTTTTTGAGCCATTAAAGTGCGGACTTACTCATCCACGTATGTATTTCGGCAAGGCATGAGTGAAGGGTTCCAGAACTTTGGTCCCGTTGGGTAAGTGAGACGACAAGTTGTGTCGTCAGCGTAGCTCACTATTTTTATCCCGAATGGAGCGACCACCTCCTCCAGTGGAGACATGTACACGTTGAATTAGGTAGGGCTCAATGAGGAGCCCTGCGGTACACCACACTGGAGGGGGATCGGACTAGATCGTGCATTTCCTTCCCAGACTTGATAGGTTCGATTGTTAAGGAAGGAAGTTAACCATGCCAATGCCATGCCTGAAACTCCAATGTTAGATAGGCGCTGAATTAAGATACGGTGGTTAACCGTATCAAAGGCTGCACTCAGATCCAGGAGGATCACCGCCACTGATCCTCCTGAGTCCAGAATGCACCTCGCCTCTTCCATAACTGCAATCAGGGCCGTTTCTGTTCCCTGACCAGGTCGGAAGCCTGTCTGCGAGCTCCGAAGTAGCTCGTTAGATTCCAGAAAAGAGGATAGTTGCTGATTCACCATCTTCTCCGCAATCTTACTAAGTCCTGGTAACAGTGATATGGGTCAAAAATTGGCCAGTTCTGTGTGATC
This sequence comes from Lissotriton helveticus, assembly GCF_964261635.1. Taxonomy (NCBI): domain Eukaryota; kingdom Metazoa; phylum Chordata; class Amphibia; order Caudata; family Salamandridae; genus Lissotriton; species Lissotriton helveticus. Next base: position 1,626,847,358 of record NC_136063.1, on the reverse strand, counting down.
CATCTGAGGCTTTTTTAGTAGAGCTTTTACAATCGCGCCTTTCCAACTGGGGGGAACAGTACCTTGACAGAAAGAGGCATTAATTAGACCAGTGGCAGGAGGTGATATGGTGGCAGAAACCTGTTTAAGAATGTACATAGGTGCGGGATCACTCGGCGATCCACTTTTCATAGCTAATAGGCTTTTTTCCACATCTTCCACTGCAACTGGAGCAAAGGTATTCATCTGTGGACCTTGTGAATGAGACTTATTACTCAGGTCTGGAGTATCCTCTAATTGCGGCAAAGTTTTTAAAATGTTCTGAATTTTAGAACCAAAAAACAGCGCAAGCTGATTACATTTCTCTCCTGAGATGTCCGGGTCAAAGGGGGGTCAGGGATATTTAATAATTTCTCAATGATCTGGAAAGTTTCTTTCGATGAGTTGGAGGATGTCCTAATTCTCTCTTCAAAGAATGCACTCTTGGCATTCTTGAGGGAGACTTTATAGGCTCTAATCGCCACCCGGTAGGTTATCTTACTGTGGTCCGCCCAGTCCTTCCTCCAGATACGCTCAAGTCTCTTACACTTTTTCCTTTGAGCCCTGAGTTCCGGGGTGTACCAGGAAGATTTGGACCCTCTGCCCTTTTTCTCAATTCTTTTCTTCAGCAGAACTACATCCAGTGAGCTAACAAGCCAGCTCCTTAAGTTTTCGTCTGCCTTCACAGGATCAGCGTCGTGAAGGGGAACAGTCTGTTCCAATTTGTGCATCCAGTTTTCAATGGATAACTTGGACCAAGCTCTATCATAAGTGTATAGAACCGGGGTTCGAGGAAGGTCATTCCTGACCTGCCAAGAGAAAGGGACCAAAAAGTGGTCGGTCCAAGGGAAGGGGACTGGAGAATTAGATTCAAGCAACTGAATGTTGGCAAAGATCGGATCCAGAAGGAAACCCTTATTGTGTGTGGCCTCCGTGGCGGTCAGTCTCAAATTATAAGATTTAAGGTCGAGTAGCAGGTCAGTCGCTATTTTGTCCTGAGGATCATTGAAATGTAAGTTAAAATCTCCCAGCACCAGGAAATTAGAGGCAGTCGAGGCCGATACCGTCACTGTTTCCAGTAGCGAGCTGACAAATTGCTTTGGGCAGCCCGGTGGGCGGTATACCAGCAGGCCTGTTATGGAAATGGTGGAAGATATTTGTATTGCGAAGTGTGCGCTTTCGCTATTAAATATGGCAATATCTGTCATCCTACAGGTAAGGTGTTTTCTGTAGAGTATGGCTAATCCACCCCCCCTACCAATGGGCCTATCTTGAGATTGAATAAGAAACCCTGTGGGGAGCGCCTTGACTATATCTGCCTCTGAATTAGAGGTAAGCCATGTCTCCATCAGGAACAGTATATCTAGATTACTGTCCTGGATCAAGAAGTTGATCTCTACGGAATGTTTGGGTAAAGACCTACAGTTCAGTAAGGCCATGCGAAGATGGATCATAATTGGTGTACCCTGCATTTTTATTTGTTGGGATGAACTGCAAAGGTTACAAGGTGTATAAGTATCATCTAGTCAGTGCAGGGCGTGACATTTAGGATGTTTAGTGGTTCTTAACTGTAAAAGGGCCTTACGCGTATAACTAATGGGGTGAGCTGCCGAATCGGGCAGAGTTACTGGCCCTCGGCCCGTGAAGGCGCGGATGGGCGCAGAGGGGCTTGCCTCTGGCGCGCCTGCTGCACGGACGGGAAGTGGCGTGCATTTAATGGTGCCTGGCCCTAATCGGCTGCAGCACTAGTGCGCTCACCTCACCCTCCCCTAAGATGGCGTCCGTGATTCTGCGCCGGGGAGCTGAGGTCCACCACCACCACAAGGAACCCTAGATCGGTCCCTGGGAGCAGCGTGAGTCCCGAGGGGGACAAGGAAAGTAAGGGGCAAAGCTGCGCAAGTATATTTTTAAAATAAACAGAAAGACAAAAGGTCGGTGATTTAAAAGTTACAAATAGCGCTAGAGCAAAATATTCGTAAATTATTAACAAAAGTGACCTACTCCCGGCTTCCGCCTCAGGAGTCAAATGTCCTAAGAAGAGACGCTGGTCACCTGCAACCAATTTGTAATCCCTGGCCCTAACAGGCCAGAGCACTAGTGTGCTCACCTCACCCTCCCCTACGATGGCGCCTGTGATTCTGCGCCGGGGAGCTGAGGTCCACCACCACCACAAGGAACTCTCGATCGGTCCCTGGGAGCAGCGCGAGTCCCGAGGGGGACAAGGAAAGTAAGGGGCAAAGCTGCGCAAGTATATTTTTAAAATAAACAGAAAGACAAAAGGTCGGTGATTTAAAAGTTACAAATAGCGCTAGAGCAAAAGATTTGTAAATTATTAACAAAAGTGCCCTACTCCCGGCTTCCGCCTCAGGAGTCAAATGTTCTAAGAAGAGGCGCAGGTCACCTGCACCCAATTTGTAGTGCCTGGCCCTAATCGGCCGCAGCACTAGTGCGCTCACCTCATCCTCCCCATAGATGGCGCCCGTAATTCTGCGCCGGGAGCTGAGATCCACTACCACCACAAGGAACCCTAGATCGGTCCCTGGGAGCAGCGCGAGTCCCGAAGGGGACAAGGAAAGTAAGGGGCAAAGCTGCGCAAGTATATTTTTAAAATAAACAGAAAGACAAAAGGTCGGTGATTTAAAAGTTACTAATAGCGCTAGAGCAAAAGATTTGTAAATTATTAACAAAATTGCCTTTTCCCGGCGTCCGCCTCAGGAGTCAAATGTTATACCCTAGTGTATTTATTGTATATATTCTATTATATATCTGCTTCAGCATGATACGACATAACAGGTAATCATAGGAAAGTCATCGGCATGTGGCGGCAAGGTGGTAAATTAGAGATAGGTGTGCTACCTCTCTATACGGGCTACTATGATATTCTTGTGTGAGTGTACAGCTCAACTTCATATGAAGTAACAAGAAGGTTTTTCTGTCCTTCCGACGGCCATGTAGGAAAGAATCTACTGTTGATGGTCCTGAGAAAGCCGGTGCTTGACTGGAAGTGGTAACACATCTTGTAGAGGTGCTAGATGGCGTAGTTCAAGTGCTTCATTTTGTCCATGTTTGCTAGTGCTCGGTTCTGGCACCTTTTTCTAAACACCGGCGCATAATTATCCACCACATAATGGCACCGTGTGTCTATTTTAATTTCTCAGTGGAGCTAGAATATTCTTTTTTTAAAAGTAGCACATACGTACTGATGTCACTTGCAATTGGGAGCGCTAGTAGGAGCAAGGGCGGCTCATGCTATAGTGGACTCCGAGAAATACTTTTAAAATACTTGTTTATAAATACATTAAGCACTGTGTAGTTTGTTTCCCCTATTTGTCCCTATGCAAATTCGCCAGTTCAAAATCTTACTTCTAATGACTACATATTTTTGGGGTAGTCTTGGGCACTATCAATTTGAATCCTTAAGGAGTCTATTATTCTTTCAGGAGTCTGTGACAAGGGTTTAACCCATAATGTGACCTTTAAACACCATAAGCAATCACTCCTCTGTTACACTGTAAAATGCAGTGATGGATTTGTCTAAGTTAAAATGTACACTTGCGGGGGGCGTGGCTAAGCGCCCGAGACGGATGGACGCACCGGGGTGAGGCTCAGTCCACGCCGGGTATTTTTGGCGGTTCCAGCCTTCCTTTACCGCAATGCTCCGCAGCGAACGACCACGGAACGCTCCGGGCACCTCCAGGACTTCATGGTGAAACCGAGCTCCTTGTCCCTGCCCGGCAGCTTCAGTTTTGCCTCGGTCGTGGCTCTGCTACCGCCGCGACCGCCATTTTGATGCTTCAGGCGGCGCTCGTCTGAGGAGCGCGCCTGTCACGCATCTCGCCTGCAACAACGAGCGCACCTCACGGACATGGCATAAAACTGCAGGAGACGATGGCAGTTTGCAACTATTTCCAAAGGTGACTTTATTTTACTTCTACAATTGTATTTTTCCTTTTTTATTCGGACTAAAGCTTTCTCCTCAACTTTGGCGGCCATTTTGGGCTTTCTAATAATTTAGCTGGTCCACTACCTCTTATTTTCACCTGGTATTGCTTAGCTTGCGCACGCTTATTTCTTATTTCTGGCTGACTTGTCTTGGACTTCACGTAATCTCCTTCTGTGGCTGACTCTGCTGGTTCTTCCTCATACCTGTAGTGCTCATCTGCTTTCTACATTACTGGGGATTACCCTTAACTGATACTTCCATGGCGGAGGGTCCTGGCAAAACCTCTAAGCGCAACTTTGTTAAGAACTCAAAGTTATTTACTGCGTTGGCTCAATTAGAAGCCACTGCAGGCTCCTCCAGTTGCGAATCATCTCTCACCATGGACTCTCTTCCTCAGCCAGGTGCGAAAGTCACTCCTAAGAGATTGAAACACAACCCTCCGTCTCCCCCAAAGTCACCGTCAACCATTTCCATGGAGCTTCTCCTTGAGGAGATACGAGCACTGCGCCCCTTTATGGAGGATACAAATTTAAAGCTGCAAACTCTCACTGATAACTGGTCCTTAATGGACACCAGGGTCTCCAAAGTGGAAAAGACTGTGTCATCTCTCCAGGAAGCCGCTACCAAGACGGTCCATATGGATATGCGCATTTCGACCCTCCAGAAACAGGTGGAGGACCTTGAAAATAGGAATAGGCGCAATAACCTACGTCTTTACGGCCTGAAGGAAGGTTGCGAGGGGAATGATGCCATCGCCTTTTTCAAGTCCTTCTTGCCCAAGCTTCTGCATCTTCCTGAAGGCACCTCTCTTAACATACAACGCGCACATAGGCTTGGTAGGCCTCCTTCCAGTACTTCTCCTGCGACGAAGCCAAGAGGTGTAATAATGTACTTTCTCGAATACACTGATCTGCTGAAGGTTCTTTTCGCGGCTAAAGCAATACCTCATCTGAAATGGTCGGATTCCACCTTGTTTATTGCCCAGGATTACGCCAAAGCTACTGCCTCCCGACGCAAAGCATTTCTTGACATGAGAGCAGAATTACGTGCCATTGGAGCCAAGTATGGACTTTTTCACCCTTGCTTATTCAAAGTCACTCATAACAACAAGACCATGACTTTTGAAGATCCTCTTCGGCTCCGCAGTTTCCTGAATTCCTGTGGTCCAGCTGACATGGAATTTCCTTGCCCCTCTTCTTCATTTCCGCCTTGACTTTGTTGCTAATATTTCTTGATTTCCCTGATATTTACGATATTCTGTTGCTCAGGTGACGCTGTGTTCTTTTTTTTTTCCACAGGTTCCTCAGCTAATGCATAACTTACCTGTTCTCCGCCCATGCTGGCTTATTCTTGTTCTCCAAATGTTTAATCTTACGTTTTCTCCTGTTACTTAGTCGTTTGCATGTTCTAATCTCGTTGATTTTCTTTTCTCTCACAGATTGTTTCCCTGTGTTCCGTCATATCTCTCCGGTGGGGCGTCCCGTGACCCCGTCTGCTTGTCCTCCGTTGGTTGGCCTTTCCTCCCTCCTCTCATCTCCACTTCTCCCCTTCTGTTTCCTGCCCCTTGAACACGTCCACCCTTCATCAATTTTTGTAAGTACTACCTCGTGTTCTCCTTTTCTATTGCTACCATGGTCCCTACTTTTCCGTTAGTTCCTGTCTTGATTGTTTCCTTGTTATCACTAGTTCTTCTGAGATCACTCTCTTTTACACCGTTCCTGATCTGTCTTTTTTTATTTTTACTACCAGTTTCTTCTATTGTCGATCAATTGTTTTTTATCCCTCCCATTCCTTTTCTATTTTCCTTTATCACTTTACTTCGAGCACCATTTCTATCTCCTTCATACCCCTTTTGAGGTCCTCTCTTCACAAAATTTTTCACCTCCCTTCTTTCGACTTCTTTCTTTACTGTATTTTCTCTCGCCCATTTTCCTATCATTTTCCCAACGCGATTTTTTTCTCTTCTCATAGAATTTTTCTGCTTCTTGCTCTTCCCTATTAGTGTTTCCCTGCCTATTTTCTTCCTTGCACTTTCTTCTTTATATTCTTTCTCTAGTTTTACCCCTCTCGACTTTTATGAGGCTTGCTTCCACTTTTGTTCTACCTTCTCCCTTTTTATTTGTTCTTGATGTCAGTACGCATTGTTTCTTGGAACGTTAAAGGTTTAAATTCGCCCATAAAGAGGCAAAAGATACTTTCTCATTTAGCTAAATTTAATGTTGACATTGCCTTTTTACAGGAAACCCATCTATCTGATAGTGAGGCTGCTAAGCTCCAAAGAGGTTGGGTGGGCAAGGTTTTTTCTGCCCCTGGTGATGGCAAAAGAAATGGTGTTGTTTTGTTAATACGGAAATCTTTTACTCATTCAGTGTTGCACTCTGACTTTGACCCTGAAGGCAGATGATTATTTGTCAAACTTTCTTCTAAAGGTGTCCCTTTTTCCTTGCTCAATGTCTATGCCCCTACAGGTGGAAGTCCCAGTTTCTGGAATGCATTTGCCTCTCGTATCACTGATTGTATTGATGATAACTTCATTTTAGCAGGTGACTGTAACCTACCATTGGATCCCTTTTTAGATAGACGTTCCAAATCCCTGTTTGTTCCTAATAAATCCCATAAGCTTTTTACTCACGCCATCTCCCAACACAAATTAATTGATGCCTGGCGACTTTGTCACCCAACCGACAAAGAATTCACGTTCTATTCTCCGGTCCATCATTCTCAATCCCGCATTGACTATATCTTCCTCTCCCATCACCTCTCCCAATCCCTTACCCAAGCGGAGATTGGTCCCATTGTATTCTCCGATCACGCTCCAGTCCTAATCAACATTGATTTTTTACCTAAATCCATTGGTCCTAAAAGGTGGCGATTCAACAATACCCTTCTTCTCGATCCCAAATTCACCGCCTCCTTTATTGAATTTACTAATGAATTTTTTGTTATTAATGACACTCCCTCCTTACCCACTCACACTGTCTGGGACGCTTACAAAGCAGCAGCCCGAGACTTTATCCTCAGACATGTTGCGGCAAAACGTAAACTTGCTCGTCAACGTACTAATGATCTTTTGTCTCAGATTAAAACCCTAGAGCATTCCTTTTATACCTCTCACACTCAGGAAAGTTTGACAGCTCTTGTTACTGCGAAAATGAACTATAACAAACAGTCTACTGCTGACGCTTCACTGTATCTCCTGAAATCCAGTTCGAAATTTTATGGTGGGAAAAACAAGGCGGGAAAGGTTCTTGCTAATTATTTAAAAGTCAAACAAAACAAATTGAACGTTGAATCTGTTTTTGATGTTAATTCACTATTGCAACATAAAGATGCTGACATCCTGGAGGTCTTCTCTCACTTCTACTCTACTCTTTACTCTTCCGGCACTCGACCCTCTGATCACTCTATTTCCACTTTCTTCTCCAGCATTCATCCTCCTCCTAACTTTCCTGTCGACCTGGCCTCCCTTGAAACTCCCCTCACCATTCGCGAACTTCACAAGGCACTTCATTCACTTAAAAAAGATAAGGCTCCCGGCCCAGATGGCTTTACCGTCGAATTTTATCAACACTTTGCTACTCTGTTACTACCCAAATTATTTCGCCTTCTTAATTCCTTCAAGACCAGCGATGCCTCCTTGGGCACTTTTTCAGATGCTTATATCTGCATTATACCAAAGGAGGGCAAGGATCCCCAATATTGCAAGAACTATAGACCGATTTCCCTTGTCAACATTGACTACAAAATATATTCTAAATCTTTAGCCATTAGACTAGATCCTTTTCTCCCTGATCTCCTTGGCCCTGAACAATCCGGATTTGTTAAGGGCCGCTTCATTTCCGATAACACCAGACTCCTCTTTAATGTTTTATCTAAGTCGTCACGCTTTAATAGCTCCCTGGCCGCAATCGCTTTGGATGCCGAGAAGGCATTTGACAGGGTAGAATGGCCATTTCTTTTCTCCGCGTTAAAATGGTTTGGGTTTGGTCCTAATTTCATTTCCCTCAGCTCCTTTCTTTATGCAAATCCCAGAGCAGCGATCTGTGCTAATGGTCTCATTTCCTCATTTTTTGGTCTTGGAAGAGGCGTTAGACAAGGCTGTCCGCTTTCCCCCTTTCTTTTCAATCTCGCCCTGGAACCCTTCTTGTCCAAGATACGTCAAAACCCGAGCATTCATGGCTTTCCTCTTGCTCAATCGCAAATTAAGTTAGCTGCCTATGCAGATGACATTTTACTTTTCATTTCGAATCCGTCTGTCTCCATCCCAGCTTTCCTTGCGGAAGTTCATACATATTCCCATCTTTCTGGATATAAGCTAAAGAGCGATAAATGTGAAATCCTGCCTCTCACCAAATTCACCTTTAAACCCGATTTTGCTGCATCTACTTTCACTTGGAGTTCATCCCATATCAAATACCTCGGCTTACACATTACTCCTTCTGTTTCAGATACTATCTCGTTATGCCTTACTAAATGCACTCAGAAGCTGTCCGACCTCACCTCTAGATGGCACCCCCTATACCTCTCTTGGTGGGGCCGCCTCGATACCATAAAAATGATGCTTTCCCCAATCGTTCTTTATATCATTTCTAATATACCGGTTTCCATCCCTGCCAAATTTTTCACTAAAATCAATTCCACACTCTCCTCCTTTTTATGGTCTGGGAAGAAGCCGCGTATGTCATTATCACGCCTTTGCCTCCCCAAATCGGAGGGCGGAGTTAACTTCCCAAACTTTCCAGCTTATCATAAAGCCTTCCTCCTGAAACAGGCTGCTATCTGGCTCAAGGATCCTGTTGACCCTCTTCCTCTTTGGGCTGAACTCGAACGCCTTTCTCTTTCTCCCTTTTCCTTTGCTGAGTATCTCTCCTTTTCCCGTAAGCCCCAATTCCTATCCACTTCAATCCACAAATATACTGCGAAATTACTTTTAGCCAATAATCCGGTTCCTCCCTCTTCCATAACTGAATTTCTCGCTACCACGATTTGGTATAATAACAGCATTCTTATCAAATTGAAACCCTTTTATTGGAAAACTTGGAGGCAGCGTGGTTTAATCTGGGTCTCCCAACTTTTCACTGGATCTGTCTTCACACCTTTTCCAATTCTTAGTCGACTATTCTCTCTCCCTGCCTCCTTTGTCCACAAATACATCTTACTCAAGAATGCAGTTATGCTTGCATATGACTCCCTTTCTCACTCTAATTCACTTGCGATTTCTCCTACTCCCATTTCTTCTCTGCACACCCGATTACGCTCCAACCCATCAGCATCCTCCATATACCATTCCTTTCACAATCCTCCATCACCTAGGCCTAAAACCAAAGTTGAAGAGCAATGGGAATCTGATCTTGCAGTCTCCTGGCCCACATCCTTGTGGGATAAAATATGGACTAAGCTTCGCAAGTCCTCCAGGGCAGCATCTCTCACACAAACACTTTTTTTCCTTTACAATCGACTTCTTTACATGCCGTCTCTCCTTCATAAACGATTCCCTTTGACTCCGGATCTCTGTTGGTCTTGCTCCGCCCCTAACGCCACACTTTTTCATATGCTTTTCATGTGTCCTCTCACGCACGCTTTCTGGATTAAAGCCTGGAATCAAATTAATTCTATCTTCCAGACCTCCACTCCCTTTTCTATCACTGACATTTTCCTTGGCTCACTTTCCTCCTGGATTGATGTTGAAGCAAATGTTCATATTATTGATTTGTTATTAGCTGTTGCGTTTCAGCAAATTACTGTTAGCTGGAAAGACTCCAAGGGCATTACTTTTAAAGCTTGGTGGTTCAATGTATGTTATAATCATAGACTGGATACTGCGTTTGTTTATCCCATTACCCTTGCCCCGAAAAGACTAGCGTTATGGCTCCCCATCACCCTTTACCTGGATGCTTGTGCTCAACGGGCCTTTCATTTACCCCCAATTCAGCAAGAAGTTTCGAAGCCCCCATGAATAACCTTATGTTCCTTCTTTTTCACTAATGTTCATTTATCCGCATATTTGTGCAATGCCTCTCATGTTATATAACCTCATTGAACGAAATTTTTAAATTTTTAAATTTTTAGCCTCATTGTTATTTCCTTTCCCTTTTTTCTTTTTCCCATCTTCCCTTTCTTCTTCCCCCTTCCCTTATTTTATTTTCTGACACTTCTTATGGTGTCCTAAGTTATTGTCCATGCTGTTCCTGCTGTTTTCACTTGGTTTTTTGTAATACGATTATCTGTTCATCTTAATAAACTTCTATTTGAACTAAAAAAAAAAAATGTACACTTGCCTTTCTGTATAGCTTATAGTACTGAAAACAAACCATCATGTCATCAGCAGTGCATTTTACTTGCCCAGCAGCAAGTTGGTGACGGAGACAAAAAAAATCCCAAATGTACAAAGAAACGTTTTGGAAAAAGGATTATCCTAGTGTTTAATTAGGCATGTTGTAAATAATGCTCACGCCGGTCGCCATTATCCTGCATAGAAGTCAACAAAAACACATTTCTATTTTCGAACGCCGCATCTAGAGCAGTTTGTGCAGCTGAGAGGCCAAGCTTGTGCTGTACTAGGATATTTTAGAACGACCTTGACAAGCGTTGCCTCACGCACTGCGTAGATCCTTACTGAGTTCCAAGAGAAAACAGCCACAGTACGGTGTAACAAAAACAGAAGGCGCAGAGAGACACTGTTAACCAGCGGAGGGCATGACGAATGTCTGCTGAGGGCGCTGCACTGAACCCAGGAGTAAGATCATCATTTCCCTTATCCTATTTAAGTCATCACCTCAAATGATTTTCGAATATGGATGTGGGGGTGACATAAAAAATATCTTAATTTATAATAATATTTTATGGCCGGTCCTACCTTTCCAACTGCAGTGAAAGTTAAAATTACATGCCTGGAATATCAGAAGAGGCGCCCCCTTCTGTAATACCAAAGTTGGGGGCAGTAGGTGGTCGCAAATGCCCGTTGCACCCCGAAGCACTCCAGTAATACAGCCCCAGGGAGTCAAATCTGAACTCTCCTAAATTTTCAGGTCAATTTAGTGTTCAAAAGCTTTGACATAAGACTCATCCTATTTCAAAGAATCCTTTCAGTCCTCTGAAATGATTACCTGGTAGAGTATACGAGAGCCCTTGTGATGGCTTGTATCATAACAGGTACTCCAGACTCACAGAGAAACAAATCAACACGTTTTAAGGGCTCATAAATCAAACCAGCTTAATTTGTGCTATGTCATATTTATATTTAAAGCGGAACCGTACACCTAAGATTCCTGGCACTAAGAATAAAATATTACTCAAGTAGAAACATAGAGTAGTTATGATTTTAACACTCGGCTGAAATGACAGTAATTTTGTTCTGTACCAATAGTTGATGGCGGGCTATTCCACTGTCTAACGGCTGCCACCAATTGGGTGTGGTCCCAAAGGTAGGAGGATGTGTTCTTGGAATTTTATAAGAAAGAGGTTGGGAGATTTGAGTTTGTGATGGTGGTTACAGGAATCTGCTTATGTGGCAGCATGCAACAACTTAAAATGAGTCTTTAAGCCACCCTACTGCCGCTAGTGAATGTGAAATTAATGCTTACTTTTCTTCTGCATAAGACTTCCTGTGGCAGAGGGTGAGGATACATGTGTGTGCGAGGTAAAGCCTAATCTCCAGCAAACCTTAAAGCCGAGCAAATATGGGGGCATATCTCTGGAAGCACATTCGGCCTAGACTGTGGAATACACTGAAAAGACCATTGGGGCAGAATCAAATCACATTATATAATGCTTCAGGGGACTCATTTGGAGTAGGAGGATGGTAGGTCCTGTTTTAGTAAACTACGGTGGGTGCAGGATGTAGTGTGCTTGGATCATAGAGGTAGCACCAGAGGGGTTCCGTTAGTCATAAGAAAAAACTTAGGAATAAAGGTACGGAAGTTTTATTCGGATAGCTCTGGTAGATGGTTGGTGGCTAATCTGGGGATTCAGACAGGCTGGTTGTGTGTGCAATATATTACGGTCCAAATAACGATATTCCAGACGCGCTGGAGAAGTTGCAATTCTGTCTCTTGGAGGTTAAGATTCCCATCATCCTTGGAGGAGATGTTGTTGTGTAGTCCCTTTAACCCCTTCCATGCTCATGACGAGCTGAGCTAGTCATGAGTTGCGCCGCTCGCATGCTCATGACAAGCTCAGCTCGTCATGTAACGCGGTAAATGGAAAAAAGCCGCACAGCGCAAAAATGACCTCAGCACGCATGCGGTTAAACCTATATAGAATCTGCTCATTTAGACAACATACACTGTGGGCTTGGTGACAAAACTGATTCTGGACACTCCCACCGAGTATGTAAGCCTGTATACCTGCTAGCTCACAGTGCCACTAGAAGCTCCTCTTACCAAGGAGAGAATAGTTCTTCGCAACTATTGAACATGACAACCCTGATCCCTCAGGACTGTGGAAACAGTGTACTACTTTTCGTTCAGTCACTTGTACTCACTTAATCTCAGAGAATTACACAGAAGAAACAGTAGGGATGTTTTTCAATACGTATTTATTGAACAATCGTTATTCTAGTGTAAAATAGGTGCTCTAAAACAATCATTAGACAGTAAAAGATATAAATGATTAGAAGCACTAAGAAAGTAAAAGGATGGTAGATTTCTACCATTTTGCTATAACCATAAATATAGGCAAGTATATAAAATACAATAAAATGCGTACTCCTATCATGCTACCCTAACTAGATGTACCTAAGTGTACCTAGCATGTATGTAGGTGTCTAAGCCAAGAATTCCCTTACGATAAAGTCAGCCCCATTACCTGAAGTGAGAGACTGTGGGTCCCGTCTTGGTCTCGAGTTGGACACCGTGCAAAGGATGGTAGACCACTGCGAGCTGGAGTCTCTGCATGCAGGAAACTCAGCGTCTCGCGTCAGTGTGTGCCGGCAGAGAAATCCTGATCTCCTCTAACTGTCTCAGCAAGATGTGATGTTTATATACCCAAGTGTCTCCCCGGGGGATATACCTTGCTGTATCACTTGTCAGACTTAGCATGATGTCGGGAATTAACTTTATACATAGATATTATACAGGAGATGGTAGTCCTGCTGAGTTTCCAAGAATCCTCATGCTTAATGTATGAGGTCTTTAGCAGGAAAAATCCAGGGTTCTGTGCACAATGTTCTATCTAGGTAAAAGGTCAGTCCCTAAGAACCATTATGTATGTAATTTAGGGACGAATATAGGTGAAGGGTTACAATGTTACCTGAGCCTATATTGGGGTACCTATATGGAATATAACAATTTCAACATTATTCTAGGTTACGGTCTGGATAGAACATCAAGTGCAAAATACACACGCTCCCCTAAGACATCCAGTAGGCTAAAAGACATGATGGTCGAATTAAATTTATTAGACATCTGGCACAGGAGGATGGGGGCAGCTAGAGGTTTTACCTTCTATAGCAAAAAGTATGGCCATCATTTGCGCTTAAAGTACTTTTTGGTTGACCAAGCTCTAAGTGATGAGGTGGAGTCAGTTGTTCGTGTCCCTGCGGTACTTTCAGATAACTCTCCAGTGTTCTTATATTTAGAGTCCTGTAAACAGCTGGGGCAGAGAAGGTGGACCGTCGATAGAACCATACTGCAGGATGAGGAGGTGGTTGTAGGCTTGGTGGATAAGACTTCTGATTTCTTCCATTTCAACAAAGGATCTGCCAAGGCACAAGTAGTGTGGGATTTGTACAAGGTGTACCTAAGGGCAGTAATAAGTGCTATAACGTTAGATAAGAAGCGACCTACACAGGTGAGAGATGAGGGGGTTATAGCAAATATTAAGATGAACGAAACTGAACAACAGAAGGCCTCATTAGAGGGACATCTAGGGTATCAACTCTCCATAGAGAACTAGGGGATTTGCAGGCAGGGTATGAGGCTCTGCTCACAAAAAGAATCCAGGCCAGATGGAAAGTCAGTAAGCTGCAGCATTTCTCCTATAGTAAGAGGTGTAGCTCTCGTCTTGCTTGGAAGGTTAAGGTAGATAGAGCCATAAATTCAATACAGGGTCTGACAGATTTGGAAATCGGGGTGCTCTTACAGACCAACACTGACATTAGAGCGGAAGTTGGAGGAATATTAGCAGTCTCTATAAAGATGATCTATGGCCTGGAAAGGAGCGGATAGGGACCTGGCTAACGGAGTTAGATCTTCCAAAAATAACAAGGTGCAAGTGGACCTATAAGGGTCGGAAATCACTGAGGAGGAGATATTGGCTCAATGTAGGAAACTGAGCGGCGGGAAAGCCGCTGGCCCAGATGGTCTTCCAGTAGAGCTGTATAAAGCAATCATAGAGAAGCAACCCCACTTTCTAAAGGAACTGTTAAATAAGATTTATATCAAGGGAGAGGACGCGTCTGCATCTTGGTCCGAGGCAACTGCGGTCCTAGTCTGAAACCTGATAAAGACCCTGTAAAAACAGAATCCTATAGACCAATATCCTTATTGAAAGTGGATTATAAGATCTTTTCTGGGATATTAGCCTCAATAGTGGCACGGATTATCAAGAGCATTATCCACATAGATCCGAGGTGTTTTTTCCCGGGCTGGAGTTAAGCGGGCTTACGCATTTGATGATGGGGGTCATCGATATGGCGGAAGCTCAGAAATCTCAGTTAACGGTAGTGGTGGTAGATGCAGCTAAAGCTTTGACACTACATTGGGAATACCTTTGGGAAGACATTAAAAGCTTTGGATTTCCCCAAAATGTAATAAGTGCAATACAAAATCTGTACAAGCTCCTCATTGCGAGGTTGTTGGTAGATTGAAGAACCCTCAGACTAGTTCCACTTATTTATTTTTATTTGAAAACTTTTATAAAGCGTGACCCTTACGGGTATCAGAGTGCTGTAAAGAGTGATGAAAGCACGAAAAAAAAAACCACAATGGTACAAATGATGTTGTTAAGTCAACACACTGAAAAACAAGAAAGGGGGAACAATAAGGTCAGGGACCAGGGAGTCGGCCCAACCAGTACAGTTTCAGAAGGGCCATATAGCGAGATAACAATTTAACAGACAAGCATAAATAAATCGAAACAACAGTGTAAGCTAAGAATCAAATCTGTAGACAGAGGGGATTGAGAAGGAGTACAGGTTGATGCTGTTAATGTTCACTCAAGAGTAGCCATTTGACATGTTTCTTAAAAGATGCAGTGGAAAGATTGGATCTTATCTCGGGAGGAAGAGCGTTCCAAATTCTTGGAGCAAGTGCCATTGTAAGTTCTTTATGAATTGGAACTTGGGAGGTTTTCAAAAGTAGGGTGGATGTGCTTCTTAAGTTCCAACTTGAGCCAGATAGTTCAAACTTTTTGGCCAAGTAAACCAGGATGTTGTAATGTATGGCTTTATGCTTCAAGCAGGCTATCTTGAAACGTATCCTAGCTTCGATAGATAGCCAATTTAGTTGCATAAGGTCGGGGGTAATGTGGTCATGCTTTCTGGAGCCAGAGATACGCCTGGGTGATGCATTTAGAGTGGTTGTGAGCGGGGAGAAGCTAGCTTTAGGATGCCCAGCAAGGGTCACCAAAACATATTCCAGATGAGAGCTAAACAGGGATTGTACTGCAGGCCGGGTGTCTTCAGGGGGAAGGAAAGGCTTGACTTTGCTAAGGGAATTGAGTTGAAAATTGGCTCCCCTAATAGTTGCACCTCAACAAAAGACGTGTTCCTGCTGTATGTATGGACAATCATCCACCATATATTTTTTATAAAGGACACACAATTTTGAGTGTCAGAGCAGTGGATCTAATTCTCACAACTGCCTCACAGTGTCCTAAATCACTACTTAAATTGTAATCTGTGGTGCTGTGTCTGCTAATCTGCCCTCCCATCAATGTGCAGAGGACCTAAAGATGGAGAATACTAGAGAAAAAGGTGAGGAAAAGTTGGCAGAGCCTCATGGGAGTAACACCATGGGAGGTAACAGGCTGGTACTCAACTTTGTCCTCAGGTTCTCATCATTAGCATCTGCCAAGTTGAAAAATAATAAATAGATAGTGTAGAAAAAAGAGAAACCCATAAATGTGATGTATCTTCTAAATGTGACCCTATAGGGGATCCCGGGATCTGGCATGGAAAGCCGGTGTCCCCTAGTTTAGAAACAAGCTAGGCAACACTGGCTGTACTGTTTTATTCCTTGCTGTGTGTCTGCTCAATTAAAACCAACATGTTTCATTGCCTTACAAAATTTGGTGGCGATTTCATCAGGGTTAGGGTCAGCGTCTTCACTACACCTCTTTTCTCCGTTTATTGTACCTGCAGAACAACAACAGACCACATTGCATCAACATATATATCAAACATGCATCAGATAAAAAGATATACTATGTCTGTGGGGAATCAAGGATAACACGTATGGTGTATTTACTGGGTAGTTGCCATTCATCGGCATACCTGCACCCCCGTAGGAGAAACTGATTCACACCCTGTAAATTATTTACAGGTCCCGTCTTGGTCACTACAATAAGTCAGTCTGTACAAAAGAGATGGAAAAATTGATGCCAGTCTCATCACCCTCCTTAAATATTCATAGTCCCCTCATCATTTTGATAGATCCCTCAAGTCAGGATAGGCCAAACGCTATGCCGCCCACTGTTAATTACTCAGCTGTGTGTGTCTCCCACATGTCGATACGTGGCTTTTCATACAATTACTACCACCTATTTCTCATGCAGCAGCAATGGGGTCCCTCTGTGTTATCTGGGCAATCCCTGACAACTGATGCAGGCTAAAATCATTCTCTGCCACTCGAAATATTCCACATTATGTGTCCACGTTATATGCGCCCTACTGCGAGGCCATCGTTACTACTGACACCCCCTCTAACCGGGCTCAAATGCAACCTCATAACCTCCCGCTGGGCAGTATCACCTCTTATCAGTAATTAGTACTGGATGACTCCTGTGTGCACTACACTGTACCCCATCGGCCCTTTGGTTCCCCTCCTTACCGACTGTCCAAGGGTGTTCGGCTGAAGCTCAATCCCTCACGTACACCATGCTGAGTGAATCTATATCGGCAACAGTCCCCGGCACATCCAGCTGACCGGACCCGCCTACTTCCGGTCCTCGCGTATTCCAGGGAACAAAAGCACTCTATTTTGGCGGCCATCTTAGAGTGTATGTTATGGCTAAGCCTCTACCCAGTTAATATGCTTGTGCGTGGTATATTAACATGAAATTACAAAAAATCATCACTAATGTGCATTATTTCCTTTTTTCCTTTTTATTATATTTGTTTATTTATTTATTTATTTATTGCCATTTATAAAGCGCAACGTATACCCGAAGGCGTCTTGGCGCTGGTTAATTTGCAAGCTTCAGATGGTTATTAAATTAAATGCTCTAACAGGGTGCCCACTTATTTAAAACTTATTTGGTAAACAACCACGTTTTAAGTCTCTTGCGAAATTGGAGGAGTGTGGAACATGTTCTGATGTCCTGGGGCAAAGTGTTCCAGAGTTTGGGGGCAGCGACCATAAAGCGGCGATCACCCCATGACACTGTTTTGGTGCGAGGGACCACTAAATGGTTGCAGTTGGAGGATCGGAGCTGACGGGAAGGTTGGTATGGGCACAGTTGATCTGTTAAGAAATGCGGACCTTGCCTGTTTAGTGCTTTATAAACTATACACAGCGACTTAAATCTGATTCTATTTTGGATCGTCAACCAGTGGAGTCCTGTGATAGCATCCGATATGGGCGCGAACTTTGGAATTCCAAAGAGCAGGCGAGCTGCCGCATTTTGTATCGACTGCATTTTTCTGATGGCTCTGATTTGGGTATTTAGGAAAAGCCCGTTGCAATAGTCCAATAATGTTAGAACCAATGAACTAACCAATGTTTTAATGGCGGTCGCTGGGAGATAGGGACTTATTTTCCGGATCATGCGAAGTTTATGGTGGGCTGTGGAAGCCACTTTATTGGCATGATCCATGAAATTTAGGCCGTCATCAAAGGTGACTCCCAAATTTCTTACTTTAGTCACTGGTTTAGGGGGGGCACCAAAAGTGGAAGGCCACCAGAAGGCAGACCAGTCCGGTGAAAGACGTCCAAAAATCATAACCTCAGTTTTTTCTGAGTTGAGTTTCAGGCAATTTAAAGCCATCCACTCTCCTATCTCTGTCAATCCATTTTGGAAGCGTTGGGCGACCTCCCCTCCGTCACCCCTAATGGCCATAACCAATTGCGTGTCATCAGCGTATGAGGTTAGGCTCATCCCATGTGCCTTGATGACATTGGCAAGGTCCGACACATAGATATTAAATAGTGTCGGACTCAGGGATGAGCCTTGAGGTACCCCACATGGCTGTGTCAGATTAGCAGATTGGTAAGGTCCAAGAGTGACGGCCTGGGTTCTATCAAGGAGAAACGAGGCGAGGAGGTCTCTTGCCGTGGAGCAGATGCCCATCTTTTCGACACGGTCGACCAAAATACTGTGGTCGACTGTGTCGAAAGCCGCCGAGAGGTCCAGCAGTACCAAGACTGCTGTCCCCCCTGGTCTCTTATTAGTCTGACATCGTCGGAGGCTTTAATTAAAGCGGTCTCGGTCCCATGATATTTCCGAAATCCGAACTGAGTGTCGTCCAGCAGTCTATGTGTCTCAATATACTGGGATAATTGTATATTCATGGCCTTTTCCACCACCTTGGCTATGAAAGGCAAACTGGCAATTGGCCGGTAGTTTTTTAACTCGGTCTTATCCAGCCCAGGTTTCTTTAAAAATGGTTTGAGTAGTGTAGATTTTAAAGTCTGAGGATATGTCCCTGAGCACAAGATTGAATTACATACTTGCGTCAGAACCGGTATGATTGACTCCATCACTGGTAGGAGAGCTGAGAATGGGCAAGGATCCAGCATGGATCCAGTTTTAACTGTAGAGACGATATTTAATATGTGGTCTTCGGTTAATGGGGTGAAACAAGTGAAAGATGCGGCTAGAAGGGTGTTTGGGACAGAGGGAGTAGTGGTAGCGGATTTGATGAGGGTGGATTTAACAGTGAAGGCTTGGTAAATGTCATCAACCTTGGAAAAGAAAAAGTTGGCCAAAGCATCACACATTACTTGGGAAGGGGGTGGAGTCAGATCAGGAATGTTGCCTGAGAGAGATTTAGTAATTTCGTATAATTTTTTCCTGGAGTTCTTTGCCTGCTCAATTTGATTCGAATAGAAGGATTTTTTTGCCTTTATGATCATAGTTTTGTACGCAGCCAGTGAGTCTTTATATCGGATCTTGCTTACTTGATCGTAGGTCTTTCTCCATTGTCTTTCACAATGCCTGTTCTGTTGTTTTTGTTGTTTTAATTCGTCCATATACCACGGTGCAGTTGGGGTAGATCTATTCTTAGATATTGACTGTGTAGGGGCCAGGAGATTCATAGCATGGCCCAACCAGTCCTGAAATAGTTGTGTGGCCATAGTCGAGTTAGACGGAATTAACGGGCGAGTACTGTCAAGCTGGTTTCTTAGGTCTGGCTGGTTGATATTATGCCATGCTTTAAAGGAACCCAGACTGGGGGGAGTAATTGCCTTGGTTCGAGGTTTATTTATAACCAAGGTACAGAATACCACGTAGTGGTCTGTCCATGGCATTGGTAAAATATCCGATACATGGAGCCCCTGGACATTAGAAAAAATGCCGTCTAAGATGTGTCCCGCCCGATGAGTGGCTGATGTAACCAATTGTTGAAGCCCCAAGGTTTCCATGTCTGAAATAAGGGCCAAAGTATCTTTATGGTTGTTATCATCTAGGTGAAAATTCATATCGCCCAACACTGTAATGGAGTCCTCGAGTGCGAGTGATTCTAAAATTGTGCTTAGACTGGTTAGAAAGCCTGTCTTGGCTCCAGGGGGTCAATATAAAAGTAATCCCTTAAAATTATAGAGGGGACTAAGTTTGATTGCAAACATCAGAGCCTCACATGAAGTGTCAGGGATATGAGTGATTATAACCCCGAACCTTTCTCTAGCTATAATGGCAATCCCGCCACCTTTCTTTCTGGGTCTGTCTTGTCTGTAGGCTTTATAACCACTAGGTGTTGCAGTCACGACATCCGGGTCTGACGATTCGTCAGTCCATGTCTCCGTGATAAAAGAATATCTAACTTAAAGTCAATTATTAGATCTGCGATTTCCTGGCTATGTTTGCATTGGGATCGTGCATTAATGAGGGCCATTGAGACATCCTTGCCTTTGGTATACCGCTTTGTGAGGTTTCTTTCACAATTATTTGATGTCGTAAAAAGGCAGTGTGGACAGCACCTTTCCACTTCCTTTACCGTACTGGTTAGATCTAACAATGTACAAGCCTGGTCTACAGGTGGTCTGAGACTGAGCAAAGAAGAATGTGAATAAGCCAAATGGCGTTCTTTGGAAATTGGTCCAGGGGTCCTGGCCCTCGGCCCGGTCCCGGCGCGGACGGGCACAGACGGGCTTGACTTTGGCGCGCCAAAGGCGCGCCCGCTGCGCGACCGGGATGGTCTGATGACTATATCCATGGTTGGGCAGAGGAGGGTGGGAGGGCTCGAGCAGCTACACCGCTGACCTTCCCTCTCCAAGATGGCGGCTGCGGAGGGTCAGGTGAGGTCACAGCGCCTGATTGCAGCCGCGCTGTGCCGGGCAGCTAAGTGTGGAAACAATTTAAAAAAGCACTAGTTAAAATATGACACAGTTTTTAAAATACACGTATTTCTTCATTCAAAAACGTGCAATGGCTTCGCGATTAAGTGAGTAAAGAGTAGAGCAAGATTCCCCCGGCTTCCGCCTCAGGGGAGAGAAACAAATAAAAAATTATATCCAGTAATGAATGGCTCTACGGAATTTAATGCTGATAGTGGCACATGTTCCTAGTCACTCTAGGGTGCCCCACCTATATTCCCAGTCTTAGCTTCTCTATCTAGGACCGGACTCCATTGTAAAAGGCATCATAGAGGGTGTGTAGTAACATAGCATAAATGTGTCAGGTACATCAATGCACCGCACCTAGGCTTGTAATAGTGTCTCTATGTATGATCATACTCTGTCATGGCATACATTATAAAAATGTGTATAATGTCCTGACCTCGGTGAGCCAGGTGGGTGGAAATTAAGGGAATGCCTATCACTTTTGCTTATGATAGCTCTTCGTCTGTACTATACTACATACACTACTTCTGGAGCCTACGTTTTATTTACATCTGTTCAACTCATGGAGAATGGTGTACCATAAAGTGTTGCCCCCCCGCCCCCCGGCCAATGGAGGATTGCGATGACAGGGGCGCAATAAACATTGTGCTGTATGTTACAGTAGACCTAGAATGATACCTCTTTGTTCCATTCTATGAGGTAGTTCAATCCATTTTGATCTGCCCCCTCTTGCCATATCCAGCGGGCTTCCTTCATAATTAGTCTGTTTTCCATATTGAACTGGTCACCCAGTACCCTTTCAAGTACTACCCATAGTAAATCTCTGGGTTGATGTTTCTTTGTGATAAAATGTTGGACCAGTTTAGTCATAAGTTTACCTGACCTCACTGTACTCATCTGCTCTGGCACTCTGATCTTGATTTTTATTGTTGTGAGACCAATGTAATGCAGGTCGCATGGACGTGTAATTTTGTAAATGAAAGTGGACGTATTACAGTTACTAAACCTGTTCAAATGCCAGGTCTTCCCATGTGCTAAAGTTACACTTTTGGTGGCTACTGTGAGTGTACACACTGTACACCCCCTCACGGGGAGAGTGCTCTGGAGGGACGCCAGATTCCCTGGGTTCCTGCACTGGACGTGTTTGCACAAGGTGCACCGGAGATTCATGGACTTTTTTAAAAGCAAACCTTGATTGAGGCCTTTTCATGGATGTAGTGCTCAGCAGATGCCAATGTTTTGTTATAATCTGTCTAATCTTAGTAGAGCATGGTCCGAACGTTGTGACCACTGGAAGGCACTCTTTGCTGGCTTTTTCATTCCCAGGTGTATTAAGAGCCATCTTCCTGGCTTGTTTGATGACCTTTTTAGGGTAGGCACGATCCTCCAGTCTTTTCGACAGTTTCTCTGTTTGTTCAACATAACTCTGAGTAGACGTAGAGTTTCTATGATATGGTAGAAATTGGCCCACCGGTAAATTATCTCATAACGCCCTTGGATAATAGGATCTATAATGGAGTAGCGAGTTTTTATCGGTGGGTTTTTGATGTACATATGTCCTCAATTTGTTATCCATGGCCTGTATATCTAGGTACAGGTACGTGGCTGTGTGTCTGTTTACTGTCCATGTAAACTTGAGACATTCATCCAAGGTTTTCAACCAGGCTACAAAATCATGTAATTCCCCTTACGTGCCTGACGAGATACATAGAACATCATTAATATATCTCTTCCAGAGGACTATGTTCCTCTGGAAGAGATTGGTGGAATGATTGATGTAGTTGGACTCAAACTGGCCTACATAGATGCAGGCCAGACTGGGGGCAAAAGTATCCCCTATTGAAGTCCCGGAGATCTGGAGGTATAGCTGATCTTTACATGCAAAGAAATTGCGCATGAGGGCAATCTCGATGCATTGCAGCACAAAGGTCTAAGAGGTGTCATAAAACCATTCGCATTCCCCCAAGGCGCAATCTGCTGCCACCAGTGTCTCTTCCTGGGGGATGCTGGTGTACAGCGACTCAATGTCGATGGTCACCAGGAATTGGTGATTTGGATCATATACCACGGTATCAAGATGTCTTAGAATATCTGTGGTATCTTGTATGTAAGATGGTTGCGAAATAACATTCTCGTAAAAAGAAACCAGAGAACTGGGATAAGGGTTAAAGTAAAGACTGAATCCCTGACACTATAGGGCACCCAGCCCGAGGGCGCTGGACTTTGTGTATTTTGGGCACAATAGTTGCAGTGATGTGCGCTTGCATATTTAGGTATTTGTCCAAGATAATGCCTAACGATTTAGCGGAGTCAACCACATGAGGGGTGCAGTTAAGAGCAGTGAGTTATTTAAGCCAGTCAAGGGTAGGTGCAGAGTGATTGCGGGGGGCAATCAAAAGAAATTCTGTTTTGAGGTATTTAACAAAAGATGGTTCTGGGCTAACCAATGTTTAGTTTGTGAGTGCATCGTTTAATGTATTTATGTCCTCCGGAGAGGAGATCTTCAAATAGAGTTGTGTGTCATCCATGTACATGTGATAATGAATGTTAGAATGGTTCAGAATGTCAGTAAGTGGTTCCATATAAAGGTTGAAAAGAGTGGGTGAGAGTGCGGAACCTTGAGAAATTCCAATCGTGACAGGGGTACTGGTTGCAAGGGAATGCACATAACTAGAGGCACAAGAAAGGGCTGTCCCCTATCTGCCTTACTTTTTAACCTACACATCGAGCCTTTTGCGCATCAGTTTAGAGCAGAAACCACCATAATCCCTTTTAAGACAGCTGGGATGGAGGTTAAACTAGTCCTGTATGCAGACGATAAGGTGTTATATACAACAAAACCGCAGTCTACAATATCTAGTCAGATGGCGAGGGCTGAAGGTTTTGGCAAGATATCAGGATACAAGGTTAATATGGACAAAACTGAAGTGATGGATTGGAACCAGGGAAAGATCTGTCAGGGGGCAAAATCCAAAAGAGATACCTGGGAATTTTAATAACTTGGAGATTGGAAGACATCCCGTGCGTCAACTGGAAAAAAGTGAGCCAAGAGGTGGAGACACTCTTAGTAAGATGGGCTAATCTCCCATTAAACATCTATGGTAGAGTAAACCTCATTAAGATGAATATTCTCCCTAAAATAACTTTTCCTGTTTTTCTTTATACCCCTTACTTTCCTGAGAGAAGACATAGCTAAATTGCAGGGAAAAATTGTGAGCTGAATTTGGGCTGCGAATAGACCTAGGATAGCTTGGAAGAAACTGAGGTGAAAACTTGGGGTGGGGCGGTCTAGCTCTCCCTGATCTGCTGATGTATTGCTATGCTTTCCATTGTAAGAACTTCCGTATGTTAGCCAAAATACTAGATAGATCTCCAATGGGTAGATTATATGGGGCAATGCTTAAGGATTTGGGGCAGAGTCACTTTCTGTTTAAATATGGTGACCGGAAATACTTTACAAAGATCAGGTTGAAGGTTTTGAAAACAGCATTAAGAACATGGGTGTACTTCCGAAAGAGGTTCAGTATCCCTTATTACACATCTTCAGCACCAATTTGGGACACCCCAGGCTTCTTGGTGGACCAGCTCAGTCAACCCCTTAAATCAGCTGGTTTAAGAGATTGGGCAGATCTACGAGCAGGTTCAGGCTTGGGGGAACGGGAAGTGTTAAGTGTATGCACTAATGGTCAGCTAACAAGATTCAAATACAATCAGTTGTGATCATAGTGGGCTACCCAAGAGTGTGCTGTGCTGTAGAGTAGGATGAGCCATGGCTTGAACAGGAAATGAAGGACGGCCCCTTAAAGAAGGAAGTTTTGATCTGGTATTGAGCCTTTTTGGAGGCCAAGGATAAGAACTTGCGAGATATAACGACAATGTGGGAAGCGGAAATTGTGGAAGGAAATCTAAGGCAAATATGGCAATTATCTTTTTCCACGTTATGCACATTGTTGAAACCTGCCTCAGTTAAGAGAAATCACCAGTTTACCACCCATAGGCTATACTGGTCTCCAGGCAAGCGCTCCAAAGTCACCGGGAAAGAATTCAGATGTCCTAAGTGTAAGTTCCCAGTGGTGGATGACATACATATGTTCATGCAATGCCAAATGATTTCCCCCTTTTGGAACTCAGTATGCAAATTCATCAATGAGGTCACAGGATACCAGATTAAGGTAAGCCCTCAACGTATATATTTTTTGGGCTTATTCAGAATGGAGGTTTGCGGGGAAACCTCTCCCATAACAATTTTATTTTTGTGATTTTGCTGACTAGAGGGGGGTTTGTAGTCTCTGGAAAGCTGCAAATTTCCCACTTATAACTGGCTGTCTTCAAAACATCAAGTATACAAGCCAGATTCATGTAGCTAGTGACCCTCATAGCCTGGAAAGGGTCTGGGTATATTACCTAAATTGGGTCCAATGATTAAGCCATGTATGCTGGAGGTCCTTGTTTTCTCCATATCTTTCTCATTGTGTTTGGGGGACACCACTATGAAACAGCAATATCTTTGTGTGGACAGGTTCATCCGCCCCCACAGGGGAGATGAGAATTGTACCAGCAAGAAAGTGATAGCGGGATGAGGACATTTAAAAAAAAAAATAATAATAAAAAAATATCAGATTGGGACTGCTACACTATTTGAATCTAGTACCTGCAATATTTCACCTCTCACACATTACGTCCACAAATTATCCTGAAGCAACAAAAAGGTAAAATGTATCACTTTGTAATTGCTAGTCTTGGGTGTAATTTAAAGTATTAACAAAAAGGGAGCAATAGAGGGAAAAATAACCAGGTCGCCCTCCCCTTACTAAACCATACAACAAAAGACCTGATTATGGGGGAGCACTATACTTTTTAAAAACTTTTTTAGAGTACCAGGGGCAGTCTAAAACTATCTCTGCCTAGAAGCTGGCTTCACCAAAATGCCAGTCAAGCCTAGTTCCCAGGGTTCACATTTAAAATGTTTGTCAATCCACCAAATATCGTCTCATTTCATGAGCAAAACCAGAAAAAAGGTGTGAGAGGTCATAAAGTACAATTGAAAAAAAGTGCCCTCCAACGGGGAATGAGCGGACTCAATAAGCACTCCTGGCAACGTTATTGCCGTTTTGCAAATTTTCACCCACTTTAACAAATAATCAGTGTAGATTGATTCTTCCAAATTCTTTTATTTTATTTTTACATCTTTGTTTTATGCTTCTGTTTTCAAAAATGTCATTCATGTGATTTTTCTCCTATGTATATCATATGTATGGTGGGTTATCTCATTACACAAGTACCCCAATGCATTTTAGGCATCAGCCCTTCGTCAGGGGGATAGGTCCTACGAGAAATGTCATATATACATTCTGATTTACTAATTCAGGGGCTCATTAGTGCATAACGATGTTAAAAAGCATCAATATGGTGCATGCTGTGTGTTAGACCAAAAAAAGGGACGTGAAAACTGCGAAGCAAAGAAAACCTTGTGTCTCATGTGATCTGTTAAACCAAACTGGGAGCAGGTGAACACCTGTGTTAACCCTACGTTATTGGATTGCGTGTACATATGAAAAAACTTCTTCAAGTACAGTACCGAAAAGTGCGGTGTGCAATAGTATAAAGTCCGATCTGCAAGTACATAAAAGTGCTGATGCAAGTCTGTATACTGCCAACATCCCGGACACAAGTTAGCATTCCGTGTAAGTATGCCATAGTGCAAACTATGAAACCATCAGAAACTGTCACACCTGTTGAACCACAACATTATTTAAGTTACCTGCCGTAATGTCGATATGCTATTCCTCTTTCCTCTTCTCGATAAACGTCTCAACTAGACGCTTCCTCCCAAAAACAAATGCCGTGTATAAAACGGAAGTAACAATGGTTATGAAGGAAAGACTATAACGTCGATTCAAGGGAAAACAAACCGAGGTAATACGACTGATTAAAATGACCAAAACGATTCATCTCGAACTACAAATCAAATCAGAATGTCGACAATACTTCGCAATCATAACAGCTTATAAAATTCAAAACCTTCATACATGCTTTTGATAATAGTTGTCTCAATAAAGCATGTTGCAGTAAAAAAATGGTATCCATGGTGACGGGCAAAAGCATAGCGACTGGCGAAAGCATACCTACTTGCGTCATTATTCTAAAAGGTACATAACTGAAAAGATGTCTGTAAGATGTGAAAACGCAGACAGATTCAAGATGTGTTTAAACCTAAATGTGAACGTGAAAACGGACACAGAATGAATGTGCGTACTAGCGTGTGATGCCCCTCATTAAAAAAAATTTTAAAAATCAATATCGTCCCTAAAGGAAACTCTAGTGAAGTGTGAAATGCAATGCGTTCTGTGTGATCAAACAGTGTGTGCTCAACAAAGCTCTCTGATCAAAATACACATGATATTACTAATGCAAATCAGTCACAGATATTTATAAAAAGCAACTATATTCTAGACGATCATTTAACCATTTGGGGTGTATTGCGCTCAGTATGGTAATCCAGTAGAGTTTGCAATGTAAAAGATATTGTTTGTTGCTCCTTCCTTCTTCAATGTGTACCTGCTCAAGAACAGTATAGCTAAATTGACTAATATTATGGTTCATTTAAAAAAAATGTGTTGTCACAGTAGATTTTTTGATTTTTTGTTTGAATGTTGCTTTTGTGTTCCATGAGGCTGGGTTTGATTTTACGTTCCGTTATCCCAATGTATGGAAGTCCACATTGGCACTTTATTAGGTACACTACATTGGTAGTGTCACACATGGCTGTGACTCTCAGTTTAATAGGGGTACCCCGAGGAGGGTACATGATGGTAGTGTCCTTAATGATGTTATTACAGCTCCCAGAATTATGGCATGGAACAGTAGCTCTAAAATTTGGATCTTTTCTACTGCTTTATTGTTGCAAAGTTGTTTCAAGTTTTTTTGTACGTTGGTATGCCAAAACTTAAAGGTTTTTGAAATATACATTTAAAATCAGGTTCAGCTTGTACCAAAGGTCAATATCTTGAAATTGTTTCTTTAATCTTCATACTTTCTGTAGAGTATTTTGACACAAACACCATTCTTTCCTTCTTTGTAACTTGAGTCCCTTTGGGTGTTAACAACTCAGCTCTGTCCTTCAATTTCACTCTCTCAACTGCTGCCTGTGAAATTGGTTCAGGATACGATCTTTCTTTGAATTTTTGTAAAATCGTTTTGCTATTGCTGATGTATAGTTCTTCTGAAGTTTAAATTCGTTTAATCCTGAGCAATTGTGAACAGGGTAAGTGTTGTTTCAGGGACTTTTGGTGAAAACTGAAGAAATGTAGAAAATGATTTTGATCCGTGGATTTGGTGAATATAGAAGTGATCATGATGTTATTTTGTAGCTCATTGTCAACATCAAGGAACGCTATCCTTTCCACACTAATGTTGTGTGTGAATTAAATTCTTACATCTATGGTGTTAATTTCAGAAATGCCGTGTATAAAACGGAAGTAACACTGGTCATGAAGGAAAGACTATAACGTCGATTCAAGGGAAAACAAACCGAGGTAATACGACTGATTAAAATGACCAAAACGATTCATCTCGAACTACAAATCAAATCAGAATGTCGACAATACTTCGCAATCATAACAGCTTATAAAATTCAAAACCTTCATACATGCTTTTGATAATAGTTGTCTCAATAAAGCATGTTGCAGTAAAAAAAATGGTATCCATGGTGACGGGCAAAAGCATAGCGACTGGCGAAAGCATACCTACTTGCGTCATTATTCTAAAAGGTACATAACTGAAAAGATGTCTGTAAGATGTGAAAAAGCAGACAGATTCAAGATGTGTTTAAACCTAAATGTGAACGTGAAAACGGACACAGAATGAATGTGCGTACTAGCGTGTGATGCCCCTCATTAAAAAAAATTTAAAAATCAATATCGTCCCTAAAGGAAACTCTAGTGAAGTGTGAAATGCAATGCGTTCTGTGTGATCAAACAGTGTGTGCTCAACAAAGCTCTCTGATCAAAATACACATGATATTACTAATGCAAATCAGTCACAGATATTTATAAAAAGCAACTATATTCTAGACGATCATTTAACCATTTGGGGTGTATTGCGCTCAGTATGGTAATCCAGTAGAGTTTGCAATGTAAAAGATATTGTTTGTTGCTCCTTCCTTCTTCAATGTGTACCTGCTCAAGAACAGTATAGCTAAATTGACTAATATTATGGTTCATTTAAAAAAAATGTGTTGTCACAGTAGATTTTTGATTTTTTGTTTGAATGTTGCTTTTGTGTTCCATGAGGCTGGGTTTGATTTTACGTTCCGTTATCCCAATGTATGGAAGTCCACATTGGCACTTTATTAGGTACACTACATTGGTAGTGTCACACATGGCTGTGACTCTCAGTTTAATAGGGGTACCCCGAGGAGGGTACATGATGGTAGTGCCCTTAATGATGTTATTACAGCTCCCAGAATTATGGCATGGAACAGTAGCTCTAAAATTTGGATCTTTTCTACTGCTTTATTGTTGCAAAGTTGTTTCAAGTTTTTTTGTACGTTGGTATGCCAAAACTTAAAGGTTTTTGAAATATACATTTAAAATCAGGTTCAGCTTGTACCAAAGGTCAATATCTTGAAATTGTTTCTTTAATCTTCATACTTTCTGTAGAGTATTTTTACACAAACACCATTCTTTCCTTCTTTGTAACTTGAGTCCCTTTGGGTGTTAACAACTCAGCTCTGTCCTTCAATTTCACTCTCTCAACTGCTGCCTGTGAAATTGGTTCAGGATACGATCTTTCTTTGAATTTTTGTAAAATCGTTTTGCTATTGCTGATGTATAGTTCTTCTGAAGTTTAAATGTGTTTAATCCTGAGCAATTGTGAACAGGGTAAGTGTTGTTTCAGGGACTTTTGGTGAAAACTGAAGAAATGTAGAAAATGATTTTGATCCATGGATTTGGTGAATATAGAAGTGATCATGATGTTATTTTGTAGCTCATTGTCAACATCAAGGAACGCTATCCTTTCCACACTAATGTTGTGTGTGAATTAAATTCTTACATCTATGGTGTTAATTTCAGAAATGCCGTGTATGAAACGGAAGTAACACTGGTCATGAAGGAAAGACTATAACGTCGATTCAAGGGAAAACAAACCGAGGTAATACGACTGATTAAAATGACCAAAACGATTCATCTCGAACTACAAATCAAATCAGAATGTCGACAATACTTCGCAATCATAACAGCTTATAAAATTCAAAACCTTCATACATGCTTTTGATAATAGTTGTCTCAATAAAGCATGTTGCAGTAAAAAAATGGTATCCATGGTGACGGGCAAAAGCATAGCGACTGGCGAAAGCATACCTACTTGCGTCATTATTCTAAAAGGTACATAACTGAAAAGATGTCTGTAAGATGTGAAAAAGCAGACAGATTCAAGATGTGTTTAAACCTAAATGTGAACGTGAAAACGGACACAGAATGAATGTGCGTACTAGCGTGTGATGCCCCTCATTAAAAAAAATTTAAAAATCAATATCGTCCCTAAAGGAAACTCTAGTGAAGTGTGAAATGCAATGCGTTCTGTGTGATCAAACAGTGTGTGCTCAACAAAGCTCTCTGATCAAAATACACATGATATTACTAATGCAAATCAGTCACAGATATTTATAAAAAGCAACTATATTCTAGACGATCATTTAACCATTTGGGGTGTATTGCGCTCAGTATGGTAATCCAGTAGAGTTTGCAATGTAAAAGATATTGTTTGTTGCTCCTTCCTTCTTCAATGTGTACCTGCGCAAGAACAGTATAGCTAAATTGACTAATATTATGGTTCATTTAAAAAAAATGTGTTGTCACAGTAGATTTTTGATTTTTTGTTTGAATGTTGCTTTTGTGTTCCATGAGGCTGGGTTTGATTTTACGTTCCGTTATCCCAATGTATGGAAGTCCACATTGGCACTTTATTAGGTACACTACATTGGTAGTGTCACACATGGCTGTGACTCTCAGTTTAATAGGGGTACCCCGAGGAGGGTACATGATGGTAGTGCCCTTAATGATGTTATTACAGCTCCCAGAATTATGGCACGGAACAGTAGCTCTAAAATTTGGATCTTTTCTACTGCTTTATTGTTGCAAAGTTGTTTCAAGTTTTTTTGTACGTTGGTATGCCAAAACTTAAAGGTTTTTGAAATATACATTTAAAATCAGGTTCAGCTTGTACCAAAGGTCAATATCTTGAAATTGTTTCTTTAATCTTCATACTTTCTGTAGAGTATTTTTAAACAAACACCATTCTTTCCTTCTTTGTAACTTGAGTCCCTTTGGGTGTTAACAACTCAGCTCTGTCCTTCAATTTCACTCTCTCAACTGCTGCCTGTGAAATTGGTTCAGGATACGATCTTTCTTTGAATTTTTGTAAAATCGTTTTGCTATTGCTGATGTATAGTTCTTCTGAAGTTTAAATGTGTTTAATCCTGAGCAATTGTGAACAGGGTAAGTGTTGTTTCAGGGACTTTTGGTGAAAACTGAAGAAATGTAGAAAATGATTTTGATCCGTGGATTTGGTGAATATAGAAGTGATCATGATGTTATTTTGTAGCTCATTGTCAACATCAAGGAACGCTATCCTTTCCACACTAATGTTGTGTGTGAATTAAATTCTTACATCTATGGTGTTAATTTCAGAAATGGCTTGTAGTAAATCAGGTAGAGACCCTTTCCAAATTAAAAAGATGTCATCTATGTACCTATGGTAGGTAATCAAATTGTCTTGCCAGGTCTTCTTTGATAAAATGTGGTCAAGCTCTAACCGCTGCATAAAATATTTGCATACGCAGGAGCTGCGCAATTCCCCATTGAAGTTCCTGATAATTGTGTATAGTAGCTTTCATCCCATATGAAGTAACTTTGATAAAGTGTAAAATGCATACATTCTAGCAAAAATATTTTGAGATCTTCTTCTTTGTTACTGTTGATGAAGAATGATTCTAGGGCTTTAATCCCCATGTCGTGTGGAATAGAAGTGTATAAATACTTGACATCTATGGTACATATAATAGGTCGGTCATGTTCTTCAATCTTGATGTTGTTGATTTTAATGAGAAAGTCGATGGCATCATGTAGATACTTAAACATGCTCTGAACTATAGGTTGAAGGTGTATGTCAATGTATTTTCCTATAAGTTCTTGTATAGAATTTCTGGTGCCAACAATTGGTCTGAATGGAGGTCTTTTTAAACACTTATGAATTTTGGGAATCATGTACAGGTACGGTGTTTTTGGATTTTCTTTAATGAGAAGTCTTTTATCGTCATCATTAATGGTTTCTTTTACAAGTGCTGTATCAATGATTGTAGCCAATGCTTTTATGAAATCCTTTGTGGGATTCGAAATGAGTTTCACCTTATTTAGGCAAATGTTCCGACTTCCTAGTAAAATACATGATGTCTTTTTATATATAAAAATAAAAAAGAGGACTCTAGAAATATTTAAATCTTGAGAAAATTGAGAAAGGAATCGAAACGTTACAATCTAAACACCCATTGCATGTGAATACCACCCCTCCAAGATGGCGCCAGTGGGTGAGCAGGATGCGCACTACCGTCCTGTCTCACACTACGTGGCGCACGTGAATGCTGACTGAGGTCAAAGGCGGATATCCGCATGTCCTTCCGGGACACGCTTCTTGCTCATCAAGGAGCGCATGAGCACTCTCAGCGTCCTGGACGATTGCACGGCAGAGACTACCATTTGTGCGGTAAGGGTAGAGTACCACGGATGTGGGGAGTGGGGCTGTCCAATAATGGTCACTTAACAGCTTGAGACCGTTGGTCACGATAAAGTACGATGGAGTGCTGTGACTATTTTACTGCCAGTTCACCGTAGACTTGATTATTACACAGTACCGTTAGTGATATTTTCATCATTTGATTAATGTTTTGGAACATTCCCTATCAGGATAGGCTTATGGATGTGAGGTAGACATTCACTGATTATAGGGTGATTATGGGTGATCCTATGGAGAAACTGTCAGCGTATATCAATAAAAATTAGTGTTAATGTATATATATCCACAGATTGACGATCAGCGACTTTCTGTAGGGGATGCGTGGCTAAACACTTTTGCATGCTACCCTAATAGTGTGTTGCTGGTGCGAGCTCTAATAGCAACCACTGGGTAAGTTTGGCATTACCTTGTACATTTTTATGCAATCATGTCTTGGTAACATTGCCAGTAAACCACAATTTTAATATATGTTTAAATGTTTGGCACCATCTTTCTTTTATTGTTTGGCAATCACCATAGATTGTTGTTAGAACTGGGGGTCTCTAGTTGGCAGGGGTAGGTACCACTGTCCAAATAGGGACCCTTGCTCCTAGTCAGGGTAAAGAGGAAACCCTCTGAGATAACCCCTGCTCTCCCTCTAGGTAGCTCGGCACGAGCAGTCTAGGCTAACCAGAGGCAATGTGTAAAGTATTTGTACCAACACTCACAGTAACACAGTGAAAACACCACAAACTGACTCCACAACAGGTTAGAAAAATAAAGGTATTTAATCTAAACTACACAACACCAAAACGACATAAATCCAACATACACAGTTCAAGAATATGGTTTCAAAAGAGTTCTTAAGGTTTGCGATAAAGTTCTTCAGGTTGCGATAAAAATAAACCACAGATGCGTGAAAAGTTCACAGTTGAGTCACGTTTACTCACAGTACCTTTAAGTTGCAACAAAGTTCCAAAAGCAGAAGCTGGTGCGGTGGAAAACAAGCGATGCGTTGCTACTGAGACCCTGGGGAGGCGTTTGCGATAGCCCCGCTGCAGCAGCGGGCGTGTTGCGACGAATCCGGTCTGTATGGGGAGGAAGGCCACTTGTATGGATTCCGTCGCGTAGGTTCCGTAGGAAGTTTGTTCTCTCAAAGGCACGATGCGACGATCTTGTAGGGGCTGCGACGATCTCCGGGGCGACGATGCGCAGTCCAGCGGTGATCCTCTCTCTTGCAGCTTCCCGATGCGATGGTTCTGCGACGATGCTTGCAGCGACGTGATGCGGTCCGCAAGCAAGCGGTGCGGCGATCTCACCCAGCGACGACAGGCTCTGCGACGAAACTCGCAGTGATGTTCGACTTTCCCACACCGGTCTGGTGCGTCCCACAAATGAAGGATGCCACGGCTCTGGCAGCGGCGCCAGGCGCTGCGACGATCTCGACCTTCGTAGCGGCGGGAAACTTCTCGCACTGTCGGGGATGCGCTCCGCAAGCGAGCGATGCGACACTTTTCAATTGCAAAAGTCTCTCAAGCTTAGTTTCAAGTTTCCCAGCACAGGTACAACTTCCAGAGGCCCCACAACTGGATCAAGCACTCTAGGCAGGACAGAACTCTCTCAGCAGAGTTCAGGGAAGCTGGGGGTGAAGTCCTTTTGTTCCTGGGACTTCAGAACAGGGAGCCAGCTCTACTCAGGCCCTTGGAGATTCCTTCAAGACAGGGGACACAGCTCAACAGCAAAGTCCTTCCCCTCTCCTTGGCAGCAAAGCAACAGCAGGTGAGTCCAGCAGAGCAACAGCAGGACAGTCTTCCTTCTTCAGTTTCAGCTTTCTCCTCGGCAGAGGTTCCTTCTTGATTCCAGGATGATCTAATTTTCTGTTGTCAGGGGTCCTGTACTTATACCCCTAAAAGTCTTTGTTCTCTTTGTGCAAGTGGGCACTGAGCCCTGTCTGAACCAGTTCTGGGTGTCTCCTGAGTACTTTGTTTTCCTGGCTTCTCCTTTTCTTTCAGGGTGAGGGGCAGGGTCGTCAGCCGACCAGCAGGAGGTGGAGCCAGCATTGTGGAAGGCAGGCACAGCCCTATTCAGGCCTAGGTGCTAACTCCTCCCACCACTCCAGTTGCAAATGCAGTCATTCAGCCTAGGGCTGACTCAGCCAGCCTCCTGGGGAATCCCCGGCCCCTGCCACTCTCAAACCAGACAGTCAATCCACAAACAGGCCAAGGCACACAGAAGGATCAGGCAAGAGAACAGCAACTTTCGAAAAGTGCTGTTCTCAAACACAGGATTTAAAAACAACCTTTCCTGAAAGATGTGTTATTAAATTCTGAGTTCAGGGATACTAGATACTTATGTCCTATCTTGTTCTTATGGGAAGAAATGCTGGAAGCCACTGTAGCCAGCATCCCCCATGTTAATCGATGGAGCAAGATAGCCTTACAATAGTGAAAAACGAAAATGGCTGCCATTCACTATCAGAGCATGTCACCTGCACTAGTACATGCTCTACCTTTTACATACACTGCACCCTGCCCCGGGGGGTACCTTGGGCCTTCCATAGGGATGACTGATGTGCACAAAAAGGGAAGGGTTAGGCCTGGTCAGTGGGGACACTGACCAGGAGGACATGGCAGTTTCTGAACTGCACACAGGCACTGCAGTGTCAGGCCTGAGACATCATTTTAGGGCTACTCCTGTGGGTGGCACAATCAGTGCTGCAGGCCCACTAGTAGCATTTGTCATCACCAGCCCTGGCACACCCAGTGCACTTTACTAGGGACTTCATGGTGATACAAATATGCCAAACATGTATAGCCAATCAGAATAACACTTTACATAGGGAGCACTTACACTCTGGCACTGATCAACAGTGGCAGAGTGTCCAAAACGAAATCCAGCATAGCATCAAAAATACAGGAGGTAGAGGCAAAAAGATAGGGGAAAACCATGCCAAAGATGCCAGGTCTAACAATTGTCCTTAAAGAATCGATGAGGTGGAGACCGATCCCCAAGCCCTGATGAAATTGCAAAAATCAGTGGCAATGAAACATGTCGGTCTTTCTAACTGAAATGGTCTAACACATGCCGTTCTTTTAACCTGAGTGTGATCACTGCGATTAATAAAGTATGTATAACTACAAGTGAGCCACAACTCATTTTAGCTTGGAGAAGCTTTTTTCTCATCAGGGGGTCCGATTAGCTAAGAATAACATAGGCATCAACACTGCATTCTCTCCCACTTTCTTTTCTTCACCTCTTAAAAACTAGGGCACTACCTTTTTTCTTTCTTCACAGGCATGAAAGTTACCAATGATGATAGCGGGAGCAAACAGGTGAGTACCAACCAGCAACTCCCTTGGTGAAGCTTACGTGAGGTACTTTCTGACCTCTCACACCTTTTTTCTGGTTTTGCTCATGAAATTAGATGATATTTGGTGGATTGACAAACGTTTTAAATTTGAACCTGGGAACTAGGGTTGACTGCCATTTTTGCTGAAGCCATCTTCGAGGCAGAGATAGTTTCAGACTGCCTCTTGCACTTTAAAAAAGAATAGTGTTTCCCCATAATCAGGTCTTTTGTTGGGTAAAGTATGCCAGTGTAATTTTGGGCATTTGGTATTACGCTTGTTATGCAAAATTCCTTAAATTACCCATTATTCCACTTCACATAGTTATATGCCATTCATGGTAAAAATGTACTTGTTTTGCGCTATTTTTCGCGCCAGATGTATTATAGTGTCACAGATACACTTCATGCAAAACTATAGTGCTAAGTGACAGGTTAGCATGTTGTATGCAATGTCGCATCATTTTGCTGAAATTATGCATAATTATGTGAAAGCAAGAATAAATGCATGTTAATACATGGGTAATGTTCTCATAGTACACAAATAATGGGCTTCAACATTGCACTTTTCTCAGACTTAACATATGATAAAAGGTGTCTCATGCAAAGGAGTATTTGCAGTGGAGTTCCACCACCCAGGTGGGAGGAAGGAACAGGAGAAGGAGAGCGACGGCTGGTCCTCTTCTCACTCAGGTCTGAGGCTGGCTCTAGAAGTGCAGCACATCAGTGTGCATGCACACTCTGCCCACAAGAGTGAGTCACCTGTAATATTACTCCAATCTCATGTATCAGTAGGTTTATAGTACAGGTTGTGTGTGGGTTTCTGCATGCATGATAGAGATAGCAGAAATGGGTGTGGACAGTGACTGAGAAAACCAAACGTATTCCTGGATTTGTGGCAATATTGTATCTCAACCTAAAGCTCTTAATAGAGATGGGTCCAACCCTAAAGTTAAGGTCTCCTCCTCACATTGGTAGAGCATGAAGTAACACTGCTGGCTGTTGGTGTCACTGCCATCACTGCTGCCTGCATCCTCCTACAGAGACCTCTCCTGCCCTTGGCCTCCCTACTGTAGCCTTGGCCTGTCCACTTCCCACTGCTAAATAACAGGTGTTAAATGCCATACTTGAGACAAATATGTGGTGTTAGAAATGGGGGTGTCTATTTGGCAGAGGCATGCACCTTTGCCTAAATAGAGACCCTTGCTTCTAGTCAGAGTAACGGAGTTACACACCCTAGATATCCACTGCCCCCCCCTTTGGTAGATTGGCACGAGCAGACAGGCTTATCCCAAATACAATCTGTAAAGTCTTTGTACTTGAAACACACAGTAACACAGTGAAAACACCACAAATGTACACCACACCAGTGTAGAAAAATAAAGCATCTTTAAGTCAAACAAGACCAAAACAACTAATCTAACATACACTTATCAAAATATGATCTTTAGAACAGTTCTTTAAAAAATTAGCACTTGAAGAAACAAATGGCTCCACCTGTGGCTATTACGACGATGTGACAGGCATAAATCCAAAGTACAGTGCCAACCACAAGGTGTGCGGTGCCGGGAACGGAGTCCCATGGACTCCCAAAAACAGTACCTTAGAAACGAAGTCTATGGATAATGCCCAGTGTTGGGGAGGTGAGACGTTGAAGATGAGGCGAAGCATGTTCCCTCTTTGACCCAGGGGAGGGGAGGGGAGACGAGGCATCGAGTCCATGAGGGGACAAGTTCATGAGGAGACAAGATGCCAAATCCAGGGCAGGGGAAGTTAGGTGACATTGGCAGTGAGGTGATGCAAAGTCGAAGAGTTTGTGAAGTCACCCTAGTCGGTTCTCAGCTCCGCAATTCCGGGATGCAGGTGCTGGCAGTGACAGCATTGGTGTGAGTGCTGGTGTTGGGAAGGCCGATAACTGCAGGTGTTGGCAGGTTTCAGAGCTGCAGTGCAGGTGTGGCTGTGTGTTGTGCACTACGCGAGCGGTGCCCCTGACCTTGCTGCAGGTCTAGGCCACACTGACGGTGTCAGAGTTGTCTTTCTTGCTTTGCAACCACAACCACATAATTCTCAGGGCCCAGGAACTGGAATTGGTACCCTTTTGAATTCAGGAGTCCACAGACGAGTCCAGGTGCTGGTCAGTGGGTTGTAGATTAAGTCTTTGTGTCCCTGAGACTTACTTCAGAACAGGAGGCGAGCACATACAGGGCCTTGGAGATTCTTCTTCAAGCAGGTTCACAGCAAAGTTCCAGTCTTTGCCCTCTTTTTGGCAGGAGCAGCAACTGCAGGCCAACCCAACAAACCACAGGCAGAACTCCTCCTTACAGCTCTCCAGATCTTCTCCTTGGCAGAGGTTCCTCTTGAGTCCAGAAGTGATTTAATTCTCTGGGGTTTAAGGCCCAATGTTTATACCCCATTTTCTCTTTGTTCTCTTTGTGGCAAGGATCTCTGAGCCTAGTCCAAAACAGCTCTGCCCTCTCTGGTGCAGCATCACTACAGGAGATGGAGACAACATTGTGCAGCGGAGGCAGTGCCTATGCAGGTGCTAGTGAACCTTCTCCCACCACTCTACATACAGCCAAGGTCTATTCAGCCCAACCATGAGTCACCCAGAAAAGGCAGGACTCATCCCAACTCCCCTTGTGGCTGTGTACAGTAAATGCCCATCCGCAGATCCTGTCACTCCAAAACCAGACAGTCAATACACAAAACAGCAGAGGCACACAGAATGGTTAAACATGAAAATGCCTATGTTCTAAAAGTAACAAAAACAATGTCTCAACAGGAATATCACATTGGGGGACGATTCAGCAAAGGAGAAAAAATCACAAAGCACAGGGAAAAAAGCAAGGGAGACCGAAGGGTAATACAAAAGTTGTTATTTACAAATAGAGGCACATATATACAACTAAATTGCAATGATCAAAACAACCAGATGTGTAATGGCAGTGTATAGGTTAGTGAACGGCGCAGTGACACATATGATCATAAACAACGTGAGGCAGCGGAAGTGAAGGTAAGTGAAGGTCAGGACAAATATTTACAATCATTCACAAACAATCATTAATTGTAAATGACCAATGGACAGCCGCAAATTGGTGTTGCTGGGTCGACGGCTTTTCAACCTCTATAACTTGGTCATCATCAGGACGATGGTCACATGATAAGAATGTGCTCTGTCCCACATGGAGGATGGAGTCCACCTCTGGGATCCCAGAGGAAGCTTATAGGGAGTGGGATAAACCTCAACGAACTAATCAGAAGGAAGTCAGGCAAGCAGGATATCAATCAGTGCTCATAGGTGGCACAGAACGTGGTTGCTGGATGAACTCTGCAGGCAGCTATTTGGAGGAACCGGCTGAATCGGGTTGTCTCCCGGATGTTTGAGAAAGTCCCCGTCAGACCCGATGGTCTTGTCAGCAGACAGAGGAACCAAATTTCTTAGGTGTGGGGAATAAAAAGCGACCACACAAGGGCTGGAAACAACTGTGTAAATCACTGGGAAAGAAGCCGGGCAGGTCAAGTTTGCTCACGGATGAGTAAAGGGTCTCGCTAGGTAAAATGGGTTAACGGGTTACTCCTGTTTGTTTATTGTTCTACGTTCTAAAAGTGGCATTTTCTTTTTTTTTTTTTTCTTTTTTTATTGTTAGCAAGCTGACAAAAAAAGACATAAATAAATTCATACATGTATTAAAGGACATCAAGGTAAGTATGTTATATAACAAATGAATTAATATATAAAGACAATGAGAAAATTCCACATTCATAATCAGTCAATAGAAATAGATTTCTTTACACGTTCGCAAAAAAAAAAAAAGAAGAAAATTAACAATTGTACAACATTGAGCAGATTTTTACTCTAGAAGGGTTACCCAATTTCTGTTAAATTTAATCAGTGAGCGTGTTCCCCTAAGATTTGCTAGGGCAAGCTCCATGGCATGTATCTCTGTTACTAATGCCCACCAGTCCCAAACCGTTGGTGGTTCCGTACAGGTCCAGGCTCTGGCCAGGGTTAATTTGGCGCAAGACATGAGTATAGTAACTAGAGCAGATTGTGGAGATGACAGAGGATAAGAGTCTAGTAAAACCGAAGCAGCCGTAAAGGTAGGTAGCATAATATTCTTTATTCTCAGAACATTCTGTATGTCCCCCCACAAGGTCTTAAGTTTGGGGCATGAGATCAGCATGTGTACTAAATTGGCTGCATCGGCTAAACATTTAGGGCATTTAGTGCGATGGCTATAAACGGCATTAGGGGACCATCTAGAAATTCTTTCAGTGGTATATTAGAGCATGCAGGTTGTTCTGAATTGTTGGAGCCTAAGGCTGGATGACCGTACAAGTTTATTGATATTAGACAGAGAATGCTCGATTTGTTTTGGGATAATATTTAAGCCCAATTGAGTGCCCCACTTCGCAGCTAGTTTAGCACCATCATTCACTTTAAAGTTACTGAGTGATTTGTATGCCTCACTTACAACTGATTTGTTCTTGTTTGAGTATAGACAGGTCCATACATCGCATTCAGTAATATTTTGGATCTTTTTTTTATTAATCAAGTAATCGTGTATCTGTAGATGTTTGTATATTGTGGCTTCCGGTAAGTCATATATCCGTTTGAGCGTATTAAATTCCAAGAACCCTTGCATGCCATACAAATCCGCCAAAATCCTAATCCCAAGCGCCGCCCAATTGTGAGTGATATTATCCGTAAAGATAGCCGGGAGACCTGGGTTACCCCATAACGGGAGCTTTGGATGAAAAAAAGATGTTTTGCAGAATGTTAGTACATTGCCCTAGATCCTAACAATGTCTCTAGCGGTCTTGAATCTCACCCTCTTGTAGTAATTCGGGTCTTTAGCTCTAAGCAAAAACAAAAGTGAGTCTTGTTTCAATATAAAAAAGTGGAAAAATAGAGCTCTTTCTCCGTGAAGTAAAGAACGCAAACGTGTAATAACACGCAGACCAGAAATACAATTTAAAATCTGGAAAGTTAAGCCCTCCCACATTTGTATTATTTTTTAGCAATTTTAATGACCTTCTCGACTTTTTGTAGCCCCATATAAAGCTACTCAAAACTCCATCTAGATGTTGAAAGAACTGATTATTTAGTGCCAGTGGGATGGATCGAAATAAATAGACAAACTTTGGCAATACCTTCATCTTTATGAGATTAATTCTACCAATCAGATTCAGGGGCAATCTGTTCCACTTTTTTAATAGAAGAATAGTTCGTTTGATCAGTTCATTGTAGTTTATATTGTTAATATCTTGTATTTTGGCCGTTATTTTGACCCCTAAGTAGGTAGCATCTTTGCAGATCTCGGGGACAACCACGGCAGGGGAGTAGTTGGCTATGACTTGTGTCTTCTGTGGATTAAGTTTATAGCCAGACACCTTCCCGAATTTCCCGGCCTCTATAGAGATCCCTTTCAATGCTTCAGCAATGTCGGAAGTATAAATGGCAATGTCGTCCGCATAAGCTGTTATTTTCAGCTCCTGTGAGCCGGAGCTAAAAGGTACAATCAAGGTTTGGGAGTGAAGGGCAAGCAAAAAAGGTTCTAACGAAAGGGCAAATAAAAGAGGTG
Organism: Lissotriton helveticus; assembly: GCF_964261635.1. Classification (NCBI taxonomy): domain Eukaryota; kingdom Metazoa; phylum Chordata; class Amphibia; order Caudata; family Salamandridae; genus Lissotriton; species Lissotriton helveticus. Next base: position 1,626,806,033 of record NC_136063.1, on the reverse strand, counting down.
AGAGGGGACAGCCCTGACGGGTACCACGCATAATTGGAAATTCTAAAGAAGTCAAACCCCCGTAGCTGATGCAGGCGGTGGGATTATCATATAGTGCCTGTATACCCTTCAGGAAGTTTCCCCCGAAACCCATCCTAGACAACGCGCTCCAGAGATAGTCCCACCCCACTCGGTCAAAAGCTTTTTCAGCGTCTAATAAGATCATACCGAGTGGGGTGGACTCCGCAACATCAAACGCCGTGATGGCCATGTTTACATGTGTCGTAGTATCTCTCCCAGAGGTAAACCCGTGTTGTTGTGGGTTAACAATTTGGGGCATGATAGGAACTAGTCTGAGTGCCATGATTTTTGCGAATATTTTCGCATCAGTATTTATCAAGGAGATGGGTCGATATGACCCTCTCTCCTCCTTGGGCTTATCTTTCTTTAAAAAAAAATATTTTTGCCCTGTTCCAAGATTTGGGAGCCTTTCCATTTAGCCCAACTGATTGCATAACTTCCAGCAGTAGTTGTTCCAGTTCCATTTTACAGGCTTTATATTGTTCCAGAGGTATTGTATCCTCTCCTGCAGCTTTCCCGATAGGCAGGAAATTGATGGCCTGATATAATTCTGCCAACGTTATGTCGTCGGACAGTGAGCCCATGACTGAGATGTTCTCTGTGTTCAATGAATATTCCTCAACATAATCCCGGATTAGATCATGGTTTACAGAGTTGTCTGGGGTATATAGATGTCTGTAGTAATCGGCAAATTGCTCAAGTATTTCTTGTGGCTGGTTGTATAATTTGTTGCCATGCCCCCGGATATTAGAGATTAGGGTGTCTGCTCTATCTTCGGTGACTTTTGCCGATTTTATCCCCCCTCTCGTATTGTGCAATTTTAAATTTATGAATCTTGGTGCTACTTTTTTGGATAAAATTAGATTTTATGTCGTTTTTAAGCGCGCTGAGTTTGAGGCTGATTTCTGTAATTGTTGGAAGATTAAGCTGAAGCGCTGAGGCCAGCAGTTCTTCTTGTTTAGTTATGCTTGATATTAGCATGACCTTGTGCTTCCTTCGTTCTGCGTTTTGCCTGATCACATAGGCCTGCGTAAAACCCCTGATACTAGCCTTGCAGGCATCCCATACCATACAACACCCAGCTGAGTTCTTATTAATATTTATAAATTCAATGAGGTGGGCTTTAAGCTGCGTCATATAGGTTGAGTCTGAGATTAAGTATCTAGGAAAAGAGAATGGTCTAGGGCAGGTGTACTCATAGTACGGCCCGAAGGGCCAAGGGCGGCCCGGCAAGCCTTCCCTGGCGGCCCGCGGACCCCCGAGACATTATACCTGTGTTTTACGTTTTTTTTTAAAGTGTCTGCAGCAGCGCGAGAGACTCTGCTGCTCTGTGGGGGCTGCCGGCCTGGCGATCCTAGCAATGGCCAGAGTAAAACTGCAGGGGCCTAAGAAGAGGGGAAATACAAAGGCCTCATTAACATGCAAATGGTCTTTTGAAGACGTGTGAAATGCTCGGGTGCGGCTGTGAGTGTGTGTGTGCCCCGGCTGGCACACCGGCAGGGTGAGGTGACAGAGGGAGTGGGAGGGAAATGGAGGGGGAGGGGGACAGGGAGGGGGACAGAGAGGGAGTGAGTGAGTGAGTGAGTGAGTGGGAGGGAGGGAGGGAGGGAGTGAGTGAGTGGGAGTGAGAGGGAGGGAGTGAGTGATACGGAGGGAGTGAGTGATAGGGAGGGAGTGAGAGGAGGGAGGGAGTGAGAGGAGGGAGGGAGTGAGAGGGAGGGAGTGAGAGGGAGTGAGGGAGTGAGTGAGTGAGAGGGAGGGAGTGAGTGAGTGGGAGGGAGTGAGTGAGATGGAGGGATGGAGTGAGTGAGAGGGATGGAGTGAGTGAGAGTGAGAGGGAGGGGGTGAGAATGAGAGAGAGGGAGTGAGAGAAAGGGAGGGAGTGAGAGAAAGGGAGTGAGAGGGAGGGAGTGAGAGGGAGGGAGTGAGAGGGAGGGAGTGGGAGGGAGTGAGAGAGGGAGCGAGGGAGTGAGTGAGTGAGGGAGTGAGTGAGTAAGTGGGAGTGAGAGGGAGTGAGTGAGAGGGAGAGGGAGTGAGTGAGAGGGAGTGAGTGAGGGAGTCAGAGGGAGTGAGTGAGAGGGAGTGCGTGAGAGGGAGTGCGTGAGAGGGAGTGAGTGAGAGGGAGTGAGTGAGTAAGTGAGAGGGAGTGAGTGAGTGGGAGAGGGAGTGAGTAGGAGAGGGAGGGAGTGAGTGAGACTGAGAGGGAGTGAGATGGACAGAGAGGGAGAGGGAGTGAGATGGACAGAGAGGGAGAGGGAGTGAGACGGAGACAGAGAGGGAGGGAAAGGGAAGGAGAGGGAGGGAAAGGGAAGGAGAGGGAGGGAAAGGGAAGGAGACGGAAAGGGAGGGAGACGGAGAAGGAGTGAGAGGGAGGGAAAGGGAGGGAGACTGATAGGGAGGGAAAGGGGGGGAGACTGATAGGGAGGGAAAGGGAGGGAGACGGAGAGGGAGGGAAAGAGAGGGAGACTGATAGGGAGGGAAAGGGAGGGAGTCTGATGGGGAATGACATGGAGGGAAATGGAGGGAAATGGAGGGAGAGGGAGGGAAAGGGAGGGAAATGGAGGGAGACTGATAGGGAGGGAAAGGGAGGGAAAGGAGGGAGACTGATGGGGAGTGAGATGGAGGGAAAGGGAGGGAAATGGAGGGAGAGGATGGGAAAGGGAGGGAAAGGGAGGGAAAGGGAGGGAGACGGAGAGGGAGTGAGAGGGAGGGAAAGGGAGGGAGACGGAGACGGAGAAGGAGTGAGGGGAGGGATAGGGAGGGAAAGGGAGGAGACGGAGAGGGAGTGAGAGGGAGGGAAAGGGAGGAGACGGAGAGGGAGTGAGAGGGAGTGAGAGGGAGGGAAAGGGAGGGAGACTGATAGGGAGGGAGAGGGAGGGAGAGGTAGGGAGAGGGAGGGAAATGGAGGGAGAGGGAGGGAAAGGGAGTGAAAGGGAGTGAGATGGAGAGTGAGTGGGAGGGAGACTGAGAGGGGGGAGAGAGAGAGGGAGGGAAAGGGAGGGAGACGGAGAGGGAGGGAGAGAGAGAGGGAGGGAAAGGGAGGGAGACGGAGAGGGAGGGAGAGAGAGAGGGAGGGAGAGAGAGAGGAAGGGAGAGAGAGGGAGGGAGTGAGAGAGGAAGGGAGAGAGAGGGAGGGAGTGAGAGAGGGAGTGAGAGAGAAGGACACCCCCGCGCCGCACGGCCACCAGCTGCTGCGTGTGCCTCCTCGCTGCCCCTGCTGCCGCCGTGTGACCACGCCCCCTGCCACCGAGCGGCGTGGTCTCCTGCGAGATAGCGCTGCACTCCTGTACCCCTTTTTTTCTGCTGTGTGCCCCCTGACTGTTGAGTAGTTATCTTGTGCATTTGTGGTCTTTATTTTGTTTTTTTGTACTGTGCTCGTTGTTTGCCGGTCCCCCTGTTTAGTGCTGTCCTCCCTGCCCGCTTCCCGCCACTGCCGCTAACCACGCCCACTTTTCTTCTGTACCCTCCCCGCTCCCGCCTCCCAGCTGCTCCGCCCTCCCTCGCACTTCGCCATATATGGCGACCGTGCGTACGCGCAGCGTTGACGCGCAGCGTTGACGCGCAGCGGGCGCGCCGATTGTGCGCCGAAGGCGCGCCAAAGGTAAGCCCGTCTGCGCCCGTCCGCGCCTGGACCGCGCCCAGCGCCGGAACCCCTGGCCCCCGCAGACCCCAGCCCACCCGCCGGACGTACGACGCCGCCACCCTCAATGCACTCAACGCCGGCCGAACCCCTGGATGCTACCGAGCCACCCCGAGACGCACCCACGGACCCTTCAGCTGCCGCTCCTGCAAGTTCACCTGCATCCGGACCTGCACTACACCCGCACCCACCAAGACCAAGACGGACAACAACAGCAGCCACCTGAAGTGCATCCTGCTCAACACCCGCTCCGTCCACAGACACGCCGTCGAGCTCTGGAACCTGCTCGACACCACAGCCCCAGACGTCGCCTTCCTCACGGAAACCTGGATGAACGCCTCCTCAGCGCCCGACATCGCCATCGCCATCCCGGACGGCTACAAGATCATCCGGAGAGACCGCGTCAACCAGACAGGAGGAGGCATCGCCATCATTCACAGGAACACCATCCGCATCACGACAAACACCGACGACACCATCGCACCCGCCGAACACCTGCACTTCCAGATCCAAGTCAACCCCAAGACCACCCTCAGAGGCACCCTCATCTACAGACCCCCGGGACCACGCACACAATTCAGCGAGGACATCGCCGACTTCATCAGCCCGCTCGCCCTCCCCTCAGCCGACTACATCCTCCTCGGGGACCTCAACTTCCACCTGGAGAACAACGACGACCGCAACACCACCACCCTGCTGGATAACCTCGCAAACCTGGGACTCAAGCAACTGGTGACCACCCCCACCCACCTCGCCGGACACACACTCGACGCCGTCTTCTCATCCAGCAAAGACATCGCCTTCAGCCACGCCACAGGACTCCAATGGACGGACCACAGCTGCGTCCACTTCACCTTCAGAAGAACGACGATCCACCACCACCAGCAACAGGTTGCCCGAAGAAGCTGGAACAAGATCACAGCCGACCAGCTCGCCGCTTCCCTGAGTCAGCACCCTCCCGCCAGCTCAGCGAACCCCAGCCAGGCCGCCGACAACCTCACGAAGTGGATCAGCAACTGCGCGGACGAACTCGCCCCTTTGAGGACCCCGCCCAGCAGACCCGGCAGCAAGAAAGCCCCATGGTTCACCGACGAACTCAAGAGCTCCAAGAAGAACTGCCGAGCCCTCGAAAGTCTGGAGAAGGGAACCAACACCGGACAACATGACCACCCTCAAGCTTGCCACCCGGAAGCACCACCAACTGATCCGCGCCACCAAGAAAACTGCATTCAAGGACCGGCTGGACAACAATGCACACAACTGCAAGGAACTCTTCAACATCGTGAAAGAGCTCTCCAACCCCAACGCCGGAAACAACGACATCACCCCATCGCAAGACCTCTGCAACTCCCTCACCTCCTACTTCCACAACAAGATCACGGACATACACAACAGCTTCAGCATTCAACCATCGCACACAACGACCGCAGCAACGCCGCCCACCACCACCCTCCGCGCCTGGACTCCGATCAGCACCGATGACACCGTCCGCATAATGAACTCCATCCACTCCTGATCTCCGACCGACCCCTGCCCTCACCACGTCTTCAACAAGGCCGACACTGTCATCACACCCCACCTGCGGGACATCATCAACACCTCCTTCGACACCGCCACCTTCCCGGAGGGCTGGAAGCACGCCGAACTCAGCGCTCTACTAAAGAAACCAACAGCGGACCCCACCGAACTCAAGAATTACCGCCCCATCTCGCTCCTCCCGTTTCCAGCCAAAGTCATCGAGAAGACCGTCAACAAACAGCTGGCCGCCTTCCTCGAGACGAATGGATCCCTCGACCCCTCACAGTCTGGCTTCCGAGCCAACCACTGCACCGAGACCGCCCTCATCGCTGCCACCGATGACATCCGAGCCCTGATGGACAACGGAGAAACAGCGGCCCTCATCCTCCTAGACCTCTCCGCAGCATTCGACACTGTCTGCCACCGCACCCTAGTGCAGCGCCTCAGCAACGTCGGAATCCAGGAGAAGGCACTGGAATGGATCGTCTCCTTCCTCGACAGAAGAACACAGAGAGTCCGTCTACCACCGTACAAGTCAGAGGCCACCGAAGTCATCTGTGGCGTCCCTCAAGGATCCTCGCTGAGCCCCACCCTCTTCAACGTCTACATGAGCCCCCTCGCGCCCATCGCACGCCAACACAACCTGAACATCATCTCCTACGCCGATGACACCCAGCTGATCCTCTCCCTGACCAACGACCCCGCCGCTGCCAGAGCCAACCTTCACGAAGGGATGAAAGATGTAGCCCAGTGGATGACGACCAGCCGCCTGAAACTGAACTCAGACAAGACGGAAGTCCTCATCCTGGGCTCCTCGCCCTCCGCCTGGGACGACTCCTGGTGGCCCCCCGCCCTGGGCACCGCACCCACACCGACAGACCACGCACGCAACCTGGGCTTCATCCTGGACTCCTCCCTCTCCATGACCAGACAAGTCAACGCCGTCTCCTCGTCATGCTTCAACATCCTGCTCATGCTACGGAAGATCTTCCGGTGGATCCCCACCGAGACCAGGAAGACGGTCACCCAGGCCCTCGTCACCAGCCGACTGGACTACGGCAACGCCCTCTACGCCGGAACCACCGCCAAGCTCCAGAAGAGACTCCAGCGGATCCAGAACGCCTCAGCCAGACTCATCCTCGACATCCCCCGACGCAGCCACATCTCCGGACATCTGAGAGACCTGCACTGGCTCCCCGTCAACAAGAGAATCACCTTCCGTCTCCTCACCCACGCACACAAAGCCCTGCACGATCAAGGCCCGAGCTACCTCAACAACCGCATCAACTTCTACGCTCCCAAACGCCACCTCCGATCAGCCAGTCACGCCCTCGCCGCCGTCCCCCGCATCCGAAGAACGACAACAGGAGGAAGGTCCTTCTCCTACCTGGCCGCCAAGACCTGGAACTCCCTCCCGGCCGACCTGCGCCTGACCCAAGACCACCTCTCCTTCAGGAAGAAGCTCAAGACCTGGCTGTTCGAGCAGTAGCAGCACCCTTGAGACCCTCCGGGTGAGTAGTGCGCTCTATAAATGTCCTTGATTGATTGATTGATTGATTGATTGAATGAGACAGTCAGAGTGAGACAGAGGAGGGAGGGAGAGAGGGAGAGCTAGAGAGAGGGAGAGAGCTAGAGGGAGGGAGACTGAGAGAGAAAGAGAGAGAGAGAGGTGTGTATGCTGGGACGGCTCAGTGTACGAAGGCGATCAACCTCATGGTCAGTTTTATGTTGTTGCTCTAGCCCCGCCCCCTCCCCCACTGACCCCGCCCCCCACCGATGCGGCCCTCGGACACAAACCAAACTGTAAATTTGGCCCCGAGAGAAAGTTTGTGAGTACCCATGGTCTAGGGGGTGTCCTAATGCTTGGTGTGTCAAATGTCATTATTAATGCGTTATGGTCTGAAGTAATTCGGGGGCATAGAACCATGGAGCTAGTTTGCAATAGATTATCACTAACTAATGCCATGTCCAATCTGGTGCACAGTTTATGGGGCGCTGAGAAATATGTATACCCTGGTGTTTTTGGGTGTAGATGCCGCCAAGCATCTTTGATATTATGAGTCCAGCATAAGTCTAATATAGATGACGTAGTCTTATGCATCCTCTGATGAGTACTCGGCTTAGTTATATCGATTTTATAGTCCATGATGCAATTAAAGTCCCCCATTATAATAATTTCCCCCTCCCAATCCAAAAGTTTCATATTTAATTGGTCGAAAATCATTGGTTCATCTAAGTTTGAACCATAAACCACGCATAAAACATATTTGTTGTTTTCATAGTTAATTTGTGCAATAGCCCATCTGCCGTCCTTATCGTGGGCAGTTTGCATTACTTCAACCCTAAAACGCCTATCCTTGAGGATGGCTACCCCTCTTGTGGGGCTCCCAAAAGTAGAGCAGACCATAATGTCTTACCCCAATTGACTTCATATTTTCCTTTCCTTCCATATAATGTGAGATTCTGACAATAAACAAAAGTGGGGATTATGTAGTTTTAACTCTTCTGACACCAAAGATCTTTTGTTTTTACTGTTGAGCCCTGCTACATTCCAAGCTAGACATTTTATTACATGCATTTATAAAATAGCAGAAAAATCAAACCCAGCTTCAGATAATCAAATAATGGGTCTTGGTCCCTCAAACAACTAACACAGCCAATAAACCATTCAATAAACAATGTGTTGATGTCTTTGTTAGATTCTTCATCAAATTCTTCCTTGTCAGCCTGCAAACAAATTTTAAGTAATTTCCCCCCCCCCACCTCCCCTAACCCCCAACCTGCGGAGAGGGGTCCCACCCCCCTGGCTCTCTCCCCAGCCGGGGAAGAACCACCCTCCAGATTCAGCTGCCGTTGGAAAGGCAGCTCGTGTGGTGGATCACTCTAAGAGGCTCCTGCCCCCCCCCACCCCCTTGTCAAACATCATTGTACATATTAAGCAAGAGTTAAATAAGAATGGAACTTATTAAGTATTTATCATATACTGAGGGGTGGCCCACTATTAAGCCCTCTGGACTGGAAACAACTGTGTAAATCACTGGGAAAGAAGCCGGGCAGGTCGGGTTCGCTCGCGGACGAGTAAAGGGTCTCGCTAGGTTAACTAGGTTAACAGGTTTATTTATTGTTCTACGTTCTAAAAGTGGCATTTTCAAACACAATTTAAAAACTATCTCCCTAAAAAGATGTGGTGTTAAATTCTCAATTGAGAGAGCCTAAACGGCATTGCTCCATCTTGTCCCAATGGAAAGTTATATGTGTATGATGTTACAAAGCAATTCCCATGTTAGCCTATTGGACATAAAGCTGTTCAATAGTGAAAATGAAATTTGCAGTATTTCACGATCAGGACATATAACACACACCTACCTTTCACATACACTGCACCCTGCCCATGGAGGTACCTTGGGCCTACATGAGTGGTGTCTCATATGTAAGAAAAGGGAAGGTTAGGGTCTGGCAAGTGGGTGCACTTGTCACGTCAACATGGCAGTTTAAAACTGTGAGCGCAGACACTGCAGTGGCAGGTCTGAGATACATTTACAGGGCTATTTCTGTGGGTGGCACAACCAGTGCTGCAGGCCCACTAGGAGCATTTGCTTTACAGGCTCTGGCACACTCAGTGCACTTTACTAGGGACTTACTAGTAAATCAAGTATATAAATCATGGATAACCAATCAGATTTACAAGCTACACAGGGAGCACTTGCACTTTGACACTGATCAGCAGTGATAAAGTACCCAAAGCATCTAAGCCAGCAAAGCGAAATCCAGCATACCATAAAAAATACAGGAGGCAGAGCAAAAAGTAAGGGGAAACCACAACAATGGTGCCAAGTTTAACAGGAGTGCTCTCTGGGATAATAGTGACCCTGTCATTTTGTGTAAATTTGACCATCCCTGGAAAACTAGTGGCATATCATGGGCTAACTTCATAACGCTAAGTCTATACTTAGCATACTAGCATTCATCCTAGATATACTGTTTGTATTCCTGACAAAATGATGTCTCCTTGACTTATTGTAGGCAGAGTTTCATTCATGACTGCCCCTGGCATAATGGTACCCATGGTATATTGGTGATCATCGTTGACAAATTAAGGCATTCACATACTTGTGGCTATCCTTCTCATAACAGTAGCCCTTACTCAGTGGTGCCCCTCTTGGCCAGCTGGACTAGGAACTGAAAGCAGCCCTGGCAAATTTTTCCAGATAGGCCCCCGTCGGCATGTAGCAAGCGCAGCGAGCAAATCCTACCACTACTAGGTGGTTTTGGGGGGGGGGGTTCCCCAAGAAAAGTTTGGGAAAAAGACAGACCAAAATGGTGAATTTTACAGCACATTTTTCATTACATATTTAATTGTATCAACTTTCAAAGCATAGTAAATAGTAATAGATGATGACCTTAACACCTTCTGCGCGGCGCAAATTTTAGCGCTGTGCTGAAGGTTCTAAAAAACGGGTGGGGCCGTGACGGAACGGTTCCGTCATAAGCACAACCCAACCGGCGTTCATGACGGAACTGTTCGTCATAAGCATCGAAGGGGTTAATAAAGAGCACCAGGTTACCCACCCAGTCACATGTACCCATAGAGATTCTTACAGAAAGCACTAAAAATAGACACAAGTAGTGAATCAGAGAGAACAAAGTAAAAGTGAGACCGGCCCCAATATGGTGTGTAGCGAGCAAGCGCATTGAGAAACCACTACTAGGGGGAGTTTGGGGGGTTCACAAGAGACAAAGGCCAAAACCAAAGCATCTCTCAACACATATTTCATTATATATTAGATTGTATTAACGTATAAAGCATAGTAAATGATTATTTTATGGAGCACCAGGATACCCACTCAAAATCACAGATATTCCTACAGATAACACTAAAAAATGAATTTGAATATAACCAAATTATTCATCATATAAAATAGTATAACGACATTTAAAAACGCACTTAAATTCAAACAATTATGCAAAGGTTCAGAGTGAAAATTGTACAAGACAATGTGCAAACATTAAATGATTTTTATGTCCTGATTTTTGTCAACAGTGCTAAAATAAAGCATCTTATGTAAAGTAGAACAGTGCACAACATTATGTCAAGTCAAGTCAAGTCAAAGAAGTCTTTATTCGATATTTCATCATAAAAGACATGCTACACAACGTACATAACCAATAATGTATCAAAATTACAGATAAAAAGGAATCAAGTAAAAAGATGTGAGCAATGTGTTAAGACAATAAGTTAATATACAGTTAAGAACAAGCTAAGAATAGTATTAAATCACAAACGTCAAGACTTCATTACACAATAAAAAAGGCAATTATAAAAGAAGTCCAATAAAAAAGACCATTTCATTCATTAGCACAACAAACTACTGTTTCAGCTAGCGGTTTATACAGCAGTCGAAAGAGACTTGATCAACCTTGCCCGTAGATCCATGCCCAGCCCAGGAATTTTGCAACCCCAATTACAACCAGTGTCGATGTATCTGTTTTTAAAATTCTACTGGCTGTTTTAGCTGAGCGTGTTCCCAGTATTCTACATACTGGGCATAACCACTTTTGTCTTGGTGCGTGGTACAAAGGGCAAACAAAGAGAAAATGATCTACTGTTTCACCCAACTCCAGACACAGTGGGCAATGACCAGACCCATCGTGGCCCCAGGTCCTGGTTAGGCCCCTAAGCGGAAGTGACCCTACTCTAAATTGATGTAATAACCTACGGTCCATAGGTCTAGTGATGACATCCCAATAATTTTCCAACTGGCTGGCATCCTTCACTACCACAAAGGACGCCGTGAGAGATCCATCTATCATTATGGAATGCCTTTTACAAACAATCCTCTCCCAATACATGCCCCTCAACACTTTTATTGTGGGAAAAGTAGCTGTGTCTGGGTTAGACCACAAGTCCCCCAACCCAATATCATATAGGGTAATTCTTAGGTCTCTCAACCAGCCTATCTTATGGGAGCCCTGAAGATCCTTAACTTCCAGACACGCTTTTGCATAGAGCGAAAGTTCTGGCGTAGTCCACAAGCGCCGCCAGAACGCTATGGGTCTGTATCTAGCTATATTCTCCACTGGTTGACACCCTAAATCGTAAAGAAGGGGTATACGTGGTGTGGATTGCGGTAGTCCTACTGCCGCCCTGAGAAATGTATTTTGGGCCACTTTTAAAGGGTCTAAATTACTAAAGCCCCATAGCTCTGCACCATACAAAACTGAAGGTAGAATTTTAGATCCATAGATCTTCATAAGTGGAGACATAGGCCTTGTATAGGAGCTTTTGTATTCGTTAAGTAGGGCTCCACCAATTTGAGCGTGTTTTAAGGCTAAAAGATCAATCTGCGGGGCCCAACTAAGGTTCTCACTAAAGGTTACGCCAAGGTATGTAAATAGAGAGGTCTGTTCAAGGGTGGTTCCGCCCATTGTTACCCTGGCTGATACAGAGTTCTTCCCACGTAAAACCATAAACTTGGTTTTGGATACATTTACCTCTAACTCATGTTCACGGCAAAACAATTCAAACCTAGACAGGGCCAACTGTACACCCTGTCTCGTTTTCGATATTAACAGCGTATCGTCCGCGAACATGAGCAATGGTATTTTTATCCCTGCCAGGGTTGGGGCGTCTGTAGGGCAGTTAAAGAAGTAATTTGTGACCCCATTAATAAATAGCGAAAAAAGGGTAGGGGCCAATACACACCCTCGTCTTACACCTTTTGCTACTGCAAATCTATCAGTCACCTCTCCAGGTTTACCCCAGCGTACTTGTGCGAATGTATGGGCATGGAGATTCATCAAAAGCCTCACCAGTTCAACTGGCATTCCCAGTTTAAGTAGACATTCCCACAGCTTTGCCCTGGGGACAAGGTCGAAAGCGGACCTAAGATCCACAAAGGCCGCATTCAATTTGCCCCCCCCAATAAACACTGACTTCCAATAAAGCAACACAAACCGGAATGCTTGGTCTATAGTGCCTACATGGCTATGGAAACCCGCCTGCAGTGAGGTCAGAATATCATGTTCAGTAATCCATAACTGGATACGTCCCAAAACTAGGCGGGCAGTTATTTTTTGCACCTCATCTATTAGGCTGATCGGCCGATAATTTGACGGGACAGAACGGTCACCCTTTTTGTAAATTGGTAAAATTTCTGCCCCGTACCAAGAATCGGGGACCTGCGCACCAGATGCTAGGGCATTAGCCAAGATAGTAATATAGGGCACCCAGAGATCCTGCTCCTGCAGAAAAAGATCAGCAGGGATGCAGTCAGGGCCTGGAGCTTTCCCACTCGGAATGGATTTCATAATATACTTAACTTCAGAGTGGGTAAATATAAGCGGGTCATCAGAGTTTAGGGGGGGGTAAAAGTGCCATAGCATCATTATTCGTCCTAAACTGATTTTCAAAAAAGGTTACCCATTGCTGTTGGTCCACAAATGTAGAACTAGGTCGGTCATCTAGGCATTTACCCCATTTAAGGAAATGCCAAAATTGTTACATATTGCTGCCACCACACGCCTCGGTAAGGGCTTTCCAGCGTTCTACATCCTATTTTATTTTTGCATTTTTTTGTGCTTCTTTGTAGGCAGCTCTACAAATTCGGATTGAACCATGAACTTTTCATTTAATTGCTAAGTACAGTTCTCATTGGGTCTGCCTGCACTTCTCGTCATACCAGGTAGCAGTTCTTGCTGTGCTTTTATTGCCCCGATTAGATATGTTCTTGGTGAACAGCTTTTTAAGCCACTGAAACAATTCGCTATTGACACTTGGAATTTTGGCATTAATCATGTCCTGTGACCCACAATTCTTCAGTACTTCCAGTGTATGGGAAACTAGGAGTCTTATCTCTGTTCGGGCTACTTCATCAACAGCAACCTTAGGCCACCTAACCCTTCTCAGATCGATTTTTTAAGTGTACCTGAGCTTGAACAACGTTAGTGTCCTCACACGGGGCCCCCTGAAAACTATGATCCAGTAGGGACAACACAAGCGGGTCGTGATCGCTTTCAGGTCTGGCCATAATTTCCATATCAACAACGACAGACCACAGCTTCACGTCAATCAGGATGTAATCAATGCGGCTACTGTGTCTGCCGTTGTCGAAAGTGTGCCTACCCATTCTGTCAGATTTGACCCTGCCATTTGCTGCCCTTAACCCTAGGTTTAGGCACATTCCTTTAATGTACATGGCAAATTGTGACCACTTTTTTATGGGTAACAGTTCTAACTGGGGAATTCCCCACGACATATCTTCTGTCTCAGTAAGTTTACCGTCCTCATTACCCAATGGCTCAAAGCAAGTGTTGAGATCCCCCACCACAATCTTAAACCCCACATCTGATACTTTGTAGAGGAAGTCATCCAAAAGGGTTAATGTCGGGGAAACTTTCCCGCCCTGTAGGCCCCTTGCATAGATATTAACAAGCAAAATATGAAGACCCTTGGTCGACCGGATCCTAATAATTAATACATCTGGGCGATCTATTGAAATTTCCTCGACCGTTACTCCTTCAGATTGGCGGAACCATGTTGTCAGGCCACCTACAGGTCACCCTCGGTGGCCTTTTAATGCTGGTTCATAAAAATTTAGGAACCCCGCACAAAATACAGGTGCATCCGCCCATGTTTCCTGAAAGGACCAAACATTGCCTTTGTCTATAAATTCCACCCAATCAGGTAAACACAATTTAGACTCAAGCCCCACTATATTCCAGCCTGAAACCTTAGTGTATGACATAGCTGGCAGATGTTCATTTATGATCATAGTTAGGCAGGATAAATTAACCGATGTAATAGGACATTTGTTAACTGCAGGGGGATACATGTTGGGGTCGACAGTTAGCCCTGGGATATAAATAGGTGATAAAGCCGGTAAAACTTTCGCATCCGACGTGTTACCCCTTTCAACCCCTAGCGTAGATAATTTTCTAACAACACTATGTCAATCATTTTCATCAAGTTGAGACAGTGGAGCATACCTGCCATAGGTTATCAACGGTTGAATATTAAGCAGGTTGACAGAACCCGGGGGTGGTATACTGTTAATCCTAGTGCTCACATGTGAAATGGATTGTGTTTTAGGGTAGAAATCTGAAAGTTCCCATGTTATAATGCAACCATCACCTATTTGAGGTTGCCAGCTTCTCAAAAATGGGATCACCCTAGTACTCTTAAAATTAACAATAACCAGATCTCCCGGTATATCCTTGGTCATGTGTCCAAGCCACCCAACCCTTCTAACATTTAGAATTCGCCCGTCTACATGGGGGGAAGTGGTCTGTTTTTACTAAGCCAAAAGGCAGCCTTATTCTTAAGTTCTTGTTGGCTCTCTATTTGACTTAGCTCTGGGACCTCCGAGAGGATGCACACAAAGGGGGCAGCCTCTGGGGGTAACTCAATTAAAGTGTTTATTCTGTTACTTTGACCTTTATCGCGAATTACTGGCTTTTTGGGGATAATGGGCATGTTTTTTACTGGGGTAACGTTCGGTAGAGGGATAACACCCTTAGAGTTGTTTAAAACTTGTTCCTTTGGGTATGTAGGTCTAGTAGCCACAGGTTGGCTTGCATTGGGGTGTTTAACAACATTAGTTTTAGGCAAACTAGATGATATATGAACATCGATACAACTATTTTGGACCAATTGCTTGATTTCCGCATGATTAGCATCAGTTGCGTCCCTAATTTGTCCCACCATATCATCTAGTCTCTTGAGTCTTTCAACCAGCGGCAAAATTAGAGCCCTAACTAAATCTTCAATCTGGACCAAAAGGGGGGATGGAGTAGTACAAAGGAGCGCATGCGAGCTTTAAATAGTCCTCTCTGGACTGGGGGGCAAAGTAGAAACCTTGGGTGGGCTGTTGTAAAATTTGGCTTGCTTAGCCAACCTCCCCCTATGTTTGGTGCCCCTATGCTTCCTTTTTATTGCTGGGAGCTGTACAGCTACTGTAGGGTTAATATTACTGTCATTAGAGGTAGTGCCTAGTGTGCTAGGAAGACATTCCTCAGGGGGTTTTGGCACATCTACAATAACAATAGAGTTCCCCTTTGTAGAATTGGGGCCATCATTGGTGTTAATGGTAATGGGAGTCGAACCCATGTCCCCAATGTTCCCAGTGTCTGTCATAAAGGCATTATGCTCATTACCCTCCATTGATGATGACTTTGGCATTGGTTCAGAAAGGACAGGTAATGGGCACATGTTGGGTGGAACATCTATTGATAACCCGTTTTCTACTCTAACAATTTTGCGTTCTATGTCAGAGGAAGCCCGGATTAAATAATGTTCAATTAACCCCTTTGAAGTCACATTTTTAGAGATGACATTTTTTGGGACCCCCTTCAATGACATATTAGCAATGATGGTGAACAACGTTCCGGGGAATTAATTAACAAAAACTATATAATAACAATTGAAGAGTACCCCCTACAGAAGCAGTATCGACAATACCAGTTCGTAGAACCCTAATTGGACTGCCTAGTCCAACTGCAACATCAGCTCTGCTACTCACAATAAAGTCCCAGCTTTTGTAGGCAGGGAACAGAAGGGTGGCCCCGTCCAGTCTCCTCAGGCCTCTGAGGGCCTAAGAGGGCCCACCCTTTGCCCGGGCTTCGCCCGCGCGCTTTGGCCCACGTTGTTTTTAAAGGTCCTGAGGGGCGGGGCTAGTGCCGAGCACCTCCTGCGAGACCGCGCTGCCCCCTGGATGTTGTGGTTGGGCAGCGCGCGGTCCGCGGGTGTCTCGAGCCGTCTCTGGCCAGCTAGCTCTCCCGCAAGCAACACAGGAACCCCCAGCAGCGGTAGAATTACGGGGCAACAGCACAGGTAATCAGTAGCGAAAAAGACTCTGTTCCCTTTTTCAAGGCCTCCCGCGGCGCGTTGGCCCACGTTGTTTTTAAAGGTCCTGAGGGGCGGGGCTAGTGCCGAGCACCTCCTGCGAGACCGCGCTGCCCCCTGGTTGTTGTGGTTGGGCGGCGGGCGGTCCATGGGTGTCTCGAGGCGTCTCTGGCCAGCTAGCTCTCCCGCAAGCAACACAGGAACCCCCAGCAGCGGTAGAATTACGGGGCAACAGCACAGGTAATCAGTAGCGAAAAAGACTCTGTTCCCTTTTTCAAGGCGTCCCCACAACATTATGATTATGGGCATTTTCACATATTAAACAGTAAACATGACCTGCCTGCAGCAAATCCTTAATATGAAATACTGTAAAAACATAACATACTTCTTCTCAAACAGGTGTTATATTCAATCACACTTTGCAATAATTTGTGTCAAGAGGGTGTTTGACGGATGAGATGTGGGAGCAAGTCCCCAAGCAACCACTCATGGGTTTTGATGTAAAGCCCTACTTGCTAACAAAGGTAGACCTATATTTAAGACAAAAGCTGACGCCTTTTTAAGGTTTTCCAAGAATCCATGTATGCTCTACAGTACAGTAAGCATTCTAAAGTTTGCCTAAGCATGAGATTTTGTAGTGGATGGATTTTACCTGTTGTTTCAGTGCAAAACCTATGCTAGACATAATGCTCACAGCCTTTCACTATGGTAAAAAGGTGTGTGCATGGTGCAAAGCAGGCTCAAAGAGAGCCAACGCAAGGAAGTCAACACTGGTTATTGTATTGCATTATTATATTTATAAATGGCCCTCAAAATGTTGACGGTAACGTGCAAAAGTCAAATGCTTTTCATGTCCAGAGTGCAACCTTTAAATAAAATATTTTATTAGAAGTGCTCGGCTTAGAAATGTGGTAACTTGAGCTCACATTTTAAAGTGCTAACATCTCTTGAATCAATTTGCTTTTGGAAGCAAAAAGATCAATGATTTTCTCATTGCTTGTTCGCATTAAAGCATCTTTTCCACAGACATAAGCATAAAGGATTTCAAAAGTGACTGGGAGAGAGAATTACGCAGCCTGTTCAAGATGTACTTGGGCTTAGAAAAAAATCTTTCACAAGCCACCTGAGAGGAGGAAAGAGCCAATGCCAACTTATACGCATTAAAGGCAGAAGAGTAGGCTTTACTGTACAGGTTATGACGCAATAATAAACTATAACAGCAAGCAATACAGTCCTTGCAAGTCTTACACTTATACTTTTTTTGCCCAACATTAGCGTGCTGTACTATCTCATCCTCAAAGTTGAGATAATGGGTGTGTAAGTCTTGCACATCTTCAACTTCTTGGATCATACTGTACTCTTACTCAATACTGAGTTTTAGTCTGCTCCACATCGATGCAAAATCAAGCAACTCATGCTGCAGTTTTTCAACAGATTCTTCCGGATCAAATCTGGTTAACAAGCCACTTAGTCGTTGAAGAGAATTTTGGGGAAAGTTCTCGAGGATGTCTTTAAAGTTTCTGGGGTCCATGCATGCCAAATCTGTAAACAACTGGCCATGAGTTGTGAATCGACTTTGCAAGCTGGTAACTAGTTTGTTCATTGCAGCATTATAAACTTCTATCCTGTATTCATCAATAACTGACCTGATGGGTTCATCAGTCGCAGTTTCACCAGGCATCATATTCTTCCTGCGTACTCGAACCTCTGGGAAGTCAACTTGAATCAAAATTTTGCTATCACACTGATCCAATTTTTATTTTGCTCAATTGATGAATGTATTTGTAGCATCCATTATGCTGCTGAAATCCCAACCCTGTTGCTGTAGGGAGTCAATGGTTTTAGTTACCATTCGATATGCCTGCAGTACGTCAATACTTTGTGTTTGCAAGTACATAGATAAAGGAGTGGTATTTTGACAATTAAACAGATACATCTGTGCAGTCAAAATGGTGTCAAATGTAACTAGTGATTTAGAAATTAAATGGCTTTGTATATGATCTCATAATTGAAGTGGATATCTCTTCCATAGTTTGAAGAACCTCAACGTACACAGATTTGCTTGGGTCATTGCATAGACCGAAGATTTTTTTGAGTGCTACATCTTTGGACGACCATCTTGTTGTTCCAATTTTAGAGATGGACCAAAACCATGCTTCAATACTATTGTCTCGCCACACATTCATTCAAAGGTATGAATCTCTGAGAAATAGGACACAAGAATTTAACATCCCAAACAGCGATACTGCAGATACAGAGATTTTAGCGACACCAGTTATAACAAGGTTAAGAACATGTGCATAGCACCACACATGAATCTGATCAGGTGCTTTTTTACTCTGCCAAGCTGTGAACCCATTATACTGCCCCTGCATATTGGAGGCTCCATCTGTTGAGTTACCAACACAATTTGCAATGCTAATGTTCATGGATTCAAGTGCAGTGCAAACTAGCTCACACAATGCCTTTCCAGTTGTCATTGTACAATTGACAACAGACACAAGACAACCATGGACAATATCGGTCACATATCTGACTATGATAGAGCACTGGTCTACAACATTTATGTCCTATGTTGTACCCAGCTGCATTGAAAACATTTTGGCTTCCATGATTTCTTCAGAAATAGCCTCTTTTAGTAATGAGGAAATAATATCTATGAGAGAGTTTACAGTTGTTTTTGAAATCAGGGTAACCAGATTGCACGCCCTTTACCACTCTTTTCAACCTCATGATGTTTTTTACTCTTTTTAATGATATTCTCAAGATAGCTTTTCAATAATGGATCCCATTTTTTAAGATACTGAAGAAGTTCCAAAAAATGTCCATGATGCAAAGTTTCACCTTCTAAAGTATAGGTACCTTCTGTAGTTGCTCGATAGCCCAGCCCTCTTTTGCCAATCAGTTTTGTTGTTTCCACTACTCTTTCTAAAATGGCATGTTCTCGCTTGACTTCCTCTTATTTTGCAGTTGTGTGCTTTTTAAAAAGATGGCTACATATATTGGTTTCTTGATCGCATCATGAAGTATTCTGAAGTACTGTGATGAAGGATGCTGTCTTTGTGCTCATCAATTCTTTGATACATATGCCTTTCACCAGAACAGCCATCAATAAGAAGAAGTGAGAAGTGGAGAAGTGTGGCTCACTGGTTAGAGGAGGTAGACCCTGAAGCAGAGATCAGACCCGGGACCAGGGTACAATTCCCAATGCGGCAAGATCTTGAGCCCAAATATCCACGGACTCGATAATTCTCGTTTCGGTACCTACTCTAATCACGGGTTCACACTCTGCAGCTCTGGGTATCAGCCTGCTTAATCTCCACTACGGCCCCCCGCAGCGGGATGCCTGGCTTTCACCTTGGGGATGCCCAGTACGGGTATCTCACAGGGAAAAAGCCAGGATGGGTTCCCAAGGCAAGCGCCGAGATGCCTATGGGTAATCGAGCGCTATATAAGAACGCATAATAATAATAATAATAATAATAATAAAAGCACTTCTATCTGTCTGCTAAAAGCTAGACATACCACACAGAAGAAAGTTTCAGCTTTGTGTGAATAAGACAACCACTGCCTTGGTTTCCCATGTTTTTTGCTGATATAATCTTTTAGCATTCCAATGTAGACCATCAGGTTGACAGGGATGAAACTTAAAAAAGGCATTCAAATTTTCAGATGTTGGTCTGAAAAACCATTGGTCCGCCGCTGGATCAATCAAAGTCACATCAGCATATGCTGATTTTTCAACTATGGGGTCTTCTTGACACTTCTCTTTGGAATCTTCCCCACTTTCTATTTCAATGTAACCTTCTAAACATTTGGGAGCTGCCTCCTTTACTGTGGAATCACTACTCATTTCAGTCCTTTGACCTTAGGCAGTTGGTTCAACAGCTTCACTTCTGAAGCTGGTAGACGTGAAGTCACCTTCTAAAGAAATCAAATCTTTTTGGAGAGTAAAAATATTAGTCAATATCTGGTAGTGGCTTGCTTCTTTTTCTTGCATTTTTTTTTCTTTTCACGCTCTTTCTCAGCTCCTACTTTCTTGTGCACTTTCCTCTTTCCAAAAGCTACATGAGTTAAAGTCACATCAGCACATGCTGATTGCTCAACTACAGGGTCCTCTTGACAATTTTCTTCGGAATCTACATCACTTTCTGATTCAATGTAACCTTCTATGTGCTTGGGAGCGGCCTCAGTTAAAGTGCCTTCACTGCTTATTTCAGTTCTTTGGCCTTCAGCAGTACGGAGGCTGGTGGATGTGCTGCCGCATCTGAAAGAAATCAAATCTTTTTTGGGAGTAAAAATATCAGTCACTTTTTTGTAGTGGCCTGCTTCTTTCTCTGGCAATTGTTTTTTCTTTTCATGTTCTTTCTCAGCTTCTCCTTTCTTGTGTGATTTTCTCTTCCCAGCAACTTTGATACCCATAGTGAAAATCTAAAGTGATAGACAAGAGTGTTTTCAAAGCTGATGCAAACTGATAACAAATTACAACAAGACATCCCACACCTAATGCATGGCGCTTGGTTATATAGTATACAGAAACGGTTGTGTCACGTGTGTGTAGAGCAGGCTTTGCACAATTCCATTTCCTCAACAGGGAACCCACAGATTCAGGCAGCTATAACGTGTGAAAGATAGGATCACTGATTCTCTTGCAGACACATGTTATGAATTTCAAACATGTAAATAATTCCAACTCAAGAATTCTCAATATGTGGCTCCTTTTCAATCATGCACGTTTTCATTGGGATGTATTATCATTAACAATAAAATTACTTTTTTGGTATCATCATTAATAATGATGTAAGTGCCCTGTGTTTGCTTCTTTCTATCAGTCTATCTGCACATGCCTGGGACAACAAATGCATCAACATAGCCTGAAATTATTTTTCTGCGCGCATCTCAGAATTTGTTGAGAGACTGCACATGGTTGTGTGAGATCGCATGGGAGTGGTGGTGTCCAAGACCGAGTAAGAGGCTTCTCTCCAGTGCAGTTTAAGAAATAGCATACTATAGTGTGGGATCATGTTTCACAATTAGACTGCACAATGTTGAGTGATCATAACTCTTAACAGAGTCAGCCTGAGACATGATGTGAAACAGAATGAGATCACAACTGAAGAAGAGACCACTCCCTAGGACATGCTCGGAGATAGCAAAGTACAGAGTGAAATTACAACCTACAGATTACTCCCTGGGTAGGTGTAAAAGAGAGTGAAATTGCATACATTGCTGCCCAGGACTCTTTAAGGGGCCGTACTGGGATGATCTCAACACCCTTCGGGCCACTCTTGTCTTTTCATAAAAAGTACTACGCGTTTTAGTCTTTTTTTAAGACTGTTTCAACGTTGTTGGACTTGGCCCTTTTTGCAGGGTCATCCCTGAACTGTTTGCCTTCCTCCTATATTTCTTCTGACCAGTTGTTGGCTGTTTTATGACTCTGGGCACTTTACCACTACTGACAAGTGCTAAAGTGCATATGCCCTCCCTTTTGTAAATTGATGTATGAATTAGTGATTCCATGATTAGCTGGTTTGGTTCACCTGTCAGACCCTAGTACAGTACACCAGGAGTGCCCAGGGCTTGTAAACCGAATGCTGTTAGTGGGCTTGCAGCACTGGTTGTGCCACCCCCAGAAGCAGCCTGTAAACGTGTGTCTAATGTAAATGTAATGTAAATGTATAGGCATTTATATAGCGCACTACTTACCCGTAGGGTCCCAAGGCGCTTCGACCGCTGCGAAACCCTTCCTGGCTTCCCTGAGAGATGGTCCCTTAATGGGTATCTCCAGGGTGAGACCAGGCATCCCCGGCGGTCTGGTGGGGCCGTTAGTGAAGATGAGGCAAGCTAATGCCCAGAGTTGCCGAGTGTGAAAGCTGATCAGAGTGGGCACCGAGGCGAGAGAATTATCGAGTCCGCTGACTCTGGTCCAGAAACCTGCCGCGCCGGGAATCGAACCCTGGTCCCGGGCCGTCCTCTGCTCTCGGGTCTGCCGCCTCTAACCAGTGAGCCACACTACTTCACTAAATGCATGCCATTGCAGAGACTGTGTGCAGTCTGGTACTGCAATGCTGACTGGGCAAGTGCACCCACTTGCCAGCCCCTAAACCTTCCCTTTTATTAATATCAGGCATCCCTATGGTAGGCCCAAGGGCAGGGTGCATTGTAAGTATAAGGTAGGACATACCCTGGTGTTGTGTGACATGCCCTAATAGGGAATTACAGCCATTTTCGTTTTTCACTATTGCAAGGCTACCTGTTCTCCAATGGCCAGAATGGGCAGTTAGATTATTACATTTTATAATCCTATCTGACTCAGGGAACATGGTAGAAATTCGAGTTTAGTATGCCTGGACTCAAAATGATAAAATACATCTTTAAGTGAAGTTGGTTTTAACATTCTGTGTTTGAAAATACCACTTTTAGAAAGTAGGTATTTTCTTGTCTAACTATCCAAACCTGCCTCTGCTAGGTTGTGTATTCCTTGCCCGAAGTTTGAGTGACAGGGCTGGGGGATTCCAGGAGACAGGGCGAGTCCGCCAGTGGTGAATAGAGAGATCTGCATCTAGATTGGAGGGAGGAGTTGCACCTGGGACCCACAGTGCTGGCTCCATCCCCTGTGGTGCATCGGATATCTCTGCCCTGCACTGTGAAAGGAAAGGAGAAGTCTGGTGAACAGAGTGCTTCAGAACTGGTTTGGACTGGGCAAAGGCCCCTCTCCCCTCAGAGAGGTGTCAGAGTTGTCTTTATTGCTTTGCAACCACAACCACATAATTCTCAGGGCCCAGGAACTGGAATTGGTACCCTTTTGAATTCAGGAATCCACAGACGAGTCCAGGTGCTGGTCAGTGGGTTGTAGGTTAAGTCTTTGTGTCCCTGAGACTTACTTCAGAACAGGAGGCGAGCACATACAGGGCCTTGGAGATGCTTCTTCAAGCAGGTTCACAGCAAAGTTCCAGTCTTTGTCCTCTTTTTGGCAGGAGCAGCAACTGCAGGCCAACCCAACAAACCACAGGCAGAACTCCTCCTTATAGCTCTCTAGATCTTCTCCTTGGCAGAGGTTCCTCTTGAGTCCCGAAGTGATTTAATTCTCTGGGGTTTAAGGTCCAATGTTTATACCCCGTTTTCTCTTTGTTTTCTTTGTGGCAAGGGTCTCTGAGCCTAGTCCAAAACAGCTCTGCCCTCTCTGGTGCAGTATCACTACAGGAGATGGAGACAGCATTGTGCAGCGGAGGCAGTGCCTACGCAGGTGCTAGTGAACCTTCTCCCACCACTCTACATACTGCCAAGGTCTATTCAGCCCAACTATGAGTCACCCAGAAAAGGCAGGACACATCCCAACTCCCCTTGTGGCTGTGTACAGTAAATGCCCATCCGCAGATCCTGTCACTCCAAAACCAGACAGTCAATACACAAAACAGCAGAGGCACACATGATGGTTAAACAGGAAAATGCCTATGTTCTAAAAGTAACAAAAACAATGTCTCAACAGGAATATCACATTGGGGGACGATTCAGCAAAGGAGAAAAAAATCACAAAGCACGGGGAAAAAAGCAAGGGAGACCGAAGGGTAATACAAAAGTTGTTATTTACATATAGAGGCACATAAATACAACTAAATTGCAATGACCAAAACAACCAGATGTGTAATGGCAGTGTGTAGGTTAGTGAACGTCGCAGTGACACATGTGATCATAAACAACGTGAGGCGGCGCAAGTGAAGGTAAGTGAAGGTCAGGACAAATATTTACAATTATTCACAAACAATCATTAATTGTAAATGACCAATGGACAGCCGCAAATTGGCGTTGCAGGGTCGACGGCTTTTCAACCTCTATAACTTGGTCACCATCAGGACGATGGTCACATGAATAAGAATGTGCTCTGTCCCACATGGAGGACGGAGTCCACGTCTGGGATCCCAGAGGAAGTTTATAGGGAGTGGGATAAACCTCAACGAACTAATCAGAAGGAAGACAGACGAGCAGGATATCAATCAGTGCTCATAGGTGGCACAGAACGTGGTTGCAGGATAAACTCTGCAGGCAGCTATTTGGAAGAACCGGCTGAATCGGGTTGTCTCCCAGATGTTTGAGAAAGTCCGCAACGGACCCGATGGTCTTGTCGGCAGACGGAGGAACCAAATATCTTAGGTGTGGGGAATAAAAAGCGACCACACAAGGGCTGGAAACAACTGTGTAAATCACTGGGAAAGAAGCCGGGCAGGTCGGGTTCGCTCGCGGATGAGTAAAGGGTCTCGCTAGGTTAACTAGGTTAACGGGTTACTCCTGTTTGTTTATTGTTCTACGTTCTAAAAGTGGCATTTTCAAACACAATTTAAAAACTATCTCCCTAAAAAGATGTGGTGTTAAATTCTCAGTTGAGAGTGCCTAAACTGCATTGCTCCATCTTGTTCCAATGGAAAGTTATACGTGTATGATGTTACAAAGCAATTCCCATGTTAGCCTATTGGACATAAAGCTGTTCAATAGTGAAAATGAAATTTGCAGTATTTCACGATCAGGACATATAACACACACCTACCTTTCACATACACTGCACCCTGCCCATGGGGGTACCTTGGGCC
Organism: Lissotriton helveticus; assembly: GCF_964261635.1. Classification (NCBI taxonomy): domain Eukaryota; kingdom Metazoa; phylum Chordata; class Amphibia; order Caudata; family Salamandridae; genus Lissotriton; species Lissotriton helveticus. Next base: position 1,626,781,390 of record NC_136063.1, on the reverse strand, counting down.
TACATGAGTGGTGTCTCATATGTAAGAAAAGGGAAGGTTAGGGTCTGGCAAGTGGGTGCACTTGTCACGTCAACATGGCAGTTTAAAACGGTGAGCGCAGACACTGCAGTGGCAGGTCTGAGATACATTTACAGGGCTATTTCTGTGGGTGGCACAACCAGCGCTGCAGGCCTACTAGTAGCATTTGCTTTACTGTCTCTGGCACACTCAGTGCACTTTACTAGGGACTTACTAGTAAATCAAATTGATCAATCATGGATAACCAATCAGATTAACAATCTACACAGGGAGCACTTGCACTTTGACACTGATCAGCAGTGATAAAGTGCCCAAAGCATCTAAGCCAGCAAAGCGAAATCCAGCATACCATCAAAAATACAGGAGGCAGAGCAAAAAGTAAGGGGAAACCACAACAAGGGTTCCAAGTTTAGCAGGAGGCCTCTCTGAGATAATAGTGACCCTGACATTTTGTGTAAATTTGACCATCCCTGGAAAACTAGTGGCATATCATGGGCTAACTTCATAACGCTAAGTCTATACTTAGCATAATAGCATTCATCCTAGATATACTGTATGTATTCCTGACAAAATGATGTCTCCTTGACTTATTGTAGGAACAGTTTCATTCATGACTGCCCCTGGCATAATGGTACCCATGGTATATTGGTGATCATCTTTGACAAATTAAGGCATTCACATACTTGTGGCTATCCTTCTCATAACAGTGGCCCTTACTCAGTGGTGCCCCTCTTGGCCAGCCGGACTAGGAACTGAAAGCAGCCCTGGCAATTATTTCCAGACCAGCCCCCGTCGGCATGTAGCAAGCGCAGTAAGCAAATCCTCCCACTACTAGGTGGTTTGGGGGGGGGGGTCCCCAAGAAAAGTTTGGAAAAAAGACAGACCAAAATGGTGAATTTTAAAGCACATTTTTCATTACATATTTAATTGTATCAACTTTCAAAGCATAGTAAATAGTAAAAGATGATGACCTTAAAGAGCACCAGGTTACCCACCCAGTCACATGTATCCATAGAGATTCTTACAGAAAGCACTAAAAATAGACACAAGTAGTGAATCAGAGAGAACAAAGTAAAAGCGAGACCAGCCCCAATATGGTGTGTAGCGAGCAAGCGCATTGAGAAACCACTACTAGGGGGAGTTTGGGGGGTTCACAAGAGACAAAGGCCAAAACCAAAGCATTTCTCAACACATATTTCATTATATATTAGATTGTATTAACGTATAAAGCATAGTAAATTATTATTTTATGGAGCACCAGGATACCCACTCAAAATCACAGATATTTCTACAGATAACACAAAAAAATGAAATGTGGAGAATGAAACATGAATTTGAATATAACCAAATTATTCATCATATAAAATAGTACAACGACATTTAAAAACACACTTAACTTCAAACAATTATGCAATTGTTCAGAGTGAAAATTGTACAAGACAATGTGCAAACATTAAATGATTTTTATGTCCTGATTTTTGTCAACCGTGCTAAAATAAAGCATCTTATGTAAAGTAGAACAGTGCACAACATTATGATTATGGGCATTTTCACATTTTAAAGAGTTAACATGACCTGCCTGCAGCAAATCCTTAATATGAAATATTGTAAAAAAATTCCATACTTCTTCTCAAACAGGTGTTATATTCAATCACACTTTGCAATAATTTGTGTCAAGAGGGTGTTTGACGGATGAGATGTGGGAGCAAGTCCCCAAGCAACCACTCATGGGTTTTGATGTAAAGCCCTACTTGCTAACAAAGGTAGACCTATGTTTAAGACAAAAGCTGACGCCTTTTTAAGGTTTTCCAAGAATCCATGTATGCTCTACAGTACAGCAAGCATTCTAAAGTTTGCCTAAGCATTAGATTTTGTAGTGGATGGATATTACCTGTTGTTTCAGTGCAAAACCTATGCTAGACATAATGCTCACAGCCTTTCACTATGGTACAAAGGTGTGTGCATGGTGCAAAGCAGGCTCAAAGAGAGCCAACGCAAGGAAGTCAACTCTGGTTATTGTATTGCATTGTTATATTTATAAATGGCCCTCAAAATGTTGACGGTAACGTGCAAAAGTCAAATGCTTTTCATGTCCAGAGTGCAACCTTTAAATAAAATATTTTATTAGAAGTGCTCAGCTTAGAAATGTGGTAACTTGAGCTCACATTTTAAAGTGTTAACATCTCTTGAATCAATTTGCTTTTGGAAGCAAAAAGATCAATGATTTTCTCATTGCTTGTTCGCATTAAAGCATCTTTTCCACAGACATAAGCATAAAGGCTTTCAAAAGTGACTGGGAGAGCGAATTACGCAGCCTGTTCAAGATGTACTTGAGCTTAGAAAAAGATCTTTCACAAGCCACCTGAGAAGAGGAAAGAGCCAATGGCAACTTATAGGCATTAAAGGCAGAAGAGTGTGCTTTACTCTCCAGGTTATAATGCAATAATGAACTATAACAGCAAGCAATATAGTCCTTGCAAGTCTTACACTTATACTTTTTTTGCCCAACATTAGCGTGCTGTACTATCGCATCCTCAAAGTTGAGATAACAGGTGTGTAAGTCTTGCTCATCTTTAACTTCTTGGATCATACTGTACTCTTCCTCAATACTGAGTTTTAGTCTGCTCCACATCGATGCAAAATCAAGCAACTCATGCTGCAGTTTTTCAACAGATGCTTCCGGATCAAATCTGGTTAACAAGCCACTTAGTCGTTGAAGAGAATTTTGGGGAAAGTTCTCGAGGATGTCTTTAAAGTTTCTGGGGTCCATGCATGCCAAATCTGTAAACAACTGGCCATGAGTTGTTAATCGACTTTGCAGGCTGGTAACTATTTTGTCCATTGCAGCATTATAAACTTCTAACCTGTATTCATCAATAACTGACCTGATGGGTTCATCAGTCGCAGTTTCACCAGGCATCATATTCTTCCTGCGTACTCGAACCTCTGGGAAGTCAACTTGAATCAAAATGTTGCTATCACACTGATCCAATTTTTATTTTGCTCAATTGATGAATGTATTTGTAGCATCCATTATGCTGCTGAAATCCCAACCCTGTTGCTGTAGGGAGTCAATGGTTATAGTTATCATTCGATATGCGTGCAGTACGTCAGTACCTTGTGTTTGCAAGTACACAGATAAAGGAGTGGTATTTTGACAATTAAACAGATACATCTATGCAGTCAAAATGGTGTCAAATGTAACTAGTGACTTTAGAAATGAAATGGCTTTGTATCTGATCTCATCATTGAAGTGGAGATCTCTTCCATAGTTTGAAGAACCTAAAAGTACACAGATTTGCTTGGGTCATTGCATAGGGCAAAGATTGATCTTTGGCCCACCATCTTATTTCTCCAATTTTAGAGATGGACCAAAACCATGCTTCAATACTATTGTCTCGCCACACGTTCATTCAAAGGTATGAATCTCCGAGAAATAGGACACAAGAATTTAACATCCCAAACAGCGATACTGCAGATACAGAGATTTTAGCGACACCAGTTATAACAAGGTTAAGAACATGCGCATAGCACCACACATGAATCTGATCAGGTGCTTTTTTACTCAGCCATGCTGTGAACCCATTATACTGCCCATGCATATTGGAGGCTCCCTCTGTTGAGTTACCAACACAATTTGCAATGCTAATGTTCATGGATTCAAGTGCAGTGCAAACTAGCTCACACAATGCCTTTCCAGTTGTCATTGTACAATTAACAGACACAAGACATCCATGGACAACATCGGTCACATATCTGACTATGATAGACCACTGGTCTACAACATTGATGTCCTTTGTTGTACCCAGCTGCATTGAGAACATTTTGGCTTCCCTGATTTCTTCAGAAATACCCTCTTTTAGTAATGAGGAAATAATATCTATGAGAGAGTTTACAGTTGTTTTTGAAATCAGGGTAACCAGATTGCACGCCCTTTACAACTCTTTTCAACCTCATGATGTTTTTTACTCTTTTTAATGATATTCTCAAGATAGCTTTTCAATAATGGATCACATTTTTTAAGATACTGAAGAAGTTTCAAAAAATGTCCATGATGCAAAGTTTCATCATCTAAAGTATAGGTAGCTTCTGTAGTTGCTCGATAGCTCAGCCCTCTTTTGCCAATCAGTTTTGTTGTTTCCACTACTCTTTCTAAAATGGCATATTTTCGCTTGACTTCCTCTTATTTTGCAGTTGTGTGCTTTTCAAAAAGATGTCAACATATATCAGTTTCTTGATCGCATCATGAAGTATTCCGAAGTACTGTGATGAAGGATGCTGTCTTTGTGCTCATCAATTGTTTGATACATATGCCTTTCATCAGAACAGCCATCAATGAAAGCACTTCTATCTGTCTGCTAAAAGCTAGACATACCACACAGAAAAAAGTTTCAGATTTGTGTGAATAAGACAACTACTGCCTTGTTTCCCATGTTTTTTGCTGATATAATCTTTTAGCATTCCAATGTAGACCATCAGGTTGACAGGGATGCAACTTAAAAAAGGTATTCAAATTTTCAGATGTTGGTCTCAAAAACCATTGGTCAATCAAAGTCACATCAGCATATGCTGATTTTTCAACTATGGGGTCTTTTTGACACTTCTCTTTGGAATCTTCCCCACTTTCTATTTCAATGGAACCTTCTAAACATTTGGGAGCTGCCTCCTTTACTGTAGAATCACTACTCATTTCAGTGCTTTGACCTACAGCAGTTTGTTCAACAGCTTCACTTCTGAAGCTGGTAGACGTGATGTCACCTTCTAAAGAAATCAAATCTTTTTGGAGAGTAAAAATATTAGTCAATATCTGGTAGTGGCTTGCTTCTTTTTCTTGCATTTTTTCTTCTTTTCACGCTCTTTCTCAGCTCCTACTTTCTTGTGTACTTTCCTCTTTCCAAAAGCTAGAGTTAAAGTCACATCAGCACATGCTGATTGCTCAACTACAGGGTCCTCTTGACACTTTTCTTCGGAATCTACATCACTTTCTAATTCAATGTAACCTTCTATGTGCTTGGGAGCGGCCTCAGTTAAAGTGCCTTCACTGCTTATTTCAATTCTTTGGCCTTCAGCAGTACGGAGGCTGGTGGATGTGCTGCCGCCTCTGAAAGAAATTAAATCTTTTTTGGGAGTAAAAATATCAGTCACTTTTTTGTAGTGGCCTGCTTCTTTCTCTGGCAATTGTTTTTTCTTTTCATGTTCTTTCTCAGATTCTCCTTTCTTGTGTGATTTTCTCTTCCCAGCACCTTTGATATCCATAGTGAAAATCTAAAATGATAGACAAGAGTGTTTTCAAAGCTGATGCAAACTGATAACAAATTACAACAAGACATCCCACACCTAATGCATGGCGCTTGGTTATATAGTATACAGAAAGGGTTGTGTCACGTGTGTGTAGAGCATGCTTTGCACAATTCCATTTCCTCAACAGGGAACCCACAGATTCAGGCAGCTATAACGTGTGAAAGATAGGATCACCCATTCTCTTGCAGACACATGTTATGAATTTCAAACATGTAAATAATTCCAACTCAAGAATTCTCAATAATTGGCTCCTTTTCAGTCGTGCACATTTTCATTGGGATGTATTATCATTAACACTAAAATTAATTTTTTTGGTATCATCATTAATAATGATGTAAGTGCCCTCTCTCTGTTTGCTTCTTTCTGTCAGTCTATCTGCACATGCCTGGGACAACAAATGCATCAACATAGCCTGAAAATATTTTTCTGAGCGCATCTCAGAATTTGTTGAGAGACTGCACATGGTTGTGTGAGATCGCATGGGAGTGGTGGTGTCCAAGACCGAGTAAGAGGCTTCTCTCCAGTGCAGTTTAAGAAATAGCATACTATAGTGTGGGATCATGTTTCACAATTAGACTGCACAATGTTTAGTGATCATAACTCTTAACAGAGTCAGCCTGAGACATGGTGTGAAACAGAATAAGATCACAACTGAAGAAGAGACCACTTCCTAGGACATGCTCAGAAATAGCACAGTACAGAGTGAAATTACAACCTACAGATTACTCCCTGGGTAGGTGTAAAAGAGAGTGAAATTGCACACATTGCTGCCCAGGACTCTTTAAGGGGCCGTACTGGGATGATCACAACATCCTTTGGGCCACTCTTGTCTTTTCATAAAAAGTACTATGTGTTTTAGGCTTTTTTTTTAAGACTGTTTCAACGTTGTTGGACTTGGCCCTTTTTGCAGGGTCATCCCTGAACGTTTTGCATTCCTCCTATATTTCTTCTGACCTGTTGTTGGCTGTTTTATGACTCTGGGCACTTTACCACTGCTGACAAGTGCTAAAGTGCATATGCTCTCCCTATTGTAAATTGATGTATGAATTAGTGATTCCATGATTAGCTGGTTTGGTTCACCTGTCAGACCCTAGTACAGTACACCAGGAGTGCCCAGAGCTTGTAAACCAAATGCTGCTAGTGGGCTTGCAGCACTGGTTGTGCCACCCCCAGAAGCAGCCTGTAAACGTGTGTCTTAGTCCTGCCATTGCAGAGACTGTGTGCAGTCTGGTACTGCCATGCTGACTGGGCAAGTGCACCCACTTGCTAGCCCCTAAAACTTCCCTTTTCTTAATAACAGGCATCCCTATGGTAGGCCCAAGGGCAGGGTGCACTGTAAGTATAAGGTAGGACATGCCCTGGTGTGTGTGACATGCCCTACTAGTGAATTACAGCCATTTTCGTTTTTCACTGTTGCAAGGCTACCTGTTCTCCATAGGCCAGAATGGGCAGTTAGATTATTACATTTTATAATCCTATCTGACTCAGGGAAACATGGTAGAAATTCGAGTTTTGTAGGTCTGAACTCAGAATGATAAAATATATCCTTTAGTGAAGTTGGTTTTAACATTCTGTGTTTGAAAATATCACTTTTAGAAAGTAGGTATTTTCTTGTCTAACTATCCAAACCTGCCTCTGCTAGGTTGTGTATTCCTTGTCTGAAGTTTGAGTGACAGGGCTGGGGGATTCCCGGAGACAGGGTGAGTCCGCCAGTGGTGAATAGAGAGATCTGCATCTAGATGGGAGGGAGGAGTTGCACCTGGGACCCACAGTGCTGGCTCCAACGCCTGTGGTGCATCTGATGTCTCTGCCCTGCACTGTGAAAGGAGATAAGGAGTCATGTCAACAAAGTGCTCCAGGGCTGTACTTGCCTTCCACAATGCTGGCTCTACCTCCTGTGGGGCCTCTGATGTTTCTGCTCTGCACTGTGAAAGGAAAGGAGAAGTCTGGTGAACAGAGTGCTGCAGAACTGGTTTGGACTGGGCAAAGACCCCTCTCCCCTCAGAGAACAAAGGATTTGGGGGTAAAACATTTTGGGACCCTGATTGCATGAAATTAAATCACTTTTGGACTACAAGAAGAAACAGTTACTGAGGAGAGGAACCTGAAGAAAGTGAGGCGAGACTATTCCCAAGCTGAAGTGCTGCTTGGGGGATTGGCCTGCAGTTGTTGCCTTACTGACAAAGGAAGGAGAAAGGAACTTTGTGTACTTTACTTTCAACTTGTGAAGGATCTCCAAGGGCTTGGAAAAGAGCTTGCCTCCTGCTGAAGTCTCAGGGACAACAAACTTCAACCCCAGCTCCCCAGAGTTCTTTGGAAGTGCCTACTGCTGTTTTGGGCCTTCTGAGGGACTGCTTGTCTGGAAGCGCGACTCATCAAAGAAGAAGCGCGTCACCATCGCTGCTGCTGCCGTCGCATTGTGAATGCCGGCACTGGAGTTGTCGCACTGCACCGCATCGAGAAAAGCGCCTCGCAATGAAGAGGAAGTGTGTCACCGTTGCTGCTGCCTGCAGTCGCACTTCTGAACAAGAGTGTCGCCGCTGCAGTTGTTGCACTGCATCGCATCGAGAGAAGAGTCCTGCAACGAAGAGGAAGCGTGTTGCCGTCGCTGTGCCTGCCGTCACACTTCTGAGTAAGGGTGTCGCCGCTGAAACTTTCGCACTGTACCGCATCGAAGAAAATCTCCTCGCATCCCCAAGAAGTGTGCCGCCATTGGAGCTGCTGCCGTCGCATCATGGATGTCGCTGCTGTAGATGTCGCATTGTGCGGAAGCTTCACACATCGTGGGAGAAGAGTGTCACAGCTGAAGCTGTTGCCGTTGCATCTCTGAACAAGGGTGTCGCCGCTGCAGGCCACGCATCGACCAGAGAACTTCTCGCATCCCCGGAGAAGCGTGCCGCATCTGGAAGATCTTCAAGTCTTACGCATCGTAAGGTACATCGACACAAAAAGTCGCATATTAAGAACTGAAGCTAAACAGAGCTAAAACTACCATCTTAAATTAACAATATTGTGTATTTTTTTGTTTATGGTCTTGTGGTAAATCTATATAAAGTATACTTATTTTTTAGATCAAACCTTGTGTGGTGTCCATCTGTAGTGTTGTCACTGGGTTACTGTATGTGGTCAAAAATGCTTTTCACATTGCCTCTGGGATAAGCCTGTCTGCTTGTGCCAAGGTATCAAGGGGGTGAGCAGGGGTTATTTTAGAAGTGTAATCCCCTTACCCTGACTATAGGCAAGGGTCCCTATTTGTCACAAGTACCTACCTGTGCCAACTAGAGACCATTAAATCTAACAAACATCATAACTTTACAGCATAAAAACTACATTCAGATTTTTTTATTTTCGATAAATTGTCACTCATGTTGTCACACATTAAGCACTGACATGTGAAATCACACATGAGCACACAGGCCACTGAGGGCAGAAACTGTGCGAATGTCACATATAAGCACATAGGCACTGACCCAGGCCTGGTCACACCAGACCAGAAAGCATGCAAACGTCACACATAAGCACCGAGGCCAGTAAGCATGGAAATGTCACACATGACCCTCTAGGTCACTGAGGCCAGAAACTATGTAAATAGCACACATAAGCACCCAGGCCAGGAAACATGGAAATATTACACATAAGCACCTAGGCCTGACAGCATGGAAACATCACACATAAGCACCCAGGCTGCCAGAAGGCATAAAAATGTCTCAAATGGCACCCTGGCCAAAAAACATGAAAGATAAACACATAGCCCCTGGCCTTGACACATGTTTAAATAGGCTACTTAAGTGGGTGGCACAATAAGTGTTGCAGGCCCACTAGCAGCATTTAATGTACAGTTCCTGGATACATGTAGAACCACATTTCCAGGGGCTTACAAGTAAATTAAATTTGCCAATTCGGTGTAAGCCAATGTTACCATGTTTGAAAGGAAAGAGCGCAAGCACTTCAGCACTGGTTAGATGTAGTAAAGTGCACTGAGCCCTAAGAGACAACAAAAAATGCCTTTTTTGATGTAATAAAGCAGATCAAACCGGATTTTAATTTGGAGAAATCTGAGGCCAACAAGGACTTTTCTAACCATGTCTCAGCAGTCAGTATGAACAATATGTATCTACAAAACATTTACATGTGCTAATGGCGCTGGGACTTTTTCTGTTGCTTCTCCTTTTCCACCCAGCTGTTTCAACACGTACAACGTGCGCATCTGTAATTCACATGCAAACAGCGAACGGTCATTGGGGTATGGGCGACATGCTGGAAGATATCGACAGGCTTCACAAGCTGCACCACACCCTGATAATGGAGAAGATCTCCGCTAGAGTAAACCACCAGCCGCAACAGTTTGAGGAGCAGTGGAGACCCTGCGTGAATTTTCTCAAAAATGAATTTTGAGAAATCTCTTGCCCGAAATATCTACGAGTGCTGCACCTCACAGACCTGGGTCACTGTGCAATGGTGTACATGGAGCTGCTCCTAAAGGGCAACATGGATCCTTTATCAAGCTTATGAGTGACCAGGACATCTTTCTTGTTATCTCTTCCCTACTTTCTCCCCCAAAGTTCCATTATCCCCCCCCTTTCCTTTCCCTTCTCCCTACCTTAGCCAGCTTTGATGGCCCCAGCAGATGTAGATGGGAGTATGTGTTACCCTTGTTTAAACATTTAATAAAACAGATTTGAACAATAATTTAAAATATGCATTTGTTTGTTTGAAAACTCAAGTTGTACTTGAGTAGGCCTCTAGCGTGTGAAACAAGAGACCGTAGCAAGTCTTTTTTATTTGGTCTGCAAGCATAACTTGTATTAAGTCATTTACAATGAAAATATAAGCAAAGAATGCACTCACATACAAAATGCTGGCAAGTCACCGGAGTCATCCAACACTTGCACGTGAAACTATGTGAGTGCATAGGTGTGGGAAAATTGGGTAAACTCTGCAAACTTGCCCAATACAATTAATTGTGGATTCACTCAATTACGCCTGTATTATACCCATTCAAGTCTTCACACCTACTATTAGCAATTGTAATTATGCAACCAAACCCCAATCTGGTGTCCATTTAATACACACAAGGATGATATTGGCATAAACTGAAAAGCCATCAGCACTTTGCCTACTGGCATTTCTGGGCCAATAATTGCAGTGAGAAATACAAACCTGCAACTCCCAGAATGCAATGTTGAAAAACAAAGGTTTGTTTGTAGAGGTCACATATCAATTGGGCGATTTGGTATTTATTAAAATGTTGAAAATTACTTAGCTCATTTTAAAACCAAGGCACAGTCTACAATATACTCTACACTTCGGTTGTGTGCTTTGAGGGTATCCCCATATACCTGACAACTTGTCACATGACATATCATAAGTGTGACTTAAAGCCAGCCCTAATTACCCAGCAAGCATGGCACGGTTGGCTGAAAAAGCCACGACTGGCTGAAATGCACCCTCAAAACACCATGTAAATTGACACTGCTTAGTTTGATGACATCATATTACCAGATTGTGCCAGACTAATATGAAAATCTTTTCAGTATATCTAAGAGAAAGCCCTAGCAGGTTTAAACTTTAAACAGTGCACCATCATATATTATATTCGCATGGCCTATGCACTCATTGTGTTAATGCATACAATAAAATAATCTGGGTTTACAATCTGTTCCATCTCCCACCTGTACAAAGCCGAATAAAAGCGTAGTAGCGATCTTCTTAATATTAACACTTGTTGTTAGGGCGGACACAATGCCCTTCTCTATTTCTCAAGCCTAGGTGGAGTGGTTCACCTAAACGCTTACTTTAAGGCTACCGGGGGGGGGGGGTACCAGTTACAGCCCCCAACAGTCAGGCAGCACAGCACCACCAAAGGGAGCACATGTATCCTGCCTGCTGGCCTGGAACATTTCAGCTGGCCCTGCTCGGACACGAACAACACCCTGTCAAAAACCCATTTTTAGAGAATCCTGGCTGCAGCACTCTACTGGAATTACAGTCCTGCTAAGCAACAGCTTTAAAGAGACCTTTCTCTGAGCTCATGTTTGAGGTAGAAATTCCGTTGGAGTAAGTTCACATCAAATTACACTCAAATCTCACACAAATATACTCTTTCCACATTTAGAACACCAACAGGGGAACCCAATACAATTATAAATCCAAGCACATAACCATCGTCAAGAAAAAAGCTTTCTATGACCATAAAGAATTTATTATCAATCAATATACACTATCAAAAACACCACATTTAACAAAAATGTACACTTAAAAAATATAGTTTCAACTCATATACATATAATAAAACAATTAAAAAGAGGAAGAGACAATAACACGTGATTTTCTTACAAAATCATCACGCAAACATTAATTTGTTAGAATCTATTTCATTACAGTCAGAGTCCCATAGGTAAATCCTGACTAGATAGTACCTCAAATTTAAAAAAACAGTAGTGTTGACGCGTTTCGGTGTGCTGCCAGATATGCACCACCTTTATCAAGAGTAATCTGGATGCTTGTCTCTTTCATTAAAAGTATTTTCATATAAATCTGAATAAAGATAAAAAACAAATACATAAACAACAAAATAAACCATTATAGCAATCTGTTACAATACATCACATACATCAGTTCCCAATAACCTATATCACACAAATATATATAAATATCAAACATTAAAAAGGCACCTACACCTGAGTTTATCAAATCAGTAAAATATAGTGGTTACATTCATAATCATAACAGGTTCTCCCCAATTGGTAAAGAAACAATAAACAAACATACCCACAATCGCTCATATATACACACTGAATTAAGTGTATCCAGCATACGGAATACGCTCCTCATTTTATTTGAATCCCCAATAAAGTGGGAAGCTATATCGAAAAATCTACCTACAGCCGACTATAAGGGTGGCCAACAAAATTCGAGTTAGACAATGCCTTAAGCCATCTCTAAACGGATAGGGCTGCAGATGGTTACTGTCTCCCCTTAATGAGTGTGTACATACCCTGTAGGAGTTTTATTTACTCGTTGCCAAGCCCGCACCTTGTTTGTATGTAGTGCATGGGAAAGTTGAAAAACTGTCCATCTAAAGTGCAAAAAAAGGCTTAATGTAAAAACTACCTGTTTGTTATTCGGTCATATATTATAAGGGCAACTTCATTATATTTACCTCATGGAATTCAGAAATTAGGGACATCTCGTGGAGCCCAACTATTTAACAGATCATATTGTACGAAGACCACAGTAACATAAGATAAGCTAAGTTACCTGTGAGAAAATAGCAAAAAATACACCTACTAAGGATAAAATCATAGTGGGTAGACATTGTTCTACCGAACCAATGATATATCTGATCTTTGCAAAGATTTTTAAATATGCATACCTGTGTATGTAAAAATACGAAATCACTCAAATCTCGGTTCGGAAATTGCCAGCTCACAAAGTTAGTTGCATCAATGTCTTAAAATGTAACCTACTCCGTAGCAGCGTTCTATCAAAGGAAATTATAGGTTCCCATATACGTCAAACCTGCAATTTTCTCTATCACAAACCACCTCATATCAGTATGAGTATGGCCTGTTCGTGAAAAGTTCTCAACGAGGGGGGCATTAGCTTTCTTATTTTTAATGGCAGATTTATGATCGGATAAACGAGTTCGTAACTCACATCCTGTTTCTCCCTCATAACCCATTTTACATGGACAGATCAGGTGATAAACTAAATTTCTGCTTTTACAGCTGTTGAGATCCTTAGCTAGTATCAACTGTTTGTTGTAAGTAAAGTTTTTACCTTCAATACATTGATCACAAATTGTGCAATTGCCACATTTGTAATTGCCAACTGCTGCATTGCTGTCCATGGTTATTTGTCTAATTGCACCTGGTTCTCTATATGTATGCACCAGGTTCCTTCTCAAATTGTTGTTACGTTTGAATGCAAAAATGGGGCGGTCTAAGGATATTTGCACATTATCATTGAGAATGGCCCAGTTAGAGTTAATAATGTGCTTTATCTTGTTGCTAATACTAGAAAACAGACTAACAAAAACAATTTTCTGAATATTTTCCTTCTGTTGTTTATTATGGAAATTCTCCAATAACTATTATAAAATCTGGCTCATTTAAATGAGTGATTGATTAATCTCTTCGGGTAACCCCTTTCTTTTAATTTAATTTTTAGATTTTCAGAATGCTTGTAAAAATCAGTCAGACGAACAATTCCTTCAAAGGCGAAGGAACTATCCAAAGTGTATGTAATCCTTTTGGGCCTTCGGGTGGTAGCTGGTATAATGTAGCAGCGTGTTCTTATTAGTCGGTTTGAAAAAAAGTTCTACTTCCAATTTGCCTGCTTTGTTTTATGTTCAAATCCAAAAAACTAACTGCGCTCCTACTGTAACTGTGAACTTAAGGTTGGCATCACCTAAATTGAGCCATATTAAAATTTTGTTGAGAGATTCTTCAGACTAATACCACATGAACTGAATATCGTCTATAAATCAGTGCCAATTAGACACATTTTCATAGAACGGGGCTGTTTCATTAAAAATGTGTATCAACTCAAATTGGCCGACATAAGAGCAGGCCAAACTTGGAGCACAGGTAGCACCCATGCTGGTACCCTTGCGTTGTAGATAAAGATAATTTTTAAATAAAAACAGGTTGTCTTTTAATACAAGTTTGGTGCATTCTACTATAAATTCAGCACTCACACATCTGGTGCCACCAACATCCTCCAGGATGTGTTGGACAACAGAAATCGTATCATCCTGGGGGATGTTGCTGTAGAGAGCTTCGATGTCAAGGGTGACTAGTAGCTGGGTTTATTCATCAAAGCTATATGCTGATCATGTGGGTGGAATCTTTAATGTAAGATTGTTGTTTTTGTACCACAGGTTTTAAAAAATTATCTATATATCCGCTAAGTGGTTCGAGAGGTGACCCATACAACTAACAATGGGTCTGAGCGGAAGATTATCAATACTTTTATGAATTTTAGGATGACCGTATATTGCCGGTATTCTAGCACTGTTTTGGGTAAAAACTTTCTGTAATCAACTGATTGTCTTTACCAAATTTAATAGGGTCTGACACCTTATCTTTTAACGTGGTCCAGTGTTTCATAGGAACTTTAGAATAATGTTCCTCCACACTGAGAAGATCAAGAATCCTCTGTTCATAGTCCTGAGTGTCAAATATGACCACTGCTCCCCCTTGTCTGCTGGTTTGATGGTAATCTATATGTCATTTTTAAGTGACGTAATGGCTTCTCTCTGTTTGTTCATATTATTGTTGATGGGCGGGGGACTGTCCCAAATATTACGTATCTTGGATTCAACCATATGTTCAGAAATTTCAATGTTTTTGCCAACCATGTTAAGGTTGGGAAATAAAATGTGGATTTGGGTTTAAGACCTGAAATAATTGTTTCAGTGGTGTCTTCCCTATTTTCAAAGAAGCGGTTTAATCTAATTTTTCGGAAGAAAGATTTCAAATCCTTTTCTAAAATGAATTTTTTCATGCGGGGTGTGGGGGCAAAACTAAAGCCTTTTTCAAGGACCTCAATTTCCATTTTATTAGGGGACCTGGGTGATAAGTTGATTATAGGGAACTTATTTAACTCCAGTATCGTTGGTTCCTGGTCTCGAGGTATTCCTCTTGTTGGGGATTCCTCATATATTGTCCTCTTCCGAAATTCCTGTTTGGTCTCCTGCCCCCCTGGGGCGTTGATCTAAAAAAGATGAATAGGAGGAAGTAGATGGTCCTAAACTATGATCGGAATTTTGATAATGGCTCCCTTGTTCCTGTCTAGTCGCACATTCATCCTCACTGCAGGATCCCGAAGTTTCCGAAAATGTGATACATTTCTGTCCACCTCTTGAGTAAATGGGTTTGTGAAAGGGCGGTCTCTCCCAATTTGGTTCTTCTTTTTTGTGGATAGTAATCTTTGCTCAGGAAGGGATAATTTAATTCCATACTGTATTTGCTTATGTCTTTCCGTAGTTTTTTAGTTTTTTTGTTTAATAAATATTCTCTGTAGCCGTCTACTTCTATATTTAACACTTCAAGCTGCCTTTTGGCATCTTCCTGCTACCTGCAAAAAGGGAAGTAGGACTAGCAGTGGCTTCTTAATTTGTGCTCGTCTCCCAGGAGTGTGTGTGTCTCGGCTCAGGGAGTCGGGGCCAGGCCCAGGAACCGTGGCCTAAGACAGTGCGCACAACTCAACTCAAGCCACCACCTCACTCCGGCTCCGCCTGGTCTGCCCTGCTCACAAACAGCCCTGCTCACAAATCCATACTCAGGGTTCTAGTGCGCTGCTCAGAACCAGGCCGGGGATTAAATAAAAAGGTGTAGGCCAAGGCCCTGGGCCGGGTGGGGGTGGCCTAATCCTTTTGTTTAATCCCGGCCCGGCCCACAGTGCCATGATGATTGCAATTTGCAAAAATACAAACGACTGGACAGACACGGACAGACACAGGCACTAGACTCTGACTCAGTGAGCCACCTGCGGGCGGCGGCAGTCGGCAGCAGGGCCAGGCAGCAGGGGCTAGAAATAATTACATTATGGGGTGCCTCTGCCTCTCTCACTTTGTCTCTCAGTCATCTCAGTCTCTGGCTTCTGGAATGCTCCTCGACCTGACCTCCCCTTCACGCACACTTTTTTTTGCGTGAGCCCCAATGCTCATGATCACCGATAGCCGCCCCACCTTAAGGTGGGTGAAATAAAGAGAACGTGCAGACGCGGCGGTGGAAACATCTGCGCGCGACCCTATTAAATGGTGCACCACTGCTCCAATGCATTATTTATGCAGAGATTATAGTTGGGCTTTTTTTTCCCCCGCACGGAGCAAGGAAATGTGTAGCAGAGTAGTGACTACTGTACTGAGTAAACTGAACTCAAATCTGACTAACGGTCACAGTCCGGACCAAAAATCACCCCCAGCAACAAAACCGTCCCCCTGTCAAAAAACCGGCCCCCACACCATCCAGCCTACTGGGGGATTGCCTGGTGCCCGGCATTACCAGTCCGGCCCTGTCTTGGCATTTTGGTGGTGAATTTTACATATCTGTGGCTAGCCCTGTTCTAATTGTAGCCTCTGACTTATAACGGCCAACCTTGACATACTTCGGGTATTCTAACATTGTTGTGGTTATCTCTGGTATATTAAATCATAGTTGACAGGTAGTAATTGTTAAACATACTTAGATAACAGAATGCTGGAATTATAGAATCTTCCATCATAGACATTCACTGTAAAATGAAACTAATTGACTTGATAGGCTAGAATCGTCACCGTGGAAGGACTGATATTTCTATATTACTAGGCAAAGAGGCATATTGAATGATTGACGGCAGTAAAGGGTTGTTAAGTCTCCAATCTACCACAGGAATCAAATATTAGTAATGCAAACAATTAAATCTATGATTGTAAAACATTAATAATTGTTAAAAGTATGTCGCATTACTCAGATATACAGTTGAACGTTAAAGACAATAAGAAAACCATAGTGCAGATGCATCCAGTCATCAAATGGGACAATTGCGAAAAAATGTAAAACTAAGAAACCAAAACATGTTGATATTTTGAGGAGCGGAATGTACTCAGTTAGCAACAAAAGTGTAGGAGAGTAGAGAAATAACACTGTTTTTAGTAGGAACTTTTCCCCACAAAGAAGAATGAAGTAAATGTGGTATGCTCTATAAGATTCCCATACTATATTAACACATTAAACATTTATTGACGACTACAACAGATTTTATTTTAGTGTAAATTTTTGATTAATTAACACGTTTTCAAAGGAAAAATATTTGTAATATATTTTATGTGTGCCATTATGGCATAATAAGGTCAATTTGTAATAACTCTCATTCTACTATTGAAGATCAATATGAATGTGATTTAGAATTACTATTGAATAAGTAAGAATGGCAGGTGTGGAATATATAAAGAAGGTAGACTGCTAATTTAATAAGTTTTTGTCCTGGTTTCAATGTCAACACAGGCACCCAATTTCTTCGTAAAAGATCTTAATGTTGCTTCTCAATGTGTTCCCCTTTAACTGTGTGTATACAATTTATTTATGGGTTCTTATAAAAAATGTAAATTGTCTTTCGGAGAGCAGCTCTTATGACTACAATGTGGTTAAATGTGCGCTGCTCAACATTCAAATGAAATAACAAAAATTCTCTTGGCTTTTGCTCAGGGTCAGTTAGTTGCTACAAAAATAAAGAGACTGACCATCAGTTTATTGGTGACCAAGAGGTATTTGGGTCAGCAGGGACATATTTTGAGTGCAGAATGAGTCCCGCAAAGTCTGCCTCCTTTAAAAACCAAAACAAATAAAAGTGTTGCACTCTAAAGCAGTATTTTCAAATGAACTGTACGAAAACCCTGTGGTTTGCAGGACGTTTTAAAGTGGCATTCATAAAATATTGCGATACCAAATTCTTTGCCAAGTAAGCATGAATCTCACCCAAGAGTATTAGGAGGAATGAGAATTTCAAACAATGAGGTTTTCTCCCACAATAAGATTCGGAAAATGGTTATAGAATATTTTTACTAAGATATTGACAAAACAGCTATTTGGTTGTATTTCATGGGGAGTTCAAATAAATTTCGTTTTTTCATTTTTGAACAAGAATATTTAGACCCCCCAAAAAGTGGCGAGGAAGATGGTTTGCGCTTGATAGCTAGGCCTGGAACAATCAAGGTGCTGGGTTTTAGTCACTAGTTTAACAAGGAAGCATACATGAACTGAGGAGCTTCAATCTGGTTTGAAGGTTCTGTTCTTGAATGTGATCCTCTTGCGGTCCTTGGTGGGGTTGTGGCAGATGCTAGTGATGGGGCTAGACTCCACGATCTAAATTTTACTTAGTAAACCTTGGCCGATGATCTTTATAGCTTGCTATAGAAGTGTAGAGGGGAGAAAAACATGTTACCAATTATACATTTCTCTCCTCATCTGACTAAAGGACCCCAAATTCTGGATTCAGGTTTTGGTAATTTATTACAAAGCCAAAAATAAGAGTAAATAGACACATCTCAAAAATAGAGTATAAAGATACATGAATACTAACACAGAGCCCATTCTACGAATATAGTTCATTCCGCACAATAGGCACAGAACAATGAATTCCAGAATCAGAACACAACTGAGTATAGACACTGCGTCCAAATCCCTTTTCATTTGTATTTCCAAAATAAAGAATAGTCTGTCCCTACTCTACTTCTAAAGTGGCATCCCTTCCTAATTTCCCAAAAGAATTTCCCTCACAGGTGTCGGCACATGTTGACTTCCTAATAAGTGCACTCACGTTAAATGGGTCAAGTAGCAGGAAGCTACGGAGCTCATTCTAAGATGCTCCCTTTTCTCAGTCAAAAGCAGAAGTCCTACCAATCTGTCCCTGTGCCTAATACAAAAAGGCAAAGTTACACCACTAACAAGTCACATGGTACGCTATTCCGTGAACACCTATTTTGAGTAACGTTTCACTAACTTCCAAATAATTTGGGCCTTCGCCAATGACCTTGGTTCCCAGGTTTCACCAGGCACAAAAGGTGTCCTCCATTCTCTCTATTCAGGATCTTCAAAGGCATTCCTCTCCTCCCCATGTATCTTCTTAAATTTGAAATGACAAAGTCGAATTTCTGCACCTGCAGTAGGGGCTAAAGGAAACTTTCTACACACGCTCACATTTTAATCACTGTATAGCTTGTGAGCAAGCGAGGAGTAAATTAAACTTAAGAAAAATGAAAGTTAGGCCTACAATTGGCTAACCTAAGAACATTTTTTAATATGCACCTGTTACACAAGCCTCTATGCGAATCATTTATAAACAATGAATACATATGTTTGACATAATATTCATAATGCACATGCATGATTCACATGCGAAATCTGATCATTCCTGTAAATAACGTTAGTTTCATTCTAGTAATTTAATATGAAGATATAAACTTCATTCTAATAACTCGAATTACAGCAAAACAATAGAATATATGCAAGTGTAGTTCATACATGAATATAATGCACCCTTAAAAATGTAAGAGCATTGAGCGCTCTATTAGCCCCCCCCCCTCTGATGACTAGTGTCATCAAACACAGCACCTTTCCCTCGCTAAGTTCTCCTCGCAGAAAAGACCATCCTAAACAGAAGTTGTAGCCTGCCTTCCCTGGCTAAACTTCTCCAGGTTCTGATAACGACTGTCCTGCAGTCTTTCCATCTGCCTTTCCTGTCTCCTGAGAGAACTCTCAGTCTGTCTTGCCTTGTGCCACTTATAAGCTCTAAGGCACCCAATAATACAAAGGTACAGCTACGACTATTATGAAAGGTTTCAAGATGTAACCAATAATTCCCTGTCCCAAACTTTCAAACCAACTTCCAACATTTCCAAAACCTTGGCCAATTTGATCCCAAATCCCTTCAGTAGCCAAATCGTGTATGTCTTGGTGTATCTCAGTGATGTTGCTCATATATTTCTTTAAATCCTTGCTATTTACAGGGATATAAGTGCAACACCATTGGACCCTCAATAATTTACAGACTCTGCTCTCTTTTACCAATAAAACATCTAATTAATGCAAGATGGTTCTTAAGCTCCATGGCCTTTATAGAGACCGTCTCTCCATCAGCAAGCAGCAAAGCTTGAGCCGTATTCACTGGCAATTTGTCCACCAGTATTGACACCTCCTAATCTTTACATCATTCAGAACCACTCCCAAACTCAATATCATTTCGCCAAATACATCTCCAACAGTTTTTCCTGCACTTTTTGCTACGTTTCTTTCTATGAGGTTGTTTCCCTTCCAATAGCCACAAGTCTTCATCGTGGAATATCTTCGGGAATCACAATGTAGCGTCCCCTGATAGGGTCCATCCCCCTTGGCACTCCAGGGACCCCATGATCCTGGGGTTGTTCTGTGTTCAAGTTTTCAACAAAAATAAGGCAGAACATGTTTCTGTTTGATTAGGCGATATTTATTTGTTATCTGCTATCTTAAAGATCTCAACAAATACGATTATTATATGCAGGAATAGAGCATGTCAAAATATTTCGTGCCAACAGTAACTTTGGATACAGCAGATGCTCATCAACACAATTTGACATGTATGTTATCTGACATAGAAAATACATTTTTGGATCAGATAGAGGATAGGCATAGGCAGTCATTATTTAGGCCTAATCCTAAGCATGAGGTGGTTCCATGGACCCAAGAGGAGTTAGATCATAAGGCAAAGGGAAGCTCTGGTCCAATAGCTCTAGATTTGCAACAAAAAGGGAAACTTTGCATTAGACAAACACAGACATATTATGACAAAATATTTGTGGAAGAGAGTGAATGTGAGCACATTTTCTTGATTGCGGAATCAATAAAGAAGGCGCTGTTGGATAAATTAACCATAATGCCCAATGTGTATTTTGTATGTGGAAAAAATGTGTATGTTTGCTTGCCTTCCTACTGGTATGGATCGTGTTATCTGGCTGTAGTATTCACTAAGATATAAACTAAATAGGTAAAAGGGAGAACATGTACAACTTTTCCTCTATAGTTGTCCTCGTATTCAATTTGTCACGTGCTCAAGGGGTTTACTCTATGATCAAAGAGTGTGGCATTCCATCACAATGTAGCATCCACTGATAGGATCCGTCCCCCCTAGCACTGCAAGGGGCCCATGATCCTGGGGTTGTTCTGTGTGATTGATTAGGCGATATTTATTTGTTATCGGCCATCTTCAAATTTAGTTCATCATATCGCTTGATTTCGACAGTGATATGGAAATCTGATCATACTATTGGATACAATCATCAATCCTTTCCTCCATCCCGATGCATTTTGGGTTGATTATCCCTTCATCCGGGGATAGCTCTAGAGGAATATATTCAACATAACATGAGAAAACCCTCCTTTCATCTAATGCGTGTCAACCGACACCCACTGAAAAACGTAAGTGTTATCATCCTGACCACAAGGCCAACAATCCATGCAGTGCTAATGCCTGCTAGTCTGTTTTCTTTTGATTTATTTTTATATCCTCCGATTGATTGAAACTGCTCAAACTACCCCAACGCCTTTTTAATATTCTGTTCTTCTGGTCTGAGGTAAAGAATGTTATCGTCTGCAAACAATTTTTGCTTTACCATACCAACTATAGGTGCCTCGTTCCCCAGATTCTCCATAAACCCATCACTGCTAAATTAGAGCTCACAAACACCTTTGCCTGAGCCCCTTGACAAAGATTCTGGAGCCTTACAGTAAATTGAGAAGGAAAACCAAACCTTGTTAGACCATAAAAAAGAGCATCCCAGTTTACCAGGTCAAAGACTTTCTCAGCATCAACCATCATTATGAGTGCAGGCATCTGGTGCACGTAAAAATAATCTAAAAAGACAGTATTAGAAGACATTTGCCTCCCAGCAACAAACCCAATCTGATCATTGTGTATTACTGCATGGGCTACTGGGGTAATATGATTTTCATTAAAAGTTTATAATCAGTGATTAAAATAAACAAATCGGTCGGTATGAGTTGACATCTCTCTGATTTTTTCCATTTTTAAAAATAACTACTGATTGTTGATTCTTTGAAGACTATTGGGACTTCATCTCCTTTTCTTATAAAATAAAAAATGTCCATCAAAAATGGTTAGTCAAAAAAGCTTATAAAAAAAACATGTTAGAAGGCTGTCGTTACCACAGGCCTTCCCACAAGGTAGTAAGGCCAGAGCCTGCTGAATCTCTAGGACTGATATTTTTGCTTTCATCCCCTCTACCTGTGATTTTGTTAGTTATGGCAACCTGATGAACTGAAAGTATTGATGTATACCTTCATTAGAGAATGCGTATTTATTTGAATACAAATTATTATAGTGTTGTAAAAAATCGTCTGACACCTCATCCCTATCAGAAACCAGAACCCCTGACCCTGTTTTCTGGTGCTCAGTAACCAATGCAGCCTCCTGCTTAACCATTGTTGATGAAGCCTATAATTTTTCCACCATCTGGCTTTCTTCGTATACCTGCTGTTTGAATGACCTCGAACTAGTGATCTTTTTTAAGATAAAATTTGCCCTTAGTTCATGTTCAGCTTCAGCTAGCTGGGTATCTTTTACTATTTGTGACACCAAAGCGCAATTTATCTTCTGCACAGCAGTATCGACCGCCAATTGGAGCTCAGCTATGCGTATGGCACAATTCATAGCTTGTAAGGCCATAAATGCTAACATCTGACCCTGTGTTATTGCCTTAAAAGCACACCAAATGGGAAAGATTGATGCTGTACCTTTATTCACCTCAAAAAAACGTTAATACATACTTTCATACTTGTTAACCACTCCTGGTTGGAAGGGAAGCTACGGCCCATCTGCCACCTGGACCTTTCCCTTTTCTTAACCTCCAATTCAGTTTCAATACCAACCAGAGTGTTCAGAAAATGAACTGCCCCAAATTCCTGAACCTACACATTTCAGGGAGCAGGAGCTAAGGGAATAGCCTATCTGAGAGCCTGACTGGAAATGGCGGGAATAACAAGTAAATTGAGAGATTCCCAAATGACCACTATGCTAAGGATCAATCATTGTATGGTCCCGCTTCATCATTTCCAACACCTTTTTAGTGACTGGCTTCAGTTAATTTTTGGTTTTATTTACTGTGTCCCAGGCTAAATACTGGATAAAAATAAATTCTCCCCTAACATTATTGGGCCTATAGCCATATCACTAATCAGAATAATTGCACTTTGATTGTCAGCTACTGATCATAGTAATTCACACAATTGAGAGGGCTGCCATTGAGACTAACTGTAAGCCAAATCCATCTGCCATTTGGATCCCTATGAACTTGGGCAATTTTCCAATCGACCCCTTTGCCCAGATAGACTGCTACCCCACGCTCTGCCAACCCTGTTGAAGCAAAATATGCCTTAGAATAATGTTGAAGAATAAAAAGCTTTGGTGCGTTGTTTTTAAGGTGAGTCACCCGAAGAAATAAAACTTGTCAGGAAAAGGATGTTAACCATCTATCAGACCCCACACATTTGCTTCTTAGACATTCCATTAACATTACATGAAATAATTCTGGTTTTAAAAACCATTGTCTAAAAAGCCCTCCTTTTATAAGAATTTCCGAAAGATGTATTCACCGCTATGATTTTGCTCTTTTTTGCTAAACATGCTCCCCCATTCCATGAATCCCCAACCACAACTAAGCCTTGCGACCCCCCAAGACCCCAAAACCTGGCGAGAGTAGAATGGCCCACAATACCCCTCTTGCTGTGGATAAGGCCCTCCTTTGATGCCTTGACAATGCTCCTCTGGTGGACATACAACTCCTGGCCCCACATCCAGTGCAGACAAAGGAAAAAACATGTGTTCCACCTCCTCTTTAAAGCATTCATTACTACACACTTGTGAGTAATATTTTACAAAAACTGTTGTGCGTCCTATGAATTGGAAAACACGTACAACTGCCCCATAACCAGT
Source organism: Lissotriton helveticus (assembly GCF_964261635.1). NCBI lineage: Eukaryota > Metazoa > Chordata > Amphibia > Caudata > Salamandridae > Lissotriton > Lissotriton helveticus. The sequence goes on along the minus strand of NC_136063.1, from coordinate 1,626,757,600 downwards.
ACCCTCAAAGTTGGCTGCTAAGCAATTGCTGCCTGCACTCCTTGGGCTTTAAAGAAGTACAACATCTAAACAACTTCCTTCCTGCAGAAAGCAGACATATCAGAAAAAAATCGACATTGAGGTACTTCATCAGTTGAACACTGTTTCTTTTCAATAGATTTTGCTAATATGCGCCCTTTTTTAATGGAAGCCAGTAAAATTCACCAACATTGTGCAATGGCAGTTAAGCTAGGACCCTATGCGCCTGTGTGATTGTCAAATCCCCTGAATAATCAGGAAATCAGGTAAAACATCTCGCTTATTAAATCTATCGATCCATTGAATGACCTGTGGACCTTCACATCCCCTGGAACTCCAACCAGCTGTAGATAAGAGAAACAAGAGTGATTTTCCAACTCGTCAACTTTATCTTCTAATAAAGATTTTTGCTTTCTCACTAGATTGACTTGTTCCTGTTTTATGTTGACTTGATCTTCAAGCTGTGAGATTCTTGATTCTGCTTCCTGCATTTGTACTTGAAAGTATCCCATTGCTTCTTCAACTATTGATAGTCCTTGGTGCAGGGGTTCTATTTCAATTGCTTGAGCTGCTTTTAGCTCTCTGATTTCATCAAGAATAACATTCAGAATTGTCTTTGTCCCACTGTGAACAACCCTCTCACTGTGCTGCTTTGTTAACAACCAATCTGTCTCCAGGGCCTCAGACTGGTGCTGATCTTGCAGGATGATATATGAGACTGCAGTTAGACAAAAGGACTATATTTGCAATGGAATTTGAGATTGAGTTTGTTGAGTATCACTGTGTTGGTTTAGAGTTTTGTTGTAAAAATATAATTTCTGGAGAGAAATTAGACAAGCTGGTTGGTAGCCAAGTCTTCCGAGGTGCCCCAGTGAGGATTAAAGTCTATTAGAAAGATTAGTTTATCAATTTGTGAAGATTGGTCAGTTGCAAAGTCAATTAATTCCTAAGTAAAGGCAGAGTTGTCATCTGGTGGGTGGTAAATGGCGATAATCCTGATAAGGGGAGTTGTGCTGCACATGAAGTTCCAGAGTAAGGCATTCAAGTGTAGAGAAACAGCTAATGGGCAGCTCCCTGGACTCAAGGGAGTTTCTGAAGATGGTAGCGATGCCTCCCGAGACTCTACCTAGCCTATCATTTCTGATAATCGAATAGGTAAGGGGAGCAGTATATCGAGAATGGTGTGGGAGGGGTATTGAAATAGGTTGTATTGAGTGGTTACAATCTTGAGGCTATGATTTTGCATTATGATTTTGTTGAAATCCATGTGAAGATTGGAATAAAAAAAATACTAACCAATAATCACAACCTTACATGGACTACTGAGTCTTTGGAGTTTTACGTTGGTGCTCAGGATCTTTTCGTTGTATTGAGTGATCTTATTTGAGATTTCCAGCTTGTGTTTTGTTGCAGATCTGCAGTTATGAAGCACACAGCGCAGCTCTGAGGTGACTGTTTTGGTAGAGGGAATGTCAGGGCTTTTGGTGATGATTGGAATAATGTTCCTGTAGTTATGTGCCACGGTTCTAATTGGCTGGCGTTTGGTTCGGACCAGAGACATGAGGGGTATACTGCATTGCTTTGTGTTTGGAGAGGAGATGGTCGGGGAGGTAGAGGTATTTTAGCTATCAAGTACATTTGTAACTTCAGTTTGGGAGAGATTGTGTGCATCTCTTTTGGAGCGTGAGAGAAGAGTACTCCTCAGGATTGAGTGTTTGGGGGGTTGTGTTCCCGCTAAGGGGAATAAGGAGTCAAATACAGTGGACATTTTAGAGCTTAAGTGGGAGATAGTTAATGTTTATGTTAATGTTAGTTATGCTTATTGAGCGCGAACTGATACCCGAAGGTGTCCTGGCGCTATGAGAAGACCTACTATGGACTGGAGAGATGGGAGCCCAAAATACCTGATCAGTTAGAGAAAAGCCATGTTTTTAAGGCCTTTCTAAAAGACAGCAGGTTAGGTATGTGTCTAAGGGCAAGAGGTAGAGCATTCCATAATTTAGCCGCATTGAATCTAATTTTTTATCCGTGTGACGTTAACAAGTTTAGCGTCAGCTGATCGAAGTACTCTCTTAGGGCGGTACCAGTGAAAGCGTTTTTGTAAAAACTCGGGTCCGGTTCCGTGAAGTGCTCTGAAAACCAGACACAGATATTTGCATTGAGTATGTTTATTGGGAGTAAGTCAATGAAGTTGTTTAATTTTTTATCTGAAATAGACTTGTACTTTGGTGTAGCTGTCAGTAGCCTGGCTGCTGCATTCTGCAGCATCTGTAATTTATTCACTGATCCTTTAAGGATCGTGAGATATAGACTATTACAATCGTCCAATCTAGACATTATAAGGGCTGAAACTACTGTTTGCAGTGCATCTTTCGGCAAAGGAGGCATTCTTTTTTTCCAGGATTTAAGAATGAATGAGGTAGAAGAAGTAACGTAATTGACCTGGTCCCTGAGACTCAGATTGTCGTCAATCAAGACCTCCAGATTTTTTACCTTCTTGATTGGCACGGGTAGTGCTCCCATCTCCCCCAGCAACTAGGAGTCCAGAATGTAGGATTGTTACCAAAAAGCACTACCTCTGTTTTACCGGAATTCAGCTTCAAACAATTTTAAATCATCCAGACTCCCACAGCTTTTATACATTCCTGCAACCTAGACGCAGTATCAAGTATGTCTCCAGGTAGTAATGTCACCACAATTTAGGTGTCATCAGCATACGATGTTAGGGTAAACCCAAATGTCGGAATCAGGGGGGCCAGTGAAGAAACATAGACATTAAACAGTGTCAGGCTCAGTGAAGAGCCTTGCGGTACCCCGCATGGCAAGGAGAAAGATTTGGCTTTGAACTCATCCAGGGTTACTGTTTGACTTCTGTCAGTGAGAAATGATTTAAGAAGATTCCACGCAGTGTCTTTAATCCCTAACTCGTCTAAACAGTCCATCAAAAAAGCGTGATGGACCGTATCAAAAGCCACAGACGGGTCTAACATGATCAGTATGGCCTTTCCTCTTTGATTCAAGATGGTCCTAATTTCTTCTGTGGACTTTAGGAGCGCCATTTCTGCACTATGGCCCTCTCTGAACCCATACTGTGTTGGATCAAGGGCTTGTGAGTCCTGCAAATATGTGTTAAGTTGAGTATAACTATAAGTTTAGCAGGAGGAGGTAGCATAGAGATAGGTCTAAAGTTATTAGGATCACTCACATTTAAGTTGGGTTTTTTAAGAAGAGGCAGAATGGAGGCATGTTTCCATTCTATGGGAAAGTAGCCTTCAAGGAACATGTTGTTAAAAATATAGGTCAATTGCTTTGCTACAGGTTCAGCTGCCAATTTTAAAATTGAGTTTGGACAGGAGTTGATAGGAGAGCCTGATTAAACTTTCTCCAATAATTTGTGGGTGTTGGATACATTGATGGTGGCAAAAGTATTAAAGGTCGGATTACTAGGATTATTTATCTGCTGATCATCTATAAACCTAGTGTTGATGTTAGAAGTGGAGTCTGAGAAAGTTTGGAAAATACTGTTAACTTTGTCAAAGAAAAATTGAGCGATATTGTTTCACAGCGCTTGACTGCCTAAAATGGGAGGGGTACGGGATGAGCTAGAGAATTTACTATTTTAAAAAGCTCTTTAGGAGAATTTTTGGCTGATTTGATTATATTGCTAAAAAAATTGTTTTTGTATCTTTAAGTAATTGTTTTATGAAGTGCCAGACCAGCTTTATATTCCTTTGTATCATTATCCTTGTATCCCTTCCTCCAGGTTCTTTACAGGTGTTTGCAGGCCAACTTTTGGTCCCTCAATTCCCTCGAATGCCATGGTGAGGATGGATGCTGTCTGAGGCCTTTTACAGGTGCTAGTTTGTCCCCAGCAGGCTCCTGCCATTTGGTGTAAGCTCTGGTTGCCTCATCCAGATTATTGGGAATGGGGGTCATATTGTCAGTTAGGGTTTGATGTAGCTCCTCTGCTTTTATCTTATTCCAGGCTCTTTTTTCAGAGTATCTTATGGATAAATTGGGTACTGTGCGGCCAAGCAGAAAGAGCTAAAAAAAGACTGCTAAGTGGTCTGACCAAACTAATGGCAAGATCCTGGTAAAGGAGAGCTGCAGATTATTTGAGAAAAAACAGTCTAAAGTGTGACCGACTTGATGAGTGGCACCCTTAACTATTTGTGCGAAATTACCACCTTTCTTTAGGTCAGTCAGATTGAGGGTGCCTGGGTCATGTGGTAATTCAAGGTGATAGTTAAAATCTCCTAGAACGGTATAAGAGTTTTTACAGATCCCCTTTCGAGTATGCTACTTAGTTGTGAAGGAAAACGGCCTCTAGGGTCTGGTGCTCTATATAAAAGGGTGCCTCTGAACGCGTAATGATGTGAGAGGTGGAGACTGAATTCAAGTGCTTCACAGTCCTCAATGACTAGAGGATTAAACAATGCTGTGATAGACTTATGGTAAATAATCGCTAGTCCCTTGCGCATTTCTGTTGTCTGTTAAGTGTATAACAGAAATAATCTGGGGGGGTGGCCTTTACAAGATCGGGTCCGGACGCCATGTCCGTCCAGCTTCAGTAATAAACGTAGCATGTATTTTCTCCTCGCTAATGAGTGAGGTGATTTCTAGGCTGTGTTTAACTAAGGGCCTAGAGTTGAAGAGAGCAAATTTCAATGGATGGGTGGGGGCAGCCCTCCTAACAAGGGATTGTTTGAGTCTACTATCTACTATGGGCTGTACAACAAATTGCGGTATGTCAACATAGCATCCAGGACAGTTAGAAAGGCCCCTAGGGTGTGCCACATCAAGAGAATAAATGTGACAGCTATGATTAGTGTTGTTTAAATTAAGCTTTCTCAGATCCTTACCTGAGTATCTAATTCTGTTTTCCATATCTGAGTGATTTGATGAAGGAGGGGCTGGTGCTGAGCGCGTTATGTGCGCCGACGGGTGCAGATGGGCTTGCCTTTGGCGCGCCCGCTGCGCCCTCACATCGGCGTGAGCTTAAGTAGCGTCAGGGGCATGGGAGATAGCCCCCTGACCTACTACTTTCAAGATGGCCGCCTCAGCGCCGGAAATCCTGCGAAAACCTTGCGTTGAATTCTAGCTGAGCGCGGGATATGTGCAAAGTTAGGCAAAGAGGTACAAAGATTAAAAAGTCGTTTTTAAAAAAATAGCAGCAAAAAAATGAGCACATTTAGCAATTAGAATAATCAAAGGAACTAACGTGGGTCACTCCCGACTGTTTCCTTAGGAGGACTTCTCTGTGCACACTCGCGTCGGCGTGTGCCTAAGCAGCGTAAGGGGCATAGGAGCTGGCCCGCTGACCTAATCCCTTCAAGATGGCCTCCTCAGCGTCGGAGGTCCCGCGAAATACTTGCGGTAGACTTCTGGCCAGGAGATTGTGGAGGTGAGATGGTCTAGTTTCTTTTTGAGTGTATGTCAAGCTAAGCAGGGAATGTTATGATGCTCCTTAGGGGCACCAGGTTCTGAGGAGAGTTCTTCTTGAAAGGCAGAGGGTGGGAGGTAAAGTGATGGGGCCGGTATTAGAATTTGGGTGGAGGATGCCAAATCAAGTGGTGTTGGTTAGAGATAAGTATGGATGCAGCTGTGGTGTAAATTAAATTCTAAGGGCATTCATTGTGAGAAACACACATATTGTGTAATGATTGGGGTGGGTGGCAGCTGTTGTGAGTCAGTGGCATGTGGTGTGGATGGGTGAGAAGGGAGGCAAAAGTCTGAGTTGTTGAAAGTGAAGAGAGGGGAGTAGGATGGTGGCACGTAAGTCTGGTTATGTGGGTGTATGGGAGCCAGAGCCGTGGCCGATGTGAGAAGTTGTATTTTGCAAAACATGGGAGCACCAGGCTCAGTGCTGATTGGCAATAAGGTAGTGCGCAAACTCTAGACATATTAAGCACATAACAAACAATATATCAACCAATTTAGAAAAATATTCTTATTTATATTACTCTTTTTGTATGTTTTGTTGGTAGAAAAATATATATATAGATACAATTTATACACAATTTACTTCAATACATAAATAATTGCATATTGCTACCTACATTACGTAGGTACTTTCGACCTCAGAATGTTTAGGAGTTCACAGTTAAGTAGCATATTATTTATCAAATTTTTTGTTATTTAAACACGATATGCAGCAAAAATAACATTATATGAACAAAGAACACTGGTAGTGATTTGCAGAATACCACCAACGCTTTTCGGCAAATGCCTTCTTCAGGATTTTTCTTTTACCAGTGAATACTAAAAAGTAAGAAAAATATATTATCTAGTGTTTGAGCCCACTGATACAGTATATTTATTAACTTGTCAGTATACCGTACATTGCTAATAATTCTAAACTATGGTCTGAAAGATGAAAATGAACAACACTGTGACTATTCAAGTGAGGTGAGTACCCATACATTCTCTTATACCAAAGTGCATTGTGCTAGACATTATATTACAAAGTTTTTGTGGAAAGCGTGACACAAAAAATTATTTAAATAAATAAAAAGAATATATATATGTATGTATGTATATATATATATAACGCTCCAAGATCCCCTCTCTCCCAGCCGGGAAGGAAGGAAAGTGGCACTCACGGGGTGGCTTTTGTCAGAATTCACTTTATTTTGCTTTATATGTATATATATATGTATATTCACTGAAAAAACCATAGGTTATAGACCATATATAGTTAGGAATTAGCATTTAAAAAACCTTATTTTACTCACACAAAACCATTGAAATTCCATATATAGTTAGCTGTACTAACTATATATCGCGCACCCGCAATCCACTGCTGATGATGTCACATATTACATCATTCATGACATGGTCAGTGACATCACTGATGACATCACTGATGACATCTCAAATGACATCACTGATGACATCACTGATGACATCATCCAGTGACTGTATGTTTCTGTAAAGTTAAAATATGTCTTATATATTGAAGAATGAGTGGATGTATAAGTGTCTGGATGATGTATTTAGTAGGTGCATGACTGACTGTATAAGTGAGTGATTAAATGTGTCTCACTGAGTGCATGGGTTAGTGACTAAACTGTTTTAAATTGTGCACCATTGTGTCTGTTGTTTTGTAATCTGATGCATGTGTTGATCATTAGCTATATGACTAACTATATGGGTTATTGATTAGTTGGCCGAGTATTTGTATGGGAGACTGAGTGTGTGTGTGGGTGGCTGGGAGGTGTATGACTCTGTGCATAGATGTGTGAGCAGTTGATTCACTAGATGTATGGGTTCAAAAGTGCATGTGGAAACAGCTGTATGGGCGGTTTACTGTGTGCATGAGTGTATTGGTGAGTGAATGGATATCTCAGTGCTACATGTCAAAGTAAGTACATATGTAAAACACAGTACATGTGGTAGTTGACATATATAAATAACTGTGCATGAGAGCCAGTGAATGTGTGAGTGGCTGTATGGATTATTGTGAACTTGTATCAGGGATTGTATAACAGAGTAAATATGTGTTATTATATGTTTCAATAAGTAAGGTGTGTTTAACTATATAGTTTTCGGAAATGGAGGTGTGATTGATTCTTTGCAAGACTGATTAGGTGTGTGAGTAACTCCATGGATGAGTGACAGTCTGTGAGTGTCTGTTTACACTGAGTGTATCTACGTTTTTATTAGAGTCTGAAGAGGTTCATCGTATCATCACATGAATGATGTCATGAGTAATGTGAAATGAGATGTCATCAGTGATGTCATCAGTGATGTCATTTGAGATGTCATCAGTGATGTCATCAGTGATGTCACTGACCATGTCATGAATGATGTAATATGTGACATCATCAGCAGTGGATTGCGGGTGCGCGATATATAGTTAGTACAACTAACTATATATGGAATTTCAATGGTTTTGTGTGAGTAAAATAAGGTTTTTTAAATGCTAATTCCTAACTATATATGGTCTATAACCTATGGTTTTTTCAGTGAATTTTCAAGGTTTTGTAAATGCTAATTCCTAACTATATATGGTCTATAACCTATGGTTTTTTCAGTGAATTTCATAGGTTTTTTAATAGCAAATCTTTATAAAAATAATACATTTTAAATCTAATTTTATATTTTATAATTTTTTTATTTATTTTTAATATTATTTTTAGTGCGCTCCCGGGGCGCGGACAGGTGAACGCACGGGTAAGCGCAATCTTGCGGCGCGTACTAATGCGCGTCCCGGAAGCGCTATTGCCGAGAACGAAAACAACATCGTGTCGTATCGCGTAGCCGCCACGCCTTGCGTCATAAGACACGTATCGCGTAGCCGCGAGATGCGTCTTATGACGCACCGCGTAAGCGCACCCGGAAGCGCATACGATCGCGCAACGTAAGCGCCCCGATGCGCTTACGATACACGCCCGGGACGCGCCCCGGGGCGCGTAGCGTAAGCGCGTCAAACCATGTGACTTTAAAATAACACTTTTCATTGGTTCAGAACTTTTTTTTTTCCAAATTGTGTGAAACCCACCCATTTCTCTCACTATTGCTTTGTACTTGGAGAGAGCAAGAGCTGTTGTGTCTACTCTATCTCCTACTTTTCTGATCTCCAGCAATGGCTGCAAGAGAGTCATCCAGCAGTGATTCAGAGGGATTTTTAGATGAGGACCCTCCTCGGCAAAAGAAAAAAACCCATTTCATCTGGAAATTTTACGAAATCCCAGAAGGACAGAAAAAAGTCAACGCTCCCAAAGTAACATGCAAAATATGTGGGAGTAGTTTATCCAGAGGCAATCCTCTGAAAAAATATAGTTTTGGGAATGCTAATTTGATCCGGCATGTGAAAAGAAGACACCCTAACAACTTTGCCAGGGAGAGTGTCAGAGAGCTGGCACGGAATGTACCCACAGATGGCGGCAGCACCTCCACTGGTGGAGCAACACCTTCGGGACCACCCCGTGGAAGAATGGTCCCTAACATTCAGCCGGTGTTTGCGGGCATCAAATTTTTGTGCAAAGAGTGTGACGAACTGCTCTGCTATGGGGAGCAGAGTGTTGAACTGATTGCCCTAAAGAAACAGCAACACCGCTGCTCTTCCAGTCCCTAAATTTTCAAATTTTTTTGCTCCTGTTGAGCAGTTTTGGAATCCTTGTTTTTGTTTTTCCCTTGAAAAAAATCCAAAAAAAATATAAAATTGTTTTAAAAAGTCTAAAAAAATAAAAAAACAACAAAAACAAAAAAAATATATAAAACAACAAAATCAAAAAAAAGTTCTTTTCAGAACTACCTCCAATTTTTAAAAAGAAGCTTTATTTTTTTAAAAGTCTGTAATTTTTAATCTCCATGGTACGCTCCCCCGTACGCTCCCCGGTGCGCGTACCGGGCGCTCACCCCCGCGAAAATCGAATTTTTTTTTTATTTTTTTTTTCACCCGCGGGAGCCTTTTATGGCCCCCACATGAAACCTAGGGGGTCAGGGGGTGTGTACCCTGCCCCCTCTTGCTCATTTCCCCCTTTGATTTTTGCCACCTCTTGTGTCTCAATCCTACCGAGACACAAGATGGCGGCCGCTGCGGACTGTTTCGAATGTTTACAGACACCCGAGAACCAATCAGCTTGCCGTGCGCAAGTCGCGTGGCGCGCCTGAAGCGCTCCCCGGTACGCGTACCGGGGAGCGCTCCAGGCGCGGCTCTAGATATATATCTTTTTTTGAACGTTAATTTCTCAAAATCCACTGTAGCACATATATTGAGACCTACAAAAGGCACATCGGGCTACCAGTCCCTACAATTTTGCCAAGTTTCGTGCAAATCCATTCAGCCGTTCGGGCTAAAAGTGAGGCCAACCGCCCTATGGAAAACTCAATGTTAAAAACACGTTTTGGGACCCCCCTTTTTTCTCGACCCCCCCTGGACGAACCCCCCCCCAATTTTCAGGGGCTGCTCAGAAACAAAATGTGCCATTTTCCTGAAAATTTCAGCCAATTCCGTCCACAAACGCCAAAGTTATTAGACATAGAATTTTCAAAAAACCCATAGAGAAAAAATCCTAACTATATATACCTACTGGCGACCGCCAGTAGGTAATATATATATATATATATATCTCTCCAAAGCACACAGATGGCGTGCTTCTGCCGCTTCCACAGCGGGCGCTCGGCGGGATCGCCAAACCTCCATATACATCAATTCCTGGCGTAATCTTTGTATGTAAAGACACCAAAAAAATACCAGCAATTGAAATTACTCATGTAGGTGAACTGCTAATTCTTCCCCAAGGTTATATCCAACAGGTTGAATCGTGTTATATTTGATTATGTATTCGAACTCTAATTTTCTTAGATCCAGCCACCGATTGCCCCCTCTTTCTTTATTATCAACACAATCCAGTACCGTGAATTGTAACAGATTGGAGTTTTGATTATGTTCTGAGGCAAAGTGTCTCGCCACAGGGTACTGATGGTTGAGATTTTTTATAGCCCTAAGGTGATCTAGGACTCTGAGTTTTCCTTGTTTGGTTGTACAACCAATATAAAATTTGTCGCAGGGACATTGTAACACATATATAGCGTATTCAGTGGTACAACTTAAATGTTTGGTCATTTTGTGTGCCTCCTGATCTTTTGAGATTTTTAATGATTTACAGTTTTTGCTAAATTTGCATGCCTTACATTTTTTACACAGGAAAAATCCCTGTACGGCATTGGATATAGGACATTCTTTAATTAGTGTTGTACTTAAAGTGTCTCTAAGTGATTTAGCTTTTCTATATGTAAGTGAAGGGGTATCATGTATTGCTTCACGCAGGTCTTTATCCAACCTGAGAACATCCCATAATTTGTGAAGACTACGTCTAATCTCCCATGACTGACTGTCGTAATTGGTTATGAAACGAATTACATCATCTTTCCGATGATATTTTGGGATCAGGAGGTCCCCCCTGACCATCTGGGCTACTCTTGTCTCGGCCTGCTTGATGATTTTATTTGAATAACCCCTTTCAGAGAACCTTGTCATCATTATTTGCTTTTCTTGCTCATAACTGTCAACTGTACTGCAGTTCCGTTTGGCCCTGATTAATTCGCCAAGTGGTATACTGCGTATGAGTGTAGCAGGATGGCAACTTTCCGCATGTAGGAGACTATTGCCAGCAGTTGTTTTGTGGAATAAGGAGCTTGTAAGAGCCCCATCCTTGACTACCAAACTGACATCAAGAAATTCGAGTTGTGTTTGACTCATTTGACTAGTGAATTGTAAATTGAGACAATTGGTATTAATTATTGTCTCAAATTCTTTTGCTTGATCGAGTGTGCCATTCCAGATGCAGAAAATGTCATCTATGTAACGTATCCAAAGGACGGCGTGGGTACTGAAGTGGGAGATGTTGTTCACCACAAGCTCCTCCCACCAGCCCAGGTACAACCCCGTGAAACTGGGGCGAAGCATGTACCCATCGCCGTCCCTCGGATGTGCTTGTACATACATTTGTTAAATATGAAACATTTTTTGGTGAGGCAGATCCACATCATTTCAAGGAACATATTGGTATGTACCAAATGGGAGATAGAACGATTTTTGAGAAAATATTTACATGCATCAATTCCTAAGTCTTGAGTTATGCTTGTATATAAGCTGGTTACATCAAAACTGATTAACCAATATTCAGGTTTCCATGTAAAGTTATTTATTATTCTCAAAAAATCAGACGTGTCCCTTACATTAGATGGTAAGGCATGTACTAAGGGCTGCAGAAAGTAATCAATATATCTAGAGGTATTTTCTAGTAGACTTCCTACCGAGGAGACTATTGGTCTCCCAGGCGGCGTTTCAATGTTTTTGTGCAACTTCGGCAACAAATATAGTGCTGGTATACGGGGATATCTACACAAGAGATACTTACATTCCTCATCTTCAATTGTACCCTTTTCTTTCCAGTCAAACAATTGATCAAAATACATTTGTTTCATATTGTTATATTCATGTTTGGTGGTTGTTACATAATTTTCAAGATCACTTAACTGCCTGTATCCTTCCTTTAAATACATGTCAATTGGCCAAATGACCACGTTTCCCCCTTTGTCACTGTTTTTGATGACCACATCAGACTAACTTTCCATATCTTTCAAGGCAAGAAATTGTTTCTTACTAAGATTCATATTAAGTTTGGGTCTTTTTCTGTCAATCTTGCGCATTTCCTCCAACATACCCTGTTCAAAACTGTCAATATAGCTATTCACAATATTAGGTACAAAAACCGATTTGGGTTTAAAACCACTCATGCTGCTCATGTCAACCACTTCTGTTTCAATCATGTTAAGTAAAGGGTCATCATTTACATTATCAAAGCCAGCTAATTCATGAAAAGCCTGTAATGTTTCTGCGTCATTTAAAGTTAACATGCTAGGTTTATCATGAATATGACCTTTTTTCAAGCGTATTTTACTGGCGAACCATTTTTTTAGCTTGAGTTTACGGGTAAACCGAAATAAGTCAATGCGTGAGTTTGTAAAGTTAAATCTCGCTGTAGGACAAAATGAAAGACCTCGTGATAACACTTCCAATTGGTCAGGCGTTAAAGTACGTTTAGATAAATTTACCACAGTTTTTGTCTTCATTTCTTCGCTGATTTGCCCCTTGTACGTATTCCCACCGGGCTGGCCGCATTCTTTACGATTCCTCTTCCTCTGGCTTTGCCTCCTCCTCTTCCGCCTCTTCCACGATTCCTTGGGGGCGTGCCCATTTGGCGTCCTTTTACCATTAGGGCGAATTCGTTTAAAATTCGGTCTTTTGCTGGGACCGACTCAGCCAAAACAGAGAAATCCCTTTCACCAGATTCACTATCAGTTTCCACTGGTACACTTTCGTCCTCTGTCTCTGCAGTTACTTCAGATACCATTGTGTTTTTTGTAACCTGTTTGGTTTTACGATTTTTCTTGGAAGAGTCTCTTAGGGCATCAAATCTTTTCGCAAAGGTCAGAATTTGTCCTTTTTTATAATCGACCTCATCACGGTGGAATTTTCTTTGTTTTTTCTCTTTTATTTCTTGTTCAATTTTTTCTAAACGTTTGTTAACTTTGGCCATTTCAATGGAAAAATCGTTTTCAGAATATTTCTCCTTTAGTTTAGTTATTAGAACTTCACTTTCCTCATTAAGTTTAGCTCACTCTTTCTCAGCATGTTTAATCAGTATTTTTAACATATTTGCTGAACATATATTGTTGTATTCCATCCACTCATTTATGAGTTTTGGATCCGGTTTCTGGAAGGTAGGTATGATAAATATACGTAAGCCCTGTGGTATCCGATTACATTCCAGATACTTGGTGAGAGCCGCCACTTCCCACCATTTGGACTGTTCTTGTTTTAAAACCTTCCACAACGTGTCCCATAATCGTTTCAGTTCATCCACAGTTTTAACTGATGTTACGTTTTCACTTGCATTACCCTCATTGCTGGTCCCAGCATGAGTAAACAGTTTGTCTGCCGCCTCCTTTCTCCTGCTGTTTCTAACATCAGCCATTATGTCCTGTACAGTGGGCCCGCCGGCGTATCGCTGTTAGCACTGCAAATTACTCTGTATCGCCCAACGCAATGCCGCCGATTCAACTCTCGGCCTGTGAGGTATTTAAGAGAAATCACAGTTTATTCACAAAATGTAGAATCACGGAGTCAAATGTCAATCTTTAGCCCCTGATTAGATTGTCCACCCAATGCGGTTGTTGAATTTCTTGCCGCTTTTACTTCAGTGAAAAACGTACCTCTGGTATTCTGGCAATTTCGTTTAAGGCGGGCAGAAGCGTTCAAATTTAAATCCAAAGCACACAGATGGCGTGCTTCTGCCGCTTCCACAGCGGGCGCTCGGCGGGATCGCCAAACCTCCATATACATCAATTCCTGGCGTAATCTTTGTATGTAAAGACACCAGAGTCGAGGCCCAGATCAATTTTGCAGTGCTCAGGTTTATTGGCGGAAAAACAGCCCCTACGCGTTTCGAGGTAAGCCTACCTCTTGCTCACGGGTGGAGTACATGTAAAATCGCCATTCTTTTAAAGTGAAACAGGTACATTGCATCACATACCACGTGGTGAATAAACATAGAATACACACATTTTAGGCAACAATGTTTCAGTTCTTTCGTTAATTTTCAACAAAGATTTAAATTGAAAAAAGGGTCATATAACATTGCATGACTTGCTAATATACGTAAATGCATTGTTACTCTATTTAAAAGTCCCGCAATATTCCTCATATCGCGCCAATTAAATAAAGCAAAATGTTGCCCCAGTGGGCATGCACCGTCTATATCAGACGGTGCATACCCACTGGGGCAACATTTTGCTTTATTTAATTGGCGCGATATGAGGAATATTGCGGGACTTTTAAATAAATCGTGAAACCCACTTGGGCACTGATCACGATAAAACTGCACTAACTGTCTTGTGGAAAAAGAGTAACAATGCATTTACGTATATTAGCAAGTCATGCAATGTTATATGACCCTTTTTATCAATTTAAATCTTTGTTGAAAAATAACGAAAGAACTGAAACATTGTTGCCTAAAATGTGTGTAGAGGACCCGAGGAAACGCTGATTGCGAGACTTTCGTTACACGGTTTCCTCCAGCGCTGTGCCTGTCCGTTTCCCTGATTGTCTCTCCCCTCGGCATCACCTGACCAGGAGTGCACCACACAGCGGCATTCTGGTTCGTGTAGTTTGCCATTGAAGAACTGCACAAGTGAGCCACATCACGATGAGGGGGAGGAGCGGGGTATTATTTAAATGTGACAGGACTGCATTTGTCACAACGACAGAGGAAGCACTTTTGCGAGAGGCGCTGAAGAAGGCAGTTGATGCCGAAATGCATTCGCCCTACAAGAACTCTCAATAAAGCATTTCTTGGATTCCTCTTTGGGTCACTGCTTCTTTCTTTTGGGAGGAGTTACTTCGTTTATATTCATGCGCCTGCCAGAGCGCATTCAAGTGTACCCCCACCGCACAAGAGGTCTGGACTTTCCTGGCGTGCTCTTTGGGGCTTGGAACTTTGTCAGTGTGGTAGCACTGGTGTCTGGAACCCACCACTATGCAAGGAGGATACTGCGGTGGGGATGCATTCTTACCTCCTACTTTGGGCGGCATGCATTGCCGTGTCAGCCCCCGCGATGGACACTTTGCAGAATGGTAGCGGCGGTTATAAAGAGGACCTGAGGAAACGCTTATTGCGAGACTTTCGTTACACGGTTTCCTCCAGTGCTGTGCCTGTCCGTTTCCCTGATTGTCTCTCCCCTTGGCATCACCTGACCAGGAGTGCACCACACAGCGGCATTCTGGTTCGTGTAGTTTGCCATTGAAGAACTGCACAGGTGAGCCACATCACGATGAGGGGGAGGAGCGGGGTATTATTTAAATGTGACAGGACTGCATTTGTCACAACGACAGAGGAAGCACTTTTGCGAGAGGCGCTGAAGAAGGCAGTTGATGCCGAAATGCATTCGCCCTACAAGAACTCTCAATAAAGCATTTCTTGGATTCCTCTTTGGGTCACTGCTTCTTTCTTTTGGGAGGAGTTACTTCGTTTATATATATATATATATATATATATATATATATATATATTACCTACTGGCGGTCGCCAGTAGGTATATATAGTTAGGATTTTTTCTCTATGGGTTTTTTGAAAATTCTATGTCTAATAACTTTGGCGTTTGTGGACGGATTTGGCTGAAATTTTCAGGAAAATGGCACATTTTGTTTCTGAGCAGCCCTTGAAAATTTGGGGGGGGTTCGTCCGGTGGGGGCCGAGAAAAAAGGGGGGTCCCAAAACGTGTTTTTAACATTGAGTTTTCCATAGGGCGGTTGGCCTCACTTTTAGCCCGAACGGCTGAATGGATTTGCACGAAACTTGGCAAAATTGTAGGGACTGGTAGCCCGATGTGCCTTTTGTAGGTCTCAATATATGTGCTCCAGTGGATTTTGAGAAATTAACGTTTAAAAAAAGATATATATCTGTAACAGCGGACCAGTTAGCGCACTGGTTCGCGGACTTTTCGCGCAACGGAGCTTTGTGAAGCGAAGCTGATTGGTTCTCTGGCATCTGTCAACATTCCAAAAAGTCCGTAGCGGCCGCCATCTTGTCTCTCGGTAGGATCGAGAGACAAGAGGAGGCCAAAGCGAAGGGGCAAATGACCATAAGGGGGAATAGTAGATCCTCGCTGACCCCCTAGGTTTGATGTGGAGGTTTTAAAAGGGCCCCGCGGGGCAAAAAAAAAAAATTATAATAATAATCTTACGGCTGAATGGATTTGCACGAAACTTGGCAAAATTGTAGGGACTGGTAGCCCGATGTGCCTTTGCTAGGTCTCAATATATGTGCTTCAGTGGATTTTGAGAAATTAACGTTCAAAAAAAGATATATATCTGTAACAGCGGACCGCTTCGCGTACTTTTCGCGTTACGGAGCTTTGCGAAGCGAAGCTGATTGGCTCTCCGGTGTCTGTAAACATTCCAAACAGTCCGTAGTGGCCGCCATCTTGTCTCTCGGTAGGATCGAGAGACAAGAGGAGGCCAAAGCGAAGGGGCAAATGACCATAAGGGGGCATAGTAGATCCTCGCTGATCCCCTAGGTTTGATGTGGAGGTTTTAAAAGGGCCCCGCGGGGCAAAAAAAATAAATAATAATAATAATCGAACGGCTGAATGGATTTGCACGAAACTTGGTAAAATATTAGGGACTGGTAGCCCGATGTGCCTTTGCTAGGTCTCAATATATGTGCTTCAGTGCATTTTGAGAAATTAACGTTCAAAAACAAGATATATATCTGTAACAGCGCTCCGCTTCGCGGAGATAAAATTATATCTGTATTACCTAGCTGTTGCTAACACCAGTTAGCGACGGCTAGTAGGAGATAGCGACCATCTTGGGCCCCACTTTGCATGTGAGTGATATTTATCACTAATGACATGCAAAGTGGGCATGCCAAGATGTTAGCGACTGGAAACAGTCGCTAACATCGCTATCTCCTATTATCAACTTTTGGAAATATTCGAGATAAGCGCGAATATCTCCAAAAAGTAACAGCTGCCCTGAGCAGTTCTTAGCCATGTTATCCTATGGGAGGTGGATAACATGGCTAAGAGGATTAGCTCGGTAATGCATGAATATCGCAGAGTTTTCAGCGATATTAATGCATTGCGGTCGGTTTTTATCGTATTTGCGATAAACTTTGATAATAGCAACGTTTATCTGCGATAATTTCTGACGGTAAAAAAATCTTTGCAATGCATCGTTAGGGATAAATATCGCTTAACTTTGGTAATATGCCCCAACGTCTGTTAACGTTCGATTCGAAGGAAATCAGGAAGTGTTGAAAAACATTGTCTGCGCCATCTTGTCTTTTTTCAAATGCCACACTTTTGTCGTGCACGGCAGCCATTTTAGATGCCTTGACCAGACCCACTCTGTGCACGCTGTCGATCCTTAGCATGGCTCCCCACCCTCGCAAGCATCTCCCCCAGGCAGTGGTCACCCCCGCTCTCTGTCTTATGCATGGGTAATAAACCTCCCCCCATCTGCGCTGCTCTTTCCTGAGAATCACACCCTGTGCCCGCCCGACACCTCCCTTTCGCCCTATTCACTACTGCACCCTCTGACACTCCTTTTCCTCTGTGTCCGATTGTCCAGGCTGGTCCTAGGGTATCAGCTAGCCCTGCAGATGTAGTTTATGGCCACAGCTGTAAAGATTCACCCCTCTTCAAAGGAGTTATAGTAGATCAAGGCCCACACTCGATGAGATCCGTCACAGCAGAAGCGTTGCTATTATCTGAAAACCATCCTGTATTGTGATTGGGGAGGGGACCGAGCGTGAAGCGGAAGATTCCAGGGATGACTCTTTGTACATCAAAGTTTTTACAATTATGTGTCACATTAAAAATATATAGCACTCCGACAAAGTAGTAAGATTATAAAACTTTAATAATTTATAAATATATACAAGAAAACAAAAATAGTAATAACATATAAACATTTTTAGGGAAAAACAACGAAGTAGCGGTCGGCTGTGCGAATAGTCCCAACGCAGCACAACGTCCAGATTTCCGGCGTGGGGCGGGTCATCAGTAGCAAACTGTTGTGCGAATAGTTCCAAGGCAGCAGAACGCGCTGAAATCTACATGACACGAAAGTGATGTCTAGTAAGTTGCCACCCAGCAAATAACGGCGTGGGGCGTCGCGGGGGGTGGGTCTTCAGTAGCAAACTGTTGTGCGAATAGTTCCAAGGCAGCAGAACGATGGCACCAAGGTGATGTCCAGTAAGTTGCCGCACTGGTTTTGGTATCCTACAATGCTGCTCCGAATAACGGCGTGGAGCGCCCCGGGGGAGGCGGCGTGAACGGGCCTCTCCAGGTGGAGTGTCATCTGTTGTAGTGGGGCGCCCCTTTACCGTTTCAGTTGCCATTCCGTCCGTTTTTGGTCCACTGTGTCAAAAGCCGCAATTCAGCTGAGTTGCGCCCACTCTTGCGGTGCAGCGATAGTCGGCTGCCACAGGACTCTCAAAATGGCGGCAGGCTCTTTCCTTTTTGGGCCTGGTCCACTGAAATGGCCCTGGGACACCTTGGAAATCGGACGCTTGTCTGCTAGGTCTTGGACCCCATTCTCGAAAGCGTCCCCTCCGCTTTGAGAATTCATCAAAAGTTTTGGGGGCCCCGACTCCTGCAGGCTTCTGGTGGGGAGCGGCTGCCATGATTGCTCGCGGAATGACCACGACTGAGCTACGAGATGGTGGTGCTTTCATGCTGACGCCAGCTTCAGTCTGAAACATCCAGAAACAAGGTGGGGCTTTCATCGTTTGGAAAAAAAAAAAAAGTTTTCATCCAATGAAAAGTGTTGTTTTTAGGTCATATGATCAAGCCTTCCATCATTAGGAAACCAAAAGTAAAATGAACCAATGAAAAGTTTTATAAACAAGTCACATGACCTGTTATGCGGCATAGGGTATAAAATGCGGAGAAAATACGTTGGCACGTGAGGCGGCGTCAGTAGCGGACCGATGTGCGAATAGGCCGAAGGCAACACAGCGCGCCAAGATCCGGATGGCACCGAGGTGGTGTCCAGCAAGTTGCAGCACTGGTGTGGCCATCCTACAATGTTGAAAGTCGGCGTGGGGCGCCCCGTTGGCCTGTGAGTTTGCGTCAGTAGCGGACCGATGTGCGAATAGGCCGAAGGCAGCACAACGCGCCAAGATCCGGATGGCACCGAGGTGGTGTCTAGTAAGTTGCCGCACTGGTGTGGCCATCCTACAATGCTGAAAGTCGGCGTGGGGCGCCCTGTTGGCCTGTGAGATGGTGTCAGTAGCGGACTGATGTGCGAATGGGGCCAAAGGCAGCGCAACAATATTTTCTGACGAGAAGACACCACAAGGCGCTGAGATGCCAAGATCCGGATGGCACCGAGGTGATGTCTAAGTTGCGGACTGATGTGCGAATGGGGCCAAAGGTAGCGTAACAATATTTTCTGTATGGAAGATACCACTAGGCGTTGAGATGCCAAGATTCGGATGGCACCGAGGTGATGTCTAGCAAGTTGCTGCACTGGTGTGGTCATCCTACAATGCTGAAACTCGGCGTGGGTCGCCCCATTAGCCTGTGAGATGGCGTCAGTAGCGGACCGATGTGCGAATAGGCCGAAGGCAGCACAACGCGCCAAGATCCGGATGTCACAGTGGTGGTTTCATAGTTGAGAGGCACTTCATCTGCAGTGGGGCGCCGAGATCCGGATGGCACCGAGGTGATGTCTAGCAAGTTGCTGTACTGGTGTGGTCATCCTACAATGCTGAAAGTCGGCGTGGGGCGCCCCATTAGCCTGTGAGATGGCGTCAGTAGCGGACTGATGTGCGAATGGGGCCAAAGGCAGCACAACGCGCCAAGATCCGGATGGCACCGAGGTGGTGTCCAGCAACTTGCCGCACTGGTGTGGCCATCCTACAATGCTGCGCCGAAAGTCGGCGTGGGGCGCCCCGTTGGCCTGTGAGTTCGCGTCAGTCAGTGGGGGCTGTTTGAGGATCTGACTGCATTGGAAAGCAATGTGATGCTGTGCGTCGCCCCCAAGATGGAGGTTCCTCGGCTGCAGTGGGGCGCCCCTTGGTGTTTCACTCGCTATGCAGCTGAGTTGCGTGCGCACTTGTGGCGAATAGGCCGAAGGCAGCACAACGCGCCGAGATCTGGATGGCACCGAGGTGGTGTCCAGCAATTTGCCGCACTGGTGTGGCCATCCTACAATGCTGCGCCGAAAGTCGGCGTGGGGTGCCCCGTTGGCCTGTGAGGTGGCGTCAGTAGCGGACCGATGTGTGAATAGGCCGGAACCAGCACAAGGCGCCAAGATCCGGATGGCACCGAGGTGGTGTCATAGTTGAGAGTTCTGAGCAGCGCTTGTAACACTGTCTGAAGCTTATTTGCACCTGCTGCAGCTTCACTATTGCCCTGGTGTGGCCTAAGATCGCCCATGACATAGGCGGCCACCTCCCGGGGTCCGGCGGAACTTTTTTCCTTTTCCTTTCTGCATCTTGTCCCAAATTCGTTTGACCTGAAGACACGACCAGGTCCCTGAATGTGTGCAGGGGGACGCTATTGATTGAATCAAAATGGCGGCTTCACACAAAGCTGACTCAAGCGTTTTCTGGTGGTTTCATAGTTGAGAGGCACTTCATCTGCAGTGGGGCGCCGAGATCCGGATGGCACCGAGGTGATGTCTAGCAAGTTGCTGTACTTGTGTGGTCATCCTACAATGCTGAAACTCGGCGTGGGTCGCCCCATTAGCCTGTGAGATAGCTGTTCTTTGGATTTGGGCCTGGTCCACTAAAATGGCCCTGGGACACCTAAGAACTCGAACGCTCGATTTTTTTTTCCTTTCCTGTACATGCAAAAAAAGGTAAATGCCCGGTATGTTACACGCTTCATCTGCCACGATGAACTCTCCAGAGGAACCGAAAAAATATATAGTTGTGGTAACTATACCATGCATCGTCATATGGAGAGGTGGTACCAATTAATTATAGTGCTGCATAAAAGAGAGATTTGGAGGAGAACCCCTGACCTGCTAGTACATTCATCAAAGAAGTGGCACTGAGAGCTTCAGAGGCAAGGGAAACGGTCCCAAATATTTAGAAGAACTTTGGAAAGATTAAAATGACATGTTTAGATTGTGGTAAATTAATTTCATGTGGGCAGATGAGTGTTACTCTAATAAATACAGCATATGAACATCATCATAGTCGATGGTTGGTAGAGACATTTTGACTATATCCTGGACCTGCCCGTCCTCGCCCAAAATGGCGCCGGAATAAATGGGACTCGTAACTCCTTGTTGTGTACTGGTTGCAGAACCTTGAAATCACGAGATACGTATGCAGTTTTGAAGCACATGGCGGGCGGGGACGAGAATTGATTGAATATTTCGACATCCCTATTGATATTAAGTTCTGATGTGTTATTGATTACTGTACTGTTGAAAGTTCGAATTAACGTCACCCATGGTTTAGCGCCGGGAAACCTCCGGGTAGCTGCGCGCTTAATAAGTGTAATAATAAATAAATAAATAAATAAATAAATGGTACTTGCCCGCAAATGTATATCTAGATAATTTTATTGTAACTGGCCCTGTCGTATTTTAATTATAAAATGTACGTCCACCGATTCCGTAACTGTTAGACACCTTAGTTCTTGCAACCTAATGGCCCGCCCGTTACGTTCCTCTACAGTGTAAATGTCTACTCATCACATACGATTACAGTTTGCTCCGTGGCCGGCCCACGTGGTTATAGGCTCGTATTTGTATAATGAAATTTTCACAATAAAGGTTTTTAAAAGAAAACATGGTAGTAGTATATACATTGGTAAAGTTTGTAATAATAGTCACTGTTTTAGAATCATTAAAAGGCAAGTGAAATAAAGCAGACCAATTACATGAAGGGTAAAAGGTATAATACGAAGGAACGCAGTAAAGATAAATGGTCAAGGGCTGTTGTGTTTTCTATTCCTGCAACATAAAGTGATCGATAAGAATCTCATATTCAGGCGTATCGGCGACTAAGACAGCAGGTCGACCCTCTTTTGCTCAACGGCTCCATCATGGGACGAAGAAACGCTCTTTTTCTCGAAAAAAGAATATATTTTACTTGCAGGACAGTTGTAAAATTTCCGGGAAAGTACATTAGCCTGGAACATTATAACATATATTTAAGAAAAAATAATGTTCGGAAGTAATGAAAAGCGTAATTTTTAGGTCATATGAGCAAGCCTTTCATCATTACAATAAGAAAAGTAAAATGAACCAATGAAAAGTTTTATTAACAAGTCACATGACTTGTTATGCTTACGTTACGCGCTGCGCGCCCCGGATGCGCTAACGCGGCGCGTCATATGACGCATTACGCGACAACGCAGGTCCAGAATATAGTCAAAATGTCTCCACCAACCAGCGGTCGGAACACAACCCCTTTCAGCAGGCTAAATAGTTCTGTTAAATGAGAACAGAAGGGACAGGCAACAAGAACCATCAGTGAAAGAGGGGAGGGCTAGTTCTTCTCTACCGGGTTACATTGGGGTGCTTCCGGAACTGATCGAATTGGTAGTCTACAGTGTTTCTGGATGTTTCAGACTGAAGCTGGGGTTAGCATGAGAGCAGCATCATTTCGTAGCTCCGTCGTGGCCATTCCGCAACCAATCATGGCAGCCGCTCTTTATCGTTATTTTGGGCGGGGTGGGTGGCGGAGCCGAGCTGTTTTGCAGCCATCATTGTGTGGAGTTCAGTTCATCTCACTAGTTTTGTATTTGTCATGAGGGGTTTGTTCCTAATGTTTCTATTTTAGCGAGGTCAAAAAGAGATCCCATTAGTGGCCTACTGATTTTGCTCGATTCCTTTTCTTTTTTTTTACACGATTTTTCGTTATCTGCAAAGACTAAACAGAGTATTGCGACTCTGTGTTTGTTTGTAAATAGAGAATGAACCAAAGAGAACTAATTCTAAAACAGTAAATACTTGGATAACAATCAATCAAATGGAGAGAGAAGCAGGCACGACGGATTACAACGGGGGCAAAGGCCTGCGTTAACTACCTTTCACTATCTGCAAAGAGAGAGTACTCCTAATAGAAATGAGGGGGGGGGGCACCATTCAAAGCAGATCAGTGTGCATAAACACGAAAATGTTTTCACTTACCACGTACTTGACATTCGACAGCTTATGATATTTGCTATTAAAAAACCATTGAAATTCACTGAAAAAACCATAGGTTATAGACCATATATAGTTAGGAATTAGCATTTACAAAACCTTGAAAATTCACTGAAAAAACCATAGGTTATAGACCATATATAGTTAGGAATTAGCATTTAAAAAACCTTATTTTACTCACACAAAACCATTGAAATTCCATATATAGTTAGTTGCACTAACTATATATCGCGCACCTGCAATCCACTGCTGATCATGTCACATATTACATCATTCATGACATGGTCAGTGACATCACTGATGACATCACTGATGACATCTCAAATGACATCACTGATGACATCACTGATGACAACATCCAGTGACTGTATGTTTCTGTAAAGTTAAAATATATCTTACATATTGAAGAATGAGTGGATGTATAAGTGTCTGGATGAAGGATTTAGTAGGTGCGTGACTGACTGTATGAGTGAGTGATTAAATGTGTCTCACTGAATGCATGGGTTAGTGACTAAACTGTCTTAATTTGTGCATCATTATGTCTGTTGTTCTGTAAACTGCTGCATGTGTTGATCATTAGCTATACGAGAGGCTATATGTGTTATTAATTGCTTGCCCAAGTATTTCTATGGGAGATTGAGTTTGTGTGGGGGTGGCTGGAAGGTGTGTGACTCTATGCATAGATGTGTGAACAGTTTATTCACTAGGTGTATGAGTTCAAGAGTGCATGTGGAAACAGCTACATGGGCAGTTGACTGTGTGCATGAGTGTATTGATGAGTGAATGGATATCTCAATGCTACATGTCATAGTAAGTACATATGTAAAACACAGTACATGTGAGAGTTGGCATATATAAATAACTGTGCATGAGAGCCACCGAATGAGTGAGTGGTTGTATCGATCATTGTGAACTTGTATCAGGGATTGTATAAGAGAGTAAATATGTGTTAGTATATGTTTCAATAAGTAAGGTGTGTTTAACTGTATAGTTGAAGAAATGGAGATGAGATTGTTTCTTTGCATGACTGACTGGGTGTGTGAGTAACTCCATGGATGAGTGGAAGTGTGTGTGTCTGTATACACTGAGTGTATCTAAGGTTATATTAGAGTCTGAAGAGGTTTATCGTATTAGCACAAGAATGATGTCAAATGAGATGTCATCAGTGATGTCATCAGTGATGTCATTTGAGATGTCATCAGTGATGTCATCAGTGATGTCACTGACCATGTCATGAATGATGTAATATGTGACATGATCAGCAGTGGATTGCAGGTGCGCGATATATAGTTAGTGCAACTAACTATATATGGAATTTCAATGGTTTTGTGTGAGTAAAATAAGGTTTTTTAAATGCTAATTCCTAACTATATATGGTCTATAACCTATGGTTTTTTCAGTGAATATATATATATGTGTATATATATATATATATATATAAATACACACACACACACACACACACATATATATATATATATATATATATATATATATATATATATATATATATATATATATATATATATATATATATATATACATATATATATAAATACACATATATACAAACATATATTTGATGTTTTAATAATGTACTTTTACAATGTATATGACTTTACCACACATGCATTTGCGTTATATTGGCATGCGTGATAAAGTCATATGCGTTGTAAAAGTTTTAGAAATGATGTCTTTGCGGAGTGATAGTCCCGCGTTATGAAAAATTGCAGAGTGATGGGATGCGGGATGTTGGTTTGCGGAATATCATCACATATTCCCGGGGGAGGGATAGTCCCTTTCTTGCTATTTCCTTTTTTTTATTTTTTAAATATTTTTATTTAGATTCCCCCCCCCCTTTTGTTGTACAGGGCACAAAAAAGAAAATTCATTATAATTGACAAGCATGATTGTGACAAAACAAATAATAATACATACATACACATTAAATGACAAATGCAAGAAGAGGCAAAACAAGCAAAGCAAAAAGGTAAATTAAATCTTAGTCACATTGATTTTCAAAACATCCTACCCCGGTTCTCTCTCCTTCCAGTTTTGGATAGGTTCCCATATTTCCATACCTAATTTCTTGCCTCTTCTACCCCTCCTTGCATACATTGCTTTCTCGAGGTTATAAGCAGCTAGCAATTTCTTTAGCCATTGGTGAAATGTGGGTGGTAGCCTATCCAGCCAGGCCATGGCAATGCAAATCCGTAGAACCGCCATAGCCACAAAGATAACATATTCATACTGGTTCTGACTAGCATTATCCTCTATTCCAAGGAGGACCACTGCTGTAGTTAGGGGAATCTCTATCCTTAATGTACTTTTAAGAAATGCTTAGATTTCATCCCGGGTAGATTTTAAATGGGTACCAGTGGCAAACATATGGACCAAATCAGCCTCAAGACTATCACATCTTGGACATGTGATACCAGCTACCCCTCCCCATTGTGCTATCCTGGAGGGGGTATGGTACAGAAAGTACAATGTCTTATAATGTTGTGCCTGAAGTGGTGCTGAACACAGAAGTTTCTGTCCTAATTCCAGTGACCTATGAAAGGATACTCTTTCTACGCCAACCTTCTGCATCCACTTTTCCTCATACTTTTCCAGATCATTTTTTTTTTAAAGAATTTATTAAGCGCGACTAACACCATTAGGTTTCTTGGCGCTGTGCTGGGGCATGGTGAAAAAAAAAAAGATGAAGAGGAAACAGAATCTAGGGATACGAGATGGTAAAAAGGAAGGTTTTAAGAAGTGATCTAAAGCCAGAGTATGAAGGTGCCAGTCTGAGGGAAAGAGGAAGGGAGTTCCAGAAGGATGGGGCCAGAAGAAAAAACCTCAGGCCCCCGTGTTTTTTCCTCTTGAACCTAGGGACGGATAGCAGGGCCATTTCAGATGAACGTAAGTTGCGGGACGGAGTGTAAGAATGAAGAAGAGAGGAAATAAAAGAGGGACCTAGACCAGAGAGAGACTTAAAAATAATACAGCCTAACTTGAATTGGCAGCGGGCGGAAACCGGCAGCCAATGAAGACTCTTTAAGAGTGGACGGACGTGCTGATCTTTAGGCTGGTGAAAAATCAGGCGAGCAGCCTGATTTTGTATCAGCTGGAGCCTTCTCTGTTGGTACTCAGGAATACCGACGTATAGCGCGTTAGCATAGTCGAGTCGACTGATCACTAACGCCAGGAGTGCTAACGTAAGCGCTTCGATGGTAAGAAGGCGGGATATTTTCCGTAGTTTCCTGAGTTGGAAGTGGCTGGCGGACACCACTGCACTAATCTGGGGAGTCATTGAGAGATCGTTGCTGATAATGACACCCAGACTTTTGGCAGAGTTGACTGGAGAGGGAGAGCTTCCAAGACTGGCAGGCCAGATGGAAGGTTGCCATGGGTTGGAAGCTCCCCCGACAAGAATTAGTTCAGTCTTGTCGGGGTTGAGCTTCAGGTGATTTAAGCTCATCCAGTCACTGATGAAGCAAAGAGTGTTTTGAAAAATAGAGGTGGAATCCTCAGAAGAATCAATATTAAAAATCAATTGGATATCATCCGCGTAGTTGAACGCAATAACGCTCAACCCGCGGAGAGCACGGAGTAACGGAGCTAAATACAAATTAAAAAGAAGAGGGGATAATGAAGAGCCCTGAGGAACACCACAGGACAGCTCAACATGGGTGGCCGAGAACTGAGACAGCTTGTTGACGTCCCGTCAAAAAGGACTGAACCCAGTCAAGGGCGGTCTCTCGGATGCCGGCCTCCTCGACACGGTCGACCAGGATCCCATGGTCGACCGTGTCGAAGGCGGCCGATAAGTCCAGAAGGACCAGGGCTTGTCGGGTGTTAACATCAGCCCCTCTGCGCAATTCGTCCATCACGGAGAGAATGACGGCCTCCGTTGAATGCGCAGGTCTGAACCCTGCCTGCTTAGAATCTAAGACACACGAGTCCTCAATGAAGGAGCTAAGTGTGTGGGTCACGTGCGATTCCAGAACTTTGCTGAGGAAGGGGAGAAGGGATATAGGGCGGTAGTTGCTCAGAATGGAGGGGTCTGCTGAGGGTTTTTTTAAAATGGCAACCACCTCGGCTTGTTTGAAAGAGCAAGGGACAATCCCCGTGACCAGGGAGCTATTTATGAGGGCCAGAGGGGGCTCGGGACAGGAGATGAAGGCTGCTCGAAGAACCGAGGGAGGACAGCAGTCACGAGGGGAGCCAGAAGAAATTTTGTGCAGAAGCGAAAGAAAAATAGCCATCGGAATGGGGGGAACAGCAGTAAGCGTGTGAGGGTTGGAATATTTAGAGGGCTCGGAGGTTAGGGGATGAGCAGGTAAGGTTTGAGCAGCAATGCTGGATTTAATTTTTGCTATTTTGTCAATAAAAAAAATATTCAAGGAATCGCACAGGGTTTGGGAGGGAAGTGGCCCTAATGTGAGTCTGGCTGGGTTAGATAATTCTTCCACAATGGCAAATATGTCCTTCGACTTATTTGTAGAATCCATAATTTTAGTGGAAAAATAAGTGGATTTAGCACGAGCTATGGCGATTTTATAATTTTTCAGTAAAGAGGAAAACACCTCCTTATTCTCAAGGGAATAACCTCGACGCCAACGTCGTTCTGCTTGGCGGAGGCCTAATTTAAGGGCTCTCAGGTCCTCGGTGAACCACCTTTGAGCATCGTGGCAGCGTCTGGCTCTGACTAATTTTAGCGGAGCAACTGCATCAGCAGCGGAGGTGAGCCAGCGAGTGAGATTTAGTGACTGGGTGTCAATAGAGGCAGGTGGATCGGGGGTAGAAGGAACAGAGGAGCTAAGAATAGAGTGGAAAGTGTTTAGATCTGACCTATTCCAGTTGCGAGCCAGGAAATTCGTCTCTTGAGGCTTAACGGTGGGGCAGGGAATCCCTAACGTGAATGTGATTAAAAAATGGTCTGACCATAAGCATGGCAAAATGAGGGGAACTGAAATGTCCAGGCCAGATGACCACACCTGGTCTAAGATGTGCCCTTTTGTGTGCGTGGGCGAATAAATATGCTGAGTGCAATTCAGACCTGACATGAGGTCCGTAAAGGCTAATGAACTGGGAGATTCGTGGGGGTCCAATGGCCAGTAATTAAAGTCGCCTAAGACCAATATGTTAGAATTGTTGATGGAGAGCTGGGCGATGAGGACCCCAAACTGAGCAGGAAAGTTGGGCATGGGTGAGGGAGGACGGTAGGTCAGAACACATATAAGAGAAGATCCTGGCAGTTCTAGTCGGATTACCAGGCAGTCTACTGAAGGAATGCTGGTAGTGGGCACTATGGAGAAGCGAATCGGGTGCTTAAAGATAGCGGCAACTCCCCCTCCGACTTTGCCGGAGGCACGATTAACTTGTAGTATGTGATAACCGGGGGGGTGGCGGCCAAGATATCGGGGGCAGAATCATCAGTTAACCAGGTCTCGGTCAAAAATAAGATGTCGGGTTGTTCTGACTCCAGAAGATGAAAAATGTCGAGTTGATGACTGACCAGAGACCGGGTATTAAGATATAAGACTGAGAAGGGATGATGGGGTGGTTTTGTCAATAAATGGGGACCAGGTCTGGAATCCGAGATCAGGGGCCTTGAGATAGAATATGGCCGTGTTATTTCGGGAAAAGAGCTGCGGGTGGTAAACAGGCCTAAGGAGACCAACCTGGGAACAGACTCAGGTGAGGGAAGCGCAGGGTTATGACATGCAACGAGTGATGCGCGGGTGTACGTGAGAAGGGGGACAGAGTGACGCGCCCCTAGCCCCGGTCGGCCGCGGACGGGCGCAGACGGGCTTAACTCAGGCGCAACTCCGGCGCGCCTACGACGGGCCCGCTGCGCTGACACATGGGGGCCGTTAAAATAGGAGGATGGCGAGGGGGTGTGGCGAGGCTCTAGCTCGAGCCAACCCGTTACAAGATGGCGGCCGCTGGGAAGCCCGTTAGGCGGGGCGACCACAGCCGGCGGCCAGGCACCACGCGGAAGGCGGTGTTATCAGGAGAAGAGCAACCCCGCTTGTATTCAGCGGAGAAAGGTAGGAAGTTAAAATAATAGAGGTCGCTGCTAGCGATCAGCAGGACCAGAGTGATTTAAAATACCTGCTCGTAGTCAGCAGAGATATCCAGAAAATAATAAAGGCAGCGCACCAGCAGTTGCGTGACAGCCCCCTGCCACAGGGCTGTTTAGCAATCACAGGGGAGCGAGGGGAGGGGACCTAAAATAGGAGGATGGCGAGGGGGTGTGGCGAGGCTCTAGCTCGAGCCAACCCGTTACAAGATGGCGGCCGCTGGGAAGCCCGTTAGGCGGGGCGACCACAGCCGGCGGCCAGGCACCACGCGGGAGGCGGTGTTATCAGGAGAAGAGCAACCCCGCTTGTATTCATCTAGTTGGTCTATGAATTCAGAGTAAAATCTTTTAATTGTGCAGTCTGGGATCGCGGGGCAAGCACTCCCGGAGGTGGAATGTACAGAACCTGGGAAGAAAAAACAATGAAATATTGGGCACAACGCTTGCTTTTTTTTTCTGTAATCCCGCGCCCCGCACACGAAGGATGGCGTTAAAATATAACCAAATATAAGGGACCCATACCTTCTGCTCACTCAAAAATAGGTCTCCTGGGATTCTGTCCAAACCTGGAGCCTATTTTATCTTCATACTAGTTTGCTCTTTCAGAATTTGTAGCATGCACATTCTTGACCTTCTTTCAGATTTTATAAGGTGTTCTAATACAGCATAGTACTCAGGTAAGGATTTTCCAAACATACTTCCAGAACTTTAGTAATGCACAGCATATAGGAAAGCTCTGTTACTTTTGTCCCACTTCTTGTGGCTCATCATGTTGAATGGTCAGTTGTGCATTAAAGTCCACCTACCATTACAGGGTGAATAAAAGAAGTCAATGTTAATATCATCTTACTGAGCTGAGCTGGATCATCTACCACAAATCCATACTAAATGGCCAAGTTCTTTAAAAAATAAAAAAAATGTGATTTCTGCAATCAGCTACTGTGTGTGCATATGAATAGTTCTTCTCTTTGCTGAATTATTTTAAATAAACACAATGCTTTTCACTATAGTTGGATTTCTTGGATCAAAACCTTTTAATTCCTAGATATTTGTACATATGTCTTCAACCTTTCTCCTTTTCACATGGCTCTTTGATATTCAGAGCATTCTTATCCTGAAAAATATTTTAAGATGTACATCTAAGCACCACAGTCGGTGCTTTTGTCTCTGAGAACAATAGTGTGCTTTTTGGTGTGCATTGCTGTGTGTTAAAACCATAAGAACACCCAACTGGATCAGTTTATTCAAGAAAACCATCTGCTAGATCCAACTCAGTTTGTGTTTAGATCTGAACATAATACCGAGACCATGCTGATTAAAGTTACAGATGAGCTTAAGATCATCTTAGACATGGGAACTGGCTTCTCTGATCCGGTCATTTGGTTTCCCTCTCATCTCCTATGTAGATGACATAACTTGTCTTGTCAGCCTTCAATGATGTAAACCACACAAGCTCTCAGCTACACAATTGCATGAGAAAAATCAGTATTTGAATGGGCAATCATTGTCTGAAACTAAACTCGGACAAAACCAAGGTTATCCTCTTTGGGAATAGCCCTCAATTTTTTACCCCATCCAGCTGGTCTTCAGAAATGTGCCCTCTCCCACTGCCAACCTCGAAAGCCAAAAGCTATGGGGTGATAATCTATAACAAATGAAACCTCAGCAAACAAGTAAACGTGGTCATCTCTTCTTCATTTTAAACCCTTATAATATTAACAAAGATTCTCCCGTACCTTCTTATTAACACCCAGAAAACAGTAATCTCACAACTAGTTTTATCCAATATGGTTACTGTAACAGACTATATATCAACCTACAGGTGTAAAATATTTAAAAAACTGCAAGTCCTACAAAACGCTACTGCCAGATTACTCCTAGGCCATCCCAAATATCACTCGGGATATCAAGCTATCAAAGACATTCATTGGCTGATGGGCAGGAACCCTCATTTTTAAGGCCTTAGATGATGCAGGCCAGGAATTCCTAAAACAGGCCTTCTCATAGTATGACCCTAGTAAGAAGTTTTGATCAAAGGGACCAAAAAAAAGTCACTTCCTTTAGGTTTCGAAAAACAAAATGGGGGAGGAAGCAGCTTCATCTCAGGAGATACTAAACACTGGAATCTCCTACCAATAAACATCAGGTCTGCTGCCTCTCTGTTGGTATTCGGAAAACTCATGAAACCCAGCTTTTTAAAAACTAGATTCTTACAGTCTCTCCTATGTTTTGTGCTGAGTCAGCATCAATATACCCCCAGGGTATACCAGTGCTTTAAAAATGTACTAACATATCACCATACAAGGTGCGTGTGGATGCTGGAACCCGTGGCTCTAATTTTTAGGCCTTGAAAATTGAAACCAAACGGCGGAATTTAGTGGATATGCAGATATCAAAGGACATACATACCCACACACCTCAGTGCACCACTCCATCCCTGAAAACAATAATCATGTATTTTTTAAAAGCAAGGCTGTTGTCAAACCTTGAGCTTTGTCTATGCACCAGGGCTAGACTGTGAACTTTAAACAGCCCTGACAAAATGAAAAATGAAGCCCCCATGTGCGGACGTGCTAATGCTTGTTAGACCTAGATCAATTCTTTCAAGTTGCCGCAGAGCTCAAGCACCATTTTGGAGGCTGAAACCTGCCTCCTGGGGAAGTCGAGGGCTAGCATAGCCCACAACGCCATTATAGCGGTCGCACAAGTCCCCGGGGTTGGGAGAGGGGGGGAGGCCGCGCCAGTCAGTGATGCGGTGTTCCCACCCCACACGGGCGACCAATCAATGGGAGGAGGCACATTTGAACCGGAAGCACTTCAGGGCTTCCGGTTCAAACGTCCAGCCTGCGTCCAGGCAGACCGGTCTGAACCGGCCAGCCTGGGAGCCTTCTTTATAAAGGAGCGGTGGGGAGCAGAACAGTCTCTTGTTCTTGCTCCCCACAGGATCATACACCGGGCCAGCTGGGTCCTGTGATCGTTTTTTTTTCTTTTATACTCTGCAGGTTTTCTCAGCGAGGAGGGAGCAGCTCATTGGAATCATAGCGTCGCGAGTGAGCAGGAACAGGAGGAAGGAGGCGCTCATCGGACAATCGCGTCAGGAGTGGAGCATTTTTCTGCTTTATCGCCTGTTAGAAACGGGATCTCTGGCTGGCCAAGGCTTGCGCCAAAGTCAGTCAGAGACCACCACTTCCACATCAGGGCAAGGGAGTCACACACCAAGATAACCCCTGCTCTCCCTCTAGGTAACGTGGCGCGAGCAGCCAGGCTAAACTTGGAGGCTATGTAGGTTAAGTGTTTGCGGGCGCACCCAGCAACAACACCCAAGGCCCACCACAAAGGAAACTCCACACAAGGTTATATATAAATAGCCTTTGTATTATACCAAAACACATTAGATAAGAACACACATTTTACAATGTGCCAACAGGCACCGGCAGAATTTACAGGGGATATGTACAAGACAGGGCCACCTGGACCACTGTCAGGAATCATCACTTTTTAGGAATAGTAATTAGCACATAGGACACTTTGTAGAACCAAATAGAAAATGTAGCACACGACCAGTGATTACTGGTAAAGGGTAAGTACCTCCTACGCAACCCTAACCACCTTAGGAAAATATTGCACGATGAACACCATACACTCCGGATCTCCGACTGACCCCTGCCGACTGACCCCTGCCCCCACTACGTCTTCAACAAGGCCGACTCCACCATCGCACCCCAACTCTGAGACGTCATCAACACCTCCTTCGACACCGCCACTTTCCCGGAGAGCTGGAAGCATGCCGAACTCAGCGCCCTACTGAAGAAACCAACAGCGGACCACACCGACCTCAAAAACATCCGCCCCATCTCGCTCCTCCCTTTTCCAGCCAAAGTCATCGAGAAGATCGCCAACAGACAGCTTGCCGCCTTCCTCAAGAAGAATGGATCCCTCGACCCCTCGCAGTCCGGTTTCAGAGCCAACCACAGCACCGAGACCGCCCTCATCGCAGCTACCGACGACATCCGAGCCCTTCTCGACAATGGAGAAACAGCGGCACTCATCCTCCTGGACCTCTCCGCCGCATTCGACACGGTCTGCCACCGCACCCTAGTCCAACGCCTCAGCAACACCGGCATCCGAGAGAAGGCACTGAAGTGGATCACCTCGTTCCTCGCTGGAAGAACACAAAGAGTCCGCCTCCCCCCATTTCGCTCCGAGGCCACCGAAGTCATCTGCGGCGTCCCGCAAGGATCATCACTCAGCCCCACCCTCTTCAACATGAGACCCCTCACAACCATCGCACGCCAACACAACCTCAACATCATCTCCTACGCCGACGACACCCAGCTGATCCTCTCCCTCACCAGAGACCCCGACACCGCCAGAACCAGCCTCCACGAAGGGATGAAAGACGTCGCCGAGTGGATGAAGAACATCCGCCTGAAACTGAACTCAGACAAGACAGAAGTCCTCATCCTTGGACCATCACCCTCCGCCTGGAACGACTCCTGGTGGCCCCCAGCCTTGGGCACCGCCCCCAAGCCGACAGACCACGCACGCAACCTGGGCTTCATCCTGGACTCCTCCCTCTCGATGACCAGACAAGTCAACGCCTTCTCCTCGTCATGCTTCCACACCCTCCGCATGCTCCGCAAGATCTTCCGATGGATCCCGATCGAAACCAGGAAGACAGTCACCCAGGCCCTAGTCACCAGCCGGCTGGACTACGGAAACACCCTCTACGCCGGAACCACAGCCAAGCTACAGAAAAGACTACAACGCATCCAGAACGCCTCCGCCTGACTCATCCTGGACATCCCCTGACGCAGCCACATCTCCGGCCACCTGAAGGACCTGCACTGGCTCCCCGTCAACAAGAGGATCACGTTCAGGCTCCTCACCCACGCACACAAGTCTCTCCACAACCTGGGCCGCAAGTACCTCAACGACCGCCTGACCTTCCACACGCCCACCCGCCAGCTACGGTCCGCCAGCCTCGCCGCCGTACCACGCATCCGAAGAGCCACCGCCGGAGGCAGATCCTTCTCCTACCTGGCGGCCAAGACAGGGAACTCCCTCCCCATCCACCTTCGGCTGACCCAGGACCACCTCGCCTTCAGGAGACAACTCAAGACCTGGCTATTCGAGCAGTACCGGCCCCCCTCCCCTAAGCGCCTTGAGACCCTTCCGGGTGAGTAGCGCGCTATACAAGTATTATGATTGATTGATTGATTGATTGATTGATTGCGCAGGGAACCAAGACCTCACTAGCAACACCTGTACTAGGAGAAAAACAACCACCTAAGTATCACCAACATTTAGGGGTATAAGCATAGGAACATTACACATGATGCATTAACATTCAGTGGTTTGGGGAAAGAAAACACATGATGCATCAAAACACATTCAGAGGTGTATGCAAGGAAAAACACATAATGCATCAAAACACATTCAGAGGTGCAAGCAAGGAATAACACATGATGCATCAAAACACATTCAGAGGTGCAAGCACAAGCAATTGCGCAAACCTTCACATGAGCCACCACCTGTGGCAGTCCCTAGACCCTCTGGCCTTGTTGGGGCTAGGACGCCCTGTGTTTCAGTGTCAGGGGCCTAAACGTGGCAGCTGCACACGAAATGCTGGGCAGCTGAATCATCAATGATGGGCCAACGCTGGAGCCTCGCAGGCTCTGGCCAAAAGTACTGTCCCCCAAGAGCCTCGCTGGGCTCTACCACAACGCAATGTTCCTGAGCCTCTCTGGGGCTCAAAAACAACAATGTGGGCACTCAAGAGCTCCTCTGAGCTTGTAGGAGTGAAATGCCCTGGAGCCTCTCTGGGCTCGTAACAAAATGCGCCGCCAAGAGCCCCTCATGGGCTCGCCTACAATATAATGCCCGTTGAGACTCATGGGCTCGGATTCAAAAATGGCGCTGTGAGCCTCTCAGGGCTCGATAAACAATGATGGCCCCTTGGAGTCCCTCTTAGGGGACTCGGAAGAATAATGCCCCCAGAAATGTAGGCTCAACGTGGGAGCGGCCCGCTGCCTCTCGGGCCGCTCTGCAATGAAGTTAAATGTCCCCTGGAAGATAGCACCCAAGGGGGGGGGGGGGGGGCACCAGCACTGTGCCCCGACGTCCCCTCCCGCCAAGCAACACCGGACACCACTCACCGGGACTCGGTCGGTCTCCTGGGCTCTGGATCCTGGGTCGCTCACGGGGATCCTCTGTACCTGCAGGGCTCTCTGTCAGCCTCCTGGCTGCACTCCGGGGCTCTCCCTCGGTCCCAGGAGCCCCGGGAAGGCAGGCGCCACTCTCCCTCTTCTCCGGGCAGCTTCAGACTTCCTCTTCCTGTTGCACGTCAGGTCCCGGGCCAGCAGCCAATCAGAGCACCCTCACTGCACACACACACATCAATGTCTAGAAGTGGCACTTCCCCACTAGACACATACACGCTGCACATACCATTGCGCAGCATTCACTCTCACGAGTTCGCTCATACCAAACTCGAGCCTGCACACCTCACGCATCAGGAGCTACCAGGGACACAGATATACCCCATGCATTCCTATGGGGAGGGCAGGCCAACCTTACTCTACGCATGCACTTTACCCTGGGACCCAGGGAAAAAGTGCGCCAGGCCAGAAATCATGAACGCCAGGTCGCCATCAAAAGCAAAAAGTTCAGGGGTGAACCAGCCCAAAAGGCCCGGGTCCAAAATCGCCCCTGCAGGTTTTACAGACAGTTGGTGTGCGAAGGAGAGTCTGGAGCAGTGTGTTTCTCCAAGGAGTGGTGACGAGTACCGGGAGTTCGGAAGCGGAGGTTGAGGGGAGGTCGGGAGCCTCGTGGCAGTACGTGCATCGCGGTGTCTTTCCTAAGGAGGTAAGCGTTCCCGAAATCCGCCTACTGTCCCCAATAGCATATGGCCCTTTGAGTAGGGTCCAGATCTGCTGTAGGCAGTGTTGTTGTGAGCGCACCAGCCTGGTAAATAGGGTCACCAGCAGGAAAAGAGACCTTGGTAGGCTGGTTAGCTTACTTGGCTAAAGCATAGTGCTGCTAATACCAAGGTCATACGTTCTCTCCTTATACAGGCCTTTGCAGTACGGTGCTTATCGGTAGCATGAACCGCTATTTAAAGCCCCAGTGCCCGATAACACCTTCCCCCCATCATCCCCGCAGAGGAGTCTCTTTTACCATGAATCACTACAATTATAAAGGCGCGTGTCACCTCAGCAGAGAGCGCGTGGTTGAGGAGCTGATTCGGACACCACCAGGGGCAGTTCAGCTATTTAAGGGGCAAAGCTGTGTTCTTTGGTAACACATGTCGCTTGATACCTTACATTTAGCTGTTTTAGCTAATTCTATACTGCGCTACGTCTAATTTAATGCTGACAGCAGCAACAAAGTTGTGTGGTTATACACCTGGTACCCAGTGCGGCCAGTTGCAGTGGATCCTGGGAAAGGGTGCAAGCAGGTGGCAAAACAGGAAGGGACTAGTTTGCTTGGGTGCGTGGCAATCAGAGGTGCCTGTTAGAGACAGACGCAGGGCCTCGAGCAGCGAAACCACTATTGTTATTTTTTCAGCAGTCACAGCGATCATTGCTGGGAGGACAAGACTATTGCCAGCTCAAGGAGGTTGTGGGTGGACACTGGAGGAGCTTGCTTGGGCAGCACCAGCTAGCCAGAATCTCATCGCTTCCGGAGCCACAGAGGATTTGAGCGGGCGGCTCACCTGAGCCTACTGGTTAGCCAGTAGGTCGTGGCTCTGGTTGCGTGGGTGCAAGGGTTGGCTGGGGCTGCTGCTTCTTTGAAGATAGGAGGTGACACAGTCATCTATCTGGGGCTGCGGGCTACGTGTGTTACAGGTTGCATACGGGCAGGTCCTGATAAAAAAATAGTTTCATTTGCCATGCCCTCTAAGGTACAGCGGAATGAGAAGCGTTCACGCAGGGATGTCAAGCTGGAGGCTTTAATGCAGCAAGTACAGGTAATGTGGCAGACCCTCAACATATTACAAGAAAAGGTGGAGGGTCCAGAGGTGCCAGAAGGAAGGCCCAAGCAGCCTATTGTGCCACCAAAAACCTACTCCACGCCATTGCCAAAGCGGAACAGGCACAAGCCCAGTGGGAGAGGGGCGGGGGAGGCCTCAGGGGTGGCACCAAGAGAGGCGGTGCAGGTGCTCCTTGCACTTACACCAAGCCCTTAGGGCGATGGGGGCCCAAGTGACACATTGCCCATTGGGCTAACAGAAGGCCAAGTTATTGTCCCTGTGCTCCCACAAGGGGAAGGTCCAGGGGAAGCCACGCCGGATCAGCCGGACATAGCGTCCAACCTGGCGGCAGTACTTCCATGGCTGGAGATGGTGGGGAACTGGTCTCACGCTGCAGGGCGACCTCCGGCGGGGACGATGCAATCCAAAGGGCCAAAAAACTAATGGCTGAATTAGGTAAAGGGAAGCCAAATGAGGTGCCGGCAGTACCGGCGGTGGGTGCAACACCCAGTGCCACAATACCGGTCCCCGGTGGCGAAGGCGTCCTGGTAACAGTCAGCGATGCAAAGGACACAAAAGCGCGTAAGCCGGCTAATGCAGCAGCACCAGCAGGTACAAGTACGACATTGCCTCCACTAGGCTTAGGGGAAATGCGCTCCGGGAGGGAACATGTGGGGCGGCATTTGTCTCAAGAGACTAAAGAAAAGATCTGGAAGGGGGCATGTGTTAGCATTTTTTTCCTTCTGATAGACGAGGCAGATAGGGAAGAGGCAAGGAAGAACAAGAATGGACAAATCACAAAGAATGCTCAAACATAATTCTGAAGTACAGGGTGGAGGAGATTGGATACAGGGCTTCACTATATACATGGCTGTCATGTGGGAGCCTTTCCCAGAGGTTGGGTCTGAGATGGCATGTTATCAGAATAGGATCACCGTCGCACATGCTACAAAGAAGTTATATGGGTTGAAGGAATATGATAAAGATTTTAGGAGGGCTAAGGCACAGGATCCATCATTAAAATGGAACCAGCCTAATATGTTTATTCTTTTGAAACATTTGGTCCAGGGCCCAACAGACAACATGTTGGGGCAGACACCGGACAGCGTATGGTTTCAGCCCTTTAAGGCAGACCCGCCGTTAACACGGGGGGTGATGGGGAAAACAGGGGGCACAGGTAGAAAAGAAGTCTGTTTTGATTATAACAAAAGAACCTGCAGTAGAGCGCCAGTACATGTAGGTTCAAGCATTCCTGTGGTTTCTGTGGTAACGCGTCCCACCCTGAGTCCATGTGTCAGAAATAATCCAGAGACAAAGGGGGCAAAAAACAAGAATAGTGAGGAACATTTAGAAAAGGCTAGACCCCTGGTTAACGTTAGTGCCATGATCCCCTTGTTAGAATTGTACAATTGCCCTGAAGCAGCCAGGACGATCAGGAAGGGTTTGTTGAAGGTTTCAGGATACCAGTGCAGGACTACAATGGGTGGCACACTGCAGGAACCAACTTTCGGTTAGGTCCAATGAAGACATAGCAGCAGCAAAGATTCAGAAGGAAGTAAGCCTGGGTAGGAT
The DNA here is from genome assembly GCF_964261635.1 of Lissotriton helveticus. NCBI lineage: Eukaryota > Metazoa > Chordata > Amphibia > Caudata > Salamandridae > Lissotriton > Lissotriton helveticus. The sequence continues at coordinate 1,626,718,771 of NC_136063.1, read as the reverse complement.
GGCAGGCCCTTTTGAGGACGTCCGAATGGAGGATTTTGTATGCTCAGCTCTGGGGGTGGTTCCTAAGAAAGTGCCGGGCGAATTCAGATTAATCCACAATCTTTCAGCCCCAAGTGGTAGTTCTGTGTACAAAGCTATTTTAGACACACTGTGTAGGGTCCAATATGCATCTTTTGACCAGGCAGTAGAAACGCTAAGGTCGTTAGGTCATGGAGCTTTACTGGCAAAATCTGACATTGAGCGCTTTTAGATTACTGCCTGTGAACCCTTCTAATTTTCACTTGCTGGGCTTCCAATTCCAGGGGAAGTACTACGTGGACAAATGTATGCCAATGGGTTGCTCAGTGTCTTGTGCCTACTTTGAAAAATCCGCTCTTTTTTAGAATGGGCCTTCAGGAGGGACTCGGCCCACCAGTGGGTGCTGCATTACCTGGATAACTTTCTTTTCTTGGGAGCACCAGGCTCAGGGGAATGTGGGGTAGCTTTGTCAAAGTTGTGTACCATTATGCAGGATTTTGGTGTGCCTTTGACACCCGGTAAAACAGTGGGTCCGAGCACAAGTATTGAATTCTTGGGGATTGAGCTAGATTCTGTGGAAGGGGTGTCTAGATTACCAGCAGATAAGGTTAAGGATTTCAGTATGCCTCAACAAAGAAAAGGTGACATTGAATCAGTTACTGCAAATAGTAGGTCAGTTGAATTTTGCACTACGGATAATCCCAATGGCACGCCCATTTTCTCGCACCATCAAGCAGGCATGTCAGACCTCAGAGAGAAGCATCATCACACCAGGCTGTCCGGCGAAGTCAGACAGGACATGCTGATCTGGAAAGCATTTCTACAAGGCTTCAGTGGTACAGTGGTGTGGCCTAGCCCGCCCAGGTCCAGTCCGGAATTGGGCCTGATGACCGACGCAGCGGGTAGCGAAGGTTTCGGGGCTATTCTGGGGTGTGAGTGGGTGGCTCAGCGATGGCCAGGTTGGTGGAGGAACTCCAGGCTCACAAGTAACATAAGCTTCCTAGAGCTTTTCCCAATCCTGTTGGCATTGTCCGTATGGACGGAGGGGCTGAGGAACCAGTCTGTAATATTCTGGTCTGACAACATGGCAGTAGTGGAATGCATTAATAGCCAAACTGCTAAGTGCAGCATGATGCTGCGTTTATTGACAGAGATTGTGTTGCAATGCATGAAATTGAATGTCTTTTTTAAAACTAAACACATGCCAGGCATTTTGAATCATGCAGCTGATGCATTATCTCATTTTAAAATTGAGGCATTCAGGTCACACATCCCAGATGCAGCGGTGCACCCAACACCTTTCCCAGAACAGCTTTGGCAGCTTGGTGCCCCCGATTATCGAACCTCGTGGCAGCAAGCCTAGCACCCAGAACCAGGAGTGCTTACGAAGGGGCTTTTGGGTCTTTCTGTCTTTTCTTTGGGGAGAAGTGGGAACATAAGTGGCATGACCCCGAGTCAGTAGCGGCATATCTTGCTTTCATGAGGAAACAGGGGCGCACAGTAGCAGGGGCAAGAAGGCATATCACTGCAATATAATTTTTTGCCAAGATAAGGGGAAGATGGGATCCCACAAGGATTTTCGTAGTGCGCCAGGCTCTGAAAGGATGGCAGTGCTTGCAGGGGGGACAGCCAAATGTCAGGAGAACCATAGGACTGGAAACGTTAGGGAAACTATTGGGGTCCCTGCAGCGGGTTTGTGTTTCCCCAGGTAAGGTGGCCCTGTTTCAAGCGACATTCTGCCTTGCATTCTACAGTGCATTTAGGGTAGGAGAAATAGTGCCAAGGAACAAGAAGGATTGGCTGGGTGGCCTACAGATTGGACACGTAAACTTAGGGAGGGATTCCGTGCTGATCTCCATACAGAAGTCCAAGACTGATCAGGAAGGAAGGGGGAGAGCATAGTACTACACAGCGCAGGGAACAATGCATGTTGCCCCGTCTCCAGGCTGAAGGCCTTCATGGCTCAACGTGTGCAAGTCACGAGAGGGCATCTTTTGATACATAGGGACGGGTCACCTCTCACTATATTTCAGTTGAAGAGAGTCATGGTTCTGGTCTTGCAGAAGCTGGGCTAGACACTGCTGATATCAGGACTCATTTGTTTAGGATAGGGGCAGCCACTAAAGTGGCAGCAAGAGGGCTGGGGGACGAGCGACTCAAGGATTGGTAGGTGGTCCTCTAACTGTTATAAGAGATATGTGCGGCTGCACATGCTCTAGCTCGTGTTACTAGATGTTGTACATGCAAATTAAGTCTTTCCTTCATCATGTGACTCAGAGAGGAGGGAAAAGTCCACTATTAGATAGTGCTATGTGCAGTTTATGTATTCGGCATGCTGGTGTAGCAATGCATTTACCCAGGCTCTTTTTTCCACGTTACTTGCAGTTTCTTCATCCTGTTACTTAGGGGAGAAGCCTGCATTTGTCCTCAATCAAAAGCCACAGCGCCAACCGGAGGAACGTCGAACGACAACCTTCAAGCAAACAGCAGAGGTGATGGTTTAAGTTCACTCTTGGCCCCAAGAATCTCAAGATATTTGGGTTGTGGGGCATTCATATGTTCGCCGTTGAAAATCTTTCTTTTCAGGAACCTTCAAAGCTAGGGCTCATCAGCTAGGGACTAGGATATCATTTTTTGGACAGGATGGCTTGTGAGTAGGTCAATTGAGGGAGCTGGTGAACCGCGCTTTGAAAGCAAGTAAGGGACCACCTGCGGTCTGGATCCTGCACCTAGGGGGTAATGACTTGGGACGACTGGGCCGGAGGGTGCTAGTGGAAGATCTGCTCAGAGAAGTGAGGTGGTTGGCAATGAAGTGTCCTAAGTAGATCATCGCATTCTCTCACAAGATCCCTAGGTTCCAGTGGAGGGGGGGGGGGCGAGTCAGTAAGAGCAATGAATCACAAGGTAAAGCGGATCAACAACAAATTTGATAAGCTATTCAGGACCCCTAGATTCAGGTCAATAGGACACAGATACATCAGGCGGAACCGTTTTTTCTTCAGGATGGGGTGCATCTCTCACACAGAGGAAATCAGGCTTTCATGGAGGACATCCTAGCTTGGGTGGAGAGTATGCGGCGCAATACATGACCTTCCTAGTTGGTGAGGGGGAGGCCAGATAGTCCAGCAACTATGCTGGCCTGTGGCAGTAAGGTCATGATTGGTAAGCATAGTCTTGGGTCCTTAGCGGTCAGCACCGGGGGAGTTATCCTTCCCAGTGGGCCTGGGTCCACCCCCGCATGCGCATCAAGGCGCCAGTATGCAGAAGTCTGCAGCCCCCGTGAAGGAGTTGAAGGCACAGGGCGTAGGCGTCACAGGGGAAAGTATCCGTTCGGTAAGCTGTACCCCCGGCGCAACCTTACACCGGGAGCAGTATTGGGAGTACACTGGGATCAGGGGAGCTGCCAGTCATTGACCTTGCCATAGGCTCTAGATGGGACACACAGAAAGTAAATATATGCATTGTTAGATTTACGGTAGAAGTGTCTTGTGTATTAGACTGTGTTAAGGTTAGCCCTGTAACACCATTTGTCAATCAATGTATCTGTACTTTCTGCGTAAATTTTCTGCATAATGTTTTAAAGATGTTTTTACATTTTAATAAATACGGCCGGGGGGGGGGGGGTTACACCCCCCCAATCCAAAATTTGGTGTGGTTTTAATGATGTAGCCAGGGGGAAGGAGGTGCCATACATTCCCCACAATGAGTAGAGTCCAGTAGTGGAGTAGGGGACCTAGGTAAGTACCAGACCATATGGGGAAGGCGAGGGCTAGCATAGCCCGCGATGCCATTATGGTGGTCGCACCAGTCCCTGGGGTTGGGAGAGGGGGGAGGCCGTGCCAGTCAGTGATGTAGCGTTCCCACCCCACGCGGGCGGCCAATCAATGGGAGGCGGCATATTTCTTCCGGTTCAAACGTCCAGCCTGCGTCCAGGCAGACCGGTCTGGACCGGCCAGCCTGGAACCTTCTTTAAAAGGGAGCGGGGGGGGAGCAGAACAGTCTATTGTTGTTGCTCCCCACAGGATCATACACCGGCCCAGCTGCGGCCTGTGGCCGTTTTTCTTTCCCATCCACCATCCCCTAAGGCAGAATTTTGAAGGGCTTGCTTGTAAATGTGTAGGTGTTTCTTTTGTTTCCTTTAACCCCTTTTTTTTTTTAAGGTAGTGGAAGTTATTGAATGTAATTGTTTGAAATTAACGTATAATAAGTGTGTGTATTTTCTGTTTCAGGTAAATATTGTCGTATTTAGTTTTGTCTCTGGTCAGGTGGTAAGGTCATTATTGATAAGCATAGTGTTCGGTTCTTAGAGGTCAGCACCATGTAACTCCAGGGGCAGTGACAGCTGGTAAGTAGGCTGTCGGGCCCGGAGGCCGTCATCCTTCCCAGTGAGCCTGGGGCCACCCCCGCAAGCACATGCGCATTAAGGCGCCAGTATGCAGAAGTCTGCAGCCCCCGTGATGGAGTTTAAGGCACAGGGCGTAGGGGGGCCCGGGGGAAAGTATCCGCCCGATAAGCTGTACCCCCTGAACAACCTTAATCAGGGAGTAGTATTGGGAGTACACTGGGATCAGGGGAGCTGCCAGTCATTGACCTTGCCATAGGCTCTAGATGGGACACGTAGAAAGTAAATATATGCATTGTTAGATTTACGGTAGGAGTGTCTTGTGTATTAGACTGTGTTAAGGTTAGTCCTGTAACAACATGTGTCTATCAATGTATCTGTACTTTCTACGTACATTTTGTACACAATGTTTTAAAGATGTTTTTAAATTTTTAAAAATACGGCCGGGGGGGTTACACCCCCCCCCATCCACAATTTGTTATGGTTTCAATTACGTAGCCAGGGGGAGGGAGGTGCAATACATCCCCCAAAATGTGTAGAGTCCAGTAGTGGAGTAGGGGACCTAGGTAAGTACCAGACCATATTGGGCCCCAGCCTACCCAGGATTACCCATTTGCTTATCTGGCCAGTTTGGCCATGGTATGCACCTATGTAAAGCCATTCATTGAGGGCCCACAAGTTTCTCAATTAAAGGACACCACTGCACATTACTCCATGCCCAACACAGTGGATAAATATAAATTGAATGAAAAAGTTGAAACAACATTTATTTGCACCTTTTCCCAGCTGTGAGGGAAGGTAACTATTTAGAGCACACATAGATTACAAATCTAAAACATTTGTTTGTCCCCCATAATCTGATAAGGTAGTACCTTGTAAATTTACAATCTGTATACTCAATTCATGTCCTTTGATGAATATATTTGAATGTGTATTTAAGGACTAGCCATATGCCTTACAGACGCCATCAATGCATCACATCCTCGGTCATTTTTATACAAAGGGATTGGTAGCACTGTTCTTTTTAATTGTACCCAACATAGAGAGCACAAGTCGCTGCATGATTTAAATAGCAGGTACCAGCATCCGTTGTGTAGCTACAGGCACTGACATTCTTTACAGAATGATTCTACTCGCCCTGCAAATGTGTGAGTGGGCTTTTTCCAAAGCTACTAATTTTGTTACCTCTGATTTACCGTTCATTGAAAGAATAAGTTTCCAGGATTCCAAGGCTGTGCTGTTGTGAATTAGAATATACATGTTCATGTCAGGTCGTGATCACTGATTAGTGCCTCAGCATTCAGCAAACACGGAAACGGGAGAGAGTTTCACAATTAAGTAAATTAAAGTACAACAGAACCTTTTTGTTGATCATCAGGGACGTGTAGCTTTCTGCTAAACTGCAAATGAATTCAGCACAGGCCAGCATTCCAAATTGCTCTTGCAAGCATTCCTTTATTATTTTATTTGGTTATGCTCTGACTTTCTTCCAGATTCTGACTTAATGTCCTAATCTGAAGTTGCCGAAACAGCACCCCATGGCCTACTATTGCTACGGAAGGATATTACCTTTGTAGGCTGCCTAATGATCCAGACAAAAGGCCCAGGAAATAGAAGAGAGCGGCGTTCAAAGAAATAGTTCAACGCTATAAAATTGTGAGCAGTAAAATATTTTAGCGGTATTTGCTGTTTGCTTGTTTGTATACCTAGTTGCCACTTGGCTGAAATTTTAGCACACTGTGTGCCATGTGTTTCATTTAACCAATGAACGTGTTAGATTGACATGATCAGCACAATTACTGCAAGAGTGGGTTAAGTGTACGCCCGAATAAGGCCAAGAGTAGACACATACAAGAAAATTAAAGGAGAACCTGCAGACATTCTATACAGTAACACCAACTGCTACTATAACAACGCACAATAGCCGAAATACATTGCATTTATGTTTAGAGCTGCCGAAATAAAGCAACCTGCTATTCAGTTCTGTTCAGTGCTGTTTTTGGACAATTGTGGTCACACAATGGGGATGATAATAACCCTTGTGTCTTGGTTACTTGCCCAATTAATCAATCGAATTCATTATTCGGTACAAATACATGTACCATAAAAGATCATAAAATAGATCACAAATAAATATAACATTTAAAAACAATAGAAATAAAACAATCAAATCAGTTCTAAAAATGTGTTACGATACAATGTTTTTCCTAAGAGCTATAGCACCCCAAATATAAAGTGGAGATCTAAAACATACAAAAGGGTTCGTAAGTGCAAATTGAATATGCTACTTACCAGTATGCATCTGTTCTTGGCATGTAGGGCTGCTAACATTCATATCTTTTGCATAGATCGCCGCCTAGTGTTGGGTCCGGATGATCGCACATTGTGGTCCTGGAAGAGTCTTCGAAGTATCCTGATATAGGTGGCTCCTCCCCTGGACTACAGTGCGCATGGGCATCGGCTCCATCCCCAGATTGTTTTTAGCCATTGTGGCAGAGATGGAGTGAAAAGTGTAAAGGATGTCCATGCTAATGATTGAATGCAAGAGTATATCTGCAGCTGCGACGGGCACCGGGGAGGAGGGTGGGCGATATGAATGTTAGCAGCCCTACATGCCAAGAACAGATGTATACTGGTAAGTAGCATATTCAGTTCGAGGCATGTGGGCTGCTAAATTCATATCTTTTGCATAGAATGTATAGCAGTCCCTCCATTAGCGGCGGTTGCCCGTGCCAGCTGCAGAAACCTGAAAAAGTGTCTTGAGAACAGCCTGTCCTACAGCTGCTTGCTGCTTGGAATGCACATCAACACAGTAGTGTTTTGTAAAGGTATGCGGTGTAACCCATGTGGCTGCTCTGCAAATGTCTTCCAAAGGAATGTTCCCCAGGAAAGCCATGGATGCCCCCAATTTGCGTGTGGAGTGCGCCCTTGGGGGTATTGTTAAGGTACGTTTAGCTTTTTGATAACAGATTTGGATGCACTTAACAATCCACCTGGCTATTCCTGCTTTGGAAATAGGGTTGCCTTTGTGCTGTGGCGAGAAGGCAACAAAAAGTTGTTTTGTTTTCCTAAAGTGTTGTGTCCTGTCAATATAGTACATCAACGCCCTCCTAACGTCCAAAGTATGGAGCATTCTTTCCGCCACCGTTTGTGGGTTTTGGAAGAATGCGGGCAGGTCAATAGTTTGGTTGAGATGAAACTGTGACACCACCTTTGGAAGGAATTTGGGGTTAGTGCGTAGTACCACCCTATTTGGATGAATTTGTATGAACGGCTCTTGGATTGTGAGCGCTTGCAGCTCACTGACACGTCCTAGTGACGTAATAGCAATAAGGAAAGCCACTTTCCATGTTAGGAACTGGAGTTCACACGAGTGCAGTGGCTCAAAAGGTGGTCCCATCAGCCTGGTGAGGACCACATTGAGGTTCCACACCGGAGCTGGCGGTGTTCTTGGTGGAATGACTCGTTTCAGACCTTCAAGGAAGGCTTTAATGGCAGGCACTCTGAAGACAGAGAGATGTTGCCTGTTCTGAAGATAAGCTGCTATGGCGGATAGATGGATCCGAATGGAAGTGTACGCTAGATTGCACTTGTAAAGATGTAACAGATAGCAAATGATGTTAGGGATAGATGCATCTAGCGGGTTTATGTTATTGGCTGTACAGTGAAGGACGAAACGCTTCCATTTTGCAGCATAGCATGCTCTGGTAGTGGGCTTCCTTGCCTCCTTGATGATGTCCATGCATTCTGGAGGTAGGTGAAGGTAGCCAAACTCTAGGACTTCAGGAGCCAGATCGCCAGGTTGAGCTGTTGCGGATCTGGATGCTGAATGTCTCCATGGTTCTGCGTCAAGAGCCTGGGTGTTAGGTGCAGCCTTTGATGCGGCACCACTGAGAGTTCCAGAAACGTGGTGTACCATGGTTGGCGTGCCCACGTTGGAGCAACTAGGATGAGTGTCATCGAGTGCTGCCTGAGCTTTCTCGCCACCAGCGGTATTAGAGGTGCTGGTGGAAAAGCGTACGCAAATTTGCCTGACCAGTTCATCCATATCGCATTCCCCTGCCACTGTGGGTGAGGGAACCTGGCGGCAAAGTGTTGGCATTTTGCGTTTTCGCTTGTGGCAAACAGGTCTATCTCTGGATGACCCCACTGCTGGAAGTACGGGCGGAGTACTGATGGATGTAACTCCCACTCGTGCATTTGATGGCTGTATCTGCTGAGCAGATCCGCCATCTGATTGTCCTTGCCTGGGAGGTGTTCTGCCATGAGGAAAATGTCCCTTTGAATGGCCCACTTCCACATGCTCTGAGCCAGATGAGACAGCTGTGGCGAGTGGGTGCCTCCCTGTTTTTGAATGTAGTACATCGCTGTCATGTTGTCCGTCCGGACCAACACCACCTTGTTGCACAGATGTACATTGAAGGACTTGAGCGCCATGAAGATTGCCATCAGTTCTAAATAGTTGATGTGCATCTTCTGTTGCTGCGTCGTCCATAGTCCCTGCACTGTGTAAGCGAGCACATGAGCTCCCCATCCCTGGAGAGATGCGTCCGTTGTCAGGATAATCTGTGGCACTGGCTCCTGGAAAGGTCGGCCCTTGCAAAGGTTGCGTGGATTCCACCAATGCAGAGAGTTGTACGCCCGACCGGTAACCAACACTAGGTCTGTCAATTGTCCCCGAGCCTGTGTCCACTGATTTGCTAAGCACTCCTGGAGCGGACGCATATGTAACCTTGCGTGAGGGACTATGAAGATGCAGGAGGCCATCATGCCTATCAACTGCATGAACACTCGCGCTGGAAGCGAGTGTTGCGGTCTGAACCTTTGGATTAGAGACTGTATGCTGTCCATTCTGACCTTGTTTGGCTGAGCCATAGCAGTCAGGGTATTTATTGTCGCACCCAGAAACTGCCGCACCTGTGCTGGTTGAAGGTGCGACTTTGGGTACTTCAACTTGTGAAGGAGGTGAATGGTGGTCGACATGTCCGCGGCGCACTGTTGTTCTGACTTGGCTTGAATGAGCCAGTCATCTAGGTAGGGGTAGACATGTATGTTCTGCCTCCTGAGGTGCGCCGCTACCGTCGCCAGACACTTGGTAAACACTCTGGGGGCGGTGGTCACTCCGAAGGGTAGGTCTTTGAACTGATAATGCCTGCCTTGGATAGTGAACCTGAGATATTTTCTGTGGGACGGGTGTAGTGGTATGTGGAAATAAGCATCCTTGAGGTCTAAGGTTGCTAGGAAGTCCCCTTGGTTCAGCAAGGGAAGAATCTGTTGCAGTGTAAGCATATGGAAATGTTCTGACAGTATATACAGGTTGAGGGGGCGCAGATCTAGAATGGGTCTGAGGGATCCGTCTTTCTTTGGAATGAGGAAGTACAGGGAATAGACCCCTGTGCCTTCCTCCTCCACTGGCACGAGCTCGATTGCGCCTTTTTGCAGCATCACCACTACTTCTTGCTGCAATAAGTGCAAGTGCTCTGCGGACATAGGTCGTTGCCTTGGTGGAATGTTGGGTGGAGTGGACGTTAACTCTAGACAATAACCGTACTGGACAAGTTGTCTTACCCACCTGTCTGTGGTGATGTTTGTCCAGACTGGCAGGAACTGCTGGAGTCTCCCCCCGACAGGTGTTAAATGGTCGGGGGGCAGTGACAGAGAGTCACTGTTTGTTTGTGGCAGAGGAACGGGAGTTGTTGTTTCCTCTGCCACGTCCCCTGGTGCTGTTTCCTCGATAACCCCCTTTATTCTGCTTGGGGTACGAGGACTGTGCTCCACCTCTAGTGAACTGTGATTGTTGACCCATCTGTCCTCGGGTAACCCCACGTGCACCTGAGCGACGAAAAGTGTTGCCCCGGAATTGTTGTGACTGAAGGGCCCCCATAGATTTAGCTGTTTCGTTGTCTTTCTTAATCTTTTCGAGGGTGGTGTCAACATCAGGACCAAACAGTCTATCAGGATTGACGGGCTGGTTGAGTATGGTTGTTTGAATGTCTGGTTTAAACCCTGATATGCGTAGCCACGCTTGTCGTCTTAGCATGACGCTAGTGTTAATAGCCCTAGCTGCTGTGTCTGCGGCATCAAGTGCACACTTTATTGCTGCGTTGGAGATGGGTTTTCCCTCCTCTATGAGCAGTTTGGTACCCTCTTGAAACTGCGTAGGCAGGTGTTGTAAAAGTTGCTCTAGGGTGTCGTAATGCGCCCTATCATAACGTGCCAATAGCGCCTGTGTGTTTGCTATACACCAGAAATTGGCAGCCTGCGCAGCTATTCTTTTGCCCCCTGCCTCAAGCACTTTAGACTCCTTGTCTGGGGGAGGAGCTTCACCAGTTGTTTGGGAGTTCGCCCGTTTGCGGGCATTTGCGACCACAAGAGAGTCAAGAGGCAACTGTCCCCGAATATATGCTGGGTCTGCAGGTGCCGGCCTGTATTTCTTCTCGATGCGTGGGTTGACCACTCTCGCTCTGGTAGGCTCCTTAAAGATTTCTGCAGCATGTTTAAGGACCCCTTTTAGCATAGGAAGTGTCTTGACTGTTCTTTCAGAGACAGAAAAAGTGTCAAATAGAAAATCTTCCTCCACTGGGTCAGCATGCATGTCCACGTCATGATTAGCAGCTGCCCGTTCGATTAGTGCATGAAATCCTGCAGAATCCTCTGTTGGGGATGCCCGTGCACTGAAAAGCTGTGGGTCTTGCCCCACAGGTTGGTTTCCCTGGTCACCGGTGTCATCATAGGAATCCTGTTGTGCATCAGGCTCATTGATGGGGAAACTGTACTGGTCATCTAGTCCCTCCTCCTCTCCCCCAGAGTGGTCAGGGGAAGGTGTTGGACTTCTCCTAGGCGGAGGCTGGATAGGTTCAACCAGGGCAGGAATGTCCTGTGTAGGCCTTTTCTTTTTTAGTGGAATAACATAGGATTCCACTGGCTGGGAAGTGATTTTCCGCTTATAAAGGGTCAACTTGCCAGTGTCCGCGTCGATATAACGCTCAGATTCGTCTCCTGAGTCGTGTTGTCGACCCGATAGTCCGCCAGATGTGGAAGAATCTGATGTCTTTGGCGCCGTCTTCGGTGCAAAGGCTTTCGGGGCCTCCTTCGGCGGCAGAATGTATAAAAGCTTGGCAGTAGGCTTTGCAGGCACGTCTAGCGTCTTCTGGTGCGACGGCGCGGAAGCCGACGTCGCAGTAGCCTTCTCACGGATCCGTTGCAATGAACTAGCGATTTGCGATGCGCCACTCGCCGAGGCACCTGGCGCCGACGAGGAGGCCGCCAACGGGCCGCCGCCCCCGACTTTCTGGGGCTCTTTTGGAGGCTTAGACATCGATGTCGCAGCTTTAGACACGGAGTCCTTGGACTTATGAGTCGAGCCTCCGCTCTTGGATCCGAGGGATTTTGTAGACTCCGCCTCGACCATGCGTCCGTCTAACGGTGCCCCTGTCGGCACCGAGTGTTTGTCGACGACTTTTGCAGACTTCGCCTGCGCCGCTCCGGCCGACCCTTGACGGACGACCTTCTTTGAGGACGCATCCCCCGCCGATAACTTCGGCACTGTTGAGTCGACAGTCTTCTTCGACTTCGGTGGCCCGGAGGTCGACGGAGCCGATGATGTAGCAGGCTTTGGTGTTTTAGATGGAACGTCCGCCATCTTAGGTGCACTCGAATCCGGTAGTTTCGGTTTTGATTTGGCGTCGGCCATTTTAGGTGCAGTCGATACCGTTGGTTTCAGTTTCGGTTTCGATACGGGCTGCGTAGCCCCCGCAGGTATGTCCGTGGCCGGGCCTGAAGGCGGGGCCGTGGCTTGCGGTGCAGGGTCTTGGGTAAGGCCGAGTGGCGATCCCGTGACCTGAGCCTGATCCGTATAACTGTCGGGGCATAGCTCATCCCCTGAGCTATCTTCCGCGGCCCCATAAACTTCTTCGTCGTCCCCTACCTCGTCGACGTATTCAAGGTCTTGTTCCATGACCCCGTCGTCTTCTTCGGGATCGGCCTCGACCTCCGTCGCAGGTGGTGAGATTTGAAGATGATGGCTTAGGCTCTCTTCTTCTGGGCCGTCGAAGATGTTATCGGGTGCCGGTGCCGCCCGCTGGGCCTCGAGGCGCACCGCGCGCCGAAGCTTGAGCGTTTTCTTTGACCTGAACTTGGAGCAGGCCATGCAGTTCTCCTCGTTATGGTCCGGCGAGAGGCATTTATTGCAGACCGGGTGCACGTCGATATGTGGGTATTTGGACCCACAGACGGGACAGTATTTAAACGGGCTCCTGTCCATGTTGAAAAAGTCGTGGTCTTGCTGCGATGAGAAGGCCTCGATGTCCGAAGAGTAACTCGACTCCGCAGATTCCGCCTCAAAGAGACGGGAGAAACTCGAGACCGTACGCAAACAATACCGACGTAGGTAACGAAGGCCTTTTGGCCTTAAAGAAGTACGTTTTCTCGGTTCCGACAGAGAGACGTCGAGACCGCATCCGAACCCAATGGCGGAAAAAAACAATCTGGGGATGGAGCCGATGCCCATGCGCACTGTAGTCCAGGGGAGGAGCCACCTATCTCAGGATACTTCGAAGACTCTTCCAGGACAACAATGTGCGATCATCCGGACCCAACACTAGGCGGCGATCTATGCAAAAGATATGAATTTAGCAGCCCACATGCCTCGAACATGATGTTGCCATTTTAAAATCCCTAATATTTTGTGCAAGAAAGATTGGTTTTAAATAAAGTTTTCTCAAACCTACATGCGCAGTCGTCCAGGTATGTGGGCGTTCTATTACTGTCTGCAGATGGAGGAATACTTTTGTGGCAGTGCAATAGAGATCGTGTATTTACTCCTTGAAGGCAAACCCTCTCCATAATCAGTCTGTTGAGGGTTTAGGCTGAAACTGGAATCTTATTTAGGATATGTCTCTAAGTACAAGGAGGAAAACCAGTGATTGCAAAGCCAATAAGTCTCCCCTTTTAAAGGGATATGCCAACCTACTGGCTTTGACAATAATTTTTTTGCATTGGAGTTCTGGTGCACTTGGGTTTCTATTTTTATTTTACTTTTGTGAAAAGGTCATCAGCCATGTTGGAATGACAACATGAAAAAATGATAAAATGTCTGAAGGTGTGATGCTTGTGTGCTCACCCCTGCACACACACGGTGGGAATGGGGGAAAGTTAGAAAAATATCCCATAAAAACGGCTGTCTCTCTTTGCACTCCAGGTGATATAGTGGGCAGTATTAATCCCTAGGTACCTCATCTTTTCTTTAGTGTGATTATCCTCAATGACCATTGTAAAAAAGTGGGTTTCAGTTGAGGGGTGTACATCTCTATTCACGCAGCAACAACAGTAATTGTCTAGTTAAGGGACAAGTCAACCCTAAATAAACCTGTGCTCAACCATCTGCTAGCTTGGCACAGAGCAGCCAGGATTAACATAGAGGCAATGTTTAAAGTATTTATGCAAAACTTTAAACAGCAACAGAGTGTAAGCACACCACACACATGCACACCACACACATCCATCTCACACTAGGTAAAAAATATAGAGTAGATTTTAATACATAAGACAAGACCACAACAACAAATATCCAATCCGTAGAACCAGAGATATGCAATTTTATAGATTTAGATGAAAATAGTACCAAACAGCCCAAATCGCCACTTGCTGCTATCTGGTCATTCAAGACTGGGAGAAAGTCATTAGTTCAGGGCGACTCCAATGATGCTCAGGTCAGATGCATAGACCAAGTTAGTCCCACGGAAAATAGTGTTGGAGGGACCTGCGAGGGAAGCATCACGGACAGTCATCGATGTAGCACAAAGAGCAGGCCTGGAGTCATGGACGAGTATCACTGTTGCATGAAGATTTTGTTGTCATCGTTAACAGTCTGACCGGTGCTCTCCAATGGCGCTCTCCACGAGCGGTCAATGCTGTATTGCCAAGGGTCGAAATGACAGTACCTCAAGTTGGCGGGCTGGGAGTCACAAGATTTTGCTGCCAACTGGCCTGTTCATGGTCGTGAAGAGAACAAAAGCTTTCTGCCTCTCTGAGGCCACACCAAGGGTCCAGGACCTGAGAGGCACCATTTGGAGGTCAGAGGCTTGTTCCAGCTTGATCTGGGTAGTGTTTCACATGTTTGGGAGCATGTTATGTCCCTTTGACTGTGAACAGGAGACCAGTAAACTATCACTCTTAGAGACCTGGGTTCAGGTGCAGGTCCAAATCCCACTGACTGAGGTAGGAGTAATACAGATCTGCCAACTTGAACAAAAATCTCAACATTTGAGGAGGGGGCTGGGAATTGGGGGTGGCAGGGCCTCATGCTGAGACGTACTTAAGTGGTACTTTTGTTGCCACCCTGCCCCCAAGACCCCTCCTTCCCCCTAAAAATACAAATCTTGCTGAGGCTGGTTCAATGTCCTAAGTTATTTCACACCCCTCAATGGATGTCTGCAGTTCAAAGCCCCAGAAAAGGAGCTGGTAATCCACTATTTACAGTGGTTTTCGCTCGTTTTCCTTGCCACCATGTGTAACTGGTTCTTCACCTGTTTACTGTGTGATGGGAGCCAATATTGTGTGTCACACAGTGGTTATCCAGCAGAAAGGCCAGGGATAAGTATTCAACAAACAAATATTCAATGGGGCCCATACACATCTACCCAAATGTTCATCAACGCTCCCTGGCAAAACCGCTGGGGGTCAAGTTTTAAAATTCACTTAAATTCCGATTAGTTAACTTTCTGTAAACTCAAACAATTTGGAACAATATTTAATACCTAACTATTATTTCACAGATCAACACTCTTTCCTCTGGTCGATGGACCATTAGTTGAGTTAGTTGATGGTGATATTAACAATTATCTAACTAATTCATAGATCTCAGTGAAATAACCACATACTCTGGGTTAGATCTATAAGGTTTATCTACGATTTCAGTCGTAAACTGAATACAGATTCACCGTGCAAACTCATTAATTCTTTACATGGGAGAGAATATTTTTATTTGGAAATAAAATTTTTGAGACAGAATAATATTTACCCATTAGAAATACTGAGAAACCACCCCTCTGGCCAAAAGGACTGCTGGGGGTCCCCTTAGTTAGAACCAGGAGACAAATACTATAGGACAGGATCAGGACAGGACAGATACTTACTAGACTTCTCTACTAACCCAACACACCAGGCACATCCATCCCTTACAGTCTCTCCCTCCTCGATGTTCTTCCGGAATCTTTGAATTTAAACAGGCTGTCATTCGGATCTGAATCTTCCCAGTCTGCTCTCTTTCCTCAATTTCTCTCCAGCAGCTCGATCAGACTTGACCTCCTCATTCTGACTTGACCCGATTCTCACTCTAATATTCTAAATTACTCTAGTTATAGTCTTCATTTCAACATGTCCCACCCTCAATAGTTGCAAATGTCCATAAAATACGGGATATGATTGGACAGAGCTAGCAGAGTTTTCATCACACTGTGCTTACATATTCATTTTTATTAAGGTACCTTTTTTCGCAAACCCTTCCCCTTTAGCTCATTCATTTTTTTCTTTCACATAAATCTATTGTTGCCATTTTTAATAACTCTTTCAATACAGGGATACACGTCTTCACTTTCCCACATATTCTGTCCTTGGTATCGGGCAGCTGTTCAGTTTTCCGGTCATCGGGTCACATTAAGAATACACTGTGTCAATATAGGCACTTACCCGGTCTCAAAGTAAGGAACAATTCACTTAAAGCACTTCCTGAACAAAACAGGAACTACGTGACTAAGTAGATGCAAGGCCAATTGAACTCGGGTTGCTGAACACTAGCCTGTGGGGCTCAATAGTGTGCAGAGTGTCCATGGGGCACTACAAGTGAAAGTCCAAACAAGGAGTAGAGCCTGCTAGGACAAGGCTTACAATCTCCCATTCACATAGTTAATATTTACTGCAAATGGAGACACGAGTCAAAAACAAATTACAGAATTCTATGTGCATCCCCTTAAAAATCAATTTGACATGATTACTGATTATACACATACATATACAATATTCAATGGGAAATTAGGGGGAAATTTTCCATAAAGAGGAAAGTACAGGTGTGCTGTGCCCCTAATCAGAGTTACAAAATCAATGGATAATTTAGGAAGATACCATACTGTTCCATTCATCTATGGTGTACAAGCGATAGTTGACAGAATAGCAGCGGGTGATACAGCAACACTCCAATTAGGGTATTTGCAGAGTGGGTTGGTCTATCACTTGCCACATGAAGTCATTTTTAGTGTGGTTGTGTGCTTTGAAGTGGGCAAACAGGTGCATTTTCCACTAGGCATCTGATTCAGCTTTTGTGTTGTATATTGTGATCTTTGACCAACTGGTTGTTTGCCCGATATAAAGCAGGTTAGTAATGCAGAGAATTGCATATATCACATTGGAGGAATGGCAATTACTCAATTGTTTTAAGTTGTATGTCTGGGTGCCTGTTATAAATGTTTTGGTATTGGTGGTTCGTCCACATACCATACAATTTTGACATTTGTAGTGGCCGATGACTGGGGATACGCCCCATGTGGCGGTAATGGATTGATTGCTTTTAGTTTTAGGTGTCAATGTAATGGCATGGGTTAAGTACTCCCCCAAATTGGTTCCTCTCTTGTAGTAAAATAGAGGCGAATCAAAAAAAGCTGGGTTGAGTGCATAAAACATTCCAATTTTTTTCTGATAATTTGTCTGATTTTGTTGCTGGATGAACAAAAGGTAGATACAAATGGTATCAATTTATTTCAAGTTTTTGTCCTGGGTGTGAGGAGTGCCTCTCTGTGGCAGTGCCATGCACATTTGAGTGAGCATGCTACAAGACATGTTGGATAGCCCAGGGTAATTGGTTTTCTTTTAAGTACAGCTGCCTCTCTGAAGTAATCCTTTTTTCCGTTTGTATTTTCTGCAAATGCGCAGGAATTGTCCATAGTGTAGACCATCTCTGAGACCCCTTGGAATATTGCTGGTGTACAGAAGCAAAGATGTGCATTTTATTGGTTATCTAAAGCGGGATGTTTCTATTTTCCCCATGTTCAATCTTTTAGGATAAGTCCAACAAGGGGAGATAATTTTTTTGGGCTTCAGATGTGAATCTGAGATGAGGTTGGTTGGTTGGTGAAAATCGATTCAGTGAATCCTCCCTCCCACTACAGATAAGTAGGATGTCATCTATATAACGTTGCAAAAGACGATTTGGTCTAGGAATAGATTGTTCTGTGAAAGAATGATATTTTTCTCCAAGTTGTCCACATACAGAATGGCAAAATTAGGGGCAAAGCAAGCACCCATAGATACCACCTTCTTCTGAAGGTAGAAGTTATCCTTTTATAAAAAGTAATTATGTTGTAAGACTATTTGCAGTAGTTCTATAATGAAGTCTGTGGGAATATGTGTATGTTGTGATCTGGTGTTCAAAAGGTCCCTTCTGATTTGCAAGCCCTCGAATTTGAATTTAAAATATTTGTATAGCGCTACATTCACCATGCGGTTTCTTGGCGCTTATGGAAGCTAAATTAACAGTTGGAACAACAAGCCAGTAAAGGGAGAAGAATTTGAATTTAAAATATTTGTATAGCGCTACATTCACCATGCGGTTTCTTGGCGCATCTGGGGAATGTTGGTGTATAGAGACTCTATATCTTAGCCAACCAAGAGGTCTGTGATGGGATCAAAATGACTGTCTTTGACTTGACAAATCAGGTCTATGCAGTCAAGGCTAAAGGTATTCGTGAAAGGGACATATTCCTTAATTATTGAGTTAATGTATTTAGCCAGAGGCTCAAGGACTGAACCACAACCAGACATGATGGGCCTTCCGGAAGGGTTATTTCGGTCCTTGTGTATTTTGGGCAGGACATTCAGAATTGGGATATCTGGACATGTGTTGTTTAAGAACAGCTATTCTTTCCTGGAGATGATGTCCTGTACTAATGTCTGATTGGTAACTTAGGCTATCTGGTTTTGAATAATCTCTGGTAAGGGATCAAAGGGTAACTGGCAATAATAGATTCAGGTGGGAGGGCATCAATCCAGCAAGGCATCAATCCAGCAAGGCTTCAATCCAGCAAGGCATCAATCCAGCAAGGCAGCAGTGCAGCAGGGCAGTAGTCCAGCAGGGCAGCAGTCCAACAGAGCAGCAATCCAACAGAATGACAGTCCTTTCAGCAGCACAGCAGCTCTTCTTCTTGGCAGAGTCTCTACAGGTCCAGAAGTGTACTTAGGAGTTGGTGTCTGAGGTCTAATATTTATACTAGGTGCTTCCTATGAAGTGGAGAAGCTTCTAGAGGTTTCACTTTGGAGTGCACGGGATTTCAGATTTCCCTGCACTGGCTCCAGACTAACTACAGTGGGTAGACAGCTCCCTGTTTCAAAGCAGGACACAGCCTATTCAACTGTAAGTAGGGCTCTGACCAGCCCCACCCTCCCATTCTGCCAGTGATGACCCATTCAGCCACACCTAAGCTCTCTATTGAGTGTGGATGACTAGGAGGAATACACTAAGCCAAACTGTCAGCTACACCCAGCCATGAGACCCAGAGACAGACTGCATGCACCTAAGGGCTAAGGCAGGAAAATGGCAACTTCTTAAAGTGTCATTTTCTAATTGTAACTTAAAATCTGACTTTAACATAAGAGAGGATTTTTCATTAGAATTCCCAGGACACCAAACACTGAACTAGGTTCCTGTTCCCATTTGGAAATTATAGGTTATTAAATGTAATAAGGTAACTCAAATCTTATCCTAGGGGAGAAGCAGGCCTTGCAGTATTGAAAAACAAATGTCAAAGGGTTTCACTACCAGGACATGTAAAATTTAGAAGTACATGTTACATTTTTTAAACACTGCACCCTATCCTCTGGGCTGTCCGAGGACTACCCTAAGAGTGACTTATAAGTAATAAAAAGGACTGTTTGTGCCTGGCAAGAGGTTTATATTCGCAGGTCAAAATGGCAGTGTAAAACTGCACACATACGCTCCATTGGTAGACATGAGACATGTTTAAATGACTACTTAATTGGGTGGCACAATAAGTGCTGGATGCCCACTAGTAGCATTTAATTTACAGGCCCGGAGTACATGTAGTACTACTTTACTAGGGACTTATAAGTAATTTAAATATGCATTTTGGGATAAGTCAATGTTACCATGTGTTGGACCTAGGAATTCCCAAGTCACATACGGTAGCTTGGCACTAAGTGGGAAGGCCTAACTCCAGGGAACATGCGTTAAGTTTGCGTCACACCCTTCAGTAACAATCCATCCATCCACTCAAAAATGACACTACACCTTTCTTTTTTTTATAAAAGTAGAAAAGCTTTATCCTTTCTTAAATTAGTTTTGTAGTTGCATATAATTCTTTAAATCAACATCAAGGTTGTTCCTCTGACACATAGGTACCTGAAAACATTTATGAAGTTATTGGCAACAAAAATACAAAAGCAATTCTTCTTTGGCACTTTTTAGATTATCAAAGCAGATAAGACTTCATAAACTCATCACATTTCAGTAGGAAGCAAAAGAGAAACTATACTGTAAATATTAATGAGGATTTCAGGCAGTCATTAGCCAGCAGGGTAATTGCAAGTCAATATGAACCCAAAACTCCTCCCTTACATTCAGTTATCCGCTTCTGTTAAATCCTCAGTTCAGGAATCCCCTAAGAATTGGCTTAAGCTTTTGGGAAAGCTTCTGCTTCTAAGAGAGCAGGTTCCTGAGTTTACCCACTCAATAGAGGAACAGGCGCTGTACCATCTAGAATCCTTGCCTACTATCTGGGATAATACAGTCAATGCTTCCGTTAGGTTCTCTCCAGTACTCCCACCTTCTAGTTGGCCCAGAGTAAATAACAGTTGAGGAGTTACACCTCCCCCACACACTGGAGCCAGCTCACTGTATCGTTATTTCTCCTTCGGGGTCTCTTCCTACCCAGCTCCTCTGCTTCCGCTTTGGCCAAACCTAGCTTGTGTGTCAGAAAGCTCTCGTCGCTTGACCCGCCTCCCCTCCTCACTTACTTCGTACTTCTGAGGGAAACAAGCGGGATGGAACTCAGCTGACCGGAGGATCCAGTCTCCTCCCTGCGCTTCTCTTTTGGATGCACAGGCTTCTAGGGCCGGTCCCCCGAGGAACAGGGAGGTCTCCGCCCACGCTTCCTGGTGCTCGCTCCTCCCGCCGGACCTGCGCGGAAAGGAGACACCGCGGCACCTCTGTCAGCGCCTCCCCTCACCGTTCACTCGCGAAGGGCTGTTGTGAAGCGCTGCGCTTCCGGTCCTGCGCGGGAGTTGTACAACGTTGCCGCCTCTCACCTCTAGGCTGGCGCTTCAGGCCGCTCCCTCTCCAGGACTCTCCTCACGGTCACGCCTCCACCGAGCCTGCGCAAAGGGGAAACACTGCTCTCCTCTTTCCGCACAGTAGCGGAACCAGCAACACCACCGCTCAGCGACTTCCTCAAGCCCCCTCACCACTTCACTGGTAGATGGCAAGCCGATGACTGGGAAGTGCACATGGCAGAAGTGTGGTAACCCCCTGCAGCACCCGCCGTGCCTTTAACACCACTGGGGGTAAGCTGAGAGATGGGAATCGGAGCATCTTGCGGCTCCTATCTTTTGGGGGTCCTGGTACAGCCTTCAGTTATCGAGGACTCAAGCCGGGTCAGATCCACTCGCGGGGATGTGTCAACAGTAGGGGAAAACAGCCCCAATGACCATAAACCCGCCTTCAGTGCACTATCCTCCTTGACCGGTGGTCTAGACTCCTAGCTGGCCTCTCAATGGTTCTCCTTACATCTAAAATGGCTGCCCTAGCGTTGACCCTTTTATAGGCTAGCCCTAGGCTTCCAGAACCAGCTGGAAGGTTCTAGAGCGTCCCTATGTTGTCCTATGGGTCTATCTCAGGGGTGACAGTTATGGCAGTTGAGAACCACCATTTTGTGTAACCCTTACTTCTAGTCAGGGAAGGCAACTAGGCCCCAGGTAAAAACTATGAGGGCAAAAGAGCATCTAACCCCTGCCAACACCACAAAAATATCCAGTGGACATAAAAATCAAGAAGTATGAGGGGCAAAAAGGGGACAAAATAAATAATAAGTTGGAGGGACTACCCACAGGCAGACAGATCTAACACCATGCTTTAAGGAAGGAGCACATGCACTTTAGCACTGCTAGCAGTGGTAAAGTGTGCAGAGTTCTAAGGCCAGCAAAAATGAGATCATCAAAAATGGAGGAGAACAGCAACAAATTTGGGAGAATACCACTCTAAGGCTGACCAGCCTAACATTCATATTCCAGGCCACTAGTTTCAATTTGCAATTGTGAGTCGAGTACTCCAGCAGACTGCTAAAAGTATCAGTTATCGCCTGTAATTCTGCAGTATATATTGTTCAGTCCTCTGCATACAATGCCACCATGTTTTCAACTTTGCCACAAATAAATGGGGTAATATTTTTGTTAGATCCTAATTGACCAACAAGTGGTTCTATGCAAAGACTACATAACAGGTGACAAGAGTCAACCCAGACTGGTACCCCCTGACATTTCAAATTTGAATGTCCTGATACTGTTTATTACAGTTTCAACAGTGGGTGCTTTGTATAGCGCCTGTATAGCCTTATTGAAAACTGCCTTGATCCGAAACCATTCAAGCACTCTGCATAGGTAGGCCCAGTCAACTTTATCAAAAGCCTTTAATGCATTGAGAATTACTATTGCCAAGGTAACAAGGGAATCTACTCCACCTATAAATAGTAATGTCAGGTCTTGTATTTGCTGTCCAGGTATAAAACCTTTCTGATCTTCATGTACTAATACAATCACCACTCTCCTCAATATTTTGGCCGATATTCCTGAAAATATTTTCTAGTCAGTAGTCGAGAGAGAAATTGGTCTGTACTACTGGCATTGCATTGATTCCTTGTATGCTTCTGTGGAAATGATCACCTCATTTCATGAAGTTGGAGTACATGCTCCATGGAGTAATATTGACTGAAATAACATTGTCAAAATAGAATGGAATATCTTCAACTCTAGCCACTTTACTTCTATGTATACATCTCAGGATTTTTAAATCTCTTCTTTTGTTATGAGCCTATTCAGCTTATACATTTGTTAACTTGTTAATGTTGGCAAGTGCAGTTTGTTCAACCAATTTCTAATTGATCCAGTTCAAGGGTTAGGTTTTCATGATATAGATTCCACATATTTTTTTTCTCCTTTAAATCTCTAGTTTATAGATCTGTATGTGTAGTTAAAACATCCCTTTTGTAGTTCCTTCTCAAGTCTGATCTTACTTTCCAGGCTACATCTGTGCAACAGTCTTTGCCCTATTCAAACTTCCATGCTTTGCTTACCTCCTATAGTTTCTGCACGTTTTTGCAGTAATATTTAGCTTGAACTTTGCTTGAGTGTTAATTATTTCTTTTAACAGTAACTATTGTGTCATGTCTGAGATATTTTATTGTTGTTGTTGCTTTTTATTTCTGACCATATTGTCCTTTATTTGTAGATATTCTATTCTTGCTATTCTAGCTTTTCCTATCAATAGCTTTGTTAACATTCCTCTTAAATAGGCCTTATAGGCATAAGTATGTATTATTTTTGTAACATATGTTTAAATTTTTTTTAACTAATGAATTATATGTTATTTATTTTCTGCGTAATTTAATTCTGTAGCAGGTTGTGGGTTTATAGAGGAATACGGTGGGAAGTAATTTTAATATAGTAAATTAAATACTATTTTTTAGGAAATATTAATTATTTTTAATTTAATTTTGCGTTTTAGTTTAGGGGAATAGGGTGGGAAGTAATTTAATTGGTATTAAGTAATTATTTATTTTTCTTTATTGGTATTGATAATTTATTTATTGTTAAATATTATTTGTAATTAATGTTTATTAATTGGTAATTCATTATTAATAATTGATTAATAATTGATACTCATATTAATGGTATTAATTAATTATTCTGAGCCGGTTGTGAGTTTATAGGGGAATAGGGTGGGAGTAATTTAATTGTAATGTATTATTATTGCAATTATTTTTGTGTATTGATAATTTACTGTTTTTTATTACTTATTCATTGTTGGTATTGAAAAATAATGTGTTGTTAATTAATAATAGGTAATTAATTTTCAATAAATAATATTTATTGGTATTTATAATTAATAAATATTAAAACAATTGTTATTGGTAATTAATGTTCATTAATGTTTTATTGGTATTGATAATTAATGTATTTGTATTTAAATATGAAATCGTTACTTTCCCTACTGTTGCACTCACTGGAGTGGGAATAGTATTTTTAACCCCTACGCTATCCGACACTTTCTCTACTGTTGCACTCTCTTGAGTGGGAATGGTAATTTTTACCCCTACGCTATCCAACACTTTCCCTACTATTGCACTCACTGGAGGGGGAATAGTACTTTTTACCCCATGCTATCCAACACTTTCCCTACTATTGCACTCACTGGAGTGGGAATAGTAATTTTCACCCTCCCGCTATCCAATGCTTTCCCTACTATTGCACTCTCTAGAGTGGGGATAGTAATTTTAATCCCTACGGTATCCAACACTTTCTCTACTCTTGCACTCACTGAAGTGGGAATAGTAATTTTAATCCCTACGCTATCCAACACTTTCCCTACTGTTGCACTCTCTGGAGTGGGAATATTCATTTTACCCCTACGCTATCCAACACTTTCCCTACTATTGCACTCACTGGAGTGGGAATAGTAATTTTAACCCCTAAGCTACCCAACACTTTCCCTAATGTTGCACTCACTGGAGTGGGAATTGTCATTTTTACCCGTACGCTATCCAACACTTTCCCTACTGTTGCACTCACTGGAGTGGGAATATTCATTTTTACCCTTACGCTATCCAACACTTTCCCTACTGTTGCACTCACTGGAGTGGAATAGTCATTTTTACCCCTACGCTATCCAACACTTTCCCTACTATTGCACTCACTGGAGTGGGAATAGTAATTTTAACACCTAAGCTACCCAACACTTTCCCTAATGTTGCACTCACTGGAGTGGGAATTGTCATTTTTACCCTCCCGCTATCCAACACTTTCCCTACTGTTGCACTCACTGGAGTGGGAATAGTCATTTTTACCCTTACGCTATCCAACACTTTCCCTACTGTTGCAATCACTGGAGGGGAATAGTCATTTTTACCCCTACGCTATCCAACACTTTCCCTACTATTGCACTCACTGGAGTGGGAATAGTAATTTTAACACCTAAGCTACCCAACACTTTCCCTAATGTTGCACTCACTGGAGTTGGAATAGTAATTTTAACCCCTACGCTATCCAACGCTTTCCTTACTGTGCACTCACTGGAGAGGGAATAGTAATTTTTACCCTCCCGCTATTCAACGCTTTCCCTACTGTTGCACTCACTGGTGTGGGAATAGTAATTTTTACCCTCCCACTATCCAATGGTTTCGCTAATGATGCACTCACTGGAGTGGGAATAGTGATTTTTACCCTACCACTATCCAACGCTTTCCCTTCTGTTGCACTCACTGGAATGGGAATAGTAATTTTAACCCCTACGCTATCCAACACTTTCCCTACTGTTGCACTCTCTGGAGGGGGAATAGTAATTTGTACCCCTATGCTATCCAACACTTTCCCTACTGTTGCACTCACTGGAGTGGGAATAGTAATTTTTACCCCTATGCTATCCAACACTTTCCCTAGTGTTGCACTCTCTGGAGTGGGAATAGTCATTTTTACTCTCCCGCTATCCAAATCTTTCCCTACTGTTGCACTCACTGAAGAAGTGGGAACATTCATTTTTACCCTCCCGCTATACAACGCTTTCCCTACTGTTGCACTCTCTGAGGTGGGAATAGTAATGTTTACCCCTACGCTATCCAACATTTTCGCTACTGTTGCACTCGAATACGTTAATTAATGAACAATTCAAATGATTATATTCATTAGTATTTGGCCCATAGTATCCTGCTCAAACAAATGTTCCAAAACTGTTTTAACCTTAGCTATAACTCAGTGGCCTGATCCTTCCACATCACTGTATAATTTGTATTCCCTGAGTAGAATTTCCAGTCCTTAGTTAAAACAAGCCTGGTATCAGCTAATCAACTTATGCACCCATGATTGGCCACTGTATAATTAATCTGACTCTCTAATAGTTAAGTAAGTCTCTGCAAAACCGTCATATGTGCCTTGCATTTTTGAAGATTCTCACTCACCAGTCCCTGTTTCCTCTTAGGTCTCAGACCATTGGCATTCCAAACGATAAGGGACAGCTTAGTGCTCTGAACCTTACCTAGTGAAATCATCTAACTAAAAATTAAGTGAGAAGAGAGAGTATTTCTTATTTTTTTTATACTTTTCCTAGAACCCTCCTTTTCCACATTTGGCATGCTCTAGTAATGCCAAGTTGGTTCCTCAAACAGAAGCCCTAGGAGAAGAAACACTAAATAGTGTCCTATCAAAGCTTAGGCATTATAGTTATTGCTATTTTTAACTCTTAATGTCATTGATTAGTATGTTCACATCCTTCACTTGGCATACTTTATACAGTTTATTGAAGCACATACCTTTCAACATTGCTGGAAACTCAATTTGTACTTCGACTCATTGCTGCAACTTTTCCATCCTTTTTCCTGTTCCCAAATGCTTTCACCATAGTTTGGCAGATATCTCATCTTACTTTAAAATGTATGCCTCTTGCATTTCGTTTTTAGCACAACCCCCAGTATCTGCTCCTTGGCTGTATATATATGAAAACGTGTCTACTTTTTCCTGAGCATCTTTCTCTTGAGGTTTAGCTTAAACATTATTTGTTGTACCCTTTATATTTCTATTTATTATCATTAATATTATTCTTATTATTATTATTATTAGTGTGACACTAAACATCCTGTTGCATTACAAACAACCGGTTGTTCACTCATAGAAGTGAAACTTCGGATTGCTACAATGTCGCTCTGGGTAGAAACATAATTACGTTACCTGGTAACTCTTCATCAGCAATAAACGCGGTAGCAATATTGTTTAAAATTCACTAACAATGGATTAACCTGTCTACCAGTGAGCTCAGTCCTTACTTAATTGCTTGAATAATTGCCAAAAACAGTGCAAACAAGTTAGCTCTTTAAGCAAGGACTAATCTAATTCACAAAGTTTAAACTCTGTGTGAGCCAGTCACTGCAAGTCAGTTATAAACAACATTACTTGCTTATTACAGATAAACAAATGAGGTTATCCCTTCATCTTCGCTGGTTAATAGGAGAGAATTGGAGAATAGTGATCTCCCCAATACGATGAATAGAGGACTAAAATGAACTCTCATTTTACGGCAGCTCAGAATCAACCTCACATGAACCTTTCAAATCTAATATGGTGACTATAATATTCACAGTTTTCATACCGGTTGGAAATTAATGGTCCCCCACTAGGACAATAGGAGACTCAACAATCCTCGTGCTTTTCTGCGACAGAAGATTTGAGGTAGATTACGTCTCTTTCAGGTTACAAATGGAATTAATTACGAATATGAGCGGAGGTCAGTTAATTAATTCTACATATCATTTATTCCACAGAAAACGTCCAGTCTAGGTCCTAATGAGAACCCACTAAATATAGGGGTACTAAACGAGTTAACAACAAAGACTAGGGTAACAGCAGAAGATGTTTTATGATGGCTAGTGGAATACAAAACTCCACTCACGATCGTTATTGCAAGAATCCCTGAGCCAGTTCCAAGAGGGTCATACAAATCTTATTATCAGTGACATATTCCACTGGTTTCTAATCTTGTTAGACTGTTAGTGACATACCGTTTTCATCAAGGCATTGTGTACAAAACATTTCTATTAGGTTTGCAATGATTTATTTTTCCATAGTGTCATAAATGTTTCTTTGTCTAGTTACACGTCTTTTTATATATTTGTTCCCAATTTTTGTTGTTTTCAAAGGTCTTCATTGAAAAAGAGGACAATTGTTCTGTTTTTAATATTTTCAATTATAACAAATGAACGCGTGAAGAAGTGTATAATTAAATGTGAAATTAATACACAGACCAAGGGGAGAAATTAATTTGACTTGGGTCTTTCAGAATACGTTTTTCCAAACTGTTGCAGCCAGATTCTTATGTTATATAAGCATAACAAACAGCATTGACCAGAATATGTCACTCTCGGACAAAGCCAGATCTGCTAATGCAAGGGGAAGCAAAATATTGCTTTTTATTCCAATATCATAATGTTTAATTTGTACAAAATTACACATTTTGTGCAACGTACTTTTGAACAGTTGACATCCTGGAGACCTTGTACTGAAAATTGTACCTCAATTACAAATGTCACACTAACAATCTAGGGCTTGACTTTGCGCCAAAGTTCAATGTTGATCATTACACAAACATTTTAAACATTTTTGCACAACTGGTGACTGTAATTATGGTGCTGCACTAATTTTCCATTTGTACAATGTAGTGCTGCAGATTTCACTTAAGTGATACGCTGCATGAAGTTTAGTAAATCTAAGCCCAGGAAATGGGTACTTATGAAGTTGGGGGGATGACGTTTGGGTAGAAAAGTTATATTGTGAAAATTAAATAATGGTCTTGAGTTCTTTCAATCCATCAAAGCATTTTGATACCTGTATGGTGTCCAAAAAACAGCTAACACCCTACCAATTACAATGCAGAGGTGATGATGGGTTAATCAGACGGCAACATCCGTGCCTTCTCTAGTGCCACTGCCATCTGCCCACAGAAACCCTAGCCAGTAAGAATCCAATGGTGAAATTCTCCACACAATTGTACATGGTCTGGCAGGGCAGATGGTATTTGGGACTGCCACCACAGAGTTGATGGTAGTGCCCCAATTTGTCCCTCGTCTAAGTTCAAGGAATCCCTCAGAATTCCCCCAGCCTGCTGTACATGATGATGCTACTACAGTGGGCATGCATATTACTCACAAATCAATCTACTGAATTTTCATTTTATTTTGGTGGTGGAGGGATGTGCTTGCATACCCGGGGGAGGGTAATCCTAAGGATTACTAAGGTTCCTATTAACCAGGGCATGGTGGAATCCCAGGAAAACTCCAAATTCGAGGGGGTGCGGAGACCCTTGCAAGGTACTTTTTCCACCAATGGGCTCTTCATCGCGGCCAAGCGGAAATAATATTTTACACTATGAGGCTGATGTCTACAACCCTTGCTGTACTCCCACCCTAAGTGTAACAGTGGGCAGTTGCATCTAATAGTCATAGCAAGGGAATGATGGAGTGGCGGCAGGATTTAAAGTTAGCCAGAGCAGATGTGGTGCCTCTTCCCAGGTCTACATAAAAGTTATTTTTAATCTATAGGTTACCATCTCCACTCCTAATGAGACAGGCCAAGAGATATGTGTAAGTCAGTGACGGTTCCTAGGCAAAGTTGAAGGCACGTGGCCCCATTGCCATTTGAGCAGTGCAAAAAGAAAAAGAAAATGATAATAACAAGACTTTATTATCATTTTATTTAACAAGACGTTATTATCATTTTATTTTTCTGTGCGGGACTGGAGCCAGGTTGGGGAGGGGCTGTGCACTGTGAGGTGTGGTTTGCACTCCCTACATGCGCATAACTGTTTGGCTAGACCTCTTGAGCTATCCAAACATTTATGCGCACTTAGCATGTTATCAACCAGGCTCTGTTGCACAGCCCGATGGAGAACATGCCCAGGCTCCCAGGCACAGCCTGGGCAGCCAAACATGCTGCAAAGACCAATCACAATGCTACTCATGCGGCATCGTGATTGGCTGGGGAATCTTCTTTCTGTGCTGCCAGTGCAGACAAAGAGGACAGAGGAGAAGTGTGCTGCAGCGGCAGCTGCGTAAAGGGAAGTATATTTTTTAAAATTGGTTTTATACATTCTCCTCTCCCCCACCATCCACCGTTCCGAGGCAGTTGCCACTGGTAAGTGTGCATGTGTGAATACTTATGAGCATCTCACACTTAAGGTGCAGCACACACAACTGTATTGAGAGCATGTAGTCTGCTTGAAAGCATATTTACAAAAACAGAATGGACCTTATTTTCCGAGCTATTTGTGCATGTAAGTCAAAATTACACATTGAAATATCACTATTTATGAGAATGAATCTATTTTTTAAAAATTTAGAAGAGTTAATCTTTCACACATATATTGTTTTATTTATTCACACAAACATTTTTGTGTAAGGAATTCTACATAAACAACAACGTAAGAGTGTTCGTAGCTCATCAAGAAGGACAAGATCTAGAGCACAAAGAGAAAAAAGAGAAAAACAACACCCATTTGCTGTTATAGAAAGCCCTCACTCACCGACCTGGTCGGTGACATGCTTCATCATTGGGCCCCACTGGGAGTGGCCGAGTGCCACCCCAGTGTGCTTCAACGCCAGGTTTACTGCGGAGCGGGTAATGTGAAGTCGTGAGTGGCTAAGTGATTGTGTAGGTGAGAATAGAAAGTGTAGGTGGTGAGGTTAAAAATGTCTTAGTTGTATCAAAAATAGTGTTATTGTCTGATCACTAGGACATATTAAAATATGTGTAGGAAAACTGAGCCAAATAAATTGAAAGGCTTGTTTCCAATAGATTTACGTGCTGGTCAACATGTTTCTGCCAATGTTGGTGTTAGTTTACCTGGCATTCGTCAGGACCTATCATGTGCTAAACCCTGGCGGTAAGGACACGCTAAGGCCCACCGAGCAGAAACGGGAGCGCATCCGCACCATTCTGCATGGAACAATGCTTAAGCAATACTTGACTTCGAATACGGCACCGCGACTGTTTGTGCCTGGCAAGAGGTTTATATTCGCAGGTCAAAATGGCAGTGTAAAACTGCACACATACACTCCATTGGTAGACATGAGACATGTTTAAATGACTACTTAATTGGGTGGCACAATAAGTGCTGGATGCCCACTAGTAGCATTTAATTTACAGGCCCTGAGTACATGTAGTACTACTTTACTAGGGACTTATAAGTAATTTAAATATGCATTTTGGGATAAGTCAATGTTACCATGTGTTGGACCTAGGAATTCCCAAGTCACATACGGTAGCTTGGCACTAAGTGGGAAGGCCTAACTCCAGGGAACATGCGTTAAGTTTGCGTCACACCCTTCAGTAACAATCCATCCATCCACTCAAAAATGACACTACACCTTTCTTTTTTTTATAAAAGTAGAAAAGCTTTATCCTTTCTTAAATTAGTTTTGTAGTTGCATATAATTCTTTAAATCAACATCAAGGTTGTTCCTCTGACACATAGGTACCTGAAAACATTTATGAAGTTATTGGCACCAAAAATACAAAAGCAATTCTTCTTTGGCACTTTTTAGATTATCAAAGCAGATAAGACTTCATAAACTCATCACATTTCAGTAGGAAGCAAAAGAGAAACTATACTGTAAATATTAATGAGGATTTCAGGCAGTCATTAGCCAGCAGGGTAATTGCAAGTCAATATGAACCCAAAACTCCTCCCTTACATTCAGTTATCCGCTTCTGTTAAATCCTCAGTTCAGGAATCCCCTAAGAATTGGCTTAAGCTTTTGGGAAAGCTTCTGCTTCTAAGAGAGCAGGTTCCTGAGTTTACCCACTCAATAGAGGAACAGGCGCTGTACCATCTAGAATCCTTGCCTACTATCTGGGATAATACAGTCAATGCTTCCGTTAGGTTCTCTCCAGTACTCCCACCTTCTAGTTGGCCCAGAGTAAATAACAGTTGAGGAGTTACACCTCCCCCACACACTGGAGCCAGCTCACTGTATCGTTATTTCTCCTTCGGGGTCTCTTCCTACCCAGCTCCTCTGCTTCCGCTTTGGCCAAACCTAGCTTGTGTGTCAGAAAGCTCTCGTCGCTTGACCCGCCTCCCCTCCTCACTTACTTCGTACTTCTGAGGGAAACAAGCGGGATGGAACTCAGCTGACCGGAGGATCCAGTCTCCTCCCTGCGCTTCTCTTTTGGATGCACAGGCTTCTAGGGCCGGTCCCCCAAGGAACAGGGAGGTCTCCGCCCACGCTTCCTGGTGCTCGCTCCTCCCGCCGGACCTGCGCGGAAAGGAGACACCGCGGCACCTCTGTCAGCGCCTCCCCTCACCGTTCACTCGCGAAGGGCTGTTGTGAAGCGCTGCGCTTCCGGTCCTGCGCGGGAGTTGTACAACGTTGCCGCCTCTCACCTCTAGGCTGGCGCTTCAGGCCGCTCCCTCTCCAGGACTCTCCTCACGGTCACGCCTCCACCGAGCCTGCGCAAAGGGGAAACACTGCTCTCCTCTTTCCGCACAGTAGCGGAACCAGCAACACCACCGCTCAGCGACTTCCTCAAGCCCCCTCACCACTTCACTGGTAGATGGCAAGCCGATGACTGGGAAGTGCACATGGCAGAAGTGTGGTAACCCCCTGCAGCACCCGCCGTGCCTTTAACACCACTGGGGGTAAGCTGAGAGATGGGAATCGGAGCATCTTGCGGCTCCTATCTTTTGGGGGTCCTGGTACAGCCTTCAGTTATCGAGGACTCAAGCCGGGTCAGATCCACTCGCGGGGATGTGTCAACAGTAGGGGAAAACAGCCCCAATGACCATAAACCCGCCTTCAGTGCACTATCCTCCTTGACCGGTGGTCTAGACTCCTAGCTGGCCTCTCAATGGTTCTCCTTACATCTAAAATGGCTGCCCTAGCGTTGACCCTTTTATAGGCTAGCCCTAGGCTTCCAGAACCAGCTGGAAGGTTCTAGAGCGTCCCTATGTTGTCCTATGGGTCTATCTCAGGGGTGACAGTTATGGCAGTTGAGAACCACCATTTTGTGTAACCCTTACTTCTAGTCAGGGAAGGCAACTAGGCCCCAGGTAAAAACTATGAGGGCAAAAGAGCATCTAACCCCTGCCAACACCACAAAAATATCCAGTGGACATAAAAATCAAGAAGTATGAGGGGCAAAAAGGGGACAAAATAAATAATAAGTTGGAGGGACTACCCACAGGCAGACAGATCTAACACCATGCTTTAAGGAAGGAGCACATGCACTTTAGCACTGCTAGCAGTGGTAAAGTGTGCAGAGTTCTAAGGCCAGCAAAAATGAGATCATCAAAAATGGAGGAGAACAGCAACAAATTTGGGAGAATACCACTCTAAGGCTGACCAGCCTAACATTCATATTCCAGGCCACTAGTTTCAATTTGCAATTGTGAGTCGAGTACTCCAGCAGACTGCTAAAAGTATCAGTTATCGCCTGTAATTCTGCAGTATATATTGTTCAGTCCTCTGCATACAATGCCACCATGTTTTCAACTTTGCCACAAATAAATGGGGTAATATTTTTGTTAGATCCTAATTGACCAACAAGTGGTTCTATGCAAAGACTACATAACAGGTGACAAGAGTCAACCCAGACTGGTACCCCCTGACATTTCAAATTTGAATGTCCTGATACTGTTTATTACAGTTTCAACAGTGGGTGCTTTGTATAGCGCCTGTATAGCCTTATTGAAAACTGCCTTGATCCGAAACCATTCAAGCACTCTGCATAGGTAGGCCCAGTCAACTTTATCAAAAGCCTTTAATGCATTGAGAATTACTATTGCCAAGGTAACAAGGGAATCTACTCCACCTATAAATAGTAATGTCAGGTCTTGTATTTGCTGTCCAGGTATAAAACCTTTCTGATCTTCATGTACTAATACAATCACCACTCTCCTCAATATTTTGGCCGATATTCCTGAAAATATTTTCTAGTCAGTAGTCGAGAGAGAAATTGGTCTGTACTACTGGCATTGCATTGATTCCTTGTATGCTTCTGTGGAAATGATCACCTCATTTCATGAAGTTGGAGTACATGCTCCATGGAGTAATATTGACTGAAATAACATTGTCAAAATAGAATGGAATATCTTCAACTCTAGCCACTTTACTTCTATGTATACATCTCAGGATTTTTAAATCTCTTCTTTTGTTATGAGCCTATTCAGCTTATACATTTGTTAACTTGTTAATGTTGGCAAGTGCAGTTTGTTCAACCAATTTCTAATTGATCCAGTTCAAGGGTTAGGTTTTCATGATATAGATTCCACATATTTTTTTTCTCCTTTAAATCTCTAGTTTATAGATCTGTATGTGTAGTTAAAACATCCCTTTTGTAGTTCCTTCTCAAGTCTGATCTTACTTTCCAGGCTACATCTGTGCAACAGTCTTTGCCCTATTCAAACTTCCATGCTTTGCTTACCTCCTATAGTTTCTGCACGTTTTTGCAGTAATATTTAGCTTGAACTTTGCTTGAGTGTTAATTATTTCTTTTAACAGTAACTATTGTGTCATGTCTGAGATATTTTATTGTTGTTGTTGCTTTTTATTTCTGACCATATTGTCCTTTATTTGTAGATATTCTATTCTTGCTATTCTAGCTTTTCCTATCAATAGCTTTGTTAACATTCCTCTTAAATAGGCCTTATAGGCATAAGTATGTATTATTTTTGTAACATATGTTTAAATTTTTTTTAACTAATGAATTATATGTTATTTATTTTCTGCGTAATTTAATTCTGTAGCAGGTTGTGGGTTTATAGAGGAATACGGTGGGAAGTAATTTTAATATAGTAAATTAAATACTATTTTTTAGGAAATATTAATTATTTTTAATTTAATTTTGCGTTTTAGTTTAGGGGAATAGGGTGGGAAGTAATTTAATTGGTATTAAGTAATTATTTATTTTTCTTTATTGGTATTGATAATTTATTTATTGTTAAATATTATTTGTAATTAATGTTTATTAATTGGTAATTCATTATTAATAATTGATTAATAATTGATACTCATATTAATGGTATTAATTAATTATTCTGAGCCGGTTGTGAGTTTATAGGGGAATAGGGTGGGAGTAATTTAATTGTAATGTATTATTATTGCAATTATTTTTGTGTATTGATAATTTACTGTTTTTTATTACTTATTCATTGTTGGTATTGAAAAAGAATGTGTTGTTAATTAATAATAGGTAATTAATTTTCAATAAATAATATTTATTGGTATTTATAATTAATAAATATTAAAACAATTGTTATTGGTAATTAATGTTCATTAATGTTTTATTGGTATTGATAATTAATGTATTTGTATTTAAATATGAAATCGTTACTTTCCCTACTGTTGCACTCACTGGAGTGGGAATAGTAATTTTAACCCCTACGCTATCCGACACTTTCTCTACTGTTGCACTCTCTTGAGTGGGAATGGTAATTTTTACCCCTACGCTATCCAACACTTTCCCTACTATTGCACTCACTGGAGGGGGAATAGTACTTTTTACCCCATGCTATCCAACACTTTCCCTACTATTGCACTCACTGGAGTGGGAATAGTAATTTTCACCCTTCCGCTATCCAATGCTTTCCCTACTATTGCACTCTCTAGAGTGGGGATAGTAATTTTAATCCCTACGGTATCCAACACTTTCTCTACTCTTGCACTCACTGAAGTGGGAATAGTAATTTTAATCCCTACGCTATCCAACACTTTCCCTACTGTTGCACTCTCTGGAGTGGGAATATTCATTTTACCCCTACGCTATCCAACACTTTCCCTACTATTGCACTCACTGGAGTGGGAATAGTAATTTTAACCCCTAAGCTACCCAACACTTTCCCTAATGTTGCACTCACTGGAGTGGGAATTGTCATTTTTACCCGTACGCTATCCAACACTTTCCCTACTGTTGCACTCACTGGAGTGGGAATATTCATTTTTACCCTTACGCTATCCAACACTTTCCCTACTGTTGCACTCACTGGAGTGGAATAGTCATTTTTACCCCTACGCTATCCAACACTTTCCCTACTATTGCACTCACTGGAGTGGGAATAGTAATTTTAACACCTAAGCTACCCAACACTTTCCCTAATGTTGCACTCACTGGAGTGGGAATTGTCATTTTTACCCTCCCGCTATCCAACACTTTCCCTACTGTTGCACTCACTGGAGTGGGAATAGTCATTTTTACCCTTACGCTATCCAACACTTTCCCTACTGTTGCAATCACTGGAGGGGAATAGTCATTTTTACCCCTACGCTATCCAACACTTTCCCTACTATTGCACTCACTGGAGTGGGAATAGTAATTTTAACACCTAAGCTACCCAACACTTTCCCTAATGTTGCACTCACTGGAGTTGGAATAGTAATTTCAACCCCTACGCTATCCAACGCTTTCCTTACTGTGCACTCACTGGAGAGGGAATAGTAATTTTTACCCTCCCGCTATTCAACGCTTTCCCTACTGTTGCACTCACTGGTGTGGGAATAGTAATTTTTACCCTCCCACTATCCAATGGTTTCGCTAACGATGCACTCACTGGAGTGGGAATAGTGATTTTTACCCTACCACTATCCAACGCTTTCCCTTCTGTTGCACTCACTGGAATGGGAATAGTAATTTTAACCCCTACGCTATCCAACACTTTCCCTACTGTTGCACTCTCTGGAGGGGGAATAGTAATTTGTACCCCTATGCTATCCAACACTTTCCCTACTGTTGCACTCACTGGAGTGGGAATAGTAATTTTTACCCCTATGCTATCCAACACTTTCCCTAGTGTTGCACTCTCTGGAGTGGGAATAGTCATTTTTACTCTCCCGCTATCCAAATCTTTCCCTACTGTTGCACTCACTGAAGAAGTGGGAACATTCATTTTTACCCTCCCGCTATACAACGCTTTCCCTACTGTTGCACTCTCTGAGGTGGGAATAGTAATGTTTACCCCTACGCTATCCAACATTTTCGCTACTGTTGCACTCGAATACGTTAATTAATGAACAATTCAAATGATTATATTCATTAGTATTTGGCCCATAGTATCCTGCTCAAACAAATGTTCCAAAACTGTTTTAACCTTAGCTATAACTCAGTGGCCTGATCCTTCCACATCACTGTATAATTTGTATTCCCTGAGTAGAATTTCCAGTCCTTAGTTAAAACAAGCCTGGTATCAGCTAATCAACTTATGCACCCATGATTGGCCACTGTATAATTAATCTGACTCTCTAATAGTTAAGTAAGTCTCTGCAAAACCGTCATATGTGCCTTGCATTTTTGAAGATTCTCACTCACCAGTCCCTGTTTCCTCTTAGGTCTCAGACCATTGGCATTCCAAACGATAAGGGACAGCTTAGTGCTCTGAACCTTACCTAGTGAAATCATCTAACTAAAAATTAAGTGAGAAGAGAGAGTATTTCTTATTTTTTTTATACTTTTCCTAGAACCCTCCTTTTCCACATTTGGCATGCTCTAGTAATGCCAAGTTGGTTCCTCAAACAGAAGCCCTAGGAGAAGAAACACTAAATAGTGTCCTATCAAAGCTTAGGCATTATAGTTATTGCTATTTTTAACTCTTAATGTCATTGATTAGTATGTTCACATCCTTCACTTGGCATACTTTATACAGTTTATTGAAGCACATACCTTTCAACATTGCTGGAAACTCAATTTGTACTTCGACTCATTGCTGCAACTTTTCCATCCTTTTTCCTGTTCCCAAATGCTTTCACCATAGTTTGGCAGATATCTCATCTTACTTTAAAATGTATGCCTCTTGCATTTCGTTTTTAGCACAACCCCCAGTATCTGCTCCTTGGCTGTATATATATGAAAACGTGTCTACTTTTTCCTGAGCATCTTTCTCTTGAGGTTTAGCTTAAACATTATTTGTTGTACCCTTTATATTTCTATTTATTATCATTAATATTATTCTTATTATTATTATTATTAGTGTGACACTAAACATCCTGTTGCATTACAAACAACCGGTTGTTCACTCATAGAAGCTTAAAAGCAAGTGAAACTTCGGATTGCTACAATGTCGCTCTGGGTAGAAACATAATTACGTTACCTGGTAACTCTTCATCAGCAATAAACGCGGTAGCAATATTGTTTAAAATCCACTAACAATGGATTAACCTGTCTACCAGTGAGCTCAGTCCTTACTTAATTGCTTGAATAATTGCCAAAAACAGTGCAAACAAGTTAGCTCTTTAAGCAAGGACTAATCTAATTCACAAAGTTTAAACTCTGTGTGAGCCAGTCACTGCAAGTCAGTTATAAACAACATTACTTGCTTATTACAGATAAACAAATGAGGTTATCCCTTCATCTTCGCTGGTTAATAGGAGAGAATTGGAGAATAGTGATCTCCCCAATACGATGAATAGAGGACTAAAATGAACTCTCATTTTACGGCAGCTCAGAATCAACCTCACATGAACCTTTCAAATCTAATATGGTGACTATAATATTCACAGTTTTCATACCGGTTGGAAATTAATGGTCCCCCACTAGGACAATAGGAGACTCAACAATCCTCGTGCTTTTCTGCGACAGAAGATTTGAGGTAGATTACGTCTCTTTCAGGTTACAAATGGAATTAATTACGAATATGAGCGGAGGTCAGTTAATTAATTCTACATATCATTTATTCCACAGAAAACGTCCAGTCTAGGTCCTAATGAGAACCCACTAAATATAGGGGTACTAAACGAGTTAACAACAAAGACTAGGGCAACAGCAGAAGATGTTTTATGATGGCTAGTGGAATACAAAACTCCACTCCCGATCGTTATTGCAAGAATCCCTGAGCCAGTTCCAAGAGGGTCATACAAATCTTATTATCAGTGACATATTCCACTGGTTTCTAATCTTGTTAGACTGTTAGTGACATACCGTTTTCATCAAGGCATTGTGTACAAAACATTTCTATTAGGTTTGCAATGATTTATTTTTCCATAGTGTCATAAATGTTTCTTTGTCTAGTTACACGTCTTTTTATATATTTGTTCCCAATTTTTGTTGTTTTCAAAGGTCTTCATTGAAAAAGAGGACAATTGTTCTGTTTTTAATATTTTCAATTATAACAAATGAACGCGTGAAGAAGTGTATAATTAAATGTGAAATTAATACACAGACCAAGGGGAGAAATTAATTTGACTTGGGTCTTTCAGAATACGTTTTTCCAAACTGTTGCAGCCAGATTCTTATGTTATATAAGCATAACAAACAGCATTGACCAGAATATGTCACTCTCGGACAAAGCCAGACCTGCTAATGCAAGGGGAAGCAAAATATTGCTTTTTATTCCAAGATCATAATGTTTAATTTGTACAAAATTACACATTTTGTGCAACGTACTTTTGAACAGTTGACATCCTGGAGACCTTGTACTGAAAATTGTACCTCAATTACAAATGTCACACTAAAAATCTAGGGCTTGACTTTGCGCCAAAGTTCAATGTTGATCATTACACAAACATTTTAAACATTTTTGCACAACTGGTGACTGTAATTATGGTGCTGCACTAATTTTCCATTTGTACAATGTAGTGCTGCAGATTTCACTTAAGTGATACGCTGCATGAAGTTTAGTAAATCTAAGCCCAGGAAATGGGTACTTATGAAGTTGGGTGGATGACGTTTGGGTAGAAAAGTTATATTGTGAAAATTAAATAATGGTCTTGAGTTCTTTCAATCCATCAAAGCATTTTGATACCTGTATGGTGTCCAAAAAACAGCTAACACCCTACCAATTACAATGCAGAGGTGATGATGGGTTAATCAGACAGCAACATCCGTGCCTTCTCTAGTGCCACTGCCATCTGCCCACAGAAACCCTAGCCAGTAAGAATCCAATGGTGAAATTCTCCACACAATTGTACATGGTCTGGCAGGGCAGATGGTATTTGGGACTGCCACCACAGAGTTGATGGTAGTGCCCCAATTTGTCCCTCGTCTAAGTTCAAGGAATCCCTCAGAATTCCCCCAGCCTGCTGTACATGATGATGCTACTACAGTGGGCATGCATATTACTCACAAATCAATCTACTGAATTTTCATTTTATTTTGGTGGTGGAGGGATGTGCTTGCATACCCGGGGGAGGGTAATCCTAAGGATTACTAAGGTTCCTATTAACCAGGGCATGGTGGAATCCCAGGAAAACTCCAAATTCGAGGGGGTGCGGAGACCCTTGCAAGGTACTTTTTCCACCAAGGGGCTCTTCATCGCGGCCAAGCGGAAATAATATTTTACACTATGAGGCTGATGTCTACAACCCTTGCTGTACTCCCACCCTAAGTGTAACAGTGGGCAGTTGCATCTAATAGTCATAGCAAGGGAATGATGGAGTGGCGGCAGGATTTAAAGTTAGCCAGAGCAGATGTGGTGCCTCTTTCCAGGTCTACATAAAAGTTATTTTTAATCTATAGGTTACCATCTCCACTCCTAATGAGACAGGCCAAGAGATATGTGTAAGTCAGTGACGGTTCCTAGGCAAAGTTGAAGGCACGTGGCCCCATTGCCATTTGAGCAGTGCAAAAAGAAAAAGAAAATGATAATAACAAGACTTTATTATCATTTTATTTAACAAGACGTTATTATCATTTTATTTTTCTGTGTGGGACTGGAGCCAGGTTGGGGAGGGGCTGTGCACTGTGAGGTGTGGTTTGCACTCCCTACATGCGCATAACTGTTTGGCTAGACCTCTTGAGCTATCCAAACATTTATGCGCACTTAGCATGTTATCAACCAGGCTCTGTTGCACAGCCCGATGGAGAACATGCTCAGGCTCCCAGGCACAGCCTGGGCAGCCAAACATGCTGCAAAGACCAATCACAATGCTACTCATGCGGCATCGTGATTGGCTGGGGAATCTTCTTTCTGTGCTGCCAGTGCAGACAAAGAGGACAGAGGAGAAGTGTGCTGCAGCGGCAGCTGCGTCAAGGGAAGTATATTTTTTAAAATTGGTTTTATACATTCTCCTCTCCCCCACCATCCACCGTTCCGAGGCAGTTGCCACTGGTAAGTGTGCATGTGTGTATACTTATGAGCATCTCACACTTAAGGTGCAGCACACACAACTGTATTGAGAGCATGTAGTCTGCTTGAAAGCATATTTACAAAAACAGAATGGACCTTATTTTCCGAGCTATTTGTGCATGTAAGTCAAAATTACACATTGAAATATCACTATTTATGAGAATGAATCTATTTTTTAAAAATTTAGAAGAGTTAATCTTTCACACATATATTGTTTTATTTATTCACACAAACATTTTTGTGTAAGGAATTCTACATAAACAACAACGTAAGAGTGTTCGTAGCTCATCAAGAAGGACAAGATCTAGAGCACAAAGAGAAAAAAGAGAAAAACAACACCCATTTGCTGTTATAGAAAGCCCTCACTCACCGACCTGGTCGGTGACATGCTTCATCATTGGGCCCCACTGGGAGTGGCCGAGTGCCACCCCAGTGTGCTTCAACGCCAGGTTTACTGCGGAGCGGGTAATGTGAAGTCGTGAGTGGCTAAGTGATTGTGTAGGTGAGAATAGAAAGTGTAGGTGGTGAGGTTAAAAATGTCTTAGTTGTATCAAAAATAGTGTTATTGTCTGATCACTAGGACATATTAAAATATGTGTAGGAAAACTGAGCCAAATAAATTGAAAGGCTTGTTTCCAATAGATTTACGTGCTGGTCAACATGTTTCTGCCAATGTTGGTGTTAGTTTACCTGGCATTCGTCAGGACCTATCATGTGCTAAACCCTGGCGGTATGGACACGCTAAGGCCCACCCTACCAAGGGACGTGAAAGTAAAAATTATGTCAAAAAACTGCAAAAAAAGGTAAGGTACTCACAAAATTTGGAGACCATAAAAAGTTTTTTAAAATGCACCTGTGGAAGTAAAGTAGACAGACACACATGAAGAGATATACAAACGATTAGATATCTTAATTCCAAGGCGTATCAGTTGTCAATGGTGACTCTGTGCTCCAGTGGTAAAACACACACACACACGATGGGGACTAGCGATAAATTAGGGCCCCGCCAGTGGGTATGTGCTGATCTGCGTGGATGTACAGCAGACCCGTATTGCAATAGTCGATGGACTAAGCTTTAATTGATAGGTACAAAGTTGCGCCCATCGAGGCGCGTGAGTGTCTGATTGCGCCAGCAGCCAGTGAGCGAGGGGTGATCAAGCTCCAAGAGATTCTAGCGGTATATAATAGAAACTGCGCTCGAAAAAGCGCGTGAGGAAAGGGGAAGGATCAATGGGCCAAAGGCCAGTGACCCCTACTCTGTAATAACAAAATAAAATGGTTCTCACTTTTCTGGTGAGATACTATCGCACCATAGACCTCGGGAGGGGGGTGGTGACACACTTGGCACACCCTGGAAGGAGAGGGGAACAAAGGGGTTAACCTACAAAAAAGCGCAAAGGGGTGCAATGTACTTATCTGGAAGCGATTCCTTCGCGTTACATGCACTTACGCCCGCAACGTCAAGCACCCGCTTGGTACCTGCATCTACCCTCGGGAACCGGGTCTCGTAGATGAAGGGCTGAGCCCGGTGCGAGGATAATATTATGGTCCACCTTAGATCGTTAGTGTGGTTGATCTGCAAGAAGTGATCACTCATTTTGGTGGATGCCTTCCGGCATCTGATATTGCTCCTATGCTCACAGATCCTCTGTTTTATTTTCCTCGTGGTCATCCCGATATATCGTAACTCGCAAGGACATGTGATTAAGTAAATCACGTTGGAAGAGTTACAGTTAGTGTGGATTTTTTGTATCCAGGTTTTTCCTTGTTCCAATGAGAGGGTTTTTGTTGCTGCCGTCAAGTGACACGCTGCAGTTGGAGCAAGGGAAGTGCCCCGTGATTTTAGGTAGGCCCCATGCATCGGTGATGCTTCGGATTGCAGTGTCAGTAGTCTCTTTCGGTCGGGTATGTACCAGGGCGTCCTTCAGGCTACGTCCTTTTCTGAAAGAAAACAGCGTTTTTTCCCATGCCTTAGTGCCTGAGATGATATTCCAATTCTTGTTGATGGATTTTTTCATCAAGTTGGAAAGACTGCTATAAGTAGTCACGCAGGTTAGTGGGGATTCTTCGGGGGGTCTACGAGAGGTCTCAAGCAGGGCTTCACGTGGTTGGTTACGTGCACGCTTGAAGCCCTTGTTTAGGATATGGCTCGGGTATCCTCTTGCTTGCAGTTTGTCAGTAAGGCCTGAAGACTGTTGTTTGAAGTCCTCAATGTTGCTGCAGTTTCGTCTGATCCTCAGGTATTGGCCATAGGGTAGATTTTCCTTCAGGGGGCGCGGGTGAAAACTGGTGAATTCAAGCAGATTGTTTTTAGCATTGGGTTTGTAATGGGTTTTTGTCACAAGTGATGTGCCTGTGTTGGTGATGACCACGTCCAGAAAGACCACTTCGGTTAAGCTGACTGTGTTAGTAAACCTGAGGTTTTTGTCTGCCTTGTTGATCCATTCTAAGAATTCTTCAAGGCGGGCCATACTCCCTTTCCAAATTAGGAGGATGTCGTCGATATATCGCCTCCAAAAATAAATATTGGGGGCGAAGGGTTTGTTGGTCGGTAAGATGTGTCTGGCCTCGAAATCATAGGCATACAGGCCCGCCACACTGGGGGCAAAAGTGCTGCCCATAGATGTACCGGAGCACTGAAGGTAAAGTTAACCTTTATGCGTGAAGAAGTTCTCCTTAAGGGCGATGGTTGCACAGTCAAGGATACATTTCTTTGGGGTGTTGTATTCCCAGGTTGTTGAGTCCAAAAGGGAGCCTAGTACCTTGATGGTGTCATCTTGCGGGATACTAGTGTATAGGCTCTCTATACCCAGAGTGGCCAAAATCACTGTGTCCTTATCAAGGATTCGATGGGCGCAACTTTGTACCAATCGATTAATGCAATAGTCCATCGACTATTGCAATACGGGTCTGCTGTACATCCACGCAGATCAGCACATACCCATAGGCGGGGCCCTAATTTATCGCTAGTCCCCATCCTGTGTGTGTGTGTTTTACCACTGGAGCACAGTCACCATTGACAACTGATACGCCTCTGAATTAAGATATCTAATCGTTTGTATGTCTTTTCATGTTTTCATGTGTGTCTGTCTACTTTCCTTCCACAAGTGCATTTTAAAAAACTTTTTAAGGTCTCCAAATTTTGCGAGTACCTTACCTTTTTTTGCACTTTTTGAACATAATTTTTACTTTTACGTCCCTTGGTAGGGTGGGCCTTAGCGTGTCCATACCGCCAGGGTTTAGCTTATGATAGTTCCTGAGGAATGCCAGGTAAACTAACACCAACATTTGCAGAAACATGTTGACCAGCACGTAAATCTATTGGAAACAAGCCTTTCAATTTATTTGGCTCAGTTTTCCTACACATATTTTAATATGTCTTAGTGATCAGACAATAAAACTATTTTTGATACAACTAAGACATTTTTAACCTCACCACCTACACTTTCTATTCTCACCTACACAATCACTTAGCCACTCACGACTTCACATTACCCGCTCCGCAGTAAACCTGGCGTTGAAGCACACTGGGGTGGCACTCGGCCACTCCCAGTGGGGCCCAATGATGAAGCATGTCACCAACCAGGTCGGTGAGTGAGGGCTTTCTATAACACCAAATGGGTGTTGTTTTTCTCTTTTTTCTCTTTGTGCTCTAGATCTTGTCCTTCTTGATGAGCTACGAACACTCTTACATTGTTGTTTATGATGATTAGTGGGGAATAAGAGTGTTCCCTTCTCCCTACCTCTCTTCT
Organism: Lissotriton helveticus; assembly: GCF_964261635.1. NCBI lineage: Eukaryota > Metazoa > Chordata > Amphibia > Caudata > Salamandridae > Lissotriton > Lissotriton helveticus. Next base: position 1,626,674,796 of record NC_136063.1, on the reverse strand, counting down.
TGTTGATACGTAATTAGCAGCGCACAGCTGTGAGAGTCCTCTTCAGTCCAGGCAGGTACACACATCTGTCTATCTCTTGCCCTGAGGCTTTTTTCTACATCTCACCAACCACTACTGACCTCCACACCATGGCGAACCTAGGACTAACCTACTCAGAAGCCGAAATAGAGGCGATCATTTTCGATTCCTCTCTTTTCGCTGACCCTGCAATTTCACAAGCCATAGCCCACACTTCAGATTTGGACAAACTTACCGAGCAGAAACGGGAGCGCATCCGCACCATTCTGCATGGAACAATGCTTAAGCAATACTTGACTTCGAATACGGCACCGCGAGGGCTTTTGGTGACCAATGCACCCCGGATTTTTCATAATGATGCCACATTCCGTAAAGAATGGGCCATGATCGCGTGGCACTGCACACATGATTGGCTCGTTTTGATAATCAAGACTGCACTACGCCTCTCTGAGGCACTAATGGTCGAAATTCAAGAGACAGAATCCCAGTTCCGGACCACTGTGACTGGCTATAAGAAGAAGCTTGACGAGATCAATCGCGAACTAAACGACTATCAAGAGAATCTCATGCAGTCGAAAGTCAACAAGTTCCAAAAGGATCTTAAACGATTTGAATTCAATAAAATCTACCCTTATGCTGACCCTAACTTCACCCCACCGGCAAGGAACAACAAAGAGACTGACTATTCGGATGACAACTCATCCAACAGCAGTGGGTCCAGTAATGGCTCCAACCGACAAGGACGGAGACGGGGTAATCGAGGCAACCGAGGTAGAGCAGGGGACTACAATCAACAACCTAGATGGCCGACAGCACCTGCACCAGGATGCGGACCGCCACCCTTTCCTTTCCACCAACCACAGTTTCCTGTGATGGGCTGGAACCCTGCCTGGCAACCACCTCACTTCCAGACACAGTACTAGCCGCCTTTTTTAGAGAGAGGCCGGAGAGGAAGGGGCAAGAGGAGAGGAACAACCAACCAGGTGTCCTGGGACACAGAAGACCCGGTAGGCAACCACACCCGGAGCAAGACACCGCTACCAGGAACGAGTGGCCTTTGAACGCAGTGAGCCTTGTCACCAACCTATCGGACATAGAACTAACAGCCATTGAAATGAAGGTCCTAGAGAAAGGTCTAGGTTTTGTTCCGATGGCACATCCCGATAAGTTCAAACTACACTGCGAACTCACCGATTTCTTCAGGAAACTGAAACTGAAGGCCTTCTTTGAAGGAAAGGATGATCCCAATGCAGCACTCCGGAATGGGGGCACAGGTCTTCGGACCAAGTCCACTTTTATGCCACCATCCCACACAGTACCCGCAGCTATCACAGCCTTCGAACAAGCAGTCTTCCAGGATCTAGAGTCATGCCAACAACCTACCACGTTTGGCAACTTCAGCACAGCTGAATACCTAGCCCTTGAAAACCTGAAAAACAACATGGCGATCACATTGAAGCCCGCAGATAAGGGTGGCGGGATAGTAATTCAGAATACTAATGACTATGACAGAATCTGTCAGGAACTTCTGAATGACATGAGGAATTACACCCCCCTCAACCAAGACCCCTCCACAGAACTTCAGAACCGCATTACCTGCATGGTCAAGGATGCAGAAGAGAATGGGCACTTATCTAAAAACGAGGCTGACTTTCTAACAGCAAAGGTATTGTTCCACATTTTTACACGTTGCCAAAGACACACAAAAACAAGTCACCGCCTCCAGGACGCCCGATAGTGTCAGGCATTGGCTCGATACTCGAACCACTCTCGATCTTCTGTGATCATTTCATCAAACCGATCATCCAAGACACCCCCATCTACCTAAAGGATACAAAAACTCTCCTCCAGCTCTTACAAACCCTGTCCTTTGATAAGGACACAGTGATTTTGGCCACTCTGGATATAGAGAGCCTATACACTAGTATCCTGCAAGATGACACCATCAAGGTACTAGGCTCCCTTTTGGACTCAACAACCTGGGAATACAACACCCCAAAGAAATTTATCGTTGACTGTGCAACCATCGCCCTTAAGGAGAACTTCTTCGCGCATAAAGGTCAACTTTACCTTCAGTGCTCCGGTACATCTATGGGCAGCACTTTTGCCCCCAGTGTGGCGGGCCTGTATGCCTATGATTTCGAGGCCAGACACATCTTACCGACCAACAAACCCTTCGCCCCCCATATTTATTTTTGGAGGCGATATATCGACGACATCCTCCTAATTTGGAAAGGGAGTATGGCCCGCCTTGAACAATTCTTAGAATGGATCAACAAGGCAGACAAAAACCTCAGGTTTACTAACACAGTCAGCTTAACCGAAGTGGTCTTTCTGGACGTGGTCATCACCAACACAGGCACATCACTTGTGACAAAAACCCATTACAAACCCACTGCTAAAAACAATCTGTTTGAATTCACCAGTTTTCACCCGCGCCCCCTGAAGGAAAATCTACCCTATGGCCAATACCTGAGGATCAGACGAAACTGCAGCAACATTGAGGACTTCAAACAACAGTCTTCAGGCCTTACTGACAAACTGCAAGCAAGAGGATACCCGAGCCATATCCTAAACAAGGGCTTCAAGCGTGCACGTAACCAACCACGTGAAGCCCTGCTTGAGACCTCTCATAGACCCCCCGAAGAATCCCCACTAACCTGCATGACTACTTATAGCAGTCTTTCCAACTTGATGAAAAAATCCATCAACAAGAATTGGAAAATCATCTCAGGCACTAAGAAGACATGGGAAAAACCGCTGTTTTCTTTCAGAAAAGGACATAGCCTGAAGGACCCCCTGGTACATACCCGACCGAAAGAGACTGCTGACACCGCAATCCGAAGCATCACCGATGCATGGGGCCTACCTAAAATCATGGGGCACTTCCCTTGCTCCAACTGCAGCTTGTGTCACATGACGGCAGCAACGAAAACCCTCTCATTGGAACAAGGAAAAACCTGGATACAAAAAATCCACACTAACTGTAACTCTTCCAACGTGGTTTACAAAATCACATGTCCTTGCGAGTTACGATATATTGGGATGACCACGAGGAAAATAAAACAGAGGATCTGTGAGCAGAGGAGCAATATCAGATGCCGGAAGGCATCCACCAAAATGAGTGATTCTAATTTAATTTCTAATTTAAAATACTTGTAAAGCGCATCATACACCTTGCGGTTTCTTGGCGCTGGGGGGATCGGCAACTGAGGTAAAAACAAAAAGACCAGGAAGAGAAGAAAGGGATATTTGAAGGGGTTTAAGTGGGGAAGGCTAGGCTGAAAAGGAACGTTTTCAGATCTTTGCGAAAGGGGAGATACTGAGTGGCAGAACGGAGGTGGTCAGGAAGTGAGTTCCAGAAGATTGGAGCTAGGGTGGAGAAATTAGCCCCGCCCCACTTTTTGCGAGTGAAGCGAGGGATCTGGAGGAGGGACCTGGAGGAAGATCGAAGTTCTCTTGTGGGTACATAGTGATCACCTCTTGAAGATCAACCACACTACTAACGATCTAAGGTGGACCATAATTGAACAAATCAACGGTGGCACAAACATTGCAGACAGACTCTTTGAGAAGGAGCAAAGGTGGGTGTACCGTTTGGGTACCCACATCCACGGACTCAACGACGAGATACCGTGGTCATCTATTCTCAAATAAAGTACTTCTAATTCCAGGACTGCACCCCCGTCCTCATGAGCGCACATAGAGGCATCACACTTCCACACTCTGGCTATATCATCCTTTAAACTATCAGAATTGCCTTCCCACATCGTCACTAGCTAAGGTTGTACTGAGTACGCACCGATTATGCCACCTAATCCCTGCTATTAACGGTGTACGCCGGCTTCATTTGTCTAGTTGCGGTCTTTCCATATACGTTCCAATCCCATTGTGCTTGCCCTCACTAAGCAGTCCTGGGAATCCGTTTTGGTCCCTTTGCTGCTATTTTGCCCACCGCCCAGGTGTCACGTTCAACACCGGCCCAGAACTCAATAAAGTTTTTAGGTATCAACTGCAGCCTGGATGGACAGACATTCACCATTCTAGTCTTTCCGAGACAGGAGTCCATCCTCACCTGAGCGTAGCCACTGATTGGCTCTGGCCACGCTCTACCACACGGGCACCGCCCACCCCGGAAACGCGAACGTCCTTGCTTTCTGACTATATTATCCTCGCACCGGGCTCAGCCCTTCATCTACGAGACCCAGTTCCCGAGGGTAGAGGCAGGTACCAAGCGGGTGCTTGACGTTGAGGGCGTAAGTGCATGTAACGCGAAGGAATCGCTTTCAGATAAGTACATTGCACCCCTTTGCGCTTTTTTGTAGGTTAACCCCTTTGTTCCCCTCTCCTTCCAGGGTGTGCCAAGTGCATCACCACCCCCCTCCCGAGGTCTATGGTGCGGTAGTATCTCACCAGAAAAGTGAGAACCATTTTATTTTGTTATTACAGAGTAGTGGTCACTAGCCTTTGGTCCATTGATCCTTCCCCTTTCCTCACGCGCTTTTTCGAGCGCAGTTTCTATTATGTACCGCTAGAATCTCTTGGAGCTTGATCACCCCTAGCTCACTGGCTGCTGGCGCAATCAGACACTCACGCGCCTCGATGGGTGCAACTTTGTACCTATCGATTAAAGCTTAGTCCATCGACTATTGCAATACGGGTCTGCTGTACATCCACGCAGAACAGCACATACCCACTGGCGGGGCCCTAATTTATCGCTAGTCCCCATCGTGTGTGTGTGTGTTTTACCACTGGAGCACAGAGTCACCATTGACAACTGATATGCCTCTGAATTAAGATATCTAATCGTTTGTATATCTTTTCATGTGTGTCTGTCTACTTTCCTTCCACAGGTGCATTTTAAAAAACTTTTTAAGGACTCCAAATTTTGCGAGTACCTTACCATTTTTGGCACTTTTTCGACATAATTTTAACTTTCACGTCCCTTGGTAGGGTGGGCCTTAGCCTGTCCATACCGCCAGGGTTTAGCACATGATAGGTCCTGACGAAGGCCAGGTAAACTAACAACAACATTGGCAGAAACATGTTGACCAGCACGTAAATCTATTGGAAACAAGCCTTTCAATTTATTTGGCTCAGTTTTCCTACACATATTTTAATATGTCCTAGTGATCAAACAATAAAACTATTTTTGATACAACTAAGACATTTTTAACCTCACCACCTACACTTTCTATTCTCACCTACACAATCACTTAGCCACTCACGACTTCACATTACCCGCTCCGCAGTAAACCTGGCGTTGAACCACACTGGGGTGGCACTCGGCCACTCCCAGTGGGGCCCAATGATGAAGCATGTAACCGACCAGGTCAGTGAGTGAGGGTTTTCTATAACACCAAATGTGTGATGTTTTTCTATTTTTTCTTTTTGTGCTCTAGATCTTGTCCTTCTTGATGAGCTACGAACACTCTTACATTGTTGTTTATGATGATTAGTGAGGAATAAGAGTGTTCCCTTCTCCCTACCTCTCTACCTCTCTTCTTGTTGATACGTAAGGAATTCTACAACCATGTATTTTGAGGAGGCAGGGAATGCGTGTTTCATGGGCAAATACCCTGCAAGTTAGTAAACACTCGTGAACTTACATGTTTGTTACCGTTCACAACTGCCTCTTTAATTTCTTTTTCCATCCTGAAAAAGGTTGATGTTGTACTCTTGTTAAGGGAAAGTGTAAATCCATTGCCTCCGAAGGAAGGTTAAGGAAACACTTACAAAACTGGTGAGGAATTAAGTAATGTGTTTTCTCAGGGTGGGGGGGAAATATTTATCTTAGGTGAACAAAGTGTATTTACACTTCCTCTGATTTATTTTGCAATAAAAAAACATAAGCACATGTACTTTGTGCAAAACAGAAATCAACAAAGTTTTCCAGGACTGGGGAACATTTCTAGGTAAAACCGGAAAAACTTTTGTCAATTTCGGAAAGAAATTGTTTTTAAGAACCATTTGAGGTTGCAGTGCCAAACAGGCCGTTCAGACCAATCACGGCGCTGCTCATGCAGCGTCGTGATTGCTGGGAGAGTTTCCGTCCGTTGCTGCCAATGCAGAGTAAGAGGGTGGCGGAAAGGCGTGCTGCCGTGACGAGTGAGGAGAAGGCGCCATGAAACTGCTTGGTGAACGTGCGCTTAACAAATTCCTTTAACATAACATAACATAACAAGGGAAGTTTATTTATTTTATTTTTCTGATCCATTCCCCCCTACCCCAGTACCACCACCCCGTTCAGAGGCAGCCGCTGCTGAGAACCTTGCATGTATTTTCTGAGAAAATGGCACAGTCTTCTTAACCCCTCATGGTGGAAGTACTTTCTGCCTTATCAGTGATCTTTTCAGCGATTGTTTTTACAAATTCCCCCTTATTGGTGCCCCCTCCCCATTGCTGGCTGCTTGTTCAGCCAGGAAGATAGCTATATTATGTTGCTTCAATGGTCTTGTGTTAATACTCATATCCCCTTTCTCTTGACATCATTCCTCCTTGGACTAGTGGAGAAGTGTGGCTCAATGGTTGGAGCGGCAGACCCTGATGCAGAGGTCTAGCCCGGGACCAGGGTTCAATTCCCCACCTCGGCGGGTCTTGAGCTCAAAAATTCCACGGACCTGATAATTCTCGCCTCGGTGCCTATTCCAATCATGGAGTCCCACTCTGCAACTCTGGGCAATAGCTTGCTTAATCTCCACAACGGCCCCCTAGTGATCAGACAATAAAACTATTTTTGATACAACTAAGACATTTTTAACCTCACCACCTACACTTTCTATTCTCACCTACACAATCACTTAAGGATGCCTAGCCTCCACCTTGGGGGTGCCCAGGAGTGGACACCTCACAGGGAAAGCCAGGATGGGTTCCACAGCGGTATTCGTACAAGCGCCTTGAGACCCTTGCGGGTGAGTAGTGCGCTATACAAGTATCAATTTACATGTATTTACTTCAGTTACACTGCTTTCAGATTCTCCTCCTATCCCCTGAAAAAAGGATTTAAGAGAGTGGGTTGTTTATGAGTCAGCTGCTTGATTCCTGATAGATGCCTGAGATTTGCCTATGTGCTTTGGTGCTTGAATAGGTTTGGGTATCAAGATGTCTATTCCACTTTGCTACCAGATGATCAAAATAATATCCCATCGTCTCGCTAAAGAGATTATAAAAAAACATATATCACCTCAATGGATATTGCTAAAAAACTTTCAGAAATGCATCACTTGTAAAATCAATTTCTCTAGTCGGAAATTGTTGTGGAAAGCTTCTTAACTGTAAGTATTTGAAAGAAACCCTGTTTGGGCATTAGACCGTCTTTCTGTAGTACCACATAGGGGAGCAATTTACTAGCACCAGTAATTTGTCCTAAAGTGATGATGTGCAGGTCTCCCCAGCAAGATATATAGCTATTATGTATATATGAACGCATAATAGGATTGTAAACTAGCGAGTTGAAACAGGTGCGGTTACACAGGTTAGTTCTGCTCCGCCATATTTTATGAAATATAAGGAGAGTTTTAAACCTGGTATTTTAAAAAGTGTGCCTTCTCAATCAGAACTTTTAGTGGCTTCACTGGCTGCCCTTCACCCTGATATTCCGGGAATAAGCTGCTAATACCATTCCACCCTCTCCGTGATAACTGAAATATAATATAACCAAATAGATGGAAGTGAAATACCGCTTAAGTTTCAAGAAACTTTAAGGTTTTAATTCCTACAGAATCGTTTCTTGCAATGCCAGATAAGCTTTTGCCTTGACTTTTCTGAAATAATAATACTTTTTCGGAACATAAGAAAATATAGACAGAAATAAATAAAGGTAGCAAAGCAAGATAGTCGTTTTTATCATATTACACTGACCAATCAAGTGATCCCATTTCCTAAAGGTTGAAATGGAATCCTCATATATATCACTGTAATTAAGGCAGATAACTTCCTCCATATCCACAGAAACGTGTACCCCAAGAACATTTGTGGAGTCAACAAAGCGAGGGTCGGATATTTCAGAGCACACATTTACCACATTCAATGTCTTAAAGTGACAGCCCCAAACTGCTGCTCCACTATTTCAATTTGCTGTTTAAGCCAAGGAGGGTCCAGATGAAAACATAACATTATCATCAGCATAAGCAAGCACCCGAATCTCTGAATTATGCAACTGAAGTGATGAAAAACAAGTTAATGCAGTAAAATATTGTTTATACAAATCTAAATATACTGCATACAGTTGAAGTTAAAAAGAACAACCCTGTTCTGTTACTTGAGTAACAGCAACATTCTCGGACAACCCTCCTGTGCAAACTCTACAAACAGTAAGAGATGAAAGTAATGCCATAGCCTATCTGAAGCAAGGTAGACGCATGGATCAATTGCCCTGTTAAATCCCCGATGATGGATATTATATTCCTACTGTTCTCCTTAATTTGAAATGGTAATAAGCATTACATTTTTAAGCTGTTCTCAAAGCATAAACTCTAAGAAACCTGCAATTTCCGATTAGCCCCATCAAGATCCTCTTCTTAAGCGCCATTTGAAGAGTAGTAAGTTGTTTATAATTTAAGGATGCCCTATGAGTTTGGGGATATCTGTGGCTATATGCATCGCATACTCAATCTTTAAATGCATAAGGCTTAGTCATAGAGATCTTTTTGCTGCCCTAGAAGTCTGACTTTGTCTAATAGCGCAGCTCAAAATCTGGCTGCGTATAACCATTGTGATAGAAGTTGATCTGTTACTGATATTGTTAGACCTGGCCTTAGTTGCCATGGTCTTCCCTCACCTGTTTGGCTGCCGACCTCATTTTTTGACCTTGTTTTGCTGCCTTAGGCCTGGAGCATGCTTAACAGTGCAGTGTAGTGTCAAAGCCCTGTGCTCATCATATACATACTGTGGAGCAGTGTATATATGAGCATCTGATTTGAGTTGGCTGTAAGTCCCTTGACATGAGGTAAGACCTATACAAGGGCATGCATCTCGAATGCACCTCCATGGGCCTGCCACTCCGGTTGTACCATCCACAGTGGTAGCTCATCGTTTGTGCCACAGGTTTGTCCTGGTGGGGCCTGTCTGCATGGGTTACTTTTACTTGGTTTGGCATTTTGGAAAGCTACGTGCCAAGGTTCTGCATGTCTCCTGCTAAATCAGAGTTCTACCTGGTGACAGGGTGAGGTATTGTGAAGAGTTTGGGCAGGTGAGTGTATGTGTTACCTGCAAGAGTCAGGAATGACACCAGATGGTGTTTTCAGTATGATAGGGCCTGCTTCTTGCATTGGATTAGCAGGAGGGGATTTAGGGAAAGGCTGTCGAGCATTATTTCCTACGGGCCGATTAGTAACAGTATAGTGTTTGGTATTGATGAGTTCATAATAGCATATCCTCTCCCGTAGTGGGAGGGGGTTAAAAATTCCGGTGATGGAAATGTCACTTTGGGAAAGTGGGCATTTTGATGTCTGCGACTCTGTGTGTCTAGCTACCTGTCTCTCAATTCACAACTGGGTGTTAAAGGCACAAACATATCCGTGCATTCCTGATAGAGGGCCATAAACTAGGGGTTCACTAGAAACGGCAAAACTCAGCCTCTGAGGGGCTTTTCTGGGATGGTTTTGTGGGGGTGCAATTGGCACCTGCATTCCATGGGGCTGGGTCTTAGCCCCACTTAAGATTGTGATCAAACCTCCCTTGGTAGGATGGCAGATAGGACACAATTTAGAGAGGGCCTGTGAAATTCAAAGGTGGCCTTTTGAACTGATCATATCTTCAAAGCCAAGGTAGTTTCAACTACTGGGGCTTTGGCATCCGAAAGTAGAATTTCTGATTTAGAACTTTACTATGCTAGTTTGATACTGGGATATTGACACGAGGAATGGTAAGGGCAGGAGGGACTGTAAGTGAACTATCCACAGACTTGTGGTGGCTTGGAGCTTGTCATGCTCCTGGAAGGGGACTATCACTTGGTGCATTTTGCCTGGATGTTGCTGCCCTGCAGCTAAATGGCAACTGTTGTGTCCTGGGTCTCAAAGTACTCTCCAAGGGACAGTGAGATTGCCTCCTGTCCCCCAGATCACAGGGACACAAAGGCTCTCACTGTCTCCATGAGATCGTAAGGATCACGTTGGGTGCAGTGGCATCAGGTGGACGTGATTGGGATTGGGATAAGGACCGTCCTGACATACACCATCATGTCGCTGTGCAAGAGGAGTATCTGGGCAAAGATCAGCAGCTATCTAAGGTGCCTGGATGTGAGGAGTTTGAGGAGTGAGGTGAAGCTTGCAGAGTCTGAGAGACACGTTCTTGCAGCCACTAGCATTCCAGAGCATGTGGTGTCCAAGAGGTGTTGGGGGTACCTGAGCCAGTAGCTGATACTGTCTTTAGCCTCCAGATCGGGAGAACAACAGTGCCAGACATTGCAGCCTGTGTCCGAGGTCGTTTGCTCCCGCTCCCTGGATACACATCACTGGGTGCTTTGTTGTGGAAAACACCATGTTGGCATCTGCAGCTGACTGTCTGGCATCTACGACAGGTCACACCTCTGCTTGAGGGGAAAACATTTCTCCAGATGTGGAAGCATGCCAGCTTCCTGGATCACAACCTTTTGTCTATCGGGAGATAGCAATCCCGCACTGATGCAGGTGCTGTCGGGCATCCAGATGTCTAATCAGGATGGACGAAACTAAGTAACTGGTTCCGACTGTCTAGTCAGCAGGGCACCAGCCGGGGCAATGTGTATCATTGGTTGGTAGAGTTAAGGGATTGAGCGACAGGGTCAAGAGGCGTAGTCAGAGACTGGTGACTGTTTGACCTTTCTGCAATGGGAAAGTCTGACAATTGCATACAACTTTAAAGCATATATACAATGTAATAGGGAAATTTGACAATTGCGTATAACTGTAGACTTTATATACATTGTATATCTCGTTTTGATTTCAGTATGTGTAATATAAAGACAAGTGTTTTCTTATACATAAAATGTGAAGTCTTTTTGTGGTAAATGCAGTGTGTTGCGAGGGGGGGGTTGTGCTAGTACTTTACACTCCAGACCTGAGGACAAGCCTTACTGCTCGGTGCCAAGCTACCAGAGGGTGAGCACAGGTTATCAGACAAGTGTATGGTCCTCATCCTATTTGGAACAGTGGATTCTAACTAGCGTTGATGCATCTCAGCCAGCCCGAAACCCCTGGGTCTAACAGCTATCCATATAAACTTTCAGGATAGCCTCCATAAACTTATTTTAGGAGCCATCAATTAAGAGTTTAAGATCAAATGGGCATCTAGGTGGTTAAACTGACATCTGGATATAGTTACAACTTGTACAAAGAGATAGCGCATTATGCTCGGAAATAATCTGTGTAATAAGTTTGATCTATAGATATGGAAGCAATACTTGACTAACAAAAAATATATAAAAATGTGAAAACAAATGGTGAAGTACTGAAAAGAATGTATGTACATGCCCACATGGATGACAAAACCTCCAGACATCCATAAGGCATATGATTTCAGAAGTTGCTTTAAAAAGCCTCCAGATTTCCACATTTGCCTATTTGCCGAAATACCATTAGATGTTGAATCAACCCCATGGTGAATTGCTAGATTTAAATTACCATGGAGGACCGTGGGCTCGGTCTATAAGTGCAGTTCTCCCAAAAAAATAAACATAAAGATGGATCATCTATATTAGGAGCATAAATGGAACATACAGATAATTTAAAAATTTCATTTTAACCACAACTATTTTTCAACTGCCAGAGCTATCAATATTTACCTTCCCTACAGACAATTATTTTCTCCATGCCCAGAGGGCAACTCCCTGTTGTGAGGTCTTCGTTCCAAATACTGCAAGTATCTCAGAACCCAGGTTGTGGGAATCACGATTAGGCAATTGCATCTCCTGTAAGCATATAATTTGTGGCCTGAGCATATAGATTTCTAACATAAGGGCTTAACCTTGGTAGAGGCTCTCATTCTATTTACATTCACACTTCCTATGTGAATATCCTTGTCACTATAACTTACCATTTTACTAATTAGGAATTACTTTGTCCAACTGTAAGATGCAGCTGAGAATCCTTACACTTACAACCTTCCAGTGTTTTCCTTTACTCCACCCTAATAGTGTCAGCACCATCCAGGACCCCAGTGAGCACGCAATTCTTCACCTCCATAAACTTACATCCCTCTAACCCTCACCAATATCCCATGACCCAAAGAGACAATCGTCCATCCAACATCACCCATTCCTGTCCAAATTCATATGATTAACAATACCAACTGGGAACCCGATAATAGAAGCCCCAAGGAACTGCAAATGGTCAAACACTCATTAAAACCACCAGCAGCAGCTGTGAAAAAAAGATGAAAAGCTCAACATGCATCAATTATTATTATTATTATGCGGTCTTATATAGCGCTCGATTACCCGTAAGCATCTCGGCGCTTGCCTTGGGAACCCGTCCTGGCTTTTCCATGTGAGATACCCGTAATGGGCATCCCCAAGGTGAAAGCCAGGCATCCCGCCGCGGGGGGGCCGTAGTGGAGATTAAGCAGGCTAATGCCCAGAGCTGCAGAGTGTGAACCCGTGATTCAAGTAGGCACCGAAACTAGAATTATCGAGTCCGTGGATATTTGGGCTCAAGACCCTGCCGCGTCGGGAATTGAACCCTGGTCCCGGGTCTGACCTCTGCTTCAGGGTCTGCCTCCTCTAACCAGTGAGCCACACTTCTCCACATCAAGGAGAAAGAAACCCCATCTAAGAAGAAAAAAGAAAATTAATTTAGACAGATTACTGTACTGACCTGAGAGCTAACTAGATGCAAGCTAACCTTCATATTTACCACCCCACATCGCTTCTACCATTTCCCTGAGACAGTTAAATCAATTACGATCCTCCCTCAGGCCTTTTTGCCTCAGTTCCCATAGTCCGTTGGTCACTACTCTGCTGCTGTTTCAGTAAATCCTGCACTTTAACCAAGTCCTGTAGATGATGAACTTTGCCCTTACAATTTACAGGTTCCAGAAGTGATACTGAAGTTCCTGCCATCTGAAATGTAGGTCTAACCTCCAACAATGTTCCACAGTCGTGTGGTAAAAGTCTGACCTTACAAAAGATTTGAGAGTGCAAGATACCTAAGAAAAATGAGCTGTTAAAATATAAAGTGTCCAACCTAAGTTAGAATGGCCCGAGGACACTGTACTGCTTTGTCTTTGCTGGGCTAAAGAAAAGGGATACATTAACAACATAAACTTGTGAAAATATAGAGACAGAATAGAAGGTGCACTCTGAAAAAAGTCAATATCAGAAGTAGCTTTTTTGTATAAATTCTTCTTTATTCTGAAATTCTTTCAAACATCATAGGCACAGCCAATGCGTTTCGTTCCTTTCTTGGCTTTTGGAACTTCGTCAGGGCTGTAATAATTACAACATATATATACATAAATAGTCAATTGACAAGACAAACCAAAAAATTAAAAATACAAATACAAAAAGTTTTTCTTTTCAAAAATACATCATATAAATACAATTACATTACACATTCGAAAAACCCAAGAAGACACAAACTGAAATAATACACCATATTTAAAAACCACTAAGGTTAGTAATAATGTCTCTAGTACAAACAGAGCACGTAGCTGCCATAGTTGTTAAATGGAATCATGTGGACTAGAGAGCAATTCAGACAAATGTCATAATCACCATAGGTAAAAACATATCACCAGTGCATAATAAATACCTCATTAAAAACATTTACAACCCTTACGGTGTCCTATGAGACATACCATACACAGGAATACCGCACTAAATACTATCATGTTTACATTAGGGTAATACGAACAAATTGCACAGAACAGATCAATTATTATGAGGGTTCTATCCTAAACATTGGAAAAACCCCTTGATTTGCACAGAAGGACTTAAGCAAGAGGAGGGATGGAATATTTATTTCAGGTCCTGAAGTTTGGCCATTGTCACGGAGAGTGGCGTGTTATCCTAAGAAACCCTATTACCCAAACGTGAATCAGAAATACCAAATTGAGGAGTCCTAAACAAAACATTAATAAACATAGCAGATCTAAATGGGTATATGTAATTATGACTAACCCCCGCCAGGCAGTGAAGGCCCAGAAGATAAGTTGTGCTTACCGATAATTTATAAACTCGAGACTCCAAAAAAAGGATTCAAAGTGTCATGCAGTTCCGCTTAGTGATCTGTACAGGCCGGACGTGCGTTCTAAATAAAGAAGAGCAAAAGTGTATAACAGTTTGGACATGCACATATACGCACATTAATAGTCCATGAAGATAGAAACCAAGAACTAAGAATTCTAGCCTCAAAAGGACAACAAATGACGATGCCCGTTTGTTACAATCAGGTCTCCTAAGCAAATGTCCACAATAAGAACTTAAGAGAAAAAATCGTTTTGCAACTCTAGTCCCAGGCGGGAAGCCGAATAATAACCGTAAAGTACTAGTGCTCCCGCTCAGTATTAATATACCTCAAAAGTAAGGATGGCGTATGTCAGCCTGTAGGTCCTGGAGTTATCCTGTTTCTCACGTGGAGAGATTAAGAACCTGTAGGGATCACAAACAAATCGGATCAATATGTACTTAAAAAGCGTTTAGTTTTCAACACGTGACAGAAGCAAAAGCTTAAATCACCGAAAGAGAGACAAATTGTCACTCTTAATTTAAGGAACCTACTGAATTGGGCCTATACTGTAATGAGTACAAGACTCAAAATAACAAACTACAGAGTTTGAGCGTGGTGGGTTATTGATGTAATATATACAAAAAGGCCTCACACCCGAAGCAAACATAAATTAGCCTAGGGAAATTGATAACGTGAGTAAAAATAATATGCAGCCGTACCAGTTTTAGATTTGGGCCAGCCTCTTAACTGTATGTCGAACGTCGAGGTTCCCCGAAATATATTCCCTGCCCAAATGCTTCTGAGCAATGCCGGAAACGTAAAATACAAAGTGCCAAACCTGGAGTTACAATTAAAAAGCCCAATTTAGAATAAGTGGTTTAAATATCCATATCAACGAGTACCAAGGAATTCCATCCCGTGCCCCTGTCTATGACACATACCTGTGATAGGGTATCGACTCTCCAACCCTCGGCATACGCGGCGTTCAGCGAGGAACCCGTGTATGCCATTCTGTTTATAAAGGGATGCAGTGATTAGACACACCGGTGTGCCTGGTAACAAGCACCCTCAACACGTGACAGGGTCCTAGTCGGACTCAGCCGACGGGGAAGCGCCATCTTCGAATGATGATTTTGACTAAAAAGTATCGTCGCAGTGAGAAGGTTATTTTGGGAATAGGGAATGGGGGAATGGTACACCTGGTAACACGCACCCTCAACACGTGATAGGGTCCTAGTCGGACTCAGCCGACGGGGAAGCGCCATCTTAGAACGGTAATTTTGACCTAAAAATACCATCACTGCGAAACAGTTATTTTGGGAATAGGGGTATGGTACACTGAGGAATTTACAGAACGCATGAATGTTAGAAATTTGTATGAAGCCTCTAATAAGACAAAACCGTCCAAAGATCTCACCAGTTATAACTTTAGTCTAATAAGTATTTGGAGCGTGTTCTAAAAACATTTTGATATATTTTAAGAATAAATGAAAAGAACATTCTCATATATTTATAGAAGGATGCCTGAACATCATACAATCCATTTTCACTGTCAGAATTCGAAGGGAAAGGGGTTTCGGTGCCCATCGACTGTTTCTACTGTAAGTATTTTGGTAAGGCCCCTCCACATCAGTAAAAAGGGAAGCCTGCTGACTATCCCATGATAAAGACAATGGCGTAATATCGCGACATATAAGTAACAAACAACATTGGGGCATATGATGGCTAGAAAACATATATAGTGGGTTGCCATCTAGTGTCTATATTATGAATGGCACCATTTTGCAGTTTAAGATGGTATCTATATATGTTCACCATAGGAAACATGTTAGGTCCACACAGCACTACTCCAAAAAGAAATGGAGTTCCCTATCCGTATTATGCCCCGTCTGAGTGGCCCTAAGACGACAAATCCATTTTGCCTCCCTTTGTCGTAGTGCCAACTCACGATCCCCACCCGGGTGTCCTGTGGGATATGATCAATTCCCAAGAACCAAAAGGTTGGATCCTTTGGATGGTGATCGTTTTAATGTGTGCTAACCGGATAGCGGCTGTCCTTATTAATGATCGCCCTACGGTGTTCCTGGATTCTGCTTTTTAGTGGGCGTGCTGTGCTACCGATATATATTCTATCGCAACTACAACCCAAAATGTATACTACATAAGGTGTGTTACAATTGATAAAAACATCGATCTTGTATTTTTTAGATGAAATGTGTGAGAACTCACTGGTTTTATGTCGACCAAAGGGACATATGTTGCAAGTCCCACAAGTGAAGAAACCCAAAGGTTTCGGTGGGAACCATATTTTCTTATCACTTGTGACATAACTTTTGCATAAGGTATCCCGTAACGATCTGCCCCTGTGGTATGTTATCTGAGGCTGGTTTGGGATGACACTAGATATACTGTTAATATTCTTAAGAATAGCCCAATTCTTTTTAAGGATATTGTACACTTTCTTACTGTTGGTGTTGTACTGGGTGACAAATCTGACCGGACAATCCTTTTTCCTGGTTGACTTGGGATTTCTTTTTTTGGTACAGAGGGTGTTTTCCCTATCGAGTTTGATTGCTCTTTCAACTGCTGTTTGCACTGTTTTCTTTTTATACCCCCTCTTGAGAAATCTGTTGTTTGCTTCCTTGATATTAGTGATAAAAGTATCCTCCTGGCTGCAATTTCTACGTATCCGTACCATCTCGCCATAGGGGATATTATTAATCACTGACTGCGGATGAGCGCTGTCGGCCCGTAACATAGCATTGCAGGCTGTCTCTTTCCTAAAGAGTGTGCTCTGGACGCTGTTATTATCGATGTAAAAGCGAATGTCCAAAAAGTCAATATTATCCTTTCCATGTTTCATTGTTAGTTTGACATTACAGTTGTTATCGTTAAGATAACCATGAAAGGCCTGCAGTTGTTCATCAGTACCGGACCATACGACTATGATGTCGTCTATGTACCTCCCCCAGAACACGATATAATCGGTCCAGGGGGAGGCATAGTTGCACCATACATGTGATCGCTCGTACCAGCCCATGAATAAGCAAGCGTATGATGGCGCAAATTTAGAACCCATAGCTGTCCCACGTGTTTGGTGGTACCAAGTACCGTCATGCAAGAAGTAGTTATTCTCAAGAATGATATTTATCATTTCTAGGAGCATTTCGTTAAAGTCATGTAACTCTGCTCTCTCTTTGTCCAGGAAAGATCGTACCGCAGTTATGCCAAATTTGCTGTGGATGCACGTATACAGGCTTTCCACGTCAAAAGTGACAAAAGACAATTCTTCCGACCATTGTAAGCCATTGAATTTGGCTAAAATGTCAGAGCTGTCACGGATGTATGATGGAAGATTAATGACATACTTCTGTAAATTGAGGTCAACAAACTCAGAGATTTTCTCAGTCACCGATCCAATACCAGAAATTATGGGGCGCCCTGGTGGAAAGGCACCCCCTTTGTGTACTTTAGGTAAAATATAGATACACGGGTATCTTGGTTTGTCTACCCGTAAGTATCTAAACTCATCCTCCGAAATAAGGCAAGTCTCTCGCCACTCAGTGAGTTTGCCAGTAATCAAACTGCTGATCTTGTTAACAGGATTGGCAGAAATGCGTCGGTAGCAGTTAGTATCATTAAGTTGCCTGAGAATTTCAGCCATATAGTCCTGATGGTCCATCACAACCACATTACCGCCTTTATCGGCTTCCTTGATGACGATGGTATTGTCAGTTCTTAAATTTTCAAGGGCAATTCTCTCCCTGGCAGTGATATTATATATGGTAGCATTATTGCGTTGCGCTGATGTTTCTAGTTTGTATAAGTCACTGGTTACTTGATCGTAAAAGGTATCAATGCTAGGGTGGTAATTGTATGAGGGCGTGAATTTGGATCTTGGTTTTAGATGGCTATTAGTTCCAAGATCTTGCTGTATACCCAATTCATTCAGTATCGCCCCCATATCGTATGGATCCTCATCGTCAAGGTTAAGCAGCAAGTGTATGCCTCTGACATCAGCTACTGTATGTGTCCCCACCTCTTTTGTTGGAACATTGTCCAGAACTTTTGGTGTCTGACGTGAGAAAAAATCCTTCAATTTTAACATTCTCACAAATTTGTACAGATCTATGTGTACATTTACAAGATCCCCCCCCCTGGGTAGGACAAAAATTAAGGCCCTTACTCAAGACAGACATTTCATCATTGTTTAGCATTTTATTGGACAGGTTGATGACCTTTAAATCAGAAGTACAATCCATTTCACAATTAGACATTTCAATACAGATGGCATTCATTGTTTCGGTTTCGTCCCCATATTGGGTTTGCTTACCGTGTTGTTCACCTGGTTCTTTCCTGTGCCTGTACCTGTACCTGCCCTTGCCCCTCCTCCCCCCCCTCCTTGTTTTGTTTGGTTTCCCTGAGGGCGGGTCATTTCTCTTTTTTGTTGCAGTCTGTTGCTCATACGTAACTTGGCCAACTCCTTCTGAAAAGGAGTGGCCGCTTCGGCTAAAGGGATCTCCTGTGTTATGTTGGAGGTTGTACTACAGGAAGAAGCAGAGGTTATACTGCTTCCAGATCTTGCATCATCATTATCATCCCTCTCTTCCCGTTGTCTTTTTTTGTCCTCATTACCCTGGATGTTGTCGAATTTCTTGGCAAATGTATATATTCGACCATCCTGATAGTCTCTATCGTCTCTTCTTATTTTCCTCATTTTTTTCTCTTTTAGATAGACTTGGTGTTCATTCACTACCTTTTTAAGGATCACAAATTTTTTTTCAATCAGGTCTTTCTGTTCCATCCCGTTAATTTCCAATATGAGGGCCTCAATTTCCTCTCGTAACTTATCTCCCTTTTCCCGGGCATGTTTGATCAATATTTGCATCATGATCTTCGATGCATGTTCTAAGTTGCCCTCCCATTCAGTGAGAAGGACATCATTTAAGTCCTCGAATGTTGGAAAAATCAGGATTCTGAGTCCTCTCGGTACTTTCTTGTTAGTAAGATATTGTTCTAAAGTGACCCCATCCCACCATCGGGACAGCTCAAGTTTTCTGAGACGCTCTAGTTTTAAAAACAGAGCTTTTAGGCTAGGTTTGCCGGTATTAGTTTGCGGTATTGAGTCCTTGGGTTTATTAGTGCCAAATAAATTGAGGGCCAGTTCCTCCCTCCCATCATCAAACGAGGCCATATACTTTAGTTTATACAGGTAACGGAAAGAACCGGTGCAAGACGGTCAAATTCAAACATGAAAATATGGTTCCCACCGAAACCTTTGGGTTTCTTCACTTGTGGGACTTGCAACATATGTCCCTTTGG
This sequence comes from Lissotriton helveticus, assembly GCF_964261635.1. Lineage (NCBI taxonomy): Eukaryota > Metazoa > Chordata > Amphibia > Caudata > Salamandridae > Lissotriton > Lissotriton helveticus. The sequence goes on along the minus strand of NC_136063.1, from coordinate 1,626,655,312 downwards.
TCGACATAAAAGCAGTGAGTTCTCACACATTTCATCTAAAAAATACAAGATCGATGTTTTTATCAATTGTAACACACCTTATGTAGTATACATTTTGGGTTGTAGTTGCGATAGAATATATGTCGGTAGCACAGCACGCCCACTAAAAAGCAGAATCCAGGAACACCGTAGGGCGATCATTAATAAGGACAGCCGCTATCCGGTTAGCACACATTACAACGATCACCATCCAAAGGATCCAACCTTTTGGTTCTTGGGAATTGATCATATCCCACAGGACACCCGGGGTGGGGATCGTGAGTTGGCACTACGACAAAGGGAGGCAAAATGGATTTGTCGTCTTAGGGCCACTCAGACGGGGCATAATACGGATAGGGAACTCCATTTCTTTTTGGAGTAGTGCTGTGTGGACCTAACATGTTTCCTATGGTGAACATATATAGATACCATCTTAAACTGCAAAATGGTGCCATTCATAATATAGACACTAGATGGCAACCCACTATATATGTTTTCTAGCCATCATATGCCCCAATGTTGTTTGTTACTTATATGTCGCGATATTACGCCATTGTCTTTTTCATGGGATAGTCAGCAGGCTTCCCTTTTTACTGATGTGGAGGGGCCTTACCAAAATACTTACAGTAGAAACAGTCGATGGGCACCGAAACCCCTTTCCCTTCGAATTCTGACAGTGAAAATGGATTGTATGATGTTCAGGCATCCTTCTATAAATATATGAGAATGTTCTTTTCATTTATTCTTAAAATATATAAAAATGTTTTTAGAACACGCTCCAAATACTTATTAGACTAAAGTTATAACTGGTGAGATCTTTGGACGGTTTTGTCTTATTAGAGGCTTCATACAAATTTCTAACATTCATGCGTTCTGTAAATTCCTCAGTGTACCATACCCCTATTCCCAAAATAACTGTTTCGCGGTGATGGTATTTTTAGGTCAAAATTACCGTTCTAAGATGGCGCTTCCCCGTCGGCTGAGTCCGACTAGGACCCTATCACGTGTTGAGGGTGCGTGTTACCAGGTGTACCATTCCCCCATTCCCTATTCCCAAAATAACCTTCTCACTGCGATGATACTTTTTAGTCAAAATCATCATTCGAAGATGGCGCTTCCCCGTCGGCTGAGTCCGACTAGGACCCTGTTGTGTGTTGAGGGTGCTTGTTACCAGGCACACCGGTGTGTCTAATCACTGCATCCCTTTATAAACAGAATGGCATACACGGGTTCCTCGCTGAACGCCGCGTATGCCGAGGGTTGGAGAGTCGATACCCTATCACAGGTATGTGTCATAGACAGGGGCACGGGATGGAATTCCTTGGTACTCGTTGATATGGATATTTAAACCACTTATTCTAAATTGGGCTTTTTAATTGTCACTCCAGGTTCGGCACTTTGTATTTTACGTTTCCGGCATTGCTCAGAAGCATTTGGGCAGGGATTATATTTCGGGGAACCTCGACGTTCGACATACAGTTAAGAGGCTGGCCCAAATCTAAAACTGGTACGGCTGCAAATTATTTTTACTCACGTTATCAATTTCCCTAGGCTAATTTATGTTTGCTTCGGGTGTGAGGCCTTTTTGTATATATTACATCAATAACCCACCACGCTCAAACTCTGTAGTTTGTTATTTTGAGTATTGTACTCATTACAGTATAGGCCCAATTCAGTAGGTTCCTTAAATTAAGAGTGACAATTTGTCTCTCTTTCGGTGATTTAAGCTTTTGCTTCTGTCACGTGTTGAAAACTAAACGCTTTTTAAGTACATATTGATCCGATTTGTTTGTGATCCCTACAGGTTCTTAATCTCTCCACGTGAGAAACAGGATAACTCCAGGACCTACAGGCTGACATACGCCATCCTTACTTTTGAGGTATATTAATACTGAGCGGGAGCACTAGTACTTTACGGTTATTATTCGGATTCCCGCCTGGGACTAGAGTTGCAAAACGATTTTTTCTCTTAAGTTCTTATTGTGGACATTTGCTTAGGAGACCTGATTGTAACGAACGGGCATCGTCATTTGTTGTCCTTTTGAGGCTAGAATTCTTAGTTCTTGGTTTCTATCTTCATGGACTATTAATGTGCGTATATGTGCATGTCCAAACTGTTATACACTTTTGCTCTTCTTTATTTAGAACGCACGTCCGGCCTGTACAGATCACTATGCGGAACTGCATGACACTTTGAATCCTTTTTTTGGAGTCTCGAGTTTATCAATTATCGGTAAGCACAACTTATCTTCTGGGCCTTCACTGCCTGGCGGGGGTTAGTCATAATTACATATACCGATTTAGATCTGCTATGTTTATGAATGTTTTGTTTAGGACTCCTCAATTTGGTATTTCTGATTCACGTTTGGGTAATAGGGTTTCTTAGGATAACACGCCACTCTCCGTGACAATGGCCAAACTTCAGGACCTGAAATAAATATTCCATCCCTCCTCTTGCTTAAGTCCTTCTGTGCAAATCAAGGGGTTTTTCCAATGTTTAGGATAGAACCCTCATAATAATTGATCTGTTCTGTGCAATTTGTTCGTATTACCCTAATGTAAACATGATAGTATTTAGTGCTGTATTCCTGTGTATGGTATGTCTCATAGGACACCGTAAGGGTTGTAAATGTTTTTAATGAGGTATTTATTATGCACTGGTAATATGTTTTTACCTATGGTGATTATGACATTTGTCTGAATTGCTCTCTAGTCCACATGATTCCATTTAACAAATATGGCAGCTACGTGCTCTGTTTGTATTAGAGACATTATTACTAACCTTAGTGGTTTTTAAATATGGGGTTTTTCGAATGTGTAATGTAATTGTATTTATATGATGTATTTTTGAAAAGAAAAACTTTTTGTATTTGTATTTTTAATTTTTTGGTTTGTCTTGTCAATTGAATATTTATGTATATATATGTTGTAATTATTACAGCCCTGACGAAGTTCCAAAAGCCAAGAAAGGAACGAAACGCGTTGGCTGTGCCTATGATGTTTGAAAGAATTTCAGAATAAAGAAGAATTTATACAAAAAAGCAACTTCTGATATTGACTTTTTTGAGAGTGCACCTTCTATTCTGTCTCTATATTTTCATTAATTACGCATCCTACGGCAGCGGATGTTAGAAGTGTTTGCACCACTGTTTACTAGGAACTAAATGAATCGTTGTGCATGACCTGGTTTGCTGCTTTGGTCCTTCTGTCTAACAACATAAACTTGTGCATCATCCCTCATACCTTTCCGGGATACTGAGAATGTGCAAATTGTTCCGGCGAATATGATTCTCGATATACTCTAAATTGAAGGTCATGCTACTGAGTTTACCTTCATGAACCACAAGTTAGTTTTGAGTGACCATAACAGTGTCAGTAAGGCCTATGGATCTTGATTCAATATCAGCCAAACAACTGTGAATTATGTCGATATTTGTGGACATTTTCCAAAGGAACAACTGAGTCTTAAGGTGAAAAGTTTCCAAGGCTAGAGAGTATTTCCTATATTGTTCCTGATTAATTTGGATCAGATCAAAGAGAGGTTAGGGATGGTGAATTGGGTGAATTAGATCCATTAGATGCACTGCAGATAGCACCTGCACCTTGAGAGGTTGAACACCCCAAATCCTCAATGGCTGCAGCCTGAGCACCTAATAAAGTGTATTTTTCTTAGGTGCAGTAGATTGAGCAACAACTGTAGTGTTTGTTGGGTTAAACTTGACCCCCTCAGGATCCAGACACTATTCATTCTCTTTAGTCCAGCTTGGATTGAGATCACCCAAAGCATATATTTATCACACCAGTTCTTCAGGTGGCTCAGCCATTAAGTCCGACCACTTTTTCAAAGTATTCTCACTTTTTCTCCTTGAAGCTGATTTAGTCTATCGCTTACTGGCTGTACCACAGTCAGATGCCCTGGTTTTAATTTTCCCTGATGCAGATCCCCCCTCAGTATCCGAAAATCCTGATGACGAATTAATACTACCTATTTCTGAGAGATCTGAGAGTGAAACAAAGCCTTAGAAGACTTTTGTGTTTTGTGAACCCCTTGCATTGACAGTTGAATATCAGGGTCTCCCCATAAATAAAAATATCATCAGATTTAGTTGAGCAGGCAGTTGAATGAATGATCTTTGGTCTGCGATATAGGTTTGGCTAATTAGGCGAATTTAGGACCCTCTGAGCTCGCTACAGACTTAAGATTTGGGTCCGCTTACACATTGACCTCAGTCGTTCACCTGTTAGTTTACTGCTTAACTAGTCTAATAAGGCCAACTGAGCCCACATTATTTACTGAGAAGGCCTCCGCTGTAAACATAAATGCTGGCCCAGGATCAGGTATCACAGTACACATGGAGTTCTTCATACCCTTGTTCTTGCCATTACCGTTGCTTATATAGGGAGACACTTGTTTAATGGGGGGTAAATGTATTTGAAAGTTTCTGGGCATCAGTAGCAGTGGCCTGTAACAACAGGTATGTGGGTAAATAGATAGTAAGTACAGGTATACTTTTGAAAATGTAATTTACACAATTTGTACCAGTATTAAGTTTTGAATCAAAAGTAATTACCGGCTCATCCACTGGCTCCCCTGCCTTGGCCCTCCCTTCCAATGTGGCAGCAAATGTGGGTTGTAAACAGGGCCCGGGGGGGGCACGTAAAACACCTGCCCCTGCCTCAACATCATTTTTCCCAGTAGTGCGAGCCCTATAAGGCCACGAGGAGCACACGAGCTGCCACACTGCAGAGCCTGTCACCGCCATTGCGAGCAATGCAGTGGAGGGGGCCACAAACCACCAATGGATCTAGAGGTGATCCAGACAAAAAGCCCTCAGTTCAGTCAATAACATTGTGGGGTTCGTTCAGTGTTCATTCAGTCTCCCGTTTTAGGCCTTCTTTGGCAGCCAGGCCTGGAGTGTCTGCGCCCAGCCTCAAAAAGATCTGGGCATTTGCGAGCTGCTGTAGCCATGTGGAGTCACTTGCACTGCTGTCCACACACACCTATGACCCCTGTCAGCTCTGCACCATGTTGGCCAGCAATATTCTTCTCGCTCTCCACCCAGAGTTTGTCATTAGCTGCCAACTGTAAGCGGCCTCTGTTGCTCTTTTAAGAGTACACCTATAGACCAGATTATAGGGGTGGGCATAAATCACATAATTTGCTGTAGTGTATTTACAGCAAATTTATGCGAGATTACAAAGAGTTACAGAAGGAGAATAACTCAGTAGTAGTACTATTTTGTTAGCACACAATGCACCCTCACTTCCAAAATGGACCCAAGGATGTATTTGCACTAAGAAAATGGCATTACATACAACAGAATACGAACAGCAGCATCAGGATGGAGGACAGTCTCGCTTGGATAGACATTGTGTGTTCTCCTGCAGATTAGATTCCTCTTCTGGGTCCAGGACGTATATTTTTAAGACATACAAAATCATATGGTGTGTAGTTCCATAATACATTCTCAGCAAATTATTTAACCTCTTTGAACACTAAGTAGTTGATACCAAGTGACACCATTACTCAAAACCCTCAATTTCAAGGTTTAAGTGAGCTAGTGGGCATTTTAAGACACAAGATTCAGGTTAAAAGGAATTGCGAAATTTAGAGCTGTGTTCCCACTCCTATTAGAGCAACTGCTACCACTTTGGAGGTGAAATTTGGCAATTGATCCTAGAGTTAAGAGCATACACCACATTTCGCCACAAGGCACAGTAGTTCTATCATGACTTATCAAGCCGTTGTTTGTTTCTGGGACCAAACTCACAATAACTAAGGGAAAGAATAATATGATGGTGCGTAAATTGCTTGTTATGTTCTTTGTAATAAAATTTTGTGTTAGCAATATCAGATTTCTATTACAATACGTACCCAACAAAATATTATTAGCCCCTATAAAAAATGATACCTCAGAAAGTAGTTAGAGGAGTAATTATTATGGCACTATAACCTATAATTGTAATCGAATGCTATGTATAAATGCTGTGAAATGTGATGCACAGTGGAAAGAGCTTCCATGGGCGAAAGCCACATCGCACTCACATATAACCACACCATGAAGAATATTTTACTATTTTGCCGGATTCGCAGACACGACTTGAAGAACCGGGTTATTTAAGACCCGGCGGCACCAGGGGCACCCCCAAAGTCTTCGGGTATCACCTGTCTTAGAACACAGAGACACGGAAACTTCTTGGTGGCGTCAAAGATCGAATTTATTGGCTGCAGCCAGTAACATAAGTCTTAGAAGTCAACACGGTATGAGTTCTCAGGAGACTGCTCAATTTTACAAAGCAAGTCATCCCTTTTTATGCCAAAAATCACATTCCAGACAAATACCTTACATTTACAAACTGTCCAATCACATGTATCCACACCAGAGGTATCACATGACGGTAAAACCTACTTTTCAGTTGTCCAGCCCATGATCAATCATCGGTCAAACCCAACATTCTTCTTTAGACAGGTCGAGCGGACCCATAATAAAAAAAGGCACATCCCCATCGTAAATAGACCATAAAGAAAGGAGCAGAAACAGGTGAGAGTAGGATAAGGCATATTTGTGTGCAATAAAGTTTTACAAGGTCCTGTGCTTTGATCCTCAATCTTGATCAGCTACTGGGAAAGGAACTGGCCTAACGAGGTTGGCCTCAGGCAAGAGGGTCAGTTCGCTCAGGTCATTCAGAAGTCAGCTAAAGTGTATGTGTGCTAAAGACTCGTTCGGCCGTAGTCATCGGCCTATGTGAGGGCAACCACAAAATGGCTGCCATACACAAAATGGAACCCAAGGGTTCAGAACGAAATCCCTAAATACGTAGTGAATCCATCGGTCTAACGTGATGAAAACACTCATACTTGTCGTACTAACTAGTTACGGTTCGCTAATGTCAAATTCGTAACGAAACCATGACCTTTATGAAACAGGTTCAGAATTCACGGAACCTCAGACCCTCCTTTTGCCCTTACATAGGCAATAACCTACACTCACGTCAATCTGAGTCCAGGTCTATATTCATCAGATCATCGAGATGTTGCTGGAGCATAATCCTATTACTTAGTACCTCTCTTGGGACAGGTCTCCTTGCACACGTAGTAGCACAGAGGCCACATATAGCAGGAGCGCACTGCACACAAAGACAGAACAGGAAAAGAATCGCTAAAGCCATCCCAATGATCATCAGAATCTTCCATCCCCAAGTCGATAACAGTTCCCAGAACCATCCAACCAACGACCAATCTCCTTTATCCACATGTATAGATTCAGAGATCTTATGTAATTTGGAAATGGCCTGGTATACCGTAGGAGCATTGTCTGGTATGAAAACGCAGCAACTCAATTGGATCACTTTACATACCCCACCTCGATCTGCAAGTATGACATCTAACGCAACTCTGTTCTGGAGAGTCATAAGGCGATCCGACTGGAGCTCAGCAGTCAAGTTACTAAGGGCACCGGCAGTTTCAACTACGGTGGACTCAACCACTCTCGTCAATTGCCGTGTGTTCCTGCTGTTAGCCATAGGTCCCCAAAACGGCAGAAAACCCTTCAAAAGATCTCCTAATTCTTGTCTTGCAGTATCTTCCTTACTGAAGACACCTCTAACAATTCTCGTATTGTGGTAATCTGCCGCAGCTGTATATGTAGGAGGCAACAAGAATGAAACAAAACATGTGCCCGAGAAATCAGGGGGCAACCATGTGTACGCTCTATCGTAACAGACAAAATAGGTACCCTTGGTTGCTAGGAACAATGGGGAAGTCTGGGACGCAAAAACATACGTCTCAGTGCAGATACTCTTCCCTAACTGAGCTCTCGGATTCTTGCCATTACCTTGCAGACAAAAATGACCCTGATGGGGTACGATCCAAATCGGAGAGGATCTTTTCGCTCGCTGGTTCTCACTCAGACTAACTCCATATCCAGTCACGTTCCATCCAATATACGCTAGTGTCTCATCTATCGGGATTGTCTCATAGGAACCAACTCCTCTAATCATATCGACTATTTCCTTAACTAGAGCACTATTCTTTGGATTGTCTTTCACAGAACGTAGAGGATAGACTTCACGAGCATAGATGAACATCGTTCTGTATGCCCACACAGAACCATTATAGCTGAATGGCAGGACCAGATAAGGAATACCTTTATCAGTAGTATGAGGCATAAGGCCACACACCCAGCAGTTAGTCGTGTTCACTACCAGCTGATGTTGGTGCAAAAGCTGAACAAAGGTGTTATGAACGAATTCCAATCTTCTAACGGATTCATGTTCCGGCAGAGGATGAAAAGAATGCGAAGAAAAAGCAGAAGAAGGTATGGGTTGTGTAGTGGGTGCAAACGTCACTTGAAAAGAGAATATCATATATCCCATCAAAAACATCATCAAGCTAAGTAACATAAGAAGACATAATATTAGGAAACACTTTCTACTCATAATTAGACACATTTTGCTCTTAAAACTCATTTCTTCAACAGGTCTCTCCATCTTGAAAAACTCCATCCTCTATCCGTGCTGTTCGCGGCGGTTGGGTATTCCGTGCTAAGGAATGCGTCTGTCAGTCCAGGGAACGCCCTAGGACCAACCAGAACCTCGACCTTGTGTCTTCGGCTTGCACTCCCAAGTCTTTGCACCGCGACCTTACAGCTGAACCCGGATGGCGGTTCGAAAAACAAAAATCAGTCAAAACAGTTTCTCAGATGGGAGAGCTGAATTTTCAAAAGTAGCAAAGAAAAGGATTTTTACTTTATTAGTCCCATGACTCTCAGTCGCAAATTATAACCGCCTTTACCAGGCAATGTCTGATCACGAAACAAGAGTTCAGGTTCAGTAGTGTCTAATCTTTGAGACACAGGCACAGCGTCTTGAAGGACATCGTCATTTTCTTTCTCGGAGCCTCTCCACACCAACTCAGCGTCGCTAAATGGTGCAAACTTCGGCACCCTTTTAGTCTCTTAATCTGCAATACCTTCACGGACCCACTGGTCGTACGGCAGAGGCAACGGCGCCCTCTTACAATGTATGCCGTGGATCCAGTTCTTTTTCCCGAAAACTTTCACTGAGGTCCTTGTAGACAGCAGGACTTGGTGTGGACCGGTCCAGCGGGGCTGATCATTCTTGGTTCGCTGAAAGTTCTTTACCAAAATCCAGTCACCAGGATTGAGGGTGTGACCTGGATCCACAGAAGCTGACGACAATTTATCATGAACCTGTTGATGTAAGACACGCAATTTAGTCGTCAAATCATACAGGTAGTCCACTAGCATAGGGTATTCAATGTCACTAAACTTCGTTGGCCTCGGCACTCCCCAAACATTTGCCGGACGGCCAAAAACTATCTCATAGGGACTAAGGCCAATCCGGGAATGCACTGTAGTTCTAGTTGACAAAAGTGCCAACGGCAAAGCATCTGGCCATTGGAGACCAGAACTCGCCTGAATCTTAGCCAGTTTTAACTTTAACGTGCCAATATAGCACTCAACTAAACCAGCTGATTGGGGATATTCGCAGCGTGGAATTTTTGATGAATTCCCAACCCTTCACACACTCTCTTCATCATCTTCCCCATGAACTCACTTCCATTATCACTCCACACCATCCTTGGCAACCCAAACCTGGGGAAATATTTTTTGACCAGGACTTTAGCAGTGGACGAGGCAGTATTATCTTTTAGGGGGTATGCTTCTACCCATCTAGAAAAGGCGCAAACAACTACAAGGACATACTTTAAATTATTGCACCTTTCCATGTGGATGAAATCCAATTGCAAAACCTTGAACGGATACGTCGGAGGAGCAAAGTGACCAGCGGAGTTGGAGTTCCCTTGCCAGGATTATACATCAGACACCATGCAATTCTTGACCACATTCTCTACACACTTGGGAATTCCAGCATTCTGCCACACTGGAGCCAACAACTTACAAATCCCTTTCACACTGATGTGAGACAGACCATGTGCCATAGTAACCACTGCAAGCACGTACGCATCTGGCAACATCCATCTTTGGTGTTCTGACAATTCAACCCAACAACCAGTCGAATCCAATCTACCCATAGTTTCTTTGCATACGCTCTTCTCACTTTCAGTAGCTTCAGCCTGTATCGATTTCACACTTTCAATCGTATCTTCGCACATTCCACCAGCCATAACCCATCTCGCTGGACCTGCAACATACATACGGCTCATCATATCCTTCGCTGTTTCCTTCGCAACTTCATCCGCAAATGCATTACCACGGCCAACATCATCCGTAACCTTCCGATGAGCGCTACACTTCACAATCGCAACTTGCTTCGGCAAAGTAAGTGACTCGAGAAGCTCATTCAACAATTGTCCATGCTGAATCTTAGTCCCATGGGATGTGAGGAATCCCCTTTCTTTCCACAAACGTCCGAAACTGTGAGCAACACCAAACGCATACTGACTATCGGTATACACATTCACTCTTTCCTTCCGACAACACACACGCTCTAGTCAATGCAATCAACTCTGCTGCTTGCGCAGAATTCTGTGGTATACGTGCTGTCTCGACAACTGTGTTTAAAGTTGTGATAGCATACGCTGCAGTCGTCTCACCATTCGGAAGCTTGAAACACGAACCATCAACCCACAGCGTACCATCCACATTCTTGTTTTTTCCTCTGTGCGAAGAAAACAATCATGCTGTTCTTGGACATCCGTCTCTGTAGAGATCGGTAATAACGTAGCTGGGTTCAACACATTACATCTTCTGATATGAACGTGGCTAGCCAACAGTGTTGTTGTTAACATAACTTTGCGCAATCAGCCGATTGCAAGGGTTTTGCCTTTCCTCCACTTCTCCTAAGTGGTCGCTCGCCTCCATACCCTGGCGCGAGCATTTCTGTACACTTTGTTACCCCTTACTCTTTGTCTCCTTGTAATGTCTGACTCAGCCCCTCTATATTCCATTGAATATATTAACAGAATCTGTGCAGGCCCCTCCTTGTTTAATGATCAAGACGAACCTAATACAACTGGCAGTACCAGTCTATCTGACGATCTAGAAAAACAGAAGAAAAAGCATGCATGACTAGAACTGATGATACTTATGCTTACCCAATATTTGAAATCGAATACTATACCCCTGGGTCTACAAGTGAGAAATATTCCCGGGGTTTTCACTGACAATCCTAAATATATAACTGGCTTTAGTAGTATTGGTACCACCTGTTCAAGGCACTGGCTAGTGCTTGGGATAGAAACTGCAGTTGAGGAACTCAAAAAGTTGGATGATAATATTAAAGATCTTGAGAAACAGATAGTTGATGATAAAACGGTTACTGACGCAAAGGCCTTACTAGAGAAAATTGAAAAAACAGTAGTGGAATTCCACCGCATTGAGCAAAACAAAAAGTCGAATAAAGTGAAAAAGGATATCAAATTCTTTTCTCTTGAACGTACCTATCCCTATCTACAGAAAGATTTTTACGCAAACTGTAATTTCAACCCTCACCAACAAACCTCTAGACCCTGGGGCCGTTTCAGTAGAAGGAATACAGTGGTGGGCTTCACCGACTCCTCAGCAGAATCATCCGATAATTCTGACCCTGGGGAGGGCTCCAGCGGGCAGACACGTAACCAAACCCATTTTTTAGCCAGGGGCAACTCCGAACCCCAAAAGCGAGGAAGGGTAAAACAGCAACAGAGATGGCACAATCCTCCGGGAGAACGCCAGACCAGACACAAATTCTACCAATGGTAACCCACAATCCCACTTCTGACCTTATCCCCATTTTTAATATATCTGGGCATACCCTCTCCAGTCAGGAGTCATCCCTTCTACGCAGAGGATTATCCTTTGTCCCTGCTACTTACCCTAACTTCTTGGACCTTCAGTCCGAGTTAATGGGCTTTTTCCGTAAATTGAGACTGCGCTCCTATTTTGAACTCAATCCTTCAGAGCCTAAAACTGTAGTGACACCCTTTAGACCGCCATTTACCTTTTCACCCACCTCCAACATGATCCCGAGAGAGATCGTCACTTTTGAGAAGGTCATCCTGAAAGAAATCTCGGATCTTGAAAAAACCCATCTCTTCATACCATATAATATTTCGTTTGAAGAGAAATCGGTCATCGCCACCCTCAAAAATATTACCGAACTGATTATTAAACCAGCCGATAAGGGCGGTGGCATTGTACTACAGAACATTGGCAATTATAAAGATGAGCTGCAACGCCAAGTCTCTAACACGGACCACTATTGTAAACTACCGTGTAACCCTACCAAAGAGATACAAAATCTGATCAAACTCCTTACTACTGAAGCATTGTCTAATGGCATTATAAGTAAACATGAATACAACTTCCTTAACATCACCAATCCAAGAATCCCTGTGATTTATACATTGCCCAAAATCCACAAACGACTTGAAAACCCCCCGGGCAGACCGATAGTGTCTGGTTGTGGCTCAGTGTTAGAACCACTGGGCCACTATGTCAATTTTTTTCTGAAGGACTTTGTGCCAGTAACCCAATGCTACATCAGAGACAGCATGCATATGATTAATCTCATCGAAGATCATCCCTACAATCCCGAAAATTAGACTCTATGTACACTTGACGTGGAGTCTCTATGTACAAATATACCCCAGAGAGACTCCCTGTTGGTTATGGAAAGCATACTTAACACTCGGTCAAGCCCCCACAGGGTTCCCACTCTGTTCATTATACAACTCCTAGAGATATGCCTCACCCAGAATTTCTTCATGTATGATTCACAATACTACCAGCAGGTGCGAGACACGTCTATGGGCGCTATTTTTGCCCCGACCCTTGCGATCCTCTATATGGATTGGCTGGAGACCAATACTATCCTCTCCCCCAGCAACCCATTCCATCAAGGGCTGCATACCTGGAAGCGTTACATAGACGATATCTTTCTTATCTGGGGTGGCTCAATAGATGACCTCCATGAACTCCTACACTGGCTTAACAATAATTGTAATGGCCTTACATTCACCCTGTCTCACAATAGGCATAATATTTCTTTTCTAGATCTAAACGTCCAACATCAAGATGGTACCCTGTATACTTCCCTGTTTTGTAAACCTACGGAAGGGAAATACCCTGCTAAGTTATGACAGCTGTCACCCCAGGGCCCTGAGGGACAGTCTGCCATACTCACAATTCCTCAGACTCAGGAGAAATTGTTTCAAAAAGGAGGACTATTTCAGTGAGGCTAATACTCTATTTGAGAAACTTAGAACTAGAGGCTACCCCAGGCGTCTAATCAAAAACTCCATGAAAAGAGCCTGGTACTGCCCCCGTGAAACCCTCCTAGAGCCTAAATCAAAACAACCCTCTGACAAGTTGGTGTGTGTGACCACCTTCTCACCCATTTCCAATCATGTCAAACAGAGTATAAAAAAGAACTGGCACATATTGAATTCAGGCCCACTTAATTGGGATATTCCCCTCTTTGCATTTAAGAAAAATAAAAATCTTAAAGATCAGCTAGTAAGGGCTGCATTGCCCTCGGCTAATGCAAGAAATACCACACTCCATGATCATTGGCAACTACCACCTCTCCGAGGTCACTCTAAATGTGGGACTTGTGTTGTATGTGACTTTTCAGTAGATGGTAAAGAGTTTGTATACAAAGATGTGAAAAATGAATTGAGAACTTTCACCAACTGTAATAGTTGTAATATCATCTATGCCATCTTTTGCCCCTGCAATCTGATCTATGTTGGCCAAACGAAGCAAAAAATCAAGCTGAGGATATCTCAACATCGAAGTCGGGTCCGTTGTAAAACACCCAATGCCCCGCTGGTTGAACATTTCGTGGACAAGGGGCACACGGAAAATGACATCCGCTGGACTGTGATCACGCAGGTCATCATTCCTCCTAGGGGTGGTGATTTGACACGTTTACTTAACAGAGACGAGCTCAAATGGATTTTGAAGACTGACAGTCTGAATTCTGGACTGAACCTGCAGGAGGAATGGACTGCCTTAATTTAATATCCATTCAACTATGATGGCCCTGAGTCATTCATGTTTTCCTCTGTAATCCTTTTATTTAAATGTAATTCATGTGGTTCACTAAAAGTAAATAATTGTCACATGCACTTCACTCCACGCACTATCCCCGGGTTATTGGTTAAACCTTCTCCCATAAGATGGCCGCACAGCCTGTGTTCATCTTCCATGTTCATGCCCAGGAACGTCACATGTTCCTCGTCCAATCAGCCCCCATGTAAATATCTTTATTCTTCACTTCCTCCCACGAGCACGCCAGGGAGCACACTCTCACGCCGACTAAACCGGTAAGTCCCTTTCTGTAATTCTGCATCTACTAGCCTCGAAACGAGCTGCATTTGCAATACCCTGACGCCTTGGGTTTTCCAACAGGTCTCCCTAGGCCCCGACGGATACAACATTGTACCGCGGAATTGTGCGCTCGATTCTGGTAAGAACACGCGCTCACCCGCCCATAGCTCCGTAAACAACCTCCGCATGCCCTAATTACTTTTTCCCTCTTTTTAGGGCGATCACCTTGAACTCATTTTTAAAAAATTCCCATGGGCCAAGCTCCAGTGGGATTCACTGGTAAGCATGTATGGTTTCCGCGAGCGCCTCTACTATATAGGCTGCGAGCGTTTCCAACCCTCACTGTTCGATAGTCACCGTAATTCCTTGCCTCCACTCCGAACCATCGGCCAAGCTCCAGTGGGATTCACTGGCAAGCATGTATGTTTTCCGCAAGCGCCTCCACTATACAGGCTCCGAGCGTTCCCAACTCTCACTGTCTAATAGTCACGGTAATTCCTTATCTGTCCAGCTGCCTCCACTCCGAACCACCGGCACTTCCGCAGCCGACGTCTGTGCATGCGACACCGCCATCACCTGTACACCGGCAAGCACACCATGCCGGCATGACCCGATCCCGGACTTCGGAACTTCCACAGCTGACTGAATGTGCATGCGCCACCGCCAAACCCAAACACCGGCCAGTATACCCCATCAGCATGACCAGATACCGGGATGTCGCCCGATCACGTAAACGCACACTTGAATTCATCACATATTATGAACTCCACCCGCCAGGGTAGCGAAGTGTTGTACGTTTCACTACAAGTCACTTTTATATAATTCTGTAGTTTCTGTACCTAAATGTTTTTATCTCCTTTCCTTTTCTAGGCAATTAGAGGCTAATTAATGTTAAGGCTTTAACTGAATGTCCTGATGATGGTCCCCATGATTTAATAGGGGGTCCGAAACGCCGTCGACCTATCTAGCACCTAATACAAAACTTGATTACTATGTAATGTAATGGTGCTTCTTTTACAAATTCTGTACAATTGAATTGAAAACAGAAAACGTTTTTTCGCCTTAAAAAGCCCTTCTTCGCTTTCTATATCTACCTTCTGTATTTGATCTGTCAGTGCTGGGCACAGGCTTGTGTACCACACTAGGTGTTTTGTGGAAGGTATTCTCTGTGTTTGAACTAAGTGTTTATTGAGTAAACTTGAAAGACCTCTGTCCGGCTGGACATGTCGCTCATAATATAGATCGACTCTGTCTATATTTATTGTTGTACGCATTTCTTGTATGCATGGGACCACTGTTGCATAAACATAGCCAACAGTGTCAACTCGTAACCTGAAAGACGTGCACTAGTAAGGTGCTGTGTCTCAGTCCTGTTTAATAAGGTATCCACTGCATGTGGAACCATCACAATCAGCGTATTATCCAACACCAAACCAGCAGACTGTCGAATAGAAACGGCAGCTGCGGCTGTAGCTCTCAAGCAACTCGGCAATGCTTTAGCAACTGGATCTAACGTTGATGAGAAATACGCGCACGGACGCTGCTTGTCCCCAAAAGATTGTGTCAACACTGACAACGCACATCCCTCTCTCTCGTGCACATACAACGTAAAAGGCTTGCTATAGTCTGGAGTACCCAACACAGGAGCCGAACACAATGCATCACGTAATTCCGAAAAACTTTTCGGACAATCGTCAGACCACGGGAGAGGATTCGGTGTATCTTTACAAGTCAATGCCAACAGAGGTTTGGCCAGCAAAGAAAAATTCGGTATCCACTGTCTACAATATGACGTGATACCCAAGAAAGCACGCACCTCTCTCTGCGTATTTGGCACAGTCATTCGTGCAATCGCTTGAATTCGTTCTGGGGTCAACCTTCTTCCCTCCTTTGACAAGAGATGACCTAAGTAGGTCACTTCTTGTCAACAATACTGCAACTTAGAAAGTGACACTTTATGATGCAAGTCCGACAAATGTCGCAACAAAGAAAGAGTAGATTCTTTACAAGTTTTCTCATCATCAGCGGCCACTAACAGATCATCCACATACTGAATAAGAGCAGCACCAGCAGGCAACACAAGAGTATCAAGCTGAGTCTTTAAAGCTTGGCTATAAATAGAAGGACTTTCACAATAGCCTTGGGGAGCTCTCTTAAACCGGAAGCTTCGGCCTCCTAAAGAGAAGCCAAAAATATCTCTACTTTCTTCAGCAATTGGAATACTGAAGAAAGCATTTTTCAAGTTGATGACTGAAAACCAAGCAGCTGAAGCAGGAATCAAAGTCAACAAAGCAGTAATATCCGGAACATCTGGAAACTGTGGCACGACGATCTTGTTAACCTCTCTAAGATCGATCACAAACCTGTAAACAGGTGGCTGAGAAGTGTCCGTACGTTTCAGGACAGGCAAAACAGGACTGTTACACACATTACCTCTCGTTTCTTCAATCACATCTTTCTCAATCAAATCATAGATGATCGCTAAAAGCGCTCTTTCACCATCGCTAGAAATCCGATATTGGGGAATACGCGGCAATTTGACATTCGCTTTAAGCATTACAACGTAAGGTGGGATCTCCAAAAGACCCACATCATTAGGACCAGTAGCCCAAAGAGTATCAGGGAGAGAACATAATTCCGGTGGAAGCCGATCTTTAGACAGATACATCGGAGAGATCACTTTCTTACCCAATGTAAGCTGTACTCCCGAAGGAGAACAACGTAATGTTGCATGCAACCTTTTCAACAAATCCAACCCCAACAAATTCTCGCCACAACCTGTTAAAATGAGGGGTGCTTCTAATTCACAAGGCCCTATAGAAAGAGACAAGGGACTAGAAACTGGATTACGAACTGGGGCGCCAGAGAACTCTACCGAAACATTCGTCAAGCCAGACAAAGGTGCGCCAGGGAGTTTAGAGTGCATGATAGAACTCTTCGCTGCACCAGTATCCAAAAGAAAAGGCTCTACCACACCCGATGTGGCCACTGCAACATAAGGCCCACTCTGATCTACTGGAACCGACACTACTCCCTCTCTTTGTCTATGGCTGTCCTAGCAATCATTATAATCAGCATTCTCACTCTCAACATAAGTCATCAGCATAGTACTGAGTCGACCGACCAGATGCAATTTTCTGTTGATCAAAGCAATTCATAGAATTTTGTGGAGGAAAGGAACGTTCGTTCTGAGGAAAAGTACTACGTCCTCTACCCCTAGAAAATTTGCTGAAAACCACCACGAGCCCTCTGGGCCGGCATACCACTTGCACGTTGTCGTAAAACAGGGCACTCATTTTTATAATGGCCTTCCTCCTTACAATACGCGCACTGATTCAAACCCAAGAGTGGTCTTGGAGGAAAATACCCAACGTTCTGTTGCGGTCTCTGAAAAGGCGGAGGTTGCTGAAATTGTGAGCGTTGCTGCGATTCTTGCTGATTCGAGCGAGGCGGGTACGCCTGCTGCAAAAGAACCTTTGTCTTTAAGTCTTTAGTCTTCTTCTCTACTTTCTCTTTCTCGTCCTTATGCCTATTCTCATAATACTGTGCAGTCGCCAATATCTGGGCCGACGAAGAAACAGCCCAAGAACTTTCAGAATCTTTCAACTTATTACACAGTTCAGGAAGTAAGTTAAAGACAAACTTATCTACGAACAATCTTTGCCCACCTTCCGTACTCATATCCTGGCCACTGTGGTCTACAAATGTCTCTTCAAACCTAGTGAAGAAGTCAGATACACTCTCGTCCTTCTTCTGCTTACATGCTGCTAACTTGTCCTAATTGACTCGCAAAGCAGGCATCATCGTCTTCATAAGATCAATGATTTTACCTGGCAAATCCATAACTAAAGGTTCAGGTTTAGCACCTCCCTGTTGTCTACCATCTGCAGCAATAATATTTGCCCAGGTATCTCCTAATACTGCCACATGATTCTCATGACGAATCTTGGCCCATAAAGGTTATGTAACTACATTACCCATTAAGATATCTATGTTGGCTGAATTCATGATACACGCATCTACCGTCTGAGACAACTCTTTGTAGTAACCAGCAGGATTCTTACGAAGAATCAGGTAAGGTCTGCTTAAGAGCCAAAACCTCTGCTCTTTTCCAAGGGACATGTACCCATACTGCCTGAAAATGAGCCGGAGCGGCAACAATACCCTGATTTACATTAGCCTGAACTGCTTCCTTCCATACAGGAGGAACTTCTCTCATGGGATACTGTCTCGCTTTTCTTCTAACAGAGGAATCAGGTTCGTACAATGTCTGAGACGGAAGGCTAGATCTAAAAGCTAGTATAGTCCCTACGGCATCTGTAATATCAGATTCCACTATCATCCCTTTAGAAAAATCCGACTGAACATCGAGTAGTTCCTGCGGGATCAAACCCAAATCATTATCCTCCCATTCCTGACGCAGAAACATACACATCATATTAAAAACATATCTCTGCTTAGGCGGTTCCCACTGAAAGAAAACATCCATAACCGCTGGCAAACTATACCTTGAGGCATTTATAATCCATTTACGGGCCAATAAATCCAACACTGTCCGTTCCTCGGAACTAGGAAGCTAACTACGACTCTGTTTACGTCCCGAAACAGGGGTCATATTCAGTGACCCAAACAATGGAGACAAGAGATTAGAAACAGTCTGTGTCATTCATTTTCGAACAGAAGGAGAAGAAGCAGACATAAGAACAGGAGAATAAGTATTTTGAGGCAAAGAAGGTGTAGGAACAAGAACAGTAGGAGTCCCAGATGCAGAAGCAGAAGGCAAAGGAGTTTGAGGCAAAGCTGGTAGCAAGCTGGCGACCCTAGAGCGGGTTGCACAGGAGGAGGTAAAACCACCTGTGGAGTACCAGGTGGCTGAGCAACAGCAGGAGGTTGAACAACAAAGGGTGGAACAACCGGTGGTAATGGAGGCGCAGTAGCACCCTGCACATAAGGAGGTGGTAATCTCAGTAAATGAGACATCAAAGGATCTTTCCCAAGATCTTCAATCACTTTTGGAGGAGAAGACGGCAAGGCCGGATAACATTTATCTATGGCCATGCAACGTTGCCTATCTGACACCTCAATTGCTTTATCTTCTTCGTTTTCCTTAAACTGCCTAGCAGCTTGCATTATCGACAACCCCTTTTCTCTCTTATCTCTTTTAGCTTGTTTTATTTCTCGTTGTCTGGCTTCTTTACGCCAAAGGCGAAAGGAGTCAAACATTGCCGGCCGAGCTTTCTTCTTAAATAATTTAGTTTCTAGATTATCTAAAATCTCGGTATCAAAACTTCCATGTTGGGGCCATCGCAAGACACCATCTTTCCTGGTGTAGCGAACCCATACTTCATTAAACGTAATAGGGCCCACGCCGTGTTTAGAATAGAGCTCATAAGTCGGAGTTCCAACCGGGGGTATCAAACACGAATCCTCCAATCGGGAATCCCTGTTGCAACCACAACCAAACCAAGTACCAAATTTGCTACGATTAGGCATCTTCGCTCACTAATCGAGCTTCAAACTTCAAGGGATTATCTCTACCGATACACTCGTAAATATACAAGACCCTCGGCTTTGGAAATTGCAATTTTCAAATCAAAACTAAGGACCAAATAAAATAAGAACCAAAGAACCAAAAACTAAGGACTGGGAGCGACCCACTTATACTTAACTGAGGTATCAGTCACGCCACCAGAAGATCCGTCTATCGTCTCGCCGTACAAAGCATCACAAATGGGTCCAAGACAGGGCGACAGTCAGGGCAGCAGCCCTTTGTAGCCGTCAGGAAAGTGGGAAGCCTCACAGAAAAGACCTTCAGTCCACATTCGACATGCCGGGGTCGATGAAGTGGTGGCCGTCCTCCAGAATTTCCTCACGATATTCAGGCTTGGACCGGTACCGCTGAAGTCGCCCAACGTTGGGCGCCAACTGAAGAACCGGGTTGTTTAAGACCCGGCGGCGCCAGGGGCACGCCCAAAGTCTTCGGGTATTACCTGTCTTAGAACACAGAGACACGAAAACTTCTTGGTGGCGTCAAAGATCGAATTTATTGGCTGCAGCCAGTAACAGAAGTCCTAGAAGTCAACACGGTATGAGTTCTCAGGAGACTGCTCAATTTTACAAAGCAAGTCATCCCTTTTTATGCCAAAAATCACATTCCAGACAAATACCTTACATTTACAAACTGTCCAATCACATGTATACACACCAGAGGTATCGCATGATGGTAAAACCCACTTTTCAGTTGTCCAGCCCATGATCACATCGGTCAAACCCAACATTCTTCTTTAGACAGGTCGAGCGGACCCATAATAAAAAAAGGCACATCCCCATCGTAAATAGACCATAAAGAAAGGAGCAGAAACAGGTGAGAGTAGGATAAGGCATATTTGTGTGCAATAAAGTTTTACGAGGTCCTGTGCTTTGATCCTCAATCTTGATCAGCTACTGGGAAAGGAACTGGCCTAACGAGGTTGGCCTCAGGCAAGAGGGTCAGTTCGCTCAGGTCATTCAGAAGTCAGCTAAAGTGTACGTGTGCTAAAGACTCGTTCGGCCGTAGTCATCGGCCTATGTGAGGGCAACCACAAAATGGCTGCCATACACAAAATGGAACCCAAGGGTTCAGAACGAAATCCCTAAATACGTAGTGAATCCATCGGTCTAACATGATGAAAACACTCATACTTGTCGTACTAACTAGTTACGGTTTGCTAATGTCAAATTCGTAACGAAACCATGACCTTTATGAAACTGGTTCAGAATTCACGGAACCTCAGACTGCTAAAATTCGGAGAAATATTTGTGATCTAACAGCAGAGCAAATGTATGGCATTGAAATACTTAGAATATTAAAATATTTTTCTTTCTCAGACTTGCCATAATTAAAATCATAGAAAAAGAATTCGCATTTGAGATAGATTTACAATAGATTTAGAAAATACTAAATGCCCCAGCATGATTAACAAATAGCCAATTTATGACACAAAACTAAGACAGTCCTAAGAATACAAAGTCTATCAAGGTCATTGCTTTTGAAAGAAATGCCCAAAACCACATTTAGGAGAATATACATCCTCTCGGCCCTTCACAAGGTTTGGTGAATTCCAAATGTGCAGAGTTGTGCAATCCTGCACTGCAAGACATTGAGTTCAACACATAATACCTGAAAATGGTATGATACATGGTCTAATGCATCCATCCTCAAAACCCAAATGGTGGTGAGACAGAGTGACAAAACTTTCTCTCTAAGGCCTTACCTGGCATCAGTGCTTAGTTTGCAACAAAAAAAGTGCTACAGCTGTTGTCAGGAGACCACTGCAGCTTCCACTTCACATTGCTTCAGCCAGCACTGCCAATAATAGTACCAACACAACTACTAACCATCACACTCTTAGAAGTGTGACAATTCAGACTATTCCAGACCCCCAATGCTATGAGAATGGCTTAGGCAGCAGGCAATAGTTCTTTTCAATCTATATTGATTTAATAAACAACTGTTGTTGTGTTCATCTCTAAATTAGTCGGACACCGCCACCATGTGGCAGACTGTCACAAGCACCTGTTTTGACACTTAAGTGCCGGTGCCAAGCACCCACCTGAAAGCTTAGCTTCAAATTAAGCACTGCCTTATATGTATTTGATATTCCTACAGTGCAAACTTAGCCAAAAAGCCAGCAGTGGACTGTGCATGCTCAAAGAAAAGCACAAGGTCAACAAGTGATAGTAGTGGTAGATGATTTATGTACTGTTAGTGCATTGTGATGTAATGTTCTTTGAAGAGATGTGTCCTCAAGTCTTTCTAATATTGAAGCAACATTGGGATAAGGGGATGCTGTTCCAGATCCTGGGTGAGTAGATGGAAAAATCCTGCTGCCTCATTCTGTCGGTTTTTGCACTTTTTAGTCTGTAAACATATGGTATCCTATGTGTGAGTGTGCCAAGAACTACAAAGATGATAAGCTTGTCTGCAAGTGCTAGTCATGATTGCTTTCTAAATTATCCAACTGGTTATGAAGATGTTGCCGGTGGGCAATGAGAGCCAATGGACATCCATCAGGTTGGAGAAAATATTATTATGTTTTGTCAGACTCTGGATGAGATGTGCTGTAGTGTGATGGATGCCAGTGAGGACTCTGGGAGGTCATGGAGTAGGGTGTTTCCATCATTCAGATAGGGTGAGAATGTGGTCTTGAACAGCAATTCTCAAGTCATTTGTTGAACCTGTTTACCTATCTTTAGAAGAGACACCTGATACCAGGCAGTCTTTTTTGGCAATGTATTTCTTAGGGGTGAGGTTGAAGTCCAAGGTTAATCCAAGTGACTTGGCATCCTGTGAAAAATGAGGTTTGAAGCAATCAAGGTTTAATTAAATTGAGCCAGGCTTGTAATGCTTTTGCTTTGTTTTTCTCGGTAAATAGTAGTAATTCTGTCGTGGTTGGGTTGAGCTTTAGGTAGGTGCTAGACATTCCGATTTGGATGATGTGCAGCCAGGTTTTTAGGTACTGGATGTTCATAGCAAAGAAGAATTTTTATACAGTTTTGTATCATTGGCATAGAGGTGAATCTTGACACTGTTTCCTGTGAGTAGAGCAACAAATGACTACATTTTGAAGATTACAGGGAACAGAATGGGACCCATGCAGACTCTGCAGGTGAAGTGTAGCTTTTGGGACATGGAGAAAGACGTTTGGGTAAACTAATGTTGACGAAAAGATAGATGATGAATCAGTGAAGGACATTTCCAGTGAAACCCATTTGATACTCCAGGGTGCATATGAGGGTGTGATGATTGGCGGGTCTGAAGGGAGCTGAGAGGTCCACCTATATCAGGAGGCAATGGTCATCATCTGTGGTCAGTAGGGCATCGTCTACAATGTGTAAGGTAGCGATTGGGTAATTGGGCAAAATATGGTTAGCCTTCATATGATATTTGAGTTGAACATAGACTGCTTTTTCAATTACCTTGCCAATTAAAGATGGGTAAGTGATTGGGTCAGTAGTTGGTGAGGTCATTAGGGTCTAGTGTATGTTTCTTTAGGAATGGGTGGATCTGGTCTGCCTTCTAAGCTTCTGGGAAGATGCCTTGAGGTGGCAATGGCATTGACAGTAATACACAAGGGGATGAGAGCGACCCCAGGTATAGCTTTAATTAAGGACTGTGTAAGATGTCTTTGTAAGAAGTAGTTTGCGGGAGTTCAGTATGTCAGCAAGATCTGCAATAGATAAGGCTCTGATTAATGACCATTTTAGGAATCTACGGGAAGGGATGGGCCTAAGAGATACAGCTGGCTTGGTATTTTCAAAGTGCTCTTGGAATCGCTGTACTGTTTCAGTGAAGAAAATGTTGATGGCATTGCACTTTTCTGTGGAATGAGGAATAGGTGGATATGGCTGGAGGTGGATGATATCCTTGATAATTATGTAAAGCGTTCTGCTTCTGTTGGTAGCTTCTTTTATGGTGTTGGTATAGTACTTTACATTGGCTGAAGTGAAAAGCAGTCTGCAAGTTTAACAGAGACTTTAGCGTCAAGAGGTTACTTTGAGCTCTGTTTTTCTTCCATTTCTTTTCTGTCTGCAGATGGCTTATTTAATGTCCGCAAAATCTAAAGATTATCGGGGTGCTGGAGGCATTGGCTCGCACATGTGTATTTTAATTAGGTTGTGAAAATTCACACAGTTTTAAAAGTTGTTTGTTATATATGGGATAAGGGTTGGTAGTAAATTTAAAAATTTGTGTTAAAAATTTAAAAAAAAAATTAAATTATTTTTAAAAAAATTCAAAATTCGAAAATTTAAATTTGAAATTTGAAATAAATAAATATATTAGTAGTTTAAAAGTATTATAAAATGGGTAAATATTTTAGGAGCGGGTTGTTGGTTTTATAGGGGATAAGGGTGGGTAGTAATTTTAAAATGTGTGCGAACATTTTATAAATTTTACAATTTTTAGGTAAAATAATATTTAAATTCGAAATTTTTAATTTTACATTAGAAATGATGTAATATATTTTTAAATTTTATATTTTCTAAAATTTGTAAATGTTGTAGAGTGGGTTGTTGGGTTTATAGGGGATAAGGGTGGGTATTAATTTATTAAATGTTTTGAAATTTTATTATACATTTAAAATTTTATGGAAATGAAATTGTAATTTAAAATTTAAAATGTGAATGTAAGTATTTTTTACAAATTCAAATAATTATATATTATAAAATGTGTAAATATTTTAGGTGTGGATTTTTTGGATTATAGGGGATAAGAGTTGTTAGTAATAACCAAAATGTATGTTGAAATTTGTAAATTTAAAAAAAATTTGAAGGAAATAAATTATTTAATTTAGAAATTTTTAAAATTTATTTTTAAATTCAAACATTTCAAAAATGATTATTTGTACTGTCCAGCATTTTATTTGAATTATGTTGGTCTTGAAGTTAGAATAGTAAATTATTATGGTTTACTGTCCAGCACTTTCCTTGAGTTATGTTAGATTTGGAGTTAGAATTGTAAATTATTATGGTTTACTGTCCAGCACTTTCCCTGAGTTATGTTGGATTTGGAGTTATAATTGTAAATTATTATGGTTTACTGTCCAGCACTTTCCCTGAGTTATGTTAGATTTGGAGCTAGAATAGTAAATTATTATGGTTTACTGTCCAGCACTTTCACTGAGTTATGTTAGATTTGGAGTTAGAATAGTAAATTATTATGGTTTACTGTCCAGCACTTTCCCTGAGTTATGTTAGATTTGGAGTTAGAATAGTAAATTATTATGGTTTACTGTCCAGCACTTTCCCTGAGTTATGTTGGATTTGGAGTTAGAATAGTAAATTATTATGGTTTACTGTCCAGCACTTTCCCTGAGTTATGTTAGATTTGGAGTTAGAATAGTAAATGATTATGGTTTACTGTCCAGCACTTTCCCTGAGTTATGTTGGATTTGGAGTCAGAATACTAAATTATTATGGTTTACTGTCCAGCACTTTCCCTGAGTTATGTTGGATTTGGAGTTAGAATAGTAAATTATTATGTTTACTGTCCAGCACTTTCTCTGAGTTATGTTAGATTTGGAGTTAGAATAGTAAATTATTATGTTTTACTGTCCAGCACTTTCCCTGAGTTATGTTAGATTTGGAGTTAGAATAGTAAATTATTATGGTTTACTGTCCAGCACTTTCCCTGAGTTATGTTAGATTTGGAGTTAGAATAGTAAATTATTATGGTTTACTGTCCAGCACTTTCACTGGGTTATGTTAGATTTGGAGTTAGAATAGTACATTATTATGGTTTACTGTCCAGCACTTTCCCTGAGTTATGTTAGATTTGGAGTTAGAATAGTACATTATTATGGTTTATTGTCCAGCACTTTCCCTGAGTTATTTTGGTTTTGGAGTTAGAATAGTAAATTATTATGGTTTACTGTCCAGCACTTTCCCTGAGTTATGTTAGATTTGGAGTTAGAATAGTAAATTATTATGGTTTACTGTCCAGCACTTTCCCTGAGTTATGTTGGATTTGGAGTTAGAATAGTAAATTATTATGGTTTACTGTCCAGCACTTTCCCTGAGTTATGTTGGATTTGGAGTTAGAATAGTAAATTATTATGTTTACTGTCCAGCACTTTCACTGAGTTATGTTAGATTTGGAGTTAGAATAGTAAATTATTATGGTTTACTGTCCAGCACTTTCCTTGAGTTATGTTGGATTTGGAGTTAGAATAGTAAATTATTATCGTTTACTGTCCAGCACTTTCCCTGAGTTATGTTGGATTTGGAGTTAGAATAGTAAATTATTATGGTTTACTGTCCAGCACTTTCCTTGAGTTATGTTGGATTTGGAGGTAGAATAGTAAATTATTATGGTTTACTGTCCAGCACTTTCCCTGAGTTATGTTGGATTTGCAGTTAGAATAGTAAATTAATATGGTTTACTGTCCAGCACTTTCCCTGAGTTATGTTAGATTTGGAGTTAGAATAGTAAAGTATTAGGGTTTACTGTCCAGCTCTTTCCCTGAGTTATGCTGGATTTGGAGTTAGAATAGTAAATTATTATGGTTTACTGTCCAGCACTTTCCCTGAGTTATGTTGGATTTGGAGTTAGAATAGTAAATTATTATGTTTACTGTCCAGCACTTTCACTGAGTTATGTTGGATTTGGAGTTAGAATAGGAAATTATTATGGTTTACTGTCCAGCACTTTCCCTGAGTTATGTTGGATTTGCAGTTAGAATAGTAAATTAATATGGTTTACTGTCCAGCACTTTCCCTGAGTTATGTTAGATTTGGAGTTAGAATAGTAAAGTATTAGGGTTTACTGTCCAGCTCTTTCCCTGAGTTATGTTGGATTTGGAGTTAGAATAGTAAATTATTATGGTTGACTGTCCAGCACTTTCCCTGAGTTATGTTAGATTTGGAGTTAGAATAGTAAATTATTATGGTTTACTGTCCAGCACTTTCCCTGAGTTATGTTGGATTTGGAGTCAGAATTCTAAATTATTATGGTTTACTGTCCAGCACTTTCCCTGAGTTATGTTGGATTTGGAGTTAGAATAGTAAATTATTATGTTTACTGTCCAGCACTTTCTCTGAGTTATGTTAGATTTGGAGTTAGAATAGTAAATTATTATGTTTTACTGTCCAGCACTTTCCCTGAGTTATGTTAGATTTGGAGTTAGAATAGTAAATTATTATGGTTTACTGTCCAGCAATATCCCTGAGTTATGTTAGATTTGGAGTTAGAATAGTAAATTATTATGGTTTACTGTCCAGCACTTTCACTGGGTTATGTTAGATTTGGAGTTAGAATAGTACATTATTATGGTTTACTGTCCAGCACTTTCCCTGAGTTATGTTAGATTTGGAGTTAGAATAGTAAATTATTATGGTTTACTGTCCAGCACTTTCCCTGAGTTATTTTGGTTTTGGAGTTAGAATAGTAAATTATTATGGTTTACTGTCCAGCACTTTCCCTGAGTTATGTTAGATTTGGAGTTAGAATAGTAAATTATTATGGTTTACTGTCCAGCACTTTCCCTGAGTTATGTTGGATTTGGAGTTAGAATAGTAAATTATTATGGTTTACTGCCCAGCACTTTCCCTGAGTTATGTTGGATTTGGAGTTAGAATAGTAAATTATTATGTTT
Organism: Lissotriton helveticus; assembly: GCF_964261635.1. Taxonomy (NCBI): domain Eukaryota; kingdom Metazoa; phylum Chordata; class Amphibia; order Caudata; family Salamandridae; genus Lissotriton; species Lissotriton helveticus. The sequence continues at coordinate 1,626,627,864 of NC_136063.1, read as the reverse complement.
ACTGTCCAGCACTTTCACTGAGTTATGTTAGATTTGGAGTTAGAATAGTAAATTATTATGGTTTACTGTCCAGCACTTTCCTTGAGTTATGTTGGATTTGGAGTTAGAATAGGAAATTATTATGGTTTACTGTCCAGCACTTTCCCTGAGTTATGTTGGATTTGCAGTTAGAATAGTAAATTAATATGGTTTACTGTCCAGCACTTTCCTTATGTTAGATTTGGAGTTAGAATAGTAAATTATTATGGTTTACCGTCCAGCACTTTCACTGGGTTATGTTAGATTTGGAGTTAGAATAGTACATTACTATGGTTTACTGTCCAGCACTTTCCCTGGGTTATGTTAGATTTGGAGTTAGAATAGTAAATTATTATGGTTTACTGTCCAGCACTTTCCCTGCGTTATTTTGGTTTTGGAGTTAGAATAGTAAATTATTATGGTTTACTGTCCAGCACTTTCCCTGAGTTATGTTAGATTTGGAGTTAGAATAGTAAATTATTATGGTTTACTGTCCAGCACTTTCCCTGAGTTATGTTGGATTTGGAGTTAGAATAGTAAATTATTATGTTTACTGTCCAGCACTTTCACTGAGTTATGTTAGATTTGGAGTTAGAATAGTAAATCATTATGGTTTACTGTCCAGCACTTTCCTTGAGTTATGTTGGATTTGGAGTTAGAATAGGAAATTATTATGGTTTACTGTCCAGCACTTTCCCTGAGTTATGTTGGATTTGCAGTTAGAATAGTATATTAATATGGTTTACTGTCCAGCACTTTCCCTGAGTTATGTTAGATTTGGAGTTAGAATAGTAAAGTATTAGGGTTTACTGTCCAGCTCTTTCCCTGAGTTATGTTGGATTTGGAGTTAGAATAGTAAATTATTATGGTTTACTGTCCAGCACTTTCCCTGAGTTATGTTGGATTTGGAGTTAGAATAGTAAATTATTATGGTTTACTGTCCAGCACTTTCCCTGAGTTATGTTGGATTTGCAGTTAGAATAGTAAATTAATATGGTTTACTGTCCAGCACTTTCCCTGAGTTATGTTAGATTTGGAGTTAGAATAGTAAAGTATTAGGGTTTACTGTCCAGCTCTTTCCCTGAGTTATGTTGGATTTGGAGTTAGAATAGTAAATTATTATGGTTTACTGTCCAGCACTTTCCTTGAGTTATGTTGGATTTGGAGTTAGAATAGGAAATTATTATGGTTTACTGTCCAGCACTTTCCCTGAGTTATGTTGGATTTGCAGTTAGAATAGTAAATTAATATGGTTTACTGTCCAGCACTTTCCTTATGTTAGATTTGGAGTTAGAATAGTAAATTATTATGGTTTACCGTCCAGCACTTTCACTGGGTTATGTTAGATTTGGAGTTAGAATAGTACATTATTATGGTTTACTGTCCAGCACTTTCCCTGGGTTATGTTAGATTTGGAGTTAGAATAGTAAATTATTATGGTTTACTGTCCAGCACTTTCCCTGCGTTATTTTGGTTTTGGAGTTAGAATAGTAAATTATTATGGTTTACTGTCCAGCACTTTCCCTGAGTTATGTTGGATTTGCAGTTAGAATAGTATATTAATATGGTTTACTGTCCAGCACTTTCCCTGAGTTATGTTAGATTTGGAGTTAGAATAGTAAATTATTATCGTTTACTGTCCAGCACTTTCCCTGAGTTATGTTGGATTTGGAGTTAGAATAGTAAATTATTATGGTTTACTGTCCAGCACTTTCCTTGAGTTATGTTGGATTTGGAGGTAGAATAGTAAATTATTATGGTTTACTGTCCAGCACTTTCCCTGAGTTATGTTGGATTTGCAGTTAGAATAGTAAATTAATATGGTTTACTGTCCAGCACTTTCCCTGAGTTATGTTAGATTTGGAGTTAGAATAGTAAAGTATTAGGGTTTACTGTCCAGCTCTTTCCCTGAGTTATGCTGGATTTGGAGTTAGAATAGTAAATTATTATGGTTTACTGTCCAGCACTTTCCCTGAGTTATGTTGGATTTGGAGTTAGAATAGTAAATTATTATGTTTACTGTCCAGCACTTTCACTGAGTTATGTTGGATTTGGAGTTAGAATAGGAAATTATTATGGTTTACTGTCCAGCACTTTCCCTGAGTTATGTTGGATTTGCAGTTAGAATAGTAAATTAATATGGTTTACTGTCCAGCACTTTCCCTGAGTTATGTTAGATTTGGAGTTAGAATAGTAAAGTATTAGGGTTTACTGTCCAGCTCTTTCCCTGAGTTATGTTGGATTTGGAGTTAGAATAGTAAATTATTATGGTTGACTGTCCAGCACTTTCCCTGAGTTATGTTAGATTTGGAGTTAGAATAGTAAATTATTATGGTTTACTGTCCAGCACTTTCCCTGAGTTATGTTGGATTTGGAGTCAGAATTCTAAATTATTATGGTTTACTGTCCAGCACTTTCCCTGAGTTATGTTGGATTTGGAGTTAGAATAGTAAATTATTATGTTTACTGTCCAGCACTTTCTCTGAGTTATGTTAGATTTGGAGTTAGAATAGTAAATTATTATGTTTTACTGTCCAGCACTTTCCCTGAGTTATGTTAGATTTGGAGTTAGAATAGTAAATTATTATGGTTTACTGTCCAGCAATATCCCTGAGTTATGTTAGATTTGGAGTTAGAATAGTAAATTATTATGGTTTACTGTCCAGCACTTTCACTGGGTTATGTTAGATTTGGAGTTAGAATAGTACATTATTATGGTTTACTGTCCAGCACTTTCCCTGAGTTATGTTAGATTTGGAGTTAGAATAGTAAATTATTATGGTTTACTGTCCAGCACTTTCCCTGAGTTATTTTGGTTTTGGAGTTAGAATAGTAAATTATTATGGTTTACTGTCCAGCACTTTCCCTGAGTTATGTTAGATTTGGAGTTAGAATAGTAAATTATTATGGTTTACTGTCCAGCACTTTCCCTGAGTTATGTTGGATTTGGAGTTAGAATAGTAAATTATTATGGTTTACTGCCCAGCACTTTCCCTGAGTTATGTTGGATTTGGAGTTAGAATAGTAAATTATTATGTTTACTGTCCAGCACTTTCACTGAGTTATGTTAGATTTGGAGTTAGAATAGTAAATTATTATGGTTTACTGTCCAGCACTTTCCTTGAGTTATGTTGGATTTGGAGTTAGAATAGGAAATTATTATGGTTTACTGTCCAGCACTTTCCCTGAGTTATGTTGGATTTGCAGTTAGAATAGTAAATTAATATGGTTTACTGTCCAGCACTTTCCTTATGTTAGATTTGGAGTTAGAATAGTAAATTATTATGGTTTACCGTCCAGCACTTTCACTGGGTTATGTTAGATTTGGAGTTAGAATAGTACATTACTATGGTTTACTGTCCAGCACTTTCCCTGGGTTATGTTAGATTTGGAGTTAGAATAGTAAATTATTATGGTTTACTGTCCAGCACTTTCCCTGCGTTATTTTGGTTTTGGAGTTAGAATAGTAAATTATTATGGTTTACTGTCCAGCACTTTCCCTGAGTTATGTTAGATTTGGAGTTAGAATAGTAAATTATTATGGTTTACTGTCCAGCACTTTCCCTGAGTTATGTTGGATTTGGAGTTAGAATAGTAAATTATTATGTTTACTGTCCAGCACTTTCACTGAGTTATGTTAGATTTGGAGTTAGAATAGTAAATCATTATGGTTTACTGTCCAGCACTTTCCTTGAGTTATGTTGGATTTGGAGTTAGAATAGGAAATTATTATGGTTTACTGTCCAGCACTTTCCCTGAGTTATGTTGGATTTGCAGTTAGAATAGTATATTAATATGGTTTACTGTCCAGCACTTTCCCTGAGTTATGTTAGATTTGGAGTTAGAATAGTAAAGTATTAGGGTTTACTGTCCAGCTCTTTCCCTGAGTTATGTTGGATTTGGAGTTAGAATAGTAAATTATTATGGTTTACTGTCCAGCACTTTCCCTGAGTTATGTTGGATTTGGAGTTAGAATAGTAAATTATTATGGTTTACTGTCCAGCACTTTCCCTGAGTTATGTTGGATTTGCAGTTAGAATAGTAAATTAATATGGTTTACTGTCCAGCACTTTCCCTGAGTTATGTTAGATTTGGAGTTAGAATAGTAAAGTATTAGGGTTTACTGTCCAGCTCTTTCCCTGAGTTATGTTGGATTTGGAGTTAGAATAGTAAATTATTATGGTTTACTGTCCAGCACTTTCCTTGAGTTATGTTGGATTTGGAGTTAGAATAGGAAATTATTATGGTTTACTGTCCAGCACTTTCCCTGAGTTATGTTGGATTTGCAGTTAGAATAGTAAATTAATATGGTTTACTGTCCAGCACTTTCCTTATGTTAGATTTGGAGTTAGAATAGTAAATTATTATGGTTTACCGTCCAGCACTTTCACTGGGTTATGTTAGATTTGGAGTTAGAATAGTACATTATTATGGTTTACTGTCCAGCACTTTCCCTGGGTTATGTTAGATTTGGAGTTAGAATAGTAAATTATTATGGTTTACTGTCCAGCACTTTCCCTGCGTTATTTTGGTTTTGGAGTTAGAATAGTAAATTATTATGGTTTACTGTCCAGCACTTTCCCTGAGTTATGTTGGATTTGCAGTTAGAATAGTATATTAATATGGTTTACTGTCCAGCACTTTCCCTGAGTTATGTTAGATTTGGAGTTAGAATAGTAAAGTATTAGGGTTTACTGTCCAGCTCTTTCCCTGAGTTATGTTGGATTTGGAGTTAGTATAGTAAATTATTATGGTTTACTGTCCAGCACTTTCCCTGAGTTATGTTGGATTTGGAGTTAGAATAGTAAATTATTATGGTTTACTGTCCAGCACTTTCCATGAGTTATGTTAGATTTGGAATTAGAATAGTAAATTATTATGGTTTACAGAACAGCACTTTCCCTGAGTTATGTTAGATTTGGAGTTAGAATAGTTACTTATTATGGTTTACAGAACAGCACTTTCCCTGAGTTATGTTGGATTTGGAGTTAGAATAGTAAATTATTATGTTTACTGTCCAGCACGTTCACTGAGTTATGTTAGATTTGGAGTTAGAATAGTAAATTATTATGGTTTACTGTCCAGCACTTTCCCTGAGTTATGTTGGATTTGGAGTCAGAATTCTTAATTATTATGGTTTACTGTCCAGCACTTTCCTTGAGTTATGTTGGATTTGGAGTTAGAATAGGAAATTATTATGGTTTACTGTCCAGCACTTTCCCTGAGTTATGTTGGATTTGCAGTTAGAATAGTATATTAATATGGTTTACTGTCCAGCACTTTCCCTGAGTTATGTTAGATTTGGAGTTAGAATAGTAAAGTATTAGGGTTTACTGTCCAGCTCTTTCCCTGAGTTATGTTGGATTTGGAGTTAGTATAGTAAATTATTATGGTTTACTGTCCAGCACTTTCCCTGAGTTATGTTGGATTTGGAGTTAGAATAGTAAATTATTATGGTTTACTGTCCAGCACTTTCCATGAGTTATGTTAGATTTGGAATTAGAATAGTAAATTATTATGGTTTACAGAACAGCACTTTCCCTGAGTTATGTTAGATTTGGAGTTAGAATAGTTACTTATTATGGTTTACTGTCCAGCACTTTCCCTGAGTTATGTTGGATTTGGAGTTAGAATAGTAAATTATTATGTTTACTGTCCAGCACGTTCACTGAGTTATGTTAGATTTGGAGTTAGAATAGTAAATTATTATGGTTTACTGTCCAGCACTTTCCCTGAGTTATGTTGGATTTGGAGTCAGAATTCTAAATTATTATGGTTTACTGTCCAGCACTTTCCCTGAGTTATGTTGGATTTGGAGTAGGAATAGTAAATTATTATGTTTACTGTCCAGCACTTTCTCTGAGTTATGTTAGATTTGGAGTTAGAATAGTAAATTATTATGTTTTACTGTCCAGCACTTTCCCTGAGTTATGTTAGATTTGGAGTTAGAATAGTAAATTATTATGGTTTACTGTCCAGCACTTTCACTGGGTTATGTTAGATTTGGAGTTAGAATAGTACATTATTATGGTTTACTGTCCAGCACTTTCCCTGAGTTATGTTAGATTTGGAGTTAGAATAGTAAATTATTATGGTTTACTGTCCAGCACTTTCCCTGAGTTATTTTGGTTTTGGAGTTAGAATAGTAAATTATTATGGTTTACTCTCCAGCACTTTCCCTGAGTTATGTTAGATTTGGAGTTAGAATAGTAAATTATTATGGTTTACTGTCCAGCACTTTCCCTGAGTTATGTTGGATTTGGAGTTAGAATAGTAAATTATTATGGTTTACTGTCCAGCACTTTCCCTGAGTTATGTTGGATTTGGAGTTAGAATAGTAAATTATTATGTTTACTGTCCAGCACTTTCACTGAGTTATGTTAGATTTGGAGTTAGAATAGTAAATTATTATGGTTTACTGTCCAGCACTTTCCTTGAGTTATGTTGGATTTGGAGTTAGAATAGGAAATTATTATGGTTTACAGACCAGCACTTTCCCTGAGTTATGTTAGATTTGGAGTTAGAATAGTTACTTATTATGGTTTACTGTCCAGCACTTTCCCTGAGTTATGTTGGATTTGGAGTTAGAATAGTAAATTATTATGTTTACTGTCCAGCACTTTCACTGAGTTATGTTAGATTTGGAGTTAGAATAGTAAATTATTATGGTTTACTGTCCAGCACTTTCCCTGAGTTATGTTGGATTTGGAGTTAGAATAGTAAATTATTATGGTTTACTGTCCAGCACTTTCCTTGAGTTATGTTGGATTTGGAGGTAGAATAGTAAATTATTATGGTTTACTGTCCAGCACTTTCCCTGAGTTATGTTGGATTTGCAGTTAGAATAGTAAATTAATATGGTTTACTGTCCAGCACTTTCCCTGAGTTATGTTAGATTTGGAGTTAGAATAGTAAAGTATTAGGGTTTACTGTCCAGCTCTTTCCCTGAGTTATGCTGGATTTGGAGTTAGAATAGTAAATTATTATGGTTTACTGTCCAGCACTTTCCCTGAGTTATGTTGGATTTGGAGTTATAATAGTAAATTATTATGTTTACTGTCCAGCACTTTCACTGAGTTATGTTAGATTTGGAGTTAGAATAGTAAATTATTATGGTTTACTGTCCAGCACTTTCCTTGAGTTATTTTGGATTTGGAGTTAGAATAGGAAATTATTATGGTTTACTGTCCAGCACTTTCCCTGAGTTATGTTAGATTTGGAGTTAGAATAGTAAATTATTATGGTTTACTGTCCAGCACTTTCCCTGAGTTATGTTGGATTTGGAGTTAGAATAGTAAATTATTATGTTTACTGTCCAGCACTTTCACTGAGTTATGTTAGATTTGGAGTTAGAATAGTAAATTATTATGGTTTACTGTCCAGCACTTTCCTTGAGTTATTTTGGATTTGGAGTTAGAATAGGAAATTATTATGGTTTACTGTCCAGCACTTTCCCTGAGTTATGTTGGATTAGCAGTTAGAATAGTAAATTAATATGGTTTACTGTCCAGCACTTTCCCTGAGTTATGTTAGATTTGGAGTTAGAATAGTAAAGTATTAGGGTTTACTGTCCAGCTCTTTCCCTGAGTTATGTTGGATTTGGAGTTAGAATAGTAAATTGTTATGGTTTACTGTCCAGCACTTTCCCTGAGTTATGTTAGATTTGGAATTAGAATAGTAAATTATTATGGTTTACAGACCAGCACTTTCCCTGAGTTATGTTAGATTTGGAGTTAGAATAGTTACTTATTATGGTTTACTGTCCAGCACTTTCCCTGAGTTATGTTGGATTTGGAGTTAGAATAGTAAATTATTATGTTTACTGTCCAGCACTTTCACTGAGTTATGTTAGATTTGGAGTTAGAATAGTAAATTATTATGGTTTACTGTCCAGCACTTTCCTTGAGTTATGCTGGATTTGGAGGTAGAATAGTAAATTATTATGGTTTACTGTCCAGCACTTTCCCTGAGTTATGTTGGATTTGCAGTTAGAATAGTAAATTAATATGGTTTACTGTCCAGCACTTTCCCTGAGTTATGTTAGATTTGGAGTTAGAATAGTAAAGTATTAGGGTTTACTGTCCAGCTCTTTCCCTGAGTTATGCTGGATTTGGAGTTAGAATAGTAAATTATTATGGTTTACTGTCCAGCACTTTCCCTGAGTTATGTTGGATTTGGAGTTAGAATAGTAAATTATTATGTTTACTGTCCAGCACTTTCACTGAGTTATGTTAGATTTGGAGTTAGAATAGGAAATTATTATGGTTTACTGTCCAGCACTTTCCTTGAGTTATGTTGGATTTGGAGTTAGAATAGGAAATTATTATGGTTTTGTGGTAAATAAATAAATAATACCCTATTTTTGAATGAATAAATGAATAACAGATAGCTCAATAAATAAGAGTCAAGATTCGAGGTAGTAGGAGTTTGCAGGTTTATTACAGCATAAAGGACAGGAACAGGATGGTAAGGCCCAGCAGCGCTGCCGGGGTCAGGATCGGGACAAGGGGAAGTAACCTTTTAATAACAGTGCATGAGCATATATATATATAACGCAAACACATAGCATTACATTGCAATAGGCGTAGCAGTGGGTGGAGCAAAAGACGTGACGCGTAGCAGTCGCGAAAGATAAGGGTGAAAAGAGGTGTAACAGGGCGTATACATAGACATGTGATGCAAACGTAACAGAATATGTCATGAATGGGGCGGAAACCATGGAGGGGGCTACCTGAGGAGCCGGGACCTCTAACCTGATGGTGCGCGCAAACTAGCAATGACGTGTTACTAGGAGAAGCTGGGGGCTATGAACTCTGTGCTAGGAGCAGAGACTGAAGTCTGGAGAGTCAGGGCGACATGTACCTAAACAGTATCTAGTATCTGATGTTTAGAGAACATGTTGATATAAACTAGAAGTCAGGAGGGGAAAGGCTAACTTGATTCTAGGGCTGGACCATGCATTATTCTACATGTAGTGCGTGATGAAGAATATTAAATGACCATTAAATGCAGTATTTCTCTAACGTGGAGACGTGAAGGCTAGACAATGACGGAAACTATCGATGCGATTCAGTAGCTTTAGGAATGCAGAGAAGGAGGACTGAACTGATAACTGGAATCATAACATATTCTTGGCAGACTCAGAGGCAGAGCCAGGGTGAGCCGGGCACTGCGAGGCAGGAAGTAAGTGAAGGGTCGAGGATACAGGTGGGGGCTGTATCGCTCCTCAGCGAGGCTTCATGAGACAGGAGCTGAATCTTGTGTCCAGGCCCTTTTGAGGCCTAGAAACGGGGACTTTTCAATAGAATAACGTGCACACTGAGAAACGTGGCAACGTAGCTTTACATAGGCCTGATATTCGTAGTATTCACGAGAACTGGAAACTGGCATACTAGAGGTGGACACAACTGTAATTGCGTCATTAATCGAACATAGGGAATGCATATGCATATTTAATCATGCACACATAACATATGATGGATGACACGTAGGGACACAGAACATGGCAAAATTTACTTTTCCACATTCCCTCCTTGTCACTACGTTTCCATCAGGAAACATCAATATTCATGATACCATCTATCATTTCATACAGTATCATTTGCTCGTCTCGAATTATCCTGGAACGGGATTTAGAACGGGGCTTGGGACTAGGAATACAAGAGGTAGCACAAATGCCGCAAATCGCAGGGCCACATTGTATACAGAGGCAGCAGCTGAATATGATCGCTACTGCAATACCTAGAAAGGACAAGACTTTCCATCCCCAGGCGGAAATTATATTCCAGAACCAACCGGACCATGTCCAGGTGCCTGGATCTTGGTGTAACAGATGGGCAATTTTATGGAGTCTGGTTATAGCTGAATAAACAGACGGCGCGTTATTTGGAATGAAAATGCAGCAACTAGATCCGATGACTCTACAGGCCCCGCCCCTATCGGCCAGTATGACGTCAAGGACGAGACGATTCTGTAAAACGACAAATCTCATAGCAGATTGCTCTTCAGTTAAGTTACCTAGAGCAGAGGCAGTCTCATTTACTACAGCTTCGAGGGTTCTGGTTAACCTACGGATTAGCTTACTATTCTGGATAGGTCCTATAAAGAAAAAGAAACCTCTGTTGAAATCTGTATACTGTTCTAGAGCAGTTTCCGTATAATCGACAATTGGGGACTCCCTTCTATGTCTAATGTGTACTAGATGTGTGTTTCTATGATAATCAGGTGGGGCTAGAAAAACTGGTGGCAGTAGGAAGGCAATGTAACAGGTTCCCTCCCAATCGAGGGGCAGACGAACATATGCAGTTTGACCACAAATAAAATAAGAATGACGTGAAGCTTTGAAAATAGATTTCCCACTGTCACTATACTTGACAATAGTAGTACAATCACTATGTCCTACATGTACGGAACCATTATTTCGGACACATAATTCGCCTTTAACTGGTAGTACTGAAATAGCAGGTAAGTCTGGAGTAGTATCAGACTGAACATTCAGGACCATGAAATTCGAAGAATAGTTACCTAAATTATACACTTCATTTTCTAGATCTAACCCGGTTCTGTGGGGGAGACCTTGCTTGTCTGGAAAACATGTACTGTTAAGAAAAGACATATCTGTTGAGGATGACGTTAACGTGGACCATGCTCCACACGAACCATTATGTGAAAACGGATAAGGAAAAAGTGGCAGAACTCCCTTCGGTATCTGGAAAGGGGGGAGTCGACCACACACCCAACAATTAGTGGCATTGCTGGTCTGGTGTGAGTAATGTAACGATTCGAATCAGACATATCCTAATATTTTAGACGTTCATGATTCGAATCAGACATATCCTAATATTTTAGACGTTCATGCAAGCCTGTTTGCATCCCTAAAGGAACTATTCGTCAAAATTGTAGCTAAAAAGGGCTTAGGTAAGACGAGGAAGCCTGTGAACTGGTTTGATGATAATTGTGCCAATTCCCACTCAATCTTGTTTAAGGCATTAAAATCTAGGAATCCAGCCCTTATTAAATCCAGCAGGAAGGCTTATAACCAAGCTAAACGGAGGGCTAAAGCCGCATGGGATGATGAGCGCTGGGCTCTCCTTGTTGATGCCTGCGGCTCTAGGAACCTCACGCAATTTTGGCACCTCCTCAAGTGGGGACAGTCCCAGGACGATCGTCCTAGTCCTGCTTCTGTTGACCCTTGTGCTTGGGTGTCATATTTCGAGGAACAGTTTAGGTGTGTTAGGGTGGGGGTTGCTCCCATTGGCTGGCCACTGACTAGTGACATCCTTGTGTTTTCTGCTAATGAGGTTGTAAACGTTTTGAATGCCATCCCTAGGGGCAAAGCGCCCGGCCCAGACTGCATCCCAGCAGATATTTTCCAAGAGGATCGGGACCTATGGGTTCCTTATCTTCTGTATTTGGCTAACTCTTTGGCTAGGGGTGCAAAGGTTCCTGATTCTTGGGCTGGTGCTGAGATTCTGCCCATCTTCAAGAAGGGTGATCGGTCGGTTCCTTCCAACTACCGACCGATCAGCCTTATTGATGCGGTACAGAAGATTGTTTCTCGCCTTGTCTTATCTAGGGTCCAGGCATGGATTGAGGAATTTAATGTACTCACTCCTCTCCAAGCTGGGTTTAGACCACACGTAAGCACCCTGGACCAGGCTTTTCGTTTCATGCTTTTACACTGGAAGACGGTCACCCTGGGCAAAGGAAACTTATTTGCGGCATTCGTAGACCTACGGTCTGCGTTTGACCTTGTCCCGAGGGCTGGGCTCTGGAATAGCCTCCTAGAAATGGGTATGCCTCCCTCTTTGGTCCGCATTATAGTTAATCTCCACACAGAGACCTATGCCTTTGTAAGATGGGGCAAACCTGGTGAGGTGACTAAGAAATTCCCTGTGTCGAAAGGTGTCAGACAGGGATGCGTTTTGGCACCAACCTTGTTTTCTCTATACATTAATAGAGTTACCAAGTACTTCGACGGATTTCCCACTGATGCTCCGAGTTTGGCTGGCATGAAAATCCCCCTGCTCATGTTCGCTGACGACACTCTCCTGATTTCACGAACCCGACAGGGCCTCCAGCTTGCACTGTCGAGGTTTGAGAGTTTCTGCAGCGAACATGAGCTTGAGGTGAACGTAGCCAAAACCAAATTCATGGTGATGAGGGGGTACAAGCAGGTCAACGCTAGGGTTGTTATGGGGGACACCCCCCTGGAGCAGACCAAGAACTTTACCTATCTGGGTGTTACTTTCAGTGACACCCTTAGTTGGTCTCATCAGATTGAGCTCATGACCCTGAAACATCAGCAGTTGGGCGGAGCCTTGATTAAGGAACACAAGGGGTCATTTACGAAGCCTATGTCACCGCTGATGAAGATCTATGGAGGGAAGGTACTGTCAGCGGTGTTATATGGAGCAGAGCTCTGGGGTGGAAGTAATCTGGATTCCCTGAAACATGCCCAAAATAGGTTTATAAGGATGGCAACAGGTCTGCCCCAGTCAACTCCTTTACTCCCTTTGTTATTTGATTTGGGCTGCCACTCGGTGGTTGACTATGCTAAATATCGGCCCTTATCATTCTGGCGACGCCTGTGGACAACGCCTGATTTACACCACTACGCTGAAGCTTGCCTGGAGGTAAAAAATAGTCCTGGAGCCTCCAAAATTGGTTGGTTTAAAGATCTTAGGGCCAGCTTACTATCTTTGGGCCTTAACGAGTTGTGGTTTTCGCCCGAGACAGCTAAATTCCCATCAAAAAATGAGCTCAAAAAATGCTATTGGGAATGGGTGACGCACAACATATTCTTAATTACGAGTACGAGTAGTCTTTCTGGCCAATTTATGGTTCATAAAGATTCTCCAAGGTTAGAAAGGTATTGGGAAATCATCACCAAACCATTGGACCGCAAACTTTTTTTTCAATTCAGATGTGGTACTCTCCCTTTGGGGGATTTCACTAAAAAGTGGGGAACGGGCAGTCTGGGGCTCTGTGCTAACTGTCAGGGCACAGGGGAAAGTCTTTCTCACCTTTTGTATGTGTGCCCCCTATACACAGCCCCTAGAACTAAGTGGCTTATACCAATATGTAGACTGCTAGGTACTAGATCAGCTGCTGAAGCCTTGAGACTGTTAAAAACTAATCTGGATCCAGTTATTGTTGTGGGGGTTGCTAAGTTTCTTGGGTGGGCATGGGCGATTAGATGCAGGTTTATTAAACACAATACAGCGGAGACTGCTTACATCTTTTATATGTATTGTGATAATATGGTATACATGTCAATATTTTAAATTTTTGTATAGTTCTGTATGAAGTCAACTCGATGCTGATAATTTAATACTGGTTTTATATGTTTTTGTGTAATTGTATTTATGTCTTTTATGATGAATCAATCGAATAAAGACTTCTTGAACACGGAGTAATGTAACATGCGGATGAAAGAATTATTTTTCATAGCGAGGCGGTAAGAGAGTTCATGAGGAGGCAGATCACTAAACGTGTGCTCTACTGTAGCATTAGCAGACTTATTTACATGAAGAACTGGGAAATACAAGAAAAATGCATAACTGGTGCAGGAAATCATAATGCTGAGAAACAATATGAAACATAGAAAAACGATACATCGAATAGAGTTTTGACTAACTCTCTCACTATGGGGGTCTATTTTATACATGTCAGAAACAGTCTAACCGTTTCACCTAGGGGAGGACTTAGACAATCAAACTGGCTGACTTATTTTACTAGACCGGAGTTTCAACTTATACTCCTGTTGCGGAGTTTTCTCTAACAGGGGAGGGTTTGTAGCAATGTCTTTTGCGGGACAGTCCTTGAGAACAATATTTTGGCAATCCTTCAAATCCTGGGAAATGTTCTTTGAGACGGGTTTCAGTCCATAAAACTTTTTTATATGTGAAAGGTGCACCCAGCCTTTGCGACCCTCCAACTTCACGGCTGTACGGGTGGCGAGGAGGACCTGTCGGGGTTCCTTCCAGCGAGGCTCCAGCGGACTTGAGCGGTCAAAATTGCGGACAAGGACCATGGATCCTGGAACGATTTCATGCGGTGCCACCTCGGTATTGTCTGGAAATGCGGCGGCAACCTGTGAACGACAAGAGTTGAGGGCAGACATCAAGGAAGCTAGGTAATCTGTCAGCATATTACTTGAATCATCGGTAATACTTCGGGGTCTAGGAGTACCCCACATGTTAGGGGGGCGGCCGAAAACGACCTCATACGGGGACAGACCTGATCTGGAATGTGCGACCATGCGCATATAGAACAAGGCAACTGGCAGAGCTACTAGCCAGTCCACACCTTTCTCTTTACACACTTTTGCAATACGGATTTTCAGAGTCTGGTCATGTCTCTCTACGAGACCGGCTGCTTCAGGATGGCGTACACAATGAAACTTCCACTGGTACCCCAACAAAAGGGAAACATGCTTCATCAACTCAGATGACAATGGCTGGCCGTTGTCAGAATATACGACTCTAGGGAGTCCATAACGGGGGAAGAACTCACGAACCAACTGCTTGGCAGTGGTCGCGGCTGTGTAATCTGGGACTGGATATGCTTCTGTCCACCTGGACAAAGCGCATACAACTACAAGGACATACTTGAAACCTCGACATCGCTCCATCTGAATATAATCCATCTGGAGGACTTCAAAAGGGTGGTCAGGAGGCTGGAATCCACCTTGTTCCACCGGGACACTTTTACCTGGATTAAACTGACAACATATCATACAGGTACGGACTTTCTGCTTGGCTGCAGCTCGTAAATGCTTGTTGAACCAGATGTTCTGGATACTGTCTAACATAGCTTTTTCTCCTAAATGTGCTGGACTATGTGCGGTATTAATAATGACTTGAACCATAGAGTCGGGGAGAAACCATGTGGCTCTACCCTTCGTTAACCATCCTTGATCTGTCTGGACCCCTCCTTGTTCGGACCATTTCTTGATTTCTTCGGGAGTAGCGTGTAACTGGATATCTATGACATCTTGAGTAGGGTCCTTAACTGTCATGCATGTAGTCGGATCTGGAGTGTGTGTCTGTGTCGGATTAACTGGAATGTCTGGAGTCTGTGCTGTAAGCTTGGCTGTGCGATCTGCTAGATCGTTACCTTGAGAAATAGTGTCAGTAACTTTCGTATTTGCTTTGCACTTCATGATAGCGATAGATGTCGGTAAATGTATGGCATCTAACAGAGCTTGAATAAGGAGACCATGCTGAATCTTGGTTCCATGAGAAGTCATGAAACCTCTCTCCTGCCAGAGCACTCCGAAGTCGTGTACAACTCCAAATGCGTAGCGTGAATCTGTGTAAACATTAACTTTCGAGTTCTTGGCGTGTATGCAGGCTTGTGTCAGAGCAACTAGCTCTGCTGCTTGAGCGGACAGGGTGTCAATACGGTGTGTTTCAATAACTTCAGTGTCAGTAGTCACTGCATAAGCGGCGACTAGTTCACCTGTACTTGTTCTCATACATGAACCATCCACATAAAGTGTCAGGTCGGGGTCTGGTAACGGAATATCTGTCAGATCTTGTCTTGGCTTTGTCGTAATGTTAACTACTTCCACGCAGTCATGTGTGGCAGAATTCGGAGTAACCAGTCGTTGCTCGGCTGGGGGCATTTTCAGAAACATTTGTGCCACTATTTCGTCTGGAAAAGTGGTAGAATCAGTAATCCATCGGACTGCTGATCGGGCTAGTTCTTGTTCATGCATGGTACTCAACTCACTGTAACCGATTCGTGATTTCAGAATGTGATCGGTAGCTTGAAACACTTGTTCTAGAGAACCTTGTTCTGGTGCTGGATGATGGAAAATAGACTTGTGTTCTAGGCGTAAATGGCGATCTGGAAATCTAGATTTTCCTACATACGCTATTCTGTCGGGATTCTCGTTGTCTAACTCTTCAGGATCAGAGTTACTTTCTTTCTCGCTTACTTGTGCTGCTTTACGCTGTTCGTGTAACTTTATTATTTCTTTACGGATTTTCTTGTACATACTCTCCATAGCACCGACGGTCTTGTGCTTACCCTCGGCTATATTATCACTCCACCTTGTCAGGGTTTTCATTTCAGCCGGATCTTTAGACGGGTAATCTTGTTCTCTTATTAGACAATTGATCAGAAACTTTAATATCATGAGCTGGGTCTCAGCTTTCCTTTGAGACATGGCCTCGCCAATGCTTTCTGGATCATCCCCTGTACGGATGAAACGATATATTCTGTCTAGATCTTCTTTCATATTCGGTAAGGTGACTAGATACTCGGCCACCTTTCTTACGCGGAATGAATATAAAACCATATTATCCTCGCTTGGGACTGGATCATAGCCGCATTCGGCAAGGGATTTTCTTATTTCTGCTACAGTCTGATGTCTGGGCGTACGCTGTGATGCTTGTATATGTAATTCGGCTGTCGTTAAACGCTTGTGTGGCGGCGGGGTTTGAGGAGGACCTCCCCCTGCGGCCCCTAAACTAGAGTCGTCTACTGAGGCTCTTCGTCCTGGCAGAGTGGGAAACGGAAATGTAGGCTGGACTTGTATGGCGGGCTGGACCGGGGGTACCGTAACAGGTACTCCGGTGTCTGGAGGAGCGGGAAGTGCCTGATTTACAGGGACTGGCGGAGCGCGAACAGGATTTGCATATTCTGGGACTGTGTCGTCCAAATAGGACAAAATAAAAATATCAGCTGCGGTCTGTTTGTGACGTAGCTTGGTCGGAACTAATGGTGGCGGGAAATTACTGGATGCCTCTGGGGTCGCTTTTGGCAAGCCCTCGGCAAGGAGAGGATACATACCCCTAATAAGGGCATGCCTCTGTCTGTCTGACTGTTCGGCTTTGACTTGTTCACCTATCTCGATTAGTTCTTTTTCTTGTGCTCGTTCTAAGGATTCTCTACTTAATTCTGACTTTCTGATTTCTTTTTCAGTTCTTTTATGAGCTTCTTTGCGCCATAACTCGATGGCATCTTTCTGTGACTGTCTGGCTTTCTTTTTCCATAATGCCTCTTCTACTCGCATGATGCACTCGGCATCCCATGTACCCGATACGGGCCATCTATACTTTTCTTCCAACTGTTTGGTGTACTCTACCCATAAATCTAGATATAGTATGGCACTTATGCCATGCTTCTGATACATAAAATGACCTGGACTGTCCCTAGGCGGAACTGGAACTGTTGCTTCCAGCAGACCCTTTCTAGTTTTTAACTGGCGTAACTTAGAAAACAAGGGCATGACTGGACTATAATCTAGACACAATACAATACACAATAAACACGATACTTATTCCCCATTCATACCACGACATTAAAATACATGAAGAACATTTAAAAATAACAGTTCGAACAGAATACTACCTGGAATACGGAACACAGAATACATGAATTTCCTCGAGAACAGAACTGACTAGAACAGGAACTAGGTGCACTGCTGAAACAGTACGAAACTTACCGGTCTCATAAAGAGACACGTCAGGACCCGCATCCACCGAAATGGACACTTCGTTTGTGGGTCTGTGTACCACCAACCCACGGACCAGAGTCAATTAAATTGACCCTGTCTAGATACTACCCCAGTAACGGTACTCACCGGGCAGCAAGAACGGAAGGCCTCAGACTGGACGGGACTGCTTGGACGCCGGACGGACGAACTTCGGACTTCTGTTACAGGTGGGCCTCCGGATACCTCGGACCTTGAACTCTCGGCTTGGGCTCTGGTCGGGACTCGCCGCGTTCCTCCACCGTCTCGTCTGGATGCTGGACCGCCTCCTCCGTCTCCTCCGTGGGCCTGAGGGGTACTTGAAGCAGAAATATCTGCCGGTGCGCAGAAGAGTTCCGTCACGACTGCAGTGGGTCAGGGGGTCGGCGTGGCTTCACCGACGCGTGGGGAAAGGGCAAGTCCCTATTCGGGCGCCATTATGTGGTAAATAAATAAATAATACCCTATTTTTGAATGAATAAATGAATAACAGATAGCTCAATAAATAAGAGTCAAGATTCGAGGTAGTAGGAGTTTGCAGGTTTATTACAGCATAAAGGACAGGAACAGGATGGTAAGGCCCAGCAGCGCTGCCGGGGTCAGGATCGGGACAAGGGGAAGTAACCTTTTAATAACAGTGCATGAGCATATATATATAACGCAAACACATAGCATTACATTGCAATAGGCGTAGCAGTGGGTGGAGCAAAAGACGTGACGCGTAGCAGTCGCGAAAGATAAGGGTGAAAAGAGGTGTAACAGGGCGTATACATAGACATGTGATGCAAACGTAACAGAATATGTCATGAATGGGGCGGAAACCATGGAGGGGGCTACCTGAGGAGCCGGGACCTCTAACCTGATGGTGCGCGCAAACTAGCAATGACGTGTTACTAGGAGAAGCTGGGGGCTATGAACTCTGTGCTAGGAGCAGAGACTGAAGTCTGGAGAGTCAGGGCGACATGTACCTAAACAGTATCTAGTATCTGATGTTTAGAGAACATGTTGATATAAACTAGAAGTCAGGAGGGGAAAGGCTAACTTGATTCTAGGGCTGGACCATGCATTATTCTACATGTAGTGCGTGATGAAGAATATTAAATGACCATTAAATGCAGTATTTCTCTAACGTGGAGACGTGAAGGCTAGACAATGACGGAAACTATCGATGCGATTCAGTAGCTTTAGGAATGCAGAGAAGGAGGACTGAACTGATAACTGGAATCATAACATATTCTTGGCAGACTCAGAGGCAGAGCCAGGGTGAGCTGGGCACTGCGAGGCAGGAAGTAAGTGAAGGGTCGAGGATACAGGTGGGGGCTGTATCGCTCCTCAGCGAGGCTTCATGAGACAGGAGCTGAATCTTGTGTCCAGGCCCTTTTGAGGCCTAGAAACGGGGACTTTTCAATAGAATAACGTGCACACTGAGAAACGTGGCAACGTAGCTTTACATAGGCCTGATATTCGTAGTATTCACGAGAACTGGAAACTGGCATACTAGAGGTGGACACAACTGTAATTGCGTCATTAATCGAACATAGGGAATGCATATGCATATTTAATCATGCACACATAACATATGATGGATGACACGTAGGGACACAGAACATGGCAAAATTTACTTTTCCACAGTTTACTGTCCAGCACTTTCCCTGAGTTATGTTAGATTTGGAGTTAGAATAGTAAATTATTATGGTTTACTGTCCAGCACTTTCCCTGAGTTATGTTGGATTTGGAGTTAGAATAGTAAATTATTATGTTTACTGTCCAGCACTTTCACTGAGTTATGTTAGATTTGGAGTTAGAATAGTAAATTATTATGGTTTACTGTCCAGCACTTTCCTTGAGTTATGTTGGATTTGGAGTTAGAATAGGAAATTATTATGGTTTACTGTCCAGCACTTTCCCTGAGTTATGTTGGATTTGCAGTTAGAATAGTAAATTAATATGGTTTACTGTCCAGCACTTTCCCTGAGTTATGTTAGATTTGGAGTTAGAATAGTAAAGTATTAGGGTTTACTGTCCAGCTCTTTCCCTGAGTTATGTTGGATTTGGAGTTAGAATAGTAAATTATTATGGTTTACTGTCCAGCACTTTCCCTGAGTTATGTTGGATTTGGAGTTAGAATAGTAAATTATTATGGTTTACTGTCCAGCACTTTCCATGAGTTATGTTAGATTTGGAATTAGAATAGTAAATTATTATGGTTTACAGACCAGCACTTTCCCTGAGTTATGTTAGATTTGGAGTTAGGATAGTTACTTATTATGGTTTACTGTCCAGCACTTTCCCTGAGTTATGTTGGATTTGGAGTTAGAATAGTAAATTATTATGTTTACTGTCCAGCACTTTAACTGAGTTATGTTAGATTTGGAGTTAGAATAGTAAATTATTATGGTTTACTGTCCAGCACTTTCCCTGAGTTATGTTGGATTTGGAGTTAGAATAGTAAATTATTATGGTTTACTGTCCAGCTCTTTCCTTGAGTTATGCTGGATTTGGAGGTAGAATAGTAAATTATTATGGTTTACTGTCCAGCACTTTCCCTGAGTTATGTTGGATTTGCAGTTAGAATAGTAAATTAATATGGTTTACTGTCCAGCACTTTCCCTGAGTTATGTTAGATTTGGAGTTAGAATAGTAAAGTATTAGGGTTTACTGTCCAGCTCTTTCCCTGAGTTATGCTGGATTTGGAGTTAGAATAGTAAATTATTATGGTTTACTGTCCAGCACTTTCCCTGAGTTATGTTGGATTTGGAGTTAGAATAGTAAATTATTATGTTTACTGTCCAGCACTTTCACTGAGTTATGTTAGATTTGGAGTTAGAATAGTAAATTATTATGGTTTACTGTCCAGCACTTTCCTTGAGTTATGTTGGATTTGGAGTTAGAATAGGAAATTATTATGGTTTACTGTCCAGCACTTTCCCTGAGTTATGTTAGATTTGGAGTTAGAATAGTAAATTATTATGGTTTACTGTCCAGCACTATCACTGGGTTATGTTAGATTTGGAGTTAGAATAGTACATTATTATGGTTTACTGCCCAGCACTTTCCCTGAGTTATGTTAGATTTGGAGTTAGAATAGTAAATTATTATGGTTTACTGTCCAGCACTTTCCCTGAGTTATTTTGGTTTTGGAGTTAGAATAGTAAATTATTATGGTTTACTGTCCAGCACTTTCCCTGAGTTATGTTAGATTTGGAGTTAGAATAGTAAATTATTATGGGTTACTGTCCAGCACTTTCCCTGAGTTATGTTGGATTTGGAGTTAGAATAGTAAATTATTATGGTTTACTGTCCAGCACTTTCCCTGAGTTATGTAGGATTTGGAGTTAGAATAGTAAATTATTATGTTTACTGTCCAGCACTTTCCCTGAGTTATGTTGGATTTGGAGTTAGAATAGTAAATTATTATGGTTTACTGTCCAGCACTTTCCCTGAGTTATGTTGGATTTGGAGTTAGAATAGTAAATTATTATGGTTTACTGTCCAGCACTTTCCGTGAGTTATGTTAGATTTGGAATTAGAATAGTAAATTATTATGGTTTACAGACCAGCACTTTCCCTGAGTTATGTTAGATTTGGAGTTAGAATAGTTACTTATTATGGTTTACTATCCAGCACTTTCCCTGAGTTATGTTGGATTTGGAGTTAGAATAGTAAATTATTATGTTTACTGTCCAGCACTTTCACTGAGTTATGTTAGATTTGGAATTAGAATAGTAAATTATTATGGTTTACTCTCCAGCACTTTCCCTGAGTTATGTTGGATTTGGAGTTAGAATAGTAAATTATTATGGTTTACTGTCCAGCACTTTCCTTGAGTTATGTTGGATTTGGAGGTAGAATAGTAAATTATTATGGTTTACTGTCCAGCACTTTCCCTGAGTTATGTTGGATTTGCAGTTAGAATAGTAAATTAATATGGTTTACTGTCCAGCACTTTCCCTGAGTTATGTTAGATTTGGAGTTAGAATAGTAAAGTATTAGGGTTTACTGTCCAGCTCTTTCCCTGAGTTATGCTGGATTTGGAGTTAGAATAGTAAATTATTATGGTTTACTGTCCAGCACTTTCCTTGAGTTATGTTGGATTTGGAGTTAGAATAGTAAATTATTATGGTTTACTGGCCAGCCTTTTCCTTAAGTTATGTTGGATTTGGAGTTAGAATAGGAAATTATTATGATTTACTGTCCAGCACTTTCCCTGAGTTATGTTGGATTTGCAGTTAGAATAGTAAATTAATATGGTTTACTGTCCAGCACTTTCCCTGAGTTATGTTAGATTTGGAGTTAGAATAGTAAAGTATTAGGGTTTACTGTCCAGCTCTTTCCCTGAGTTATGTTGGATTTGGAGTTAGAATAGTAAATTATTATGGTTTACTGTCCAGCACTTTCCCTGAGTTATGTTGGATTTGGAGTTAGAATAGTAAATTATTATGGTTTACTGTCCAGCACTTTCCATGAGTTATGTTAGATTTGGAAATAGAATAGTAAATTATTATGGTTTACAGACCAGCACTTTCCCTGAGTTATGTTGGATTTGGAGTTAGAATAGTTACTTATTATGGTTTACTGTCCAGCACTTTCCCTGAGTTATGTTGGATTTGGAGTTAGAATAGTAAATTATTATGTTTACTGTCCAGCACTTTCACTGAGTTATGTTAGATTTGGAGTTAGAATAGTTACTTATTATGGTTTACTGTCCAGCACTTTCCCTGAGTTATGTTGGATTTGGAGTTAGAATAGTAAATTATTATGTTTACTGTCCAGCACTTTCTCTGAGTTATGTTAGATTTGGAGTTAGAATAGTAAATTATTATGTTTTACTGTCCAGCACTTTCCCTGAGTTATGTTAGATTTGGAGTTATAATAGTAAATTATTAGGGTTTACTGTCCAGCACTTTCCCTGAGTTATGTTAGATTTGGAGTTAGAATAGTAAATTATTATGGTTTACTGTCCAGCACTTTCACTGGGTTATGTTAGATTTGGAGTTAGAATAGTACATTATTATGGTTTACTGTCCAGCACTTTCCCTGAGTTATGTTAGATTTGGAGTTAGAATAGTAAATTATTATGGTTTACTGTCCAGCACTTTCCCTGAGTTATTTTGGCTTTGGAGTTAGAATAGTAAATTATTATGGTTTACTGTCCAGCACTTTCCCTGAGTTATGTTAGATTTGGAGTTAGAATAGTAAATTATTATGGTTTACTGTCCAGCACTTTCCCTGAGTTATGTGGGATTTGGAGTTAGAATAGTAAATTATTATAGTTTACTGTCCAGCACTTTCCCTGAGTTATGTTGGATTTGGAGTTAGAATAGTAAATTATTATGTTTACTGTCCAGCACTTTCACTGAGTTATGTTAGATTTGGAGTTAGAATAGTAAATTATTATGGTTTACTGTC
The DNA here is from genome assembly GCF_964261635.1 of Lissotriton helveticus. Taxonomy (NCBI): domain Eukaryota; kingdom Metazoa; phylum Chordata; class Amphibia; order Caudata; family Salamandridae; genus Lissotriton; species Lissotriton helveticus. The sequence goes on along the minus strand of NC_136063.1, from coordinate 1,626,604,952 downwards.
CAGCACTTTCCTTGAGTTATGTTGGATTTGGAGTTAGAATAGGAAATATTATGGTTTACTGTCCAGCACTTTCCCTGAGTTATGTTGGATTTGCAGTTAGAATAGTAAATTAATATGGTTTACTGTCCAGCACTTTCCCTGAGTTATGTTAGATTTGGAGTTAGAATAGTAAAGTATTAGGGTTTACTGTCCAGCTCTTTCCCTGAGTTATGTTGGATTTGGAGTTAGAATAGTAAATTATTATGGTTTACTGTCCAGCACTTTCCCTGAGTTATGTTGGATTTGGAGTTAGAATAGTAAATTATTATGGTTTACTGTCCAGCACTTTCCATGAGTTATGTTAGATTTGGAATTAGAATAGTAAATTATTATGGTTTACAGACCAGCACTTTCCCTGAGTTATGTTGGATTTGGAGTTAGAATAGGAAATTATTATGGTTTACTGTCCAGCACTTTCCCTGAGTTATGTTGGATTTGCAGTTAGAATAGTAAATTAATATGGTTTACTGTCCAGCACTTTCCCTGAGTTATGTTGGATTTGCAGTTAGAATAGTAAATTAATATGGTTTACTGTCCAGCACTTTCCCTGAGTTATGTTAGATTTGGAGTTAGAATAGTAAAGTATTAGGGTTTACTGTCCAGCTCTTTCCCTGAGTTATGTTGGATTTGGAGTTAGAATAGTAAATTATTATGGTTTACTGTCCAGCACTTTCCCTGAGTTATGTTGGATTTGGAGTTAGAATAGTAAATTATTATGGTTTACTGTCCAGCACTTTCCATGAGTTATGTTAGATTTGGAATTAGAATAGTAAATTATTATGGTTTACAGACCAGCACTTTCCCTGAGTTATGTTAGATTTGGAGTTAGAATAGTTACTTATTATGGTTTACTGTCCAGCACTTTCCCTGAGTTATGTTGGATTTGGAGTTAGAATAGTAAATTATTATGTTTACTGTCCAGCACTTTCACTGAGTTATGTTAGATTTGGATTTAGAATAGTAAATTATTATGGTTTACTGTCCAGCACTTTCCCTGAGTTATGTTGGATTTGGAGTTAGAATAGTAAATTATTATGGTTTACTGTCCAGCACTTTCCTTGAGTTATGTTGGATTTGGAGTTAGAATAGGAAATTATTATGGTTTACTGTCCAGCACTTTCCCTGAGTTATGTTGGATTTGCAGTTAGAATAGTAAATTAATATGGTTTACTGTCCAGCACTTTCCCTGAGTTATGTTAGATTTGGAGTTAGAATAGTAAAGTATTAGGGTTTACTGTCCAGCTCTTTCCCTGAGTTATGTTGGATTTGGAGTTAGAATAGTAAATTATTATGGTTTACTGTCCAGCACTTTCCCTGAGTTATGTTGGATTTGGAGTTAGAATAGTAAATTATTATGGTTTACTGTCCAGCACTTTCCATGAGTTATGTTAGATTTGGAATTAGAATAGTAAATTATTATGGTTTACAGACCAGCACTTTCCCTGAGTTATGTTGGATTTGGAGTTAGAATAGGAAATTATTATGGTTTACTGTCCAGCACTTTCCCTGAGTTATGTTGGATTTGCAGTTAGAATAGTAAATTAATATGGTTTACTGTCCAGCACTTTCCCTGAGTTATGTTGGATTTGCAGTTAGAATAGTAAATTAATATGGTTTACTGTCCAGCACTTTCCCTGAGTTATGTTAGATTTGGAGTTAGAATAGTAAAGTATTAGGGTTTACTGTCCAGCTCTTTCCCTGAGTTATGTTGGATTTGGAGTTAGAATAGTAAATTATTATGGTTTACTGTCCAGCACTTTCCCTGAGTTATGTTGGATTTGGAGTTAGAATAGTAAATTATTATGGTTTACTGTCCAGCACTTTCCATGAGTTATGTTAGATTTGGAATTAGAATAGTAAATTATTATGGTTTACAGACCAGCACTTTCCCCGAGTTATGTTAGATTTGGAGTTAGAATAGTTACTTATTATGGTTTACTGTCCAGCACTTTCCCTGAGTTATGTTGGATTTGGAGTTAGAATAGTAAATTATTATGTTTACTGTCCAGCACTTTCACTGAGTTATGTTAGATTTGGATTTAGAATAGTTACTTATTATGGTTTACTGTCCAGTATTCTTAGTGATTTATATAGAGTTTGGAATTAGGTTAGTATTTTTTTTAATTACTATATAGTGTTTTATTTACTTTAATAGTATTTGGAATTATAATACTGAACATTTTTATTGGTTTATTTGTTTATACAATATTAAAAATAAAAAAATAATTTTTTTTAATATTCTGTAATGTATTTTGAAGTATTTAAGATTATATTTAATAACGTATGTATAAAAATGAATTACACATTTTTTAAATTTTTTTTATTTAAATCACATGCATGTAAAATTATAAAGTACAATAGTAATAATTTCTTGTACAATAAACAGTCTTTATTGTGTTCTGTTTGTAGATCGAAACATTTATACATTTAAAAAAAAATTGTATTTAGTGATGTATAACATTGCAGTATTTGTAACATATACATAGTAATATTTTATTAATTAGCATATTAAATTTCATTTTATTTTAATGAAATTTAATATGTTAATTAATTTACACATATTTTGCATTTACAAAAGTATATACATCAAATTGTTAACATTTGTCTAATATAACTAAATAAAAATTTAATTTTATCAACATATTTTTAATATACATTATTATTTTTATTATATATGTTCACATAAAATAAGTAATGTATATTTTACAATATTCATATGTTTATTTTAAACATTTTAAAAACCATAACAATTTTTTACCAAAAATGTGATTTTTGTTGTTGTTTTTTTAGTCATTTTTATGAGGATTAAAGTCCTATTTTTGTTCTATTTATGCTGCCATTTTGTTTTCTTTAGTTCAATTTTTAGACTATCTACATCGTTGTTTGGGTCATTTGTGAAGACGGAACCTCGCGGTTGGGAGCTGCTTCGTGTTTGTTAATGTAAGTTTCATTTTAATTACTTTTAAGTTACTTTTAATGATTTTTTTTTAGTTAGTAGTAGTGGATATGTGTTGCTATGTGTCTTATTTAACTGTTTATGTAAAATGTACGTGTTATTTAAGTACGTTAGTGATAGCGTACTTTGTTTACTATCTAATATGAATGTAATGTTAATGTTTTGCATTTAAGTATTACTTTATGTATTTTAGTACGTTTTATATGTTGTTTATTGGCTTTGTGGGTTTATTATTTGTTTTGGGTGGGTTCTGTCTGTACTTTATTTACAGGTGCCGGTTTTGATGAACGGATGGAATTGCTCTCGCTTTGTTTTTTTTAAATAAAGGAAATTGTTGATACTAGTGTTTTTTACTAGTTTATATACATTTCCTTTTTTTTCGGGATTTGTGTGCGTTTTTTATCGTGAATTATTTTTGGGTTTTTATGGTTCCGTTATTGAGAGGATTGCTACGTTGGAATCTTTTTATACAGTTGTATTTTTTGCATTTTTTGGGGTTTGTTTTCCCTATGTGGATTGTTTTTTGCTTGGATTGGTTTTTAAAGCATCTATTTCGGAAAGATTCTACAGCTACAGAACCGTAAGTAATTATTTATTTAATTTTTGGGGTGGGTTATGTTTATTGGTGAGTTTGTATTTTAATTAGTTATATTATGTCTTGTGATATTAATTTCTATTTTACATTACATGACATAATTTAACTAATATAAAAAAAAATGGTCTGTGTTATATATGTTTTTATGGTTTGCTATATGTATTTTATTAAAGGATAGATTTTGCTATTAGATCTATGTATTCTAGTCCTTGGATACTTGGGTACATTCTTGTTTTTTGTTGGAGGTATTCGTACATATTTAGTGTTTGTTTGCTTAGTTTTGGTCCTATTTTTGATAGATATTGTTCAATTCTTAGCTCTTGGAAGCTTTGTTCTTTTTTGATGCATTGGATTAGTTTGTGAAGTGTTGGTTGTGCTCTTCCTATTGTGGCTTGGAAGGCACTATGCCATCCTTCTACCGCGTTGTTTGTTTTGTATTTTTGTGCTATAGTGCTAGCGTAGACATTCCACCAGGGAATTTGGAATTTAGGTTGTCTGCGGTGACCTGAACGATGTAATCTTCCTACCCAGGTGTCTTCAAAATTGTCTAAGAAGGGAGTTAATTTTTTTTCATTACTGCGGTAGAAAGGACTGTCAATTAATAAATTGTAGTAATTTGCCACTTCTGTTGTTGGGACGTATGCTAGTGCTATTAATTTTTTTTATCTGGTAAGCAAAGTTGCTGTTTGTAGAGTATTCTATACTTAAGGTAGATTTTGGTAAGTGTCTCCACATACTTTGATTGTAGTGATAATAACACCCTTGTATTGCAGTGTGTGGGTATATTTTTAGTATAGCTTGTATCATAGCTATTTCAAAGTCTATTATGATTCTTTGTGGATAGTAATTATCTGTTAAGTCTTTGATTGTTGTTAAGATTTCTATGTAGGTTGCATTTGTTTTATTTGGCAGCAATGTATAAATTAAGGGGATATTAGTATCCTGGTATTCACCGTGGATGGTGTAAAGTTGATAAAAAGGTTTTGGACACACTTTAAAAGTTCGGTCCATCATCCATGTTTCACAATTTTTTAGTTTTTGCAAGTTATTTGTTGCAAAAAGTAGAATTCTTTTATCATGGCTTTGGTTATCATACATCAAGAATTTGTCTTCTTTATGGGTAATAGTATATTCTGGATATATTTTAATTTCTTGAAAAGTTTGAGGTGGAGGTGGAGTTGGATCAGATGCTCTTTTAGTTTTAGCTATTAATCGTTTCAAGTTGGGGATTGAGGGTAACTGTCCTGTTACATGTTCTGGGACTTTGGTCAATACATTTTTTTTAAATTGTAGTGCTTGTTTGTTGGGAGCCTGTACTTGCTTCTCTAAGTGTTTCTAATGCTTCCCTTACTTCTACTTCGGTCACATTGGGTGGGTAGTTATGCTCTTGTACATTTACAACATTGTTATCTACAGTTGTAGCTCTACCATAGCATGCAGTTGAATAGTATTTGCTACATTTCCAATGTGTTTTGTTATCTTTGACTTTTTCTTGGGTGTAGGTAAAACCCATGTAGCTGAGCATTATTTTTCCTTTTTGAGATGTTATAAAAGTAGCTCCTTCTGCCATTTCTAGGGTAGATCTGTGAAGATATATATATGTGTTTTTAGTAAATATGTAATACATTTAGTTCAATGTCTAGGTTTAATTAGTAATTTTAAAAATATACTTACAATGTTGTTTTTTCTGTTTTTCTGATGTCTTTATTTCTTTTAATTTGAGTTTCACTGTTGTAATTCCTGTAGTTGTGGTAGAGAACAGTAGTAATTAATAATATTGTTTGATACTTAATTGTTTCTCTTTTGTTATCATTAATTTAAACTGTGAGTATACTTACTTTTAATTTTGTAGAAGCTATTCGCGTAGATGTAGTTTGGTAGATGAAGTTTGTTGAATCTGAAAAAATAAGTATTTGTATTAGTTGTATATTATATTTGTATATATTTATAGCTCATACAATGTTATGTCATTTTAAACTTTAGTTTGCTATATCTTTATTTATTTGTTACATTTCTATGTAGGCATTGATAAGGCAGCTCATTTTTTGGTACATTTATTCATTGTGGCTGTTGTTGGTAGGAATTTATTGTTTAAATAAAAAAGAGAGCATGTATTTAGTTTAGGGAGTTTAGCTAAGTTTCCTGAGGCTTTTATAGTAAATAAAATGGGAGTTTACTTACTTGTGTTGTAGTATAATCTGTTGTAGTAGTTGCTCTAGGTGAGTATTCTTTTCTCTTCAGCAAAGTAACCGTTTTTCGTCGAGTTTGTTCCAAAAATTGTAATTTTAGTTAAGTATGTAATTGTTTTTATAGTAGTCAGTTAAGTATTTCTGCATTTTAATTGGTTTGACGACATTTATTTTAAATCCATTGGTTGAGAAGTTTAGTTTGAATTTGGTATCCGTTATTTTTTAATGAGGCTGTTTAATTTGTTATTTAGTGGTAGTATATAATTAAAGATGTTTTGTATGTGTTTTATATTTATGGTTTATAATTGTAAAAATGTTTATACATGTAATGTGTTTTAAAAAATATTATTAATTGAGTATCTTTGAAATATTAAGTATGTTTATATTTATTAGTGTATTGATAAATAATGTATACATATTTCAAGTATATAGTATATTTATATATGTTTATTAAGCATTATTTAAAAGGTAATAATAATTAAATTGTTATTTTGTTGAGAGCATTGTGTATTTAATGTTAAAGAAAAATTTCGATATTTTTTGTAATTGTAAATAGGCTGTAAGTAAGTCGATAATAGTGGTGTCGATATTTTTGGTGTGTTTAACATTATTTTAAGAATTTTCGATAATTTTGTAGTCGATATTTTTGTAGTCGATATAATTGAAAACGATATTCTTTAGTCGATAATAAAATATCAATATTTGTGTAAATCCTTGTTTAAGTATATGGTATTTTTGCGACGATATTTTTGTAGGTCGGTGTTTTTGTTATCGATATTTGATCAGGGATCCAGCAGTCTTATTTGGGAAATGGCATGCAAGCAGCACGATGAAGCTGAGTGTTGCTTGCTTATCAAGGGTGCAGTACCAGGAGGAATTACGAAGGGAGGAGACCTCACTGTCATCTATATGTTCACAGTCCACATGATTGATGCTGTATCCTCTGGGAACAAAGACATCTAAGATGTGCAAAGATGTGGTGGTGAACAATGTTTCTGTGATGTAGAAGGTGTTAATCTTGTGATAGGTGATGAGATCTGTGATGTCTGGTGCATGGAGTACTGAAGAGTTAGTGTTCATGAGCATGTGGTTCAAAGTGTGTTCTGTAGTTTGAAGGTGTGTGGTAGGCATTGGGATGTGAACCTGGTTGGGATTATGTGATGTATGAATGCTATGTGAGTGTTTTGACCTCCTAGGTCTGGATGTGATTGTGAGGACTGGTAGTCTGGAGTGCTGAGTAAAGCACATGATTATATTGTACCTTGAAGGTTTTCTTGGAACAGGGTCCAAGGGAATTCTTGGACCAAGCGGGCCAAAACATGTGATATCCCATTCAGTGTATGGCCTTTCCTAGTGGTGCCTCGACAGTGGGATGCCTTGAACATTTGACTAACGTAGGGAGAAGACAGGAAGTAATGTCACTTCCTGTGCAGATGGATGATGGGGAACAGTGGAAACCAGGTATGTCATTTTGAGTATGGAACCACCAACAGAATACTCAGTTTGTCCTCTCTGTTGTTCTGTAACACACTCTGGATTATGGAAATGGAGAAAAAGTATATTCCACAAATGTGTGATACTTGAATGTTGCATCCACCCTTGTTGCGTAATTGTGCAGCAACAAGTCAGCTAAGCCTTCACATTTGAAACTGAGAGGTCTATCACAGGTCAACAAAACCTCCATACTAACAGTTGGAATACACTTTGAATCTATGGCAATTAGCTCATCTGTGAAAATACTTTGCACAAATCACCTGCTCCGTAATTCTCTTTTCCATGCTAAAATACTACCTTGAGTGACAATAAATTGGCTACTGCTCATTAGCCATTCTGGTATGCCAGAATGCTAATGACATGCACTCTGCAACCACCTTGATAATTTTTGTAACCCATGACTACTATGTTGTCCATTCTACTCTGAACATGATGATTTATTTTTTGAAGAGGCAATAGCAAGAGCTAAATGAATAGCATTCAACTTCCTCCCGTTGGAGAGCTTACTTGATGAACCGGCCACTTCCTGCGCACCAAGGTTTTTCCACAGTGGCACTCCACTACAACCTGCCGGCATCTGTAGTCATTAATTGGGTTGGGAACCACCCATAAAAGAGATTTCTTAAAAAAGTTCTCCTCTTTCAACCACCACTACCTACTGCATCAACTTTTGACAGATTCCTGAAATGTGATTGTGTGGCTTGAAGGCAACCTGTAATCAATCCACCCTGAAGCCTGCTGCCATCCAAAAGACATTGGGAAATATCTGTTACCTTTATTGAAGCAGAGAACTGCAGTGACTGCCATGGCATTTACAGCCTAATTAAAGATTTACGCATAAGGAGCTTGGAAGTTTGCCGCTTCAACTATTCAAGGGACAAATGTTGTGGTCCTGGAGCACTGGACCAAGGCAGCTTAATTTGAGGGGTAGCTTCTAGAAAGTATGAGACAATACACATGTAAACGATAATAGTTTAATCCATTGTGTTTGCACTTTATTACATGTAAACCACTCCGAGCCTGGACTGAAAAGGAAACACTTTTTTTTTTGTCCTCATTTCACCAAAGGCAGTGCAAATAAACCTTCTCAACCCCATTCCATCCTGGGCGCCCAGGGCTGATGCTTTTGCATTCACCTGGGGCCAACCCGCCCAGCCCCTTTGTTCCGAGGCATGGTGTAATCATAGGACTTTGCAAGGCCTTAGACCAACCTCATTTCTCTCCCCCATTCCAACAAAAGATCCCAAACCGTGCTATTTACATTTTGTGCCGAACCAGATTCTAGACGTGCAATACTCAGTGCCACCCGGAGCCAACTTTCGTAGAGAGGTGGGCTAGCCTCCTTCCATAGCTTGCGGATCTCTCTGCGAGCGATTAAAATAAGACTAAGAAATAAAGCCACTTGTGCCCCCCTTAACAGACTAAAAAGATCCGTGTCCAAACCAAACAAGACTCTAGCTAAATTCAAACTCAATTTAACTTTAAAAATACCCCCCAAAGCCTTCTCCACAGTAATCCAAAAGGGACCCAAGATAGGGCAGTCATAAAAAACATGTATGTCATCTGCTTCGACTAGTCCACATCTAGGACACAAAGGGGACGGGCTCACGAACTTCGCAATCTTTTTTGGCGTATAATATAGCCTATTAATGGTGAAGCAATGTTTTTTCTTCATGGAGGCTGATCTAACATATTTATACAAGATATGGAGAGATGTGTCGTAGAGAGCAGCTGATGCATCTTCCAGCCTAGAGGAGTTCCAGATATGATACATTGGGGGGCCTTTATTTCCTCCTCCTCTAGCATTTTTCTATACCAGAATCCCACTTCCTTCTTCCTGGAACTGGGGGATTGGAGAGCAGACTCAATATCCCAGTTCCCGCCGATGTTCTCTCTCTCAGCGGCAAACCAGGAACAGAGTTGAATATATTTAAATCTGGAGATCGAGTCCCCAATCTTCAATCTCAAAACCTCCCAAGGGAGAACCCCCTCTGATGTTACTAAGTACAACCATATTATAATCCCTGCTCTCCTAATGGGAAGAGACAGACTGTTCCCAAGGCATAACGGTAAACCTGGAGAGTCCCAAATTGGGGCGAGGTCTGAATAATACTTTATGCCCCATCTCCCTTTAACTCTAGTCCATACTGAAAGTGCATGTTTTAATACCTTTAGGTGTACCTTTTTGTAGAATTTTGGCGCACCAAATTTATACAAAAAACCAGGCCCGCCCCCCTCTTGTTCCACCATTATGTTCAGTAACCGCCCCCCCATTGGAATCATCGGGGCTGGTAAGGAGGCTTCGGATATTTTTCAGCTGAAAGGAGAAAGCGTACCAATTGACGTCCGGAAGCGCTAACCCTCCCTTTGACAGTTTTCTTTTTAACTTTTTCCAGGAAGCCTAGAATTTTTATTTGCCCAAATGAAGCTACCTATTTTCCCCTGAATTTTGCCCAGAATTTTATAAGGAAAAGTCAGAGGTATCATGTTAAACAAATATGTTAATTTAGGCAAAATTACCATTTTGACCAAATTGACACAGCCATAAATGTCAACTGGAGGTTCTGCCATCTCAAAAGAAGGTGATCAATATCCTTAGCCACCTTCTTTATGTTGGTATGCGCTATACTGTTAAGGTCCGGTGTTATTATTATACCCAGATACCTAAACTGACTGCTTCGAACACCCTCCCAATTGTCAACCCCCCAGCACATTATTTCAGTTTTAGAATTGTTGATCATATAACCGGAATGTGTACCTGGTTGGGATTATGTGATGTATGAATGCTATGTGAGTGTTTTGACCTCCTAGGTCTGGATGTGATTGTGAGGACTGGTAGTCTGGAGTGCTGAGTAAAGCACATGATTATATTGTACCTTGAAGGTTTTCTTGGAACAGGGTCCAAGGGAATTCTTGGCCCAAGCGGGCCAAAACATGTGATACTCCATTCAGTGTAAGGCCTTTCCTAGTGGTGCCTCGACAGTGGGATGCCTTGAACATTTGACTAACGTAGGGAGAAGACAGGAAGTAATGTCACTTCCTGTGCAGATGGATGATGGGGAACAGTGGAAACCAGGTATGTCATTTTGAGTATGGAACCACCAACAGAATACTCAGTTTGTCCTCTCTGTTCTGTAACACACTCTGGATTATGGAAATGGAGAAAAAGTATATTCCACAAATGTGTGATACTTGGATGTTGCATCCACCCTTGTTGCGTAATTGTGCAGCAACAAGTCAGCTAAGCCTTCACATTTGAAACTGAGAGGTCTATCACAGGTCAACAAAACCTCCATACTAACAGTTGGAATACACTTTGAACCTATGGCAATTAGCTCATCTGTGAAAATACTTTGCAAAAATCACCTGCTCCGTAATTCTCTTTTCCATGCTAAAATACTACCTTGAGTGACAATAAATTGGCTACTGCTCATTAGCCATTCTGGTATGCCAGAATGCTAATGACATGCACTCTGCAACCACCTTGATAATTTTTGTAACCCATGACTACTATGTTGTCCATTCTACTCTGAACATGATGATTTATTTTTTGAAGAGGCAATAGCAAGAGCTAAATGAATAGCATTCAACTTCCTCCCGTTGGAGAGCTTACTTGATGAACCGGCCACTTCCTGCGCACCAAGGTTTTTCCACAGTGGCACTCCACTACAACCTGCCGGCATCTGTAGTCATTAATTGGGTTGGGAACCACCCATAAAAGAGATTTCTTAAAAAAGTTCTCCTCTTTCAACCACCACTACCTACTGCATCAACTTTTGACAGATTCCTGAAATGTGATTGTGTGGCTTGAAGGCAACCTGTAATCAATCCACCCTGAAGCCTGCTGCCATCCAAAAGACATTGGGAAATATCTGTTACCTTTATTGAAGCAGAGAACTGCAGTGACTGCCATGGCATTTACAGCCTAATTAAAGATTTACGCATAAGGAGCTTGGAAGTTTGCCGCTTCAACTATTCAAGGGACAAATGTTGTGGTCCTGGAGCACTGGACCAAGGCAGCTTAATTTGAGGGGTAGCTTCTAGAAAGTATGAGACAATACACATGTAAACGATAATAGTTTAATCCATTTTGTTTGCACTTTATTACATGTAAACCACTCCGAGCCTGGACTGAAAAGGAAACACTTTTTTTTTTGTCCTCATTTCACCAAAGGCAGTGCAAATAAACCTTCTCAACCCCATTCCATCCTGGGCGCCCAGGGCTGATGCTTTTGCATTCACCTGGGGCCAACCCGCCCAGCCCCTTTGTTCCGAGGCATGGTGTAATCATAGGACTTTGCAAGGCCTTAGACCAACCTCATTTCTCTCCCCCATTCCAACAAAAGATCCCAACAAAAGATCCCAAACCGTGCTATTTACATTTTGTGCCGAACCAGATTCTAGACGTGCAATACTCAGTGCCACCCGGAGCCAACTTTCGTAGAGAGGTGGGCTAGCGTCCTTCCATAGCTTGCAAATCTCTCTGCGAGCGATTAAAATAAGACTAAGAAATAAAGCCACTTGTGCCCCCCTTAACAGACTAAAAAGATCCGTGTCCAAACCAAACAAGACTCTAGCTAAATTCAAACTCAATTTAACTTTAAAAATACCCCCCAAAGCCTTCTCCACAGTAATCCAAAAGGGACCCAAGATAGGGCAGTCATAAAAAACATGTATGTCATCTGCTTCGACTAGTCCACATCTAGGACACAAAGGGGACGGGCTCACGAACTTCGCAATCTTTTTTGGCGTATAATATAGCCTATTAATGGTGAAGCAATGTTTTTTCTTCATGGAGGCTGATCTAACATATTTATACAAGATATGGAGAGATGTGTCGTAGAGAGCAGCTGATGCATCTTCCAGCCTAGAGGAGTTCCAGATATGATACATTGGGGGGCCTTTATTTCCTCCTCCTCTAGCATTTTTCTATACCAGAATCCCACTTCCTTCTTCCTGGGACTGGGGGATTGGAGAGCAGACTCAATATCCCAGTTCCCGCCGATGTTCTCTCTCTCAGCGGCAAACCAGGAACAGAGTTGAATATATTTAAATCTGGAGATCGAGTCCCCAATCTTCAATCTCAAAACCTCCCAAGGGAGAACCCCCTCTGATGTTACTAAGTACAACCATATTATAATCCCTGCTCTCCTAATGGGAAGAGACAGACTGTTCCCAAGGCATAACGGTAAACCTGGAGAGTCCCAAATTGGGGCGAGGTCTGAATAATACTTTATGCCCCATCTCCCTTTAACTCTAGTCCATACTGAAAGTGCATGTTTTAATACCTTTAGGTGTACCTTTTTGTAGAATTTTGGCGCACCAAATTTATACAAAAAACCAGGCCCGCCCCCCTCTTGTTCCACCATTATGTTCAGTAACCGCCCCCCCATTGGAATCATCGGGGCTGGTAAGGAGGCTTCGGATATTTTTCAGCTGAAAGGAGAAAGCGTACCAATGGACGTCCGGAAGCGCTAACCCTCCCTTTGACAGTTTTCTTTTTAACTTTTTCCAGGAAGCCTAGAATTTTTATTTGCCCAAATGAAGCTACCTATTTTCCCCTGAATTTTGCCCAGAATTTTATAAGGAAAAGTCAGAGGTATCATGTTAAACAAATATGTTAATTTAGGCAAAATTACCATTTTGACCAAATTGACACAGCCATAAATGTCAACTGGAGGTTCTGCCATCTCAAAAGAAGGTGATCAATATCCTTAGCCACCTTCTTTATGTTGGTATGCGCTATACTGTTAAGGTCCGGTGTTATTATTATACCCAGATACCTAAACTGACTGCTTCGAACACCCTCCCAATTGTCAACCCCCCAGCACATTATTTCAGTTTTAGAATTGTTGATCATATAACCGGAATATTGGCCAAAATCGGTCATTACCTCTTCTACCTGGTATAGATCAGCAAATCATCGGCGTATAGCGCCAAATCGCAACTATAGTCTCCAACTCTAAAGGGTGTGACCCGGTCATCCATCTGCAGTGCCTGCGACAGAGGCTCAATATAGAGATCGAACAGGAGGGGCGAGATGGGGCACCCCTGCCTAGTTCCTCTCTTTACATTAAAGCGCGGTGTCAGAAGTCCATTTAATAATATTGCAGCGGATGCGCCCTCATAACATCTCCTCAATGTTTGGATAAAGGTTGCACCAAAGCCCATAGGGCTCAGTACATCCCACAGAAAGCCCCAGTTGACCCGGTCGAAAGCCTTCGCAGCGTCATATGCAGCCACTGCCAAGGTTTCCGACCGTGCCTCCGCTAGGTCTATACTACCAATCAATTGGAGAGTCAGGTCATGAATATATCTTCCAGGCACAAAGCATTTCTGATCGGAATTGATGAGTTGTGGAGCCAGCTTAGCCAATCTCCCTGCCAAAACACTTGTAAAGATCTTATAATCTGCGTTTAGCAGGGAGATGGGCCTGAAAGAGTCTGCCTTGAGAGGGTCCTTCCCTGGTTTTAATATAAGCACAATTGTGGACTCCTTCCCCGAGGGAGGGGCCCTACCCTCCGGGCTGTAAACATAATTAAACAATTCGCAAAGCCTTGGCGCCAACACATCCTGAAACACTTTGTACACCTCCCCAGGGAGAGCAATTGGCCCAGCCGCTTTGTTGTTCTTTATATTTTAGTGAGATCTAATTTCTTCCTCCGTGAAGGGACTATTAAGGATATCTCGGCCTTCATCTGTTAACCTGGGTAACGCCTTGCTCTCCAACCACCGTAAGGTATTGACAGAGCCTGGCGATGACTCCTCCTCAACATAAAGTTTAGAAAACAAGGAAAGCAAATGTTTTTTCATATCCTCCTGATGGCATGATATAGTTCCCTGATCGTCAATAATTAGACTATTTATGTTATTCCTCACCCGATCCGCTCTAATCTTACTGGACAAAATTGCCCCGGCTTTTTCTCCATATTCGTAATTCTCCATGGCATGTACAGCCCATTGTGCCTTGACTTTTAGATCAAGCAACCCACGATATTCCAAGCGGAGGTGTTCTAAATCGGCTAAGACCTGTGGCGGGCTATCTGTGTGGGCACTCTGTCTTTTATACTCTAACGAGGAGATTTTGTCTTCAAGGTTTTTAAATTTCATTGCCTCCTCCCTGTTGCTTAAGCTAGTCAGGCTATGAATCTGACCTCGGACATGGGCCTTATAAGCGTCCCAGACAAACTCGGGTGGAGCAGAACCGATATTATCTGAGAAGTAGTTATTGATAGATATACTGACTGCAGTGATTATGCAGTACAGCCCTTTTTAGAGTCCATCTGGGTGTTGAAATACGTCTTGCCCTCCCTATCAAAAGTGTGAACATAATAGGAACGTGGTCTGATAGAATGCTAGGGAGTATTTTTATATCGGCCAGAGCCTCTAAACCTAACCTATCTACCAAGACATAGTCTAATCTTGACGCATGCCTGTGTTTTTTACTGAAATAAGTAAAGCCGGATGCCGCCCCCCTCTTAATCTTCCAGGTGTCAATAAGACCTACCTCGTGCATCATATTAGCCATGGCTCGACGGGAACGCGGGGCAGCAACATGCTGACTATAATTAGATCGATCCTGTCGAGGATCAAGGAGAACATTGAAATCCCCCCTTATAACCACAGGAGAAGTGACCCCTACCACATTGGACTGAACTCTGAGTAGACAGGTAGGGTCATCTATATTTGGTCCATAATAGGAAACAATCGTCTGTTCGCTTCCACTGAAGTCAGCCTGCGCCAAAACCCATCTCCTGACTGATCTGTTGATATTGACTTTATGGACCCCCTGATCCCAGCCTTAATCAAAATTGCAACACCCTTATTTGCCACCGTCTGCCCAGAGCAACAAAATGAACCTATCCATCTAAGTTTCCCAAAGATCTCTTTACTCTCAGTGGGACTTAGGTGCGTTTCTTGGAGAAGGATAACTTTGGCCAGAGATTGTTCCAAAAAACTCAATATCCGTCTCCTTCTCCGAGGACACCAAAGCCCATTCACGTTCCAAGAGATAAATGGTAGCTGTTTACATGGAAAGGTGGGATTAGTATCCTGAAATATTTTGTTTTTCTTAAATAGTCTAGATCATATGTTTACCTATGAGGTAGTAGCTATCACTGCTGTAAGGCAAATCTAGCGTTGTACAAACATGCATTACACTAGACCATACACAGAGGGGGGGTGGTACCCGTCTAAGAGCGTATGCTCAAGAAGAAAGGGAAGACTCCCCAGGGAGGATGGGGGGGGGTCATGAAAGGGGGGTGTGAAGGGTGGGGTAGCAAGGGGAAAAAAGAAAAAATGAGTCCTCATTTCATCTTAATTCACAAGAGTTTCTCACTGAGCAGATGAGCGTATGGGCAGTCGCTTAAGGAGTGAGAGATGGAGATCATAAATGGCCTGTAACAAGAAAAAGTAAACACTTTGAGTGCAAAAACTAAAAGCTGTGTCTTAGCAAAGACAAAATGAAACACAATGCATGTTAAAAATCTGACATGAGCATATATTGAGATGCTTCAATATTAAGAGAAAGAGGTTAGGTTCCGAAGAGCTCTTAAAACCCACCTGTTCCATTCAATACTTGTGTAGCTGAATCTAGTTAGGCCTCCTCATTGTCTCTCACCATAGCGCGGGGACACGCCGGTGCGCGTAACCAGGCGCTTTATAAACTTCCATATTTATAAACTTCCATATAAGACTACACCATAGTGCCTGGATAACAATGCACACAACAGCAAAGAGCTCTTCAACATCGTGAAGGAACTCTCCAACACCAGCTCCAACACCAACGACATCCGCCTTCGCAAGACCTGTGCGACACGCTGGCCACCTTCTTCCACCAAAAGATCGCCAATATCCACGACAGCTACAAAACCACGACCGCCCCAACAACCATCGCCCCCCACCTGCACCAACCGCTGCTCTCATAGACCAGCATCAATGACGAGAACACCAGCAAGACCATGAACACCATCCACTCCGGATCACCGCTATACCCATGCCCCCACCACATCTTCAACAAAGCCAGCACAGCCATCGCACCCCATCTCCAGAAAGTAATCAACATCTCCTTCGAGACAGCAACCTTCCTGGAAAGCGGGAAGCACGCCGAGATAAACGCCTTACTCAAGAGACCCAAGGACCTCAGGAACTTCGGACTCATCTCCCTGCTCCCGTTCCCGGCGAAGGTCACTGAGAAAATCGTCAACAAACATCTGACCCGCTTCCTCGAGGAGAACAGCATCCTGGACCCGTCCCAGTCAGGGTTCCACAGCAACCACAGCACCAAAACTGCCCTCCTCGCCGCCACCGATGACATCAGGACCCTGCTTGACAACAGAGTAACAGCAGCCCTCATCCTCCTGGACCTGTCAGCCGCCTTCGACATGGTCTGCCACCGCACACTACGAACACGCCTACATGACGCCGGGATCCAAGAGAAGGCCCTGGACTGGACCACTTCCTCTCCAGCAGAACTCAGTGTCCCCCTCCCCCTTCTGCTCCATTGGCACCAAAATCATCTGCGGCGTACCCCAGGACTCCTCCCTCAACCCAAAGTTGTTCAACATCTACATGGCACCCCTAGCCCACTTCGCCCAACAGCATGACCTTAATATCATCTCCTACACTGACGACACCCAGCTGATCATCTCCCTCACCAAAGACCCTCACACCGCCAAAACCAACCTCCACGAAGGATTGAAGGCCGTCACCGAATGGATGAGGAACAGTCTGCTGAAGCTGAACTCGGACAAGATGGAGGTCCTCATCCTCTGCTCCACCCCTTCAGTGTGGGACAACTCCTGGGGGCTGACAACCCTAGGAACAGCCCGACACCCACCAACCACACACGCAACCTGGGGGTCATCCTCGACTCCATCCTCTCCATGACTAAACAGGACAACGCCGTCGCCTCATCCTGCTTCAACACCCTCCAAATGCTCCACAGAATCTTCAAGTGGATCCCCACCAAGACGAGAACAGTCACCCAGGCCCTCGTCACCAGCAGGCTGAACTATGGAAACGCCCTCTACGCAGGAACGTCGGGCAAGCTCCTGAGATGATTGCAACGCATCCAGAACACCTCGGCACGTCTGATCCTCGACATGCCCCACTGCAGCCACATCACACCCCACCTGAGAGACCTGCACTGGCTACCCGTCAACAAGAGGATAACCTTCAAACTCCTCATCCACGCACACAAAGCTCTCCACAAGACCGGCCCAGCATACCTTAACAGACGACTCAACTTCTACTCCCCCACCCGCCAGCTCCCCTCTACCAGTCTCGCCCTTGCCACTGTCCCCCGCATCTAAAGAATGACCGCTGGTGGTATATCCTTCTCCCACCTCACCGCCAAGACCTGGAACACCCTCCCCACCTACCTACGGCAGACCCAAGACCTATCGGCCTTCAGAAGACTCCGAAAGACCTGGCTCTTTGATCACTAGCAGCACTTCCACCCCCCAGCGCCTTGAGACCCTCACGTGTATGTAGTGTGCTCTACAAATGTCATGATTGATTGATCCCCATTTCCTGGCGCAAGGTCCTCATGTATTGCTTCAGTGTTAATCTCTCTATTGGCATACTTCCTGAATGTCCCTGTATTTGCATAATTCATTTCTACCATTTTGGTGCTAAATCTCTTCACACAGTGGCTCCCTATCTGAAAGACACAACACAGAAGCAAAAATATTCCCACTATTGGAATGATCAATTTCAGGATGGCTGACAGCCAGGAGGGCATGCAGCCAAGATGGAACCAGTCCGGAAAAATATCCGCAGGGGCACCTCCTTTCTTTGTCATCTTATTTCCCAAGTTGGTCAACTCCTTAATGGCCTTTGTGATGGATCCATTCTCCTCGTCATTTCCCAGTATGAAAGTGCAGCAGAATTTTCCTATCCGGTGGCATACTCCACCATCTTTCACAGTCAACATGTCAAGAACATAGCGGTGCTCTACAACCATAAGTCTCAAGGGACGGAGCTCTTCTGTGATAGCATTTAGTCCATCCCTAGTGCTGGTGATAGCCTTCATTACTTCATAGCAAGTCACCTCAATCCACCAGGCATTTTCTTTAGTCTGTAACAGTGGAACGAGCCCTTTACAGAAGACCTGGGCATCGTTAAAGAGGCGTAATTCTTGTGGAATGTCATCAAAGGCATTGTTTGCAAAGTACTGAGCTGATCACCAGTGGTGCTGGAGGACGGTGACCTCACCAGTAATGGGGTGCGAATGGATGTGGGAAGCATTCGTTGCTTGCATGACCAGGTGCACTTCATGCAGAGTTACCAAGGAGCAGAGGCCGTTCCATTGAGGAGGCAGTTGGAGATAGAGGCACTCTCCACAAGCCCACTAGTAGTCCATTAAAGTGGAGGTGCTGAACTGCATATCACAATTAAAGATAGTGTTGTTGCAATCTGTGTTACGTCCGACAGGTACAGAGCCATTACCAAGGAAACAAAGAAGAGGATTTTTTTTTAGTTTATATGCTTTCTTAGGTTTGGACTTTGTTCCTCCACCCCACGTATACCTCCTGCTTTCCTGATCCCATATCTGTTCACAGTTATCCCCAACATCCCAGTCAATATCTTCTTCCTAGTCTGTCTCTTCAACTCAAGGGGGGCCTAAAACTGCTACTTTGCATACAATGTGTCCAGGGCTCTGCCACTTATTGTTAAGATAGACATGTGCCCAGAGGCACAGCAGCGTCCTATTTCAGCATGGGCATAGGCCAGGGGGGGTGGGAATATGATGAATCACATGATGCCATGGGTGATGATATTGTTCCTAATTGCAGGTGCTTGCCAATCCATGTTATCTACTTTTATCCTGCGCAGTTCCTCTATTACCTTCTCAAGGCCTGTTGGGTCAGTGACAACTGTGTGTGTAGTGTAAGTGTAGTCCCAGTCCGTAGTGTTCACAAGTAGAACCCACATCTCAGCTGAAATGACCCGAATTTGCCCTTGTATGCGGCAGAGATACAAATGCAGAAGGCACATGACAATGTGTGGTGGGACTTCTTTTGGGAAAATCAGCTCCTACCGCATGGGGGATGTAAGACCATATATAGCTGGAATCATTTGTTACTGTTTTTCGTACTGCTGTCATCTTTATACCATAAGTTGTCTAATAGGGAGGAGTGGCCCAATGATCTGTTATCGACTGCTCTGGACCTGGCATGGGCCCTAGACCCTCCTGTATTTCTGTGAGATGTTGAAATGGCTTGTACCCAGTCCTCTGCCACACGGGTTTGTGGGGGACGAGGGGCTTTGTTCTGCGGGGAGAAATAGCGAATCGACGGACTCTGTGGTGGCGGGAAAGGTGTTGGCAAGTGCTAGTGGCTTTGTTGTGAGATCAATGGTACCATCCCATCCTGTGTTGTTGTCCATGGGTGAGGGTGGTGGAGAGATAAGGGACATATTGAGACTTGCAGTACTGAGAGGAGAAATAAAACCCATTATGCTGGTGGGGGTGCTTGTCTGGGGTTGTGTGGCACGGGATCTGTTGCGCGGCAAGGGAGAGAGCAACTTGGGGCGCACAGTGGTATTTGCACGACTTGGCTTCTTAATAACAGAGGTGTTCTTGGGGCATTGATAGGACCACATTGAAAGCAGATTGATAGTTGCCATCATGCCTCCCAGAAAAAGGAACAATATTAATATACATGTACATAACTTAGCATTTTCTATTTCCATGCGGCGTGTCTCCTATTGCAGCTGAAGCCATAAAGGACCATGTGATCACCGTCTTGTTTCGCTGTGATAGTCAATGGAAAAATGCTGCCTTCCTCTATTTCGTCATTGATCAGTTCTGGGATGGTGCAGGGTTGAGTCGCACATCAGTACTGTGTATCCATGCCTTCCTCTTAGCAATACGGACAGCTGTGGGTGAAGAGTCTGTGACTGTATTGGGGCCATCATACTTGGGATACTTCCACTTCCTAACGGTTTTCCTGACAAAAATGTGCATGCCAGGACGGATGGGCGGGAGTGCAGGAGAGATGGGGCCCTTGTTCTTTCTGTTTGATACCTGGATAGAGAGGAACTGCACAGCACGTGTTAGGGCACACAAATGTTCATACAATTCAGCTTTTACAATTTCAGAAGAAGTCTCAGTGTCTATTTTTGGTCTTGTTGAAGGAACTGTCACATTTATTAAGCAACCAGTAACAAGCTGGTGGGGTGTGAGATGGTGGTCAGAGCTTGGAGAATTTCTGATTGCAAGTAAGGCAATTGGTAAACAATGGAGTCATTTTTTTGCAATTGTTGCACTGATTTTGCTTAATTTACCTTTGAGCAGGCCGTTAAGGCGCTCACAAATGCCATTGCTATGTGGGTGATATGCTGAGGTCAATTTATGTTTGATCCCTAACATGGTGGTGAGAAGGGTAGAAGAGTGAATTGCGGCGGGAAAGCCCCAGCATGAGATGACCTCACGGAGCAAGAAGTTAGCTGCTGCTTTGGCATCGCAGTGGACACATGGTCCAGCTTCTATTCATCGTGATAATGGACCTACTACCACAATGAGATATCGATAGTTTTGGCATCGATCAATCATGTCAACATAATCAATGTGTAGTTCTTTTAAAGGGCCTTCTGGTTTTGGTATGGGAGATGTAACTATTTTCATGGAAGGATGTGGTGAGTATTGCCAAATGAGACATTTATTAATAAAAAGCTGTATTAATTAATGAGTATAGGGAATGAACCAATCAGTTTGTAAAGTGGTGGTCATATTATCTCGGGAGACGTGTGGGAAGGTGTAACAGGTCTAGTGTTACTTGTAACAGGGCCTGTGGCATGACTGGTATTCCATATCATAACTTGTTTATAGATAAAATCTGAGACATCCTGTTGTACTCCCCTCTTCTTCCACTGTTCTTTTTTTGTGATGGGGCACTTTCCTGTATCTCCCTGAGATGTAGCTGTGCAATGTGATCATATTGCTCTGCACTTTCTGCACTTTCTATTACATCTGGTGATGTAATTTCAAGAGTGTCAGTCTTTGCATCGTCTTTGTCCTGTAGTGTCACTGGTGGTACATGTTGTACAAGGAAGATGGGAGCAGCTATCCTTCAGGGGTCACATAGGGGGAGATACAACTGTTGGTGGTGGTGCAGGTCTGGGGATCCTAGCTGCGGCTTTAGCTGCCCAGTCTGCCAGAGCATTAACTCAGGAGACAAAATCTTGGCCACTTGTGTGTTCAGCGCATTTCACAACAGCTACCTCACTTGGCATTGTCAATGCATCTATCAGCTCTTTGAGCAATTGTCTGTGCATTACAGGTGTGCCATCTGATTTAAGAAAGCCTCGCTTTTTCCATTGTAGAATACTGCAATGTGCGATCGTTGTGACATAAGCAGAATCTGAATACACAGTGATGCGGGAGTCTGCGCCTTCTTTCAAGGCAGCTATTAATGCAATAAAGTTCTGCCGTTTGTGCTGAGTAATGTGATGGGAGAGTTATTTGCTGTATGATGTCAAGGGAATCATTTTGTTGTGCCCGAACTATTGCAGCTCCTGTATGTCTTATGCCTGTTTCTTGGCCGATGGTGGATGAACCATCAACAAAGTACACTGTACTGTCTGGCTATTGGTCCTCCTTTGCTGTGCCTGACTCATCTGAACAGTATGTGGCACAGTCATGGGGGTCATCATCTGTGCTTGCAATGGGGTGGGCAAAGAACGTGGCAGGATTCACTGTGTGACACTTAACAACTTTCAGAGTTGGCAATGATAGGATGACTTTGTAGTTAGTGTTGTTTTGGCTTTTTGTTTGATTGCAAACACAGCATGTTCAGTGTACAGTGTTAACGGGGAACCCATGACTATGGGGGTGCTTTATTCTGTGGCAAATGCAGCGGCAGTCAATGCTTGCTCACATGGATAATGTCCTTTCATTATTGAGTCTAACATGCCACTAAAGTAGGCCATGGGCTTGTGGCTCATGGGGTATTTCGAGTAAGGACTGCTGTCATAGCTTGACCATCACAGTGGGTAAAAAGGTATAATTCTTTGGTGTAGTCAGGGGATCCTAACACTGGTGCATTGGTAATTTCATATTTTAACTGCATGAAGGCTGTGGTCATTTCAGGTGTCCAATCTATTTTGTTATGTCTGTCTTTGGCCATTTGAACAGCTTTTAGCAGTGGGGCAGTGATGGTGGAAAAATCAAAGACCCATTTTCAGACATAATTCACTAGGCCTAGGAAATTCTGCATGTCTTTGACTGTCTGGGGCTGAGGAGTACCCTGTATAGCTTGTATTCTGTCTTGGGTGACTCTTCTTCCTGACACTGAGGGCAACTGTCCAAGGTATTGTACTTCTTTCTGACAGTATTGAAGCTTCTTTTTGTGCTAGTGTTGTGAGCAGAGCAAGTGTATCCTGCCGGCACTGTTGCTCTGTTGGGCTACACAGCAGTATGTCATCAACATATTGCAGAAAGGTACTGGTACATTGGAAATTGGATAAACCATCTTTGACAACTCTGTTTAAGACACTTGGGGACAAATTGCCAGTTACCTGAGCTAGGTCTGAGTCTCTTATGTCGTCAAATTGTGTAGGTGGTTTTGGCCTCCGTATTTCCATTGCTACTGAGAGGGGAACCTCATTTAAGTAGACAATTTCTGTTTTCATGTATTCTTCAGTATCGCCAAAGAGTTGATCATCTTAAATGTTTCTCACCAATTGTCCAGGCTCATTGAAAATGACGCGGGAGTAATCGTCAATTGCTAGGAATGTGGATGTAATTTCAAGAGCATATGTCTAGTATCATGTTCCTGTCTGATTCTTGGGAATTCTGGGACTGTGGGCGAAAGAAAAACTCTTTTGGGAGCTGGACAGTGAGGCCGTGCAGTTCTAGTGTGTTATCTTCAATGATGTGTATCGCAGTGGAGAATGTTTGTTCATCCACTGGGCGAGCTCTTATTTGATCTTTCAAGGAGGAGTCCATAGTGACTGCCTCATTCTTGCCAAGAGTGTACCAGGGATGTGGCAAATCATTGTTCCTTTCTCATCAAAATGCATGTTTAATTTGGCCATAAGGTCACAGCCCCAGAGATTCACTGGGGACCGTGGTGAGTAGAGCAGAAGCTGCTCCACGCATCTACCTCCTACTTGTACTTGTACTGGCATGGTGAAGGGAGACCCTTTCTATTGCCCCAGAAAATCCTTGTGTATCCGCTATCTGATTGGAAATGGGCAGTGCTCCACCTGTGATACAGGAGCAAGTAGCACCAGTGTCAATTAGAAAGCTATAGGTTTTGTTGTTTGTCGGATTCTCTTTGACATTAGTGATGCACAACAATACAGGACATACAAGAGTTGTCTGTGGGATGTACTAACTGGAATACTCTCCAGCCTGGTACTGCTGGATGGTGCCCTGCGTAAAGGTATTGGTAGAGCCCAGTACTGTGCCTCCCTGAGGCGTAAATGCTTGCGTTTCAGGCATCATTTGGTATACAGGTGTCTGTGGCTGTAGTACTTGCTGTTGAACCTGTGGGCTCGGTATGTGCACTTGCGTCATTATAGGGGCTTGCAGTTGCAATTGTTGCTGCATGGGCTGTGATTGGGCAGGTGGGAGGTAAAAGAATATTACTTGGGGCTGAACCACCTGTGTCTGTACTTGCTGCTGTTGTTGGTACAGGAAGGACTGTATCTGCTGGGATCCTCTGACTGGCAAAAGTGCTGATTGGAATCACAAGTGAATTGGTCCCACTGTACTCTAGAGGGAGCATAGGTGGGGATACATTTGTTGGATCATAATGCCCTCACACACCCTTGCAGGTGTCATGCTTCATCATCTGGGCTGCTCCTCGTTGGGTCGGCGGTGCAATACCCAACGGGCTCCCTAAAAAGGGGCTCTTTGTCGGAGATCTTCTATCCAACTGCCGTTTGGTGAAGTGCGGGTGTGAGGCCTGGACTGTGTAGATGCTGTGTTGTGATCTAAAATAGGACTGGGAGTAGCTAGAAGGACACATTTTATTCTGTTCTAATTAAAAAACAGTAAACAAGGCACTAGCCCGAAGAGTTTCTGTGCGTGATCGTGTCCTTTTTTACAATACGTGGGTCAACATGTTTCTCTCTACAGGTGTATTAACCCTGTGATTCTTCAGGACCTTACAAAAAGAAAGCTATCTGCAGTTAATGGTAATTGGCATAAAGTATCACATAGTTGGGTAAAGCTTTCACCCAACAGTTACCTTTAACCTGCCTGGATCTACCTGTTAAGGGAGAAAGAAAGCGTTAAAGGAAAGACAATGTGATATTGTATTTTGCACATATACCAACAGTATTTATAGTGACTCCAATGACTACTAATATTAAATGTGTGTGTGCGCCAAAGGCATTTTGAAGAACAGTTAAAAACAGGTACATAGTGAAAAACGATGTGGTGGTTGTACGCAGTGAGCTATGGTGACTGTTGCCCCTGAAAAGGAACAAGAGCGTTTAAAAGAAAGGCAGAAAAACATTAGCAGGACGGACTCACCCACTAATTGTGGTCCCCAGGCTTCAACAGTGCCCGGTGGATCCACGGACAAGGCTTTGCTCCTGTATATGCTGGTATGTGGAAAGATAAAAACAAGGTATGTACAAACATAATCAAATGGCCCATTGTTTAGGCAACGGCCAGATATCACTAAACTCTCTCAAGATGTTAATGTTAGATTTCTAGTGCTCATTGGAGTTAGCATTTAGGAAAACATAGAGGATGTAGACGTTTGCTCAATGGGATGATCCCTAATTAGGTCCTAACCTATGAACAGGCGGTGCTCAAGGATGTTCGATCTTTGCACACCTCTAGAGGCTTCAATAACCTTTCCAAGAAAGAGACACTAGCGTGCAGTCACTAGCCAATGACCCAACTATCACCATTAAACAAGCCGATAAAGGCGGTGCAACTGTGATTATGGCAACCTCAGACTAAGAGACGGAGTGCCTAAGACATTTGGGTGACCGTAAATACTTTACCCCAATCAAAAAAAAAACACTGAACGACTGATAAAAACCATCACTGGCATAGTGAACTCGGCAGAAATCCAAGGGTGGCTGAGTAAGAAAGAGGCTTCTTTCCTCATCAAAAAAGATCCAAGAACCCCCTATTTCGACAACTTACCCAAAATCCACAAAGGAGTAAACCCTGTGCCAGGGAGACCTATCGTCTCCGGTATAGACTCAGTGCTGGAACCATTATCACAGTTTTGTGATCATTTCCTGCAACCATTGGTTAAATCAATACCTTCTTACCTCAAAGACACCACTGATGTCTTACGCTTGCTCTCTCAGTTCCCATGAGCTGAAGAGATTGACTTCCTCATCACTCTAGACGTGGAAGCTCTTTACACCAACATTCCAGAAAGAGCCACCCTAGAAGTGATAGAGGAAGACCTCATGAGGACCAATTGGGAGTCACCTACACCTCCTAGCTTTATCATGGAGTGTGCCACATTGGCATTAACGGAAAACTTCTTCGAGTTCAAAGGCCAAATCTACCACCAGACCCAGGGTACTTCCATGAGAAGTACTTTTGTGCCTAGTGTAGCCTGCCTTTATGTGGCTTCCTTTGAGGCACACCACATCCTCAATGATCTGAATCCATACCGTGACAACATCCGTCTATGGAAACAATTCATTGATGATATTCTGATTTTCTGGCATGGGGATAGTGGAAGCTATAACAACTTCTTCAAATGGGTGAACGACCTGAATTCCCTACTTGAACTTCACTATCTCTACCTCACCTTCTGAAATACCATTCTTGGACTTGACTATTAAATTAGAAGGTGGGCTCCTAACATCAAAAATGTACAAAAAGAGCACAGATCGCAACAGCCTTTTGCTCTTCAGCAGCCACCACCCAAAAGCGCTGAAGGAGAACTTGCCTTTTGGGCAATTTCTCCGTATACGGAGGAATTGTAGTTCAGTTGCTGACTATAAGACCGAATCAGCAAACCTAGCAGAAAATCTTTCTGATAGAAACTATCCTCAGAGAAACATCACTCTCACAAGAAAGAGAGGATGCAACAACAATAGAGAAAGTCTGCTAGAAGAGAAAGAGAAAGTCAAAACAGAAACCTTGACATGTGTAAGGTTTCTGTTTTGACTTCGATCCAACTGACTAAAGTGTTGAGGAAGCACTGGAATATACTAAATACAGGGTCCCTACAAATTGAGGAACCACGTTTTGCATTCAAACATTCAAAAAATCTAAAAGACATACTCATCAATACCAGACCTAAGACTAAGGCCATTACTAAACAGGGTACATTATGGCAATTACCAGCCGTTCAGGGCCATTATCCTTGTGGCTCATGCACGGCATGTGCGTTCACCTCCGTCCAAAAAAACATCATACGGAATAACAACTTTACATGGGAAATGCGTATCCATATAAATTGCAACACTGCAAACTGTGTATATCTACTTACGTGCCCCTGTGACCTCTACTATATAGGGATGATGACACGACCCATTAAACAACGTATCTCTGAGCATCGCAGCAATTTTCGCTGCCACAAGACAAGCACCAAGATGTGTACCCACTACTTGGAAAAAATGCATACACCAGATTCCCTCAAATGGGTCATTTTGGAAGCCTCCCCCAATACCGCTAAGAAAATGAAGATATACCCTGGGGCAGCTTGTGAATCTTTCACAAATAATTACACCGAAATTCGAGTCCAATAAGGGGATCAAAAATATAGGCTTACATCAGATGGATCTCACACATGATTGTAATGCCCACATCTTCCCTTAATAGATATTTTTTCATATCTATTGAGCCACGAATAACCATCAATATAACTAGGTTAAAATGGCCACCATCAAAACATATATATTCTGATGTCCCTTTTTAAAAAAAAATATCCTTGGAGACACCAGCCCATACAAAGCAATAGCCGCCACTCGCATCACTCCTAAACGCACACAAGATACTATCCCATTGTTCAGTTAGGACATTAGAGCTAACTAGGGCAAGACAGAACGGGTTACGTGATTAACCAAACTGAAACTGGTAACGGCGTTAACGCATTATTTTTTCACATTAATTTAGACTACTAAGCCACGAAGTGGGGGAAACAATTTATTAAACACACAATCCCATATTACACCTGTGACTGCCTTAGTTCTCAGTAAGTTACCACTGAGAAATGACCGCCAGTTTGACACGGCAAACCGACCCCTTCTCAATTCCTCACTGCATCATGTGACCTACCACGTGACCTCTTCAACACTGTTTTAACGTCCCGCGGAGGGCTACTCTGGCACCTCCTGGACCCGGTGGATGAGGGCAGGTCAGAGGACACGCGAACAATGCGGCATCCATGAGTACAACACCTAAACTGTATGATTAATTTAGGCACCCCAATTTAATTTAGTGCGCAAGGTGTTACGCCGTTTATTTTTAGACTACATGTTATTTTGAGACTACACGTTGTGGCCGCCCTTTTGCTTCGCTCACAAACGCGCAGATAACTTTATTTTGAAGTACCGCCTTTCATGCTCACTGAGTCTCACCCTCTCTAAGTAAAGGGTAATGACACAGCATCTAAAGCTGCTACTGAACAGATACGCTGGTAACTTGTATTTGAATTACAACCTTGCACGCTCACTGAGAATTACAGTATCTAGGGAAAAGGAGACGACACGGCATCTCAAATTAGAACTAACCGACACAGGTTTTATCCACCACGATATGCACATTTGACAAGTCACAGACACTCAAACGATAGGGACCTTAGTTCTCCCGACCCACCTCGCAACCCGAGGTTTAACCTCAAAGTGTAGCATTCCCCATTTTCCAGTTAGATGTACACAATACCATGGGCCTCCAGTTCACAGATGGCCTAAGTGAATATAAGGAGAGATGCAACACTTACACATCACTGCCTTCCATAACAAGCTACCTCTTCCTCCCCTAAACATGCTATTTGAGTGAAACCACACAATGACATTCAGTCAAATCATGTGAGACCATCCTTCAGGATGTTTTGCATAATTAAAGTCGTCTTTTAAGAGCCATTTTTTGAAGGCTTTCTTAAACCCAAAAGCTAAACTTAACACTGCCTACAGTAAATCTGACACACTAACCCCCCAGCATTAGTCCACCACTGCATCATACCAACAGTGTTAACATTCTAAAGGATACCATGTGCCATACTTGTAGGTGTACTCTGAATCTGCACAGGTCGTGCATTGCAACTTCAAATAGACCATGAGCAAACGCCTTCATCCTCTATGTTTGCCTAAATGCTAACTCCAATGAGCACTAGAAATCTAACATTAACATCTTGAGAGAGTTTAGTGATATCTGGCCATTGCCTAAACAATGGGCCATTTGATTATGTTTGTACATACCTTGTTTTTATCTTTCCACATACCAGCATATACAGGAGCAAAGCCTTGGACGTGGATCCACCGGGCACTGTTGAAGCCTGGGGACCACAATTAGTGGGTGAGTCCATCCTGCTAATGTATTTTTGCCTTTCTTCTAAACTCTCTTGTTCCTTTTCAGGGGCAACAGTCACCATAGACACTGCGTACAACCACCACATCGTTTTTCACTATGTACCTGTTTTTAACTGTTCTTCAAAACGCCTTTGGCGCACACACAAGTTTAATATTAGTAGTCGTTGGAGTCACTATAAATACTGTTGGTATATGTGCAAAATACAATATCACATTGTTTTTCATTTAACGCTTTCTTTCTCCCTTAACAGGTAGATCCAGGCAGGTTAAAGGTAACTGTTGGGTGAAAGCTTTACCCGAATATGTGATACTTTATGCATATTACCATTAACTGTAGATAACTTTCTTTTTGTAAGGTCCTGAAGAATCGCAGGGTTAATACACCTGTAGCGAGAAACATGTTGACCCACGTATTTTAAACAAGGACACGATCAGGCACGGAAACTCTTCAGGCTAGTGCCTTCTATACTGTTTTTTAATTAGGACAGGAGACCCCCAGAATAAAATGTGTCCTTCTAGGTACTCCCAGTCCTATTTTAGATCACAACACAGCATCTACAAAGTCCAGGCCCCACACACGCACTTCACCAAACGGCAGTTGGATAGACGATCTCTGACAAAGAGCCCCTTTTTAGGGAGCCCATTGGGTATTGCACTGCCGACCCAACGAGGAGCAGCCCAGATGATGAAGCATGGCACCTGCAAGGGTGTGTGAGGGCATTATGCTCCAACAAATAGATCCCCACCTATGCTCTCTCTAGAGTACAGTGGGACCAATTCACTTGTGATTCCAACCAGGACTTTTGATAGAGGAACAGCGTAAGACCCTTTGTTGTATAACGTACTTTGAGGCCTCATTTATGCTGGACCTCCCCACTCTTCTCTGAGTGGGAAACAGGCCAACCGTCCCTCTTTTTGTTGTTTGGTCCTCTGACTGGCCCCATACTTTCATCCTGCATTTTCTTCTGGTATTCTCTTGCAAAATGTCCTGGTTGGTGACAGCAAAAGCATACCCGTGGGTCTGTCTGTTGTGTGTATCTTTGTTGTCTCCTTCCTCTACTTCTCCCTCTGCCTTGCATGCTTGTATATCTAGGCCTCATCTGCTGGTAGCCATAATTTTGTTGTTGCTGTGCATTGCCATATGGCTGTTGTTGTACATAGTCATGAGGGGCTGCATGGGGCTGTGCTTATATAGGTGGGACAGCTATGGGTGTACTACTGTGCTAATGCATTGAGGGCATTTTGAGGAAAATTGGTGACGGCAGTCATTTGGTTGACTGATGAGGCAAGCATGACTGTGTCTGGGGAGTCTTTTTTCCTAATAAGCTTCTGCTGTACTAACTTAGCTGCTGCGTTTTCAATAGCTATTTCTCTATTCCTGTCTTTTTCCTGTTTCTTTTTGGAGAAATTGTTTATGTG
Source organism: Lissotriton helveticus (assembly GCF_964261635.1). Taxonomy (NCBI): domain Eukaryota; kingdom Metazoa; phylum Chordata; class Amphibia; order Caudata; family Salamandridae; genus Lissotriton; species Lissotriton helveticus. The sequence goes on along the minus strand of NC_136063.1, from coordinate 1,626,574,792 downwards.
ATCCTGTATCTGAGGGCATGGTTTAGCTTCCATTGCTAAAATTCCATCTAACTTGTCCTGAATGTCAAATACAACAACACATCAACTGTAAGAGAGAATTTGTAGTGTACTATATTGAGTAACCTACCACCTCAGATTTGTGGGAAGTACTATTTTCCCCGTGAAAAACATGTCTTAGAACATGTAAGGCCCATCACTAATCAAGACTCAAAATACCCACTGGCACGTCACTTTCAGACTCCTCGTGGAAGTGACTGGATTGTGATGTATTCCTATAGGTTCTGTATCGATCCCCCTATTCCTGACCCTGTTCTGGTTAACAAGTTAACTAGCAGCCATCCCATGATGCAGAAACCGTTATCTGATTAAGCCACACCACGGCACAGGAACGTGTTATCTGATTAGGTCATAACGCTTGCCATCTAATTAGACAAGCAATATTCCTCCAGCCCCTGATAAGGCATACGGAGTTCTCAAAACAAATCAAACCTATGACAACCTGGGAAAAACCCTGCGGCCATTGTTTTGATTTCACCGAGAACTTCAGCAAAAGAATGTGCTAACGACCAGTTCGTATGACATCCTTATTGCCGTATCTATGTCCATCCTTACGTCAATCTCGGCACCTTACAGGTATAAATATTACCGGTATTGCCTTAAGCAAACACACGCGGTGGTGACGAGATCGGAGCAGCCAGACTTGCCGAAGCCCAGAGCAGAGCAGACCCCGCTGGCGCAGCCCCGCCTTCCTGACGCGCTGAGAACGAGACGCTGCTTTCTCCTGCCGAGAAATCCAGCTCCGGCGCTTCCGAGCAGCCCTCGCAGGCAGCTTGGAATATCGAGACCAGAGACGAGAGATACCATCCCTCATTCATCCTAAAATTCCAGGTACAGAACTGAATAACCCCTTGCAGAGAAATCTTGAGTCAGTCACTTGGCAAAACAAACTTAACTTAAACTGCTACTTTCTATTCCCGCCCACGTATAGGCTTAGGTCAGGTACACCGGGGTAGGCGTAGTTAGAAGCACCAGTTGAGTACGATTAGTCAAATGTAAATGTGTATGTATCTATTTTATCCATTTTAAACCACCTTATGGCTTAGAAACCATATAAATGTTTTTACAGTATTATTTTATACTTCTGCTTTTATTGTATGCACTTTACTTAACCATAAGTATTGCGATAATATCGATCCATTTCTCTTGTACGAGAAAAGAGACTGATCAATAAATACCATCTTTTATTGAACACGCCCGTCTCTTCCTTTTCTCTACAATCTGGCGAGACTAAGAATGCACGTACTGACTGAGTAAAATAAGTTGTCTTTTGTTTTCACACGACTCTAGAGATACACTCTTGATTAGGGGAGAGCAAAGTTGTCATGTTCTATGGTTGTCAGAAACTAAATCCCTTCTTGTCTATCCAGGGAGGTTCAACTCCTCCTTGCCTATTCGAGAAAGTTTCTAGTGAACTCTGAGCTAGCTGGCAAACCCAAAACTTTAAGTCTAATATCGACAATAGAAGACCTAGTTAACGTCTGGTCTAGGCCTATACTATTGAAGGTATTATTCCAATGCGCAGAGCCTATTGGGATAATAGGAACTACACTACATGACGCCCAAACGTTTGGAAAGGCGATAAAACTAACGCAAGACATTAGAGTAACTCAGTCGTGCTTTTTCACTCAGACCCCTTTTTTCCCATAATACTCCAAAGACGTCTGGAGTGGGTGAAAGGTAATATCCGCCAAACCTCGCAGGAGGAAACTCCTATGTATGGTTCTTGGTTTAGTCAACGTTGAAGGATACACTGTTCCAAAATATTGTGCATCTAATCTTTGTTTCCATAAGAAACCTGATCTGCAAACAAACGGAAAAACCTTCCTGTCGGTAAAATGGTAGACAGTGATGAAGAAAGAGAGACAGCTAGATTAGCAGCTGAACTCGTAGCAGCTGATAATACTATGCAAGAAGCAGACCCGGATATAATACTCATCCCGGTCAACAAAAGGAAATCTATAACTTTAAAACTTATAGAAAATGGACTGACACCGAGAGGTGGCACAGTCATATTCGTAATTGAGGCACACGAATATCGGCAGACAGAGGTATTCTATTCATGGATAAACTTTCCAGCAGCTAATGCTGTAACAAAGGTCTTCCACTATTACAAAACAGAGGAACCTCCTGAAGAGTACACTCCTTTCGAGGAGGTGGAAGTACCACTTAAATTTCAAGAGCACGTGCTCTTGTTTAATGGCGCCCTAAAACACAATAATCACATCACCAGGCTCGGTCCATTAGGTAGACCAGGAGCAACGTGGCCGGTCCTAGCCGGATACACACCACATCCAGACATCGAAAGAATGTCTGCAGCAGATCTTTTAATACAACTAAAACAATTAATAAAAGTACATAGACAATTAGTCCAATATGTAATGCAGACTTCAACAATCCAACCAGCAATTAAAATTCCACAGCTGACCCCTCATCAGGGGAACACAAATAAAATTACACCACAGAACATACAATCCTGCCTAGGTAAAGTACCAGCTAAACGGGAACAAATACCATTCTGGTTAGCACAAAAAATCACCCAAATAGAGGCGGTGTTTCCAGACACCACCCCGTTAGAAAAACACAGGATTCTGACTATCTGTCTTCCAATGGGAATCGCACCACACGTGGAGGACTGTGACACTTGGGGTACAGTCTTTGCTTCCATCTACACAAAAACGCATGGTGTTCCATCCATCTCGGTAATACCAGATGTGCTAAAACAAATTCAAGATGAATACGGTCCAGAACCTGCTTTAACTCTTGGTATGAAATTACTGAAAGACTTCAAGCAGGTCTCGGCTATATTATTAGCCAATATAAAGGGAGAAGCAGCAAACGTGGCGATCCGCCAAAGGTTAAAAGAAACAGATATAGCAGACCAACCAGCTGAAATTGCCAGAATTAGGTAGAGATAGTTTAGGTGGAATACCAGTAAAACCCCAACTGATTGAAAGTCCTGAAAAAATATTTATTAAAAATAATCTAAACAGTCAAAAGAAGAACTGGGATGGAAACAAACAATCCAATCCAAAAGAAAAGAGATTCCAGTCCAGAGGAAGGTCTCCTCGGCGGAGAGAAAGATCTCCGGACCAAGGACCCAAGTCTCCCCAAAGGGAGCCCTCTGTGAAAAAATACAACCTTAGAAATAGGGATAACATAAAGAAACCGGATAGATATCAAGATTTTGATACACGTCCCTCTCAATCTTTTCAGACTTCCTCGCAGAAATCGGAAAGAAGAGGACGATCGGAACCCAAGGAAGGGCACGTCAAGTCCAAAGACAAGGAACCTGCTCATCCAAATAAAAAATTACAGTTTCCAAAGAAGAAGGTAGCCAGTATTAAAGTATTTAACAATGCCGAGAATACTGAGGACACAACTGAAGAACGGAGAGTGGGCTCAGACAATGCTAGACAGCGCAGCAGAAGTGAGCATAGCACGCAAAGTCCTTATGAATCATCTGGAGACAGTGGACACGAATGAATACCTTCAAGTGGAAACTGCAGACACCAGAGTTAGCAAACCTCACAAAATATATGAAATAACATTACGTATAGAGGGGGATAAGACTAGGAAAATAAGGGGACTATTTTGGGATAATCTCTCCAAGGGCTATGACATCCTTCTAGCTGAAAAAGACTGGCCACCAGAGTTTGTCAGGGACTGCCCTCATGGCGAAGAAATAATTATGCCTGCCTTCTCAAATCATATCCCAATTCATAAAAAATACACACTTGCTAGAAAGTGGGCAGTAGCTCAAGCTCCTGCTTTATATAAAAATCATGTAGGATGGGATGAGGACTCTCCTCCTCACAAAATCCAGTTAAAAACACAACCTACTGCACAAAGACAGTACCCAATTAAGCAAGAAGCTAAAAAACAGGTAAAAGAAATCCTAGATCACCTAGAATACCAGGGGGTGATTGAAACTTGCACCTCACAAATGAACAACCCTTTGTTTCCGGTTTCCAAACCAGACAATTCATATCGTCTAGTTTTGGATTACAGACACCTTAACTCATGTTGCAAAACTTTTGCAGTGCAAAACTCGCATAGTGCTGCACTAATGAATAACATAGTGCGCAAAAAATACAAAACAACATTAGACATCTCTAATGGATTCTTTTGTCAAAAAATAGCACCAGAGAGCAGATATTTATCCGCGTTCTCAATAAATGCCGCTCAAAAACAATTCTGTCGGTTACCCCAGGGGTTCAAGAACAGCCCTGGATTATTCTCAGCGAGGGTAACAGAGTTACTACAAACATATGATGACGAAGCATTATCTTATGTCGACGACATATACCTAACAGATGATGACTTGGATACTCACTTGAAGAGAGTGAACACCATAATACTTGGGTTCGCAGCAGAGGGTTACAAATTCAACTTTAAAAAATCTAGAATTGCCCATCTAACAGTCCTGTTCTTAGGATATGAATTATCAAGTGAAGGCAAAAGCCTGGCTGACAATTTCCTAGAGAAATGTGCCGTACTCCAAGCACCTAGAACACTAAAAAACCTACAGTCAATTCTAGGCTTCCTAAATTTCGGAAGAACATACATTGCAAATTACGCAGAAAGGGTCAAACCCCTTTATGATCTAATAAAACCAGATTTTAAAAGAACCAATTGGACTCAAAAACACACAGAAATTTTGAGATCTTTACAAACAGATATGTTAATTAAAACAAAATTAGAAACACGTGATAACACACGCAACCTTGTGATTCGAGTCATCCCAGGAAGATGCGGATTCACATACCTGACCTCTAATGAGGGAGAAAAGGTACCAATTGCATTCAAATCACACTTGTACACAGAAGCTGAAAAGAAGTTCAGCATTAAAGAAAACATTGTTCATGCAGTTCAAACCGCAATAGCTAGAGAAAAAGATAAAGCTGACGGTAGACGTATCGCAGTCAGAACAGCAGAATCAGCCTTTGAGGCATTAACAACACCGTGTAATTTAGCAACAACAGAATTGAATCCGGAAAGGATACAATGGGTGAATTCAATTACAACGGACAGAGTAAAATACTACTTTGATCCAGAATTAAAAGAATTGAAAAATCTAGAATATGAAAGAACATTCCCTCTGCCAATCGACATTCTGCCATTACGACAGTACGCATGTGAAATCTATACAGACGGACATGCTCAACCCTCCGTTTGGGGAGAACAAGCATACAACCCCACATGTGAGATTACAAAAGAAGTGTGGCGCGGAGGTAAACTAAGACCTCTATTAACAAAAACACACTCAGTAGAAACTAATTCAGAACAACAGACTGAAATATTAGCATTGAAAATGGCGCTAGATAATGCAGATCGCGAATTCCCGACACTAATAGTGTCCGATTCATATTACTGCGTCAAATCATATAACAACGATTTGCAGAAATGGATTCAAAACGGTTACAAAGATGACACAGGTGCAACAATAAAGCAAAAACTGTTTTGGGAACAAATAGTTCTGTTACAAAAAGAACTACCAAAGACTCACGTGATACATACACTGAGTCATCAGCGTGATGGCGTTCACGTTGCAGGGAATTCATTGGCTGAGACAGCCACAGCGGTAGCAACTAAATCGGCTTCCGTAGCAAGAAAAAAGCGTACAGTGAAATACATTGACGGTGAAACAGTGCTGGCGGTAAAAACGTCATCAAAAGGCGACTGCTCAGCGCTACCGATCAACTATCCACTCAATTATACATACATAATCGATGCAAACTCCGTCCCTTTTGCTCGAATCCCTGGAGTGGGGGATAGAGTAATTCCAAACATGGACAGGAGAACTTTGTTAATAGCAGACGCACATATGGGCGAGGGTCTCAGACACCTCAAACTAAAAGATTCTCTGGAAGAACTACAATCAGTGTACTGGTGGCCAGGCATGAGCCTGCATCATCACATTTTTGTAAAAAAATGCCCGGGCTGCAACAGATATCGCAGCGGCGAGAGGAACGGGGTAATACCATGGCGTTTCACTCAATAAAGGCAAAACAATAATCAGTAATTCCAGTGTTAATAATGCGTCCGATTAACAAATAAAGACTAGTTTCCACTTATAAATGTAGACCCCAGCACTCGGCTGACGTCGGGACTGTTATACAAAGATTTGCGAGTCTAAATGGCATATACGCTAGGAGCATGCTACGTTTGACCAATGTTTTCACTTTAGCCCTCAAGCCTGTGGGGAAACATGGCCAAATGAGCATAGCACAGCGGGATTCTTCTCACTTCCCTCCTGAGGGATACGGGATGGTGTAAAGAAAAAACCAAGGCATAAAGCTATCTATAATGGAAAGGATATTAGGTTCGGGAGCTGGGTGGGTCAAACATCTAATAAGTGTCCAACGTAGTCTAAACAACCTGCCAAGAAATTCTCTGAAGGGATTCAGTCCGTACGAATTATTGTTTGGAACTAGGATGTTGGTCTTAGATCTTGACAGTCAGACTTCAGTGGTGAAGGAAAAAAGCTTTGATATCAAAGATCGTTTGGCTATTTTGCAGGACTTAAACGAAACAAGAAAAGACCTGAGCAACATAAAGTTGAAACAACAGCCAACAAACACTGAAGAACCACCACCTGTCCCAGCAAGACCTGTCTGGATTCCAAAAGTCGGGGATCTAGTCAGAGAAAAGATCGCGGTAAAGAAGGAATTTGGGCCTTCTTACAGAAAAGCAGTTCCTGTCTTGTCTATCAACGGGACAAGATCAGTTGTACTACCGCCGCTTGCTGGTAAAAAGGAGAACCGAGTTGTATCCATCGACCTGGTAAAACCACAATCATGTGGCCGATAACAAACAGTAGGCCAAGTGGACTCCCGATAAGTAGTAGAACACCAAGGTTTGCTACCAATACAGAGGTCCTAACTAAGAGGCTAATCACATTCGAAACGCCTACAGAAGAACAACAAGGACTGTGCAACAATGCAATGGAACTTAAACCTCTGAAAACCCAAATAAAAACATTTAGTACAGACACACCAACCTACAATGAAGTAACAAACGAATATGCAAGAAACAGTAATCCTGAAGCAATTGGAACAATTGACAGAACTGCATCCGGCTACTTCATAAACTTCGATGATTCCTCTGAAGACCTCATTGAATCAAAAACACAGCCATCAACAAAAACCTTTATAGATAAAGCTAAAGAACTTTTGAAACAACTTAAAGAAACCTATCTGATTTCTCCATGGATTGAATTTTGGGTGGCCTTTGGTGCATTTATCCTCATACTTTGGCTCATCATGGTACTATGCTTGGGACGCTTCATTGAGGGAAAATATGCTAAAATGGACACAGCAAGTCAGAAAATCAACTTGATCCTCAAGCCACACACATCTTCACACGTCGAGAAAAGAGAACTTTCTTCAGTCAACTTCACAGCCAATCCTATACCGGGTGGGGTAGCATGGGACAATACTGACTACGAAATTTATGGTCCGGTTGAGATCCTGAAATATCCACACCAAATCAAGATCTTGTTGAGTGACTTTGTAAAACCAAGCTCATTTGCTGATGATTGGGACTTTGAAAGCGTTAATAATATGATGTCTGACTTAGTGATGTCTGCTAAATTTACCAAACATGATTATTTGCAGGGTTCGACTAATTATGATAGTATGTACTGTTACAACCACTATGGTAACCATTTTCTACATAAATCGGCACAACCTAGAAATGTTTTAAATTATAATCAATGGGAACATTGTGCAACGCCTCCAAAAGGAAGCTCAAGAACCTTTTATAACAAATATTCATACTTTTCAGGGTTCAACACAAGTAATGCTGAAACATTTTATTTCAAATTGTCAAATAAGACAGGGACAAAGAACATGCTAACAAACACGAAATTGATATATTCAGACTCATTTTTTGAACAAATGAATACCTTTGGTTTTGATTATTGGGACAAAAATGTTGAAGTAAAAAGTGTTTGGGGTACAAAAGAATGGCAAGTACAAGGTATAGAATCATTGTTTAGAGCCTGCATGATCCCAGAACAAATTATATTTTTGAATGACACTGTTCAACAAACTACCTGTCTTGGCCTAGCCAAAATCAAAGACTTAAATAAACCGTCTATTCCAAAGCCAACTATGAACAGCAATAGCTCTACAGATGAAGAGATAGACGTAAACTATGTATTAAACCAAAACAGAACACATCCTGATTGGAAACAATGGTTAATCTGGCCCACAGATACTAATAACTGTCAAGACAGATTCCTGAACAAAACACAGGGGTTCACATTGACCAGGCCAGACCCTAGATATTCCCAAAGACAACATCCAGGGATAATCACCACCTACAGTGTGGGCAAACTCTGCCTTCAATGGCTACAAACTTCCACACTGGCAGATATTAAGCAACACCTAACTTTACTTACTGATGGTGCTGACTTGCGTGATTTCATTATGGGACCGCGCAAACAGCGTCAAAAACGTTTCATTGCAGCCTCTGTATATGCAGCTTACAACGAGGCCTGGAAGGTGACTCAAATTGAGACAGCAGAAAGTATACGGGAAATTGACCGTATTAATTTGGAAAAATCCCTTTCTGTAGTGGACAATGGGTTAATGACTCTGTCCTCCAGAATTTTTTCTCTGGACAGCATTGTGTCTTCAGCAATCGACATAATATCGCAAGACTTACTGTTGTTACAACACGGTCAGTCTCAATTGCGTTCTATTGTACAGCTTGGCTGGACGTTACAAAATCTGCGTTCAGGCTATGTGCCTTGGCGTTTAATCAACACAACGTCACTATTCAATATCTTTAACCTTACTGATAAACAAATCAGTATGGCACAGAAGGGTGCTGATTATACAATCCTGAGCATTGAGAAACTCGAGAGATTACCAGTGACAATGTCAGAACGACCTGTCAGTGAATGGATAATACATGGGATAATTAATATTCCAATATCAACCTTCAGGTTTCAATACTGCCAAAAATATATACAGGCTGGCATGTACGAAAATTTGGGAAAAGGGTACATTAAGTCAACTTGGAACTTGCCCTATTCACATGCATGTGTCAGTAATAAAGGACAGAAAGTGTTTCTTAGTGGCAATAATTGTGCGATGTCACTAAGCGGTACACTACTGTGTAATGGAATTAGTTTGCATGGAGCCTGTGAAGGGAACTCAAATAACCTTTCATGTTACCAGCTAGGCGCACCTGCAACAGAGATAGAACCATTCTTTAAAAGACTCTATAATGGGAGTTACATTCTAATTGTGGATCGCAGATGTTGTAGTCTTCTACCCGGGATTCCTTATCTCATAACTACGACTGCGAAGGTCATGTGCTGTGGACACTCATTGTTCCCCAGCTCCTTTCCAGACAGGGAGGCAAGGGCATGGCCTAACTTGAAAATTACTTCTATACGAATAGATACTTTAAGCAGAATGAAAACAGTGCTTCTTCAGACGCCGACCAAACTCACGTCATCAAAAGAAACGTATGATCTCCTGGTCGCAAGGACGACTGCAGAGATTCACTCGTTGTTATCAACTAATTCCCCCATACATTTCGCAGAAATCCTGAATGAAATCTTAAATATTTCTGATACCAGTGGAGTCTCAAAAGTATTTAAGACAGTATTTTCGATGGCATTAACACCATTCAAAGCCATACTGGGTATTTTTCCAGATTTCGTCCATTCGATTTTTGGCGGACTTCCCCTCATTTTGGGACTAATTGCAGGAATCCTATTCTTGGTCCTCATATTTCGTTATGGCAAACCATGTCACAGACAAAACACCTGCGACAAGGGAAGAAACAATCCGAGCCATTGGATACCGGGACCGGATATCAAATATCCTGGGACTATCCCGGCTTAGAGACCTGAACATGACTTGGTTTCTTTCATTTCGACCAATGTGGCATCGATGTGTTTTACCTGTATTAAGGTGCTTGCTGTGCGGAGAAGAATGCGTGTTGAACACCTGTCTGACGCTACAATCGGATGCGCCTATGGATGCAGAAGCATTGTTGGGTCCGGTAACGGCCCATGCATTGTGCTGCCCTCAACGGCTGCCAATCCTGATGACGGCATTCGTGGAAACTTCACCACTACGATTAAGGGGTAGTGAAGTTCAAGATGAAAGCAGCATCGATCAGGTACGACCTTCTGTCAGCAATACTAATCAAAACGTCAATGGAGACAATCATGCACACGAATGCATGGTTACACCTTTTTCCGAGTTAGTGGAACTTTCACAGGAAGCTGTTGACAACTTTTTCGAAAGTCTCAATGATATGATGTTCTCACCAGAGCAGAAATAACGACTTTTGAGCAAGCTAGCACACGGCGTTCCCAACACCCTGAATTTGGCCTTCAACTTTAATAATAAAGTAACATGAACAATTTTCCCTCCAGTTCACGGACAGCAATTTTTTCAGCAGCCCCAAAATATTTTTACGATTTTTCGGGACACTTATCTTCTGCTTAAAGTAAGAACTATTCTTAGAGAACTAAAATTTCTACTTTTAGAAACTTTATAGACATTAGCTGCCCGCTGGTATGTTCATAATTATTTTTATTCTGTGATGAAATGGTCTCGAACTTTTTCTTCTGTATTAAGAGCCATTTCATGTGTAATTCTCATATTCAAATTAGTAATAATGTATACATATGCGTGATTAATTTAGCATTATTCTACAGCTTGAGTGCATATAGTACATGTGACTATTTTTTTTCCGTATATTACATAATTTCGAAATGCATTATATGTATTTTGGGGTGGTAAGGTATACACGATACTCTACAGTATGTTTTACTATGCCTAGATTCGTAAACATGGCCATAGTTAGCGTGGAGTGGGTGTGATGTATTCCTATAGGTTCTGTATCGATCCCCCTATTCCTGACCCTGTTCTGGTTAACAAGTTAACTAGCAGCCATCCCATGATGCAGAAACCGTTATCTGATTAAGCCACACCACGGCACAGGAACGTGTTATCTGATTAGGTCATAACGCTTGCCATCTAATTAGACAAGCAATATTCCTCCAGCCCCTGATAAGGCATACGGAGTTCTCAAAACAAATCAAACCTATGACAACCTGGGAAAAACCCTGCGGCCATTGTTTTGATTTCACCGAGAACTTCAGCAAAAGAATGTGCTAACGACCAGTTCGTATGACATCCTTATGGACGTATCTATGTCCATCCTTACGTCAATCTCGGCACCTTACAGGTATAAATATTACCGGTATTGCCTTAAGCAAACACACGCGGTGGTGACGAGATCGGAGCAGCCAGACTTGCCGAAGCCCAGAGCAGAGCAGACCCCGCTGGCGCAGCCCCGCCTTCCTGACGCGCTGAGAACGAGACGCTGCTTTCTCCTGCCGAGAAATCCAGCTCCGGCGCTTCCGAGCAGCCCTCGCAGGCAGCTTGGAATATCGAGACCAGAGACGAGAGATACCATCCCTCATTCATCCTAAAATTCCAGGTACAGAACTGAATAACCCCTTGCAGAGAAATCTTGAGTCAGTCACTTGGCAAAACAAACTTAACTTAAACTGCTACTTTCTATTCCCGCCCACGTATAGGCTTAGGTCAGGTACACCGGGGTAGGCGTAGTTAGAAGCACCAGTTGAGTACGATTAGTCAAATGTAAATGTGTATGTATCTATTTTATCCATTTTAAACCACCTTATGGCTTAGAAACCATATAAATGTTTTTACAGTATTATTTTATACTTCTGCTTTTATTGTATGCACTTTACTTAACCATAAGTATTGCGATAATATCGATCCATTTCTCTTGTACGAGAAAAGAGACTGATCAATAAATACCATCTTTTATTGAACACGCCCGTCTCTTCCTTTTCTCTACAATCTGGTGATACTAAGAATACACGTACTGACTGAGTAAAATAAGTTGTCTTTTGTTTTCACACGACTCTAGAGATACACTCTTGATTAGGGGAGAGCAAAGTTGTCATGTTCTATGGTTGTCAGAAACTAAATCCCTTCTTGTCTATCCAGGGAGGTTCAACTCCTCCTTGCCTATTCGAGAAAGTTTCTAGTGAACTCTGAGCTAGCTGGCAAACCCAAAACTTTAAGTCTAATATCGACAATAGAAGACCTAGTTAACGTCTGGTCTAGGCCTATACTATTGAAGGTATTATTCCAATGCGCAGAGCCTATTGGGATAATAGGAACTACACTACAGGATACTGATGACTTTTTTCAGGCTTGACAAAATCAAGAAACAACAAAGACGAGGAGACTGCTGCATGGCATTATGTAGATTGGAATCCAAATACAATACCAACCTAGAAACAATGGAACTGAATGGCCTAAATGGCCTAAATATGAGAGAGGACTTAGTAGTACATATGAGTATATAAGAAAAATATTTTTCTCTCCCTTCTCCCCCCCACTGTCTCAAATTGTAGGTCACTTTTTGTCGATTCCCTCACTTTTTTAATTTTTTTAATTATTTTTTCACTGCACACAAATTCTCCTATGTAAATTCTAATTTCTCCATTGTTAATAACAATCACTAGTTAGTATCATTGGTATAATATTTAGAAATTCTCCCGTGAAAGGACATTTTTTGTTTCACCAATTTAGTGTAAAAAAACATAGCCCACTTGCTCTTGATGGGAATGAAGATAAAATGTGAGAAACCATTTGGAATATCATACGATGAAATGGAACAAAAAAACTTGCTGAAGTTGTTTTTTAGAATACCGAGGCAGGGCTTACGGTGCATTAATATGAGATGATAGCTCAATAGAGCTGAAAAGCACCACGATAAAATGAGGGTGTTGATTGTGACAATGTAAGCACTTTATCTCTTTTTCTTAAACTGTACAATATGTTCTGTGATCAAGAAATTGGCATGTTTTATATTCTTTATATAATCATATGACTTTAATGCACTATTATGAAACATAAGCCCACTAGGGCCTTATTGGTATGTGATTCAATAGGCATGCTATTCAGAGCTATAGGAAACACTGTATCATGTTTCTACCCACTTTTAATTTGCCTTCATCTTCAGTCTCAATATCTTCATATGATGAAATTAATTGGTATCCTCATGATGGGTTCTCCATTTTGAACATTGTATTTATGTTTGCAAAATATTAACAAGCAGAGAGGAAAGATTATGCTAAGAAAGACTATACTATGTGCGTGATCAAAGGTTGTTTGTTGGAGCCAAAACGCGTTGGTCCGTGGCAGCCTGCCTCACTGCAAAACTGCTAATAAATGCACTTCACTTTGGCACCAAGATTAGATATATAGCGTCATTGTCAGCTAGTAGCAGGACAGTGGCTAAATATCACAGCGGGTGTCCATTCCTGAACGACGAGGGCGCCCTGCGAGGTGGAAACCTCCTGTGTACAGCATCATAGTGAGTGGTGTGTGTGTATGTATATATGTGTATATATATATATATATATATATATATATATATATATATATATGTATATATATGTATATATATATATATATATATATATATATATATGTATGCACAGAACCTCCTCAAGAACCAAGAAGAAGAGGCCACGCAGGGGAAACAGCGGAGACAGCTTTAATCAGCAGGTAAACCAATCTTTTAAGGCGAATGCATTTCAGAGTTGTGTGTTGCCTTCATCAGCGCCAGATGGTTCAAGCAGGAAATATGCCAATCAGAGGTTTTAAATGCCTTGTGCCCCTCCTGCCAGGTGCCAGTAAGCTCCGCCCCCCGGATGTTGAGTATTCACAAAGTCCGAAGTTATGCACGTAGGACGCCCAATGACACATCACTACAAGTCCCAGCATACATTGCATTGGCTTGGTCGAACCTCGGGGGTAGTTGAAAAACCAATAAGGCAGGATACTGTCACTGCAAGCAAATTAAAGGCCTCCTCTGCTCCCCAAAACCGCACCAACCTCCTTATCCTGTAGTAGCAATTGGCAGGGGCAAGACCGTATCCAGCTCGCCCAATGTGGCGTGATAATCACCCAGCACTGCTTTTTCCTATGTCCAGGTCGGGAGGTGGGCCCAGAGCATCCCAGAATCCTGGGTTGAGAAAATGCCTCCAGGGCGGATGCCAGTGTCTCGGGGACAGCTTGAAGTGTGGGGGCCTCTTGATGCGCAAATCTGGCAGTCGCGCTATTTGTATGCACAGAACCTCCTCAAGAACCAAGAAGAAGAGGCCACGCAGGGGAAACAGCGGAGACAGCTTTAACCAGCAGGTAAACCAATCTTTCAAGGCGAATGCATTTCGGCGTTGTGTGTTGCCTTCATCTGCGCCAGATGGTTCAAGCAGGAAATGGGCCAATCGGACTTGTAGTGATGTGGCATTGGGCGTCCTACGTGCATAACTTCGGACTTTGTGAATACTCAACATCCGGGGGGCGGAGCTTACTGACACCTAGCAGGAGGGGCACAAGGCATTTAAAATCTCTGATTGGCCCATTTCCTGCTTGAACCATCTGGCGCTGATGAAGGCAACACACAACGCCGAAATGCATTCGCCTTGAAAGATTGGTTTACCTGCTGATTAAAGCTGTCTCCGCTGTTTCCCCTGCGTGGCCTCTTCTTCTTGGTTCTTGAGGAGGTTCTGTGCATATATATATGTATATGCAACAATGTTCCTGTTCGCCACTGCTCGGCGAAGGGAAACCAGGTGAGGACCTCAAGCTCGCCTCCACACTCGCAGCAATCAGGACACCAAAATCCAATTTTCAAGTGAAGAGCAGAGTGGATAGGTTATTTAACAAAAAATAACGGGACTAATGTCCATCCATGACGCGTTTCACTCCACGAAGGAGCTTGGTCACATGATGCGCCCCAGAGTGCATTGCAATTAAATAGTAAACATAGAAGTAAGAAAAAAACGTTAATTAAACACACCCATGAAGTGAATGGAAATAATATAAAACATAAAAAACAGACTTTCATCATAATACCGCTTCAAAAGCCTCAACATAGTGTTTTACATATTTCAGGACTTCAAAATTTTCACCAATTGCCAATTAATATCTACAGAACCACATAACGGATGTTTACAAAAAAGTATATAAAAACAATTCGGACAAGTGTCGGAATGTGAAATTTTTGGAAAAAGTGCTCTTAACAGTTGCCAAAAACTATAGATATTAAAGAGAATAAACAATGCATTCATAATTGGCAACTCTTAATGATGTCTTCAGATATCATGCTCACATAGTTGTTTTAAGTATCAAAAACAATAAATTCATAGCAAAATATTCGATATATAAATAGCAGCTTTTTATGCAAGAAAATGTAAAATGACTATTAGGGTCATGGTTACTTTGCCCTTCTAAATAGATTGACAATTGACTATTCCCAATTTTCAATAAAGAAACCCATGTGGTTAAATGAATAATGCGGCCAAAAGTTAGAAAGTCCCACATGAATAATTACTAAGAAGCGGCGTAAGTAAAGTCTGACAAAAGTGCAATAGTGCTATATAAATCAAAAATGTCATGGTTCTAAAATTTGTTTAAATATACAAAGAAATTGTATATGATTTCAGCATTTGAAGCGACTGTACAGAGAACACCTATTATTTCATTTAAATAACAAATAGCTATAAGATTGGATATTTAAGTATGTAGAGCTGAAAATGAGCTGGAATAGCCGCGCCGTGAGTCAGATATGAAGAGTAACTAGTCCTACATTTACTCATCTAGTACACTAATCTAGTGTGTTGCTATCAATTATAGCCTGAGATTTGATTCGAAAGATGCAATACAGATTTAATGCCTTGTAATCAGAGAAAATTATGAAGATCCTCCGTCAAATTCAAACCATTAGGGGCTCTAGTATCGAGAGATAGAATAAGGTGTGATTCTTTCTGTCGTAAAAACTTATCTCTGTTCCCACCCCGTCCGGGCTAAGGAACAGAGCAAAGGACAGTGTATTACAAGTCCTTCAGTTGGTTGTTGTGAACAGCCTTAAAGTGTCTCGCCACCGGATAATTGCCGTCAGAGTTCACAATAGCTCTTATTTGCTGCAGAATACGTTTGTGCACAGGGAGTTTAGTACTCCCTATGTATTCAAGGTTGCAGGTACACTTCAGTTTGTAGACAACATACTCCGACCTGCATGTTAAATACTCTTGAATCTGAATTTTAACCTCACTGAAAGCTGTTAAATAGTGGGTGCTATTTTTCGCAAAACTGCAAGCACGGCAGGATGTGCACTTAAAGAATCCCATCTTGTTGAGCCAGGATTTTTTGGGTGGAACTTCAGGCATAGGTCTGTCTAGGGCATCCCGCATAGAGGGAGCCCTCCTAAATGTAATAGCAGGTACTCTGGGCATAATTGGTCCCAAGGTATTATCAGTTAGAATAATAGGCCATTCCGCACAGATGATACGGCGGATTGTCCTTTCTTGCGCACAAAAGGTGGTAATCAGCCTTACTGAACTAAGTGGTGTTCGGGGTAGTGCCTTTGGGAGCCAATAGAATCTCTCGATTGAATGACTTAGCTTTAGTTAAAGCTTGATCAAGGATTCATTTGGTGTATCCTCTATTAAGACACCGTTGTACTGATTCAGCCAGACAAATGTCAACTGTTGCCCTATCACTACAAATCCGACAGATTCGGAAAAATTCCCCGTAAGGTATACTGTTGATTGTGTGGATAGGGTGGGCACTCCGGGCATGTAAGATCGAATTACCCGCTGTGGATTTACGATGAAGTCTGGTTTTAAGTTCATCATTATCCACATACAGTTGTACATCTAATAACTCAGCCAATTTGTTGTTAATAGTGGCAGTAAACTTGAGATTGAGTTCGTTCGTGTTGATATCATTTACAAATGTCAAAGCGTCTTCAGCAGACCCCTTCCAGATTATGCAAACATCGTCTATGTATCGCCAATAGTAAACGATGTTATCCCACCAGTGCCTGTGATCGACACTGAGCACGTGCTCCTCCCACCAACCCACATGCAAGCATGAGTAACTGGGGGAGAAGCACGAACCCATTGCCACCCCACGCAACTGCTGGTAGATGATACTTTGAAACTTGAAAAAATTAGAGGTAAGACAGATTTTGATCATTTCGATCAACATCTCATTGTGACCCCTAAAAACCACATCACGTCTGCTCAGATACTGCTCAACAGCTCTAATCCCATGGTGATGATTGATGGAAGTGTATAGAGATTTTATATCTATCACCAAAATTAGAGCACCATTTAACATTCTTAATCTTCACTAAGAAATCAGTTGTATCCTTCAAAAAAGATGGGAGGTTTGTCATAAATGGCTGAAGATAGTAATCCACATATTTTGAGATATTCTCATTCATACTGCCAATAGCAGAAATAATTGGACGGCCAGGGACAGGGGTAACCAGTTTATGAATTTTGGGGAGGAAATATACAGGATGGGAGTGATCGCATGTTCAACATTTAAAAATTTGGATTCTTCTTTGGACAGTAAACCCAATCTATGCCAATTAGCAATCTTTGTATATGTATATATATATATATATATATATATATATATATATATATATATATATATATATATATTTTTTTTTTTTTTAGCACAGGTCCTTTACCGCCGTCGCTCCACAGCGTCCCGGGTGCTTAAAGCCAGCGCTGGTGAGACGCTTATGATACAGCCACACAATCCAACCAATTCGGTCGAAAAAACGGCAAGCACTCCGGTGTAAAGATGTTTCAAAGTCTATTTATTCTCCAAACCTCCTTCACCCCCGACAGACGCGTTTCGCAAGTAAGCTCCGTCAGTGTCAGTTTGTGCAAACATACGATCGCCATTTTAAACCCCCCGCACTTATTCATTTCATCAACATAGAAGATGGTAAATTCTATGGAAATGGCGGCCATCTTGTAGTGTATTATTACAAAAATTCTACATTGGTTAAAACGGCAAAAATAAAGTGCTCTAGTGCAGTATTAAAATCGTTGACAACAACAAACATTACATAATTATTATGCACACTCGTTATTGTTATTGTTATCTGGGTTTTATATAGCGCCAAATCACCGTCAGGTCTCAAGGCGCTTCTGACAGATATAGCAACAGAGATTAATGAGTAAACAGGAATTCAAATTATATCAGCCTAACTCACAGAGACCCAAAGGCATCTCTGAATAAAAGTGTCTTCAAAGATTTCCTAAAAAGAAGGAGGTTGGTTTCTTTCCGAAGGGCCTCAGGTAGTTTATTCCATATTTGTGGGGCTTGGGTTGAGAAGGATCTCCCGCCTTTGGTTGCCATTTTAAAGCGTGGGCATGACAGCAGTTGGGAATTGGAGGATCTTAAAGCTCGCTTGGGGTTATAAAGTTCAAGCCTCTCTTTTATATAGGCGGGTGCCTGCCCATAAATTGCCTTATGGGCAATGCACAGGCTTTTAAATTCCACCCTTTGCTTTATAGGGAGCCAGTGTAGCCTGTGCAATAATGGGGAAGCATGGGTCTGTCGGGGTAGTCTGAAAATTAACCGTGCTGCATCATTCAAAGTGACCTGCAGGCGGTTAATCATATTTTTTGGCAGGCCTAAATACAGTGCATTCCCATAGTCGATCCTGGAGACTATTGTTGCCGAGACGATAGTTCGGAGCATGTTCGGAGAGAGTAGGGGAACTAACTTTCCCAACTGCCTAATCAAATTGGTGCAGGTTCCAACGACGGAGGATATTTGGCTGGACATTGAGAGCTCCTGGTCGATCTTAATACCAAGGCTCTTTACGCTAGGGCAGGGCTTTGGAGTTGGTCAAAGCTCTTGAGGCCAAAACAGATCATTCCAAGGTGAGGCGGCTGTTGAAACTACAAGGACCTCCGTTTTATCTGGATTAATTTTTAACAAATTCGTCGTCATCCAGCTCACCGTGAACCTTAATATACTCTGGGCCTTGGACTGAGCCGATGTTGTATTATCGATACTCAGCAACAGCTGAGTATCATCTGCATAAATAAAAACTTTACAGCCCATGTTGGCCAAAGAGTCTATCAATGGCTGCAAATAAAGATTAAACAGGAGAGGTGAAAGTGCGGACCCTTGCGGAACTCCACACTCCAGAACACCCATCTCCGAGACACGGTCTGCTAGTTGGATCCTCTGAGTCCTCCCTAACAAAAAGGATTTTAACCATTGAAGGGCCCGATCTTTTATCCCAAACACGGCCAACCTGTCCAGGAGCAAGGCATGGCTGACAGTATCAAACGCCGCTGAAAGATCTAAAAGTATCAGGGCGCTTGGTTTTTTACCGTCAGCCATGCATCTAAGCTCATCCAGTACCGAGAGCATTACTAGCTCGGTGCTATGATGGGCACGAAACCCTGCTTGCCGCTCCTGGAGTAGATGATATAGCTCCAGGGATGATGACATTGATTTTAACACATGCTGCTCTAAAATCTTGATTTCAAAAAGGGGGTGGTGATGGACAGAGTATCTGAGTTAATCAGAACACTCCTACCCAGTCAACAGATCAGGGCTTGATCCATCACCGATTTTTAGCTCACTGCACCATACCAGTTCAGAACCTGGCTATATGCAAATTAGTCTGTCCCTGGCCCAGTGCATCATGGGAACAGTAGTAATAACACAGAAGGAGTACCCCCTGAAAGGGAGGAGGACAGCAATTTGCTCTCTCCTATTGGGTATGTCTAAGTGAGCACAAAGTGCCCCAACACCGTTAACTGGACAGTAGTAGTCCTTTAAGAAGACCCCTCACTCACCAACCTAGTTGGTGACATGCTTCATCATTGGGGTCCCACCCCATAGGCCGAGTGCCTATAGGGTGTGCTACGACACCTGACTACAGTGGAGCGGGATATTGTTACTTTTTTTTATATGTGCTAATAATAAATGTGTGAAGGTATATTTAAAAAGGGTCAGTACTGCTCCGTTCAAGATTTTATTCTTGAGCGTCTGAGCCCTAATAAAACCAATGTGGCACCTTTGCCTAACTAGGAAGGCTTTGGTGTCTCAAGAAGTGTGTTATATTAAAAAGTTTAAAAATAGCCAAGTGTGCTATGTGAAGGAATTATTAAAGTAAGCTAGGTCTACATGTTTCAACCAATACAAAAATTCTTTGGTTTTCGTCAGGACCGTGTGATTTACAAGGGGTGGTACGCACTCCCTAAGGCGCGCCCTACCCACATGTAATTTGCAGACCACTAAAATAAGGGTCTGAATGTAAAAGGTGTGTTTTCAATCCTGGATTCAGGAAAAAAACCTGTAGAAATACAAAGAAAAGGGAAAACGGGGTTGGGAATACGTACTTGGGAAGACTTAACAAGGGAACACAAAACATTTAAAGTGCTTGATGTGGTCTCCCCATCAGGTGACTACCTATATTACTTGTCATAAAGGTAATAGTTATTCAGATTGAGCTGTAAATTAAAATTGCGCTTAAGTGGGTACCTTACAAGGGAGACGTTGTCTATTAGGTACTCCACAAATTGAAGTTGGTTGAAAATGGGAGTGATTAAAAATGGTGACAGACTTAGTGAACTGCTAGTGAATACGGCAGGCATGCATCTTATCAGTACAGGGAGCGTGATCCTCTGGTTGTTAATTCTCTGGCAAGCAGGACATTAGTTAGTTAGCTAGGTAGCTTACGTGAGCAAAAACACAATGTCCATTAAAGCGATGCTTACACTTAAAGCGGTTTCTGACGCTTCATGGGCTTCGGATGAACCAAGACGGCGATTCTCCGTCACCTATATCATTTTAAAATAAGCATGAGTACAGTGGGATCCAACAGCGTGAAGGCGTTGCTCATCCAAGTCAAAAGAACTCGGAAGCGGTGCATTTCGCACCGTGCTGTGCCTGTATACCACGGATCCGTACTTACTTTTTAGAAAGCGGTCATCTGGCGGTAAAACCTACTTGGTTCCAGCGCGCGAAGCCCCGATGGTTGTTCGGTGCCTCGATGATGCCGGTAAAGTAAGCTGCTCGATACTTCCTGGTCAGGGCGGGGCCGCGTGTGTCACCGTCTCCTGGGCCAGTCAGAGCGCTTGGAGAGGGCGTGTATGTTATCCCTCCAATCAGAAGTCTGTATTGGTGTGACTCATGTTAGGAAGTTTCCCAAGGTAACCTTCACTTGCGTTTCACTCGCTCTGGAGGGCGTAGGTATGGCAGAAAAGTGATTCCGCCCTATTTGTGTTTACTTGATCACGTGTTATACCGTGAGCTAATAGGTAGTTGTCTAGATGTCCAAAGTGAAGCCAGGTTTTTATGTGTGCATTTCTTAATTTTCGTGTGTTCATGCCTGTTGTCCTAAATAAACATTCAGACACATGGCTGAACAATCACAATGGAATTTTTGAACGCACTTGGTAAAGGACTCTGAAAAGGACAAAGATCCACGCAACCATACATTAGAGTAGTGCTGTGTGACTGTCAGGTCACGTCATTGTAGGTCGCAGATCTCTTTGTTTAGGGACTCTAATTCGGCTTAGGGTCGTTGGGATGTTATTTAAGCAATAGGGTTATTCACCTAGTCCAATTGTGGAGTATTCAGCTATATGGATATGTGTCAGACCAATGGGTAGCAGTCACATTACATTGTACCACGGGATGTTATCATTCAAACCAGTTTTGTGTGTTGACAGTCTGTACACACATCTCTGCTCCTTTTCGAATAGGCGTTGGTTCAAATTAGCGCCTGGTTTGATTTGTTCGATGACAGGCCATTGTATGTCATCAGCCGTGTGCCCTTTTGCTAAGAAGTGTTCGGTAAGTTTGGTGTTCGATTTTTTGCAGCGGATGTTGCTCCTATGTTCTCCGATGCGTATCTTTACTTTCCTGCTCGTCATACCTATGTAGTGTAGGTCACAAGGACAGGTCACTCTATACACTACATTTTCACTGTTGCAGTTTGTTAGCCCTCTAATAGTCCAAATTTTGTTGGATTCCAGTTGTAAAATTTTGGTGTTATTCGTGAAGGGGCATACGCTGCAACTCCCACATTTGTAGTGGCCCGTGGCTTTTGGCATACCCCACGCGTTGAGGACTGTTTCTTGCTCCTTCAATATCGTTCTAGGTCTGGTATTGACTACTGCATCCTTGATGCTGCGTGCTCTCTTATACGAAAATAATGGTTTTTCCCATCTTAGGTTCCCTGTATTCAGTATGCCCCAATGTTTGCCTATTATTCTACTGACCTAGTTGGAGATGGTGTTGTATGTCGTAACACATGTTAGAGGGGCCTCTTTCGTTTCTCTACTTTGATTCTCAAGGAGGGCTGATCTCGGCTGGTTTCGGGCACGTTTTTGGCTTTTACTCAGTATCTTTTCAGGGTAACCACGTTCCTGTAGTTTGGTGGTTAAGTCTTGAGCTTGTCTTTTATAGTCATCCAGCTCACTGCAATTTCTACGAATACGTAGATATTGCCCATAGGGCAGGTTTTCCGGTAGTGGACGAGGGTGAAAGCTTTCAAATCGTAACAAATCGTTTTTAGCAGTGGGCTTATGGTGAGTAACTGTTGTTAGTTTCCCATTCTCTTTAGTGATTGTTAAGTCTAGAAAGACCAGGGTTATGGGGTCTTTCACACACGTAAACTTCAGATGATCGTCGCATGTGTTGATCCAGTTGAAAAACAACATCAGTGTTTCCTCAGTGCCTTTCCAGATTGTCAGCACATCATCAATGTAACGTCTCCAAAACAAAATGTTGGAACTGTATGGGTTAGTGTCACTGAGGATGTACTTTTCTTCAAACTCATGGACATATAGACCCGCCACACTTGGCGCAAATGTACTGCCCATCGACGCACCCCCAATTTGTAGGTATATCTGGTTCTCGTATTCAAAATAATTTCTTTTGAGTGCCAATCTGGCACATTCTAAATTGAATTCTTTGGGTGTTTTTGAAGTCCAGACCTCTTTGTCCAAGGCATGTTTTAGGACCTCAAGTGTAGCATCCTGAGGGATGCTAGTATACAGGCTTTCAATGTCGAAACTGACTAGAATTGTATCTTCATTTATAGTCAGGGTATCCAGCAGTTGTAACACACTTTTGGTGTCTTGTAGGTAGGTTCTTGTTTTCTGCACTAGAGCCTTAAAAAATACGTCACAGAACCTTGACAAAGGTTCCAAAAGGGAGCCAAGACCAGAAACAATGGGTCTGCCTGGAGGGGGTATTTTATTTTTGTGCATTTTCGGAATGGTATAAAAATAGGGTACCCTCCCTTCACTTTTACATAAAAAGTCCGCCTCTTGTTTGGAAATATAACCATTAGCTTCACCATGTTCCATGAGGGATATTATCTCTCTTCTCAGGTCCTCGGTGGGGTCAACCGGTAGTTTTCGGTAATTTTTGGGATCCGACAGCAGTCTCAGACACTCCGTCTGGTATGTTGATTTGTCTAGTACTACTATCCCTCCGCCTTTGTCCGCGGGCTTAATGACAATGGAATCATCATTTTGTAGTTCATTGAGGGCAGTTCTTTCCTGGTGTGTAAGATTCATAAATGGTTTCTTTGGGGTGGACGTTTCCACGTCATTGAAGACTGCTTGTTCGAACGTCGCGATCTCTACTGGGATCATGTGTGGTGGAGGCATGAAATTAGACTTATTCCGTAGACCAGTCTCGTTTGTCTCCTGATTAACTTCAGTGTTTGCTTGTTTCTCAAAGAAAGCTTTCAATCTTAATTTCCTGAAGAAGGAAGCTAGTTCACATTGCAGTCTGAATTTGTCAAGGTTTGCCGTTGGTACAAACCCTAGGCCTTTGTTCAATATCGACATCTCATGAGTGCTGAGGGGTCTGGCTGATAGGTTAGTGACTAAGTTTTCCGATTGCTCGGTCCCGGTTGTTGTGGTTTGTTCCGGGTTTGGTTCGTGCTCTGGTCCTCTGGCGCCCAGTGGACTTGGTTGCCTTGGTTGGTATTTTTTCTTTTACCCGCCCTCTCCCGCCCCGGTTTAAAAAAGGCGGTTGGTAGGGGTTTGGGGGAAAAAACGGTTGCTGGAAAGGCGGTTGCCATCCATACATTGGAAAATTCTGTGGATTGCAATATGGGTCTGGGAAAGGCTGCATGGGCGCGTGGTTAAAGGTAGGCCAATTTCCTCTCCCTCTGCCTCATCCCCTGCCTCTCTGTTTATTGTTTCCGCTATTTGAGTTTGCACTTGAATTGGAGGTATTGCTTGACGCATTGCTAGATGCATTGGAATTGTCATCATTTTTAGATGGTGGTGTGAAATCAGGATCTGAGTAGGGATACGCTTTCACCATTGAGAATCTCTTCAAATCCTTCTGAAATTTTGACACTTTTTGTTGTGTCAAGTTATCTTTGTAGTCCGTCATCTCTTTATTAAGCTCGTCTAGTTTCTTTTTGAACCCGGTGATGGTCGTTTTCATCTGGCTTTCTACCATTTGTATATCCACCTGGATTTTCTCAGAAAGTCTAAGGGCTGTTTTTAAAATTAGGACTATCCAGTCGTGGGTACAATGCCACGCTATTGCAGCCCAATCTTTCCTGAATGTTTCATCTTCTAGGAAGATACGAGGGGCATTGGTGACTAGTAGCCCCTTCGGAGCCATATTGTTGCTTAAATACTCTTTCAGAATTGTCCCGTGTAAAATCGTCCTGATTTTGTTTCTTTTAAGTTCTGTTAGATTCTCCCAGTCTTTTGTTGCTGAGATGCTTTGAGCGATGTTTGCATCCGCAAATATAGAAAGATCACTCATGACATCCTCAACCTCTTGCGCAGTATATGATAGGCCCTGATTTTCGGCCATGGTTGTTGTTAGTAGAGTACTCGTGTACCTGGTGTGTGTAACTCTCGCAGCTGCACGCTGCCTAGTATGTATGTAACAGAAGGGAGCAGAATGGGAACAGGGCAGACCAAACTACCAAGCCAATTCTTCACTGGAAAGGAAACAAGCTTCGGGGGACCGGTTTCTGGCATTACAGCCGTCTTCGGCCCGGCTTGCTTGAATCCTGATGAACAGGAAAGGCAGCTGGGATATTGGTCTGTAGTTTTTCAAGCATGCCGGGTCTGCCCCTGTTTTTTTTTATCAAGGGTTTGACACGAGCCTCTTTAAAACTAGCTGGTAATATGCCTGTGTCTAGTGAGTTGTTTAAGAGGCCTAAGATCTTTTCCTCCAGAACGGGGAGCGCCAACAGAAAAATTTCAGGGGGGCAGGGGTCTGCGGGGGAGCCTGACTTAATCGAACTGGCAAGCTGTCTTAAAGTTGTAGAGTCTATGCTTGGAAATTTAGCGATGGTGCAGTCCCGGGGAGTTTGGGGGGCCTGCGAGAGAGTAGGCATATTAGGGATATCCTTCTTGATGTCTGACAGAATGGTTGCCACTTTATCAAGGAAGTAGCCTTGAAAAGTGTTACAATCTATCCCTATATCTACCCTTTCATCCTTCTTGCTTAGTTCTTTTAAAATTTTGAAAGTTTCTTTCTGGACATTGACTGAATTTTTTATGCGGGTTTCGTAATAGTCCCCTTTAGTTGCTACAATAAGTTTTTTGTATGCCTTCAAGGATGTTTTATAAAGTTTGCGGTCTGTATCGTTTTGTGACTTCCTCCAGAATCTCTCAAGATGGCGAAGCTTTCTTTTTTGATCCCTCAAAGTCTGGGTGAACCAAGGGGCCCCTTTTTCCGCACCCTTTATTTTCTATGTCTTTTCCGGGGCTATCTGGTCGATGGACTGTCTCAGACTCGCCACTATGGTGTTGTAGTTTTGGTCTAGATCTAGATTGTCATGTGGACTCGTTGACTGTTGTAAATAATTGGAGAGGACCTCGGTTAGGGTTTCCGAGTCAACTTTTTTCCACTGACGCACTTTTTTAGTTTTTAACGGGAGTTTGACCTGAGGGCTATCCTGCGGAACATCGCACAATAGTAGATGGTGGTCGGACCAGATACATGGTACAATGCTCGTAAGGGCCACCTCTGGGATGGAAGTCCAGATTAGATCGAGGGTGTGGCCCTTTATATGAGTTGGGGCTTCCACTAGTTGTTCAAGGCCTAATGCGGACATGGAGGTCTGTAACTGACGTTATGTTATGTTATGTTATGTTATAACAATTTATTGTGCGCACAGCGACCCCAGCGAAGGAGCATCCCGGCGCAGAGACAACGGAGCAACACAACATAACAGGGAGATAACGCCACAGAAGAGAGGCTAAAACAGGAAGGTCTTGATGGCTCTACGGAAAGACAACAGGTCCTCAAGCAGCCGGATTTCAACTGGAAGGGTGTTCCAGATTAACGCCGCTTTCACCCTGAAAGAACGACCCCCCATCCTGCTGAGCCTAAATCTAGGGACAACAGCAAGGGCCTGACCTTGAGACCGGAGGTTGCGGGTGGGGACATAGAAGGAAATAGAGTTGGCCAGAATCTCGGGGCCTATGCCTCTTAGGATTTTGAAGGTCAGACACAAGACCTTGAAAAGAATACGCTTCCTGACCGGGAGCCAGTGCAGGGAGCGAAGGACATTAGTCACCGGGCAAAACCTAGGTAAGCCGACAATGGCTCTCGCCGCGGCGTTTTGCACCCGCTGCAAGCGGGTTAACTCAGCCTGGTTAGCCCCAGCCAACAAAGAGCTTGCATAGTCCAGACGGGAGATGATGGTTGCCTGGACTACAAGCTGTCTGGTGGGGGCATCGAAAAACCTAAGCACTGGCCTTAAGCCTCTTAAGAGTCCAAAGCAGCAGGCTGCAGTTTTTTTGGTGTGCCCTATGAATGTGAGACCGGCGTCTAACCAGACCCCTAGGTTCTTCACCTCCGACACCGGGGTCGGAGTGGGGCCCAACTCCGAAGGCCACCACTGATCGCCCCAGAGCTCCACTCCCTTCCCGACAACCATGACCTCTGTTTTTGTGGCATTAAGCTGGAGACAGTTGCCTGTCAGCCAGCTGGCCACCGCCTTCAGTCCAGACTGAAACCTGGGGGCGTCCTGTTCCGCGTCCCCGCTGAGAGTAACCGCCAGCTGTGTGTCGTCAGCATATGAGACCAAAGTTAGGCCCCACTGCCTTGCGACATCAGCCAGCGGTCTCACGTAAAGGTTAAACAACGTGGGACTCAGCGAGGATCCCTGCGGAACCCCCAAGGCCAGAGGATGGAACCTGGACTTGAAGGGAGGGATGGCAACACAGAAGGAGCGGTTGTCTAGGAAGGAGCGGAACCATTGCAGCGCCTGGCCACCAATGCCAATCTCCTCGAGCCGCTGGAGGAGGATGCTGTGCGATACAGTATCGAAGGCGGCGCTGAGATCTAACAAAATCAGCGCCGCCGTCTGACCACCATCCAACCTCGCACGGAGATGTTCCACCATCACCAGAAGGGCAGTCTCCGTGCTGTGACCAGCACGGAAGCCATTCTGTGTGGGATCGAGGGCATTGGACCGGGCTAGATGTTCAGACAGGGCCAGGTTGACATGGGCCTCTGTCAACTTAGCTGGCCAGGGTAGCAGCGAAATGGGACGGTAGCTTTCCGGTTTAGACGGGTCAAGAGAAGGTTTTTTAATAATCGGAGACACCACCGCCTGCTTCCAACTAGTGGGGACTACCCCCGTCTCTAGGGAAAGATTGACCAGGGAACGTATAGCCATGCGTCCCAAAAAGGTCTGGTCTCGAAAGAGGGCCGGCCTCACTGGATCAGATGGGGACCCAGATTTAACTTGCATGGCAAGTTTGTCAAACCCTTCCAGAGTGAGGGGGGAAATGAAAGCAGAGTGGTCTGAAGAGGTGTCTCCTTAGGGCTACCCAGCACATTACCAGTACTAGGGAATGTCCGATATATAGCCTGGACTTTTCCCACAAAATAGGAAGCGAGGGATTCACAGTGTGTGACAGAGCTCTCAGCCGTAACGGTAGACCGCTTAGACATAAGATCTTTAACCGCCCTAAAGATGGCCTTCGACGGGTTAGTGCTGTTCCGGAATTCCTCGGCATAAAAAGCCGCTCGGGCACGACAGATAGCCCGGTGGTAGAGCTTGACGGACACGGCATATGCAGCTTTTAGCTCAGCCCCATATGTCTTCCGCCAGGCCCTCTCCGCCCGTCTACAGGCTCCCTTCAGGGCGCGCAAAGCGTCATTATACCAGGGGCTCGACACACGAGGATTGATCTTCGTCGTTACAACTGGTATCAAGGTGTCCAGAGCCCTAGTGAGCCAAGAGCAGAAGAGATCATACCCTTCTTCTACGTTGTTCAATGGGCCCAAAGGTGCCACTGACAAAAGATGGTAAAAGTCTTCCAACCTAAGTTTACTCCAGGGTCTCCTGGGTACCCGTTTGGCTGAAGCAGTAAAGGTAGTGGCTGACATAGGACAACAAATGGACACCAAAGAATGGTCAGACCACTCTACAGGAGCAATCGACGTGACTTTAGCCTCTGTCAGATTAGTAAAAAAAGGGTCAAGAATATGTCCCCCGGAATGAGTCGGCTGGGAGACCAGCTGAGATAATTGAAAGGCCTCTAAGTCCATAAGAATACTACATGCTGTCAGACAAGATGGTGTGTCGAAATGCAGATTTAGATCGCCCAGAATGGAAAAATTGGCGCAGTCAGTGACCAAGGTGGCGACAGTGTCCGGGAAAGCATTCCTGAACGCCACGTCACTGCCCGGCGGACGATACACCACCATCCCAGAGAGTGTAAATTCTGGGCTAACAGAGACTTTAAAGGAGGCACTTTCACAGCCCGCAGTCTTAAGGATGGTCCATACACAGGAAAAGCTAGATCTCACTATCAGGGCTATACCCCCCCCTCTAGATAGCCTATTCGCAATGTACATCGAATAGCCAGGAGGACATACAAGGTTGGGGATGGCAGTATCGGCTTCCTGAAGCCATGTTTCGGTTAGAGCAAAAATATCCGGGGCTTCATTCTCAATCAGATCGTACACGTTCTGCTGATGTTTCAGGAGCGACCTGACATTAAGATGCATAATCCGCAATAATGAAGGCAAGCCTCTACTACGCAGAGCGGCGGAAGAACTACGCCGGGAGAGAGGCAGCGGGGGGCCGAGCACCAAACGATTGCAAGGGCAACGGTAAGGACCACATAAGGGAAAAACGGGCTGTAGAGTACAAAGACAGCTCACCTTGCCGATGGAATACAAACGCTCCCTAGAGTATGTTATCATGGCGGTGGTAGGAGGCAAAGGCGGACCAGAGCCCGCCACGTCCTGCGCGTCCTTAGCGCGGACGGGCGCAGACGGGCAGGACTCTGGCACGACTCCGGCCACGCGAGGACACGCCCGCTGCGCGATCCCGCTGCGCTAGGGGAGGAGCATTAAATACGCGTTCCCCGGCTGGCGCATGCGCACTGAAGCGCTATCAGGTGTAATGTCCCACTCACCCCAAAGCAAGATGTCCGCCACCCCAGGAACCAACCCGCCAAGCTGCGGTGCGGGACTCAATTATTGTGCAGGTAAGGGGTTGGAAAGAGCGAGGGTCTAAGCGACGTAAAATCAATCAAAAAAACACAAGTTAAGCAGTTAAAAAGAGCAGAGCAGCGAGCGCCGTCACGCTCCTGTCTGCAATGCGCTCCGTGTCAGGGGAGAGAGAACGGGGACTCGCGTTAAATACGCGTTCCCCGGCTGGCGCATGCGCACTGAAGCGCTATCAGGTGTAATGTCCCACTCACCCCAAAGCAAGATGTCCGCCACCCCAGGAACCAACCCGCCAAGCGGCGGTGCGGGACTCAATTATTGTGCAGGTAAGGGGTTGGAAAGAGCGAGGGTCTAAGCGACCTAAAATCAATCAAAAAAACACAAGTTAAGCAGTTAAAAAGAGCAGAGCAGCGAGCGCCGTCACGCTCCTGTCTGCAATGCGCTCCGTGTCAGGGGAGAGAGAACGGGGACTCGCGTTAAATACGCGTTCCCCGGCTGGCGCATGCGCACTGAAGCGCTATCAGGTGTAATGTCCCACTCACCCCAAAGCAAGATGTCCGCCACCCCAGGAACCAACCCGCCAAGCGGCGGTGCGGGACTCAATTATTGTGCAGGTAAGGGGTTGGAAAGAGCGAGGGTCTAAGCGACCTAAAATCAATCAAAAAAACACAAGTTAAGCAGTTAAAAAGAGCAGAGCAGCGAGCGCCGTCATGCTCCTGTCTGCAATGCGCTCCGTGTCAGGGGAGAGAGAACGGGGACTCGCGTTAAATACGCGTTCCCCGGCTGGCGCATGCGCACTGAAGCGCTATCAGGTGTAATGTCCCACTCACCCCAAAGCAAGATGTCCGCCACCCCAGGAACCAACCCGCCAAGCGGCGGTGCGGGACTCAATTATTGTGCAGGTAAGGGGTTGGAAAGAGCGAGGGTCTAAGCGACCTAAAATCAATCAAAAAAACACAAGTTAAGCAGTTAAAAAGAGCAGAGCAGCGAGCGCCGTCACGCTCCTGTCTGCAATGCGCTCCGTGTCAGGGATGTGTCAGATCTTTGTCTGCCCTGTCCCAATGGACGTTAAAATCACCTGTCACCAAAACTTTCTTTCATGTATATGTTTTTCATACTGCTGTATCAATTCCTATCTGTACATTTTTAGATTATGTATATCTGGATTCACGTAGCTCATTATGTAGGGGTGCACCCCCTACTTTCAGATGGTATACATCTACACAAAAAATGTACAGTACACATTCTTTTTCATTGTGGGGCCCTGTATGGGCTTGAATCCAAAATGTGTATAATACAGATATTTACATATTTACAAGGCTCGACCTGGGAATCATGCCAGTATAGACAAATATCTCTATCTAGAAAGTAAGTGTACTCATAGAAGTCCCCAGTCATGTTTCATTGGTGTACCCACATTTCTGCATCATTATTAAGGCCCCACTGTGTCATTGTCTTGAGGTCCATATTATATCTTGACTCTGTGATGCGGAGTGCTTTTTCCCTGTCCCCACCACGTTCTGATCTTGTGATTTGGTCTATGCAGTAATATCTGAGTAAATCCCTGTTGCTTTTATGGAATTGAGCAAAATGACGGGCTACCGGATAGGTCTTATCATTGTTCGCGATAGCCCTCATACGCTCCAGGATTCTCAGCTTCGTGGGTTTGATGGTACTGCCTATGTACCGTTTGTTACATGGGCACTCCAGACGGTATAATGTAAACTCTGAGTTACAGTTCAGATGTTTCGTGATCACCCTGTTAGGTTCATCCCCTCCAGATCTTCCTGGGTATTCTTTTACTTTCTTGCTATACTTGCAAGCTTTGCAGCGCAAGCACGGGAAAAAGCCTGTGATCCTATTGGTGGCCGGGGTTACAGTTGAAGGGGAGAAGTGACTGTAAATCAGGTGGTCTGATACTGACTGGCATCTTCGATAGGTAATCATGGGTCTATCAGAAAGATGTCTTTTCAAGATGTTGTCTGTTCTTAATATATGCCAGTTTCTCTTAAAGGCCTGGACAAGATCACCTGATTTAATGTTAAATGTGGTGATCATTCTCATTCTGTGCCTCCTTCACCAACAGGAGATCCCTCCTGTTGATGGTTTCTGCCTTCGCGGTAGCCTGATTTAATACGTTCTTTGAGTAGCCCCTAGCCTGGAATCTATTGCTGGCATCTTTTTGGGCATCTCTGAAATCTGTTTCCACTGAGCAGTTCCTTTTGAGGCGCAGATATTCACCGTAAGGTACGTTCCTGATTAGACTCCTAGGATGGTGGCTAGCCGCGTGTAACACGGCATTGCCCGCCGTGGGCTTCCTATATAGTCTAGTGTGGAGATTGTTATTGTCCACAAATACTTCTAAATCAAGATAACATACGCTACTGTCACTAATTGTGCTGGTGAATTTCAGGTTCAGATCATTATTGTTAAGCGCAGAGACATATTCCTCAGCCGAGGTTCCATCTCCACGCCAAACAATAAAGAGATCGTCGATGTATCTCGTCCACATCAAAACTCTCCCATTCCACATCTCATTATTGCCTCCCCAAGCCTTGTGCTTCTCCCACCAGCCCACGAATAAATAAGCGTAGCTGGGAGAGAAGCACGAGCCCATTGAAGTACCCCTGATTTGCTTATACAGCTGGCTAGAGAAAAGGAAAAAATTATTGTACAGACAAAATCGCATCATACACAAAAGCATTTCACTATGTGCCCGAAATTTTTCTTGTTTCCTGTCCAGGAACCACTTCGTGGCACTTAGCCCTTTTTCATGATCAATGCATGTGTATAAGTTAACCACATCCAGTGTTATTAGTAGCATATCATTTTCCCAAGTGACGCTGTCCATGATGCGAAGAAAATCCTGCGTGTCCCTCACATAAGAGGGTAAGTCCTTCACGATCGGGGCCAGATATGTGTCAATGAAGCGAGAAGTGTTGTCAAGTAGGCTGCCTATTGCCGAGACAATAGGCCTCCCTGGTGGACTTTTGGCATTTTTATGGATTTTTGGCAGATGGTAGAAAGTGGGAAGAACCGGGGAATCGCAGTGGAGAAAAGAGTATTCCTCTGAACTGATCATGCCATCACTCTTCCATTGATTCAATAGTGTGCCATATTCTGTGGTACTCTTTACATATTGTTCTCTCTTTACCATAGCATAGCACTCTGTCTCTCAATTGTCTTAGAGCCTCATGTTTGTAATTCTCCTTATTAAAGATAACAAACCCCCGTAGAAAACGTGTGGGATGACACCGCCCCGAAAACATAAATAAATAACGAATGCACACTCTAGAATTTTTACAATGGCAACCATGGGAGAACTCACGGGTGAAAGGAAGGCAGCTGCCAATGTGATGTTTATGTCGGCAATAGATAGACCGACGAGCACGAATGTCACCCCATGCCAACAGCAGTAACTACCAATCTGAAAAGCCTATTCCAGAAACTAGAGAGGCTACAAGAACGTGAAGTAAGAAAATGGTGGGAGGATACCTCCCTTGAAAGATATATTGATTGCAATAGAATCCCCAGGGGTCTGTGCATTTATACAATCCCATCATATGAAAACCCGGACCCAGCCCTCTTGAAGGACTGGGCGGAATACACTGCAGAATCAGCAAAGGCAATGGTCAGAATGCTCATCAAATATGCTTGGAGCGACCGTGATAAATGCATTAAAGACATAGCGGTCCTGGAGGAAATCATTGCAAAAGAGAAGGACACGAAAGCCAGTGATGAATTAAGAACGGCTATGGCAAAGAGACTCAAGGAATATGAATTGGAAATACGCAAGAGAAAACAGACAAAGTTCCAAAGGGACGAACAGGACTATCTGTCGGGCAGGATTCTAACATTTGCACGCAAGTATGATGCCACAAGAAAGAGACTCGCTCAAAATAAGGGACAAACAACTGCAATTGACACCGAGGAGTCAGAAGTAGAAGGATCTGATGGGGAACAAAATGCTGCCCCTATAACTAAAGAAAAAGAAAAAGAAAAACCTTTTTTCGACGAGTACCAGGTAATGAAAGAGACCCTTCAAAGACCACAATTAAGGAGCCATCCCCCCAAACAAAAAAATCAAAGAGGAGGCCGAGGCGGGGGAAGAGGCACAAGGGGAGATTCCCAGGGCACAACTACCCTGATGGTCACACAGAGTGTTTCCAACCGAAGGAAATGATAACCAGAATGGAAGAAAACAACATCATCAACCTGTCTAAAAGGAACCTGACGATTGATGAGATCAAGGTACTCAAAAAAGGACTTAGCTTTTGTCCAACGAGTGAGTTCAATCTTGTGGACACAAAAATTGACTTGTTTAGATATATAAGGAAGCTTAAATTCAAAAAAATCTTCTTACTACATCCAAAAATAGGGCAAGAATCAGCGAGCCCAGAAATGATGGAAACAATATCTACGGAGGAAACAATAGAAGATAACCTCCTTAATATCCTGACAACTCCCACGCAAGAATTACAAAATCATGAGCATGACACGGAGAGAAATAATGAAACATCTATAACACAAGTCAGAGATCCAAGCAATTTAAAGAACAAATCAAGGAAACTGCCAAATGCATCTCACGATGCGATTGATGTTTTCAGTGAGGCAATAACGGCAGATCTGGAGAGAATGGCTAACAACAAAATGGATATGAGAACATCGAATATCACAAGGAAGGAATGGGAAGCAATCAAATCTCTACGAAATGATAAATCGATTGAGATCAAGCCCTCGGATAAGGGTGGGAACATTGTTATCTTTAACCCCTTCAGTGCTAATGACAAGGGTAACTCGTCATGGAGTTTCCATTGATTTCAATGGAAAGTCAATGGAAGAGCATCATGTGCCTTAGCAGCCAAGTGGTTAATAAGGAGAATTACGAACATGAGGCTCTAAGACAATTGAGAGACATAGAGTGGTATGCTATGGTAAAGAGAGAACAATATGTAAAGAGTACCACAGAATATGGCACACTATTGAATCAATGGAAGAGTGATGGCATGATCAGTTCAGAGGAATACTCTTTTCTCCACTGCGATTCCCCGGTTCTTCCCACTTTCTACCATCTGCCAAAATCCATAAAAATGCCAAAAGACCACCAGGGAGGCCTATTGTCTCGGCAATAGGCAGCCTACTTGAGAACACTTCTAGCTTCATTGACACATATCTGGCCCCGATCGTGAAGGACTTACCCTCTTATGTGAGGGACACGCAGGATTTTCTTCGCATCATGGACAGCGTCACTTGGGAAAATGATATGCTACTAATAACACTGGATGTGGTTAACTTATACACATGCATTGACCATGAAAAAGGGCTAAGTGCCACGAAGTGGTTCCTGGACAGGAAACAAGAAAAATTTCGGGCACATAGTGAAATGCTTTTGAGTATGATGCGATTTTGTCTGTACAATAATTTTTTCCTTTTCTCTAGCCAGCTGTATAAGCAAATCAGGGGTACTTCAATGGGCTCGTGCTTCTCTCCCAGCTACGCGAATTTATTCGTAGGCTGGTGGGAGAAGCACGAGGCTTGGGGAGGCAATAATGAGATGTGGAATGAGAGAGTTTTGATGTGGACGAGATACATCGACGATCTCTTTATTGTTTGGCACGGAGATAGAACCTCGGCTGAGGAATATGTCTCCGCGCTTAACAATAATGATCTGAACCTGAAATTCACCAGCACAATTAGTGACAGTAGCATATGTTATCTTGATTTAGAAGTATTTGTGGACAATAACAATCTCCACACTAGACTATATAGGAAGCCCACGGCGGGCAATGCCGTGTTACACGCGGCTAGCCACCATCCTAGGAGTCTAATCAGGAAGGTACCTTACGGTGAATATCTGCGCCTCGAAAGGAACTGCTCAGTGGAAACAGATTTCAGAGATGCCCAAAAAGATGCCAGCAATAGATTCCAGGCTAGGGGCTACTCAAAGAACGTATTAAATCAGGCTACCGCGAAGGCAGAAACCATCAACAGGAGGGATCTCCTGTTGGTGAAGGAGGCACAGAATGAGAATGATCAGGTCAGAATGATCACCACATTTAACATTAAATCAGGTGATCTTGTCCAGGCCTTTAAGAGAAACTGGCATACATTAAGAACAGACAACATCTTGAAAAGACATCTTTCTGATAGACCCATGATTACATATCGAAGATGCCAGTCAGTATCAGACCACCTGATTCACAGGCACTTCTCCTCTTCAACTGTAACCCCGGCCACCAATAGGATCACAGGCTTTTTCCCGTGCTTGCGCTGCAAAGCTTGCAAGTATAGCAAGAAAGTAAAAGAATACCCAGGAAGATCTGGAGGGGATGAACCTAACAGGGTGATCACTAAATATCTTAACTGTAACTCAGAGTTTACAGTATACTGTCTGGAGTGCCCATGTAACAAACGGTACATAGGCAGTACCATCAAACCCACGAAGCTGAGAATCCTGGAACGTATGAGGGCTATCGCGAACAATGATAAGACCTATCCGGTAGCCCG
This sequence comes from Lissotriton helveticus, assembly GCF_964261635.1. NCBI lineage: Eukaryota > Metazoa > Chordata > Amphibia > Caudata > Salamandridae > Lissotriton > Lissotriton helveticus. Next base: position 1,626,538,898 of record NC_136063.1, on the reverse strand, counting down.
TCATTTTGCTCAATTCCATAAAAGCAACAGGGATTTACTCAGATATTACTGCATAGACCAAATCACAAGATCAGAACGTGGTGGGGACAGGGAAAAAGCACTCCGCATCACAGAATCAAGATATATTATGGACCTCAAGACAATGACACCGTGGGGCCTTAATAATGACGCAGAAATGTGGGTACACCTATGAAACATGACTGGGGACTACTATGAGTACACTTACTTTCTAGGTAGAGATATTTGTCTATACTGGCATGATTCCCAGGTCGAGCCTTGTAAATATGTAAATATCTGTATTATACACATTTTGGATTCAAGCCCATTCAGGGCCCCACAATGAAAGAATGTGTACTGTACAATTTTTGTGTAGATGTATCCCATCTGAAACTAGGGGATGCACCCCTACATAATGAGCTACATGAATGCAGATATACATAATCTAAAAATGTACAGATAGGAATTGATACAGCAGTATGAAAAACATATACATGAACAGAGTGTGCATAATAACTATGTAATGTTTGTTGTTGTCAACGATTTTAATACTGCACTAGAGCACTTTATTTTTGCTGTTTTAACCAATGTAGAATTTTTGTAATACTACACTACAAGATGGCCGCCATTTCCATAGAATTGCCATCTTCTATGTTGATGAAATGAATAAGTGCGGGGGTTTAAAATGGCGATCGTATGTTTGCACAAACTGACACTGACGAAGCTTACTTGCGAAACGCGTCTGTCGGGGGTGAAGGAGGTTTGGAGAATAAATAGACTTTGAAACATCTTTATGCCGGAGTGCTTGCCATTTTTTCGACCGAATTGGTTGGATTGTGTGGCTATATATATATATTACCTACTGGCGGTCGCCAGTAGGTGTATATAGTTAGGATTTTTTCCCTATGGGTTTTTTGAAAATTCTATGTCTAATAACTTTGGCGTTTGTGGACGGAATTGGCTGAAATTTTCTGGAAAATGGAACATTTTGTTTCTGAGCAGCCCCTGGAAATTTGGGGGGGTTTGTCCAGGGGGGGCCGAGAAAAAAGGGGGGTCCCAAAACGTGTTTTTAACATTGAGTTTTCCATAGGGCGGTTGGCCTCACTTTTAGGCCGAACGGCTGAATGGATTTCCACGAAACTTGGCAAAATTGTAGGGACTGGTAGCCCGATGTGCCTTTTGTAGGTCTCAATATATGTGCTCCAGTGGATTTTGAGAAATTAACGTTTAAAAAAAGATATATATCTGTAACAGCGGACCGGGCTGCTCCCCGGTTCGCGGACCGGGGCGCGTACCAGAACTTCGCGTAGCGAAGCTGATTGGCTCTCCGGCGTCTGTCAACATTCCAAACAGTCCGGAGCGGCCGCCATCTTGTCTCTCGGTAGGATTGAGAGACAAGAGGAGGCCAAAACAAAGGGGGAAATAACCATAAGGGGGCATAGTAGATCCTCCCTGACCCCCTACGTTTAATGTGGAGGCTTTAAAAGGGCCCCGCAGGGCAAAAAAAAATAATTTTTGTTTTTGTTTTTTTGCGTGGGTAGCGCCCGGTCCGCGAACCGGGAAGCGTTCTGGGCAGGGTACTACAATGAAAAATGAATGATAGACTTTTCAAATGCTGTATGTTAATTGATTGTTGGTTTTGTTGATTATTTCTTATTTTCTTTATTTTTTAAGCATTTTTTTTTATTGTGATTGTGTTTCATAATTTATTAAACTTTCTAACATTTCATTGTCAGAAATTTCATAATTATCATGGAATATACATTGTAGTCTCTGAGGGTGTAAAATGTCCTCATTTGCAAGGAGGTTATCTACTGCTTGTACACATTGCAGTAGTTCATTGTCCCAAGTTTCATCGAAAAATTCAATATCATTTTCATCAATGATTTCTTGGCTGCTCTCTTGCAGGACAATTTGAAATTCAACTTTCTGTTCGCCTTCCATTTTGCCTGAAATTTAGATTAAAAAAATATATATTAGTAGATATAGGGCACTGTTGGGATTAATTTTAGATAGGCAGTTTTTATCAGTGAATTTATCTTTGGGCAGTGTATAGTATCAGAGTGGAAGTAGGAATATAAAAAAGTGTATGTGATTTAACGTAAGTAAATTCATAATTATACAAGAGAAGCCTAACTCCATCCATAACTATAACAGAGAAGTCTATCTAAATCTATAACTACTACAGAGGGATAGTATATAACTATCAGAAAAAGTTTACCATATTAACTTATAGTGCACAATATACTTCAGTTTTAAAAATAAAAACTTACCTTTAGAAAGAAGTTGAAGGAATTAGTGAAAATACTATTGAAATGTACACCAAGAAGTAGTAGTCAAAATGGCTGTGTTTTCTTCTCTTCCTTTATATATATTGAGGTATATAACCAATGAAATGTCAGGTAAAAAAAGTAGAAAATGAAAGTAACATTTTCATTGGTTGTCAATTCCAACACTTCAGATGTGTTTTGTGAAGTAATTTACCTCAGGGTATTTAGAGAGGTCTACAGGCTAAATGGCTCAATGGAATTCCAATCAAATTTGTGAAAATGGTAGGGATTGGTATGTAGTATGAGCTAATCTATATTTGGTGAAATTGTCTCCAGTGGCTTTTCTGTGAACTACTTTCCCACCTTTTTTGATGGTGCGCTTCCCAGGGAGCGACCCGGTACGCGAACCGTTGAGCGCCTCGGTTCGCGGACCTTAAGCGTTCCGGGAGTCCACCATTTTGTGTTTCGGTCGAATTAAGATACAAGATGGAGGGCAAATAATGTTCAGAATGGGTAGAAGGGGGCACGGTAGAGTTATCTTGACCCCCTAGGTTTTGTGAGGGTGGCTGAGGAGGCTTATATGTGCGAAAAAAAAACATTTTTTAAAAAAATTTCGCGAGGTTAGCTCCCGGTTCGCGTACCGGGTAGCGCCCCAGGGAGCGTACTTTGTTGAAAATTAGTGAAAAATGTTAGAGTAAAATAATAATTGTGAGTGATTAGATGTAGGGTAGCTCTGAGAAGAGCTTTTGGGTTTATGGTACATTTAGGTACTTATAAGTAGGTACCAATGCACATTCTTAAATTCAGAGTGAAAATTCTGTTGCCCTCATCTGAGAAGTGAACTCCATCTCCTCTGTAGATATCTTGCATGTAGTAACGCAAGTTATTGTTGTACAGGGAGCCCATTCCATGGTCTCTCATGTAAGCTGAAACAGATTTGTTTACATGCTTCCTCGACTTCTCAATTTGTGGACAAAATTGGTTTGACCACCTCCATTTCTGTCTTTGGCATATATTTGAATATACCAAGGCAGTCTGAGGAAAAAGTGCCATTAATTGCTCAAAGGTGTCCTTTAAAAGCATTTCCAGACCTACACCAGTCAAAGTGCCCAAGTCATTACCTCCACAGTGCACAATTAACAGGTCAGGTTTGGGCAAATGCATAAAGGTTTTCACCAATGGTATCAATTGGTGACATTTTAATCCTCTGTGGCCAAACCACTTAATTTCCACATCTTGTAAATTGAGGTTAGGTAAATTCCTGTTTTCAACGTACCTTTGAGCCCAGTGAATATAACTATGTCCAACAATCCAGACAGAAAACATGGTGAGAGAAGGTTCTCCTGCAGTCAGATGAAGTGTGGCAATGAAATGGCAGTTGAAAAAATGAGAGTGTAAAATGAAAAAAAACTGTGGAGTTTCTGTGTTCATGAAGCAGTAACAGTGATTGGTGGATTTTGATTGCTGAAAACAGAAAGTTAGGGTGCACGGATGTGTTCTTTGAAAGATGTATTTTGAGTGGTCAATAAAAAATCATTAAATGAAAGAATGCACTGGATATGCAGGTGCACTGAGAGTTCAGAGTTCAATTGCAACATTGTTGTGTGAACTTGCAAACACCAGAGGTCTTCCAAGAGGTGGTTGCTATGCAAAAAAAGCAGAGAGGGGGCAGAGGGGGGAAGGGTTTTCATTTGAAAAAAGTGAGGGAAGAGTTTTGATTGGGTGACATGAGAGATATGTGTGAAGAATTACAGCATTTCTGTGCTTTTGATAGCTGCAGACTCTGGAGTGCATACCTTTTGCTCTGCTGAAGACAAATTGGTGTGTTTCTGAGACTGTTTTCAAACTCAAAGTATGTGCTAAGGTGAGAAAATATTTCTTTAATTTAGATAGAGAATAGTGTGCTTTAAGGAGAAAATTATGAATTATGTGGCGCAAATTGCTTGTAAATATGCTCCCACCTGTGCATGGAAAATTTAGATTTTGAATGTTTGTGTTACATAGCCATGTTAAAAGTGACCCAACCATGCTGTAAAGGCAATCAAAAAACGCTTTCATGTGTCTTAAGGACATTTTAAGTCATTTTCCCATGTGCAGTGTTTTGAAATTATGATTTGAAAATCGTTTTTGGGGAAAAGGAATTGTTTTTAAATTTATGACAAGGACATAATGGTGTATGCTTCTTTATAAGGCAATTGACCGTCCCTGATGTTATTTTTCCCATTTTAATGTAAGACCTTTCTCTGTGGCGCAAATTGCTTGTAAATATGCTCCCACCTGTGCATGGCAAATTTAGATTTTGAATGTTTGTGTTACATAGCCATGTTAAAAGTGATACAAACATGCTGCAAAGGCAATCAAAAAACGCTTTTATGTGTCTTAAGGACATTTTAAGTAATTTTCCCATGTGCAGTGTTTTGAAATTATGATTTGAAAATCGTTTTTGAGGTAAAGGAATGTTGTTAAAATTTATGTGCGCCATATGCCCCCACATTTCTTTTTCAGGGGTGCAGCAGGGTGTTATTGAGACACCCCTGCACCTTTGGAAAAATTCCTAATTTGCGATGAACAAATTGTTAATCGCAAATTGCACCTTCATTTATATGAGCCTCCTAGCCCATGGAAATGAATGGGTAATTTGCAATTAGCAATTTGCTCATCGCAAATTTGGAATGGTAAAGAATCGCTATTTATTCCTTAAAATTCGCTATTTTGGAAATGCAAAATAGTTATATGATACATATGGCGGTTGATGTCTAACAAGATAAGAAGCTTAGGGATACATTTATGATGACTGGCGCAATGAAGTGGACATCACTTACTTCATTGGTAGAGCTTTACATGTATTATGTCCTCTGTATTCTTCATCAAGCGTAACTTTAATCTGCAATCCTGAGTAGGCCTCACCTTAAACAAACCTCTGGATAGGCCACATCTTATTGTCATCCTGAATTAATCATTTAAAATGCTAGGGACAGATTTATGATAGGTGTATGCCTCTTTTGCGCCACTTAGAAAACACTGTCCATTGGGGAAATGACTTAAAATGTCCTTAAGACACATGAATGTGTTTTTTTAAAACGTTTGCAATTTTTTTGGGTCACTTTTAACATGGCTATGTGACTCAAACAGTCAAAATCTAAATTCGCCATGCACAGGTGGGAGCATATTTACAAGGAATGTGCTACATGGGGAAAGGTCTTATAATGTAATATGGGAAAAATGACATCAGAGACACTGAAATGCCTTATAGAGAAGCATACACCATTATGTCCTTGTCATAAATTTGCAAACCATTACTTTTCCCCAAAAACGATTTTCAAATCATAATTTGAAAACACTGCACATGTGGAAATGACTTAAAATGTCCTTATTTCAAAATTTGCTATTCCTTATTTTGCGATTGCACTGAAGGATTTGCAAATTTTGCGATTCCTTAAATGCAATGTATCAAACAAAAAATATGTAAAAAATGATATTAAGGATTTGGAAACTACCACCAACTTCTAGTTTGTGGTAATTTGCGAATTCTTTTCAAAAAGCATTTTTTTCCAAAAAACAAAAGGTCCCATATGACGCCCATACATGCCCTTAGGGCATGTATGTGTGCCATATGCCCCCAAATTTCTTTTTCAGGGGTGCAGCAGGGTGTTCTTGAGATACCCCTGCACGCTTGAAAAAATTCCTATTTTGTAATGAGCAAATTGCTAATCGCAAATCAAACCTTCATTCCTATGAGCCTCCTAGCCCATGGAAATGAATGGGTAACTTGCAATTAGCAATTTGCTCATTGCAAATTAGGAATGGTAAAGAATTGCTATTTATTCCTTAAAATTCGCTATTTAGGAAATGCAAAATAGTTTCATGCTACATATGGCGGTTCATCTGTAACAAGATAAGAAGCTTAGGGATAGATTTATGATGACTGGTGCATCACCAGGGATGTGTCAGTCATCCTGCGCCGCTGTTCCGCCACCCATGGTGTGCTGCATTTAGAATGCGGGGCATCATGGGGCAAAAATGGCACAGATGCGTGACGTATCTGTGCTGTAAAGGTAGTGATTGCTGGAGTTGTATCGCAAGTGCGATGCAGCTCAAGCAAGGCTCAGGGGTGCCCCATCTCCACAATGTTGCGTCAAGACCTATGCCTGCTTAAAGCAGGCGCAGGGTTTTGACGAAGCTTTCTCCTATCTGATTGTAAATACGGCACACCATGGGTGGCAGAGTAGTGGTGCACGTTAACTGGTGCATGCCTGGGGATGTGCCATTTAACATAAATCTGCCCCTTTACATTTAAGTATGTGCAGGACACACAGAGTCGGTGAGGCTTATCCAAGGTTAAGAACAGATGAGTCCTGTTCACTGAAAATTTAGACATAGTCTTCACCTGCTCAGCATTGTTGGACATGGCTAAATAATAGCTGCAAAATATTACTCTTGTTAAACAATTTTACTATTATAATCTCTGAGATTTGTCTCTTACTCTGCAACATCTCATTGTTGTTATCTTTCTTTAAAGATAAAGACAACCTCAACATGAGCGACAATCTGCAATCAGTTGATTTTGACCTCATCATTGAACTTGTAATTGAAACATCAGTGGATGTTGATCCCTTGGATGATTTAAATCCTGAGGATGATGAGGATGCAGATTTGTCCGAATTATATGACATAGGATGGGAAGCTGACCTGCTTGAGCCTATGGAAATATAAACATTTATTTTTAAAATGTATAATTAATAAAAAGTAAAAAGGTAAACCGTTTAATTTAAAAATAAAGACACCTTCAAAAGCAGGTTATGTGTAGTGCATTAAATAAAATATTAAAATATGCTCATAAAATTAGATCAGATTCACATATAAAATAGCATAGGTAACATAAATATAAATGTCATTTCTTTTCTGCTATTTCTGTATTGTAAATTTGCAAGGACTAAAAAATCTTCTATTTAAAATGTCAAGTAGTGTGTTAAGTTTTTGATCACTGTTATTGTTTTACTGTTTGGTAATAATGGTTAATAACATTTTTTATTATATTTTACCACAGATTCAACTGCAGATCATTTCAAGATTTCACCATGCCAACAATAGAAAGACAGAGAAAGGCTGCAAAACGTCAAAGACAGCAGGTGAAAGAAAATAAGCAGCAGTCCTCTAACAAAAAGATTTGTCAAGTCACGAAGAAAGCACCGGGTAAGAGCACAAAATATTTCATAAGAAATATGTGTAGTAAAAAAAATATTACTACAGAAAATGTTTCAGTCCATAAAACGAGAAGGAATTCAAATGGAAAGGAAAGGCCAATCAAAAATGTTACTGCTAGAGCAAGAGATAACTCTGTGCATGATAGTAGAAGGAAACAACAGTTTAGGGAGATTCGTAAACGAATGTTCCGCAACAGGATAATTGGCAATTTGTTAAAAAATATTAAGAAAGGTCAACAGAAACTGGTTTTTTATAAGAGAAAAAAAAAAGTTGAGAAAGTTATTGATCAGGCATTTGAAATTAAACGTAAGTTATTTATTTTGATAATCAATAGAATTAGGAAGCTAAACAAGGCAATTTATGATTTCAAAAGAAATAGTAGATGGAAGAGAACAGTTAATCGTAGTAATTTTTGTGAAGTTTTTTCTGGAGAATGGATGCATAGTTCAAGCTCTGAGGCATTTTTTAATGAGGAGAGTTATTTCCAGGATAATGATTTGGTGCATGCAGTTGACACCAGTGGTCGTGCTTATGAAGTGAAAGATGGTTGTCCAGTTGAAAAAGAAAAACTTGTGACAACAGAGGCAGAAGAGGTGTTAGGTAATGAGGTTTTAGGAATACGTGCTAAGGGTCCTGTGTACACCTGGAAGTGTAGTAGTATTTGCAGTGTGCGACAGGATTCCATCAATTTGCTTTGTGATTTTGTACGGTCATTTAATAAGAAAAGTTTGAAGCAGAAAATAAGGTTGTTGCAAGAATTAGATCCTTGCAGAGTAAGAGAAGTGACAGGTTTGCATGGTCATTCACTGGCTTGTCTTTCCAGGAGAGTATGCCAGAGTGTTTTTCATCATTTCAGGATGCTAGCAGTGCATCATAATAAAGTGAGGAAATTAGTTAGAATGTTGTATTATGCTAAGAGTCCAGCAATTATGCTTAAACAATTATGCGCTGCTCTTTTGCATGGTTCTGAAATAGATGTGAAGAATATATGTGAAGAAATTGAGTTTTGTTACTTTGGAAGTAAAGAGGAGAATGTTGAAATTGAGCAAGAAGAAGAGGGTCATGTGGAAGATAGTGTACAGGTTTCCAGTACAGATAATTTCCAGAGGGAAATTGCGACGTTTGAGGTGAAATCAAGTGAGAGGACTAATTTCACTTGTGTGTGTTGTCGACGCACTTATTATAAGAATCAGACTAAGTTAGTGGATTTATATGCAAAAAGTGAAAGGGAAAATAATAGTGAATGGAAGGATTTTGCAACATGCTTGATGGTAGAAAATTGTTTTGATTTGGGATTCGATCAACGTGTGTGTACTTATTGTTGTTGCAAATTAAATCAAAACCAGATGCCTGCTAGAGCAGTTCATAATAATCTGGAATTGGTTGAGATTCCTTCTGAATTGAAGGATTTAAATACTTATGAATCTATTTTGATTCAAAGTATCCATCCCTTTCAGGCTATTGTAAGAATGGAGCCAAAGACAGGGAAATTGCCTCCATCAGATTTACAGAGAGGATTAAAGGGAAGAGTTGTTTATTTGCCTCTAGATTTGAAGAAAAACATTAACACAATTGGAGTAGAAAAAGTGGAAGAGGAACCTCTGGTTATCTTAGTTAATGGGGTTCCGACAAAGAATAAGAAAATATGGCAAGATTTAGTAGATGTTAGGAAAGTTAAAAAGGCAACATTGTATTTGAAAAAACATAATAAATACTATAAGAATGTATATGTTGCAGAAGAGGAAGTAAGTGAGGAAGAGGATAGCGATTTGTGTGCTGGTCAAATTGAGAAAGTAGAACCCTCTACTAGTGAAGAAATATATGAACATTATAGTGTTCATCCTTTGCATTCCAAGGAAGTCATGGGGAATGCTATTTAGTTGTTTCAAATGAAACAAGCCAAAGGGAGTCCCATTAGTGTTTGGGAGGAAAGTTTGGAAGCTCGGTGTTTCCCACAGCTTTTTCCAACAGGTCAGGGAGGAAGATATGATGAGCGACCTCATCAAATTCCTGCTTCTGAATACCGGACTTTGCGATTGTATGCAGGAGATGCTAGGTTTCGACAATGCATTCCCTATTTGTTTCATCTCCTGTTTGAAAGCGATCTGTCTGGACTGTCATATGCAGTGAACCACATCTTGAAAAGTGGTATACACATGCAAAACATCTCGGCAAGTGACTTTATGGATAAAGTCAATGTCCAAGACAGTATTTTGGATTCTCACCTGATTAATCTCATGGCGTGTCAGCGTGGTACTAATGAGTACTGGTACCGTCGTCATGGTGATTTAAAATGTATGCTGAGGAACTTAGGTACTCCCACATGGTTCCTCACTCTGAGCTGTGCCGAGTATGGCTGGGAAGACTTACTTGAATTTCTACGAGAGGCAAATGCTAACATAGATAACATCGAATTCAAGACACCCGGAGAACTGTGCTCTTTGGATCCAGTCAATGTATGTAGGTACTTCAATCATAGATTTGAAGCTATGATGTCTTTCATCATGAATAAGAAGAATCCACCTCTTGGAGAGGTGTTGGATTTCTTCTGGAGAAAGGAGTACCAAGCAAGAGGTGCTCCTCATATACATATGTTGCTGTGGATCAAGGATGCACCTAAATTTGGAACGGATCCAGAAGACTCAGTGATGAGTTTCATCCAACAGTATTCTACGTGTGCTGTTCCAAACGCAAAGGAGAAGAAAAGCCTAAGAGAAAAAGTTCTGCGTTTCCAAAGCCATCGATGTGGAAAGTACTGCCGTCGTAAATTCCGAAACAAGGACAAGTTCTACACTAAATGTCGTTTCGGCTTTCCACGACCGTTGATTTCTAAAGGAAGAGTAAACAGTTTGATGTCTTCGCTGCGACACAATGTCATGAAGAAATCACCTAAAAACACTTACAATTTGAAGAGGAACGAAGAGTCCAAGTACATCAACGACTACAACCCGGTGATTTTGTCCATGTGGAATGCTAACATGGATATACAGTTTGTGGCTGATAACTGTATGGCTGTGGCTCGGTATGTGACGTCTTACATCACCAAAAAAGAGAAGACAGAATTGAAGGATATGTGGGAGGACATTTCCCATGAAAAGAGCCTCAGCAAGAAGTTGTACAGTTTCAGTCTGAAGATGTTGTCGCATCGAGAAATCGGAGCGTACGAATGTTCTGACCGGTTGTCTTCAGCAAGTCTCTATGCCAAGTCCAGGAGTATCGTTTGGGCGAGTCTTGGTCTTGCTGCAACGCGTAATCGAGTTCTCAAACCTGTGCGGAAATTGAGTATTTGGCGGAAAAGGAGCCAAACAGTACCGACATTTTGAAGACCAACATGTTGGATACATATTATCCAAATCGAAGCATTCACCTCGAGAATGTTTGTCTGTATGAGGTTCTTCAAAATTACATATTCAAGAGGAACATCAAAGAAGATACTGAGAAAGGAGTGTATGCTGTAATAGGAAGTGAGGGATGTCTGGTCAAGCAAAGAAAATGCCACTTGGTAAACCATCGAAAATTGAGTGGCGAATCTCCTGAAAAAAAGGAGTTTTTCTATTTAGCACTTTTGCAACTTTTCAAGCCTTGGCGTGCAGAAGAGGAACTGCTTGGAGATTTCCTCTGTTACGAAGACTCTTTCAATGCCGCCAAGGAGACCATAGAATGTCCTGCTTTTCCCAAATATGTAGAAATGTTGAATGCGGAAACTGAGCAGGAAGCAACGATTGCAGCCGAGATTGCCAGAGACAGTTCTCAGGACAGTCAGAGTTCTGCTTCATTGAGTCAGGATCCACTAGGAGGACCTGTTATCGAAAATGAAGCTGCCACTGCTATGAATGAAGTGGAAAGAGCCATGGCACATGCTCAAGAGGATGCGGTTAACTTAGAAGAGTTGGAAAGACAACTCAACGTTGAGCAGAGGAAAATATATGACGAAGTTACCATGCAAATTGATCATGGATTAAGTCATGATAAGAAAGAGTGCTCATGTACGTCGTTGAAGCCTGTCCGACTGTACGTGAGTGGAGAAGCGGGAACTGGAAAAAGTTTCCTCATTAAAGCAATTTCATGCTATTTGCAGGAAAGGACAGAGTCATCGCTGTCTTGTGTTGTCACTGCTCCAACTGGACTGGCAGCACATAATATTAAAGGGATTACTTTACATCGTTTACTGATGCTGCCAGTGGAGCATGACAACAAATTACAATATCACAAGCTATCTGGAGATGCTTGTTTTGAAGTTTCAAGAATCTTGAGGAAAATGAAACTTCTTATCATTGACGAAGTAAGCATGGTTTCCAATGTCATGCTTGCCTTTGTGCATTTGAGAATGCAAGAAGTTCTCAAAACAGAGTATGATGTGTTATTTGGTGGCAAACACATCATTGTTTTCGGAGATCTTCTGCAGCTGACACCAGTGAAAGGGCAACCTGTGTTCAAAATGCTCACGCATGAAGATACCAGGAAGTGCCTAGGCAGCATTGGCAACGTCAATATATGGTTAAACTTCAATTATGCTGAACTGCATGAAAATATGCGTCAGGCGAAGGATGAAGTTTACAAGACTATTCTACAAGATGTTAGAATTGGAAAAGTGACCGAGCATGGGAAAGAAGCTTTACATGCACGATTACTGTCAAATTTATATCCAGAACAAGATGTTGTGCCTGAGAATATTTTTCAGAAAATTACCGAGAAGAAATCTGGAATATGTTTGATGCCAACTCTTGCAGAATGTGCCAAATTTAACAACAAAATGTTGCATTTAGAAAAGCAAGAGATTGTGAAACTGGAAGCTATTGACAGAGTAGAGCATATGGGATCAACAATTATTTTGTCTGAGAATCTGAAAACAAAATTGGATTCATTAGAGAAGAGTATATCTAAAACTGCAGGTTTTGAAAAGACTCTGAATGTGTGCTTGAACTGCCGTATAATTTTAAGAAGGAATTTACATGTTGAAAGAGGTCTGGTAAATGGATCAATGGGTAATGTTGTTGATTTTGTGAAATACAGAAATAGAGATGGAATTGAATTTTTAAAAATTAAATTTGATGGCATTGAGGAAGTACAGCTAATTGCTCGTTGTTCTGCTAGATTTTTGCTTGTAAAAGACTTATATGTTCGCCGTAAGCAGTTTCCTGTTTGCTTGGCATATGCGGTGACAATCCATAAATCGCAAGGTTTAAGTGTAGACAGTGCATTGGTGAATATTGGCAGTTCTGTGTTCAAGGAGGGTATGGCATATGTGGCATTGTCACGAGTTAGAACTTTATCGGGATTGTACTTGATTGAGTGTGATGTCACAAACATTTGTGCTGATCTAGATTGTGTTAAGGAATACAATAGGTTAAGAAGAGAGTATGCGCCACATTTGCCTCAGTATCCTTTGTTTGAGAAACGTGTGGTAGGCCGGAAACGAAGAAATGTGACCAATACTGGGGAGGTTGTAGCAAAAAGACGAAAAGTCGATGAACCTAAAATTACTAGCAGAAACAAAAAGGATTCTGTTGAAGATGTTGTTGGTTTTCAATTTGAAAACAGTTCTGGTGTCAACTGCTATGCTAATGTAGTGGTTAATGTTTTGTTTTCTCTAGAAAATGTAAAAGAAGAGATTGTGGTCAATTCTGATCAAAGATTTTGCAGTTTGTTAAATTCTGTGTTAGAGAAATGTAGCACTGATAGAAAAAACATAGAAAGTGTGTCTGAAATTCGAAATCTGTTAGACAGATGTTCAGGCCAAACACAATTCTCTCAAAATATTCAGCAAGATTGTCAGGAGTTTTTAATGTATATGCTTGATGTATTACATGCTGAAGGTGTAGATGTAGATCAGCTGTTTGGGCTTTCTTATCAATGGCAGCATGACTGCGAGAACTGTATGGTATCAAGTACTACTAGTGTAGACTCAGAAAGATTTATATATTTAGCTTTGCCAGACAGTAAATCAGTCTCCTTTAATAAGCTAGTAAAAGCAGCTGATCACAACATGGAGTGTAGCCAATGTAAATCTGAAATGATGTTCACATTATTTATACGAACATATGGCCAGTATGTCATTTTAATGTTGCAACGATGTAGGCCTGATGGAACAAAATTGACAACTTTAATAAAAAATTTTGTAGCTTCGCAGTTGTCAATATCAGGAAGGACTTTTGTAACTGCAGCAATTATATATCATGACGGCCCTTCAATAACATCAGGACATTACACAGCTTATTTAAAGTCTAGAAATGGCTGGTCATTCTGCAATGATTCTGTTTTAATTTTCAAAAAAAAATTGCCGTATGACCTTAAAAACTCTTACCTGGTGTTTTTAAAACCAAAATTTTAGGGAAATAATCTCGGGATGTGCTCTGTGGAATTTCAAGAAGTTCTAATGGCTCCTACACAATTTGGCCTTGAGGATAAGTGTAGTTCAGAGACATAACTTCTAACCATAGGACTGGACGTCATGGAGAAATACGTGCACTTTGAAGGAGTTCAGAAAAACTGTTTCTTTTTATAAGCTAATTGAAGCAGCCAATCAAAACATGGAGTAGAGGGAATGTAAGTCTGCAATGCTGTCTACTGTTTTACATTGCTTTGTGATTAAAAGTGATGTAGAGAATTAAATAATTGTAGTAGTCATAGAGGTAGTGTAAGTCTGCTTCATAGTAAGCAGTATCAGTGTCATAGGAAATGTAGAACATGACTGAGCAAGAAGGGGAAGATATTACTATTCCAGGATTGTGAAAATGATCTTCAACATTTTAATTCTGAAAGTTGCGGAAATGCCAAATGACGGGATTGGCTTACAAGAAATCCAAGAGTTATAAATGGCTCTGACCAGATTTGGCCTTGTGGAAACTTGTGGTAGAGAGCAAGAAGTCATTTATTGCATGTAACGTGTTTTTAAAAACGATGGAGATTTTCTTTCAGAAAGTGGCGGGCTGAAAGTAATAACAGCACAAAAGAGTGTAAGCTGTTCATAGGACATCCTTGGACGTCATGGAAAGTAAGTTAACTTTAAGGAGTTCTAAATTTTGATTTCTGATGTTGTATGGGTTTTTTAAACACAATCATTTTGATTGTGTTTTTTTTTCCCCGCTGTTATATGATGAATACCTTCAAGTCACTGTTTTTAGTGAATTTTGATACATTCTGAGAACAGCAAAAATAAACCATTTAACATGTATAATTAATTCTGTACTGTTTGCATTTATGATGTATATGTAGAACTGTGTAGGAGGCATGGAGAAGGTGAGGCTTCTGTAAGTGTCAAAGTTGTTGCATGCAGTGCTGCACTTCTGCGTATTCTTTCATATGCTAGACCACATCTGCACAATGAGATACCTAAGCAAAGGAAACACAAGTGATGTGATTGTGAAATGAGCAAAATAAATTGCACGTATTTCAATTACATCACCTGTGTTTCCTATCATTACGAATCACATTGTGCAGATCAAGTTTAGGTCTGTCCAGGGAAACATAGGAGGTTTGGACTTTGTTGAAGAGTGCAGTGGACATGACTCACTTCATTGGTAGACCTTCACATGTATTATCTCCTCTGTACTCTTCAACAAGTGTAAATCTCATCTGCAACCCTGAGTAGGCCTCACCTCAAACAAACCTCTGGATAGTAGACATCTTATTGGCATCCTGAAGCAATTATTTAAAATTTTAGTGTCTTGCGACACTTTTCTGAAACAACAGCAATGCAAAAGATGCACCATGTTTTAAGATAGGCCTCACTTCATCTGCATCAAGATACTGTTAGTTTAAAATGTATATCTTTAGGACTGTGTAGGGGGCCTGGAGAAGCAGAAGCTTCTGTAAGTGTCAAAGTTGTTGAAAAACTGTTTGTCCTTCAATCTTTTCCCTTGTCTTTTCTAATTTTTAAATACATGTTTTAATATTTTTCAAATGTTTGTTCTCTCTTTCACAGATTGAAAGTATAAAAACAAAAAGTGAGTAATTTAACGACAATTATAAGGTAAATATTTTGTACTCTTTTCGTTACATTTCTATCACATTTAACTACTATTAGTTCCACTGCTTCATTTCTTTAACCCTCAGTTTCCTGCCTTTGCTACTTCCCTCATTCCTTTCTCTATTACCTACTTACTCAACTCCTTCCACTCTTTTTCTCAGTCCCTCTCTTCTCATAGTTCCTCACTCTTGTTCACTCACTGCGTCTCTATTACTCTTAGTGTCTTTGACTGATCACTCTATCACTACTTGTTCATAATGCTTTCTCTGTGTAGTTGAAGCACACTAAGGGGAATATTATGAACACAGCCAATAAAATTATTGCTCTTTTTATTGGCAGAAAACTGGTGCAAAAGTGGTTTTAGTGGCAGTTTTCTGCCACAAAAGCAGCTTTAGCGACACATTTCTGCCAATAAAAGCTGCAAAACTTTTATTGCCTATGTTGATGATATGGCTCTATGTTAATTACATTTCTTTGCTGTTTCAATTAATCTTTTTCTGTTATTTTTTGTTTTCTGTTTTCTATTTTTTCTCTATTATTCCTCATGTTTTAATCTTATTTTGAACATTCACTCACATTCTCCAAGAAACTCTTCTTTGTTAATGTTATACTCTCTTTTTTTTTTCTTTCACTTCGTTATCTATTTTGTTTTTCACAATTATACCCTCTTCTGTCTTTTCTTCGGTAAATAGATCTATTAAACAGTATCTCTTCTTTACTCCCTATAGCTGTCTTTCTTTTAACATCACTCTCTGTTTACTTTCCTTATACTTACACTTTTTTTTTTTTTTTTTTTTTTTTTTTTTTGGTTAGCTCCCGGTCCGCGTACCGGGAAGCTAACCCGGAAGCGAACCAAAAGAAATAGAGCTTGCCAGAGTGCTAAACATTCTAGCAATTTTTTTTGAAAGGGAAGGTAGTTCTGAAAAGAACTTTTTTTTTTATATTTTTGTTGTTTTATATTTTTTTTTTTTTTTTGAACATTTTTTGTTTTTTTTGTATTTTTTGAACGATTTTATATTTTTTTGGGTTTTTTTGGGGGGGGGAAACAACAAAAAACAGGCGTTGAAAAGGGCTCAACAGGAGCAAAAAAAAATTACTGGGGGCGGTTAGGGCAATCATGGTGTTCATACGCCAGGTTGAGTGCATTGATGCTCATGTTGCCACAAGCTAATAATGCACGACAGTGCATACATAAGTGAATCATGTGCCCAAAATTTTCTTGAATATTTGGCACAGTTTCCCGTGCCTCTTCTGGTGTTAGAGAAATCGGTATTGTTGGTCTGGCCACAGGAGTTGGTCTTGGATTGTCCTGCATATCCCTTATTTCCGCCCGGCTGTAATTTAGGGGATGCTTCCTTGTCATGTGCCTGTGCATTGTGTGATTTCCATAGCTATATTTTTTGTCCGTCCCTCTGGACAATTGTTCCTTGCATATGAGGCAGGTGACATACCTCGCGTTGACTTTTTTTTGGCCACGAGGCATCGAAAAAAACTGCCAGATGAAACTGCCTTTCTTTCTGGAAACCCGGGGCAACTCTTCTAAGAACTGTTGTTCTTCTCCCTCCTCATCCATTTCTTCATCTTCCTCCTCAGTGTTGGTAATCACCTGGGGAGGTGGTCCTCTCTTCCCATGAGGAGGTGGAGGTGGTGGTGGGGGTCCACCAGCTGAAGCAACCAATGAAGCCATTTTCCAACAAGCAAAATAGGTCTTCCTCTCACAATGATGAAAGTCAGAGTGAGGAAAGAAGGAGGGGTTTTCATCATTTGGGAAAAAACAATACTTCTCAACCAATGAAAAGTGTTATTTTTAGGTCACCTGACCTAGCCTTCCATCATTATGAAACCAAAAGTGAAATGAACCAATGAAAAGTTTTATTAACAAGTCACATGACCTCTCACGCTCATGTTACGCGCTGCGGAACGCTCCCCGGTTAGCTTCCGGGTCGCTCCGCTTCGCGCCTCGGTCCGCGCCCCGGGACACTTCCGGGTGCGCTAACGCGATACGTCACAAGACGCATTTCGCGGCAACGTGATACGTCGCGCTTTCGCGCCGTGGATCGCTTCCGGGGAGCTGCGTTTCGCGCCTCGGTCCGCGCCCCGGGGCACTTCCGGGTGCGCTAACGCAGTACGTCATAAGACGCATTACGCGGCAACGCGATACCGTCACTATGTTGATTTTTTACCGGTTCGCGGACCGGGTCGCGGAATCAAAGTGAGCTAACGGGAAGCTTCCCGGTTCGCGGACCGGGAGCGAAACAAAAAAAATATTTTAAAAAAATTATTAATAAACATATAAAATATATTTTTGGATTTAAAGAAGAATAAATTTTACAGCTATAGATATTAGCTTTTAAAAAACCAATGAAATTCACTGAAAAAACCATAGGTTATAGACCATATATAGTTAGGAATTAGCATTTACAAAACCTTGAAAATTCACTGAAAAAACCATAGGTTATAGACCATATATAGTTAGGAATTAGCATTTAAAAAACCTTATTTTACTCACACAAAACCATTGAAATTCCATATATAGTTAGTTGTACTAACTATATATCGCGCACCCGCAATCCACTGCTGATCATGTCACATATTACATCATTCATGACATGGTCAGTGACATCACTGATGACATCACTGATGACATCTCAAATGACATCACTGATGACATCACTGATGACATCTCAAATGACATCACTGATGACATCACTGATGACATCTCAAATGACATCACTGATGACATCACTGATAACATCTCAAATGACATCACTGATGACATCACATCACAACTGAATGAGTGGATGTATAAGTGTCTGAATGAAGGTTTTAGTAGGTGCGTGACTGACTGTATGAGTGAGTGATTAAATGTGTCTCACTGAATGCATAGGTTAGTGACTAAACTGTCTTAATTTGTGCATCATTATGTCTGGTATTCTGTAAACTGCTGCATGTGTTGATCAGTAGCTATATGAGTAACTATATGGGTTATTGATTGATTGTCCAAGTATTTGTATGGGAGACTGAGTGTGTGTGTGGCTGGCTGGGAGATGTGTGACTCTGTGCAGATCAATGTGTTCTTGTATCAATGATTTATAAGAGAGTAAGTATGTGTTAGAATATGTTTGAAAATGTAAGGTACTCTATGTTTAACTGTATAGATTAGAAAATGGAAGTGTGATTGATTCTTTACAGGACTGACTAGGTGTGTGAGTAACTCCAAGGATGAGTGGCAGAGTGTGAGTGTCTGTATAGGGTGTATGAGTGCATATGATAGTGTTGTAAAGATGAGTGATTGTATGTATGAATGATTGTATGGGTGAATGAGTGAATGTGTGTGTAGACGTAGGAATCAGTGAGTGCGTATGTAGTAACTAGTATTGGTGTGTCAATTGTTTAAAAAAATATATTCTGTATTTAACACTGGGTGTAACAGAGGTTATATTAAAGTGTGAGGAGATGCATTGTATTGTCACATGAATGATATCATCAGTGATGTGACCATTGATGTCAAATGAGATGTCATCAGTGATGTCATTTGAGATGTCATCAGTGATGTCATTTGAGATGTTATCAGTGATGTCATTTGAGATGTTATCAGTGATGTCATTTGAGATGTTATCAGTGATGTCATCAGTGATGTCATTTGAGATGTCATCAGTGATGTCATCAGTGATGCCATTTGAGATGTCATCAGTGATGTCATCAGTGATGTCATCAGTGATGTCACTGACCATGTCATGAATGATGTAATATGTGACATGATCAGCAGTGGATTGCGGGTGCGCGATATATAGTTAGTACAACTAACTATATATGGAATTTCAATGGTTTTGTGTGAGTAAAATAAGGTTTTTTAAATGCTAATTCCTAACTATATATGGTCTATAACCTATGGTTTTTTCAGTGAATATATATATAGTTACGGATTCTGATTAGCACTGAAAACAGTAATTCAATGTATTTTGCATGTTATTCTTTAAATGTATTTTACATCTATTGAGAATATCGTATCAAGACTGTTGGGTTCCTTGCCTAGTATGTCTTTTATGTCTATACACGTATTTGCACAGGTGATTTCAGTTAATCACACACTAGCACTTTAAAAGGTGTACCTTGCATTGTAATCGCTGTCATGTGATCAAGGCTCCGCTGAGCCGAAACGTCTGTGACTCTTTCTGCGTAATAAACTTGTAAAGTACCTCGAGGTCCGTGTCCGGTGTCTACTTGCTGGCAGAGGAAGCTGCATGAGCTTGTGAGGAAACGGAGTTCAGGATATATATATATATATATATATATATATATATATATATATATATATATATGTATATATATTACCTACTGGCGGTCGCCAGTAGGTAGTTCTAGTTAAAACCAAGTTTCCATACAAAAAGCATTTTTTCATTTGCTAATAACTTTGGCTTCGTTTGATGAATCTTCGTGAAATTCTGCCCCAAAACAGTCGATCCAGGTCCGCTCCTATCCTTGAAATTTGGGGGTGATTCGTCAAGTCGTGGCTTAGAAAAAAGGGGGGTCCCAAAACGCTTTTTCCCCATGATAATTTCCATAGGAAATTTTGCTACAAGCTACAGCACTAACTGCCGAATGGAATTACCCCAAATTTGGCAAAAAGGTAGAGCTTAGTTCAGAAAGCGACTTTTTTTTTAATGGTGTAAATCTGTTCAGTAGTTTTTAAGAAATTCAAAAAATAAGAGTCAAAAAATAATTTTCCCATAGGAAGCTTTGTGCAAGGCCACAGCCGAAACTACGGAATGGAATTACCCCAAATTTGGCACAAAGGGAATGCGTGGGTCAGAAAGCGACCTTTTTTTTTTTAAAATGGTTTGAATCCGTTCAGTAGTTGCTGAGAAATTAGAAAAATAAAAGTTTTGATATCTGGGCGGAGCCTAAGTTCCCTGCACGAGCTTCACTGTGATTGGCTGAAAACACTCCAAACCAGGAAGTGTCCGCAGCCATCTTGTGACTCGGTAGAAGCGAGTCACCAGAAAACAGAGAAACAAAGGTATAAAACAAGAGAAGTGGGCAGTGTAGAAACACCCTGACCCCCTAGGCGTGCTGAGAGTGTCCCAAAATGACCCCCAGGACCAAAAAAAGTATTTCTAATTTTAAACAAATGTGGTTACTGTTGGTACTTTGACTCAGTTGGGTACAATAGGTGAGCAGTTAGTCCTCAATTGTCTTAGTGATTTGCGCAACCACTTCTGGGCACTGAAGCAAGGCATCTCTGAGGTGCCAGGTTTTGGAGTGTGAGTTAGTTGTCGGGATTGTGAGAGTCACCGTCACTGCGGAGTGGTTGGATAGGGAGCTGGACTCAATTTCCATAGATTGGTCCAAAGCAGTGACTTCTGATTTGCCTAAAAAATTGTCTAACCTGGCATAGGTTTAAAGGGCATGTGAGTAGAAGGTAAAGTCTTGGGATATCAGATGGGACAGTCTCCATAGGTCCGTCAAGCCCCTGTCGTTCAACCAGTTCAGGCCCGCTAGGGAGATGGCCCCAGTCTGTCCGTGGCATTGTGTTGATCTGTCTAGTTAATTATTGAACACAAGGTTAAGATCTCCCCCCAGCAGCAACCCTCTGTCTTGTGTGCCCATAATCTCTGTTACTGCTTTGTGGAGAAAGGATTCAGGCCCTTCATTTGGGGAATGTATGGTACCAACTGTGATGCTATGGAATCCCCGAATTAGGGCATGTGCTAAGAATCTACCCTTAATCTCTGCCTGCTTAGGACCCAGATTTCCCCTTCAATGTCCAGGAGATCAGTATCACTACACCAGCCATCTTGGATGGGAGGAATGAGGAAAATTGATGCAGAAAGGCCTTGGAACGGCTCACAAATGTTCTAGGTAGGAGAGGATGGAGCTCCGTTTTTAGTGGGTGATTGAGTCCTTTGATATTGGTGGAGATAATCCTTAGTGTGTCTGTCATGTTAGTATATGAGGTGGCAATACACTTGGTAAGGCCCTGAGAAGGCTCACCCAGCCCGCACTGTGTCTATATTTAAGAGTGAGTGGGTCAGACACAAAAGAGTAGGGAATGGAAAAGTGTGCCTGATCGGTCACCAGGTCCAAATTATACCCCACACAAAGAAGCCAAGTGGCCCCATAAACCATTAATATTATGTCCTTAGGGAAGGAGACACTGTCCAGGATATTGAACTCCATAGGTTATTAAGTAAAGAGTGGCTTTTTGTGGTCCAGCTCCCCGCTCTCCGCTCAGCCCCATGCTGATGCAATATAGGAAAAATGCAGTAAGGACTAGGTGACGTGTAGGTTTTTGCATCATGTCGCCGCTGGCCCAGCTGAGTCACTGGCAAATGGAACCAGGACCGCTTGTCGCTCTCTAGCAATGGTCTCTAGGTCCGGGTGACGTCCAGTGGGGGAGGATCGACCGCAACCATGGTTGGAGGGCTCTGCACTCTTGCAGCCAAGCCATCCTCCCCAGGGACGCCCAGGCAGGTGGTCTTTCCAATCAAGGAGTTGGTACGCCTCTTCCACGAAACAGAGCTGGTGCAATTTCCCATCAAAAAGAAAAACAAGAGTAGGGCAGCCCCCTCTACTGGAGGCACGAAGTGACAGGTCGGAAGGCCGTGCATTTTTGCAAAGTGGAGGCCGCTAGGTCCTGGTAAAGGACTGGAGAGTGGCCTTGAAACTGGATGTGGGGTCTTTCTATGGCGAGTTGCAGAATTTGCTCTTTCAGGGGGAAATCGTGGTTGCAGGTGAAGATATCTGGTGGAGGAACAGACTGGGATCTCCTGGGACCCACTCTGTGGGCACGACCAATCTTGATCTCTGTACTTGAAGGGGCCTTTAGAATGAACCCAACCAAATCTGTAAAAAATGCAGTGATATCCCTTCTCTCCTCCCTAGCCGCAACCCCCGGATGCGAATTTTGTTGCATCAGGACCTGTTCTCTACACCTACAGTGTAGGCTTGAAGATCCAGATGCTTGTCCCTGAGTCGGAGGATCTCCTGTTGAAGCTGTTCAATTTCTTCATCGCATCCTTGTTCATGGTTTTCAAGCGTGGAGACGCATTCACCTAGCTCATCAACTTCTCGACGAACCTCTCTAAGTTCTCCTACCAGTTTCGTTTTAATAGACAGAAGGTTCTCATGCAGAGAGGCAAACAGCGCCTCTAGGTAGAGAGAAGCGGGTGATGGGCCCCTCCGCATGCGGAGAGTCTATGGGCTCCTCCGTAGCCCCATGCATTGCCCATCATGGTCCTGAATTGTCTGAGAAGCATGTCCTTGATGGTCCTGTCCCTGTGCCTTTACCCGAGCCGATGGTGGTAGGTGCATGTAGGCCTCACCTAGGAGTTGCAAGTCAGGGATCCATCCCTTGGGCAGGAGTAGCAGTGAGATATCTCCGAATAAGAGGTCCTAGCATCAATGAGACTACTTTTGGCAGGTCAGAGGGTAGTCCGTCATCAAGGGAGCAACCTAACCCACTGTAGTGCAGTAGCAGTTGATGGACACTGCGGGGACCATCAGATGAGGAGGTCTACAAGTGTGCATATTCTGGTGGGGTCGTCTGAGCCCTAGGGCCATGACCCACTTTCTCCTCCCTGGCAAGCCAGGCACCCACTCATTCCTTGTGGCGACGAAAGGGTTGGAACCCCTAGTCAGCAGTTCAGTTTAGCTTATAGTGGGAGAGAGGCTCCCTTACCGTTCTAAGCGAGTGCAGAGCATTGCAAGAGGCGGGTGGGCCTGTGCATCGGTGTGGCAGCCAACAGTCCCACCCTCCCCTCACCTTTTGTGCAGCAGTTGTCTGATGCTGAAAAGGGGGGTTTGTTACCCCATCAGGTTGCCACAGACTATGTCTCCCTCTATGGGCTCGGCACAGGCCAGAAGCAAGGCATAGCGGATCTCCTGGGTTCACCCCCTGTGCCACTCAGGGCACCGTCATTGGCAGCCGTTGCCCCATCGTCCCAGTGGGGGTCCGTGTAGCGCTGCAGAATCGCCGGTGCAGCACCGCAGTGCGTCGCAGTTCCTCAGGTGCGCCCACCGAGTCTCCAGATGCCTGGAGCAGGGATTCCGACTCCACCATCACTGTGGCCCAGCGGGAGTGCCGCTGCTCTGTCACGGGGTGGGCAGAAGACCAGGGGCAGTGGTTCAATCCAGGCGAGGCGGTCTCTGGCTGATTTATCCTCGCAGGCTACAAATCAAGGGCAGCCTGAAGGAGGTGTTCATGCCCGGCCTTGTCAGTTTGCCCCTGGAGGCCCTCGTTCACAAGCCGCCACCCTGGGGAGATCTCCACCACAGTCCAGCAGCAGGACCAGTGCAGGTGGGTGATCCCTCTTCTCTGGCGCGGGACCTTCTGAGCGGGACCCTCTGAGCGTGGTCTCAGATGACACAGGCAGTCCAGGCCTCACTCCGTCCAGGCTGTGACTGGTCTCCGCAGCTCCTCCTCCAGTAACGGGCAAGCTGCCAAAAGCACCAGGCTCATCCGACAGCCTCCGGGGGTATCTCGCTGCAGCCGGGGGGGCAAGTCAATACCCAGCAGTGCTTTTTACTTTGGGGCCTAATGGCGGGGAGTGGAGACCTCCGGCAGTGTGACTCACTCGTCCGCCATTTTGGCCATGCCCCCCCCCCCCAAGGAACACTTTTTAAATATAATGGCAGAAAAAAGGAATCGACTCAACAGTTCCAAATACATGATGAAATTATATTGTGTGGGACTATTATTAATCTTGAGGCAATTTTCAGATCCAACGGTTGTGATAAACCTGCAACTGTTGAGGTTTAGATTTATTTGTTTATTTATTTTTATTTATTTTGAGAGTTTTATATAGCGCGAACAGGATCTTTGCAGATATCAGAGCGCTTTACAACAAGGGGGTAGTAAAAACAAGAGAGCAATTAACAAGCTTTTGAGCGACAGATAGTTGAGGTAGTAAATGGGTAGTAAATATAAGGTAGATAAAGGAGGGAGCATAAACAATCAGTTAAACAATAATACAAATAGTCAATCTGATAAACAAATATTACAAATAGTCAGGAGTCTCAAAAAGTTCCAAAGTTAGGTACATGTTCAGGTGAATTTAGCCATGAGGATAGCTTTCACTTCTTTCTTAAAGAATGTAGTGGAGGTGATAAGTCTGGTTTCTGGAGGGAGTGAATTCCAGATCCTGGGTGCCATTCCTGAGAAGGAGCGCTTATGTTTTTTCATTCCCTGTAAAAACTGCTGCTTGAAGCTCAACTCAGAGAAGACCGAGGTCCTCATCCTCGGACCCTGCAACTCCACCTGGGACAACACCTGGTGGCCCTTCGCCCTCGGGAACCCAGCCATTCCTACTGACCACGCACGCAACTTTGGCATCATCCTCTTCTCTCCCCTCTCCATGAACCGCCAGGTCAACGCTGTCACCTCCACTAGCTTCAACTGCCTGCGCATCCTATGCAAAACTTTCAAGTGGATCCCCCCAGAAACACCGTCACCCACGCACTCATAACCAGCAGACTAGACTAAGGCAACGCCCTGTACACCAGAATCAACAGAACTCTACTACACAGACTCCAGACTATCCAGAACACCGGTGCCAGACTCGTCTTCGGAATGCCACGTCACGAACACATGACCCAACATCTGCGAGACCTCCACTGGCTTCCTGTGGAGAAAAGGGTCACCTTCAAACTCCTCACTCACGCCTACAAATCCCTCTACAATACCAGACCCAAATACCTCAACGAGAAAAAGTATCCTTCCACGTGCCCAATAGGAAACTCCGCTCTGCGGACCTCACCTTGGCAGAGTTCCCCCGCATCCGCAGAAACAGAACAGGTGGGAGAGCCTTCTCCTACATCGCCGCCAAGACCTGGAACGAGCTCCACATGAACATCAGACGCTCCCCAACCCTGCACACCTTCAGGAAGGACCTCAAGACCTGGCTCTTCAACTGATCTGGAGCTGCCCCCCACCACCCTCCAGCGCCTTGAGACCCTCTTGGGTGAGTAGCGCACTATATAACCCCCTGATTGATTGATTGATTGATTGATTGATTGTATGTTGGGACACCCATCAGGCATTTTCTCATTACAAGCTTTACTGTCCTGCCCTTGTGATGGGGTGTCCACCCAATCTGACTCACATATTCTATTCTTCTGTAAATTTTCTCTGGAACAACGCAAAAAATTTATTCTGCCAATCATGCGCAAGTACAATTTTAGACAATGTCAACTGTCATTTTTAAAAACATTGCCAGATCATTTCGTTTGTCATTGTGTTGCATCCTTTCTATGTCTTTCCTTAAAGACCAAAAGACTGTACAATCCCCCAGAATGAATCATAGCTTCTCTTTGAGTGTTGTTATTGTTTTTAACTGTTTTTTAAAATATTTTTATGAAACTATTGATGAATTATGTCTTTTTTACTTATGAACTTATATGATCTGTAAACACAGCTCGAATAAAGTAATTTCTGAGTCTGAGTCTGAGACTGATCTCATATGCTCTCTTATAGGCATCACATTAATCAGTGTACTGTTTGCTGAGCTGAGGTGAGCTGAACAATTTTCATTGGTGAGGTCAATTTCGCATGAACTTTGAACGGACATTTACATTTTACACTCGCCAAAGGGTAAAAAACGCCTTTTTCACTAATTTGTTAATACAGATATTGTGTGTACACTGGTTGCTAGTGGAAATGTTGCTGTAAAATTGATTGGCATTGGTAAAAATCGCCTGGAGCCAAAGCAATCTTCACAATCTGGCTTCAGGTTTGTTGCTAAGTCCTAACGCGTCTTAAAGGTGGTGCAACCTGTAGTTACTTCCCTCCCATCATCATGCTCTTGAGCACACTGCTTCTCAGATCCGCTGTAAATAGCTATTAACGCTGTTGTGGCAGAGGATGTGTTATTTCCTTTGCAAAGTGTTGACATTCCATACGTGTGTACGCTATATGATTTAAAACACATTTTCTCAGTTTAGATTCTTGTCAAGCCTGTAGACCCACTCTGTTTTCAGCCCTCATTAGGAGTTACGACTCGAGGAAGTAAAAACCCAAAGTTAAAAATAAATGTAGCAACCTTAATTTGGCAAGGAAGAAGGCGGAAACAAAGAGCCTTCTGCTGACAGATGGGAAATCATATGGCGCTGTCAGAAAAAGAACAGTGACATCATTCCAACCCCCACAAGCTTTCTTCCTCAAAAAATGCAAGAAGTGTTGATAACACAACCTTTACCTTCACTTCCACCTTCCCATTAACTTTTTAGAAAGCCCTCGTTTTGCAGATAAGGTGCAGTTCAAATACACTTCTGTTAATAGTTTACAGTACAGGTTAGAATAAGGAATCAATACAAAAACTGCACACGCCTTATAGTATACACTTTGATAAGGAGCGAAGGCTTGCTGTCAAAGAGCACAGTTTCATAGGCTTGGCTTTCCGTGAATAAATAGTCACTTTCCTGTCCTACGAGAATCCAGTGCCGGATCAAACCCTGGGGAGGCCCCTTGGCAGTCGAAATTTGCCCCCCCCCCCAACCCCCGTAAATTATCTCATAATAGCCAATGCACCGGATTTATTAACAAACTGACAGTTGACAGAAGATGAGCTTTTAAGAGACAAACTACATTGATACAGTATTTTCTCTACACCGCCTTTAATGTAAAGTTTTCGTTTCATTGGTTTTTTTTCTATCTTTGGGAAACTATATTTAACAAAGCTTGAATGTAATTTTCTTTCAAGACCAAATCAATATTATTTTGATCCATAGTCGTGGGACCCTAAAAAGAGTGGGGCCCATACTAGGCCTGTGCCTAATTTGCCTATTTGGTAATCCGGCACCTCGTGAATCATTCTAGGGTTGAACAACACACACATAACAATGGTAGTCTATTTGCTCCAAAATCTGCACAGAATGGTTATTGCAAACCATGTGTACAGCTGTTGGACCCGGCCTCGTGGCGTGGTTCGCGCCTATCCCTCCACACCCTGCGAGCGTAGGCCTGCACCCTGAGCCCCCTGCGCAGCATCCCCGTAAGTGTAGCCTGCACCCCGAAGCCTGGTCGTCTCACCCCCGATAAGCCCGGACCCCCGTAACCCACGACCAGGCCCGCATGTCCCCGTCCCGCTCCCGGCTCCGAGCGCCTAACCTTGCATGCCCCGCAAGGCCCGGCAGCCATTTTCTCTTCCCAAGATCCCTGTCTCCCTGTCTCCCTGGGCCTAGCGGGACCCCGGCCCCAGCGAAACCCAGACTCCAAAGGCGCGCCAGTCCCGGCTGGGGGGTAAAGGGCTCCCCGAGTGTGATAAGCCAGGCAGTTTCGATGGCACCTCCGGCCTCCCCTGAGAGACTGGTATCTGTCACACCTTTGGCCCTCCCTGTGGGCCAGTTTCGATCGCACCTTTGGCTTCCCTGAGTGCTGGCTCCAGACCTGCTGGGCATCTGGGAATTCCCGGACCCATTTCTCAAAGGATCAAAGAGCCAACCGCCGGACCTCGCCAACGACCAGCCCCCAGGGCTTGAGATCTCCGCCTGCGAGGGTCCGGACATCAAAGGGCCACTGGACTATATCTGGGCCCGCTCGGCAACTAGCGGGCAGTTGTATCTTGGACCTGAAGCCTGCTGATCTGATCGCGGCTGACCCTGAGAAGAACTCATCTTGAATCACTGAGCCCTGCTGACGCTGTCGCGGCTCCTTCTTCGCAACAAGGAACTGAACCACCTGAGCCCTGCTGACGCTGTCGCGGCTCGAGCTGAACTCGTAACCATCGGAGCTCTGCTGACGCTGTCGCGGCTCGTCCTCTCTAAGACCTCGGAGCCCTGCTGACGCTGTCGCGGCTCCAGCTGAACTGCAACCCTCTGAGCCCTGCTGACGCGGTCACGGCTCGTCCTCTCTAAGACCTCGGAGCCCTGCTGACGCTGTCGCGGCTCCAGCTGAACTGCAACCCTCGGGGCCCTGCTGACGCTGTCGCGGCTCCTCAAGAACTTCTCCGGATCGAGCCCTGCTGACCTCGTTGCGGCTCGAGGAGTACTCTGGTCCGGCTGGACCATCGAGATCGTCATCACGACCGAGCCGACTCGACGTGAGTGAAGCAGCCAGTACACCATCACCTCCCGTACCCCCCGGCTCAAGGATTGAGAGCTGTGCGTAGGGTACGCCTCGTACTGTCCCAAAGGCTAAAGACTGTCCTGCTTCCCTCTTCCCGAACCCTCAAAGACTTTTGTGATCCCTCGATCATTTGTACATAAGAGTGCTACTTTCCTTTTGCTGCTTATAAAGAACTTGTTACAGAAATCCAACGTTGTGGTGTCCGTTCGTAAGTGTGGTGTGAGCTCAGTGTGTACGATCCTAGACCCGAAGTCCTCCCCGGTGAGGACCTCACGATAAGACTCGGCAGGATCTGTGGGAGAGGTGGGTCCTGGGGTGGCCGGGTGAGCACAACCTGGCCCTCTGAGATCGCCCCTTCTAACATTGGTGGCAGCGTCGCGATAAGAACCTACGTCTAGGGATCGTACAGTACTGACACATTACCCGAACAAAGAACAACCATGAGCCTCACGAGCAACAAGACCACCTTCCAGATGGAGCTTCTGGGAGACTATTCGCACCGAGAGCTCAAGCAATACTGCAAAGATCTCCATATCCCGTCAACGGGGTTAAGTACCAAAGAAGACTTTCAACAAGCCCTAATAGCCTGGGTGGAGGCCGGAGCCCAACCTCCAGCACCGACAGAAGTCGATGGAGAAGAAGCACCCCTGACCGAAACCCACGCCCCAGAGCGAGAAAGAACAGAGTCCCCGACGCGGACTCCCAGCACAGAGAGAGGTCTGTCTCGAGAAGAGATGACCGACCGAGAACGCAACCGTAACCACGAGCTAGAACTTGCACGCCTGAAGATGGAAGGAGAACTCAAGCTAGCTGAGAAGAAGCTAGCCATCGAGCAGCTGCGGCTGCAAGGAGAACTGGAGGAGAAGAAACTCCAGAGAGAACACGAAGGGAAAAGACTCCAGCTGGAGCACGAGCGCGGCCTGAAGGAGATCGAACTGAAGGCCCGGAACGAAGACAACAGAATCACGGGCACCCGAGAGTCCGTTCCCCCAGTGGAACCCAAAGTCCACATCCCCAAAGATGTGGTCAAAGAATATTATAAAAACGATGATATCCAGCAATGGTTCAAGGCCTACGAAGTCGCCATGGCCTCCCACCGAGTCCCGCGATCGGATTGGGGAGCCGGGCTGTGGGGTCGATTCTTGAGTGAAGGGAGAGACACCCTGCTCGATCTGCCTTCCGCCGAACAGACCTCCTACAGCCACATGAAAGAGGCCCTCCTCACAAGGTACGGCCTCACCCCAGAAATGTACCACCAACGCTTCAGAGAATGCAAGAAAATCCCCAGCACCACCTGGGTGGAATATGTGAACTTTTACAGCCGGGCCCTGGAAGGGTGGATCAAGGGCAGCAAAGTCTCCACCTTCGAGGGGCTCATCGACCTCATTGCCTATGAACACTTGTCCCTGAACTGCTTTGTGGAACTCCGACAGCACCTTCTGGACAGCAAGTTGGCTGACCCCCGGAAGCTGGCCGTTGAGGCCGATCGATGGGTGAGCACCAGAGTCCCCCGGGGGCCCGGGGGAGACTCTGGCCGAAACGAACAAGGACCTTCCCGCCCGAGGGGAGGGCGGGGGTCAGAATAGACAGAGGGGGTCCCAGGTAGGGTCCCCGCGCAGTCCCCCCAGAAACCAGCCCGGCACATCACCTCCCACAGTGTGCGCAGGGTTTCCCCCAGCCAGACCAGGACCCCGAGTCAGCCAAGCCTGCTTCCATTGCCAGCAACCAGGGCACTATGCCAATGACCCCGAGGCCCTTTGTTCAAGAAACCCGCCGCTGCGGGGCCCCCAGCGCGCCACATCACCTCAGTAGCCCTAGAGGAGGAAGGGGAAGAGGAATTCGAGGGGGCTGACCCCGCAGCAATGATGTTAGTCTCCCTGGGTGATAGAGAAATGGTCCCCGGAGCCCCCCTGCCCGACAACACGGAGAAGTATCGACAGCAGGTGACCGTCAATGGCCACCTCATAGGGGCGCTACGAGACACAGGGGCCAGTATCACTGCAGTCAAACATCACCTAGTCTCCAAAGCCCAGATTGTTCCCCATATCTCCTGCAGGGTGATCGCAGCGGACAACTCCGTCCGCACCTGCCGGATAGCTCAAGTCCCGTTCGAATGGGGGGGCGTCTCCGGAGAGTTACGAGTCGCAGTCCAGTCAGACATGCCTGTGGACTGCCTGCTCGGCAACGATCTAGAGAGCTCCCCATGGCAGCGGGTGGAGAAAAGGACCCACCTGGAGATGGTGGGCCTGCCCGAATGGGCCTGTGTGAGCACCCGGTCGATGACCGCCCGGGTGGCTAACCCCGAGGGGGTGAATCTTGAGACTGCACCGCAACCCCCGCGGACCCCGAGGTCCCAGAGTCCTCTGAAACCCCCGAGCTGTTCCCCGGAGAGAGCTCCCCCTCCGACGCATGTCCCCTCGGGCCTGACGTCGAACAGACCCCGAGCCTGGACGACCTTCCTGAGCTGGCCCAGTGGCGCCAGGAAGGGGGACCGTCCCGAGAAGAATTCTGCTTAGAGCAGACCTCCTGTCCGTCCTTGGTGGGGCCGCGGCAGCAGGCCGCTGCCCAGGCCGCCGGCGACCAGTCCGGCTCCCACTTTGTCTATTGGGAAAACGGCCTCTTGTACAGCGAACAAAAGTCTGCCGAGCTAGGGTCTGCCCGAGTGCTGGTGGTACCCCTATGCTTCCGCGACTTTCTCCTGAACCTGGCCCATGATGTGCCCC
The DNA here is from genome assembly GCF_964261635.1 of Lissotriton helveticus. Classification (NCBI taxonomy): domain Eukaryota; kingdom Metazoa; phylum Chordata; class Amphibia; order Caudata; family Salamandridae; genus Lissotriton; species Lissotriton helveticus. Next base: position 1,626,507,671 of record NC_136063.1, on the reverse strand, counting down.
TGGCGGGACACTTGGGACAAGACAAAACGTATCATCGCCTGGTCACGCACTTCTACTGGCCTGGCATGCGCTCCGATGTGGAGGCCCACTGCAAGTCCTGCCCCACGTGTCAGTCCAGCGGAAAGAGCGGCGGGAGGCGCAAGGCCCCCCTCCAACCCTTCCCCGTGGTCAGTACCCCCTTTGAGAGGGTGGGAATCGACATCGTGGGCCCTCTCGACCCCGGACCTCCTTAGGTCACCGCTTTATTCTGGTCTTGGTGGACCATGCCACCCGATACCCCGAAGCCATTCCCCTCCAAACGGTGACAGCCCCCGTAGTGGGGCGGGCCCTCATGGGGATCTTCTCTCAGGTGGGATTCCCCCGAGAAGTCGTCAGTGACAGAGGGACCAATTTTATCTCAAAATACATGAAGTCCCTCTGGCAACAATGTGGGGTGACCTACAAGTTCACCACCCCATACCACCCCCAGGGTAACGGTCTGGTGGAGCGATTCAACCGGACCCTCAAGGGAATGATCATGGGTCTTGAAGAGCCCCTGAGGCGTAAGTGGGACGTCCTCCTTCCCTGTCTCCTCTTCGCATACCGCGAAGTCCCCCAGAAATCCCTGGGGTTCAGCCCCTTCGAGCTCCTCTACGGGCACCCTGTCCGAGGACCCCTCAGCCTGGTCAAGGAAGGTTGGGAGAAGGCGGCCCCTGAGCCCCCTCCGGATGTGTTTCGATACATCCTGGCCCTACGGAACCAAACCAGAAAGTTCCGAGAACTGGCCGAGGCCAACCTCGAGGCCAGTCAAGAGGAAATGAAACGGTGGTATGACCAGAATGCCACTCTGGTCGAGTTTCAACGCGGACAGCAGGTCTGGGTCATGGCCCCTGTGGAGCCCTGTGCCCTGCAAGACAAGTGGACAGGGCCCTTCAAGGTGGTAGAGCGCAAGAGTCAGGTGACCTACCTCATCGATGTGCAGTCCCCCCGGAACCCCTTGCGGGTCCTCCACGTGAACCGCCTCAAGCCCCACTTCGCCCGGTCCGAATTGAGCTTGCTCCTCGCCACGGACGACGGAGAAGAGGAGGAAATGGAGCCTCTCCCCGATCTCCTATGCACCAAAGAAAAAGATGGCTCCGTAGAGGGAGTGAGTCTCTCCTCCTCCCTCTCTCCCGAGCAGCGCGAGGACTGTCGCCAGTTGCTGGAACAGTTCTCGTACCTCTTCTCCCTCACCCCCGGCGTCACCAGCTGGTGCGCCCACGACGTGGACACCGGGGACAGCCCCCCGATACGGCACAGAGCCTACCGCGTCCCTGACCGAGTCTGGGCCTGCATCAAGGCAGAGGTATCAAAGATGCTAGCTCTCGGGGGGGTCGAAGCCTCTGACAGCCCATGGGCTAGCCCCGTGGTCCTGGTTCCGAAGGCAGCCGCTCCCGGGGCTGTCCCCGAGCTGCGGTTCTGTGTTGACTACCGCGGGCTCAACGCAGTCACCAGAACCGATGCACATCCCATTCCCCGAGCAGACGAGCTTATTGATCGCCTAGGGGCTGCTCGCTTCCTCAGTACCTTCGACCTGACCAGCGGATACTGGCAGAAGGGGCCAGAGAGAGGTCCGCCTTTTTCACCCCGGATGGTCACTACCATTTCCGGGTGATGCCCTTCGGGATGAAGAACGCCCCCGCCACCTTCCAGAGGCTGGTTAACCAGGTACTGGTGGGATTGGAAGAGTTCAGTGCTGCATATCTGGACGATATCGCAGTTTACAGTTCCCACTGGCCTGAGCACCTCCAGCACCTCTGGGCGGCGCTGACAGTCCTGAGAAGGGCTGGTCTCACCATTAAAGCAAGCAAGTGCCAGATCGGACAAGGGTCCGTAATCTACCTCGGGCACCAGGTCGGAAGCGGCCTCGTAGCCCCCCTCCAGCCCAAGATCGATGCAATCGTGGCCTGGGAGGCCACCACGACCCAGACGGAAGTGCGGGCGTTCCTAGGACTCACGGGGTACTACCGGAGATTTATCAAAGGGTACGGCAGCATCGTGACCCCCCTCACGGAGTTAACCTCCAAAAACCAGCCGAAGAAGGTAAGCTGGACCCCCGCCTGCCAAGAGGCGTTCGAAACCTTGAAGGACGCCATGTGTACAGCCCCAGTCCTACAGGCCCCCAACTACTCCCGAGAGTTTGTAGTCCAGACGGACGCGTCCGAGCATGGCATCGGAGCAGTTCTGTCCCAGGTGAACGAGAACGACCTGGACCAACCAGTGGCGTTCATTAGCCGGAGGGTACTCCCTCGAGAACAAAGGTGGAGCACCATCGAGCGGGAGGCCTTCGCGGTGGTTTGGGCCCTGAAGAAGCTGAGGCCCTACCTGTTCGGTACTCACTTCCGGGTCCAGACCGACCACCGACCTCTCCGGTGGCTAATGCAAATGAGGGGGGAGAATCCCAAATTGCTGCGCTGGTCCATCTCCCTCCAGGGGATGGATTTCACTGTTGAGCACCGGCCTGGTGTTGACCACGCCAACGCAGACGGCCTGTCCCGATTCTTCCGCCTCAGCGAAGAGAACTCCCAAGAGGATGGGTAGTTCTCCCCGCCTTCAGCTGGGGGGGACGCGTGTTGGACCTGGCCTCGTGGCGTGGTTCGCGCCTATCCCTCCACACCCTGCGAGCGTAGGCCTTCACCCTGAGCCCCCTGCGCAGCATCCCCGTAAGTGTAACCTGCACCCCGAAGCCTGGTCGTCTCACCCCCGATAAGCCCGGACCCCCGCAACCCACGACCAGGCCCCCGTCCCGCTCCCGGCTCCGAGCGCCTAACCTTGCATGCCCCGCAAGGCCCGGCAGCCATTTTCTCTTCCCGAGATCCCTGTCTCCCTGGGCCTAGCGTGACCCCGGCCCCAGCGAAACCCAGACTCCAAAGGCGCGCCAGTCCCGGCTGGGGGGTAAAGGGCTCCCCGAGTGTGATAAGCCAGGCAGTTTCGATGGCACCTCCGGCCTCCCCTGAGAGACTGGTATCTGTCACACCTTTGGCCCTCCCCTGTGGGCCAGTTTCGATCGCACCTTTGGCCTCCCTGAGTGCTGGCTCCAGACCTGCTGGGCGTCTGGGAATTCCCGGACCCATTTCTCAAAGGATCAAAGAGCCAACCGCCGGACCTCGCCAACGACCAGCCCCCAGGGCTTGCGATCTCCGCCTGCGAGGGTCCGGACATCAAAGGGCCACTGGACTATATCTGGGCCCGCTCGGCAACTAGCGGGCAGTTGTATCTTGGACCTGAAGCCTGCTGATCTGATCGTGGCTGACCCTAAGAAGAACTCATCTTGAATCACTGAGCCCTGCTGACGCTGTCGCGGCTCCTTCTTCGCAACAAGGACCTGAACCACCTGAGCCCTGCTGACGCTGTCGCGGCTCGAGCTGAACTCGTAACCATCGGAGCCCTGCTGACGCTGTCGCGGCTCGTCCTCTCTAAGACCTTGGAGCCCTGCTGACGCTGTCGCGGCTCCAGCTGAACTGCAACCCTCTGAGCCCTGCTGATGCTGTCGCGGCTCGTCTTCTCTAAGACCTCGGAGCCCTGCTGGCGCTGTCGCGGCTCCAGCTGAACTGCAACCCTCGGAGCCCTGCTGACGCTGTCGCGGCTCCTCAAGGACTTCTCCGGATCGATCCCTGCTGACCTCGTCGCGGCTCGAGGAGTACTCTGGTCCGGCTGGACCATCGAGATCGTCATCACGACCGAGCCGAGTGAAGCAGCCAGTACACCATCACCTCCTGTACCCCCCGGCTCGAGGATTGAGAGATGTGCGTAGGGTACTCCTCGTACTGGCCCAAAGGCTAAAGACTGTACCGCTTCCCTCTTCCCGAACCCTCAAAGACTTTTGTGATCCCTCGATCATTTGTACATAAGAGTGCTACTTTCCTTTTGCTGCTTATAAAGAACTTGTTACAGAAATCCAACGTTGTGGTGTCCGTTCGTAAGTGTGGTGTGAGCTCAGTGTGTACGATCCTAGACCTGAAGTCCTCCCCGGTGAGGACTTCACGATAAGACTCGGCAGGATCTGTGGGAGAGGTGGGTCCTGGGGTGGCCGGGTGAGCACAACCTGGCCCTCTGAGATCGCCCCTTCTAACAACAGCCCTAGACAAAAATATTTTTTTTCAATGTCCGAAAATCAATCGGGTCTTTAAACAGTATGTATTTTCTCGAATGCGTGATCCTCAGAAGCCTCGTCCCATGTAAGAAAATCCCCTCCATGTATCATTCCGCATTTGAAATGCAGCAGCTGGCCCCCAACCACACCGTAATATCAATGAAGGTTAATCCACCCCCTCCTCTATAAAAAGTAACAACAATTAGCAAGGATTGACAAATTACCACGAAGTCTTCCGACTATATATTCGTTAGTGATATGTTCAGTGGTGTAGCAAGGTCAGGTGGTTCCCGATGTGGAAAATTTCTTGTTGCCCATCCCCCCGATCCCACCCCCCACCCCCCCTTTGATAAAATGGTAAAAAGATGTGTTTAAAACATATTTTTGACATTTGTCACCCCCCTCAGTGATGACAGGGGCACCTACCGCACCCCCGTTCCTAACCACGGGATATATTAATCCTACATTTGGTAAATTGCTAACAATCAACAACCGTACTCAAAATTAGCACGAGTGGTCAGGCTTTCCCTAATGTAGAAGTTGTGAGGGGTGAGACTGAATAATACAGTTAATACGGTTTCAATAAAAATAGAATGTCCAGGAAAGTAATTGTTTTTAAAAATAACAACACTTTGACAATGTCTTCATTACATTGATAGGTGAGTAAAAGGGAGAACAAAGAATTTAAGTCACACAGTCCATAAAGCTACCAAATATCATAAAAGAAATCCACTAACAGTAATGAAGAATTAGATTGTGCACAATGGATACCGTTCGCAATCCCTAATTGTTCGCAAATGCTGTTCCACCATTGACAATCATTGTAGCAACGCAGCGAATGGAGATCCTTCTTCTAAAAACAGGGCTGCCAGTCTACAGTTTACCACTAGCTTATCACTAGGAAAATTACACTATGCATACTGTATAACTGATGCAACCTGTAGGACAACAATTTCTGGGGCAGTAAAATCAGTTTTTAATCTATATGATAAAAACATATGGGGTCTGAAATTATTTCATTTCTCCTGGTTTATTGTTAAGGTTTTTCTGTACATTGCAATTTTGTGACCCAATGTTGTAAATGCTACATAACCAACAGCTCCAGAATAGGTAATAGATCGTGGTACTGCAGAGGCTGTGATGGGGTGTTACCCATGGAGGTGGGGAGTTTGTGTGTGGGTGTGAGTCCATTGGGTACAAGGGAGATACATAAAAACATGCATGTTCTTTTTGAACGTTAACCTTCATGTCTTTTAGCCATGTAGTCCAAGAGCACACAATTTAAGCAGGTAAGCCGTGAATTATCATCATTTTCAGGGTTTCAGTTGTATCAACCCAAATCCTTTTCCTCCCTGCCCACCCTCAGAGGTGATCTCACTGCAAGCAGTAGGAGATTAAATAATTGCAAAATGCTGCTGTCACATGGGAAAATGGAAGAGTCTGCATGAAAGGCAAAAGTAAAAAAAAAGGGGGGACACACACAGCAACTTGTTATGACTGAGTTTGCTACTGGTCATGGAAGCTGACGCAATGTTAAGCCTGTGAGGATGGCGAAACCATATCAAGCATAAACTACAAACGCCAACCCTCAGCAACTGCAACCATGGAGGTCACTGGAATCTGTAGTGCAAACTTAACAGCAGTCACCAACTATTGACTGACTGAGCCTTGTAGCACTTTAGGATGTTGTGAACAACCTGTAAAGATGGGGCCCTAGGCCCGCATGATGTAACTAACTGCGACACGGGACACCAGTTGGGGATGGTAATTCTGGCCTCGAGCACGTGCGCTCGGCCTCTTTTATTAACAGAGTTACCTGACCCAGTGACGTCTGTGGTGGGTGGGTGTTCAGTGCATGGTTACACTTAGGAACAACTAGACTGTGTCCTGGCAGGACACTACATCCCTCCCAAAATTTAATGAAAGGAAAAGCGAATGTCCAACCTGCAAGAAAAACAGAATACCCGAAATGTACAGCCCCCAACGGATTCTATTCAGGCGGCCGGCTGGGAGATGTCAAAAGTTCTGGACTGCAAAGTCAATCAGATGAGCTTCACCTCAGCGGTGTACTTCAGATCATCCTTGTCTTGCTGTGTTGAAGCTTATATACAGTGTTCATCACTTGGAGCATCGGGAGCAGAATGGGTGTGACCCTTGAGGGGTCTCGCAGGTGTTCCTAGTCCAGTGGATGACAACGCTTGTTGGTTGTTGGAGACGACTGCGGCACGTGAGGTCTTTTTTTGGATTTGCTGATCTTGATGCCTTCACACCTCCGTCCGGCCAAGTAACTTCCGACTTGCCTTTCTTGCCAGACTCCTCTCTCACTGGAGCCTCGAAGACTGGCCACTCCTGCTTGGACTCTTCTCTCACTAGAGATGCTGGGAGGACCCTCTTGCCGGACTCACCGCCAAGTCTCTCATGATGTCCTCGGGGGTGTTGATGTCATCCGCCAGGATAGTCTTGCCGTTGGGACATGGGTTCAGTGTCTTCACCAGACCGTTTCTTGGTGCCAGGTGTTCACCTGGGGCCTTCGTGCTTCCTGTTGCCTGTTGTGGAGCTGCCGCTGCTGCACCTCTCCCATACGGATTCCTCTGTCACAGGAATTCCGCCGAGGCACTTGTCCCCTGGACTGCCACTTGAACGGGTGGGCTTTGCGGGTCGCTGCGGAACTTCGGACATGGCCACAGTCGAGTCTTGTGTAGTCCACAAGGGTGGATTGTCTAGTGCTCGTACAAGTGACTGTTTCAGTATCCAGAAGATGTAGGGTGTTCATCCATTCCCAGCTTTATGTGGGAGTAGACCTCACCTCGCCCGGCAACTGCTCGGTGTGGGAGGCCCCGCTCTTTCCGTCGGTACCTCTGTCTAGGTACCTCTGTCTTTGACCAAGCCTTCGGCTTGGTCAAAGACAGAGGTACCGACGGACAGAGCGGGGCCTCCCACACCGAGCAGTTGCTGGGCGAGGTGAGGTCTACTCCCACATAAAGCAGGGAATGGATGAACACCCTACATCTTCTGGATACTGAAACAGTGACTTGTACTCCAGATCTTTGGTAGGGGTATCGTACCATTTCTTATTAATTACATTTACACTGAAATTCTTCTTCATTGTAGTAGCATTTTTCAAACTAGGTCCTGAAGAAAGCCAGGTTAACATTAACATTAACCATTATGGCTGAAACATGTCGACCCTGATCCTATTGCCTTGAGATAGTTATTATTTCAAACTATCTGGTTTTTTCACTTCTTTTTAATCTTTGCACCGTTAGCTATTTTTAACCCGCACTTTTTCCTGCAATGCACTTTTCAACAGTTTTCAGCACCACTCTACTGAGAACTTGGACAGTTTAGTGTCCTCTAGATGCAGTGTGAGCAAAGTTCCCCTCATTGAGGAGTGCACTTCACTATATCTATATATCACAGTCCCAAATGAAGATGCTCCGCCAGTGAGGTGGGCTGATGGGACGTGTCTCAGTATAGTGGAACTGAGTCCATTGGGGTTTTTCTAGCTTAACAGTCTCACCATTTTGTTGACCAGTGTTCTCCTAGTTTTGTTATTTATGACGTATTGATGCCATGGACAATTTGAAACAAAGGATTAGGGAGCGACGATGTAGTGAGCAAATGGGAAGCCAGTGGGTGGGCTGAAGATTCAAGACATCGGATGCTCTGTCTAGCCGACACCTAAAAAGGATCCGTTCAAAAGTAGAAAAAAGTAACGAGGAGATTGCTCCTAAAACCTGTGCCTTAAACAAGGAAACTCTACAACATAATATTGTATCTCTCGCAAGTAAACACGCAACACTTAAAATGTCAGTTTTGCAGTTCTAAAAAGTGTTCCATAGTAAAGAAAAGACATAGCTGTCTGCAACCTCCAACTCAAAGTCCAAATGCTAGTGGTCTGATGTTAGCCATTCAAATAAAAAGAAGGCTCACTTGAAGGGAGTTTAGTTATCTGCTATGCCAGCATTCTATCATGGGGAAATTATTGTGATTTCCACCAAAAATGATAGGTTGCTATCATTGCTAATTAAAGGTTTAAGGAGCTGAGAAAGTACATTTCACAGTATTTAATCCCTAATTACTATGAAAGTACTGGAAGTGGAAATAATTTGCTTAAGGAGCCTATAAATTAGGGGTCAAGGACTGGAAGAGGACAGGGGATGGAGTCAAGAAGAGTGGAACTTGAAATCCAGACATTGACACCCAACTTACACATTTATTGAAAAGCATCTGCTGCAGTGAAATTGCCAACAAGGGCAAATGTGACAGTAAATCTGTTATAGCTTACTTAATTGGACCACAAAGATGCTTCATTTTAAAATTCATTACAAGGTTAAGACACCTGCTGCAGAAATCTTTGTGTGCCCAGCATTTTTGATGGGATTATAAAGCGGTCTGATAACTCTAGCGGTTTGCATAGTACAGTAATTGGGCATTTCTGCCCTTGAGATTACAATGCCAGGTTTCAGCAGCCTTTCCATACCATCCTTTCGTACACTGAAAGGCTGTCGGAACTCGACTTTGGAGACAGTGTTCAGTCGCAACCTAATGGGGTGGTCGAGACATCGTAATGAACCCTATTGTGTAATAATATCCAAATCACAGGTTTGTATTTTATGTAGATAGGTAAGTGGGCTACTGCCTTTGACACTGAGTTCATTTAGTTATTTCCTATCCAGGCCTTCTAATATAGCACAGTGAGCTGTTTACCTGCGTCAAGGAGCTGCATGCAAACTGCAAGTCATTGGTTTACAGCCTTATTGATTCTGTTAATATTCTAAGATTGCAAAGAAGGGTTACTTTGGGAAGTAATAAAGTGGTGTCATTATAAACAACCACAATCACTCCATTGCGTTTTGTATCCTGACTTTGTGTGTTTTCTGGCCTTTCACAATTAACATATAATGCCTGCAAATATGAACGATAAGTGATTTCTAAATCTTATAACCCTCATTAGCTTTTGTAACATTTCCTTTACTGATTTCATCACTTCTATATTTTATTGTGCTTCTTTGTGTGATGTAAACTGCTCTGACACACTACACTGGGATGAGTAGGCCTGTAAAAGATTTAAATAAAAAAAACTAGTAGGTTCCAATTACATCATTACTTATGTAATTACTTATACACACAGATAAATTATGAAATCTTACAATGCGTGCACACCTCTTATATAGGGTGTCGAAGAAACGCAAAACCCTGCTTCCAAGTCATGCTTTCCCTAAATTACCTGTTATGTGACAAGCTCTGTGTGTTTATGGACCTGACTTAAATACTGGAGGACAGCCTGTGGACCTGCCAGGGCAGCAGCGTAAATTATCCCATAACTCCGGTGGGAAGACTGCCCGCCAGATTTATAAATGACCATCAGGCAGGTGGTCATTTATAAAAGCATTGCAAGGAACCACAGTGATGGCAGTTCCTGTCAATGCATTTTACTCTGTGCTCTGGGGCCGTATCAGCAGGACACAGGCCTGTAACACAGAGTATTTAATATTTCTTTTTAAAAAGAAAATCCCTAAACAGGATTTTCTTATTTAAAAGAAAAAATATAGGACTAATTTTGCCATGGGAGTATTCTCCCATGGCAATGATTTTACTGTTCCTTACCACCAGATTTTACCTGGCGGTAAGAAACAGTAAAAAATGACTACTTGTTCACACATCCGAATTGGGTGGGTATAGATGAAATCAAATCAAATGGAGGGCAACTGTTCCTCAGGGACAAAGACACATAAGACATATCTAGCTTTTAGACAGACCATTAAGGACAGTCCCCAGGAATGTCTCCTGTTGCACTCACACACCGGTAGTGATGTCATGCTTCATCATCGGGTGGGTGCTCCTTGTCGGGCCAGCGCTGAAATGCCCTACGTGTTCCCTGAAGGGTTACTTTAGCTGAGATCTTTTAGTTTTATTGCTCTTTGATGAGTGCAAGGGTGTCCAGCTGGGGTGGTTGGTGATATCTGCGATGAAGTGAGTTAAAACTGACTAGGGGATGTCAAATTAACCTTTAATATGTAGACTTCCCTGCCAGTTTTAAAAACAAGATAGGTTAGTGGTACTTAAGGGTATAATGTGCTCAAGTAGCTCAGTGTAACTTAGTGAAGTAAAAAAGTGGTCAACATGTTTCCTGGCTCCATGATCTCTCAATGATCCATGGTGCTTCTTCAGGACCCTGTCACCAGGTAGGTCGCCCCCTCAGCCGACACACGGTCCCCCTGTGCCGCTGCTGCCCGCTGTTTCGCCTGTGTTAGCTGCAATTCCTCTTGTCTGCCTCAGACTTTTTTTTTCCTTGTTTTCCTTTCTGTACCATTTTTTCTGCCTTTCCTTGCTCACTTTTACTGGTCTCCTCTCTCCTTTCTCTGTCGCCCCTAGTACCGGTGCCCCCCCTGCCCTCCACCCGCTCCCCTCCCTCACGCTTCCCGCCGCTGCCACCCTGCGACCTCGCCCACCATGGTGCCCCATTCGCCACCCCGCTCTTGCCTCCAAGCTGCTCCTCCCTCCCTTAGCCCTTCTTATGGAGGCCGTGCAGCGGGCACGCCGCTGGCACACCAAAGGCAAGCCCGTCTGCGCCTGTCTGCGCCCGTCCGCGCCTGGACCGCGCCCGGACAGCGCCCGAACGCCTGGCTTCCGCCAAAACCAAGAAACCCGACTGAGATACGACACCACCACCCTCCACGCACTCAACATCGGCCGACGAGCCGCCTGCTACCAAGCCACTCCGAAGTGCACCCACGGACCCTTCTCGTGCCAAACCTGCAAATTCAACTGCGTCCGAACCTACATCCCACTGCCCAGACCAGGCAACAACAACAACCAACTCAAGTGCATCCTGCTCAACACCTGCTCAGTCCACAAGCACGCCGTCAAACTCTGGGACCACCACGACACAACAGCACCAGACAACATCCCACCACCGCCTGCAACAGATGCCCCGTAGATGCTGGAGCAAAATCACCGCAGACCAGCTAACCACATCACTGAGCCAGAACCCACCTATCACCACCACTGACACCAACGACGTAGCCCGCAACCTCACACAGTGGATAGTCAACTGCGCCGACGCCCTTGCCCCACTGAAGAACCCTCCAGGCAAGCCGGGCAACAGGAAAACAACATGGGTCACCGACGACCTCAAAGAATCAAAGAAATCCTGCAGATCCCTCGAGAAAACCTGGTGCCGCAAACAGATGACAGAAAACATGACAGCCCTCAAGAACACCACCCGCAAACACTACCAGCTGATCCGCACCACCAAAAATACATTGTTCAAAGAACGGCTGGACAACAACACACGCAACAGCAAGGAACTCTACTGCATCGTAAAAGAGCTCTCCAATCCCAACGCCAACAGCAACAACATCACACCGTCACATAACCTCACCACTTTCTTCCACCGCAAGATCGCCGATATCCACAACAGCTTTGGCGCCCAGACTCCGCCCCCAACCACCAAACCAACGCCCCCTACAACCACCCTCAGCGCTTGGACTCCCATCAGCACCAAAGGCACCGCCCACGCTAAGAACACCATCCACTCCAGCTCTCCTTCCGACCCTTGCCCTCACCACATATTCAACAAAGCCGACACCATCATCGCTCCCCACCTACGGTACGTCATAAACAACTCCCGCACATCCGCCTCCTTCCCAGAGAGCTGGAAGCACGCAGAGATCAACGCCCTACTGAAGAAACCCACAGCGGACCCTAAAGACCTCAAAAACTTCCCCCAACTCTCTTCTTCCCTTTCCGGTGAAAGTGATCAAGAAGATCGTCAATAAACAGCTGACTGCATTCCTCGAGGCCAATGGATCCCTCGACCCATCCCAGTCTGGATTTCGAGCCAACCACTGCACCGAGACTGCCCTCATTGCAGCCACTGACGACATCAGGACCCTACTCAACAACGGGGAAACCAACGCCCTCATTCTCCTAGACCTCTCAGCCGCCTTTGATACAGTCTGCCATCGCACCCTAATAACCCGCCTCCACAATGCTGGGATCCAAGGCAAAGCCCTGGACTGTATCACCTCGTTCCTCTCTGACAGAACCCAACGAGTCCGCCACCCCTCCTTCCGCTCCGCTGCCACCGAGATCATCTGCAGCGTACCCCAAGGCTCATCGCTCAGCCCAACCCTCTTCAATATCTACATGAGCCCCCTCGCCACCATCGCATGCAAACACAACCTCAACATCATCTCATACGCCGATGACACCCAGCTGATACTCTCCCTCCCCAAAGACCCAGCCACCGCCAAACTCAACCTCCAGGAAGGAAGGAAAAACGTCGCTGAATGGATGAAACTCAGCCGTCTGAAACTGAACTCAGAAAAGACGAGGTCCTCATCCTCTGACCATCCCCATCCGCCTGGGACGACTCCTGGTGGCCCACAGAACTGGGCACCGCACTGACACCCACTTACCATGCACGCAACCTGGGATTCATCCTGGACTCCTCTCTCATGATGACCAAGCAAGTCAACGCCATCTCATCTTCATGCTTCAAAACCATGCGCATGCTTCGCAAGATCTTCTGGTGGATGCCTACCGGAACTAGAAAGACGGTCACCCAGGCCATCGTCACCAGTCGACTAGACTACGGGAACGCCCTATACGCAGGAACCACAATCAAACTTCAGAAAAGACTCCAACGCATATAGAATGCATCCGCACGACTCATCCTCGACATCCCCCGCCACAGTGATATATCAGCCCACCTGAGAGACCTGCACTGGCTCCCCGTCAGCAAAAGGATCACGTTCAGGCTCCTCACCCAAGCACACAAGGCGCTCCACGACATAGGCCCCGAATTCCTCAACAACCGCCTCACGTACTACACTCCAACACGCAAACTCCGCTCCGCTAGCCTCGCCCTCGCCACCGTCCCGCAGATCCGCAGAACCACCGCCGGAAGAAGATCATTCTCCTGCCTGGCAGCCAAGACGTGGAACTCCCTCCCCGCCCACCTACGTCTGACCCACGACCACCTCACATTAAGGAAACATCTCAAGACCTGGCTCTTCGAGCAGTAGCGGCACCCTCCTCCCCCCCCCCGCCCCCAGCATCTTGAGACCCTCACGGGTGAGTAGCGCGCTCTACAAGTGTATTGATTGATTGATTGACCAAAAGGGTAATAATCCTACCCCACACTTAAGTAGTTAAAAGCAGTCCCCCTCTAAAATGGAGGTACCTACTTGTTCATAGTTAAAATGATCATCCAACCTAGAGAGGATGAGGAGAGAAAAGTAAAAAACAGAAACAACATAAAAATGATTGTGTCTGGTATAGAACATCCTTATAAACCAGAAAGTCCCTATTTGTGGACCACAGAATTCGTCAGGTACTGAATAGTTACCAGACGTAGACATATGTACACACATACACAACAAACATATCAAGAGAGCACACATCATGTGCCAACTTGTGGTGACATCTTTAAGTATTTTGTGATATCACAATTATTAGGAGGACTGCACTGAAGATCCCAATTAAATTCATTAATGCCTCGTAATGTTTGGCCAAGAAGAACCATTTTGAACTGTTTGGTTCCATGTGTAAATATCACAGTGAACAAAGCAGGTGTTCACAATATTGTGACAACACTTTACACGCACCACAATCATATAACCATGTGTCAATTGGTGGGTTAAGGCATGCTAGTGCAGTAGCGTGAATCATCTACAATCATTCCTAGCCATAGTCACTCATACGTTATATTGCCTTACCTATTGAAACGATCTGCTATGCCTCAATGGTCAGGGCAGAGGTTGCGCACAGCTGTGGGCTAAAGTAAAGTAGAAGGGTAATGTGTGCTGAATCTGAATTTATCTCAAAGGCAGAGAGAATGTGTCTCTCCATTCATGGAAAAATAATGGTTAGATGAAGTGATCCTGTATCAGGAGTATGTCCAGTACGCTAGACCTACCCTCTTCCTTTGCTTGCCCAGGACAAGGTGGTGCGGGAGGGGCAGTCTGTTTATAAAGGGAGTTTAATTGCTGACAGCTGGCCCGTCACCATGGCTCTGCGAGAAGGCAGCCAGCACACATGACTAGCGCCATCTTGGACTGGTGTATGTAGTACACACACTCCATTTACAAACAAGGTTTCAAACTACTGAGTGTAGGCAGCCAGTGTGCATGACTGACGGCCATCTTGTAGTGGTGTATGTAGTACACACACCTCATTTACAGGCAAAGTGTCAAACTACTGTATAGTACAGCAGTATAGTCTCATCGTCAATTAGAATCCAATATCATTTCGTCATTTAGAGCGATGGTGTGAAGACATGTGATAGGTGGTATTCAGCCACCTAATTCAAGATGTAATGTGAGCCTATTGATTTTCTGTCTCACTCGATGTGTCTTGTAGGGTGTTGTGTAGGCTGGATTTATTACAAGCCCTCATACTGTCAGAGGGATATATAGCCTAACTGGGAGCGTAATTACATTCATAGGGATAGGTCTTATCTATTAACAATAGAATCGAATTTGGGGTGGTTGTGCCAGTAGGGTGGTTCACTAGAGGGATAAAGGTTCTGAGGTATTTATTCACTGTCACTCAGTTATAACTTACTCCAGGGTGTCTCATCATTTAGGCCTTTAGCCAGCGTTGTTCCCTTCTGAAGTGTGAGATAGGGTTCCACATTGGGTTGGCTTCCAAAATACTCCATCATAAATCCTCTGGTGAGTGTTTTAGCTCTTTCAAGTGGTTGCATATCCTGGTTGTGCTTCACCCACATTGAATAGTGCTCTTGTCTTCCCCTATCCTGATTTTTATAGCCGTGGTTGTCGTTCCCACATAGTGGAGGTTGCAGGGGCATGTTACCACATTCACCCAGTTCTTTGTGTTACAGTTAGTGTGTTATTTCTGTATCCAAGTAAAGTTGGTGCCCAGCTTCAATTCTTTTGAATGGTGGTAGAGGAGCATGCGCTGCAGGACCCACATGGGTAGCGGCCAGTTACAGAAGGAGGTGCCAATAGAGTATTTTGTATGGGGACCTTTCTGGTTTGTGGTCTGGTGTGCACCAGATGATCTTTCATATTTTGTGTTCTTTTAAAAGCAAACCGGGGACGTGCCAGGTGCAAACGGCATGTATTCAGGATATCTCAATGTTTCACGACAATGCTCTTGACTCTGGAGTGAAGGTAGTCACACACGTGATAACATCCTGAGTTGGTCATGATGTGGTTTCCAGAAGCGCATCCCAATTTTTGTTTCAGGTATTTTTTCAGCCGTCTAATCACTCTGGTCGGGTAGTTTCTTGCAGAGAGGTTTCTACGTCAACCATTTCAACTCTTCTTTCAAAACCCTAGACTGAGAAGCTTACTGTAAATATTTTTGCTACCCACAAATTAATCACGTCATTTTTTGCTTAATTGTTAGAACATAGGCAATTATGGTGTTCTACACCCCACACTAATGTCACAAAATCCTCGAGTAAGTTTGGTTTAACACATTTTTTTGGAAAGAATCCAACTGGTAAAACATCATTGCTGACATGCAAGCACTTTACTTACCTGCATTCATTTTCATTACCAACATTTTTTATATGAAATTAAAGTCACTAGCTGTGATTGGTTATGACTGCTTCTATTTAATACATAAAGATCCTAATTCAATAAGTCTAGGTTCCAAACTAGTTTGTATTTTAGGACATCAACTGGTTTACAATCTGGGCTTCATTTTGCAAAGGAATTGACGGACTAATCTGTCCCATCACAAAATGAAAAATTACAGCAACCTTCTACTTTAGCAAGACTTCTGAGGAGTGGACACTTTACAATACCTTGCAAATGCAGAGACGGAGGCTGGTTAGGGAGAGCAGGCCGCCATCACTACAGTGGCATTGCCTATCTGTGAATATGCACATGCAGGGAATGACATCTGGGTGCATGCAGTCGTCCCCTGGTCCAATGTCTGCTCCGCTGCCACTCACAGAACAGAAGCTGCTTCAGAGGAACAGCTTCCACTTTCCAAATTGAATAAATATCATTTTTTGTCAGGTGTCGGTATCTGTTCAATGGTTTGGATCCACAATTGTTGTTGCAAACCCCTGATACATAACATTCCTCCCATAGAGAAGATGACACACTTTTCACTTCCCCTCCTCTTTGCAAATTAGAATTGGTCGCAAAAGGCACTTTGTGAGTGGAAATGACTTTTCCAATTCACAAAGTGCCTTTAGTAAATTATGAACAAAAAAGAGAGATGTTAATTGTGAATGAAAATGTATACATCAACTTGATTCCTTCATAACAAAAATATGTAAAGTCTGTGCTGACCGGTTTATTTAATACAATTACTCGGGCATGGTTATTTTCGTTGCTGACTCCAAAATAGGTTAACATATCTGTAGTGTCGCTCTTCACACAAACTGCATGCAGACACGGTTGAGGGTACCAGCTCCTTTATTCAGCTCCTTCTTCATACGGAGCTAACGGCTAACTGACCCCTTGGTCCCCTGGATCCTCCCTTTCTGCCCGCCCTCGTCCCTCACTCGGGCCGGTCCTAGTCCCTGACCAGTTTGGTCACTAGGCACTTTGCATTGACATCATTACATCTCCCCCCTCTGTGAATAAAAGAAACAAAATAATATACACCACAGCAAAACAGCAAACGGTCTCTCTTTAAGGTTCTTCGATAAGGCGAGACGGTTTTGTGATCACACGTCTGGGGCGTGACTGGAGGTTGTGATTGTCGCGCTCATTCTCATCAGCAATCTCCATCAATGACTGACTGTGAGTTGGCAGTGTCTCTGGGTCTCTCTGCTCCAGCTTCGGTTCGGTCAGTAGCTCTTTAACATTGGGTCCGCACTTTTTGAAGTACGTCACGTTCCTGGTAAGTCTTCTTCCATTGGTCTCTGCAGTGATCATAGTTCCTTTTTGTTGTATCACTTGGAGTGGAACCTCATGGTATCTGCAGTCAGTCTTCCGGTGCTGCTCTTGTCGTGCCAGCACCTAGTCTCCCTCTTGGATTTGAGGGGAAGTAGCATGACGTCGCTCATCGGCATAGTCCTTCATCTTTTCCTTCTTTATTTTGTCTCTGGCCGCGATCTCCTCATGGTCAGAGTTGGGATACTGTTCGTTCGCTGCCGGATTCATCATTGGTATTCTGGTGCGCACTGGGCGTCCCAGCATGAGAGTGGCAGGACATTTGTCTGTGGTGGAATGAGGCGTATTTCGGTATGCTCGCAATACCTCATTGAGTGCTGCCTGAAAGCTCTTTCCGGTGAGTTCTGCTTGCTGAATGGCCTTCTTGATCGTGGCCATGAAGCGTTCGATCATTCCGTTGGCCTGCGGCCATAATGGTGTGATCTTGCGGTGTGTGAAGTTGAGGTGCTGAGCAAAATCAGCAAAGTCATGGCTGTTGAATGGAGGCCCATTGTCTGACTTCACCACTAGGGGAATGCCCCATGCGGCAAAGACCTCCTCTAGGATCGGTATGGCACTCGATGCTTTCGTGGATGCGCACAGTTGTGCGATGGGGAATCTGGAGTATTCGTCCATGATGACCAGGACGTATTGGCCCGATTTGATTGGCCCACAGAAGTCAATGGCAATGTGTTGCCAGATACCCTCCGGTAGTGGAGACATTTGTAGTGGTGCAGGGGGATCCCGACGGCTCACCAGTTGACATTGCAGTCAGTCCTTCAGGGTCGTCTCCACCATCAGATCTAGTGTTGGGAACCAGACTCTTTCACTTAGTTCTCTTTTTGTGGCTAATATGCCCCGGTGTCCCTCATGTGCTAAGTTGATGACCCCTTGTCTGAGTCGTCGTGGGATCACTATCCTGGTGTCTCGTAAGATGAGACCATTAGTTGCTATCGACAGTTCCTCGCGGACATGTTTGAATGCCACCATCTCTTGTTCACTGCTTTGCGTGTGTCTCCAGCTGTTAGTTTGGATCAGACATTTCACCTCTTGGAGGGTGGCATCAGTTTGCGTCGCTTCACAAATGGCCTCCAGTGGAACAGCCGGAGGCCTCGCTTGGTCTATTACGAAGTGAATGTATTGGTCCGCGATTGATTGTTCTGATTTGTTGGACCTGGTGGGGTGCCGGGATATGTAGTCTGCGGGGTTTGCATCTTTTCCTGGCTCGTGAATTATGGTGTAGGTGTATTCTTGGAGCCGTAGGCCCCATCGCTCTATTCTCGGTGGCATATTTGCTCGCGGGTTTCCAAAGATTGTGGTCAAAGCTTGGTGGTCAGTCACTAGTGTAAAATGTTTTCCAAAGATGAAAATGTGGAAGTGTTCACACGCCCAGACAACAGCCAGGCTTTCTTTTTCTGGCTGTGAATATGCTCTCTCCGTGTCCGTTAGACTTCTGCTGGCGTATGCTACTATGTGCCATTGGTCTTCTTCTCTATCATATTGCGCGAGGATGGCTCCTAATCCTACGGGACTGGCATCCACTGTTATCTCTGTCTTCTTTTTTGGATTGAACTAAGCCAGGTCCTTTGCTGATTCTACAGCTCTCTTCATCTCTCGAAATGCCCCTTCACATTGAGTGGATCACTGGAAGGGCTGTCCTTGTTTAGTGAGCATCCTTAGCGGGTAGCTTAGCGTGGCGTAGTCAGGTATATATCTGGAGCAGTAGCTGGCCATGCCCAGGAATGATCGTACATCGCCTACGTCCTCCGGGCTTGGTGTGTCGTTTAGCGCTGCTACCTTTTCTGGGTCTGGTTTCATGCCACTTCCAGAGAATATGTGTCCGAAAATGTTTAGCGTGGGTTTGTGAAGTTCACACTTATCTTGGTTGAGTGTGAGGTTAGCTTCCATCAGTGCCTGACAGACCTGATCTAGTGCTTTGTTGTGCTCTTGAGTCGTTGCTCCATAAACGAGGGTGTCATCACTATAGTTTAGTACCTGTGGAATGTGATGTATTGTTCTCCTGATGGCCTCTTGGAATATTTCTGCTGCTGATGACACCCCGAAGCTTAGTCTTTTGTATCTGAATAATCCGAGGTGTGTCGAGAATGTTGTGATGTATCTTGACCTTTCGTGCAGTTCTAGTTGGTGGTATCCTTTGTTGAGGTCTAGTTTTGAAAAGATCTTGGCTCCATTGAGTATAGTGATTATGTCACTGATGTGAGGGCCTGGATGTCTGTCTCTCTCTATATTGCCGGGTTGGGCGCCCTCATATCTACACACAGACGGACTCGGCTGGTTTCTCCTTTCTTTGGGACTACCACGACTGGGGAGATCCATGGGGTTGGTCCATCTGTTCTCTCGATGTTGTCGGCTTCTAGCAGGTCTTGGAGTTCCTTCTCCACGGCCTCTTGCAGACGAAACAACATTTTTCGGTGGTGTTGCGCCACCGGTGTGATTTGTTCGTCTATATGCAATTTTATTTGGCAGTTCTTCATTTTTCCCAGGCCTTGAAAGAGCTTGGGGAACTTCTGGATGATTGCTGGTTTGTCAGTGACTCTGAATAAGATGTCCACCAATTTCAATCGCTCTGCAGTGGCTAGGCTCAGGAGGCAGTCGGCTTCAGGCCCCTCGATGACATGGATGTAGGCTGGTATTGTGAGATCTTGATATGACAATTCGGTCTCGAACTTCCCAAGACACGTTAGTGGCTTCTTGGACATCCACATATACACTTGTACATGGGCATCAACCAGCTTTGGCGGTGGTTTCATGAGTTGGTATTCTGTTACTGGTAAATAGTTTAGCGTTGCCCCACTATCTAGCACGAACTGGGTGGGGTGGGAGCCAACTCTGTCTAGACGCTGGTACTCTTTCAACTGATCAAGGTCAGCTACACAGTAGAGGTATTCCTTTCGATCTCGAGAGATGGGCGATGAGGATCGGGATTCTCTTGATGACGACCGCCGAGATTGACATGTCCTGCAGGAATGGCAGCTGGATTGTGACTACCCAGTGATAGAGTCTCGTCTATCCTGGACTGCTCTGACATGATGATGACTGTTTGAAGGCTGGTGTTGTTGGTGCCTTCCCCCGTGGTCACTCTTTGGTACTGCCCCGCACATGCTTTCAAAATGGTTGTCTCTGCCACATTTCCGGCATTGTTGTCCTAGTGCTGGGCATGCATCTGCATGCGGGAAGTCGTATCCGCATCTGTAGCATTTGAGTTGTCTGTCTGATCGTCCCCTCGTGTGGCTCATATCTTTGTGCCCTTTGCTTGACTGGTGGTGATGTCTCTTGGATCTGGAGGAACACGCCTGTGGTGGGGATCGTCTGTGCCCTTGTCGAGACTGCATCCTGAATACTTGTTCCCGTCTCTCACCTTTCCCGGTTTCCATTTTCTTCGCATGTTCGTCAGCTTTTTCATCTACTCTTATCATCTCTATGATCTCTTCCAACGCGTAGCTTCTCTTGAGCAGCTTGCGTCTCAGTGGCTCGGAGAGACATCCTTCTATGACTCTTAGTCGCAGGGCGTCCTCAGTTGAGATCTTGTCAAAATCACAGTACTTCGCCAATCGTCTCAGACGTGTTACGAACGCCCCCATTTGTTCACCTTTCTCTTGCGCTGCCAGGTTGAATGTGTACCACTCAAAGTCGATGTTCCTTTTGTGTAGGAACTTGCGGTCTAGTGCTTCTCGTACTTTATTGTAGGAATCAGAGGACTCTTCTGGCAGTTCTTTTATGAGTCGTCCACCTTCCATGCCAATCAGGTTCTTGAGAGCAAGCAGTTGCTCTTCGAGGTCTGTCACCTTGGATGCTTTCATAAAGTCCTCAAAATCTTCTATCCATTCTTGTAATCGCGGGCCCATGCTCCCGCCGGATTCAAGAACGAGGGGCTCGGGGCAGCGCAGAAAAGATGCCCTCATCATGCTTGTGGGGGCTGGGTCGGGCATTGTACGCCTGTGGTTCCTGACTTCTTTTACAGTCCTAATTCACTCTCTGTTCTGTTCTGTTGCACTCGCCAGTGCTTGTTTGTTACTCCCGTTGCACTCGCCAGTGCTTGATTGTTACTGTGTTGCACTCGCCAGTGCTTATTTGCTGTCTTTATTGCACTCACCAGTGCTTGTTTGCTGTCTTTATTGCACTCGCCAGTGCTTGTTTGTTGCTTCCGTTGCACTCACCAGTGCTTGTTTGTTACTTTTTTGCACTTGCCAGTGCTTGTTTGCTGGATTTATTGCACTCGCCAGTGCTTGTTTGTTGCTTCCGTTGCACTCACCAATGCTTGTTTGTTACTTTGTTACACCCGCCAGTGCTTGTTTGTTGCTTCCGTTGCACTCACCAGTGCTTGTTTGTTAGTCCTGTTACCTTTGCCAATGCTTGTTTGTCACTTGCCAATGCTTGTTTACTGTTTCAGGCTCTTTGCCTGACTTCAAAATGGCCGCCGATGATCCCTCGCAGGGGATTGGCAATGCTGCCTGACTCTAAGATGGCCGCGCGGGAATCTCGTTTCTGGCGAGATTTCGGCCGTTTTTCTTGTTTTCTTCACCGGGGACCCAGTTAATCGGCACTTTCACTCACCGCGTGCAGCCAGGATCCACCGCTTGAGTCACGAACAGGTAGGGCAGCTTTCTTTCGCTTCTACTACCGGGGTGGGCTCCCGGTGTGGACTTTGGGCAGTGTGCTTCGGCCTCTTTGCACGAGGCGGGCTCCGCTGTTTTCGCCGCCGAGGTGGGCTCTCGGTGGGCGCTGCGGGTAGCGCGCTCAAGCCTCCACGCACGAGGCGAGCTCCGGTCTTTCCGCCGCCGGGGAGACTCCTGGTGGGCGTTTTTGGCAACACGCTCGAACCTCCGAACGTGGGGAGAGCTCCAGGCGGGTCACTAACCGCTGGGTGCGAGTTAGCCTTCTTCATGCACGCGTGAGGACAGGATACCCTCATCGCCAGATGTAGTGTCGCTCTTCACACAAACTGCACGCAGACACGGTTGAGGGTACCAGCTCCTTTATTCAGCTCCTTCTTCATACGGGGCTAACGGCTAACTGACCCCTTGGTCCCCCGGCTCCTCCCTTTCCGCCCGCCCTCGTCCCTCACTCGGGCCGGTCCTAGTGCCTGACCAGTTTGGTCACTAGGCATTTTGCATTGACATCATTACATCATCCTCACGCATTAGTTTGTTTTTTTGAAGTGTAAGTTCCAATGCAGCAAAGTGAACAAGTACTCTAGGCATTCACAGTGCCCCGTTTTCATGGCTTTTCAGGTAGTATCAACTGCATTGCGTTTCTACTGGGTATCAATCGCTGTGCTAGGCTTTAGTAATACATTTCCGTTTTTTGACATACATGAGTTTACTAATGTTCCATTTTTTTTTTTAACACTTGAATACATTTTGCGACCTTGCTTAGTGGTGTTTGTGTTTTTGGTGTATAAATTGTCATTTTTCCTGCTATGGGTATAATACTGATATACATTGTTTCAGCTATAAATACTCAATTAAAATATATTTGTGGAAATTAATTACATATAGGTAAATAGCACATCTCATGTTTTGACTTCATTATTTTTAGTTTTATTTTGGTCAGTGGCACGTTTGTGTTACCCCGCAATAGGAAAGTGATTTTTTTTTTACTTATCCAGAGATGTGCTTTGCTGACATCTCAATCTCTCTTTAGTATTTTTATATGAACTCCAGTTTTCCAACAGTCACCATATCTCTGCTTCCATTATCCTGTATAAGATCTACAATTTCTCTGCAAAGGGGCCTAAATCTTCCACTCTCCCTCTGCGGCTGTAGCCTGGATATTATAGGCTTTTTATCTGTTACTATTATTTTCTGACTTGCTTCCCTCTTTAGCTATATCTGAACATGTGTTTGGAAAAGTCTGCATTAGCTGGCTTGTTGGTAACCAAGTTCATCATGCCCGAAAGGCTTTTGCCTGGCATTGAAACAGATTCCCTTGGCTGGATTGGGGCCTTTTAGATTTTTAAAGGGGAACAAGATGGTATTAGAAGGTTACAGACATACATGTCTAACGATTAGGAGAATTTTCAAAATAACCACTTATTTAGACCCTGGTCCATTAAACATAGAATAGTAAACTCAACATACATCCCTAATGTTTAAAACATTGTTTTTCTTATTTGCCACTGATAGACCTAGCATCATTGCCATTGTTTTCCCCTAACTATTCACCCTTCAGACCTCTTGTTTTTGCTGACTTCATTTTTTGATGGCATTTAGCTCTGGTTAGCAGTGGGCTCGCCTTTAAATCATGTTAGATTAGTTTATACCCAATTGGCATATTTAATTTACCTATTGGTCATTAGTAAAGTGGCCCTACCTGTGCCCAGGTCCTGTAAACTAAATGCTACTAGTAGGCCTGCAGCAATGATTGTGCCCCCACTTAAGCAGAACTTCAAACAATTCTCAGAACTGCCATTGCAGCCAGTTTGAGTATGCAGCATTTAAACTTCCATGTCGGCCTGGCAATGTGAATGAATGAAATGAAATGAAAATGAACTTATAAAGCGCATGGCTACCCGGGAGCGTCCCAGCGCTATAGAACAGGGAGCAACTGAGGAGAGCACCGCTAATTAGGAGTCCTGGGGAAACAGGAAAATCTTGAGAAGCTTTCGAAATCTAGAATAGCTAGGTTCAGTTTGAAGCCTGACAGGGAGAGCATTCCACAGAGTGGCCGCATTAACTGAGAATCGGCGTCCCCCTGTTCGGGCCTTCTTAACTCTCTGGACTTTGGCTAGATTACCATGATCGGAGCGAAGAGTTCTAGTGGCCTTTTAAGGATAGATAAGACTCCCTAAGAGCATGGACCCCTTCCCTTGTAAAGACTTATAAACAAGGCAAGAGGACTTGAATTTGATCCTCTCCCGAATTGGCAACCAATGAAGGGCTCTGAGTGCAGGTTTGGCTGTGGATCTAGGGGAGGTGCCAGTAAGCAGCCTAGCCGCCGAATTCTGGACACGTGGAGAGTATTAATGGTGGTTTCTGGGGCAGCTAGGAAAAGGGCATTGCTATAATCTAATCTTGACAAGATTAGCCCTTGAATACACAGCTTTCTTGAGTGAGCTGGTAATAGAGGAAGAATCTTACGGGCAGAGCATCACTCACTTTGCCACTGGATTCAAGCAAGCCGGGCCGAAGACAGCTGGAATGCCAGAAACTGGTCCTCGGAAGCTTGTTTCCGGTCCAGGGAAGACATGGCTTGGCAGTCCGGGCTGGACTGTTCCCATGAGGCACAGGGTCAGACTGATTTGCATATAGCCATGTCTGAACTGGGGTGGCAGAGTGGGCTAAAGAACGGTGATGGATTAAACCCAGATCTTTTGACTGGGTGTGAGTGTTTGATTGATTCAGATGCTCCGTCCATCACCACCCCCTTTTGTACCACTTTTAGAAAGTTTGCATTTTCTTGCCTTATCCGTTTGAAGCCTCCAGCCTGCTTCTGGATCTTATGAATGGGCTGGGCTTTGTGTATTCCTCCTATCCAACCACACAAAATGGGAAGCGTAGGTGTAACTGGATGAGCCCTCACTGCCAGGATGGTCGGGAGGAGCTCAGTACACCCATCCCCACTTACACATGAGTAGGCTGTGTCCTGTCTCCACACAAAGGACTGCATATTTCCTGGAATTTGTCGTGAGCCAGAGACAGGAAGGCAGGGCACCTGTGCACTTCCAAAGCATGCCTCAGAAGTTTCTCTTCAGACACACATCTGGGTGTAAATACTAGACCAAAGACACCACCACTTAAGTACACTTCTGGACCTATGGATACTCTGCCGGGAAGAAGGACTGCTGTGCTTCTGAAATGACTGCAAATGGTGCTCTGAAGGACTGCTTCCTTGCTGTGCTGATTTACTGCCTGCTGCCCTCTTGCCTGGGTAAGAAGAAATGGACTTGCATTATCTGAACCCAAAACCCGGAGTGACTCGAAAGGCTAGTTGGCTTGCTTCCTGATCTGAAGCTCCAGGGACATAACAGGCATTCAACAACCTTGCATCAGTACCTGGACTCAGCCATCATTGAGTCTACCCTGCCATGTGGTGCCACCTCAATCCTGGATCCTTGTAAGTGGATTTAAGGTGCTCTGCAACCTCTGTGAATCCAGCAGAACAGACTAATCTCCTCTGCAGCATGGCACAGCCCTGAGCCGAACCAAAGCATTGTACTGATGCATGGATAGGACCCATTGCAAAGACCCCCATAGCATCACAACACAATCTGTCTGTGCATCGAAACCGCTGATGTGCGACACAGCCTCACAGCAGGCCATTACATTTCTCGTTGATGGCAGACTCAATGACGAAGCTGGACTCCACATTGCAGCCTTGCAGCTCCTTGAAACCATTGAATCGTCTCGACTGAGCAATGCATCCTTAATGCCAGACTTCGCATTGCAACTTCTCATCAATGGGATCCTTGAGAACATTGCAGGACCTCGCACTGCAGCCTTGCTGCATCTCAGAACTGATGCATCATTTTGGCTGTGTGACGCATCTTTGAGGCGGATCCTCACAATGCACCATAATGCAGGATTTAAGGTACTTTGTTCAGCTTTCCTAACTGGGTTCCTTAGCTGGTCCGCACTCCATTACAGACAGCCTGAACTTGTGACCTAGTCCCGGTCCAGCGTGACCGGATTTCCACAGATGGCGCTTTGTGCTTTTTGATGCTATTTTAAATGAAAGCTTTAAACTTGAATATCTCCGGTTTTACTGATTGGATTGTTTTCTTTGTGGTCTTGTTTTATTTATTAACCCCTTTAAAGCTAGTAAACAAACCTCCCCAGTGCTGCGCTGTCCATTATCCGGTGCTGAACTGGACGTCCAACGGTCGTGCGCAGCACTGGGGAGGTAGTGCCCGTGACGACCGTTGGCCGACGGCAGCACTTAAGGGGTTAAAGAAGGTTTTATTTTTTTTACTTGGCGTGGAATCCTTTTTGGGTGTTGTTTTTACTTTATTACACAAATGCTTTACATATTGCCTCTAAGTTAAGCATGATTGCTCTGTGCCAAGCTACCAGATGTTTGAGCACAGATTCATTTTGGATTGGCTAGTGCCTCACCCTGACAAGGATTGTGGTTGCTGCTTGACAAGGGCTTACACCACAGTCAACAAACAACCCAATTTCTCACATTGACCTTGTCTTTAAATCTTGCTGACAATTATAAAATATTATCCAAAGAGGAAAAGCATAAAGCACAGAAGGAAGTCTACTGTACTAAGGCATTCTGCACGCTCACCATGTTAGTTTATTTAACACTATGATCAGCTACACTCTGGCCTGGATAAGGGCTTATAGCATCCTCTTAATTTCCATTCCCTGTCTGCCAGGGTTGGTGTCAGAAGTGCTGAAAATGAACGTTAATGATGATGTTGTAACAGAATGTTGATTTGTGTATGTGGAGTAGGAGCCTATAGATAGAGCAGTTGTCTGGAGGATGCCCCCTGACTAGAGCTAATTATATACCTGATGCTAAATAATATATACCTCTTCTACCTGGCTGACTCCTGCTTCATTCTTGAAGAACCTCCCTCTAAATATAACAAATTGATGTCAAAGATATAAGATTCAAATTCACCTGTGCTTTTGCAGTGACTGTAAGAGAGCAAACTTGCCAACTATGAGGTAGACCTGAAAGGCCTGTAATTGTAAGTGAAAAAAGATTGTGGCAAACATGTTCATGTGTATTCTAGTTTTTGAAAGGAAAAGTACTGTGTATGGTGCTGGGACTGTATGATGTTTATTTATACAATAGGGGGATGTATAGAACTGCTGCAGTTGTCTGGTATGCAGTGGCCTCAGAGGCAATAATGCTGTTTAAAGAAAGGATGGAAACTTGATCCAAAAGGGGTTATATTTCAATGTAAAGAGGAGAGTGGACTGCTCATTGGGATCCATCTGTTTGGGGATGTGTGATTTTAATCTTGTTGAGTTTATAGGCACCATGTTTTAAAAGGAACAATGACTACATTTATGCTTGATAGCGAACACGCTTTTTAGGCGCAGACCAAGCATTTTGCTTGTTATTAGATGTCTTTAGTTAGTTTATGCATTTTATGATTGCATGTGTCGAGTTGATGGACATACATAGTGTTAGTATAGAGAGCATCCTTTTTTTCTATGTGGTTTTTACATGTTACTGGTGTGAGAAGCAGCTTGGAAATAGTGGAGAGTACATCCTGCAGGGAGTGAAACGTAATTGCACATGTAGGCTGCATGTTGATTTATATAAACAAATGAACTGATGTTTGTGCAAATTTTCAAATGTCGTGCATGTGAATTGCTCAGGGTTCAGTGCTGATTGGGAAAGAAGTCTGGAGGCTCTTACAAGAGGAGGGTATGTTTGAAGATTGCTTTTGAGTTCTGTCTATTGGAAGACTGTGTACTGGTTCAGATTTGTCTTGTACATATGGAGATTACATACATTTCTGCAGCTTTTTTAATTTTGGATATTACATACATATGTGACTTTGTGACATTTATTTTCGTGGTGTACCTCAAAAATAATAAAGTGGTTGCCTTGTAATCAACTAAAACTGTGTGTGATTGTGGTAATAGCATGTTTCCAGTTGGAGACTGGTCATGAATGTGTTTTAGATGAAGTAAATTCACACTCTCTGTCGTTGTTTTGTGCTCCAAATGTGTAGACTTGGGATGAAATGGAGACCCTTGTCAAAAGAGGTCTGAAGTATTTGTGGCCTATCGGGCACATGCCTCAGTTTCTGTGACTAAAGGCCTGATTATGATGTGGTAAGTGTATTCCGATCCCTGTGTAAACCCTGTTTATGCTTGGTTTGGAATTACAAGTTAAAAGGTATTTAACAAACCCAATAATTATCGTGTGTGTTAAATACATCAAGGCTCCTTAAATTTCAGCATATGAAACCTGACAAAATTTAACAGGGGAAAAACATACATATGTACCGCATAATGTAGAATTTGTTAAGCGTTATTTGCGTTAAACACCGAAATCTGCATGGTATTTCCCATAAACTCGTAAAAGTTGCTATTTAGAGGACCCCAATAAATTACATACCCCGAGGTATTGTTATTTATCCGGTACGTTAAATAGCGCCTACACTCGTAACCAGGGTGAACATGTCTTGCAGGTGTTAATGTTAAATGGCATTATTGTGTGTATGCAGACATGGTAGGATAGGGTCTCATGTCCAAAGAGGTTACAAGACGTGCAGGCATTGGACCATTGTGCAATATTATTGGTGTGTCTGCATGAGTATTTGAGAGTTTTAGCCGGGCCAATGTGTGAATTAGATGTACTGGAGATTTAACGTTTATGAATAATTGTCCCCTGTATAAGGAAATTATTGTTCTGTATTTTGTCATTTGTAAAAAAAGAAAATGAAAAGAGATGTGTAGTATGCTGTGTGTCCCCTGCCCGCATTTCCCTGATAGGTCTTTGGAATGTTGAGATTGGATGATGTGATAAAATATTGATGTATGTCTGTGAAATGAAAGCCTGCTGGTTGTTCCTGTAGGTAGGGGGATGAAAAAGAGCTGTGGACATGGTGCTGCATCTAATACAGCGATACAGAAAAGGGGGTGGTGATGAACAGAGTGTCTGAATTAAGCAGACCACTCTTACCCAGTCCAAAGATCAGGGCTTGATCCATCACCGTTATTTATCTCACTGCCCCATCCCAGCTCAGAACCTGGCTATATGCAAATTAGTCTGTCCCTGGCCCAGTGCATCATGGGAACAGGGCAGACCAAACTACCAAGCCAATTCTTCACCAGAAAGGAGACAAGCTACCGGGGACCGGTTTCTGGCATTTCAGCCTCTTCGGCCCGGCTTGCTTGAATCCTGATGGAGCAGTGAGAAAGGGACTCATGTCTGAGTATACCCTGCCACACCTATAGTGGCCAAAAACGATACAGAAAAGGGGGTGGTGATGAACAGAGTGTCTGAATTAAGCAGACCACTCTTACCCAGTCCAAAGATCAGGGCTTGATCCATCACCGTTATTTATCTCACTGCCCCATCCCAGCTCAGAACCTGGCTATATGCAAATTAGTCTGTCCCTGGACCAGTGCATCATGGGAACAGGGCAGACCAAACTACCAAGCCAATTCTTCACCAGAAAGGAGACAAGCTACCGGGGACCGGTTTCTGGCATTTCAGCCTCTTCGGCCCGGCTTGCTTGAATCCTGATGGAGCAGTGAGAAAGGGACTCATGTCTGAGTATACCCTGCCACACCTATAGTGGCCAAAAACGATACAGAAAAGGGGGTGGTGATGAACAGAGTGTCTGAATTAAGCAGACCACTCTTACCCAGTCCAAAGATCAGGGCTTGATCCATCACCGTTATTTATCTCACTGCCCCATCCCAGCTCAGAACCTGGCTATATGCAAATTAGTCTGTCCCTGGCCCAGTGCATCATGGGAACAGGGCAGACCAAACTACCAAGCCAATTCTTCACCAGAAAGGAGACAAGCTACCGGGGACCAGTTTCTGGCATTTCAGCCTCTTCGGCCCGGCTTGCTTGAATCCTGATGGAGCAGTGAGAAAGGGACTCATGTCTGAGTATACCCTGCCACACCTATAGTGGCCAAAAACGATACAGAAAAGGGGGTGGTGATGAACAGAGTGTCTGAATTAAGCAGACCACTCTTACCCAGTCCAAAGATCAGGGCTTGATCCATCACCGTTATTTATCTCACTGCCCCATCCCATCTCAGAACCTGGCTATATGCAAATTAGTCTGTCCCTGGCCCAGTGCATCATGGGAACAGGGCAGACCAAACTACCAAGCCAATTCTTCACCAGAAAGGAGACAAGCTACCGGGGACCGGTTTCTGGCATTTCAGCCTCTGCGGCCCGGCTTGCTTGAATCCTGATGGAGCAGTGAGAAAGGGACTCATGTCTGAGTATACCCTGCCACACCTATAGTGACCAAAAACGATACAGAAAAGGGGGTGGTGATGAACAGAGTGTCTGAATTAAGCAGACCACTCTTACCCAGTCCAAAGATCAGGGCTTGATCCATCACCGTTATTTATCTCACTGCCCCATCCCAGCTCAGAACCTGGCTATATGCAAATTAGTCTGTCCCTGGCCCATACAGCCAGGTTCTGAAACTGGGATGGTGCAATGAGCTAAAAAACGGTGTTGGATCTAGCCCTGATCTCTTGACTGGGTGAGAGTATTCTGCTTAATTCAGAGACTCTGTCCATCACCACCCCTTGTTGTAAATATTTTTGTCCACCCTAAGCGTGGAAGGGTATACTCAGATGTGAGTCCCTTGCTCATTGCACCATCAGGATTCAAGCAAGCCGGGCCGAAGACGGCTGAAATGCCAGAAACCGGTCCCCGGAAGCTTGTTTCCTTCCCAGTGTAAGAATTGGCTTTTGTAGTCTGGTCTGCCCTGTTCCCATGATGCACTGGGCCAGGGACAGACTAATTTGCATACAGCCAGGTTCTGAAACTGGGATGGTGCAATGAGCTAAAAAACGGTGTTGGATCTAGCCCTGATCTCTTGACTGGGTGAAAGTATTCTGCTTAATTCAGAGACTCTGTCCATCACCACCCCTTGTTGTAAATATTTTTGTCCACCCTAAGCGTGGAAGGGTATACTCAGATGTGAGTCCCTTGCTCATTGCACCATCAGGATTCAAGCAAGCCGGGCCGAAGACGGCTGAAATGCCAGAAACCGGTCCCCGGAAGCTTGTTTCCTTCCCAGTGTAAGAATTGGCTTTTGTAGTCTGGTCTGCCCTGTTCCCATGATGCACTGGGCCAGGGACAGACTAATTTGCATACAGCCAGGTTCTGAAACTGGGATGGTGCAATGAGCTAAAAAACGGTGTTGGATCTAGCCCTGATCTCTTGACTGGGTGAGAGTATTCTGCTTAATTCAGAGACTCTGTCCATCACCACCCCTTGTTGCATCTAATACAGCAGCAAGTCCACAACTGTTGGTACCCTGTGTAATTGAATCCTTTCTCATCCTTGACACCCCCCTCCCCTCAAGCCTTAATACCATTTGCTTCACCATTCTAACCACTGTGGGCCTCTAAGAACTTCAGGCAAATTGGGCAGTTGTATGCTGAAGGAAAGTTCAGAAAAATTCAGAGAATAGGAATCTGCTTCCAGTCGATGCTTTTGCTCCTGCTTTTACAGCTACAGCTGCCGGTGATCCCACTGAGATTCTGTGTCAACGATTTGCTAGCAGTAGTCAAGACAAGCAGTTGCCTGGTATTTGAATGCTCTACTAATTTTGGAATGGGCTTCGATCAATTTGCAAATTGTATTCATTCGTGATCACTACCTTGATCAGGAATTACCATTAACTTTAATCTTTGCTATCGTTGACATTTAACATTTATAGTTGTTGCACCTAGCACTGAGCTTTGCAACACATTTTATTCTCTGGAAGTTTGAATATGTAGAAAAGTATTCAAATCAAATATAACTTTATTCTATTGTTAAAAAGCAATCATAAATGTGTACATAAAAAACATTTAGATTAAAAAGAGTTATTAAATTAATGGCGTACAAAAATAAAATATAAGTTACAGACTTCATAATATCATGAATCTAAAGTGCATCATATAAAGATACTTCTTTTTCTACTACGCAACACGTTTTTCAAATACAAGATAATTGTTGCAACACGTACATGGTTATCTAGGTATTAGGGGTTGAGCATTGCCACACGACATTGTCGATAACCCATTTCTTTTAGCAAGGGCAATAGTACAGTATGTCAAATTAAATCATAAAATTTACAAAAAAGAACGACATGTAAAGTGCTCTGAGATGATACATTGTCACAAGGACAAGGAGGTAGTTCATACATCCAATTATTTACCGTTGGGAAACTAACAAGTCTGTGGAAAATTGCAAATCTAAAACGGGACAATAAAAATCTATCATAATTATCTGACACATAGATCAAATAGGGTTGAATTTTAAAAGTTGATAAAATCATCTGATGACGCAGGACAGTCGGTTTTAAGACCTCAAAATTAACTCTTAAAGAATCCAGCAGAGCCAAACACTCCTTTTTAAGTTCTTTGCGTGAAATGGCTGAGATAGAGGTAGGATTTATAAAATAATCTAGCTTTTCAATATCTTTTAGAAATTTACACACATATCTCAGCCAAGGGATCCTCATAGCTCCTTCTAATTTTAAAATGTCTACCATAATATCTCTATTTAGCTTTGTTTCATCCTCTGTCCATAATCTATGCCATAGTAGCACAGGTTCCATCTTAATTAGATCAGATATAGGAGTAAGACCCAGTTCTGCATAGCAACTATAATTCGGAGTACTCTTGGGGACTGCAAGGATAAACTTTAAAAAAGAGTTTTCCACCACCTGGATTGGGGCAGGATCAGCAAGGCCCCATAGTCCACTACCATAGGTCTCCCCAGACACACATTTGGATTTGTAAATTTGTATTAATTCCACTGGGGGTCTAGTACCTAATTTCTTCGAGAAACTCTTTAGGGTAGCGGTCGAGCGTACCAGGGCTATTTGTTTCGCCATACCTGCCTGCGACCAAGAGTCCCTCTGAGTGAACAAAATACCCAAGTATGAAAATTGTTTGGTGGATTCAAGTTTCTGACCTGCAATAAATATGGCCCTCTTAGGTTTATGGTACCTGCCGCAATGCATAACAAAAGTTTTAGATGTATTAACTCTCAAACCCAGCTCCTTCATATGGAGAAAGAAACTGTCCACCAGACGCCGAAGTCCCACTTGGGTACGGGACATCAGGACAGCATCATCAGCATATAAAAGTGCCGGAATCACATGGCCAGCAACATATGGGGGGTCTAAACTATTATTGCACAAATTTTTTCCAATCCATTAATATGCAAGTTAAAAAGGAAGGGGGCCAGAACACAGCCCTGTCTGACACCGCTCCTGATTGGATATTTTATCTGTGCGTTCCCCCTTCAGGCCATAGCGTACGCGGGCTGATGCGTCACTATAAAAACGTTTAAGATAATAAATAATATTTTCCTCAACCGCAAGTTGTCCCATTAAAATCCACAGTTTGGAATGGATTACACAATCAAATGCTGCCGAGAGGTCCACAAAGGCCAAAAACAAGTTCCCTTGCTTGGCCCTCGTGTACTTCCCGATCAACATTAGAAGGTTTAATCCTTGTTCCACTGTACCCAACCCTGAGCGGAAACCGTACTGTAGGTCAGATAAAATAGAATTTTCTTTAACCCAGACCAACAGCCGATCCAAAATAATCTGACCCATTATTTTTATAAAAGAATCTAAAAGGGAAATGGGCCTGTAACAGCTCAGGTCATGTCTATTCCCCTTTTTGTAAATTGCGACTATTACAGACTCAACCCATGTAGACAAAAAGTCGGAGGTGCAGCTGGCATTGAGCACCTGGACTAAAAGGGGGCCCCACAGTCCAGGTGTGGCCTTAAAGATATCTATAGGTATACCATCTGGGCCGGGAGCCTTTCCCCCCTTGCTAGCGCATAGTGCCTTGTCTACCTCATCCAAAGGGAACAACACATTTCTTGAGTCAGAGTGTGCAGAGATAGTGGGTTGGGTACTTGCCCCTCCCTCTCCCTCATATACTTTGGAAAAATGCCTGATCCAATCACATTCGGGGTTTGCCATTTCCAGCCTGGGACCTGCATCCTCCCTAAGGAAGGGGGTTCTAATAATCTTCCAAAAGCCCGCA
The DNA here is from genome assembly GCF_964261635.1 of Lissotriton helveticus. Classification (NCBI taxonomy): domain Eukaryota; kingdom Metazoa; phylum Chordata; class Amphibia; order Caudata; family Salamandridae; genus Lissotriton; species Lissotriton helveticus. The sequence goes on along the minus strand of NC_136063.1, from coordinate 1,626,473,995 downwards.
CTATCATTACTGATGGAAGCTAGGTGCAGGGCTTCCCAGGTTTCTATTTTCAATGTGTTTTTTCTATTTCTTAAAGCTATTTTATATTCTTTTCTGAGTCTGCAACCTTCCCTAGCACATCTGGGTTTCTTGTGTAACTCCTTCTTTAGAAGTGCATAAGCTCTAGTGCAAGTAGAGTCAAACCAACCTCTTTTGTATTTGCAATTTTTATTCTGTCTCGTTAGTGAGGTCCTAATTTCAGTAGAAATGACCAGGAATGATGCAAGAATCATATCAGGAGTGAAATTTTCCTCTAAGCAAGTTGCTAGCTCAAGTCTACATTTACCAACCACTCGTTTCAATGTTTCGGGCTGGTCCACCATAGCCCATTTCAATGTGGGCCGTTGAAACTACCAATAGATAGATTTTTATCCACAGTGTCACTTTCTAAACTATTTTTTGAGGTAGGCACAGTTGGAAACAAAATGGCCACACAGAGCGGGAAGTGGTCACTTAAGGCAACATCTAAAACTTTAAAGGAGTAAATTCTATTGTCATTCATATTTGAGACAATAGCTTAGTCTATAGTAGAAGCACAGCCTCTTCCATTGAATATTGGGTGGGGGGAGGATGGTACGGTACAGACTTCATTGTCACATCCCAAATCAAAAATTTAGCAAGTATATGGTTGAATTGATCTTCCTAAAAAGAATGATTAAAATGGGAACGGCTCAAGGGATCTTCCCATAACATTCCACACCTATTGTCCTCTGACATACTACACAGAGTGCAATTAAAATCCCCTAAGAAAAGTATCATTAAATTGTGTCCAAAGATTTTATCCTGTAGGGACATGGCTTTAATCAATTTGCTTAGAACACTAGATACCTCGCCGCTGGAGATATTATTATAAAAGTTTATAAGGGCAATCGGGATATCACAAGCCATAACCAATATTAAGAGTTGAAAATAAGTATCTGTAACAGGCTCTGTTACTCTTATTAGATTCAGCATATTTGACAGATATATGCTCAAACCACCCTTAGCTCTTCCATGCGAGGAGTCAACAGCAGGGGAATGGAATGTCCTAAAACCGTTTAAGTGGACCGGATCCCGGCTCCATGTTTCTTGTAAACAGAGCACATCTTGGGTCTGAATAAAATCCGCCCAAACTGGCTTAAGGATTTTGGAACTGATGCCAGCGACGTTCCACGAGGAGAGTTTGCATAGCATCATGCCAAGCGGTGGGATAACTGAAGCAGCAGTGATGGAACCAGCCAGAGGAGAAATGATATTATGCTCTCTTCCAGTCTCCAATCCTACATCTACATCTTCTGAGCTCCCAATATAATCTACAGTCCCTATCATATTACGGAATTCATTAAAAGGTTTACCCTCATCGGCCTTTGCACTTTCCCCGTTATTAAAGATGTGAATGGGGTCAGTTTCATTATCTAGAAGATTTGATTTAATAAAGTCTGGCTGCAGTCAATCATTATTGTCCAACCCACTGAGAATATCATAGGGGTTGGAAGTTGGAATACCATATCTTCCATACCACAATCCGTCCTGATTAAATACTGGATAAAGGGGAACAGAAGAGACAGGACACCTGATTGGCCGAGATGGACGATAGAAAAATCCGAGGGGGAGAATGTTAATGAAATTAGGGTCAATTGACCCAGAACATCCCCTCTCAATTATTTTATGGACCAATATTGGAGACCGAAATGTAAGAATTACACAGTCCCCTTTCAGTGATTTCTTTGATGTACCCAACCAACTCACTCTTCTAGCCATCTTAAATTCTGAGAAGAGGAAGTTGTTAGACCCAAGTTTTGTTGATAAAAAATTAAGAGCTTTGTTCCTTAAGGTCGACCAATGTTCCTAGACATTGGAAGATAAAGATGGAACATTGGCTAACACCACTGTATATGGCGTCGCTTCAGGGGGCAGGTTCAAAACTGGGAGACTTAAAGTTGTAACAACCTCTCTGGCGTCCTCAACTTTTCTATCCTTGTTTGAAATTGGATGTTCAACTACTTGGGCTGTAGTGGGCAAAACAGGTGCATTAGTCGCAAAGTCCCCCCTATTTTTATTTTTATTTGACTCCAATCGCCCATTAACCTCGGAATTTTTCGTTTGGGCTTGATTAACTGAAGTCCGTGGAATATTATTAAATGTTCCAGTTTGGTCAATAAGACCGAGATGGGGTACCATTGGGACTGCAGTGTCATGGGTAGGCTGCTGGGTCCCAGTGAGTTTTTCCTCCAATTGTGTCAACCTCATTTCAATAGAACTGACTTTTAGGCTAATAGGTTCGAGGAGCGTTGTTAAAAGCGTTTCTAATCTTTCCCAGAAACTCACCTCAGCTACTGGGTCTACTTTACTAGATGAGGGAAATACCAGTTCTGGTTGATTATTAGCTTTTTTCCCCGAGGTTCCCTCATGTTTGGCTGAAGCCTTTTTTGCTTTTTTACCACCAGCATTCCCTCTAACATTCTTTGTAGTTAAACCTTCCTTATTCAAATGTTTTAATTTATGCCTAGCCTTCTGTCCTCTAGTACTAACACATGGACGATCACTATTAGCGCTTAACAATGAGACCGAGACAGAGATTTGACTTGGTAATGTGTCACACTCCCCTGTTCCCATGGGATCCTCAACCATTAATGGAGGGTCTGTAGGTATGTCGGTAGAAAAAATTGTAGGGGTCACCGATAGTCTTACTTGTGGGAGCAGGGATTCGAGTGACACATCAACCATATTGGGAACAATATCCTTGACTAATGGAACAGTATTAGCCCCTGGCAATGCAACAAAAGATGGGGCCAATATTGAATCCTGAGAGTTGATTGTAAACATTGACGTATTTGTAACGGGCAGGGGAGGAAGAGTACCAGCAGGAAGCGAAAAACGCCTTTCTGTGTTTTTGATATCGGAGGCCACAACCCCTATAGTTTTCTGTAGCATACGGTCGATTGCAGTCAAACTAGGTAACGGTGGATTTGAAACTACTCTATGTTTTTTAATAGGAGTAGGTTGGATAGGAGTATTTTTCCCCATTATTTGGCACCACAAAGCACAAGTAGTTACAATAAACTAACTACAGTGCACTAAAGCACCATACACCAAAAGAGATGAGCTCTTAATAGAGGAGCTATGGATAAAACAAAATTAGTGATTGCTACAAAGCTAAAATATATAGAGACTGTTTTATGCCTATAAAACATTAACAAATAAAAAATAAAGATTAAAAAGGTGGAGAAGTCCACAGACCAAAGGGAGTGGCTCCGTCCCGTCCTTTCACGACCTCAAACGGTCCTGCCCTTGTCCCGGGCTTCTCCCGGGACACTCCCGCGCGCTCCCGCGACGCGGGGAGATGATGCCGATTATATGCGCCTCCAGGCGCGTATCGTTCGTTGGAGGCTTCCGGCCGCTAAGGCTCACGGGAGATGTGGTCCTCACGCTCGCGGTCCTCCCCCAACTGTGGCCACGCTCCAGGCAAGAGAGCAGCGGCGGCAGGGGAAGACCAGCGACGATGTCCCCAGAGCACAGGGCGCGGCAAAATGAGCAGGAGTGGGCACCAGGAAACAAAGCCCTCAACAAAATGCCAGTAAGCTGCCACAGTATTCCGTTTTGGTCAAATAAGTCCCCCGCTCCACCGGGAGATGACGCCGATTATATGCGCCTCCTGGAGTGTAGCGTTCGTTGGCGGCTTCCGGCCACTAAGGTTCACGGGAGATGTGGTCCTCGCGCTCGCGGTCCTCCCCCAACTGTGGCCGCGCTCCAGACGAGAGAGCAGCGGCGGGTAGGGAAGACCAGCGACGATGTCCCCAGCGCACAGGGCACGGCAAAATGAGCAGGAGTGGGCACCAGGAAACGAAGCCCTCAACAAAATGCCAGTAAGCTGCCACAGTATTCCGTTTTGGTCAAATAAGAGAAGAGTATTCAAGTCTGTGCCTATCTGGTAAGACTGATGTTGGGAGACCTGCATGGCTCTTGCTCAAGCACAGAGACACCAGACACTGGATCGGCAATGTGGGAGTGAGCCCCGAGTGGCGTACTCCCCTTTATTTAACCCTTTGGCCATGCCTGCCCATCTTGATGTGTACACGGTCTAATGCCCCTGACGCAGGAGCAGGTGTTTCCCTACAGAGACCAATGAGTATTAAGCAAGGGGGCTGTGATTGGCTTGCAACCCGTTTAGTAGGGAAGTTCCTGACATTTTGAAAAGTTCAGCTCCACTTAGTTTGTGCTTGAAATGTCCTTACTCTGGCATAGATAGGTAAAAAGAGACAGAAGTTGAGAGGAGATCTCAGCTGTGAAAATCGTTCATAATCTTTACATTTTTGTACTTACTTTTAAGCCCCGTTCGACTCGAAACAGATTTTGCTCGCCCTAAGTTTGAGATGTCTCTATAAATGTTTAGGCCAGCATGTCTGTGCATAGGTTGCAGCTGCATCTTGCTAATTAGGTCCTAGGGGACCACAAGGGAGTGTCTGAGATGCGCTTGCAATCCGTCTAACAAGCAGAGTGCCTGGTATGGGGAGCTGTTCTGGTCCTTTAGGGTAAGGTCAGAACGATTTGCAAATGGTATTCCCCTTCTCTGGCACGGTTTAAATTAGCAAAGTCTGCTTTGTGTTAACAGAATATATTAAACAATCAAATGTAAGTAAAATTAAGAGTGCTGATTATATGAAATGAAATAAACCAATTAAACTTTAGGAACTCTTTGTGATAGAAAATAAAGACTTCAATAAACGTTATTCATTATGATATGAATAAAATAAAATTCTCAGATAAGTATATAATTGTGAACCCCAAAGGTAAAATCGCATCACAGATGCAGTGACAACTGTGCAGTCTTACAAAAAAAAACGGAAAACAAAGTCGGCTTGATTGGCATTTTTGTTGCGTTATATAATTAAGAAAATAGACAGCAGCAACAAAAAGAAGACTAACCACACGATTTACGTAGTTTTCTAGGAGGGTGCAGATTTACCATGCAATATAAAGTTGGGGAGTAAATAAAAGGCCCAATTCCCTACGAGTACATTTTATTACTTCGAGCCCACGTCTTCATTCTCACAGTCCTTGTACAGTAAGGTGAGTCCTTATCCAGAGGACATGCGATCACAGTTACACACTTCTTCCTTAAAAAGAAGAAGGTAACGTTTTCATGAATCGTAAACTTTTCATGATTCTTAAACTTTTTTTTTATTTCTAAATCAGGCATCTCCCTTTCAGGTTCCAATAAGATCCCTCACAGCTCAAATACTATCCTGTAAGGGAATTAGGAAGACTTTTTTTATTTATTATTATTTTGTTCAGTTTTCCATGTTTTTCAAATCAGACTACGTACACATCTGAGATCAGGTCAATTCTTGATCATCACTTAAATCATTACAGTTAACATACTGAGTGCCAAGTCTTACAGAGTCCTTAAGAATGGATATGTTCCTCCTGAAGTGTCGAAACATCACAGAAGTGGCTACTATCAAATAATACTTAAGTGGAAAGGAATGAGAAAGACTAATATTTGGAGTAATGAAAATTACAAATAGAGCTATTCCTTTACTAACTCATCCATCTTCCTTGTCACAGTCCTTACACATTTAGAATGCACCAAGCAGTGAAAGGATCTGACGAAAGAGATGCTGAATGAAGGCAGAACTACAACCCTCCTGGAATATCTAGAGAAGATCCGATGGTAAAAACTGAAGGAACAAATACAGGACTTTCAATGGGCTATCTTAAAATCCAGCCACCCAGATATCTGAAACTCCACCTCATACGGTGGCCTAGACCTCCCAGGGTACTAAAGGTCTAATTACGAGTCTGGCGTATAAGATACTCCGTCACAAACGTGACTATTATCCTGTCCGCTGTATTACAAGTTCCGTAGGATAGAAATTAATTGTAATTTGGCAGGTGGGATATCCATCACATTTGTAATCGAGTAACCATGTCCACCAACCTCGTAATCAGGCCCTAAGTCTACAGCACCCAAAGACATGCAGAAGAAACCAGAAGGTACCTCTTGTGTGCCATATGTTGTTCAAAGCTTGAGGTATCCAGCTAGAAATGTAAAACACGGTGATGATCACATTCAGAGACAACCTAACAAAGAGCAGCATTTAACAAGGTAGATTGTTTAACTTAATTAATTCACATCAACAAGCACTCAATGCTTGTGAAGATAAAGTCATGCAACAGAAGGACCACATGAATGAGAAGCCATGGTCAACATGGCCCCATATCACTGAAAGTATAGTGATTTGGGGCCATGTTGGTCCCACAAATACAAATGTAATTTGAAGCTCTGGTCGATAGCACCAGTAAACCTGATGGTGAACTTAACACATCTGTTAGAAACTGGCTTTCTGGTTGCCAGAGGTCTGCACCCTGTCCAAGCAGAAACCACAATACTAGTCAGGGTAAGTCAGCTGTACACAATAAATTAACCTGTGCTCACCTTCTGGTAGCTTGGCACAGAGCAGGCAGGCTTAACCTAAGAGTCAATGTGTAAAGTATTTGTGCAAAACTTCAAACAGTAACACAGTGAAACCACCACAAGTCGAGGTGATACAATTAATTCTCTTTGTGAAGTGTTGGTGATGCGCTGGTTCCCGAAGACGATGCACCAAGTTGAGAGGCCCTGGTTCCATAGGGGATGCGTCACGGTCTCTACATGCAGTCAAGGGGATGCATTGATCTTTCCACACTGCATTGGCGGCAATGCATTGGTTCCTATGCATCGGTTCTTTAGGGTAATGCACTGGTTCTAAGTGCATGCACCAATTCCACTCTGAAAGCAGCACCATTGCATCTGTTCTGCTGCACGTAGACAGGAGATGCATTGGTTAAAATGGAGCAAGCACCTAGATCAGAACCAGGAGTAGGTGGGGAGACTTTGATATCCCTGAGTCTCAGAAACAGGAGGCAAGTCAACTAGCTCATGGAGATCACTCTGGGTTCAAGTAGAGTCCATTTCTTCCTCAGCAGGGTCAGAGGGCAGCGCAGCAGAAAAGTAGCTTTTCCAGAGCAGCAGTCCAACTGAGTTGCAGTCCTGGTAGCAGTACAGCAGTCACATTTCTTTACAGGTCCAGAAATGTCTGATTTGGCGGGGTCAGAGACCCGGGACTTATACACAGTTGTGCTTTTGAATTGGGGGGTGACTTCAAAGAAGGGTCTTTAAAGTGCATAAAGGTCCTTTCTTCCTAGGCCTGGATCCAGACTCACTCCAGTGGGGTTTATCAACATTTAGTGTGTGGACAGGACACTGCCTATTCAGGTGTAGTTGTCAGCTCCTCCTGCCCAGGATGAGCCATCAGGATTCAGATGGGCACTCAGACAGACCTAAACTTCTTTTGTGTGTGGCTGTATAGAGAGTTCACAAAGTCAAGCTGTTACCCACCCAATACTTGCATTGGAGACAGTCTGCAAGCACACAGAGCTTTCAGAGCAGAGAAATGCTAACACCCTAAAAGAGGCATTTCTAAAACAGTATTTTTAAATCCAACTTTTCTCAATTAGGAATTACAGTTTAAACGTGTAATAAGGAACTGTTAACCTAAGAGAGGTGTAGGCCTCACAGTAGTGAAAAACAAACTTAGATGTTGTTTACAACTAGGACATGGAATACTTAAAAGTATACATCCTACTTTTTACTTGCACAGCACCCTACCCTATGTGTTACTTGGGGTTTACCTCAAGGGTGACTTATGAGTGAAAAAAGGGGAGTTCAAGGCTTGGCAAAGGGTTTTAAATGTCAAGTTGACATGGCAGTATATCGGCACACACATGCTCTGCAGTGGCAAGCCTGAGACATATTTAAAGGGATGCTTGTATGGGTGGCATAATCAGAACAGCTGCAGGGTCAATAGTAGCATTTAATTTACAGGCCCTGGGCACAGGTAGCACTCTCTTCTAGGAGCTTACAGTTGAAACAAATATCCCAATTGCGGATAAACAAATGTAACCATAGTTAGGGTAGAAGCACATGCACTTTAGCACTGGGCAGCTGTAATGAAGTGCTCGGAGTCCTAAGGCTAACAAAAAGAATCATCAAAAAGAGGAGGTAAGCAGGCAAAAAGTTTGGGTAAGACCACTCTAAGGCTGACAGGTTTAACCAAATATTATCCACCTATCCAGTGTAGGGATTATGTCTGGGAGGAAGCAGAATTAATATTATAACACATAATCTCTAAAAATAGACGCATTCTACTTTACTAACACAGAACTACAGCAGCCTGACACCAATATCTTTCAAACCACAGATGCAGCACACAGCAAGTTCACATGGTCTTGTTGATAAAGTATACCTTCTTCTTCTCAATTCACTATTTTGTGATACAAAAATAGATAGGCACATGACTATCATAACTTTCTTATACATCTACAGCAAATGTAAAGACTCCAGTGAAGAGATGAGAAAATATCACCAGAAATCCCAGCCAGTCTAGAGCAAGAGAGTGTCAGGGGCAGACTGCTCATGAACCGTTTTGGAACAATGCACGAGGCAGCAAACCTATCCATTCAATTCTATCCAACCTCATTCACATAAGTAACATAAGCCGAAAACGTACAGAATCAAGGGAATAGAAATGCAGACATCACATATGTTTTTGACAAGCAAGCAGAATCCAGGGCAACATGTTGGCCAAAGAACCCATAAAGCGCAGCTTTCTACCATCGCATTAGTTTTAATGCTGTAAGCACTAAATCTAATGAGCCCATAGCCTAATACTGAGGGCTTATTGGGCTGGTACAAAAATGTCAAAAATCATTAGGTGAAACGTAAACACCAATAAATGGGAACAAAAAGCTGCCAAACAATACCTTGATGGCACTTATCAATCACTGTATGAACCACGGAGAGAATCAAGGAAGTAGCTGGCCTACTGTGCAAAGACCAAGCTTCAGGCAAGAAAAGCCAGAGCTTCGAAGGTCATAGTGTGAGGAACCAGACAAGCAGAAGTTAAACAGTGACAGAAAGGAAATGTAGCCTTTTCTCTGTGTACCTCCTATCCAAGCCTGAGTCATGGATCAGCATCCATCAGTAAACTTGTAAACTTGGGAATTTATAGAGCCCAGTTGTTGCCCGAAGGCGTCCAAGCGCTGGGATAACCGTGACCTACAGAGAACAAGGAAGGGGAAAAACAACGGTTTTAGCAAGCGGATGTGAATAGATGAGTCTTCAGTTGCTTGCGAAACATAGTAAGGTTCTGAGTGGCTCTGAGATGAAATGGCAGAGTGTTCCAGGCCTTGGCTGCGTTGTACATGAACGTCCTTCCGCCGGTTCTAGATCTTTTTATTCTTGGGACTACTGCTAAAAGAGTCTGGCTGGAACGAAGACTACGATTTGGGATGTAATGGGTGACCAGATCACGGGCAATGATAGGTCCCATGTCCCAGAAGGCTTGATGGGCTATACATAGCGCCTTGAACAGAACTCTCTGCCGGACCGGTAGCCAATGAAGGCTAGTCAGTCCGGTCCTCACTGAGTGTCTACGAGGGATTTTTAGTAGAAGGCGAGCTGCGCAGTTCTGTACAGTCTGCAGCCTACGAAGGGTATATTCTGGTGCGCCCAGATAAAGTGCGTTATTAAAATCAAGGCGTGAGTGAATAAGGCCTTGAATGGCAGCCTGTTTGGCTTCCATGGGAAGGAGGGGAAAGATTTTATTTAGCACTCTCAAAATGCCAAAACAGGTGGCTGACAGTTTTGTGGCTTGGACATTGAAAGATAGTGAACTGTCCAGCCACACACCGAGGCTTTTTATGGTGTTTTTGGGGGTTGGGGGGGGGGGGTCCTAGGCATGAGGGCCATAGGGAAGGGGGAAATGCCGGCTCTGATGGTCCTAGGAGCATCAGCTCAGTTTTTTCTCCGTTCAGTTTCAGGGATGATGACGACATCCAGTTCCTCACTTCCTTCAGGCATTCTCTGAGCCCGCCTGGCGCAGTTCGAGATGCCTCCTGCGCCAGTGAGACCACTAGCTGCGTGTCGTCCGCATATGAGATGATTTTGACTCCAAATGGGCGGACGACACTAGCCAGCGGTCTCATATATAGGTTGAATAGAGCAGGGCTCAGAGAGGAGCCCTGAGGTACTCCACAATTTAGAGGTCTGCTGGAGGAAACTGAATCACCATCAAAAACCCTGAAAGATCTGTTCCCCAGAAAGGATTCAAACCATGCCCAAACTTTATCCTTAATCCCCACACAGGACAGGCGGCTCAGTAAGGTGTCATGACTGACCGTGTCGATGGCCGCGCTTAGATCAAGGAGGATCACTGCCACTGATCCTCCCTGATCCAAGATTTTTCTCGTTTTCTCTATGACCATGAGGAGGGCGGTCTCTGTACCGTGCTTAGGTCTGAAACCCATCTGAGTGGGATCCAGTATGTGATGGTCCTCTAGATAGTTCACTAACTGTTGGTTCACATATTTCTCCAGAACCTTGCTCAACCAAGGGAGCAGAGAAATAGGGCGATAGTTAGCCAGATCAGACGGGTCCAGATTGGGTTTCTTGATCAGTGACCTAACCATGGCCTGCTTCCAAATGGTTGGAACGGTGCCAGAGGAGATGGAAGAATTTAGTACCTCTCTGATGACGGGCAGGATGGTATGGGATGCTGCCATTAGGATGTCAGGAGGGGCAGGGTCGGCCGGAGAACCTGATTTGACACTGAGGGCTAGTGATTCTAAAGTGGAAAGGTCTAGTGGGGGAAAGTGAGTTAGGCTGTAAGGAGTGGGGGAATGTGGCAGGCTAGGAAGGTTATTAGGTTGACTAGACGGGCCAATGTTTAGGGAAGAAAAAGTTGAATACATTTTGTTGATTTTCTGATAGAAGAATTCGGCAGCGTCATTACATTGGGTGACAGATTTCTCGACATGCACCGCAAGGGATGGGTTCGTTAACTTTTTAATGATCTGGAAGATCTCTTTGGGTTTAGATCTAGCTTTCAGGATTTTGTCGGCGAAATACGTCGACTGAGCTGCTTTTATTTGAGTTTTGTACTCGTTAATGGTTTCACGGTACCGGGTTTTGTTGTCAGTCGATGTGTCTAAACGCCAGCGTCTTTCCGCCCTTCTACAGAGACGCTTTTTTTCCCTAAGAGACTGGGTGTACCAAGGGGCGGTTTTTTGGGGCCGCTTCAGTACCGTCTTGCTCATTGGGAGAGTAGAGTCAAGAGTGTGAGAGATCCAGTTGGTATAGGCCTGGTTTGCTAGGGCAGGATCCTCCTGAATCTCTGGTTGTGAGCTAGCAAGTTTGATGCACCACTTATCAACCTCAAGGCACGGCCAGGCTCGCCTGAGTGTGGTGGTGGGGGCAAGTGGAGAGAGTTTAAGTGTGGTTCATTTGAAAGGGATTAAAAAGTGGTCAGTCCAGGGTAAGGTAATGCCTGGGTCCACTGTGATCTCAGAACAGTTTGAAAAAATTGGATCCAGTAAGTGGGATTTTTCGTGGGTGGGGGAGGAGACAAGTTGGGTGAGTTGTAGAGCTGCTAGATCCTCTAATAGGATAGCGGCTGTGTGGTCCGAGGGGGAGTCAAAATGTAAATTCAAGTCGCCCAACACGGTAAAGTTAGAAGAGGCGCTGACTCTGTTGGCCACATTAGATGGCAGAGTTTGAGAGAACTGCTTCGGGGGGCCGGGCGGGCGATAGATAAGGGTGCCTGAAAAGCAGATGTTAGGAGAGAGGTTGATGTTAAAACCCATGCTCTCACAATCCGAGATGGTCTCAGGAGAGAGTCAACAGTGATATTGCTCCTTATGGATGATAGCAAGGCCTCCTCCTCTCCCTTTTGGCTGGTCTTGCCGTGTTATTTGATAGCTGGTGGGGAGGGCCTCTACTATCGCCGGGTTGGACTCACTGGTAAGCCAGGTTTCCGTAAGGAACAATATATCCGGGGTATGCTCCTCTATCAATAAGGCCATTTCGGCGCTATGCTTTGGCAGCGAGCGACAGTTTAGTAGGAGCATATAGAATTCCTGTGTGGATGTTGTGCACAGGTTAGGTTTGAGGCTAGGTTTGAGAGGCGCAGAACAAGCAGGACAGGTTGATGGAAGGTCCATGGCTTGGAAAGAGTGCCGAGGGCAAGAGTTAGCAGGGGGCCTTAACTTGTAGAGGGTTACTAGCGTGTAGCATCTGTGTGATGACGGCTGGGATGCAGGGGGAGTGGCCCAGGGCCCGGACTCGGCGCGGACGAGCGCAGACGAGCTTGCCTTATGCGCGCCTTCGGCGCGCATTCGTCGCGCCCACTGCGCTCGTCCGCTGCGCTTCCTGTTCATACACATGTTTGTAGTGTGAGAATCCTAGGGGGCGTGGCCTCGGAGTGGGCGTGTCCTGCTCCGGGCGGGGAGAATGGTGTTTCCAAAAAGTGGAATTGTAGCCTTCCCAGCGCTCGTTTCGCAACAGGGACAGGTGCCTGCACACAGCAGTCGTGTGCAAGGTAACAAGGGTGAGTGCAGATAAAATTACAATTTTTCCGTTTTAAAAGCAGTGAGAGATACTAATACAGGACTCCCAGCTGTGCCTCAGGAGGAAAGCGATTACTGGCGCACTATCGCATCAGCGCGCTTTTAATACGATCTGCTAGGGGGCGTGGCCTCGGAGTGGGCGTGTCCTGCTCCGGGCGGGGAGAATGGTGTTTCCAAAAAGTGGAATTGTAGCCTTCCCAGCGCTCGTTTCGCAACAGGGACAGGCGCCTGCACACAGCAGTCGTGTGCAAGGTAACAAGGGTGAGTGCAGATAACATTAAAAATTTTCCGTTTTAAAAGCAGTGAGAGATACTAATACAGGACTCCCGGCTGTGCCTCAGGAGGAAAGCGATTACCGGCGCACTATCGCATCAGCGCGCTTTTAATACGATCTGCTAGGGGGCGTGGCCTCGGAGTGGGCGTGTCCTGCTCCGGGCGGGGAGAATGGTGTTTCCAAAAAGTGGAATTGTAGCCTTCCCAGCGCTCGTTTCGCAACAGGGACAGGTGCCTGCACACAGCAGTCGTGTGCAAGGTAACAAGGGTGAGTGCAGATAAAATTACAATTTTTCCGTTTTAAAAGCAGTGAGAGATACTAATACAGGACTCCCGGCTGTGCCTCAGGAGGAAAGCGATTACCGGCGCACTATCGCATCAGCGCGCTTTTAATACGATCTGCTAGGGGGCGTGGCCTCGGAGTGGGCGTGTCCTGCTCCGGGCGGGGAGAATGGTGTTTCCAAAAAGTGGAATTGTAGCCTTCCCAGCGCTCGTTTCGCAACAGGGACAGGTGCCTGCACACAGCAGTCGTGTGCAAGGTAACAAGGGTGAGTGCAGATAAAATTACAATTTTTCCGTTTTAAAAGCAGTGAGAGATACTAATACAGGACTCCCGGCTGTTCCTCAGGAGGAAAGCGATTACCGGCGCACTATCGCATCAGCGCGTTTTTAATACGATCTGCTAGGGGGCGTGGCCTCGGAGTGGGCATGTCCTGCTCCGGGCGGGGAGAATGGTGTTTCCAAAAAGTGGAATTGTAGCCTTCCCAGCGCTCGTTTCGCAACAGGGACAGGTGCCTGCACACAGCAGTCGTGTGCAAGGTAACAAGGGTGAGTGCAGATAAAATTAAAATGTTTCCGTTTTAAAAGCAGTGAGAGATACTAATACAGGACTCCCGGCTGTGCCTCAGGAGGAAAGCGATTACCGGCGCACTATCGCATCAGCGCGCTTTTATTACGATCTGCTAGGGGGCGTGGCCTCGGAGTGGGCATGTCCTAATCCGGGCGGGGAGAATGGTGTTTCCAAAAAGTGGAATTGTAGCCTTCCCAGCGCTCGTTTCGCAACAGGGACAGGTGCCTGCACACAGCAGTCGTGTGCAAGGTAACAAGGGTGAGTGCAGATAAAATTACAATTTTTCCGTTTTAAAAGCAGTGAGAGATACTAATACAGGACTCCCAGCTGTGCCTCAGGAGGAAAGCGATTACTGGCGCACTATCGCATCAGCGCGCTTTTAATACGATCTGCTAGGGGGCGTGGCCTCGGAGTGGGCGTGTCCTGCACCGGGCGGGGAGAATGGTGTTTCCAAAAAGTGGAATTGTAGCCTTCCCAGCGCTCGTTTCGCAACAGGGACAGGTGCCTGCACACAGCAGTCGTGTGCAAGGTAACAAGGGTGAGTGCAGATAAAATTACAATTTTTCCGTTTTAAAAGCAGTGAGAGATACTAATACAGGACTCCCGGCTGTGCCTCAGGAGGAAAGCGATTACCGGCGCACTATCGCATCAGCGCGCTTTTAATACGATCTGCTAGGGGGAGTGGCCTCGGAGTGGGCGTGTCCTGCTCCGGGCGGGGAGAATGGTGTTTCCAAAAAGTGGAATTGTAGCCTTCCCAGCGCTCGTTTCGCAACAGGGACAGGTGCCTGCACACAGCAGTCGTGTGCAAGGTAACAAGGGTGAGTGCAGATAAAATTACAATATTTCCGTTTTAAAAGCAGTAAGAGATACTAATACAGGACTCCCGGCTGTGCCTCAGGAGGAAAGCGATTACCAGTGAACTACACACCCATGCACTAGAAATATGCTTGCAAAATCAGGGCAGTTTATTTAACTAGTGAAGAACGCCTAAAAACAGCACCTTATGTGAAATTGACTTAGTATATACACTCTGCAGGAAGGGTAGGCATTGCAAAAGGTGAAATGATGTGACATTTATTATGCATAGACAAACAAAAATAAAATGCACATTCCAAAAAGGACCAAAACAGCACTTGTCTAGTGCACAAGTCCTCCACAAACCTACTACTCCATGTTGAGCCAGCTGCTGAAGCAACTGAAACAGTTGCAAGCCAAAAACAAAGTAATTGCACTGATGAAATAAAGTACTCAAAATGTTTCAGAGTATATAAGGATCAAATGATCTGTTCAACTCTCCAGCTTGCTGATGAAACTCAAGACACACAGTGGTCATATTGAGGCAGGAGACTGTGGAAAGGTGTTTCAATGTGAGGGCATGTCCAAACCTATGCAGCAGAATAAACAGTCAAGCACTTCAATGGGGGAACAGAAATGCATGCTCAGAAAAAGATAGTGACTCTCCTTGTCCAATATTTACTGATGTCCATAATTTATTGAAATATCATTTTTTATGTATTGTACGAAGATTTTTTAAGAACAACAAGACCATTACCAGACACACAGTGCCACAAGTAAGGGACTTTGGCCTTTTGTAATAAATGCGTTACTGATTGCATGAGGTGAAGCCCTATTCAAGCAGGAGACACAATCCTTGTCAGGGTAAAGCCACATGCAAGCCCAAATTAACTTGTTCTCAACCCTCTGGTAGCTTGGTACAGAGCAGTCACACTTAACATAGAGGCACTTTTTAACGTATTTATGCAGCACTTCAAAAACAATAATCAAGTCAAAACACAACAGAAGAAAAATCCCCTGTCAGTTCAGGGGAAAAAGTATACTTTAATAAATAAATGAAGACCAAAATTACAAAAATCCAATCAGTGGGGGCGTGGCTTGACGAGCTCAATGGCCACTTAAGTGAGGACCTCCGCTGAGCCATCAACCCACACCATCTGTCTTGCACCATGCACCCTTAAAGTTCCTGGAGGGCACGCAGCACAAGGAGCCCTTTTGGTGACCTGATGGGGATGGGTTTTAAAGCCCGAGAGTGCTGCAAAGACCCCAGACCGGTATTTGACTGAGGCAGCTGGGCCTGCATAGTAGCTCAGCCAGAGTGGCCTCATCGGATACGGGGGTTTCTGAAGAGCCTGTGGGAGTGAGCGGCAGCTCAGAGTTGAGGGTGCCTGCCATCCCCCGTGACAACACCGAGGCAGGTGGAGCTGGGAACATCCGGAAATACTGAGACACCCCCGAAGGCCAGAAGAATTCCTATTTTAGAGCCCCACAACAATTACGCAAGGGCTTGACCGCGACAAGGAACCCACTGCCATATTGGGAGTAGGATCCAGCGCAAGCGGACTTCCTAGCACGCAGAAAACCTGGCAAAACAGAAAGAAAGAAAGAGCATGAATTGGGGCTGGGTCAAAAGAAATAATTAGAGAGTGTGGAGAGGGCCCCCGAGGACAATGCACCACTCGCTGCCAGAGCCAAGGGGAGACCAAGCCGCAACCAAGGGAAGGCCCTGGGGTGAACCCACAAGCAGAGAAGACCCGAGTGACTGCAGAAAGGCATTCCCATCCCACCCAGAGCTCCTTAAGAGTACTGAGACATTGATGAACACAGGAGGTGGCCGGGTGGTACAGACACCTGAAAACCACAGTCGGGGCCCAAACTTAAACAGACCCAGCAGCAACAGTGACGCAGTGAAAGCAAATGCACTGGAGGGGTGGTCTTGGTGGTTGGGACAAACTCTGGGCCCCCATAGGAGACTGGAGCGACCCCAGGACAAACAACACCCAGGCTGCACGAGTGCAAGCAGTCACTGGAAGGGGGGCTGAAGATCAGGAACAGGAAGTCCACCCGGTAGAAGCCAGTATATCCAAGGCGAAGACTCTGAGGAAGCTGGAATTCAGTGGCATCCACCTATAACCCGGCCCAAGAGTTGTGGGTCTCCTTACATTGCAAATGGGTCACAGGCGGAGGCAGAGGAGGAAGGCCTGAGAGACCTGCATTGTGACCTCCACTTGGTAGGTGACGAGCCCACGGGTCAAGAACGCACCACATCGTCAGACTATCAGCCTGGGAGACTGGGCAGAACAGGGAGGATGGACATAAGGACTGCTCCAACAGTAAGTTCAGCAAAGAACACAGAGCTGGAGGAATGATGAGGCCCAAGGGGAACCTATCACCACAAAAAAAATGGTTGAATAATTATGCGGTCCCCAGATCCCACCATGAGGAGGATACCCATCCCACCAGCCCAGCAGCCTCCGGGGAGCCTTACCTGGGGGCAATAATGACAGCTATATAAACTCTTCAATTCTCTCTGGAACCTAAAATAGACTCAGTAACTATTGAGGTCGGCCTACTCCGAGTATATTTCCAGATGTCTGATAAGTGAGCCTAGGGTCAAGTTTTAGAGATGGCAGTGCATGAGCAACAGGTGCTTAAAATTGTATCCCACAATGTAAATCGCCTGGGTTCCAAAATAAAGCGCACACTGGTTCTCCAATTTATCAAATGACACAGACCAGATGTGGTCTTCCTGCAGGAGACGCACCTACAGGGGCATAACTACAAAGTGCTAAATAGATGTAGATACACATTGGTGGCACATGCCAGGTACAAGTCAGGGTCCAGAGGAGTGGGAATCCTTCTTAGTATTGCCACGGCCTATGTCCCTGGGAAAACGTTGAGAGACCCACTGGGCAGATTTGTACTTCAGACGGGGAGGTGGGATGAATGAAATTTGAATCTGGGCTCTATATATACCCCACAGGGCTTCAGTGTGACACTAGATCAGCCCTGGGAGCGCAACTCCTAGAGATACCGCTTTGCTCTCTTATTACAGGAGGTGACATGAATGATGTCATCTCCCTGTCCAAAGATAGGTGGCCCATAAAAGCAGACACCAGCACCGCAACCCCCCTGGGAGGTTTTGTGGAGGCACTGGAGTGGGCTGATCCATGGAGAGCCCACAATAGGGGGAGCGTCAATACACACACATATCGGCATGGCGTGGGAACCTGTCCCGAATAGACTACTTGTTCACACTTGGCCAAGATTTGGGGGTCTTCCGGGACACACACCATTTGGCCTGGGGCATCTCAGATCATTTGCCGGTGGTCAGCTGGTTTAAGGGGCTGACAGTGGGAGGCGTCCTGCCACCCAGACTGGCAGCCTGGCATTTGAGACTGATAAGAAATTTGTGGAGCAGCTGCAGGAAGGCACCGAGAGATACGTCCAGTAGAGCAAAGGGACGATGAACTCCTGCTCTGTTTTCTGGGAAGCCTACAAGCCAGTGATAAGGGGGCAGTATCAAGCCCTAGTAGGGGTTAAAAAGAAAGTAGACAGGTAAAAGCATCATGACCTCGAGCACAGGATGGTGGCCCTAGAGGCTGAGGTAGTAAGTTGGTATGTAAGGAAAGGGTCCCAGACAAAGCACTAATATTATTAACAATTTTCAATGATTCTTTACAAAAAAGACAAATAAATGAATGCAAAAGGATTTATTTCAAGTTTGCATTATAACCGCTCATTGGTTTGCATCTCATCAACAACACATTACAAAATTCTTATATATGTGCCCACATACACAACAGGGAAAGGGGTGAAGTGAGGGAAAGTGCCAAGGTTGAAGAGGGAATGGGGAATTGGTCAGATTCGTTCGTGATATGTATTTATCAAAATTCAAAAAAACAAATGCTCATGTGAATCCTTGATCCAAGGTCCACGATACTCTGCTCATATAGAGTCCATAATGAAATTGGTGTAGACCACCTAACTCGCCGTCAGCTGCTTTAGTCTAGCTTGGGGGTAGGAGTTGGTGAAGATACTGGCGTCTACGTTTCGACCCACAGAACGCGTAGGATATTAGTCCTTACAACGGGGTCTTCTTCAGGACGGGACGGTTGTGGGTGGGCAACCTCCTAAAGAAACAGTTGAAAGATCATTTAGTACACAGCTACCTTGTTGTACCATCCAAGGCAGGAGGATAATTAAAAAAATTCTTAAAAATGGGGTAGGAAGAGGGCAAGGTCATGTTGTCTTATATCCACTGGACATATCGAGTGTGGAACACTGCGATTGGAGTGGACCTCCATAGTCATTTAAAGTATAGTGATAGCTCACCTAACATACACCAGAAGATGAACCACATTAGAATCTTGATCCTGATGGTCACCAGAATTCGAGGTTATATTCCTAAGTGAAGATCATAAAAGAAATCATAAACATTGGTGGGTCATGCACAGACAGCCCAAAGCTATCGCAATCAACCCTCTGGTTGATTGCCACTGTGGTTGTGCCAGATGGATTTAGCCAACCTACCCAATCGTAAACTAATGATGGTGACCAAGGAATAGTCCTGCCAGGAGCGTATCTCAAAGCGCAGTATAATGTAGCCGCAGGGGCTTCAGCGTGTTCTTCAACCACCTATTGTAAGGTATGATTCAGAGAGATTTAAAGCAAATCATACTGTATCCAAATACACCGTGTATTACACACTGGGCATGTATTGCCCGGGCTAAACATACCTCGAGTATCCACTTTAGATTGTACGGTGGCTTGTCTTTAATGGACAAACGGGCTCTATTGCTCACGAAGGATATATGGTCGTATTAGGCAGTTTATTAAAATGCCTGCTATTCCAAAGAGAAACCACACTGGCATTATTGTCATGGTCAATTAAAATGAACATCTTATAGACATATTGCTGCAAGGGCCCAATAAATAAGCATACCGCACCTTAAAATTCAAAACACACGTGAAGGTTTCCTTTTCGGTTATACGTTCTTAACAGAGCCCTGCTATAGAACGAAGACATGGTTAAGTATAGGCTAGCTATGCATACGGATCGTTACTGCGCGGCGAAACCTGAAAGTCTCACCTGAAAACACAAGTTGGAGTAATTACTTGACGTTTAACGTATGGGTTGACATATCACTGGGTCCCCATGCGATATAAATCTAAAAAATTAAAGGGGTCGCAAGACCAGAGAGAAGGTTAAGCTAATGATGCGAAAACATAGTCTACCAGCCCTAACGTGTTCAAAAAGGCATAAATATTGCAGCTCACCTTCAATTGATCGTCACCAAGAATGAGATTATGGCGGTGACCATCTGTAAAAGGTGAAGATAAAGCCCGTGTTATACTCACGCATCCAAACACTCGGTATTGGAATCATTGACACCCTGTTTAAACACCTCTCACCTGACACCGCCGGCGTGGTGCTATAAACGTTTCAACTCCCGAAAACTGCCGCGCTGTCAACAGCCTTCGCTCCGTGTACCGGGAAACTTCCTGGTTGGAACGGGGTGGGCGGGGCCTTCTCCCGGGTTTTTTTAAAGGAAATGAAGAAAAGATTGCTCGTACTTCAAGGGGCAAGTGAAAGAGCAATAGCTTGATGTTTAAGCCCAAATGCAGACAAATTATTAAATTGGGCAGAAATGTTTGCGGGAACATTAAAAACAGATTTGTCTAATGTTTGCCCAAAATAACATACACGATTGAGCCTTGGCCCATATTACTGTTGATATTGATACCGTTGTATCTATGCAGTAAAAAAGTGCACATAGATTTGGTTGTTCGCGCAAAAACCAGCTGAAGGTCTAAAGTACAAATTAAACAATGGTCATAGTGCTTGGACATATTCCAGAAGCAATTCAGTGTATGATTTTGCCAGCAGTAGATGCAACGCATGATACCCAATACATATAGGCAACAGCCCAAAGTAGTACAATGTATGAATTAATTGCTGTTGAAAAACGAAAGTGCAAATCAAGTGTTGGTCATATTGATTGGACACAATCAATTAGCAATACAGTGCATCATTTTACCAGCAATCGCTTCAGCGCATAGTGCTCAATATACATGGATAACATCCCCACATAGTATGATACATGAATAATTACACATGATTTATGCCCAGGAGTAGCCTTTGGTTATTATTTAGATATTAATAATGTCCTTAAGATATTTGTACATATTTCCAAGGGCTAAACGTTTGAAAAAATAGTCCCAAATGTTGAGAATTCATATACACAGAAACACAAATATGCATCACGTGGAAACATCATAGTTTCGGTGTCACAACAGTTTTGATAAAGAGGCAACCACAGGGTAATGCGCACAATGCTCGCAGGTTAGTGAAAGGCACTACGTTACATGGTTGCGGAAAAACGTACTTCAAACAGGAACCAAAAAAGAACTTTATAATTCATAGGTTCGCCAGTTGTACGAAGCTGCTTTCAGATTCATTTAATCCCTCAGATACAGAATTGAAAATATGAATCCACTTCAGTTCTCTGACATTCAGTACAGTAGATATATCACCACCCCTGGGGCCTAGTGTCACATGCTCGAGGACCGCCCATTTCAAAGTTTCGGGGAGATGGTTTTCTCTCTGGCAGTGTTCAACTAATGGTGCTCCCTGTGTTTGGCATCTTATGCGGCTGCAATGTGTAAGGAATCTCACTTTAACCCGTTGTTGGGTTTGGCCAACATATATTGTGTGACGGTGGTTCTTAAATGTGAAGTCCTTAGATTGAATGGTTGAGGGACAAGCTTTACAGCTACCACATCGAAAATGTCCAACTATAGGGGATTGTTTCCAACAGGAGGCCAGGGTAGGAGCTTTGGGACACTCCAAAAAGGATGAAACTACATAGTCCTTGAGGCATCTAGCTTTTTTAAAGGCATGCATGGGTACCTCGGGGATTTCCAATTCCTTGCTGACTATGCCCCAATGTTTATTAATTGTCTTTTTTATTTCTTGACTTTTTGTAGAGAATGTGGTGACACATATCATGCGTTTTCCTTTTTGGTCCATACGTGAAGATGGTTCAAGAAGTGTCTCACGATGGCTGAACCATGCCCTTTTCCGTGGCATAGTCAGCAAGGAATTGGAAATCCCCGAGGTACCCATGCATGCCTTTAAAAAAGCTAGATGCCTCAAGGACTATGTAGTTTCATCCTTTTTGGATCCCCTATAGTTGGACATTTTCGATGTGGTAGCTGTAAAGCTTGTCCCTCAACCATTCAATCTAAGGACTTCACATTTAAGAACCACCGTCACACAATATATGTTGGCCAAACCCAACAACGGGTTTAAGTGAGATTCCTTACACATTGCAGCCGCATAAGATGCCAAACACAGGGAGCACCATTAGTTGAACACTGCCAGAGAGAAAACCATCTCCCCGAAACTTTGAAATGGGCGGTCCTCGAGCATGTGACACTAGGCCCCAGGGGTGGTGATATATCTACTGTACTGAATGTCAGAGAACTGAAGTGGATTCATATTTTCAATTCTGTATCTGAGGGATTAAATGAATCTGAAAGCAGCTTCGTACAACTGGCGAACCTATGAATTATAAAGTTCTTTTTTGGTTCCTGTTTGAAGTACGTTTTTCCGCAACCATGTAACGTAGTGCCTTTCACTAACCTGCGAGCATTGTGCGCATTACCCTGTGGTTGCCTCTTTATCAAAACTGTTGTGACACCGAAACTATGATGTTTCCACGTGATGCATATTTGTGTTTCTGTGTATATGAATTCTCAACATTTGGGACTATTTTTTCAAACGTTTAGCCCTTGGAAATATGTACAAATATCTTAAGGACATTATTAATATCTAAATAATAACCAAAGGCTACTCCTGGGCATAAATCATGTGTAATTATTCATGTATCATACTATGTGGGGATGTTATCCATGTATATTGAGCACTATGCGCTGAAGCGATTGCTGGTAAAATGATGCACTGTATTGCTAATTGATTGTGTCCAATCAATATGACCAACACTTGATTTGCACTTTCGTTTTTCAACAGCAATTAATTCATACATTGTACTACTTTGGGCTGTTGCCTATATGTATTGGGTATCATGCGTTGCATCTACTGCTGGCAAAATCATACACTGAATTGCTTCTGGAATATGTCCAAGCACTATGACCATTGTTTAATTTGTACTTTAGACCTTCAGCTGGTTTTTGCGCGAACAACCAAATCTATGTGCACTTTTTTACTGCATAGATACAACGGTATCAATATCAACAGTAATATGGGCCAAGGCTCAATCGTGTATGTTATATTGGGCAAACATTAGACAAATCTGTTTTTAATGTTCCCGCAAACATTTCTGCCCAATTTAATAATTTGTCTGCATTTGGGCTTAAACATCAAGCTATTGCTCTTTCACTTGCCGCTTGAAGTACGAGCAATCTTTTCTTCATTTCCTTTAAAAAAACCTGGGAGAAGGCCCCGCCCACCCCGTTCCAACCAGGAAGTTTCCCGGTACACGGAGCGAAGGCTGTTGACAGCGCGGCAGTTTTCGGGAGTTGAAACGTTTATAGCACCACGCCGGCGGTGTCAGGTGAGAGGTGTTTAAACAGGGTGTCAATGATTCCAATACCGAGTGTTTGGATGCGTGAGTATAACACGGGCTTTATCTTCACCTTTTACAGATGGTCACTGCCATAATCTCATTCTTGGTGACGATCAATTGAAGGTGAGCTGCAATATTTATGCCTTTTTGAACACGTTAGGGCTGGTAGACTATGTTTTCGCATCATTAGCTTAACCTTCTCTCTGGTCTTGCGATCCCTTTAATTTTTTAGATTTATATCGCATGGGGACCCAGTGATATGTCAACCCATACGTTAAACGTCAAGTAATTACTCCAACTTGTGTTTTCAGGTGAGACTTTCAGGTTTCGCCGCGCAGTAACGATCCGTATGCATAGCTAGCCTATACTTAACCATGTCTTCGTTCTATAGCAGGGCTCTGTTAAGAACGTATAACCGAAAAGGAAACCTTCACGTGTGTTTTGAATTTTAAGGTGCGGTATGCTTATTTATTGGGCCCTTGCAGCAATATGTCTATAAGATGTTCATTTTAATTGACCATGACAATAATGCCAGTGTGGTTTCTCTTTGGAATAGCAGGCATTTTAATAAACTGCCTAATACGACCATATATCCTTCGTGAGCAATAGAGCCCGTTTGTCCATTAAAGACAAGCCACTGTACAATCTAAAGTGGATACTCGAGGTATGTTTAGCCCGGGCAATACATGCCCAGTGTGTAATACACGGTGTATTTGGATACAGTATGATTTGCTTTAAATCTCTCTGAATCATACCTTACAATAGGTGGTTGAAGAACACGCTGAAGCCCCTGCGGCTACATTATACTGCGCTTTGAGATACGCTCCTGGCAGGACTATTCCTTGGTCACCATCATTAGTTTACGATTGGGTAGGTAGGCTAAATCCATCTGGCACAACCACAGTGGCAATCAACCAGAGGGTTGATTGCGATAGCTTTGGGCTGTCTGTGCATGACCCACCAATGTTTATGATTTCTTTTATGATCTTCACTTAGGAATATAACCTCGAATTCTGGTGACCATCAGGATCAAGATTCTAATGTGGTTCATCTTCTGGTGTATGTTAGGTGA
This sequence comes from Lissotriton helveticus, assembly GCF_964261635.1. Taxonomy (NCBI): domain Eukaryota; kingdom Metazoa; phylum Chordata; class Amphibia; order Caudata; family Salamandridae; genus Lissotriton; species Lissotriton helveticus. Next base: position 1,626,449,949 of record NC_136063.1, on the reverse strand, counting down.
GCTATCACTATACTTTAAATGACTATGGAGGTCCACTCCAATCGCAGTGTTCCACACTCGATATGTCCAGTGGATATAAGACAACATGACCTTGCCCTCTTCCTACCCCATTTTTAAGAATTTTTTTAATTATCCTCCTGCCTTGGATGGTACAACAAGGTAGCTGTGTACTAAATGATCTTTCAACTGTTTCTTTAGGAGGTTGCCCACCCACAACCGTCCCGTCCTGAAGAAGACCCCGTTGTAAGGACTAATATCCTACGCGTTCTGTGGGTCGAAACGTAGACGCCAGTATCTTCACCAACTCCTACCCCCAAGCTAGACTAAAGCAGCTGACGGCGAGTTAGGTGGTCTACACCAATTTCATTATGGACTCTATATGAGCAGAGTATCGTGGACCTTGGATCAAGGATTCACATGAGCATTTGTTTTTTTGAATTTTGATAAATACATATCACGAACGAATCTGACCAATTCCCCATTCCCTCTTCAACCTTGGCACTTTCCCTCACTTCACCCCTTTCCCTGTTGTGTATGTGGGCACATATATAAGAATTTTGTAATGTGTTGTTGATGAGATGCAAACCAATGAGCGGTTATAATGCAAACTTGAAATAAATCCTTTTGCATTCATTTATTTGTCTTTTTTGTAAAGAATCATTGAAAATTGTTAATAATATTAGTGCTTTGTCTGGGACCCTTTCCTTACATACCACTTTATCACCCAGGTCCCTTGACTTTACTGGGTTTAACCCTTTGTGTATACCGAGGTAGTAAGTTGGGGCAAAAACAATAGGAATTTGACAAACCAATTACGCATGTTATAGCGGGAGTTGCGAGATTTAGCGGAGGGCGCAGAAAGGGCCCAAGCTTTAGCAATCCAGGGGAGGCTCTAGGATGTAGGAGATAATGCTATGAAGCTTATTGCCTGGCTTGCTAAAAGGGAAAGCAAGAGAGGCTGGGTGATGGAAATCCTAGACCATAAAGGGGTGGTGCATACGGGGGATGAGGAAATAGCCGAGGTATTTGCAGACTTCTACGAGGAAGTATACACCTCCAAGTCTGGTAGATCTAGCGCAGACTGCACAGAACACCTAGCAACAATGAACCTAAACAGCATGATGAAGGAAGATAGGGAGATGCTAGACAGTGATGTGACGGCAGAGGAAATAGTGGGGGCTCTTCACAGGCTCCAGTCAGGGGAAGGTCCCCAATCCAAATGGTTTGTCCCATGAACTGTTCAAGAAAACAGATCAAAAGTTATCACCTCATCTCTTGAATATGTTCTTAGAGGCCAGGGAGGTAGGGAGGCTTTCTGGTGACCAAAGAGTCGCTACCATAGTTGTAATCCCCAAAAAAGGAAAACCACAGGCGAAGAGTGCATCATACCACCCCATATCCCTGCTCAACGTGGAGCCCAAAATTTTGGGCAAAGTCCTTGTGAACAGACTAGCAGGTGTGATAACATCGGTGGTACACCCTAACCAATCTGGCTTCATGCCGAAGCGTAGTATCCGTTTAAATTTGAGATGGCTGTATGGGGTGCTTCACTGGGTAAAGTGTACGGGGTAGAGGATGTCATGGTTCTCTCCCTCGATGACCGAATGGCCTTGGACAGTGTGGAATGGAACTATATATTTGCAATGCTACCTCAGCTGGGCTTTGGCCCGACTTCCGTACCTGGGTTTGTCTACTCTACGAAGCACTGCAAGCCAGGGTGCGGGTAAACGGTTACACCACTCGCATGATTGAACTGCAGGGGGCAAGCGGCTATCTGCTATCTCCCATGATCTTCACCCTAGCTTTGGAACCCTGGTGGCCTGGGTCCACAGGGACCTACTGATCTGGGGAACTACAGTAGAAGATAACTGGGAGGAATATATATCTCTCTACGCAGACGTTATTCTACTCTATGTGAAAAAACCCTGCATCTCGATACCGAGAATTCTGCATATTTCTTATCTATTTGTGAGCTATGCTGGTTATCAAATTAAGTGGGACAAGTCCCTGATTTTCCCATGTTCGCAGGCCGCCTATACCTGCCAACATGATGCTCAGCCCCAGTGCTAATGGACAGGTGTACGTACCCTGGGATCCATATCACAAGAGACGAGAAACTCTTTCTTGCTCGTAAGGTTCTCCCTCAGATCGATCGCTTTCAGGCAGACATGAACCACCGGGGCGCACTTCCACTTTCACTGATGGGGAGGGCGGTCCTCTTTAAAATGATGACCCTCCCTTGAATGCTATAAATTCTTCGGAATACACCGTTTAGTTTAGAATTCCTGACTCCTACTTCCACAGAATTAACAGCATTTTGAGGTTCCTTTTGTGGGACGGTGGGGTGGCCTGAATCTTGTTGGCAAAACTGCAGCGGGGTGTCTATGATGGGGGCCTGGCAGTCCCTGACCTCCGAGCTTATTACTGGGCCTCCCAGCTGATAGTGGTGAATGACTGAGTGTTTGGGGTTTGGACAGACTGAGCGTATAGGGTGAACGGCATAACCATGGGAAGCAGGGACTCTCCGGCGCTCCTATATGGTACGGTCGGGAGGGGCCGGCTCCCTCCCCACACACTGGCGGTGGTATGGGCATGGAAAGCAACCAACAGGTGCATAGGATGGGGAGGAAACCTACAGCGAAGACCCAGCTGTAGGATAACGATAACTTGGGAGAGGCTAAAAAATTGAGAGCATATACGAAATGGCACACAATAGGAATTTGGAGATTAGGAGATGTATGGAGAGTGGTCACATTAGTCACATTTGAGGCATGGAAGGCTGAATATGAGCTGGCACAGGGGGAGATATTTTGGTAAAGGCAATTGCAGCATGCCATGAAATGTCTTCTTCCGGAAGGGGAAGTCATCCCAGATGACTCCCCCATGGAGGGCCAACTGATAGTGGACCTGATGCCCTCCAAGGTAGTTTCCCTGGTATATAGGACAGCCTTGTCTCACATTAGGAGGCATGGATGGTAGATGTTTTGCCCTTAGATGACGAGAGTGGAGAAAGGCATTGCAGAGCCCCATGGAGATATCTATAAGGGCTCGATTTTGACTGGTGCAGCTACGTATATTGCACCGGTCCTACCTGTCTAGGTTGAGAGTATTCAAGATTGGTCGGATTGACTCAGTCGAGTGCCCCAGGGGGTGTGGTGAGTTGGGTGCATTCTACCACACACTCTGGACCTGCCCATGTATCCGGACATTTTGGGCCAAAATAACCAAAATAATGAGAGAGGTAATGGGTTTACCAGTGCTGTCTGAGGCCAAGTGGCTATTGCTGGAAGTGTCGGTGGAGGAGAAGTGGCCTAGTCACATAAACACCTGGCTCAGAATGGCTGCAGATTTAGACTGTGGCCAATTAACCGAATACACAGTATATCACTCCTGGGTTTGCCCGCACACATTTGAAATGGTATAGGGCCATGGAAGCAATATTGGCGTGTGTTCTGCTTTAACTGATTTGTGTCCTAATTCAACTGCTCAATAAAAAGAAGTTTACAAAAATAAAAATCCAATCAGTAGGACTGTGTTGGAGAGTTCAGTAAACATGGTTGCCGAAAATGCACAAAGTGCCAACTGTGGGAACCTGGTTGCGTTAGACCGGGCAAATACACAAGTTTATGCTGACAGTGATGGAGTGCAGGCCAGCTACAGGGACCCAGGCAGGCCAGCTGAATATGAGTACCATAAATCCTGGCCGTAAAGAGTTGCGGAGTACCGCATCAAGAATGTGTCGCGCAGTCAAGGCGATGCAAAGTCCTGGTTATGGGTGCGTCAGGCAGCATTAGTTCTGTGGAGCTGCCAGGGTGCAATCAAGGACCTGCAACGTAATCAAGGGGGCATATGACGGGGAGTCCTGTATTGAGGATGCATTGAGCACCTATAAATACACTGCACCCTGCCTCTAAAGAAGCTGCGGGCTGTGATGCAGAGTCCTGGCTCATCAGTAATGCTGCTATTGACAAAGGAATTGAGATGCGAGGGCCTGCATGGGGGGGTGCATCGCACAGCGGCAGTTGTGAAGTGGCTGTGATGCAAAGTCCTTGCTTCGGGAAAGTCCACACAGCAGATGCAATTCACCAGTTCTGCTTGGGGCGCGCTGCGCAGCAGAGTAAATGCGTCGGCTATGCTGGATCCACAGATGGGCTGGCAGAGCACATTCAGACCCACTTCAAAAGGTCCATGACTGGTGTGACACCATGTGTAAGGGTAGAACTCAAAGACGTCAGAGTCCAGGTGCTGGGTTCAAGGTTTTTGGATAATTTTTTTCCCTGAGGCTCTTGTCAGAAGGCTTGCCAACTAGCCCTTTGACTTACTTTGGGGTCCTTGGTTCAACTGATGCAGGTCCAGTCTTTCTCACCCAGGCAAGAGCGCAGAAGGCAGCAGGTCAGCGCAGCAGTCCAGCAGAGTGGCCGCCCTTTCTGCAGCATAGCAATCCTTCTTCTTGGCAGAGTTCACAGGTCCAGATACTGAAGATTTATACCTGGTCCCCACTTTGAAATGGAAGAAGTTTCTAGAGGTTTTAGGCATCCTGTTCCTCCATGTCCTGGCCCCAGGTTACCTGTGGTTACGATATACCAGTATCAAACCCTTTGTGGGAGTGCTCAGTAAGAGCCTGTCTGATGTGCAAGTGTGGTAGGTGATATCTCCTCCTGCTAGTTAACTCAGAGTGGCCCATCCTACCAACAGCTAACTTCCCTTTCTCTCACTGTCTGGGAGCAATACACAAAGACCAACTGCCAGGTAAATCTTGTCTTGTGACCCAGGATCAAGCTGCAGGCTCCAAATAGTTAGGACAAGAAATTGGTAGCTTTCTAAAAGTGACATTTTAGGAATTGTGATAAATAATCCAACTTTACCATTTAAGAAGGTTTTTAATTACAGTAGGATTACAATTCTATAATTCTTTATACAACAAACTTGACTTATCTACCTGCTCCCAATTGGAAATGATAGCTTATTAAATTTAGTAAGGTAACTCCAAGTTATCCTATGGGAGAGGTAAGCCTTGCGGTAGTGAGCGATGACTTTAAGAGCTTTTGATCACCAGGACATGTAAAACTTAAAGGTATAATTCCTGCCTGCTGGGCTGTTCAGGGCCTAACCTAGGGGTGACTTATGTGTTTTAAAAAGGTAGATTTACGCCTGACAAAAGATGTATTTTGCCAGTTTGAAATGGCAGTACACACAGGCTGCAATGGCAGGTCTGAGTCATGTTTAAATGACTGATTTAGTAGGTGACTCAATCAGTGCTGCAGACACAAGTCAGAAAAACAGGGGTATTGAAGGCAAAAAGATAGGGGGCGTCCATGCCAAGTTATGCCAGGTATAACACCTTCCATGTGAGAATTAAAGACTTTAACTAAAAGACCACAAGTGCTTCATTAGACCTTGAGTGAAGGCTCACCAAAAGCAGGAACTTGAGGAACCCAGTGCCACATACCATTCAGAAAATAGCGAAAATATTAATGTTTCACACTAAATCTGATGAAAATATGAGCCAACACCATAGTCTAAAGTCAGTGGTATAAAAAAATATCTGATCTCTGAATGGAAGAAAGTCAACATCGGCCTGCCTGCTGTTCTGTAAATCTGTGGCCTGCAAATGACTATACTTGCTAGCATTGACCAATCCAGTTATGTAGCCAAAGTACTGGGAAAGAGCGTGATGAGCAATTTGAAGAAAAAACAAGTCATTGGGATGAGACAGAAGGCCCCTGTACATTAGAAAACATAGAGTAGCAGAGTACCACATCACCTCCCTAATGCTGTTACTCGTTCATTATACCAAATGAAAAAAGTTGCCTAAGTCTGTTTGTGAGGTGACCAGTAAAGAAACTACCTTACACTGACTATACCTTCATTTGACTCTTTGTATATTAAGCGGACATGGCGTTGTGAACTGGAGTCACAGAGCACAACAAGACCACTCTGGCACAACTGTCAAAGTAAAGTTAAGGGCTAAAAAACACCAAGCTCCACTCTCAAACCATTGGAAGTTACAGTTTCAGCCAAAAGCAGAACAATCTTGCTGCATCATCCTAAATTTTCACGAATCTATGTGATTGCTTCATATCTGCCACCATTGCTATTCTTTCCTCTAGTTAAATTTCAAACTATTAGTGACATTATCCAAAGTATGCATAAACCTGTACAAAGTCACAAGATCAAGTCTTTGGTTGTACTGGAGCTACAGAGGGTGGGATCAATGGAAGCCAAGACGGAATCCTTCAGGGCCAGTCGCACTGCACATGGAGCCAAGCCAGATGTACATGCTGCACCGGTTGATACAAAGCGTCCAAGTTGAATTTGTATGATTCCAAGAAGAGCCTACTAAGCAGGACACCACCTACAACACTTCAACTATCAGGCACCACAACTCTGTTTCTTGTGCTCCAATTCAAGTATGTAATGTTAAAAAGTAATGAGTGAACAACCCTATAAGAAGACAAAGACTACAGCAAGTACTCTCCATTAAAGAGCAAGGGGTGGTTACAGCAAGGGTTGTAAATCTGGGGAAGTGTCAAAATTCATGGTAAGGCAACACAGCGATTTGTGCTGCCTGGCCTTACTCCATATCTATGAAAACATTTAAAGCCTCCCATAGTGGCTTTGCATGGCCTCATAGATTTGATTTCTGCTCCGCCAGAGTGTCACAAAAAGTGATGCTCCAGCTCCACAGGGTGCTCATAAATCTGCCCTGATTATTTGTACCACATGCACTCTCAAGCCCTTTACTCTCAAAAGAAGAGGATTTGGCAGATTCAGATCTTTGACACTAAAAGTTTTTTTGGTAAAAGGCACTTAAAAAATACACAGACAATGAGACAAAACATTTCCTCACATCTCTAGAGAAACATACCTTTTGAACCCAACGCCAAATATGTCGAAAAAGCAGTGTAAAAATCCCTATGTTTAGCAGCTTTGTCAGGCACGCTTTATACGTCTGCAATAAAGCTAAATCTCGGTAGCCTAGTTACTGAACATGTACAAGAAATTCTGGTTTTCCTGATCAGTTCAGAACTTTCTCCAAGAGATCTTTGAGAAAGAGCACCAAAACAAAAAGACTCAATTTCAAAGAGCTAGTTGCAAGTGATGGAGCACGATTTTTGTAAACAATATCTGCTCGATGTAATTCACCTAAATGCATGCTTTAATAACAAGAGTGGTAGCATTAATGTATAATACAAAGAGTTTACAACATGAAATGTGCACAAGCCATGACAGTTTGATTTTCATAGTTGAAGTAATGAGAATAATTCGAACTGGATGTTATTCTGTTTTCCTAATAGCAGAAAATAAATGACAAAAGAAAAGTTCTATTCATCCTGAAAGTAGTGTAGGCTTTTAGAAATTAGTCTCTGTTTCTCTATAATAATGTAGGCCTTAGAATTGTTAGGGGATGTGCTTTCCGTGCTCCTGTCCGTCAATTGTTTCAAATGTTTCCTTAGAGTACAGATATTTTGCTTACGTTTTTAGAGTTCCTTCCTGTCTAGGCTAGGGATGTAGATGTCGAATGTAACTATTATAATATTTTAAATACATTTGTAACCAAGCCCTTTTCCTCTCTAGGAAGTTATACAATATTTAGACAAAGAGTGTTTAGAAAACAGTAGTAAAGTCACTTTCATACCATTGTGAATAACCAATAGAGAGGCTTGCTGAAGAGAGAGAATGCAACATTTTAACAGAAAAAAAGGAAGTAGACTACTATAAAGATTATTGTGGGAAAGTGTTCCTCGGCTCGCCCACAAGATTGGTGACCTGTCCCTGCGTTTGTGGTATGTTGAATGCCGAGCTGATCCCTGATTCTCTGGCTGGCGAATCCTGTTATCCCTAAGAGACTTTCCTAGAGACTTTACACATCATCGGCTGGTGATGCTGCTCTCGCTATACCCTAAAGGCCATGGGGTTAGCTGTACAGACTAATTACATGCTGTGCATTAGTAATTCGTTTCGTAAGTGAACTGTTTCGCTGATGTTTCTATCTCTACCTCTCGCTCCTCTACACCTGGGGGCCGATTCCGATTTGGGAAAAACCCCTCCGAATAGCTGTTCGGAGCGTTTTTCCCATACGAATCGTACCCTGCAATGTCCCCCGTACATACGACGAAGTACAATTCGTACCAGGAGCCATACTCCGTACGAGTCGTACAGAGACCGTATGAGTCTAATCTCAGTACGATTCTCCCTCGGAATCCGCTGTATGCGACATCTGTACGGTTTGCGGCTGGTTTTTACGACCCAGAAAGTACGATACGTGTCGGGTACGCACCGTACGACCCTTTTTCTATGGGAGCTGAAAACAGCCGTAAAACCAGAGTTCGCGCCGAAACAGGTATGGAACGAACCCCCGGGTAGGGTGCGTACACCCCATGATCGCAGGGGTACGGTGTGTACCCCTGCGATCATGGGGTGTACGCACCGTACCCCAAGTACGATGGGTGTACGCACCGTACCCCATGTACGATGGGTGTATGCACCGTACCCCATGTACGATGGGTACACCCATCGTACGGTGCATACCCCTGCGATCATAAGGTGTACGCACCATACCCCAAGTACGATGGGTGTACGCACCATACCCCATGTACGATGGGTGTACGCACCGTACCCCATGTACGATGGGTACACCCATCGTACGCTGCGTACCCCTGCGATCATAAGGTGTACGCACCATACCCCAAGTACGATGGGTGTACGCACCATACCCCATGTACGATGGGTGTACGCACCGTACCCCATGTACGATGGGCGTACGCACCGTACCGCATGTACGATGGGTGTACCATCGTACATGGGGTACGGTGCGTACACCCCATGATTGCAGGGGTACCCACCGTACCCCTGCGATCATGGGGGGTACGGACTGTACGGTGTGTATGTGTTTGTGTGCTTTTCCGTACGACTCGCCCTTACCTGACGTGGACCGTACAAATCGCGTCCTCATACCCTGGTCCGGATCGTACTCATCGGGTCATACGGCATGTGTACGAGTCGTACGGCATGTGTACGAGTCATACGGTTTACGGTTTTAGCCTTGCAATACGTACGGATCGCAACGATTCGGACGGATTCACGGAATACGGATCGTACTATGCGACTCGGACAGACGGGTACGATTCGTACGGAGAGGGCTCCGGATACAAATCGTACGGACGTTTTTTTCCCCGAATCGGAATCGACCCCCTGGTGTTCTGATGTTTTCATAAATGAACTGTGGTGATTATTGAGAATCTAATCTGTATATTTGTATGAACCAAGTAATGTAATGTCATTCAAACTTGTATTTTGTGGTTGACCATTCATATTATGAAATAACAAGAGAAACTATTAGAAGAGAATGATAGTGTTTGTCTTTATTTCTGAGTTATTTGTAATTGTTTATAATGGCCAAAGTTTAGCGTATTTCTACATTGTAGGTCCGCATGGGGAAATATCATTCAGTCTTTTATTATGTAGTCCCTTTTAGGTCTACCAAAGAATCATCGGAGGACCTTTGATATTGCTAACTGAGTGATAATGACATATGGGCCCGTCATTAGAGTTACGCTTCCGATTATTAGGATCACTGACATAATATCGAATACACAAATATAGAATTACCAAAATATCGAAAAAAATATAGAATGCAAAAATATCGAATTCATATCTACAAACAGGTAAGTACAAAAATATCAAATCAAAAATATAGTTTTAAAAAATATAGTTAGTCAAAATATTGAATTTTTTTAAATGTCTTAAAAGTAATTTAAAATTAATGAAATAATAAATATAATTAACTAAAACCTACTTAAAAATACTTAAATAACCTTACAATTATTAAATAATTATTTTAAGTTATTAAAAAAACTGCAATTTTATTTTTTAATACATATATATATATATATATATATATATATATATATATATATATATATATATATTAACATAATATTAATACAAAATATACAATATTTTTACCATTGGATAAAGGGAGGGTAACATTTACTATTATCACACAAGTGAGTGCAACAGTAGGGAAAACGTTGGATAGCGTAGGGCTAAAAATAACTATTCACTCTCCAGTGAGTGCAACAGTAGGGAAAGGGTTGGATAGTGTAGGGGTAAAAAATTACTATTCTCACTCCAGTGAGTGCAACAGTAGGGAAAGCATTGGATAGCGTGAGGTTAAAAATTACTATTCCCACTCCAGTGAGTGCAATAGTAGGGAAAGCATTGGATAGCGGGAGGGTAAAAATTACTATTCTTACTCCAGCAAGTGCAACAGTAGGGAAAGCGTTGGATAGCAGGAGGGTAAAAATTACTATTTCCACTCCAGAGAGTGCAACAGTCGGGAAAGCGTAGGGAAAGCGTTGGGGGTAAAAATTACTATTCCCACTCTAGTGAGTTGAACAGTAGGGAAAGTCATGATTTAATATATTAATAAAAATAAATTAAATATCAATACCAATAAAACATTAATTACAATTAATTGCCATTTTAATATTATGTAATAATTAATCAATTATAAATACAAATAAATATTAGTTATTAAAATAATTAACTATTTATAATTAATTAACAACGAATTAATTTTCAATAACAAAAACGAATTAATAATAAAAATGAATACCATTTAATAATTAATTAACAGTAAATTATTTATCAATACACAAAAATAATTTTTAAGATGTAATAAATGACAATTACATTACTTCCCACCCTATTCCCCTATAAACCCACAACCTGCTACAGAAAATAAATTAATAAAATTAACATAATTATCAATTAATACAAAATTATTACCAATTAAAAATTAATTAACAATTAATTCAAAATGAATACCAATAAATAAATAAAAATATTTAATTTATTACAATTAAACTACTTCCCACCCTACTCCCCTATAAATCCACAACCCGCTACAGAAAATAAATTAATAAAATTAATATAATTATCAATTAATCAATTAATAAAAATTAATTACCATTTAAAAATTAATTAACAATTAATTCAAAATGAATACCAATAAATAAATAAAAATATTTAATTAATTACAATTAGATTACTTCCCACCCTATTCCCCTATAAACCCACAACCCGCTACAGAACTAAAATGCAAAATTACATTAAAAATAATTAGTAATTTCTAAAAATTAATATTTAGTTTAATATAATTAAATTACTTCCCACCCTATTCCCCTGTAAACCCACAACCAGCTACAGAATTCATTTACGCAAAAATTAAATAACATAAAATTCATTACTTAAAATAAATTACAAAAATAATATACACTTTTCACACATATACTAACATACAAAAGATTTCGATATATTTTAATACCTATATTATATACTTCGATGTTTTGACTTTCTATATTTTGAAAATCGATATTAAATTACTTACCTTCAATTCGATATTTTTCACCACTATATTCTGTCCATTCGATATTTTGTCCGTTTTATATTTTGACTTCAATATTTTGGTAATTCTATATCTTGAGTTCGATATTTTGTCTAGTTTCCGATAAGTATATAGTGGTTGGTGTGGATAGGTGAGCTGACAAAAATCCCCAAAGCTTCTGCTGCATCACAAGGAACATAGTATTCTATAGGTGCTTTGTTATTTCTTGTCATAAAAAAATCTTATTTTATGGTGAGAATAAAAACTATAAAACAAATCAGCAGTGTTTAGCTCAGTAGAAAATATTTTTCGAAATCAGTAGACCGGCTACATCTGTTTATGTGGACTTCCACTCCAAAGTCAAGTTTCTGCAGGTAAATATCTAAATTTTTATTTAGAATTGCCTTCTTTATAGCAACAGAAAATTTGAAGTCAAATTGAAGGCAAATATCATTGCAAATATGTCCTCGTAGACCGTGTCACTGCACATATAGCCAAATACAGAAATCTTGAAAAGATGTCTAAAGTTTCAGATGCATTTTCCCTGGTTGAATCTCATCACTCTAATGGTGTGGGCACATTTCGACACCAATAAAGCTAATGCCAAACAAATGTAAAGACTAAGGGGCCGATTCCGATTTTGGTTGGAAGGCCTCCGAACAATGGTCGGAGCCCTTCCGACCGAATCGGAACGTGTTGCACGGATTCATTTCCGACGGAGCCATTCTGATGGGCTCGGTCGGAAAAGAATCTGACTCGGATTTCCGGATTGCGGACAACCGGCTCTGAGAATGTGTCTGCTGTCCAGAAATCCCTCAGTACTCCCCCGGCCGCCTCTTTGCGACCGAGGGAGTACGATGGCAGTTTTTCACTGCCTTTTGGTGCCGGTCTCTCTGGCACAACAGGCAGTCAGAAACTGTCTTTGGGTGCCCCCAGTAGGGCCCCCATGGGTGCAAGGCTGCCGAATGGCAGCCTGGGGGCATCTATGGTGCCCCTCTGTGGATCCTTACACCCAGTAGCAGGCACCTTGGGGTGCCAGCCACAGGGTGCAGGGATGAACTGCACCCCTGCTTTTCACATTGCAAGCATGCTTTCTGCTCGGAATGCATGCTTGCACTGTGAAGTATACAAATGCGACGGAACCCTGTTCGGTCGCATCGTACTAGCAGGGCCTCAACCAACGACAGCAGGTCAGTCTGTTTCAGCTCCTGACCGATGTCGGAAGGACTCAGGTAAGTCCGACATCTCAATAGGCCGTTTAGACGTGTAAAAACGTGGACAACATGAAATATTAATCAAACTCAACCAACCAGCTTGCATGATTTAGACCTCTTTTATTCATTATGTACCCATATTATGTCACTTATTAGTTGTCACGTTGTTCATATTCAGATTTAGCAGAGCGAACCATATATATATGATCAACTTTGGTTAGCTAATGTGAATTTAAATGAACCTTGCATTGATACTTGTGTTCCTAATTCTTTTCTGTTTTAGATAACAAAGTCACTGTGAGCTTATTTAAAATGATCTTCTTTGCTAGGTTACATTTTGAAGGTAATGTAGTAATTAGTATGGACCAAAAATTCAACACCTGCAATGAATGAGTGCCTGAGGAATCATTATTCCTTTGTGTGGTATTGTGACGGTCGCAGTGGGAGTAAGAGTTGACATTGTATTATTCTGTGAGCACTATGGAAGAAGAAAACACTGGGCTTTGATTGGTTACTGCCTGGTGGAAAACCTGTACTGTGTCATTTGGACAGACTGCTATGATTTAAGTGTGCGAAGATTGTAGTTAGCTCGATCATTTGCCCCTGTCCACCTTTACAGGCGTACGTTTTCTCTCATCTTGTGAAACCGATGCTGCTTCTTTTTCTGCTCATTGAGAAACTCTTGAAAACAAGTATCTTTCTTCTCATTCTAATTTGAACTTTTATCTGGTTCCTCTTTTGATTCCATACTCGATGAAACCAGCTGCTTCTGAAATTCCTTGACCTGCCCACAACTTTAGCTTACAATTTGGGTATTCCTTCATAGGTACTGTTAGAAGTTGGTTTACTAGTTGACTGGGGTGTAAGTCCTGGTCAAGCAGCAACTACAATCCTAGTCAGGATAAGGCACAAGCAAACCCCGAATTAACTTGTACTCAGCCCCATGGTAGCATGGCACAGAGCAGCCAGGCTAAACTTGGAGGCAATGCATAAAGTATTTGTGCAACACTTCAAACAGTGAAAACACAACACAAAAAGATCCCACACCAGATTAGAAAAATAATTCTTAATTTAATAAATCAAACAAGACCAAAATGACAAACATCCAATCAGTAGAATTGGAGTTATGATTTATTAAAAAATAACCTATAAAATAGCACCTTAAAGTGAAAAGCACTAACCTCAGCTCTCTGGTCGCGCTGGACTGTGTCACAGTCAAAAGTACAAGCCCCTTGCAATGGAGAACATGTCAGACACAGTCCTAAATTACTCCAACTGAAATTTTACCTTATCAAGATTTGTGCCAACACTCCCGTGCTCGTTGGAGAGGGCCACAGAGAGCAATGAGAGTTAGTGTTATGTATTTTAGAATATATTTAAAATGTATGTGATGTATTTTTTGTGTGTTTTAATGTGTTACATTTTTAGCATTTATCAATTTTATTTTTATTAAATTTTGCTTTTTTAGTTCTGTAGCGGGTTGTGAGTTTATAGGAGAATTGAGTGGGAAGTACTTTAATTATGATAAATGGATGATTTTTAGTTATCAATATGTATTTAATTGATATGCTATCATAGTTGTGGGAAGTAATTTATTTTTAATTAGCTATTAATTTGTTGTTAATATTAATTCATTAATTGAAACTAAATTAAGCACTAGACCCGGATTCAAACCAGAATAAGACCGGCTTTCCAACAAACAGGCCGGGAGCAGATTCCGAGCCAGAGGCCGAGTCTGTGTCAGTGTCCGAAATTTATGAAACTGGGATGTCTACTTCGAGTGAACCTCAGAGACTGCTCTACGAACAGATCAATACAGACTCCCCTGAACCATCAGATTCTAATTCCAACTCCAGAAAAACGTACAACTCTCCTAAAGACAATAGTGCTAGGAAAAAACAAGAAAAAAAGAAAAGAAGACAAAGGAGACAAAAGAAACTATTTGATGAAGATACCACCGACCAAGGAAGTAACACAGATTTAACCAATCGGATCGATCATAAACATAGGAATATGTCTTCCCTCACTATGTCTGGCTCAAAGACCGAACACATCTCAAAGGGTAATGGAGGCGGTGTAGCTGAACCGTCCCCGGGAGACATATTCAACTAAATCAGGAAGTTCCAGGAAGATGTAAAAACAGACAACAAGAAACTCCAAGGGGCAATCAACAAAGTGGGCCAAACATGTTTGGAAGTCTCCGATAGAATGGCCTCGGTCGAGCAACGAACAGAGAATCTGGAAAATGATGTCTCGGCTCTTCAGAAACAAGGAAACAAACAGGATGGGATTATTCGAGACTTAATGATGAAAGTAGAGGAACATGAAAATAGGGCTTGGCGTAATAATTTACGCTTACTGGGGATTCCTGAGGGAGTGGAGGGGAACGACTCAAGGAACTATATGATATCCCTGTTCAAAGACTCATTCCCCGAACTAGCTTCTTGGGATTGGGACAAAGAGGTCCAGCGAGCTCATTGTTTTCCCTTTACCCTAAATAAACGAACACAGGGATCTGAGAAATACCCCAGAGCAATGTTGGTTAACTTTGGTAACTTTCTCTTATGGGAAGCAATTTTCAATCTGGCAAGACCGACCCGTAAAAGAGAATACAAAGGATATGCATTTTTTAGTAGACCCGACTTTGCCCACGCGACGGTGGAAAGAAGATGGAGGCTGCGGCAACTCTTTACCCCGTTTGAACAGATAGGCACCACGGTCCTCTTACAAAATCCAGCTAGATTAAAGATTATTTGCAATGGCATCACTAGAAGCTTCTCCAGTGAAATTCAAGCACAAACATATTTGGAGGAGATCACCGAACATAGTAAAGACAAAGATAAACTCATAAAAGGGAAGAAACAAAATAAATAGACTATAATTTTATTTTCAAGTTGAACTAGGTGCTAATGTAGGGATGAGGCTGAGGCTGAGAGGGAGATTTGAGAGGGGTTCCTTTTTTTATTTTATTTATTATTTTTTTGAGAAAGGGAGAGGACGGGGGGGCGAGCATGAAAAGAACTAATAGCTTAGTATAGGGCATATAGGGAACCATATTCCCGAATATGAACTATCAGCCCTCCCGAAGGTAATTGGGGTCAGGACACGGAGATGCCAACTGCCAGTGGATCAACGAGAGGCCTACAACCTGTGCCCACGGGCAACAGGTAGCTTCATTAAATGGAGTGGGGGGGAGGGGGTTAGAGGGGGAGGGCGATAGTTGTTGGGGGGTTCGCGGGGAAAGGGGAAGGGGGCGACGGTACAGGCAAAAGAAAAGGTCAGAATACATGTCTAGGCGCACAACCAAGACAAAAAGTGGACACTCTTTCAGGACCAAAAAAGACATACCCACAGAGATACAAAACTAAATAAAATATTCATTTACAAATGGCTAAACTAAAAATATTAACAATCAATATATGTGGGCTTAATGATGTGAAAAAGAGGCAAAGACTAGCAATAGGTCTGCAATCAATTGGAGCTGAAATAATATGTCTTCAGGAGACACATGTAGAGGGATCTCAAAGACATGTTATATAAATTCCTGTACATTTACATTTACATTTAGATATGTTCTTAACGATCTGGGATATAGAGTTGTCGTTGCCACCACACAATCAAATAAAACTCGTGGGGTAGCTATCCTGACACGGGGTGGGGGATTGTGTTTTTTACGATCAGCCTCAGACCCAGGTGGCAGATGGGCTATAACCGAGTGCCAATATACTAGTGGGAAAAAATTTACCATCTGCTCAATTTATGGGTGTGTCACCGAATATCCCGAACTACTGTTGTTTCTATCTAACGAACTTGCACATTGGCCGGGCCCCATGATTATTTGTGGCGACTTTAATATTAATCTTCCACCAATACGGCTTTCAGGTAACACCTTTAATTATCAAGGCAGGAAACCCAAAACATATAAGGCTTTAGAGGAACTTTGTGGTAGTCATGGGCTTGTAGATTGTTGGGAGATGAAACAACCATACAACCACGGGTATACTTTTTTTCCCACCCCCATCAAAAACTTGCTAGATTAGATTACATCTTTATGTCAAATACTATCCTTTCCAAATGCACTATAGATCGGTTGCCTAGGGTCTTCTCCGACCATAACCTGCTACTTATGAAACTCGATACTGAGACAATTAAATCCGATCGCACTAACTGGACTTTTGAAAGAGGTTTATTAACTAATGATAAATACTGCAAACATATGGATAAATGGATCATCGAGTTTTTAAGTTTTAATATGGGTAGTGCTCCATTGGAGGTGGTCTGGGACACATTAAAAGCAGGGATTAGGGGGAAAACTCTCAGATTTTCAATCCAAAATAACAAAGAGGCAAAACAAAATTTGAAAAATCTACAGGATAATCTGGCTAGAAAGGAAGAAGATTTAGTCAGACAAGTACAAGATGGAAACAATATAGAAGGGGCTATCAGGGATGTAACTATAGCAAAAAATCGAATATCCGAAATATTCACTAGAAAAGCAATCCGGAAGGCTACCGCGAATAAGGAGAAAATCTAAGAATGGAGCGAACAGGTGGGGCACCAATTGGCAATTACTACAAGACAACAAAACTCCAAAACTATGATTACAGCAATCCGAGATCCTGTTTACGGTTTAACTCATGATCCAAAAGAGATTAGGGATGCCTTTAAGAGATATTATTCAGAGCTTTATTCCGAAACTGGCAATAGTCAGGATAAAATTGACAAATATCTAGACCTAGCTACAAGGCCCTGCCTATCCCAAGTAGATCAAGAAATTCTTGCTGAAACTCCAGATTGGGT
The DNA here is from genome assembly GCF_964261635.1 of Lissotriton helveticus. Lineage (NCBI taxonomy): Eukaryota > Metazoa > Chordata > Amphibia > Caudata > Salamandridae > Lissotriton > Lissotriton helveticus. The sequence goes on along the minus strand of NC_136063.1, from coordinate 1,626,432,543 downwards.
AGAAATACTACTATCTATACGCAGTCTCCCCTCTGGTAAAGCATCCGGCTTAGATGGAATTCCTGTGGAATTTTATGCCAGATTCAGTAGTGTATTAAAAGACATCCTAACCAAGTTGTTTACTCATGTGTTTCTGAGGGGACATCCTCCGGCATCTTGGGCACGAGCTAAAATCAATGTTTTCCCTAAAAAGAACAAAGATCCAACAGAATTAGGTACATATCGCCCAATCACCATAATTAATAACGACTCCAAAATATATTCAAAATTGTTAGCAAGTAGATTGGCACCCATAATCCATAAAATTATTTCTGTTAGGCAGCATGGGTTTGTCCCAGGGAGATCAACCACTGACCATGTCCAGCAGGTGATCACGCTCTTCGACATGGCAGAGGTAGCAGGAGACCCTATGGGCCTAATATTGCTGGATGCAGAAAAAGCATTTGATAGGGTCTCCTGGCAGTATCTATGGTCGGCCATGTCGAAGAGCGGGATCGGGGACCAATTCATTCAAGCTGTTTGGAAAATTTACGTCACACCCGAAGCAGTGGTTATGGTTAATGGGGACACCTCTGATACCATCAAAGTGACGAGAGGTACAAGGCAGGGATGTCCTTTCTCTCCCCTACTCTTCGCCATATTTATCGATCCATTTATCGCAAAGCTGGAAACGAACCAAACTATACAACCCATTAAGACATCTAATGGTGAAACTAAGACCCTAGCTTTCGCAGATGACATTGCGATTGTTACAGCCGATCCCAATATAACAATCAAGGTAATGGAGGAAGAAGCGAAGAGGTTCAGGAAGATCTCTGGGTATAAATTGAACCAAACAAAAACCCAGATTGTAATCAATAACAAGATTAACTTTGCCGATGGAAGAGTTGTGGACAATGCATCATATCTTGGTGTAAATATCACCTCCGACCTAAATAACTTAGTGACCCTGAACTTGGACCCACTATTGAAACAAACAAAAAAAATCTAACCAGGTTACATAATTTGCACTTAACAATCATTGGAAGGTGTAACCTTATTAAAATGGTATTCTTCCCCAAATTTTTGTACTTCTTCCGTGCAATTTGTCTCAACTTTGATTCCTCGCTTTTCAAGGAAATATATAACGTTTTCTCTCGCTTTATCTGGGGATACGGGAAAACACTCAAGGGTATTTATACCGTTTGGAACCAGGTTCGAAAACTTTTGGGGATTGGTAGGTTTTCCTACTATACAACACTAGAGAATAATACTAATCTTCCTGGAATTTTTATGGATTCATGTATGAGGCGATGGGTCAGATGTGGAATTTCACAGAGCGGCTCGTTATATGATTCTATGGGTTTTTGTTCATTTGAATCCCTAAAAATTAAATATGGGTTGGACTCCCACGACTTTTTCAAATATTTGCAGATTAGGGATTTCATCTTAAAAAAGGGGGGTGGCAGCGGTTGTTTTAAGAAAACTCTAGCAATCGATACTGTGGTTAGATCAGAAAGGGTCAAAATTGGAGATATCTATAAAGACTTAATTGCAGCTTTACCAGATGATGTGGATAAACATGCATGTAATTGGCAAAATAAAATAGCTATTACAGAGGAACTAGCTCGTAAACCATTGGAACTTTCCAGCTCTATATTAATGTCCACCAAGCTACAAGCCCAATTCTACAAAACCTTTTTCAGACTGTATTACACCCCTAAAAAGATATCCAAATGGTGCGAGGGCAAAGGTACACTTTGCCCTAGATGTGCTATGCCCAAGGCTGATTTGATAAATATGCTGGCCACATGTCACACATTAGATACGATTAAACGAGAAATCTCTATTTTTCTATCTGGAATTTTAGAGACTAATATAGAGATTACCACAGCAGAAATAATAATAGGGGTGGATAGGGCTACTAGACCTAGCGCCATACAGGGACTCATATTTATCTCGATGGCTGTACTAAGAATTTGTTTGACATCAGCTTGGTTGGATCAATATCCACCTACATTTCAACAATGGCGGACGCGCTTCTTAGCTGCATACAACCTCGAAATAGCTATTTATAGTCGGAAGGGCTTGAAGAAGAAAAAAAAGGGATTAGAAATTTGGGAGCCGGTCAGACTATGGGCAGGGAGACCAGATTAGCAATGAAACCGCAAATTAGTAATGAATGTAATTACTAAAATGTAGATGTCCTTTGATCTTCTTTTTTCTTCTGTGTTTTTTTTTCTTCTGTGTTTTTTTCTCTCTTCTTATCCTTTGGTTTTGTGTAGCCTTATTTGATATTATCTTATTTGTGACAATACCAAGATGTTGCTTTTGCAAGTATAGGAAGTTTCCTGTATTGGGGGGGGCCCTTAGGGGTGGGGAGGGTTGGTCAATATAACCTCTGTAAAAATTCAATAAAGAATTGTTTAAAAACAAAAACAAACAAAAAAACAATGAAACTAAATTAATAATTAGTTATTAATTAATGGAAAATTAAATATTGAAATTGTGTAATTAATTTTAGGTGCAGGTTGTGGGGTTTATAGGGGTATAAGGAGGGAAGTAATTTATTTTTATTGAATAATTAGTTGTTAATATTAATTGATTGAATATTAAATATTGAAATTGTGTAATTAATTTTAGGTGTGGTTTGTGGGGTTTATAGGTGTAAAGATTGGGAAGTCATTTATTTTTTAATTATTATTAATATTAATTAGTTAATTATTAATTCATTAATTGAAAACTAAATATTTAAATTGTGTAATTAATTGTAGATGCAGGTTGTGAGGTTTATAGGGGTAAATGGTGGTAAGTAATTTATTTTTAATTAATTAATAATTAGTTGTTCATTATAAATTAATTAATTGAAAATTAAATCTTGAAATTGTGTAATTATATTAAGGTGCAGATTGTGAGGTATATAGGGGAGGAAGTAATTTATTATTAATTATTATTTGTTAAATAATAATATTTCATTAATTGAAAATTAAATATGAGAATTGTGTAATTCATTTTAGATGTGGGTTGTGGAGTTTATAGGGCGTAAAGGATGGGAAGTTAATTATTGTTCAGTGTTTTAATTAGTTTTTTAATTAATAATATGTATTCAATTGATAATTAATTCTGTTAATTATGGAAGCACATTTTATTTTTAATTTAGATGTGGGTTGTGAATTGTGTGGTGTTATAGGGTAGGATGTAAATACGATAAATGTATGTAATAATGTTTTTGTTAATAAATATTTTGTAACCAAATCTTTGTTTAAAAAATATTTTTATATTTTATTTAATATAATATTTGTAGGTATTTGTGATATGTATTTAACACTATAATATGTTTTTTATTTGTAATATGGAATATATTTGTATTCAGATTTTTTAGATATTTATATTTTTTTTAATGTATTTTATTATTCTAATATTTTTTGTTGTTAATTTGAATTGACTGTAGTGGGAATAGTAATTTTTACCCTTCCGCTATCCAACACTTTCCCTGATGTTGCACTGACTGAAGTGGTAATAGTAATATTTACCCCTCCGCAATCCAACACTTTCCCTACTGTTGCACTGACTGGAGTGGGGATAGTAATTTTTGCCCCCCCCCATCCAACACTGTCCCTACTGTTGCACTCATTGGAATGGGAATAATAATTTTTACCCCTCCGCTATGCAATACTTTCCCTACTCTCGCACTGACTGGAGTGGGAATAGTAATTTGTATCCCTCAATAATCCAGCACTTTGCCTACTGTAAACTTTTTTATTGGTATATCTATCTATATATTCACTGAAAAAACCATAGGTTATAGACCATATATAGTTAGGAATTAGCATTTAAAAAACCTTATTTTACTCACACAAAACCATTGAAATTCCATATATAGTTAGTTGTACTAACTATATATCGCGCACCCGCAATCCACTGCTGATGATGTCACATATTACATCATTCATGACATGGTCAGTGACATCACTGATGACATCACTGATGACATCTCAAATGACATCACTGATGACTTCACTGATGACAACATCCAGTGACTGTATTTTTCTGTAAAGTTAAAATATGTCTTACATATTGAAGAATGAGTGGATGTATAAGTGCCTTGATGAAGGATTTAGTAGGGGCATGACTGACTGTATGAGTGACTGATTAAATGTGTCTCACTGAGTGCATGGGTTAGTGACTAAACTGTCTTAATTTGTGCATCATTATGTCTGTTGTTCTGTAAACTGCTGCATGTGTTGATCAGTAGCTATATGATTAACTATATGGGTTATTGATTGGTTGCCCAAGCATTTGTATGGGAGACTGAGTTTGTGTGTGGGTGGCTGGGAGGTGTATGACTCTCTGCATAGATGTGTGAGCAGTTGATTCACTAGATGTATGGGTTCAAAAGTGCATGTGGAAACAGCTGTATGGGCAGTTGACTGTGTGCATGAGTGTATTGGTGAGTGAATGGATCTCTCAGTGCTACATGTTAAGTAAGTACATATGTAAAATACAGTACATGTGAGAGTTGACATATATAAATAACTGTGCATAAGAGCCAGTGAATGTGTGAGTGGCTGTATGGATCATTGTGAACTTGTATCCAGGATTGTATAAGTGAGTATATATGTTTTAGTATATGTTTGAATAAGTAAGGTGTGTATAACTGTATAGTTGAGGAAATGGAGGTGTGATTGATTCTTTGCATGACTGACTAAGGGGTCGATTAGGATCGCGGACGGACTTGAGTCCGTCCGCGACCCCTGAGGAGGAGGGAACGTCCGCATGGGCTGCGGCGTTCCCTCCGATCAAATTAGGATGTGACCGCCAGGGTGGCGGTCACATCCTCTATCTCTAACATTGCGGCGGGTGCAGCTTCAAGCTGCATCCGCCGCAATGTAAAAAATCCATGCACAGCATTTGCGTGCACAAAGCGGCAGGCACCGCGCGGTGCCTGCCGCTTTGTGCACGCAAATGCAGGGGGGTACCATAGGTACCCCCCATGTGCACCCCCCACCCCACCTTCACCCAGGGGGCCCGCAACGGGCCCCCGAAGTGAAGGTCCGTATGCTTTTCCACGGCGGTAAAGTCGCCGCGGAAAAGCATATATTTTCAGACATCCTAATATGCCTGGCGGTGTCTGATAGACACCGCCAGACATGTTAGTGCTTTTCCGCCGCGGTCGCCTTCCGACCGCGGCGGAAAAGCGGCGGACAGATTTTCAGACCCACCAGCCATCCTAATTTGGCGGTGGGTCTTTGGAGTCTCCGCCGCGGTTTTTCCGCATCCTCCAGGCCGGCGGACACTTCCGCCGGCCCGGAGGATGCGGAAAAACCGCCATCCTAATCGGCCCCTAAGTGTCTGAGTAACTCCATGGATGAGTGACAGTCTATGAGTGTCTGTTTACACTGAGTGTATCTAAGGTTATATTAGAGTCTGAAGAGGTTCATCGTATTATCACTTGAATGATGTCATCAGTGATGTGATCAGTAATGTCAAATGAGATGTCATCAGTGATGTCATCAGTGATGTCATTTGAGATGTCATCAGTGATGTCATCAGTGATGTCATTTGAGATGTCATCAGTGATGTCATCAGTGATGTCATTTGAGATGTCATCAGTGATGTCATCAGTGATGTCACTGACCATGTCATGAATGATGTAATATGTGACATCATCAGCAGTGGATTGCGGGTGCGCGATATATAGTTAGTACAACTAACTATATATGGAATTTCAATGGTTTTGTGTGAGTAAAATAAGGTTTTTTAAATGCTAATTCCTAACTATATATGGTCTATAACCTATGGTTTTTTCAGTGAATTTTCAAGGTTTTGTAAATGCTAATTCCTAACTATATATGGTCTATAACCTATGGTTTTTTCAGTGAATTTCATTGGTTTTTTAAAAGCTAATATCTGTAGCTGTAAAATGTATTCTTCTTTAAATCCAAAAATATATTTTATATGTTTATTAATAAAAAAAAAAAGTAATACTTTTTTTTGGTTCGCTCCCGGTTCGCGAACCGGGAAGCTTCCCGTTAGCTCATCTTGATGCCGCGACCCAGTCCGCGAACCGGTAAATGTTCCGTTAGCGCAACTGCCGCGTTAGAAATCAACATCGTGACGCGTCGCGGAAGCGCGACGTATCACGTTGTCGCGTAATGCGTCTTATGACGCGCTGCGTTAGCGCACCCGGAAGTGCTCCGGTACGCGAACTGAGACGCGAAGCGCAGCTCCCCGGAAGCGATCCGCGTCGCGTCGCGAAAGCGTGACGTATCGCGTTGCCGCGTAATGCGTCTTATGACGCGCCGCGTTAGCGCACCCGGAAGCGCTCCGGAGCGCGAACCGAGGCGCGAAGCGCAGCGACCCGGAAGCAATCCGGGGCGCGTTCCGCAGCGCGTAACTTAAGCGTAAGAGGTCATGTGACTTGTGTATAAAACTTTTCATTGGTTCATTTCACTTTTGGTTTCATAATGATGTAAGGCTAGGTCAGGTGACCTAAAAATAACACTTTTCATTGGTTTAGAACTATTGTTTTTCCCAAATGATGAAAACCCCTCCTTCTTTCCTCACTCTGACTTTCATCTTTGTGAGAGGAAGACCATTTTTGATAGTTGAGCAATGGCTTCATTAGTTGCTTCAGCTGGTGCACCCCCACCACCACCTCCACCTCCTCATGGGAAGAGAGGACCACCTCCCCAGTTCATCAGCCAGACAGAGGAGGAAGAGGATGAACTAGAGGAAGAGGAGACCGAAGGACCACAGTTCTTACAAGAGGTGCCCCGGGTTTCCCGTCGGAAAGCCAGCTTTATTTGGCAGTTTTTTTCACTCCCTCGAGGGCAAAAAAAAGTAAATGCTAGGTATGTCACCTGCCTGATTTGTAAAGACCGGTTATCTAGAGGCACTGATAAAAAATATAGCTACGGAAACTATACAATGCATCGTCACATGAACAGGTGGCATCCATTGAACTACAGCCAGGCGGAGATACGTGACATGCAAGATAACCCAACAACAACTCCTGTGGCCAGGTCAACATCACTAATATCGTTGACAGGAGCAGAGGCACGGGAAACCGTGCCAAACATTCAGGAGAACTTTGCTCATATGAAATTTAATTGTATGTACTGCGGTGCATTGCTGTCATGTGGTAACATGAGCATTACGTTAATAAACCTAGCTTATGTAAATCACAATTGCCCTAACCGCCCCAGACAGTAATTTTTTTTTGCTCCTGTTGAGCCCTTTTCAATGCCTGTTTTTGTTGTTTCCCCTCCATCAAAAACAAAAAAAAACATAAAACTGTTCAAAAAATACAAAAAAAACAAAAAATGTTCACAAAAAAAAAATATATAAAACAACAAAAACATTAAAAAAAAGTTCTTTTCAGAACTACCTCCCCTTTCAAAAAAAAAATTGCTAGAATGTTTAGCACTCTGGCAAGCTCTATTTCTTTTAGTTCGCTTCCCCGTTTGCTTCCCGGTTCGCGAACCGGGAGCGAACCCAAAATTTTTTTTTTTTTAAAAAAAAGAAGAGTAAGTATAAGGGAAGTAAACAGAGAGTAATGTTAAAAGAAAGACAGCTATAGGGAGTAAACCAGAGATACTGTTTAATAGATCTATTTACCGAAGAAAAGATGGAAGAGGGTATAATTGTGAAAAACAAAATAGATAAGGAAGTGAAAGAAAAAAAAGAGAGTAGAACAATAACAAAGAAGAGTTTCTTGGAGAATGTGAGTGAATGTTCAAAATCAGAGTAAAACATGTGGAATAACAGAGAGAAAAAACAGAAAACAAAAAAGAAAAAATAACAGAAAAAGATTAATTGAAACAGCAAAGAAATGTAAATAACATAGAGCCATATCATCAACATAGGCAATAAAAGTTTTGCAGCTTTTATCGGCAGAAATGTGTCGCTAAAGCCGCTTTTGCGGCGGAAAACTGCCGCTAAAACCACTTTTGCAACACTTTTCTGCCAATAAAAACAGCAATAATTTTATTGGCTGTGTTCATAATATGCCCCTTAGTGTGCTTCAACTACACAGAAGAAGCATAATGAACAAGTAGTGAAAGAGTGATCAGTCAAAGACACTAAGAGTAATAGAGACGGAGTGAGTGAACAAGAGTGAGGAACTATGAGAAGAGAGGGACTGAGAAAAGGAGTGGAAGGAGTAGAGTAAGTAGGTAATAGAGAAAGGAATGAGGGAAGTAGCAAAGGTAGGAAACTGAGGGTTAAAGAAATGAAGCTGTCGAACTACTAGTAGGTGAATGTGATAGAAATGTAACGAAAAGAGTACAAAACATTTACCTTATAATTGTCGTTAACTTACTCACTTTTTGTTTTTATACTTTCAATCTGTGAAAGAGAGAACACACATTTGAAAAATATTAAAACATGTATTTAAAAATTAGAAAAGACAAGGGAAAAGATTGAAGGACAAACAGTTTTTCAACAACTTTGACACTTACAGAAGCTTCTGCTTCTCCAGGCCCCCTACACAGTCCTAAAGATATACATTTTGAACTAACAGTATCTTGATGCAGATGAAGTGAGGCCTATCTTAAAAAATGGTGCATCTTTTGCACTGCTGTTGTCTCACAAAAGTGTCGCAAGACACTAACATTTTAAATGTTTGTTTCAGGATGCCAATAAGATGTGTCCTATCCAGAGGTTTGTTTGAGGTGAGGCCTACTCAGGGTTCCAAATGAAATTTCGAGTTGTTGAAGAGAACAGAGGACATAATACATGTGAAGGCCTACCAATGAAGTAAGTCATGTCCACTTCACTCTTGAACAAAGGCCAGACCTCTTCTGTGTCCGTGGACAGACCTAAACTTCATCTGCACAATGTCATTCGTAAACTTAGGAAACACAGGTGATGTAATTGAAAAATGTGGAGTTTCTTTTCCTCATTTCACAATCACATCACCTGTGTTGCCTTTGGTTAGGTATCTCATAGTGCAGATGGAGTCTAGCATATCAAAGAGTACATAGAAGTTGAGCAGTATATACATCAATTTTGACATTTACAGAAGACTTAGCTTCTTATCTTGTTGGAGATGAAGTCAGGCCTGTCTTGCAACATGGTGCATCGTTTGCATCACTGCTGCATCGGTTTCATGTGGCACGGGTTTTTTACAGCATGACACATCTGCCTAGATGCATCAATTTGTAATTTTGTTGCCTCATAGCAAATCTTTTGCACCGCCGCTGCATCACAAAAGTGACGCACAGTGGCGCAAAAGAGGCATACACCTATCATAAATCTGTCCCTAACATTTGAAATGATTGATTCAGGATGACGATAAGGTGTGGCCTCTCTAGAGGTTTGTTTAAGGTGAGGCCTACTCAGGATTGCATATCAAATTTATGCTTGTTGAAGAATACAGAGGAGATAATACATGTGAAGGCGTACCAATGAAGTAAGTCATGTCCACTTCACTCTTGAACAAAGGCCAGACCTCTTCTGTGTCTGTGGACAGACCTAAACTTCATCTGCACAATGTCATTCGTAAACTTAGGAAACACAGGTGATGTAATTGAAAAATGTGGAGTTTCTTTTCCTCATGTCACAATCACATCACCTGTGTTGCCTAGGCTTAGGTATCTCATAGTGCAGATGTAGTGCAGCATATTAAACAGTACCTAGAAGTGCAGCACTGCATGCAACAACTTTGACACTTACAAAAGCTTCAGCTTCTGCATGCCCCCTACACAGTGCTAATTATATACATTTTAAACTGATGGTATCTTGCTGGAGATGAACTGAAACCTATCTTGCAACATGGTGCATCTTTTACACAAAAGTGACCCACAAGGGAGCAAAAGAGGCGCACGGCCACCATAAATCTGACCCTAACATTTTAAATGATTGTTTCAAGATGCCAATAAGGTGTAACCTATGCACAGATTTGTTTCAGGTAAGTCCTACTCAGGGTTGCAGATGGAATTTAGGTTTGTTGAAGAATACAGAGAAGATAATACATGTGGAGGCCTACCAATGAAGTGAATCATGTCCACTGCACTCTTGAACAAATGTCAGACCTCCTCTGTCTCCAGGAACAGGCCTAAACCTCATCTACACAATGTGATGTGTAATGTTAGGAAACACAGGTAATATAATTGAAAAACGTGCAATTTATTTTGCTCATTCCACAATCATATCACCTGTGTTTCCTTTGCTTAGGTATCTCATTGTGGAAATGTAGTCTATCATATGAAAGACTACGTAGAATATGAGCACTGTATGCAACAACTTTGACACTTACAGAAGCCTCTCCTTCTCCATGCCTCCTACACAGTTCTAAATGTACATCATAAATGCAAACAGTACAGAATTAATTATACATGTTAAATGGTTTATTTTTGCTGTTCTCAGAATGTATCAAATTTCACTAAAAACAGTGACTTGAAGGTATTCATCATATAACAGCGGGGAAAAAAACCACAATCAAAATGATTGTGTTTAAAAAACCCATACAACATAACAAATCAGAATTCAGAACTCCTTAAAGTTAACTTACTTTCCATGACGTCGAAGGATGTCCTATGAACAGCTTACACTCTGTTGTGCTGTTATTACTTTCAGACCGCCACTTTCTGAAAGAAAACCTCCATCGTTTTGAAAAACATGTTACATACAATAAATGACTTCTTGCTCTCTACCACACGTTTCCACAAGGCCAAATCATGTCTGAGCCATTTATAACTCTTAGAATTCTTGTAAGCCAATCCCGTCATGTTGTATTTCCGCAACTTTCACAATTAAAATGTTGAAGATCATTTTCACAATCCTGGACTAGTAATATCTTCCCCTTCTTGCTCAGTCATGTTCTACATTTCCTATGACACTGATACTGCTTACTATGAAGCAGACTTACACTACCTCTATGACTACTACAATTATTTAATTCTCTACATCACTTTTAATCACAAAGCAATGTAAAACAGTAGACAGCATTGCAGACTTACATTCCCTCTACTCCATGTTTTGATTGGCTGCTTCAATTAGCTTATAATAAGAAACAGTTTTTCTGAACTCATTCAAAGTGCACTTATTTCTCCATGACGTCCAGTGTTATGGTAAGAAGTTATGTCTCTGTACTACACTTATCCTCAAGGCCAAATCGTGTAGGAGCCATTAGAACTTCTTGAAATTCCTCAGAGCACATCCCGAGATTCTTTCCCTAAAATTTTGGTTTTAAAAACACCAGGTAAGAGTTTTTAAGGTCATACGGCAATTTGTTTTTGAAAATTAAAACAGAATCATTGCAGAATGACCAGCCATTTCTAGACTTTCAATAAGCTTAGTAATGTCCTGATGTTATTGAAGGACCGTCATGATATATAATTGCTGCAGTTACAAAAGTCCTTCCTGATATTGACAACTGTGAAGCCACAAAATTTTTAATTAAAGTTGTCAATTTTGTTCCATCAGGCCTACATCGTTGGAACATTAAAATAACATACTGGCCATATGTTCGTATAAATAATGTGGACATCATTTCAGATTTACATTGGCTACACTCCATGTTGTGATCAGCTGCTTTTACTAGTTTATTAAAAGAGACTGATTTACTGTCTGGCAAAGTTAAATATATAAATCTTTCTGAGTCTACACTAGTAGTACTTGATACCCTACAGTTCTCGCAGTCATGCTGCCATTGATAAGAAAGCCCAAACAGGTGATCTACATCTACACCTTCAGCATGCAATACATCAAGCATATACATTAAAAACTCCTGACAATCTTGCTGAATATTTTGAGAGAATTGTGTTTGGCCTGAACATCTGTCTAACAGATTTCGAATTTCAGACACACTTTCTATTTTTGTTCTATCAGTGCTACATTTCTCTAACACAGAATTTAACAAACTGCAAAATCTTTGATCAGAATTGACCACAATCTCTTCTTTTACGTTTTCTAGAGAAAACAAAACATTAACCACTACATTAGCATAGCAGTTGACACCAGAACTGTTTTCAAATTGAAAACCAACAACATCTTCAACAGAATCCTTTTAATTTCTGCTTATAATTTCAGGTTCATCGACTTTTCGTCTTTTTGCTACAACCTCCCCAGTATTGGTCACATTTCTTCGTTTCCGGCCTACCACACGTTTCTCAAACAAAGGATATTGAGGCAAATGTGGCGCATACTCTCTTCTTAACCTATTGTATTCCTTAACACAATCTAGATCCGCACAAATGTTTGTGACATCACACTCAATCAAGTACAATCCCGATAAAGTTCTAACTCGTGACAATGCCACATATGCCATACCCTCCTTGAACACAGAACTGCCAATATTCACCAATGCACTGTCTACACTTAAACCTTGCGATTTATGGATTGTCACCGCATATGCCAAGCAAACAGGAAACTGCTTACGGCGAACATATAAGTCTTTTACAAGCAAAAATCTAGCAGAACAACGACCAATTCGCTGTACTTCCTCAATGCCATCAAATTTAATTTTTAAAAATTCAATTCCATCTCTATTTCTGTATTTTACAAAATCAACAACATTACCCATTGATCCATTTACCAGACCTCTTTCAACATGTAAATTCCTTCTTAAAATTATACGGCAGTTCAAGCACACATTCAGAGTCTTTTCAAAACCTGCAGTTTTAGATATAGTCTTCTCTAATGAATCCAATTTTGTTTTCAAATTCTCAGACAAAATAATTGTTGATCCCATATGCTCTACTCTGTCAATAGCTTCCAGTTTCACAATCTCTTGCTTTTCTAAATGCAACATTTTGTTGTTGAATTTGGCACATTCTGCAAGAGTTGGCATCAAACATATTCCAGATTTCTTCTCAGTAATTTTCTGAAAAATATTCTCAGGCACAACATCTTGTTCTGGATATAAATTTGACAGTAATCGTGCATGTAAAGCTTCTTTCCCATGCTCGGTCACTTTTCCAATTCTAACATCTTGTAGAATAGTCTTGTAAACTTCATCCTTCGCATGACGCATATTTTCATGCAGTTCAGCATAATTGAAGTTTAACCATATATTGACGTTGCCAATGCTCCCTAGGCACTTCCTGGTATCTTCATGCGTGAGCATTTTGAACACAGGTTGCCCTTTCACTGGTGTCAGCTGCAGAAGATCTCCGAAAACAATGATGTGTTTGCCACCAAATAACACATCATACTCTGTTTTGAGAACTTCTTGCATTCTCAAATGCACAAAGGCAAGCATGACATTGGAAACCATGCTTACTTCGTCAATGATAAGAAGTTTCATTTTCCTCAAGATTCTTGAAACTTCACAACAAGCATCTCCAGATAGCTTGTGATATTGTAATTTGTTGTCATGCTCCACTGGCAGCATCAGTAAACGATGTAAAGTAATCCCTTTAATGTTATGTGCTGCCAGTCCAGTTGGAGCGGTGACAACACAAGACAGCGATGACTCTGTCCTTTCCTGCAAATAACATGAAATTGCTTTAATAAGGAAACTTTTTCCAGTTCCCGCTTCTCCACTCACGTACAGTCGGACAGGCTTTAACGACGTACATGAGCACTCTTTCTTGTCATGACTTAATCCATGATCAATTTGCATGGTAACTTCGTCATATATTTTCCTCTGCTCAACGTTGAGTTGTCTTTCCAACTCTTCTAAGTTAACCGCATCCTCCTGAGCATGTGCCATGGCTCTTTCCACTTCAATCATAGCAGTGGCAGCTTCATTTTCGATAACAGGTCCTCCTAGTGGATCCTGACTCAATGAAGCAGAACTCTGACTGTCCTGAGAACTGTCTCTGGCAATCTCGGCTGCAATCGTTGCTTCCTGCTCAATTTCCACATTCAACATTTCTACATATTTGGGAAAAGCAGGACATTCTATGGTCTCCTTGGCAGCATTGAAAGAGTCTTCGTAACAGAGGAAATCTCCAAGCAGTTCCTCTTCTGCACGCCAAGGCTTGAAAAGTTGCAAAAGTGCTAAATAGAAAAACTCCTTTTTTTCAGGAGATTCGCCACTCAATTTTCGATGGTTTACCAAGTGGCATTTTCTTTGCTTGACCAGACATCCCTCACTTCCTATTACAGCATACACTCCTTTCTCAGTATCTTCTTTGATGTTCCTCTTGAATATGTAATTTTGAAGAACCTCATACAGACAAACATTCTCGAGGTGACTGCTTCGATTTGGATAATATGTATCCAACATGTTGGTCTTCAAAATGTCGGTACTGTTTGGCTCCTTTTCCGCCAAATACTCAATTTCCCGCACAGGTTTCAGAACTCGATTACGCGTTGCAGCAAGACCAAGACTCGCCCAAACGATACTCCTGGACTTGGCAAAGAGACTTGCTGAAGACAACCGGTCAGAACATTTGTAAGCTCCGATTTCTTGATGCGACAACATCTTCAGACTGAAACTGTACAACTTCTTGCTGAGGCTCTTTTCATGGGAAATGTCCTCCCACATATCCTTCAATTCTGTCTTCTCTTTTTTGGTGATGTAAGATGTCACATACCGAGCCACAGCCATACAGTTATCAGCCACAAACTGTATATCCATGTTAGCATTCCACATGGACAAAATCACCGGGTTGTAGTCGTTGATGTACTTAGACTCTTCGTTACTCTTCAAATTGTATGTGTTTTTAGATGATTTCATCATCACATTATGTCGCAGCGAAGACATCAAACTGTTTACTCTTCCTTTAGAAATCACCGGTCGTGGAAAGCCGAAACAACATTTGGTGTAGAACTTGTCCTTGTTTTCGGAATTTACGACGACAGTACTTTCCACATCGATGGCTTTGGAAACGTAGAACTTTTTCTCTTAGGCTTTTCTTCTCCTTTGCGTTTGGAACAGCACACGTAGAATACTGTTGTATGAAACTCATCACTGAGTCTTCTGGATCCGTTCCAAATTTAGGTGCATCCTTGATCCACAGCAACATATGTATATGAGGAGCACCTCTTGCTTGGTACTCCCTTCTCCAGAAGAAATCCAACACCTCTCCAAGAGGTGGATTCTTCTTATTCATGATGAAAGACATCATAGCTTCAAATCTATGATTGAAGTACCTACATACATTGACTGGATCCAAAGAGCACAGTTCTCCGGGTGTCTTGAATTCGATGTTTTCGATGTTTCCATTTGCCTCTCGTAGAAATTCAAGTAAGTCTTCCCAGCCATACTCGGCACAGCTCAGAGTGAGGAACCATGTGGGAGTTCCTAAGTTCCTCAGCATACATTTTAAATCACCATGACGACGGTACCAGTACTCATTAGTACCACGCTGACACACCATGAGATTAATCAGGTGAGAATCCAAAATACTGTCTTGGACATTGACTTTATCCATAAAGTCACTTGCCGAGATGTTTTGCATGTGTATACCACTTTTCAAGATGTGGTTCACTGCATATGACAGTCCAGACAGATCGCTTTCAAACAGGAGATGAAACAAATAGGGAATGCATTGTCGAAACCTAGCATCTCCTGCATACAATCGCAAAGTCCGGTATTCAGAAGCAGGAATTTGATGAGGTCGCTCATCATATCTTCCTCCCTGACCTGTTGGAAAAAGCTGTGGGAAACACCGAGCTTCCAAACTTTCCTCCCAAACACTAATGGGACTCCCCATGACTTCCTTGGAATGCAAAGGATGAACACTATAATGTTCATATATTTCTTCACTAGTAGAGGGTTCTACTTTCTCAATTTGACCAGCACACAAATCGCTATCCTCTCCCTCACTTACTTCCTCTTCTGCAACATATACATTCTTATAGTATTTATTATTTTTTTTCAAATACAATGTTGCCTTTTTAACTTTCCTAACATCCACTAAATCTTGCCATATTTTCTTATTCTTTGTCGGAACCCCATTAACTAAGATAACCAGAGGTTCCTCTTCCACTTTTTCTACTCCAATTGCGTTAATGTTTTTCTTCAAATCTAGAGGCAAATAAACAACTCTTCCCTTTAATCCTCTCTGTAAATCTGATGGAGGCAATTTCCCTGTCTTTGGCTCCATTCTTACAATAGCCTGAAAGGGATGGATACTTTGAATCAAAATAGATTCATAAGTATTTAAATCCTTCAATTCAGAAGGAATCTCAACCAATTCCAGATTAATATGAACTGCTCTAGCAGGCATCTGGTTTTGATTTAATTTGTTACAACAATAAGTACACACACGTTGATCCAATCCCAAATCAAAACAATTTTCTACCATCAAGTATGTTGTGAAATCCTTCCATTTACTATTATTTTCCCTTTCACTTTTTGCATATAAATCCACTAACTTAGTCTGATTCTTATAATAAGTGCGTCGACAACACACACAAGTGAAATTTGGCCTCTCACTTGATTTCACCTGAAACGTCGCAATTTCCCTCTGGAAATTATCTGTACTGGAAACCTGTACACTATCTTCCACATTACCCGCTTCTTCTTGGTCAATTTCAACATTCTCCTCTTTACTTCCAAAGTAACAAAACTCAATTTCTTCACATATATTCTTCACATCTATTTTAGAACCATGCAAAAGAGCAGCGCATAATTGTTTAAGCATAATTGCTGGACTCTTAGCATAATACAACATTCTAACTAATTTCCTCACTTTATTATGATGCACTGCTAGCATCCTGAAATGATGAAAAACACTCTGGCATACTCTCCTGGAAAGACAAGCCAGTGAATGACCATGCAAACCTGACACTTCTCTCACTATGCAAGGATCTAATTCTTGCAACAACTTCATTTTCTGCTTCAAACTTTTCTTATTAAATGACCGTACAAAATCACAAAGCAAATTGATGGAATCCTGTCGCACACTGCAAATACTACTACACTTCCAGGTGTACACAGGACCCTTAGGACGTCTTCCTAAAACCTCATTACCTAACACCTCTTCTGCCTCTGTTGTCACAAGTTTTTCTTTTTCAACTGGACAACCATCTTTCACTTCATAAGCTCGACCACAGGTGTCAACTGCATGCACCAAATCATTATCCTGGAAATAACTCTCCTCATTAAAAAATGCCTCACAGCTTGAACTATGCATCCATTCTCCTGAAAAAACTTCACAAAAATTACTACGATTAACTATTCTCTTCCATCTACTATTTCTTTTGAAATCATAAATTGCCTTGTTTAGCTTCCTAATTCTATTGATTATCAAAATAAATAACTTACGTTTAATTTCAAATGCCTGATCAATAACTTTCTCAACTATTTTTTTTCTGTTATAAAAAACCACTTGTTGACCTTTCTTAATATTTTTTAACAAATTGCCAATTATCCTGTTGCGGAACATTCGTTTACGAATGTCCCTAAACTGTTGTTTCCTTCTACTATCATGCACAGAGTTATCTCTTGCTCTAGCAGTAACATTTTTCATTGGCCTTTCCTTTCCGTTTGAATTGCTTCTCTTTTTCTGGACTGAAACATTTTCTGTAGTAATATTTTTTTTACTACAGATATTTCTTATGAATGTTTTTGTACTCTTACCCGGTGCTTTCTTGGTGACTTGACAAATCTTTTTGTTAGAGGACTGCTGCTTTTTTTCATTGACCTGCTGTCTTTGACGTTTTGCAGCCTTTCTCAGTCTTTCTTTGGTTGGCATGGTGAAATCTTGAAATGATCTGCAGTTGAATCTGTGGTAAAATATATTAAAAAATGTTATTAACCACTATTACCCAACAGTAAATCAATAACAGTAATCAAAAACTTAAAACACTACTTGACATTTTTACATAGAAGATTTTTTAGTGCTTGGCAAATTTAGAATACAGAAATAGCAGAAAAGAAATGGAATTTATATTCATTTTACCTGTGCTGTTTTATATGTGAATCTGATCTAATTTTATGAGCATATTTTAATATTTTATTGAAGACACTACACATAACCTGTTTTTGAAGGTGTCTTTATTTTTAAATTAAACGGTTTACATTTTTACTTTTTAATTATTATAAATTTTTAAAATAAATGTTTATAGTTCCATAGGCTCAAGCAAGTCAGCTTCCCATCCTATGTCATACAATTCTGACAAATCTGCATCCTCATCACGTTCTTCTTCATCCTCAGGATTTAAATCATCCAAGGGATCAACATCCACTGATGTTTCAATTACGAGTTCAATGATAAGGTCGAAATCAACTGATTGCTGATTGTCGCTCATGTTGATGTTGTCTTTATCTTTAAAGAAAGATAACAACAATGAGATGTTGCAGAGTAAGAGACAAATCTCAGAGATTATAATAGTAAAATTGTTTAACAAGAGTAACATTTTGCAGCTATTATTTAGCCATGTCCAGCGATGCTGAGGAGGTGAAGCCTATGTCCAATTTTTCAGTGAACAGGACTCATCTCTTCTTAACCTTGGATAAGCCTCACCGACTCTGTGTCCCCTGCACATACTTAAATGTAAAGGGGCAGATTTATGTTAACTGGCACATCCCCAGGGATGCACCAGTTAACGTGCACCGCTGCTCTGCCACCCATGGTGTGCCACATTTACAATCAGATAGGACAAAGCTGCGTCAAAACCCTGCGCCTGCTTGAAGCAGGCATAGGTCTTGACGCAGCATTGTGGAGATGGGGCACCCCTGAGCCTTGCTGGAGCTGCATCGCACTTGCGATACAACTCCAGAAATGCGCCACCTTTACGGCACAGATGCGTCACGCATCTGTGCCGTTTTTGCCCCATGGTGCGCCGCATTGTAAATGCTGCACACCATGGGTGGCGGAACAGCGGCGCAGGATGACTGGCACATCCCTGGTGATACGCCAGTCATCATAAATCTATCCCTAAGCTTCTTATCTTGTTAGAGATGAACTGCCATATGTATCATCAAACTATTTTGCATTTCCTAAATAGCGAATTTTAAGGAATAAATAGCGATTTTTTAACAATTCCTAATTTGCGATGAGCAAATTGCTAATTGCAAATTACCCATTCATTTCCATGGGCCAGGAGGCCCATAGGAATGAAGGTGCAATTTGCGATTAGCAATCAGCTCATCGCAAATTAGGAATTTTTCCAAGGGTGCAGGGGTGTCTCAAGAACACCCTGCTGCACCCCTGAAAAAGAAATTTGGGGGCATATGGCGCACGTACATGCCCTAAGAGCATGTATGGGCGTCATATGGCACCTTTTGTTTTTTGGAAAAAAAGCTTTTTGAAAAGAATTCGCAAATTACCACCAACTAGAAGTTGGTGGTAATTTGCAAATTCTTAATGGCATTTTTTGCATATTTTTTGTTTGATACATTGCATTTAAGGAATCGCAAAATTTGCAAATCCTTAAGTGCAATCGCAAAATAAGGAATAGCAAATTTTGCTATTCCTTATTTTGCATCAAACTTGTTTGATACATACCATTTGTCTAATTAGCATTCGCAAAGGCCGAAATTCGCAGAATTTTGGCTTTGCGAATGCTAATTAGCTTGATACATATGGCCCCAAGTGAGGCCTGTCTTGCAACATGGTGCATCTTTTGCATCACTGCTGCATCGGTTTCATGTGGCACGTTTTTTTTTACAGAATGACACATCTGCCTAAATGCATCAATTTGTAATTTTGTCGCCTCATAGCAAATCTTTTGCACCGCCGCTGCATCACAAAAGTGACGCACAGTGGCGCAAAAGAGGCATACACCTATCATAAATCTGTCCCTAGCATTTTAAATGATTAATTCAGGATGACGATAAGGTGTGGACTATCCAGAGGTTTGTTTAAGGTGAGGCCTACTCAGGATTGCAGATCAAAGTTACGCTTGATGAAGAATACAGAGGAGATAATACATGTAAAGGCCTACCAATGAAGTAAGTGATGTCCACTTCATTGCGCCAGTCATCATAAATGTATCCCTAAGCTTCTTATCTTGTTAGAGAAGAACCGCCATATGTATCATCAAACTATTTTGCATTTCCTAAATAGCGAATTTTAAGGAATAAATAGCGATTCTTTACCATTCCTAATTTGCAATGAGCAAATTGCTAATTGCAAATTACCCATTCATTTCCATGAGCCAGGAGGCCCATAGGAATGAAGGTGCAATTTGCGATTAGCAATTAGCTCATCGCAAATTAGGAATTTTTCCAAGGGTGCAGGGGTGTCTCAAGAACACCCTGCTGCACCCCTTGAAAAAGAAATTTGGGGGCATATGGCGCACATACATGCCCTAAGGGCATGTATGGGCGTCATATGGCACCTTTTGTTTTTTGGAAAAAAAGCTTTTTGTAAAGAATTTGCAAATTACCACCAACTAGAAGTTGGTGGTAATTTGCAAATCCTTTATAACATTTTTTGCATATTTTTTGTTTGATACATTGCATTTAAGGAATCGCAAAATTTGCAAATCCTTAAGTGCAATCGCTAAATAAGGAATAGCAAATTTTGCTATTCCTTATTTTGCATCAAACTTGTTTGATACATACCATTTGTCTAATTAGCATTCGCAAAGGCCGAAATTCGCAGAATTTCGGCCTTTGCGAATGCTAATTAGCTTGATACATATGGCCCCAAGTGAGGCCTGTCTTGCAACATGGTGCATCTTTTGCATCACTGCTGCATCGGTTTCATGTGGCACGGTTTTATTACAGCATGACACATCTGCCTAAATGCATCAATTTGTAATTTTGTCGCCTCATAGCAAATCTTTTGCACCGCCGCTGCATCACAAAAGTGACGCACAGTGGCGCAAAAGAGGCATACACCTATCATAAATCTGTCCCTAGCATTTTAAATGATTAATTCAGGATGACGATAAGGTGTGGCCTATCCAGAGGTTTGTTTAAGGTGAGGCCTACTCAGGATTGCAGATCAAAGTTACGCTTGATGAAGAATACAGAGGAGATAATACATGTAAAGGCCTACCAATGAAGTAAGTGATGTCCACTTCATTGCGCCAGTCATCATAAATGTATCCCTAAGCTTCTTATCTTGTTAGAGATGAACCGCCATATGTATCATCAAACTATTTTGCATTTCCTAAATAGCGAATTTTAAGGAATAAATAGCGATTCTTTACCATTCCTAATTTGCAATGAGCAAATTGCTAATTGCAAATTACCCATTCATTTCCATGAGCCAGGAGGCCCATCGGAATGAAGGTGCAATTTGCGATTAGCAATTAGCTCATCGCAAATTAGGAATTTTTCCAAGGGTGCAGGGGTGTCTCAAGAACACCCTGCTGCACCCCTGAAAAAGAAATTTGGGGGCATATGGCATGTATGGGCGTGTATGGGCGTCATATGGCACCTTTTGTTTTTTGGAAAAAAAGCTTTTTGAAAAGAATTCGCAAATTACCACCAACTAGAAGTTGGTGGTAATTTGCAAATCCTTAATGGCATTTTTTGTTTGATACATTGCATTTAAGAAATCGCAAAATTTGCAAATCCTTCAGTGCAATCGCAAAATAAGGAATAGCAAATTTTGCTATTCCTTATTTTGCATCAAACTTGTTTGATACATACCATTTGTCTAATTAGCATTCGCAAAGGCCGAAATTCGCAGAATTTTCGCCTTTGCGAATGCTAATTAGCTTGATACATATGGCCCCAAGTGAGGCCTGTCTTGCAACATGGTGCATCTTTTGCATCACTGCTGCATCGGTTTCATGTGGCACGGTTTTTTTACAGCATGACACATCTGCCTAAATGCATCAATTTGTAATTTTGTCGCCTCATAGCAAATCTTTTGCACCGCCGCTGCATCACAAAAGTGACGCACAGTGGCGCAAAAGAGGCATACACCTATCATAAATCAGTCCCTAGCATTTTAAATGATTAATTCAGGATGACGATAAGGTGTGGCCTATCCAGAGGTTTGTTTAAGGTGAGGCCTACTCAGGATTGCAGATCAAAGTTACGCTTGATGAAGAATACAGAGGAGATAATACATGTAAAGGCCTACCAATGAAGTAAGTGATGTCCACTTCATTGCGCCAGTCATCATAAATGTATCCCTAAGCTTCTTATCTTGTTAGAGATGAACCGCCATATGTATCATCAAACTATTTTGCATTTCCTAAATAGCGAATTTTAAGGAATAAATAGCGATTCTTTACCATTCCTAATTTGCAATGAGCAAATTGCTAATTGCAAATTACCCATTCATTTCCATGAGCCAGGAGGCCCATAGGAATGAAGGTGCAATTTGCGATTAGCAATTAGCTCATCGCAAATTAGGAATTTTTCCAAGGGTGCAGGGGTGTCTCAAGAACACCCTGCTGCATCCCTGAAAAATAAATTTGGGGGCATATGGCGCACATACATGCCCTAAGGGCATGTATGGGCGTCATATGGCACCTTTTGTTTTTTGGAAAAAAAGCTGTTTGAAAAGGATTCGCAAATTACCACCAACTAGAAGTTGGTGGTAATTTGCAAATCCTTAATGGCATTTTTTGTTTGATACATTGCATTTAAGAAATCGCAAAATTTGCAAATCCTTCAGTGCAATCGCAAAATAAGGAATAGCAAATTTTGCTATTCCTTATTTTGCATCAAACTTGTTTGATACATACCATTTGTCTAATTAGCATTCGCAAAGGCCGAAATTCTCAGAATTTTCGCCTTTGCGAATGCTAATTAGCTTGATACATATGGCCCCAAGTGAGGCCTGTCTTGCAACATGGTGCATCTTTTGCATCACTGCTGAATCGGTTTCATGTGGCACGTTTTTTTTACAGCATGACACATCTGCCTAAATGCATCAATTTGTAATTTTGTCGCCTCATAGCAAATCTTTTGCACCGCCGCTGCATCACAAAAGTGACGCACAGTGGCGCAAAAGAGGCATACACCTATCATAAATCTGTCCCTAGCATTTTAAATGATTAATTCAGGATGACGATAAGGTGTGGCCTATCCAGAGGTTTGTTTAAGGTGAGGCCTACTCAGGGTTGCAGATCAAAGTTACGCTTGTTGAAGAATACAGAGGAGATAATACATGTAAAGGCCTACCAATGAAGTAAGTGATGTCCACCTCATTGCGCCAGTCATCATAAATCTATCCCTAAGCTTCTTATCTTGTTAGAGATGAACCGCCATATGTATCATCAAACTATTTTGCATTTCCTAAATAGCAAATTTTAAGGAATAAATAGCGATTCTTTACCATTCCTAATTTGCGATGAGCAAATTGCTAATTGCAAATTACCCATTCATTTCCATGGGCCAGGAGGCCCATAGCAATGAAGGTGCAATTTGCGATTAGCAATTAGCTCATCGCAAATTAAGAATTTTTCCAAGGGTGCAGGGGTGTCTCAAGAACACCCTGCTGCACCCCTTGAAAAAGAAATTTGGGGGCATATGGCGCATATAAATTTTAAAAACATTCCTTTACCTCAAAAACGATTTTCAAGTCATAATTTGAAAACACTGCCCATGGGGAAATGACTTAAAATGTCCTTAAGACACATGAAAGTGTTTTTTTAAAGCCTTTGCAACTTTTTTGGGTCACTTTTAACATGGCTATGTAACTCAAACAGTCAAAATCTAAATTTACCATGCACAGGTGGGAGCATATTTACAAGGAATTTGCTCCACGGGGAAAGGTCTTTTAATTTAATATGGGAAAAATAACATCAGAGACACTCAATTGCCTTATAAAGAAGCATACACCATTATGTCCTTGTCATAAATTTTAAAACCATTCCTTTTCCTCAAAAACGATTTTCAAGTCATAATTTGAAAACACTCCACATGGGGAAATGACTTAAAATGTCCTTAAGACACATGAAAGCGTTTTTTGATTGCCTTTGCAGCATGTTTGGGTCACTTTTAACATGGCTATGTAACGCAAACATTCAAAATCTAAATTTGCCATGCACAGGTGGGAGCATATTTACAAGCAATTTGCTCCACAGGGAAAGGTCTTACATTAAAATAGGAAAAATAACATCAGAGACACTCAATTGCCTTATAAAGAAGCATACACCATTATGTCCTTGTCATAAATTTTAAAACCATTCCTTTTCCTCAAAAACGATTTTCAAGTCATAATTTGAAAACACTCCACAGCTCCTATGCACAAAAAAACCCTGTCAGTACTAATACTTCACATTTTCTCCAATTACAATTTCTCAAAGAAACAAAATCTATTTGTAAAACACTTGAGACAAAGCAACATTTGAAAAACATAACTTTCTTCATAATTTTCTCCTTAAAGCACACTATTCTCTATCTAAATTAAAGAAATGTTTTCTCACCTTAGCAAATACTTTATGAGTTTCAAACCAGTCTCAGAAACACACCAATTTGTCTTCAGCAGAGCAAAAGGTATGCACTCCAGAGTCTGCAGCTATCAAAAGCACAGAAATGCTGTAATTCTTCACACATATCTCTCATGTCACCCAATCAAAACTCTTCCCTCACTTTTTTCAAATCAAAACCCTTCCCCCCTCTGCCCTCTCTGCTTTTTTTGCATAGCAACCACCTCTTGGAAGACCTCTGGTGTTTGCAAGTTCACACAACAATGTTTCAATTGAACTCTGAACTCTCAGTGCACCTGCATATCCAGTGCATTCTTTCATTTAATGATTTTTTCTTGACCACTCAAAATACATCTTTCAAAGAACTCATCCATGCACCCTAACTTTCTGTTTTCAGCAATCAAAATCCACCAATCACTGTTACTGCTTCATTAACACAGAAACTCCACAGTTTTTTTTCATTTTAAACTCTTATTTTTTCAACTGCCATTTCATTGCCACACTTCATCTGACTGCAGGAGAACCTTCTCTCACCATGTTTTCTGTCTGGATTGTTGGACATAGTTACATCTATTGGGCTCAGAGGTATGCTGAGAACAGAAATTTACCTAACCTCAATTTACAAGATGTGGCAATTAAGTGGTTTGGCCACAGAGGATTAAAATGTCACCAATTGATACCATTGGTGAAAACCTTTATGCATTTGCCAAAACCTGACCTGTTAATTGTGCACTGTGGAGGTAATGATTTGGGCACTTTGACTGGGGTAGGTCTGGAAATGCTTTTAAAGGACACCTTTGAGCAATTAATGGCACTTTTTCCTCAGACTGCCTTGGTATATTCAAATATATGCCAAAGACAGAAATGGAGGTGGTCAAACCAATTTTGTCCACAAATTGAGAAGTCGAGGAAGCATGTAAACAAATCTGTTTCAGCTTACATGAGAGACCATGGAATGGGCTCCGTGTACAACAATAACTTGCGTTACTACATGCAAGATATCTACAGAGGAGATGGAGTTCATTTCTCAGATGAGGGCAACAGAATTTTCATTCTGAATTTAAGACTGTGCATTGGTACCTACTTATAAGTACCTAAATGTACCATAAACCCAAAAGCTCTTCTCAGAGCTACCCTACATCTGATCACTCACAATTATTATTTTACTCTAACTTTTTTCACAAATTTTCAACAAAGTACGCTCCCCGGGGCGCTACCCGGTACGCGAACCGGAAGCTAACCTCGCGAAATTTTTAAAAAAAATGTTTTTTTCGCACATATAAGCCTCCTCAGCCACCCTCAGAAAACCTAGGGGGTCAAGATAAGTCTACCGTGCCCCCTTCTACCCATTCTGAACATTATTTGCCCTCCATCTTGTATCTTAAGTCGACCGAAACACAAAATGGTGGACTCCCGTAACGCTTAAGGTTCGCGTACCGGGGCGCTCGCCAGTTCGCGTACCGGGGCGCTCCCCGGGAAGCGTACCATCAAAAAAGGTGGGAAAGTAATTTACAGAAAAACGACTGGAGACACTCTCACCAAATATAGATTAGCTCATACTACATACCAATCCCTATCATTTTCACAAATTTGATTGAAATTCCATTTAGCCATTTAGCCTGTGAACCTCTCTAAATACCGTGAGGTAAATTACTTCTCAAAACACATCTGAAGTGTTGGAATTGACAACCAATGAAAATGTTACTTTCATTTTCTACTTTTATTACCTGACATTTGATTGGTTATATACCTGAATATATATAAAGGAAGAGAAGGAAACACAGCCATTTTGACTACTACTTCTTGTTGTACATTTCAATTGGATTTTCACTAATCACTTCAACTTCTTTGTAAAGGTAAGTTGTTATTTTTAAAACTGAAGTATATTGTGCACCAAAAGTTAATATGGTAAACTTTTTCTGATAGTTATATACTATCCCTCTGTAGTAGTTATAGATTTAGATAGACTTCTCTGTTATAGTTATGGATGGAGTTAGGTTTCTCTTGTATAATTATGAAATTACTTACGTTAAATCACATACACTTTTTTATATTCCTACTTCCACTCTGATACTATACACTGCCCAAAGATAAATTCACTGATAAAAACTGCCTATCTAAAATTAATCCCCACAGTGCCCTATCTCTACTAATATATTTTTTTTTTATCCAAATTTCAGGCAACATGGAAGGCGAACAGAAAGTTTCATTTCAAATTGTCCTGCAAGAGAGCAGCCAAGAATTAATTGATCCAAATGATATAGAATTTATGGATGAAACTTGGGACCAAGAACTACTGCAATGTGTGCAAGCAGTAGATGACCTCCTTCAAAATGAGGACATTTTACACCCTCAGAGATTACAAACTATGTTCAATGAAAATGACGACATTTCAGACAGTGAAATGTTAGAAATGTTATTAAATTTTGAAACACAATCACAATAATAAATAATTGCTTAAAAAATAAAGAAATTAAAAAATAATCAACAAAACCAACAATCAATTAACATACAGTATTTGAAAAGTCTATCATTCTTTTTTCCTTATAGTACGCTCCCCAGTACGCTTCCCGTTTTTTTTTTTTGTTGCCCTGCGGGGCCCTTTTAAAGCCTCAACATCAAACCTAGGGGGTCAGGGAGGATATACTATGCCCCCTTATGGTCATTTCCCCCTTTGTTTTGGCCTCCTCTTGTCTCTCAATCCTACCGAGAGACAAGATGGCGGCCGCTCCGGACTGTTTAGAATGTTGACAGACACCGGAGAGCCAATCAGCTTCGCTTCGCGAAGTTCCGTTACGCGTAAAGTACGCGAACCGGAGCGCTGCCCAGAGCGCGCTTACAGATATATATCTTTTTTTTAACGTTAATTTCTCAAAATCCACTGGAGCACATATATTGAGACCTAGCAAAGGCACATCGGGCTAACAGTCCCTACAATTTTGCCAAGTTTCGTGCAAATCCTTTTAGCCGTTCGGGCTAAAAGTGAGGCCAACCGCCCTATGGAAATTAACATTGGAAAAACACGTTTTGGGACACCCCTTTTTTCTCGGCCCCCCCTTGACGAACCCCCCCCCCAAATTTTCAGGGGCTGCTCAGAAACAAAATGTTCCATTTTCCTGAAAATTTCAGACAATTCCGTCCACAAACGCCAAAGTTATTAGACATAGAATTTTCAAAAATCCCATAGGGAAAAAATCCTAACTATATATACCTACTGGCGACCGCCAGTAGGTAATCTATCTATATATCTATCTATATATATATATATATATATATATATATATATATATATATATATATATATATATATGTTACATTTCTATATATTTTTTAACTTATAAAATAGTTAAATTAGTAGTTCATTGTTGTACAATAAATATATATAATAATTATAATAAATGTGTGTTTACGTTTTTTTAGGTTGTTAATTTGTTATTTTTGTTAAATGTATATTAAATCTATTTTTTTATTAAGTCTATTCTTTAACATTTATTATTTTATACATGTATATATAGAAAACAATATTTTTTACATCTATATTGTCAATGATATTTTTATTTCAATATGTTTGTACTTACATTTATAAATATAGGCTATCTATATTTTTGACATGTATATTTATGACTCGATATTGTGCTATGGAGATATTTTGGGAGTTATCAGAGAACCAAGCAAGCAGCGCAGTCCCAGTACAAACTGGCCAATTTATGGTCATAAAGAGCCCAAAAGCTTCATTTCAGTGGCCCAGGAGCTTTAGGTGATGAAAGCAGCTTCAGAACTCCCTCTCATGCTCGGAGCTTGGAGGGGGCACCTCAAGCAAGGGTAAGAATCACACAAGGCAGATGCCAGCAGCACCAGCAGAATTGTAGGAAGTCTTTTGTGTCCCTGAGACTTCAGAAAACAGGAGGCAAGCCCTTGGAGATCACTTGGAGGGAAGGCAGAGTCCTTCCAGCAGGGTCAGGGAGCAGCAAGGCAACAAGCAGAAAAACAGTCCTTCCAGAAGCACAGTCCAGTTGAATTCGTTAAGCAGCAGCCCTTTTGACAAATGCCTAATCTTACTGCTGACCAGGGAGCTTACCGGATTATCCCTGCAACGACCCAACTGCTGCTGGATTTGCCCTTTGCCTTTTGCTTGCTGCCTTTTGCCGCTACACCTCGCGGAACCCGCTGCGCGGGTCCCGCTTCGCCCGCTCTGCTGGGCTGCCCCGTCGTGGAGAAGGACTTTGTTGGCGAACTGTGCTCCTCACAGGCGGGAAAAGAGAACACTCTGCCAGGGCTGCGAGCTCCAGGTGAGGGACAGGGACTCCATTTCCCAGGAGTCCCTGTGTAGTCATCCCCTGCACCTGGACGCTCTCCCTGGTTGCCCCGCCCCCAACCGCCTCATCCCCTCATTAGGAGCTACTGACATTCGCTACGCGGGACGCGTGCGGGACGCCCGGGGCTAAGCCCGGGCAAAGGGCGGGCCCTCTGTGGCCCTCAGAGGCCTGAGGAGCCTGGCCTGGGCCACTCCCTTTGCCATTTACTTGCTAGTTTTTGTGGACTATTGGACTTTTTATCATTAATGTAAGTTTGTTTTATTTTTTATATTAAATTTTTGGTGCTTGTTATGAACTCACGAGAGACTAGAAGTATGGCAGCCGCCGGAGCCAAGAAATTGACAGGGACCCTTGATGATTTTATTGTCCGGACTCATGCTTTAATAGATGAGGGGATCATACTAATGGATAGAAGGGTGTCCCAGGACTTGGCAATAGCCAGGAGATCTTCTTTAGGACATATAGCGCAGGCCCGTACTCCACACACAGCGACTGGCCCAAACACTCTTGCTATTGTACATAATGAGGGGGCCCTTGATGAATTTAGCTCTCAGGAGGGCTTGGAGTCAACACCTAATCTTGCCTTGTTAGCTGAGAGCGATTCTTTAAATGAGCCCGACAATGTCCCTGTGGTTAATGTACACGATTGAGGTCTGAAAGAGGGTGCTATTCCCAAAAAGAAGTCAAAATCAACCAAACGTAAAGGAAGGAAAGCACTGACCACGCAAAACCTAGATCAAACCACTTTAAACCTGGCGCCCTCGGACAGCATCCTGGTTGCGCATGTTGCTGACCTGGAGGGAGCGGTCCAAACTAATGTGCGTTTATCCCTAAGCCTACCAGATGACACGATCATAGATAGTAGCTTAGAGGAAATACTGGATTTGGGTGATGATATAGATAACCATGTTAGAAGCAACGAGGATAGGAACAGCTTAAACATGGTAAACAATAACATCTTGGAAATGTTAAAAATCCTGCTTGAACCAATTGAGGTCAGGTTGCGTTGCTTAGAAACCATCTTAAAAAACATTCATAAAGATATAAGTGCCCCAAGTTTTAGTTTGGAAAATAAGATACCCCCAGTAAAAAAGGCCACGAATAAGCCCACCACCGTTGATAAAAACACCCTTTCTCAAAAAAAGATTGTACCCACTAATCCCACCAATTTTACCACCGTAGGTGGCACTTCTTCTAAAACCACTGATTCCAAGCAAACAACGAACCCAGTAAAAACCAAGGTAACCCCTCAGGTTAAGTTCAAAGATCCAATACTCTCAGCCCCTAAATTAGACCAGACCCCGAAAGCAAAGAGAGAATCACGGAGAAACATCCACCTCCCCCACGGATGCATGCTCCTATGTAGTGATTCTGACTGGGGTCACAGAACTTGTAACAACTGAAACAGAGTCTTACCAAGCCTTAAAAAACAAGGTATGTCATTGGCTGTCTAAAAATTATCCCTTACCGCCTGGCATGCCTAGTAATATCCTAATGGTGGAGAGAACCCCTTGGGTGGGAGGCAATAGGAAAAACTTGCAAGGTGACTGCGTTGTGGTCACCTTTGAGCATCAAGAGGTAGTAAATTACATCTGTGCTGGTACACCGCGCCATCAGGCGAGTACGGTTACTGCCAGGCCTCTCTCCTATTTTTATGCACTGGGGAATCAACCTGACAGTAGGTGGAGCTGGTTAAAGGGCCCCCAGGAGCTCCACCATCGACAGAAGTACAATCCCCCATGGGAGGCTCAATCATGTGGCTGGGAGGAGAGGGGAGAGGACGGGTGGAACGTGGTTAGAAGAAGAAGAGCCAGACCTTTTCAGGGTGGGTTTGCTGCAGGCCCCCAAAACAGATTTCCATATCACGACAATCACCACGTAAATGGGCAAGATACTTATTTTAATGTTCCAATGTTTAATCATTACGATCACCCGTCCTTTTTGGACTGGGTAGATTGACAAACATTAGGCCCCTCCACCTCGCGAGTCCTAACTGCTCCCCCCACCACACCAGAGTGCAGTCAACACCTACAAGAATTAAACCCCGAGCCAATTACTGAGTCAAGGTTAATCTCAGGACAGGGTCTGGAGGGAGGGACAGCATTACGTGTGATTGATGGGAACAAAGGAAGTAGAGGGGTGATTGAAATGGCCACTTGGAATATAGCGGGCCTTAGAAATAAGATCGATGATCCTCATTGGAGAGACTTAATAGGCACGATGGACATAATTGCCATGCAGGAAACATGGGCAACTGAGAATTTGCTCACACTGGATGGGTATACCACCTTTTACCTCCCAGCTGTTAATTCGTTGAGAGGGCGGGCTAAGGGAGGTCTGGTCACCTTGATATCTGCAAAAATCTCAGGCACATATAAAGAAATTCCTACTGGAAGCCCCTATTGTTTGGCAGTCTTGATTACACACAGGGGATCCAACGCTGTACTATTAGTTAACTTCTACAACTCCTTTGATAGAGAACACCCACTTGATAACCTGTTGAGGTTAAATTCTTTTTTAATTAGTTTTCAGGAGACTGTGGAGGCTAACTGTATTGTAATTTTACTGGGTGACTTTAATGTCCATAGTTGCAAGGAAGAATGCCCTCCGAACCTTTTGTTTGGTCCACCAGGAGAGGAGAATATTCATTTTGAACACTCAGAGCAGGGATCCTGTTTAGAATCCCTGTTAGCTGAAAATGGTCTAATGTTGCCTCTCGGGGGGGGAAGAGGGTATTCCAACTTTTACGGGACATGGCAGTGGGTCCACGATTGATTATATTTTTTTAAACAGCAGCTATAGTAGCCATATTCTTGGTTATACTGTTGTAGGGTCCCATTTTAGTGACCACAATCTTGTTGTACTAAAAATTGAAAATGTACTAGCTACTAATGTCAGCAGTGTGAGTCCAGTAGATAAATGTGATTTAAGAACATCTGATCAGGCCCGCCGAATCAAATGGTGTAAAATAATTCCAGAGGATTTTTTTGGCAACCTGCGCATAAGTAGCCAGGAGGCCTTTGCACTCTGTATGGATGATCACGCGGGAGACACCGAAGTGTTAGAGGCATATAATAGGGTTTGTGCCAATATTGTGTCCAACCTGACACAGCAGTGTAAAAGGAAAACACAAGAAAGGGTGGGCTGGTTTGACAACAAATGTTCTGCTGCTAATCGCAAGTTAAAATCAGCCCTAAAATCGAACCCAGTAGATAGAAGACTTGTGGCCACCCTTAGGAAAGCATATAAGACCGCCATTGAGAGTAGACGGCGCGAGATCAGAGAGGACGCTTGGGCTGACCTGACCTCAACTGATGTTTTGAAGAGTAGCGCCAAATTCTGGGCCGTGGTCAATCAACCATTTTTTGCGGACTCACATAATAGTGAGTTAGATTGTGGCATCCAAGAGGATAAATGGCACCTGCATTTTAAATCTGTGTATGAACAGGAAGCCCCCGGGGCCGAGGGCATGAACAGTTTATACCAACTTCCTTATAGCCTAACGGTGGATGAGGTAGAGGTGGGTCTTGCCATTGAAAAAATGACCAGCAATAAAGCTCCCGGGCCGGATGGGGTTCCCGTTGATCTTTTTAAAGTAGATATTTTATTTTGGTCCAAAATTTTAACCAGAGTTTTCAACAGCATTTTTAAAATAGGTATCCCAGCTTCATGGTCCCAATCAGTAATTGTCCCCATTTTTAAAAAAGGAGACAGGGGGGAGCCGGGAAACTACCGCCCTATATCCCTAATTGACTCTGCGGTTAAGGTCATAGGGAGAGTGGTTCTCAGTAAACTTACTGATTGGTTAGGTGAGACCAACATTCTCTCACCCCTTCAGTATGGTTTTAGAAAGGGAAGGAGCACCATCGACCAGAGTCTAAACCTACAACTGCTGATAGGAAAATACACTATAGCTAAGTCTGGATTCCTGTACATCGCCTTCATGGATCTGTCCTCGGCCTTTGACCGAGTTAACAGATCCAAGCTGTGGGGTCAGCTCCTCAGCATAGGCATAGATCCAAACATTGTGTACTTCCTAGCAGACCTCCATAAAGACCTCACCGCCACTGTCCGTTATGACAGAAAAGGGAATTGTACAGGGAAAATTCATATTACTAACGGTGTTAGGCAGGGATGTATCCTTGCCCCCCTGTTATTCACTTTATATATTAACAATCTGGGCGGAATATTGGATACAGCATGCATAGATATACCCAGGGCAGGGAAATATACATTGCCCGCATTATTGTATGCAGACGACGCTGCTCTTATAGCTAGAACTGCAGTAGGTCTGCAAAGTCTGTTAAATTCTTTTTATAATTTTATGACAAAGCTGGACCTAAGCATCAATTTTGGTAAATCCCATGTAATGGTAGTAGGGCCTAAAACTAAGGCAAAAAAACAAGCCATGACGTTACACTGTAATGGTCACAAATTATCTAGAGTTCCCAGATTTCCTTATCTGGGTGTAGTGTTTGACGATCGCTCTACATGGCTTCCCCAGATGCTGGAGAAAAAAAAGGTCTTAATAAGATCCATATCTGCAGTTCTTGGGTTTTCACGCAAAATTGGGGTGAAGCCTATAGAGGCTGTTTTAAAAGTGTACACTGCCAAATGCATAGCCATTGTTATGTATGGTGCAGACCTGTGGGGTTTTAGGCCTGTCAAATTTCTTCAAGTGATCGAAGATAATTTTTTAAAATCCATCCTTTCTTTACCAAAATCCACGGCAAGCTTTATCGCACATCAGGAATGTGGGGTGGATTTGTTCTTGGAGGATCGGGTCGCTATGGCTCCCCTCCTGAAATGGATTTCTGTGTGGCTCAACCCAGAGCTGGAAGTCAATCATGAAATCCTGAAGGATTGCCTTAAACTAGATCACTGGAATAAGATCCCCTGGCTGAATTATGTTGAGCAGCTGTGTGCTAAGCTAGGAAGACCTGAATTGTTCCATAATCCCTCTGCCCTTGTGAAGGCAGACCTGAAGTGGACAAAGAACACTTTTCTGTTGTATAGTGGAATGGATAGGGAAAACAGGGAGTTGACAAAACCCTCGGTTAGGTCGCATCAATTGATCGTTTCCTCAGACCATGACCCGGAATTTTATCTGAAGGTTGTAAATAACCAAAACCATAGGTACCTTCTCACCAAGGTCCGCCTGAACAAAGTTCACTTGTTAATTTCTGGTCGTCCTGGTTGGACCAGGGACTCGGAACTGAATTTATGTACTTGTGATGGTCATTCAATTATGGATACCGCCCACTACCTGTTCTTTTGTTCCCACTTTAAATCTATTAGGGAAAAATGTATTATCCCCATGCTAAAAGGGAGAGGGTTTAGGCAGGTTAAACCAGCGTTCCTACACCTTCAGATGCTAAATGATATCTGGCAAATCTACAACGTGGCCAAATTTTTAATTATCGCAGTCAGATTGAGTAAAAAGATTAATTGGGTGTAGAATACCTATTAATAATAATCATGCTCACTGTAAAAATTGAATCCAGTTTTTTAAAATTTTGTAATGTTTTTATTGTGATTGATAATTGTAACCCTTTTTAATGATTCATTGTGTTTTTTGGACCATTTGTTTAAGTGTGTCTTGTACTTTTGTGGTTTTGAATATTCGAACCGAATAAAGTATTTCTTGCTTGGCTTGCTTGACAAAGCTCAGTTCAAGATCCAGATGTGTCTGATTTGTGGGGTCAGAGACCCATTACTTATACCCAAATGTGCCTTTGATGTAAGGGGTGACTTCAAAAGTACTCTGAAGTACACAGGGATCCCTTTCAGCCCAGTCCTGTCTGCCAGGCCAACACAGGGGGAAAGGCAGGGGGGGCGGTAAATCAGCGCTTTGTGTGAGGACAGGACACAGCCTATTCAGATGTAAGTGTGAGACACCTCTTCTCCTTTCTGCCCAGGAAAACCCATCAGAATGCAGATGGATGCTCAAAATACAGATGAGCCTCACCTTCCTGTGTTTGTGGCTGACTTGAGGGAATGCACAAAGTGTAGCTGTCACCCAGCCCAGACATATATTGGAGTCAGACTGTCAGGCACAAGGAGCAGCACGTACAGAGAAATGTTAACTTTCTAAAAGTGGCATTTCTAAACCAGTAATGTTGATTCAACTGTACCAGTAAGAAATACCTACACGGTCACACTCAGAAGCTGTCGGTTGTGTTGTGGCTGGCTTTCCATTTCATTTCTAGCTGTTTACCATTTTGTTTGGTATCTTAGAGGTCTTCACTGTACCAGCTATCCTGCTTGTAGGATCTACTGTACATGTTGGGTTGGAAGGGTGTGAGGGAGTCCATACAGTTCCTTTTGTTGATGTCTTTGTCAAGGTTGTCTGTGAGGCAAGGTTGGTCTGTGTTGAGGGCACTGAGCCAGTTTGCTTCTGTGATTTTGCCCCAGCTGCAGCTTGGAAAGCTCAACCTGCTAGGGTTATTGGCTTGATGTATGTTGATTTGGAAGTGGGTGATGGAGTTGTTGGTCCATGTGAGTGGTGTGATAGAGTTGTTGATGCTGTCACATGTGAAGAATATGACGTCAAGTGCTTGACCTGAGTGTGTGTTGGTTCTGAGATGAGCTATGAGCTGGATGAGTCTGAGTTGCTCAAGCTTTCGATTAGTGCTATGAAGCAGGGATTGTTTTGGTCTTCGAGATGAAAGTTGAGGTCAATTCGGAGAATATAAGCTCTGGAGTCAATGTTCAGCAGAGTGACGAAATCCGTGATGAGGTCGGTAAAGGTGTCTCATGTCCGGGTGGTCGGTAGGTGAGGGTTCCATTCAGGGTGAAGTTTTCACAGATTTGCAACTTGAAGTGCAGGTGTTCCATGACTGGGGTGGTGTTCTCTGACCGCCTCCTGGCTTGTGAAGGTGGTCCTGTCGAGTGTTCTTGTAGGCCGGTGTCGAGTGCTCTTATAGGCCGGTATCGAGTGCTCTTGTAGGCCAGTGTTGAGTAATCTTGTAGGCCGCGGGGATTGCTGTGGCAATGTTGGGAGCTGATGAGGGGTTGCGCCAGATCTCTGTGAAGAGGAGGATGTCAGGTACGTCGCTGCTTTCCAGGTCCCATATTTTGATTGTATGCTTGCTGAGTGATCGTCTGTTTAGAAGCATGAATTTATTTGTGTTGAATTGCAGGTTTGCATTGGTGTATGGTGTAGGGTAGACTGTAGCCATTGTTGGTGCTTGTGGGGCAGGTATGTTGAGGGCGCTGTTAGTATTTGCGTAGATGGTGTGGGTAAGTGGCTGCAGGTGAACCAGCAGTGAATTCAGGTGAACGCTCCTACCATGGTGTGAGGCACAGCACAACAGCAGTTCAGGGAATAACAGCTGGGGTCTAGCGACCTGAGAAGTGCTCCAGAGTATCGTTGTGTGGTGATCAGAACAGGTTCCTGGTGCTGGGCACGGTCCAGGCGCACAGGGGCATGTCGGTGTTGCAGCTGCCATTATTAGGTGATGCGAGAGGCGAGGAGTGCAGAGTGTCATTATGTTATTTCCTGTGCTAATGGATGATGCAAAATTAAGTCCTCTTGCTTGGCTTCTTCTTTTAAAATATGGTTTTAGTAGGAAATGCAGTGATGTCACTTCCTGTGCAGGTGGATGATGGTAGATCTAGTGATGTCACTTCCTGTGCCTCTGAGTGAGGGTGGTTCAATGATGAAGCATGCCCCCAAAATTCCTTATCAGGTTGTTCTAAAAAGGTTTTTTCGATAGGAATAATTATCCTCTTTGGATTTCTTTACCGCATTACTGATTTAATGTGGTTTTGGAGAATGTTCCACTGGAGTCTATCCATACCATGGGGAAAATGTTTGCTCATCTTCTCCAGAGGTCGCTGCGTGGAATTGTTTTCCCATCATCTCTCAAGGCTGCCCCTATTCCTGAGTGGTTGTAGGAAAACAACATCAGCCTCTTGGCAGCCATACACCTTGCTCCCAATTCCTGAAAGTCTTGGAATTTCTAGCAGCAGGGAATGTGAAGTATGTATTTATTTCAGGACTCTGGTAAAATCAACAGCTATTTACCATTCTTGCAGCCCTGACTGACAGTATGAATGTTCCTACCGTTGCCCAAGATTCCATTATTTCACCCTTTAACTTTGCAAGATTGTTCTTTGTGAAGCTGACAAGAGTTTAAGAAAAATGGCCGAGTGATTTGCCTAAAATCTCTACACTCAACTAGGAAAATGTTGCACACAACCCCAAAGGGTGTAATGGATGGGTTTTCTACAAAGCATGTGGAGAATAAACAGAGGAACAAAATCGAATGAACATGTTTTCCTACTTTAAGCCCACACATTGTTAGCTGTGGGCATTTCATAAAGGTCAGGTCAGTATAAATATTTGAGTGTCTAAAAATCATTGGTGTTCATAGATTTCCAAACACATTCATGGGGATTTTTTAATGTGTAAATGTTTGAAAATCATACGTATACATCAAAGACTTGTATGTGTACTATAGCCAAAAATTATAAGTTTAAATACTAATAGATCAAAACAAACACTATGGGGCCCATAAAGTCCGCCCGTCATCCTGTCATGTCTAGGGACCGCCCGCCATAAGGGCGGGGGTCCCGTTGGGGGCATTAGGATGCGCCCGCCACAGTGGCGGGCGCATCCTGTAGTTTCAGCATTGCGGCGGGCGGTGCTGAATGCACCGCCCGCCGCAATGCTGAAGATACATGCAATGCATTACAAAGCAGGGTGCTGTGTAACTGATGTGGTTTGTAGTTGGACCTTCACCCAATGGGATATTTTCAAGTAAAAGATGAGAGGACTAAATATGATACATCACTTTTTATAGAGGGTAATTCCAAGTTGCTTGATGACTTTTAAAGGACCTACTCAAACAAAGGCAAAATCGCCAAAATGTTTTATATGCAGTCAGCATAGCTTCTGAAAGCAAAGTATAGACCAAGCAAGCCACTCAGGAGCTGGCATTACACCATTATCAAAAAAAACAATAGGAAACAAGTCTTATGTATATTAATATATTTGCAAGTAACTGAGGGAATGTTACAATCAACCAACACACACCTAAATGGACTAAAGCCTGAATCACATAACTACACATGCAGGAAGGGATATTGTCCGAGATGTGAAAAAAAATCATACAAAAAAACAGTTAACTGAAAAAGCTAAACTAAAAGGATAATTTGAAGCAATTTGAAAGTTAGACTACATTTATGATAGTATTTCAAAGCTGATGCCAATTTTCAAACATTTGAAAGCTAAAAATAATAAGGTGATTGTGGAAGTTGAATGCATTAATGAAGCAAAAATGGTTAATAAATATAAATTTAAAAACAAAGGCAATATGTATGTTTTATTTAACAAGTGGACCTATGGGTAAGAATCAGACCTCGTGGAACCCGTCGTCAATTTTGACTAGTTATAAGCACAGGACCCAAACACTGATCAATTAAAAATTAATTTACATTTATAGGATCAGTTACAGACCCCAAAGATTGCAAATTTTCAAGCAGAGGTCTTAAAATGATCCATCACTAAGTCCAAATATATGGGATAAAGTACCTCCTCCCGTACATTGTATGGATAATTCAAATCACCAAGGAGTGTCATGACCGAATAGAGTAACAAGGTCAAAGGCTGCATTCCTTTATAAGAGCATGGAACTCCAATAAAACTTGCAGTGTTCTTTTATCCTTATGCTACATAGTCACAACATCACATTTCTAATAAACTGCAAATATTCTTGACATCTTGCTTTTTCATGTTCATTGCAGACAAGAAGAATGCAAACACAATCTGTACTGAAAAATTAAACACACCAAAAAGCAGTTAGTAATTTTTAAGAAAATATATTAGAATCAGTTTAATGTAAGTCAAGTCAAAATTATTCCGTGGCTCAGACTGTAGAAACATGTCTAGATTTTAGCTTTCCTGGAATGATGTACAATATGAAAAAGAAAATGTTTTATTTAAAACATTAATAGTCGTATTTAGCCTGTTGTGCTTACCTATCTCCAAAAGGGTACGTCTCCACAAGAGTTGAATTAACAACAGTACATAATCAACTGAAACATAACACACTAAAAATAGGAATAGTTTAGTAAGTGGATTTGAAGATAACTTTACACTAAAATGATACAGTAGAATTTATGAAGGATAGAAATTGAATTATTTATTCTTTCCATGCTTCATACACAGCTTCCTATTTCCTATGGATTATTTTCCACACTGTTTGTTAGCATATTTAATATTAATGAATTTTCATTTCTTTATTTGTTGGACTTCACAGTGCCACTGGAGAATTTACTTATCCAGGGGAATGGATAATCGAATATTGGTATTACGTGTGGTAAGTTTCTGAAAATGATTGCACAAATTAATCCTAAAACTATTAAACAGAGTTATGTGTGTGGTTCGAATAATTGAATGAATTTATTAACAGTTATAGGAGAGGACGATTGTGAGAGAGAGAAAAGGCAATAAGAGAATGCATTAAAGAAGAAGAATGTGGATTGCCAAATTTACATTGTAAATTGAAAATAGAACAAGAGAAGAAAGGTAAAATGTGTTTGGTGTGTCGTAAACTTCATAAAGGTGGCAAGGCTGAATATGTGGGAGAGAGTAAGTGGGAAAGATGTTATGTTATGTATGTCTTACAAAGAGAGCTTCTTTCATTATATTCAGTTTCCCACTGCTATGACATAGCAACTGTTGATACCAAAACCGGTTACCCACTGTTGTGATGTCAAAAAGGTATTTTAGAGCTCTCTGGGACCCTGTCAGTGCAGCTCTGTTTGTCTCCTTTGACTGACAGCAGAAAGCTCTGCTGTACTAGAGGGAAGAAAGGCAGAGAATGTAGTAGGGGTAGGGGTAGATCAAGGATGGCAGGTAAGGTACGTTTTAAAACATTGGGACAAGGATAAATAACAGAGGCTGTGTAATGTGTATGCCCCCCTTTCTCCCCTACTACTGTGTAGCAGTTGAAAGCATGGACACATGATTTTGGGGACATACATAACATAAAATTATAGATGGAGAAAAAGTGAATTATGGTGATGTTTTTCACTGATGGGTTCTAAGTGATATAATACACAGCTCAATCTTTACTCTTGTTGTATATTTGATGTCACTCAGAACCCCCTCAGTGAAAAGCATCCCAGTAATTCACTGTTACCCATCTATAATTCTACATGTTGTAATAGGTGATTTTTTTGGTTGATGAAAAGTCGGATCAGAGAGGAATTTATTATGTGTGTGGTAGTACTACCTATTTAATTTGCATTGTAATTGGGTTGGATCTTAGTATTTTGCTTTAGAGTTCCGTAGCGTTTAATACATGAGTGAAACAAATAATGCCGTTGGTTTGAGGAGAGATAAACAGGGCTTTGGACAGCTAGTATGAAATATGTTATTTGCTAATAATCCTCCTATTAGTGTGGCAATGAAGGATGGTAAAATTAGAAGTCTATCTACATTGGTGGACAGACTTGCCTTAAGTACGATTGGAGTGCTAAGACAAATTAATTCAGAACTAATGGCTATTAAAATGACGGTAATGCATAACCGCTTAGCATTAGGTATCCTTCTCCCAAGGGAAGTCGGTTTTTGCAACATACTAAAGGTTAAGAGGTGCTGCACTTTTATTGTTGAAAACAGCCCTGTTATTAACTCATATCACAAACTTGACTAACATCTCTTGTGAAGTTCAATTTTTGAATTGCATCGCTTGTGGAAAGCTATAGGTTCCTGGGTTTGTGAGATAAGAAGGGGTTTTAGTAAGTTTGATAAGTGGATCAATAATGGGAAAGGAGGACCTGCATATTAAGAGGTCGATTCCGATTCAGGAAAGAAACCGTCTGTGCGATTTATATCCGGAGCCCTCTCCGTATGAATCGTACCCATTCATCCGAGTCGCGTAGTACGATCTGTATTCCGTGAATCTGTCCGAATCGCCGTGATCCGTACGTATTGCAAGGCTGAAACCAGGAACCGTACGACTCGTACACATGCCGTACGACTCGTACACATGCCGTACGACCCGACGAGTACGATCCGGACCGGGATATGAGGAAGCGATTCGTATGGTCCACATCAGGTAAGGGCGAGTCGTACGGAAAAGCACACAAACACATACACACCGTACAGTCCGTACATCTCATAATCGCAGGGGTACGGTGTGTACCCCTGCGATCATGGGGTGTACGCACCGTACCCCATGTACGATGGGTGTACGCACCGTACCTCATGTACAATGGGTGTACGCACCGTA
This sequence comes from Lissotriton helveticus, assembly GCF_964261635.1. Taxonomy (NCBI): domain Eukaryota; kingdom Metazoa; phylum Chordata; class Amphibia; order Caudata; family Salamandridae; genus Lissotriton; species Lissotriton helveticus. The sequence goes on along the minus strand of NC_136063.1, from coordinate 1,626,391,814 downwards.
CCCCATGTACGATGGGTGTACCCATCGTACATGGGGTACGGTGCGTACACCCATCGTACATGGGGTACGGTGCATACACCCCATGATCGCAGGGGTACGCACCGTACCCCTGCGATCATGGGGGGTACGCACGGTACCCGGGGGGGCCGTTCTGTACATGTTTCGGCGCGATCTCTGCTTTTACGTCTGTTTTCAGCTGCTGTAGTGAAAGGGTCGTACAGTGCGTACCCAACACGTATCGTATTTGCTGGGTCATAAAAAACAGCCACGAACTGTACAGATGTTGCGTACAGCGGGTTCCGAGGGAGAATCGTACTGAGATTAGAGTCGTACGGTCTCTGTACGACTCGTACGGAGTACGGCACCTGGTACGAATCGTACTTCTTCCTACGTATGGGGGACGTTGCAGGGTACGATTCGTATGGGAAAAACACTTCGAACGGCTATTCGGAGCGGTATTTCCCGAATCGGAATCGGACCCTAAATGTCTGTTTGAAAATTGTGGGTATACAAATGAGAAGAGACCATAAGAGAGGAAGTGGTCTGAAGATTACGAGATGGAGAATATCAAGGACGCTCTCCACAACTACTTACAAATAATGGAGGTGGGTTCCAGAAAGAAGCAGAAAATAATACAGACTGAATGAATTCCTGATTAACAACATTGTATTAACTTGTTTTAGAGATTATAAAATATTCTGGGGGGGGGTTGTGAAATAGTTTTCTGGATTTTAGATTGTTTGCATTAACAATAAGGATTAATATTGCTTTTCACACTTGAATTAAACATATACAGACTGAATTAACATAATTGCAATTGAAACCTAATTTGTACGATGTATAGAAATGTGTTTATAAATGGCTTTAGTAATACCACACTTCCCTGTAAAACCCCATTTTAGACAAAATGGATGCCATCTTTGTCACTCACTCCTGTTTCCCCCCAGCAGACATCTTCTCCCCACAGACTCCACTCTATGCTGTTAAAAATGAGGACATATTAGTTTATTTCATTGCTGTATTGCTCAACTACCTTTCTATAGAGTGGATGTAAGATTGCAACAAGAATCTATCTCATTAGTTTCTTCACTGGGTTTATTCATTGAGAGTTTTTCTGTCTAATGTTTTATATTTGTTTGAGCGCTCCTGGATGACATTAGTTTGGAGGGTGTTAAATCATTTTTTTAAAGAATTGGGATGGTGCTTATGTGTTAAGTTAATGAAGTGTATTACTTTTGTGTTCTGATTTTCTAAAGAAATTATTCTTTTGTTCACACCATGATTGTTTTGCAAAAATGAGCTCTTGATTTTGAGGGTGATCCATAAGAATTTCTCATTCTACAAAAGGTGCTGCCCAAATTCTTTCTGATTATGCTCCTGAATTGGACCTAGAATACTTTCTGATTTTTACTAACAATGTATAACTTTTGCCATTGACTCATTTTGAATTTTTCTAATAAAACCTTTTACATTCTCATAGATCTAGAACTCAGTTGGAGTGGGCGTTAAACTAAACTCTGCTGGCAGAGTTCATGGAGTTTTGACACTCCCCACTCCTCTTGGAGCGCAGAGATCATCAAAAACTTGGCCAATTGCAACGTGGCGGAGTTTACCGGAACCAACCACTATTCAACACATGCAGCAGTCTCAGCACTGGGACACGTCTCTCAGTCAGATTACTGCAGCCACCGAAGAGGCAGACCGTGGCTTGGCCTCCGTGCTGCCTGGGGCCTGTTCTGCTTCTGACACTCACAGTCACAGCCTTCCCTGCCCTCTGACAGTTGAAGGCCAGTGCGTCACATGGAGCTCTGCAGGCAGCATCTTGCATAGCGTTGGCAGCCTAGTGCCTTCAACCACATTTACTGTAGGTCGACAATAACGGCTATGAAAGGGAAGTTTAAGTGAGCAGTGCTGGTAGGACACCAGAGTTAAGCTCTACTGTATCCCTAGTGTGAGGACTGTCCAAGATGGGTGTTTAGACTTCAGTTTAGGCACAAAAAAAGGCTGAATACACACTGAGGCCATAATTAACCCACACACGTGTGACCCGTCGTTGCTCGCTGAAAGTGAGCAGCCAGTACCTGCATCAAGTGTCGGGTGTATTCTGGCGGTCTGTTTGCACAGCTCTGTTTGTTCGATGCTTCTAAGGTTTCCCACCTTCACTCCACCACACACACAACAGCTGAGAGAAAGCAATGACTTAGCTCAAAAGTATTTACTCTCTCTGAGCCGTTAGAGTGAAGTTCTGTGTCCTGGCATAGCATGCTGAGCATGGTGCTGAGATGTCACTGGCAGCATCAGCAGGCATGGGCAGAGTGCAGAGATGCGGCCTGCTGGAGTATCAGATCCGGGACTGGTGGCACAAAGTTTTGGAAAACTTAAGCAATGAGGTGCTAACATCAGCTTCAGTGTGATCACTAATGGCTGATACCAGATCTCTCCAGATGGCAACTGCGTCCACAGCCCCGAGGGATCCAGGCAGCGTACACCGACCTGCCAGAGCAAGTTTCTCGTGGCATCACCATCCAGAAGCTCACCATCAAGGTGCAGGAGCTGGGCCTTGGGCATCAGCCTTATGTGGGGCAAGGAGAACAAGATGCTCATCCTCATCAGCAAGATCTTTAAGGGGCTGGCAGTAGACCAGACCCAGGCGCTCTACTTGGAGGATGCCACCCTGTCCGTCAACAGGGTTGACCTGTGTGATGCTACACATGATGAGGCAGTGCAAGTGCTGGAGAAGGCAGGCAAGGAGGTGATGGTAGGGCTGCATTGCCCTTATGGGTACTCATGGGCACACATTGGAAACTGAATACAACGGCATTGTAATGCAGTTGTATCCATTTAGCCCCTCATGCTCCATTGCGAGGTGCCAAAGGCTATGAGCAGGTATTCTTAAGGCTCAGTGTTGCATGATAAAAAATTAATAGTAGACATCACATGCCTTTGGCTGTGTGCATCCCGACTTCAGCTTAGCTTTTATAGGCTTGACCTTTTGCTTGAATAGCTGTGTGTCATTTGCAACAGCAAGAAGCCTGTTCTGGAATGTTAACTAGGAGGAGGCAGAACTCAACAGAATCTCGTGAAGTTTTTATGGAACTCTGTTAATCACACAGAGTACAACTCTGTGAGTTCCGCCCACCTCCAGAGGTCAGTTTAGTAGACCTCATTATTTATTGAACTGTTTTTACTCTGCTAATTTGATGTTCTGGGAGGTGCCTTAAGGGGGGACACATTGCCTCACGAAATTGAATTGTAACATCATCTCCGATCCAGTAAACTGTAAGACAACTGAAGGGGCAAATTTTGAAGTCTCTGCATTTTTGGTGATGGTTTTCCTCCCACATCAGCATGACCTGTGCAACACATTCATTAGATTTTAAAAGATGAAACGTGAACTTCATCGGCACATAAACCAGGGAATCTCACTGTAAAATGTCAGTAAAGACAAAGTCTTCTGCTTCATCTGATTTTTCTAAGGTATAAAGTTCTTAGAACAGGATGAGGAAGAGGTTTAGAGAACAGGCAGAGCATAAAAAATAAATGTAGCCTGAAATATATCTTGTCTAAACATGTCTTTCCCAGCACAAGAGGCTGCAAGTAGTATCATGAAATCTGTAATGCGGCAGTGCAAGCAGGATCTCATCATCTTTCAAAAGGTGAAAAGGTTATATTATGAAAGTGGAAAGAGCCTTATAAAATCTCCCTTCCATGTTTCTGCCTTTGCTATATTTCTTGCTGGGGTCCAAGGAGCCCCAATATCAAAAAAGGTGCACATGTCCTTCCAATTGGCTAATCAGCTGGACGGATGGAGCAGTCATCCATGTCAAGGAATGACCCTTTTCTAAGAGTTATTACCCATGTTCGTAAAACAATGGAGAACCCTTAGTAAATCTGAGAATTACATTCATAATTGTTTTTTATATTGCTGTTTTTTAACTACTGTAAATATGTTATTTGACCTGGGATTGTCTGTATTGCTTTTATGAATTTGCAAAAATTCGAATAAAGATTTTAAATTGAATTGATTGACACGTCTCTGAGGGATCCATTGAACAAGTATGTTAAATCCATTCTTTAAAAATCTGTCACAGTTCCTCATCTGACATTATGGACCAATACATTTAGGGCCTCATTTACAAGAACTGAAGCATTGCTGCATCAAGGCAGCAACATGTCAGAATAAGTTGCACAACATGAAGTCGCTTTTAAATGCCATGGATGCGTTGTATAAACGGGACGGCGCACCACAGCGTAGCTCATCTATTGCGTCAAAAACAATTGATGCTTTACGTGAGGGGGCTGTCCCAATTAAAACTGTGCATGTGCAGGCAGAGTGATGTACGGCAGGTGTGCGGCACGTAAAGTCAAGTCATGCTAACCACTATTGTGTCACTTTGTGTGCGTCAAGCGTAAAAAAACAACGACAAATGATGCCTTTGAAAAATAGAATTGAAAAAAATATACTCACAGAGAGCAGACAGGGAGCAGAAAACAGCAGTCAAGGCAACAGCACCAAGAACCCCATCACCAGCCAGGATGTTTAAACAGACTCTTAGTGGCAAGAGGAATTGTAACTTCAATGAAGAGGAGAGAGACAGCTTGATCAGTGAGATGACAAAGCATGAACATCAGCTCCTTGTCACCTTTAAATTGCCATTAGGGAAAAAAACAGCCATTTGTCAATCCATATGTGCAAAAAGGTTATGCTGTGTATCGTACCAAGCTATGTCCTTGCATTCCACTGCTAAGCATGCAAGTGAAAGGTTAGGAATCTTCACATGTACAATTAAACATCACATACATGTATGTCACACTCCCTAGTAACATGTTCAGCCCAGCTCCATCACGTTTGTAACTTCCATGTGTGATGTGCAGTACCAGGCTTTGTATACTGGGAATTGAAGTGGAATTATTAACATGAGTCAGCAAATTTCAAGTCCTACAATACAAAGCAAAAAACATTGATTGGAACAACACATCATGGATGGATACTTGAACTGTGCCCAACCTCACTGTGACAATGCAGGTCACTTAACGACATGAGGCTAGTGTGTCTTACTTGCGCACATGCGCCCAAATCTGGAGTGCAACGTGTGGAATGGAATAGGCTTGGCAGACATTAAACACCTCACCTGAGAGGGGGCTGCTGATGTGTATAATCAGCAGCATAAAAATACATTGCACGCAGGGGTCATGATGTGCGGGGTGAGATCACATAGGTGTCGGCTGCCATGGTGGCTACCTCCTAAACTCCTGTCATGTTCCAATATTTACTGGGGGTGCGAGTTGAATGCAAGTGATGCACACCAGAGAACCATGTGTGTGGACAGAAAACAGGGTGCATCATTTTTTAAGAATTTACATTGGGCAGCCAGACAAGTCTACTTCCTGTACTGTCCTACACCAATGTGAAAGAGCAGGAATTCACTATATTTGTGTAATATGGCGCAGTCCCCTTTCCTCCTGCATTGCTGCTCAACTTGCTGCCTACCACCAATGTAGGCAACCTTGAACCATGGTGCAAGGGTGCCTCTGTTGCAGGCAGGATGGTTTTTTTGCAGGAAGGGACACCTTCTTGCATGCACAAAAACAATCATGAGAGGCGTTTACCTCTTTCTAGTGTGCTACGAAATGTAGCACACATGGATAGAGTAAAAAATGAGGAGAAATAAATATATGTCTCCTCATTATGGCTGCTATGGGGAGGCATAAGGATCTGGTGCTGCGGAAGGTTTATGTAATTAAGTAAATCTAGGGCAGTGTCAAAATCCATGGGTGCTGTGTTGGGAAAATAGGTTTCAGAAGAAGGGCTTGTCAGAACCACATACTTCAGGCTGTTTTTTCATCAAATTCATATACAACCTTCTCAATCTATATTGTGTGCTGCAGATCTGTCTGCCTGTGTATGTGGTTACTACTCTCTGAGGGTCTCACATCTGACTCGAGACTAGGGGTGGAATTGGCGGAACTTGGCATTTTAAATTTAATCATGTGATGCGGAGTTTCAGCCAAATTCTACCAATCACTGCATGGCAGAATTTTTTCCTACAGTACTCCAGAAATGCGAGCGAGATTATGCACCCCACAGTGCCATTTTATAAGGTGAGTGGCTGTGGTCAAAGGGCTGCTTCTCGAGTAGATTTGTGATCACTCAAGCAGATTCTTTATTTGAGCGGAAGCAAAAGCAACTCACATGGCCGCACGCTCTTGCGCACTACTTGGCTCAGTGAGTGCTGATTTTTCATCATTGCTCATGCTAGCTTGCAGCCCGAGCAGAGCAACAAGCAGATTTTCTGCCCGTCAGTAGAATTCCACAGAATTTTTATGAATGAAACTCCAAAAGTAATGCACACCCCTACTTGCTACCAGCAACAAAGAGGGAATACTGTTTACTGAGCTGCTCATCTCCGAGTCATGTTGCCAAGTAGGAAGCCTTTTTCCATAACAACCAATTTATTTTCCTTTTGGAATGTAGATACTAAGGGCCCAATTACGATGTTGGACAGACCGGAGTCTGTCCAACATCATTTGGGAACCAGGACCAACGACCTCCTGTTGTTGGTTCCAGCCCAGCAAGTGGATGTGACCGAACACTGTTCGGTCGCAATCCTATTCTTTACAATGGGAGAATGCATTCCGTACAGAATGCATGGTCTCATTGTAAAGAGCAGAGGTCTAGTTCATCCCTGCACCCTATGGCAGGCACCTCAAGGTGCCTGGCACCCATGGGAGCCCTGCTGGGGGCCCCCAAAGTCAGATTCCCACAGCCTTTCTGTGTCAGAAAAGCCGGCACAGAAAGGCTGTGGGAATCTGCCATTGTAATTCCTCTGGTGGAAAGAGCCACCCAATGGGTGATGGAGGCTTTCTGAATGGCAGCCGCAGCTCATCGAGCCCATCCGAGGCCATTCAGAAAACCGCTTCAGATTCCTTTCCGACTGACCCCATCAAAATGAGTCAGTCGGAAAGGAATCCAAACAGCAAATTATGATACAGTGGGAACGGCTCTGACCGAGGGTCGGAGCCATTTCCTACAGCACCATAATCGGCCCCTATGTGTTTATGGTGTGTAATGTACTCAAAACATTTTGGGCCTGATTCACAAAATACACTTTGTAGTACTAGTGTAATACTAAAATAGTACTCCAGTGGTACTGAAAACCTACCACAAAATGCTGTTGACAAATTGAACTTGTAAAGTACGACTGCAAATAATTAGTAAGTCCAAAACAACACATTCCAGCCACTGAACAGCAACACCCTCTCACAGAAAATGATAGAGGTGGGCGCTTTCAATAAAATCCAATAGGAAATAATGTTAAATTAAATTAAATTAAATTCTTTAAAATCATTAAAATTGTAAAATAATGTAATTTAATGTTGAAATAAAATATAAAAATTGAACATATGTATTTACTTATAAAATATTTAGACAACATTTCGAATTTTAACATTAATGCAACATATTTTAGGTAGAATATAATTAAATTACTTGCAATTGATTTGCATATCTCTTTTAATAATTATTCAAGCATAATATAAAATATTTTTTTATGTAAGAGGGAATATATTATTTAGTTTAGTCTTCGAAAATCATTTTAATGTAATATAGTTAACTTTATTAAAAATTAAATTAAAAATAAAGTTTAAAATGTTGTAACATTTTATAATAATACATAAAACTAAATTACATTAATATTTAACATTAAAATGTTTAATACTTTTTTGAGTTAAAAAGTAAGTTTTAATTTCTCCTATACTTTAGTATAGAGAGATCCCATAGTCGGGCAGAGATCTTTGTAAAAAGTTGAGCAGTATTGGGAATATGCAGGTATTTCCCTACAGATTTTCACATTTCTGATCAGCATGTAAAAGTTTGCATTTTGCTTTTTTGCAAGACATCGTATTACTGCGGCATGGTTTTACACTCCTCAAGCTAAGTATTTCAGGCAAATATTGCCGTTGAAAGTTCATTTGATCGCACTGATTTATTTTTGGGATTCTTTAGAAAAACCTTGCTTTTACATGCAAATAGACATGGGTGTGTGCGCATTTGTCATCCCTTAGAACACGGGTACTCATAGTACGGCCCGCGGGCCGGTGGCGGCCCGGCAAGCCTTCGGTGGCGGCCCGCGGACCTTGAGTCATCATGCCCGTGTTTTAATTTTTTTTTTCTAAGAGTGTCTGCAGCAGCGCCAGAGACTCTGCTGCTCTGTGGGGGCCGGGCGTTCCGAGGATAGCCAGAGTAAAGCTGGGGCCTTAGAGGTGAAATACATCAAGGCCTCATTAACATGAAAATCGTCTTTTAAAGACCTGTTAAGTGCTCGGGTGCGGCTGTGAGTGTGTGTGTGTGCCCCGGCAGACACACAGGCAGGGTGAGATGAGAGGGAGGGGGACTTATGAACACATGCACACCTCAAAAGAAAAGCGCATTCTTTAGCTGGAAAACCACCTACTTAATCGGCACTTCTCGCTCGCTCAGTCTATTGCCCCACATTCAGGGTCTACCACGGAATGCAAGACCACCCGAGAGAAAATTACGATTTACATTTTTGTCCAAAAATAATCAGCGCTAACAAATACTGCTGCAGCTTGGAGTAACCTTCTTACATGTAATCGGTTTTAAACCCAAACAAGGTAATTTAGCACTTTCCCTATCCTGGATGCCTGTAAGAATTCGAATACTCTTTCATATCCAGCAACACATTTATAGCACAGGTCAGGTTTTACTAAGAGGGATTGCCCAGCGTTTATTTGGTTAAAGTAGTGTGTGTACTATTGATTCAGCGCCGACCATTAGTTCTATATTTGACCCTATGGCTTCCGGAAATTATGCGCTACATTTGTTTTAAAAAATATTATGTTTTTGTAGGTGTTATCTAATCACAACCCTGTTTGCTCTGTTTGCGGCTGTGAGTGTGTGTGTGCCCCGGCTGACACACAGGCAGGGTGAGATGAGAGGGAGGGAGAGTGAGAGTGAGAGGGAGGGAGAGTGAGGGGGAGGGACGGGGGGGAGTGAAAGGGAGGGAGACGGAGAGGGAGTGAGAGGGAGTGAAAGGGAGGAGACGGAGACGGAGTGAGAGGGAGTGAGAGGGAGGGAGACGGAGAGGGAGTGAGAGGGAGTGAAAGGGAGGAAGACGGAAAGGGAGTGAAAGGAAGGGAGACGGAGAGGGAGGGAAAGGGAGGGAGACGTAGAGGGAGGAAAAGGGAGGGAGAGGGAGTGAGAGGGAGTGAAAGGGAGGGAGACAGAGAGAGAGTGAGAGGGAGTGAAAAGGAGGGAGACGGAGAGGGAGGGAAAGGGAGGGAGACGGAGAGGGAGTGAGAGGGAGTGAAATGGAGGGAGACGGAGAGGGAGTGAAAGAGAGGGAGACGGAGAGGGAGGGAAAGGGAGGGAGACGGAGAGGGAGTGAGAGAGAGGGAAAGGGAGGGAGACGGAGGGAGAGAAAGGGAGGGCGCCGGAGAGGGAGTGAGAGGGAGTGAAAGGGAGGGAGACGGAGAGGGAGTGAGAGGGAGTGAAAGGGAGGGAGACGGAGAGGGAGTGAGAGGGAGTGAAAGGGAGGGAGACGGAGAGGGAGTGACAGGGAGGGAGACGGAGAGGGAGTGAAAGGGAGGGAGACGGAGAGGGAGTGAAAGGGGGAAAGAGGGAGTGAGAGGGAGTGAAAGGCAGGGAGACAGAGAGGGAGTGAGAGGGAGTGAAAGGGAGGGAGACGGAGAGGGAGTGAAAGGGAGGGAGACGGAGAGGGAGTGAAAGGGAGGGAGACGGAGAGGGAGGGAAAGGGAGGGAGAGTGAGAGGGAGTGAAAGGGAAAAAGGCGGAGAGGGAGTGAGAGGGAGTGAAAGGGAGGGAGACGGAGACGGAGAGGGCGGGAAAGGGAGGGAGACGGAGAGGGAGTGAGAGGGAGTGAAAGTGAGGGAGACAGAGAGGGAGTGAGAGGGAGGGAATGGGAGTGAGACAGAGAGGGATGGAAAGAGAGGGAGACGGAGAGGGAGTGAGAGGGAGACGGAGAGGGAGTGAGAGGGAGGGATTGGGAGGGAGACGGAGAGGGAGTGAGAGAGAGGGAGAGAGAGAGAGAGAGAGGGAGTGAGACAGAGTGAGTGAGACCGAGGGAGAGAGGGAGTGAGAGAGAGTGAGAGAGAGAGAGTGATAGAGAGTGAGAGGGATTGAGAGAGAGTGAGAGGAAGTGAGACAGGGAGAGAGGGAGGGAGAGAGAGAGGGAGAGAGAGCGAGAGAGGGAGACCAAGAGAGAGAGAGAGAGATGTGTGTATGCCGGGTCTGGTAGCTCAGTGGACGAAGGCGTCCGCGGCAGGGACCTGTGATCAACCTCATGGTCAGTTTTTTTTATTGCTCTAGCCCCTCCCCCACTGACCCCACCCCCACCGGTGCGGCCCTCGGACACAAACCAAACTGTAAATTTGGCCCCCAAGAGAAAGTTTGTGAGTACCCATGCCTTAGAATATGTTGCATCTTGTGCACCTATTAGCTCAACTATGGAGTTTAGCTAACAGTTGCATAAGATGCAAAATGTTCTAAGAGTGCTGAGTGCGCTCCAAAGGCTATGCTTTGAGTAACATTCTGCCTCAGGAACCAGTATATGCAGGAGCTTGGCAGAACCTACCTTCTCAACTTTTTAATCACAATAAATGCCATTTGCCGGAAAAAGGGAACAGCAACTTGCTCACTCAATGTTCAAGGCAGTGTTGCAATAAGCAGTAGCAGTTCCTCAACTAAAAAGAGTATTTAATGCTATTGGTTTATTTTCCTTTCTGATAAACCAGAGAGCGGTTATTGTTTGAATGCACAGTCACATCATTAATTGCTTGGTAATAGGTAGGTGGTGACTCCATCAAGGCAGGAGACAGATTTGTCCCTATAGGTATTCTGCAGCGAAGAATGCAAGCTTGCCTTGATAGTCTCATATCTCATGCACATACAGTGCTGAAGGATCACAAACAGTGCGGCTTCAGCTTCTACGGCACTCTGCTTATACACTGTGGCTGTTTTGGGAAATTTGGGGGACTGGTTCTCAGTCTATTTGCAACTCCAGGAGAAGCACTGTTGTCAAACTACGTCCTAGGTGTACGTTGGAAAAACCAGTCAAGAGATTCACCAAAGGATCATCCAGCTTAACTCACCTCTCCAACGCAAATTGTTGTCTGCTCCTCTCGTCAATCATTGGCTAGAAAAGCACCATACTAAAGCCATTGTAAGATGGACTGTACTGGCCACAATTGAAACGGGTCTCCCTGATGGGGACCTTGATACGAGATTGAACCACAAGGAAGCTTACCTCATTCTATTTTTTAACATTGTGGCGAACGGACCCAATGAGATTTCCGAATTGAACAGCCTACCTATTAAATAGGGAGGCTCTCTACCTTTATTCAGTTTGAAATTTTGTGTAGTGATATGACATATATACCATCATAAACTGGCTGTATCAGCTTCCTTTAAGCTTTAATTTGATGCTGTGTGCTTTGAAACCTCACTTCCCAAAAACCAGAGAGTGGGTGGAGCTTCTGGCTGCTTCCGCACTCTTATGTGATGAGCAACCAATGCGTCCAGCTGCCGATGGCTCCTGGTGAGCGAGTGAACGCCGAAAAGTGTCTGATAATAAAGTAAGTTGTGCACAATGTCAGCTTTTTAACATTATCAAGCACCACGGTGCAAGTCGTTTGAGTGTCAGATGGTTCAAAACAAACCGATGCCTGCCTGAGTCAGGTCAGCATATGTGTGCAGTGTGCATATCAGTGTAAGTTTCCTCATAGCAGTTGTGTTTACATGCACAACACCATTTAGGCAGAGTGGTCTGGACACTGTGGTCGGCGAGTTGTACTCGTGGATAAGCTTATGAACTTTATTAAATGCAGTATTTATCATTTGCCTAGAGATTTCGATTTATTTTGAAACCATTGTCAGTTGTGTCTGCACCTATGCCTCTAGTAATGCAAAGGTTTTCTTTTTTTTTTTTAAATATATTTTATTATTTACCATACAGCACAAGAGAGATTTAGACAAAGCTTCTTAATTCCAAAAACCATAAATTAATAAACGCAAACATAGATGCAAACATAAATGCAAACATAAGCGTAGTCATGATAGTACTTCATCTCAGACATATACATAAGACATAGAAAGAGAGCAAGATATATTCCGTTTTCATTTACATTTGCAAGTATTTCCAACCCGTCCCCAATATGCTATCCCATCCCCGCTCTCCAATTACTAACCGGTACCCAAATTCGAATTCCCAACTGCCTTTTTCTCCTGCCTTTCTTTGCATAGATAGGTCTTTCTAAGTTATATGCTGCTAGCAGATTAGACCACCATATTTGCAACCCTGGGGGGTTCTTATCCAGCCAAGCCCTGGCGATGCATAGCCTATACACTGCCATGGCGACAAAAATAAATTCCCGCTGTGGGATACCATCCTCAGGAACGATTCCTAATAATATATGTACAGGTCTAAGACTTATTTTAATATTCAGAGAGGCCTCTAGGAAGATCTCTATATCCTTTAGAAGTGTATGTAGCTGTGGGCATAGTGCAAACATATGTATTATATCTGCTTCTCTTGAATTGCACCGTGGGCGGGTAATGCCTATAGTCCCACCCCATTTCGCTATCCTAGCCGGGGTATAATAGAGTGAGTAAAGGGTTTTGTAGTGTTGCGACTGCAGCGACGCAGAGCATAAAAGTGTCCGTCCAAACTCCAGTGAGTCCTGAAACCACCCTAAATCACCCTCCAATTTCTCTGCCCATTTCTCACTATATTTATCAATATCATCCTGCTTTGTATCCAAGAGACTGGCATAGAAGCTTCGTATCGAGCAGTCCCCCCCTAGCCTTATTTTCTCAATGATCTCAATTGTGTTAAACCCCACCTGTCCCCCGTGTTTATTCCCTAGAAAACTCCTTATCTGTAGGTATTTAAAAAAGTCCTGTCTATCCAGTCCATACCTATCCATTAAGTCTGAGAATAATAAAAATCCCTCCGCGGTCCTAACATCTCCAATCTGGTCGATTCCCTTTGCCGCCCACCTCTCCATTGTCATATCTCCAAATATCTCTACCGGTAGAGATCTATTTTTAACCAACTTTGTATACCGGTTAAATCTCCCTATGCCCAATTTTTTCATAAGTGCACTCCATACCTCGATGCCTGCCTCAACTGTGTTGAACCTAGTTCTTTTATAGTATCCGAACTCTATACATTTTAAAAAACAATTTTCTACTTCTTCCCCCAGCACGGCGGCATAGATTCTAGAAGAGCAATCTGTTATTCTTTGATCTAACCCACCTCCTCCTATAAGTCCTTGCATATACTGCATCACAGCAGCCCAATAATATAATCTAAAATCTGGTGCCCCCCATCCACCTCTTTCTCTCGGCAGTGTCATAAACCTATATGCCCTGCGGGTTTTGCCCTGTGCCCAAATGAATCTGTTGAGGATCCCTTCCAGTGTGTTGAACCATTTAGCTTAAAAAAAGGGGGATTGCTCTGAAATGATACAAGAATTTAGGTAAAATAAGCATCTTAATTATATTCGTACACCCCACTAGAGAAAGATGAAGATTGTTTAACCGTTCCAAGTCTAGTTTTACACTAGTCATCAATGGAGCCATATTGTTCTGCACAACAACTTCAACATCCGCCGATATTGCCACTCCCAGGTATACTGCTGAGGCCACAACTCTTGGATCCGTCTCTCCTTGGACACACTGATTGCAAATTATCTGAGTCTTAGATTTATTCAGGCTATAGCCAGACACCTGGCCAAAATTCTGAGCCTCTATCTCCACCTCCTTAATAGCACCCTCCGGGCTAGATGTTAAGATGCCTACATCGTCTGCATAAGCCAGCGTTTTTGCTTCGCAGCCATTCAAGCACAATCTGTGGATCCCTTGATTACCTTCCAGCTTACGTAAAAAGGTATCTAAATATAACGCAAATAGGAGGGGAGATGATGGACACCCCAGTCTAGTTCCGCTTTCTATTTTAACCGCTGCTGAGTGCCCTCTATTAACCCTAATTCTAGCCGATGGATTTTTATATAAGGTTTTCATTGATTTAATAAACCCTTCACCTATTCCACTCCACTTTAAGGTACCCCATAGATATTCCCAGGAGACCCTATCAAATGCCTTCTCGGCGTCGAGAAATAATGCCGCCATAGGTTCTCCCAGAATACCTGCTGCGTCAAACATTGTAATCACCTGCCTAGTGTGTTCTGTTGTCCCTTTACCCGGTATAAATCCATGTTGTGAACAGACTACCAAACTCTTGATTATCCCTGCAAGTCTCTTGGCCAGTATTTTCGAATAAACTTTAACATCTGCATTCATGAGGGTGATTGGTCTATAAGAGCCTGGTTGATTTGCCGGTTTCCCTTTCTTAAGAATCACTACTATATCTGCTCCTCCCCATGAATCAGGAATTGCCTCTCCAAGTTGTGCTTGCCTCATCATATTGAACATATCTGCGCCTATTACTCCCTGGAATGTTTTATAAAATTCCACCGGCAGTTGATTAGGGCCGGCGGCTTTACCTGATGGTAAGGTGCTTAAGGCCCATAGAAGTTCCTCCATCTTAAAGGGTGCTTCTAATTCCTCCTTACATTCCGTAGTAATGGGCGGCGGTGTAACACCCCTTAGGTACCCCTCAATCTCTGAAAGCCCTCCCAACCTATCCGCCTGATATAAGGATGCGTAAAAGTGCCTGAAGACCTCCCTCACTCCCTCGGATCCTACCACCCTATTCCCATGGGTATCCATGATCTCCAAGATATCTGTTGCTGCAAGTTTCTGTCTAGTCCGAACCGCCAACAGATGTCCTACCTTTTTGCTAAGCTCATACACCCCTTCCTTTCTAGCTAAATAGTTCTCTGCTGCCTTCTTGGATATGTGCTCTGTGGCTGCGGCTTTAAGAGAGACAATTCTAAGTAAGTGTGTTTCTAATAACGACCGCTGTTGAATGGCTATCGTCAACTTCTCTTCCGCTTCCATCAGTTTTTTATTTATTTTCTCTATCCTAGCTTTCTTTCTTTTCTGCGCTGATAGTACATAGCTCATAGTTTCCCTGCGGACACTGGCCTTGAATGAATCCCAGACCACCCCTGGGGGAGCTGTTCCTCTGTTGAAATGCAGAAAACTCCTAATACAACCTTCCATATACTCCCTATATCACTCATCCTTGAGGAGAGCTCTCTCAAAGGTCCATTGTCTTTCCTTCCTCTGATCTTGACCTATCGCAATAGTTAAAACTAGAGGGCTATGATCAGATACCACCGGGGATGTTTTTCCATCTTTGCTCCATTCAGGAGGGGACCCGAAACCAAAAAATAGTCTAATCTGACCAAGACTCTATGGGGGGCAGAATAAAATGTGCTACCATCTCTATTTGGATGAATCTCAACCCAAGGATCGATCAGAGAGTTATGAATAACCAGATCAGATAATGCTCTATACACTCTCTTTTTCCTACCCGGATAATATCCACCCACCTGTGAAAATGTACTTTTAGGATTGTGTAGGTTAAAATCCCCGCATATAACTATTGGCTCTACCCAATGTGCCATCTCCATATCCAAATACTGAAATACCTCGGGATCATCATCCGTTGATCCATAGACCGTAGCGATGGTGAATTTCTCCCCCTTAAAGGTTAATTCTAGAATTACCCTTTGGCCACCCTCATCCTCCTTCTTCCTGGTCACAACAACATCACCAGTCCTCCCCAATATAGCCACTCCCCTATTCCTTGAGTCTTGCTTAGAATTTGCAAGAAGGGCAAATCCCAATTGTCCCAAAAGATAGCTTTTTGATACCTCTATGTGTGTTTCTTGCAAGCATACTAGATCCAATCGAAGAGTCTTCAACAGTGCCGCCACACTGAGTCTTTTATTTGCATCATTTAGGCCACAGATATTTATGGTAGCAATCCTACAACACATTAAGATTTTATAAACATTTCCCCATAGGCTGAGATCCCTTCCGTTCCTGTTAATAACCAGCCCCTCATGTTATTTCTCAATTTAAGACCATCACTTGTTTGCTTATATTGTATTTCCATATCCGAATACTGCATTTGCTGTTTTGCTTGAAGACTGCTCTGTCTTCTCTTGTGCTAAACCAACCAGTGCAAGCCAATTTGTGTCAACATTTTTCCCCCCTTCTGCCCCTAACCCCCCATGTCCCTCCCAACCCACCCTTCCAGATCCTACCCCCTCCCCCCCTCTACAGGCAAATAGGTCAAGTAGACCTATATGTGGTTGCTACAGTGTGTGGAAGTCGCTAACCTCCCTCTCTGACCCCCCACCCTCAAGAAGCCTTGTGATCCTAGTGCTCCCCCCTTGAACAAAATACCCATAACTTGACATCCTATTTTCTTATCCTTATCAGCTTCAGCCAACCAAGCGTCTCCTTTTCCACCCTTTCAACCTCCTTTCTGCGACTTTACTTGCTCCAGAAACTTTGGGCTTTAATTTCTGACCAGAACATTTCTACGTTCCCCCTTGTGACCACCTTTAGTCTTGCTGGAAATAGGAGGTAAGCCTCAGAGCCCAATGCTTGAAACGGCTTAATGAGCTGCCTCAGTCTCCACCTCCTCTCCATGGTGACGTGGCAAAAGTCCGGTCTGGCAAAAAAAGAAGTACCCTCGAATGATCGTCTGTTCTCTGGCCTTGCCTTTTCCATAATCTCTTCTCTAAGGAGATAGTTCCCAACATATATTAGGATTGCTCTGGGAAGAGGTGGTTTACCTGTCTGACCGCCTCCCCCTGTCCTTTCCTAATTACAAAGGGAATCCTATGAGCTCGCTGTATCTCCTTTTCCCACTGCCAGTCTGATTCCGGAAAAGCACCGCGAAGCAAATCTACAACAAATTTCAAAATGTTCTGACCCTCTGTCCCTTCCTCCACCCCCAAAAGGCGAATGTTATTCCGCCGCTGGCGGTTTTCAAAATCCTCCATCTTCCAGAGCATATCTTCAGAGACCTTTTCCTGATTAGCTTTAAACTCCTGCCAAGCACCCATATCGTCCTCCAGTCTTCCTGTTCTCTCTTCAACTTCGGTAACTCTGTTTGCCATACCCTCATACAGCTTATTTACTTTCTTCAAAGTGTTGTGGAGTTTCTTTGTGGCGTATCTAGCCCTTCGACTTTCGGCCCTAGCCTCCCCTTGGATCTGTTTCAGTGTGTTAGTTATTGCCTCCAAGGGGGCCTGCAGCTGTGATGGATTAGCCTCCTCATAGGTCTGTGAGGTGGCCGAGTAGTCCCATACAAGTTTTTTACCCCCTCTGGTAGGAGACCCTGAGCCCGAGGTCTGTTTTTTCCCTTTAGTCCATTTCTTCTTCTGTGTACTTTCTTTTCCTGATAGACTAGAATCTGATAGTGAGCCAACATCCTCCCCCTCTGTCCCAGTCTCGCTTGTGGCTGAGAGATCCGTTTCCTCATCTACGGAGTAGAAGCAATCCCCCTCTGCTGAGCCTCCTTCTGCGCCATCCACCACCTCCATGCCATTGGGTATCAGTGACTTCTTGTTAACCGGGCTAACATTGCTGCCCCATGAGCCCCCTGCCTTCAGCTCAGCCTCTACCTGCATGAGGGCGTCCAGCATATCCGTATTCCCTGGTATCCTGGTCCCTATGTCATCATTCTCGCCAGTCCCGCCATTATCTGCCAGTACCAGTGCTTCTCCAATGCCCATATCGAGAGCCTTACCCGAGTTCCCAGCAGTCACGGGGGTTCCAGGAGTCATCATAGTCCTTGATGGGCTATCCACAAGCTCTCTGCCAATACTGCCGCCTCTGCCGTCACCGCCACCTCTTCTGTCTCCATGCAGTTCTGGAGCCGAGTCTGTGCGTGATCGTCGCCTAGCAACGTCCGGGCCGCGTCCAAGGATGCTTCCTCTACAGCGTCCTCGAGGACGCCTTCCGTGCGGGAGAAGCTTTCCTCCAGCCTCTGCCCGTTTTTCGATGTAAATGCCTCTGTCAGAGTGGGCTGTCGGAGGACAACGTCCTTGCCTCGTGGCTGTGCCCCCACCTTCTGTTTCTCTGTGACCGATGCAGCTGACAATGCCTTATCTGCCGGCTGCTCACCCCTTGTCGGCGCTTTGCCATGGACTTCTGGTTTCTTTCCCTTACTGGATTCGGCATGGCGGTTTTCCGTGTTGCACCCATTTTCAAAGCCGCTGGTGTGGCCTCCTTCCTCACAGCGTCTTGGGATTGTTGTTTACTGAGGTAACTGGCATTGCTGTCCGGCAGAGGCTTCCCCTTCTCTCTTTCCTTTTCTGACCACTGAGGTCGCGGAGGCATCGTGAGGCACTTCGGCCCCTGAACAGCTCCAAGGATTCCGAGGATTCTTAAGCCCAACTCAGCTTTTGGAAGTAGGACTCTGAATTTTAGTCCTTTGGAGATGACTTTTCTCAGGGCATCATAGCATCGAAGGCTCCACTTGAACAGGCGCTCAAACATCAGCGGGGAGCACACATCCTCAGGTAAGGGTCAACAGGGGGGTACAGAGGAGAGAGGTCTGGCAGCGACTGTTCACCACAACCTGTCGGCAGCCATCTTGCCTTCTTCCAATGCAAAGGTTTTCTATTGCAGATTTCTAAATCTTTATCTAGTGCTAAGCCGAAGGTCATTTGGAGACTACGGTTATCGGACTGGAAGGACTTGCTTCTGCAGTTCAGTAAGTATTGCCACATTAGTTGCTGACTAAGTGATATTGATCAAATATTGAGGATTGATTGTGAGTTCCGATAAAAAGGAGCGATATTGTGACAATTGGATAATTGTCTTTCAGATTCATAATCCCAAATAGCGATTTTGTGCCTGTGCTCTGAGCCATCTGAGATAATTATGGTAATGTGTGTGTAGATATAATGATGTGAGTGGTTGTTTTCCCACCTGAGTATTTTTTATACAAGTTACATGTATTTGTATGTTTATTTCTGTAGAGTGGATATCAGTTCTTCATCCTGAGGAGTACTCCATAGAGGAGGATTAGTTGGTTCGAAATATAGAGTGACTCTGTAACCCATGGATTTTCCAAGTAGAATTGTATAAGATATGCACCTGGGAAACAGTCAAGTTTTGACAGAGGCCCCTTTTCCAGAAAATTAGGGAGCTTTTGAATTTTTTGAGAATTGTTTTAGGTTAAATGTATTTCCCCTGTGAGTATCCTCTGGATATTTTGTAAAACAAGAACTGATTCATTGTTGCACTAGAAGTGTGTTTTTGTGTAGAATATCATTTTGTATGTGATTTAATTCATGTTTTGCATCCACTGTTACCTATGTAATAATGTTCGTGGGAGGGAAAATATTGTTGATCACTTGTGTATGGCTTCCCATGTGTGACAAGAAGGCAGATGAAAATCAAAAAACTGTTTAACATATTAAACAGTAACCGCTTTTATTGATTATAGTGTGTTTGATTAATTGTAGATTCTAAAAGAGGGTCAGCTTGGCATTGGTGATGTTGTTGGGTTTTGAGGTGGCTCAGCCATTCTGACGGTAAGAGCCCAACCCTGTCTTGTGTATGCTATATTTTTTGCCAGCAATACTACATTCATGTGGAAGAGACTTGTAATTCCAAGATAAAGATTAATATTTTTCACATGAGCGAATTCAGATTTTTTGTGATGCATTCTTTCTGGTGGCAGGTCCAATCTTCTCATAGTTTAGTGTGCCTCAAATGTAAAGACAAGGACTAGGTGTGTTGAGGCCATTTCTGCAGTACTGACTGGTGTTTCCCAATATTCCTAGTCCTGCTCTTTCTAGTCAGTGTCGTTATGTCCCACCCAATTTTCAGGACAATTGAGAGTTTGGCCTTCTTTAAGGGAGAATCAGTGTGAATTGTGGCATCGTTGGGCCTGTTCTACACACAGCTATAGCTATCAGTTTTAACAATTGATTCCACAGTGACTCTGAAGTGAAGTGACAGTGCTTCTATAACTTCTGAGCTCCAGGTACAATGGACAACAGCTTAGTAGCAACACCACAATTAGCAACATGTCAGGTTATGTGCATGTGCAAAAATGGTAGATTGTGGGAGGTGGTTACTCAAATGCAGGAAAATTGTCAAATGTAATAGGACATGAAAGTGGATGCATTTAGCACTCCATAAGAAAAGTGCCTCAGTATTTCCCATTGTGGGGGTTATTCAGCTGAAGGAGTTTGTCCTTTAGCCAAAACGTGCGTGGTGGAATTTCAAACACTAAGATACAGAGGTGCAAAAGTCTAAATAACGTGGATGTCAGTTCTCCAGCATGTTGCAGGTGTGATTTCCGCTGATCCGCTGCATACTAGGAGTGCAGGATACCAGTCTTATGTTGACCTGCATGCAATACAACCTCTATTGAGTTAGTGTGGGCTAGGAACTAAAATGTTACTATGGCAGAGTCCAGCAATGGAGATCAAACTTTGGATGTGCACGCCAAAGTGGAAAGATGAGACCCAACACCCTTAATGTGAGTATACTGGTGTAATGTTGATTTGGCAACAGTTCTAGGTTTGCCACATCAAGTTGCGAACTCCATAACTGTACAATAGCACTCACTAAAATTAAATTTCTTAGACCATTTCTTACAAACAATTTCCATTGGTTCCTAACAGATGAGATCTCTGCCTATGTCCTATTTTTCTCTTTGTGGGTACTTTTCAAATATCTGTTTGATATTAGTTTGGCCAACAAAAAAATGTATATTATATTGCAGAAAGACAACGTTTTAAGCTCCTGGTGTGATCGAGAGTAGAGTTTAGAAAATATTGCTTACATGTAGATCACTTTAGTAGAGCCTTCATGAAACAATCATGAAAACTGACTATTCCTCCCTCCCTCTTCAAATCAGTTTTAACCCCTTCGGCGCTGATGACAAAGCCAGCTCGTCATCAGCGTTACCTGCGCTGCGCGGATGACGAGCTGGCTTTGTCACGATCAAGCCATTTTTGAAATACCCGCGCACAGCGGGAAAATGCGGTAGCGCGGTAGGGGTTAATGATCCTGTTATGGTTCCATCCCTAAAGTGTGATTTTGATTGGTCAGTAGGATTTTTCTAGTGGGAGAAGGGAATGATAGATAATGGCACAATGCCTCTTTTTGTCTGGCAGTTAATGTAAAAACCCATCTGCTCCAAGTCTAGAATGCGGAGACTTCTTCTAACTGAGGATTCCTTCCTGCAGAGGTGATGTTCACATGTTTACACAATTGCTTGAAATGGTTTTCAACACAAGAATACAATAGAAAGATGTTCCAGTGGTATTCCAAGCATTACGGCTTTTTGTTACTGCCAAAAGGGCTCTAAATTTACACAATTATCAATCTTTACATTCTTCTGCAGTGATTGAAGGGGGCTGTGCTGATATTGAGTATCCCCTCATTGATGTTTAATATTTAGTGTCTTTAATGTTGACTTGTCTGTGGAAAGTAATTTATGAGGGCGAAGTATCTCCTCCAGGGACATTCATATGTATTCACAAGTGTCCACAATTACAACAGATTTGTTTAACACCCATATAAGCCCACCTACCAAGTCCATAATTTGCTATGCTAGTCATGCTAAAGCTGCCCTGATAGTCTATAAATGTTTATTTTCAATTACACAGCCACTCAATAGATCTTTGGATTCCACATTTGGTTAAGTCTCAATGAATCGAAAATGCAAGCTTTGCTCATAAGCCTCCATAGATCATCAGGGTGCTTCCTAACCTTTTTATACTCCAGGTAATTTTATTCTACCACTGAACAAGGTGAAAATGTTATGAACTTTGCTGAAGTTTGCATCATGTCCCAAGCCAGCATGGCCGCCGAGTTATTCGGTTTGCAGGTGCTGCCTGTATATGTTTCCTCAACCTTTCTGTTCTGCTCTCCTACTGATTTTTTCAAATGGTTTGGAAATGCGCCGGTGAGTCTCATGAATCCTTCTTAATAATCAGCGACTCAAACTGAAGGTTAGATACCATTTGGAAAATAACACTATTAAAATGAAAGATCGCTTTTTCAGTTGTTATTTTAATTAAACAGCAATTTCTAGTAATTATTTTTAGAAGCTTTAAGCATGCACTTTCACTGCTAACTTAAGACATGGTCTCCAATGTTTAGGTCTGTGTAGTGTTTTAAATAGTTGAAGAACAGAGACAGTGCCATTTTAACACCTTAGACAATGGTACATGTGTTCCTTTCTTGGGAGCCTCCAAGGCATGTGTTCCTTTTGTAGTAGCATTTGTTGACCTCTCTTAAGTAAGCAACATAACATAACACAATAACATACTCAAAGCACCATAACAACATAATTAAAACATAACAAGACACATCACAAGGAAGAAGTCAAAGCAGAATGCAGCACAGCTGCAGTACAATACTGCAATCACTAGCACAAAAATACAGCAGCACAAAAAACGCATTCTTGTCACACAATAATGTCTGAAGAATCCTGCTCTCATAATAGGTGATAACAAGTGTTTGGAGCAAGCACAACCGTTACCTACCATCAAGGACAGGCCAGAGCGTCAGTCAACAGCGTTTTGTGATCAGGAGCTTCATGTTGTAATACTTTTCCAATCTAGCTCCTGAACTAACTTTTTTTAAAACGTCTACGTATTAGTTTGCTCTCAAGAATAATAATCTGTAGAAAGTATTTCTTATTGATAACACTTTGAAATTATGAAGTTGAAGCATGTTCTTGTAAAAAGGTGTTTTCAGTAAGTATTGAACTTTAAAAGAACTCTTAAATTTCATGCTGACCTAAAATTTTAAACAAGCAACATTCACTCCGAAGACTGAATCTTGCCGCTTGCTGAATACAGAAATAATTGCACTGTGTGTTTTTATTTTATTACTTTTACATTATAAAACGCTCCTTCTGGAAGGAAGATATATTTGAGAGTAGTGTGGATGTGGCCTTGGGGATTCTGAAAACAGCATTAGTGAACAGTTTAGCATCTAGGTAATGTAGCATAGTATATTCCCTTCTACTAATTAAGCTAATTTGCATACTAGAGGCCTATTGATTACAATGACATTACTGCAGTGTTTTGAGTGCCAACGAAAGTATTGCTGATCCTCCCTGAGTCAATCAGAGAAATATAGAGTTGTGGACGCACCTGGCATCAGTGGCCCCTAGGCTAGGTCTACAATTGTCCTGATGACCTCTTCCAAAGGGATAATGTCGCTTAAGTAAAAATGCTACTGACATACATAGTCTCCTCGTTGCACTAACATTGACAGCTAATTGTTTAATTATAGGAAGCACCGTTCTTTATCTGGTCAGTTAGTACATTGCAGCATTTATAGGATAGCTCTATACATAAGCCCTAGCAGGAATAATGTAATTGGACAGTTTTCTATTGCTAATTGACTGTCATTTTTTTCATTGCTCACATCCATGAATATCAATTCACAAAAATGCCAGGGGTAGTGGAAGTGACATCACACGCCCTTTGACCTTCAATTTCACTCACAAACACACATGCTTACACATACACATATACAAGGACTCAATTTACATTTAAAAGCATGTTTGTACTTACCTCAGCTGCCAGGGAAAATCCTAATCGAACTAATTGTACTCCATTTTTTATTACACGAATAGTGAACAATGTAGCATTATTCACTATTAGTGAAATAAAATAATTGAAAGAAAACAAAAAGTGTGGAGCCTCAACTGAAGTCCATAAAGACGAGTTGACACTGTGTTCCTGGCACTGAATTTGCCACCTCTCAGGCCATAGGTGTGAATACATTGCCAGGGGTCGCAAGGGGCAAGCCAGGAGTGGCAGCTGTGACCCCAGGTGACCCCTAAATGACGTCCATGGTCCACATTAGAGTGGTACCACAGACAGCACATAATGAAAAGTGCTACATAATGTACACCTCAAATAGGGGAGGTAATTGGATGATGTTGGATTTCTTTTCTGCTCTGCTACCCATATGCCACCTCACATAGATAGGAAGACGACTTTTTACTGTCCCAATAAAAACAAGTATTTAATAAGGAATTAGCATTCTGTTTAGAAGGATGAGGTGTTACGCAGCATCAATATTCTAAATATAATGTACCAAATTAGCAGAAATATGTGCCATCGTTATGAATTAATGATGAAAGATTTTCATGCAAACATACTGTGAACAGAGGAGAGGCAAGAAATTAGGTGGGTGATAGGAGTCAGTGTGGCAGGAAACACATAACTTCTTCACATTATTCTGCCCTGCATGCTCCTGCTATGCTCTGTCAGACAGGGTGTTACACCTTCAGAAATCTTACCCCACTAGTAGGGCTCTTATAAATCTATGAACCCCACCTATATATCTCCTTACCTGCCATGTAGTGAGCCAGCTATCCATCCAGCTGTTCAGGCCAACTATCATGATACAACTGAAAGGGAGGGAATTTAACAATGTGGAAAAGAGGTACAGTATTTCAGAGACAGAGAAGCCTCAGGTCTTTTGGTAGTTCGCAGTGGTGGTTGGTGAAAAATAAACACGGTGGGGTGCAACATACTATAAAACATACATAAGTACGTAAAACATAAATTAAACATCTAAGAAAGAAAAAAAGAAAAAAGCCTTACCTTATCCTACAGCACATCCTCAATGCACTCCTTCCCGAGCTCCAGACTCCTCAGAGCGTGAGGTGTCCTCACACAGCCAACTCGTTTATTAAATACAGACACTGCTCTCATGCTGGTATGCAGCATAAATGAAGCATCTGGATTGGCTGGAGCAGGTTGCCATAGTGCTCCAAAATGCAATGGAGACCTGTGTCTGTGCTCCAAACCAGCTGTCTTAAACAGCTGGGTCGGAGAGGTTTGAATTGCGTTTGTCGGGCTGGCTGTAGCAAGAAAGCCTGACAAACCTACATGTGCACTTCAAACCAAAGGGGCCACTCCTCATTGCTGCCAACCAGAAGCAATGATGCACTGGCCCTGCCCCCACTTTCCTTTTGGCAGAGAGGAAAATGGTAGTAAAATAATGTATTACCATTTTATTCTAAACTCTTTCTGCAGCAGTGTAGGGGGGCAACACTCCTCTGATCTGCACCATTGTTAGTTTGTTTCAGAATCTCATAGTCTAAGCTTTGAATGTCCTTACAATTACATGAGTGAGAAAGCAAAGGGGAATGTTAAAACTAGTGTAAAGTTGGGGCTGAGATGTCTATGATGCTGTGAACAAAAAGAATCCACATACAGATATTGTAAGAGTGGTCCCTACGATGGTGGGCAGCACACTGTGTTCTTTAAATACCCCTCACACACCAAAAGGACCCTTGGTGTCATGCTTCATCATTGGGGTCTTCGCACGCCTCTACTGGAAATGCACTGTGTAAACGACCTACTCGACCTACACTGGACCGTAATTGAACAACTACCGTCTGAGCAAGGCCTTTTTGAGAAAGCAAGGCCTTTTTGAGAAAGAGCAACATTGGGTGTACCGGCTGGGCACCCACGTGATTGGCCTGAACAACGACATACCATGGGGTCAGCTGAATTAACTGTGTCCCCAATCAGTTTAAACAACATAACCGTGATACCGATACTTCTGGTATTTGAGCTATTAAACCAACCATCTGTACAGCTCCACTGTAACTCAAACCTTTATAATATGTGCATGGGTGCAAAATATGACTCCTCTAGACTGTTTTTGTAAGCTTTACACCCTCACAAGTCTAAATCTTGTGCATTATTGAACACATCACTGCTAGCTTCCCTACGTTGGATATGTTCTGGGGAGAATCTCCAAATTTTGAGAACCCCCAGGAGGCAGTACCTTGATCATCTTGTATTGAACCACTTATAAACTTATCCTCATTTTCTAGGGATGATCCAGCGCTTTCTAATGATGCTCATAAGCGCTTCACAGTGACTTTGTGAACATCAATCACGATATCACATAAAGCGCTCTTTCAATGATGTTTGTGAGTGCTTCATACTGATTTTGCCCACCTCCAACCTGTTGCAGTACTTAGTAATCCCTGTAAAAATTGAACACTCCACGAGTGCTGTGACGCGATATCTCAACGCGCAAGCGCAGGACCATGGATACTCTGCCAGCAAGCTAGCACATGCGCAGTAACTGCGCTGCTTTCACAACACTAGACAAGAGCTAGCTAGCACATGCGCTGTAACCGCACCAGGCACGGCGCATGTGCCGCTTTTCACAAAACTAGACAAGAGGCAGCAATGATTTCCCCGTCAGCCCGGAAATACCATATATGGCCTGCAACATTTTCCCGGTTTTTGAGCAATTAAGCGAACAATTGACGACGATTGGTAGGGCTATTTAAGATCCAAATAACGGGCTTCTCATTACCAGCGGAGCCGCAGTCGGGGAAAGTAAGGCACGGAAACTGTCCTGCAGCAGTGAGTATTATTGACTTAGCATCCTCGGATGCCACCACCAGAAGTAAGTGAATACGAGGCATTCATACAGAGTGAGCAGTATACCTTATTTTTGCAGGGTGTTAATAGCACTTTAACCCCACTGTTTGGAGGCTCATGGTGCCAACCAGCATCTTTACATCAAGTATGCTCACAAGTGTTTCTTCCTTAAATGAATAACAAAATAAGATCCAAAAAACTTCACAGGTTATTGGACTAGAGCGTGTGTTTTATGTTACATGTTGTGCATGTCTTGTCTGTGTTTTTCTCTTACAGGGCACATCACAACAATAGGATGACATATCATGTCTAGCAGTTTGTAGCCCTCACACATTTTGTAGGTCACTGAACCTGTACCTCTGGATATTACAATGATAATACCAAAATATTTTCCTCTTGTGTTCTTTTTCTTTCTTTCAGGTTCTGATTGTAGAAACTTTGGAACTGACAAGTAGGCACGTATTAGCCTTTTGAATTTCACTTTTTAGTAAATACACCAAGATTTTCGATGGACGTGAGTAAGGTGGGGATCTGTGCACCCCGTCCTGAAGAAGAAACCTAGCTTCGAAACATGTCAACGACACACACACTGGAGGTATTGTACATTAATATACAAAATACCTCACACTCACTTTTTTAACAGTACCATCACGGGAGCCCATTAAAGTTTTTGTAGACCTCACATGCCAGGTACTTTTTAACCTCACTTTCTTACTTCTCAGAACCCACCACTCACTTAAATACACTGAAACCTCACACGGACCACACATAGCCAAATTATAAAAGTGCTCCCACGTAGTCGCTGGTCAGTAGCACGTGGCATCCCGTAGAGGGGTGCGAAGACCCCAATGATGAAGCATGACACCAAGGGTCCTTTTGGTGTCTGAGGGGTATTTAAAGAACACAGCGTGCTCCCCACCATCGTAGGGACCACTCTTACAATATCTGTATGTGGATTCTTTTTGTTTAATTAATTCTGTAGAGGGAGAACGGATCCACTTTTTCTCTCTTCTCCCCTGTTCTTATATTCATTATGAGGCTGTGAACTACATCATTATTATTAACAAAAAGGAGTCCATTGCTGCAAAGGACCAAAGAGCACTACATGATAGTTCAGTTTGCTCTCTTGTCAGCTACAGTGAACTAGTGCAGAGATCCCAGAGCTAGAATTACATGGTTAGTCTTGAGAGGACAGAGAGAATGCGAGTTGCTGCATTCTGCATCCTCTAAAGCTGATTCAATGAATTGCCACAAGCCCAGATGTAGGCCACATTAAGTTAACAACATGCTGACACTAAATGTATGAATGTGGTGTTTCTATAGTGCAACCCAAGACAGAAGGCAGCAGAGCGCCATACAGGATCAAAGACAAGCATAAAGTCAATGAGTGATAAGGCTGCTCATTGGTTTGTGGACTGTTAATGCATTCTCATTTAGTGTTCTTTAAAGAGTCAGTCTTCAGCTCTTTCTTAACCCCTTAGCTGCGGGGTGTTTTCCCCCTGCTGTGCGGGGGGAGGGGGGCCGCGCGCGGCGCCGCTGTGCTGGTGACGAGCTTTGCTCGTCATGCGGCACAGCGGAGCTGCCCTCATTACGAGCTGAGCTCGTCACAGCCACACCGGTTTTTGAACGTTCAGCACAGCGGGGATATTATCCCCGCATGCGAACGTTCCAACGGCTGTGACGAGCTCAGCTCGTCATGAGGGCAGCTCAACCGTCCCTCATGACGAGCTGAGCTCGTCACTAGCGCACAAGGGGTTAAATTGAGAAAGACACACAATTGATGGACGGAATGCAGAACAAATCAAAACATTCACCCCCAGTCAAGAGATCTGGGTTAAATCCATCATTCTTCTGCTCACCATGCCACCCCAGTTTAAACCTGGCCATAATCAAATCAGTCTTGACCCTGTGCCTCATGGGAACAGTCCGGCCGAACTGCCAAGCCAGGTCCTCCCTGGACCAGAAACAAGCATCCTAGGACCGGTTTCGGGGTTTCACCCCTCTTCCGCCAGGATAGCTTGTTTCCAGTGGCACAGTGAACCCTGGACCCACGTCTGGGCATACCTGGTACACTTGTGGCAAGAAACAAGCATCCTAGGACCGGTTTCGGGGTTTCAAGCTAGCCTGGCTGATGATGACTGATTAGCCAGAAACCGGTCCCAGGATGCGTGTTTCCGGTCCAGGGAAGAATATGTCTTGGCAGTTCGGGCTGTACTGTTCCCATGAGGCACAGGATCAGACTGATCTGCATATGGCCATGTCTGAACTGGGGTGGCGGAGTGAGCTAAAGAATGATGCTGGATTAAACCCAGATCAGTTGACTGGGGGTGAGTGCTTGCATTGTTCAACACTCCGTCCATCATCCCCTTTGGTTTTGCTTCCTTAAATTGAAGCAGCATTGGGTGGTCCACAGGGACACCACGATGTTCCAAATCCATGTGCCTAAATGGAGGAGGCTGCTACCTTTTTTTCATTTTTACACTTCTTAGTATTCTGTCTAATGTTCTGAGCTGCAGGTGTGCTGAGGACCATCAGAGATGGTGAGCTTTGCTGCAAGATGAGAGAGGGAGCTAGTCATGATGGCTTTGTAAATAGTACAGCTGAGTTGGAAGATGGTGCAACTGGCAAGGGGAGCCAATGGAGTTCTATTAGGGTGGGGTGATGTGATCATATTTCTTCACACCATAGAGGAGACGTGATAATCAACTATGGTAATGTTGTGATAAAACGACAGGCGGCATATGAGCCTCTGGAAGAAGTGAGGTTGAAAAAAGCAGCCCTGGTAAAAGGAGCCCTATATGACAGACAAAGGCTTGCCTTTTAAGACGGAGAATTAGAATTGATGAGAAGAAATTATAATTTTGGAGAGATTTAACTTACAGGGTCTGGTAAACATCCATGAACATACAATTTTTAATAAAGATAACATATTTGCATGTAGATTGACCAATGTCAAACATGTGATGCCCCAGGGTTTGGGTGTCTTCTATTTTTATACAAAAAATAATTGCATTTGTATGCAGAAGAGTGGCCAGAGGTTGCAAAATAGTGCAAGAGAGAATACAGAAGAGGAAGAGTGTTAGATGAGATATAAGAGTATTTTTACAGCTACCCTAGTGAGTAATGAATGGAGTGAAAAGAGGACAGAATCACCACTAGACAGAAACAGAATGCATATGAAGGATAATTGAAGCTGACCAAGATGCCTTTTTTTTATAACTATATTTTACTAGCCTATTACTGAAGGAAGAGCAGGTTATAGTCCAACATCAGAGGTGAGTGGGGGTTATGAGGAGGATCTCAATTGAATGCAGGAATAGATGGAAGACAGTGTGGCATTTTGAAGCCCTACTCAAGTGTGGCAGAAGGGTGCTATTTGGTCCCCAGAGCACTCAGCTCCGAACCAAGTGGAGCTTGTCAGTATGACAGACAGCACCAGATCGGTTCACCTATTACAGTGACTGAGTTTTATGACTTATAGGCAGTCTGCTTGTTTAATATTATAACTCCCAGAGGACTTCTTTTAGATGCTTCATCTCCTGATGAGATGTAGACCAATCTGGTCGGACGCAGTCACAACTTTTATTGCCAGACCTTGTCATTCTATTTTAACAGCAGCTTTGTGTAACAGGAGAGGGAAGACATAGCTGCCTTTCTCTCCCTTCTCTCCTTTAATGATGTGCATTTACTGGAGTGTTTTATCTGTGTGGGAATGCTGGCCTGATACTACAACCCTGTATTTCCTGTAGTCTCATTTTTTTTAGTTTTTTCTGTAAAACTCCTTTCCATTCCAGGCTTTTAAGACTGATGGTAAAGCATATTTTACATAGTTTCTGTAGACACGTTAATAGCTTAATTTAGAAAGCACTGGAACAATACTTGTAGCTGTCAAAACTCATTTTTGACGCGACTACGCGGATGGTTGCAGCCTTAAGTGTGGATTTTCCTGCTCCGTGACCCTGATTCACGAACTAGGAGTGGTCAGGAGTTCATTTATATTGACAGCTTCGTCTCAATTAGCCGGACGAGCGTGTGGACATTTGGAGTTTATAGCGGATGCCCTCATTTAGCGGAGGGCCTGCCTTGTGTGCACTAGACGAGGAAGCTTTCCCTGTCCCCAGGAGTAGTTATCCTGTGTGGATTATATCATTCTTGCAAATACCCTTGTCCTGATGAAGCCAAAAGAGACAACTGGCGGAAACGCGACCGCGACTGTGTCGACACCCTTGTGATAAGGAGTCCCCACATATTTGTATGTTTGTGTTTGATTTCAGGCGCCCTGATTAATATATATTTCTTTGTTAAGGAGAATTTACAACTCAGGCGCTGCGAGGACTTCCTCTGTTGTGATATATCACTGTAAATTAGGAGTGGGTATTGTAAAAATCTAATTTTTTCTTTTCTTCTTTGTAGGGTATACTGTTGTATATGTACAGTATATATTGTATATATAGGTTGTATATATAGTGGATTTGTTGTAATATTTCGATTACTTTGTCGTTTTGTGCCACCTTGTCCTGTGACACGTATACATGTCCTCATAAATTTGTATAATTTGATTCAGATAAAAATAATTGTAAAAAACAGGATAATTAAATATATCTTGTTGTAAAAATAAATGTTGAATTGATTCCTCAGTACCTTCCTTCTCTACTTCCTTATCTTTTTGATGTCCCTTGCCCAGGTATGGGAGGGTAATTTGGGCAGAACCCCTTTATAATTTTCTAGTAAAAACTCATTTTTCAGCCACATAATTTTACGTCTCACCTACCCAGCCCATGCGCTGTGCTTGCGAGGGATATTGTTTAAAATAAAAGGCTTGGAGCCTGCCTTTGCTTTCCATTCATTGACTACATTGTTGCTCTTCTTTCCTGGCTCCTGACAGACCAGCGCACACAGTGCATCACTTACTGTTTCGAATCTGGACCATGAACAAAGTACAGATTGATTCCTGTTGATTAATGTTCGTCCGCTAATCATGCTATCATGGAGGTACTATTTCTTTACCTTTCGTGTTTCTCCTTCAGCTTCTCCATGTTACGGCCCTACGCACCCATCCTGCATGCACCAGCAGCTAAGGTGTTTGTTTTTTAAAGCACTCCACAAGTGCGTGTGTTATCCAGCTGACTCCCTCGTGTACTTCTCTCCACTCTTCAGCGCATGCTGCTCTCTCGCCTGTGATCTTCTTATTAATATTTTTTTTTACTTCTATTAAACATGTTCCTTTCAACTTTTCTGCTCACTCCGTTGCTTGTTTTGGAAAGTTTTGCAACAGAGAAAAGACAACTTTAACTTTTTCTGCTTCCAGTCACAGGTGGGACCCACCTCTTCCACTTCTGTGTTTATGCCATGAGTCAGGGGCGCAACGGCCACTGGGCTGAAAGGGCTTCAGCCCCCCTGTCGCGTGTGGCAGCCCGGGCTGAGACAGCTTCCCGGGTGCACACACTGCTACGCTTGAGTACTTCACAGGTCTTTAAAAGACCATTTACTTGTTAATGAGGCTTTGTTGTTTTTCACCTCTTCTTTAGAGCCCCTGCATCTCCACTCTGCCTATTAATGGGAGAATCAGCCTCCCTCCCCCTCCCCCCAACCCCCTGAAATTTGCCTCTAGTTGCGCCTCTGCCATGAGTAGAACCTCGTTTCTCAACGGGGAAGTTTTTCTACAATAATTAGCATGCATGATCAAAAGTGGCCATGTTGTGGTCAGGCGCAGAGAGTAATGATACCCTTCCCCCACTTTGCTAGCAATGTTGAATTAAATGTTTTGCCTGACCCTATCATGGCAGCTGAGAGGACGGACCATTAGCCTGTTTAGCTTAGCCTCGAGCGTGCATGCAGCCATCAGCACTGAAACATTAAGCTCCACAAGGATGTGCAGAAGGGAAGTCTTGTTGCAGGATCGCCAACCCTTGGAGCAGAGCAGCTTCTGTGACCTGCATCACCACTTACCAGCCATGTCTACAGCAGCGGTGGTAAGTGGCAAGACAGCCTCTGCGTGAGTGCCGGCACCTGTTTTAGGATTTGGGGCACGCAGGGCTGTATATTAGTTCTCTGTTAGGGGGTTGAAATCAGATAAGTGGCTGATATCTATCCAGGATCACAAAGTTCAGCTCACATCTGGGCAGTAGTAGGCACTGCACATGGGCCTGCCCCTGCTGTATTAACTATGAGCAACAGATACCTTGGTCCCACTGAACAACTCATTGCAGCCAGTGAGTATATAATTGTGTTTGTAAATAGATGCACATAAAAATTGCATCTGGTTCTTTTCCGCAAATTAATGTATATTATCAGGGTTCGCTTTCTTTTCGTTTTTGGAAAATCGGTTTCTGGTATGTTTTTCCAATTTGATTTCACACCAGCTCTCTATAAGACCTAGATTGACCTTCTTTTTGCTTTCTAATGTTCGTTAACATTATATCTCTTGCCCTGTTTACCGTGTGGAGTGCTGGGCGATCAGTTCTTCCTCCAGCTCCATACAATGCTAGATAAATATCGAGGACAAGTTTTGCAAGAAATAATAGAAAGTGTTTTTGTTCCAGCAATGTCGTTTTCATAAAATGTTACATGTTAATGTATGCAGATTTAGATATGCTGTAATATTAATGCAATGCGAACGTGGATGTTCTATTCACATGATCGACACACCCATTTATTTTGATTTAACTGTGAACGGCCTCCGTGTTTGAAGGGTAATTTCTGAATTATGTTAGTGTGTGGGTTTTTTTGGATCTACACAGTCCTGCGTCACAGCGCTAAACAGCAAAAGTTGTGCGAGGCCTGGAAAATGTAAGATGGAGTTTAGGCTGTTAGGCGCACCAAGGCCATGGCCCTTTATTGTATCGCATGCCCTTTATCTGAATTCATCAAGCCGTGGTAATTCTTCACGGTTTCTCATTGCAGAGCTGCCGAGTTCAATGGGCAAAGCTAACTGCCTGGAAATTATGTTACGCCGGCTTCTTGTCCAGCGGTTTCTGTTGGTGTAAGGCTACATTGTAGCCCTAACTTTGGAAGTTTTTCTATGTGGCATTGATCAATTCTTTACTTTTATCTTTAAAAAGAATATCCAGCTTACCGTTAAGCTTATTTTTCAGTGGTTAACTATTCTGCCACTTTTTCTTAACTTCGCAAAAGTATCCTTTAATTAAAATTCACACCGTTGCCCTGTGCCTTAAAGTGACCTAATTTGGAGAGTGTCACCTTCGCCAGGCCATACTGTTGCGTTCAAGTAGATCAGCGTTACTCTGTGTTTTAAAAAAAGTTTTTTTATACTGTTTGCTTGTGCAATTTGGCGCAGTGCCCACTGCATTTCTGCAAATGACAGCAGATCTTTTCCCACTCTCTTCTACTACTGCTCAAGGATTAGTTAAACAATTCAGGGCCGATACTAAACCTTTTCCGCTATGTAAAGGTTGCATGGCCTTTAAAATGTTTGGCGACACTGCAAGCTAAGCCTCGGGTTTGTTATGAACTGACACCAAATAACATGGGCTCTCAATTATCAGCGAGGCGCCTTTGTAAGGCCACTAATGTCTAAACAAAGCTGAACAAGGTCTTTCATCCTTTTAAAGTGTTTATTCCTGTGATGTTGTTGGTTGGGTAAGGGATGCCCCCGCATAAAACACAAGAAAAATACATGTATATCTGTGCACATTGTATCTGTTTTAATTCTTGAATAAAAAGCAGTTTTGGTCTACACTCCACACCATTTTCCACTTTAAAGAGAGCTGAATTTGGGTAGTTAGTGAATAGTCTAGTTTTGTGGATTTTTATGTTTTTTTATCTATTTGCATTTATATTTTTTTCTTCTTAAACCAACAAATTACAGCTAGGGACATTCTTATATACATATTTGGTTAATACCTAAAACACATTGGCAAAGCCAACAGCTCTTGCATAGTAAGACCTCTTGGCTTTGCCAATGCTTGGTATAATAATCTTGGCCCTTCTGAAGGAAGAACACCAAACAGGCCATTTTACAACTGCGGTCATTTTTACTCTCTATTTGTAAACAACGTGGCACAAAAGAGGGATGCCATTTACCCCCATTAGTGATGGCCTAGGTCAAAACTACTGACATGTTGGCCAAAACAAGTTTTTTCTTGTTATATCAACTGTCCAGAAGGAAGGTGTGAGGAAGAGAAAAAGGGATGCAGATAAGTGAGAAGGAAGGATTAGGTAAACGGAGTGTGGGAGAAAGTGATAAATAGGCCCCAGGGGAGAAAAGAGAGGGACAGACAAAATTAATAGAGAGAGGAATGAGAAGAGAGAGACAACGAGAAAAGTTTGATTGGACATCGGATAGTGAAAGAAATTAAAGGCACAGGGGACACAAGTGAAGAGGGAGGGAAATTAAGAATAGACACGGGAAAGGGAATTGATAGAGGATAATTAGGAGATGAGGAAGCGGTAGAGTAAGTCAGAATAGAGTAAAGATCAGATAGATGAAAGGCTAACCCTCAAAAGGAGAAAAGCAGCCTCTCTTGCTAATTTTTTCTGATGTATGTCCACATTTGGAATATTTGTGTTTTTTCTGCCTACTCCCCTGCATTAGTAATCCAATTAATTTTAATTTCTTTCTTCCTAGGGGGACAGCTAGTGTAACACTGGAAGGAATGTCAAGTGTTCCATCTTGTTCATCCCACAAGTACTGGTTGGTCACAGTGGTGGAGTAAAAGTAAGTTTTCAAAAGCAGGGTGTTTAAGAGTGGGAAACCCTGACAGCTGGAAAAATCAGAGGTCATCTTTTGAGGGTGTGATTTAGCAGTATGCACCTGAGCTGGTTGAGAGTGAAAAGGAACTTACCTGAGCCTGATGATTAGGACAACTCTAGACAGAAGAAGATAATGGCTATCCAACAGCTGAGTTTGAGAGTGAACCGGTGCATCTATGATGTGTGTGCATGGAAGGGGCTTTATATGCTTGAATGCAATTTTTAGGCGCCATGCTGTTTATAGAGAGCAAAAGACCGGGTTTGCATAATGTGGTACAAATCTTCAGACTTCAGCTGTATTCAAGTGGAGGGATCTTTGACTTGAATTAAGGCTTGACATCAACAGTTCAGTAGGTGATCAATAACAGTGAAATACATTTTGCACTACAAAAATGACGGAGAGTAGTAGATTTGCAAACAAAGAAGTTTTATTAAATAATGTATGAAGTTACAAATCAAATCAATCAATTTAGTCATAAATCAATAACAACCTGGTTACATGCATAGTCGTATATAACTTAAATAAGTCAAACAGCAAATGTGAAGGCACGTTATTTAAAGATTTAGTAGACAAATCATGAAGGATTTTGTTCACTTTAAGGGAAACTTCCTCATGCTAACGTAAAGTTTTGGGTAAAGCCAGGGAAATTTAAAGAGGCGGGCGTCAGCAAATATAACCTTTAAGGCAGACCCCAAATAAAAGTTCCAATCAGGAAAAGACAAAGTGCTTGATTGAGAAATTAACTCTATGAGCAGAAATAAAATAAGCATAGGGGCTCAAGAGTGACAGAGGGGCAGCCACCAAAGGTGACAGGAGAAAGACTAGGCATTTAAGTCAGTGGTGCTCAATTAAAACATGAAATTCAACAAGATAGATACAATATAGCCTTATATCCCGCCGTAGTGGGCTATACCGGCTATTAAAGGCCCGCTCCAGCGTTAAAGGCCCAAGCCGAATGCGAGGGACTTTAACAAGGGAAAGGCCGTTAATAGCAGGTATAGCCCAGCTACGAAGGGCTACACGGCTAATAGAACATTCTGCCACTAGAGGGCAGAATGTTCTAACAAATAAAACAAAGGCCTTTCGGAGTTCTAGGGGTTTAAATTCCCTTGGGCTCCGAGAGGCCTTTGAAAACAACATTGGAATGTTGCTTTGCAGGCCTTTACCCACCCGTAAAAGCATGGAGCACTCCATTGTCTTCAATGGAGCTCCCAACATTCCAATGTTCTAATATAGCCTTATAGCCCGCCGTAGAGGGCTATACCGGCTATTAAAGGCCCTCTCCTTTAACAAGGGAGAGGGATTTTAATAGCTGGTATAGCCCAGCTACGAAGGGCTATAAGGCTATTAGAACATTCTAGCACTAGAGGGCAGAATGTTCTAACAAAAAAGAACAAAGCGTGAGGGAATTGGAATCCCCTCCGGCTCCATGAAGCCTTTGTTCACAGCCAGAGCTGTGAACAAAGAAGCATTGGAATGTTGGAGCTCCAGGCTTATACCAGCCATTATAAACCCAGAGCACTCCATTTTTTTCAATGGAGTTCCCAACATTCCAATGTTCTAATAGCCGGTATAGCCCAGCTACGAAGGGTTATAAGGCTATTAGAACATTTTGACACAAGAGGGCAGAATGTTCTAACAATAAAAAACAAAGTCTTATGGGAGAGTGAGGGGATTGGAATCCCCTCAGTGTCCTTGAAGCCTTTGTTCACAGCCAGAGCTGTGAACAAAGAAACATTGGAATGTTGGAGCTCCAGGCTTATACCAGCCATTAGAAGCTCGGAGCACTCCATTGTTTTCAATGGAGCTCCCAACATTCCAATGTTCTAATATTCCTTGTAGTTCCCTCACCGAAAGAAACAATCAAAACTAAGTCTTTACAGATCTCTTGGTGTGGGCCCTCTTCCCATGACTCATACAATGGAAGATTTCAGGGTGCATCTCAGACAGTCCACCTGCAGGTGTTTAGATTTACTGTTCACTTGTTAAGAAATACATTCAGTGGCCTTCTTGCAGGAGTTACCAATAACATTACAGTTTAATAAGAACACTGTTGCAGATGTGGCTTCTAAAATGAGAGACAGGTTATTCACATCTAAAACGCATTTAATCTAACATGGGCTTTTAAAATTGAAGCCTAAAGTGACTATGGCTAACTTAACATGAACACACTCTAAATATGATTAATTATTATTGTAAATCCACTAACCTTGGTAAGTCTAAATGTCAAATAGCACTTTGATATATACAAGCAGTGATTATATGCGATATGCATTAACTTGTCAGCAAACAAAAATGAAAAAAAGGGACAATTCGTCACCTCTGGGTACATACTCCATTTTGGAGGATCTTGCTGGTTGACCCAGGAAATTCTGAGTGTGAAGGTGATCAAGAAATAGGAAACCAAATGTTTTTTTTCAATGTTGGTAAATGTGGCAGCACTTAACAATTTCATTGCTGACATTGCTTTGCAGCACACACTTTGCAGATGTACAGTTGTAAATAAATATTACATTTTAGCTTCATAGACAATTGTACATGTATAACTGAATAAAATGCAAAGGAATATACAAAGTGTCTTAACCACCTACTTCTCTAAATTATATCAATTGATGTTAAAATGTCCCAAACTTAATAGCAACAGTAAGAAAATAATTTTTTTGAGATATTGGATGCCTATACAAAAAATTTTAATGACGACATAATTCAACATTATTTAAGGTGTATTTTCTCTCACCTTCGGTGGAAGGTATATTTCCTTTTGGAATAAGTTCCATTGACAAATAAAATACAGTGATGGCTTAGTCTTTAAAATTCATAAAATAATCAAATACTTAACACCCATTTGTCCCACACTTCACAGAAGTCAACAATTCTAATATTTTCTCACCTTGGGAAAAATATTTACCATTTATCTTAAGGTGGTTGTATTCCTGATGTAAGTCAACTCATTGTGAGCTGCTGTCCCCGATGAGAGCTCCTCAAATGTATTCCTCTTCAAACATGGATAATTTTCTTATTAGCACCACCCCATTTAATTTGATACTTTTTGATTAGGTTAAATAATGAATTACTAAGAGAATTTTAAAGGAACAGGTACTACTTTAAACAATAATTTTCCCATAGCGAGAAACATTAGGTAGAGCAGGAAGTCTGCTCTCCCTCAGGCTGACAACATGTTTTCCAAAGGGGATTTGGTGCAATCTGACTAAATCCCTTTTGAGAACCAGTTACCACCTGCTTTGAGGTGTCTATAACTGACCAATGATTTGAGAACAGAATTGCAGTTGCAAACCATTGACATATAAAATACGGAATCACAATTTTGAAGACACGTCCCTTTCATGCTCATTCCAAATTGCTGTTCGGTTTAGATTGCAAAACTCATTTTATGAATCAGAAACACTGACTTGTAAAAAGTCCTTTGTACATAAGAAATAGGAATTTTGCAGTTGGAATCCCTGTGATTCTGTCAATTGCAGCATTTGCAATTGTTAAATTGCCCAGTACATCTTGCCCCAAAAGCTGGTTCTTACCATCCTAGACCAATGTACTTTGAAGCCAAAAGTCCTTGGGACAAATGTGATACGTTATGCAAAGACTGCCACATACTGGATGAATGCCTGGAAAACAGTGGCCTGAAAGAAGTAATTCAAAACAGATCTATCTACTGAGAATGTTCTGCTAAGGGCCCTCTCACACTGTGGCCACCCCATTCGCTATGGAAAACTACAACTAAACTATGCTTCTTCTGAGACCACTACCATAGCATGAACACCTAGTTCAACTTGGTCAGACAAAATGTGTTGTTCAAATTGAGAATATTAGGTGCTTGCTCCCCTATTTCAAACCCAAAAACAAGACAGGAACATTAGGTATCTGTATTAAAAAGATTATCTGCACTAACTATATAAATATTTCCAAAACGGGCAACATTGATGGCAAAATAGGAAATAAACTAGGAAGAAAGATAGCTAGAGAGAAAAAAAAGGGTGATAATCCCACCATTCTGATTCAATGTCTATTGCCTCTTAGAAAATGCAAGATTCAAATTCAGTGGGGCATATTTATCAAGCAGTTATGTCGCACTTGTGCCACGCAATGAGGTGGAAGAATGATGAGCTGGGTGTTCTCAGCATAGGAGATGATGTTGAGTCCTTGCGATCACACAGTGTCGGCCCGCACGTCATGTATGTTTTGAAGAGGGTGGGGCTGAGGGATGATCCATGGGGGATGCCGCAGATCATATTCTTTGGTTTCGAGATGAACGGTGGGAGACTGATTCTCTAGGTTTTCTGGTGAGTTCAGAGGTGATCCATTTGAGGGCATCTCCCTGAATTCCTATGTGGTGGAGTCTGTTGATCAAGATGTGATGGTAGATGGTGTCAAAGGAGGCTGACAGGTCCAGGAGGATGAGGGCTGCTGTTTCATCATGGTCCAGTGGATCCCTGATGTCGGCGGTGGCGGCTATCTGGTCTGTCTTGGTGTTGTGATTGGCTCGGATACCAGAGGGC
This sequence comes from Lissotriton helveticus, assembly GCF_964261635.1. Classification (NCBI taxonomy): domain Eukaryota; kingdom Metazoa; phylum Chordata; class Amphibia; order Caudata; family Salamandridae; genus Lissotriton; species Lissotriton helveticus. The sequence continues at coordinate 1,626,352,218 of NC_136063.1, read as the reverse complement.
TCCAGGAAGTTGTTGTGTTCCAGGTGTTTGGTGAGTTGCTAGTTGATTGCCTTCTCGAGAATGTTCACTGGAATGGGGGAGCAGGGAGATGGGCCAATAGTCCTCTGGTTCTTTTGGGTCAGTGTTTGGTTTCTTCAGGAAGTGCCTTACTTCAGGGTGTATACAGTCTTCAGAGAAGGAGGCTGAGGTGATGGAGATGTTCAGGACCTTCGTGAGCTTGTTGACAATTGCCTTGTTCCTGAGGTTGAAGACATAGTAGGGACAGGGTTCCATGGGCGCTCCTAACTGCATGGAGTTCATGATGGAGACTGAGTCTTGTGTTGTTAGGGGGCCCAATGGGTGAGCACGTGTTCGGGCTAGTGTTCATGGGTTTGAAAAGGCTGATACTGTCGGCGCTGGTGGGTTGGGGTTAGAGGTTTTCGTAGATGTCTGAGATCTTGTTATGGAAGAAGTCAGCCAGGGTGTCACACGGTTCTTGGGAAGGGGTGCTGTCATTCTTGGCTGCTGTGGGGGTTGGAAAACTCCTTCCCAATGGCAAAGATCGCCTTGCTGTGGTTCATGCTGGCTTTAATGCGGTCTTCTAGTGTGATCTTCTTTGTTTCTTTCAGGAGGTGGTGACACTGGTTGAGTGCTGTTTAGAAAGTTGTTTGATCTCCTGTCTCTTTGCTGGTGCGCCACTTGCTTTCCAGTTGCTGGCACTGACATTTGATGGGTTTCAGCTCCATGGTGAACCAGCTGGTTCTTCTGGCTCGCCCTTTCAATTTGGCTGGCTTGGATGGGGCGATTGTGTCAAGCATTCTGTGATCCACTAGGCATTAGGAGAAGTTCTTCGCAGCCTGGTGTGGGTTGGAAGGTGTGTGGGAGGTGGGAGTTTACAGTATTGTTCCCGCGGTCTTCTGATATCTTTTTCCTGTGTCTGCTTGTGGTGCTGGGGGGGCATGGTGCCAGTGTTGGTAGGTCCTGGGATGGTGAAGTGCACGCTATGGTGATCGGTCAAGGTGAGCTGTGAGACGTGGTTGTACTTGACTCTGTTACTAGAAGTAAAAATGGGGTCTAGCATGCATCCTGCGATGTGTGTGGGGTCAGTGACAAGTTGCTTGAGGCTGATGTTGCTCATGGTTTCCAGAAGGTTGGTTGTGTTGGTGGCACTGGGGTCATCGAGGTGAAAGTTAAGATCACCTAGGAAAATGCAGTGTTCAGAGTTGATGGTGATTGTGGCAATGAGGCCAAGGATAGCATTGCAGAGGCTGGGGTGTGGTCTCAGTGGTCTGATGGTGTTTTTCCATCTGTGTGGAAATGAAATTTGGGATGCTCCATTATCTGGATCCAGTCGTCTGGGGATGTTGAGCAGCAGATGGTGTCCTTGTAGAAGATGGCGATTCCACCTCTGTGTTTGTTGGTTCAGTCCTTGTGTCTTATCCTATATAGACTTTAGGGGTGGTGATGGCGATGTCTGTCGCAGAAGCAGGATTCAGCCAGGTCTCTGTGAGGAAGATGATGTCTGGGGTTAGGGAAGAGCTCCGTGGCATATTTGCTGAGAGATCGTGCATTGAGTAGAATGCACTGTAGGTGTGTCATGGTGGTCTCAGTCGGCATGGTGGACGCAGTCACGTTTTCAGTGTCTCTGGCATTATTAGTTGCTGGTGAAGCGGCAGTGCTGGCAGGAAAGTGGTTCCCTGGGGATGTGTGGCAGCAGTTATTGTCAATGCACCAGAGGCCCAGGCCTCGAAGATCTGTGGAGGTGTCGCTTCGTGGGGTAGAAGAGCCAGGATTCCCGGCACTGTGTGCGGTCCAGGCATGAACTGGCAAAGACAGCTTGCCTTTGGTGTGCCTGCTGCCTCCATATGTAGTCATGGAAGGGGATAGCAGGAGCCAGGAGAGCACAGAGCGGGAGAAAATGGCGGGAGCAGCAAAATAGTCGCAGCACAAAGTGAAACAACATTTGAAAAATACCCAATACAAATGCACTAAACACAGTTGAATGGAAAAAACAGACAGTTACTGGGATTGGGAACCTCAGGCAGGCACAGAAGTTGCTGGTGATCTGCAGCAGTGGGGGGAGCTGCAGGTTGACTCAGTGGATGTGGAGCTCAGTTGTGAGAGGCATTCGCTAGCAGTACAGGAGCATTCTACCCAGGTGACCAAAATTGAAGCGTTTTTAGAAAGACAGGAGCCAAAGGCTCTTTACGGCAACATTGCAGTTCCCTTAGGCACATTTCCCTATTTAAGAGCATCTGTGGTATATAGAAAGGAACCCTTTTAAGAAAATCTTTTACAGGATAAATAAATGCAAGTCCATGCAATGATGGATCTGTAATTATTAACAGTACATGAACTAACTGTCACAAAAATAGGTAAGGCCATTCAACCTATTAGCCGTTCAAGTGCATGGGGCATAATCAAATGCCAATGAAGGAATCCCTTTGCTTCTGTATATACTTGTATCACAGTCCCATACACAAGGCACATTCATAGATGAAAAGGAGTATAATGTCTCCCAAACGAAAGGTAGTGAACATTATTTATACCCTAGAGTGTGACATTTTAGGGGCATTACAAGTCTCATTGAAGCACTGAAATCTCTTCATGGAAGATTGTCAAGGTTCCCCATGCACAGACACAGTTTCTGTGTTCCAGTGTAGTAGTGGGCTACACTGTCAGCATCTGTGTATGGACAACCACCACCTGATCATTCATGCAGCTGAAATGTTTTCTTCAGAGTTTGAATAAAATCTTCTCTGGGTAAAAAGCCATAAAAGACAGCAGGCGAAACGTCTCCCACTCATGTCTGCAACAGCAATGCAATTAGCAGATAAATAGAAGAAAAGTCAAGAATGCCTGCTATGAAAATTGTTGTTGTATTCCAGATTACCAAATGCTGGTCCAGCATTAATACTCAATTTGAAGTCGAGTGAAATGCAGTTCAACATTTTGAATATTTAGAGTCACAATTTAAACGTTGAGGGAGGTCAGTGGAGCTCACACAGAATGCAGAAATGTATATGTGGAATTTGTCACAAGCATCGCATCATGTAATCAGGCCTTTGTGACACACGTGTGAGACTTTAAGTTGTGGTTTGAGAGGGGTGTGAGCCTTTCTTTAGCAATAGCCACAGTCTTTGTAGGGTGAACCACAAAAAGTCCCTAATTCAACCTATGCTTAACCCTCTGGAAGCTTGGAACAAAAGCAGTCAGGCAGAACTTAAAGGCAATGTGTAAGGAGGCATTTATGTAGCAGTCAAATAGCAATAAAGTGGCAACATAACACAAGAAAAATTGCACAACAATGTAGAATTATAGAGTAAAATGTATAAAAATATTTGACACCAAAACAACAAAAATCCAATTGGTGGAACCGTAGATGTGCAATTTTAAAGATTTAGGGTAAGTAGCACCTTAAAGTACAAAGTGTCATTCGTGGTTATCTACTTGTGCGAGACCGGATGAAAGTCCCAAGTTCAGGCTGACTGCGATGGAGTGCGGGCCAGATATAGGGACCAAGTAAATCTCACTGACAAAGTTACTTTCCAAAGTCCAATATAAAGAGTTCCGTTCTCAGTAGAGCAGGCTATGAGGAGCAGGAAGAGCATCACGGATGGTCGTCGCTGTAGTGCAAAAAGCAGGCCAGGTGTTGTGAATGGTCATTGCTGTAGCACAAAGTGCAGGCTGGGCATCGCTTTAACAAGAAGATCCTGTCGGATGCCCTAGACGATCGTTGCTTGACCTTGCATTGAGGGCCACTGAAGGCTGTCAATGGTGTAGCGTGAAGTGCAGATTTCGTTTTGCTGGTCGTCGTTGGCCAGAGTTGGGACTTGATAGCACCTCTTGGAGATCAAGCAGAGGCCAGCAGTGCTCTTGCAGGTCCAGTTGCAGGGCCTCTGGTGCTTACTGTGTCCCTGTAGCTCAGAACCGAAGGACAGTTAACTAGCCGTTGGAGTCACTATGGAGGCCTGGGATGAAAGTTTCAGGTACAGTCTTCCTTCTCAGACAGCAGGGAAGTTCTCAGGCAGGACGGCAGCCCCCTGGCAGCAGGACAGTCACCCTTCTGTAGTACTAGTGGTCCAGAAGTGTTCTGAAGTGTGGGTATGAGGGTACCCTTCTTTTTATACCTGGTGCCCCCTTTGAAATGGGAAATGTTGCTGGAATTTTCACCTTACAGAACTGTCTGGAATTTCCTGCCTCCCTTTCCTAGTCCCTGTCTGTGGGGAAGGGGGGCACAATATGCAGGTGTGGAGTATTTTGTGTGTGTGCTGGGCCAGTGCATTTGAATTGCAAGTGTGGTAGGTGACAGCTCCACCCCCAGTCAAGTCAGGATGGCCCATCTTGCCAACACCCAGACCCTATATTTTGATACTGTCTGGTATGGATACACAAAGGCCAATTGCCAACTACAGCTAGGCATGTGACACAGGATACAGGCTGCAGGCACTAAAAGGTTAAGACAAGAAAATTGCAACTTTCTTACAGTGGCAATTTCAGAATAGTGACTTAAAATAGGACTTTAGCAAATATCCACCAAGCACTCGTTCTCAAATATAGTCTCTAGGGTCTTGATGTTCAAAATTCTTTTATTCCAAATAATTCTTCATCAGATTTCTTCATCCAATGTACGACAAATACCAGCCAACACGTGTTTCGTCTGATCAGTATATGATATACAGACTTCTTCAGGGCATTAAACTTAATACTAGTGGTTGTGATTCGTAATCCTCGTAGCAAAAAACAAATTCTTCAATCCAAACCAATCGTAATAATAGTCTTAATATGTGAGTTGAAACGCCTTCCAATAGTTATTTCGTCTCAGAATTATATAATCAGCAAGGTCTGAGTCCGACCCTCGTGAATATTCCACACTTTCTCGCTGTCCACGTATCTCAGTCTCAAAGCAGATTCTCTGTCCAATATAATTCAGTATACTCCGTTCCTAGTTAGTGGTGTGACATTTCTCTAAGTAATCCAAAATTGTCACTATCCTCATCACAGTGGGCACATATCAGCTCCACACTCCTCTACCGACGGTCGCGTTTGATGAAGAATTATTTGGAATAAAAGAATTTTGAACATCAAGACCCTAGAGACTATATTTGAGAACGAGTGCTTGGTGGATATTTGCTTACGTTCAGTCATTTATGACAATTACTGAGTAGTGGTAACCTACTCGCTCCGCTTTGAGCACCAATTGGACTTGTAATTGTATTTACTGGCTTATACATGCTGTGCGCTTCATAATAACTGTTACCATCAAATTTCAATTAAAATAGGACTTTACCATTAAAGCCGGTTTAAAGTTATCATTCCTCAGACACCAAACATGACCTCCTATCTGCTCCCCAAATTTTTGTATTGCTTAATAAATGTAATTAGGTAACCCAATGTTGTGATATGAGAGATCTAGGCCTTGCAATAGTAAAAAATTAAGTTGAGAGTGTTTCTCTACCAGGACATGCAAAACATAAAAAAACATCTTTTTAAATATAATGCACCCTGCCAAACGTACTGCATAGGGCCTGCGTTAGGGATCATTGATTTGCATTAAAAAGGAAGGTATAGGCCTGGCAAAAAGTTTCTTTTGCCAGGTCAAATGGCAGTTTAAAATTGTCCACCCAGGCGGCACACCGAAACTGTTTAAAAAGGCTACATAAGCGGGTAGCACAATAAGTGCTGCAGGCCCACTGGTAGCATTTAATTCACAGGCCCTGGGTATATTTTGTCTGATGCCCGATGGAGCTACCTGGTTTAGCTATAGGGGAGATTAGCCATGGATTCCCTCCTTGGTCGTCACCTACCCAGTCGGTCTTTAGACAGACTTCTTTTCGTCTCATTGTCTCTTCCCTTATCCTCCCTTTCTCACCTTCTCTGCCCCCTCCACTACTTCTCTCTCTCCTTTCTCTCCCCTCCGAATTGTAGTGCCTTTTTTATGTATTGTGTAATTTGTTGAACTTGTTCTGTTACATTGTTGATTCTCATGTAAAGCGCTCTGATACCTTCGGATCTAGCCAGCGCTATAAAAAACACTTGAAATAAATAAATAAAATACCACTTTTCTAGGGACTTATAAGTAAATGAAATGTGCCAATTGGGTGTACGCCAATTTTACCATGTTTAAAGGAGAGAGCACTATTGGACTGGTTGGCAGTGATAAAGTGCACAGAGTCTAATTGGCTCCTACCAGGTCGATATCGCTCTTGGACATTCTTAGCTATTATCTTACAAAAGTCTAATTTCAGCAACAGTCCACATATCGCCACATCCTTTCCCCCTAAAAACTGTCTGCGCATATCACAGAGTTCAAATGAAATTCCCAAACAGCAACTCATTCAGAGGGTTTCACAACACCTGAGAGCACAGATCTATCAATATTAAGTATGAGATTTGTCTGCAAATAGCTTCTTGCTCCTCTACGTTTTTAACTTCCATACATTTCCATGAAGATTTAAAAAACCTTGTATGTTTGTCAAAAAGTTACCGTTTTAAAATTAAGGAGGTATTATGCAACAAAGAGGCTGGATGGTCTGAGGAAACAGACGTGGAAAGGGGAATGTTGGACTTATATAGAGATCTCTTTTCTTGAATTATTTAGGCTTTTTAAATATTTTATGCATTAAATGACTGAAACCCCATACTTAACCTCACAGGCAACTGGTTGCATATCTGCATTAACCCCCAATGCTCATTTACCGGAGTCTTGTTCATAGAAAGGTTATACATTCAACAGCACATATTACAACAACATGGTGTCCAGGAGTGCCTCGCTTTTGTCACTAATATAGAGTGTTCACGTTGTATTTGCTCATTCTAACGCTTTGGTGAAAGAAGACTTTAACACTGAGGAATAAATTGACAGTCTGGTGCTTGTATTGCAGGCTTTTATTCTCACATGGATGAGGAAGATGTTTGAGGATTTTTAGAGAACGTGTTCTTATTTTAACTTTGTGGAGCAATACTACAATTCCTATGACACTGTATTTTTTTCCTTAGAAAACGGTTTGAATTCTACAACTCCCCTTCCAGCAACATGGATTTCGGTGTGTGTCTTATATTTGTCATGAATATAAAATGTTAGATCGCTAGGTGTGTATTAGAACACTAGGGTGAAGCTGCAGCAAAACACAAAGGAATTAGCTGAGAAAGACTGCTGGTGCCATTGGAAGTGGATGTATGACGTTATAACGCATACTTTAACAACGCATACCTTTACAACGCTATTTTTACAACGCAGAAACCATTACAACGAATTACCATTACAACGCATTTTTTTACAACGCAATACTTTTACAACGCAATACCTTTACAACGTAAGTATTGGTAAGTATATAATATTTTTTTAATGTAATTAATTAAATTTAATATAATTTATTTAAATGTAATATTATTTTTATTTTATTTTTACCCTGTATCCTTGTATTGGTAATTATATAATATTTTTTTTAAATGTAATTAATTAAAATTAATATAATTTATTTTAATTTAATATTATTTTTAATTTATTTTTACCCTGTATCCATGTACCCCAAAACCCAAACCTGGCCCTGAACCCTAAAAATACCCCTTTACCCAAAAACCCAAACCTAGCCCTGAACCCTAAAAATACCCCTTTACCCAAAAATCCAAACCTTGCCCTGAACCCTAAAAATACCCCTTTACCCAAAAACCCAAACCTTGCCCTGAACCCTAAAAATACCCCTTTACCCAAAAACCCAAACCTAGCCCTGAACCCTAAAAATACCCCTTTACCCAAAAACCCAAACCTTTGTCCTGAACCCTAAAAATACCCCTTTACCCAAAAACCCAAACCTTGCCCTGAACCCTAAAAATACCCTTTTACCCAAAAACACAAACCTAGCCCTGAACCCTAAAAATACCCCTTTACCCAAAATCCCAAACCTGGCCCTGAACCCTAAAAATACCCCTTTACCCAAAAACCCAAACCTAGCCCTGAACCCTAAAAATACCCCTTTACCCAAAAACCCAAACCTTGCCCTGAACCCTAAAAATACCCCTTTACCCAAAAACCCAAACCTAGCCCTGAACCCTAAAAATACCCCTTTACCCAAAAACCCAAACCTAGCCCTGAACCCTAAAAATACCCCTTTACCCAAAAACCCAAACCTAGCCCTGAACCCTAAAAATACCCCTTTACCCAAAAACACAAACCTTGCCCTGAACCCTAAAAATACCCCTTTACCCAAAAACCCAATCCTAGCCCTGAACCCTAAAAATACCCCTTTACCCAAAAACCCAAACCTAGCCCTGAACCCTAAAAATACCCCTTTACCCAAAAACCCAAACCTGGCCCTGAACCCTAAAAATACCCCTTTACCCAAAAACCCAAACTTATAACATTTTTACTATAATAATATACTTACCAATACTTACGTTGTAAAGGTATTGCGTTGTAAAAGTATTGCGTTGTAAAAAAAATGCGTTGTAATGGTTCTTGCGTTGTAAAAGTTGCGTTGTAAAAGTAGTCAGTTGTAAAAGTTTCGTTGTAACGGTGGCATACCATTGGAAGTAGTCACATTTGTTTCTCACACTGATGAGGCATACCAACCACAATTCCAATGAGAAAATCATGAGAGAAAACGTTTTCTTTCAAAGATGGGTCATCAGGTTTCATCAAGGAGTAGCATTTATCGCATAGTGAAATCACTTTAGAACTCACCGTCATTCCTAAAATTAGTGTGGCACCGCAAATAACTGATGTACTGACTAAAATGTGTTCTGTATGCTGCTTTTTGTGACCCAGGTCACCTCAGGCCCTCTGGTTCTACCCTTTCAACCTGGGAGTGGACTCTCGCTTCAATAGGATAGCTTAAATCTGAATCTTGTTATGCTATATTTAACCCCTCACTCTCTATTGTGAATCCGAAGTGAAAGCCTTCTTTCAATTCTGAAGAAATAAAGTCCTATTGAAAAATCTTGGATCCTTAGTGCTTCGATTTGGGTGATATTATTGCCGAGCTAGACATTTTTTCGAACGACATTCTCCATACTTTATATATTGCCATATTTATTCCGTGCACAAGGAACTTAGGTGTGCAATATATCGAACGCACTAAAGTGAAATGCACACCCTGTTAAAATAATCAGGAGTGGTAGATTTTTTTAATGTTTCTAATTGTTCAATTAAGTACATTTGCAAAACAAAAACACTAGTGTCGTCTGATTGTTCCTTGACAAGTTGGGCATGGGACGGGTATGAGGAAATTCAAGATGTGATGGCCATGCACAACCCAACAGATACCCGCATATGTGACATTTGAGACATCGTGATACGATGATTTCATTCTCACCCATGAACTGTGCCCAAAGGTTTAGTTAGCCCTGCCCGGGATTTTGTGAGGTGTTATGTTAAGACAAATGTAGTGTTGGCTTATTTCATTCTAAATAGAGAAATATTGTTAGTCGTGCTCTTAACTAAGAAAATAACAAGTGGCAAGTGCGTTTGTCAATTGTTTGGAGCAGTATTGTTTTAAATCGCGGTCGGTTTGTTTTCAAGTAACCGCAGCAATTTGTAAGCCTTTTTCTTCACGTTACTTCATTATGGTGTCAAAAGGACCTCTGCTGGCAGAAAGCAGTATTTATTTTTAATAACTCGCCCAAGGTTTTCAAGGGAAGTTGAGATTTAACGTTTCTACTAATACATTTGTGGAATCGCTATATTAGGATAGTTTGCAATGTTTTCATATTTTCATTCATTTCATGCAAAACTGATAACTTTAAGTGGTTTGAAGGACCATTATCTTCTTTGAAAAGGGGGTTAGAGAGTCAACACGTACAGAGCCAATTGAACACAGGGCGAGTTTACGAACAATAAAAAAATCCTAGATCTCTGAAACCGAGACCTACAGTTTAGGTTTGTGAATATTTGGTACTTTCTGAAGATAACATTTCCCAGAGCTATACATATGGAAGTACATCTGCACACAGCGGGATTTTCGAGTGTATCTAACCTAGTAGTTGCATCGGTACCCTTGCCCCACAACCCTCTACCCAAATGACACACAGACAAGAATGTTTGGGAATGAAAAGTTGCAGGTTTATTTGTGGTACAAATAACAACGGGTTAACTGACAGGCGACCCCTCCACCCCGCAACCCCTTGTTGCAGGGCGGCTGAAGTTGAGCCAAAGAAGTAGACACTAGTGGCCCTGGCCACGTGTCGACCGGGGAGGCACGCCTCCCGATGGACCTATCGTCCATCTGCCCCGCCCACCTCTGAACAAGGGAGAGTCAACTCACACCTTGCCCAGCTAGGAGGGGCGTTATTAGCAAACCCCCGGTTGCTCAGGTTCCAACCGCCCTAAGGACTAACGGGGTGCCGTTGAACCAAGTCCCCAAGAAGGGCCCCTTGGCTATGTATGACTCAGTATTGTGCCTCTCGCACTGTGGCTCCAGGTCCTGTTCCTGCGCCTGTCCTGTATGGGGGTCGCCATGTAACTCCTCCTGCAGCCTGGAAAACAAAAACATCATTACTATTCCCCCCTCCCGACTTCCCCCCTTCCATCGGGTGAGCGGTAGGGAGGGGAGTCAAATTGCGGGCCTCGCGTCCAGCTTGTAGGGGGAAGTGAGGGAGAAGGAGGGGGATCGGGGCCTGTACTAGGCTGGCGAGGACAGCCAGGAGCGACCGACGGGGACAAAGGGGCAGCAGCAAAGAGGGCGCCCAGGAGGAAGCGCGCCCCCTATAATCCCACCAGAAGGGGGGGTGTCCTAGGAGTCCGGCCACGCCCACCCACCCTCCCCAAGGCGGGCCCGCGGTTCCCTGCGCACTACTACGGGGTTTGCCCTCCTATGGGGTCCCCTGCAGGGACCGCGGGCCTCCCGCATAGTAGTTGCATCGGTACCCTTGCCCCACAACCCTCTACCCAAATGACACACAGACAAGAATGTTTGGGAATGAAAAGTTGCAGGTTTATTTGTGGTACAAATAACAACGGGTTAACTGACAGGCGACCCCTCCACCCCGCAACCCCTTGTTGCAGGGCGCCTGAAGTTGAGCCAAAGAAGTAGACACTAGTGGCCCTGGCCACGTGTCGACCGGGGAGGCACGCCTCCTGATGGACCTATCGTCCATCTGCCCCGCCCACCTCTGAACAAGGGAGAGTCAACTCACACCTTGCCCAGCTAGGAGGGGCGTTATTAGCAAACCCCCGGTTGCTCAGGTTCCAACCGCCCTAAGGACTAACGGGGTGCCGTTGAACCAAGTCCCCAAGAAGGGCCCCTTGGCTATGTATGACTCAGTATTGTGCCTCTCGCACTGTGGCTCCAGGTCCTGTTCCTGCGCCTGTCCTGTATGGGGGTCGCCTTCTCTTCTTCCACAGCCCTGGGCGTGGCACCCGCTGCGCCCAGAGCCCCCACTACCTAGCCTACCTATCCCTTCCTTACCTACATCCGGCCCTTTCTAGCGCTTCCCCCAAGTCTAAGAGGAAAATCGCCATCCCAACTTTGGACAAATGCACCCCATCGGATTCCCAGCAACCGATAGACTTGGCATGCAGCAAGCCATGCCTAATGAAACCTATGCCTCTTTGTACGCTGAATTTACGCATTGCCGCGTTTACGCGCCTGCGGGATAATTCTATTGCTTCCCGTGATATCGCCCCATGCCAAATTGGTCTGGGGGAAATCTCTGACCAGTAAATGTTACACTGTCCTAGCTCGCCGCTCAATGTGCTCAAGTCTTTCCTCATTGCATCTAATAGACGCCTCTTGCCTAATGCGACCAGGTCGTTCCCCCCCAGGTGCACCACTAAGATGCTTGGCCTCTGCCTTTGTTCTCTCACTAATCTACGCAGCGTCCCTAACATTGCAACCCAGTGCATCCCCGGGAAGCCGAACCATGATATCTTGGTGTTGGTGAACCCGTGCTTCCATGTGGTGGCATTCACCCATCTCGACAGTCTCGTGACATAAGAGTGCCCCAACACCCACACCTCTTTCCCTGCAATAAAACACAGTGTGTTGTAACCTTGTATTTTATTGACATATTAAAGGCACTGCAATAACAAACACACATCACGTGGCATCAAATTGTGAACCACCCTGTCAATTGACATAACTAATATTATTTACATTATTATTTGATTTACATTCTTTACACATCATTGACCCGCTGTCTGCGTACCGGGAGTATCACACTCAGTGGCCTGACATACCTCCTGTAGCAGTTTGAATCCCAACGACCCACTTTTTTAATTGTTTCATCAGGGAGGCCTGCCCTGAAAGCCGTAGTGGCTGCGCCTATCCTGAAGGAGTGCGTGCTAAACTTGGCCCCTTCTATTATGTATCCTGCCCTAAACAAGCACCCCTGCATCACATGGTCTACCTGATACTTAGTGACTGGGGAACAATCAGAATGGATAAGTAGCAAGCCATCTGTTGGCGGGCGCCGTGGCAGGAACGCGGCCAGCAGCGCCACCGGGCAATAACTGTCATTCCCTAAACGCTGTAAACTGATGGTCCTACCTTTGCCTGATTGGTCTGTTTTGGAGGACTGTAGGAAGATCTCAACAGATTCCGCTGCTGCGCGTGTATTCCTGAACGAGATGGCCCTGGAGTTGGACTCTTTTTTAGACCGAGCCACTAATTCGCTAATCCTAAATGCTCCGAAAAATGCTAGACTAAACGTTACTGCAAAGAGGGCTGCCTCATAAGCTGAGTTCGTAACTGCCGGTAAGGCGTCTATCATGCCCTTCAAGGTGTCATAATCAATGGGGGCCCTCTGATCCGCCAATGTGGGCATCACTCTCGCCCAGCCTTTGAGTGCCGCCCTTGTAGTGAACTCTGTCGTGGGGTCCCTCTGACCCGACAAGCGAGCATGGTGCCCGATGGCGGACAGATGCCCCGCCATCCAAGAGTGGCTCTTCCCCTCATCTTTTGCCCAGACCATAAACGCCTGTACTTTCCCAAACTGCCTAGAGTCCTCCCGCTCCCAAGGGCCCATGACTTCGCAAAATGTCTTCACGCAACTTTGATATCTCCTCATCGTTCTAGGTGCTACTGACATCTCGCCTAGTTCCCTGATGCGCTGCGCCACTGCAGCAGGAACCATAGCCGCGCCGGGAAAGGCGTCATCTCTTCCCTCGCCCTGGGCCACGCCTCTCGGAACCTCTGCCAATGGAAACGGGAAAGTGCGTCAGCAGCTGTGTTTAAGGCTCCCGGAATGTGCTTAGCCTTGCATTCCACATTGTTATATAGGCACACTTTGACCAGTTCCCTTAATAGACATAAGACTAGTGCACAAGATGCTGACTGAGTATTGATGGCTTGGACTACTGCCATGTTGTCTGACCATAAGACCACTCTTTTAGCAGACAGTAAGGCCGGCCAGAGGTGAAAGGCCACCACAATCGGGAATAGTTCTAAGACTGTTATATTAGAGGTGATCTTCTTCTTCCTCCAAGCATTAGGCCACCCCGCCGCACACCATTCTGTATCCAGGATTGCCCCGAAGCCCTCCCTTCCTGACGCGTCAGTAAACAGCGTCAGTTCTTGGCTGCTAGTCCAGGGTTCCCTCCATATCACTGATCCGTTGAAGTTGTCGAGGAAGTCCCCCCACACCTTGAGGTCCTCCCTGACCCCAAAACTCAACCTTACTTGGTGGTGCCTACGCTTAATCTTTGCTGCCGACTTAGCCAACCTACGCGCGAAGGCCCTGCCCGCAGGTATCACTTTCGTAGCGAAGCTTAGTCTCCCATGCAGGCTCTGGATGTCGTCTAGTGATACCTTATCCTGCCCTAGCACCTGTTTAATTTGTGCCGCTAGCTCTGTGACCTTGTCTGCCGGGAGCCTGGCCTCGCCTGCCAGCGTGTCAATTTCTATCCCCAGGAACACTAAGGCCTGCGCTGGACCCACTGTCTTCCCTGGAGCCAAGGGCACTCCCAGATACCTCGTCATACTTTGGAATTTCGCCAATGCCTCAGCACAGTCTGCTGACTCTGCTTCACCTACAAACAGGAAGTCGTCCAAGTAATGGGTGACGCCTAATACCCCTTCCACGCTTTGTAGTACCCATTGTAAGAACGTGCTGAAGGCCTCAAAGAAAGCGCAGGAGATGGAGCAACCCATAGGCATGCACCTGTCGTAATAGTACTCATTGCCCAGCCGGAAGCCCAGTAAATTTTGGCTGCTGGGGTGCACTGGCAGGAGCCGGAAGGCAGATTCAATATCGGCCTTTGCTAACCAGGCCCCTTTCCCGGCCCTACGCACAAGGTCCATGGCCACATCGAATGAACAATATGATACAGAGCAAACCCCTTCCTCAAGGTTGTGATTAATTGACTCCCCTTCTGGGTATGACAAATGGTGGATCAGCCTGAATGCTCCTGGCTCTTTCTTTGGAACTACCCCCAGCGGTGAAACCACGAAGTTGTCTAGTGGTGGTAGCGGGAACGGGCCAGCAACCCTCCCCAGCTCCAATTCCTTGCTGACTTTGGCTCTTACTACCTCAGGGTTGTCCCTGGCCGACTTCAAGTTGTCTGCATCTCTGGCGGCCGGGGGACCTACGTATGGAATAATGAAACCTTCAGCGAAACCCCCCAAGAGCAATCTCCCATCAATGTTGTTGGGATACCTGTTCAGTAGCGGCATCATTCGCTCCAATTTGATCGGTGAGGGGCCTTTCGTAGCGCTTAATTGTGGTGAAACTAGCGGACATCCTAGGGATGCGCCTGCCGTGGGTGTTTCGTTCTGCCGCAGAGTGCCGGAGGGGGGGGGTGGCGGAAGGGTGCTCGGGGGGGGGGGTTGCGCGCGCTGGGGTTGGGAGGGGGTTATTTGTGCTGCCCACCCCTGCCCCCCTGGTGATTGCCTTGTCTCTGTCCTTTGTTAGACCTACATGACCCCGCCTGGTGCTGCCCTCCGCAGTTGCTGCACGTGTGCGTGAATCTACATGAACTCCCCCAATGGCAATGTCCCCCGTTGAATAATCTACATGACCCTGTGGATGACCCTGTGGGTGGCCCTGATGGAGGTTTCCCGCTTCCCCTCCTCTGACCTCTCCCCCTGTGACCCCCCCGAAAGGGCGGCAGCTTACGTTCCTGCTGGGTTGTATAGCTGGTCTTGTCAGTGGGTGACGCCTGGCTTTCCTGTGTCTTACTGGTGGTCGTCACCCCTTGGAGCGCCCTGGACCCCATATGGTCCATCCACAACTGGACCTCTTTATAGTCCCAGCGCATATTGGGGGATCTAGACATCTTTTTTCTGAACTCCCTATCATACTCTAACCAGCCTACACCTCCCCACTTTTTCGCCTCGTTGTGTATGAGCCTCCCATACTGTACCAGCGCTGGCCCTTGTTCGCTAAACTTCTCCATGATGACTGAGGATAATATTGCAAAGGCCTCCAACCAATTATCAATACTCTTTTCTGGCCATGGTTGGTATCTCACTTTTTTCTCATCTTCCTTCACCCCTGCCTTGCGTGCATCTGCCCCCTGCTGACCTAGCATCAATAAAGAAAAAATATCTAAAAATTCTCGCCTCCATATTAACTCCTTTGCTGCTTGTGGTACTTCCCAGGACAAGCAGGAGCGCCCTGATAGCAAGGGGGCGTCGAATTGCACATCATCGTCATCTGGCAACGCAGGAGCGGGGGGAGGTGGCGTGGAATCAGAATCAGGTGTCGCTGTATTTGAAGGCGGGGCTGGCGCAGCTGCTAGGGGGGGGACTATCGCATCTGGTACCTGTGGTGTCAGGGGCGCGGGTACTGCCGGAGTTGCTGGCACGGCTAGCGGGCCCGGTGGAACCACTGGGTGTGTCGGGGGAGCGGGTGAAGGGCAGGGTATGCCGGTGCCCTCCCGCCCCCTCCCAGTCTCACCTGGTGCATTATGGTCAACAGCACTGGCTCCCCACACATTGGATGGTAAACCCCCTCCCCCGCTAGGCCCAGGTCTCACACTCTCCCTCATTTCTTTCATGAACATTTCTAGTGTGGACATCATCTTACCCAGATCACTTCTGGTAGCATATTCCGCCGCCGGGGAAACGTTGGAAGGCAAGCTTGAGGGGCCAGGGGGCTCCTGTGCCCTGGTTGGCACGTTGGAAGGCAAGCTTGAGGGGCCAGGGGGCTCCTGGGCCCTGGTTGGCACGTACGAAGTGCCCGGTGCGTTATGCACCACAGCGACTGCGGTGCTAACAGTGCCCTTCTTTTTAGGCGGCGGCGGGAACTCTTTATTCGTGGGCACCTTAGCTCTTTTGGACGCTCTAACGTGTCCTGCACTATTGGTATCCTCGTCTCCAACTGTAATAATGTCATTGTTCGCACATGAATTTGCCGGGTTGGCCTTCAGTAAATTGGTGGCCCACGCCACCCCGTTCGTCTCGACTAACTGAAGGAAAATTGCCGCGTGTGCCGCCTGCGCTTCGGTAACGGCCGTCCCTGCTCCCGACATCGTGTCGCTTCCTGCAAAGAAAAACGTCGTGACTAACGGACTAATGGACCCAACTTCATGTGTGTCCTGCAGCTTCGACATTAACCTCTCAGCCCTTCCAATACTTACTTCAGTTAAAACTGCTAACAAAGAGGACGTCCACGCTGTTCCTTGAATGCGACGCCGCGATGTGATATCTGTCAGGCAGGAGTCCTGGCCCTGTAAATAGTGATATAAACCATCCACGTTAGCCTAAACTTGTTTGGGGCTGGGCCTGTCGGTAATGCCAAAGCACCAGTCCGGGACACGCCACCGTTCACAAGACTCACAGGCCTAGGAGGTCCGGACAATGAACACCGGCCCCCCTAGGACGCATATCCCTACCCCTTGCAATGGCCAACCCCCGGTGTGACTCTTACCTTCCGCTTGAGGGGGGGGGGGGGGGCACTGTACTCCCGTCGCGGTATGTCACGTTCTGTAGTCGCCTGGAATTTAGGGAACACGTAGTTATGATATGCAGCAGTAATATACAATTACTTTACTCATGACATTACTTCCATTTAGGCGCACATTGCGACGTAATTAACGTGACTTGCGCCGTTAGCCACCAGAAAACACAGAATAATCACTGCACGTCCTTATTTCCGTTCCCTTCATGCCAAAATTTACTTTGCTGACATTACATGACGTAGCATGGCGTGCAAGTTGACTTTGCTGATATTACATGACTTGGCATGACATGCAACTTGACTTTGCTGGCATTACATGACGTAGCATGACATGGTGAGCCCCTTGCACTTATTTTCGACCTTAGTCACCTTGTCCCGTGAAATTAACTAGTGAACGCGCATTGCTTCCCTGACTAAGCTTGGGTGGGTGGGGGGGGGGCCGTGGTAGTAGCGCCCTTTAGGCTAGTCATATTTCCCCATATTGCATTATTCTGTGTAAGCACGCAGGCAGCGCCTGCTCTGTGCCGTCCTCCTGTACCTTGCAGTCTAGTGCTGCGTGTCGTTATGGCGCCTATAACCGCGCATACATCGCACTGTGAAGAGATCGCCCCTGAGTGTAATGACGCCTGCAAGCGGCGCATCGGCGGCACCCGCAAATCTGGGCCGGGCTGAGCACTTGTGCTTACAGCAGCACCCGCGAACCGGCCCGCATTAAATTTCGGGGCCGGGCTGAGCGCTTTTGCTTAAAGCGTCACCCGTAAACTGGCCCGCTTCAATAATCGCCACCCGCAAAGTGGCCCGCTTTAAATTCGCGCCGGCGGCGGGGGTGATGATGGCGCCTGTAAACTGTGCAGCACATGGTTGCTAGTATCCATGCTTATGGACGCTGGCCGTGGTCATAGCGCCTGAAAGCGGCGCAGCACCATGTTGCCCGTATCAATGCTTATGGACGGCTGCGGTGGGGGTGGTGATGGCGCCTGAAAGCGGCGCAGCCCAGCATTGTATACATGCTTATGGACGCCGGCGGTGGGGGTGGTGATGGCGCCTGAAAGCGGCGCAGCACCTCGTTGGCCGTGTAGTTCATTGCGGCGCTGCCAGGTGGGGGTGATTATTGCGCCTAGCTGGTTGTGCCTGCTTTAAGCGGCACCCGTAAACTGTTCTGCTGGGGGATGGCGTAAGCTGGCCCAGAAGGCGGGGCCTTTACCCCACACGAGCCTGGGCGGGGCCGGGGGACCTCCGGCAATGGGCGCCAGTGAATATCCGTCCCCCCCCGCCAGCCACAATCGGCACCCATAAACCCTTCGGGTAGAGGTAGTAATTATACATTAATTCACTTTCCATTAAATTCATTTTAGCAGGGGTATTGGTGCGTCTTACATGGCACTCCCTACGCGCCTGAGGACACCTTATCCCTTCGTCGGAGCGGAGATATTACTTCCCCATAATCTTGACCCCGAACACTTTGGATGTTTCGCGCGTTAACGAGGCTCTAACTCGGATCCCCCGGTCGACGTTCGAACGCCCTAGCCGTTAATCCAACCCTTTGCCTCGCCCCTCGACATAAGACCATCATTACCCGCCTGCCGTTTGAACCCAACCAACTCGTGGAGTGAACGGCAAGGCATCTTGAACATTCGCAATATAATGTGCCTTTGAGGTGATCTGCGATTTCATGTTGCCGATTGCCTGCCCCTCGCGGGATGTATGCACGGGACCCCTCCACAGAAATGAGGATTGCCCTCGCGGGATGTATGCACGGGACCCCTCCACATAAAAGAGGATGCAAAGTAGAGCATGCGGTGTGTGCCCCGTGTACGGAGAGACACCATGATAGTAAGCGCTGCACACACACGGGCCCACACGCCGATCCCCGCCACAGCCCCTGACTTCCGGATGGACACACCGCCTAGCGGCGCCACCAATTTACTCCCTACTCCCGCCATAAATTCTGCCCGACACGCCTCGCGCCTTCTCCCCTTTCCTTAAGCATTTAAACAACGACTCGGCACACACAAACAACTCGGATCCTGGGCTCCCCCGTGGTACAACCACGCAGCCCTGTCGACCCAGATATTCCGGGGACTGGGCTCGGGGGGGAGGCCTAAAAAGATCCCTTACCTCCAAACGGAGTCAAATTGCGGGCCTCGCGTCCAGCTTGTAGGGGGAAGTGAGGGAGAAGGAGGGGGATCGGGGCCTGTACTAGGCTGGCGAGGACAGCCAGGAGCGACCGACGGGGACAAAGGGGCAGCAGCAAAGAGGGCGCCCAGGAGGAAGCGCGCCCCCTATAATCCCACCAGAAGGGGGGGTGTCCTAGGAGTCCGGCCACGCCCACCCACCCTCCCCAAGGCGGGCCCGCGGTTCCCTGCGCACTACTACGGGGTTTGCCCTCCTATGGGGTCCCCTGCAGGGACCGCGGGCCTCCCGCATTCTCCTTGTAACTGTCAACAGGGTGAATATCCGCATCATTTAATACAGTGGATCTAAGCATTCAGGGCACAAGTCCTAAAAAGGGAAGTGGGGCGACTGACCTAGTAAATCAGTAAGCAGGCGGCATCACAGCGCGTGACATTACGCCGCGTGACGCGCGTGACATCAGAGGAAGTGACATCACAAGAAATTACTTCAGATCTTAAGCCCTCACATACATGTTTAGCAGGTGTATCATGAGTACATTTGAGCACATTTCGAGTACACTTGCAAACTCTTCTGATTTAAGCAGAAGATTGTCACTTTACTACACTACACATAAAACCATGTTGCCTCTTGTCAGCGTAAAGCTTCCTCTGGCCATAGTGCTTTAAAAGAAAAAATAGTGATATTTAAATTATTACAACGCCTCCTCAGGGGTAGTCAGCACTATTTAAATGCTGTTTATTTTGTGCAAATACTGGGAAAGATCAACACGTGACGTTTTTACAGTGCATGCCTATCTCATAAACAGGTACTGACCCAAGTTAAAAGCTGCCTCTCTGAAGTACTAACAAGTTGTGAGCGTTTGTTTCCCCTCTGCTGCATTTGCTTGTAGGTGTGAGGCTCCTGACTGCTGCCAGCCAGGAGACACGAACAAAAGGAGGCCTGATGACCCCTCAGACTCGGCCTTTGTAGGGGCCCAGCAGGAGTCTGAAATAAGAGAGCCCTGTCCCTGCCTGCACGTTGTTGCCGATCGAAAGCAGATAACAACGTGCAGGGGCTGCTGGATGTGTTTTGGTGTTTGGAAATTACACCTGGGCGAATTCAGCATCTTTATCAGTGAGGCCCAACTTCTTAGCAGGGTGGACAACGTCCACCCTGTGAAAAAAGTGGGTGGACTCCATCGACCCGCGTTTACTCCCGACTCAAGGCCTGTAAGCAGCTATCTTTTATTGTGAAAAAATGTGTAATGTGGCGCAGATAGTGCCATATTTATGGCCAAGTACGCAGGGCAGCACAGAAAGTCACCTTGCTGCGCTGCATGAGGGAAAAGGCAGGGATGCATTGTATTTAAGTCAGTGAGGCGCATTCCTGTATTTAAGTCAGTGAGGCGCATTCCTGTATTTAAGTCAGTGAGGCACATTCCTGCCTTTTCCACTGCGCTAGCACCCTTTTGGCTGCTTGAGGCTAACGCAGGTACCCTTGCACCACAGTTAAAGAGTTCCTGTGTTGTAAGGATGATTTGTTTTCAAACACAATCCATGGAGGCTTTTTCCTCTTTCTCTGTGTGCTGCAGAAGGCAGAACACATCGAAAGAGGAAAAAAATGAGGAGAAATAAAGGTATTTCTCCTTGTCATGCCTCACCTGGGAAGGCAGAGGATTTTTGCACATTCCCAGGTCCACCACTTCTAGTACATCTGGGAATGAGTCAAAATCAATGGATGCATGAGAACACCCACGCAACACCCATGGAAATACCTCCCTGGAACATAGCAATGTTGCGCTAAGTTGCAATACTCAGGATTTATGAAGCCACTCAGGGCCACACAAAGTTGCCTTGTGTCGCTTCATAAATCTAATTTTGAAATTGTGTCACTCTTACAACACACTACATGGTGTAAGAGTGGCGCAAAGGAGCTTGTAAATATGCACCACAGTTTCTGCACTGCACAAAAGAAAGAGAGCAGAATAGTGGCATATTTATTAAGATAAGGTGCTGTTTTCCTCTCTCCCTGAGATGGCTCACTGTAAGCTGCCATGAGCCAACCCTCACACCCTTGCAGAGACATTTTTAAGATTCATTTTTAAAGGTAGCACATATTGAGCCACAAATGGAACTGGTGGGGCCACCTTCAAAAGGCAATTGTGAAAAGTGTGCATGTGTGCAAATGCACATTTGTATATGTAGGCATAAATATATAAATATTACCCCTCCAGTGTAGCAGAAATGTCAGAAAGCTTGTAAATAGAAGCAGTGACTGGTCATTCCAAGGTCTGGTGTCCTGGTTACCGAACATTTACTTTTCTCTTCGCATTTCTGAAAAAGTTGCCAACACACTCCCACATTTTGAATCGTTTTCCAATTATGCCAAAGAAAGCTTGACACTTTTCAAATACACTGTAGTTTTGTTCACAGCCTCTTTTCAAACTTCTGGGAAGGAAAGTGAATATACATCTATATCTATACTACTATTATAAAGGAAGAACTTTGCACCTTTGAGGCGGGTAAACTCGGGAACCACAGCGCCAATCCACACAACCGATACATCATTGTAATCGTCAGGGTGTGCAGATGGACACAGGCTATATAAAGTATAAAAATATGCGTTATTTAAAAAATTAACATTAAAAAAAAGTTGTCCCTTCGAAGTAGCGCCGGCCGCGACCTGCGTGCTGACGTCCGGAGCGCGGGGAGGAGCGGCGTCCAGGAACGTGAGGAGGAACGGTGGACATGGCGCGGGGGAGGAGCGGTGACGAATGGCAGAATAGCCGTGAGGACCGGCGGACAGGCGGGAGGAGCGGTAAGTGGCGAGGAGCGGCGGAAGGGTGAAATGAGGAGCGCAGGGGAGGAGCGGCGGCTGATGTAAGGCTCTGGGCAGGCAGGGGTCGGGGCAGGCGGGGGTCGGGGCAGGCGGGGACGGGGCGGGCGGGGGCCCGGGCTGCTTGACAATGTCAGGGCGGGCGGGGGGGCGGGCTGCTGCACAATGTGCGGTGAAATGAGGAGCGCGGGGGAGGAGCGGCGGCTGATGTAAGGCTCCAGGCAGGCGGGGACGGGGCGGGCGGGGGCCCGGGCTGTTTGACAATGTCGGGGCGTGCGGGGGGCTGGGCTGCTGCACAATGTCGGGGCGGGCGGGGGTCGGGGAAGCCTGATTGCTCCCAGACAAGGTCGGGACGGGCTGCTAGAAAATATATACACATGTTTGACTCAAGTCTTTAGCCTGTCTCAACGCAGCCGCAAGACTGCTAATAGGATCTAGAAAATTTGACCATATTACGCCACACCTGAAAGCGCTCAACTGGCTACCCTACGAAGCTAGAATTTACCTAAAGATAGCCTGCATCACACATAAAGCTTTACACCACAAAACTCCCCTATATCTCGCCCAGAAACATACTATATCTGGAGGTAACAGACACTCTGAGTTCTGACAATCTACTCCTGAAACCTTCATGCTTCAACAACAAAAAAAGCTTTTGACAGAGCATTCTCCGGAGCTGCACCAAGAATATGGAACTCACTCCCTCCGCGCATCAGAAAAATACTTCAGGGCCATTATTTAAAAGGGAAGCTAAAACAATCCAGATGAGCAAATTCCTCCCTTAACTCCTTACAATCCTCACCATCCAGGGCCCAATAAAATGCAACAGCTAACTCTCTGACTTGCCCCTTTCCGACTCCGACTGAAGCTCTACTCTCGATATCACTCCTGCTTGCATTGAACCAAATGACAACATATTAACTTGTATCTATACTGCTCATGATGACACCCTCGCTAATATGATTTGTTTTTAATTTAACTTGTTCCTCCTGCTCCGAACAAATCATCTCTACCTATATGTTCTTTCATGTTGTTCTCGGCCAAACCTCATATTTGCCACATATCTATATCTCGTACCCTACTAAAATGTTCTTGAACTTGTTTGTTCTGTATTGTGAAGCACTCTATACCCTACTCAGGGTCTTGTTCACGCTATAGAAAACACTAAAAATAAAATAAATTTGATTTTGCATTCATGTGTGTGCATATCGTAGACATAAGTTTACGCACACATGGATATGTAGTCTCATGTAGTGCCTCAAAGATTTGCTGCTTTGTAGCAAAAGGCAGTTGGGCATGTAAATGGGTGCTACAATATGTAGTGTTTGTTTTTCTCCCTGAGTAGCTACAAGCATGGGGTAGCAATGAACATCTTTGAAGGTGGGACACAAAGGGAGGTAAAAAAAAATGGAGCTGTGGCATGCCTCCCCTCCTCCCCCCTTTAACCCCTTCCGTGCTCATGACGAGCTGAGCTCGTCATGAGTTGCGCCGCTCGCATGCTCATGACGAGCTCAGCTCGTCATGTAACGCAGCTTTTTTTTAAATGCCGCACAGCGTGGAAATCGGCGCCGCACGGATGCGGTTAAGAGACGGCAGTGCACCCGTGCACTGTAGAGTAAGGGTGTGCACATTCCACCATCATAGGTTTTTTTGTTGGAAGGGTACCCTTCCATTACTAAATAAATGCCTGAATATTTGTCCCACTTTGTGTACGGTACAGTGCAGGACCCATGCAAGGTTGGAACAATTTAGAGAGTTTTGAAAATTATTCCACAGTTCTGCTTACCTCAAGGAGGCATACATTTTTGGAGTAAATTGCTGCCTATCAATGTTACCAGGGATTGTTGTCAAAATCTATGGATGATTGCACTAGAACGTCTCTATAACCCTCTCCCATGGTATGCAGCCATGACACAAAGTAGTGCATAGCACAGCTTTGAGTTACTATGCCCAACTTTTCAACGCAAAATCCCTATTTGTCTTGGAAAGTAAATACCCCAACAGCATTTTGTGCCCGGTTTATTTCACAAAAGTAACACAAAGAGGGCGCAAAGAGTTAGTAATTCTGGGCCATAATCTGGAGCCAGATATACGAAGCCTTTTAGTAGACAGAAAGCCTATATGATTTGCTAAATTACAGGATTTGCAATTCCTAAATGTTCTTTTAAGTATGGTCTGAACCTATTTTGCTATTTAAGTGCTTATCGTATCACAAAACAGGTTTAGAAAGGCACCCCAAATTTCAATTGGGAAGGGCTGTGTTTAGAATGTCCTTTCGATATTGCAATTCGTAATGCTATGTGTTAATGGCTTGCTATCAGAATTTCCGTGGCACATGATTTTGAATACTTTGAGGAGTCAAAGGGTTGGACCATCCCCTTTTTTTTTTCTAATATAAAAATTGGGGTGGAGGAAGTTTCGGTGGGGCGGAGAGGCGGGACGGGGGATGGGCAGGGTGGTGGGGTGCTAAAAACCGGAGTATGGATAATTAAAGGTAAGTAAACAATTTAATAAATAAAACAAATTATCCATACTCCGGTTTTTAGCAACCCCCACCCTGCCCCTCCCCCCCCAATCTGCCCCCCCGCCTCTCTGCCCCACCGAAACACCCTCCACGGGCCCCGGCTGGACAATGGTACCACAGAACACTGCCAACTCTTATACTTTTTTTTGTAATAACTTTTTTTAATGCAATCCCATTTCCTTTCATGGAAATGAACTGCACAAAAAAAACCTTTTTAAATGCAATCATTGGCATGGTGATTTTGCAGACCGAAAAATAGAACAGTCAGTTTGCATAATCAGAACTGATTGTAAAAAATCGGTAACAATTTGTGATCAGTTTTTTTAAATTGATCCTTTGTACATTTGGCCACTAATACTCTCGTAAAGCGCTCTAATGCCCTCGAGCCTGGTTTGTGCTATTCAACAGCTTTTTAAATATCTGCAAATGTTTAAATCTCTTTTGCATGGCTATCACCTTTAGTTTCCCTGAACTAAATTACAGGCAGATTGTCTACAGTACTATGAAGGAGTGGACGAAGCCTTTATTTCTGTGATTGCAAGTGGAAATCCTTGGATTGATTTGCCATTTTCAGTTTCTAAAAATATATCCAGGGACACAGAAAAATACCAGGCAAAGTCCTGCGATGGGAGATGAGCCACTGTCGAACACCTAGTGTCTGCCTGCATTCCACACCTGAACTGATGAGCAATAAGAAATAGCAGATGTAACACGCAAAGAAGGTGCCGCAGCTATACTCTTCCCTAACAGGTTGATGGAGGACAATTGGTAATCTATTTTATATTATAGTGAGAAATTCTTTCGACATTTTTAAGCAATGTGATTTTGTCAAATTCTTTATGCCAAAATTATCTTTTTTTCTCTCTGTTTTTAGTAAAATACTTTACAGGGAGAGTGGGACGTGACATTGCAAACATCTCCCCCACACTTAACACTGCTAATATGTTTATTAAAATAATATTGTCAACAACAGACAATAACAACAGCAACTGTAAAAAAAACATGACGACCTTGCAATACAACTATACCAAAATATTAGAAAACGTTTCTCCTTAAAGCTTGGGTGAGAAGGGTGAAGCATTGAATGAGAAGATTAGAGGCTAAGGTTTGTACAAAAATGAAGTTTGAACAGTACATTTTTCAGAGAATGTCCAGAGTAATCCATCTCAGCTAGATTATTCCACAAACGTGTACGATATGCATGCCAAAAAGTTAGGTACACACATTAAAATATTTCAGGATAACTTGTGTCTTTTTTTTAAGAGACATCTTCTTGCCACATTGTAGAGATAACAATGTTTTTCTATGAGGAAGAAGGCATGAGCAGGAGAGCTCTGAAAGCCTCTGCCTGTTAGGGTACAAAAGATGATTTTAGGGTTTCCTTTTATATTTTTGACTGATTTAATTTGATTGTCCAGGAATTTAGATTGCTATGTGGAAAGGGAAATGGCACAGGATCCTACTTTTCTAATCAGGGGCCATGGCCCACATGCATCATTGTTGGTATTTGCGATTCCTAAATTGCGAAAATTAAGGGATTGCAATTTAGAAATCGCAAATACCTATGCATTAAAAATTCACATATATTTTAGCGATTCCTTATTTTTCCTTATTTGCGATTCTCAATTTTGCGAATCGCAAATAAGGAATCCCTTTACATTGATTCCTATGGGCCTAGAGGCCCATAGAAATCAATGGGAAGGCATTCTCATTTTGCGATTCGCAATTAAGGAATCGCAAAATGAGAATGCAATTTCAAGGGTGCAGGGGGGTCCAAAGGATCCCCCCCTGCACCCCTGAAATGTAACCTACAGTCCATTTTTCACACATACATGCCCAAGGGCATGTGTGAGTGTAAAATGAAAGTGTCAAAAATGCACTTTTGTGCATTTTTGAAACTTTTCTAAAATTAGCATGAAGGTTGACTTCATGCTAATTTTACACTTCTAATGTGCGAATTCGCAATTTTTTTTAAATGATGCATTGCATTTAAGTAATTGCAAAATTGCGATTTCTTAAATGCAATCGCAATTTAAGAAATCGCAAAAAAATGCGATTTCTTAAATTGCGAAAAATAAAAAAACTTGATGCATCTCAAAAATTAGATTTGCATTCACAAACGGCCGAATTTTGTGATTCGCACCGTTTGCGAATGCAAAAACCAATGATGCATGTACCCCCAAATGCCTTACAGGGAATTCTGCTCCCAGAGGTCATGCATTGAGGTGTTCATATTATCTACTAGCCTCTGCTTCTTGAGATTGGCTGACTATCATGACAGGCCAATTGGGCACAAGAGGGTTATTAGAAATTGGGTTACTGGTTGACTGGGATATGAGCCGTGGTCAAGCAGCAACCACAATGCTAGTCAGGGTAACAGGAAGACCCTAAATTAATCTGTGCACACTCTCTGGTGTTTGGCACAGAGCAGTCAGGCTAAACTTACAGGCAATGTGTAAAGTATTTGTGCACCACTTCAAACAGTAAAAACACCACACATGAACATTTTACGCCAAGTTTAGAAAAATAGAGTGTTTTCTAATAAATAAAAGAAGACCAAACAGACAAAAATCCAATCGGGCAAACTGGAGAAATTTAATTTGAAAGTTTTATGTATGTATGCATGTATATTTATTTTTATAAAGCGCACATATCACCGTTCGGTCTCATAGCGCTGACAGAGGGTTTGGGAGATGCAGAAATAGGGGTATTACGCCATTGCCTTAAATAGTAGTGTTTTGAGTTCTCTCCGGAAGATTTTATGATTCTGGTTAGATCTTAAGGCCGTAGGCAGGGAGTTCCATGCCATAGGGCCAACCTTCGAGAAGCTCCTATCTCCATTTCTAACAGTTCGAACTCTTGGTATTCTTAGGAGATTTGTGTTTGAGGAGCGCAGTGTTCTTTCCAGGAAGTATCCCAGAAGTTTTTTTAGATATTTGGGGCCCTGTCCATTTATTGATTTGTGCACTAGGCAGCAGACCTTGAACCTTATGCGTTTTCTGACTGGGAGCCAGAGCAGTTTTTTCAGGCATGGGGCAGACGGAGTGCGTGGGGGCAGGTCGAGAGTCAGTCTAGCTGCTGCATTTTGGAGTGTCTGCAGTTTAGTTAGTATACCTTCATTCGCATCTGCCAAAAGTGCATTGCCATAATCAATGCGGCTGGTGATTAGGCCTTGTATCAGTGGTTTACGGTAAGGCAGGGGTAGCCATTTGAATATTTTCCTTAGGCTTCTCATAAGACCTATGCAGGTGTGGACTACTTTGTCTATGTGGGGTGCCATGGTCAGCTTGTCGTCTAGGGTGATGCCCAAGTTCCGAACTGTGCTTTTCGGAGATGGGCAAGGTCCGAGTTCCTGTGGCCACCACTCCTGAGACCAGATGGATTTAGCTGCGCCGAAAAGCATTATTTCGGATTTGCCTGCATGCAGCATCAGGAAATTATTGGTCATCCAGGCCTTTATCTCTAACATGCAATTCCTAAATCTCACTCTTGTCTCTGATGGCTCAGGGCCAAGGGTTACGAGGATTTGAGTGTCGTTGGCGTACGACACTGTGTCGAAGCCGAAGTCCCTGATTATTTTGGCCAGAGGTGATACGTAAATATTAAATAGAGTCGGGCTTAGAATTGAGCCCTGGGGCACTCCCTTATCGTTATCGATCGCCATTGATGAAAAAGGTCCTGATTTGACCCTGGAGCTTCGCCCCGCAAGATAGCTTTGGATCCAACCTAGGGCTTGGAATTCGACACCCATCCCCGCCAGTCGCTTTAATAGGACTCTGTGGGAAATGGTGTCGAAGGCCGCCTAGAGGTCTAGCAGGATGAGGATAGCCGAGTTTTAGGGTAAAATAGCAGCAAAAAGAACAAAGCTCTAACAAGGGATATCTGATTACACTGGAGCGGAACAAAGTCAAAAGTTCAGGCCGACCACGATGAAGCGCAGGCCAGCTACAGGGAACGTGTTAGGCCCACTAACCAAAGTACCTTAAATTCTGGTTGCAGAGCGTTGCATGAATCCGAGGCGAACAAGCGACGTGCAGCTGTAGCAATCTGTCACTTGTTCTGGGAAGCGGCGAGGCTGCGGTGCAAGGTCCTATTACACCACTGCCGCGTCTCCTATCAATGGGGCTTGTGATGTAAACTACAGGTGCCAAGGATGAGGCGCGCAGTTGGCGATGCGTCAGTTCCAAAAAGCTGCAAAGCGGCTACGAGGAGGCTGGTGTCGTCATCGAGCTTCCATCAAAGAGGCATGCAAGGACCTGAGCTACAGATTCATCAAATTGTTAGTGATGTGTCGGCTCCAAAGACTGCTAGGGCGATGCAGGCCTTATGCACTGGCTCCAATCCATGCAACAACGGCAATGCATTTGTTCTGTCAGGGATGCACTGCTCAGACAAGGAGATGTGTCGGTTCAGCTAGAGATGTGCCACTCAGCAGAGAAGATGCATTGGTTCCACTGGTAAGCACCTTCAGCCACTTCCAATGGTTCAGGACAGAGATGGCACCACATGGAATGGTAGACTCACAGATGGCAGAGTCCTGATGCAGATGCAAGATTGCTGGAAACCTATTATGTCCCAGAGGCTGCAGAGCAGCAAAGTAGCCCTTGGAGTCACTCTGGGTTCTGGGTTCAAAAGATGCAGTTCCAGTCCTTCTCACCCAAGCAAGGAGGGCAGCAGGCAGTAGGACAGCACAGCTGGGCACCAGTTCTTCCAGAGAAGTAGTTAAGCGTAGTGGAAGACCTTCAGCAGCACAGGAGTCCTTCTTCCTGGCAGAGTACCCCCAGGTCCAGAAGTTGTGGTGTCTGAGATACAGTACGTATACACACTAGTGACTTTGAGGGAGAAGAGACTTCAAAGACATGCTTTTGAAGTACACAGAGTCCTCCCTTCCTGCCCTGGCTCCAGGCTCACTACAGTTGTGTATGCATCCCTTTGTGTGTGGACAGGACACAGCCTATTCAGGTGTAAGTAAGACTGTGCCTAGCTCCTCCCTCCCATCCTGCCAGGTTGGCTAATCAAGTCACACCTAAACTCCCATTGTCAGTTGCTGTCTACTTCGAATACACAGGCCCATTGCTAACTTCACACTGTCATGGGATCAGAGACAGGCTGCAGGCACCTAATGGCTAAGGCAAGAAAATGTAACTGTACCACAAATGTCACTGAACACTTAAAACCTAAGTGAACAGCTGATGAATTTATCAAGGATTCTTCATAATGACTTCAAACAATAAAATAATAACCACCTTAACTATTCTTTTTCAATCCGTTATATTTAATTAAACAATTTATCAAATTGGTGACATTTGTTCATTGGTTTTAGAATGCATATCAATATTCTGTGTTTTTAATACATTTGCAGAAAATCTAAAAAATAGCCTATACGACAAACGAAAGTTGCATGTCCAATCACGTCTCTGTTGCCCAATGCATTTCTGGAACACATTCCCTTCTTCAGGGGTCACTGTAAAAAACATGAACACAACAGAGGGGGAAGAAATGTCACAAAACCATTTTGTACTGAGGAAACGAAATAACACTTATTCATGTCTTCTTATTAGTTGATTGGATAAATAGGAGTCTGTGAAGGACCTTAATGGCACTAATAATAGATGAAAACACCTGTGCTTTGGCAATTGAAGCTATAAATTCAAGTAAAGAACTGAGCCCAATGGGTTACCAATACAACTATGTAAACTTACAGCATCTCACACAGTGCCTCAGCTGCACAAGATGTACGGAGAGAGCAGGAGTCGTTGTATGCTACCCAGAGTTGAGAGACTTGCCTCAATTGTTGTAGTACATTAAGAGAGAAGAGCGGCGGACCAATGCACTTTTTACTGACCTATCTAATTGCTGAATGCAGAGGCTAAAATCCTTTCCAAACTGCTGGTCCTCCATCTCATCCTGATCATTTCCAGGCTGGTACATCAGACCAATCTGGATTCATGCTCGGTTCCAGTACTACTCTCAATTTGTGACGTCTCCATGGTGTCTTAGGACATACAAATGGAATCCTCGATGGAGCAGTGGTCTTGTCTCTCTATGCCTGCAAAGGCCTTTGACACGGTCGACTGGCCATATCTCTTTGCTGTACTCACACACCTGGGTTTCGGACCCCAATTACTGACCTGAATTCAACTTCAATATACCGAACCCCTGGCACAAGTGGTGGTGAATGGAAGGGTGTCCTCCTCCAGCGATGTACCAGGCAGGGCTGCCCCCTATCCCACTCCTATTTACATTAATGCTTGAACCGTTGACAGCCAGGATCTGAGGCAACCCACTGATCCTTGGCCTCTGCTAGACAGAGGACTGGGAAGACAGAATATCACTCTATTCTGATGGCATTCTGCTCTAAGTAGGGGCACCCCAATCCTCTGTTCCCAGAATTCTTAACATCTATGCTAACTATGGGAAATACACAATCATTTGGTCCAAATCGGTGGTATTCATCCTTCATGGACAGGCAGTGTGATTGCCAAATGATTGTAAGGGCCCAGATAGTGACGGAAGGATTCTGGTATCTAGGAATCTTTATCACAACCAGTCTTGACCTTTTTACTCTTAAAAAATCTGCAGTCCCCACCAATGTTCCTTCTAATTGTTTTCCTCTGCGTGCGGCAGTGGAGGGTCTCTGTGCGCTGCAACCATGGCTATGTGCGCCAGGAACCGAACCTTGCATGTCTGCGGCGCCAAATGCCACTCGTTTTTGGTGCCCTCCTGCCCTCTGCCCCACTCGTTTTTGGTGCCCTTCTGCCCTCTGCCCCACTCGTTTTTGGTGCCCTTCTGCCCTCTGCCCCACTCGCTTTTGGTGCCCTTCTGCCCTCTGCCCCACTCGCTTTTGGTGCCCTCCTGCCCTCTGTCCCACTCGTTTTTGGTGCCCTCCTCCCTTCTGTCCAACTCGCTTTTGGTGCCCTTCTGCCCTCTGCCCCACTCATTTTTGGTGTCCTTCTGTCCTCTGTCCCACTTGTTTTTGCTGATGTTTTTTTTTAGTTTTTGTGGTTGCTTTTACTCAGTGCGCCACTCAGCACGGGCAGCATTGTTTGGCAGAGCAGCACGCTCTTCACAGGCAGGCCCCTCCCTTTTAGTGCACTTCTTAGAGTTTCTTGTTGCTCAAATGGGTGTCATTTTTGATATTTATATGTTTCTCCATATGTTTCATGGTTGATTTTTGCTTCCGATAAAGTGTCACTCATAGTTGTTGAAATGTCACTCGAAATTACAATGAAATTATGAAAATGTGACACATAGCAATTTGTGGCGCTTGAGGCTATGAGGGAGGGCGGGGTAGACTCTGGCCTTTTGTTTAAGTATTGCTGTTAATCGGTGCCCCTTCACAGGCTCCGATTAACAGTAATACTTAAACAAAAGGCCAGAGTCTTCCCCGCGCTTTCTTAACAAAAGCGTAGGCAGTTTCCAAACACACCCATGCTTTGCCACATGGACATTGTGCTAAGGTCACCTGAAAATAGGAAAGATGTAAAAAAGCACACTGCATCACATGTTGGAACAATCCACAAGCAATAAGTTACCCAGACCAACTCCAACAGAAATCGTGCATGACCATTAAGTGGCTAAAAAGATTAATTGATGAAATATTCTTGATTTGGAAAAACAGTCAAACTAAAGTCTTGAACAGTGGAGTTGCCTTAAATACCAAAAACAAAAAAAAATCAAATTACTCGCAACATTAGTGATCCAAGCTTAGAAGTTCTTGATGTTTGGGCGGACAAGTCAACATTGAAAATCAACCCAAGAGTACACACCAAAACCATGTACCGTAATAATATCTTATTACATAAGAGATTTCATCCACATAAACTTATTGCTAATTTACCATACTTGCAGATGCTCAGAATAAAAGGAATATCTTCTACTACAGAAACACTCTCAGCTTAAGGAAAAAAACTGAAATTCATTGATAGGGAATATTCATTGAAATTATTCCAAGCTACAGAAAAAGGGTGGAAACAGTAAATCAGCAAAATACCAAAATCCACAGGACCAGCTTGTGCTTGTTTCCAAGTTTTCAACTAAATTGGTCACCATTAAGAAAATGATCAACAAACAATGGGAACCTTTGCAGAATGAACCAGAGTTTAGAGTATTGTTCACACATAACCCCTTTTTGCTTATACAAGGAAAAAGAACATCAAGGAATTATTGACCACACTCAAGATGTCAAATCAGAAACAAGGAGAAGGAACCAAAACATGTTACAACTGCATCCATTGCAATAATGTAATAAGTGGCAAAACTATTACACACCCTAGGACAGGCGAGGAAGTTAAATTTATACATTCATCAGATTGTATTTCAGCCAATGTCAATTATTGCATCAGAGGTCCATGTGGGCTCATGCACATTGGTAAAACAGAACATACGACTAATACTAGAATCAGAGCATATAAAAGTATGATCTGCAACAAAAATACTAACTCCAACCTTGTTGTTTATTGGCTAGAAAGCAGACACAACATTGCCCAATTAAGATTCTTAATATTGGAGACATTAACAGTAAGTCCTGACAAAGACAAATCCAAATGATTATCACAGAGAGAAACCTACTGGATTAAAATACTTAATACCATGACCCCATTGGGAATGAATAACAACATTTAAATGAGCTGTTTTATATGACTGTACCACTTTAACATGAAAGTAAATGCTTGGTAGCAGTTGAATCTAGGTCATGCAATTTGACACTTGAATTTTGTTATTTTCAGAAACTTTAGGTTTATTTTCTTAATGTGACCACAAGTATGGTGTTCAAGCTATTCACGTTATTTAATGGTTGACTGGTAGCATGAACAGAAGTTCTCATCAGTACACAACATTATGAACACACGTGGTCCTGGGTTCACACATCCGAGTTGGTCTACTATTCATTCACTTTACATTTATATAATTTTTTTAATTCTAGAAATCACTTGGGTCTTCATCACCTTTCCAATTACACATTGTCACACAAAATTACACAGAAGCTAGGAAAATCAACATGTATTTTGCGTATGGTTTTTCAGAATCGAGGTATTGTTGATGATACTTTGGTAGATAAATGCACGATGATCTGAATATTTGGTATTTAGATATACGATATCAATACCGACCAGCCCATGGCTTCAATCACGCAACCCTGGTCTGGTGGCTCAGTGAACTAATGCATCCATGCAGGGGCCTGTGTTGAACCTCATGGTCACAGGTTCAAATCCTGGAGGGTCCAATCAGCCTTTTATTCATCTGAGGTCGATACAATGAGTACCATTGAGTTGGGTAACAATAAGCATCTGTTATTCAGCGCCAAGATGCCTCCGGGTGAACGTGCCCTTTACCAATACACATGTTATGTTTATGTTATTATATCAGGTAGATCAATACAGCACTCACAAGGATATAATGGAGACCGGGTTAACTCAGGGACAACGTAGAGCACGTTAGTCCTGTTTCCATTTTTATCGCGAATGTCACCAACTGCATGCAGTTATTTGAAAGAGGTCTCAGGAGTGAGAATTATTCTGCGTTTGGATATTTTCGATTGAACGGACAGGGAACAAGTAAGTTCAGCAGATATGAGGTAAGCAAACTTTTGCACCCAGAGAGTTTGAACAGTCATGCAGCATCACTAAGGTTCAGAGTAGCAGTTGTTTTGAAATGGGTACTGTATTTTTGTTTTACAATGAAGTTTAGAATTCAGTTTAAGCTCAATTTATCTGATCTTGATTATCGTACTCTAAGAGTATTGATTGCAGGTATACATATATAAAGGCATGACACACAAGTTTCATTTAAGCATAAACCAGAGTCTTTGTTTCTGGGGGTTTTCTCACGGTTGTCCATTACTTTCAGAGTAAGTCAATATTGGGAGTGAGTTTGACAACGGCATTTAGAGGCAAGGAGTTGCATTTTATAACTAATCTGTGTTGTGAGTATCTATAAATCAAAAAATATTTTATTTCTTCAGCTGACTATTGTGGAAATTGGAAAACCTTTTAGTCACTTATCAGCCATGCACGATTTGTGTTGGAGATGATCGGGTGCCTTATTGCTTGTGGATTGTTTCTACTCATGATGTAGTGTGTCTTTTTATGACTTTCCCATTTTTGGGTAACCTCAGTACAATTTTTATGTTTCAAAGCATGGGTGTTTTCATGTATTATTTGTGCCATTACGGACTTTCAGAGACACCTATTTATCCAGTCAACTATTTAGAAGACATGAATAAATGTTATTCTGTTTCAATACAAAATGGTTTTGTGACATTCGATCCCTCTTTGTTGTGTTCATGTTTTTTACAGTGGCCCTTGAAGAAGGGTTTCTGAAATGCATTTGGCAGCAGACACGTGATTGGATATGCACCTTTTGTTGATCAAATAGGCTATTTTTTAGATTTGCAGCAAATGCATAACAAAAACAGAATATTGATGTGTATTCTGAAACCAGTGAACAAATGTCATCAATTTGATAAATTGTTTAATTAAATATAACAAACTGAAAAAGAATAGTGAGGGTGGTTGTAATGATATTGTTTGAAGTCTTGAGGAAGAATCCTTGATAAATTCATCAGCAGTGCACTCAGGTTTCAAGTGTTCAGTGGCACATCCTTGATCAGCACACCAAAGATTTAAAAAAATTGAGATGAAATTTGAGTATTCCCATAGTGAACTAGGTGTGCACAATACACATATTTCAATTCAATTCAAATTCAAAAAGACCTTTATTCGAATTTGATAAAATTCATAAAAGTACCGAACACAGCAAAACACACATGTACTTATAATACAAAACAATTATATAAATAACATTCCATAATAACAAGAAAGTTCATACAGTAATTAAGCAGTAAATTTCATTATCTAATAAAGTTATTGCAGTAGTATCATTATGACTGATTCTGATTTCAGGGACTTTCCATTGACTTGCGAGCACGTATGGCTGATCTTAAAAAAGAACTGGTACGAAAGGTCAGTTCATCAGTGTCCAGGGTAAGCAGCAACATATAGGATTCCTGAAGTGTGAGAGGTCTGACTTTTCTAAAATATGGGGTTAAAAACCATTTAATATATCTCATATAAAATTTGCAGAAAAACAGAAAATGCAAATCATCTTGAGTACTTATACCATCACAAGGGCAGGGGGTAAGATCTATACAATATTGGTACCCCAAAGGAAAAGACAGCAAAAATTTCACAGTTCCTGCCCTTAGACGAAATAATAAAGATCGCTCCCAGTTTGACATGGGAAGGGAGAGGTAGGGTGGCATAATTTGCATACAGAGACCATTTCCTATGTATTTCTTGACCCTCGATTTCTGAGATTCTCTTCCAAGCCGTTCATTACGATAAAAAGCATAAAGTGCCTTTTGGACCTCGAATTTATCCTTTAGTTCAATAGCCGTTGGGTCAGTGAACAAAATACCTCTACCAATTTCATTTAGTGTTTTAAAAACTTCTTTAAACCAGTTAATCTTCATGCCATTTTCACGATTTAAGCAATCCTTAATGATGTTTTGTGTAAGGACAGCAGCGTCGTTCCTCCAGATTCTGATCCAGAAGAGAACTGGTCTTGCTTTGATAAAATCACTTATGAAGGGGAGGTTAAGTTCATTATGGCAGATAAAATTAGAAGAGGAGATCGGTACACCCAGTAATTTTCTGCAGAAACGGTTTTCCTCTCTTTGGACACTGATACTGCTAACCGATCCCCAAACTTCGGCTCCATACGTGGCAACCGGAGAACATTGTAATTTAAAAATTTTAACAATGGCCTTTGTGGCGCCAATTTTCTTTGGGCGGGGGAGACTCAGGACAGAATTGTTGGCTTTCGAGAACTTGCTCGTGGCGTGGGCCACATGCCCACTCCACGAGCTGTTCGCAGCGAAAACCAACCCCAGATAAGGAAACTTATGGACAGATTCTAATTTATCTGTTCCAATTCGAATTGTGCTGAGTTTCCTTTTGCCCGGCCCACAGGACATAATAAAAGACTTTTTAAAATTTACTTTCAAATCCAGTCCCTCCATAAAATTTACAAAACTATGTACAAGCAGACGTAAAGCATTGGGTGTGCGTGCCATGAGGACAGCATCGTCTGCATATAAAAGCACGGGTAGTGGGTTGCCTAGAATTGTTGGGACATCAAGGGTAGCTTCCTTTAGACAATTGGACAAGCCATTAATATAAATAATAAACAGCAGGGGTGCTAAAACGCACCCTTGTCTCACCCCCCTCCCTATCTCAATGGCTCCTGATACCTCTCCGCCCATCCCGATACGTACCCGGGCTTTCAGGTCAGTATGGAGATAGGCTAAAAATCTAACAAGAGTGGCATCAAGACCGTTCGACAGGAGAATTAACCAAAGCTTAGATCTATTCACAAGATCGAAAGCAGATGAAAGATCCATAAAAGCTAGGTATACAGGGGATGAGCGGGCAATGCAATATTTGTCGATTATCAATTTTAAATTTAAACATTGCTCAACTGTTCCTACCCCGCTCCTGAACCCCATCTGACAAGGATCTAAAAAGTCAGTGTCAGACGCCCATTCCAGTACCCTATTATAAATTATACGTCCTAGTATTTTTAAAGTATTATCCAGGAGGGAAATAGGACGATAATTTGCTGGGTCTGATCTGTCTCCCTTTTTATAAATGGGAACGATGATACTAGTAGCCCAGGTGGCAGGCATGGTTACTTGTGGGAGACTGTTAAAGATGTTAACAAGTATTGGTGTCCAAAGCGCAGCATTATATTTGATAATATCAATAGGGAAGCCGTCCGGTCCAGGCGCCTTATTACCTAGACTTTCTTTTATGGCTTTCCTGACTTCTTGGTCCGAAATCTCTAAACCTTCCGTTTGGCCCATATTAGGGAGAAGTTGCTCGTCAGAGGGGGCGGCATAAATATTAGAAAAATGGGTCTCCCAGGCTGCACTGGTTATGTTGCAGCTAATTTGTATAAGCTCTTTGCCCATTTCCCTCGTTCTCCTAACAGCCGACCAAAAAGAGGCGCTGCTGCCCAGATTGGCACTGATGACCAGCTTATCCCAATGTTCGGAGAGCAAGATTGCCTTCCTTTCCGATATTTTGTCTTTGTAGTTTTTCCTGGCAGCTCGGACTACATCTTTACGTCTGGGTTTAGCAGAAAGGGCCTTTCTTAAGTCTCTATTGGCCACGGAGCAAGATGTATCAAACCACCGTGGCTCTTTGAGTTCAGTAGTGAGTGGGACTGACAGGAAGATTTTTATATTTGAGCATAAAGCTTCAAAGTCTGTGATCAATTTTTCATTGTTTGTGCTTGGGGAAGAGAGGCGTTTCAGCAGATCAGGATGTTCCTCCTGAATCATGTCTATGATGGCCCCACAATCAATTCCCCTCCATTTAAGGCGAAGGCCGTCAATTGAGGGTGTAATGTCCCTTGCCCCGTTTAAATTCATAAAAATTGGACTGGATACAAAATTAAAAATAGCTAACAATGGGTTGTGATCACTGAAAGACGTTTGCACCACAGAAGTTTTAATTAAACAATCTGTTAACAGAGGTGATGTAAATATGTAATCGATAATTGAACCGTTATCCCTGCCCTTAAACGTAGGAGCATAAGGAAAATTCATATCATACCCTACACTCATTACATCAACAAGATCAAAATCAGAAAGTATGCTGGTCAGTTCCAAACTCCTGCGGTCATTACAATGATCAAGGTTAGTAGATCCATAATTCTCTATAAGTTTCACGTTAAAATCACCCCCAATCAGAATGCCAGTCTTGGTATCTACTGACAGGGAACAATCAATCATGTTTAAAACCTTAGATAATGCAACAAAGTTTTTGTTCGGCACACCATAAAAATCATTATTATAAAAATTTATTAAATAAATTGTGGTCTTTGTTTTCAATTTATATTCCAGAATTTGAATATTGGAATTGGCAAGGTTATCCGGCTTCAGATCTCTAATTGTACCACCTGCCAGAATTCTGATCCCCATAAAAAGACCGCCTACTGCTCGGCCAAGGCTAGGTTTTACTGATGTCAAGCTGAAGCAGTGGTAGCCTTCAATATACAGATTTTCAACAGCCCAAGTTTCTTGGAACATAAGTATGTCTGCATCATTAGTTAATTCAATCCAAGCAGGGTCCGAGATCTTAGATTCTAAACCTGCAACATTCCAGCTTAGAATTGATAGGCCATGTTTGGTTCCATGTTTGACAAGAGTACTCCCAATATTCCCATTGTCATGATTGGGTGGTTCGTTGGAAATGGCCAGGATGCTATCCGACAATATAATTTCTGTAACAGCAGTTTTGACGTGGTGCAATACAGCTGGGGTTATGACCCCCTCAGAGTTACAGACTTTTGCATCGTTGCACATTTCTTTGTTGGGGGATATACTCAGTCAATCCTGTTCGTCTAGAGATGAAAAATAATCGAACCGATTATAAGTGGGGATATTATACATTGGCCTAACTTCAGTCGTCTGTGCAAACTGGAGCGGATTAGAGATTGGATAGGGCCTATCTCTATAGTTGCTCTGATGCATAATTGGGGCTTGAAAGAGCTGTGGAGGGTTGGGGGTTAGGATTGGCATTGGGGGTTGTGGGTGCCAGTTGCGGTTGTTGGAATGGGCGACATTAGAGTTCTGAATCTGGGCAAAAAAGGGTGATTTAATCCTTGCTCCAAAATTCGGATCCTGAAAAGAATTAGTGGGGAAATCAGTGGGGAAGTTAACCGTGGCTTGTTCGGGGGGTATCAGATGTCGGTAGAAATATCCTAAGGGAAGGAGTGTGGTGTTGAATTCCCTGGGCGATGGTAATGGGGCGTTGGCAAGGGTTTTCTCTGCCCATTGTGGATTTCTAAAGCTTATAGTGACACAATCGCCCTCAAATTTTTTCCTGAGTGGTCCAATCCAACCCACTCGCTGTGTGTTAATAATCTCCCTTGCACCATCAATAGGGTAATTGCAGTTAGCAATTAACCAGTGCAGGGTTTTATTTTTAAGTGATGTTGGGTTTTCCTCCTGATCCTTTCTTAATTTGGTGACATTTACTAACACTAATACATATGCGCCGCATTCCGGTGGGAGGTTGATTCGGGCAGGAACTTGTCTAGGTGTTTTTGAAATGGGTTGGGCCGAGGTAGGGTTGCTTGTTGAAGTTGCAGGGTGGCCTATGGGGGGTAAAGTATTAATGTTACTATTAGTACTAGGGTCCTTCCTTTTGTCTATGGGTGCGCTATTAGTGTGCGATGTTACAGCTTTTTGTTTAGTAGTTGGACCATTAGCCAATGCGGCAGGTGCAACTTTGTGTGCATTATTTGGGATAGTTGGAAGTGCTTGTGGAATATTTATTTTGGGGCTTGCTGTTTTAGTGATGTTGCTGTAATTTTCACTTTTTGCAGGACCTTCCTTTAGGAAGTTCTTAAGGGGGCTACTCAATTCGGCTAGTTGTTTTTCTATTCGAGTGAGCCTATTTTCGATGGGAGATAAATAGATACTTAGTAGCTCCCCCAATCTTTCCAGCATAGGGTCGTATGCCTTGTCTGGGTTATCATTAGTATCCATTGTTGTACCATGCTGAACCATTTCACTTTCATCCCCCTGAGATATTACCGTAACCCTGGTCGTGTTGGGGTTAGGGACAGAATTGGTATTTCTCACAGATTTCCTTTGTGCCCGGCCATATTTCCTGACCGTGGTGATCCGGGGCTTTGGTGCATGTAATTTCTGTTTTTGAACAGCACCCTCTCGTCTACCTCTCAGTTGTCTGGTGTTGTCAGCAGATTTTACTTTGGGAGAGGGATTTATGGGTAGATCAGGGGTTTTTTCCAAGTCTGTGCTGATATCGGTGACTGAATCTAACAGGGGAATGGAGGCTGAAAGGTTAACCTCGCTAGGGATGGTATGGATGTCAGCACATACGTCGAGTAGGGGTCTTATGTTATTAGGCATAGCATGTGCAGGTGTAGTGGCGGTGGCAATAAGGCCAAGTGAGGAGCGTTTGGCATGTGCCAGGTCTAGTGATACCCTGCGTTCTAAAAGGCTAATGCCCTGATTGATGGCATCATTGGCTTTCGTTATAAAAAGGTCAATGGGGCCGGTCACAGTGGCAGCTGTTTTGCTGCGGGTACCCCTTGGAGACATGCTGACAGTTGTTAGTCCTTAATCGGCGAAATGGGTTACTACACGGAACAACAGACACAATCGACAGTGACAGCTTGGAAAATAGCATTTAGTCCCAACAGTGTTTTCTGTGTCCACAGTTCCCAAATGGCAGTTACCCAATGGGTAAAAAGAAAGTACCTTAGATAAATGGCGATGAGTGGTGGCCCCGTCCCGTCCTCCTCGTGCCTCTGAGGGCCACAGAGGGCCCGCCCTTTGCCCGGGCTTCTCCCGGTTGCTCCCGCGCGCGACTCGCGGGGCGAGTCAGCCTTTTACAGGCGCCTCCGGGCGCTCCTCGCACGTCACGGGCGTGCTTCCGCCCCAGGGGCTGTTGGGGAGTGTAGTCTGCTGGTCTGGACTGCCTCCCGGCGTTGCGCTGTTTCTGCCGTTTCCCTCACGGCTCTGGCCCGATGGCGTGCCTCAGGTAAGTTTTCGGTGTTCCCCCCTGGGCTCCCGGGGGGTCAGCCTTTTACAGGCGCCTCCGGGCGCTCCTCGCACGTCACGGGCGTGCTTCCGCCCCAGGGGCTGTTGGGGAGTGTAGTCTGCTGGTCTGGACTGCCTCCCGGCGTTGCGCTGTTTCTGCCGTTTCCCTCACGGCTCTGGCCCGATGGCGTGCCTCAGGTAAGTTTTCGGTGTTCCCCCCTGGGCTCCCGGGGGGTCAGCCTTTTACAGGCGCCTCCGGGCGCTCCTCGCACGTCACGGGCGTGCTTCCGCCCCAGGGGCTGTTGGGGAGTGTAGTCTGCTGGTCTGGACTGCCTCCCGGCGTTGCGCTGTTTCTGCCGT
This sequence comes from Lissotriton helveticus, assembly GCF_964261635.1. NCBI lineage: Eukaryota > Metazoa > Chordata > Amphibia > Caudata > Salamandridae > Lissotriton > Lissotriton helveticus. The sequence continues at coordinate 1,626,310,990 of NC_136063.1, read as the reverse complement.
TTCCCTCACGGCTCTGGCCCGATGGCGTGCCTCAGGTAAGTTTTCGGTGTTCCCACATATATTTTGATATGGCAAGAAAATGCCAACTTTCTAAAGTGGCTTTTTTAGAATTGTAATTTAAAAAATTTAACTTCACCATAAGTTAGTATTTAAAATTAGTATTCCACAACAAACATGAACCAGCTGCATCTTCCTATTTGGAAACTACGCCTATAAAATGTAATAAGGTAATCCCAATGTTATCCTAAGCAAGATATATGCCTTCCAATTTTGAAAAACGAATGATAGTTCTACTGCCAGGACATGTAAAATTTAAAAGTGTATGTCCTGCTTTTTAAATACATTGCACCCTGCCCTCTGGCTGTCCAGGGCATACCCTAGGTGTGACTTATCTGTATTAAAAAGGTTCAGGCCTGGCAGGAGATTTAATTTGCCAGGTCACCATTGCAGTTTAAACCTGCATGCTAAGGCAATTCTAAGGCAGGCCTGAGACATAGTTACAGGGCAACTTAAGTCAGTGCACAATCAGTGCTGCAGGGCCAGTAGCATAAAATTTTACAGGTCCCGGGCACCAGTAGTTCACTTTTCTAGGGACTTATAAGTAAATTAAATATGGCAATTGGATATATGAGTTAGTGTTACAATCTTTCAAGGAGAGATCACAAGCGCTTTAGCATTGGTAAAGTGCAGAGTGTTGTAAAGACAACAACAAGAGGGGAGGAGGAAGGCAAAACGTCTGGTGGTGACCCTGCAAAGAGGACCATTTCCAACATGGGTGGCTAGAATCCTGCACTAAAGGGGCATGTGGCGTTTGCAGGTCTTTTTCAAGTAGGGAATGGCTGTGCTACTTCTGGTCTCGTACATGCCCAGGGACTACATTTGTATGCCAACAATGAGTCTGAAGTGTACATGGTGAGGGCAAGACTTCCCAAGGATCATGTGGGCTACTTGCCAGTGCACTTTTTTCAGGCAGAGCAGTCAGGAGTCATCTGTCTTCCCATTCAGCTTCTGCTATCTTTTTATTCTTCCCTTCTATTTGACTTGATATCAAGTATCAAGATTTGCAGTGGATTATATTTGTTTGCCGTCATCTGCAAACATTTGTATTGAAAGAAACGTTTCATACAACATTATTATTAAATAAATCTGTTTCCCTGTGCACAGTTTCAACTGAACATCTGTTAAAAATACTGTACTCAGTCTTAAAGGGGAAAAAGATAGCAGGAGAGATGCATTATGTTGACACTGTGCCACGTGGAGTTGTACAGAATCCCTGTGATCATATTCCACTTTTCAACCAACCAGCTGAGTACGCCTCACTCTGGAGGAAACTACGTAGGCGCAGGAGTTTGAGGTGCTGCATAGATGTATACCATCAGCGGTCCATGTTCATCACAGAATCATCTATAGAACATTTAAGATAGCTGTCCCATATCCCTCTGATCAACCCCCACCAATAGAAAGCTCGCAGGTAGGACAGGTGATTCAGTGACTATTTCCATATTTTGAAGTAGACATCCTGGAATCCAATCATGGCTTCCTCATTTCGCCATATCATGTTAACCTGAGCAAGTGGCTTCTTCATTTTATCTGGTAAATAGGGTCATATAAGAAAGGTTATTATGACTAGACTAGATGGAGGGAGCAGTGCGAATTCCCATTTCATCTGAATAGGTACCCATTATGTTAGTGTGCAAAGCATTGAGATGAGCCAACCATTGTCCACATTAGGATCCTTCCTAACATTTAGACCATCAGTCTACAATTTACTGAGAGTGACTTCAAAGATAGCTGTGGGGGAGAGTAGGGGAGCACAAAGTTGTTGACTGTGGAGTTAAGGGGCATGAGTTCTAAGGAAGACACCTACACCTTGTCAAACTGTGTGATCCATTATAGATTTCCGTAGTATCACACCACCATGATTGCATTACTGAATATCAGTAACAGAAATATTGATGTATAGAAATGTCGAACACAAAATATCAAAACCCAAAATATCATCAACTGTTGACAGACTTATGGTGGTCTTCCCCCAAACGTTTTACCTTCGCCCACTTATTTCTAATGATCTCGTTTTTGCCAGCCTTAGCAGACTGTGTAGTTTACCACTGCTACGCAGTGCTGAAGTGCTTGTGCCCTCTCCCTAAAACATGGTAGAATTGGCTTATCCCCTATTGGCATATTTAATTTACTTGTAAATCTCTAAGAAAGGGGTACTAAATGTACCCAGGGCCTGAAAACTAAATGCTACTAGTGGCCTGCAGCATTTATTGTGACACCCACATAAGTAGCTCTTCATTGTCTTTAAATATGAAATGCTAATAAAAAATTATAACACAAATATGTCTCAGGGTCTAAGGGTTGCAGCATGTGTGTGCATTCTTAGACTTTGATTTTGCAATGTTCAACACTCCGTCCATCATTCCCTTTGGTTTTGCTTTGTTCACCCTAAGTTGGCAGGGTATGCCCAGATATGCCCTTGCTCACTTTGCCACTGGATTCAAGCTAGCCTGGCTGATGACGGCTGATTAGCCAGAAACCGGTCCCAGGATGCTTGTTTCCGGTCCAGGGAAGACATGGCTTGGCAGTTTGGGCTGGACTGTTCTCATGAGGCACAGGGTCAGACTGATTTGCATATGGCCATGTCGGAACTGGGGTGGCGGAGTGAGCTAAAGAATGATGATGGATTAAACACAGATCAGTTGACTGGGGGTGAGTGCTTGCAATGTTCAACACACCGTCCATCATCCCCTTTGGTTTTGCAGCATATTTAGACTGTCATTTCATCCTGGCAAAATGAACCTTTTGCCAGACCTAAACCTTCATTTTTAATACATGTATGTCACCCCTAGGGTAGCTTTGGACAGTCCAGAGAGCAGTGTGTAGTATATTTTCAAAAATGGAATACATACTTTTTTTTGTTTTACATCTCCTGGTAGTGAAAACTCTTAAATTCGTAGTTTTACTATTGCAAGGCCTACCTCTCCTATTGGGTAACATTGGCGTTCTCTTATCACATTTAAGAAGCTCTAACTTCCAAATGGGAACAGGTGACCAAGTCATGCTTGATGTCTTTAGAGTTGTATTGAAAAGTCCTTTCTTATGGTAAAGTCCGATTTTAAAATTGCAATTTTGAAAATGCTACTTTCAGAAAGTTGGCATTTTCCTGCCTTAGCCATTTAGTGCCTGAAGCCTGTCTCGGGGTCACATGATTGTGTGTAGGTGATTGTTGGGCTTTGTATTTCCCTCCAAGATAGCCATAAACAATAGAGCTTAAGTATACCTGGATGGGCCATCACTGGAAGCATGGGAGGGTGGAGCTGGGCACAGACCTACTTACACATGTATAGGCTGTGTCCTGCCTCCACACATAGGGCTGCATACCCCCTGTTGATTGTCTGGAGCCAGGACACAGAAGGCAAGATGCCTGAGGACTTCAAAGGGAAAACTCTAGAAGCTTCTCCCACTTCAAAGAAAGACCCAGGTATAAATATTAAACCCTAGACAGCTACTCTTTGGTACACTTCTGGACCTATGGATACTCTGCCACAAAGAACGATTACTGTGCTTCTGAAAGTCCTGCCACTCTGCTGAACTGCTGCTCTGAAGGAACTGCTGCCCTGTTGTGCTGCCCTGTTGCCTGCTGCCCTCGTGGCTGGGTTAGAAGGACTGGACTGGACCTGCATCTGTTGAGACCCAGGCCCCCAAATTGACTCTAAGAGCTAGTTGGCTGGCCTCCTGACTAGAGCCTCAGGGACAGAAGGCTCCGACAACCTCAACCCAGCCCCTGAATTCTGCCATCGGAACTAGCAGAAACAACACATCTCTGCTGGGAAACGCAATCCCGAACAGAGCTGACGCATCACCTCTGCTGCGAATGTTCTCCTGACTCAAAGACACGGCATCAACCCTGCCACCCACATCAGGCATGCCAACTGTTCGAAGCTTTCCCAACACAAGCCCACGCATCTCAAATCTCTAATGGATGGCAGCCTCGATGGCAACGCAGGTTCTTGTATTGCAGCCTCACAGCTCCTCTGAACTAATGCATCGACTCAACTTTGCACCGCATCCTCGATGCCGGACTTCACAATGCAAGCCCTCGTCACCGGGATCCTCGAGAATGATGCTGGATCTTGCATTGCAGTTCACAGCACCTTTGAAACAACACATCACCTCAGCTGACCTACACATCCTTCGGCCAGACCTCACAAAGCTATGGAACCAGGATTTAAGGTACTCTTGTTCCACGGGCCTAACTGAGTCCTTTTGGACGGCCCGTGCTCCATGGGGCTTGAACTTGTGACTTTCTCCCAGGCCGGAGCTTCCAGAGTTTCATAGTTAGAGCCAAAAAAGCACAAAGTGCCATTTTCATTTAAATCTTTAAAATTGCATATCTTTGAGTCTACTGACTGGATTTTTGCTGTTTTGGTCTTGTTTTACTTATTATAACCTACTCTATTCTGCTAGTCTGTGTGGAATTACTTTTGTGGTTTGTTTTAATTTGTATTACTGTTTGAACTGTTGCACATATACTTTACACATTGCCCCTAATTTAAGCCTGACTGCTCTATGCCAACCTACCAAAGGGATGAGAACGGGTTAATTTGGGATTTGCCTGTGCCTCACCCTGACAAGGACTGTGATTGCTGCTTGAGTAGGATTACATTCCCCTCAACCAGTATCCCAATTTCCTACACTGGTGGTTAGTGGTGAGGATTTGGACGTATGTTTGTGTAGTGCTACACAGCAATTTTGTGTTACACTACCATCCCATATAAATAATTCAAGATCAATAAGAGCCTTATAGTAAGTTCTCCCCAAGTTTGCAATTGACTATTTGACCTTTTTTCTAAACTTAAGTCCCCTACCACTTTGTCTTATACCCTGGAAGTGGAGAGGCTCAATGTGGATAACCTAAGCAGGGCTGAGCTGCAGAAACTCTGCAAGGTGAGGGAGCAAGGAAAGAAAGCTTCAGAGCTGGATCTTCAGATAGCCCTGTTTGCCTATGAGGAAGCCTAAGAATGAAGATAATAATGCAAAGGATTCTGATGAGGGGGAACTTGATTTGGGAATGGAGGATACCTGGCTATATGCCCTGAGGAGGAGCTGCCAGAGGAGGGTTTTCCTCTACCAACTGAGAGAGAGCCCAATGTCAGGGCAGGCAGCAGTGTCATCATAATTCAAGAGGGGAGACAGAAGCAGAAAAGGAGGTCACTTGGCTCCCAAAAAACATACAACGCAAACCAAAATAAGTAACCACACTGATCTTGATACCAGAGTCTCACAAGTGTTGTCCCCCAAACCCTCAACCACTAACTACCACCAGCGGTATATTTAATCTCCACTGGAGTGACATTGAAGCTAACGTCATTATTGGGCTCCGTACCTGGGTACTGGCTTCTCCAGGTGAGTAAGGCTTCCATTAGGAGGGAGAGTGTCTGGAAGAAGATAGTGGTGGGATCTGTGGAAAAGAGTAAAATGACCTCCTATACCTGTGAAAAGTGATTTCAGTGTGAAAAGCTGGATGGGGTAAGATTAATAATGAATGAAGTGATATTATTTGGACGTATTACCAATCCATAGCATCAAATAAATTGGTCAACATGTTTTGGCCATATGGGTCCGTTGGCCTTCATCAGGATCTTGTGTATCAGATCCCTGTTATCATTGTTTATCGGAGGTCTGCTCAGGTAAGTACATTAATTTACGGGTCTTTGTTATATGTGTATACCAGATCTTTGTTACAAGCAAGACTGTTGCCTGTGGGATACAAGAGGTCAGTCAATGGAAATGTTTACATGCAGTTTTCTTTAGCTTGTGGCAACCTTCATCATATTCCAATATGTGACTGAAATTGCTTGCGATTACACCCAGTACATGCAGGACATGTGTAAACTGCACTCCAAGCTTGTCTTTTCTTGGGAAAAATGTCAATCCCTTATTTAGAAACAGTTCAGCACAGTAGCTGAGACAACTGTGTGGTGGTTCTTGCAAATAGTAAGGTTTTGGAGAAATTAAAAACCTCTAACTTAAAAAGAGAGAGGGGCAGGAGGAAAATATTGTCTGTCTAAGAGGTCTTTTGTATAACCAGCAGATGTGTGGTGAAAAACAGCTTCTTACCGCTGTGTCGGCTCCAATTCTATCCCATCGTGTGCATGTAGATGGTTACTGTTCTAGCGTCTGATGAGTATTGTTTTTATTCACGTCTGCCCTGAAGATGTATTGTTGGTGGGAGTTGGTGATTTCGCTAGGAGATCGAGCTTCAGAGACTGTGGGTAGCTGTAGATTGTTAATGATGGGTTGTTGCATTTTCATTTGTCTCATGCTCCACAGAGGGTCATCTTTTATGGACCATATATACCTTTGCTTCTCGCAGTCATGAGGGTACACGAGATGCAGTTTGTGGCGCTGCTAGTAATTGCATCTTGTGACCAACAATACCATTGTGACCACAGGATATCATTCATAACTGGCTAACCGCGTCAGCGGATACTCTTACCCCGTTAACGAAGAATAAATCGAAGAACTATTGTTTTCCAGCCCCATGGTTCTCTGAGAAACTTCAAGCAGAAAAAACTAGATGTAAGGTGCTAGAGAGGCAATGGAGGAAACATTACGCACCGGCGGAAAGACTGTCTTACAAACAAGCTATTTAAGCCTACCAGTCATTATGTAAGGCGGCGCGGGCGGAATATACAAAAAATAATATTCTGGCTGCCCAGAATAACCCTAACCTTCTTTTTAAGGTGGTACAAGAATTATCGGGTGCAGCACACCAATCAGAACCCCCAAAATTATCGTAAACACAATGTGAACAACTAGCGAACTATTTTAATGATAAAATTGAGAAACTTTATGCCGAATTTAGTGCAAATGGAGAACAGTGCCCTGAAACTATGTGTCAGACTATCAAGAACTTCGGCTTACTACACAGGAACAGAGATGCCAGCTCCCAAATCCCTCCAAGCAGCAACCCAGAGCTTGAACCAACAAGTCTCCCAGTATGCTACTACGGGGGGAAGGGGGAAAGTGGATAAAATAACAAAAGAGAGAAGAGAGAGTTCTGGTGGGTTCCTCTCGTAGTCCGTCCCGCAGACTTCCATTGAAGAATTTCCTGAAATAATGCAATTATTTAATGACACTCCTACATTCTTCCTATACTACTTATCACTTAATCTATTCTCTTTCCCTACCATTGCTTTTTCCAGAACTCTGCTTCTCTTCTGATTATTTCTTTCTTCGCTAGATGGTTCTATGTTTATTGGCTCCAACTAGTTATTCTCTCTCCAAAACACAAACGCTCTTAGTATTGTACATCTTCTCTGACCCTGATCTCCCCCTGTTTAATATACTCTACTTACACTACTATTTCTTCTGTATGTTCTTAATCTCTTTGATGTCTGCGGTGTTCTTTTCTTTGCTGTTGCGTGTTTCCTTTTGACCTAAAATTAGACAGTCCTAAGGTTAGTCCTACCTTTCCTTCGACTAACTCCTAAATTAAAGTATGTGTCTCTTCGTAACTCACTCGATAAGGTGTCTGCTTGGTCGTGTATCTTTTCCTATGTTTTATATTGTCTTGCTGTCTTCACCTCTTCTTTTATATTTATTTTTCAGATGACAAGCACTTGATGAAGTCTCTCCTGCATCCTATGCACTAGCTCTATGCATAAGGTGAGTTCATTATCTGTTTCTTTATTTAGTTCAGTTTTTTGACATTGTACCTCAGAATTGTAATACAGTAATTGAACTTAGCTCTTTTGACGTGTTCTTTTCTCAGCTAGGTTCGTGTGGTGAACCGGTTCACTGGGTCTCTGGAAACTCTGACTGATAACTGCCTTCAGAGACGTCTTCTCCGACCGCCACTAGGATCACAAGAATGCCGTCTGACTGAAACGGCGAGAATTGTTACTAAACTCGGGAATTCGCTGCCTTACTAAAACTCGGGGGGAAACGGGGGAAGAGGGAGAAAGGAAATACTTCAAGGGAAGATACTAAAAGGGAATTAAGCGTGGAATAACTGAAAACTCGGGCCTAATTCACTCCGGTGACAAGAACGCTCTTCCTTCGGCTATGGCTCACGTGAAGTGCGCAGTTCTCCGTGCTTGCGCGCTTCACCAGCATTCTGCGATTACTGTAGCAATAAACTAGACCGCTGACCCCGCAGAGCGTCGACGGCCATTTTTAGGTTCCATTGACGTACTAGCTTAGTCCATAGGTTTCCCTGGGTATGGTTTTGGCTGCAGTTTCTACCAGACCGCATTAACACACCAGTCTGGAGTCTTGGGGTTCTGACAGTACCCTCCAACAAGGTAGATTCTCTCCTCCCTGGTTTTGTGGGGAAACGTTGGTGAAAAACCTTAACCAATCTTGCGGCGTGAACATCTTCACGCTCCCACGATCTTTCCTCTGGTCCATAACCTTTCCAATCCACTAGATAGTATAATAGACCCCTTTGCTCTTTTGAGTCTAATATCTCTTTGACCTCAAATTCGGTTCCTGTCTCTAGTTGAAGTAGTTTGGGGGGTAGTTTCACTCGTAATTTTTTGAGGGCCTTCTTCAACAAGGAGATATGAAAAACTGGGTGGACCTTCAGTTTGGGTGGCAGAGTAATTCGATAAGTTACTGGGTTGATATTTATCTTCCACTGGATATGGACCTATGAACCTTGGTTGAAACTTCAGATTGCCTTTTAATATCAAGTTCTTTGTGCTTAACCAGACATGATCTCCTATCTCCAAAAGGGGGCCTGCTCTTCTTTTTTTGTCTGCATACTTCTTGTACTTTTCCTTAGGTAATTCTAAGTTTTCTATTGCGCTTTGGTGTACCTGATCTAAATGGGAAAATATCTCCTCAACAGCTGGGACGGAAAGATCAGTTTGTCTAATGGTCGAGTTTGGATGTCTACCATAGTTCATGTAGAAGGGTGAAAACCCTGTGGAGACATTTTTGGCGTTATTGTGTGCAAACTCTGCTGCCCATAAGTAATCTGACCAATTCCCTTCCTGTTTGAGAAGAAACAATCTCAAATATTGTTCTAGCTCTTGGTTCACCCTCTCGGTTTGACCATCAGTTTCTGGGTGGTAGCTAGTGGAAAACCGAGCTTCGCTCCCCAACCCCTCCATAAAGGACTTCCAGAAATGAGAAATGAACTGTGGACCCCTATTGGATATTACTATTTTAGGGATTCCGTGCAACTTCACTATTTGACTGCTAAAATGAGCGGCCAACCGCTTTGCCGTCGGCACCCCCTTTAGCACCAAAAAGTGTGCCATTTTACTAAGGGAAGCAACCATCACCAGTACGGTGTTGTAAACCTGGCTTAGTGGCAAGTCAGTAATAAGATCTAAGATAACGGTGTGCCATGGGTACGGTGGAGTTGGTAAGGGCATGAGTAATCCCTTTGGTGCCTGCCGTTCTGATTTTCCCTGAGCGCAAATCTCACAGGTTTTCACATAGGCCTCAATGTCCTTAGACATATTTGGCCACTGTTAGACCTGTCCACCCTTTGAGTAGCCCTTCTGTTAATTATTTATTTTGTCCCCTTTTTGCCCCTCATATCCCTTAATTTTTATGTCCACTGGATTTTTGTGGTGTTGGCAGGGGTTAGATGCTCTTTTGCCCTCATAGTTTTTACCTGAGGCCTAGGTGCCTTTTCTGACATAACTGTCACCCCTGAGACCTGACCCATAGGATAGTATAGGGCATTCCAGAACCTTCTGGTCCCTTCTGGACCTCTGGGGGTCAGCCTATATAAGGCGGAAGGCTGGGCAGCCATTTTGAAGGGTGCCAGGTAGTGGGCATCTGTGAGAAGCTGTCTGGAGCACAGACTGCAGTGAATAGGGAAGGGAGATCTTGTCAGGGTTGATGGTCCACTTAGGTCTACTGCTCGTACAGAGAATCTGCCTCCCTTGCTGCTGATCTGACCCAGCTGAGAGAAACTTTCTGGTGGCAGATTCCATGGTTTTGAGCCAAGTGTGGACGGTAATGGTGGGAGCGTCATAGGAGCACTGCCTGATTGAGCGCCAGGAGAAGTAGCTGAGGTGACTTCCTCTACCGCCCCCACCACGTCTGAATTGTGAGGGAGACTGGAACACAGCAACCCTTCGCTTCACTTACCCACGTTCCCGGGTTCTGTTGAAGACCGGGAGGTTGACCCGACATTGAGCTGGGGAGCATTCGACTCCGGTGTCCCAGTTCCTCGAGAAGAATCGAATTGAAGAGATTTGGCCGGCTGCTGAGGTGTCCGGAGGAGTGAGCGCTGCCGAGGGAAGTGTTCCGTCGGCCGCGCATGACAGGAAGCGAGTGAGGCCTCTTTCCTGAAGAGGGCGGCGCGCTGCAGTGTACTGGCTGCCGCGCACACTCCGTGAGGCGGGGGCTGGTGAGAAGTGTCTCCTCGACGGCGCAGTACCGGAAGGGAACAGAGGCTCGGCTTTATTCAGCGGGAGTCACCCCCGGATCGAGGATCGCCGACCAGCATAAAGGATTACCCCCTCTCAGCTGAGCTCTCTGGAATTCCAGCGGAGGGGAGGGCTCATCGCTCCGGAAGCTGAACAAAGGCCTGTACCTTCCACAGGGGGGAAAAGTCTGTGGTAATATCGAGGACCACCCGGCGGCAAAAAGAGGTCATTGACAGTAGCCACACACCACAAGTAAGCTGGGGAAGTGGGGCTCGGGAGGGACACCACTGCAGCAAGGTGGTTGCCAAGTCAGCTGAGTAACCCAGGTGAAGAGGGAAGGACTGCCAGGGGTTCGTGGAGAGACCAAGACACTCTTTCTTAGAGGCAGGAGTCTGGCCAAGAGTAAGTCGGTCCTGGGAAGTTCAAATTAGCAACCAGGGAACCGCGTACTATTAGTATAGGGTCAGAGTCCTGGTAAAGACTAACCATCCTTTTGCTCCTCTAGCAGACCCTGGAATCCACTCTGACAGTAAAACTGCCTGAATATCACCTGCCAAAGAGGGCGTGTGAGTGTGAATTGTAAAGTTGAGCCCAAATACTAACTGGGTTCTATAGACAGGAGAAGGTTGAAGAATGCTGTAGAAAACTACAGGGTGTCTTTCCAGAAACGTTAGCACTGAGTGAGGTTGTTAGGATCAGTGCTAAGAAGTGGGAACCTATTATCCAGTACAATGCAATGCAATGTCAAGTGCTGAATTATTGATGTGATTAAACCAATGGAATAACCTAAGATGTAAAGAAAAAGAATTGACAAAAGATGTGTGAAAAAGTATTAAAGCTAACAAAGTATTTTTATAAAACAGCTCATATTTTTCCCAATTGGTGTAGTGTCCTTATTTTTGAGTGGTGGGTGTTTTGTTACTAAAGGGTGTGACGCAAACTTAACACATGTACCTTTGAGTTAGGCCTTCCCATTTAGTGCCAAGCTACCTTATGTGACTTGGAGGGCCCAGGTCCAACATAATTGGTATCCAGCGGTGGGATAAAAACTGTGTTTGCGTCTACTCTGAAGTAACAAAGCATACCCCACAGGCCTACACCTGGAGTTTTCTCCTGGCGGACTTCCTAATTACTGCTTTTGTTTTTTCTAAATTTATTCCTGGTGGTGGGTGGAGGTGACCCTCAGAGTTTCCTATCCTTGTAACCTACTTCGGGGTGGTTGTCCACACTTTTCACTGACAAGATGGGATTCGAAATGTCAGAGCTGGAGATCTATACTGTGGCACAGCTCAAGGATTTCTGTCAGGAAAGTGGAGTGTTCGTTAGGCGAGGGGCCAAAAGAGAGGAGCTCCGTACTAGTCTGCGAGCCTGGGTGGAAGCGCACACGGAGGGAACGGTAGAGGAGGAGGAGTCAGACAGAAGTACTGTCATCGAGAGGCTTGCAGAATGTCCCCCGGGGATGGGTGAAATGTCAATCAGCCCCAAGGTAGTCTCACGGGAGGGCAGCAGTCTGTCATCGAGAGGGTTGTCAGAGACCGAGTTAGCCGACAGGAGAGAGGAAAGACAGTTAAGGTGGGAGATGGCCAAACTGGAGATGGAAGGGAGGAGGATGGAACACGAGCTCAAGCTACGAGAGCTCGACCTCAAAGCCCTTAACATCACTCCAAATGGTGGCAGCGAAATCAAAGAATTAACCAGGGAATCCAGACCCTACCTACCTAAGACATAGTTGCCAGCTACAGCCAAGGGGATGACATAGCCAAGTGGTTGGCTGCCTATGAGGTCTCCTTAAGAGCCCATGGTATCCAGGAAAAACACTGGGGGGGTGGGTTGTACAAGTACATGCCTCCTACTGGGCGGGATACCTTGTTAGCCCTGAAACAGGAGGAGCAGACCCACTACCCCACCATGAAGGTAGCGTCAATCAAAAAGTTTGGGCTAACCCCGGAAAAGTATCGCCAAAAGTTCAGGGGAAGCCACAAGTTAAGCACCCAAAACTGGGTGGATTTCCTGGACTATGCGAGGAAGGCATTGGAGGGCTGGGTACAGGGCAGCGAGGTGAAGGACTATGAGGGGTTATATGACCTTTTTCTTAAAGAGCATCTACTCGAGAAATGTTTTCCCGAGCTGCGCCAACACCTGGTGGATAGCAAGCTGACCAACCCCCGGAAGCTTGCAGAGGAGGCGGACATCTCGGCAAGTACCCGGGTGTCCTCAAAGGGGACTGGAGGGGTTCCCAGAGGGCCGGACAGGGCGCCCCTCAGAAGAAGGAGGGGGGAGATAAAAAGCGGGAGTTCTCTAAAGGTCCCCAAAACAGTTTCCAGGGAAAGGGAACAGGTTTCACCCCTAAGGCTAACCCGCCCAGAAACCCTCATCCTGGCCAAAGCCAGCAGCCAAGGGTTGTCCACTGCTTTGAGTGTGGTGGTGTTGGTCATTATAAGGGAGATGTCAAATGCCCAAAGAGACCACCCCCTCCCACTGGAGGAAAAGCCCCAGGAGTAGCTAGTGTAGCGCTCGGGGAGGAGTTGCCCTTAGATAAGGGGGGTGAGTGGGCGGGTGTCACCTTAGTGTCCCTGGGAGATCGGGAGATGGTTCCTAAGATCCAGGTGCCCCCAAATACTACCAAGTATGGGCAATGGATCACCATCAATGGCCAGAGAGGGGAGGCTCTGAGAGACACAGGAGCCAGTATGACTATGGTAAGGAGTCAACTGGTGTCTCCAGAGCAGGTGATTCCCAATGTACTCCACCCTGCCGCGATGGCTGATGGCAGAATGGGACACTACCCTGTGGCCGAGGTTCCCTTTGAGTGGGAAGGGGTTGCAGGTTCACTTCGAGTTGCCAAATGAGTCTACGAAACGGTTTTTTTAGTGTTCAGAAATTTGGCGCACAACTAGTTACTGTATGGTGTTGGTTAATAGGTAAGTAAGTTCTGATAGGTGCTTCTTGGTCAGAGGACAAACCTTAACCTCTGTTGTTGAAAAGGAGATCAGAGACCCCCTTTTTTTTTTAAATTAGGCAATATGTTCCAGAGCACACAATAGTAATAATATATCAGTTTGTCTTTTACTGATGGTGGTAGGGATAGATCGGACACGTTGTTTGTTTTTTCAAGTTTTTATTCATTAGTAGTTTCCCTTTCTGGGAATCACTGCGAATATCACTTAATCACTTAATCCCGCATCCGGTAACTGATTGATCTCGTGGCGAGTACTTATGGCCTGACACGGCCTATGCTCCCCAGAATTTTGTAGATAGAACAAAATTTTTGAACATTTGGTTTCGGCAACGCGACTTTGTGCCTGCCATTCTTATAGTAACTAACCACCCGATAAGGACCGGGTTGGAATTATCACCGGCTCACCGACCACGCCATTTGATTATTTAAATCAGCCCTGAAGAGTCACAGCCACATGTTGTGACGAAACACGTGTCGGCTTAAGTGATATTCGCAGTGATTCCCAGAAAGGGAAACTACTAATGAATAAAAACTTGAAAAAACAAACAACGTGTCCGATCTATCCCTACCACCATCAGTGAAAGACAAACTGATATATTATTACTATTGTGTTCTCTGGAACATATTGCCTCACTTCGAGTTGCCGTAAGCCCTGCCGTGCCAGTCGATTGTCTGCTGGGGAATGACATGGAGCACAATGCTTGGAGAGAGGTGGAATACCGGACTCATTCGGAGATGCTGGGTACACCTGACTGGACCTGTGTAAGCACAAGGTCTGCGACTGCCCAGAGAGGGAGTTCGCCTGGGTTGGAGCCTGGAACAATGGCCCAGCCCGCTGCCAAAAAGGGACAGACCTGAAGACAGGAGAAGCCTGCTTCGGCTTCCGAGCCCCATGTGACAGATCGGCAACCTGCGGTGGTGAGCCAGGAGTCCGTGGAGGGGGAAGTAGTCTCCCTGGAGGACCTACCCATCCCTGCTGAGTGGCATGTGGAGGGAGGGCCTACTAGGGAGGAGTTTTGTAAGGGCCAGAAGGAGTGCCCTACCCTTGAGGGACTGAGGCAACAGGCTGAAGCCCAGGCAGCAGGGAACGTTGCAGGACACTACCATATTTACTGGGAGGATGGACTCCTCTACAGTGAACCCAAAGTACCTTTACCCGGTTCATCCCGGGCCTTGGTAGTCCCTCAATGATACCGAGCCTTTCTGTTAGAATTGGCTCATGAAATACCCTTGGCAGGACACTTAGGTCAGGACAAGACCTTTGCTCGGCTTGTCCCCCACTTTTACTGGCCTCAGATGAAAGTGGCATCTGACACCTACTGTCGGACATGAGTATCCTGTCAAGCCAGTGGGAAGACAGGGGTGAAGCTGAAAGCTCTCCTGGAACCACTTCCTGTAGTTAGCACCCCCTTTGAAAGGGTGGGCATCGACATTGTGGGGCCATTGGATCCACCAACTACAGCTGGTCACAGGTTTATCCTGGTTCTGGTGGATCACGCCACGCGGTACCCAGAGGCCATTCCTCTGAGGACTGTCACTGCACCTGTTGTGGCTAGGGCCCTGATGGGGATCTTTATCCGAGTGGGTTTCCCCAAGGAAGTTGTGTCCGACAGGGGAACCAACTTCATGTCAGCGTACATGCGGACAATGTGGAAGGAGTGTGGAGTGACCTACCGGTTCACCACTCCCTATCACCCCCAGTCAAATGGACTGGTAGAAAGGTTCAACAAGACCTTGAAGGGCATGATCAGAAGTCTGCCTGAAAGCCTGCGGAGGAAATGGGACGTCCTCCTACCCTGTTTGCTATTTTCCTACAGGGAAGTGCCACAGAAGGGAGTGGGCTTCAGCCCCTTTGAGCTTCTGTATGGGCACCCTGTACGCGGTCCTCTCAGCCTGGTGAAGGATGGATGGGAAAAGTCTCCCAGGAAGCCTCCCCAGGATGTGGTGAGCTACATGCTGGCCTTCAGGAGCCAAATGGCAAAGTTGTGGAAGCAAGCTTCTGACAACCTGGAGGCCAGCCAAGCAGTAATGAAGGAGTGGTATGACCACAATGCTCACCCGGTGGATTTGGAGCCTGGACAGAAAGTGTGGGTGATGGAGCCTGGAGAGCTAAGTGCCCTACAGGACCACTGGACAGGCCCCTTTGAGGTGTTAGAGAAGAAGGGTAAAGCCACATACCTGGTGGACCTTAAGACCCCTCGACAGCCCCTACGGGTGCTACATGCTAATCGCCTCAAACCCCACCATGAGAGGCCAGAGGTCATCTTAATGAAGGTGACTGATGGAGGAGAGGAAGCGGAAAGCGAACCTCTCCCGGACTTGTTTTCGTCTCAGGAAAAGGATGGGTCGGTGGAGGGAGTGATTCTCTCCCCATCCCTAACTCCTGAACAGCGGGAGGACTGCCGCCAGATACTGGAGCAGTACTCTACGTTGTTCTCCCTTGTCCCGGGAAGGACCCACCTGTGTACCCATGATGTGGACACAGGAGACAGCCCACCAGTGAAGTCAAAGACCTACCGGCTGTCAGACAAGGTGAAGGCCAGCATCCACGGTGAGGTTACCAAGATGCTGGAGCTAGGAGTTATAGAACCTTCCAGTAGCCCCTGGTCCAGTCCGGTGGTTCTAGTGCCAAAAGCAGTTCCACCAGGCACCACTCCAGAACTGAGGTTCTGTGTGGATTACCGGGGCCTGAACTCAGTTACCAAAACTGATGCTCATCCGATCCCTAGGGCGGATGAATTAATTGACCGGCTAGGAGATGCCCAATACTTGAGTACCTTTGACCTCACTTCAGGGTACTGGCAGATCTCCCTTACAGACGGAGCAAAGGAAAGGTCAGCTTTCTCCACGCCTGAGGGACACTTCCAATTCTGCGTGATGCCCTTTGGGCTCAAGAATGCCCCTGCCACATTTCAGCGGCTGGTGAACCAGGTCCTCTCCGGAATGGAGGCTTTCTCCGCTGCTTACCTGGATGACATTGCCGTCTTCAGCAGCAGTTGGGAGGACCCTTTGCATCACTTGCAAGCAGTTCTCCAGGCCCTGAAACAAGCTGGCTTGACAATAAAGGCCAGCAAATGTCAGATTGGGCAGGGGTCAGTGGTGTACCTAGGTCACTTGGTGGGTAGGGGAACAGTGCAGCCCCTCCAGGCAAAGATTGAGGCAATCATGGCCTGGGAACCCCCCAAGACCCAGACTGAGGTCCGAGCTTTCCTGGTCCTCATAGGATACTACCGTCGCTTTGTGAAGGGGTATGGCACTATTGTAGCGCCCCTCACAGAGCTTACCTCAAAGAAACAACCTCGACGGGTAGTCTGGACAGAGGCTTGTCAGCAAGCCTTTGAGAAATTGAAGCAGGCAATGTGTGCAGCACCGGTCCTGAGGGCCCCAGACTTCTCTAAAGAGTTCATTGTCCAGACAGACGCATCCAAACATGGCATTGGGGCAGTGTTATCGCAACTCAATGAAGAGGGTCTGGATCAGCCTGTGGTTTTCCTATCCAGGAGACTGCTTCCCTGGGAACAGAAGTGGAGTGCAATTGAGCGGGAAGCTTTTGCGGTGGTGTGGGCTCTGAAGAAGTTGCGGCCATACCTGTTTGGCTCGCACTTCCTGGTTCAGACTAACCACCGACCCCTTCGTTGGCTGATGCAAATGAAGGGGGAAAATCCCAAGTTGTTGAGATGGTCCATCTCCCTACAGGGAATGGACTTCTGGGTGGAACATCGGCCTGGAGTGGACCATGCCAATGCAGACGGTCTCTCTAGGTATTTCCGCCTTCGTGATGAGGACTCCCAAGGGGTTATGTAGCTCTCCCCACTTTCAGCTGGGGGGGACGCGTGTTAGACCTGTCCGCCCTTTGAGTAGCCCTTCTGTTAATTATTTATTTTGTCCCCTTTTTGTCCCTCATATCCCTTAATTTTTATGTCCACTGGATTTTTGTGGTGTTGGCAGGGGTTAGATGCTCTTTTGCCCTCATAGTTTTTACCTGAGGCCTAGGTGCCTTTTCTGACTAGAGAGTATGGGACCCACAAAATGGTCACCCTTAACTGCCATAACTGTCACCCCTGAGACCTGACCCATAGGATAGTATAGGGCATTCCAGAACCTTCTGGTCCCTTCTGGACCTCTGGGGGTCAGCCTATATAAGGCGGAAGGCTGGGCAGCCATTTTGAAGGGTGCCAGGTAGTGGGCATTTGTGAGAAGCTGTCTGGAGCACAGACTGCAGTGAATAGGGAAGGGAGATCTTGTCAGGGTTGATGGTCCACTTAGGTCTACTGCTCGTACAGAGAATCTGCCTCCCTTGCTGCTGATCTGACCCAGCTGAGAGAAACTTTCTGGTGGCAGATTCCATGGATTTGAGCCAAGTGTGGACGGTAATGGTGGGAGCGTCATAGGAGAACTGCCTGATTGAGCGCCAGGAGAAGGAGCTGAGGTGACTTCCTCTACCGCCCCCACCACGTCTGAATTGTGAGGGAGACTGGAACACAGAAACCCTTCGCTTCACTTACCCACGTTCCCGGGTTCTGTTGAAGCCTGGGAGGTTGACCCGACATTGAGCTGGGGAGCATTCGACTCCGGTGTCCCAGTTCCTCGAGAAGAATCGAATTGAAGAGATTTGGCCGGCTGCTGAGGTGTCCGGAGGAGTGAGCGCTGCCGAGGGAAGTGTTCCGTCGGCCGCGCATGACAGGAAGCGAGTGAGGCCTCTTTCCTGAAGAGGGCGGTGACGTGCTGCAGTGTACTGGCTGCCGCGCACACTCCGTGAGGCGGGGGCTGGTGAGAAGTGTCTCCTCGACGGCGCAGTACCGGAAGGGAACAGAGGCTCGGCTTTATTCAGCGGGAGTCACCCCCGGATCGAGGATCGCCGACCAGCATAAAGGATTACCCCCTCTCAGCTGAGCTCTCCGGAATTCCAGCGGAGGGGAGGGCTCATCGCTCCGGAAGCTGAACAAAGGCCTGTACCTTCCACCGGGGGGAAAAGTCTGTGGTAATATCGAGGACCACCCGGCGGCAAAAAGAGGTCATTGACAGTAGCCACACACCACAAGTAAGCTGGGGAAGTGGGGCTCGGGAGGGACACCACTGCAGCAAGGTGGTTGTCAAGTCAGCTGAGTAACCCAGGTGAAGAGGGAAGGACTGCCAGGGGTTCGTGGAGAGACCAAGACACTCTTTCTTAGAGGCAGGAGTCTGGCCAAGAGTAAGTCGGTCCTGGGAAGTTCAAATCAGCAACCAGGGAACCGCGTACTATTAGTATAGGGTCAGAGTCCTGGTAAAGACTAACCATCCTTTTGCTCCTCTAGCAGACCCTGGAATCCACTCTGACAGTAAAACTGCCTGAATCTCACCTGCCAAAGAGGGCGTGTGAGTGTGAATTGTAAAGTTGAGCCCAAATACTAACTGGGTTCTATAGACAGGAGAAGGTTGAAGAATGCTGTAGAAAACTACAGGGTGTCTTTCCAGAAACGTTAGCACTGAGTGAGGTTGTTAGGATCAGTGCTAAGAAGTGGGAACCTATTAACCAGTACAATGCAATGCAATGTCAAGTGCTGAATTATTGATGTGATTAAACTAATGGAACAACCTAAGATGTAAAGAAAAAGAATTGACAAAAGATGTGTGAAAAAGTATTACAGCTAACAAAGTATTTTTATAAAACAGCTCATATTTTTCCCAATTGGTGTAGTGTCCTTATTTTTGAGTGGTGGATGTTTTGTTACTAAAGGGTGTGACGCAAACTTAACACATGTACCTTTGAGTTAGGCCTTCCCACTTAGTGCCAAGCTACCTTATGTGACTTGGAGGGCCCAGGTCCAACAGCCACCAATAATGTTGTTTGATCAGCTATTTGGTCTTTACCTCTCCTTTATGACCTGCTAACTTTGCATCATGGCATTCTCCAATAACCTGTTGTTGCAATTCCTTGGTGGGAATGTATAGCTTTTCTTGAAAATAGGGCAACTGATGACGAATCTTTCTGCCTTCTCCCTCTAATGCCCAATTTTGCATAGCCTCTGAATTCATTGCATCCAAAATACCTTGTTCGAGGTGAATGGAAGTGGTCTCTCCAATTATTCTCTCACTTGGAATAATTAACTGATTTTCCAAGGGAGTCTTCTGATTATCTGTGTCTAACCTGGATAAGGCATCCGCTTTTCCGTTTTGTGTTCCAGGTCGATATGCAATGACGAAGTCGTATTCAGCAAAATACAATGACCAACGTAATTGCCTAGGGGTGAGTGTTCTGGCCGTTTTCAAGAACTTCAGGTTACGATGGTCGGTGAAGACTGTTACTTGATGTTGCGCTCCCATCAGGTGATGTCGCCATTCCTTAAAAGCGTCTTTTATAGCCAATAGTTCTTTCTCGGTGATTGTGTATTTGACCTCAGCCGAGGTTAATTTTCTTGATCTATAGGCTACCCGGTGCAACTGACCAGTTAACTTATTTCGCTGAGACAAAACTCCTCCAACAGCCTGATCCGAGGCGTCTGTTTCCACATAAAAGGGTTCAGCTGGATCTGCGTGTTGTAGGATCGGGCCGTTGTAAAACTTTTCTTTAATGACTGGAAGGCAAATTCCGCATCTTCAGTCCACTCGAATTTGAATCCTTTTTTCAACAATCGAGTAAGAGGCAGAATCTTATGCGAGAATTCACTGATGAACCTCCGATAAAAATTGGCGAATCCAATAAAACTTTGGACCACTTTTACACTCTCTGAAGGCTTCCAATCCATTACCGCTTCAATTTTCTTCTTGTCCATGTGAATTCCTGCTGGTGAGATGATGAAACCCAGGAACTCTACCTGGGAGACGTTGAATGCACATTTCTCTAGTTTTACAAACAATCTGTCTTCTCTCAACTTTTGTAAAACTCCTCGGACTTGGTCTTGATGTTTTCCTTCATCCTCCGAGTAAATTAGTATGTCATTTATGTACACAATTGCACACTGATCAATACATTCTTTCAGAACTTCATTAATGAAATACTGGAAGGCCGCCGGGGCGTTGCAGAGGCCATAGGGCATGACTTGATATTCGAACAATCCGAAATTAGTTCTAAACGCCGTCTTCCACTCGTCGCCCTCCTTCATTCTCACTAGATGGTACGCCCCTCTCAGATCTAATTTCGTGTAGATCTTGGCCCCTTTTAATTGATCTAATAGTACCGATATAAGTGACAACGGATAACGGTTCTTTTTGGTGATCTTAATAATGGCTCTGTAGTCAATACAGATTCTCAAATTCCCCTCCTCCTTCGGCACGAAGAACAAAGGCGATGATACCGGGGATTGAGAGGGTCGGATGAACCCATTGGCTAAGTACTTGTCGAGATATTCCTGAAGATGGTGATGTTCCTTCTCAGTAAGGGCGTAAACTCGACTGCAGGGCAAATTCGAGCCTGGTTCAAACTCGATCTTACAGTCGTAGACTCGATGTGGTGGAAGTTGCTCAGCCTCTACTTCATTGAACACCTCCTTATAGTCCTGATACTCTTCCGGGATTTCCTCGACGTGAATCACACATATCGATCCTCCGGCTTGACACAATGAGTGTGCAGGATTAGTTTCTTGGTCCTTCTCCTGTTCTCCAAAACAATTTTCCCGGCAATAACTGGACTCCATTCTAATTGTTCTTGCACTCCAGTTAATCGTTGGGTTATGCTCCGTGAGCCAGGGAAGCCCAAGTATCAGCTGAAACAGGGGAGCATCGATTAAATTAAACTGGATCCACTCCTCATGCCCATCATTGGAGATTAAATGGATCGATTCCGTATGACTCACTATGGGACCTGATGACAAATTAGTTCCATCTACGGCTCTGACTGGTTCACTTTTGGATTTTTTGATTGATTGGATTCCCATTTTACTTGCGAACCTTAAATCACAAAAGTTTCCAGTTGCCCCAGAGTCTATCATCACCGAAACTCCAGCTAATGCGATGTCTCGAAACCTCACCTCCATAGTTAGGATCAAATGGGGGTCTGCCGACTGCAAGGTATTAGCCACTCTAGTTCTTCGGGAGTTTTCTCTTGTGTAGCATCCACCCGTTCAACTCCGACAACGGGTGGTGCTTCTAGTTTTCCTTCGGCTTGAAGGTTGTCTTGGGTTTCTTGGGACGGTTTCTAACGAAATGGCCGCCCGATCCACAATACATACACAGGTTGCTGGTTCTTCTCTTCTCCTTCTCTTCCTTAGTGAGAGGACCACGTATGGTTCCTATTTGCATGGGTTCTGTACCCTGTTGACCTTCATAGCTTCTGCCTCCTACTGATCTGACCCTATCAAATCGAGGGACCGCCGGTCTAAAATCCTTCCTTTTTTCGCCTTATCTCTCACCTTGTCGAAAATCTATCTCCAAGACCAAATTCACCAATGCAGAGATTTCGGTGGGTCTATTAGGTATTCCAGCCAACACATCCTTTAGCTCATCCTTCAATCCGCGATAGAAAACCGCCGCTCTCTTGCTCTCCGGCCAGTTGGTTTCTACCACTAGCTTGTTGAACTGGGCCAGATATGGGACCACATCTCGATTTCCTTGTTTCAGTTCAAGTAATTCATTGTCCACAGCTTGAGATATTCGGCGTCTGTCAAAGATTCGGAGGAACTCTTCCTTAAAGTTTTCATAATTTCTTAATATCGGGTCATCTTTGGTGATTAACGGCAAAGACCAAGACGCTGCGTCCCCACTCAGATACGACAGTACAAAGGCGACCCTAGATTGCGCATCTGGAAAAATCGAAGGGCGGCACATAAAGTGTAGTGAGCATTGGGTGATAAATATTTGCGCCTTCTTTGGGTCTCCACTAAAACGCTGTGGTGCAGCTAAAGGAATAACTGGCGATAAAGAGTGAATTACTTGTGTGGTCATTCTATTTGCGCCTTCTGAAACTGAGGCTTGCCCATCTTGCCCAGAACTAAATGGTTGCCTTAGTCGGTGGGCTAACTCCGCAGTCTCTTTTCTTGAGTTTACAACTTCTAGTCTAAGGTTTTCATTCTCCTCCCTGACTGCGCTCAGCTCCTTCTGTATTGTGTCTAATATGGTTCCTAGGCTTTGTACATCTATTCCCTCGGCCATCTCTGTTCGGGTGTAAAATGCAACTTGGGCACTTCACTCTGTCAGACTATCAAGAACTTCGGCTTACTGCACAGGAACAGAGATGCCAGCTCCCAAATCCCTCCAAGCAGCAACCCGGAGCTTGAAACAACAAGTCTCCCAGTATGCTACTATGGGGGGAAGGGGGAAAGTGGATAAAATAACAAAAGAGAAAAGAGAGAGTTCTGGTGGGTTCCTCTCGTAGTCCGTCCCGCAGACTTCCGTTGAAGAATTTCCTGAAAGAATGCAATTATTTAATGACACTCCTACATTCTTCCTATACTACTTATCACAAAGGGCCATATGCATCAACACATTTTCCCATAGACACAGAATGGGTGAAACCCTTTGATACATCTGGCCCTTAATCTATTCTCTTTTCCTACCATTGCTTTTTCCAGAACTCTTCTTCTCTTCTGATTCTTTTTTTCTTCACTAAATGGTTCTATGTTTATTGGCTCCAACTAGTTATTCTCTCTGCAAAACACAAACGCTCTTAGTATTGTATATCTTCTCTGACCCTGATCTCTCCCTGTTTAATTAACTCTACTTACTCTACTATTTCTTCTGTATGTTCTTAATCTCTGTGATGTCTGCGGTGTTCATTTCTTTGCTGTTGCGTGTTTCCTTTTGACCTAAAATTAGACAGTCCTAAGGTTAGTCCTACCTTTCCTTCGACTTCTTAACTCACTTGATAAGGTGTCTGCTTGGTCGTGTATCTTTTCCTATGTTTTATATTGTCTTTCTGTCTTTAACTCTTCTTTTATATTTATTTTTCAGATGACAAGCACTAATGAAGTCTCTCCTGCATCCTATGCACTAACGCTATGCATAAGGTGAGTTCATTATCTGTTTCTTTATTTAGTTCAGTTTTTTGACATTGTACCTCAGAATTGTAATACAGTAATTGAACTTAGCTCTTTTGACGTGTTCTTTTCTCTGCTATGTTCGTGTGGTGAACCGGTTCACTGGGTCTCTGGAAACTCTGACTGATAACTGTTTTCGAAGACGTCTTCTCCGACCGCCACTAGGATCACAAGAATGCCGTCTGACTGAAACGGCGAGAATTGTTACTAAACTCTGCCTTACTAAAACTCGGGGGAAAACGGGGGAAGAGGGAGAAAGGAAATACTTCAAGGGAAGATACTAAAAGGGAATTAAGCGTGGAATAACTGAAAACTCGGGCCTAATTCACTCCGGTGACAAGAACGCTCTTCCTTCGGCTATGGCTCAGGTGAAGTGCGCAGTTCTCCGTGCTCACGCGCTTCACCAGCATTCTGCGATTACTGAAGCAATAAACTAGACCGCTGACCCCGCAGAGCGTCGACGGCCATTTTTAGGTTCCATTGGCGTACTAGCTTAGTCCATAGGTTTCCCTGGGTATGGTTTTGGCTGCAGTTTCTACCAGACTGCGTTAACAATCCAATCTGGAGTGTTGGGGTTCTGACACTATGTTAGCAATTCTCACTCCTTTAAGCGAGCAGTAAGAATCTTCTGAGAACACACTTACCAGGTGGCACCCTCTAGATACAACATCTTTTAGGGACACATTAAATAGCATTAAGTCAGGATCCCCGAAGGACCCTTTCCCTGTACATGTTCTAAAAAAAACTGGACCCCCTGATCTTAAATAGGATTATGGAACTTCTTAATGCTTTAATTGAGGAAGTAGTAGTGCCTGATACTTGGAAATACGCACTGGTTCTTCCTTTGCTGAAGAAGGCGAACGCTGATCCGGAAGTCTTTTCCAACTTTCGCCCCGTCTCCCTTCTACCCGTATTTTCCAAAATATTGGAAAAACATGTCAACAACCAACTGACTCAATTTGTGAACTCTCAGAATCTCCTGCACCCGTCTCAAACTGGCTTCAGAGCAGGCTTTTCAATGGATTCGACACTCCTGGGAGTGACAAAAATGATCCGACAAAGGCTGGACAAGGGTAACACAGTGGCACTCATATTTTTAGATTTGAGTGTCGCCTTTGACACCATATCCCATGAGTCTAAGCAGGCCAAATTTGTGATCCCAAGATTCAAACTCGGATGGGTGGTCGTTCTTTTGCTCAGCTGGCTCCTGCATTGTGGAACTCTCTACCACTTCTACTTTGCCATGAACCAAACTATGTCAAATTCTGCAAAGGCATTAAGACATGGCAATTTAATCAATAAGCTCCTAAGATTATTCTTTTTCTTAGCTTGTGCACATAGGCGCCGGGAAACCTCCGTGTAGCTGTTGCGCCATATAAGTTTAAAAATAATAATAATAATAAAACAACGGGTCCTGTTAACTGGACCTACTGCACATGAGTATTGACACAATACAGTCTATGTCTATCACATTTTGGAGTCTTGAGACATGTTAGTGGTAGGCTAGTATGCCAGTGTAAACAGTCATTGGAGGTCTATTAGTGTGCTATTACGGTTTTTAACAGAATTAGTAAAAGTTTGCAGGTTAACTGTTGCATCATAGTTTGCGGGTAGAGGCAAAGGGTCTTGTTCTGACCTACTGGAAAAAGGATTGGTTCCAGCATAGATTACAAAAAGCTGAATATAACCGGATAAAGCATGTCCTCAATGCTCCCTCACCTACTTAGTCTCTCGAAATGTAGCAATCTCATGTACATAGATTGAAATATTACCTACTGGCGGTCGCCAGTAGGTAATTATAGTTAGGACCTATTTTCCATAGGAAATCCGCAACATTCTATATCCAATAATTTTGGCGCCGGTCGACGAATCTTCCTGAAATTTTTTAAACATATGGCCCGCTCTGGTCCGCTCCTATCCTAAAAGTCTCAGGGTGATTCGTCAAGTGGGGGATGAGAAAAAAGGGGGTTCCCAAAACGCGTTTTCCCCATGCAATTTCCCGTAGGAACCTTTAGATGCAGCTACAGCCCGAACTGCTGAACGGAATTACACCAAATTTGGCAAAAAGGTAGCCCTGGTTCAGAGTCGTGCGTTTTTGTTAAATAGTGTAAATTTGTTTAGTAGTTCCTGAGAAAATCAAAAGTAAAATCATATACATATATCCATGGCTGCTGAGGATCCGCGGACCCTCCGCGCACCCTCGCAATCACGAGCTGAATGCTAATTGGCTCGGTAGAACCGAAGCACAAGAAAGCAGAGAAAAAAAAGCGCAAAACGCAAAAAGGCGGGCAGGGTAGAAACACCCTGACCCCCTAGGCCTTCTTAGGGGGCCTCACAAGGACCCCCAGGGCCCAGAAGTTTTTTTTTAAAAAACAAAAATCGACAAAATCCGCGTAGTGTGCGTGGATACTGCTGGGCTCCCGCGCTTCATTGGTAATTAGCCCCTGGGGGGGTCAAGTCTCAGGGGCAATATTTTTTATGTGACGGGGGCCCCCTCTAGGCCCCCCATCCCCGGGGACCACCATGCCCCAGAGTTAAAAAAAATTATGTGTGTGAGGGGGGCTCACAGCCCCCCAGCCCCGGGGACCGCCACCCCCGGGGCTTCAATATAAGTGGGTGAGGGGCTCAAAGGCCCCCCTAAGCCCCGGGGACCACCACCCCGGGGCTTCATTAGAATATATGCGGGGGCTCACGGCCCCCCAGCAGCCCCAGGGACCGCCACCTCCCCGGGCATTAAGAGTTTAAATTTGGAGATCCACTATGGACCCCCAAGCCCAGGGGACCAACACCCTCCGGGGCTTTGAAAAGGTTGGGAGTGGGGCCACGCAGCCCCCCTCCTGGATCCTTGTTGTGGCTCTGGGGACCGCCACCCCCCGGGGCCGGCTCCTGCAGTGCCCCGGGGTGCCCCCCCCCCCCCGGGACACTGTAGTTTACTATGGCCGGGCGAGAGTCTCGCGGCTCCCGCCCTGTCATAGCAAACTTGGTTTGCATTTTGAAAGGAAGAGCAGAGAAACCTGCTCTCTCTTTCAAAATGCAAACCAAAAGCAATGCCGGCTCCTGCAGGAGGTGGGGAGCCGGCTGGGACTGTGGGGGGATTGGGGACCCCCCACGGTCCCCAAGGAGAGGCCAGGACCTGGGTGATGGGGTCCCCGGTTCCATAGGTAGCCCGGGAGGGGGGCCATGTGCCCCCATCCAGAAAATATATAGATTTTTAAAGGCCGGCCCTGGGGGATGGGGCCCCGGGCCATAAGTGGCCTGAGGAGGGGGGCAACGCAGCCCCCCTCCAAAAGGTTTAAAAAATAAATAAAGGCCATGCCCCGGGGGATGGCGTCCCCGGGCCACAGAAATAGGAAAAGAAGGGGGGCCTACTGGAGGTACCTGGTGGGTTAGTTGGCCCCTAAGGACTCTCAGGATTAAGGAGGAGTTAATTTTCCAACTTAAAATGCGCCACAGGGCGTGTTTGCAGACATGTCAACGCAGGCCCGCCCCCTTAGTTCACCATTGTGCAAACGCACCCTGTGGTGCGTTTTAAGTTGAGGAATTAATTCCTCTTCAATCCTGAGGGTCCCTGGGGGCCAACTAGCCCACCAGGTACTTCCAATATGCGCCAGGGAGCTGCATTGCAGAGAGGTGTTCAGAGGCCATGCCCCTTTTTACACCTCTCTCCAACGCAGCTCTGTGGCACTTACTGGAGGTACCTAGTGGGCTAGTTTGACCCTAGGGACCCTCAGGATTCAAGGGGACTTAATCTCCCAACTTAAAACAGACACAGGGCAGGTTCACACAGGGGCGAAGGTAGGGGACGGGGCCAGAGGTGACGTGTGCAAACACGCCCTGTGGTGTGTTTTAAGTTGAGGAAATAATTCCCCTTCAATCCTGGGAGCCCCTGGGGGCCAACTAGCCCACCAGGTGTTTCCAGTAAGTGCCACTGCGCTGCGGTGTAGAGAAGTGGTCCAGGCCGTGCCCCTTTTTACACCTCTCTGCAGTGCAGCTCTGTGGCACCAACTGGAGATACCTGGTGGGCTACTTGTACCCAAGGGACACTCAGGATTCAAGGGGACTTTATCCACCAAATTAAAACGGCCACAGGGCGTGTTTGCACATGTCAGCTCAGCCCCCCCCGCTTCACCAGTGTGCAAATGCACCCTGTAGCGCGTTTTAAGGGGTAGTTTTAATCCCCCTGCCCTATTATATACTAGGGGCATACAGAGGAGGTCATGCTAATAACAGGGGTACCCCAACTCATAGTGTTCCCTAGTGAATGCAGGTGTTTTAACTGTCTTCTAAGTGTCTTTTAGCATAGCACTGGCTCTAGGAGTGGTTAGTCAGAGTCAGTTACCACCAGTACCCATCTAAAAGTTGAGGGTACAGGATGATTTTGCAACAAGGCCTCTTTCTGCTCCTCTGTTTGTTCTTTCTGCATGTCTTGCTTCTTCATGCACTTTTCTCCGTCTTTGAGGACTGCTGTTGCTTCTTTCTGCATTTCTTTTTCTTCTTTCTGTGTGTTTTTTCTTCTTTCTTTACATGTCCTGCCTCTGTAGGCATAGTTAGAAACTAGCATTTAAAAAAACCTTAGAAATTTACTGAAAAAAACATAGGTTTCAGGGACTTTATAATTAGATGGGCATTTCACTCGTACAAAACCATAGAAATTCCCCTGTTATAGTTAGTTCAGCTAACCCGCAATGCACTGCTGATGACGTCACATATTACATCACTCATGACATGGTCAGTGACATCACTCATGACATCACTGATGACGTCTCAAATTACATCACTGCTGACATCACTCATGACATCATCTTTGTGATAGAGTGGCAGACCTCCTCTCACTCTAATATAACCTTTGATATACACACACTCAAAAATAGAAAATAACATTTTCAAAAAAATTAAGATACCAATACCAGTTACAACACACCTATTCAGTAATTCCAAGATCAACACACACATCCACTCAATGACCAATAGTTCTATACAGTCACTCATACATGTACTCACTCATCATATGTACTCATACATCTATACATCCTGTTACACACTGACACTCATCCATAGAGTTGCTCACACACATAGTCACACATGCAAACAAAGTATCAAACATCCATTTAGTTATGTATACAGTTATACACAGACCACCACACTTACTTCTACAGAAACTTACACATACTTATTCTCTTAAACAATCACTTATAGAAACAAATACTTACTTATACAGGAATTCTTCCAATCTCTCACTGTCACATATACACACTTATATACACCAATACTCACATATACTAGTTTAAAACATATGTAGTTACTCATAAAGACACTATTGAGACAGTCATTCACTCACTAACACACCCATGCACACACTCATCCACCCATACAGTCCTGCACAGATGCTGTCTTCAACACATACAAACAGTGAGTCACTCATTCATGCATCTACGCACTAAGGTATACCCTCCACTGAACCATACAGACACTCAGACACTCATACTGATACTCAAAAAAACAACTAATAACCCATATAGACACTCATGTAGCTACTAACCAACCCATGCAGCCACTTATACACAAAGTGAGACACTGATACAGATATTTACATATTTAAACATTACTCACTAACCCATGTATCTACTAAGATACACTTAATCAGTCATACAATCAATTTTACAAAAAAATCATCCATTTAGACACTTATATACCCATTTATTCTTCCATCGACCTTGAGGTATACATATATAAAACATATTTATTTTTCAGAAAAACACACATTCACTGGATGATGTCATCAGTGATGTAATTTGAGATGTCATGAGTGGTCATGAGTGATGTCACTGACCATGTCATGAGTGATGTAATATGTGACGTCATCAGCAGTGCATTGCGGGCGCGCAAGTTATAGTTAGCTGAACTAACTATAATGGGGGAATTTGTATGGTTTTGTACGAGTGAAATGTCCAACTAACTATCAACGATGGGCTAACAAAGAATCACGAACCACTGGATATTTTTGGCATGTAGATCTTTATTTGCTCCTCAGAACGACGCGTTCGGGCAGCACTTGCCCTTGATCATGTTACAGAGAAAACTGTTCGCTATCTTAATTTAAATATGCTGTGCTTTACCCCACGTGGCCTGTAGACATAGAAAACACACTTGCAGTTCATATTGATACACAGTTAGTCTGTTTTCTTTTTCCCTTTTTAAATCTTTTTCTTCCTTTCTCTTTTTTCCACTTTTATCCGCTTTTGTCACAGAATGTTAATTTGCAATCTAACTTACACAAATGCTGTTTACATTTCATCATATTTCATGGCTAAATGCACTTTTGAATTAATACCATGAATTAAACACCAAAGCATACATAGAAAAATGCATTTTAAAATTAGTTTTAAAATTCATCATTAAAGCGATAGTGAAACCCGTTATTGCTGCATAATGCTGGTTTAGCACGCTAAAACATATATGTACAACTGATTCACTTGAAAATTGTCCTGCAATAAATTGCACCACCAATTAACAACTAATTCATATATTAGAGTAGACGAGCTACTAATCACGTTGTAAACATAATGTTATTTAGAACTGTGCAAACAATCGCCTATGCTACTACTTTCTAAAGTGCAAATTATTGGTCAACAATTGAACTTGGTAAAAATGTAAAACCTCACTACTTCAATGCATACCCACACAGGTTGATTTGCATCCTCATTGCAAACTTATTTACACAATTCACTGCTGTGCAAAATAAGCTGTTTCAATTAAAGTGCTATGTACTGTGCAAAATATGCAGTATGGACTTAAAGTGCTGAATGTGCAAAAGTGCTACCTTTGGCCAACTTGCCCCCTTAACCCCTTCCATGCTGATGACGGCCCCCAGCCGTCATGGCACACAGTGCTCGTGTGCTGATGACGGCTAGGGGCCGTCATGACCACGCCCGCGATCGAAATGTCCAGCACAGAAGCGGAATTCCGGCCGCGGGCAATGGGTTAAAAGTGCATGTGACAAAACATTATCAAAATACCATCATAAAACATTTTCTCAATCAGTGAATTAACATAGTGCAGACCCTGATGGAACCCGGGGCAGGCCACTGCAGAAATGAATATTCAAATATTAAATCAATTTCTACCACTGTCCCTCAATGCTAACCGCAGAATACCATATGGGGACAAAAATACTGTGGTTATTGCCTATTTGATTTTTCTTATCATGGATGTGGTCTTTTAAAAAGTAATGCAAGTCCTCAGTATTATTAAGTCCATTAGGGAACTTGCTATCTAGCTCCAAAACCATGCGAGAGTCCATCTGCCTTAACTTCCTCTCCCTGTCGCCTCCTCTGCGCAGTTTTGAATCCGCGGCCACCACAAAATATTTCAAACAGTTGAGATTGTTGTCATGCATCTGCTTGAAATGCCGTGCTACCAGATAAGCTGTGTCATTATTCCTGATGGCCCGTAGGTGCTGCAAAATTCGGACATGCACCTGCAGCTTAGTGCTTCCCACATTCGTTAAGCCGCAGGTGCATTTTATTTTATTTTATTTATTTTTAAGATTTCTAGAGCGCGCAAATACCTTCCGGTGTCTCGGCGCTGATGTGTACAGATTGCAGGGGTTGTGAGAAGATGTTACTGGTTAAAAAGCCATGTCTTAAGATGTTTTCGAAAGGAAAACAGCGAGGTATGTTCCTTGATCTGGGAAGGAATCTGATTCCACAGTTTGGATGCAGCCACTACAAACCGTCTGTCTCCCCAAGTTGCCTTTTTTGTTGGGGGAATTTGGAGCTGTTGGGCCGTGGATGAACGCAGGGTTCGACTGGGTTTGTAAATTTTAAAGGCACTTTTAAAGAAGTCGGGACCATTATTATTCAAGGCTTTATAAGTAATACACATGGCCTTGAACTTTATCCTGCTTCTTATGGGTAGCCAGTGAAGCTCTCTAATTATAGGAGAGATAGAGGCGTATTTTGGTATCCCCAAGAGGACCCTTGCAGCAGCATTTTGAACAAGCTGTAGCTTATTCACCACTCGTTCCTGTGCATTAAGCAGAAGGCCATTGCAGTAGTCCACCTTGGATAATACCAAGGAGGACATTAAAGTTTTACCAGCAGTGGGAGGAAGAAACGGGAGCAGTTTCTTCACCATTCTCAAGGTGAAAAAGGAGGCCGAGACCACGGCGTTAGCGTGACCAAGGAACGTAAGCTTACTGTCGAAAAGCACGCCCAAGTTTTTCACCTTGGCAACTGGCAGTGGAGGCATACCCAGTTCCGAAGGCCACCAGACCGGAGACCAAGACGGAGTTAGTTCGCCAAAAACCAATACCTCCGTCTTGTCGGAATTTAGCTTTAAGCAATTCCGATTCATCCATGTACTGATAGCCTTCATGCCTGCCTGAAAATTGGCTGCCACAGCTTCTCCGTTTTTATGTATCTCCAGGATCAGCTGTGTGTCATCGGCGTACGATGTAAGCCCTATGCCGAATGACTTTATTACCCTCGCCAAGTCCGACACATAGATGTTGAAAAGTGTCGGACTTAGCGAGGAGCCTTGGGGGACACCGCAAGGAAGAGAGAAGTCGGGGGAACTGAAGTTTCCCATCTTCACGGACTGTATCCTGTTGGCCAGGAAGGATGCAAGCGTTGCTCTGGCCCTGCCCTGGATGCCAAGGGCAGCGACACGGTCGATCAGAATAGAATGATCGACCGTGTCGAAGGCGGCGGATAAATCCAGTAGTATTAAGATAGCAGTGCCACCCCTGTCCATGATAATCCTAACCTCCTCGGCCGCTTTAATCAGGGCCGTCTCCGTCCCATGGCCCTTCCGGAACCCGAACTGCGTGTTGTCCAGCAGGTCATTCTGGTCAATAAAGGTTGACAGCTGTTGGTTCATCACCTTTTCAATAATTTTTGAAGGGTAGGGGAGAGAGGCAATTGGACGGTAATTTTTGGGCTCTAAGGGATTTAGTGCGGGTTTTTTCAAGAGGGGTGTTACAGTTGACTTTTTCCAAATTACGGGAAATACACCTGTCTGAAATATGGCTTTACAGATGTTGGTGAGTACTGGGGCTATTAGGTCAGGGACTGTTTTAATGATGCGTGGGGGGCAGGGGTCCAGAGGGGATCCTGACTTAACAGTATTTATGAGCTCCATCATGGATACCGGTGGTATGAAAGCCTCTAGGATTAGTTTTGGTGAGCAAAGGGGAGTCTCCAGAGGGACTATATTTGTAGTCGATGTTGTGGTAAATTTATTGAAAGTGTCAATGACCTTGGCCTGAAAGAAATCTGCCACCTTGTTGCAGAATGATTGAGATGGTTCAGCGCGGACCCAGCGCGGACTGGCGCAGACTGGCACCCCTTTGGCACGGCTTCGGCGCGGAGACGGCGCTCCCGCTGCGCTCTACCGCTGCGCTTCCGGCCGGCCATTTTAAATCCTGAGCCCCGCCCCCAGCTGAGACACTAGCTCCCTTGTGATTGGAGAGCCAGCGCTGAGGCGCGATGGAGCTGACCCTGCCCTCCACGCAAACGGCACAGAGCCGCGATGGAACGGGGCTAAGGGTGGGCACAATAATACAACACAAGGTGAGTTTGAGCGAGTGGTTTTAAAAGAATACAATTATTAAATCAATTGCATGGGTGACAGAACGTTTTTTAAAAAGCTAATGCATTCAAGCGTTTTTACAATGGCCGATCACATACAGAGGAGGATCCCCTCGCAATCTGTAGTAGCACAACAGACCAGACAGAGAGCTGCCACCACCCTGCTAGTTAGTCGAGCGGCTCGATGTTGCTTCGACTTAAATCCTGAGCCCCGCCCCCAGCTGAGACACTAGCTCCCTTGTGATTGGAGAGCCAGCGCTGAGGCGCGATGGAGCTGACCCTGCCCTCCACGCAAACGGCACAGAGCCGCGATGGAACGGGGCTAAGGGTGGGCACAATAATACAACACAAGGTGAGTTTGAGCGAGTGGTTTTAAAAGAATACAATTATTAAATCATGCATGCATGACAGAATATACACCGCAAACTCCATTCTGCAGTTGAATTTACCCTGATTAGCAATCCTATCTGGGCTGAACGGGGTAATATAGTGAGTTGTGTTCTCCCCGAATCTGCAAGCTCTACAGGAAGAGCATTTTATAAAACGCTGCTTGGATTGCAGCCACATTTTAGCCTTAGACAATTCTGGGCAGCTCTTCACAATCTGTGTGCGCATAGAGGGGTCTTTTCTACAGGTAATGACAGGTTGAGCAGGGAACCTCGGAGCCAATACACCATCAGTCAACACAATAGGCCAATTGTGCCGGATTATTGATCGAATCTTCCTTTCTTGTTTGTTGTAGGTGGTGATAAGTCTGGGGGCATTGTTTTGATCAGCGACAGTGTCTTTAGTGCTGTAGCTTAAAAAAAGAGATTCCCTCGTTCTTTCCCTCATTTTGCTTACTGCCTCATTCAGGATCTTATCGCTGTAACCTCTTTTTCTGAATCTGCATAGGGCCTCTTCAGTGCACACATTGAGGACTTCGTCTGTGCTGCAGATCCTTTTTAGGCGTAAAAGTTCCCCATAAGGAATATTTTTGATTAAATGCTTAGGATGTGCACTGCTGGCATGGAGTGTTACATTTCCAACCGTGGCTTTCCTGTGTAAGGTGGTGCTATCATTCCCTCTCATGTAAACTGTTACATCTAAAACTCAATAGTTTCCTTATTAATGTGCAAAGTAAATTTCAAATTGGAGTATTGTCATTATTACGATCAATAAAATTAGAAGTACATTGTTCATCCCCTCTCCAAACAATAAAAACATCATCGAAATATCTCAACCAGTATAAAACATGGTTGGTATATTCATCCAAAAGTATGGTTTTGAGGACCTGCTCCTCCAACCAGCCAACATGCAAGCATGCATAGCTGGGGGAGAAGCATGCTTCCATTGATACGCCTCTTTTTAGCAAATAGATTTAGTTTCCAAAGGTGAAATAGTTATTGTGCAAACACCATGAAATCAACTTTAAAAGCATTTTATTATGGTTATAGCATTCAATCGGTCTCATATTTAAAAAAAGAATGTACTGCATTTAGTCCTGTGTGGTGCTCTATACTTGTGTACAGTGATTCAATGTCCAGTGTGATGAAAATCAAATCCTCTGCCTATTGAATGTCTTGTAATTTCTTCAAAAAATCCCCTGTGTCCTTCACGTATGTGGGAAGCTGTTTTACAAAATCTTGCAGAAAGTAATTTATATACTGCGTTGCTTTCTCCCCCACACTGTTGATAGCTGATATAATGGGTACCCCGGAATGGGAGTAACGTTCTTATGGACTTTGGGGATAAAATAAAGGCCTGGCAAGACTGGATGTTCCACATGCAGAAATTTGTATTCTTCTAAGGAAATACTTCCTTCTCGTTTCCATTCCAGAAATATCTTTTTCAAATTATCTTTGGCCAGATTGTACTGCTTGTTTTCTATTTTTTCATAACACGTTGAGTCATCTAGGTGTCTGCGAGGTTCCAACATGTCATCTTTTTGTGGCCAAATCACTATATTGCCACCTTCATCAGATTTGGCAACAATGAGTTCATGATTGCTACTCAACCTTTTCACCAACTTGGAATATTGTATTTCATCATTGCTCTTGTAGCGTTTCCTATGTTTAATTTGATGATGTAGTTTCTTAATATCTTCCATCACCACCTCATGGAAGATATCGATCGCATCCTTTGGCATGTTGGGAATTAAGTTAGACTTTAATTTGAAGGGGCTCATGCCAGCCCCTAATTGCTTGATGTTGGCAGCTGTTACCTGTCTTGAGTTGATTGTAAATCTGTCAAGTCTTGACCGCTATTGTGGCTTCATTACTCAGTTCATATAAGGCAAGTAACGTGGGTACATCCAATGCCAAAATATCAGTGCTTGAATCTGTCCCATTGGTATTGCTTGCTTGTGCCTCTTTCAAGCCATCCTTTATGGCAAAGAACTTTCTTAGTTTCAACTTCTGAATAAAACAGAAAATCCCTAATAGGACAGAAAGACAACCTCAGTGATAATAGTTGTTTTTCGGCGTCAGATAGAGCCATAGGGTAAAGGTTAATAACGGTACTGTCATCAACTATTGTTTTTGCGCCAGTATGTTCTTTTCGGTTTTGTGTTTCCGTTTTTTGCGCCTTTCCCTTCTTCCTGCATTCTTTCTGGCTCTGTTTTCCTCTTTTGATGCCGTGGTCTTAATGTTTGGCGACGGTCGAACGATAAAAAAATCAACCTCTTCCCCCCAGTCTAAAATACGTGTATGCCCAGATTCACTCATACTGCTCAAGCTCCCATTGTCCGAGGACAAATCACTTGTAAGGGGATCGCTGTCTAATGTATCCGAGGTTTCATTTTCACTGGCACTTGCCTGCTGTGCCCGAGCTGCTGCTGTTTTCACTGGTTGGATATTAAATTTTGCTTTTTTTAGTATTTTCGTACTTGCGGGCGAAGGTAAACATTGCCCTTGCTCGCAGTCCGCTTTGTCTCAGGAAAATTTGTGTGCCTTACGAGTCTTAATCTGGTCTTCCTGTTTTGGTAATCTTTCCTGTATATACTTTCTCATTCAGGGTATAAAATCACTCGGTCCTAATTTAAGAAGTTGCTCATTTATCAGTTCTATTTCCAATATTAGAGCTTGACGGTCAATCTCTGCATACTTTACAAGTATCTTGACTAAATTCATCGATGCTGCCAAGTTACTTTCACACAATTCCTTCAACATGTTGGAATTTGGACACTCAAAACTTGGATCTAGTAGATCCTTAGACCACGTGGGATGCGTCCCACTTCCACATACTTGGTTAGCAATTCATGCTCCCACCATTTTGTAACCTCTGCTCTCATGCATTACTCTTTTTCAGGAGAGTTTTCGCATCTCCTTCCTTTATTGTGGCCGTGCTGGTGGAAGCTGCCCCATCTGATGTGATTTTTGGCAAACTACTATACAGTTCTTCTACAGCAGCCTTGTGCTCACAAACTGCCTCCGCTGACATACTGAGGGCAAAGTATAATTTGTATTGTGCTCTGATCTTGCTTGTGGGAGCAACTCGGGTCGTGCCTTTCACTCCTCCCCACCTATGCTCCTCGCCGGTTCACTCACCGCCTTTACAATTCAACGCTCGACTGGTTCTTTGACCACATCAGTGAATTTTCGGCCTTTTCGAGACTTTCCAGCTGCAATCGGGGGCTTCCGCCAACACTCCTTTCCCGGATCCTGGCACTCTGGATGAGAGCGGCAGCCTGTTTCATGGGGAGTGGATTCGTCACGGAAGCAACCACCTTCCGTAATTGACATCAACGAGCAAACGAATTATCAGCACTTCCTCCTCAACGATGGGCGAACAGAGAATCACGAACCACTGGAAATTTTTGCCATGTAGATCTTTATTTGCTCCTCAGAATGATGCGTTTCGGGCAACACTTGCCACTGATCACGTTACAGAGAAAGCCGTTCGCCATCTTAATTTAAACATGCTGTGCTTTACCCCACGTAGTATGTAGACATAGAAAACACACTAGCAGTTCATACTGATACACAGTTAGTCTGTTTTCATTTCTCCTTTATATCTTTTTTCTCTTTTTTATCCGCTTTTGTCACAGAATGTAAATTTGCAATCTAACTTACACAAATGATCTACAAAATGCTGTTTAAATTTCAACATATTTCATGGCTAAATGCACTTTCGATTTAAAAATTAATACCTTAACGTAAACACCAAAGTATACATAGAAAAATGCATTTTAAAATTAGTTTTAAAATTCATCATTAAAGCGATAGTGAAACACATTATTGCTGCATATATATATATATATATATATATATATATATATATATATATATATATATAAGAGCGCCAACACTCACCCGACTATGGACCACAACTTTTGCCTCGGAAACTAACTTAAGGGTGAACGGCAGCCGCCAAGCACCAGAGTTTGGTAAGGGTCCAAACAGTCCTTAAATACGGTCTGTCACCGGAACAACACCGCAGGAAATCCTCAGGTTTCCTTAGTAACAGAGTCCAAACGGCACCGTCAGCAAATCAAACCGGGACTCAGTGAAACTTCAACAACCAGCATGCCAGGTTATCACCACCAAAGGTGTCCACCAGAGGGCCGGCTACGCGATAAAAAGACTTTGAAGTTTCCCACTGACACACCCCTAACTACCTGAGCCAACCTTTGAAAAAGTTCGCAGCAGGCGAACGAAACGCGTCAGGACATTACAGCTGCCCATCTGTACTACTTACGTGTCACAAGCAAGGTGTTGGATGTGCTACTCCCCCTTCTTTTCCCTTCCAGGAGAAGAAAAACGCATGCATACAAAGCGGAGGGTTCTTCCGCAGAGTCACGCACTACCTACGAAGAGCGCCGACACTCACCCGACTATGGACCACAACTTTTGCCTCGGAAACGAACTGAAGCGTGAACGGCAGCCGCCAAGCACCAGAGTTTGGTAAGGGTCCAAACAGTCCTTAAATACGGTCTGTCACCGGAACAACAACGCAGGAAATCCTCAGGTTTCCTTAGTAACAGAGTCCAAACGGCACCTTCAGCAAATCAATCCGGGACTCAGTGAAACTTCAACAACCAGCATGCCAGGTTATCACCACCAAAGGTGTCCACCAGAGGGCCGGCTACGCGATAAAAAGACTTTGAAGTTTCCCACTGACACACCCCTACCTACCTGGGCCAACCTTTGAAAAAGTTCGCAGCAGGCAAACGAAACGCGTCTGTCAGGGTCACCACGCTCTCCAGGATCCAGGTGATGCTCTAGAGGGATCCACCTCCAGCCCTCCCCAAGCTTGGTTCTGATATGCACCCAAGCTTAGAGGTGATCAGGCGAGGGAAAAAAGGAGGGGGCCGGGATGATGCTGCGCGGGCGTCAGGCGACCTGAAAAGACAAGGACACCTTATTAACAATGTATCCAACTCCCTACCTGCTAACGCTCTATGCTCGGTTATATCGTGCACATACCTTGCTTAACACCCCATAAGGAAATGATGGAAGTGGTCACTGTATGGCCGTCTCTAGTGCAGTATTATAGTGGTGGAACCTATAAAACACAAGCACAGGTTACCCACTCCACTCTACTGTCATATGTTCATTCTCTTGCTAAACATGCGAACAGACACATACCACATTTCACACTAGGGTCTCTAAAGCGGAAAGGCCAGCCTCTGTTAAGTCACAGATACGAAAAACCACCTCCAAAGGCAAACAGCATCAGAGCTCAAAAGAAAATAAAGGTATTAGTCCAGGCACTAGCAACAGTACCCCGAGTTCCCACAGGTCCTACACACAAAGACGTCTCAGTAATAGGAGTCAACAAAGTACTGGGCTCCGAGAGTCTCACTGGCTTCGCGTAGGAAAAGAAAACGGCGGGAACTTCAGCAAAGGAAAAAGAAACAAACCAAGTCTCGAGGTTAGGACAGCCGTCCTTGGAATCCTCAGAGCAAGCATTACTCCGACACTAGCAGAATAGGCAATAAGTCAAAGTATCGCCGTTCTTACCGCCACTGGCTGCGCCCACCTGTTTACGAGTGTCTGTGTCTTCGCAGTCACAGCGCGAAGCACCACAGAACACTCCTCCGTTACTGCAGACTTTTCACCTGGGCACTCCGCTCTGGTTCCGAGTCTTCAGCCGCCTGCGTTCGTGTCTTCGCGAACTTTTCAGCGAAGCACCACGACGCGGTCGGAATGCGTCAGCCGACACACCCCCATCAGGAACGCTCCCAGTAAAACGCCAGTTCACCAGCAACCAAAAGTCTGTGTCTTCGCTTAGGATCTCCACGAAGCGAAGCACCACGGAACACCAATAGCACCAACGGGAAGCCGAGCCGCAAAAGTCATGTGAATAAAATCCAATACAACCCGTTTCCGTGTATGCGAACGTATTTGTAATCTCCGCCTCTTTACCCGGAATTCTGGGTGTTGTAGTCATTCTCTAGGTAGGCGCGAACTCCACCGGCTTCACTTCCTGACAGAGCGTCCTCATTCCCAAGCGCCTCCTAGAACCGGGCTTCCCGGGAAAGCGGACATGAAACAGACGCACAGCCCTCGGTGCATGTACCCCCGTACTGGGTTCCCATGAATCTTCTTCAGCTGTATACCCGTTCCAGGACACGAGATACCAAAGACGACCCCGTCGGAAACGGGAATCCAGGATCTTCCGTACCTCATACTCCCGCTGTCCATCCTTCAGCACCGGAGGAGCCGCCACACGCCGCCCTCCCACCGCTGGTTTCAACAGACTACAATGGAAAACCGGATGTATCCGAAGAGAAGCGGGCAGTTTCAATTTGTATGCCACAGGAATCACCCGACGGACAACGGGATACGGGACAATGAAACGGGGATGAAAAATGCTGCGATATCGGAACCTGATGTTCTTGGTGGACAACCACACGCGATCCCCCACAGCATACTGAGGACCTGCTCGCCTATGCACATCCGCCCACCTCTTGTAAGTCAGTTTGGCCCGCACAAGCTCCGTATGTATACGCTTGTGCACTTCCAGCAGGTCAGCCACCTGGGCAGGCACAGACGGATGGTTCCTCACCTCACTGGGTACGACCAAAGACAAGGTGTTAGCATGGTAACCGGTGTTGGCTCTAAAAGGTGTTTCTTTAATGGAACTGTGCCATGAGTTATTGTACGTCAGCTCCGCCAACCACAACAGGGAAACCCAGGATTCCGAAGCCTCCTTAGCATAACACCTCAGAAATTTCTTAAGGGTCTGGTTTAGTCTCTCCGTCTGTCCGTAGGTTTGCGGGTGGAAACTCGTAGACAGGGCCACCTCCACCTGCAAAGCCCTACACCAAGCCTTCCAGAATTTGGCAACGAACTGGGTCCCCGATCAGATATTATAACCCTGGGAAGACCGTGCAACCTAACCACTTGTTGTAGCAGCATTTGGGCGGTCTGGGCAGCCGTAGGCAAATTCTTGCATTGGAGGAATTGTCCTGCTTTGGTCACACTGTCCACCACCACCAGAATCGCATTACACCCTTGATCCAGGGGTAAACCAACTACAAAATCAAGGCTGATGGTCTGCCACGGACTGGAAGGGGTAGGTAGTGGCATCAACACTCCCTTGACTCTACAGGTCTCTCCCTTGGCCCGGGCACAAGTGTTGCATTGGGAAACCCATGTTTTAACGTCCTTCGCCATGGTCTCCCACCAAAAGGTCCTCTGCAAGGCCAAAAGCGTTTTCCGACATCCAGGGTGTCCTGCTAAGACCGCGTTGTGACACCAGTTGAACACCTTCTGTCGTATCTCATGTTGAGGCAGGTATAAATGGTTGCAATGAAATGGGATTCCATGCTGAAGAGTGCGCTGTTTATCCTTAGTGGCCCATTCCTGCCACTGAACCAAGGAACGATGATTTTTTACCTGACCTAAGAAACGATCCACAGTGACCACACACAAAACCTTCTCAGGTGAGACGATGGCCTCAGGAGCAGCCACTTGGGGAGTCCCTTCATCGCCCTGCCTTGACAACGAGTCGGCCTTCCTGTTGTCCGAGCCGGGGCGGAAAGTGATAACAAAGTTGTATTCTGTGAAAAACAATGTCCATCGCATCTGCCTCTGCGTTAAATGTCTTGCGGTTTTCATGAACTGCAGATTACGGTGGTCTGTGTACACCGTGACGGGATGTTGCACCCCCCATAGGTAGTGTCTCCACTCCTGGAAGGCCTTCTTTATTGCCAGGAGTTCCTTCTCCGCTACGGTGTAATTGGTTTCGGCCTGATTCAACTTTCTGGACAGGAATGCTACTGGGTGTAGCTGTCCGGTCTCCCGATCCCTTTGAGACAGGACTGCACCTATGGCTGTGTCCGATGCATCGGCTTCAACTATGAAAGGGACATCGACCTGGGGATGGTGTAAAATCAGTGCAGAGCAAAAAGCCTCCTTGAGTTGCGTAAAGGTTTCCGTAGCCTCAGGGGTCCACATATAGGGAACGCCTTTTCTCAACAACCTGGTGATAGGGGTTGCCAACTGTGAGAAATGTGCGATAAACCACCGGTAATAATTGGCGAATCCAAGGAAGCACTGGACTTCTCGCACATTCCTAGGGACCGGCAACTCCTGCACAGCTGCCACCTTCCTTTCCGCCATGCTGAACCCCTGGGGACTCAGTATCACACCCAGGAATTCCACCTGTTGTACACCAAATTCACATTTATTCAGCTCGCAATATGAGTTGTTCTCTTGCAGTCGTTGCAATATCATGCATACGTGTTTGGTATGTTGTGCAGGGGAAGCTGAATAAATAAGAATATCGTCTATGTACACGACCTCTATGCGGTCCAGATATTCCTTTAGAACGTCATTTAGGAAGTACTGGAATGCCGCCGGGGCATTGCATAGACCGAACGGCATGACCAGATATTCATAGAGGCCGTATCGCGTCTTGAACGCCGTCTTCCACTCATCCCCACTGCGTATACGGACCAGATGATAGGCCCCTTTAAGATCGAGGCAAGTATAGATGTTAGCTTCTCTCACCTGGTCCAACAGTACCGGGATGAGTGGCAACGGATACCGGTTCCTCATGGTGTTCTTGTTCAAGACGCAATAGTCTATGCACCTTCGTAGATCCCCATTGGCCTTCGCAACAAAGAAAAGGGGCGAGGCTGCAGGCGAACGAGAGGGACGAATAAACCCTATGGCGCAATAATGATCTAAGTATGCGCGAAGATGACTATTCTCTGGCTCAGACAGGGCATATATTATGCAGGATGGGATAACTGCCCCATCCACCAAATCAATCCGGCAATCGTATTCACGATGTGGCGGTAATGTTTCTGCCTTGACCTCACTAAACACATCTTGATATGCCGCATACTCCAGCGGTAACACCACCTCCTTCTCGGCAGCGGTGGCGATATGGTGTACCAGGGCAAGTGACAAGGCAATAGACTGATGTTCTCTCATGCACTGCGACAAACATTCTTGTGACTGGAACCGAATGGTTTTCTGTCTCCAATCCAGAGAAGGACAATGTCGCCACAACCCCAGCATTCCCAGTATAAGTTCATACTGAGGAGCCTCAATGATGTTAAGAACTATACTCTCCACGTGGTCCTGTGGTTCACCCGGAAGCGTTAACTCCAACGTATCGGTGTGTTCAATTATAGGGCCTGACTTCAGTGGAGTGCCATCCACTGCCAGAACCGGCTCAGGTTTCTCAATTCGTATTCGAGTCAACCCTATTCGCTGTACCAGACCTAGATCTATGAAATTCCCCGTGGCACCGGAGTCTATCATGGATTTAACAGGGTAAGTCTTATGTTGATCTGTCAACAACATGTTTACCACCACATGCGATTCGGTGTTTTTCTGTTCTGGGGTGGCCAAGGATGGTATCTGCCATTCCTGACCCTGTACCTCTCTTCCTGCTTCTACAGAAGATGACGGGGCCTTTGCTGTTTCACCCACCGCGCTCACAGCCAACTTCTTCCCAGGAAAATAGGTGTTCCTTTTCTTGGGCTTGGCCGGGCACTCACGGACGTAGTTGCCCTTTTTCCCACAATACATACAAAGCCCCTGAACCCGGTGGGTCTCTCTTTCCGACCGAGTCAGGGGTGATCTAATGGCCCCTACGTCCATAGGCTCTGATCCTGCATCCTTAGGGCTCGCCAGAGTCCTATGTTCTAGTTCTTTGATCGGAGCCTGGCGATCCCCCCGTTGACTACCACAATGTCTTTCGGTCATGCGATGATCCAATCTCATGGTAAGATTGATCAAATCGATACAGGAACGTGGTTGTGGGTCTATCTGTGCCAATACGTCCTTCATGTCCTCACTCAGGCCTTGATAATAAAGAGACATCCTCTTTTCCTCCGGCCAGGCGGTCTCTGCTATTAAGCGGTTGAATGCCGTCATGTAAGACATCAAATCCCTTTTTCCCTGTTTAAGTGCCAACAGCTCCCTGTCTGCACTAAATGTGGTAGCCCGACGGTCGTTCAAACTCCTTCCTGAACTCCTCCCAGTCAGACAATAAAGGATCATCATTCCGAACCAACGGAACCGCCCAATCGGCCGCATCCCCCGTAAGGTAGGATATCGCAAATGCGACCCTTGATAAATGATTCGGGAAGGACGCAGGCCGACAAGAGAAGTGCAAGGCGATCTGGGTAAGGAACGTCTGAATCTTATGCGGATCCCCCGAATATCGTTCCGGAGGAGCCAAAGGAACAGGTGGGGGCACCGTAACATGTATCTGTGGACTGGCAGATGAAGAGGAATCAAATGGGTTACGAGCCTGCCTTTCCATTTTCTCTATAAGGGCCGCAGTTTCGGCCTTCGAATCAGCCAACTCCTGCTGAACCAGAACTAAGGCCTGTATAACATCATCCATGGTAGCCATCTTGGTGAATCACCCAGACCGGGAAAAGCAGTGATTTCTTGGGTATTGGATTCTATCAGGGTCACCGCGCTCTGCAGGATCCGGGTGATGCTCAAGAGGGATCCACCTCCAGACCTCTCCAAGCTTGGTTCTGATATGCACCCAAGCTTAGAGGTGATCAGGCGAGGGAAAAAAGGAGGGGGCCGGGATGATGCTGCACGGGCGTCAAGCGACCTGAAAAGACAAGGACACCTTATTAACAATGTATCCAACTCCCTACCTGCTAACGCTCTATGCTCGGTTATATCGTGCACATACCTTGCTTAACACCCCATAAGGAAATGATGGATGTGGTCACTGTATGGCCGTCTCTAGTGCAGTATTATAGTGGTGGAACCTATAAAACACAAGCACAGGTTACCCACTCCGCTCTACTGTCATATGTTCATTCTCTTGCTAAACATGCGAAGAGACACATACCACAATTCACACTAGGGTCTCTAAAGCGGAAAGGCCAGCCTCTGTTAAGTCACAGATACGAAAAACCACCTCCAAAGGCAAACAGCATCAGATCCCAAAAGAAAATAAAGGTATTAGTCCAGGCACTAGCAACAGTACCCCGAGTTCCCACAGGTCCTACACACAAAGCCGCCTCAGTAATAGGAGTCAACAAAGTACTTGGCTCCGCGAGTCTAACTGGCTTCGCGTAGGAAA
Organism: Lissotriton helveticus; assembly: GCF_964261635.1. Lineage (NCBI taxonomy): Eukaryota > Metazoa > Chordata > Amphibia > Caudata > Salamandridae > Lissotriton > Lissotriton helveticus. Next base: position 1,626,266,595 of record NC_136063.1, on the reverse strand, counting down.
AGAAAACGGCAGGAACTTCAGCAAAGGAAAAACAAACAAACCAAGTCTCGAGGTTAGGACAGCCGTACTTGGAATCCTCAGAGCAAGCGTTACTCCCACACGAGCAGAATAGGCAATAAGTCAAAGTATCGCCGTTCTTACCTCCACTGGCTGCGCCCACCTGTTTACGAGTGTCTGTGTCTTTGCAGTCACAATGCGAAGCACCACAGAACACTCCTCCGTTACTGCAGACTTTTCGCCTGGGCACTCCGCTCCGGTTCCGAGTCTTCAGCCGCCTGCGTTCATGTCTTCGTGAACTTTTCAGCGAAGCACCACGACGCGGTCGGGATGCGTCAGCCAACACACCCCATCAGGAACGCTCCCAGTAAAACGCCAGTTCACCAGCAACCAAAAGTCCGTGTCTTCGCTTAGGATCTCCACGAAGCGAAGCACCACGGAACACCAATAGCACCAACGAGAAACCGAGCCGCAAAAGTCATGTGAACAAAATCCAATACAACCCGTTTCCGGGTATGCGAACGTATTTGTTATCTCCGCCTCTTTACCCGGAATTCTGGGTGTTGTAGTCATTCTCTAGGTAGGCGCGAACACCACCGGCTTCACTTCCTGACAGCGTCAGGACATTACAGCTGCCCATCTGTACTACTTACGTGCCACAAGCAAGGTGTTGGATGTGCGACTCCCCCTTCTTTTCCCTTCCAGGAGAAGAAAAACGCATATATATATATATATATATATATATATCTATATATATATATATATATATATATATATATATAGATATATATATATATATATATATATATATATATTCACTGAAAAAACCATAGGTTAGAGACCATATATAGTTAGGAATTAGCATTTACAAAACCTTGAAAATTCACTGAAAAAACCATGGGTTATAGACCATATATAGTTAGGAATTAGCTTTTAAAAAACCTTATTTTACTCACACAAAACCATTGAAATTCCATATATAGTTAGTTGCACTAACTATATATCGCGCACCCGCAATCCACTGCTGATGATGTCACATATTACATCATTCATGACATGGTCAGTGATATCACTGATGACATCACTGATGACATCTCAAATGACATCACTGATGACATCTCAAATGACATCACTGATAACATCACTGATGACATCTCAAATGACATCACTGATAACATCTCAAATGACATCACTGATGACATCACTGATGACATCACTGATGACATCTCAAATGACATCACTGATGACATCACTGATGACATCTCATTTGACATCAATGGCCACATCACTGATGATATCATTCATGTGACAATACAATGCATCTCCTCACACTTTAATATAACCTCTGTTACACCCAGTGTTAAATACAGAATATAATTTTTTAAACCATTGACACACCAATACTAGTTACTACATACGCACTCACTGATTCCTATGTCTACACACACATTCACTCATTCACCCATACAATCATTCATACATACAATCACTCATCTTTACAACACTATCATATGCACTCATACACCTATACAGACACTCACACTCTGCCACTCATCCATGGAGTTACTCACACACCTAGTCAGTCCTGTAAAGAATCAATCACACTTCCATTTTCTAATCTATACAGTTAAACATAGAGTACCTTACATTTTCAAACATATACTAACACATACTTACTCTCTTATACAATCATTGATACAAGAACACATTGATCTGCACAGAGTCACACATCTCCCAGCCAGCCACATACACACTCAGTCTCCCATACAAATACTTGGACAATCAATCAATAACCCATATAGTTACTCATATAGCTACTGATCAACACATGCAGCAGTTTACAGAACAACAGACATAATGATGCACAAATTAAGACAGTTTAGTCACTAACCCATGCACTCAGTGAGACACATTTAATCACTCACTCATACAGTCAGTCACGCACCTACTAAATCCTTCATCCAGACACTTATACATCTACTCATTCTTCAATATGTAAAACATATTTAAACTTTACAGAAACACACAGTCAATGGATGATGTCATCAGTGATGTCATCAGTGATGTCATTTGAGATGTCATCAGTGATGTCATCAGTGATGTCACTGACCATGTCATGAATGATGTAATATGTGACATCATCAGCAGTGGATTGCGGGTGCGCGATATATAGTTAGTGCAACTAACTATATATGGAATTTCAATGGTTTTGTGTGAGTAAAATAAGGTTTTTTAAATGCGAATTCCTAACTATATATGGTCTATAACCCATGGTTTTTTCAGTGAATTTTCAAGGTTTTGTAAATGCTAATTCCTAACTATATATGGTCTCTAACCTATGGTTTTTTCAGTGAATTTCAATGGTTTTTTAATAGCAAATATCATAAGCTGTCGAATGTCAAGTACGTGGTAAGTAAAAAAAATTTTGTGTTTATGCACACTGATCTGCTTTGAATGCTGCCCCCCCCCCCTCATTTCTATTAGGAGTACTCTCTCTTTGCAGATAGTGAAGGGTAGTTAACGCAGGCCTTTGCCCCCGTTGTAATCCGTCATGCCTGCTTCTCTCTCCATTTGATTGATTGTTATCCAAGCATTTACTGTTTTAGAATTGGTTCTCTTTGGTTCATTCTCTATTTACAAACAAGCACAGAGTCGCAATACTCTGTTTAGTCTTTGCAGATAGTGAAAAATCGTGTAAAAAAACAAAAGGAATCGAGCAAAATCAGTAGGCCACTAATGGGATCTCTTTTTGACCTCGCTAAAATAGAAACATTAGGAACAACCCCTCATGAGAAATACGAAACTAGTGAGATGAACTGAGCTCCACACCATGATGGCTGCAAGACAGCTCGGCTCCGCCACCCACCCCGCCCAAAATAACGATAAACTCTATGCAAATATTACAAATATATACAACACACCAGCAAAGTAACAGGGTAAAACATTTTATTAAATAACTATTTACATAACTATTTTATACTTTTTGTTGCCCGATCCGGCTAGCTCAATCGATCGAGCATGAAACTCATGCACTCTGATAGTTCAAAGTTTTGAGGAGTGCTTGTTAGACTGTCTGAAGCTTATTTGCACCTGCTACAGCTTCACTATTCTCAATGTAAGTGGGGGCTGTTTGAGGACGTGACTGCATTTTAAAACAATGTGATGCGGTGCCTCCCTGAACCGCTTGACGGAGGCCCCCGAGGGACGGTGTGATGGAGCGGACTCGGAGGGGGCGCTTGGCTCCGGCCCCCTCCCCAAGTCGTGTTGCCCTGGTGTGGCCTGAGATCGCCCCCGACATAGGTGGCCGGCTCCCGGGGTCAAGCGGAACTTTTTGCCTTTTGGTGACTCTTCCATTCTTGACCTTGTCCCACAATCCGTTTGACCTAAAGACACGCTGTAGTGGGGCGCCCCTTTACCGTTTCAGTTGCCATTCCGCCCGCTTTTGCTACACTGTGCCTCTTCCGCTATTCAGCTGTTTACCGCCCGCTCTTGCGACTACAGCGTCTCGCTCACCATGTAGTTGAGTTGCTCCCGCTCTTGCGGTGCAGCGATAGGCGGCTGCCACAGGACTCTCAAAATGGCGACCGGCTCTTCAGATTTGGGCGTGGTCCACTAAAATGGCCCTGCGACACCTTGGAACTCGGACGCTTGTCTGCTAGGGCTTGGGCTCCATTCTCGAAAGCGTCCCCTCAGCCTTGAAGATTCTATAAAAGTCTTGGGGGCCCCCGACTCCCGCAGGCTTCTGGTGGGGAGCGGCTGCCATGATTGCTCGTGGAATGGCCACGACGGAGCTACGAGATGGTGGTGCTCTCATGCTGACGCCAGCTTCAGTCTGAAACATCCAGAAACACTGTAGACTACCAATTCGATCAGTTCCGGTAGCGCCCCAACGTGACCCGGTAGAGAAGAACTTGCCCTCCCCTCTTTGACTTATGGTTCTTGTTGCCTGTCCCTTCTGTTGTCATTTAACAGAACTGAAAGGGGTTGTGTTCCGACCGCTGGTTGGTGGAGACATTTTGACTATATTCTGGACCTGCGTTGTCGCGTAATGCGTCATATGACGCGCCGCGTTAGCGCATCCGGAAGTGCTCCGGTGCGCGAAGCGCAGCTTCCCGGAAGCGATCCGGGGCGCGGCGCGCAGCGCGTAACGTAAGCATAACAGGTCATGTGACTTGTTAATAAAACTTTTCATTGGTTCATTTTACTTTTCTTATTCTAATGATGAAAGGCTTGGTCATATGACCTAAAAATGACACTTTTTATTACTTTCGAACATTATTTTTTCTTAAACATATATGTTATAATGTTCCAGGCTAATGTACTTTCCCGGAAAATTTACAACTGTCCTGCAAGTAAAATATATTCCTTTTTCGAGAAAAAGGGCGTTTCTTCGTCCCATGACGGAGCCGTTGAGCAAAAGAGGCTCGGCCTGCTGTCTTAGTCGCCGATACGCCTGAATATCAGATTCTTATCGATCACTTTATGTTGCAGGAGTAGAAAACACAACAGCCCTTGACCATTTATCTTTACTGCGTTCCTGCGTATTATACCTTTTACCCTTCATGTAATTGGACTGCTTTATTTCACTTGCCTTTTACTGATTCGAAAACAGTGACTATTATTAAAAACTTTACCAATGTAAATACTACTACCATGTTTTCTTTTAAAAACCTTTATTGTGAAAATGTCAGTATACAAATACGGGCCTATAACCACGTGGGCCGGCCACGGAGCAAACTGTAATCGTATATGATGAGGAGACATTTACACTGTAGAGGAACGTAACGGGCGGGCCATTAGGTTGCAAGAACTAAGGTGTCTAACAGTTGCGGAATCGGTGGACGTACATTTTATAATTAAAATACGACAGGGCCGGTTACAATAAAATTATCTAGATATACATTTGCGGGCAAGTACCATGGGTGACGTTAATTCGAACTTTCAATAGTACAGTAATCAATAACACATCAGAACTTAATATCAATAGGGATGTCGAAATATTCAATCAATTCTCTTCCCTGCCCGCCATGTGCTTCAAAACTGCATACGTATCTCGTGATATCAAGGTTGTGCAACCAGTACACAACAAGGAGTTACGAGTCCCATTTATTCCGGCGCCATTTTGGGCGAGGACGGGCAGGTCCAGGATATAGTCAAAATGTCTCCACCAACCATCGACTATGATGATGTTCATATGCTGTATTTATTAGAGTAACACTCATCTGTCCACATGAAATTAATTTGCCACAATCTAAACATGTCATTTTAATCTTTCCAAAGTTCTTCTGAATATTTGGGACCGTTTCCCTTGCCTCTGATGCTGTCAGTGCCACTTCTTTGGTGAATGTACTGGCAGGTCGGGGGTTGTCCTCCAAATCTCTCTTTTGTGCAGCACTATAATTAATCGGTGCCACCTCTCCATATGACGATGCATGGTATAATTACCATAACTATATTTTTTTTCGGTTCCTCTGGAGAGTACATCGTGGCAGATGAGGCAGGTAACGTACCGGGCATTTACCTTTTTTGCATGTAGAGGAAAGGAAAAAAATTCGAGCGTCCAAGTTCTAAGGTGTCCCAGGGCCATTTTAGTGGACCAGGCCCAAATCCAAAGAACAGGCCGCCATTTTGAGAGTCCTGTTGCAGCCGCCTGTCGCTGTAGCAGCAAGAGCGGGCGAAACTCAGCTAGACGGCGCTCCACTGCAGATGAAGTGCCTCAACCTGGAGAGGCGGGAGAGGCTCGTTTGCGCCGCCTCCCCCCCACCCCCCTTCGGGCACCCCACGCCGTCTTTCGGCGCAGCATTGTAGGATGGCCACACCAGTGCGGCAACTTGCTAGACACCACCTCGGTGCCATCCGGATCTCGGCGCTCCACTGCAGATGAAGTGCCTCCACATGGAGAAGCGGGAGAGGCTCGTTTGCGCCGCCTCCCGCCCCTTCGGGCACCCCACGCCGACTTTTGGCGCATCATTGTAGGATGGCCACACCAGTGCGGCAACTTGCTGGACACCACCTCGTTGCCAACCGAGTCTCAGCGCCTTGTGGTGTCTTCCATTCCGAAAATATTGTTGGCAGCATTTTGAAAGGAAAGATAAACAGCCCTTTGTGGCCCTCACTACACCGTTCTCCTAGTGAGTCTCACATTGTTACATTTAGGAAGAATGTTGAAGAGTAGTATGTTGAAAATCTGAAGCCATTGTTCTACAAACTCTCAACCAGCCTTGGATGGAAAAATCCTGAAGAATGTACAAACTGAAAACCAGTTTTTGTCTGTATAGCATCAGCAGCAACGCTTGAGTCAGCTTTGTGTGAAGCCGCCATTTTGATTCAATCAATAGCGTCCCCCTGCACACATTCAGGGACCTGGTCGTGTCTTCAGGTCAAACGGATTGTGGGATAAGATGCACAAAGGAAAAGGAAAAAAGTTCCGCCGGACCCCGGGAGGCGGCCGCCTATGTCATGGGCGATCTTAGGCCACACCAGGGCAATAGTGAAGCTGCAGCAGGTGCAAATAAGCTTCAGACAGTGTTACAAGCGCTGCTCAGAACTCTCAACTATGACACCACCTCGGTGCCATCCGGATCTTGGCGCCTTGTGCTGGTTCCGGCCTATTCACACATCGGTCCGCTAATGACGCCACCTCACAGGCCAACGGGGCACCCCACGCCGACTTTCGGCGCAGCATTGTAGGATGGCCACACCAGTGCGGCAACTTGCTGGACACCACCTCGGTGCCATCCAGATCTCGGCGCGTTGTGCTGCCTTCGGCCTATTCGCCGCAAGTGCGCACGCAACTCAGCTGCATAGCGAGTGAAACACCAAAGGGCGCCCCACTGCAGCCGAGGAACCTCCATCTTGGGGGCGACGCACAGCATCACATTGCTTTCCAATGCAGTCAGATCCTCAAACAGCCCCCACTGACTGACGCGAACTCACAGGCCAACGGGGCGCCCCACGCCGACTTTCGGTGCAGCATTGTAGGATGGCCACACCAGTGCGGCAACTTGCTGGACACCACCTCGGTGCCATCCGGATCTTGGCGCGTTGTGCTGCCTTCGGCCTATTCGCACATCGGTCCGCTACTGACGCCGCCTCACGTGCCAACGGATTTTCTACGCTTTTTATAGCCCTATGCCGCATAACAGGTCATGTGACTTGTTTATAAAACTTTTCATTGGTTCATTTTACTTTTGGTTTCCTAATGATGGAAGGCTTGATCATATGACCTAAAAATAACACTTTTCATTGGATTAAACATTTTTTTTTTCCCAAACGATGAAAGCCCCACCTTGTTTCTGGATGTTTCAGACTGAAGCTGGCGTCAGCATGAAAGCACCACCATCTCGTGGCTCCGTCGTGGTCATTCCGCGAGCAATCATGGCAGCCGCTCCCCACCGGAAGCCTGCAGGAGTCGGGGGCCCCCAAGACTTTTGTAGAATCGTCAAGGCTGAGGGGACGCTTTCGAGAATGGGGTCCAAGACCTAGCAGACAAGCGTCCGAGTTCCAAGATGTCCCAGGGCCATTTCAGTGGACCAGGCCCAAAAAGGAAAGAGCCTGCCGCCATTTTGAGAGTCCTGTGGCAGCCGCCTATCGCTGCACCGCAAGAGTGGGCGCAACTCAGCTGAATGGCGGATTTTGGCACAGTGTACCAAAAGCGGGCGGAATGGCAACTGAAACGGTAAAGGGGCGCCCCACTACAGCAGACGAGCCTCCACCTGGGGAGGCCCGTTCACGCCGCCTCACCCCCCCCCCCCGGGGCGCCCCACGCCGTTATTCGGAGCAGCATTGTAGGATACCAAAACCAGTGCGGCAACTTACTGGACATCACCTGGGTGCCATCCACATCTCAGCGTGTTCTGCTGCCTTGGGACTATTCGCACAACAGACAGCTACTGACGAGGCCTCCCCCCGCACCCCCCGGGACGCCCCACGCCGTTTTTCGGAGCTGCATTGTAGGATACCAAAAACCAGTGCGGCACCCAGGTAACATCACCTGGGTGCCGTCCAGAACTCAGCACGTTGTGCTGCCTTGGGACTATTCGCACAAAACACAGCTACTGACCATTGTTGCTTCTTTTTTCAAAAAAATGTTTAAATGTATTTACTGTTTTTGTTGCGTTGTATATATTTATAAGTTATTAAAGTTTTATAATCCTACTACTTTGTTGGAGTGCTATATATTTTTAATGTGACACATAATTGTAAAAACTTTGATGTACAAAGAGGCATCCCTGGAATCTTCCGCTTCAGGCTCGGTCCCCTCCCCAATCACAATACAGGATGGTTTTCAGATAGTAGGAACGCGTGTGGTGTGACGGATCTCATCGGGTGGGGGCCTTGATCTACTGTAACTCCTTTGAAGAGGGGTGATTCTTTACAGCTGGGGCCATAAACTACATCTGCAGGGCTAGGTGATAGCCTGGGACCGGCCTGGACAATCGGACACAGAGGAAGAGGAGTGTCAGAGGGTGCGGTAGTGAATAGGGCGAAAGGGAGGTGCCGGGCGGGCACAGGGTGTGATTCTCAAGGAAGAGCAGCGCAGATGGGGGGAGGTTTATTGCCCATGCATAAGACAGAGAGCGGGGGTGACCAGTGCCTGGGGAGATGCTTGCGAGGGTGGGGAGCCATGCTAAGGATCGACAGCGTGCAGAGAGTGGGTCTGGTCAAGGCATCTAAAATGGCTGCCGTGCACGACAAAAGTGTGGCATTTGAAAAAAGGCAAGATGGCGCAGACAATGTTTATCAACACTTCCTGATTTCCTTCGAATCGAACGTTAACAGACGTTATCTCTCCCACACTACCGGTCCCCCTGGGCTTAAACGCCGAGATGGTAGGGACTGCATCCCGTGGAGATAGGCCGAGACGTCACTCAGCAGAAAAAAAAGTCTATAAACATACAATAAGTTAAAAGTCAATCATTCTTGTTTCCTTGTAGTACGCTCCCCAGTCCGCTTTCCGTTACGCGTACCGGGCGCACCCCACGAAAAAAAACGATTTTTTTATTTATTTTTTTTTTTTTTGCCCCGCGGGGCCCTTTTAAAGCCTCCACATCAAACCTAGGGGTCAGGGAGGATCTACTATGCCCCCTTATGGTCATTTCCCCCTTTGTTTTGGCCTCCTCTTGTCTCTTGATCCTACCGAGAGACAAGATGGCGGCCGCTCCGGACTGTTTAGAATGTTGACAGACACCGGAGAGCCAATCAGCTTCGCTTCGCGAAGTTCCGTTACGCGTCAAGTACGCGAACCGGAGCGCTACCCGGAGCGCTGTTACATATATATATCTTTTTTTGAACGTTAATTTCTCTAAATCCACTGGAGCACATATATTGAGACCTAGCAAAGGCACATCGGGCTAACAGTCCCTACAATTTTGCCAAGTTTCGTGCAAATCCATTCAGCCGTTCGGGCTAAAAGTGAGGCCAACCGCCCTATGGAAATTAACATGGGAAAAACGCGTTTTGGGACCCCCCTTTTTTCTCGGCCCCCCCTTGACGAACCCCCCCCATATTTTCAGTGGCTGCTCAGAAACAAAATGTTCCATTTTCCTGAAAATTTCAGCCAATTCCGTCCACAAACGCCAAAGTTATTAGACATAGAATTTTCAAAAATCCCATAGAGAAAAAATCCTAACTATATATACCTACTGGCGACCGCCAGTAGGTAATATATATATATATATATATATATATATCTATATATATATATATATATATATTGAAGCTCTGTGGTCCTCTCAGTATCCAAAAGGAAGACACTCCGGGTACAGCGACAAGATTTATTAACGCTTACAGCAGGTGAAAAGTGACAGACGCGTTTCAAACAAAAGTCCTTCCTCAGTGTCAGCAGTGTGCTGCTCACGGCTCATTTTTGGGGACGCCCTCATTGAGAGTGAGAGCGGACTTGATTTGCATACAAGGATGTTTGTAAAGGAACGCTTGGTGGAACGTGGCGGCCATAGTGCATGTAATCAAACTTAAATGACATGTTTCATATATCGTATATCCTTAATGCTTATGCAAACAATATGGACTAACAACCACTGCCAGATGCAAATTAAATGCACGAAAATTAATACAATTTCGCCGTGGATCGGCATAGTTCTGGCTAAATCCCCAACTGAAAATACAAACACCATAGATTCATAGCCTTTCCGCCGCTTGTTTCAAAACAGAGGTAAAGTTCAATCTAGCCGTGTATCGGCAAAGCTCCGGCAGCACAGTATATATTGTGTCCCGGAGGAGATTACATATCCGACTAATTCATGCCTATCAATTAGCAATGATGTAGGAGAGAGAGTTGATATATTTACATATGGCAGTTTGTCAACAGACATAATACTGTTATCAAAATATACCATAAGTGGAAAACAAGTTACAATGAAAATTGGAAATTGTACTGAGATATATTCAAAATGGCTATATAAATCGAAACTATACCAACAATATGAATATGTGAAAATAAGTCATATATACAGCTAATTCATTACGAATAACATTGTGAAAATTGCATTGTAAACAGTTCATTCTTTCATTCGACAGATAAAGGATAATCGATGGACGTACTGTATCCTAGAGATCTTTTGGAGAAATGACTCATGTAGTTTCTAATTCCATGAGTTACTGCTATGCAGTTTCTTATGCTCATATCTCTATGTTCCTCCAATTCTACCTGGGAATCACTACACAAGTGTTTCGTGAGGGGATATTTACAAAGTATTAAGGGACATATATCAGGAGGCGGAGGATCATCGACCTAGATGTACTGTAAGTTCTTCCCCAATGTTAAGCCCTGAGGGACTTTTAGTCTGCAGATCTATAATAAATCTAGACTCCAGTCTGCGAAGACTCAGTAGTCTATCTCCTCCTCTGGGATGCATGGGTACATGGTCAATGCCAAAGTAACGTAGCAATTCCCTATTGCTACCATGTACTTTGGCAAAATGCCGAGCAACAGGGTAGGTCACATCCTTGTTTGTGATTGCTCCTTGGTGTTCTAATATACGGAGTTTCACGTTGTTAATCGTGCTCCCAATATATTTGTGTCCGCATGGACAGACCAAACAGTAAACTACATACGGAGTCGTGCAAGTGATAAATTTGTTAATCATCCTTGGTTTGCTCAAACCTGGAACACTATACTTTAGTGTCCGTCTGCTGTTATCACATGCTCGACATTTCCCGCATGGATAGAACCCCCTCATGTCTCTCAAGGTGCCACTGGTCTTAGGTTGAGTTGGCATAAGATGGCTCTGTACCAGATTATCCCTTAATGATTTTGATTTCCTAAATGTGAGTAGGGGTTTGTCTGGAACATCGTTCCCAATAATGGGATCTGTACGTAAAATATGCCAGCTCCTTGTGAGCATTTGTCTTAGTTTGTTGGCTTCAGCAGAATAAGTTGTGATCATTCGAAATTTGCTGTTCACATATGAGTGCTCCCTGATCTTAGTGGTTTGTGCAAGGAGATGCTTCCTGGGTATTCTCAGTACCTTGTTGAAGGTGTCATTTAACAACATTTGGTCGTACCCTCTGTTCAAGAATCTGGCAATACACCCCTTAGCTGCGGAGACAAAGTCTGTTTCTAGAGAGCAATTGCGCCTCAGTCTCAGGAGTTCTCCGTAATAGATACTGCGAATCAGACAAGGGGGGGTGACTGCTACCAGCATGCAATATACTGTTGCCGGCAGTCGGCTTTCCATATAGTGCTGTTTCCAGCCTCCCTTTGTTGACAAATACCCTTAAGTCAAGGTAATGTACCTCAGTCCCACTTATATCAGATGTGAACTTTAGATGCAACTGATTCTGGTTGAGGTCCCCAATAAATTCCTCTGCCTGTGTGGAGGAGCCCCTCCACACCAGGAAGAGGTCGTCGATATATCGACGCCATACCACGATATGCTTGGCCCATCGCTGGTTTGCACCCGCTAGGGCAACCTGCTCCTCCCATCAGCCTACGAAAAGATTCGCATAGCTGGGGGCGAAGCAGGTTCCCATCGCAGTCCCACTGGTTTGCATATATAGGTCATTCTGGAAAAGGAAGATGTTGTTTCTTAGACAGAAATTTAAACATTCTATTAGCATCTTCCCATGTTCCAGATATTTGGCCGGTCTTTTATCAAGAAAATATCTTATAGCCTCTATACCTTGTTCGTGTTGTATACTAGTATAGAGACTAGCAATGTCCAGGGTAATTAGTATATTGGATGGATCCCAAACAATCTGGTCAATCTGTCCAATGAAGTCCTTAGTGTCTTTCACATATGATTTTAAATCAAATACAAAACCTGAAAGGAAAGAATCAATATAGATGGACAAGTTTTCCGTGAGACTACCCTTAGAGGACACTATAGGTCGTCCCGGTGGACACTGTAGATCTTTGTGGACCTTGGGTAATTGGTAAAAGGTCGGAGTTACAGGCTCTGGGTTTCTGAGAAATAGGAATTCATTCATGTCTAACATCAGTTTATTACGCCATTTTGTCAAGAGATCATGATAGGCTTTAATGCTTGCTGCATATTCATCTTTATTAATCATTTGGTAATTTCTTAAATATTGACGCTGTCTCATTGATTCTTGACAGTACTGGTCTCGTGTTAGCAAAACAACATTCCCCCCTTGTCTGAGGGTTTCACAATGATCTCTTTGTTTGTACTCAGATTAGCAAGGGCGTTGGTTTGTCCCGGAGTTAAGTTGTTCCTTGTCTTAAACCTCTTGGTGTTCAAGAGCCCGTAATTCATCAGATCCTGTGTCACAGCGTCTGCAAAAGTGTCTATTGCATCATATGGCATCTGAGGATTGAACTGAGATGGAGCCTTAAAATCTGTAATTGGTGATTGTTGCTCAATTTTATGTGCCCCAGGTGTCCCGGTGCTGTTTTCTGCATTTTCAACCAATTGCTCTGTTCTCAAATCCTCCAAGGCTTGTGCCGTATGAAGATCCTTAATAGACAGGATGTCTGTTGGACACACTGTCATTTTCTTTTTTTTTTCTTTGTGCCATCAGATTGGGGTTTCATCTTGTGAAACTTGTGCAATTTCATTTTGCGGGTCAGTTGGAACAAGTCGATACGGGTTTGGGTATATTCCAGTCCGATGTTTGGGCAAAAACTGAGCCCTAGTTGTAAGGTGTCCTCTTCTTCTCTTGTTAGGACCTGGTCCGTCAAATTGATGATCGTGGGACTGGAGTCTACCATTTCTTCCCCTTCTTCTTGCGGGCACTTTGGGTTGCTGCTTTGCCCCTTCCTCTTCCTCTGCCAGCCACCTCGTCACGTTCTTCGTCGTTTTCGGGTGGCTTGAGTTTGCCCCCTCTCAGCCAGGTGCGGCGGATGAGGTCAAATTCCAAGTGAAAAGGGGTCTTCCTCCCTTCACTGCTTGATGTTGGCCTCTCATCCTCTGATTGGTCTTCTTCCGTGGCTGATGATTCCGATGTGGGGGGTTCTTCTACTGGTCCAGTATTCTTCATTTTATTAGCAGCTTTACGTGGACCATCGAATTTCTTGGAAAAGGTGAGGATTCTTCCTTGAGCATAATCACCGCGGCCATCTTGCGTAAGGCAAGAGGCTAGTAGGCGGTCCTCTGCACTCTGAGGTGCTACATAAGGATTTCGAGGTAAGGTCAGTTAGAACCTTGCTTTCAGCGCATTAGCTGCCGCGCCTTTTACTCATTATTTTTTAAAGTGTATTGCTGTGCTTTTATCCCGCGGCGCTTAAAGCCTACTTATCAGCGCTTTAACGCTCACCTTGTCAGCGCCTAATACTCTCTTGTTAGCGCTTCTGGCTAGAATTCCCTGAATAACTCTTATCTTGTCGGCGTCCGCAGGCCGGGGAAGTTTGGGAGGCTCACCTGCATTTAAGATTCATTTCCTCGCATTCGGCGAGGCCAGACAGTTTTAGTTGGGTCCGACATCTTGGGTTGGGTTGGGAGGCGAGGCACTCCGCGGCCATCTTGCGTAAGGCAAGAGGCTAGTAGGCGGTCCTCCGCACTCTGAGGTGCTACATAAGGATTTCGAGGTAAGGTCAGTTAGAACCTTGCTTTCAGCGCATTAGCTGCCGCGCCTTTTACTCATTATTTTTTAAAGTGTATTGCTGTGCTTTTATCCCGCGGCGCTTAAAGCCTACTTATCAGCGCTTTAACGCTCACCTTGTCAGCGCCTAATACTCTCTTGTTAGCGCTTCTGGCTAGAATTCCCTGAATAACTCTTATCTTGTCGGCGTCCGCAGGCCGGGGAAGTTTGGGAGGCTCACCTGCATTTAAGATTCATTTCCTCGCATTCGGCGAGGCCAGACAGTTTTAGTTGGGTCCGACATCTTGGGTTGGGTTGGGAGGCGAGGCACTCCGCGGCCATCTTGCGTAAGGCAAGAGGCTAGTAGGCGGTCCTCCGCTCAGCGTAATAGTACTTTAGGATGGATGGATCGACGCGCAGCGCTCGCGCGCAGCGGGCGCGTCGTAGGCGCGCCAGAGGTAAGCCCGTTTGCGCCCGTTCGCGCAACGGACGCGCTTAGGGCCGCTACCTCTGGCCCCTCTGGCTCCCACCGTATCATCTATTCCCGGCCTGAACTACTTAGGCTCAGACCCTGCCAGAACGGGGCCAGACCACCAACTACCAAGCGAATCTCCTGTGGACTGCTTAATGTTAGATCTCTCTGTAAGCACCACACGGAAATCGCCTTCCTCATTGAGTCTGAAAATCTCGATGTCCTCTTTCTTACAGAAACGTGGACTCGGGAGGACTGTGAGGTGGAGCTGGGCCTAGCCTGTCCTTCAGGCTATAAAATCAGTCACACTCCTCGTCCGGTCAATCGAGGAGGAGGAATCGGACTTATCTACAAAGATTCGCTTACTCTCTCCCAGCTAAAGGTTCGTGAGGTATCAGGTTTCGAGCTGATGGGCTTTACAGTTAAACAGCAGGAGCTGAAACTGTGCTCAGGTGTTCTTTGTTATCGTCCCCCAGGACCAGCACCAACCATAGCTCTTCTTATTGACTTGATCTACGAACTATCCAGTTCCCACTCCAAGTTACTGATTCTTGGTGATTTTAATCTGTGGGCCGGCGGCTCAAGGGATAATGTATTTTTTTCCCTCAGCCAAGCCTGCATGGATATTAAGATGGAACAGCTGGTGAATGCCACCACGCATCGTAAGGGTCATATCCTGGACTTAATATTCGCGGATCCATTATGGGTCTCGATAGAGGATATTAAGTGCCAGTATTGGACAGACCACTTCTTGATCATGTTTTCTCTTTGGCTGGAGGACCACACCTCACGGGAGGCTGGACTACCCCAAGCCAAACTAGAGAGACCTTGGTCCCGAATTCTTAAAACCTCCCCTCTGCCGCACATTTTAGACAAGGACTTTAAGCTTGGCAATACAGCCGAGGAGAGCTACGCTCGCTTTTGCCATTCTATCTCGAGTTCACTGGACAAGCTGGCACCCCTTCGGAAGTCACGGGGTAGGGTGAACCGAGCTAGCCCTTGGTATACGAGCGAACTTCGTCAGCTCAAACTCGACTGCAAACGTGCAGAAAGGGCGT
The DNA here is from genome assembly GCF_964261635.1 of Lissotriton helveticus. Taxonomy (NCBI): domain Eukaryota; kingdom Metazoa; phylum Chordata; class Amphibia; order Caudata; family Salamandridae; genus Lissotriton; species Lissotriton helveticus. Next base: position 1,626,251,067 of record NC_136063.1, on the reverse strand, counting down.
GGAGGAAACAATACTCAGATTCGGAGAAAATTGCGTTCCGGTCTGCCATACAAAACTACAAGGCTCAGATCAAGTTGGCTAAAGCGTCCTATCTTGAAGCCACCTTGACTCACGCCCCTAACAAGGCACAGGCCCTCTTTAAAATTGTCAGAGACCTTGCCCATCCCACGTGTGTGGCCAGTTCTGTCCCTTCATCGCAAGCTCTCTGTGATTCTATTGCCGAGGCCTTTGAGGAGAAAATCCGCAGAATCCTGGAGGGTCTGCAGGACCCAGTCAATTCTCCTACTGGTTCGGGAGCTCCGGAGGCGATGGCCAGTCGACCCCTGCAGGGGGTTTTTCACCCCTATTCAGAAGCTCCGGCCTCACCTGCCAGTCGACCCCGACCAGAGGATCAGGCTCACAACTTGGGAGCTCCGGCTACTGAGGCCAGTCGACCCCAGTTGAGTAGCTCTTCCATCTTCCCCGTGGATCAGGCCCTCAGTTTGGGTGCTCCGGCGATGGAGGCCAGTCGACCCCAGCTGAGCAGCTTCTCCTCGTCTTTCTCGGACCAGGCCCTCAGTCTGGGAGCTCCGGCAAGTGAGGCCAGTCGACCCCAGCTGAGTAGCTCTCCCCCGCCCCCCTCGGTCCGAGCCCTTAGTCTGGGAGCTCCGGCGACTAAGGCCAGTCGACCCCAGCTGAGTAGTTCTCCCCTGTCTCCTGCGGACCAGATTCTCAGTCTGGGAGCTCCGGCAAGAGAGGCCAGTCGACCCCGGCTGAGTAGTCTTCCCCTGCCCTCCTTGGACCAGGCTCTCAGCTTGGGAGCTCCGGCGACTGAGGCCAGCCGACCCCAGCTGAGTAGCTCTCCCCCGTCTTCCTTGGTCCGGGCCCTCAGTCTGGGAGCTCCGGCGCTTGAGGCCAGTCGACCCCGGCTGAGTAGTCTTCCCCTGCCCTCCTTGAACCAGGCTCTCAGCTTGGGAGCTCCGGCGACTGAGGCCAGTCGACCCCAACTGAGTAGCTTTCCTCTGCCTTCCTTGGAGGAGTTTAGCAGCCTAGCCCTTACGATCTCATCTGGTTCGCCTCTTGACCCTCTTCCGCCAAAACTTTGGAGGCTGTTTCAGGAGGAACTTTTCCAGCCTCTACACTCCATCTGTTGCCAGTCATTTGAAACAGGGACTGTACCGGGTTGTTGGAAGAAGGCAGTGGTATCTCCGCTTCTAAAAAAACCTACGCTGGACCCTGCCTGTCTCTCCAATTACCGGCCAATCTCTCTGCTTCCTTTTCCAGTTAAAATCATGGAAAAGTTGGTTACCCGCACTCTATCCGGCTTCCTGGAAGGAAACACCTGGCTGGATGAGACGCAATTTGGCTTCCGCCCAGCTCATGGGACGGAATCCGCGTTAGTGACTGTGTTAGACAATCTGCGGGCGCGAGTCGACAGTGGTCGGGCAGCCTTTTTGGTGCTGCTCGACATGTCGGCCGCGTTCGACACGGTCAGCCACCCAACCTTGATAGCGAGGCTGGAAGAGTGTGGAGTTAAAGACAAGGCTAGGGACTGGTTAATTTCCTACTTGGATAATCGTCAACAACGTGTGTCGCTCCCTCCCTTCAGCTCAGAGGAGCGGAGAGTAGGACAAGGAGTACCGCAGGGCTCAGCCATCAGCCCTATACTCTTTAATATTTACCTCCGCCCTCTAGTCCAGCTTATTAAATCTTTTGGGATCTCTGCATTTAATTATGCAGATGACACCCAGCTGGTCTTTTCTCTGGAGGGACAGGATGCGGTCCCACTGGAGACTTTCCACCGTTGCATGCAGGCCACAGCGGACTGGCTCCGCTTGAACTCGTTACAGTTCAACGGTACTAAAACTGAGGTTCTGCATTGTTCCAGTGACCGTATCCCTAGGGACCTCCCTGACGACTTCTGGCCCCCGTCCTTCTCTGAGACGGTGTCAGCCACACACTCTGCGCGTAATCTGGGGGTCACTTTTGGGCCTAATTTACAGCTGGATCTGCACGTTAATAAGACCACGTCCACGTGCATGATGCTTATCCGGATGCTGCGTAAGGTCCTACCTCTTCTTCCTGAGCAAGCCAGATCCGAAGTAGTGCGGAGCACTATCTTAAGTCGACTCGATTACTGCAACGCACTACTATTGGATGCCCCTGTAACACTACTGGGCAAGCTCCAAAGGGTACAGAATTTGGCTGCCAAACTCGCTCTTTCCCGCCCCTACTACAGCTCGTCTACAGCAGCTCTACAGGAACTCCATTGGCTGCCGATTCACCTTCGCGTCCGCTACAAAGCCGCATACATAGTGTTCAGAGCTATTCACGGCTTGGGACCAATCCCGCTGCGGAAAATGTTTTCTTGGTATCTTCCATCTCGAGCCTTACGCTCTTCGTCATCTAAGCTGTTAGTAGTTCCGCGCTTCCAGAGAGTGAGGATGGGTGGCCGATCATTTAGAGTAGCGGCGGCCAAACTCTGGAACTCTTTGCCACTATCCCTTAGGAGCCTTGAGTCTCTTCCAGCCTTTAGAAAGGCGTTGAAAACCTTCCTCTTCCCGAGGATAGGCTAGTTGCTGAAGTCGTTGTTAGATCAGGGTTCAAAGCGCCAGGATGCCCTTGGTGGTGACAGGCTGCGCTCTAGAAGTATACCACAATACCACAATACAATCACGCTCATCTCTTTCAAACTTTTCTTGTTTCCGCTCTCTCATTTTCAGTTCGTACTTGATCAATCGTTTTTTCATATTTTTTCGTAATTGTGTGGATTTAGCTGTGTCTGTTTCTTTGGCAATTTCAATCTCGAGGGTGGCTATCTCATCAATGGCTTTGGCCCTATCGCTCCAGGCGAATTTGACAAGTAGATCGAGCATAGCCTTGCAGGAGGCTGCCGTGAGTTTGGCCCATTGCTCCAGTAACAAAGGGTCAGGGCTCTCATAGGCAGGTACTGTGTATATATGGAGCCCTCTAGGCACTCGATCCACATCCATATAATTTTGTAAAGAGGTAGCTTCCCACCACTTTCTTATCTCTCTCTCACTTAGTCGTTCAAGTTTCAAAAAGAGATTCTGTAGGGAGCTTAATGATGTGTTCCCCCTGCCTCTGATGTCTGGTGCAGCAGAAGGGTTTGGTGTGCGTTTCTTGAAAACATCAAGAGCCGCTTCGCGGCGTTCATTTTCGTCACACATGCTGTTTGGCGTCTTTTAGAAAACCACAGGGAAGCCTCCCTGGGTCTGGTCGCTGATACCCACTCGCCTTACTGTTAATATTGGACCCTCGCAAATGCAGGTAGCAGCAAACGGGAGTGTAAATAACGGGAACGGCGACTTACCAGCGTCTTTGTTGTCAGCCGTGCGCCCATCCGTTAACTCCTCGTGCTTCTGGTCCGTAAACAGCGGTGCTCCCGATAAACGTGAAGAAAAGGCTCAATGCTACCAGAGGTCTCGGGGCACTCGTGGCGGGTGCTATATCGCGCTGGTAGACGCGTAGTAAATTGAAGCTCTGTGGTCCTCTCAGTATCCAAAAGGAAGACTCAAGCACTCCGGGTATAGCGTCAAGATTTATTAACGCTTACAGCAGGCGAAAAGTGACAGACGCGTTTCAAACAAAAGTCCTTCCTCAGTGTCAGCAGTGTGCTGCTCACGGCTCATTTTTGTGGACGCCCTCATTGAGAGTGAGAGCGGACTTGATTTGTATACAAGGATGTTTGTAAAGGAACGCTTGGTGGAACGTGGCGGCCATAGTGCATGTAATCAAACTTAAATGACATGTTTCATATATCGTATATCCTTAATGCTTATGCAAACAATATGGACTAACAACCACTGCCAGATGCAAATTAAATGCACGAAAATTAATAAAATTTCGCGGTGGATCGGCATAGTTCTGGCTAAATCCCCAACTGAAAATACAAACACCATAGATTCATAGCCTTTCCGCCGCTTGTCTCAAAACAGAGGTAAAGTTCCATACTAATTAAGCATGAGCGCAAAATCCGTTACGCTTGCGGATTTTGCGAATTTTCGGTAAATTCGCGATCCGCAAACTCCCGCGAATTTACCGCGAATTTGCAAATCCGCGAGCGGCGGATTCAGAGGGCAAAAGTTCAAGCCTTGCTGGCCTGTTGTAACTATTTTACGATGGCGCCGGCAAGCTGCCAGCGCCACCCTAAAATAGTTACTAAATTAGCTTCAACAGGAAGCACTAATAGATAAAATAAAGCAGGTGCTCGTGCATCTGCTTTATTTTATCTATTCGAGCTTCCTGTTGAAGCTAATTTAGTAACTAGTTTAGGATGGCGCTGGCAGCTTGCCGGCGCCATCGTAAAATAGTTACAACAGGCCAGGCAGGTGTGCCTTCTTCCCAAATATACCATCGAAAATCAGCTGTGATGCTGGACAGAGGCCTTTGCATCCTTGACTTTCACAAGCGCAATCCTCGTGCTGTTCCTGTGGCCAGGAGCTTCTGTATCTTCATCTGCTGCTCTGATCGGTCCCTGACCTTTAATACACACAAGAGGCATGTGCACTCGCATGGAAGCCCCGTCCGTTTGGCCCCGCCCACACACTCGCGGTGGGCACCGTCTTCCCGCCATTTACCCACTATGATAGCTCACTCAAGGGACCCCTGCGCCCTTCGGCGCGATTGCATAGTAACACACACCTGGTCGCTGTAGACAACTCTCTGGCACTTTAGGCAGCTGTAGTGTAGTAAAAGCACTATACATTTACCCAACGAGGTATGGCACAAAACGGTGGCGTCTTCTTGAATAAATATGAAGGGCAGGGTTCATTCTGGCACGATGGTCCTGGCACAAAAATTAAACCTCAACCGGAAGCACTTACAGATATCAATTAAGCATGTGCCCTAGTTGAAGCTTAAATTCAGTGACTCATTCATCGGCCCAAAAAACAATCGTGAGCGTTGTCAAGGCTGGGCACATGTGCCTTCTTCCCAAATATACCATCGAAAATCAGCTGTGGTGCTGGACAGAGGCATTTGCATCCAATGACTTTCACGAGCGCAATCCTCGTGCTGTTCCTGTGGCCAGGAGCTTCTGTATCTTCATCTGCTGCTCTGATCGGTCTCTGACCTTTAATGCACACAAGAGGCATGTGCACTCGCATGGAAGCCCCGTCCGTTTGGCCCCGCCCACACACTCGCGGTGGGCACCGTCTTCCCGCCATTTACCCACTATGATAGCTCACTCAAGGGACCCCTGCGCCCTTCGGCGCGATTGCATAGTAACACACACCTGGTCGCTGTAGACAACTCTTTGGCACTTTAGGCAGCTGTAGTGTAGTAAAAGCACTATACATTTACCCAACGAGGTATGGCACAAAACTGTGGCGTCTTCTTGAATAAATATGAAGGGCAGGGTTCATTCTGGCACGAGGGTCCTGGCACAAAAATTAAACCTCAACCGGAAGCACTTACAGATATCAATTAAGCATGTGCCCTAGTTGAAGCTTAAATTCAGTGACTCATTCATCGGCCCAAAAAACAATCGTGAGCGTTGTCAAGGCTGGGCAGATGTGCCTTCTTCCCAAATATACCATCGAAAATCAGCTGTGATGCTGGACAGAGGCCTTTGCATCCAATGACTTTCACGAGCGCAATCCTCGTGCTGTTCCTGTGGCCAGGAGCTTCTGTATCTACATCTGCTGCTCTGATCGGTCTCTGACCTTTAATACACACAAGAGGCATGTGCACTCGCATGGAAGCCCCGCCCCAAATCCGCGGATACGCAAATCCGCAAAATCCGCGGATTTTGCGGATCCACGATCCGTGAATACGCAAATCCGCGAATCGTGGATCCGCAAAATCCGCCCATGCTAAATACTAATATAATATAGAGAGAGCCCAAACCTTTGAGGCTGGTAATCTCAGGAACCACAGCACCAATCACAACAACCAATACAGTGTTGGAAAGGGCAGATGCAGCAGAAGGACATAGGGTATGCAGACGCCCACCATATACATTTAAAAGGTAAAAGAACGGTGTCAGCAAAGTAGTCCCTTTTGGGCGTGTCTGCGTTGTGCTGTCGGCGTATGCTGGGGGCGTGACATACGCTGGCGGCGTGGGGTAGGTTCCGCCTTTCATGCCATGTCTCATATTGTGTGCTAATCCCACCCTGCTCCTTTTAAATACCCCTGCACCCCATAATCATAACCCATCCTTACTCATTAAAATACCCCAACACCCTTAAACACTAACCCATCTTAACCCTATAAATATACCCTGTACCCCAAAACCCAAACCTATCCCTAAACCCTAAAAATACCCCTGTACCTGCAAAACCCAAACCTAGCCCTGAACCCTATAAATAACACTGTACCTCAAACCCCAAACCTACCCCTGAACCCTAAAAATACCCCTGTACCCCAAAACCCAAACCTAGCCCTGAACCCTAAAAATACCACTGTACCCCAAAACCCAAACCTACCCCTGAACCCTAAAATACCCCTGTACCCCAAAACCCAAACCCACCCCTGAACCCTAAAAATACCCCTGTACCCCAAAACCCAAACCTAGCCCTGAACCCTAAAAATAACCCTGTACCCCAAAACCCAAACCTACCCCTGAACCCTAAAATACCCCTGTACCCCAAAACCCAAACCTACCCCTAAACCCTAAAAATACCCCTGTACCCCAGTACCCATACCTATCCCTAAACCCTAAAACTACCTCTGTACCCCATAACCCAAAACTATATCTGAACCCTTAAAATACCCAAACACCCCAAAACATATACCTCAGTACCCCAAAACATAAACCCCTATACTCATACTTACCTTATCCAAACATATAAAAAACCATGCGTTTATCATTTATGCATTTACAACGAAGTTCGTTGTAAATGTATGCGTGGTAAAAGCATATAAAATGTAATGCCGTGCGTTATAATGGCATTGCGGAGTCATGGTACTTTCGTAATGAAAGTATGCGGAGTGATGGTATGCGGAAAGAAAGTTACGGAATAATGGGTGTTTACCCTCCCCCGATAAGTACATTGGTGGCACGGCGGCCCACATCTCCAGCAACATACTCATATTTTTTCACCACCCATTTGAAAAATGCACAGGTCTCTCTCATTGATGGCCAGCACCGACATACACTTTTAAACATAACTCCCGCCACAAGTTCTAGAATTGCAAACTTTAGCGCTGGGGACCTACGTTCGAATATCAACATCCTGTGATTCCAGGCAAATCGCTTTGTCTCCCCGTGCCTACCACAAATGAATGTGTTCTTCTGAAATGTAAATTGTGCTCATGCCATGTTGTCGAGTTCGCGCTATATAATATTGCAGGGAAAAATAAAGTATGGAAACTCGAGATCACACACTACTGAACGCGCACTCTTAAGTGCATCAGCAGTGCACTGTGAATCGGAGCGTTTCACAGGACTGTCACAGACAAGAAATGGTATCTAAACGAAATCCTACAAAACAATATACTACTGGCCGGCAGCAATTCATACCCGGACAACGTCGGGACGGGCTGCTAGTATTTATATATATATATATATATATATTCACTGAAAAAACATAGGTTTCACACACGTTATAGCTAGGAATTAGCATTTAAAAAAACCTTAGAAATTCACCCAAAAAAACATAGGTTTCATACATGTTATAGTTAGCGGGACATTTCACTCATACAAAATCATTGAAATTCCCCCGTTCCCCATCACTCATGACATGGTTAATAACATCACTCATGATGTAATATGTGATGTCATCAGCAGTGCATTGCGGGCGCGCGAGTTATAGTTAGCTGAACTAACTATAATGGGTGGATTTCAATGGTTTTGTATGAGTGAAATGTCCCGCTAACTATAACATGTATGAAACCTATGTTTTTTTCTGTGAATTTCTAAGGTTTTTTAAATGCTAATTCCTAACTATAATGTGTGCGAAACCTATGGTTTTTTCAGTGAATCTCAAAGGTTTTGTAAATGATAATTGTTAAATGTATTATTTATTATATTTCTTTCTTTTTATACTAATTTTCTCCATTTTATTATAAATATTTATATATTTTTTATTTTTTTATTTATATTTCATATTTTAATGTAAAATATTAACAAAACTAAATTCATTTTTTTTATTAATAACTTTTTTTTCAATATATTAAAATTAAATTCTATATGATTCCTTTTTCATTGTTTTTTTTTAGATAATCGCACCGTAAGCGTACGGTGATCGCACCGTCCTTTGTACGGTAAATCGTACTCAGTGCGTTCACGCGAATACGTCACGAATACGTTTTGACATTATGCAGCGCATCAGCGCTTCCGTGTGACGTCATGTACGCTTGGACGGGGCCCCGTACGCGTACCCCACGAAAGTTTTATAATGTTTAAAACTATATATATCTATGTATTTAATGTAAATTTAAAGGTAGACATTATCTGGGATAATCATGAACATAGTTTTTTAAAACTTTTAAGAAGTGTATATTACTTTGAAAAGCAATTATGGAAATCGCGGCGGTATGTCGTACGTACTCGCATTGTAAGTGCACCGTAAACGCAGCGTGAGAGCTGCGTAAGCGCACCGTAAGAGTACGCACAGCCATGTGTCTTTAAAAGAAGAGATTTCATTGGTTCATAACACTTCCTACTCCAACTGTTGAAAGACTCCTCCCATTTTGATCATTCTACCTGGACTTTATAATGAGCAGCATCTATTCTGGGGAGCTGTAATCCTTTAGAATCAAAATCTCTAAAATGGCTGGTCTTCCTCAAACTCCATCTGACCATTCCTCTGATGAAGATTTTGTGATTGAGCCTCCTCAGAAAAAGAGGAAAGAAGCTTTTATCTGGAAATGTTTTACTTTCCTGAGGGACTAAAGAAGGTGAATGCACCAAAAGTAACGTGCAAAATATGTGACGTTACTCTATCCAGAAGTGACCCATGTAAAAAATACTAATTCGATACTGCGAGCATGGATCACCATCTAAAAAACTTGCATCCTAACAACTATGCAAGGGTGGCAACTTGAAGCTTGCAAGACAATCCTCCACCTGCAGTGGCTAGCACCTCAACTGCAACTCCAAGCAGTCCACATCCCATAATTGTGCCACAGTTTTCAGAACTCACTTTTCATTGCAAATACTGCAAAGAGTTACTTTGTTATGGTGAGCAATCTGACCAAATTGTAAAGAGGCAAGAAGAGCACCGTTGCCCTAAAAAATATATATTTTTTTTACTTTTTTGTTCCTGTTCCACAGTTGTTTTGTTTAAAAAGTTACATTTTTTTGGTTTAAAAAAAAACCCAAAAACAAAATACTTATTAAAAAAATACAAAACAAAATACAAAACAAAAAAGACAAAAAAACAGTTCTTTTCAGAACTACCTTCACTGGTCAAAAAAAGAACTATATTTCTATGTTAGTGTGTAAAAGTTTGTCAGAATGAATGTGTAGTTCATAAATGAATGAATGAATACATTAGTAGTGTATGCTGAATGTGAAAGTGCAGAACTAAAAGGAAGTGCTACAGCATAAATCTATAAGGTGTTTACCTATAGTATACTGTGGTACCTCCGAAGCACTTGAATGTAACATATGCAAATAAATATGTTACAAGTCTATGCTTCAATTTGCACTGCTGGTGAAACTGCCTGGATGAATTTGTATGTGTTAGGGGTGGATTTGCAACCCCCTTGTGCCTCTTTTACACATCTGTTGCGTCACTTTTGTGATGCGGTAGTGGTGCAAAAGATGTGCCATGGTGTGTGGTATTTATAATGAGATGCATATGGAATGTGCATTACATTGTAAAGCTCTGTGCCAGAAGGAGGCTTTCCTGCGCAGGGGGAGGGTGTTCTGGCGCAGGCACGCCTCCTAAAAGTGAAATCTATAAGATTTCATTCAGTCACTTTTGGGTTTATGCTGCGTCAAGACACAGCATTATGAGCATAGGGCCAAAGAGCATTGCTGGAGCTGCATTGTGCTTCCTACGCAAGTCAAGCAATGCGCCATCTTCACAGCACAGATACATCACATATCTGTGCCGTTTTTGCCCCATAGTGCACCATATTGTAAATACGGTGCATCCATGGTGGTGATGTCACCGTGCACAATAGCTAGCATATCTCTGGGGATGTACCACTTATTGTACATCTACTGATTACTGTTTTAATGTAGTGAATGCCTTACTACACAATGATCAATGAGTCACTACAAAACTATACCAAAAGTGACAGTGTTTGGTGGAAGTGTAAGGATAGAGACTGCAGAATTCAACATAAAAAAAGCAAATTTGGAGGTGCATAGAACAGTGTATGCATAGTCTATAAGGGGTTTGAAGCAGTCCATGCCCTAAGGCCCACTTTGCACCAACGAGTACTTGGCTACTGACATAGGGCCTCATTTATGAGATTTTGCAGTAGGAAAGCCCAGCATGCCTTTCTGCTGCGCTTCCCTATGGCAAAATAAAAAGAGAGGAATGCGCCGTATCTATAAGATACGGCACATTCCTCTCCTTTTCCCCTACGCCGGCACACAATGGTCTGCCTGCACCAACGCAGGCATCTTTGCACAATGGTGCAAGGGTGCCTGCGTTGCGGGGATGATTATTTTTGTACAGAAAGGGAAACCTTTCTGTACAAAAATAATCACGAGAGACTTTTCCTTTTATACGTGTGCTGCAGAATGCAGCACACATAGAAAAAGGAAACACAAGGAGAAATAAAACAATTTTTCCCTGTTGCGCCTTCCTTACACCTCCCCTGGGGAGGCGTAAGCTTTTGGCACTGCCTCAGATTTACAATTTCGCTTAAATCTGGGGCAGTGTCAAAAGGCTATAGGGAACGCCCCCAGCAACACCCATTGCATGCCCCTTTAACGCAGAACACTGCTTTAAAGGGACTGATATTTATCAGGCAGCAGTACGCCAAAAAAAGTGGCTTAGTGCTGTCTGATAAATATCACGCAGGCAGCTGTGCCACGGAACATCACAAAAAGTGACGTTCCGATGGCGCAAGTGGCCTCATAAATGAGGCCCTGAATGATTACAATTCTACAAGGAGAGTGTCTGGCTGAATGTATAGCAGCTTTACTTTTAGAACAGTGTATAGATAAGCACATACTGCTGTATGGTTCACTGTAACACTGAAACAGTAGTGTGAGACTGTTTGGTGATAGTGTAACAATACAGACTGGGGAATTGAAGGTATAAAAGGAAAGTTTGCTGGTGTATAAAACAGTGGATGCATAGTCCATAGGGATTTGAAACAGTCCATGCCCTAAGGCCTACTTTGGTGCATGAGTACTTGGGAACCGACTGAATGCTTACACTTCAACAAGGAAATTGTGTAGCTGAATATATAGCACCTTCACTTTTAGAACAGAGCATACATAAGAACATACTGCTGTATGACTCACTACAATACTAAAATGGCAGTAACAGAATGTTTGCAGGAAGTGTCAGGATACAAACTAGGTAATTCAAAGTTTAAAAGCAAAGTTTGCAGATGTTTAGAAAAGTGCATTTACTATATATAGGTGTTTGAAGCAGTCCATACCCTTAGGCCTACTTTGCTGCATGACTACTTGGGTAGTAGCAGAATGAATACGCTTCTCCAAGGAGAGTGTAGAGCTGAATGTATAACTGCTTCACTTTTTGTACAGTGTACAGACAAGCATATATTGCTATATGGCTCAGTACAATACTGAAACAGTGGTGTGATAGTGTTTGCTGGAAGTGTAAGGATACAGACTGGGAAATTGAAGGAATAAAAGACAAGATTACCAGTGCATAAAAGACTGCATGTAAAGTCTATAGGAGTTTGAAGCAGTCTATGACCTAAACCCTATTTTAATTTATGAATACTTAGATACTGAGCGGATAATTACAGTTCTGCAAAGAAAATCCCTCCCTCAATGTATAACAGCTTCAGTTTTACCACAGTGCATACTTAATGAAATACTGCTGAATGGCTCACTACAATACTAAAACAGTACAGTGAGAGTGATTGCTGAAAGTCTAATAATACAGACTGGGGAATTCAATGTATAAAGGACTAGTTTGTAGGTACATAGAAGACTGCATGCATGGTCTATACAGGTTTAAAGCAGTCCATGGCCTAAGGCCTACTTTCCTCCATGAATATTTGGGTACTGACTGGATAATTACAGTTCTGCAAGGAGAGTGCCTGACTGAATTTAAAATAGGTTCATTTTTAGCACAGTTCATAGATAAGGACATTCTGCTGAATAGCTCAGTACAATACGGAATCAGCAATCACAGATACTTTGCTGGAAGTTAAAGGATATAGACCTGGAAATAAAAGCTATAAAACACAAGTTTGCTGGTGCATAGAAGAGTGCATACATAATCTATAGAGTTTTGAAGCAGTCCATGCCCTAAGGCCCACTTTGCACCATGAGTACTTGGATACTAGCTGAATGATTACAATTCTGCAAGAAGAGTCTCTCAAAACCATTTTTAATTTTTATTCATAAATTTTTTCTTGTAACATTTCATAATTTAATAGAGCTTCTAACATGATTTCATCTGATATTTAATTTTCTTTATTATCAATTTCAAAAGTCATATCATGAAACTCAATGTCCTCTAATGCTTGCACAAAACCATCATCCAATGTTTCATCTAAAAAATCGCAGCTGATATCTGCAGCAATATTTTCATCTTCATTCTCACTACCCTTGAAAGGTTTATTTAGCTCCTCTATGACAGTGTTAGAAATTATTTCGAAACTGTCTTCTATATAGTTCTGTTCTTCTTCCATAGTAAATTTTGTTATGTTGTTGTTCCTTGTAGAAAAACATAAACACTTTATTTTATCGTTTTTCCTATTACATAATACAAAACTAGCTTTATCAACTATTTTGCCCTTCAAAAAATATTATACAAATACCATTATCAACTACTTTATAAGATGATATCAATAAAATTGCTTATCTGAATTTTTAGTTATAAAATGTTGTTACATTTTCAAACCAGTCACTCCTTATCACTATAGGAAAAAACTAAGGCTATTATAATAAAAATGCAATACTAAAAAAAGTACAATATATCTATTCACTTTACCAGTTCCAAAGTAGTAGATGTGTTGTAGTAAAATGCAAAGAATACAGGTACACTCAGTATATATTTTTTTTACTTTCTTCAAGTGTGTTTAAAAGATACAAACCATCTTTACATACTTATGTACTCCATCCACGTTCTCTTACTTCAGCTCTGTTGAAGTAAATCCCATCGATCATTTTTAACAGTTACTTATACTTACCTTCAAAATAATAAATTTAAAAAAAAATTATTATAAAATTAGCATCTGTAGAAGACAAAAAAATACAGTTACAATTCATCTTTTACAACACAAAATAATTGGTAAAGCATTTCATTTGCCTTTTTTGCTGTTCTCAGAATATGTTGAATTTCACTAGAAACAGTGAGTTCAATAGTACTCATCACATAACAGCGGGCAAAAAAAAGACAATCAAGAAGATTATCTTAAAAAAAAACAACAATCTCAATAACAATCTAAAAAATAGAAATAAAACATATGTTAAATGTTTTTTTCTAAGACCAATTTCTTACATAACTATGAAATACTAGCAGCCCGTCCCGACGTTGTCTGGGTTTGAATTGCTGCCGGCCAGTAGTATATTGTTTTGTAGGATTTCGTTTAGATACCATTTCTTGTCTGTGACAGTCCTGTGAAACGCTCCGATTCACAGTGCACTGCTGATGCACTTAAGAGTGCGCGTTCAGTAGTGTGTGAACTCGAGTTTCCCTACTTTATTTTTCCTTGCAATATTATATAGCGCGAACTCGACAACATGGCATGAGCACAATTTACATTACAGAAGAACACATTCATTTGTGGTAGGCACAGGGAGACAAAGCGATTTGCCTGGAATCACAGGATGTTGAGCTGATGCCGAGATTCGAACGTAGCTCACCAGCTCTAAAGTTCGCAATTCTAGAACTTGTGGCGGGAGTTATGTCTAAAAGTGTATGTCGGTGCTGGCCATCAATGAGACCTGTGCATTTTTCAAATGGGTGGTGAAAAAATATGAGTATGTTGCTGGAGATGTGGGCTGCCGTGCCACCAATGTCCTTACCGGGGAGGGGAAAACACCCATTATTCCGTAACTTTCTTTCTGCATACCATCACTCCACATACTTTCATTACGAAAGTACCATGACTCCGCAATGCCATTATAATGCATGGCATTACATTTTATATGCTTTTACCACGCATACATTTACAACGAAATTCGTTGTAAATGCATAAATGATAAAAGCATGTTTTTTTTAAATGTTTGGATAAGGTAAGTATGGGTTTAAGGGTTTATGTTTTGGGGTACTGAGGTATATGTTTTGGGGTGTTTGGGTATTTTAAGGGTTCAGATATAGTTTTGGGTTATGGAGTACAGGGGTAGTTTTAGGGTTAGATATGGGTTTTGGGGTACAGGGGGATTTTTAGGGTTCAGGGTTAGGTTTGGCTTTTGGGGTACATGTGTATTTTAGGGTTCAGGGGTAGGTTTGGGTTTTGGGGTACAGGGTTATTTTTAGGGTTCAGGGCTAGGTTTGGGTTTTGGGGTACAGGGGTATTTTTAGGGTTCAGTGGTAGGTTTGGGTTTTGGGGTACAGGGGTATTTTAAGGGTTCAGGGCCAGGTTTGGGTTTTGGGGTGGGTACAGTGGTATTTTAGGGCTCAGGGGTAGGTTGGGGTTTTGGGGTATAGTGGTATTTTTAGGGTTCAGGGATAGGTTTGGGTTTTGAGGTACAGGGTATATTTATAGGGTTAAGATGGGTTAGTGTTTAAGGGTGTTGGGGTATTTTAATGAGTAAGGGTGGGTTATGATTATGGGGTGCAGGGGTATTTAAAGGGAGCAGGGTGGGATTAGCACACAATATGAGACATGGCATGAAGGGCGGAACCTACCACACGCCCCCAGTGTATGTCACGCCCCCAGCATACGCCCACAGCACAACGCAGACATGCACACAAGGGACTACTTTGCTGGCACGGTTCTTTTACCTTTTAAATTTATATGGTGGGCGTCTGGATAGCCTATGTCCTTCTGCTGCAACTGCCCTTTCCAACGCTGTATTGGGTGTTGTAATTGGTGCTGTGGTTCCTGAGATTACACGCCTCAAAGATTTGGGCTCTCTCTTTATTATATTAGTATGGATGTCAAACAATCTTAAAATAACAAAACACTATCATTAATTTTTTTCCATTATAAATAATGTTACTTATAAACATATGCTAACAAAACTTACAACAAAAAGTCCTTAATGGTTACACATACTTTTCCCCATGGCCAAATAGTATGTGTGAAATTCTTAGTTTGAAAGTTGTTCAATAGTAACCCTGAGCATCTGCCTCCCAGCCTTCTGATCCAAAACCACTGACATCATTTGCACTGTCCCCCAGTGCTCATCCCTCAGCCCGATGCTATTCAACATCTCCATGGCCACCCTCACACAAATGGCCTGCCATCACAATCTCAACATCATCTCCTACGCCGACGACACCCAGCTAATCCTCTTCCTCATCAAGGAGACACATACCACAAAAAACAACCTCCACAACGCAATTAAGGATGTCACCAACTGGATAAGGAGCAGCTCTCTAAACTGAACTCGCACAACATGAAGGTACTCATCCTCAGACCCACCCCCTCAGCTTCAGATGACTCCTGAAGGCCAACTACACTGTGAACAGTGCCAACACCTACTGACCATGTACACAACCTACGATTCATCCTCAACTCCTCCCTCTACATATGTAAACAAGTCTACAGCATTTCCTCATACTGCTATAACACCCTACACATGCTCCGCAACATTTACAAGTAGATCCTAATCAAAAGAAGAACAACAATAACACAGGCCCTCATTAGCAGCAGACTACACTGTGGCAACACACTCTACACAAGAATTCCATCCAAACACCTACAACAACTACAACAAATCCAAAACACCTCCACCTGACTGATCTTCAGTGTCCCCTGCTGCAGCCACATCACCCACGACCTGATACACCTACATTGCCTAAACATTATTAAGAGGATCACCTTCAAGCTCCTCACCCTCACTTACAAAATACTCTACAACACCAGACTAATCTATCTTAACAGCAGTAATCCTGAAAGGCCAAATCTTGTTCTTAAAATTTTGGCTTTAAAATGATTAGGTAAGAATTTGGTAACTCTTTAAGCAAACGTTGCTTAAAAACTAATTGACTATCATTACAATGTATCCAACCTTTCAGAAATTTTAAATAAACAGTGTAATGTTCAGATGTTGTAGAAGGTCCATCGTGAAAAATAATTGCAACAGCTACAAAAGTTCTTCCTGATATTGATACTTGAGTAGCTACAAGATTTGTAATTAAAGTTTCCAATTTTCTTCCATCAGCTCTACAACGGTGCAGCATTAAAATTACATACTGTCCATATCTTTGTATAAATAATGTTGTTGACATTTCTGATTTACATTGGCTACAATCCATGTTTTGAGTTGCTCCTCTAACTAGATTGTTAAAAGACACTGATTCACAGTCTGGTAAAGTCAAATATATCAATCTTTCAGTGTCTATGTTAGTAGTACATGTAAACAAACAATTTTCACAGTCATGTTGCCATTTATAAGAAAGGCCAAAAAGGTTTTCAATAACTATACCTTTATCTTCCAATACACCAAGCATAAACATTAACAATCTTGCTGAATATTCTGCGTAAATTGAGTAGAACCAGAACATATGTCCAAAACATTTTGAATATCAGAAACGCTTTGTATTTTACTTTTATCACTACTACATTTCTCATAAACAGAATACAACAATGAACAGAATCTTTCATCCCGATTTTCAACAATTTGCTGTTGCAAACTTTCAAGAAAAAACAACATTAACAACTACATTAACATAGCAGTTGACACCACACTATTTTCAAACCGATAACCAACATTCTCTTTAACACTGTCCTTTTTCTTTTTGCTTGCAGGCGCAACTTCATCTTGTTTTTTTCCTTTCCCTACAGTTTCACTACAGATATTCTCAAATATTCTTTTTCTACCTGCCACACGCTTTTCAAATACTGGCTATTGACCTAAATATAGCGTACCTGTGTTCGACACTGCCTGGGACTTGAGGCTTGGTCCGAGGTTTGCCCTTTCCCCCTTCCAGGGGACTGCTGTCTACCTCCACCGCTCGCCGCACCCGCTTCGCGGGTGCCGCTTCGCGTGGACAGTGAGGGGCTACTCGGGTTCTTTCCCCTTCGGAGGTGCTGCCAGCTACAGCAAGGAAGAACTTACGGGAGGTGGAGTAAGACTACACTGACCAGGAGGCTGTGCGCAGTGATAGCAGTTGCAGCCGCGCCCCCTGGACACCACGCCCCCGCACGGCCAGGTGCAAAAGGCCGTTGCTGCTAACAATCAAGTGGGATAGCGTACCTGTGGTCGACACTGCGTGGGACTTGAGGCTTGGTCCGAGGTTTGCCCTTTCCCCCTTCCAGGGGACCGCTGTCTGCCTCCACCGCTCGCCGCACCCGCTTCGCGGGTGCCGCTTCGCGTGGACAGTGAGGGGCTACTCGGGTTCTTTCCCCTTTGGAGGTGCTGCCAGCTACAGCAAGGAAGAACTTACGGGAGGCGGAGTAAGACTACACTGACCAGGAGGCTGTGCGCAGTGATAGCAGTTGCAGCCGCGCCCCCTGGACACCACGCCCCCCGCACGGCCAGGTGCAAAAGGCCGTTGCTGCTAACAATCAAGTGGGATAGCGTACCTGTGGTTGACACTGCGTGGGACTTGAGGCTTGGTCCGAGGTTTGCCCTTTCCCCCTTCCAGGGGACCACTGTCTACCTCCACCGCTCGCCGCACCCGCTTCGCGGGTGCCACTTCGCGGGTGCCGCTTCGCGTGGACAGTGAGGGGCTACTCGGGTTCTTTCCCCTTCGGAGGTGCTGCCAGCTACAGCAAGGAAGAACTTACGGGAGGCGGAGTAAGACTACACTGACCAGGAGGCTGTGCGCAGTGATAGCAGTTGCAGCCGCGCCCCCTGGACACCACGCCCCCCGCACGGCCAGGTGCAAAAGGCCGTTGCTGCTAACAATCAAGTGGGATAGCGTACCTGTGGTCGACACTGCGTGGGACTTGAGGCTTGGTCCGAGGTTTGCCCTTTCCCCCTTCCAGGGGACCACTGTCTACCTCCACCGCTCGCCGCACCCGCTTCGCGAGTGCCACTTCGCGGGTGCCGCTTCGCGTGGACAGTGAGGGGCTACTCGGGTTCTTTCCCCTTCGGAGGTGCTGCCAGCTACAGCAAGGAAGAACTTACGGGAGGCGGAGTAAGAATACACTGACCAGGAGGCTGTGCGCAGTGATAGCAGTTGCAGCCGCGCCCCCTGGACACCACGCCCCCCGCGCGGCCAGGTGCAAAAGGCCGTTGCTGCTAACAATCAAGTGGGATAACGTACCTGTGGTCGACACTGCGTGGGACTTGACGCTTGGTCCGAGGTTTGCCCTTTCCCCCTTCCAGGGGACCGCTGTCTACCTCCACCGCTCGCCGCACCCGCTTCGCGGGTGCCACTTCGCGGGTGCCGCTTCGCAGGTGCCGCTTCGCGTGGACAGTGAGGGGCTACTCGGGTTCTTTCCCCTTCGGAGGTGCTGCCAGCTACAGCAAGGAAGAACTTACGGGAGGCGGAGTAAGACTACACTGACCAGGAGGCTGTGCGCAGTGATAGCAGTTGCAGCCGCGCCCCCAGGACACCACGCCCCCCGCACAGCCAGGTGCAAAAGGCCATTGCTGCTAACAATCAAGTGGGATAGCGTACCTGTGGTCGACACTGCGTGGGACTTGAGGCTCGGTCGGAGGTTTGCCCTTTCCCCCTTCCAGGGGACCGCTGTCTACCTCCACCGCTCGCCGCACCCGCTTCGCGAGTGCCACTTCGCGGATGCCGCTTCGCGTGGACAGTGAGGGGCTACTCGGGTTCTTTCCCCTTCGGAGGTGCTGCCAGCTACAGCAAGGAAGAACTTACGGGAGGCGGAGGAAGACTACACTGACCAGGAGGCTGTGCACACTGATAGCAGTTGCAGCCGCGCCCCCTGGATACCACGCCCCCCGCATGCAACGTCCCCTTTTTCTAGGATTGGTATCCGTGTAGCGGGACGCGAGCGGGACGCCGAGCGAAGCCCGGGCAAAGGGCGGGCAGTCTGTGGCAGTCAGGGGCTGACAGAGGCTGGGCTGGGCCACCCCCCTGTCATCTGCTATTCATTGAGTTAAAGACAGTTGTCTCTTGGTTGCGGGTCTAGCTGCCATAATGTCTACCCGTTCAGGGAAAGCATTGAGGGGAGGGGGAGAGGGGGCTGCTGGGTCCACTACGATAGGTACGATGGATAAATGTATCACTAGAGTAGCTGCTGTTATAGAAAAAGAGATTGTGATGACGGAGCGCCGCCTCTCACAAGAATTTTTTCCAGCGAGACGCTCCTCGATAGGAGCGGCTGCACAGGCCCTGTCTCCTACTTTCATCCATCCTACCCCCCTTCTCCCTGGGATTATGTCCGAGCAGCCACGGCTTGCTGCAATAGGGGAAAGCATTGACAGGTTGGAAAGTTTGGTGGTACAATCATTGCCCCCTAGTTCCAGCCCTGCAGTCACGGGACTATGTCCCATCATGCTGCCAAGCCCCTCCATCGGCCAGGTCTGCCACCTACCCATCCAGGTTCTGCCCTCGGCTTCGAACCGGGTGTGCTTGGCTCATGACTCCTTGGTTCGCATTAAAAGGTAAAGGGCTGCGATCACTAGGAAGGGCAGCTTTACATCACTCCATAAGCGCCCGAGGAAGCATGCGCCAAGTGGCCCCGGTTTAACAAATAGCTGCGGTTCTGCTATGCGGACCTCTGCCCTGGTAGGAGGTAATGATCCTCTGGTAGCTGCGGCTGAAGCTGTGCAGGCTCACCCCATGTCTCCGTGGTCCCTGCTATCGTTCAACCGGGAACTATTATTCATACTGCCCAGGTCCACGCAAGCACCCCCCAGCTACCAAAGAATGCAAAAACTAAACCAGGCCAAATGAGGTTGCCAGTAGGAAGGGACCAACCTAAGCCAAAACAATCGGCTCAGTCCATGGTTGATGCCAGGGGAGTTGGCCCAGCTGCAAAGGCAAGAACAGCAACGAGCCATCTGGAAGCTCCTCCCCCAGCGGTCTCATCGCAGAAGGCGGCCCCTAAATGTCTGCCAGTAAATCTCCCCCCAGAGTGCCACCCTTACGTTGCTGTCCTTATCAATGTCCCCATCTTGAAGGATGCCCAGCTGGAAACCCACCAGGCCCTTAAGAATAAAACCATGCACTGGCTAAAAGCCAACAAACCCCTACCCAGCGGTGTGGATGGCCTAATTCTTGGAGTGCGTAGGGTAGGTTGGGTAGGACAGGGTAAGAAACTATGTGAAGGCGATTGCATGGTAGTTAACTTTCAAGATACTAGAGTTGCCCACGCAATCTGCAATTCCAATCAGGTTGTGGCGGTCCTGGTATTGATGTGGTGGATTTATCATACTTCTACCCGCGGCCAGTCATGAACCACCATGGTCTATCCGATGTGGTCACCTACCATAACAACATTGGTGGCCAACGGTATCCTGGGATACCCCAGTTCCAGCCGCATGCGGTATGGCCAAGGTCGAGTTGTGGTCCTATGGGGTACTGACTTGCTGATTCCCTCGGGGAGGCTAGGGGGGATCTTACATTTGGTGGGGCTCCCTTTCTCTCCCGAACGTTGTTTAGCCCTTCTACCACAACAGGAAAGCATGTAGTCCCTATGGTTAGACGGGAACCAGGTGAGGGGTGGGACACTAGTGGAGATGATAGTGGCCCTCCTCCCCCGGTTGAGGCAGACATGGGCGGCGATGTCACGTACAGTAGTGTCACAGCTGTGACGGACCCACTTTTTAGGGTTCTCAGTTGGAACGTGACTGGATTAGACAGGAAGTTGGCCCTGCCCGACTGGAACTGCCTTGTGGAGGAATACTCCATTTGTGTGTTCCAGGAGACATGGAGCAGGGAGCCCACCCATAAGGCGGGTTTCTCCTCCCACTCAATATCTGCTGTCTATCCGGAATCAGGCAGCGGACGCCCCTCGGGAGGCCTCCTTATTTGGGTGGCCTCTTCTCTTAACTGTAGGGTAGAGGAGCACCAAACTAACTGTCCGGATCTCCTCAATATTACCCTAAAAAACTCCAGGGGTTGTGTTATTTTAAACATGTTTAACATCTATGCTCGGGGCACAAAGGGAGGCAGACAATCGCCCACTATAGCTCTCTTAGAGAGCCTACTTAGGTTGTCCCCCTATAAATCATGCACCCTGGTCGCGGGTGACTTTAACTGTACGTTCGAGCCCCTTGGCTCGGACGTCACCCTTGAACAGGAGGAGGAAGATCAGAGGAGGGGGATACCGGCTCTAGAGCTAACCCCAATCAAGAGATGGACGGAAGTGGCCCTCCAGATTAATACTCTCACTATGGAGTTCGACCTGAGGGCCCTTAACGGCAGGACAAGATCTGATAGAGTGGGCGCCCATACGTTTAATAGGCCTAACCACACGTCAAGAATTGACTACATTCTGCTAGACGTTCACCTATGGAGCGCGGTGAAAGATATGGAAATTATATCGTCCATGGAGAGTGATCACAATCTCCTCTCACTTGCCTTGACTCCTTGGTGGTTGGTGGGCACAGGGGGCTCCTCTCTATGCACCACTGCTCCCGGTGAAACAGTTGTCTCGAATTGCGGCAGACGGCTGAAGTGGGCTAAGCTCACACTTTCGGTAGAGAAGGTGACCATCATAACGCAGCTATTAGCCGCAGTCCTTGACAATTTGGACCCCCCTGAGGGAGGGTCAGCAGAGGTGTCAGGGGCATTCTGTGACCTGACCCTGGCCATAAGCAACCTGTTTATTGTCCAATCTAGACACATTGGGGCTAAGACACATCCAAGGAGAAGACAGGGTTGGTTCAACCACAAATGCAGGGATTCAAAGGCAGTACTTATTGAAGCTGTGAAATCCAAGTCCCAAACAAGGACTAGGGAGGCCAGGAAGCTCTACTCCCATTGCATTAAAACCGCAAAAAAAGAGTGGGAGGATAATTTTTGGTGGGATTTCTTGGCCGCTAGTCGAGGGAAGGACGCTAAGGGATTTTGGAATCTGGTGGGCTCTAGGAACCGTCCTGATGACACACTGAGGACCTATACGATTCCAGCCCAGACGTGGTTTAACCACTTTAGGGCCCTATATTCAGCAGTAGAAGGGCCTCTTAATGAGCCATTTTCCCTTCCCCCACTCTCATTGGATAGAGCCACAGACCTCTTCACTGCACGAGAGGTTATGAATGTTATTAAATCCTTGGTACCCCTGAAAGCAGCTAGCCCTGATGGGCTTCCAGGGGATCTACTCCGAGCCTACCCGAGTGAATGGGGTAAACTGGTTTCTGTGCTTCTGAACGCCATCCTAGAGGGAGGCCCTGTCCCTGAGTCTTGGAAAGGGGAAGAGGTTGTTCCAATTTTTAAAAAGGGCTGTCGGGATCATCCAGGGAACTACAGGCCGATAAGCCTGATAGACTCAACTCAGAAGGTGGCAGGAAAAGCGATCCTGGGGAGGATTCTTCATTGGGTGGACGAAAACCACATATTGTCTGACTATCAGGCAGGCTTCAGTTCCGGTATAGGAACTATTGAGCAAGTGTTCAGACTGATGCTTTTACATTGGAACGTGGTGGAGCTGGGCAAAGGCAGTCTCTACTTGGCTTTTATTGATTTAAAGACTGCCTTTGACCTGGTTCCTAGGGAGGAACTTTGGAGGGTTCTGCAGGGTCTTGGGCTGCCCCCCTACATTCTGTTGCTCCTTATTAAATTACATACTGATAATTATGCACAGGTGCGGTGGGGCCAGAACGGGGAAAAGACCGATAGGATCCCGGTCCTCAGGGGCGACCGACAGGGATGTGTTTTAGCTCCCACACTATTTTCCCTGTACGTAAATGGTGTGGTAGAGCACCTGCTTGACGAACCAGCAGATGCACCCTCCCTGGGGGGCGTGCGGATTCCTACCTTGTTGTTTGCGGACGACACCCTCCTCATCTCTAAAACTCCCCAAGGTCTGCAGAAATTCTTGAACCGCTTCCAGGATTTTTGCTCAAAAAGAGGGCTGGTCATAAATGTGGATAAAACGAAATATTTGATCATGCACCCTCCACGGAAACTTGGTCGTCCCCCAGTCCTGAACTCTGTTCCTCTTGAGAGAGTTTCCGAATGTGATTATTTGGGAATTCGTATGAGTGATGCCATGAGCTGGTAACCCCACATTAACAAAATGATCCTTAGTCACAAAAGGGTGGGGGGAGCATTGTTAAGGGAGTATCGTAATTCATCAAAACAATGTGTAGCTCCCGTAATTGACATTTATAAAGCCAGAGCTGTCACGGCATCATTATATCGGGCGGAGTTATGGGGCCTTGGAAATTTGGAGGCTCTATCCAAGGCAGAGAATACATTTTTGAAGGATATTCTGGCCATCCCTCTCAGTACCCCAACAGTCCCGGTGCTATTGGATGTGGGATGCAAACCGATCATGGACCAGGCTCGCCTCCGGCCCCTCCTTCTATGGGCACGTCTGTGGAAGGTCCCCGAACTGAAAACCTATGCGGATGGATTGTCAGAAGTGATGGGAATGGGTGGTTGGCACAAGATTAAATGGTTAAGGGACATTAAAAAACTTTTGGGGGAATTGGGTCTGGGGTCTTGTTGGACTACAAATTCTGCCCCACCGAAGGCAACCCTAAAAAAACTATACTGGGAGTGGGTCTCTGCCCAGCTCATTGGCAATCCACGTCACTGCAACTCCACCGCAGCTTATTTGAAAATCAGAGACGTGGTTGCCTTTAAGCCCTATCTGGACTTGATTACAATTCCAGCAGATCGGGCACTCTACATCAAATTTAGAGTGTGTACCTTACCCCTAGGAGACCTACTCTCAAGATGGAACATGCCTGCGCAGGCATCACCCTATTGTGCCCTCTGCTCCACTAGGCGTGAAACGGTGGCACATTTCCTTTTTGAGTGCCCCGCTTATTCCCGTCCAAGAAAACGCTGGCTTAAACCTCTTTGCAGACAATTGGGAACTCGCCAGCACATGGTGGCGCTACGCATTTTATTATCTGACACTTCTTCCCCCATAGTTTGTGGCGTTTCTAAATTTTTAAAATGGGCCTGGTTGATCCGCTTGAAGAGACTATCCATTGCAGTTTAATTCTTTTTAACTAATATATTCTGTGTACTAACGGTACTCCCTTTTTTACTTGTTCTTAACTTGAATTAGTCTTTTATATTTACAATGTGCTGTTTTATACACTTATGTAATGCTTTTATGATATTTGCATATCGAAATAAAGCTATCAACCAACCAACCAACCTAAATAGGGTGCATATTTTTTTCTTAACCTATTATACTCTTTCACACAATTTCCATCTGCACTAACCTTTGTCTCATCAAAGTCAATCAAGTACAATCCAGATAAAGTTCTAACTCAGGACCAAGCAACATATGCCATACCCTCTTTAAACAGGGTACTTCCAATATTCACTGAAGCATTATCTACACTTAAACCTTGAGATTTATGAATGGTCCCTGCATATGCCAAACAAATAGGACACTGTTTTCTGCATACATAAAAATCTTTTACAAGCAAAAACCGAGTTGAACAACGACTAAATCGTTGTACTTCAGCAATTTCATCAAATTTGATTTTGAAAAATTCAATCCCATCTCTATTTACATAATTAACGAAATCAACAATTTTACCCATTGCTCCATTTACTGAACCTTTTTCCACATGCAAATTACGACGTAAAATTACTCTACAGTTTACACATGCATGCAAATTCTTTTCTAAAGCAGCAGTTTTTTACTTATCGATTTCTGTAAAGAATCCAATTTCCTCTTCAACTTTTCAGTCAAAATAATGGTGATTCTTTCATGTTCTATTTTATCGATAGCTTCCAATTTTATAATTTCTTCATTTTCCAACTTTAACATTTCTTCATTGATTATTCTGACCATCAAGGAGTGGATCAATTGCTAGATTCTTTCAGCTGCAGGGAAGAACTACGTAAGAGGTTTACTTATGAGAGATTCTGCACACATAAACAAAACAGACCTATAGTTAGAACTAGAGTTCGAATTTCTGATTTTTATTCAGAGATACTACACACAAATCACTCTGATGTTACACTTTAATCCCTTATAAAGAAGGAATATGAACGTAACATCATTCTTACGATGCAGCAGGAGAAAGTTCTCTATCGCATCAAAAGTCGTCACTATGAATAGGGCAAAAAGGAAGGACAACCTTTAGCATTCCAATTAAAGCAATGTGCAGCTACGTTGAACATTCCTACCATTTACACCTATGCTAAGATTTTTTTGACTAACCCTAAAGAAATTAATAGAACTTTTGCTTCGTTCTATACAACATTATATGTGTCAGAAGTCCCCGGAGATGCCATCTTTGAATAGAAATTTCTAGACACTTTACCTCTTCCTAATTTATCAGATCTACACCAAGAAGCCCTTAACACAGATCTTAGATGAGGAAGATGCATAAGCCCTCAAAACCATGCCAATGAGAAAAGGCCCAGGAGGGGTGGATTCTTGACAGAATTCTACAAAATCACAGCTTGCCTGGTTTAGGGATCAATGAGATAAAATCCTTCTTAAATTCTACTGGAACTCCTTCAGTTAGAAGGGATTCTCTGAACAGCTTCACCTGGAGAGGTACAGAGATCCAATGATATTAAAATATTAGTGAATATCCTCGCAACTAGAATGCAAAAGGTAATAACATCCCTGGTACACAAAAATCAAGTTGGATTTGTCAATGGGTGTTCTTCTCACACACTTTCACAACTTATCTGGCTAGCACTGCATGCTGCTAATGTACAGGTGGCCCTCTCTCTCAACACTGAAATAGCATTTGGTCACCATCTCTTAATGCACTCTAACACCCCCCCCTTTGGCATAATTTGGAAATCCAAGTTGAAGGGAAGTCATTATTAGCCAGCCTGGAATTAAATGGCAATACTAAAGTGCAACACATTATGGTTAGTTGGTCCTTTAAATCATTACCAGATCATAGTAAAGAATTGCAACTTGAACAGAAACACTTTTTGAACTACATGTGATTTAAAGCATGCTTAACTAACAGGCTGAGTACCTGTTTGAATGCACTAAATCAATCTAACATCTTTGACTACCTGCAAAAATGGGGCGGTTACAAGAAGCTGGTCTCCAGCTTATATAAAAATTAAACAATAGTTTATGATCTGTCGCAACTTCAAGATGGCAACCACCCTTACAGAAATAATTTATTGAAGAAGAATGGTCTGAACTAATGCACAATCGTGATAGAAGCTTGCGGGAAGCGCAATTTAAATTTTGATTCTTTAAGATTCGGCATGATTGGCACTGGTCCCCTTACAAACTTAAACTTGAAACTCACTTTAAGAGACATGTTGCACATTCTATACTACAGCCTGCCTGGACAGATATATGGGAACAAATGAAAGACACGAGGAGGATATGGTAGGCATTACGATCCATAAGAATCGTTGACTGGGTTGTGCTTTAGAAGTGACAAAACTCTGCATACTACGTCACTGGAGATCACCATCACCCCCCACAGTGACGGTAGGGCTTGAAGCAATGGTAATATTAGCTTACCATGAAAATGTGATTTAAAAACACAATGATCAGCTGCAATAATTTAATGAGATATGGGTGGAGTATTTGCAATAAAGCACAAGATATCGTATAACGTCTCTTCTCGGATATCATGTTGTTCTATCACTCGTTACTTCAGAGGACTGTCCACGAGACCTGGAGATCAAGTTTATATTTCCTTTGACCTTTCCTTCTTTTTTTTTCTTTCCTTCTTTTTTTTCTTTCCATCTCTTTTTGTCTTTAGTTTATGCTACAATATAATTAGGATAGTACATGTATCACTCGTATATGACTATCATTGTTGCTTGAAAATTGTAACTGGCTGTTATATTTTCCCTTGCTAGAAGCGCTATTTCTACGCTGCTTGCTTTGATATTTGTATACTTTGTGTGTCACTAGTGGAATTAGTTATATTGAAAACCGTATAAAAATATTCAAATAAAAAAAGATAAATTCTAACAAATAAAATGACACCAAAATAACACAAATCCAATAAGGGGAACCAGAGATTTGAAGTTTTAAAGATTTAAATGAAAATAGCACAGAAAAGCATTCAGCTTAAACCACAGTCAACTGGCCACTGTAGGCCTGGACCTAGGGGTGATTTAAGGCTGACCACAATGGAGCATGGGTCAACTACAGAAACCAAGTTTAACTTGGTCAGATGTTTTAATTTTGGATGCTGAAAATAGAAGTCCAAAATCTTCAGTGGGGTAAGGCAGCATGCTGTGACCAAGAAGAGGTTCGCGAGTTTGGAAATCCATTGGATAAGGTCCTGGGGAAGCTGTTGGCTTTTGCCAGGAAACTTCGGACTTATAGAAATTCGAATTTCATGTCTGAAGAAGGTCCCTCACCAGCCAGAACCTTTGGCGCCTCTGCCCAGGAGATTTCTACTTTTGCATGTAGTAACTTTTATGCAGGTCAGATTCCTCCAGTGGGACAAGGCTACAGTGTTTAGCCAAAGAGGTCAGATTGGCTAGGTAGGTTTGTCCAGATTCTCTGGCGTTCCTTGGAGCCAAAAAGGCTTGAAGTCCCAGTTTCTCCGAATGTTAGGGGTACCCTTTGACAGTGAGGGTTCCAAAACCTCAGGAATAGCATTTGTGGGTCAAGACTCACTTCAGCAGAGGCTAACAGAAGGGTCCAGGGCAGGTCTAGTTGGACGTACTAGTCAGCTGGACAGTTTCAGGAAAGTCTTCTTGTTGCTTCTTGAGTCCATGTGGCTTAAACTGGTAATCAGTCTCATAATCTTTGGAGTCTACTTCTTTGCCCTGGGTATCAGAAGCAAAGCAGGTTTAGGCTCTTCTCAGGTCTTAGATTGGATGTTCAGTCCTCTTCTTTTCTTCAACAGGAGGAGAGTACTGGAGACGCCACATTTATGCCTGGTACCAGCTTGTGGATGTGGGTGACTCATGGGCCCTCTCTAACCAATATTATAAATGTTTGTGGTGGTAACTCTACCCACTTTTGCAGCATTTACTGCGTGCCCTACAGTAAACAACCACTCAGAGCCCCTCTGTCTAAATCCAGGATGGAGAACCCTTTCTCTCCTTGTGCATAGTCTGTGTGCTCACCTTAAAGGTGTGGCCCGGGAAATGTGTAACACATCCTCTGTGGCCACTTCAAACCAGTTCTGGGGGCAACATGTAGTGGGAGGGAGTCTGCGCAGGTGTCATTTTTTATAATTTCGTAACTGCCTGTGACAATAGATGCCCCTTTGAAGTTCATGAAGTTCATAGGCACTGTCAAAAATGTCATCCTGCTAGAGGAAAAGGAAACATCCACACATAAGTCTTTGACTTCCGCTTTAGGAGCAGTTTTCACACCTCATTCAGGTTTAAGCCTTCAGAGGGCTGTAGCTGGTGGCTAACGCAAATTAGCCTCCAGAGGCTGTAGAAACAGAAAGGTAACATTTGAAATGTGCTTTTGTTGAATATTTATTAAAGAGCTGACATCTCCAGTGAATTGGGATTTTGATAAATAATACAAAAAGTCAAAATAATGTATTTGTTTTCTCTATTCTAGACTAAGATAGCATTGTACAATGTAATATTGCATCCTAGAAGTTTCCTATGAAATAGCCAGCCTTGCTAAAAGTATTTTTCGAACCTTTTTCATTGTAAGGACATGATTAAAATTCAATTTCTACATGTCTAACTTTTAAATAGAATGCACCATGGCTTGTGGGCTGTAAGACCTTGTTAGTGGCGATTAATATTTAAAAGGAAAGTTTTGACCTGGTAAAAGTGTATATTTTCACGGGTTGAATTGCAGTTTAAAAGCTGCTTTAGCTAGGATACAATGGGAGGCCTGGAGCCATGTTTTCTATCACTGTAGATGATGGCGTTATGTGTGCTGAAGTCCACTAGTGACATTTAATTTACAGGCCCTCTGTACATATTGTTCCATATTCTATGGGCTTTTAGAGAAGTTTCATGCCCCAGGTAGGGATTTAGCAGTTTCATAATTTTGAAAGGAGAAGCACAGGCACTTGCCACTGGTTAACTGGTTCAAGGCAGATTTCTGGGGGTACACCACACAAAAGATGATCATTTTCTATAGCTAGAATCGCACAATTTGGTCCAGTGCAGAGACAGGGATTAATCCCAGGTGTTCAGGTTTCACATTGTGCAACTGAGCCACTTGATTAGTGCCTTTATACCTCTCTTGTTTTACATCAGATGCCCGATTCATAGAAACTGCTGCATTCGAAGCCAGAAGAAGGGGAAGACTACAAAAAGCTGAGGCCACATATGAGAATGAAAATAACTTGAAGGCAGTAAACCCAAAAGACAAGAAAAAGGAGGCCATAAACACTAGAGGTCTCCATTGTATCACGACCCGGCTGTGAACGGCTACACTACAGCGAGAAGTGCCAATAAGGTATTAGATGTCCTCCCAGAAAAAAGTTCCGCCCTGATGAAGACCTTCATCTAAATAAAATTTCTGGTCCAGCCATCACGAAAGTCGAACCTCGTTGGCAACCACACATAAGGAGGTCAAAAGCTAACAAGGACAAAAACATGCCAAATGCTAGGAATCTTGAGCTAGAAAGTTTAAGCTCAAGCTAAAAGTATGTGAATAGTCTCTGACCCCCATAGGATCTTGGAGAATATCGTCTATTGAGGACAATAAGAAAATGTCCCAATAGTAGACAAAATAGGTCGGACTGTAAGAGTTACAATTGAAAATTATTTTTTCCACACGAGTTTTATCGGGTTTGATTGTAAAGACATATGTTTGTTCATGTGAAAAAAATGTCTATTGTGTGTTACTGTTTTTATGTATGCAAATATTGAAGATACTGCCTTTTTGCTTTAAGACAATATCGAGGGTATGTTAAAAAACAATCAGTGATAGGAATCCTCAATGTAAAAAATACACACAAAAAAAATAAGAATAGTGACCCCAGAGTTAATTGAAAGGACTTCTGTGGTAAAAGAAAAAATTCAATTTATGGTGTCTGAGGCATTTGTTTGTTTGAAATTGGTCTTTAATTCTTAGCACATAAAATAAAACATGGTTCCATAATATTGTAACTAAAATATTGTTTAATTGAAATGCTATGTCCTAAATGTTGTTAACATAATAATATAAAATATATACCCAGGGGGACACTATTTTGAAAATAATATTCAGGATGCAATATTTGTGTCAAACAATATTATTTCAAATGGTATTCTGGCATTGTACTTTTGAAACGGAAATGCAATACAATGTGAACGATTGCTTGCATGGCTACTTCTATTCTAAAAATTAAAACGGCGACCTCAAGACCACTTTGCAAATCATTGTTGGTTGTTATAAAACATTGAACTTTTGTTAAAAAGGGCCAAAAATCAGGATAAAAGACTTTGCAACAAACCAACCAAGGCACCAAAAAGTACAATCTATAAATTGAGTTCCAATGAGCATCCCAAGAGGTTGGTCTCAACACAATATTTTGAAGTGTGCTCAAACCTGCCTCCTACTTTGCGGTGAAAGCAATTCTTAAATCTTTAATAGCATCAAGAGAGCTTACAAAATATCACTAATCTGCCCCTCTTGTTAATATAAATGAGACACCTTCAAACCCATTGTGAAAAGTTGCAAATGTTAAGCTCGAAGACCTGCGTTCACATTCACAATGTACTATATTCCAACCTCTGTAACTTATAGGGGCTGAGGTTATAATGAAAAAAGGTGCCTCCTTTTGAATACGACATTGGAGAGAACATGCTGCATTATTATTATTAAGTATTTATAGATAATCTGGCTACCCATAGGCAACTATGCACTATCAGGAAAAGTCGGAAGGCAGACTGATTATGGAGAGATTTGAAACAGCCAAGTCTTCAACTGTTTACAAAAGGTAAAATGGTGTGGGGTGGAACGTTATGGAAACGGGAGGGCGTTCCAGAGCTTAGCTGCATTACAGGCCCCCAGATCGTACTCTCATAATTTTTGGGACCACTGCCAAAAATTGATCTGCAGACCGGAGGCGTCTTGCGGGTTGGTAAAAAGCCACCAGAGATTGATTTATCTTGGGAACAGTTCCCAAAAGCATTTCACTCTGTGCTCTTCCTGATGTCTCCATCCCGCACATTGTCTCAGTGATGCCATGTCCCTGTTCATGCCCTATCAAGATCTTCAGTTTATTGGTGTCCAATTTCATATGGATGTGTTATTGCTGCTGGGTCATCTTGCACTTATTTGCTCACTCAAGTCCAAGAAGTCAATATCAGCCTAGTGATGTATGCAGGAGCAGGGAAAGTTACCAAGATCTACCGATCTACAGAGCAATCTCATTGGGGAATGTGGCTGTCTCCAGCTAAAGGTCATTTTTTGGTTATTTCCTCTCTAACTTGTTCTGCTGGCCTCAGCGATATTTTTGGGCCCCTGAGCTTGACTACATTTCAATACAGTGTTGCAGCACATTCTTGAGTGGTGTTGTTCGTTGACCATACAGTTTGACTGCAGCATTTCAGTGTTGGTGAAGACTGCACAAAATCTACAGTGATAGCTGGTGCCTGCCATTCCGCAGTAGGCTTTTGATCTTCATGCTCTGGAAACATTCAGGTTGGCCATGAATGTTTCTGCATGGGGGTCTTCATTGTATCTGCCCTCTTCTCAGGTTTTCTGCATGGTGGGGGTGCTAGCCCATTTATCCATTTTGAGGAAATGCATTTCTTTTCTACTGGCTCTCCAGAACTTTTTGGGTCTTATGAAAACATGTGGGGTGGGTAATGAGGAGCAGGGACTTGTCAAAGGTCACATTTCAGAAAATGCTGTGGGTGGCGTATCATTTACCTCCTTATTGGGCATTCCACCTACATGATTTGGAGATCTACCAGGTTGATTCACTGAGTCATGCCCACAATGTGTGATTCTCTAGGAAAATATTCAAGGCAATTTACAAGTTCATTGGATCTGATGACTAAGCATGGGCGGATTTTGCGAATCTGGCGTACGCGAATGTGCGTATTTACGGATTCCCAATCCGCAGGATCCGCGAACTCTCACGAATTTGCAGATTTTTTATTTTTTTTTGTTCGCAAGGGTTTCTGCCAGTTCGCGAGGGTTGTGTACCAGTTCGCAATTGCGAACTTACTTGTCGGCTCACAACGCCCGCGACTATGTTGTTTCTACGTCTGGTTCATCATCACAGGTTTGCGAAGTTACCCTAGCGGTCATACATGGGCGCGGCCATCTTGTTTGCGTGATGTAATTCCGTTTCCGGGCGCTATGTGTAATCTCGCAAAGTGTGCGGCTTGCTAGTACAATTTTGCGTGTGCTCGCGAAGAAAATCTCACGCGAACTTACCCATGCGGTTGTGAATGGGTGCGGCCATCTTGTTTCTCATTCATTCCTATGGTTCTGGGCATGTTTTCTGAATCTGTATCCTCTCTGAATCTCTGCCATCCTTTGCTTGTTTGAAGTTTTTTTTAATCTATTTTACTTATTATCTATCCCTCTATTTTTCTAGCTCTATATTTTTGTGTTTTCTGCTACTTTTTGTTAATTTTAAACTACTTTTTTAAACTCTTTTCTTTTCTTCTTCCCTATTCTATTCCTTCTTTATTATTTAGCTTCCTTTCTGCCCAGACCATGGTAAAGGGAGTTGGGAAGCAGCCCGCGAAGGGGAAGGGTCCCGCACCCCGTGCCCGGCTCCCGTGCGGGCGTTTGAGGGGGGAGAATGTCGGGCCCCGGGATATCTTCAGCGCGGAGGAGGTGGCCGCACTAGTTTTTTATGTTCAGCGCCGCCTCCCCAGGACCATCATGGCAGGCGGCAAGATCGCTAGCGGCTACGGGCTCCGGGAGCGCCGGAAGCGGTGGGAGAAGATGTGCCGGTCCATGTACCAACAATCTCGGGTCCGGCGCACCTACAACCAAGTCACCCACCGTTGGATGGATATCCTGGACCGGGAACGCGATCTGCTGGACCTGCTCGGCCTTGAGATCCCCGGGCTTGGTGAGTAGTAGTAGCTATTTCTTTACTACTCTGTTTTCTCCTGCTCTGTGTGTTATTATCTTGCAAATTTTTGTTTTTTACCAAGAGCAATAATGCTGCTGATTACATTGTAGGTAAATTATATTTCAAAATCTTCTGTGCATTTCAAGTGCACTGCTCTCCTTCTCAGTAGCGCTGCTACTATGCTTATTTGTTTTCGATTTTGTGTTCATTTCATTGGCCTGTGAAATTATGCATGAGTGTAGTTTAAAGAACTGTGTAATGCTAGACACTAAGGGTCAGATATTTAATTACTGGCGCATCCCTGCAAAATAGCAGGGATGCGCCAGTAATTGTGCGCCACGCCACCACCACCCATGGTGCACCGTATTTACAATGCGGAGCACCATGTGCCCAAAACGTCACCGAAGCGGTACGCTTCTGTGCTGTAAAGGCGGTGCATTGCTGGAGTTGTGTCGCAATGATGGCGCAGCTCCAGCAATGCTCTGGGGTGCCCTATCTCCCCAATGCTGCGTCAAGCCGTACGTCTGCTTCAAGCAGGCGCAGGGTTTGAGTCACGCATCATTGTCCTCAAAGTGACCGATTGAAATCTTGTAGATGTCCCTCAGCCACTTTTAGGATGCGTTCCTGCGCAGGAACGCCCTCCCTTGCACCGGAATGCCCCCTGATGACGCAGGGCTTTACAACATGATGCATCTCCCATATGCGACACGTTGTTAATATACGCCGCACCATGGCGCCTCTTTTGTCAAGTCACGCAACAATGGAGCAAAAGAGCCGCAAGGGGCTTCTAAATCAGCCCCTACAGACTCAAGTTTAGTCCTTCTTTTGTACACATGGCGATAAGAAGAAATAGTGGTGGAGGATTGATTGTTTGAGTATTTTAATGAATGGTTAATGTAGTAGGAAACTTTTTTGTGTTGTCGCTGATCTGCAATCACGATGGACTTTGTCTGTCACTTTGCGTGCTGCGGACTGCTGCCTGCCAGTCCTAGGTGAACCTTTTTAGTAGTTTGTTTAGTGAGTTACATATGAACTTTCCAAGTCGACGGTCAGCAAATCAAGCAATACTAATAACATAGTAGACCACATGGGATCGGTCAATATATCCCGTGGAATAGTTGTCTATTTGCTATTTCGCCAAAATATTTTGTTATTGTTCTTTTGAAATGTTTGATTTGGTTGACAACAATCATCCATGTTTTCGTGTCTTTCTTTCTTTCATGTTGTACATCAGCTCCCCCCAGGGGCAAGAGGACAGAGGAGGAGGTGGTTGCTGCTGCTGCTGTAGAAGGGCAGGATCGGCCAGGCGAGGGCTCCTTTGCTGGCCCCAGTAAGTTTTCATTTTAATATAGAGTCCCAATTTTTTCCTAGCGTTCCTCATTCGATTTTTTCTAAATTGTCTTTGATCTTCTTGTAGACTGTATCTAAATTCTTATCCTGGCTCGACTATGACTCCCTGTGGTATTACTAGATTATTCTTATTAGTCTGTCTAGGTAGCTAACTAAGATTGCACATTTGGCAATTCCATTGGACTCCCATTCTAGTCCGCAATAGCTCTATGCACTGAGCCTTCCCTGGAAAAAGGAACATTTTTACTTTAGATTAGACAGTCACAAATTATTACATTGTTTTCTGTTTTTTTTCACATTTCTTTATTCCTAGACCAAATATTATATAGTAGTGAGTGGTGTATTCCAACAATCTTAAATGTACTTTGTAGGTGGAACATCTGGTGGCGGGACCAGCGCGGAGGTAGTGGTGGTGGATGAGGAGGACAACACTTCTGGGGAGGAGGCGGTGTGAGTGCTGGACGACACCAATGTGCCTGTGAGGGTTCACACGGTGGTGGCGGGCAGAGGTAAGCTATATATTCCTTACTTATTGAGATTGAAGACTGCAGAGTGTGCTTTCTGCACGGGTGTATTATAAATCAACCAGGTAGTAGCCTCCTCTAAATGTACTTCGACTTAGCTGTGAAGTTTTTGGCGAGAAGAATCCCAATCAGATCTGAGATGAACTTGATGGATGGGATGAACGAAAAGCGAAAGAAGGGTGTAAGTAAGTGTGGAAGGACGAGAAATGTAATGATGACTGGCAAAGAAGAATGATATGTGTTTGCTTGGTCCCCGAGGTGGCTGGGAAGGAAAGAATATGGTATGGTGCATGGCTGGGTGAATGATGAAGCAAGGATGGGTGGAAGGAGAACAGCCTTGGTGGGTGAAACAGAAACTGTATGTGTGCATATACTTTGAATGGATGGATGCCTGGATCATGGTACTATCTGACTCTTAGATAGAAAATGTGTATCTAGAGAGAGTATATGGTCACTGGATGAACAAAGTGTTACTTTGAAGAGCATGTAACACCGCACCCGCACGTCCGTTCCAGTGTAGGAAAGGCAAGGAAAAGAAGTTGTAATTTTGTCCAAATACTACCATGAATAGTAGCAGTAGTTTGTATTGCAACTGCAAGCACAGCATATATCCGGTTATTATGGTGGACACTCCCTACCTCTCTTAATAATTTTAGTTTGATAGTAGTACGTCATTCATGTGTGGGTGTATCACTGTTCACTCAATAAAAAGCAAAGCACCTAAAGTCATCCCATATGTAATCAAATACATCCCATGTGAAGTGATAGATAATCAGATTATTTAGTTTCTTCTTTTTCCTTCTCTAGTACTCATTTGCACGGTAGGGTGAAAGTTAAATTAATTAAGCAGTAGCCCTTTTAACAGAATATTCTCAGTGCCACCTGTAATGGAAAAATATGAGCTTCACCACCTGCATGTACTGTACCCGTACAGTAACGCAGGTCTGTCTCACTCATCATGGCGTGCGTCTGTTTTTCTCGGGTGCAAGTTCACTGCGCTGGCATTATGCCGGCTTGCAGCAGATAACGTACCAATTTTCCTAAACAAGAGAGAAGAAGAAGAATAAGACTGGTGTACTGCCATAGTCGACTGTAATGGAAGTCCATAGTGCTCGTAGAATTTGTTCCTTAAACTCCCACTAATGTTAGAGCAAGGATGAAGAAGTGGGAGGTTAGATAGATACTGGCCTCAATAGTTATGTACTGTGCTTTCAAGTTGCTAGTTGTACTGTGACACAACTTTCTGCTCAATCATTTTGTGTTAATCTTAAGAGCATTGGTTACAGACTATGTCTTTCTTTCTTTATATAGTTGCTCCTTCCAAATCCAACAAACCATCAAGGAAGGAGCAGGCTCGAATGGCCCGGCAACGGAGGCTGGATGCCACTGTTGCAGAATATCGGCGGCTGCTGGCCCTGGAGGAGGAGGACACGCAGTCTACTAGTACATCTACTGCGACAGCTGCATCCTCCTCCGGGCCCACACGGGCTGCCAGCCAGCGCAGTGCTCCAGCGGTACGGAGCCGGGCTACCAAAGCCAACCGCCACCGCCGAGCAGCAAAGACATCAGCTGCCCCCCACAGGAGTTGCAAGGCACGCCAGCGCCGCTTATCCCTCAGAGTCTCCTACCTGGAGCAGGAGGTCTTCACCTATAAGAACTTGGTGGAGGGCCTCCGCTCCGACCATGCCACCCTCCGCAAGGAGTATGATGCCCTGGCCGCTACAGGGAACAGCATCCTGCCGTAGTGTCCCTTGCCCCTTTTTTAGAGACTTTTGGGGGGTGGGATTTGGGAGTTGGGTTCTTTTTGGGACTTTTGAAAGACAATCGTTGGGGTTAGGGAGGGTCTTTAGGGAGATTATTTTGTTAGGGCTATACAAATATACTTTTTGAAACTTTATGTGAGCATACCTGTTTTTTACTGCTTTTGAGTCTGGTGGGTGGTGGTTTAACAGTAAGTTTGTTTTCCTGAAACTTAAGTCTGTGTCATTTTCTTCCTTTAAGTGTAAATGGCTAAATGTTTTCAACACTAAGTGCCTCTCACAGAGTAAGTGATCCCCCCTTTCCCACCATGGATTTTCTTCAAATCACTTGCAACAAAAATTACACATTCCCACGAGTGCTCTAAAACCCCAGAACTCAGTTGCAAAAATCAAGAACACATGCAATCCTGCTGCTAGGGCTAACCCTAACGAACCCTAAGTTACAAAAAGTGCCAAAACCTTTTTCCTCATGGATGTTGTTTAAACCAGTTTTATCCGGTATTAGACCTTCCCAGCAATGGCCCCAGAGCCGTCAACCCAGGCGAAAACAAGTAGAAGACCCCCAAACAGCAAAAAAGCAAAAGTACAAAAATGTGGACTTAGTCACTTTTCTGAAAATTTCCAAAATCACTCAGCGCGCGCTCTGCAGCTAGGCCCTAACTCCCCTCTGCCTCCATGGATTTCCTTCAAACCTCTTGCTATCTAAACTATCCATACCCAGTAGTGCTCCCAGACCCCGAAACCCACCCACAAACACCAGGAAGCCCCCCAAACAGGCCCCCGAAAAACCTTTTTCCTCATGGATGTTGTTTAAACCAGTTTTATCAGGTATTAGACCTTCCTAGCAATGGCCCCAGAGCCGTCAACCCAGGTGAAAACAAGTAGAAGACCCCCAAACAGCCAAAAAGCAAAAGTACAAAAATGTGGACTTAGTCACTTTTCTGAAAATTTCCAAAATCACTCAGCACGCGCTCTGCAGCTAGGCCCTAACTCCCCTCTGCCTCCATGGATTTCCTTCAAACCTCTTGCTATCTAAACTATCCATACCCAGTAGTGCTCCCAGACCCCGAAACCCACCCACAAACACCAGGAAGACCCCCAAACAGGCCCCCGAAAACGCTACATTGAGCGAAAAGTCAGAAAATGCTAAACCTTTTTCCTCATGGATGTTGTTTAAATCAGTTTTATCCGGTATTAGACCATCCCAGCAATGGCCCCAGAGCCGTCAACCCAGGCAAAAACAAGTAGAAGACCCCCAAACAGCCAAAAAGCAAAAGTACAAAAAAGTGGACTTAGTCACTTTTCTGAAAATTTCCAAAATCACTCAGCGCGCGCTCTGCAGCTAGGCCCTAACTCCCCTCTGCCTCCATGGATTTCCTTCAAACCTCTTGCCATCTAAACTATCCATACCCAGTAGTGCTCCCAGACCCCGAAACCCACCCACAAACACCAGGAAGCCCCCCAAACAGGCCCCCGAAAAGCTACATTGAGCGAAAAGTCAGAAAATGCAAAACCTTTTTCCTCATGGATGTTGTTTAAACCAGTTTTATCCGGTATTAGACCTTCCCAGCAATGGCCCCAGAGCAGTCAACCGAGGCAAAAACAAGTAGAAGACCCCCAAACAGCCAAAAAGCAAAAGTACAAAAATGTGGACTTAGTCACTTTTCTGAAAATTTCCAAAATCACTCAGCGCGCGCTCTGCAGCTAGGCCCTAACTCCCCTCTGCCTCCATGGATTTCCTTCAAACCTCTTGCTATCTAAACTATCCATACCCAGTAGTGCTCCCAGACCCCGAAACCCACCCACAAACACCAGGAAGCCCCCCAAACAGGCCCCCGAAAACGCTACATTGAGCGAAAAGTCAGAAAATGCAAAACCTTTTTCCTCATGGATGTTGTTTAAACCAGTTTTATCCGGTATTAGACCTTCCCAGCAATGGCCCCAGAGCCGTCAACCCAGGCAAAAACAAGTAGAAGACCCCCAAACAGCCAAAAAGCAAAAGTACAAAAATGTGGACTTGGTCACTTTTCTGAAAATTTCCAAAATCACTCAGCGCGCGCTCTGCAGCTAGGCCCTAACTCCCCTCTGCCTCCATGGATTTCCTTCAAACCTCTTGCTATCTAAACTATCCATACCCAGTAGTGCTCCCAGACCCCGAAACCCACCCACAAACACCAGGAAGCCCCCCAAACAGGCCCCCGAAAACGCTACATTGAGCGAAAAGTCAGAAAATGCAAAACCTTTTTCCTCATGGATGTTGTTTAAACCAGTTTTATCCGGTATTAGACCATCCCAGCAATGGCCCCAGAGCCGTCAACCCAGGCAAAAACAAGTAGAAGACCCCCAAACAGCCAAAAAGCAAAAGTACAAAAAAGTGGACTTAGTCACTTTTCTGAAAATTTCCAAAATCACTCAGCGCGCGCTCTGCAGCTAGGCCCTAACTCCCCTCTGCCTCCATGGATTTCCTTCAAACCTCTTGCCATCTAAACTATCCATACCCAGTAGTGCTCCCAGACCCCGAAACCCACCCACAAACACCAGGAAGCCCCCCAAACAGGCCCCCGAAAACGCTACATTGAGCGAAAAGTCAGAAAATGCAAAACCTTTTTCCTCATGGATGTTGTTTAAACCAGTTTTATCCGGTATTAGACCTTCCCAGCAATGGCCCCAGAGCCGTCAACCCAGGCAAAAACAAGTAGAAGACCCCCAAACATCAAAAAAGCAAAAGTACAAAAAATGTGGACTTAGTCACTTTTCTGAAAATTTCCCAAATCACTCAGCGCGCGCTCTGCAGCTAGGACCTAAATCCCCTCTGCCTGCATGGATTTCCTTCAAACCTCTTGCTATCTAAACTATCCATACCCAGTAGTGCTCCCAGACCCCGAAACCCACCCACAAACACCAGGAAGCCCCCCAAACAGGCCCCCGAAAACGCTACATTGAGCGAAAAGTCAGAAAATGCAAAACCTTTTTCCTCATGGATGTTGTTTAAACCAGTTTTATCCGGTATTAGACCTTCCCAGCAATGGCCCCAGAGCCGTCAACCCAGGTAAAAACAAGTAGAAGACCCCCAAACATCAAAAAAGCAAAAGTACAAAAATGTGGACTTAGTCACTTTTCTGAAAATTTCCAAAATCACTCAGCGCGCGCTCTGCAGCTAGGCCCTAACTCCCCTCTGCCTCCATGGATTTCCTTCAAACCTCTTGCTATCTAAACTATCCATACCCAGTAGTGCTCCCAGACCCCTAAAGCCACCCACAAACACCAGGAAGCCCCCCAAACAGGCCCCCGAAAAGCTACATTGAGCGAAAAGTCAGAAAATGCAAAACCTTTTTCCTCATGGATGTTGTTTAAACCAGTTTTATCCGGTATTAGACCTTCCCAGCAATGGCCCCAGAGCAGTCAACCGAGGCAAAAACAAGTAGAAGACCCCCAAACAGCCAAAAAGCAAAAGTACAAAAATGTGGACTTAGTCACTTTTCTGAAAATTTCCAAAATCACTCAGCGCGCGCTCTGCAGCTAGGCCCTAACTCCCCTCTGCCTCCATGGATTTCCTTCAAACCTCTTGCTATCTAAATTATCCATACCCAGTAGTGCTCCC
Source organism: Lissotriton helveticus (assembly GCF_964261635.1). NCBI lineage: Eukaryota > Metazoa > Chordata > Amphibia > Caudata > Salamandridae > Lissotriton > Lissotriton helveticus. Next base: position 1,626,210,645 of record NC_136063.1, on the reverse strand, counting down.
AGACCCCGAAACCCACCCACAAAGACCAGGAAGCCCCCCAAACAGGCCCCCGAAAACGCTACATTGAGCGAAAAGTCAGAAAATGCAAAACCTTTTTCCTCATGGATGTTGTTTAAACCAGTTTTATCCGGTATTAGACCTTCCCAGCAATGGCCCCAGAGCCGTCAACCCAGGCAAAAACAAGTAGAAGACCCCCAAACATCAAAAAAGCAAAAGTACAAAAATGTGGACTTAGTCACTTTTCTGAAAATTTCCCAAATCACTCAGCGCGCGCTCTGCACCTAGGACCTAAATCCCCTCTGCCTCCATGGATTTCCTTCAAACCTCTTGCTATCTAAACTATCCATACCCAGTAGTGCTCCCAGACCCCGAAACCCACCCACAAACACCAGGAAGCCCCCCAAACAGGCCCCCGAAAACGCTACATTGAGCGAAAAGTCAGAAAATGCAAAACCTTTTTCCTCATGGATGTTGTTTAAACCAGTTTTATCCGGTATTAGACCTTCCCAGCAATGGCCCCAGAGCCGTCAACCCAGGCAAAAACAAGTAGAAGACCCCCAAACAGCCAAAAAGCAAAAGTACAAAAATGTGGACTTAGTCACTTTTCTGAAAATTTCCAAAATCACTCAGCGCGCGCTCTGCAGCTAGGACCTAAATCCCCTCTGCCTCCATGGATTTCCTTCAAACCTCTTGCTATCTAAACTATCCTACCCAGTAGTGCTCCCAGACCCCGAAACCCACCCACAAACACCGGGAAGCCCCCCAAACAGGCCCCCGAAAACGCTACATTGAGCGAAAAGTCAGAAAATGCAAAACCTTTTTCCTCATGGATGTTGTTTAAACCAGTTTTATCCGGTATTAGACCTTCCCAGCAATGGCCCCAGAGCCGTCAATCCAGGCGAAAACAAGTAGAAGACCCCCAAACAGCCAAAAAGCAAAAGTACAGGTGATTAAAGTTTTAATTATATTAACTATGCAAAACAAAGAAAGACAGAAACACAGGAATAAAAGTGAATAAGTACGAAAAAGAAAATTTCTGAATTCATTGGCTCATTTTCAGGGCTCGGTGTCAGGGAAGAAGAGTTCGTCCTCATACTCTGCAAATTCAGACAGGAGTAGGTCAGTGTCACCTAACACAGAAGAAATTCCCTCATCTAAGTTGCTGTCCTTCTCGTCTTCTTCCGTCGTGCAATCTGGTACTTTGAAATCTGGTGGTATGAGGTGCTCATTCATCTTGATCATTGTCAATATCTCCACATTTTTGGGCGAGAGGCGGGTCCGTTTGCAAGTTACAATGCCACCAGCAGCACTGAAAACACGTTCAGAAGACAGGCTTGCGAGTGGGCAAGACAAGTAATGTATAGCCAGGTTGGAGATCTCTGGCCACAATTCTTTTTTCCCATGCCAATAAGCCAATGGGTCAGCATTAACATAGACCTCTGTTGAGTCATTCAGATTGTCCTGCACCATCGACTCAAAGTTCTCCACGGTTCCTCCACTTTGCTGAATTTTTGCTCGGACGTTTTTAGAACCATACCCAATCTCAGCTAGCCAATCCTTTTCATCACCCGATATTTCTCTTGTGTCTGGTGCAGATGATGCGGTTGCCGGTGTCTTTAACGGCTGAGAGGTCACTTATGCCACAGCCACAGGTGCAGAAGTGGAGTCTTTTGACTGGGGATGGCCTGCTGATGCTGATGTACTGCCTTTTCCTTCAATTTGCTTCCGTTCTCTTTCAAACCTGATGGCTGACAAGGCTAGCCAACGTTTGTACTTTGTAACATCTTCATCACTAAAAGGAAATAATGCACAGCCTGCCAGCGCCTTTTTGTAGCGTGGATGCAGAATAGTAGCACAAATTTAATGCTGTTCTGAGTGGATCTTTTGAAGACGTTCATCGCCAAGTAGGCGCTCTAATAATTTCTCCGCCAAAACAAAAGCTTCTTGCTTTTCTTCATCTTTTTGAAACTTTGAAGACACCGCTTTCAGTTTGTGCTCCAGCATGCGCAACAATGGTATAGCTTTTCCCAAATTACAGTCCTCCCTGCTGACTGCACGCGTGAAGACCTCAAAAGGACGAAGCATGTCTGTCAGGCTTTTAACTAGCTCCCATTCCGCCGCATTTAACCTCAGGTCCTCCTTCACAGCTGTACCCATTGTTAAGAAATACTGATCGAGTACCGTAAACTGCTCATACAGACGCTCAAGCATGTAGAAGGTTGAGTTCCAACGTGTTGGCACCTCCTGGATGAGTGCTTTCACTGGCATTCGACGTTCATGTAGCAGGCGCCTCAGATGCTTCCGGGCCTTAAAAGAATGGCTGAAATGGTTGCACATTTTTCGGCAGGTGACCACTAACTGGCATGCTGGACTGTCTTTATCCAAGAATTTTTTAACAACCAGGTTTATACAGTGCGCCAAACACGGCACTCTGAAATAGTCACCCAGTTCCATGGCCTTAACTACATTGGCGCCATTATCCGTGGAAACATAACCAATGCCGCGTTTTTTTGGAGACAGCCAGTGAAAGACCTTTGTGTTGAACTCATTCAAAATGTTTTGTGCTGTATGACGTTTCTCCAAGCCAAACATGGCTAGTGTTGCATGTTTCCGAGCAGCTTTAAAAACTTGGTCCAGGTCAGCACCTGCGTTTAGCTTTGCTTCAACCCCTGAAAAAGAGACCCAGTGTGCAGTGATGCACATGTAACCAGTGCCTGCGCCACTGGTCCACATGTCTGTTGTCAGATGTATAGTGTGAACAGCACTCTTCTGCAAAGCTGCCCCAATCACCTCCAGCACATCTTCATGTAGTCCTGGAACCTCAACTCGGGCAAAATAGAACCGGCTAGGAACCTTCCATTTAGGGCAGAGCGCTGCCACTAATTCTAGAAAACCAACCCCTTCTACAAAAGAAAAAGGGAGAAGATCCAGCGCTAGCATTTTAGCCAGCTTAGAGTTATACAGACGCACCATTGGGTGGTTGCGTTCATATGGCGCGTCTGAAAACAACATGGTTTTAATGTTGCCCTGGACCATTTTACGGGATGATGATGACTTCTTCGACCCAGTTACGCTCGCTGATGAACTTTTTCGCATTGGTGTCTCACTCAGTCCCACACTCTTAGTGTGGCTCACAGGGGGTGTGCTGACAGGGGTACTGGGTGTAAGTGAAGCGTGTGACGTTTCTTCCTCCTCGTCATCATCAGATGGAACATCAACGTTTTCTCGACTTGCAATTCGGGCTTTCTTGATCTCCTCTAGGTGCGCAAACCATTGGACAGTGTGCTGTCTCTCAAGATGACCTCTCTGGCCTCCAGTCCCATAGTTGGTACCAAGCTTACCACGACTAACTGCAAGCTTACAAATGCTACAAATGGCTATGTTTTCCTTTTTTGGGCAAACACTAAAGAAGTCCCAAACTGCGGACTTGAAATGTCTGTGGGGGCCGGAGGAGGCGATACTGGTGGTGGTCATGCTGCTAATGCCAGATGATGTGGAGGATGCGTATTGCTAAACTTTACTACGTTGTGCACTTTGCCCACCACTAAATGAGGTCGAGGTGGATGGAGGTCCCTTCTGGCGAGGAAGAAATATGGAAGCGGTAGGTGGTGGTGTACTAGTTAACTTCAATGATTGTGGTGTTCCCATTGCCTCCTCGTCGACTTCATCATCACCCTCAGCAGCTTGTCGGGCTAGGGTCAAAATGTCTGTTTGCTGCATGCCCGCTGGGGCTTCAGTGACATTAGTGATGACTGCGTCGTCATCGTGAGAGTCTTCAGCAGCAGGAGAATACGCCACTTCTTGTTGAGCGTCATCACACTCCATAACTATGAGAGTTTCAACGACCTTCCTTTTACGCTTAGCTACCTTTGTCAGATCATGGTGTGCCTCAGGCTCACTCTCAGACGGCAGTGGTGCTGGTTCCCAAGTAAGATCCATATCATCAGAAGGAGGTGAGCTTGAAGAAGATGTAGACACCACCACCCTTGATCTTTTCCTTGCTCGGGATGTGGAAGACAATGAATGATCATCAGGGGGAGTGGCTTCCTCGAATGATATCTCGGCTTGATTGTCGATTTCCAGATGTGCCCCTACTTCTGGAGGAACAACTATTGTGGGCACTTGTTGTGCCCCACCATGCACCTCTGCTTGTGCATCTCCTTGCGCTGCCTCTCCTTCAACATGTACTCGGGCTTGTACTTGCACATGTGGTTGTTGTTGCGGCTGTGGTTGTTCAACACTCGTCAGATGAGTTACAACAACCTGTGTTGATTGAGGGACATTGCTGCTGCTTTCTTGCGATGAGCCAACATCACTGGACGATGGTGATTGAACAAGTAGACTGGCTGCCTCTGCAGCACTCAAGGTCTTGGACTTAAGTTGGCGTGGGGGTCGTGGCACTGAGCCCAATGGAGCGGGGGTGCTGCTCCCAGCTTGGTCCCCAGCAGATCCCGCTGCTGCTGCAGGTGTATTTTTTTTTTATTCCCAAAAAATGTGGCGGGCGGCACACCAGTTTGCTTGGTAACTTGCTTCTTCTGCTCCTTTCTGCCATCTTTCTTGCTAGAGGAGCTACGGGGAACTTTTTTTTGGGGCCATCTTCTTCAGATGTCACTCAGAACAGCAGACCGCAGTTGCACAAGTTGCAAAGTTGTCTGTGGCCACACGTGACGTTGTGCTGCACACACCGCAGCAGGACTTCTTCCTGGCACTGGTGGTTCTCTTGTGCACCTAAAAGCAATGGAAGACAGAGGAACATCAGTTATACAACCCCAAAAATCAACAAAAACCAAAAAATTCAGCACAATCACAGCCCACCCTTGCCCTCAATGATGTTTAAATTCAAGAAGACACCCCACAGAAAGACTAGACCCATGCACCACTCACTACCCCTGGGCATAATGGATGAAAGCTAGGCAAAATGGGTGCACCCCAAGCACATGTTGCCTGTACCAGCACTCAAGATGGCCACCACCACCCACATGGCCAGTCCACATCAACAGTACACCCCAAAAAAACTAAAAACACACAAAAATCACCACAATCCAATGCCATCCAGGATGTTTACATTAAAGGGAGTGAGAACCCACAGGCAGACTCAGTCCATGCACCACCCACTACCCCTGGGCAAAAGGCCCCACCAGCAGCCCAAAAAAATCGACAAAACCACAAAATTCAGCACAATCCCAGCCCACCCATGGCCTCAATGATGTTTAAATTCAAGAAGACACCCCACAGAAAGACTAGACCTATGCACCACTCACTACCCCTGGGCATAATGGATGAAAGCTAGGCAAAATGGGTGCACCCCAAGCACAAGTTGCCTGTACCAGCACTCAAGATGGCCACCACCACCCACATGGCCAGTCCACATCAACAGAACACCCCAAAAAAACAAAAAACACACATAAATCACCACAATCCAATGCCATCCAGGATGTTTACATTAAAGAGAGTGAGAGCCCACAGGCAGACTCAGTCCATGCACCACCCACTACCCCTGGACAAAAGGCCCCACCAGCAGCCCCAAAATAACGACAAAAACCACAAAATTTAGCACAATCCCAGCCCATCCATGGCCTCAATGGTGTTTAAATTCAAGAAGACACCCCACAGAAAGACTAGGCCCATGCACCACTCACTACCCCTGGGCAAAAGGCCCCACCAGCAGCCCCAAAAAAATGACAAAAACCACAAAATTCAGCCCAATCCCAGCCCATCCATGGCCTCAATGGTGTTTAAATTCAAGAAGACACACCACAGAAAGACTAGGCCCATGCACCACTTACTACCCCTGGGCAAAAGGCCCCACCAGCAGCCCCAAAAAATCGACAAAAACAACAAAATTCAGCACAATCCCAGCCCGCCCATGGCCTCAATGATGTTTAAATTCAAGAAGACAACCCACAGAAAGACTAGGCCCATGCACCACTCACTACCCCTGGGCATAATGGATGAAAGCTAGGCAAAATGGGTGCAGGCCTCAGACACTGCCTGTCTTCAAAATGGCCCCTTGAACCCCAGGCACATGTGGAGGGCCTGCCTGTACCAGCACTCAAGATGGCCATTACCATCCACATGGCCAGTCCACATCAACAGAACACCCCAAAAAAACCTAAAAACACACAAAAATCACCACAATCCAATGCCTTCCAGGATGTTTATACATTAAAGAGACCCCACAGGCAGACTCAGTCCATGCACCACTCACTACCCCTGGGCAAAAGGTCACAACAGCAGCCCCAAAAAAATCGACAAAAAACACAAAATTCAGCACAATCCCAGCCCATCCATGGCCTCAATGATGTTTAAATTCAACAAAACAGTTGTATCATGCACCCATAACTAACCCTGGTCCAACTGGATACTGTGGCTACCCACAATATATTTTATTTAATGTTCTGAAATAGTTCCAAAATTGTAGTTGCAGCAACTGTAATGCCCCAAACAAACTTACTTGTGAAAGTTGATTTCTAATCCAAAAGTGATCCAAAGAAAGTCAAAAAGGCCTTAAATCCAAATATCCAGCAGCATACACAAAGAGTAATCCTTCCAGGTCAAGGTCCAAATGAAAGTGACCAGCACATGAAGAAAGCACTGGGAGAAGCCTGCTGTACAGGAACAGGAAGTTGGAGACTGTGGGGCACTTCCTTTCAAAATGGACTCCTTGCTAAAAAAAAGTGCAGGCAAATGTCAACCTGAGGAGTGATTCTGATAAAAATCATCATTTTCTGAAGGTTTATGCTGTTTGCTGGTGAATTTTTTGTGCGAAATTGCAAAATCTGTATTTTGCGAGTGCGAGATTGTTGCTGCCCGCCGCACCTACGTGTTCGCAATTGCGAACTCTCGCGATGCGTGCTGCTGTGCAAGGTGGCAAGGCGCGATGACGTAATCGCGGTCGACAAACTCCCGCGGGATCCCGCAGCAAGAGCCAAAATGGCGCAGCACTAGCAAAATATCGAGAAAAACAACTCGTCAAACGCTGAATGGCGGTAAGTGAACGCCGCTCGCCGCAAAATTGTATCACCAAGAAAAAAAATCCGCCGCGTGCGAATTTACGGATTTTCGGCAAATTCGCTAGAGTGCGCGGATTGCGAATTTACCGAAAATCCGCAAATTCCGCGAGCGGAACGGATTTTACGCCCATGCTTACTGATGACAGGCTTGTTGGTGAGCAGGGAGAATATCTTGCTTCGATTGTTCTCTTCCATATTTGCCCTCATGGATTAATGCTCAAAATGTTCATGGCTAGAGTGACTGTTTGATTCCTGCCACTCTGATCATTCTGTTGAATATTGGCAGTTGACCCACCTGCTATGGGTATGGAGATGTCTGTGTGTGTTGATCTAGCCCTTTATTTGCCCTGGATAACTTTGTTCATGGTGCTTTGGCAGATGGTGTCTGGATGCCTCCTGTACAGTAATTAGGATGCACTAATTTTTGCTTTTGTAAAACCAGGGTTGGGGAACCCTAGCTAACATTCTTGTAGATAATATTATTTACTTTATTTATTTATGACTCAGGATATGTAACTGACAATAAGCCCCTGCTATTCTCAAGAGGACAGAGTGGTTATGACTTCTGTTGGCTCTTGAGTGCCTAGTAACCTTCAAATCCCTACTACAAGATTATAAACCTGGAATAAATCACAAGCATTTGACCGTCAACTTTCTCATCCACATCCTACCTTATTGACATTAGATGTATTTTCATCAGAGCACTCCAGGAACACACAGACATCAAAGATGGGCTAAATATCTGCATGGAACAAGAACATTCTGTTATAAATTAATATGCATTTCCACCATGTAATAACCATACAGAGGAGCATTACCCGGCTATGTCTTCATTAGCAACAAAGATCCCCCTTCTATTTTAAATATATAAATACATTTTCTGACTTTAGACAACATCAAAGCATAAACATTTATTAACATAATCTGTGCATCTTTTGTATAGCTTTACAAAGCCAACTAGTAATCAACTGCTTGATATGTGCATATCAGGGGTGGGGGGTGGTTGGGTGTCTGTCACTCTAAGATTGGTCCCTCAGGATACATACCCAACTATACGGTACCTATAAATTTAGTTGGACTGAGTATTAGATTAAAAAAACTTAATAATACAGAAACTGAGTCTTCCTATATCATCAGTAAATGGTGATTTGGCTACCTCACAGTACTGCATGTAAACACCTAACCCTCCAGAGCTGTAAATATTGTCCATAACCTCAAACATGACCACTCTTATTTCCAAGTAATTAGTGGAAACAGATCTAACCCTTTCGTTTGTCACTTTTGCATTCCCAAAGTTTCACAAATAAAACAAACAATAATACATTTCCAATTTTTTATTGAAAAGATCTAATCCTTGTAAACAATACATGAACTGTAATTATTAGACAGATGAAGCACATCATTGCTATAAGCATTATTAGAATGGTGAAAAACACAAACAATTCCACCATGATAATTGTTCCTAATGTTATTCCTATCTATCACTAATGCTCCATCTCTAATGAGTAATATAACACCTATAATGGTTCAGGGAATTAATTTGTACAACACAACAAAAAAACACAGTCACTTCATGCAAATACGACAAAAAGTTAAGACAGAAAAGATAATGATGACATGGTACCCACAAAAGTTGTTTGAAAATTAATTTTCAATTGCAAAATGTTCATAAAACATAAATAATTCAAAAATACAACATAATATAATTGGTGCTCACAAAGTTACACAAAACAAACAATTACCCTGTCCACTTCACAGTGTAAAGACAATGGCAGAGGAAAATCAGACACGGTCAAAGCTGATGGTAACCAAGGGCTCGAACACATAGAGACTTTCGCAGACCAACGTCTCACTATGAACCCTATTCACCGTTCCTATCAGTGCTCAGGGAGCTTTCACAAAGACTAACCCTCCCGACACTTCCTTGGTTTTAACTTTTGTAATTTTATACTCTGGTTTTTAATGTAATGGTTTTGAGTAACCAAACAATAAAGAATTCATTCATTCATTCATTCATTCATTCAGAGGGAAAATAATACAAAAATAGGTCTGTCTAATGACAGGAACAAAATGCACGATATGCTTTCTCTTTAATTTGCCAAAGGAAGGCATCAACAGTGTTTCAACCTTATATATTCATTAGGACATCATCAGGACAAAGGACAATTGTTAGGCACAACCAGCAAAATCAATCTGTATTTAGAAACAACTGAGATTGTGGGGGTACCAAAACATAAAACTGATTCAATCGAATTGAGCATAACACAAAACAAAGTCCAAGTATCATACATTCTATGATAACTGTGAAAAGATAGTAAAAAAGCCATCACCAAAATTATACTTATAATTATAAGTTATAAATCAACCAATATTGCCAAAAGAGGGTCATATCCCAGAAAGTGTGCAGTAGATCAGGGTGTTAAGTAGTGCACCCCAAATACCACACATCACATTTGTGGTAGGTTAACCTACATGTAAATCTTAATCAAAAGTAGGTCAGGTGAGAAAACCTCTGGGCCATGTAAATCTTTTCATGATCCTTCCAACACAAGTATATAATAATTAAAAGATAGCCCAACTGGACCAGTGTGCAGTCAGTGTCAAAGAGATATTTTGAAACTCACCAAGGAACTAAAATGTCATCGCCATGTGAAAATGTGGGTTTGTTGTTGATGACAATCTTGAGGTTCTTAGCGTGGGTGGTGGGGGTGAGTGTCGGTCATAGCTCTGTTGGCCACCAGGTGAAGTCCCACAGTGAAGTGCGCTTCCCCAAGAACATGTTCATCTTAAGACAGATGGTCTTCATCCAGTGAACAATGTCAGTCATGCAAGCATTTAACTTAATCTGGGTACTGGGCATCTTGTCCGTGAGGGAGAGAATAAGTGTGAGATCGGATGATGCTGGCTAGAGGGATCACGTATGCTTTGAAGAGGATCATTCTCAATGATGATCAAGCGGCACTCCGTAGATGAGTTTGCAGGCATCCAAGGGGTATGGTGCCAGTCAGGAAGAAGCAAATCCACCTGAGTGCCTGTCCCTGGATTCCTATGTGGTAGGAGTAGGATAGAGTGGGAACCCGTGGGAAATGTTGTAGGGAGGTCCAAAAGAAGAAGGGCTACTTTGTCTCCTCTGTCACAGAGTAAGCATATGTCATCCATGACTGTGGTGAGGGCGTTTTCCAAACTGTGTTTGATTCTGAAATCAGACTGAGTGGTGTAGAGGAGTTGTGGTATGCAGTGAGGTGTCTGTTGATGATTTTCTCTTAGAACTTGGCTGGAAATGGTAGCATGGATATCAGTCTGTGACTGGCGAGCATTAAAGGGTCTGCTGTGGATTTCTTGAGTAATGGAAGGGCAGTTGCCTGTTTCCAAGCATCTAGGAAGGTCACAGAAGCGGTGGAGGCATGCAGTATAAGTGTGAGCATGGTGCTGATGGTTTGTAGTCCTCTGGAGTAGGTGTGGTGGGGTAACTTTGGTCTCTGAGAGGATGCACTTGATGGTGGTTTCCCCTTGAGTGATGTCGGGCATGTGGTTAGCACTGGTTCTCTGAATAAGATTAGGAGGCATCTGATGAAGTTCCTGTAAATATTGTGGTTTAGTTGCTGAAGAATTAAGTTTGTTGCAGTGGTTCTCCAAGGGTGTGATGGAGTTGGAGGCAGCCACTGTTGAGGTGAATTCCTTCACAGTGGTGACCATGTCTTTGCTTGTGTTGGTACTGACATTAATGCGGTCCACCAGAGTGGCATGTTAGGTGGTCTGAATCATTTGGTGGTAGTATCTCTGGGCAGATTTGAATGTGCTCTTGCCTCCATTGTCCTGGTTCATTTTCCATTTATGTTCCACTTGCTCATCTTTAGTTTTAATGATATTTCTATTTGGTTCCAAAACAATGAAAATAATTTGCTTTAGGACATTTACTGCAACATTCAAACAAAAGTCCACTTCTACCTTCTGTGCCAGTAGCGTTAGTATTGGAGGGGATAAGCATCTGAACTTCAGAGTCCTCAAAGAATTTCAGCACTTCTGTAGGAAAAGGTAGATCATGAAAAGGTGAGAACAAACGCTAGTGTTTCCACAACGAGTGTCAATCAATCAAAGGGGTCTTTATTTCAGCCTAAGCGGCCATAAAAACCCAGATAAAAATACAGTACAAGCCGTTTGATAAAAAGGAACAGTCATTACAATATAAAAAACAGCCGGTTAATCTAATTAAAACAGTCTTATAATACCTACAGAGCTGCACTATCCCCCCAATCTACCCTGATTGATCAGAGAGCAAGTCTGAAATTGTGCAATTTAGTCAAAGTGCATGTGCAATTCATATACCACGCCGGGCCTAGCGTTGGTAATGAATTAAATTCAGTAAAGTGCATATGCGATATGTAAATAGCAAAAGGTAATGTAAAGTGCGAGTGCAATATGTGAACAACTTTGGTCCCTATAGTGCAAAAAAGCAACCACATAAACTTCAGATAATTACAAAAGAACAGGTCCCCTGTATCCTCTGATGTCCCTGAATCCCTAGGGCCCTCCAAGGAAGTTCATAATACCCAGATCACATATCCCCTCTAGTGTTCCTAAGACGCATTGCTACTCTCAGAAAATTTACCATACAGTGCAATGTTAAAATATCCAGAGAGAGTTTCAGGTACAGTAGAGCAACCTTCGTCTGTCTAAAACCAGCCTTTTTAAAAACTCTTTTTAAAAAGTGTTTCCTTTGGAGCTTGTAATACGGACATAACAGCACAAAGTGAAGGGTATCCTGCAGAGATCTACGAATGCAGCTGCAGTGACCCTTCTGCTCCACCATTTTAGTAAAACCAGCAGGCTGTGATGTATAAAATCCAACCTGAAGCGCGTCATAAGGAACCTATTCTGAGCACTGTGGATGAGATACGGGTAAGGTTCGATGCCCAGGCAAGATTTCATCAAAATATGCCTTCTCATCTTCCCTGCTAGAGCCCAATAAATTCAAAAACTCCCCCTTAACAATATTCTTATCTTTTGCCAATATTTTCGTGGGGTGAGTGAAAAGATCCAGGTGACCCGTGGTCTTGAGAGAATCTCTAACATATTTAAGCGATGGGATATTCATCCCCTTATCCCGTGCCAGGCAGTCCTTAATGATGTCTCTTGTCAAGGTGGCCACTGGGTTTGTCCATATCTTAATCCAACAACTGACTGGTTTTAATTTTATCCTATCCTCAATGTAAACAACACCCAACTCCTCATGTACAGTGAAGCCTGGGATACTTTGTGGGACTTTCAAAAGCCTTCTTAAGAGTTTAGTCTCTTCAGTGTGAAGCAGCTTTGCATCCACAAAGCCCCAGACCTCACTGCCATAGAGGACCTTGGCGGAACATATTGAGTTGTAGAGAAGCAGGATCTGGTCAAGAGCCCAATGACCCAGCCTGTGTGTGTGATTCATAATCGCCCCCATGTTTCTAGTTAGTGTACGGCATTTATCCTCCATCAATGGTGTAAAGTTGAGCCTGGAGTCGACCAGTATCCCTAGGTATGAAAAGGACTGAACTTTTTCAATACGGTGTGCCCCAATCGTGAATGTGTATTTCTTTTGGGCCGCCTTTTCTACCTTCATTATATAGGATTTGGCTAGGTTTGCTGACGAATCCAGGCTCTCCATAAAATGGATAAAACCATCTAACAGTGTTTGTAGGGCTCTTGGGGTTCGGGCCAAAAGTACAGCGTCAGCTGCGTAAAGCAGAACCTGAACCCCTCTGTGATCTATCTTGGGCGAGTCCACTCCCAGCCCAGCCAGTTCTTTCTCCAAACCATTAATATAGAGGGTGAATAGGAAGGGTGCCCGGATACAACCCTGTCTAACTCCCCTTGTGCAGAGGAACTGGTCTGTCAGGCTACCCTCCTCATTGTACCTAACCTGGGCGTGGCTATTCCTATGTAGGGATCTCAGAATATTAACTAGTCCCTGATCCACTCCCAATCCCTCCATACGTTCCCACAGTTTGTTCCTATTTACCCGATCGAATGCGGCTGTAAGGTCCATGAACACCAAGTACACAGTTCCTTGACTCGCTAACGTGTACTTGGCAGTCAGGAGATACAGGTTGAGGAATTGGTCTGTTGTCGAGTGGCCGGCCCTGAAACCATACTGAGTGTCAGTGATGATCTTATGTTCTTCTGCCCAGTCTAATAGACGGTTAAGTATGACCCTGCCAAGAACTTTCCCGGACACGTATATCAGGGAGATTGGCCGGTAACAGGACGGGCTCTCCCTGTTGCCTTTTTTAAAAATTGTCACGATTGTAGCTGTTGACCAAGATTCGGGCATGCCCGTGCACACCGCAGCATTTATAACCCTAGTCAGAATTGGGGCCCACAACTCTACATATGTTAGGAACAAGTCCGGGGGAACACCGTCTGGACCCGGCGCTTTGTTTCTAGTCAATCCTTCTATGCCAACCTTAATATCATTTAGAGAAAAGGTTGTGTGTTCGCCCATCCCTTCATTGGTCTCGAGACAATCCTCATAGGTACTGAGACTATATAAACCATTGAAGTGTTCGTACCAGGTCTCCGGCAAAATATGGTTTACAATCTTGGGTTTGTCACTGTCTTGGAAGCAGGGGTCGTTTATGATCTTCCACAATGCCGTCATGTTTTTGGTGTCTACTGCTTCCCACAGGTTCTCCCACACCTGCTGTTGCAGCAACGATTTACGGCGCTTAACCGCATCTTTATATAAACTTCGACACTCCTTAACCCTAATTTTGTCCCTGGGACAGGTTTTCCAAGCCATTTTCAGGTCTCTTATAGCCTTGGAACAGGCCTGATCGAACCAACCATATTCCCTTCGTTCTTTTTTTCCCGGCCTTGGCCCTGAGGAGTCTATCGATATGCAGTGTTGCACCTTCATAGGCCTTGACCAGCTCAACCCCTGTCACTTCAAGATTCAGGCACCTCCCTATATGATAATCTTTATCTGCCATTTATGCTACGTAGAAGGCATCAACATCAATTTTAGACCATCATAGCCTTCTACCCTGATCTGATGCCATTAGCTCCCCTATCTGACCTGTTTTATCGTGGGTATTAGTGGTATTTGGATCCCTCAGAACAATAACTAGGGGATTGTGGTCACTAAATGCGCTGGATTGTATTTCGAACCCCAATAACTCCTCTTTCATTATATAGGATACAAAAATAAAATCAATGACTGATCCACATCCTCTTCCTTTAAAAGTTGGGTTTATCTGCCCTACATCGTCTTCATTAATCAAATCCATAGAATGTTGGAGATCATACCTTTCCAGCACCATGTTGAGCTCCTTTCCCTCTGGGGTATGTTCTAGATGGGGGCCCTCTTCAAGTGAGCAGGGGTACCAAACACCCCTTATGTTTTTCACAATTGGACAAAGGTGACAATTGAAATCACCTGCAAGCACCTATTCGTACTTTCGTCCTTCTTGATTGGTCTCTCCCTCCAGCCTACTTCCCGATTCTTTGAAGTAATAAGTGATGACCCTGGAACTATGGTATTATAAAAGTTCACAAATAATATGTTCTGGCCCCTCATACGCAATTTTAGCCCTTGAAGTACGTCAGAGTTCCAGATCAGGTCCTCCCATGTTCCTTTCAGTTTTAGATCCACATAGGTCATCAGCCCACCCTCGGCTCTTCCTGACCGCCCCTTTCTTGCCGGGACAAAAAACATCTTAAAACCTTCAAGGGCTAGCTTGTCTCTATTCCATTCCCATGTTTCTTGTAGACATATAACCTGGAACTTTTTTATGTAAGCCACCCATTTAATATTTTTTAGTTTTGCCGAGAGCCCCGCTATGTTCCATGATAAGACCTTTATGGTTGCTTGGCTCGTGGAACTTATACTCGGCAGTGACTGACCAGCAATGATAGTCAAATGGGATCCTACTGTCTGGCCTTTGTCCTCTTTATGACAACTAACCAAGTCACTTTCCATGGGGACGGATATTAGTGTACTTTCTGGGGTTACTTGGGGTCCTCCACATGAGTGTCTGCATGGAGCAATCGCTTCGGCGGGGGTATCGCCGTGGCGAGGGCTCTGTTCATGTCAGTCAATGTCTTCCAAGCTCTGGCTGTTTGCCAGAGGAGCATAACGATTATTTGTAAAAGACAAGGGCCCCATTTTGATCGCTCTGCTATGCATTTGCCTGTCTGCCTCTCTTCAGGAAGTTGTCCTAGGGTTCCTTTAGAAGAAACCCAGCGGAAGCATTTGGATAGATGAATCATTTTCCCCCCTTGAGCCACAACGAGTGTCAATCATGCACAGTAAGTAATGCTCTCTCATTATACTTCACAACAAACTTTGAAATTATATCAGAAAACTATTAGGCTGATGACAAACACTAGAAGATCATCCTTTAGGGATGGCTGAATGGGATGCTTATGATGGACCCAGAGATTAGGGTGATCACCTTACTCCAGATCATACCTCAATTTTCAACCTGAAATCTATAATTTCAGGTTATTAGTCTAATTAGTTCAATGGGACTAAAGCAAGACTACAATACCCACAATATATTAAGCTATCAAATAAAATTCCAGGACTGAAAACTGTGTTTTTAATGGCCTATTAGAGATAACTGCTATAAATTCATTGTGACAACTGAAGGGATTTTTACCTATCAGCTGACCACACACATTGATTGTAGATGGGGATGTCTTTGGTCCTTGAGTTTTAGTTACAAAGGTCCAACACCCCTTTTAGTTTTCAAGCACATTACACACCGGTCCAGTCTTACTGACGTTACACATTGGCTCCAGTCTTACTGAGCATGGTTTTAACAAGCATATGCCAGAGAGAGAACAATGACTGAGTTATGTAAATTTCTTTACATTGGTTGATAATTTCTCCTGGGAAATAAGGAGCATGAGATATGTTTGGTCAATTATTTTAAAAATGCAATTCAAATATAAATTCAGTGATAGGATAGGCAAGGTCTCCATCTTTATTTGATTGACAAGTGTTTTTGTTTGCATCTCAATTGATATGTGCGTTTTGAGGAGAAGCAAAGTAGGTGGTTGACACATTAACAGAGAGAAAGTCAGAAGATGTAACCTATACATTACTCCAGTTTACCCTAGGAGTTGAAGGCATCAGTACAATATTCTCTGACTACTATCTATATTTGAAACAGAAAGTTAACTGGATCTAAGAGGTGTGTTCATTCTATGTCTACCTACTCTGCAAAAGCAGACACTGATAAGAGCAAGGAGGGATGAAAAAAGAAGGTAAGTAGTTTAGAAAATTAAAATCATAGAACAGGATCTCAACCACATTCATTACAATTTTAAATGGAGGTTTCACTCTTTTGAGTCTGGATGCTAGGATAAATCTGTATTCTACGTTGCTGCAAGATTGCCGATTGATACAAAGATAATGTGAACACATCACCGCAGCTCTTGCTTATGTGACATGACAAATTTCCATTTCGAGCAGGCATCGGTGCTCTAGGGAAACTTCATCCATGAATGCTGGCCCTTGGTAGGTGGAGTGTGTAAAGCGTCAGTTTACAATTCAAAAGACATTCAAGCACAGAGCATATGATTTATATGACTTGGCAAAAATTAAATAATATGCACGGTAAAGAATAGGTACCCGCAATGCAGTGGAAGAAGACGACATCAGGTCTCAGCAACGCCTTCAAGGTGATACTCGGCATACCAGTCTACTGCAGTCTACTGCAGATGTGTACAAACAGCATTGTCTACTAGAACAAAATGCCCTTATAAAAAGCCAAGAGAAGGTATACCTATGATTTTTAAAACAAAAATGCACAGCCTAACTTCATTGACATTTGCCCCAAAAGTCAGTGTAAGACCACTTCTGGAGTTGAGTGCCATTAAAATGTTTCTGCCCACCTGCAACTAGCGATCATCAAGAAAATAAAAATACAGGAAACATGGTTGGGGGGGGGAGTGTGTGTGTTTGTGTATGTATACACACTTTAGACAGATATTTTCCCTTTACCATCTGGCTGGAATGGGCAAACATTCTCTATTATCCCAAGACGAGCTACTTCTCCGCTGCTGTGTTACATCATGCAAAAGATGGATTGCAGATACTGGGCTTTAAATCAATGATGGGCCTGAGCTCTAAAAAAAAAGAGCTGTACATTTATTTTAATAAATGTTACATAGGAGCTGTGTGAGAAATTGTGTAATTGGTTGAGGGTGGTGTTAGTCCTTCTTAAAGAACAATCACAATCCTTATCAGGGTGGACCACCAAAGTTACTAAATTAACGTGTGCTTAACCCTCTGGTAGCTTGTAGGCCTGGGCAAAACTCATGGAGTTTGACTTATCGGAATTCAGATTCTGTTGACTTCTGGAAACACACGGAAATAGGCATTTCTGCTCGCACTGTGATTTAGTGCTGCAAACTCGTTTAGAGCACAAAAATCAGTGCGAACGGCACCATGTGGCACATCAGAGGGAGCAGCTTCTCAAGTTGATATTGCTGCTGCTCGAGTAGGTTTTCTACTTGAGTGGCAGTTTTCTGACTGAGAATGGCCTGACCAAGCAGGTTGGGGAAATCTTGCAAGGTGCCCTCCTAGCAACAAAAACTCACTCTAGGGGACACCAAATCTCACTTACCAACTTCCCTTCTCCCAGCTGCACATTAGTAAAAGCTCCGCCATGCGGCAGTTGGTTGGATTTGGCCTGAACTTTGCATTACAAGTGCAACGTGGAGTGGTCAAAACTCCTCTAGTTCCAGGAATATATTGCCCACCCCTAGTAGCTCAGCACAAAAGCAGTCAGGCTTAACTTAGAGGCACTCCGTAATGTTTTCATGCAGCTCACAAACAGCAATAAAGTGAAAACAAAACACAAGAAAAATCCCACACCAATTTCGAAAAATAGATTAAAATGTTATAGATAAAATGAGACAAAACTGACAAAATTCCAATCAGTAGAATCAAAGATATGCAATTTCAAAGATTACGCTAAGTGTAGCGCCCAAAAGCACAAAGTGCCACTCGCAGTTATCTGGCCATGCTAGTCTGGGGACAAGTCACAAGTTCAGGCTGACTACGATGGAGGGTGGGATCGATACAGGGGTCAGGTCATTCCCGCTGAAAAAGTTTCCTTCTGAAAGTACGGCATGAAGAGTCCAGTTTGTGGAGGAGGATACCGCAAAAAGCAGGGAGAGTGTTGTGGATGGTCATAGCTGTAGTGGGAAGCATAGGCCAGACATCACAGATGGTCGTAGCTGTTGGGCGAACATCCTTTCGGGCCTTGCGAACAGTTGTTTCTGAAGCTTTGCACTGGCGATTACAGTGGGCTGTCAGTGCCCCAGCACGAAGTGCAGATCTATTGTTGCAGCTCTCCGCTGGAGGTCACTGTAGTATGACGAGGCCCAGAGGAGTGCACTCTGATGCCAGTCAAGGCTCTAGGACGTGGGAAGGCACCTCTTGGGAATCAGGAACTCACTCAGGCAGAGGCCAGTAGGACCCAGACAGATACATTTCCGCCAGGTCAGCTGGGCAGTTCAAGGGAGGCCTCTGGAGCTTTTTGTGGCCACGATGCTCAGAACAGGAGGTTAGCCACCGGACAAATTGAGTCAATCTGGTAGTCCTGGGATCAAGCACAAAGGCAGACTTCGAGCAGCAGTGCAGTTCCCTGAGGCTAAAAAGCAAGCTGCAAGCAGCAGGTCAGTCCTCTAAAGTACAAGGCAGTCCTTCTGGGGGGTCCTCCACAGGTCCAGGGCTGAACTGAAGAGTTAGTCTGAGGGTCCAATATCTATACCTGGTTCAAGCCTTTGAAGTGGGAGAAACGTTTAGACTTCCCCCCACATCTGGTTCTATAATTTCTTTCCTCCTCTGTCTAGGCTTCAAGGTGACAAAAAGCTGGTGTCAATTTCTTTGTGAGTGTGCTGAGGAAGCCTGTGAGGGAGACCCCGGGCTAACCTTCCCTATAATCCGAGAACCCCGATGGAGACATTATGGGACCCTTACCTCACGCAGGATGAAGATGTCTCCGAAGCTGCACAGCTAACGGAAGCCTCTCCCCTCCTCCAGCAGAACCCTGGGAGTAACCCGGAAGTCGTCACAGACTGCAAGGGCGGGACAGGAAGGCGAATGCTCCAATCAGGAACCACAACAGAAGGTCACGACGGGCAGAAAAAGCGCGGACAGAACACAGAAGACGCGCCAGCTCAGAAGGATTCAGGACCCGACAGCAGTGAGAGCAAGAAAGAGTCCAGGAGCAACGCCGATGACGAAGAGACTGAAGGAGAAGCCGCCGAATCGTGGAGTGAGGAGTGGTGGGTCCCGGAGGACGTGCGAGCCGCCTCAACTCAGAAGTTTTGTGGCTCCCAGCGGTACGTGACTGAGACCGGGGACTAAGAGGGGGGCGGGGGTAGTATAACCGAGGGAAGGGGTGGGACACGGGTATTTTGATAAAGCTCAGCAGCGTAATCCACCAAAACGCTCTGTTTACTGTGCACACGAGCCCTTAGCCTGTATCTCCTTTATTACCTCGCCCTGAGTCGCCTGTAAAACTCCACCCACAACTTGTCTTTCTACCCTTTCCACGTGAAGAACTTGCACGCATAACCACAGAGCCACATACTGACCGCTACTTTTCTTTCTATTTTTTTTAGATCATTCCGTGACCCAATGACCCTACAGAAACCCGTGATAGGTTTCTAGGAAACTCAGCGACACTACAGAAACCTGTAATAGGTTTTTAGGAAATCCACCGACCCTACAGAAACCGCTAATAGGTTTCTAGGAAGCCCAACGACCCGGCAGAAACCCGTAATAGGTTTCTAGGAAGCACAGCGACCCAACAGAGACCCGTAATAGGTTTCTGGACCATCTCCAAGTAGTTGAGAGCCTTTAAGTCCTGAGAAGCTGCCTCCACCCTAGTCACTTCTTTTTTTTTTTAAGTCTAAAGACTGTTTACGCCAAGAATCATGTGTTTCTAAGTTTGGCAAATTACTTTAATAAAACCCCACTATTGAACACATACGGCCTCCTCTCTTCTGCTTCTGACCATCCCTCCGACAAAGCCCCTTTGAAATGTAAGTGGGCCAGAGTACAGCTCCGCCCCTCCCATCTTGGCAGGATGGCCTATCCTGTCAACATCTTGTCCTCTTTGTTTCACTGTCTAGGAGGAATACACAATGGTCAACTGCCACCTACACCAAGTTATTTGATCAAGGACACAGGCTGCAGTAACCAGATGGTTGGTATAACAAAATGTAAACTTTCTAAAAGTGTCATTTTCACAATTGTGA
Source organism: Lissotriton helveticus (assembly GCF_964261635.1). NCBI lineage: Eukaryota > Metazoa > Chordata > Amphibia > Caudata > Salamandridae > Lissotriton > Lissotriton helveticus. Next base: position 1,626,190,372 of record NC_136063.1, on the reverse strand, counting down.
ATTAAAATCCAACTTTACCACTAAAGAGGAATTACATTTTCAATGCATTAGACACTAAACATGAATTTCTACCTGTTCCCAAACAAACATTATCAATTATTAAAAGTAATAAGGCAACCCAATGTTATCCTATCAGATCTTGCAGTAATGAAAAACAAACGTAAGACTTTACACTACCAGGATATATAAAACTTCAAAGTACATGTGCACCTTTTTACATATACTGTGCCCTCCTATGGGATGCTTAGAGCCTACCTTGAGGGTGACTTATATCTATTAAAAAGGAAGGTTTAGGCCTGGCAAAAGGTTTATTTTGCCAGGTCAAAACAGCAGTTTAAAACTGCACACACACTGCAGTGGCAGGCTTAAGACATGTTTAAAAAGACTACTTCAGTGGATGTCAAAATGAGGGCGGCAGGCCCACCAGTAACATTTATTTTACAGGCCCGGGGTATATGAGGTACCAAATACTAGGGACTTACAAGTAAAAGGGTCAATTGAGTGTAAACCAAATCTACCATGTTTAAAGACAGGGCTAAAGCACTTTAGCAATGGTTAGAAGTGCACAAATTCCTAAATGCCAACAAAAATTGATTCAGGAAAAAGAAGGGGTGAAGGCAAAATGTTTAAGCGTGACCCTGCAGAGAGGGTCAAATCCAACACATTGGAGGCGGGGCTTTAGAAAGCACCACTTCTTTTGTGGAGTATGGAAGAGATGAGGGGCAAAGTTCCTCTGTAAAGGCTGGATCCATACTTAAAGTGGTCAAGGGGCTTGCATGGAACGTATGTAAAATAGATGACAAAGGAAAGTTGGCCCAAGGAACATCTCAGATGAGACACTACAACCTACATATCCTGAGGGTATGCTAAATATGGTGAACCGGACATGGCAGATTGAAAACCACTACAGGAGTGATGGCACTGTACATGGGAAGGGACAATGATAAACCTCACGAAGGAGTAGCTATCATCCTAAGCACATGGAAAGCAAAATGCCTAATTGAGTGGAAGCTAGTCAATAGCAGACTTATGGCAGCCCATCATGGTCATGTTTTGCGAGTCCTTAATAGCGATTTTTAAGGAATCGCTATTAAAGACTCGCAAAACGGGATTCATGTAGAAATCGCAATATTTTTAGCGATTTCTACTGCTTCCTTATTTGCGATTCGCTAATTGCTAATCGCAAATAGGGAATGGCTTTCCCATTCATTCCTATGGGCCTTTATTCCTTATTTGCGATTAGCAATTAGCGAATCGCAAATAAGGAAGCAATTTCAAGGGCACCCTGTTGCACCCCTGAAATGGTAATGTACACTGGTGTTGCGCAAACACATGTTCAAAGGACATGTGTGTGTGTAGCATACAACTTAGAAAAATGCACTAAAGTGCATTTTTCTAAGTTTTCGCTATTTACCACGTAGTTAGACTTCGGGGTAAATAGCCACCCCAGATTGCGAGTTCGCAATTTTAAAAAAATTCATGAATTGCATTTAAGGAATCTCAAATTGAGATTCCTTAAATGCAATTAATCGCAATTTAGCGATTTCTAGGATTGCGATTTTTGCATTTGGGATGATGAATCCCAAATGCAAAAATAGCGCTCGCAAAGGGCCAGATTCCCAGAATCTGGCCCTTTGCGAGCCGATTTTGCTTTCATGAATCTGGCTGTAAGAGCTTTGATGATAATTTTGCCTGCAAGGTGGGAAATAGTGAGTATAAATTCAAACTCAAAATCTGTGTATCTGTGTGAGACAGGTGTGTATGATGTCAGTGGTGCGCCTTACTCTAGTCATTGAATGGGTGATGCGACTCACAACAGAAGACCAAGCCAGATGGCACCGATCGAGGGTGAAGGGACGGGTGGTGAGGTTAAATTAAAAAAATAATTTAACTTACCTGATTGCCACGTCCTCGTTGCCCCTCCTCCTGGCCACGTCTCTCCTCCTCCTGCTGGCAGGAACAGGAAGCAGCTTTGAAGCACCCAGGCTCCCCTGAGCCAATCACAACACTGTAATGCAGCGTTGTGATTGGTCAGAGCGCCCTGGCTCAGTGCTCAGATGGGGGCTGGGGGCCTGGGCATGTTCTCTACCCCGACTGTAATGCAGCCTGGGTAGAGAACGCAATCACTGTGATTGCGTACTTGGGAGTGGGGGCAAACCACCCCGCCTCCCCTCGCAAAGCAGCCGTGCACAACAAAGGAAAAAATAAAATAACTGAGTTATCATTTTATTTTTTTCTTAATCTGCTTAAAAAAACAGTAGGGTGACACTCCTCTGCCTTAGTGGAAGAACCGCCACTGCAGCTGGACCTTATTTGAGGATCATGACTATGCAGATGAACTGGCCTTGCTCCCTCAGATGCATCAGCACATGCAGGAACCCACGCCTCACCTCAACATCTATGCACAGCAAGTAGGCCCAAAGATCAAAATGAAGAATTCAGACATCATACCACTTAACATCCCAAAACCTTCACCAATCAACGTGAATGGAGGAGACCTAGCCTTGGCAGTACAATAAAAGAAAATGGAGGGGCAAGCAGTGACATTAAAAGTAGACAGAACAAGGCCAGGAATGCCTTCGGGATGCTGAACAATGCGTGGAGGTCATCTCAGTATAGCATTAACTGTAAGGTAAGGCTTTACTGGGGCTGCATTTTGTCCACACTCTTGCATCGATCAGAATGCTGGCAGATCATGAAAAGCAACATCGCCAAACTGTGAGCCTTCCACGTCAGTAACCTGAGAAGAATCTTGCACATTTTCTCACTGCAAACCCTCTTGCAAGCAGGAACTGTTTTCCAGATGCAAGGAAGAGAGCATGGACACCATCATTATGAGAAGAAGGTATTTATGGATTGGACATGCCATCAGAAGAGAACAAGACTCCATCACTAGAACACCTCTCAGCTGAACCCCAGAAAGGCAAAAAGAAGAAAACAGGCCAAAGACCACTTGAAGGAGAACTGTGGAAAGAGAAATTAAAGTTCTGAACCACAAATAGCAACATACAGAAAGTTGCTCAAGACAAACAGAAGGGGAGGTCCTTTATTGCTGCCCTACATCAATAATGGGCATTATCTAGATAAATGGTACTCATCTCTTTGTCATTTTACAGCCTGCTATCCATACACTCATGGTGTTCTGTTACATTCTCTGCAACCTGCCACATACTCACTAGAAGAGACCACCCGAAGTTCACAGAGGCCCACACTTTACTGAAAAAACATGTAGGGAATTATTTTTAGAAAATCATTAAATATAAGCATAAAAACTATGAGGCAACAATAACATGCTTCGCTCACTTCTTTTGTTGTGTCTTTATACACAGGGATTGATAAGCATTCACCAAATTTTCAGGAGAACGTCTGGATGAAGAGCACACCCAGGCAATCAAGTCTGGAGTAGAACTTTGAGGGAAGGACTGAAGGCTTGCAATCCTCCTGTGTCATCATATGTGAAACAGCTGGCAAGCCTAGGAAGATCTACGATATTTTTAAAAGGTGTAGTAAAAAAATCAGCATTTCATTGCACAAAATGAGGCTTGTTAGCCCTCCACGGATCCAATCTTATTTAGCTTTATTTAATTTTTAGATTTTTTAAGTGCAGCATTTGAATAGGCTCCTTATTCTTCTACCCTAATTTTAGTGAATCCAGTTAAATGACTTCATCATTATCATTCTTTTAGCTGTCACAAAATCTTCGCTATCTAAGCACTTCTGTGCGGGCTGCTAGGATTGACATCTTCTTACAATACCTGCTACTTTCTACTGTACTTTTTAAATCCATGTATTGTGAAATATGTCAATGGGCTCTACTGGGTTTTGATTTTTATAGCACAACAATCCAATAGTTTGGAAAGGGAGGCTTTGACAACAGAGTTCAGGGGAAGTGTCAGAGCAATGGAGAAGACTGCCGAATGCAGTGCAAATCCAGCCACAAGCCCAGAGGACACCAAGCAGGAGAGATCATGTCATAAAGAAACTCGCAACATTTTATGGAAGAATTCAATACATTCTAAAAGATTACACCAAAGTGAAGCGCTAGGACACAGGTTCTACATTGACAACTTCTAAAAAGGAACTTGGGAAAGTAGAATCCTGGCTCAGAATATAAGCAGTACAAGTAGAAAACAAATATGCTGAAACATATATATGAAACGGGACGCTTAAACCCAGTGGCAGTAGGTTCGCGGACGCTGGCTGCGCCTGGGCTTGCTTTTACATTTTCTAAATTGAATAGTTTTTAAACACTACTTTGTGTTTTCTTTGTCCCTTACCTCCCGCCGCTGCTTGTTGCCGCCTCCCCGCTCCCCTAGCCCCGGTCCGGCACGGCTGAGTGCCGCTTGTTCCGGAGGGCTGACGGGGTTGCGGGCTCCATCTTTGGTGGGGCAGAGGTGGGTCACGGGTGAGCGCTGTAGTCATCGCGCTCCCATTTGCCTAAAAGGGACGCCCCATGTGCACGCGCAGCGGACGCTTAAACCCAGTGGCAGTGGGTTCGCGGACGCTGGCTGCGCCTGGGCTTGCCTTTACATTTTCTAAATTGAATTGTTTTTAAACACTACTTTGTGTTTTCTTTGTCCCTTACCTCCCGCCGCTGCTTGTTGCCGCCTCCCCGCTCCCCTAGCCCTGGTCCGGCACGGCTGAGTGCCGCTTGTTCCGGAGGGCTGACGGGGTTGCGGGCTCCATCTTTGGTGAGGCAGTGGTGGGTCACGGGTGAGCGCTGTAGTCATCGCGCTCCCATTTGCTTAAAAGGGACGCCCCATGCGCATGCGCAGCGGACGCTTAAACCCAGTGGCAGTGGGTTCGCGGATGCTGGCTGCGCCTGGGCTTGCTTTTACAGGTTCTAAATTGAATCGTTTTTAAACACTACTTTGTGTTTTCTTTGTCCCTTACCTCCCGCCGCTGCTTGTTGCCGCCTCCCCGCTCCGTTAGCCCCGGTCCGGCACGGCTGAGTGCCGCTTGTTCCGGAGGGCTGACGGGGTTGCGGGCTCCATCTTTGGTGGGGCAGTGGTGGGTCACGGGTGAGCGCTGTAGTCATCGCGCTACCATTTGCTTAAAAGGGACACCCCATGCGCACGCGCATCCGACGCGTGCAGCGGGCGCGCCGAAAGAGCGCCAAAGGCAAGCCCGTCTGCTCCCGTCTGCGGCCGGCCGTAATAGTTATCATCCCAAAAGTCAAAAGGACGGGATTCCCTTTAGCCAATTTATAAGAATCCGACGCAATTGTACGGACAGGATTACCTTTGAAAAACATGCAGAAAACCTGAAAACTAAATTGGTCCAACGGGGTTATCCAAAAAGATTAATAAGAGAAAGCTACAAAAGAGCGAAATATCATAATAGAGAATCTCTTTTTGAACTCAAGAATAGAATGCAACAACCTGAAACTAATATCGTAATGGTGTCAAACTACAACGGTATGAGCTTCAAACTCAAAAATCTTATCAACAAAAATTGGTCAATTTTAAACAAAGAAGGAAGAACACCTCTACCCAAACCTATTTTTTCCTACAGAAGGAAAAGGACCGTCCGTAATTGTTTGGTCCAAACATATAGAGAGCCTAAAAAAGGTTGCCAATTAAGTGTTGATCAGGGAAAGCCTATCCGAGGAAATCTACCGTGTGGAACTTGTTCCCACTGTAAATCCATCATAAAATCTGACAGGATTGAATTGAATGGTATATCACACTGGATGAACGAACATGTGAACTGTAGGACATCCAATGTCATATACTTAATAATATGTCCATGCCAAAAGGGCTACATTGGTGAAACTGGACGGGAGTTGCGATTGCGCCTATCAGAACACAGATCAGCCCTCAAAAATCAAAAGAAAAATGCTCCATTAGTTGACCATTGGGCAACAGTAAACCACAAAGAAGATGAACTTAAATGGTTTATAGTGCAAAAAATTACGACAACAATGAGAGTTGGTGATACTGAAAAGAAACGCAAACAAAGAGAACAATTCTCTATGTTAAAGTTTAGAACATACACCCATGGCTTGAACAGTAGAGAGGAGTGGGAAAGATTAGTCAAATAAACCTAGCTGTCTGTAAATATACACAATAGGTATAATTTCGTGTCACTAGACTAAACATCTGAACTATGACGTCAGAATGTCACAACTGTATGTGTACTTAGGAATGTGATGCTCTAATGTGTTATTGTTTGATGGTAAATTACTGTATAGAGGAAAGTGATGTTTCCATTTATATTGTTCACTTTAGAAAGAGTTGGACTCTAAACACTCTGTGTTTATCAATTATTTTATAGAAATATTGTTTATAAAAATATGTGTATCAAGGGGACTTGTAATAGGATATAAAATGGCTCCCTGAGCTCATCATATTGAGATAATAAATGTAATTAAATTGATGTGCTATATTGATACATTAACCTTAACTTAAGATCTCACTCAGCACTGTATACTTGATAAAAATTGATACTTAGATTCAAGATATGGACAGTGTTGACAAAAAAGTAAACAAACAATACAATTGAAACTTACGATGCACCCTGTAAATGTGAAACATATCATAGATCTCATGCAATATATCGCTATTAAATTTATTTATGTACTGCTGATGTGAAAACATATTGTATTGAATGTGATATGATCCCTCAAAAATAGGCCATAGTTGTTTATACACCAACAATAGTGGGATTTACGGACGCTCCGGTTGATATGGGTATCTGTACTGATTTGGCATAAAACATAATCGTTTCACTTCTAAATTTGCATAAAACATGGCCGGACCCAATAGTAATAGTGGCAATTTTTATGGTTTAAAAGTTAAAGATCCCGTAATACAACAGGAGCGTTCGTTATCTAATTCGTCATCCAATAAGTTGATATTTTGTACTTATGTTGTGCATAAATAATAACAGTAAAAATAACGAGGACTAAGCTCCAGCAAGAAGGGCTTATGCAGTTGTATACTATCAAAATGGTGGATATTTTTCCACAAAAACCTTTTCCGTGAATACGCTAGAACTATCAGGTAGAGGCTTCAAAAAATTACACCCCAATAGAGATATCATCAATGAATAGAATTTTTGCTTAAAAACTAAAACTTAGCAAGCTTGGGGTCAGTCCATCTTAGATATAAGGACCATCACCCGATATAGTGTAAAACTAAAATATCATAATTTAAAATGATAAAGTGATTAGTTTATATTTCAGGTTAACCCGTCCCTAAATACAGACAGAAAAATATCAAATACGTGTATATATGGGCCACAAATATAACCACCGAGAATACGGCAACTCTATAAGCGAGTTTAGGCCAGTCCGTCCTCTAGTGTGGACGTAGTTGACAACAACCGAGAAAAAACTACAAACATGGCGCCCACTTTGCCCGAAAGTACGCTTTATTTTATCAAAGGTGATAACAATCTTTCACTTAAACACAATTATCTTGTGTATAAATAGTAAGAGCCCGGTGCAGTATCCATTCTGACACGGGATACCAGGGAGACCGGGCCGGCGGTGCGTCAGTCGTTTTGAGAGGTAAGAGCTGCACCGAACGAAAGCACGATAGAGGGCTCGCCCAACAGAATTGAGCATTGTTTTAAAAGGTTGCCCGTAAACCCGCTTGTAATGCTAGGAGGATTTAGCTAGTTAACAGTAAAATTGAGAGTTTGTTCCTACTTATTCCTCCTGCAATTTAAGTATCCCATGAAAATGGGACCTCTGTACAGTATAAGACTGTCTCCTAACATGGTGGGCAATAGAACTAGCCTGTTTTAATTTAAAAACGGGTTAGACTCTGTTTAAACAGGCTCTACCTAAATGCAAACATTGAAAAGATAGAATGGGAGGAAACATATCTGTCCCCTTTTAACTACAACAAGTAAAAATACCCTTGCCATAAACATTATCGACAAATACTACTTGGGTTTATATGTACATATGTATGTAACATATACACATTACCTCCACTAAAAATATCTTTTTATTGTTGTTTATAGACGTTATAGATTACCTCAAATTAATAAAGAGGGACGACCATCGTGTAAATCCTTAAAGAACAATGGATTCGGATTGACCTAACAAAAAGCAGGAACCACAAATACAAAGTTCCTTGAAGTCTATCTATTGACTCACATGGTCTTATACAAAATACAGAGTAAGCGACAACGTTATATGTCCCGCTTCTTTGAATTTTCTACTCCCATTATGGTTTAATAAATGTCTAAAAACTATGTTATTTCACATACAGATCCGCTGACGATATAGCTGGGTTGCAGGGGATTATCTATTGTTACCTCAACTCCTGGATCTAAACTGGTACCGCAAAATAAAATTGCAACAAAATGTAAGATAAAATCAAGATCTTTTGCTCCTGACACCGTGAGAGTAAAAACATAAAATCCCCATACATTGTATACTAATAGATGTTATGTATTTTTTTAGAAAGAAGATGTTTTTAACATAGTCCTGAGGAAGATGTTCCAAACATCGAAGCACCGAAACGCGTCGACAAAACTGTTTTTAACTGATGATTGCTTATTTATGTAGCAAAAATTATGTACTGTGATTTATGAATATATGTATATTGTTGCTTTAGAAGAACTGGAAAATTCTATTTTTATGTGTGATAAAGTGTTTATATTAAGTTCATTGATGAAACTTTTTTAATAAATATTATCTGGATACATCTAATGTTATGATTTAATTTACATGCAATGTACGATGAGCTGGGGATATAGTTGATTTAAATAGGTGTCACTGTTTACAAGTCATATAAATGCTTTAAGCTGCACTACACAGAAAGGAATCTCTTTTTTCGGGGCTAGGGGCACTCCACTCTACCCAATTTTTAACCTTTTCGTCAGCCCAGCTTCGAGCTATGCAAGGTCCGTGGACTTTGGCAGATTCTATCATTGCCAAAACCTCCAAACTCGGCCTCACGCCGACTTCTCCTATCCCCCATATTCTGGCCCCAGTCCTTCCTTCCTCTTGCCTTCCAGAGCTGCCCCCTCCTATCCCTGTGACTCCTGTAACCTCCGTCCTCCTTTTGAATACTAGATCGGCGGTCAAGCATTTTCATGAACTCTTTGTTTTGCTAGACAAGCACCAACCTGATCTACTGTTTCTTACAGAGACTTGGTTCTGTCTGGACTCACTCCCAACCCTCTTGGCCGCCCTCCCTTCCCCCTATTACGCCATCCGCGTCGACCGACCGGCCGGCAAGGCTGGTGGTGGCGTGGCTCTCATTGCCCGTGCGGATCTTCATTTCCAGATATTACCAGCCTCTCCCATTGCAATGATTGACTATTTAGTTGTCCGCTCTGCCTCCTTCTCGCCACCTCTTACTTGTCTGCTTGTGTATCGTCCCCCACAAACTACTGTGCACTTCCTCCACGCCTTCCAGGACCTGCTGGCCACCCTAGCAGTTAACAACTCCTCCATCCTGGTGCTTGGCGATTTTAACTACTGGCCTTCCGATCCAGCTGAGGATCTTTCTTCTAAAGAATTCTCTGACTCTCTCTGCTCTTTCAATTTTGTGTCTCATGTCCACATCCCCACTCACATCCATGGCCATATTTTAGACCAGGTTTGGTCGCTCAATTGTCCTGTTTCCTCCCTGGTGGTCTCCCCTTGTATTTGGTCCGATCATTTTTTAATTTCCTTTTCTTTGCACCCTAGCCTTGTTAAGAAATCTCCCCTTCCGAGGAACACTTGGGCCCGTAATTGGACTCATGTGAACATGCCATCGCTCTGTTCTTCCCTCTCTGTCTCTTGCCCTAATCTTCACGACTTTCCCTTTCATTGTCAAAGGGACTCCTTAAACAATTGGCTCAGCAGAGACTGCGATCAGGTGGCTCCTCTCAGACGAGTTTCTGCCAGGCGCAATTATGACGCTAATAGGTGGTTCAATACCGCACTTAAAGAGGAAAAACTGGCTCTCCGGCAAGCGGAGCGTGCCTGGCGACGTACCTACTGTCCCATTCTTAAAATCCAGTATACCACTCTTCTGAACTAATATAAGAAGTCCATTCTTCTTGCCAAAACCGAGTACTTCTCTTCTAAAATTTTGCTCGCCGAAAACCAGCCTAGAGAAATTTTCTCTATTGTGCAAGATCTGGCTTTTTCGGACAGAGTTACCCTTAAACCCTTCCCATCCCAGACCCTCTGTGATTCACTTAATAGCTATTTCTCAGACAAAATTACAGCTATTAAGTCTAACGTTGTCCCTCCCTCCCCCTCTTATTCGGATCCACAGCCCTTTTTTCCTCAGATGCATCTTGAACACTTTCCCCCTTTGACTAAAGAATCTTTTCTGTCCCTCCTCCCAACGATTAAGTCAGGTTCCCCATCCGATATTTGCCCTGCACACATTCTAAAACAAATTTGTTTGGCCTGTCCCTCCCCTCCGCTCACTTTCCTTAATAATTCCCTGGTCCATGGTATTGTTCCTCAGTTTCACAAATCAGCAATCATCATTCCCATTTTAAAAAAGCCTGGTGCTGACCCATCTTCACTTGTAAACTTTTGCCCTATTTCCCTCCTCCCTTTCCTTGGCAAAATTCTGGAGCGTCATATCACCGGAACACTCAGCGTCTTTGTGGAGGAGAACGGCTGCTTAGCCTCCCGCCAGGCTGGTTTTTGCCCAGCGCACTCCACGGAGTCCGTTGTCCTCTCTGTGATGAACAACCTCAGAGAGGGCATGGATGCTAGCCGGCTTCAGGCTTTGGTTCTCCTTGATTTGTCCGCCGCCTTCGACACTGTGGACCATTCCATCCTTCTTTCCCGTGTCGAGGCGGCTGGCATCAGGGGGACCGCCTTGGTCTGGCTGGCATCTTTTCTGAGGGATCGCACTCAGGCCGTCCATCTGGCCAATTTTTCTGCTCCCTCTTAATTGGTACACTGCGGAGTGCCACAAGGATCTTCTTTGTCTCCCTTGTTGTTTAATTTGTACATCTCCCCTCTTATTTTTGCACTTCAACAGATGGATGTTACCACCTACAACTATGCTGATGATCTTCAACTGGTTTTTAATTTATCCTCCTCTCCTGATTCCATTCACAACTTTCACTCCATCATGCTTTTCATTAGTGACTGGATGAGCTTCAACCAGCTGAAGCTTAACCCCGACAAAACGGAGCTGGTTTTGACGGGTGGCTCCTCCAGTCCCTGGACCCCCTCTTTTTGGCCTTCTTCCCTGGGTTCCCCTCCCACCCCCTCTTTCTCGGTCAAAACCTTAGGGATTAAACTTAATTTGCACCTCACCTTGCACTCCCAGATTAGTTCAGTTGTCTCCTCGTGCTTTCTCACTCTTCGCACTATTCGTAAGGTGTCCCGTTTTTTCTCTTTTTGTGCCCTTAAACTCATTTTGTCTGCGATGGTGAATTCCCGTTTAGACTACGGCAACGTCTTGTATAACGGTGTCCCCGCTTACAATCTTTGGAGACTCCACCTGGTGCAGAACCAGGCAGCCCGACTTGTGTACAATCTGTCCAAGTCCCATCATGTCACCCCGCTGCTCAAAGCTCTGCACTGGTTGCCCATCCGGGAACGTGCCTTGTTTAAGATGGGTTGCATCACCTTCCAGGCCAGGGCAGGGACAGCCCCACACTTTATTTCTTCTGAGATGAAGGCATACTGCCCCAGCAGAGAGCTGTGCTCTTCTTCACAATCTCTTTTGGCTGTCCCTCGTTTCAAGAAGAAGAGGTCAGGTGGCGTAAAATTTTCTACGCTTGCGCCCACTTTCTGGAATACCCTTCCCCTTTGCCTTAGGTTTTCTCCCCATTACTCAGAATTTCGCAAAACTCTGAAAACATTTCTTTTTTCTCAAGCTTTCCCACGCTAGTTGTCCGGCTCTCCCGCTCCCCCATGGTTTGTGTTCCTAGCGCCAAGAAACCGCGTGGTGTGTGTGCGCTTTATGTATGTATGTATGTATGTATGTATACTTGTAAAGCGCACTGTTACCTTGTTACGTGGTGTCCTGGCGCTGTATACCGCTGGGGAACCCGTCCTGGCTTTCCCTGTGAGAGGGCACCCCAAGGTGAAGCCAGGCATCCCTGGCGTTGCTGGGGCCGTTGTGGAGATTAAGCAAGCTATTGCCCAGAGTTGCAGAGTGGGACCCATGGTTAGCGTAGGCACCTAAGCGAGAATTATCGAGTCCGCGGACATTGACCCAAGACCCTGCCGCGTCGGGAATTGAACCCTGGTCCCGGGCCGACCTCTGCTTCAGGGTCTGCCGCTTCTAACCGGTGAGCCACACTTCTCCACTAAATTCTCCAATAAATATTTTAATTTCAATTTCAATTTCAAACAACAGAGAGGATAGAAGAAAAGACAAATATTATTTGGATACACTGGTCTTCCAAACTAGAGTGTTTATGTCTTGAATATAGCATGAGCAGAAGTAGGACTTAGAGCTTACTCAGACCCTCAACAAGTAGAGTAAATTAAGCAGATGACTTCTGAAACCAGAGCTCTGCGGAACCTTGGAGTTTCAGACAAAGGCACTTTTTGCAAGCCTACAAAATGCGTGACAACTAAGATGGAAAATTCAATGGTTGTTAAGAGAAGTAAGATATATGCTAGTTCAGCTACAGCATGATGAAGTGATGGTAGGCATCTTTGAAATGTCATTGGAATGTTGATAGGGACATAAATAAGCAAATCGTTGAACCAAATGCAAGGTCCAAGAGGTAGGTTGTCAATGGAATTATCCTTAGCCCAAAGAATGTCTAAAATGTGGCCTTTGTGAGCGTTATGGCTGCTATGGGCTCAGGAAATTATTAGGTAAACCTACAGCCACTCACCGTGCATCTGTTGTCCCAGCGGGTCAGTGGGTCCCTGCTCTGCTGCACCACTGCTTTGACCCGAGACCAGAGGAAAGCCCGGAAACGCCCTGGGGGGACTGTAACCCCCAGCACCATTAGAACCTGTGAGAACGGGCGAAATTGAAGTCGCACTTCACGCGCAAGGCCGTGCCGAGCCAAGGGCAGGCCCGTCCACGCCCGTCAGAGCCCAGAAGATTCTGGGCTAGGCCCCGCTCCAACTCTTACTATTCGGGGATTGCTGAAATAAGGACTTTGAACTGTACCAAGCAACCACTGGACCGGGGGACATCTAAAGATGGGTAAGCACAAAGCTGCAGTCCAAGCAACAGGGGGGTGCATTTGTAAATACTCTTGACTCTTTTCTAGTTAGGGCCACAAGTGCGCTATCAAACAAAATTGAGCTTAGAGAGTGCTGGCTCTCATTGGAGGAAGGGAGAAGATCTGGGCTGCTATTTTCACCTCCTTTCTCTCATCAGACCCCACTGACAGTTGATGAGCTTGATCTTAGTGCCAGCCAAAATTGGCCCGGAACTGTGACTTTGACTGTGCCACCTCAAATAGAGACCCCCGGGTCCAATGTATCGGAAATTACTACAGTGGTCAAGAGGAAACATAACGTAGGAAACAGAATCCTAGAATGACAAGGACCACACAAGCAAACAAGACTGCCCAAGATGCATTAATATCGACAGCGACCCCCGGGGGAAAAAATGTTGACTGGGACATGTGAGGACATGATATTGAAACTGGAACGGGTGGCACGTGGCTTACTTAAGCCCCAGAAATGTAGACTGAGAAAAATAGAGGAAAAAATAGAACTTCTTATTAAGGGGCGCACTTTTTCAATGTGTCCCTCTCACCCTCCAATAACGGAATGTGCTCCTGGGATTTTGGGGATCCAGCGGGGACCTCAGATGGGAGAGACAGAAACATAAGACAGGCAATCCAGGCCCATAGCCCAGTCACAACGATATTATCCACAATTCCTAAGCACATTTACCCCCTCCACTTCTCCCACCGCATACAGACACAACCAATACTACACATGCACAAAACATAACTCTCCCCTGTGTTACTAAAACCACTGTACCAACAATGGGAGGTACAGAAAGGTGGGGCCGGGAAGTACCCCAAGTCACAAAAGCTCTGCTGACAGGCTTTAGCCAGCCACATATATTAGATTTACCCCTGCAGCACTCCCTTATGTTTTAGTTCTGGACAATATACCTCCGTTAAACAGGTGCCAAAGGGAAAATACGGATCAGATAATGAATGAAGCTGTTTACTGGTTCTATACCCATCTCAAAGGCCAAGGCCAATGGGGCTTCAGTTCGGACAAGCATATCATAAAGGGCAGGAGAGTGGGATTGGTGGCCTTTCTGCTAAGGATATTAATGGAGACTGTGTTGTTGTTAATTTTAACAACCAGTATGCTGTAAGAAGCATGTTGAGAGCGCTCACAGACTACCCTCCACTCTCTATGCAGAACTCAGTTTTTTCCGTGGGGAAATTTTATTGTGCCATACCACATCCGCATTGCTCGAAGTTTGAAATTGCTGAACAATCCCCTATCCCCCTCTGTTCCCATCACGGGATCCTCACAGCCTCTATAGATTAACGCTGAGACTTGAGATAGCCAACAGATTCAACCCCCTGTATGGTCTGGAGTCCTGTGACTGACTACCCACGGGGGGGGGATAGGTTTTCCTACCATCTTTAGCGAGCCCTCACACACCTCTGCTGCACAGATTTCTGGGGGCCAGATAACACCACCTAGGGGGACACTAAATAACAACGTATTCAATAGTAATACCCCACTAAATGACCCAGGAGCATTGCCCCCTCTAAACCATATGGCTCTACAAAAGAGGGGAATATACTTAGCCACATGGAACATGTCAGGCCTTGCATCAAAGCTGGATAAGGTGTAGTGGATAGTGATATGGCAGGATCGAGACATCATATATCTTCAGGAGACATGGTCTTTGGATCCAATATTCATAAATGGCTATTGTTCCCTCCAAACCTATGCAGTCCCCTCCTTAGCAGGAAGACCTAAAGGGGTTTTAATAACCCTAATCTCAAATACTCTACCTATGAAGATCATTAAAATCAAAAACTCCTCCTCTTAAGTTAATTTTTTGACCTTTGAAGGAGGTCCTCACCAGTGTTGCCTATAACAACAACGTTGGCGGCAGAATGGTGACTTTTATAGACTCACTAGATTAAGAAGTGGAGAAATTCATAAGGTCCCAGTTGTGTAAAGAATTCCATATCATATGGTTAGGTGATTTTAATTCCCAACCATGCTCCAACTCATTGGGTACGGTTTGTAGTGTGGTTGACATGGGGGGAGACCCACTAGTTCATTTCACACACCATGACTATGGGAAAACCTTAAATAGGTTCCTAGCCTGAAGGAATTTGGAATTGTATGATAAAGTAGATGCAGGAGGATTTGAAAAAAATGGGGTGCTTCTAACTCCACCTCAGATTTTATAGTTGCAACCACCAACTGCCGGGGACATCTTTATCACACGGATACTATATTGTCAAGCTTTAGTGTTGAGCTTTTTGACCTTGGAATCCTCCCCCGACAAGCAGAGAGGGCCCCAAAACAAATCTTGACCAGGCTAAACGGGTATCAGCTGAAATGGGATAACATAGACAAGACTAAAACCATTCAGGAAGTTATAACTAATAAGCTGAATCTGGTCACAAATTGTCTGAACCTGGCTACTCCACCCGATATCTTAATTAATAATTTTATAGAAATCCTTGAGGAGATAAAACTAGCCCTGTTTCGGGGTAAAACTAACAGGGAGAGACCGTAAACACGATGGTTCGATGCGAACTGCACCCAGGCCCTAAAGAACCTTCATGGGGCCCTGAAAGTATCGCCTAGAAATCTACCCCAGATCAAGGAGCTACGAAGGGTTTAAAAGAGAGCCTGCAAAATACAGGAAGACGAGCTAAAAGATGAGGCATGGGAAAACCTGGCTAAAGATGCATTCCCATAATAGTACGGACTTCTGGAAGATAGTAAATGCCCCTTTCTTTAAGAAAGAACAGGAAAAATTACTAGGTAACCATGTGGACAAAAACACATGCGTGGCACATTTCGAAGTGATATTTGGGAGTGTGATTATTGCAGGGGATGGATCCCATATCCCCTTAGAGACCCCCCTTTAAACCTATAACTTTTAACCTTGAGGAAATAATCTTTGCCCTCGCCAAATACATTTGTGCCAAAGCACCAGGGCCGGATGGAGTTTTTTCTAGAACATCAAGACCTATGGGCCCCATTGTTAACTAACATATTTAATGAAATCTCTAAGACTCGCTCACCTTCATCATGGAGAACAAGGATTATTGTGCTAATATATAAAAAAGGTGACAAACCAAAGCCCCCAGAACTATCGCCCTATTTATCTTCTGAATTCCAGTGCCAAACTTCTGGGGCGCATCTTACGTTAGAACATTGGGTGAGAGAAAACAATGTCCTGATTCCTTCCCAATATGGTTTCCAGAAGGGTAGAGGCACTATTGACCAATGTCTAAATTTAAGCTTGATAATCTCCAAATATACTAGAGCAAAGAAACGGAATATATACATGGCCTTTATGGGCCTTTCTTTGGCATTCAAATGTGTAGTCCATTCTGAACTCTGGACAATCATGGCTTGCGATAGGCATAGACTCCAGGTTGATTATTCTTATAAGGCAAATGTATTTACAGGCGACAGCATCAGTCCGCTATGGAAGGATGGGGAATGCACTAGATCCTTTAGGATTATGAGAGGAGTCAGGCAAGGTTGCGTCCTTGCCCCTTTCTTATTCTCACTTCACACAAATCGAGTGGAGGGAGCCTTGAAAATGTGCACGCCTGACGTTCCACAGTTCCCCTCAGGGCCATTACTAATCCTGGCCTACGCGGATGACGCCGTTCTGATAGCCAGGGCAGGTGTAGTACTGCAACGCCTAATTGACACCTATGTGGCCTTTATGTCATCCATGGATCTCAAGGCCAATGAGTCCAAAACCTTCATCTTAGTGGCAAGACTACCCCCTCCAAAAAACATTCTGTTGTTCCATATTGGAAACCATAAATTGGCCGTTGTGGAGACTTTTTCATATTTAGGGGTTGTTTTTGACACCAGACAAACCTGGTCATACATGGTGGGAAATAGGGCTCAAACAATGGAACGTACTATTCTGGAAGTTGCTGTTTTTTACCAAAAAACTAGGCTCAAAACCGCTAACAACAATAAAAAAGATTTACAACGCCAAAGTGATCTTGGCAGCGATCTTTGGGGCAGGGGTTTGAAGCACAGCACCAACCGACTCCTTACAGAATCTGGAAAATTGGTTTCTCAAGAGGATCGCTTCGCTACCTGCCTCATTCTCAAACCAAGCCACTCACCTAGAGCTGGATATGCCCTACGTGTCTCACATGGTGAGAGTAGCTCCGATCATGCTCTGGCATTCCATATGGAATTGAGACACAGTGATTCTTAAGCAATTCATTATACTAAATTGTCTCGCATTGGATAAAGCTAAAAAAATCCCCTGGCTGGAGTATGTTAAAACAACCTGAGCTGTATGTAAATCCCACTTTGTGTTCCAGGTTTCCTAAGAAGAGGCTAAAGGCACTAGCTTTGGCAAAGCTTGCATATGAAAGGGAGGAGTCCCAGAAGTTAGAAATAACTGTAAAGACCTATCACTCAATGCTGCGAGTGACAGATGGTGAATACCTTTATCTGGACTTGGCAAGGAACCTGCCGCATAGGTTTATTCTTTTGAGGTTCTGTTTAAACTAAATTTCCCTAATGCTGGGCTTTCCCCTAAAAAGTACGCTGATAGCGATTTAACAACCTACCCATGCGACAATCTATCAGCTCAGTCTTACTTCCACCTCTTCTTCTTTTACCATTTTTACAAGGAGCAGAGAGCCAGATATATTACATCTATTTTAATGCACCATGATTTTAGGTAGTGCCACGTTGCCCTGTTCTATCTGAAGAAGCTTCATGATCCTTTAGTATGTTTCTGTGTAGCCTCATTTCTTTGGGCTTGTAAGCGTAGGAGACACTTATTAGAACTGGAGACCTATGCTAACCCTCAGCCTTAAATGTATTTGTCTCCTCGAATACGCTATGTAAACTCCTCGCAATAGTCTCGAAGAGACAGAGGCTCTCTATAACATACGTAATATTTTTCTTTTCTTTAACTTAGGATGATGGGTTCTTTCCTATTTTTAGCTGCCTTTTTAAAACTATGTATCAATGGTGTGACTGGGAACCTGCAGCTCAGCACTTATTCTTTTACTATGTTTCTGTACAAATAATAGTTATTGAATTGCATAATTTGCACACCTCACTTTTATACCTTCATTGCTTTGGGGTTTGAACTTGTACATTGCACTAAGAAGAATGACACTGTTTTATCTTTTTTTAAATGTATACTCTGATGATCTATGTTTCAAATTAGATTGAATAAAGTTATGGAAATGAAAGGAAATGATTAGGTTGGATTATCTGAGTGAGCCTTCAGCCAAACGTTGAAGTCCTCAATAATAAAAGGCACAGTATAAGAATTAACCACTGAATGCAAATGGAACTGAAAGCCATGGACATATGGTAAGTAAGAAGAGCTAAGAGAGTAGAAGAAAGTAAGGTTATATCTCTCATTGAAGGGATTCCACCCCATAACTATTGGAATGAGGTTTAATGGAGGTCAAATAAGATGATTTAATAATGGCTGTCTAACTGCTGCCATCCGTATTGAGTGGGTTGTCAGCATAAAATAGAGAAAAGTCTGGTTTAATATATAAGCATGCTATCAAGATGATCATCCAAAATATTATTGCATAGCTCAACTGCATGACTAAGAACTCTGCATTAGTTTATACTACATTAAGGTCTCTCTTTCCAGGCAGGGCAGAAGGATGGAAAGCTCCATGATAGGAAGAGATACCTAAGAAACCTAATGAATGTATGACACTTTATGTATCACTTAGCACTACTGATATACTAAATAGCAAAATTCACTGGTGGATAGTTTGTACTTTCCCTAGTTTTATACATATCAGGAGTGTTGCTGCAACCTGTGGGATAACCGAAGAGTCTGAAATGGTGGGTCCTTGCATTCAGATGTGTGGGAGGTAAGCCTTCACCTTTCCTGCCTCTTCTCTCTAAAGGGCACTGATATAAAAGTTTCAGGGTCTCTACTTCATCGTAGAATGACAAATCCAGACCAAGTTCCTTTATTACAAAGATATAAAATAAGGAAATAACTTATGTCCAATACAAATAAAAAAAGGGATCCTTACATAGTTATGAGTCCCACACAGGGTTCGCAGAACAACACCAAAGTCACTTCATGTAGACTCGCACGCACTTGGGTGTTAGCATGACTTTTGTTTGCTTGGGTTCTAGAAGCAAGACCAAAAAAAACTCATTCAAATGATTGTAAATTGTATATACAAAAATACATAGCTAAGCTTATAGATACAGGTGACTGACCCACAACAATTATGTGATTTGCTTTGGTGTGAGTGCATGCAAAACTCAAAACAAATAAGTAGATAAAATTCTCTCACGTGTTATTCTTCTGACATCAGTTTGAGCTTGAAACTAAAACAAAAATAAACGTGCAAATGAATTGGTGTGTTCTGACCGACAATTGCGTCTAGGGTGAACAAGTTACCGGGGATATTTAACTTACTTGATCTACGCATGAAGCGCGTCTTCGGTGTTTCAAAACCGGGTTCTTGCTCGCGTGTGGCGCGGGTAACAATCTAAGATGTGCAGCCATTCACGTAGTCCGTTAAAAAGCACGTGAATGTTAGGTTTCATGTGAAGCACAGCCTGAACTAGCGATCACATGGTTTGTTGTCAACCAATCAGTGATGTGTACAGTGGTGTCATGACAATGGCGTGTGTTTACTAGTAACTAATGCAGACGCTAGAGTTGAACTCATTCAACTTTATAACTGAACAATTGTTGTGGGTCAGTCACGTGTATCTATAAGCTTAGCTATGTATTTTTGTATATACAATTTACAATCATTTGAATGAGTTTTTTTTGGTCTTGCTTCTAGCTATTGTCCCGAAAGAAAGGGCGGACAGCCCAAAATGCATTGGACATTAATTGTGTTATTTCTACTCTTTACATCAATCAATGAACTTTATAACTGAACAAAAGATGTTTTGAAACTTGAACTTATGAAAATACAATAAGACTTGATTCGAATAAAACATTGTATGAATTTTTCTTGAAAAAACGTTAAAGATGTTTTCAGAGCGGAGAGCCAGGGGATGCTTTCAATAATCATTGCAGGCACTTCTTTGTACAGTACTTTGGACGTCTTTGACAGGAGACGCCTCCCAGGCTGCAAACCTCATAAACTTATAAAAGTGCGCATTTAATCAAACTTTCTCAAACTACATCCAGCTGTGCGACCTTCCACTCTTCCAATAGTACTGTTCTAGAAGATCGCACCAGCACAACAAAAAAATAGTGCTTTCTATGAACCCAGGCATGCCCCTGTTATGTTCCAAATCTATAAAGCCAACATTTCCTTGAGTTTGGCTAATAGCTCTATATGTCACCTACAGACAACTGAAGATTTACTGATAGTTATAAGTTGTACAAATAACTTACACTTTAGCCCTGGTCCTCATGCTTTTGCGAGTATCCACTGTTTCCTATTTATGAGCAACGGATGCTGGCCAGCCTCCTGCCCCATTCTAAATCACTGCTCACATATGCACTAGTCAAAACAAAACAATAAATGAAAATATGAAATTGGATTGCTGCTCAATGTATTTTTAAGCCATGTCCAGCACCAGATCCTTCCCCACAATTCCTCAGGTGTGTTGCACGTTTTCCCCTACTCCAACTTTGACAGCTACAGAATTGTTTTTTCAAACATCTATATGTGTTGGCTCATACAAGATAATCCTGAAATGGTCCATGCGAAGGTGCTGTGGCAAGATGGCTCATTGACTGAGCGCTTCACTTGTGAAAGGTGAAACCGACAAAGATCCAAACACAAGTAGGATTGCTAACACCACGCAAATATCCAGGGATGACAAGAGTAACCATCAACACTAAATGAGAGGTCACGGTGCTGGCTGTTAGCTGTGGGGATATGAGTTCTGAATCCCTCTTCCATCCCGCCACAGGGTGAGTAGATGGTGGCCACCATACAGCAGAGATGGCCTGAAACATCGCCAATCTGACAGACGATCTGTGAGGTCTACAATGGAGTGGCCCAGTGCCTCTGTTGAGAAAGAGCAGCCGTGAAGGAAGACTGAGGTCCTACTTTTCTGAATTCATCCACCTCTCTGGTCACATAATTGGTGACCACCTGAATTAGGATCCCTGCCTCTCCCGGTTAAATCAGTAAAATATATTGCAGTCTGCTGCCTTTTTTACCTTAAATCTAATCAAGAATATCTTGCCCTAGATTCCTGTTGCTCTACAAAAATCAGTAATAACATCCCTAGTGGTGTCGAAACTCAACTGTTGTAAAAGTTTTTTTTTTAAAGCACACAAACACATGCTTAATGGACTTCAGACAGTTCAAAATGCAGCAGCGAGAGCTCTCTTCAAGCTTCTAAACACCACTCGACTTCCACAACTATTCAACAGGCTCACCGGATCCCAGTCAGGGCCAGAATATTTTTTAAATCACTATGCACAGTATATAAAGCCATACATGGTCAAGGTCCAGTGTTCCTGAGATTGGCTTTCTCCATTTACCTTGCATCAAGACCTCTATGATCAGCTTCTTCTATACTGTTCTTCGTTTCAGATGAGTCAAATGGTGCGTCCGTGGATTTGAACTAAATGCATCCAGGGTCTGGAACTTGCTCCCCCTTGCTATCAAATTTCAACCCAATTTGTTAGCCTCTAGGAAGGTTCTCAAGACATGCTTTTTTACTTTACATTAATTTCAAGCCACCACAGTTTGCTTAGGTTACTCACTCAGTTTAGCGACAAGACGCCTTATTGGTATTTGATTGCTTTTTAAAATTATGTAACATAACATAAAACAGTCTTCAGTATTTGAAAGCGGGTAGAGAGAGTGAATAGATCCTGCATGTCTACTTATAAAGGGGTGACTGGTTTTAGGGATCTCTTCTAGTAGGAGGGGGAAGCACTGGAGATACTGGGCACCTGTGGAGGCCCATTATAGCACTTCTCACTGTGGGAAATCTCCCTCACAATACCTCCCACAAAATAGTCGGTGACAAGGGCTAGAAAACAATCTAGTTCAATAAATTAGAGAAATAATGCATTTAGGGGTGGCTCAACCAAATATGATGCTGCACAAGCATCAAAATCTGTGCAAAATAAACAATGATAGCAAGGACCCTTCACTTAAGGAAGTACTAACGACAGTTAGAAAGACCAGATCTGCCCTGGAAAACAAAACGTATACGTACGACCTACAAATGAGCCTCGTGTGCTGACTTTAAAAAAATGTCAGCTAGAGTGGGCTTGGCAGAACTCACCTTGGACATCCACACAGAATCCCTCAAAGTCCTCAAAACAGAGAGCCATCACCTCAAAGAACCTACCCAATATCTTCATGCCAGAACGAAATATTCAGAAGAAAGATACAGGCCAAACAATATCCTTCTGTTCTGTTTGGCCTTTGTGGCATCTTCATCTTTGCCTGCATTCTCCCTTTGGTGTTATGTTCCTTGCTGTTCAGCCATAGTGACTGTGATGTAATTAGAATGCTGGTTTGTGTATAGTTTGAGAGACAGAGAGTCAAGTGCGTGTGCTATGCAGCAAGGATGCTGCTCCTGGTGGGGCTTCCCTCATACCTACTTTATCTGTAACTTGAAACTTCTAACTTGTGAATAAACTTGATCTTGTTATCACCTTACTACTGGCTACCCTGCATCTTCATTTACACAGCCTTCCTGAAAAGATAAAGGGGAAAACTGCGGTAAAATGTATTGAGGACCTTCCTAAAAAAGCTGTGAAATTGGAAGATTTAACAAAAAAAAATGTTTTAAAATGGTGCTCCAGGCCCTGGGTATACCACCAAAATGAGGAACAAAGGAAATGATCACTAGAGTCTTCAACTTCAGAGAATGCAATGCAGTCATGAGGACAGCTCGCTAAAATGATTGCTTGAAATTTGAAACGCATACAATTATGATATTCCCAGACTATACCCAAGAAGTTCAAGCTGGAGATGGTGCTTTGATAAAGTAAAAATACAACTAAGCATATGCAATATGCAATATATAATGCTTTTCCCAGGAAAGCTGAAAGTGCAATCTGAAGGCAGGTCAGGCTTCTTCATGTCGCCAGAGGACGTTTGGGAATGGCTTGAAAGATGGGCCAAGTGCAACTCAAGCAACAGAAAGGGACCTGAATGCTGAGTCGAGACACCAAAAGGCTGACAATGCTACCAAGAATGATGATGATGGAAACAATGTGACATGTACAAGAAGAAAAAGACACAAATCTCCCCTGATTGGTCCATGACTCTGGAAGAAACAGTGATGAATGACTGAAAGGACCTGGAGGCAGGATAAAGCTCATTTTGTTGCATTGAAGAGACAATACTCCTGAACCCTTATGGGAGGAGAAAGGAGATTGCCAATGCTGAAAAGACCAAATCATCAAAGGTGTGATGTTGTTAATTCTGGGGGTCGGGATACATACCCCAAGCATTGGGACAACAAGTACTTCTAGACAGTTAGCATAAGGCAGTGGGGGGAGGGGGTTCAGTTTGGAAACAGCTAGTCAGTTTGGCATTTCCAGGTACAGTAGGTTGTGAAGGTGGCAAAAAAGGTGGGTGATAAGGCACTTAGGAAACATTGGTACTGACCAAAATGTCAGTTTGGTTATGCTGGGCCTTAAAATACTAACATTAAATGCTAATGGACTGAATCACAAGCTTAAGGAGAGTTGGTACTAAAATTCTTACCCAGATAGAACTGCAACTTAATAGTAATAAAGGAAATTGACCTAGGGCCCAACAATTGTGGACTCCTGGGTGAGGGGAGATACAAAGCCATGGTGCAATGAGCTCCAGAGTGGTAGGTATTCTAGCACAGAGATCACTGCCCCAACAATTACATAAAAATAGTCAGATCACTGGAATTGCTATGTGACCATATGTGGGGAATGGAATGGGGAAATAAACTTGATGGTATCCTTGAATTTCCCCCCTTGTCCTCTAAGACAGTTTAGGATGATGGAAAGAATGGGCAAATGGATAGTATGTTATGTTATATTAGGGTGTTTTGTAAAGCGCGCAGCTGCCCCAGCATAGGGACCCGGCGCTAGTAGCAACAAAGGCAGCTGACGGCAAGGGAAACCTATCATAACTAAAGAAAAGAAACATATAGGCTGATAAAAGCCACAGAGGCAGGAAGAAAGGGAGTAAACTGCAAGAAGGGCTTAAGGTGTAGGGAAAAGAGGCGTCTTCAATGCTTTATGAAATACCAGATAGTTATCCATAATCTGGATATGTGCAGGGAGGGCATTCAAAAGTTTAGCTGCCAGTGAGCAAAAGGAGCGCCCACCTGCACGAGCCCTCATAACCCAGGGAACAATGACCAGGTGTTTGCCCAAAGAACGGAGTTGGCGAGTGGGAGTGTAGGAGGAAAGCAAGCCCGCTACAATGCCAGGGGAAGGGGAATACAAGATCCTAAAAGCAAGGCAGAGGAACTTGAAATCAACGCGTGTAGCTACCGGTAGCCAATGTAGCCGAGGAATAGCACTGGAAGTGGAGCAGAATCTAGGCATGCCTAGAAGAGTTCTGGCGGCTCCATCTTGGACCGTCTGCAGTCTCAGAATCTCTGTCTTGTTGGCACCCAAATAGAGTGAGCTGGCATAATCCAGTCTCGACAGCACAGATGCCTGGACAATCATCTGCCAGATGGAAGGCTCAAAGAAGCCCAGCAGAGGTTTGAGCCCATGAAGAATACCAAAGCACATTGCAGCCACCTTCTTAGTTTGGGTTTGGAAAATAAGAGCTGAATCGACTCAGACACCAAGATTTTTTACCACCTGTTTGGTGGCGGGTGCACAACCCAAGGTAGCGGGCCACCACTGTTCGCTCCATAGCTCAAGATCTTTCACTACCAGCAAGACCTCAGACTTGCTGGCATTAAGCTAGAGACAGTTGGCAGTCATCCACCCCGTGACGTCAGCAAGACCGCTCCGAAACTTGACAGCGTCATTTAGATAGTCATCGGAGAGGGCGACTACCAATTGTGTATCATCAGCAAATGATACAATAGTCCTCCCTCTACTTTTGGCTACCGCAGCTAGAGGCTGAAGATACAAATTAAAAAGTGGTGGCCTTAACGCTAAACCCTGAGGCACTCCCTGTTTGATGGAATGGACCCTGGAGGTGAAGGGGGGCCGACACCTGGAAGGACCGATCCGAGAGGAAGGAGGTGAACCAGTCCAGTGCGAGGCCCACAATGCCAGTCTCCTTCAACCTCCCTAGCAAGATCTGGTGAGAGACCGTATCAAATGCGGCACTGAGAACCAATAGGATCAGTGCTGAGGTACGTCCCTCATCCAGTGCTGCCCTCAGATGTTCAGTCCCTGCTAGGAGGGCAGACTCTGTGCAAAGGCCCGGGGGGAAGCTGCACTGGAAAGAGTCTAGTATAATATTCTCTTCCAGAAAGCCTGACAAGATGGAATTGATATAGGCTTCGGAGATCTTTGAGGCCCATGGTAGCAGGGAAATAGGGTGGAAGTTCTCCGGTTTAGCTGGATGAAGGGTGTGTTTCTTTAATAAATTAACTACCCTAGCCTGCTTCCACGTCCTGGGAACCATAGCCAAAAACAGGGACATGTTAATAACCTGGCCAAATACAGTCTCTAAATACACTTTTGATTATTGGTGTGAAATTAAACCTCACAATGCAGACAGAAATGGACAGACTCAAAGAGGCTAACCAACCAGGGATGGAGGATATGAGACTATATAACTTTATAAATTCCCTAGGGTTATTAGATCTTGAGAAGAAGGTTCATTCCAATGTACAACAATACTCCTATGTGTTTGGCTGAATCCACTTGCTTTCCAGAGAAGATTGCTTTTTGGTGCCAATATCACAGGTGGGCAGTTATGAAAATATACACTTTTTACGAGAGGCATATTGATCAGTCCCCATTGTGCCTTGAAGCTAAGATGGTATGTAAATAGTGGATTGCACTGTGCACTCCAAATTATACAGCTAAATTATACTGAACTTATAATATACCTAAACTTAAGCGAGCGTGCTAGAAGGAAAGGAGGTAGCTGCCCTCCACCAACATAAATGAATTATAATACAAGAGACTGCCTGTCGCTTGTTACTACCTGCACTGCAATGCAAACCCTGTTGTTTGCTTTCTTGAAACCACAATTTACTGTTTAAAATACACTCTTACTTAAATAATCAATATATAAACCTAGATTTCAAACAGTAATCATTTGTTACATTTATTTTTCAAAAACCACGATCATATTTTTACACAATTATTGTGATGTCAGACAAAAAAACATGTCACAACTTTATATTACAATGCAATATTATCAATTAACATCAACGCAGTTGTAGATCCCAATGCATTTCGGGATATGATCCCTTCTTATGGGGAACTGTAAAAATAAAACAATGTCCATCACTTTTCTATCCTATGTACAAAGTGGATGAATATTCGCAAACAAATCATGACTCTCCACACAAATTATCATCTGTTCAATGTAATTGGAAATTGCATAGTGAACACTCGGTTTCTTTTGAACTATCAAATAAATCATCACAAAGTGAACTGAATTCTAAATGTCAAGAACCACCACCTCAAAACATCAACAAATTCACCACCAGCTGTGATCAAACGTGAGTACTGTGTGGGTGTTAAATAGCTTGCTTACCGACGCATTGAACCTGATGTCAACTGTCAGGGTAGCAAAATTATATGATCCATCATTCAACGTAACCAGTTATGGCTCAGAACCTTATCAACTCGACGACTACATTGAACACATACCTCTGCACAGACTAAATTGTAGCTGTCTGTTGGTATTCTACAGAGAACGATAACTGGCACCTTGTGTCATAAGCACAGAGGATTCACAAAGTATTGAATGTGGGCATAAGTACTTCGCATCAAATATCTAGCAGCAATTACTGCAAAAATGTATCTCAAGTAACTCAAATGTGGAATGATCGTTAGTTGTTAGAAACTTGAATTTTGTAGATTCAACTTTATGCCAAATGCTTGTTCGTTTGTGCCTGCACCGTTTCTAGAAAAAATATTGTTTAAACGGTCACTGCTACCGTCTCATTACAGAAAACTAAGAAACCATCACTGCATTATCTCCCACCAATCGTATCTTTGCTCTACATCATGTTCTTCTTCTAGTAGTAAATCACTCCGTGATAGCTCCAAACAAATTTTGCCACTCTGCAAACAAATAACACAAGTATTTATAAATCCATCTCCGTCTAGTCGAATGCTGTAAACTATGCCCCGTGTCCACTGCGAAATATTCGCTGTGGTCCAAAGAGCATTGTTCCCCGTACCTTCTAGATGCCGTGTCTCTGTAGTGTATGCACTCCCAAGTGTGTTCAACAGTCCGTTCACTGTTGCTGTATTTCAAACAAACCCGACATATCTCGAGGAGGGCGGACTACTTCCAACATAGAAATCGGACAATCAACAATAAACTACCGCCATCTTGGAGCAGTGATAACTTTAATAACCACTCATTGCTTAGACTTCTAAAACAGCCTCGAACAGAACTATATTGCCCACACACTTATTGTGACTGTACACCAAAAGATGAAAAAGATCCTTGCACTCAAACAACCTCCCGTAGCTATTTTAATCACGATCTGAACCGGGCATGACCTACTGCCATGCGCAAGTACTTCTCCGATTTTCATCTCAGCCATAATAATCAAAACAAAAGAGGCCCATATTGAACTCCATAGTACTCGCACACATACTGTGTGAAGAAAGATCATGACGACGTGTGAAGCTGCTAAATAAAAATTCTATTGTTTTTGAGAACCATGCATAGAGAAAATAGAAAATTAATAAAGAAAAATAAATAAAAGCCAAGGTGCTGAAACCGATGTGTTAAAAGTCCATTTGCATTATATTCATGCTTATACAAAAATAAATTGAAAATTACAAAATGCATGCCTTGAAGCATACCTGCACGCACACTATGTTTAGGGCCCAATATAAGCATCTTAATTCTCATTCACAACCCTTTAAGCTCTAACTAATGATGCATGTGAATGCTCTATGGTCAAATGAATTTATTAATCTTACTGGGCCACATCTTCAAATTTCATGCAAAACCTCATTGTGGTTTAATGTTTGAATTTTGTGTTCCTTCCCTAATAACAGTTGAGTGTTATTGTTGACGCAGACTGGATTCTCTGACCTAATGAATACCCTGGTTATAAGCTTCCAAATATTATAAAAAACATATCATGTCCAACTTATCATTCAACCCTTTTGGTATCATTGTTTCCATAGACTTGATCCACCATATATTGCAGTTTTGTTTACACCATTCTTACTTTGCCTGGAAAAATGAATACTTCCTCCAGATCAGTGGAACATCCATGGGGTTTTCGGGAGCACCTGCTTTTGCATATACCTTCATGGCCAAATTTGAAAATGATTTCATTATTTCTGATGAAATATGGGACAAACACAATTTTTTTCAAAAGGTTCATTGACGACATTTTCCTTATATGGACTGGGTATGAGTCATTACTTTTGGAAAAAGTCAGTGAACTTAACACAAGGAACAACAGGATACAATTTACGTATCAAACCAGTCTAAAAACCCCATCTGGTCTTCAAAAACTATTGGATAGATTTAGTTTGTTCTGCCATGAACGTGGGTTGACTATTATACGACCAAAACGAAACTGATGGTTCTGCCCCGCTCCAAAAAATCGAAGAAAATGAACATCACTCTTGATGGTTCATCTCTTGAGGTGGTTTAGGATTTTGACTACCTGGGGATCAGAATCAATAGTAAAATGAAGTGGGATTCCCATGTGGCTAAGATGCTGTTAAACCTCAAGAGTGTTTCAGGTGCTATCCTTAGGAGCCAACGGAAGTCAGTGAGTAGACCAATTGCCCCGGCTCTTGCTGTCTATGAGGGGAGGGCGCTGCCCTCTGCGACCTATGGAGCGGAACTATGGGGATGTGAAAATGTCCCAAATTTGGTAAGAGCAGTAAATACATTTTTAAGGGACCTAGTTTCCCTCCCTACCACAACTCCGCTTAAACCCCTTTTTCATGATATGGGCAAACGTTCTATCCATGATATAGTTAACCTGCGACCCCTGCTGTTTTGGGTGCGCCTGAGGAGGACTCCAGAACTAGCAAATTATGCTATGGTCATGGATGAACTTATTGCTCTGAATAGTGCGAACAAAATACAGTGGGAAATAAACTGAGACAACTGGTTACAAAATTGGGACTGGCTGAATTTTGGATCTCTCAGAAGCCCCCGCCTAAACAAGTGATTAAGAAAATTTACTGGGATTGGGTAGATGCAATGGAGCAGAAGAATCAGAATTGGGGATCACTGACCACCCGTTTCTTAGATCATAAGCCTACTAGGAAGTTGGAACCATTTTTGGATTTCATTAGAATACCACGAGATAGATCGATCTTCCTAAAAATGAGGTACGGGACACTACCCCTCAAAAAAATTACAGAAAGATGGAAAGGATCAAGGGCAACAAATAACACTTGCCCTTGTTGCCCGTGCAAATCGGAAACGTTACCCCACTTCCTGTTTGGCTGTATGGCTTATAAGAGGGCCAGGCTGAGATGGCTGAAGCCAGTGTGTATAGAATTGGGGGTCAGAGACTTCCGGGTTGCTCTACGTATCTTCACAACTGATACAACATCCCTTCTTACTGTATGTGGAGTGGTAACATTTCTATCATGTGCTTGGCTCATCCGTACTAGGATGTTAAATACCAACAAAGTATAGATTTTACTTTACATTGTTATCAATTCATATCTACTTTATATTGTTGTACTTTAATATTGTCATCAAACTCTTTTTAAACTGTAAATAATATTTTATTGTTTTTTAAATGTATGAATTATACACTTTTTATTCAAATGCTTTTATATTACAATATCGAATAAAGTATTACAACAAAAAAAAAAGCATTCCTTTTTTAGATGTCTTGGTTACTGTAAGTGATAACAAATTGGAAACCTCTGGGTATCATAAACCGACAGACCGGAATAATACTCTAATATATACAAGTTTTCATCCCAGTTCCCTCCTACAAAACCTACCATACTCTCTGTTTTTACGTACTAAGCACATCTCTTCTACTGAGCGAGCATTTAATGACGAGATTGACAAACAGAAACACAGATTCTTGACATGAGGTTCTCCTGAAGACATCTTGGCATGGGCTGAGGCCAGATTACAAACGACATCGAGGAATGAGTTGCTGCAAACAAAAGTAAAACCGAAAAAGGACAGGATGGTCTTTGTCACTAAATTTTTAACTGAATCTGGACAAATGAAATGAATAATAAACACCTGGTGGGAGTTGCTACAAAATGAAGAGGATTTCAAAGGAGTATTTCGAGAACGTCCATTGTTTGCGCACACAAGAAGCCACAATCTGAAAGAATTATTGTCAAGACAAAACATAAGGGTGGTGGATCCAGGACCAATTACAAGAGGAATGAAGAAATTCAGCAATTGCATACACTGTAATAATGTCATTGAAGGATCGATTATTCAGCACCCTCAAACAGGGAAAATAATCAAATTAAGAGACCAGGCTGATTGCAACTCTGCATTCGTTGTGTATAGTATTAAGTGTCCCTGTGGGAAACTATATATTGGAAAGACAGAGAGGAAGGTGAAAGTTCGGATAACGGAACACAATCGTTGTATTAGAAATAAATCTACCACGTCAAGTTTGGCATCACATTGGATAGAACACAATCATTCCATTCCACAATTACGTTTTCAAGTTTTAGAAGTAGTAAAACAGAGACCAGATGCTGATAGTGCCAAACGGCTCTCGCAAACGGAGATATGGTGGATCAAGTCAATGGAAACAATGATACCGAAAGGGTTAAATGATAAGTTGGACATGATTTGTTTTTTATAATATTTGGAAGCTTATAACCAGGGTATTCACTAGATCAGAGCATCCAGTCTGCATCAACAGTAACACTCAACTGTCATTAGGGAAGGAACACAAAATTCAAACATTAAACTACAATGAGGTTTTGCATGAAATTTGAAGATGTGGCCCAGTAAGATTAATAAAGATAGGCAGTCTAAATTCATTCAATTCATTTTACCATAGAGCATTCATTTATTTTTGTATAGGCATGAATATAATGCAAATTGACTTTTAACACATCGGTTTCAGCACCTTAGCTTTTATTTATTTTTATTTATTAATTTTCTATTTTCTCTATGCATGGTTCACAAAAAAACTATAATTTTTATTTAGCAGCTTCTCACGTCGTCATGATCGTTCTTCACACAGTATGTGCGCGAGTACTATGGAGTTCAATACGGGCCTCTTTTGTTTTGATTATTATGGCTGAGATGAAAATCGGAGAAGGACTTGCGTATGGCAATAGGTCATGCCCGGTTCAGATCATGATTAAAATAGCTACGGGAGGTTGATTGAGTGCAAGGATCGTTTTTTATCTTTTGGTGTAGAGTCACAATAAGTGTGTGGGCAATATAGTTCTGTTCAAGGCTGTTTTAGAAGTCTAAGCAATGAGTGGTTATTAAAGTTATCACCCCTCCAAGATGGCGGTAGTTTATTGTTGATTGTCCGATTTCTATGTTGGAAGAAGTCCGTCCTCCTCGAGGTATGTCGGGTTTGGTTGAAATACAGCAACAGTGAACGGACTGTTGAACACACTTAAAAATTTGCAAACATTCGTGACAAGAATTTTCAATTCTATTAAGGACTAGGAGGCGAGGATTATGCTTATACTCAATTTCTTTACTAACATACAGCAGCCAATCACAGAACAGTAAAGAAACAAAAAACTACATTACCCATAAACCCAGGGTAACCATAGAGTACACCAATGGTATATAAACAGTTCTAGAGGTAACCACTTCCTCTTTCTTTGTCCAAAATCCATTAGGAACAACAACTTGAACATCATAAATCCAGGAAGGATATCATCCAGAAGAACCAAAATCCGAACGAGGAGGCGAAGGAACTTCCCAAAGCCACAGGAACAAAAGCAGGCCAACGAGGAGAAGAAACTCGCAGCACACCTCCCACAAGGATGGAGCCGGAGGAGCATCACTTGGGATCAGAGCCTGAAAAAAGACACAAAGCCGTAATACACATTCCGTGTAAGCATGAGCAAATAAAGGGTGGGTAGAGAAAAAACAAAGTAATCATCACAGTACAGTAGGAATAAGATCCATGAATCATTGCACAGTAACACAATACGATATAGCAAATGCATATACAATGGGTGGGATAATCCTCGCCTCCTAGTCCTTAATAGAATTGAAAATTCTTGTCACGAATGTTTGCAAATTTTTAATTCTATTTCAGGACAGGAGGCTCCGATTATGCTTGTTTAAAGCTCCTCCACCACAACCGAAGCAACAGTAGCAACAGGCTTGAAGTAAAAGGTTTTAAATACTGAATCTGATGACCAGTCAGCAGCTTTCATAATATCGCATAAAGTGACACCCAAAGAAAAAGCCTTAGAGGCCATGGCCCCCCGAGCCGAATGAGCACCAAACACAGAAACATCAATGCCCGCTTCACCCTTGAGCCACCTTACCCACCGGGCCAACGTGGCCGGAGTAACCGGGCGAAAGGGCTTCTGCAAAGCAATCAACAATTGACCTTGCAAATCAGAGCGATGAAGAGAAGTACTCACCTCATAATCTTTAAGGCATTGGACCACACAAAGGTTAGGCCGAGCAGGAAAAGAAGGGTAAGAAATGACCTCTGAATTAGTCTTAGTGCGCCTGGAAAGGCGAAAGGAAACGCCTTCGGGCGTGAAGCTACGTCCTGCAAGATCCAAAGCGCGGACATCAGATATTCGTTTGCAGGAAAGCAAACACAACAACATAGTAAGCTTGGCCGAGAGTTGTTTGCGAGATAATAAAGAATTAACCGGCCAAGCTTCCAGAAAACGTAAGACAACCGAAACATCCCATAAAGAAACATATTTAGGACGAGGGGGAGTAGCCATACGAATCCCCTTAAGAATTTTAGCCACAAGAGGATGTTCACCAACAGGTTTCCCATCCACAGGAAGATGGCCCGCCGAAATAGCGGAACGGAAATTGTTGACTGTGCGGTAGGCCAAACCAGAAGAAGAAGACAGAGAAGCCAAAAAATTGACTATCAAAGAGACATCAGCCGATGTGGGATCAACTTGCCGTTGAGAACACCAACCACTCCAACGCTTCCAGGAGCTTCTGTAACGTTTGTGAGTATTAGGGGCCCAGGCGTTGCTGAGAAATCTGGTAGCGTCTGCAGAAAGGCCTGACACCGCCCAACGTTCCCCAAAATCCGCCATGCCAGGAGAAGGAGGGAGCCGGACTGAACCAGGGGATGCGGATTCTGCAGTGGATCCAGCAGGAGATTCCTCTTCCGAGGAAGAAGAAATGGAAAGTCGCACGCCATTTCCAGGAGAACCGGGAACCATGGCTGGGCCCTCCACAGAGGGGCAATCAGAATCAATTCCGCCCGAAATCGTGACACATACGCCAGAACTCTGGGGATCATCATGAATGGGGGAAACGCATAACAAAGGGACGACGGCCACGGCTGGAGGAAAGCATCGGTGGCCAGAGCTTCCGGATCCGGTCTCCAACTGTAAAACCGGGGAAGTTGGGTGTTGAGACGGGACGCGAAGAGGTCGAGCAGACACGGGCCCCAACTGCGAAGAAGTTGGCGAAACACACGAGGATGGAGTCTCCAGTCGCTGAAGTCCTTCAGGTACCTGGAGTTCCAGTCCGCCACAAGATTCCGAGAACCGGGAAGGTACTCCGCAATAACTGTGATCTTGTGCTGAAGGCAATAGTGCCAAAACTCCTTGGCAATCTCTGCCAACAACCTCGATCGAGTCCCTCCCAGCTTGTTGATGTAACGTACTGCTGAGACATTGTCCATCCGGAGAAGGATACAGCAGTGGGACCGAAGAGGCGATAGGCATTTGATCGCAAACGACCCTGCCAGCAACTCCAAACAATTTATGTGGAGTGAAAGTTCCTGCGGAGACCACCGTCCCCCCGTCGAGATCGGACCGCAATGAGCTCCCCAGCCCCAACGACTGGCATCCGATTCGATCACAATCTCCGGAGAGGAGCCGAAAAGAGCCCGGCCGTTCCAGGCCTCCAGATGGTCGAACCACCCTTGCATTTCCGACTTGGCCTCCTCCGAGAGAGGAATCAGGTCGGAATAACGCAGGCCCCGTTGAAGATGTTGAATCTTCAAACGTTGAAGGGCACGATAATGCAGCGGAGCTGGAAATATCGCCTGTAGGGAAGACGCTAAGAGACCGACAACTCGTGCTAACAACCTCAATGATACAGTCGGACTCGAGATAACGGAAGTCAATTCCCGTTTGATGTAACGAATCTTCTGTTGGGGAAGCAGAAGCTGACAAGTGAGGGAGTTGACCCTGAACCCCAAGAAATCGATCACTTGAGAAGGACGTAGCACAGATTTGGGAACATTCACCAGAAAACCGAGAGACTGAAGAAGGTCTATAGTCCAGTCCAGATGAAGCATTAGTTTGACCGGACAAGCCGCCAGTAGGAGGATGTCGTCTAAATAGATGATCAAGCGAACTCCGCGGCTGCGGAGAGATTCCACCACAGGTCGCAACAGTTTCGTGAAGCACCAAGGTGCCGACGAAAGGCCGAAGGGCAGAACTTGATACTGATACCAAGTCCCCAGCCACTGAAACTGCAGAAAGCGGCGATGGGGACGGAAGATTGGAACGGAGAGGTAAGCATCTTTGAGGTCCAGACGAACCATCCAATCCCGTTCCCGCAGGAGATCCCGCAACAGATGGATGCCTTCCATCTTGAAGTGTCGATAAACTACTCCCGCATTGAACTCCTTCAGATTGAGGACCAACCTCGATCCCCCTCCCTTCTTCTCCACCAGGAACATTGAACTGGCAAACCCCTGAGGATGGCGCACTGTCGGCACAATGGCCTCCTTCAGCACCAGAGACTTGAGTTCCTCTGTGATGAACTCTTGACTTTGCTTTGAGAAGTGAAGGGGAAAAGGAGGACGAGACTGGCGTAAGGGATGATAGAATTCTATTTTGAATCCCTGAACCGTCTCCAGCACCCAAGCATCTCCGGAGATTGCGCGCCAATTGGCTAGAAAATGGCGGATCCTGCCCCCCAGAACAACACTGCATGCAGGAAGAAGTCTCACCTGAAGTGGCGGAATCCTGATATCCACCGGAGTTGCCGCCTGATCGTCCTTTCTTGTACTGACCACGTCCTTTCCTGGAAGGGTAGAAGTTAGAGCGCTGGGCATAGCCTGAATCCTGCTGGCCTCCCCTGTGGGACTGATAACCACGTTGAGTGGACTGGTATTGACCACGGCCGGACGAACGTCCCCTGTTTCGTCCGGCCCTGTTGAAAACCGGATGCATGGCCCGTTTCAAGGATGCCTGTGCTTTGTCAATACTGCTGAAAGTACTCACGAAATGCGTGAGCTCTTTTAAGAAAGGCTGGCCGAAAAGAAGACCCTGGGCCGCAGCCCCTGCCTCAGAAGAAGAAAGTTCAGACAATTTCGGGTCCAACTTAAGTAGAATAGAACGCCGCTGTTCACTAGAAAGTGCACAGTTGGCGTTGCCCAACAGGCATATGGCACGCTGCGCCCATTCAATGAGGTCATCAGGATCCACAGTTGAGGAAGCCTCCTTGGCGCGGAAACCTAGATCCAGCATTTTCGTGAGAGGGCCTAAGAGGTCCAAGAGCTTGTCCTGGCAAGCCCGCCAGGAACGATCCAGCCCCTTCCTTGGGTCCTTGGAAAACGTTTTCATGTACGTCAACATGGTAGGGTCGACCTCAGGCGTATCCGCCAGGTTATCTGCTAAATCAGGCCGTGGACACTCTGAACGAAGACGCGCACGCACGTCTTTATCAAATGGATGGCGGATATGTTGCTGAACATACTCCGCCACAGCTGGGGAGGGGAGCCAGGCAGAGGAATTAGGGTGCATAATATCTTCAGGTTCGAAAGTCAAGACAGAAGGCTGGGAAGGTGCGTCAACAAAATGTTCCTTACATTTACGCTTTTTAGGCGGAGGAGGCAGAACCTCCGAGGAGGATGAGGAAGCGTCATGGTCGTCACTCTCAACATTCACAGGAATATTTTTTAACTTGGAAGAGGACAATGACCGTGCCAGTTTACGAAAGTCAGAAGAATGAGGATTACCAGGAGAAGCGGACTTCTTGGAAGGCACCCAACCTTGTTTTTTCGCATACTGCGTCAAATGGCGCTTCAGGGGCGTAATGGCGTGAACTAGCGCCTTGTTCATGGAATGTTGGACCCCTTTGTCCAGTGCCTCAACAAGGTCCTGTTCAAAAAATTCGGACCCCTCCTCCTCATAGTCACCCTCCTCCTCATAATAATAGGAACCACTCATGGTACACAGGGAACGTGTAATTATAGCCCACCAGGTGACTAGAAATCTGGTATGTCAGTGACACAGTCAGAGGGAGTGCAAAAACCTCACAGCAAGCAAGTTCAAGCAGAATAAACTGCGTGAAAAAACAATGTTAGAGCGTGGAGGGAGGCTTGCTGACAAGAAAAAAGACCGACACTCTCAGCAAAGCCTATGCAATTATACAACCGGAATTTTGTATTCAAACTCCGGTGTCAAGAGGGGCCAGCTGAAAGGCGGTGGGCGGTTCGTCACATAGACGCGTTCAGGAGCCGGCGCTGCAATGTCAACAATGCAGCGTGTGGAGGAAAGGCAGCGCGACAAAGGTCGCGCATGCGCAAAGACACCGGCTGGCCAGACAGCACCGGAACTGCTCGCGCTAGAGGCGCGCGAGGCAGCACCCCCCCAAACTCCCTCCACCAAAAACGGGAACCCGGGCAACAAGTGCCCGACCCAGGGAGGTAGCACACGCTCCCCACCGCGAGCGCCGGCCGAAATGAGGACAGAGCGAACGGCAACAAGAGCGCGAGAGAAGCGCTTTAAAAGCGGCACAAGCGGCATACGCAGCAAAGCGAACAGTAGTAATACACACAATGCAAGTAAGTAAGCATATAAGAAAATCAATAAAGCACTTAACTGGCTGCAGAGCAGCAAAGAAAGAGGAAGTGGTTACCTCTAGAACTGTTTATATACCATTGGTGTACTCTATGGTTACCCTGGGTTTATGGGTAATGTAGTTTTTTGTTTCTTTACTGTTCTGTGATTGGCTGCTGTATGTTAGTAAAGAAATTGAGTATAAGCATAATCGGAGCCTCCTGTCCTGAAATAGAATTCGGAGTGCATACACTACGGAGAGACGGCGTCTAGAAGGTACGGGGAGCAATACTCTTTGGACCACGGCAAATATTTCGCAGTAGACACGGGGCATAGTTTACAGCATACGACTAGACAGATGGATTTATTAATACTTGTGTTATTCGTTTGCAGAGTGGCAACATTTGTTTGGAGCTATCACAGAGTGATTTACTACTAGAAGAAGAACATGATGTAGAGCAAAGGTACGATTGGTGGGAGATAATGCAGTGATGGTTTCTTAGTTTTCTGTAATGAGACGGTAGCGGTGACCGTTTAAACAATATTTTTTCCAGAAACTGTGCAGGCACGAAGGAACAAGCGTTCGGCATAAAGTGAATCTACAAAAATCAAGTTTCTAACAACTGACGATCATTCCACATTTGAGGTACTTGAGATACATTTTTGCAGTAATTGCTGATAGATATTTGATGCGAAGTACTTATGCCCACATTGAATACTTTGTGAATCCTAGGTGCTTATGACACAAGGTGCCAGTTATCGTTCTCTGTAGAATACCGACTGACAGCTACAATTTCGTCTGTCCAGAGGCATGTCTTCATTGTAGTCGTGTTGATAAGGTTCTGAGCCATAACTGGTTACGTTGAATGATGGATCATATATTTCCAATAAAATTTCAGGTTTTTGCAGTGTGCATTTTTATTTTTGAGATTTTTGCTACCTGGACAGTTGTCATCAGGTTCAACGCATCGGTAAGCAAGCTTTTTAACACCCATAAAGTACTCTCGTTTGATCACTGCTGGTGGTGAATTTGTTGAAGTTTTGAGGTGGTGGTTCTTGACATATAGAATTTAGTTCACTTTGTAATGATTTATTTGATAGTTCAAAAGAAACCGAGTGTTCACTATGCAATTTTCAATTACATTAAACAGATGATAATTTGTGTGGAGATTCATGATTTGTTTGCGAATATTCACCCACTTTGTACATAGGATAGGAAAGTGATGGACATTGATTTATTTTTACAGGTTCCCTGAAGAAGGGATCATATCCAGAAATGCATTGGGACCTGCAATTGCGTTGATGTTAATTGATAATATTGCATTGTAATATAAAGTTGTGACATGTTTTTTTGTCTGACATCACAATAATTGTGTAAAACTTTGATCGTGGTTTTTGAAAAATAAATGTAACAAATGATTACTTTTTGAAATCTAGGTTTATACATTGATTATGTAAGTAAGAGTGTATTTAAGACAGTAAATTGCGGTTTCTAGAAAGCAAACAACAGGGTTTGCATTGCAATGCAGGTAGGAACTAGCGACAGGCAGTCACTTTTATTATAATTCATTGAAGCTAAGATGGGGCAGAATAGAGGCTCAACCCCTGGGAGTTGAGAATTTGGGACACAAAGAAGCACCTGACACAAGCAACAGAACCATACTTTACAGAAAATACTGGGATGGTTCAGTCCAAGTTAACTCTGTGGGATGGGTGCCAAGCGGTTATTGAAGGGCAATTCATAGACACCATTGCTGGAAGACATAAGGACACAGCAGTGCTAGATCTAGAGCAAAGTCTATGCTATTTGGAGGCAAATTATTCAAAAGATTCAAAGACTGAATTATGTCTCAGAGTTGCAATAGATAGGGTGGAGAATCGATATATGATGGAGATGGATGATTGGGTATTATAAATGGCAAACAAGCACAAACAAACTATATGAAGTAGGTAATAAAGGTAATAAAGGAGGCAAACTACTGGCCTGGTTTGCACATCAAGAGGATGGCCAAAGATGGGTTCATAATTCAGAACAAGAGGAAATTATGTGGTTGAATCCTAAAATTAGATTGCGTAAGCCTCTTGCAAACCTAGAACAACTATGCCACCCAAACTTAACTGGAAAATATTTGCACTTTTATCCTGACCCTTAGTATGTGTAGAGGTATGTGTAGAGGTGATATGAGACTATTGGATCAGAAAATAAAGGCCACATAAGTAATGGAGGCTATCAAACAACTTAGAGGCATATGAAAAAACTGGTCCTAATGGAGTACTATCCAAAATT
This sequence comes from Lissotriton helveticus, assembly GCF_964261635.1. NCBI lineage: Eukaryota > Metazoa > Chordata > Amphibia > Caudata > Salamandridae > Lissotriton > Lissotriton helveticus. The sequence continues at coordinate 1,626,150,991 of NC_136063.1, read as the reverse complement.
CTTTATATTCTTAAGGGAAAGTGAAAAACTGGGTGAACTATTTACACATCTGCGTCATGAAGCACAGAGAGACAGATATATAGTATTTATTCATAAAAAAGGCAAGCCTACAGAGGAATGCACCTCACGCAGACATTTTTTATTTAATGAATATAGATGTCGAAAAGGTGTGTGATTCACTTGAATGTCCGTACCTGATGGCAGTCCTATGAAAAATGGGTTTCTGACCTAAATTTATTGCCTGGGTTCAACTATTATACACCAATCCTATAGAGATAATACGTGTAAATGGTACAGTGAGGTACAATACAAAATGAAAAAAAGCAGTTCAGTTTTTCTATGCACTCTTATATCACTACTAGACAAGGATTTTTTAATGAGTTTGTTGTGTGCTACTCCATCCTTGCACTGCGTCAAGCAGTGCTAATGAATATTAAAGGCTACATGGGTCGGACAAATCAGTCCCTTAGATGTGTGCACTTTTGCATGAAACAAAACGTTTCTTCACTTCATTTCAAAGGAATTTTCAACAAACATTCACAAACTTCTTCACAGATTATTCCATGAATTTATTCATTCATAAATGGAACTACATTGGGAATTTACTTCATTGATTCATTTCTCTTGACTTCATCAGAATATTTAAACACACCCAATGCATTTTGGGACATGGGTGCTCTATTGTGTATCACATCAGAATCTGAAACCACACTTTCTTGTGACGAGCTGTTATTGCCTTTGGGTTGCTGCCATTTTATTTGATTATATACACCTCTGCCCACGTGTAAACCTCTTCTAACTTATAATAAATCGTATTGCGAAAATATTTCTTGACCTTCCTTTCATTTATTTCTTTGGCGTATCTTTCCAGTTTTTGATTGATATCTTCCAGTGTCTCTTGCAGATTTTCATGTTTATCTAATTCTTTTTTAATCCCAGACAATTCTTCTTCCAAAGCTTTTAGGATGCTTGACAATTCTTCCACAATCAATGGGATCAGATCCAGTGAAGATTTATTAAGAATTTGGTACCATTTCTCTAAAAATGCTTTATACTGGCTCACCTGGTTTTCCTGTACTTATCTTATAGACCCCTAATGAAGGATCGACAAATGACCCGCAATGCATTGGGTGTGTTTAAATAGCGTTCTGATGAAGTCAAGAGCAATGAATCAATGACGTAAATTGCCAATGAAGTTCCATTTATGAATGAATAAATTCATAGAATAATCTGTGAAGAAGTTTGTGAATGTTTGTTGAAAATTCCTATGAAATGAAGTGAAGAAACGTTTTCTTTCATGCAAAAGTGCACGCATCTAAGGGACTGATTCGCCCGACCCACGTAGACTTTACAATACAAAATGATTACATGAGCCATATTCTTTTACATACTAATGAATACACCCAATGGAGTCCCAGATTGATTCTTTACAAAAGAGGACAGTGTGACAATGTCCCTGCTATGGAATGGAAAAGCATCTGGATACCCTCATGGGTGACAAGTAGCACTGTACAAATCTACTGATTGATTGATCGATTGAAGATTCCCTAGGATTGCACTGAATACACTGATGAGTAACCCAATTGAAGAGATATATAACCTTGGCTGATATACACATGCTACTACGGGGTTGCCAACTTATAGTGGTGAATGACAGGGCTTTTGCCATGCAGTGGGAGCCTTCACTACTGGCAGATAGAAGGGCTATGTCACTAAGGGGTCACATGTGGGAACTATATTGAAGGGGCATCGGGTACCAGGAATCCACCTCAACTGCCACAGTGATTAAAGTTTGGAAGAGAGATACTCAGAAATGGGGAGGAAGACGAAATTGGATATACTCCTGTGGGACTCTGCTATCCTTGCAGTTGTGAGTTAACTTGAGGGATTTCAGAAATGGGATCTCTTGGGCACCTCCAAGCTACGACATTTGTGGCCCCATGGGGCGGCTGTTATTTGTGGAACGCTAACATCAATTTGAGCTTGCAGACCTTACATACCTGCAGGTTGAACACGTATTGTCCAACTACAGCCAAGAACTATGTAAGGTTGCAGATTAATCTTCCCTAGAATACGAAGTGCTGGTGGCACCACTACACAAAAATGCAATATCACAAATATACAAAACACTGTTGAATAATTGCTGACACCACCTGGTCTATCTCAGGAGTAAATGGGAAAAGGAGCTTGGAATTCCAGAAGATGATAACTGAGGAGAGGTCTTCAAGTGTACTAGAGAGAATGTATTTGGGCTTTAGAGTGATACAGATCAAAATATTACATTGAGCGTACTTTACAATAACAAGGCTGTCTAAGAATAAGAAGATGAATAATGACAGTGGCCTGTATGAATGCAACCAGGCTGGCACACTGACTCATACACTGTGTACCTGCCTGGTGTTACAAGAGTTTTGGGCAAGTGTGCATCAGGAGGTTTGACGGGCTATGAGGGTAAATATGGATATTAACCTGCAAGTTGCGATGCTGGTAAGTAATATCAGACACTCTAGAGATACAAACTGATATTTTGAAATATTGTACTGATGATGGCCAAAAGAGATTATGTCAAACCTGGGGATGAAGAATGACTCCTTTACTGGCCCAATGGATCCAGAACATGTATTGGTGCTTGGAGGCAGAATAATCAGTATATCAAGCGTGGGCGTTGTCCTAAGAACTTTGTGAAAATATGGGGTCCAAGGAGGGAGTTTCGAGGATATGACTAAGGAATAATTTTTATAATGGGGAACTCCCTGCAAGAGTGGCAAGGCAAATGATGTTGCTTATTAGACTGCCCAATGAAGATGTGGAATATGGGTAAACTGTGCTCTTTTTAATGTTGGTTGAGGATCAGAAGGTCCAGCTCTGTACCTGTCATTATATCCAAATGTACTCAAAGAATGCCAATATAAATGATCTTCATTAGTACTTTTAATAGTATGAAAAACCCAATAAACACACGTTTAAGTAAAAACAAAATAGGCATGAAATAACCATATCAAACGTAGTGAGTATGGTAAACATGGCTGATACAGAGCTGCAGGAAGACATACATCACTTGTTGAATGAATAACGAATAATGTCGAGATGGCCCAGTCATGAAGAGCTGGGGTGACTGGATTCTCCACACAGGGTATATAACACAATGGTAGGTTCAACAATCAGAGACCTTTAAAGGGTCCTACTGCTCCGTAGGGCACAAGTGTAACCATGGTTAGAATCTCATACATTCAAGGAGTAAATATGAATACAGTGTCCACTCCCTTTTCTTGAATGAAAGGGAAGTTGGTTTGAGTACACGGTAAGTCTTCCATGTAGATTTACCAGTCTACAAAATACCCTGCCAGTTTATCATCACTGCCTCTTTTTAATATGTTTCTTTGGCCATCACCCATTTCATAATGTCCCTAATCCAGTCTTCTATTGTCGGGTCATCCAAAGCAGCCCAGTGACTTGCTCTTCTCCTCTTATGCAATAACAAGGTGAGAAGCTAAGCTCTACTTTGAATCCTACTGTTTCCCTTTAATGGGGATATAGCCAAAATACACACCTATCTTGACAGGTAGGTAAAGATTGACTATTCTAAACTCCACATCTACTTACTTTTAGGATATATATCACCATTGTACATATATGTGGAGTGAAGTATACTAAAATGTAAGCTATACTCTATCCACTTACCTTGTCGATAATGTGGATGTCGGATTTGTGGTATAATATTTTGATAGTACACTATTAAAAACTTGATATTCAGTGTCAGATTTAGTACATTTCTGAGTGGGCCTATTGATAATCACAGCTTTCATGTAACCTTGCTTGGAGCTTGGATGGAATGTTCCAGTGCTAGAGTTTGGGGAAAAGAGTGGAAGGGGCAGAGAGAGAGGGAGAGAGAGAGAGACACACACAGGAGCCAATATTAGTTGTTGTTACATTGTTGCATCTTGTATGGTAAGTAAATGGCAGGATACAGGTTCCACCGTACTTTACAAAGACAAAAAGATTAGCTTTAGGGGTTAAGTAAACAAAGCACTTCAAATTAGTATTTGAATAGTACTGTGCAACCCACCAGCCCCAGATGAAGGTACACTAAATAAGCTCCATGGGCAACCATAATTCAGGCATGCAAAGAGACACTGAAGGTACATAAAAGGCAAGCAGATAAAACACCAAAACAGAATAACGGTATAGGCACAAGAACTAACTATGAACCCACACCTGAGGAAACTAAAGGGGGAAGAAAGTAACAAAGACGTGGGAACACATAGGTGGTTGACAAACTAGATGGAAGCGAAATACGACGAGCAACTCAAATGGCATTGCCATGCAAAGCGTTGTAAGCGGAGGCCCCTTTTTGTGCTGACTATGACTACTCTGCTCTGGAAGAGAAACAATTTAACTCAGAAGACCCGCCGGATGGCCTGTAATGGACCAGTGTCATATGCCCCTTCTCCATAAACTCTGGGCTTCTGATCTGTAAATCATAGAGGAAAATAGGAGTGTAATACAGTGATGAGTAGATGGAGTATGGCTGTACTTTAATCTTGTGATGCTTTAACAGTCATGGTAACCTACATAACTTTATGCTCCTTGCCTCACCTTTGAATCTTACATCTGACCCATATCATTATGTGAGTGAAGAGAGTTAGCATTGCTTCTGTTTGAGCTTTACATGTTCTGAGATGGAGGAAAGTGTGGAGTGCTAATGTCCCCCAAAGACGTGGGGTGTGGGTGAGGCAATACAGAAGTGCTGCTGTCGATCCCATACCTGTTTTGTGAGGTACTTACTGCTGAAGGGAAGGGAAGTTTGCACCGCTGATGTATTTGCTGTACATGTTCTATGCCTTACGGGAAGATTCCACTCCTGTGGTTTTGCTGTGTTGTACGTGTTCTGTGTCATTTGAAAAGGAACATGCACTGAGGATACCCAAGCTGTAGCTATGCACTGAGGGTACCCAAGCTGTAGCTGCTCAGTACCGGGGTACGCTTGCACTGTAGCTGCCCATTTGCTAAACGCTCTGTGCACAGCTAAAACTGTTCAGTGAGGGATGAATGCTTCTGCTGCTCATGCCGCACTGTACCTTGTTTTTAAAAAGAGCAACTCATTATTGTTTGACATGTTGAAGAAGACTGCACTGCTGATGAACGTGGAGTACTAGTTATACGCGGGAGGTAAGTTTGCATGGCTGAAGTCCATCCTCTCCCTGTTCTCTGGGGGAAGGAAGCTTGCGATTCCAATGCCATACTGTACCTGTTCTCTAAGGGAAGTCATCTTGCAGTGCTGATAACACCATATAGTACTGTTTTGTGTGTACAATGGTGATAGTCATGGTGGAGTTTCTCAATTGTAAAATTACCTTTAAAAAATAAAAGACAAGAGGCGTTTGGCAAAACAGGAACAGTTGTTTTAATTAAACGCAGCTGCAGGGAGAGCAGGCAACAGAGTATGAGTCTGAAGACTGTCTCAAAGTCATTTTATACATTACATGAACTGCCATAAAGTAGTTTGTACATTCCTTTGGAGACAGAAATCGGGGCCTAGTCACACGGCCATTAATCTGGTCATGTGATAAGAAGTGCAGGCCAGTCTTGATCTTGCATGGACACAATGTTGGGCCTGTGAATACGTCTCCAGATGTCCAACATGTGGAGTGCTTGATCACTGTATTTAGTGTGCATGCTGTCTTCTGATTGGCTGAGTGTTCCTAACTTAGTGTGGCATCTGACTTTATGGTGTTTTATGAACTTCCACCACTCTGGCCAAATGTGCTTTATTAGGACTATTCTCCTAAGACCGTTGTGATGTTGCTGCCTATCTGTGGGATCGATCTGGGTTTTCCTGCTTACACTTGTTGTCTCAGGGTTACGTGTCACTCTACCTATGATCTGTCAATCAGTTTCTTCAGGCCTAGGTTTCAGGACCTACCTGACCACATACTTCTGACTCCGGGTTAAGGGGAGGTCATCTTGGGTGAATTAGACAACTGTGATGTGAGTTCTTTGTTATGCGTACATATAATGTGATGTGCATTGATATCGTACTTTCCAATATCAACAGTGGTGAAGGTTGTAGTGGTGCTGGTGGTGAGATAGAGCCGATTATTGGCGATGCTGATGGTGATGATACTGGTGGTGATGCTGGCAGCTTGTTGCAGTGGTAATAGTGGTGGACATGGTGGTGAGTTTGATGATTATTCCTGATACCAGGAGTAATGGCAGCAGCAGTAGTGGTGGTTATGGTATTGGCAGGGCCAATGGAAATATGCAATTCTGCGTCTTTTTTTGTTTAATTATGGATTTGCTGCATTTGCCACATACTCCAGTATCTACTGCTTAATCTGCAGATTTGAACAAAAATAATTTGTTTCTTGCTCAAACTGATGAAAAGTTACTTAAAACATTGCAACATGTGTTGCACAATGGAAGGCCCTTCTCAGAGGTTAACTAGTCATCTTTCAATTGCTTATTTCTGTATTTGTTTGTTAAGCCGGTACTAATGAGGGGACATCGTTGCTTATGCAGTGTTACCATGTGTCAAAATTAAAAGATAATGAAGTAATACTATAAGAAAATATGCTGCATTATGCCGCATCATTTGCCTTTTCTTGCCACAGCCAAACCTGCTGCTTAATATTGTGCTCCCCTGCTCCATAATTCCAGTCGCCCTGGGTATTGGTAATAGTCGGTAAACAGACATAATATCGACTACAAAATATCGAATGGACATAATATCGAGTTTTAAATATAGAATGGACAAAATATCGACTGGACAGAATATAGACATCAAAAATATCGTTTTTAAGGTAAGTAATGTAATATCGAATGTTAAAAATATAGACAGTTAAATTATCGAAGTATATAATATAGGTTATTAAAATTATTGGATTTTTAATATTGAATTTTTTCTAGTGTTTTTGTTATTATATGTGTGAAAAGTGTGTATTTATGTTATAATTTATTTTAATTAATAAAATTTGTTTTTTTAATTTTTGCGTAATTTAATTCTGTAGCGGGTTGTGGGTTTATAGGGGAATAGGGTGGGAAGTAATCTATTTATAATTAATTAAATATGTTAATTTATTTATTGGTATTCATTTTTAATTAATTGTTAATTAATTTATATTTGGTAATTAATTAAAATTTAATTGACAATTAATTTTAATTAATTGTTAATTATGTTAATTTTACTAATTTATTTTCTGTAGCGGGTTGTGGGTCTATAGGGGAATAGGGTGGGAAGTAATTTAATTATAATTAAATAAATATGTAAATTTATTTATTGGTATTCATTTTAAATTAATTGTTAAATAATTTATATTTGGTAATTAATTAAATTTTAATTGGCAATTATTTTTAATTAATGGATTAATTGCTAATTATGTTAATGTTACTAATTTATTTTCTGTAGTGGGTTGTGGGTTTATAGGGGAATAGGGTGGGAAGTTATTTATTTATATTGAATTAAATAAATCAATGTATTTAAATGTATTTAATTTGAATTATTTGTTAATTAATTTTTAAATGTTACATTATTAATGTTAATTTGTAATTAATTTGTATTAATAGGTAAATAAATGTTATAATTATTTTAATTTGGAATATTAATTGATTAATTATTATATTATATTAAATTGGTAATTACTTTTAATTAATTTTTTATACATATTAATTTATATTTATTGAAATAATATATGAAGTATTTAATTTCCCTATTATTGCACTCTCTGGAGTGGGAATAGTAATTGTTACCCCTACGCTATCCAACGCTTTCTCTACTGTTGCACTCACTGGAGTGGGAATAGTAATTTTAACCCCTACGCTATCCAACGCTTTCCTCACTGTTGCAGTCACTGGGGTGGGAATAGTAACTTTAACCCCTATGCTATCCAACGCTTTCCCTACTGTTGCACTCACTGGAGTGGGAATAGTAATTTTAACCCCGACGCTATCCAACGCTTTCCCTACTGTTGCACTATTTGGAGTGGGAATAGTAATTTTTACCCCTACGCTATCCAACGCTTTCCCTGCTGTTGCACTCTTTGGAGTTGGAATAGTAATTTTTTCCCCTACGCTATCCAACGCTTTCCCTACTGTTGCACCCACTGGAGTGGGATTAGTAATTTTTACCCCTACGCTATCCAACGCTTTCCCTACTGTTGCACTCTTTGGAGTGGGAATAGTAATTTTAACCCCTACGCTATCCAACGCTTTCCCTACTGTTGCACTCTTTGGAGTGGGAATAGTAATTTTTACCCCTACACTATCCAACGCTTTCCCTACTGTTGCACTCTTTGGAGTTGGAATAGTAATTTTTACCCCTACGCTATCCAACGCTTTCCCTACTGTTGCACCCACTGGAGTGGGAATAGTAATTTTTACCCCTACGCTATCCAACGCTTTCCCTACTTTTGCACCCACTGGAGTGGGAATAGTAATTTTTACCCCTACGCTATCCAACGCTTTCTCTACTGTTGCACCCACTGGAGTGGGAATAGTAATTTTTACCCCTACGCTATCCAACGCTTTCCCTACTGTTGCACCCACTGGAGTGGGAATAGTAATTTTAACCCCTACGCTATCCAACGCTTTCCCTACTGTTCCACTCACTGGAGTGGGAATAGTAATTTTAACCTCTACGCTATCCAACGCTTTCCCTACTGTTGCACTATTTGGAGAGGGAATAGTAATTTTTACCCCTACGCTATCCAACACTTTCCCTACTGTTGCACTCACTGGAGTGGGAATAGTAATTTTAACTGCTACGCTATTCAATGCTTTCCCTACTGTTGCACTATTTGGAGTGGAAATAGTCATTTTTACCCCTACGCTATCCAACGCTTTCCCTACTGTTGCACTCTTTGGAGTGGGAAATGTATTTTTTACACTTCTGCTATCGTACGGTAATAATATTGGATATTTTTTAATTATATTATGTTTGTATATATATATGTTTTAACAAATATGATTGTAAAAAAATTTTTTCATAACTTTCATTAATTGTTTCATTATTATAAGTTAATTTAAGTATTTTTAAGCATATTTTAGTAATTAATTTTTACTAATAATTTAATTTAACACTGTTTTTAATAAAGTCGATATTTTTATAAACTATATTTTTGTAAACGATATTTTGTACTCGATATTTTTGTACTTACCTGTTTGTAGATACAAACTCGATATTCTGCCTGTCGCTATTTTGTCATCGATATTTTTGCTGGTCGATATTCTCTCCATCGATATTATGTCAGTGATCGCAATAGTCTTCACAAAAGAGATGGGACTGACTTAAGTTTAGATTTACTCATACCTTTGTGAATTGCATTTAAGAGTATGAGGTAGTACTAGAGATGTGTTTCTAGATATTCCTATAAATGCATTTATGAATTGGACGCTTGTATAAGTATCATCTGATATTGTTGGGGAAAGGCACCCCCTCACAATTTGCATTTATGTATTATCTGCATCGTTCTAGAAGTGGGTCACAGAAATGTAGCTAACATTAGTGAAGCATGTGTAATGACACTGGGCCCAAGGGTGTGAAGTCCACTCAACATCCCAGTTACAGGGGGGGCGTGGCTTGCGCGCCGCTTCAGCATGGCGGTTTGCGCTTGAGCTCCGCGGCGAGAGTCTCCCGTCCGGCTATTTCTCCGTTCTCCGACTGCCCCTGTGAGCGGAAACGGCATTCTTCAGCAGCGGAACATGCAGGGAGCGGGTTGAACAGGTTTTCCTGCTATTTTGGTCACCAGCTGCATGATTTCTGTCTCACGCTCCAGAGACGCTCATTTTCCTCACGGACTGCCGCCATTTTCCGGCTCCTGACGCACTTGGCATTTCTCCTCAGGAATGCCGTCTTGGATACATTCTTGCTGGTCGTGGGGGCTGTCCAGGAAGTTTCTGCTCTGATGCCTGCAAATGGTAACATTTTTTCCTTTTTTCTGTTATTTTCTTGCTGCTTGTCTGGCACCTCAATTGGCCTCGCGCTGTTTTCTCTCAGTGCAGCTATCTTAACAGGTGTGGATCTTTTTCTTACGAACTATTTGCTGTGCCCTCTTGCTCTAATTGTAGCTATATGACTCATTAGCTACCTGTCTGCCCTGCATATAAGTCCGCCGCTATTCTTTCATTTGCGCCCATTGAGCTCAGTGTGATATATCTCTAGTTTTTGGACAACAGTGTACACAGTTTTTGTTCTCCTTTTTCATTCAAGTGGTTATATATATTTTCTTAAGCGGTTACTCCTTCATGGCTGCCAATATGGGTCGTTCCTCGAATAACAAAGACTCTAAAGATGTTGGCACGTCGCTGAAAAGACTTAAGTCGGTGTCTCCTACGCCTGAGTCTGCTCAGTCAGATACTACTTCCACGCTAGACACCATATTGGCACGCCTTAATGAAGTGCATGATATTGCGCAGTCCACAAAAACTAATACAGATTTACTGCAAGTGGAGGTGTCTGCTATCAGGAATGACTTTAAAGCCCTCTCTCTTCGTGTATCTGCTACGGAATCACGAATCAGTTCTGCAGAGGATGGTATGCAAAAACACTCCAGATCCCTCAACCACTTAGAGCGCTCAATGGCGGCATTGCGCAGAGATCTCACTGAGCAGGAGGATCGTAATCGTAGATCTAACCTACGCATTTTTGGCCTGCCGGAAGATTCAGAGAAATCCTCTTCATCTATGATAGAGTTCTTATCTCATTGGATTCCGGACACCTTACAAATCTCATTCCACAGAGAGTTTGAGATAGAAAGAGCACATCGTGTTCCAACGTTTCGGTCTAAATCGGCAACCCAGCCAAGAGCAATCATTTTTAAGCCATTGCGGCATCAGCATACTGAACAGATTCTCTCTCATATGCGCAAAGCTAAACAAGTTATTTGGGATGGTCATCGTATCTCAATTTCTCAAGACTTTGCCAGAGATACGGTCATAAGAAGAAAGGGCTTCCTCAATCTTCGGAAACGTCTTTCTGAAATGGGCATTCCCTTTTCATTTTCTGGACCTTCGAAGTTCCGCATTACTTATAAAGGACGTTCTAGAATTTTCGATGAACCGGCTGACTTATCTACATTACTAGACAACCAGTTGGAGATAGAGATGGAGATTCAGAAAGCGACTTCGCAGTCTTCTGGTGCCTCGGGCACTTGATCTGTCTTCTTATTTTTTCTGGATGTATTTTCTTATCTGCCTGGATCTCTTCTCTCTCATGTTAAGCTTATATGTCGGTTTTAACTTCCAAGGCTGTTGATGGTCTTTTCCTGTTCTTCTGGTGTCCATACGGGTTTCTGTTCTCTCTTTCTTTGTTTCTTCTGTTTTTCTCCGCTTCTATCCATTTCTGTTTTCTTTTTTCTTCCCTTTTTTTTTTTCCTTTTTCGAAGTTCTGCTCTTTACCTTGTCTGCAGCTCTTCTTGCCTTTACTTACGGTCACTGTTTATCTGACGTACTATTTTCGTTCTCTTTCTTCCTTTCTTTCCTATCTACTTCCACTTCAGATATCTATTGTTATTATATACAGTTAGAGTTTGTTCAATGACTATGTCTCTATTTTTAGGATATGCATTTTAATCGTCATGAATTTATCTGCTGTTCATGAGTTACCTCTTCTTATGTTGTTTCCAATCAGTTTTTCTGATAGTATTCATTGCTATAGCTGTGTCTCTTGATATTAGACTGCTAGCTATATGTGATTATACAAATTTCTTAGTTACATTATACCTATTTACATTATTTAGCTGCGTTAGGTTGCTACTTTTGTCTGTGACCAATCCCTATTTTACTGCTATCAGCTTGATATATTTTGCTTTTGGTCAATGTTTATTTCAAGTCCCTTTTCTCTTTTCTTGACGCTTCTATCTTCATAGTTCCTTTGTTTCTTCTCATATGTGTCGCTTTCTCGATTTCTTTTTTTCTTTCTATTTCGCTATCTTTCTTCCTTTCTTTCCTATCTATTTCCTCTTCAGAAGATATATTGTTTTATATACAGTTATAGTTTGTTCATTAACTATGTTTCTATTTTTAGGATATGCATATTGATCGTCATATATCCATCTACTGTTCATGAGTTGCCTTATGCTTTTGTTGTTTCTCATCAGTTTTTCTGACAGTATTCATTACTATAGATATGTTTCTTGATATTAGACTGCTACTTATCTGTGTTTATACAATTTTCTTAGTTACATTATGCTTATTTACATTATCTAGCTGCTTTGCGTTGTTACTTTTGTCTGTTACCAATTCCTATGTTACTGCTATCAGCTTGATATATTTTGGGGCTAGTGCTATCAATTAATTTTCCTCCTGGTACGGGTCCCTCTCTCGCCCTCTTCCACGTTCTCCCTAGTGTGATGTTGGTCTTTTTTAGGCCTCCCCTTCTGCTTCCTCTCTCCTTCCTTTCTTTTTTCTTTTCTTCTTCTCTTCTTTCCTCTTTCTCCTGGATTCCCCACATGGCTTCTCCCTACGTGTTTCTTAGGTTTGAAGACTGGTTCCTTGTTTGTATGCGGTTGCTTCTTTTTTTGTCATCCGTGTCGTCTTTTCTTTATCACTATGTATTTCCATGCCGGGTTTAAATGTTTTATCCCTTAATGTTAAGGGTTTGAATCATCCAGTAAAGAGGTCGAAAGTCTTAGATTACTGCAAATCTTTGTCTTCTGACCTGGTTCTTTTTCAAGAGACCAAGGTCACAAGTAGAGAGGCGTTGTTTTTGAAGAAGGAATGGGTTTCGGATGTCTGCTGTTCTGATGCCTCTGGCAAACGAAATGGGGTTATTACATTAGTTTCAAGAAATTCTGGTTTATCTATACTTTCCTCTGATCATGATTCTGAGGGTCGATGGCTGTTATCTAAATTGTCGGATGGACATCATGAACTATACGTGATGAATCTCTATGCTCCCAACGTTGATGATCCGACCTTTTGGAAATCGGTTACCAAAAAATTAAATGACACCCCGCACTCTGGCAATCTTATTGTAGGCGGAGATTTTAATTTACCGATGGACCCTCTTCTAGACAGGAACTCTGCATTTAAGTTTCATCCTCCTAAATCTCACAAACAAATGCTTAATATGTGTTCCTTTACTCATCTTCAGGATGTATGGCGTCTCCACAATCCCACTGGTAGCGATTTTTCTTTCTTCTCTTCGCCTCATTCTTCCTTCTCTCGTATTGACTATCTCCTGGTTCATTCTTCTCTTGTTTCCTCTTCTTCTTCTCCGCTTATACATCCTATCTTGATTTCTGATCATGCTGCGGTCACTTTTACTCTGTCCTCCTTTGCCCCTCAATCGCGCGCTCGTTCATGGAGATTGAATATCGAAGTTTTGCAGGATGCTTCTCAGGTTGATGAGTTTTCTAAAGCTATAGATACTTTTTTTCATGAAAATGACGGCTCTGTCTCTTCCCCAGTCGTTCTATGGGATTCATTTAAATGCACTTTCCGTGGTCAAGTGATTAAATGTATGTCCAAACGGAATTCTGATATTAAAAAGGAGCTTATAGATTTATCATCTCAAATTAAGACTCTGGAAGCCACCTTTAGACAATCTAAGGATTCATCTTGCTTACAGCTAATAAAACAACTAAAATACAAATATAATATTATTGTTACTAAAAGAGCTCATATTGGTGTACAAGCACAGAAATCTAAGAAGTTGTTGCTAAAAAATCGTGCTGGGAAGATATTGGCTGCTACATTAAAATGTCAAGATTTCTCTTTTAAGTCCTCGCAAATCTCGTCTATCACTGACCACACGGGCTCTAAAAAATTCCAAACAGGAGAAATACTTGAAGTTTTTCGTGATTTTTATAGTAAACTGTATACTCCTTCTAATGCTTCCTCTTTTGACCGGTGTCAGGCTTTTTTACATTCGGTCCCGATTCAGTCGGTCTCTGATGATGATCGTTCCTTTTTAAATAAGCCTATTTCCCCCGAGGAAATTGTTTCTGCAATTAAAGCTACTCGTTCTGGAAAGGCTCCAGGCCCTGATGGTTATCCAATTTTATTTTATAAAACTTTTCTCCCTACGCTTGTTCCCAAATTACAATCTCTCTTTGACTCTTTTGTTAAGGATGGGTCGGTTTCGGGTACGGCTGCTGAAGCTACTATAGTAGTGATTCCGAAAGAAGGGAAAGACCATTCAGATCCCAAAAACTTCCGTCCTATTTCTCTCCTTAACATGGAAGCTAAGATTTTTGCAAAAATTCTGGCACAAAGATTAGAATCCTTTATCCCTCATCTTGTTCATCCTTCTCAAACTGGTTTTGTGAAAGGTCGTCTTGCGCGAGACAATGTACGCACTTTTTGTCATATTCTCGGTGCTGCCAAAAGATCTCAACTTCCTGCTGCGGCCGTGGCCCTTGATGCGGAAAAAGCCTTCGACAAGGTATCTTGGCCATTTCTTCGTTCTGTTTTATGCACGCACAACCTTGGCGACTCTTTCATTAATATGATAATGTCCTTATATTCTCAACCCAAAGCTAACATTAGAATTAATGGCGCTACGTCGTCATTTTTTAATCTTCGTCAGGGCACTAGACAGGGATGTCCTTTATCCCCACTTTTATTTTTATTATCTATTGATCCTCTTCTTCGCTTGATTGAGTTACACCCTGATATTAAAGGTTTTTCTTTCGGGCCTCACTGTATTAAAACTGCTGCATATGCAGATGATGTTCTTATTTTTTCAGACGATATTGCCTTAGCAATCCCTGCTATTTCAAATACCATTTCCCTCTTTTCATCGGTTTCAGGCTATACCTTAAATAAGGATAAGACGGAATTGTTCCCTTTGAATGCCTATTGCTTCCCTTCTCATATCGGCTCAGCGGGCTTTAAGTGGCAGCCTACACACCTAAAATACTTAGGGATTTATTTCTGTTCTACTCTTTATGCCACCACTGCCTATAATGAATCTCAGACTCTCCTTAAAGTCCGTCGTCTTTTGGATACATGGTCTCCGAAACATATTTCATGGTGGGGTCGCCTCCAGACTCTTAAAATGATGATCACGCCGATTGTTAATTTTCTTTCTTCCATGCTTCCGGTTAAATTATCAGATTCCTTTTTTCGTGACATTGATGTCCTGACCTCTAAATTTCTGTGGAATGACAAACGTGCTAGAATTGCATACAAATTTTTGCGTCGTCCTTGTGACATGGGGGGTTGCAATTTTCCTGATTGGGAAAAATACCAAACTGCCTTTCTGGCCTCTCAAGGTGCTTTATGGTTCTCTCCTCCATCTCTTCATGTCCCCTCTTGGTTGCTCATAGAACAAGAACTAGCATCCCCGTTGCCTACTGCTTCTTTTTGCACGACATCTAATTTGCATATCCTGTTTTCTCGTTCTATCATTCTTCATACAATTGCTGCGGTCAGGAAAATAGACAAGAAAGTGGCTATCCCCTTACATAAAACTAAGTGGTCATCTATCTGGCGGAATTCCAAAATTAAACTCACCATTACTCCCAACCTCATGTCATATTGGGCAGATAAAGGGGTCTCTCTTGTTAAACATTTATATGATGCTTCTGATGAGCCCTTACCTTTTTCCACCTTGGCTCAAAAACATTCTTTAACAAATCTTGATTTTTGTACCTTTCTTAAAATTAAAGTGGCCCTTGCCAAAGTTCGTCTTCATCCTACTTCTGTTACCATCTCACTTTTTCATATTTGGATTAAATCTGGTCACGTTGCCTCCAAAATTTATACATTTTTGTCATCTGCTTCTCTACCTGCACAGACGGTTGCCCAACAAAAATGGCTACATCATTTTGATCCTGCCATTACGGATCATATTTCATCTGAGACTTGGCAATTAATTGGTAAACTTTCTCTTCGTAATAAAATTGCACCATCTGTAATGCAATCTAAGTTTTTCTCTATTAATCTCCTCCATTGGACGCCTGTGCATCTTCACTCGCTAAGTCTTAAGGATGATAACCTATGCTGGAGTTGTGGTTTGCTGCCAGGTGATTTTCATCATATGTTTTTTGGGTGCTCTTTGCTTCAATCTTTTTGGAACCTCATTCATAAACATCTATCTCTTATTTTTGGTATTGAGTTCCAACTCTCTTTCCCTCGAATTTTACTGGGCCCGCTGGCTGCCACTACTCCTCTCCCATTGGATCCATTGGAATTACAGTTGATGGATCTTCTCCTCTCTGTTGCGGTGAAAATCATTCTTATGGAGTGGAAATCCTTCTCGTTGGTTTCCTATCATACATGGTGGGCTTGGGTTTCCTTTTTACGCAGTGCTCACACGTCGGTTGATCGAGCTCATCTTTCTCCATCTATATCTAGTGGGGTTTGGATGATTATATGGAGTTGTCTTCAAAAGGGTTGGTTCCTCAGTTTCCTTTTGATCTGTCTGTCTAAATGTTGTCTTGTAAGTTTCTGGGCTGGTTAGTCCTGTGGGTATCCTTTCTCTTTTTCTTCTTTTCTCTTTTTCTATTTTCTCTTTCCTGTCCTCTACTCCCCTTCATCTTTTCTCTGCTCTCTCTCTTTCTTCCTCTTTTCTTTTATTCTCTTTCCTCCCCTGTCCCCACCTCCACATTTGATAGTGATACGGTTGTTTAGTGCATTGACCGTAGCTTTGATCTAATCGGATTCTATGCTTTATAACAGGCTATTCTTAATTTTTTGTGCATTTACTTTGTTTATTTCTCAAATTTAGCCCTTGATTGTATAGTTCTCTTGCCTTAATTGTATCACTTGGATTGTATTTTGTTCCTTCTACTCTTTATCACTTCTTTCTCAGTAAAATTTTCTTGAAATCAACATCCCAGTTACAGCAGTCTTTTACGACGAAGAGAAGTACATTTTCCTTGCTTCCAGTTGGGCTCAGCGCATCATTGCTACACCACTGAGCAAACATAATACATCTGATACACACTTCTGCTCCCAGAAACCAGCTACCTCTCCGATGACTCATTGATTGTATCCTCGCCTTTGGCCCTGTATAGTACTCTGCTACCTTCGGCTAAGTTTGCACTATACAAATAACACATATACAACTTAAACATATGTTTACTTCTAAATAGCACTGAACATGTCACTTCACCTGAACAATGGTAAGTTTCAGGAGCACTTACGTCCATTGAACACTGCTTGTTTCTCAGGTAGTGGTTACAGAGGACACAAGCCCGACACTGCTCAGTCACCCTCTACAAATACAAAACTGACATGCTGAAATTAAAAAAAGGAAATCATGAGTTAGGATTGTGCTGCAGTACAATGCTGAGATTTGGAGCTATGAATAAGGCTTCCTTACGGTACAGATGAATACCCTTTTAAATTGATCAGATACGGGATAGTACTGAAAGCCTCTCTTACCTGCAGGAGGGTCTTGGGTGGTTCTGGGTGCCTATGCAGGGTCCGCAGGAGGCAGGTCAATTGGGGGTCTCCTTCTTATGTGTATCTGACTGGGAACGTGGTGCCTTCACCAGTCCCCTCCTGATGTCTCTTCACACTGAAGGTCCTGATGCGATCTTGGTTGCTATGGCCAGGGATCTGAGCTGTGACATCACACAGACGAAAACATCACAATCCCTGTCAGTCCAGAACCTTTTTCTCTGTGTACATTTGAATCCATAGCTTAGCATGAACATACTGAGAGAAGGCTTAGTTTAAACGAAATGTAAACAGCCCAATGTCACCAGGTATTTTTCAGTGTCAAAACACTATTCTTTAAAATATTATTTTCAAGGATGTGCAAAGATGTTTTGTACTTAAACTGTGGATCTTTTACATTCCCTCCTATCCAGAAAGCGCAATTTATTTGAATTTCTCAAAATTTAAATTATGCTTTTGCAAGTGTATAAAAGAATGATTATTTTTCCTCCCAGAAAAATACATTGTATCCTCAAAATAACATATTTAGGAATTTGGCCTGTATTCCGTAGGAAAATAATTATTTCACCATTTCAGTTATAAATAATAAAAAGTTCCTTAACACCAAAAACAGTTAAGTGGCAACAGAGGAAAATAAATATTAATAATTAATAACATTTGCCGTGTTAGACAAAGTTACATATATAGTTTCACAGAGTTATATGACGGGTGGCATCTGAGCGTTGTGATCCATGAAAATGAAAATAAATAAGATTTGCTGCTTGCTACAATACTGTATTAGGACATTGGAATGTTGTAGGCTGCCTTGGAAGGCAATGCAGTTTCAGTCAGAGGCATAATTGTGACTATTAAAGGCCTTCTGCTCGCACTTTCCAATGATTGTCTTTCGGTTTCTCTATTTTATTTAAAATGTCCAAACCTTAGTACATGGACTCTTCTAATTGCTTTTTGCATTAAACCATACAAGTTATTAAAAGCCATGTCTCTCATTATAGGTCTGCACAAGAGACTCTAATAGATATCTTGAGAGTGAGACTTTAATGACGGGTATAGCCATGTGCTGGGGTCTATAACGCTATATTATCTCACCAATCGGAACAAAACTGCTTTGAGAAACAAGCCATATGCATCTAAGCAGCAGCTAGGGGAACAGAGAGCAGCAAAGTCAATGGGGCGATAATGAAGAGGAGGTAGAATTCCAGGTGAGGCAGAGCGAGGAGTGGCATTAGAGGGTTTGATTGGAAATTAGATCTCATGTTAAGGAGAAACATTAGGAGAGGCCAGGGAGATGCTGAAAGACTTCCCTTTCATACGTTCTTGACTTTAAACAATGTTTTTTCTCATGCTGTGGATATACAGAACCCAAATCCACTACTGCTGAGGTACCCTCTTCACGTACTGATTCCTTTTGGATTCTCAGCACATGTCAATGTTATACCAGATTTGTGTTACAGCGCACTGATGTGCCTTGGAGATATGATTGGTGCTTCTTTACAGACCATGTCAGTACCCATTTGCAAGTACAATCTAGATTGTGCTTAAGCCCCCTTTTTCCTGTTGGCTTGTACGCAGGAGGGTTCTGGATGGCTTTGGGTGCCTCTATAGGATCCAGGAGGGGGCAGGTCAATGGGAGCCTCCATCTCGTTTGTCTCTGGAGCATAAAGCTTTCACCAGCCCGGTTCTGATATCTCCTCACATGGAAGGATCTGATGTGATCTTGGTAGCTATGGCCAGAGATCTGAGCTGCTGTGAAAACACACAGTTTACAAAATCACAGTGTTTGGGAGACGAACGTCTGAACACCAATATTTTATGCACCTTGATTTTAACCAGAGGCAGTTCATCCACGACAAACATTAATTTAGCAAAGCGGTACAATTAATTGAGTTCTAGATAAAAATAGAGTTAAAAGGATTTATTACAGAACAGACAAATGCATACATTTGACCTAAAAGGCTCAGATGCAGAATAAAGAATCACAAGAGATAATAAAAATCCCTATTTAGAGGCAATGAAATCAAATTCAGCATGGCATTGGCATGGTTAGGTCACATTGGCAAATCAAAAACAAACATGTTATTGTAAATGTTTCTTAAAACTAACCCATTTCTTAAGGTAAGAGACATTTTCGGCTTTTTTCCTCAGCAACTGCACTTCAGAGATGCACAACTCAACAGTAGCAAGACAAGCTAAACTCCAGAAAATGCATCCAGTTTTATTTATTTATTTATTTTGAGTTTTATGCAGCGCGAACAAGACCCTTGCGGGTATCAGAGCGCTTTACAAGAAAGTGTCATTGTTACCTAGTACATGTACATGACATGGAGTTTAATGCGAGACAATGCTAGAATAGACATAGTCTTGTAGGTACATAGTTATATGGTACATAGCAAAATGATCACAACATAACACGTATCATGTAATTACAGTATCTGCGATAAGTAGGTAGAGCGTGGGCATTCTAAAGTTCTATATCGAAGATACGTAGGGTCGTATATTAACAGTGATCCAGGCTCAAGTGCATTTCACCATGAGAAGCGATTTCACTTCTTTTTTGAAAGATGTAGTAGAGGGTATAAGTCTAATTTCTGGGGGTAGAGCAATCCAGATTCTGGGCGCCATCCCTGAAAAGGTTTGCTTGTATGTTTTCTTCTTGTTGAATCTTTGCGGCTTCAGTAGCACGTTTTTGGTACTTCTTGAGGATCTGACACCACATGAGGGCGCAAGTTTCTGTGCCAGGTATCGAGGTGCATTGTGATGTATGGCTTTATGTGTCATACATGCTATTTTCAAATGAATTCCGGCTTCCACAGGTAGCCAGTTGAGGGATTTTAGGTCAGGGGATCTGTGGGAGCTTCTTTTTGATCCAGTGATAAGCCTCGCTGCGGCGTTGATTGATGCTCTTAGCGGGGCTGTTGTGGCTTTGGGTAGGCCGCGGAGAGAGAGACTCCCCTAGTCCACTCTTGGGATGACTAGGGCTTGTACTGCCAGCTTGAAGTCCTTTTCCAGCAGGAATGGTTTCAGCTTTCTCAACGTATTTATCTGAAAGTTTGATCCTTTTGTTGCATGCTGATGTGTTTTTGCATATTGAGGTTTCTGTCTAGTGTTCTTCCCAGCGATTTCACTGAGTCCACGATGATAGGCTGGCAGTTGAGTGCAGTGAGGTGTTTGATCCAGTCTTGCATTATGGGTACTTGGGCGGGAGGGGTGATTAGGAGGAATTCGGTTTTGAGGGCATTCAATTTTAGATGGTTTCTGCCAGCCAGGTCTGGGTTTTTCAAAGAGTTGTGTTGAGCGATTTGATGTCTTCTAGAGTGTGGATCTTAAGGTATAGTTGTGTGTCATCAGCGTACATGTGGTATTTAACGTTAGACGTGTGGAGAATTTCGGTGAGAGGTGCATGAAAAGATTGAACAATGTTGGAGATAGTGAGGACCCTTGTGGGACTCCTAAAGTGACTGGGACTGGTTTGGACAGGGATTGTTTGACCTTGAATCATTGTGATCTGTTTTGGAGGAACGAGGAGAACCAATTTAGCACTGATCCAGATAATTCCATTCTGAATTTTAGAAGGTCTATCAAGTTGTCATGTTTGACGGTATCAAAGGCCGAGGAAAGGTCTAGCAAGATGAGTAAGCAGGCTCTATTTTGGTCTAGGATTTGTAGTTTAAAATGAGGATGCCTTGCACGAAAATGTGGCATAACTATACTTCATTATAAATTACAATTCTAAACAAAATAATCAAGTTGTTTCAAGGGTAACATGATTTGTTAATTGCTTACCACTATATGCATCATCAAAATTAATAATTCATATTAATAACACCACAAACGCCGAATCTGACCTGGGTGCTGCCGGAGTGCTTCTCTCTTGTGAACGGGCCCCTTCAAACCCCGCACTTTATCTGGGTGTCGTCAGAGAGGCTGCCAGGGCGCTTGGAGTCTACAGTTGGCTGGAGGAGGAGTCGTGACCCAGCAGAGGGAGCGCGCCAGCAGGGACTCTCAAGACCAGGAGTCCCTGCGCTGCACAGGTGTGCACGGCCGCGCCCCCACCAAGACACGCTTCCCCGCCTGCAACACCCCTATTTAATCTTAGGCCTGTCGCTCAGCGGGACGCGAGCGGGACGCCGAGCAAAGCCCGGGCAAAGGGCGGGCCCTCTGAGGCCCTCAGAGGTAAACAGTGGTCGGGCGTGCCACCCATTTAACTTCCTTTTGAAGGTGAGCCAGTCGTTTCTACCATGGGGAAACGTAATATTACCATCATTACCACTACCAATATAGATACACAGGCTACTGTAGATTCTGCATCCTTCCAACTCTCTTTTGAGAGTCTTTTGGACAATGCCTTCAATGAGATAGCAGAAACTGAGAGGAGGCTGTCATTGGTTTCCCAAAATATCAGCCAACCGACTATTACCGTTAGCCCTAAAAATAGCATACCTCTACTTCCAGAAGTTATTGTGGTGAAATCCATCCCTGTCGTCAGCTCATCTGAATCATTACAAGAGGGAAATACCCCTGACATAGCTACTGACGTTGTTTGTGATCCTGTGTCGCAATCAGCGCAACCAGCGCTACCCTCCACAAATACTGAGATCAACGGAGCAAAACGTAAAAGGGGCCCAGCTAAGTCTGAAATAAATAAGAGGAAGCAGCCTCCTAGGAGCAAAGACCAGCCAACTCCACAGAGTATGTGGACTAGGGGGAAGAAGCGTCAAACAGGGGTCCCAACAGTTTGTTCTGACTCAGGGGAACATTGCAGTACTGTTATAACAAATGAGGGTACAAACTCCATCTGTACACAGACTGATTTCCCTAACGAAAATGCTCACCAATCCAAACCAAAGGGAAATCTTATAGAGACCATCGCTGATACAATTTTTAAACAACTAGAAGGTCAAATGATCAAACAATTTAATATCATTTTTAAGAGGTTTGATAGACTGGAAACCCTTATGAAAAACGATGAAGCTAAAAGGAAAGGTATGGTTTGCCTAGACCAAATTAGAGGTGAACGCTTGTTAAAAGACTTAGAATCTATCACTTGCGCCCTACCTAGCGGAGATTCCATCAAAAACTGTAATCCAGTTACAGCTAAAGGGGTCATAGGGGTATCAAATGCTAGTACCCTCTCTATACCCACACTACCACCGGTGGAAGCAAATACAAGGCAAAACCACTCTCCCACAATTTCGCCATCCATCCCTTCACCATCTTCCGGTCTTCCTAACACCACAAACAATACTAAGAAGAGTAACCCCTCCAGCGGTATAGCCAAGCAGAAAGTACTTTCTAATCCTGGCCAGCACAGAGGACAACCGGAGGACAACAGGCCGATAAAACATCAAGGTCCTGCTCTACATCTTCCTCCCGAGTCTTGTCCATATGTTTTGGTTTTGGCTGGTATACCACCGCTTAGGGAGGGTCAAGGAGAATCTTGGGTCCAGTTACATAACAAATGCATTGACTGGTTAACCAAACATAAGGGGGTCGGCTATGATATATCAAATGAAATTCTTTCTACACGCCGGGCGACCTGGGTTGGACCTCTGTTTAAAAACATTAACGGGGATTGTATCACAATCAACTTTAGGAGCCCGGGTATGGTAAAATTCTTATTAAATAGGAATCACACTCAGCATGGCCCAACCACTGTGGTGACCCCCTTACCTCTGAGTTATTTTTACAGACCCCCACACAGAATGTTGCAACCACCTCCTTTGTTCCCGTTACATAATAGATTCCCGGCACTTTCTGACCAGGGCACTTTAGACTGACTGCCAGCAATTCAGGAAGACCCAGCTGCTGTGGCACCCAATGTTGAATTTTTACAGAATGTAGAGTCTGAAGTGTCTCCGATACTATCTGATTTTCCTCTGCCTTCGAACCTACAATGTGATCCATCGGCTAACCCAATAGCCATTGCCCAGGTGTCTGTCCATGATGTTTGCCCACGGGTTAACGAGAACTTGTCCATTATAAGCTGGAACATTGCTGGGCTGAAGGCAAAAATGGAAATTAAAGCTTGGAAAGACTGGGTAAATCATTATGATGTTTTAATGTTTCAGGAAACCTGGTGCACATCCCAACTGTTATTTGAAGGGTATAGCTGCCACAACAGGATTGTACCGACCCCTCCTTTAGGCCGTCCTAGTGGGGGTTTATCGATTTGGGTAAAGATAACTGCAGAAGTAAAAACTGAATTAATACAAATTAATAACCCAAGTTTTATGGCACTGATATACACAAGAGAGGTAAAATTATGTCTGATTAATTTTTACAACAATGATTTTTTATCTCATCCCAAATGTTAATTTTCTAGACTTGTTTATATTTATTGATGAAATAGTGGAGGGACGGAAATACGGGAAGTTTGATGGCATTGGTTTAGGAGGGGATTTCAATGCACACATTCATTCAAGGAACCCCCCTTGCAGGAGAGGTGTAGAACTATCTGATCTCCTTGCAACTAGAGAACTCGTAAACTCTATGGAGTTTGCCGGTAGTGATATAAGCACTGCCCCGGTCCCAACTTACATCGGCCACGGGAGTGCAACAACAATCGATTATATTTTTGTTTCGCCTTCCCTTGCCGATGTTTTATTAAAAGCCGAGGTAGTGTGTAATGTATATAGTGATCACTACCCAATCGTGATTTACCTAAAATTGTTAGGGGGAAAAATATTACATAGCGAAATCGGGGCAACAAACCTGGAAGCCTCGACGGATAGATTAAGGGTTGTTTGGAGGGGGGTGGATAACAGGGGTGTTTTGGCCATCGTGAATAATAAATATCCTGTATTGATCTCGAATTGTCTTGCCATTGATAGCTGCGGGGGCAACATGATTAAATCATTCTGTGAAGTTTGCTCCGCAATAAAAAGCGAGATCTCCAAGCCAGCATCCAGGAAAGTTGAGGAAGCCCCAAGATGGTTTGATGCCTCTTGCTCACAGGCAAACCGTGATCTAAGGGTTGCACTCATGGCCAAACCGCGGGATATTTCCCGGGTAAGGCTCCTGAGAGCAAGGTATAAATCCACCCTTCGCATTAGATCCAATAAATTAGTTAAAGATCATTGGGAATCTCTTGTACGTACGGCCGCCCTAAAAGATACCCCAGGGTTTTGGAGGGAGGTATAGAACCTAAGATCCCTTGGTTCAAATATAACGCCAATTAATTGTAACATCGTTGGGCCTGTGTGGGTTGACCACTTCTCGAAGATCTATGCTGTATCTGGCAACCACGCAGTAACCCTTCCCCCTCCAACTCCTCTGAACATTACATTGCTTGAGGTAGAGGATGCCATTGCAGAATCTGCCGGTAATAAAGCTCCCGGCCCAGACGGTCTTTCCATCGACCAATTAAAATGTGAAATTAATTTTTGGGCACCGCTGCTGTGCAATGTATTCAATAACCTAACATATGAAGCTATCCCTGAAACATGGTCCAACAGTACTATCGTGCCCATTTTTAAAAAAGGCGACAGGCTATATCCTGGGTGCTACCGCCCAATATCATTAATTGATAACACCCTAAAAGTTTTGGGTAGGGTAATCTTTAAAAGAATTAGAACTTGGGCGGAGGAAAGTTCCATCCTACACCCGAGCCAGCTAGGTTTCCGTAGTAATGTGGGCACGGTAGAACAATGTCTGAACCTAAATTTAATTATGGCCAAATACACTATCGCTAAAAAATCCCCTTTATATTTTGGTTTTATGGATTTGAGTTCTGCTTTTGATTTCGTAAATCGCTCCCGTTTATGGTCCGTCCTACTTGATTATGGTTTAGATGATTATTTGGTTCACTTTTTATCTTATCTTCATAGCGACTTAAGAGCCCGTGTGCGTATTAACTGCACTGGTGAAGTCTCTAGTGACATTTTAATCGGTAGGGGGGTCAGACAGGGCTGTGTTCTGGCCCCTCTGCTTTTTATTCTATACATTAATGAATTGAGTAGCTCACTGAGTACCCTAACAAAAGATGTACCGTATGTAAATAGCACCCCCATACCCACCCTCCTTTACGCCGACGATGCGGTCCTAATGGGCCGCACTCCAAAAGCATTGCATACTTTAATTTCAGGCTTTGTTAGTTTTATGGCTGACTTAGGTTTAACCACAAATTTTTAAAAATCCCTCATTATGACTTGTGGTCCAAAAAAGTATAAAATTATTGAGATTATCTCAGGGGAAAATGTTCTAAAAAGCACCTGCACTTTCCCATATTTGGGGCTGTTGTTCTCAAACACTGGTTCTTGGCAACCACATGTTTCTTACGCGAGGAATAAATTGGGTAAAGCGATCAACTCAATAATTTCTCCACGCCAACCCAACCATGCTGATGTGATTACGCCATTAATAAAGATCTATCAAACTCAGTGCATCCCTACAGGCACTTATGGCGCAGAGGTATGGGAACATACAAATTGTCTCCATATCCAGACAGAAGAAAATAGATTCTGTCGGAAGGTGTTGGGTGGAGTTATCTGTGCCTCAAACTATATATGCCACAGTGAATTAAATATTCCTTATATAGAGGACTTTGTTAGATCTAGGCCCCCCCCTTTTCTGGTTAAAGACATGGATGAACCCTGCAGCTACATTGACTCGAGACATAATCTCAGACTGTTTAAAATGTGACAGGGCACATTGTATACCATGGTTGAAAGCGGTAAACGAATGTCTAATAAGCGTAGGGCACGGACATCTGTTTACATCTCCTAATCTTATAGATCGTTCACATAAGAAATCCATTCAAAGGGCTTTGTATAACCTCTATAGAGAAGAACGGGAAAGGAAAAATCTTTCAAAGTGTACAGTCATAAAGTATATGGGCCATTTAGAGCCCTCTGCTAGTTACTCTGCCCCGCCCCAGAAATATCTACGTTTAAATCTCGGCAGATGGAACAGAAGTTTACTGTTCCGTTTCTGGGACGGGAGTATTGTAAATCTATTAAACTTCCCTTTGGGCTACAATAAATATTTGGAAACCTTAGGTTGCCCATGTAATCCGATCATGAAACAAAGCCTTATGCACTTTATGTTCTTTCGCGATTTTTATAAACTGTTTACTGTGCACTATTTAATGCCATATTGTCAGAAACACGACCTGTTAGATTCCAAGACAGCGTTGAGGAATCTACTAATGTTAGGAACAGATGAAATAATATTTAGAGTGAGCTGCTTCCTCAAAGCTGCAGTCCGCTCACGAGCTTCCTTGCACATTGACTGATGAAAATTTGCACATTGCACATTGCACTTTATATTTTTCATCAATTTGCACATTTGTAAATTTGTATATATACTTGTTTGGACTTCGTTTCTCTTTTGTCCTATACCTCATAAGTTGTCGCTATTTTTAAATCTTTTAAACTATATATACTGTCTCTTTTAATACGTACTTGCATTGTTGTAAACTAGACGGGCCACATTTTTGGTTGTTTATTCTTGTACTGTATTTTTTGCCATTGTATTTGTTACGCACTTTTATGGATGTTTTTATTCCGAATAAAGATCTTTGACTTGACTTGACTTGAATAAGTTGTCACCCAAAATTGCACATCAGAAAAAAGTTTAGCAACCTTCCCCTCTGATTATTTTTAATAATGACTAAAAAACCCATGCATACACTTTACTAATCAGCCATTAGTTCAATGAAACCTTCATCTTTTGAGATAATCAAACATTCACCACTATTTGCTTTAATTGTTTCTAATCATCCATTTCCATATCCATTGACCTTTTTCTTATTGTGAATTTGTTGCTGATCTTAAATCTACTATTATATTTATTAATTGCACACTCTATTAATTAATATAGATCTTAAAACAGATTGAAGAACACCACCACCAATGTTACCTAACCATTTGCCTACTTTACCATAGCAACTTCCTTACTCCTTTATCTAAGATCCTGCAGTCTTCCAAAAGCCAGGTCCTCCAAGAATGTAATTGAATGAGTCAAATTAGTTATATTAGTAATGAAACAATCAATTGCTCCACTATACTCTTGAATGTATGTACAACACCTCTTAGCTTTAATTACATTACAAACTCTGCCCTTTTTTGCCAAAAGATTAGTTAAGCGGTACAAAAGGGGATGGTGATGGACGGAGCATATGAGCCAATCAAACACTCACACCCAGTCAACAGATCTGGGTTTAATCCATCACCGTTCTTTAGCCCACTCTGCCACCCCAGTTCAGACATGGCCATATGCAAATCAGTCTGACCCAGTGCCTCATGGGAACAGTCCCCCCCCCCCCCCGGGTGCCGCCGAGCTCTTTGCGAGGGCCGTTTTTCAGCTGATTTTGGTACAGGGCCGATTTTGCAGCTATGCTGCAAAATCTGCCCTGTACCAAAATCGGCCCCCAGGGGCCCAAAACCAGCCCCCACCTGTGCGGCGCACCGGGGGATTGCCCGGTGCCCGCTATGGCCAGGTTCTTAATTAAACTCATCTACATGATAACTTTTAGGGAAAAATAAAGCTAAACGGCATGAACCCGCCCAGTTTCTCAGCAGGTTAAAACAAGCAGTCTTTCCACAAACAGAATATATTTCCCTCAAAATAGGTTGTCCTCTAGGCAAAAGGCTCCCACAACTTCATAAAATTGGTCACAGCCACTTTACCCTACAAATTCTACTTTGATAGGATTATGTCTTACCATGTACATTGCACCTTTCCTCTCTTGATCCATTTTCAATCTGGGATGTGCGCTTGAAAACGTAAATTCTTCTTCCTCCTCTATTTTATCCAAAGCAATCTTTTGCTCTTCTAAATTTCTCACTATTTTTGCTCCTCTTTCACTATATTATCTAGTAAAAGCATGCTCTTCATTACTTAATAAACATGAATATTCCCTGAACACATTAGTACCATATTTAAATCCTCAAATATTTACCATATTTAATTCCTCTATTATTCGTATTAAAATTGAACACAAAAGAATGTCAATGCGCACTCAGAGGAGGTAAAGCAATCACCAGATTATTCCAGATTACCGCTACGCGTTTCGACACCCGGCGGTGTCTTGGTCACACGATACTTTTCGTGGAACCCAAACGTGCATAAATAAAGTTTTCACATACAAGTGTAGACATAAACAAAGTTCGAAAAACCATTGCAACGTATCTGTAAACGGAGGCGCCATCTTTCAATGGGGACCCGCTTCAATATTTCTTGCAAGCTCTATATAAAACACAAACTTTTATGTATTAGCAGCAATAAAGTTATTTCACCGCATTCTGAGTGTGGTACATTGTGTTCAATAAGCATGACATTTCATAGGCAGTGCATACCGAGAAGTATAAAATTCAGACGGTAATTTGGCAATATTTCACGTCAATTTGTACTCTCTTTTTATGCCATTATTCATTAATAAAAAGTGAGGCGGCTCTATTGGTCCATCGTTTACCATTAAAGTGGCCTGTGCTGAGTCACCTTAATTCCTATATGATTAAAAGACCCAGTACCTTAATATTTAATCATAATTCTGGGAACGCACAGCTGTCCCTACTGGATTTTGCTGCTCAAATTGTAGGGGATGTTTTTGAGGATGCTGAAAATAGCTCTGGTATACAGAACCCTAACGGCATTACAACTGATAGTGCAGCCTGCACTGGTTTCAGACCAAAATCTGTCTTTTGTCCGATCTTGCCTCATGACAGAATTGATACCTTTCATGAGGTTGTAACTAAAGAATTAGCGTATCATAAACACAAGGCCGCAAATAACATGAATCATAAATTTAATTTGCCAAAAATTCTGCTATCTCAAAAAAGACTATCCGAAATTACCAATTCTATACCTTCTTCCACAGGTACACAAAGATCCTAGAAAACCACCAGGGAGACCTATAGTGTCCTCAATTGGCAGTGTTAACGAGAATATTTCTCGATATATTGATCATTTCCTTAGGGAGGATGTTACTGAATTACCCTCGCACATTGAGGATACTAAAGATTTTCTCAATAAAATTTCCAACATAACATGGGAGGAGGGGCTCACACTCAGGACCATGGATGTGAGTTCTCTCTACACAATAAGGTATTGCAGCATGCCTACATTTCATGCAAGTGAGAAACATAGCTCACCTTGGACACACGCACATGCTTGTAGAGATGATGAGGTTATGCTTGAACAATAATATCTTCATGTTCAATAGTGATCTCTACAAGCAGGTGCGTGGAACTGCCATGGGTTCTATATTTGTGCCGAGTCTGGCGAATCTGTTTCTAGGCAAGTGGGAGGAGGCGATTCGCAAAGATGAACAATTCAGTATTGCATTTATCAAAGTTCGAACCTGGGTTCGCTACATTGACGACCTATTTGTAATATGGAGTGGGTCCAATGTGGAAGCCCAGGATTTCGTGAACAAATTGAATAGAAATCCGTACAACATTACACTCACTGCAAACATCAGTACGGAGAGTATAGAGTTCTTGGACACTAAGGTTATAGTACATGAAGGTCGTCTAATGACGAAATTATATAGAAAAGAAACAGCGGGGAACAGCCTATTACACGCCTACAGTGCCCACCCAGAGAGCCTTAAATGGAGCATACCCTATGGGGAGCTCCTCAGAGACAGGCGGAATTGTAGTGAGGACAGCCTGTATGAGGAAGAAAAGAACAATATGCTCAAACGGTTTCGTGAGAGGGGGTACTCAGATTGGGTTTTATCCAAAGCAGTGAACAAAATGAGTGGTAAACCAAGGGAGAGTACTCTTGAGCCAAAAAACCCTATGCCAGAAACAGCATCTGTTACTAGAGTTATCACAACCTTTAATGAAGATTCTAGAAAAGTGAGTAAAGTGTTGGCTGATAATTGGAATTTACTTAAAGTTGATAACATTATAGGTTCCAAAGTCGGCGACCGACCTTCTATTACCTATAGGAGAGGAAAAAGTTTGAGGGATATCCTAGTGAGAGGAGATTTCAATCCTAGAGGTAGTGCCAGCACTCATAACTTGAAAGGTTTCTACCCATGCGGCCATTGTCGTGCATGTAGATCGAGCACCATGGTCAAAGAGGTAGAAATACCGGGAGCAAGTAGAAAGTACAATATAAATCAATTCCTAACATGCAGCAGTAATTATGTTGTATATGTTCTCGAATGTCCGTGCAAACTAAAATATGTGGGCAGCACGGTGTGCATGGCAAAGAAGCGGGAACAAGAACATCTCCGTGCTATTACTAACATCGATGCAAATTATCCCATCGCACGCCACTTCCAAATTTACCATCAGTCTAATAATGCCCTGCTTAAATATTTTGCATTAGAACAAGTGAATATAAGCATAAGAGGGGGGAATAGACTCATAGCCCTGAGAAAAAGAGAATCCAAATGGATAATGGAGCTCGAGACTAGATCCCCTGGAGGCCATAATTTGGACGAAGAACTAGCTACTCACCTCCACGAGATTTAAGTAGTTATAATGATGTGAAGACACATGCTGATATAATGTCTGCTGTAAATGGAAATATAATGTGTGAGTCTATAAGATGCAAGATTTTGTATAATGGTTTTTAAAAAATGTTTTTTAATTTTAACTTCTCTTTCCTTTCTTTCTGTTTATGTTGTGCAGGAAGAACAGGGAGGGGAATTTCTTCACTTTCACTTGTATAAAATGCACGGTTCATATTTATCACCACTTCCTCCATTCTTCTCTTGTCTTTCATAAGATCCAACCTTCAAATGGTATAAGCCGAGAGAAGATAATGAGTATAGGTTGTATGATATTGAAGAAGACTGCTTTTGTGGCAGCCAGGTGTATCAACATTATTCATATCCTTAACCACTTTTTCTTGCATTGTTTGTAACTCGGGGTTTCTTTAACTACAACGTTTATATATGTGAACTAAAGCCAATAATCTATGACATAAGGAGGACTGTAATTGATCCATTATATAACAAGAGGGCACTAGTCCGAAATCATAATTGTGTACACTTATGGCACTAGTCCGAGTACAATTTGAGCAGCAAAATCCAGTAGGGGACAGCTGTGTGTTCCCAGAATTATGATTAAATATTAAGGTACTGGGTCTTTTAATCATATAGGAATTAAGGTGACTCAGCACAGGCCACTTTAATGGTAAACGATGGACCAATAGAGCCGCCTCACTTTTTATTAATGAATAATGGCATAAAAAGAGAGTACAAATTGATGTGAAATATTGCCAAATTACAGTCTGAATTTTATACTTCTCGGTATGCACTGCCTATGAAATGTCATGTTTATTGAACACAATGTACCACATGGAGAATGCGGTGAAAGAACATTATTGCTGCTAATACATAAAAGTTTGTGTTTTATAACACTATGTCTATCTATTCCTTAATCATTTTAGTATACACATTATCCCTAAAGCCACTTATTATATGCTCTTCATGTAGTGGTACAATTTGCTTAAATTCTTCATGATTGGTTTTAACTTTAGCATTAACATTTATACGGTTTGAAACATTTCCTTTAGGAGTCACTAAGCACACCAAAGGCCAACTAATAGACATAGTGTAATAAAGAGCAACATCATTCCTACAATTTTACAGCATGTGCTGTTTCCCATCTTCCCGTTTGAGTCCAACAATTCTTTTGTGGCAAAAATAAATAATTACCCAAAATGTTCTTTAAAACAATAACATTTCTCTTGTTTTCTTATGTTATTAATGCAACAATATAAACAAAAAAATTAGTAACCCGTTTTCTTTCTTTGTAAAATTTCATTTGAGAAATTCAAAGCAATTTTGTTACATTTTTTACTAGACCGCAGATGTCGCTTCAGTCATTCCCGTTCTTAATCCTTAAGCAAAAATCTAACTGATACTTTCTGTGTTTTATATTAGAATTAAATTGTGCAAAGGTGGCCTTTCTTCAGTTTCAATTTCCATATCCGAACTACTGTCAGAACTATCATGGCACTTGTTCATTCTGAAATAATCCTCCTCAATCTCATCTGCTTCTTCTTCTTTCGATACTGTGGCTAAATATACCGACTCAGGCAGGGCACATTATCTATTTGTAACTCTCCTTCTGGTGGATCTTTTAGAAACTCCCTCTAGTTTCTGAGTTCAACTGTCTCTCAATGTCTCTTTCGAGTTCACTTCCGTTTACAAGTTCTCTTTCTCAGAACTTCTGCTTTCTCTTTTCCTGTAACAACCTTTCGATTTCTGTCTTCTTCATGTTTCTAAAGCTCCTTTCACTCTCCTTAAACCATGTTCTTAATCCAACTCATCTACATGATAACTTTTAGGAAAAAATAAAGCTAAACGGCATGGACCCACTCAGTTTCTCAGCAGGTTAAAACAAGCAGTCTTTCCACAAACAGAATGCTTTATATTGTTTTGCAGTGAGAGGGAGGCTTGTGCTCTTTCAGTGTTAACTCAAATGCACGGCAGTGCACTCAAACTAGTAACATACTTCTCAGCTACACTCGATCCTGTTGTTGCCGTATTGCCTGGATGTTTGAAAACGGTTGCATCATCATGTGTGAAAGCATAGTTAGGAGTCACCCTTTGACTGTATTAGTGCCATATTCAGTTGAAGTGCTGTTAACCCATACTTGGACACAGCATCTGAGCAATAGCCGACTACTAAATACGAACAGGTACTCTTGGGAGCAGAAAATGTAACCCTTGAGAGGTGCAATACTGCTACCTCTTCCTGGAAATGAGACTGTTTATGAGGAAATTGAGCATGATTGTCTTGATGTAACTGATTTGTGTACAAAACCATAGAAGATGTGTCACTAACTCAATCAGATCATATGCTGTTTGTTGATGGTTCAAGTTTGCGAGATCATGAAGGAAATCTGAAAGCTGCCGGTGATGTATGTATGGTTGCAGGTGTCGTTGAAGCTTCTTGTCTCAGAGGCGTGTATTTGGAAAACGTGGCAGAGTTGGTAGCCTTGACCAGAGTATGCTACATGTCAGACCAGGTGAGAGTGACAATTTTAACTGACAGTACAAATTTGGCACTATATATGACTTTGGGCAATTGTGGTAACAGCGTGAGTTCATGACTGCCTCCGGTTCACCTATTTGTAATGGAGAGAGTTGAGGAAACTTCTGCAGTCCCTACAGTTGCCTAGACAAATTGCAGTGGTGGAGTGTGTTGCCCATATGCAAGGCACTGACTATGTAACAGTTGGCAATCGTTATGCTGATGTATTGCAAGGGACTATGATGTAAATGCCAGCACCTTTAATGGGTATGCAAAAAACGAAACATCATCATGGAAATTACACAAAAGGTGCATTTTCATTGCTTGTGCCAGGGTTACCTTTTAAAAGGTGGGCCTAGAATAAACAATAAAATTGTGCCATATTATGAATAATGCACTGCCCCCAGGGCAGCCACGAACTGGTGCTTCCCATTCAGGTGAAAAACAGAGCAGCTGCTTTAATGCCGCTCAGAATTCTCTCATTGCAGGCGGCAATCCGCCTACACTTTGAAGGAGGATTAAAGATCCTCTTGCAGGTGGGTGCAGTGAGTGATTGCACCGGACTGCAATGGGACTTCTGGGGGGTCCATAGGACCCCATTTCCCCCCTGCAGAGGGCTGGCATCAGGGGGTGCACTGACAATGCATCACCTTTTAGATGGTGCACTGTCAGCATGCCTCCTGAGAGCTTCTTTGCCTCTGCGCCCTCATCTGTAATACAGCGCGTGCACAGAGACAAAGGGATTCCCTCATTTGCATGGGACCCACCCACATGCAAATGAGGAAGTGCCCTCTGAAGATAGCGCTGGAGTTTCATGTGCACCAATGCTATCGGTATTACAGAAATGGCTGCACAAGCATCTGCAGCCCCTTCTGTAATACCAAAGAGCCCCGGGGGCATGCAAAACAGGTGCAAACGGCCATGGCACCCTGGGTAACTTGTATAATACAGCCCCGGATGTCACAAATTGCAATCTGTTATTAACAACTGTTGATACACGGGAGAAATTAAAACATTCCAGGAAGAAGTACTGAAGCTGAGCAACAAGGTTAGATAAGAGCTGTATGTATATAATTGTAACTGTAAATAAATAATTACCCAAAATGTTCTTTAAAACAATAACATTTCTCTTGTTTTCTTATGTTATTAATGCAACAATATAAACAAAAAAATTAGTAACCCGTTTTCTTTCTTTGTAAAATTTCATTTGAGAAATTCAAAGCAATTTTGTTACATTTTTTACTAGACCGCAGATGTCGCTTCAGTCATTCCCGTTCTTAATCCTTAAGCAAAAATCTAACTGATACTTTCTGTGTTTTATATTAGAATTAAATTGTGCAAAGGTGGCCTTTCTTCAGTTTCAATTTCCATATCCGAACTACTGTCAGAACTATCATGGCACTTGTTCATTCTGAAATAATCCTCCTCAATCTCATCTGCTTCTTCTTCTTTCGATACTGTGGCTAAATATACCGACTCAGGCAGGGCACATTATCTATTTGTAACTCTCCTTCTGGTGGATCTTTTAGAAACTCCCTCTAGTTTCTGAGTTCAACTGTCTCTCAATGTCTCTTTCGAGTTCACTTCCGTTTACAAGTTCTCTTTCTCAGAACTTCTGCTTTCTCTTTTCCTGTAACAACCTTTCGATTTCTGTCTTCTTCATGTTTCTAAAGCTCCTTTCACTCTCCTTAAACCATGTTCTTAATCCAACTCATCTACATGATAACTTTTAGGGAAAAATAAAGCTAAACGGCATGGACCCACTCAGTTTCTCAGCAGGTTAAAACAAGCAGTCTTTCCACAAACAGAATGCTTTATATTGTTTTGCAGTGAGAGGGAGGCTTGTGCTCTTTCAGTGTTAACTCAAATGCACGGCAGTTCACTCAAACTAGTAACATACTTCTCAGCTACACTCGATCCTGTTGTTGCCGTATTGCCTGGATGTTTGAAAACGGTTGCATCATCATGTGTGAAAGCATAGTTAGGAGTCACCCTTTGACTGTATTAGTGCCATATTCAGTTGAAGTGCTGTTAACCCATACTTGGACACAGCATCTGAGCAATAGCCGACTACTAAATACGAACAGGTACTCTTGGGAGCAGAAAATGTAACCCTTGAGAGGTGCAATACTGCTACCTCTTCCTGGAAATGAGACTGTTTATGAGGAAATTGAGCATGATTGTCTTGATGTAACTGATTTGAGTACAAAACCATAGAAGATGTGTCACTAACTCAATCAGATCATATGCTGTTTGTTGATGGTTCAAGTTTGCGAGATCATGAAGGAAATCTGAAAGCTGCCGGTGATGTATGTATGGTTGCAGGTGTGGTTGAAGCTTCTTGTCTCAGAGGCGTGTATTTGGAAAACGTGGCAGAGTTGGTAGCCTTGACCAGAGTATGCTACATGTCAGACCAGGTGAGAGTGACAATTTTAACTGACAGTACAAATTTGGCACTATATATGACTTTGGGCAATTGTGGTAACAGCGTGAGTTCATGACTGCCTCCGGTTCACCTATTTGTAATGGAGAGAGTTGAGGAAACTTCTGCAGTCCCTACAGTTGCCTAGACAAATTGCAGTGGTGGAGTGTGTTGCCCATATGCAAGGCACTGACTATGTAACAGTTGGCAATCGTTATGCTGATGTATTGCAAGGGACTATGATGTAAATGCCAGCACCTTTAATGGGTATGCAAAAAACGAAACATCATCATGGAAATTACACAAAAGGTGCATTTTCATTGCTTGTGCCAGGGGTACCTTTTAAAAGGTGGGCCTAGAATAAACAATAAAATTGTGCCATATTATGAATAATGCACTGCCCCCAGGGCAGCCACGAACTGGTGCTTCCCATTCAGGTGAAAAACAGAGCAGCTGCTTTAATGCCGCTCAGAATTCTCTCATTGCAGGCGGCAATCCGCCTACACTTTGAAGGAGGATTAAAGATCCTCTTGCAGGTGGGTGCAGTGAGTGATTGCACCGGACTGCAATGGGACTTCTGGGGGGTCCATAGGACCCCATTTCCCCCCTGCAGAGGGCTGGCATCAGGGGGTGCACTGACAATGCATCACCTTTTAGATGGTGCACTGTCAGCATGCCTCCTGAGAGCTTCTTTGCCTCTGCGCCCTCATCTGTAATACAGCGCGTGCACAGAGACAAAGGGATTCCCTCATTTGCATGGGACCCACCCACATGCAAATGAGGAAGTGCCCTCTGAAGATAGCGCTGGAGTTTCATGTGCACCAATGCTATCGGTATTACAGAAATGGCTGCACAAGCATCTGCAGCCCCTTCTGTAATACCAAAGAGCCCCGGGGGCATGCAAAACAGGTGCAAACGGCCATGGCACCCTGGGTAACTTGTATAATACAGCCCCGGATGTCACAAATTGCAATCTGTTATTAACAACTGTTGATACACGGGAGAAATTAAAACATTCCAGGAAGAAGTACTGAAGCTGAGCAACAAGGTTAGATAAGAGCTGTATGTATCTAAAGGATGGAAGTTAATGTTTAAGTTTCAACTGATAGACCTTTGTTACTGAACAGATGGTACTGAGGCAGAATAGTGTAAGTATACTTTATTCAGTATTAAAGAACATACACCTCCAGTCTTGCCAGCGCAGCTGTGCCTCACCATTTGTCAGAAGACTAACATTCTAAACAAATTCTACCTGAAGGTTCAAAAAAGAGACAACAAGGTAGAGATAAAGGAGGGAAGGGGGACAGGTGAGGCTTTACACACAGATACTGCATTAAGATATAACACTTCTCCTCACTATAATGATGAAAACAAACAGTAAAACAAAATAACAAAAGTCGTGTATAAGGAAGACTCTAAACCAACACAGAGTAATGGTAAACTGTCTTCGCAATGCGTTTGGAGGATTACAAGGCTGTAAATAAAGAAAATTGAAAAACAACCTACAGCTGAATAGAGACCCATAACATCTCATAGTCGTTATGCCATCCAGGGGGATTGACTTGCCTTTTCAGTCTTTGACTAGAATTGACATGTTTACATACCTTTTTCTCCATAGGAGAAGATTATTTGGAGGAAAGCATGTGTTGGACTTGGCCCTTTTTGCAGGGTCATCCCTGAACTTTTTGCCTTCCTCCTGTATTTTTTTGACCTGTTATTGGCTGTTTTATGACTCTGGTCACTTTTCCCACTGCTGATCAGTGCTAAAGTGCATATTCTCTTTATTGTAAATTGATGTATGGATTAGTGACTCCATGATTGGCTGGTTTAGTTTACCTGTCAGATTCTAGTACACTGCACTGAGTGTGCCCAGGGCTTTTAAATCAAATGCTGCTTGTGGGCTTTCAGCACTGGTTATGCCACCCACAGAAGCAGCCTGTAAAAGTGTGTCCAGAGATTATGTGCAGTCTGGTACTGCCATGTTGACTGGGCAAGTGCACCCACTTGCCAGTCTCTAAACCTTCCCTTTTCTGCATATTAGTCACCCCTATGGTAGGCCCAAGGGCATGGTGCATTGTAGGTAAAATGCAGGACATGCCGTGGTGTGTGTGGCAAGTCCTAATGGTGAATTACAGCCATTTTCGTTTTTCACTATTGCAAGGCTACCTGTTCCCCTTAGGCCAGAATGGGCAGTTTGATTATAACACCGTATAATCGTAAATGACTCAGAGAACTAGGTAGAAATTAGAATTTAGTATGCCTGTACTCAGAATGATAAAATAAATCTTTTAGTGAAGTTGGTTTTAACATTCTGTGTTTGAAAATAAAATACCACTTTAAGAAAGTGGGTATTTTCTTGCCTAACTATCCAAGCCTGCCTCTGCTAGGTTGTGTATTCCTTGTCTGGAGTTTGAGTGACTGGGGCTGGGGGAATCCAGGAGACAGGGTGAGTCAGCACAGGGCTGAATCGAGCAATCTGCATGTAGATGGGTGGGAGGAGTTGCACCTGGGACCTGAATAGGGCTGTGCCTGCCTTCCACATGCTGGCTCCACCTCTTGTGATGAGTCTGATGTCCCTGGCCCACACTGTCAAAGGAAAGAAAGAGTCTTGTCACCAAAGTGCACCAGGACTGCACAGAACTGGTTTGGACTAGGCAGAGACCTCTCTGCCTCCAGAGACAAAGGATTTGCTAGTTTGAATATGGGGACCCAGACCCCAGAACTTTAGACTTTTGGGAAACAAGAAGAACCTGTGCAGGGGGAAGAGGAACCAGAGAGACTGAGGAGGAGACTATCCCTAAGCTAATTGCTGTTTGGGGGATTGGCCTGCAGTGGTTGCCTGACTGCCAAAGGAAGGAAAAAGGACTTTGTGCTACGGTCAAATCAATCCTTGTAAAGGATCTCAAAGGGCTTGAGATAGAGCTTGCCTCCTGCTGAAGTCTCTGGGAATTTAAGTGCCTGCTGTTGGGCTGGGCCTCTGAGAGACTTTGTGTCGCTGGGAGCTGGAAGCGCGACTCAAGACGAAGACCTGTGTCACCGCCGCAGCCGTTGTCGTCGCTTCACCGGAGAAGTGTGTCACCTTCGCAGCACCGGAGAAGCGTGCCGCCGCTGTCGCCATCGTATCACCAGGAGCGCCTCGCATCATCGGAGAACAGTGTCGCCGTCGCAGCAGACGCCATCACATCACTGGAGAAGCATGTCGCAGCTCAGAATAATCGTTGAGTTGCCGCACGGTCGTTGTCGCATCAAGAAGAAGACACCATTTTGTTCATTGCACTGGATCTTCATCACATCACAGCGCTGTGGGTCGCATCGCCACAGAAGCACAGTAAGAAACCCACGCATCACCTTCTCACGCGAAGAAGAGCCTACGCATTCCCTACGCAGTAGTAGGGACACGACGCATCACCGTTCTTGCGTGCAAGGAACCAACGCATCACCTTCCCTGCAACACTTTAGTTATATTGCGTTCCGCATCTAAAGGTACATTGGACTAAAAGTGTCACATTTTACATCTAAAGAGAACTAAGCTAATTCTCCCATTTTTAAAGTACAGTATTGTGGATTTTTGTCGTTTGTGATCTTGTGTTAAGTCTATATAAAAATACTTACTTTTATACTACAACTTGTGTGGTATCCATCTGTAGTGTTGTGACTGGGTTACTGTATGTGTTCACAAATGCCTTATACACTGCCTCTGAAATAAAGCATGTCTGCTCATGCCAAGCTACCAAAGGGGTGAGCAGGGGTTATTTTAGGAGTGTACCCCCCTTACCCTGACTAGATGCAAGGGTCCCTATTTGGTCAAAGGTACCTACCTCTGCCAACTAGAGACCCCCCCAAATCTAACAGCATGTTTCCTCAGACATGATGTTAATCTGTCCATGCTCCACATACTTCCATTTTAATGAATTACAACATTGTTTTTATTTTCCTTAATTTTCTTGAGTTTGTGAAATTTGTGAAATGTGTTTAGACTGTTGTGGGTTTTTCTTTCTAACACTCTTTGTCCTTTATTCCATGCACGTTTTCTCACCCCCCCCCCCATTTCTTATCATACCAACCTTTCTATCTGGCTTGATGTTTCTCCACCTTCTCCTTCAACAACAC
Source organism: Lissotriton helveticus (assembly GCF_964261635.1). Taxonomy (NCBI): domain Eukaryota; kingdom Metazoa; phylum Chordata; class Amphibia; order Caudata; family Salamandridae; genus Lissotriton; species Lissotriton helveticus. The sequence goes on along the minus strand of NC_136063.1, from coordinate 1,626,111,172 downwards.
CTCTTTGTTTACGGTAACCTCTTTGTTACCAAACAAACAAGTAGGAGATAACCCCTTCCCTGCGGGGCTAATTCCCCACGGTGCGGGGGTGAGCGCAGTGGTGCGGTGCTCGTGACGAGACCAGGTCATCATGAGTCACGGTGGAGCTGTGCTCATGACGGCCTGGTCTTATGACGAGGCCATCATGAGCACAGCTCAACTGTGACTCATGACGGCCTGGTCTCGTCATGAGCACACAAAGGGTTAATTTTGTCACAGGTTTCCTGACTTTCAACATCTCAAATGGAGATAAACTTGTGACCAAATTGTGAGGGGTAAGGTAGGACCACAGTAAATTCCTAACTGTTTGTTCAATGGGTTTGGAAGAGGCTATAGATTCATTCTTTAATCATCCTGTTGGCCCTTTCCACCCTTCCATTGGCTTTAGGGCAATATACCCTTGTTCTCAGGTGCTTCATGGGCATAGCACAAAGAAAATTCGTCATCTCTTCTGACACAAATTGATCCCCAGTGTATTTGATCAAAGTGCCCCTATCCCTTCAGTAGAGAATGCCTCTGTTATGAAATTTATGGGGCTTTTGGTATTGATCATATTCACAAATTTCGTGGTTATACAATGAGAATAGTAATCTACGAGTAGAAGGATATACTGTCCTGTATCCCACTCACAGAAATGGGACTAGCAATATCCATTCCCAATTTATCACACAGAACCATGGGAGCACTGATGGGAATCAATGGAGTCCTATCTATGTTCTTGGTTTTTATCACTTAGGCTACAAGCGTGGCAATCCTTAGCCTTTTCTTCCACTAATTGATCCATGTAGGGGTACCAATAATCTGCTCTCACCTTAGGTCTATTCAGATTTCTCCCCAAATGTCAGTCATTTGCTATGTGGGCAATGCGATCTCTTAACCCTGCAAGTGGTATGATGTTGCCTGATCTTAAGATAAAACTTCCTTCCAGGTAAAATATCTCCCTAATATTCCAAAACTGCTGTAATTCCTCAGGTAGATCCTAACACTTTTTGGGCCAACCATGAACAATATAGATCCTTACTGCATCAAGAATACGGTTGTTTTCCATCTGATCACCCCACTCAGATTCTTGAATGGCAGGAATAGTCATTTCAAGAATAGTTACTTCGACATTTAGGGATATTTCACTACTTCCCACAGAAAACATCTGCTGCACTGTTTCTAGATCCCAGAACACATACAACCATGAAATTATAACAATGACGTACAAAAACCCACTTTGGTATTCTGAGTGTGGTTTTCTCAATTTCTTCTTTTTGGCAACAATATTAACAAAGGTTTGTGATCAGTCCTTAACTCAAAAGGCAAACTCCAAAGAAAAAATTGAAAGTGATTGATGGCCCAGTAGCACGCCAATGCCTCTTTCTCCACTGTGGAGTAATTTACCTCTGAGCTTACCAAAGATCTGGACACAAACACCACAATTCTTTCTTTAACCTCAAATCTCTGTGAAAGGGTGGCACCTATGGCGCGATTACTTCCATCTGTGGTCACAATGGTTTCCAGATTAACCTGAAAGTTCCCTATGTGTGGTATAAATGTTATTTTATGTATGCATTGGACCTAACCCTTTTTGCAGGTTTAGCCCAAACTTTTTGCCTTTCTCCTGTATTTTTTCTGACCTGTTTTTGTTGGTGTTAGGACTCTGGGCACTTTACCACTGCTATTCAATGCTAAAGTGCAAGTGGTCTAAACTTTAAACATGGTATGATTGTCTTGCACCTGTTTGGCATATTTACCTGTAAGTCCCTTGTACATTGGTATCCCATATATGCAGGACCTGTAAATGTAATACTGCTAGCTGGCCTGCAGTGCTGTGTATGCCACCCACAGAAGTAGCAATTTCAAACCTGTCTCATGCCTCTGCAGGGCCTCCAAGCACAGTGTACTGCCGGATTGATTTAGCATTTAAAGTTTTTTGCTAATATTGAAACTTCACTTTTAGTATACATAGGTAACCCTTAAGGTAGGGCCATGGTAGCCCCATGGACAGATTGCAGTGTATGTGAAAGGTAGGATATGTGCTGGTGTTTTTTACATATCCTGACAGTGAAATCCTGACAATTTTGTTTTTCACTCTTGCAAAGACAATCTGTCCTATAGGTTATAATTGGAGCTGCCTTGTAATCTCTTACAAGTGTAACTTCCAATTGGGACGAGAGGGAGATGTGGAGTTTGGGGATCCTGGATGAAAAATACATCTTTTAGTGAAGTTGGTTTTTGAATTGTGTGTTTGAAAATGCCACTTTTAGAAGGAGGGGGGGATAGCCCCGACAGACCGGAACCAAGTAGGGCCTTCTTATGAACTTTAAACAATGAATTACTTGGTATCCCTGTCATTTATACTTATTATTTTTAAACAAACCAAGCTATATTATTTCCGTGATTGGGTTATTTATTCACCCTGTTTTTTCAAATTCTCATTTTTTTCACAAAGACTTTGACCTTCACGTAGAAACACAACAAGTTTTTGACATATACTACATACATTTACATATATCACAATGTACACTTATATATACAACAAAAACAAATTTTGACCAATGTGTTAGACTTTTACATTACTTTTCATAAACAAGACCACATCAAAACAAACCAATGTGAAACAAATACTAGATTTTTTGTTCACATATGATGAAACATTTTTTAACCCTTCAATACAACTTTCTTCCATGTATTTATAAAGCATCAATTATATTCCTTTAACTTGATCCTTTATCACATCCAGCTAGATTAATAGATGATTGCCGACGCGTTTCAAGCCTCACTGGTGTCTCTGTGGGCTCTCATCAGGGCATCCTAATTTCCAACATTGGACTCATCTATAACAAAAATTAATGAAACACCTATCACTCATTTGCACCGTCATTTTAACTCTTGATCTTTTTCCCTTTATTGGTTTTAAGCACATACCTGCCAATATGGTAAACTCTTCTATCCTTGTCTTTTCAGTCTTGGAAGGCAAGCATGCACAAACTATTCTGCATATAAATCTGTAAGCAATAAAATTATGTTTTTACAAAAAGCCATACCTGAAATATAGCCTAAATTATTCTGGTCACCATAACAAGCAAACATACCTGAGCTCCAATTGCTCCAATCTGGTTTGGTGTTCTGTTTAAAAGAAAAGAAAATAGGCGCACGCCTTATGAACAAAGGCTGCTTTATGTCAGGAGTTCTGATACTGAAAGGGTGCATCTTGCCACATACCTTTATAGGTAAGCAGCCCTGTGGCAGGGGGCTGACACGCAACTGCTGGTGCGCTGCCTTTTGTTATTTTATGTGACTTCTGCTGACTACGAGCAGGTATTTTAATTCATTCCGGTCCTGCTGATTGCAAGCAGCGACCTCTATTTTTAAACATCCTACCTTCCTCCGCTGAGCACAAGCGGGGACGCTCTTCTCCTGACTACATCGCTCTTCTCCTGACTACATCGCCTCCCGCGTGGTGCCTGGCCGCCTGCTGTGGTTGCTCCGCCTAACGGGCTCCCCAGCGGCCGCGGGCGCCATCTTGTAACGGGTTGGCCGCGAGCTAGAGCCTCGCCACACCCCCTCGCCATCCTCCTATTTTAGGTCCCCCCCCCGCTCCCCTGTGATTGCTAAGCAGCCCTGTGGCAGGGGGCTGACACGCAACTGCTGGTGCGCTGCCTTTTGTTATTTTATGTGACTTCTGCTGACTACGAGCAGGTATTTTAATTCATTCCGGTCCTGCTGATTGCAAGCAGCGACCTCTATTTTTAAACATCCTACCTTCCTCCGCTGAGCACAAGCGGGGACGCTCTTCTCCTGACTACATCGCCTCCCGCGTGGTGCCTGGCCGCCTGCTGTGGTTGCTCCGCCTAACGGGCTCCCCAGCGGCCGCGGGCGCCATCTTGTAACGGGTTGGCCGCGAGCTAGAGCCTCGCCACACCCCCTCGCCATCCTCCTATTTTAGGCCCCCCCCCCGCTCCCCTGTGATTGCTAAGCAGCCCTGTGGCAGGGGGCTGACACGCAACTGCTGGTGCGCTGCCTTTTGTTATTTTATGTGACTTCTGCTGACTACGAGCAGGTATTTTAATTCATTCCGGTCCTGCTGATTGCAAGCAGCGACCTCTATTTTTAAACATCCTACCTTCCTCCGCTGAGCACAAGCGGGGACGCTCTTCTCCTGACTACATCGCCTCCCGCGTGGTGCCTGGCCGCCTGCTGTGGTTGCTCCGCCTAACGGGCTCCCCAGCGGCCGCGGGCGCCATCTTGTAACGGGTTGGCCGCGAGCTAGAGCCTCGCCACACCCCCTCGCCATCCTCCTATTTTAGGTCCCCCCCCCGCTCCCCTGTGATTGCTAAGCAGCCCTGTGGCAGGGGGCTGACACGCAACTGCTGGTGCGCTGCCTTTTGTTATTTTATGTGACTTCTGCTGACTACGAGCAGGTATTTTAATTCATTCCGGTCCTGCTGATTGCAAGCAGCGACCTCTATTTTTAAACATCCTACCTTCCTCCGCTGAGCACAAGCGGGGACGCTCTTCTCCTGACTACATCGCCTCCCGCGTGGTGCCTGGCCGCCTGCTGTGGTTGCTCCGCCTAACGGGCTCCCCAGCGGCCGCGGGCGCCATCTTGTAACGGGTTGGCCGCGAGCTAGAGCCTCGCCACACCCCCTCGCCATCCTCCTATTTTAACGGCCCCCATGTGTCAGCGCAGCGGGCGCGTTGCAGGCGCGCCGGAGTTGCGCCTGAGTTAAGCCCGTCTGCGCCCGTCCGCGGCCGACCGGGGCTAGGGGCGCGTTACTCTGTCCCTCTTCTCACGTACACCCGCGCATCCCTCGTCTTATGTCATAATCCCGCGCTTCCCCCACCTGAGTCTGTTCCCAGGCTGGTCTCTTTAGGCCTGCTCACTACCCGCAGCTCTTTTCCCGAAATAACATGGCCATATTCTACTCCAAGGCCCCTGATCACGGACTCCAGACCTGCTACCCACTTATCGACAAAACCCGTCCATCATTCCCTCTCGGTCTTCTACCTTAATACCCGGTCTCTGGTCAGTCATCAACTCGACATCTTCCATCTCTTGGAGTCAGAACAACCTGACATCTTATTTTTGACCGAGACCTGGTTAACAGATGATTCTGCCCCCGATATCTTGGCCGCCACCCCCCCGGTTATCACATACTACAAGCTAATCGTGCCCCCGGCAAAGTCGGAGGGGGAGTTGCCGCTATCTTTAAGCACCCGATCCGCTTTTCCATAGTGCCTACTACCAGCATTCCCTCGGTAGACTGCCTGGTAATCAGACTGGAACTGTCAGGATCCTCTCTTATATGTGCTCTGACCTACCGTCCCCCCTCATCTATGCCCAACTTTCCTGTCCAGTTTGGTGACCTCATCGCCCAGCTCACCATTAATAATTCTAACATCTTGGTTTTAGGCGATTTTAATTATTGGCCTTTGGACACCCACGAATCTCCCAGCTCACAAGCCTTTTCGGACCTCATGTCAGGCCTGAATTGCATTCAGCATATCCATTCGCCCACGCATACAAAAGGGCACATCTTAGATCAGGTGTGGACATCTGGCTTGGACATTTCAGTCCCTCTCATCCTGCCATGCTTATGGTCAGACCATTTTTTAATCACATTTACGTTAGGGATCCCCTGCCCTACCGTTAAGCCTCAAGAGACGAACTTTCTGGCCCGTAATTGGAACAGGTCAGATTTAAACACTTTTCACTCTATTCTTAGCTCCTCAGTCCCTTCTACCCCTGATCCACCTGCCTCTATTGACACCCAGTCATTAAATCTTACTCGCTGGCTTACTTCTGCTGCTGACGCAGTAGCTCCGCTAAAATTAGTTAGAGCCAGATGCTGCCACGACGCTCAAAGGTGGTTCACCGAGGACCTGAGAGCCCTTAAATTAGGCCTCCGCCAAGCAGAACGACGTTGGCGCCGAGGGTACTCCCCTGAGAATAAGGAGGTATTTTCCTCTTTACTTAAAAATTATAAAACCGCTATAGCCCTTGCCAAATCTACTTATTTTTCCACTAAAATTATGGATTCCACAAATAAGTCGAAGGACATATTTGCCATTGTGGAAGAACTATCCAACCCAGCCAGACTTACATTAGGGCCACTCCCCTCCCAAACTCTGTGCGATTCCTTGAACGCATTTTTTGTCGAAAAAATAGCAAAAATTAAATCCAGCATTGCTGCTCAAACTTCGTCTGCTCACCCCCTAACCACTGAGCTCTCCAAATATTCCAATTCTCACACTCTTACGGCTATTCCTTCCATTTCGACGGCTATTTTTTCCTCGCTCCTGCACAAAATTTCCTCTGGCTCTCCTCGTGATTGCTGTCCTCCCTCGGTTCTTCGAGCAGCTTTCATCTCCTGCCCCGAGCCCCCTTTGGCCCTCATAAATAGCTCTCTGGCCACCGGGGCTGTTCCGTGCTCTTTTAAACAAGCCGAGGTGGTTGCCATCTTAAAAAAACCTTCAGCAGACCCCTCCATTCTGAGCAATTACCGCCCTATATCCCTCCTCCCTTTCCTCAGCAAAGTCCTGGAATCGCACGTGACCCACACACTCAGTTCCTTTATCGAGGACTCGTGTGTTTTAGATTCTAAGCAGGCAGGGTTCAGACCTGCGCACTCAACGGAGGCTGTCATTCTCTCCGTGATGGACGAACTGCGCAGAGGGGCTGATGTTAACACCCGACAAGCCCTTGTCCTTCTGGACTTATCGGCCGCCTTCGACACGGTCGACCACGGGATTTTGGTCGACCGTGTCGAAGAGGCCGGCATCCGAGGGACCGCCCTTGACTGGGTTCAGTCCTTCTTGACGGAACGACAACAAGCTGTCAGGCTGTCTCAGTTCTCCGCCACTCAGGTTGAGCTGTCCTGTGGCGTCCCCCAGGGCTCTTCACTATCCCCTCTCCTTTTTAATTTGTACTTAGCCCCGTTACTTCGTGCTCTCCGCGGGTTGAGCGTTACTGCATTCAACTACGCGGATGATATTCAATTGATTTTCAATATTGATTCTTCCGAGGACTCCACCTCTACTTTCCAAAATACACTCTGCTTCATCAGTGACTGGATGAGCCTAAACCACCTGAAGCTTAACCCCGACAAGACTGAATTAATGCTTGTCGGGGGAGCCTCCAACCCCTGGCAATCTTCCATCTGGCCTGCCAGTCTTGGAAGCTCTCCCTCTCCAGTCAACTCTGCCAAAAGTCTGGGTGTCATTATTAGCAATGACCTCTCAATGACTCCCCAGATCAGTGCAGTGGTGTCCGCCAGCCACTTCCAACTCAGGAAACTCTGGAAAATATCCTGCCTTCTTACCACCGAAGCGCTCACGTTAGCACTCCTGGCGTTAGTGATCAGTCGACTCGACTATGCTAACGCGCTATACGTCGGCATCCCTGAGTACCAACAGAGAAGACTCCAGCTGATACAAAATCAGGCTGCTCGCCTGATTTTCCACCAGCCAAAAGATCAGCATGTCCGTCCACTCTTAAAGAGTCTTCACTGGCTGCCGGTATCCGCCCGCTGCAAATTTAAGCTAGGCTGCACTATCTTCAAATCTCTTTCTGGTCTAGGTCCCTCTTTTATTTCCTCCCTCCTCCATTCTTACACCCCGTCCCGCAACTTACGTTCATCCCAAATGGCCCTGCTATCCGTCCCCAGGTTCAAGAGGAAAAAACACGGGGGCCAGAGGTTTTCTCTTCTGGCCCCATCCCTCTGGAACTCCCTTCCACTTTCCCTCAGACTTGCACCTTCATACTCTGGTTTCAGATCACTTCTTAAAACCTTCCTCTTCACTATCTCATATCCTTAGATCCTGTTTCTTTTTCACCTCTTTTCACCACGCCCCAGCACAGCGCCAAGAAACCTAATGGTGTTAGCCGCGCTCTATAAATTTTTTTCAAATCAAAATCAAATCAAAATCAAATACCTTTAGGCGGTCGCGCGCTATCCTCGCCTACTGGTTGGAAAAGTGCCCGCACTATCTCGCTATCTCCTCTTTCCCTGTAACAGAAAATGAAACCGTCTGGTGTAAAGCCACAACTCCTCTCGCATACCTAAAATCCCCTTATTCTGTGCAGTTCGAGCCGCATACCTTGTTGGGCACACTCTTCTGCTTGCTTCTCTCTCTACATTCTGTCGCGTTTGCGCGTACTCATAAAGCGCCGCGTGAACGCCGATACATATTAGTCAATGTGGGTGTTGCTGGGAATTGTAGTTTACCGAACAGCAACGTCAGACAACAAGTCTTTTTTTCTAACTACTATCTGGACTTACTTCCTACTGATGATGCTACAAGGGGAGGTGCGGGGGATGATGTGAGAGGCACGGACATTCTGGACATCCTCATGGTTACATATTTAACAATGTAGGTGTTGCTGGGAATTATATTTTACTGACCCGCAACATTATCATAAAGGCTGTTTGCTTGTCATGGAGTCAGAAAGTTGTTAATCAGATTAATGACTCACAGTATTTTGTGCATGCTGGTGTTGGACAGTTTACACACATGGCATTATTCAATGATACTTGGCCCTCATTTAAATCCTCGTGATTTCAGACATCTCGTTCAACCCCAATTGAACGCAATTGAACCTCATAATCAGATAGGCTTCTTTTTTGAGCAGAAGAGACTCAACATCTGCCACCTTCTTTGACATGTTGAATGCAGTTAACACAGTCCATTTGAAGTCCCTCTCTGAATGTCCAGCATTTCAGAAATGCTCTACCATTGGAGCAGTTACCACCTTTTTTAGGTCTCGCCTATTAATCCTGCAAGGGTTAATAGATGTGAGTATTGAGGGCAAACCAAAGTCTGAAACCATCGTGGATTTCGGACAGTTGGTGTGGTGCAATGGTGCGGAACGCGCATCCACATCAAAGCCATCAGCCTCCCTCCCACAGGCAGCTTGGCCTCAGGCATTCACCCCAGGGCGCGCTCTGCCTCACTTCTCCTCCCCCCTAATTATTCACTTCTTTCACGGCCGCGAAGCCGTGCTTCAAAGGGATCCGCTCCCCCGCCCCCTGCTTTAAGTAAAACACTTGTTTTTCTCGTGGCACTACAGTTGAGTCTGCCACATTTCATATTTTTACAGCACCTTTCCTCGTGCTCCTTATGTTTTGCTCCCGGTTAATGTAAGTGCTGCATTTAATGGCAAGCGGGTTTCCTTTCCTTCCTCGGCTGTTCATCATGAGCACAGCCTGAGCTCTAAAACGTGATATTTAGCTCCCATGCATATTTATACATCCCCGGCACATCCTCACATAGCATAGAAACCATTTAATTTAATTTAAGTGCAGTCTTACCTGCAGCGATGTGCCGCTTGCGTACTGCCTATTTCTGTTTTGGGAAATTATTTTGGGGGCTCTCGTGCTTTCACTCGCTCCCTTTCTCCTCCCACCCAGCATGTCTCTGTCTTGCTGCCCCCACCCCACACCCCTCCCCACCATCACTGCTGGTTTAAAAAAAAAGTAGGCTCCTTTCAGCATTTAAAAAAAGTTTTGAATCTGTGCTTCAGCAAACCTGCATCAGCCCCTCAGCTCGCATTACCCCCTACCTCCCTTTTCTACCCGCTCTTATCGTCATTCAGATTGCACTAACTCCTCCCTTCACCTCGGCTTCCTGGAGGCTCCTCTAATTGCACTTCCCCCTCCCTTCTCTCCCGCGTCCCTCGGAATGCACTACCCCCTCCTAATACAACTTCACTGTGACCCACTTGTAAGCAAACACCATTGTCCCTTCCCCACACATTCTGAATTTCTGAAGCATGGCGTGGCCAGACACGCCTTGCCTTGAAGCTGTGTTCCTGTATTTTTTCCAAGGAAGCTCTCTTCTGTCAAGAAAATCTTCCCCTAGGAAAAACAAAAAATACCATCGTCCTCGCAAATCAAGCCGCCTGTTCAGTGGCTCACTCTGGTACAGTTGTGTCTGCCACATTTCATATTTTTACAGCACCCTTCCTCGTGCTCCTTATGTTTTGCTCCCGGTTAATGTAAGTGCTGCATTTAATGGCAAGCGGGTTTCCTTTCCTTCCTCAGCTGTTCATCATGAGCACAGGCAGCGTGAGCTCTAAAACGTAATATTTAGCTCCCATGCATATTTATACATCCCCGGCACATCCTCACATAGCTTAGAAACCATTTCATTTAAGTGCAGTCCTACCTGCAGCGATGTGCCGCTTGCGTACTGCTTATTTCTGTTTTGGGAAATTATTTTGCGGGTGGCAGTGTTGATGTTGCTTTGATTTCGCGAACAACACGTGGCCAAATTAGCAGTTCAAACACCCTGGTGCAAGAGTTGCGAGCGCACACCACTCACTCCGCAGGGAAACTTCCCAGTTGTAAAACGCAAGGAGAGCCTCTGTCCCTGTAACAGCAGCTCATCAAGGCACATCCTCTTGTGTTTTGGATGGAGGATCTGTATTGCACTATGGAATTAGGGTTAAAATCTGGGTTAAGTTCTTCACATAATGCCGCATAAGGTGCTGTAATGTCACGTAATTCTGCTCTACCAAGCTATGCGCGTTTCGCCCACCCCTACTTTTGACACAAAGATTGAGGCAACAAACTCTATAGCACTAGTGCGGCCACCGAGATAGCCTGACCCCCCAGATCTTTTCATTTGAACCTCTTAAAGAGTGTGGCATGAGAATCCCTGAGCACGAGTTGGCTTATACCACTTGGAACACTGCAAAGAGGTGTAAATTTGGTGCCATAAATTGCTTTATGGACGAAGCATAAGTACTTAAATTACTCGTTGACTTGTAACTAATGTAGCAGCACCACTCAGCACCACACCAGCATCACTCAGCGCCACCCCAGCATCACTCAGCACAACCCCAGCACCACTCAGCACCCCCACAGCACCACTCAGCACCACCACAGCACCACTCAGCACCACCACAGCACCACTCAGCACCACCACAGCACCACTCAGCACCACCACATTATCACTCAGCACTACCACATTATCACTCAGCACCACTCAGCACCACCACAGCATCTCAGCGCCACCACAGCACCACTCAGCAGCACCACAGCACCACCATAGCACCACTCAGCGTCACCCCAACATCACACAGCGCCACCACAGCATTACTCAGCACCACCACAGCATTACTCAGCACCACCACAGCATCACTCAGCACCACCACATTATCACTCAACACCACCACAGCACCACTCAGCACCACCACAGCACCACTCAGCGCCACACCAGCATCACTCAGCACCACCACAGCACCACTCAGCACCACCACAGCACCACTCAGCACCACCACATTATCACTCAGCACCACCACATTATCACTCAGCACCACCACAGCACCACTCAACACCCCCACAGCACCACTGAGCACCACCACAGCATCTCAGCACTACCACAGCACCACTCAACACCACCACAGCACCACCACATTATCACTCAGCACCACCACATTATCACTCAGCAGCACCACCACAGCACCACCACAGCATCACTCAGCACCACCACAGCACCACTCAGCACCACCACAGCATCACTCAGCGCAACCCCAGGTTATAGGTGTCAAATTTGCGAAAGTTATAACTATTGGCATTGTAAATGACAAAGCTATTAATTTAGCTATTTTCAACCCCAACACATAAATAAAAAAATTGGCATTTACAAGACTAATAGCTCAAACTTTCATAATGCGAGACCTATTGCATTGCAAATGCTTGTTTAAATCCTGGACCTGTGTTGTGTTATCCTTTGATTGATCTGTTGGTTCGTTTTGCCAATGTACAATTTCGCACATGGAGACACTACGGCACACACCACGTTCTTAGTTTTGCAATTACTAAACATGGTATGTTTCCACTTAACTTCCTTGAGGACAAAGTCCGTGCCCTCAATTGTGGAGTCGCAAGCGACACAGTTCCCACATTTGTGGTGACCTTCCACTGGTCTTAGTCCCCACTGACTACGTAAATCCATTCTAGCTTCTTTAGGAAAAATGTCAGATCTAACTATCTCCTGACCTACACTTATGTTTCTTTTCATGGCAAATAAAGGTCTAGGGATGCCACATTCTAAATTTTTTAGTAAATGCCAGTTTTTCAATACTATGTTTATATTTATTTGTATCTGGTCCAAATGTTGAGACACATACTAGTCTCTCTAGTGGTGGTTTCATCTTTTTCTGAAGCAATGTTTCACGTGGTGTGAACCATGCCCGCTTTTTCACGTGCTTCAAAATTTTTGGGGGATGGCCTCTGACTACCATCTGTTCACAAAAATCCTCTTTTAAAGAACAATTCCTACGGATTCGTAGTAGTTGGCCGTAAGGCAAATTATCTTTTAGGCTCTTAGAGTGAGCACTGTTGTAGTGCAAGATGGAATTTTTATCAGTCACTTTTTGATGTAATGCTACTGCTAAAAACCCATCGAGTAATATGAAGCAGTGGCTCCGCTATATTGATGATGTCTGGTGCCTCTGGTCTGGCCCAGAGGAGGCCCTAGAAAGCTTCTTCGGGTGGCTTAACTGCAGGCATCCAGACATCAAATTTAGTTACACTAAAAGTAAAACCAGACTAACATTCTTGGGCGTGGAAGTGGTCCCTAGAGAGAGGGTTTTAACAGTAGCATTACATCAAAAAGTGACTGATAAAAATTCCATCTTGCACTACAACAGTGCTCACCCTAAGAGCCTAAAAGATAATTTGCCTTACGGCCAACTACTACGAATCTGTAGGAATTGTTCTTTAAAAGAGGATTTTGAGCAGCACTCAAAGAATTTTTGTGAACAGATGGTAGTCAGAGGCTATCCCCAAAAAAATGTTGAAGCACACGAAAAAGCGGGCATGGTTCACACCACGTGAAACATTGCTTCAGAAAAAGATGAAACCACCACTAGAGAGACTAGTATGTGTCTCAACATTTGGACCAAATACAAATAAATACAAACAAATAGTATTGAAAAACTGGCATTTATTAGAACATTTAGAATGCGGCTTTCCCAGACCTTTATTTGCCATGAAAAGAAACAGAAGTATAGGTCAGGAGATAGTTAGATCTGACATTTTTCCTAAAGAAGCTAGAATGGATTTACGTAGTCAGTGGGGACCAAGACCAGTGGAAGGTCACCACAAATGTGGGAACTGTGTCGCTTGCGACTCCACAATTGAGGGCACGGACTTTGTCCACAAAGAAGTTAAGTGGAAACATACCATGTTTAGTAATTGCAAAAGTAAGAACGTGGTGTATGCCGTAGTGTGTCCATGTGCGAAATTGTACATTGGCAAAACGAACCAACAGATCAACCAAAGGGTAACACAACACAGGTCCAGGATTAAAAAAAAGGTGGTAACTGCTCCAATAGTGGAGCATTTCTTAAATGCTGGACATTCAGAGAGAGACTTCAAATGGACTGTGTTAACTGCATTCAACATATCAAAGAAGGTGGCAGATGTTGAGTCTCTTCTGCTCAAAAAAGAAGCCTATCTGATTATGAGGTTCAATAGCCTTCAATCGGGTTTGAACGAGATGTCTGAAATCACGAGGATTTAAATAAGGGCCAAGTATCATTAATAATGCCATGCGTGTAAACTGTCCAACACCAGCATGCACAAAATACTGTGAGTCATTAATCTGATTAACAACTTTCTGACTCCATGACAAGCAAACAGCCTTTATGATAATGTTGCGGGTCAGTTAACTATAATTCCCAGCAACACCTACATCGTTAAATATGTAACCATGAGGATGTCCAGAATTTCCGTGCCTCTCACATAATCCCCCGCAGCCCCCATTGTAGCAACACCAGTAGGAAGTAAGTCCAGATAGTAGTTAGAAAAAAAGACTTGTTGTCTAACGTTGCTGGTCGGTAAACTACAATTCCCAGCAACACCCGCATTGACTAATATGTATCGGCGTTCACGCGGCGCTTTCCGAGTACGCATGAACGCGACAGAACGTAGAGAGAGAAGCAAGCAGAAGAGTGTGCCCAACAAGGTAAGCGGCTCGAACTGCATGGAATAAGGGGATTTTAAGTATGCGAGAGGAGTTGTGGCTTTACACCAGACGGTTTCATTTTCCGTTACAGGGAAAGAGGAGATAGCGAGATAGTGCGGGCACTTTTCCAAACAGTAGGCGAGGATAGCGCATGACCGCCTAAAGGTATGTGGCAAGATGCACCCTTTCAGTATCAGAACTCCTGACATAAAGCAGCCTTTGTTCATAAGGCGTGCGCCTATTTTCTTTTCTTTTAAACAGAACACCAAACCAGATTGGAGCAATTGGAGCTCAGGTATGTTTGCTTGTTATGGTGACCAGAATAATTTAGGCTATATTTCACGGTATGGCTTTTTGTAAAAACAGAATTTTATTGCTTACAGATTTATATGCAGAATAGTTTGTGCATGCTTGCCTTCCAAGACTGAAAAGAAAAGGATAGAAGAGTTTACCATATTGGCAGGTATGTGCTTAAAACCAATAAGGGGAAAAAGATCAAGAGTTAAAATGACGGTGCAAATGAGTGATAGGTGTTTCATTAATTTTTGTTATAGATGAGTCCAATGTTGGAAATTAGGATGCCCTGATGAGAGCCCACAGAGACACCAGTGAGGCTTGAAACGCTTCGGCAATCAGCTATTAATCTAGCTGGATGTGATAAAGGATCAAGTTAAAGGAATATAATTGATGCTTTATAAATACATGGAAGAAAGTCGTATTGAAGGGTTAAAAAACGTTTCATCATATGTGAACAAGAAATTGAGTATTTGTTTCACATTGGTTTGTTTTGATGTGGTCTTGTTTATGAAAAGTAATGTAAAAGTCTAACACATTGGTCAAAATTAGTTTTTGTTGTATATATAAGTAAATTGTAATATATGTAAATGTATGTAGTATATGTCAAAAACTTGTTGTGTTTCTACGTGAAGGCCAAAGTCCTTGTGAAAAAAATGAGAATTTGAAAAAAAAACAGGGTGAATAAATAACCCAATCACGGAAAGAATATAGCGTGGTTTGTTTAAAAATAATAAGTATATATGACAGGGTTACGAAGTAATTCATTGTTTAAAGTACTTTTAGAAAGAGGCCATTTTCTTGCTTTACCATTCTGTGCCTCTGCCTGCCTGTGGAATCCACATCTCATTCAGACTGACAGTTGGGCCGGTTGTGCATTCACTCTAGACAGTCACATAAAAGGAACTGAGGTTTGCCCTGCATATGCTGATGGACCATCGCCAGGCTGATGGATCTTCCTCAGCTAGAGTGCTGGAAGGAGTTGTCACTGATACCTGAATAGGGCTGTACTAGTCCTTGCACAAAGCTGTCTTCACCCCTCTTTAGTGTGTCTGGTGCGGTTTTATGACTTAACAACTACTGCCTAAACCACAACTTCCTCAACAACGAAAGCTAAACAACGAACTGTCTTTAACCACTACTTTTTTAACAACTACTTCCTAAACAACGATTTTAAACAGATTTAAATGCCCATTACTAATTAAAGCCATTATATTATTTTGAATAAACACATAACGAGCTGTGTTCATCGTGGAAAATTTCAATGGAAAGATATACTTCATAATAAATTGCAAGACTTGAAAAGTACATTAATTCACCCTGCGCCACAACATTTTTAGTCCATTATCTATTTTAAATCAGCTGTCTGTAATGAATACTAAAATGGAGGAATGACGAGTACTAAATTACTTCCTAAACCCACTACCACAATCCACTTTAGATTCTATGGCAAAGGTTAATAATATATGTGTTTCAAAAAAGATTGACCTACCTGAAATGCAAGTAAATTCCAAAAGAAGCAATTCCCACATCGTGCAAGCAATTTTGAAAAATGAAAACTGCATCCAAACACTATTTTTAACTCCTGTTAAACTGTTAGCAGGAATTCCTTTCAAAAGGCATGGATTGCGTAAATTAATTTTTATTTTAAAAATAATGCCTTCTCCAAATAATGTGAAGCAAGTTCCCGTTTCTATAATGTTCAGTTCAGAGAAGAGAGGGGGCAGAGAAAAGTGACGTCATGTTTAGTGAGGCAGAGAGAAGAGACGTGCATATCATTTTTACCCGTTCCAAAACAAGACATCAGCCTTCAAAACAAAGTGTATCCAGTTCCGGTCCACAGTGAAGAGTCGTGGTTCCGTACTTCGTGGTTCCGTACTTAGTGGTTCAGATCATCGTTAAAGTGTCATGGTTCGTTGTTAAGACTTCGTGGATAAAGTAAGTCATTGTTAAAAAATTGTTGTAGACAATGTTTCCCGTCTGGAGCCAGGTCAAGGAAAGGCAGGCTCTTGTGCACTGCAAAGACATTCCTTTGAAGTTTGCCTACTTCAAAGGCAGAAACTGTCATAAGTACTGGAACTGTGACACCATAACTTTAGAACACTTCTGTACTAAGAGGAGATCCTGCCAAGAGGAAGAGCTGAAGAAACTGTAGGAGGGTAACTGCCCCTCTGCTTGTTGTTGGGTTGTGCTGCTTGATGCTTCTTTCTTGGGCAGTGAAAGGACTGGACTTTCCACTCTGTATCCTGCTTGCCAAGTTTCTCCAAAGTATTGTGTGTACTTGCCTCCTTTTAAGAAGTCTCAGGGCCATCAGACTTCACCTGCATCCCCTTAACTCCTCTGCTGTGAGTTCTGAACTCGCAAGTGGTGCCAATTCCAGTTCTAGAGGTGGCTTTGCTGCAAGGAAGTGAAGAAAATCCACACATCAAACTTCAGCGCCTGTTTTGCCAGCCACAGCAACGCCGTGTGGTCGAAAAACCAACAGATTGCCACAGTGGGGCTGAAGAATCAACACAGCACCTGCGTGCAGCTGGAATATCGCTGTAGCCCAAGTCCAGAGCACCGTGTCGCCGACATCTGATGCCCCCGCTCCTACTCCGAAGCAGACTCTGCTGTGCAACTAAACAAATCAACGTATCACCTGCTTTTGGCTAACAAATCAGCGCATTGCCTGTTTTCGCACCTCCGCATAAACCTAGTGCGCCCGTATTTTTTCAGCGCATCACACCTGTGCGCCAAGTTCTACATCGACATAGCGCAGCATTAAGGAACCAAGGCTATGTGTCAGTAAACCGATGCATCACCTCCCCTGGCAGCAAGTAATCGATGCATCACCTCCCCTGGCAGTAAGGAATCCGCACATCACCTCCCCTGGGAGTAAGGAATTGACGCATCGCTTTGTTTTTCTGGTTCCTCATCTCCCCTACACCTGTTTTTGTCTTTGATGTTGATGCATCCCAGGTGCTTTGTAATAAAAGTGACACATCCATAGTTTTCTATGGACTGAACTATTTTGAACCTTTTAGAAGTGATATATTTGCTTGTGTATGTTGGATTTTTGTTGTTTTGGACTTGTTTCATTCAGATTAATATTAGTTGTTTTTCTAAACTGGTGTGGCTTCCTTTTGTAGTTTTTTCAGTGTGTTACAGTGTGTGTATGCACAAATGCTTTACACATTGCCTCTGAAATAAGCCTGATTGCTCGTGCCAAGCCACCAAGAAGGTGAGCAGGGGTAATCTTAGCTGTGTAATCCCCTTACCCTGACTAGAATGAGCGTCCCTGCTTGATCTGGGTGCAAGCCACTGCCAACTAGATACCCACATTTCTAACAGTATGCAATTATTCAACAAAACCAAATTGTCTGAAAACACTTCTGGGAACTCGTCAAATAGATTTATTCCCACTAGGGATTGGTTCACTAAGAGCACTTGCTCATAATTGTTGGGCTATACCTAAATACTTCTGATGTTTTCATACCAATATATTTGACTCTTTTGTGGTACATATATTTCTCTTTCCATGTGCCTGTCTTTGAATGAGATACGCATTCTCACCATACCCTCTAACGAATAGGTTCCTTGTTGTACCCTCCTGGATGAATGTTCGGGACCTGAAGCTTGTACTCATCTGCAGAAAAGTCTTTCTGAAAAGTGACCATGTCAGTGTATACAGTGAGCATGAATCACCATGTGCTTGAATAACTACGCCATCTAATTGAATGTTACAAGGGGCTTAATACATTTTCTCATCATTAACTGTGGGGTTAACCTGAAAGAAAATTTCTTTCCCACCTCCAATATGCTTTCTGCATCAGATACCACATGTACATTTTCAACTGGGGATTTACATACTGTAGCATAATGCCCCCTTTTGTTGCATCTTCTACATATGCAAAGCACTCTCTCCCTGTGCAAGGCACTTAATGTTATTGGCTAAATGGTTATGATTTCCACATCCAAAGCATCTTAAATTCTAATTTTTTTGTTCGGGTTTCACACTTGCTTAGTCATTAATCTTACACACCATTTCCTCATCAGTAAGAGTTTTTACCTCTCACACTTTATATGTGATGTATTGAATAACCTAAATTCTTTAAGATATAATACAGTATGTGCTATTCCCTTTGCTATGTGTATATCCTCTGATAGAACTGGCTTTTGTCTTAAATAACATGTAGATCTCAGCCCTCTTAGTTCATATACATATGTGGACACATTCTCCCCTTTTCTTTGCACTCTATTAAAGAATGTGTGTCTCTCAAGAACAACATTAAATGTTTCTTTCAAATGAGTTTCTAACTTTCTCAGTGTGCAATTATATACATCTTCTACAGTGTGTTCCTCACCACTAGTCTCGTTATATTCTCTTTCCCTAATATTGTCATATATTTTCCTGCCTTGCAAGCAAAGGTTATGTAATGTGTTGCTTTCTTACAGATGAAACATTTCCACTTCCAATAGCTATAAAATAGGACTTAAAAATGTTCAACCACCTATCCACACTATTGGGCCGATTATGATGGCGAACGGACTTGAGTCCGTCCGCCACCATAGAGTAGGAGGGACCGTCCGCAGGGGCAGCGGCGGTCCCTCCATACAGATTAGGATGTGACCGCCAGGGTGGCGGTCACATCCTCTATTTTTAACATTGCGGCGGGTGGAGCTTCAAGCTGCACCCACCGCAATGTTAAAAATGCATGCACAGCATTTGCGTGCACAAAGCGGCAGGCATCGCGCGGTGCCTGCCGCTTTGTTCACGCAAATGCACGGGGGTACCATAGGTACCCCCCATGTGCATCCCCCACCCCCTCTTCACCCAGGGGGCCCGCAACGGGCCCCCGAAGGCAATCTCCGTATGCTTTTCCACGGCGGAAAAGCCGCCGTGGAAAAGCATACTTTCTACGCGATCGTAATATGGCTGGCGGTGTCTGATAGACACCGCCAGCCATGTTATTGCTTTTCCGCCGCGGTCGATAGGCGACCGCGGCGGAAAAGCTGTGGACTGAAAAACGATCCTCCAGCCATCCTAATCTGGCGGGGGGTCTTTTTCAGTCCGCAGCGGTTTTCCCGCATCCTCCGGGCCGGCGGTGGCTTCTGCCGGCCCGGAGGATGCGGGAAATCCGCAATCCTAATGAGCCCCTAAGTTAGGTCCACCTAGATCATTTAGAAAAGAAGGTGGCAGATTCTTGCTGGCTGCTGCCAGAGTGGGGTATCTAAAAGCAGTTATTTATTTCTACAACACTAGGCAACATAATGGTGAGTACACCTACAACAGATCAAACAATATTTACCACCTAAACAGATGGAATTAATATGGTTTAACTTTGAGGTACTTTCCTTAAAGTACACTTCACCAACCCTTTACAGACTACTAGCCAGCAACTCCTCTTGTCTCCTCTCTATCTTTGTTCTTTATTTTGTTTGTTTGAAAACAATCCTCTTTCAGTTTTTTACTTCTAAATCAAGGACCTTTATCCTTTAGTAAGATATGGGAGCAGCCCCTTTTCCTTCAAGCCTGCTGCCGCTGATTGCATGAAAATCCCCACGATTCAACTGCTGATGGTGCTTGTGTAAGAATTTCAGGTACATTTATTAGGATTAATATCCCTTCAAATGGGGTGTTGATGGAATAGCTAGAGCTGGTGAATCTACTTATGACCATGCCTCGATAACGTATGCACCGTCGCATGTTCTCAGAACAGGAACTCTGAAATAATTCTCCTCGGAAAGCCACGTCACTTGTGCTACATAACGCTCGCTTTCACTCAGATTCAAATACCTGAATCTCTTCAGTACCCCCGCTTCACACTTTTGTACTACTCGTCTCAAACTTCAAAGCAATATTATCAAGGCACACTTCTTTCAGGCTGTTCGCCGCGCCCTGTTTCTCCACAGCACCCTTCTTGTGGCACCCTACACTCCAGCTCAATTTGTCATATAACACACTCCTTGACAAATTGAAGCTCACCAGCAGTGCTCGCACTTCTTAGCAACTAAATGGAAGGGCTCATAAAGTGAGACACCCTTAGGCCCGAGAGGGTAAATAGATGGTAGTGCTTCCCCAACCAAGCGTCAATATCCTCTATAAGATAAGAGTAAAAGAACGTGGGTTTGAAATCTGCTAGCGCCGCCCCTCAATCTGTAAACTCAGTCATTATATGATGAAGCTTGGACAGAAATTACGTGCAGATTTCCAAACTTTGCATAGGTGATCTTGCGCCGCACCGTGTGAATTCTCTCCCTGTGAATAAGTAGCTGGATTCTACCTTTCACAACAGGAGCAGCCTTCTTTAAATTCAGCTGAACGAAGTCCTCTGAGGGATGTCTCTGGAGTGCACGAACTGGCAAGAATGTAAGATCACAAGGGTGAAGATGTCTTACTGTCCCCTGCACAGCATCCCATCCTTGTCGCCATTTGAAAAGATGGTACTGAGGCAGAATAGCTTAAGTAAATTTTATTCAGTAATAAAGAATAGACCCCTATGGTCTTTCCAGCACAGCTGTGCCTCACAGTTTGACAGAAGACCAATATTTTAAACCAACTCTGCCTTAAGGCTCCACAGAAGGAAGAGACCACAGGGTATAGATAAAGGAGGAAGGGAACAGGTGAGACATTACATAGATACTACATTAAGATTATAACAGTTACCTGATAGCCTGTTGCCACCAATGGCAAGACATTATCTTGGTCGAGAGGTATGCCATGATCCATCTTTTTAGACAGACTTGGTTCAATCCAAGATTCACATGGATTGCAGAAACCTTATATCAAAATGCAGGAAGAAAAACACATTATGTAATGAGTCACATAGGGAGATCAGGAGATCCCTTTAACAAAATGCAGTTAGACTTGTTAAAATGCCAATTTGTAATGGGCTGAGATACATTCTGGTAATTGTTTGCATTTTCTCAAGATGTGTGGAAACCTACGCAACCAGAAGAAATGACTGTATAACTGTAGCAAAGTTGTTGTTGAGACAGTTGATTCCAAGGTTCAGTTTCCTGACTTCTCTTGAGTCAGACCGAGCAACATGATTTTAACAATGAGGTCCTGAAGATGTGTGTAGCATGGCAGGTTGAGCAGAAACTACATTGCAGTTATCGTCCAGAGGCTTCTGGACTTGTAGAGCAGGTTAACAGCACTTTGAAATCCAGATTGGTGAAAGTGTGTGCGTCTTTGAAGTGAACTGATGCGTTGCCTCTTGTGTTGATGAGTCTGCAAAGCACTCCAGACAGGAGAACAGGATTGTCGCCTCATGAAATCCTCATGGGAAAGGGCTATGAGACAGCAAGCTGTGCCTGCTAATGAGCTCATTAATATCACAGATTATACATTACTTGATTAGTGCTAAGGACTGGCTGATGTGGTACGTTCTGTGTCTTAGCAGGTTGGGAGGCTACAGCTGCATCACAACAGTAGCAGTGCCATGACCTCCGTCCCAGTGACATGGTAATGTTGAAGAAACATATACGAATGTTGTGCTTGGTACTTGGTGGCGAGGCCCCTACTTCGTGATTTTGGTATCCACTACTGCAGTGAAGTGTGGAGGTCTCCCAAACTGGGTACATTATTATTATTTATTATTATTATTTAGGGATTTATAGAGCACCTGGTGACCCGAAGGCATCCCCGCGCTATAAAGTCAGAAACGGGCAGAAGGGAGCAAGTGGACCTATTTAGGAAAGAGAAAGGTTTTAAGTTGCCTGCGAAAGCGTAGATAGCATGGTTCCAGCCGCAAGCCACGGGGAAGCGAATTCCAGCGTGCGGCTGCCCTCACTGAGAAGCGACGGCCTCCCGTGCGTACCTTCCTAAACTTGGGGACAGTTGCAAGTCGTTCATTGTCCGAGCGAAGAGATCTTGAGGCTTTGTATGGGGTGACCAGACCCGCTAAAATCCGAGGCCCTTGCCCATTCAGAAGCTTGTGGGCGATACACATAGCTTTAAAATCGATCCTCTCTCGCACAGGAAGCCAATGGAGGGCTTTGAGCGCTGGTCTAGCAGAGGCTCGGGAAGGAAGGCCCAACAGCATCCTGGCTGCCGCATTTTGTGTTCGTTGAAGTTTGCCGAGAGTGTCTTCAGGGGCCCCTAGGTAGATCACATTGCTATAGTCCAGTCGTGAGAGTACCAATCCCTGGACTAGAAGCTTCCTGGACAGAGGGGGAAGCAGAGGGAGAATCTTACGGACAGAGCGTAGAAGTCCAAAACAAGTTCCTGCTGTTTTTTTTGCCTGGGTTTTCATGGATAAGTCCTGGTCGAGCCAGACCCCCAGGCTTATCCGTCCATGTCCCCTTGAAGGTAGCACCAAATCACACAAAAAAATGTAAATTGAAATTGCAGCTGAACCATATCTAATCAGGTGTAGGGTGAGCACATTAAGGTGGCAGTATGTTGTCCTTTTTTTTTTTTAGGTCTGACATTAGTAAAATTTGTTTTTACCAAAAAAAGAATAACCATGTCACAGGGCTTTTCAGATAGCCGTTTTCCTCCACACGTCTGCTTTAATGACATTCTATGCTGAAGTCCACACAAAGCTTTTCTGAGCATTCTATGACAAAGATTTAATAAGCCTTGTGTTGTCTTTGCATCTCACAAGTTGACGCACAGAAAACACAAAGGCTTCAGTAATATTTACTAAGCCTGGCATCAGCTTTGCACTACATCCCATGGCTTTGTCAAGAAATGTAACACTTGCGCTGTGGTAAGTTACGTTTCAACTTGGGAGGCATTCCAAGGGTGGAACATGGGCATTCTCATGCAACCATACATAGATTTTGACGCATTCCCAGATGCATTTAAGCTTTAAACCTGGGAATGTCAATATGATATGCCTTCCACAGTGAGGCATAATGAGGAGAAATATATTTATTTCTCCTTCTTATTTCTTTTTTCCACATGTGCAAAGAGTAAAATGCCTCAGAGAATTATTTTTGTGCATAAAGGTGTCTCTGCACAAAAACAATCCTGATTGTAACTCAGGCATCCTTGCAGTATGGTGCATGGGAGCGTGTGTTGGCACTAGGGACCACACTGTGCGCCTGGCTAAAGAGAGAGCAGAAATGCTCCCTATCTTTGTAAATATGGAGCATTTCGCCTCTCACCTTTTCATGCAACACAGCTAGTAACATTTTCTTGCTGTCCTGCATTGTGTGAAAGATTAGTAAACATGCCCTTACTAGCATGTTTTCAAAAGGCACTTGTGCATAGTTGTGAATTGTTCCCATGTAAATAAAATCTTCCTCATCCTGGCATGTTTTCTTTTTTTAGTTAAGGGCAATCAGCAAGATAGAAATATTTTTTAAGTCCAAATTTACAATATATGCAGTGAGAGTACAAGTCCCAAAATTAGAAATGGTTTTTGGTACAAATCCAGAACTGGCAACAGTGAGCTTTTTAACCTGGGCAGCTACACCGGGATAAAACTTAGTTAATTTATTTATTACGCACGCCTCCTCAAAGGTAATCTTTTGCTTTTTAGCAAATATTAGCAAACCGGGCCCATAGAGTTAACAGCACTGCAATAGTAAAGACAAACATTGCCAATGACGTGTTGCTAGTCATTCCTTATCAGTGGATTTATTTCTTATCCTAAGTCCTCAAAGTGCCCTTATAAACATCTGCCTCCTGACAGTGTTATCTTTTTGTAGTTTCTCGTTGCCAGCTGTTAAGTACGTGCCAATCCCGCCAACTAAATCGCTAAGAGTTTCCGTCCTTAATATTATTGTTGTTTGGTGAAAGCAATAAATGACACTTTGGCAGTTAACATACGGTACCTGAATTGCATTTTCCCTTCCTTCTACTGTAGTTGTTGGTTTTAGAGGAAACCGCTACTTTACTACTCATCTTTTTTATTTGAAAAAAAAAAAATATTCTGTTTTGCTTCGTGCAGATATTGTACTACTGCCGAGTGGCGCTGAAGTGAAACTGCACTACCTAGTCTGGATCTCTGTGACCGTGGTGAGGTGAAATGTTTATCCAGTTCATGGCAAGTTGGGCTTGAATTCAGTTACCTCATTGGATTACTTTAAGTCAAGAATCCTGCATTCTCTTTAACGTTGATAGCCAGAAGCAGCAGACACTTGTGCACTTTTTCTTGAACGTGCACCCAAGAACAACAAACCAAACAGAATGCATCAACAGAGGTTGTAAATTGCAGATCTTGAGAGAAGGTTGATTGTCCCTTATTTATGTTTGTAGGACTGAGAGCATTGGTCTTTGAAGAAGTAGGAGAAACTGGGTTGTTGTGATTTTGGCTTCATCATTGAAATGTTGGCTTATGTATATATGTATGTGGTGTTTCTGTAGCGCCAGCCTAGCCAGAAGGCAGCGTAGTGCTGTGCACAGTTAAAGACAATCATAAAGGTAACGTATAATAGGAGAAGTAGGTGGGTCATGGATGGTTAATGCATTGTGATGGAGCAAGGATTTGCAAATAAGCAACTTGCTCGGATTTAATCATCTCATATAACCTCGTAATAAATTACTAATAACGTTCTTCATACTAATTTTACACGATAATTGACATTTATTAGAAAGAAGGGAGCATGCCTATGTGTTTTACTAACAAGTAACCCGAGTGCAACTAAGATGGCACTCGGGTTGGAAAATTAATTGCGCATGCGTCAACTGCATGATGTCTTAATGCTTGGAGGGAAAGCTTTGCTTCTGCGCAGTGACAGCCAAAATGGCCGCTTAAGAACTCACATGCTAAGCATCTGCTCTGCTGAAACTAAACTACGTTATATACTAAGTGCTAATGCATATACAGTCTTTTTAATTCAATGGGTTTAGAGTAGAGATGAGTGGTATACAGTGAAATAATTTTATTTGAAGCAAACATCTTGTCTTTTAACTTCTCTATTAGTTCGTATTTGGGCCTTAAAGATACACACGGGACACCTTTCCGCATGCACAATAGAAATAACTCCGGAGTCATGATCTCAAGTCTTGGAACCCGATCATGGACACCCTTTCATGTGTCCTGGGAACCAGCTGAACATCCTGAAGACTCAGTGGACAAATGTACAAACTGTATACAATGTTGATAAATGCATCCATTTTATACTGTTGCCTCATGTGTTTTTGCTGGTTATAGATGCTTTGGGCACTGTGCCACTGCTGTCCAGTGCAGCAGTGCAAGTGCTCCTATGGTAAATTGATGTATGGAGTAGTAATTCCATGATTAGTTGGTTTGGTTTCATTGTCAGACTCCAGTACAGTGCACTGAGTGTGCCCAGGGCTTGTGAACCAAATGCTGGTGGTGGGCTCGCAGCACTGGTTGTGCCACCTACAGAAGTGGCCTGTAAAAGTGTGTCTTATGTCTGCCATTGCAGAGCCTGTGTGCAGTCTGGTACTGCCATGTTGACTGGGCAAGTGCACCCACTTGCCAGGCCCTAAACCTTCCCTTTTCTGCATATTAGTCACCCCTATGGTAGGCCCAAGGGCAGGGTGCATTGTAGGTAAAAGGTAGGACAAGCCCTGATGTGTGTGACATGTCCTAATAGTGAATCACAGCCATTTTCGTTTTTCACTATTTGCAAGGCTACTTGTTCCCCATTGGCCAGAATGGGCAGTTTGATTATTACATCTTATAATCCTAACTGACTCAGGGAACTAGGTAGAAATTGGAGTTTAGTATGCCTGGACTCAAAATGATAAAATACATCTTTTAGTGAAGTTGGTTTTAACATTCTGTGTTTGAAAATACCACTTTTAGAAATTAGGTATTTTCTTGTCTAACCATCCAAGCCTGCCTCTGCTAGGTTGTGTATTCCTTGTCTGGAGTTTGAGTGACAGGGGCTTGGGGATTCCAGGAGACAGGGTGAGTCAGCAAACGGTTGAATAGAGAGATCTGCATGCAGATGGGAGAGAGGAGTTGCACCTGGGACCTGAATAGGGCTGTGCCTTCCCTCCACAATGCTGGCTCCACCTCCTGTGGTGCGTCTGATGTCCCTGGCCTGCACTGTGAAAGGAAAGAAGGAGTCCTGTCAACAAAATGCTCCAGGACTAACCAGAACTGGTTTGGACTAGGCAAAGGCCTCTCTGCCTACAGGGAACTAAGGGAGAATGAGTATAAAAGAGGGAACCCAAACCCCAGAACTTTAGATCACTTTTGGGAAACAAGACAAAACCTTTGCTGAGGAGAGGAACTGAGGAAGAGACTATCCCTAAGCTGAGTGCTGTCTGGGGGATTGGCCTGCAGTGGTTGCTTGATTGCCAAAGGAAGGAGAAAGGACTTTGTGCTACTTTCATTCAACTTGTGAAGGATCTCCAAGGGCTTGAGATAGAGCTTGCCTCCCGCTGAAGTCTCAGGGACAACAGACTTCACCCACCAGATCCCTAAGAGTTCTTTGAAAGTGCCAGCAGTTGTGTTGGGCTTGCTGAGGGACTGCGTGTCGCAAGGAGCTGGAAGCGCAACTGCCAAAGAATAAGCGTGTTGCTGCTGCTGCCGCTGTTGCTTTGCAACGCAGAAGCGCATCGCTTAGCCGGAAAAGAGGATCGACGTCGCAACAGACGCTGCCGCATCATCGAAGAAGCGTGTCGCCGCTGCTGGCGTCACATCGCTGGGAAAGCGTGTCGCTGCAGCAGCTGTTGCATCATCACCGAAGCACCTCTCATCGCCGAAGAAGAGGATCGATGTCGCATCAGACACCGCCGCATCACCAGGAAGCATGTCTCAGGGCATGTCGCAGCTCAGAAGAATCGTTGAGCCGCCGCACGGCCATCGAGCGTGCACACATCGTGTTGCATCAAGGAGAAGATGCCATTTTTGTTTCATTGCACTGGATCTTCATCGCATCACGGCGCTGCTGCTCGCATCGCCACGGAAGCGCAGTAAGAAACTGATGCATCACCTCCCTACTCCAAGAAGAACCAATGCATCTCCTACGCATCAGTAGGGACCCGACCTATCACCGTTTATGCATGTAAGGAACCGACGCATCACCTTCCCTGCAACACTTTCGTTGTATAGCGTTACGCATCCATAGGTTCATTGAACTCAAAGTGTCGCCTTTTACATGTAAAGAGAGATAAGCTATTTATACCATTTTTGAAGTACAGTATTGTGGATTTTAGTCGTTTGTGGTCTTGTGTTAAGTCTATGTAAAAATTATTATTTTTATACTACAACTTGTGTGGTGTCCATCCGTAGTGTTGTCACTGGGTTACTGCATGTGTTCACAAATGCTTTACATACTGTCTCTGAGATAAGCCTGCCTGCTCGTACCAAGCTACCAAGGGGGTGAGCAGGGGTTGTTTTAGGAGTGTACCTCCTTACCCTGACTAGACGCAAGGGTCCCTATTTGGTCAAAGGTACCCACCTCTGCCAACTAGAGACCCCCAAATCTAACAGGTGGGAAATTAATGAGCGGGAACATAAGACAAAGGTCTTAAGAAAGAGTATTAAACTTAGCATGGTGTGATGATCACCCCCTTGGCTTGTCCAATTAGAATTAGGAGTTTTTACAAGTTTGAAACATTTAGGGGTGGAACAAGCCATCAAAAGGTGTAATTGGGGTAGTTAGTTAGATTAGGAAGAATTATCCCGGCCAGAACGCTAAGAGATAGAGATGCTGTCCAAATGCTGAACGAGATACCTGAAAAGCAGACTTAGAATTTTCAAGCAAATAGAACTAGGAAGGAGATTTGCGGAAGCATTGAGGAGGCAATAGAACTAGGAAGGAGATTGTGGAAGAATCGTGGAGGAAATTAGCATCAGAGAGGGGTGAGACGCAGGTGTCAAATCCCGAAGAGGTTACCTGTCCTGTCCTAATCCTGTCCTGAACCTGTCACCTGAAATTCTTTCCAAGGGGCCCAAACTCTTGGCCAGAGGGGTCTGATCTTGCACCATCCTAGGTAAATATAAATCGGTGTATTGTGTCAATGTGCCTTTTCTCTCTATCCTCTCTTCCTGAGGTACTTGTCATTGAAATTGATAGTTTAATTTAGATGAATCGAATCTTACCTCTTCAGAATGATGGAGTTAACACTGTAATTTGTCTTTGATTCTCTTGGAAAAATTCAGATAACACTTTAAATCTTAACCAAGTCTGTGGTTATTTATCCCCTTCGGCGCTCATGACGAGCTGAGCTCGTCATGAGTCGTGCCGCTCGCACGCTGATGACGAGCTCAGCTCGTCATGTAACGCGGCTCTTTGAAAAAAGCCACGTAGTTCATAAATAGCCGCCGCATGCATGCGGTTAATGAGTAAATCAGGTAAACACGTAATTGCTATTTTTTTCAAATCTAATCAACTAAAATAGATTAATGTGTAAAGTAAGGGTTTAGTAATTAAATAGACTCAAATCTGAGAGGCAAATCGGACATATAGAATTAGCCCTGAAATTGATCCCCAGCGGTGTTTCATCGACCGGATTATTGAGTGAGTGTGGTTTATGGGCCCGGATGTGTGTTTAGTAATAATTGTCCACAGGTTGGTGTCCCACTGGATCAATTGTGATGTATGTAGTGTTCTTTAAAGACTTGAGTCAACTTTTTTCTAATTTGCTTAAGCATTGGGATGGTCCTTACGGATCCATATTCCTGCGCTGCTGTTCCAGCTCCTGGGTCCATAGACAGACAAGGACTGCTACCTTGTTTTTTCCTTTATTACACTTCTTAGTCTGCAGTCTGGTGGTGTTCCATGCCAAAAACCACCAGAGATGGGAAGCTTGTCTGCTAGATAAGCTGGGGTGCTGTTTGTGATAACTTTGTAAATTATGCAGTTGGTTTTAAAAATGGTACAGGTTAGCAAGGGGAGCCAATAGAGCTCCATTAGGATAAGTACGATGTAATCATATTCCTGAAGGCCCTGTATAAGACAAGGTGCATGTGTAGGATGACCCAAAAGATACTGGTGTAGAATCTGGGAGGACATGAAGTAGAACATTACCACCATCCATATATGAGAGTGCGAGGGTTTCAACAATAGTTATGAAGTCTCTTTTGAATTTGGTGTCCATGGTGAATCAGTGAATTCAGTGAAGTTGGAGTTCGAAGCCATCAAGGTTCATGTCACTAAGTTAGGCTTGTACTGTTTCTTGTTATCTGTGCTTCTAAAATGACAGAATTTGTGTCTTGGTTGGGTTGAGCTTCAGGTAAGCACTAGACATCCAGGTCTGTATAACGTGCAAGCAGTGTTGGAGACATTGGATGTCTGGGACAGAGGAGACTTCCAAGTAGAATTGTCTATGATTGGCATGTTGGTGAATTCTCTGTGAGTAGAGCACTAAGCAGCTCCATGTAAAGTTTGAAGATGACAGGAGACAGTATAGAGCCATGGGGCACTCCACAGGTAATAGGGATCTTTTGTGGATTAAAGGTGCCCAGGTGAACAAACTAGTGGTGGCTGGAAAGGTAAGAGGAGAAACAGTAAAGGATGGTGCTGATGAATCTCTTTCGAGACTCTAGGATACATAAGGAGGTTGATTTACCAACAATGTCAAAGGCAGCTGAGAGGTCTCGAGGTATCAAGAGGCAGGGGTCATCTTCATCAGTGGGAACCTACAATGTGTAAGTTAGCAGTCACCATGGTGCAGCATCATCTGAAGCCAGACTGGTAGTTGTGCAGGAGATGTTTGCATTGATGTGATCTTGGTGTTGAACAAAGACTGCTTTTCAATTATCTTGCCGATGAATGGTAGGTGAGTGATTTACTGGTGGTTGATGAGGTCATCAGGGTCTAGTGTAGGTTTCTTTATGAGTAGGATGACCTAGCATGTCTTGAGAGTTTTCGGGAAGATGCCTTGAATGAGGGAAGCATTGATAATGGTAATTAGGGATAAGAGAGCATCTCAAGCACAAGCTTTAATGAAGGACAATAGTAAGACATCATCTTCATTAGAAATGGCTTTAAGAGAGTTGAGTAGGGGTAAGAGTTAAACCCCCCTCCAGCAGCAGAGTTTGCAGAGTTTTGCCACTCCACACTTCTTAGACCTGGCTTTTCTTGGCGTGGTTACCCCTGACCTTTTGCCTCTACCTCCTCTATTTTTGATGCTGTGATGGATTTCGTTTTGCTGGCTTAGATGCTTTGGGCCCTTTGCCAATGCTAATCAGTGTCAAAGTGCAAGTGTTCCATGTATAAAGTGTTATGGTAATTGGTTGTCCATAATTGGTATATTTGTCTTACTAGTAAAGTCCCTAGTAAAGTGCACTATGTGTGCCAGGGCCGGTAATGCAAATGCTACTAGTGGGCCTGCTGCACTAGTTGTGCCACCCACAAAAGTTGCTCTTAAAAGAGATCTCATGCCTGCCACTACAGTGCCTGCTTGCAGTTTGTCAACTGCCTTGTTGTCCTGACAAGTACACTTACTTGCCAGGCCTTACATTCCCTTTTTACCACCCTGGGCAGGGTGCGGTGTATGTGAAAGGTAGGACATGTACTGCGGTATGTACCTGTCCTGACAGTGAAATAATGGCAAATTAGTTTTTCACTGTTGCAAGGCCATCTTGCCCATAGGACAGAATGAGGAAGCTGTTTCAAATGTTTCCAGCATACATTTCCATAGGCATAAGATGGAGAGATGGAGTTT
The DNA here is from genome assembly GCF_964261635.1 of Lissotriton helveticus. NCBI lineage: Eukaryota > Metazoa > Chordata > Amphibia > Caudata > Salamandridae > Lissotriton > Lissotriton helveticus. Next base: position 1,626,080,343 of record NC_136063.1, on the reverse strand, counting down.
AGTGTGCCTGAACTCAGAATTTAATAACACATCTTTTTGAGAAGATGGTTTTTAAATTGTGTGCTTAGAAACCACGTTTCTAAAAGTGGCTGGTTTCTTGTCTTAAACCATCCTGTGTGCCTCTGCCTGTTTGTTTATTGACCATCTGGGTTTGTATGTGACATGGTCTGGGAAGTGTCCTGACCCCAGGGAGGAAAAGGTGAGACAGCAACAGGCTGGCCTGCATTGGATGTGGGGGGGGGGGGGGAGAGTAGCCCCCCTGGATGTGAAGAAGGCTGTGTTCCTGCTACAAAAGGACGGCTCCACTTCCTGCAGAGAGTCTGGGCCCCGAACTCAGACTATCAAAGGAAGAGGGTGTGCACTGGTAGGAAGACACCCAGGTCTGATTTGGACTGCGGTCAGAGCCCCCTGAATACAAAGACTTCAAAGGCATTTAGGGGTTTAAGTGTGAGAGCCGAAACCCCTGAACTCAAGACTGAAATCCAGATTGAAAAAGGATTGAACCTACTTTGTGATCAAGAGTAACCTCTGCCAAGGAAGAACAGCTGAAGAGATTTAAGGGAAGGACTGCCTTTGCTGTGTGTTCTGGGGCTGGCCTGCAGTTTGCTGATTTGACTAAGGAGAGGACAAGGGACTTTGCTGTGTGCTGTCTCCCCCTGCTTGTGAGGACTTTGCTGCGTGCTGTGTCCTGAAGTAGTGTGTCTCCAAGGGCCCGAGGAGAGCTGGTCCCCTGTTGTGGAAACCCAGGGACATAAAAGTTTCCAACCGTGTCTCAGCGATGCTTGGTGCGTGGTGCTTGTGCACGCCTGAGACTGCTGTGTGGTCCGTGGCACTGTTTACGAGGTTCCCCGTGATCGCATTGCCCCCGCAGCGTGAAACATCATCCACCCTGCTGTATTGCTGTTTGTTGCCCGAGCCATCTTCGTAACTGAGCCTGTGAGTGAGGATCACTGCAGCCGGCCTGAGCCGCAATGTGCTACCGTTATTTTGTATAAAACCCAGTGTGGTGTACATTTGTGGTGTTATCACTGTGTTACTGGGAGTGTGGTTGCAAATACTATACACATTGCCTTGGAGATAAGCCTGGATGCTCGTGCCAAGCTACCAGGGGGTGAGCAGGTGTTATCGAAGAGCGAGTCCCTCCTTTCCCTGACTAGAAGTAAGGGTCCCTACTTGGACAAAGGTACCTACCTCAGCCAACCAGAGACCCCCAGTTCTAACAGCACTCCATGATTGCTCTGCTGGGACACTACCTCACAGGTCAAAAGTGTTTTTGCAGCCCTTTCATGCTTGCTCCTTGAACCTGCTCAGTCTCTTGCCTGTGAAACAGTGCATAACAAAGATGGTGGCACAAGCAGCAATGGCTGCAAGGTCTAGTCAGAACTCAGTAGGATTCTGTGCTGCCGCAACGCGAAAGGGAGAGGAACTCCTGTCACCTTTGCCTTCTCCCTGCAAAGCCTCATATCTGCTGCCTGTCCACCACCTCCGTGCAGCCAGGGGTTTCGCCACCTCCCCACTGCTGCTCTCCGGTGAGGTTTGCATGCATGGCGCAGACAATAAATAAAGCTGAAATTCTCTGGTCAGTGAAGGGAGCGTGCGGTACATAGCAGTGTTGTTGTATTGACTGGTATTATTAGGTTTCATTTTTTACATTTGCAAAGCACACACTGTGGGCACGATTTATAATGGTAAAGTGGGAAGAAAGTCTAACTTTACGACTTTTGGTATTCACAAAGGGCATTTACTACTTGTTATTTAGGAATAGTAAATGCTATTTGTAAATACCGAAAGTCGCACAGTTAGACTTTCGTCTCTCTTTACCTTTGTGAATCGGGCCCTGTGTTTTCTCTTGAAATGCATCACAGCACTTTCCCAAAGCTCAGAGTGATGTTTATAAAAAAGTCCCTAGTCCTGGCGTTTAGATCGGAGACTGCAGCCTGGTTCTGTAGTGGATATGTAGGGTGTGCAGATGACTGAAATCACACCCCTGCTCTGCTGTGAACATGGACCTCACTTCTGAGCCACCAGCACACGGGAAAACATAGTCCTAACACAAAGAAACCCAACAGAGAGACTGACCGTAACGCGTAACTTTATTCACATTTAACAAGCACTGTAACCCCTGATGGTTCCCTAGTCCATCCCTGGGGTAACCCTAACTAAACCTCAGTCCAACCCATAACCCTCATCACCCCTACACCCAAAAAACACCATTCCTCTTGCCAGCCCTGATCAAAACCCAAACAAAAATGTATGTATCCTTGTGTAATGTAAATAGTTGCTCAGGGATTTGCTGGGGATGCCCTGGTTACTTACTGGTAATCTTCATTACTCCGAGTCCTTGTCTTCCTCGCCACAGTAATCACCATTGGGCCTCGAGCTCCCACAGAAACTCCAAGTAAAAGTTATCATTCTAGTCTCCCTCTCCCTCTCCCAATATGGCCCCCAGTGGCAACAGCCAATCCCATAAAGGGACACACAATCAGCAAAACAATCTGAAATCCAAGCCGTATACATGAAGCCACGAAGAGGGCCGGGAGGGAAGGGAAACTATACTGTGGCGAGGAAGACAAGGACTCGGAGTAATGAAGATTACCGGTAAGTAACCGGGGCATTACCTCCTCGTCCGTCTTCCTCACCACAGTAATCACCATTGAGCCGATACCAAAGCACATCAGCTTCATGAAAGAAAAATAGCCCACACCAGGAAGGCAGTATGACAACAAGTTTAATAACAAGAGGCAGACAAACAAAATAATCCCCCTCAAGGAACACCAGCACTCAGTACAGAAGAGGCAAAGGAAACCGAGCCCCCACCCCCAACCTGAAGACGGTAATGCAACATGAATGTATGAGGGGACGACCAAGTGGCAGCCCAGCAAACATCCTCCATGGAGACCCCTTTAAACGCCGCCCAGGAGACCGCAACAGACCTGGTGGAACGCCCCTGAATAGGACGAGAGGGCAACTCGGAAACAGACTCATAGGCCAACAAAATAGTCTCCTTAATCCAATGACTGACCGTGGAAAGGGAAGGTTTCAAACCCCGACGGGACAAACCAAAATTGACAAATAAATTGTCCACCTTACAGAAGGAAGACGTGCGGGATAAATAAACCAGCAAGGCACGACGAACGTCCAAAAGATGTAAAAGAGACTCCTCATCCGAGGAAGGATCCGGGCAAAGAACAGAAAGGGCCACCTCTGCAGACCGATGAAAGAAGGAATCAACCTTCGGCACAAACGTAGGATGAGGGCGCAAGACCACACAATCCGCCAAAACAATCAAAAATGGAGCAGACTGGAGGAAAGCCCCCAACTCCCCAATACGGTTGGCAGAAGCAATCGCCACAGGAAAGACGACCTTAAGCGTCAAAAACTTCAAATAAATCGTCTCCAAAGGCTCGAAAGGAGCCGATTGTAATGAACGTAAGACCAAAGGAAGGTCCCAAGAAGGAGGACGGGGACGCTGGAAAGACAGAGACTTAAAAAGCCGCTCCACCAAAGGAGCCACCGAAACCAAAGGAAGGACATGAAACGCCCGAATGGCGGCCCACTGAGCATGAATAGTAGAAACGGCCCAACCCAACTCAAAACCCTCATTCAGAAAATCAAGAATGCGACCCGGGTCCAAAGAAGCCATAGACAAATCGTGGCGAAGACACCAAGAAGCAAAGGTAGCCCAATGTCTAGCATAGGATTTCAACGTAGAAGGCCTCCGGGACTGCTGAATAACACCAGCAACAGCCAGCGAACAACCACCACGGATCTGGGAATCCCTCTCAAGAGCCAGGCCCGCAGACCCAGAGATCGGAACACAGGAAGCGGAAGAAGAGGGCCCAACAGAGGGAAAGGCACGAATGGCAATGTCCACCCCGGCGTCACAGCCAATTCCAATAACATGGGAAACCACGGACGACGACTCCACCCCAGAACAATCAAAAGGACAAAGGACCCCTCCCTCTTGATTTTCTGCAAGACAGCTGGAATGAGGGGAACAGGGGGAAAGGCATACAAGAGGCCTCGCAGCCAACGGAATGACAGAGCATCCACCCTCCAAGCTTCCCGGCAAGGCATAATTGTGCAAAAGCATCGGATCTTGGCAATGGACCGGGACGCAAAGAGGTCCACAATCGGAGAACCAAACATCCGCCTCAACATCCGGAACATCAAGTGTGTCAGGGATAACAATCCCATGGAGGGAAACACACGGCTCAGACAGTCAGCCACAGTGTTCTCCCGACCAGGTAGATAAATCACAGACAGGGACGCCTGGTGCAACTCAGTTCAAGAACAAATCCGATGACTGAGGCAACTGAGAGAAAGAACCCTGCAACCCCCCTGATAGTTGATATATGACATCACCACCTGATCGTCTGTCCGGACCTGCACATGGTGACCCGACAGAAGATCCGAGAATGCCAACAGGCCCAACTGAACCGCCTTCAGTTCCTTGTAGTTGGATGAACAGGATATCACAGAGTGAGACCAAATCCCCTGCGTCGTCGAATCCCCTAGAGTAGCAACCCACCCAAAAGGCTGGCATCGGTAGTGAGAATCCGAGACGGAAGAACCAGAAAGGGGCGACCTCGAGACAAATGAACCTCGTCCAACCACCAACCCAGGACCACCCAAATCTCGGTTGACACAGGGATCAATACACTCATATCTTGAGAACAGGGGACCCAATGCAATAAAATGTGGGACACCACCGGCTACATGTGTAGGCGAGCCCAAGGCACCATCAACAAAGATGCTGACATTAGACCCTGCACCCTCAACCATAGGCTCACAGGATGAGAAGGACCCAACAACAGGGATCGAACAACAGACATCAGAGACACAATCCAAGCAGGGGGCAGGAACACCATCCCCAACTGAGTCTTGAAAAGTGCTCCAATGTAAGTCAAATCCTGTGCAGGAACCAGGGAGGACTTCGGGACATTCACCAGGAATCCGTGAATTTCCAGGACATGGCACACCCTCCGGACATGCAACTCCGCCTTCGAAAGAGAAGAAGCAGAAATCAAAATATCGTCAAGATATGGAAAAACACTAATGCCCTCCCCATGTAAATGGCCAGCAAGAGGAGCCAGAACTTTTGTAAAAACTCTGGGTGAAGAGCAGAGTCCATAAGGCAATACCTGAAACTGATAGTGCCGACCCAGGACGCAGAACCATAGAAACCGCTGCGAGTCGGGGTGTACAGGCACATGGCGATAGGCATCCTGTAGGTCTATCGAGGCCAGAAAATCCCCTTGAGAAAGAAGAGGGAGGATCACCTGGAGAGAAACCATCTTGAATTTCTGATGAGGAATGAAAATATTCACCCATTTCAAATCCATCACAGGTCTGAGATCTCCTGTGCGTTTGGACACAAGGAACAGAATAGAATAAACTCCCAACCCCAATTGATCCCCTGGCATGGGAATCACCGCTCCTTTTCGCACTAGGGAAGCGATGCCGTCCAAAAGCGCCACCCTCTTCAGAGTGTCTCTGGGACAAGGAGTGTACCTGAAACAGTCTGGGGGAGTCTGGGTAAATCTAAGACGAAAACCTTCGGAAACCACCTGAAGGACCCATTGATCTGAAACAGTCTTGTTCCAAGGGTCCCGGAAGAAACTCAGACGACCCCCAACTGGACTCACTCCAGGAGCAACCCAGTCATGATTTTGTAACAGGAGAGGAGGAGGCAGAAGCGCCGGAGAACCGGGACTTGTCAGAGGAAGGAGCACCCCAGCCACTCCCCCTCCCACGAAAGGGCTGAAGTGCACTGCCCCTCCGTGAAGGACCAAAAGCCCTCTGTGACCCAAAAGCATGGAAGCGACCAGCCCGGTCAGGTTCAAGCAGCTTACGGTCTTCCGCCATCTTCTTAACCATCTCATCCAATGGGGAACCAAACAGCTTCACACCAGTAAAGGGAATTTTCATTAACAGACCCTTCTGCGCAGCATCAGCCTTCCATGAGCGGAGCCACAACTGCCTCCTCGCAGCGACAGAAGACCCTGCCCCTAAAGAATCAAAGGAAATTTCAGAAAGCAGAAGAACGTGCTGCTCCATCATAGCCAGCGTAGAAGACACATCTTCCCCCTGGGCCAATAAATCTGCCAACGACTGAAAGTCTTTAAGCAAAGATTGGATGGCGTAAGAAGAGTAGGCCACTGCCCGGATGGAAAAATTAGCTGCAGCAAAAGTGCGTTCACAGCACTATCAACCTTACGATCCACCAGGTCAGCAGGAGAGGAATCCTCTGAAACAACAGTTCCATGAGATGACATACTAGCCATCAATGAATCAACCCTTACTGATGAAGGAAACTTCACAGAAAAGTCGTGCAAAGGATAACGCTTATTCAAAAAACGAGGAAAAGCGCTTGTCCACATCATTCCACTCCGTCTCCAAAACCTTCAAAACAGACGAATGAAGGGGCAAAGATTCCGGTTCTTGACGCTGATATTGCGCAAATAAATCATCCTCCAAATCCACAACAGAATAAGGAAAAAACAAATTTGTGTGAATTTGAGCAAGCACCACGTTTAGGTCGGCACCCTGTACAAAATGTCCCTTGACGTCCACATCCTCCTCCGTATCTGAATCAAGATCAGGAGCAGCATCAGTTTTAGCCTTCTTAGTAGGAGGAACAGCCACTTTATCCTGCAAAGCAGCAGCCACCGCTGAATTAATCATCTTCTGCAAGACATCCAAAGAAGGAAGTGCCACCCCAGAACCAGAAGCGACATCTAAGGAACCGGGATCAGTCACAAGAGACGAACCACTCTGCATGACCACCAAGAGCAAGTGAACCAACACAGGTATCAGACGGTAAACACGACCGTCATAAAAGGCCATACGTCGCTAGGCAACACCAACCAACCCTCCCACTGCGCGCCCGTTAAACAACGATAAAAGCGTAGGAAGTCCAGCGCGCCCTCCTAACGAAGCCGCCAGACCCACCGTCATACCACAACATGCAGCGGTGGAAAACAAGGTGAGTAAAAGGAGAAGCTCAACAACTCCGTTTAGTAACGGGGGAAGAACAGCATACTAGAACCGCGCAATGTCCGCTATGCAGGACGCGCGTTATAAAACATCAAAACTTCAAAATGAGTCAAAAAGACCACTAAAGCAGGTCAAAGACTCGCGTGTCCCCGTAATGGAGGTCGGATAGCATGCGAACCAACCCCCATGATACTCTGAGTCTGCTACAGCAGGACGAGGAGAAAGCGGTAGATGAGGGGAACAAAAAAAATAAAATACAACAAACACCAACAATCCCCGACATCAAACCCCACAAGGACCCAGAGTCCAGCCAACGCAGGACCCAGCCCCACTTACCCGCATCGCAGGCACACAGCACTCGGAGTATTGCAGAAACAAAAAAACAGATAGTTTTGCTGATTGTGTGTCCCTTTATGGGATTGGCTGTTGCCACCGGGGGCCGTATTGGAAGAGAGAGAGGGAGACTAGAATGATAACTTTTACTTGGAGTTTCTGTGGGAGTTGGAGGCTCCATGGTGATTAATGTGGCGAGGAAGACGGACGAGGAGGTAAATCTCTCATTCTGAACTGCAATTCTATTTCTGCATATACCAGAGCTAAGAAAAATAAGCAGTTCTCTCTGAACAGCCTCGTAAGGCATCCTCTGACCCACCACTCATGTTCAAGAATTTTAGAGAGCAGCTCTGCACTTGTGGTGAGCGAATAACAGTCAAGCATATGACTTTAAACTGGAAAATGCTTCATTGTCTAGACTGCACTATAACTCTTGCATTTGTCATTTATTGTTGCTGGGAATGCTTTGCATGCTTCCTCCTAGGCTCCAACTTTTCGCACTGGTACGGAGTACAAAGTCACAAGGGTTATCAATGTTAGTCTGAGAGTAGTGGAGTTCAGCGCTGTGTTGACACAGCTGTCCAATTAAATTTAGTTTAGCAAATCAAAAGTCAGAACAACATGTTCTGCTGTATCGATAAAGGTTTTATGAAGCACTGCAGTGTGTGTCATTCTCGACTTTTGATGGTTGGGCGGAACTGTGTGGAATCACGCAGCTTATACGTAACTTCGAGTTCTAGGTAATCAAAATCTGAGAACGATTTGTCTTTAAAAGCTGACCATGGCAACATTTTACTCTGCCTGATGAAGCATGCTTGGTTGTATCGATGTGATGTTGGATGTTCTGTATTTTTTCACTGATGAAAAGTTTGACGGCATTGCATTTTTCTGTAGATGCAATGCTTGACTGTCTTGAAATCGTTCAGTTTCTGTTGGTAGCTTGATTGATGGTGTTGGTATAGTACTTTGCTTTGGCGGATGTGATGAGCTGTCTGTGTGTTGCTTAGAGGGAATTTTCTGTCCAAAGATGGATCACTTATTGCGAGCAAGGTTGTTAGAATACGCGTTTGCTGAAGGCTTTGGCTTGCATTTGAGTGTTATAATTGGAGCTTGGATGTTCACATAGCTTTCTAAAAACCTGTTGAAGTTATTTAGAAGGGTTCTGGTCTCGGACATAATGTTGATAGGTGAGAGAAGAGCTTAGGAATAGGAAACAGTATGCCATCACAGGGAGGATGTCATGTTGATAAGTCTCATCATTCCAGGTAGTCAATTGCTGTCAGTCTGATGAGTCTGCCAGTTATGCATAAAGATGCATCTTCGATGACTCCAAAGTGACCTACATTCTTTCCAAAAGGTTGACATGAAACTGAAGAAATCAATATACCCAGATTTTACACATGGTCACATCCAAGTGAGGAGGTGTTTCTTTGTATCTTCCTGTGGCTGCTGCATCACCATTACCTCGATTTCACAGATATCCAGTTTTCAGTTCATTTGTCAATGGATAATGCTCGCAGTATAGAGCTAAACAGGAATCTTGTGTGGGCTGCATCTTGCGTAGTTTATTTTCCAAGCCTCATTCTGTTCAAGGATACCAAAATAAAACTAAAGAAAGGAAAGACAGATACTTTTATTTATGATTTTTTTGAGCCATGCCTCAGTCTGATGTGCCGATTACGGAAACCAGAACTCTACCATTTTTAGGTTTAGCCCAGAGTCAGCGCGCAAGCGCTGCTCTGGTGAAGATCTGCTGTAGTTCAGTAGGTGAGGGAAGCCCCGGCCACTACCCCTCCCATATTTTCCATTGGCTTGTGTCATTGTCCTTCGTAAATGCTGCCTTTGGATTCGTTTATAGGCTTGTTAGTCCCTCCTTATTATGGCCATGTCGTCATTTGTATCCTCCCATGACTACTGGACCCTTTACTTCAAGTGTTACACAGTGCGTGTTATTTAGACTGTGAGCACTATTTTCTTCAATGAGGTTCTCCTACTGCCTTCTCTACTCCTCCCTCTCTCCCGTGGTCTGTGCCTTCTACCCCCTCCCCACCCCGCACTCCTGATGTCCGTGCCTTCTCCCTCCCCCCACCCGCACTCTCATTCTCCGTGCCTTCTCCCCCCTCCCTCCCATTGTTCGTGCCTCCCCCCGCCCTCTCTCCTGTTTACCTTGATGACTACGGTGCACGATGTAAATGCGAGTCCTATTGCATTGCAATTGCTTGTTTTGTCTTACTGAAGAAATGTTTATCAGCGACTCTAAATGGAAACTCTGGAAGGAATGTGCTGCACTCTGGACTGAGGAACTTAAATTGAGTCTCCTGACATTTCTTACTGTAATGGGAATGGTTATCATGTAACGTCGCACAGAGAACCTTATAGTTGCTTGTCTTTTGCAACAGTTTCTTTCGAACTGCAACGCCCTTTTGCTAAATTATTTTTTATTATAATTTAAGATGTGTTTTTTTGCAAAAATGCTATGCAGAAAGTTGGAGCTTGGAAAATATTATAGAAAGAAAAAACGGTTTGCATTTATGTAGTACTACCTAGTGTGGTTAGTCTCACACAAGGCTGAATATCTATAGAGTTATTGCACTGTACATTCATAATATACATTTAATGTAATGGGTTTGAATGAGAGTGCACTTATGTTATCTGATAATAGGGATATTTTCATGAATTAGAGAGGTTGTTTGCTTTTGGCTCACATGCCATGTACTGAAACATATTGTGCTTGATGCTTGTATCTTTGTTCATATTTTTGGTGTTTAGTGTTATGTTGGGATTTTGGGTGTCTTTCACATTGATGTGATGTGTTATATGGGCATGTTGAATGTATCTTTGCATGACATAAATTAGAATTATGTTAGTTTTTACTTCGATGTACAGAGATGTTTATGTAGAAATTGATCTGAATTGTGGGAGTTGTGTTTCTAAATATGAAACTAATTCTTAGTCCCCAAGTGGGACCTAGGGGTTACCATGTCAGAATGTAGTTTCATGTGAGTGTAAAGGTGTGTAATGCGCTCCCTCTATGTAATGTAATGTGTGATTTTGTGTGCAGACATGAGGGAAACAGTGAGCATTCCCTAGGCACCTATGGCATTCTGTATCCATGGCAACTTGTGCTTTGTTGCAAAGATTGCGACTCACAACTGTTTGTTTGTTTTCTTGTGGGGTAGGTTTTGATATTAGATCAGGAAGCCTCGTTGTCATTGATGGTTTACAATTTTTCATTGATCGATTATGACGTTTAATGTGACTGCTTTTTTGTGATCTTTGTGGTTGTGATGGAGAGAATGAAGGTTTGCTGTTGAGTGAGTATTGTTTGGTGTTTCTTTAATTGATGTGCAAGTACTGGTGGTTTTGCTTTGAGTTCCTTTTTATCTGTCTGTAGGGTATCTCAGTGTTGCCTTGTTTCTATGTGCATGTAAGGGAGGCATGTAGTATCCTGGGTGTCCTCTGCCCTGGCTTTGTGTTCTGGTACATAGAATGCTGTCTGTGTGTGGAATATGCCATTCCATGATTCCGATAGGGTCTGAATTAAGGATGAGAGATGACCTAGAGTCTGAGATGTGAACATCAATAGCTTCTTGTAAGGTTTAGTCTTACCTAAGTGCTTAAACCATGACTCTATTATAAAAGGCCATTTACACATATATACACATGCTACCAGGTCATTGCTGCTATGCATGCCTTTCTTCTTCATGCCACTCTTTCACTGTTGCTACGCATGCCCTTCTCATGTTTCACTGCGGCTACACATTTTTTTATAATTCTTTTGATTAATTAACATACATCGGCAGAAGATATACAGTACAGAGGAGTCAATAAAACTGTACATGGTGAGGACATTAAGTGGTAGGTATTCACAACATTGCATCATAGGGGTAAGTTACCGGGTAAGGGCATCATCCTGCTCAATACTACGTGGCAGCTGGCATATATCCCCTCAATAGGAGTTCCAACGGCTCCATATGCGGGACCATTTTTTGGGGCAGCCCGTGGCTGTGTAGACCGTCTTTTCCCTGTGCATGCACCAATCAAGGTCTTTCTTCCAGGCCTCCATCGTTAGCACTTGCGCTGCACCCCACAGCTGTGCAATGTTCCTTTTTGCAAGCATTAATCCCAGTGTAACCCATTGTGTCTGGTGAGTGGTAGGTCTGTAGGTTCCCATATATTCAAGAGGCACCTTCGTGCCTCTTGGTAAAGGTGGACTGTGTGTACTGCATTGATTGTATCATGTACTTTCCGCCAGTAGGAGTGTATGTGTTCGCACTCCCTTATGATGTGCATAAACGTCCCTAGGTTGACGCATCATCTCCTGCTCTCCCCTCCCTTCATCTCTCCCCATTTGCACCAAACGAGGCCCTGGGACATACACCCTGAGCTGTACAAGCCTAAGTCGTGCTGGAATTGCAACCACTCTCGGGGAAGACACTGCCTCCTGCCATTCTTCATCATCCATTTTGATACCATCCCTTATCCACCTCTCCCGCAATGGCTTAAGAGGATCTACCATGTTATTTATCAGTTTTTTTGTATATTAAGGATATAGTCTTCTCGTATAAGTGACCATCCAGTATTCTATCTTCCAACGGCAAAGACTCGGGAGAGGAGAAGCCCTTCGGTAGAAGGGGCCATAAGGCATGGCGGATTTGTGTATATCGAAAGCACTCTGTATCCGCAAACTCATGTTGAGTTTGTAGCATGGTAAAGGACTTCACCTCACCATTATCCCAAATGTCTTTGATACGTGAGATCCCAGTGAGTTTCCACTTGTCGAATACCTCCGATCTCCATAGGCTACCCAGTTTCTCGGAGTCCCACAATGGGGTCGCTAAAGTGAGTTTATGTTCCCATCCAAGGAATTTCGTGGCTACATGCCAAATGTGGACTGCATGTTTGGTAGGGCCTGTCAAGGAATATCGATCAGGTTTTGAGTAGAGCGCCCTGATATTGTTCCCCCCGGGATGGAGCCACCTATCCATATTATAGCCAGGGTCATCGGGCCCACCATAGGTGCCGTGATTGATGGCCCTAAATGTGTCGCCCAATAGTACTTTTTTATGTCGGGGAGGCTAATGCCCCTGTCGTACCAGCTTAATGTAAGCTTGTTCAGGGCGATGCATGGCTTTACATCCCACAGCAAATCCCTCTGGAGGCCCTCAATTTCTCTAAAATATGTCATTGGGACAGGGTCTAATGAGTTTTGTAGGGCGTACATGAAACGGGGTTTGGACATCATTTTAAAAAGGGCCGCTTTGCCTAAAAGTGAGAAGGGAAGCGACTTCCAACTTGTTATGTCTCTTTTTAACCTGTGTAGTGGTGGGAGAAGATTGTGGGTGTATCGGAGTGATGGGTCTAGGGAAAAAAGTATTTGAAGCCCACTGTACTAATTTGTATTGGACAGCCACTCGGTGGGGAGTGCGGGTCCCCATTGAGGACTTACAAAAGGGACTTGCTCCTATTAACAGAGAATCCAGAATATCTACCAAATACTGCCAGGATATCCAGAAAAGCGACCAAGGATTTTCTGGGGGAGGTAAGGTAAAGTAGTATGTCGTCGGCATAAAGTGAGATGCGGTCCTCCCAATCTGGAGACCAACGTAGTCCTTGTATTACAGGGTCCCTCCAGACCCACACTGCCAGTGGTTCTAGGGCTAGGGCAAACAGGAGAGGCGAAAGTGGGCACCCCTGACGGGTCCCACGACTAAGTGTGAACGTAACTGATTTTCTGTTATTAACCACCACTTGTGCCATGGGCTCATTATATAAGAGGCGTATCCATTGAATAAAGCTCGGACCAAACCCCATCTTTGTGTTATCCTCACAGTCCTCGGGATCAGCGTGATGCTCACTGGGGGCCACCTCCTTATCTATCCCAACCCCGAATGCTATAATAGCCGTGGGCAAGGGAAGGATCAAGCGAGGGCAGGGAAGGAAGGGAACAGCAGGGGGAGGGAGATCTGAAAAGACAAACAACGAACGTTGGACTTCTTCCTTCAATACTCTATTCTATTCTGATCTCAACAATACATAATACGAAAAGCTATACCCTCATACACTCTACCTGTAAAGTAAAAGAATGCCACTGCAATGTAGAAGATGAGACTCTTCACAAGTATCATGGGCCCTTTAAGGATGTGAACTAGGCTACTCCCCACTGCAACACACAAAGAACGACAACTGTTACCCACTGTCCTATATGCTTCTTAAAAAATGGTTATTACTTGTAGGGTTTATACATACCCCCATAGAGAATTATCTTTAGCGGGAATGGGGATCATCCTTGGCAGTTTCCTTGTAGCCCTACATAACCTAACAGTTGACTGTTAGTAAACAATACTCCATAATGGGTTACGTCACCCCATTGTATAAATATTAATGTACAGTACCTGCACCAGAAAACAACTGATGTCCCTTTAGGTAATATTCCAATATGTTCCAACACCAGGTGTGTGTACTCAGCTGTCCATATGTGGACTTGATAATACTGCTGCCGTAATATCCAATGAATGTCCTCTGCATGAACCGCAAGACGCTGGCTCTCAAACAGAGGACCGAATTACCAAGCCTGGTAAATTGCCACCACAGGTATGTGCGATATCGTCCTTGCAAATCAGGCTCCCCAACGGAGGGCAAAACGATGAATAAGTATTGGGTATTTTGCTAAAACAAACACAGTTCGTCCTCCACATGAGCCGTTAAGGAAAAGGCTCGTCCAACGGAGGGCAAAGCAGGCGCACTCTAGGGCCCACCACACAATGAAGAATAACAAACCGTCGAGTCGAGGAAGGACTCGCCAACGGAGGACAAACGCCGGAAAACAGGCCGCAATTGCCGAACTTCGTTGAATCACGAAGTTCACTAAAAGAAAGGCCAGGAAGCTTTCTTTACCCAGGAATCGAGATTATCACAAGACAGGATCAGAAGTCCTCCGTCAGGGGTCGCAGTAATCCAAAATATCCGACACAGGCTACAGGAAGTGTACGCCTATATAGAACCGCCCATCTTCCTGATTGTTGCTAAGACTTCTGGGATGTGTAGTCTTCTTCCGTTATCCCATTCTGTGACCCACCGCAGTGTCCAGAATACACGAGGCACTCTTCTTGATAGCTTAACACTTTGAGAGCACTGTCTAGAGATAAGGTCATTCAATAGTATTGAATGCCATGGTCGCATCCAATGATACAATCATCGCCGGCTCTTGGATCGAGTTTGCTCTACCCAAGACCCTGTGGACTCTGGCAGGTTCAAGGCTGTGTTTTGGTGTGGCATAAAGCTGGAGCGATCTGGGAGTACTAGGTCCCCAATTATCTTGACCAGGCGAGTGGCCAGGAGCTTGGCCAGAATTTTGGGTTCAGCGTTCTGGAGAGATATCAGTCTATATGAGGCACAATCAGTTTTGGTTTTACCCTCTTTATGTATAGTGACTATGGTGGCGATTTTTTGGTCCCTCTGCAGTGTCCCCGCTCCCTGAATTTGTCAAACATGGATTTCAGATATAGTACCAGTTTATCAGGTTTAAGTTTGTACAGCTCAAATGGAATTCCATTGGGACCAAGAGCTTTTCCTGAGGTTAAGGATCGGATTGCCTGCACTATTTCGTCCATCGTCAAGGCACTCCCCAAGAAGTTAAGTTCATCCGCAGAGAGCTTGGGGAGTCCAATGTTTTGTTGTAACTCATGAGAGTCTTCTTCAGTATATGAGGCTACGGCTGTGTACATAGCACAGAAATGATTGGCAAACCTGTCTGCAATGTCCTGGGGATCTGTAATGGAGACGTCACTGTCATCTCTGAGCTACGGGACCAGTCTGCTAGGCTACTCTTTTATCAAGCCAAGCTATGAGTTTCCCTGCCTTATCTCCCAAGTCATATATTCTGCACAGTTTGTCTGTCCCCAGAGGTTTATCCCTCTCAGTCACTAGTGCCTTATACTCATTTTGGCGGAGACTCAGTGAGTGGAGTTTCTCAGGTTTGACTCCAGTTTCCAGTTCCTTTTCCAAACAGTAGACTTCTGCCTCAGCGGACGAGATCTCTTTCTGCTTATCTTTCTTCATTCCAGATATTAAAGACAGGGCTTGACTTCGGATCACTGACTTAAAAGCTTCCCACAGTGTCTGGGAAGAGGCGACATATCCCTCATTTTCTCGAAAGTAGTTATCTATGGCTTTGATGAGATCTTTACGGATTATCGAATTCTGGAGGTACCATGGGCTAATTGGGGCGAGCCTCCCCACCCTTATCTGGCTGAGGACTATTTGAATCCATACCGGAGAATGGTTGGAAATGCCCCTGGCCAAGTGTCTGATTTCGTGGATGTGGGCAACTTGCGGGGTGGGGACTAGCATATAGTCTATATGGGAAAGGCTGTGAACCACCCCAGAGTGGAAAGTGTGCTGTATTTTCTCTGGGTTATACGTTCTCCACCGATCTGCTAACCCCAGGGCATCAAGAAAGTCTGGCAGCCAACGAGAAGATGGCCACACCTCTCGCGGGGCTGACGGTCCAGAGTGCCCAAAACAACTGAGTTAAAGTTGCCCCCATGTACTAATAGGCCGTCTGGTATTGAGAGTAACATGGCGCCTAGATCCTTAAAGGTTGTGCCTTGCAGGCCAGGTGGTACGTAGACTGACATGAGTGTTATGGTCTGCCCCTCCCATGTGCCCATTACTCCTATGTGTCTGCCCCTGTCATCCGTCCATGTGGCACTTACAGCAAGGGGGAATTAGTTTTTCGTCATGATACCCACGCCCCGTGAGCTGGTTGTGAATCCCGCATGGACTACCATTTTGTATCCCCATCTGTGCATCGCCTTACAGGAGTGTCCGACCAGGTGCGTTTCCTGAAGCATGACAATATCAGGGGCCTGTCTTTTAATATACTGAAGGACCACGCTGCGTTTGATCTTATCTCCAAGCACGTTGACATTCCAGCTCAGTATTCTAACACTTTTGTCCCACTGAGTACTCATTAACTATTGAATACGTTTTTATGTCCTCTGCGAGAGGTTCAAAGCATATTGCCAATGATAAAACCACAACAAACAAATATAATCCCCCAACCCAACAACTCCCCACCCGGCTGCCCTGCACTCTAGGCGTAGAACTGCCCATTTAAAACTTACAAAGTGCCTGTCGCCCTGTTGACTAACTAAAAGTAGATAAAGAAGGGGCACAGCACTCCGTTCCCCTGTCCCCTTCCCCCGCTAGAGCCATGTAGTCCCCAAGAAGAGTCATGGACCACAGTTATGGGTATCAAAGGCAGGGAGAAGGCCCCCACCTGGGTGTCGGCAAAAGTGTGGCCCCTTTACTTGTTTAAACACATCCCGGGTCCCAATTTGTTCAGAGAAGTCCCCAACCTCATCCTAGGCCCTGTCATCCTTTTGGCTGGGAGGCTGTCTCGTCACCACTGCTACGATCATTCGGGTCGTGATCCGTCCGGCTCTCAAACCAGTCAGCAGCCACTATCCAGTTGTGAAAAAAAACAGGCTCTTCCCTCTGCCACGACACAAAAACGCTCCGGGAACAGCATTGCATATTTCAAGCCTATCTCCCTGAGTTTCTTTTTCGCCATAAGGAATGTTCGTCTCTGCCTCTGCACCCTTTGCGTGAAGTCCGGGAAGAAAGTGATTTTGGTGTTATCATAGCGGAGTGGAGTCCCCATCCTGGCGTTCTGAAGGATCACATCCCTGTCCCGGAAATTCAACACTCTCGCTAACATTGGATGTGGGGGGGCTCCTGGCTTTGGATGCCCCCCTGGGGCCCTGTGTGCCCTTTAGGCATGAAGAATTTGCTGAGGCCTTTAGGCTGCAGGTGGTTCAGAATAAGGTCTTCCACAAAGAGGTCAAGAGTATGCCCCTCAGCTTTTTCTGGCACCCCCAAAATGCGTATATTGTTATGCCGAAGACGCCCCTCATAATCACCCAGCTTGAGTTCAGTAATTTACGGAAGGTCTGCAGGTCCTGGATCTCCCCTTGGAGTTGTGCGACGTCCCCCACTAGACTAGTTGTAGTGATCTCTAGCTGCTTGACTTTCTTGTTTAGTTTGGTGAGGTCTGCTTGGACCAGGTTTACGACAATCGAGAGGGAGTCCATCTTCTGTTCCAAGAAGGTCTCAACTCTGGTTATCGCGGCCATGACATCTTTTAATGACATCTCCTGATCTTCCCCTCCCTGATTGTCTGCGTATTTACCTCTGGCATGATGTTCCTGCAGCATGTCCTTGGGGAAGGCATAGCGATCCACTTTATTGGTTTGGACAGTTTTCAACCTCTTTGCTCTTGTGGTTATGGATGTTTCCATTGTTGCTGCTTATTTTATTTAGGACCTCGCAATTTTCCCCTTCTCTCTCCCTGGCCCCAGTGGTGATATATTTGGCGTGAGGTTGTGTCTCTATTTCAGGCCACCACGAGCCAACCAGACAGCAAGGCAAAGGAGCAATAGAGTGGGAGGGTGCGACTCCCTGCCCCACAAGCGCACAACCTCTAAAATGGTGGACAGTTCTGGGAAGCGGGCTCAATTTTTCCCCATATGGTGTGCAGTGAGCACATTGCAAAGCAACTAGTTCTTGTGGCTCCCAGCCCCCAGCGTTTGGCAGCCAGGCCGTTCTCCAGCCCCCAGTCTTGCACAAGCGCTCCGTGATACCTCTCGAGATTCGCGGGCTCTGTCGCTCGCTACTCTGCACCTTCGTCTTGGGAAGGTGGGGGAGGGGCAGCCACTGTTTTCTTGCCTCGTCTTCCTCAATGGGAACGGGACAGGCTGAAAATGAAGGGGAGTGGGGGGCAACACATTCTCAGTTCCAGCACCAGGACCCCTCCGCTCCTCACCGTATCTTCCAAGGGTGCACAGCCGGCCGGAGCCCTTTCTCAGTATGTTAGTCACCTCCGCTCTTCCCAGCCCGCTCGCACCAGCTGGCAGCCACTGGTGGTGCCTGCCGTACTGTCACAAACCCTGCACCGGTCCTCGTTGTGCCTCGAGGATCCAGTGGGTGGCACCTGCACTGGAGATGTTGTTGGCCAGTGCCTCTGCCAAGAACTGGTTCAGAAAAGGGGGTGGTGATGAACAGAGTGTCTGAATTAAGCAGACCACTCTTACCCAGTCCAAAGATCAGGGCTTGATCCATCACCGTTATTTATCTCACTGCCCCATCCCAGCTCAGAACCTGGCTATATGCAAATTAGTCTGTCCCTGGCCCAGTGCATCATGGGAACAGGGCAGACCAAACTACCAAGCCAATTCTTCACCAGAAAGGAGACAAGCTACCGGGGACCGGTTTCTGGCATTTCAGCCTCTTCGGCCCGGCTTGCTTGAATCCTGATGGAGCAGTGAGAAAGGGACTCATGTCTGAGTATACCCTGCCACACCTATAGTGGCCAAAAACGATTCAGAAAAGGGGGTGGTGATGAACAGAGTGTCTGAATTAAGCAGACCACTCTTACCCAGTCCAAAGATCAGGGCTTGATCCATCACCGTTATTTATCTCACTGCCCCATCCCAGCTCAGAACCTGGCTATATGCAAATTAGTCTGTCCCTGGCCCAGTGCATCATGGGAACAGGGCAGACCAAACTACCAAGCCAATTCTTCACCAGAAAGGAGACAAGCTACCTGGGACCGGTTTCTGGCATTTCAGCCTCTTCGGCCCGGCTTGCTTGAATCCTGATGGAGCAGTGAGAAAGGGACTCATGTCTGAGTATACCCTGCCACACCTATAGTGGCCAAAAACGATTCAGAAAAGGGGGTGGTGATGAACAGAGTGTCTGAATTAAGCAGACCACTCTTACCCAGTCCAAAGATCAGGGCTTGATCCATCACCGTTATTTATCTCACTGCCCCATCCCAGCTCAGAACCTGGCTATATGCAAATTAGTCTGTCCCTGGCCCAGTGCATCATGGAAACAGGGCAGACCAAACTACCAAGCCAATTCTTCACCAGAAAGGAGACAAGCTACCGGGGACCGGTTTCTGGCATTTCAGCCTCTTCGGCCCGGCTTGCTTGAATCCTGATGGAGCAGTGAGAAAGGGACTCATGTCTGAGTATACCCTGCCACACCTATAGTGGCCAAAAACGATTCAGAAAAGGGGGTGGTGATGAACAGAGTGTCTGAATTAAGCAGACCACTCTTACCCAGTCCAAAGATCAGGGCTTGATCCATCACCGTTATTTATCTCACTGCCCCATCCCAGCTCAGAACCTGGCTATATGCAAATTAGTCTGTCCCTGGCCCAGTGCATCATGGGAACAGGGCAGACCAAACTACCAAGCCAATTCTTCACCAGAAAGGAGACAAGCTACCGGGGACCGGTTTCTGGCATTTCAGCCTCTTCGGCCCGGCTTGCTTGAATCCTGATGGAGCAGTGAGAAAGGGACTCATGTCTGAGTATACCCTGCCACACCTATAGTGGCCAAAAACGATTCAGAAAAGGGGGTGGTGATGAACAGAGTGTCTGAAATCCATCAGGATTCAAGCAAGCCGGGCCGAAGACGCCTGAAATGGCAGAAACCGGTCCCCGGAAGCTTGTTTCCTTCCCAGTGTAAGAATTGGCTTTTGTAGTCTGGTCTGCCCTGTTCCCATGATGCACTGGGCCAGGGACAGACTAATTTGCATACAGCCAGGTTCTGAAACTGGGATGGTGCAATGAGCTAAAAAACGGTGTTGGATCTAGCCCTGATCTCTTGACTGGGTGAGAGTACTCTGCTTAATTCAGAGACTCTGTCCATCACCACCCCTTGTTGTAAATTATTTTGTCCACCTTAAGCGTGGAAGGGTATACTCAGATGTGAGTCCCTTGCTCATTGCACCATCAGGATTCAAGCAAGCCGGGCCGAAGACGCCTGAAATGGCAGAAACCGGTCCCCGGAAGCTTGTTTCCTTCCCAGTGTAAGAATTGGCTTTTGTAGTCTGGTCTGCCCTGTTCCCATGATGCACTGGGCCAGGGACAGACTAATTTGCATACAGCCAGGTTCTGAAACTGGGATGGTGCAATGAGCTAAAAAACGGTGTTGGATCTAGCCCTGATCTCTTGACTGGGTGAGAGTACTCTGCTTAATTCAGAGACTCTGTCCATCACCACCCCTTGTTGTAAATTATTTTGTCCACCTTAAGCGTGGAAGGGTATACTCAGATGTGAGTCCCTTGCTCATTGCACCATCAGGATTCAAGCAAGCCGGGCCGAAGACGCCTGAAATGGCAGAAACCGGTCCCCGGAAGCTTGTTTCCTTCCCAGTGTAAGAATTGGCTTTTGTAGTCTGGTCTGCCCTGTTCCCATGATGCACTGGGCCAGGGACAGACTAATTTGCATACAGCCAGGTTCTGAAACTGGGATGGTGCAATGAGCTAAAAAACGGTGTTGGATCTAGCCCTGATCTCTTGACTGGGTGAGAGTACTCTGCTTAATTCAGAGACTCTGTCCATCACCACCCCTTGTTGTAAATTATAATTTTTTTCTGCCAAGAACTGGGGCTCATGTACGGAGTGATCCGTATCTCCTTGCCCCTTTTGCGGTGTAATCTGGCACTGAAGTCCCCGGCATGGGCACCACCACAGGCCGTCGGTGAACAGGGCTCGTAACTTCAGCTACAGACGATCGTCGAACTCCGGAGTGGTTGGATACTGCTCGGCTCACCCTGCTGTGCGTTTTCCTTCTTTGGGGAGTCGGATTGGTGTGTCGGATGGACGTGGGGGAGAAAGTTTCTACGGAGCTACTGGACTATGTGGCAATCATGCTCCGCTGCTTGGCCACGCCCCCACACATGCCCTTCTTATGATTTTCCGGGTCTCCTTTCCCTTTATTCATTCCTTTTTTCATTAACCAGCCATGTGAAGTTAACCTCCTGGTCAGGGACCTGCTCTCTCACCCCACATCTCTGCTGTTAAGTGCTGCTGCTCTATGCACTGTGCACTGCTTGGTCAGGTAGATGTTTGAGGCACTCCTTCACCCACACAGGCTCCTGTCTGCTCCTCATCCCTGGTGGTCCAGTGGGAGAGCCTTGCTCTTCTGCTGGTTCCACTTCTCCCCGTGTTGTATTGTGCCCGTTTTTTTGTAATTTTTCTGTCTTTTGCTCTGTTTTCTGTCTTTAATATTGTGCCTGTTTTCCCTGTCTTTTTAGTCGTTGTTGCCTTGTCTCTCTTTGTTTTCTGCCCGTTTTCCCTTTCCAGCTGCTGCTGCCCCGCGGCCCCTCCCCCCTGCTGCTTCCCGCTCCAACATCCCAGCTGCGCTTCCCTCCCCGTTCCCTATTTAATGGTGGCTGCTGCGAGGGAGCGAGAGCAAGACCTCTGACATCCTGGTCATGGACCTGCACTCTCCTCCCACAGCTCCACTGTTAAGTGCCCCTGCTCTGTGCACTGCTTGGTCAGGTAGGTGTTCAAGGCCCTCCTCCACCTGCAAGCTCTTGCCTGCGCCTTGCTCTTCTGCTGGTTCCACTTCTGTCCGTGTTGTATTGTGCTTGATTTTTTGTCATTTTTCTGTCTTTTGCTCTGTTTTCTGTCTTTCTTATTGTGCCTGTTTTCTCTGCCTTTTTAGTCCTTGTTGCCTTGTTTTGCTCTGTTTTCTGCTCGTTTCATGCCTGTTTTCCCTTTACCGTCGCTGCTGCCCCTGTGGCCCCTCCCCCCTGCTGCTTCCCGCTCTCGCCTCCCAGCTGTGCTTCCCTCCCCTTCCCTATTTAATGGTGGCCAATGCGCGGCCGCGCCGAAGTCAAGCCCACCTGTGCCTGTCCGCGACCCGACTGCGACCAGCGCCAGGAATCACGGATCTCCATCCACTCACCACTACGACTCAGCTGCCCTCCTTGCGCTCAACCCCAGAAGGAATAACAACTGCCAGCTGTACATGCTGAACGCCACCCATGGTCAGTTCTCCTGCTGCCACTGCCACCGAATCTTCACCACTCTCTGCACAACCATTGCCACTGCCCCCACACTGGACACCAACACCACCGAAGCCCTGAAGTGCATCCTACTCAACATGCAGTCCCTGCACAGGCCCGCTGTAAAAATCTGAGACCACCTCGACACCCTCTCGCCAGACGTCGCCTTCTTCACAGAAACTTGGACCAACTTCACCTCCGGCCCGACATCGCCACCGTCATCCACGAAGTACACAAGATCCAGAGAAAGTACCTCAACCACCCAGGAGGTGGACTCGCCATCGCACACAAGAGCTCCCTCTGACTCGCGACCTCCAGCTCTAGCGACAGCACGCATGCCCACCACCGAACACTTCCACTTCCAGATCTAGACCAGCCCCAAAACGACCCTACGAGGCACCCTCGTCTACAGACCTCGAACCACATTCACCACTTCCATCGCTGACTTCATTGCACCCCAGGCCATCGCCTCAACTTCCACCTCGACAACCTCAGTGACCCCAACTCCCCCACCCACCTGGACAACCTCGCCAACCTCAGACTGAAACAACTCATCCCCACCTCCACCCACAAGGTAGAATACACCCTCGACCCCATCTTCACAGAAGGCAACAACACCCCTGGATGGACAACTACTGTGTACACTTCCACGTCTACAAACCCACCACACCCAAACCTGTACCCCACCCTCCATGATAGAACTGGAGCAAGGTCGCTGAGGAGCAACTCATCCCCACCCTCAAACGCGCCGCTCACGCCACCTCGGCCCACACCAACCTCGCAGCCAAAGAACTCCACAGATGGATCACCAAATGCGCAGACAAACTCGCACCCCTACATAACACCGACAGAGATTGCCCCAGAAAAGCCACCTGGTTCACTGCCGACCTCAAAGAATCCAGACGCACCTACAGACATCTCGAGAAGAACTGGAGAAACAGCAAATCCCCAGAAGACCGCACTGCCTACAAGAACGCTGTGACAGAATACCACCAACACACCAGATTCACCAAAGGGAAACTCATCCAGAACAAGATCCTTGCCAATTCCAGCAACTCTAAGGAACTCTTCAGTGTCATCTAGGAATTCACCAAACCCTCCAGCGAAAACACAGACATGTTTCCCTCCCTAGGACCTTTGCAACGAGCTTGGCTCCTACTTCCATCTGAAAATCAAGGGCCTCTATGACAACTTCAACGACCAGACACCGGATGCCGACAACACTCCCACCTCCAACCACACCAGGCAGCCCATCGTCTGCTTCTGGACCCCAGTCACCGCTGAATACACCACATCTACTATGAAAAGCATCCACTCAGGAGTGCCCACAGAGCCCTCCCCCGCACATCTTCCACAGAGCTACCACCGCCATCACACCAGAACTACGACACACCATTAACGCCACCTTCAAAACAGGCATCTTTCCAGACAACTGGAAAATGCGTGGAAGTCAGACCCCGACTCAAGAAGCCCTCAGCAAAGCCCACTGACCTCAAGAACTAGCGACCCATCTCCCTTCACGACCAAAGTGACAGAGAAGACCGTCAACGTCCAACTAACGAAATTCATTGAAGATAACTCCATCCTCAACCCCTCCCAATCCGGACTCCGCAGCAACAATGGTACTGAGACCGCTTTACTCGCCGCCAAAGATGACATTCGCACACTCCTTGACCAAGGACGCACCACAGCCCTGATCCTTCTCGCACTCTCTGCAGCCTTTAACACGGTCTTCCACCGCACACCCACCGCCAGACTCCACGAAGTCGGCATACAGGGAACCGCCCAAGACTGGCTTCGCTTCTTCCTCACCGGCAGAACCCAAAACATCAGACTCTCACCCTTTCTCTCTAAACCCACAGAGATCAACTGCGGAGTACCCCAAGCATCATCACTCAGCCCTACGCTCTTCAACATCTACACGGCCCCCCTCGCCGCCATTGTCAGACAGCACAGACTCAGCATAGTATCCTAAGCCGATGACTCCCAGCTCATCCTCTCCCTCACCAAGGACCCCCTCACCACCAGACTCAACTTCCAGGAAGAAATGAAGTACATCGCATCTTGGATGAGCAGCAGCTGCTAGACGCTAAACTTAGAGAAGACAGAAGTCTTCATACGCTCCCCCTCTGCATGGAACAACACCTGGGAGCCCTCCACCCATGGCACCCCCTCAACCCCGGCCGCCCCCCCCACCCCCACCATGACCAAAATCTCGGTATTGTATTTGACTTCGCCCTCTTCATTACCCACCCGGTCAACGTCAGCGCCTCCACCTGCTTCAACACCCTCCACATCCTCTTCAAATGGATCCACCCGGAATCAAAGAAATACCATCACCCATGCACTCATAACAAGCAGACTGGACTACGGAAGCGCCCTCTATGCCGAGATCAACAAGTCTCTGCACCACAAACTCCAGACCATTAAGAACACTGCAGCCACACTTGTCCTCGGCATCCCTCCACATGAACACATCTCCCAACACCTGCCCAGCCTCCACTGGCTCCCCGTCAGAAAGAGAGTAACTTTCAAGATACTTATGCACGCCTACAAATGCCTACACAACACCAATATGTCAATGACATAATCTCTTTTCACGTACCCAAGAGGAAACACCGATCTGCCAAACTCGTCCTCGCCAAAACCCCACGCCTCCGCAGAACAAGAAAGGGTGGAAGATCCTTCTCCTACATTACGGCCAAGACATGAAACTAGCTTCCAATAGACATCAGACGCGCCCCCACCCTGCACATTTTCAGGAAGACGCTCAAGACCTGGCTATTTGACTGACCGGCTCTTTGACTGACCGGCTCTTTGACTGACCGGAGCAGCCCCCCAGCGCCTTGAGACCCTCACCAGTGAGTCGCTTACTCAAAATCCCTGATTGATTGATTGAACATGTTCACTATGTGCTATTACATGCTGTACGCTGCACTAATATAGAGCACTCTGCTGCTTAAACATGTGCCCATAGGAAAGGCACAATTCCCTTTCCCATGGGTTGTTATTACCATTTTTATTTCAGGATGGGTCAGGGCTTAACTTGTACTTTCATTTTCAGTTTTGTTCAATTCGCAAGGACTCGCGGCCGTGAGGTCTTGGGAGAGGTTATCCAAATCTCAGACAGCAGCTTGGATCGAATGCGCATATTTTAGGCAGTCAATTCCAGACAACCATGCCAGTTATGTGTAGAGTGGACCCAGTGCAGCACTGCGGGTCTCGTCAGGCTTCACCTTTGGTTCAAGAAGACTTTTCACAGGGAGCAGCAGCAGCGCTCCATGTCAGGTTTGCAGATCAGATGATCCTGGCTACAGAAACTCAGTGAGGCTGAATATTCTCCCTCAGATGGTGTGTCAGTTATTCTTAAGAGTAATTACTTAGCACTCTAGCTAAAGAATTGTCACAAGTTAGTGAGAGAACTCGCTACACAGCGAACTCTGAAACTTATGCCAGAACAAATCTGATTTTACCCTTTTGTTTAAAGCTGAACTAAATTATTAATGGGACTATCAAAAGCCTGCCCTCAAGCGTCATTGGAATACGCGAGAGGCAAGCTAACATTTAATTTCCAGGTCTCCCTCTCCTCTGTACCCTTCCCAAACCCCTTCCCCCTATTTGTCCTCTCTGAGCCTCTGTCCTACTGAAACTCAGAGTCGATGCTACCCGAAGGTGGGCTTCATGAGGGTTCCATGCCCAAGGATTCAGATTTTGACAGAATAACTGTCCCAAAGGAATTAGTTCCTTTCAAACAGTCCCATTAGAATGTTGACCATGGAGGATGTGTGCAAAATCCTGGCCAACATACATAAGAATCTGGCAGCTACAAGTTTGAAAACTGATTCACTGAACTGCCAGTAGCACAGATTCAGAGACAGTTGAATCCCACCAATGTCAATCCCACCTGTTCTACATCTGCTACAACAAGTTCGCCACAGCCTGTCCCAGCAGTTTCAGTCATGGTACCGCGAGAATCTCTGGAAAGATTTTTGGGAGAGCTAAGGTTCAGATCTTCCTAACCCATATCCATTTCCATTTTATAGTTCGCTCAGCAGCCCTCCCTGATGCTCAGTCGTGTATAGCGTTCCTGATCTGTTATTTAACCAGAGACGCTGCCACATAGGCAGCAGTACCCCTTGTGACTGGAGAAGATTTAACAGAGAATTTGAAAAGATGGTTGATGTAAGGACCCTCACAGAGTCGCCTGATTAAGAATTACTTGACCTAAAACAGGGGAAAAAGAATCTGACGACATACCTATACCATTTAAACTGCTTGACTATGAAACAAATTGGCCCGAAGACAACAAGGCGGCAGTGTATTACCATGGCCTTTGGAATTAATTAAAAGACACATTAGCCCAAACCAACCCCCAGCCTATGACCTGTACCAATGTAATTGATTTAACTCTGCAGTTAGATCACCAGCTCACAGAAAGCAAAGAACGGAAAATTATGAGCCTTTTGGTTCTATCCAAAGTAAAGATCGACCCTACACTGGGAGATACTCCTGAACCAATGGAACTTGGCGATGTTTGGGGGCCATTAACAGCTGAAGATAAAGAATTGTTTGAAAAGAATGGCCAGTGTCTCAACTGCAGAAGGAAGTGGGACTTTGTCAGGGAATGTACTACAAAACCGAAAGCTTCCAAATATTTTAATGTGAGGACATCAAAAAAGGAAGTGGAAAACTAGTCAGCTCAAGGATTATCTAGGAGGGTCCTTTGAGCAGCAAGCAACTAACTCCTGAAGTTAGTAGCAAACACATTGCAAATTTCTACCCCACACCTGATGCTAAATCTAACCCTCCCAATCAAACATGAGGCCATATCTTTAGTAGTGATGATTGACTCCGGAGCTGCAGGAAACTTTATAGATGCCAAGAATTCTGCAAGCCTAGGTATTTCTAACTAAAAAAAGCATCAGCCAGAAGTAGAAATGCTCACCTCAGCACCCATTGGTCTCCAAACCCACCTATTACAAATGACCTTCTGCCAAGACTCAAGAACTGATAGGGAGAAAATAAGCTTTGAACGCCCCTCAATTCTGTATCATCCTAGGGATGACATGGCTCACAGTCCATTACCCCAGTATTGATTGGTCAAGTCGCCACATTCGCTTCAATTAGGTCTGGTGTAGCTGGACTTGTCTCACCCCCACACAGTCAAGGGTTGTCCTTGCAAGTACCCACATTATAACAATGGCAGCTGAGCAGAATATGGTATTACCATCCAAATATACAGCTTTCGTATATATGTTTAGTGAAAGCAAAGCCGAAATTAATTAGCAATATGGCTACTGGATAGATTTGTTTCCTGGCGCAAGAATATCATACAGTAGATGTATGCCTTTACTGAATAAGAAAACCAAAATCTGCAGGAATATTTGGACGGATACATCAAGAATGGATTTATTCGACCCTCTAAATCTCCTGTTGCATCACCATCTAAAAAGCCAATGGTGAACTATGAACGTGCATAATTTATAGGGCTTAGAATGACATCGACATTAAGAACAGGCATTCTCTTACCATCGTTGAGGTATTATTAGATCAAGTCAAAGTGACCACAATTTACACCAAGCTTGGCCTAAGAGAGGCCTACAACCTAGTTCAAATCTGTACTGGTGACGAGTGCAAAATGGTGTTTAGAAACCATTATGGATTGTTCGAGTACTGCGTAATGCCATTCGGCATAGCAATGCCCCTGTGGTTTTCCAGTTCCTGGTCAATTACGTATTACACAAATTCCTGCATAAGTCTGTCATTGTATATATGGACGATATTCTGATTTGCTCTTGAAGCCTAGAAGAACATGTGAGGCATGTCATAGTGATTTTGGCAACTTTATGCTATCACAGTCTATACTGCAAACTTACCAAATGCGAGTTTCATGCCACCACGGTATCGTTCTTTGGCTTTAGCTGAGCCCCAAGGAACTTCAAAAGCAGAACACAAGATCCAATCTATAGTTAATTGGACCCAATCACAAAACATCAAGGACATGCTACGATTTTTGGGGTTCAGGACCTTCTACTGGAGATTTATCAACTATTTCTCCTACATGTTTGCTCCAATCACCAAATTGCTTACAAAAGGAGTTCCATTTGTATGGGAGAAAGATCAAGGCCTGGCTTTCCAGACATTAAAAAGGGCTTTCACCTCCATCTCCCATCTTGTGCCATCCCAAATCCAGTCAGCCATTCATTATTGAGACCGACCCCTTAGAGGAGACCATGGGGGCAAAACTGTTACATCAACATTTTGAAAAAGGGAGGCTCTATCCAGTAGCCTACTTGTCAAATAAATTGCTCCTGGCTGAACTAAATTACACAGTAGCAGAGAAAAAATTACAAGCCATTTGTTTTGCCTGCAAAGAGTGGAGGAATTATTTGCTGTGAACTCAACATCCTACTACTGTCTACACAGACCACCTTAATCCCCAGTGTTTTAGATTTGCTAGGACTCTGTCACCAAAATAACTATGGCGGGAGCTCTTTTGTTGCTGATTGCAATTTCATAATGACCTTCTGCCATGGTAGTGATAATAACAAAGCTGGATGCTTTAGCCCGCTACCTCACAAACGAATCTGAGACAACACTCTTTTCACCATCCCTAATACCGGTGCATTACATTTTAGGAACCACCATTACAGACCAGTTTTTGGATCAGGTAAAAAACAGCATATCTTTAAGAGAGGTAGTGGTATTGAAGGCTCAAACTGTAATGGGCTACCCTTTCATGGAGAAAAGCTGTTTATCCTGACCAAAGTACTACAAAGAAAGGCCCTTCAATGGTGCCACAACCACATAATTGCCGGTCACCCCGGCCGTTCAAAAACAATAGAATTTGTGAGTCAAAATTCCTGGTGGCCTGGATGGAGACAAAACCTCTACCCATGCCTTTCCAAGTTTGGGAAGATATCTCAGCAGACTTAATTACTGGTCTTCCAAAAAAACAGGGAATGAACTATATCCTAGTGGTTGTGGATAGATTTTCCATGACAGCTCATCTTATAGCACGCAAGTGTCTTTGTTCAGATAGCAAACCAGTGACCATGGTACTTATCCAAGTGGTCAGTTTACACAGGTAACCCAAATCTATCACATAGGAGCCCAGTTTACTGCTAAAATCTAGAAAGCATGGTGTTCAGCTCTGACAATTTGGCCTAAACGTTCCACCAGCTTTTATTCTGAAACCGACAGGCAGACTGATAGGGTTAACTGAAAATTGAAGAAATTATTGTGGTGTTATGTCCAACAGATGCATGACTCCTGGGTTGATCTGCTTTGGAAAGTAGAGTTTGCCTATAACAAGGTACGCCAATTCTCTCTCTAAATGTCCCAATTGTATTCTAATTATGGTTTCCGCCCCAGGCACCTACCCTTACTTCAACCTTTTTCACAAGTGGAAATCTCTAGTTTGGCTCAGCGACTTCAATGCATTCTTTACTTGGCTCATGTCATCTGTAGTAATCTCTTAAAGGCAAAGGCTTGTTACAAGAGGATGGCTGACCGGAAATGACGACTGGGCCCTTGATATCGCCATGGTGACCTTCTATGGTTGTCCACCAAACATCTCGCCTTTAAATATTGTATCTGTTTTCAGCCAAGGTTCATTGGTCCTTTTGAGGTACTTTCTCAAGTCAATCCTGTGACCTTTAAGAAAGCTCCCGAGGAGGTCCATGAAGATTTACCCGGTTTTCCGGGACTCCCTGCTTAAACCGGCCTCGGGTCATCCCAAGTTTCGATGTCCTCTTGCCTTGATTCGGGGGCTTGAGGTCCAGGCTGTCCAAGCTATGGAAATACACTAAATGAAACTGTGATATCTCATCTCCTGGAAAGGTTATGGTCCTATGAAGACTTGTGGGAGCCTGCCATGGCTATTCATGATCCGGTTCTGCTTGGGGCCACCGTGGAGGAAAATACATGCTGCTCTCTATGAAGTAGGAAGCGCTCGACACTGTCTTTAGAGCCTTGACCACCGGGCTTCCCTCAGCAATACGGCCACCACAGGATGTAGAAATCCTAGTCATTCTCTGTGACATGAGAAGCGCTGTCTGTGAAGCATGGAACAATTAATCCCAGCTTCTGGGTTGAATACACTACTGCCGGACTCACTGGGGATGGAGTCCCATGGCAAAGGCATTCTGGTGCAATCTTTAATGGTCCTGAGATTGCAAAAACAGGGGGCAAACCAACAAGCCCTTGAAGAATACTTGGGGGCATAAAGGAAACATCAAGCAACAGGACAGCACATTTAATTCAGGTTACAAAGTGACAGCCCCTTCTGCAGCCCAGCAATGAGCAGGCCGCAGGCTAACATAGCAAAGCAGTCAGTAAAATCGCAGTCACTCCTGGCAGCACAGAAAGCTTCTGATAATGTGCACATGTAGTGCCAGCAGCGTCTGGTTACAAGCCCCATGCACTGTCTGAAAATATGGGTTCAGAGCCCGAGTATCTATACTCAAAAATGCCCTTGATGGACAGAGTGACTTTAAAGAACTCCTTAGAAGAGCGTAACAATCTATTTCAACCCAGTCCTGACTCGAGATGATCATTAAGCGCTAAATCAGCCCTTTGTGTGAGGGCAGGACACAACCTATATAAATGTAAGTGTGAACCACCTCTGCCTCTCCCTGGCCAGGAAGACTTTCAGTTTGCATATGAATGCAGATGTATCCCCTGTCACACCCAGCACTTCCTGTGTTGTGGCTGTCTGGAGAGTATGCACATAATGTAGCTGTCACCCATCCCAGACTTGTATTGAAGACAGGCTGAAAAGCACACAGAGTAATACGCACAAAGAAAAGCCTACTTATAAAATTGCCATTTCTAAAATAGCGATGTGAAATCCAACTTCACCAGTAAGTGGGATTTATCACTACTGTTCTAAACATACCAAACTTGGCAACACAAATCCTTTCTGATTAGGAATTTCCACTTAAAAATATATATTGGAATTCCCAATGCTAGCATATGAGAGGATTAGGCCTCACAGCAGTGAAAAAATGCAATAGGTTGTTGGTCACTACCAGGACATACAAAACATAAATGTACATGTCCTACCTTTTACTTCTACAGCACCCTGACTGTAGGGCTACCTAGGGCCTATCTTAAGGGGTGACCTAGGTATAATAAAATGGGAGTTTTAAGGCTTTGCAAGTTGTTTTAAATTCCACTTCAATGTGGCAATACACTGTGCATACAATTCCTGTAGTGGCTGACCTGAGACTGGTTTGAAAGGCTATTTCTGTGGGTGGCACAAGCAGTGCTGCAAGCCCACTAGTAGCAGCTGAAGTAGAGGCCCTGGGTATAAGGAAAGGGTCTTCAAACTGGAAGGAGTGCCCACCTAGGGGATGCTCAACTGCTCCTGGGAGGGGCGCTAATCTCTGGTTAAAAGAAGCATCATGCTTGTTTTAAGCTGAAAATATAATCAGCATAAGCCACTCTGTAATGGGCCATTCCTAACATGTTTTGTCATTTATTTTTGGCTGGGAGTATATGTCAAAAGGTAATGGACTCCAAATATTCTTCAAACTTCCTTGTACCCATTTCAGATAATCATACTGTGGATACTTTTACATGTTAGAAAGGCCTAGCGACTCAGAATATTATGTTTAATAATCATGTATTTGATTGCATTTTAATAAGGTTTAACAGAACTTAACTGTAATGTTTAAATACGTCTAAGCATATTGTTCATTTAATTGTGAAAAATTCCAGGTGGTCCCCAATGATCTTTTTTCATACTCGGGGCGAGTGGCATTAAAAAGTTTGAAGACCACTGGTATATGGTGTACCACTTTTTATGGGACTGACAAATACATCAAATATGCCAAACAGGTGTAAACCAATCATACAATGTTGAGAGTGAGAGCACTTGCACTTTAGCACTGGTTAGCAGTAGCAAAGTGCCCAGAGTCCTAACGCCAACAAAAAGAAGGTCAGAAAAAATGGGGGGAGGAAGGCAAAAGGTTTGGGGATAACCCTGTAGAAGGAAGGTCCAACATAAAGTATGCAACATTTTATCTATATGCAGAAGTACATCACAGTTCAAGCACGTATTTGTATTTTGTATTTATTTATTTGTAAAGCGCTAACATTCATCCTGAAAGGACATCACGGCGCTGAAGAAGTTGCAAGTGATTTGACATCAGCTCTGATTGATTACGTCCAGTACATTCCAACTAAAATTTGTAAAACTTGATAGAAAATGCTATTTGGAAGTTGCAAATTGGTATGTTCCTACATACCCAGCGATTTTCTATAGCGATTTCTATGGAGCTGCATTTGCTATTATGAAATATCTATTTAAGAAATTGTTTAATTGCAATTTCCCAATAGGAAAAGTTTAGGAATCGGAGGCCAAAATACAGCGGAAGCAGTCTGATGATGTCAGAGCCCAGGTGGAGGATAATTATCGGGTGTGGCCATCACCCAAAGGCCTAACACACCTACTGGAAGCAGGGTGACGCCCTGAAACACTGCTGGCAGCACAGGAGAGCAACAACACACTGCACCATGGCTGCAGAGGATGGGAAGGAAGCTGAAAGCAGCAGGAAGAGGAAAATAAAGTTTTCTGAGAGGGAGCTGGAGGTCCTAACAGAGGAGTGTGTGAAGGACATGGACCAGTAATTTGGGATTCTCAGTCCCTGAGGCCAAGAAAAACACCATTTGGAACGGGATACTTGAGAAGGTCAACTCCCTTGGGGTGACACAGAGGACCATCCTTGAGATACGGACGCAGTGGCATGACCTGCGCTCCCGAACCAAGGGGAAACTGATCAGCAGGATGGTATGGGGATATGGGACTGAAGGAGGAACATACAAACAACCTCATCTGACTCCCATTAAGAGGCTGATTAAATGGACCCTTCAACCGAGAGTGTAGTCAGAGTTTGGGAAATCAACTCCTCCATCCCAGCAGGCATCAGCCATGGTAAGTCATCTCACCTCATGTACCATCCAGACCCTGATGTTAGCCAATCCACATCACACACAACACAGCATGAACTACTTCATTGAGCTGTTTGTCCCACCCTTCATTAGCCTTCTGTACTCAGTGCTGATGACCAAACCAAACATGTGTACATGTCACACACATTTCATACACCCATGCAGCTGAGTCGCAACATTATAGAGCCAAACCAATTACCATTTAATGACAATAACTATGTACATATATGTTATACAGATCACAGCCTGGACGTCTCTGTACCTGTGGCAGCTGAAGGGTGTGGTCTAATGGCTAGAGAGGTTGACCTCGAAGCTGGGGAACCGTGTTCAAATCTCAGCAAGGGAAGCTCAACATCGTGTGATTCTGGGAAAATCAATTAACCTCCACGTCCCTAACAAAATGAATGTGTCCATCTGTAATGCAACTGGTGCTCATGTAAAGCGATCCGATATTTTCTGGTCAAGTTAATGCTATATAAAACTCCCCCCCTGTTAGACCTGACATCATTGGCATGAGTCCCTCCTCCATTTTTTCTGTTTGCCTCCTCTGTTTACGATGTTTTTGCTGTTATATGCTTTGGGCACTGTGCCACTGCTGATCAGTGCCACAGTGCAAGTGCTCCCTATGTGAAATTGCTGTATTGATTGACTTCCATGTTTGGCTTATTTGGTTTACTGTCAGTCCCTAGTAGAGTGCACCAGGAGTGCCAGGGCTTGTAAATACAAATGCTGCTAGTGGGCTTGCAGCACGTGTTGTGCCACCCACAAGAGCGGCCTAGTAAAAGTATGTCTGAAGGTCTACCATTGCTAGACCACGTGCAGTCTGACTGTCACGAGGACTGCGCAAGTACACCTACTTGCCAGTCCCTAAACCTTCCCTTAACTTCATGTTAGTCACCCCTATGGTAGGCCCAAGGGCAGGGTGCATTGTAAGCATAAGGTAGGACAAGCCTGACAAGGTTGGCATGTCCTGATAGTGAATTACAGCCATATTCGTTTTTCACTATTGTAAGGTAACCTGCTCTCCATCAGTTAGAATGGGCTGCCAGGATTATTAATGCTATAATCCTAGCGGGCTCGGGGAGCATGGTGCAATGTCGAGTTTGGTATCCCTGAACTCAGGGTTTAATAACGCATCCGTTTGGGTGGATGGTTTTTAGACTCTGTGTTTGAAAATAGCACTTTTAGAAAGTAGCCATTTTCTTGTCTAACTGTCTACCGGTTTCTGCTGGTTCTGGTGTGCGTGTGACAGGAGCTGGGTGGCTCCAAAGGGCTGAATGAGTCAGTGTGGGGTGAGTGGGGCATTTGCATTGAGAGTAGGGGAAGAGTAGCTCCTGATAGCCTGCCCTGCCAGTGACAATGCTGGCTCCGCTCCTGCTGGGCGGCTGAAGACTCTGCCCTGCACAGTGAGTAGGCCAGGTGCCTAGGCCTGGCAACACCCACAACAAACCCAGGATGGGGGGAAATTCCCCTGCATGGACAAAGGGATCAAAGCCAAAAAGGGGTATAAGAGAAGGACCCCTGAACCAAGAATTTAGATCACTTCTGACAAGGAAACCTGAACCAAGGACAAGAAGCCTGCTGATCCAAGGACTGTCTACCCCTTCTGCCAGAGTGCTGTTTGTTGGGGGAATCCTGCAGTTGCTTCTTTATTTTTGCCAAGGAACCAGGAGAGAGGAACTGAGTGTGTACTCTCAAACTGGCTAAGAAAATCTCCAAGGGCTGGAAGAAGTGCCAGCCTCCTGTTAAAGTCACAGGGTCAAAGGACTTCATTTATTTGCTGAAAGTGCTTGTTGCTGGAAACCTGAAAATCCAGCACCTCTGAAGAATCCAGCAATCTCGACGCCGACGGACGCCGCCGAATCCAGCTCGACATCGTGAGTAACGGCTCCAGTGTCCCGCACCTTCGACGCCGGCCGCCGGGCCCGATCGACGCCAGTAGCGACCCCAGTGAGTAACGAGTTCGGCTCCAGCTCCAAGTGACCCTGTGTCGACGCCGCCGCTGATCGCATCGACGCCGAGCCCTCTCGACGCCGTGAGCGCTGCTCACTCTTGCAACATCGACATCGACGACGCCGTATCCTGCTTCATCCCGTGAGCGCTGCTCCCGCCTGACTTCGGTCGACGCCGCTGCAGATCGTGGTCATAAATGCTTAACGCACTGCCTCTGAGATAAGCCTGTCTGCTTTGCCAAGCTACCAAGGGGGTGAGCAGGGGTTATCTAAGTGTGTGATCCCCTTGCCCTGACTAGAAAAGGTGTGTCCCTATTTGTCAGAAGTGTATACCTCTGCCAACTAGAGACAGCTGCTTCTAACATTGGTGGGTCAGCGGTGAGGATTTGAACTTTGCATTTATGACCCATGTGCAGTGATTAGTGTGCGCTACATAGTGAAAGCAGACCATAGCGCAGCCACAATCTGTTTTGGTTGGATATCCTATTTTTGTTCTCCAATCTCCTGGAGCTTGATTTTTGAAACTGCCAGTTTTGACCATGAGTGATGCCGGAGTCACTACCCCTGTTGTTGTTGTGGAGGAGTTTGATAGGAGTAAGATAAAGGATTACAAGTTACAGGATCTGAAATCCTTTTGCAAGCAATTTAAAGTTCCTACCACAGGCTGCAAAAACAAACCAGAATATCTCAAAGCATTGCAGGCCTGGTTAGAGGCCAGAGATCCCTCTGATCCGATGGTGGTACCGACAGGGGAAGGGGAGGAGGAGGTGCCAGTGAATGGGCCCACATCCCCTCCTGGCAGTAGTGTTTCCTCCAAAGGTCTTTCTCCTGAAGAAAGAGAAGAAAGGGCGAAGGAGCGAGCATACAACATGGAAAAGGCAAAACTTAAGATAAATGGGCAGTTGGAGATAGAGAATGCAAGAGGCAGGAGAGAAGCTTATCTGGAGATCAAAAGGTTGAAGTTTGAAAGAGAGAAGTTAGCTTTGGAGCGTGATACCAGATTGAGGGAGTTGGAGCTCAAAGCTAAAGAGTTAGAATTGAATCCCTCTGGTGGCAGCATCCCATCTGTGCCTGCAGAAAGTAGGTTTTATTTTCCCAAAGATGTGATCAAAGATTTTCAGAAGAATAAGGATATTGTTCAATGGTTTAAAGCATATGAGTTAGCATTGTTGGCCCACCGGGTCCCTGAGAAGGATTGGGGAGCGGGGTTGTGGGGTCGCTTTGTGAATGAGGGAAGAGATACCCTGTTAGACATGCCTGTTGAGGATAGGATGTCTTATACTCATATGAAAGATGCTTTAATGTTAAGGTATGGCCTAACCCCAGAAAAGTACAGACAGGCCTTTAGAGAATGTAAGAAGTTGCCTGGTACTACGTGGGTGGAGTATGTGTCATATTTTTGCAGAGCCATGGATGGTTGGGTAAAGGGCAGCAAAGTGGAAAGTTATGATGCTCTTTATGATTTGTTTGCTTGGGAGCACTTGTCTAATAACTGTTTTCCAGAGCTGCGCCAGGACCTTATTGATAGCAAGATATCTAACCCTAGAAAACTTGCTGAGGAGGCGGACCGCTGGGTCAGTACCAGGGTCCACAAGGGTCCAGTGGGAGACTCAGCCAAAGGTGGGCAGGGTCCCCAGCAGAAGAGTGGGGGGGATAAGGGTAAACAGAGGGAGTTCCAGAAAGGGCCCCAAAGTAATCCCCAAGGGAACCAAGGGAAGGGTTCCCAGCCTCCCCCTGTGAAGAAATCAGAGGCCCCGCCAGGTAAACCTGGTCATAGGGGCCCAATGACCTGCTTCGCTTGTAAGCAGGTGGGACACCGTTTTTATGATCCTCAGTGTCCCTTGAAGAACTCTAGTGCACCACCCAGTGCACCACCCCGTCAGTTGGCGAGTGTAGCCCTGGGAGGGGAGGAGATGGTTGCCCATGGTGGGGAGGGTCCCGCAGAGATGTCCCTGGTCTCTTTAGGAGACATGGAAATGGTCCCTCCACCCCCCCTGCCTAGTAACACTAAGAAATATAGGCAGTGGGTGACCATTAATGGCCATAGAGTGGAATCTCTCAGAGACACCGGAGCGAGTGTGACAGCTGTCAAGTGTCACTTGGTGTCCAGAGAGCAGGTTGTTCCCCACGCATTCTACCCTGTGATAGCTGCTGACAACTCCCAGAGAGAGTGTGAGGTAGCTCAGGTTCCCTTTGAATGGGGGGGAGTTTCAGGTACTCTTCAAGTTGCTGTAAGGCCCGCCATGCCTGTTGATTGTCTCCTGGGCAATGATTTGGAAGACTCCCCTTGGGCTAAGGTGGAGAGGGAGACACATTTGAAAATGTTGGGTGTGCCAGAGTGGGTGTGTGCAACCACTCGATCGATGACAGCAAGTAAGGGTGTTGATGGGGTTCTGGAGCCTGAAAGTATGGCCCAGGACCCAGCTGTGAAGAGAAGAGGCAGGGGGCGCGGGAAACCGTCCCCCGTAGTTCCCGTGGTCCAGGAGGAGGCAGACCTTGAGGGGTATGCCCTGGAACCCACAGGTGAACAAGTTGCTGAACTGGGAGACCTGCCCGAGCTGACCCACTGGCAGCAGGATGGTGGTCCCTCCAGGGAAGAATTTTGTGCAGAACAGAAAGTGTGCCCTTCTCTTGTGGGTATGAGGCAGCAGGCCTCAGCCCAGACAACAGGTGATCAGTCAGGGTCACATTTGGTCTACTGGGAGAACGATTTCCTGTATAGCGAGCCTAAGGCTGCTGAGCCTGGGTCAGCCCGTGTGCTGGTGGTACCCCAGCGCTTCAGAGCCTTCCTACTGGGTTTGGCTCATGACGTTCCTTTAGCTGGACATCTGGGGCAGGACAAGACCTATGACAGGCTTGTCACCCATTTTTATTGGCCTCAGATGAGAAGGGATACATATATCCATTGCAAGACCTGTCAAACTTGCCAGGCAAGTGGGAAAAGCAGGCGGAAGCAGAAGGCTCCCCTCCAACCTTTTCCCGTGGTCAGTACCCCCTTTGACCAGGTGGGGATTGACATTGTTGGGCCCCTGGACCCCAAGACAGCCCTGGGCAACAGGTTCATCCTGGTCTTGGTGGACCATGCCACACGGTACCCGGAAGCCATCCCTCTCAGAACAGTGACGGCCCCCGTGGTGGGACGGGCACTGATGGGTGTTTTTTCCCGAATGGGGTTCCCCAGAGAGGTGGTGTCAGACCGGGGCACCAACTTCATTTCCAACTATATGAAGTCTCTGTGGAAGGAGTGTGGGGTAACCTACAAGTTCACCACTCCTTACCACCCTCAAGGTAATGGGTTGGTTGAAAGATTCAACCATACCCTTAAAGGAATGATTATGGGTCTTGAAGAACCAATGAGGCGTAAATGGGATGTCCTCTTGCCATGCCTGTTGTTTGCTTACCGTGAGGTGCCACAGAAGTCTCTAGGGTTCAGCCCCTTTGAGCTTTTGTATGGACACCTGGTAAGAGGACCTTTAAGTCTGGTCAAAGAAGGCTGGGAGCAATCTCCCAGGAAACCTCCCCAGGATGTATACAGTTACATGCTGGCCTTTAGGAACCAGACTTGTGGAATTTTAGTTCATGTACTGAACATCATCTGCGCCATCTTGCAGACTCACGTATGAACATACACGACAGCCATTCTAGGTATCATGGTCTCCCTGTTCACGATCGATCGTTGGCGCACTTCCCTGACCCTGTAAGCATCCCCCACGCACCCTGGCTGCCCCCGCTCTCACATGCACAAGTCATAAGCCCTACCCTCCCGCATGACTCTGTCTCTGAGAATCACACCCCGCGCCTCACCAACACCTCCTTTCCTTCCATGAATACCCCTCCTTTGATGACCCCGACCTCTGAGCCTGATTGTCTGCACGGACCACTGGTCATCCCTCAGCCTGAGGATACAGTTTATTGCCCACTACTGTATGCACTCGCCCCTCTTCAACGGAGCTACTATTGATCATGACCTCCCCACCCCATGAGATTCGATCAGGCGCACACATTCCAAAGGAATCGGCAGAACACTCAGCTGCGTGATAGCCCCCTCCTATTGTATGAGGGGTAAGGGCCTCTACTGTTGTCATGTTGGAATGGGCCGGAACTGGGGGGGTGCCGGGGATGTCATCCTCATACTTCACAATGTCTCTGTTGTAATAAAGAGTGTTCACATGTCTTAAACCAGTGTATAAAAGATGAAGCCTCAGAGAAACTTGTTAGAGCACCTCGAGACGATACCTTGTTGTCCGATCTGACGTGTTCTGCTCCGTCGGAATAAAACGTGTTTCCTGTCTTCCTGTCTCCAGCGCCTGCCTCTTTATTGGATAACTTTGTATGGTATTAGAGGCGTTTAACGCCGGGCAAATTTAACTTAGGAAGCATCAACTAAATCGCCTGACCATTTTGTATTGATGTTCATCAATTGGCGTCCCAAACGCGGGGCCCATCAGCGACACGTGGATCCAGTGGGAGAGGTCCCGACGACAGAGTGAACGACTGCAACGATCGGGAGAGCTCCTGTCCGATAGACCCTCGTCTGACAGCCGATCATCTGAACTTCACTGATTCCGAGCACACCTCTCCCGAGTGATCTACGGTCCTGACTGGGAACCACCAGGAGTGCCGCGGTAGCAACAGAGAGTAGAGGACAATCGGGCGCTGGAAGCAGAAGACGAGAAACTGTCCATGCGGTCCGGGTAAGGTCGTGACACACGACGAATTGCGAAATTGATTGATTGTTTTTATTGATTGAAATACTAGTATTTGCTTTGTCGCTCTCTGAGATATTCGCTGCCTGCAAACGGGGAGGAATAGGAATATTCTATCTCCCTTTGCCGATAGTGAAGGGTAGGTAACGCGGACTTTTGTCCCCCATTGTAATCTGCCGTGCCTATTTTTCTCCCCATTGATTGATTGTTTGATCGAGCATTGAATTGTTCGAAGTTGGTTCTCTTAAGGATCTTCTCTGCCTACAAACGGGGAAGAATAGGAATATTCTCTCTCCCTTTGTAGAAAGTGAAGGGTAGGTAACTCAGGCTTTTGCCCCCATTGTAACCCGTCGTGCCTATTTTTATCCTTCATTGATTGATTGTTTGTCCGAACATTGCCTGTTTGGAATTGGTTCTTTTTGGAGGTATTCTCTGTTTGCAAACAACGTAGAATAGGATATTCTGTCTAGTCTTTGCAAATAGCGAAAAGATAGGTAGTGCAGGCTTTTGCCCCCATTGTAATCCGTCATGCCTATCTTCTCCCCATTGGTTAGTAGTTGGATCAACCCGGATCGCTTATTA
Organism: Lissotriton helveticus; assembly: GCF_964261635.1. Lineage (NCBI taxonomy): Eukaryota > Metazoa > Chordata > Amphibia > Caudata > Salamandridae > Lissotriton > Lissotriton helveticus. Next base: position 1,626,039,948 of record NC_136063.1, on the reverse strand, counting down.
GAGATGAACCATCCAGCTCCATTGGAAGGCACCCCTAATAAGGACATGTTCACTAAACAAGAACTAGTCGCTATAGCTTATAGTAAGTTATGGCATAAATATACCAAAAGGGACCCCGAAAGTCAGTGGCCACTGATAGGTTCTTTTGATGAAAATAAAATAAAAACGTTAGAATCAGCTGTAAAAATAAATAAGGCAACGCCCACTATGCTCGATAGTATTGGCATGTGGCGCAAAGAAGCAGAACAGCGAAGGAAAAGAGAAGAAGCAAAAATAGTGAAAGAGTTACGAAAAGCAGCCCATCTGGCCGCAAAAGAACTAGATGAAGAAATAAGAAGAAAAGAGGAAGTTAAACAAACACAAGAATCAGGACTGGCAGGCCAATGCCCTGTCAGGACCCCCTCTACGCTCTACCCGGAGGTGCCCTCCAAACAACGGGCAAACGACGAATTACTGCTAGGCCCTCTGATTATCTACATGCCCCCACCTTATGCCCCCTGCCAGCCCCTGGCACAGCACCTGCCAGCTCTGAGTGCGGCCAAGGGTGACCCTAGCGCTAGTGCCCCGGCTCATACGGCCTTCGCACCAGCCACAGTGGTAACAACATCGGATGAACTCGAGACTGGCAAGCAGCTAACGGCCAGATCAAATAGGTTGAGCAAAGACGAGCGGGATGGGATTGACAAGATAGCAAAGACACTGGTAGAACGGAAGGAGAGCGAAGAATATACGATGAATATGCACAATTCACATGCCGGTAGTCACAGACGGCATTTCATTTTACAGTTCAGCTACCACACCCTGAACGCATATGAGGATAGGTATCAGAATAAGGGTCCCGCTAAACTGACGGCTCTATATAGAAGGGTCGATGTTGGAGATGGGACTGAGAGCGATGTGACGGACCTCTTCATGCAAACCCTTGAAGTCTTCCGCCACCTCGTGGAACAGAAACCAGAGGTCAAGATCCCTGTCCCTGAGAGGGTTGAGCCCCCATTAGAAGCAGCCAACACTATGATGCCTATCAGAGAAGCCGCCCCCTACTGGGTTCCCCCAAGAGGTCAGGGAACAAACGATGATATCAACCACGCAGACGCAAAATGGAGGGTTGTGTACAATTGGGTTTACCAACCATGGGATCGGCAAGATATTTTAACTTTTAGGCAGACCCTGCCCGATTTGAGAAAGAACCCGACAGCATTTTATACCGAACTAGGCACAGCCTTGGGCTCAACTATAATGACTCTATCGGACATTGATTTGTTTTTCGGGTTGTGTCTACCGGCCGATGTGTGGAAGCAAATCCGGAAGGCCGACCACACAGACCTGTTCGGACACACCTGGAAGCAACTCATTGAACTAGATAGGCAGCGAGAGCCCGGAAAGAAACCTGTAAAAGACATACTGGAACTCCCCGAGAAGAAGGTAGACTGGTCGGTAGTCACGGCTTGCCGTCAGAAACCCCAGGAAGACGTATCAGAATATTTCTCCCGATTTGAAACGGTGTTCTCCGACTACAGTGGCCAAGACATGACCACCGCAACCGTACAACACCTATTCGTGCAAAACTACGTAAAGGGGCTGTCGCAAGAGGTCTCCCAAAAGTTACAGACGAGCGAGAGTAGTTGGGGAGCCTCCAAACCTGCAGCTATCCTTCAGATGGCTCAGTATTACGAACACCAAAAGAACGAAAACGAGAGGGCGACTGAGAGAAAGAAAAAGGACTTAAAGGAACGAGTGATGATTGCTCAATTGCAGGGAGTGACTACAGGAAGGGAACGGTATAGGGGAAGCTAACAGTCGAATGTCCCTAGGAATCCGCCCCCCAGAGACCGCAACCCCACACCCGGTGCTCCACGAACTGACCTCGATGAGAACCAGTGTGCATTTTGTAAAGAATTTGGACATTGGAAGTCTCAATGCCTGGCCCTTCGGGAAATGATTAAAAATAAAGAGACAAGGGACATGACAAATGGCCCCAAAACTGGAGGGCAGGGGCGAGGGCAGACCCACGACACCACCAATGACCGACCTGGCAGACCAAACACATTTGACCGCCCCCGACAGAATCAGTGCCAACAGTCCGACTGCAACAATGCTCTCGACTCTGCATAGGACTGCCAGGGGCAAGGGAGGGATCCAGTCGAGCTCTGTGTTGACCAGCAAGGTCCTTACGTCACTGCTAAGGTCCTGGGTACAAAGTCTCCATTCTTGGTAGACACTGGAGCGACACGTAGTGTATTATCAAAGCGACTGATTCCAAGGGCACCCTTGTCTGGCTCACACATTACATCGATAGGGTTCGATGGAACGCCCTCCACTAATCCCCTGTCTGTACCTATCTCCTTTGACCTAGGAAACAATCCCACTGACACAACGTTTCTGCTCTCCTCCAACTCCCCTGACGCCATTATGGGTATTGATTTACTGAAACATTTCCGAGCTACTATTAGGTGTTCCCCAGACGGAGTCCGAGTCATCCTATACGACAACCCGAGCATGTCCAGATCCCGCCCCGCACGACATATGTACTCTATAACTGATGCTGACCTATCCTTGCTCGAGACTCTACCCCTGTACCTATGGGCTAGAAACGACTCGGATGTAGGACGAATTATGATCGATCCTGTACACATAACTGTTCGACCAGATGCAATACTCCCGAAACTCCCACAGTACCGGATATCGCCCGAGGGCGAGAAGGCATTGGTAGTGATTATTCAGTCCTTGGTAGATGCAGGAGTGGTAGAGGAAGTGGTTAGGAATGTCTGCAATAGCCCTATCCTACCCATTATTAAGAAGCAAGGTGAGGGAGATGAGAAAGCGTACCGCTTCATCATCGACCTACGAGAAGTCAACAAAATAGTGGTGCCACAGTACCCCGTGGTCTCAGACATCACCACCATTCTGACCCTCATCCCGTCCACTGCCACCACCTTCACCGTTATTGATCTCAAGAACGCATTTTTCTCTATCCCCATCCATCCAGACAGCCGTTATCTCTTCGGCTTCACTTTAAAAAACCGTTCGTACCGATTTTGTAGAGCTCCCCAGGGCTACACTGAAAGTCCCAGCATTTATAGCCAGGCCCTCAAAAGACAGCTGGACGCTGTCCAGCTACCGGATGGAGTGGTGTTGATCCAATATGTCGATGATATCCTTTTGGCGGCCGACACCACTCCACTTGCAATCACGGCCACTATCCAACTCTTGCACTTTCTTGCGGAGAATGGCCACAAAGTCTCCAAAAAGAAACTGCAGTTTTGCCAACCCCAAGTGACATACCTAGGCCATCTCCTGTCCAAAGAAGGGAGGAAACTTACGCCGGACCGAATCCAAACCATCCTAGACACCCCCATCCCAAAAACACAGAAGCAAGTCCGTTCCTTGGTGGGCCTTACCTCTTTTTGCCGACAATGGTTACCAAATTTCAGTCTCATTATAAAACCCCTACTTTCCCTGTTGGCCAAAGATGTCCCTTTCCCACTCCCTTGGACCCCCGAATGCCAAGCGTCCTTTAAGGAGCTGCGGGATGCCCTTTGCTCGGCACCCGTCCTAGGAACGCCAGATTACTCCAAGCCCTTCTCCCTCTTCACTCACGAAAGGGAGGGATGCGCATTGTCTGTTCTAACTCAGCCCATCGGTGCCAAACAGCGCCCTTGTGCCTACTTCTCTGCCACTCTTGACCCAGTCGCCAGAGCTTTACCTGCCTGCCTTCGAGCGGTAGCCGCTGCTGCTGTCTCTATCCGCCAGAGTGAGGGAATTGTACTTTCGAACTCTCTCACGGAATTAGTACCCCATGCAGTTGACACCCTCTTGAACCAGACCAAGACCCAACACCTGACTAGTGCACGACTGACAGGGTACGAATTGACTCTACTTGCCCCCCACATCACGTTGAAGAGATGCACGACATTGAATCCTGCTACACTGTTACCCTTGCCTGAAAATGACCCCGATGTGCCCCCTATACACGACTGTGTGACCCTCACAGACGAACAGACCAGCAGTAGAATTGACCTCCGAGATGTTGCCTTTACAGACCCTGATGGAGAATTATGGGTAGACGGCTCGTGTATCAAACTCCCAGATGGCACCACTTCAGCTGCCTATGCGGTGACGACAGCCCGAAAAGTAAATGAAACAGCTCGCATCACACAACGATCCGCACAGGCAGCAGAACTAATTGCCCTCACACGAGCATGTATCATAGCAGCGGGAACCACGGCGAACATTTACATAGACAGCCAGTATGCCTTTGGGGTGGTTCATCATTTTGGGCTCTTGTGGAGGGAAAGGGGATTCCTGACGTCCCACGGCACGCCCATCCTTCACGGAGATCTAGTCTCCGCCCTGATTGAAGCAGTTCTCCTCCCCAAACGATTAGCAGTAATCAAATGCCAGGCACACAAGAAGGTGACAGACCTAGTCGGACAGGGAAACGCACTAGCCGACATCACTGCCCGAACCACAGCTGAGAATAGGACGACGACAGGCATGTATGTGACCAGGTCACAAGCAGAAAAATGGACTGACGCTAGGGAAACGATTAAGGACATCCAGTCGGCCAGCACACCTCTCGAACTGACTGAATGGGCACGGGTGGGTCTAAGGGACGATGAAGGCTGTTGGCGGACAAAAGACACAAACAAATGGTTGCTGCCCAACTCATACTTGATCCCCATACTGACAATGGCACACTCCCCTGCACACATAGGTTCTGCCCCCATGATTGAACTAATTTCCAAAGTCTGGCACAACAACAAGATCCCCGACTCAGCCAAACGCCTAGTCCAGCAGTGCCTTATCTGCCTACAACACAACCCCGGGAAAGGAACTGTGGTACCCCGGGGAGGGTTTGGGATCCCCGACCACCCCTTTGAGGTCCTCCAGATGGATTACATCCAGCTGGAGAGGTGCCATGGCTTGAAGTACGTATTAGTCATTGTATGTGCCTTCAGCAAATGGGTGGAAGCCTATCCAACCCGTGATAACACTGCCATGACTACTGCCAAAGTACTACTGAAAGAGTTTTTCCCTCGCTACGGCCTTTGTTGAATTTTATGGAGCGACAATGGCCCCCACTTCATAGCTGAAGTTATCCAACTAATCCTGAAGGGGTTGGGGGTAAAACAAAGGTTCCATGCAGTCTTCCACCCCCAATCCGCTGGCCTGGTTGAGCGACACAATGCTACACTGAAACTGAAACTGTCAAAGATAGTGGCCACCACAGGACTTAAGTGGCCAGATGCCCTCCCACTGGCATTACTATCGATGCGCTCCACTCCCACTAAGCACCACCTGACCCCCTACGAGGTTGTGTTTGGGCGACCAATGAACCTCTGGACTGCCCCCAAACCGACCTCCATTCACGACGTCCCCGACGTCCTGCTGTCAGATTATTTATACAAGTTAACTAAAACGTTGTCTGTCATTCATCAACAGGTGCAGCAGGCCATCCCCGATGCTTCCAGGGGTCCCGGTCACGATATCCAACCGGGAGAGTATGTCCTAGTCCGGAATTTTCAACGGGCAAAGAGTCTGGAACCCCGGTGGACGGGCCCCTGGCAAGTACTGATCACCACTCGGACGGCTCTTCGAGTAGAGGGGAAGAAGCACTGGCTGCACGCACACCACTGCAAGAAGGTCTCCTCGACCCTGGCCACGACAGACAACGTCAACACCCAAGAAGAACTCCTGGACAAAGACCGACCATCACTGAACTGCTATCCCGATACCGAGGCACTTGAACTTGCAAAGCACTCTGATCCCACTGTGCCATCCCGGGAAGGGTATTTCCTGCGTCGAAAGGAGGGAGCTTCGGCTAAGTAGGCCACTGACTAAGTTAAAAATCTCAGAACGGTGGCCCAAAGCAACCAAGGGTTACCCGGAGAGAAGCTAAACAAAGTCTGTGGTTCTGCCCACTACCGAGCACCTTGAAGATGAAGATGATGGAAGCGCCAGATAAGAAGATGATGGAAGCGCCAGATAAGAAGACGTCGGAAGCACCAGGAAATACCCACTACAGGAACCCAAAGACTGATAATTTGAACAAATCAAAGACAATCGCTTTCTTCATTGTCTTCCTCCTTTGCCTCCTCCTCATGACTTCCTTCTGGATCTTGGAGGAAAGCACACTCGCTCATCAGATGTTGCCGACCACTGCACAGCCAACCACCATGAAAGAGCACCACCTGATCACCCTTTCACCTCAGCTCCGAGAAAGGCGTAAGGAGTTCTGGAACAATTCCTTCGTGCAACTGTTGCACCAGCACAACCTTGCTGCAAACGCCACGAACTGCTGGATCTGCGGGTTGCTCCCGCATGCCACCGGACACTCCATCCCCTTCATCCCTTCTCCTTTCTCAGTTCACGGCTCCTGCCTCGCCTGGTTGATCCTCTTGCAGGAAAGCCACAAGGACAATGCCGCTTCTGGTCAAACAGTGTCACACTTCTACTATGGGTTCTGGCTGAACAGAACAGGAAAGACGTCTGCCCCCTTTTGTCCTGTGATTTCAGGTTCAGCCTTCCTTATGAACATCCCTGCCAAAGAAAGAGTCGAAATGCAAGTGCTCCACAATCCAGCCAGACCCAGCTTCTCCCACCTGCGGAAACAAACGGCTGCCACCCTGACCGTGGCCCTGTCTGTCATCAATGTCACAGGACTCGTATGCCTCGAAGGCCAGGGAACACAGCTGGTGGGTCACAGTTCCTGCCACATCACCAGGACATTGGTCTCAGCTGATCCCCCCTCCTTTGTTGCTTCTCCAAATATGTACTTTGTTTGTGGCATCAAAGCTTACACTTGGCTCCCGAAAGGCTGGAGGGGTACGTGCTACATCGCCTTCATCCTTCCTCCCACGTATGTGGCTCCAGCCTACCATCACCGGCAAAAGCGCGCCGGAGACATTGGACAAGCCGACTCCACCGGAGCACAGTTCCTGGATGCGGCGAAGGGACTTGTTCCTCTGTGGGGCCCAATGGCAAATAGCCGCGCTATCCGACACCTGACTCAGGCAGTGGAAACAACCATTAACATCACGGCTGGCATCCTTGCTAACAACACGGCTGAGCTTCAGGCAGTCCGCCTGGTGGCTCTTCAAAACCGCCTTGTTCTAGATGTGGTTCTGGCCGACCGTGGAGGTGCATGCCGCATCATCGGCTCCAGCTGTTGCACCTACGTACCAGATAACTCGCCTTCAGTCTACAAGGCAATCGAACACCTTCACAGACTGTCCACAGAGGTTCACCAGGAGCAGGAAGGATGGTCGCTTGGAGGCTGGTCCTGGGACACTTTGAAGGACTGGGGATGGAGATTGTTTACGTTTATATTGATACCAATCATGATACTGTGTGGGTGCTGCTTGGGTATTCAATGTTTACCACCTTTGTGTTCACTCATTTCCAACTGTATGTGCCCTAAGACTCTGGACTTTAAAACTGAGCACATGAGTCCCCTCTACGAGATAGAGGTACGTGGTCTCATGGGGATCAATCCGAACTGACAAGCTGGCGAGACATGTTAAAAGGGAGGACTGTGGAATTTTAGTTCATGTACTGAACATCATCTGCGCCATCTTGCAGACTCACGTATGAACATACACGACAGCCATTCTAGGTATCATGGTCTCCCTGTTCACGATCGATCGTTGGCGCACTTCCCTGACCCTGTAAGCATCCCCCACGCACCCTGGCTGCCCCCGCTCTCACATGCACAAGTCATAAGCCCTCCCCTCCCCTCCCGCATGACTCTGTCTCTGAGAATCACACCCCGCGCCTGACCAACACCTCCTTTCCTTCCATGAATACCCCTCCTTTGATGACCCCGACCTCTGAGCCTGATTGTCTGCACGGACCACTGGTCATCCCTCAGCCTGAGGATACAGTTTATTGCCCACTACTGTATGCACTCGCCCCTCTTCAACGGAGCTACTATTGATCATGACCTCCCCACCCCATGAGATTCGATCAGGCGCACACATTCCAAAGGAATCGGCAGAACACTCAGCTGCGTGATAGCCCCCTCCTATTGTATGAGGGGTAAGGGCCTCTACTGTTGTCATGTTGGAATGGGCCGGAACTGGGGGGGTGCCGGGGATGTCATCCTCATACTTCACAATGTCTCTGTTGTAATATAGAGTGTTCACATGTCTTAAACCAGTGTATAAAAGACGAAGCCTCAGAGAAACTTGTTAGAGCACCTCGAGACGATACCTTGTAGTCCGATCTGACGTGTTCTGCTCCGTCGGAATAAAACGTGTTTCCTGTCTTCCTGTCTCCAGCGCCTGCCTCTTTATTGGATAACTTCGTATGGTATTAGAGGCGTTTAACGCCGGGCAAATTTAACTTAGGAAGCGTCAACTAAATCGCCTGACCATTTTGTATTGATGTTTATCAGACTAGGCGCTTCAGAGATCTTGCTCAGGCAAATCTGGAGGCCAGCCAGGAAGAGATGAAGCGGTGGTACGACCGGAATGCCACTCTGGTGGAGCTTCAACCTGGACAGAAAGTTTGGGTCATGTCCCCTGTGGAACCTTGTGCGCTCAAGGACAGGTGGACTGGACCATTTGAGGTTGTGGAGAAAAAGAGCGATGTCACCTACATGGTGGACTTAAAGTCTCCCAGGAACCCCTTGCGGGTCCTGCATGTCAACCGTTTAAAGCCCCACTTAGAAAGGTCCGAAGTGGGCATGCTCCTAGCTACAGATGCTGGAATGGAGGAGGAGAGTGAGCCTCTTCCTGACCTCCTGTATGCAAAAGAGCAAGATGGGTCAGTGGATGGTGTTGTCCTCTCTGACACACTGACCCCTGAACAACAGCAGGATTGTCGCCAATTGTTGGGACAATTCCCTGATCTGTTTTCCTTGATTCCTTGTGTCACTCAGTGGTGTGTCCATGATGTGGACACCGGGGACAGCACTCCTGTAAAGCACAAGGCTTACAGGGTGACTGACGAGGTCAGAGCATACATCAAGGAGGAGGTCTCCAAAATGTTTGCCTTAGGGGTGGTTGAGTCCTCTAGCAGTCCTTGGGCCAGCCCAGTGGTCTTGGTCCCAAAGGCTGCAGCGCCTGGTGCTTCACCAGAACTTCGGTTCTGTGTGGATTACCGAGGACTCAATTCAGTCACCAAGACTGACGCGCACCCCATCCCCAGAGCTGATGAGCTCATAGATCGGTTAGGGGCTGCCCGGTACCTCAGTACGTTTGATCTAACGTCTGGGTACTGGCAGATCGCCTTGACTGATGGGGCAAAGGAGAGGTCAGCATTCTCCACACCAGATGGGCACTACCAGTTCCGGGTTATGCCCTTTGGGATGAAGAATGCCCCTGCCACCTTCCAGAGGTTGGTCAACCAGGTCTTGGCTGGACTGGAGGATTTCAGTGCCGCCTACCTGGACGACATCGCAGTGTTCAGCGCCAGCTGGGAGGAACACTTGCGCCACCTCCACGAAGTGTTGTTGGCCCTGCGCAGAGCAGGCCTCACAATCAAAGCCAGTAAGTGCCAGATTGGGCAGGGTTCAGTGGTGTACTTGGGGCACCAAGTAGGGAGCGGCAAGGTGGCCCCCCTTCCACCCAAGATTGATACCATCCTGGCATGGGCACCGCCCAAAACCCAGACTCAGGTGAGAGCCTTCTTGGGTCTCACGGGTTACTACAGGAGGTTTGTCAAGGATTATGGTAACATTGTGCACCCCTTGACTTCGCTGACTTCCAGGAAGCAGCCACGACTTGTGATCTGGACTGACGCCTGTCAGACGGCCTTTGACACCCTGAAAACTGCAATGTGCACAGCACCCATACTCCAGGCACCCAACTTTTCTAAAGAATTTGTTGTCCAGACGGACGCTTCAGAGCATGGCGTGGGGGCTGTTCTAGCTCAGGTGAATGAAGAGGGCCGAGACTTACCTGTAGCCTTCATCAGTAGGAGGTTACTTCCCAGGGAACAGAGGTGGAGTGCGATAGAAAGAGAAGCATTTGCTGTGGTCTGGGCGCTGAAGAAGCTAAGAACCTACCTGTTTGGGACTCACTTCCGGGTTCAGACAGACCACAGGCCCCTCAGATGGTTGATGCAGATGAGGGGTGAGAATCCAAAGCTGTTGAGGTGGTCTATTTCCCTACAGGGGATGGACTTCACGGTGGAACACCGCCCTGGCACAGATCACGCCAATGCTGATGGTCTGTCCAGATTTTTCCGCCTTAGTGATGAGGACTCCCTAGGGTAAGGGTAGTTCTCCCCACATTTCATCTGGAGGGGACACGTGTTAGACCTGACATCATTGGCATGAGTCCCTCCTCCATTTTTTCTGTTTGCCTCCTCTGTTTACGATGTTTTTTCTGGTATATGCTTTGGGCACTGTGCCACTGCAGATCAGTGCCACAGTGCAAGTGCTCCCTATGTGAAATTGCTGTATTGATTGACTTCCATGTTTGGCTTATTTGGTTTACTGTCAGTCCCTAGTAGAGTGCACCAGGAGTGCCAGGGCTTGTAAATACAAATGCTGCTAGTGGGCTTGCAGCACGTGTTGTGCCACCCACAAGAGCGGCCTAGTAAAAGTATGTCTGAAGGTCTACCATTGCTAGACCACGTGCAGTCTGACTGTCACGAGGACTGCGCAAGTACACCTACTTGCCAGTCCCTAAACCTTCCCTTAACTTCATGTTAGTCACCCCTATGGTAGGCCCAAGGGCAGGGTGCATTGTAAGCATAAGGTAGGACAAGCCTGACAAGGTTGGCATGTCCTGATAGTGAATTACAGCCATATTCGTTTTTCACTATTGTAAGGTAACCTGCTCTCCAACAGTTAGAATGGGCTGCCAGGATTATTAATGCTATAATCCTAGCGGGCTCGGGGAGCATGGTGCAATGTCGAGTTTGGTATCCCTGAACTCAGGGTTTAATAACGCATCCGTTTGGGTGGATGGTTTTTAGACTCTGTGTTTGAAAATAGCACTTTTAGAAAGTAGCCATTTTCTTGTCTAACTGTCTACCGGTCTCTGCTGGTTCTGGTGTGCGTGTGACAGGAGCTGGGTGGCTCCAGAGGTCTGAATGAGTCAGTGTGGGGTGAGTGGGGCATTTGCATTGAGAGTAGGGGAAGAGTAGCTCCTGATAGCCTGCCCTGCCTGATACAATGCTGGCTCCGCCCCCCTGCCAGGCGACTGATGACTCTGTGCCTGCCAGGGACTTTCCTGGCCCCCCTCCTGCCGGGCAACTGATGGCCCTGCCCCTGCCAGTGACAATGCTGGCTCCGCTCCTGCTGGGCGGCTGAAGACTCTGCCCTGCACAGTGAATAGGCCAGGTGCCTAGGCCTGGCAACACCCACAACAAACCCAGGATGGGGGGAAATTCCCCTGCATGGACAAAGGGATCAAAGCCAAAAAGGGGTATAAGAGAAGGACCCCTGAACCAAGAATTTAGATCACTTCTGACAAGGAAACCTGAACCAAGGACAAGAAGCCTGCTGATCCAAGGACTGTCTACCCCTTCTGCCAGAGTGCTGTTTGTTGGGGGAATCCTGCAGTTGCTTCTTTATTTTTGCCAAGGAACCAGGAGAGAGGAACTGAGTGTGTACTCTCAAACTTTCTAAGAAAATCTCCAAGGGCTGGAAGAAGTGCCAGCCTCCTGTTGAAGTCACAGGGTCAAAGGACTTCATTTATTTGCTGAAAGTGCTTGTTGCTGGAAACCTGAAAATCCAGCACCTCTGAAGAATCCAGCAATCTCGACGCCGACGGACGCCGCTGAATCCAGCTCGACATCGTGAGTAACGGCTCCAGTGTCCCGCACCTTCGACGCCGGCCGCCGGGCCCGATCGACGCCAGTAGCGACGCCAGTGAGTAGCGAGTTCGGCTCCAGCTCCAAGTGACCCTGTGTCGACGCCGCCGCTGATCGCATCGACGCCGAGCCCTCTCGACGCCGTGAGCGCTGCTCAGTCTTGCAACATCGACATCGACGACGCCGTATCCTGCTTCATCCCGTGAGCGCTGCTCCCGCCTGACTTCGGTCGACGCCGCTGCAGATCGCCCCGACTCCGAGGCCCGATCGACGCCGAAGACGCGACGCCGGACATCTCGACGCCGCTGATCATCGAGTGCTTCACTTTTCCATGGTACTGTGTTGTGGGGGTCTGTGCGACTCCGGGCTCGACGTAGCGCTCCTCGCGGTCGACGCCGGTACCTTTGGATTAACTTTGCCTCGACGTCGTGTGACTCCCGTGTGTGTTACATTGTTGCCAAGAACTGTGTTTTTAAGAAGAAGAGTTGCTTTTGTTACTAAAGACTTTTGTGCTAAGAAGAAACCGTGCTTGAACTATTATTTTTCCTTCCAAGAGTATTTATTAAGATTGTGGTATATTTTTGTCGTTATTTGGTCTTGTGCTAAGCCTTATATAAACATTCTTATTTTTATAATACTACTGTGTCGTGTCCATTTGTAGTGTATTCACTTTATTACTGTATGTGGTCATAAATGCTTAACGCACTGCCTCTGAGATAAGCCTGTCTGCTTTGCCAAGCTACCAAGGGGCTGAGCAGGGGTTATCTAAGTGTGTGATCCCCTTGCCCTGACTAGAAAAGGTGTGTCCCTATTTGTCAGAAGTGTATACCTCTGCCAACTAGAGACAGCTGCTTCTAACACCCCCCCATAAAAAAGGGGGGCTCCTGTGAGTGACGTCATCCCTAAACCCCAAACACCATCACCTAAACCAATAAGCAGGAGACCCACCACCTCATCACTGCCCACTTCTGATGACACCAATGGCGAACAGTCAAATGTGAGGGACCACAGCAAAGTCCAGGTCAGTGAGAAGGTGTACTGAGACCATGCCAGAAGTGGCTGATACACCATCTGTCTATAGTGGCCTGAAGAGGTCCATCCTAAGATAACAGTGCCTACAGAGTAGGAAGATTGGAGCTGTTAGTAGGCACCTGCACCACTTCACAAAGGCAGTTGAGAAGGGGAAGGAGCGCTGGTAATCAGCTATGGAGAGCGAGCACTGGGTGCAGAAGATGCGCCACGAGCAGTACATTTCACGCATAGACCCCTTCACCAGGTCCACCAACCGCCTGTCAAATGCCACAGCAAGTCTGGTCAGGTGTACAGTAAATATTCAGACTGACATCCCAATGCTGCCAGGACATTGCCCGTGGACTGCTGCATGTCTCGACTGCCCTGGAAAATATTCAAATGCACAACCTGTGCCTCTTCACCATCCCCCCACCACCTGAGAACAAGGAGGGATCCGGCATCAGAGGCAAGTCTGTACAGGAGCCTTGCCCAAGTAGGTGAACAAGCAGCCATCCCTTTGACTCTGACACAGCATCTGTCCCATGACCCAGTATGGCAGAAAAACAACCTAACCCAAGGGGAGGAAAAAAGAGAATCCCTCACAACTCAGTGTTATCAGTTGCCTTTGTTTGTTTGGCACATACCTTGTCCCGTTAAATGTATCTTACTTCAGTTGTAATAGCAACCTGAATAAAAGGTGTTCACTCAGTTGTGCACCAAGAACCTCCCATGTGTGATGATTCATTTACATGATGTCAAGTAATTCCTTACCTCAGAAATAGTTGGTTGACATCTCTGTGCGCCGTGCATGTCCCTCAGCGTCATGGATTCCCTCCTGCTGCCCATGTAGTGGCTATAGGTAATTGCCTGAGTCAACGTCAGAGTCAGGCTCAATGCCGTACAGTCCCCTATGCATTGCAATGCTGTGCAGGATGGCACAGATCACTATAATTTTGCAGCATGTGTCTGGCCTGTAGAGAATTCCGCCAACTGTCTTGTGGATGATGCAGAAGTGGGACTTTACGATGCCAAAAGTGCGATTAACGATTATGCTTGTTGTTTTGTGTGCTCTATTGTATTGTTGCTTGGTTGGTGTTCTTGGGGTCAGGTAAGGTGTTAGGAACCAGGGCCATAGAAACATATGCACCATCACCTTAAGAGAGAGGGAAAACCATTAGGTCACATCACATATACACTCCTGGCCAGTGCATTCATTGAGTTGGACATTCTCTTACCTAGCCGGTGCCAATCTCCGAATTCCCCGGTGCCAGTCGGTTGTGTATTCCATTGTGGCGGAACATGAAGGTGGGTGCTGCCTGGGTATCAAGCCATAATGTTGGTGATGACACAGGAACAACAGAACGGATAAAAATGCCAGTACTGAGTACCATTTACTAAATCACTTGATATCTATACCCATGACATTAAAACAACAGGTCCACACTGTTCAAGGTGCCATTTATCATTGTATTTGGCAACAAGCTTTTTTTGAATTGCTTATCAAACATTCTATACACATGCAACATTCTATTTAGAGAAAAAACATAAACAACATACGTAGTGAAAACACTTCACCTCAGAGACACCAACAACCATTCCCTTCATTCATTCCCCCAATCATTCATAATACTAATAGCATTCAACCCTCACACCACACACGCGCCCCACTGGGTCGGGCCAGACCTGACTCCTTAAATTGAAAATGGCCACGTCCCAGGGAGGACTACTATACAAAAAAGCCAAACAACCAAAAGATTGGACTTCAATCGTACAATGGCGCACACCCAAATCAAAACTTCCAAATATCACAGCGTACAACAATTATTTATAGTACACCAGTGGACGACCTAATTTACAACATGTTTGTTTGACACTTTTCGAACCCAAGAGGTAACAGGGTTCTCATCAGAACCACCGAATCTAAAATAAAGATAGAAACACATACTCTTATTCAGTTGAACAGCATCTATTTATCCATCAGGCAACAAACACCAACCACGGTTCAAGCAGCCTACCTTAGTCAAGCGGCAGACCAAATCTGCTATGCCAGGAATGAAGAAAGCAAGAAGGAGTGTCTAAAAGAAAGCAGATTGACAACAGAACAGTCTTACAAAAAAACGCCCATCTTATACTGTCACAAAATGTATACTTTTGGTTTGCAGGTGCAGAAACTTACAGAGAGGTGTCTCCAAGAGGTCTCCCCACCACTACTTGTATGTTAGAGACCTGGATCGCCAAAATGAAATCCGTAACACCTCCCAGGCAAGTACAAGCGTTTGTAGCAATCGCTCATGCTCCAATTAATTAGCACATACTTATGAGAAAAAACGGAGTAACTATTGCCTCAATTCCAAATACTTAGGTTAGTGCTGCGTTGTGATTTTTCAAAATAAACAATGGACATTGTGTAGCTTTGACGTGTGAAGAGACAGCACCCGGAATTAAGAGATATTTTCGTTTATTTGCAGTATTGGTGAAATTCGGGATACAAGGGAAAACAGTCCTTGGTTATCGTTTGCTCACTTTGTGGACACGTAGTGAACAAGGTATGTCCATCCGTTTTTTCTCATAAGTATGTGCAAATTAATTGGAGCATGAGCGATTGCTACAAACGCCTTTACTAGCCTGGCAGGTGATACGGATTTCATTTCGGCGATCCAGGTCTCTAACATACAAGTAGTGGTGGGAAGACCTCTTGGAGACACCTCTCTGTAAGTTTCTGCACCGGCAAACCAAAAGTATACATTTTGTGACAGTATGAGATGGACGTTTTTTTGTAAGACTGTTCTGTTGTCAATCTCCTTTCTTTTAGACACTCCTTCTTGCTTTCTTCATTCCTGGCATAGCAGATTTGGTCTGCCGCTTGACTAAGGTAGGCTGCTTGCACCGTGGTGGGTGTTTGTTGTCCGATGGATAAATAGATGCTGCTCAACTGAATAAGAGTATGTGTTTCTCTCTTTTTGTTAGATTCTGTGGTCCTGATGAGAACCCTGTTACCTGTTGGGTTCGAAATGCGTTGACCTTTATATTGTGTTATGTCAAACAAAGGTGTCGTAAATTAGGTCGTCCAGTGGTGCACTGTAAATAATTGTTGTACGCTGTGATATTTGGAAATATTGTTGTGGGTGCGCGCCATTGTGAGATTGAGGTCCAATCTTTTTGTTGTTTGGCTTTTTTGTATAGTAGTCCTCCCTGGGACGTGGCCATTTTTAAGTTAGGCAGTCAGGTCTGGCCCGACCCGGTGGGGCGTGTGTGGTGTGAGGGTTGAATGCTATTAGTGTTGTGAATGATTGGGGGAATTAATGAAGGGATGCATTGAGTGGTTGTTGGTGTCTCTGTGGTGAAGTGTTTTCATTAAGTATGTTTTTTATGTTTTTTCTGTAAATAGAATTTTGTATGTTTATAGAGTGTTTTGATAAGCAATTCAAAAAAAGCTTGTTGCGAAATAAAATGAAAAAATGCACTTTGAACAGTGTGGACCTGTTGGTTTACTTTTATGGGTCTAGATATCAAGTGATTTAATAAATTGTACTCAGTACTGGCATTTTGTTCTGTTCTGTTGTTATATTGACTCATCCTTACTGAGCAGAGTCAAGGCCCTTTGGTGTTCTTTGGTGATGACACAGGAGGCATCACACACCACCTGCACATTCAGTAAGTGAGTGTTCTTCCTTTTACTGTAGATGTATTCTGTAGATATTTATTTATTTATTTATAATGTCCAGGAACTTATGAAAAAACCTAAAAAAGGCACTTTGTGACGCCCCCCACCACTGCCATGACTGTGACTGTCTAATAACTCCCCAATGCAAGTAGGTGTAAGCAACAGAATACCTGCACATCAGGAGGTATAGCATTGCTCCTAAGTGTGGCCCCTGTAGCTGGGGTCGCAAATCAGCTTTCAGATCAAGTATGGCCTGACTACTCAGTCTGCACTTGTCTATTATCTCCTCCTCTGTCATGTTAAACAGGGTAACCCTCACCCTAAATATCCTCTACTGTCTCCTCCTCCTTCTGTCACTCACAGCCAGAATCCTAATTTTCCTCATCAGAATGAATAATGCAGCCATTGTAAAAGAGTCAGGTGCATTTTGGGGCTATTCTTACAGTTTGCAAATGGTTACAACCTGTCCTGAATCAGTGGTAATTGCATTTCACAAAAGGCCTTTTCCGACTAGTCGCAAATTGGAAATGCCTCATACATGCAGTTGAGATTCACAATAGGAAATCGCTATTAGCGATGTCCTTTTTTGCCAGTTTCCAAAATGCGATTCAGACAGTGAAGAAATCACATTTTGAGACTTAGTTTTTGGCAGTCGAGCATATCGAATGCCTGTTTTGCATTTCAGCCATTAAAAAAATAAAAATGCATAATTGTTTCATACATCTGGCCCTAAGTCCTTTAGCTGCTTTTTATTATTTGGGAATACATTTATATTAATCACCTCATCTATTCACTGATTTTTTAAATATTACATTAATATTCATTAATATTAATCCTAACCTTTCCATTATTTTAACTAATTCTCAATTTAATTAATGTAATAATTTAACATTAACATAGAAATTGATTTTCATCATTAGTTTATTTACTACATATATACATACTTAGTACATCTTGCGCCCACTTACATTTTTATTTAATTTATTTAATCATATTTATATTTTAATATTAAGATACAGTTCATGAGGCATGAAACCAACTGAAGAAGGCATAGCAGTAGTTTCCAAACATTGGTGCATTGGTCAACTGATAACATGGCTCCACGGAGCTGTTGAGAAGATTATGGGAACTGATGGGGCTCGATGGGCTCAGAGACCCAGTGAGGTGACCCTAGGAGTGTGGGAGATTCAAAGGATGTTATAGGCAAATTGTTCGGGCAAACTGAACTTCGTAGTTGGCCAGTATTAGCACTTTACCACATCACATCCCCATCATACCCTAGGGTGTGAGTACTAACCCACCATTTAATGCCCCTGCTGTGGCAAATGTATTTACAATTAAAATACTTTTTTAATAATGTGTACAACCTTACATTTAAATAAAACGTGCTAAATACAGAATTTATAGCGGGTAACCATATTAAAATGTTATAGGCTTGAACATAGGCTAACTTAATTCAGCACTTTATTTAACTGTAGATGCCATGTTAAATGACAAAATGAATTTTTTTAACCTGGAAATGCCTGTTTTTCACTTTACATTTTTGTTTGTGCAAGATGCTTTCTTTCTCTTTGCTGCAGGTGTTGCAACTTCAGAAGCCTATTGATAGACAATGAATAGACACTTATTTTGTATTAGACAACTGATAGTAAGGTTCTCACCAGGAGGAGATAAATCGACAGGAAGAATGATTCACTGGAAGAAGTTTTTGCACCACAAGAAAACAACATTGTAACTTTCCAATTATAAATGTCTGAAAAACGATTATTCTCTGTTGGGAAAATGGGGAGTTTGCTCATTCCAAGACGTTTGCTGATATTCTATTGGTGGATGAAGAAGATGAAAGAAAATAATGTTGCAACATAGAATGTGTGTGTTTATTTTAGCACATGTTCCTAGATAATTCCAGATCTCTCAGACCTCCCAGATCCCAGACCTCAGATCCCCAATAGGCAGATCCTGAGATTTCCTTCCCAACCCTCCGACTGGAGTCTTGTCTCTGAGTTTCTGATGCTATCTTTTCAGCAGAGGCTGCCTTATTTCGATTTTTAATTTTTTTTTTAAATTTCTTAATTTTGAAAAGTTTAAAATACAAAGACAGATACAGAGATGAAACAATGTCGACCCACCCCAACCCTCCCCCCGGCACCCCCCACCCCATACCCAAAACAAGAAGTTTAGCACTAGGTAGAGAGAACCTGTTACATCTATTCTCTAGTTGTCTTTCCATTAAGTTTATAGAATCAAGTATAATCATATAAAAGTGAAGGATTTTTTAACCACCATAATGAGCTATAAACAATAAGATGTGTAATCACTATAAACATACCTACATCCCTGTCATAAGTCTTTTAAACAAAATCAGTAAGGGAAA
Source organism: Lissotriton helveticus (assembly GCF_964261635.1). Lineage (NCBI taxonomy): Eukaryota > Metazoa > Chordata > Amphibia > Caudata > Salamandridae > Lissotriton > Lissotriton helveticus. Next base: position 1,626,021,130 of record NC_136063.1, on the reverse strand, counting down.
ACCTTTAAATAGACTAACAACACAAGCAACCAAGACAGACAAAATTGATAGACGGTCGCTGGCTGGAAGAAAAAAAAAAAAAGAAAAGAAAAAGGAAGGAAGGGAACTTGGCTTTCGGGGGCCTTAGTAGTGTATCTGACAAAGCCATACCGTTAAAGGTTCCAAGATAATTAAGCCCTTCCTTTTTCCCCGGATGCCTTTTTTAGCGTAAATAGCCTTCCCGAGGTGACATGTCGTAACGAGTCGAGTCAGCCATTGGGAGAACAATGGAGGATTTGAAACTATCTATGAAGAGGTTATTCAGATCCGCAATATTGTCATGGCTACAAAAGATTAGTGCACCACCGTTCATTCTTTTAACCTTGTCTTGTGTCCCTAACAAAATAGTCATGGGGGTTAACTCAATATCCTGAATGAGGACATTCCTTAAGAAATCCTGTATTTTAACAAGGAATGGAGTGAGTTTCGAACAGGTAGTGAACATGTGTACTGAGTCTACACTAAACTCCGAACACCTAGGACAAAACATCCCTTTGCCTGTTCCACATTAACAATTCTACTGGGTGTAATACACAGAAAAAAAGCGGTCTTGAAAAATTGTGCCTGCAGTTTAACCGAGAGCAAATCGTTCTGCTATCTTGGGCATTTTACTATTCAGTGCGGAGTAAATGTGTCCAATACGAGTTAAAGTGGGGCCTCTAGTATGTCAATAAGGTCAATCTTCGCGAACCCGGCGGACCCACCAGCCTTTTGGGCCAAGAAATCACTTATGGCAATATACTTGAAAGTCTCTTGTTCCCTCAGATTATATTGAGTTTTAGGGTCAGTAAATGGCTTAATTCCTTCGAAGGCAATTAAATCTCCCAATTTTAAAATTCCTGCTTTATACCAATCTTGGAGATAAGATCTCCTTTATGGAAGACTCTTGTTTTATTATCACTATATTGACAGTGATTTCAACAAATATTTTGTTCTGTCTTATAATCAAATATTGATGGATTTCATTAACTTTTCATGCTCAACTTCAATGGTCAAATCTAAAGATTAATGCCTAATGAGTAAATAGATGAAAAAGTAAAGGATTTTAAAATAAGACCATTTTAACTCACACTAATTCTCTATATTGACTAAATTTAAAGTCTTCAATGATTCACTGATTATGTAGATGACGGGTCCTCATTTCTTTTAATTGACAAACAAAGATCCACACAACCTGTGGGCATGGTTATTTAATGAATACACTTGCAGACTAAAATGTAGCAAACCCCGCTCTCTCACCCCCACATTCCACACTGACACCTTGATTTTCACCTCACATCGCTGAGTTATCGAGGTTGCCCTCTACCCCACTGCATTTTGATGCTGATCTTTTCAGGCAACCAGGCATCTACGGGCAGTTTCTCAGGCCAGCATAAGTAACCTAAATACAGTGTGCCCAGCAATGCTCCTGAAATTGAAGCTGAATGGCCAATGCAAGGGCAGAGGGGTTGGCCTAACGGCTAAGGCGCTCGACCTCGGACCTGGGGAACTTGGTTCGAGTCTTGGTAACGACGCCAAAAACCCCCTGTGATTCTGGGCAAATCACTTAATCTCCCCGTGCCTAAAAAATGAAAGTGTGCCCTCATGTAACGTAACTGGTGCTATGTAAAGCGCTCTGATAACTGATTCGGTTCGGTTCAAATTCGCGCTATATAAAACTCTCTCTCAAAAAAAAAAAGCTGACACCTCCTGCAGCATGTCTCCCCATGGGACCTCCTTCCAACAACTTTTTTCCTCAATCCCCAACATTTAATAGCATGTCACAGCTAACCCTGGGCAGTAAACTCCGCTCTGCTTGCAGAGTTTTCTGCACTCTGCATTACGCGGAGTTCCGAAAAACTCCACTCCGCGTAGCAGAGTTTTTTTCCTCTCTCGCGCTCATCAGTGTCAAGTTGGTGAGCACAAGTGAGGAAAATCAAACTCCCTGCAAGATTTTTACTCTTTCGCGATCGTTAACGTCAACTTGGCGAGCGCGAGTATGGAAAGCAACCTCCCGGTGAGGATTCTCAACGCGGGTGGTCGGATTTCTCATTGCGAGTGGTTGCGTATGTTCGCGACCGCTATTGTTGAGAAACCATCCATTCAAAATGAGAAAGCTGCCACTCGGTAAAAAATCTACTCGAGCAGGAGAAAGGGAAAAGCGCCCGCTTGAGCTTTGCATGGTGCTGTTCGTGGCAACTGCACAGTGCGGACAAACATCCGGCACTGAAAATCACAGCGAACATCATTTTATCTAACACACTCCACCACTTGTGGATCTCTGCGTAGTGCGGCAGAGTTTTTTTTGTACTTCGCAGAGTTCCACATAGGGGAGGCTTAGTCACAGCATGTGTGAAACAATTGTAAAGAACATTGGCCTGAAATGGCAGAAGGTGACACATTTTATATGATGCCACTTGACAGCAATGCCCACGCAGGAAATTGTCAGGGAGCATTAAGGGATGGCATTAACTGGGTCCGTTTGATTGGCTAATATTACCACTATATTTTATGTCTACTTTACAGGTTAACTTCTCCTTTCAGGAAAATTGGGAAAGAAAAAATTCACAAGCGATGTCATGCAGGTGGATATTTTTTGTAGTCAATCTCCTATCATTCTTTAGTACTGCTGCTGCTACCACTATTAATTATACTTTTAGTGATACTGGCACTGTAGGCATACAAACACAAACAATAGTACTACAACCCAAATTAGAACTGATCATATAAATAGTGGAGAAGTGTGGCTCAATGGTTAGAGCAGGCAGACCTTGATGCAGAGCTCTGGCCAGGGACCAGGGTTCGATTCCCGCCTCAGCGGGTCTCCGGCTCATTAATTCCCCTGCCTGGATTTTCTTGCCTCAGTGCCTGTTCTGATCATGGGTCCCACGCTGCAACTCTGGGCAATAGCTTGCTTAGTCTCCACAACGGCCCCAAAAGCGCTGGGATGCCTGGCTGCACCTGGGGGGTGCCCAGGAGTGGACGTTTCCCAGGAAAGCCAGGAAGGGTTCCTAAGCGGTATACGGGCAGCGCCGGGACACCTCCGGTGGAGGTAGCTGTGCGCTTTACAAATTCCGACATTTACATTTATATTTACATAGTACCAATAAAATTTTACCTATTACCACTATTGCTGGTCCTTTTACTCCCGCTACCTAGGCCAGTGTTTTATTTACTTTTTTTATGTGTCAATTCAGCCACTTATTGAATGGCACTCAGGCAAGACACTAGCAACAGGTTGCATGTAATCCATTGGAGGGTCTATAGTCCCTAGATCTGAATGATGCAGCGTTGGTGTGATGGTACAGCAAAGTCATAATGAAGGCATAGCAGGTCCTAAATATTTACACAAGTGTAAGATATGTCTGCATGATTGGCTCTGCATTGATTGTGAACTCTTCATGTATGAGCTTACAAAAGGGAGAGTAAATGAGTAGCTGCATTGGATAGTTAGGCCTGCAATGGAAACAATAGGTTCTACATTACTCAGTTTTACTGCACATTTTCTAAATATCTGGTTTAAAAACCCTTATATTTCTGTAAACTTTACCTTTATCATGTTGGTCATATTTTTATAAAGCCTTTTTGAATTTTACTATGTGTCTGCATATCCTCTGACTTTATTTTTCATCTATGTTAACTAGACTTTCACTGCATGTAAAACTAATAAGGACTAGACTCTTTCATTCAGTTATGTATAATAGGTTTGTTTGACTACATTACCAAAACCTACAGCTACACCATTAGTGTAAGGGTGCTGCCATGTGCTCCTCCAAAAGAGGGGACAGAGATGGTTTTAATGTGTCTCCTTCAGTGCCTAATTTGAGCCGGTGGTTGCTGGTAGGCACCATCAGTCCTCATTGCTGTGGGCCACCACTTATTTTTCAGCATCAGAAATTTACTGAAAACAAGAGAAGGAAAAATAAAAAGTGGGAAAGAAAGAGGAAGACTGAAAACATCACAAAGGGAGAAAGCAGAAACCTGAAAGAGTGAGATAAAGGGGCAGGAAGTGCATGGTAGTCTATTAAAGAGGCATGAGCTGGATTTAGGACTATGCAATCTTGGGATTCTGCTGTGACATTTAATTTCATCAGCCGCAGACTTCTGAGCAGAGCTGTGGGCACCGGCACTGGTCTTCTTATAATAAGTGAACGAAATTGGGTTATTGGTTGAGAGTGGTGAAATCCCCACTCAAATAATAAACACTATCTCTGTCAGGATGAACCACAAAAAGTGACTAATTAAACCTGTGAATAATGCTCTAATAGATTGGTGCAAAAGCAGTCAGGTATACCCAGGAGCGGCCCATGCAGGTAAGAGCGGAGGGCAGTGGGACTTGACAGACAATGATGAGGGAAAATGTTTATTTAATTTTCCCACGTCGGTTGCCACTCCTGGGCCTAACTCAGAGGCAATGTGGAAAGTATTTATGCCTTACTGAAACAGTGATAAAGTAAACCACCCAACATGAGAAAAATCTCAACCCAAATTAGAAGACTAGAGTAAACTTAAGCAAATAAAATTACACTAAAATGACAAAAAATTCAATCCGTAGAACCGTAGCTATGGATTTTTAAAGGTTCAGGTGAAAATAGATCCAGAAAGCACAAAGCACAAACTCCTGGTTATCTGGTGAAATTGGACTAAGTTCAGGCTGGTCACAAGGAGCACTGGTCAGATACAAGGACAAGATTTATCCAGGTGAAGAGTTTACCATCCTAAACTCCAAGTCCATGCGAAGAGCTTCAGTCAGAGCTTTGTGTTGGTGGGAGCCATGAGTAAATCATTGTGGGCACAAAGAGTATGTTGTGGCTACCTCGAAGAGTGAACTTGCACCCATGAACAGTCCAAACGTTCAGGATTTTTACCTGTAGTTCAGTCTTTGCAGTTTGGAAGCAGGAGGGGTACACTCTGATGCCGTCAGTTATGTGTCTAGGACCTGGGGAGGTTACCTCTTGGGGATCAGGCCTCCTTCCAGCAGAGGCCAGCAGCAGGACCCAGGCAGGTCCATTTGGTGCTGGTCAGCTGGGCAGTTGTAGGTAAGGCCTCTGGAAGCTAGTTGTGACCATGTAGCAACACAGAAGGTTAACCAACTGACTGGTGGAGTCACCTCTGGAGACCCTGGGTTCAAGGTAAGCAATTCCAGTCTTGCTTCTTCTGTCAGCAGGGTAGACCTTCGTTTGAATCTTCCACATGTCTAAGAGTGTTCTGATGAGAGGTTCTGAGGGGATACTTTTATCCCCAGAGCCTACGTTTGGGGGTCCCTCCCCTTGCCTGCCCCCAAACTAGTTTGGGTCAGTTTGCCCTTTCTCCTGGGGTTGGCTCCAAACAGTCTAGGATAACTAAGGCCGGGCATGCCCAGCTGCCAGCTGCATGTTTTTTTTTAACAAACTTTATTGAGCCTTTATTCAGGGTGCATTTCCTCATAGCAAATGGTCCTGGCATTTTACATTTTCATGGTGGTGTAACATGCCCCATTTTTCAGTATAATTAAGTGTACATACTTCAATCCTTGTATCCATCAGTTAAACGACATGAAACATACAATGTAATAAATACGGCATATGGATTCATCCATTTTAATTACTAATGTCACTAACCTGCCGTGACATACATTAGTATTTTTTCATCCCTAAACTAAGTTAACTACCCTTTCCCACTCCTTCCCCCCTTCCTGCTCTGTCAGTGTGCTGTCATCTATTTAGTCTCATATTCATGCGGTATCATGAGTGTCAACCTATACCTTCTGTGTACCAGGGCTTCTCCACATAGCCTACTCTGATTGTCCCTAGTATTGTGATGAATGACATAGCGGATCAGGGTAGTGAATCCAGAAATGGAAGTGGGGTATCCAAGTCTTCTAGCATAATGTCCCAGACCATGGAGATGGGACGCCTCCGCAACCCCCTTGCCTCCTCCCGTCTAAGTGCAGCGCTTTCCGTGGTACCCCATCTGATTACCTCCTCTCTCCATATATGTAGTGGGGGGCTCCTTGGAAATTTCCATCTCATAGTAATTGCTCCTATAGCCAGTATAAGTGCTAAGTCTAGAAATTGCAAGTGCACCTTCAGGGCTTTGGTGCGCATGCGTAAACCCAATAAGCCCTCCAATGTGTTGTCTGTCATTGGAAGGTGTGTGATTTCTCCCAGTATATTGTGAATGTGCCCCCAGTAATCCTTGAGACGTGGGCAAGCCAATAACACGTGCACAAAACCAGCCTCCTCCTCGATACATCTTAGACAATGGTTCTGGGCTTCTGGGAACATGCAGTGTATCTGTTTTGGGGTTAATACGCTCTATGGAGTACCATGTACTGTATATACTTGAGTTTTGCGTTACAGGAGACCCACTTGGGGTGTTCTAAAATACCCTCCCAGGCTTTATCAGTGATTACCATATCTGTTGTTTCTACCCATTTCTCACGAAGATCCGTAAGGCAGATAGAGGCCTGCGTTCGGATTCCGGTATATAGCCACCTAACTAAGCGTCCTCCCCTCCCCATGTAATAAAGCAGATATACCATGTCATGCTTTGGAGGCTCCCTACGCTGGGGTGCCCATGTAGTCTTGATGTAATGTACTATCATGGCATGCAGTAGGTAAAGGCGATCAGAAGCCCCACAAATCTGCCATGATCCATAAGTATTCCATCCCCAAAGAAGGAACCCACCTCCGTGACTCCCGCGGCCTCCCAAGCTTGCAGTCTAACCATTGTAAGTCTACTGCCCATGACTGGCAGCCCTAATAGTGGGACGTTGGGTGCGTAGGGAATCGCTTTCGATGTATACTGCAGTGCCTTTTTCCAGCAGTGTAGGGCTGTCTGCAATTGCAGTGGACTGTCCAATGGTACTCTCTTCCTCGGGAGCAGCATACTATGTAGTGTACCTCTTTCCAGATCCAGTGTAGTATATTTTATTTCCGGCCAGTTCCTGCCTGCTGTCCAGAAGTATATAGGAATAACAGGAGAAAACCCATAGACCTCGTTGGGATGGGTGTATCCTGTAGGCAAAAACAATTCCCAACAGGTATTATGTGGAGACAATTTCAAAGGTGTATGCCACAAGCATTACGAAAGGAACAGAAACAAGGAGTCAAATGATTTAAGAAGAGGTAGTATTATTTACCAAGAAACAGAAAGGGAAAAATCTTTCATATGCAATTACAGTTTAAACAGCACTGTAAAGACCGGATCTTATGACAACCCAGTGACACTTGGTGCAAGGTGCTATATACAGTTAGTGAGGTGAATGTGCAAGTGCTTAAAAACAGCATTGGCGACGCATTAAACAAAGTATGTACATCAGTTAGAGGCTCCAAAAAACAAGTTACAGTCACTTGGAAAACAATTATTTCTATAGGAGCACTGAACGTGATATGCGTCGTATAATTCAAGCTGTACAGTCGACGGCGTTTCGATCCCCTTTAGTCGGGATCGTCATCAGGACAGAGTTGTCGATAGATACAGTGCTGTTGACAAAGAAGGGCAATTTTGAGCGGGGGAACTTGGTTTGGGTCAGAGTTGGGGGTGAAAAGGTGAACGGGTAATGATTTAAATTTAACATTAAAGGTTTAATGTGTAAAGGGTGTGGCTGAGGTGGTGGCCGGAACGGGGAGCCAGGGGTGAGAATTGGGGGTGATTAGCGTGGAGAGACTGGTGGAAAAGTCTAGAATAAAACCGCCGGTTAGTGGAATAGTGGCAAAATTACTAAGTGGATAGACACTCACAGTATAGCCAGGCAGGAAGGCGAGGCTAGAGGGACTCCGAAGAGGCAATTAATGGTCGGATGCTGCAAGGGAACAGGGGATGAAGTTAGGCAAGGGAACAAGTTCGGCTTGTGAATAAGACCAATCCAAGAAGCGAAGAGTTACCTGATCGCAGCTTAATTTGGATCAGCAGGCGGGGTTTGCAGAAGGACAGCCATTGCAATTGGGATGCGTAATAATATGCTCGGAAATCAGGGACTCCCACCACTCCCCTGTCCGATTTTAGCTGGAGCTTCTTGAGACTGACCCTGCGCCTACCACTGCCCCATATAAGTTCCACCAAGAGTGTGTCTAATAAGTGAAATGTAGATTGAGGCACCGTTGGGGCAAATTTACAAAGAAATACAATAGTCGGGGCAACATCACCATCTTGGAGATGGTTATTCTCCCCATCACGGACAGTGGCAAGGACGTCCAAAAGTAGATACTAGGGCACAACGAGGCTATGGCCTTCATCAAGTTGCCTTCTAGTTGGTCTGCAGGAGTCCTATAGACATGGATACCCAGGTACTTAAAAGTATCCTGTGCTACCGGTATCTGATAGGTACTGAATTTGATTACGTCTGGACGAAGACCTTCTTGGAAATAAAAGGCATGGAATTTCCCCGCGTTAACAGCCAACCCCGATATAGTCTAGAAGGCGGCAAACACCATAGGGAGCAGGTTTGCCTCGTCCTCTAAGTCTTTCAAATATATGAGGATGTCATCCGCATATATTGAGATAAGGTGCGTATCATCCAGTATGGGAATTCCCAAAAGCTCAGATGACCGTCTCAAGGCTATGGGCAGTGGTTCTACCGCAAGCACAAACAGGAGAGGGGAGAGTGGGCACCCCTGCCTAGTCCCCCTGCATACCGTGTATTCCAAGGATATATATCTTCCGGGGCATGCCCTTGCAGTAGGGTTAGTATAGAGTAGGCATACCCACTGCAAGAAATCCTGGGGGAGGCCAAAACGCAACAGGGCTGTGAACATGTACTTCCACGTTATGGAGTCAAATGCCTGACGTAGGTCTAACACTAGACATCCCTCCCTGTCATATTCGCTGGGAATATATCTCATAACATGATGAAGTCCCGTGATGTTGAGGGAAGTGCTGTGCGCAGGGAGAAACCTGCATTGGTCACTGTGTATAAGAGTGGGGAGAGCCGGAATCAGTCAGTTTGCTAGACCCTTACTAAGAATTTTGTATTCGGTAGCCAGTAACGACAGTGGCCTGTAATTAGACATCTCTGCGATGTCTCGTCCTGGTTTGGGGAGTGACACCACCATGACTTGCATCGTGGATGGCGGCAATCTACCAAGCTGCCAGCTGCATTTGCCAGTGACAGAGCAGGCAGCTTCAAAAGTCAGGAATGGTGAGGTTACAACTATCAGACTATAATTTAAAGCACATGAAGGGCTGAGCACTGCCACCCAGGTCATCCTGCTCAGGAGATGAACACCCTTTCCCACACACAAGGTCCTTTTTTTCCCCATCTGTGAGGAATACACATCATATCACGGGAGAGCCATTACAGTCATATGACCCTGGACGTTGGCATAAAGGCACATTTGATTTATGCAGGAAAATGCCAACTTTCTAAACGTGGCAATATCAGAATAGTAACGTAAAATCTGGCTTTATCTTTAAAGAAAAGTTTAAATTATGGATCAAATGAGTGGAAGAAGTATTTTTCCATTGCTGCAGGCCCACTAGCAGCATTTGATTTACAGGCCCTGGGCACACAGTGCTCTGTACTAGGGACTTACTAGTAAATCAAATAAGTAAATCATGGACACACCAATCCATAAACACAATTTACGTAGGGAGCACTTGCACTTTGAAACTGATCAGCTGTGTCAAAATGCCCAAAGCATCTAGACCAGCAAAAACGAAAAGTAGCACACAACAAAAATACAGGAGGCAGAGGCAATAAGACTGGGGAAACCAAGCCAAGGAGAAAAGCTGGGAAAAGTGAAGGCAAAGTACTGCCCCTGTGCTTTCTGGGGTTGGCCTGCAGTGGCTGTTTCTGCCAAGCAGAGGACAAAGACTGAACTGTGCTGTCTATCCTGCTTGAAGAAGATCTCTCAGGGCTTGGTGTAGAGCTTGCTTCCTGTTCTACAGTCTCAGGGACACAAAGTCTTAATTTCCTCTGTCCTCCTTCACCTGGAACTGCTGTTTCAGCTGCCACAGAGGTAAATAGCAACACCGGCGAGTGTCTCGCGACCTGCAACAAAGCAGTGGGAACCGCTTGTGAAGTGCACAACGCATATCCCCGGCTTGCACCGCAGCCCCAACACTTTCCGACACCGCACTGTACCGAATCTGATGCCATCACTGAGGCCGTGGCCTCTCCAGAGCTGAGTGCACCACTCATGACCCACTTCCCCGACTCGCACTGCAGCCCCAACCTCTCCAACACCGGTGCTTCATCATCGCCGAACCAATACCTGGCGTGGCGGACCTCCCGAATCCATGGACCCTGCATCATTGTAACCAACACCTCTATGCCACTGCGACGTCACCTCCCCAGCAACAGTAAGGAACCAACGCCTCTCCTCCCCTGCATCGCAGTAAGGAACTGATGCCTCACCTCCCCTGTGGTTGTAAGGAACCAACACTGCCCGGTGCCAGCAAAGCATCACCTCCATGATGCCGTGCACCGTCTTTGCTTTAATCGTTTGCCAAGGTACTGTTCTTTGGGGTCCGTGTGACCCCAAGTCCGATGCCGTGCATCTCATGGTCAGCACAGTACTTTGGGATTTGCATCTGTCACAACATCATAATAGCCCCAGGTGGAGCTATTTGTTGCTACAAGCTTTATTTTCGTGAAGAACCTATTTTTGGTGATATCTTGATATATGTATGGTGGAGTTTTGTCATTTTGGTCTTGTATTTAGATAAAGATTTCTTGTTTTTCTAGACTGGTGTGGTGGCCATTTGTAGTGTTTTCACTGTTACTGTATGTGTGCACAAATACTCTATACTCTGCTTCTATGATAAGCTGGTCTGCCAGTGCCAAGCTACCACGGGAGTGAGCATGGGTTGATGAAGGGCGTAACTACCTTACTCTGACTAGAAGCAAGAGACCCTACTTGGGCAAAGGTGCACACCATTGACAGCTAGAGACCCCCATTTCTAACACTGTCTCTTTCCAAACTGAAGTTATCACTTATAAAGTGTAATAAGGTAACCGAATGCTGGTCTATGGGAGAGATAGCCTTGCTACAGTGAAAAATTACTTTAGGAGTTTTTTACTGTCAAGACATGTGAAACTTAATTACACCTGTCCTACTTTTTAAATACCATGCACCCTGCCCTATGAGATTTTAGGATTTATCTTAGGAATGAGTTATAAGTATTAAAAAGGAAGGTTTAGGCCTGGAAAAAGGTTTACCTCCATGGGTCAAAATGGCACTTTACAACCACACTACAGGCTGCAGTGGCAGGCCTGGCACATGTTTAAGGTGCTACTGATAGAGCAGAGATTTCCCTTAACAAAATTGTGACAAAAAGAAAAAAAAGATTTGAACAACAATCTACGTAAATGATGACAAACGTGTGTTAAGCTTCACATATTTGAAAAATGACAACACACAACTCTGATAGATACTGTATCATAAAACATGCAAAATGCTAGGAAGAGTGGATATCATATGTTAAAAATGAAATGTTTCCTGTGTTAGGAATAATTAATTATTTCATGTTGTAACGTGTACAATGAAAATGACAAACTAAAAGTAGGTGCTAAACAGGTTCTAGTTAAAGTTGTTTTCATGAATCTTCAAAATATACCTATGAATTATGTGCGCCTTTATAACATATGTGCAAAGAAGATTTATATGTACTTTTCCTATATATATGTAACAGTGACATTTTGAAAATATTATGAGTACCCTACTATAATTCATTGTGAATGAGCTGTATTTTATGTAGGCCTCAAATCTTGCTTTCTTTCCAAATGTGAACTTATGAACTGAATCGTCTGAAGTCTGTAGGAACTTTTAGCAAAGTTACCACTTGTGTTTTAACTCCTAATCATTACCTTTGACATCCTCAGCACAGCTTAACTGTATTTGCAACGAAATCTGTTACATACTAGAACAGATGCTTGGGAAAGGACTGTCAGCATGTTCTTGCTTACTTTCTCAAATATCTTATTGTTCATATGACAGAGCTTACAATGGTTTAAGGAAACTACATAACTTGAATTACTTAATTCTTCTGTATACTTTTTACCTACTACATCATCCTCACCCTATCGTAGGCGACCAATGGAACAGAGTGGTCTGACATTCCTGATGTCATGGGTGTCACCCGAAAACCTTTGGAGTATAATTGTTCAGATCTTGGAACTGGGTGTGTGTCAGCGTGTGTGTGATCAGCTTTACAGCGGTTAAACTGATCGCTTGGACACCTGAGGACTAACGCAAACTGTCACGTAATACTGCGATCTGCTGCCAGCTGGAATGGTAGCGCAGTGGAACATTTTCTGCTGAAGGGTTTGCATCATGTTACTGTGACTTTTGTGTTGCAACGGAGGACTTAGACAGATTTCTGCCTTTAACAAATTGGAACTGGTCTCTTGGAACTTACTGAACTTTCCTAAGGGTTTGTATGAGGCTCAACGGATTTCCTATTTATCAGTATATGCTATGATTGTCCAAAATCCCCCTTGGTTGAGGAAGATTTGTTCCCCTGTCATTTGTGGCTCTCACAGATTTAGATATAACTTTATTAAACCTATTATTAATTTAAATGTAGGATTGTACTCTGTGTCACTTAATGTTCTTTACCCCTGAATGAAATAGTATACTTTGAGATTCATACTAAACTTCTGACTCATTATTTCCTTGTGGGCAAATCATTTCATAAGTGTCCTTTTTTTGGTTCGTAAATTGATTTTCTAAAGCTAAGGAACAGCATTTGAATATAGCAATTATCTTAATCCTGGTTCTCATTTGATAATTGCTCATCCTCCGAATATCCTGTTCATTTCAACACAGAACAAGATCCATCAGAGAACCAATTGAGTATGGTGGGTAGCCAGAGGTTAAATGAATACAATTGAATTACAAATATATGTTTTAGGCCCAGTGTACAATACTTAGTGGGTGGCTCAATAAGTGCTGCTGTCCTCTAGTAGAATTTAATTTATACGCCCTAGGTACAAGTAGTACAATAAACTAAGGACATATAAGTACATTAAAGGTGCAAATTAGAGGGCTGCCAATTTTACCATGTTTGAGGGGAGAGCACAAGCACTTGACCACTCTTTAGCAGGGGTAAAGTGTAGAGTCCTAATGCCAACAAAAACGGGCTTATCAAAAACAGGGTTGTGAAGGTAAAATGTCTGGGTGATTACCACGCCAATGGTCCCAGGTCTAACAGTAAGTGCCAGTCCCCAGTAGCGGTCGGTGGTGGGAGTGCTGCCTGGCGGTGACGTGGGGCAGGGTGGGGGGTAGTAAACTACAGAATACGGCAAAGTAAAGGTAAGTAAACATAAAAATAAAACGAATTTCATTGCTACACTGCAACGCAATGCCCAGCAGCACTCCACCACCGACCGCTAATGTCAGCCCCCATGATCTATGGAAGGGGCCAGTCTCTCATTCAAATATCTAGCCCAAGTTCACTGTCCGCTCATGCTGTTAGGGTTGCTGGGGGCACTGCAGGTTTGTCAAGTGCCATACCTTAGAGATCAGGAAACAATTTTGATATAATAAATGCTCTCCTGTTTAAGATCGCTGTTGGGGCAAATTATACATTAGGTCACTCAATACAGATATAGAAGAAAAGCTTTCAAATAGTGAGGGATTTAATAAACAGTCTAGTGAGAATAATTAAATAATAAGACACTTGACTGCCCATGTCTGATTTAACAGGCCATGGTAAGGGTTGCCTTTGGTCGAACAAATATCATTTGTAAGGTGAATCATACTGTGTACAAGGGTATAATTAAAATAAAATTCATAGAAATCATGTTCTCTATTTCTGTCTCATGCAATGGTGTGCCACATTGGGTCTACAACGATTAAAATCAAGCACAGCTAGATTTATAATACATTAACAACCCCTAATGGCCCGATTACGATGCACTTTGAGCTCAAGAAGTGGCAGAACAGGTTTGAGTGTCTTCTTTGAAGAGAGTTGGTGTTAGAAACCTTGGATACCTGTGTGTCTAAAGACATGTTGATATCAGCATATTTATCCACGGGTAAGAACGTGTGTTGGTTGCTGCAAATACCGTACAGAAGACATGACAAGTAAACTAATAACTGACAGAGTTCAGTCTCAAGTAATGTGAGCTTTATATTATATGATTTTCACTTAAACAGTGAGAGGATGTGGCCTAACGGCTAGAGCGCTGACCTCGATGCTGGGGAACCGGGTTCGACTCCCGGCATGGACGTTCAACATCCTGTGATTCTGGCCAAATCACGTATTCATTTTGTTAGGCACAGGGAGATTGGGTCCATCTATAACGTAACTGGTGCTCCTGTAAACCGCTCGGATACCTTTGGGTCAAGTTGGCGCTATATAACTAAAAAAAAAAAATAGTGGCTGTAGGAGCAAACTCTTTGCCCGCTTCTCTTTACTTGGATCGTATAAACTCTGCCTGTCTTATCTCAACAGGAGCTGCTGCTTCAAGCAAAGGTTACTCACCAGTAGATGCTTGAATCGGAGTCTTACTAACCACTGCCCAGTCATCTAGCGTCCTAAAAAAGGATTGCTGGCTGTAGCTCAGTGGACCCTAGAGAGACAGGATTAGTTCGGTCAAGAAAAAGTTCATTCATAAAACTCTCATACTCTGCACCAACCACTTCTGTCTGGGTAAATGGATGTCAATCTCGATCTTTCCCTCTTCTACGAGGTACTAGACAGGGCTGTCCTCTCTCTCCCCTCCTCTTCATCCTCGCTCTTGAACCCTTCTTAGAGACTTTTAGACCCTCTGAATGCTATACAGGGTTTCAGTTTCAAAACGTTAACATAAAATTTACAGCTTATGCCGATGATATCCTACTTTTTATTTCTAACCCATCTGTCTCCCTACCGGCCTTCTTTTCCTTACTAATTACTCTCTTGTTTCAGGATATAAGTTAAATGTTGATAAATCTGAAATCCTACCTTTAAATACATTTTGTCTTCCCTCTATGTTCACTGATTCTGGTTTTGAATGGACCTGGTCTCATATCAAATGTCTTGGTATTTTATTTAGCAATAATCTTAAAGACCTTGTTAAAATTAACCATGCTGCATTTCTTAAGAACGTTTCTGACCTCATTGACAGTTAGTCTTCTCTTTTCCTTTCATGGCAGGGTAGATTAGCTACAATTAAAGTGATGCTTCTCCCAATTATTCATTTTTATCTTTCTATGCTTCCAATTTCTCTTCCCAATACTTTCTTTCGTACCATTAATAGTCTACTCACAAAGTTTCTATGGAATAATCGCAAATCTAGAATCTCACTAGCCCGTCTTCAACTCTCTAAATACCTGGGAGGAGTTAATTTTCCTAATCTTAGACGATATCACTCGGCTTTCACTTTGAAACAAATTTGGACCTTTCTGTCTGATTCTACTACCTCGTCATGTACGGCATGGAGTGCCTTAGAGCAGGCTCAATATTCTTCTTTTTCTCTTTTCTCAAACATTCAGGTCAATTTACCACTGAAACGCATCACTTTCCCCACTTTCGTTCATTCTAAAGCTTTAGTTCTTTCCCCGCTTGGTGCACATTTCTCTCTTAACAATCATTCCCTAGACATCCCTCTTTGGTATAACAAAAATCTCAAGATCAATAACCACGCTTTATTTTGGAAGGAGTGGATTGATAAAGGTATTATTACTCCCCAACAACTGATGAAAGATGGTATTTTCTTACCTTTTTCTGAACTTCAATCTTATATAACATCTCCTCGCAACACCCCTCACAATATAATATACTCAAAGACGCACTCACTTGTTATTACTCCTCTGCCAACCCTAATCCAACTACTTCTTCCGAACACACATCCCCACCTCTATCCCTATCAATTTCTGCACCCAATTTAAAGCAGCCACTATTTATAAGTTGCTTTCCCATCCCCCTGCACTAGGAGTTAAATACCCTTTGGTACTACTATGGGAAAAAGACTTAAGCCTTGATCTTCCTGTGCATACTTGGGATCTTCTCTGGTCCAAGATCCACACCACTTCCCGCTCAGCCAGCACAATGCAGACTTTGTATTATTTTTATAATAGATTATTCCTTACCTCTAGTGACCTCCATAGATTTAAATTGCTTGACTCTCCCAAGTGTTGGTCATGCCCTCATGCTACGGGAGATCTCCTTCATATGTTTTCCAATGTCCCTTAATTGAAGCATTATGGTCCAGGATATGGTCTAAACTGAACAATATTCTCCTGTTAGATTTTCCTTTCCACATTCAACATGTTTCCTTGGTAACCTCTCCCCCGCGTTTATTAACCATAAAGACGTAGGTAACAGCCGCGGGCCATGGAGGGAGTTACGGTGGGGCAGGGAGGCGGGGAGGGGGAGGGGCAGGGTGGAGGATGCGAAAAAACGGCATATGGATAATTGCAGGTAAGTAAACAATTTAATTAATAAAACGAATTTGGTAGTGCGCCTTGCATCGCAAAATGCGATGCAGTGCGCGCTACGAAATTCGTTTTATTAATTAAATTGTTTACTTACCTGCAATTATCCATATGCCGGTTTTTAGCACCCTCCACCTCGCCCCTCCCCCTCCCCGCCTCCCTGCCCCACCGTAACTCCCTCCACGGCCCGCGGCTGGTAGGTAATGTTATCAATCTTTTCTTAGCTACTACTTTTTAGATTATTAATTACTGTTAACTGGAAGGACACTTCAAAAATCTCGTATCAAGCATGGTGAATTTACTATGGCATCATCACAGAAAGGACAGAGCATACGCCACTTCCACTTCCTTGTTGATTAAAAGAGATGTATTATGGTTGCCTTTAACTAACTTCTTATCCAGGAAGTTAACTTAAAAATTTTCCTGTTACAATTTTGCAATGTTTTTTCTGTAATCCGAATATTGTTTGCAATGTCCTTACTTAGCTATTTCACTCACTCTTTCAGGACATCTCTTTCTTTCTTTTCCTCTTCTTTTTCTCCTTTTCTTCTCTTTCTCACCTTTCCTTTCACGTAAAATTTTTCTAAAAATGCATTTTCACTAGGTACAGTTTTATTTCATAAGTACAATGTGTAACATTACTTTTCTTTCATGCTCCACGTTATCACACTTCCTGTTCTAATAGTTTTTGTACTGATGTTTTACATTGCTATATCATCCCAATAAAGCATTTTAAACTTGAAAAAAAAAAGAAAAAGTCCATACTTGCTCTGATGTTAAACTTGGTAAATGAGCTAAATGCAGCAAGTTTATTAGAGTGAAACAAAAAATATATGCCAACATGAGAGATCAAGCGTTGGCAAACATGACCAATAATGCTTGACGCTAGACAACTTGATGTTCTTGGTAGAGCACCTCTAGCATTTGGCAGATGTTCGTTCTATGACCAGATAAATGTGCACTGGAGAAAATCAATGCATTTACTTCAATACACAGCAGGGTTTTATAACCCCACTGGGATAGAGAAACAGCACCCTAGCACAAACAAGCCGATTGAAATAAAGACCATGGTTAATAAAACTGCAAATACTGTACATTCAATCCTGTTTTGCTTGCACATTCTTTGAATGCTGAGCTTCTCTTGTTGAAAGTATTTATTGATTATTTTTAGTGAGAAGGATGGATATTAATGCTCATAAGACCAAGATCCTGATGGCTGGCAGAAGGAATGACACGTCCGAGGTGTCGCTTTTGCCACAGGAGCCTAATGCATGCCGCTGTGGTAAAGGGGCGGGGGGCCTGCATGGGACCCTCAAAACTTCAAGGTGGCCCCATTTAGCCCAAGGCCAATGTATATCTCTGAGATGTGGGAAACCATGGGGCCCCTCTTCATACTCCGAAGGGGGGGGGGCATCATTTAGAGTTACGCCACTGGCCAGTAGGGCGTGTGTTCCAAGCTGAAGGAAACTCATGAGATTGTGAAATAGATTCAGAAGCCTCTCAGGCTCTGCATTTCCTCAAGCAGTCAAGCCACTTGGCCACTGAAAGCTGCCCTGGCATTATTTAATGCCTTCACCCTCTACTCATTATCATGCGGTGTTTAATATGAAACACAGTGGAATACAACATCAAAAGGCCATGCTGACTGCAGGCAAGGATCCCAGAAACGAAAAGGGGTCCAGACTCCGACAACAATTTCGGACCATACAAATGGCAACAAACCCTATAGAAATACACATAAGACATTTTACAAAATCTTTTTCGAGCTCATCATAGACATGCAGTATCGTCTGTCAGGCACGTGCATTCTCTCGAGTGTATGATCTGACATGCTTCTGTACATTCTTTGCACAAACGCCGATAGGTTTCCAGCCCCTATGCATGTAAAGTCCCATGTCCTGTCTCCCTCTCTGCCACTTTGAATAGTGCTCCAGAAATAGCTCTGACGTATGCAGCAGGGATCCAAAGTCTCAGGTGAGCAACACATCCTTAATGCTGTATTTGCCTAGGAGGCGTGGACATTGCTACACGCCAGAGTACATGCAAAATGGAAAGTGTCTTCGAGCTGCTTGCTTTTCCTCCTCCTCATCATGTTCCACATTGCAAGTGATCTGTTTAATTCTCAAATAGCTCTTGGTAAAAACAGCTCACTCGTTTGTCTGCTTACATTTATGATCGCGAGTAAATATTTTCTCAGTGATTTAGCGCTGGGGTTTGGCTAAGGCAGGTCCAGGTTTCTCTGTACTGCTGCAGCTTTCTTAAAACCACACCCAGGTTGTGGTGATGGAGGTTCCTGACCACAGCTCCTGGTTCGATGATGATGAAAGGAAGGGGTCCTGTTTAGAGTAAGCCGAGCTAAAAGATTAGGGGGATTTGAAAAGGTAGCCTTATGCAAGTGAGTTCAGCATTGCCTTTGTGGAGATGACATCGTTTAGTGGTTAAGATTCACACATCTAGATATTCATCACCCAGACTGACAATGCGGAAAATAATACGCACACCCTCAAAGCCACTGCTCTTTTTTTGTAATTTTAAAAGAAGGAGGAAATGCGGAAATAATTTTACAAGCATCATTTGGGTGTTATGCGAAGAAGTTCTTAATACCTCTACACAATATATAATACCTAAAGAATGATGCAGAATTATTTTTTAGAAATACAAAAACCATATTGTGAATATGTATCTGCTCTACGAGACCAATCACATAAACCTCCTGTGACTTTCACCTGTTTAAAAGCAAACTTTGTATATTTGCATCTGAACACCTATTCAGTGTACTGACTTTGTTTACTGGATGTTATATTTAAGGAATTTGGACTCATAATCTTCTTAGCAATATAGTGAGTAAATGTAACTAAGGCCACCATAGCGGTATGCAGGCCGCCCGCCAGGGGTGCGGCTGTCCCGCTGTGCCGATTATGATGTGCCTGCAACACTGGCGGGCGCATCCCGCATATTTTACATTGCAGCGGGCAGTGCTGCAAGCAGCACCCGCTGCAATGTTAAAACTGCATGTTGTGCATTGGCATGCACAATGTGTCAGGCACCGCGCGTTGCCTACCACCTTGTGCATGCAAATGTCGGGGGTACCATGGGTACCCCCCAAATGCATCCCCCAGCCCCCCACCACCCCGGGGGCCAGCAACGGGCCCCCAAAACAGAAGACCGCATGCCTTTCCGCCATGGAAAGGCCAATTCCCGCATGCATCATGATATGGATGGCGGTGTCTTGCAGACACTGCGACATGTTATGCTCCTTTCCCGCCCGGTCGAAGCGTCGACCGGTGGAAAAGCTGCAGATGATCTTTCCGTCCGCCGTGAATATGGCGGGGGGTCTTTTAGGTGTGGATGGTGGGCGGTTCACCCCCACCAGGCTGACGGTGGCTACCGCCAGCCTGGCGGGTGCGAACTGCCCGCCATCCTAATGGGCCCCCAAGTTTTTATAAATTCATTTGATTATGAAGACTTATCCTAGGTTGATTACGTTGATGTGTGTATTGTTTTTATTTTGCCCCTATTTGCACATAATGCAACTAATTGTCTTGTAAAGATGGCATGATGCTTCCAGACTTCACATCCTCTGGTGGAAAGAAGAACGTACACAATTATTTTGTTGTGCCCTGTCTGTCCCCTTTCCCTTTATTTCTGAGCTGATGTCAGGAATGCTGAGTGAATTATGTAATAAAATTTTGGTGTATGGTGTGAAGTGGAAGTTAGGAGATAGGAACGGCTGGAGGGACATGGAGCCCTGATAGGATCGACCTGCTGTTGCTGTAACCTAACAGTTTAATATGAAATAAAGACATTAGCACCTACCTGAATGGCCCAGAATCTTGTATAAAGATCCTGCACTAGGGCTTCAACTGATTTGTTGGTATCAATGGAAAATACATATTTTTTCTTGGCACAGATATGAACAATAATGGTCTGGCTGGGACCAAAGCAGCCCTGGCAATTTTGTCAGACAACCCCTGACAACTACAAGGGGAGTTTGGAGGTGTGGTGGAAGTGCAAGTGTGAAGTGTTGGCTGGCCCATGGAGGCCCAAGTGAATGGGTTATGGTTGTTTTCTGCTATTGTTACTGGAGGGTAATATTTCAGCACTGCTGCAAAACCAGTCCCCGGCAACAAAACCGGCCCCACCCTTCCAACCAGCCTGGGAAACGCCTGATGTCCTGTATGAGCATGTGTAATGGTGTTATAAGTCTGTGACAGTTGTGGACTGTCTAATGACTCAAATTTCCATCGGAATTCTGACCAGATTATGATAATGCCCATCCGAGTATAAGTGAAGTATATGGATTTTGCATTAAGAACAGTGTTACAGAATTGGTACATACATAAGTTAAGCCCATACTCAAGAAACCATTTACCAACCCCAACAAACTTAACAACCATCACACCATCTCTCTGCTGCCCTCTCCCACTAAAGTCCTCAAGATGGCCATCAATCACCGACTCACATAACACCTGGAGAACAACAATCTCCAGGACACTACCCAATCCGAATTTCAAACCAACCACAGCATCAAAACCATCCTGATTGCATCCACAAATGACATCAAGTCCCTCCTTGACCAAGGAAAAATGGCAGCTTTGATCCTCCTCAACCTTTCAGCAGCGTTCAACACAGTATAACACCACAGCCTGTTCAAAAGGCTTCACAACATTGGAATCTAAGGAGACAACCTTAATTGTATTGCCTCTTCCTCACTGGAAGAACCCTGAGAATCCACCTTCCTCTCTTCCCCTCGGAACCCAAAAACACCATCTGCGGCGCACCTCAATGTTCGTCCTTCAGCCATACCGTGTTCAACACCTACATGACTCCCTTGACCAACGTCATCGGATCGCATCGACTTAATATCATATCCTATGCCAACAATACCCAACTCATCCTCTCGCTATCAGAAGACCCCTCCCCCACGCTGGCCAACTTCTGCAGGTGCACGATGAGTATTGCCGACTGAAAGAGAGTCAACTGCCTTAAACTCACCATAGACAAGATGGAAGTGGTGATCTTCAGGAACAGCACCTCCCCATGGAACAACGCCTGGTGGCACCCTGAACCAGGACCCTCACCCACTCCGACCAACCACGTCGCAACCTTGGCATCATCCTGAACAGTGAGCTCACAAGAAAAAGACAGATCAATTCAGTTTTGTCCACCTGCTTCCTCACCCTTCGCATGCTCTGCACGATCTTCAAGTGGCTCCACAATGACACCAGTCAGATTGTCACACAAGCCCATGTCACCAGCCGACTGGACTAAAGTAAGGCACTCTACATAGTATAACCTCGTACCTCCTCAAAAGCATGCAAACTATAAAAAATTCAGTGGACCGACTCATGCTAGACATCACTACACAGACGCACATCACCCCCTATCTCAAGAAGCTCCACTGCCATCCCATACAGAAGAGATATCAGTTCAAGATGTTAATCCACACCTTCAAAGCCCTCCACAACCAAGAAACATCTTACATCAAAGGCCGACTGAACTTTCACCTTCCCTCCAGACACCTGTGCTTTGCCTCCCTCTGCCTTGCCCCCCCCCCCCCCGCATCCGCCCCAGCAAAAAAGGAGGATGCTCCTTCTCCTGCCTTGCTGCGAAGTCCTGGAATAACTTCTGACCTCAACTAAAGACCTCATCCTCTCTGCTGTCATTCGGAAAAGGACTCCAGACCTGCTGTTCAACTAAGGACCTATGCAGCAGTACTCTAAGCGCCTGGATACCCTCCCAGGTGATTAACCGCGCTACACACATCCAGCTTGATTAATTGATCAACAAGTAAATACTGATTCTACTGAAGGAAATAAATATGTGGCCTTCATTTATTGTTGTTTCTATCCATTTTTCTTTTTCATTTTAGAAGATCAGACAAACACTGATGTATCTGAAAAGATGGTCATGAAAAATCTATCATGGCAAAAAAGTCAGAAGAACGCACAGTTGTTTTTTTGTTTTTTTGATGTGTAAAATAATTTGTTTGAAGGTCTCCACTTTTCCTAACTTTGGATTTATTAGTCCATTGGCTACCAATTAGCTTTATTATGTATCTATCTTTGTGACTAGGACGCACTTTTTGAAATTCACTGTAAGACCGCTTTCTTGAGATTAATAAGAGCATTTAGGAAATGTTTTGGATGTGTTATTCAATCTGGGAAAACTTTACTATGCCTTCTAATATGCAGCTGAATACTCCTGAGGTTACTTAAGAGGTTATCCACTAGCCATCAAAGGGTGGCTGGAGCACCATGAATTTAAAATGGAAGGAAAAAAAGTAATACAATTACTTTCTACAGCAATGGATGTTTTTCATTGATGTTCTGGACTTTAAGTAATAAATCACAGTATCCCTGAATTAGATTATGGGCCAGATTACGATGGCGGTCGGACGAGCGTCGGACCGTCATCGCAGTGGGATTGGGACCGACCAACAATGGAGGCAATCAGAATCATGGCTTTTTCCATTGTAGCATGTGCTGTTGCCCTAAAAGGGCCGCAGCACGTGCTGCAATAGAAAAAGGGATGTTTTTAAACATTTATGCATTGTGTGCCAGGTATGGATGTTTGGGGGGGTCACCACGGGGAACGGGGGCCCTGCTAGGTGCCCCCAAAGTAATTTTCCAACCGTCTTTCCATTGCCGTCGGACGTCCATGGAAAGGCTGTCGGAAAGAGACATTGTAATCCCTAGGGCAGGGCCCCATTGTAGGGAATACAATCCGACTGACAGTCCATCAGGCTACTTGAGCCGTCAGAAGGTTCGGTTGGTCCCTCCGACCGGTGCAGTCTGACCAACCGCATCTTAATGCGGCATTCGGACCACTATGCTGGATGTCCGTGGGACCTCCACTGACAGCCTGTTGGTGGTGGTCCCTCCAACATCCTAATATGCTCCTGGTGTACTTATGAACTGGAGATTTTGTAGTAGCTCAACTATGTTGTTGACTCATGGTTTTTTGGTAGGAGGCCGGTGTAGATATGTAATTTACTCTTGAAAATCAATGCAGAGTCTTATTGACCCTTCCAGATCTGGTACCACTACAATGAACAGGCACAATGAACAGTCATCAGTCATTTCTAAAGATTTAGTCATGCCCAGTCAAAATAATTTCCCTAGTGCCAGTAACATGAATGTTGAGTTTCAAAAAACGTATAAGGAATATGATGAAGCATTTAGTATTCTATATCTTGCATTGTATATTTGCCTATTGGCGTGTACTCAGTATGCAGGGAGTATACATAACCCACTTTTTCACCCTACACTTTGGGGTGATTGGCCTGCTTCACCGCAGTGGTCCCCGGCAAGATAATTTAGTGGAGTCCTTTCACCGAGGGTGACCTTGACTATCACTTGGTGGCCCATTAGCAGATAAGCTGATAGGACAAAGGGGTCCATCTGAGGCTCAGTTGGTGGAAACCCTGAGGTACCCACCTCTAAATGGGACAGGGAACTGAGAGTGTGGTGTGACATGTCAACCACCTAGTTATCTCTCCCACTCCCCATTCTCTAAATGAGCCCCCTAAGTCAACATGTGTCAGTTGGCTGGTTAAACATAAGTTTACTTGCCCCTGTTATGGATCACTCCTCTTATTCAGTAGATTCACCTGGTACACTGCAATATGTAGTTTATGGCCTGTTTTTCTACTTTGTGATAGACCTTTCCAATGCCTTCAACCACTGTATAAGATCCCTACTTTTGTGGCAGCATTATGTGTTCCAATTTTGGTGACCGCACTAGTACTCAGGCTTCCTTTTGCAACTGTGAGTGTGTGGTTTATTATGTTTTTCTGCTGTTTTACAGCTTTGTGAAAATTCTTAAAAGTTATTTCCCTCCTGTTATGTAAGGAGTTCTGTAACTGCATTTTCCACCAGTAATTCCTACCATTTCAAAGCCCAGGGACTATCTACCAAATAAGAGCACATAGGGGCTGATTCCAACTAAGGATTGTGTCATTCATCCAAGTACAAATATGATGAATTCTAATGCCTACACCCAACTGTATCCTCCTTGAGACTAAACAGCTTTCTTAGACATCTGTTTAATAGTTTGACTGTACACCTTGATGAAGTCTTTCATCTGTATGTGAACCAGAGGTTTTTAGTTTTGCTGCATTCAATGAGAGTTGTTCTTAATCACAATTTCTGTTTTTTTTTAAAAAAACATTTGATTTTGTTTTGAACTTTGCATTAACATAAATTCAATACACAAATAAATATCATGTCATAAGTCAATATGCTGATTAGTATAGTAGTGGTGTAGCAGTATGGTGCACCAAGGTAATACAACAACAGATCATTAACAAGCCTGATCGTATGTTATATGTGCTGTATTCAAGGTGTGGGAGTTTCAAACTTCAGGTGCTTTTGTGAGAAGGTCCTTTGGCTTGAGCTGTGAAGTATTTGTATTGGTCTGTGGTTGTGTGATGAGCGGTAATTGCAAACACAACAGTGATGGACCGAATGTGCTTCCCAGAACGGAAACAAGCATCCGAGGACCGGCCCGGTTTCGAGGTAACACCTCTCATCAGCCCGGCTAGCTTGAATCCAGTGGTGTGGAGTGCCTGGGACTCACGTCTGAGCATCCCCAGTACACTTAGAGCGGTAATTGCAAACACAACAGTGATGGACCGAATGTGGGTCAATGTCACACATTCACCCCAGTCAAAAGATCTGGGCCCAAATCCATCGTTTTTCCACTCCACACCACCCTGGGTTAGACAATGGCGATATGCAAATCAGCGCTGACCCTGTGCCCCATGGGAACAGTCCAGTCCGAACTACAAAAGCCATGTCCTTCCCAGAACGGAAACAAGCATCCGAGGACCGGCCCGGTTTCGAGGTAACACCTCTCATCAGCCCGGCTAGCTTGAATCCAGTGGTGTGGAGTGCCTGGGACTCACGTCTGAGCATCCCCAGTACACTTAGAGCGGTAATTGCAAACACAACAGTGATGGACCGAATGTGGATCAATGTCACACATTCACCCCAGTCAAAAGATCTGGGCCCAAATCCATCGTTTTTCCACTCCACACCACCCTGGGTTAGACAATGGCGATATGCAAATCAGTGCTGACCCTGTGCCCCATGGGAACAGTCCAGTCCGAACTACAAAAGCCATGTCCTTCCCAGAACGGAAACAAGCATCCGAGGACCGGCCCGGTTTCGAGGTAACACCTCTCATCAGCCCGGCTAGCTTGAATCCAGTGGTGTGGAGTGCCTGGGACTCACGACTGAGCATCCCCAGTACACTTAGAGCGGTAATTGCAAACACAACAGTGATGGACCGAATGTGGATCAATGTCACACATTCACCCCAGTCAAAAGATCTGGGCCCAAATCCATCGTTTTTCCACTCCACACCACCCTGGGTTAGACAATGGCGATATGCAAATCAGCGCTGACCCTGTGCCCCGTGGGAACAGTCCAGTCCGAACTACAAAAGCCATGTCCTTCCCAGAACGGAAACAAGCATCCGAGGACCGGCCCGGTTTCGAGGTAACATGATGTGTGATGAGCAGCATCTGGTTGAGGTGCATGATTGAGAGAGTGGTAAGAAAAAAGTGCTAGCCTATGGGGGTCTGCTGTCATATTTAGTGCCACTTTTGCATGTGAATTTATAAATCCTATTACAAAGCTACCCCAACAAGGGGGTAGTTTCCTCCAAGCACTGCAGTGTTGGGGTAGCTTTGTAATAGACTTTGTAGTGAACCACGCTGTAGAGCACAGACAGCGATACCTCAATAGCACGCAACAGACCATAACATTTTGCATACCACCGAGGAACCTGCAGTGCAAGTCCCATTCACTTCCTTTGTAAGTTTTAAATCCTCTCATGATGCCACAATGGGGCTCTTACACAAACTTCCTGCCTCCTCTCAGTGTAGGGACATGGACTGAGAAGTATAGGTAGCATGACCATCTTGGAGACAACCCCGCACCATCAGGGAAAGAAAGCACCAAATGCATTTTGAGGATTCAAGTAAGATAGCATCCCCATTAAATTGTTGTGCAACAAGTCCTGGGTGCGGTGGTATATAGAATGTGGAGGGCATATACTACTATGTCATGCATAGGGCTAGTGGGGTGCAGGGGAACAAGCATGTTTTAGTCCAGTTAACTCCCAATCCTGAGGCAGCTCTGAAAGTCTCCTGGACTTGTGCAACGTTGTCCACTCAGTAAGTCAAAATACTTAATTCGATTTTAAAAGAAAATCATAAAAAGACATTTCATACAATAAAAGGCCTAAGTACATTTACAAGTTGTTTCGACTACAATCATATTTAAAAAAATTTAAATGCATATCCAGAATATTACAATACGTTCTTAGGGAACAGCAAAAAATAGGGAAATATCTACAAGAACAGAAGGCTGTGCAAAATATCTAGGCAATCTACAGTACAGGGGAATCATTAGGTGCTATCGAGAAATACATGTTTTTCTTTAATGCGCGCTGCTGCGGCCAAGAAACTTCCCATACAGAATATTATGCGGGTGGTACTCATAGACTGTAGATAAAGGAGTGCCGGTTTAACTTGTTTAAAGCCCACCTCCCTTAGAATTGGAAGCAAGTATTTCTTACGGGGCACTGAAAACAATTAACAAAACAAGGCAAAATGAGTGGTGTCCTGAATTGAGTGGTTGTCACAGGAGCAAGGGGGGGCTGACTCTGGCTTAGCCCAGGCTGAATAGTTTCCCAGTAGGAAATGAATCAAATTGAATCTAAGTTTTGTCAGGAGGAACCTATGAAAAGGTCTGGTAACTATAGAAAGGTAAGGTTCCATGGCAGTAGAGCATTTTGTTAAATAATAAGACCTCACCGAGGGCTTCTGGAGTTCTTTTTCCTCTCGGATTGATCTTGCCAAGGTCATGAATTGCCTCTTGATCAAAACTACATCTGTGATTTTTATACAAAGAGGGGATTCAAAAAGTTCCGGTCTTCCTAGCCGATGAAAGGACTTCCTCAAATAATCCAACCAAGAAATCTTTTTATAGTGCTCCAGTGACATAACATCCTCCATAATAGAGTGGTTCAGGGTTACCTCCTTGTTAAGCCACGTCCTTAGCCAGTAGATCAGCGGTACACAAGTTAAGACTGCCTTTTATATAATCCATACCCAGCTCCGCATGGATGGAATAAGTTGGGGTTGATGGAGGGACTGACAGTAATGAGCGTAAGAACCTGTTTTCGGCTCTCTGAATAGGTTCCAGCTGCGCAAAACCCCAAATTGGGGCACCATACATGGCGATTGGCAAACATTTTGAACTGTAGACCTTCAATAGGGCCTCCATTGGCCTGGCCCCCAATCTTTTAGAAAAGGCCATGACGGCTGCCGATGACCTGGTCACCGATAGGCTTTTTGCCCTAACCTGTGGGCCCCACGACCCCCTCTCGTCGAAGAGCACCCCCAGGTAGGGAAAAACTGCCGTTCTAGAAACCTCTTGGCCCTTACAACTAAATGTTTTGATCATCCCTTTGCGCCTGTGTGCTCCAACTATCATTGTGGGGGAATTGCCAGCATTGACCTTCATATCCAAGCCAAATACATGCAACAGACACTGTAGGGCGTTGCCTGTGCGGGCTATAAGGACTGCGTCGTCCGCGTATAGGAGTGCAGGGATCTTAGCTTCTCCTACACGCGGAACGTCCCCCCCAATCTCCTCCAGGCACCTCCCCAGGCCATTGATATATATGGTAAACAATAGGGGGGCTAATATGCAGCCCTGCCGTACCCCACGCATGGACTTAAAATGGGGACTGCATCTTCCCTCCCTGGTGACCCTAACCTTGGCAGACAAATCCTGATGTAAAGAGGCCATGAATCTAACCAGGGCCCCATCTTTCCCAATCTTCAACAGCATGGCCCAGAGCTTTGATCACCAGATCGAAGGCCAAGGAGAGGTGCTAAAATGCTATAAATAAGGACCGCTCCTTGGCGACCGTATACTTGGCGATCAGAAGGTGTAAGTTGGAGCACTGTTCTACTGTGCCCCTCTTTTCCCTGAACCCATATTGAATGTCAGACAGCCCATCACACTTCTCTATGCTCCCCCTCAGTTTTGTTAACAAGACTCTGCCTAGGATCTTAACGGCAGAGTCCAGGAGGGATATGGGCCTATAACAGCCTGGGTCGTCCCCGTTGTCCACTCCCTCATGGATATCTCTAATGTAGATCAAGACATCATCCGCATAGAGTGAGACTTCATGTGTCTCATCATTAATCGGAATGCCCTAAGTTTTCACGGCTGGCAAAGATGATGTGCCAAAAGCTCGATTGCCAACGTGAAAAGCAGTAGCGAGAGTAGGCGCCCCTGGTGTGTGCCATGACTCACTGGGAAGGGTCAGAAATCAGCCGACCAATTTAAACCAGGGCTACTGGTGCAGAGCAGTGCAGCCTACCAAATCTCAGCATCTTGTCACCCAGGCCATGTAATACCATGAACATATAGTCCCAGTCTAGCATAAAAAAGGTATTTACAAGGTCCAAAACTAAGCAGGCAGATTAAGGCCAGCATGGCAGCTCCTCCTCTAGGAGCCTGTGTAGACTGTGTATATTGAGGGATATGGATCTAATAGGTATAAAGCAGCTTTGGTTGTTGTGGACTAGGACAGGCATTACTTCCAGTAGACTCATTCCTAGTATTTTGCTTAGGATCCTATTGTCTCTGCTCAGCATGGCCAATGGTCTGGAAGAGGTGTCTTCCAGCGGGTCGCACCACATCTTGGGAAGAGAGGCCAAAAGTGCCTCACGCATAGTTTCTGGCAGCATTTTGACAACAAGGGTGGAGTTATAAACTCCCGCCAACTTCGGGATCAGCAGGACCTTGTAAGTCTTGTTATATTCAATTTGCAGCCAGTCCATGCATGGTGTTTTGCAAGTTAGAGAATCACCTGTGGATCTCTTGCTCTGTGATCAGGCAGTCCAACGAGTCTCTCTGCATTGCAGGCACTCCCGGCAGAGTGATTGGACGAAAGAAGTCTTTGTCACTGGGCTGCTGTGATGGTCCCACAGGGCAAAAGAAAAGCTAGGTAGTAGAAGCAGAATGCAATATGTTTAGATTCCTGGGAATTTACTATGTAGGCCAGGAAAAGACAAATGGAAGCCATGGGCGTAGTGAATAAATGCTGCTGTATCATCTAAATTGCAAAAAACACAGTTGATGGACAGAATGTAGAACAATGTCATACATTCATCCCAGTACAAGGATCTGGGCCTAAATCCATCGTTTTTTTGCACTCCACACCACCCTGGGTTAGACACTGGCTATATGCAAATCAGCTCTGACCCTGTGCCTCATGGGAACAGTCCAGTCCGAACTACCAAGCCATGTCTTTCCCAGACCGGAATCAAGCATCCAAGGACCGGTTTCTAGCTATCAGCCTTCATTCAGCCTGGATAGCTTGACTCCAGTGGTGTGGAGAGCCTGGGACTCACGTCTGAGCATACCCAGCCCACTCGGGGTGAAAATTGCAAAAAACACAGTTGATGGACAGAATGTAGAACAATGTCATACATTCATCCCAGTACAAGGATCTGGGCCTAAATCCATCGTTTTTTTGCACTCCACACCACCCTGGGTTAGACACTGGCTATATGCAAATCAGCTCTGACCCTGTGCCTCATGGGAACAGTCCAGTCCGAACTACCAAGCCATGTATTTCCCAGACCGGAATCAAGCATCCAAGGACCGGTTTCTAGCTATCAGCCTTCATTCAGCCTGGATAGCTTGACTCCAGTGGTGTGGAGAGCCTGGGACTCACGTCTGAGCATACCCAGCCCACTCGGGGTGAAAATTGCAAAAAACACAGTTGATGGACAGAATGTAGAACAATGTCATACATTCATCCCAGTACAAGGATCTGGGCCTAAATCCATCGTTTTTTTGCACTCCACACCACCCTGGGTTAGACACTGGCTATATGCAAATCAGCTCTGACCCTGTGCCTCATGGGAACAGTCCAGTCCGAACTACCAAGCCATGTCTTTCCCAGACCGGAATCAAGCATCCAAGGACCGGTTTCTAGCTATCAGCCTTCATTCAGCCTGGATAGCTTGACTCCAGTGGTGTGGAGAGCCTGGGACTCACGTCTGAGCATACCCAGCCCACTCGGGGTGAAAATTGCAAAAAACACAGTTGATGGACAGAATGTAGAACAATGTCATACATTCATCCCAGTACAAGGATCTGGGCCTAAATCCATCGTTTTTTTGCACTCCACACCACCCTAGGTTAGACACTGGCTATATGCAAATCAGCTCTGACCCTGTGCCTCATGGGAACAGTCCAGTCCGAACTACCAAGCCATGTATTTCCCAGACCGGAATCAAGCATCCAAGGACCGGTTTCTAGCTATCAGCCTTCATTCAGCCTGGATAGCTTGACTCCAGTGGTGTGGAGAGCCTGGGACTCACGTCTGAGCATACCCAGCCCACTCGGGGTGAAAATTGCAAAAAACACAGTTGATGGACAGAATGTAGAACAATGTCATACATTCATCCCAGTACAAGGATCTGGGCCTAAATCCATCGTTTTTTTGCACTCCACACCACCCTGGGTTAGACACTGGCTATATGCAAATCAGCTCTGACCCTGTGCCTCATGGGAACAGTCCAGTCCGAACTACCAAGCCATGTCTTTCCCAGACCGGAATCAAGCATCCAAGGACCGGTTTCTAGCTATCAGCCTTCATTCAGCCTGGATAGCTTGACTCCAGTGGTGTGGAGAGCCTGGGACTCACGTCTGAGCATACCCAGCCCACTCGGGGTGAAAATTGCAAAAAACACAGTTGATGGACAGAATGTAGAACAATGTCATACATTCATCCCAGTACAAGGATCTGGGCCTAAATCCATCGTTTTTTTGCACTCCACACCACCCTGGGTTAGACACTGGCTATATGCAAATCAGCTCTGACCCTGTGCCTCATGGGAACAGTCCAGTCCGAACTACCAAGCCATGTCTTTCCCAGAACGGAATCAAGCATCCAAGGACCGGTTTCTAGCTATCAGCCTTCATTCAGCCTGGATAGCTTGACTCCAGTGGTGTGGAGAGCCTGGGACTCACGTCTGAGCATACCCAGCCCACTAGGGGTGAAAATTGCAAAAAACACAGTTGATGGACAGAATGTAGAACAATGTCATACATTCATCCCAGTACAAGGATCTGGGCCTAAATCCATCGTTTTTTTGCACTCCACACCACCCTGGGTTAGACACTGGCTATATGCAAATCAGCTCTGACCCTGTGCCTCATGGGAACAGTCTAGTCCGAACTACCAAGCCATGTCTTTCCCAGACCGGAATCAAGCATCCAAGGACCGGTTTCTAGCTATCAGCCTTCATTCAGCCTGGATAGCTTGACTCCAGTGGTGTGGAGAGCCTGGGACTCACGTCTGAGCATACCCAGCCCACTCGGGGTGAAAATTGCAAAAAACACAGTTGATGGACAGAATGTAGAACAATGTCATACATTCATCCCAGTACAAGGATATGGGCCTAAATCCTTTGTTTTTTTTGCACTCCACACCACCCTGGGTTAGACACTGGCTATATGCAAATCAGCTCTGACCCTGTGCCTCATGGGAACAGTCCAGTCCGAACTACCAAGCCATGTCTTTCCCAGACCGGAATCAAGCATCCAAGGACCGGTTTCTAGCTATCAGCCTTCATTCAGCCTGGATAGCTTGACTCCAGTGGTGTGGAGAGCCTGGGACTCACGTCTGAGCATACCCAGCCCACTCGGGGTGAAAATTGCAAAAAACACAGTTGATGGACAGAATGTAGAACAATGTCATACATTCATCCCAGTACAAGGATCTGGGCCTAAATCCATCGTTTTTTTGCACTCCACACCACCCTGGGTTAGACACTGGCTATATGCAAATCAGCTCTGACCCTGTGCCTCATGGGAACAGTCCAGTCCGAACTACCAAGCCATGTATTTCCCAGACCGGAATCAAGCATCCAAGGACCGGTTTCTAGCTATCAGCCTTCATTCAGCCTGGATAGCTTGACTCCAGTGGTGTGGAGAGCCTGGGACTCACGTCTGAGCATACCCAGCCCACTCGGGGTGAAAATTGCAAAAAACACAGTTGATGGACAGAATGTAGAAAAATGTCATACATTCATCCCAGTACAAGGATCTGGGCCTAAATCCATCGTTTTTTTGCACTCCACACCACCCTGGGTTAGACACTGGCTATATGCAAATCAGCTCTGACCCTATGCCTCATGGGAACAGTCTAGTCCGAACTACCAAGCCATGTCTTTCCCAGACCGGAATCAAGCATCCAAGGACCGGTTTCTAGCTATCAGCCTTCATTCAGCCTGGATAGCTTGACTCCAGTGGTGTGGAGAGCCTGGGACTCACGTCTGAGCATACCCAGCCCACTCGGGGTGAAAATTGCAAAAAACACAGTTGATGGACAGAATGTAGAACAATGTCATACATTCATCCCAGTACAAGGATCTGGGCCTAAATCCATCATTTTATTGCACTCCACACCACCCTGGGTTAGACACTGGCTATATGCAGATCAGCTCTGACCCTGTGCCTCATGGGAACAGTCCAGTCCGAACTACCAAGCCATGTCTTTCCCAGACCGGAATCAAGCATCCAAGGACCGGTTTCTAGCTATCAGCCTTCATTCAGCCTGGATAGCTTGACTCCAGTGGTGTGGAGAGCCTGGGACTCACGTCTGAGCATACCCAGCCCACTCGGGGTGAAAATTGCAAAAAACACAGTTGATGGACAGAATGTAGAACAATGTCATACATTCATCCCAGTACAAGGATCTGGGCCTAAATCCATCGTTTTTTTGCACTCCACACCACCCTGGGTTAGACACTGGCTATATGCAAATCAGCTCTGACCCTGTGCCTCATGGGAACAGTCCAGTCCGAACTACCAAGCCATGTCTTTCCCAGACCGGAATCAAGCATCCAAGGACCGGTTTCTAGCTATCAGCCTTCATTCAGCCTGGATAGCTTGACTCCAGTGGTGTGGAGAGCCTGGGACTCACGTCTGAGCATACCCAGCCCACTCGGGGTGAAAATTGCAAAAAACACAGTTGATGGACAGAATGTAGAACAATGTCATACATTCATCCCAGTACAAGGATCTGGGCCTAAATCCATCGTTTTTTTGCACTCCACACCACCTTGGGTTAGACACTGGCTATATGCAAATCAGCTCTGACCCTGTGCCTCATGGGAACAGTCCAGTCCGAACTACCAAGCCATGTCTTTCCCAGACCGGAATCAAGCATCCAAGGACCAGTTTCTAGCTATCAGCCTTCATTCAGCCTGGATAGCTTGACTCCAGTGGTGTGGAGAGCCTGGGACTCACGTCTGAGCATACCCAGCCCACTCGGGGTGAAAATTGCAGTTTGCAGTTACCGCTCTAAGTGTACTGGGGATGCTCAGACGTGAGTCCCAGGCACTCCACACCACTGGAATTAAGCTAGCCGGGCTGAAGAGAGGTGTTACCTCGAAACCGGGCCGGTCCTCGGATGCTTGTTTCCGTTCTGGGAAGGACATGGCTTTTGTAGTTCGGACTGGACTGTTCCCATGGGGCACAGGGTCAGCGCTGATTTGCATATCGCCATTGTCTAACCCAGGGTGGTGTGGAGTGGAAAAACGATGGATTTGGGCCCAGATCTTTGGACTGGGGTGAATGTGTGACATTGATCCACATTCTGTCCATCATTGTTGTGTTTGCAGTTACCGCTCTAAGTGTACTGGGGATGCTCAGACGTGAGTCCCAGGAACTCCACACCACTGGAATCAAGCTAGCCGGGCTGAAGAGAGGTGTTACCTTGAAACCGGGCCGGTCCTCGGATGCTTGTTTCCGTTCTGGGAAGGACATGGCTTTTGTAGTTCGGACTGGACTGTTCCCATGGGGCACAGGGTCAGCGCTGATTTGCATATCGCCATTGTCTAACCCAGGGTGGTGTGGAGTGGAAAAACAATGGATTTGGGCCCAGATCTTTGGACTGGGGTGAATGTGTGACATTGATCCACATTCTGTCCATCATTGTTGTGTTTGCAGTTACCGCTCTAAGTGTACTGGGGATGCTCAGACGTGAGTCCCAGGCACTCCACACCACTGGAATCAAGCTAGCCGGGCTGAAGAGAGGTGTTACCTCGAAACCGGGCCGGTCCTCGGATGCTTGTTTCCGTTCTGGGAAGGACATGGCTTTTGTAGTTCGGACTGGACTGTTCCCATGGGGCACAGGGTCAGCGCTGATTTGCATATCGCCATTGTCTAACCCAGGGTGGTGTGGAGTGGAAAAACGATGGATTTGGGCCCAGATCTTTGGACTGGGGTGAATGTGTGACATTGATCCACATTCTGTCCATCATTGTTGTGTTTGCAGTTACCGCTCTAAGTGTACTGGGGATGCTCAGACGTGAGTCCCAGGCATTCCACACCACTGGAATCAAGCTAGCCGGGCTGAAGAGAGGTGTTACCTCGAAACCGGGCCGGTCCTCGGATGCTTGTTTCCGTTCTGGGAAGGACATGGCTTTTGTAGTTCGGACTGGACTGTTCCCATGGGGCACAGGGTCAGCGCTGATTTGCATATCGCCATTGTCTAACCCAGGGTGGTGTGGAGGGGAAAAACGATGGATTTGGGCCCAGATCTTTGGACTGGGGTGAATGTGTGACATTGATCCACATTCTGTCCATCATTGTTGTGTTTGCAGTTACCGCTCTAAGTGTACTGGGGATGCTCAGACGTGAGTCCCAGGCACTCCACACCACTGGAATCAAGCTAGCCAGGCTGAAGAGAGGTGTTACCTCGAAACCGGGCCGGTCCTCGGATGCTTGTTTCCGTTCTGGGAAGGACATGGCTTTTGTAGTTCGGACTGGACTGTTCCCATGGGGCACAGGGTCAGCGCTGATTTGCATATCGCCATTGTCTAACCCAGGGTGGTGTGGAGTGGAAAAACGATGGATTTGGGCCCAGATCTTTGGACTGGGGTGAATGTGTGACATTGATCCACATTCTGTCCATCATTGTTGTGTTTGCAGTTACCGCTCTAAGTGTACTGGGGATGCTCAGACGTGAGTCCCAGGCACTCCACACCACTGGAATCAAGCTAGCCGGGCTGAAGAGAGGTGTTACCTCGAAACCGGGCCGGTCCTCGGATGCTTGTTTCCGTTCTGGGAAGGACATGGCTTTTGTAGTTCGGACTGGACTGTTCCCATGGGGCACAGGGTCAGCGCTGATTTGCATATCGCCATTGTCTAACCCAGGGTGGTGTGGAGTGGAAAAACGGTGGATTTGGGCCCAGATCTTTGGACTGGGGTGAATGTGTGACATTGATCCACATTCTGTCCATCATTGTTGTGTTTGCAGTTACCGCTCTAAGTGTACTGGGGATGCTCAGACGTGAGTCCCAGGCACTCCACACCACTGGAATCAAGCTAGCCGGGCTGAAGAGAGGTGTTACCTCGAAACCGGGCTGGTCCTCGGATGCTTGTTTCCGTTCTGGGAAGGACATGGCTTTTGTAGTTCGGACTGGACTGTTCCCATGGGGCACAGGGTCAGCGCTGATTTGCATATCGCCATTGTCTAACCCAGGGTGGTGTGGAGTGGAAAAACGATGGATTTGGGCCCAGATCTTTGGACTGGGGTGAATGTGTGACATTGATCCACATTCTGTCCATCATTGTTGTGTTTGCAGTTACCGCTCTAAGTGTACTGGGGATGCTCAGACGTGAGTCCCAGGCACTCCACACCACTGGAATCAAGCTAGCCGGGCTGAAGAGAGGTGTTACCTCGAAACCGGGCCGGTCCTCGGATGCTTGTTTCCGTTCTGGGAAGGACATGGCTTTTGTAGTTCGGACTGGACTGTTCCCATGGGGCACAGGGTCAGCGCTGATTTGCATATCGCCATTGTCTAACCCAGGGTGGTGTGGAGTGGAAAAACGATGGATTTGGGCCCAGATCTTTGGACTGGGGTGAATGTGTGACATTGATCCACATTCTGTCCATCATTGTTGTGTTTGCAGTTACCGCTCTAAGTGTACTGGGGATGCTCAGACGTGAGTCCCAGGCACTCCACACCACTGGAATCAAGCTAGCCGGGCTGAAGAGAGGTGTTACCTCGAAACCGGGCCGGTCCTCGGATGCTTGTTTCCGTTCTGGGAAGGACATGGCTTTTGTAGTTCGGACTGGACTGTTCCCATGGGGCACAGGGTCAGCGCTGATTTGCATATCGCCATTGTCTAACCCAGGGTGGTGTGGAGTGGAAAAACAATGGATTTGGGCCCAGATCTTTGGACTGGGGTGAATGTGTGACATTGATCCACATTCTGTCCATCATTGTTGTGTTTGCAGTTACCGCTCTAAGTGTACTGGGGATGCTCAGACGTGAGTCCCAGGCACTCCACACCACTGGAATCAAGCTAGCCGGGCTGAAGAGAGGTGTTACCTCGAAACCGGGCCGGTCCTCGGATGCTTGTTTCCGTTCTGGGAAGGACATGGCTTTTGTGGTTCGGACTGGACTGTTCCCATGGGGCACAGGGTCAGCGCTGATTTGCATATCGCCAATGTCTAACCCAGGGTGGTGTGGAGTGGAAAAACGATGGATTTGGGCCCAGATCTTTGGACTGGGGTGAATGTGTGACATTGATCCACATTCTGTCCATCATTGTTGTGTTTGCAGTTACCGCTCTAAGTTTACTGGGGATGCTCAGACGTGAGTCCCAGGCACTCCACACCACTGGAATCAAGCTAGCCGGGCTGAAGAGAGGTGTTACCTCGAAACCGGGCCGGTCCTCGGATGCTTGTTTCCGTTCTGGGAAGGACATGGCTTTTGTAGTTCGGACTGGACTGTTCCCATGGGGCACAGGGTCAGCGCTGATTTGCATATCGCCATAGTCTAACCCAGGGTGGTGTGGAGTGGAAAAACGATGGATTTGGGCCCAGATCTTTGGACTGGGGTGAATGTGTGACATTGATCCACATTCTGTCCATCATTGTTGTGTTTGCAGTTACCGCTCTAAGTGTACTGGGGATGCTCAAACGTGAGTCCCAGGCACTCCACACCACTGGAATCAAGCTAGCCGGGCTGAAGAGAGGTGTTACCTCGAAACCGGGCCGGTCCTCGGATGCTTGTTTCCGTTCTGGGAAGGACATGGCTTTTGTAGTTCGGACTGGACTGTTCCCATGGGGCACAGGGTCAGCGCTGATTTGCATATCGCCATTGTCTAACCCAGGGTGGTGTGGAGTGGAAAAACGATGGATTTGGGCCCAGATATTTGGACTGGGGTGAATGTGTGACATTGATCCACATTCTGTCCATCATTGTTGTGTTTGCAGTTACCGCTCTAAGTGTGCTGGGGATGCTCAGACGTGAGTCCCAGGCACTCCACACCACTGGAATCAAGCTAGCCGGGCTGAAGAGAGGTGTTACCTCGAAACCGGGCCGGTCCTCGGATGCTTGTTTCCGTTCTGGGAAGGACATGGCTTTTGTAGTTCGGACTGGACTGTTCCCATGGGGCACAGGGTCAGCGCTGATTTGCATATCGCCATTGTCTAACCCAGGGTGGTGTGGAGTGGAAAAACGATGGATTTGGGCCCAGATCTTTGGACTGGGGTGAATGTGTGACATTGATCCACATTCTGTCCATCATTGTTGTGTTTGCTGTATCATCTAAGCCAGAAATTGTTCCAACTTATGCCCCTCTGCATGTACATTGGTGTGTTATGCCTTATAATCTATACAACGTAAGGATTGGAGCAGTTGCGAATGGCATTCCCGCTCATCAAGCAGTTTGTCCTGGATATGTTTATTCACCACAATGGCCTACTCCAGGCTGTGTAAATATCCTTCTAGTAGCCTCAGCTCATGGTCAATTACACCATACAACTCAATGAGTGGGTGTATGCAATGTCCCCAAAACACTGTTTGAGCGCATCCCATTCCATGAAGCGAGTGGAAACAGTGCTACTGTTTTCAGCTATATAATGGGTTATGGATTTGCTGGCGGTCTGGTGCAAGGGCTGCTTTTCTAAGGCAGTTGGTTGGAGCGTTTACATCGTGATGGGTGAGAGATGGCTCCCCAGATGAGTTTTAGGAGTAAGGAGTTGTCATCGGAAACTGTCCTACCTAAGTATTCCATGTTAGTCACTAGCAGCTGTGTGTCAGGGTGGCACAGGAAGTGGTCCAATTGGACGTGGATGTTTTGTGGGAAAGGAATAGAAGGAGTATTTCTTAGTACTGGGTAGTGGGCCCTCCAGCTGTCAACCAGGGACCAGTTTGACAGCCACTATGTGAGGTATTCTGCAGTACGAAATGTAGGTGTGCAAGGGGGATATGACCTGTAAAGTCATAGGCAGTTGAAGTCTCCTCCAGATATTCAGGAGCAGTAAGACCAGCTGCACAGACAGTTCAACAGGAACTAAGGTGTCTGACCCATATTCTCTGAATGGACACCACCCAGCAAGATTATGGTGCCATCCAAAACCCCCTCCACAAACAAACAGTGCATAGCTAGCATGCCTATGACCTGTGGGGGACCATGGGTCTGATCCAAATGAGTGTCCCCTTGAGTGGCTTCTACAGTACCACTGGCCACTCCAGTGCTTCTGTAGCCTGTGATCCTCCTCTTTCACAAGGTGGGCTTCCTGTAAAAAAGTAATGTATATCCCTCCTCATTTAAAGTATGTGTAGCATTTTTTAGAAAGGCTGTGTGCTGGATGATCCATGTCACTAGTGTTAGCTTGGCCATGACATGGGGTTTTGTCATATGTAAGAAACCCGGTTGTTGGTTGATTGGGGTGTGAGTCCCGGTCAAACAGCAACAACAATCTTTGTCAGGGTGAGGTTTCAAGTAAACCTTAGTTTTCGTACATTTTGTACTGCAGTATACCTCACACAGTGGCGTCAAACTGGTCACTGGTTGACAGCTGGAGGGCCCACTACCCAGTACAGACAGACATAAAGGGAGCAGAGGCTTTGGCCTTCTGTCTACGTATCCATGATTCCTACTCTTTCTCAGATGCTCTTATCTATCGCCCCCCTGGGTCTCCCAGCGAGTTCCTAGATAGCGTTGGTGATGCTTTGAGCAATTTAGTGCTCAGATCTTCCAATTTCACGTTATTGGGGGATCTGAATCTGCACCTGGACTCCCCCAAAGAGTCAGGAGTAAGCACTTTTATGGACACTATTAACATCCTCGGGCTCACTCTCCTTAATCAAGAACCTACGCACATTGCAGGACACCTATTGGACTCCGTTTGGGAATACTAACGGTGACTAGTGCCCGCTAACCCTGAATTGAGACAGCCACGCTGGAACCGAACCACGCAGGTAACTCCAGTACCTGACTCCCTAGAGGAACGAATCTTTGGCCATTTCTATTCTATGCCTAGCGTCTGTAATTACCGACACAAGCGGTGGCCCAACAATTCCCCGCATTACCGGATTGCCCAGGAGGCGCCGGTAGGAACCATCTGCTTCACACGCTATTGGTCTTCCTACATACCTCAAGTCATTTTCAATATAAGACCGTCTGAACCGGAACTAGGTGAATCCCAACCAGCCAGGAGTGAGTCGCACCTAACCAGCTGTGTTGGCGGCTGATCCAGACAACGAGTGTGATCACGGCCAGGCCTCTCTCTCCCCCCTCCCCCGCGTCCTGATGAAGACCCGCAGCCGAGGAAGCAAAACTCCCTAGAGCACCAGGGTCGAAACGTCGACACTTTTTATTTTTTGTGCCTGTACCCTTCATTGTCCCCTTTCCCCCCTAGAACAAGTAGGACAGGCCTACCTTACCAGCGGAAACAATACCGCTTGATTGTTGTTTTTTGTAAATATTTGAATCATTTGCCTCAACCTTCTCTTTATCTCTTCCTTTCACTTGAGCACCCCCTCTTTTCACCTTTGACTATAGCTCTCCTAGCCCTTGCGCCGTATACTTGAATAATTGTTTTGATATTGTAAATAATTGTACTAATTTGTTTTTTGATAAATACAAAATTGAAATATGGGTATGGTGTGCATTGCCTATTTAATAACCTTTTCTCCCATGTAGCTTGACTCCCAAAATGCAGATTGAATCGCATTTCTAACCTAAAAGCTATTTGTGTGGATTAATGTCAATCTAATCAATAGTCTAGGACCATTGTTTTGTTAATATCATTGATACCCAGGTCCTTTGATTTTATGGGTGTTACCCCATTGATTTAATGACCTATTGGACTGTGTCTGCTCTAATTCAACTGGCTTATTAGTTAAATCCCCTGTCCTTTAATTTGGTCCGATCATTTTTTTATCCCATTCGACGTTGCACTGAAATACCAAGCCTCGGTAAATAGGACAAAGAATAGAGGGCCTGATAAAATTCACAAACCTAACTGGAAGAAACTCTCCAGTAGACCTGATCTCGTAGACATGTTAAAAGAAAGCACTCCCGTTATTACGGGTGATACTTCTACTGATAACCAAAAATTCTGCAATTGGATAACTACCACTGGCGCCTTAGGTTCTACCGGCAGAAATACTTCCGGCGTCACCAAGAGCAAAAGAAATGCTCCGTGGTTCTCGCCAGACCTGAAATTAAAATTAGGGGAGGTGAGAACACTGGAACGAAGGTG
Source organism: Lissotriton helveticus (assembly GCF_964261635.1). Classification (NCBI taxonomy): domain Eukaryota; kingdom Metazoa; phylum Chordata; class Amphibia; order Caudata; family Salamandridae; genus Lissotriton; species Lissotriton helveticus. The sequence continues at coordinate 1,625,980,151 of NC_136063.1, read as the reverse complement.
GCGCAGGAACTATGACGCTGATGCCCGTAATGCCTATAAATTAGTTAGAAGGCAATATCATGCAGGGATCAAGCTAGCCAAAAAGGCCCACTATCTACAGGCCATATCCATCGCATGCCCTGGACACAAGGAAATTTTCAAAATAGTAAATGAGTATATCAATCCTCCAGCCTTATTGCAGGAGATTCCTCCATCTCAGGACTGCTGCAATGCGATTGCAGACTATTTTGCACAGAAGATCTCGGATATCGTGAAGACTTTTCCTCCGGTATCCTCTAATCCAGGGAATCTAGAACAGACAGAGGCGGAGAAGTTATTTACTAGGTCCCCCCGCTTGGACTCATTTGATCCTGTCTCCCTTGATGATACCCTTAGGGCCATTTTGGCCAGCAAATCTGGATCTCCTTTCGATCCCTGCCCACCTTCAGTTCTGCAGACACTAATAGAGGTGGTTAACCCTATTATTAATAACATCATAAACTCATAATTAGCCACGGCAGAAATTCCCAATGAGTGGAAGCTTGCTGCAGTCAAGCCCCTCCAGAAAAAGGCCCTATCGGATGTGACTACCCTCTCCAAACTGCATCCCATTTCCTTGCTCCTATTGGTGTTCAAACTGGCGGAAACATTTGTAAATATCCAACTTACAAATTTCCTAGAGGAGAACAACATCTTGCATCCCAACCAGTCAGGGTTTCGGTCGAAACATTCTACCGAGTCGGCCCTGCTGTTTACAGCAGAGACCCTCCGAACTGCCATGGACCAGGGAAAGAAGGCTGTCCTGATTTTACTCGACCTGTTGGCAGCCTTCGATACGGTCTCACACACCATCTTAGTGGACCGGATGGTTAATGCAGGAATAGGAGGGGTAGCTCTGGCCTGGCTCAGAAACTTTCTCCATAACAGACGCCAAGTCACAGTCCTGGGCCAATTTCAATCAGAAGCTAAAGTCATCAGCTCTGGGGTCCCTCAGGGCTCTGGCTTAAGCCCCATACTTTTCAACTTGTACTTGGTGCCCCAGATGGAGCTAATTACGTCATTCCAGATTAACACAATATCATATGCTGATGACACGCAGCTCATTCTGGTGTTGGATAATGAACTGCCTGGTGCAGAGGAAAACCTGAAAAATGCTTAACAGCTACGTTTGAGTGGATGGCTAACAATCACCTCAAATGTAATTCCGGCAAGACGGAAATCTTGCCGTTTGGAAAAGAAAATCTGTTTTCCCCGAAACACTGGTGGCCTGATGATGCTGAAGCCCCTCCCAGTACCATCTTGTCTGCTCGAAACTTGGGCATTAAATTTGACGACCAATTGTCCTTCAAACAACAAGCAGTGGCCGTAGTTGGCATGTGTTTTCACCTAATTAAATCTTTGAGGACATTTTTTGATCTTCTTCCTCTGCCAGCTAGGAAAACGGTAGCAGTTGCGTTAATAATTTCGAGGATGGACTACTGCAATACCTTATATGCTGGAGTTAATAAGTCCATACTCCATAAGCTACAGATGGTCCAGCACACAACTGCCCGGTTGGTACTACGGTGGCCGCGTAAGTCATCTGCCTCGGCCGCACTTAGTGCACTTCATTGGCTACCAATTGGCAAAAGGATCTTATTTAAGATCCTTCTGATCACATTTAGAGCCTTCCAACAGCAGGGACAGAAATATTTGTCCAGTGGCTTCAAGCGGTATCACCCCACTCGATGTTTGAGGTCTGCTAGCCAAAATTTGCTAATAGTACCCAGTTTCAGGCTGTCAACTAAAGGAGGGAAATCTCTGTTTGCCCTGGGAGCTAAGGCCTGGAACAAGCTCCCACTGCACCTTCGATCACTGTCCCATGAAAGTCACTTTAGGAAATCCCTGAAAACTTGGGTGTTCTCCCTCACAGACGCTGCGTGCAGGGCACTAGTGTAATGTACGCGTTCACCGAATGGCTTTTTCCTCCAACCTATTTTCATCTAGGTTGGTAGAGCGCCAAGATACTCCTTGGAGTGGTAGGAGCGCTATATAAGTGTCCATTACATTACATTACTAAGAATATGGAACTCGCTTCCATCATACATCATATAATGTATTAAGTCAACATATGAAAATCTTGAGGACTAGGCACATAATTCTAATAGTCATTTTCCAACAATATTCCAGAGCTGGACAGAATATATAAGGTAAATTAATTTTTCTTTTAAAAGCAAAAGATAATGTAGCGCAGCCCGACACTTTCTAATATTTAAAACTCTTAAGAATGGTTTTAAGAAAGCACGTCTTGGGTTAATATAAAGTTTACAAAAAAACATAAAATGTAATGTTCTCTGTACTAACTCTGAATCACATGGGCACAAATCCAGTTTGGCATCACAGTACCCATCACGAGGATATGAAACCAGTAAGTGGGAAATTCCCATCCTAAATCTTATAAGATAAAACATTTTGACATGGGTAAAATAAAAAGAAAGATAGGGCTCAGTGCCTAGGGAACAAACTAGCAATGAATGGTCAGCAACCCTTTTCTTTACTGACTTTTGACTGTCTCTAATCTAATAGGAGTGTGTTAAAAATTCTCTTTTCAGCTTCGCTCTTGATGTTTTAGCTATGTTTCCGGGGCTGTTGAGACACTCCGACAGTCCAAGTTTCTCCAATTGATCATACATATAAGTAATGACGGGGATTTCTTTTGCACAGTCTAATTTTGATGAGTCTGATGATTAATGTACCATGGGATATCTGGTGGGACAGATTGTAGGACCCTGTCTTGGTCACGAATTGGACACCCCTCACAGAGATGTCAGGCAGCTGCTTGGTGAAACCTCCACATGCAGGGACCTCTCGACGTCAGCTGAAGTGTCTCCTCTGCAATCCCCCAGAAATGCTTCTTTGTTTATAATAAACAGCATCTTTGTGATGTATATACAGGTTAGTGTTGTTATGGTTATGCAAATAGCCCTGTCGCACAATGGATGAAGATAGAATGAGATTTGTACAGTGTGCCTAAAAAGGCCTTGTACTTTGTTTTCGAGGCATCATGATAATGTTGCACAAAGCCAGATTTATAAGTAAAACTGTTTACAGAAATAAATCCAACATTGTCACGCACGCAAATATATGTAAAAGGTCACAGTGAAATGTCATTATGCAGAAAAGAGGACGATTTAAGAAAATGTATAGCGTTGCACCATGGCCTTAATCGGGCACATAACACCCACTCCTCACACTAAGGGTCGACTTAAAAGCTATCTAAAAGAGAAACAGCACGCCATATCAAGTACAAAAAACTGTAAAATCTAAAAACACTCTAAAATCGCCTAAAAGCAATCTCTTAAAAAATTCATCTATTAAAAAGGTCATCATGCAGTTAACACCAAGCATGCAGAAAGCCAAGGTGCCTAGATGAAAAGAAAAAGAGAGAAAATAATTGTTTTATGTAATTTTGTTTTAAAATAACAGGCCAAATTGTTCCAACCAAATGGAATAGCTAATTGTTTATGTGTTCCGAGTGGTAGTCACCACATTGCTGTTGCCAGCAACTGCAGACGCTGTTCCCAGAGGTGCACTTTGAAGCAGGTTGAGAGAGCAAAGGTGGCTCCATCAAGTCCCCACAGCAGCCGCCAAGGGAGGGACTACATCCTATGAGTGATTTAGAGTGCCGGTATCCAGTTTGCCAAAGCATCCGAGGGAGGCTCGAAAAATGCATTCTGTAGCAAAAAGGAATACACTGGGGACAACTGTAACCATGGGCCTTCAAAGGGTCACATTCATGACTGCAAAGCAGGTAGCGGAATACAGGTTGTTTGTAGTGAGGCCACACAGGCCTGAAAGATCAGAACCAATACTCATTTAGTTCCCAAAGCCTAGGTGTCCCAAAGCAGTGTATCATGCACTCACGGCATTCCAGCACTGGCAGTGCTGTTTTCATTCCGGTTTGAACTTTAACGTCCATTGCGGAGCAGGAAAATTTAAATGAGAATCCCCGCCACAAGTACCAGGACAAGTGGAAGACCTCCAAAAAGGCTTCCTAGTCCGGAGTGTATGAATGATGGTATAACTTCGAAAACTGTCTGAAAGGTGGTACCCAATCCAGAGCCAATACATTTAGAAAAGTGTGATACACACTTTGTATCAGACATGTTAAAGATACAGTTGACCAGCTTCCCAAAATTCAGTGGGAAGTTAGTATGAAGTAGCGTATGTATCTCGGACAAAGACCTCACAACATAAAGATCCAATGTCTCTCTGGCGGATGTTAAGGCAACATCCTTTTGAAACAGCATGGCTTTCAGTTTGCTCAGATAATCAAAGGGTATGCTGGAAACATGTATTGAAGGCCATAACGCTGCCTCCATAACTTCCCACCTCATTGATCTTGCAGCTCCTTGAGCTTTGCTTAACAAAGAATTTTTTCACATTCAATGGTCTATTTTATCAGCAGATAAAGGGGACGAGTATGGGCGCAATTTTTGCCCCAAATCTGGCCATACTCTTTATGGATGAGATTGAAAGACAAGTGATCCTACTACCGTCAAATCCCTTCTTCCCTGGGATCATCATGTGGCGCAGATACATTGATGATATCTTCATTTTATGGAGGTATGACATCGGTGATCTGCGCCACTTCCTACACTGGATGAATAACAACTGTTCCGGACTCAATTTTACACTCACATCTGACAAATCCTCCATAGATTTTCTAGACCTCACAATCTTCCATCAAGAAGGGGTTCTCTTGACCCGGCTCTTTAGGAAGCCCACGGAGCGAAACACTTTGTTAGAATACACGAGTAATCACCCCAGGGCCCTGCGGGATTCCCTCCCGTTCTCTCAGTTCATCAGAATCCGGAGAAACTGCTCACGCAGGGAGGACTACTTCAGAGAGGGTGCAATTCTGGCCACTAAACTTAGTGACAGAGGGTATCCCAGAAGAATCATTAAGAATGCCCTCAAGCGGACATGGTACCGACCAAGGGAGACCTTATTAACCCCGACTCCTAAGAAAGATCAGGACAGGATAGCCTGTGTGACAACTTTTTCTCCACTATCTAACAAACTCAGAAAAATGATACTTCACCATTGGCCAATAATTAATGCAGGCATTGTTGAAATTGAACGTCCATTGTTCGCTTTCAAAAAAAGTAAAAACTTGAAGGATCACCTGGTCCGCGCAGCCCTCCCCAGCCCTTCTCACGCCTCTACTCTTGAGGATGTATGGGGTCTGTCCCCCATTGTTGGTCATGTGAAATGCGGTGGGTGCAGCGTGTGTGACTTGACTATTGAAGGAAAATCTATGGTATTCAACAACATCACTTTTAAAAGTAACACTCTTTCTAATTGTAATACAAGTAATGTTGTATATCTGATCCAATGCCCGTGTAGTAAAATCTATGTGGGGCAGACATCACAGAAAGTCAGGACACGTATCTGCCAACACAGAAGCCATATTAGATGCCAAACCCCGAATGCCCCGCTTGTGGAACACTTTACCAATGCCAACCACAGCGAGGACGATATTCGATGGACCATATTGAAAGTCTTGAAACTACCACCAAGAGGTGGGAACATGTCGCACCTTCTGAATAAGGAAGAACTCAGATGTATAATTCCGCTGGACTCAATTCAGAATGGGCTAAATCGCACAGAGGATTGGGCTGCCCTGCTTCGATCAGAAAAAAGGAATAGGACCTGAATGTGACTGTACTACTGAACTCTGAGAACTGATGAACTATTTCGATCCTAGTAATTTTATTCACAACACGGTATTGAATCATGAACACTGTTGAACTATGTTGTGTCTAGTATTAACAAATGTTGCTTCTGTACTAAAATTTGTGTTTTAGGAATAAGGAAACCCTGATTGTAATTTGTATATAATACTGTGTTGCCCACGTAATATGTACACAATTGTCACTTTAGACCCCAATTAGCATGGCACCCCTCACTGTCTGTCTTGCGGTTCAATGCCTCTAACACAACCCCACTCTAAGATGGCCGCCGTGTATCAGCTCCAAGTCCTCCCTCGCTTTCTATCACATAGCGTCATGCTCGACTCCATTAAACCTCCGGCTCCCTAGATAGTCCCACACGATTCCCGTGCTGTCCGGTGTAATGAACATCGAGTCCACCGACAGTCAGATTGTGGAGCAGCGCCGCCAAACTATTGAAGGTAAGCCGATCACGCACTTTGGCAGGACCACGCCGATACTCTGCCTACCACTCTGACGCCACCGCATCTGTTAATCCCATTATTATTTTTTCAGTTGGTTGGAGGTTCACCGATCCATGGGAGCATCGCATCCCCCACTATTTAGGAATATCCACCCCGTAACGCCCCCCGACCGAGAGGGTGCCCACGAGAGGTCTGCAATACCCACCTCGGTTTTGTGACCGAAAGACGAGGTAACAAACAAATATTCTCCCCTGTCACTGCGTCCTTAAGCCACGAGCTTGAACAATTAATTAACTTTCATTCCCTGATTCCCCAAGCTCCATTGGACTTGTGCCACACGGAGCATTCACCAGATCGAATTTTCCACCAGTGTCCCACTCGGAACCCTACAGGTTAGCTGACCGGCCCCCCTTGGTCGAAATTTGAGCACTGCGCCGTTTTTATAAACAAGTAATGCTATAGACACTCAATATAATCACCAGACTTTCACTCACTCGTTCTGCACCAAGTACCCCCTGACTCCTGACCGCTTGGATCACACAGACTCATCCACGCACACGGTCGCAATTGTTGCATGGATTGAAGTCACGACAATGTGCCCTAGCCATATTAAGTCACCGTGTGGCACCCAGCACAACTTCCAAATTGTTTGTGCACCTAGGAGCTTGTAATAGCCAGCACAATTCATTCTATGCATGTTCATTGACAGGAGTGTTACTTTGTCGAGATTAAGAGCCAAGCATGTGGCACACTTTTAAATTGTTTTTGACACATGGAGTACGTTTTCTTTTTGGTAAGCTGAGAAATCTGATTTATTTTGATATTTCCTTTCTTCTGTCCCCATTCCCACAGGCACATCAAATATAAACAGGCAACTAATTACATAGTCCTGAAGATGATCCCGGTTCATTAGGAGCCAGGGGATCGAAACGTTGACAATTTTAACAGTTCTGCAAGATATCCATTGTGTTTATTGTGTTTGCAGGAATTTTTTGTCTCAACTTGCGCATTAGCTAACCACTTGCAAGGGACATGTGGCTCCTACGTTTTCTTGCCTGATATTGTATGTTTCTTCTATCTCTACCCTTCTCTAAACTTTGATTTATTCCTGGATAGGTGCAGGCGTGTACCCTATCAAATTACTGAAATTGACCCTCTCTGTGGTCACTTATTTCCTTTTTTGATTAACTTGAATAAAATTCCCTGACCCTGCTGGGTACAGGAACAACAGATAAAGTACTGATTCAAGTCTATAATGTCATTGTCTGTATAATCAAATTAGCCTTAGGACCTTTGTTTTCTATAATAAACTGTCCGCCCATGGTCCGAAGGTATCCATTGGGTCCCCTTGTTATAACTATAAAATCCATAACTTTGCAGGCCAGAGTAAATAATGCTTGTGAGCAACAAGTAACAATGGAATTAAACGTTATAAAATAAGGAAGGTCTGGTTTCTTTCCAGAGCAGCCTTGATCGCTCAGCATCAAATAAGTCCCCTTAGAGAGCAGCTTGAAAACCAGACAAATCACGGCAGCCCGAGAACCCTTCAGATAACAGGAACATTTGCAACTGAAGCATTACAAGCCCGTGAAGTGAAATATCTTTGCCTACTGCTCGCTTAAAGCAATCTCACAGTCGGAACCGCTGGGAAAAACCTCTGTGTCCCCATTCCTACACCTGAACTTGAAAGGTAGTTCCCAGTATTCATGCACAAATCCTTCCCATAACGCTTCATACCTGCCTTCCTGGTGATGTTGTAGACAATGTTGGATTGGAATTTCGTGACTGGTGGAGTAATGCATCCACGGATTAATCAATCAGTCTAAGTGTTTTGGCAACAGTGAAAGGTATTTGGACTCATTTTTCAATGTGCATCATGGCATACTTTGCATCTCTCCATAACAATAATATTTGTTGTTCAGTTAGATCGTATGAAAAAAATTATTAGTGGTGTTAATGTAACGCCACAGCACATGGCCAGAACGTAATGTTTAAAGTGTCCAGCTTAATAACACAATGGACTGAAGTTGCAACTTCCCATGTTGTAATATAGATATGTCTTGCTGCATTATGTTGATTGGAGACGATACTATGTTGCCTAGTGAATATAATATAGAGGATAATGTGGTCATGCCATTGTCAACCACTGCCAAAGCCTTTTCTAGAATAATCCTCTCAATCTCGCGCAGCCACTTAGCAGCGTCTTGTTGAGAGATTTTCAATAGCTTATTGTATATGGCATACAAGAAGTGCTTTTGAAGTGGGTTACAAGGACCTAACAAGAAATCCCTGCAATCCATGTCATCAGACAGAAGGGACAAGTGTTGTTTCACCTAAAACAGTGTTGATGTCTTTAGCCAATTGGAGCATAACTTCCCAACACTGTATGACGTCACCACCACTGCATGGTCTGATCGTACATATCGTTGGTCAGGTCTTGTTGTGTAGTTCCTAGGATCTCCCAGGACCTGCGCGTTTAGGATGACCCAAACTGAGGGCTTGGTGTGCAGACTGACTCTGGACAACACAGCAGTATGAGTCAGCCGTTAGCAGCTCACTCTACAGTGCCACTATCACCACCCTGTATTCTACAGCAGTGTTAGTAGTTTCTGGCAACCACTGAACATGACAACACTGATTCCTCAGGTATTGTGGAAAACAATACGGTATCTTTCGCTCAGTCTCTCGTGCTTACTTGTTTCAGAATACACATAGAATGACGATTGGAATGGTATCAATAATTATTTATTGGTCAAGCGTCAGTCTAGTGTGAAACATATTAGCTGCGACAATCAAAAGACAGGAGCAGACGAATGTGATTGCTAGCACCAATATCGTACACAGTAGATACATTCCTACCATAGTGCTAATAAGATGAATAAAAGCAGATAATATAAAACAATATCATTGGCGTACTCCTATGATGTGTAGCCTACCTAAATGTACCTAGCCTAGATATGTAGGTGAAGCATGTGTATGTAAGTGCTAGGAAATATCATAATGGAGCCAAGAATCCCCCGGGGAAGTGCTAACCCCTCACCTGATGGTTTAGAATGAAGGACCTCGTCTCTGCGTCGAGGATGGCACCCCGATGGGTCAGCCTGCATAGTCTTGGTCCAGCCTGGAAAGAATTCTCCTCTGCTTTGTAAGGGGGAGAGAGGGTCTTTTATACTAAAGCGGTCACTCCAGGGTTTCTTCTAGAATCAATATGTTTTAAAAACATTCACTAATCCTTCACTAATCCTTTTAGCAAACCTATAACAGGTATACTGTTGCACTGTTCTGGAAAATCATCTGTAATGGTGTAAGGCAAGCTCTGAATAAAGCCCCAGTTCCCTGATCCTGCCAGTCTCTTGTCCCCCAGATAGATTTTGTGTCTATGGTGTCTCTCCAGTAGTCGAAACCCTGGTAACAAAACATGGTATCAACATGAGTTGTATCTTCATACAATTCCATGTAAGAAAATGCAGCAGAATGTTCTAAATCTGAAAGCATAGCATTTATAGTTTCAATGTCCCAATCATCAGAGAGTCTACAGGGGGTAATGAAATAATTTAAAGAAATTATAAACACATGTAGAATGTTTAAAGGTTCAGTGGCACCAAATACATCATATGAAACTTTATCCCACAGTATACTATAGGTACTGGAAGTGCTGTAATTTTCACCAAGGACAAGTCTCTTTGTTCACGGGGTGATGACATATGTGGTTTCAGGACCAAGTTCACAGATTGTACTGCACAGCGTTCTGGGAGATAATGTCCATTCAGAAGCAGTAAAAAGCCAGTCACTGTGCCAATCCAAATTAGCAGGTAATGCAAAACAAATATGCAACTAAGGTGACTCTAAGTAAGTCTTTTTAAGCAAAAGATAGAATTGTAGAAGTTTCTCTTTGTTTGAAATTGGTGGCGTTTGATCAGGTTCACTTGGATCTGAGGAAAAATCATTGAAGTTGATGAAATAGCCAGACGCAGTACGGTCTATCTTTTGTAGCTCTGTAGGTTTCGTAGAACTGGCAGATGTGTCTTTTGAAGGCACATTACTGTAGACATCATTGTACGGCCTAATTGAGACTTGAATTGTTGTTTCTTCTTGATGTTTTTCAATTTCATCTGGAGTGAATTGTGCTCCATTATTTAGTACTCCTTCACTTTGTGTAGTGGAGTCTTGAACTTCCTGTATAGTAGCAAGAGGAGATCTGCGGCTACTCAGGCCTCGATGCGGCCTACTGTTGAGAATCGGTCACATTTGCGGTTTGATCAGATCAATGGAGATTAATCTTTTCTCTTTTTTGCTGGTAAGAGGCGGAAGAAGTACTGTTTTTGTTCCCACAACTGCCAGGACAGGTACAGGTGCTCTGTAAGTTAGCCCAAACTCTCTTCTTCCATGATCTTTACACTGACCAGGTCCCCAATCTGCCGGACCCAGGCAGGGCTTGTCGGAACTGGTTTCACTGCCCCAGTGGTGGTGCGTCTGACTTGCATGTTACTTTGTATTGCCCGTAATTCATTGAGTTCCTATACAACAGCCAAACGGTCATTCAGTTCAAATGGTTTTGCATCCGCCACTGTGCTGGCCCAATCGAGATCAGGTACCCACATTCTTGTCCCAAGCAAAACTTCATAATGGGTATGGCCTCCTAAGGATTTTCTTGGCTTATTAGTGAGCCCCTCTGGACCCCGTATAGGTGACTGACCCAAGGACCACTCGCACCTAATACCATAGCTGTTAAGGATTGATTTAGATCGTGGTTTTTCATCTCCACCACCGAATTTCCCTCGGGATGGTAGGGGAGAAGTACCGCGAGGCCACGCCCATACTTTCCATGGCTTCCTTGTAAGCCTGAGAGCTAAACGCAGGGCCACGGTCGGAATGTAACATGCCAATTGCGTATGTCCCGATGAAGACTCACACATCCTTTATAACAGTTCTAGCATCAGCCATGCGCTGGGGTCAAACCAACAGGAATCTAGAGCATGAATCCACTGCCACCAAGATGTACTTGTAAGCCTCGTCTGAATTTAAGGGTCTGCAGTGGTCCAAATGGACACTTGTAAGTGGTCTGTTTGAAATTAGTAATGGTGTATGTGGTGGCCATTGAATGGTGGAACCGTTCATCTGCTGGCAAATATCGCACTTCAGGACATATGAATTTGTTTTGTTGGCCCGACCACCAGTAATGCTGCTTCAATAATGAAATCATTGCAGTGACTCCTCTGTGTGCTGAGCCCAGATCCTTGTGTGCAGCTAGAATTAAACCTAACCTGCGATCTTTGTTCGGTATTATTCTATCCCCCACTCCTGGAATTTGAGCATAGATATTTTGCATATCTAACTTGTAGGAGTACTTGAGTGGAAAGCCATTTGGCAGTACGGCAGAGCATTGACACTGGCATTGACAGCTACTAGTATATTTCCGTCTATTCTCTTGTGTGAATGAGTGATTGCAGCAATGGCAGCAGTTTGCACTGTCGCCTTGGTGGCTTCATCAGCCAGTAAATTCCCTTCAACTTGTATGCCAACACTCTGATGACTCAAGGTGTGAATAACTTGAGCCCGTGGCAGGCATAGTTTCAGCTTTGCCACTTGTTCCCATAACCATTTATGTTTTATCGTGCAACCCTTGGTGTCTTTAAACCCATTCTGGCCCCAGTAGTGAAGATATTCATTGTAAGATTGAACACAGTAAAATGAATCACACACAATCAGTGTGGGGAATTCCCAATCCGTATACTGTACTGCTAGTATCAGGGTTTTTAGTTCTGCTAGCTGCGCTGTACAATATCCCAGAGATTGCGTAGTCGTATTGCTAGGATGGAACTTACCATCCCGCATACACCCTTCCACTATAGTGCATGCGGCGCTAAATTCTTGTTTATTTCCAATGGCAGTTTGGGCAGAACCATGAGTGTAAATGATGAATTCATAATGATCTACAGGCAAGATTGCATTCGGGAGAGGGTGTTCTTGTTCGTACTGCAGAAATGCTTGTGTTATCAGTGTAGGATTGTGTCTACATTCTACATCTGTTGTGGTGAGAGAATTAGCCCATTGTATCCAACCTGGATGCAATGCCTTCGCATTTAGAATGCTGGCTTTGGTTGCCGCTTCTAAAGTCGGTATTGGGGTAACAACGACGATGTGTTTCCCCTGTGCTAGTGCTTCTTTTCTCCCAAATCAATTTTCAGCATTCTTGTTCAAATGAGATTTGTGTGCAATTGGAATTGTCTCACCTTCATTGAAAGTGATGTAGGTATACCCTGATAACCTGGGGACGACCCGTATACCAGGTTGAGGATGTTTACTCGTGTCTGCAAGTGCTTTGAAGCTATCATGTCAGCTTGAATTGAAGTAGAGTTTCTGTATAGTTTTTTGTCCACTTGTTCGCTGGGAAATCTGGTCTGATTTGGGTGCAGAAATGTTTGACTCTTCCTGCGTAGTCTTGAATGTGTGTTCTGCCAAAATTTAGCAATCCTAAAATGGATTGTAAACCCTTCAGAGTCTTTGGAGGCTGGATTACTGCTCATTTTTCTAAAACATTTGTGGCCAGGCTTTTACCTTCACATGGCAGCCCATATCCCAACAATAGGACGCTGAGATGGGCAATTTTCAATTTTTTAAGTTAAATTTGTTGTCTAAATTGGCAAAACCAAAAAATATGTTGTACACCCTGCACAAGTGTTCAAGTAATTCATCGTCCTTGAGATAAATATCATCTACGTAGGACACCGCCTCCTCATCGCAAGTTTTCAATAGCTCTGACACACGTGCCGAGAACAGCCCGTATAAATATATAAATATAGGGTATGATTTACCTAGTATTGTTCAAACCCACACTGTTGAGGTCTAAGCTGACGGGAACCAGAACCAGGGTAGGAGAAGGGGTAGTTGCCACGCCGCCTCTCTGTCATGAGTAAAAACATGCTCTGCTAATGCTCCTGTCAGCTCAGACCTCAACAGCGTGGGGTCGAACAATACTAGGTAAATTGTACCCTGTATTTACTTGCAAAGCTGGTAACTATAGTGTTTCTTACACCCTAAGCACCAGCCTTGCAATAGTGCAAGACTATGGATATTTTCCAAATCACCTGGTCCTGATGAATTGCCGAGAGACTTGCTAGGGGCTAACAATGGCAAGAAACATGTTGATCTTTGTTCACAACACACATGTCCTATAGTACCATCGTATCCAGTTAGGGCCACATTGCATTTAAGTTAGGTTAATGAGTCCCATGAATAAACATTTATGCAGTATGGCCTCCCTAAACCTATTTTAGTGCACTATTCTGCACTTCACTACACTACTCACTTCATTCAACACACCCACATGCACCAAATGCCTTCATCAAAAATATCTTCACCAAAGAGCCCCTTTGCTGGTGCTGGTCGGGCATTGCAGCGCTGGCCCAATGAGGAGCAGGACCATATGATGAAGCATGAAATCCTTCGAGGTGTGTGAGGGCACTTCCTCCAAAAGGAGGCTATTCCACAGACCTGAACACTCACACTCTCCCTAAGGAACTGCACACCAACTTTGCATATTTACTTCTAATTAGGGAGTACATGTGCTGGACCTGCTTAAACAAGCTCATGGTTCCTCTTGTTTTGAGAACCCCTCAAGGGATTTCAGGTCTCTGCCTGTCAAAGGATCAGCCTGCAGAGTCTCAGTCCAGCCTGAAAGGAATTCTCCTCTGCTTTGTAAGGGGGAGTGAGGGTATTTTATACTAAAGTTGTCACTCCAGGGTTTCTTCTAGAGTCAATATGTTTTGAAAACATTCACTAATCCTTTGTTAACTCATTTCTAAACAAAAGCCCTCATGCACAGCTGGCTGTTGGCCATGGATGCAAAAAAGTGGTGACCCTAACACAGAATAAACCTACCATGCCTGGGGACATGTTTATGCACGTCAGGTACAGGGATTAAGTAGGGTAGCGCGAGCCTGGTGTCGAATAGACAGAATTAAGCTACTAGGTAAAAAGTCCCCTGTGTAGGACTGTTATGTCGTGTGGATGGGATAAAATGTATGTAATCGGTATGTACATGATGGGACTATCCTAAAGGACATAACAGTCAGTTCAGTTCAAAACAAAGTTTATTTGGAGTATATAGTCCTTAAACATAAAAATCTTTATAAAGTACGATTCATAAAAATCACAAATGACACCATAAAACCACATCATAAGATTCACGTTAAAATTATTTATTATTAACTTCTATCCCTAAAACATCCTTCAGGTATCATAAGTTTAAAACAAAATACATTATTGGGCCCATTTCAAATTACTTTTATCTTATTTTAAAACTTTCCCATTGGTCACAGCTTTAAATGCATAATACTGCACTTCCAAGAGAAGAACAATAATCCTTTTTCAACCATGAATCCTACCCATATCCTGTAGACAAGCGAGCTTGAGGTGCTAGTCACATTTCAGAAATTCTTTTACTTTTTGTATAAACCCTCCCCAAAGCACAGGCTATATCTAAATCCTTTATTTCCAGTAAACTGTTTGCTCCCTGTGCCCTATTTTTTATTCTATACTTGATAAAAATTGGACATAAAATTTCTCTCCGTATATCTAAAACCATTTGGAAATCTAATAAAATGTGTACTAAATCACATGTTGTTCCCAGAGAACAGTTTCATTTTCCATTACTATTGATCATTACTCTTTTTACTTCATAGTTGGTATAACAGGAGTTAACGCCAATTCTCAGTTTTAAAACTTCTCTTCTCAGTCTTCGGCATGGTAATCTATCGATGTACGGGAAGTTGACTTCTTTTTGCCATGAAGAAGCCATACAGCATACTGATTTTTTCTCCATGAGGTACTCCTAGTCCTTGACTCGAGAGGTTTCTTTGCGCAGAGACCTACGTTCTCTCCTTTCAACCTCAATTTGTAGGGTCAGGGGAGTAATCTTAAGCCTCAACATTTTACAAGCTTTTATCAGAGTTTTCTTACCCCTTTTTCCCATGTTAGATCACTCCTCACTATCTCGTCCCTGCACCACGGTGAGATTTTATTGTCCTCACCTAGTCCCTAGCGCTGCCAGAATCTTAATAAAGCTGTGCAAACCGTAATGTTCCAAGAGGTGATATCTGTTTCTAACCTCACCTCTTGCACCATTGAGGATTTGGGCAAAGAGAATACATTTTTTAGGGCCTTCCCCTCTTCTCCGTCCCATCCAGTTTTCCTACTCAGGTAAAGTAGTTCAGCTCCATATAGGAACTGCGGTTTTTCTCCATATAAACACAACAGAGAAAGGGTATTGAGTTTACGGGATCGATGGGCGCTCAAACAATATTAACGTAAATGTTTTTAAGGTCAGGAGTAATGGTGCTAGCAGGGAGGGAGGACCCACAGAACCCCTCAATTTAAATGTGCATAAATCCACATCTAAGACATAAACACAAAGTCCTGCACACTCAAATCAAGTATAGAAAGCAGTATGATAATATATGCAATTGAATAGAAATCTGTCCAAAGTCGGTTCTTGGAGTTTCATGTATATCTCCTTTTATTTGGTCATCAAATCATTGACAATTTACAGCCAGCCGACACGTGTTTCGTTGTAGGTCTGTACATGCACAGATGCTACAACTCTTCAGGGCTGGAAAAATACAAAAATGGATGACCTGTAGCAAGCCTGCTTAAAAACGTTCCAATGATAGATATATACAATTGTATAACCAGATGTGACATTTACTATCAAGAAAACACCTCATCATGTGGAACCCTTGAGTAGTTGAAATGACATGGTCCGTGATGCGTCTATCATGACTAAATCATATTTATAATTTAACAAACAGAAGATATTCATGTACGTCGCGATAAAAAGTGAAAAGGCACCCATGCCAACACTAAACGTATAAACCGATAGTACATAGAGAGCATTATTAGCTTCATCGTCGTTCGCACTGCATAATATATTTGAACAAATCAAGAGAAAGGCGTGACACAAAAACCGCAAGCAGCCCTCATGAGTGTGACAAAGGATAAGAACATTTCAAAGCTACCTCAATGGCTGAATCCTTAGTATTTAGGCTAATCATGTGTAAAAGATAGAGAAAAGGAAGAGAAAACACAAAAGGGCAAGGTATTAGTACTCCATTCTCCAATGTTTGAGTATCCCCCTAAAGGAATGAAGATCCAAAAAAACAAAAAAGAGGTTCTTACCCATGTCCGGTGATAATTCCAACCCGGCAAGGTAACCTCTAATTGGGATGATAGCGGGGTTTGGATTTCTGCAAGGTAATTAGTGCCATGTTTCAGAGATAGGGTAATATTGAGAGCGTACGTCAAGTAGAGCTATTAATTATATGTGAGTGACGCCCTAACACTAGTATTGTGAAACGAAACACCAAAGTTAATGTGGGCACTTCTGTATACTCTTGGACTATTTAAATTAAAATTAAGAACAACTTGGCAATTCTATGCCAGTAGTTTGTAAGTAACTCCAACCATTGCATTATTTAATGCCAACTATAATAAGTCAGAAAAAACACATCAACACGGAGGTTCCGTTAGCCATACAGTCTACAAACCATTAAAACCTCAGGCTCTCAATTCCCAAATCCTCGAAATCGAATGCCCCGTCTCCTATAAGTATAATGTAACCTGCATCTTGATGTGCCCACCCTCAAAGACAATCGATATATCACAATCGGTTTCCAACCTCACATATCTATCCATCAGAAACAAGCCCTTCACAAATGTGTGTTACCTCTTCCCCGATATTTGTTTAGATTGTTGCCGAAGACGCCATTAGTCCGCACATCTGTGCAATAAATAATCAGTATTCCCAATTCTTGTAGCAAAATAAAAGTCCTTCAGAACCACACGGATGCGTGTGGTATCCCTCACTCTATGAATGGGGAAACAAGACCTGTTAGTTCTAGTTGCCCAACGTATGGTCAAAGATCTAACTAAATACATGCAATAATAAAAAGGTTAATAAAACTTTCTAGGGCCGAATCGCCCTCGCTACACTGGCGTCTGAAACCCGGAAGAGACTCGGGCTCAACCCGGAAGCAGGTATATATCTCAGTCGCAAGTCCAACCGCTAGACTGCTGACCTGTTGACGTGCCATACCTAATTATACCGACCCTACGTCACTCTAAGGAAACGTAAAACTACCACAACTAAGAGGCACACATATTATCAAAGCAACCCCTTAGTTATCATCCGTGTGCGTGATTGACAAAATTTTTTTATTATTAAAGCCGGTAAGAATATATATATATAAGCAGCCCATATATATCGTCGAATTAAGAAAATCTATGGGTAGCAAACGTATGATGGACCCATAATTAGTTAATCCATGTTTGCTCTCATAATTCTCAATAAAATTCAAATTGAATAAATTTGAAGATTTAAAAACAAACGAATAGGTAGCAAAAGCCCATATTGTGCCGCCATGTAAATTAAGCGCGAACAAGACACCAAGCCGTCATTAAGGCTGAAGGAAAGGCAAACGAAAAGGGCAAGAGCATGGAATGTCCATATACTGTTACCCTGTCAGGAGGAAGAGGACAGTAAGGATTGAGGAACATAGAAAGAGTAATTGTGTTGTAATAGAATTTGCAATAACTTTGAGTTGGAAGGGTGCACAGCTATTTTGTTTCCTTTTTAGTGTTTTTTAGTTGATATTTGTTAGGTTCTCCGCAGGTGGCGTCATAGCCCCTCAGACGCCCTTTAGCTCAAACTTATCAGTGATTCCAGTGGTTCACTGGAACCATATCTGAGGGAACTCAAGATTCTCCTTTCTGATCACAAGAGGATTCCAACACAAATTTGTCATTCCTAAATAAATTTCAAGTATTTATTTTTCAGTATTTTCAAAGTTCATCTTATTACTTCATAGTATTTTCAACATATAAGGCATTATCAATATTGCTTCATATCCAATGCATTTCGGGCATTCAGATTGCCCTTCATCAGGGGATGATACTCCTGCCTCAATCAGCATACTCTTCTTCTCGTACGGTTCCTATCGTTGTATCAAGCAATAGAATTTGTCTCATACTCTAAATACAGGTGCATGCCTACATACGGTTTAACAGGATTCATATCATGATACATTCACGTAAGAGTTTACAACATCTACTCTACATGATCCATATATATAGAATCCATTCCCTGTATTAAAACATGGTTCTCTGTCCTGGTATACAATTTTGTGATCAATAAAACGGACATAAAATACTGTACCCTATAGAGTTGTGGGTTACTGTCCTATATTCTATATTCAGGAGAATTGAAATCCAGGTGCTAGTCACCCAAGAAAAATTGCATCTCAGGGTCACAGTTCAGTCCCCGCCCCACTGTATGAAGCCTCATAATCCAGAACGCTTCTGCGCGCCTAAGGCGCAACTCTCTATTTCCACCTCTAATGTCTATGGGAATGTGGTCTATTCCAAAGAAAATAAATTCTTTTTTAGGGCCTTGTGCCTGGCATATGCTAGCATGGATTGCTACCGGATACCTAGCATCTTCTTGTAGCAAGCCTCTAACATGTTCCCCAATTCTGTCCTTCAAGCTCCTGATAGTACTTCCTACGTACTGTAGTCCACATTTACATTCGATAATGTAGACCACAAATTTAGGTAAGCAATTAATATTCGTCCGAATATCATACGTTTTGTTGTCACAGCTCTTGAAACTTTTTGTCTTATGTTTAGTCCACCGGCATACCCCACAAAATCCACATTTAAAAAAAACCATGTTTGGAGAGCTTAACCAAGAGTTAGTTCTTGCTATCCTGGGTACTGTAGGGCTAAGTCTGTTGCATAGGGTCCTACCCCTCCTGAATGTAATTTGCGGTTGTCTGGTGATGTGGGTGGTCAAAGTCTTGTCCGCCGTAAGAATCCCCTAATGTCTTTTAAGGCTTCTGTGGAGGACATGGCTCAGTTCATTGAAATCAGTGACCATTCGAATGCTATCTGTTCTCTCGTTAGGAATGGGTTTAGGTTTCAGAGTATCTTCCCTCTTAACTCCCCTGATCCTCTTTTTAGCTTTTCGGAGAACGGTGGGGGAATACCCTCTCTTCTCAAAACTTTGGTTCATGTCCTCAATACAACTGTAGAATTCACATTCCTTGCTACAATTGCGCCTAGCTCTGACAAACTCCCCATAAGGTATGGCACTGATCTGGTGTATTGGGTGCGAGCTATCGGCGTTTAAGATAGAGTTACATGCAGTACTTTTCCTGAATAGGCGGGTCTTTAATTTGTTATCTTCAGTATATAGTTCTATATCCAGGAAGGAGATCTGTGTGCTGCTCAACTCCATAGTGAATTGCATCCCATATAAGTTGTTATTCATATACTCAAAAAATTCCAGCAGTTCTACATGTGTACCAGCCCACAGTAAAAGACAATCGTCTATATATCTGCCCAATAAATGATCTTATCAGTCCATTTACTGCCTCTATCTCCCCAAATCCAATCTTTCTCCAAGCAACCCATAAAGAGGCAGGCGAAACTGGGTGAAAATGTAGACCCCATGGCCGTCCCCCTGGTCTGTTTGTACCAATTCCCCTCAAATAAAAAAAAGTTGTTATTAAGAATAATTTGCATCATTCTTATTAGCATTTCATTGTGTAGCCGCTCAGTGGCCGGTCGTATACTCAACATCCGTTTTACTGCTTCCAATCCTAATTCTGAGCCAATGTTCGTATATAGTGCGACCACATCAAATGTGGCCATGAGCATGCTAGTCTGCCAGTCTACAATCTATTAGAATATTTAAGATGTGTTTTGAGTCTTGTATATAGCTAGGTAGATTACGTACCAAAGGACCCAAAAAAATGTCCACGTATTTGGACAGTTTTTCAGTGGGACCCCCGATACCGGATATAATAGGTCTACCTGGCGTAAAGTCTTGTTTTTTATGTACTTTAGGCAAAGTATACAAGTAAGGGTAGGTAGGTCTAAACACCTTTGAATAGGCTAGTTCATCATCATCTAGTAAACCCTGGGAATGCCACTCCAACAAGTGTTTATTGATCATTGTTCCCAGTTGTCCTGTAGGGTTATAAGCCATCGACTCATAACAGTCCGTGTCCGATAGTTCAGAAAGAATTTCATTAGCATAGTCAGTCTTATTCATCACAACCACATTTCCTCCTTTGTCCGCCTCCCTTATCAAAATCGTTTGGTCATTGCAAAGGTTCTTTAAAGCAAGTCTTTCCCCTTCGGTAAGGTTGTCATTGAAAAAATGTCCCCGGTGTTTGTGTGTAGTTTTAAAATCCCATTCATCAAGGTCTTGTAAAATCCTTTTATAAAAAGTATCCACTGAATTCCCACCCGGGAGAGTGGGCGTCCACTTAGATTTGTTTTTTAAGCCACTGGTGATAGAGCAGTCCATATCTAAGTCGAGTTCCTCCAGAAGTCGCGTCATAGTATAAGGAGACTCCTCTACCTCAGTGATAGACAATAAAAGTCGAGTAGCTTGTATTTCTTGGATACTAGGTACATCAGACACATTACTCCTGTTTGCAAGTGAAACTGGTTTATTCATTCTAGGATTGCACACAAAAAACTTTTTTAGCTTCAGTACCCTTACAAACTTATATAAATCAACCTTCATTTTGCACAAATCCCCAGTCTCTTTAGGATTGAAGCTCAATCCCTTACCTAATAAGGAAACCATATCATCATCCAATAGTTTCGTGGAAAGATTAATGACCTGTAAGTCCCTGTTACCAGATACTATTTCTTTTCGTTGCCTGAACGTAGTTTTCTCTTGTAATCTTCCTTGTCTCCTTTTTCCACCCCTTTGGCCTCTACGGGTTTTGGATCTTGTGCTATTCTCCCTCCTTCATTCCTGTTCCCCTTGCGTATGGTTCGGACTTCTAATAAAAAAGCAGAAGCCAGGGTGGTGTTACTATTCTCATTCTCACTGTCGCTAAATCCCGGTATGCTACTTAAGGTCGAGCCAGATGCTACAGAAATATTATCGGTTTCTGGTGTAGCACCCGGTTTGGTGTTACCTTTCACTAGTGAGTCATATTTGCGTGCATATGTGAAGACTCTCCCGGTTTTATAGTCTATCTCATCTCGCCTTAATTGTCTAGACTTCCTTTCCTTACTGTCTTTTTGGTGTCTTGCTAGTATGTCCTTTAAGATCACATAGTTTTTATCTGTGGCATCTTTAAGGTTTATGTCCCTGATTTCATTTTCTAGGGAGTCAATTTCTGCCTGCAATTTACTGACCTTTCTGTCAGAACTTTCAATTAGGATCATCATCAATGTTTCAGAGTTAATATTCAGAGATTACTCCCACTTTACTAGGAGATCTGCATCTAGTTCATCATAGGTAGGTAATACTTGGGATCGCAAGCCCCTTGGAATTCTTTTTAATCTCAAGTATTGTTTCAAAGTGGCTCCGTTCCACCACCTAGCATTTTCTGTCTTCTTTAAGCGTTCTAGTTTAAAGAATTTATCCCTTAATCCCATACTACGTGTGGAGTTACAACTGGTTGTTGTATTTTTGCCAGTGTTATCAGTAGATAGGGTTCCAAACAATTCCTCTGCTTCTTTGTCCCTGTCCATGACTATATCAGTCACTTCAACTCTGAATAATGTCAACAAGTCTAAAACGCTGCGGCAGCCCTTCCCGAGACAGAATGAACACAACAGAGAAAGGGTATTGAGTTTACGGGATCGATGGGCGCTCAAACAATATTAACATAAATGTTTTTAAGGTCAGAAGGAATGGTGCTAGCAGGGAGGGGGGACCCACAGAACCCCTCAATTTAAATGTGCAAACATCCACATCTAAGACATAAACACAAAGTCCTACGCACTAAAATCAAGTATAGAAAGCAGTGTGATAATATATGTAATTGAATAGAAATCTGTCCAACGTCGGTTCTTGGAGTTTCATGTATATCTCCTTTTATTTGGTCATCAAATCATTGACAATTTACAGCCAGCCGACACGTGTTTCGTTGTATGTCTGTACATGCACAGATGCTACAACTCTTCAGGGCTGGAAAAATACAAAAATGGATGACCTGTAGCAAGCCTGCTAAAAAACGTTCCAATGATAGATATATACAATTGTATAACCAGATGTGACATTTACTATCAAGAAAACACCTCATCATGTGGAACCCTTGAGTAGTTGAAATGACATGGTCCGTAATGCGTCTATCATGACTAAATCATATTTATAATTTAACAAACAGAAGATATTCATGTACGTCGCGATATAAAGTGAAAAGACACCCGTGCCAACACTAAACGTATAAACCGATAGTACATAGAGAGCATTATTAGCTTCATCGTCGTTCGCACTGCATAATATATATGAACAAATCAAGAGAAAGGTGTGACACACAAACCGCAAGCAGCCCTCATGAGTGTGACAAAGAATAAGAAAATTTCAAAGCTACCTCAATGGCTGAATCCTTAGTATTTAGGCTAATCATGTGTAAAAGATAGAGAAAAGGAAGAGAAAACACAAAAGGGCAAGGTATTAGTACTCCATTCTCCAATGTTTGAGTACCCCCCTAAAGGAATGAAGTTCCAAAAAAACCAAAAAAGAGGTTCTTACCCCACGTCCGGTGATAATTCCAACCCGGCAGGGTAACCTCGTATTGGGATGATAGCGGAGTATGGATTTCTGCAAGGTAATTAGTGCCATGTTTCAGAGATAGGGTAATATTGAGAGCGTACGTCAAGTAGAGCTATTAATTATATGTGAGTGACGCCCTAACACTAGTATTGTGAAACGAAACACCAAAGTTCATGTGGGCACTTCTGTACACTCTTAGACTATTTAAATTAAAATTAAGAACGACTTTGCAATTCTATGCCAGTAGTTTGTAAGTAACTCCAACCATTGCATTATTTAATGCCAACTATAATAAGTCAGAAAAAACACATCAACACGGAGGTTCCGTTAGCCATACAGTCTACAAACCATTAAAACCTCAGGCTCTCAATTCCCAAATCCTCGAAATCGAATGCCCCGTCTCCTATAAGTATAATGTAACCTGCATCTTGATGTGCCCACCCTCAAA
Organism: Lissotriton helveticus; assembly: GCF_964261635.1. NCBI lineage: Eukaryota > Metazoa > Chordata > Amphibia > Caudata > Salamandridae > Lissotriton > Lissotriton helveticus. Next base: position 1,625,956,964 of record NC_136063.1, on the reverse strand, counting down.
GACAATCGATATATCACAATTGGTTTTCAACCTCACATATCTATCCATCAGAAACAAGCCCTTCACAAATGTGTGTTACCTCTTACCCGATATTTGCTTAGATTGTTGCCGAAGACGCCAGTAGTCCGCACATCTGTGCAATAAATAATCAGTATTCCCAATTCTTGTAGCAAAATAAAAGTCCCTCAGAACCACACGGATGCGTGTGGTATCCCTCACTCTATAAATGGGGAAACAAGACCTGTTAGTTCTAGTTGCCCAATGTATGGTCAAAGATCTAACTAAATACGTGCAATAATAAAAAGGTTAATAAAACTTTCTAGGGGACGAACGGTGTTTACCTGGGGCCGAATCGCCCTCGCTACACTGGCGTCTGAAACCCGGAAGTGACTCGGGCTCAACCCGAAAGCAGGTACATATCTCAGTCGCAAGTCCAACCGCTAGACTGCTGACCTGTTGACATGCCATACCTAATTATACCGACCCTACGTCACTGTAAGGAAACGTAAAACTACCACAACTAAGAGGCACACGTATTATCAAAGCAACCCCTTAGTTATCATCCGTGTGCGTGATTGACAAACATTTTTTATTATTAAAGCCGGTAAGAATATATATATATAAGCAGCCCATATATATCGTCGAATCAAGAAAATCTATGGGTAGCAAACGTATGATGGACCCATAATTAGTTAATCCATGTTTGCTCTCAAAATTCTCAATAAAGTTCAAATTGAATAAATTTGAAGATTTAAAAACAAACAAATAGGTAGCAAAAGCCCATATTGTGCCGCCATGTAAATTATACTCCGTTAAATTTCTTTAAACCACCAACAGAGGCTGATGTTCTTACTTTCAACGCTTAGAGGTGGGTAGACCAGTTCATATTTTTCTGAAACCACATGCCCAAGTACCTATATTTGTCTACTATTTCCAGCTTTGTGGGATCCTTGTACCAACTGAACCTTATTCTCCTTCTTCCAAATCTCATGATCTTTGTTTTGTCCATGTTTACTATGAGTTTTGTATACCCCAGTATTTGTTAAAGCTGTTCAACTTTCTTTGTAGACCAATCTCTGTTTGGTCTACTATTACCAGGTCATCCGCATATAAAAGGCAGGAGATATGTTTTCCATCTACCTTTGGGCTGGCCCCCCTTTCTCTGCCTAAGACTGATGGTAGACCTGCAATGAATAGGGAAAATAATAAAGGGGCCAATACACACACCTGTCTCAGCCCATTTCCAATATGTACTTTCTCCGACAGGCCCCCCGCTGTATCTAAAAATACTTGTGCCCAGTCGAAGTATGAAGTTTTTGTATCAGCCTTAGTAAGTCTCTTGGGATGTCATACCCAATCAACAACTCCCACACCTCCTCTCTGTCCACTAAGTCAAATCCTGCACGGAAGTCCACGCAGCAGCAATACAGACTTCCAGTCTGCTCCATCGACTTCTGCACAATGGACCAGAGCACAAAGCAGTGGTCGACCGTTGAATGTCCAGCTGGCTGTTGGCCATGGATGAAAAAAATGGTGACCCTTATACAGAATAAATCTGCCGTGCCTGGGGACATGTTTATGCACGTCAGGTACAGGGATTAAGTAGGGTAGCGCGAGCCTGGTGTCAAATAGACAGAATTAAGCTACTAGGTAAAAAGTCACCTGTGTAGGACTGTTATGTCGTGTGGATAGGATAAAATGTATGTAATCGGTATGTACATGATGGGACTATCCTAAAGGACATGACAGTCTATTGATCTTAAAGCCTTTGGCATTGCCCAGAAATCTGGACTGACACCCATTAATTCCTAAAGGATAAACCAACCGTCCTTTCCTATTGGGGGACTGATTAATTGTAAGAGCTGTTGCGTATCATGGCATCTAATATAACCTCATTGCATCGTGTAAAATGTTGCCAATTCTCAAAACGTGTGATTGTGGGAATACATGCTTTGTTCAAATACTTCATCTTGGCTATTCCAAGGGAGGAAGTTTGTTGCACAGTTTTGTTCAGGAAAATCATTTGGGGTGGTGTAAGGCATGCTTTAAACAAGGCCTTGGTTCCCTGAACCGGCCAGCCCTTTGTCCCACAAAACAGTTCTTGCATCTACATATCTTTCTAAAAGTTGCAACCCTGTACAGACATCTTGGAAAGAAAAGAAGCAGAGTATATCAGCTTGGTTTGTTAGCATATTTTTCTTTTCACAATGTTGGTGCAAGCCACAAATAATATGAGGCTGGGTCTGATGTGTCTACGCCAGAAAATAGGCAAACTTCTGTGCCAATGTTTTTGAAATACCTCCTGGTGGTGTTGGGCAGTGTTCCCATTGGGTGTAATTATAAATACCACGTGGGATACTTGCTTTATGCAGAAAGTGGTGACCATAATTTTGATAACGGATCATAGCACCTTAATTAAATGTGCCACCATATAATTCATCAGAAGAAAATATTGTTGATTGCTCTAGCTTGTAGCATATTAAGCACGGTATCAATGTCCCAATCATCAGATATAGCACTAGAGGGTGATGATATAATTCAAAGACATTTTAAACAAATTTGAAAGTTGCAAAACTTTAGTGGAACCATACACATCATATGATAGTCTGTCCCACGCCATTCCTTCAGGAATTTAAACCTCTGTAATGTTCACCAGAGACAGCTCTGTTTGTTCACGGTGAGATGATGCATGTGGTTTCAATACCAGGTTCACAAGTTGTACTGTAGAGTATTCTGAGAGATAATTCCTGTTCAAAAGTAGGAAAAAGACAGTCACCAAACCAATCCAAAGTAGCCAGAAGCCATTTGATCTATTTTTAGCAGCTCAACAGGTTTTGTGGAACTGGGAGATGACTCAATCTTTGGTATATTGATGTAGATCTTATTGTCTTTGTGTTGTTGAATTGAAATTTGTGTCAGTGTACTAGTCATTTGGTCACTGTACTAGTCAATTGTACTTTGGCTGTTGATTCAACAGGGAGAACAAACACTTCATTGTTGTTTACTTTTCTTGTTGGAGAAAAGAGTCTTCTTTAGTTATCAAAGCTTCCATTTGAACTTCTTGTACGGTAGCGAGAGGAAAGCAATGGCTACCCAGGAGCAATGTTCCCTCTAATTTTTTTCCTCTGTGTGCGGCAGTGTAAGGTCTATGTGCGCTGCAACCAAGGCTGTGTGCGCCCGTAACCAGGTGCGCGTGTGGGTGCAGCGCTAAATATCACTCCAAACTTTTGCTTAAAAAAGTGAAAAGACTGTGCATTTCCTCACATACAGATCTATGTGAACGGTGTTAAGGCAGATATGAAACCGTCCCACACAGCAATTTGAAACTTTAGCAGCTATGTTGCTGCATTTCTTTTCTTCATTGAGCTGGGTTGCGGGGTGATTGTGTGCATTTGTTCAAGTTTTCATGTTGATTTCAGCTCATGATGGGCGCTGCGATTAACATGAAAACTTTAACAAATGCTCTCTTTGAGCAGGAAAAATAAAATTATAATAACATTATTATAATTTTACTTTTCGCAGTTTCAGGGCTGGGTTAGGGTAGGCCCGCATAAGGCTTTTGACTAACACATTTTAATGCTAGTGTCCGCATCCCTGCATTAAAATGCATTAGTCAGGTATTCTAGCACCCCTCTGACAATACTGCAATTGATGCACACTGCCAATGAGGCAGCCCAGCATGCTAGAATTGTCTAACATATGAGAGCATGCAACTGTGCCTTCAAATTTAAAATGCTATGCGTCAGCGAGATAATATTCATGAACAGCACTGAGCAGGCAGGCCAGAATTTAACAGATCAATTAGCCGTGCCCCAACCATCCTTCTTGTGAGTCTACTCTGGGGGTACCAGCCATCACGAGGGTGATCCATGGAGTGGGTCTTGCCTGCTGTTTTCCCAAAATCACACCACCCTTTTGGTGACCAGAAGCACACACGTGCTTCAAAGATTGGACAAACCGGCGGGTGGTAGCTTTGTTTTTCCTTTTTCGCACCCCCCAGCTGAGAAGTCACATTACCTGAGCCTCTTTTGCAGGATGGTATAGTTTTACAGCCTGCTGGGCCCATTCCTTCCTAAGCCCCTGCATCAGCCTGGACAGAGAGTGCACTCAGTTTGATACCCAAAAAAGTGGCTGAATGAACTACCCTAGTAATTGGGACAGCCGGAATGAATTTCAGCAACAGCTGAGCTTATGCTACATGGAATTTATAGCCAGGCCATACACTAAAATGATCAAACTCCTCAATTATGCATTCCATGGCAGCTGATGGATTAGTCGAATATATAGCAACGTCATCTGCATATGCCTGGACTTAAAGTTTATAATCACCAGCAACCACAGGCCAAATTCCATTGCTCATCTGCAATGATTGCAGATATGGCTCAAGATAAAGGACAAATAAAAGGGGTGACGTGCTGAATATTAAAAGGTGACAAAGATATTCCTGAATAAAAAAGCATAGTACAAGGAGTCCTATATAAAGACTGACCCCATTTACAGAGTCTATCACCAAACCCAAAAGCCCCCATCATGACCCATAGAAAATTCCAGTCCACATGGTTGAAGGCCTTCTCAGTCTCCAACAATATCATACACAGCTTTTTTCCTGATCTTTCTGACACTTCAAAAGTGGCAATAGCCGTATTTTTTTGGCTAGTGGTGACCCTACCAAGAATGAAGCTGTGTTGCTGTTGGGACACTAAGCCTGATAAAAGGGGAGCAATCTGAATCACTAAAATGTTAGCAAAAATCTATGCATCGGCATTAATCAGAGTGATGGGCCAGTACAAACCCATCTCATCAGATGATTTGCCCTTCTTCAAGAATATAGTGATATTGGTCATATTCCAAGTACTCAATACTGCTTCACCTTTATCAATACTTTTTTCACACGTAAAGTGGGCGAACTGCAATATCCTTGAATACTTTAGAAAATTCCATTGGAATAAATTCCTCCCCTGCAGCCGTACTCAATTGCAAAGCTGCCAGACCCTCCTCTCCTTCCCCAGCAGTCATATCTAGTTTGAGGGCCAACATATGAAATACTTTGAATATATGTCTTGAGTCTATACAGAGTCAATATTTGAGATTGTCTATGCAATTCCTGATAAAAGAGGGAAAACTATTATGCAAAAGCATGGGGATTAGTATGGACTAATTCATCACTACCTTTAATGAGCGGACACCTAGCCCTTTTAGCCAAAACTCATCCCACCGTTCTCCATACTGATATTGGAGGGCACTGTTTTTAGGATAGCTAGCAGCTACCTCTTCTCTCAGAGCTTACCCCGGAAGGGACAAATTATTAATCAGTTGAAGATAAAGAGGTCGTTCATCGGGGCCCCAGTGCTTATAGCCCTAGCATGCAGCGTTCCAATTGTAATATTGCTTGGTCAAGCAGTATTTAGTGTGCTTTTGTTTTTACTAGAGTTCAACAGTACTGTAATACCCCTGTTATAGACGTTCTTTGCATCCCACACTACTAACGGTGAAGCTGTACCTCTATTGACACCCAAAATTCTCATTAGAGAGCCAACTGCAAGTTTTCCGTAATCAGGGTTAGTAAGAAGGTGTTGAGGAAGACGCTGTTCCCCCCCTAACTGCAGAAATATAAATCAACAGTAAGATGAATTATAATCAGAGGTCATTTTGGGAAAGACCTCCATTTCGGCATCTTGTACCAAATACCCTTTAGCAAATGCCTGGAATAATGGTTATGTGAGATTAAAAATGGTATAAACAGGGATAGCAGGATGCAATGCCCTCCAAATGTCTGTCAGCCCACGCAGGATGGCAACTTAAAAAAGGCACACTATCACCCCACAGCCCAGCTCTATTTGGAGAAGAAATGCAGAAAGCTTACAAACACAGCGTGTGCTTTTAAGTGATTCTAAAAGCACACGCTGTGTTTGGTGCTGCATTTCTTTTGTTTTCTAGAGTGTGGCTGTGGGCAGATTTGTGCTTAATTGCAGGTCCTGACGAGGTCTGCAATTAACACAATGAACCCCACAGCCGCACTCTAAAAAACTAAAGATATTTAGCAAGAAGGAGCATTTGCTAAATGCAGCGGCGGCATGAATGCTCTCGGAGATGTGCGCGCCACAGACACAGCAGTGCGCGCTCCGGGGCACGGAGGTGCGCTGGCGCCCAGGCGCGCGGCTTCGTGGGAACACTGCCCAGGAGTCCACATGGTGTACTGTTGAAAATCAACCACATAATGTGGTTTGATCCGATCAATGGAGACAAATCTTTTGTCTCTTTGACCGGCAAGAGGTGGAAGAAGAACAGTTCTGGTACCTTCGACAGCTAGGACAGGTACAATCCCTCTGTAGGACAGCCCAAATCCTTTCTTGTCCACAATTTTTTCCCTGATCAGATCCCCAATCTTTGCAACCCAGTCAGGTCTTGCTGGGACAACCTTCACTTCCCCAGTGGTGGTGCATTTTACTTGAACTTTGCTTTGTTCATCCTAGAATTCCTGTAGTTCCTGCGAAACAGACAAAGGTTTATTGATGTCAAACAGTGTGTCTACTGCCACTGAGCTGACATTATCTAAGTCTGGTACTCACAGTCTCACCCCAAAACAGGACTTCTTATGGAATAGTCAGTATCCTGTGTTTTTCATGTGGTCCCGCATCGGAAAAGCTGCTTCAAGTTGGCATATTTTTTGTGCTATCCAGAATGGAATTTGCTCCCGACTGGATGGAATCTTCCAGATAATGGGATTCAGTGTTTGTTGACTGATACCCGTAGTAGACAATTGTGGTTATGCAACTTGAGCAGTCCGCACATTATGAACTATGTCAGATTTCTGTATATTTTTCCTAAATCTCTGTGTAGTGTACGCATTTCTGCTACTGTTAAATTAGCAGTGTTAGGGTGTGATGTGTATGCAGCCAGGACCGGCCATGTCGCTCTTTCTTTACTGAGCAGACTGAGTCTCACCTGCTCTGTTGGGTGTGTGAAGGCACCTTCAAACCAATTAATATGTTCTTGGTAAGATAGAAGAATCTTTATATCTTTATACGGAGTGTATTCCTCTGGTGTTTCAACTTCAATGTAAGTATGAAATAATTGTATTTGAGCATTTGCAGCTGGGAATTCAATCAAGATATAGAACACCTCTGTCTTAAATGCTTTCTGTGCCTCAACTGCAAAGGTAACGTCTCCGTCCGTAGCGGGGAGACCAAAATGTAATCATTTTATAGCAACCGCATGTCTCCAGTTCTCCGCAATGTTCTTCTTTGTTCTCAGATATAATATAATTAATGAATTATCGAGAGGGTTAAACACAATGTTGGAAATGTTATCCTTCAAGCTTGAACAATCTCCAGCCAATACATAGGGTATACCTACTCAGCTGAGGGGGATTTCCCTACCACCACGGACATCTCAGGTTTGGAGGTGAATAGGAGTCTCTGAGAAGGGATGATTGAACTACTCAGATGAACTGTAAAATAGGAACTCTAACAACGTTGGTGGCAGCATGTAGTGTAGTTCCCACTAATCCATAGGATCTGCACATTTGTGGGCAACATAACTTTTGGGTGAGGTGCTTAGACTGATTCCATGCTCCCACATAGTATATGTAGGGATCACTGAAAAAATATCGAGGTCAAGAATATCGAGTTACAAAAATATCGAAGTAAAAATATAGAATTAAAAAATATCGACCTTCTATCTCCAAACAGGTAAGTACAAAAATATCGAACCAAAAATAGTTAGTAAAAATATCGAATTCTTTAAAATGCTTTAAATTAATAAAAAATTAATGAAATAATAAATATAATTAACTTAAACATACTGAAAATACTTAAATAACCTTAAAATTAATAAATAATTAATGTAAGTTAAAAAAAAATACAAATTGATTTGTTAAAACATATATATATATATAAACGTAATATTAATAAACAATGTACAATATGTTTACAGTAGGATAGCGGAAAGTGTAAAATTTACTATTACCACTCCAGTGAGTGCAACAGTAGGGAAAGCGTTGGATAGCGTAAGGGTAAAAAAATACTATTCCTGCTCGTAGGAGTGCAACAGTAGGGAAAGCGTTGGATAGCTTAGGGGTAAAATTACTATTCCCAATCCAGAGAGTGCAACAATAGAGAAAACGTTGGATAGCGTAGGGGTAAAAATTACTATTCCCACTCCAGAGAGTGCAACAGTAGGGAAAGCGTTGTATAGCTTAGGGGTAAAAATTACTATTCCCACTCCACAGAGTGCAACAGTAGGGAAAGCGTTGGATAGCGTAGGGGTACAAAATTACCATTCCCACTCCAGAGAGTGCAACAGTAGGGAAAGCGTTGGATAGCGTAGGGGTAAAAATTACTATTTCAACTCCAGAGAGTGCAACGGTAGGGTAAACGTTGGATAGCGGCAGGGTAAAATTTACTATTCCCACTCCAAAGAGTGCAACAGTAAGCAAAGCGTTGGATAGCGTAGGGGTAAAAATAACTATTCCCACTCCAGAGAATGCAACAGTAGAGAAAGAGTTGGATAGCGTAGGGGTAAAAATTACTATTCCCACTCCGGTGAGTGCAACAGTAGGAAAAGCGTTGGATAGTGTAGGGGTAAAAATGACTATTCCCACTCCAGAGAGTGCAACAGTAGGAAAATCGTTGGATAGCGGGAGAGTTAAAATTACTATTCCCACTCCAAAGAGTGCAACAGTAGGGAAAGCATTGGATAGCGTTGGGGTAAAATTTACAATTCCCACTCCAGAAAGTGCAACAGTAGGGAAAGTGTTGGATAGCGTAGAGGTAAAAATTACTATTCCCACTCCACTGAGTGCAACAGTAGGGAAAGCGTTGGATAGCGTAGGGGTTAAAATTACTATTCCCACTCCAACGAGTGCAACAGTAGGGAAAGTGTTGGATAGCGTAGGAGTAAAAAATACTGTTTCCACTCCAGTAAGTGCAACAGTAGGGAAAGGAAATACTTCATATATGAATAAAAATAAATTAAATATTAATACCAAATACAAATTAATTAAAAGTAATTAACAATTTTATATAGTATAATAATTAATCAATTAAAAATACAAAAAAAATATATATTACAAATAATTACCTATTAATACAAATTATTTACCAATTAACAATTAGTTAACAATTAAAACATTATTAAAAATTACAACAAAACAAAACCAATAAATAAATAACAATATTTAATTATTTACAATTAAATTACTTCCCACCCTATTCCCCTATAAACCCACAACCCGCTACAGAAAATAAATTAATAAAATTAACATAATTATTAAACTATTAATCAAAATCAATTACAATTATATTGTAATTAATTACCAATTCAAATTTAAATATCAATTAATTCCAAATAAATACCAATAAATAAATTTTACAATGTAATTAATTATAATTAAATTACTACTCACCCTATTCCCCTATAAACCCACAACCCGCTACAGAAAATACATTAATAAAATTTACATAATTATCAATTAATCAAAGCCCCCCTAACTCAAACAGGGAGCGAATTAACATGACAACCCTGACCCCTCAGGAATCGTGGTAACAGATCTGGAGCCCTTTCGCTTAGTCACTCGTGTTCTCAGAGAAGTATACAGACAATGCACAATGGGACATTTTCAATATATTTATTGAACCAACGTTATTCTTGCATAGAAGACATGTGCTGCAATAAGCAGTAGACAGAAGCATATGAAAGTGATTACAGGCACCAAAAGAATAAATAGCAGATATAGTTCTACCATGGAGCTAAAACAGTGTTTATAAGTAGGCATATAAAACAAGATGATAATCAGGCATACTCCTAGTATGCAATCCCTACTCTATGTGCGTATAGTGTAGGTGAATGTGTCTAGAGCCAAGAATCCCCCCACAGGACGCTCGATCCAACCCCATTACCTAGAGAGACAGAATGTAGGACTCCCTCTTGGTCATGAATTGGACACCCCTCCCGGAGATGTCAGGCACCTGCTTGGCGAAGCATTAGCATGCAGGGTCCCCTCGACATTAGCTGAAGTGTCTCCTCTGCTATCCCCCGGAAATGCTTGTTATGGGTATGCAGTTAGACCTGTCACCCCATGGATGAAGATAGAACGACATTTGTACAGTGTGCATAAAGGCCTTGTACTCAGTGTTTGAGGCATCATGATACTGTTGTGCAAAACCAGATGTTTCAGAGAAACTATTTCAACATTGTCACGCATATAAGTTTGTGCGAAAAGTCACAGTGAAATATACTTGTGCAGAAAAGAGGACAATGTAAGAAAATGTTTATCGTTACTACATGGGCCTAACCCAGGCACATAACAATCTGAGTTTTGTCTAATAACAGTTTTGACTCATCATAAAGTAGTGCCGAGGGATAATGTGCCTGTTGCAAAGCCTGTATAACATGTAGATCTCAGAATTGTATTTTATGTAGCTAGCTCAGTGGTTTACTGCTTTTGGTACCGAGTTACACTTGGTAGTTTCAGTTCATAAGTTACACACCTTCTAATATAACACAGTGAGTTATGAACTTGCATCAAAGCACTGGATGATAATAGCACAGCATAGGTTTAGAACCGTATATTTTTGTCCCCAGACTTTTATTCTCCTAAGGTTGCTAAAAAGGGTTTATTTGGGTAGAAGTACATTCTTATTAGTAAAGCCAATGCCATCCTCTGTATTCTTTTTAATATCCTGAGTTTGTACTTTTCCAGATCAAGCACTCTTAAAATATATTGCCTACCTGTAGGGATGACAGGTGACTCCTACTCCTTGTAGTCCTCGTTGCCTTATGTATAATTTCCTAAACATGGATTTACACTATGTGTGCATGATGTAAAGTGCTATGACACGTACTTTGGTTTGAGCAGCTCTATAAAAGAAATCAAACGTGAGAGAGGGGCTATGGAGGGATGTGGGGCACCCTTGTAGGGTGGTGATGAGGGGATTGGTGGTGAAGAAGGTCATTGGGAGGCTCCAACAAAAACTGTCGCGCAGGGCACCACCATCGCTAAAGCTGACCTTTTGAATGTGTGTATGGCTCAGTGTACATGTGTGTCTGTGTCTAAGCTCAGCAGGTATAGGATTGTTAAACCTGGCATTCTTGGTGTGGTACTCCTGACTTTTTGCCTTCAGACCTCCAGTTTTTACAGTTTTTGCTAACTTTCTTTTGCTGGCTTTGGGAATCTTGGCACTTTACCACTGCTAACTAGAGCTAAAGTGCATGTGCACTATACATAAACATGGTAATAGTGGCTTATCCACAATTGGCATATTTAATTTGCCTTTGCGTCCCTAGTAAAGTGTACTACATGTGTCCAGGGCCTGTAAATTCAAAACTACTAATGGGCCTGAAGCACTGATTTTGCCACACACGTAAGTAGCCCTTTAAACATGTTTCATGCCTGCCACTGCAGAGCCTGTGTGTGCAGTTTTAAACTGTTATGTCGACCTGGCAAGTTAACCTACTTACCAGGCCCAAACCTTCCTTTTCATTATATATTGGTCACCCCTAAGGTAGACCCTGGACAGCCCATGGGCAGGATGCAGTGTATTTAAAATGTAGGACATGTACTTTTAAGTTTTACATGTCCTAGTAGTGAGGTACTCTTACATTAGTTTTTCACTACTTCTAGGGCTATCTCTCCAAAAGGATAAACCTGGGATTGCTGTATAACATTTTATAAGTGTAATTTCCAATTGGGAAGAGATGGGACCTCCAACTTTGGTGTCTATGGAATCACAATTTAAAAACACAACGTATGGTGAAGTTGGGTTTTAAATTGCAATTCTGAAAATGCCATTTTTAGAAAGTTTAATACCTATAAAGGGGAATGGGTCTTTAATTAGTCAGCAAGGCTAGGCCACTGAAAATTCTAACAAACATACAAAAGATCAATGTTCACTCTGAACCTAAGTACTTTTTTTAGGTTCATGGTCACTGTATTTAATACCAGTGATCCCCTTTAATTTCTTCTTCTTTTTACTTTACAATCATTTGCAACATGATCATTTCTACAATGCACATTGACATACACAAAACGAACAATGTAAAAAGAAACGTTATTCAGAACATTGAATTGTCACCCATCTCACATGTAACACAATGCAAAGACAGATTGTTACAAACTGACATGTAAGACAAAATGAAACAGTTCAGAATTTTAGTGCTCATGTGGAAATGTTCTTAATCTTCCATTAACACTACTAAATACCAAATAAATTACTCCTTAATGGACCTGCTCAACCAAACTGTGCCAAGCTGATTAGGAAAAAAGAAGTGGCCTGATGGTTGTTCAATATCATCCTCCGATGTTCCACCACTCATTAATATCATGCACTTTGGGCTGAGAATGCGCCAATGTTTTTCGAACCCTTCATATTTAACCAACTCTCATCAGGACTCAGAACTGATGTAAGGTCATGTCAATTCCATCCAAATGCCTAAACATCCATTTATTGTACTCCTTGATACAGTAATTGGAATCGCATAAACCTTAGTTCTTCTTATAAATTCAATGACTGTTGATCCATAGGCTCTATTTATTAAAAAAGAAGGAATCCAATCACCAAGAGCTGGAGGCTTCTCTAATTAGATCCAAGGATCCGTAAGCTCCAGTCTGCAATCCACTGGTAGAGCCAAATGCTGGCTAAAATTAAAGAAGCCTCCCGCTCTTGGTGATTTGATTCCTTCTTTGTTAATAAATGGAACCTATGGATCAACATTCATGGAATTTGTAAGAAGAACTAAGCTTTATGAGAGTCCAATTGGTGATCAGCAGTGTGGATAGGACTTGTATTTGTGCAGTGCCATACATAATTGGTGTATACTACTATCCATATCAAAGACCAATTTGAATCTTTTTAAATTTTCCTTGATTGGCATTTTTTTCCCCAAAATTGTCCTTAACTGGAGGAGCAACATCTGTGTCGATGGATTTGTGAGCTTGCCAAACTTGAGAGTTATATTATGTCTCAGCTCAAGGATTTCTGCAAGGGGATTAAGCTTTTCACAAAGGGCTCCACCAGGAAGGTGTAGCTGCAAAAGGTGCTGAGGGCCTGGGTAGAAGCTTGTGATGCAGTACATGTAACGCCAGAAGAGGAGGATGCGGAACGGAATGATGATGAGGAGCTGAACATTGATTCACTGGGGAATCAATCAATCAATCAATCAATCAATCAATCAATCAATCAATCTGGGGTTTATAAAGCACGCTACTCACCCGTGAGGGTCTCAAGGCGCTTGGGGCGGGGGGAGCTGCTCCGGATCAGTCGAAGAGCCAGGTCTTGAGGTCCCTCCTGAATGTGTGCAGGGTCGGGAGCGTCTGATGTTCACAGGGAGCTCGTTCCAGGTCTTGGCTGTGATGTAGGAGAAAGCTCTCCCGCCTGTTCTGTTTTTGCAGATGCAGGGGACCTCTGCCAGGGTGAGATCGGCGGAGCGGAGGTTCCTCCTGGGTACGTGAAAGGATACTCTCTCGTTGATGTATTTGGGTCCGATGTTGTAGAGTGATTTGTAGGCGTGGGAGGGGAGTTTGAAGGTTACTCTCTTCTTGGCGGGGAGTCAGTGGAGGTCACGTAGGTGTTGGGTCTTGTGTTCGTGCTGAGGTGTTCTGAGGGCGAGTCTGGCTGCAGCATTCTGGATGGTTTGGAGTTTGTGTTAAAGAGATTTGTTGATTCCGGCATAGAGGGTGTTGCCATAGTCCAGTCTGCTGGTTATGAGTGCGTGGGTGACGGTCCTTCTGCAGTCGGGTAGGATCCAGTTGAAGATATTACAAAGGATCCGAAGGCAGTTGAAGCTAGTTGAAGCCACGGCGCTGATCTGGCAGTTTATGGAGATGGAGGAGTCAAGGACGATGCGGAGGTTCCGAGCTTGGTCAGTAAGAGTGGGAGGGTTCCCCAGGTGTTGTCCCAGGCGGAGGTGCAGGGTCCAAGGATGAGGACTTTGGTCTTCTTTGATTTGAGCTTCAAACAGCGTTAGTCATCCATGCTGCCATGTTCTTCATTCTTTCCAGGAAGCAGAGTCTGGGTTCTTTGGGATTCTTCGTGAGTGAGAGGATGAGCTGGGTGTCGTAGGATATGATGCTGAGCCCATGCTGTCTGACGATGGTGGCAAGGGGGGCCATACAGATGTTGAAGAGCGTATGGCTGAGTGATGATCCCTGGGGTACTCCGCAGTTGATTTCAGTGGCTTCGGAGAGGAAGGGAGGGAGTCAAATCCTATGTGTGCTGCAGAGAGGAAGGATTGGATCCAGTCCAGGGTAGCTCCTTGTATCCCTGTGTCGTGAAGTCTGGCTGCGAGTGTGTGATGTGAAACGTGTCGAAAGCTGCGGAGAGTCAGTCAGTCAGTCAGTCAAATTACTTTTATTCGATAAATTAATATCATAAAAAGACACGATACAATTATACAAAAGGTTATTTACACAGCATACACCGTAAACAACACTATTTTTTTTTTAAATATTGTGACATAAATATTTCATAAAAACAGGATAAAACTGCAATAGACTTTCATATCATCATTGGTGCCATAATATAGACAAAAAATAAAATTCATCCTAATCCAGCTTAGCTAAGGTAGATGGCGCACTAATACTCCTATTCCTGAATCGTACAGCGGCTACTAAGAAACTCGCAACAGAAAATATTATACGATGAGTTTTTAGTTGTTGCAGATACAGAAGGGCTGGTCTAACCTGTGTGAACCCAGCCTCCCTCAGAATAGGCAGCAGGAACTTCTTTTTAATATCACTATAGTGATCGCAGAACATAAGAAAATGTAAAGTGTCCTGCGTCGAGAAGTTATCGCATCTACAAGGGCTGGCCTTATCTGGGGTGCACCAGTTGTGAAAATGACCTAGCGAAAGTGAATCAAATTAAAACGAAATCTGGTTAAAAGGTGCCGATGATAGGGGCGGTTCACTAGGGTGAGATAGAATTCAGGTCCAGGAGAGCTAACTAAGGCATAGTTCGCTCTAACAGTTGGTTTCATAATTTCTACCTCCTCTCTCTCTAAGGATAGCAAGTTCATCATAGCATTTTTTATCTGTAGGACGTCCGTTCTTGTTATAGTCTCCGGGGAAAGAAAAAGCTTGGGACGCCCTATTTTTTCGAAGCTAGATTTAATATAAGCGATCCAGGGAATCTTGCTAACATTATCCAGCAGATGACAATCTTTAAGTATAGTATGATTCAGTGAAATTTCTTGGTTGAGCCAAGTCTTCAACCAGCATGTTAGTGGGGCTGTTTTTATCAAATCAGTTACATATCCCACTCCCAACTCAGTATGGATCGAATATGTGGGGGTATACTGGGGAACTGTTAAGACTGATCTCAAGAATTTGTTTTCAATCACCTGAATTCTGTCTTGGGAGGAGTAGCCCCATATCGGACATCCGTACGTGGCGACCACAAGACATTTTGCTTTATATACCTTTATTATTGCTTCTACTGGTCTAGCCCCCAGCTTTTTTACAAAGCCCAAAAGAGCTGAGGTCGTTCTTGCAAATGCAATGCTTCTACTGTTACATTGCGGGGCCCAGCTCCCTCTTTCTTCGAATAATACCCCCAGATAGGGAAACGTAGGCACCCTATCAATTTCCTCAGCACCACAAATAGAGGTTTTGGATCTATTTTTCCTGGAGCACTTCCCTACGAGCATAACGTGGGACTTTGTTGTATTTATTTTCAGATCCAGGGTCTCCATAAAGCTCCCAAAGGTGTCTAACAGCCTTTGGAGACCTACCCCCGTGCGGGCAAGAAGAACGGCGTCATCGGCGTACAGGAGAACTGGTATAGCAAGGTCTCCTATACGCGGTACGTCCTGTGACGCTGCCCTTAAGGCTGGCTCCAGAGCATTGATGTATAAGGTAAAAAGAAGGGGGCCCAAGATACACCCTTGTCTGACCCCCCTCTCTGAGCTGAAGTGACTAGTACAGCGCCCTTCAGTGGTAACCCTCACTGAGGCTAAAAGACCAGAGTGCAGGTCAGCTAAAACATATACTAGAGACAGGTCAAAGCCCATATTTAATAAGATCTGCCACAACTTTGACCTGTTGACCAGGTCAAAGGCAGAGGAGAGGTCCATAAACCCCAGGTACAGTGACCCCTCCTTGGCTTTAGTATACTTATCAATTAGGAGTTGGAGATTGAGACATTGATCAAGTGTGCTCCTTTTTGCTCTAAATCGATATTGTGCATTAGACAGGACCCCTCTGTCTTCCAGCCACTCCGTCAGTTTATATAAGATGACACGACCCAAACTTTTTACGGAGGAGTCTATCAAGGAGATAGGCCTATAACAAGAGGGGTCCTGCCTATCCCCCTTTTTAAAGACCGGAACAATTATGGATTTGGACCAGGAAGCCGGAAGACTATTGGGGCCCAGGACATTAAACACATTTGTAAAAATTAATGACCAAAATTTCGGGGCAGCCTTAAACAAATCGGCGGGGACAACATCAGGGGACCTTGTTCTCTGTCATCTCCCCTAGCGCCCTTTCGACTTCAGCGACCTCAAATACCACCAAGGAAGCTACATTCTCAGGCAGGATAGGGTCTATTCTATTCTCCTTACCTGGCAAACTATATATTTTCTCAAAATGAGCTATCCAGTCATCATCTGCTATATTACAGTCGAGGGGTGAGTTCACTTAATTCGAGAACAAGGGTTGATTTATGGTGGCCCAAAATTTCCCACTGTCTCTCAAAACCTCAGGTGATAAAAGTTTAGACCATGCTTCCTCTTTTAATTCCTGTTTTCTAGTTTGTATAGCTTTTTTGTAAGTTGTCCTTAGACTTACTATAAGCCCCCTATCTTTAGGGCTAGCCTTCAGAGCTTTAAGGAGGGCAGCATGTGCCCTAGTACAGCTGTTATTGAACCACCTTTTTCCGGTGTGTGTATTCTGAGTCCTCCCAATCTGTAAGGTTTGATTTATTTGGGTACAGATGGTATCAAAGGCGGCTAACATCTGAGGGCCCTGCGTCTTATTATTTAGGCATATATCAACCTCCTCTTCTGCCTTAGATAGAACTTCCCGCATGAAGGTTTCTGGGACTACTTTGGCCCACTTTAATCTTCTACCCTGGTCTATCAGGTTCACATCCTTCCCTCCCTTATGTGATGCGCCCTTAAAGCCCAAGAGGTCCCCTGTCACCATCTCCAATGTCACAGGATTGTGGTCACTAATCTCAGAGACCACAGTCTTGTACCTTAAAATCCTAGATAAAATAAAAGATGTTAAAAAAATGTAATCAATAATTGCATCTGCGTCTTTCCCCTTAAACGTAGGGGCCCTATGGCCAACCTCCCCACAGCCTGACTCATAAAGGTTCCAGATGGCCAGAAAGTGTTCCAATATCTCACCCTACTTAGTGTGCTCAAAATGAATAGGGGCAGAGTATAGAGGCCCCTCATAACACATATTTGCACAGAGTTGATCACAGGGATGAGTATTGAAATCCCCCATCAAAATAATCTCAAAAGTATTAGAATTTAGACTATATACAGACAAAAATTGTTTTAGTAAGGCTAGATTATTATGTTCGTTATCACTAGAGTTATAAAAATTAATAAATAGTGTTTTGAAAGTGTCAGATACTGTTAGTTCCACTATTAAACAATTATGACAGCCTGAATCAAGTTGTGTTAATGAACCCTTCAGCTCTAGGGTGAAAAAACTAATTAAACCCCCCTTGGCTCTGCCCACCCTACTACGTTTTGCCGGGATACAAAAGTGGCTATAGCCATCCAGGGAAAAACTGTTTAGAGGGTCCCAAGTCTCTTGAAGAGCTATTATGTCAAACGATTTTAGCAGCCTCTCCCAGTTTTCATTACCCGTTTTTGCTCTTATTACTGCTACATTCCAACTCACAATTCTGCATATAGGGACTTGGATCCGACCTGTTAGCTCCGGCTTATCCTTTAGTCAGTCGTTCTCCAATTCAGATAATGGGGAGAAACGGTTGGCCAATGGTAAGCCAATATCCATAGGGGGTTTAGAACGACCGGGGCAAGGTCCGAACTGCTGGAGCAATCTGTGGGTAGTGGACTACATTCTGATAAGAAACAGGGAATTTACTTTGCCCTGCAACTGAATGCCATAACCTTTTGGGCGGGGGAGGATAGAAGAAACCCAGTGGAAATGGCCTAATACCAGAGTTTAGCAGTTCAGAACCGTCCCAAAATAGGCGATCTACGATGTTTTGTGTTTTAAAATTTATAACAATACAGTCCCCTTCTATAGACTTCTGACATGGGCCAACCCTCCCCACTCTTCTGACCATACTTATACGAGCGGATATGTCTGTATCACCGGTGGAATAATGTCTACACCAATTTCTGTTTTTTCTCATAAGTTCCTGGGTACTTTCATCAGCATTCAGCCCCAATGGAGGGACCCCTGTTAGTACTGCCACTAGAGGGACTGCTTCGGGTGGAAGATGTAACTTCGTTTGACAGTAGGCAGGAGTTGACCTATTCGCTATCTGATTCAATTCAGCTGGTTTTTGCTTATTTACCTTTTCTGGTGCATTACCCAAGGGAGGAAGAGCCCTAGAGGTTACATCTGGGGCTATATTGGCAGCAGATACATTTGTACTGGGTTGAATACTGCTAGGACTAGCATTTGCCATAGTCATATTTAGCCCTATGCTATTTGTAAGCGGGTTCTGTGAATGAATCACCGAGCCAAACAACCCCGATATTCTTGTACAAAGGCTTCTAGAGCATCACATCTCTTAAGTAGCCCCGCAACACAGGTGTTTAATGTGTCCACAATATCCTTACCGATACTTGTAAGGACCGGCTCCCGATATGAGCTAATTATTCCTTCGATTTTTGCACTGAGTTTATCTACTATAACATCCTCCAAATCAGTCAATTGATTGTTCACATAATTGTTCACATGTTTGGTCTTTCTCTGGCACTTCTTAGTGGGTCTACCCCCCTTTGCCTGTTGCACAGATGTACTAGGTACGTCCTCATGAGGGGGCAGAAATGCCTGATTGCCCACGCTTGACTCGGGTACTAACGAAGTAGAGGGGCTTGATCCATCAGGGGGTGCTGGTTGTATGGGCAAAGTATCTTGATTTCCAACTTCCAAGACCAGTTCAGCCCCCTCGAGGGAGACATGCCCAACTCTTTTTACGCATTCGCAATTTCTTTTCTTATAACCCCCAGAGCTGATGTCAGGTACGAGATTATAGTATCTGCTTTTCTCTGAACTTTAGCTTTCTGGGCCCTTTGACCCCCATTGCACAATTGTTTCCTCTTACCCATTTTGAGTTTTTCAGGGGGAGGGCCAGACCCTGCCTCATCCATCCCCGGACGGCCACAGACGGCCCGCCCTTTGCCCGGGTATAGCCCGGCGCCGCCCGCGCGCGTCCGCGACGCGGAGGAAGCTTCAGATCTTTAAGCGCCTACGGGGCAGAAGTGGGCGGTGCAGCCGCAAAGCACCCTTGGAGCTGTAGTCTCCCCCCTCTGCGGCCGGGGTGTGATGGTAGCGGCGGCAGGGGAGACCAACAGCGTCAGGACCCCAGAAGCGGCTGGTACGGCAGGTATGGCAGTCTCCTTAGTGGTGGTAGGTCCGGTTTGCCCCCTTGCAGCGTCAGAGTCCCCCGCTCCACCGAGGAAGCTTCAGATCTTTAAGCACCTCCGGGCACGCTACGGGGTGGAAGTGGGTGGTGCAGCCGTAAAGCAGCCTGGGAGCTGTAGTCTCCCCCCTCTGCGGCCATGGCGTGATGGTAGCGGCGGCAGGGGAGACCAACAGCGTCAGGACCCCAGAAGCGGCTGGTACGGCAGGTTTGGCAGTCTCCTTAGTGGTGGTAGGTCCGGTTCGCCCCCTTGCAGCGTCAGAGTCCGGAGAGGTCTAGAAGGATGAGGGCCGCAGTGTGTCCCTGGTCGAGTAGCATGCGGATGTCGTCAGTGGCAGCAAGGAGGGCGGTCTCAGTGCTGTGGTTGCTGCAGAATTCAGACTGGGAAGCGTCTAGGATGGAGTTTTCTTCAATGAAGGCAGTCAGCTGGGCGTTTACGAGTCTCTCAGTGACTTTGGCCGCAAAAGGGAAGAGGGAGATGGGCGGGTAGTTTTTCAGGTCCGTAGTGTTCTTGAGGAGGGGTTTCACCTCAGCCCGTTTCCTGTCATCTGGGCAGATGCCGAATCTGAGGGAGGTGTTGATAGTCTGTCCTAGTTCGGGTGCGATGGCGGCCCTGTGGAATATGTGCAGAGGCCAGGGGTCTGTAGGGGTTCCTGACTGGGTTCTCTTCATGGTCGCGGTGATGAGTTCGATGGTAGCGGGATCCCAGGTCGTGATGGTCGGCTTGTCGGCGGTGGTGGGTAGGGGTAGGGGAGTGCATTCTGGCACTGGGTCGCTGAAGTTGTCGTAGAGGATTGTCAGGTGGAAGTAGAAGCTGAGCTTGTCGCAGAATTCCTGGGAGGGTGTGACGTCCGTGGCTTCGCTGGTGGGTTTTGCGAACTGCTGTATGAAGTTGAACAGTTCCTTGGCCGCGTTGGTCTGGACTTTGTCTCTTTAGAAGGTCCGTTTGGTGTCTCTAATGTGCAGGTGGTATTCCTTCAGGGCGCTCCTGTGGTTGTTCCGTGCTTCTGAGGTTTTCTGGTTTTGCCAGGTCTTCTCTAGGCGTCTGCAGGCGCGTCTGGCTTCTTGAAGTTCTGCGGTGAACCAGGCGGCCTACAGATGGCGTTGTTTGGCGGGTGGTGGAGGAGGGGTGCAAGCTTGTGGATGCAGCAGGCGATCCAGCGGTGAATTTCAACGGCTGCGGTTTTGGTGTTGGTCGTGGCGATGGGAGGGTTATGAAGGAGGGTGGTATTGAGGTGTTCATCTGTGACCTTGCTCCAGTTCCATCTTGGCGGGTGCAGGGCGGGCGGTGGTGTGGTGGTGGTGTTCAAGGTGAAATGGACGCAGTGGTGGTCTGTCCAGAGGGGCTGGGTGGTGTGGCTGAAACAAATGTTTGTTTCTCCCGCGAAGATGGGGTCGAGGGTGTGTCCAGCTCTGTGCATGGGTGTGTTGACCAGCTGCTTCAGTCCGAGGTTGGCGAGTTTGTCGTGGAGAGTGGTGGAGTCAGGGTCGTTGCAGTTGTCAAGGTGGAAGTTCAAGTCCCCAAGTAGAATGTAGTCCGTGGAGGTGATGGCATGGGGTGCTGCAAGCTCGGCGATGGTATTAGCGGGCTGGGTGCGAGGTCCTGGTGGTCTGTAGATGAGGGTGCTGTGTCCTGTAGGTGCTGTCCTACCTGCCAGGTGATGTATCGCTCCATGAAGGAAGTCCAGATTAGAGAGTATGATTTGACCCAAAAGAAATAAAGGCAGAAGTTCAGGGACAGTCAGAAACGATCTCCACTGACCTGGGTGGATTGTGTTGAGTCTTTTTGCAAGGCACTGGATGGTTGGGTAAAGGGAAGTAATGTTAAAAATTATCAGGGGCTATATAACCTGATAGCAAAAGAGCATATGTTTAGTTTAAGTTTTACAGATCTGCTCCAGCACTTGATTGACAGTAAGCTTTCTGACCACAGGTACCTTGCTAAGGAGGTCAACCGCTGGGTCAGCACAATGGTCCACAAGAAGCTATCTGGGGGAGATCACCACAAGGTTGGAAAGGGTCCTCACCAATAGGAAGTGGGAGCAAAAACAAAAGCAAGGAGTTCTCTAAGGGGCCCCAAAATAGTTATTCGGGTCAGAACTCCCACCCCCCTGCTGAGAAGAAAACAAAATGGTTCCCTGACAGTAAGTCCTAAGCAGGGTACCCTCCAAGTGTTATGTGTGTCAACAGGAAGGACACTACAAGGGGGATGCCAAGTGTCCCAAGCCTGCACATCCCCCCACCAGCAGGCAGTCTCTGGAACAGGCTAGTGTAGCATTTGGGAGGAGTTTGTCCCAGCTAGTGGTAGGGACAGAGTTGAGGTTAACCTAGTGTCCCATTGTGACAGAGCTATGGTGAAGAGAACCCACATGCCTAGTAATACTAGGGAGTACAGGCAATGGGTCCCCATTAATGGGCAGGGGGTAGAGTCTCTGAGAGACACTGGAGACAGAATGACTACCATCTGATGTCATCTGGTGTATTCAGAGAAGGAAGTCCCTAATGTGTTTCACCAAGTTGTTGCAGTTGACAACTGTGAGAGCCACCATGCAGTGGCTCTGGTTCCCTTTGAATTTGGGGGGAGTCCCAGGTTCCTTGAGGGTAGGTGTGAGTCCGTCCATGCCTGTGGATTGTCTGCTTGCCAATGAGCATACCGCCTGGAAGGAGGTGGAGCTCACGTAATACGTGGCGATGTTGAGGCTGCCTGGGTGGTTGTGCCTGACCACATAGTCCATGGCAGCTCGAGAGGGTGGTCAGGAGAACCTGGAGCCTGGAAGAATAGCCCAGGTGCCTGCTAAAAAGAAGAAGGGCAGGGGACGCAGGAAACTCACTCCTGAAACTTCCATGGTATGGGAGCAGGCTGCCCCGGAGTGGAATGCCATGGAACATACAGGAGAAGATGTGACTGAACTGGGGAACCTGCCTCAGCTGTCCAACTGGCAGCAGGAAGGGGGACCCGCTACCGAGGAATTTTGCAAGGCAGAGAAGGAATGCCTTGCTCTTGTGGGTCTTCAGCAGCAGGCCGAGATCCAGGCAGCTGGTGATGCCTCTGGCAAACACTAGATTTACTGGGAGAATGGTCTCCCAGTAAATCTGGGAGCCTAAGGCTCATGGGCCTGTTGCATCATGTGTTGGTGGTAACCCAGTACTTCAGGGACTTCCTACTGTGGCTAACTCATGTTGTACCGCTGGCCAGTTATTTGGGGCAAGACAAGACCTTTGACAGGCTTGTTACCCACTTTCATTGGCCTCAAATGAGGAAGGCCTGAGATGCGTCCTGTAGGTGCTTTCCTACCTGCCAGGTGAGCGGCAAGTAAGGGGGGAAGTGCAAGGCCCCTTGCATCTTTTTCTTGTCAACAGCACCCCTTTTGTGATGGTGGGCATCAACATAATTGAGCCTCTGGACCCCAAGATAGCCATGGGAAACAAATCTGTTCCATGTCTTGGTGGACCTTGCCACCCAGTACCCAGAAGATTTTCCTCTGATGACTGTGACTGTGCCCACTGTGGCCAGGGCACTGATGAGGATCTTTACCCGCATGGGTATGGCCAAGGATGTGATATCTGACCAGGATACCAACTTCATATCTGGGTACAGGAAGGCCATGTGGAAGGAGTGTGCAGTAACCTACATGTTCTTCACTCCTTACCACCCCAAACAAATTTTTGCCTGAAAGGTTCAAACAAACCCTAAAAAGCATGATTATGGGTCTACTGGAACCCATGAGGCATAAGTGTGATGTCCTCCTGCTATGTCTTTTGTTTGCCTACAGGGATACATACTTGGAATGAGTAGTACTATAAAAAAAAAAAAATACACATGAGAGAGGGTCTATTTGAAGATGAGGTGCACCATTGGAGGGTGATAGCAAGGCTGGATTGGCCGCATCGTGCATCGGATATTTCCACAGGAGGCTGGAAAGGTGGGGGCTGTTTTTTTTGTGGTGGACGGTTTTGTAGAATTGAAGTAGTTTTAAAAGCACTGCAAAGTTCCTTGTATATACATCAGTTTTTAGGCAACAATAAAAGTGTAATGAAAACTGGTGATTAATGTACCTGCTAGAGAGAGATAAGAGTTTTATCTAGTCGCAGTTTTAATTCATCTATGGTACCACAGAGGGTAATATGCTTCAAAGTATGTGTACCATGTATATCAAAGAACAGTCATTTATGTGCTGAGCTCAGTGGGTTATTGCTTTTTTTTCTAATCCTCATTCACCTTAGACCGCAGTTGACAGAAAGTAGAATGTCAATACCATTACTCTGTTTCAAGGAGACGTAGGCAATCGAATTGAAGCACAGAGACATTGCCCACCTACCAGTACACAATAATCCCACAGAATGCCGCTAGGCCCTTTATGAGAAAATAATTCTGGTGAATTATAGCCGAAGACTGTTAGTGCGGGCCCGCCCGGTATGGAATCTGGAAGAAAGAGAAAGGAGGACGCAAAACAGAGTGTTTCCAAATAGGCAAAATCATAGGATCCAAAGGTAGTTTAAACTCAAACAACTTGAACCCCTTAACTCCACCCACCCTAAAAAGACTAGCGCCAAAGAGACTAGCACTGGAACCAATTAAGTAAGCAATCCCATATAACTTTTTTCTTACTATTCTGTAATCTACCCAAATCAATCTTGGAGATCTTATATAGGGAGGATGGCCATTCTGAATAGGTGGGGCGTGTAGCCTCTACCCATCTCCTACAAATTTCTTATGCCAAAGATGATCAGGGCGAGATAGATTTGAACTGGGGTTCCCACAATGTCAGCTAGAGTCACCCCTACTCTCTCGCAATATTCTGTTATCACTGGACAGTTTTTAAACATGTGTATATCTGAGGCATTTACTAGGTCACACTTCTTACAGGTGACTGGGGGGCCCTTCGCTATTTTAGAGAGTCTAGCTCGAGATAAATAGGCCCTGCGGGTAGTTAAATAGTGATTCCTCCTAAGCCAGGCTGGTTTTATGTTAGCTAACAAGGTATAGAAATAAGTCTGTCACTGGTCTTCCCAGTTCTCGTCTGGCATTGAAGCTCCCCACAGTTCTTCTGCCAGTTTAAAGTCTCCATTAACAGCTTCTTCTATGGACCAATAAAAGAAAGAGACCTCTTTGCTTCCCACCAGCCTCGATACCAATTGCTCCTCTAGAGTGTTCCCTATACCTATCAATTTTTGAGATTCTGGGACCAACGCTGCAGCTGTAGATACTTAAATCTAGACATGCCCTCCTCTAGCCTATTGTGGAGAGATGCCCATGATAAAAGTGACCCATCAGGAGCCAGACCACTCCATAACATAAACCCTGCTGTTCTAAGTGGTATAGCTAACTTGTCTTTCAGACAGTCTGGAGTGCCTGGAGAGTCCTACAGAGGAACTAAGCCTAAAAGTAATTTAGGCCTGTACGCTGCTTAAGTCTAGCCCATGTTCGGGCCACTGCCAAAAGGACTTTCAGCCTGATCTACTTTGAAGTGCTTTTGATCACCATATTTAAAAAGAAACCTCTCAAGCGGCAGCCCCACCCCCTTTAACATAGCGGAGAACATGACCCCAGGGGCATAACACAGGCCCCCGCAGCCCCCTCGGCACTGCACTCTGGCCGGAAAGCTCCTGACTGAGCCCGGAGGGGGCCCCTCCCCGTTATTTGCAGGAAGGCCTCCTCGAGTTTCATTATGCCAGTGTGCACTACTCTGCCACAACTTCTCATGTTACGTAGTATAGAACACCTTCCTGTGTGATTTGATAGTGTTTGCATTCCAAATTTGAAAACTCATACACACAAAGTACAGCTTGGAGATCTGTATGTTACATGTAGATAACATAAACGAGAGGGTCAGGGCAACAGCTGCAAGTCATACATTCCTTTCCAGGTCAGATACGTCTGCAGGGTAAGATTCCTGCAGAGTACAAACAGCACCTGTAAGACGTCAGGTCTGTAACAGAAAATGCTAGAGAGGAAACAATGTAATGTTAAATTGGGTAAAATGCATTTTGTGAGCTTGTCATAGACAAAGAGACATGAACTATCCAAAGTATTCCAAAATGTGGTAAAGAGTTTACCTGTCCATTGGCCCATTTGATTTCTGGTCTTCTTTCAGAAAATGACTGATGAGAAATTATACTTTTCGGATTGATAATAGGGAGCGAGGGAACAGGTGTATAAAGTATTATGACATGGACAAAGGTTAGCTGCGCTTTCATTCCTTAGTTTTACTTTTTTTATTTGTACATTACGTCTTTCTATTTTTTAATGCAGACTGAACCACCATACCCGCAGTCTAAAGTAATGTACTTTGCGCTTGTAATCCCGCGGTATTGCAGGAATTGTCATTGCCAGTTCTGGAATCTGAGTGGATCCAGAAATTTCCACCCACCCTGCGTTCCCCAAAGTCTTCAGAGAAAAATGGTACCTCACTTGTGTCGGTCGGCCTAGTGCCTGCA
The DNA here is from genome assembly GCF_964261635.1 of Lissotriton helveticus. Taxonomy (NCBI): domain Eukaryota; kingdom Metazoa; phylum Chordata; class Amphibia; order Caudata; family Salamandridae; genus Lissotriton; species Lissotriton helveticus. The sequence continues at coordinate 1,625,930,949 of NC_136063.1, read as the reverse complement.
ACAGGAAACGGCGCAAAACGCAACGTGGTCCCACGTCAATTTCGCAGTGAAAAATGACCCTTTTTTTGCAAAGTGCCTAGCTGTAGTTTTTGAAACCCTAGCTCTGCCGGCACCTGGGAAACCTAGCAAACCTATAAGTTTTTTAAAGCTAGACACCCTGGGAAATCCAGGATGGGGTGACTTGACTGCCTCCCACCAGGTTCTGTTACCCAGAATCCCTTGCAAACCTAAATAATGATTTTTAAAAAACACATTTTCCCTACATTTCTGTGGTGGAAAGTACTGAAATCTGCATGGATTCACAAATTTCCACCCACCCGGCATTTCCCAAAGTCTTGCGAGAAAATGGTACCTCACTTGTGTGGGTCGGCCCAGTGCCTGTGACAGTAAACGGCGCAAAACGCAACGTGGTCCCACCTCAATTTCGCAGTGAAACATTACTCTTTTTTTGCAAAGTGCCTAGCTGTAGTTTTTGAACCCTACCTCTGCCAGCACCTAGGTAAACCTAGCAAACCTATACATTTTTTAAAACAAGACACCCTTGGGAATTGGGGATGGGGTGACTTGACTGCCTCCCACCAGGTTCTGTTACCCAGAACCCCTTGAAAACCTAAAAAATTGTCAAACAAAACACATTTTCCCCACATTTCTGTGCTGGAAAGTTCTGGAATCTGTGTGGATCCAGAAATTTCCACCCACCCTGCTTTACCCAAAGACTTCTGAGAAAAATGGTACCTCACTTGTGTTGGTCGCCCTAGTGCCTGCGACAGGAATGGCGCGAAACGCAATGTGGTCACACCTCATTTTCGCAGTGAAAAATGACCCTTTTTTTGCAAAGTGCCTAGCTGTAGTTTTTTAACCCTAGCTCTGCCGGCACCTAGGGAAACCTAACAAACCTATACTTTTTCGGAAAACTAGACACCCAGGGAAATCCAGGACGGGGTGACTTGACTGCCTCCACTAGGTTCTGTTACCCCGAATCCCTTGCCAACCTAAATGTTTTTTTTTTTTAAAACACATTTTTCCCACATTTCTGTGGTGGAAAGTTTTGGAATCTGCATGGATCCACAAAATTCCCTTCCACCCTGCGTTCCCCAAAGTCTTCTGAGAAAAATGGTACCTCACTTGTGTGGGTCAGCCTAGTGCCTGCAACAGGAAACGGCGCAAAACACAACGTGGTCACACCTCAATTTCGTAGTGAAAAATTACCCTTTTTTTGCAAAGTGCCTAGCTGTAGTTTATTAACCCTAGCTCTGCCGGCACCTAGGGAAACCTAGCAAACCTATATATTTTTAAAAACTAGACACCCAGGGAAATCCAGGATGGGGTGAATTGACTGCCTCCCATCAGGTCCTGAGTCCCAGAATCCCTTGCAAACCTAAAACATTGTCAATAAAACACATTTTCCCCACATTTCTGTGGTGGAAAGTTCTGAAATCTGTGTGGATCCAGAAATTTCCACCCACCCCGCGTTTCCCAAAGTCTTCTGAGAAAAATAGTACCTCACTTGTATGGGTCGGCCCAGTGCCTGTGACAGAAAACGGTGCAAAACGCAACATGGTCATACCTCAATTTCACAGTGAAAAATGACCCTTTTCTGACAAAGTGCCTGGCTGTAGTTTGTGAACCCTAGCTCTTCCGGCACCTAAGGAAACCTACAAAACCCACACATTTCTGGAAAGTAGACAGCCAGGGGCTTCCAAGGAGGTATGGCTTGCGTGGATCCCCTAAAGTTTCCTACCCCAGAATCCCTTGCAACCCACAATCTTAGCTGAAAAAATCCGTTTTTCACGCAGTTTTGTGTGGGAAAGTGTCGCATCACTGGGCTCACACAAATTTCCTATCACCCAGCGTTCCCCCAGGTATCCCAATAAAAATGGTGCCTCACTTGTGTGGGAGGCACAAGTACCCGCAACAGGCAAGGGCCCAATACTTAGTGAGTCGAAATCAAAGTTGCCTATCTCAAAACCACCTGCTTTTGCTAGGGGGGTCACCTGGGTTTTTGGCCCCATGCTCGACGGCCATCAAGGGAATCCTACCAAACCCACATATTTCTGAAAACTAGACACTCGGGGGCATCTAAGGAGGGATGGCTTGCGTGGATTCCCCAACGTTTCCTTACCCAGAATCCCTTGCACACCTCAATTTCAGCTGAAAAAAAACATTTTTTTCACACATTTTTGCGTGGGAAAGTGTGGCATCAATGGGCTCACACTAATTTCCTACCACCCAGCGTTCCCTCAGGTCTCCAGTTAAAAATGGTGCCTCACTTGTGTGGGAGATACAAGTACAACTTTAAACAATTCCTTAAATAATTGCACAGCAGTGTAGAAGTTATCAAGGTACAAATGGTGACCTCTGTTAAACAGTCTTCTAGCAAGATCCCACACAACTTTCTCTGAAACTCCAATAGTGGAATCTCTACCAGTGTACACACGAAAATTAAAAACATATCCTGTCCTACTCTCAGACAGCATATACAGCTTAATTCCATAGGGTGCCCTCTTGCTGGGGATGTACTGCCTAAAAACCAAACGACCCTTGAACAAAACCAAAGACTTATAAATAGATATTTCTTTCCCTGGAATGTATATCTCTGAAAATCAATCTACAAAGTGGTCAATAACAGGCCGAATCTTAAAAAGACGGTCACTGTCAGGGTGACTAAGTGGCAACGCCAAAGAATTATCAACAAAATGCAGCATGCCTAGCAAAAGTAAATACCGATCATGAGTCATAACTGCAGGAAATATAGCTGTTGCCATCAAGGGGCTGGAAGAGCAATATGAAGCCAGGTTCGGCTTCCTCAGCAAACCCATCAATAAAGTCAAACCCAAAAACTTCGTAATCTCTTCGAGATTTGTGGGAGTCCACCGGGTAGCTCTAGAGTGGGGCCTAAGTTTGTCACTGTTGTCCTTCAAAAACTGTTCAGCATACAAATTAGTCTGCTCAACAATCTCACCCAAAAATACATTATCCATAAATAACTGAAAATACTGTATAGGCAAAATAATTTCACAATCCACTCTAAACCCTGCATCACCGCTAAAGGCAGGGAACACCGGCTGCACCATGTTTGGATCAACCCAGAGTCCAACACTTCCAGTAGGAATCCTACCAGCCTCAGGCTGCAATCCAGATGCCTCTTGCACCATTGCCACAGCAGTATCCTCCTCTAAAACAGGCACTTCATCTGCACTGAGAGAACCTTCCTCATCCGATGATTCCATGTGGACAGAACACTCACTGCCATAATCTTCCCCTCCCTCCTCTCCCTCAGACGCACTGTCAGTCTCAAAATCCGGCTCAGAGGGAGATTCAAGAAGCATACCAACCACCTGCTGAGCAGTCATTCTATGGCTAGCCATAATGATTACTAATAAAGGTAACTTGTCAAACAAGTCAACAACAACAAACACTTTGTAAAATAAGTAATAAACAAAATACACCTTTATCAAAAATACCTATACACTCCAAAACGATACCACTCATTTGCCAGAAGCAGCTAAACTCACCGCCACGTACTCTGCACAGACACAGTATGGATCAACAATATCCCACTAAAAAAGAAAGAGAAAAGCAAATTACACGTAAGACAGTGCAAAACACATCACAAAGATTTTCATGCTCTAAACACTAACCAAATGCCACTATGACACCACTTACAAAAAAATTAATTCATACATTACAATATTACTCATTTGGAGTACATACAACAAAAATGTTTTTCTTAACTAAAAAATGCAACTACACAAAACTGCAGAACAACCACTGTTGAAACCGCAAACAGGAGTCAAAAGCTTTACACTAGATTTGAAAGGAGAAAAAAGCATTACAATCATATATGCAAATAATGCACCAGTCAACCTGCCAAGCTAAGGGGTAGGTGGGCCTTACAGTATACATTCAATATTCACCCCTGTAAAAGGGGAGCAACCCTTACCCTTGAGGCCACCCCCCCAAAACAAAAATAAAAAAAACTCTGGTGTCTAGTGGCTTTTGCCCCCCTTGGGGGCAGGTGAGCCTAAACACATACTGCTGCTCTGCCACTCAAAGAGAGCAGAAATGGCTACAATCATCCTCCCATAAAGGGGAACGACCATGTCCAAGGGGCAGCTCCCCAACATAAAAATACACCCTGGTGTCCTAGTGGTCCTACAAAAAAAAGACAGCCGAACTGCCATTCAAGGTGATACCGAAGGGGATGATGGACGGAGCGCTTGAGCAAATCTCACCCACGTCAACTGACCTTGGTTTAATCCATCATCATTGTTTAGCTCACTCCACCACCCCAGTTCAGACATGGCCATATGCAAATCAGACTGACCCTGTGCACTTTGATTGCTCTAAGTTGGCAGACGTGGGTCCCTTGCTCACTTTGCCACTGAACTCAAGCTAAGCTGGCTGATGACGGCTGATTAGCCAGAAACTGGTCCCAGGAGGGTTGTTTCCGGGCCAGGGATGATACGGCTTGGCAGTTCGGGCTAGACTGATCCAATGAGGCACAGGGTCAGACTAATTTCCATATGGCCATGAGTGAACTGGGGTGCTGGAGTGAGCTACAGAATGATGATGGATTAAACCAATCTAAACCTAACATCATGGGCATACCAAAATGGCCCCCAAAGGGGAGTGACCCTTACCTAAGGGGTCGCTCCTCAAAATAAAAAACAAAAAACATTGTGGGCTTCCTAAAATGGCCTCCAAGGGGAGTGACCCTTGTCTAAGGGGTCGCTCCCTAAAACAAAAAAATGAGGGCTGAGTAAAATGGCCCCCCAAGGGGAGTGAACCTTGCCTAAGGGGACACTCCCCTGCACAATTTTTTAATAAATAATTTAATTCTGCCCCCCCCCCCAAGGGGGGCAGCCAAAGCCATTGGTAATGCCCCCAAAAGGGGAGCGACCCTTGCCCAAGGGGCCGAACCCCCAACCAACAAACACTGGCCAAACACACAAAAATAAATAATCTCTGACACTAGTGGGCATTCCTGCTGCACGATCGCACGATCGTGCAGCAGGAATGTACAAAGGCATCGAGGGAAAGGAAAACCCTTTCCTTTCCCCCGATGCCTCTTTCGGTGTAATCCCCCCTCCCCAGCCCCAAAACTTACCTGTTTTCTCCGAAGCATGTAGGAAGCAAATGGTTTCCTGCGCGTCGGAAAACAAAACAGAATCCTGCAATGACGTCATTGATGACGTGGAGGGGGGGAGGCAGGGGAAGGTCTTGCCCGTAAAAAAGTTTAAGATCACACACCCACGGGGGAAGCACCAGCGCTTCCCCCGTGGGTGGGTCTCATGACGAGCTGAGCTCGTCATGAGCAAAGGGCGACTGTATGCCATGACGAGCTGAGCTTGTCATGAGCATACAAGGGGTTAAAGAAGTGGGGATGGATTTGGTTGTATCCCTGCTTCCCTCTACCAGAGGACATCAATATAGTCTGGTCCTAGTAGACTATGCTACGTGCTATCCTGAAGCGGTACAAAAGGGGGTGGTGATGGACGGAGCATCTGAACCAATCAAACACTCACACCCAGTCAACAGATCTGGGATTAATCCGTCACCGTTCTTTAGCCCACTCTGCCACCCCAGTTCAGACATGGCCGTATGCAAATCAGTCTGACCCTGTGCCTCATCGGAACAGTCCAGCCCGAACTGCCAAGCCATGCCTTCCGTGGACTGGAAACAAGCTTCCTAGGACCGGTTTCTGGCATTTCAGCCGTCTTCAGCCAGGCTTGCTTGAATCCAGTGGCAAAGTGAGCAAGGGACTCACGTCTGAGCATACCCTGCCAACTTATGGCGAACAAAACGGTACAAAAGGGGGGTGGTGATGGACGGAGCATCTGAACCAATCAAACACTCACACCCAGTCAACAGATTTGGGTTTAATCCATCACCGTTCTTTAGCCCACTCTGCCACCCCAGTTCAGGCATGGCATATGCAAATCAGTCTGACTCTGTGCCTCATAGGAACAGTCCAGCCCGAACTGCCAAGCAATGCCTTCCCTGGACCGGAAACAAGCTTCCTAGGACCGTTTTCTGGCATTTCAGCCGTCTTAAGCCAGGCTTGCTTGAATCCAGTGGCAAAGTGAGCAAGGGACTCACGTCTGAGCATATCCTGCCAACTTATCGCGAACAAAGCGGTACAAAAGGGGGTGGTGATGGACGGAGCATCTGAACCAATCAAACACTCACACCCAGTCAACAGATCTGGGTTTAATCCATCACCATTCTTTAGCCCACTCTGCCACCCCAGTTCAGACATGGCCATATGCAAATCAGTCTGACCCTGTGCCTCATAGGAACAGTCCTGAAGCCATACCCCTGACAATTATGACCACAGCCTCAGTAGCCCAAGCAATGATCTCTTTTTTTTCGCGAGTTGGTTTACCAATGGAAATACTGACTGACCAGGGAACCCCTTTCATGTCCAGACTAAGGAAGGAAATCTATACTTTGCTAGGGGTTCGACTGATACGAAAGGTGGTTTGTCATCCACAAGCAGATGGTTTGGTGGAGAGATACAACCGGACAATAAAAACCATCTTGAGGAAATTGATCAATGATTCAGAAAAAAAGATTGGGACCATAAACTTTCCCTGGTGTTGTTCGTGATCAGAACGCATGAAGAAAAGTCTACGGGGGTTCAGTCCTTTTGAGTTACTTTTTGGACGACGACCACGTACACTTTTGGATATGGCAGCTGAGCAATGGACTGAGGAAGAGGATGAAGGGAAACCACTGCTAGGGTACGCTACTTCCTTGAAAACTACCCTCCAGAACCTATGGGAGGAAGTCCATCAAAACCTGGAAAAGGCCCAGCAAAAATAAAAAGCCTTTTACGACAAAGGTACCAGTTTAAGGGAGTTGACAGACAAGGACAAGGTATGGATATTACTGCCATCCTCAGATAAGAAATTATTAGCCACCTGGCAGGGTCTTTATCAGGTACTAGGAAAACACCGGTCACCTACAGAATAGCAGTTCCTCGAAAAAGGTGTGTCAATCATGTGACCCTCATCAAGCGTATGGAAATCCCAATTCAACCCTTTCGCAAGACTTCAGGAGAAAGACCCTACATGGGACATCTCCTCACCTCAGACCAAAAAGGTCAATTGTATGATATCCTAGACCAGAGTTCTTCAAATTGTGGGGTGTGCCCCCCCCGGGGGGGCCGTGACACCATCTCAGGGGGGGCGCGCACTCAACCCTATGGCTTAGACTGACACTTTACGCGGAGCTCCGTTCAGTAACACGTTTACTACCTGAAATCTGCTCCCAACAAGTCCAGTAAAAGTGGGCCCATTTTAGCCAACATTTCCGTCAGCAGCACCTTTATGCGAGCAAGCCGTGTGTATGTATGTTATTTTCATTCCAGTGCTTTTAAAATCTCTCACTTTACGTAAATGTATACATGTAAATGTAGTGTATTTTGTAAAGCGCACATCTGCCCCAACGGGGCGTCCCGGCGCTGTATAACGCTGTGGAACCCTTTCTGGCTCTCCCTGTGAGATGCCCCTCCTGGGCACCCCTAAGGTGAAGCCAGGCATCCCAGTGTTGTAGGGGCCGTTGTGGAGATTAAGCAAGCTATTGCCCAGAGTTGCAGCGTGGGACCCATGATTAGAGTAGGCGCCGAGGCGAGAATTATCGAGTCCGCGGACATTGAGCTCAAGACCCTGCCGCGTCGGGACTTGAACCCTGGTCCCGGGCCTGATCTCTGCTTCAGAGTCTGCCGCTCTAACCAGTGAGCCACACTTCTCTACGTGTGAATAGTGTCTTCTTTTCTTTTAAAGAGCCGTTTGAGATAAATTACTTCAGAATCTGTGTGCTGTATAGGCCACACGTACACTCAATAACACATTTGTCAGGAACAAACTGTGGATGTCACTGGGCGCTATTTTGTCCCTGGTTGTTAAATGCTGTGTTTCTTAATGCTAATGGCTCAGATGCGCTTAGGAATGTTTTGTCAGGGTTCAACAGCTATACAGATGTACTATGCAGATGTATACATTTTTCTGCATAGCACTTTTAACTTTCTTCTTTTTTTTCTCTGACTTGTCTTGAGACATGCCATTTTAAAAATGCTGTACTTCTGGGCATTCCCACGCCAGGTGCATGAACCTTGAGTGGGCCCTGTGACACCTAGGGCATTCATGTGACAGGGTGGTGTCTATACGGTGGAGCCTTGGATATGCGAATGGTGGTCGATTATGTAGTGTACCAGAGTCAGGTAGTGGGGGAGGGAGGGGGGTCTGACATAAAAAAAAATTCAGCTGGGGGCTCAACCGAAAAAAGTAAAAAGACCTCTGTCCTAGACTGTTTTCCCGAGCTGAGTTCTAGCACACCGGGATGAACTACACTGGCACGCACGCTATTAAGACAGAACCGGGGAAGGTGATCAAGCTGAGACCCTATCGGATTCCAGCAGCCCGAAGACAGGCCGTAAAACAGGAAGTAGTCGCCATGTTGCAAGCTGGGGTTATTGAGCCGTCCAAAAGCAATTGGTGCTCACCCGTAGTGTTAGTACCCAAACCGGATGGAAGCCTAAGATTCTGTATTGACTTTTGTCAATTAAATGCTTGAAATTTGATAATTATCCCATGCCTAGAGTGGACGAGCTGATAGAGAGACTGGGGGAGCACAGGTATTGTCCACTACTGACCTCACAAAGGGATATTGGCAAATGCCTCTGAGCCCTGCAGATAGGGAGAAAACAGCCTTCTGTACTCCCTCAGGGTTATATCATTTTAAGGTAATGCCATTCGGGTTACATGGGGCCCCAGCCACCTTCCAACGGTTAATGGATGTGATACTACGACCTCATCAACGATATTCGGTGGTCTATCTTGATGACATTGTGGTATACAGCTCAGATTGAGAGACTCACAAACAACATTTACAGAACATCTTCTCCTCCCTTCACCAGGCCCATTTAACTATGAATCCCAAGAAAACGACATGAGGCACGGATCATATAGAAAATATCTCTCATTGGCATCCCAGATTAAGGCAGTTACTTCATCATGTTTTTTTCAACTACGACGAATTCGAAAAATCTCCAGGTTTTTGACTATTGAGGCCCTTATACTGGTTATTATGGCTTTGGTTATCTCCCATCTTGATTATGCCAACGTTCTCTACGTTGGCATCCCAGCCTACCAACTCCGCCAATTACAACTGGTGCAGAATCAAGCGGCGAGACTTGTATTCCGTCAACCTAGACATCAACATGGCTCCCCCATATTGAAAAAGCTTCATTGGCTACCAGTGACGAAACGTGGTCTTTTCAAACTTGGTTGTACCGTCTTCAAATCCTTGACTGGCCATGGCCCTGCTTTTGTAACCTCCAGGATTCATCGTTACGTTCCCTCCCGTAACCTGCGTTCCTTGCACCATAACCTTCTTTCAGTTCCTTCCTTTAAGCGGAAGAAACACGGCGGCCTCGGGTTCTCTTTGCTGGCCCCCAAAACTTGGAACTCTTTCCCCCACGAACTTCGATCAATCACCTGTTACATGCCCTTTAGGAAACTATTAAAAACCCACCTGTTCCGACAAGCATATGAGGACTGATCACCTGCTCCTTCTCCTTGTCCCTCCCCCTGAGTTTATCTGTCCTACAGCGCCATGAAACCAGTGGTGTCCGAGCGCTTTATAAATAATTTTTACAATTACAATTACAATATTTAGGATATTTTATAGAGGCAGGAACACTTCAACCTCAACACAACACGCTAGAGGCCATTCCAGGAATACACCTACCCACAAACAAGAAGGAGATATGAGCATTCCTGGGGTTAGTGGGGTACTATCGGAGGTTCATTCCCCAGTTTTCAGAGGTAGCATGTCCTCTTACCGATTTATTGACTAACAAGCAACCCAATCGGAAAATAATGTGGACGGATACTCAAGAAGCGAGTTTCCAGAACTTGAAATCCTTTCTGTGAAGGCTCCCATCCTGACATGTCCCGATTTTGAGAAACCGTTTGTGTTACAAACCGACGCCTCTGATCATGGGTTAGGGGCCGTGTTGTCACAACCAGAACCCCAGGGAGACCTTTGACTGGTCCTGTACCTTAGCCGAAAACTGTTCCCTCGGGATGTACACTATGCAACCATGGAAAAAGAATGTTTGGCTATTAAATGGGCTATGGAAGCCTTGCAATACTATTTGTTAGGACAGACCTTTGTCCTGATAACAGACCATGCTCCCTTGACCTGGCTTGCCACTCAGAAAGACACAAATCCAAAGGTGCTTCTCTGGTTCCTATCGCTACAGCCTTTCTCTTTTCAGACCATACATGCCCCTGGAAAAGCCCAAGTAAATGTGGACTTTTTGTCTAGATGCCCAGTGTCAATATAGCCCAATCGTCCATACACAGAGGGAAGGCAGTGTAATCTCGCGGTATCCGCCGGCGGGATTTCCAAGATGGCGGCAGGAGGCGGACACCCGCAAGAGGGGGTCAGCACTCTAGTTTGGAGCATGGAAACAATGGAGAGCGAGGAGGCGATGACCGACAGCTGCGGGAGAGAGGAGGAGAACGCGGAGTTCCACGAGGAAGGAGAGGACAAGAGGAAGACGAAGGAAAGGGGTCTGTCGAGACCCCAGGACCCAGAAGGCTACAGGGACCAGATTGAGAGCGGTAAGACAAGCAGGTCAGCGGGGAGCAGCAGACTAGCACCAGGAGGCACTGTGCAAGAGTCAAACCAGCCAGGAAAAAAGGGCAGTGTGACTCCCCAAGCCACGACCCAGGAGGACCATGGCTTAAGGCAAGTACCGTTTTTTAACCTCTTCTCTCTGGGCAGGTGGAGGAAGGGGCACCCATAGGGTTCGGGCACGTTCTGCATGTGCATGTACACTGAGCACTAATTAGGTGTGGGTAACGCAAGGCACTAGGTCAGGGGTTGCGACTCTTGGTAAAGACCCTGCATCCCTTGAAGAAGTGAGAGCACCTTAGGTGAAGGTGACGGTTAACCACTACATTAAGCCAGCCACACTGGCTCCTGACATTTTTTATATCTGTTTATTTTGAGGGACTTAGACCACCGCTCCTCTTCTCCTGGGACGGCTCAGAGACCAGACACTAAGGACCAGGAACCTGAAGGAAAGGAGAGGCATATTATCAGGCAGGAAACTGCCGATAAAACGGCAATAATGGGCTTGATAATACGCCCTTGTTAATTCCCATAGAAGCCTATGTTAATACCAGAACATGGGCTTCTATGGGAATTAACAAGGGCGTATTATCAAGCCCATTATCGCCATTTTATTGGCAGTTTGCTGCCGATAAAACGGTGATAATTTTAACACCGGTCCTTGATAATATGCCCCGAAGTTCTCCTGGAGGGGCTCCAGTGAGGAAACTGACCCTACAAAAAGACACTACTAAGGACCCTGTTAAGTGGACAACAACCTTTCTTCGGGCCCCAGTCCGTATCTTACTCTTCTGACTGCTGTTACTTTACTCTAATAAATAATCCTTATACACCCTGACCCTACACTGTTTGTTTATTGCTGGGATTACTGTTGTGCCCCGGGGGTGGGGAGGGGGGGCGGCAAGGGACTTGAGTATATATATATATATAATGTCGATTTTTTGTAGGCATCTAAGCATAAGACCCACTTGATGTATGCTCCTGAGCCAACGCACGTAATATGTCATCTTTGTATTGTGTTTGCTTGTGAATTGGGAGCCCCTGTAATGCTAGGCACATTGATTGTATACTATAGAGTTATCCATAGTGCACCCTCCTGGACTGATTTGACTGTTACCTCCAGTTGGGGGTTTGGATGATTGCTGGTTGCATTTTTGCCCTTCTGGCATTCTACATGATTATATATTTTTTGGGGGACTTTATGTTGAGACATCATCAGTTGCGAGTGGTTCTAGGAAAAGTCATGGTCTGCAAGTCAGAGGGCCAGACAAGATGCATGATGGGTGAACAACCTTTACAACGAAACTTTTACCACGCACTACCATTACAACGCGGTCATTACAACGTATACCATTACAACGCATTGCGCTGGGGGGCGCTCTAGGATAGGGAATAAGTTTAATTTACTATCCAACACCTTCCCTAGTGTCCACGGGGACTGGAGTTGGAATAGTAAAATAAACTATTCACTATCCAGCACCCCAAAGCGCTATGCGTTGTAACGGTATTCGTTGTAAATACCGCGTTGTAAAGGTATGCATGGTAAAAGTATGCGTTGTAACGTCATACATCCGGGGATTATGTCATCATTTAAGATAGGTACGTGGAATGTGAGGGGTATGCATTCGCCATCGCGTAGGTATCAGATCTATTCGTACCTCACGCGTCATCACATACAAGTTGCCTTGCTGCAAGAGCCCCATGTGAACAAATCAGAGATACAACACTTACATCGTCACTGGCGTGGCCAGCTATTCGCCACAGGGTACTCAGCATTTGCACGAGGTGAGCTAATGTGGATGAGGACAGGTGTTCCGCTCACGATCACACAATCGCTGGTGGACGCGGAGGTAAGGTATGTAATAGTTAGGGGCACACTGGATGGCCAGCAAATAGTGCTTGCCTCGATATATGCTCCTAATACAGAACAGGCCATGTTCCTCGACAAGATATCACACATCCTGGCACCATGGCATGACATCCCCATGCTTTTAGGGGGAGACTATAAAAGCGTGCTAGATGTGTCACTAGACCGCTCCTTCCCTCCCCTCCCGGGTACAAACACATATGACGCCATGAAGGCATTGACTAATTGGGCAGCACATTGGAATTTGAAGGATGCCTGGAGGCACCGTTATCCCCAAGACAGGGTATATTCTTATTATTCAGGAGCCCATAGATTGCATGTGCGGCTAGACCGTTACATGCTCTCGGAGGAGCTGCTCCCCCCATGTATTAGCAGTTTACTATCTAGGCCGGACGCACTCTGAACACATCCCGCGTGTTTTGGAGGTGTCATGGGAACATCCCCGCCCGCCGGACCCGGCCTGGCAGATGCAACCAGACCTCCTACTGGATGCGCCCTTCCGGGACCTGCCGACTGCCAACATCCCCTGGTATTTTGAGGAGAATAATGGTACAGCTACGACGCCTTTGGTGGAGTGGGATGCGTTCAAAGTTGTGATAAGGGGGAATTGCCTTGGTGCGCAAGCAGGCATGCGGCGACAGATGGAAGCAGAACTTACGTGCCTTGAAACTGACCTTCTTCGGAGGGAGGGAGAGGAGTTGGAGGGTAACACTGGTCTCTTGGAGCGCTATAGAGATGAACATTCCAGATTACTAGTTCGTCTCCGAAATTTAAACTATGCAGCACATTCAGCGTGCACCCATCACATGGGAGACAAACCTGGTAGGTTGCTAACATGGCTGATACGGCAAGACATGGCTACCGCACCTGTGACAGCGATACAAACTACTCGTGGAGTTATAGTGCACACCCAACAGGAAATACACCGCGCCTTCGAAGAGCATTACTCCGCAGTGTATAAGTCTTGATTGACAGCTACGGAAGCAGACATACAGAATTTCCTGTCCACACTGACGCTGCCGCAGCTTACGGATTGCCAGCAGGAAGACGTAGGGGCTCGTCTGTTGCCAGAGGAAATAAGGGATAGCATATACTCGCTATCGAATGGAAAGACACGGGGTCCGGATGGACTACCGGCCGAATTCTACAAGGCATACTCAGATGTATTGGTACCGGAGCTGTTGTGAGTATACAAGGCAGCGCTGGAATATTCAATGCTTACCCCCACACAGAATGAGGCTACGCTGGTTTCTCTTTTGAAGCCAGGCAGGAACCCTGCCCACCTGGGATCTTATCGCCTATTGGCCCTGTTAAACACAGACTACAACATTTTTGCCTCGGCCCTAGCCAAACGTCTTGCCGCGTATGTGCCAACTTTGGTACATGCAGACCAGAATGGATTTGTACCCACCAGAAGCACCTCCCTCAATATTTGACGATTGTTCCGGGTCCAGAAATATGCCACGGAGAACTGGCCCAGATCTGGCTGTCTAGTACTGGACCTGGAGAAGGCTTTTGATTCGCTGGAGTGGCCCTATCTCGAAGCGGTCTTGCGAAAATATGAGTTGGGGGATGATTATCTACAGCTGGTGCAGTTGCTGTACCAACGGCCCACAGTGCGGGCTCGCACAGGCAAGCTCCTATCAATGAAATCAGGGTGCGACGAGGAAACAGACAGTGATGCCCTCTAACTCTGTTGCTTTTCTCCCTGGCCATGGAACCGTTAGCGGCTCCCCTCCGAGAGGGTGGAGCGGAATGGGGCATCCTCTTGAGCGACGGACTACATACAGTGTCCCTATATGCGAACTGTGGTACAAACAAAGTGGTCCCAGATGAACAACCAATTAATTAAAAATTAAAAATACATAAGTGAATACAAAAGGCATTTATAACAACATTGTTTTTAATCACAACGTGTAACATAGAAAATCTTTTATAAAAATCAATACACAGTCAAACACATATAATGCCCCTAGAGGGTAGGATCGAGGAAGGGTAGTGATGGGATAGTGAAGGTATGGGAATAACAAAAAATTGGTCACTAATACCCAAATGCAACAGAGATGCTGAAAAGTTAACACAATGGAAAACAACTCAATATTAGATTAGGTAATCATGCCTCAACATAAAATCACAAATGATAATTCAGAAGAGAGGCTGGACACAGAAAGGGATGTTGACGTTTCGACCCAGGTAGATGCAGGCGTGCTTTGAACCTTGCTAGAGGGTCTTCATCAGGACGGGGGGGGTGTGAAGAGTGGGGCAATGGATCTGTATGAGAAATTAATAAATATTATTATGGGTCACAAACAATCCCAAGAATTTCTAAAATCATTTGAGGAAGAGAGGGAGACACATTGGTGTTACGTGAGGAATACATTGCGGAGCACAAATTTATGATAGTTTTGTATGACGAAAAAACACATCTCGTTGGAGACACAATCTCAACATAATGACATAGGTCATAGAGATGTGATGAGTTGGTGGTGATTTAATTGTGATGACAACACATACCAAACAAAGGACCTGGAGTAGATAATGTCCAAAGTAAGGCTGCGAAATCTCTAAACAGACAGTCACGAAATGGTTGCATAATCTGGGATGTTATTGAAGAGCTTTTATCAATTTATGGCCCACACAGGCGCGCCCTAAAGAGGCGGTCTTGGGAGAAAAACCAGCAGCTGAGCTAGTATTAGACAACCTATTGGGCGAAGAACAGATTACCTTAAGTTGGTACAATAAGGCAATGAACGTGGGGTTCAGTAGCGAAGACTTCTCAGGAATGCAGTATAGATGCAGCGTCTAGAAAACCAAAAGTCCAAAAGACGACTATATATCGGTTATGTAACATGGTTGATTTATACAACGTGGGTTAGAGAGGCCGTGCATACCTGATAAGCTTGTGCCGGTCCGTTATCAAAGACGTCATAGGATGACAGGTTTTGACCGGTAATACCGTGTCTGAATTAATAAGACAAACATAATGGGCGAATCATTAGGTGCTTATTAAAAATTATGTACATAATTATGTGGAAAATTGGTGAAATGCATACCTGATACTCAAATAGTGTCGTATTGTGAAGATGTCAGGATCTATTGTTTTGTAGCAATCTATTGAGACAGAAAAATGGGGGAGCCTCTATTCAGAATGCGTGCGGTATTCCAGGCAATACAATTTATCAAAAATACACCCTGTCGCATACCTGTAACGGTGAGAAGCACCACCGGAAGTGGGGGTCACTTTAAAAACGGCACACAGTATTAGCCGGAGCGAAGGGGGCGTTCATAAATCGTGTTCAAATTTCAGCCTCACGGCAAAAGAGGGGGTCTGTGGAATAGCTGAACAGAAATTAATAAGACCGCTCTGGCCTGGCAAACAAGGACTAGTCACGGGGGGTGGCCGGAAAAAGGGTCTAACATACCTGTAGCAGTGTTCGGACGAGGGCGTATCGTGGGATTCAAAAGGCAGTAATCAGCACATATCGCCGTCTGCGTCAAGTCCTATATTAACTTCCTGGTTGGGTTCCGATCATGTGATCATCGTAATGGAAGACACACTAGGGATAATATACTATTGTGAAAACAGACTAGCGTGACAGAGTCTGAAGTCCCATGGTCGTTATAAAATCATTGCTGAACGTATTTGAAACGTAGTCAGACGTAACATATAGATATTCGTGTGTGAATCCATATTAATCTATATGATCTGTTGTGTGCCCTCGTACTTGAATTTAAAGCAAAACGTGTGTGGTGTCATATAAAGGGAGTTTTACCGATATATAGAAGCCAACCACTATGTTGTCTAGTCAGTGTTAGCACGGCATAGAGTCGTGCATATTATGGGGTACAGAAGAATATTTTACATTATATTATGGGGTACAGAGGAGTATTTTACGGCGTACCTATCGGGCACGATGGTAAAGGCCATGCAGAAAACCTCATAGAGGGATATATGAACAAAAATTGCGGCATACCTATCAGGCACGATGGTAAAAGCCGTACAAGAAACATTACTCATAAAGAATTTCATGAAAGGTAGAGCACATTGCTAAACAAGTAAGTTACATTTACAAATTGGCCATCTGGGCAAAGGTGCTGTCAGTTTCATTTAGCCCTGTTCGTACAGAATCAAAAAAGAACATCCATCTTGCTTCACGGACGTTCAGAACATTAGAGACACTACCACCTCTGGCCCCCAATGTGACTTTTTCCAGAATGACCCATTTAAGACTCTCAGGCGAGTGTTGTTTGGCTTTAAAATGTTCGACTAGTGGGGCTCCCACTAACTCACATCTGACTCTGCTCATATGTTGCAAAATCCTAACTTTAGCCTTCTGCTGAGTCTGTCCTATGTAAATTAGATCACAATCACATATAATAGCATAGAACACGTTCTGCGTATTACAGTTCGTTAGTGATTTCAGTGGGATTTTGTGATCCTTATACTCGAAAACCTTCGTCTGGATTGTACTGTCACATGCTTTGCGCTTGGTGCATTTGTGGTGGCCTGTGACAGGTGGGAGATTCCAGAGTGATAGTACAGTAGTTAGTTCTACTGGGGGGAGAAAAGATCGGACAACATAGGCTCTAACATTCTTGCCCCTCTTGAAGGCATGTAGGGGTAGAGTAGGATAGCCGATATCATCCGATATTAACGGCCAATGTTTATTAATGATTTTCTTTATCCTGTTACTCTCCGTTGTAAAGGTGGTTACACAGACCATCCGGTTGTTTTGCTCATTATTTTGTATTTTGGGTTGTAATAGGCATTCTCTCTGGTTGTACCACGCTCGTTTCTTAGCCCTCCTTACCAGACGTCGGGGATAGCCCCTCTGTATTAATCTGTTCATGAGGTCGTCTGCTTGCTCCATATAATGTACTTTATTCGAGCAGTTTCTGCGAATACGCAGGAACTGCCCGATAGGTAAATTGTCCCTGAGGGATCTGGGGTGGTGGCTTCCATACTGGAGGAGCGAATTCCGTTCCGTTGGCTTACGAAAACGAGTTGTCCTTAAGACCCCATCATCGTTATAGATCGTAAGATCGAGGAAGTCAACATGGGTTGGATCCGACTTGAATGTGAACTTAATGTCTATGGACTGTGAATCCAGCCAGGTTTGAAAGGCAAGCAAATCGGTATCAGCACCATCCCAAATGAGTAGAATATCGTCAATGTACCGGACCCATAATCCAAGATGGTCTTTGAAAGGGTTCCGGTCATTTAGTATGATGTCCTCTTCGAAGGCAGCCATAAACAGAATGGCACGGTCTGGGGCAAATGTAGCCCCCATAGCCAACCCCTTTGTTTGTAAATAAAAGTGGTCTTGGAACATAAAGAAATTATGCATCATGGCTAGCCGTAGAAGTCCTACAATGAATTCTGTCGGTACTGGTGTTGGAGCCGTCCTCCGGTCGAGATATCGTGTCATGATGGTTAAGGCCTCTTCCTGTGGGATACTTGTGTATAGGGAGGTGATATCACAAGTAACCAAAATCTGTTTTTCGACATCATAGGGTAGGCGATCCACAATGCTTATGGTGTGCATGGTATCGCGGAGATAGGTAGGCGTAGCCTCAGCAAGGGGCTTAAGAAAGAAATCTATGTATCGTCCCAACGGTTCCAGCATCGATCCACACCCCGATACAATCGGTCTACCCGGTGGCTGACTCAAGTTCTTATGTATCTTTGGTAAGGTGTATATCGTTGGTAGTCTTGGGGTTTGTTGGTTCAAATAGTTAAATTCTGCCTCCGTGAGGTACCCTTCGTTAAGGCCCAACCTGGTTATGGATAGAATATCAGATGCCAGTGCCAGAGAGGGGTCAGTGTTGAGTTTTTTGTAGCTGATACCATCATTCAGCTGTTTGTAAATTTCGCTCTTATAGTTCTGGATGTCCTGGACCACAATGGCACCGCCTTTGTCAGCCGGCTTGATTATTATTTCTCTGTTACTTCCAAGGGATTGCAGAGCCTTTTTCTCATCCCTACTGATGTTAAAGGGATGGTACCGGCGTTGTTCAAGAATCTGATTGACGTCACGTAGTACCACCGCTTCATAAGCTAAGATTTTATGTGACATGGTGTTGGCAGATGGTACAAAGGTGGAGAGGTTTCTCAAACCGGTGTGTGATTTACACTGGAAAGGTAATTTGTTTTGAAAAAAGTATCTCAGGCGAACCTTTCTAAAGAACTTGAAGAGTTCGGACCTGATGGTGAATTGGTCAGGAATGTTGGTCAGTACATATGACAGTCCTTTGCCCAAGACCCTCAATTCATCCTCAGAGAGCTGGTAGTTGGAAATATTTACCACCGGGTTAGGTGGATTCACCACCGGTATACATTGCGGCGGGTGGATATCTTGCCGTGCTGTTCCGGTTGGAACCGCACCTGTTTCTGGGGCCTGCCGCGGCCACTCTCCCAATTCTGGTTGCCTGACTGTTGGCCACGTTGGTAGCCTCTGGACCAGTTGTTTCCTCGATTCCTCGGAGGTTGCCATTGCCCCTGGCCCTGTTCTAAAAAAGATTGCTGGCGGGGTTGGTAGTTATATTCTTGTCCAGTATGGGAGTGGCTAGGTCCAGCTGGGTCAAAGTCCCCGTCAAAGCCGTAGGAAGATTCAGAAAAAGTCTTATAGTTGCGTCTCCCACGTGGGTGGCCCGCTCCCCTGTTGATAAATCGGCCTTGAGTATCTTGACGATAGTAGTCCTCCTGTAGATAGGGGTACGTTTTTTTCTTATCGTACAGTCTGAGGTCACGGGCTAACTTCTCCAATTTTTTATTTTGCGTTGTTAACTCAAAATCTTTCAGCGTGGCATCCAAGGTGGTTAGTGCCTCCTTAGCATTGGTTAATGCTTTGTCACCATTAATTTCTGCTTTGAGTGCTGCAATTTCTTTCGATATGGACTGAACTTGTTCTCCTGCAGTCTCCACTCCCAGCACCATCCAGTGCCGGGAGCAGTTGTTGGCCACGTAGCTAAAGCCCTCTTTACATTTTGGGACCTCGACAAAGACAATGGATCTGTATTTATTTATTTATTTATTATTTATTTGTGATATTTATAGAGCGCATGCAATGGCCCAAGGGCGTCTCGGCGCTAAGTGTCTGAGTGTTTACCCTAGAAAAAGATGGAAGATTTATTGATTAAAGAGCCAGGTCTTAAGTTGTTTCCGAAAGGACCATAAAGATGGACTGGCTTTAATCGTTGGCGGCAGAGTGTTCCACAGCTTGGGGGCTGAAACCAGGAATCTTCTATCGCCCCATGAGACCGTTTTTGTCCGGGGTATAACAAGATCACCTGAACAAGATGACCGTAGCGTTCTAAGCGGACGATAAGGGATCAGATTACGGACAAGATGTGCTGGTCCTTGGTTATGCAACGCTTTATACACAATGCACAGGGTCTTGAACTTTATCCTGTTTTTAATGGATAACCAATGCAGCTCTTTGATGGTCTTAGAGGCAGAGTGATATTTAGGGATATTTCCCAAAAGCCTCGCAGCAGCGTTTTGTATTGATTGTAACTTATTCAAGACTCCCTCCTGTGCACTGAGAAACAGGGCATTGCAGTAGTCCAAGGTGGACAGCACAAGGGATGTGACAAGAGTTTTTCCGGCTTTATCAGGAAGGAAAGGGAGGATTTTTTTAATTAGCTTCAGCTTATAAAAGGCTGAAGAGGTAATCTGGTTGACATGTGGATGGAACGTGAGTCGGTCATCAAAGATGACTCCCAGATTCCTCACTTTGCTGACAGGCTGGGGGGGGAGCCTAGAGAGGAAGGCCACCAATTAGATGACCACTCAGGTGTTAATTGTCCAAAGATAACTACCTCTGTTTTATCAGAGTTTAACCTTAAACAATTAGAGGCCATCCAATTTCCTATTGCCATCATGCCAGCTCTAAGGTCACCTGCCACTTTATGGCCATTGTTCTTAATGGCTAGAACCAGCTGGGTATCATCAGCATAGGACGTAAGGCTCATCCCATAAGCCCGAATGACATTGGCTAAGCCCGACACATAGATGTTAAAAAGTGTCGGGCTTAGGGATGAGCCTTGAGGTACTCCACATGGCAGTGACATAGTGGACGATTGAAATGGTCCCGTTGTAACCACCTGAGTTCTGTCAGCTAGGAAGGAGGCCAGAAGTTTACTGGCCATCCCTTGTACACCCATGCCCTCGACACGGTCAATCAGGGTAGTATGATCGACCGTGTCGAAGGCTGCAGACAAATCAAGTAGTATCAGAACTGCTGTACCCCCAGTGTCACGGATGAGTCTGATGTCATCAGCTGCTTTAATTAGAGCTGTCTCAGTCCCATGACACTGGCGGAACCCAAACTGAGTTTCGTCAAGTAGCTGGTGTTGTTCCAGGAACGCGGATAGTTGTTTATTCATAGCTTTTTCAGCTATTTTGGCCAGGACTGGTAGGTTGGCTATAGGTCGGTAGCTTTTGGGTTCATCCTTGTCCAAATATGATTTTTTTAACAGAGGTTTTATGATGGTTCTTTTTAAACTTTGGGGGTAGATACCTGTTTTAAACATGGCATTGCATATAGAGGTTATGGCCGGGCTAATTTCCTCTAAGACTGGCATGAGAACTTTGACAGGACAAGGATCAAGTGCTGAACCTGATCTAATTGTGATAATTATGTCCCTTGCCTGGGCTTCTGAAATTTCGACAAATTGAGTGAGCGTTGGACCAGCCTGTGTATTGAATGTACTCTCAGAGGATTTTTTAATTTTGGTGGCAAATGCAGCATATATATCATTAACTTTGCTAAAGAAAAACTTGGCCAATGTGTCACAAAGGAGTTGCGATGGGGGTGGGGTCAAGTTAGGGGAATGACCAGCTAGTTGTTTTGCAGTTTCATACAAAATTTTATGTGAGTTTTTTGCGGTTTCAATTTTATGACTAAAAAATGATTTCTTGGCTTCATCAATCATTTGTTTATATTTAGCCACCGTTTCCTTATATTTGATTTTAGCATCTTCGGCATAATCTTTCCGCCAAAGCCTTTCATTTTGTCTACATCGTTGTTTCTGCTGTCTTAAGGCAGCTGAGTACCAGGGGGCTGAGGGAGTAGATCTGTTCCGGGATATTTGCTTAGTGGGAACCAGCGAGGATGCAGCTGCATCAACCCAGTCATAAAATTGAGAAGTAGCTGTGTTTGGGTCCTGTGATAAGGAAGGCCTGGAAGCTACTAATAAGGTTTTAAAGTTAAGGCTATCTATATCGGGGGGTGTGTGAAGAGTGGGGCAATGGATCTGTATGAGAAATTAATAAATATTATTATGGGTCACATTTTTTGTGACCCATATTAATATTTATTAATTTCTCATACAGATCCATTGCCCCACTCTTCACACACCCCCCGTCCTGATGAAGACCCTCTAGCAAGGTTCAAAGCACGCCTGCATCTACCTGGGTCGAAACGTCAACATCCCTTTCTGTGTCCAGTCTCTCTTCTGAATTATCATTTGTGATTTTATGTTGAGGCATGATTACCTAATCTAATATTGAGTTGTTTTCCATTGTGTTAACTTTTCAGCATCTCTGTTGCATTTGGGTATTAGTGACCAATTTTTTGTTATTCCCATACCTTCACTATCCCATCACTACCCTTCCTCGATCCTACCCTCTAGGGGCATTATATGTGTTTGACTGTGTATTGATTTTTATAAAAGATTTTCTATGTTACACGTTGTGATTAAAAACAATGTTGTTATAAATGCCTTTTGTATTCACTTATGTATTTTTAATTTTTAATTAATTGGTTGTTCATCTGGGACCACTTTGTTTGCACCACTTACCTGCCCAGGTCCCAGTGACTTCTTGGGTTAACCCGTGTTTCTACAGCCCTATATGCGAACGACCTGTTATTGTATATAAGACATCTTCATGCTGTGCCAACGGAGATATCAGAGTTGTTCTGTAGGTTTGAGGCGGTATCGGGCCTCAGGGTAAACTGGGCCAAATCAGGTGCTTATTCTTTCTGTGACAATGTAGCTGCGGTTGATATCATTTTTAACGGCACAATACTTAACTGGTATCCGACCATGTTCAGATACCTGGGAGTATATATCTACAGGTCCCAGACAGATATACTGGAGGGCAATCTGGTTTGTGCCGTGTCCTCAGTAAGTGCACAAATACAATTCTGGAAGTCCTTGCCACTCAATGTGATGTGCCGTGGCACCTTAACTAAAATGATAGTATTACCTAGGCTATTATATTATTTTGCGAATCTCCACGTGTATATCCCAGTGAAGATCTTCAGCGAATTAGAGGGAATGCTTTGTGGCTTCATCTGGAACGTGAGGTGGCTTGGGGTGGCACTGCAGAAATTATATGCACCCATGCACCCCCGGAGAGTGGCGGCTTAGCAGTCCCTCACCTGGAACTATATTATTCAGCGGCGCAATTACAATGGGTCGCGAAATGGCTCAGCGGCAAGAATCTAACAGACACGGCGACCGGAGACGAAGTCTGAACGCAGGCCCAGATCTGTGGATTGTTTCACCCACTAGGAAGCACCCCTCGCCCAAAACAATTACATGTGGAGCTGGCTCACAGGTGCTTCAAGAGAAGCCTTCACCTTTGGTAGGATACACTCCCATATGCCCCGGTGCTACCGCTTCTTGGGAAGCCCAGAGGTAAATCCCTATAACAGACACAGCATTGATGCTTTGTGTTGCAGTGGGTGTGGAGACACTTGGAGACTTGTATGCGGAAGGGGCCCTACTACCTTTCGTGACGTTGACCACAGAAAGTGGATTACCGGCGGGTCAGTTTCTTTTGCACGCAGCCATTGTGCGCACATTCACACAACAGTGTGGTGACTTGGCCGACGAGCCGCCGACACACCAGTTAATATAGTATCTGCATGTAATGGGGGAAGGAACGCATGTGATATATTGGCTGGTACAAGCACTGCTCATCCATGTATTGAAGCCCTTGTAGAGTCTCCGTACATATTGGACAGAAGACAGGGGCCGTCCCTGGACGGATAAAGAGTGGGAACGAGTTCTAGCTAGCGCCACTCACATACCGCGAAATTCACGTTTCAAACTCATACAAACGTACATATTACATAGGGTGTATCTTTCACCAGACAAAATTAACAAATATTTTAATGTCAACACCTCCGGATGCCCAAGGTGTTGTCTACTAGGCGCTGATCGGTTACATATGTTGTGGTCCTGTCCCCTGCTTCTCCCTTACTGGTGCGCGATATTAGAAACACTCACCAACTGCACGAGCACTGAGATACCCTTTACGTGGGAGGTTTGGCTTTTGTAAGAGAACCAAGGCCAACAAGGCAGGCTCCAGGTTTGTGACCTGGGCCTCATAACAGCAAAGCGCCTCATAACTAAGAGGTGGGCACACAAGGATCCACCAGAGGTAACACATTGGGTGAAATCATTTGAAGTCTGGGCACGAGCGGAGGGCACCACCCTACATAGGGAAGAAATAGCAGGGCTGCGTAGGTATCCCATTGCGCAGACTTGGGACGGAATGCTAAGACATCTCACGTGCCCTGATGTCATGCTGCAGATACCCCCGGCGCAACAGGTAGGACCTGACTTCTAAATAGCCACCCAGTCGCCGACACCACACTGTCTTCACATGCTACCCCAACTGCATTCGATGGACTAGGCAGGAACCTCACGTTCCCCCTTAAAAAAAAAAAAAAAAGAGAACAAACACTAGGCAAAAGCAGCTCCTCTAGTGCATCCACTATACAACTATGCCATTAAACAGAACATTAAAGTAACAGCCCACACACCATACTTGCGCGCCGGCCTGGCCTCAGCTCCACCAGGAAGATACTCTAGACATTTGAAGCATACACCCTCGGTCAACCGATGTCTCTCTCTTTTGGTTTGAATTATTATTTATTGTTGTTGGATGAGGTTGAACTGTTGTTTTACAAAAATAAATTATTATATCTAAAACATGGACTTGACGTTGGAATGTCCACTGGTTTAGTTACATATGGCATGTTATAAGGTACGATTCTAGAGCTGAATCTCATTGTGCAATTTATTCATCTGTATGCATTGATGTTCTTACGAATTACCCTCGCTACCATGAAGAGGAGTACTCAGCACCTTTACCTTGGTTCTCCACTGGAGATGACAGAATGTGCGGGCAGTAGGAGCACAAGATGATTTGTATACATATATGTAACCCCAACGTCCCAGACATGGTTGACTCTGACGTCAAATGGAGGCAATATTTTGATTTGTATGCAAAGTGTTAAGGAACAAGTGATATTGTTGATACATTGATATGTGCAGATGCCTGTGGACTAATGTAATAGAAAATTTAAAAAGCGATAAAGATATTTAAAAAATATATATATTACTCCATATACAACGAGTCTGAGAGTCATATATGACCTGAGTGACCACAGCGCTATTGAAGAGGAGGGGCACAGTTGTGGCAGAGTCTCGAGCCTTGACTCGATCCGGCTCGGGCTACCATGTGTTGTTGTACACACCAAACGTACAGGATTTCTTACACCCTTTTAAAAGCTTTTCAGCTGCAATGCACTGCAAAAAAATCTGGTTATCAAAGGCTCAGAGGAATCATCAACACCACTAACCTGGAATGATTATTTGAGTGTCTAAATTCAACTATTTTGTCATGATTCACTTTTTTTTTGCTTTTTTTTTATAGCTAACATGACCTGAAGGTATTGGAGCGCTTTACACAAGCACAAATTCCATTATACAAGAATTAATTCATTTTTTGTAGATGGAGGAAGATTAAGTGATTTGCCCAGAATCACAGGATGTTGAGCTGACGCCGAGACTCGGTTCCGGTTCCAAAGTCGGCAGCTCTAGTTGTTATTCCACATCCTCTCACCTTATCTTTGCCTGAGTGCCCACACTTCCTCGAGGTGCCTGTGAGAAGTGAATTCAGCCCAGCAGATGTGCATATGCACTCGCGGGAATAAATGCCTGCACATGTGCACAACTAGCGGACTTTCCCCCCGAAAGAAAATATTTTAAAAGCAGTGCTTAATTTGTAGAAAACTGAGAGGCATATTAGCAAGGGCAATATTGAAACTTTAGCAGGACTTTTTCCCGCTAAAGCGGTGATATTTTTAACACCCTATCAGCAAGCTGTCGCTAACAGCAGCTAGAGACAGCCTTTAGGCAATAGCGACTGGTTTGGGGCCTGCTTTGCATGTCAGTGATATTTATCGCTAATGACATGCAAAGTGGGCGTACCCAACCTGTAAGCGACTGAAAGCAGTCGCTAACACACCTATCGCCTATTAGCAATACCTGCGACGCGATAAAAAACCGCATGCTAACAGCGATTAGCGCCAGGATTTTACACCTGGTAAAAACCTGACTTAGCCATATTAGTCAATGGGAGGTGAATTCTACGGTTAAGTCCCCACCTGCCTATTAGTGAGATTTCCTCAGTGATAGGATTATTATCGCTGGAAATCTCACGTTAAACATGGGTTTCACCGCTATCGCTGGATTTTATATCGCATTGGAGATAAACGTTGGTAATACTGCGTTATCTCAGCGATAAAATCCAGAGATAGGGGGCGATAAAAAAATTCACGCTAAGCGAGGTTTACGATAATTTTTTCAAGTTGTTGTTAATAGGCCCCCAAGTGCCAGAGCCCTTGTCAGGAGGGCAATGCAGCTAGCACCACCCATTGCCCTTGACATCAATGCCAATGACAGTATCAACACAACTACAAACCATCACATTTCTAGAAGTGTGACAGTTCAGAATATTCAAGAAATTAAAAAAAAAAAGTAATAGCCTGGATGCAGGTATTTGTCGTTTCTAATGTATATTGTATTAATAAACAACTGTTGTTGTTCTGATCTGTAAATTAGACAGAAAGCACCACCATGTGAAAGACTGTCATAATAGCCACTGTTGACAATAAAGTGCCTAGGCTGAGCACCAGAAACCACAGGTTCAACTTAAGCACTGTTCAAAAGAAAACATCACGGCGGCCAATGATGCGTTCTTGCTTGTGCTATGTGTGCCTGTGGGTGGGACATGTGCACAGCATAAGCAGTGACCTTCTCTATTAGAGCTGCATCATGATGCCGTTCGATGAGGACTACAGATGCACATAGGTTCTGTTTATTTTTCTCTACATTGTACAATCTACAGCACATAGATTAACTCAAAAGATCATGGGGTTTACTGCATGGCTTCTGACTGAACAGCTCGGAAATACAGGGTAGTAATCAGTCCTTAATTGAGCCAGTGGTTTCTGGTGCTCAGGACCAGCACATAAACATCAACACCAGCGCTTTTCACGAGCACCAGTTAATACACATTCAGTTATGGTAGGCAAGGGGAGATTAAGTGATTTACCCAGAATCGCAGAATGTTGAGCTGGGATTCAAACTTGGTTCCTCAGCTTCGAATTCAATACACAAATCCCAGTACCCGAGAGATGGTTACTGTTAATTTGTTAGGCATGAGAATCTACTAAATCGGAGATATATTTTTAACATCCGAAATACCCCCTCTATATTCGTGGTGCGGTGTAGTGCCTCTAATGCCTATCTATCTACATCACAACTATTTTTGTAAACTACACAAGAGGAGGTTCAGGGCAAAGTTCAATTCAACACGACCAATGACGTCTGCCTGCTCAGACAATACATCCACCCACACATAAGTGTAAATCAATCAGACAAAAAAATGTGTGGTGAAAAGGAAGGCACCTCACGGGCGAACAACCCTCGGGGAACTTGGCTGATGTTACCAATTCTATGCCCCTTTCTCATCATCGGTTGCCATTCCTTTTCGTAAAGAAAATATAAAGTATAATATCCAAAAGCAAAAGAGTGCAAAAGAAGGTGCTGAAATATGACCAACCAAACACAGTGATTAAAATCAACAGCCACACCAATTGTACAACTTTATTACTAAATCTGGTGTGTGCTGGTAATCCAACGAGACGTCACATCATCCCAGGAACCTGGGATGATGTGACGTCTCGTTGGATCAACTGTATGATTGATACAACAATCTACATAAGGGCTGAGTTACCCCCTGCCAGCTGGTATGAGAAGAGGTGGCTGGTTGAGGTTTCCTAAAGACAGATGTCCTGAATTGGTGCGGTGACCGACTATAAAACCCTGATGAATCTGCCAGAAAACAGATAAGGCAGTGAAACATGTCGGTTACAGGTAGTGGTATGTGACAGTAAGCTACCAGCCTTTTTATTTCATCAGCACACACCAGATTTAGTAATAAAATTGTACAATTGGTGTGGCTGTTGATTTTAATCACTGTGTTTGGTTGGTCATATTTCAGCACCTTGTTTTGCACTCTTTTGCTTTTGGATATTATACTTTATATTTTCTTTACGAAAGGGAATGGCAACCGATGATGAGAAAGGGGCATAGAATTGGTAACATCAGCCAAGTTCCCCGAGGGTTGTTCGCCCGTGAGGTGCCTTCCTTTTCACCACACATTTTTTTGTCTGATTGATTTACACTTATGTGTGGGTGGATGTATTGTCTGAGCAGGCAGACGTCATTGGTCGTGTTGAGTTGAACTTTGCTCTGAACCTCCTCTTGTGTAGTTTACAAAAATAGTTGTGATGCAGATGGATAGGCCTTAGAGGCACTACACCGCACCACAAATATAGAGGGGGTATTTCTGACACTAAAAATATATCTCCGATTTAGTCGATTCTCATGCCTAACAAATTAACAGTAACCATCTCTCGGGTACTGGGATTTGTGTATTGAATTCAGTTGAGTGGAGGGCTTTCCCAGTATTACCTGTATTCCCTCTTGGCTCCTTTTTGTATTATACTATATCCTCAGCTTCGAAGTCAGCAGCTCTGGCAACTAAGACACATCTTCTCCCCACTCTCATGCAAAGTAGTTGGTTCTGTTTTAGGCTGGTGCAAGCTGCTTACTTATGAGAGCTCTGGCACTTATTTATTTTTTTACAAATTAACTACTGGTAGTAATTTCTCTGTGGGCCAGATTTTTTAACGCTACGCACAACGCAGTACAGCACCCAAAGAGGCTGCGCTGATTGACAGGGAGGGAGCAGGAGTGTGCCCGAGCCTTGTTACATTTGAAAGCGTGCAAAATCTCTGTGGCACACTAGACAGATTTGTGAACTTTGCCCTGTGTTCTCGAGTTGTAACTCGATTTTTTAATCACAATTTTAAATCATTGTAGTGACCTTACTGTGTTTTTACTATTCACCCTGTCAATTTGAGCACTCACTCGCACTCACCAGGGACTTGTATCTTCTTTTGGGGGCTGCTCTCGCTCCGTTTGAAACAACCGGCACCCCAGCCAATCGCGGCTGTGAAGGGCGGGACAGGGGCGGCACCTAACGGAGTCTCGAGCGGTTAGCGCTCTAGACCTCCGCTTCCTGAAGGGTATTTAGGTACTCGTCGGCCCCAGCGCGCAGCGATGGCGCGCAGGGTAGGCGCCTCGGACTGCGCCAAAGACGAGCCTAAGACCAGCCCGTCTGTGCCCGTCCGGGCCAGGCCGGGTCACGGGGCACGAAATGCTGAGACAGGTAGGATCGCAGTGGACCAGATACGGGCATTGCGCCCTACCATTACCAATAACTGTTCCATTTTAAAGCCTTCCCTGAAAGGTACACATGTGTGCCCTCATTGTGCTTTTGCACTTACTAATATTCAACCCTATCCAGAGGTCCTATATAAGCCTAGGCCACCTACTCTAGCCTCTGTTGCAAACTCTCGTACTTTTACTTTTTACACTGTGAATTGTAGATCACTGCCCCAACACAAAGCTGATATTCACCACCTCCTAATGGAAGAAAAACCTGGTGCGATATTTTTAACAGAGACCTGGTTGCACGACGGCTCAGGCCCCGATGTAGCCGCTGCTCTGCCCTCTAACTATGCTATTGTTAGAGCAGACAGAGAAAGACAGGTCGGCGGGGGTATCGCTGTGATCTTTGACAGGGATTTTAATTGTGACTTTGAATCGGTCAATATCCCTGGATGCGAAGCCGCATTTTTTAAAATATCCTTGAACCCTAACTTTATGTTCTCCGGCTTCTTAATTTACCGCCCCCCGGGTAATGGCAGTGTATGGGCTGCAAATTTGGTTAACCTTATTTCCCTGTACTTCCTAAATGCCCAAAATCTGACCATATTGGGGGACTTAAACCTCCATTTTGAGGATAAATCTAATTGCATCGCTTCCAACCTTCTGGAAGATTTTAATACTTTGAATATGTCCCTGAGAAATGAGGACCCCACGCATAAAGCTGGGCACCTGTTGGATCCCATTATCTCCAATATACAGGAGCTGAAATGGTTAAAAACCGACCCTATTTGTTGGTCGGACCATTTCCTAACGCTCTTTAGTATTACGCTCATACAACCTGAGAAGCTAGGTTCTGCCCGGCCCCCAATTTCCATGAGAAACTGGAAAAAGATAGATTTGACCGAACTGCAGAATGCTTTACGGGTATCCCCCCCAGTTTTAGGTGATGATATGGAGATCAATGCGCTGGAAGCCCATACCTGGCTACAAGGTGCAGTGGATATTTGCCTACCCGTTACAAGGTGCAGAGGGAATGTCCATCGGCCCCCGGCTCCCTGGTATACGGAAGAACTGAAGCTGGAAAAAACTAAGTGTAAGGGACTTGAGAGGAAGTGGCGCAAGCACTATGATCCTCAATCTAAGGAACTGTACCGTAGGGCTAGAAACCTCTATCACACGGCCTGTTCCAGAGCTAAGGCATTTTATGTAACGGAGACCATTAATATGGCTGCCAATAAAGCACGGACCCTTTTCAGTACTGTAAAAGACCTAGCCGGAGCAAATTCTGCGGCGGTCGCGCGCCCCCTGACCCCCCAAAAATGCCAAGATCTTGCTACGTACTTTGTGGGAAAGATCGATACTATTCTTGCAAACATCAACCCCCCGGTGAGGGAGGACATGGAAGCCCTTCCTTCAGAAAGCCCACTAGGAAATCGGCTGGATTCCTGGCCTTACATTTCCGTGGGCA
Source organism: Lissotriton helveticus (assembly GCF_964261635.1). Classification (NCBI taxonomy): domain Eukaryota; kingdom Metazoa; phylum Chordata; class Amphibia; order Caudata; family Salamandridae; genus Lissotriton; species Lissotriton helveticus. The sequence continues at coordinate 1,625,900,419 of NC_136063.1, read as the reverse complement.
CTTTAAAACTTTTGGCGACCTCCATCAAATCAGGCTCTCCGTGTGATCCCCTCCCTATTAACATTCTGTGCCAACTGGATGACGGTGCTTTAGGAACTATTGCCGAGACACTCAATGCCTCCATCCGTCTGGCAACTGTTCCGGCATCGTGGAAGCACGCTATGGTCAGCCCTCTGTTGAAGAAGCCATCTGCTGACCCAGAGGTTCTTGCAAACTATCGCCCAATATCTCTGCTGCCTGCTTTCTCAAAAATTTTAGAGAAGCATATCCATGGCGTGCTCTCATCGTACACGGAGAACAACAACTTGCTCCACTATTCCCAGTCGGGCTTCAGGGCAGGCCATTCCACCGAATCTGCCCTCCTGGGAGTCACGGAGAAGATCAGGGGACTTTTGGACGACGGACAAACGGTTGCTCTCGTCCTGCTCGATTTGAGCGCGGCTTTCGACACCATCTCGCACAACAGACTGCTTGCCAGGCTGAGTGGGGATGGTGTCGGAGGGGCCGCATTGGACTGGATTAGATCTTATCTGAGCAACCGGACGTTTCAGATCTCGTCCTCACATGCCCAGTCGGACATTTTTCCGTCATCCCATGGCGTGCCCCAGGGCTCAATTCTAAGCCCATTATTTTTCAATCTTTATCTCCGCCCCCTCGCTGATTTAGCAGAGCGGGTAGGTCTTGAACTCATGACCTATGCGGATGACTCACAGATTATTTTTTCCCTCACCAACTCAGAATCTTCATCCCCTTCGGCTCTGAAACTTGGTCTTCAGGAGGTCTTCAGCTGGATGTCAACAAACCAGCTGAAGCTCAACGGGGAGAAGACGGAGATTCTTCTCCTGGGAAAAAATCGTGATCTGTGGCAGGAGAGGCACTGGCCGCCATCCCTGGGCGCTTTCCCCAGTCCAGCTACCCAGGTTAGAAACTTAGGGGTGTGCATCGATGATTCTTTATCGATGAAACAACAGGCTAATAAAGTGGCTGGTATTTGTTTCACGATTATTAAATGGTTGCGGAAGATTATCTGGATGCTGCCTGTGGATACCCAGAAGACCGTAGTCAATGCGCTTATAACATCTAGGCTTGACTACGGTAACATTCTATACCTGGGCTCCAACTTAGCTGTAACCAGGCGGTTACAGCTGGTCCAGAACTCCGCAGCCAGGCTGTTGTGTAAGATCCCTAGGACAGCAAGGATCTCGAGTCACCTTAGAGACCTACACTGGTTGAAAGTTGAGAACCGGGTCCGGTATAAGGCCTTGACCTACATGTTCAAGATCAGAGCGGGAACCGCACCACGGTATCTGCAGAAACTGGTTAAGCCCCATGTACCTGTACGGAATCTCCGCTCTTTAAATGGAGCAACCTTCACGGTACCCAGATTCAAACTGGCCCGAATGGGAGGTAAATCTTTTTCCCACTTGGGACCAGTTCTTTGGAACTCCCTTCCTTTAACCCTGCGCAAAGAGGAGAACTATGCCAGTTTTAAGAAACAAGTTAAAACCTGGCTGTTTAATAAATAACTGTTTAAACAAATAGCGATCAATGTGTTGTCAGCAGTTGCTTTCTGTGCCTTGTTCTCTTAGCCATGGCGCCGGGAAACCCTTTGTGGGTATCTGTGCGCATTACAAATGCAAAAAATAAATAAATAAATAAAATAAATATGTCTCTCTCCTCCCCTTTCGGAAGTGCCGCTGTGATTTCAGCTGCCGAGCGCCACACACAAACCTTAGCACCATAGCACTAGGGTGTGTGCATGCGCCTAGCATAGGTTTTGTACAGGAAGGGTATCTTTGCTGCAAAAATAATATGCCTAGATAAGTTTAAAAGCTTTTCCCGCTTTTTATGTGTGCTAAACACTGCAGCACGCATGCAAAGTCGGAAAAGAAGGAAGAAATAAAAACACTTCTCCTGTTAGCGCCAACTCGGCAATGCAGCAAGCGCAAGTTATGTTATGTTATATATTTATTTCTATAGCGCACGGCTACTCCAGAGGAGTGTCCCGGCGCTTTATCGAGGCAGCTCAGAATAAAAAACATAACACCATTCAGCAGACAGCAAACAAGGGAAAGAAAAAAAAGACAGGAAACCTAGAGTTTAAAAAGCCAAGTCTTCAGGCTTTTCCTAAACAGAAGCAGGTTCGGGGAGGACCGTAGAGCCAGAGGCAAGGTGTTCCACAGTTGGGGAGCCCTCATGCTAAAAGAGCGTCCCCCAGTACGTGCCTTCCTCACACGTGGCACCACCGCCAGAAACAAAGACTCTGACCGCAGCGATCTAGTGGGACGATAAAAGGCCAACCTGCGTTGGAGGTACTTTGCTCCCGCGCCAAATAGCGCTTTATGCGCCAGGGTCAAAACCTTAAACATGATCCGCTTCCGGATGGGCAGCCAGTGAAGCGACTGCACCAAACCGGAAGCTCTCACTCGCCTGTGAAGGCCAAAAATGGCGCGGGCCGCGGAGTTCTGCACACCCTGCAGCCGCTGGACAAGATACTCCGGAAGACCTATATACAGGACGTTCGCATAGTCCAGTCTAGAGCCCACTAAAGCTTGCACAGTGATCTTCCTGTGCTCTTCTGTGAGCAAAGGTAGGAACTTCCGGAGCATCTTAAGTATCCCATAGCAGGTGGCCGTCAGGCCCTGAATATGTGAGATCAGTGACAGACTATTGTCCATCTTTACTCCCAGGTTTTTGGCCACCAACGATGCCTGGGCAGGGGGACACATATCCATGGGCCACCACGCCCGCCAGTCGGGGTCAGAGGAGCAGCCGAAGAACAACACCTCCGATTTGTTGGAGTTGGCCTTGAGGCTGTTCGACTGAAACCAGCTAAAGACCAGCTCCAAACACCCCCGGATATTCTCTCCATCGAAGGCCTGATCCTTTCCACACGCAAAAAGCAATTGCGTGTCATCCGCGTAGGACACAATCCGGGCCCCAAAAGACTCCACCAGTGCCGCCAAAGGTGTCATAAAGATGTTAAAAAGAGTCGGGCTCAACACAGAACCCTGCGGAACACCGACTCCCAAAGGCGGCATCTTGGGGGAGCTCGGAGAGGCCCAGACCGTTTGTCGGCGGCCCTCAAGAAAAGAGGTCACCCAATTGAACACCGTCCCCCTCAGACCGATGTCATAAAGTCTGGCGAGGAGCACCTCGTGGGGGACGGTGTCAAAGGCCGCCGATAGATCAAGCATGACTAGCATGGCCCTACCTCCAGCATCCAGTGTCTCCCTGATGATCTCAGACACCTCCAACAGTGCCGTCTCCGTACTTAAATTAGGACGGAAACCGGACTGCGAAGGGTGAAGCAGATCACTGGATTCTAGATAGCTGGAGAGGACGCCATTCACATGCTTCTCCGTGATCTTAGCCAACGCCGGGAGAAGGGAGATCGGCCTGTAATTGGCCAAAACCTCTGGGTCCGAACCGGGCTTCTTAAGGAGGGGGATCACCATAGCCCTTTTCCATGGCAACGGGACCTTCCCCTCACTGAGAGACAGATTCACAAGTGGGTTGACCAGTGGGTTGACCACCATAGCCATCTTAGCCAAAAATTTGGCCGGACAGGGGTCTAAGGGCGAACCCGATTTAAGATTGGCCAAAAGTGCTAGGGAGGCCTCGATGGAAATAGTAATAGCAAGTTCAGTGGATTTCTTTTTTTACATTTTATTTTCCCTTGTCGCCGTCTGTCGAATCCTCCCCACCGCTTACCTGCACCAGCCGTGGCTACAATTGGGGTTACCATTTCAAATGCATCATAAATTAGGGAGAGAGCACTGGCACTGTGGCCTGGTTAGCAGGCTTCAGTAAATACCATCAGCATTGGTTAAAGATTGCGGTGGTGACCATACAAAAAGAGCAGTTTCCTCAGGGCTTTATCTGCCCACCCTCTGGAGATGCTAGTAGCAGTCAGGCCTGTGGAGTATATGCAGGGTAGCAGTGCAACAGGGAGGTCACGAACAGCGATGTAAAACAAGAACAGCAGGTAAGTGACAGTTACTGCTGTAAATGGGGCCGGAAGGGGGCAGGAGTGTAACTTCAAGTGGCTTAGGAGTTCCAGAGAGCTGCATGAACCAGCGTTCTGGGGGAATGGCCGGCATACTCTATGGCAAATTCGGCGCTGCATTGCAATCAGTGCTGCACCAGTTTTCATGGGTGTAACACAGGCCCCCGCGTTGCGGGTGGCCCCCGAGCTCCAGGGACCCCCTCAGCACACAGAACATTCACTGACAGCAGGGTCTCTCTGACGTAGTTTGAAAGTTATGCCTGTCGGGCAGCCTCATAACTTAAATAGTGTGTATGTGATGCATGGTGCGCTGCATGCAGCTGCGTGATTTTCAGCCTCATTGTGAGGGATAGGGTGGGGCAGGGCTGGGCCAGCATTTTCATGTGCAGCATAAATTGCATGTGAGGAGGCCGGTGGGTCCCAGGCACCTGAGACGGTCAGACCATAATTTAATAATTGCTGTCCGTGGTCTTCTGCAGACCGCCTGTGCCAGCCACCGAGCTGCATGCCTCAGGTGAGTCAGAGACAACTAGCAGAAGAAACCTATGCTTGTTCTACTTTACTGCATAGAGGGAATCTGATTATAGGCAGTAATGCACTCTAGCGATCCTGTTTTCTTTTGTTGCCACTTTCTTTTGCGCTACCACCTATTTGTAGAACCAACCTATTGCTTCCTTATAGACAGCTTACTGAAGTCTGCTTACATTGAAGTGAAAAGAAGTTTCTTTTTTTTAACAAAATTCTGAGCTATGTCTGAGGACCTCTGTATTGCCTGGCAGGATAGCTGTAGTTAGTCACAAGTTTGTGTGACTGTGTGTCTTGTTTAGTTTGCTCCTGCCTGCATGTTTGGGTTCTTAATATTGGTAACTAAGCATACATCCAAGTCTTATTCTGCTAATTTGCCATTGGTCAAGCCAGAGACACCGACCCAGGAACTTTGTGAAGTTTGGAACCTGAAAGGTGCCTGGCTGCACAAGGTGACTGACTCTCATCCAGCCAATCTACCCTGCCTGAAGGCAAAAGGTTGACAGGAGCTGGATGCAAAGGGAGTGGAAAGAAGCCTCCAGGGCCACTTGTGAGCACTAATAGAGGAATTAATGGACTGTTCACCTTGAACGGGAATGGTACTTTGCAATGCAATAACTTTGCAGTGACAATTCCAAGGTTAGTTGTTAGTTGTCTTGTTTCTATTTTAATCATAACATACTTTAAGATGTTACTAAATAGTTCTGGGATAATTTACTGAGAGGTTTTTGATTCTGCTAATGTGCTGATACTACTACTCGATACAAAAGATGTTCCAAACTACCCTTCAAACTCAAATCTGCACTATTAAGGGGTAGACAGAGCTGTCTAAGAGAAACAGTGTTTGCCTGTCTATGGGTTAATTTTGCATTGTGGCTGGAGAATTTGCCCCACCAAATGCCCGGCTTCGTAGACATCTTATACAGGGTTAAAGTTCTTGTGTCCACACTTTTTTTGTCCTTCATGTCATTATGAGTCCTGGGGCTAACACAGTTAATACAAAACAGACTGTTGAAAACAAACAACCAATGTGTCAGTAATTGTGTTGTTTTTTTGTATAGTGAAAGGGGTTTTCTGAAGACTCATCAAGATGCATACAAATATAATTAACAGCGGAGCAAACTTCTCTCACACACATAAAAGCAAAGACCTGGCTTGTGAAGTGAGCATCATGGAGCCAGAGACAAGCCTTGGTGGAAGGTCCCGGAAAAAGAAGTCCACAAAACAGCCCTTGAAGTCTTTTTGCTCCAAGAACAAAGTAGCACACAGAGGCCCAAAAGGAAGAGCAAGGTTTTACCAAACTTTGTACCAAAACAAAGCATCATCAGAAGTGAGGAGAGAGAACCAGAGAGCAGGACATGGAAAGGTCATGGCTTCAGGAATTGGCAAGCAGATGAGCTTTGTTCAAATAAGGCAATGAGCTCATAGCAAAGAACAGAAAATTATAGATAAAGGCTGTCTCTTCTGCATTCAGGTACTAGTGCTCCACTTTATGAAAATGTTATTTTCTTCCACTTCACAGCAAAATTTTAGGGGTGGTCTCTCCGTCCAGCTTAGAGTGTAAGAAAACAGCAGTGAAGGGCCTGCATCATGTCTGCAGAAGCATTTAGAAATGCTTGGGTTCACAAGAAGAGACAAGGTGACTAGGCACTACTTGAATGAGGCCATGTCTGGCTCCAAGGGCAAAGACCAAGCAGCAGCGACCGAAAGGGAGAAGGCAGCAGGAGCACCAGGCCAGTGGCATAATATAGGCACCTGTAGCACCCGCAGTGTCGGGGGGGGCAAACTTCAAAGGACCCCTCCGCACAATACCCTGGCTGGAGAGCTCCTGATTCAGTCCAGGGGGCCCCATCCACGTATCTTGCAGGGGGCTCCCTCAAGTGTCGTTATGCCACTGCATGACCCCCCTCTCTGAGTTATCCGGGGTTTTCAGCAAAATCTTTGAGTGTGATAATTGAAAAGCCCAGGCATAGTACTGGAGGTAGGGAAGTGTAAAGCCATCTTTCTCCCTCCTGTGCCTTTGCTTCTTCCAAGCTATCCTCGTGGCCCTATACTCCCATGCAAATGAATTGATTGCTTGCTGTAATTTATCAATTGCCTGTTTTTCAAAGTGTAGGGGAATAGCATTAAAGAGAGAAATGTCATTTCCGGTAGTATAATCATTTTGATCAGATTAATCCTACCCAAAATGGTCAGTGGGAGATGGACCCAGAACTTCATAAGTTTCTGACATTCCCTAGAGATGTTTGCCAGGTTAGTCCCAGCGATCTTACCTACATTCTGTACAATCCTGACCCCCAGATATCTCATATCACTCTTAGTCTGGTGGCGGCACTCGGACAGGTTCCACGTCATGATTTCTGTTTTCTCTGCATTCACCTCATAACCGGAGACCTGCCCAAAGATTTGTGCCAGCCTAATGACCAGAGGAAAAGACGCCTCCAGGTCTGATGTCAGGATCAAAAAGTCATCCGCATACAGGGCTACCTTCCTCTCCCACGCTCTGGACTTGAATGATGTAATACCCGACTCGTCTGTTAGGCGCTGAGCAAAAGGCTTGATGTACAGGTCAAAGAGGAATGGGGAGAGTGGGCAGCCCTGTCTGGTACCTCTGGTGATCTTGAAAGGGTTAGTCAATTTGCCATTAACTTGGAGTCTTGCCGAAGGATCTCGATATATAAGCTGAATAACGCGACAAACTTTCTCCCCAAAATTGATCTTTTCCATTACTGCAGAGAGATATATCCAATTGACCCTATCAAAGGCCTTGGTGGCGTCTAGTGTCATTTAATTTAATTTAAATATCATTTGTAATGCGCAACTATGCCCAGTGGGCGTCAAGGCGCCTAAGTCAAATAACAGGCTGTTAGCAGACAGAAGTAGGACCTACTGATATGCATTAATAAAAGGCCAAGTTTTCAGTGACTTCCTAAAGAGGTCGAGGGAAGGCAGTAGTTTGATTTCCAGGGGGAGTGAATTCCACATCTGAGGTGCCAGTATGGAAAAAGCTTTGCTCCCCCATCTAGCCTTCTTGGCTCTGGGAATTACCAGTTGATTAAGCTCACTGGAACGTAGGCATCTGCTCGGAACATATCTAATGAGTAACGACCCAAGAGCATCAGCCGAGCCTGCGGTTAAAGCCTTATATGTTAGGCAGAGAAGTTTAAAAGTGATCCTTGAAGGAATGGGGAGCCAATGGAGGTTCTTCCTCGCTAAGGTCATAGATGCCAACCAAGGCAGAGCGAGAGCAAACCGAGCAGCCGCGTTTTGTATAACCTGCAAACGCTGGAGCAGGCCCTTATTGGCCCCGGCGTACAGTGAGTTGCAATAATCTAGCCTTGAGCCAACAAGGGCGATCACCACCTGTTTCCGAGCCTGTGGGGACAAATAGTGGACGATCCTTTTCAGGGTCTTGATGACACCCCAACAGGTAGCCACCGTTCTGTTGACCTGAAGCTCCATGGAGAGCTTAGTGTCAAAGATGACGCCAAGGTTCCTGGCAGATTGTGTAGGTATAGGGCAGTCACCTAGAGAAGGAGGCCACCAATCACCTGACCACATGCCCTGGTCTTTGCCAAAGACCAGGACCTCTGTCTTATCCCCGTTCAACTTTAGGGAGTTGGAAATCATCCATTCTGCAACAAGTTGCATGCAGGCCCTAAAGTTCGATGCGGTTTCATTCACAGAGTGGGTCAGGGATACCATAATCTGCGTGTCGTCGGCATACGACACTACCTCCATCCCCTGAGATCTTACTAGTCTTGCAAGTGGGGCCACGTAGATGTTGAACAGGGTCGGACTCAATGCCGACCCCTGTGGCACCCCACATTGCAAGGACTTAGCAGGGGAGAGGTACTCACCTAGCATGACACGCTGCTCTCGTTGATGTAAAAAGGAGCTCAGGAGACTAAGAGCCGGTCCTTCTACCCCTGCCTCCCTTAACCTGGATGTTAAAGTAAGGGGAGACAGGGTATCGAAAGCTGCTGAAAGATCTAGCAGCACCAGTACGGTGGTTTGACCCGAATCCACTTTTCTGCGGATGTTATCCATGACTTTCGTCAAGGCAGACTCTGTGCTATGTAGCTTTCTAAAGCCATGTTGGGACCCGTCCAAGAAGCCCGAGGTATCAAGGAAGTTTGAAAGATGGAAATTCAAATGGGTCTCCAACATCTTAGCAGGGGCCGGCAGCAGAGAGATGGGTCTAAAGTTCTTCAGTTCTCCAGGGTCTAAGGTGGTCTTTTTCAGCAGCGGCTTTACAATGGCTTTCTTCCAAAGTGACGGGAAAATGCCCTGTTCCAAGGCTCCATTCATTACTTCCAACATCGGAGGAAGAATGATCTCTCTGCAGTTCTTAAGTTGTTTCAGAGGAACTGGATCAAGTGGGGAGGAAGATTTTGTTTTGTCCAACAGACTGTTAAGATCCTCTAGAGAAAGAGCAGGAAAATGTTCAAGGGACTGAGGGGAATCCTTATTCCAAGCTTCCAGTCGTTTAATTTGAGAGAAATCCTCAAAACTAAGAGAGTTCCTCTGCGACTTTAGAGCGATGTATATATCATCTATCTTTTTGTAAAAAAAGTCTGATATATCGTTACATAGCTCCTGGGAAGCAACTACCGGGTCAAGAACCTGGAGAGAGCACAAAGAGTCAACTATATTAAAAAGCTCTTTAGAGGATGTTAAGGCACAGGTTAAGTTGGAAAAATAGTCCTGTTTTTCCTTAATGACTCTATTTTTGTACTCTCGTAATAGGATCTTATAGCCTTCTCTATCTTTGGGATCCCAGGATTTACGCCACCCACGTTCCTTCTGTCTGCATTTTTGTCTGAGAAGCCTCAGATCGGCGGAGAACCAGGGGGCGGTTGGCTTCCGTCGAGCTGCAGATTTCAAGGAAGAAGGGGCTAGTTCATCCGCGGCTCTGGTAATAGCATCAGTGAGTTCTTGAGCCGACTCATCCACCTTCCGCTCAGTTGAAATATTGATGTTAAAAATAAAAGGGGCTAGAGCCTCATTAGTAAAGTTCATGAAGCTCCTTTTAGATAGTTTTTTGCCAATGCCCACAGTAACATCAAGGCAGGGGATGTCTAAGGACAGCGGGACTGCTAGATGGTCAGACCAGGTAATAGGTACCGGTATACCAACATCTAGTCTAGAATCGTTAGAAAAAATCCCGTCAAGGATATGCCCTGCCTTGTGAGTCGGGTAGAGAACTCGTTGGACAAAATCACATGCCTCCAGAGAGTTAAGCAGAGAGAGGGTATCTTTTGAAGCTAAGTCCTCTCTTAGCGGCCATGGCGGCCCGAGGTAGGGAGAAGGTGGAAGCCAAGTCGATAGCTCCGATAAAATCATGTGTGAGGTCAAATAGGTTTCTGCCTCTTACAAAACCCTTCTGGTCAGGATACAACAGTCTACCCGCTACTGCTCCCAGCCTGTCTGCGAGGATCTTTGTAAAGACTTTATAGTCAGTGTTTAAGAGGGAGATGGGTCTCTAAGACCCAAAGTTCGCCGGGTCTTTCCTGCTTTCAAGATTAAAGAGATGGTAGCTTCTCCCCATGAAGCAGGAGGTCTAGCACCTTCAGATAGTATATTATTAAAAAGTGCTGTCATGGTCGGGATTAATGCCTCCCCAAAGATCTATACAATTCCGCTGGGAGCCCATCAGGCCCTGCAGCCTTACCCCCCTTGCAGGCAGAGATGGCCTTCCTGACCTCTTGCTGGGATATATCCAGCTCCAGATTTTCCCGCCGGGAAGAATTTAGGGAGACAAACGTGTTTCCGCTTAACCACTCCCTCGCACAAGTTCTATCTACTGCATTATCTTCTTTATATAGCTCCTGAAAAAAGGCAAGAAAGGCTTCTCCAATCTCTTCGCCAGTGGACACCGAAGAGGTGTAATCGGCATTGTCAATTTGTTTTATCACATTTCGTGCCCTATCCGACTTGGCTATTCATGCCAGAGGTTTGCTGGCTCCCTTTCTATATTCAAAATGGGCCAGCTTGCTGGTCTCCCATCTTTTTGTGATCCTCAACTGGATGATGGTATCTAGCTGATCTTTCAAAGTCCCCAATTTCACCATATGCTCTTGAGGTTTTTCAGGAGTGGTCTCCCTATTCAAGCTCAGCTCCACTACCTTCATTTCAGAATCCATTTGTGCCACCTCTTCCCTATATTGCCTGTTCTTATAGCATACCCAGCCTGTGCCCATACCTCTCGGGAAGGCATTCCAAGCATCCCACATTAGTGAAATCTCATCCGAACCAATATTTGTGTTATAAAAGCACTCTGTTTCTAGTAATAAGTACTACATTAAAGTTTCATCGAGAAGTAATGAATGATCTAATGTCTATACGCTTGATTGATCATTTTCATGCCAAACCTAGGTCCATCCATACCGCTGCATGGTCTGACAAATGGGGAATCAGGTAGCCCATATTCTTGATCTTACCCCTAAGGTCATGGCTGGCCAGAATATAGTCAATCCTTGACTTGTGACCATACTTACTGTTGGAAAAGAAGACACCTAACTGCGATCCCGACCGTTCTCTCCAAATATTGCACAATCCAGTGTGTGCAATCATTGTTTGAAGATAGGTCAGAGACGTGGACAGTACATCTGCTCTACTGCTTGGGGACTTTTCTAGTAGGGATCCAAAACTATATTGAAGGCACCAGCCATGATAATTGGTCCTGGAAATTCCATCAGATTTGCGAAAATAGTATTCAAAGAGGAGGGGTCATCTTGGTTGGGTCCATAGTAACCTACCACTGTTGAAAGAAGACCTTGGATAGACAATTTGGCAATGAACCACCTGCCACCTGGGTCCATCATTGATTTTAGGACACGTGCATTAGCTTGCTTTTTAACCAAGATAGCTACACCCCTAATATTAGCACTCTGATTGGAGCTCATGAAATGTTCCACCCATTTTAATTTACTGAAGATTCCAGCCAATTCCTCTTTTAAGAGATGCGTTTCCTGCAAGATGATAATCTGTGCAGGAGAAACTTTAAGGTACTGCAAAATTCTTGTCTTCCTGGTTTTTGCTTGCAGGCCATTGACATTCCAGGATAAAAACTGGATAATGCTCATGGCGGTTTCAACAACAGAACTTTCAATATGCCTGAGTAATGATCCCAGACCAAACATAACCAAGATAAACCAACCGAGCTAAAAAGCGAATGAGAAAAACTTTTTTTCTTTTTCATCCCAATGCTCTCCACCCCGTGCTCCCCCTCCATCCCCTTCTGCCCCACTTCCTCCCCTGGAGAACCCTACCCCCATTTACCTGGACCAACAGTTCAGCTTCTGCCTGCCGGGGCAGCCTACACTATCCCTTCTTTACTTCATATACTACGAAAAAGACTACAGACTAAGGCTAAAAGAGAATACTCTATTTCCAATTTCCTATAGAGCTACGTCTGAAAATGTGCCTCTATAATCTTAAATTTAACTGGATTGTAGCTGGCAAGTCGTTATGATGTGTATGTTTCTCTGAAATCTGGTAGCATGGAGATCCCAAGACCTAAAGCAAAATTAAACCCTTCCCCGAGTGTCAGAAAAGCCTAATACAGGGAAACATATATAAGGTTCTGTGACTAAGCTATTTAGTGACTGTGACTTTAGCAAGACTCTCGAAAAGCTCATCTGTCTCCTGAACTGTTTTAAGATTGTACATCTTATTGTTGGACATAACTTTCAAAAGTGCAGGGAATTTTAACTGGGCAACCGCACCAAGTTTCTTAAAATCGTCCATTTTCCTGCCCAGCTCCCATTGTCTGTCCAAGGTTGTTCGGCCAGGTCTGAATGGATTTCAATGGCAAAGTCTCTAGGTTTCAAGGATTTTTCCTTTTAAGGCACAATTGAGGATCTTCTCCATTAGGGAAAACATCAGAAAGTTTATGAAAATCTTCCTCTGCTTTGACCGATTAGGATGATTCCGGCAGGTATCCCTGTGGATCCTCTGTATATCTTTCTTCAAGTCATCCACTGATTCTTCGGTCTGGACTGATTCCTTTATGAGGGTGACAATGAAGGACTTAATATCTTCCCCTTCACACTCTTGCGGGACGCTCAAGAGACGCAAGTTGTTCCTCCGTGAATTATTTTCTAGCATCTCAAGTCTGTCCCGGAGCATTACCTCCTCTTTCTTGAGCAGTGCGATGTCTGTTCTGGCGACCCACTAATTTCTCCCACAGAATTTTCCAAGTCCTCTGTCCTGGAGTTTAGGAGAACGATTTTCTTGTCCAATGTCTTGCAAAAGAGCCGGATTTCCCCTTGATTTGCCTCAGAGACCGAAAACCCTCTCTTTATATCCACCGATAAGGAGGAGAAAAGAGCCTCCAGAGAAGCCACTGAAGACCCACCAATTCCCAGATCCTGAGCAGCTTTTCCACACTCTGTGCTATTGTTGTCCGGAATGGTTGAACAGCCAGGGTTCACCTCTTGTAGAGGGATCTTATTTGTGTCCAAAGTCATAGTTGTAGCTGTTACAGGAATTGCTGCTAAAGTTTCAGAAGGAGTCTGCCTGACCAAAGAGGGGCTACCAGCCGCCTCCATCCTTTCTAAAACTGGAGAAAACTACAACTGCCCTTTCGGGCGCCTCCTTCGAGCCTCTGCTTGTTTAACTACGTCCAGCACTAACAGTTGCACCTTCAAATAAGACCGCAAGGTGGGTGTAATTTTAGTTCTTGAATCCAGAAAGTGGCTTTTGGCTCTACCTACTTTGATACTCCTGCACTTTACCTCACAATGTTGAAAAGCAGAAAGTTTATTAGCCCCCTTTATATCGAGGGATGTGTTAGCCTTCCCCTCTTTCGCCTGTGATACACTACTACTGCCACTTATATCACCACTTATGCAAGTTATTCCGACCTGTGGATGTTTATTATTCTTTGTATCAGTCTTAGCTTTTGCAGCCACCCGCGCCTCACCACCATGTCTCTTACCTTTCCTACCACCAGTTGTTATGGGCAAAATGGTTGAAGTGTCATTACCAAGATGACTTGTAGGATTCACCCTCTCTCCCTGGTGCTCCAGTACCTGGATTAATGGTTTTAGCTGCGGCCGCGACTGCAGCTGTGAGGGAGTAAGCACTAGCTTACCCCCCTCTGTGGTCAAAGTAGCAGTAACTGGAGCAGCAGTAAGATGGAGCCCTCCAACCTGCCCCCTGCACCTATTCTTGTAGCAGTAATTGTCATTGTCGTTGTCTTTTCCGAAGTGACTGTAGCAGGAATGGTTCAATATCTCTGTCTTTGGGAGGCTGGAGCACGCTGGACTGCTTGAGTGGAGAAAATCATCTTGTGCTGCCTCTACCTGTGTCAGCCCGGAGGAGCCCGCGAGCTGCTGCTCTGCGGCCTCTCCTCAGCTCTAGGGCGGCAGCAGACCAACGCGGCAGGTCAACGGATGTGCCTACACACATCCAGAAAAAGAAAAAGTCAGAAACTCAAACCTCCACCCGGAGACACCGGGAGGAAAAAGGAGAAAAAATGCCGGTAAAAGGAGCCTCGAAGATCCACCAGCAGAAACGCGGAAAAGCAGCATCACAGGTCTGAGCCTTGCCTCATGGCAACAGGACGTAAGTGCCTCCGGCGGCAAGCTGCATCTCAGCTAGCGGCCGCCATGTTATCCTTGAGCTAGCTCCTTTTACCTGCATGTTTTCTCCTTTCCCCCCCGCCGTGTCTCCGGGTGGAAGTTCGAGTGTCTGTAGAATGCACCATGTTTTCCCAAATTTTCTTGGGAGTGTGAAAATAAAGGCTAGAAGCAGTTCGTTTTTTTGTAACACACAACTTTGAAATACCTGTAAGTGAACTGTACAAATGTTTCAAAACATATCAGCAGTTAGGAAACCACAAATTAACCACGTGTTTGTATTTCAGAAGTGTGCTGAAAACAGAGTGTTAATAGGATTAAAACAATCAAGGCCCTTTACTTGGTGATGTTCAAATGATACATATTTGCTGCAACTACATTTCCACGCATTATTATTTGTGCGCTATATAGTTTTATCAGTAAAACTGCATGTTGGCATTTTGCTTCCATTTCAATAGATAATGTTCTGTATGTAAAAGACAGTGACTCCTTCTGACCTACAATAAAGCCTCAACAATGTATACAGTTTATAGTCTGTAGCACACTTCTGTGCATCAATGACAATCTGCAGTTTACAGGTTACAAAAATTCAATGGCCCACTCAGTATACTACTTACCATACACAAGTAAAATAAGGAGGGCTGATATATGGCTAGACAGGGCATTTTAAAGTAATGTCAACTCCTATCTAACCGTTCTTGTCCACAATAATACTGAGAGAGCGCAAACTGATTTAATTGTATGAGTACATCACACTTACCTGTAGTAAGCACAAAACATGAAGAGAAATGCCATGAGTGCTAATAGTATCTGAAATATTCTAAATGTATAGCTAATATAGAGATTTAAGTAGAAGTGGAACTAATACAGAAATGTGTGACATTATATGACTTTATTAGATGTGATTATTTTTGAATCCATGTCGTGAAGCTGATAAGACATAAGGTGGTATGTGGTTAAGAGCAGAACGTGGTAGGCCTCAGGGCCAGAGCTGGAGCTAAAAGGGAAGGTGTTTCTTTTCACGACACAGATTGTTTTAACGTTTTTGGTCATTGCATAAATGGGCCAGGATTTATAAAAATGTTTACTGAATAATAAAATAAGAGTATTAACATGCTTTAATTAAATGAAGAAGTTGAGTGCTATAATCATAATGAGAAATATTGTAGGCCTGAAATGTTTTAGCATTGATTTACACGTACATGTCTGGGCTGAGAAATGTTGCAAGCCTTTTTAGAAGTCTATGAGAGTTGGGTTCTTGGCGGCAGATATCTGTCTGCAACAGGAAAGGGGGGATCCAATTATAAATGAATGAATAGAGGTCTGTTCAGTGGACGGCCCAGACATGGAGGAGGGTTCTGGAATGTTTAAGGGGTATCAGCGGGCCGGAGAAGAGACTGAGAAGCAAGGTCAACTCTAACGTCTGAGGCCCAATACAAAGCATCATGGAAAAAGCCTGAAGTTGCACCACGTGAGAGGCGTTTCGCAAGGGGCGTCTCAAATGTTGTTGACTGTTTTGTATTAGGGACAGCACCCCTGGGTGGAGTTAGAGCAGAGACCTGAGGACCCTTTAGAGAGCGGATGGGTAGGCAGTGAGGGGTCATGACTGGAGAACTTTAGGTTTTCACCAAGAGACTTAGAGTGGGTGACTTCCCTTGGGGGTCATTCATTGCTGACACCTTTGTTAGGTTGGGATTTGGTTAAGTAGGGATACCATCTAGAACAGGGTAGGGACGCCTAACCTGTGTTTGTTTTCCTCCAATCTAAATGAAGGAGCGATATGCGTCTATGCTGATAGCTTTACTATTTTTAGAACTTGTGTTAGTGATTTCTGTTGCTCGTCTGAGGGCTTTTCGAGAGCACATGTATGTAATTGGACCTGTGTATCTCGTGAATCTCATTCTGAGATGTCTGTATTTGCAGCTCATTATATCTTTACAATAAACTTTTGAAACCTAGAAGTTGTCCGTGATCTTTGAGAGTAGAGTCCTTTATTGGGTGAACTAACTTGCAGATAGGTGTACTGTTTTCTTCCAAGACAGGCAACAAAGGTTCAGTCGACCAGATCGAGGTTTGGATCAATAGATATAAGGTATCGATCAAAATCTCGCCCTTTCAGTTGGTAGCTATAGAGGATGGTTGCCTTCTTGAGGACGGTGACCTAGGCCAGGTTAGCTTACCCCAAGGCCCCTAGAAATCGATGATCGGAAGAACAGCCCGCAGAAGAAGATCCGGATGACGTGAGACAGAAAAAGCAGCAGTATCGGTCGAGAGTGAGTATAAAGGGTTATGCGTGTTAGATTGCGGTGTTTTGTATTGTATCTATGTTGTAATGTTTGGCGGAGTTGAATGTCTGTAGAGTGACTGTGGAACAGGTTGTGAGCGCGCGCAACCGGTGAAAATCTTAAGTTCAAGGAGAGCTTAAGTGGTTCGGGTGTATCGGACACCTAGAGTAATTGTCAACTAGTGTGAAGGGGGTCATGAGGTACCATTGATCACCCGAGAGACCGAGATAGGGGGAACGTAAGAGTGAGTGCGTGAGTAACGGACGCTGGTCGGAAGTTACTGTGTGTGTAAGCAACCTATCAGAGAGACGATAGACATCTCGTCAGTTGTGTTGACAATTACAGATAGACTGTGGACGTACAGTCGAGAGAAGTGACCGCTTGGTTGGAAGTAGTCATTTTTCGGTGTATGAATGGGACGCATGCATAACCGGGAGACGAGTTGAGAAAGGAGGGGTGCTGCTGCGAAGCGGAGAAAAGTGACGTCAGGTGGTGTCGCGCAGTGATTGGCTGACCGGCGAAAGACCGCGCTGTGATAGGCCAGCTAGCGAACACGTCAGACAGGGTCGCGACGTGATTGGCCGACAGGAGAAAGACCGCGCTGTGATAGGCCAAGCTAGCAAAGCCGCGACAGGATTGGTGGATTGTCATCAGGAAGTAAACAGAGTAGCGAGGCTGGATTTTGTGCGCATAATTATGAAGTGTTTTAAATGGTTGAAAGCGCTGTTTAGGAAAGAGAAGGGAGGATCGTATGAAGGGGAAGAAGCCCCGCCGGAGGGTACGCCAGCTCGTTATATGGCAGTAAATGTTGGGTTGCATACGATCCTTTGGATATCAGAGTGGAGTAAGATTACTGAAGGAAATGAGGAACTGACGTTCCCGAAGTACGGGACGTTCAGATTAGAGGTGTTACATCGATTGAAATCAGTCATGACCTCAAAGAGACCCTTGCCTAGACCAACCCAGTTCGAAGCCCTTGATGCCTGGCTTAGGGCAGCGCATGAAAGGAATATGAACAGACGACAAGAAAGGGTGAAACGCTCGGTAAGGGCAGTGCAGGATGCCAGGTGGGATGCGGATGCTAAAAGATGGAGAGTGCATAATTTGGAAATAAATAAACTGTACCCAGTGTTAGAGGCGCCAGTAAATAAAAGTCCCCTGGAAGAAGATGATGAGAGCGAAACAGAGGACAGCCTGATAAACAGATTACTGACAGACAGGCCACCCCCGTATAATAGAGCAGGGGGAGAGGTCGAGAATACTGAAGGAGCAAAGGGGGGCAATGCAGGAGAGCATAGACCGCTTCCCAGTTCAGAGTGGGATCCTGAGCCAAAGAAAGAGTTGCTCCAGCCTAGTCAGGTGCAACAGGTAGTCGGTAGGTTTGTGGTACAAAGAGCGCCGGAAACGGAAAGCGCCACATCCTACCCATTACCAGATGCACTACAGGTACCTGTTACCATAGGTCCTATAATATCGATATATGACCAAGAGAGAGCAAAAGGGGAAGAACGGAAACGGAAAGACAGAGAAAGAGCAGAACAGGCAAGGAGGAACGATACCACTAATTCCCCAAGTCAGATGCCGATACCCAGAGACTGGAGCACCCCGATGCACACAGTAGGGGACCCAGGAGGAGATCCTGGGGGCCCTAGATGGCCAATGGATCTGAGGGGATCTGGACGAAAATCCTTTCAAGAGCTAAATGAGTACATGAAGCAGTGGGACGAGGCAGTGAAGGCTCAAAAGTGCATCAATGCGGCAGAAGCAGAAAGGGAAAGTCAGGACAGCCGAGCACGGACTCACTGCGGGGCTGGGGAGAGTAGTCCGGAGTGGGACTGTAGAGGGAGTAGGGGAGTCACCCATTGGGCCCGGAATGGAGGTAGAACAGATCTGGAAAACGGGGGCCCCGGGAGTGGAGGGGTGGCGTGCCCAATACTCAGTGAAGGGGAGAGGAGAGCGCAAGAGTACAGGAACAGCTTTAAGTGTCCACACTGTGTGCCTGGCACCAGAGAACAGAATGGGAGTTGTGAGAGGTCGCACCATAGTCCCTGTGATGACAGAAATGAGCGCAGCCCAGGGAATATGGGGAACCAGGAAGGATCGTATCGGATACTGAGCGATACGAGGCAAAGGGAGTGTAGCGACCAGAGGGAAAATAACAGAGAGATGTGCGGTGAGAGGAGAGAAGAAGACGAGAGTGGGCAGAGAGAGAGTAGGGATAACAGGCCCGTGTTCCATCACCTTCCAAGATCGGATGGCCGAGCATGGGACCTGGAGAGATGGGAGCAAGGGAGGCCACCCATTAACTCTCCTGAGCCCAAACGCAGAGCTCGAAGTTGGGATGGTAGGGAGACCAGCGAGCCCCCTTCGAAAGACATATTGCGAGCTGAGATAAAAGCCAAGAGACTTGATGTCTCCAGTTTAAGGTCAGACCTGGATGACATGGTAGATGGTACCCTGCCTTTAGAAAGAATGGAAATGTATGAGCAGGATGAAATACTGTATATGGCAAAGGACATCACTCGAAAGGCGAGAGCAATCCATGAGAAGTTAGTCGAACTAGCAGGCAAATATATGGTGGACTTGTCAAGAACCAAAGCATTACAGGGTAACCACAGGCTACATTACTCAGATCGGGACCTAGATGAGAGGAGAACGATTGGGCTGAAAACACACATAAGGGAACTGATTACTGGAATTAGGACATGGAGGGCACTAGATAAGTGGGAAGAGAGGTGGTCCAAGAAAGGGACCGGCAGAAGAAGCATGATTGGTATGACACCAGGACAGCAGGGAATAGAAGCTTACCCTTTGCGTGAAGTTGCAAATGGGAACTATGTACATGTCCCTTGGAGTAGGGGAGATTTAGCTGCTTTTACCACTTCTTTCCCCAAGTTACGAGAGAACCCTGTGGAGTGGTACAAGCAAGTCGAGAGGTTTGTAAAAATTTCCAAGGTCCTATGGATAGATCTGAACACGTTGTTTGACATTGTAGTACCAGGCGATCTATGGACAGCATGCAAGGTTAGCGCTGAGTGGCCCACAACGGAGCCAGAGAGAGATGCCAAGACTAATGGGCCGTCCGAGATTGTGATGGCAAAATTCGAGAGAGTGATGACTTGGCTGAAAGAGAAGGTGCCAATGCAAGACATAGATTGGGTCAGAATAGACCGAACAAGACAGGAACCCAAAGAGACAGTTCATGAATATTACGAGAGATTGCTGAAGGCGTTTAAACAGTATAGCGGCTTGGATGTAATGGATCCAAAAGACATAGGGCAATTCGTGTCCAAGTTCGTCCTGGGACTGAGACCGGATATTAGTTTAATGATTCAGCAACACTCGATCTGTTGGCAAAGTAAACCCCTAGACGAAATATTGAGATATGCCAGGTACTGCTGTGATGAGATAGATTCCAAGGCTAAGAAACTAAAAGAAAAGTTGATGGTGGTACAGATGCAAGCAGCCGGGAAGGGGGGACCACAGCAACAGCAGCAAGGGACAGGTACAGGAGGAAAGAAGCAGTACAGTCAGAACAAGGGTAATGAGGAGAGTTCCACCTTTAGACCCAGAATAGACATCGCTACCTTGAAGAAAACGACTAGGTGCCACCAGTGTAACGAGCTGGGGCATTGGAAACGCGAGTGCCCCTACAATGTAGAGATAGGAGAGCAAGAGATAGAGGAGGAAGAGGTCCAGAGCGCACCTACAAGAGGGGTAACGCCATACCAAGGAAAGGTGCTCAAAGGGGGGGGGGCTCCTCCCCGAGCCCAGTTCCCGCAACCTCCTCGAGTAGGGAGTATGGGTAAGACCTATAGACAAATGCCCCTGTTTGTGGAAGGTGAAGAGTGCTATTATGTGGACCCATTAACCGGACAGAGAGTGGAAAGAGAAGACTGCACCCTTGGGGCAGCCTTAGAGGTAGATCAGAGGGGACCCTATGTGGAAGCAGAAGTAGCAGGGTGCCCTACGACATTTCTGGTGGACACAGGAGCCACTAGATCTACGATCAGATCAGCTGCAGTTCCAGACCTGCCCATGTCTGGAGAGACCATACAGGTGGTAGGGGTCGCAAACAGGAGAATAACCAGCCAATTGACAGAACCGGTACAGGTGAAAATAGGGAAGTACAGCGATGAGCACCAATTTGTGGTTTGCGATTCAAGCCCTGTGTGTCTGCTAGGAAGAGACCTGTTGTGTAAATTGAATTGTACTATATATTGTACACCTCAGGGAGTGGAGGTATTGACTAATGATGATGATGCAGATTTCAAAGTTGCGAATTCAAGGATATGTGTGGAGCTGTACCCTACTTTGACAGTAGACGAGCTTCCCTGGGACTTGAGAGAGACAGTGGCATCAGAAGTATGGGATTTCACTGGGGAAGAAATTGGATTGGTCAAAGGGGTAGACCCAGTGAAAATTGTAGTGAAGCCGCATGCTGAGTTCCCAAGAACACCCCAATATAAATTGACTCCAGAAACGATTGCAGGCATAAAACCCGTGATCGAGTCTATGATTAAACAGGGAATACTGAAAGAAATCGTGGGTAGTCCATGCAACTCCCCGATTATGGGTCTGCAGAAACCAAATGGGAAATTTCGGATAGTGCAGGACCTTCGAAAGATTAATAACATAGTCGTTTCATGTTGTCCAGTGGTACCGAATCCATCAGTGATACTGTTTCAGATTCCATTCCAAGCAGAATGGTTCACTGTGATCGATCTTTGTCAGGCTTTCTTTTCGATCCCTTTGGACGAAGATAGCCATTTTCTTTTCGCATTTAAGCTGGAAAATCGCGTCCTAACATGGTGTCGTATCCCTCAGGGGTATACAGAGAGTCCATCGATCTTTAACCAGCTTCTGAAGAAAAATCTTGAAAGTCTAGTGCTGCCCCAGAAGTCAGTTCTGGTCCAGTACATAGACGACCTCCTTGTGGCGTCAGAAACAGAAGAAGCTTGCAGGGAAGACTCCATTGCTTTGTTAAATCACCTAGCTGCCAATGGGCATAAGGTGTCCCCGGGAAAATTGCAGTACTGCCTGACAGAGGTGCAGTACTTGGGACACAGAATTGAGAAAGGCAAACGAAAGGTGTCACCAGACAGGATAGAGGCGATCATGAAAATGAACGCGCCTAAGACACAGAGAGAGGTCAGGATGTTCCTAGGGATGGTGGGTTATTGCCGACAGTGGATCGTGAACTTTTCACTGAAAGCAAAGCCCTTGCAAAAACTGACGCACAAGGAGGTGAGTGATCCGGTACCATGGGACAAAGACTGTTTGATGGCGTTCCTACAGTTGAGAGAGGACCTGTGTCGTGCTCCGGCATTGGGAATGCCTGATTACAATAAACAATTTTTTCTTTACTGTTGTGAGAGAGAAGGTTGCGCGTTGTCTGTGTTGGTCCAAATCCATGGGAATGCCCGTAGACCAGTTGCTTATTTCTCGGCTACTTTAGACCCAGTAGCCGCAGCGTTGCCCGGATGTCTCAAATCCGTTGCTGCAACGGGTGTCAGCATTGAGAGATGTGAAAATATCGTCATGGGGCACCCGTTAGAGGTGTGCGTTCCACATTCTGTTGAACTATTGATGACCAGGACCAAAACACAGCATCTGACCAACAGTAGGCTCACGCGCTATGAGCAAGTTATTCTTGCTGCAGAGAATGTGACCCTCAAGAGATGCTCTGTTTTGAACCCTGCTACCTTAATGCCACTTCCAAATGATATTGATGATGATGATGAATATACAGACCATGACTGTCTCGATGTGACTGAACTATGCACCAAACCCAGACCCGACATCGTAGATGAGCCACTGACCGACCCAGACGAAGTTTTCTTTGTCGATGGCTCATGTGTAAGAGACGAAGTTGGGCAATTGAGAGCAGCTTATGCTGTTTGTACAATTGAAGGAGTTGTGGAAGCTGGGTGCCTGGAAGGAGTACACTCCGCTCAGGTAGCCGAGATTATTGCCCTGACACGTGCTTGCTTAGCAGGCAATCAAATTCGAGTCACCATATACACCGACAGCCAGTATGGGTATGGGGTAGTTCATGATTACGGGCAGTTATGGTCTCAAAGAGGGTTCATGACTTCTTCAGGCTCTCCCATTCGCAATGGAGAGTTTGTGCGCCTGTTGTTAGAAGCATTGCAATGTCCAGCAAGTATCGCAGTTGTAAAGTGCATCGCACATACCAGAAATGAGGACTTTGTTTCGAAAGGCAATAGATATGCTGATGAAGTTGCGCGGTATTGCGCGGAACAAGGTTACTCTTTCACAGAGGTGGATGTGGGTGGAATAAATGTAAGAACTGAATTAGCCATGATACTGGAAACTGTTGATACTTGGGATGAACTGTCAATCATGCAAGAAAATGCTCCTGATTCTGAAAAAGAAACATGGGAAAGGGCAGGATGTGTAATGGGTGAGACTCATTTTTGGGTCTCAGCAGACGGCAGAGCAGTGTTGCCCAATGAGATGGTGAGTCCAATGGCTAGACTCATACATGGTCCCGTACACTTAGGGAGAGATGCTATGCTGAGAGTGTTTAGACAGACTTGGTACAATCCTAAGTTTAGAATAGCAGCAGAAGCAGTGTGCCAGCGTTGTGTGACCTGCCAGCAGCTGAACGTAGGAAAAAGAACACCAGTTGCACTAAGTCACATAGGAAGGTCTGGAGGTCCATTCAACAGAATGCAGATAGATTTCATTGAAATGCCAAGATGCAACCGCCTCCGCTATGTCCTGGTGGTTGTTTGTGTGTTCTCCAGATGGGTTGAGGCATACCCTACACGTAGGTGCGACACCCTCACAGTGGCTAAGTTACTGCTTAGAGAACTTATCCCTCGTTTCGGGGTGCCGGCCTTTTTGGAATCAGATAGGGGAACACATTTTAACAGCGAGCTTGTGAAGATGATTTGTGTTGCACTAAATATTGATCAAAAGCTACATTGCAGTTACCGACCAGAAGCTTCAGGAATTGTGGAACAAATCAATGGCACGATCAAGTCCAGAATAGCTAAAGTTTGCTCCTCAACGACTCTGAGTTGGCCTGATGCCCTGCCATTAGTTCTCATGAGCCTTCGTAGTACCCCAGACAGAAGAACAGGGTTGTCACCACATGAGGTGTTAATGGGGAGAGCAATGAGGCTGCCATCTATTCCAGCTACTGCACTGTTAAATATCACAGATGATATGATCCTGGACTATTGTAAGGGGCTGTCTGACGCCATGCGTTCTGTGTCCCTTCAGGTGCAGGCTGCAGAGGTTCCAGCGTGCCAGGGCCCTTGCCATGACCTGTATCCTGGGGACTGGGTCCTGGTGAAGAAACATGTGAGAAGAAGCTGCTTGGATATTCGTTGGCGTGGGCCCTACCAGGTCATCCTGATCACAAACACGGCTGTAAAGGTGGGAGGCCTGCCCAATTGGATCCACGCGTCACATACGAAAAGGGTTCCAGCACCTCTGGAAACAGCTCCTCTCTCGGATGGACGTCCAGCTGAGGACCAAGAAGCCATAGAGGGGGCTAGTCAAGCTGTAGAGGTGCCCGCGGAAGCAGGGAACGAGTCTGACCAAGCTGAGGACGGTCAGTACAACAGCGAAACTGAAGACGCTACAGAAGGAGAAAGTAGCTGGGAGTACGAGTCTGACCCTGACAGGTCTGAAAGAGAGCGAGAACAGACCAGAAGGAGAAGGAGTAGAAGGGCACGTGGAGAAGCAAATTGGCCGCAAAGAAGGAGCTCTAGCCTGAGGTCAACTCCAGAAGCAACCCTTCCTCCGATATCAGAAGACTCAGACCCAGAAGAAGGTGCTCAGGGCGCTGAAGCACCGGACCGAAGAAGGTCAAGAAGAGTGCGTGTGCCTAACAGAAGATACTCCACACCTGAGTGG
The DNA here is from genome assembly GCF_964261635.1 of Lissotriton helveticus. Taxonomy (NCBI): domain Eukaryota; kingdom Metazoa; phylum Chordata; class Amphibia; order Caudata; family Salamandridae; genus Lissotriton; species Lissotriton helveticus. The sequence continues at coordinate 1,625,876,120 of NC_136063.1, read as the reverse complement.
ACATATCTGGCGACAAATGTCTGTGAAACCGGAGACAGCGAGGATCCGAGCGGTGGTGGTGTCCAGTTCTGAGCCCATTATCACCGTGGAAATACGACTGTTGGTACCCGGTGTCGAACAAGAAGGGTCACTAACATTCGTGCTCCCCAGACCTCCCCGCCTCAGCAAGTTAAAACATATGTTTCTTACAGAATTGCAATTCCCCGACTTTGGTACAACGATAACAGCACATGAAGAGCACACTCTTCGCTTGGAAATATTGAACTATGCTATTGAAGCTGCAACCACAAATCTGATAGTTGACTGTTAAAGGATTGTAAATAAAGCAAGCAGAAAAAGAAGATTACCTAGCGCCCAGGAAGCAGAGAATTTTAGGGAATCCCTTGAGTTGATGGAGAAGGGCTAGGGTTGTCTTTTTGAACTGTTAAAGGACTTTTTGCGAAAAAGGCTGTCAGCCTCCAGCTGTGTGGATTCTAAAGACAAAAAGGATTTAAAAAAAAAAGACTGTAAAGGAACGAGAGTAAAGGAACTTTTTGCAAAGATAAAGAGAGAGCTATGGTATCTGACGAAATGGAGGCCGGCACCCCGAACCGCAGAGCTAAATGTATAATAGGTACACTAATAGTAGGAGTGATAATATTAATAGCTTTAGTGGTAACAATTTCTTATGTAAAGGGACATGAAGAAGAGGTAAAGGTAACTGATGTGAGTTCTGTAGTAACGCTTACACCTATTGTTGCTGGTGAGAAAAGGGAAAACACTCAAGAGAAAGCGTTATTGGCTGCAGAAGCCCGCAGGTTACATGTAGACGAGTCCCAAGGAGACTTTAGGTCAAATGCTTATGCTAAACTTTTATATGAATACGTGGATGCCATGGAGGTTAAGGATTGCTACGTCTGCATGCAGTTGCCTGCATCTGTAGATGAAGGAATTCGCTATCATCACCTCCCTCTGACATATGGCATTACATGTAGCTTATTGCTTAGTATATTTTATGAGAGAGATAGTTTTGAATACTATTTCTCAAATTATGATTCAGTGTTGCCAGAAGTCCCAAATTATAAGCAGATGAACAAATGGGATTACTGGAAGAGTGAAGACAGATTGGCCAAGTTCTTCATTCCTTGGATTACCTTAGATACTTCACATGCCCGTAGAAATAATCTGACATGCAAGGTGTCAGAAGTCGAGAAAAAGTTCATAGGGCAGGTGGATGATCGTTACAGGAGACAAAAGATTTTGAAAAAATCAGGACAAGGGAAATTAGATTGGACCGAGGAAGAGAAGTCACATAAGAGAAAGGGTAGTAGTGGTCCAATAGCTTTAGATAAAGCGCAGAGAGGAAAGCTATGTCTTCACCGAGCCAAAACGTATTATGAAAATGTATACGTGGGTGCAGTTGACTGTGAACATGCTTTTAATTTAGAGTACTACACTAAGGATTTCCTGAAGGGAATGCAAGTGATTCCAAATGTGTATTTTGTATGTGGAAGAAATGCTTACGTGAGACTACCTGACAACTGGTATGGATCATGTTACTTGGCAATTGTCTTCCCCAAAATATATCATGCACAAGACTTAGTGATCATTGAGGGTCAGACATCATCGAGGGGAAGGAGAGATGTAGGTGATGCCGAAATGGTTGGAGATGTCTTTGGAGCTATGTTCCCTCTTTTGGGAATAATCCTTAATGATGTTAAAATTAGACGATTGGCAACAGTTGTCGACAGGTTGTCTGCCAGCACTGCTCAGTCCTTAATGCTGGTAGAAGGAGAGATGCAATCGATAAGGGCTATGGTTCTTCAAAATCGGCTTGCATTAGATGTCTTATTAGCAAAAGAGGGCGGAGTCTGTAAGGCTTTGAAGGTCCAGGAATGTTGCACTTACATTCCAGACCTTTCGAAGCCCCTTGAGAAGGTTATTAAGAACATAACTAATATACACAAGGAGATCGAAGACTTGAGTAGAGAAAATGTCTGGGAAAAGGTGGGCCACGGAATGAGTACAGTTGGAGGGTGGTTTTCCGCCTTAGGCAGAAGCTTTGTATGGTACATCCTAAAGCCTATCATCATAATATTGATCTGTGGGATAATATTGTGGGGATTGGTGAGGGTATTCAAATGGTACAGAGCAAGAAGGTCAGAAAGGGCCCAAAGAGAGCAGCTGCAGAGATTGGCTGCCATACAAGATAATCAGTACAGGAGTCTGAGAGCTCTGGAAGCGCAGAGAATGCCAGCAATAACTGCAGTTTAAATGTTAGTGATGACCCCGAGAGGTCATCAAAGGGGGGAACTGAGAGAGCGCAAACTGATTTAATTGTATGAGTACATCACACTTACCTGTAGTAAGCACAAAACATGAAGAGAAATGCCATGAGTGCTAATAGTATCTGAAATATTCTAAATGTATAGCTAATATAGAGATTTAAGTAGAAGTGGAACTAATACAGAAATGTGTGACATTATATGACTTTATTAGATGTGATTATTTTTGAATCCATGTCGTGAAGCTGATAAAACATAAGGTGGTATGTGGTTAAGAGCAGAACGTGGTAGGCCTCAGGGCCAGAGCTGGAGCTAAAAGGGAAGGTGTTTCTTTTCACGACACAGATTGTTTTAACGTTTTTGGTCATTGCATAAATGGGCCAGGATTTATAAAAATGTTTACTGAATAATAAAATAAGAGTATTAACATGCTTTAATTAAATGAAGAAGTTGAGTGCTATAATCATAATGAGAAATATTGTAGGCCTGAAATGTTTTAGCATTGATTTACACGTACATGTCTGGGCTGAGAAATGTTGCAAGCCTTTTTAGAAGTCTATGAGAGTTGGGTTCTTGGCGGCAGATATCTGTCTGCAACAGGAAAGGGGGGATCCAATTATAAATGAATGAATAGAGGTCTGTTCAGTGGACGGCCCAGACATGGAGGAGGGTTCTGGAATGTTTAAGGGGTATCAGCGGGCCGGAGAAGAGACTGAGAAGCAAGGTCAACTCTAACGTCTGAGGCCCAATACAAAGCATCATGGAAAAAGCCTGAAGTTGCACCACGTGAGAGGCGTTTCGCAAGGGGCGTCTCAAATGTTGTTGACTGTTTTGTATTAGGGACAGCACCCCTGGGTGGAGTTAGAGCAGAGACCTGAGGACCCTTTAGAGAGCGGATGGGTAGGCAGTGAGGGGTCATGACTGGAGAACTTTAGGTTTTCACCAAGAGACTTAGAGTGGGTGACTTCCCTTGGGGGTCATTCATTGCTGACACCTTTGTTAGGTTGGGATTTGGTTAAGTAGGGATACCATCTAGAACAGGGTAGGGACGCCTAACCTGTGTTTGTTTTCCTCCAATCTAAATGAAGGAGCGATATGCGTCTATGCTGATAGCTTTACTATTTTTAGAACTTGTGTTAGTGATTTCTGTTGCTCGTCTGAGGGCTTTTCGAGAGCACATGTATGTAATTGGACCTGTGTATCTCGTGAATCTCATTCTGAGATGTCTGTATTTGCAGCTCATTATATCTTTACAATAAACTTTTGAAACCTAGAAGTTGTCCGTGATCTTTGAGAGTAGAGTCCTTTATTGGGTGAACTAACTTGCAGATAGGTGTACTGTTTTCTTCCAAGACAGGCAACAAAGGTTCAGTCGACCAGATCGAGGTTTGGATCAATAGATATAAGGTATCGATCAAAATCTCGCCCTTTCAATACCATAACACTCAGCAGTGTGCAGCCAATTATAGCTTATGCAGGTGGTTAATAACTCCCTTTTCCTGCTTAATGCTATTACCCTCACACAAGACTTGTCTGCTATGTGTCTTATCCATTACTCAGTACTGTACCAGCCCCTAAACCAGTCATCACCAGCTGAACAAACATGGAATACCTGAAGCGCTCTAACACATAAAGCTGGCCACTGAGAGAGCCGCACTCTAGTTCAGCACTGTAGGTCCCAATTCGCTATATTATTTGTGTGATGCTTTCCATCTCACAGTGGAACTCAGATATGAAATGCTAGTAATGAAGTCCATCTGTACAGATCTTCCCAACCACTTCTCTCACCAAACATGTCTGCTCAGGACCATGTACTGTAAACAAAATATCAGACTGGATAACCCAGTGCAGTAATCATATAAATAGATAATTTATGATCATATGAAATACCACAACAAGACTTGCCCAGTAGCTCAAAGCTGTGGGTATACTGAAAAACCGTGAAGGACACGATTGTCTCAAACTAATATAAACGTACTTTAACTTGTTCTTATGTTGGTTGTCTATTTGCTTACTAATATACTATTGCACAACCTCCTCTGATGTATATGTAAAACTTTTCTTTTGTCCTGAAGTTTTGTCCTGTATTCTGACCTCCTGTCCTGAATTTTTGACCCTTTGTCCTGAATTTTTACACTCACGGCCCTGAATGTGCACCCCTGCTAGTTTGCCCCACCTGCAACCACCTGCTCAAATTAGGCACTCGTCCCTGGGCTGGTTCTGCAATACATGACCGTAATTTCAGCAGGGCCCGTAGTTTTGATAATACAGTGTGTGTTGTTTTGGCCTTCGGCATTGGTTTTGCCATCGTTAATCCCATAATATAGGCCTTAGTCCTCATTAGTCGCGAATGGCCTGGAAGCAGAAGTTTTTACGCTGCTACTGTGTTCCTTTTATTGTGCAAATGAAAGGTTTCAAGGGTACAAAACATCAACATGATGAACTGAAACACAACATTTATTTAATACAATATCTCAGTACTTGTTCTCTCGAACAGCTCAACTGGAAGTACAAAAGGCGCGTATGGATGAGTTCTACAAATAAATACACAAAAGCCAATTCGAATTGAACTTTGGTGATAGTCTACAAAAGTGCCACAGCAGTCAAGGAAACAAACATTCTTAAAAATCAGCTGGCCGCCCTGTGGGTCCGTCCTCCTCTTCGAGCAATGAACTTCTTTCTGCGATGCTGCCTCTCCTGACTCCGTCTCCGATGTGATCTCGTTACAAGGGCTGCTTCAGTCAACAGAACCGAGCCACGTGTATGCGGAGGAACAGGTTTTTCCTTCCACCTCGTGGGCAGGGATTATGAAAATGCTCGCGGACATTAGGCAAATTGCTCCTCTTTTCCTGACGTAATAACTGCGTGACACTCGTTAGGATTCTGCTGCACAGCAGTCCGGGAGTGGATGGGTAACAGTGGCACTGACATGAACTCTTGACGGCGGAGAAAATGCCCTGCTGCAAACCTGGCTTGTTTTAGCTGTTTCTGCGACTCTGCCGATGTCGTTTCAGTGAGTAAGGCAAGCCTGTTTATTATCCTTTAACCTGTGCTATCCTTCCTGCCTCCACCGCGTGTTGTTTGGGGTGTGAGTGGATTTGTGCTGAAATGCGTGTTGATGAAACGTTAACTGCGGTGCTTCTCTGTGATTGGATGAAGAAATGCACCTAGCCTAGTTACGCTTTATGCACTGCCGCAAGACACCATTGTTGCACCTACTTATGCTTACAAGAGGAATGCGCTAAGGCGTTTCACTGGAGTATTGGGTTTCTAAAGAACCACTTGACCCCCAGGTCCGTGTGTAGAATTATTACAGTCAATTTTTTTCTTTGCATTCCAGGGCTTTTCGCCGAAGTTATAATTGGATATGCTAAACTACAAATACCAGAATGCAAAGATAAAAGAAAAATGCAGCCTTTGTTTTGTTCTGTAAAACCATTTGCACTAGCACACCTTCCAAAAGCTTTTACAATGAAAGCCCGGGTCTCATAAGTGTTATCTTGGTTACCCCACTTTTTTAAAAAATACATGTGGCTTGTGCATAAAATGTGATCTAATACGCCTCGTCTACAAATGGTAGCAAATGAAATCGCAGGTGACTTGAAACCAGTGGAGGCTGCATCGGTACAGGGGTTGGGGGGCGAAATTGGATAAAAAACATTTTTTTCAAAATTGCCTTCTTTGCAGCTGCCGTCACACCCTTTTCTCCATCCTCACTCTGTAGCGCCAGAAGCAGCCAGGCCCGCGGCCTCTCCGGACCCTGGCTGAGAGAGCAGCGCCATGATTGCTCTGCGCGGCCTGTTTGGCCACACAGGCAGTACCAGGAGCCTGGGCATGCTCTCTATGGGTCTGTGCAACACATCCCCGTGGAGAACATGCTAAGTGCGTGTGACTGTTTGGCCGGCCCCAGAGGGCTGGCCAAACAATCATGCGCACTTTGGGAGTGAAAAACCCACTCCCTACTGTGCACAGCCCCTTCCCGCCCCGACATGGCTCCAATCCCTCACAGAAAAATTAAATGATAATAACAGCTTGTTATTATCATTTTCTTTTTTACACTGCTCAAATAGCAATGGGACGACGCTCCTCCGCCTTAGCGGAGGAGCCACCACTGCTGAAAACACTGGTGTGTGAGGGTCACCTGTCACAGTGCGCTATCATGCATTCTTTTATTTTTGCAGTTTTATATAGCGCGGACATGGCCCGAGGGCATCAGAACACTTTACAACACACAGGATGCAGGGGTACAGTATTAGTAGTTAAACTCAGACTTTTACAGTGGTGGATGTGTACGGAGTTCCGATAAGAGACATTTTCAACAATTGGGCAGAGGGCATGCACAGTTAAACGAAGGCAGATCAAGGCACAGTGGAGAGCGTACTTAAGCCTGGTCGAGGGTGAATTCACCAAGATGTCTGTCAAACAGGAAGAGGTTGAGGTCCTTTTTGAAAGTTGCGAGGCAGGTGATTTGACAGTGAGGGAGACAGGGAGTTCCAGACTCTAGTGGCGCTACCAGAGAAATAATGTTTCATGTATCATTCTTGACTGAAGATGGAGGTTCTAGGAGCAGGGATTGGGAATTTCTGGAACCCTTATGTGCTCCAGAGATTTTCAGTTTCTCGTTTAGATAGGAGGGTGAGTAGGAGTGCAGCGAACTATGGGTAATGCAAGCGATTGTAAATTGGGCCAGTGCTTCAATGGGGAGCCATTGGAGGCAGTGGCATATCAAACCTTGAGGGTGCCCCCCTAAAAAGTACATGCAGGGTGCCCCCCACACTCTGTACCTAGTTTGAAGCTTTCTAGCCAGGGGCCTGCCTGTGCCAGAGTGGCCTCCGGAGTTCAGGAGGACCCCCGCACCACGGGGGCTGTGGGAGAATTTTTTACGCCACTGATTGAAGTGTTAGCAGGGCAGGGGAAATGTAGACACATTTCTTGAGAGCTAAATTGAAGCGTGCCGCAGCATGTAGTGTTGCTCTCAGTGCACCTAGGTCAACTTTAGGAATACCTGAGAGAGGGGCAACCCCATAGTCTCGATAGAATGAGAGACTGTACCACTGTTTTGAGGTCTTGTTTCAGAATCAATTGTCTGATGCCCCAAAGCTGCCTAAGTTGGTGTTATGCGCTGTTGGCCATGGCTGCAATGTGGCTGTGAAGAGTGAGACGATTATCGAGGGTGTTGCTAAGTGATCCAGCACTCAGGACCATGGCAGAGCAGCCATCCAGGGCGGGAAAGTTGGCCATCTATTCTTGTACTGGACTTTTTGCTTTTGGAGGTGAGATCAAAAGAAATTCTGTTTTAGTTGGGTTGAGTTTTGAATGGTGGTTGGACATCTGGTTTTGAATCTTTAAGAGTGTGTTTGAAAGCAGGGCAACATCTTCTGGGGATGAGTTTTTCAAGTTTATTTGGGTATCGTTGGTGTAGAGGTGGACGAGATTTCTGAGAGTCACAGAGTTTCTGAGAATCACACATTGTGGTTCTAGGTAGAGGTTGAAGGGGAAATGCATTGATTTGTCATCTCACTTTCTGGGTTTGATATTGTATTGTATTGTAATTGCATTTATATCACGCTTACTACCCCATATGAGGCGTCGAATCGCTTCTTCGGCGAGGAACACCCTGCTCTGGAACCCATAAAGGATTAGTTTTGAATTAGTATAGTGAAATATGAAAGTAATTTGAGTGGTGGATAGGTTAGTCAGTTATTTGGTTTTTGTGAAGGATAGAAGAGCGAAAAAGATTGGTATTTATATAGTACTTGTTACCCCTGATGGGATGTTGAAGCACTTTTTTGGCGAGTAGCATGCTACTCCGGAACCCATAAAGGATTAGTGGTGAATTAGTATAGTGAAATATGAAAGTAATTTGAGTGGTGGATATTAGTCAGTTATTTGGAGTGAGAAGGATCACGGAGGGATAGAAGAGGGAAAAAAGGTTTGTTTTTATATAGTGCTTGTTAGACCTGATGGGGTGTTGACGCACTTTTTTGGCGAGTAACACACTTCTCCTGAACCCATAAAGGATCAGTGTTAAATTAGTATAGTGAAATATGAAAGTAATTTGAATGGTGGATATGTTAGTCAGTTATTTGGATTGAGAAGGGTAGGGGAGGGATGAAATGTTGAAAGCAGGCAGCATTTTGTCATCCCTTTGGTTTTTACATTTACTTTATGGATAGTATACAAACCCCGCACTAAGGGGCCGATTACGATTGCAGACAGACTGGGTTCCTTCCGCTATGGTGGTGTAAACCGGGACCGTCCACCATGCATGCGGTAGTCCCGCATACCCGATTAGGAATGGACCACCACAGCGGTGGTCAGATTCCGCACATTTAACATTGCAGCGGTGGCTGCTGATAGCAGCACCGCCGCGATGTCAAAAAGAGCATGTTGTGCATTTCACTGCACTATGTGGCAGGTGGCAAGCACTAAACTGTGCATGCCACTTGGTGCAGTGCATAGTGGGGTACCGACAGTACCCCCCCAGTGCATCCACACCTCCCCCCAACACAAGGGGCCCGCAACGGCCCCCAAAACCAAACTCTGCATGCCTTTCAACGGCAGTTGCACCGCCGCGGAAAGGCTGGATGGAGACCTCATCCTAATTTGGCAGACAGTGCTTGCTAGGCATCGCCACCATTTGATGGATGCAGACCGCTCCGCTGTGCAATCGTAACGATTGCTTGTGGTGGTTCCGTGGCGGACGGGCTTTACCTCCGCTGCGATCGTGGTCTGGATCCCGCCGCCATCGTAATCTGGCAGTGTGAGAATCGCGGTCCGCCGGGCCAGTGGTGGCGATCGTTTCGCCATCGTAATGAGCCCGTTAGACATGACTGGCTGCCCTGCCAAGCTTTCAAATATAATACACCTTGGCTATCACACTAAGAGCATGTGAGTGGAAGAACTTGTGTGCCAAGTTCCTGCTTCCGATGGTGCTTCAATGATGTACACACAGGTTGAGGATTTCGTTACACAATTACCTTCAGATAGGCTTGTACTTAAGGAACGCTTGTGTCGGTACATGAGGGAAAGTAAGTATCAAAGTGCTGTATGTGCAGTGGTTACTGCCTAAGCCGACGTGCATGCCATTTCTGAAGTGTTCCTGTTTCCGGATTCCAGCTGCTTCTCTGGGTGCCTGCAGTCTGAACGCCTTGTGTGCTTGACTTACGACCTAAGCGCTTCCGCGAGCAACGCACCCTGAATATCGAAACTAGGGACCCTTTATTTTGTTCTTTTTTCATTGTTTGCAATGCAAATGAAGGAGGCTGTACGCCGCAGCGTCGTATCTATGGGAACCGGATGAAGACAAACGTGCATTACTGCCTGAGGGAAGTGGGGTTTTTGCTCACTGTGTGTTACTAAAAGTGTGTTACGCAATACAGGAAAAGTGATAGTGTATTTGAAGAAAGAAGGTCACTCGGAACTGTTCAACCTCACCGGGCCCCTCCTCCTTTTTTTTCCACTCAACCATCATTCACATATTCTAAAGTACTTTTTTCCCCTTTAGCTAGAAGTGTAAACAAATGCAAACTATTTCGCCTGCTGTCGCCGCCAGCTCTGACGTCGCAAGTTTCAGCCAGACTTTTATTGCAGAGTTTCACTCTGAGCTTCTTTGCGGGCAATGGGATGGGGCGCCCAAACTGGTAAGCAGTGACGAGCGAGACATGCTCTAGGCTCCCGGCACATATTCTGTGGTACAGCACGTTCTGACATCCAGCAGACAGGTTAGTTATCGCTTTTGATCTCAGCGTTCCCTCGAGCAAATTTGGTTTCTTTTCAGTGGCGACGATGCTTTGTTTGTACAAGTGTCATTTTTTCTGTCACACGAATCCTGCACCGAAAAGCACACGAGTGCATTGAAAGTAACATCGGAGTTTGTTTGAAAAGCTGTAGTTTTCATCCTGAGATAATTTGACGCGCTGCGCTATCCTGCAAAGTGTACTGATTTCAATCAACATGTTATTGAGAAAGTTGCTGTTATTATGAATTAATTTTACTTTCTTTGCGTAGGACCGAAATGAGCACACTTCAGGGAATTCTAAAGTGACACATTTTTTAAGTGTGGGTTATGTCTGTAAATGTGCAAAGATGCACTTCAGGCAACGTGCACGTTACCCCTCATATGATCAAAATGGAAATTCTATTTAACAGTACTAAATATATCGCAAATGTGTATGCTGTTTATAAGAAGTACCGCCCTTAAATGTATATGTGCGAAAATTCACATTTTCATCTACCAGGCGTGATGACTCAAGTGGCTGGCACGTCCACATCAAGGGACTCTGTTTTGCGTTCTGGTCACAAGTTGGAATTCCAGTGGGTTTATTAAGCTCCTCTCGAAAACGATAACATGAGAGCCATCGAGACAGTTAACAGTGAACATGTTATTCAGCGTGAAGAAACACATGATGAACATGCTCTTTACAAATACATGCATTATGTTTATTCTGTGTTTCCCGACATACATATTTTTACTCTGAATAATATTGTTATTGTTAGTATGGTCATAGATAAATACACATTCACTTTACCTCCCCGGCCTCCTTTTTAATTCATACATTTTCAATTCAGTTCATATTTAGGAAGATTGTTTTGCGCTGAGAGAAACGCGCTGCATCACGGTGTTAGGCGTTTCCTCTTTTTAGCCAGGTGTATTCTCTACGGATAATCAGAACTCTGCAGCATTTATAGATCATGTGCTAAACGTGAGTGATTTTTCTTCAAAAGAGAAAACTTTCCTTGACTTCTAATTACTGACGATGGTGATTGTAGCACACTTTTTTAACATTTATTTTTACTTTTTAAGTATAAATCTAAACGTCTAAGCAATACATCTGTGGGTGTTGGTCAATATAGTACAATTGAGTTCTGTGGCAGTGGGATTTACACGGTAAATAGGATACCGGCATAAAAGTCCAGCAGGTGTCTAGGTCGGAGCTGAACAATAGACCCCGTGCACATCAACAAATTCCTCTTTACACAGATTTTGCTGTGAGTAGGTGTTACTTGTAAAAGTCCTGTTTACTGCTGGAATTCAGGAGTAAGCCAGGATTACTGCAAGAGTAAGTCATAGCAACATCTTTGTGAATGTGGCATTCATCTTTAAGACAGGATCCTTAGAGTACACCCATATGCCTATCTTGAGCAAATTGACAACCTTTATAGTTGCAATAGTAAAAATTGCTCATACTTTTCACAGCAAAGTCATTTTCAGATTTGTTCTCAGTTACTGAGAGGCTACTTTCTTTGTCAGAATTCTGTAGTGAGGCTTGTTGGAAGTCAAGTATTTCCCGTTCAGGCACAGCACACTTATGCATCACTCAACGGTTAACAGGCTATTCACCTGCCAGACAAATACCTCTGGTTTACAATTGAAATGCTTCCAATTCTTGCATTTTGCAGGAGGTTTATTGGTAATTGAATTTGAAATATTCAATTATATTTACAAATTAGCTCTTTATTAGAAATGTCAGTAATTGTTACTTCATGGAATCTCCACTACATCCCTTTGCACCCACAGTGGAATGTGCCAAATAAAGGTTAAAAGGGAATTATAGAAATATGATATGATATCTTGCTATATGATTAATTGGCAAACAGTGCTTTTGATATAACGAAGAAGTCAATGTGTATCAGTCGTTGTTCAAGAAATGATACAAGAACTGACAAATGTTTCTACTTTGTGGTGTTGCTGGCGGATGGGTGGTAGGGCCTGTGCTCTATCTCTAATTGTCCCCATTCCCCACCACAAGAAGGCAGCTGCAGCTAACAAAAACAGGCATTAACCTCTCAGCCTGGATAAAGCAATGTTGGTCCTGTCTACATTACACTTTATACTTACTATTGAATTCCCAAGAGTATTTGTCTTTTTCCAAGATGTTGTGTTTCTGTAGTTTTTTCATACAACTTATTACTCGTGTACAGTGCATAGTGTGAAAAGTACTGCCTCAATACATCTAGGTGAGCTCAGGTTGTGGGTGGGTGTTTATAATGGGCCACGATTGAGAGCTCTGGAGTTTAGGCCAAATGCAGAGCAAATTTCTCACAATGCTCGTCAGTTGGTCATAAAGGTTTGCAGAATATATGCTCAATCAATTCTAGGCCTTTCTTCTGAGTGCATAGAGCAGAGATCTTCAGCCTTTTCTGTAATAAGAGCTAATTATATTAGTGAAATCATCCTGAGATGCCCAAAATATGAGTGCACCATATCGTCATAGATATGGTGCCTTTTTGCTCTCTTTCTTTAATGCAATGCAGCACACCTGCCCATTTCCCTATGCCAGGCTTCTCTAACGAGTAGCCTTTGATCAACTGGTAGCTCTTCAGCTGCCTTTAAATAGGTCACTGGTGTGCAGCACAGCTCAATCAATTAGAAGATTGAATGAATTAATATATGTAGGGTAAAAACAAAAACTTTGTATGCAGGATGAAATTTGCGAAAATGTGTATTTTCAGAACACATTAGCTTATGTTGGGAGAAAAATGGTTGAATTTCAAAAATATATTTAATGCTGATATTTGAACGATAAGTCATGCAACATTGCAGTATTTTCTAGGTGCATGGGGCATCACAGATATGGCTGTTATGTATTAACCATAATGCACTAATAGTGTCCAATCCTGGTAATCTTGCATACAGGGGCAACTAATGTACTCTTATGTAATGTGGTCACGTCAAAAAGAGCAATTCGACAAAGCCAAGGGAGAACCAGGGCCTGACTTCAGCTTCTTTTCACAGTTCTTGTGTTCATGCGGTAGCAACTGTCAGGCACACACCGTATAAGCTATGAAATGAACTGGTGCTTAGGAGGCACAGGGTGGTTTCAAACCCCCTATTGCTCCTGGGTGTTGGTTTTCTTTTATTAGGACATTTTGCCCTCATGGGGCAGGATGTTCTAATAGCTTTGGGATATAAGGATAGAATAGAATCGGATAGAATAAAATAGAATAGAAGATAATGTCATCTTTAATACTATATTCAGCCTGAGTCTCAGCAAGCGAAGGACAATTGTCTGAGAATTATAGGGTGGCGGGCATTACTAAACCCAAATCATTGTTTGCCTCTGTCTGTTGGTACACAAACGTTTTAGAGTCAGTGGCTTCTTCTTTCTCAAATTTCTACCCATAGTGCAATGTAGAAGATGATGATTGCAATAGGAACATCAGCCAGAGTGAAGTGCATATTACTATTTTGTGGCTAAATCAAGAGTAAGTTAGACAAGAAACAATGCAAATGTATTGTTATTGGACCAGCAATTGAAACAACAGTTTAAAACAAGAGTGAAATATTGTATGCAATCCATTTTATTACTATTTTTCCCCTGGGTATTATCATTTTTGTGGACCTGGATACCCAGACCCAGTTTTAGTAACCATTCAGTCAATGCAGTACAGCAAGGCAACTTTCTGTGCTGCATTGCATTACAGAAAGAGAACAGAAAGTCACCATATCTATTAAGATATGGTGCACTTCTGCCCTCTCATTCTGCTGGTGTACTTTAGGCAGCCTAGCGCCAATGAAAAGCCTTGGTGCAAGGGTACTCGTGTTAGAGGCAGAATTGTTTTTGCGCAGGAGGGGATAACTGCTTTAGAGGCGAATTACTCTTTTTATGCAGCACAGACAAATGAAGACATTTCTCCTCATTGTGCCTATCTTGGGTAGGAACACCGTTTTGGCACAAACGCAGGTTTACTGGGAACTCTCATGCTCCACCCATGTAACATCTATTTGATGCCATGTAATACAATGCAGCAAAGGTGCTGCTTCGTTATACTTTTTTTTAAAGCTCTGCAATGTGCCATAAGTTGGTATTTGTGTGGATTATAAATCTCGACCCACCAAGGACGCCCGCCATTTATCATAAGCTCTGGTCGCTGGTGAATCACTTAGTGACTAGTGACTAGTGACTAGTGAGCATTCCCTGATCACAGACGTTTGTGACACTTCGGGGTATATTTACAATACAGTCTAAAGGCTCACAAGAGCAGCATATATAAGTAATTAGCGAGCCATCTCCCACCCAAATTTTTGTAAATTTGCACCTTGGTCTTTGGACTAGGAGTTGTTGATTGACAGTATTGAAAGCTGATGATGGGTTGAGAGCACAAAGGACAAAAGCAACATTAGAGTTTATGATGTTCTTGTAGTCATCCCAGTTTGAAATTAGTGTACGTTCAGTGATTCTTCTGGATGGAAAAAAAGCTTGTTTTCTGAGAAGAGGTTGTTTTGTTTGAGAAAATCCAAGGTTTTAATGAAAAGTACCTTTTCAAGGAGCTTCCTCAGAAATCAACTATTTATTCTAGGTAACAGACTACTTTACAGATGCAAGTCAATATTTAATTTTGAGTTGATGTTTGCTGGGCTTGATTGATCGAGTTATTGTTTCTTCAGTAGTAGCTTAGTGTCAGATGTTTTTAGTTCAGTGAGGAACTCTCCATCTGAGGGTAAAAAAAGATTATTATTAATGAATGGGCCTGGTCTGCCTTTGACAATGCTGTCTCCAGTTCCTGCCGGGAAGCTGCAATAGAGAGGACAGAACTGGTTTTGGGTGGGCAACGAGCTTCTCTGTCTCCAGAGAACAAATGATTTTGTGCAATAAAGAGTGGGGCCCAGGCTCCTGAACTTTAGATCATTTATTAAATTTAAGAGGAACCTTTGCCAAGGAGAGGAGCTGGAGAAACTGAGAAGTACTGTCCTTTTGCTGTGTGCTGTCTGGGGTTGGCCTGCAGTGGCAGCTTCTGCCAAGGAAAGGACAAGGACTTTGGCATGTGCTGTGTCCCCTGCTTGAGGAAGATCTCCAAGGGCTTGAAGTAGAGCTTGCTCCTGTTTAGAAGTCTCAAGGACAGAAAGACTTCACCCCCAGTTTCCCTGAACTTCCTCGCAGGGAGTTCTGGACCTGTCAGGTGGTGCCTGCTGCAGTTCTGGGCCTCTGGAGGATGTTCCTCCTGTTGGGAGCTGGAAAAGCAACGCAACTAAGAGAAGCACAACACATCCACACTTGTTTCTGATGCATCACCAATGAAACCAACACAGCGCCTGCCTACAGCTTGGGAAATCGCCACACGCCACATCAAGTGCACCAATCTACGAAGGCCGAGATTTCCGCACCAATTCCGACGCAGGCCCTGCTGTGCGGCTGCACGAACCATTGCATCATCCCGTAAACATCACGCATCACATCGAGGCGCCACGTCTGTCGCATTGTTGGGGGACACAGTAAGAAACTGACGCATCACTTCCCCATGCAGTAAGAAACCAACACATCACCTCCTCTCCGGTAAGAAACCGATGCATCACCTCCCCTTCGCAGCAGTAAAGAACCAACAGATCACCTCCCCTGGAGCAAGAAACCGATGCATCACCTTCCCTGCATGTAAGGAACTGACGCATTACCTTCCCTGCGACCCTTTTGTCTTGTGTTTTTGACGCATCCAAGGTACTTTGTGTGATAAGTGTTGCTTCTGCAATTTGCTTTGAGCAGAAATGTTTCTACCTTTTAAAAGTCATATTTTGATTACTGTATTGTGGATTTTTAATGTTTTGGTCTTCTTTGGTTCAGATAAAGATTACTTATTTTTAGGTCTCGCAGACCTGTGTTGCAGTGAGCATGTGCTGCTCTCTCTGCGAGGCATCTTGTAATCGAGGTGATTTCATAAGTGTAGTTTTAGCCCCGCCAATCATTCCTATTGGCTGGCGTCATCGTTTGTTAAATGCTGGCCACCGATTGAAAATGAGGCTTCTTTGTTTCCGCCCTGTCTCCTTTTAGGACGGCCCATCCGAATTTGATCTTTTACTTGCGGCATAACATGGTCAGCGTTCTTGTAGTCGATGAGCACTATTTTCTTTCATGCGCTTCCCCTTTTGCACCCATGACTTCGCAGCACCTTTAATACATTTATTTACTGTAGAGCGTGGTCCGCTTCAACTATAGTGACCACGCTTATTTATTTATTTTACGACGGGGTCCGCTTTCAAGCAGCTACCTGACTTTAATTTCTACTGAACTTGCTCCAACAGCAGAGCACCTTTCTGGTCAACCTTGCAGCACACCAAAAACATCACACACATGATCACAAAAAATACAGAGTCCTGGCAATCACACAATCCCCGGGCATGCAGTACACGGTCCTCCCGTAAATTTGCTTTGGCTTCCCATAACGGTGTACGAATGCTAAAATATAATTATATCCGTAATGCAATTAAAATTTTGGCACAGTTTTCACTTGTAAGCTGTTCCCTGTGAAGCCAGGCAAAGGAAGTAGGTAGGTGAATATTTAGAAAGGACATTGTTAAGTAAAATGCAATTAAGATTATCCCCTTTTCACCCATTATACATTTCCCCGCTCAGCTCTAGACACTAATTGCACAAAGAAGTTTGTTCTATTTTCTTACATTGTAAATCTTTTGAGGTTTTGTGGAACAGGGCTTATTTTCAATGGTTTTTTTAACGAAGATTTACGAGTGTTTTGGGCCTCTTTTCATGCAGCATTGCCCAAGTTATGTGCTTAGATTTTTTGCTTCCAGAAACTACAAAGTTTTGCAAGGTCTGTCCGAGCCTGCTGTGAGCAACCAGTTCCTCGGTGACAGCGACAGTCCCGGGCAGAGGAGTGTAGGAGTTAGAGTTCTGTTTTCAGCGGTAAACGAGGTAACGTCATAGCGTCACCTTCCAGTCGATTACAGACCAAGCCGGTCTTTACCTGCCCGAATAGCGTATTACCGATCTACACTTTCATTTTTTGGGTGAGATCAGTTTCCTATGGAGGAGGGGGTGATGGGAGGAGGAACATGGTGTCGGGAGCGCAGGGTAGTGGGAGATATGAAAGGTTCCCTTCTGTTTCTTAAACTATAGCCCTGTGAACTTGTATTTTTCTAGTCACGGGGTAACCATGTCCCAATGGAGCCTACATTTAAACTTTACAGATGGAGTTGGCGTCCCGTCCCCTATCCTCAGGCACCATTTTAGGAGCGGCATTGCATAAGCTGTGACTGTCCACCACTCTCCTCCTTTGCACAATACCCCAAAGGTTGGCTTTGCCTGCCCGCTGCTGTTTATTATTCCTAACTCTGCCCCTACCGGTGTTCGTGGCTGTCTCCCAACCCCCACTTCTTTCCGTGTTTCACTTTCTTCTTGGCACATAAAACAAGTATTTGCAATGCAATGGGTCTTGCAATTGCGAGATTTTGAGCTATTGGCGTTGTAAGTGACAATACCTTTTATTTATGTGTTTAAAAAACCTGCAATAATAAAATACATTGCCATTTACAGTACAATAGGTCAAAGTTTTTAAAATGTGAGACCTATTGCGTTGCAAATGCTTGTTCTAAACTGATGTGGTGTCCATTTGTAGTGTTTTCACTGTATTACTGTTTGTGTGCACAAATGCTTAACACACT
Organism: Lissotriton helveticus; assembly: GCF_964261635.1. Lineage (NCBI taxonomy): Eukaryota > Metazoa > Chordata > Amphibia > Caudata > Salamandridae > Lissotriton > Lissotriton helveticus. The sequence goes on along the minus strand of NC_136063.1, from coordinate 1,625,858,462 downwards.
GCCTCTGAGATAAGCCTGCCTGCTCGTGGCAAGCTACCAAAGGGGCAAGCAGGGGTTATTTTAGAAGTGTATCCCCTTTACCCTGACCAGGAAGAAGGGTCCCTACTTGGACAAAAGTACCTACCTCTACCAACTAGAGAGCCCCATTTCTAATAGTTAGCGATTCAGTATTAGGAAGGAGAGTGTTAAGGGTGTCCCTTCCAAATAGCGGCTCGCAGTGCTATGTAAGAATATTTTCAGAGCAAAATGTGATCCCAAACATTCTCATTTTACTGCCTACTTCAAGTAGGTTGTAACCCATTTGCAAACAGGTTGGGGTCCTCAGGGGATCGCCTTCCCCTTTGTGAATGCACGCAAAAATGTTTTTTAAGACCTGGTAGTGGTCCCACAGACCACTACCTGCTCTTAAAAAATGAAACTGATATATTTCATTTTTCTTTTTTGAAACGCATCCCGTTTTTCTTAAAGGAAAATGGGTTGCATTTAAAAAACAAAAAAAATTGCTTTATTTCAAAGCAAACACAAACATTGAGCTTCATGGATATATTTACTTTAATATGAGTAGGACATTTGCTCTTTGGATGCTGCTTCCCTATGCTTTTAATTGAAAGTTTAGAATATGTAAAGTAGGTTACCACTTGTTCCCTCTTTTTCAGCATTGTTTAATGTAATGTTAGAGATTCCATGTTGAGAAACAGTCACATGTGCTGGCCTTTTAACTGCTCACACATTTTAGCCCTGTCCCTTTCCCTAAGATCAATTGTATCTGTCCTTCTACTCTGAAATCCCTGTGTATCTGTTTTTGTTTTAGTTAAGGTGCTAGAAACTGCCCTGTTATGTGAAGTGTAAAATGCACAAACAGTGCATAGGTCGGCCTCTCACTGGCTTCATAAAACATACCCGTTCTCCCTTTTTGGTAATGTGGGCCACATTCTAAGGCTTACATAATTTTCTTTTGAGTGGTTGCAAATGTTATTTAGGAATGCAACTTATAAACAGGCTTGACAGTTATAGAGTAAAGAATTTAAAGATCCAAACTATTATCAAATATAAAAATATGTGTAAAATAACGTTATAATATTTTGTGGTGTTTCCGAGAAGTAATTCAGGAGTGGACAGGTGGAGTTGTTGCATATAGCACAAACACTGTCACAATATTGCTGGATTCATCCAAGGGTGCAGGACTTCATCAACAAGGCTTACTCCATTTAGGTCTTACTTTGTAAAGAGTAGTCTGTTTGTTCTTCAACTAAAAGTCAAATCTAGAATTAACTGCAGCAGCTGATATCTGTTAGAGACAAGGTGAACACTAAACTGGTGTGCCTCACCATTTTCACATTTACAACCTAAATTTAAAGATGCTGGACATTCCTTCAGTATGCTATCCTTTAGAATACTATCACACTTTTACTTCCAAAGTGGTGAAAAGTGGAACAAATAAAGCAATAAACAAACAATAGTTGAGTGTAAACATTTCAATAGATGGAAATACAGCAAAAGCTCCTAGTCAATAATAGAATTAAAGATGGTGATAGAAAACCAATTAAAAATCAATCTGACTTCTCCTCCTGCCTTGCTAATCTGACAGTAGAAAGGCTGGTATATAAAGACATCTAAAGAAGCATGGGAATGTAATTATGATTTTCATTCAGATTTCATCTAGATAGGGGTTTTTATGTCCCCATATCTCCTGGTCTCCTCCTTGACACTCAAACCTTTATCTTGGTATGCCTGTTGGACTTGGCCCTTTTTGCAGGGTCATCCCTAAATGTTTTGCCTTTCTCCTAGCCGTTTTTCTGACATGGTGTTGGTGGTTTGTGGACTCTGGGCACTTTAGCACTTCTGTCTAGTGTAAAGTGCATGTGCTCTCTGTGTTACATATGGTAAGATTGGTCTACACCTGTTTGGCCTATTTAATTTACCTGTCAGTCCCTTGTAAAGTAGTATCTCATATACCCAGGGCTGGTAAACTAAATGCTACTGGTGGGCTTACAGCGCTGATTGTGCCACCCACCAAACTAGCCTTTCAAACCTATCTCAGGCCTCTGCCATTGCAGGGCCTGAGCACGCAGTGTTACTGCTGCTGTGACGTGGCACCTAAAGTGTGTGCTATGTTTGTGACCCCCCATTTTACTGCATGTCAGTCACCCCTAAGGTAGGCCCTAGCTAGCCCTGTGGGCAGGGTGCATTGTAGCTAAAAGATATGACATGTCCTGGTAGTGACAAATAGCCATTATGGTTTCTCACTACTGTGGGGCTGCTCTCCTATAGGAATGCATTGGGAATTCCCTCATAAGTGTTTCAGTGGTAATTCCTGATATGAGAGGAGCAGCATGGTCCCGTATAGTATATTTGGAATGGTTATAATAAATGCTGTGCAATGGTGTGCACATATTAATTATAACTATTTTAGAAATGCCACTTTTAGAAGTTGGCATTTCTGTGTGCTATGTGTCTGCCTGCCTGCCTGATGTGAATTGCATATCTGGCTTTTTGAGTGACAGGGGCTGGTGAGGTGTGTGTGGCTCCAGGAGGGGCAGGGCGAGTCAGCACTAGGCTGAATGGGACATCTGCATTTGGAGTAGTGGGAGGAGAAGTCCCTTTTCCCTGAATAGGCCAGTGCCTAGCCAGTACAATGCTGGGTCTGCCCCCTGTGATGTGTTTGATGAAGAGCCCCCTCCTGACAAAGGGGAAGAGGAGCCCTGTAAACAAAGTGCTCCAATTCCCACCTGAACCAGTTTTTGCTGGATTCCCCAAGCCCTGTGCCAGGGCAGACAAAGCAAATATGCCATATAAATTTAGGGGCTGTGACCCCACGAAGTGTGTGCTGTTCCTGTGCTGAGGTGGCCTGCTGCTCCTGGGCTCTAGGAGGAACTGCCACAAGGGTCTGCCTCCCTGCTGGAGGGCCCTGTGAGCTGGCCTGCCTGGGCCCAGCCTTCTGCCCCTGGAACTTTGCTGGTTGGAGCTGTGGCTCCTAGCGCCTCTTGAGTGCTATATTTTAATTTGCCCAGGAGAAGAATGTGGGCTTCGCAGCGTGGAGCTGCAGCACTTTTAGAGGTAATCCCGACGTGGGGATTCCCCCGCATTTGCTGTTTTTTTCAGCGGGAGCCCACCCTGCATTTTGCACAACCGAGCGGGAGCCTACCCGCTTTATGCATATTTAAACCACTGGTACCCAACCCGCAATTTGTGGTTTCAAGCCGGTGTCCAGCCCGCGTTTGGTGCTATTGGCGGGTGCCCACCCCACTTCTGTGATTATATTCAAGGCAGGTGCCCATCCCGCATTGCGGCCAATACAAGAGCCGCCGGCGTGACCCAGAAGCCAGGCAGAGTCTGCCTAACTGTGGGCAGAGCTTAGGAGCCATCCAGGCGGAGCAGGAAGGGGAAGCCCCGCACGCTGCAGGAGCCGTCCAGAGCCTGGTGGGCTCCCCTCCAAAGTCCCTTGTCCCAGGAGAGGAACCGGGTGATGGCAAAGCGAAGGGGGAGCCTCGCAGGCTTCTCAGGCTGCCGAGACTGAGGGAGTCCTGAGGAGACCGGAGGAGCAGAGTCCCCAAGCAGAGCCCTGGTGAGACGGGCTCAATGTTGAACCCTATTGGTGCCTCATATAACAAATACACATGTTATGTTATGTTGGTTACAATAAAAGCTGCATTTACAAACAATGGAAGGTTTTATATTCTTCTCCAAGGAATCTTACTGACGTTTACTTTGTTTCCCCCTCACTTATAGTTGGTTTTTGGCGACACCCCTGAGAGTGTTTAATTTCACTTACCCCATTACAACATTTGTCTTCCTAGGGGCATTACTGGCTTTACCCCATAACGTTATTGCAGATGATGTTCTTAGTTTTCCTGTGCTAGCAGGTCTGATTTTGGTATGTCCTCTTTTACTAAAATCAATGGAAAGGAAGAATAGGTAGTGACGCAATCACTTTTTAGAAACTGCCATGATTGGAAAATCTACTCAGATTGATTGGTTGCATAACTAAGTTTATTGGTGTTAAAATGAAAAGTGTTTCCTTGACATTCAGACACTTATGAAATAATCCAAAGCGTTTTGAAAATGAAAAAATAAATAATTTAAATAAATAACCAGTTCCAAAAGGATTCCATATGTTGGATCTTGCAGTGTCTGTTCAAATTAAATAGCAGTACCACAAAATAGTAGTCAGGTGTTCTTTAGAGTTTTCATTTAAAAGGCCCTACCTAGCTACGGTCCCAGGGCCAACCCTACCTCTAGACAACTTTCTAAAAGTGGTATTTTCAAAAATTGTCATTTAAAATCCAATTTTACTGTAAGAGAGGATTTGACATAGCAGTTCCAAAGACATCGAAAATGAACTAGTCACCCATTCCCATTTGGAAATTACAGATTATTAAATGTAATAAAGACATTCAATGTTATGCTATGGGAGATCCTTTTAGTTGTGAAAAACAATTGCAATAGTTTTTCTTACCAGGACATGTAAACTTAAAAGTACTTGTCCAAACTTTAGATACACTAGACCCTACCCTTTGGGCTGCCTGGGCCTGCACTAGGGGTATCTTACATGTATTAAAATGGAAGGGTTGAGCTTGCCAAAAGGTTTATTTTGCCTTCTCAAAATGGCAGTTTACAACTGCGCACACAGGCAGCAATGAGAGACCTGGCAACTGTTTGTGCCACCCACCCAAGTAGCCCTTTTCAATCAGTGCTCTAGGCCCAATGTTAGCCTTTAGTACATGTAGTACCACTTTGCTAGGGACTTCTAAGTTAATTAAATATGCTGTTGGGTTGAAGCCTATGTTACTGTGTTTTAAGTAATGAGCATCTGCACTTTACACTCTTTAAAACCTCTAACCAGTGCTAGAGTCTTAAGGCCAGTGGAAATGAGATCAGAAGAAATGGAGGACAAAAGCAAAATGTTTTGGGGAAGGCCACCTTAAGGCTGACAGGTCTAACATGCCACAACTATTGTTTGGTGTACCGCCACACCTAAGAGAAAGTGCAGCTAAAGAAAACCCTCAAATAGGTAGCAGATACATAGTAGGGATGGGCAACATTTTTAAATCCGCTTGCGGAGTTAAAGGAATTTTTTTATTCTGTGTTACTTTTGTAATGCAGAATTACTAATAAATTCTGCCTCTCAGCTCCTCCGGCAGAATGAATCAACACTAGTTAGCTTTGCACGGTCCCGCAAGAGCTGTGTGTTGCAGGAGGACATTTTTTGATGTCTCTTTTGTGCATGAGCAGTATGGCAGGTCTTGGAATCACTTCTGGCTTTTGGGAGAGGCGCTGTTTCCGGACTTCCATCGTAACAATGGAGACAATGGCTGCCTGAAAAGACAGCTCAGGAAAGAGATCAGTGTATTCTGGGGGAGAAAAAGGCAGTGGAGGTGACTGGAGGAGTGTCAGAATATCAGTGATGGGGACCAATACATTGAGCATGACAGTGTGTGTGTAAATGTTCAGATGTGTCATATCTAGGCCTTCCCTGTGTTCCCCCTCACCCGACTGTGAGTTAGGAGGCAGTTTCCTGGCACAGGGTTGGTAATATAGAAGCTTTAGAAGCCTGGCTAAGACACCAACATACGAGCACCGCAGTGACTACTCCTGGACCATAGGCACAATGCAGTGACTCCCCCTGTATCCTAGGAACACCTCAGCGGCTCCTCCTTGACCCTTGAAGATGGCGGTTCCGCAATCTTTCCTTCCAGTCCAGCACCATGGCCCTTACTCCTGGACCTTCTGTTCTGGCCACTGGGAAGCTCCACAGCCCAAGAAAGCTCTGGGCTTCTCACTCCTGTACAGAGATAAGTCCCCTGTTTCAGCGTCATGACAACGAGTAGATGTAAACTTAGCAGCCTCCCAAAGGGCACAATATAGCAGGTGCACATTCCCATGGCTAACCCCATTATCATATGACTAGTGGGCATGTTGATATCAAGCATATATTTACTGTGATTATTGAGCTGGGATAGCTAGGTTTTAGATTATCTTCCACATGCTATATGTTGGATGAATACATAGCTACCAAAAGACCGCTAGAGTTTGTAGTAGATATTAAGGTGAGCAGAACTCTGCTGAATGTCGCAGAGTTATTATGTAGCTCCACGGAATTCAGTGAAGTAATACTATGTAAGTTCCACCCAGCCCTAATACATATAAGGATTGTCGTCTGATAGGGATTACGGATTTCTGCTGTAGATGGGTTATTAGTAATTGTAGTTTCCTTACATGGGCAAAAATGGTGACTATAATACAAAATGGATGGCTGTATTTCACCAAAAAAACAGAGGTGAATAACATTAACCAGCTCATTTTAGCTCTGACATATTGGGGCAAAAGTATTTCAAGACTGTACACGCTTTTTCTCCTAATTGAAAGTAAAAAGCTAAATAATGCAATAGCAGCTTGGTCTGCTGCTGTATGAGAAGAGAAACGTGCTCGAAAATGACAGACAATATTTATGACCTGCAGGAAGGTCAACCGAAATGCTTGGTTAGAATTCATCAACTATGAATGCATAAATATAGCACATATGACTCCCCAGCTATTACATACAATAAAACCAGAGACAAATGGAAATTACCCTATATATAGGGTTAGTATAAGCAGTGTGGTGGTGTCCAGGGCTTCAGGAAAGAAATGGTGCAGAAACTGAACACTCCGGCTGGTATAATAACACAAACAACCATACATGTATGCTTGCTTGGGTTGATTTCAAGGAATAAAAGCAAGAGAACAATGTCTAAGGTAGTGGAGCTAGGACTCACCCTGTCTAAGAGGAGAATAACATTTACAATGGAATAGATTTGTAGTACTGAGATATAAAGCACAGAAAGTAGTTATGATTAAATGGGTAACTTCTGAATAAGGAATAAGGAAGAAGTTAATATACCAAAGGTGGGAGTTTAGCCTCAGGGCCTCAAATGGTGCATTCTTCAGCGATTATCAATAGATGACCCATGTTTTATGGTTTAAATCCTTGTATTGGAAAACGCTCAAAAAGCAAGGAACATACATCATAATATGCGTCATGTTAGACATTTAAGCTGAGATGTTTGGCATTATTCATGAGGTAAAGGAAACAGGAAGAGTGAGAGGAACATCTCAACAAGAGTAGAAAAAAAGACCATATTCCTGCCCATAGCCCTCCCCCATCTCCAAAATTTGGTTCACCATTGTTATCATGTTTAAGAATAACTGGTTCACATCATATGTATTCAAAGTCAAACATGTGTTAGAGTTCGCTTCTGATAGACATAGGAGTCGTAGGTATTTCAGACAGGTCAGTTCTCAAATCTTGGGTTAGTAGGGATTGATAGGGGCACCACAGCTTCCTGAAGTTCTTGCCCTTATTTGTGAATGTCAAAGAAATTCTCTCCATGCCCAGAATGGTCCATAGCCTGTGTAGCCATCCTATGTGGGTAGGTATTTGTGATGTGCCCCAGTATGTTAAAATGTTCTGCGTTGCTGCCCCTAGTGCCAGGCCTATATGTCTACCCGGCCTAGATTTCAAGGGATATGTTAAGGGGTTTGGTTAACCTAAGACAACGTAGGCAGGGATACTGGGAAGTTGAGTCTCAAGGTGAGTGTCTATCTCACCAAGTATTTGGGTCCAGTATGGCTGGAGTCGGGGGCAGTCCCATAATATCCACTAAGTCCCTTGGTTTCTGCAGTTCCTCTAGCACCTATTGCTATAATTTAGATACATTTTATGCAACCTTGTTGGTGTGAGGTACCAATATGTAGTGACTTTGACAAAGGTTTCAGTAAGGGAGGTTTTGCTTGCGGTTTGTCTTGTCCTGTAGTGTAAATCGCTCCATTCTTTCTCACCTAGCTGTTCCCCAATTGCTGATCCCACCTATGTTGACCGGCTTTATACGTGTGCTTGAAAGACTCTGAATTAGAAACGCGTAGATCTTGAAAATGAGACGTTTATCTGTGGTGCGAGACACCAGCCAGTACTCGTATTCCATAAGGGGTCTCAGAATGGAGAGTTTGTTACTAGGGTGCAATAACCAGTGGCGAAGTTGTAGATATTGTAGTCTTTCTGATTCAGGAAGGGTAAAGTTTTCACTCAACTACTGGAAGGGAATCACCCTAGCCTCATCAATCATATGTCCCATAGCCCGACACTCCGAACGTCTCCATTCCGTAAATGATCTGAGGTCAGGATTATCGAATAGAGGTGACAATGGTGAAAGGAAAGAAGTGAGACCAAATGAGATATTTGTTTGCTCTCACGCCTCCATAGACACTCGTGTAATAGGCGAAAGGTAAAGGTTTCTTGGTCTATTGGGACTTTAAGGAAGGGGACCTTCCATAGAGAAGTACCTGCCACTGCTTTGTCTTGGAAAAGCCAGTGTTTCTCTGATTCAGGCTGATTCCATTCCACTAAGTACCAAATCTGTGCTGCCCTGTAATACATATTGAGATCAGGGATGCACAAACCTCCATTGTTGGGTGGGGTGTAACACAGCTCTTTTCACATCTGCGGTTTCTTTCCCGACCATACGAATTGAGGGATTTCTGCCTGTAACTTGGCAAGCAATCATTTGAGAGGGGCGAGAGGCAGAGTTTGGAATAGATAGAGTATCTTGGGGAGAATGGTAATTTTGACCGTGGCAATTCGGCCTAAGCAAGAAATCGGGTGGTGTTTCCAGTTAGTCATCTCGTTCCTTACCTAAGAGGATTTGGTAGTTTATTGTTGAAGTTTGTTGAAGTTTTGGCACCAGTTTAATTCCCAACTAGGGAAGTACTGTGGGTTGCCATGGTATAGGATATTTAGCCTGTGACTTTTCCACATTAATTCGGAAACCTGAAGCCCGGCCCTGTCCCTCCAGTTCCTCCAGAAGTACAGGTAAGGTGAGGCAAGGATTATCCAAGGTGAGCAGTATATCATCTGCATAAAGGCTTAATTTATGATGCTCCTTTCCAAAGACTGCCCCTGTGATTACAGGGTCATCTCTTACTCGCTGGACTATGGCCTCCATGCATAGAGCAAATAAGAGGGGGGCAGCTGCGAACCTTGTCTTGTACCTCTACCTATCTCAAAGGAGCCTGAGATGTAGCCATTCACCTGCACTGATGCCATGGGGAGGTAATAGCAGTTCATAATTTGCACCTTATATTGTCACCTAGGTCAAAGTGTGTTATAGCTTGTTCTAGAAAGGGCCAATTACCCCTATCAAAGGCCTTTTCGGCATCTATGGCTAATAACAGTCTCACTTGAGGTCCGTGTGTTTTTTTTGATAATGTGTAAAATGCGTTTGATGTTATCTCCTATTTGTCTGTGTGGGATAAGTCCGGCTTAGTCTGGTTCTATGATTTCGGACAAAAGTAGACCTAACCTATGTGCTACAATGCCGGTAAATAACTTAGTCAATGTTGAGCATGGAGATAGGTCGATAGGAACTGCACTGCTGTTTACCCTTTCCTGGTTTGGGGACTACCACTATAGAAGCAGCTAACATTGATGCTGGTATTGCCCCGGGTTATGTGAAGGAGTTGAAGAGTCTTGTCAATATAGGGGCTAGGACATGACAGAATGTTTTATAGAAGATGGATGCATATCTATTTGGACCTGGATTTTAAAGGGTTTTAAACGAGAGATGCCTGAGATGATCTCTTTAGGTCGTATGTCGTCCTCCATCGTCTCTGCCTGCTCCTGGGTGAGGCGAGGCGTATTCGCTTCTGGAGGTAGGAAGTGCTGTCCAAAGGGGCCAGATCTTGTCTCGTGTAGGGTTTTTCATATAACTCCTTGAAGGAATTTGCTATGTCTCTGTCGTCACTGATAAGCCTTTTCTCAAGGAAATTCCTGTCGCCTGAGGTTCCATGCAGAATTTATTGGCTATGAGTCGGCCACACTTATTCCCCCCCAACATAATAGGAATGTCGTAGGTGGAGTGCCACGTATTCGGCTCGGTCATGGTCTAGGCCCGTTAACTGGCGCCATACTCTTGGTGCGTTGGTATGGTGGTGAATGCGTTCTAGTTCCTTAACCTGGGAGGAGAGACAGTCTCTCTTTTCACTTCGTAGCGTGTTATTAGCAGCTGAGATAGAGATGAACCCCCCCCTTATAACTGATGTTAACACCTCCCACAGCGTCACTATAGATATCTCAGGAGTGTTGTTAAGTGCTAGATAATTTGAAATAGCTGGTTGGATTTGGAATATCACTGCAGGATGCTGCAGCAACGTTTCTTGCAGACACTATGTGTGGCGGGGTGTCTGTGATGGGGTTATAGATAGTGAGAGTGTCACCGCTGAGTAATCGGTGAGCACTGTTGGGAGAATGTCTTTTCTCTGTGATTAAGCTATGGATGGTCCTCGTACCCATGAAATAATCTAGTCTTGCAAATGTCTTGAGAGTATGAGCGTAAAAGGTGTATTCACGTGCTTCTGGGTGGAAATCCCTCCAAATATCACAAATTCCCAAGTCTCTAACCCACTTATACCCGCTCTTCCAGAGTGTCTCTGAGTAGATCCATCAAGATCTGTGTTGAAAACAATATTAAGGTCTCCCCCAAGTAAAATCTCAGTGTCTGCTGTGGAAAGTACCTCTCTTAGTGCCTTACGTAAAAATGGTTCTTGGCCGATTTTAGGAGCGTATTGTGATCCAATTATGAAGGCCATTTTCCCCAATGTAATCTGGTATGTGAGTAATTTGCCTCTCAACTCTTACGTCCAATTGTCCCCTTGAAAGAGGACGCTATTAGTATAGCTCACTTTGCTGTTTTGGAGGGAGCGGACAAAAAGAACTGTTGTGGGAACGCCCGTGACCAGAGATGGTAGCAGTCCCTGGATAGAAGGTGTGTTTCTTGGAGTAAGCATATATCAGCCCTAGAGTTCTAAAAATAGGATAAAATTGCTTTGCGTTTGACTAAGTTGTTAAGGCCTTTCATATTTAGGGTTAATATTTTGAGGGTGTTGTCTAGCATAATGGTCTAAGAAGGGGGTGAATGGCGTTAGTAAGGGCATGCGTGTTACAGAGAGGTGAACCGGTCCTTTGGGCAGGAACATCATATGAAGTATGAAGTGCAACCATGGTGATCCTAAATATTGTCCCCAATACCAAAATCCCAACAATGTGTAAAGCAAAGTATATCATGTTCGTAACATTATTTCCTGAGTCAGACATCAGTCTTTCCGGTCTGAAGATCTAGAAAAGGGGTCCCAAGTGTGGCGTAGGATCCCGTCCACCTCCCAGGCCGTCTGCATTATATATACTCATCTCTGCAGGAGCCTTATGCGTCATCCGTTTTGGCCAAAACCTCTGGTATGGAGCGGAGTGCCGCTTGTTGCCCCTCTGCTATCACGGCCAGATCAGGGCATGTCGGACCTCTCCTCTTCCTGCGATTCCTGCCCTGATTTCTGTGGGATCTTATGTGAGCAGGAGAGGATGCTGATGGCTGATCTTCATGATTGGGGTCAATTTTCAAAAAAGAGAGTTTCCCAGAAAACCAGAAAGGACTGGGTATCGACAGTATAAAGAGAGAATTCCTTTCTGTGTATTAGCTTTTTGAGTGGCCTCGGGACCTACACACAAATGTCAACTTTTTGTGCTATCTGGTGACACGGGTAAATATAGTCATACGACACTGAAATTCATTCTACCTCTCAAATTTATTCTTCATAAAAAAAATTACAATTAAAACCATTTAATAATTCACATATTATACAACATTTTTCCTCATATACTCTGGTACAGGTTCCACATTTCCTTTAACATTTCCTTTTACAATACAAAACTCAGAGTAAATATTACACAGTGTAAGTACAATTCAACATGAATCACAGTTCTATAAATAACATCCTAATAATCAAAGTTAAAACCAGCAGGAAAAAATCCTTTTGTCGACGCGTTTCAGTGCTTTGTTCTAAGTCTTATAACACCTTCTTCAGGACAGAGCTTTGTTTAAAAACAGAGTTTCTTCAATCTAAAAAACGAATACACACAATTAGTATCAATACTCTAATTGAGAGAGAATTAGTTCTATCTTTACGTGTCATATTTTTACCGTGTCACTCCTATATATTTATTCATTTTATATAAGTCAGCATTCTTACTTTTATTGTTTTGCCATAAAACCTTCACTTGGGATTCTGGACCTTTTGATCGTTATATTTATATGTTCACTGTCATCATCATTGACACCACCAATGTTTGTGTTCCGCGGCTTCTATGAAAATAATGAGGGAACGCTTTTTCAGTGTTTTGCCCTCTTGTAAATTTGTACGTAAAATAATTTTTGTACCGTTTAGTGACACTTACTGTAACAGAGAGATTAGTGTTCTCTATGTCTGTTTTCTTTACTGCGACTTTCAATCTCTGATTGAATACTACATACCGTTAAAATTCTTGTATGTCATCTGACCCATATGCATTATAGGGTCAGATGACATACAAGAATTCTTCATGCCCTTAGGTGATAACGAGAGCACCAAGAAGCAGAAACCGATTGAACAGAGGGAGAAAAGTGAAATAACCCTTGGACGAGATTGGGGTGCAAGGAACTCCTAGGAATGTCAAGTCTTAGGGAGTAAAACAACAAAGATTTTAACGGTATGTAGTTTCATGAAGGAGCGCTTAGACAAAACACGATTGACCCAAAGAGACATAGACATAAATGAATATTATGACTCTTTAAATTCTGTAGGCTTTAAATTGGGCCCGTATTCATTCAAGATCCTGCACAGATTGAAAGTCGCAGTAAATAAAACAGACATAGAGAACAATAGTCTCTCTGGTATAGTAAGTGTCAATAAACGGTACAAAAATTCTTCTACGTACAAATTTACAAGAGGGCAAACCACTGAAAAAGCGTTCCCTCATTATTTTCATAGAAGCCGCGGAACACAAACATTGGTGGTGTCAATGATGATGACAGTGAACATATAAATATAACGATCAAAAGGTCCAGAATCCCAAGTGAAGGTTTTATGGCAAAACAATAAAAGTAAGAATGCTGACTTATATAAAATGAATAAATATATAGGAGTGACAAGGTAAAAATATGACACGTAAAGATAGAACTAATTCTCTCTCAATTAGAGTATTGATACTAATTGTGTGGATTCGTTTTTTAGATTGAAGAAACTCTGTTTTTAAACAAAGCTCTGTCCTGAAGAAGGTGTTATAAGACTTAGAACAAAGCACCGAAACGCGTCGACAAAAGGATCTTTTCCTGCTGGTTTTAACTTTGATTATTAGGATGTTATTTATAGAACTGTGATTCATGTTGAAATGTACTTACACTGTGTAATATTTACTCTGAGTTTTGTATTGTAAAAGGAAATGTTATAGGAAATGTGGAACCTGTACCAGAGTATATGAGGAAAAATTTTGTATAATATGTGAATTATTAAATGGTTTTAATTTTTTTTTTTTTTTATGAAAAATACATTTGAGAGGTAGAATGAATTTCAGTGTCGTATGACTATATTTACCCGTGTCACCAGATAGCACAAAAAGTTGACATTTGTGTGTAGGTCCATAGGCCACTCAAAAAGCTAATACACAGAAAGGAATTCTCTCTTTATACTGATTGGGGTCAATGCCAGGGAGTTGGCAGGTTTCTGTAAGGAAACATAATTGGTGAAGCTTGCCTTCTAGGCAGAATTTAATGCAGAATGGGTTGCCCCAGGAGCAGGCCTCTCCGTTTTCTCATAGATGCGGTGTGACCAGCCCTGGCCTTCAAACATCTTTGCGAGGTAATCCCCACTAGGTCTTGAAATAACATAGGTGTCTGGCCTCAGAAGTTAAGGGGATGCTTCTCATGCGCCTTACGGAGTATGCATGTGTAGCATGTCTATGCATGTAGCTATATATATATATATATATATTCACTGAAAAAACCATAGGTTATAGACCATATATAGTTAGGAATTAGCATTTACAAAACCTTGAAAATTCACTGAAAAAACCATAGGTTATAGACCATATATAGTTAGGAATTAGCATTTACAAAACCTTATTTTACTCACACAAAACCATTGAAATTCCATATATAGTTAGTTGCACTAACTATATATCGCGCACCCGCAATCCACTGCTGATGATGTCACATATTACATCATTCATGACATGGTCAGTGACATCACTGATGACATCACTGATGACATCTCAAATGACATCACTGATGACATGACTGATAACAACATCCAGTGATTTTTTGTTTCTGTAAAGTTTAAATATGTCTTACATATTGAAGATTGAGTGGATGTGTAAGTGTCTGGACGAAGGATTTAGTAGGTGCATGACTAACTGTATGAGTGAGTGATTAAATGTGTCTCACTGAGTGCATGGGTTAGTGACTAAACTGTCTTAATTTGTGCATCATTATGTCTGTTGTTCTGTAAACTGCTGCATGTGTTGATCAGTAGCTGTATGAGTAACTATATGGGTTATTGATTGATTGCCCAAGTATTTGTATGGGAGACTGAGTGTGTGTGTGGCTGGCTGGGAGGTGTGTGACTCTGTGCAGATCAATGTGTACTTGTATCAATGATTGTATAAGAAGGTAAGTATGTGTTAGTATATGTTTGAAAATGTAAGGTGCTCTATGTTTAACTGTATAGACAAGAAAATGGAAGTGTCATTGCTTCTTTACATGACTGACTAGGTGAGTGAGTAACTCCATGGATGAGTGGCAGACTGTGACTGTCTGTATAGGTGTATGAGTGCATATGATAGTGTTGTAAAGATGAGTGATTGTATGTATGAATGATTGTATGGGTGAATGAGTGAAGGTGTGTGTAGACGTAGGAATCAGTGAGTGCGTATGTAGTAACTAGTATTGGTGTGTCAATGGTTTCAAAAATTATACTCTGTATTTAACACTGGGTGAAACAGAGGTTATATTAAAATGTGAGGAGATGCATTGTATTGTCACATGAATGATATCATCAGTGATGTGGTCATTGATGTCAAATGAGATGTCATCAGTGATGTCATCAGTGATGTCATTTGAGATGTCATCAGTGATGTCATCAGTGATGTCACTGACCATGTCATGAATGATGTAATATGTGACATCATCAGCAGTGGATTGCGGGTGCGCGATATATAGTTAGTGCAACTAACTATATATGGAATTTCAATGGTTTTGTGTGAGTAAAATAAGGTTTTGTAAATGCTAATTCCTAACTATATATGGTCTATAACCTATGGTTTTTTCAGTGAATTTTCAAGGTTTTGTAAATGCTAATTCCTAACTATATATGGTCTATAACCTATGGTTTTTTCAGTGAATTTCATTGGTTTTTTAACAGCTAATATCTGTAGCTGTAAAATGTATTCTTCTTTAAATCCAAAAATATATTTTATATGTTTATGAATAATTTTTTTTTTAAATATTTTTTTTTCTTCGTTCCCGCTTCGCGAATCGGGAAGCTTCCCGTTAGCTGACCTTGATGCCGCGAAATAGACCGCGAGCCGGTAAACGTTTCTTTACCGCAACTGCCGCGTTAGAAAACAACATCGTGACGCCTCCCGTCCGCATGACGTTTCGCGTTGTCGCGTGATACGTCATATGACGTGCTACGTTAGCGAACTGGTACGCGAAGCGAGTCGCAAAGCGCAGGTTTCTGGAAGAAAACCGGGAGGCCATGCAAAGCGCTTAACGTAAACACAGCAGGTCATGTGACTTGGTAATAACACTTTTCATTGGTTCATTTCACTTTTGGTTTCCTAATGATGTAAGACTAGGTCATATAATCTAAAATGAACACTTTTCATTGGTTGAGAACTCTTGTTTTTCCCAAATGATGAAAATCCCTCCTTCTTTCCTCACTCTGACTTTCATCATTGTGAGAGAAAGACCCTTTGTGATCACTGAGCAATGGCTTCTTTAGTAGCTTCAGCTGGTGCTTCCCCACCACCTCCACCACATCCAAGGAAGAGTGGACCACCTGCTCAAGTTATAATTCAACAAGAAGAGGAAGAAGAGGAACAGGACGACGAGCACGAAGAGAGGCAGTTTTTGCCTGAGCAGCCCAGGACGTCTCACCGGAAAGAAAACTTCATTTGGCAATTTTTTTAAATTCCCAAAGGTCAGAAAAAAGTAAATGCAAGATACGTAACTTGCCTTATATGTCAAGATAGACTGTCCAGAGGAACCGAGAAAAAATACAGTTTCGGAAACTACACAATGCATCGCCATATGACTAGGTGGCATCCTAACAACTACAGTGCTGCACAGTTTCGGAACGACCTAGATAATCTCCCTATTATGGCCAGAAGATCTGTTGTACCGGAAGTAACGGGACCAGAGGGCAGGGAGATGGTGCCAAATATACAAATGAAATTTGGTGAAGTAAAACACATCTGCGTATTTTGCGATGGATTCATTTCCTACGGAGAAAGAAGCATCACTCTGATCAACAGAGCTATTGACTATCATATACAAGTTTGTACGAAACGCCCAAAATAATAAATACTTCTTTTTTTGTTTTGTTGCTCCTGTTGAGCCCTTTACAATGAATCGTTTTCATTGCCCCCTCCAAGAAAAACCCCAAAAAATATAAAACTGTTCAGAAAAATTCAAAAAAAGTAAAAAAATGTTCCGAAAAATAATAAAAAAAATATAAAACAACAAAAACAATTAAAAAAAAGTTCTTTTCAGAACTACCTCCCCGTTATTAAAAAATTGGTACAATATTTGGAACTGTGCCAACCTCTATTTCTCTTAGTTCGCTTCCCAGTTCGCTCGCCGGTACGCGAACCGGAAGCGAACCAAAAACAGTAAGTATAAGGGAAGGAAACAGACACTTATGTTAAAAGAAAGACAGCTATAGGGGAGTAAACTAGAGATACTATTACCCGTAATCCACTGCTGATGATGTCACATATTACATCATTCATGACATGCTCAGTGACATCATCAGCAGAGGATTGCGGGTTTTTTGGCAACGTGCCTTATCCACGGTTTAATAACGCTGCCTTTTGCTTTATATAAGTTTTCAAATTGTATGAAATATATACCAATAGGTCGTTATGAACCTTTAGGTAGTGCTTTTCTTCATGAGGTCTGGTCGCTTCCATACACATACAGATGTTTCATAGATGATCAAGAAGTTTATCTGAATGGAGAGGAATGCACTGAGACGCCAGATCATTCACTAATGTGTAGGCACATACAGTTACACGGTTCATGCAACAAACACCGACCAAATATGGCTTGCGTGTTGCAAGGCATGCCAGTTCCTGCTATCATCCCCACGTTCAAGTTGTTGGAAAATGGTAGTTATTTGATGCTCAATAATGAAGATTGTTCTGGGTTAATTAAAAGTATTCCTTTTATCGTAACAGTAAGTGAACGGGTTATTTGCTGCAGAAATGTTCTATTTCCTCCCACACATGAACATAGGGAGTTTTCAATCTCGCCACAAATACCAACCTTGGGAGCAGATTTCAACGGCATGGCAAGAATAAGAGCTCTTTTGTCTCAGAGAGAGGTGGCCTTGAGTTCGGCCCGTGAAACTTTCGTGCTTCACATAGCGAACACCCGTACAGAGGTGCAGACCCTTTTCAATTCAGATTTGCCTTTCCATTTCAGCAAGATGGTTCGGACTATCTCTAACGCATCCTCCACAAAGGCCCTGGCGCACTTTTTTAAAGTTGTTACCAGTGGTCTCGTGACTTCATTTGAGAAAATCTTTGGAGTCATCCCTGCTTTCTTTCATTGTATTTTTTCCACTCTGCTTCGTGGATTGCCATTTTTACTTGCATTACCAGCGGACGCTCTTGTGCTTTTTTACATTTTTAAATATGGATGTCCCTCCTATGCAACCTCCCGCCCTGCAGCTGCTGACACTGTTCCGCAATCGCATGCTAGAATATTATGGCACAATGCCGTTGGCGATATTAAGCACGGCATATGGATTATCTTTTCGATTCTCCTACTTCACCTGTGTCCAGCCTGTATTTCACTGCCTGACCTGTGATTTCGATTGGGCCATTGATTTGTGTCTCTGCGGACCGGTTTCTCCTGACGTCAACTTTAATCAGCTGATGACTCCTATCATTACTCACGAGTTGGTTTGTCCTGGCGAAAGGATTATGGCTGTGGCATTGATGCATGGACTAATTGGTCCCTGGAATTTACTGGCGGCAACACAGTCTTTCTTGGAACAGAGCTTTCTTGAAAACCCACCGAGCTGTCCTCTGATGGTGATAGAGGATCCGGTGCTGGGAGAGCACGTATGTTCTTTTCCGCTTTTAAATTGGATGGCTGAACTGTTTTCGGATGAAGACGGTGACTTCCTATTGGAGGCTGTTGCAGCTTATTTTGCATACACAGTTATGTCATAGACCTTTTTCATGTTTGATATGCTGAGTACTAGCATTTCATTGACAATTCATTGACTTATTTGTCAAGTTTTTATTATTTACCTTGCCTATTGGCTTAAGACTCGATAAAGTACTTGGCTGTTTTATTTTTCTTTAGCATTAAATTTTCCTAGTTTTTAATGCTTTACCTTGCGGACCGTCCACATATAAACTTGCAATCTGCTCTCATGAGATGGCACTTCTATTATCTTATTCAGTTCGTTTCCGGATCATGGGGAGGTGTCATCTACGTCCTGGATATCTTTACACCGTGTTAAGTTAGCATGGGCTCATTACCGGTTTAAACGCCATTTTTCCTTTTTTGCAACTTCTGCACACGACACTTAGTTGTTGCTTTAGCTTTCAACCTAGTAGTTCATCGTGGTTTACATGAGAATAATATGTTATTGCTCTACTATCTGCTTTGCTTGTTAAACTATATCTGTACAGCGAGTGCTAAAGTTTCAAGAACAACACGATACAGAATTGTTATGAGTTCTGATCTCCACGACTTCATACTCATAACATAAGTGCAACTTCTGCCAATTCTGGGCATGAGGCGGGTTTTATATTGCTTTGCCGAACACACATACACAACACTTGATGCGGTTCACATGAAGAGAGAGCTGGTGTATGCTGATGTGATTCCTTCAAATCTAAGACACTAAAGTATGGGCACGCCCTAAACCAACACAAAGAGACCTTCTTAGCAAATAATATAATATGTGTATTAGGGAGGGTGAGATATAAGCAGCCGCGGGCCGTGGAGGGAGTTACGGTGAGGCAGGGAGGCGGGGAGGGGGAGAAGCAGGGTGGAGCCCTCTCCACCCTGCCCCTCCCCCTCTCCGCCTCCCTGCCCCACCGTAACTCCCTCCACGGCCCGCGGCTGCTTATAAGTGTTGCTAACTCTTATTCATTTACAGCATGTTAACATACTGTCACCATTCGCTTTTTATGTACTAGTAACTATGCTGGTAATTTTGCTACTGATAATATGTGTACTTGTATTATCTAAGATACTACGCCTGAGAAGACGGCATTAGTAAATAAACATTTCAAATACACATGTGTTCTTCTTAACTCCATGTTCTGGTTTCTAAGAAATATATAACGACCGACTGTTCATGAGTTCCACGTATCCTGAGGTACTATAAGTTCATATTCTGGATTGTCTAAACATTGAGAGTTTGTTATATCCAATGTGACACTGTACCTAGCTTGCTAAGGGGTTTTTGATTACTAAGGTGAGTTTTGGGACACCCTAATTCGCCGAGGTTCCAATCCTCTGTCCACAGTTCTGTGTGAGAACAGAAACCCTGCGACAGGGGCACCCCCGACCCTTGCTGGAGCTTCATCACACTTGCGATACAACTCCAGCAATGCACCACCTTTACGGCACAGATACATCACGCATCTGTGCTGTTTTTGCCCCATGATGTGCCGCATTGTAAATGCAGCACACCATAGGTGACGGAACAGCGGCACAGAATGACTAACACATCCCTGGTGATGCGCCAGTCATCATAAATCTATCCCTATGCTTCTTATCTTGTTAGAGATGAACCGCCATATGTATCATCAAAGTTTTTTGCATTTCCTAAATAGCGAACTTTAAGGAATAAATAGCGATTCTTTACCATTCCTAGTTTGCGATGAGCTATTTGCTAATTACAAATTACCCATTCATTTCCTTCATTTCCATAGGGCGGTTGGACTCACTTTTAGCTCGAACGGCTGAATGGATTTGCACGAAACTTGGCAAAATTGTAGGGACTGGTAGCCCGATGTGCCTTTGCTATGTCTCAAGATATATGCTCCAGTGGTTTTTACGAAAATTAACTTTGAAAAATATATATTGGGCTACATTGGCCTATATATATGTTGGAACCCAAATGTAGCCCAATGTAGCCCAATGAAGCCCAATGAAGCCCAATGTAGCCCAATGTAGCCCAAAGATGGCTGCCAGAGACGAAAAAAAACAAATGTAGCCCAAATATCAGCCAGATGTAGCCCAACTATAGCCCAGTGACAGAATGACCAATCAGCGTCGCAAACCTCCGTTACGCGAAGCGGAGCGCTGTTACAGATATATATCTTTTTTTGAACGTTAATTTCTCAAAATCCACTGGAGCACATATATTGAGACCTAGCAAAGGCACATCGGGCTACCAGTCCCTAATATTTTACCAAGTTTCGTGCAAATCCATTCAGCCGTTCGATTATTATTATTATTTTTTTTTTTTCCCCTGCGGGGCCCTTTTTAAACCTCCACATCAAACCTAGGGGGTCAGCGAGGATCTACTATTCCCCCTTATGGTCATTTGCCCCTTCGCTTTCGCCTCCTCTTGTCTCTCGATCCTACCGAGAGACAAGATGGCGGCCGCTACGGACTGTTTGGAATGTTGACAGACGCCGGAGAACCAATCAGCTTCGCTTCACAAAGCTCCGTTGCGCGAAAAGTACGCGTCCTGGAGCGCTGCCCGGTCCGCTGTTACAGATATATATCTTTTTTTAAACGTTAATTTCTCAAAATCCACTGTAGCACATATATTGAGACCTACAAAAGGCACATCGGGCTACCAGTCCCTACAATTTTGCCAAGTTTCATGCAAATCCATTCAGCCGTTCGGGCTAAAAGTGAGGCCAACCGCCCTATGGAAAACTCAATGTTAAAAACACGTTTTGGGACCCCCCTTTTTTCTCGGCCCCCCCTTGACGAACCCCCCCCAAATTTTCAAGGGCTGCTCAGAAACAAAATGTGCCATTTTCCTGAAAATTTCAGCCAATTCCGTCCACAAACGCCAAAGTTATTAGACATAGAATTTTCAAAAATCCCATAGAGAAAAAATCCTAACTATATATACCTACTGGCGACCGCCAGTAGGTAATATATATATATATATATATATATATATATAATTTGTGTGTATGAAGCCAAGAAACCCCTAGGAAAGAACCATCCCTCTCACCTGATGGTTGAGAACAAAGGACCCCATCTCTGCTTTGAGGATGACACCCCGCAAGGGATGTCAGACCGCTGCATGCCGAAGATTCAGCATGGAGGACCCCGTGTCAGCTTGGAAGGAATTCTCCTTCAATTTGCAGGGGGGGGGAGGATCTTTTATACTAGAATGGTCCCTCCAGGGTTTCTTCTACAATCGATATGTTTTGGAAACAATCATGAATGTTTTTCCAAACAAATGCGATCATGCACAGCTGGCCGTTGGCCAAGGATGAAAAAAATGGTTACCCTTATACAGAATAATTATACCGTGCCTGAGGACATGTTTATGTATGCCAGGTACAGGGATTATGATACAATACAGAGAGCCTGGTATCGAAGAGACAGGAGTAAACTACTAGGTACAAGTTCACCTGTTTAGAATCATTATTGTTGTGTGGATGGGACAATGTATGTAAAATGGGGTATACATGACAGGACTATCCTTAAAGACGTGCCAGTTACTCCTAGGACATGGTGAAAGACAAACAAACATGTATTCTCTTTCGCCACTCCCCGTAGGCTTATGTTGTTGCGTCTAGACTTTTTTTCAAGGTCTTAGGATGAACTGAAAGATCCAGGTGCTGTTCTCAGAGCCTAAGGACTTCCTGCTGTAGAGTGTGCATCTCCTCTGTATAGCTGTCTCCACTTTCCTCAAATGTTACAACACGATCTCTCAGTGAGTCCTTGTCTTTGCGGTCTTCTCTGATATCCTGTGAGAGGACTTGCTTGATTTCCAGTAGGTCATTTCTGAGGGAGGAGAACCAGATTACAGAAAAGCTCTGGTCACTGGCTCGTCTGGCACCTCCTCATCCAGACCACGGGACTCTCCCTGGGAAGTGACCCGATCTCCAGCTGCTGTGCTTGTGGATTCAGTAAGCATGTCCTTGACCTTGTGGTCTTTCTTGGAACTGGCAGAAGCCATCTTTTAGTGTGAGCTAGTCTGAACTTTTGTTGCAGGGAAGCTACTGTAGTACAATCGCGTCAATGGGGCCTCCTGTCTCTTGCTGTGTGATCAGCTTAAAGTGTGTGCATTTCAGGTGCATCCAAGAGGCCATGGCTTCGGTTTGGACAGCAACCAGGATTCTAGCCACTTACCCACTGGAGCCGGTGTTAATGACTACTGGTGGGTCGCACCTGTGCCCGGGGTCATGGTCCATTGCTGATAGGGGTACCTTCCTTTGCGTTAATGTGATGTGGCGACTCTCACCTGTGGGAGGCACTAGTTTGACAGCGTCTTGAAGAAGGAATCCATCTTCTAGACCTTAGTGGAAGAGGGCTCAGCACGACTTGCTTCGTAGCTGGTTACAGTCGCCCTTCTCTGACCTCAATCCTTGGGGGTTTCAGTGCGACACTTCTCCAAGGTGATCTGTTCGCTCTTGATCCCCTCGATCTTCCGCACTCTAGGGTAAACTCGCCAAGAGCAGCACTTTCGAGAGTTACTAGTGTCTGGGCTCTGCTTGCGGTGGATACGTACTGGCGCTACCAGCGTCCTTATGGCTTCTTGATGGATCAAGGGAGGAAGCAGGGGAGGTTAGTGGGTCACTCCACGCCTCTCGCTACTTTCCTGTCATGAACTGATGACAGAGTCAGAGCTTAGTTGCTGTGGCTAGTGTCTGTGGAAATGCGGCTACATCTATAGTTCTATCCAGGCATACACTGTTCACATTTTATGTGCCCGGGCTTCCCTCGCGCAGCACAGTCATCTAGAGGTCATGTGGTCGCAATAGGTGGAAGGGCAGATCCCTCTCAGTAACCGCCGATCAATGGGCTCGTGGTCTTGCTGCCACTGCAAGCCCACTTGAGCAAGTACAGGCCGCTACTCACAGGGTTCAGATGCCTTATTGACCTACGGTTCTCGAGGTCTGTGGTGGCTCCATGCGCTATAGACCTCCTCCTTCCCCCCTTCCTTGTCTCCGGTCGCTCTGGCAAAAGGGCCTGGGCCATATCCCCCGGTCTTCCAGGGATTGACTTGGTGTTGCCTCTGCCGCAAGTACTCTCCAGCCCTCTGCAGGTGTCCATCTCACTCCTCCCCGTGGTGGCTTCTCTGTTCACCGGCTGCACCACTCACCTTCACCAGGTCACCAGTGCTTTCTCTGTTTTAGGCCGTGGGCCTTTCTCCCCTATGCTCCAAACCCTTGTTTCAGTCTGCCATGTGTGATCACATCTCTCCCTTCTGGTACGTCTGCTCAACCGGCTAATCTGTGTGCCAGGTCCAGGTTAGCCGACACCTCCAATATGGCACCTCACTCCAGGCTGCAGGCCACTCCGCCTCCGCTCCAGGGGTCCATCTTGGTCTGCTGCAGGCGATCATTCATTTAGCTCTTTTCTGAGACGGCTGTCTCGCTCATTGGTTTCAGGATCGAGATCGCCCACGCCCGGTGCAACTCTCTGTTCTTACAGAAGTATTTATGGGCTAATAAGCATCTGGATCGGTGACTAGGATGGAGAGACGGGATCAGGGCATTTTACCAGTCCCCCATCTTGGCCATGCCCCCATAACCCATGTTTTAAAGCTTTTATTTGTCATACATATTAGATAACTGTATAATGACACTAAGGTGCTTTTGAAATTACTGTAAGGTAAGCAAACTGTTTCACAGAAAATACAAAATGTTAATAAACAGATTTAAACAAAAAAAACAAAGCAAAGGTGGGAGGCTTACTCTGAAAACAGTACTAATTAAACTAGAACATTAGGAAGAGGAAGCATAGGTGACCAATCAAAATTCACACACGAATGAAGAATATGATACACTGATAAACTGGTATGACAGACAATGAGGGTGCTATGAATACAAAATAACTGCAAGAAGATAGTAATTAAAAACTGAAACAAGATTATGGCCTTGATTATGAGTCTTGCGGTCCGAGGACCGCCAGACTAATGGGGCGCATCGTAGAGGTCCAGCCACTGCGGCAAGGGTGGTCCAACCATCCCATTACGAGTTGGGCAGTTGGACCACTGCAGTTGCCAGGCAACTGCCATTCCCCTGCGGTGGCATGGTGGTTAAGAAGCCGCAATATGCTTGCCAGACCACCATGGCCCCGGTAAGCATATTAAGAGTTTCCTCTCCACGAGCAGTGTCATGGAGGTTCTTATCCATATACACTGTGGTAGAGAGGAAACAAAGGGGGCTTTACACGATCCCCTTTGCCTCCTCCGCATGTGGATGCACATGCAGGGGCATAACGTGCCCCCTGTGTGAATGCACACGAGTTCTGGAATGGCATGCACTTTTGAGTCCATGCCGTGCAGGAAATTTGTTGTGTAGCCCCTTTGCAGTGCCTTTTTCAAATGGGCTGCCGCCTTTGAAAGAGGAGCTGCCGCGGGACCGCCACACTGCCCACCGGGCTACTTTTAAGTCATAATCTGGCAGGTGGGCAATGGTGAGTCTCATCTTTGCTGGAGCTTGGAAGTTGCAAGAAAAATACAAGAAGACCAATACAAAAATCAAAAATTTAGATACCAAAAGTCTCATTCCCGTCTACAACTGACAAGGGGTTTCTTGTAAAGATCGGTTATTTCAAACTAGTCACAGATGGAAATTGTGATGCACCAGAATGGAAGTGCTCTCAGAAAGGCTGTGATGTCTGTTATGATCAGTGTTACACAACAATGTCAATTATTCAATCTTTATTTATTGTGTCAGCTAAAAGCTATACATTAGTTTAGAATACAATAAATACTTTTTTTCTAAACGTATATGTATTGGCATTTTGAAACAGTATATATATTTACTTTATATGTACTGGTAGTCATATAGTTTACTAAGCATGCTCAACCATACACATCTGGCTTCATTACAACTTAATTAAAAAGAGATTGCACTTTGATGTAAGGGTGAGTGGAGCACTCTGCTCTGCCCTCGGAGTGTGCAGAGATTTGCCTATCTGCCTACTCCACGTTCCATGGAGAACGAGGAGTTTAGGGCAAACCTCCGACTCCGCAGCGAAGCAAAGTTGGCCAGCACCGCCTCCATCCCCCCATTTAGAAATGTATTATACATTAATTAAAACAACAAAATAAACACTTACCTGTACTGTGGCGTCCCTGGGCTGCCCTCCTCCTCTTCCTCGCCATCTCTCTCCTACTTGGGTCGCTCACCTTGTGAAACTGTACATGCGCGCGCGCCCGCTCATGCGCATTTCTTACGAGAAACTGTGCATGGGCAAGCGTGCGCGCCTGCACAGTTTTCGCAAGATGAATGACCCAAGTAGAAGAGAGATGGCGCAGAAGAAGTGGAGGGCAGCCCGGGGATGCCGCAGTACATGTAAGTGTTTATTTTGTTATTTTTATTAAGTTATAATTAATTTTTAATAGGGGGTGGAGGCGGGTGGTGGAGCGGAGTTCTACAGAGTTTGTTCCCAACTCCGTGGACCTTTGCATAGTCCCGCTACACCAGCTCTGTCCGGGGTTACTTTGATGTACATTCCTATTAATGGTTAGCAATTCACATTTCACTTTTAGATTCTGTACTACGGCGTATGTGTGCTCAAGGGAGTTGCTTCCTCTTATAGCAAGAGATATACTATTGCTTCTCTTCACTCTATCAACACATAACATCTATATTAAACTTTGTATTGGGGTGTCTCTTAATATTTCTACTATAGTTAAAGCTGTCTCCCACATGCCTCCTAGCCCGGAGGGGGGTATTTAATTCAGTATATTACGTCTGTTTGTATATTCAGTTGTATGTCAAGATAGGGGTCTGGGTCAGTCTAGGATTGCCGGGTTGGGGGCTATCATCTGCCAGTTCCTCTACAGCATTATCCCCTCCCTCTGAATCAACCATGTTTCTGGTGTCCCAGTCCCTCAGCATCTCTGCCCATAACTCTGCAATGGGGTGTTTACGTATTCTCCGCGCATCATCTTTCTGGAGGACCTTCAGTTCTACCTTAGACCAGATAGTTATGTTTTTCTCTCATGTCGTTATTGAGGGAGAGGTACTTGCCGTCCATTGTCGTGCAATCTGTCTTCTCACTATTACCAGTGCTAGATCTGTAAATCTGTTCTCTATTTTTCTGGCTTTTGGTGTTAGAAATAGGCCTAATAAGCAAATCTCAGGTGTATTTGGGAGTGTGCGGGCTAATGTTTTCCCGATCGCGATCAGGACTTTCTCCCAACATTCTCTTAAATGCATGGCGTCTCAAGTCATATGTACAAACCCTGCATCTCTTAATCTGCATCTAGCGCAGGACTGTTCACTATCCCTCACATCACGTTCAACACAATGGGGGGTCAGGTATACCATGTGTATGTAGTGAAATTGAATCGTTTTGAAGTTGGAGTTTCTTGACACTCGCTTCGAACCCATCAGTACCCGTGTCCATTCTTTATCTGTTAGTGTTTTCCTGATAATCCCCTCCCATTTCCCTCTGGTACGATCGAGTGGCCTTTTAACTGATTCAAGAAGTGCCATGTATAACCAATATATCAGGTATCTAATTTTCCCCAAGGTCAGCAGCACCTGAAGCACTCTATGTGTGTTGGGTTCTGTGAAGCCACTTTGCCAAAGATCCCGGAACGTTTGTATCAGTGAGTGGTAGGTCAAAAATTGTCCTTGTGGTAGATCATGTTGGGACATTAGGTCATCTATAGGTATCAAAAGTCCCAGTTGGAAGCAGTCTCCCACAGTTGTAATCCCAGCCGCAGTCCATTCTGCTAGTTGAGGTCTTGAATAAGGGGCTAATGGATTCCCGTACAGGATTCCTGTAAGCTGTATTTCAGATGTATATGGTCGGCTTTCCCCTGTGTTTCGGAGGCATTTCTTCCAACAATATAGGTCTGTTTTCAAGAGTGTATTGGGACGTGGGAGGATCACTGTCTGGTGCAGTAGTTTGGCAACCAAATATCCATGACAGTTTCTTACATTGATCTCATCCAGTAGCGCCGCGTTCTGGCCGTCTAACTACTAAGCTAGCCATTGGAACTGGGCTGCCAAGTAATATAGTTCAAGGTCAGGGGCACCCAATCCTCTGTCTTCAGCTGCGCATTGCACTATCTCCAGGGCCACTTTCTTCCGCCCTTCATCCAAGATCAGTTCCAGAGTATTTGGTTTAAGTCTGAGAACCAGCATGAGGAAATCGCCACTGGGAGGTTCACAAAGTGATAAAACAATCTGGGCAACTTGATCATTTTCGAGAGTGCTATGCTTGCCATTAATGGCAACTTGGGGAATTGCCAGAACTGTATGGATGTTTTTAGTGACCTAATAATCGGGTTCGGGTTGCCTTCGCGTAAATATTATACCATGTCAGCCCCGTTGATAGATTCACCAGATGTATATGATCCTCCATTAATGGAAAGGCAAAGGTCTAAGATTTAATAATCTTAAACCCTGCTAGTTCTGCATGTTCATCCAACACTGCCAGAGCCCGCTGTGCCCCACTATCCCCATCTCTCAAGTACAGCAACAGATCATCGGCATAAAGAGAAATCACATGGGGCCTATACCCCTCTGAATACCGGTAAGATGTTTCTGTTGCCAAAAAGCTGTCGCGAGTGACTCTATCGCAATAGCAAATAACAGGGGAGACATTGGGCACCCTTGTTTAGTGCTTCTCTATATATTATATAAAAAAAAAAAAATGTATACTTGTAAAGCGCACTGTTACTCCATCTCGGAGTGTCCTGGCGCTGTATACCGCTGGGGAACCCGTCCTGGCTTTCCCTGTGAGATGGTCCCTCCTGGGCACCCCCAAGGTGAAGCCAGGCATCCCCGGCACTGATAGGGCCGTTGTGGAGATTAAGCAAGCTATTGCCCAGAGTTGCAGAGTGGGACCCATGGTTAGTTTAGGCACCTAGGTGAGAATTATCGAGTCCGCGGACATTGACCCAGGACCCTGCCGCGACGGGAATTGAACCCTGGTCCCGGGCTGACCTCTGCATCAGGGTCTGCCGCTCTAACCATTGAGCCACACTTCTATATGGTTCCGAGATCACCTCATTTGTCTTAACTCGTGCGGTTGGAAGCATGTATAATATTTTCAGCCATTTAATTCATCCTTCTCCTAATCCCATTAGCTCCATTGTGCCTTCTAGGAAGTCCCATCTTACTGAATCAAATGTCTTCTCTAGATCTATGGATAGTATGAGTACATCCGGGTACTGGTCCCCATCAGGGTGGTGTAGTACATAGAACAACAGTCGCAAGTTCCCAGAGGTAGATCTGGTCGGCACGAACTCATTTTGATCCTTATGCATTACGCTGGTCATATATGGTAAGAGACATGTGGCTAGTACTTTGCTCAAGACTTTAGAGTCAATGTTGAGCATCAAGAGTGGGCATAAGTCCGACACCTGTGGGTGCGTTTTTTTAGTGTTGTGGAGCGGTACGACCAACACATCTCTGGTCAAGGAGGGCAGCTCCCCTTTATCACAGGCTTCTGTATATATCTCCTCTAATTTTGGTGCCAGCGTTTGAGCGTAGATGGTGTAGAAATCCACCGGCAAACCAATGAGTCCAGGTGTTTTCCCTCTGGCCATCTCTTTAAGCGCTGCCATCCTTTCCATCACAAACACCAGTCTCCGCAGGCTCTTGCTTTGGTCAGGTGGTGGGACACTAAGGGTAGGGATGATAAATCATTCAGTGGTACAAAAGGGGGTGGTGATGGACGGAGCATCTGAACCAATCAAACACTCACACCCAGTCAACAGATCTGGGTTTAATCCATCACCGTTCTTTAGCCCACTCTGCCACCCCAGTTCAGACATGGCCATATGCAAATCAGTCTGACCCTGTGCCTCATGGGAACAGTCCAGCCCGAACCGCCAAGCCATGCCTTCCCTGGACCGGAAACAAGCTTCTGAGGACCGGTTTCTGGCATTTCAGCCATCTTCAGCCCGGCTTGCTTGAATCCAGTGGCAAAGTGAGCAAGGGACTCACGTCTGAGCATACCCTGCCAACTTATGGCAAACAAAGTGGTACACAAGGGGGTGGTGATGGACGGAGCATCTGAACCAATCAAACACTCACACCCAGTCAACAGATCTGGGTTTAATCCATCACCGTTCTTTAGCCCACTCTGCCATATGCAAATCAGTCTGACCCTGCGCCTCATGGGAACAGTCCAGCCCGAACCGCCAAGCCATGCCTTCTCTGGACCGAAACAAGCTTCCGAGGACCGGTTTCTGGCATTTCAGCCGTCTTCAGCCCGGCTTGTTGAATCCAGTGGCAAAGTGAGCAAGGGACTCACGTCTGAGCATACCCTGCCAACTTATGGCAAACAAAGTGGTACAAAATAGTTCATTATGGTCTCTCGCCTTTGCGTACATGGTTCACAGTACAGTTTGACATAATAAGTCCATATGGAGTCATTTATTTCTTTAAGGTTATCTATAATCTCCTTCCCTGTCAATTCTATCTGGGAGATGGGGGTTCTCCCGTGTTCAGAACATCTTAACCATGCAAGCAGTCTACCTGCTCTACCTCCCTCCATATGCACCTGCACTTGGCACTCTCGCGTGTTGAAGCATTTCAATCTTTCTAGGGGTTCATCGTTTTTTTGTTTTACGTTTCCCCGGAGCATCAATTTCTTTAGTCAGGCGAGCTTCCCCCTCGTTTAGCTGGGTTTCTAGTTTGGTAAGTTCCCCCAAGATTTCCTTTCATGCTCCTACTCTGTGGCCCATGCATTGTCCTCTCACCACACTCCATCGCCCTGGAAGTGGTTATGGTGTGATTAAACTGAAAGTATTCTTTAATAACCGTATGTAATGATGTGCGAAATGGGACCTCCTATAGGAGTGCTGGATCTAGTCTTCATTTGTTTCTGGTATGGGGCAAATATGCAGCAACAGTGGGTTGTGATTTGATTTAGTGCACCCCGGGTATTCTGTGTGGGTAATGGTCGGTCCCAGATTATTGGAGCAAGTGAACATGTCTAGTCTAGTATGTAGTTTATACAATTGGGAGTAATACGAATAACCCAGTGTGGTTCCATGTTGTAGTCTCAAAATATCCCCCATATCCCATCCCTCCAACCACTCTTAAAAACATTTAATTACCTTGATTACTGGGGTGTCATTCAGCAGGGGAGTTGACCTATCCATTTCTATGTCAGCTATGCAGTTAAAATCCCCTCCAAGCAATGTGTGGGAGGTGTCAAGTGTGGAGAGCTGTATTGACAATGGGTCTAGGAACTGGACTTGGTCGTGATTTGGTACATAAATGCTCCCAAGTATGATCACTCTACCCAGGATTCTATTCTGTATCAAAACATATCCGTCTTCCGGGTCTGTGAGAATCTTGCTCAATTCAGTGGGGGTACCCGCTCTGATCCATACTACTGTACCCATTGAGAATGCAGAGTATGTAGTGGCGTATAAGTGACCGTGCCATCTACGTCTCAATCGGGCACTTTCTTCCAAGGTAAGATGTGTTTCCTGCAATATCACCACTTGTATGCCTCTGCATATGAAGTAACTGTGAATTTTGTGTCATTTGGACATTGACCCCATACCTTGTACATTCCAAGAAATCATTTTAACTTCTTGATGTAATAGCGGCATGACAGGGATCATCTTGATCTATAACTCCCCCTCGCCCCACCTCCTGTGGGCCTACGGACATGCAACAACGGCAACCCCTTGGAGACCACCATATTTCCCCAAGTTACTCCCTCTTCCCAGGGCAACTTCGCAATGGCTGGCAGCCTAAACCTGTGAAAGGTAAAAACCATTAGTGAAAGATTGTCCCTGCTATTCACCCAGTTGAGATTATTTTGATGGGGTTGTGCAAGGAGTTAAACACTGTGTGCTTTGTCTCCATAGGCCTTTATATCTTCTGGCAGGGCTATAGTTTCCTCCTGCTGTCGGTAACCCTTGCATCCTCTTTGTCTTTTACTCATGAGCTCCTTTTACATGGTCGCCATAGCCAGTTTAGATGTTTATCAGCTGTTTGTGGAGTCACATCTGGCATAGCCACTTCTCTTCTGGCCGAGCTCCCTGATTCAGATTCTGCTGCACTGTGTTCCAAGGTTTTTTCAGAGTTGCCCTTCTCCATTTGTTGTGTTAGTACCTCTGCTACAGCCGGCAGGGCCGCCTTTCTCTCTTGTGCAGTCTGCAATGCGGAAGGTTTCTGCAACTGGGTTCTCCTGGATGAGCATCAAAGCCGCTTTCATTGTGGTTTGGGTGGTTTAGAGCTGTGTGATCTTTCCTGTGCCGTAGATCCACTCTTTCTGTAGGTCTCCAACCAAGCCCACACGTCCTCCGGTGAATTGTAAAAGCGTGTAGCTCCATCCAGGGAGATTTGCAATTTTGTTGGGAACATTAGAGAGTATCTGATCCCCTCTCCTTGTCTTCCAAAAAGGAAGCTCGTTGGGCCTACACTTTAGCAGTAAAATCAGGGAAAATGGATACTTTACTATTGTTAGCTGCATAAGGCCCATTAGCACTGGCTTGCTGTATTAAGAAGTCACTGCCCTTATAGCGTAGTGTATAGTGTAAGAGGCACGCCACTACTGGCCGGCGGCTGCTATGGAACTCTGTGTGCTTGTTCTAGAGCAAAGAAGGATGTGAGCAGACCCGGTGCCACTGTAGTCCTCAGCCATTCTTCCAGGAAGGCCACCATATCTGTACCTTCTTTCATTTTTGGTAATCCCACTACACGTATGTTGTTGCGTCTGTTACGCCTTTCCGCGTCTTCTGCTCGTCTTTCCAGGTTGGACACTCTTGCATTCAGGTCTTCCGGCTTGTTGGGTATGATTGTGCCATCTGGCTACATTGTTTCAATTGTTTGTTCAACTGTTTTCATCCTGTCCACCCGTTTGTGGTGTTCTGCTTGTAATGCTCTTAGGCCAACAGACACCGCCCCAATATCTTGCTGTAGTGTTGTATTTGTGTCTGCGTTTGATTCTAATATTTTGTCAAAGTGGTTATGGAGGGCTTGGTCATTTGTCCCAAGTCCTCTGTGTCTGGGACATTGAGTGGGAGGTGGGATTCCCCTTCCTCTGCAGGTGCACCCCTTGCTTTTGCTGTGTTTTGCCCATATTGTAAGGATATCCAAGGTCTGGGGGGTATCTCCCCTGGGACCAACTATTGAGCAGGCTCCCGCACCACCTAATCTTCAGTAACTCTTCTGTGCTGTGGTGTTATATTCCCAATGTGTTTGTTACCTTTTTGACTTGCTTTAGAATACAATAAATACTTAAGTTAAAAGTACATACTACTTAAAAATGTAAATTAAATTACTCAATTTAAGTACGTTCTCCTCTGCTTGGACTCATGTTTTTGCACTTCAGGGCTAGTGTTAGGTTATTTTCCTTTGCAGAGTGCTCCTTGTCAAACCACTCAACAGAAATCATGTAGCCTTTTTCTTATTTATGGTTCAGATTATATTTAATAGATTGTATTATATGATTAATTAAAATCATTACAAAAAATAAAATCAACAATATTAATATTAGTTTAAGCCTAAATGAAGCAATCATAGAAAACAATGTTTTCGTAACCTTTTATTTCTGTGGACCTCCACTTAATTGTTACTAGAGCCTGGGGACCCCCACGGTACCATTATTGGCATCAGGGGATCCCTACTGAGTAATTACTAGAAGCATAAACAATAAATAAAACAATACAGAAACAAGTAATCAGCAAATAAATATACAAATGATAAAATATTTCATTTATTTCACAAACAAATATAAGAAAAACGAAATTTTAAATTAAAGGGAAGGTTTG
Source organism: Lissotriton helveticus (assembly GCF_964261635.1). NCBI lineage: Eukaryota > Metazoa > Chordata > Amphibia > Caudata > Salamandridae > Lissotriton > Lissotriton helveticus. The sequence goes on along the minus strand of NC_136063.1, from coordinate 1,625,825,465 downwards.
AGCTTTTATGAATTCGAGTGAGGTGTCTCATCATCCATATTATATTATACATTTATGGTGGTTGTGAACAGGTGTGGTGTGTTGGTGTGGTTGATTACAGTAGTGTATGCTAGATAATGTGATGTGAAGTACCAATCTAGATAATTGATGTTCTGCTTGACTGCTGCGTCATCCCTTCCTAAATGGTGTACGCCACACACTGGCGCTCTGTTCTGATGTGATTTTGATGCTGGTGCTCTTTAGTTGCATATCCTCATACTTGTAATTTAATTTCCTCTGCTTTTTATATTGAGTCCATTCAGGTGTCGTCAGTCGCTTATTTTTAAGACTAAACCTTTGCTTTTGCTACTATACCTTTATTCGATTGTGTTTTTACAGTTAAGATTAGAGGACAACTTTTAAACCCACGGTCGTCATTTATTTTGCTTTCAAGTAGGTTAAAAAATATACCCGTGTTCTGGAATTTTTATAGTGTGAATCTTTGTGCGAGTAGATTTGTGATTGCCAGATTTGGTGTTGATTAGTTCAGCTGTTTAAAATGTTCCGTGAGGTTAAGTAAGACTGTGTTTCTCATTTACTTACCTAGAACACGAGGGCATAAAGCCTTCCATGTTTCACAGGTTGTAGGATCATGTTATGTCAAATGTCCGTTTACTGAACTAGTGCACACGTTTGCAATCAATACTGAGAAAACCTATTTTAAAGTGCAAAATTTTTCAGAAGTGTGATAGCGCTTTACATTATTGCTACTTGTTTCATAAATCATATTTGTCGAAAATATATCTACCATCCACTTAACTTTAGTCATCAGACTTTTTAGAAGCTAAATCCATTGCACCTCTAATGTGTTCCAGAATCACAAGTTGGATTACAATCCTCACCTGGAATGAGAAATCGCATCTGATTCTTCAAAACATTAGGACCTAAACAATTCATTTCAACAGTCTTAAGGGACTGCATTCACAAGAGACATCATCTTTAAACAGTTTTCTAATTCAAGTTAGTTTTAACTTTTATATTTTTTTTGTATCTTTTTATACCCATATTTGTGACACTCGCTGTTTCACCAGCTATATTCTTCAATTATATTGTTTTGTATTCAATTACATCTACTTGTATTCAGTATTTCGGAAATTTACGGAAACTTACAGAACAAGCATTAGCAATGCCAATAGGTCTGGCTTGTGAGTGAAAGTCATCATCCATGCACTCTATTACTCATCTTTGCACTCATGAATTCATTCATCAATCCACTGACTCATTCTTGCAATCACCATCTGGTACAACTGTAATAAAGCAAACACAAATTCAACAATTAATTCAAAATAAATTAATAAAAGAATGCAAGTAGAAAAAAAGAAAACATGCTCACATACAAACTTGGTGGGCATATGCATGCAATAACGAAACAAAAAATAGTAGCTGTTGCCCATTTTGCCGACGTTTTGTAAATAGTCTGTTGTTGTTTTAAAGTTCCATCATTAAGAACCAACATGCTGGGCATCCTAGAATGGTTAAACGAGGATACACTTTTGAAAACAGCATTCCATAATGGTCATTTAGGTTAGAGGAAGTAGTCATGTGGGATGCACCGCACTAAAGATGAAAAAAGGCAAGTAAGTTACCCATTAGCACTGCCTGGAGAGCTGTAGTATCCTTTTGAGAAACATGAAAAGAAATGAAAGATGAAATATGAAAAAGCATAAAATGTAAAATTAAAAGACTGGCCGACTAGCCCTGACATTAATGCATACTCATGTTCAGGTGGCTGTACATGTGTGATCAGAAAATACTGTCAATCAGAGGTCAGGAGCGTAAATAAGTGATTTGGATTGAAGCATTACCCCATGAAGTACACTATCATAGATGGAAGCAAAATGTAAATGACAGACACACCAGTGCAGAGCAGAGCTGACCCAAATGTTCTCTATGGCCCGATTCCCAAAGGTAAACTTAGACATATGATCTAAACTTTGACCCAACGTCTAAGTTTAAGACTTTGGGCATTCACAAAGGGCATTTAGGAGTACTATCGTTATGTCTGCGCTAGGGACAGCTCACTGGATGTATGTATTTTAATGACATTTTTATTACAAGATCCTGGCAGACAGCTAAAAAGAGATTTTTGCAAGAATTATTGCAGTGAACATCTTCTCCCCTTAGGGATTGTCACAGGTGATAACCAACACCAAATCCTTTTTTTTTCAAAAATAACCTGAGAAATGTAATGTAGTTAAACACCTACCTGTGACCTTTAAAGCAGAGAAGCAATAATCTACCCTTAAATTCATATTGACTTCAACATATGCATTTCACAATCAACATTAAGGCCCGAAGCATAAAGTTTAAGCTTTCCTACAAGGCAACCTTCAGGTACATAGTCGTAAAATTGCACAGTACAGAAAATTACAGTTGACATAGGGAAATACTATGTCTTCTAAAAGTACCTAACAAGAATTCTGACAGTGTAAATCACATATACCAACGGTTTGTCAGAGGGAGTAACTTTCACCAAAAGTCTCACCTATAAATGTAATCTATGAGATTTCATGTGGCAAAATACCTATCTGTAGACAATAATACAGAGCATTGATAATCTACCCTCAAATGCCTATTGACTTTAACATATACTTTTCACAATCAACATGTCAGGCCTACAGCTTTTATTGTAACTTTTCAACCAGGCCAATAACCTTCACTTTGGCTTGTCATAATAACAAACATAGACTTACTATGTTGATTAAAAACCTTCCCACAAGACAACCCTCAGGAATACCCTAATAGAGGCTCAAATATGTGCAATATACAGTGGTCAAAACAATATAAAATCTGTAGTAATAGAGCCTAATGAGGATTACAAAGTGCAAAACGTCTATGATGATGGATAGTTCGGGTGGGTCACCAACACCAAAACCTTTGCGTACTATAATAATCTACAAGATTCCATGAAATAAAATACCTGCCTACAGGATTTAGCACACTGTAATAACAATCCCGACATAAAAGGCAAATTGTCCTTAACACATGCTTTTCACAACAAATAAGCTAGTCCTTATTGCTTTGGCATTGCTTTTCATTATAAATAGATCACATTTAAGGAATCTTTTCCTAGTTAACCAGTGAAGCCTTTAACCTTTACCTTTGGCATTACATCTTACTCAATGCCAGCCTATTCAAGTGCACATAAACTGGCAACCATTGTGAATACAGTTATAAACTTACAAATACATGCAACATTACAGCTGGCAAAACAATATACAGCCCCTCTCAATAGGGCCTTACAAGAATCATCACAGTGAAAACCCCCCAGTGTTTGTCAAAGTAGATGGCCAACACCAACACCCTTGCCTACTATGTTAATCGGTGAGATTACATATAACAAAATACCTGCCTAAGATCTGTAACACAATGTGATAACAACCAACTGTTAAAAGCATGCTGGTTTTAACAATGCTTTTAACAATTATTATAGTAGACCAATTGCCTTTGTCATAATGATTAATAATACTCAGAACAGAACTATGGCATCTAGCATAACACTTCCAGTGCACAAATCAGGCCTATAGTTTGTCACCATATCCAACTCAGGCAGACAGTTTTGAGTGTAAGCCTTTCCATAAAGCAACCATCAGATACACACTAATTGAACAAGGAAATTATACAAAATTAGAGTTTGCTTAGCAAAATGCTATCACTCCTAAGTTGCCCTAATAATAATTCTCACAGAGCAAACCTTCTATAGCCATGGTTTGTCACACAGGATAACCAACACCAGAGCCACTGCCTACTACAGTATCTGTGAGATTCCATGTAACAATATACCTCTCTGTATGTATTAATATAGAGTAATAGCAATCCACACTTAAATATCTATTGATTTTAACATGTGCTTTTCACAATAATACTTCAGGCTTTAAGTGGTCCGGGTCTCATTGGTGCTGAGCACCGGCAGTTTTTTAAATGGGGCCTCGAACCGGGTCTCTATCGGCCTCTGTTTTGTGCCCTGGCACAGGCGGACCTTTTTTCTCCTGACAGTAGTGAAAGCAGGCACATCGATGTGCGCTGCATACACTGCTCACTTCTCACTAGTGGAGAAGTTAAGGCATGACGACATGCCAGGTGAGCGTATTTTCTCTCTGGATTTCCCTTCTGTTTTTGAAACTCAGGAGCAGCAACATTGTTGTGGTGTCACCAGGGCTTTAAATGAAATCTTTTTCAATATTATGTACAAGCCATAATGCTGCTTATTTATCTTATGCAACTAACAACCATTGCCAATAGTCCTGACTTGCTGTAGGTATGATGTTACTTGTTGTATCATATATCAGGATGCAATGACAGAAAGAGCAAAATACAAGTCGGGCGGCACACTATGCTATCCACAGATTTTTAGCGTACTTGTTCTTAAGCCGCGCCCTCAATTACATTGACCACGCCCCTTTGAGAGACCCCCCCCAGTTTTTTCATCCCACTTAAAGCCCTGCCTTTATCGTATCATGTCGTAATAAACTGATCAGGCCTATAGCAATGATCATTAACTAACCACCATAACCAACAGTCCTGCTGTATCAAGTATAAGTTTGGCCACAAGCACAAAAGTGCCATACAAGCAGTCTTTTTAGTGGAAGTGTACACATTCTTTTTTTAATTACATCTTTTTATTAACTTTTGCATTACAGCATATATGGGTAATAGATATATATTATAATCAATACAGATGCAAACAGCAATTGGAAGGTATCAGTTAGTGTGACATTTTCCAATACTTTTGCAACTCACCATTCATTCCCACATAATAGGCTTAAGGTAAGAAACTCACCCTCTAACTATTCCCTGTCCGGTCTTTAGAATCCCAAAAATCCCTCTTAGCCCTGCATATTTTTTGGCATTTGTTTTGGCATTCCCTCCCCTTGTACACCACCTGCGCTGCTTGATGACACCAATCCATGTTGGATGTCCATTCTCCTATGGTCAGGGCTTCCATCTTGCCCCATGGCAGTGCTATATTTTGCTCGGTTACACCAGAAGCCAGTGTCACCCAAATGCCCTGATATCTAGGCCTAGATTCTACTGATATGTTTAGTAGTAGCCCTTTTGCATTTATTGGAACTGTACTAAACATTAACTGGGTCAACTTATCTGCTGCTAGTAGTCTTGGATCTGTGGACATTCCCATAGGATATGGAAAAATGTACCTTCCTGGCCACAGCCTTGTGAACATTGAGAGGATACTGCCCTCCCGGCCCTATAAAGAGACGTCCCGGAATAATAGGATCTGTGCAAAATCCGCAATTGGACCAAACAAAACCTGGCCCTGATAGATAGCAATTTCTGTATTAATATTGCTTCAATCCACTCCTCATCATCAATGTCGCCCGACCATTTATCTCTTAAATTTCTCAATACAATCTGGGGAGTAATTAAGTAGATTCCTATAGACCAACAAGATACCTTTGTTAGGCATGGTATCCGCTTAGAGACAATCTTCTAAAGGAGATGTTTCTGATAACCCATTTCCTTCCTGCAGGTGATATCTCATGACATAGCCAAAAAACAAGTGCCCGTAACACTTGGAAGTGCACATATTCAACCCAATCAAATTCTACACTCAGGGGACCAGCATGGGTAGAGCTTAAGCCCCTCTTTTAGTAGTACTTTGAAAGCTCTTGTTTGTTGATCCAATGAGGTCAAATAACAGTTGCAATATTAAGCCAGACCTAAAAATCCATGTAGGTTAGTGTAGCCCTGGGCATCTCATTCTGCTTTCAAACACAAAACTTCATTCATGGTGCTGAGACTGCAACACATTCCTTATGATTGTCCTGCTATGATCTCTACTGCTGCATGAAAAAACCCCACCATAAATTATCTAGTTATCGAAGACACTTTAACAGCATTAAAATGTCATGTGTGCGCCCCTATAAATTCAAGTTCAGGGAGCCATAATGCTGCTGGCTCGGGCAGCTGGATAAATAAATGAAATATCGACAGCCATGTGGATGTGAAGTACTTTTTTCTGTTGAAGCACACATCTCTAGCCCACTCAAAACAGGTACTGATGGCTATCAAGATGTGGGTGGAGCAAATTCCTCCCTCTATAGCACTCCTGAAAGCTCTTTTTTTGGGTTAATCACATTACGTCTAGTGATAGCTGCTCTGTCAAGCCAGGCCTAAAACTGTGGTTGCAGGGGATATAGACTAGGAAATGTTACATTGCCATCTCATCCACGTCATAAAACACGTACACTGCTGGAACATGCAAAATCTTTCTGAAGAAAAAATATTCACCTTCAATAAATTTGTCAGATTATGGGGCTGCAACAATAAGGAACTATGCCAACCCCAATCCCTCTCAATTTGCATTCGTCTTGAGCCACGACTTGTTCAAATTGTCTCTAGTCTGCCTTTTGATGCCATTGGGGTACTTTGAGGTGTGGGAGTATCTCTGTCGTCTGATGCACCCAACTTTAGGCATTGTTCAGAGTACAAAGTGAATGGTTTCCTGAATATCATTCTAAGTATACATTTCTACTGCATTCCACTTCCTTTTCACCTCTGGGTAAATGGAATTCATTGAGAGGCAGCGACCTAATAGATTGTGGCAGCATGGCTTTTCATTAAAAAACACAAACAGCTTAGGAAAAAAGCAATCAAGATTTTGCAATCAATTTATCACAGGCATACAAAGGGTGGAAATCAAGGGGTATAGAGCCTCTTAACTTTGTTTTTTGCTTTGTTTCTGGAAGAACACCAGTCAATTAATTACAGATTATACATGCCTTTTATCCAATTACAAAAAGTAATGATTTGCACAAGATTAAATGGGTTTCTTTTTAAATTGGTAGCCGAAACATTTGAGATTAAAGCTGGACAAACACCTTGACAGTGAACGATCGCACTCTAAAAGGTTTCCACCGGTGAGTCAGTGAATAAGGGTCATATAAGGGATTGTATACCATCAATGATGAGGTAAGAACAAAAAATGCCTTTCAAATATTTAGAAGAAGAAGCCACCAAACCACACAATGATATGCTACCACTTTTGAGCATATAAAAAGTCAAGTAGTAATGGTATGGGAGATTACCCTATGCACAATCGCTAAATTAAGTGGAAAGAGGATGCTAAATATACCTATTATTATCTAGGTGAGCTGCAAAAAATATATATCTTACCAAGTTTGTTATAAATTGAAGTAAGAAAATAAGTATAAATTGTATAGTTCCTGATTAATAATAGCATTGATGTCACTGGCAATATCATATGTGTAGCCACCACTTATGTATATGATGATATCATTTATGATGGCATGAAAACATTGATTTTTTTGAGGCAATTAAATTGCATTGCTGCAGCCTTTTATATCTCTTGCAATATTAGCTTGAAGTCATAATGCCACCTCAGTGTATAATTTTAAAATAAATAAACTATGACTTACATTGCCCCTTCCCACCCTCACCAACACCAGCAAAGCAGTAAATGTTAATCAGGGCATGGTATGCCAGGGCAAGTATGAGGCTGGAGATTGTTGTCATCTAATTACAAAAGAACATTAACAGTATGGAATGTCAAAGGAGAGGAAGAGGAGATAATGTAAATGTGAGTCATGAAGTTGATTGTTCCTAGTTTCAAATAGTATATATTTTGTACCTTTTCAGATGCAGATTAGCAGCCACATAGGAAGCCTGTGCACCCTAGGAGTGTTTGTGCTGTCTGGTCACTCTTAACTGTTTTACTACAAATTGACATGAGGTAGTCTCTGGGTCCAGAAATGTTACTCTGTCTTTGCTCAACAAATAGACACACTGACGTGGCTGTTGGGGTATTTGTGTACCAGCTTGCTAGAAGTTTGCTGGTTGGCCCATTTTAATCTGGCTAAATAGAAGACAATAAGTGCTGATAAAGTTTGTAGTTGAGCAGGGCTTGTGTGGACTCCTATAGCACATTGGTGATCGATGGGTAATGTGTATTTGTATAACACAGGTTTTCACTTTTTAATATACTGACTACATAAACAGTAATGAGCTCAACCCTTTTGGAGACCATGGTGCATCAGCTTAAGAAACTCTTTATTTATTTTCCTCCAGACATCATTTTTGCATTTACAGTATTCAAGCTTTGTTCTGTTCTGTTAATATTAAACAAATATAAGATTCAAAATACGTTTTTTGCTTACTTAATATTATGTTATAGCTGGAAGGGAACCTTCTTTTGCACCTTTGTCAAGCATTTGGTGCCTTCAGCATATTTTTACATAATTTTGAGTGAAATAGTATCACGAAATTCCTCATTGAAAAAACCACGACTGCCATGGCATTCTCCAGTTAAATGCCCTGAAATTACACTTCAAAAGGTTCTTACAGAGGTGCAGAGCATAGTGACAACTCTCAATATTTTGAACAGGTACTTCATGAAAGCCAGAGTTTGAACATTACCGAAGCATGAGCAAAACATTTTTAAGGTTATAGGCTTGTAGCTATATAAGTAGTATGTTCTAATACAATGGAACTAAAGAATCACTAAAATTCCCACATTTACCTCACACTTTATTTTGCCTACTTTTTTAACATTAAATATCCATATTGGTCACGTTTTAATCATAAGACATCAATTTATTGATGTAAGTTCACAGGTTTGCTCCACAGCCATCACTAGTAGGGCCTCTAATCAATCTTGCTGCATTGTAGAATTAAATGCTTCACAATATTCTGTTGTGACTCAGTAACAGGTTCACACAGGGCATTTCCTCTCTTGTACAAAGATTTGCAAATATTTTTCTCAAGACATCTGCTTCAATAGAGAATATCCAGTTGGATGCTGAGTTTGTGATGTTTCTCATGATGAACTACCTAAAGAATTGATATTATTGAGGAGTGACAATGTATACCATAAAGCAAATAAAAATTCAGTTGATAAGGTTATTGCGTGCTTAAATAAACCAGCATACTGCATCTTGGGAACAGTGATGCTTTTGTTTCCTACATGAATGAACACCACTGCAAGCGTTGAATGATAATTTTCCAAGTTGCCTTGGTAAAAACTAAATTTGTCTTCATGTTCAGGGTCAATGACATAATATTGATGTTCACAATATTGAGTCACCGAAATATCCCAAAATTAATATTGTTCACCAAAAGATTGCCTTCTTATACATAGCTAATAAAAATACAAATATTGAGAGCCAAAATATCGCTGTTTAAAATATCGACTTTCACTAATATCGATAACAAAAATGTCAGAAACAAAATTATTCTAACCTCTAAATAAACATATAAATAGTCAAAAATATCACCTAACACAATACCAATTACATTAGTATCTCCGAAACATAAATAATTATATTTACAAAACACAAAAATAACTAAATTTTACGTTAAAGAAAATCTGAAAATAAACATACAACATTATCCTCATTTTAAATGTCTAAAATAAATATAAGTAAAAGACACACACTTGATGGACGGAATGCAGAACAAATCAAAAGATTCACTCACAGTCAAGAGATCTTGGTTAAATCCATCATTCTTTTGCTCACCATGCCATCCCATTTTAGACCTGGCCATATGCAAATCAGTCTTGACCTTGTGCCTTATGGGAACAGTCCAGCCCGAATTGCCAAGCCAGGACCTCCGTGGATCGGAAACAAGCACCCTAGGACCGGTTTTGGGGTTTCACCCCTCTTCAGCCAGGATAGCTTGATTCCGGTGGCACCCGTGAGCCGAGGACCCACGTCTGGGCATACCTGGCGCACTTAGGGCGGGAAAGCAAAAAAAACACACAATTGATGGACGGAATGCAGAACAAATCAAAACATTAACCCCAAGACAAGAGATCTGGGTTAAATCCATCATTCTTTTGCTCATCATGCCACCCCAGTTTAGACCTGGCCGTAGGCAAATCAGTCTTGACCCTGTGCCTCATGGGAACAGTCCAGCCTGAACTGCCAAGCCGGGTCCTCCCTGGACCGTAAACAAGCATCCTAGGACCAGTTTTGGTGTATCACCTCTCTTCGGCCAGGATAGCTTGATTCCAGTGTCACCCGTGAGCCGAGGACCCTCCTCTGGGCATACCTGGCGCACTTAGGGCGGGAAAGCAAAAGACACACAACTGATGGACGGAATGCAGAACACATCAAAACATTCACCCCAAGACAAGAGATCTGGGTTAAATCCATCATTCTTTTGCTCATCATGCCACCCCAGTTTAGACCTGGCCGTATGCAAATCAGTCTTGACCCTGTGCCTCATGGGAACAGTCCAGCCCGAACTGCCAAGCCAGGTTATCCCTGGACCGTAAACAAGCATCCTAGGACCAGTTTTAGGGTATCACCTCTCTTCAGCCAGGATAGCTTGATTCCAGTGGCACCCGTGAGCCGAGGACCCACCTCTGGGTATACCTGGCACATTTGGGACGGGTAAGCAAAAGACACACAATTGTTGGACGGAATGCAGAACAAATCAAAACATTCACCCCCAGACAAGAGATTTGGGTTAAATCCATCAATCTTTTGCTCACCATGCCACCCCAGTTTAGACCTGGCCATATGCAAATCAGTCTTGATCCTGTGCCTCATGGGAACAGCCCAGCCCGAACTGCCAAGCGAGGTCCTCCCTGGACCGTAAACATGCATCCTAGGATCGGTTTAGGGGTTTCACCCCTCTTCAGCCAGGATAGCTTGATTCCAGGAGCACAGTGAGCACAGGATCCACGTCTAGGCATACCTGGCGCACTTAGGGCGAGAAAGCAAAAGACACACAATTGATGGACGGAATGCAGAACAAATCAAAACATTCACCCCAGTCAAGAGATATGGGTTAAATCCATCATTCATTTGCTCACCATGCCACCGCAGTTTAGACCTGGCCATATGCAAATCAGTCTTGACCCTATGCCTCATGGAAACAGTCCAGCCCGAACTGCCAAGCCAGGTCCTCCCTGGACTGGAAACAAGCATCCTAGGACTGGTTTCAGGGTTTCACCCCTCTTCAGCCAGGATAGCTTGATTCCAGCGGCACAGTTAGCCCAGGACCCACGTCTGGTCATACCTGGCGCACTTAGGGTGGAATGCAGAACAAATCAAAACATTCACCCCCAGTCAACTTACAAGTATAGCTTCCCATTGGGACAAGGTGGGGGGATAAAGTTTAGGCTATCTGAACTCAGAATTTAATAGCACATATTTTTGTAAAGAGGGTTTTTAAATTGTGTGTTTGAAAATGCCACTTTTAGAAAGTATGCATTTTCTTGTTACCATTCTGTGTACCTCTGCTTGTTTGTGGATTGACTGTCTGGTTTTGGAGTGACATTGGCTGGGGATGTGCATTCAATGTAGGCAGACTCTGGGAGGGTTAAGGTGTGCCTGGCCCTTCCTGGATGACTCAGAGCTGAGCTGAATTGACCTTGGCTGTATTTATTGTAGCGGAAGGAGTTTTTCTTGCATCTGAAATGCGCCTGTCTCCCTTGCACAATGCTGTCTCCACCCCCTGTGGTCATGCTTCACCAGTGAGGACAGAACTGGTTTGAACTGGGTTCAGAGACCCTTGCACAAATAAGAACAAAGACAAAATGAAGTATAAGTAGTGGGCCCTAAGTCCCAGAATGTTAGACCACTTCTGGACTCAAGAGGAACCTTTGCAAAGGAGAAGAGCTTTGAGGAGGAGTACTGCCCCTATGATGAGTACTGTGTGGGGTTGGCCTGCAGTTGCTGCTTCTGCCAAGGGAAGGAGAAAGACTGAAACTTTGCTGTGAACCTGCTTGAAGAAGAATCTCCAAGGGCCTGTGTGTGCTGGCCTCATGATCTGAAGTTTCATGGACACACCGACCTCCTTTGAACTCTGTTGCTGAGAGTTCTGACTTTCCAGGAGGTGCCTATTCCAGTTTTGAGCCTCTGGAGTTTGTTCCTGCTGTTAGGAGCTGTAAGAAACCTAAGAGAATTAAGAAAACCTGTCTCTGAAGCCATCAGTGTTGCAGCTGCGACATTGCGATCTGCACCGAGGCCAGGGCACTACTTGTGAAGTGAACGATGCGCCACCTGACCTGCCCCGCAGCGCCGACACCTGCAGCGACTCTGTCATCGAAAGTGCCTGCATCCTGTTATTGCGGCACCAGTAACTATCGAGGGTGACTCCACAAACTCACCGACTTCACATCGCCTCACCGGAACCGAGACCTTCCCCTGTCCTAGATTCAACATGTCGCTTACTCGCCGACACGACACCTCGCCTCCCCTATGGCAGCCAGGGAGCCGGCATCGACTTCTGCACTGACGCCTCAACTACACGATGCCATGCATCATCATAGACTTCATTTCCCAAGGTACTGATTATTTGGGGGTCCGTGTGACTCCGTGCCCGACGCCATACACCTTCCAATCGGTGCCGTACTTTGGATTTATTGCTGTCACGATGTTATAAAAGCCCCAGCTGGGGCTGTTTATTTTCTACAAACTTTATTCTTGAAATAACTGTTTTGAAGTGCAATTTTATTACAAGTTTGTTTAATTTTTGTCATTTTGGTCTTGTTGACTTTAGATAAAGATACTTTATTTTTCTAAACTTGTGTGGTGTCCATTTGTGATGGTATTACTGCAGTACTGTCTGTTTGGTGTACAAATACTTCACACATTGCCTTTGGGATAAGACTGTCTGCTCGTGCAAAGCTACCAAGGGGGTGATCAGGGGTTTTCTACAGTGTGTATCCCCTTACCCTGACTAGAAGCAAGTGCCCCTATTTAGACAAAGGTACCTACCTCTGCCAACTGGAGACCCCCATCTCTAACACATGCCAATAACAAACATATTAAACATTTTAAAAATACAATCATTTATATTATTTCACTATTTTCAGACATAATGAGAGAAAGCGCAAGATACATCACATCACAGAAAGTAAAGCAATTATTATCTCACATTCGCTACGTTCACAACAAAGGAAGTACAAGCATGGGAAACTATCAATTAAAAATTTACTAAATATTACTCTAATGCTTGCCACAGGAGGACTGCTACAAAAGAGGACATTGTAACTAATATAAGTGACTACAACCGCTGCCAAGATGTAACAGAATTAGAAGTAAGGCATGCATTTCAAAATATAAAAGAAGTAAGCACTAGCCACCAAGTGCCCACAACTAAAATACTAAAAGATTCACTCCTTAAAGTCTCCAAAAACATCACAGGCCCCACTGTAACACTTTTAATCCTTAATTGCACAAGCTGAAAAAGCCACCAGTGACACCCCTCCTGGCCTAGAAGATACCAAGATATCCAAATACCCGAACACTTAAAAATCACACATAATGATATACCCTTCCTCTTACATGGTAACCTAAAGAATGAAAAGCAAATCCTAATATTTTCTGCAGCAGATAACTTACTAAAACTAAGCAAATGTCAAACATGCATGATGCGCGGACCCTTTAAAATGTGCCCTAAATCATTCACTCTGATATAAACCATGCATGGTGAATATCAAAACACAAAAATACCATTTATATATGCTCCACTACCTAATAACCAAAGTAACACTCATTATGAACTACTAAACCAAATAAAAATGAAATCAAACAACTACTGCCCATGTAAAATAATAGTAGATTTTGAAAAAGTCATGATTCAAACCATTACCAACTTTACCCACACAACGCTAACAATATGTTGCTACCATTCAACCAAAGCACATGGAGTCGCCTTCTACAATATGCACTGTGTAGAATGTGCAACAAAGTGTCAGTTTGCCTATGAAAAAAATAAAATGACTGCACTGGACTATGTCCCCGTCACAGAGGTAGTGAACCACCACTATTTTCTTTAGAAATGTCTTTCTACCAAACAAAACGAACACAAATCTAGCCCCCCAATAGATTATTTTGAAATCACTTGAGTTGGCAGACTGCACACTCTGGACACAGATGCCATGCCAAATTTCAAATACCATGGTGGAATGTCTATGACAGCACCATGGCTCAAGAAGCCAAAACCAACAGCTCTGTAGAAAGATGACACAAATCCTTCTACCATTACAAGAAACCATCCTACACTCAGTAAATTTATAGAAGCCCTACAAAAAAATCTACAATTATCTATGGATGGAACAAAACAATCAGTAACCCAAATAAAACCTAAAGATAACAAACAAACTAATAGAATGTACAACGTACAATGTAAAGTGAAATTGTTTATTAACAAACAAGTACACTACTTAAAATCAATAGCCAAAACCCTATTATAAAATGCATTACAGCCTACAGAAGACCCCAAAAATCTCAACCATAATCCATGCAGCAAAATAAAAATAAATCTCAATAAATAATAAACATTATTTGTATACATCAGCCTAAAATATATTAAACTAGAATGTCGAATAGGAATGCTGAATAAAAATATTATGTATAGTAAGTATATTAAACATGTTAAACCCATCAGCCACAAACCTGATTTCACAACTGAAATCAATTGCAAAAATGTATTTTAACACATAAAATACAAATTATTAAATAACAATCACATACATTTCATATTCTATAAAATATAATATTTCTCACCTAAAACATAAAAGTTACATTTAACTTACTGTTATATATCTGCAGAACGTCTTCTATATCTCTATTTACTCAAAAAATATAATCCACCTAAAATGGAAAAATAACTTCCAGAAAACTCCAAAAAATGAAAAATAAAACACCATAGAGCTCCTTCGAAGCAATCCAAAGACTTCAAATACCATTAAAGAAAACAAAAGTGTTTTTTTAAAAAAAAGAAACACTTCAGGAAACCCGAAAAAGAATGGAAATCAGAGTATAAAATATTGGTTCACAAGAAACCAAAACTGGTTCCCTTTAAAAGGAAAAAAAAGTGACCTCCATAGGACACCTTGGTAAATAAAAACCTGTATAATAGAAAATTATACCGACCCACAAAAAACATTGAATTCAAACTTAACATTTATATTACACTTAAAAAACAAAAGCTCAGAACATTTCATATTTTAACGATACATTACTAACAAACTCTAAGTAAACCTTGCCCAGAATGTTAACAAATAAAACTACAAAAAGTAAGACTGCATCTACCAAAAACCCCAAAATAGTACCATAACTATAATGTACAAGTACCCCTACAATCTTCCTACCCTCGAAACCTTAAAAAAAACCTTTAAAAAGATCTCACCTGTTCTGATGAACAGCAGCACCTTCCCACAATATACTTCTAGGAAAATGGACTAATAATGAACCAAATAGATCATAAAATGGCAGGTAGGGGTAAAAAACGAAATGGCTGCTAAATGAAATGAAAAAAAGACCATCTCCCTATAAAATGCAATGGGAATTTAATGTAAAATGTTTTTTTTTAAATGTCATGCATAAATTAAATAATACTATGAATAAATCTATTATTTAAGGGAATACTGAAAAAGTTAGGTAAAAATATTTTCAAAAAAGTACTTGAAAAATAGTTACACTATACATACTCCTTAGCAAACATAATACATTTTTATTTTTAAAATAAATAATAACATTACACACTGTTACTAAATATAACATTTCTATATATTTAACATTAAACTAGTGGGGGGCGTGGCATGGCGCCAATGGAGTAGGCAGCACTAACCTGTGCTCCTGTCAGTTAAGCCCTATCCAGTGTCATCCTGACGAAATGTGACAGACTCTGGGCCCATAAAACAAGCCTAAGGGACCCCAGTATCTGGGTATTCCACTGCTACACTGAAGATAGGCCTCAAGATGAAGTTTAGGGGGCCATGATCCGGAGTGGTGAGGCAGCAGTGACAAAATGACGGCTGCAACTCCCTGCTAGGCCTTAAGCTGCTTTGCGCTGGAGAGAACCTGCTGTTGCGGCCTATGAGCAGCTGAAGTACTGCCGGAGGCTGAGCTACATGGGTTGCCAGGCAGCGGTGAGATACCGGAGAGCTTAGCTGCCCAGGAGGTCTCAGCAGAGTGGCTTGAGAACCTGAACTGGCTGTGGGTGGGTGAGCGGAGAGGCAGTCAGACATAGTGGTCATGACTGCTGGTAACTGGCACCTACAGCGAGACCTGACACAGAGAGACGGAGAGGAGGGTGTCGCAGGCCACAATCGGTGGCATAGTGCCTGCATGAGGACCCCCACTCCCGACCCTTGCTAATAGACTCTGAAACCCCACCTGGGCGGGCTGCATCCTGAGGGGGGAATCACAGAGTGAGTAAGTGGACAGAACAGGCAAGCCTACCAGCAAGCAGCGGCCCGCAACAAGATCCGATCCCATAGATTGGAGGGGAGGGGGGGCGCATCGGGCTGCAAATGGTGGTACAGTGCCTAGAGCTTAATGGGAGCCCTTATCCCTGCTACACTTTGATAGACTGTGGTGCTGATCACTTCTGCCTGCTTCAACCCCTACAGCCACTCACTGGGACTGGAAGAGTGGGCTGTGGTGCGCAGGGCTTCATCTAGTAAGGGAACAGGCTTGGTGTGGCCTGGTGCCAGAGAGATCGGCTCTGTCACAGGGGCTGATAGTGAGAGGAATGCAGAAATCGCAAGCAGTGGTGAGAAACCTGCAGCTGTATGAGGAACGTTGCCCCCATTGGTCCACCATGGAGCTGCATACTGAGGAATCATCCCTCTACACATAACCCTCATCATCAACTGGCTGGCCATGCCGCAGTGAGACTCACCTGTTTCTAGTGAGGGCCCAGTATTGAGTAATTTGCCTGGAAGTGGGGAGTAGGTGGCCGGCTGACTGAGGCCTGCAGTGCGAGCTGGTACTACAAAGTAGAGGGGAGAGAAGTGTGCCGGACCATGATCGGCAGTAGGGCGCGCGCCTCCTTGTCAGGAGCCCATCATCCTGGTCTGCTGGCCCGCTGAGCATTGCTGGCTGGCCCCGGAGAAAGCCTGGTGAAGAACAACTAAGTATAGCCTGCATGGCTGTTGTTGGCCTGACAAGGGCCTGCATTGCCTTTAAGCTGCCGGCAAGAAGTCTGGAGAGTGGAACTGCTGAATTAGCCAGAGGTGGGCCAGCTAGGGAGAGAGCGAGAAGTGGGGGATAACATCCCTAAATGGTGTGAAGCTGGCAGTCCAGAACATGGACTTGTGCTTTTAAGAGACTCTATCACATGCAGCCAAGAGGTGCAACTCTGCCAACACGAGAGTTACTGGCCCCTGCACTAACAGCCGCACCAGAGTGGGGCACAGACACAAGGCAAGCTGCTGCCCTAGCCACAGGGTTGAGGAGAGCGGCCTCACTCGCACCACACCTATGGAACCCAGTGCCCCCTCTGGTGACAGACACCGTGGAAGTTTATATGATGGGACTGAGACAAGTGGAGGTCAGGTGGAGTAAGCACTCCAGAATTACAATTAACGAATACGCCGTAGAAGCTGCAGGCTTTAGGGGGCTATGCACGCTTACACTTCTGCGGAAGAATGGAGGCCACAATACACTGCTGCCAACATGGGTTCACTTCGCCCTCACCACCATGGGGAAAAATGCTTGTAAAACAGATCAAGACATAAATGGGCCATCTCAAGAAGAAACAGGAGAGACTATGCAGGCAGATGAAAGCTAAACCCCACACACTGGATTGGCAGGAGGGATTAATCTCCAAGACATCCTACAGGCCATCATAGCATCTTGAGAAGCAGTGGAGGCTAAAATAGGTACCCTGAGAGAGGACCTGGGTCTCCTGAGAGACGACCAAAGTCGCCTGACAGAAAGCGTCACTTTGACGGAAAAATAATTAGCAGAAATACCCCCGGCCTTGACATCGGCATATGAAAGGCTGCCAATCATGGAAGTGAAGGTCCGTGTACTCAAAATGTGGGCAGAGGTTGTGGAAAACCAGTCTCATTGCAGTAATACATGGGTCGTCGGCCTACCTGTAAAATCGAAGACAACAACAGTTTGGCTTATCTGGAGAGATGGATTCTGAAGGAGATGCCAGCAGAGGGCCTTTCCTCCTTCTACGCTCTCAAATATGCCCATAGTGTGCCTTAAAAGCCTCTGCTCCCAGGGGCGCCTCCTCACCCTGTAGTGGCAAGAATTCTGTACCACAAGGAGCATGACCGCATCCTCAGTCAGGCTCGGCAGAAGAGATCACTCTCAGTGGAGAACAGTACGGTCAGAATTTTTCTAGCCTCTTCAGAGAGGTCAAGAGGCAACGCTCCACTTACCTGGATGCGAAGAAGAGACTCTGACAGATGGAGATCATAGTTGAGACCCATGTAGCTGGCGGGCACGCAGAGCAAATTCATGATGCAGACACAGATCTCGTGCTTCTGCAAGTCCATCCAGGTCTGAGACCCAGCAAGATAGAAGGAAAGTGGTGGCCGCAGTTGCATCGCTAAATACCAATGGAGCGGGCAGGGTATTGCCAATGACCGAGGGTGACGCACGAGACTCGGAACTACTTGCGGCTCAATCGGAATCCCTAGAAGACCAGGTGTACTTAAAGGAGATTAGGGAAAAGATTGTGCAATATTTTGTGGACAACACTGACAGGGCATCCTCTCCCAACTGGAGAGGCAGTGATTAGGGACCGGTGTATAACTGCATCAATAGGAGTCAGGCACACCCTGCTAGTGGAGGTAGAGGAGGCAGAACAGTAATTGAGGGACATAGAAAAACAAAGACTGGGGCACCCTGAAATGCAGCAGACCTTAATAGAGACTAAAGAGAAAGCGGCACTTCAGGTTAAGAGTCTATGATGTTTCGATTACAAGCGTTACATGGAGCGAGCCCATGCGAAGAGGGACCGCACTGAATCCTTATTAGCTTGGCTAGAAAATCTAACACAGAGAGGCTTGGCCATAGTCAAAATTGAAAATAGGGAGAGACTCAGAATGTATAGACAGGACGCATTTCTTTAGTTACTTTGCCAACCTATTTAGGAGTACCACAGGGCATGCTGAGGGAGCGATTCAGGACTTTCTCACACCACTACCCCTCCTAAAACTTACTGCTGAAGAGGCGGATATACTAGATGAAGATGTAAATGAAAAGTCAGAAATTAAGGGACTGGCATGGGTAAAGCCCCAGGTACAGATGGTATCTCTGCGGAGTTTTACACTGCTTACATTGAGGAACTGGACCCTAATCTAGTGGAACTGTATGCAGTAGCTAGTACAATGGGATACCGCCCCAGCTGTACACAAGATGCCCTGGTAGTACAACTCCTAAAGCCTGGTAAACCACCATATGATTGTAGGGCTTATCGGCCACTGTCGATGCTCTATCTAGATTTCAAAATGCTGAGTAGAATTTTGGCCACAAGGCTCCTTCCGTACATGACTAAATTGATACATCCTGATCAGGCAGGATTTATCCCTGGCCACAACACAGCGCTCAATATACGGCATCTATTATCGAAATTGGAAGCTAAGGACTATGACAGAGGGGAAGCAGTTGTGTTCGCAATAGACATAAAAATGGCTTTCGACAGGGTTGAATCGAGTTTTTGTATGATGTAAGGGAACACATGCAATTGGGGGAGGCTTCTGACATGGGTATGATTGCTGAAGGCAGATCCTCTTGCTAGGGCCTGTACGGGCCGAACAATTCCCGAGTATGACAGTGTGGAGAGAGGGACGAGACAGGGATGCCCGTTGTCTCCCTTGCTTTCTGTGCTTGCTATGCAAACCCTGGCTAGCCTGGCCCGAACCAGAAGTCAATATCAGGGTGCAAAGATAGGGGCACATCGCCATCATATAGCGCTGTATAAGGATGACTTTTCCTTTGTGATGTAGGAGGTGATTTGGAGGGAGCTCAGAGAATGATGGTGTGGTTTGGAGCCCTCTCTGGCCTAAAAGCCAATTGACAAAAATCTGGATTGTTCCCGACTGCAAGGAACCGCAACCCACTGGAGGGCCTGAGAGTCCTGTAGTGGGAGCACCATTGATTATCTTATCTGGGAGTTTAGATTTTCTATCACCTGATGGATCTGCTTGAAGGGAATGTGGGTTCAGCCATCAGGTCATTGCACTACAGTAGAGATTTCTAGAAGACGCTGCCCTAGTCTGTAGCTGGTTGAGTGGCACTTTTGAAAATGGTGTAGCTTCTAGAGTTATTGTACTTCATTGCGGCGCTCCCAATTTGGATCTGTATAACGCGCTTTGCTGAGTTGGACTCCCTGATCACAGCATTTATCCGGGGGACAGGCCGAAAGAGAGTGTTAAAATGCCCGACTCTTGATGCAGACCTGGCAGTCCCAGACTTTGAGACTTATTACATGGCATGGCAGCTGCAGTGGTTCACACATTGGCAGACAGACACAGTACCACATAGTGGGGCCTTTTCTCCAAGAACTGGACGTGCTGACGAGGATGTTGTTGAAGGCAAGCTGTTCTGTAATGGATGCTACCAGGGAGCTCCAAGTAATGCAGCAATGATGGAAAGATGTCTCCAGAAGACACGCAGCCCAGTCTCATACTTACCTGACATGCCCATGCCCATGCCCATGCTGAAAGTTCTACTCAACGGCGGACAGTGGAGGGGGGTGGAGGAATGGGTAGCTGCAGGGGCTACAAAGGAGGGAGCTTCTTCCCTTTGAGGATTCCTGCTTGTAATTCGACCTCCCTAACGGCTACTTCGTGCTCCACAGGGTGTTTAGGTGGCCCTCCACCATCACTGGGAGGCAGGCACATCAGAACCAAGAAACCATAAAGCTTGGCAATATATTAGCCTAACCGGGAGCACAGTTAAAGCTGTCACTTGCCTCTACAAAGCAATGCGGGGGGGGACATGATTCAGCCACTGAGAAGATGATTTAAGAGTCCCCAGAGCAGAAAGAGACTGGGTGAATATACTCAAGCAAACCCCCATGGTGTCTAGAAACCCCTGATTTAAATTGATTCATTTCCATGTATTGCATAGGGCGTACCTTAGCCCTGGGCGCATTATTAAATACTTCCATAAAGTTGATGCCGCCTGCCCACGGTGTTGAGAGGTGTGAGCGGAAATCCTGCATATGCTCTGAACTTTCCCTGTGTTGAATAGCTACTGGAAGGATATAACTAAGGTGGTTGTTGAAGCCATGGAACAGGTTTACCTGCTCCCCTTCCCATTGCCTGCTGGGATAATTCCCCCACACATTCAAGGCTTCTAGTAAATTTCCAAATTTAGCCTTTCTTTTGGCAAAAAGATAAATTATGAGGCACTGGAAGACCTCAGGGGGACCCCGAGTAACTTCATGGAGGAGGGAGTTGTAGAGGTGGGTGGGATGCATAGGGGGTGTACTGTTTAGAGAAGCTAAATGAGGGATTGGTTTGCTGGAAATAGCTAGGGCCTGGGAAATGCTAGTTGACAGCTTGAGGAACCCAGAATTAGGCTTATTGGAACCCTCACTTGTGGGAAGACCTGCAACTGTGAGTCCATAACAGTTATAGTCTCTCAGTGAATGCCTTGATGCACACTTACATCCTCTATGTTCTGATACGGCAGGCGACCCATAGATACCTTTTGGGATCTTTGCCCTGGCTTCGAGCCCACTGAACAAGAGATACCGGCATAGCAATAGGAGCACACGCTGATACGATGGTTGGCAGAAGTGGGGAAGGTGTAGTTTAGTTACTGAAGGTTGAATGGTGGAGATTTAGGTGTAATATAATAAGTATGGACTACTATGATGATCTAGTGAGGGAAGTCGATTGAATGTGTAATACCATGTGAGGTGAAACCTCATAAACTTAATGAAATGTGTTTACAAACCAAATTAAACATTACACTATTAAATATTTTGTATTATTTTAAAAATGCAATAAATTATGGACAATAATTATTAACATAACATATTTAAATAAATAAACAAATAAATATATACATAACAATAATAAAATCATAACTTAGTTTAGTATTATATATAAAATAAATGTTTAACATTTTAAATAATTAAAAAATATATTCAATAAAAAACAGGAAACAATATCAATTATATTCATAATTACCTATTTTATAGAAAATAAATACATATTACATTCTTTATTAATAATAAAAACTGTTGTTTATTTGGAAATAATACTACATATTCTATATAATTATGAATATCATTAACTGTCATTCATAATTATTAAAATTCCATTGAAAAATGAACATATAAAATATATCTAAACACATTAAAATACTAACATTTTAAATAGAACAAATGATATTTTATACAAAATGTATTAATAAAACTGATATATTTCACATTTCTAAAGGCAAACCAAAACATATATAATGTACTTAATTAAAAAAAATGTTATAGATTTTATCTTTTAAAAAGAAATTGCAAAAAGTACCTACATGTTTGCATTACAAAATCAAACAAAATACTTACATTTCCTAATTATTTACTTCCAAATATGTTTTA
The DNA here is from genome assembly GCF_964261635.1 of Lissotriton helveticus. Taxonomy (NCBI): domain Eukaryota; kingdom Metazoa; phylum Chordata; class Amphibia; order Caudata; family Salamandridae; genus Lissotriton; species Lissotriton helveticus. The sequence continues at coordinate 1,625,803,136 of NC_136063.1, read as the reverse complement.
TAATGCTATACAATTTTCATTAGAAAGACACAAATAACATTTGAGTTTTAATTTAATTTAGGAAATGTTCAAAATATTTTTTTAATCATATTTTTTACAATTATGTACTTATATTGATAAATAAAAAACCTAATTTACAACATTTTAAATATAAAATAACATTTTTAAAACTTAGCATAATGCTAAATTAAAATGTTTACATTTTAAAAATCTCACCACCATTATCCCCCCAAAAAACAATATCTCGCTCTCTTTTAATATAATACCATAAACAATAATTATACACAAGAATAAAACATTTTAAAAAGAAATTGTACATAAAAAATTAAATTATTTACAAAACAGCCTAACAAAAAAATTAGCAAGCAACAAAAATAAAACACACTACAATAAAATACATATAAAATAACACATGCAAAAGATATAATGTACCACTATATTTTCTTTAATGATATTTTCACAACAATATTACAAATTATATTCTTAACTGTGATATTCCTGTCGATGATATCTTCAAGATTAACACACCTGATGATTGAATAGTTAACTGCAGGTTATGGTGTCTTTGATCATGTTAAGATCCCCAACAAAGTCCCTAAAATCAGTTGCCACAGTATTGATAGACTTGGCTCTACAAGACCACCATGTGTCAGACAGCGTTTTTAGGGACCGAATAGGTAGTTAAAGGGATTTCAGAAATGTTTTGGGAAATAGGATGGTGAGTACTACTGCTTTTGATGAAAGCTTGCAAGATCTCAGGAAGCATAAAGGAGGAGAATGCAGCCCTTGAACACCTAATTGAATCTACTATCACAAGGTTCAAGCAGTGGGTGTAGCATTGCGCATAGTGAACATTTTGTTGACACCATTGGTTTAGAATAGCCTGGACTCCCTTATGTATCCCTTTCACTGCAGTACCTCCAATACAGCACTGAGCTGTGATTTATCTTTCAAACAGCCTACTGGAGCTTGATCAAGTTAAGATGCATGTCTACCAGCCTCCTGGATAGAGATAAGTGTCTCCTGCATTTTTAAAGATTGGTCACAATATCTGATACGTAAGGTAACTTGTTCATGATGTGAACAGTTCGAGGTCTCTTCAACTGTGACACTGACCTTGTGCACCATACTGATTCTTAACTTTAAATTGTTTAATAAAACAGAGTGCGCTGCTTGAAAACATTCATTTTTGTAGGTATACGCATGAATGGTTGCTTTGCGATTTTGAACACCAGTGTCATATTTTGCACTGGCAACTCCTAGGATCTCAATTATGCAGTACATGTGAGAGAAAACAGCATGCTTTTCTTGGAGTTTGTTTTCCTTTTTACTCCGGCAGACCTCTTCTAACTCTTCATGAAGTCAGATTACTCCTAGACACAGTCATGTAGCTTTCTAGCGGCAAAACGGCTTGTTTGTGGATTTGGTAGGCATGTTTTTTAAGGGCTACATCTGGATTTACCAACCAACAGCTCTTGTAAAAACAGCTTAAGCTTTTCCTTGGAAGTGGCTCGCTTTATGGGCACAAGTGTGCGAAGGACAACTATACATGTATTGGATCTCCATTGGGTATTCCAGCAATGCATTTTCACTATAAAATGTTCCTTTGAGGCCTATGCACTTGGGGCCAAATTTATTTTTAGGAAAAGGCTTGAATGGCTTCAGTCCTTGGAACTGGGCTTGATGGCACTGACAAATGCTGATTTGAATTCCACTGTGAGATGGATATCTTCTAAAACAAAATGTTCATTTACACCTTCACGAGCTGCATTATCTTTCATTTTGAGTTGCTCAATTTACAGTATAGTTGTTCTCCTCAGTGAAGGAGCCGACTTGAATCCTTTGTAATTTGGAAAAAAAGAGTTGATTGTTCCCGAGCTCTATTTTCTTACTGGCACAAAGATTGAAAGTAATAAAAAGATGGTGGTAAAAACCCTATAGGCCCACATAATGTTTCCACTGGCCTTCATTCAAAAAGTATTACATAACAAATTAATGATTCAGTAAAAGTGTGCCTTATTTATATTTGGAATAAATATGCAGACGATGCCTACCTGAGTTATAGCACATGTTGTGAAGGATGTTGCACAACGTGAGGGTGCAGTCAGAGTGGAGTTGTCAAAATAGAGGGCACTTCCTGACCACAAATCTGGAGGGAAGCAACAGTGTTTAGTAAACTCATTTTATGCAACAGTGTGCCTTAGTTATGTGTAAAATAAATGTGGTGCTAAGCCCACCCTGAGTAGCAGCAATTATAAACACAGTGCAAGTGTAGTGACTCAGATGCTGTCAAAAGAAAAAGGCAGTTCCCAAAGACAAATCAACATAGAAAGACATTTTTTTAGCAGCTTTACATGAAAAGAAAAAGCCTTATTTTATGTATAAAATTAATGTGGTGATTCAGAGTACCCAAATGTGGCATGAATTGGACAGGGAGTTACACACAAAGGGACTTTTGTCAGTATAGATTTGTGTGTGTTCAAATAGTGACCGATCTTCAAACTTGCATCAAAGCAAGGACTTTTAGTCACAAACTCAGTCTTTACTAAGATTTGATTTACATATGTTTGAAACAATGTGATGACCACACCTACCTGAGTAGCAGCATGTGTAAAGGTAGTTGCTTAAATATTGCCTGGAGGTAGGCAACTTCTTGAAGACAAATATGTATGAATAAAAAAGTATTATTAGTGCCAGATTTCTCATTTATTTTTTAAATAAGTACAGTGACGCTGGAAGCAGACTGCCTTGAGGCCTAAACACAATGAAACCCTGACTACATCATGTCTGTTACCAAAACATGTAATGTTATAGTACATGTGCTTACATGTTCTCAGTCAGAAAGTGTGCATAGTTATATTGTCTGAATATTTGAAGAACAAAATGATGCAATTTCTGTCACACCCTTGAAAGCCTACTGGCTCTAATATATGCTTTTAACAAATAACACTTCAGGCCTAATGTCTTTGTGGTAACTTTGCAACAGATAAGGGTTATGGCTCCTGAAATTTTTCTAATGAACCAATCATGCCTATATCCTTTATCTAGGGCTTCTCTCTAATATAGTCCTACTGTATTGTGCACACGGTTTCCAGCATGGCAGCCTTTAGACATGCAGCGATAAAATTACAAATATGTACACAATTACATTTGGTAAAACAGCATAAAACCTGTTTTTAAGAGGGCCAAATAACGATTATCACAGTGTGAACTGTCTACCCCCTGACTTTGTCAGAGGAGGTAATCAACACCAAACCCTGCCTGATATAGTAAGCTGTGAAATTCTATTTAATGAAATACCTATAACCAATATGATAATCTGCAAGAAGATTCCAAAAACTTTTCTATCCTTCTTTTTTTCTATCTTAATCTAGTGTCATAACAATCCACGTGTTAAAACCTATTGGCTATAAATATGTTATTCACAATATGTATGTCAGTTTTCCTGCCTTTGTCTTAACCCTTGATAATAAACTGATGGAATCTAACATAACTTTTACCCATAACTGATAACACCTATATATATCCTTGACCATTTTCTTGTCATAACTAACTCAGGCATACTGAACTGAACACAAGTTTTCCCCAGAAAGCAGACATCAGGCCTACCACCATAAAACTGATAAGAACTAACACAGTGCAAATCTTGTACCTCCAGGGTTCTTCAGAGGGGGTAACCAAAACCAAAACCCCTGCCTACTATTGTAATCTGTGAACTTCCTTAAAACAAACCTATATCAATTTATATTTATTCCCAGATTTACCACTTTACTTAACTATACTGTAATAAAAAACTGCATTAAAAATGTGGACACGGGCCCCAAAATAGAGGCATTTTTGTGGAAGGCTGTCCCTTGGACTCACCACTAGAATCACAGAATCCTCAGCTGTGGTTCAGTGGGAAGATGGAAACCAGGAGCCACAGTATTTAATCCTAACCTCCCTATTTGGCCAAATTGTGTTCTCTTGGGCAGTCGCTTCTTTCACTTATTCTTCTGCTCCCATGCCAAGCAAAGAATGGAGGTATTTTGCTTCTAGCCAATGTCACATTAGGAATCTGGATTGAAACCCAATATATTGAATATTACCCCAAGGAGACAGTGGAGGAAGTTCATACCTAGAGATGCTGCCTTTGATGAACTGGTCATAGAAGTAACTCAAACTCACATCTTCAGTCCGTTGTTGTGGCTCACTTTGACACAAAACTGATTACCAACTTGAAGAAGTTGATGCAAATGTATTTAATGTTTTTTTTTCCAACAGACTGTTTAAGGTTACACAATTAGCCTCATCAGTGTTCCCTCCCTTCTTCACCCCTGCCTCCTCTGCCACTTTGAAAAGCTTATAGGCTGAGGGGGCAAAAAACAAAGTGAGGGTTAGGAACGTGTCTTGTACTGGAAGTCAACTAAGGCTGTGGTGCAATTTCACATGACACATCGACAGATGCCTTGAGGCGCTTACGGGTGATTAGTCGCGCTTTATAAGAATCCTTATTGATTGATTGATTGACAGACCATCTGAGACTTGCATCTTGCTCTGAATAGGTGCAGCACACACAGAAGTTGCTCCACTATGGATGCCAGTGGCTCAGTGAGTTAAGTGCTCACTGCTGATAACTGGTGTGATCTACAGGTTCATGAGTTTGAATCAGGTTGAGTACTATTAAAGCATTATTATAAGTTGGGCGGGGTGGTGCCCAGGTGGTTTACTGGTCTGACCAGTTATACCTGGCCTGCTATTTGCTCTGAAATATTTCCATCTTGCAGTAACATCGCAGCCAATGTCACTGGTCTGAAATTCTGGTTGGTAAAATCACATGAGCCTTAGGCTGCACACGCAGATTGCTCCCTGCACCCTCTGTGCCCAGCTCCTGGCAGACTCCCTTCCAAAGCACAGAGAGACTATGGAACACTCCCCCTGTCAAAACACGGAGCCGGCTGGGCCCTGACATCATCCCAGCCTGTGTCGCCACAGAGTCTGAATCAGTCATCTGCTTCCATTAAACACCTGTTCGATGCAGGTGGTAAATGGAAGCATATATTTCCCCGGTATGGGGAAACCTGAAGTAAATCCGGGTCTGCTTGTTATTACACAATCCAGGGATACTGGCCGGAAATATTGTTTACGGTCCGTTTGAATGTCCAGATAGAAATGCAAACACCTTACGGACAGGGCAGCAATTTGATAACAATTAACACATGTTATATACAGTTCTTGGACAATACAAAGACTGTGGTATTTATCACTATGTAAAATCAAGCTTTTTAATAGATGCCAGCAAATTTAATGAAGTTAGAGAAATGTTCGACTATGTGTTCCACTATGGTTTGAGAGAACACATGCACGTACATGCTGCTTAATTTAAGGTATCAATCTAAAAAGGTTTCAAGAGGGAATTAACAAGTATTGGCAAAGTCAATAGTTCTAGTGTTGGCTGCCAGCATTTGGGCTTTGCCAGTGCTTGTTTTGTTTTGTCATGCTTTTTGCAAAACCGTATAGATGGGGAAGCTGCTGTGCCCCCAAACCAACTTAATGGAACTCTTTGTGTCAAGGTGTGCTCTTTGTGAAAGGGCAGAATAGCATCACTCACAGTGAGGATAGCCAATATCTAAAGAGGGCTTACCCTTTGCCTCGTCCTCTATGCTGTAGTGGACAAAAGGTAAAGATGAATGACACAATAACAGACCAAGAGTGAAGAGATCTGACTGTAAGCCCCTAAGTAAGGGGCCGATTAGGATTGCGGTTTTTAGGCATCCTCCGGGCCGCCGGAAGTGTCCGCCGGCCCGGAGGATGCGGAAAAACCGCTGCGGAGCTTTCAAAGACCCCCCGCCAGATTAGGATGGCTGGGGGGTCTGGAAGACCGTCCGCCGCTTTTCCGCGGCGGTCATCTCCGACCGCGGCGAAAAAGCTCTAACATGTCTGGCGGTGTCTATCAGACACCGCCAGGCATATTAGGATGTCTGCATTCCTATGCCTTTCCACAACGGCATTTCCGCCGTGGAAAGGCATATGGTGTTTTCTTTGGGGACCCGTTGCGGGCCCCCAGGGGTGAAGGGGGAGTGGGGGATGCACATGGGGGGGCATTTGCATGCCTGAAGCGGCATGCACCGCGCGGTGCCTGCCGCTTTGTGCATGCAAATGCGAAGCATGCATATTTAACCTTGCGGCGGGTGCTGCTTCAAGCAGCACCCGCCACAATGTTAAATATTGAGGATGTGACCACCAGGGTGGCGGTCACATCCTAATTGCACTGGAGGGAACGCCGCAGCCCCTGCGGGCGTTCCCTCCACCTCGGGGGTCGCGGACGGACGCAGGTCCGTCCGCGATCCTAATCGGCCCCTAAGTGTATTATACATATCATTTTAGTAAATCAAAAGGTCTTTGCTAACGCCTAACCTAGATATGATTGACCAATGTTATTTTGCATGTGTTTACTTGTCATCACTAGTTATGTCAGGTATTTATTTCATGTAATTACAGCTCCCTGGAAGCATCCTGGAAAGATGCAAAACATATCTGTTGCTCATGACATCAGTTAGAGTGTGTGAAAAGAACGCACTTGTTTATGATTTAGCCAATTGGAGTGGTGTAAGCATTGTGGATAAATTTGCGTGTGATTTGTTTTTTAACTTCATTTTATTTGTTGTTAGTTTAGCGCAAAATAAACTGATAGAACACTTGTGGCATTTACTGCTGCATTTAAGAGTTTGGGGCAGTCTACAGCTCATGATACATAGGACAAGTTTTTGATGGGATGTCCACTGACATGCTGAAACAATACCAGATTCATATCTCTGATGAATACGTTTCAACTTACACTACATTTTTAGAGATGTTGGTAATGAGTGATGAGTTACAGGAAATATTTCGTAGATCCCTGGAATATTTGCTGTCCCTTCAGCACAACTAAAATGGCTATGTGCATGTAATGTGTAAAAATACAACTCCTTAAAGGTTCTCCCTAAGAGTTACCGAATGTGGCACTCTTGCCAAATAGGGTGAGTACCTATTTTGAATTCTTTGAAATTAAATGTATATATCGATTCTTCCGAAGTGCAAAGTTCCCAAAAATTTTATGATTTGCTCAGCTTAATTTTTAAGCAATATAGATTAGAATATTTTTTTATGTATGGTGATTTTTATGTTGAAAGATTGATAGTATCCACATTTGAGTAATTGGTAATAAACAACAAAAATAATATACAAATATGCACAATAGATTACTATGTCACCATAAACAAGAACACATATTTATGAATTATATTGATGCACTCGGCGCTTTCTTCAAACTAAATTGTTTCTATCTGCCTGAGAGAAAAATGAATAAAAAGCAACAATATATAAATTAATACCTTAATCTCTGCAAGATGCTTCAAGAAAACAGGCAAATAAATGTATTTTTTTCGTCAACAATATTTTTTCCTCTTGACCTATTTCTAGGAGCACGGATAGGAATAGCGCTTTATTTTAGTGAAAGATACAAATCATTCACAGTTTAAACTGAACACGGAAAGAATACGGTTGTGCCTTTCTTGGAAAGAAATATGTGCACTGCTGCAAACCAGTGCCTCATGTCTTTGGTGCTGGTACATACTGTGCTAGAACATGCTCTGTTGACTGAAACAGGAAGACATCGAAGGAAACAAATTGTACCCATCGTAAATACAAACGATATATTACATTTCGAACTTTTGCGTCAGTGAGGAAATTGTGCGTAATTATTATTTGCTTTTCCAATGAAGATTGAAAAGAGAACCTTTTGTGCTCATTTAGAACATTGATAAGCGCTTAATTGCGTTTTGAAAACAAAAATTTAAAGGGCCCATATATATATTTAAAGAAGAGAACACAATTTTACAAACCTTTCGTATACTTCTACGTTTGGAAAAAATGTACAGTTTTTTTCTAGGTTATCATAAAATCCAGAGGTACTCCAGGAAAGTTGTAACAGTTGCTGCTTCCAGGCGTGCTCATGTGTGTAGTAAGCATTTGTGATTGCCTAATTTTACTAGGAATGCATTCTCTCGTGAATCCCTAATAAAAGTGCATTGATCGTCTTTTCTCAATGCTGAAAACGTTTTCTCGCATCGATAAACACCTCACTGTAATTGCCACCATTTTTTTGGGATGTTCTCCTCTTGTCACTAGCTAGGAACCTCCGCCTCTCCAGGACAGGAGTAAAAGCCAAGTCCTATCTCTACTGGTGACGTTTTAAGTTTGTAGAGACCCACACACTTGTAAATTTGATGAGTTCCACCAACTCATCAAGGCATCCTGGCCTAGGATGCCCAATACTAAACCATGTGAGGTTTACACCCACGTAAAATACACTATTGTGATGTCACTTTGCTTGTAAGTAAATCCATTTCAAGAACAAATCCACCTTTTGTGAGTAGAATAGACGAGTTTGTAATGCTGGAATATCAATTTGCTCATGTAAGCCTTACATTCTGAGGTGTGCAGTGCACATGCTTTTAAAAATCGATCTCAGTTATCTAACAAAGTTTGCCAAGCGGTAGATTTGGCTTTCACTTGTAACTCTGTATCCCATTGACTCTACTACACTTCTTCCTCCGAGTCATGTTCATTGTGTGGTTTTTTAACTTTCTTTTCACATATTGAGATGGAACCTATTAAATTAAGGCAAGAAATCACCAGGCATAGAAAGTGTATTCTTCTCAAATGAAATCAACAGCCTGTTCATTTGGGTGTTTTGTTTGTCTTTGTTTCTCATTGCTGGGGGTTTATTTCTGCACACAACCGCTTTCACAATCAGATTTTAACGTTATTTAGTTCATCTTAATTGGAGTGCTGGCATCATGCTGGCATTATTTGTAATCGGATCTACTGGGAAGAGAGCATTTTTCAGAATCACCAACGTTTTAATCTGGATGTTTGATTTAGATGCAATATGTTAGTTTTTTTTAATCAATACACTCCCACCTTCCATGTTGTAAGAATACATTTATATTTAGATGCTTGGCTTTCCATTCTTGGTCAGAAGAACATGAGGGAGGAAGAGGACGGCATTAACGCCACAAAGTTCTGCACAAGTTACTCACATCATTGCAGTTTGACACAGCCTATAATGCTGCATGTTTTATATGCAACCGGAAATGCTCTTTTTGCTGCCTTTTCAGGGCAGTAGCAACAACCTTACCCTCTATCTCGTTTAGAAGGAAGCGTCATTAGTTATCACAATACAAGTCACTGTGGCTCATCACCAGGGCTGGCTTTAGGGCGGTGCGACTGGTGCAGCTGCACTGGGCGCTGACCTGGAGGAGGAAGAAGGGGTGGGGGGCACTAACCTCACTAACTTACGCACCCAGATTTCAGGCAGCAATTAAAATGTCAGGATAACTCTTGTGATTAATGTTCCTGTTAGAGAGAGAGATCAGAGTTTTGTCTAGTGCAGTGCTTTAAATGAAAAACAATAAGTGCAGGTACTTATTAAATTGAGCTAGGGGTGTCGTCAGAGGCATGGCGAGACATGATGATACAAAAACATTTCTGTTGAGTATTCATTTTGTCCTTGAGAGTTCTCTCAAACTTTTTATATGTGCAGAGAAGGGAATTCACACTAGTTGCAGGACATACCAAAACATGTGAGAAATGTATGAAAATAAACAAAATGTGCTAACTCGTTACACAAAATGAATGTCAAACACCACATGTTAATATTTCCTTGTTTTGCAATATTTGCAGCTTCTTAATGTCATACAGTTCCTACTTACTTGCATTTGGTGCAATCCTTTTATATTCACACCCACACAAAATAAGTATTCCGCACATTTCTTTTCAAACAACTCCTGAGTATCCTGATTCTCTTCCTCTCTGATTTCATTTCTCTCTCACACACAAACAAGCAGACAAACACTATCAGTCTTCACATCTCTAACCTCTCGATCTCTCCCCCTCACTTCTCTCCCATTAGTATCTAACTCCCTCCCACTCTCTTTACCCCAATTGTATCCCATCATTCTCTCTATTTCTCCGTCCCACTCTTACTTTTTCCATAGCTGTTTCAATCACTTCCCCATCTCTATCCGTGCTGAACCCTTCTGTCTATCTTTTTCCCTTTTAAACTCTTCTCTGCTTCTTCTATCTCTGTCCCTTCACCCGTCACCTACACACACCTCATCTGGCCTCTCCCCTCGGCAGAAGGCTTCACGGTCGGTAAGGTTTTAGTGGCAGACAGTTAGCACTGCTGGGTCGTGAACATGTGCAGAGTCCAGCAGTGTAGAGGTCAGGGGCAGAACAATACTGACCTTTGATGGGAAGGTCAGTAGACTGCCTCTCACCTCACCTGGGCAATAGGTAACCCCCACCACCTCATCCCCGCCCATCATGGACTCAATGTCACAGCAGGCGGGCGGGCTGGGGGTTGATTTGCAGGGGCAAGTGAGTCAGGGGAAAGACAGTCAGACCCCAGTGAGAGGCCAAGGGGTGAAAATGGCACTTGTTACATGGGTTCCTAAGTGGCCACACCTGAGCAGGCTCCCCCCCCCACTCATTCAGTCTGCACACATAACTGTGCCCAGGTAGAAAATGTCCTAACACTATCTAACAAGACGTCCCAGCATGGTGGCTCAGCAGGGGGCTGTTGAGGACAACGAGAGCTTTCATCTGGGTGGGGAGGGAGGGAGCAGAGGCCCACTTGCCACAGCAACAGACCTCCAGCAGGCCGTTCAGTCCCCTTCGTGCCGCTTGCCACAGCTGAATAACACAGACAAATGGCAAAAAGTAAACATTCTGCTAAAAACCAGGAAAACGGCTAGCCCTCGGCACTAGCCCAGTGCCCACCTTATCAATTCGACCCTGAGCACAGGTACTCTCCTTGGCTTTGGAGAAGTGCCTGTACTCAGCTTGATAAAAATAAGAAGTGCCAGTACTCAGTACCGCTGAGTACCGGCCCATTTAAAGCACTGCTCTAGTGGCCCTTTTGACTCGACTTAAAGTAGCGCAGAGGGTTAATATGCCTGCTGCAAAGAACAGATCTGTATTTTATCTGGATAGCTGAGTGGATTAGTAAAGCCAAAATTTACCAGGGCTTTAAAACAAATAAAAAGTATGTGAGAGAGGGGCTATGGAGAAATTAAGGGCACTTTTGCCAGGTGGTGGTGAGGGAATCCAAGGAGGAGGTTATTGGGGGCGTGCCCAAAAAGATTGTCGCACAAGGCGCCGCCAGCGCTAATGCCAGCCCTGCTTGTAACTCCCAGGTCAGTCGCACTAAAGAATGCTAAAGGGGTTCACAAATTGTTTCAGTTTTAGTTTTCGATGAATGCCTCTAGAGGTGCACTTTTGCTCTGGTATAGTTAGCCACAAGGTTACAGCATGTTGAAGGGCAGCAGTTGCAGTTCATGATGCTGCAGATGGCATTAGTGTAGCACTCACTGACTGATTCTTCTTTTAGGAAATCAATGCATGAGCAATGTGGGAACAGACTGTACTTGCTCACCCAAGCAGGAGCTCTAAATCTAGTACTTTCCGATCTCATGAATGTGCTCTGCACAGAAGCTCTTACCTGTGGAGGAGCTACGCCTCTGCTAGAGCAATCCTCTGAACTGCTGCTGTGGTTCTAGCAGTTATCAAAAGTAAGGTGGAAAAGATGAAACTCTAGACATACAATAATCATGCTTCGTCCTAGTGGGTTAAAGTCTGCAGCCTCATTTTAACAGATTTGGTGGGCAGCAAGAAATTGGATGACTGGCTCCCTGAAAAGAATCTCTGGGTATGGAGTGTAACAGCACTGTGGCGGTGATGACAGCAGAATGGTGATATTCACAATATTGCAGGAGTACACTGCTTTTCATATAGAAGTGTGCTACAAATGCATGTACAAAATGAATGGCATATTCATATGATTTGAGGGTCATAATAGTTGCATGTTAATCTGTAGATAGATGAGCAAGTTCCTGACATAAGAAAGTTCTGACCTAGTCGTCACCAAGAAACTGGAGGAGACTCAGTCCCCTGAGCCGGGAAGAAGAGTACACTAATAAAGAGCGATGATGAACACGCTGTACAGGAATACTGACTATCCCATACAAATCTTTATTCATATGCCAGGAGTTTCTATTGACTTATGCCGATACTACCTCACCTCAACGAGAAACGTTTCTATTTACCTCGACTCGTATTTACAGTATTTATACTCGTAACTTCTTGTTATACGACATTTATATACCTCATCTAATATATCATTGATAATGTTTATGTTATTCTAGTATATGACACCCTAGACTTATCTACCTCACTCAAGTTAGTAGCTGTAATGGTTTTTTATGTGAATCGCATATATACAGAATGTATAACTGTATGTGAAGCGCTCTGATACCCACGGGTCACTTTCGCGCTATATAAAACTCTCTAAATAAATAAATAAATAAGATAATTGAGAAACCCCTACCTCCTCTACTGCACAAGGTATGTGCAACACACAATTTTAGCTGCTAGGAAAAAAATGATATCTTGCCATATTCTGAATGCTTCAAACCTTGCTAAGGAGCCCTTTTCTATTGCTGAAGACCCATATTCCCCCACCTGTTCCGAATCTAAAATTTTGACATCTCTGCGTATCGTTGATGGGCTTTTATTGCAAATGTGAAATCATTTCTGCTAGTAGTTTGATGACTGAACTTCGACAGTCATTTGATCACTGAACATGGCACACATTCTGATTTGCCCTTCTTTTCGAACTACAACCTGTTTCATTTTTCCTTGCTTCATTTACTAATATTTCCAAAGTGTATGACTCCTCTACTTTGACCGCACATCATAATTCCCTTTACAACTATCTCACTTTAAAAAGTATGAAAGTTTTCATCACCACTGCTAGAAATTGGTTTTCTGGTTGGTTAGGGTATGCACCTAAGCCAGGCAGAACCCACCACTAGTCAAGGTTAGTCAAATACACACCTAACAGAATCTCTGCTCACTCTCTGGTAGCATTGGTGCAGAGCAGTCAAGCTTATCTAAAGAGTCAATGTGCAAAGTGTTAGTGTGATACAATGATTACAGTAACCGCACCACAGCTTCTCTTCTTGGCAGTCTCCTCAGGAGCCTACATTGAACTAACTGGGTGTTTCAGGGGTGCAGTACTTATACCAAAATATGTATTTGAAGTGGGGGAGACATCAAAGAAGAGGCTTTTGACCTCACATGATCCCTGCCCTTCCTCCCTGGCTCCAGGCACACTAAAGGGGAGTATGCAGCTCTTTGTCTGGAGACTGGCACAGCCCTATTCATGTGCAAGTGTCAGCTCCACCCTCCCTATCTACCTCAGGAATGCCCATCTGCTTGGTGAATGGCCATCAGGATGCGAATGTCACACCCCAGCTCCTTTTGTGCCACTGTCTGTGGGAATGCACAAAGCTCAGCTGTCACCCTGACCCAGACGTGTATTCAGAGAAAGGCAGTCACAGGATGGTTTAAGTAAGAAAATGCCAACATTCTAAAAGTGCCAATTTTAGACTTGCAATTTAAAAAACAACTTTACTGAAAGATGGGTTTTTAAATCGTGAGCCCAGACACACCAAACTCCAATTCTAAATCTGCTCCCAATGGGAAATTACACTTAAAAGCTGTTTTCAGGCAATCCCCATGTTAACCTCTGGGAGAGAGGCCCTGCAGTAGCAGTTTTTCACTATCAGGCCATGTAAAACTCAAAAGTGCACGTCCTACCTTTTATATACACTTCACCCTGCCTTTGGGGCTATGTAGGACCTACCTTAGGGGTGAATTATATGTAATAAAAGGGAAGGTTTGGGCTTGGCAAGTAAGTTAACTTCAAAATCATGAGCCTTCTCAATCCCCCTGCCAGTACTTTTAACTCACTTAAAGAGAAGGACTAACTAGCAACTTGTTAAAAGAAAAAGGCCAAACTACTTTCCCTAAATATGTATATTACTCTAGTAAAGGGCAACCGACACGTTTTTAGAAAGTCAAGTGGTGATGGAGAGAATGAAGAAAGTAAAAAGAGCAAAATGCTAGGGACGGATGTTCCTTCAAGAAGGGATCACAAGGTAAGGAAAGAAAAAAGGGTAAACCTGACCAAGGAGACATGGATTACCTTTATTCTTGAGTCTCCTTTACAGGATTAAAAAGGAATTTGGGATCAAAAAGGGTTAAAATGCCCCTGTATCCCAACTCTATTAACTAAAATAAAGTTGGGATATATAAAAATTGTGCTCTATCCAAACATGTATGTCTGCACCTGGACATCTGCAGAGGCCCTTTGATGAAGCATGCCACTGCAAAGTGGGTGAGGGCAGTATTATAAAATATGTTTATTTTGCCTCTCTGTCTTTCCCCCATTACTAGAATAATCTACATATTTAGGGTAAGTAGTGTGGCCCTTTTCTTTTAACAAGTTGCTAGTTAGTCCTTCCCTTTAAGTCAATTAAGTAGGTTTCCAGGTCGAAATGGCAGTTTAAAACTGCACACTCGGGTTCTGCAATGGTAGGCTTGTAGGCCCACTAGTAGCCCTCGTCACATATAGTGCACTATACCAGAGACTTACAAGTAAATTAAATATGCCATTTGTGAATAAGCCAGTGCTACCATGTTTGGAGTGCAGAACCTCTGCACGTTAGCACTGGTTAGCAGAGGTAAAGTGCCCAGAATTCTCAATCCATCAAAAATGATGTCAGCAAAACAAGAATGTCAGGAGGCAAAAAGTCAGTGGAACCATACCAAGGATGCCAGGTCTAACAACCATCCCTGTAGCTCTGCTGCATCGCTCAATTCTTATCCTGTCTTTGAAGACAATTGAGGTTCTTTCTGACTTCAAGAGAGTTATAGTTATGTCTGCCATGAAGAATCTGCTCTTGATCCTAATATTTTATTAAACTATCATTATGTGTTGCTGGTGGCTACCCAACCAACCTTTTTATGAAGGAGATCACAAAAGAGAAGATGTTCACCCAATTATGCGTTCACTCCTGGAATCTAGTGTAGCCTAAAGGTCATGAATTCAAATCCAGCGAAGGCCAGACCCATGCTGCATCCTACTAAGGGTGATAATATGACTACTATTACTTTGGTTAATTCCATTAGTGTTACCAAGTCTTATGTAAAAATATGATGGATGTTGGTGGTGTAACACCTCAGTATGCTGGACTTAAATGAAATGTTCAACATGCCTAACTATTTCACTTTTATTAAAAGACTCTATTTAGTGGGCTTTCAGGTCACAGGATTTGTCTTTAGTACAGTGTTTATTTTGGGTTATGTCTAGGTAGTCTCTTGATGCAAGACAATGAATTCAATACCGTATTTTAATATATTTATTTAAAAGTTTGGGGATGTTTTACTCATGTAGCTCAACAGCAGACATGTTTTGCCAAGCTTTAGATCAATTGTCATTTTATGAGAGACTATACGATTTTGTAAATTGGTACTGTCACTTTACAACTTGCAGAATACATTTCACAGGTGAATGTGAAGCTGTGTGTGATAGGTTGACTATGGGTCACCCGATCTGTCTCAACTTCTAGAGTTCCCAACATTTGCAATATTTTTCATGCGTTGTAGCAATCATACGGATTGTCAGATTGTGACGAGCTAAAAGGAATTGTGTCCCACTCATTCAAGTTCCTGTGTCTCTCAGACCTATGCGGATACTCTGCAGAACTAGGAAAAAGACACATGATCACACTAAACCTTTGTGGGTTAGTTGATATAAAGACTGTTCCATATCTTCCAGCTACTCTTTCAGTTTAAATTATAAATTAAGGGTGAGGGACTTTGGTGCAGAGAAGTAATTGGTTACCACAATTATATAGTTAGAAATCTTTACAGTACTTTGATTCTTCGATCTAAAGTGTAATGTATTTATGGTAAAAATAGGTGGCACAGGCTATCATTAGAAATGTGAACATGGAGGAGGAGCTACGCGCGCATCCAGGATGGCCGCGTGAGCACAGGGCTCCCGAGTCCCTCGCTGCCCTCCGCATATATCCTGAAAGATATCCTGACTTTGACCACGGGTTCTTGCAGATGAACCTCTGCTGACATCTTAGCTGTTTTCAAAATTTCATTTGGACTTCGGGAACCGCAGATACGCCGATCGGAGTTTTGGAGGCCCGCCCCACGGTGACACCGGGAGCTGGCACACCAAGACGCCGGGGAGTAATTGAACAACAGCGGCCCGAGGGGTTTCCCCTTTTGCCCTGAGTTGACTTTCGGTTTCGTTTTTGGGCTGCTGCCTTCTCTGATAGCGTGATTGCCTCGCTCCCCCATCGGGGTCCAGCCTAACTCTGCTGCCTGACTATACGCCAACTGTTCTGAGGGTTTGGGTGTTGGGCTGAGCTGCTGCTTCTGCCCTTTCAGCCCATCTTCGTTCTTTGCAGTGGTCTGGGGGTGAGCGGCCATTTTCACCAGGTCTCGAGGGCCCCCTCGGGGCTCACCATTCAACATGACCCCCAGGCCTGACAACGAGAAGCGGAAGACTAAAACGCCTCTACGCGGGGGACCAATTCAAACCAACGTCATGGATCGCTATACCCAACCCAAGGGGTCCCCCGGTGGTGCCAGTCGAGCTTTTGAGGGCCCCACTGACGGTCCGACTGCGTTGGCCGAATTGACTTTGCAGGACGTCATGGGCGCCATTGCAATATGCAGACTTCCATTGGTCAGCAATATGAGGCACTCGCTCTTAAAATAGACACTGTAGCAGTTGATGTTACATTGATCAGAGCTGACTTGTCGAAGACCAATGAAAGGGTCAAGTCTCTGGACCTGAAGACTTCTAGCCTCAAGACCGATGTCTCTGATCTGCAGACGGAAGTTGGACGCTTGCGTTCCTCCAACGATCTCATGGTCCATCGCCTGGAGGATTTTGAAATTAGGGCCCGGCGCAATAACATACGCCTTATCGGGGTCCCTGAAACTTCTGGTGTCTCGGCGACTGATCTTCTCGTTGAGGACATCGTCTTGAATCACCTGGCCCCCAAAGGCCTGAGTAAATTCTTTGCGGTGGAGCGTGCCCATCGTGTGCCGGGCGGAAAGCCGAAGTCAGGCGCCACGCCGAGACCTATCATCGCCAGGATCTTCAATTTTAGGGACAGAGACATCATCCTAAAGGCCTCGAGAGTAAGTGGCCCAGTAAAATTCGAGAACACGACGGTGAGTTTCTACCCGGACTTCACGCAGCTTGTTCAGAGACAAAGGATGGGGTTTCAGGGAGTGAAACGAAGGCTGAGAGACTTGGGCCTGAAATATGCAATGCTCTTTCCAACCAGGCTATGTTTCGAATATGAAGACCGGACTTTCTTCTTTGATCGTCCTGACGGAGTTAGTGACTGGCTGGATACCCTCCCCAAACAGACTGACTCAACCGGGCATCCGGGTGGAGCCGAGGGTGGCGTATCGGAATAAGAGTGACATTATGTTTCCTGATTTCTGAACATTCACGTATTATTCGGCTGGGTTCGATATTTCTTCTATTATTGTGTCTTATCGATATGTACCCGAGGGTGGCGGGGGGAGTGGGACTCTTTCCTCCTCAGGGGTTTCTTTTCGTAGACTAGTTTAATGATGGGGCGACAGGCACACTGCAAGTTGGGGTGGCTTTTGAGTCTAACGCAGGGGTGCAGGGTGGGGGGCGTTGTAACAGGTTCCTATTGGGGGGAGGTGGGGGGTTCTTGGGTGTTTGTGGGTTTCTTTCAAGGCAACATATCGTATTTCTTCTTGATTAGGTCATTGTGTTCGTGGTGGGGTGGACTCTGCACCTCTTTATGGGATGGGGGTTAGTGGGTTGAAACTAATGTGTTGGAATGTCAATGGGTTGGGGGACAGGATAAAAGGGGGTGTGGTGTTGCAGCTTCTGCGGCGCCTCTCCCCCGATATTGTGTTGTTGCAGGAAACGCATCTGGTTGGGAACACGTGCCATGCCATGAATCGGTGAGGGTATCGTCTTGTGGCACACTCTGGCTTCACCTCTGGTTCTAGGGCTGTGGGTATCCTCGTTAGGTCCTCCCTCCCCTTGGCAATTGATGATGTGCTTCTCGATGATAGGGGGCGCTATGCCGCTCTCACTGGTAGATGGGAGGGGAAGACAGTCTCATTTGTCACTGTCTATGTCCCGCCGGGTCTACAGACCTCGACTTTTGCTGATCTTGGGCGTGTAGTACTGGGGCTCCCTGAGGGCATTTTGGTGAAAGGCGGAGACTTCAATTCAGTTGACTCCGGTGCCATAGACCGCTACCCCCCCCAGGGATCTCCCCAAGTCGCAATCCAGGTTGAGTGGGTTCCTGGAGACACTTGGTCTGGTGGAATGTTGGAGGTTACTGCACCTGGATCAGGCGCAATACACCTTTCACTCTGGAGCCCATGGCAGTCTGTCCAGACTCGACTATATTCTGCTGCCGGCGGCGCTGTCCTCCTCCGTAGGGGAGGTGAGGCACCTCGCTCGGGGCATATCCGACCACTCCCCAGTCTGGCTTAGTATGGATACTACTATGAGTAATGAGGGACGGGTCGCCCCTATCAACCCCTGGTTTCTTCGCAATCCCAAGACCCGTACCGAATTGGTGAAACCCCTTAATCATTATTTTGTAGAAAATGTGGGGTCTGTGTTATCTGCTGTATCGTTGTGGGAGGCGTTTAAGACTGTGATACGTGGGCAGGCTTTATCTTTGATCGCCACTGCCAAGAAAAGTAAGCATGGAGGCGGAGATAACCGCACTGGAGAGTGACTTGGAGCGCGGAGTGTCCCATGCCAAACTTCATTCCCTCAGCCTCAAACAATTAGATTATAAGGCCCTGGTTACTGATGCTGCTAAGGTCATGAGCAGGGAAAAGCAGGGCAGATTGTATGATGTTGGGGATAAGGCAGGTAAATTGATTGCGTGGCTGAACAAGAAAGAAAGGGCGAGTCGTGTAGTTCCTGTGATTGAGAACCTAGACGGAGTGTGCGTGACTGACCCGGCTGCGATTGTTGAATGCTTTGCGGAACACTTCCGAACTGTGTATGCTCCGGTCTCTGACAGACCGGAGGCTGACTCTCATTTGTTGCTTCGCGATATTACTTTGCCCTGCCTGTCTGCGGCTGACAGGGACCTGATGGACGCGGTACTGTCGGCTGATGAGGTGGCTACCGCCATTCGTTCAATCCGCTCTGGCAAGGCCATGGGTCCTAATGGTCTGCCCATTAAACTGTATAAATTGTGCCCAGACAAACTGGCTCCATATCTTCGTGATATGTTTCTAGAGTCCTGCAACTCTGGCTCCCTCCCACGTGACCAGCGTCTTGCTACTATCGTAGTGATCCACAAGGAAGGAAAACCACGGGATCGCTGTTCATCTAATAGACCGATCTCGCTTCTAAACGCTGAACCGAAAATTCTGGCCAAGGTATTAGCTAACCGCCTGACGAACGTTATCAGCGATCTGGTCCATCCGGATCAGTCCGGTTTTATCCCGCACCGTAACACGACGCTCAACCTGCGGCGCTTGCACGGTGTTCTCGCGAGGGCGGCGTCTCTTCGTGAGCTGGCCATCTTGGCTTCCTTGGATGCTACGATGGCCTTCGAAACTCTTGAGTGGCCTTATCTCTGGGCCGCTCTTGTGAAATTCGGATTCGGCCCGGGTTCATCGGCTGGGTGAAACTTTTGTACGCGGAGCCACTGGCGCAGGTGGTCGTGAATGGTCGGGTCTCAGCGTCTTTTGTTCTCGGGAGGGGCACGCGACAGGGCTGCCCATTGTCACCACTGCTTTTCGCGCTCGCCCTTGAGCCGCTGGCTGCCTGGTTGCGCTGGGAGCCCTCGCTTAAGGGGATCCAGTTGTCCCCGGACTTTGAGGATCGCATCTCGCTCTACGCGGATGATATTTTATTGTACCTTACGTCCCCTTGAAAATCTCTGAATGTTTTGTTCGATGTGCTCACTTCGTTTGGGAAAAATTTGGGCCTTGTTATCAACTGGGCTAAATCCAGTGTATACGTGCTCTCGGGCGGTCTTCCTCCCCTGCCTCGCAGATGCCCCATTCGGGTTTCTCCGACGGGCTTTAAGTACCTGGGGATTTTTATATCTTTAGACCTTGCAGCTCGCTACGAACATAATCTGCTCCCCCCCTTCAAAGATTGAGACTTGACGTTATGCGCTGGCGCGGGCTGCCGCTATCACCAGTCGGGAGCGCAGCCCTTTTTAAAATGATGGCCCTGCTGAGGTTTTTGTACGCGCTTCAGAATACGTTCGATGTTATTCCGGCGAGCTACTTTGGAGAGGTTGAGAGCCTGCAGAGACGGTTAATTCGGGATGGACGTTTGCGTATTTCCCTCGCTAAACTCACTCTTCCATGGCACGATGGGGGTATAGCGTTGCCGGATATTAGGCGTTACTATTGGGCCTCGCAACTGAGTGCGATCAATCATGCGACATATGCGCCTGCTCCTAACCCGGCGTTCGAGATGGATAAGTATTTGCTACCGGGCGGGGACTAGAGGAGGGCGCTCTACTCCAAGACGGCGGGCAAGGATTTATCTGGACCTACCAAGATTGCTGTACGCGTGTGGCATGCTGCGAATGCGTCTGTGGGTTGGGAAGATCGATTGACTTGTGCGACCCCCTTATATGCTTCTGAAAGGTTGGGATATCTCTGTAAAACGAAAGGGTTTAAAAAATGGGATATTATTGGTATTAGCTGCGTGGGCGATCTTTGGGTCAAGGGCAAAATCAAGACCTTTGCGGCACTAAAGACAGAATATGAATTGAGTGCCAGGGAATTCTTCCGATATACACAGATTCACCATGCCTTGAGTTCGGTTCTCCCTGCGGGTACTGTCGTCCCCGAGTCCTCCCCCCTTGAAGATAGGATCCTTGACGGTCACGTCCCTGACAGTACCATTTCCCTGACATATAAGAAGTTGATCAACACCGAGTGGATCTGTTAGTGCGTCTCAGGGAGGTCTGGACCGGCGATGGTTTGGAGCTGGACGACGAGGATTGACAGGCTGCACTGTCCTCGCCTAAGGAGGTCACGATTTCTGCCCGTCTCCATTTCGTTCAGCTCAAAATCTTACATCGTGTATATATTACTATCTATATATTATCTGGAGCCAATGGAACGCATACCGTGGAAATCTATGTGCGCCCCCCCCTGATCCGGCATTCCATGTATTATGTGCTTTTTGTTGTCCTTTAAATTTGTTTCCCCGCTGGCCCCCTCCCCACAATATGTACTATTGATCTGTTGTATAATATCGTGCCTAGGTGTCCTCCTATGTGAACACATGTCCATGTATACTGTTTCCTTTTTGCCTTGTACTTTGTTTTTTCTTCTTTTAATAAAAAATTGAAAAAAAAAAGAAATGTGAACATGAATAATACTTCCAAGATTTTCAGCAAGACATATTAGGAGCTGCATTATAGTCTTTGCAGACCTCTACAAGTGTACCTTAAGCCTACATCTGATACTCCTCCTCTTAGCTCAGTGAGGTAAGTGTAACCATCATGGAGGTAAAATTAGGTCCCCTAACATCCACTTACCTCCCAGTTGGCTTTAGATCATGGTCACTTGGGAGAAATCTTATTTGGATTTCATGACAATCTTCGCAGAGTCGTCATGATGACAAATGTGGACAAGCAAATGGCATCTATTTGCTCACGTGCAGTTGGATAGGCATGTGAGAGTGCTACCATGAGGAGAGGGGCACAGGGTGAAACTCAGAGCCTTTGTGCTTAACGCCTAATTGTAGAAGAGAGGCCAAAATGCAGCCACAGGATTAGTAGTGTTTATTTTGAGAAATAATCAAGAAGGATTCTCCACTGAGCACCCCTTTTTACCTAGTCTGCTTTTGTTGTTCAGGAGAACGTTGTGAGTGAATGGATCCTCCATCAGGAGGTACCTGTGTGTCACTCTCCTAAACTTGGCTTGTCAATGACCTAAAGGACATCTCTTCAAGAATGAACTAGGGAAGTGATACAGCTTGCATTCGAAGCAGCAGTGAACAGGGTATAATTGCTCCACTATACCTTCTATCGAGGCATTATTCTGTGTAGCTGATGGTTCTTGTCATCATCATTGAAAACTTTTTTTCCCATCGCTAGTACAACGAGAAAAAGTGCTTTGTAAAATGAGTGCCAATGTTACAGAGTACAAAATTGGTGTTTCCACTGCCAGTAGGGAAACACGAACTTTACTCACCAAAACCAGTCTGCACTTGTGTCGGACCTTACATGAGAAACATTTACACAGAACACATAGTGTTTACTGTCATTGCCGGGGTAGTGTTCTAACTATGATGATAGAGAGGAAGTATTTTGACAAACATTTGACTTTCTCTTCTTTCTCTGGCGTGGGAACTTTGCGCCTGCAATTGTAGAAATGAATGTGAAGGATATGTGGTCCATAAAAACTTTCAGTTTGATTTTGACGAGGTTTGCATCCAAGTACTGCAACATACCTGCCGGGAGCAGCGGCAGGGACGTGCTTTGCCAGAGCTCCATCCCCGCCAGGCCTAAGCACTGACAAAGCGCCTACCTCTCCTCCACCGAGGCACCGGAGAATTCCCCTGGCTGAGGGACGCCAGGAGTAGCACGGAGTTGCTTTCTAACAAGTCTCGACACCCTTCCCACAGCGTAGAGATTGGAGTCCGGGTCTCCGCGGGCGGACATCTTGGAGAGCCGAGAGTGCGCCGGGATGCGCCAGGCTTAAGGTGCCGTGTGAACCCAGTGAATTTAAAGGTCCGCATCGCCACCACTGAGTGGAGACAGGGCCCGAATCAGCCCACATTAACCCGGAGACTTGGCGCTGCTGATGCGAGGAAAAGGGGTGAAGGACTGAGATGCGAGCCTGGGCCTGGAAAGATGCGAGCCTGGGCCTGGAAAGACGCGAGCTTCGCCTCAGCTTTGCTGATGAGACCGGTACAAGAAATTTAAAGCATTACCTGGAGCTGCTAGTGCTGACGTGGGGGGCTGCGAACCCTGTTAAGCCCAGCGCCGCTTTGAAAATTGCCTGCAGCTCGGCCAAGAGCAGTGGCCTGAGCACTGCCTGACCTCAAGATGGTGGTCGGACTAAAACTATCTACCCTCATGACCATGGCCAGCGATGGTTTCAGACTGTCAGTGCGAGCGGTTCCCCTGCAAGGTAGAGGTTAGCCTGTGGGGCAAATACATGTCTAACTCAGATTGTAGGGGCTTGGGGGGCTTAGATGATAGCACAGACATCTAGAAAATCCCTGCCTGACTTCAACATGATACCCAAGATGAGACATTGGATTCCATCCTGCTGACCCTCAGACATTTCTCTTTTGCTGAACTGCCTTATCTCTTTCTCCCCCTCAGGTCCCCCTCTCTCCTTTCTCCTCTCACCGATCTCAGCCCCGACTCTTCTCCCCCACCTACTGGTCTCTACCCCTTTTTATTTTTTTTTATCTCTCCGTTCACTCTGTAAATATATGATATATACTTGTCCTAGCCTAATTGCTGGTAAAATGTAATCCTGAGAAAATCTACTATTTGTATATATATGTATATAGAGATAACTCTAACCACTAGTATATGCAGTAGATCTTTGTTCTCACTACCATTCCTATGTGATTCTTAGAGTTTATCCATTTGTATCTCTTCCTTGAGTGACTTTACAACTTGTACCTTTGCAATTTATTCTGTTTGTATCTTTTATGTAACTCATGTAATCCTAAATCCTTATGTATCAGAACTGGTTCTTTTGTAAAGCGCTCTGACACCTTTGGGTAAGGTTTGCGCTATATAAAATTGCATTAAATAAAATAAATAAATAAAAATACTTCAATAAATTGGACTGATCTGTTTGTGGCTGGAAATGAAATGAACACTACACAGCTTTAAGAAATAGGGTCCTAGGGAAATCTTTAGAGACCAAATAGCATTCAATCCCCACTCTATCACTAGACAACAAAACAAGAAGCTATCGGTCGAACCAAAACAAAGAAGAAATAAGAGAACAGGAACTCTCAAGAGTCTAGGTCAAAAAAAGAGCAAAATCCATTGAAAAATAATCCCATCAGCCCACACAAGTGGCTACTATTCGTCATCTGGGATTTTATGGGGGGTTGCCGTATTCATGCAACCCACCAAGTAAGCATGGGCGGATTTTGCGGATCCACGATTCACGGATTTGCGGATTCACGGATCGTGGATCCGCAAAATCCGCGGATTATGCGGATCGGCGGATTTGGGGGTGGGGCTTCCTCGAGTGTGTGGGCGGGGCCAAACGGACTGGGCTTCCATGCGAGCGCACATGCTGCTTGTGTGTATAACAGGTCAGAGACCGATCAGAGCAGCAGATTAAGAGACAGAAGCTCGGGCGGGGCCAAACGGACGGGGCTTCCATGCGAGCGCACATGCCGCTTGTGTGTATAAAAGCCGATCAGAGCAGCAGATTAAGAGACAGAAGCCCCTGGTCACAGGAACAGCACGGGGATTCCGCTCGTCAAAGTCAAAGATGCAAATGCCTCTGGCCAGCATCACAGC
This sequence comes from Lissotriton helveticus, assembly GCF_964261635.1. Classification (NCBI taxonomy): domain Eukaryota; kingdom Metazoa; phylum Chordata; class Amphibia; order Caudata; family Salamandridae; genus Lissotriton; species Lissotriton helveticus. The sequence goes on along the minus strand of NC_136063.1, from coordinate 1,625,778,681 downwards.
GGATTTTCGATGGTATATTTGGGGACAAGGCACACCTGCCCAGCCTCCACAACGCTCACGATTATTTATTTTTGGGCTGATGAATGAGTCACTGCATTTGCGCCTCAACTAGGGCACATGCTTTATTGATATCTGTTGAGGTTTATTTTTTGTGCCAGGACCGTCGTGCCCGAATGAACCCTGCCCTTCATATTTATTCAAGAAGACACCACCATTTAAATAATTTACGATGGCGCCGGCAAGCTGCCAGCGCCATCCTGCAAAAGTTACTTAATTAGCTTCAACAGGAAGCTCCAACTGATAAAATAAAGCAGGCGCTCGAGCCCTTGCTTTATCTTATCTGTTAGAGCTTCCTGTCGAAGCTAATTAAGTAACCATTTGAGGATGGCGCTGGCAGCTTGCCGGCGCCATCGTAAATTATGTTAGGCTTGAACTTTTGACCGCAAAATCCGCTCCGATCGCGGATTGCGGATTCTCGGTAAATTCGCGAGAGTTCGCGGATCGCGGATTTACCGAAAATCCGCAAAATCCGCGATCGGAGTGGATTTTGCGCTCATGCTTACCACCAAGTTGGATATCAAAACTCAGCTAGTTTGGTACCCCAAAGATCGGTACAGCCACTTGCGAGTAGTGATGTGATAATGTTTTGTGTATAATTTTCACTTTTTGCACTGCAAACCCTCAGCACCTCACATCACTACTCGCAAGTGGCTGTACCGATCTTTGGGGTACCAAACTAGCTGAGTTTTGATATCCAACTTGGTGGGTTGCATGAATACGGCGACCCCCCATAAAATCCCAGATGACGAAGAGTAGCCACTTGTGTGGGCTGATGGGATTATTTTTCAATGGATTTTGCTCTTTTTTTGACCTAGACACGTGAGAGTTCCTGTTCTCTTATTTCTTCTTTCTTTTGGTTAGACTGATCGCTTCTTGTTTTGTTGTCTGGAAATGAAATGATGCATGTTTTGGTGTGCACATTTCCCCTTTCTTTACACTTTTATTTTGGACATGCTGTTCTCTGTGAAGTATAATAGCAATTTCTGATTTTACACAATCAATGGTGGGTCGTGTGATTACTCCTTTATTTGTAAAATCAAGGTGTATCTGACAAGAAGAATGAACTAGATTTTATGCCCTGATCTATTAGAATGGAACATACTTGTTCGTGTCACACCGTTTCATATTAACAAGCAGTATTTGGGGTAATGTAGAATTTCTAACATGCTATATTGCATAATTATAACTTTTAAATCGAGTCAATTATTCTGTATCTGAGACAGCTCTCAACCTATCTGACTGAAAATCTCAACATGCATTCTAATGATTGCCTTGTGTTTTAAATTTGAATATGTGCTAAGGATTCCTGATCTAGGGAGCAAATTTCAATGTACCCTCACAATTACTAAATTAGTAAATCTGAACATGGACCATGGTGGCAATTCTTGATATATCGTTGGCATAGTTGGCTCAGTGGTACCCAGTTCTGGTGAAATGTTTGCATTGGCAGAACATTGGTAATAGTTGTGATTTGTATACCTTAATCTCATCTGGAGTTTACGGCCTCAGTATGCAAGCTTGGTGTAATCTGTCAGCATCCATCTAGGTAGCGGCTTACCCATTCATCCGTTCATACACTCACTTATTCATTCATGTAAGAACTATTCAACAGGGCACTCACTCATCCATTAATTATCCGTGTGTGTTAAGTCATTCATTAATCAATCACTGCACTCACTCATCCATCCCACCATGTCTAATGCTTGCCTTCACTCACCCAATCCGCACAACCACACACAGAACCTCACCAATCTATGAAGGAGCACTTTCACCTGATAAATAGACAGAGATATTGGCTCCAACAGTGCTTGTTTTCTTTAGTGGATTAAGTTTTAAGACATTTCTGAAATGATTTCTGCCCATGGAAAAAGTGTGCCATTTATTTAAAAATACTTTGTCTGAATTCTGTAGTTCTTATAGAAATGTGTGAAAATTCTTAGCCCATTTAAAACACAATGGATAAACAAAAGAAATCTTACAAAACATACTTACAAAGAGGGACATTTGGTTATCAGACTTTTTCAGTTGGTCTTTTAAATGGTCATTCACATTATGTTTCCACCCTGTACAGCATACAGCTTAGGCCAATGTATCAGTGAGTGCACAAGTGTATGAAAGTGTGTTATTAGTAGGTGGGGGTATTCACCCTCAGCTAGTAATAATATCACAATCACTAATAGGTCAAGTCAAGTCTCAGTAAATTAATCCTTGCTCAACCCTTGGTAGTTTAGCAAACGAGGAGTCACACTTAATTATGGAGACGGGTATGTGTAAAGAATTTATTACCACCAACACAATAAATAGGTAAAAAAAACACAAAATCCAACACTGAGTCATAAACATACGGAATATTTTTATCTTTGCTTTGTGTCATCCGGCGCGGGTTCCTAGGAGCTGGGAGGGCTGCGATGTAAGGTCTTGTGTCACGTCAGGTCATGCTGCATCGGTTCCGATGTAGCTGTGCAGTGAGGCTTTGCGAGGACTTAAGTTGGTCCTGTTGAAGCTGTGCGGCAATGCTTTACGTTGTCTTGTTTTGGTTCTGTTGAATCTGGCAGCTGAGTGGCGAGGCTTCGCGTCCTCTCGCATTGGTTCTCATTTGTTCCAATGAGGCTGACAGCTTGTTCTTGGTTCCTTTAGGAAGATAAATGTAAATATATATATTAAAAAAAAAGATAAGTGTCCTCTAGCACAGGCCAAGGGTTCAGGGGCTCTGGATTGCCACTTGGTAGCTAGGACACAATGCATTTTTGCACTCCAGAACAAGTCCAGTAAAAAATAGTCAGCTGGGGTGTCTTCTTTTTGGCTTCGTAGGTGTAACTTCAGCTCTTCTGTACCTGTTTCTGGTCAGGTAGTCCACTACTTTCTTTTTGGAGTCGGACACAGTCCATTGTTTTTAGAGAGATGTGAGTGCAACAGGTGCAGTATTTCAGAGTGCAGTCCTCTCTTTGGTGCTGTCCAGGGGTCCAGCAGGGCAGTCCTTCTTCTCTTCTACTTTTGGGAGCAGTGATCTGGTGAGTTCCTGAAGCTCTACCATATTTACCCTCCATTTTGGGCCGGAAGAAGAAGGGGACACCTTAACCATTAGGGGTAAAGCTACCTCCCTCTGCTATGACCACTACCTGCAAAGTGTGGCATTTTTTTGACCCAGAATGCATTATTGTCCCTAAAATCAAATTGGGGAAAATCTGTTCTTGATGTGTCTCGGTAACCCAACCCAAAGGAGTGGCTATCAACTGAGTACACTCTCCTTCCAGCCCCTCTGGTTGTGTGGTTAAATAGGTCCCAGGCACAAACACCTACATTTGACATGTTTACGTTCAAAATTCTCATTTTTTTTAAACAATGACTTTTAACACACATTTGCTTGTGCACTTGGGTGGGATAATGTTCTCAGAAAATGGTTTACTTACATTTACGATTCTTCGTAGGCACATTATCAGGCCCTGGAACATTCTTCAAGAACTAAGTTCACTGCTCAAAATTTTGTTGTTTATTGTTGTTTGTTTCGCGACAGATTTGGGTGGGTAAAATCAACAATGACAGCCAGACCACAACTCCAGCATGAAGGGAATGGGTCAAGTTTACTATTTAAACTGGGTAAAGCCCTTGTTAAGACAGAGGAGCATTTCAGTGGGATTGTCAAGGTTGTCTCATGCCGAAATTCTATCCCAACTGAATCCTGTTAACATCCTAAGAAGGACAGTGGCCTGTTCTATATCAAGACTGGCTCCCAGATGGCACCCACCCACAGATAAATGGGGAGTTAGGCCACTCTAAGGTATTCTGGCAGACAAGTACACCCTATGTTTGCTAGGATAGGATGCGCTAGGTAGGAACACAATTATATGTATTCATACAATCAGTGCAATTAAACAGTGGCTGAACTGTTCATTCTTTTCACCATTCTTGTAACTGTGGTAACAGTATTTTGCTCTATTCTATTAATCATTGCATTGCACATATTTTACGCAAGAATCCAATTGCTTCAATAAATGTTTGAAATGCCAATTCATGTATTTCTTGTGACTCTCTTTGCGCATTCCTGATTTAACAACAAAAGGGTACATCTGTTTCCATGATTTCCTTGTGGAATCAAGGTTGTCATGTTCAGAGGTTGCACACACTATCCGGTACCATCTAGGGTTTAGAGTTCCAGACGATGTATTGTGAGCTACCCAGGAATTAGGTCAACATATTCTGATGGTATGTGTGGACTAGGTACCACATAGGTTTGATGCTCATGTTGCCCAAACGGACAGTCTTACTGGAATAGTAGGAAACATTCGACATGGCACTACCAGTATTCTAGGTCAGTTATTTATTTAATCGGTCTCCTGAGTAGTTTTCTTTCCTCTGCCCAAAGGCCCTGCTCACCATTTAAATTGAGACATCCATAGTATTAGGGAAAAACTACTCCTAAGCAAAGTAGGGAACTCCTATTTCTGGCTGTATCTTGATCAGTCTTGAAATTTTAAAAGGAGCACCCCACTATAGTTACTCTGTCTGACTTCCACATGTTAAAATGGCTAATCCAGTACCAGTGGTCATAGCTCTTAACTACAGACACACAGATGCTGCTTTGTCAGGGCTCCCAGGAGGGGATTTTACCTTCATGGTAGAGGACCATGAAGCAAAACAGGGGTATTCTATTCATGGGTTACATTTCCAGGAGCAGATGCCACTACGGCAATTTGTACACATACACTGCAGCAGCAGCAGCAGCAGCAGCAGCACCCTGCTACTACAGATCATCAGAAGCTTTAGAAATTGCACTAGCATGTCAGGGACACACAAACTGGTACCAATGCGTCGTGCTACATCCATTAGCTAACATCAGTTTGGGTCTCCTCAGGAATGATGGGGCAAAATAACCAGTCCTAGCCAGCTACATACTATATCCGCTATTAGCAAAACTCACAGCAACAGAATTATGTATACTTTACGATGGTTTAGTGAGGTTATACAGACATATGACAAAGTTTGTTAGGTGAACAATTACAACAAATGCAGCGAGGACTGCTCAAACTGCACAAATGCATTTAGCAATGCCAGTAATTAGTCCAATCACTATTAATTCAATTATGGAACAGATTAATACCACACGGATGATAATTCAGTTCTGGATTGCACAATCAGCTTGCAGCAGTATTTCCCCATATTGTATCTCAGGATAAACATAGAATTCTCACAATGTGCCTAATCCTAGGGACAGTACCCACGGTAGAAGAGTGTGCCACATGGGGCACAGTATTTGCTGCAATCTAGTCCATCACGCATGGTACACCATTAATAGCTGTCTGGACAGAGTTGCTTAAACCGATCCAACATGAACACAGGGGAGCTCCTGTCTTGGACTTGGGGATGAGACTTATTGACAGTTACGCCACAGTATCCTCAATTATTTTAAGTAATATTTAAGGGGAAGTGGCAGCTTTGGCAGTTCACCAATGTTTTGCGCAGTTTAAGTTAGCGGATCAGGAGCGAGAACTACCAAATAAGTTTCCTGACACCTATACATATGTGGATCAAGATAATTTGGGAGCCAGACCTAACAATTCTGAAAAGGATAACTCGAAACTGGCACCAAAGCCTTCTAAAAACTGCTGAGACAATAAATAAAAAATAAAAAATACCAAATCTAAGGTGGATCTTTCTCCACAGGAGTCCTCGGAAAAGCGCTATAATCTGTGGAACAGTGACACAATAAAAAGCCTGATAGGTATCAGTATCCTGATAAATGTCATTCTCATTCCTTTTAGGAGTCATCCAAAAATGCTCAGAGAAAAGAGGTCAATCATAGGGCATATCGAACAGTGGTGGTTTCTACATTAGGATGTGGACACATTGCTACCCACCCACTGTGCCACTCTAAACGTGAAAAATAAAATGGAAATGAAATAATTTAATTGCCATTTTACTTTTCAGCATGGAGCGCTGTAGCTGCCAGCCTGCCCAAGTTAGGAAACAATGGGGCATGAACCTGCTGCCCTTTGGCGGCAGAGGACTGGAGCAGTGACTGACTGAGTGGTCCAAAGCTCGCATGTCAGTTTGGGAGGCTGTCTTATGCCGACCAAACAGACATGCACACTTTTTTTTCTCCAACCTCGTTGTATTGCACAGCCAGTTTGGAAAAAAACCACAGGCTCCCTGTGCCTGAGTGAGCATCAGGCGAGCCCGCTCAGGCCAACAAAGGCACTTCTCTCATGCTAGCACAAGAGCAGTGTCTGGATTGGGTGGGGATCCCTGGCTGAGGTTTATGGACTTCCAGGAGGTCAGAGGAGAGCTGGAGAGGAGCAGCATGTCAGTGTTAGAGCAGGTAAGTCTTTTTATATTCATTTGTTTTCCTCTAATCCACCCCTAACTCCCGTCCTCCCCTGCCACCGTTCCACTTTAGATTGCTGGTGGCAACCCCTAAGATCGGACGAGTATGTGAAACCTAAGAAGGACTCACAATGCTTGTCTGACTTCATAGTAAAAGAGGAAGAAAAACTTCTACAGCAAACACCTCAATTTAAAAAGAAGAAAGTGGCAGGGATCTTACTTAAATGTACCTCACATATTAAGGACTCTACTTCTGAACATGGAGTGGGCTCTGACTCTGCTAGACAGTGCAGCAAAAGTCACAATAGTTTTCCAGAATCGTAAAAAGTTTCTGGTGGCGAAAGCAAGTAATGAATTTGTCCAGGTGGAAACACTGGATCAGAGAATTAGTGCTCCATACAGATTATATGATTTGCGACTCCAATTCGAAGGTGACACAACTCGCACATTAAACTTCTCTTTGGGAGAACCTAACGTTTGTCTATGATATTCTCTTGGAGGAGAAGAATTGTCCTCCAGAGTCTGTACAAACTGTCCCACAATGAGAAAATGCGATCTTACCAGCCTTTTCTGCCCTTGTTCCAGAATGAGTTAAACTTTCATATGCCAAGGAGTGGGCCCTAGTACAAGCCCAGGCATTTGCCACAATCACATGGGTTGGGATAAAGATTCACCTTACCATATAATACCCATAAGGTCTAGCCCACAAGTGCAACCACAATACCCTACTAAACATGAAGCAAGTGACAGGTTGGTGAAATTCTAACAGAACTTGATTATTAAGGTGTAATTGAAAATTGCACCTCACCAGTGAACAATCCTTTATTTCCAGCAACAAAGACAGATCATTTATAGAGCCTAGTCTTAGACTGTAGACAATTAAATAATCGCACATGCACATTTGCTGTACAAAATGCACACAGCGCAGCAAAAAATACAAAATAACATTAGACACTTTAAATGGCTTTTTCTGCCAAAACATAGCCCCTGAAATTCGGTATTTGACTGCAGTTACTACCCTGGGCTCACAAAAACAATTTATCACTTTGCCACAGGGGTATAAAAATTGCCCGGGTTGTTCTCACCCCAAGTAACAAGACTGTTACAAACGTTTTGATCATGAAGCATTGTTCTATGTCGATGACATTTACTTAATGTATGATGACTTAGAAACATATTTAGACAGAGTAGATAGCTTTATTATAGAATTCGCTCAAATAGGCTGCATATTCAACTTCAAAATTTCCAAGGTTGACTTTTGTAATGTCCTATTCCTGGGATATGAGCTATCAAATGAAGGCAAGAGCTTAGTGCCACATTTCTGTGCACTCTTACAATCTCCAAACACATTAAAAGAAGCTTCCATCACTATTGGGCTTTCTACATTTGGTAGAACATACACACCAGATTATGCACAATGGGGAAAACTGTTTTATGAATTGATTCATCCAGACTTCTCAAGCTTACGTTGGATACCCAAGCACACACAGATCTTGCTTTCAGTACAAGCTGACATGCTTGCTTCAAAACACCTTCACACACACGTGTGAATACCAAAAACCTGGTAATCCTTGTAATCGCAGGGATCTCAGGTCACATTCAAAGAGAGTGACACAGTACCAATGGCATATAAATTGTATTTATATTCCAATGCAGAAATGTGTTTTACGTCAACAGAACAAATGCTGGTGGCAGTACAGACCGGTGTAGTGTAAGAAAGATCATTTGCTCAGGGAAAACGCATAATTGTGGTGACCTCGATTCCAACCTTAGAGGCTGTCACAAAGGCCTGCATCCCTATCATGAAAGCCTTACATCCCAGATCGATACTGTGGGACAATTCACTAACAGCAACAGATTTAGACTATATCTTTGACTCAACAGTACAAACACAAGCACACCTACAATATGAACTAGAATACCCTATGAAATAATGCCTGTAGATCAGTATGACTTCATTGTTTATATTGATGTATCTTCCAAGCCCACACAGTTGGAACAAAACACCAATGCTCTGCCGCATGAATAGTGGTAAGGCGTAAAATGAGTGATGGAGTTTTCCAACCCCTAAAACATTTACGCAGCCACTAGATGATTGCACTGCACAGCTGGCTGAACTGAAAGCTTTAATTCTGGCACTTGAGAATACTGATCCTGAGTTCCCCACATGTATAATGTGTGATGCATATTATTGTGTCCAGTCTTACAAAGAGTACTTGTAGTGCCATGCTTAGTTTTATTAGACTGGCACTTATCATCAGAAAACGATATTGAAAATTCTTGTTGATTTAGCGGTAGTACTATGTAACTATTTGACGTAAATCTTTGGGCAATGTAAGCTCATTTGTATGTAGGGTTGTATCAGTTTATATTTGATATTTAGGATTGTATAGCATATTGCACTTTATTGTTATATGTTTGTGGATCCGATAAACCATTTGTAAAATTGTGTGTTTTTTTTAAAAATTGTATACTTTTATGATTCCTTTTGATGAATCGAAATAAAGTTTTATGATGATGATGATGAGGAGTACTTATACAATTCGCAGATTCTAAAGGGTACAATATCAAGCACAAATTGCTGTGGGGGCAGGTGGCAAAACTTATAGCAAGTTTGCCACTGAATCATATTATCCATACACTGAGCCACCAATGTGTAGGAATTCTCATTGCAGGGAATTTGTTAGTTGATGAAGCTGTAAAGGCAGCAGTACAAACTGTTGTCGTAGCTGCAGTGACTCATTCCAACATGAGGATAGATGGAGACATAATGATGGCTGTCACAGCTTCGCGATGGGTTACGCCCTTACCAAAATCTTTTTCAGGAAAATATTCCTACCATTCTGTTTGCTCAAATTCCCGCAGTGGGGGATAGCGTAATTCCAGATTCAGACTATTGGATAGAATATGTACTAGTAGCTCATGGGGGTCTAGCATCTGCTCACGCAGGAATTGTGGCTACAGTTTCATTATTACAGAAACGCTACTGGTGGCCTGGTCTATACAAACAGCTTAGTAATTATGTACTTAAATGTGACATTTGTCATCAAACAGATGTTTCAACCACAGTACGTCCACAACAGACACCTCTCTTAATTTCAAACAAGCCTCTCACTTGTGTTTATCTGGACCACTGTGGGACCCTACACACTGATGGCTCCTTTAACTTCAATGTGTCAGCAGTGTATTCCTGTTCTCGATTCCTATGGGCATGGCCACATGATAAAACTGCTATAAAAGATTTGCAAGCCTTCATCAGAGCATATGCAGTAGCCGCATTCATTCGGATTAGATCCTGTCATTTGCCTCTAAGGCTTACCGGAATACCATAGGAACATTGCGTGTGACTGTACACTACTCATCACCATGTCATCCCGAGAGAAATTCAATAGTGGAGAGGAAGAACTATGACTTAATGCAGTCTTTATTAGCAAGAGTATTAGGTTCAGGTTGCAGTTGGGTCCATCACCTGTATGGGGTACAGAGAGCCTTAAGCAATCAGCCAATCAGATCCTTGGGTGGTCTGACTCCCTATGAAGTCCTTTTTTGGGTCAAGATGTGGGTTCCAAACCCAGATAATCCTAGTACAGTGGCGGTGGAAACACCTTTTGATATCAGTCAATGTTCGGCTGTCTTACAGGAACTGGAAGACTTTTGGGATGAGCAAAGCAATGAGCTACAGAAACATTCTGCCACTGGCAAAGTGCAGGTGAAACTAGCAACTCCTGGACAGCCCCCAAAGATTGGGAATCTGGTTTGAGAGAAAATTGTGGATAAAAAAGGAATCCATCCCATCCAGCCTGTGCCTGTTGTGGCTGTTCAATGTACTAGAACTGTAATTTTACCACCCCTTGCTGGTTGTAAACACAAGAGGTTTGTGTCAATGGATCTGATCAAACCATACCATGTGACTAGTTCTACATAGTAGGCTACGATCGCTCCTGGATAGTTACCTACCTCCTCTCACTAACATACAGGAAATTCATGTTCCAAGCTTTAACCAACACTGGGGTTTCTTCTCCCTTGCTGGGGACATCAGACACTGAAGGTTTGATATTTCCAGTCACATCTACCAACACCATACAATCACTGTATGCAAATGTACAGGTTTCAACACCACATGCCAGCAATAAAGTTGTTTATTATGATCTACCATTGGAGTTAACTTCCAGTTCTACACAACCCCGTGAGGTTCCTACCTTTGCAAAAAGTGCTTCACGCTATTTTGTCGACATTAATGTCTTTTCCTTGGATTCGCAAACCCACCACTGCTTGGAATACATGCATTTATAATATGGCTTAAAAAGACATATTCTATCCCACCTTGGATTTTCATTTGGATTTACATTGTGTTGCTTTTCCTTTGGATTAGTTTTGTCGCCGTATTCTATTTGCTTCTGAATGGACACTATCTCCCAAACGCTTTGCTGGTGAACTGGTAACTGAGGTATTAAAGCTTCATTCTTCATCACACAAAGTATGAAGAGATATGCCCCTTCTGAACATTTTGGCGGTTCTAGTAATTGATGAAATTGTTTGAGATAAGGTACCACATGATATTTTTGGACCAACAGATACTTTGCAAATACTTTATGTGTTTGAAATATCTCTAAATTATGTTATTACTCCTGCCAGCATCTCTGATGATTGGGACATTTGTACAGTCAGGTGAATGCTTGATGAACTAAAGCATTTTACTGTATTTGAGAGTGAAGCTATATATATAGCAGAACATCTCATTATGATGAAATGTTCTGTTTTCGACATTATGCGCACCATTGCTTATACAAAGGTAGTACTCCATGTGCAGTATTTAATTACACACAATAGGAACACTGCCCACACCACCATTGGGTAGCTCCAAAACATTCACACAGAAGTTTGCATATTTTTCTGGCAATACCCCTGCAGACCCTGAGTCTTAATATGGTAAACTTCTCCCATCCTGGCAAAGAAAAGTATGCTAACCAATGTAAAGTTAATTTATTCAGCAACATTTAATTCCCAGTTGTCAACACAAGGATATGACTTTTGGAGAGATAATACTGATTTAAAATCTGTTGGGGAGCTAAAGACTATAACCTAATCTAATTAGGGAAGCTGTCATCTTGCTGGGGATCAAGGAAGTGTGTGCTGGCCTGGGTTCTGTGACATCTGCTCTCCTGCCTTTGAAGTCCAACTTATCTGCCCAGCAACCTCCTTTCCATGGCTTCTCCCGGAAGAAAATCTCCTCCCACCAAATGGCTGTATTGTTTCGGCCCCAGGCTTCTTCACATCTACTCAGGTAGCAGCTTGGCACAGGCTGTCAAAGGCTGACCAATCAGAAGAGGATGCCAAAGGACTGCTTTAGATAACTTCAGGATAGTAAGTTCTAAAGCTACTTTCCTATAATAGTTACATTAAGTATAACTTTGGAAAGTTGTTGGATTTAATTAATTACATTTAATGAATTAATTTGATATTTTGAATGGTATTGCCTTCTCCATGCTAGCCTAGAGGTCTAACAGCACTATAATAAAAAAAAAAACTTTGGCTATTTTTCCTTACCACTGCTTATGCAACATACGTCCTATAATCCCTGCTTCTTGTAACAGTGTGCATTGTGGGAGGCTGGCTCAGTATATGGAGTATACTTATCGGTGATACACCCTGTACTTAGTCCAGGCAACCTTTAGTGATAGTAGAAGTGGTCCCTGATAGCCAACGCTCTCAAGGGGTAGCTGTGGAGAGCAGCTAAGGCTTATTCAGGAGGATGTAAGGCGGGTGAATTTACCTCACAAGTAAGTCAGGGATGCTAACACAAGAAAAGAGTAAGACCACACCAGTGTTAGCAAAATACTGCAGCATTTATTACACACCAACACTAAAACTACTTTGGTATATCTCTTGCTTGGAGATATCAATACACAATAGACATAGCTTAAAAACAGGTAAAAACACATGGGCCCCTATGAGGGGCCAAACCATATACTAAGAAAATGGAATGCAACATGAGTACCCAATTAAGACTACCACCCAAGGATCTTTAGAAGCACAGCACCACCACAGGTAAGTGACTAGGAGACCCTAGGCGCCTGTAAGCAGACGTGATACCCCGGATCGGTGTCCATTGAAGAACATGGGGAAGTCACAGTTGAAGTTTTACAAATTTTATACCATTCCCAGGAGTCCACATTTGTAATCCACATTTGTAATCCACATTTGTAAAGGGAGAACCATCACCCGTTAGGGTCTCTAGGCGCTGGGGGCCGTCGGGAAGATTAAGCAAGCTATTGCCCAGAGTCCCAAGGTGCTGGGCTAATCTGCTGCCGTCCCCGGGGATCGAACCGTGATCCCCAGATTCTGGAGTCAGTCCCCCTGGTCGCGGCGCCACACCTCTCCCTTCACCCTGGCCGCGGCACCACACCTCTCCCAGATGAAACCCTTTGGAACCAGGGAATTTGGACAGCACTCCCACCTATGGATACCCAGAGGAGCCGGATACCTTCACCAGGGAGCCTGGGTGCATAGGTGTCAAAGGATATTGGAACCGCCAGTTGAAGTAAATAGGGAACCTCAGCTGTCCAGATGCTACAGTGACACATGGACCAGGTTGGTGGGAACCAGGCATGGATTCCAGATGACATGTACCTGTGGAGAGAGGAGATAGAGTCCAAGCAACCCAGAGTTTCCCAGGAGGTGGAGGGGGGTAATTCACTGTAGGACAGGGCCTTGAAGATAAATCTGCGGAGTCCAGGTGAAGCTGTTGGAGCACAGGAGCCACCATTGAGCTTTCTGACGCTGGTAGGTGAATTGCAGGAGGGTCAGTGGTCAGTAGGACCACCATCAAGTCTTGGCAAACGCAACAGACATGTTGCAATAGAAATTGCAGAATTGCAGACCAGCAAGATCTTAGGGACTCATCTACGACTGGTAAGTCAGTGCCAGCCCTCATCAAGAAGGATAGCCAGCAAGAATCAATGGAGACCCCACAGGTACCATCTGGCAGCAGGCACGGGGAGTGGCAGGAAGACCTCAGCAGCACACGGAAGATGTAGTCCCACATCGCAGGAGATGCAGTAAGAATGTCATTTTTGCAATTCTGTGATGCTCGAGGCTGGGGCTTCATGGAGATCGAAGATCTTTGGATTGGAGAGTCAACAAGCCTTGGTAGACATGGGCGGTCCTCTAAGGAGCCCCCAGTACATGGCATCATGCAAGTAACACTTAAATCATTGTAGTTTCATGATTCCAACATGTTTGATGAAGCCATTATGTAGCTGGCTATTCCGACTTGGCTAGTGTCCTCTATGTACCTTAAAATGGTACCCTGCACTTAGAAAACTCAAGGAATGGAATATGGGGTGTAAATGTAATAAATTAACACCAAAATGACAGAAATCCAATCAGTAGATCCCCTAGATATGCAATTTATAAGACTTCAGGTAAGTAAAGCATCTAAAAGCACAAAGCGCCACTCACAGATATCTAGTTAGTGAGACTGGGTGAAAATCACAAGTTCATGCCAACTGTGATGGAGCACTGGCTGGATACAGAGACTAGGTTAGTCTAGCTGAAAGAGTTACCTTCAAAGTCCAGCTCGATTAGTTACATTTGTGGTGGAAGGGGCTGCGAAGAGCAGGAAGAGCATTGCGGGTGGTCGTCGTAGCACAAGAAGCAGGCTAGGATTCGCAGACATTCAACGCTGCAGCCCAAAGATCATGTTGTCTGTCTAAGATAGTCTTTGCTGGAGCTTCATGTTGGTGGTCAACGCAATCTGTGGTGCAGAGAGTCTTGTCTGCCTGAACTTTGCTTTGGCGGGCAGCAAGATCTTGTCGCAATCGAGCCAACACAGATTCATGAAGAGCCCAAAACTTCTGAATTTCTCTTTTTCTTTGGAAAGGAGCTCAACTGAGGCCACACCAAGGGTCCAGGACCTGGGGGAAACACCTTAGGGGTCAGGAACTCACTCCAGCAGAGGCTGGTAGGACTCGAGCAGGTCCAGTTGCAGGACCAGGCTAATGGATAGTTGCTGGGAGCCTCTGTAGCTTGTTATGTCCCTGCAGATTAAGAAGAAGGTCAGTCTGCTGACCCTTGGAGTCACTTCAGCCTGGGATGAAGGGTGCAGGTCAGTCTTCCTTCTCAGCAAACAGGGCAGCAGGCCACAGAGTAGCAAAGTAGCAGGGCAGCAGAATGGAAGTCCTTCTGGCAGCAAAGCCGTACAGCAGTCCTCCTTCTGCAGCATCCACAGGTCTAGGCGTGTACTGAAGAGTTTGGTCTAAGTGTCCAGTGTTTATATCTGGTGCCCACATTGAACTAGGAGACGTTTCTAGAGAATTCTTTTTAAAGTCCTTCAAGTTTGCTGCCTCCCCTGCCCTGGCTCCAAGCTGGCTGCATGAACAATACAGAGGTGATAAGTCATTTGTGTGAAGGCAGAGCACAGTCTATTCAGTTGCAAGTCGGGCTGTGTTCACCTCCACTCCACAATCCTACCAGTTGATTGCCCACTCAGACACACCTAATCTCTCTATTGTGAGGTTGTCCGGGAGGAATAAGCAAAGTCCAACTGCTAACTACACCCAGTAACGTTGCTCAGGATAGGCTGCAGAAACCAAATAGTTTAGGTCTGGAAAATGCAAACTTTCGAAACTTTCAAAATTTCAACTTAAAGTCTGCCTTTACCATTGAAGAGGATTTTAATGACATTTTCTTAGACACCAAATTTGAAATGCTTACCCGTTCCCAATAAAATAGTGCACCTTATTAAATATAATAAGGCAACCCAATGTTAGCCTATTGGCGAGGTAGGCCTCACAGTAGTGAAAAACAAATTTAAGAGTGTTTCACTAGCAGGACATGTAAAACTCAAACAAATAAATGTCCAGAACTTTTTAATTACAATGCACCCTACTCTATGGACTACCTAGGGCCTTCTTTGGGGAGACGTATATGTAATAAAAGGGAAGTTTATTACTTGGTAAAGGGGTTATATTGGTGAATTTGTGTGACACGCACGTTGCGTGTCACACAAATGGTTAAAAATGAATGAAACCTTGGAATAAATTGGATGAACTTGGACTAACTACGGAGTACGTGTTAATATTGTCAATTGATGTGTACATTGCTGTGCAACTCTTTTGTGACACGCAACGTGCGTGTCACACAAATTCACCAATGTAATGCAGGCGCTTAATTTGGGACGGAGCGCACAAGAGTGCTGCACGCTAAAAATGAGGAAGCAGCATATTTGAGTATTAAGAAGAAAAGGGTGTGCTTCAGGTTAAACAAAACTGATGAAAGTGGTTATATTGCCAAGTCAAATTGGTAGTTTAAAACTGCATTCAGACTACAATGGAAGGCTGAGAAATGTTTTAAGGGGCTGCTTAAGTGGGTGGCCCAATAGGTGCTTCAGGTCCACTAGTAGCATTTAAATAACAGGCCCTGGGTATATTGTATTCTTCTCTACAAGGGACTCATAAGTAAATTAAATATGCCAATCAAGTGAAAGCCAATTTTACCATGATTGAAGGAGACTGTACAAACACTTTAGCATTGGTTAGCAACGTCCTAGAGCCAGTGAAAACAAATTCACCTAAAATAAGAAGGGTGAAGGCTAATTGTCTGCAGAGAGGGCCATGTCCAGCAACCACTCTTGGTCCACATCCCTGATTCCCACTGGTCCTTCTGCTGACATCTTCCACCTCCTGAGAGCAGACATAAAATACAGTGAGTTTGTTCTCATAATTGGCGGGAAAACCAGCAGGTTATTTCCCATTTTGTGGACAAAACTGATCATTGCCTGATTATGATGTGGAGTCACCAGCTGGAATCTTAGATTCTAGTCCCCCCTACTTCAAATCAACACACCAAAATCCAACAAACATAATGAGGACCCAAGTTCTTTGTAAGTGTGACTGCTTTTATATTTACTTTTTTAAGACCCAATATGATTGTGTTTAACAATAGCAATAAATGTCATTAAAATCTATACACCAGGGGCCTCATTTATGAGGCCGTCCGTCACTTTTATGCCACTGGTGCGTCATTTTTTGTGACGCACCAGCAGCGTAAAAAATGTGCCTTGTTGCACCATATTTACAAAGCGACACATCTAGGTAGATGTGTCACTTTGTAAACCCCTGCGCTACATTATACCTACGCCAAGTATAATGTATGCAGGGGGGGCGTTCTGACGCAAGAAAGGGTCATAAAATCTATAAGATTTCACTGCGCCACTTCTAGGACACAAATACGTCAATTTCTTACGCCTGCCCCACAGCAACAGTAAGACTGACGCAGGCCATGTGAAAGGACCCATTGCTGGAGTTGCGTCACTTTTGTGACACATTCCAGCAATGCGTCACTTTTGCGCCATACAGATACGTCAGAAATACTGACGTATCTGTAAATCCTTGCACTATGATGCGTCATACTGTAAATATGACGCATCATTGGTGTCGCAAGGAGGGTGCAGTGAAAAGTGACGCATCGCTGTTTTCACGCAGTGATGCGTCACTTTTCATAAATGAGGCCCCAGATGCTTAGCCTGGCTAGACCGAAGGCTAATTAAGACGCGGGATCTTTATTAAATATAGGCCATGTCAGAACAAAGACCTGATGTCAGGGTCTCTTTAGTGAATTCCTGTTGCAGTTATTTCTTCTCTTAATCTAGAAAAATATACAACCCTTTCTATTAATAGTATTTTCCATTAACTGTATTTACCTGGAAATACCTGCCTGGCAGGCATGCAAGCTGTGTGCATATCTGTAACTGCAGTCCAGACTGCTGTCAGTCTCACCTCGAGGCAGTGTAACCTGCACGCGCAGAGCGCAGTTGACACGTTTGAAGCAAGAACTCGTGTAAGGACTGGAAAATCTGCCTTATATTCCCAAAATCTGGGTCACCTTCATCGATTGATGTTCATGCCGTGAGATGATTTATTATACCATTATATTTACATACCAGCATGTGCGTTTGATAGTTGTCTTGTACGAGTTTGAAACCTCGAGGGAATGTTGCATATGTCCTGTGCAACATTGTATTTTATCGTGTTCGATCACAACACATCAAAGTGCTGATGCTGTGGCGTGCGGGCTATGAATGGAGTAGACACACAGGTTTCGTGATTTCTGCCTTTGTTTCGTTGACGAAAAAAACTGTTGTTTTGTCTCTGCAATAGGAATGCTACTGTTTTCCTTTGCCCGTTCTGTTCACAGCACACATCAAATATGTATTCCTTTGTTTATGTGTTTATTTAGTATAACATGTAAAAGGCTTAAGAGCTTCAAAGTGTGTTAGATAGATCCAGGTGGGGTATGATTTGTATTCTTAGTACATAGCTCTGAAGTGATGTCACTCACTGTGACGTCTTCACCCGTGACATGCTCCTGGTTGGCTCAGGAGGGGGGAGAGCTGTGTGCTGATGGGAGCTTGGTTTATCGCTCTACTTAGCTTGGACATACAGCTCCGTTTGCTTTATCTGGACCAAGGATTTCATTGGGAGCTTCATTTTAACAATATTATATCACAAGACAGAAGGAGCATTCATAATATTATGATAGTACAGATAATAGATCGAACATGCAAGCACATTTTCATTTATTTATTCATGGATTTTTGTTAAAAGCCTCTATCACTCCTATTGAGTCTTTTGGTGCCAGTCTTGCAGCAGTGTCTTGTTTAAGGAATGGATACATTTTTAGTAAACGAAGATTATCAGTATGAAAGTGAAAGAATTTTTATAGACTTACATTTCTGTCTTTCCTGTGTCATCTGGCTGAGGTACGTGGAGTGGATTCCAGTTGGATTCTATCATTCGGTGCTTATGGTGGAATTGACAGTGTGGCAAATGAAACACTGATGGTGTGAAGTTTGGATCCCATTTACCTAAAGAGACTATGTGACTGGTGATGATGAAGATAAATGTACTTTTCTGTTGCATTTAGAGTGTTCTCTGCTCCAGGGAGAGGAGGAGCACTGGATGAAGGGGCAATAATTCGGAGAGGATGGGTGCCATCTTCACAATTAGGACCAAATATCATACATAGGACATGTCCATGGAGAACATTTTTTTCATTTAGGGAAGTACAAAAGAGTCACATCCGTTTTTGGATGATTTGGGGGATTCCTCATTAAAGTTCCGGTAGAGGTCAGTAAACTGCATTAGCGTGAAAACCTGGAATGTATAATATATTTTAATTTATATTTCTTTTTAAATATAAAGCAAACATCATGTCTTAAGTTGGTAGCATCTAGAGTTCTCTGAGCCTCCTGACCTGGTAAGTTTTGGACAAAGGGTACCAAGTGGAGAGTGGCACTTTAATAATGGAAAAAGGGCTGCTTCTTTTCCTGGTTGTAGCTAGAGTCCAAGTGCGGGTACTATTTCCATCACTAGTATTCAAGAAGCCCCACTAGTTCAATTGACTGTTGTTTTTGATTCACTGAAACAGATTGGTCCGCGTACTACATTGAGGTCTCACATGCTGTACTCAGATGTGCTAACACTGCTGAATGTATTACATACATCTAAAAAAAACTGGTGGGTTGGGTTCTGGGATCGACAGTGTCATGCTTGGGTGAGGGACTTGCCTAGATGGAGGGGAAGTGCATGCTCTGGTCTCTGTTGATTTGGAAGTAAACTCTCATGGTTAACTTGGGGTCCCTAAGAATGCTGAATTACAGGGAACTTTAGTGAATGGAAGGACCTGTTGCTGCCCTGCAGGATACCTATGCCAGCCAGCTTCTAGTGGTAGAAACACTTGGTTTCCCCAAAAGTGCCCCTCAACCCTCAGGTCTTCAGGATTAGAAATTCCCTTGGCACGGAGAGAACTGCCTTATGTTGATGGCCATCCAAAACTGGAGGTAGTAATAGCCCTTAAAAGAGCATTTCTTTGAACATGTCTACTGGCAGATTGTTTCCTGAGAAATGGTCTAACACAGGTAGTAGGGAAACCAAGGTGGCCCTTCAGAAGGTCTCTAAAGATGCGGTACCAGAAGTTAGGAGAGTATTGGTTTGGAGGCAAGTGTGGCCTAATATGGTGAAAATAGTGGGCCTGGAATTAACTACTCTGAGAGGTTAGGACATTAAGGATTACATAGGATGGACCACCCAGATGCTAAAGGAGTATGTGTGCCTTCAGGCTGAGGCCTTTGTCGTCCACACTCAGAGCACCACAAGGAATGAGACGCCCAAAACAATTCTTAATTTTTAACAGATTTGGGGGGAGGTGACAACAGTTGCCGGAATGTCCCTAAGGTAGTTCTGAAGACTTGAAGGGGCTAGCTAGCTCAGTGATGGGTGTACTAGGCCCTAGTCTCTGAGAGAAGAGGCAGTACAGCATGCCAGGAGTAGGTACTTTAGGGGTTGACAGCAAGGGATATGCTTTGAGAAGGTCTGGGCCTCCTTATGCTTCTGCAGTTAAGTGCTGAAGCTTTGCCCGGGGGACCCAATCACTGGCCAGAGTACCCAGAAAATTCTTCAGTTGCATAAAGGATGTCAAATGTGTCACTTGAGTCTCATAGTACCTCCATCTCCTGGAGTTGCCGGTAATCCCAACATTGGTAACTCTGTGGTGTGGAGGTGAATGGATGATTACCTGTCTGCTGATAATGTTGGGATATTGAGAAGTAAAGCTGTTTACCAGAGCAAGCTTAAGTTACCAAGGCTAAGTTTACCTGGCCTACATTCCCTCTAGGGTCTGCCTGAAAAAGGGACCATCTGCAGACAGGGACTATCACTAATGAGCTGCTGCTTCTTTCCATTTTTGTGGCATTTTAGATTTGTTTTGGCATTGTTTTAAATAATAATGTTTCTCATTTTTCCTAAATTGATTTGCTAATTTTATTATTTGATTTCTTGACTTTAATATTGTTTGGTGCTACATTAAATTGGGAAATATTGTAAATGCTTAACACGGATGAGAAGGCGTACTTTAAAAAAAAAAAAACTTTTACTATTATTATTTGGTACATGACTCATAACTGTATCCATATCAATCAATGACATCTTACATCTTACATATTCTCATATACTACGCCATTACAACAATAATTGTACATTTACATTACATGTGCGTAGTTATTAATTTCGTTATTTGCCACCTCTAACTCGTTAAATGTCTTCCACAGAGAGGTCCACTGTGGGTATCGTGCATATACCACCCCTGAAAGTGTTCCATTTTCCCCATAATCGTGCTCATTTGTTAGGACATCCTCTATGTATGTATACCATTTTTTCTGCCACCATAGCTGTATCCATATCATTACACCTTCCCTTTATAGTGGGAGTGGTACGCGCTCCCCCGAGTTTGGCAATATTTCTCTTCGCTATTATTATTCCCAGTGTAGCCCAGGTTTGCGCTGTGGTGTTAAGATCTGTTGCATCCCATATATTTAATAGACAGCGTTTGGAATCTGGGTACCGGGGCCCCACTTACTCTCGTTATAGTGGACATAACTGCCTCACAGTAGGTCACTATTCCTGGACATTCCCATAGTGTGTGAAAAAACGTACCCAGTGCTCCACATTGTCGCCTGCAAAGTTGGTATTACCTATCTTGCATAATGTGATTCTAGTGTAGTAGATCCTGTGGAGTATCTTAAGTTGTACGATGTCGAACCTGGATGATATCGCCACCTCCCTCGGGAATGCCAATGCTTCCAACCAATCTGTATTGTCTAAGTCTCCCACATCTTTCTGCCATTTGTCTCAGAGAAGCTGCGTAGGGTCAGGTTGGTTGTTAATAATTTTGCAGTATGTTAGAGATGGAGCTTTTTTGTCCATGTGCTTTGTCAATAACCTGTCATCCAATGGTGAGGCTTCAGGGAGGGTAGTATCAGGTGGGATAGTTACTTCTAATGCGGAAGGCGCGCTTTGTGACAAAACTACAAGAGGGAAGCGCAGGAATTCTCACTGAAGCATGCTTTTCTTTACAAGGCTCTGAATCATTGCTTTGGTGGGAGTTTTGATCTTTGGTCCCCACCTAATAATAACTCAAGATAAAGCAGTAAATAGCCCATACCTGTTTTGTCAGTTAGTTAAACATTATTTGAACTAGGTGAAACTACTTATAGAAAATCATAATTATCCAACGTACTTCCAGTCCAATAAATAGTGCAGGAAAATTGTAGCTGAAGTGACCGCTAAATGGAATACGCTTTCAGAATGTCCCTCCAGATACCTGGGCACTGATAAGAAATCAGTAGAAAGGATGTTCAACAGTTACCAGTAGTCATTCCCTAACTTTTTTCGACATTTTCTGACACTCCCATTCTTTGATAATAACACATTTTGAACCTTGCTTCTGTGTTCTCTTCATGGTGCCACTCAATGAAATATGGGAAGGTTTCACTTTCCTTCCCTTGATATTCACGTGTTGCCTAAGTAACAGGATCAGATCTAGACCAACAAGATTTGGGATTGGTTGACAAGCCAAGCAGAGTAGCTTTCCCTTTTGATTTGACCAAAGCGCTGTAAGGACATACAAATTTGGAATCAATTTGAAATGTTCAATATCCCGGTTATGCCTCTACAGATATGTTGCAATTTTCCAGACGCTCAACTAATTTTTTTAGAAAAAATGTGAATGTCTGCATTTAAATAAAAACCTCCTCATACCTTAGGGTCAATCATCTTTTGAATAATAAAAGCCTTCATTCATACTGACCATAGAGAGTTCATCAGCCTGTTAGAAACAGGCTTAGCTCGTTATCCAATGAAAACATTTCAGTCCTTTATGACGTGGACACTCCCTGTTTCTTTCTGACCTACAGCTGGCTTGGATAGGCCAGGAGGAATGCTGGGTATGCAGGACTTGCATTCACAGTATGCTGCTGAGTGTTTGTCCTGTTTCCACTTCAGGATTAATGATTGTGACTAGGACGAGTAGTACTAAACAATAAAGATTACCAGTACGTTTTTAGAGCAACAATTGCTGTGTCCTTTGAACTAAAATGTGTTGTAGTATGTCTAGTATATAGATCAGTTAATGGGCATTATGGTTCTACTTGTTACTGTCAGCACGGTCTCTGACAGATCCAGTTTTAGAACATCGAACTACCCACCTTTAACCTGTGGTGACCCCTTTACTGCTGGCGATGCCATATTGCACTTGTGTAAATGTAGTGTGACCAGCTGCAAAGTGGCTGAGGTTCTGCAGAAGTGCAAAAGTATTTTACACAGATAACTCGAAATGTGAACGACTTCATTGGGTATGGCATTTTACAGCGCTGTAGCAAACCCTCCCCTCACCCTGAGATACATGTGGTTCCTGCGTCACCTATTTCAGCAGAACTATTGATTTAGCCTGAGCAACCAGTGATGTTTACACCATCTACTGGCTTTTATGGCTTCAGATAAACGGTACCTGATCCAGTGATAAATAGAATAAAAGGTGTTGCATTCCTCACAGCAACATCTGTGTAATGTGGCTTTTACCCTTGGTAAACACGGTTTGTTTGCAGTGGATCACTATTTACCTTTCTCTGTACTGAAGAACTTACATAACACTAAGGCCATCTTCCAAGGAGCTCTCTTTGTAAGTATAGTACACACAGAAAGGAAAAAGTGCCCATGTACTAATCGAATATTTGCATAAATGTTTCCCCCCAGTGGGAGGTGCTATCCTCAGTTGCTCCAGGGAGCCAGCCATGGGTGCACACAAGGCGTAACGAGACCACCCGGGTCCAGTCACGATGTTATCAACAACAGAATACCTTGTGTCGTGGTTCTGAGGGTAAGGAGCCAGCAACCTCGGATGGAGGCTGCGATTTCAGGCATGTCATCCTCTCAATCTGGAGGTTGGAGACAGTCGAAGCATCCAGCTCAGGTCCTGCAGACTGTGCAAATGTCCCCCAATGCCTCTTGAACACCACACTCTACGAAGGGCGAGCTAGCACAGGTTTCCAGTTGCCAGCTCGGGTCCCTCACACTCAGCAAACTTCACCAGCACTCCTCGACCTCCTCTCATTATGGCACTCCATGTGGGCCTCTGATCTTTACAAGCACACTCCTCTGCACAGTGTGATTATTGCAAACATTAGGATGGTCCTGGTCCCAACCGTCAATAACTTCCACCCTTTTCCACTGCCCCCTGCACGGTCCTTATGATCTTGTGGAAATGGGGAGATCCTTTCTGTCCCTGGGATCTCGTGGACAGGAGGCCAGCCAACCAGCCCTTGGAGCATGCTTAGGGACACAGGCCATGACAGCTGGCAGTGAGCTGCAGGCCAGCAACAGCCAGGCAAAGTCCCCTTCCTGGAGCACAGCCAGCCCCCGACCACTACAAGTTGCAGATAATCCAGTTGCAGTCCCTCTTGCCCCAATGGTTCCTCATGTTGATGTCCCAGCATCAAACCAGTGTAGAATGGTTCCAATCCCTATACCCACGTGGCCTTTGAAGATGGGATCAGTTCGAAAGGCCACCTTTAAAATGCACAGGCCCCCCCCCTTAGTCCTGATTGCCATCCTACCCTGAGAGGCTTGTTCAATATCTTTAGTAGGGCCAGGACCCTGCCCCTTGCAATGCAGGTACCAATTCCACCCCTCTCTTATCTGTCATAGGAAGGCCCCTCAGAGTCAGATGTCTGCAGTTTCCCTTGAGTGCCCAAAGTTTATGGCCATCTATCAGGAATGCACAGATGTAACTGTCCCCCAGCAACGAGATGTGGATTGGAGACAAGCTGATAGGCACGCAAAGGGCCACGAGTGGTGAAATGCTCACTTTCCTAAAGTGGCATTTTCACATTAGTAATATCAAATCCACTCTCACTACCGGGAAGGATTTGCCATTATTAATCTATTGATACTAAACACCATACAGCCACTCTTCTACATCTCAATAGCCTTTCCACAGATCCCCCATGTTAACCAATGTGAGAAGCAGGCCTCACCGTACTGAACACACCATCCAATGTCATTCACTACTAGGGCATGTAGCGCACACGTGCATGTGCCCTACCTGTGCCATACACCAAACCCTGCCCTCAGGGAGTACTCAGATGTATCGAAAGACATGCAGAACTTTGGCAAGTAGAAGTAGCTTTTGAATGCCAAGCTGAGTAACAGTAACCTGCACACACAGGCCCTGCCATGGCAAACCTGTGGTACGTTTGAAGAGCTACCTCTCTGGGCAGCACAACCAGTGCTGCAGTCCCACGGAGGAGCATTTGGATTACATGCCCTAGGTATAGGTTTAACCCCTAGACAAGAGACTTGCAGCTAACTTAAATCAGCCAGTCTAGTATACATCAATATGTATATGACAAGCACATCGCTTTGGCACTTAATGGCAGTGTCAAAGCACTCAAAGTCCTAAGGCTGGCACATAGATCAGTGGACAATCAGGAGGAGCCAAAGCAAAAAAGCTAAACATTGAGGGAAAGCACCCTAAAAAGGGCCATTTAAAACAAGGGCTATGTAACATGAAGGTTTAATGACTGCAGGGCAAGCAATAGTGTATGTGACTTTGAGATGGGATGTATTCTGCAATGCAGCTCCCGATTACCCTTTGCCAATGTCCAAACAGTTCTATCAATAAGCCTCATATCCAATCTTAGCTCCTCTTTCTTTGCTGATGAGGAGCAAGTTTAGTCACCTTTCTTATTTTCTCTCCCATGTTTATCATTGTTTACTCAGATTTGTATATATTGCTTTGGTATTTCTAAATTGATTTTTGCAATAGTGTTTGAACCTTATGTCCATGACCCTCGACTTGGCACATGGTTACTACATTGACTGATTTAGGGGTCTGGCTTGCTTGCCATTTAATTTGGTGGGCCTTGTCCAGTTTGTTAGCATGACTCCTGCCCGCCCTTGCTTCCCTCTCGACCTGAAGTGGGTGATGATTGCTGGATGGGTGGAGGAGTTGTGCATGTCTACAAACCTCCCTGTAACCGCTGATTTACTACATGCCAGTGCTCCCATCTGGAGAGTGATTTAGATAAAATGTATATCTTTAAGAACAGCAAGTGCATGCTAATACAAAGTAACATTGGGATCGATTTAGCAACATTATTCAGGCTTAACACTGTCTTGACAATGTCTTTTAAGCACAGAAAGATGGCACCAATTTATGAAGGGGCGTATTCTCACATTGTCTGTACACTGTTCTTGTTTTCTTATAAAAGTCTTAGGGCTGTATGTTCTGGCTTATGATAGTCTTAAAACTACTTTAGTCCAGAGAACAGCCTCAGTACACCAAGGCCCATGTTTCTAGACTTACAAAAGTCTCATTACGGACTCAAGCCTAAATAAAAATTAGATAAAGGAGGCGCCTATATTCTTCTAACACCTACTGATGGTTGTCTGTAGAGTGAGAACATTTGCATCACTAATAATGCAAATTTCGACTGGGTCAGTATCCACTCCCGGGGCTGCTGTGATCATGTGATTACTTGATCTGACCCTCTCATCCTATCACGCCAAGATCAAGCAACGGATTGCCACTACCAATGCCTGGTTCAGAGCTTCAGTAAGACCCACTTCTCCTCAGTTTATGTGACATTATCTGACAAGTGTCTGAGAAAATGTTAATTCATCAGAGGAAGGACAACTATCTCCTCTAATAGTTTGCCCTGAGAACCGGTCAGGAGGAAGTACTTGACTCAATCGCCTACCCAGCTGGACATATGCCAAAGAGTTAATGCCACCAAATGAAATTTGGTCACTAACTTGCAATGAAAACATGCAGAGATCAGGGATGTTTTCATCAGATATGGTGGAGAAAGCCAAGGTGTCCGGCGACCTGTGTATCTTCTCAAGACGGGCACAATGGAACATGTGCCTTTGGAGGAATGTCTAATGCCCCATCTAAGACGAATGGTGCAGGGGATTACTAACTAAAATTAACCCTCTGAAGCAGCTCCTACTTAAGCTTATTATCACATACCTGTTTCCCAATTATCTTATTTTAGAGGAAATAAAATCTCTACCAAAATTACTACAGATGTTTTTTCTATTCCTTCTATTATAACTATTCTGCAACATGTAATGTTTTGTTTCAACATCATATACTTATAGGTAATATGAGAACCACATTTACAAAAGGTTAAAGTATAAGTCAGCTTTTTAATGTAGCATTCAGATTGGCATCACAATCGGTGTGGTGTACTTTCAAATAATTTCCCTTCTGCGTTATTGGTTCAATTAGATATCAATATTTAAAATAAAATCCCAATCTTTAATACTCATTTTTCAAAAGCATATATCATCAACAGATGTCAATCACATAAATCAAATATACAGTTATACCAAATAATCCCAACTGTGTAATTTCACTACCAACAAGACGTGGGCAGAAGGAACCAGTTACAGATTACTTTGGATTGTGTTTTCTCGCTCTTGTTGAGTACAGATCTCCATTCTTTTTTTACTTGTACTGCATCTTTAGTTGCCTGTGAAAACCTGCTGTGTTTAAGAAAGCATAGAGGGTAGGGAACAGCTACTGATCATTTCTTTGGATCACAGGTTCAAGAAGGTGCCACTTTGGGCAAGCAACCTCTGTTGCATTGACTTTGGAATTGGGCTTGATAGAATAGACCTTCTGGCACAAAATACTCTCACCTCTTCAACATTAACGTGGTGCTGAGGGTGTTTCTATACGTTTCTGCTAATGATAACCTATCGCTGAGGGTTAACAGGCTTGGCGTCTTTCACATGAATGTTAGCGCACTGGGTTCATTGGATAGGCTGTGATTGCCTAAACAAGGGCAGCTTTAAAGTTATTGCCTCTGAGCATATGAGAAAAGCATGCAGGAGTTGGGGTCATATAGGAATCGTTCAATGCGGGCCTCAATGAGGCGTTCTCATAATGTCTCTTGCCTTGACTAAGTCGGTAGGGAGATTCGGGTAAGTTTTATTTTTACAACTAGTGTCTTTAAGCTTGAGCTAGGGTATTAGTTTTAATAAAGGCTACAGACTAGTATGGTAAATTGTTTTCACTGACTTCTACATTAAGTGATTGTCCAGGTGACTCAGTTGTGGCAGATAAGATTCAAACTATCATTATTGAATCTATCTGATTTTGTAAGTCAATGACTTTTCAGTTGCAGAATACTGTTAGCTCCTAGAACAATCTAAACAATGTACACGAAGTTCTACAACAAATAAAATACATAGGGCCTGATGTAGAGTTTGGAGGTACCTGGAAATCCTTAAATTTCTGTGTGAAACTCTAAATCGGAGAAGAATTGCTGACTGAATTTTTTCCACCATACTATTGTGGAGTGGCTATGTGAAATGCTCATGGCAATCTATGACTTGTGTGAGTGTCCATGACTAATCCTAAGGATGTTGGGCATGCCCCCAAATGCAGAAATGTACTCAAATATCAAGAGGATCCTTACAATTCCAGCCAGTAACTGCTTAAATAGGCTTTTGAATGTCCAATGTGTGTCTCTACAAATAAATTCTGTTGAGTTCTCCACCCATTTCCTGCACCTAGAAATAGTGCCATCTTTTGAGCTACTCTTCGTTTCCAGGCAGTATGTGGAAGTGTCAGGGCCGGACTGGGAACCAAAACCGGCCCTGGCAAAGTGCTCGGCTGGCTGCCCCACCCCCCAGGGGGGGTTGGGGGTGCGACCGTGCTCTTTGCCAGGGCCGGTTTTCGGCCAATTTTGTTACAGGGCCGTTTTTGCAGCAACGCTGCAAAAACGGACGTGTAACAAAAAAACGGCCCCCAGTGGCCCAAAACCGGCCCCCACCCTTGCGGCACACCGGGGGATTGCCCGGTGCCCGCAACAGCCAGTCCGGGCCTGGGAAGTGTGTATTAAAGTATATTGGGCCATGTTTAGAGAAAGAACACGTATTACAGCTGTCTGTTCAAATATTAATGAATTCAGACACCAGTGAGGATGTACAGGTGGTCAAACATCTTTTATCATTCCACTTTTGTTTATGTTGTTTTTTTTAGTTTGTGACAACCATCGCTTTGCACATTTTGCATGTAGCAATTGTGCATTCATGCAGGGCCAGCTTTAGCGCTGGTGGCGCCGGGTGCGACAGTGTTTGTTGCCGGGCCTCACTACTACTCATTAACAGTGCCCCTCAAGTCTCTATAACCACTCTCTCTCTCATGCATTTCTTTTGTCTTACAGTGACACTCATACCAGTGTAAGCTGTCAGAGCACTTCACATCACACACATTACACAGAGACAATGAATATTAAGTGTGTAACTCAGTGTATAGGAAATGGTACATAAGGCAGGGGACTACATGGTGTTGGGACACAAGTCACCCCTCGTGGTAGACAGTATAATTTAAGAGTGTTCGGTCTGGAGAATCACAAACTCAGAATTTACAATGTCACACCATGGTTGGGGGTTGGCTTTACTAATAAGAATTGATTTCTACCCAAGTGAACCATTTTTGCAACATTAGGATAAAAAAAGCCTGTGGGGGAATCATAGCGCTCTGATCTATACCTTGCAGTTTGAATGCATCTCTTTGATGATAGTTAATGGCTCATTGTTCTATATTAGGATTTAAACTAATAAACTCGAAAGAAAGTAACAAAAGGGGCCCTCTGACAGACGCAATAAGGCACTGACCTATTTACATGGTACACGTGCTTGGCAGCAGGCATTTTAACCTCCTGCACTACTTTATGAGTCAAAAGGTCCACTAGATACAACTCCGATCTCTCTGCAGCTGGTCCATCAATCACCAGAATTACTTGACATTTTTATGATTGCCAGAAAATTGCTGGAGGCCAGGAACGCGGCAGAAGGTGCTTTTAAAACTATATTGTACTTGAAAACACGGCGCCGGCCAAAGTCATTTCCCGGTGCAGTGGCACCGATCACACTGCCCTAGAGCCGACCCTGCATCTATGCACACAAGCATTGCCATCATGTTGCAGTGTGAAAATGGGTTCCTAAGACTCCCACAATGTTTCGGAAAGTCTGAGTTATCTCAGCTGGAAAGCTCACATCTAAATATGGAGCTGTTTTGAGAAGAAAACTATTTGATTAACAACATGCTGCTCAAAAGTTTACAAAGCAGTAGCAGCAGCATCGTGCGATGAAAATGTTTTAATCCAGGCACTGAAAGTTATCATGGTAAGCGATCCGCACTGTAAACATCCACGACAGACGCCCAGGGGAAACTTCATTTAGTTTTAGGGGACACGGAAGGTGTTATGCAGCAGCTGTTGTGATTGTTTCATAAAAGGTGATGAGCCTGCAGAGAATCTTTGCAAGGCGAAGGGCCTCCTCCGTTTTAGCACAATCGTTCGCGGCGCTAAAGTGTGTGTAATGTTCCTTAAATTAAAAAAATACACACGCACATAATTGTACTGCATTGCATAGCAGTTTCCACATTTAAAACTGGAGTGTGTTAGATGTGCCCTCTGTAGCTGTTTTTTTCACATTTGTTTGTGGATGTGGCGTGAGTCATGCTGGCAGGAGTCAGTGACGTTGCTGTTTATACAGCACTGTATATGCTTCCAGGATGCTGTACAGAAGGTGGGGTGAGGTGATACCAGTAGCAGAATCAATATTGTTCGTTATGAATGGCTTTCAAGCATGGAGCTGCTGTGGGTCGTCACCTCAAGATGGTAAAGCAGCTCCAGGAGCCTGTGACGTTACGAAGAGGCAATGTATCGTCTTCCTCTATCTTTGTAGAACTACTGCAGGCAGTATAGTGCCCACACCGTCATCCGCTCCCCCCCTGCATTTTATAAACTTGCCCATATAATGATTACACAGGACACATAGTTATGGGTGAGAACTGCTGCAGGTTTATTTTCATACAACAAAAGTATGACGATTATGTGGGTTATCTTACCGACGATCCAGGGCAGGCAGCCCCTCGCTGCCCCGCCGCCTTATGAGCCATCCGGCACGCACGGTGGGTCGACGGCCGGAAAGTGCAGCCTTTGCTGATCCCCTTATGGATCACGTGATCATGTCTTATACCCCTGCCCCACCCTTTCAGGGCGGAGCGTGGTGTGGCACACCCCCGGTTGGTAAGGCCCCCCAACCGCCCGAAGGACTAACGGGGCACCGTCGCGGTTTTCCCGGAACCTCCCTGCGGCTCCAGGTCTTTGGCTCAGGCACCCTTACTGTGCCAGGCAGAGGTACCCTTACTGTACCCGTCTGTCACAGTGGTACCCTTACTGTACCAGTCTGCCTCCAGATCGCCCTGTAACTCCGCCTGCAACACAAAAGAAAACATTATAACATCCAAATCAGCATGCCACCTTCCAAGCTGCTGGGTACGAGGATAGGGTGGGTGCAGCGATGCAGGCAGGCACGGGACGACCGGTTCCGAGGCCG
Organism: Lissotriton helveticus; assembly: GCF_964261635.1. Taxonomy (NCBI): domain Eukaryota; kingdom Metazoa; phylum Chordata; class Amphibia; order Caudata; family Salamandridae; genus Lissotriton; species Lissotriton helveticus. The sequence continues at coordinate 1,625,748,046 of NC_136063.1, read as the reverse complement.
GACAGGGGCAGCCGGGCGGGTGGATGACCAACAAAGAGGCCGCATTCGGGGCTGCAGGGGCCTAAGTACCTGCCCGGCCCGTCCCCACGCGCCCTCCCACGGATACACATCACTGGTAGTGCACCCGGCCGGGGGAGGGGAAGGAGCGCTGCCCGAGCCTCCCCCTCCCGAGGACTGCGGAGGGGGGGGTGGCTTCGACTAATGGGACTAAGGGGGCTGCCCTGCTGATGTCCCCCTGTGGGGGACGCGGGCAGCGGCAGAAACTCTACCCCTTATTGGAGTCGTTCTCAAAAGTAAATATTTTTAGACCTCACGATATTTTACCTGACCACGTGAAAACTCAAGTTTAAATAAGAAACCCTGAAGTTCAAGCGATATTGCACGAAGCTGAATTGTTTGAGAAATGTGCAGTTTCTTCTGTGTTCCTTCCACCATGACATTCCCCATTTCTTAGGCCTAAGTAAGGCCATAGATAACAAAGACTGAAAGGCTGGAGCCTCCTCTCAAAATATTTATATTTTTTCCACAGCCTTAACGAGCATTGGCAGTGCCTATAAGTCTGGGTTTAATGTGATGGTATATGACAACCCAAGAGTGCCACGTGTTCTTTGTATAACTAAAACCAGACCTACTGGCTTTGTCGATGCAAGTTTTATTAATGATTGCGATCACACAGGGCCTGATTCACAAAAAGCCTGTGCACTCGTGGCGGGGGCTTCGCACTCATGGCGGGATCTCCACACTCATGGCGCGATCCCTGTAATGAGAAGCTGCCTTGCGGAGATCCCTGTACGAGTGCGGAACCTTCCACGAGTGCGGAGCCTCTTTGTGAATCCATCCCACAACGTCATGCACACATGCCCATATCTCCCTTTTTCGTACACACTCTCAACATAAATTCTCTTGCGCACACAAACACATTGGTAGTGTTGGTTATGGTGGTGGTAGTAGTGCTGGTAACGGTGATGGCTATGGCAATTATGGCAGAGTAATTGTGGTGGTGATAATGGTGGCCATAGTAATGTTGGGATGCTAACGGTGGTAGTGGTGCTGATGAGGTTAACATTGGTGGTGATAATGGTGGTAATATTGGTGGTTGTTGTAATGATGGCATAATAATGGTGGTAGCACTGCTGGTGGTAATAGTGCTGGTAAAGGTGGTAGTAAAGGTGGAGATAATGGTCAGGATTGCAATGTTGGGCTGCTAATGGTGGTGATGGTAATGGTGGTAATTGTGGTGATGATGCTGTTAGTAATGGAGGTGGTAATGAAGGTGGTGGTAATGGGGGTGAAAGCAGTAGCTGTAGTAAAGCACTACTGTTAAATCGAAATATTGTGCACTGGCACAGTATAAACTTTTAATAAAGTTTACTCTGCAGGGAGCCTGCTGGGGACTGCGCATACCAAATGAGGGGCAGGACAGGGTGCCAGAGTAGCTGCCGAGTACTCAGCATTAAAAAGAAATGAGCAGCCTGGCAAGTATATCATAGAAGCTGCTGGACGCTCAAAGATGAAAATAAATGAGTGACGTAGTAAGCATATTAGATGAGATGAGGTGGCAGGCACTGGAGGGGCTGAGCAGAAGCTGAGACTGCTGTGAGCTGCTGTGAAGTTCTCAGAAGGTGAGTGTGGAAGAGCAAATGCCAGGACTGCCATGAAGGATGGTATGAAAAAGAGTTTGGTGAAGTAGGGGCTGGGATTATTAAACCACACTGAACGGGCGTGCTGAGCAAAGAAGAAGCTGGTACTGCCATTAGCTTTGTTAACAAGGAGGGTGGGCAGAGGAAGAGCTGGTTATCTTGAGATTTATGGATGGCTTTTTGGGGTGAGGATGCCCTGATGTGTAGGTACACAAAAGCAATTAGTCTACCACGTTAAAGTCAGGTTAACCTTGTGTCCGGACAAAAAATTAAGAGATCCCACTTGTTTTATCGGCAGCAGTGAAAATATGTTCATTGTATTTAGGATTCTTGGATGAAATGAAGGATTGAATGTAATCAAAAGTGTGACAATGCACTCTAATTTTGAGATATGATAGTGTCTAATGCATTTTAATGTATATATTCCAGAGGAGGTGGAATAATATACCAAACAGCTGATAGCATGTTTTAAGAGATACATCCTCATCTGAAGCCTACTGTAGGTACATTTTTAAGAATTAGTAACAAAACGTATATCTGACAGATACATGAAGCTATCTTTCACTAGGCATTAAAAAGGGCAGGAGTTGAAGTTATTGTGCTAAATTGTGGCAAGGATAGGAGAAGGATCAGCCTAAAGTCAGTAACTTACTGAGGAAAGTTGTGCCAGGTGCAGTTGTGATAAGGCAGATTGCACACCTTAAAGGCCCTCCAGGTCTATAAAGTAACACCAGTTTCCCCTTGTAGGAGAAGCAAAGTGGCCCTTAACAAATTGCGTTTTGTCCCCATCTTCTTCAGTGAGGGAAAAAAGTATACATGAGTAATAGAATATAATTGTTGTGCATGATTCCACAATTGAGAATAATAATGTCAGCCTATATAGATTTACTCTCTCCTAACAGCAATGGAATGATCCTGCAACAAGTTAGAAGTAGGTTAATTTCTGTTTCATGTTAGTTATTTCAATATTAAGGATGATGATACTTTACTTATGTTGGCTGTCTCCCCATGTGGGTCATGAGTGGAGAAGCTGTTTGATTCATTAGTGACTATGGGGTTAGCATATAACTCAGGAGTGAAGGTATTGAAAGGTTGCGTGACATCCCCTTGTACTGCTACACTTTAAATGTTACCTTGGTGAGCATAAGTCGTGTGGGAGCAGGGAGATAGGACATGATGGTGAAATGAAGGACTATGTGTTTATGCAGATTATATTTTAACTGCATTGAAGATGTCGCCATATTGAGTTCTATGTCTACATTTTATTTAAAGACAGCAAATTAGCTCTATGGCCAGATAAACACCACATACTCCATTGTCTGAGCACATTTCTTTTTTGAGGGTACATTTTACATGGTATACAGGATCAATTTTCATCCTCTGTAATTTAGTGGGACCCTTTTTTGGGATGAATCTGTGTTTGACTTTCTAGAGAAGCCTATTTGCGTTTGTGCAAACTATAACAATGGCGTAGGTTTTGTTGTTTTGCCAATAGATGGGGCTGGTGCAGAGTTGGAAATAACATATAGACTGGGGCGTCAGCTAACTTCCATGTTACATGGGATTTAGCTTAAAATGGTATACATCCTTTTAGTAGTAGCCATATGCAAATACGATTCAGACCCACCGTTTTAGAAACACACCTTTATTTGGTTTTCTAAGGAATAAAAAGAGAAGACATGAGTGATGGAAGTATGGAGTGAAAAAGAGGAGGCATTAAAAGGGAGAGAGAGAGGACCATTTTAATACCTTCCTTTCATTCCGTTTGTATTTTCTTTGTAGAGCAGAAATTTTTATGCAGTTGGCTTCTGGTATTACAAAGGTGGGTGTTGTGTCTTTATCTGGCTGTACTGTGGGTCTCATGTGTTCACTTGAGTTTCTTATGAACCAGAAACAGGCTACCTTCCATGTTGAATCTTCATTCTTTTTTCTAAGAGCCTCCCATTTGTTTGCCAACCTCTACATTTGTTTTTGTTTGCTTCTGGAAGCTTCATGCCTTTAAGACGTTTGCCTAGTCATTAATGCTTTTCTACACCATTATCCTTGGATTTCTATCTGGTCTTGCAAATGACCCTTGGTCTTTTATATAAGTTTGGCATGTATGTTGTCTACACTGCTGTCTTCACAGTAATAAACATCTGTAAATCGGTTAAAGTCTATATATGATTTTGGGTCTATGGACCTATGATAAAGCGTGCATTTTGGATAGTGCCTAGACCTAGTTTCTGGTAAAGCATGTGCACTTGCATAGTTACATACAATGGGCAGATATATTAAATTGGTTGGGAAACTTGAAGGTACAGAGGTGGTTCTGCAGAGTGAGTATACACGTAATGTGGAAGTTGTTGGCTTTTCCCTAGAGCTTCACCGCAGTTCACCTGAGCACCTTGTTGATAAGGGTGGGGGATTTTAATTGTAGGCTTCATGATGTTTCAGATGGACACTCTTCTGTGGAGCAGTGAGCACCAGTGAAAGTGAGAAAGCATAGAAGAGTGCAGTGTGATATGGATATGACAGACGTTTGGTATACACAACAAGATAATGAGAAAACATTCATTTTCTCAGCACAAAGAATTTACTTTAGTTTATACACAATGGGGGTTATTTACTAACAGCCTGATCAGTGTTCATACATACCCCATATAAACCCAGGCCTGACTAGCACAAGTAATGTATGAAGTATGCACAGAGAAAGGGGACTATGAACTGACATGAACAGATGCAGAGAAAGCATTCAGCTTAACAGATTGGGAAAACATATTTGAACTACTGCCAGTCATGAATTTTGGGCCACATATTATGAGATGTGTGAAGTTATTGAATAATTGCGAAATAGATGGGATTAAAACTAACTTGGTGGCGTTGGACCACTGAAGCCTCGCAGGGATGTCCCCTGTTGCTGGTTTCATTTACATTGTGATAGAATCACTTGCAACCTTGTTACAAGACAAGGTCAGGGGCCAGGGGATAGGTCACAAAGAAGACATTGTATCCTTATACGCAGATGATATGCTGATATTCCAATGAAACCTTGATACTTTGGTGGAGATACTTCTCTGCTGGGTCAGTGGGGCAGTACCTTCTTGGACCTAAATCTGGATAGGAATACATTGGTGTTGCTCCCTCTGGTGGGCTAACCTGCCCTTTCAAATCTGTGCTGCCGTTTCCCACTTCAGGTGGAAGACAGATGGTTTCCTCTATATGGGATGATCATGATCTGTAATTCTGTGCGGCACATGTGTAGGATGAATACGGATGGGGTGTTGTTTGGACTGCAAAAGCCGATCACCTTTTGGCTGATGTTGCCACCCCATTTATAGGCAGGATAGCGCAAGCTGTAATTACTATAAACTCTCTCTGTTTGTGTATATTATCTCAAGAGTACCTCTGACACCTTATATACATTGCTGAAAAGTCTTCTGTTAGCTGACTGTGTTGGTTCAGGGGACCAGTGCATCAAATGATGTCATAGTTACATGTTAAAATTCTGGCAGGTCCACTTAGGCTTTCATTCTTCTGAGGCCAATACAATGAGTACTATTGAGTTGGGTAATAATAAATCACTGTTATTTTACAAGGGGTGAACATCTGCTTTCCAAATACACATGTTGTTTAAATGTTGGTTGTAAATGGAATAGACTGAGTCTTACACTACGAAGTGAGGAGGAAGGTAGGATGCAGATTGCAGATATGGAACAATACCACCTGGCTGTCCAACTCCATTACATGGCAGGCTTGTGGTCGATCTAGCCTATAGGACAATCTGCTAGTGCCAGAAGAGTTGCTTTGACAGGTCAGTGTGTGGGCAGGTTTTTTGGCTGTTTGTGAGCCTGTTTTGTGGTCTTGTGAGCAGGATTTTTTCTGTTGATTTTCTGGCTATTACCAGAAACACTGCCTGTAGCAAGTTCAAATGCATTCAGTTTCCCATACTTTGCAAAAGACCTATACAGTTTGTGGTTGCAAGTTCAAAACTTCCCCGATTTGCACATGTTGGCTAATTTTCTACCTATATGATTTTCTTTTCGGGGACACCCTTATGTTGGTGCCTGGGAATATTTTCACACCCTGGAAAGGCTAGTTAATAGAGAATGCTGGCATTGCTGCAGTATTTACCTGGAAAGAGGGGGTGGAATTAAGATAACGTTCTACGGGATTTAAAATTTGAGGAGGACTTTTGGTCACTATATGGCCAAGCCTGACGCTAATTGCCCAGCAAGAGTTGAGGCTATACCACAGGCAGCCTAATTGAGCCAAGCACATAGGAACATCTGTTCCAGACGCTAGAGGACAAGTACCTTCTGCTGCATGCAGGGCTGGCTTTAGCTCTGGTGGCGTCTGGTGCAATAATCTTTTTGGGCCTCTCCCTCCCTCAGTACCATCCGGAAAACCTGCCCACCATCTCTCCATAGCCCCTCTTTCACATACATTACATTTGTTTTAAAGTACAGTTAAAGGCTGGCTTTACTAATCTACTCAGTTATCAACATGGAAAAAGATCTGTTCTTTGCAGAAGACGTATTAAACCTCAGCACTTCTTTATGGCGAGTCAAAATTGCCACTAGACAAAATTCCATCCCCCTCTCTAGCAGGAACATTAATCACAAAAGTTATCTTCACATTTTTATTGCTGCCTGAAAACTGGAGGCACAAGGAACTCTGCAGCAGGTGCTTTTAAATTGTAAGTTATTGCTAAACACAGCGCCCCCCCCTAAGGTCAGTGCCACCCTCCGGGTCAGCGCCCAGTGCGGCCGCACCAAGCTGGCCCTGATAGCATGGGAGTTTTGTTCCCCAGCGGGGTATTTCTGATATTTTGGAAGGCACAAACCACGTTCTCGTAGATCTGACAGAATTGCTATAGTATGGTAGACTGCTAAGGAGACTAGACTCACCTGTGATACCATTCACAGATGAACCAATCACGCGGACACAAGACTATGGGACATAAGTGAGACATTGGTGATTTCTACATTACACAAAGGTGCCAAGATCATCTATCCCGAAGGCGGCATTAAAGATTAAGCCTCGATGGAAAACAGATTGTGGAACGAACACATCAGAGGCAGAATACTTAAGTTTCCAGTAATGCCAAGGTCAAGGTGGCATAAATCCATATTTTATGCCACAAATACCGGCCACTGATACTTTTACATTGTTATTTTTTACCTGGATCTCTAAAATATGTGAACTTTGCCCTCAACGTTTTTATCGATTTCTCAAGTAAGTTTCTTCCTCATTTGAGAGCCTGTTCTGAAAAGGGTATAGTGACTTGTAGGTGGGGTTTACAACAATTTAATTATACCTTTGGACAGTGCACTCACTTTTATTGTATGCTTTTCTATATGGACCCAGTGATGTTATGAAGCGAGTGTTCTCTCTGTTTGCCAGGACAAAACAAATACCCATAGTAATCAATAATGAATGTGAACACGGTAATTTGCAGTTCCTTCAAAGGAAGGCTTGTCAAAGAAAAGCCCCGAAGTCTCACACAAGGTGAACACGTCTGTTAATGAACAGCGAAGCTCTGTTCTAGCAACAGTACAAGGGTTTTTTTTTGGCGCCGAAATTTCAGCGTGAGAAAATGGTTTCAAAAGAGTATTTGTGTGTGCCCTAAATTTGCATACACTTACTTTGGAACAGGAAACTGTTAGCGGAGTTAACTCTGAGAGCTTGTCTTTGGCTAGCAAACAATCTGCGGAATGATTCAGATTAAACAGGAAGAAACCTGCCAAGGGTGTAAATGGCGCCTGGCAGAATCACTGGGGTAACTGTTTAATTTTTCAATCAGATGAGCCACAAGGCTTCAATAAATCCAGACCTTTCACAGTTAGAGTGGGAAAAGAGACTATACATGTTTGAAAATCCCCTAAGGAAAAATTTGTTAAAGGAGTCACGGGGAAGGTAACCCGTCTCGTGCCCTCTCTGGGTATTTCACCCCTCCTCATTCTACCTTACTGCCCACTAGTCTGTTTGTTTTGTCTCCCAGGGCCTGCTCCGTGCAAGTTTTTTTTTTTAGGTGTACCTTTCTGTCATGGCCGTTGGCCATGTTGGAATGGTAAAGTACAAAAAAAAGTGCGCCTTGGGTGGCATATTGAACAAAGATGGCCAGAATTAATAGTTTGATACTCACGTCTAATGGTGAGACGTATTGGCATTGCCAATGCGTACTTTCTTGTGCCCATCACCTCTGATATCGGGTTAACTTGGACAGCAATTCACCTAATCAGAGTTCCTGTCCATATCTTAGTTCTAAGCTCTGATTGGCACCCCCTTCCATACCCTTCAGCTTTCACATTCAATAGAAGGGTATCATACTGATAACATTGTGTTCTAAAGTTGAAGTTTTGTTGGAAAGTGTCTCTCCATTCTCTTGATGCCTTTGTGTGTGAGTTTATTTTGGCCTAATTTTTCTCTGCATATCTATGACAGTGAATCTTAATGTTTGATCTACCAAGGCATTGTCACAACATCTTCTTTGGCAAATTAGAGCAGAAGAATTGGGGAGCTGCTCTATGTGACACATAACTTGGCCAATTGTTTTGTGTAAGGACCGGTGTAAAGATGCTCTGTGAGAGACATACTCCTAAAAGAGGCAGATCCTCAGAAAGCACCTTATCACAGAATTGGTGTGGGAGATTCAGTGCAAATGTAATTTCAGCAAAAGTCTTTGCTTCACTGGCTCAGGTTTGAACATGATTTCTACTTTCACAATGATTCTTACGTGTGCTTAAGATTTCATGTTTTGACCTGTGGATTTGTTGTGTTTTTGCCAGTGCATGAATGGAGGCCAGGGTATGACTGTATGGTTAGGTTGGTAATGGCCACAAATAATAAGTACTGAGGTGAGCATTGAGATGAGGAGTAATTTCTTGATGGCTCATTTCTACTCTCTTCTTTATCCCTGGCAATATTGCCCATCTGAAGTTTTCCACTGCTGCAGTGCCTTTGCTTTACTAGTGTTGACAGTAGCGGTGGTGGATGCTCTAGCAATCCCAAGATTCTCTTCAAGGGGGTAGTGTGGCTGAGCAGCCTTAGGCGGAGTGTTAGACATCTGCAAAACACAGTCAATAAATGATGCAAACGACTCAATAAGGAAATTCACACCAATTTATAAAAATAACTGTTATCTTTACAAATGTTTTGGCACCAAGAACATCAAAATCAGGTAAGTACGTTTAGAAATAGAAATACTTTTAGGTTTTTAAAGACGACACAGTGCAATTTTCAGTGGCGGCAATGTTATCCTACAGAGGAAAAACATACATTGAATACAGGTACTTCACAGCAACTTTTGGGACCAATCTCCTGGATTTAATCTAAGTAAGGGCCATGGGGCAAGGTCCAAGCCAGCACCAATAGGTTACCTCGGGAGGCTCTGGGGGTTTCGGGTGCAGAGGTGCTTTTCAGCATCAGGTGCCCAATGTTATCCTATAAGGGAAAACATGCACTGCATTCAGACACTTCACGAGGGCTTACGAGACCCATCTCCTGGACTTAAGGTGAATATGGGGCAAGGTCCAAAGCGACATCAACAGGTCACCTCAGGAGGCTCTGGGGAGTCCATGTGCAGAGGTGTGTTAAGGCGTCGGGTTCCCAATGTTAGTCAATGGGGATTGGTCCAGTCGGAAAGAGGATGCAGGTTTGGACTGGGAAACCAGTCAGACTGAACCATCAAGGGGGCTCAGGTGTCCCCTGGCATGAATCTTAAATGACTGATGATTGTGAGCCAACAGGAGGGAAGGTCATGGGTTATAAAAATAGCCTAGAGGGACTAGATATGTGTTACTCCTGGTAACAGCTGTAGTCAAGCTCCCAAACAGCAAACCTTGCACCAAATTAGGGGATCTAAAGTTTATATTGACACAGTCCCCCTGGCTTTCAGTTGGACCGAATCCATTTCATCTATCCTTCAAATTAATAAAATGTCATTGGCAAAAGAAAGGGGAAAGTCCCTGTGTCGCACAAGCCAGTCCAAAATGTTGTTATAAAGTTCCTCGTGTGTCTCCGCCTGATCCTTATGTAAAGGGGGAACTCCAGTAACAGTCACCATTAAGGGCAAGCAGCTAAGGGAAAGGTGATGACTGACCGACTGGGGTTAAGGGCGGGCCCGCTGAACACATTCCTAGCAAAGTGAGTATTAAATAGGGGGTTGTTCTCCTTGAGTTAAGCACAGCCCCGCTCTAAGGAAGCAATTGCCACCTAGCATAAGAATTGGGCCGGGGTGCCTGAGGGACGGGGGTAAGGTAGCTGCTACTGAGTAATGCCTTCCTCTGAAGAAATGGGGTTGAGAGAGTTAGGCTGACCAGCATCTTTAGCTTGACTATCCTCCAGTTAGTAACAGTGGCAACTGGAGGCTGCTGCCATAGAAAAATGGTGAGCTTAGACGCAGTAGCACTGATATACATAAAATATACTCTTGACCTTAAAAAGTAGCTCAGGAGCTGCATGATTTCTGTATACTCACACCCTCAAACTTAATATTATATGATAGGCATAAAAATACTAAAGAAGGTAGCACAAATAAAGACTACTTTGTAAATGCAGACATGGAGAAAGTAAATGACCTTTTTTCATTTTTAAAGAGGGGGGTCATGATAAAAGATATTTTTGGGTCAGTTAGCAGTATATTTGCTATCCACCTGTCACACAGGAGATTCACTTGGGCACACAGGAAGAGGACAGACCAATATCAAATGGCCCACTCCTCCACAGACAGCCAAGATGTGTACCATAGACACTGCCAAGATCATAGACAAGTTATCAGGGAAACGTTGCCAAAAATACCACTCAGACATCATATACATCCAGGAATTATATGAACTTTCTGAAGTGACTTTATACAAAATAGTTTCAGTCAACTAAACTGAATTCAGTCAGAGTAAATATACAGGATGGAAATTAGTTTCTGTAAGTAGAGGAATTTGTGATTGCTATACACCCTTGCAGGATCCTTTCAAAGACCACAAAATATGGCAGTAGTAGTAAAGTTTATTTCGGAAAATGCATTCCATAAAACTAGCATTCATAAAACAATCCTTTGTAAACAGTTTCATACAATGTTGTAATTATATCTCAGCATGCTTAGTCCATAATAATCAATCATAAAAGTATTTTAAAGAAAACCAAGCTTTCTAAAATGTTATACCAGCATAAAATATCTACATACATCTTTCATTAAGGATAAAATAATTTAAAAAGGATAAAAAAAACAGTAGATGTGCAAATAGCAATTGATACCCCTAACCCTAGTTCCACCTTTCATCTTGAAGCTGGCTACTAACCCAGCTATACATAATACACAGTTTAGGTAGTGTTCCAAGTTTCGCCATATTCCCCTAGAGAATGCTGCAGCTTATTATAATACACAGACTACATCCGTTAGGACACCCCCACGACCTGTCACAATGATTGGTATCTGTCAATATAGTACTATAAATTGATTTATGCTAGTCTGGACTTTAAGGCCATTCGCTTTCCTTCTCAGGATACTTGGAATAAAAAATTTCTTACAGCAAAAACTGTGGATATGGATGTATCACCCTTCAAGAGTCTTAGTGCCTCCAAACACCTCTGGGGACCATGATTATTACATAAAGGGTGTATCCACTCCCCTCTAGACTTTTTGTCTGCTGGACAAAAAAGCAGCACATGACGTACTGTTTCATTCACTGACTGAGAGCACAAAGTGCAAACAGTTGCGTGGCCAGTGCACCTGCTGGTGTTCCATGATGCAGTAAATTCCAGTGTTTCATAAAGAAATAAAAAAAAAGTGATTTAAAAAAAGTGATTTTGCTAATTGCTGGAGTGGTAGATCGAGAAAAGTTTCATAACAGGGGCTATCCTTGATAAGCAGAAAGTGATTTTGCTAATTGCTGGAGTGGTAGATCGAGAAAAGTTTCATAACAGGGGCTATCCTTGATAAGCAGAAATTGGTTTGTCAGTCTACCATGAGTAGAGCATTGGAGGAGACTTGCCTAAATGTACTCTTAATAGCGAATTTTTAATTGTAGGTTAGAATTAACCGCCAACGAGCCATGATCTGACCAAAAGTAACCAAGGATCCAGTCTGTCAAACCAGTGGCGAACGTGTTTGAACCACGGAAAGGTGAGGACCGTGTCAAGGGCTAGCAATTCCTCTACTGCCCTTCGATATGGCCAAAATATAGAAGTTAGAGATAAATTCCATGTTATTACACAATTTGCTTATTCAAATGAGACAGTGGAGAAATGACTAATAGGAACAATTACAATGACAAGAGTTTAATCAATTAGTGAACGTAAACGAACGATCATTAGAAAGGAAAATAAAGAGAATTTGGATTTGAATAGTGATATGTTGTTTAACATTTTATTTCCCTCCTTTGGGACAAGGGCACTGCATAGTTCTTCTAGTGAGCCTTGGAACCAATTGATGGCGATAGTGATCACTTTGTTGGCTATCCAAAGTAGTAATGTAGCACCTTGAAAAATAATCAATATAAAATATTTCTGAGGTAATGCAAGAACCCCCAAATTAAAGGGAAGGGTAGTAAAGCAAAAACACAGTAAAAAAAAAACACAAAAAAATCTAACACTGTAGAACGAAGTAATGCAGAATTTGCAATGCAGCCTTGGTGGGTGATTCGTTCATTAATGTAAAGCCTGGGCCACTGTTTCTTGCAGAGGTAAATAGTTACTGCTGATTATGCTCAGTGGAATATAACACGTTACTGCTCTCATGTTCACCGAGGAGAGTGGCATTGGAAAAGATAAAACATGCAAGGCATTCTGTCCTGACCATATGCTGGCAGGTGTTTGTACTTCCATACCTCTTATCATATTACCTATCTTAACAAGAATATTCAACATAATTACTGATCTCTGATCATTTATGGCTATTCTGTTATCTTCAGTGGGGAAATGCTTGTTGTTTGTTGATCTACTGGGTGGCTACTGGATCCTCTTTTGAGTGGCTGCATCCTGTTTTCCAAACCGTGGCTAGTCTCTGATCTCCAGTGCACTGTTGAAAGCTCTCTGTCCCATAGTTGTGATAGAGCGCTTACAGCACTCTAAATTGTATGGGTGCGTTATACTCATGGTTTACATGCACTCAGATGTATTTTATCGTTTGCAGCGTTTTACATTTATTAAGATGCATTTATTTGCGCTATATAAGTATTGAAATGTAGTGTACACATTCAAGCAGGATTTGACATATATTAGAGACATTTATAATTCATGTATGCATAATGTGCAGGCTGACATATCCATATAAATGTAACTGTGTGTCGTGTAAGTTGCCTGCACAGTAGACCTAGATCTGCAGGTTGTTATTGGTTTCGAATCCTTGATTGCCTAAGAAATAATTAAATGAATCCTTTTTGTATGCGAAGACAGTATGTTCTCATCCTACTGCAGTTGCAGGAATTCGGCCTCGTTATTCTTAGTTTTAAGGAAATACCCGAAATGTCTTTGAAGAAGTCTGAAACGCGAGAAGGGAGGATGCCTTCTGTGCCTGGCCTATATGAAACTCAAAGTCACAGACAGAAGAGATTGAAACGTTTTTCTGTGATGTATTAGGGGCAGAACATTGTCTTTTTGTATGAAGTGCAGGGACAGTGAAGGGAGACTTCTGCATTTTTTGGAGGAGAAGGAGCATCTTAGAATGAGCTCCATAGCCTTGAGCTATCTGACCCAATTGGTGCGAGTACTTCTTATGAAGTCAACACGTGCTGACACCTTTGGGGTATGATATAAGGGAAATAGGCAGGACCCTCAGTGAGAGCAGTGTAGGGAAAGATAATCTTTGTTTTCTTTCTCATGAAAAAGAATTTGGACTCAGCTTCAGTTCTGGGTTTCATTTTGATTTTGGAGTTCATCACATTATGCTTTTTATGCCGAATTAATTATATTTGTAGGTTCGACTCTGTATTGATTTTTATGTACCTATATTCTCTGATTTTTAAGGTGTGTTTATATTCAATTATCTTTGGCCTTTTAACCCCTTCGACGCTCATGACGAGCTGGGCTCGTCATGGCGTAGCCTCCTCGCACGCTCATGACGAGCCCAGCTCGTCACGTAAAGTGCGCTTTCGCAAAACCCAGCGTACGGGCGGAATTCCGCCCGCACGCATGCGGTTAATAAAATCCATAAACGGAAATTCGGAGTCTGTGGTCTTTTAAACATGACTAAATTCTAAGTATAATTTTGAATTGTTTACTCCCCTCAACCACTTTCAGCAGGCAAATAAAAGACCATCTGTGTTGAATTTAGTAGGGAAGAGAAGGACTAAATTTAGCGTAATCAGTTGGGATTGCTCTCCAGTTCACTGTATGTCGCTTCTCTCTGATCTTCTCTTGATGGCTGTCCTCTCCTCCAATGTGTGTAGCAATTTATTAATTTATCATTGAGTGGCGGACTGCCTTAATGGTGTTACTCTTGGACGTCCACTTGGTGGATGTTCGGATGCTTTGTGAACTCATGTGTAAAGCTGCTCTCCTATTTCATGTGAGTAAATGCTCCTTCTTGTGAATTCTCTCTAATCCACTGAGTGCAAGTGCTTCAATATTTGATCTCCTGTCTATGACTGGTCTGGTCCATGACTGGTCTCTGGTTCTTTGCATGAATGTTTTCTGATCTGTTGTGTGTAGCTGTCTTCTAATCTCTCATTAAGAGTCAATTCTTAAAGACTTTCATGCTCTCTTCCCTCTGTTCCTTGCTGTCCTTTGGTGGATTGCCTGCTCAAATGGTGTATGCCACACTAGTGGTTCCAGGTTCCTCTGGCACCCATGGTGACTGGAAGTAAAGCAAAGGTTTGAAGTTGCTGTGGTCACTTATATGCAGTATACAGCGTGTAATCCACAGGCCTCTTTACCTATTAAGATGGAGATAATTACATGGTAGAATGCTAACAGATAATCAGCAATTACATTTGTTTACATGTCAACGTTGACAATCAGAGACACGCAGTCACCATTGTGCATATATGTAGAGCTGTCCTGCTATTGGATGCCTCATGCAATGAGCCACTGTATTTATGACTGTCTTGTTCTTTCATACAAGTACTGGATCTTGCCAGTGTGCCATGAAACTGCTATGCCTGGTGTTAGACCTAGCATCTTTTGGCATGTTTTGCCCAGTCTCTTTGCTTCTGCCTCCTGTTTTTGACTGTGTGTTGAATTTTGTTTCTGCTGCTTTTAAGACTCTGAACACTTTTTCGGGGCTGACCAGTGCTAAAGTGCATGCGCTCTGTGTCTAAAATGTAATGATATTTAGTTTCTCCATGATTGCCATATTTGATTTACTGTTAAGTCCCTAGTACAGTGCATTACATGTGCCCAGGGCCTGTAAATCAAATGCTGCTTGTGGTCCTGCAGCACTGATTGTACCACCCACACGAGTAGCCCTTCAAACATGTCTCAGGACTGCCACTGCAGGGCCCATGTGTGCAGGTTTAAACTGCCATGTCAACCTGGCAAGTTCACCCACTTGTCAGGCCCAAACCATCCATTTTATTACATGTATGGCACCCCAAGGTAGGCCATAGGTAGCCCCTTGGGCAGGGTGCCATGTATTAAAAAAGTAGGGTACATGCTTTTAAGTTTTGCATAACCTGGTAGTGACAAATTGCTAAATTCGTTTTTCACTACAGCAAGCCCTATCTCTGCCAGAGGTTAGCATTGAAGCTGCCTTTTAACATGTGTAACTTCCAACTGGGAACAGATAGAAAATTTGTGTTTGGTGTCTCTGGACTCTCAATTTAAAGACATATCTTTTAGTGAAGTTGGTTTTTCAATTGCAGGTCTGTAAATGCCACTTTTAGAAAGTTGGCATTTTCTTACTTTAACCAGTCTGGGCCTCTTCCTGTCCCTGGAATACACATCTGGGTTGGATGACAGCTGGGCTTTGTGAATTCCCTCTAGATAGTCACACACAAAGGGAGCGGATGTGTGGTCTGTATATCCTTGTGACTCACCACCAGGCTGATGTATCTTCTTGAGCTAGAGCGGAGGGAGAAGTTGACACTTGCGCCTGAATTGGGCTGTGTCTGTCGCCACACAAAGAGCTGGATAGCCCTGTGTTGTGTGCCTCTTGCCAGGGCCAGGAAAAGCAGGGTCTGGTGCATTACAAAAACCTTTCTTTGAATTCTCCCTACTTCAAAGGCTAAAATGGTATAAGTACTGGACCTCTGACACCATATACTCAGATCACTTCTGGACTGAGGACATTCTGCCAAGAAAAATAACGGATTTTCCGCCACTTTGCTGCCTGCTTTGCTGTGTTGGCCTGCCACCTGCTGTTTCTTGCCCGTAAGTGAGAGGACTGGACTTTACTCTTTGCATCCTGCAGTCTAAGGTGCTGAAGTGCCATGGACATCAAAGAATTCACCAAGTCAATCCAGGTCTTAGCAGCAGTGTAGGAAAAAGAGATGCCACAGCTGCAACAGATGCATGGGTATGTGCGAGAGTGAGTGAAGAGGATCGCAGGTGTGAAGAGGGCTGGTGGAAGTTCAGTCGATGATTGGTTTTGCAGATTCTAGGTCATGAAGGGCTTTGTAGGCGTGCTTGATGAATTTGAAATGGCATCTCTCTTGGATGAGGAGCCAGTGGGAGTCTTTCAACTGGGGGGTGATGCGAGTTTGTTTGGGACACTACAGGTTAACCCTGGCCACAGCGTTCCGTATGGTCTACAGCTTCTGAGGAGCTGGGTGGAGATGCCGGTATAGAGTATGTTGCCTTAGTTGAGGCGACTGGAGACGAGGGACTGAGTGATGGTCTTTCTGGTGTTGTCTGGGATCCATTTGAAGATTATGCCCATCATGCGAAGTGGACGATGCCGAAGTTGCATGCATGGTCGGTTGGTGTGGGTGTAGGTCTGAGTTATACAGGCCACCATCTGTGGTCCCCTGCTAAGGTGTTATTAACAAAGATTAGTATGTTGGTTTTGTTGGAATTGAATTGGAGGCAGTTGTCTCTCATCCATTTGGCTAAGTTGGTCATTGTGTCACCGAAGTTGGATTTGGCTTTGGATGGGTCCTCAGTGAGTGAGAGGATCAGTTGAGTGTCGTCTGCATATGAGAATATGTTTTGTCCATGGGATCTGACGACGTCTGTCAGGGGGTCATTGTGGTATGCCATATATGATGTCTTTAGGTGCGGGGGTGAAGGGAGGCAGCTGGATGCTCTGTGTGCATCCTGTAAGGAAGAAAATGATACACTTGATGCATCAAAGGTATTGTAAGGGGGTATATGTGATTCCTGTGTCCGACCCATGCTCCATCACAGTCGGACTGAACTTTTGGATTTGTCCCGGTCAAGCGCGACCAGATTGCCACAGTGGGAGCTACTGACTTCTAATGAAAGACCCCATTTCTAAAACCTGAACTTTTGAGGTTGCCTTGTTGATCTCCTAAAGCTCTGGATACATTTGGACTTGAACCCACTGCCTTTGCTGGAACCACTGCGGTTTCTTTCCTGCTTTGAATATTTGGCTTAAACATCAAGTAGGTAGAATAGCAAGGGTAGAAAATGGTGAACTGTTTGTACCCAACAATGTTTTATTGTTCAGTCCTTCTCTTACCTCACTTTTTAAGACCCCTCCGCTAAAACAGAAGATATCGAGCCTTGAACTTTCCCATAGACCCACAGAAGTATTTACTTCATAGTGCAGGCTAGTCATCATCAGCGTCAGTTAGTTTCTGATAGCAATTTTGTGTCAGTGCGATTGGTGTGGCATTTCTCACCCCTTCCAAGTTATTCACTGCTGAACGAAAACATAGGCACATGGCATTAGGTTCTAGCCTTGCTGTGTGCCAAGAAATGTCAATCTCCTCTATTTGGTATCTGACTTCATATATGTAGCTGCTTTCTGATCCCCAGGCGTGCACGTGTTACTCGCTGATCCCCTTTGTTTTACAGTTTGGTAGCTCATGGGACTAATGTGCCCTCTACAGAGGTCTCTGTGTGACTTGTAAATTCATGTAATCAATTTCTGGTGGTCAACTTAGCTTTTGAAACAACTATGCTAGTAAAATAAGTGTTATTAGACAATCTAAAACAGTTAGTATTGACAAGACAGAAAACTCTAGAGACTCAAGTGTTCTATATAAACACATGCTGTTATTTATCTTCTTTGGCTTTTGGCCAGTCTTCTGATGTGTCTGCCTTTTGAGATGCGCCCTTTGTTAACAGATGAGTCTGTGTAATCTGTAATTACCCCCAGGTCCCTCCTGTCCTCGTCCCATTGCCTACTAATTGGAAATGACCATCTCCACGACAGAAAAAAAACCAAAAAAGGAGCATGCTGTGATACCCTACCGGGAGAGGTGTGGCGCCGCGGCCAGGGCGACTGACGCTGGAATCTGGGGATCAGGGTTCGATCCCCGGCTCCGGCGGCAGGTCAGCCCAGCACCATGCGACTCTGGGCAATAGCTTGCTTAATCTTCCCGACGGCCCCCCAGCGCCTAGAGACCCTAACGGGTGATTGTGCGCTTTATAAATGCGGATTATTATTATTATTATTACCGACTCCCTCTCACTGGGAGTACATAAGCGGTACCAGCCCAGCATGCAGCCTGTTCTTTTTTTCTGTCTTCTGACAGAATGGATGTGGAGTTTTGCTCTTACCTGTTGACTTCTGGGACGTCTCGTCGGGCTGCTGGGCTGTTATCTGTGTCCCTGAAGTCTTCCTCGTTGACACGTCGTGCTGCTGGGCTTCTCGACGTCCTGTTCCACGGTCTCCTGGCCTGCCGGGCTTGCCGGGAGCCACGTTGATGGCGGCCGGTCCTTTGTGACTTGGGCGCCACTCCTCCCGGGCTGTTCCGGGTTGAGGGCCGCGTCTTCCTGTGGCTGGGCCGGTCGGGGAGACGCGTTGCTGCTGCTGTTTGGGGCACCTCGGGCCGGTTTTGGTGAGGCTCCTGGTGTTCCTGGATGCACGACCCCATCCCCTGCTGCCAGCCTACACAGACTTCTGAAGATGCTGTTGAATTCGGCTTTCCTCTAATATGCTGCATGGATGCCTGGGGGTGCCGGTCGCTCCCGGTTTTGCCACTGTTGACTCGGCGCTCGTTGTTGATGGCATCTGAGCTGGAGATTTGGGGTCAGTCTTTGTGTGTTGGAGTTGACTGCCCCCGTGGTGAGTACCGCATAGTGGTTTCTTTTTCCACTTGTCTGCACCGGCCCGCTGGTGCCTGCCCTTTAGTTTCTCCTTGGCAGCCGGGTCTGGTGGCATGGTGTACAGTTGCATAATGTGATGTGTGGTGTTCTGCTTCTTCCACAGCTTGGGCCTGTGTTTGACCTAATGGGCGGAGGTTTATCTCCTGGCTTCTAAGGCTGTTCCCATTCCTTTCTGTTGGGCGCTGGCCATGGAAGGGGTGGTGGTGGCCGCGCCTTTCTGTTGCCTGCTGCATTGTATGGGCATGGGTGGGGCTGCTGGTCTGTCCCTTTGCGCTGTTCCATGCTGTGATGGGGCAGGGTTCATTGGGACAGCCCTACCGGGGCTGGTGTTGGGCTTGCGTCCCCCTTCTCCTGGTTTGTGAGGTGGCGGTGCTGCTTGCGCTCTGCAGTTGCTTCTGTTCTGCACATGGGTCTCTGTGGGTGCCATTCCCCGTTGTCCTTTGATTCTTAGCCTGTTCTTGCCTGGTGTTTTTTTCCAGGTTGCAGGTGTTTTTCTGTTTTTGTGTCCTTACGGACTCCCTATGGCCTAGTGGTTGTGGTCGTATACTCTTTCTCGGTTGTCTGTGTTTCACTCTCTTGTGTTTCACTGCCTGTGTTGGCTGTCTGCCGGGGTTGGGGTTGTGTCTTCTGGTTTGCCTCATTTCCCCTCGTGCCAACTGCTGTGTGTCCATCTGTGCTGCTTGTGGTCTGCTGTTGCACTTTGGTTGGGCTTGATGCTGGGGGGGGGGTGGGCACATTGTTCACGCCGCCTCCTGGTTGGGTGTTCGCTGGCGGCCCTGGCGGGTGTGTCTTCCCTGTTTCTGGTTGCTTCCACCCTGTGCCCCTGGACCCCTGGTGGTGGTGGTAGGGGTTTGGGGTGGTAGGGGTTTGGTCCCGGGGCCTCCTCCTTGCGCTGTTTGAGCTATGCTCTGGCGCTGGGTTCAGCTGGTCTCCCTGTTTCTTACCTTGTGGGTTCCTTGCTTTCTTCTGGTCCTGTTGGTTCCTGTCGTCCTCAGGTTTCTCCGGGTGTTGGTGTGTTCCTGCTGGGGCTTATCGTGCTGGCTCCTGTGTGCATGTGGTCCGTTTGATGCCTCTGTATGGGGTCCTTGGTGTCTCCTGCCTGGTTCTCTGCCCCGGCTGCCCCCTGCTCCCGGGCTCCTGGGCTCCTGGCCGTCTTTCAGTGTCTTCCGGTGCCTGCATTCTTGGCTCCCCTGCCTTCGCTATCCTGTCTTGGGCAGTGTTTCCCCTGTTGCTCTTTATTTGGGGTGGGAGTAGTGGCGGGGGCGGGGGTCCTTCGGGACTTCCTCCGTGGATTGTGTGCTCCATGGCCTTATGGCTTCTCTCTTGCTCAGGCGCTTGTTGCTGGTTGGCGTCTGGGCTGGGGGTTGGTCCCTGTGGGTCTGCTATTGGCCTGTCTCCTTGGTGCTTGCCGCCTGGCGTTTTTTTTTGCTTGCCTGTGCTGGCCTGCGGCCTTGGATTCTGTTTGCGCTTGCTGCCCTCCCTGTGGTTTGGTCGGATCGGTTTTGGTTCCTCCCTGGGTTGGTGTCTGCTTGCTGGGCTGTGGCTCGCTTTGGGCGGTCTCTCCCAGGGTTTGTGGGCTTCTTCTTATTGCCTCTTTGCTCTGTCCTTGGGGCCTCCGGCCGTCCTGTCCGGCGGGCTTCTGTTGTCCCTGTTCGGCCCTGATGAGTGCCTGGGTTGGGGGTACGCCTTGGTTTGTCTGTTGGTGTTGCCTGTTCTGGTCGCCCCTGGCTACTTGTCGCTGGTGCCTTGTGGTTCTTGGGCTTCCTTTGGGTGCCTGCGGCCCTCCCGCCCCTTGGTTCCTGCCTTCTGTGGGTTTGGGTCGGGTGCATGCCTGTCTGGGTGCCTGCCTACGGTTTTCACTGTTGGACACTTCTTGCTCCCTTTCGGGTGCTTTTGCTTGCCCCGTGCTTGGGGTGTCTGTCTTCCGCTGGGGTCTCCATTGTTTTCCATGGGTGGGGGGGAGAGGGGGGGGCTGTTGTGCCCTTCCTCTGTCGTGGTGGGCCTTGGCCTTGTTTTTCTGTTCACTCGGGTGCCTTCTCGCCTGCCACTCCATTTCCCTACTGTGGTGGCAGGGATTTGTTGGTCTTCCTTGGCCTCTGCCTTGGGTGACTTTTGTTCTACGGGTGCTCGGCTCTTGTGCCCTGTCCTATTCACTGTGCCCTTTCCCTGCTGGTGGGTGTTGGGTGTCGGCCTCCTCTGATGTGTGGGCTGCTTGCTGCTTCCTGCACCTCTCTCTCTGCTTGGGGTTGCGGTTGGCTTTGCTTCGGGTCTGGGGCTTTGGCCTTTTCCCTTTGGGGGCCTGTCTTTGGACCTGTGCTCCCGCGCGGACTGATTTCGGCCTCGGGTGTCTATGGCTGTCTTTTTGGCCCTGAGGTGTTCCTTATCCCCTTGTTTGGGTCTGTTTCCGCTCCCCTGTTGGGTGGTGCGCCTTTTTCGGGCTCCTCTCCTTTGCTTTTCGGTGCCTGGGTTTTTCCGGTGTGCTCTGGGGGGCCTGGGCTCTGCCTCTGTTGTTTTTGCCTTGGCGGTCACTGTGTTTGGCATCCCGTTCGCTTGTGCATTTGGGTCGCTGGTGCGCCTCTCGGCTTGGTTGTGTCGGGCTTGCTGCTGTGGGGGCTTGTTTGCTTGGGGTCCTCTTTTGGTCCCTGCTTGGGTCCTTTCCTGGCCGCTCGTTCTCTTGGGCTTTGTCACGGTCCTGGGCTGGTCTTCTGTCCTTTCCGGCGCCGCCCCTTCGGCTGGCTGTGGCACAGGGTCCGTTGTGTGGGCTCTGGGCTCACTCCCTCTGTTTCTCTGGTCTCTGGGTGGCCTGGCTGTGGTTGGCTGCTGTGCCTTTCCTGTGCCCCTTCTTGGTTGGGGGGCTCTTTTTGGCTCTCCTTCAGGGTCCTGGTGGTGCTGAGTTGTGTAACTCCTGGCTGGCTGCCCTGCCTGTTCTGCGGCTGGCTTTTTGGGGTTGGGCTGTTGGCCTCCTTGTTGGTCTTTCCTGTTTTTGCCCTTGTGCTTCTTGGAGTTCGCCATCGGCGGTTCCATGGTGTCCTCCATTCTCCTCCTGGAGGTTGGCCGGCTCCTGGTTGTGGTTTCCTCCTTTCCGATTCTGGGGTTTTGGTTTCCCCGGTTCCGTGTGGGGCCTCTGTTATTGTCCTTCTTGGTTGTACCCTGGTTTCTGCCGGGTCTGTTTCGGGTTGAGTTGTTTTTGCTCTCCCTGGCCTCAGTTGGGCCGGTTGCTGGGCTTTGTCCCAGCGTCTCCTGCTATGGGGGTGTGCCTCGGGCCTGGCCAGTTCTTGGCTCCGGTTTGTTCTCCTGGTGGGGTGGCCTTTTGGTAGCTGCAGCTCTTCGGTATCTTGGCTGGGGTTGGCCGTTGGTCAGTCCTGTCCTGTGGCCTGGTCCTTCTGTGGGTTTCTGGCCTTCGGATTCCCTGTTGCTGCTGTTGTCGGGGGAGGATTGGGGGGGGGGTGGGCTTTCTTGGGTTTCCTGCCCCTTCTCTTCCTGGCTGTTCCTCTGGGTGGGTGCCTGTTTGCTTGTCTGGTTCTGCCATCTTTTAAAGCTCTGCTGGTGGCTTCCCCTGGTGTGTTGGGTTGGTCCTGTGGTGGGTCGTGTCTTGCCTCTGCCTTGTTCGTTCCTGGGCCTTCGGCCCTGCCGCTCTGTGCGGGTTGTTCTCCTCTGCTCTTGGCCGTTGGGCTGGGTCGGCCTGCTCGGTCCCAGGTTGGGTGGCTGCCTGGTGGTGCCTGGGTCTGAGGGCTTCTCCCTTGAGGGTTTCTCCTGGGTCGGTTGCCCTTTCTGGCTCCGTTCTCCGTTGGGGTGTGCCCGCTTCTCCTGGGCTTCCTTTGGTCGTTTGGGGGGGGGGCCTTCATTTTTGGCCCCTCTAGTTGCTCCCTTGGGGGCTTGTCTCTGCGCGTGTGTCCCCCTCTGGCTTGCCTGGGGGGGGGGGTCTTGTGTTTTTTGCTGGCCGTTCCCTGATGGTTTTGGGGGTGCCGGTTCTTTTCGCTTGGTTGGGGGCCTTTTCAGTGGGGCGCCCCTTCCTGCGTTTTTCTCCTTCTTGTGGGCTCCTTTTGCTCCTGTGGGGTGCTGTTTTTCAGTCTGGTGCTCTTGGTGGGGTACCGGAAGGCCGGGTTCTCTGCTTTGGTATTCTCCAATTAGTAGGGATTGGGACGAGGACAGGAGGGACCTGGGGGTAATGTCCTATTACTTACCGGTAATCTTCATTACTCCTGGTCCCGTTGTCCTCGTCCCATTCCTTACGCCCCTCCCTCCCTCCCTCGCGGCCAGCCTTCCGGTTGTTGGCTTGGTGTTTTCAGGCTGCATGCTGGGCTGGTACCACTTATGTAATCCCAGTGGGAGGGAGTGGGTGGGGTATCCCAGCATGCTCCTTTTTCTTTTTTTCTGTTGTGGAGATGGTCATCTCCAATTAGTAGGGAATGGAACGAGGTCAACGGGACCAGGAGTAATGAAGATTACCAGTAAGTAATAGGACATTCATTATTGTACTGCATAAACATTGCTACATTTGCTTTTCTATGCATAAAATGTGACACGTCCTCTGAAATCTATTCTTTAATGATCAATAATTTTTTATGTCTACAATGACATTTTAAAAATGCGCACATTTTTTAAATACTCACATACGTTATTACGATGTATTCACGACTATTCTTCAGATATGCATGAAAACATATCCTTGCTTACAAAAGTTGCAGCAATCTGTGTTGTATGGTTAGAAATGGGTTTATGGGGTCATTGTCGTCCAAGGGGAACCTAGAAATATTAAAGGTGAGATTTTGCCCACTACAGTAGTGTGCATTGTTTTGCCCCTTATAATTTTTCTAATTTGGCTATCATATGAGACTTTGGGAACTACGGACTTCTCTGAATAATAATTGGCTAACACCAATTGGCATATCTTACCTTTAGGTAGGGCCACAAGAAGTATGTGGCAGGAGAGGACCACGTTGTGCAGCAGGTTGATTAAATTGTGCGGCAAGGAAAGGCAAATGATGCGGCAAAATGAGACACATTTTATGATAGCAGTAGTTAATTATTACATCATTTTTAAACGTGTTAAACCTGTCTGGGCATTGGTTACACCTCATTAGTACCAGTTTAATACCCAAATAAAGCAATAAGCAACAGAAAGGTCACCAGTCCAGCTTTGCAGAGAACCTTCCACTGCGCTGCAACATGTGTCGCTGTATTTTTAGTAACTTTTAAACTGATTGAGCTAGAAGCAATTTTGTTGTTGCAATCTGGAGATTATGCTGCGTATGATAGATTATGTGGCACATCTATAATTATGCCAAAATCGCCACAGCAGCACAAGCACATATTCCCCGTGGCAATGCCTTCAGGTAAGGCCAAGAGAAAGGTGTGCGGAAACTCCACAAGTGGATACAATGCAACAGCAACCCAACGTTATTAATTTGTAAAAGGAACAAACAGGACTTTCGGAATACCGTCAGAAGCATAACCATTTTACAGTAAAAAGAGTAACCAAACAATGGATTTAAAATGAATCAAAAAAGTTTCAGAAATAAAGTGCAGATGCAGCACTGGAGACCCTCATTACACATATCATATACTGCTCACAAACGCTGTGCTGTCCATCTACACCAACTAGCTTATAGAATTGTGATCCTCTCACCAACACGTTAACCCCTACAATGCTTGTTCATAAACAGTAATGCACTGCAATCAAAAGGGATACACACATAATATACTTTCAACATGAAGGGAAGCAAAACAAGCTATTTGCCTAGTAAAATCAAGTGTTTTAGAACGTGTGTGTAAGAGTTACGGGACTAGGAAATCCTCTTGCCTTTTGATGCCACAGTTTAAGTCCTGGCTCATATAGGATTGACGCTATTTGTGAATGAACCAGTGTCGTTCGTGTAGCATTTTGAAATAGCTGAATTTATCTTGATCATTGCCCTTCTCATATTCCCATCACTCAGCAATAAATGGTAAGCCTGGGCTTCATCCATAAATCGCACCATCAGTTTATCCTGTCGCTCAGACCTGAGAGAGTGATCGGAAAAAGAGAGTGAGAAAACCATTTAAACCTGAAACCCGCTGCTGGAATTGACCCCGTATCCTGAAATATTTCATAATTTCAAAAGCGGTAGGGTGAAACCCTAGCCTGGCTTTTGCACAGTGGGATCAACTAATACATTTCCAAGTCTGGAAGAGAGGTAGCTCACATTTTGAGAAGATTCCCTCAAAATATTTTAATCTACCATTATCTAACAACTTGCCAAGTGTATGGACGCCTGTCGCAGGCCAGTCAGCCCAATGGACTGACACCTGTCCACCTATCTGAAGTCCCATATTTTTCCAAACAGGTGCATCATCATGGATATGGCAGTTAGTTTTAAGCATCTTGTAAATAGAGTTCCAGGCCAAGGACATGGTGTGCAGGAGAGAGCTACATAACTCTATCGACTTGAACGGGTTGCAGTAGACTAGTTTAAGGTCACGAGTACTGTCCAGCAGCCTTATTGTTGATATGAACCCACAAACACTTGGGCAGATATATTGGCGGCAAGCTGAAAATATTTTGTAGGTGATGCGCCGGACAATACTCTAAAATGTAAACTACTGCTCACTCTTATTACATGGGGTTTATGCCTAGGTCATGCCAACCCTTGCACAAATGTATTGATTGCGAAGTCTATTTCTAACAAGATGGCATTCATCACATGTAGTGAGTGCATAGAAAAAAACATAATTGAGATGTAACAGTCATATAATGACCTCGATCCTCTCCCATAAGGATAGCTCCAAACTCAATCATCTGGCGCAGTCAGCATCCATCCTCTGCAGCAGTTGTCCAATGTGGTCCAATGTTGTCCTGGACCTTATTCCCAATACCAGAAGGTGTACGCAAGTACTGTTGCCAAAATGGAACCCACCAGACAGGGTGTGTACTCAGAACTGATTTGTCCTTAAGTTTGGACTCTGGGAGGGCCTCGCTATTTTTCCAGTTAGCATGATATCCAGAAAAAAGGGAGAAGTCACCTATCATGCACATGTGATAGGGTATCAGCATCAATGAATTCAAGAGTGACGGTATACAGTACAATCTTTTGGAGTGCAGCAGGAGACATAGTTCCCTCAACAGTATCAGTATGGTGTATATTTGCCACAAATGGGTATAAGAACACAATGAAAAGGTCTGATAGGGTCCTCCCCTGAGACTGACCCTCCTTATAGGGAGCAAGTCCAGGATTACACTATTGCAATTTACCTGTGCTGTTGGTGTGTGAGTGTGTGTAATTTAATTTGTTTTTGGGGGGGAGACCCCAACTACCCCCACCTTTATTTTTGTAAATCAGTTCATACTTCCTGTTTTTCTTTACTGGGGTGGAACCCCTCTATGCCCCTCTTTTTTATTTACTTTTACCACTCCATAAAAATACCCTTATCACCCTATACCCCTACCCACCCCTAAACCTTAAAAATACTTTTACCACTCTAAACCCTTACCCATCCGTAAACCCTATAAATAACCTCACCATTCTGTACCCTACTCACCCAAACCCTTAACACCCTATACTTCTGCCCACCACTAAACCCTAAAAATACCCTTACCACTCTTTAACCTTACCAAACTCTAAAACCCTAAAATATCCTTACCATCTATACACCTCTGGTCAATGGCTCTGTGGGACCAAAACCCCATACTGCAAAATTTAGGCCAAACCAAAATTCGAAACATCCAAAATTGACCTCAGGCGATTCCTCTCTGGGGTTGCCCTTGCGCTAAAATGGCACCCTCTTCAACATTAGACCCAACATTAGTTTAGAGCACCAAATAAATAACTGGGACCACTCCATAACTGAGTTCTAGATCAGAGAAAAGTTACAAGGTTTTATTACAAAATCTTAAAAATAAGCAGTACAGAACAAATGCCATAAGTACATATCAGACATATTCTAATTACCCAATGAACAGCAAAATCATTAAGAAATAGGCAGCATACCTAGAGGAAAATCTAAAAATCGCTCAATGAACGGAGGGGGTCTCTAGTAGAAGGACAGTCTTCTGGCTCACCCCCAAAATCAAGGGGTTCTTATACACAATTCTTGCATAACATACAAGAAAAAACTGCAGTTTCATCGTGACATCCTGGAAAGTAGCACATATTGGGCATATCACAGCATAACATGTCACATTATAAGTTCTTAACACTAATCCACTTTTAAGGAAGCATCAAACATATTTTGCGTCATGTCCTCCTAGGAAGTTCAAGTAAATATAATGAGTAATAACTTGGCCTTAGAGTTGTCAGAGATTTGGCAAGATGATGCTATTGCTGGTTAAGGACGCAGTATAATTTCCATTGCTCTGCTCTTGTCACATCCATCATGTGACCAAAGTGTTCTTAGAAGTACAGGTATTCATGTCCCAGCATGTTTGCCAGTGCACAACTAATTACATCCCTGGACTCGTGGCCATCAAATACGCTTTGAGCAGGATTTGTCTACTTTGATGAAATACACATACATAGAACCAGTGACCACTGTGCTTACAGAAGGAGTAACATTATGATTGTCAGATTATGGTTATGGCTCTTTGCAGCCTTGACTTTCTTTACACAAGCCAGTTTTCTGCAGTAAATTAGACCACTGTCTGTCAGTTACAGTTAATGGGGAAGTAAACAATGCTGTTGATGTTGCGTCTTACATGAAATGATGTTCTACCTTACATTGTTTGCGAAATACATGCATAAATCCATTAACTATACATCGGAGTGAGACTTGTCTCAGCCACTTTATATGCTTGTGTAAGTCCTAGACTCAGGTCTTGCACAGGTCTTGCTTACTTAGCAAATTCGCACAAAGCCTCCACTTAGAGATCCACCTACACAATCAGAGAGCCTCACCACCCTGTACATTCTAGCAGATTCTGTCTCTATAGTGTGAGGCATTGTGATGTCTGCCAATTAGGAACCTATATTCCTCTGGATTGTCTAACTGTACCTCAGCCTCAAAAAGGGTTGCAGGGAAGGTGATGCGTCGGTTCCTTACACGCAGAGAAGGGGATGCGTTGGTTGCTTGCTCTGGGGAGGTGATGCGTCGGTTCCTTACTGCTGCGCAGGTGAGGTGATGCATCGGTTCCTTACCGGATAGGAGGTGATGCGTTGTTTTCTTACTGCGCCCCCAACGATGCAATAGACCTGATGCCTCGATGCAATGCATGACGATCCAAGACTATGCATTGGTTCTTGCAGCTGCACAGCAGGGCCTGCGTTGGAATCGATGCGGTGATCTCAGTCTTCGGGAATCGGTGCACTCGATGCAGCTTGTGGCGAACTCACACTCCACCCGGTATTGGCATAGCTCAGGAAAACAGGGACTCAAAATATGCTCTCCACCAACTGAATCACATAGCCCCGCACAGGTGTTAACCAAGCTACCCTTTGCCTCAACATCCTGTGCCCTCACAAGTACCCCATATCACCCTCCTGAGACTGGCAAGACAGTGTCTGACTGTCTCTGTCGCTCAACCCACACTCTTCTGGGCAGTCTCCACACCCACAGACCAGGACTTCGACCATGGAGGAACCCCATTTTTGAACTAGAGTCAGTAGAGTGCCCCTCCCACCACTAGGAATCTGATCTCCTGTGCCAGTTCACCAATCCACTTCAGGGACACTGTGCACCACAGGAGCTACCTCATAAACCTGAACCCTTGGAGTATGTCAATCCCCCCATTCAAGTCAGGTGCCACATCTCTTGATGTGTGTACTGCTCCCTCCGCACTAGATAACACCCTTTTGCAACCACCATCTGAGCTGGACTCCACCTTCAGCCCAGCCAAGCTCACTTCCTAAGCTACACAAATTTCTGTTTCTTTGGCTAAGGCCCTCTTGGTATCAGCCCTCTCGAGCTACTCATCAAGCTCTCTCAGCCTCTTCACACAAGCCAGAAGCACAATCAATTCTCCCTTTCAAAGAAGCCCTTCTCCTCAAAATCATTTGGTAGTCTTAGCCCCAAGCGGGGTAGCTCATACTGAAGTAGGGCTGCCTTTATATCCTCCCTGGAACTTCTCTTCACAGGCAGCACCCTTTCTTTACAGAACACAAATAGCTCCCTCATCGTATATATGAACATGTGCCAGAAGTCAAGTTCCATTTTCTCAAGACTTCACAGGTGCAACAACTAACCAGAGTCTCAGTATCAAAAATACTTCCAGGAGGACACCAGAAAACAGAAAAAGCAGTATGTGGTTGCGTAATGATCTGCACTATACTAGTAGTGTACACCAATCACTGTATGTAAGGCACAAATGCAAGTCCAGATCCTCACTGCTGACCACCAATATTAGAAATGGGGGTCACTAGTCCAAGTGAGGACCCTTCTTCCTAGTCACAGTAAGGGGGATACACTTCTAAAATAACCCCTGCTCACCCCCTTGGTAGCTTGGCACAAACAGACAGGCTTATCTCAGAGGCATTGTGAAAAGCATTTGTGCACACATACAGTAATACCTATTTAGAAAAGAAAGTAATCTTTATCTACACCAAACAAGACCAAAATGACAGAAATCCGCAATACATGAATCAAAATATGACTTTTAGAAGATAAATATAGTTCTGTTTAACCCCTTTAGTACTGCCGTCGGCCGTTGGACGTTGTGAGCACTCCCTTCGTAGTGCTGCGCACGTCCAACAGCCGACGCGGCCCCACCCGTTTCTTCGGAAGTTCAGCACTGGCGCTGAATGTTCAAAGCAAGAAACGGGTTAAAGCAAATTTCAGATCTAACACTTTGCACACAAAGTACCTTGGATGTGTCACACACACAAACAAAAAGGGTCACAGGGAAGAGGATGCGTCAGTTCTTTGCTCCCGCGGAGGCGATGCGTCTGTTCCTTACCGCTGCGCAGGGGTGATGATGCGTCGGTTCCTTACCGGAGAGGAGGTGATGCATCAGTTTCTTACTGCGTGGGGAGGTGATGTATCAGTTTCGTACTGCGTCCCCCAACGATGCAACAGACATGGCGCCTCAATGCGATGCATGTCATTCCGGAACAATGCTTTGGTTATTGCAGCCGCACAGCAGGGCCTGCGTCGGAATCGGTGTTGTGATCTCAGACTTTGGGGATTGGTGCACTCAATGCGACATGTGGTAATTTCTCAAGCAACGGGCAGGAGCTGCATTGCCTTCTTCCACGATGCATCAGAAACTGGTATGGAGGAATCATGCTTCTTGTCGTTGCTTTACTTTTCCAGCACCCTACAACCAAAACAAACTCCAGAGGCCCTGAACATCTACATGCACCACTTTACAGGTCAGAACTCCCAGCAAGGAATCTGGGACGCTGGGGGTGAAGTCTTTGTATCCCTGAGACTTCAAAACAGGAGACAAGCTCTACTTTAAGCTCTTGGAGATCTTCCTCAAGCAGAGGACACAGCAAAGTCATTTTCCTTTCCTTGCAGAAACAGACCCTGCAGGCCAACCCAGACAGCACACAGCAAAGGGGCAGTACTTCTCCTCAGTTTCCCCAGCTCTTCTCCTTGGCAAAAGGTCCTCCTGAATTCCAGAAATGATCATTGAAGTATTTTCTATCCCTAGACTTCCAACAGGAGGCACGCTCTAATTCTAGCCCTTGGAGAGAACTCTAATAGCAGGATGATGAAAGCATTCCAGTCCTTCCCCTGCCTAAGACAGAAGCAACCACTGCAGGACAAGCCCAACAGCACACAGCACAGGGGAAATACTTCTCCTTCAGCTTTCCCAGTTCTCCAACCTAGTAGGTTGCTTAGTTCAGCAGTAATCTAAAGTTCAGGGGTCTGGGTCCCACTTTTATAGCACAAATTCATTTGTTCTCTGGAAGCAGAGAAGTTCTTTGCCCAGACAAAACCAGTTTTGTCCTCTCTAGTGCAGCTGCCCTGCAGGAGGTGGAGACAACATTGTCCAAGCAGATCAGGCCCATTCAGGTGTGAAATAAATCTCCCCCCCACTCTAAATGCAGCCCAGGTCTATTCAGCCCAGCACTGACTCATTCAGGAAAGGTAGGACACACATCACCCCGGTGACCGTCTGAGGGAATGCAGATCCGCAGCCTGTGTCACTCAAATACCAGTCAATCCACAAACCAGCAGAGGCACACAAGATGGCTAAGCAAGAAAATAACATCAACATGGAACACCTTCAAGCTCCAACCAGTGGCACAGCCTTGTTCAAATGCATATGCAGCCATTTATTCACTCCTTCACTGTTTCATTATTTCACTCTTGTTTCTGTTCATATGTCTTTTCCACATTCATCACTCTTTGCATCCACATGCCAGGAAACGCAATTTTCAAAGTTTCTTATGTTAATGTAGGGTCATCCGAGCCTCTTAACAAAAACACGTACTGAAGCCAAAATCTATGCGAAGCAGTTTTATTGTTACCCAATGCATTTAGGACCTCTTGGGGCCTTTCTTCAGGGGTGACTGCAAGTACAAAATACATCCATTAGACCTCCATCCAGTACTAATAAACCACAATAGTGTGCGCATCATTATTATTCTCGATGTTAACATTGTTAAAATATTTCTCAGAAGGCTGTAGACAAATTCTGCACGGAAGTTCTCCTTCACATAAGCAATAATAAATATATCTTGCCGCCGTCAAATACCCACCAAATGCTTCTGAAACTTACTATCAATGCCCGTGTGATCAGCCCTCCCACTGGGATTTTAAACTTTTCACTGACTCCCGTTCTAAAAACATTCAAACGCTTTCACCGGCTAACCTGCTATCTACAAAAACAACGCACTCCCTCCCGCCAAGAGCGATGTGATTTCTCTTTGCGACTTTCAACCACTTGGTTTTAAACGTAGCTTTCACTCCTCCCTCTGTTAACTGCCCACGTAATGCAACATCATTCCCACCTGTGGCGTGCTAGGCCTCCCTTA
The DNA here is from genome assembly GCF_964261635.1 of Lissotriton helveticus. Taxonomy (NCBI): domain Eukaryota; kingdom Metazoa; phylum Chordata; class Amphibia; order Caudata; family Salamandridae; genus Lissotriton; species Lissotriton helveticus. Next base: position 1,625,716,362 of record NC_136063.1, on the reverse strand, counting down.
TTCACTTATTGTTACTCTAACTTCCATAATGCACCACTCATTTCTACGTGCAAACATGACTAAAATGCAAATGAATTATCTACCTCAAATGCAAATGAATTCTTGCCCGTGTGAACATTATGCAACACTGCCATCTTTGGCGCATTTGTGCACTATTGCTGTGTTCATAAAATACTTTACATTCATGTTTTGATTCTAAAATAAAACACACTCCTGGATTCAAGATATTCCACCTGACATGGGGATGACGCCGTATCTTTTCCAATTATCATTAGTGTTCTCAGTACTGTCCGGGTGCTTACCCCCAAGGGCTAAATATTGTTAACAACATATATGGGGTGGGGTAGCACACCGTTGTTTCTGCAATGTAATTTACTAGTCCTCTTTGTCCGTCGCGTGCACACTGGTGACGTGCTCAGCCCGTGTAGCATGTAATTCACTGAACAACATCAACAAGAAAATACCCACTTTCTAAAAGTGGTATTTTCAAACACACAATATAAATGACATCTTTACTAAAAGATGCATTTTTGTATTCTGAGTTCAATTCAAAAAGTTCTTCGACTGTGCACAGGCGTGTGCGTAACTTAAACCAGGTGTAGCGTGCCTCAGAGGTATCACCTCGTCGTCCTAGAGGTGTTCAAGTTAAACAATCACCAATGCGCCCTTTAAGATTAAGGGGCGACCCTCTGGGTGCTGCTTTAAATTAAGATCGCAGCTGCGATATTGGTCAAATGTTCTAAATTGTAATCCAACGTTTGTTTTCAATAAAGCATTCCCATTAGGTTTGAGTTGAACATTTCTCGTGTTTATTTCATATAATTCTGTTTCACATTGAAATGTTGTACTTCACATTCAACTGATCGATTGTTCATATATCACAAGATCCCAATGCATTTCGTACCGTGGGCACTTCATCAGGGGAATCTGAAAATCAATAGGTATAATGAGGACCCACACTATTGAAAACAAACGTTGGATTACAATTTAGAACATTTGACCAATATCGCACCTGCGATCTTAATTTAAAGCAGCGCCCAGAGGGTCGCCCCTTAATCTTAAAGGGTGCATTGGTGATTGTATTCTGAGTTCAGACATACTAAACTCCATCTTTCTATCTTGTCCCAATTGAAAGTTATATTAATAAGATGTTATAAATAAACTCCCATTCTATCCTGTAGGACAGATAGCTTTTCAATAGTGAATAAAGAAAATACACTGTTTTTCACTATCTGGAGATGTCACACACCTTAGTACATGTCCTTCCTTTCACATACACTGCACCCTGCCCATGGGGCTACCTTGGGCCCAACTTAGGGGTGTCTTACATGTAAGAAAAGGGAAGGTTAGGACCTGGCAAGTGGGTGCACTTGCCAGGTTGACATGGCAGTACCAGACTGCGCACAGGCACTGCAGTGGCAGGTCTGAGATACGTTTACAGGCTGCTCATGTATGTGGCATAATCAATGTTGCAGGCCCACTAGCAACATTTGATATACAGGCCCTGGGCACACACAGAGCACTGTACTAGGGACTTACCAGTAGAACAACTATGCCCATCATGGAATCACCAATCCATCATAACAATTTACTGGGAAAGCATGTGCACTTTTGAACTGATCAGCAGTGGTAAGGTACCCAGAGTCATAAAACCAACAAAAACAGGATCCAAAACAGGGGCCAAAAAGCAAAACGCCTGGGGATAAAGCAGCTGAAAAAGCCAGGTCTAACTGCCTTGAACTACAAGATAAAGCTTGATGGGGCTAAGACTGGGAGAGATTAAATAGCATGACACCAGCTGTTAAAGATGGGATCTCCTGCATCATGCCAGGATGGGGCGCATATCTTTTCCTTCCATACACTGATGTCATGCTGATTGAACCCAGCCTATTCCAGCATGAACTCACAGAGATGGACAAGATTCTTCCACAGTACAGACAATTATACACTTGAGTACATCAACTGATTATTTCTACAACTGTAAAGATAGTTGTCACAGTGCTTCTGCACAGCCTCCTGGAATGAGGTTCTCAGTACTGTTGAGATCCCTCCTGTCAGGACAACCTCTGAGCATGTGGCCATTGGTCCTCTCTGTGGCCTTTAGCGAGTGTGTTGCAGGACTCGCCAGTCTGAAGCTTCCTGGTGTGACAGAGCAGGAAGTTGCAGGCTCGCAGTTGCAATTGGTAGTTGAGCCTCTTTTTCATGTGGCCTCTTCTTCAAGTGCTGACTTAAGAAGTCTGGTCATCAGTGCTGCTAAGTTCACTGCTGACTTCATCTCTCTGTGCATGTGATCCTCTGACCTCTTTGTCCTCCTTCTGCGTGTGGCACTGTTGGTTGCCATTTTCTGCGATGTTACACTCCTTTCTCTGGCATTCAGTTCTTGCTTCTTTGCACCAAATGACCCTTCCCACTGTTTGCCCTTCTGGCTGTTTCTTTGGTGAATCATTTGCCGCATTTGGCCATCTCTGATTTTTGCATCACTCCTTCCCATCTCTCTCATGGCTGCTTACCATCTTACTATTCATACCCATTAATTTGGTGTGCCCTATTTGTATTTGGTCCTCTGTGCTGTTTAGGAACATTCTAGCTGGAATGTATGACGTTACAACGCATACATTCACAACGCGTACCATTACAACGCAACTTTTACAACGCAAGATCCATTACAACGCATGCTATTAGAATGTAAGTATAGGTAAGTATATAATTTATTCATATTAATTTAATTACAAAAATGTTTATTAATTTATTTAAATTAATTTTAAATTGTATTTAATATTTTTTAATTTACTATTCTAACTCAGGGGGGTGTAATAATAGGGTAAGTGATGGATAGTGTAGGGATTAAAATTACTATTCTGACTCCAGGGGGGTGTAATAGTAAGGTACTAGTTGGATAAAGTAGGGGTTAAAATTACTATTCTAACTCCAGCGGGGTGTAATAGTAGGGTAAGTGTTGGATAGAGTAGGGGTTAAAATTACTATTCTAACTTAAATTAATTTAAATAACTTAATTTATGTTTTAATTTAAAAAAATGAAATTAAAATTAAATTTAATCAAAGTATTAAAATTAATTTGAGTAAATTAATTTATATTTAAAATAAAATTAAAATAAATTTAAATAAAAAATAATTTAAATAATTAAATGAATTTAGGGAAATTAAAGTACAATTAAATTAATATTATTTAAATTAAATACTTACCCATACTTACGTTGTAATGGTATGCGTTGTAATAGCATCTGTGTTGTAATGGCATGCGTTGTAATAGCATGTGTTGTTATGGATCTTGCGTTGTAAAAGTTTCATTGTAATGGTAGTGCGTTGTGAAAGTTGTGTTGTGATGGTTGTTTCACTTCTAGCTGTGGCTCTCCTCGCTTGTAGCCCACATACTGCTTGGACCCTTCCTAACTGTGGTCCTTCCTACCTGTGGTCCATCCTGCATATGCCTCCCTGCCACCCTCTTCATATTGGCCCCCTGCATCCCTCTACATTTTGCCCCCCTGCCACCCTCTTGATATTGGCCTTGTAACTGTTAAGGTCCCTACTGACCCTAACCCCTTGCTCCAGCATTCCTTTTCGCTCCTTGCAATCTCAGGTCATCCATGCTTGCGATTCTTGCTGGTTTTCCAGTGTTTTTTGCTTGTGGCACAGGCCAGTTACTGATCCTTTTCATGCTCCTCCTGCCTGCACACCATCTTGACCCTGGCCCTTCTGGCAAACCCTGATCGTTGCTGCACTTTTAATGAAAATCCGAAGTTTGGACGGCTTCGTCAGCTGCCTGCAATGCGTTGTCAGAGTAAATGAAGATTTAAACCTAGGACAGTATCTTGAATGCAAAAAAAGTATGTCTTTATCATGCATGGCTCTCTGTTTTGAACTGCTGCGTTTAAATAACAATCACTTGGCGTTCTTTAAAAAGTGGCATTGGTTAGGAAGTCGATAAAGGCCGAGTCTGCTACACATGACACGAAAGCACTTGCTAATGCTAACCGCAACATGCACATAAACGTGAGGTGGCCTAGGGGCTCCTAATAGTCAAAATCAAGCCCATGATGAGTTTTAAAGAAAGGACACGTCATAGTGCAGTTTCTGAGTGTCATAAGCATAAAAAAGCCAAAAAGCAACGGTTGTAATGTCGCCAAACATTAGATGGCTCCGCAACGCTGGACAAATTAAAAGCTCTGCAGTAAACAGGCAACAGCACATTCCAAAGAACCGTTTAGTCTTGCTGAGTGGCCCCATGCCACGGGTGGCAGCTGCAGACATTCCTGGCTTTTCGGCCAACAGCAACATTCCTGCTGGGACTTGCAGTCTTTGCGTTTTTATCTGTTTGTATTAAAGCATACTTCTGCTTGGCACCGGTGTTGGATTCGTAATGACGTTCATCTTACTTAATAAAATCTCGTTTGCCTTTTTTTTTTTACAGTGTATTGATTTTTTTTCTCGTACAGATGGAATGCCCAGGATCTTTAAGTTGTCTAAAACAGATTTTCCTTGTACAATATAAAGTCATAATGCTTCTTGTTTTTCAGTTCTACTGTGAGTATGATGTTGTTGATTACTGTGTATAATGTAAAATGTATTATTTTTTAGATTGATATTATATTTGTCCTTAGTTCTACATGTATTTGTTATTTGCCTGTAGTATTAAAGCTACCTGCGGAAAATGGTGTCCTGTTGGGATTTTTTAATCAGAAGTGAGGGAAGATTTTACCTTTGCCTGCAACGTGACAAAGTTGAGCCACCTTGCACTAGTGACGCTGCATGACATGGTTCCATACTATCCTACTTCAAGGACGCAAAGCTTCTGCATCTATGGCTCTGGATAGATGGGCTACTTCCCGTCGAGTGACACCCCCCTCTTGAAGGCTGGGGCGTCCTGCACAGGAAATGAGCTGCTAAAGTGACGGAATGGAGAGAAACAAGGTGGAGGACGTTCCAGGGAACATTGCGGGAGTTTGGTTTTGGGCCTGGGAAGTGGGGGCCTGGGCCCCCATCTCTAGGGAAAAGAAGGTGGCCCACAAGAACTTTCTAGGGAACACAGGAGTGGGGCAATCTTGTTTTCTGGTGTGTGGGTCATGAAGTGCACCACGGTTTTGACTCTGATGGGCGATTGCCAGGGTTGGATTGGGATTAAAAATCGTTCCGGGGATGCAAAAAAAGAAGTGGGCCACATTTGCATATTGCCTTTCCGCAAAACACTGCGTAAAGTAATGGGCCGGATCAGCGAGAGAAGGGGGAGTGACACCTCTGCCTGTTGATAAAAGGGAGGTAATGGACGCCCATCTGCCTCCAGAAAGGCCACTCAGGCACCCTCTGGTGCCTGAGTGCATGGCGGCATCCAAACAAAACAGTCACCACTCAATCGCCCCCCCAGGGTGCCCAAAAAAGCAGCCCACAGCTGAAACTCTGATACCGGCCCCTCGGCCACTGCCCAAGTGCCCGTCTTACCAATCCGACCCTGATGATTGCCACAGAGCAGCAGCAAAGCAACATATGTGATGTGATGTGAAAGATTCTTGTATAGCGCAACTAACACCTGAAGGTTTCTTGGCACTTGTGTGGGGGAGGCAGAGAAGAAAGTGTGAAAAGAGCTAATTGTAGGCTTCAGTGAACAAAAAGGTTTTAAGAAGAGATCTAAACCTAGTATAGGTGGAGGGTAACCTTAGAGAGAGGGGAAGAGCATTCCAGAAAGAAGGAGCTAAAAAAGAAAACCTGAGGCCACCATGTTTCTTCCTCTTAAATCTAGGGACTGTCAGCAAAGCCAGCTGAGACGAACGAAGACTGTGTGAGGGAACATAAGGGTGGAGAAGGGAAGAGATAAATGAGGGGCCTCCGCCTGCAAGGGATTTAAAAATTATGCAGCCTAATTTAAACTTGCAGCGAGCAGTGACCGGGAGCCAATGTAGGCTTTTCAGAAGGGGACGGACGTGTTGATGTCTAGGTTGGTGGAAAATGAGGCGGGCGGCCTGATTTTGGATCAACTGCAGTCTTTTGGCCAGATAGTCGGGAATGCCTACATAGAGAGCATTTGCGTAGTCGATTCGTGAAATGACTAACGCCAATAAAGCCAGAGTGAGGGCCTCGGTGGTGAGGAGGCGGGAGATTTTACGGATCTTCCTAAGCTGGAAATGACTGGAAGATACTACCGCACTGATCTGGGACTTCATTGAGAGGTCGCTGCTAATAATGACCCCCAGGCTTTTAGCAGAGTTGACTGGGCAAGGTGGGCTGCCCAGTCTTGTTGGCCAAAAGGAGGGTTGCCAAAGGTTAGGAGATCCCCCGATAATAACTAGCTCGGTCTTGTCGGGGTTGAGCTTAAGATGGTTTGAGCTCATCCAATCGCTGATAAGACAGAGGGTGGTTTGGAAAGTGGAGATTGACTGATCCGAGGGGTCGATGGTGAAGACCAATTGAATGTCATCCGCGTAATTAAACGCGGTGACATTCAGGCTGCGAAGGGAACGGATCAGGGGAGCCAAGTATAAATTAAAAAGAAGTGGGGACAGGGAGGATCCCTGGGGGACGCCGCAGGTTAGCCCAACCTGGCCAGCTGAGAACTGAGACAGCCTGACAGCTTGTTTGCGTTCAGACAAGAAAGAGTGGACCCAGTTAAGGGCAGTACCCCGAATGCCAGCCTCTCTGACACTGTCGACAAGAATATCATGGTTGACCGTGTCAAAGGCGGCTGACAGATCCAGCAGGACCAGGGCCTGACAGATGTTAGCGTCGGCCCCTCTGCGCAGTTCCTCCATAACAGAGAGTATGACAGCCTCTGTGGAGTGCGCGGGTCTGAACCCGGCCTGCTGGGAGTCCAGAAAACCAGATTCCTCGATAAAGGAGCTGAGAGTATTGGTAACATGTGACTCCAGCACCTTACCGAGGAAGGGAAGAAGAGATATGGGGCAAAAGTTACTCATAATCAGAGGGTCTGCCGAAGGCTTTTTTAGAACAGCCACCACCTCTGCCTGCTTAAAGGAGCAAGGGACCTCACCCATGGCCAGAGAATTGTTCAAGAAGGGCCAGGGGGGGTTCAGGGCATGCGGAGAAGGCTTCACGAAGAACGATTGGGGGGCAGCAGTCGCTCGGTGAGCCAGAAGAAACTTTATGTAGCACAGTAACAAAGCTTTCCTTCAAAATGGGAGGGATCTGGGATAGGGTATGGGAATCAAATGGAGGACAGGGGGCATCCAGTAGAGGGAGAATAGGCGGGACTAGAGTAGGGATACTTTTTTTAATCTTAATTATCTATTGACATACATCCTTGGACCACCACAAAACTGAAATGATCCACATTTCCACAAAGGAATGCTCAAATTTACCATCGGTATTTTTTTTACTTTGAGTATACGAGCTTTGCACCACGCAAATAAAATGTTAGAAAATGGCAACGTTGTGAGTCCACGGTCCTTCCAGCTTTGCATACCCCTATTTATAATATAAATTCTAGACTTCACTTATCTTTTGGAGAAGTGTGGCTCAGTGGTTAGAGGCGGCAGACCCGGAAGCTGAGATCAGCCGTGGACCAGGGTTCGATTCTCCGCCTCGGCGGGTCTCGGGCTCAAAAAAATTCCACGGACTCGACAATTCTCGCTCCGGTGCCTACTCGTCTCACGGGGTCACACTCTGCGACTCTGGGCAATAGCTTGCTTAATCTCCACTACGGCCCCTCGCGGCGGGATGCCTGGCTTTCACCTTGTGAATACCCTGCCGGGGTATCTCTCACAGGGGAATACCAGGACGGGTTCCCTAAGCAAGCGCCTTGAGACCCCTGGGTGAAACGTGCGCTATATAAATCGAAATACATTTACATTTACATTTACATATTGTTGGCTATCACATGGATGAATAGTAAGTAACTAACCTCATATTGTACATTTAATATATTTTCTGACACTTCGGTAGGGTGTGAAGTTGATTTTTGTAAAGAAAAATGTTTGGTGGTTTATTTCTGTTCATTTAAAATACATTCCCCCCTCTCGCACACATGTCACACATTTTTAGAACTTTAGATCCGTCGCTTCTTGGGTCAATCCAACAAACCTGAACTATAATGAATAAAATAGTGCCCATGATGTGTGCTCTTTATGCCCACATACTTAAACGATGTTATCTTGTTTCGCATAACAGTTACACCTGTCTATTGCTAAACAGATAACGTAGAGTCGGAGGATGGTTTAAGTTTGAGAAATCAAAGACTTGGTGCTCTCAAGCTCTGCTACTAAAAAGTTACACGGTCTTACACAGGTATAATGTTTCCATAAGCTTTAAACCTTTGCCCAAGCTTCTCTGTTGACCACTAGCCTTCATTGACTTAAAGTCTGTGCTTCTGTTTCTGGTATACTTTGAACTATTTCTCGCTAAATTCTAGCCGGCTGACTAAGTAATTCTAAAAATGTTGGCAATGGATGTACAAGTATCTTTTGCCAAGTCTTCCTTTCTCATTTTGCCTTCTAGAGCTTTTACTAGCTTTGCCGGCCTTTCTTGTTTTGGGCATCATGATGAGGTGGTTACCAGATTGCCACAGTGACTATCCACATCCCACCAGCTATCAAAAAGACAACGACCATATTTACCCCACCTGCAAGCACCAAACCCTTGGCTCTGCTGTCAGCAGTCTTTTTTTAGTTTAATCCACCCTCTCTACTAGGCACCTAGAGACATTACTGCACTTGCTAAGGGAATCCAGTCTCAGGTAATATCATGTACTTATGGATTAAAGTAAAACACTATTAAGGCTGATGAGTAAGTTTATATCTTTCTAGTTATCAGAGTGTCACACTTACCATGGAAAACCAAACAAAATGCTAATATGGAAAACGATAGTGTGAATACGGAAAACAATACATTCATTTATGAAAACGAAATCATGTCCCTATTAATGAAATCGCCCGTCCTGAACTCCACATCAACCCTGACTCGCAAATACATATCAGGCAAGCTCTGAGACCCAGGCCAAAGGTTACTGATTAACAGTCGCAGGTAGGATGGCGTGTAGCTAGCAGATAATAGCACGAAGAAGAAACTCTAGATCACGCTCACAGATAGGCCCAGTGACATAACAATAGTAAAAGGAGAATGATCCCAATAAATCACACATGACCCCAATAAATCATATTTGCGCTCCGAAAACAACATAAAGTCTGGTGCCACATGACTTAGGAACACATAGCCAATCAGAACACAGCACACGCAGTGATCACATGCTCCTCATGCTGGAGATCTGGACACATTACCCACTAGCCACATTATGTCCACACAAGGTCAAGGCCCACCTGTCGTAACCATTTGACCATTCATTTATGACTCTAAGCCAGCAACCAACATTCCGCACCATGTATGGTGAGCAGAAGAACATTTACAACCTGTTGAAAATTGTATATCAATAAGGATGCCAACTATAAATGTAAATTCAGACAGTCCTCAGACCCTGTGCCTGTAACTGTTCTCCCGGTCACTATGTTTAATCAAAGAAGCTGTTCCTGTTTTAGACACATGCTTCTTGGCTCTTGTTTTTTTCAAGAAACAAACATATAGGGAAAGATTCAAGCAAGTTTTGTGGCATTCCAAATGTCCATCAATGTCAAAAGCAGATGAAGACGAACAGAAGTTTGTGTGTCTTTAATGACACTTTTCTGTTTTTGCACATCAATTATTTATCCTGTAAAACCTCACTTAGTATAAATCTTGAAATTGGAGTTGGAGTTAGTTATCGGACTATATGATTTGCAACATATAGGGCCCTTCTCTTTTGCAGAAGATCAGCCCCAGACACTAAAATATCATGACACAACCCATGCTGGAGATGATCTCAAGAAAAATAAAGAACTATGCATGGGTAACTGTGAATGATGGGGATATTTTTTACCCTGAGGTTCTGACTGATCCGTAAGTCATCATAGATTTGTACGCACTCTACTGACTTAAATATGGAATCAATGGTGTTTTTGAGTTCAGATACCTTCACACCTATTCTTGAGGATTCTGTTGTTGAACAGAGTTTGTTTTCTGTTTGACCAATGTCATCAGTTGAGGAGTTGTTGTTTATTGTTTGCTATATGAGATGTGTGGATGTTCTAACAATGGTATATATTTTCTCTATCCCCGTAACAGATTTCATTCTAGATAGGCCAATTTTACAAGCTAAAAGACATTGTTCGATGCTAGATAATGCAAAAACCCTCGGCCTTAAAATTTGCTGAGTGCAGTTGGTGTCCTGTCCAATGTATTACAAATGCATTGATGTCAACGACACTCTAAATATGGTAGATAGGGAATCTGGTGGATGCCCTTGTACATCGAACTCCAAATAAGGCCTTCTGTCTCTTTGTACCACATCGAAATACAAAAACATTCTTGCAAGCTTCCTACTAGGAATAAATACATTCTTTCTGGTGAAAATGTACCAAGTCCCCAAATCTAGAAATAAATAAATTAGTGCAAGAGAAAGCAAACCTTGACCTGACTACCTTTTCCTTCTAGCTGTCTCGATTGTAATTAAAAAATAATCAGGTGTGCGAGGCCTTTGAGCCACAAAGAAAAGCAGTTATCACACTTCACAGCCCACTGCTAACTCACAACCAGAAACAATGATTCTGTCACATCCTATTGTGTAAGTCTTCATAGCGAGTAATCAAAGATGAGGTCTAGGTACGTTGCTTCTAACATACATATTTTTGTTAACGCATACATCTTTAGTACCATCCATTCTTTCCTTCTCATTATGCAGTTGAGAATTCCTTTAATCTACAAACCGAACAATGATGTTGAAAGAATCTCGTTTATCACTGTTTTCAATTTTAAGATCTTAAAATTGCTCTGGTTTAGGTGGGTATGTTGCTCAATAACTGAGTTAATGACACACTATTTTGGTAGCTATTAATTGACTGATGTTCAGCAGACACACTTGCAAAGTGATTAGACACTGGAGGGAAAACTGCATCCAGTTGCTCAGAAGAATCTAGTTTAGAGAAGTACCTGAGACTAGGTTATACATTCTGACCAAATCTTGGATTTAGCTTTGGGCATAGATTTGCACATTTGATCGACTCCGTCCGAGGCTGGGTTAGATTCTTACTGACCAGAACGGGTTAGACATCTTAAACTAGCCCCACCACCTTACTGTGTATTTTGTTTACATTCCTCTTCTACAGATTTAGCCTCCACATACCATTGTTGAGAGATTTTGGTTTAAATTAAATAAACCCGTCCCTTAATCTCTAGTGTTCTGAAGCTACCTCGGTGGCTTGTTGCATGCTATAAAACCCCGAAATAAATAAATACAACTTGGAATTTCTGGCAAAGCGATTTTTTTCAGCTGGCATAATATTACTCTCTCCTTTGTTTTCCACTCCATTTTGAAACTTGTCTCCTGAATGTCTTCAGGGAGAGATGGAAGAAGATGGAATATCTGAAACTGATTTCAAACAGAGAACTACAGTTGCAGTCTATAAAGACAACCTAAATACAGCCCAGTCACTGATGCATGTTGCCTGATCTTATTCTGAAGAGCTGGCTGGAGAATTTGAAGCCTTCTTAGATTTTAATGCATTTCGCCTATAAGATTAACAATTTTCCAGCTAATTGTCTCAGAGGCATTTATTAAACTTTTAAGGTTTTCTAAAAATGATGTAGAAGAATTGCTTCTTGCCTCTGGGTTCACTGGTGATAACCAGTGCATTGTAAGATGTCCTATCTTCTATTGTGCATCGTCTTACACTGTGCAGCCGGGAACTTCATCAGAAAGAGGTATCAAGTCACTGAACTTTCGGGTGGTTTATTCACACTTTCCATTCTGACACTATTTTCAGTAAAGCAAAGATCAGCAAACTAGCAATGACTAGAACAGGACACACGTGACTTTGTAGGCATTACCTTAGACTCAACCTAGCTTACAGGGCGTTTTCTATTTGATTATTTGAAGTCATAGCATATAATATATGTTTTATTGCTATGCATTGCATTTCAGAACAAATTGAATTTTACCCCAAGTATTCTAGAATTTTGGCAAATTACACATTTGCATTTTTGCGATTCTATTTAATACACCTTTGGTAACTTTATCTTAAATAAATGGTTCTAGATACACAAGCAATATACATAATTGAAATCATTTAACTCCAAAAGGTTTTTACAACATGTAGTTCCCATTTTCATTTTTCGCATCTGTTTGCATTAGTTTTCCTGCTAATTAGACTTTGGGGACAGTGAGACTGCCAATCAGGCTTACAGTGCATGTCTCCTAGCCATATAGCATGGCAGTAGATTGGTTGAAAACCAATTGGCAAATTTATTTTTTAGTATGGCCGCAGTAAGTTGGTGCAGGAAATCCACCAGAGGAATTAAGCTAAATATCATCCGTGGGCTGCAGTTTACAGTTCTACTACCCACATACATGAATGTGAAGCGCCAGATTCAGGCCATCTACTCTGGTCTCAAAGGCTAAAGCCTAAACGCTGTTGTAGCACATGTCAAAAACCTTTAGGTGTGCAGAAGAGCAAACCCTATTTTGAAACATCAGCTAAATCAACACTTAGGGGCCGATTATGATAGAGGATTTTCCGCCTCCTCCGGGCCGGCGGAAGCCACCGCCGGCCCGGAGGAGGCGGAAAATCCTCTGCGGAGTCACCAAAGACCCACCGCCGCATTACGATGGCTGGTGGGTCTTGGATTCTGTCCGCTGCTTTTCCGCCGCGGTCGGAATACAACCGCGGCGGAAAAGCTCTCCTTTGGCTGGCAGTGTCTATCAGACACCGCCAGCCAAATTAGGAAGCATTAGTAAACATGCTTTTCTGCGGCGGTTTTTCCGCCGTGGAAAAGCATGTGTACTTTTGCTTTGGGGGCCCGTTGCGGGCCCCCAGGGCGTAGGCGGGTGGGGGATGCACATGGGGGGTACCTATGGTACCCCCCAGCATTTACATGCACAAAGCGGCAGGCACCGCGCGGTGCCTGCCGCTTTGTGCATGTAAATGTTACACTTGCACTTTTAACATTGCGGCGGGTGCTGCTTGAAGCAGCACCCGCCGCAATGTTAAATATCCAGGATGTGACCGCCGGGGTGGCGGTCACATCCTGATTTGCACGGAGGGACCTCCGCAGTCCATGCGGACGGTCCCTCCACCTCTGGGATGGCGGACGGACGCAAGTCCGTCCGCCATCCTAATCGGCCCCATAGTGTGTCTTATCCACAGAGCTGGGTGCTTAATATATCAAAATGCATATGTTAAATATTAAGAATAGTATGTTGCTACAGTGACTAGCTACAAAATGTTCTCTGCTTAGGCCTCTGAAGTTTTTCTAATGGAGAATTTTAAAGTGTATTTTTAATACATATTAAAACTCAATCATTGGTGAGATTAGATTTTTGCTAAATAGCAGGAAGGTAACTTTAGAAAATATGTGCTGCCTGTAAGTTTTGGTAATAACAACCTCAGTTCTAGAGGGTATAGAACGACCCCCTGCTGAAAGTAAATTGAGCTGACTCTGGGAGAAGGAAGGCTGGGAGAAGTAATCACTCCCTATTTATCCTTCAATTTGGGAATTGGGAGTATTGATAGAAACAGGTAATATCACAAAGGACCAAGCTGAGGCCTGGCTTAAGATGTGAAGCTCAAATTGGGGCCTATTGTAGCAGAGGAGCTGTAGGAAGTATATATTAATTCCGGACTAATCACAAAGCAGGAGCTAATTTACATGATATAAATGGCACCCAATCAAAACACACCACATCAAAACACAACTGGATTTTGGAAGAGACTTCTGTTTGCTTGTTATATGCTTGGAAGAGGACTGAGACCTGCTTCTCCTCCTCCCTGCATCCAAGTTTCTGGGAGTGCTCTCAAGGTGTACAGAAGCTGGTCTCCTGTTACTTTAAGGGACAGAAAAGGCTGAAGAAAAGCACCTAAGAAGAACCAACTGAACACTTGGCAGTAGATTGTATTAGAGTTTATAGAGTATCATGCTAGGAATATGTAATTCAGCTAGACACCCATTGCTGAACTGTGACCAGGACTCCATAAAGCTCCTCCAGCTGTTTGGAGATAACGAGAGTGACCAGGTGGAAGATCGGGGTTTAGAAAATTTGGACCTCTGGAGGTGACAAAGTGCCAAGGCTCCAAAAGTGCAAGTGGATTTACTAGCCAAGATTTACTAGTTTGTTTGGCTCTGAGTTTTTTCAGGCAAAGTTCAAGACCACTGTAGGTCTACCCCCAAAAAACATCCAATCATATGGTGCTATCAATGACTTTAGCATCCGGCCTTAACCTTCTGGAGGGGTTTCAAACTTTCAAAAATGCCTATGTGCTAAAGCAGAAACCTTGACCCGGACAAACATCTAAGGTTTAATGAAAAAAAAACCTTGTTCTGTTGCATTCAGCTTGAAATTGCTCAATTGATGTATATTGGTGCTTTGTATTTTCCTGGTACGTTTTGGGTTAAAAACTTTGAAATGTCAAATCCCCACTTTTAATAATCCAATTTTGCCGATGTATGTGTCATTGTATTAATTACCTTTTTCTTCTTTTCACCAGATTAGCTTGGGAACTTTAATGCTTTGTTTTCTGACCTTAAAATGTTTTGGGTGTTGCTTTAGTACTTAACATATACTTCTCTGAGGAAAAGCCTGCTGGTTTAAGGCATATCTAGCTGGCTACATCCTAGAATTTCGCAATGGAAACTATGTTTTGACTTAGAATAATACTATACTATTACCTTGGTCAGGCATACCCTCCCAAAATAATATTCCAAACTGTTTCAATTATCTTTTCTGAATTTGGGTATATATATATATATAAATGTTTAATATAGCACTGATTGAATTCTAAGGGCCTGATTCTGATGTTGGACGGACCCGGAGTCTGTCCGACACCAGTTTGGAACTCGGACCGGAAGACCTCCTGTCGTCGGTTGCAGCCCAGGAAGTAGGATGCAACTGAACCCTGTTTGGTCGCAATCCGATACTTTACAATGGGAGCATGCATTCAGAACAGAATGCATGCTCTCATTGCAAAGAGCAGAGGTGCAGTTCATCCCTGCACTCGGTGGCAGGAACCTCAAGGTGCCTACCACTGGGTGCAGGTATCAACATGGGGGCACTATAGGTGCCCTCCAGACCGCCATTTGGCAGCCTTGCACCCAGTGGGTCCCTGCTGGGGCCCCCAAAGACAGATTCCCAATGCCTTTCTGTGTCTGAAAGGCCACCAGAGAAAGGCAGTAGGAATCTGCCAGCGTAATCCCTCAGCCGGAAAGAGGGATTACTGCAGGGTTTCTGAATGGCAGACAGGGCTCTCCAAGCCCGTCGGAGGCCGTTCAGAAAACCGATTCGGATTCCCTTCCGTCTGACCCCATCGAAATGTGTCGGTCGGAAAGGAATCCAACCAGCCGATTATGATGCGGGCTGGAGGAATCCGACCACTGGTCGGAGACGTTCCAGCCTGCATCGTAATCGGGCCCTAAGTGTGTATTTTCATTTTATGTTCAGTGGTAACTTCTTTTAAACAATTGTTGTATAATCATTTTCTACCAAAGTATTTGCATTTCATATAAACATTGTCCTTTTTCTTAATTCTATATTAGTGACCTCGTGCCCTTAATACATATATTTTTGCCTCAAACTGTGTGAAATATTTGCCTGTGCTGGATATCAGTTAGGTTTGAGTGGTGACAAGAATTGTAGTTGATACAATGCACATTAAAATCTATGGGCATCTTAATGGCAAAACATCCTGTAGGCACTGCTCAAACCACCTGTGAAAGATGAGACCTCATTAAATAATATTATTCTGAAGTCTCCTTTCTAAAACACTTCCATACGAACCAAGGGCCTCATTATGATGGAGGATTTTCCGCCTCCTCCGGGCCGGCGGAAGCCACCTCCGGCCCGGAGGAGGCGGAAAATCCTCTGCGGAGTCACCAAAGACCCACCGCCGTATTACGATGGCTGGTGGGTCTTGGTTTCTGTCCGCAGCTTTTCCGCTGCGGTCGGATTACAACCGCGGCGGAAAAGCTCTCATTTGGCTGGCAGTGTCTATCAGACACCGTCAGCCAAATTAGGAAGCATTTGTAAACATGCTTTTCCGCGGCGGTTTTTCCGCCGTGGAAAAGCATGTGTAACTTTGATTTTGGGGGCCCGTTGCGGGCCCCCAGGGTGTAGGCGGGTGGGGGGTGCACATGGGGGGTACCTATGGTACCCCCCAGTATTTACATGCACAAAGCGGCAGGCACCGCGCGGTGCCTGCCGCTTTGTGCATGTAGATGTTAAACATGCACTTTTAACATTGCGGCGGGTGCTGCTTGAAGCAGCACCCGCCGCAATGTTAAATATCCAGGATGTGACCGCCAGGGTGGCGGTCACATCCTAATTTGCACGGAGGGACCGCCGCTGCCCCTGCGGACGGTCCCTCCACCTCTGGGGTAGCGGACGGACGCAAGTCCGTCCGCCATCCTAATCGGCCCCATAGTGTTATCTTTAGAATACATCGCATCCATGTTGCTGCTAAGCACCTGGAACTTCACTGTAATTGACAACGTGGATTTCGAGCTGTGTACATTATTATTCTTATTCTTGTTCCTGTTCCTAGTCCTATTCCTGTTGCTGTTGCTGTTGCTGTTCCTATTCCTATTGCTATTCCTTTTCCTATTCCTATCCTTATCTATTGCAGTTAGTAATGCTCCTTAATTTACCGCTACTTTAACAAAAGCACATCTGCAAGGCAGTCCTACCTCTTATCAAAACAAATGTTGGTATTCTGACCTCCAAAAAGACTGCTACTTACAACATACTACCAAAGGCACCAAAGAGCCAGAAAGTTCTGTTTAGTCAGAAAATGAAGTCATTTCTTTCCAGATTTGCTTTGAAGGGTGGCCCAGAGGCCTCTGGCCATTAAGAATACAGAGGGATTCCCAGAGTAGTTCATTACGTTAGTTGAGGGAAGAGATTTCTTGGCCCTTCATATGACAACCCCTTGGAAAAAAAACCATTAAAAAAAATTCTATTGCCGCCACGGAAAGGCATCTGATTTAGCCCATCATATTATGGCTGGCGGTGTCTGATAGACACCGCCACCATATGAACCCTTTTCCACCACGGTCGCAAAGCGACCGGGGCGGAAAAGTGGTGGACGGTGTTTCCGTCCGCCGCGGTCCCCCCCCCGCCATAGTAATATGGCGGGGGAGGGAAATGGGTGGCAGAAGGACAAGGATGTCGGGCGGATCGCCACCGCCAGCATGGAGGTGACGACCTGCCCGACATCCTAATGGGCCCCTAAGCGAGGTGATTTTTCTTTTGAACAATGTTGGACATCATGCCATCTTTGACCCCTCGAGGGTCCATAAGCGGTTGCATCACTCATTTTCTTTGTCCTGAAGAAGACCCGCAAGCAGAGGTCTACACTAATCCTCCACGCATAGGTTGGGTCGAAACGTCGACACTACCTAATAACTGGCCTGGACTGTGTAACCATTTGTCCCAGCTGTTGGATTGTGCACCCTTTTCTTGAGCAACCGTCAATTGCAAGATTACTTGTATTTATGTTTATTATTGATACATTAAAAGAGAAAAAAATATTGAAATAAAGTTGTTTCCTTCTCCCAAAAATGATTTTTTTCTCTGGTGTATACGTAGAAAATGCATATTTTGCTCTCTCACAATGAGTGATGTGCTCAACTTATTGTGACAAACTATGTGTGTTGGCTTCTCTACTATTTAAAGGTGCACCATAGTGCATACAGGAAAAGTGCACCTTATGTGTAATAGGGCCCCAGATGTGTTCTTGCACCCTTTATTTTACTGAGTAACATTTGCAATGTTTTTCAGAAATATCTTTGATCTGTTTCATGCACACAGTTATTTTTGTAGTATTAAGTAGTTCTTCACTGTGTGTGCATGGGCTTGCAATTTAAAATGTTGACCCAGAAAATCACTGCTGCCTTATAAGCTACTATCCTGGTTCTCTTTCAGGAGAATTGGGTAATCCTTTCTATTCATATTTTCAACATGCGTACACCTCTGAAATTGAGCGCCATTAGACAAACGTTCTATGCGCTCCTAAAAGATAAGCAATTAACCACCACCTCAACTTTCTAACATTGATCTCTGATTTTGAGCAGCATAGAGAAAGTCAGTCAATACATCAAAAGTTCTAGGACTTGGACTTGATTGTATAACACAAAAACATGTTGTCAATGGAAATATTTTCAGGTCTGTCAAAATATAAAAATACATATTTCA
Source organism: Lissotriton helveticus (assembly GCF_964261635.1). Lineage (NCBI taxonomy): Eukaryota > Metazoa > Chordata > Amphibia > Caudata > Salamandridae > Lissotriton > Lissotriton helveticus. The sequence goes on along the minus strand of NC_136063.1, from coordinate 1,625,698,133 downwards.
ATGGTATTATTTATAGTGTTGATTATTTTGTTTCCCAGTAGATCATGAAAGTGACTCATTGATTCGTTGCCATGTGAGACCTACCACCCTTGACCAGCCCGAGTAGCGTTGCTCAGCAGATGAACAAAAAATGGACTCCCATGCACAGGGGTTGCTCAGTGGAACGCTTGCAACTGAAAAAGCAGGCTGGTGAGAACATGTTTCTTTCAATACTTAAAGCAGAATATAATGAATAATCAATTTCAAGTTTGATTTTTGTCTACTTTTTCAAAACACAAGATCTTTTCCTGGTCTAATGCAATGAATAATGAACACGCTCCTCAACTCTCCCAGATGTGTTGGAGCTAAAGGACAGTTTGGAGGCATTTTTGGTGGCTCTTGTCACTTTAGTAGCTATTAAAATTTGTCTTAAAATGCGTTTTGATGTGTAGTTAGAGATGTGAGTCTGCCACAAGATGTAGGACAAGTCGCAGCTGCAGTGCAACGTGTACCGCAAATTAATACCTTCTAATGCTACGTTAAATATACAAGGTTGAAGTCAACATGTCTTTGATGATACCGCTGGTGTGCACTTTTTATATTTTTTATGATCATATTATTCTCTGTTCGGCGTAGTCTGGTCATCGAAATGTACGTAGCTTTTTGTGAGGGAAGCTAAAGGCAATCTCATTATGCTTTCAGGAAAATAACTAGCCCACCCATTTTTTTCCCCTGGCAACAGTAAGGCTCTATGGCGATAGTCTCTTATATCCCTTTAGCAACCCCCCCCCATGTATCGAGTTAGTTAATTCCATGCACAGGCAAAACTCTACTTCTGTAGGAAAGTGAACCCTTACCTAAGTTAATTACTCCTGCATCCAGCAACATGTTTTTGTGTCGATATAGGGCTGTAGCACTTGTGTGTAATTGCCTAAGAATCGTAACAATTCTACTGACACCCCAATTTATATTTACCTCATTCAAGTAGGCTCAAATTCTACAAAAAGGAGCTGAGGCACGAGAACTGTGTCTTTTCAAAAGAGCATTTGTTCGTCTTATTATGAAAGTAAGTCATATTGAGTTGTGGCTATCAACCTTATACCGTCTTAGATATATGGTATAATCAGACATTTCTGTACCGTCGTAAGCAAGTCCCTAGTAGGTGGCAGACTAAATGAAACTATAAAGTAAATATTATGGGACTTAGAAAAGGACTGCATAAGCAAGCCATCCTTGCAGTAACTGGGCTAAGTTCTGGAATATACTACCACCATTATCCCAATAAATTTGTGGTCAACTTCCATTTCTCATAGAAACAGACCTCACTCATAATGTAGATTATTTTCAACATTTTAATTTCTTTAGATTAGTATTCTGTAGTATGCTATTCGTAACTTGATATTATCTTACCAATTAACCAGTATTAAGATGGTATGTGAAGATATTGTTCTATATATGTGTGTGGTGAGATTCTGCCTAGCTTCATGTAGATGTTTCATTTTCATTTTGTGTAAAAAATCTGTCTAAATACATATTTATGTCCACTTCTTTGTCTCTATCTACGTATATGACCGTTGACTGAGTATTCTTGTGTTGCTTAGATCAGTGGTTCCCAAACTTTTGTCTCCTGAGGACCCCCACTGAATCACTACTGGAGGCCGGGGACCCCCAAGCAATTTTTACAATTTAAATTTCAAATAATTAAAACAGTAATTCGCAAAAAATACACAAACAAGTACACACCAAACAAATACTTGCATTACTAAAGCTTTTATTATTTTATCTTGAAAAGTATGCACAAATAAAAACATTTTAATGGGAAGGATGGTGCTGCATCTCGGCGACTAACTTTTCAATGTTAATTAAACACTCAAGTGCTCCTCCTGGTCCGAGGTGCCGGAATGCTGGTGTTTTGCCTTTTTTTTTGCAGAGTTTTATATAGCGCGAACTTGACCCGAATCGGGTATCAGAGCGCTTTACATAGCACCAGCTACGTTACATGAGGACACACATTCATTTTTGTTCATGTTAGTGAGAATAAAATCAGTGATCTCATATGAGTGTTGTGATACTGCAGGAAGACTGTGTATACAAGATGATAGGTGTAATATGGAAAACAGGATGAAGCAGCACAAAAATCTTGTTCCCTTTCAGGATATCTTTACTAATCTTGCTGCCATAACAAATTGCTTACCAAACAGTTCACGAAATCTGAGCTCTGGGACCTTATAGTCTTTGTTGAGCTAAGTGCAAATACAATCCAGACCCTGCACAGAAGCATCTCTGTTGCTGCACCAAACAAACTCTGTGCACCCCCATCCCCTTCGTTTAGTGTTGGCCATAATCTAGCAACCAGAGTCCATGGCAGAGAGTATCCGGTTTAGGTCAATCTAACTCACGTAACTTTAGGAATCAATACCAGCCTCACAACCTGCCTTCCAGCGAGTCTTGGAAGCAAGCCAGGAAACATGCACTGGGCCCAGATAAGGAAAGTGGGTTCTGTCTGGCACCAAGATCCAACCAGTCTCCCAAAGCCCCATCCAGCCAATAGATGTACTTCATCTGGACTTATAAGAAAGCTGTGCCCAGAGAGATGTTTAAAAGGGATTTTATCTGCAAGGACCTGACATAAATACTGGAAAAATCGCCTCTACAGTAACCTTGAAGGAGGTAGCTCTATGGACCAGTGTGAAGAAACAGAGGGCCCTATCTGCCAAGATCCAGAAAGGAAGGCTTGTGGACTGCAGCCTGCATGAGATTGTCAAAAATAAATGAGCCATCCAGAACCCACAGGTACCCTGTTGCCACCTCAGAACTGATGATCCAACTTCAGACTGGTCTATGAAGCAGAGGAAATATTCTGGGACAGCAAACTAGGAAACATGATAATTTATAGTCAAAACCATACATTGAAGCACCCACCTGTGCCCCCTTTGAACAGTTGTAGAAACGCAGCAAAACATTGAGTTTCCAAGAAAAGCTGACACACTCATTAGATGACATTAGATATGGTGCCCAGGTGATAAATGTACCAGATAAGTGATATTATTGTGTTTTACTAACTGTTGATTTTGTGAAATTATTTTAACTGCAGTACTCTCCTACCTGTAAATAAAATCCCTCCCCTTTTTCAAAGATACAGCCCTGTCTGTACATAAGACTATTGAGTGTAATTATTTCTGTCACACCATATCAGAGTTCCAAATACTGAAGATCCCCGGAGTGCAAGTCTTCACTACACTTCCTCAGTACCCTTGTAAAGTCAAGCACGAAGAGAACATAACTAGGAGTGAAATAATTCCACAAGCCTCAGGCCATGAGTGGTGACGACAATACTACCCAAAGATGCTGTCCAATAAGGACTAACTGTGCTTGAAACCAGAGATAAGGTTTGTCACTCAAAGGCTGCCTAGCTGCAATGGCCTCTTTCCAAGAATGTTGTCTATACACTCTGAAAAGGGTTAATGTGTCACCAATGAAGGCCTCAAGAATCTGGGATACCTCGAGCAGAGAGAGCGCTGGCAGCGGCCCCGTACGCTCCTGAGATGGCTTTACTAATGTGTGGGACATGAATACATTCCACTGTAAGACAAAACCAAACATAACATAATCAGAAGCACTGCCTTATGGCGGGGTAGACTCATTCTACCAGTGCTCTCTGGGGATGAGGAGCTGCAAGTTTAGAAATAAGCAGAGCAGGAGAGATTGGGAAATGCACTTTTATTCTCAGACACGTAAGAGTGGCGAGGAAGGCTCGGCCTGTGATTTGGCGGTTTCGAGGTATAATGCTGCAAACACCATTATGTTATACTTGTAATGGCCACGTCCGCCAATACCTTGGTCTAGTATCGCTTTTGCTGGCAGAGGCGTCACTGCGCATCAACGAGACAAACACTGCTTGCAGCCTCTGGAATCCAAAGTTTCAGGAAGGTTTTTTTTTAACAACTTCCAAGAAACTTACCGGTTTGCTATGCTTGAATTCCTGAGACCGGAGCTCTGAATCTGAGCTGCCTGCTACAGTCCCACACACAGCCTCTGCGCACTGTACAGCCAGAGCCCCTCGCTGTCATTCACAAGGTTTGTAGCAGCGCATGGGCGCTTGAAAGGTGTTTTCGAAGAAATTATGCAGAGGAGACGTGCAGATTTAAAGGTGAAGTACCTTTATTTCAGTTGAAAGCTTGCACGTGAAACAAAAGGATTCACTTAGCGCTTCAGTATTGATGATGAAAGGCACTCCAGTCCGGCGGACCCCCTGGGAATGTGTCACGGACCCCTGGGGGTCCGCGGACCACAGTTTGGGAAACGCTGGCTTAGATCACTGCCCTTCTTTAAAAAGCTGCTCTGATAGCAGGTGCAAGCGAACCATTGTAATAAAAAATATGAGATGAGTATTTACATCCAATCTAGCTTCTCAATACATATTGGCTCCCACTTCGAGTCTTGGTCATGCGTGTGTGATCCCAAATGTATGCCGAAATTTAGTGTGGTCCATTTGGAATGCTATGTGATGTAAACTTTCCACGAATGAGCACTTTGAAAAGCTGGATTGCATGATTGGGATTTGTCTCCTATTTACAGGATATATCTTTTGAAATATAAATAAATAATTTTGATAATAACTTTAGTGCCTTTTGACGAATCTTTATAAACCTTTTTAAAAAAAAGTGTATCCACCTCAGCTCCTTCCTAAAAAATTTCAGTATGATCCACCGAGCAGGGACTGAGAAAAAGGTGGGTCCAAAAAAGCATTTTCCCATGCAATTCACCACTGAAATTTTAAGAAGCATTTTTGAAAAAAACGCTGAACAGAATTACAAAAATAAAATGGCATCAAGCTATAACTTTTCTCACAAAGGTTGCTTTTTGTGGTGTGGTTGAAATCTGTTCAGGCATGTTTGAGAAATTGGACTTTAAAAAAGAATAGAGATATCTAGATGGTTGGTCTCACAGGAGTACTACAAATTAAAAAGTAGAGCTTTCTGATTAGCCGTGAGGGCTTTTATCCCTTTAGCCAGGTTTTGCCTGACCATAATATTACAGGATAAGGGACTCCGTCCCATATCCTGAATTTAAGAAAAAAAGAAACTATAAGGGGCAGGATAAGGGCACCTTACCCCCCCTGGCCCTTGTATGGAGTCCCAGAGGAATCCCCAGGGGGATTAATTTCAAGAACATTGTGCTGGAGGTCCTGTGGCACTCTAGTGAAACCCAGCGAGGCACCTGTGAGGAACCTCAGGAATGTCACGGGACCAGGCATGGCCCTCCCCATGGGCCAGGGTACCATGAAAAAAAATGAAATGAGGGGTCGATATCATGTGGGGTTGTGCAAACATTGGGGATTGGTCAGCAGTGGTGTGTTGACCGCCAAGGGAGGATTGGCTGTCCACGGGGGCAGGATACAGGGCCTTTCTGAAGGCCAGGTCCTGCGACAACCCAATACTAAGCGGGACCAAACTGTGTGGTGGATAGTTGGTTTTAGTCCCTGCTGGCAACCCCACAGTGGATACAGCATTTGGCCATGTACGATGATGGATTGGTTACCTGAGGGGGTTGGGCCCAGGGGCTGGATTTATCCAACCTTTTATTGCTGATGCTCAAAAGGTATGCTCTTTTCTAATTTAATTTAGTTATTTTTATTTTTGGTTTCTTGCAGCATAAAAAACAACATAGCACAGACGATCATAAAAATTAAGATGACTGAAAAACTTCTTAGTACATGCTCTTTCTGAAGCATGTTGTTTGAAGGCACCAACTGTACAATTTTCAAAAGTGCAAGGCAGAAAGAGCAGATATATTTCACAGTAACATTCAAATTAAATTCCAGAGTATATGATTAATTTGTGCAGTTCCTGATGCATGATATCTAAAGTGCCCGCTGGGCAATTTCCAAGCTGCACTGTGCAAAGCGCCAAGTGCATATATATATTTCACAATTAAATTTCAATTAGATATGTTTAGACAAGCAGGCTGCGCTTGCTACCTACACTCAAATTGTTAGAAATTGATTCCAGCCTAATTTTCATAATAACCACTTTCTAAAGTGCTTGAGATGTAAATGTTTGTTGCAAAAATACATTGTTTAAATATAGTGCTACAGTGATCTACTCTAGTCAGTCCAGTCTCAACCTCCATATTCTTATTTCCCCACTACTGCAGCTCAGAATGAACGGAGAGGAACACTTCCAAACTTTGAAAAAGCTTCTTCCTTTGACTACACATTTTGCATACACCAACTCCTCGGAGTAAACATTATTTATTTTCTTGAACCACGCTTGCAGTAAAGGTGGTTAAGCTGATTTCCAAAGAGCAGTAATTATTGGCCTTGCCCAAGACATTGCGGTGAATCACTAGCAGTGTGCCTGAGCTGGACGTTACCCAAATGCCGTGAGCAGCCTATAGCCTATAATAATACTGCATTAAAATCTACTGAATATATTTTCCCCAAGAAGACCCACATACACCTCAGAAGCCCCTCACCAGAAAGTTTTCACCCTGTTACATTCCCAGATCATATGAATCTAGCTACCATGCTCTGAACATCTATGACATTTCTCAGATCTATTTGAATTCCACTTATGTAACAGAGCCGGGGTATAAATATCATTTATCGAGCGTACAATTGCATTTTCCAAACGTTAGGGCCCCTCAGAATTTTAGAACCAAAGACAGAAGCTTCCAACCATTGCTCCTTAGTTAAATTCAGTGTATTCTCTTGTGTTAATTTACTTTGTACAGCGCAAAACTGATCCTGAAAATGAGACTCTCCTGAACTCAACCACTATATCCACTATCTCTGTTTTATATAACCACTCATATATTGAAAGACAATCTCCTAGGTTATTTCAATTTGCAACGATTGATATTTCCTTAAAATAGATTTGAACTGCAGATATGACAACCTATTTTGCACACAGAGTATCAGTAGACTGAAATGGGCTGCTTACCAGTAAGTCAGAGCTTTGTTGACTATCCACCTCCTGACTTTGCCCAAATTGCGCTTCTCTAATCTAGCAGCTACGCCTAACAGTTCGTTGGTACACAAACTTTTAACAGGAGTTTCGGCATGGATGCTGAGGATTCGTAACCTTTGAATAGTTGAAAAAGCCAAAAGCTTTGTGATTCTTTTCTTGGAGGAGATTAGGATCTAATCAAAATACAGCTCCTTCAAACAAGGCCCATAGAAAAGAATTGTCAAAAGTCTTTCATTTAGCCAAATCAACATACTCAGTGCTATTAAGGAAATACAAAAGAAATCTACACACATTAATAATGAAAAAAGAATGGAATGACAAGGACATCATGGGGGTTTGGTGACTTCCTGTTGAGCGGGGTGTGGACGAAATAAAGGTGTAGTACAACTATCTAAATACAATGTGATAGGAAGCCAGAGAAATGCACGTTTGGCTGCCAACTGGGCAGGAAAAACAAAAGCATTATCAAGTCTATGATTATGACATATATTATACCACCATGCTTTAAAAGAAATATTAGAGAAATTTTTCCAGTTAACAGTAATCTGTTGAAACGCAACAGCTAATAACAAATCCACAATGCGACCACAAAGAGTAGTTCCATCCCAACAAGGAGAGAGACTACCCAAAAACAAGTTAATTGGCGATAAGGGAATACAAGTGTGAAAATAACATTAATTTGGGCCCAAACCTGTAACCAAAATACATGTACATCCTTGCATAAAAAGAGCATGTGAAATAAAGTAGCGTTAGGGGTGGAGCAAGACCAACACAAATGATTTGTTTACTATTATACCCTCGTTTACAATTTGTATTTTGATTCTCCCCCCCCTCCTCCCTTCCATGACTACTTGTTATATTATGTACTGTTATTTTGCTTAATAAAGTCTTATTGAACTTAAAAAAAAACATACTCAGTGCTATTTTTAAATGGGCAACAAAATAATATACTTTCCAATCTGGGAGGGATAAACCTCCTTTAAAAAATAAAAGTTTTTTTTATAAATAGTGGTATCGGGTATCAGAGTGCTTTACATGTGCACCAGTTGTATTACACAAGGACATATTCATACGGGGAGATTACGTGATATCCCCAGAATCACAGGATGTTGAGCATCACTTCCAATACTCTTACCCGTTTCCCTAGATTTGAGATCGACCGCCCTAGCCGTTAGGCCACATCCTCTCCTTGTTGAGTAGATAGAGTCTACTTCTTTCCGCTGATTCTTGCGCTACTTTGTTCCAAATAAAAATACTAATTAGCGCATTCAGCTGCTGAAAGAAATTGTTACATAACACACAGGAAATTGATGTAAAGAAAAAGTTTATCAGGGGCAAAATACACATTTTAACTAATGCCACTCTCCTAATTATAGAGATCGACACCTTCCCCCATGATCCAACATATTCTGTATCTTGGCAACCAAGGCTGGGCAGTTTAAATCATATCAATCTTTCACAGATTTTTAAACCCAAATACCTTACTTTTGCTGGCAAATACTCTGCAGATTTTGGGGAAGAGCTGTTGCATCGGTTTTGAGGAGGAAACCCTGTTTTGGAGAGGTTGACTCTGTAACCAGTGAACCTAGAGAATTTGGAACATACACCAAACAGTACTTCAACCCCCCCCCACCCCGTCCAGGTGCCAGATATAACATATGGTAATTTGCATATAATATGTTTTGATATCCCAGGCACTGCCGCTTTCACTTCCACACTCTGGCATAAAGAACACCCCAGGGGTTCAGTAAAGGGGGCAATATATTATTAAACAGGGCCATAATGGGGTCTTTTATTTCTGAGATAAGGATCTGATACTACTCTTATGAATCCTATCCTGGTGCCTTCCACCTGGGCAAAGCTCCAACCACAGGCTTTAGCTCTGATTATACTCTAGGGATGAATAAGATTTTGTGCTGCCTCATTAGACAACTTTGGAGGCAAATGCTATCTAGGAAGCCCAGGAAATCACTCCTCCTTAGGGATTAGCCAGCTGTGCATATAGTTGCAAAATGCTGATGGAATACTTCCTCAATTAAAGAGGCCTCCCCCAGCAAAGTACTCTTTGATGGATCCTGTATCTTATCTTTGACATTTTTAGATTTTTGTGCTCTGATTTGCCAGGTTAGCAGCCTCCCGCTTGCTTCGACTTCCTTGCATAATTGTTGCCCATACGTTCTGCTGTTTATAAGTTGCTTCTCCATCAAAAAGTGCTGTAGCTTATACTTCACTAGCTCTCTCTTCTTCAAAAGTAAAGAGTTAGCTTAATAGGAAAGATTTACCTTACCCTAGTGGACATCATCAGAACGCTCCCTAAATTGAAATCTCACTAACTTCTTAGAATAGGTTTGAAAAGTGATAATCTCCCCTCTCATAGTTGCCTTAAATGCTAACCTGATATTTTCTAAAGAAGACGAGTGTTGATTTTCCTCAAAACACAGAATAGATTGCGCCTTGTTTTGTTCGATAAAACATTCATCAGCAAGTAATGCTCTGGTTCAAGATCAGCACTTGTGCATAGCAGCATTGTTGGGAAAACGCACATTTAAAGTAATAACAGTGCGGTCGATAAAGAATTTGATATATATGAAGAGGCAACAACTTGAATATATACTTAGAGGTGAGAAAACAGTCTATCCTCAAGGCTGGGCAATAATGCAAGAAAAAGAAAGTATGCCACCTTGCTTTCGGGTTAACCTCTTAGCAAGGATCAAACAGACTATGCTCCTCCGTAATCCTCTGCATTGTCCTTGCCAGTTTAGGTTTGCACTGAGGTATAGCTCACCTACTAATATCAACGTCTGGTTTATTGGCATAATTAAATTCTCCACCTATTTTTATATTCTTGGAATGATTGGTGAACTAAAGACACAATTCATATAGTGACTGAGGATCATCTAGAGTTGAGCCATAATTGGAGACCATGAAATATCTTTCTCTGTTAATATGAATTTCTGCCACCGTCCATCTACCAAATCTATCCAATTTCACCTGTCCCAACCAACCCTTGACCCTCCTATGAACAAGAACTGCCACTCTTCGAAGAGAGGCTGATGTTGACAAATAATGTAATAATTGGAAAGGAGACCATTTAACTGAAGACATTCTAGATTTCCTAATTTGAGTTTCCTGAAGTAAAGCCACGGATGCCTTCTGATCAAGAAGCCAATCCATATCTGCCCTGCCTGCTTAGGCACCGCCGTAGGGATTACGATTTCCCTTTCAGGCAGCATTTCAATGACTGTCCAACTGCCATTAAAAGGCTGTCAGAAATAGAATTTGTTGGTACTAGCAGGGCCTCTGCTATGAGGCCCGAGGGGCACCGGTGGTGCCCCCCCAAACATCCAGGCCCGCATGCCAAGCACCAGATGGTGCCAGGCAAACGGTGACTGGATGTTTGGAAACATCCATTTTTCCAATGCGGGTTGTGCTGCAGCCCTTTTCCGTCCGGTACACAAGCCACAATGGAAAAATGTATGTTTCTGCCCACCTCATGGGTGGTCGCATCGAAATACATCAGATGGAACCGGTGACTACTAGGACACCCCAGGGTAACCGTGCGCTCTACAAGTGCAAATACCATAACATAACATACTAGTCAGTCAGTTTCCATTCTGACACAATGCCAGTCTGATGCTCATCTGACCGGCATTGTACTCAGGGCCTTAGTCTCTGAAACAGAAAATCATCAGTAGGTCAGGATATCAGGCTGTGGCCAACGATGGCTCCCGGTTGTTAGTTAGCCATTGGCCAAGGTCTCAGTGAAATCGTTGAATTTTGGCAAGAAAGCTGCAAGCAGGTGAAATTTGAATTTCCCACCCAAGGAAGGTCCCTTGTCTGCAGGATACTTTTGACACCTTCACTCTACTTAGTCATGTTTTTGGGATATTGGATCCTTCCAGTGGTGCAGGGCTGCAGACTATAGCTGTAGGGAGCTCCACAAGGCTAGATACCTTCTCGGTGAGGTCCTGCTGAATTGTGCTTGCTGCTCTTAAAAAACGTGGAGCAGAAGCAACTTGAATATCTTTTGCCCAGCTGCAACACACCAACATCAGATCTGCTTAGCATGTTTGTCTAAGTCCTCAGGAGGTCTTTGGAGCCAAAACGTTTCTAAGCTTCATGTTTCATGATATGTTAGGAGGGTCTAGGAGCTGGTGACAATACTCTTTGCGGCAGAGGCCCACAGCAGGCTCAATGGCAGGTTCAGTTGCCAATGGTCAACTGAGCAGTTACAGGAAAAGACTTCTAAAAGCTTTGCGTGTTCCTATAGCTTAAACAGGATGCCAACATTATGACCCTTGGAGTCCAGTTCTTTGTTATGGGTACAAGAGACCCTTTGTCAAGCAACCCACGCCACGTGTGGCGATCCACCCCTCAACAATAAAGTATTCTGGAGATCCTATAGAGCCGAAATTGTTTTTAGATGACCGGATGGTTTATTTATGCCTGTTGAACTAGACAGTTTTCCTCTGACTGCTTCAAAGTGGGACATTTAATTTGTTTCTTGGCCAGGGCATCTCTAGCCTGGGCAACTCCTCTGATTGTCACTGAATAATTATTCTTATTATTTTTGCAAAATTCAATCAAGAGAACCTCATCTACAAGTTTAAAAAAAATGAGGAAGCTCAGGGAACTCTTGCCAGCTCATCCTTAAACTCCTCCTTTAGCCCTCTCCAGAATAAAGTCATCTGAGTTTGTTCCACCCAGGTGGACTCAGCAGCACGCTTGTAACATTGAGTGCAATAGGTGAGTACTTTGGATTTTCCCTGAGAGATCTCTCACAGGGCATCCTCTGCAGATTCTTTGAACTCTGGTCTCACAAACATCTTGAACAATGACTTAAGGACAGGAGGATGGATAAATGGAGAAACTAAAGGTTCACTTCTACTCCTTCTTTCTGGATTTTTAGAGACAGTTGTTCCTTCATCTGAGGTACCTGATGAGCCAATACAGGTTGAACCCAATTGAGGTACCTTGTCAATGCAGAAAGTGAACAAAGATGTAGGGATGGTTTGTTTCTCTATTGTGTGATTCCTAACTACCTGCTTCAGAATTGCAGTAATCAATCCTCTAAGACTCAGGGAAACACAGGGTCCCGTCCTCTGTAAAGTTTTTAGTTCCCCCCGTGGACAGAATTCATGTTTGTTCTTGTAAGAGCTGATGTTCAACTCCATCCTGGCCAGTCTCTCTCTGTTCCTGCCCAGTTAGATTCTGGTGGCTCCGATATGTACATGGACTGGAGTCATGCCCAGAGACTCCACATTCAATCAGGAAGAAGTCATTTTCATGTCATGTACACAAAATCAAGGTCTTGTGACATCTATTACAGTTCCGCGCTTATTGTCCTTAGGTAGCCATAAGAAAATGGTTACTTTTGATTGGATGTATGATGTTACAACGCGATCAAAATGATCGCGGTACATCACAACGCATCTTTTACAACGCAAGTCGTTACCACGACTTGCGCTGTAGGGTGCTGGACGTAGGAATAGTAAGATTTACTATTCCAACTCCACCCTACGTACAGTAGGGAAGGTGTTGGAATAGTAAATCTACTATTCCTTAGTCTAGAGCACCCTCCAGCGCAAGTCGTGGTAGCACCGTGGTGTTTTGACCCCGGTGTAAAGGTTGTAGACCCTTTTGATCTAATCACATGTCCTATCTATGCCAAACTGGTTGCAGTATGCTGGCTAGAAGAACACAATACTTACGTCAATTGGGAGACCAGAGTCGTATCTCTGCCATTGCAGTTCTGTAGGGATAATTGTTACTCGGACCGGAGTAACTGGGATCCTGTGGTAAAATAAATTTCGAAGACCAGTCTCAGGCTACCAGTCTTGGACAGCAGAATACCCAGGTCTGCATTACGGGTTAGAATACAGCCCTCCACAGCTCCTCACAGTCTTCTGCAGCAAATACTGCTAGGATTCAAATTTAAGAAGCATTGATCTGGAAATCCTGCTGCATAACTAAGGAAGTCCACTAGGGCCACCATCATCAAAATCCTACATAGGATACCACAAGAGTATGCACCTCACACACTCATGAGCAAAGGCCTTCTCCATCTTAGATGGAGCTCATCTTTTCTACAACCATAACACCTGTAGTAACTGGAGCCTCCGACTTGGATAATTTTGTGGTTCATGCAGGATACACTTCTCCATTAGAGTTTTGAGATTCTTATGGAAGACCATTGCATTGCTTGTGAGGTTAGGAAATGTTTAACGGAGGGAAGTGTTAAGCTACACGCAGTCATGCATCAACTGCTTACTACTCCATTTTATCCTATTTGCTCCTGTAAACATCCCTCGGGGAGCTAACCACCTGCAATTTGCACTATGTATCTGAGTACATGACACACCAAGGAGCAAATATACTAAAATGCACCACTAAACACCAAAGAAACCAAAGATTCTCTGCTGCGTTGTGTGAAAGTGAGAGTGAAAAACATATCTTTTAGGATATGGCTCTTGTTAGAAATGGGAGTCTTTACTTGGCAATGGTTTGCACCTTTGTCCAAGTAGGGACCCTTCCTCCTTGTCAGAGTAAGAGGGATACACTTCTAAAATATCCCCTGTTCAGGCCCTTGGAAGCTTGGCACGAGCAGACTAGCTTATCTCAGAGGCAGTGTGGAAAGCATTTGTGCACATATACAGTCATACAGTGAAAGCACTACAAATGGACACCACACCAGTTTAGAAAAATAAGTAATCTTTATCTAAACCAAACAAGACCAAAGCAACAAAAATCCAACCTACAATAATCAGTCAGTCAGTCAGTCAAAATACTTTACTTTGGCTTTACAGCCATAAAAGCACAATAAAATATACACACATCAGATGGATCATAAAAAGTAAGGAAAGCGCAAAATGGGCAAGTTAAAATATATCATCAAGAGCCTAAGATCGATAATATACAAGGATAGATTACATCAATGGCAGCTATAACACATGATGGGTAACTACCCGAGCCCCCAGATTTCGAAAGCACACGCAGGAGGAACCCAGGACACAATTAATATACAATATATGAGGACATTAAAAACAACACTAATACTTCATATACATATTCAATTAGACTACGTAGTAAAAAAAAAAATTAGGGAAATGAGGCTAAAAACTTACATTACCAAGCAATAAAATAGACATAATTACTATCATCTCATTCACTACAGTGTTACGTAGCAGCAAAAGGAGTGAGAAAGTAGTGCAAACAGCAACATCAACTGTTACCCTGCTCTTTTCCCTTTAGGATTCCTCTACGGGTACACCACATTGCAAGGAGGAATTTTGAGGTTGTGAATACAAAAAGTGGTGAAGTTTCATATTTAAGTAGCCTAAAAACCTCAAGGTAATTTCTTACCCCTAGATTTCTACACAACTGGTAGACCCACTTCGATCTAGACCTATTGTAAGCAGGACAGAAAAGTATTACATGAAGTTCTGTCTCTTCCGCGGCGGCACAACCAGGGCACAGAGATTGGACTGAACCCTTCCATTTATTTGTAGATGCACCTAGTGGAAGGGTTCCAAATCTAAATTGTATAAATAATTTTCTGCCATAAAAGGTTGGATGCTATCCAAGGTCTTTTCTAGTTTATACTGCTGTTTGACATCAAGGAACCTTGATGTCAAGGAGCAGGAGATCGTACTCTTAACTAAGTGGGCAAGTTTAAATTCCTTCACAGCTGTGACTAAGGCTTTTTTTTGGATACAGGAACAAGAGTCCTCTGGGTTCAACCATAAATTACCATAGCCTAGGGAAAAGCACAAACTCCTGACATAGGACAACCATGGTAGATTTATGGCCCCCAATTTACACATTACTTCCCTCAGTTCCTCCCTATAGTTGATTAGTTCTGGCGTGCTCCATATGCGACGCCAGAAAAGGAGAGGACGAGAGGCAATGAGGTCAGATATGGGACCGATACCAAGGTCCATCCTAAGCGGCATTAGGGGTGTGCTCTTTGGCAGCCCTAGCAACTGTCTGACAAAGGTGTTCTCAGTTACCTGTAGTGGATGGGATGCACAGTGTCCCCAAAGTTCAGCACCATAAAGAGATGCTCCCCTTGCTTGTATTTTCTAAATTTCTGCCGGAGGGCCTATCACTTTTTGGGAGCATTTTTTTTACACTTTGAGAATGCCTCCCAAGGACTGAGTTAACTTCAAATCTCTCTAAAGGTCTTCCATCCATTTGGGGGTGTGGGCAGTTAGTTGTTTTTGTGTGGAAGACCATATATTTCGTTTTTTTGATATTAATCTCCAAATTCTTTTTCCTGCAAAATGAGCTAAACTCATCCAAGACACTCTGCATGCCCATAGATGATTTAGAGAGGAGCAGCGTGTTGTCGGCAAACATCAAAGCTGGTATTTTCCTGTTTGCTAACCTTGAAGAGTCTATGTCCTTTACAGCTAAGAGTGTATCTATTAAGCCGTTCAGGAAAAGAGAGAAAAGAGTTGGGGCCAACACGCATCCCTGCCTGACCCCTTGCTCCACCGAAAAAGGCGCTGTCAGATCACCCTTTTTTCCCAAATCTAACCCTAGCATAGGTGCCTTAGTGTAGGCGTTTTAGGATCTGGCAAAGATAAACCGGCACCC
Organism: Lissotriton helveticus; assembly: GCF_964261635.1. Taxonomy (NCBI): domain Eukaryota; kingdom Metazoa; phylum Chordata; class Amphibia; order Caudata; family Salamandridae; genus Lissotriton; species Lissotriton helveticus. The sequence continues at coordinate 1,625,682,585 of NC_136063.1, read as the reverse complement.
CCATGTAAAATAACAAACCCCATAGATGCTTAGTGTGGACCAAATCAAATGCGGACTTAAGGTCCACAAAGGTCAGATAGAGACTACCCCCTCCCAAGGTTACAGTCTTCCAGTAGATTAATTGTAATCTAAAGATTTGGTCTAAAGTCGAAGTTCTGGACCTAAATCCTGCTTGTAGGGGGGGTAAGGATATCTGACTCGTCCATCCAGGTTTGCAAACGCCCCAAGAGGACGCAAAAATCTTTTGAGTGACATCAATGAGGCTAATAGGCCGGTAATTTGCCGGGTCTAAAGGGGAACCTTTTTTAAAAATTGGAATAATCTCGGCACCAAGACAGGTTGGGGGGAGCTCCATGCCTTGAAAGATCGAATTAAATAGAGACTGGAGGTAGGGAGCCCAAACAGCCCGTTCTGATCTGAACAGGTCACCAGGGATTCTGTCCAGACCAGATGCTTCATTAGGAAGTAACTTGCCCAGTGCCAGATTTACTTCCAACAGAGTGCAGGGAGGTGGTGCCATGTTCAGGGAAATATGAAAGACATCCATTAACCCCTGAGATTCAGTTACATTCACGGACCTGGAATATAACATTTTTAAATGTAATCTCCAGGTTTCTTCTGCTAAATTTGGAGCAATGGCCAGGTTACCTTCTGTATGACCTGACTTCACTATGTTCCAAAAGGAACGCATATCTCTGCTATCCAAAGCTTTCCTAATCGCTCCCCATTTTCATTTTCCCAGGCTACTTTTGCCTCAGCCAAGATGGATTTAAAGCGAGACCTAGCTAGTCTAGTGCTAGGGCATCCTTGTTCTTGACTCTAAGTACTAGTGCAGTTTTAGCTTCACTGCAAGCCTTATTGAACCATGGATGTTTCGATTTGGGGTCAAGTTTATTATTATTATTATCATGTATATAAAAGAAGGCTGCCAATTTTAAAAACATCTCATGATGGTTGTTTTTCATCAATATCAAAGATTATTGGTCTTGAAAGTTGCCAATAATATTAAAAGCAGACTCAAGAAAAGGGATGATCTCGGAATGCAGAATGGCCATTTTCTCGTCAGAGACAGCCAGTGTACCCCAACGGACTCTTCTACCTCCTTCACTAGTGGCTAGATTAAGAGGGGGTTGGGTAGAGTACTATTGGGCATTCCCAAGCTGGGGGATACATAGAGCCAGGAGTAATGGATTGTGATCGCTTTTGCATCTTGGATACACAGCAAAATCCTGGATTTTGGGCCAGATCTCAACATCAACCAATATGTAGTCCATTATAGATGCCTGCCCTATTTTGTGAAAGGTTGAGTTTCCCGAGTTATCTGCTGGAAGACGTCCATTGCAGGCCCTTAATGAGTGGGTTATTGTAAGTGAGGTCAATTGAAGGACAAGAGGGAACCATCCCCTGGTCGGATAGGTATTACATAATGGAATTGACCAAACAGCTTCTTCTTCACTAGTGATATTGGGACTAATGTCATTTAAGGGCTCAAAATGTCAATTAAAATCACCTCCAACGACTAAATGGACAGACCTACAACATACAGTAATCAAAATATGACTCTTAGAAGGTAAAAACAGTTTTTTCCATAGCAACTTACAGATGCAACCCGTTCCACACAAAGTACCTTGGATGCATTAAAATCACAAACAAAAACAGCCACAGGGGAGGTGATACGTCAGTTCCTTACGCTCAGGGAAGGCGATAAGTCGGTTCCTTACTCCAGGGTAAGTATGCGTCTCTTCCTTACACCAACGCAGGGGAGGTGATTTATTGGTTCCTTACTGAAGAGGAGGTGATGCCTCGGTTCTTACTGTGCAGGGAGGTTGTGCGCTAGATTTTTACGGCAGCCCCAGCATTGTTGTAGACTTGGTCCCCTGGTACAATGCGTGGGGATCAGGGATCAGGGATCCAGCAGTTCTCGATGCGGCCGCGGTGGCAATGGCGCTGCTTTGATCTCTCCAGCCGCGGGCCCACAATGCGTTGGTTCTTGCAGTTGCACAGCAGGACATGCATTGGAATAGGTGCGGTGATCTCCGACTTCGGAGATCAGTGCATGAGATTTGAGCTGCAGCAATTTCTCCAGCAGTGGGCTGCATCGGTTTCTTCTTCGGCACAGCTGCGATGTGTCAGAGGCTGGCGCAGATGCATCACGCTTCTTTAGTTGCTTCTCTTTTCCCAGCTCTCAGCAGCAGGAACAACCTACAGAGGCCCAACTCAGGGACAGGCACCTCTTGGCAGGTCAGAACTCCCAGCAAGGAAGTTCAGGGGAGCTGGTGGGGAGGTCTTTTTGTCTCTGACACTTCAGACCAGGAAGCAAGTTCTACCTCAAGCCCTTGTAGATCTCCTTCAAGCAGGAAACACAGCACACAGCAAACATGTTATACTCTCCTTGGCAGAAACAGCCACAGCAGGCCAAACCCAGACTGGAAGGGTAATCTTCTAGTACAAAAGATATGCTTCAATATTTTCCTACTTTGCCTTGCAATGCAGCACACAAGCAAAGTTTGAAAAGTATGAGGAAACAAAAACATTTCTCTTCCAGTATGCCTGTCTAAAGAAGGCAAAGGTTTTCACGCAAATCCTTGTCTACAGTTTTTAGTAGATTCTGATTTGCCCCAAAATCCATAGGGAGTTCCATGGGAATTACTATGTACCACTCATGTAAGGCCCCCTTAATGCAAAGTAGTCAGTACTTTGGCCAACTCTCCAACTCAAATCCTGATTTGTATTGGAAAGTTAATACCACCACAACGCTTTGTTCAGCATTAACATAGTAACACAAACTCAGAGCTAAGCGTTAGTAACGCTGGGCCCACATTTCAAGGGTTCCAGAGTATGTGAAAACCCAATTATTCACAACAGGGCTTGCTCACGCTTCATTTTGGAGTACGTTAAGCAGTTCTTTATTTCCTTACATACTTTTACATGCCTTTGTGACTTGGGTCCTAACCTTCTAAAATGAAAATGCTCTGGTAATAATATACAATTAGTTCAAATAGAAAGGAACTGTGCCCTCTTTGCACTTTTACTAATAGGGAGCTGAGCGTGTGCAGGCCGATTCACAAAGGCCCCTACTTGTAAATGCCTTTGTGAACCGGTCCCAATGCTTCCTCATTCCTATCACAGCAGTTTGACCTCTTGATGGAAAGTTATATTTCATGGAGAAAAAACGTAAAGTGTTTGCCTAAGGGGACATTGTGAATGACACTTGTCCAGCTTCCATAGTGAGCGCAGTCTGTTTTTAGAATAGGGTTTTTCCACAAAACTTCCTACGTGGGGGTGATTGCATTAAGTTTCCTCGTTCCTTTAAATAGTCACGACAACGCTTTATGCTCACAATATTAACGAGTACACAAAAAGTTCTTTTTTATTTTCGTGGAAATCATTGTCCAAATTCCTTTTGCAGAACAAAGGGGCATATTACCAAGAATTAGCGATAATTATCGCTCAGCTTGGTTGGCGGCTATAATTTTATCGCCGTGCTTCACCTATTTTTATCGCTTAGAAGCCTTGCTATTATCAAGGTTTATCTCCTAAGCAATAAAAATCGGCCGAAATGCATGAATATCTCTGAAAAGTCAGCGATATTCATGCATTACCGATCTAATGCTCTAGCCATGTTATCCACCTACCATTGGATAACATGGCTAAGAACTGCTCTGGGCAGGCGTTAGCTTTTGGAGATATTCGCGCTTAGCGCGAATATTTCCAAAAGTAGGTAATAGGAGATAGCGATGTTAGCAACTGTTTCCAGTCGCTAGCATCTTGGCACGCCCACTTTGCATGTCATTAGCGATAATTATCGCTGACAGGCAAAGTGGGCCCCAAGATGATCGCTATCTCCTACTAGCTGTCGCTAACTGGTGTTAGCGACAGCTAGGTAATAGGGCGATAAAATTATCACCGCTTTAGCTGGAAAAATTCCTGCCAAAGCGGCGATAAGGCCCTTGGTAATATGCCCCAAAGTTTGTGCCTCTCAGTGGTCGTAGAGTTCGAAGCTTGCTTTCGCTGACTGTGAGATGTTACTCGTGCAGAGAACACATACTATTGAAGGATGTGATGTACAACTTAGAACGTGTTCAACTGTTCAAAGCATCCCTTACTTCGTGAAACGTAAGCAAGGAAAATGCCATTTAAATTGTCCCACCCTGTGCTGCATTCAGTTTTGGTAGATTCAAGTAAAATATTACGATGTAATTGATCCAGGCAACAATGTATTTTACGTTTGGAATACTCCCTTTCCCCTCAAAAAATGTGCAGCCCTTTATTGTCCTTTCTGGCTTCTTTGCCTTATAGTTGTTAAGCATCTCTCTGTGACCTCTTTAATCTGTCTGTCTGTAGATCGAGCAGTTCACCAGCTCCCAGGTGTGCAGTTCACGGTTAAAAGGGGGGTGCACTAAAGTTATTGATGGGATTGACTCCATTGAACCACTTCCTTTCCATTTTTAAAAACCAATACTTAAATATGTGGGTGGTCTTAAAATAGCATTTTCCTAGATGCTCCTCTACCCCTTCCTGGAGTCTAATTTACTTTGCAGTTCTGGTAACATTACCCGGTCTATGACACCTACATGTTCCACCCTACAGAAAGGCGTGCTCATCTACTGAAGCAACAGAAAATTCTTGCACAAAAGGTCATGTTATTTACGCAGTTACAATGGAAACATACTTCACTTTCCTACTTCTCTTTCCAGCCTATCTACAAATGAAGAACCAGCACCTGGTGTAAAAAACACAGGTAAGATAATAAGCCATGAGCTTTGTTCTATTGCTTCTTGTTTGTTTTTAAACCTAAATCTCTGTATTAATACAGCATAGCTTCTCGGTGCAGCCTTGACTCTATGACTGCTTGAATACCTCCAGCATAGCTTTGTTGACGGAAAGGTGTTATTTTTTTTTTTTTTTTAGGCTGTTCCTAAGTACCATGCAGTCCCCCGTTTCCTATTTCTTGGCGAGACAGATTTAGAGAGCCACGGTTAGTATGTGTAACTTGTAGGGGTGGCAGCCAGGCTCGATTGTCAAACAGAAGTTTTAAAGTCAGAAATCCATGTACCACAGGATTTTCCTCCAGTATGTGTAGATTTCAAACTTTCTCAGCATTTACCAAGGTCTGACTCCCAGGATTACACGTGTGTAAAACTTTGAAATTTAGTGATTCTCTGTGCATACCCGTCATCATTTTGTGTGTACATTTCCAACTTTCCTGGATTTGTCAACCCCAAATGCCAGGAATTTATATGAAAATTAGCAAAAGGCACTGATTCCCATGCATACTCATGGTCCTGTGCAGTTACTTCTTTGACAATCTACAGTAGTACTTACTACAAGAACGTACACTACCAAGTGATTCTTTTTCTCCCTTGAAACCTCGTTTTCCCTAGGAGAAACTATTGTCCCTACATCTCCTGACAAAAAGGAACCTTTGTGAATCTTTTCTATGTTTGTGCACCTGCCTCAATTTTTGTATGGCATTTGTTTCAATGTGTAAATGGGTTATAAAGAGTAATTGATTATGATAGTGAATATCCTGAAGTTATGATTTTTGGGATGCGCACTCCCTTCAGCGTGGCCACCTCTTTACACTTCAATGCGAATAACTATGGAAGACTTTCTATGGTACCAAATTTCAGGTGCAAGTGTGCACAGCAACAGATTACAGTTATGAGAACCAGAATCATCGTCAAATGATGTCTGTGGAATGTCTTGTTCACAAACCTAGTTTCACAAAAAAGTTAATGAATCACCCCTACTATGCCATGAATGGCGCCTCAAGGTGCACCCAATGTTTTGTTTTGCACAATTACTGGTTTGTTTGAAACACAGTGCAGCAACTACCTTTTGCAAACAATATTAAGGGCAATATTCATCATTTTTTTACGCAATACAGCACGACACCCTACTGCTCTGCATGAGAGGGAGAGGGCAGGAATGCACCATATCTATCAAGATGCACTTTTGGCTGCATAGGGCCAATGCAAGGTGCAAGCGTGCCTGCATTACAGACAGGATTGCTTTTGTGCAGGAAGGGACACCATCCTTTGAGGATTTTTTCTCTTTCTGCCTGTGCTGCAGAATGTAGGACACATAGAAAGAATTTCTCCTTGTTACACGTCCCCTGTGAAGGCATAGCATTTTGACTCATTCCCAAGTCTGCCACTCATGGTAGATCTACAAATGTACCAAAATCCATGGCTGGGTGTGTGGGAACACACATGCCCCACCCATGGAATGCCTCCCTAAGAAAGCACAGTTTTCTCATCGATAATCGAATTGCAAATATTGCAGTGATATTATCAATGATGTTTTAGAAGATATCATGAGTGATGTAATATGTGAGGTAATAAGCAGTGTCTGGCGAGGGAGCGCCTTAGATACCTTAGGGTACAAGTTAGTTTTACATAAGTTACATATAACTGCTGAATTTAAGTGGTTTCGTACATTTAAAAAACTATTTTATCACTGAAATTCTCACCTAACTATAATGTTACTTTAACCTGTTTTTTTCAGTGAATTTCCATTTTTTTCTAATTATTATACCAAACTATAATGTCACTTTAACCTTTGTTTTTTTCAGTGAATTTCTAGGATTTTTTTTAACGGAAACTAATATTTTATCACGATAAGCAAAATCAACCCCTGTGGTGACGGCATTATAGTGGCACGGACTGAACTGCGACTAACCCACCCTTGGCACCCAACCCCCTATACATAAAGCAGATCTATCATCGTTCTAAAAAATCACCAATATTTTTGATCAAATATACATTTCAGTAATGCACACAATGCAGTGTTTATGAATATTGATTTTTTTTAAATAATTTGTAAAGTTTTATTAAACTACATTTGTTGTTCTTTATTTTTACATAGCTTTTATTAATACATTTTTGGGTGACAAATGTGTAAATAAGTAGTTATAGACATATTGTAAGTTAAAAAAAGAAATACATGTGTCTGATTTGTGTAAAAGTTTGTTATGATTTGTGTCAATAACATTTTTCAGCCCAAAATATATACTCATATAAACAATCACAAGAGGGCCTTGTACAGAAAAAGCAATCATAGAACTAACCACTAGAGATAGTTACATTCCGAACATGAGAGCATGCGCTCCAGCTTAGGAAATGCTTTAAAAAAGTATAGTAAGTACTCCTAGGGTTATGGTTTTAATGAGATTTACTGTTTTTCTTTTTTATGTTGCGAGCTACTGATCCCTGTAGCCCCCCACAACATAACTTCTATTATTTATTTTGGTGATGTCCCTAGAAGGGGCAAATGCACCACCATTATTTTTAAAATATCACTTGCAGGGCATTGGGGTTGCTCCTGAAAAGAGCAGTGAATAATAAATGAAGGTCTGTGGACACTCATTAATTATTCACATTTTGGCTATTTCTATTGAAAACTTTTGGGTGTCCCAGTCCCACCCAGGACACCCATTTATTATTTTGCTGGGGGGTCACAGGGGGAGCCCCAGGGTGCCTGTGGCCCTGCAGCTCCCTGCAAGCACCCCTATTTTATTGGTCCGGGCAGGAGATGGCAATTCTTACTTAAATTAAGGGGTGTCCACTGGGGCACCAACACATTTATTATTCTTTTTGGGCTGTGGGGGGAGCTCTGGGGCCCCTGCAGCCCTAACGACTCTCTGCTCCTGCAGGAGCTGGCATTAATATATATTATTTTGATATAAGGCCCCAGTGCCTAACCGGGGCACTCCACAGCTGGTGTCACGTTTGGGGCTACGGAGAGAGGTCATAAGACCCTGCAGCCCTGCATGCTCCTCTGCTTGCACCCATCAGGGGTACAACAAGAGCAGTAGCAGCTTGCAGGAAATTAGGGTGGAGGGGCTGGGGTGGAGATTGCGGGGGTGGCTACATTTTAAAATAAATACCTCTTACATCTTCTGCCGGCCGTGTATCTCCTCCGCTTCTTGGCGAGCCCCTGAACCAGGAAGCAGCCAGGCTTCCCATAGCCATTCACAAGGCTGCAAGGCAGCGTTGTGATTAGCTCCCCTTAGCCAATCAGGAGGCTACAATGCAGCCTTGTGATTGGTCTGAGTGCCGTGGATCAGCGCTCAGATGGGGACTGAGGGCCTGGACATGTTCCCCATCACGCTGTGTATTGCAGCCTGTTGGGGAACATGCAAAGTGTGCATGACTGTTTGGCCACCAGAGACAGACGGCCAAGCAGTCATGCCCAGTTGGAGTATGCAAACCACTCCTTCCCTTGTGCCCCAGTCCCGCCCACCCTCACCCAGCCCTGAACCAGGGAAAAAATAAAATGATAATAACAGAGTTATTATCATTTTATTTTTCCTGCTCAAAGAGCAGTGGGGTGACTTTCCTCCACCTTAGCAAAGGCCAGCACTACTCCATACCCACAGTACCAGTTATCTTTAGCTCCCACAAGGTGGGAGCAATTCAATCAATTTCCGTGCCCGAAAGCACAGGTAGGGCAAGGAAATGTTTTGTTCTCCCTACGGGTTGGAGGAGCTTTGTGCTCTTGGCCGGTGGGAGAACAGATGCTCTTTCCTTGACTGCACATGAGGGGAGGGAAAGAGATGGTGTCCTGGGGGTTGGGGACCCCAGGACACTATCATTGACCCAGCCCCTGGGTATTACACCATATCGCAAAAAGCAGTCCTCTTTCTGGACCAAGATCTTGCTTTCTGCCAAATGTGGTGTAAATCCATTAAGCGTTTTGGGTTGTGGGAGGGGGGAGTGCTGTGTGTGTGTGTGTGTGTGTGTGTAGCTAAATAATCTGTTTTTGCTTACAACTTTGGAGCCTTTTGACAAGTCTTCACAAAACCTTCCCAAAAATGTCTCATTTACCTTATCATGTTCTTGGAAAGTGTCAGAATGATCTGTCAAGAGGGGGGCAAGGAAATTTGGGAGGGACTACCAAAACACGTTTCCCCAATTAAAAAAAATTTCCGCTGGAAAATTGAACCAAAAATGCCACAAAAACTGCTCAGCAAAATGATATCAAATTTAGCAGAAAGCTATAACTTGGTCCAGAAGTGTGCTTTTTGTGATTTAGTGTAAATCCATTCACTATGGTTTGAGAATTAACGTTCAAAGTTTATGCACATTTAATATCAGAGGATCTGCGGAGCCAACAGATCCAAAGATAAGATCTGATTGCCTGCCACCACATCAACAAAGTTGTAGGACGCAGGGACTGAGTCCACTGTCCTGAATAAAAAAAAGACAAAGCATATCGGGGCAGGGTAGGGATATAATAACCCCTGTGCTTGGTGGGAGTCCCTGGAATGCCCCCCGGGCCAAACACTAATTTTTCTTTCATCTGTGCTGCAGATCTCATAAGGATCTGCAGATCGTGGATCTGATAAAAAGGAAAATAGGTAGATTATTGCCCATTTAAAAACTTTGCCCCCGGGGTGAGCTAGGTCCCGGAGAGGTCACTGGTTTCCTTTTTTATGGAGAGGGGCACTTGACCCCCTCCCTGAGTATGCCATGTCCAGTATGCATAATTTGGGGAGGTGGGTGTGTGGCCCCCACTCCCTGAGTCTTACTGAGGCCTTAGGGTCCCTGTACCCTGGGGCGGCTTAATTCGGGTTATAAGGCATATGGCTCCTATCCCCTTATATCTTAGAGGCACCGGAGACCCTATCTTCTAGGGCCAAATGTTACATTTTATGGAGGGGAGTGCAGCCCCCCTCCACAAGCTAGTCATCAGTTCAGGGACACCATCCACTGATGCCTGATTTGAGACTTATCCAGGGCAAGACCGCATCCCCCTGGGCACTGCTAATTCACTATTTCATGCGCAACAGAGTGCAGGCGTTCCCTGCCTGCTATTTCCTGGGCGGGAAATACAACTTTGTTCCCCTGGTTGAGAGCACCGAAAAGTGCTGCACCAGCTCCCGCCAGCATTTGTGGTGCTGCCTGGGAGTTTTGCAGGGGCTGCGGGTGCACTGAGGCTCCCTCCATTGGTCCCAATGAATTTGGCATTATCAGTGCCTCAGGTAGGTAGTGGGGAACCCACTTGGAGGGAAGTAGCTTTTGCTGTCACGGGGTATGGGTGCTGGTGGGGAGCCAGCTGAGTCAGTGGAAGCCTTGGGGCTCCCCCGCACCGCTCAACAATTTTCAATCCATCAATCAGATTTGTAGAGTGCTACTTGTCACTGTGATGGTATTGAGGCTCCTGGCAGGTTCCAGTTGATCAGCCAAGCAGTGTGGCTCTCAGCACAACCTCCGAACACCGCTCAGCTCAGCGAGGGTGGGTGGGGTAAAAAACACAGAGCCTCAGCGGTGCATGACTGGATAAAGCGACTAGAGATAACTATAACTGGTGAATTCCAGTTGGTTTTGTTCACGGATAACAATATTTTTATCTGACATTTTGACCTAACTATAACGTCCCTTTAACTTTTTTTTCCTCTGAAATAATCAGTTATATATATTTTTATATATCTATATATATTTATGTCCACTAGAGGGCCAGCAATGTTATATCAACTAACATCACCTGTGGCTCGTGCTCAGCTCCTTCCTGCCTGTGTGACCTTTGAAAAAGTTCAGAGACATGAACGAAACGCGTCGGAAATTGCTCCACATTGGCACAAAATAAATGCTGCTGCATAGGTTTTCCGTGTGCGACTCACCTTCTTTCTACAACGGGGGAGAAACTGTTGTTATATATTTATATCTATATATATTTATATATTCTCCAGATCACTAATGACTTCTCAAATCTCGTCATTGATGACATCATCCAATAAGTGTGATCATTTGTTTTACAGTAGACATAGTGGCAGGTAACTGCTGCAATACTTTTGTACCTAATTTTGCTCAGCCTGAGTCCAACTAATGGGTGTAAGTGTTTACAAAATGCATGTGCTCCTCACAACTTTTTATTCCGTAGAAAAGGTTTCCAATAGGAGAATAATTCTACTCAGTAGATGCTAACTTTTATAATCAGCCCTGTGTTATCACAAATAATCGTGTCAGCATGATCATTTTTACTTAACCTAGAAGAGTGGGAGATCCAGGTACTAACATATGTATGTGTGCTTGTTTTGCTTCAGAAGGTGGGCTAGCTGTAACGTTTTCTCCACAGTCATTCTGGTCCCCATGTATACATTTCTGAGCGACAGAAGCTAAACAATTAGTTACAATTTTCATCAGAAGTTTGTAATCTGTGTTTAGCAGGCTAAATGGCCTATATGAATTCGGAATAAATGAGGATTTCTTTTTTTTTAAACTTAAAACAATAGATTCTGTAAATGTTGTAGAAAAAATCCCAACAAAGATAATTTCATTGAAATGTATAATCAGAAAATCTTGAAAAGCAGAACAAATTCCTTAGACAGCTCAATTGTGATGCCATCATTCCCTGCAGCCTTGGTATTAGCCATATAGTCCAAGGCCTCCCGAAATTCAATTGATGACATTGGTTTAATTAAACTGTCTTTTTGTTCAGTCGAGAACTAGGGAATTGGAAGTGAAGCAAGAAACTTTAAAGAGGCATCCTCTGTAAAAGGGTGCAGGTAGTATGATCTTTAGTACCTTCATAATTTGGTTATGGTTATTTTGAGCAAATAGCGTCTTTTTTGACAATTGTTACACAGAATGTACACTGTTCTCACTAGATTCTTTACACAATACTCTGTGGTGTATTTTTCATGAGAGTTTTACTATTTTCAATGGGGGGTTAATAATGAACTCTCTCCATAGAGTAAACACTGTTTACATTACTCAGTTGTCTACTGATATTAACTTAATTTCTTTATGTAGCTTTGGTGTGTGTCAGTTGTTTGATACAGATAAAAACTGTCCGTAGTAAGGAATTTGTTTTGGAATTGGCATTCACTGTTTTGGCTTTCTAGGAGAAGTTGTATACAGATTGAATACAATACTCAATGAGGGTTTCCCATATATCTGTGGTTGATTGTTAATGTGAAATATGCCAGCTGTTAAGTATATGGTATACGGTCAATGTTGCACAAAATGCATGCTGTCCACACCTAAGGGAGTTGTATATGTGATGGTATTAATGATGACAAATATTTTCCTGAACTATTTTAATCTTACTTTCCTCAGTGATGTCATAAATTATATCATGGAACATTTCTTGAGTCATGTCATATGTGAGGTTAAGAGCTGTACATGGCGGGGGTGCACATTATAGTTAGTGCTGCTAACTTTAACTGGTGAATATCTGTGATTTTTTAGTTCAATATTTTAATGTTGTCACTGAGAAGTTCACCTACCTATGATGTTACTTTAACCTTTGTTTATTTCTGTGAATTTCTAGGGTTTTTACTAAATGAAAGATGATCTTTTTTTATCACACCTAACTATAACATTTTCAGTAAATATATATTGTTGGACTTGGCCGTTTTTGCAGGGTCATCCCTGAACTTTTTGCCTTCCTCCTGTATTGTTTCGGACCTGTTTTTGTTGGTTTTTGGACTCTGGGCACTTTACTACTGCTGATCAGTACTAAAGTGCATATGCTCTCTGTGTAAAGTGTTATGGTAATTGGTTGTCCGTAATTGGTATGTTTGTCTTACCAGTAAAGTGCACTATGTGTGCCAGGGCTGGTAATGCAAATGCTACTAGTGAACCTGCAGCACTAATTGCCCACCAACACAAGGTGCCCTAAAAAGAGATCTCAGGCCTGCCACTGGAGTGCCTGCGCACAGTTTTTTAACTGCCTTGTTGTCCTGACAAGTACACCCATTTGCCAGGATTTACCTTCCCTTTGTATGCACATTGGGCACCCCTATGGAAGGCCCAAGGTACCCCCCTGGGCGAGGTGCAGTGTATGTGAAAGTAGGACATGTACTGAGGTGTTTACCGTGTCCTGACAGTGAAATAATGCCAAAATAAATTTTTACTGTTGCCAGGCCATCTTGCCCGTAGGACAGAATAGGAAATCCTGTCTCACATGTTTCCAGCATATCTTCCCATTGGCATAAGATGAAGTTTAGTGTGCCTGAATCAGAAATTAATAACACATCTTTTTGTAAAGATTGTTTTTAAATTGTGTGCTTAGAAACCACGTTTTTAAAAGTGGCTGGTTTCTTGTCTTGAACCATCTTGCATGCCTCTGCCTGGTTGTATATTACCTGCCTGGGTTTAGATGTGACAGGGTCTGGGAAGTGTCCTGACCCCAGGGAGGAGAAGGTGAGACAGCAACAGCCTGGGTCTGTGATTGATGTAGGGAGGTGGAGTAGCCCAATGTATGTGAAGTGGGATGTGTTGTTGCCACAGCAGGATTGCTCCACCTCCTGCTGAGTGTCTGGGCCCCAGACCCCCACTATCAAAGGAAGAAGGTGAGTGTTAGGATTTCTCATGCTTGTCACTGCATTCTATATAGAGTGTTCCCTGCGTGGAACACATGTGTTGATTCTATTCTCAGCAGTTGCTGCTGGGGAGACGCTGTGGCTGGATGTGGAATAAAGCCCTTCTCCTACCTGTTGTGTGGGCCTCTCTTCCTTTCAGTGGCGACGATCGTTTCCAGTTCCCAGCCTCCCCTGTGTTGAAGACGATCCCTTCTGTGGCAGTCCGGTTGCCCTGGCATTTTCCTACTCTTCGTTATTTGACGTTTTGTTGAGAATGGTTTCCTGTTGCTCGAGATTTCTACCTAAAGTCTCCTGTTGTGTCCTCCATGCCTACTGACTGCCGAATATTCTTTTCATCGTGGCTAAGGTACTGTTTATTCAATTTTCCTTACGCGATCGAGCGGTTGCTCGGCTCTCGCGTTATCACTTCAATTCTGCCTGACCTGCCTGACGACGTCAACGCGACATTTCACGTTGCGTGCGGCCATTTTTTTGGCTTTCTAGTAACCTAGCAACGTCAGATTCAATGCGCACAGCTGTTTAGCGTTTCTTCGATTTCACCGCTGATGCACACAGCACGTCTTGGCTAATTTGTGCGTTTTGCCTATTATCTCCATCGCTGATGCGCACCGCAGTACCTTTCTGGTTTTGTGCATGTAAAATTAGAGCGCTTATGTGCTGCTGGAGTGATCGAGCCAATTGAGGGTTCCGAGTGGCTCGCTCCCATAGTTTTAGCAAGGAAATCCGATAAGTGTTTGAGGATGTGTGTTGACCTGCGTGATCTCAATGCAAACATTTGGATCGACCGGCAACCACTTCCCAATATCAACGAGATGTAAGCTACTCTCGAGGGTGCTAAATTTTTCACTTCCCTCGATATTTCATCCGCATATCACCAGATTGAACTGTGTCCAAATTCCAAGCATCTTACCTCTTTTGTAACTCCAGAGGGAGTTTATCGTTACATCCGCATGCCGTTTGGTTTAGCTTCGGCCTCGCCTGTTTTTCAGGGGTTAATGAACAACCTGTTCAAAAACATTCCTGGTGTTGTCTTTTTCCAGGACGACATACTGGTTCATGGCAAAACTGAACTTGAGCATGATGAGCGTGTTAAACTTGTTCTGAGCATCTTAAGGTCTAGTGGGCTAACTTTGAGGGAAGACAAATGCAAATTCCTTCAAGATGGAGTGGACTATCTTGGTCACCATATTTCCCAAAATGGTGTTGAACCAAAAGTCAAGATTATTGATGCCATTCAAAATGCTCCTGATCCTGCGAACAAGGATCAATTACGTTCGTATCTTGGTCTGGTGGTGTATTACTCCATATTTGTTACAAATTTCTCTTCCAAAACTGCTGCTATGCGTAATTTACTCAAAAAGAATGCCAAGTTTGTTTGGGATGATGATTGTAGTAGCAACTTCAATGTCATTAAGCAAGAAATTATTGGTGCTCGCCCCCTGAAATTGTTTAACATCAATGACTTATGCATTCTTTCCACCGATGCCAGTAATGTGGGGTTGGGGGCTGTCCTCATGCAGAGAAGGAGTGATGGTCGTGAGGAGACCATTGCTTTTGCCTCCAGAACTTTGAGGGGTGCTAAGGGAACATACTCTACCATCGAAAAGGAGGCTTTAGCAATGTGGTGGGGGGTTTTGCATTTCAAGAATTTTCTGTGGGGCAACAGGTTTATCTTGAGGACTGACCACAAGCCATTGGTCGATTTGTTCACGACCAAAGGGGGTGGCAGGGCAACTCCACGGATCTCCAAATGGCAGTTCAATTTGCAAGAATTCCAATATCAACTTGAGTATGTAGCTGGAGCGAAGAATTTGGTTGCCGATTGCTTATCCAGGCTACCCCTTTCCAATTGTGTTTACAGTGTTGCGTGTGACGATTTGGAAGTGGTTTGTGCGGTTAGTTCTTTATGTGACTCTGTTGGGTGTGCTCTTTCCGAGTGTGAGTGGTTGGACGGGATTGCTTCAGATGATGATATGCAGATTGTTATAGATCTCCTATGCAAACCTTGGCCGTGTGAAAAAGCTTGTCCTCCTGCTATTGTTCCTTACATTAGAGTTAAGGATGAATTGTCACTTGTGGATGGAATATTGAGAAGAGGGGGTTTATTGGTTGTTCCACTTTCGATCCGTAGTCAAATTCTTGGTCTGGCTCATGAAGGCCATCCTGGTATTCGTTCCATGAAACGTAGAGTGAGGCAGGATTTTTGGTGGCCATCTGTAGACAAGGATGTAGAACATTTTGTTCGAGAATGCTGCGAATGTATTGTTGGTGTTAAGTCACAGGTCACCCATCCTTTGCCTGTTGAACCTATCTTTGTGAAGAATGTTCCTTGGTCCAAGTTAGCTTTGGACATTGCTGGACCTTATAGTCTCGTTGGTTCAACTCCTAAGTTTATTTTAGAGTTGATTGACTATATGACCAAGTGGCCTGAGGTTAGGTTTGTTGATTCTATCAGTTCTTCAGTGGTGATTTCATTTCTACGTGACATTTTCTCCAGGGAGGGTTTTCCTGAAGAGATAGTTTCCGATAATGGTACGCAGTTGGTTTTTGCTGAGATGACTTCATTTTTCAAGGAGGTTGGTATTAAACATATTTGCACGTCACTCTATCATCCTCGTAGCAACGGTTTAGTTGAGCTTTTCAACCGTGTAGTCAAAGAGCACCTTCAACTGGCTTTGGTGAATGGTTTGCATTGGCGTCAAGCGGTTAGCGACATGTTATGGGCTGTAAGAACCACTCCGCATGTTTCGACTGGTGTTGCTCCTTTTACATTGTTGCGTGGTAGGGTTGCTGGCACCAAGTTAAACAAAGAATGGATGTCTAGGAAAGTTGTGGATGCTGCTTGTTTAGCTAGTGTTGCTGATGTCAGGGTTTCGGTTCAGAGCAAGTATGATACCAGATCTGACATTTTGTCTTCTTGCAAGGTGAAGGGCGGTGACTGGGTGAGGATAAAGAAACCTGGGTTTCTCCGTAAGGGAGAGTCGCGGTTTTATTCTCCCAAGAAGGTGTCTGCAGTGAAGGATCGTGTGGTGGTGCTGGAGGATGGTAGGATTTGGAGCAAGAGTATGGTTTCCATTGAGCCTGGCCTTATGGTTGAGAGTGTCGGCAAGCGGTTAGGGGTTAGTGTTTCCCCTACTTCTCCTAAGGGGAGTGGTGTTGTGCGTTCTCCTGTTTCTGTCTCTTGCCCGCAGAGGGAAACTTCCTCCAGGGTCAGATCTGTTCCTACGAAATTTCAGGACTATATGATGGGGTAAAGCAATGTTGGTTTTTTTGTTTGTGTCTATTTCTCTTCTTTGGTTGACTTTTATTTTTCATCTCTTTCTGCTTCTGTCTTTATCCTTCCTTCGGTTCTTTCTTTTTCCTTTTTCTCTGTTTTCCTCTTTTGTTTTCTTTATGAAGAAAGGGAGGTGTGTTGGGATTTCTCATGCTTGTCATTGCATTCTATATAGAGTGTTCCCTGCGTGGAACACATGTGTCGATTCTATTCTCAGCAGTTGCTGCCGGGGAGACGCTGTGGCTGGATGTGGAATAAAGTCCTTCTCCTACCTGTCGTGTGGGCCTCACTTCCCTTCAGTGCGCTCTAGCAGGAAGGCACCCAGAACTGGTTTGGACTGGCCTCAGAGCCTCCTGAACAAAAAGACTTCAAAGGCATTTAGGGGTATGAATGTAAGAGCTGAAACCTCTGAACTCAAGACTGAAAAAGGATTGAAACTACTTGGTGATTAAGAGGAACCTCTGTCAAAGAAGAACAGCTAAAGAGAAGGACTGCTCTTGCAGTGTGTTCTGGGGCTGGCCTGCAGTTTGCTACTTTGTCTAAGGAGAGGACAAGGGACTTTGCTGTGTGCTGTATCCCCCTGCTTGAAAGGACTTTGCTGTGTGCTGTGTCCTGAAGTAACTTGTCTCTAAGAGCCCGACGAGAGCTGGCCCCCTGTCAAAGTTTCCAACCGTGTCTCAGCGCCGCTTGGTGCGTGGTGCTTTTGCACGCCTGAGACTGCAGTGTGGTCTGTGGTACTGTTTAAGGGGTGCCCCATGACCGCATTGCCCCCACACCATGAAACATCGTCCACGCTGCTGCATTGCTGTTTGTGGCCCGAGCCGTTATCGTAACTGTGAGTGAGGATCGCCGGTCCGAGCCGCAATGTGCTAAAGGATTTCTGGAAGCTCATGAAGCTGCAAGGTGAAAGGGATCGTGATCATTGTTTGCCAGGAGGAATCTGCCCAAGATCATCAACGAAGGAGAAGGCGGCGTCGTAACTTGTCCAGCTACCGCTTTGCCAATTGTGGGGGTTGCAACATCATCGAGACTGCCCAGCAGGATGTCCGACGAGCGGGTAGAGAGAGAGAGCGAGGCAGTGCATCCCCCCAGCTAAGGCTTGGACTCCCGTTGGGAGCCGAAAGCATGAGTGGATTGGTGAGGCATACAGGAGGAGTACAGGATTGATCGATCTCTCCCCGCTGCTCTGCGTTAGATGCGCCGAGTCCCCGAGTGGCGCATAGCTGCCCAGCAATACCAGGGCCGCCCCTTTAAGTTTACTACCGTTATCTCTGTTGTTGGGGCCTAGTGGTGCCAGAGCTGATCGCGCAGATTGGCTTATAGCATCATTCTTGCGTTAAGAACCGCATTATTCTTGCATTACGAACCACCTTATTCCTGCATTACGCACTGCATTAGTACTTGCATTAAGGACTGTCTTATTTCTACATTACGACCTGGATAGTATTGCATTAGGACTGCATTAGATCATCGTGAACTGCTCATTAATACCCCAAGAACCAACAAGTGATTGTTGGGCTAATAACCGGGCCAGTGAAATATTACAAATAAGCATATGGTAATAATAATAATAATAATAATCCACATTTGTATAGCGCACAATCACCCGTTAGGGTCTCTAGGCGCTGGGGGCCGTCGGGAAGATTAAGCAAGCTATTGCCCAGAGTCGCATGGTGCTGGGCTAACCTGCCGCCGGAGCCGGGGATCGAACCCTGATCCCCAGATTCCAGCGTCAGTCGCCCTGGCCGCGGCGCCACACCTGGATATTTTTTATCATTTGGTCTCTTCGTATTTCTTCTTGCTAAAGATGCCGCTATTTTCCTAAATTAGTGTGGTGTCCATTTGTGGTGTTATCACTGTGTTACTGGGAGTGTGGTTGCAAATACTTTACACATTGCTTTGGAGATAAGCCTGGCTGTTCATGCCAAACTACCGGGGGGTGAGCAGGGGTTATCTAAGAGTGTGTCCCTCATTTCCCTGACAAGAAGCAAGGGTCCCTATTTGGACTAAGGCCCCAACCTCAGCCAACTAGGGACCCCCAGGTCTAACATATATATTCACTGAAATTTGCCGGTTAAGAGCAGCTCCTTTATACGGAACACTCTAAAACACTACCAACACTCCAAATCTGCTCACCTCAAATGTGTGTTTGTTCTAGCAGGGATTTTGAGCTTTGGATTAGAACAGTGCTATCCACGGTGATCTAGAAAGTGACAAAGCCCTTTTCTGTTTTTACAGCAAAGTATTTAAGCATAAGATTAAGAAATGCCATCCACGTCGAGCTGAAAAATTAAAAAAGCCCTGTTTTGTAGTGCTCCAACAACATAACATGCCCTCCCTCATCCATCAACTGCACCGAATCATCTGTAATGGTCAGCAAAGACGTTTCCATGCACATCTGGATTGCAGCTACTCCAGAATTTTCTCCCTGTCTGTGAGCCTACAGTTTTATGCTTTGATCTCTTTTATAAAAGCATAACCAGTGCTTCCTTCAACTGACCAGAGAACTTTCCTCTCAACAGCAACAAATTCAATAAATAACACAGTGAGATAGATGCATATTTCATTGCCCCTCATCAATCCCAATGAACGAAAAAATCTGTCGGGAGCAAGGTTTTGCAATACATTTGTCTCACTTACTTAAACATCCAGTTTACACATGAACTGTCCGATAGTGCTCTGTGTAGAAAAATACCAAAACACGCAGTTTTTATACACGGCCGTGATAAAAGGGAGATTTGTACTGGAACAACATCATTTATAGTGCAGAAAATAGTAAAGTTGGAAATAAAAAGCAAGGATCCCACATTTTATTAACTCTATGTGTATGTATAAAATACATACAGTAAAGCCTAGGGGTAGGGTTTTTAGTGAAGTTAGGAAGAATGGCGCTCATACTAATGCGCATTGTGTTTTCAACAGACCTGAGTATGTACGGTGCTGCCAGGTCGGGGGAATTAACCCCAGGGGGTTGTGTGAATCGAAGGATCCACACTGGAAACTGAGCACAGTCCCGCGCATACGTAGTAGGGATAACACAATGTTGTGGAAGTCTCATTCGAATTACAATTGCTATGGTTGACACCAGTTTAAAGTGGAAAAGTTATTTAATGAAGCAACGACTCAATTGAAAACAAACAGCCAGCCGATTCGTGTTTCGGCACTAGGAATGGTCCTGTGACTCTTCAGGGTTCGGAAGGATACAAAACATTGGGTGAGGGGATAAAGGGGAAACATTCGGTTAGCCTAGTTGTTGACATATCAAGGGAGCAAGGGGAAAGGGATCACCCAAAGTGCATATGAAGAATATGTAAAAACTCAAGGGCATGGTGAAAAGTGTCCTGTGTGAATGTGCCCCTCTCATGGATTGAACATCATGAAAATGCGCGGGAAAACAAAGTAAAAAGAGTGGTGTGACATGATACAATGGTGTGGGCAAACGTATATGTGAGTGACAGGAGGATCCAAATGAGGGGTATGTAGTAGTCTGTAAAAACCCTCACCATAGAACCGGTGATAATTCCAACCCGGTCTGGGGTGTGCGGAAGACTCAATGGAATGGAAAAGTAGAGGTGAAGGAGCTCCAAGATGGTCACTGGCACGGTGTGAGCGCTGCGTGAATTGAGAGATGCGGGTGGGGGGTAGAGGCCGCTGCGGGAGAGAGCAAAAATGTTATAGGGTAATGGCAACCACAGTGAGGCGAGACAAGGCAAAGAGGGGACAGTTCCTTACCGGGCGAGTGAAGTACTGAAGGCCGTAGAGCCATTAAGAGAAGCCGGAGCGGGTGCGCCGTATGGCTAGTGGACGCGAGTCTTCTGTAACAATGTGAATGAGAGATCAGGGGGAGGAATACAAGATGCCAGGAGTGCTAGACTAGAAAATCGGGTGGACTTATCCCACGTATTGTTAAAGCGATCGTCCAGTGTCTGGCGGAGGGGAGGGCTTGAGCGCCAGGTATGTACAGTAAACACAGGCAGTAACAGTAAGTCAACAGTGCACGGCAATAGCATATATATTTGCATGTTGTTTACACAATCCATAATTTAGAAATACGTATGGCACGTATGGGAAAGAAATGTTTTGAATAACCAAGATTAGTGGAAATTATGAAGACGCACATTTATAAATTACAGGTCCTATTTCAATTACACTAAGGGCCATTTGTATGAACACATTTTCCCATAGACACAGAATGGGTAAAACTCTTTGATACATCTGGCCCTAAATATTTAAACATCAGCAACTTCCTCGTTTTTCAAGCAAGTGCTTCAAAAACATTCTGATATTTCACCTATGTACAAAAAAGAACTAAAGTTCACATATGTCACTATCAGTAGAGATATATTCCCATAGTTAACACATTCGTTCCACTAACTGTTACAGGGCAGATTTTGTAAATCTGTGCCTTTTAAAAATTATATTTAACCTTTACCATAGTTCAGAATACCTGAGGTTTTCTGCTGCAATTTGTACTGCAATTTCGAAAAATCTTCTCACCAGTAAATAGCAAGATAATTAACCGGTGCATAAGAGCCGAGTTGGGCATGAATAACCAGTCCCACAGGAAAGAAGCAAAAATGCACGTGTCTTGAATTTCCAACAAACAAAGGCGCGTGACTCTAATCTACCCTCAGTATCTTTACCTAGAGGTGAATATTTATATAGCGAATGCACGTTTTTGTCAGTTTTTTTTTTTAGTAGAGGTTCATTAATATCCCTAATATCGATTGCCATAATTAGATTGCAGTTTTGCACTCATAATGCTGAAAATGGTATCTACGTGGTTACTTTTTTGAGGACTTGTGATAGTATTTTGGTTCTATCACTAGATGGCGCTCTAAGACTACTGTCTAACTTTATGATATTAAAGTGATGGCCCTATGTACTGCGACACGGATTCACAGATTCCAGTTTTATATTTGTTTCTTGTGGAACTGTTTCAATATGGTCTGCTAGTATCCATGCGTGGCTTGCACCTCAATTCATGCTAATATGTTCACTTTCAGCCTGTCAAGTTTTATTCATCCACTAGCGCTCAGTATATTAGGTTGTGTAAGATCACGCTAACAACAGGAAAGGTGAATTTCAGGGCCCCGCGTGTTTAGTGCTGTTGAGTGGAAATCTAGGACTGGTTGGAAGTCATCTTCATGATATGGGCCAGTAGACAGTTATGGTCTTGTATTTCTAGGTATCATGATATTGTAAGTGACAAAAGACTTTCATCATCACATATGTATATTAAACTGAGGGCTGAATTCCTTTGTAAAGTTGATATCTAAGATGACTTGCAATATGTTTTTTAATTAGGGTAAGGGTTAATTTATTCCTTATAATGGAGTAGGGATCTTATATTCCTTATAATATGTTACACCATCACACCCGGCATTTGAGTAGCTACGGCCAGGTAATAAGCTGCTTTTCGGGAAGAGGTCTTATATCATCTTGCCACTTTGATAGCAACGTCGACACAGCCAGCTGTTAGGATTGGTGGGGTTGGACAGAGGGACACCGAGTTGGTTGTTCCCCATAGGTGCATTGATACCCACATAAGAACTTGAATATAGGTAATATAGGGAGACTGGGTGTCGCCGTCTCAGTTCCCTATTTCTAACCCCTTTTTCACACGCTCTTTTTTACAGTCCATTAGGGACCCACTAGGCGTGAAACATGTCGACTTAGACCTAACATAATCACCCACTATCACCACTCACTCCCTGGCTGACAACAGAAACGGAAGAAACATATTCACCTCTCAGGTATAATTTCCCTTGAGTCCTTCACTTTCATCATCACCAACTTTTCATCTTTGTCACTTGGACTCCTTCATGAAGTTACTTTGTGGTACCAACATGGTATTTTATTCACACACTTTTCCTTCCCACACACCTGCACTCACAACTGTGGTGTTACTCCAAAAAGAACTCCAATAAAAAGGCCCGCTCGCGGGGCCCGTGGGGGACTGCAGCACCACCCCCACGAGAAGCAACGCCCAATGATGAAGCAAGACACCTGCATGGGTGTGTGAGGGCGCCTTTTCCAAAAGGAGGAATTCCCCAGCTTTTTCCTGTATCATTTCCAACCTACTCTGTGAGACTGATTCCCACAGACCTTGTAAGCGACTGAATCAGGTTAGCCTGCTCTATTCATAGGAACAGTTATCTCCTAGTGGTTACTGCATTTACTTTGGGTCACTGGAACTCTCTCCTCTCTAAGCTCCCTGTACCTCCCTCCTTTGTAATTTGTGACACCGTCACACCTCACTAATCTTTTTGTTCTTTGAAGCCCAATTCACTCTTCGTATTTAAAAAATCTAATTTTACACTTCCTAGATTGTTAGTGTGAGTAAATAGCCTACATGGGGCATAAAGTGAGCCCTCTAGAGAAGGAATACCCTCAAAGGTTGGGACCAACCATAAAATGTCATGTATTTTGGTATTCACAAACTTTTTTGCAGTGTGGAAATTGTAAAGGGCCACCCCAACAATTGGTGGGGTGCAGGGGATATGTCCATGTAATACACAGAGCTCTCCATGAAGTACTAATTGAATATGAAAAGGGTGGAGTCCTGGGGAGCCCAGAGAGCCAACAGGAGCAAGCCTTCTCCACCATTTGTGAGGGATATGGTGCGCAGATCCCCAAACGGCCTCCTTAATGAGGAAAAATGGACCTTGCTTCAAAACATTACTTCTTCCTTATTATAAAATATTACAAGTGAGCAATGATGATATTTATTACAATTATGTCCTGTCATTGTATTGCATCATCCAACATGAATAAAGTATGAGCTTGGCTCCAAAATAATTGTAGGCCTAGTTTAAGAAAGTGGAGTATTATGTTGTGTTGATGTTAGTCCTCACCATGCAATACTATCATGATACACCAAAGATGGTGCTTGGATTCACACTAATAAATCCCTAGCTCAGTCCTGCTAGAGGGGCAAAGAGCAGTCAGGCTTTACGAGGGAACGCAGGTTAAGCATTCAAGAGTACAAACATGGACGATAAGTAATTGACATAACTCAAAAGAAATCCAATACCAATTTATAAACATAAAAGTGTATTTTTATCTTAATTTGTACACCAAAACAAACAGAATTGCATATATACAACTAGAGTTATGTTTGTTTAGAAGTCATAGAAAGTCAATGCAAAATAATAAAGTGTAAACACTAGTGACAATTGGTCACTTCCAGGTCGAGTTACATTGTACCCTTGCAGAGTAAAAGTGAAGTGGGTCCCAGGACAAAGCCACAACAGTCGGTTCAATTTTACCCTGATGTTGAACAGGAGCTGCAATAGAGCTGCTTTTACCACTGAAATGGTGCTGCGGGGTGAAAAGGTACAAAAAGACAATAAGGGAGTGGTTGCTGGCATCGGTCAAAGGTCGAATGGAAGGTGAAATAAAGGATTGGTTACTGGACTGGTTGACCAACAAGCCTAGCAGTGGTAAATGGAGTAGAAAGTAACTTCAACATCGGGTGGTCAAAGAGAATGTGGTAGCTGCCTCTAACGTCTCTGAGGGCAGGCCTACAGTTCCTACAATGCACTAGACCATCTGGATTTGGGCGATCTCTCAGAGGGCCCGATGGCCAGCAATTCTTTTGATCCGTAGCATTGTTTACCTGCTGTTTGCAAGAGAATAGTGTCATTAATCCAGGGGAGTCTGAGGGTGCTTCAGGCTTCCACAGGGGTCCCTCTGCCAGACAGTACTGAGTTTTAACCAAGGGCAAGGCTCAAACATGCAGGTCCAAGTCTGTTGCCACTGGGCCAAAGTATCCCTCTTTTGCTTTGGTGCTATGGGCAAAGTCCTGACGTCACCATCACGGGTCTCCTCTTGGTCCTTCCTTGATGCAAGTTGTTCAGATCTGAGGCTCTTGTGTCAGGGGGGTTCCCTTAAATCCTAGATTTAGGGGTGTGAGCTACTAGCCAATGTGCAGATAATTCCTGCAGCTAGTCTGCCCCTCAGGTCACCCCATCTGTGGGTGTAGATTATTTTTTATACCCAGAACTCTCTATTCTTCCACTTCTAAGGATGGCAGAAATTACATTTTAGTGTGTAGACCAAGCTTCTCACCCTGGATGCTACGCTAGCCTTGTAGGTGTGTACACCTTCTTGACTAACTATTTTCCCACCTGCCCGGACACCAGCCAGAGCACAGAGAAACTGGGACAACCAGTTTGGCAACCTCTAAGGCAGCCACATGGGTGCATGCCACATCACCCAGTGCACACGATTCATGTCAAGGATGAGAAGGCACAGTGTTTTATGCCAAACATGACATATTTCAGAGGTACCATAATGGAGATGCCAACCTCGAGAATGCCCTGGTGGCAGCCCATGTTATCCTATAGACTGCTGGCACTTATAGTGCCTTCCAATGGGGGAACTCCACTATAGGTACAATAGGGCTTGAGCTTATATGTCCTCACCTTTAATATACTGCACCTGGCCTCCTGGTTTGAGGGGGCATACCTTAGGGGTGTCTGCCATATATTAAATATAGTGTATTTGACTGTGCAACACAGTTTGCACTGCTCTCGAAGCCTGCAATGTCAGGCCTGCTGTCAGTAGTTTACATGAGCCACTCAGAGTGATCACAAACACAGTCCTATACTCATGCTGAACCTGCCCCATGGCACTAATATATCCAAGCAGCATAAAGACCGGCAATCCATAAGTGCCCTCTATTCAAACTCCTCACACACACACGCCATAGCTGGCACGTTTTCAGACCTCATATGTGTCACATTTCTGTGTTTTAAGTGTGATTATGTGTGACGTTTCATTGCCTAATGAGTGACACTTTGAGTGACACTGTAGTGAGTAGATCTGAGCAGTTGTGCTTTGTCTCCCCCAAGTCTCAGGATTGAGCTTGAGGTACCGACGGAGAGAGCGGGGCCTCGTAGATCTGAGCATGGTCCAGGTGAGGTGAGGTCCATTCCCCTGTCAAATCGGATCCATATATTCCATTGACATGGAGGATTAGTGCGTCTGTGGTTGGTACAGGTTGTATCGTTTCCAACCTTTATTACACGTATTCATTCATTTTTATTTATCTGTCTGTGATTTTGATTTGGTCACGTTTATAATAACAGTAGCAACTATTTTGAGAGCAGAGACCCTGATGAAAGCCGAGGGATCTAGTGCCCATTAGGTAGAAACATGTTGGCCCATTTTGCGACAATTATTTGTTTATAACGTCGCTTGCACTGTTCTAGTTTTTAATTAGGGGATGTGCCCTGCTATGCATTAAAGTTTGTTTTTTGAGGACATATCATCCTATTTTAATTCACTACATTTGTTTATGTTGCACTATTTTCACAACCATCATTGATTAGCTATCAGATGGCGAATCACAGAAACCTGTGGAGTGGATCCAATACTAACTATTGATTGTGTGGCATTTAGTTTCGATGATCAAGGGACTAGCCAGTTTCACAAGGTGGATAGCAAGATGATATGACTGATCATTAAGTCTTCTTTGATGGTAATCCACTAGTTGATGGTATGGATCTTGTCGACCAGTTTGTGAATAATACTGTTTGTCTGTCGAGTGTTTCACATGTTGCCAGATTGTCAGTTTTTCCCTATTTAACCACTTGGCTGCTAAGGCACATGATGCACTTCCATTGACTTTCCATTGAAATCAATGGAAACTCCATGACGAGTTACCCTTGTCATTAGCACTGAAGGGGTTAAAGGCTGTTCTATGGTGACTTGGGCACCTCTTGACTTGGTAGTCTTGCAAGACAGCTTAGCCAGATTATCTGGTTTTCAGACCGCCTGGTTCCTTTTGTGTATATTATACAGTTGTACTTTGTGCCATCATAAAAACACATCGAAATACAGTCCTTTAAAATCCGCTGTTAGAGTTTGCATTTGTTTACTTGGGAGTTTAGAGTGCACCACAGAAACATGCTCATGCTGATTGATGCTAACAATAAATGGGACCACATGCACATGGAGCTGTTGTAAACCACCAGGGGACTCGTCCTAGAGCATTCAATACAGCCAAACAAACTAGCAGCAGCCAGGTGGTTAACATCCAGTCTTGTTGGGAAAACTACAAAAAAAAGCTGAGGAATGTGATGTGCCCTAAGGTGTCAGTCAAACTAGAGACCGTCTCCAGAAAGCCATCTAATAGTCACACACACACACACACACACATGCACACAGTGCAATATAAATGATGATTCTCACGGAATGACATTCCCCATCCCCAGTCAAAGGAATTTTAAATATCCATAATTGACAATTAAGTTAAGCTGTCTTTGTAACTAACAAGCAGTTCATCCTGCAAACATCAATATGCTGCATTCAGATTGTAGCACCAGTCAAGGTCCACTTCTTTCACAGTAAGGAGTGCAATCTGTTGACTGTTACAATAGCATTAGCATCATGCCATGATAAGTCAGGACATTGATGAGGTGCTCTCACGCGTAGTTGCTGCAAGTAATCTTTTAATCATCATAATGTGTGAGATCTTCAGCCAGTTGTTGCTTTTATAGCCAATGGAATATTGCACTCTGGTGCAGGAAAGAATGCCGGAGTCCAGGGTCTTAAAGAGCGGCGGTCCAAGTAAAGTAAAGTAAAGGCTGTCACGGACACTCTAGAAGTAACAATGAGTTTTAATCACAAAGTAGGTCTTCACCAACGTGTTTCAGCCATAGCCTTTCTGGTACATGTAGTTTTCTTTTTATAGTCTGTGGCCTAAAAATTCTGTATTTGCCAAAAGTTCATTGTGATCATCTCAGCCTTCCCAATATAATGTCTCACTAAACTTCAAGATCAATAAGTAGTTGAGTGGGTGTTACAGAGGGCTGAAACCACAGCACAACACCTTTAAAAAACTGCAGCACAGTTGTATGCTTGCCCATGGCTCATTTTGTAGACAGATTTAATGAGTTTTGCCAAAGACTTGCATAGATCCAATCAAATTTGAATTTGCTGGTTTGAATGAAGAAAAGCAAACACACTGATTTTTATTATTTCCGTTAGCTGGTTGTTTCTGCAAAGTTATCCTCAGTATTTCCTGGTCAGCATAATAAGTACATTCTAAGGGGGTGACTTTTTCTGGTAATGTGGCACTGCCAGGGCCAAAGTGGGCAATGGACAATCATGTTGCCATGATACCTGACACTAGGCCAGTCCTGCCTTTTGTCACCCCCAGACAGTTTGTAGGTTTGATGTGGGAAGGGGGAGGACTTTCCAGAACCAGATGTTGAGGTAGGACATGGAGCCACCCCACACAAATGCTAGCACAAGGTATAAATATTGGAGCTTCAGAGCCACTCCTCAGAACACTCGTGAACCTCAGACGGTTGCAGAAGAAGGACTGCCCTGCTGCCAGAGGGCTGGCTTGAAGGATTCCTTGCTGTTTGAGAAAGAAGACAGGAACTGCTTGCCTTCCTCCAGGGATAACCAGAGTGACTCCAAGGGTCAGTTGGCTGACCTTCTGTGTGAGTTACAGAACACTTCACAGAGAACCGACTAACCAGCGACTGATCTGCAGCTGCTTTAGTGTCAGTAATGCACCAGTGCACCGCCTGATCCCAAGAGTATGCATGCATGCATGCCTCTCATGCAACCGCAACTCTGTTCACTGTTGGGCCATGGAGAGCTCTCAACAGCTCCTGTGCTGCGATCTCAGCTGATCCCTACCATGTGACTGACAGTGTGCCTGGTTCTGACTCCTCTAGTTTTACCAAAAAGAAGGGGACTGATTCAATTAAGGACAATAGAGGCTGGAATCTATTAAACAGTCAAATGAAATGATGCCTCTTGGACCATAAATTCGCTAATCCTATTCAATACATAGGTCTAAACTCTTTACCCTCGTATCTGTTCAACAAATGAACTGGGGTTCTTGTTTCAACTTGAACTCGCTGGTATACAAGCAAACATGTATCATTCAAAATACTCAATATACAATATTTGATATTTCATCAATATGAATTTACTTCAAGTTTACTTCATACTTTTGTTTTTTTCTTTTTTTAGTTGAAAAATTGGAACATATGTTTTCATTCTGATACTGCTTTGCATATTGTGCATGATTGTGATACAATAAATACTCTATGTACAGTGCATAGGAGACAAAATACAAAGAAATCTTTGCAAGTATTCATGAACTGTGTCATAAATCAGAAAGGTCCTACTTCATTGTAATCATGTATTGGAATATTATACCCTACTTATCCTCGATACTAATGCAATAGACGCTCTAAGTAGTGAGGAGGTCAGAGAGCGCCTTAGTATGTTTTATGTCAGTTTAAACCACAAACTGTTGGCTAAACTAAAAAGTCCATAGTCTCTTTTTCAATTTAGTATACTTGGCCTCGTGAAGTGGAGAGGCAAGTGAAGGGTGTGCCGACACGTTTCAACCTTTGTGTGGGGACCAAGAGGATTCAAGGAAGGTCTTCCTCAGGTCTGGGGACTTTAGTGTAGGACACTGGGATTTAAGAGGGTAAAGTGGAATTTACTCTTTTGCTCTAGTTAGTGTTATGTAATTAAAAAAAATCATTTTGGCCACCAACCATACATGATAACCATATTTATTGTGAGTCGGAACAGTCTCTCAAATGGGGTCCGAATATAATTTCTCCGCAGAAAGGCATGAATTTCACTTTTATGTGCACTTGCTGTCTGCGGGCAAAAATGGATAGTCTTGTCAGGCAATGATCTCTGTGATGAATTAGATGTAATATGCGCCTAATGCATCTGTCGGGATGCTTAGGGGGTCGGGCGTATGACGCTTATGTTTCAAGATGAAATATAGAGGTGGAATTACTTAAAGCTTAGTAAGCGTGGTTGAAATCCATTGCGTTTCGTAGCAAGGACTTCTAGACTTCGTTGGTGGTGTTATTGACTTTCGCCCTGGTGTAACGGTATTGTATGGTGCTCAAATAATGGTGCCACATGCGACCCAACTTTATATGTCTTATTGCTGGTACTGGGAGTCTGTTACCTTTGTTGTAGCCTGGAGCTGGTTTCCAGTGCTGAGTGCTCACGCTTCGCCGCACACGTCCAGCTGCTTCAGCGAGCGGGGTCACGTCTTCCAACTTCCTTGTTTGTCACGTGGTTGGTGTTGATCCGTTCTCTTTTACTTTGGGTGCGTGTGTGCGCTCTCTACGGTTGGTGTGCTGTCTGCTCTAGGTTGCCTGACTTCCGATTTGTGTTGCTATAGCTGCAGGATTACTTATGGGATCGCTAGTGTCCTCGAATCATCAGAAACAGAAATTGTGCAGAATCATTTAAATGGCATATGACTGTATCAATGACATCAATTGTGCAAAGGCAATGGATGGAGTGTTTCTGCATTCTTGCCCAGATTCATTACGCAGAAGGACTTTAAAAACAATGCATAATCTCCGAGAGTTCATTCAGTCTGTTGTCTATGGTGCCCATTTTCAGAATATATTTTGCATCGAATTTGGCCAAAAGAATATCTATCATTCGGTGTTTTACATGTTTGAGCACTGTCCATTTCATTTTGTGTGGAACATGGTTCTTTTCTATACAATGTTTCACCATGGGCGCAGATAGTACTTTGCAATTAATGCGGGATCTGTGGTGTGTGACATGTGTTTTTATGTGCCATGTGGTTTTCCCAACATATGCCAGCTGACAAGGACAAATAACACAATAGATCACGTTTGAGGTGTTACAGTTGGTGAATTTGTCATGTCTGATGTTTTTATTTCCATAGGTGAAATCACTACCTTCGATAGTGCTACCGCATGAATTACAGTTGCTACACCAATGATGACCTTTGACTGGGGGCAGTGCTAGCATAGATTGTAATGTTGGTTGATTTCTTTTCTTTTTTGTGTTTGACCGCACCAAATGGTCCTTGATGCTTCTGTTCTTTTTGAGGACAAATATTGGTAATTCTTTAAAGATTTCAAACCCTTTGACACTTTGCCCTGTTTCTTTTCAAAACCTTTTTCATTTCATTGGTGGAGCCAGAAAAAGTGGTCACACAGACAAGGGGCATTTCTGTTGTTTTGTCTTTTGATGTTAGGAGAGACTCTTGTGAAGTATTGGTGTATAACAAACCCTTTTCATCGCTCGTTTCATCAGTTTTCTGGGATAGTGCCATTCAACCAACTTTTCCAGGAGTATTTTTGCATTTGAGAAAGACACTACCTTCTTGGAGCAATTTCGTCTTATTCTCAAGAACTGGCTGAATTAGAGGTTGTCCTTCAGATTCCTTCGGTGAAAGCTCGAGAAATGTAGCAGAGTGTTCCTGTCTGTTTCTTTAGTGAATAAAGAAGTGAAGACGGACCCTTTGTCATATTTGACCATTAAGTCAAGGAAGTTGATTTCCTCATTGCCTGAATTTAGAGTAAACTGGATATTCGGATTCCTCTGGTTTAGCCATGTGTGGAACTCTTCTAGTTTTTAAAATGTTCCCCTCCAGAGCATAAAAATATCATCTATATACCTCTGCCATGTTTTATATGCCCATCTAATGGGTTGTTGTTTTAAATCCAGCGTTCTTCATAGAGTGCCATGAACATTATGGCCATTTCTGTGGTGAAGGGACACCCCATCGCAGTACCTATGATCTGCAAATACTGCTCATCATTAAACTTGAAGAAGTTGTACTTGAGGCATACTTTACCCATTTCCACCAAGTATGATGTTGGAATGGTATGTGGTCTTATTCTTTTCTCCAGGAAGTAGTACATGGCTTCTATTCCCACTTCTTGTGGAATGTTCGTATAAAGGTTCATGATGTCTAGGGTGACGAGGAGCTAGTTCTCGTGGTCAAAGGTTTTACCTTACAGCATAGTGATTGCTTGTATTGTATCTTTTATATAGCTAGTAGTGGAACTTGCTAATGGTTTCAAAAGCGTATTAATGTATTTCACCGGTCTCTTAAGGATCAAATTGACTCCAGAGATTATTGCTTTGCTAGGAGGATTGACAGCTTCTTTATGGACCTTTGGGAGCATGTACAGCAGTGGCGTCTTTGGGTTCTGATAGATGAGGAATTTTGATTCCTGTTTAGACAGCCACCCGTTCACTTCACCAGTTTGAATTAGTGTTACAAGTTTGAAACGGTTTTGGAAAGATCTTGGTTGATTTTGCGGTAATCATCTTCATTCGCAAGTTGTCTGTAAATTTCAACTTGAATAGGAATAGCGAATTTATGGTCCAAGAGACATAATTTCATTTTACTGGTTCTGACTCCTTTGCAGGAAAGTTGACAAGGGCAAAGGAGGTCAACGTAGATGTCTTTTCTGCAGGCTGCTCAATCCTTTTATCACATGCCCGTCAGGGCCAGCTTCTGTGGTTATTGGGCATAGTGTGCAGTGCTCGGTGCTTAGACGAACACGCTTACACCAGGTTCAGTGAAACCAGGTCAGTATGGGCAGGGCTATAAAATGCCACAGACTAATTAGGGTTCTGGAATGAGGTAACTTACCAGACACGTGATTAGCTTTAGTGAGACAGCTATCCTGTGTCAATGCTAAAGATAAGGAACACAGCAGAACTGATATCTCGGGGATGTGAGGATACCAAGCTCACCTTATCTGGTCAGCTGATATGCATGACAACTTCTGCTCTTTGTGGTAATGCAGGGGTTAATCATTAAAAGTATTACTCTAACACATGATGTGACGGTACTAGGCAGGCCTGACACACCTACAAAGCTGTGTACAACCAAGGTCAAGCCTATCACAACTTCAACCTCTTTACACCCATCCAGGCACCTCTGCTTGACTAGCCTACTCCTCACACACATACTCAGAATACAGTGATCTAAAGACAGAGGTTACACCTTCTCTTACATCACCCTGAAGCCTGGAACAAGCTCCCCTACCACAACAGAGTCACCAGCTCTATCTTCAAATTCTGAGAAAAACTGAAAACCTGGTTTCGTCTAATCTGCCCATCTCAGACATGTCCAGATCTCTCTCTCGTTCTCGGAACCAGGATATCCTCGATACGTGTGCCATACAAATCTGTATGATAGAACATCCTTCAAGATCTAATGGTGGACCATCAATCAATCATCAATCATGGGCATTTGTATAGCGCGCTACTCACCCGGGAGGGTCTCAAGGCGCTTGGGGGGAGGGGTTTGTTACTGCTCGAAGAGCCAAGTCTTGAGGAGCTTTCTGAAGGAGAGATGATCCTGGGTCAGCCGGAGGTGGATCGGGAGGGAGTTTCATGTCTTGGCTGCCAGGTAGGAGAAGGATCTTCCCCCGGCGGTGGTTTTGCAGATGCGAGGTACGGAGGCGAGGCTGGATGATCGTAGCTGGCGGGTGGGCGCGTAGAAGTTCAGGCGGTTGTTGAGGTACTTGGGGCCCAGGTCGTGGAGGGCCTTGTGTGTGTGGGTGAGGAGTCTGAACGTGATCCTCTTGCTGACGGGGAGCCAGTGCAGGTCTCTCAGGTGGCCGGAGATGTGGCTGTGTCGGGGGATGTCGAGGACGAGTCGTGCGGAGGCGTTTTGGATGCGCTGGAGTCTTTTCTGAAGTTTGGCTGTGATTCCGGCGTAGAGGGTGGCTGGTGACAAGTGCCTGGGTGATCGTCTTCCTGGTTTCGGTGGGGATCCAACGGAAGATCTTGCGGAGCATGCGCAGGGTGTTGAAGCATGATGATGAGACGGCGTTGACTTGTCTGGTCATCGAGAGGGAGGTTTCCAGGATGAAGCCCAGGTTGCGTGCGTGGTCCGTTGGTTTGGGAGTGGTGCCCAGGGCAGGGTCCACCAGGAGTCGTCCCAGGCGGAGGGGGATGATCCCAGGATGGGGATTTCCGTCTTGTCTGAGTTCAGTTTCAGACGGCTGTTCTTCATCCATTCGGCGACGTCTTTCATCCCTTCGTGTAGGCTGGTTCTGGCGGTGGCGGGGTTGTTGGTGAGGGAGAGGATCAGCTGTGTGTCGTTGGCATAGGAGATGATGTTGAGGTTGTGTTTGCGTGCGATGGCTGCGATAGGGCTCATGTAGATATTGAAGAGGGTTGGGCTGAGTGATGATCCTTGTGGTACGCCGCAGATGACTTCGGTGGTCTCGGATCTGAACGGGGGAAGGCGGACTCTCTGGGTTCTTCCGGCAAGGAACGAGATGATCCACTCCTGTGCCTTCTCTTGGATTCCGATGTTGTTGAGGCGCTGTACTAGGGTGCGGTGGAAGACAGTGTCGAAAGCTGCAGAGAGGTCCAGGAGGATGAGGGCCGCTGTTTCCTCGTTGTCGAGCAGGGATCTGATGTCGTCAGTGGCTGCGATGAGGGCGGTCTCGGTGCTGTGGTTGGCTCGGAAACCGGACTGCGAGGGGTCGAGGGATCCGTTCATCTCAAGGAAGGCGGCAAGCTGTCTGTTGACGGTCTTCTGGATGACTTTGGCAGGAAAAGGGAGGAGCGAGATGGGGCGGTAGTTCTTGAGGTCGGTGGGGTCCGCTGTTGGTTTCTTCAGGAGGGCGCTGAGCTCGGCGTGCTTCCAGATCTCCGGGAAGGTGGAGGTTTTGAAGGAGGTGTTGATGATATCCCGGAGTTGGGGTGCGATGATGGAGTCGGCCTTGTTGAAGACGTGGTGGGGCAGGGGTCGGTTGGTGAACCGGAGTGGATGGTGTTCATCGTACGGGTGGTGTCTTCGGTGCTGACCGGGGTCCAGGCGCAGATTGTGGTGGTGGGGGGCGTTGGTTCGGTGGTTGGGTGCGTGGTTTGTGCGCCAAAGCTGTTGTGTATATCGGCGATCTTGCGGAGGAAGAACGAGGCGAGTGAGTCGCAGAGGTCTTGCGAGGGAGTGATGTCGTTGTTTCCGGCGCTGGGGTTGGAGAACTCTTTGACGATGCTGAAGAGTTCCTTGCTGTTGTGGGCGTTGTTGTCCAGCCGTTCTTTGAATGCTGTCTTCTTGGTGGTGCGGATCAGCTGGTGGTGTTTGCGGGTGGCGTACTTGAGGGCCGTCATGTTGTCTGTGGTCTGGTCGTGGCGCCAGGCTTTCTCGAGGGTGCGGCAGTTCTTCTTGGAGATTTTGAGTTCGTCGGTGAACCAGGGGGCTTTCTTGCTGCCGGGTCTGCTGGGAGGGTTCTTCAGTGGTGCCATGTCATCTGCGCAGTTGGTGAGCCACTGTGTGAGGTTGTTGGCTGCTTCGTTGGGGTCCGTTGTGCTGGCGGGAGGGTTCTGCCGGAGGGAGGTGGCGAGCTGCTCGGCGGTGATCTTGCTCCAGCTCCTGCGAGGAATCTGTTGCGGGTGGTGGTGGGTCGTGGTTCTTCTGAAGCTGAAGTGGATGCAGCTGTGGTCAGTCCAATGGAGTCCGGTGGAGTGGCTGAAGGAGATGTGTTTGCTAGAGGAGAAGACGGGGTCAAGCGTGTGGCCGGCGTAGTGGGTGGGGGTGTTCACCAGTTGCTTGAGTCCGAGGTTAGCGAGGTTGTCCAGCAGGGTGGTGGTGTTGCTGTCCTTGTTGTTCTCCAGGTGGAAGTTGAGGTCCCCTAGGAGGATGTAGTCAGCGGAGTGGAGGGCATGCGGGCTGATGAAGTCGGCGATGTCTTCGCTGAATTGGGTGCGTGGTCCCGGGGGTCTGTAGATGAGGGTGCCTCTGAGGGTGGTCTTGGGGTCGGTGTGTATCTGGAAGTGGAGGTGTTCGGCGGCGGTGAAGGTGTCGTCGGAGTTGGTCGTGATGCGGATGGTGTTCTTGTGTACGATGGCAATGCCTCCTCCAGTCTGGTTGACGCGGTCCTTTCAGGTGATCATGTACCCGTCCGGGATGGCTATGGCGATGTCAGGCGCTGAGG
Source organism: Lissotriton helveticus (assembly GCF_964261635.1). Classification (NCBI taxonomy): domain Eukaryota; kingdom Metazoa; phylum Chordata; class Amphibia; order Caudata; family Salamandridae; genus Lissotriton; species Lissotriton helveticus. The sequence goes on along the minus strand of NC_136063.1, from coordinate 1,625,647,238 downwards.
AGGCGTTCATCCAGGTTTCTGTGAGGAAGGCGACGTCTGGTGATGTTGTGCCGAGCAGGTTCCAGAGTTCGACGGCGTGTCTGTGGACGGAGCGGGTGTTGAGCAGTATGCACTTGAGGTGGTTGCTGCTGGTGCTCAGCTTGTCGGGTGTGGTGCAGGTCTGGAGGCAGGTGAATTTGCAGGCTTGGCAGGTGAAGGGTCCGTGGGTGCGTTTCGGGGTGGCTCGGTAGCAGGCGGGGGTTTGGTCGGCGTTGAGTGCGTTGAGGGTGGTGGCGTCGTAGGTCCGTCGTGTGGACTGGCGTCGACGGGGGCCAAGGGTCCTGGCGCTGGGCGCGGTCCAGGCGCGGATGGGCGCAGACGGGCTTGCCTTTGGCGCGCCTTCGTGAGGAGAGCGACCTGCCTGGTGAGGAGAGCGACCTGCCTGGTGCCTGGTGACAAGATGATACAGTATAGCTCTTGCAATTGGGATTGTTCAAATGGTATATTTTAACGTGGATAGTGCTTGTCACGAGCAATGCCGGGAAATACATTTGTGTATCTTGCTAAATAATTCTTATTTATCAAGCTGGGAAAGATAACACGGAAAGAGAGAGTTTACTTTTTCATGATCAGTTACGTCAAATAAACACTTTTAATCAAAACTTAGGCAAAAGAAGTTTCTTTATTGTGTATCTTAACACCAAAATGTTGGAAACCTCTGTCATAATAGCATGGATTAAGTATTTGTGAGAACAATTAATGACATTTTGAAATGAAGACAAAAAGGCTATTGCTAGTAAACCAGTCACTGAGCGGTGGAAAAACATCCACCACTATATACTTTTCCTCAAATTTAAGGCCTTCTCACAAATCCTCAAAGATCATATTTGTACAGTTGAACACTCTTATAAAAACCAAGCAACTCCCTATTGAAACACCTGCCTCCAATAGGGGAAATTGGTGTTTAGGTGGCACCCTGCACAAGAGCATCTTGGTAGTGTCCATATTTACATTGAATAAGTAAGTATAACATTTATCTTTCTTATGGAAACTCAGTTCAACCCTGCAACCAATCCCAATGTATACTTTCTATGCCACAGGGCTTCCTTGTCAATTCTAAGCCAAACACACTTAGAGCACCTTACTCCTTGTGGAAATACATATTTTGAAAAAATACAGTTTGGATGGTGCTAGTTAGCCTCCTACAGAATGGTTGATTTGTCAGGACAATAAGGGCACATGATTTGGCAGAGCTACAAGCATGGATTTCACAGAAAACATCCAGAAATCCTACTTCCAAGACCCAGGAAAGGATTAGCACCACTTGGAAGGCAGGACTCCCAGTTGGCATGGTCCAGAAGCTACAACAGGGTTTAATTAAGTATTTTATGTACCTGAGACTTCAGAACATGGAGCAGGCCAGCTTTTGAAGTGAGGGAGAGACCTTTGAAGTTCACAAGGTCCTGCCCTGGCTCCAGACTCACTACAAGGGGGTGTGCAGCTCTCTGAGTGTGTACAGGCACATCCCTACTCAGTAGAAAGTGTCAGCTCTTCCCTTCCCTCCTGCCCAGGATGGCCCATCAGCCTGGCAATGTCCCATCAGGATGTGATTGGCTCAACAGTCACACCTAAGCTCTTTGTGTTTGGCTCTCCAGGGGAAATGCACAAAGCCCTATTTTAACCCACCCCAGATGTGTATTCGGAGATAGGCAGAGGCACAAAATTATTAAAGTAAGGCAATGCCAACTTTCTGAAAGTAAGTATAAAGAAAATGACCAGATATGTTATTCAACAATTATTTAGCAATACCTAGACAATAGAAGTATGAATGATTTTAATTCACATTAATTTTCAATTTCAGAACATTATACATGAAAACATTTCATCATGTCCTCCACAGAGACACAAATTACAATATAAAAGATTTACCAACAAAGTGCCTGTGAATAATAATGCAAAATAATTGATAAATACATATACAAACCATAAACACCATACAAAATATCAATTGCCCCCAAGAATCATTAGAGGGCACAAGTCCTTATATAACATATGAAGTAACAGGCGGACAAAATCATTCATACTTAGAATCTATTGTCTAGGTATTGCGAAATAATTGTTGAATAACCTATCTGGTCATTTTCTTGTTACTTACATATAGAGGTCCAGGCCAGATAGTGACAGGACCCATGCCTATTTATGGTTCATTCAACTTTCTAAAAGTGGCATTTTCAGTCCTACAATGTAAAATCCAACTTTACTATAGTTGTGATTTTAAATAGACACCAAACTCAAAATATCTATCATTTTTCAATTGGAAATTACACTTATAAAATATAATAAGGTAATCCGACTGTTAACCTAAGGGAGAGGTAGGACTTTCAGTAGTGAAAAATGAATGTCAATGTTTTTCCCTACCTGGACATGTAAAACTTGGAAGTGCATGTCCAACCTTTTAAATATATAGCACCCTGCCCTTGGGGCTGTACAGGTCCTAACTACGGGACACTATATATGTATTAAAAAGGAAGGTTTGGTCCTGGCAAGAGGATTAACTTGCCAGGTTGTAAGTTTAAACTGCACCTGCATGCTCTGAAGTGGCAGGCCTAAGACGTGTTTAAAGGGCTAGTTGAGTGGGTGGCACAGTCAGTACTGCAGGCCCACTAGTAGCATTCATTTAAAGGCTCTGGGCAGATGTACTTATCTCAGGACTTAGAAGTAAATTGAAAATGCCAACTGTGGATATGCCAATGTTACCATCCATGTTTTTAGGAAAAGAGCGCATGCACTTTAGCACCAGTTAGCAGTGGTAAAGTGGCCAGGAGAGGCCAGCAAGAATGAAGTTAGCAAAACAGGTGGTCAAAAGAGAAAAAAGTCAGGGAAAACCACACTAAGGATACCAAGTCTAACAGTGTTTAGCATTTCTCTAAAATGTCATTAATCTAATACTAAAACTCATAACTACTTTTCATACATTGGCAATTGTTTTCGTTTAATCAACATTACCCTTAGAGCTAGTATGCAGAAGCCAAAGTGCCTTGGACGTTTACATAAAATGCTCTCTAACTAAAAAAGAATGCCTTAAGTCCTTCATTGTCAATAAATCATCTCCCTGCAGCACAAGCTGAAACATCTGTAATTGGACTCCTGAAGTTCATAACTTTAAGTCCATTGAAGAGACGTCTGAGCTGATAACATGATCACAAATCACATCTCAACTCTAGCAAAATAAATTCTCCTTCCCCCATGTCTCACCTTTTTAAATATTAGTTGAGCCTCAAGCATCAATTAATGGAGAAAAAATGTCCAGTAGCCCCAGAATCAGTTCAGGGGCATGGCATCTCAATTAAAGTATATATATTATTTGGTAAAGTGCATTTTAATATAGCGCATCAAAGTGGCATGCAATACACCCTTTAGTAGTTAATTTCCCCTTTGCTTTCTTATTTATTGACCAGATACATGTTCATAATAAATGCCGCTATTAATAATATAGTAGCTAGATTTCCCACAATTTCTTCACATAGTTTTGGCCCATGTAATATATAATATTTCCTTATTGTTAGACCTGTCATCCTCAAGGTGGTCTTTCCCCCAACATGTTGCCTATTGCCACCCATTTTTGTTGATTATTTTTGGTGACCTTAGGACTTTGAGCCCTTTACCACTGCTGACCAGTGCTAATGTGCATGTGCTTCTCCCCTAAAACAGCATGACATTTGTGTATCTCTGATTGGCATATTTGTTGTACTGGTATGTCCCTTGTAAACTGATATACCACATACCCAGAGCCTGTACATCAAACACTACTAGTTGCAGCACTCATTGTGCCACCCACACAAGCACTTTTTCAAACCTTTTAAAGGCTTGCACTGCAGTGCCTGTATGTGCAGTATACTGCTACTTCGACTTGGCATTTAAAACTAGTTGCCAAGCCTTAAACTCTTCTTTTATTACATATAAGTCCCCCCCCCCAAAGATAGGCCCAAAGCAACCCTAAGGGCAGGGTGCTTTTTAAGTAAAAGGTAAGACATGTACCTTTATGTGGTGCATGTCCTGGTAGTGACAAACAGTCTATTTAGTTTTTCACTAGTGTGAGGCCTACCACTCGCATATCCAGCATTCCGAATTCCTTAATACACTTTTATACTGTAATTCCTGATCAGAGAGGAGCAGCGTTTTCTTGTTTCATATGTTTGGAGTTGTAAGAATAAATCATCCTTACCGATGAAGTTAGATTTAACATTGCTGGTTTAGAAATGCCACTTTTAGAAAGTGGACATTTCTCTGTACTTAGTGCTCTTTGTGCCTGACAGCCTATCTCCAAAACACATCTGCATTGGGTGACAGCTATACTTTATGTATTCCCTCTAGACAGCCACAAACAAAGGAAGGTGAGGCTCATCTGCATTCTGAGCACTCATCTGCATTCTGATGGGTCTTCCGGGGCACTGAGGAATGGGAGGGGCTGATATTTACACTTCAATAGGTTGTGTCCTATCCACTCACAAGGGAGTGATTACCCCCCACAGATAGAGTGGCTGACAGGGCTGGGTTGAAAGAGAACCTCGTGCAATTCAGAAAGTGCCTTTAAAGTCAACCCCTACATCAAAAGCACTTCTGTGTCTAAGTACTGGGTCTTGACTGCTGTGCTGCTTTAAGGACTCACCTGGACTGCTTTTCTGGAAGGACTGATTTTTGGCTTGTTGCCCTACAGCCTGCTACTCCCTGACTCTGCTGAAGTAGAGATGGACTCTGCCTTCCCTTCAAGTGATCTCCAAGGGCTTGTTGGCTTGCCTCCTGTTTTCTGAAGTCTCAGGGATACAAAAGACTTCCTGCAATTCTGCTGGTGCTGCTGGACTCTGCCTTCAGTGAATCCTACCCTTGCCTGAGGTGCCCCTTCCAAGTTTTGGGCCTCAGAATAGGTTCTGTAGCTGCTTTTCTTCAACTCTGATGAATCAGCACCACAACTCCGATCGGAATCAACAACAATGGTTCTACAGCCTGTGTGGCCCAAGGACGATGCATTTCCTTCACTTCAGAGAAGCTCGATAATGATACAGCGGCCCGACTGCGTGGAAAAGATCGACGCATTGAGCCCTCAGCATTGATGCATTGCTCCAAGGTACATTTTCAGCAGGCCCTGCGTGAATCCCATAGCCGGCCTGCCCTCCATCGCAGTCAGCTTGAACTTTGAATTTGCATTGGCCCCTTGTGACCACAAGTAACCTTTTGACTGCTTGTGACTTCTAATCAATATCTTGCATTTACTTGTACTAACAGCATTTTTGTTGTATTGGTCTTGTTTTACTCAGATAAATATTCTCAATTTTTCTAACACGGTATGGAGTCTTTTTGTTGTGTATTCATTGGGTTACTGTGTGTGTGTAAGTGTGTATGTGTGTGTGTGTTGTACAAACACTTTACATATTGCCTCTTTAGTTAAGCTTGACTGCTCTGTACCAAGCTAACTCAGGGTGAGCACAGGTTATCTTTTAGTGTGTATCTAGCCTACCCTGACTAGAGTAGTGGTTCCTACCTGACCTGGGTGCATAACTCAACCAACCAAGAATCCAATTTCTAACACCTATACACTACACTATTCATTTTGTGTATTTTGTCCTTTCAAAACTTCTGCTAAACTAAACTTATACCTTCACTATTCCACATAATTAAAAAACGTATGTTTAATTTTTTTCAGCTCCTTTGTATGAAGGTGAAATGCAGCGGCTAACTGTAACTGACTACATGAGGTTGGTCCCAATTATTATTCATTTAATAAGTAGCATGATTTATGAAAATGTGTGATTTTAACTACGAATTTAAAATCCTTCCCAAATACTCAGTGGTCACGAAAATATACCTAGGAAAACAATCCTATTGTGGCAGAATGCAGTAGTGATGATCCAAGGAGGAGGATGGGGTAAATAAATGACATGGTGTGGTGTAGTGTCATTCAAAGCTAAAAGTTCTCCAGGGACTTGAAAACTTAAAGAAGAATATGTCAATGGTATAAGATAACGTGTATTATGGTCTCTTGGTGCTTATAATATTATATTATGGGTATGGGTAATATATCATTTTATTAAGTTGGGAATGGTGAAAGGTTGTGTGGTTGTGGAGACTCACCGAGATTCAAACCTGTGCCCTTGAGGTAAAGCTCGAATTCCTGGAGAAGATGCTATCAGTTATGCAATAATCCTAAATGATAGAGTAACTTAGAGATGTGATTTCCTCATTATTAGCAAGGTGATAATAAACCCTGTATGATAGTCTACAGCTTGCTAATAGGAACAGAGATTAGATTAGGGTACAGAGACTGGTTATCCTAATTTCTGTGGTGGGAGTACCTCTCTATGGAAGACCTCCTAAAATATCTAGAAATCATTTTGTACATGACCTATGAGAGCATCATTCCACTAGTGAGACCTCAACCCAAAAATGGAAGGTTGGTGATCTTACTAAATGGCCCTAATGTAAGGTCATGGGTAAGAGTGAGTGGAACCCTTGGAGCTATACTCCACCAAATTCCTCGTTACAGAAAAACTGTGCGAGATTCTGTACAAAATTCTGACGATGGGCAAAAATATGCTACTCGCGCTACACTTTTAGCACTGGTAGCGTGAGCAGCACTGAAGATCAGCACTAACAGCACCATGTGTTGTGCAAGAACGTACAGCCATTCGAGGTGATTTTACTGCCTCTTGAGTATAAAATATATTTGCGCGACAGCAAATCTACTCACAGGGCAGGCCTCTGAATGCGACCGATCGTGAACATCGGCGACCCCCCGCACTATGAAATCACACTAGGGGATACCAAATCTCGCTTGCCAGCTCACATATTCTGGAGCCTCACTGGGAGAAATCCCATCACACGGAGTGGCCAAAATGCTGCCAATTCCGCTGGTAGAACAAAACATTCCCCGTCCACCCCTAGTTATGGGTGGGTTGTGTGTGATCTCCTTGTGTTTTATGAGCCATGCTAATTATTTTCAGGGGGCCTTGTTTAACAACTGGATACTGGAACGGATTTGATAGTCAGGAGAATCTGGAGAGCGAACAGATGTTGAAGAGGTGTGGAAGATGCCTCTTAAAGCATGTACGAGAATTCAGTTCAGCCAAAGGTATAGGATGTGGACACAGGGTGAGAACTGCATGCACACAAATGCGATACTGAAGTCAAAAGACCAGTCGAATGTGCTGTTGAAGTGTGATATAAGAAGACTAGTGATGATTACAGACTGTAAATAGGCAGCAACTAGGTGCACTGGTCGAACATATACTTGTAATTGCATTTTACCCCATGCTTTACTGTTTAACAGTATATATTTTCTACCACTTGTTACCCCTCAGTGTTAACACTGTTAAACTGTCCTATGTCCAGTAACTTGTTCTTATGTAAAGCATGATCAAAAGAAAAGCCCTTGCCTTTGTATTGTTCACAAGAGATTGAAGAAATAAAATAACTAATTAGTCCTTTGACAGAAACAAATTATAAAGCTGAGCTAGGCCAGCCTAATCTAACGTAGGTGATTGGGAGGTGTGGCAAAAAAATCTACCAGTCTCAAGACAATGAAAAGAGTGGAAGTGGGTAGTAGGTTTTAGTAAAAATGATTTGGGACTAGAATTAATACTTGTATTAATGCCACTAGTGGAAGAGAACTCCAGGCAACAATGGTATAGAAGTTGTATGGAGGCCCCAAAGGGAGATATGTTAATATTTCCATGACACCACCATGTGTGAATATGAATAAGGCGGCTGCTGTTTGTCAGACGTAATGAACAGAAGCACTCGTGTAATATTTTAGTCAGCCATTGGTTACGTTTGTGTAAACTACAATTCCACTGTAAGGTTTTTCAAAAACAATGTTTCCTCCTGCTTTGTATCACTTGTACCATCTCCCTCAATCCCATCCTTCTTTCTCTGAGGCCCACCCACGCCGTGCAATGTTCCCTCTATTTACTTCCCTCTAGTGTTCTTTGCCAGCACAGACCATTGTCGCCTTAGAGACACCCCCTGTATGATTATAACCTGTGAAAAGAAACAGTAAAATAAATTAAGCATTAAAGTAAAAAAAATTTTTTTGCTGCCCTCAGAAACTTTTATCAAGAAAGAGAATAAAACTCTTCATTGAACATTTTCTCTTCTTTTTCTAACTCCGCCGTTGCTTCTGATCGCTGTCCCCTCAATCTTTCCTCTTGTTTATGTTGGTTCTCTGTTCCACTTATGTGACTCCTACTTACATTTTATGTTATGGTCAGGGCCACTAGAATTATGCGGCAAGGGGGCACCTAATTATGCAGCAGGGTTGACTAAATTATGCGGCAATGAAAGGCAAATTATGCTGCAAAATGCAGCACATTTTAATAGTATGACCTATAATAATGTTTACATAAAGTAATACTCTCTGGGCAAACATTTCACCTTATTAGTACCAATGTAATAGTCAAATACAGAAATAAGCAACAGCTAACCTTTGCAAAGGGTCAAAACACATATTGCTATGGTTTTTAGTAACTTTTGATGTTAGAGCTGTAAACAATTTTTTGTTAAGATCTACAGATTATGCACCATATAATGGATATTGTGGCAAATGCAGCAAATACTTAAATAAGCAAAAAGAGCCGCGGCCGCAAAATCAAATAATTCCAGTGGTCCTGGTTATGTTTACGCCGTTTTATCTGTGGATCTGATTTACAGAAGAAACAATTAACTTTAAATATGCAGGTTTACATTTGCAGTGTTCGTGAAATAACTCTTTTTTGAGGTGTACAAAAATCCCAAAGTCATCGTACCTATGTCTGATTAAAATTGCACATTCCTTGCTGTATGCATAACGCAAACCCAAGTGGAATTGCCGTCAGTTTATGTTTAGGCTGACAGGTGTTTGTGGTGTGCCCAGAACATTACATGTTTTTCTATTTGTTGTAATCATGAGCACACCTCTAGGGGTGGGTGAAATTTGTGTAATTTGCTTTTGCATAGTTACAAGTAATTCTGCAAAAAAAAAAAGAAAATTGCTTAAAATGCAAAACTGGCAACTAACACTATATTTTAGCACAAAATGCATCATCGTGCCTGGTTTGGATGCGAGCATGTATTTCGCACTCCACAAACAAATATTGGACGACCAACAGCGGATGTTATTCCTATGCTCCCGTGCTGACATTTTGTCATGTAACTACCCCACATTGCATAATGGCATAATTTAGGGTATTTTACATAAGAAGTTTAAGGCAGCATTCCTCAGATTACACGATATTATTTATGCCTGTGTAACAGAAATGTACTCGAACACTGCCCACTTCCCAAAGAGAGCTGTAAAGGTTTCAAAGTCTATTAAAGTGTTGGACTTGGAAAGCATAAATGTGAAGCTGTGGTTTGTGTGTATTGATCACAAGTCAGCCTTGTACCATGCGCAAGTGTCAGGAACGTAGTCAGAATCTACCCCATCAGAAGCTCGTGGTGACTGGCGGCATTTAGCAGGAATAATGACTGTTTACCACATACATTCCTGCTCATAACTAGACAATTTCTGAGAGGATTTTTAGATTCACTACTGAAATGACATTTTGCACCAGGGACAAAAAAAATCCATGTTGCTGTGTCGCTAATAAGTTTATAGCTTTTAGAATTATCTGGTGTCTCGTGCCCCAAGAGGTCTGCCTACTGTTGCTTTTCAGCTGCCCCTGTTGGCTCTGACGAGCGTGGACGCAGAAAAAATGTGGAATAAACTTGATAGCTGTAAAAATGTGAAAAAAGTAAAAATTCATGTTTTTCATTAGTGGGAATTCATAAAGATCATTCAGTGATATGATGAAGTCAGAGACGAAAGCCTAATTTAGAATATAGTGGTAATTCCTAGATTTAGGAAATTTGGAATCGCACCTGTAATTTCTGCACTGCCTGTTTAAATGACTGTGGTAGTAACCTGTATGCAGTGAAGCCCTAAATTCTATATTACCTGAAAGTATAATTCCCTTGGGGCCATTCCTCCAGGTTCAAAGCTGTACATGAACACCTTAATCTGGCACAGACACCAGGTTTCAAGTACTTGCCAACTTCAGTTCAACCAAGTGGGAGTGATGAATCACCAATCTGTGCATGCCGCCGACAGAAACTTACACTACCATAGCTACATGTTTGTCTTGAAAACACAATGAGGTGCTTTTCATCAGTATTGTGCCCGAACATGCCCTCAGACAAAATTGGCACCTTTTCACTCAAACAGGGTACTGACAATATTATCTTTTGACATGCCTCACTTCTTGTAGGTTGTTTTAGTGGATTGCTACTATTAGTGCTGCCAACATTTGTGAAAACTGGTACATAGCATACATTCTGATTTTTTTTTTCTATACTACAACCAGATCTGGGTATTAATCCCCGAACTACTGCTATTCTTTAAATAAAGGCTTGAGTATGTTGAACAGATGATAGTTTAGGTAACTTCTAAATCACGTTGGGACTGTCTATTGCTTTGTGTTTATGCAGCTAGGAGCATCATGGGACAAAAAGGAAAAGGGAGGTAATCACCAGCGATGGTACACCTCTATTTTTCAGCCAAGGTCTTTGTAGAAATGATTGACTCAGAGTCACACTTTTTTGGGAAGCTGGCGTGCTCCTGAATGTTGCTGGTATGTTTTTGCATGACATCAGTCTGTACACCAAAGTTCATGGTTCAGTGGTCCATCTGCAATTTTACGTCACACTCTTGAGGTCAATAATATCTCCCTGTTCATGTATTGACAACCAACATATTGTCAAGGTAAACAGATGTGGATTTGAGAACAGTACATCTGTTCTTCTCTATGTGTGTAACCCTTGATGATAACTTGGTAGTCAATTGTGTGGAGTCAGTTTCTTTGCGGTTAGATATTAAAATTTCAGTATTGTGGTAGAACACCCTTTCTGTGGTAAATGCCTACCTGATTGTGCACCAGCGCTAGGGAGAGGGGAAGAGAGTGCCATTTTCATGCAGCGCAGCATTATTGGCTGCTGTGCCGCGTGATAATTTGGTAAACAGACCCCTATGTTCCAGCATGATTGTTGGGAAATCCGAGGCTCTCCCCCCACCCCCAATCTTAGCTCAAGATCAGCCATATTGCCTTTAAAAAAAGAATACAATTACATCTTGCCACTTGCCATGATTATTTGGACTTAATGATTAATCTTCAACTGTAATAGGACACCCAGGTTATGCTCAGACATGTGGCATAAGGCACTGATCTTTAAAGGAAAGATTAACATTTTAAACTTAACTGTGCTAAAACTGAGGACATTGTCTAGGATCCAAAGACCAATTAATGGTCTGCTGGTTTCTGACCTGTCTCGCTTTCCTCTGCCTAAGCAAGTCAATACAGTGAAAGAACTATGGGTTTTGCAGTATAGAGAGTTGTTTTTTCACTTCACACACCACTCTTAAATTTCAGTGATGTTAGGTGGGGGAAGGGGAGTGATTTTATTTGAAAACCAAAGAACTTTTAATACTTACCTGCTTTTAATGTTGATTTTGTAAAGGGGTAAAGAGCAAGGTCATGGTAGGAGGGCGATTCATTGGGACAAAAAGAGGTGCCATTTTGTGATTGCAGCGCTCTAGTGCTCTACGCATCTGGTCAAGCCTGCATATATAACAATAGGTGCCCTAGGCATCTGGTCAATCCTACATACATAACAATAGGTGCAGAACGGATAGGATATGAACAGCAGGCACACTGCTGGAATTCCAAAGGCAAGCCTGTATCCGCCTGTCTGCGTCCCTACAGTGGCCAGTGCAAGGGTCTGGTAAATTGCCGTTATTGCAAACTTCCACTCCATTTTCTAAATCTAGGTTTTGGGGGGAGGACGGTTAGGCCAGAGACCGTGAACAGTGTAAGGCGATCTAATCAATGTACGCCCTGTACCTAAACATGTGCTGGACGTTTATAACCTAATAGATGATAAGCAACTAGACATCCTTTTCTTGACTGAGACCTGGCTACATGAGGATTCTTGCCAAGACTAGCAGTTGGCCGTCCCTCTGAACTAAGCCTGTATACACTTAGATAGAGAGGGTAAGCGTTGTGCTGGGGTAGCCATAGTGCTAAAAAAAACACTGAAATGCTCCACATTCCAGGTCAAAGAATTGGTAGATGCTGAAGCCCTGGGCTTTTGCATTTACCTTCCGCCCATTGCTTCTTCGCGGGGGTCTTGCAATACCACCCCAGGTATGCAGGGGATTTTGCTAACTCCATCACCCAGGTGCCTGCAGATAAGATTATCAGGTATAGAACTTTTCAATCATGGGTCATTTCAACCATTCAGATGGACAACTCTTCTAATTGCTTAACGCAGATGCTTGTGACTTTCATCCTGTCTATGACCCTTATGGGACCTACTGCCACCATGCTGGTCATTTAATTAACACTATATTCTTCAACACTTTGAAATGTCTTGATAGCCCTAGGGAAGTCGCTTGGTCAGACCATTTCCTACTACCTTTCTTTTGACCCTTACGCGGAGGACATCCATCTTCTGCTGACTTATGATAACAATGCAGCAGAAGCCAAGGAAACATTTGCTGCTTGCATTGTAGCGTTGATAGGGTAGCTTAAGGTCAACTGCCTACATTGTAACCTTGATAAAACAGAGTTTTGTGGTTTGGTGCCAACCTCTTTACCTATGGTCAGGGACCTGACCGAGCAGTTGCAATCTACCTTCCCCTCCCACGGGGTGGCTAAGAACATAGGGGTGCACCTCAATACCATCTAGCTTTTAAATTTCAGATTTCAGTAGTGGTCAAAACCTCTTGCTGGATACTCAGATGCTAAGAACATTTCATAACTTCCTGCTCTAGGAGGCTCAGAAATCAATAGTCCAAGTGCTGATCCTCTCCAATTTGGACTTCGTCAATATCCTCTACCTGGGGATCCCGGACTATCTAATACCTTGGTTGCAAACTGTGCAGAACACGGCAATTCACATTCTGTTTAAACTTCACAAACATGCCTCAGTCTCCCACTACCGTAACCAATTGCATTGGCTACTGGTGAAAAAAAGGATCATTTATAAAGCTTTAACTTTTGCGCACCAAGTCTTCTACAAGCCTGGCCCTAAATACCTGTCCAATAGGCTATATGAATACCGCCCAAGAAGAACCCCAGAATCACAGGCTGCCTGGCTACTTGTTATTCCTCACACCCAGCGTAAGAAGTTGGCTGGTTCTGCCTGCCCCGTTTTGGCAGCTAAGCAATGGAATGAGCTCTCCCTCCAACTTAGATGTATTTCAAATAAAATTGTGTTTCAGAAGCAACTAAAAACGTATTTGTTTAAACTGTAGGATAGATGATGTTCTCCTCTGGCTGTTTGCCTTTTGTGCCAGCACACTCTCGCAATAGCTGTATGCTTGAGAAACTCACTCATGCATTCATTTGTTTATTTTCATTGACCTGACCTGGTGAATCTATTTGGCAAACATCTTTGACACCTATGTAAATATAGAGTCCATCTCAATGGTTGGCTACTCATTTGACCCCTGCAATATCTAGGCTACAAAACATAAATAGGCACTGAACAAAGATCTCCAGTTATGGAAGACTCCCAGTTGTGCAACATAACAGCGTCAGATTGGTTACCTCTGAAAACGATGGGGCACTTCAAGGCCATCTGTTGTCCATAATTCTTCCTATAAACAACATGTACATTTTAATGGGTACAATCCTGGGTATACCTTTCGATATTCAGATATTTAGTCGCTTCATGTGCAATAAATTATGATGGACAGTGGTTGGGGTCACATGCTCTTCAAAATGTAGAACTCTTCCTACATCTTTACTATAAGTAACTTGGATTTGTCGTTTGGCGCAGGTATTAGAGTATTTGTTCACCAGCTTTATTAGCACTGGTCTGTTGCGTGGATGCCATGAGTGAGAGTGAGTTGTGTCTGTGAAAGATTGTTGGATGTCTTGGATGATTGAGAGTTTAGATAGCTTGTGGGTGTTGCATTTGAGTTTAGTATTTTGTACATAAGATTTTTTCTTCTTTGTCAGATTTAAGGTTTTGTTACACATGTATATGAAGTGTTTGTGATAAAATATGGTCTACATGATTTTTTAAATAAAATATAATAACAGGTGGATTAATCTCCAAGTGGATCTATATGTTTGATTCATATAGTCAAAGGAAAAATCAATCTCTATGATCGGTGCTCAGTACTGGCAATTGTTTAGTTTTGACATAATATTGCAATGTAACACATCTTCCCTGTCACAAGCACACCACCATGTCCCCAAGCAAGGCAAGAAGGCTGTAAGTACCTCTGTTCTCTTGCCTGTGAGGAACAGGACTCATCAACAAAGCATATCTTGAAATGTACCAAACAGGCTTGTGCTGCCAGTCGCTCCTGTGCACAAGCTGCCTCCAATCCTGGATGTAGGAATCAGAGCAATCACAGCAGACATTTAGGGCCTGAGTTATTTCACCACAATGGTGACAGATCTCTTGTTCTCTGAAATATAAATCAGATTACATCCTTTGGGATTTATTTTTAAATCCCATTACATCCTATGGGATTTATATTTCGGCGGAAGGATATACGTCACCATTGTGATGGAGTAACCCATCCGCCAAGATCTAAATCAGGCTGTTCTGGAGAGTCCTGGTACAATTTGTGCCCACCACAGGTCACCAATGTACAGTGCACTGAACCTGGTTTTTTTTATTACAGAGACGTACGGTTTTTAGCCCTGTGAAAAAAACACTGGAAGTGAACTGAGCATACCCATTCGGTATGATTCACTTAAACGCTGTTTACTTTACTAAGTACACATACAAGTGGCTGGGATCCGCCTGGCAGCTGTCTCTGCCTGGCCCGGCGCTTGCACTACAACAGTTGTTGAAAACCCTACGAAAATTACAAGACCTGCCCAGGATGCTATCACTAAATGATAATTTTCGCTACTGTGTATTATTGTTTCCTATATTTCATTAAATTAAATCATGTGCGATTTTAAATCATATATTTAAAAGAGAGAAAAACTGCACAAATATGCCCAATTTTAAAGTGGGAATCGGTTGGGACATATCGGAGGGCATTAGGGTGTAATTTCACGCAGTGCTTTGCACCTGTCGAAGGTCAATAATTGTGTATTCAATGGTGCAGGGCACTGTCTGTTTGTGATAGAGGTTAGATGGCAAAGATGAAGCCGAGCAAAGAAAGGAAAGACACTGGGCTACGGACTTGATATTCCATGTATTCCCGCTCATTAATCAATTTAAAAAGGGTTATTTTCACTTTTATAAGAAATATAAGCACATTTATTGGAATATTTTGAGAGTCAACCTAGCAGGTTACTTAGAATGCAATGGTTGTCCAAGCTTATTGGCCCTTAGGTGAAAGTCTCTTACAATAGACCGAGGGAGGGACGAGGTGACAAAATTGGCACTTTCATGTGATAAGAGCATTATCATCTTTGGAGAATAACACCAGCTACTGCCTGATATCTTTCACTTTCGGATTGACTTGCAACTTCACAGCGAACAAACTTTAGCAAAGTTTACTGTTTTTTGTATAGAGACGTTTTTGGTAATAGGTGGGTGTGTTACTCCAAACTGCCCTTGAATAAAAAAAACCATAATGAAGCTACATTTGGGCTACACAAATGTTGAGGCTCGCACGGGGGCCCCTTTGTTGCGTTAGCTGGCTTAAGCCCTACCCTCAAAGAAGAAGATTTATGAAAAAGAGTCAGATGTTTAAGTTTGTGTTATTAAGAGGTGAGCTTAAAAGGCAGCTTAAACCAATGAGGCGAATTACATTTTTAGAGATCTATCATACATCCTTCCTGGATCGGAGATGAAGCATGCCACCTCATTAGTTGAGGCTTTTGAGCCCTTAAAATAAATATTTTTTTATTGTACTACCAAGAAGAAATTGCTAATTAAGGAATTAGACATACATACTCAGCAAAATATTGAAAAGTAGATATTTTTGACAAAGGGCCATCTTCAAAAAGGCCTATTTATGCATAACGATTACTTTGTAAACAAAAAAGCTATACATTCAACATGTTGTTACCATGTCAGCAATGTGAAACAAATGAAAGCACGAGGGCAATAGTGAATAATACTGAAAGGCTAAGGCATCCAAATTGCAAACGTTTCCTAAATAAAAAGATCTGAAAATATCACCAATGAAAATGTCACATGTCAGAAAAGTAAATACATCAAAGCACACACGGTGCGTCTCAATTACAAGCTACATGTCACATCTGCAGCCTACCAAAATGGCTACTTGATGTTCCATCACCAGAACACAAGAGATATGCAAATTGGAAAATGTAACCATCTTCAAAATGTCATTCCGTCCAAGCAATGACAAATAATGAACAACAATAGATGAATGAGGCTGTGCAAAAGCCCAATTGCTTCACTGTAATATTCTTATTGTCATTTTGTGAAGAATTGGTAACAAAAGGTATTTAATGACTCGGTCTCTAGCCAGATCTAATAATCCCCCCCAAAAAAATAGACTCAACAGTTCTTCTGGTATGTATTTGATCTTCTCTGACCTATTTGTATCTTGATCTTGAGGAGATCAAAATAGACTACAAATTGCACTTCAGTCAAGTGAAAATAAATATGAGTATATGGCTATTATGGATTGTCCTATTGCGCTTATGATTCATCTGTATGTTAATATCTGCAAAGAGTGAGAGAGCTTCAAAATCTAGTGACCATTATCCTGATAGTTAACCCTTCAAGTGTGAAAAAATATGTATTTAGACATAAGCAGACACCAAACTGTGGGCATTAGTAATCTTTGCCAGGGGATTGCTAATGTTATGGCCCTAAATGAAGGGGAGATGTGTGAGCCAGTGCATAGAACCTGAAGCCAATTCACATTTTCACCTGTAGCTAATATAGGATGCTGGTATTCGTAGGAATAGGTTTGCAACAGGCAATATTAAACTGGTCCTGTTCTTCATCAGTAGCCTGTTAAAGGGCTTCTTAGAGTAGCCATTATGCTCCCATTTTAATCAGCCATTCCCTTTCTACAATTCTAAGTGACCTTGCACTTTTGATGATTATCCTGATAGTTTTGGGCGTGTATTAATTTCTTGCCACGTTTGGCTTTGTATTTTAAAATGTTGGATCGCTCAGGTGGAGCGATTAGGCATAAGAAATTGTATTTTTAGTTGCATTCTCTCATACTTACCACCAGAGTGTTTTACAAAAGAATGCTGTAGCTTTTGCACCCATTTTAACTTACCTCTCTTCATTGTTGTTTGTAGTTGCTCAGTGAAGAACTTTTTCAGCACACCGCTATCTTCAATGGACTGCTACTCAGTGGTTTAGATTCTCTGAAGGAGGGTGTGGCAGCAGGCCTGCTAAAACTTAAGCAAGGCCACGTTGTGGATGCAAGCCGCGGGTGCGCAGCTTCTGTGCCAAAGGCAATCCCATCTGCGCCCGTCTATCCTAAAACGCTGCCCACCGTACACCATGCTGCCTTACTGGAACTAACATACACAGCTAAAAAGCAAAAATATGGTTCAGTACACAGCCTTACAGCCGAGGAGCAGCTCATGTCTAGCAAGCATGATTTGATGGCGTTATGCAAAATTTCCAATGAAATTGACCCTCAGACTTTAAGCAAACTTACTAAGGAAGGTTTATTTTTCATGTCGAACATCCTTTCTGATGCAGTCTATCTGTTTGAGCCAATCCACGCAGTTGAACAATTTGATGTGCAGAAAGTCAAGACTGTCTTTATCACTTCAGACTCAGCTGTAGCTCATAGAGCCAAAATGTTTGAGTTCACTAGTCACTACATGTTTTAAAACTGATATCATTTTCATTAGGAAGTCATTGCTTTTTACTGCAGCAAGACCATGATGGAGGAATTGGTACCTGGAGGGTATAATATTCTCAGAGCTGGTGATATCAATAAGAGAGGGGTGAGTTGTAGGGATTGTTTACAAGCATAGCCTCTATGTGGAAATGATAGCCCCTCTGAAGGTGCATGATTACGGCAATAAGGTCATGATATAAGTAATATCCACAGTCAGTTCAGTTTGATTGGTTTTAATCCATTGCCCCCACAATCTGCTCATTGCCACTTATAGGAAATGATGGAACAAGGTGGAACATAATGTCTGCATAAATAACCAGTGATCCTGTTGGGAGACCTCATTTTATGGTGTCAGGTCCCTACAGGACAGCCACTTAATATAATTCAGCCTTTAATGTGTTTGTTCATAATGTTTTGTTCAAGGAAGTTGCACAGAAGGTGAGCCACCTCCTCGACCCAATCTTTTCCTCACATGATGAGGTGTCTGTGGAAGAATTAATCCCAGCCATCTGGTTTGATTTATTCCTTTCACTCTTAACTTACACAGGGTTAAATGTACGGCAGTCATAAAAACATTGCATGTCAGCGCTCGTTGAAGAAGTTGATTGTATTAGCGAATGCGTATTCATCAAATACTATTAAATAGAACACTCAATATCTTCCGCTATTTCGGTATGATTGTAGATCCCATATAAAATGTGTCTAATCTAACTAATGAACTGAGCAAATGAATCATTGACCTTCTACTTTAAAACACAGACGAAATACATCACAAAAGAAAGACAATCCTTGGTATTCCATTGAAATAGCAAAGGCAAACTTAGCTCTGTCAACTAGAGCTAATCGGTGCAGAATATTTGAGAGCAATCTCAACAATCTTTTGTAAATTCAAACCAAAAACATATTATTTAAGGATTAAGCAAGCTAAAAAATAGTTTTCTCCACCTTTAACAAACTCGTTCCATCTATGATGAGCAACAATCTTAGAACAAGTCCATCTTAACCCTGGTTCACAGAAAAGCTAAGGCTTCAAAAGCAGCAATGTCATAGACTTGAAAGGAAATTGAGATCCAATTATGACTCAAAGGATAGAGACACTTATAAATACGGCTATAAAAAAGTTATTCAGCAAGAAAAACCTGTATTTTACAGCAAAAATCGATTCAGCAAAGAACTCTTCTGAAGAGCTGTTCTCTGCTGTTAAAAAACTGTCAAAGCTACCAGAAAATCAATACAAAATGGCACATAAAGGGTTTTGTACTACC
Organism: Lissotriton helveticus; assembly: GCF_964261635.1. Classification (NCBI taxonomy): domain Eukaryota; kingdom Metazoa; phylum Chordata; class Amphibia; order Caudata; family Salamandridae; genus Lissotriton; species Lissotriton helveticus. The sequence continues at coordinate 1,625,628,167 of NC_136063.1, read as the reverse complement.
TTAGCTTCATTCTTCCTGGACAAGGTAAAAGCTGTATATGACAGGGTGTCAGCTAATGCTGATTCCAATCTCACCGTGGCAGTAAACCTTAGGTTAGGTAACTGTGAGTCAGAGTCGCAAGCTGAACCGCCTAGAGATGGAGATGTTTCTATTACGGTTACTACAGATACCAACTCTACTAACACTCTTTCACCACATTTGGTGAATAACTCTGCCATTTTGTCCAAATTCACCTACTTAACTTTAATGCAATATCAGGAGCTTCTTAGAAAAACTTGGTTGGGTTCCCCTTTGAACCTGTGCACGCCAAAAATTCTAAATGAAGTATCTGAGATTCTTGCAATTTATTTGATGAACATCTTTAACAAGATGTTTAGCACAGGACACTTCCCTAAAGAGTGGAAAAAAGCATCTATCCTCCCCCTTCTAAAAAAAACAATCTGTACATCTCAGATATAAATACCTATTGGCAGATCTTGCACCTACCTCTCCCGGCAAAACTAGTGGAGAAAGCCATGAATGTGGAATATACCACTTTTATTAACCAGAACAATCTCCCAGATTCCACTCAATTTGGCTTTAGAAGCTAACATAGCACTGAACTAGCCTTCATCGTGGCCTCTGAAGAATTCGGACAAACTCTGGACAATGGTGCAAATGCTGCCCTGATTTTACTAGTTCTTTCTGTGGTGTTCAACACGGCCAACCATGACTCATCGACTGTCTTCATTCCAGTGGTGTTAGGAATGGAGCCATGTCTCTCTTAAAATCTTTTTTGATGGACGGAGAACAATTTATGGCTCTCAATGACTTCATCTCTCCATACTTTTCTCTTCCTTGTGGGGTTACACAGGGCTCATCACTAAGCCCAACACTTTTCAATTTATATGTGACCCCTTTGGCCAGTTTGATAAAGGCATTTAGCTTCTCGCTGGTGTCTTACGCTGAACTGAAAGCACTCAAATAGTGGTGTCAGTAGCAAGTAACCCAGAAGTTACAGCCTTAGATTTCCGGAACTGCATGCTTCAAATTGGAAAATGGATGAGCAACGACTGCTTACAGTTAAACTCCTCAAATCCTGAAATCCTTCTATTTGGAAACAAAAAAAACCTTTATGGTCCCCTAATTGGCGGGCTCAAGAACTCGGACACTGCCCACCCTGTTTGCGAAAGCTAAGAACTTGGGAGTTCTTTTTGACAGCAAGCTGTCATTCAAAGGCCAGTTTAATGCTATTGCTACCTCCTCTTTCTACCTAATGAAATTATTAAGGAGAGCTCTTCCATTTATTCCATAAAAGCTACAAAAACGGGAGTCTCTTCTCTTGTTCTCTCAAGAATGGACTTTTCGCCATTTGCTGGGACTGGTGGCTCAGTGGACTAATGTTTCCACTGCAGGGGCCTGTGTTCGACCTCATGGTCACAGGTTCAAATCCTGATGGGTCCACTCAGTATTTCATCCATCTGAGGATGATAAAATGAGTACCATTGAGTTGGGTAACAATAAACGTATGTTAATCAGCACCAAACTACCCGTTAGGGGTCAACGTGCGCTACATATATTATGTTATGTTTGTTATTCAGAAACAATTTCTCGGGATACTTCAGGAACAGCAGAATGTGGCAGCCCATTTGCTGTTGGGCCTTCCCAAACACAAGTCTGGGTCGCAGGCTCTAATGCAGCTTCACTGGCTGCCAGTCAAACAGTGCATTGACTTTAAAGCCCTCTGTATCACGTTCAAAGCATTGTAAGACTCTGGCTAAGTCTATCTTAGACAACGCTTTCAGCGTTAATCTCCTTCCAGAATGCTGCGGTCATCCTCCGCTTTCCATCTAGTAATACCCAACGTCAAAAAAGTGTTTTGGGGCGACAGGAGTTTGTTTGATGCACCACCAAGCTATGGAACTCCATGCCCCTCCATTTATAGAAAAAAAATACTTATTTTGTTTTAGGAAAGCATTAAAAAACTTGACTTTTAAATCTTCCAGTCGACCTTCTCTTTTCTTTATGCCCCCTTCCTGTGGTTAGCGACTAGACAACTTAGGGTAGTAGAGCTCTTTTCACGGTTTTATTTTAATTTTTATCTAACAGTCTTAAAAATGCTACCAACAGTACATATCATAATTGTATTAATTAATCAATATTCTTAAATGGCTACAAACAGCTTAGGCATTGCTTTCAGTCATTATCTTTTCTTCTAAGCAGTGCAATATTTTAGTCCATCTTTTTGTCAAAACAATGAGAAAATCAAGAAGTAAGTACTAGAAGTTACTCCTTTAGACCTTCCCATACCATAGATATTAAATTGCATGGCTACAATTGATCCTATGTTCGTAATATTTGCTTTATTTACAGAAGAATATTTTCTGGAGATTTTCTCAACCATACAGCCACCAGGAGATCCCTTGGATAGGTGATCCTCAAGATATATGAGAGAACTGATTTAATTAATTCCTAAAGAAATCGCAACAACTCACTGGAATCACTCATAATGCTTGCTTTTTAAAAGGAAGGCAAAGTCAAACCTCTTTTGAAATCATCAGAAATCATCATTGAAAGCATCAGATCCAAATAACTCGTTTCTTTCCGTTCTGTGTAAATTGCTCGAAAATATAGTCTTTTCCAACTTCAATACTTTGTGGGATCTAAAATAACCTTGGATACACAACAGGCAGGATCTTGTCCCAGAAATAGTGCCAAACTGGTGATGGCATCAGCCTTCAATGATCTCAGGTGGATGATGGCTGGGAGACGCCCAGGAGTCTCCGTACTCCTGGGCCTGTCAGCAGCCTTTAATAATATTAGCCATGAGATACTCATCAATTGCCTAAATAAAATAAAATAGGCACCAACAGTGTTGTCTATAACATTTTCTTACCAATCAGATTCAATCAGAGTTAATCCATCTTTACTCCTCTCAAACTGTAAAACTGGACTGTGGTGTACCTTAAGGGCAATTTTTATCACCATTAATATTCAATATCTATATTGTGCCACTCGCTCACTTACTACACCAGATGAATACAAGCATCTACATGTATGCAGATGACACTCAACTTCTTTTTGGAATTTTGCCTCCTGACGATAGTTTCTGGCTTTTTCCATACGAAACTCTATGGCGGCCAAAGATGATTGATGCTGACCAATTATCTCCAATTGGATGGCAGTAAAACTGAAATCCTTCTTAGGGAAACTACCTCCCAATTTAAGGAATGTGAATGGCCAGCGGGGTTATAAAGATTTGTCTACCTTGGTCATAGCCCAGAACAAGTTCTTGCGAAACCTGGTAGGGCTCCCCCAGTCCACACCTACCAAACCACTGCTGCTAGACCTAGGCTGTAGACCCTTAAATGAGATGGCCCGGTTTCGCTTGGTGGCACTTTGGCGTCGGCTCTGGACTATTCCAGAGCTTAGCCTTTTTGCCAACGAATTGGCGGAGGTAAACTCACTGTGGGGTGCCTCTAGAATCCCCTGGCTTAGGGAAGTCAAACACATTTTGCTAGAAATGGGCCTTTACCAGTTGTGGACTAATCCGGGGGGTTCCATCTTCCCCTCCAAACAAGATTCTAAAGACCTGTTTTGGGCATCTGTCAAATCAACTGCAGTCACCCAATCATTAGATACCAACTTAACAGGGTACTTTTTGACTCATAAATTGACACCTTTTCTTGAGCCTTACTGGGATGTGATTTGTAAAACCCTTGATCGGAAACTGTACCATCAATTCCGTGTCGGGACACTCCCCATCAATTCATTTACTGTCAAGTGGGCAGAGAATGTAAATAACAAATGTCCCTGGTGTCCGGATCATGTGGAAAGCATTGGTCATCTGTTCTTTGTCTGCCCAGCCTATCGAGCCCTGCGCTTAAAATGGCTCAAACCCTTATGTAGTAGACTGGGGAGTAGGGGATACCTCGAAGCCCTGTGGAAGCTTCGTACCATCAGATCTGAGCTTGTTGGGGTTAGTGTAGCCAAGTTCTTAGGCGGGGCATGGTTGATCCGTATCAGGAATTTGAATATTTTATAAATGATAATGTATGAAGGATTTTTTATTGCAAAGTCTTTTCAATGGTTTAATAACTTTTTAAATGAGCTTTTGAATGCTGTTTTATTCATATTTTATGTACTGTATGCTGTCTTTTATGAATTTTATTCGAAATAAAGACCTAATGAACTGAACTGAATATCCAGCGAAAATGGGAGCTCCTCCCACGTCCCACGCCTTTGGCATGTGCTGGGAAGCCAGGTGTCCTCATTGGAGTGAATCTAGATGTTGAATCCCCTGTCGTGCACACTATGACATCTTGTTTCTTTCATCTGCACATACTACAAAACATGCTGCCTTATATTCACAAAGAGTTAAGAACCCATGTGGTTAATGCCTTGATCGTATCTAGGTTGGACTAAGCAACTTTGGTTTTATTGGCTACCCCCAACTATTTGATTGCAAAATATCAAGTCTTTCGAAATATGATGGCTCAGCATGTCTTAATTTTTGTGTGAGAGAAATTTATACATATTATATTGAACTTTAATTAGCTTTACTGAGGTGAATTACCGGGTCAACAGTATGCAATAAAGTTGTGCGTTATAGCTTTCACAAATAGCACCTGTAATGTTATCAATGCAATATTGATGCAATAAGTAGAATGTAAGACACTGTGAAGCTGAAGAAATAGGCTTCGGGTGTAGAAACAGGGATTGGATCAGGGCCAATGCCTACTTATTTCCCAGGACATTCATTTAGAAATGTACCTACAGGCAGCCCCTGAGCGAACTTACAGTTTGGGAGTTACTTGGGGCCTTTCTAAGGAATAATCACATAGATGAGAGATTAAACTCGAGACAAACAGTATCTCTGATGAATTGTCAGGATTTCAATCACTGAGCAACAAGAGGGACCAGTTATTCCATTGTTTGCATAGATTTAGCCACATTATTTTCAGGTGCGACTGGAAGTCTAGTTCAGGGTGAGGGAGGAAGGAATCTAAGCAGGGGCGGTGAGAAACTCCCTAGACTATAAATTCACCACATTCTCAGGGAAACTGATAGGTCATTTACAGTAAAACTACAGAAATCACCTTGACATGGAGAATGAGGTTTATATATTGTGAAATACGTGTTAAATCAATGCCTAAAAATCTACCACAAAGGTCTGTTAACTTTACCAGGTTACACACAGGAGGAAAAGGTGAAAATAATGTAGGGGTTTAGTAGAGTCTCTGACCAACATATTTCTGTTACCTGATTAAGAAATGATTAACCAAAACAATGTTATACACCTAGGAGAATAGTGTGGAATTATTTATCAGCACTGAACAGCATATGTATAGCCATGATGTCTTCACTTAACAGGCACACAATGAGCACATTTTTAAACTAACATTCATATTTCTGGCTATGCAAACTGGAGGCAATATGTTTTAGAAGTGAATCAGCAAACATTTACAGCTAGCACCCTGGTATAGTGACACATTTAATTTGAGTTCGAGTTTCCAAAGTACTGAGGGTGGCTTATCCCCAGCCTTAGGGCTGAGAGGGTGAAAGACCATCTTCTGTTGCATTTTTGATCCCAAATGGCAAACAATCATTGGCAAAAATTACAAAGTCTTGCATTGGCTGACAGCCGTTTGGCTTTGCCATTGCTTCTTTTGCTTGGTTTTTGGAAGACTTTATTTTTTATTTTATTTTTTTTGAGAAGTTGGGAGCCCTCCACAGTAAAAAATAAACATTGACTAAACTCAAAAATCCTTTTGTTTTGGTCTTACAAAGCACTTTGTCACTACAGTAGTCATTGGTAGTGAAATTAACTACACTGTGTTGATGTGCTTCTTGTGAAAGAGTAGAATGCCATCTCTCACTGAAGTTAACCGATGGCTGAAGAGGGCTGACCCACTGCCTCAGACTGCATGCAATAGTGTGTGTAAGAAATATGTAAAGGACACAACAGCAGACCAATGGATGAAGATGGCTGTCTGAAAGCTCAATCCAGTAAATGTATTATATATATAATTTTAAATAAAAGTAGATACAATCAAAAGTTCTTGGCTAACTCCAGACCTAAAAAATGAGAAGGTTCACATTTCGCTGGCGCAGCTCTTAGTTGTTAATGTCCATTGTCAGAATTTTTCCTTGATGAGATTTTGGATGCATATATTTTACTTGCTGGTAAAACTGCCTGTCTCGACGTGCCTCGATGGGGTGTAGAGAATTCCAGTAACAAGATCCAGTTGAAGTCAGTGTGCCAGTTCTAAACTCTGAGGGGTGGTGGAGTATAAGTTGAGGCCATATAGTATCAGCTTGTGGCACAAGATGTTACGGCTGGGAAAAAGGTTTCTGGATTCAGGCTGGTTCCTGGATAGTCATAAGTTGAGGAATCTGTGGGAAGATGTAGGGGCCTATTTATTAACCTCTACCGCGCTAGCGGGTTTTCCCGCTGTGCGCTGAAATTTGAAGATCGCGCGTAACGTGACAAAGCCAGCTCGTCATCCGCGTAGCGCAGGTAACGCCCATGACGATCTGGCTTTGTCATCAGCGCTGAAGGGGTTAAAATGCAATGCAGCGCAGCAAGCCACCTTCAGTGCTACATTACAGGTTAAGGGCAGGAATGTATCATATTCAACACAATACAGCACATTTCTGCCTTTTCCCCAACGCTTACTCATAATGGGCTGCCTAGTGCCAATGCAGGCACTCATGCACTGTGGTGAAAGAGTGCCTTCATTGCATGCAGGATAGTTTTTGTGCAGGAAGGTACAATCCTCTTACAGGAAGGCTGCTTTACAGCATACGTTTGTGTTTTTGGCGAATTGTAATGATGTCTCAATGCTAAGTAAACTTCACATGACTAGTGCCATGTTTTCTTTGACACACTGAAACTATATTTAACATATTGCTGACCATGGCTTCTTTAACCGATTGAAACATTTCAATAAAAAGATTTTGACAAAAAAAAATCCTCTTGGCCATATTCCTCTTTCTATGTGTGCTTCAGAATGAGAAACTGACTAGGAGAACTAGGGATATTTCTTCTTGTTTCGCATCCCATTGGAAGGCGTAGCATTTTGGCACATTGCCGGGTCTAGTAATGGTAAATCTGGGAATGCATCAAAATCCATAGGAGTTGTGTGGGAACACCCATGCAAGGCCCATGCAACGCCCCGCTGGGTCAGAGTAACGCAACGCAGTGATTTGCACTGTGTTGCGTTACTCCTGATTTATCATGCTTCTCAGCGCAACTCAAAGTGGCCTTGCGTTGCTTGATAACTCACATTTTAGGGTGTGTGTCACACATGCACCACATTGCTTGGGACAAACACGACACAAACCCTTAATAAATATGCCCCATAGTATCCGGTAGAAATAATGTTGTTGAATGTAAGTAACTTTTTCTTCATGGTTATACAGTAATTGCAACATCTTCTGTGCCATATAAAACCCATCAAATATATAACTATGTAAGCATAATTTCACTTGAACATTCTTAGAGATAGAAAACACATTTTAAGCTAAACAGCTGAAGGTGCCATCTGTCATTAGGCAGATCACCATCTGCCTAATATAAAGTATATTAAGCATTCTCACTACTTAACACCTCTACTTCGCTCTTATTATGCAGTGTACTGCATTCCAAACTTCCCAGCTTTGCTACAGAGATAGCACATTTAAAAACAACATGGTCATAGTCTGCACTAGTCCGAGCTTTGTAGATCAAATATTTTTCTGACAAGAACGCCAACCGATGTTTTCAAACTTGCACATTAGCAATTAACACAAAATTGAACTTGTGGAAAGACATGCAGCAGGTAGCTGAAATCGTGAAGCCAGGAACCACAGGGGTATAGGAAGCTGTGGGCATCGGAACACAACGGTCCATCCAGAGATTGACCCACGGGGGGAGCTTTGCACATCTCTGCATGGCCCTAGTGCTCACTGAGGAATGATGCTGCGATCTGAGCAGCTAGTGTTTGTGCAGGAAAACGTGATTTCATTTAAAAACCATTTAATGTGCTTTCGCGGTGTTCTTGTTAAGCACTCAGGCTGCATCCGCATTACTGCTGCCAAACCTCACAGGTTTATGGGACCCCAACACTTTGTCTAAAAAATCTACTCAAAATGTACCTTCTCATTGCTGTATTCCAATTTCTGCCCTTACAGAAGTGAGACTTACTCTCCATTTCTATGTAGAAAGTTACATAGTTGAAAGTGGTGCATTAGACGCACTTTGCCATTTTAGCCCACCTGAAACAAACACAACATTTTCATAGCAGGGCTTTGGAATATTTATTCTCTAATGAAATACCTGTGTTATCTAAGTAGGTGACAGCATGTACGAACTTGACCTTTTCATGTGTATATCAAGCACAGCCATCGGCACTGCTGAGGTCATGCCTTCACTTATGAGAAACTTAGATTTCATGGTTAAAACATCCAGAAGTACTCTGGGGAAACAGCCAGTGCTTGCAAATCTAGTTAAAGATCAAATGCCAACAGGGGAGCTGACAGTATTTCATTTCTACATGCTAAGGCTGCATAGTCTTTAATCCACCTCATGCTTCTTTGAGGCACCACCAGATACTTCCTGCCCCTGTATCTCATTCATGTAGGTTTCTGCTTTCTCCCTATGTCTCGGGGTTTCTGTTTTTATCTTTTCCTTCTTCTTTCCCCCTTGTGTCTTTTTCTATTACTAGCTTTGGGTCAAAGTCTGATGAGCTCAAATAAATGCTGGTCCACGAAAACTAGTGCTGGTGGGCACCACCTGAAACCACCTGTTCAAATTATGCGCTGGAAATAGCGACTCTTGCAGCATGCCAGAGGTTCCAAACAGCAAACATGGACATCACCCTCAGCCAACACTGAAAGCGTAGCATCCTGCAGTGCGCCCCCTGCCAAATACTTGTAGAGGTATTTCATGTAGGGTAGTGAGAGGAATCAGAGAACGACACAGGAGTCCTTGTGGCCTACTGTGCAGACCTGGCACATGATACAATTTTGCTTGCTCAATTGAGACAAAGAGTTTGTTTTTACAACCAGCAAGCGGTGGCAAAATCATGATTATTGTGCCCTGAATGCCGAAGACTGACACTCTTCTGGACCATTTGGAAATGTACTTTAAAAGTAGATCTAGGCTTATAGAAATTTATGTAGGCACTATAAAATGAAAAAAAGATTTTACTTACAACTATATAAATATAAATAATTTAAATAAGCAAACCACTATTTTTCATAGTTGCTGTTAAAGTGAGATATTGTCAAATAATATTTCAACCAGCTTTGCTGTTCGTCAGAGATAGTAGGGGTGCAGAAATGAAGTAAGTTCTATAAGTTTGTGCTGAAGAGGATGGTTAGTCTAAATGGACCAATCAGTGCTTATCTGACTTCAGGATATATTCAGCTATGGCTCCATTTCTAATCTAACCAGGGTATACGAGCAAAGACAGACTTGGAAATCTCAGGTACATCTCATACTGTTTGCTCATTTATGATTTTGATTGTTCCCTCTTCTAGCTCATAAACTACGAAAACCATCTCTTTGAACAATACTTTTGACTAAGTAACACTTAAAATAAAACCTCAAGGACATTTTATTTTACTCTTAAAGCAATTCTTTAGAGTTTGGGCTTAGCATTGCCTTCAATAAGGCAGTTAGATTGTTGTTTACATATGTATAATTTAATTGACATTATTTTGTACTATATTTAACATTGAGTACAGCGCTTTGCAAAAAGCATTATTGAAATAAGATTTAATTGTTTTGCTCATTTTATTTTTGTATATTTTCTCAATTCATCAAACCACCTTTATTTCTAATTGATGTAAAATCATTAGTGTGGGAAGGGGCACATAGACAGTTGTGTCTGGAGCCCTCACACATTGTAAACAGGTCGCAGATTAAGGTCATACTCATAATTGGAGTCTGGTGGTGCTGAAGGGGTGCAGATCGCAGTTAATAAATTGTGTGTTCCAGTTCGTGGACAAGGGTTACATACATCCATTTTAAAGTTATGAGATTTGTAAGAAAGTTGGCTATTGGTTGAAAGGAGTTGTAGCAGCACTCAGGCAACAACCACAAGCCTTGTCAGGGTGATCACAAAAGTCATTAAACTAACCTTCGTGTAAACCTCTGTTAGCATGGCACAAAACAGTCAGGATTAACTTAATGATTGTGTATATTATTTATGCAGCACACAAATAGTAAACAGTGAGAGGTAGGCCTGATACAAGTTTTTAAAGGCTACATTAGTGGGTGGATTAATTTGTGTTACAGGCCCACTAGTAGCGTTTAATTTACATGCTCGGCGTACAGGTAGTAACATTTACTAGGGACTGACAAGTAATTTAAATGTACCAATTTGATGGAAGCCAATTTTACCATGTTTGAAGGAGAGACCACAAGCACTTTCGCATTGACTGGCCATGGTAAAGTGCACAGAGCACTAATGCCAAAAAAACGAGTTCAACAAAACAGGAGTGAAGGCAAAATGTTTGGGGAAATACCATGACAAGGATGTTATGTCAAACAGAATTGTTGTCTAATCAACATATTTATCACCACATTCATTTGTACATTATTCACGGCTCTAACCTCTTCTAGTCATTCTTCATGAAAAGTTTAATAAAAAAATCAAAACATAAGAATTACAAATAAATATTAGTAGACCGTTCAAACAATTATTATTTAAAACTCAGAAATCTACTAGTTACATGTGAAGTCCTGTGATTTCAGGGGATTTTAACAATTTGTGGGAATTCATAAACACATCAAATCTCGTGGACATCAGTGCAGCTCAGATATTTGCATGAGCATTCCTGCTTCCCCAAGACAATTCGATCCTCAAACCTAGTGGGGATACCCCTTCCTCCTAAAACCAGGAATGTGGAGAGGTTTCCCCTTCCCATTCCCAAAACAAAGTTAACAAATAATTATTTTTTGGTAAAATGTTGTATATTTTATGTAAGATTGGCTATAATAAACTTTTTGGAATGGCAGTAACTTTATGAGCCTGCAGGTGTTTTATGTATTGTGTATGGCCACTGACCTTCCCTTCTTCCTGTTTTCTCCTCATATGCCGCTTAGTGTGCACCAACTATGGCTCCAGGCGTGCCTCTTGCTGCCTGGACACCAGACACCATTCTACATACCCAGCTTTAAACTGACTGAGGAAATCTGGAGTAAATCTGTAATACTGTACCACAAGATTGTACCTTTAGGAAGTACCATCTTAACGCATAAATCCCCAGAAGTCATGATTCTGTGAATCATTATTTGGTGAATTAACCCCTTCATTGTTTTTGATATGATGAAAGTGAGTGCACAAAAAGGGTTTGAAAAAAGACGAAGACTGGTCAATACAAGTTACACCCTAAATTGATGAGTAGAAATCTAACTACTTGTTCATCCTGATTTAGTTTTTTTCATTTGTCGTATTCTTGAGTAAGCTTGATTAAAAAAATAAAGTATAATCCTTTTCTACACAACTCTCGGTGAGATTCACAAAACGTTTACATTTCAACTTTTCATCACAACTCATACATAATACAGTCAAAGTAAACAGAACACACAAAATGTGTTCCATACTCATCATAAAATCTATCACAAAAGGGAACAGTATATCAAAAGCACATTAGCGATGCTCAAAGTTTACAAAAATGCTAGCTACCTCATCATGTGAGTTCATTGTGAACTCTGCCTCTTGACAATTATTGAGATTGTGTAACCAGAGTGAAGAAATAAGGAGTGAATGCCAAACATTTTTATTACACTCCTGCAACCGAGCACAGGTTTTGGGTTCTTATGTTTGTGTACTTGGATCCGAAATGTACCTGCTCTGTTTCTTTTTCGAATTGCTGGGGTGATACTTTCTTCACTTGGACCTCCTCACCATGCTTCACCATCATCATTATCATCATCACATTGAAACCATGTTGTTCTCAGCACCGTCAGTGGATCTCATTTGATTTCTAGTTCTGCATGCTTTTTATCTTCTGATGAGAAAGTTTTCAACAGTTGCTTTTAAGCAGTTCCCCAGCCTGAGTGCATTTAGATGGTGCTTTCTGCACTGCTTTGTTAAACCTTCTTCTAAAATATTAGGTTTTCTTTTATGATTTAGTAATTGTGAGTCTGAGTGTATTGTAAATTGTTTAAACCTACACTGCAATTGTAGTAGATTACAAAGCATGGTCAATTTTGCAGATAGAGTTTAAATGTGATGTGGTCCAAAATATGTTAAGCGTTAGGAGTTCCAGTATATAAACCTGAAGCGTACAGAGACCAACTCATTTGAAAAGTTACCCTTCCAGTAGGACCTCAAGCATCCGTCCTACACTGTCGAGGAAAATACATCTTCTCATCAGTGGCCTAGGAAGAGTGCTGTCGGCCCTAATGCAAGCAGGGGTCTCTCAAACCTTCAAACCTGTGGGTCCCCGAGGCCACTGCCCCTGCTGCACCATCAAAAGCTACTCTGTCTTCCAACCCCCATACCTCCCTCTTTGCTGTCAGAGTGCTTCAATGGGCTGTAGCTCATCCAGTCCAGGTCTTCCCTCAGTATTCTATGGTTGCAGTCCTGAAACTTATAGTGGACACCGTGAACTACAAATACCAAAAGGAAATGGAAAATCCTGCCTGACGAGCTACCCCCACATGGAATTTGGAAACTCAGGGGATCTGGCATGTCAAACTCACAGATAGCAGCTGGTTCAGATGGAAGTCGGATACACAGGAAGTACCGCAGCGGGGAGCACATTAAACCAAATGGACCAAAGCACTACCACGGATTAAGTAATAGTAGTAACACATAGTCGAGATAAACGGGGGACTCATAAGCAGAAAAAAATTCTCAACAAAGTGGAAAAACTACAGAACCGCCAACGCAAAGAGAGGAACAAAAAGATTAAAAAAACAGATGCAGAAGAGCACACAGGAAATTTAGTTTTAACCCAGTTCCCCACTCCAACACTATCCGCCTCAATTTCTCAAGACAAAGCAAAAGTATCATCAAAAACAAGTCAGCAAGGAGATCAAACTAAACAAAATTCTGGCAACAGGAATCCAATATTTGTAACCACAATGGTCAAGTTCATTTATGTAAGTTAACTAATAAAGGAATTGCTAGTGCTGAGCTTTCACCGCAAAGGAGCAGGCCTAATGCAGGGAATTTGTTCCATGATATGGCTACCCAAAAGGTGAACATCTTAAATCAAGAACATGCACCACAAGACAAAGCAGGCCTGAACAGACAAGCCCCTGTACTCAACACCAAGAACTTAAAATCCATCAACCAAGAGGAACCACCAAAAACTAGACAGAATTGCCGAACAAAATTTATATTCATGCCCGAATGTTCAACTCAAGGGAGACAGGACACTTTAATAGAGGAAACCTGCTAAGACTGTTTAGGGAGATTCTCAGACTAAGTGAAATTGCATCAGCTGACCTTCCTGCAGTAGAATTTCAGCAAATGGAAAATCATCACCAAGTAGAAGTAACACTAACTACTTGGAATTCCAGAAAAATAGTCGATCTGATCTACTCATTCAGAAACTTTTGAAATCTGGGGAATAACCTTACTACACCAACAGCGTCTTAATTACCCCTACCCCCTGCTACAGAAAATAGTGTTGCCTAAATCCTCAAAAGCTACAGATAAAGGTTCTATATCATTCTTGTGGGGAGCAAGGAGTTTCTTTCCTTCACAGGCAAGTACAACACAAACACAGCCAGGCAAAGCCAGACACTATTGAAGCCAATGATAGTAGACAAGCAGGATTGTACATGGGTACCCATAGCCCTAGAACCTCATCGAACCTGACGTAGCTCTGCAGCAAAAGGAAAGTGTCTCACCTAGGGCCTAATTTACATTAACAACTAAGGAGCTCATCAACATTTCATCACAGAATGTCCTCAGATTTGGATAAATGTGCCTAGATAATGAGACCATGGCCTTTTTCAAATCTTTGACTTGATATTACTAAAAGAAACTTGAAAATTAACACCAAGACCAATAGTAGGTTTCATGGAGCACCATATACCGGCAGACAAAATCTCCAATTTCGGATGTCCATAGTGGGGTATGTCTATATATGTCTCCTCAAAGTACATTTGGACCACTGTAGACTCGACTAAGGAGAGAACTGGTTGCAGGTCTTAAAACCTGAAAGCAAAAGTAGTACCCTAACAAGGCCTGTGCAGTTAATCATCATAAACGTATATACACATACAGACAACAAAAAGAAAGAACAAAAAGTCGACAATCCTCGTAAACCTGACAAAACTGCTTCAAAACTTGGATTAACATGGGCAAATGAGCATCTCAGTGGATTTTAACATCAACTTCGTCAAGAGTAAATCTAATGCATTAGAATCTGCCAATCTACAAAAACAGCTAGAAGCACAAGGTTTATCGATCCTGAATTGAAAAACAAAGGAGGACAGTCCGGCAGCAATTATGTTTTTAAGTAGAAAGAGCCAAACAACTATAGACTACACTTTTGCTAGCGAAGAGGTACGCTGCATGGTGTACTCCTTTGAAATGTACACCCGCCCTGAAAGCGACCACCTACCCCATGTTCTGAGAATCAATCTCAAAATGCAACCGAAAAACAAAACAAATGATCTAGCAAAAAGACCAGAAAGCAAACTAAAATGTCAAGGAGCCAACGCAGATCGAATAATGGACGTTGTCTATGAACATGTAAATTAGTCGGGAAATTTGAAAGAGGAACAGTCCGTGAATGCATGGGTAGCTCTAAGAAAGGCCTTATTAACAAGATTTCCAGTAAAACTAGCATTATACTGGAATTTTGATGGCCAAGAGCACCGAGGGAAAAAGGGCTCAACCCTGGTACAACAAATAATTGCATGAAGACAAAAGAAAAATAGCTTGGGAGCTGAGAAAACTACCTGCAGCAACAAGAAAGGGCACAACAATAGACATCCAATATTTCAGTCAGAAGGAAAAAATACAAGAAAGACTGCAAGGAGGCAAAAAAGGAGGTACACTGAAGAACTCTGAGAAAAATTACTCTGGTCTAGTAAATTACCATATAGTAAGGAGTTTTAGGGTACAATACATGGCGTAACAAAAATCCAGGCCTGGCACCAAAATGCAGGAATAAGGGAAGAACACTGGAAAGTGTATGTGAGCGAAATGTATACAACTCACCAAAATAGGAAGACAACCTAGGAGGTGAAGGGGCTAAATGACTTATTCCTAGGATACCTGAAGTTTGAACTAAATCAAACATACAAACCCAGGACGGTGCGGAAGCAGCAATGGAAATGCCTGACTCAACCATACACGGACCAACAGTATTAACCGATGCAACACTCATAGAAGGGATTATAAAAAACGAAAGACTAGCCTGCCCAAATGATCTCCTTAATCCTTGATTTAAGTAAGCTGCAGATTATTGGACAGGGTATTTAACACCTCTTTTTAATCACATTTATCGTTAGTACAACAAACCGAATTCTCAGAAAGGAAACATTTACCACCCAATGTATAAAAATGGAAGCCATACCTTGCAGGAAAATTACAGGTGTATAGCCTTAATTGATGTGGAAGCAATATTATAGGCCTCCTCCATTTTATCACATCTTCATGCTTGGGTGGAGGAGAAATGTGTGATTCCAAAAGCAGGATTTAGGGCAGGCACGGGAACAACAACAAACCTAATAGTCTTGGCAATGTTAATGGAAAAAGCAATAAGAAGGAAATCCCGTTTGTTCACCTGCTTCATAGATCTAAAATTAGCCTTCAATAGAGTACCACAACGCAACCTTCAGACAAAATTGTAAACTTGGGGTATACCACAAAAATTGCTCAATGCAATAATAGCACTATATAGCGAAACATGGGCGCAGGTAAAACTTGGTGATGGCAGTAGAGTGACCGCTAAAATGAACATCAATAATGGCCTGAAACAAGGTTGCCTGCTAGCACAGAGCTTATTTAATTTGTACTTGGCCGACATGAACAGCTATTTGACAAGAGTAGAGGGCCATCCACCCTAATTGGCAAATGAGCGCATCACCTGTCTGCAATACGCAGATGACATAGTTGTTCTGAGCCAATGCCCGATTGGCCTGCAAAGAATGATCAACGTCTTGGCAAGCTATGTCGAGTTGCAAGGGTTGGAGTTGAACCTGGGGAAAACCAAAGTAGTACACATATTATATACTCAGTTCAGAGCATATAAATGGTTCATATAGGGTGAACAGGTTGAGTCAGCCCGCTCATATAAGTATTTGGAAATAAACTCGGGGAGTCAAATGTCGTTTACAAACCAAATTGCGATAATAAAAGCAAAAGCTCAATCATTAATATTTGCTTTCAAACGCCTAAAAAAGAAATTGAGTTGCCCTTCAAGTTGTCATTTGTTGACCGTAATGGCAGCACAGCTCCTACCCTCCTGGCTCAGAAATATGGCATGGCAAGGAAATAGACATCTTGAATGAGCTACGAATTATTCTGTATAAAACATTTTTCTGTCTCCCTAAAGCAACCTCCCCAGCTCAGGTGTGCTTGGAATTTGGACTTCAAAATCAGAAATTCCAAAGAACTAACACCTTCATAAAACTGTGTTAGAAACTTTGAGTCTCAAAGTGTGGATCACTGAAAAATCTATGTTAGGTTGAGATTAAGGCTCATATGGAGCAAAAGCAATCTAATTCATGGGGCGCCCACTTGGGAAAAGCATTTGTTGAATTGGGAATCCAAGAAGCATAGGACAGCAAGATGGACAGGCTAAGCAATATCACTGCAAAGAAATTGTCACTTTTGGAAGATTCAATCATCCTGGCTAAACGGCGAAATGCTTGGACTGTGATAGATTGTTACACCAAGTTGAGGCCGCAAGGATACATCTCAGCACGTTTCCATCCAGCGATAAAATTTGAGTTTACACTGTATTGTTCGGATCTCATGATTCAAAAGATCTGCTTCCAACATGGAAGGGCAGGAAGCAAGACACAAACTGGCGTTTCTGCGGCTACAGAACTGAATCAAAAAGTCACCTTATGTGCACATGCCCAACAGTTATGGACCAAAGAAAGACACTTCTTAAACCAGTCTTCCAGGAATTAAACATCTGCACCTGTAGGCAAACCGTTATCAGCTCTCTGGTAGGTGCATTCATCTAATTAGTATGCTAAGGGGTAAAATTCTTCTCACTGATAAGTGACATTCTCCAATAGGAGGACCTACCTCAGTAATGTTCTTCTAAGTACAAGCTAAAAAAGTGAGGGACTTAACCCGGAAAAGCGTTTGTCTTTTATCAATCTTAATTAACGGCAGAGAATTATTTTGTAAATTGAAAATGAGTGATTTTACATAGGGCAAGAATGAAAATGTTAAAATAATAAAATGCACTTTAGTGTAAGGATTAACCAAACATATTTTGAAACTTTTAGAAAGTGACATTTTATATAGTAAAACATTTACATTTTAATATTTATGAAATGCACTTTATGGTTAGGAATAACAAAATAAGTGTTCTTTTTGACTGACTTACTGTAATAGTGCTTTGTAGCGGGGCCCAGGCCCACTTGGATAGTTGTGTACCTAGGTGTATATCAGTACTGCCTTGTCGGATAGACAAGGGCCAGAACAAAACACAAAATTGGCAGACAAGGGACATGGACAATCCGCGCTCAGTGAGCTCACTGCAGTTCCGAATCCTGATTGTTTTAGAGTGTATGTTTTTATGGCTTAAATGACAGTGACAGATGCCCTGATCTCGCCATTATCATCTCCAATGCATAGTTTGTGAAATTTACGATAGACAAATGGCGTGTCGACACAGTGCGTACAGAAAATATTTACCTGCATGACCATAATACATTTTGCCATAATGGTAATCCAAGATAAAAAATATGAAACACTTGAAAACAAGCTAAGCTCTTGAAACAATTCAACAAAACATAAAACTTGCAGAAAGTGCTAGCTCTTACACAAACATATGTAACTTCAGTTTCTTTTTAACTTAAGATATACAGAGTTATGCGATCCACAGAGAACTTATCCCAAAAGGAGGAACCATTCAGGAAAAAGAGTGTTTTGCGATGAATATTTCAGGCCCTCACTTGCAAAATGTTGTGGCTCAGAGAATTATCTGGTAGTAACCAAAATATGTTTTTCTGCTGATGGTTAGGTTATTAAGCCAAGCATGTTAGACTTAACAAGGACGTGGCCTCATAAGCAAACTGGTGTAGTGAAGGCAGAATCAGGGTAATTGTATCTATTTATAAAGGCTACCCTACAGCAGATTCAGACAAAAGAGCCCATATGCATATTTTCCTCCATTTCTTTTGACCTGTCTACCTCTTGTAGTCTGAGTTGCCCTTAGTGCTGACAAAGGTGTTGATGGGCATCACTGAAGTACTGTAATCTAATTCAATGAAGTTGGTTTACATCTGGAAATGTTGTTGGACACCCTCATCTGCAAATGGAAGAACTTGGTAAAAAGATTAGACTCTTCTTTCAATGTGGAATGATCTGTTGAGCTAACCATGCATAACATCCACTATGGGCCAAGAGGCATGGATACGGCGCCTTCTCCATAACAGCTTATTCCAGCAAAATGAAGGTACCTGCATGGACCTGAGTTGCGGTCATGGCCTCCTTCCTATAGCTTGATCACATGTGAAAATTTTAAATGCCAGCCTTATTGCCAATTTTTAGGATCCAGAGGGAGGGCAGAATTTGGAGAGCTGACATTCAGTATTTCCTCCTGTGTACTTACTGCCCACCAGTGAGCACTCAGGAGTAAATTTTGCGAGCTGGCATGTGTGTTATCACATACCACGTCCTTAAAGCGGTAGAGGGCTAAATGTAAGGCAGACATAACCCCCATTCTTGCTTCATGGCAGCTGAAGAGTCTTTTTTGTGAACTTAAAATGTGCTTCTGAAAATGCAGTATCAAGCACATATTTTTGATGCGCCTTGTGGTGACGACCCCGGGTTTGCGGAGCCTTGAAGGTGCCACATAATGCTTCGGCTGCTGCCCATCATCGCCACACTGGAGCGATCCCCCACTCCCTTGCTTCTTTCTACTGTGCGGGCTGTACCGCCTGCTCGTGCCATGTTGGGGGCACGACTTGGGGTAGGCTGGGGTTTACAGCGGAGAGTAGTGGCCTCGTACTTTGCTCCTTAGATCCCAGTGGCTGCTGCCCTCCACTGCTTGAACCCGATGTTTCCCGGGCCACACTTCACACGCAGGCCCTGGCTTGCTTCCTGTGCCTGGGCCGTCCAACAAGGACCGATAATCTCCTGCTCCTTAGCTCTGCTGCTGTGCCATGGATGCCAGCCCATGCTCCCTCAGATGCTGGACAATATCCAATGCCAACCTTCTCCAATGTGGATTGGTCACGGTATGCCTTTCTTGACCTTGCCCCCTTTCTTTACTGAGCCCTTTGCTCAGATTGGGGGGTTAAAACCCTGCTGGCCAATCGCCTGCCCTCTTTTTCTCACACTCCAGGCTCTTTTCGTGGGCATTTTCTTCCTTGCTCCGGAAGGTCCCCCCCTCGGGAAACGTTCTTCGCGGTCACTCCATGGGTCCGGCTCTGCATTCCTGGCCCGCGCCATTATGTGAACTTAAAATTTGCTTCTGACAATGTGGTGTCAGGCACATATTTTATTGTGAGTAATATTTTTAGGACAGCAAAAAATGTACAGATGGAAATTTTAAAATCAATCTAAATTAATCATGTTAACCACTGGAAATCACTTTTAGTGACTTTCTATTATTTGTTGCTCTTCTAAAGAGAATTCTCCCATTCCTCGTAGATTAGCAGTCTCACACTTTAGCAGCAGTCTCACACCCCCTCTCAAACTTGCAGTCACACACTATCAGGACTGTCAAACCCCTTTTACACAAAAGTCACACACAACTGGAAACGCTCTTACATGCCTCATGACGTAGCTGCAAAACCAGTAACGCAGATTTATCTCTTCATTGTTGTTGGGTTTGTGTGTGTGTTATTTTGGATGGATGAATGTGTGACTGCATGAATGAATTACTAAGTTCATGAATAGATGCATGAGGGCTCGGATAAATGGTAAGAGCACAAACTATAAGTGCATGAATCGATAGATGGCTGTCTTAATGGGTTGAAGATTCCAGGTTTGCTTTGCCAATTCTTGTTAGAACTTTCTCCAAAGAGCTTTAGCTGTCTAGCAAGACCTCATGTCAGTTCATCACTCAAAACACACACAGCACATGACATACAGAAAGTGGCTTTGGGTCAACCCTCTTCAGCTGTTTGCGGGTTTTGATAAGCCACTTTTAGGACAATAATCAGTTGGCTATCCAAGATATTAAGAAACAGCCCAAGGCATTTCACAGATGTTTACATAGTTCCTGTGCCAATTTGGCAAGTTGAGAAGGGCTCAAAATTGTACCAGGGGACGAGCTCAATAGTGTCTGCCCTTCACTTTGGCAGCTCAAGCTGGGCATGTCAAACAGTTATGGCTTAACTTATTTTCCTCTCCTGTTGCCCCTTACTTGTTCTGTCCAGTACAGTGGCATTGTTTTTTTTTAAACTAAACACTTCATTTAGATATTTTATCCTTAATAATTATTTCCATTGAAGAAGTAATCTATTTGCGAACAGATTTAGTTTCAACTATATCTTTAATTCTGTTCACGGTCCTGGCACTTTTTATTTGCGATTGAACTGCACTATCAAATCCAATAGTTCAATTTTCAATTGCTGTTGCGCCAGCCAAAGTTTTTTAAATGGCTTCATTAAATGAAAACTGGGCCACCTTCTGTCTACAGTGATTCTGTTTAAAACACATGCTGGGGCTATTCGCTGGTTTCCCCTTTCTACATTTAACTCTTTGTTGTCTGTCGTCCTTTTAAAGCTGGTTACCCACATTTGGCACTTAAAGTGTTATTTGTCAGTGTTGACCCTCACTTTGCTTCCATTGAAACACAATTTAAAACTGACCACACATCGAAATCTGACAAATCCCTGGCAGCAGGGCAGAAGATGCACAGAATATCGAACCAGGAAGAGTACTTGGGAGCATATTTATAAAATGGGTAGCATCACGCTTGCACCAATCAAAGTGGTGCAAGTGACGTGCTAGCTCAAAATCTAATTTATGATGCAACGCAAGGCCACTTTATATGGCCCTGAGTGGCTTCATAAATCTGGAGTAACGCATCGCATTGCAAATCACTGCATACTTTTACCATCCCGGGAAGGCTGTCCATTGGCGCTGCTTGGTTGGTCCCATGCAACACCCATGGTTTTTGATGCATTCCCAGATTTTCCAAAAGTGGTAGACCCTGGAATGCGCCAAAAATATGTGCCTTCTCTGGCCGGCCTAATGGGGAGAAATTACTTTATTTCTCATTGTTATTTCCTCTTTCTATGTGTGCTCACATAGAAAAAGGAATACACTTATCAGGATTGTTTTTGTGCAGGAAGTTCCCATTCCTGCACCAAAAAATCCTGCATGCAACGCAGGCCCCCTTGCACCATGCTGCAAGGGTGCCTGCATTGGCACTATGCAGCCAAAATAACACCGGTGCAGGGACAAAGGCAGGAATGCGCTGTATTCTTTTAAATATAGTGCATTCCTGCCCTTTCCCTGTCACACAGCACAGCAAGGTTTCTTGCTGTGTTGTGCCGCGTGACGTTTTGTAAATATGCCCCCTGGTTTTTCACTGTTAATGTATTTGAGTGGTTTTTATATATTGTTCTCTGCCCCTGATGCTGTGCTGAAGCACTTTGCAGACAGATAGCATACTACTTCGCGGAAGGCATACACGTCAATTATTAATGTATATGAAGTTACAATATGTCATGCTATTTATTATACGGTTGTCACTAGAATCAGGTGTTGGCCGAGCATGTTTGCTTGGTGTGTTTTTCTATTGCTTTCTAAGCCCCTTAAACCTACTCAGAGCTTCAAAGTGTCCCCTGTCATTTGTGACACCAACAGCTAGTCCTGACATTTTAGCCAATAACACTTTACTTGCTTGAAATCTTAAACCCACCCTTCTAACACTAAACATGAGAGTACCTGAAAACATGAACCTACAAGTTCCAAGGTCAGGACTGGCTCCGAAAATCCCTCATGACACAAGGCATTTTATAGCAGATATACTCACAGTGTCATCCCCTATAATTTTGTTTGCAAAATCACAAAAGGTCTTTTCCACCTAGTCCTTCTATATTCCATAGCACAGTACACCTCTAATTCTGTCAAGATCTTATATTTTGAGCACCACTGACATCCCCAATTATTCTTCAGAAGCTGTAACGTTCTGTAGGTGCCTGGAATGGTGAGGAGCCAAACCAGCAAGTCATCGAAAATGCAAGCGAGATCTCTTGATATTAAAAAAGTTTGTTAAAGTTCGAACACTGCCTTTCTATTTGAAAAAAATATGTTATGGATATTGGGAAGAGTGTACAGTGCATATCAATGCTAAACTGAAATGCGTAGTTCTAATCAATCGGCTGCGAAGGTTTTTGATGATTTGCAAAATAATTGTATACAAGCAGAATATAAAACAGGGCATGACGTGATTAAAGAGATGTTGAAATGTTCACATGGTTCTAATTTTCTCCTACTAGATCACTACAGGCAATGATGGATTCTCCTTCAACCTACACACAGGGGGACTCTTCAGAGGAAGTTCCTGTTCAACCCACAAGGTATGTAAGTTGTACATTTTTTTAAAACATGTTCTGTAGTATTTACTTGTTTTCTATACTGGTTATTCTCTATTTCGGTCTTCGATCTTCGGTATGCAGCTACGAGAGGTTTGTCTACTTGTTTTTATTTGTTGAACTTTTTTACCAGCATGGAGCTACTTAGACTACTTCTCTTGCGGGCGTTTTCCAAGATGGCTGGTTTTCTGTCAGGTAATGTACTGCTCTGGTCAGCTATGGAGGCAATTCATTATAACTCGCAATTTAAATTCATGAATGCAAATAATGACACCATATGTTTTTATAAGTATTTCTAAAAAAGTTAAAAGGTATAATAACTATGCCTGAGAACAGGCTTTTAGCGTTGTACATGCAGTGTTCATACAAAATAAGAATCACTGGAAAACAGTAAAACACAATTCAGGGAAAAACCAGGAACGTGGACTGTGAAAAGATATTTTGCCAAGTACAATACATGTTAATTTTGAAATATGTATAAACTAACACAAGTACATGAACTAAACTGCATGTTCTTTTGGTAGAAATGGTACACACATATAAAGCAACTGTCTTTCTCTATTGCTGCTCCATATTTATCTTTCATTTCAGTGAAGCTCAATATAATTATAGCAAGTTAAAGTGAACTGAAAATTATATAGATTTTATTATTTAAACATATCGGACTCTAACAATTAGCAGGCAAACAAATCAGCCAATTAAAATATTTATTCAAATTATGAGCTAATCATCAATGTAGAAAGCTCATGGCTTGCATGATTGATTGAACTAGGACTCACTGTGCCAAGAACTTTCAGATCATCAACTGCAGTAAACTCCTTATGACCACCTAAGCCAACGTCGTGACAATCTTGTGCTTCCACAACCTGAAGATGCTGAGGAAAATCTTCAAATGTCTCCTGACCACCACCAACACATGCAAAATCATCACACATGCCCTCATCATAAGCAAGCTGGACCCTATATGCTGAATCAGCAAACAACTCGCCAGACTGCAAACCATTCAGCACTCATCAGTCAAAGTCAAGTCTCAACTTTCCATGCCACACACGCATCAGACCACACCTCAAGTAACTCCAGTGGCTGCCTATAAAGAAATGAGCACACTTCAACTCCTCACTCACATCTACAAAGCACTACACAACATTGGCCCTGGCTATCTTAATAGCCATATCACCTTTCACAAACCCACCAGACCCATCAGCTGGACTCATACTTGCACACATCCCATGCATAAGCAGAGCCGGCAGTCGGACCTTCAACCTACATCTCACCTAAGGCATAGAATGACCTGCCAGTACACATGCGAGCCTCCTCCTCAATGTTTGCGCTGCGTAAGGTGCTATAGACCTGGCCCCTCCCGCCTATCCTAGGTGAAGCTAGTCCACACCTGCTTAGTGTTAGAATACTCTCCTGGGTGATGCTGCTTGTTACAAATACTCATGAAATAAAGGCCTAACTCAGAAAGCATTTTTGTGCACCCAAGTTCAACCTGAGTGTATAAAACAGAAGTAAAGTTGGATGACGTTTTCCATTTAAAACACTTATGAATGCAGATGTTGCAGTTATTTGTTATATAACACAAGCATTGTCGTTTTCCTTTTCAGATTGTTTTAAATATTCCCACTGATGAAGGGATAGATTTTTCCTAAACACGGAAAGGAACATTAAATTAGGGAAATGTTGAAATTTCATGATTTATCACATGGCAGAAAGATCGAATGACAATCCAAATTCTGGTGCTCTTTGTGTATTTGGTCCAGGGAACACAAATTAGCAATTCATTGTTTATGTACTGTTGTGATAAGGGTCTAAACACGAGAGCACCTTGAAAAACACGAATGTCTTTGGATTAACAAATTGACATGAGAAACATTTATGTTTTAAGATCACCATTCCTCCTTCCCTGTCAATTTTCCTGTGGCCTTGCTAGTTTCCTGAGGATCTGCATGGTTTAATGTGGGGCGTGCACCTCATTGCTTCAAAAGTATCTCAATGTTATAATTAATCGCAAAAAAACACCACTTGAATTTAATTAATTGATTGATAAAGCAGTACATATATAAGCAATCCTTACTCGAAATAGATAAGACTATTATTGCAGTTCAGTGACTTAAGCAAATGATATATTTTCTCCAATCCATAAATATTTTATTTGTATCTCTTCACTAATACTAATATTTTTGTATGAATGTATCTCTGTCAAAGTAAATGCAGTGCTGTAATAGTTCATTTGTCACTTTGATTGACATCAAAAATTGAAATGATATAAAGTGATAATAGGGCAAATATGGCTTGTGATAATGATTTAACTTAACTAATATAAAACACATGATTTTAATTTTTTTTGTCATCAATACAGCATCCCTGAACTTATGAAGCACTGGGAAGCGGACCCGGTTGAGCTGCTTCTAGACTTGGGGTTTGGTAAAGAGGAACCTGACATCACTACTAGAATTCCATCTCGATTCATCAACAGTACTTCCTTATCTAAAGGAATCAACATCCGTGTCTTTCTAGAAGCCCAGAAGCAGCGTATGTCGATTGAGAACCCTAATCTATATGGTGAGCAATGCTACAGAAGTATCATATAGTATGCCCAGTGAAAGAGAAGATGTTTTTACTGTTTTGTATTAGTAAGAAAGGTGTCTGGACATACCCAGGATTCTGTAACGTTTCTTCATAATGGCTACTAAGATACAGAAATGCCTAATTCAGTTTCGTCCATATTTGGCATGTGTTCTCTTCCTTCCAGGGATAAAATATTCAAATGAGCAAGTTCACAGCCCTTAGTCAAATCTGTCCACTGATTCCAATTGTTATGTAAAGTTTGTTTTGTGGGGTAACAACGTTTTTGTATAATACATGTTCACCAATTATATGGTCTTGTAATGCTTTTATGCCGAGGCACCATCTGTTTCCAGATGTGCGTTTTCCAGGTACAGATGGCTTAGTGGGGGAACGCCTGAACATTCCCCGACCCGTAAATGCTGTGGAATGACTGTAGGCTTTTCCCAGCTATCACAAAAAGGGTGGCAGCTGTAGGTAGGTTGCAGAATAGTATTGCTACCTCAGAACAAACAGATGGATGTCCAAATTGGACGTTCACAGAATTCCTGTGCAATTGTGGAGGAAGGGGAAGGTCATCCTTATGGAAAAGGAAGCCTCACCCACATAAATGTGTCATGCTTCATCATCGGCAACCTCTCCACACTTTGGTAGGACAGTCCTCCCAGGGCGGACTTGACCTCCTGTAGGACTTGGAGCATGAGGAAGTTCTTAGATAAAAAAAACTACTGGATAAGAACAGGATCCAGATCAGTGAGTTAAAAATACCTTACAGTTCCCCTGTAAAATGACTTTATTGAATGGAAACCGCTGGTAAGATTAAAGATGAGTGGGATGGTTTTTGAGAACAATGAATCACATCATCTTGGTAGCTAGACCAAAATAATTCTGCCCTCAATGGATAGCCCTAAAGGGTCTTGGACATTCTTCTGGGCCAAGGATCCCTAGCTTCCTCCTAACGACCACTATGCCTAAGTTTTGTGATGTGAGGAAGAGGAAAAGAAAACGTTAAACAATATAGCCTTATAGCCCGCCGTAGCTGGCTATACCGGCTATTAAAGGCCCGCCGAAACTGCGGGACTTTAATAGCCGGTATAGCCCTGCTATGAAGGGCTATAAGGCTATTAGAACATTCTGCCACTAGAGGGCAGAATGTTCTAACAAATTAAACAAAGGGTTCTAGAAGCTCGAGGGGATATAAATCCCCTCGAACTTCGAGAAGCCTTTGTAGAACATTGGAATGTTGCTCTGCGGGCCTTTACCGGCCCATAGAAGCAGGGAGCACTCCATTGTCTGCAATGGAGCTCCCAACATTCCAATGTTCTAATTAATATTATACTCTGGTGAGTCCTACCTGAGATGAAACAATAAGCTACTGGCCTACTAAGACAAAAGGAATATTTTTATATCACCTTCTCTAAGCAAATACACTTTAACGTATTGTGATGTGGGCATAGTCAAGTCTGCCTGGTGGCACTGTCCTACCAGGATGGGGAGAGGTTTCCAATGATGAAACATGACACAATTATAAGGATGACTTTCCACTTCCCTGCATTCTCTCATTTCTGAAAATAAAAGGTCAAAGAATGTTGCATATATGACAATGAATATATTGAATTGAAAAGCTGCTTTTTAGTGTCGTGTTTGTGGTTTTACTCAGTTTTGAATATTTATCTCTCTATAAGAAGTCAATATTCTTTCTAGAAAGGATCATTTCTGAACCCTTTATATTAATGTTGAATGGTCAACATTTCTCACAATTCTTGGTAAAGAATTGTGTCACCCAACAGAACTCTTTGTATGTCCCGGGGTTTGGAACCGCAGGGCATAGCAGGAGCCAGCCCTGTGGGTGGCGGTCGCCAGAGCTATACATGGTTCCAGGAGGGGGGGCGTATGGCCCCCTCCTTTCTGTGCCCAGGACGCTTCGGGAAGCTGGTGATCCCTGGGGCCGAGAATGGCTCGGAGGGGGGCCGTGCCCCCCCTTCTTCTAAAAACTAAAAAAATAAAGCCCGGGGAGGTGGTGGTCCACGGCCTGGAGAGTACACTTGGATGCCCCTTAATATTGACATTAGTCCTGGGAAGGTGGTAGCCCCCATGGCCAGAGGGGATCCGTGCACCCTCCCACATGTATTTAAAAATGTAAAGCCCCAGGGAGGTGTTGATCCCTGGGACGTGGGGGGGCCCATGCAGCCGCCCTGCAATAACTTAAACATGAGCCCCGCGAGGTGGTTGTCCTTGGGGCATAAAGAAGCCCTTGGAGGGGGCGTGCGCCCCCTACTTCTTAATCTACACATGCTCCTGGGATATGGCCCCCCGGAGGCAATATTAAAAGCAAGACCAGGAGACATGGCCTGTTTTTATTTTCGTGAATTGTGCTGTGAATTGTTTAAAAATAAAATGCTTTTCTACCCAGCTGGTGTACCTCTGGGACCCCAGGACCAAGGCTGGGGGTATAGGGTATTCCTACCCTGCCCACTTTTCTCTTTTTCTGCATTTAATTTTGGGAGTTGGCTGAAGCTGATTTCCAAGATGGGTACCAATTCTTCCTGGTTGAAGTGTTGGTAGCTAATCAGAGCTCTGCAGATCTCTACATGAGCTCGCCATTACTCGCAAAGGCTTTGCAATCATAGATATATAAATTTGGATTTCCTTAATTTCATGCAAACTACTAAACCGATTAATACCAAATAACTGAAAGCGTTATCTGCGAACCAAAAGCTACCCTTCTGCCATATTCGGTGTAATTCTGTTTAGCGGTTTGGGTTGTAGCCGTGTTAAAAACTCCTATGGGATTTAACATGGGATACGCGCTTTTTATGACCCACCCCCCTTTTTCTTGGCCTTTTTCTTGCCCCCCCTTTGAAAGATCACCACCAAATGTTCAATGCACTACTAGTACTACTGCCACACTTAAAAAAATTTGATGATTAGTCAAAGGACGCCAAGTTATAGCCAAGTCAAAAAATACTTTTTCTATGGAATCATGGTCTTAACTATAACTACCTACTGGTGATTGCCGGTAGGTAATATAATGTAAGTTGGCACCAGTGTACATAGAGCTGTCTGGCAATTGGTAGATACTACACATACCTAGCCTATGGCAGAATGTTTTTTCACACCAGTGGAGTATCATCCTGTTACAATTGGTCATAATGATGGCATATTCTGGCACGGTTATTGTACAGGTCAGGAAAAGTGAAGTCCGACACAGGGTGCCACTAAAATCTTCAATGGGTTGCCAGTGCTGATGATATGGGGCATGCAAGACTTTCATAGAGTGTATAGCATATTTGTTCATTCCCTAAAATATAGATTTGAAAAATGACAGGACCCAGATCATACACTGGTTAGCGAGAACATATAGACCTAGAGTAAAAGACATGGTTCAGAAGAGTATGTAATCCAAAAATGAAAGAGGTGCTTCAGTTTTTTAGGAAAATGAGCACAGTTAGTACAAAAGATTCTATAGTCCATAATTGTACAATATATGAGATTCCCACCAATAAATACCTGAAGTCATAAAGGTTTCAGTGTTTTCATGACACCATCAGCATGCCCCGTAACCAATGGCAGATGGCTTTTTTTCTGAACAGCTAGTTGCTATATATGGGTAATGTTTTTACAGCCTCTTTTTCTATCTGCGTACTCTTCACATTGCTGTTAAATAATTCTGATTCTGAAGGTTGTGGATGCTATTTTTATTGCAGTGTTTTGATTTATGTATATAGATGGGCTGATTTCTTTCGTGACTTTTTCATCCTCATGCCTTGCTAAGTTAATATCAGACACTACCAGGTAGGTAACCCAGCAGACCTTACTAATCCAACCATAAATGTGGGTCTAAGACCTCTAATCTTCCACCTTGATAGTGATGTTCATCTACTCTCCGCTTCTCAGCTCAAGGGTTCTGTAAGCAGAGCATGAAAATCTGATCCTTGAAAAATCACAAGACATCTAGGGCCAGATGTACATAGACTTCTGTTTGCGATTTCCTAAAAGCGAATTTTAGTGATTAGCTATTAGGAAATCACAAACAGCTATGTACAACAGTGTGGTTTACACTGTTTGCGATTTCCAATGGGTCGCAAGGGACCTGCCTCATTAATATTCATAAGGCAGGTCACAGTTTGTGACCCATTGGGAATTGATAGCACTCACAAGTATGGTGGCCTTCTGGGGTTAGCAGACCACCATGTCTGTGACTGCTTTTTAAATAAAGCAGATCTTTATTTTGAAATACAGCCCATTTTCAGTAAAGGGAATGGGATGCATTTAAAAAAGAAAAAAAGAAAAGTTTACTTTTTATTTTTTAAGAGTAGGCATTGGTCCTTGGGGCCAAAACATCCCCACTTCAACTGGAGGAGCCATTCAAAATGCCTCATGTTGGTGATTGCTAGTGATGCAGTACTGGGTAGAGAGAACTGTTTTTATTTTTCTGTACGCTGGATGGTCCTTCGAAACAGTTAAGTAAAACTATTCACTTGCACGCAGAATTGTAGGTGTTGGTCCCTAAAGGGCCTATTTAGAAAAGGATAAATTCACAGTAATGTCACCACCCTCCCGCAGTAGACTAGTCTAGTCTATACATTTCTAGAGCACATGGTGACCCGAATGGACCTCCCAGTACTGTGCTACAAATATCCAGACCATATTACACCCTCATTTAGACAAACTGCAATGCTATATATATGCTGGTGGGAATTCTATCAGTGGATTCTACAAGGACAGATAATCTGCAAATGAACATTTACTATTGCTGTCACGAATCAGTAGATTTTCACATTTACTTTCACCACCCATTTCTAAATCAGATTCAAAATATCTGACCAAGGATTGATAAAAACTATTTTTAAATGTATATTTACAATTCATCCCAATTGGACAGCTGCACGAGGTTCCCCTCTGTCTGACTACGACCCTTGTTTCAAGGGCATGCGATAACTGTTCAAGTCAGGGTATACCTTTGTAAGAGCGCAACAGGGTAACCGTATGCAGCGGCCTAAATTGCTGCTCTTCTGTGTTTCCCTGTAGGAAGGCCTTCTAACTTTATATTTTTCTATCTTCTCCTTTTTTCTTACTCTGTGTTGACTTTTATATTTGACCAAACGTGGAGAGAAATTGCCACCCAAAGGTAGTCCCCTTAAAGGCAAATGTTCCTCGTGCATCGGAAGCTCCAAAGTCAAGTCCATCTGTGCCCGTGTCTGCCACTTGTTGACGGCAGATGCCATGACCCCTGGACGTTTACCATCAGGATCGAAAGTAACGATTTATTACACCTCCCAGCCGCTTCTAGCACTATGAAAAGAAGTTGAGAGTAGCCATAATTGTGGTATTTTGGGCTAGTCAGCTATAGTGGGCCCTTTCACTTGTTTAAACTGTTATTGGGAGTGCACTCTGGATTGGGCCCTAGTCTGGGGTAAACAGAACAACATATGTATAACCCAACTCTTGCCTATCAACATCTCAGTCAACAACATTATATAAGTGCCATATCCTTACCTAAGCATTGTACTCAAATCTGAGATGTGATACACAGTGGGGGACCAGATTTATGCTTTATTATGGAAACATGGCTCAACTCGACTACAAACCTGCATGTATTTACAACTCTACCCAAAAACTATAACATTATTAAGATAAATCAAAAGGACACAGTGGCGGGCCGGATTACCTTGATCTATAAAGAAAGGCTGAAGTGCCACATGTTGGACTCCACTCCCCTGGTGAATAGCGAATGAATGTTAATAAAAATATCTCGGAACAATTCGCTCCCATAGACGGAGATTTGGGATATAGGAACCTGGCCCAACGCAAATTTTAGTTTCTAACTAGAGCTTCTCAAGCAATTAAATGTGATTATTTGCTCTTAGTGGGCGATTTCAAATTCATTTTGATGAAGCTGCAGACCCAGTCTTTGCCAAATTAAAGGATGATTTGTCAGCACTTAATGTAATTCAAATAGTTATCAAACCTAGCATATAGCTGGCCATATTCTGGACCTAATTTTTACCACTATGAAATCTTTAAAATTTGCTTCCCCCTCACCTTTACTCTGGTTGGATCACTATTTGTTAGACTTTTAATTTAATTTGTATTCGAGCAGATACCTTCTCCTAATACTAGAGTCAGTAACTCCAAGTATAGGACCTGGAAAAACATTTCTAGTGAGAACCTCAAAAAGGAACTTCAATTCTCTTTTCTGACTCCCAAAATAAATGCTAATATAGCAACTGCCCTATTCAACTCTACCATGGAAAAGGCCATTGACAATCTATTCCCTTTAAGGACTAGCAAGTTTCCTAGGCACTCTACCACAGCAAATTAGTACTCCCCAAAGTAATGCAGTTGCAAACAAATGCAGACGTCTAGAAAGAAGGTTGCAAAAACTGAGAATTTAGTGGCTAGAAATAATTTTTAAACAGTTATCATAAATTAATATGCCAAGCTCGCAGAGATTATTTTATGCACAGGATCCAGGAGAATACGCATTCTTCCAGTACAATCTTTTAGGTAATCAAGAAATGGCTTGACTCAGGTTTTTGAAAAACAAATAAATCTCCAGCTCTTCCAAACCCTGAAAAAGCATGGTTTTATTGACATTACACAAGCAGGGGCAGAGCAAGCCATTGTACAGAAACCACTCTAATGGAGGTAAATGATAACATTGGTAGATGAGGCTAAATCAATGGCCTTATTGTTTTTTTGACCGATCGGCATTGTACCCCATGGTTTCTCACCATGCACTTTTAGAATGTCTGCATGAGATTGGACTGAATGGAAAAGCTCTTAAATGGTTCCAATAATTGTTAGTTGGCCGCACACATTCGATTCACCTCCCCCTGTTCAGATACGATACCACATCAGTTACTTGTGGTGTTCTCCATGGTCATCTCTGACTTCGGCACTATTTAATATAAGTATATGGCACCTCTGGGACCTATTGTTCATTTTAAAGGTTTCAACATTCTTTCCTATGCAGATGATGCCTGGCTAATAGTGTCAATTGCTGAAAATGTTGAAACCACAAGACAATATCTTGTGGAGTACCTTGCAGAAGTGTCAGTCTGGATGCATGATCATTGCTTAAAGCTGGATGGAGACAAGACCAATGGGATTCTATTCAGCAAGATAGATTCCATTTGGTCCAGTTTATGGTGTCCCGAGAATCCTGGCCCTGCTCCTAATCCCAAGATTTCCCCCAGGAACTAGCCGTCATCATAGACAATGATCTGTCTATGAACGAACAGGTAACAGTGGGGTGTGGCATCTGCTACGCTATTCTCCGTCTTTTATATAAGATCTTTAGCTGATTTTCAATGCCAGGCACAATACTATCATCCAGGCTCTTATTATGTGTAACCTGCGCTATGGCAATGCTTTGTATATAAGCATACTAAAGTATACCAAAAAGCGATGGATGAAATGCTTAAATTAATCTCAGCCACTGGTAATTACTCAAACCACATCCCTGTCCATTTTAATTTTGCATACCATGCCACCTCAGTTTAGACCCACACATCTGCAAATCAGTCTTGACCCTGCTCCAAAGGGTAAATCCTGCCTTAACTGCCCATGAAGAGCCTCCCTGAACCAGAACACTAGCAACCCAGAACAGGTAACAGCGGAGTATGGCATCTGCCATGCTATTCCCTGTATGTTACATAAGGTTTTTAGCTTCTTGCCAATGTATTGCTGCCGTACTATCATCCAGGCTCCTCGTCAATGGAAATGCTTTGTAGGTAAGTATGGCAGACTCTGTTTTATCAGTTATAAGTTATTTATAATGGTGCAGCCAGACTACTTTGCAATCTGCCAAAGAGATCACCATCAACTCCAACTTTAAAAACATTCCACTGGTGGCCAGCACGCAAGAGGCCAATCTTCAAGTTGCTCTGTCATGTTCATCTGACCTTCTGTAGATCCAAACCTGTTTATTTGCGCAATAGAATTATAAGTTATCAGCCAACAAGTGCCTTAAGATCCTCTAATCATGCCATTATGAAGCCCCTCCAGAACGGGAGGCGAGCATTCTTCTATGTAGCAGCAAGGCACAGAAACAGTGTACCACTTAAGATACGACTCATCTTTGAACTTAATACCTTCAGGAAATCCTTAAAAACCTGGCTGTTTAATTTTTAAACCATCTTCTGGAGTTTATGTTTTCTCTCCCTATCATGCTAGACTGTGCAAGGATATCCCTTTGGTGATGGGTTTTGCTGATTTACAAATCTTTAACAACCAGTATGTTGGCTCTTTAACAGCTTCCTCAGATAAAAAGGTTTAGATGGAATGACCAGTCAGGGTGACAGGGCAGAAGAGTCTGGCAATGGATATTTTTCATTCAATAAACATGTAAAGATTGCCGGTGAGGATATGATTAAGATTTGTGGCCAGGCCATATACTCACTGTTAGACCTGGCATCATTGGCATGAGTCTCTCCTCCGTTTTTTCTGTTTGCCTCCTCTGTTTACGATGTTTTTGCTGGTATATGCTTTGGGCACTGTGCCACTGCTGATCAGTGCCACAGTGCAAGTGCTCCCTATGTGAAATTGCTGTAGTGATTGACTTCCATGTTTGGCTTATTTGGTTTACTATCAGTCCCTAGTAGAGTGCACCAGGAGAGCCAGGGCTTGTAAATACAAATGCTGCTAGTGGGCCTGCAGCACATGTTGTGCCACCCACAAGAGCGGCCTAGTAAAAGTATGTCTGAAGGTCTGCCATTGCCAGACCACGTGCAGTCTGACTGTCACGAGGACTGCGCAAGTACACCTACTTGCCAGTCCCTAAACCTTCCCTTAACTTCATGTTAGTCACCCCTATGGTAGGCCCACGGGCAGGGTGCATTGTAAGCATAAGGTAGGACAAGCCTGATAAGGTTGGCATGTCCTAATAGTGAATTACATCCATAGTCGTTTTTCACTATTGTGAGGTAGCCTGCTCTCCATCAGTTAGAATGGGCTGCCAGGATTATTAATGCGATAATCCTAGCGGGCTCGGGGAGCATGGTGCAATGTCGAGTTTGGTATCCCTGAACTCAGGGTTTAATAACGCATCCGTTTGTGTGGATGGTTTTTGGACTCTGTGTTTGAAAATAGCACTTTTAGAAAGTAGCTATTTTCTTGTCTAACTGTCTACCGGTCTCTGCTGGTTCTGGTGTGCGTGTGACAGGAGCTGGGTGGCTCCAGAGAGTCTGAATGAGTCAGTGTGGGATGAGTGGGGCATTTGCATTGAGAGTAGGGGAGAGTAGCTCTTGATAGCCTGCCCTGCCTGATACAATGTTGGCTCCGCCCCCCTGCCAGGCGACTGATGACTCTGTGCTTGCCTGGGACTTTCCTGGCCCGCCTCCTGCCGGGCAGCTGATGGCCCTGCCCCTGCCAGTGACAATGCTGGCTCCGCTCCTGCTGAGCGGCTGAGGACTCTGCCCTGCCCAGTGAATAGGCCAGGTGCTCTGGCCTGGCAACACCCACAACAAACCCAGGATGGGGGGAAATTCCCCTGCATGGACAAAGGGATCAAAGCCAAAAAGGGGTATAAGAGAAGGACCCCTGAACCAAGAAATCAGATCACTTCTGACAAGGAAACCTGAACCAAGGACAAGAAGCCTGCTGATCTAAGGACTGCCTACCCCTTCTGCCAGAGTGCTGTTTGTTGGGGGAATCCTGCATTGCTTCTTTATTTTTGCCAAGGAACCAGGAGAGAGGAACTGTGTGTGTACTCTCACTCTTTGCTGAGAAAATCTCCAAGGGCTGGAAGAGTGCCAGTCTCCTGTTGAAGTCACAGGGCTAAAGGACTTCATCTGCTTAAAGTGCTATATGCTGGAATTTGTGAATCCAGCACCTCTGAAAGAATCCAGCAATCTCGACGCCGACGGACGCCGCCGAATCCAGCTCGACATCGTGAGTAACGGCTCCAGTGTCCCGCTTCCTCGACGCCGGCCGCCGGGCCCGATCGACGCCAGCAGCAACGCCAGTGAGTAGTGAGTTCGGCTCCAGCTCCAAGTGACCCCGTGTCTGCACCGCCGCTGATCGCATCGACTTCGAGCCCTCTCGACGCCGTGAGCGCTGCTCACTCTTGCAACATCGACATCGACGACGCCGTATCCTGCTTCATCCCGTGAGCGCTGCTCCCGTCTGACTTCGGTCGACGCCGCTGCAGATCGCCCCGGCTCCGAGGCCCGATCGACGCCGAAGACGCGACGCCGGACATCTCGACGCCGCTGATCATCGAGTGCTTCACTTTTCCAAGGTACTGTGTTGTTGGGGTCTGTGCGACTCCGGGCTCGACGTAGCGCTCCTCGCGGTCGACGCCGAACCTTTGGATTAACTTTGCCTCGACGTCGTGTGACTCCCGTGTGGGTTACATTGTTGCCAAGAACTTTGATTTAGAGAAGAAGAGTTGCTTTTGATACTAAAGACTTTTGTGCTAAGAAGAAACCGTGCTTGAACTATTATTTTTCCTTCCAACAGTATTTATTAAGATTGTGGTATATTTTTGTCGTTATTTGGTCTTGTGCTAAGCCTTATATAAAAATACTTATTTTTATAATACTACTGTGTCGTGTCCATTTGTAGTGTATTCACTTTATTACTGTATGTGGTCATAAATGCTTAACGCACTGCCTCTGAGATAAGCCTGTCTGCTTTGCCAAGCTACCAAGGGGGTGAGCAGGGGTTATCTAAGTGTGTGATCTCCTTGCCCTGACTAGAAAAGGTGTGTCCCTATTTGTCAGAAGTGTATACCTCTGCCAACTAGAGACAGCCGCTTCTAACATTGGTGGGTCAGCGGTGGGATTTTGAACTTTGCATTTATGACCCATGTGCAGTGATTAGTGTGTGCTACATAGTGAAAGCAGACCATAGCGCAGCCACAATCTGTTTTGGTTGGATAATCTAGTTTTGTTCTCCGCTTTTCCTGAAGCTTGATTTTTTTGAACACTGTCAGTTTTAACCATGAGTGATACCGGAGTCACTCCCCTTGTTGTTGTTGAGGAGGAATTTGATAGAGCCAAGATAGGGACATACGAAAAGAAGCAGCTGCAATACTTTTGCAAGCAGTTTAAAGTTCCTACCAAAGGTATCTCCAGGAAACCAGAATTTCTCAAAGCATTGCAGGCCTGGTTAGAGGCCAGAGACCCCTCTGCCCCGGTGGTGGTACCGACAGAGGAAGGGGAGGAGGAAGTGCCCGTGACTGGGCCTGTATCCCCTCCTGGCAGCAGTGTTTCCTCCAAAGGTCTTTCCCCTGAAGAAAGAGAAGAAAGGGCGAAGGAGCGAGCCTACAACGTGGAAATGGCAAAACTTAAGATAAATGGGCAGTTGGAGATAGAGAATGCAAGAGGCAGGAGAGAAGCTGATTTGGAGATCAAAAGATTAGAGTTTGAAAGAGAGAAGTTAGCTTTTGAGCGTGATACCAAGTTGAGGGAGTTGGAGCTCCAAGCTAAAAAGTTAGAATTGAATCCCTCTGGTGGCAGCGTCCCATCTGTGCCTGCAGAAAGTAGGTTTTATTTTCCCAAAGATGTGATCAAAGATTTTCAGAAGAATGAGGATATTGGTCAGTGGTTTAAAGCATATGAGTTAGCATTGTTGGCCCACCGGGTCCCTGAGAAGGATTGGGGAGCGGGGTTGTGGGGTCGCTTTGTGAATGAGGGAAGAGATACCCTGTTAGACATGCCTGTTGAAGATAGGATGTCTTATGCTCATATGAAGGATGCTTTAATGTTAAGGTATGGCCTAACCCCAGAAAAGTACAGACAGGCCTTTAGAGAATGTAAGAAGTTGCCTGGTACCACGTGGGTGGAGTATGTGTCATATTTTTGCAGAGCCATGGATGGTTGGGTAAAGGGCAGCAAAGTGGAAAGTTATGATGCTCTTTATGATTTGTTTGCTTGGGAGCACTTGTCTAATAACTGTTTTCCAGAGCTGCGCCAGCACCTTATTGATAGCAAGATATCTAACCCTAGAAAACTTGCTGAAGAGGCGGACCGCTGGGTCAGTACCAGGGTCCACAAGGGTCCAGTGGGAGACTCAGCCAAAGGTGGGCAGGGTCCCCAGCAGAAGAGTGGGGGGGACAGGGGTAAACAGAAGGAGTCCCAGAAAGGGCCCCAAAGTAATCCCCAAGGGAACCAAGGGAAAGGTTCCCAGCCTCCCCCTGTGAAGAAATCAGAGGCCCCGCCAGGTAAACCTGGTCATAGGGGCCCACTGACCTGCTTCGTTTGTAAGCAGGTAGGACACCGTTTTTATGACCCTCAGTGTCCCTTGAAGAAGTCTGGTGCACTACCCAGTGCACCACCCCGTCAGTTGGCTAGTGTAGCTCTGGGAGGGGAGGAGATGGTTGCCCATGGTGGGGAGGGTCCCGCGGAGATGTCCCTGGTCTCTCTAGGAGACATGGAATTGGTCCCTCCACCCCCTCTGCCTAGTAACACTAAGAAATATAGGCAGTGGGTGACCATTAATGGCCATAGAGTGGAAGCTCTCAGAGACACCGGAGCGAGTGTGACAGCTGTCAAGTGTCACTTGGTGTCGAGAGAGCAGGTTGTCCCCCACGCATTCTACCCTGTGATAGCTGCTGACAACTCCCAGAAAGAGTGTGAGGTAGCTCAAGTTTCCTTTGAATGGGGGGGAGTTTCAGGTACTCTTCAAGTTGCTGTAAGGCCCGCCATGCCTGTTGATTGTCTCCTGGGCAACGATTTGGAAGACTCCCCTTGGGCTAAGGTGGAGAGGGAGACACATTTGAAAATGTTGGGTGTGCCAGAGTGGGTGTGTGCAACCACTCGATCCATGACAGCAAGTAAGGGTGTTGATGGGGTTCTGGAGCCTGAAAGTATGGCCCAGGACCCAGCGGTGAAGAGAAGAGGCAGGGGGCGCGGGAAACCGTCCCCCGTAGTTCCCGTGGTCCAGGAGGAGGCAGACCTCGAGGGGGATGCCCTGGAACCCACAGGTGAACAAGTTGCCGAACTGGGAGACCTGCCCGAGCTGACCCATTGGCAGCAGGATGGTGGTCCCTCCAGGGAGGAATTCTGTGCAGAACAGAAAGTGTGCCCTTCTCTTGTGGGTATGAGGCAGCAGGCCTCAGCCCAAACCTCAGGTGATCAGTCAGGGTCACATTTTGTGTACTGGGAGAACGACCTCCTGTATAGCGAGCCTAAGGCTGCTGAGCCTGGGTCAGCCCGTGTGCTGGTGGTACCCCAGCGCTTCAGAGCCTTCCTACTGGGTTTGGCTCATGACGTTCCGTTAGCTGGACATCTGGGGCAGGACAAGACCTATGACAGGCTTGTCACCCATTTCTATTGGCCTCAGATGCGGAGGGATGTAGACATCCAGTGCAAGACCTGTCAGACTTGCCAGGCAAGTGGGAAGAGCGGGCGGAAGCAGAAGGCTCCCCTCCAACCTTTTCCCGTGGTCAGTACCCCCTTTGACCGGGTGGGGATTTACATTGTTGGGCCACTGGACCCCAAGACAGCCCTGGGCAACAGGTTCATCCTGGTCTTGGTGGACCATGCCACACGGTACCCGGAAGCCATCCCTCTCAGAACAGTGACTGCCCCCGTGGTGGGACGGGCGCTGATGGGTGTTTTCTCCCGAATGGGGTTCCCCAGAGAGGTGGTGTCAGACCGGGGCACCAACTTCATTTCCAACTATATGAAGTCGCTGTGGAAGGAGTGTGGGGTAACTTATAAGTTCACCACTCCTTACCACCCTCAAGGTAATGGGTTGGTTGAAAGATTCAACCGTACCCTTAAAGGCATGATCATGGGTCTTGAAGAACCAATGAGGCGTAAATGGGACGTCCTCTTGCCATGCCTGTTGTTTGCTTACCGTGAGGTGCCACAGAAGTCTCTAGGGTTCAGCCCCTTTGAGCTTTTGTATGGTCACCCGGTAAGAGGACCTTTAAGTCTGGTCAAAGAAGGCTGGGAGCAATCTCCCAGGAAACCTCCCCAGGATGTATACAGTTACATGCTGGCCTTTAGGAACCAGACTAGGCGCTTCAGGGATCTTGCTCAGGCAAATCTGGAGGCCAGCCAGGAGGAGATGAAGCGGTGGTACGACCAGAGGGCCACTCTGGTAGAGCTTCAGCCTGGACAGAAAGTTTGGGTCATGTCCCCTGTGGAACCTTGTGCGCTCAAGGACAGGTGGACTGGACCATTCGAGGTTGTGGAGAAGAAGAGCGATGTCACCTACCTGGTGGATTTAAAGTCTCCCAGGAACCCCTTGCGGGTCCTGCATGTCAACCGTTTGAAGCCCCACTTAGAAAGGTCCGAAGTGGGCATGCTCCTAGCTACAGATGCTGGAATGGAGGAGGAGAGTGAGCCTCTTCCTGACCTCCTGTATGCAAAAGAGCAAGATGGGTCAGTGGATGGTGTTGTCCTCTCTGACACACTGACCCCTGAACAACAGCAGGATTGTCGCCATTTGTTGGGGCAATTCCCTGATCTGTTTTCCTTGATTCCTGGTGTTACTCAGTGGTGTGTCCATGATGTAGACACCGGGGACAGCACTCCTGTCAAGCACAAGGCTTACAGAGTGACTGACAAGGTCAGAGCATACATCAAGGAGGAGGTCTCCAAGATGTTTGCCCTAGGGGTGGTTGAGTCCTCTAGCAGTCCTTGGGCCAGCCCCGTGGTCTTGGTTCCAAAGGCTGCAGCGCCTGGTGCTTCACCGGAACTTCGGTTCTGTGTGGATTACCGAGGACTCAATTCAGTCACCAAGACTGACGCGCACCCCATCCCCAGAGCTGATGAGCTCATCGATCGGTTAGGGGCTGCCCAGTACCTTAGTACGTTTGATCTAACGTCTGGGTACTGGCAGATCGCCTTGACCGATGGGGCAAAAGAGAGGTCAGCATTCTCCACACCAGATGGGCACTACCAGTTCCGGGTTATGCCCTTTGGGATGAAGAATGCCCCTGCCACCTTCCAGAGGTTGGTCAACCAGGTCTTGGCTGGGCTGGAGGATTTCAGTGCTGCCTACCTGGACGACATCGCAGTGTTCAGCGCCAACTGGGAAGAACACTTGTGCCACCTCCAGGAAGTGTTGTTGGCCCTGCGCAGAGCAGGCCTCACAATCAAGGCCAGTAAGTGCCAGATTGGGCAGGGTTCAGTGGTGTACTTGGGGCACCAAGTAGGGGGCGGCAAGGTGGCCCCCCTGCAACCCAAGATTGATACCATCCTGGCATGGGCACCACCCAAAACCCAGACTCAGGTGAGAGCCTTCCTGGGTCTCACGGGTTACTACAGGAGGTTTGTCAAGGATTATGGTAACATTGTGCACCCCTTGACTTCGCTGACTTCCAGGAAGCAGCCACGACTTGTGAACTGGACTGAAGCCTGTCAGACGGCCTTTGACACCCTGAAAACTGCAATGTGCACAGCACCCATACTCCAGGCACCCGACTTTTCGAAAGAATTTGTTGTCCAGACGGACGCTTCAGAGCATGGCGTGGGGGCTGTTCTAGCTCAGGTGAATGAAGAGGGCCGAGACTTACCTGTAGCCTTCATCAGCAGGAGGTTACTTCCCAGGGAACAGAGGTGGAGTGCGATAGAAAGAGAAGCATTTGCTGTGGTCTGGGCACTGAAAAAGCTGAGACCCTACCTGTTTGGGACTCACTTCCGGGTGCAGACAGACCACAGGCCCCTCAGATGGTTGATGCAGATGAGGGGTGAGAATCCAAAGCTGTTGAGGTGGTCCATTTCCCTACAGGGGATGGACTTCACGGTGGAACACCGCCCTGGCACAGATCACGCCAATGCTGATGGTCTGTCCAGATTTTTCCGCCTTAGTGATGAGGACTCCCTAGGGTAAGGGTAGTTCTCCCCACATTTCAGCTGGAGGGGACACGTGTTAGACCTGGCATCATTGGCATGAGTCTCTCCTCCGTTTTTTCTGTTTGCCTCCTCTGTTTACGATGTTTTTGCTGGTATATGCTTTGGGCACTGTGCCACTGCTGATCAGTGCCACAGTGCAAGTGCTCCCTATGTGAAATTGCTGTAGTGATTGACTTCCATGTTTGGCTTATTTGGTTTACTATCAGTCCCTAGTAGAGTGCACCAGGAGTGCCAGGGCTTGTAAATACAAATGCTGCTAGTGGGCCTGCAGCACATGTTGTGCCACCCACAAGAGCGGCCTAGTAAAAGTATGTCTGAAGGTCTGCCATTGCCAGACCACGTGCAGTCTGACTGTCACGAGGACTGCGCAAGTACACCTACTTGCCAGTCCCTAAACCTTCCCTTAACTTCATGTTAGTCACCCCTATGGTAGGCCCACGGGCAGGGTGCATTGTAAGCATAAGGTAGGACAAGCCTGACAAGGTTGGCATGTCCTAATAGTGAATTACATCCATAGTCGTTTTTCACTATTGTGAGGTAGCCTGCTCTCCATCAGTTAGAATGGGCTGCCAGGATTATTAATGCGATAATCCTAGCGGGCTCGGGGAGCATGGTGCAATGTCGAGTTTGGTATCCCTGAACTCAGGGTTTAATAACGCATCCGTTTGTGTGGATGGTTTTTGGACTCTGTGTTTGAAAATAGCACTTTTAGAAAGTAGCTATTTTCTTGTCTAACTGTCTACCGGTCTCTGCTGGTTCTGGTGTGCGTGTGACAGGAGCTGGGTGGCTCCAGAGAGTCTGAATGAGTCAGTGTGGGATGAGTGGGGCATTTGCATTGAGAGTAGGGGAGAGTAGCTCTTGATAGCCTGCCCTGCCTGATACAATGTTGGCTCCGCCCCCCTGCCAGGCGACTGATGACTCTGTGCTTGCCTGGGACTTTCCTGGCCCGCCTCCTGCCGGGCAGCTGATGGCCCTGCCCCTGCCAGTGACAATGCTGGCTCCGCTCCTGCTGAGCGGCTGAGGACTCTGCCCTGCCCAGTGAATAGGCCAGGTGCTCTGGCCTGGCAACACCCACAACAAACCCAGGATGGGGGGAAATTCCCCTGCATGGACAAAGGGATCAAAGCCAAAAAGGGGTATAAGAGAAGGACCCCTGTACCAAGAAATCAGATCACTTCTGACAAGGAAACCTGAACCAAGGACAAGAAGCCTGCTGATCTAAGGACTGCCTACCCCTTCTGCCAGAGTGCTGTTTGTTGGGGGAATCCTGCATTACTTCTTTATTTTTGCCAAGGAACCAGGAGAGAGGAACTGTGTGTGTACTCTCACTCTTTGCTGAGAAAATCTCCAAGGGCTGGAAGAGTGCCAGTCTCCTGTTGAAGTCACAGGGCTAAAGGACTTCATCTGCTTA
This sequence comes from Lissotriton helveticus, assembly GCF_964261635.1. Taxonomy (NCBI): domain Eukaryota; kingdom Metazoa; phylum Chordata; class Amphibia; order Caudata; family Salamandridae; genus Lissotriton; species Lissotriton helveticus. Next base: position 1,625,585,689 of record NC_136063.1, on the reverse strand, counting down.
AAGTGCTATATGCTGGAATTTGTGAATCCAGCACCTCTGAAAGAATCCAGCAATCTCGACGCCGACGGACGCCGCCGAATCCAGCTCGACATCGTGAGTAACGGCTCCAGTGTCCCGCTTCCTCGACGCCGGCCGCCGGGCCCGATCGACGCCAGCAGCAACGCCAGTGAGTAGTGAGTTCGGCTCCAGCTCCAAGTGACCCCGTGTCTGCACCGCCGCTGATCGTATCGACTTCGAGCCCTCTCGACGCCGTGAGCGCTGCTCACTCTTGCAACATCGACATCGACGACGCCGTATCCTGCTTCATCCCGTGAGCGCTGCTCCCGCCTGACTTCGGTCGACGCCGCTGCAGATCGCCCCGGCTCCGAGGCCCGATCGACGCCGAAGACGCGACGCCGGACATCTCGACGCCGCTGATCATCGAGTGCTTCACTTTTCCAAGGTACTGTGTTGTTGGGGTCTGTGCGACTCCGGGCTCGACGTAGCGCTCCTCGCGGTCGACGCCGAACCTTTGGATTAACTTTGCCTCGACGTCGTGTGACTCCCGTGTGGGTTACATTGTTGCCAAGAACTTTGATTTAGAGAAGAAGAGTTGCTTTTGATACTAAAGACTTTTGTGCTAAGAAGAAACCGTGCTTGAACTATTATTTTTCCTTCCAACAGTATTTATTAAGATTGTGGTATATTTTTGTCGTTATTTGGTCTTGTGCTAAGCCTTATATAAAAATACTTATTTTTATAATACTACTGTGTCGTGTCCATTTGTAGTGTATTCACTTTATTACTGTATGTGGTCATAAATGCTTAACGCACTGCCTCTGAGATAAGCCTGTCTGCTTTGCCAAGCTACCAAGGGGGTGAGCAGGGGTTATCTAAGTGTGTGATCTCCTTGCCCTGACTAGAAAAGGTGTGTCCCTATTTGTCAGAAGTGTATACCTCTGCCAACTAGAGACAGCCGCTTCTAACACTCACTTACTAAATTTCTGGCCTCTCAAGCTTTGTAACATTTAGGGGGCCATTAGGATGGCGGGCGGGCTTTGCCCGCCCACCACCCTATCGGGTAACGGGACCGCCCGCCTCGAGGGCGGGGGTCCCGAAATGTGCATTAGGATGCGCCCGCCACACAGGCGGGCGCATCCTGTATTGTTGCCATTGCGGCGGGCGGAGCAGTAATCTCCGCCCGCCGCCTTGTTAAACGTGCACGTTGTGCATTTCTAAGTGCAACATGACAGGCACTGCGCGGTGCCTGCCATGATGCACTTTGAAATGCGGGTGGGTACCATAGGTACCCCCCATGTGCAACCCCCCAAGCCAGGGACTCCCAGGGGGCCCGCAACGGGCCCCCACAGGGAGTCTCCGCATGCCTTTCCGTGGCGGCATTGCCGCCACGGAAATGCATTGGTGTAAGCCCATTGTAATATGGCGGCGGTGTCTAACAGACACCGCCACCATGTTACTCGTTTTCCGCCCCGGCCGCCAGGCGACCGGGGCGGTAAACATGCGAGCGGTGTTTCTCACCGCCGCGGTCCACCCCGCCATACTAATATGGCGGGGGGGATTTGGGCTGTGGATGTCGGGCGGATTTCCTCCGCCAGGCTGGCGGTAGCCACCGCCAGCCTGGCGGAGGAAATCCGCCCGACATCCTAATGGACCCCTTAGTTTTTACCAAATTCCCCACCATTCAGACTTGGCTTACTTGGTGTGTGAAGAACGTTGGCTGATTTGATTAGCAATTGGTTTACAGATGATTACGTCCAACTGGAAATCTAGAGATAATCTCAACATTCAACAAAGGTGAAATTTAGCATGTCTTAATCAAAGACCTGATAGAAGTAATCTACATTCTTTTTCATTGTCTATTGTACAAGATATTCTATGGTCACCTCTCACTACTTATCTTACTGATGCTGTAATCCCTCACACCTCTTGGCCTCTTCTAATGATTCTCTTGCTTTCTGTATTATATTGTTACTGCATTTTTTACTTGTTTATGATATTGTTGTAATGACTTATAGGCTATTTCTAGATATTGATATATGAAAGCTATTCTTTGATGCTCCTCCCTCTTCTTCTCTTTCAGTCTGTATTTTTTCTTCTTCATATGAGCTCTTCTTAGGATGCCCTTCTAGCATTACGTCCTTTCTAGATTACTTTTATTTTGATTTCTATTGTTTTTAATTGTTTTCCTTACAATATGATTATCGCATGTGTACTTATATTCTCAAATAAGCATATTAAACTTAAAAAAAGAATTTTCAGCGGTAAAACTCACTGAGCTCAGTACACCTGAGGACCATAGAAGTGTTTAGACATTTGTTAACTCCTTGGCTGGAGTTAAAATAGCAAACACCTCCTGCTTGGATGAGGCCACTAAATGTGTCTGTCTTTTAAAATAGCTTTATATTGATCCTTGATCTCAGCCTGTAAAACTGTGTCCGGATTAAGGAGTAGACAAACTGTTTTAAAACAACTAACACTGTCCTCTTCGAAGTCCCCAGAGAGGGTTCCATAATGAAAAAATGTCTAAGCTTGCGGTCTCCTAGCCTCAATGGGCTGACAACTAGGCTATTTAAAGCAGACAATGGTAATTGTTAACTGTGGATTTCACCCCTGTTCACTCATTGTTTTCAATCGCAATGGTCCCTTCCTCTTGAAATGTTCACTTTTACATCTGTTTATTAAAAAGGGCGACTGTACAGGCCAGACAAATAATTAATTAATTGTTTTATTGGATGTTGAGACAAAAAGTGTATGAAAATATTATTTTAAACAATCTTAAATCCTGAGACTATGATAAGCATTTAATTCCTATTATTCAGACTGGTTTCCGATTCTCTTGTCACACAGTTAACAATATGTTTCTTTTGCACCGTGGTACGTCAGTACTCATTTTAGCTGATGGGGTCTTCAACGCATTGTAAGGAAATGACTCTTGTTGTATGGTTACCCCTAAATGTTTTGACTGGAGCTGCTGGTTTTTTCAACTCAGAGAGTGCAGTGAAGCCTGGTAACCAGACCTCAGTGCCGGTTCTAGGACCCTAAAGTGTACGTCGAATTGGCTGCACCCAATTGGCAATGGATAACTTACCTGTAAGTCCCTAGTCTATTGTACCCTGGTACCCAGGGCATGTAAGTGAGAGGGGAACCCCAGGACTTGTGGCACTGGTTGAGCTACCCTGGAGGTCCTCCAAGAAAAACAAGTCCCACCAGTCTGCCACTGCAGACTGGGAGAGCAGTCGTACACTGCCAACCTGACTTTGCCATTAAAAGCAATAACAAAGTCACTTCTGCCCTGGTACATATGTGTAAGTCACCTCTCTTGCAGTCCCACAGAGTTCTAAGGCAGGATGCAACATATGACACAGGCCGGACATGTACTTTACATGTACCAACAGTAAACAAGCAAAACCACAATTTTTACTGTGGAAAGACTTGGTCGCCCAATCGGCGAGTACAGGATCACACGCTGATCCTCAGCTGTTCTAACTCCTGAATGGTGCAACCAAAGTGCACTGCAAGGTGTCAAACAACTTGTTACAATGAGCCCAACTTGTACCTCAAGTTACAATTAATGTAACTTGTTGCAGTGTTCAGCTTTTGCAAAGCTGCCACCTTGTTGACTTTAAAACTCCTGTGCCTTCCCAGGCACACGTGGTGCCTGTTCCACAAGATAGTTTTCTGCCCTCCTGGAGGGACATACCAATGACTCACAGGAAGGGGAACAATTAGGGATTGCAGGCTAAGGAGGTGTTTCCTCCATCCTGCAGGAAGCCACTTGGGTGTTATCCCCAAAAGGCTGGCTTCAAAAGAGAAGCAGCCTTTGAAGGACAGATGTGTCACACTAGGGAGGAGGGCTGCCCTGTTGTTTAGGTAGAGAGGCTTGTATGGGGAGCAGAGAGGGGAAACCAGTTGCCAAACCATTTTCCTCAGGGGCATGTACCCCTGACGTAGCCACACTCCAGGGGTGGGTTAGGGAGGTCTAAACACCAAGCCAAGAGAGGGATCTCCCATCTTGAGAGTGGGCATAATGGTGCATCCTGGGATACTATGTTAACAAGCAAGGACCCCCTGATACGGATAGTTATCCTGGGACAGGGTAAACAATATATGTGAAATAACAATCCCAATAGATAGAACAAAACAAACTAGTGCAGTTTCAAGACATATACATTTTTAATTTGATTAAAAAAGATTCAATAAAAAACAGTGCATTGATCAAAATTGATAAAAAATTCTATAATGATACATTTGTATTCATAAGAAAATTTAATTAAAAAGGAGGTTAGGTGGCATCCGGTCAACGCGTTTCGGCATAAACTATGCCTTCATCGGGACTTAAACCATCCAATTTCTGTAAAAAAGATTATAACAATAGTTTACTTGTTACACCTTCTATCATTAAGTGATACAACTGAACTAGTTCTAATTTGTTATAACATTCTATTGGTATAGACATTCGCAAAAATGATATATCGCCTTATATACAAATATTTTACACCTATGCACATACAGATTTTAATACCCAAGCCTCACTTTGATATGTACAGGCAAACACGAAGATGTAATACTCAGAGTTAAATTATTTAGCAAAATACAAAAGTTTACACATTTTGTCAAAGACATCCTTATATATCATTCTCTTATTAATCAATGAAGTCACGTTGATCAGATCTAGTAGTTCAATTGGTGATTGTCATCCAAATGACTAGTCCGTCTCAGCATTTCAATGGCTTTGTGTTTGCTTAAGGCTTTTACTGAAACATAGTTCCTTATCGTTTCTTAAGTACACGAGGAGTTGTGCAGAAAAGAAATTAGAAGAATAAAATGAGAAAGGTTGGAAAATAGAGAAAGTCCATTTTTGTTACACTATTTCGGTTAGGATCCCTATTCTAAAAAGATTGTATCCCAAATATAAGCACCAATTAGCTATGATTTTATAGAGGCAACTTCTCCTACGGATAGCCAGATGCCACATTCCAAGGGAAGTGGCGTCCAGGTGGGAGGAAACCTGGTAGCCCATTGGCTACCAATCGCATCCTGTCATGAGGGCATTTTTAGAGCATAAAAGGGTCACTCCTGGCACCCAGACCACAGATCTCAACCAATTTGAAGGAAGGATTGAAAAAGGACTGCCCTGCTTCACTGACGGACCAGCAAAGAGACGCTTTACTGTCAAACACTGCACCTGCAGCACCTGGTCGCTAGCGAAGAGAGGGAGTGTGCCTGCTCATAGAGAAGCAGTCCAAAGCCTAGTCAAGCCAAGAGACTCCCAGGGCCAGCTGAATGGCCTCCTGTTCAAAGCACAGGGACACAACAGCTGAAGAAGCCCGCTGGGGAAAGTTGGTAGCCTAAATTCTTCAAGCCAATACCACCACCGCCATGCAGCACCCAGGACCAAGACCCGACGCACAAAGTTTCACCAGATTTTGCCAAGCCCAGGAGTGTTGTTGGAGAGCTCCTGGGACCCTCAGAAGGCAAGTTATCAACCCAGGAAGGATTGGTCTGTGACCGCAACACTGGGAGACTTGTAGTGCAGTTGCAACTTGACTTTTCCCAGACCGGAGAGGACTTTGTGGGATGTCGACCCTGCAACCAGGACCCAACACCATCTTTGTGGATCAAGCAGTACTTGCAGAAAGATCCCCGTAGACCACGTCACATCCACAGCATCATTGGAGCATCTTCAGCATCATTCATCCCTTTTATCGGAACCACTAAATAGGGATCCATTGCAACACGAACAAAGTACCTGAAACTGCTTGAAGACTGCATCTCCCATGGAGGTAACTGTTCTTGAGGACCTTGCCATTGAGTGTCCAATTTGTTGACTTTGCCAAGGTTTGTTCGCAGTTGAAGTAAAATGCTGTGATTTATTATTTATTATCAAATCTATATCTCCAGAACCCTTCAGTGGATCTTTTTCGTTCTAGTGTCTAAATTCCTATTAAAAAAATACAGTCTATTGTAATACATTGGTGTTTGAATTCTTGAGTGTTATGTCAATTTCTTCTTTCATTTTTGTGAGGCTATTTAAATGCTTTACACTTGATCCTCTGTGTAAGCCTTGCAGCTCAGTGCCACACCTACCCAGGATCGAGCTGAGGGATTGACATATGAAACCCAAGGGTCCAAGGGTTGATAAGTGTATTATATGGTGAGGTTGCACAACTACACCATATATTACACCCCATTACATCACACACGTTTTATCGACTATAATGCTGCATTCGATTGAGTGCACAGAAAACGATTATCAAAACAATTACAGAATTGTGGTATCTCCCCTGTTATGTGCCATTCAGACCCTTTATTCTGATACTTGTGTTCAAATTCAATTAAGCAATTGTTTCCCAGTATTTGAAAGTATTGGCACTAACAAGGGGTAAAGCAGGGGTGCATACTCGCACCGCTGCTCTTTTGTCTTCATACTACTGATTTGCACTTAGCAATGTCTGCTACTAAAGTCTGCCCACCCAAGTTTGGTAGCCGCCATACAAACATTTTACAATATGTTGATAACATACTTATCATGCATCAAAAATGTGTTGGCCTGTTGAAATCACTAAAGACACTGGCCAATTATAACACTGCGCACCAGCTAGTGACACACATTACTAAAACAAAAAGTTCGATTTTTGGCAGAGAACCCCGGTGGCCCCTGGGAAGTGGTAGTAGAAGATATATAACAATCACCTACATATAACTATCTTATGGTTTGACTGATTGAAAAGGTTCTGTGCACTAACATCTAGCAACTATCAATAGGAAAGGATCCTCACCGTCCTAGGGAGGTTTAATAGTAGGTTATAGCACACTGAAGCAGAGGTAATTTTGCAAATTGTGGCTGTGCTATCTATGGTTTGGACACTTTTCCCGACAAACTTTGACTTAATGCAAGGTAATACTTTTAGAAAGTTATTTAGGATCGTCATGTGTGCTCCACAACCTATAGTCATGCTTAAATTTAGTTTGGTTAAACAGAAAATAGCAAGTAAAGTGGTGTTGTTACAGTTCTGCTCAGACCGAAACATTAAACACATTATTGAGAAGCCATTGAAGGACATAAGCTTTCCCGCTCTAGTGCATGGTGTAGACTTTTGACTGAGACCCTCCAGCAGAAACATTTAAGTGGACACTGGAATAATAATGCTGCTTATGGTATTTTAAGGAATTTGATTAAAACTAGTTCAAAGTAATTTCTAGTGTAAAGGATTTAAATGTGTTGTCTTCAGATAATCATTTTTTAGGTCGAGCCTAAAGTCAGCACGCATACGCTGCTCTGCGAGACTTGTTGTGGTGGAGTAATAAATAGAAGCCCCACCCACTTTCCGCCCTAATGTGCCATTGGCTTGTGTCATTGTCTGTCCTAAATGCTGGCTTCTAATTCGAAAATAGGCTTGTTAGTCCCTCCTTAGTACCGACTCCTCTTCATTTGTCACCTCCCATGGCCACTGACCCCTTTACTTCGGTTGTTACACTGTGCATGTTATTTAGACTGTGAGCATTATTTTCTTTATTCAGTTTCTCTTACTGTAGGCACGACTTGCTTTGGTGCCTTCTTTACCCCTCTCCCCTTGTCATGCTTTGCTTACCCCCGCCCTCTCTCCCATTGTCCGTACCTTCTCTCTCCCCATCCCCCGTCCGCCTGCTGTCCGTGCCTTCTCCCTCCACGTCCATTCCCACCTCCCTACCCTCTCGTTGTCCGTGATGCCTTGCATTGCAATAGGTCTCACATTTACGCGAGTTTGAGCTATAGGCATTGTAAATGACAATGCCTTTAATTTATGATTTGGTTTTTAAAACATAAATAAAATGCATTGTCATTTACAATGCCAATAGCTTAAAATCGCGTAAATGCGAGACCTATTGCATTGCAAAGGCCTGTGTCTATGGTTCACACACAGCTGCACATGCGTACATTGCTTCTCAAAGTGCCATCCTAAAATCTGGAAAAACATTTCCTGACAACTGCAACCATCCAAAAACCAAAGGATATAACAAACACATGGCACACTTTCGCCTTAAAGGAAACATAAAGCATGCGTAGGCGAAACAGACCTGTAAAGTCATTGCATATTCAAGTATCAGTATTTTTAAAGCTACATTGAAATAAATGCACTGAGTAGAAGCAAAAGCTACATTGGTTAGAACAAACATATAAGTTCACTGCAGGTGCGGCCTCAGAACTATGTGACGTTGGTCTTAGAGATCAATTTTCTGACTTAGTTGAATTGGATAAACCATTGATCAAAAACCTGCTACGAGCTTAGTCTATAGCGCATGAGTTGCCACTGTGGAACAAGTCGTCATTCTAGCTTTTCTTCACGCACATGCATCAGACACTACATGGACTGCCCTGGGCAGATTTTAAAGGTACCTAATTCGATTCTTCAAATCGACTGCCAATCCGTTGGTCAGCTCTCTCATCGGTCTACCAGCATAGTGAGAGCGTTGCGTGGGGTTTCTGAGACACCAAATCCACTTGTCTGAATGAATACCTATCAGCAGGAAACAAGCATTTGCACTGCAATAGGTCTCGCATTTACGTATGTTTGAGCTATTGGCATTGTAAATTACATTGCCTTTTATTTATGTTTTGGTTTTTAACACATAAATAAAACGCATTGTCATTTACAATGCTAATAACTTAAACTCGCGTAAATACAAGACCTATTGCATTGCAAATGCTTGTAATATATTGTGAATTCATGTTAAAAAAAAATTAAGGCAAGCAGATTTATATATTTCTTAGCAGCACAGTACAAGGTTTTAAATGGTTCAGTTGTTAATCCCTATTTGACAACACTGGCAGACATTTTCTAACGAATCCGGCTCTTCTACAGTCTGTTCTTATAGAAGTGAATCAATTTTACATGTATTATGTTTTGTGTACACCCTTTGAAATAGAAAGTTATATTTATCCAGTTTAACATTGCTATTCGCCAAAAGGTGGTTTGTTTCTACTGTTCTGAGGATATTCCTTGGGTTTTTGTACATTTTTAAAATGAATGAATTCTCATTAACGACTAAGGGCCCGATTACGATCTCGCTTGGAAAGCCCTATGTACGACTCAGATCCAGAGCGCTTTCCGAGCGAGTCGTGCTCCTGGGCTCCGAGCAACAGAGTATGATGCAAGTACGCACTGATGGACTCGGGTCGCTCAGAGTCCCATTGAAGTCTATTGGAGCCTGTTGTACGTTGCGTACTTAGCCTCCCATACAGTAAAAAGGTACATCGCGGATAAGGGCGCCCCATGTCGCGTGGATGCCTCGGTGCCCTCTGCAGAATGCATGCATGTGTCAGGGGGACCCTTGGGTCCCCCCTGACACTGACTCATAAGGCTATCGGTGAAGGGGGGCAAACTACGGGCCCCAAAGCCAGTTTCCCAGAGCTTTTTCGATTCGTAGGCTCCGCCTCAAACCGGCTGTTCGACGAGTGCATCTTACTTGGTTGCTCGGAAATCAGACCCATTGCGCTGCACGAGTCGAACGGGTCGTAGTTGTCCGGGGGGCTTCACTGATGGATACGAGTTGCTCTGAGCGCGAGGCAAAATTCACATTGTACTTACTCGCTCATAATGAGGTACGAGTTGTTTGAAAACCGGGGCTACAAATCATACTCGCTTGCTACAAATCCTGTTCGGAGCCCTTCCGAGCGAGATCGTAATCGGGCCCTAAGAAGTAACTCGTTGGAATTTAGTTGGAGAGTCTGGGCAGCCTCCATGTTTATTCTCATTACTTTTTATTGGGTTTTTTTGGGCGGTTTTATTATTTTTGCTTTCTAACTACCTTTTCTATGGTTTTAATTAACAAATGCAATAAAGCCATACTGCACTATTTTTATTATGATCATTATTAGTATATTTATTATTAATTTTATTATGATTGTTGTTGTTATTACAAGTTGTGTACGAGGTACCATCAGAGATTGCACTTACTTTAAAAAATGCCACGATTTGGGATTTAGAATGTAAATACAAGGATGCTTAAAGGGATGCTCTTGCCACACAGTCTGTACTTTCCATGTAGAGGGTTTACCATGGGGTTGTTAGGGCTATTTTGTCACCTCTTAAATGGCACCAACTAGGAGCACCACTTCCTGTGTGAGCCACGTGTTGATTCTCCCCTCACTTACATGGAATGGAGCACCTTGTCATAATTCAGGAGTACAAAATGTGTCTCTTGTCAAAGTGCATTTAAAAAAAGTCTTACACAGAGGCTCCATCCTCTTTTCTAACATCCGAGGACATCGGCAGCTGACGAGGGCCAACTATTTTAACTTTACGGGAAACTGCAAAACCACAGAACCATAAATAAAGGTGGTCGTCTACTACTGTCAGCTAAAACCATGAATACTTCACCAGATAGTCCCAATTTAACAAAACCCGATGAATCATCCTTACATAGACAACAGACAGTTGCCCAACCAGGGATATGATAAAGTAATTCCATGTGACACAGAATTTTGCCACAGACATGTTAATTTAATGACCGGCTATCCCTTTATTTCATTCTAACGAGAGACAGAATTTTTAAAAACTTTAAATTGATCAAATTTTATGATTTATTAATAAGCTTCAGACAGCCTGGTTCCCATAATCTCTGCTTGTCGTTTCCCTTTTTTGACTTTCACTGAGTTATTTTGAAAGAATATCACAAATGTGTTTCCTTACAATCGTACACACACCTTAACTCTTTGTTTCACTTTCTATCTATTATATCTTTTTGTTTTCCTAATATTTTTTCTTGATTTATTTCCTCCCTGCTTCTCTAATGCTATATTCCATTTCCCATATTCACCAATACACACCACCTCGTACATACCAATGCCACCTAAAGAAGTATGTGGGACTTTGCCAACCTGGTACAATGCACATGCTTTCAGAGTAGTTTCAGTTAGTGCAATAAAAGGCATCAGTATCTGGAGTATTCAGATTTTTAGACTACACAAGAGGACTTTTAAAATGCTCTTTACAAATGTCCTATGTTCCATTATTTCCTCGAGTGGAAAATCCGATTTGTTATTATATTTTTTAAAAGACAAAGGGCAAGATGTACGACGTAGAATTGCATGCGAAAATGGGTTTGCGACCCGTTTGCGCATTCAATTTTAGTCTGGGCAATGTACTTACACTATTTTGCTACTTGCAAATAATTTGCGACTCGCAAAAAAGTGTTTAGAGACTCGCTATTTGGAAGGGGCATTCCCTTCCAAATAGCGACTCTCTAACCCCTGTATGAATGTTTTGCGACCGCAACACTCGCAAGTTATCACCCTCATCAAGAGAGTGGTAATGCAGTCTCAATTTGGAAGGAGTCCCCAGGGGACCCCTTCCACTTTGTGACTGACTATAAAAGTATTTTTAAGGGAATGCAGTGGTCCCAAGGACCACTATCTGCCCTTAAAAAATGAAACGAAAACTTTTTTTTTTCGTTTTTTTTAAATGCATACCGTTTTCCTTTAAGGAAAACAGGATGCATCTTTTTTTAAACTGCTTTATTTAAAAGAAGTCCCAGACATAGTGGTCTGCTGAGCCCAGCAGGCCACCATACCTAGGAGGGCCTGTCATTCCCAATTGGCTCGCAAATTGCAAGAGGCTCATTAATATTAATAAGCCTCGCAATTTGCGACCCCATTGGGAATCACACTCAGTGTTAAACACACTGTTGTAAATAGCAAATTGCACCGCGCAAATTGTGTCTTGCAAAAGAGTCGCAATTTGCAAGGCGCAATTTTGTTGGTCGTACATCTGGCCCAAAGTCTTTGCCTACTCATTTGTACAAGAACATGTGCATGTGTAATCACCTGGTTAAAGCTATGGATGGGCTCAGGGAGTCACTGGATAGTGAAATTGAGTTGGATTTTCAGATATACTCATTAAATATATTTGAGAAAAAATGACATATGATGTCTTCCATTGGAGATTATTCGCCTATTTATTGATCGTTCTAAAAACCTGATTGTATATTACTATGCGTTGGCTAAAGAAGCCCAGCTATAGTTAGAACTCATTCCGTCTGTTGCTGAAAAGGGCATAGGATGTCTTCGCTGACTCTTGGTATATAGATTTGAGTTTTACAAGCGGGAAAACGCTTAACCCACAGCATGAGGGCAGCACAAAATGGTTAAGCGATTACCAAATTCTCCTTCAACCGTAGTAAATCTAGGCCGAAATGTTTAGGCAACTCGCTGTGATCAAAACAAATGGTGCATGAGCTAGGTAGATATTTGGCGTTTTGATCTTTCTAATCTTTCAACCTAGATAATTAAACAATATTAAAAAATGACCAATAGATATGCTTCATAATTAACACAGAAAAACACAGCAAAAAATTTGAAGTTTATTTTCTCAGCTTGCAACAGACTGGTTTAACTACTTTTGGGTGCATAGTGCCTCAGATTGCACAATGAGAAAACAAATCGGCATATGTTCTGATCTTTGCTTAAACTAATCCCTTTTTAACTTTACTAATGCAGGGCGATTTCGACAGCTGGAGGTCTTGGACCAGGTGACCAGTGCCTTCACTTCACTGTGTGACACAGTTCAAGCCAAGCCCGTTGTGGAGGACTCCGAAGAAACTAAACTTGTAAAAAGGAGAAGGGTCTGCCAGCTCCTCAGGAGGGCTTCCCGCCAACAGACCCTCATTCAGCAGGAGAGCGTAATAGGTACAGGAAAGCAAGAAATTGTCAAAGATCCAGAGGAAGCATCTTCCAATGCTGCTAAAGCAGACAGAGGGAAAACAGCAAGGAAGCCAAAGAAGAGACTCACTGGAAACTGTCTAGATCTGCTCACTGAGGAGCAGGTTTGCAGTGAGGACAATACTGACTTGTCTTCTCCACTTGTAAGATCTCCAAAGGGCAAGGCCCCTCTTCCTGTGCACGCATCCCTGAAACCCACCCACCTTTCAAAGGAATGTTTATTAAAAGACAGAGGTCGGAAGAATTCTACAATAATCCTGACCAAAACACTTAAACGAGCTTCGGGATTGCATGACCACCCCACAGATTCTTTTGAAATGGAAGAGGTAAGTGCAGCACCTATTAAGTTTCTGTATGCAGCAGCGTCTCTATGGGGGGTGGGGGCTGCTGATGGGGCACAAGGGGAGCCCCAGCTCTTTTTGACCTAGCCCCCTTGTTCCCCATCACCACATCTGCTGACTGTACCATTCACAGAAAAAAAACATTGCACCGTTCCAGAAACGTTAATTTGTCCATCCACCTTTAATTGCAAAACAGTGCTCTTTTCTTAAATTCTAGCATTTGTGTATATATCTATGCACACATATATATAATATAAGATTGAAATATTTTAAGCATGCACACACGTATATTCACAGAGAAAACAACATGTGATGTGATAATGTTGGACTGAGACGCGAGCTAATGTTATAAACCAATAAAACACTGAAATTGGTCAGTTAAAGTTTGTTGACCTAACTATAACTTTCACCCTAAACATGCACTGCTTGTGACCTCACACTTTCACTACACTCATGATATGTTAAATGACATCATTGCTACATAGCCAATAATATTTCAATATCAACATTGTTGACATTACTATAGAGATTAACCAATGATCCTGAAAGCTTGCTATAGGAGTAGCACAAAAACCTAAATTGATGGTTGGAATTCTTATAAACTTATGTGTGAGCTTTTGGAAGATGCAGAAGAAACTGGATATTGCAAAGTGAAGCCATTTTGATGGCTGGCATTGTCTTTTTAATTGTATTCACCCAAAGGATGGGTAGATCATTGCTATGAAGGGCTGAAGGCTGAGCAAGTGATGTGCTAGGTGGTCATGGAAGGGTGGGCCAAAGGTCATACACAGCAGGATTGGCCATATGTGGACGGTTGAATACAGGGTTTGGCCATTGGGCAAGCTCACCTTCCAAACTCTATTGTGTTTTGGATGCAGGGTCTGCTGCAACACTAGGCCTTGCAGACAACTCCCTCTGTGTATGTCCAGATGCTGTGCATGGTTGGGGGTGGCCGCCTGTGAAGGGGTGGCTGCAGGCCCTGGCCATAGGGTAACCCCTGTGTCAAATGTGTCCTACGTATTACTGAAGAACTTGTGCAGTGGAAGTTTGATGCTTGGGGTGGGTTCGGTGCAGAGATGTCCCAGAGTCTGATCACTGAGTCCAAGTAAGATGCAAATTAAATGGTACACACCAGACTTTGCTGAAGCTCTAGTGCTCTCCTGGATACGTTTTAAGAACAACTAACTGCTGATCCTGAATCTGTTTTTACCAGTAGCAGTTTCTGGCCCTGTGCAAATTTTCCGAGAAATAAGGGTATATTGTGTTGGGGTAAAGCAGGCCAAAATAATGAAAAAACCTGCTGTACTCATGTGGAAGCCCAGGTTCCAGAGGGTATAGCAGGTGCACCTACCGCATGCTTAGAGAAGGTTGTAAATCACAGTTGATTTGTCCCAGGAATGGGGGTAACAATGATGGAAACATCTTGGTCATTTTAGTTCTGCATGATAACTCCTTATTCTGTGGGCAAAATAACATAAATGTATAGTGCAATTACTGGCCGTAATCGATGATTCCCTGCCCTGGAATATTGGCACAGGTGCACTGTGCAATTCGTATTTGGGCTTTAAATGCAGGAATTCTGAATCCCAGAATTTCTGATCCTTGTAGGATCAGTAATTCCAGGTCCAAAATTCAAGAGCTGCTCTGTTTCAGTTTTGGTTTTATTTACCCCTCCCTCTTTGATGTATTAAGCATTGCTTTTGCGCTACATGACCAGGACCCAACTAGTTGCACTTTAGGCCGTGGCCCTCTAACAAAATAACCTTCAAAACTGGCACATCTGGTTGTCCGCTTTCAACTACAGTTTTACTTGACCTCAAGGGGACATTTTTATGGCCTCACACATTAACAGGAAACCACCTGAAGGAACATCAGCCCTTCTTTCATTTCCTTATATGCTTTAAGGAGGGGCCTGGCTCCTGCTGGTAGCCAATGTCAATTTGCTTTAATGATTCGCACTGCTATTTTAACTTTGTGTTTTTCCATGTAGTGCCACAGACAATGGAGCTTGTCTGTCTGTCAGGCACAGGAGCTGCTCGGCTTCATTTCTCACTTTATTAACCCCTTCCTGTGTTCCAAAGCATAGGGGTACGTTAACTATGATTTTGCATCTGGGTTGTGTCACATTTGGGTCGCAAAATCATTTTTGACATTTACTGAGCCACAAAAAGTCCCTTTGCATGGCTTTGGGTGGTTTAGAAAATGCAAAGTAACACAACACAATGCATAGCACTGCCCTGCAATATTTTGTGTTGGGTAAGTGTTACATGGGTGGAGCATAGGTGTTGCCATGCCTCCAACCAAGTATTTTGGTGCAACCCAAGATTTACGAAGACTTGTAAACTCAGGTTTGCACCAAAATCGGGGCCAATTTGAGACAGCCATAACAAGAAGCATTTATTACTCCTTGTTACTTCCTCTTTGGAATACTTGAGTGCAGGAAGATGTGCCTTCCTGCAGAAAAACAATCCTAACCACAGTGCAGGCACCCTGGCACCATAGAGCAGTGATGCTTGCATTTTGTGCTAAGCAGCCTTATGTGCACAAGTACAGGGAGAGAGCTGAAGGGCATAATATCTCTGAAGATATGGCAATTTATAGCTCTTTCACATTCATGTAGCACTGCAACTTGCCTTGCTGCATTGCCTTACATACATTCTTGCCCCAGAGTGTTTTCTTGCTACCTGAGCGCAATGTGCTCTAGTTGCTCTACAGGCCTTGACCACCTACAAAAGTGATGTGACTGTGCGTTCATGCAGTGGGCACACCTATGGCACTCTGAAGGCACCTTAAAGTCAAATCTGTCTGCACGCATTCATGCCTGATCGCATCCAACTCCAAGACCCCTGGTCTTGATTCTATCCACCAAGAACCCCCTAAGAACGTCTTAGCCTTGGCACCCTCATAGTTGTTTTGCCCCTACAAATGTTAATCACATCTAGGCCAAGACATATGCTCTGTCTGTAATTTTTGCTTTAACCCCACGTACAGACCTACAGTTGCAGAGATCTACAGTTCACCCTGTAATAACTTTCGGAAAGGGTACCTCACCAATGTGTCCTCCTTACCTAAGCACCGTCTTAAAATGTTTTGCTATATTTCCACATATAATACTGAATTTTATTTTTTTCACTTAAACATGGCTGAAAAGCTCCGCCATACTGGACTTAGCCACAGCTATCCCCACTACATTTTCCATCGTTCACCTAGGACGCCCACTTTGTGTGTGAGGGGTCCATTATCCTTTCTGTTCTAAATTCACATGCTTCATTTTGAATAAAATCAGCCTGCCTCAGGCAGAAGTCATAAATTCACAATAAAAATAAGACCCTCCTGCTTATTTTTCATAGCCATCATATACTGGCCTATGGGACCCCTTTCCTTATTCATCATCTCTGTAGTGGAATCACTTATCCCTAACATGTTAAAATGTGACACTTTTGTCATTTAGGTGGATTTTAATATTCAGATTTATATTCTGATTTGATGCAAATGTGCTAGCTTTGGTGGAGGTATACAAGCCATCAGTTCGAAACAACTTGTCTCGGCCCCTACACACAACATCAGAAATAAGTTAGACCTGATGTTTTCCAACCAACCTTACATAGCGACAAGACAACCTATCCTCCATGTATACAAAAAAATTATGAATGGAATGCTTGAATTAATCTCAGCCACTGGTAATTACTCAGGCCGTATCCCAATTCATCTTTATTTCGCACACCATGCCATCTCAGTTTGGAAGAGCCATATTTAAATCAGTCCTGACTCTGCTCTAATGGGAACAGTACAGACTGAAATGCCAAGCCAGGTACTCCATGAACAGGAACACAAGCAACCCAGGACTGGTTTCTTCCTATTTAGGGCTCATCAGCCAGGTAAAGCGTGATTCCAGTAACACAGTGTGCCCTGGACCCACTTCTGGACATACCTGTCCAACTTATGGTGACAAACAACAGTTTACACAAAAGTGATGGATGGAATGGTTGAATAAATCTCATCCACTGGTAATTTCTTGAGCTGCGTATTAATCCAGCATTACTTTGCACACCATGGCACCTCAGTTTGGAATGCAAATCAGTCTTGACCCCTGTTAGAACTGGGTTTCTGGTTGGCAGAGGTATGCACCCTGTCCAAGCAGGAACCACAATCCTAGTCAGGGTAAGTCACAAACACATCCCTAATTAACCTGTGCTCAAAAGCTGGTAGATTGGCACAGAGCAGTCAGGCCTAACCTAAGAAGCAATGTGTAAAGTATTTGTGCAACACTGCAGAAAGTAAAGCAGTGGAAAACACCACACAAAAAGATATCACACTTGGTTAGAAAACAGAGCTTAATTTAACCGCTTAACCGCGGCGCGAATTCTGCCGCGGTGCGGTGGTTTAAACGAGTGGGAGGGGCCGCGTCGGCCAACGGACATGCACAGCACTACCGAGGTAGTGCTTGAGGCGGCCATTGGCCGATGCACGCAGCGAAGTGGTTAAGGAACAAAACAAAACCTAAACAACAAATATCCAATATGTAGAACCGGAGGTATGGATTTTTAAAGAATTAACTAAAATGTAGTCTTTTATATATGTGTAAAGCACCAACCGGGTGTATCTGGTTGCCCTATATCGGGTCAAATCCCACTGAAAAGTACCTTGGTTCTGTCGCAGAGGTGCAGGTGAAGCGATGCATCGTGGACGGTCCTCACAGGGAAGGCAATACATAGGTTCTGAGCCTTGCGAAGATGGTGATTTATCAGCAGTGGGGATGATGCACCAAGGTGCAGTGGTGATGCATCGGTGTCGATCCTTGCAATGGCTGTAATGCATCAATGCCGATCCAACGGAGATGATGCATCCGCAGTGGAGATGCGTCTGTTCCGAGCCTTGCGTCAACAGTGATGCATGGATTCTGCTGGAGCAGCCATTTAGACCTACTTTCAAGAGCCCAGGACAGGGTTAGTACCACTTGGCAGGGCAGACTCACAGATGGCAGAGTCTAGCTTCTGAAGCAGGTGAGTTGGGAGTCTTTTATGTCCCTGAGATTTCAGTCAATAGGCAAGCCAGCAAGCCCTTGCAGTCACTCTGGGTTCAAATGATGTGGGTCCAGTCCTTCTCAGTCAGACCAGAGGGGCAGCAGGGTAGCTCGGCAAGAAACCAGTTCTTCCAGAGCAGCAGTCCAGCAGAATGATAGTTCTACAGCAGCATAGCAGTCCTTCCTGGCAGAGACTTAACAGGCCCAGAAGTGTACTTAAGTGGTAGGATCAGAAATCCAGCTCATTTGGGCCTGTGAAGTGTGGGGGAACTTCAAAGAGATGACTTTGAAGAGCACAGAGTTCATGTGCCCACTCCATACATAATATTACAGCAATGGCAGCAAAAGTAAGCTTTACCGTGATTGAAGTGAGCCCCCAGTATGAGAAAGTGAAAGTATGCCATCCATATATGATATCCAAGCTTTGGAAAACAATCAGCACGTAAAGCCCACCCAAATCAGACATCAGCAGTGGCAGTTAGGAAAGCACAACTATGAAACAATCACCGGCAAAGTCCACCCAGGTATTACTTGAGTGAAACTGCAGGTCAAGTTCCATGTGGGGTCAGCTATAGAAGTAGTATGAGCAATAACAATCAAGAAAAGGCAAGAATAATACTATCCCAGCATAGCATGCATGCAGATCCATCATGAGCAACATCAGTGATAATAGTGCATCCTTAAAAACAATCCAGATGTATTGTTCAACCAGATCTGATGTGAGAAATAATATTAACAAGAGTGCACTAGCAGAACCAATTATCCTGTAGGATCAACCCAAATATGACATGATCACAACAATATAACAATCACTACATAATGGCAAGTTCAAAAAGGCATTTTATAGTATGTAAAAGACAATTGTGTAGTTCTCTTTTACATTCTTTTACAAGCCTCAAAACATCTAAAATGGGACTAAATAGGATGTTTTATGAAAAGTTCATATCAATTAGTACAAATAAAAAGGACTATGCACTGTTTGTACTTTTATTAACGGAGAGTTGGATGTTTCTGGTCAATTTACAGATGCATGTAAGAGTATGTAAACGAGTACTTGTGGAGTATGTTTTTACAATGAAAGTGGTACTTAGCATCAGGTCCAAACAACAAAGACACTTGCACTTACATTAGATTCTTTTAACTACAGAACAGTTGGATGATGAGTTATACTTCATATCCACCAGGTGAGTAAGTCTTCCCAGTAGAGTAAAGGTTGCAGGGATGAGATTAAACAAAATCTACCTAAACAAAAGATGCATTAAAGACCAGGTCAGAAGAGGAAACCTTTGAGTCGGATGGAAGTCCGGAGAATGGGGTGCAGGACAGGAAAAGTGAAATGAAAGTGAGCACAAGGATACAAAATGGGGAGTGAGGCATTAAGGGGCAGTCAGCAGTCAAATGGAGGAAAACTCAGAAGGAAAGACAGTGTTGGCCATTTTGGGAGTAGGAGCCTTTCAGAGAGCTGCCAGGAACAAGAAAGGGTGGAACTAAGATTAGTGATACCACAGTCCATTTGGGAGGATGGCCAGGGTTCTCCATTATGTGACCACCCGAATTGATATTAAAATCCCTGAGGAACAATCCATGAGAGGAAAAGTGGAGGGAAGTTATGAAGAGAAGTTGCTACAAAAGTGAAAGATAACTGTAGTAAAGGAAGATGCACAGTCCAACTGTGTATGTTAAATAATCCTTTATTGTAGATTCCTTCTAGGATAGGTAAGTAGGAGACGATAGGAAGTATAGGTAAAACAACCCCACCAGGCGCAAGCTCCAAGCAGCTCAGCCTGAGATCACCAACTGACACAGTGAGCCAGAGAGACACCCAGGCATTCTATGATGTCATGGTACATTCTATCTAGTGAAGGACAGTAGAGAAGTAATTTACTACACATCCTCTTTCCTTAGGGAATGACAACAGAATAGAGAGAAATATAGGCAAGATACCTCAAATATAACATTGGCAAGAAAGAACAGAATGAGATACACAAATCTAATAAAGTACGACATGTACGGCATGAGGTATCATTAGCATGAGCAAAAATACAATAAGATGCTAAGTTTTAGATGAACAGAAAAACAACTACATGTCTCATCCCCCTCCCTTAGTGAAACAGCATGGATAAAGAACAAAGACCAATGCGACAAAGAAAGGCTGTCACACTCACAACCTCCCCATACATGGGTACACCACATGGTAATAACCCTGGCAAAAAAAGATGAACATAGACACAGACCCATTGGAGAGAAATAGGGGAAAAGATCACTCTAGATAACCTGAAGAGTGTAAGTCCTATAAAAGAAGCATTCTATGATGTCATGGTACATTCTATCTAGTGAAGGACAGTAGAGAAGTAATTTACTACAATAACAAAGATCATTAGAAAGGAAAGAAGGATAGAAAATTACGTTGGGGGGCATGAAGAATGTGAACCATAGGAGCCGCTTTGATACTGATGAGCGTGCAAAACACTGAATGGAAATAAGCTATTTGATGGTGCCATGGGGGAACATATAGGCATCTGTCCCAGGAGATTAGGGGCAGAGGGGAGGCAGGCCATGGGAACAGGCTCAGGAATGGGAACAAATCAAAACATGTTATGGAAACGTATATCGTAACATTAACTGGGCCACAGGGAGCCTACAAGAGGCGGAGTTTACAAAAAGGCATGCCTAGGAAGTTCAGCTAGGGAGAGAGATACATTTGTTGTTGGTTTAGGAAGAGTGAGGAAGCAAACATAACCTAGAAAGGGGAGAATTTTTTCTAGCTCTGCCTCTGCAGTTCGCTCCTCCACCACCAATACCATTTCCACTACCATCTGCATTGCCATTGCCTCCATTACTACCTCTATTAAATTTAGCATTAACGCAGCTGCAGAGTAGACCACAGAGTACTCTGTTGGCCAAACTCTAAATCAGGCCCAAAGTCATTAGTTAAGAGGAGCTTTCATTGCAATATCTGCACCTAAAGAGCCCCTGTGGCAATCATAATATATCATTTTTAATTTAATATAAGATTGGGTTTTATGGCAATATTTAAAGAGTGACCAGGAACTGACCATCATCTAGGCTAGTAGAGGATTCAGTATTTTTTCCAGACAATGAAGGGAGGGAGGGTGCAGTAAACCTTTGGAAGAATGTTAGTTGGTTTTACCTTACTGGCTTGGGAATCACAAAGCACCAGGATAAATTACTGATGGGTGGGATGATGTGGGAGGTGAAGCAGCAAGGAGAGAGTTCGGCACCCTATACCTGGACGATGCATGGGTGCCCACAGACAGGATTGCCTTTGGCATTCCCGTGTTCAAAGCAGCAGTAAGTAATTCACAACAAGTATTTCCACGGGCGGTTCCAGATGCCATGGGAACCGAATGGGAGTAGCACGAACCCAAAGGACGAAAAACAGGAACCCAGCATGTACCAGATACAAAACGAAAATAAGTCAGGAATTCCCATATTTAAAAAGTGAAAAGTAAATTCGATAAACATTTTGGGCCATGGGAAGAACTTCAGAATCAGCACAAATCCATGCATATTTAATACAGAGAGTTTAAGAGAGAATATGTTCCCAAGGCAATAAATAACTGCAGTTGATTTATGGGACCGACATTAAAATCCGAATATGACGTATTTGATGCTCACCAGTGTCGTGCAGTAATATTTAGATGCAAATAGAAGCTGCTGTTCATGGGTGTGAGAACCGTAGGATAGCAATAGCAAAGCATGTGCTTAGTGAACATCCTCTACACATCAGAAAACAATCTAGCCTGATTCAGGAGTGTTGCACTCTTGTAAATGGCAGCATTTAAATATCACAGTGCTATTAATAAAACCGTAATGGGAGACTAAGATTAGGTGTGATAGTGATTAATGGCCATGGGGAATTTGAGAACCGTGAACTTCCCTATTTTCTCACATGGCAGAAATTGACAGCAGTATAATTTCCTGCAAATATCTTGGAAATGAATCTGATAGAGAGAAGGCTGGTCTCCCCCTTGCCACACAGGCTTTGTTTTGGTATGATTGAGGGTAAAATAAAGGATCTCAGTTCTACCAAGCTGTTGATGGAGCATGTTTGCAGATTGTGATTTCACTGGTGAGTGCACAAGATACAACTGGGGCTGGAATTTGTAACATTTGTAGTTTCTAATTTAAGACTAATGAGTTGAATGTTTTTCCATTTGAGAGTATAGATATTGAAACGGGACAACGTCAGCCTTGGATACTGAAGAAGTGGATCATGTTCATGTTGATCCTTCGTGTCCATTTTAGTGAACATTGAAAGGGCAGACTTGTCTTTTGCCAACAAGCTTTGTGCTAGAGCATTATGTCTGTGACAGCAGAAACCAAATAGCAGTCTATTATGCCTGTTTGTAGTTATCACCCTACAGTTGAGAGTATATTCAGTTTTGTTGGTGAACACTTCTATGCATCCTTTTTTATCAGCCTTTAGGAGCTCATTTATATCCATGTCTCCAGCAGATAGAAGATGCATCCATTCAGGAGACATTTATACATTAGAGGACGGGATTTGTCATAATGCTTAGCTCCAGTGAACAATCTTGGACTTAGGGCCATATGTATCAAGGAACCAATTTGCGATTCTGTAATAGCGATTTTTAAGAAATCGCTATTTCAGAATCGCAAAATGGTATGTATCAAGAAAACGCAATTTCTTAGCGATTTCTTGATATTCCTTAATTGCGAATTCGCAAATTGTGAATTCGCAATTAAGGAATACTTTCCCATTCATTTCAATGGGCCAGGAGGCCCAAAGGAAGGAATGAGAATTTTTTCTCAATTTGCCATTCGCAATTTGCTAATCGCAAATTGAGAATAATTTCAAGGGTGCAGGGGTGTTCAAAGGACACCCTGTTGCACCCTTGAAATAAGCATGGGTGCACATGTGGTGCACATACATGCCCTAAGGGCATGTATGTGCGTCACATGGCACTTTGAAAAATGCTGAAATGTGCATTTTTCAATGAAATCGCAACTTACCACCAACTAGAAGTTGGTGGTAATTTACGATTCCTTAAGAGCATTTTGGATTTTTTTTTTTGCTTAATACATTGCATTTAAGGAATCGCAAAATATGCGATTCCTTAAATGCAATCGCAAAATAAGGAATGGCAAATTTAGCGATTTCTTATTTTGCACACAAATTCTTTCAT
Organism: Lissotriton helveticus; assembly: GCF_964261635.1. Taxonomy (NCBI): domain Eukaryota; kingdom Metazoa; phylum Chordata; class Amphibia; order Caudata; family Salamandridae; genus Lissotriton; species Lissotriton helveticus. The sequence continues at coordinate 1,625,562,454 of NC_136063.1, read as the reverse complement.
ACATACCATTTTGCGAAAATGAGTTTGCAAACGCCGAAATTCTGCGAATTTCGGCGTTTGCGAACCCATTTGGCCTTGATACATATGGCCCTTGGTCATAATATTATTGCAACAAGTAAACAATAGTTGCTTGTATAATCTTTGTACATTTTGTTCAACATACATTAAATATGGCTATTCGGAATCTCCCACTCTGAACGCACTGCTGTTGGAGTGCGAAAGGCATGTTTTTTAGACCAAGATAAGCAGTGCGTTGGCAGAACTGTAGTGTCCTCTTCATCTTCCCCGTTCCTCTAGGTTTGTTATTTGACCTTAAACTACATGAGATATTTTGTCTTTTGGTGGAGCTCCACTGTCTCTAACTTACTTCATCAGTCACTGTCTTGAGAGCTGTGTGGACACCAACACTAGGCAGGCCTGGATCCTGCCTGGACACATCTCAATCATGTCTAGTCACTCAGTGGCCACTAATAATAGGACACTAAACACAATATGGATGTTATAATAGGTGGAGATCAGAAAGATTGCAACTCTGTCTATCGAAGGGTGCATCAGTAAAAGGAGGCGGCATAATTATCATTTGTATGATGTACCGCTGCCTCATATGTGGCCTCTTAGTGATGTGGATTGTCTGAAATACATGTTGGTGTATGGGAATTGAATGTGTGAAATCTGCCTTACCACATGGATTTGTGTGGTGTATACTGTCCACTGCAGCATGTTTCTGGCATAGCATAGAGCAAGAATGGGTTTGAAGAAGTGGGCATTGTTGTTAGTGGTTTATGCATTGTCTACTCAATGTGATTGATCTTGAATTAATTGGATCTAAGGTGGCAAGTGTGGGGTTCCTCCCTGCTTCTTGAAGGTAACTGAGGGTCTTTTGTGCTCATATTGAAAAGGTAGCATTCGTTTTTGTGTCATGTGGAGAGGTGTTATGTTGGATAGGTCAAGGCAAGGCACATATAAGTGCAAACTTTTGGGTAACATGAACAGTAAAGAGGTATATCAATACCTGGCAATACTCCATTCATGATGTTAATAATAATATGTTGTCAGTAGGTTCTTCTTTGGAGCTCTGGAGGTTGTAAGATTTTGAAATAGGTTCGGCAGGAGATGCATGTTGGACGTGATAAAATAAATTTTGTGTTGAATGTTGAGAGTCTGTCAGATGTTTAAGCTGTGGTGGTTGAGGGGGTAAAAATACATTTGTACTGGTTCCCTATGCATATGTGGAGACATGTTGTGGAGAAAGATCACTGAAGTGAGATTATCAAAATGGAAATAAGGAAAAAAGTTGGAAAGACAAAAGGAAGGATTCTGTAAGCAGGGTTTCCATTGACATGGTTTGCCAGCCAATAGCGTTGCACCCTTTGTGCCACTGGAGTAACTACCAGTACTTAGTGGGGTAGAAGGAAGGAACCCTATTTGTGTGGATTTTCAAAGCAACAGTATGTTTTCGCAAAACAAAAAAACAATGGCACTGATGCAGAGGGACTTTCTCCCATGCTCTCTTGGGCTCTTTTATGTTTTCCCACCCTGGGCCCGCCAAGTACGACAGGATAGTCTAGAGCAGGGAAAACAAATGAAGGTCACCTTGCCTCTCTAAATAGGGTGGGATACACACTACTGTAACCTGGCAGTCCAAAGGTAGACCATCCTCCAGTTCCTGGGTCTGAGCTGACAGAGTCAACTGAGATTCTGCCACTGTAAACAGAGTAGGGGAGCCACAGGTTTAGTGGGGCTGAACAACATCAAAACACTGTGATGCTCCTGCTTGGCCTAACTCTAAATTACCCCCAAGTCCAGGTACTGTTGGAGTAAATGCCTGTTTCACAGTGGTTTGTTACGGCAAACCCAGACTTTCTCGAATCTCGCACTGGAGCAACCCACTAGTATAATGATTTTTTACCAGAACTTATTTTCTTGCATCAGGACATCCCTTGTAGGCTTCAAGGTAGAAAAAAGTACATAGTGTTGACAGAGGGTTCAGCTGATAGCAGTAGCCTCTACGATTTTGCAACACATAGAGACCTAATAGTCATTATACCTGACTGGAGCACACTAGTGATGCAACTAGGAGGGCACAGTGTATGGCCCTAGTATCTTTTTAGGACTTGAACTGTTCCAACCGACAAGTACCCTACCGGATGCAAATGTAGAGTCTGTGACCTAGGCGTGCGCAGTAAACTCCACTCTGCTGGTGGAGATAGCAGAGTTTGCCCACTCCACGCTCCAGAGTCCGGTAAAAACTCAGCCACCACATTGTGGTGGTGTTTATCGGTGCAGTGGCACCCCCCCCCCCCCCGCACTGCCCTGGCATGATCAAGATTCCAGCTCATTCATATTGTATCCTGAAAGACGTCTCTACATAGTTTTGGGGTGTTTTTGGAGTATACTGGTTTTTGCTGAAGTTTTGTGTTTTTTGCAGTATTCTGGGTTCAGCTGGAGTTTTCAGATCCAGGGGCTGACCCCAAGGGCTGTCTTAAGAGGATTGGAGCCACACGTATGGTGCCCTGAGTTCTCAGTGCAAAAGACACACAGATGATGGACGGAATGCAGAGCAAATCAAACTTTCACCCCAAGACAAGAGATCTGGGTTACATCCATCATTCTTTTGTTCACCATGCCAATCCAGATAGAGACTTTTAGGAATCTGCACACTTTATCACTACTAACTAGTGCTAAAGTGCTTTTGCTCTCTCCTTTTAGCATGGTAAAAGTGTCTTACTCCCGAACTACCATTTTGACTTGGCAGAATGCTAGGCCCAAACCTCCTTTTTTAATGCATGTTGGTCACCCCTAGGGTAGGCCCTACATATCCCACAGAGCAGGGTGCAGTGTATTTAAAAAGGTTGGCATGTACTTTAGAGTCTTACATGTCCTTTTTTTTTTTATATTTTATTATTTACCATACAGCACCAGAGAGATTTAGACAAGGCTTCTTCATTCCAAAAACCATAAATTAATAAACGCAAACATAAATGCAAACATAAGCATAGTCATGATAGTCCTTCATCTCTGACATATACATAAGACATAGAAAGAAAGCAAGATATATACCGTTTTCATTTACATTTGCAAGCATTTCCAACCCGTCCCCAGTATGCTATCCCATCCCCGCTCTCCAATTACTAACCGGTTCCCAAATTCGAATTCCCAGCTGTCTTTTTTTCCTGCCTTTCTTTGCATAGATAGGTCTTTCTAAGTTATATGCTGCTAGTAGATTAGACAACCATATTTGCAACCCCGGGGGATTCTTATCCAGCCAAGCCCTGGCGATGCACAGCCTATAGACTGCCATGGCTACAAAGATAAATTCCCGCTGTGGGATACCATCCTCAGGAACGATTCCTAATAGTATCTGTACAGGTCTAAGACTTATTTTAATATTCAGAGAGGCCTCTAGGAAGATCTCTATATCCTTTAGAAGTGTATGTAGCTGTGGGCATAGTGCAAACATATGTATTATATCTGCTTCTCTAGAATTGCACCGTGGGCAGGTAATGCCTGTAGTCCCACCCCATTTCGCTATCCTCGCCGGAGTATAATAGAGTGAGTAAAGGGTTTTGTAGTGTTGCGACTGCAGCGACGCAGAGCATAAGAGTGTCCATCCTAACTCCAGTGAGTCCTGAAACCAACATAAATCACTTTCTAATTTCTCAGCCCATTTCTCACTGTATTTATCAATATAATCCTGCTTTGTATCCAAGAGACTGGCATAGAAGCTTCGTATCGAGCAGTCCCCCCCTAGCCTTATTTTCTCAATGATCTCGATTGTGTTAAACCCCACCTGTCCCCCGTGTTTATTCCCTAGAAAACTCCTTATCTGTAAGTATTTAAAAAGTCCTGTCTATCCAATCCATACCTATCCATTAAGTCTGAAAATAATACAAATCCCTCCGCGGTCCTAACATCTCCGATCTGATCGATTCCCTTCGCCGCCCACCTTTCCATTGTCGTATCACCAAATATCTCTACCGGAAGAGATCTATTTTTAACCAACTTTGTATACCGGTTAAATCTACCTATGCCCAATTTTTTCCCGTACATGCACTCCATACCTTAATGCCTGCCTCAACTGTTTTGCACCTAGTTCTTTCATAGTATCCGAACTCTATACATTTTAAAAAACAATTTTCCACTTCTTCCCCCAACACGGCGGCATAGATTCTAGAAGAGCAATCTGTTATTCTTTGATCTAACCCACCTCCTCCTATAAGTCCTTGCATGTACTGGATCGCAGCAACCCAATAATATAAAATCCAGTGCCCCCCATCCGCCTCTTTCTCTCGGCAGTGTCATAAACCTATATGCCCTGCGGGTCTTGCCCTGTGCCCAAATGAATCTGTTGAGGATCCCTTCCAGTGTGTTGAACCATTTTGATTAAAAAAGAAGGGGGGATTGCCCTGAAATAATACAAGAATTTAGGTAAAATAAGCATCTTAATTATATTCGTACACCCCACTAGAGAGAGATGAAGATTGTTTAGCCGTTCCAAGTCCAGTTTTACACTGGCCATCAATGGAGCCATATTGTTCTGCACAACAACTTCAACATCCGCCGATATTGCCACTCCCAGGTATACTGCTGAGGCCACAACTCTTGGATCCGTCTCTCCTTGGGCATACTGATTACAAATTATCTGGGTCTTAGATTTATTCAGGCTGTAGCCAGACACCTGGCCAAAATTCTGAGCCTCTATCTCCACCTCCTTAATAGCACCCTCCGGGCTAGATGTTAAGATGGCTACATCGTCTGCGTAAGCCAGCGTTTTTGCTTCGCAGCCATTCAAGCACAATCTGGGGATCCCTTGATTACCTTCCAGCTTACGTAAAAAGGGATCTAAATATAATGCAAATAGGAGGGGAGACGATGGACACCCCTGTCTAGTTCCTCTTTCTATTTTAACCGCTGCTGAGTGCCCTCTATTAACCCTAATTCTAGCTGATGGATTTTTATATAGGGTTTTCATTGATTTAATAAACCCTTCACCTATTCCACTCCACTTTAAGGTACCCCATAGATATTCCCAGGAGACCCTATCAAATGCCTTCTCAGCGTCGAGAAATATTGCCGCCATAGGGTCTCCCAGAATACCTGCTGCGTCAAACATTGTAATCACCTGCCTAGTGTGTTCTGTTGTCCCTTTACCCGGTATAAATCCATGTTGTGAACAGATTACCAAGCTCTCGATTATCCCTGCAAGTCTCTTGGCCAGTATTTTCTAATAAACCTTAACATCGGCATTCATGAGGGTGATTGGTCTATAAGAGCCTGGTTGATTTGCCGGTTTCCCTTTCTAAAGAATCACTACTATATCTGCTCCTCCCCATGAATCAGGAATTGCCTCTCCAAGTTGTGCTTGCCTCAAGATATTGAACATATCTGCGCCTATTACTCCCTGGAATGTTTTATAAAATTCCACCGGCAGTTGATCAGGGCCGGCGGCTTTACCTAATGGTAGGGTGCTTAAAGCCCATAGAAGTTCCTCCATCTTAAAGGGCGCATCTAATTCCTCCTTACATTCCGTAGTAATGAGCGGCGGTGTAACACCCCTTAGGTACCCCTCAATCTCTGAGAGCCCTCCCAACCTATCCGCCTGATATAAGGATGCGTAAAACTGCCTGAAGACCTCCCTCACTCCCTCGGATCCTACCACCCTATTTCCATGGGTATCCATGATCTCCAAAATATCTGTTGCTGCAAGCTTCTGTCTAGTCCAAACCGCCAACAGATGTCCTACCTTTTCGCTGAACTCATACACCCCTTCCTTTCTAGCTAAGTAATTCTCTGCTGCCTTTTTGCATATGTGCTCTGTGGCTGCGGCTTTAAGAGAGACAATTCTAAGTAAGTGTGTTTCTAATGACAACCGCTGTTGAATGGCTATCGTCAACATCTCTTCCGCTTCCATCAGTTTTTTATTTATTTCCTCTATCCTAGCTTTCTCTCTTTTCTGCGCTGATAGTACATAGCTCATAGTTTCCCCGCGGACGCTGGCCTTGAATGAATCCCAGACCACCCCTGGGGGAGCTGTTCCTCTGTTGAAATCCAGAAAACTCCTAATCCAACATTCCATATACTCCCTATATCCCTCATCTTTGAGGAGAGCTCTCTCAAAGGTCCATTGTCTTTCCTTCCTCTGATCTTGACCTATCGCTATAGTTAAAACTAAAGGGCTATGATCAGATGCCACCCGGGGATGTTTTTCCATCTTTGCTCCCTTCAGGAAGGGACCCGAAACCAAAAAATAGTCTAATCTGACCAAGACTCTATGGGGGGCAGAATAAAATGTGCTACCATCTCTATTTGGATGAATCTTAACCTAAGGATCGATCAGAGAGTTATGAATAACCAGATCGGATAATGCTCTATACACTCTCTTTTTCCTACCCGGATAATGTCCACCCACCTGTGAAAATGTACTTTTAGGATCGTGTAGGTTAAAATCCCCGCATATAACTATTGGCTCTACCCAATGTGCCATTTCCATATCCAAATACTGAAATACTTCGGGATCATCATCCGTTGATCCATAGACCGTAGCGAGGGTGAATTTCTCCCCCTTGAAGGTTAATTCTAGAATCACCCATCGGCCACCCTCGTCCTCCTTCTTCCTGGTCACAACAACATCACCAGTCCTCCCCAATATAGCCACTCCCCTATTCCTAGAATCTTGCTTAGAATTTGCAAGAAGGGCAAATCCCAATTGTCCCAAAAGATAGCTTTTAGATACCTCTATGTGTGTTTCTTGCAGGCATACTAGATCCAATCGAAGAGTCTTCAACAGTGTCGCCACCCTGAGTCTTTTATTTGCATCATTTAGGCCACAGATATTTATGGTAGCAATCCTACAACACATTAAGATTTTATAATAATTTCCCCATAGGCTGAGATCCCTTCCGTTCCTGTTATTAACCAGCCCCTCATGTTATTTCTCAATTTAAGACCATCACTTGTTTGCTTATATTGTATTTCCATATCCGAGTACTGCATTTGCTGTTTTGCTTGAAGACTGCTCTGTCTTCTCTTGTGCTGAACCAACCAGTGCAAGCCAATTTGTGTCAACATTTTTTACCCCCTTCCCCCCCTAGCCCCCCATGTCCCTCCCTACCCACCCTTCCAGATCTTACCCCCTCCCCCCCTCTACAGGAAAATAGGTCAAGTAGACCTATATGTGGTTGCTACAGTGTGTGGAAGTCGCTAACCTCCCTCTGTGACCGCCCACCCTCAAGAAGCCTTGTGATCCCAGTGCTCCCCCCTTAAGCAGAATACCCATAACTTGACATCCTATTTTCTTATCTTTATCAGCTTCAGCCAACCAAGCGTCTCCTTTTCCATCTTTTCAACCTCCTTTCTGCGACTTTACTTGCTCCAGGAACTTGTGGGCTTTAATTTCTGACCAGAACATTTCTACGTTCTCCCTTGTGACCACCTTTAGTCTTGCTGGAAATAGGAGGTAAGCCTCAGGGCCCAATGCTTGAAACGGCTTAATGAGCTGCCTCAGTCTCCACCTCCTCTCTACGGTGACGTGGCAAAAGTCCGGTCGGGCAAAAAAAGAAGTACCCTCGAATGATCGTCTGTTCTCTGGCCTTGCCTTTTCCATAATCTCTTCTCTAAGGAGATAGTTCCCAACATATATTAAGATTGCTCTGGGAAGAGGTGGTTTACCTGTCTGACCGCCTCCCCCCGTCCTTTCCTAATTACAAAGGGAAACCTGTGAGCATGCTGTATCTCCTTTTCCTACTGCCAGTCTGATTCCGGAAAAGCACCGCGAAGCAAATCTACAACAAATTTCAAAATGTTCTGACCCTCTGTCCCTTCCTCCACCCCCAAAAGGCGAATGTTATTCCGCCGCTGGCGGTTTTCAAACTCCTCCATTTTCCAGAGCATATCTTCAGAGACCTTTTCCTGATTAGCTTTAAACTCCTGCCAAGCACCCATATCGTCCTCCAGTCTTCCTGTTCTCTCTTCAACTTCGGTAACTCTGTTTGCCATACCCTCATACAGTTTATTTACTTTCTTCAAAGTGTTGTGGAGTTTCTTCGTGACGTGTCTGGCCCTTCGACTTTCGGCCCTAGCCTCCCCTTGGATCTGTTTCAGTGTGTTAGTTATTGCCTCCAAGGGGGCCTGCAGCTGTGATGGATTTGCCCCCTCATAGGTCTGTGAGGTGGCCGAGTAGTCCCATACAAGTTTTTTACCCCCTCTGGTAGGAGACCCTGAGCCCGAGGTCTGTTTTTTCCCTTTAGTCCATCTTTTCTTCTGTGTACTTTCTTTTCCTGATAGACTAGAATCTGATGGTGAGCCAACATCCTCCCCCTCTGTCCCAGTCTCGCTTGTGGCTGAGAGATCCGTTTCCTCATCTACGGAGTAGAAGCAATCCCCCTCTGCTGAGCCTCCTTCTGCGCCATCCACCACCTCCATGCCATTGGGTATCAGAGACTTCTTGTTAACCAAGCTAACATTGCTGCCCCATGAGCCCCCTGCCTTCAACTCAGCCTCTACCTGCATGAGGGCGTCCAGCATATCCGTATTCCCTGGTATCCTGGTCCCTATGTCATCATTCTCGCCATTCCCGCCATTATCTGCCCGTGCTAGTGCCAGTGCTTCACCAATGCCCATATCTAGAGCCTTACCCGAGTTCCCAGCAGTCACGGGGGTTACAGGAGTCATCATAGTCCTTGATGGGCTATCCACAAGCTCTCTGCCAGTACTGCCGCCTCTGCCGTCACCGCCACCTCCTCTGCCTCCATGCAATTCTGGAGCCGATTCTGTGCACGATCGTCGCCTAGCAACGTCCGGGGCCGCGTCCAAGGCGGCTTCCTCTGCAGCATCCTCGAGGACGCCTTCCGTGCGGGAGAAGCTTTCCTCCAGCCGCTGCCTGTTTTTCGATGTAAATGCCTCTGTCAGAGTGGGCTGTCGGAGGACAACATCCTTGCCTCGCGGTTGTGCCCCCACCTTCTGCTTCTCTGTGACCGATGCAGCTGACAATGCCTTATCTGCGGGCTGCTCACCCCTTGTCGGCGCTTTGCCACGGACTTCTGGTTTCTTCCCCTTAACCACTGGAGTCGGCATGGCGGTTTTCCATGTTGCACCCATTTTCAAAGCAGCTGGTGTGGCCTCCTTCCTCACAGCGTCTTGGGGTTGTTGTTTACTGAGGTTACTGGCATTGCTGTCCGGCGGCGGAGGCTTCCCCTTCTCTCTTTCCTTTTCTGACCGCTGAGGTCGCGGAGGCATCGTGAGGCACTTCGGCCCCTGAACAGCTCCAAGGATTCCGAGGATTCTTAAGCCCAACTCAGCTTTTGGGAGTAGGACTCTGAATTTTAGTCCTTTGGAGATGACTTTCCACAGGGCCTCATAGCATCGAAGGCTCCGCTTGAACAGGCGCTCAAACATCAGCGGGGAGCACACATCCTCAGGTAAGGGCCAACAGGGGGGTACAGAGGAGAGAGGTCTAGCAGCGACTGTTCACCACAACCTGTCGGCAGCCATCTTGCGAGAGTCTTACATGTCCTGATAGTGAAAAACTCTTAAATTAGTGTTTCACTATTTTGAGGCCTATCTCTCCCATAAGATTACATTTGATAAGTGATAACTTTCGATTGTAAGCAGGAAGGAATGTCAAGCTTGGTGTTTAAAGAATTGTACTTTGAATCCCTCTTTAATGGTAAAGTCGGATTTTAAGGTTCAGTTCTGAAAATGCCACTTTAAAAGTTTGCTTTTTTTGTCCTGGCCATTTAGTGTCTGTTGCCTGTATCCTCAGTCACATGACTAGGTGTAGCTGACAGTTGGCCATTGTGTTTTGCTCTTAGGCAGTAAGACAAAGGGGAATAGGTGGTATCAGGATGGGCCATCTCTGACTTGATGAGGGGCTGTCACCTACCACACTTGCGTATCTCAAGGACTCTGACTGAGCACTTTCACGAAGGGTTTGACACTGCTCTTTTGTGACCCCAGACAAGCTGAGGCAGGTAATTTCAAGCACTTCTGTGGGTGCGGGGTGGAAACCTTAAAAGCTTTTCCTACTTAAAAGCTGTCTCCAAGTATAAATATTGGACCCTCAGACCTAAATCTTCAGTACAAGTCTGGACCTGTGGATGACACAAAAGGGCGGCTGTGCTGCTCTGCAAAATGGACTGCTACTCTGCTGCCCTGTTGCCTCGTTGAAGCACTGGACCTGCATCTTGAACCCAGGACCACAAGAGTGACTCCAAGGGCCAATTGGCTGGCCTCCTGATCAGAATCTTCAGGGACAGTACAAGCTCCTACCACCTTGAACCCAGCACCTGGACTCAGTCTGCTGTGAGTCTTGTCCCCCAAGTGGTGCCACTTGGGGGACTAGTCTTGAACCCTTGAAATTGGACCTGAAAGTGATCTGTCAGCCCAGCTGTGGTGCTGTGGGCAGAACAATGCATTGCAATGCATCTCCGCGCAGCTCCATTCCCGAACCACCACTGTGCGAGGCATTCCCAATGCAGGACTCCACATTGCAGCCCGCAGTCTCCTCCGAACTTCTGCTGCACAAATTATCTTCAGTGTAATCCTTCGCATCACAAGACCCTCGTTGACAGCATCCTCGAAGACAATACAGATCTCTGCATCCCAATCCCCGCAACTTCTTTGTAATCAGCCAGTGTATCACGCATCCTTGACACAGAACTTCACATCGTAAAACTCTCATCAAGACCATCTACGATGAAGACTCAGGACTCCACATCACAAGCCCCTCATTAACAGCATCCTCAATGACAATGCAGGATCTCGCATTGCAGCCTCTCAGCTCCTCTAGAGTGCCACTTTGAGACATATCCTTGATGTGGTATCTTGCCATCCTCCCTAACCAAGATTTATAGTACTCTTGTTAAGCGAGACTAACTGGCTCCCTGTATTCATCCCTCGCTCCATCTCACTCAGCTTGAACTTGTGGCTTTGTCCCGGTCCAGTGGCAGATAATCACAGTTGCCGCTTCGTGCCTCTAAGAACTGTTCCACTTAAATCTTTAAAATTGCATATTTCTTGTTCTACTGATTTGATTTTTGTTGTTTTAGTCTCAAATAATTTATTACATTTTACCCTATTTTACTGAATTGGTGAGGCATTTGTCAGGTGTGTGCCTCTAAGTTAAGTCTGACTGCTTTGTTAGGGTTATGCACAGGTTAATTTGGGGTTTCCTTCTCTTTCACCCTGACATAGATTGTGGCTCCTGCTTGAGTAGTGTTTCGCCCCCTCAACCAGTAACCCAATTTTCAAATCATTTTCTAAAATAATTAATGTATGTCACACAACTATTAGTACAAATGGACCAAAACGGATTAATATCTGGCAGAAATACGGGCCTCAATTTACAGTGCCTTTTCCATTTACTGGACTGGGCACACACATTGGGGGAGTTGGCGTGGATAGCCTCCTTAGACATTGAGAAGACATTTGACACACTGGGTTGAGAATACCTGGACATGTTGCTAGCAAGATATGGCATTGGCCCCAAGTTCTTGAAATGGATTAGATTCTTATATAGTGCACCACAAGCCAGGGTAAAAACTGGCCGCTTTATCTCAGACCCCTTCCATATCGGACATGGCACCAGACAGGGCTATCCCGTCTCACCTATTATTTTTGACTTGGCGATGGAGCCCCTGGCAGGCGCACTGTGGAGTCATGTAACTGGGGCATCAAAGAACATAATCAATAGTCAATGGCATATAATTTAATTATACGTGGATGACATATTGATCTATATTCGTGAATACCCTGCCTTACTAAATGGTTTGATGACACTCCTGGATTCTTTCTGGTATGCCTCTGGTCTCAAAGTGAATTGGGAATAGTCCCTCCTGTTCCCAGTGGTCCCCCTAACCTTGGAGCGGTAGGTGGCTGTCCCACAGGCAACCCTTACCAGGACATACAGTTCTTTTAAATACCTAGGGGTGCAAATATATCTTTCACAAGTGAACATCATGGAAGTTAATTCATGGAGAGCAATCACCAGGGCTTGCTCTTCCATGTCATTCTGGACAGACCTACCTCTTTCCCCAATGGGACGTATAGCCATACACAAAATGCTGTTGCTCCCTCGTCTATTTTATTATTTTGCAACACTACTATTCCCAATATCGAATAAATTGATCTGGGAGCTGAAATCAATACAAACTTGATTTGGGGTAAGTACAGAGCTCAAGTAGCCCTTGCAAAACTCTATGCTCCAATTACAGAAGGGGCCTTAGGGGCACCTAATTATGAGTAATACTATGGAGCTGCACAGCTACAATGGCTGATGCAATGACTAGCGAACCATAATAATTCTGAACTGGGACAATGGTCACCACATAGCAATCTAGACAACGTTACTAGAATGGCTGTGTTTCGAACACTGCAATCCCGAAACACCCTAATAACGTTTTAATGTCCATGGCACATAGCTGCTGGAACCAATATGTACAATTTGTAGGTCTGGAGCATAAGGCTGGATCACCCCAGCCTTATGCTCCAGACCTACCTATGGGGGTGCTTCCCAACTCACGAGAAGGCATCTACTGTCCAGAAATGACGAAATGGAATGCTGCAGGACTCACAACTTGGGTAAACCTATTTGTTAAGTACACACTTTGCAAATTTGCGACTCTGGTAGATGACTATGGAATATACCCCGGATCATTCCTACTATATGCATCATTAACACAATGACTATTCCAGACGTGGGGCACTAGACAAACCAAACCAAAAACCTCTGACATACTCCAAACGCTCTTGACACATGGCGCAGGAAAGCAATCACTATGCTACATAGTTTGCTTAAGCCAGATTCCTCGATCCTTATGGACCCCTTAAGGGAATATTGGGATACCGACTTCGAACTACACTAACAGATAAACAATGGGTGCAAGGATTGTCATATCCAAAAATAATATCAATCAATGCCCGAATCAAATTCACACTATTTACCTATCTACGTCATTTCTATTTAACCCCACAAAGACTAGTGAGGATTTATGAGGTCTACCCTGATATCTGTCCCCGCTGTCGACACCAAGTTCCTACACATGGCTTGGGACTGCCCGAACATAAGAACATATTGGTCTGAGGTGGAATCCACTCTATCAGAAGACACTGAGACATCGGTGCCAGCACAGGGGCTGCACTTCTTACTGGGAATTACCCAAAGCACAACTTGGAGGAAAAATATCAACAAATTCCTGGATTTGGTGCTTGACCTAGCCAAACGTAGATTGGCCATGACATGGAAGTCAAGCCTACCCCAAATGCACATGCACATGGCTCACAGGCCTTAGGAAGGTGCTGATTGCAGAACATACACAGTTGCAGGACACCATGCACATAAATGCTACGGGCCCTGGTCCCTTAGATTGGTAGAAGTACTTGACATATGTAGAATCAAAACTTCACCAACACGAACATAACGACAATCTCATACAAAATTGACCCCCACAATAATGTTCCGCTTCTGACCTCTCCATCAGCTGGTCCCTGCTGAGGCAGCTGTGTCTGGATGCCCCATTGCCTCGGCCCTCACATGTGGAGGAGTGTGGCTCAATGGTTAGAGCGGCAGACCCTGATGCAGAGTTCTTGCCAGGGACCAGGGTTCGATTCCCGCCTCAACGGGGTCTCGGGCTCAGTTTCCTCTGACCTGTTAATTCTCGCCTCAGTGCCTATTCTAATCATGGGCCCCACGCTGCAACTCTGGGCAATAGCTTGCTTAGCCTCCACACCAGCCCCAACAGCGCTAAGGATGCCTGGCTTCACCCTGGGGGTGCCCAGGAGTGGACACTTCACAGGGAAAGCCAGGAGGGGTTCCACAGCGGTATGAGTATCAGCGCCAGGAAGCCGAATAGGCGACACCGCAAGGTGACCGTCTGGTGACAGTGCACTCTATAAGTACCATGACATTTACATTTACATACCCTCCCCCATGCTCACACACAGACACAATAGATTGAAAAGTACCGTACAGATAGGTTGTAGTGTAGTCTCACCTCTCGCATACATACCTGGGTACCCGCTAGGCAAATCTGCCACACAGTACGCTGTTGCGACCCATGCATGTATGAGTACTTTACATAAAGAGTCTGCACAACAAATTTATTGGGCATATACTGCTAATATGTTAAGTAGTTTTTAATTTGTAATGTTTTCAGTATGCAGCAATGAAACAGCACACCTATGATAAGTTGCCAATATCTGCATATACTATGTATGTGTAACTTTGCAACTCTTTAGTGAATAGCATACTTAAATTCATGCACATCCTCAACTGCTCTGTTGTCTAAGTATGTTAAAATAAAAACCAACAAACATTATTGAAAAAAAAGGAAGTGTTAACTTCACACACCCGGGGGGTGTCATGCTTTATCATTGGACTTTTTTGCTCGCCTGGGGTCGGTGCTGCAATAGCCCATGGGCCCCATGAGAGGGCTCTTTGCCAGAGATCTTTTAAACTAAATAATGCCGTAATGGTGAGTGCAAGTGTATGGGGCTGGTGAGACTGTGGATTAAAAATACCACGGTGGTACCCAAAAGGGAGAGATTTTTATTCCTGGGTTTACCTGGTAAGGTTAAAAATGGAAGCCAAACTGTTACTCCTAACAATGAGGAAACACAGTTTAGTCATAAGTGCAGGTGAAGTGGGTCGGGTCAACATGTTTCAAGTCCTATTGGTCCAGGAGGGATCCGTGGCATTTCATGAATACCGAGTATTGGTGTAATAAAAGTAAAAATGAATATCTGTTTCTGCACAGATTCAGGAATGGGAAACTCAAGGGGTGGGTATCTATATCTTAACAACGCTCCAGACTCCCTTTCAATTTTCAAGGAAACAAGAGAAAATCGATGCCTACCCTGACATATAGATCCTTTATTTACAAAATGCCCCATCTTGGTTAGATCTCACACAGTGCTGTTGCTACAGACGTCTTTTCTAATTGCCGTCATGCATGGCTCAAGCTCAACTTCAATCTGAGCTCAACCTGACCTATCAGTACTACACTAGTTATGTGCGCTATCTCTGTCTCTCTCTCTCTGTGTGTCCTAAATTGAAAATGCTAAATTAGGTTTCATCTGGCAGCTCTTATGGGGCGTTATACAAGATAAGGACTCAAATCTGTGCAATGTTTATCAGGCTGCGGTTGAGGGGCTCATAGATGAAGGCTTGATGCAATCCTCACTTCCACCGAAAAGGCTATCAAAATTCTCTTGAAACAGGCAAGGCTGCTATCTGCTCACAACAATGTGAAGGTCATCAGGACTAGAGCTCATGCCATACCGAACATGGACCTCAGTCATCAGGGCTAGAGCTCGTGCTATACCGACCATGGACCTCAGGTCATCAGGGCTAGAGCTCATGCTATACTGACCATGGTCCTCAGGTCATCAGTGCTAGAGCTCATGCTATGCTGACCATGGTCCTCAGGTCATCAGGACTAGAGCTCATGCAATACCGAACATGGACCTCAGTCATCAGGGCTAGAGCTCGTGCTATACTGACCATGGTCCTCAGGTCATCAGGGCTAGAGCTCATGCTATACTGACCATGGTCCTCAGGTCATCAGGACTAGAGCTCATGCAATACCAAACATGGACCTCAGTCATCAGGGCTAGAGCTCGTGCTATACTGACCATGGTCCTCAGGTCATCAGGGCAAGAGTTCATGCTATACCGACCATGGAGCTCAGGTCATCATGGCTAGAGCTCATGCTATACCGACCATGGACCTCAGGTCATCAGGGCAAGAGTTCATGCTATACCGACCATGGAGCTCAGGTCATCAGGGCTAGAGCTCGTGCTATACTGACCATGGAGCTCAGGTCATCAGGGCTAGAGCTCGTGCTATACTGACCATGGAGCTCAGGTCATCAGGGCTAGAGCTCATGCTATACTGACCATGGTCCTCAGGTCATCAGGACTAGAGCTCATGCAATACCGAACATGGACCTCAGGTCATCAGGGCTAGAGCTCATGCTATACCAACCATGGACCTCAGATCATCAGGGCTAGAGCTCGTGCTATACCAACCATGGACGTCAGGGCATCAGGACTGGAGCTCATGTGATACTGACCATGGACATCAGGGCATCAGGGCTAGAGCTCATGCTTTATCAGCCATGGACCTCTATCAGCCAGTAACCCTACCATCCTATTTATCTCGCCCATCTAAATTGTTCATAAGAACTCATCTTCTTAACGACTACTCGGTCTGATTCCATGGAATACATATAAGTACGAACGTTTTACAGGAACTCAGAAAGCTCTATGCAGGGACTGTTGTTTGTCATCGGAGACCCTCAGGCAGATCATCTGTGTGGGCACTAATCTCACTGCCGAAAGGTGGTTCTGGCTAGCACCAGTCTTCAGGCAGCTGAATATTAGACCTTGTTAAACTATGGTGGAGGAATCCATAAAAGGGGACTTGTGTCAACTGCCCGCAAGATTTTTTTAAAATGTCAAGGTTGTTACAAGGATCTTGAACGCTGTTGGACCATAGCTTGCGCATCTTTACCTGCGTTAGATGTGGATCGTTTGCATTTCATAGCTGCAATATATGCATCAAAAGCCTGTGCTATCACTGCTATCTCCTTGGCGGGCGGGTCTTTTATTTATATCAGTCATGGGCTTTTAATGAACTCTTGACGAATTCGGGGCTTTCAACACTTTTAGCACTGGAATTGTAAACTTTTTTATTGTAATCCAAATTCAGATGCGCTCAACGAATCGGGATGAGATGGTGATTTTGGGCTTTTATTGCACTTGCATTTTAATCATTTAATTAATCATTCACATATAGCGAGTCACAAATAGAAGGGGTTCAGGTCGGATTTGCTTGATACTTATATTTTTTTATCGTAGAGTTGCATTGGTTGTTTTTGCAATGATGTTAACTAACCGTGCAGAATAAAGAATCTTTGAATCTTTTTTGAATCTTTGAATCAGATGTGAAGTTTTCAGAATTGTATTCAACTAAACCGCTTTACAAAACAGGGAACCTTCCACCGCATTGAAAAACTGGATGGTAGTTGAAAAAACAGAATTGTCTGCCCAGGCTTGTTTGCAACTTTTTTTATGACATTGACTTAAACAATTATCCTAATTAACTTGCGCTTCGCCTATCGCAGACAACATAGAATTAAGTTAATGAGATATTTCGCTTCTAATATCATGTTTGCCTTCTTACCTAGCAATTGCTGCCTTGCTGCAACGTGATCTTTTTGTTTCTTGCCTCTCAGATACAAAGCTTTGAGGAAGAAACACTAAGAGGAAGTTACCTTGAAAATACTTCTGGTAAGTGTTCATAAAAGGAATGCGGCTAAATAGTTTATATTTTTAAGTCTACAAAAGTTTTAAGGTGATTTATCAGAAGGCAGGACATGAGAGGATACATGACAATGGTGCACTCAACTTAAATGTAGCCAGTGTGATCATTTCAGTTGATTAAGATTGCAAACACAACCACCTCGCATCTCCATCACGTTTGCAAAGCCATGCATATAGTTTTGGTTTTAACCTAATTTGCATATTGGTTCATTTGACAGCTTGTATATACAGATGGCAAATATGAATTTTCTGCACTGCTTTCAGAGGTACATAAATTATTATTTTGCATTAATATTATAGTCCAATTTGTGTCTAGGGACACGTTATACTGTGGAATCAGTAGACCAAGGCCTACGTAGTAGCATTAAAAAGTAGGTTATTCTAAGGCACAGGCTGCATATCTGTTCCCATGACAACTATTATTCCTAATACGAAATGATTACATAAGCGGAAGTTTGTTTTTTATCAGTAATTACTCGGCCATCGATCCTAACAGTGCTCTTCTTTATGGAGAAAGGATCTGAGATCCAGTGGGTCCATTTTTGACTTTAGAGCTTGGATATCCAGATGCTCTTCTGAGCTTGTGTCTCAGCACATCATTTCATTTCTTAAATTTTCAAATACGTGAGATATATGTGCAACATATCTGCATCCTAAATATATATAAACAAATCTTTGCAGTGTACTGTCTCGATCACAGTGTACTCTCCCATTTACCTGTTAACACCCAGGGCACGAGTCGGGGGTACACGCAGATGGACAGCGTCCACCCACTTCTTTCAAAGGGTGAACGCCGTCCACCATGCCAAATATTTGGGCCCCACTGAATAATGTGCTGAACTCGTCCCAGTGTAATTTCCAAGCACCGGGACACTTTCAGCAGTGCCTGCACCTTGTCTGATTTCCTTCTGCAGGCGCGGACCGGGCTTTCTTATTTAAGCTTCGTGCTGGGCCCATAACAAAGGCCGAATTTGAGGGGTCATCAGGCCTCCTTTTGTTCGAGACTCACACTTGATGCAAATGAAGCGGAGGGGAAACAAAGGCTCACACCTTGTTAGTACTTCACACATATTTAAGAGAGGCAGCTTTTCACTTTTTTCAGTCCCTGTTTAGGAGGTATGCTTGCACTGTAAGAATATCAGATGTGTTGGTCTTTCCTAGTATTTACACAAAGCAAATTGAATTTATATAGAGCTTGCTTCTCTTGAGGAGGTGTTGAAATAATTTAAGTACCACTATTTTTTCTTGTATATCCCTACTCATTCCAATGCAGGGTGTCAGCGCGCTTTACATCAACACGTGCATATTACATGTACAATAAATGATTTGGTTGTAAATGAATATACAGGATGTATTACATAAAACTGGGGGATTACAAGGTGTAGAAGTCACATATCTTCCATAACTCACTGTGTTATTATCCTCGCAATGCGCTCAAACGTACACATGATAGACCTGCTAACCAGATGTGGGAGGGCTTTAGATCTGATGTCACTTCTTGTGATGCCACTTCCTGTAAAGTTGTGGCTTGTGATGCCACTTTATATGATGTAAATTCCTGTGATGCCATGTGTGATGTCATGCTCCATGATGTCGTGCGCCATGATGTCACTTGCAAACTACCTAAATAGGGGGCACATTACGATCGCGGTTTTCCCGTATCCTCCGGGCCGGCGGAAGCCACCGCCGGCCCGGAGGATGCGGGAAAACCGCCGCGGAGCCTCCAAAGACCCACCGCCAAATTAGGATGGCTGGTGGGTCTTGGTTTATGTACGCCGCTTTTCCACCGCGGTCGGCTTACAACCGCGGCGGAAAAGCTCTTATATGGTGGCGGTGTCTCTCAGACACCGCCAGCCATATTAGGATTGCGTGTCAGATATGCTTTTCCGCGGCGGGTTCTCCGCCGCGGAAAAGCCTATGGATGTGCACTTCGGGGGCCCGTTGCGGGCCCCCTGGGTGAAGGGGGGGTGCACATGGGGGGTACCTATGGCACCCCCCTGCATTTACATGCAGACAGCGGCAGGCACCGCGCGGTACCTGCAGCTTTCTGCATGTAAATGCAACGCGTGCTTTTTTACCATTGCGGCGGGTGCAGCTTGAAGTCGCACCCGCCGCAATGTTAAAAATAGAGGATGTGACCGCCAGCGTGGCGGTCACATCCTAATTGCAGAGGAGGGAACGCCGCAGCCTATGCGGACGTTCCCTCCTCCTCAAGGGTCGCGGACGGACTCAAGTCTGTCTGCGATCCCAATGGGCTCCTAGGTTAGTCCCCCCACTTCTTTTTTTAGGACTTGTGCCCTGCTAACACCCCCACCATATCCTTGGCCCAGTAGTCCAGTGCTCACTCTACGTATGTGCCTCAGGTTTGAGAAGCTCTGGCTGCAAAAAATGTTCACTGCAAAGTACTGCCATGACCGTATACCGATGCCTGTGCAATTTTGAATACTTTAAAATTGTGAATATACAGTTTCAGTAAAATGGGGGAAATACCCTGTACTGACAATTCGTCATATTATTGATGAAGTAGGCCCACACCATAAACTATTCTCAAGAAGTTGAAAAATGCTAAGGATAGAAACATAGGCCCTCCACAGCCTTTGTAATAGGATGTACGTCATGACAACGCGGGCTTTTACACCGCGCTGCCATTACGACGCATCCATTACGACGCAAGTCGTTACAACGACTTGCGCTGTAGGCGCTGGATTTTGGAATAGTATGATTTACTATTCCAACTCCAGCCTACGCAACAGTAGGGAAGGTGTTGGAATAGTAAATCTACTATTCCTTAGTATCTAGCACCATCCAGCGCAAGTCGTTGTAACGACTTGCGTTGTGATGGCAGCGTCGTAATGGCAGCGCGGTGTAAAGCCCACGTTGTCATGGCTGTCTCCCTTGTAATATTATGGAACATGGCTCTTCTAAAATGCATTTGAAAAATTACTACTGCAATAATTACTTCAATTGTGGGTCTTTCCAAGGGGTGAGAGGTAAACATGCAGAATATTAAATCATATATGGGCAACTGGAGGGCAATACAAACTCACTGACATATGGCGAAAAAAAGAGCAAGTTAGAGGGCAAAGCCACATTCATTAAATAAAACACCTACACCAACTCAAGCAGTACTTGAAGCCAAGCAGGCTCAAAATGACACCTATTCAGCCTTGATGTAAGTTGCACGCCACACATAGACCACTGGATGGTACTCCAAAGGATTCACACAAAGGCCAATGAATGCAGTCAATCACACACACCTACCCAAGCAGTACTTGAAACCATGGAGGCTCAAAATTATACCTATTCAGCCTTGACGTAAGTTGCATGCCGCACATAGACCACAGGATGGTACTCCAAAGAATTCAAACAAAGACAAATGAATGGTCAATCACACACCAATGAGCAAGGCAAAGCAATAAGAAACAAACAAAAGGGGTGACACAGTACCAGTGCCGCAACAACAGGCAGGGGGGTGAAGCTTGGTCAGTAAGATTGGTGGGGGCTTCAGATTTTCCAACAATCACACTGGCATATAATATTAAAAAACAGTATGTGACAAGAAGGGAGAATGAGAGGGACGTAAGGGGTAGTGGAAAGGGAGAGGATTGCTGATTAGTAGCAGTACTAGGGTGAGATCAAACACAATAGTTTGTTTAAAAAAAACTAAGCTAGGGTGGCTTCTCTGGTGGAGATTGCAGTTTTTCCCACTCCTCGTAGAACGCATAGTTGCAAAAAACTCCACGGAGTGGTGCAGAGTGGAATTTTTCCTCTCTGGTGGCTCACAAGCATTAAGTTGGTGAACATGAGTTAGGAAAATCCAATGCCAGACCACCTCCTGGTGAGATTTCTCAACGTGGGTGGTCGCAGCAGGTCGCTACGGCTCACGTTGAGAAACCTGCGGCTCGCGTTAAGGAAGCTGTCGCTTGAGTAGGACATTTACTCTAGCAGCAGAAAGAAGCTACGCCCTCTTGCACTTCGCGTGGTGCTGTTCATGCTGATCTTACAGTGCAGAACAAACGCCCGGGGCTAAAAAGCAGCTTGAGCAGTGCAACTTGCCTCACTCCACTGCTTGTGGAACTCCGTGCAGCATGGCAGAGTTTTTTTTGCCACTTTGCAGAGTTCCACAAACTTCGCCTAATAATAACCAACATTTTTAAAGACGTTAAAAACAGAAGAGAGAGAGAGTGTGTGGCCGTTTTTGTCTGCATTTATGTAAAAAAAATCCTCTTGAAATCCGACACAATACACGACTGGAACCACCATTTCCCAACTATTTACCAGAAAATTCATTTATTAGAGGGATGTAACACCCCAAACACCCCCTGAAGCTACAGCTTTGACAACAGGACAAAAACTATCTGACATAGCCTGAAAGCGCAGTTCAAAACAAGAAAAGGCAAAACCATGCCATACCAAAGGATAGTTGAAAAGTTTGACCAACATCAAAACAGATGTTGATGCTCAGTGCAAGTTAAAGGATGGAACTCCAATGCAGCTAAATTTATATCCAGATAACATATCGAAAATTCAAATTGATTGGCACCCCCACTTTTTTTGCTACAATAAGAAAAGCACACATACCAAAACACATGGTAGAGTCAGTGTTGATTCAATGAGGACATCTAGTAAAAAATAAGTCAACTTACATCATGCTGGAGCACAAGTGCTTTGTTGGTTCTGAAAATAAATGGTCATGGGGCTCAGACTTATCACATGGTGCAGACAGCAGCTAGGTGGTATGTTTCCCTTTTATGCCAAAGTCAACAATAGTTATACCCGGTGCTTAAGGCATCAAATACTTTAAGCATCAAACACCTATATTATATTTTTAAGCACTTTCATGGAGAATTATCTCACAAAGAACGGTCCATTTATCCCCAAAATGTGGGAAGAGCCATGCATACATGTTCAAAATACCCAAAAATACATGTTATTTTATTTATCTTATAATTCTATCTTTTTGTCATGTAACATCCAACTGCGAATTCCTTCCTGTCTATCAAATTCATATTGTTACGTCTATAATTAATATATTGGCTACACTGTATCACTGTCTGTATTCCTGTGCTTTTTGCGGTGATTGTTGTATTTTCTACAGAATTAATATTGAGAATCAAGCATGCATGATTGAGTCTTACCTTTGTCTTGATTGCATGTTATCCCCAAATTGGGATTGGTGAGAATCTTAGGGGCAGATGTATCACACGTTTTTTTTGTCGCAAACTCTGCGAATCGCAAAATAGCAGCATTTGCGACAGAAAAACGAGAAATGCGATGTATGAAAAAAATCGCATCGCAAAATTAAGGAATCGTAAAATTTGCGATTCCTTACTTTTGCGCTACCATTTAAGGAATCACAAAAAGCGATTCCTTAAATGGTATGTAAGAAACAAGAAAGTTTTGCGAATTCACACTAAGAAATCGCAAATTACCACCAACTTGTAGTTGGTGGTAATTTGCAAATTCTTTTACAAATGCACTTTTTGCAATTTGTAAAGGTGGCATGTGACGCTAGAGCATGTATGTACGCCATATGCGCTCACATGTCAATTTCAGGGGTGCAGCAGGGTGTCCTTAAGACACCCTTGCACCGTTGAAATTATTCTCAATTTGCGATTAGCAAATTGCGAATCGCAAATTGAGATTAATTTCCCATTCCTTCCTATGGGCCTCCTGGCCCATAGAAATGAAATGGGAAATTATTAATTAATTGCGATTAGCAATTTTCTAATCGCAATTAAGGAATTTTAAGAAATCGCAAAAAAAGCGCATTTCTACATACATGCCATTTTGCAATTCTCAAATAGCCATTCCTTAAAAATCGCTTTTTGAGAATCGCTAAAGGGTATCTTGATACATCTGGCCCAAAGTTGCATAATATATACATAACATAATATGTCAATCGCACATAACCGGGAGTTAATAGCATTCCCAAGAAATCTTCTTGGCTGGTACTCCATCCATATCCATCGTTCTGCTCCGTGGGTATCTGGGGACATCAGAATGACTAAGGAAGAGCCGATAGGCCCAGCAAAGTCAGAGTGGAGGAGGTGGCGATGGCGTGCGAGCGTTCCCTTAAGAAGTGCCCTCAACTCTATGAGTCTCAAGATCCGTAGATGGCCTCAAGGAAAGATTTCATATCTGGCACATGAACTGGTAATATTGTGCAGTGGAGATTACATGGAAGTATAGAAATTCGAAAGAAGAAATGGTAAGAGAAGAATAGATGTAAAAGCCCTTCAGGGGGGTCCTATGAAACACAGCCCTTTAAGTTTCCTTCGAAGCCTCATGTAAGGGAAATAACAAAACAGGGCCAGAATAGAAATAGATTAGTCTTGAATAGATAAGGATTAAAGAATAACATATGCGTAGGAAGGCTACAGGGAACAGGTTATGATCACAGCAAATGCATCCTATACCTTTTCTAGCTCTACACGCTCACACAAACGCACTTAAACAAATGCATCACTTGATATATCTACTCCTAAAAATGGATAAAGGATGTTTCTGTGTATACAGTACTCCTGTGGAAATACTTGATAAACCTGCCTACAAAGTAGGCTGCATCTACTTTTGTTTGACTGTCAGAGACAGGTGGGAGTCAGTCACTCTGCAAAGGGTAGAGATTGCTTTACATCTCTCTGTTGGACAGAGATTGCCTCGATTGGAATAAAACCTATTGCAAAATATAAAATATTCTGCATTGTTACATGCTTAAAAAGGCTTCTTGCATTCTTTTTTCTGCTTTGAATTTAGTAGACCCCAAAACTTCCTCTTCACATCTCCCACCTC
Source organism: Lissotriton helveticus (assembly GCF_964261635.1). Classification (NCBI taxonomy): domain Eukaryota; kingdom Metazoa; phylum Chordata; class Amphibia; order Caudata; family Salamandridae; genus Lissotriton; species Lissotriton helveticus. The sequence goes on along the minus strand of NC_136063.1, from coordinate 1,625,538,343 downwards.
ATGATTCAATGCATTGCTGATAGGGTTCCAGAACAGTATACTATCAAACCAGAAGAGATGGAAACATTAGAGTGGATTCATTCTTCGTCCAAGCATATCAATCAATGTGGAGAGAAATCACTATGGGCCGGATGTAGGTGGCCCAATACCAGTCGGTAACGGCCGAAATTACCGAATTTCGGCCGTTACCGACCGGTATTGGGCATTTGGGACATAGGTGGCCTAGATTTGCAAATTCGGTAATTTACCGATTTGGTAAATTACCGAATTTGCAATGTAGGGAGCACTCAAATGAGTGCTTTTCCCATTTTAAGATTCGTTTTTTACCACCAACTATAAGTTGGTGGTAAATAAGGAATTCCTTTGAAAATGCAAATCTGTGCATTTTCAACTGTGCCATGTGGCAGACATACATGCCCTTAGGGCATGTATGTGTGCCACATCTGCACACAAGCATGATTCAAGGGTGCAACCGGGTGTCAAAGTGACACCCTGGCACCCTTGAATGTTTACCCCATTTTACTGAATCTGTATTTACCGATTCGGTATTTGCCATTCATTCCTATGGGCCTCCAAGCCCATAGGAATGAATGGCAATTACCAAATTGGTAAATACCGATTCGGTAAAAACCGAATCCTACCGATTCGGTAATTTTTACCGAAAATGTATCTACATCCCATTTACCTATTCTTAAATACCGAATCGGTAAAATTCGGTATTTAAGAATAGGTGAATTGGGACTACCTACATCTGGCCCCTAGTGTTCAGATGCCTACTCTTTCATTCCAACCCAGCCACTAGTAGGATTCTGCCTAATTGTAAAATGACTCTCAACCACTAGAACTAACTAGTGGCATGCTTTATCATCATTGAGTCCCCACACAGGAACACCTATTTTATCTGGGTGGGCTCAATCTTCAAATGGAGGGAGCTCTTATAGTTGCATTTAGTGGTGGGGGTCTGTGCTATACATAGAGTTGTCTTAAGTCCCCTCTACACAACGTAATCTGCTTTAGAGTACTTGGTGTGGATTAAAAACAAGGATGAACGCTATTTAGTGATCCCTTGCATCAAATATGAGTCTACATGTTTCAGCCACCGTTGTTCATCCCAATAGTGTTTTGTGACTTTCCTTAGGCTCCAAAGCAACTGAGAATTATCATGGGTTAATGGTTGTGGGAGACATTCTGGAACTCTATAGATGGAGTTCTGCTCTTTTTTAAAACGTAGTTCTAAATTTGTTTAGACCTATCAATCTAAATACTAGGACCATCATTGTTTTTGGTGCAGAAGGATTGATTATTTTTTGTTCAATTAATTTTTATGAGTAGATGATCCAATAATTTTAATATTTCTTTGGCACGCCAAGGACAGCTTAATTCGTTTAGTGATGCTTGGCCATCTTCTTTCAGAGATTGGACTGGTGGTCTTACTTAAAAGTGGCAAAATGCTTTGTAACCTCATCTGTACAGCATTTAAAAGTGTTGCTGGACCCATCCTTTGTTTCAGTTGTTAATTGCATTTGTAAATTATGCAGTGAACCATATGTCAGTGAAAATCAGGCATTTTTTTTTATAGAACAAGATTTCGTTATATTTCAAAGATCGAGTACTGCCTTTTATTGAGCACCATATTGAAATATTTTCCTTCACAAATTGACCCATTGCGAGAATCTCCAGTGTACTTTGCAAGGTAGTTGATATTTTTCCAAACATACACATAAAGACCAGATGTGCAATTTTGGACTAATAAACATCAACTCAGGTGATCAAATATGTTCTTGATATACAAACTTAATTTAAATTGTCAAAAGTAGTTGTAGGTGTGTCTTTAACTACGCAGTACCATTCACTACAAGAGAGAGTACCAGTGTACCCAGCCTCTTTCTTTTTGTGATTCAATGAACACTAAACTGTTAACAACACTATATAACTCCCTTACATATAGAGCTCGAAGGGCTTTTGGAGACATTTTAAGTATTGGATTCTGCAATTGAGGAATAAAATCATCTGAAGCATTTTGGCTATTTTGCTGCTGAATGCACCCATTGGTACTATTCACCGGTCTCTACAAAATAGTTAATATTATTTTAAAATATATTCTGGAATATCTTAATAAGGTTTCACATGAATAGAGGCATTTGACGTTTCTGCATAGTGTAAACTTATACATACAATCTCATGATTTGGTCATACTGTAAGAGCCCCCTGTGAAAGGCCCAAATGAGCCCCGGGAAAGCCACAGGGCAATTGACATTCAAGCGACCCTCAGACAGACATAGCCCCAGGGGGAGCCTAGAACCACAAGGTGCGCTTGAAACTTCAATGATAAATTTACAATTTACACAAATTCTTGCAGCTAGCTGCTTTTTCATTGACTCTTGAGCCAAGTATTCACCTACCAAGACTTGCATGCAAACTTTGCAGCATTCGCCCACTTGCGGATGCAATTTGATCACCAAGGTCCCACCTGCATATCAGCCATCCGCCACCCACCAGGGCCGGTGGGAATCATGGCTTGACCCCTGCACATTGGGAATTCCCAGCTTAAGTGGTAGCCTGAGCCATGCCAGCGGGCTGAAATCCCCCTTTCCTTGATGGGAAGCACTGATGAGAGGAGAACCAGGTTCCTCCACAGTGTCAAAGTGACTCACCCACTCCTGGTACGTGCTTGAGTGGCAGGGGCAACATCTCCGCCCACCACTCCAAGCAGTTCATGTTGCCATAGATGGGCAGGGAATCTTTTCCAAGAGGAGACAGGTTCCCTGTTGGCCCAGGCTACTTCTCATCCAGAATTTCTAAAACATATGCAACAGTGGCTGGATAAAACTGGCGCACACTTATAGTATCAGACAAAATGTCATGTTATGAACTTATATCTTAATTGCAATATTTCAAATGAAGGGTGGTCATCTAATAGCCTTAATAAACCAAGAAGTTCTTAAACATTGAAATGTATCCTTGAGAACACATCATTAGAAAGTCCACTGTAAATGCAATACAAGTGCAGTATCCAGTTGTCATACTCTTAAGGGCCCGATTCACAGAATTAACTTAAGACAAAATCCTAAACTTACTACCATTTTGGTTTTCACAGAAGGCACTTACTCATTTTGGTATTCACAGAATTCACTTGCTCATTTGGGTATTCACAGAAGTTAGGAGTCCTAACTTTAGGACTCCTAAATGCCTTCTGTGAAAACCGGAAATCTTAAAGTTAGGATTTTCCTCAGTTTAGGAGTAGTAAAGTTAGGACTCCTAACTTTAGGACTCCTAAATGCCTTCTGTGAATACCGAAAGTTTTAAAGTTAGGATTTTTCTCAGTTTAGGAGTAGTAAAGTTAAACTTTTAAAAAAGGACAGTGCACTTGGGCCTGAATGCTGTTCGATCACATCCTCCTTTATATAACAGTGTGGCGGGGCAGGCGGCTGACATCAGTACCCACTTGGAGACTGTACACACCACTGTTACAAGAATGAGCCTTTAGAGACACCGTAGGCACACACACACACCCAACTTCTTATTTCAGAGCAAATGAGGAGACTGCTACAACAACAGGGATTGAGTGGGACACGTTTAAGGTGGTAATACATGGTCTATGTATTAAAACCTCATTCATTGTCAAATGCTTGTTGCTGTTTCTCGACCTTGAGAGTGCTATGCAAACCGTGATTGCAAGGAACGAGAATGAGGTTGTCCTCATTCATAGAGAACACAGGTAAATGGTGGATAATGCAGACTACATGGCTAGGCAGCACTCAGAGGGTGACAGGGCAGGAAGTGTATTAGCATGGCTCCTGTGATCAGAAGTCCCTACAATCCCAATAAACTCGATCAGGTCCTTGACAGGGAATGTTTTGAGCACACATTCAGATTTAAACCCTGTCTTTCTTGATTAGTATACCTTACTCTACCAAGCAGAGGTGGGGTAGGGGATCTTCTTGAATAGATTACCTATTCCTCGAATTGATACTGTACAGAGCCACACTCTGGACGAATCACTAACTGTTGATGGAAATGTATCATACTAGCATTCAGATAACACACAGTAAACCCTTCAGGATAGACAATCTGCCTGTCGAGTTCTTCTCCACAAACAGAATCACCCAAGTCCTGAAACTTCACCAGTTGTTTCACCAAACCAGGGAAGAAGGTGCTCTATCAATATCCATGTGGGAAGCACTGAGAGTAGTCATGCCCAAGCCAGATAGAAACCAATAGGAGGTAGGCTCCTACATGCTGTTTAAAATAAAATAAAGAATTAGAATTACAATCTTGGAAATGTCCTTGTAAACAGGTTACTGCTCTGCATCAACATGTTGGTACATCAAGACCAGAATGGGTTAATCCAGGGGAGAAACACGCTTATAAATCTTAAACTTCTCTTTGGCTTTGTGGGAAAAAATCTGTAGTTGATGCCTCAATGCATAGTATTTTCTTTTGATATTAAGAATGCTTTTGACACCTTAGGCTGGCCCTTTACGTTGGACATGTTGAGACTCATGGGACTGGGCCATAGATAATGCCATGGATAACCCTGCTCTACGCCAACCCAATAGCAGGGTAGACACAGGCAAAGAGATCTCAGCCACCTTCGAAATACGAAGGGGCACTAGGTATGTATGCCCACTATCACCAATCCTTTTTGCCATGGCAATGGAACCACTCACTGGCCTCTTCGGACAACAGGGTCCGCAATAGGGGATATTGAGTGGAACCCCTTGGGAGGTTGTATCCCTGTACGCAACCAATGCGATGGAGTATCTTAGAGACATAGACAGAGACCTCGCAAGTGTGATGGTAGCTTTAGAAGACTTTGGAAAAGCATCGGGGCTAAGGCTGAACTGGGCAAAGTTTTGCCTGTTCCTCATATGCAGACTTACACAACCAGAGTAAGAGAGGCTGCCTCGTTTGGCACTGGATTGGTGCCTTGATACCTTCCAGTACTATATGAAAATTTACCAAATGTTCCCGAAAGTAACCTCCGGGTGCCCCAGATGCACCCGGGGGATGTTTGGAGGAAGAATTCTACCATATAGTATAGGCTTACCCCAGTATTACACAATTCTGGACGGCGGTAGTATCGCACCTGACAGACATAACTGAACAAACACTACTTGTGGATTCCTTACAGTGTCTATTGGACATAATGGTGTGCATTTGTAAAACCAAGTATTCTATGAAATATATTGACCTGGTATATGTGTTGGCAAAGCAAAGCATAGCTCTGTCATGGAAGTCACTGGGTGCCCCCCTCGTACAACACTGGCTGCGTGTGCTGATCAAGTTGGCGACAGCACTCTCTACACATATTGGAGAGACGCACAGCCGTCGGACACCTGTGACACATATTTAGAAAACCTCACAGCTAAGATGGACAATAGGCCCCATGAGAGACAGACCTTCCCGTGTACCCCACGATCACTGTGACATGACCCATAATCCTCACCATACTTTACTTCATCCAACTGTCATGAAGGAGCACACCCTTCCTTCGACAGACACCCACAATAGTAGAGGCTTGCTCATCCCACCAGCAGAGATACTAGATCAACTCCATGGAATCAGAGTTACATAGTTCAAGCCCCAATTGGGCAATTCATAGCTTGGCAACGAGGGGCCTTTGCTGACAGGCATGCACCGATTTCTACTCCCAACAGGAGGGCAAAACGAGATGCACAGGGGGGTGAATAATACCGAAGGGGGTGACTTTTTGTTCAGTTGTGTAATTTTCTGTTGCGGTGATAGTTCCCCTTATCATATCTTACTCATACCTCTTGCATAAATATGCCTTCATGTATTATTACCTGGTTCTATGTGAAATATATGCATATGATAAATGTCAAAGATCCACTTGTATAAAAAAAAAGGTACCAGTTATGTTTTTGCATCTGAATTTCACCTACCAGGAACAGCTGCAATCTTGCACTTCTTGTGTATATTCTATTTTCCTTGTTAACGTTACTTCTCTCTTCTCTCATCCTCCTCTGTTCCTTACTACTTAAGATTGTGTTGCTCTTCACTCTCCACAAGCACTACTGCAAAGTTGTTTACAGACTGAACATTGCTCAGGGATCTGGGGTGTCTTTCGGTTCGAAGATATTAATGGGTTTGGTGTCTGTTGGAGACACTCTTTCTTAGGTTTCTTTTCCCATCTTACACTAGTAGGGTGTTCATTTCTGACTTCTGTTCTTGCCTGTTTTTTTCCTTTGGTGTGGGAGCCTCAGAGAGGGCTCATCTTAACTTGCTAGGAGATGCATGGAACTGATTGTCAATACATTCCTCCCATATGACTTTGGTCTACTGTACTCTCTGTGGGGCTGCTGAATGGGTATTTGCTTTTTGCATACCTCAAGAAATGAGGAATGGTACGAGGACGAAGGAAGCGGAGGTAATGCCTGGATTACTTACCATTTATCTTCATTACTACGATTGTTCCGTACTCGTCCCTTTACATACAAAAGCCCCATCCCACCCTGTTCCTTCATCTGACCCTTTTCCACCAGGGCTTAATGTAAAACAGGAAGGGATACAGAAGGGGAGGGATTTATGAAAGTTGTTTTACTTTAATGGAAATGCAAAGCAGCTTCGTAGTAGTGACTGGCACACACTCTCAAGTAGTAAGGAATGGGACGGGCAAGTAAGAATCTGAGTCATCAAGATTACCAGGAAGTAATCCAGGATTTTTGTAGATCTTGTGACAGACAGGTTTAGCTGTTTGGAAGACCTTATGTTTCTGCTACTGCAAAGACTACATGCAGATAAGAAGTAGTACAGCAAGAGGTATTTTTTTGTCAACCATTTGCTATCAAGTAGCTTTCAAGATTTTCCCATTGGTTGGCTTGGCTGCCATGGCATTTCTTTGAAGATTACATTGGGCTGGTACTGTGCCTGTGGGATCTCTCCTTACCATTTCTGCACCACCAATGTCCCTTCTTTATTGTGCCACTCCTAATAATTTGCTGACATGACAGCTTCCATCATGCTATCCCCACTGTTGTGCCCCCTCCTGATGGGGCACTTCTCTCCATGTTGACGCCTGGCAGGTTCTGTCTTGTTGCTCATATTGCTTGCCCTCTTACTCTCCTAGCTATATGCATGTACAACAGCTCTCATTTTGCTGCCTCTGCTGCAAGTAAATCAAAAATCGTAAATCATACGTTCTTATATAGCGCCTTTTCACCGTAAGGTCTCAAGGCGCTTGCTTTGGGAACCCGTCCTGGCTTTCCCTGCGAGATAACCCGTACTGGGCATCCCCAAGGTGAAGACCAGGCATCCCATCGCGGTGGGGCCGTAGTGGAGATTAAGCAAGCTATTGCCCAGAGTTGCAGAGTGTGAACCCATGATTCGAGTAGGCACCGAGGCGAGAATTACCGAGTCCGTGGACATTTTGAGCTCAAGAACCAGCCGCGTCGGAGATTGAACCCTGGTCCCGGGTCTGACCTCTGCATCAGGGTCTGCCTCCTCTAACCGGTGAGCCACACTTCTCCACCCTGATTCCCCTGTTCATACTTGCCAACCCAAGCCATTTTAAGTAATACCTCCTGCCTGTATATTTCACAGTGTAATGCTTCTGTTTTTTGTGTGATTTGTGTAAGGGTAAGCATATGCCACTTTTTATTGGAATACTTATCCATTGAACTTGGCGTTAAAGAATTGGATACCTGCTGAAATTGAATGTGGTTGAACTGTAAAATGCTCTGACACCCAAATTGTGGGTATTGTTCGTGCATAGTAAACACTGAAAAAATAAATACAAATAAATATGAGCCCCTCCGGCTTCTAAATGACTGCATATTAGTCCAGCATCGTGTCTCTCTCTCTCTCTTTCACAGGGACAGAATATGATCCTATGCAAGCTGTCTCTGGGTTGCTACTGTATCTATGAACAAGATTTGAGGTGTCCTCAACACTGTGGAGTCATCAGTGACGTGAATACTGAAAACCTAATTTTAAAATAGTGTCACGTCAATACAGGCATTGTTTTGCGCCACTGATACCATGATTCTCAGGAAGCTATGTGTGACAACCGGATGTATGACATTACAACGCCAGCTTTTACATCGCATGCCTTTACAACGAAAGTATTACAACGCAGTCCATTACAACGCATAGTGCTTTCGGGTGCTGGATAGTGAATAGTTTAATTTACTATTCCAACTCCAGTCCCCGTGGACACTAGGGAAGGTTATTGGATAGTAAATTAACCTATTCCCTATCCTAGAGCGCCCCCCAGAGCAATGCGTTGTAATAGTTTGCGTTGTAATGGTTGCGTTGTAAAGGCTCTGCGATGTAAAAGTTGCGTTGTAAAGGTTGTTTACCGTGGCAACCACATTGGACTAAACTATACATTTATAACTCTAACAGGATTATCAGTGGTTTGAAACACATTGGAATATCCTTGGAAAGGGCAACATGGAAAATTGAAAGAAAATAAATTATAGGAGTGAAGGAACATTTTATGAAAATGGTGGTGCAAGTGATATTGCTTTTCTGGACAACTTTTATCATCCATGGATTTTTAGACATTTTATAGGGGTGTTACTGAAAAGCAGAATTCGGCACCATATTTTCAAAATGTTCTTGCTTCATATGAACTTCCAATACTCATAGGAATGGTCAGCCTTACTTGGCTGATAATTAAAGTATTGAGTATTTCATGAGCACCACTCCAGCATCTGTGTGTTTTTATCAACATACTGCTCTAAAATGTCCTGTTTGACCCAATTTTGTCAAACATTTCTTGGATGTTGATCTCCACCAAAACCATTTTGGGTAATTCAGTCTCGCTCGCTTGAGCTTGGTGCACCCACCACTTTTAAAGCTGAACCCCTGTATATCATATTGTTCTGCGATATTATTTTCAGGTGAAAGGTAATGTAAAGCCATTTCCAGTGCTGCCAGTACCGTAATTAACTGTTGTCAAACCTGAAAATCACAACCTCTTTTTAGTTACAGAAAGTTGGTAAGTATGAAGCAGTTCTCCTATCTCCAGCCTGGCTGCCGTTACCAGGCATGATGGCTGTCATGTACCAGCCCCTCCTTCAGCGCAGTTGTGTCAGGGTGTATATTTGCTCAGCACTAGCGCATTTAATTCTTTCCTAGAAATCTGTTTCATTTAGTTGCATGTACCTTGTTGCTGAACTACTTGTTCTCCTTGGGTAGTAATACTTGTTGCCAAGTGAGTTTATGGGGCCTCTGTTTCTCTTTACAGGTTCTTAAGTTCTCAAATGGCCTCTCAATCATCATGGTTTTCCATTAGTGCCTACTTTATTGGTTGCTCAACCTGTGGGCCTAATTCCCTTCTTTTGACCTACAGAATACTGTCTGAGTTTCATAAGTGGTTTCCAGCTAAAGTCTTTAGGCCTTCTCTCAATCTTTTATTCAAGATACCTTGTTACCTTATACCATATAGTCTTCCCCCAATGCGCATATGGCTCTAGCAACCATTTTATTGGCCCTGGGTGCATTCGTATTCAATACACCTGTTGCAAAGTAATCCTGTGCCCTGGGCACCCTCCAACTTTTTGCTGACTGATATTGGTGGTAACTGACTCTGACTGACCCTGGGCTGTGCCTAACCAGGCCCAGGGCCAGTGCTATGCTGAAAGAGACACATTAGAATACAGTTAAAACACCTACATATACTAGGATGCACAATGGTATGGTGGGGTACTCCTGTGATTGGCTTGACCTACCCTATAAGCCACTAGTATATAATAGGGCAAGGGGATTGATACTATCTAAAAGTCCCCAGTACCCTAGGGCATGACGGTTTAGAGGCCAGCAGCTCTTTTTGCACTTGCATATGTGCACTGCTGAAGCCTGAGGTCAGTTTAAAAGCAGCCCTGGGTGCTAGGACTGCTTTTAACAAGTAAATGTTGCCCAAACTCGACTTTGGCACACTTTAAAAAGGATAACCTACAAAGGTTTGGCATTTTAGGAACCCCTAGGGTCCCCCCCAGGTGTCCCAGGGGTGGGGGCAGTTATCTATAAGGTACACCCTTATAAAATGAGTGTTATATGCCCTGGGTTAAGTGAAATTTCACATTTCACTCCCCACATTGTGGTAAAGTGCTGCCAAAATTCGACTTTGATGCAAGGAGCACTGTGGAGGGAGGATCTGCAATATTTCTACAGATTCAGAACCCCTAAAGTCTCCCCTAGTTGCACATGGGATGGGGGTCCTGTAGAAATCAGTGAAGTACTTATAAAATATGTTTTTATAAGCCCTAGTGCTGGAAAAATGGGCCAAGTCACTTTCCCCATTGCAAATCCCAGGCCACATAAGTTAACATGACAAGAGGTTAGTAACTAATAACTCTTGATTAGGGCTCCCGGTTTTATGGTATTTATTTTTTTGCCATTTCCGTCTGTATTTATCCATATTTATTTTTCGGGCATTTTTTCTGTATTTATCCACATTTATTTTTGCCGCAAGCAAAAGACGACACTACAGCTAGTATTTTTCCACATTTATTTAATTTGACAATGCACACATGCGCTCAGTTGTTATTGGTCAACACTATACATTCATCTGAAAACAACCTTTGCCATTTGCAAAATGTCCCAAATATGCTTAAAAGTGCTATCACAAGCCGTTTGTCTCAGAGCCTTGCAGTTTCTGTCATTGGCAGAGTGCCACATCCTCTCCCCCACTGAGCACCACACAGCCCCACTGAGAGAAACTCACACTGCCCTCAGCTGCCTGAAAGAAGTGAAAAGATGCCTCTCTTAAGTATGTGTGAAGTGATTACAGGTGTGAGCCTTTGTTTCCCATCTGTGGCATTTGCTTCTAGGTGTGAGGCTCCTGGCTGCTCACACCCAGTCAGGAGACTCGAACAGATGGAGGCCTGATGACCCCTCAGAATAGGCCATTGTTATGGGCCGAGCAGGAGTCAGAATAATTATTAATGGAGACGCTTTTATGGGCAGTGATAAATAGTAATATCTTCCCTCTGACACCCCGGGCCTCCCCTTTTCCTATGAGATGATTTAGGAATTCAGAGCTGAAAACTGAGACTGGTCTTTTGCCGAGCTGACTTTGAGCTCGTCCGCCCGGCAAAAACTCAGCAGGGTCCCCCACAAGCAGCTTTAGAGAATGTAAATGTGGATCAGCGCCGCCGCTTGCAGTGACACACACACGAGACTCATTAGAAATCAAGTCGACCCACAGCAATAAAGAGAAGGTGCGTGTGTCTTGTGTTTTTGTATTAAAATAAAAATGAAAACAGACAAACTCAATTATTTTTAATTTACACTGACTATCCCAATGCCAACCCAGGGGGTGAAATTGACGGGGCGGAGCCCCGACGCCCTCACACAAAAACCGCCACTGTCTCTGTGCCTAATGCGGGGGTGCACTCGAGTAACGGTGCTGGCCCCCACTGATGTTAAAAGGTGGATTTGCGGGGGGAAAGAAAGAGGGATCCCTGCCCTGTGATTTAAAAGATAGATTCCTTGCTTTTGATTCCCGGCTCCGGCTCGGCCCTCTGGGGACAGAAGAAGGTACTGCAGGCTGGGTTCACAGGTGGCACGTCTCAGGGTTTAGGGGCAAGGGGCGACGTCACGAATCCCTTGTGGCCGGCGATTCTGGTCTTTCAAAGACCTGTGAAGTACTCGGGTGCGTCTCAGCCCGGGCTGATGCCTCTTAACCCTCTAAGGAGGGGGAGACACCAGACGCCAGCACAGCAAAATTTACTCGTATTTTCCCGTTTATATATATAAATACAGACAAAGGAAAACTTGTTTTCCGTCTGTATTTATATGTATAAATCCGTAAAAACGGAAAACCGGGAGCCCTACTCTTGATAGGAACAGGCTAGAAATACCATTCCAACACTTCCTAGGATATTATTAATAAATCCAACAATATTGTATTGTTGAATTTCTCCTAAAGTGTACATGTAGGAAGTTATAAGAAGTTCTTGTTTGTAAGTCCAACTTCAGCCTTCCGGAGGTCTGCCCTGATTTGTCAGAGTTAAGTGGATTAGCCAGGCTGCCTTGAAGAGGTGATAAAGAGCCTGTGGTGTTAACCAGCTCTGCTGGGGGGGGGGGGGGCAGTGTGCTGCTACACAGGAATGCCAGAACAGAGGGAGGAGTCATAAACCATGGTCTTCAAAGGTGGGGTGGAGGGATGGCCACAGTGTCAGTTTCCACTCCACACTTTTGACCCCAACCAGACCTGGGATTAGGGAAGGTGTGTGCCGATGGTAAGGGGAGAGTCTATAGAAATAAGCCATCCTAGGGGGGTGTTTAGCCAGCTCTTGATTCTCTGCTGGATAATCCGCCATTATGAATTTGGAAGATCTGGTGTACTCTGTGACAAAATAATGCCACACTCTGCAGGATGTGGTCATATTTTGGGGAGTTGGCCTGCTCCCATTGGTCAGCAGTGAGCTCCTGCTTGACCCAGAGAACTGAGGGGCGGAGCCTCTCAGATCTGCTGCTTGAAACTTAAGAAAGCAAAGTGTTGCCATGCTGAGAATTTTGAAGTGCAATTTCTAAGGCCTGCCCTCTAAAGACTGCACCATCTGAAACTATAGCCCTGTGGACTACCTTGCTGTAAAAGAACTAAAGAGTGAACTCCCTGTAAGCTACAGGTTAACAAAGATCACCTGTTCATCCCAAACAATTTCTAGCCTGGAGTACCAGTGGATTTGTAAGGGTTTTGTTCAAGTGGATTGCGAAATTGAAGTTTCACACTTTCAAGGACCCTCTTGAAGATTCCAGAACCCTGGATTGTGTGTTGGATACTTTGGGACCCGCAAGCAGAACTTCAGGAAGGAATTCTAACTGGACCCAGCCTGCTGGAGAAGGATACCTAAGAGTGGTGAGAAATTCTCCAGAACAATTTCTAAAGATGGGTCTCTGTCAGAGAAAACGAAATGACTAAAAGGGGAACTGTTGGTTTCTAAGCACTCAAACTTGACTAATTCATCCCTGCAGTGTATTTTTTTGCTTTATTGTAATTTAAAAGATAAAATATATTACCTATTTTTATAAATTGGTGTTAGATTTTTATTTTGTGTTGGGTCTTAAATATTTACTGAAGTGGTGTTTTTAAATGCTTTACATACCTGTCTTTGAAGTGAAGCCTGACTGCTTGCAGCCACATTACCAAGGGTTGAGCGTAGGAATAATTTTCTAAGACCTATTCTGATCCCTATACTGTGTTAGTGGCCTTATTGCCAATGGCAGTCTTACATTTGCCCCTACCAATAATCCACTTTCCAACACCATCTGTCTCCAGTCTCAACTGAAAGCCCTGACAGACAATTATTGATTAAAAAATCTCAACCAATTCGTTTTGCCAGTGCCTGCAGGGCCAGCTCTAGTGATGATGGGGCCCCGTGTGACATTGTGTTTTGGCATCCCTCCCCATGACCTCCTTCTCCAGAAATTCCCTCGCTACCACTCTCCAACACTGCACCTCATCTCTAAAGCCTCACTCTGACAAGCATTTAATTTTTTTATAGCGCTACTCATAGTTAACTGACACTCAGTTCTGTAATCTGCATGGTACACGTTCTTTGCAGCAGGCACATTAACCCTCAGCGATACTTTACGGCGAGTCTAAACTGCCACTAGACAAAATTCTGATTTCTCATCAATAGGAACATTAATCACCAGAGTTATCCTGACATTTTTATTGTTTCCTGAAAACTGCTGAATGCACAAGGAAGTGCATGTGCTTTTGAAACAAAAGTTATTATTTGGGCAAGCAGAGTGTCTTTTTGAAAGATTCATTATAGCTTAAAATGTTCCATATATTGGCTAGAGTGCCATTCTAGTGAGAATTAATTATATTTTCTAGGCCTAAAAAATCACAGCTAACTAAATAGGCGATGCTTAAAGTCTCAGTAGCCTTTTATACCAGTGACTGTGGATCTTTGGAGACAAAATGAGATTACAGGTGTGAACTAAATGTTTTATGTTTGCAGATGCTTTTCTCCAGATATTAGATTGGAATAATAATTCCCTGCGTCTTACATAGACCTCTGTCTAGAACAGATTAAATTGTATGTTTTGAAGGAAAACACTATCACTGCAATTGGTAGCTGATTTGACATCTTAGAAGGAAGCAGGCATTGGCAAAGCCAACTTGTTAAGCGTTTTTGCAACGCAGTCGTGAACCAATATATTTAGTTTTTCCTAGGAGACATGCTTGCATGCTTGTTAGAGGCTTTCAGCCTGATTTAGAGTTTGGTGAATGGGTTACTCTGTCACAAATGGGATGGATATGTCTGTCTTATTGTAAATTCATTACATCATAAGGCATTTGTTATAAGGCGGACAGGCTATCTGTCACGATGTGAAGGAGCAACCTGTTTGCCAAACTCTAAATCAGGCCGTTTGTGTGTGTTGCTCCCATCTGTCCCAGGAAGAAAATACTTTAACGTCTTCCACGCTCGTGACGGAACCGTTCCGTCACGAGCCACGGGTGGGCTGTGCTGGTGACAGAACGGTTCCGTCACGGCCCTGCCGCCGCGCCTGCGCGGCGCGAATTCCGCACCTGCGCTAACGTTCTGAAGAACGGGCGGGGCCATGACGAAACCGTTCCGTCACAAGCACAGCTCACGCGCGAGCCGTGGCGGAGCGGTTCCGTCACAAGCACGGAACCGCCACGCGGCTGCCCCACCCCCTTAGCGCTGCGGCGGAATAGCCACCGCAGCGAAGGGGATAATGGAGCAACATTTTAGACTACAGCAATATGGAACTGGGAGTAGGTGCCCTTTATTGGACAAACTGCCATTATCTATTAATTTGAGAACTTTTAAAAAGCACAAACATGACCCATCAGGGTATCAGGGCGATATACAGAGAAACAGACGTGATAAACAAGTATAGATATAAATAGTGACTACTGTACATATAAGAGGTTAGGCATACAACATGAGCAACAAAACACAACAAGAAATATTGTAGAAATTAAGTAACAACATTGTATAGTAGAGTGGGAGTCCAGGGCTGTATAGACAACATAATAGTCAATTTGAATGGCTGTAGGTCTATTGTTGAAGGCAATTATTCTATTTAGGGGCATCCATTTGACTTCTTTTTTGAACGAGGAGGTTGAAGGGTTATATTTGGTTTCAGGAGGAAGTGCGTTACATATTCTCGGGGTAAGACCATAGAAAGAGCGGTTACACGTTTTCTTCTTTTTGTATTTTTGTGGTTTTACCAGTGGAGCGTTAGAACATCTTAAGGACTGACTCATACTGGAGAGTTTGAGTTTTTTTGACAAGGAAACAGGAGTTTTATAATGAAGAACTTTGTATGTGAAGCAGGCTATCTTGAACTGAATCCCTGCTTCGAGAGAGAGCCAATTGAGTTGTACAAGATCTGGTGTGATGTGGTCACGTTTTCTTGATCCTGTGATGAGTCTTGCAGTTGAGTTCAATGTAGCCCATCGGAAGAGTAAAGTTGTATACTCAAAGAGAAGAGGTGAACTTAAAGTATAAATGCAGTAAAATATTTTGTTGTAGTTGTTTTTGGCATTATCCCGTCATGTCCCTTGCATCTTTATGAAAGGTTATGTGTGTTTGCATGTCTTTACTATGTCAAGATGTAAATCCTGCAACATGTTATCATGGCAGCAAACTAAAACAGAGGACCTTCAACCATGAATAGCCATAGTCTTATCACAAAGACAGAACATACTTCATAAACACCATAAACCAGCCATTAAAATGTTATCATGTCTGTGAAGTAAATACATTTGAAAATGCACAGTGGCTTGCAAGCTACATGTCATGATGCTTCGGCAGTCTAACAAAAAGAATACTTAATCCATTTACCGAAAAACAGTGGGAACACAAATGGAACAATGTAATCATACACAAAATGCAATGGGCTTGATGGACAGCCCACTCAAGAAATGGCAAATTCATCATGCCCTTGTATTGCCAGTTCAAAAACACCACAAAAACAAATGCAATCGATTATTTTTGACAGTATGTGTCTATTCCTATTAACTGCTTCACTGTGTTTCTATACTGATTTGTAGTGTGTGTTGCTTATATGGGCTTCAATTGGTGTATCTCCCAACTTTCTCAGTCTCGTCAGGTTTTCCATATGGATTCTTGTCTGTGCATGCTTCTTTATTTTATCCGACAAATGCTTCAAGTCTGTTACTCCATTTTTTGTCCAAGGAAGGTCACTACCAAATAGCAAGCAGGGGAAGAAGAACAGAGAACTTGTTGAAGTACATCCTGTAAACCAATCACCTTATGTGTACCAGGTGCTTGAGAATGTAAATCTGTAAGTCTTCCTTCTGTCTTGGTCACTTTGTTGTCGTTTTAGGTCTGGCCGGTAAAGTTCTAATTGTTTTACAATTCGTTTCTCTTCATGTTTAAGTCCAATGTTTGACTTTGCAAATAGCTGCTCTACTACATTCATGGTGCCTTACCAACATTAAAATTATCTGTCAATAATCAAAGGACAACGTATAAGGTTTGGTACAAAAACTTAATATTTCTGTATAAATGCATGTCAGGTGCATTATCGCAATATATCTCCAACAGATCCCCTTTAAACAATATGGCTGTTAAAAATATAGCCTGTCGCCTCGGTATGCCATTCTGGTTGCTGAATGACCTGAGGCAGACATATATCTAAAGCCAGAGGTGAGGGTCTATAACGGGGAAAGGGAGAGGGCCTTTAACAAACAGTATAGTGCAAGGCTGCTGGGCTATAAGGCAATTACATTCCATCCACTGAGGGTAGAATGTTCCAACTTAAAAAGGGGTTAACTCAAAGACAAACATTAGAATGTTGGAACAGAAGGCTTACATCAGCCATTATAATCCCTGATTCAATTCCTTTTTTTCAATGGAGCTCCCAACATTCAAATCTATTTTTAAATGTTGACTGCACAGTCCCATGCCTCAAAATGATACGGATGGGCACCCACCCCACCCACCATGTAGACTACATACATGCCCCTTAACTACCATGTAAAAATAAAGTAGCATCAGTTCCTTACCTTAAATGCAGGTTGTGCTGTTTTATAGGTGGTGCAAGAGCAGCAAATGTCCTCTTGTTCTTTGCCCAAAAATTAGGTAAAGTTTCTCAGGCTTTACCAGATTCTGAAAGAAAATAGAATATCATTTGTAATGGTATGGGTGCCGCTCGTAGGCTGGGACTGTGTGTGCTGTGCTGTTTGCCATCGGAGCGCCTTTTGACATTGCCTGCCACTGCTGATGTCTGGGGAACAGGAACTTCGCCCGTGAGGAGGAGGAGACCAGGGACTCGG
This sequence comes from Lissotriton helveticus, assembly GCF_964261635.1. Taxonomy (NCBI): domain Eukaryota; kingdom Metazoa; phylum Chordata; class Amphibia; order Caudata; family Salamandridae; genus Lissotriton; species Lissotriton helveticus. The sequence goes on along the minus strand of NC_136063.1, from coordinate 1,625,521,086 downwards.
GACTGCGAAGTCCAGCGGGCCTTGCACCAACACTATTGGCCGCAGCTGGGGCCTCTTCCCGAGCCCGCCCACTGACCGCACATTACGCCTCGCGGCCCCCGCTTCGCAGGAGCCGCTCGTAGGCTGGGTCTGTGTGTGCTGTGCTGTTTGCCATCGGAGCGCCTTTTGACATTGCCTGCCACTGCTGATATCTGGGGAACAGGAACTTCGCCCGTGAGGAGGAGGAGACCAGAGACTCGGACTGCAAGGTCCAGCGGGCCTTGCACCAACACTATTGGCCGCAGCTGGGGCCTCTTCCCGAGCCCGCCCACTGACCGCACATTACGCCTCGCGGCCCCCGCTTTGTGGGAGCCGCTCGTAGGCTGGGACTGTGTGTGCTGTGCTGTTTGCCATCGGAGCGCCTTTTGACATTGCCTGCCACTGCTGATATCTGGGGAACAGGAACTTCGCCCGTGAGGAGGAGGAGACCAGGGACTCGGGACTGCGAGGTCCAGTGGGCCTTGCACCATCACTATTGGCCGCAGCTGGGGCCTCTTCCCGAGCCCTCCCACTGACCACACATTACGTCTTGCGGCCCCCGCTTCGCGGGAGCCGCTCGTAGGCTGGGACTGTGTGTGCTGTGCTGTTTGCCATCGGAGCGCCTTTTGACATTGCCTGCCACTGCTGATATCTGGGGAACAGGAACTTCGCCCGTGAGGAGGAGGAGACCAGGGACTCGGGACTGCGAGGTCCAGTGGGCCTTGCACCAACACTATTGGCCGCAGCTGGGGCCTCTTCCCAAGCCCTCCCATTAACTATTTAAGATACGGCCAATCACGCGCACGCGGGACGTGCGCGGGACGAAGACCGGCGCGAAGCCCGGGCCAAGGGCGGGTCCGTTTGTGCCCGTTAGTGACTAATAGAGACTGGACTGGGCCAGGTCCCTAAAAACACATCGTGCCTGTAAGTAATTTTACGAGTATATTAACGTGCCTCTCACCTATTACTACTAGAGAGGCAGTCTTCTATATTCGTTTGGGGTTCTTTCAGCACAATGTCTACTCGAGGCACAAGGAGTAAAACTGCAGCGGGTGGGGAAAAATTGATTGGGCCAATTGATAACTTCTTAACAAAGGCAAACTCCTTTATTGACCAGGAGATAACTCAGTTACAACGAAGAGTTTCACAAGATCTTGCATTGGCAAGAAGATCGTCTCTGGGTCTTATCTCAGCTGCAAAGACTCCTGATAAAGTGAAAAACAGAGCCCCCGTGCAGGCTGAAATCCATAGTGAACCGACTGAGGTAGACTTATCAGTATCACATGTTTTAACTGATTCCCAGCAAAGTCTTGCCTTGGAAAAAAACCCGGACCTCTGCTTGAATTTATTTACTGAAATCAGTGATAGTAGACAATCCTAGGGAATGCGGGAGGGTGCTATTCCAAAGAAAAAAACAAAAAAAACAAAGAACATTGAGAAATATAGTGTTACACAAAAAGTGATAGATAACACTAGAGAGGAACCCGACCAACTAGCACCTTCAGGCCAACCACACTCTGAATTGAATTTGACAATCGAGGATGTAAGACCTATGAGTCCCGAGGCTTCTGCTATTTTTGTGGCCGATAGCGATACTGATGAAGCCGAGGGGCGACTACTAACCAAATTAGATAAGCTATTTAAAATACATTTTTCCCCCTTTGAGGTTAGACTGTCCCGTGTGGAGAATTTGTTATCTGACTTACATTCTCTCATTAAAAATGGAACACCTAAAACGATACCTAAAAGAACGGTCGCTAAAGTAAACAGACCCCCTAAGCAATTAAGTAAAAATGTGGGGGGGACCCCTGTTAACACTAAAACCACATCTTCCACTGAATCACAGACAAGACCAAAGACTTCTGTAATTATAGACAACAATAAGGGAACTAACTCTAAGAATACCACTAATTACCCTCTTCAGGAAGTGAAGTCAAATGGGGCTTTGCCCCCACCTCCATCCAAAGCATGGTTTGGGGGAGGAGGGTTTGGCAAACCTATTGTAGATTTACCACCTGAGTCAGCCCCTTACGTGGTAGTGATGACAGGGGTCCCTGAGCTAGTAGACTATAAGGAAGAATCGAACTGGTCTTTGAAAAATAAGGTCACCCACTGGTTGAACATCAACAGACCGCCACCACCAAATCATTCTAGTTGGATTTTAACGGTCCGTAGGGTACATTGGATAGGGAAGGAAATGAAAACAACCCAGGGCGACTGTATTGTGATAAATTTTGAGGATCCTTATATGGTAGAATATATATGTTCCTGGGACTTGCATGGAGGAAATGAAGGGATTGAGACTAAATGTCTCTCTTTCTTCTATCCCCCCACTTGGCGTCCTGGTTCTGACTATGATGCCTATGAGGGAAACTGGCGCAGAGTAGGCAGACGAAATTGGGGGGGGAGATTGGGGGGACTGGAGTGGTAACTATGGTTACAATAGGACGCGAGCCTTTAGAGAACCCTGGAGAGGCATTCAGACAACCAACAGATTTGAGTGTTTGGACATGGTTGACTGACTGGCTCCGGTCTCCGAGGGCAAGGTTGTAGAACAATCAGTACCTCCAAACCCTCTTCGCCCCATAGCAAGCGAAAAACCCTGGCCACACTCAGAACATAACGCCTCCCTTGAGCTGCCTAGGAAAGATAGTTCATCACAAAGTATACCTCCTGTTGAGATCCCAAGGGACGGGGTGGCGAGTTTGGCCCCCTCATCAAATCCAACATATGTTCCAAATCATACCATACGAGACACAGGACCATCACGATGTGCTCAAAAGGTCAAGTTGGAGTTATTTTCTTGGAACATAGCGGGCCTTTCAAATAAATTAAGGGATCCAATTTTTGTGGGACTCATTGACCAGTATGAAGTGGTCTGCCTGCAGGAATGCTGGGAGAAGACTGAGCTACATATAATGGGGTTTCGTACATACTTCCTTGCAGCTCAACCTAACATTAGAGGGAGGTGTTCCGGGGGGCTTTGTACCTATGTATCCAATAAAAGCAGTATAACCAGTAATTGCTTAGTGCTTACCCACTGGGGGAGCTCAATATTATCAACTTCTCACGTTAAGGTCAGGTGAAAACCACCCTATCCTCCTGATTAATTTTTATAATAACATCCCAAAGGAGGCCCTACAAAGGGCCCTAGAGGAATTAAATGATGCTATCCGCAGGGGACTGGGATCTGACCAGAAAGAACACCTTATTATCCTGACGGGGGACTTTAATTGCCATCTATGTATGTATAGCGATACAGAGATATGTGGCATGGTGAACCTCAGGAGTGACCCTTGCACCCATTTCGAGCACTCTGCACTCGGAAATCTTTTAAACCATCTATTATTTGACAGGGACTTGGGCTTTGCAAATGAACTATGCGTTCCTTCTATTAAATTTGAACCTACTTTTTGTGGGCGGGGTTCCCGTACATTCATAGATTTCACAGTGGTCTCTAATAATTATCACCGCAGTGTGCTCTCGTTTACTCTAGAACACATCCCACTTAGCGACCATTATCCAATTGGTTCTAGCTATGAAATAGGGCAGAGAGGTAGTAAAGCCACCAATGTAGCAGAAAACATATATTTACATGGGATTTCCCTGGCCAGAACCAATGGATATGCAATTAAATGGTGCAAAGTAAATCCAAATAGCTTCTTAGAGAATTTGGTAATGGAACAGATAAATGATTTTATGACCTGCTTAGAAGAGAATTCTAACCCCATTAAGGTCATTGCAGCATTTCAAAAGATTCAAGTCCACATTAGTAACAAACTAACTGGTTCAGCACGAAAGGGGGGCCAGAGCAGATCAGAGGGATAGTTCAATCAAGAGTGTTCCAAAGCCCACTGTTATTTGATTCAGACCTTAAAAAAGCCCCGAGAAACCAACTGGATATTAGAGTAGCTAGAGCTTCCTATAAGGATGCTCTAAAAAAACGGAGGAAGGAATTGAAGCAGTCTGCATGGGAAGCTCTAACCAAAGCGAGTGTATTAAAAGACACTACTGCATTTTGGAATGCAGTTAACGCTCCTTTTTTTGTGGAGAGAAATGCTGACCAGATAGAGATTGTTATTGAAGACACCCTCTGGGTAAATTATTTTACCGATTTATATAAACAAGAGACTTGTATTGGATTAACAACCTCAGTGAGGGAAGGTATGATCCCCATAGAATCTGATGTATCAGATTTATTCCCCCTTAATGTAGTTTTCTCTTTAGACGAAGTAGAAATAGCATTGGCAGAGAGTTCCAACAGTAAAGCCCCGGGACCAGACGGTATCCCAATTGACATCTACAAGGATAATGTCGCCCTGTGGGCACCACTTCTGACCAATGTTTTAAACAGCTGCAATACCAAAGGTTTCCCAACTACTTGGCAGGAAGCAATTGTTGTCCCCATATTCAAGAAGGGGGTTAGAAACGATCCCAAATGCTATAGGCCTATCTCCCTTCTTGATTCACTAATGAAGGTAGCAGGTAGAGTTCTTTTAAATCGTCTTCAATTATGGGCCGAGGAGAATGCCGTCCTTTCTAAATTTCAGTACGGCTTTAGGTCAGGCCTTGGTACTGTCGAACAAGGCCTAAATCTGGCCTTAGTAATAGGCAAATATTCGGCAGCAAAGAGGGGCAATTTATTTATGACCTTTGTAGATCTCAGCTCGGCCTTCGATTGCTTGAACCACGATATCCTGTGGGCTACCCTGGCAGATCTTGGTATTGACCTTAATATTCTTAATTTCTTAAAAGAGCTTTATAGAGGAGTAGGGGCAAAGGTCCGTTTTGGAAAACTGGGAGAATGTACATCTAAATTCCCAATTGAAAAAGGGGTGCGTCAGGGATGCATCCTAGCCCCTTTTCTCTTTAATTTATACATAAATGGGGTGGCAGACCATTTATCAAAATTAAAGGCGGACTACCCACAAATTGAAGGTGAAAGTGTCCCTATCTTCCTGTATGCCGACGACGCGATCATTATGGCCCGAACACAAATTGGCCTTCAAAAGGCCTTAACTAGCTTCGCGACATACATGGGTGATAGGGGCCTTAGGATTAATATAGGAAAGACTTTTACTATGTGTTCCGCTAAAAGGGCAAATACTACTTGTAATATTAACTTAGGTAAATCTAAGATAGGCTTAATTGACACTTTTTCCTATTTAGGAATTGTTTTTAATAAGAAGGGTACCTGGAGATCAGCAATTATGACAAGAAACTTAGCCTTTTCACGGGCATTAGGTGCTCTAAAGCAATTCGCAAATAAGTTGGGGGACAGGCCAGTGCGCATTTTGATCGATCTATATAAAGCGAAATGTGTTTTGACGGCCATATATGGAGCTGGCATCTGGGGAGTTGCAGATTGCCACGAAATCCAAATAAAAGAAAACGGTTTTCTCTGCTATCTGCTCGCTGTTCCCCACTCCACCTCCACTTACGTCTGCCATAAAGAATTAGTGTTGTCCTTCATTTCTGATCTAATCAAAATTAGTCCTATGTTGTTGTGGCATAAGATCTGGACTACAGTAGAAACTGTCTTTAACAGGGCGATTGTTGCTGACTGTACTAAACTCGAAGGTTCCAATAGGATCCAATGGTTGTCTTATGTTCGGGAATTTTCCACAATTATCGGGCATCCTCAATGTTATGATTCCCCTGAGACACTGTCTTCGATCTCCAGACGGGCATTGAAAGAACTTTGCCTGGCCCATCTGGAACAGGGCCGGCCTTAGGCATGTGCAATCTGTGCACCTGCACAGGGCCGCCAAACCCCAGGGGCCGCCACGAGGAATCGGATACAATACATATTCGTGGGCGTGGCGGCCCCTGGCAGGGATTTGGCGGCCTCCGGCTTCCACTAACTTGCAAACACCCTGACCCCCCTTCACTCCCTCCAGTCCTCCCTTCACCCCCGCCGGCCGCCCTTGTCCCAGCAAACAGTTAACAGCAGTGCGCAGCTCTCTGACAGCCGGCGCTACAATGTATCGAAGTATGGGTACTCCGCCGTCACGTCCGGCCGCCAGGAACTGACAGGAAGTCTTGCGCAGTCTGTTGTCCAGCTTTGCTGCTTAGCTATGTTTGAATCATGCCAAGGCGAGCCCGCAGCGACGTCACATTCTGGTAGTGCTGCTGGAGCTGGAATTCCCTCCTGGTTGCGGAAAATCATGGCAGTGCTGCTCACACCACCGCCTGGCTCCAGTGAATTAAAGATCCTAATCCTGATCATGACCGTTCCCTCCACTCCGCCACCCCCGTGAAGTGAGAGGGAGTTACTGTGCAGGCCAGGACTGGAGTCTGAGGAAGCAGGCAGGACTCGGAATCTGAAGTAAGTCGGATAAATACTGTGTTACCTACAGCTGTTTTTTAAAATGTAGTTTAAGCCGCATCTGATGTTACCTACAATATGTGTTTTTCTGATAACGCCTGTGCAATCTAAGAAGTGCGGGGAGGCTACAATTCAATGAAACTCGTGGCAGCGCTGCTCGACCAGCAGCTCAGCTAAGACCCCCGCACAGACCGGGGCAGCCACTGGAGTTGCTGAGCCACCCATCATGCCCAGGCCGGGGTTTGCTGCTGCGGGAGTCATTAGGCAAGGTGCGGCCCGTGCCGTATGAAGAATCGTGTCAGCAAAGTTTGTAAGAAGTGCCTCGAGATGCATCTCTATGCTGCAAATTGCTTTATTAATGACGCGCCGCGGTGCTACTTGTGCTAATATGATTGAGCTTAGATATTAACTACAGGCACCAATAGAGCAGGTCTAGGAACAACTAGGCCGGTTTAAACTTGATGAATTGCCGAGTAGGGGCAGCACCGTAAGAGGGACCGTTCGCCCTCTGCCTCCAGAATGCAGCAGTCTGCATTGAGCAGGGGTTACTGAGGTCAGACAGCAGCAGAGAAGGTATAGAGCAGCTCGTTTTCTGAGTTTTCATGGAGTGCATGTTTCATCTTTGGGCCGAATTTAACTGCATCTTTATTTTTCTTGTTTTTGTTCATGTGCGCAGGCCTGCTTGGCAATACCCTTGATAGTTAATTTTTTTTTTCTTGTGCCACAGCCCTGGTTTTCCACCTGTCTGCCCTGTTAGAGCTGAGAACTGACTGTACATCACATAGCAGTCTGTCTTCTCACTGACTGTAAGCTGTGTTAGTAGTGGCTGGCACCTGGGTCAGGTGATTGTGAGAGCCACTGTGGTGCTTGCCAACGTACCTTCTCAGTGCGCCAAGCATCACTGAGTCAGCAGAGCTTGTAGTGTAGCTCTGTGTGACAAACTGCGAGTGGGGTGATGGTGCCACCAGGTAGTGGGCAGCATGCAAGACCAGGGCACACTGCTCAGTAATACAGCTCGTGGATTATGATGTGACTTGTCTTAGAGGTCCTTGTTGCTCAAATGGGTGTAATTTCTGTAATGTATATATTTTTCTTGTTTTCATTGCTAGATTTTTCTCGTGTACAAGTGTCACTCATATTTGTTGAAATGTCACTCATAATTACAACGAATTTAAGAAAATGTCACACGTAGCAATCTGAAACCTTGGCAGCTATGAACTACATGCTGCCCGAGTTAGCACAAGGGTTTTTATTTTCATTTCCAATAGATGCTCATGATCAGAGGAAATGCTCTGTTCCACCACTCCGACTCCAGACAATAGTGTCACCGGCTGCCCACACCGTCTCACTCCACAGTCGGACTGCAGGCAGTTCTAAATGGCACAAAGTGGTAATTCTGCACAGAGACAGTCGTGCACTGATTAATCTGCTAGCCACGGGGCCCGCCATATGAAAAGCAAAACTCCAGCTACACTCGTGCACCAAGAATTGACACGCACGCACCACGCCCCCAAGTGGAGTGGTGAGAGCACGCACTGTCAGTAGTGCACTCGTGGTGCACATGCGATAAGGAGCCAAATGCCTGGATCTCCTTAAGAGTTAATGTTCAAGTTGTTTCTCATTAACCGGAGGTATTTACTTCTGAAACACCATTTCCAAGTAAAACATTTCTCAGCCCAGTAATAATTCTCCAGAATCCTTTCCACAGTGTGGCTATTTAGGTCACAAGAACGTTGTAGAAAAGTGTACACACAGGGTCAGTTTAAAGCCCCCCACCATCACCGAACTTTTCCCTTTCCCCACAAGCGGGGCATTGTGCTCTTCCGACACTGTCACCCCACCGGAGCCACAAATAAAGCGTGCCCCAGGCGCTCCTCGCTAGGCTCCCTTCTCCTTGTCATGAATGCTCATGGCTTCTAAATGTAACAATATGAAGGCACCGTACCTAATGGCGGAATTAAGGGCAGGCGCGCTGCAACATGAGACAAGCACTGTCAAAGCCAATAGGTCTCTCCTATACTAGAGCTATTGGGTTTGCCACTGTGTTTTAGCCATGTTGTACACCACTGTGGCTGCTGTTCAGCATGGCTAAAAGTTAGTGGTGTGGAGAGTCGTAGAATGGAGTGGTGGGAGTAGAATGTCGTTGACTAGGTTTTTTGTCGTAGAGTGGAGTAGCAGAAGTGGAGTTCAGTGGTTCATAGGCAGAGTCTGTCATACAGTGCAGTGTCTAAGTGTGAAGTGGCATAGAGTGGAGTGGAGTGTGATGGAATAGGGTGGAGTGGGTTGGAGTGGATTGAGGGGGATTGGATTGGGGTGGAGTGGGTTGGATTGAGTGGGGTGGCAGGGGCGGCCTTAGGCATGTGCAAGCTGTGCACCTGCACAGGGCCACCAAACCCCAGGGGCAACAATGCCAATATATATCCTTAATATAATACATATTTGCATGGCGGCCCCTGGCAGGGATTTGGCGGGCTCTGGCTCTGTTCCACTTTCAAACACCCTGACCCCCCCTCTTCACTGGCCTCGGTGCTCCGCCCCGCCCGGACCCCCTCTTCCAGGGCCCCCTACCTACGCTCCCTGCACAGGGCCACCATGAGCCTAGAGCCGCCCCTGTCAGGAAGATCAACGTTGGTACCTCGAGAGCAAGAAGGCCTCTGTCATTCATCATCATTTCCTGTTGCAAAACACTGGGCTACCACTTTATTTATCACCTGATCAGACTAGCTATAGCAGAATGCTCCTAGCACGTTTGAGAATTGGAAGTTTCTTTAGGATGATAACTTTTCCTGTCCAAAATGACTGGTCATCACAACTACCAACCTGTTCGTGTGACGATCATTCCACTCAATCAACCATTCATTTTGTTTCATTTTGTAAATTTTATGAGTGGGGGTGGAAAAGATATTTACTACCTCTCCTTAAAACCTGGAACTTAAGACAAAGCAGACCTGCGTTATTTAAATTAATGACCCTAGCCGATGAAACGACTATTATTGCTGTGTCCAGGTACCTGAAATATGTTATTAGATGCAGATTGACTATGGTTTGATTGAAACTTTCTTAACTGCTGATCTATTTCTGCACTTTGGTGTAAGGGGAGTTTCGATATTTGATATTCATGAATCATGCTTTGTATATAGCTTCTTTTAAATCAATTGTCATCATCTTATTGTATGTAACCTTTTCATCTGCTTTTATGATTTTAATGTAAAATCGAATAAAGCTATAAAACAAACAAAAAGAATATCATTTGTAATGCAATGAGCCTTTTTTGACAGACTTCGGAGTCAGGCTGTGTACTGTCTGATTTATATGTGTTTTCTGTATGTGCTCACAGACAAATGCACATGTTCCCTTTTCTTACCATTTGACTCTCTCTGTTTAATTTATCATAGTCTGAGCCAGTTGACTGAAGATCCACCTCTCTTTATTGTGTTTTAACTCTTATTGTTAACTCTGTTATATTCTCTTCTTTTTTATCTCCTGGCGACCAAACTTTTTTTCATCTTAAAACTTTATTATCACTAATAGTTGTTTTGCACAAATTATATATTTTGACAGGCTCTGTTACACCCATGTGGTTCTCGTTCAGACCACATAAAACTGTGTAAGTACATAAAAAATAAAAAGGTAGTCTGACTTGTCAAGTATAGCCTGGCCTGCTCAAGTACAACTTGAATATGTTTTGCATTAACATTTTTGTGTTGACATAGATAATTGAAAGAAAAAAAGGTTTCGATTTAAAGCGTCCTGAAACTGCCAAATCCTTGAAAGACTTACAGTTAACACAAGTTATTCTCTAGCTTTGTATAGAATATTACACGTGTTTTATTAGGTGATTTTAACATTGTTATAAATAAGTAATTGTACATGGGAAAAGGGATAATCCTTATTTAATTAAATTCATCTATACTCCCAGGTTGGCAGCAAGGAGACATATGTGAGACTAATACCCACAGCCTGCCTGCATGCACGCGCAATTAAAAATTCACTCTACAGTTGCACTGGCAGTTTAATGTAGCTTTTGGCATTTGAAAATTCTTTTATTCCGCGACTTTTTTTGCCGAACACATATGCTAGAGCAGATGTTGCTTATTTGTTGATTATTCAAATTTGTAGGCCCTGGCACCCAACCCCATTGTTCCGTAATGAAGCTGCGCGCGCTGCCCCGCGCTAGGACCCAGCTTCTCCCCACCAGTCTGAGCTGGCACCCAGCAGGAGCAGCGGTTATTGCCTCGTAAGTTGGCGGTTTGTGTTATAGAACTCATATTTTAAAGAGCTGGAAGGGCAACGGGGAGCGCAAATGCCACTCGGTTGGTCGCGCGCCTGCCCTCGTGAGAAGCAAACTCATCTGTTGCAAATATTGTAAATGAGATAGTCTGTAACTGGGATAGCAATTTCTATTTTAATTTGGTTCGCAGAAACGGTTTGAGGTAATCTCAGAATGCATGCACCTCGTTCCCATGCCTTGCGTGGTTTTATCATATTTGTTTTCACACGCGCCAAGCCACGAGTTTTGCTGTATATTTATGAAGCACGTTTGATTCTGTGGCAAAGAAAGACATGGGGGAAATGCGTTCACAGTGGTTTGAACTAGAAAGAAAATGCTTGAAGCTGTTGAAGCAAGAACAGTGCAAATTCCACAGAGATTGTTTGCATGTACGCACACCTGTGTCTGGTGCCTTGATCCTGGGGTCTCTCTTGATAAGGAGCGGCAGTCGAGGGGCGTGTGAATATTCATGAGGAATTTGCTGAATATTTATGTAGGGCCAGTGGAGCAGCCATTCTTTGTACGCGCAATGCGTAACGAATGCTTCTTTCCTGGGAACACCATCGAACTTGTTGCCTCATTCCCCACCTTTGCTACGTCATGTGAGGGTCTGGCTCAGCTACTAGTATCTCCCACTAACCTGCCACTACCAAGGAAACCTACAGTAAGTGAACTAATAACCCTTTCTTTGTAAAGCGCGAACTAATCACCTATAAGTGGCTCAAGGCGCTGGGGGACGTCGGGGAGATTAAGCGAGCTATTGCCCAAAGTCACAGGGTGCTTGCTGGGCTGAGCTGCCGCCGGCGCCGGGAATCGTGAGCCCCGTCCCCCAGAGTCAGCCGCTCTGACCGCTGCGCCAAACCTCTCCCACCATCGTCACTCTGCATCTGCTTGCCATTGCAGGCCCAAAAGGGGAGAGTATCTCTGCGCGAAAATAAACCGCTCATCCTACCATGTTGAGAAGCTATTAACTTTTTTCATAAATTCTTCATAGCTCAACCTCAACATAAGAACATTTTTCATACAAATAACCACGAAAACTGGCAGCAACGTTGTCTAGCAATGTAGTTTGGGCAAAGTTGTGAAAGTATTTTCTCAACCAAAAATAAATATAACTTTCCAAAAGTCCATGAAGTAAAAAAATAGTAGGAGAAAACGCCCACTAAATATGCCTGCTGGTATATAAACCTTGCAAACATTAATTATGAGGAAGCATTATTTTGGAAAAATAATTTTGCTAGAGAATGTTCACAGAAAAATCACACCCACAATGTAAGGCATTACATTTTTCCAGCCTGGGTATAGTGTGAAGTTTGTCAGCTTCATCCGTGTGCCACTACTGGGGATAATTCAGTTCCTGCCAACATTTATTTTTAAAATAAAACTCACACAAACAAATAGTGCACGCAAATTAACATGCTGTGTTATATTAATTTTATAAATGAACAATTATGTTTAAGAACTTTTCCAAAATGTATTTATAAAACATTAGTTCATTATTTTTACACAAAGGCAGACTTTGAAGCCATTCCCTTTCTTGTGTAGGGTGATGTCAAAATGTAGTAATAGGGCTGGACTGGCCCGAAATCTTTTGTTACTCAGGGCAGCCTTGCTTGCATATAAAAAGCTACCCCATTGAAGACTGAAGCAGGGCTGTGGCTAGCGTCCTCCAGCCAACATCTGGGCATTGGACTATCTGCCTGCTTGCAGTCCTGATGCTGTTCCCTGCCTACAAATTGCCTTGATACTTGAAGGGTCTGTAAGGAGTTTGGACTGAGTTAAGGCCTTGCAGGACAACATTGAGCAGTAGAAGTCACATGTCGGGTCACTGTGTCTGCTGACACAGAGGGCTGAATGAGGCACTACTGGTTGGCTATGACAGTGTGGAAGAGGGTTGTTGGTAACCACAGGTGAACTTTTATCTATTGCCACATAATGTGGTTATGAAAGTCTATCTAAGAGACACCTGTGACTTTGAGAACTCTGACCCTGAGCTCCTCTTCCTGTGTCCAGAATCTTGTTGAACTCTGTCTTGGGTGAATGTGTTTGAATAATAGTTTAAAACATGTGGTGAGTTCCAGTGAAAGTTACCTTTGCTGGTCGGATTCATTCTTCTCGCTTCAGGACCATTCTAGCCTGAGCTTGCCTTGTTGTTCATCTCCTGGCCAGTTGAAAAGACCCAAAAAGGTCGGTTGTTGCGTGCTGTTGGACTTCAACGTGACTCCCTTGTAAATAATAAAAACTGTTTTACTCTGTTGACTCTCAATGCAGTGCCTAAACGATATTGTATTACTTTTTATGGGACTTTTATTAATGCAGTTATCTTTTGTAACTACTGTTGCCTGGGTTTTCAACACTTTATCATCTTCCTGAATTGTGAGTGTATTTGTTGATTTCCACAGCCACTCCCCAAGAATAAGACTTCTAATCTTGGTCTCACCTACCCAGAGGTAAGATAAGGGATATCCCAGTATGTCTTTATATGGACCCTCTGGAACCTACTGGAAGTGGAGACTGTAGAAAGGATATAGAGAACATGTTGTCTTTTGATGGGTGCACAAAGTCTTAGAACGGGACAGTTCAGTGATTTTTTTTCTACGAATGCACAGTAAGGGGTTCACAATATTATCAGACATATGTCTCATATCAGTTATTCTATTTCATGTTAATCAAAACATTCTTTCATTCAAGATTAAAGCTTTCAGGAATGAATCATCCTTAATATCTGAGTATGGCATAGCTGTGATGTAATTGACACTTTGCATACATGATATTTCATTAGAACTGTAGTGATGCATTTAATGCTTCTACACTACCATAGATTTGAAACCACTTCTCTCTGTAACAGTTAGCAATATTGATAGTTACCCTAAGCTTGCCAGCATAAACAAATGTAAATAAGCTTTTTTAGGCAGCGAATGGACCGAAAATGGTTCAGCTTTACAGATGGACTTGGCCCTTTTGTCTAAAGTTCCTTAAGCTTTCTGCCTTCCTCCTAGACCTTTTTCTTACATGATGTTGCTGACTTAGATGCTTTGGGCACTTTGCCACTGCTGATCAGTGTCAAAGTGCAAGTGCTCCCTGTATAAAGTGTTATAGTAATTGGTTATCCATAATTGGTATGTGTGTCTTACTAGTAAAGTCCCTAGTAAAGTGCACTAGGTGTGCCAGGGCTGGTAATGCAAATGCTATTAGTGGGCCGGAAGCACTAATTGTGCCACCCACACAAGTAGCCCTAAAAAGAGATCTCAGGCCTGCCACTGCAGTGCCTGCGCACAGTTTGTTAAATGCCTTGTTGTACTGACAAGTGCCTTTTTATGCACATTAGACAGCCCTATAGTAGGTCCATGGTACCCCCTGGGAAGGGTGCAGTGTATGTGAAAGGTAGGACATGTACTGAGGTGTGTACCATGGCCTGACAGTGAAATATTGCCAAATTAGTTTTTCACTGTTGCACGGCCATCTTGCCCATAGCACTGAATGGGGAATGCTGTGTCACATGTTTCCAGCATATCTTCCCATTGGCATAAGATGGAGAGATGGAGTTTAGTGTGCCTGAACTCAGAATCTAATAACACATCTTTTTGTGAAGATGTTTTTTGAATTTTGTGTTTAGAAACCACGCTTTTAGAAGTGGCTGGTTTCTTGTCCTAACCATCCTGTGTGCCTCCGCCTGGTTGTGTATTGACTGTCTGGGTTTGAATGTAACAGGGTCTGGGGAGTGTCCTGACACCAGAGAGGAGTAGGTGAGACAGCAACAGGATGGCCTGCATTTGGTGTAGGAGGAGGAGTAGCCCCCTGGATGTGAAAAGGGCTGTGTTGCTGCCACAAAAGGATGGCTCTACCTCATGCGGAGCGTCTTGGGCCCAGGCCGGCACTATCAAAGGAAGAGGGTGTGCACTGGCAGGAAGACACCCAGGTCTGGTTTGGACCAGGCTCAGAGCCCCCTGAACACAAAGACTTAAAAGGCATTTAGGGGTATAAATGTGAGAGCTGAAACCCCTGAACTCAAGACTGAACTCAAGCCTGAAAAAGGATTGAGACTACTTCGTGACCAAGAGGAACCTCTGCCAAAGAAGAACAGCTGAAGAGAGTGAAGAGAAGGACTGCCCTTGCTGTGTGTTCTGGGCTGGCCTGCAGTTTGCTGATTTGACTAAGGAGAGTACAAGGGAACTTGCTGTGTGCTGTGTCCCCCTGCTTGAAAGGTAACGCTCAGCAAGCGTACATGTGTCGCCGCCTAGGGTGGAGTGCGTGCTACGAGAGACCACTCTCGGCCTTTCCCATCTTTGCAGCGTATGCCTCCGCTCAAGTCAGTATAGTGGCCCATAATCGCCGAGGAGTGGCAGTACCGGGGTCGGATTGTGGAGCCGCACTTTGTTTCCATCATAACAGTATTGGGGGCAAATTTTGGCAAACACTGACTGCGAGTCAGCCAAGAATGGCATAGAGGCCTTAATGAGCACCTAAATCGGTGCCGAAATGCATTATTACTTGCTTTTACGATCCGCATTAATACGTGCACTACGAAATGCATTATTACTTGCTTTTATGATACGCATTAGTACCTGCATTAAGGACTGTCTTATTTCTACATTACAAACTGCATAGCATTGCATTAGATCATCGTGAACTGCTTATTAATACCGAAATAACCTACAAGTGATTGTTAGCCTAATAACCGGCCGAGTGAAATATTACGAATATGCATATACTGGATATTTATTTATCATTTGGTCTCATCGTATTTCTTCTCGATAAAGATACAGCTATTTTCCTAAACCAGTGTGGTGTTAATTTGCGGTGTTATCACTGTGTTACTGTGAGTCTGGTTGCAAATACTTTACACATTGTCTTGGAGATAAGCCTGGCTGCTTGTGCCAAGCTACCAGAGAGTGAGCAGGGGTTATCTAAAGTCTGTCCCTCCTTTCCCTGACTAGAAGCAAGGGTCCCTGTTTGTACTAAGGTACCTACCTCAGCCAACTAGAGACCCCCAGTTCTAACATTTACCATTTAATTAAAAACAGTAATTTGAATATCTATATTCTGCCTCATAAGAGAGCAGAAGGTGTCATCATTGTGCCCTGACTACTTGTTTTTATAAGGTCAAAATGTGTAAGGGTTTATTTTGGATGGATACTTGTCACAATGTATTTCTTGTTTCCGGGAATCCCTGCAGGTTATTTTCAGTTTTGTCTTATCCAATTTGTATTACTTGACAAGTTTTATTCACCTAAATGTTGCTTTTTTGGTGATCCTGGCAACATTCTTGTGATAGGGACCTAGCACTTCGTTCTTGCTTCCCGAGGTACCCTCTGAAACACCAGATTTATTTTTATTAAGGTGCAGTGGTACAGGATCTTCCTACTAGGCTTTTGCCTGCTCTCCCTGCCCATTCGCCTATGTAACCCTCATTCAATTTCTTCTTTATGGAGCAAAATCTGATATTTTACACCTCAATCATTCTTCATGGGGTAGGTGATTTAATTTAAGCGCTAGGGATACAACAGAAACACATGGCAAATACAAGGAGTCATCCATCAACTCTAGTTTAAGGAGCCATACCCTACCACCCGCTACCTCCATTCCGCTACCCACTGCAGCATGATTCCTAGGAGAATTTAATTATCCCTGACACCAAAAATATTCAGAATAGGATGCAAAAATCATGACAGCGTAGCCAACATCCCTGGTCTAGGCTTTGACCATCTCTGTCCCTATCTGCCCATTCAGCCCCAATAGGAAGCATATTAAGGGGCAAGCATGTTCCACAGAATAGGGCATTCAATCACCCTAACCACATGGGGCACTTGTTTCATGTTGCATAAATATGATTTTAACATTTGAGTGTGAGCCTTGCTCTTTGCTCCTGACCTATTCTGTCTCCTTCCTATCCATGTCCCTTCTGTATCAAGATCAGATAGGTTACCCTAGATCATTTGAGAAGCGGAGTTACCTTTACCAAATGGCCTTTAAAGATTGTTAACGTAGTTTCAAAATGTAAACACATTCATTGGGTGTACTCCCCCAACCTACGGTTTGTCCCTTCCTCTTTCTTTAAATAGCCACATTCAGTCCCAAGGAGAGCTGAATCACATACCATCCAGAGATTTTTATATCAATTACTATGAAGGTTATCCTGTTCTGCCTCTCCTTCCTAACACACGTGACCCAATTCTGGTGTATTATAGCAACAGACAACAAAACTGGGAAACCCAATAAACCCTTGGAGGCTTTGGTAAAACTTTATCGGAATAAAGAAAACTTGCCTACAAGGTATTTTTTTTCCAGAAAAAAGCCCTAATTGGTGACTTCAAAGCAACAATTTAACAAGATCAATGAAATTCCTTTAGAACAACTGTATCAACAAAGAAAAGCAAACTGGGTGTATACTTTAAAAAAAAAATGCACATTTTTATAGAAAAATCCATTTATAAATAAGGGTACAAAATGCGAATCACATAAGTGCAAAAGTGACTGAGATAGATTGTTTATACAGCAACTAATTTCTCATAAACACTCTTGTTGTAACCCATTTCAAACATTTTCAATAAGGAGAACATTACTGGATAGTCAATGAACATTTTCAGAGAGTTTCTTTATATTTGAAAGTGGGTGAAATTGTCGACATTTCTGTTTTGTTTCGTGCTATCATCTATAAGAGCATCTTCAGGACGAAATGTTCATATGTGTAGTGAAGACCCGAGATCAATAAATGAACACAATCTGATAATGGTTAACAAAAATAAAACCACCTTCTTAAGTAGTGACTGATGTTCAGGCGGCGCTTTCCACAATTACTTCACAAGAGAAAGTTGTGAGACACCCCCTGTTTAAGGTCCTACAGGTGGTGTCACAGCGAATACCAAAATGACACCACCTGTAGGAACAAGCTACAGTCAGTGGCCAGAATACATTGGTTGTAATGGTTATCCTCAATACAACCATTAGGTCCTAACCTCAAACATAGGACTAGTCTCCCTTCTCTATTACTCAGTGAAGTATTTTATTCCATAAAGCACACTGGGGTTCCCCTACCACTAGTTTGGTAATATCAGTAATGATGGCTTTCCACTAGAATATCACGTTTAAATTATCAACCTACAAATATATCATGACCAAAATATCAACTACTAAAATATCTTGTAGCTAAGTATATATGTGCATTTAGATTTACTATATTTTGCTCCACATATGTACCTCAACATTTGGGTGCCTTTATTGCACAAAATGCAGTGGTGTAAGTATACATATTTCACTGGCCTCCATGACATATGGGAAATAGTTCATATTTTTCTGCAAAATATGAGCCTCATCATCATAATGACACCCTCCAAAACACTTTGTAAAGGTTTACTGTTGTCAGGACACCAGTATTATGTGTTATAGCTATCTAAATCATGCAACAAGGTTATCTAAGTAATGCAGCAAAATATCAAATTTATGCTGCATGTTTTCTGGAAGTGCTACGTTAAGCATTTGAGCTCAATCAATGTTATTCTGAAACCAGAAAATGTATGGCAAATTTTAGGTCAAATGTGGTAAATCCTTAAGTTTGTGGCTGTAGCAGCAGAATCATATAAATCCACTGGCCATCACCGATGTCCATGTTTTCCTCTACAATTTATTCAGGAAAGGTAAACCTAGATATTCTAATTCTAATCTTTGGTCATTGTTACCTTCACTTTGAAGGAAACAGGTTTCTTAAATGATCCATCCCAAAATAGACATGTAATTCCAAAAATACATAACTGCAATATGTAATATTGTACTATATTGCCATTTCCGGGACCTTTTGGCATTTACAAACAACTCAGCTTTTGGCCTCGTGGTTTATGATGTCACCAGACACCTGATGGTAATATTAGACTATAATACACAATGTTACCCATTATGTATTCTCTCCTTTGCTTTATCTATCTATCTATCTATCTATCTATCTATCTATCTATCTATCTATCTATCTATCTATCTATCTATCTATCTATCTATCTATCTATCTATCTATCTATCTATCTATCTATCTATCTATCTATATCTGCGTGTGTGTTTACATATATTTTACAAAAGGATTTCAGGGCAGGAAGTAATACTCAGAGACTACTGAAACCACTTTATTTTCAACTGAATCAAGATCAGGTTTGCCATTATATTTAACCCCTTGTGTGCTCAGGACAAAGTGGGTGTGTGCGCAGGACAGCTGGGGGCTGCCCGAATGCTACAGATTCCCCAACGTGGCACAAATTCCCTGCAAAAATTCTTAGTGGGCGGAGTTCGGATGGCCCCGGCCGTCTTCCGCACACACCTACCGTGCCGTAGGACAGCTGGGGGAGGTCCTGAACATGCAAGGGGTTATGCCTCCTAATCAAATCCCCACACTGCAGCGGAATTACCACCGCAGGGAAGGGGTTAAGACCTTTCAGTTTACGTTAACATGGTTTAAACAACTTAAAGCCTATCCCAATATGCAACTTTTTCCAAGGCGGTTGTATTTAATTGCGTATTACGAAAACACTTTTTAAACAAAGGGGCTCTGGATATTAAACAGGCTCCAATCAATGTGTTCACGGTGCAGGCTAAAGATAAGAACAGCCCAACAACACGGTGATTATGGACAACGAACTCCAGAAACATATTTGCTGATTATTTTAAAAATTACAGAAGTATGTTTGGCAATAACTCAAACTACTCCAAAATATAAGGACAATAATTTCCCCCTCATTGTTTTACAGTTTAGTAAAGTCTTGTGTATGATATAGTTTGCCAATATTTAGGACAAAAGGCACATTTTACTTCGTTATTTGACCGTGCTAGCATTTGTATTCATTTACAACAGCTTATCTCAGAGTGATCACCATCTGTGATAGCTCGCTTTTGGCAGACTTGCCCTTCCTTACCTGTGAACAGGAAGTGGCTTAGGAGGTGAGAGGAATGCATTTCTTTTGCCAATGCTGTTTTCTTAAGCGTTTGACTGCTTGCTCTAGGATAAATGTTAAATCCTTTAGTTTCTGTTTCCTTTGTAATTCAAGGCCATCAAGTTCAATTTGCTTGCGGTTTTCTTGTGTCTTAAGTTGTTCCCAGGAATCTTGACTTGTTCACGTGTCAGTGTACACTTACAGTGGCATACACATTTAGTTTACTTCACCCTTCACCCTTGTAGGTAAGAAGACAATATGTTGTAATAGAAATCGTTTGAAGTGAGATCAAAATATAGAAATCAGAGATGGGAGCTTACCATAACAGAGCCTTTTAACCTTGGTAAGATGTTGTGGCTGGTAACGTAACTGAGGGTCTTATTATGAGGCTGGCGGCCCACAAACCGCCTAACTCACGGTGGTGGTCTCCTGACTGCCCTATTACTAGTAGGCAGAGGGGCTGTCCTGGGACCACTGCAACCATCAGGGATCTGCCGTTCCCTGGCAGTTGATCAGTAGTCCCGAGGCCGCAGTATGCTTAACAGGATAGCTGCGGCCCCCCCAAGCATATCACGAGTCTCCTCACCGCCACACTTTTCATGGCTGTGTGACCACCATGAAAAGTATGGCGGTTAGGAAATAAAGGGCCCCCTGGTGCCTCACACCATATTGATGCACACGCACGCACACCAGTACCTGCACGGCATGGACTGCAACAGCCAATGCCATGCAGGTACTGCCTTTGATATTCCCATTGTGGTGCCTATTACCTAGGCACTGCCCCAAGGAATGCCAAAGAAACACCCGCCAGACAGGAGAAAACTCCTGATCTGGCGAATGGTTCCTACATGGCTATGGTGGTGCAGGAGCAGGGCTGTCCCACCCACGCACCGCCAAACTCATAATAAGGTCCTGAGTCTCTAAAAAAATATTTAGTGGTGATAATGTCGGGCTTCATCAAAGTTGCCATATTCCATTTCTGGGCCAGTACATTAGACAAATTCAAGAAAGGCAAATTTATTGTCCATACAAAATGTCAACATATATTCATCCAGACAAAAAGATTAAAGTTCTGGCAGATACTAACAATGTGCCAAACTAGTCCTGATTCAAAAAAAGTTTGAGTTTTTTACTGCACAAAGTCTCAAAGTTGTAAATTTGTTAGTATTCACAAATATTTCCAATGGCATTTCCCACTCAATTTGTGTTTCAGGCATTATTGGTAATACATTCTGAGGTAAGTGTGCGAGAAAGTTATGAATGTGACCTTAAAACCCTCATGCATATTTTTAAGGGGTACATAAGGAGTGACTGATCTGCATGAAAACAATCCTTTCCATGTGGATAGAAAGTAGGAGTGTAGTGTAGTTCCTATATTCCCAATAGGCTCTGCGCATTGGAATAATATAAACATCAGTGTAGACTGAGGACTGAGGTCATCTAGGTCTCTACTGACTATATTATACTTAATTAGTTTTGCCAGCTAGCTCAGAGGTCACTAGAAACTTTCTCGAATGTTCAGGAAAGAGTTAACTCTCCTGATTTAGACAAGAAAGGATTAGTTTCTGACAACCGCATAAACATGTCAACTTTGCTCCCCCAGAATAAAGAGTATATCTCTAGAGTCGTGTGAAAACAATAGATAGTTATTTCACTCAGTCAATTGTGCATACTTAGTTTCACCAGGAGTGCAGAGAAATAGAGAGACGGGCGTTTTCAATAAAAGGTGTTATTTATTGAGCAGTCTTCTTTCTCATGCAAGAGAAGTGAGTTGCCACAATTGCAATACTTATCATAAAGTAAAGTGTGTACAGTAAAAGTAGTATTATAAAATAATACTGTAAAAGCATTGATATGGATTCTTAGCCGTATGATACTTTAAAATGGATAAAATATATACATACATAAAAACATTGACTAACGTACTCAACTGGTGCTTCTAAGATACGCCTACCCCGGTGTACCTGACCTAAGCCTAATACTTGGGAAGGAGTAAGTAAGTTGCAGTTTAAGTTAAGTTTGGTTTTTTGCCAAGAATCTGAATCAAGAATTCTCTTAAGGGTTTAGTCATCTCCGTACCTTGGTAATAGAATGTCGGAGGTCTTGTATCTCTCTCTCAGGACTTGATCTCCCAGTAACCCGCAAGGGTGACTGGAAACACCGGAGCTGGATTTTCTCGGCTGGAGAAAAAGACAGCGTCTCTCTCAGTGCGTCGAAGGGGAGGGTCGGATTCCTTCGGCTCTCGCATCAGCTGGGCTTCAGGCAAGTAGATAGCCGCTCTGCTCCAAACCACCGTGTGTTTGCTTAAGGCAACGTTGGTATATTTATACCTGAAAGGTGCCGGGTTTGACGTAAGGTTGAACATAAGACGTCACTAAGAACTAACAGTTCTTTCTGGACTCCAGGAGTTCTTGTGCAAATCAAAACAAAAGCAGGGGGATTTCCCGGGCTGCTGGAGGCTTGGTTTGTTTAAAGAACGCGTTGTACTTTCTAGGAGTCTATGGGAGTAGCCTTGCCGTATTTGGACCGCATGGGCTATTACTAAATATGGATATGATTCTTATGCCTTTATAAGGATATTATTTGTTATAACCATATAAGGGCATAAATCGAGAATATCGAATTAGGGTCCTAGATAGAATCACAACACCTACTCCACGTATTAATGTCCATCGTTACTAAATACTAAGCAATATTAAACATATAACAATGCATGTGTGTTTTCCAACCCACCCCAAAATACATAAATCGCATTCGAAATGGTGTATGGTAAATACACGAAAATGAGTATTGGTACTGTACGTTTTTTAAGCAGTGGTAACATTCAGTTAAATGCCTATATATATCAGCTGAATGAATTGCGAAAATTACACATGAAATGGCTCTGTATAATGAAAAGAAGGTCGAGACCATTTCATCACATATTTATACAATACTGTACATGTGCTAGAGGCTGAAGTAAAGTATCGTCTCTAGTATCTCTAAAAATAGAAGCTCTGTTCTCTAAGAATAGTTCTACTTTAAGCAGAGTACCATGTGCCAGAAAAATTTTAATATTTTGGAAATAGAATAAATAATTTCGCTTTCAGGGGAAAAAATAGTTCCAATTGTTTTCAGTAGTTTTGTTTATCAAAAACTGAAGGCCGAATTCAGAGTTCAGGGAATGCTGTGTGCTCGTTGTTTTGAAAGTTATTCTCTTTGACTGGAGAGAACATCATATCAGACAGGCTTCCGAAAAATTTGTCTATAACATCAGGTGAAAGTTCGACCAAGTTCGAAAATGCTGAAACAGTGCATATGTGAGAGTGATTGCTATCATCGATGTTTGGATCAGCAATGCTCACAGAAGGTTGTCCCTGTTTGCTTGGTGCTGCTTTCCTCTCGTACTTCACCGCCACCTACTCGTAATGGTGAAGTCTCAACGAATGCCGTCATCAGAATAGGTAGCCGCTGGGGACAACACGTTGCAATAGTCGTTACCGGACCTAGCAAAGTATCGATATCCATTGGTACTGCTGATGGTAGTGTAAGACAGACATCCAACACGCATACTTCTTTGCATAGCAGACATCGAAGCACAGGTAAGATGCAATCTTGCCAGATTGGTCTGAATGAAAGGAACCAAGTTGCACTTAGATCTCTTAGCTGGGCTAATCCGAGGACTTTAGTGATTTGGTCTCGGCAGCGTATAGCTAGGATCGTTTCTTCCATCGTAGTTGGTGTTTTGTCTGTGGCTTGGCTTGCCATATCGGAGCAGAAGGATCAAAAATAAAATTCCTGCTACGAGTCCCAAAGGAAGAGGCAGGCCACCGAATAACGAATGCACAAAATTCGGAAAAATGCCCAGAACTCTTTCAAAGGGTGCTAACAGTCCAGAAAAAATTGTCTTAAATACATGTGCGATGCCACTGGTATCAGACATGTTTAAGATTTGACTTAACCTTTCTACGAAATGCACGGGGCAATTTGTTGATAATAGGGAATGTATCTCTACAGCTGCCCTTGCAACTTGCAGATCATACGTCTCTTTGGACGAGGTTAAAGGCACAGTTGTCTGTAAAATAATTGACTTAATTCTGCTTAAAGTATCAATTTGAATAGAAGAGATATTCAAAGAAGGCCATATTGCCGCCTCCATGTCTGGATTGCTGCTTGGATACAATACTTGCATACAGCAAGTGACCATGGAAGTAACGCTCACGAGATAGGCTTTTCCTGGCACCATGCCACAACAGCTGTGGTCACTTATTAGAACATAACTGCTGTTGGAAAGCTGTCTGAAAAATGGCTCTATCTGTGTTGCAGGAGTGCCATGCAGGTGACATCAAAGGTTTTTTGATGAACCTTCGCAGGCTCCATGCAAGTTAATACCTTGACACAGAAGTGTACCGCTTAGTGATTTTTTACAATTGTTACCACTAAGGAATACCTCCTTTTTCCCTTCACTATAACATTTGTGTGTATACGGTAAATTCCATGTTGACTTGATGTATCCTTTACCCAACCTTTCATACAGGCCTGCTGGTATATATTTTTGGCAATACTTAAACTGGAAAGTTGGTATCAGAATTGTAATTGTTCCGTGTATTATCCATTCAATGACAGGTCTCTCTGACATTGTCAATGGTAATCTCTCAAGTTTTTCAATGCTCAGAATCGTATAGTCTGCTCCTTTTTGTGCCAAACTGATTTGTTTATCAGTAGGGTTAAAGATAGAGAATAATAACGTTGATTAGACCCCATGGCACGTAGCCTGAACGCAGATTTTGCAACGTCCAGCCAAGTTGTACAATAGAACGTAATTGGGACTGACCATGTTGTAACATTAGTAAGTCCTGCTCTATTATATCAATAGCAGATGATACAATGCTGTCCAGTGAATATATTCTGGAGGACAGAGTCGTTAACCCATTGTCCACTACAGAAAGTGATTTTTCCAAATTATTACGATCAATTTCTCGTATTTTTTCAGCTGTTTCAATTTGTGTTACTTTCCAAGCCTCATTGTAAGCAGCGTATATACCGGCGTATTTGAAACGTTTTTGACGCTGTTTGCGTGGTCCCAGTATGAAATCACGCAAGTCAGCACCGTCTTTAAGTAAAGTCAAGTGTTGCTTAATTTCAGCCAGTGTGGATTTCTGTAGCCACTCAAAGCATAGGTTCCCTACACTGTATGTTGTAACTATCCCTGGATGTTGTCTCTGGGGGTTTCTTGGGTCTGGCCTGTTTAGTTTTAACCCCTGTGTTTTGTTCAGGAATCTATCTTGACAGTTATTGGTGTCTGTGGGCCAGATCAACCATTTTTTCCAATCAGGATTTGTTCTGTTTTGGTTTAAAATATGGGATACGTTTAATCTCCACATCTGTAGTGCTATTACTATCAGGTATGGGCTTTGGAATAGACGGTTTGTTTAAGTCCTTTAACTTGGCTAAACCAAGACAGGTCGTTTGCTGAATTGTGTCATTCAGGAATATTATCTGTTCTGGGATCATGCAGGCTCTAAATAATTCTTCTAGACCTTGTACCTGCCACTCTTTTGAACCCCAGATGGTTTTTGTTTCAATGTTGTTTTTCCAAAATTCAAAACCAAATGTAGACAATTTTTTCATAAAATGTTTCAGAATAAATCAATTTAGTATTTGTCAACATTGTTTTCATTCCTGTCTTATTTAACATTTTAAAATACAACTTTTCTGGATCACTTGTATTGTACCCTGAGAAGTATGGGAATTTCTCATAAAATGTTTTCGAACTGCCTTTAGGCGGAGTTGGACAATGTTCCCATTGGTTATAATTAAAAACATTTCTAGGTTGAGCAGATTTATGCAAATAGTGATGACCAAAATGATTATAACAATATACCTCTTCATAATTTGATGAACCCTGTAAATAATCATGTTCTGTGAATTTAGCTGACATTACTAAGTCTGACATCATATTATTAATATTTTCAAAGTCCGATCATCAGAGAAAGTACTTGGTGTCACAAAGTCACTTAAGGAAACCTTAAACTGGTGTGGATATTTCAAGAGCTCAACCGGGCCATAGATTTCATAATCCGTTTTGTCCCATGCTACCCCACCGGGTATTCGATTGGCTGTGATATTCACTGATGACAGTTCTCTTTTCTCGATGTGAGATGATGTGTGATGCTTTAGGACCAAGTTGATGTTCTGACTTGCTGTGTCCATTGTACTATATTTTCCTTCAATGAATTTTCCCAAACATACAACCATGATGAACCAAAGCAGGAGGAAAAGTACACCTAACAACATCCAAAATTCAATCAATGGTGAAATTAGATATATTTCTTTTAGTTGATGAAAAAGTTCAGTTACTTAGTCTTTGAAAGTTTTTGTTGCTGGCGTTTCTTCATGCTCGCTTGGATCTTCAGAAAAGTCATCGAAATTGATGAAGTAGCCAGATGCAGTTCTGTCAATTGTTGGAATTGCTTCCGGATTTTCATTAGTCTTTGGATCTTGCTTTGTTTCATTAGCATAGTCTGATGCTACATCGTTGTAGACAGGTGTTTCTTGACGAACTTCTGCAATTTTGGGTTTCAAGAGGCACAAGTTCCATGGCTTTGTTGCATAGTCCTTTTTTATTCACTGCAGGTTTATCAAATGTGATTAGTCTCACAGTTTGAACCTCTTGGATTGTAGCAAGATTTGGTCTTCTGCTATTTCTTGGGAGTCCACTGGGCCTACTACTTATTATCGGCCACATGATTGTGGTTTTACCAGGTCGATGGATACAACTCTGTTCTCCTTTTTACCAGCAAGGGGCGGTAGTACTACTGATCTTGTTCCGCTGACAGCTAATACAGGTACTGCTTTTCTGTAAGAAGGCCCAAATTCCTTCTTTACCGCGATCTTTTCTCTGACCAGATCCCCAATCTTTGGAATCCAGACAGGTCTTGCTGGGACAGGTGGTTTCTCTTCAGTGGCTGTTTGCTTTAACTTTATATTACTCAGACTTCTTCTTGTTTCATTTAAGTCCTGTAAAACAGCCAAACGATCTTTGATATCAAAGGCTTTTTCTTCTACCACTGAAGTCTGACAATCTACGTCCTGGATTTGCATTCTAGTGCCGAACAATAGTTTGTATGGAGTGATACCTTTTAGAGAATTTCTTGGCAGATTGTTAAGACTACGTTGGACACTTGTTAAATGTTTGACCCACCCATCACCCAAACCTAATACCCTCGCCGTTATAGATTGCTTTATGTCACGTTTTTTTCTTTCCACTACCGCATTACCCTCAGGATGGAAGGGGGAAGAGTACCGCATTGCAATGCCCATGCTGGCCATGGCCTCCTCATAAGCTCGAGAGCTAAACGCAGGACCCTGGTCAGAATGTAGCATGCCAATTGCGTATGTGCCGATAAAGACTCGCAAATCTTTGCATAACAGTTCTGGCGTCAGCCGAGCGCTGGTGTCTACATCTTTAAGTGAATCTAGTCTTAATAATTATGGGAACGCATTTCTCCTGCTGGATTTTTGCGTATAGAAAGCCTGATGCTTTCTAATAACGGTGTCCTGGCAATAGTCTGGTCCGGTTCACAACTGCAATCTCTGTTGCAGTCTGGACAATCCTTTGCAAACTTGTAATTTTGCAGGCTCATCCCCGGCCACCAGTATTCTGATTGTAATTCTTTTAGAGATTTCACAATCTCTTGGTGCCTTAGACCCTCTCCCATGTGTGCTTCTTGAATCAAGTAAGCCCGCCTGTTCGTGTTTGGAATTACTCTGTCCCCCACTCCAGGGATTTGAGCAATAGGAACGGAGTTTGCATCAATTATGTATGTATTATTGAGTGGATAGTCGAGAGGTAATGCTGCATAGTCGCCTTTTAATGCCGCTTTTACCGTCCGGCATGGTTTCTCCGTCTATGTGATTTTTAGAACGCTTTTTTGTGGCTACGGAAGCCGGTGGAACTGCTTCCGTTGTGGCTCTGTTAGCCAATGAATTCCCTGCAACCTGAACGCCCTCACGTTGATGACTCAGTGTATGTATCACGTGAGTCTTTCGTAGTTCTTTCTGCAAAAGAACTACTTGTTCCCATAGCTTTTTATGCTTTATTGTATCACCTGTGTCATCTTTGTAACCATTTTTGATCCATGTCTGCATGTCATTATTGTAAGACTTGACACAGTAATGCGAATCGCACACTATTAGTGTGGGGAATTCGCGATCGGCATTTTCAAGCGCCATCTTTAAAGATCCTATTTCAGCTCGCTGAGCTGAGCAGTTTCTGAGTGATTCAGTTTTGGTGATTATTGGTCTGAATTTACCAAAGCGCCAGCGACCTTTAACAATCGCGCACGCTGCATTGTAGGATTGTTTATCCACATCGTAGTGTTGTGCAAATCTGTCAATGTAAATTACACATGTGTACTGTTCGAGAGGCAGAATTTCGATTGGCAGAGGATATTCTTCTTCGTATTCTAGATCTTCTAGTTTTTTCATTTTCGGGTCAAAATAGTGTTTCACGTCTTCTGCAGAAAGAGAATTTTCCCATTGTATCCATTTTGGATCTAGTGCCACAGCATTCAGATTGCGTGGGCTTGTTAATGCCTCAAGGGCTGATTCTGCTGTTAAAACAGATATCCTCTTGCTTTGGGCTAGGGCTCTTTCTTTTGCTACAGCAGTTTGAACAGCTATTAGAATCTTTTCAGTAGAACCAAATTTCATTTTGAAGGGGTGGTCTGTGGAATTAATTATTGCTGGTTGGACTGTTGAAGTCCGCATGACATATTGGACCAATTGTCTATGTATGTATGACATTTTTTCAAAGTCGGGATGTGGTGTGTAGCTGGCTAGAACCGGCACCGTGGCTCCTGGTCTATCTAGTGGGCCGAGCCTGGTGATGTGATTTTGATGTTGTAGGGCGCCTTTAAACCAGAGCATGTGCTCTTGGTAACTTAGTGGGATTTCAACGTCCTCTAAAGGAGCGTATGCATCCGGAGGTTCCTCTATTTTGTAATAGTGGAATTCGTGTGTCACAGCGTGTGCTGCTGGAAAATGTATCCATGAATAGAATACCTCTGTCTGCCGATATTCATGGGCCTCTACCACGAATATGACTGTACCACCTCTTGATGATACTCCATTTTCTATAAGTTTTTTAGTTATAGTTTTTCTTACATTTACCGGAATGATTATAGCATTCAGGTCATTGTCTTGGAGACTTGTGTCATCCGCTAGGAGTTGAGCTGCTAATTTAGCTCTCTCCATTTCCTCTTCACTATCCCACATTTTACTGACAGAAAGTTTTGTTGCAGATCAAGTTTCAAGGAAACAAAGATTAGGTGCACAATATTTTGGAACACTGTATCCTTCAACGTTGACTAAACCAAAAACTAATACATAGGAATCTCTTCCTACTAAGTTCCGGCGGATTTTAACCTTTTACCCACTCCAGACGTCTTTTGGAGTTTTTATGGGAAAAGGGGTCTGTGTGAAAAAGCACGACTGAGTTACTCTAATGTCTTGCGTTAGATTATCGCCTTACCAAACGTTGGGCGCCATGTAGTGTAGTTCCTGTATTCCCAATAGGCTCTGCGCATTGGAATAATATAAACAGCAGTGTAGACGTAGGACTGAGGTCATCTAGGTCTCTACTGACTATATTAGACTTAATTAGTTTTGTCAGCTAGCTCAGAGGTCACTAGAAACTTTCTCGAATGTTCAGGAAAGAGTTAACTCTCCTGATTTAGACAAGAAGGGATTAGTTTCTGACAACCGCATAAACATGACAACTTTGCTCCCTCAGAATAAAGAGTATATCTCTAGAGTCGTGTGAAAACAATAGACAGTTATTTCACTCAGTCAATCGTGCATACTTAGTTTCACCTGGAGTGCAGAGAAATAGAGAGACGGGCGTTTTCAATAAAAGGTGTTTATTGAGCAGTCTTCTTTCTCATGCAAGAGAAGTGAGTTGCCACAATTGCAATACTTATCATAAAGTAAAGTGTGTACAGTAAAAGTAGTATTATAAAATAATACTGTAAAAGCATTGATATGGTTTCTTAGCCATATGATACTTTAAAATGGATAAAATATATACATACATAAAAACATTGACTAACATACTCAACTGGTGCTTCTAAGATACGCCTACCCCGGTGTACCTGACCTAAGCCTAATACTTGGGAAGGAGTAAGTAAGTTGCAGTTTAAGTTAAGTTTGGTTTTTGCCAAGAATCTGAATCAAGAATTCTCTTAAGGGTTTAGTCAGCTCCGTACCTTGGTAATAGAATGTAGGAGGTCTTGTATCTCTCTCTCAGGACTCGATCTCCCAGCAACCCGCAAGGGTGACTGGAAACACCGGAGCTGGATTTTCTCGGCTGGAGAAAAAGACAGTGTCTCTCTCAGTGCGTCAAAGGGGAGTGTCGGCTTCCTTCGGCTCTTGCATCAGCTGGGCTTCGGGCAAGTAGATAGCCGCTCTGCTCCAAACCACTGTGTGTTTGTTTAAGGCAACGTTGGTATATTTATACCTGAAAGGTGCCGGGTTTGACGTAAGGTTGGACATAAGACGTCACTAAGAACTAACAGTTCTTTCTGGACTCCAGGAGTTCTTGTGCAAATCGAAACAAAAGCAGGGGGATTTCCCGGGCTGCTGGAGGCTTGGTTTGTTTAAAGAACGCTTTGTACTTTCTAGGGGTCTATGGGAGTAGCCTTGCCGTATTTGGACCGCATGGGCTATTACTAAATATGGATATGATTCTTATGCCTTTATAAGGATATTATTTGTTAGAACCATATAAGGGCATACATCGGGAATATCGAATTAGGGTCCTAGATAGAATCACAACATAAGGAATGCGAAGATGTGCGTTTTTCCTAATGCTAAATCTTTGCTGGCTTAAGGATGATGAGAAACATGTTTTTACCTTGACATTTAAGATGTTCATACATTTATTTGTGTATCAAAAGGAATGTTTTCGATTATCAAAATACTCAAATGTACATGCCAAAGTATGACTGATGCAGAGCTTTATGGGTTTATCCTGATTATTCATATTTGAAAAAAAGTACTTTGTTTGCCTTTCCTGCAGATTCACGTGTAGCAAATCAGTACAAAATACTAAAAGTGTATACGTATCTCTTCAAATAATCAGCACTGGCACCTGCTTATTAGCGTTTTTAAAGACTTGCAGAACCGAAGCCTGTGGAGTTTGTGCTATAGAAATGTGTTAATAGAGGTCCTGAAGATTATTAGAATTACTGCATCCAATTCACTTTTGAAGTTTCAGGATACTTGACATAATATGTTAATATCTAAAAGACCCTGACACTGTAATAACTATACTAAACTGTAACTTCAGTCCATCTGATTCTCATGAGTTCACTTATCACTGCATTGTATACTTTTGACATTAGGCAGCATTGCCATGTAGACTCTTCACTAACACACAGAATAAGTTATGTTATGTTAATAGGTATTTTCTATAGCTCATGTCTCATCCCTGAAGGGGCATCTCGGCGTGAGATAACAGAAGAGTATGGAGCTGCAATTTAAAACAGCCAAATGTTAAGCTGTTTCTTGAAGCGTGCGAAGTAAGTACAAGCCCTAATGACCAAGGGGAGTTTGTTCCAGTGGTACGGAGCCAGATGTGAGAAGGCCCGTCCACCGTATTTAGGTGTACGGATGTGTTGAGGGCATGGAAGGAGCTAGTTTTTTTAATTAATGTTTCTATCCAGGCAATAGGGTGTCAATTTGTCATGGACAATATTTGGGCCCCTAACCTGCCAGAGCTTTGTGCATCAGGCAGAGGTGTTCAAAAATTGCTCTCCTCTTTATAGGAAGCCAGTGCAAGGCTCTAGGCAAAGGAACAGAATGGGTACCCATTGGCTGTTTATTAACCAGTCAGGCTGCCGTTATTTGAACCGCCTGCATCTTGGCATGGAGGTATGCGTTTGATGCTACTACGAGTGCATTTCCATAGTGTAGGCGGCTGATATTCAAGGCCAGGACGAGGGTCTTGTGAGAGTCTAGTGACAACCACTGAAAAATCCTCTAAAGGTGGCGAATTGTCCTGAAACACATGCTGTATGTAAAGGTTCCTCACCATGCTTCTAGGAGTCAATCGGGGCTAAGCTCCATTGGCCACCAGTCCTCATCCCAGTGCAGATGAGTTTTACCAAGAAGTAGTATCTCAGGCTGTTAGAAATGGTATTTCTGGTTGGCTAAGGCTTGTGCCAAAGCCAGACAGAAACCACCACTCTAGTCAGGGCAAGGGAGTTACACGCCAAAGATAACCCCTGCTCACCCCCTTGTTAGCTTTGCACGAGCAGTCAGGCTTATCCCGGAGGCCATGTGTAAAAGGTTTGTGCATGCACACAGCAGCAACATCCCAGGCACACTACAAAAGGAACTCCACACAAGGTTATATCAAAAATAGCCTTTGTATTCTCATAACACAATAGAATAGTAAACACATATTATACATGGTGCCACTTGGCACTAAGTCATATCTACAAGGGATTATATACATCTGACAGGGCCCACTGGACCACTGTCAGAACCATCACAGAGTGAACTTAGTAAAAGTAAAACATATCATAAACGTACAACCAGTAACCACCGGTAATCACTGTACTGAGCATCAGCCTGTAACAGTAACTACATTACGCACCGAATCACATTTAGGCGTGACTCACATTCTGCAGCAACCTCATCAGCATAACCACATTATGCAATCCTCTCCTAAGTCTAAACGCATTAGACCCTAACCTCCTAAGTATAACTACATTAGGAAATAAATCTCACTAGCATAAATCAAAATATGCGCACCAACCTCATAATCACAAGAACCACATTTAGAGGTATAAAGCAGGGTGCATAAAACATAGCACATACATTACATTTCCTAGCACCATATAACTCACATTTGCACATAGTCTCCTAAAAAGACCATAGTAGAGGCGTTACTCACATTAGGGACTAGTGCCCTATTTACCTCACAGTCCCCCTGGCCAACTGGCCATCTCAAAGGGGCTCAATTGCCCTGTGTCCAGAATGTCGGGGCGCACTGCCAATGCAGCGGAAGTCAAGGGTGCGCACTCTGCACAGGTCTAAACGTTGCAGCTGGCATGAAGTGCTGCGCAGCTGTGAAGGGATGGGTCAAAGGAGTGCATCTCACTGTTAACTTCAATAAGACTTTCCCCGAAAGCACTGAGGCCTAAACGATGCAGCTGGCGCTAATTGCTGGGCAGCTGGAATTATCAAATGAGGGCCTGGGCACTCAATGTGCCCTCTAAACAAATATGCGAAACGTTGCAGCTGCTCTCTGTCAAGCGGGGCAGCTGGGGCAGGAGCACGAGCACCGACAATGTGCTCTGATCTGGGAGCCCCCACTTTGCCCCAAAGATTATGCAGCTGCCCACTGTCATGCGGGGCAGCTGCGATGGCCAAAACTGAAGGGGCCATGGCACCTCTGTGCCCGTGGGACCCTACTGGGCTTGTAATGAACTTGTCCCCCATCGTTGGAGCGGCCCACAACGGCGGGTCCACTCAGGAAATGATGCGGGCACTCACTGTGCCCCCAAAGAACAAATGCCACCCACGGTGGAGCGGCCTGCCCTCTGGCAGGTCTGCTCATGGCATACAGACACTGGGCCTTTACTGGCACCAAAACATGGGTAAAGTACGGGCACCCCTGGCCCTCGGGATCCCCACTGGGTCCCTATAAACAAATATGCCTACAACATTGCAGCGGCCCGCAACGGCGGGTCCGCTCATGGAAAATAACAAAAGGTACCGGCCAAGTCTCCCACATAGCCCTCACACACTGGGGATGACGGGGATCTCTTCTGCTCACTCTCGCTCCTCCCGACACCGTGGGCGGCACGCGGGTCTCTCTCTCTCTTGAGAGCCTCGCTTGGGATCCGGCTGCACTATGCAGCAGCCACGCAGGCGGGGTTGGCTCTCGGCTGCCTTCATTCTCGCCTTTTGGCATCAGGGCTCCCAGCCGGTCACAGGAGGTCTTCTTGCCATTCTGCACATCTCGCTCTTCACCCGGGGCTCCCAGCAGCTTAAGGGAGCCCCGCTTGGGCCTCAGGCGACTTCCTGCTACCGACGAGGCCCTGTCCATGTCTGGGCATCTCTTGCCTGGTGTCCGGGCTTTTTCCTCTGCAGCAGCATTGAGGGGTGGGCTCCCTCAAAAGAAAAACAAGGCAACATGCGGGTGGGCACCCGCCATAAAAATTAAAGTACACGCGGGGTGGGCACCCGTGATTCAAAATAATTAATAAGCGGGCATTTGGGGTGGACACCCACGAGAAAAATATAAAAATAAGTGGGGTGGGCACCCGCAATCAATGCATGACGGGGGAATCCCTACGATGGGGATTGCCTCACCGAGGGCTGCAGCTCAGCGCTGCGCAGCCCCCAAGATTCTTTTCTTTGGTAGGGCAAATTAAGATAAAGCACTCCCAGGTGCTTGAGGTAAAACAAAAAGTCCTTAGGGATAAAGAAAATAAAGCAAAAGGTCCCAAAAAATCCTTGAGGCATCCAGGGGCAATGCAAGCCCAGGGAGGCAAGCCCTCATGGCAGCCCCCTGGGCCCCAGCAACAGCACGCCCCAGCAGGAACAGCACACCAAGACTGCATATTTTCATGGGGTCACAACCCCTATATTTATACTACAAAATTCCTTTGTGTCACAGCACAGGGCTTGAGGGTACCAGTCAGAACTGGTATAGGGGAGTTTTGGAGCACTTTGTTTTGCTCAGCTCCTCTCTCCTTTGTCAGGTGGGAGCTCAGGGATTAGATGCACCAGGGGGCCGAGCCAGCATTGTGGAGCGAAGGTACAGCCCTATTCAGGTCCCAGGTGCAACTCCTCCCTCCCATCTGCATGCAGATCTTTCTGTTCATTACTTGCATACTCCCCCTGTCTCCTGCAGCCAGCCACACCTCTCAGCTCCTGTCAATCACAAGCCAGGCATGCAATTCACACCAGGCAGGCAGACACACAGTACACAGAAATGCCAACTTCTAAAAGTGGCATTTCTCCACCAGTCACCATAAATCTGTGCACACTATTGCGCAGCATTTATCCTCACAAGTTCATACATACTAAACTCGCCCCTGCACTACTCTCATACTAGGAATTACCATGGACTCACATATCTCCCATGCATTCCTATGGGAGGGCAGGGCAATCTCACCACACGTTCCCAGAGAGCGCACACACTTTACCCTGGACCACAGTGCTAAAGTGCTCAGAGGCCTAAAATTACCAACACCAGGTTACAGAAAAAGGGAAACAACCTTTACAAAGCAACTTTTACAACGCACTACCATTACAACAAAACTTTTACAATGCAACATCTATTACATCGCTTGTCATTACAACGCAACCATTACAACACATGACACTACAACGCATACCACTACAACACATGTCATTAGGATGTATGTCAGTACAACGCGATCTTTTAGATCGCGGTACTTGACAACACGGGCATTACAACGCAAGTCGTTACAACCACTTGCGTGGGAGGGCACGGATTGTGGAATATTATAATTTTATATTCCAACACCAGTCCACGTAACAGTAGGGAAGGTGTTGGAATATAAAATGACAACATTCCTTGTCCAACAGCGCCATCCAGCGCAAGTCGTAGTAACGACTTGCATTGTAATGGCATCGTTGTAAAGGCACTGCGGTGTAAACACCACGTTGTAAACGATGTTTACCTGTCATTACAACATAGTCATTACAACGCTTACCATTACAACGCATTCGATCACAACGCATAGTACCCTTACACTATCCAACACTTACCCTACTGTTGCACCCCCTGGAGTTAGAATAGTAATTTTTACCCCTACACTATCCAACACTTACCCTACTGTTGCACCCCCTGGAGTTAGAATAGTAATTTTTACCCCTACACTATCCAACACTTACCCTACTGTTACACCCCCTGGAGTTAGAATAGTAATTTTTACCCCTACACTATCCAATACTTACCATACATGCAATGTAATGGTATGCGTTGTAATGGTATGCGTTGTAAAGGTAGTATGCGTTGTAATGGAATGCGTTGTAAAGGTAGTTTTTAAAAATTCGTTGTAATTGCATGCATTGTAATGGAATGCGTTGTAATGGATGTTGTGTTGTAAAAAATGTGTTGTAAAGGTATGTGTTGTAAAAGTAGGCGTTGTATCGTCATACATCCCAGAAAAAGGTTAGAGAATGCGAAAAGTTTCGGGGTGAACCTGCCAAAAGGGCCAAGTCCAACACAGGCTGTTCCCCATTCAGTTGTAGACAATTTGAGGACATCCAGCTGGCAATGTCTCTCATACAGGAGATAAATCACTGTTTAACATCCTCCCTATCTTGCTGAGTATCATCAGCATAAGTAAGTTTCTCGGAGCCATAGGACTTCACTAATTGAGCAAGAGGAGCAACATAAATGTTGAAGAGAGTCAAACTTAAGGCAGAGCCCTGAGGAACTCCCTTGTTCAGACACACATTCTTAGACTGGGAAGGACTAAGAGTGATGGTTTGAGTTCTGTCTTTCAGAAAGTCGGTAAGCCAATGTAAGGCAGTGCCGTGTTTACCTAACTCCTGAAGGCTTTGAATCAGAATATGGTGTGACACAGTGAAAATGCCGCCAACAGGTCGAGAAGAACCTTCTTTGCTGGCTTGCCGGCTTTCAAAGAAAGGCTGAGAGAGTCTGTTACTGCTACACGAGTAGTTTTAGTGCTGTGTAGAGGGCGAAAGCCTGACTAAGAGGCATCCAGCAATGAGTAATCCTCCAGGTAAGATGACAACTGGTTATTTACATGAGATTCCAGCAAGTTGCCAATTATTGGGAAAAGAGATCTGGGATGATAATTTATGGGGTCCGTGGAATCAAGGTATTTATTTTTAGAATAGGAGTAACATAAGCATATTACCATTCCCAGGGGACGGCAGCTGACAACAGCGAAATATTACATAAAGATGCAACTTATGGAACAAGTGAGGAAGCTAACATAGTTATGATGTGAGGGGGACACAAATCAGCCAGGGAGCCAGATTGGGTTTTAGCTATGAGGTCTGACAGATATGTGTGATGGGTTTACATTTCTGCAGTGAAGCCTGAGTTGTATTGCAACAGAAATAAGCCTGGCAGGTGGAGGATGAAGCTGAAATGTTGTTTTGAAAGTTGCAGTGATGGTATCTATTTTATTCACAAAATGGTAGGCTAGGGTGTCACAGAGAGTCAGGGAGGCCATCTTGGCTAAAGTGCATGCACGAGGGTTGGTGTGCTCTTTTTAAAACCTTAAATAGTTCTGTGGCAGAATTTTCTGCTTGTGCAATTTTATTGATAGTGTATGCTCTAATCATTTTTAATCAAAGTATGGTATGCACCTAGCATTAGTTTGTAGGGATGTTTGTGAAGAGCATCTAGCCTACATTTATGTTCCAGTCTCTTACAGTTAGTTCTAGTGGTTTTCAGGTCTGCTGTACACCAAGGGGTGCTAGGTCAGGTTGGTTTACTGGTGTTTGACCAATAAGGGGCAACTATATCAAATGCATCGGCGAGGGAAACTGAGAACGGGGTCTAAGCGGAATTGACGACTGTAGTATTCTCCATATCAGGGGCCACGAAAGAAGACTGAAAATTTTCTGTAGTCACCTGCTTCCAACATCTTGCTCTCCCTCCTCTCCGCAAAGTGACTTTGATACGGATAGATTTGACAGGAATTTTAAATTTTAATACAAAATGGTCTGTCCATGTCAAAGGTTCAGGCACATCCATTTGCATGGACTGAGAGTTGATAAATAGAAGATCCAAAGTGTGACCCGCTACGTGCGCTATCTGATTCTATCAAATGGAGACCTAGCATTTTTAAATTGGACAGTAGGTTGGAGACCTCAGAATCTGATGTTATTTCCGCATGGTAATTAAAGTCTCCAATAAGGAAGACATTTTGCGTGGATAGCATATATGGGGCTATTAGTTCCACTAATTTGAGACTGAAGTCATTCTTAGAGCTCAGGGCCAACAGACTATAGCTCCTTTCCATATAACGCCGTGGGGTAAATTGATTTTAAATATTGCAATCTCAGCCCAGTCGGTGAGCACTGAGTTGAGTAATGTTACTTTAAGTGAGTCTCAAAAGACGATGGCTACTCCCCTACCTGGCCTTTGTTTTCTGTCCAACTTAGAGCTATTAGAATAATGTAAAAATATTCCAACACCAAAAATAGTGACATGAGGCTAATTAAAAATAGCAGTCCACTGATGAAACAATGGAACATGCCTCACCCTTTGCCCAAGATAGTCTTTTGCACTCCTGCTTGAATTATTAATCATTTACAACTCTGAGCTTTATATATATGATCAGTAGAAACAAACCATAAGAACTGGAATCTGGAAAACCATAGAATATAAAAAAAATCAGCATGAGATTAACAATATTAATCCAACCCTAAATTCCCCTTTTAAGGTGAGTGAGTACCCCTTTGAAGCAATAGGTGGCGAACATTCAGTACCATTGGAAGGATTTTCCTCCACATCCAAGGCATTCCAACATTTATATAAACATCAAATGATGTGGAAATCTTGGCTACCTTATTGGCACTAATACAAAGAAAAACCAGGCTCCCATTCCAGCATTAAAGGAGTTAGGAACCAAAACCCAATTAGGGCTCATTTGCTTTTCCTACCTCAAAACAAATCCCTGATGCTCAGCACCTGGCCACTGGAAGATACATTTCATCTCCTTGCTCCATTGTAGAATTGTTATCAGTGTTATTCTGCTACATAGAGATACTGTTCATAGTTATGGTTGCAAGTTGAGGAAAAAATATCTGTCATTATTTGGAATCGGGCACTCGTTCAACCTTATGAGTCTTGTTCCCAATTACCAGTTAGATATAGGCTTGTTTGTCATTGACAATAGATTTAGCACCACAGAAAATCCTCCTTCATCATGGATAGCTCAGACTATCTACACAAGCACACACTAACAGAAGCCACACTGGTTACTTACTGTGTAGCAAGGGATCGTGAAAGCAATCAGTAAAGTAAGCATCTTGCAGGTGGGCTTCCAACGAAAGTAGATCAGCTATTGCCCCTAATTATTTTTAAAAAAAAACACATAATTAAAACATACTACAGAAAGGATGTCCCACTGGCACCACTGCCTCATGAGCTGGTAGGATGACATGGTTGTAGAAAAAGAGATTGCTAGACTGAAGGACTAGGCTAAGCTTCCACAATATCAAACCAATTCTTAAAGGTAAAGCAGATATCTGTGAGAAATTATGATGAAGCCGCTCTTTTCAAAGGCAACGATTTAAGTTAAAGAAGGAGTCACACTCCTTAGTCCATCAGACCAACATAAATTCTTACAATATGAATGTCTTTTGAAGCTTTCTCAGTTCCATACAGCACTCTGACTGGAGAGTAGTATGAGCATTATTTTATATGTTTTACTCAGCAGTGACTAGGAGAATTCCCTAGGCAAGTAATAGGAGAATTCTGACATATTATCTTCCTTCCTTTCTGACACTTATTCCCCAGTTCTTGGTACCCAGTACTGCTACGTGGCAAAAGCAACACCACAAGCCCTTGCTCCCATGGTTTATCCGATGTTCCTTCTGTTGCTTAGCTCTTCCCAAAGCCAACCTCGTATGGTTCCACTAGGATTAGAGCAAAATAATTTTATGACACTATATCAACTAAACCAATATTGGCATACACATATATCATCAAAATCATAAGTGACATGACCCTATAGATATACAGTAATGACACAAATGTCGATGACAAAGATATTGTGGAAAAAAAATCAAATACAACAATATCATACAAAAATTGGAGAAATAACAAATATTGCCTACCCATCAAAACTCAGGAGACATGACAACAATCAAAAACCAAAACATTGAATATCTAATTTCAGAAAATTTACATAATGCTATTAAAACAGAAAAATATTACATTAAACATTTGTGTACGTATGAAATAAATCAATATAAAATGATTCGACATAAAATTAAAATAAAACACTGATTAATGTTTACCATGAAATGGTGCAAAAAAATGCAAACTAGTCTAGTTAACTAGTTAAGAAACAGTAAATACTACAAACAAAGTTTGATTATATATGAAACTAACACAATTTATAAATAAAAGTATTGAAAGTAACAAGAAAATAAAGTTGTACCACATATTAATTTCTTCATATAACAGAGGCATCCTATACAAAAAGGAAAAACACTAAAAGAAAAATAAATAAAGATATGAACAATGATTTACAAAAAAAAGAACGCCATGAAAGGAAATATTGTAACCAAATAACAAAAGTAAAATAAAACTAATGATATCCCTAAACATATGTAAAAAATAAAACAAACTAATTATGGAATTATGGAATACTAATAATGGAATGGTTGAACGAGGTAGGGACCCTAAGCATCCCATGAATAATACCGAATTAGAAGCCAGAAATATTTTACAGGACCTAAAAGAAGCCATTATGTGCTCACACATGCGAACAGGAAAGCTACTTAAAGGTATTATACCAGAAGTTCCTGAACAAACAGGCCAACTCCCTTGCATTATAAAGATTGATTGCTGGAACATATAGAACAGCAAGCGAAATAACAATAACACACAGATATGTGAAGATGTAGACATACCCCAAAACATAAAAAGGCACCTTTTTACTGTATGAAAACCTCAATAGCGATAAAAGAATAATCATTTATGCTACCAATAACAATTTACTGATCGTAACGCAATATAACACTTGGATGATGGATGGCACTTTTAAACCATGCGGTGGCAATAATTTTGACCATGCTTGAAACCTACCCACCCACCCATATCAGGCTGCTACTGTCATTTTAACCAAAGCATTTGTTAGCACCACCTACAGACAATCCACCCTGAGAACAGAATATACAACTAACCCAGAATATGCATGCAAAATAGAAAGGCTAATAGCTTTAGCGTAGGTCTTTGCAACAGATTTCACTAACTACTATGATATGCTAATTGAACCCTTACTACCAACAACATGAAAGAAAACTAACTCCACATTTGGGTGTCTTTGAGAATACTTGCAATGGTTGCCTACACTACTTAGGCCACAGATGCCAACCAAAGTATCACAATTCAAGGTGGAATGCCTATAACAGCACCATGTCTCAAAAAGCAAAAACAAATAACTCAATGTAAGGGTATCACAATTTCTTCAAATGAAAACTTGGAAGAAGCCATCCTATAGTCTACCAATTCCTATTTTTTTTTAAAAAAATGAACAAAGATACCAGGAGCCAAGAATGGAACAAACTCCTCCCAAGACAAAGCAAAAATCTCCAAACTAACCTAAACCTAGCGTTTAAAATAAGACACTTTTCTAACCTTCTAGGGCTATCAGAACTAGACTCAAAGCATCCCCCCTTCTATAAATGAAACTTTTCACTCCTACTTTATTAACATTCATTTCTAAATATATATATATTTTTTAAAAATATTTGTATTAATCATTTCCAAGGTAATTTTTCCGCATATTCCTGTATATGTTACAGCACACAACAGTTTCACAAGTGGTTGTATTCATTACAATATTGTTCTGCTGCATTATGACATGCATGATCCACCAA
Organism: Lissotriton helveticus; assembly: GCF_964261635.1. NCBI lineage: Eukaryota > Metazoa > Chordata > Amphibia > Caudata > Salamandridae > Lissotriton > Lissotriton helveticus. The sequence goes on along the minus strand of NC_136063.1, from coordinate 1,625,479,937 downwards.
ACATGTATGTGATATGTACTACTCATTTCAATACAGCAAAATAAAAAAACGAAAAAGTGTCTTATAGAATATTATGATAGCCTTCCAATCACAATCCTAGATTAAGCCTGCTATTTTTCCACCTTGTGATAGGTTGCCATATTCTGTTACCTAGTAACTTAGCTCTCCTACCTTTCCTCTCATAGATTGCTTTTTCTAGATTATGCATAGAAAGAAGGTTTGCAATCCAACCTTGGAACGGGGGGGAGCCTTGTCCAACCAGTTTCTTGCTATACATATGCGATAGACTGCAAGTGAAACAAAAATAAATTCTACTGGCAGAGCATCTGCCACATCAGCCACATCCCCAAAATCTCCAAACTAACCTATACCTAGCGTTTAAAATAAGACACTTTTCTAACCTTCTAGGGCTATCAGAACTAGACTCAAAGCATCCCCCCTTCTATAAATGAAACTTTTCACTCCTACTTTATTAACATTCATTTCTAAATATATTTAAAGCAAATTTAAAACACCAACCTAAATACTAAAATTATTCAAAAGAATAAATGTAGGAGATTTGTAATTAAAAAGTACTTTTATAAATATTTAATAATAAGCAAAGAAAATATGCAAAATGACCAACATTATTTTAAATAAACAATCACTGTCCAATCACTTATAATATTATGCTTACACTATAAAAACTCATATAAACAGACAACCAATTAACAAAAATTGGATCAAAAAATGATAATTGCCCACTTAATAACATGAATAAAATAAGATAACACTTATGATTCTGTAGCTGAAGTCTTGGCCAGTGAAACGAGGATCAAAAAACTACAATCCTAAAAATATATCAATAAGAAAGAACCCCACAAAATTCAAAAATCATCCACACAAAAATAGAATGTCCAATACGAGTCCAGTAATTCACTGAATCTATCCAAAACCTGAAAAAAATGTAAAAAATAAATAAATGTACAGAAAAAAACGAAACAAATCCAAGAAAAATTATAAATATTTTTTCCATGTATAAAGTAAATATACATCCAGGTGAATTCTGATGTCCAAAAATAGAAAACTGTAATAGAAAAAATATAAACCCATACAAGAAACTCTTACAACCCTCGTATAAAAAAAGTTCAGTATACAAACATTAAATCAACCTTAAACACATAGAGTACTCTACGAAATTGGGTATTAGTTCAGAAGAGTGGACGCCCCATTCAAATAATAAGCACAGTTCTTGTCAGGTTGAAGCCCAAAAGACACTAAATAAGCCTGTGCTTAATCCTTTGGTAGCTTGGCATAATAGCAGTCAGGCTTAACTTAGAGGCAAGGTGTAAAGTATTTATGCACCACTCAAACAGTAATAAAGTTAAAGTGGAACACAAGAAAAATACCCAACCAATTTAGAATAGAGTAAAATTCAATAAATAATACGATGCCAAAACGACAAAACGCGTATCAGTAGAACCGGAGTTATAAGTTTCCAACGTTTTAGGTGACAATAGCGCTAAAAGTACAAAGTGTCGCTTGTGGTTATCTGGTCATGGTAGACCAGGGTAAAAAACACAAGTTTAGGCTCACAGAGTGCGAGCCAGATACAGAGACTAAGTTTGTCCCACAAAGAGTTAGCTTCTCTACGCTTTGTGTTGGGGTAGGAGGAGGTCTTTGATTGTGCAAGGGGAAGGTCGGGTGTCGAGAATGGTTGCGGTTTTGGCCCAATGAGCCAGTCGCATCTGGAGCCACGCATTGGTGTTGCTGTTGGTGTGAAGTGTAGGTCTTGTTGGATCTTTGCAATGGTTGTATTCACAGATGTTTGCTGTTGGCCCAAGAGGCCACTTCAAGTCTCGAGGAGCTCTGAACTTCTGTATCTTCACCTTGAGTTCAGGAGTAGTACACTCTGATGCTAGCCAAGGGTCCAGGACCTTGGGACACCTCTTGGGGATCAGCCCTCACTCCAGCAGAGGCCAGCAGCAGGGGGCAGGAAGGTCTAGGCGGGTCCACTTGGAACCGCTCAACATGTCAGTTGCAGGAAGGCTTCTGGAAACCTACAGGAGGTCAGCAAAAATGACACTTGGAGTCACTTCTGGGTAGCATGGGTTTAAGGAAAGCAAGTCCAATCTTCCTTCCTCAGACTGCAGGAAAGCCCTTCTTATGAATCTTCCAAAGGTCCAGGAGTGTTCAGGTGAGATGTTCTGAAGGTGACACTTTTACCACTAGTGCTAGTCTGTGGGTGAGGGATGCCCCCAGGGCCGGCTTTAGGGCAGTGCGACCGGTGCGGCCGCATGGGCACTGACCTGGGGGGGGGGGGACTTTGTTTTGCAATAACTTACGATTCAAAAGCACCTGCTGAATTCCTTGCACAAACAGCTTTCAGGCTGCAATTCAAATGTCAAGATAACTCTTGTGATTAATGTTTCTGCTAGAGAGAAAGATCAGAGTTTTGCCTAGAGGCAATTTGACTTACCATAATGTAGTGCAGAGGGTTAATATGCCTGCTGCAGAGAGCAGATCTGTCTTTTATGTGGATATCTGAGTGGATTAGTAAAACCAGCAATGTAAAACAAATTAAATGGATCTGAGTGAGGGGCTATGGCGAGATGAGGGTCCCCTTCCCTGAGTTTGGCTCCAAACTTTCTAGGGTAACAAAGGGCAGGCAGGCCTAGTTGTGAGCTCCATTTCTCATTGTCAGGGTCGGCAGCCCTTAGAAGCCATTAAAGGGGTAGGCAAGGCCTGAGGTTACCCATGGAAGCTCAGGAAGGCTTAATGTACCCCCAGGGTATCCTGCTCTAAAGGTGAACATCCTGCTCCATATCAAAGCCCTTTTGTCCTCAAGTCTGGAAAGAATACACAAAACACAGCAGGAGTGCCATTCATGTGACCCTGGAAACTGGCTGAAAGACACATTTGGTGTAGGCAGAACCATGCCAATTTTCTAAAAGTGACACTTTCAGAATAGTAACTTAAAATCTGAATTTGCCATTGAAGAGATTTTTACATTATAGTTTGTTTGAGTGGAACCAACATTTGTCTACCTGGTCCCAAGCTCAAGTTATCACTTATTTGTAAGGTAATCCAGTGTTAGTCTGTAGGAGAGATAGCCTTATAACAGTGAAAAACAACTTTAGGAGGACATTGAAAACTTAATTAAACATATTTTACTTTGTTTTAAATACCATGAACCCTGCCCTAGGAGTGGTTAGGGCCTATTTTAAGGGTGGATTATACATCCCACTAGGGATTGATTTATATGTAATTAAAAGGCACGTTTAGGCCTGGCAAAAGGTTTCTTCTGGGGTGACCAAGAAGAAGATGCCAGGTCCAATAAAAACACATATATAATACAAATAAACATTACACAGTAAGGCCTATAGAATTATCATAAACTAACATGTACTACAATGCAATAAAACACTAAAACAACATACAAATACTAGCCTAATTAAGTCTACAAACATCCCCCATGGAACTAACATCTTAGAAAATAAATTTGAAGTAGTCTATGTGCACCGCACATGAACAATAGAGAGCCACATTGGCAACTCCAGGAACAGATGTTGGCAACTCCAAGAACAGATGAATATGATGAAGAAAGACTCATAAGTTAGAGGAACTGTAAAAACAGTTGTGAAAAAATGAAGATAAAAAAAAACTTTCACCCTATAGAAATCCATGTTAAAACATTGTTGTATTTAGAAGAGACGTTCTCATGTTTTATCTACTTTCCTTTTTATGCAGACAATATCAGTTAAAATACAAATAATGGGGCTCTAATAAGCTTCTAACACTTTTTGGTATGATGAGGTGAAATGCTTGAAATAATGTCTTTTGAAAGTGACTTGATGCATAAAGAGTGGCACTAGCATCAAGATGTGGTCCTTAGCACTAGGAAAAAGGAAAAGATAAAAAAAAAGGCAGCAGACCTTTTCGATCTATACACAAAGGATCTTTAATATCATCCCTGTATCCACCAGGACTGCCCCATGGCTACCTGTGGAGGTAGCACTTTATCACAATGCATTCATCATCCCCAAATACTATCAATCCCTCATTAACATTAGGCTTGTTGTAGACCTTGTACTGTTCCCCGCTGCCTTTTGGCCAGGTGTGTGCCACATACATACATACAGATATACATACATACAGGTCTTCACTCTTTCTCCTGTCACCTCCCTAGAAACGCTTATGACATAGAATGAATGTATGCTCAATGGAGCCCACCACTTAAATATTTCGAACTGCAGGAAGAAGAATTTTTACAAACAATTCGATTTTTCCCACATGTAGCAAAAAGATGAACATTTGCGTTTATATTAGTATTGTGAGTTTTTCACCCACTTCTAATGGAGGCAAATAATTAATACTACCTGCCTAGTAAATCAGTTCCTTGCTCTCTTATACCGAGCAGATAGTGCACATTGGAAGTATGCTTCGTCCTTTGTAGTAAATTAATAGTCCAGAGTGAATGAGAGTAATAGTACTGAGTGATAAAATGATTTCACCCATGATCATTGATACCTTGCACCTATCTGTGTAATTCAGCACCCCATTACGTTTGTTGGAAACCTTTTATTTACTTGAGGAAACTTTTGGAAAGTCTCAATTGAAATATTTTAATGAATGTCCCTTACTGCGAGAGGAGTGATAGTGGCATCAATATACATCATACCATGGTCCTTAAACTCAGATCCTCATGGTTTGAGCTAGAGAATGAACAGCCAAAGGAAGTGTAACCTGAGCCGACCGTGCAGATTGGCTTATAGCATTATTTCTTGCCTTAAGAACTACATTATTCTTGCATTAGGAACCCCATTATGCTTGCATAATGAACTGCATTATTCCTGCGTTACGAACTGCATTAGTATTTGCATTAAGGACTGTATTATTTCTACATTACAAACTGCATTGCAAACTGCATAGTATAGCATTAGAACTGCATTAGATCATTGTGAACTGCTCTTTAGTACCGCAAGAAGCTACAAGTGATTGTTGGCCTAATAACCGGCAAAGTGAAATATTACGAATACGCATATGTTGGATATTTATCGTTTGGTCTCCTCATATTTCTTTTGATAAAGATACCGCTATTTTTATAAAAATCAGTGTGGTGTCCATTTGTGGTGTTATCACTGTGTTACTGGGAGTGTGGTTGCAAATACTTTTCACAGTGCCTTGGAGATAAGCCTGGCTGCTCGTGCCAAGCTACTGAAGGGTGCTCAGGGGTTATCTAAGAGTTTGTCCCTCCTTTCTCTGTCTAGAAGCAAGGGTCCCTATTTGGACTAAAGTACCTACCTCAGCCAACTAGAGACCCCCAGATCTAACACTTACAGATAACATGTCATCACATGGTTATAGAACACTTTAGGTCACACTTAGTAACCGTGACCTTAGTCACAGAATACCACATCACCTCCCTCCCTTAATCTAATGAACAAATAAGCTGTAGCCATCACACTAACACAGAAGCATATGAAACATATATACACATGAAAACATACCACACACATGGATTTCATATGTAGTCTTTGCAAACACACTTGCTTTCTCTTTTCATGTGATGATCTGATATACCTATCCCCTGACAGATTTCCATCCACAGGGCTACCCAAGGAGAAGCACTTCCTCCTTCCACTGGGAAATACTTTGCTAGTCTGTTACGATTCCAGATTCTCTGGTCATTTGTTTTCTCTGCATTCCTAAATAACTTTGTTACTCTGAATGGTTGACAGAATTTCAATGTTTTCCCCCATTTTGTCTTGGAGATTTAATTTTAATCCAATCCTCAACATGCACCACAGTCTTCTTGACCATTTTAAGCTTAACATCCAGTTCCTTTGCCTGCAATTCTTTTTCTCTTCCTGTTCTCTTCATCCTTCCACTCTGCCAACTTTGTCATCCATCTCCTTGCATTTATCATTCACCCATCCTTGGACCATCTCACTATTAGGGATCCTTCCTCTAAACAATTGAAATGGTGATACACCAGTAGTGGAATGTGGTGTAAGATGATACTCCTTTACCATCTTCTCATACTGCCTTCCAAACTCACACCACATACCAAGGATTACTGTAAACATTCCTTCAAAATCTTAATAAAGCATTTCACATTGTATACGGGTGATAGAGTACAGTTATTTGTGCTTGATCCCTCTTCCGCTCAGGAATCCCTCCACCATTTCTGAGTTAAACTGAACCCCATTATCCGTGAGAATGGTGGAAGGAAAACCATTCCTTTCAAAGGATTGTTATTAAAAACAAATTATATATTTGGATTCCACAGAGCTCGCCACCTTGATTTCTGGCCAGCGTAAGTACATATCTATGCACACAAGCACATACCTATCACAAGTTTTCACCCTCACTGGCTCAAGAATGTTCAATGCAATGTCTACCCACAGGCCTGCATGGGCTGCGTCCTCCACTTTAACACTTTGTCACTTTGCACAAACTCAACGCAATTTCTTACTTCTCTTTCCACCATCAATTCCATTGATGGCCACCAGTATTCTTCCCTGATTCTCACCTTTGTCTTTGATAGGCCCATATGACTTCCATGGGTGCTATCAATCAATCAATCTCTTTCTTAACTTTTGAGGTGGTACTAATTTGCTACCTCTTAGCAACAACCCATCCATCACCTCAATTCATCTGTCACCTGCCAAAATCCGAAAACATCATCCTCACCTTTACTTCTGTTGACATAAGCACAAGTCATAATTTTAATGACCTGTATACACACATCTTCTTGAAGTTCCTTCTTCCATTTATCTTTTTGTATGACTTCTTTTGTAATCAAACAGACATTCACTTTCTCATCAAACTCCTCACCACCAAAATATTAATCTGAAAGGTCATTATCTTCCTGCCTCAAATAAGTTCTTGAAAGACAATCAACTTGCCAGTTACTTGCGCCAGGGACATATGACAATTCTAAGTTAAACTTCTGAAGTGCAACCACCAACTTACGTATGTGACTGAAAGTTTGATCTATATCTATTTTTGTAAAAAAACCTCCTTGAGCGGCTTGTGATCTGTCTTGATTTGAAATTTACGCCACCACAGAAACGTCCTTAATTTACTTCATGCCAGGAAAACAGCTAGGCCTCCTTCTCAGTAACTGAATAATTGTTTTCAGCACCTCTCAATCCATGTGACACAAACAGAACAGTACTAGATACACCCACTGACTTTTGCATTAAAACAGCTCCTAAACATTTGGGCTAGCATCAGTCATGGCTATAGTCTCATCTCTCATGTAAACAATTCCCAGATATGCAGCATTTTCCAAACTGGATGTCACATCGTCCAATTCTTTCTGGCATGTCTCATACCAAAATAACTCCTAGCCTCTCTTTAGAAACATTCTCATACATTCAGTCCTCTCCTCCAACTTAAGAATTATCTGTCATCCCCTGAAATTTTACCAACTCCTCTTTTCTCCCTGAAGACATAAGTTCCTTAATTGTCTCCCCCAGGCTAGGTTTAGGTCTAATACCATTGCCCTTTATCCAATGTCCCAAGTACTCTATTTCTGAAATATTAAACTTCTTGCTTCAACGTCAAACCAACTTTCTGCATTCTTCCCAAAACACAATGAAACCTCCTACTGTGCTAGATATGTTAGATACAATAACCAGCACATCATCCTGATAAACTATCACCCCTTCTATTCCCTTCAACAATCGCTCCATAGCTCTCTGAAAAACAGAGGCCACAGATGTCAGTCCAAACTGCATCCCTAAATACTTATACGTGCCAACGGGGGTGACAAAATTGTTACATTTTAAGAGGTTGACTCAAGTTCAATCTGATGGTATGCTGAACTCAAATCTAAAGACGAAAAATGTTTGGCACCATCAAGAGAAGTCAACATCTCATTTACGTTTGGCAGTGGGTAGTAGTCCACCTCCACAGACTTGCTGAGTTCTTTCACGCCCACACAATCCATCCTCGCCATTGGCTTTGCATACCATTACGATTGGTGCAAGCTCCTCAGAGGTTTCCACCTCTTGTATGATGCCATTGTCAAAAATTTGTTTAATTCTTTCCTCATCCTCTTCCTGACAGAAAAGGCATCTGGCTTAAGTTTGAATACATGTACATCATTTTTGAGACAGCCCAATTGCTCTTTATATACGTCATGAAACTCATTCAACAATTCCTCACAGCTGTCTGAGATAGTTCTAATCATTGATATGGCTCTCACCTTGCCTACAGAATGTTCATTAAGATCTAGCTAGACATGAAGATCATGTTGGTGAAACCAGCTTATAAGGGAATCACCCTTAATTAAGACATACATTTTCCTTGGTAAGATACGGTTCTTAAATTATATTGTCCCCCAAAACTACCCTAATAAATTCAAAGGTTCACCCCATAACCTCTAGCTCTTATATCTGGCTTCAACACCGTTACCTTTCTTTTAGGTTTTTGCTCATAGAAAACTTAGGTACCAATGTTATTTTTGCACCAGAGTAGAGTAAACTTTTTACTTGTTCACTATTTATCCATTCAGTCTCCAGGGGCCCTTCAGATATGTATTCTTTAGTTTGCATAACTACTACTTCATGTACCATGAAATGAAATTAAATGAAATGAAATGAAAGGAGTCTTGTAAACGCGCGACTTAGCCCGAAGGCATCAAGGCACCTAACAAAAGATCAACAAAGCAATAGAACAGTAACTACAAGTACGCCTTTGCAAACAGCCAGGTTTTTAAGGCTTTACGGAACCGCGGGACAGAAGGCTGAGCTTTAATTTCGCATGGGAGAGTGTTCCATAGCTTAGGGGCGATTGAGGAAAAGGCCCTACCGCCCCATCTGCTCTTACAAAAATGAGGTACCACCAGCAGATTTTTTGAGGAAGAACGTAAGAGTCTGCCCGAAACATAGGGGGCCAGCAATTTCTTGACCCCACCTGCACCATTACCAGAAAGTGCACTATGAGTCAGGCAGAGCACCTTAAAGGTGATCCTCGCTTCAATAGGAAGCCAATGTAAGGCCTTCCTAGCTGCTGTCGATGATGCCAATCTGGGAGCGTCAAGAACAAATTTGGCGGCCGCATTTTGCGCGGTCTGAAGACACTGTGTTAGGCTCTTATTCATGCCGATGTATAGGGCGTTACAATAATCGAGTCGCGAAGCGACAAGTGCTACCACCACTTGCTTCCGCGCCTGGGGGGACAGGTAATGTTTTATTTTCCTGAGTATTTTGATAATCCCCCAGCAGGTAGCAAAAGTTCTGTTGACCTGCAGAGTCATGGGGAGGGCAGGTTCAATCAGAACTCCCAGATTCCGCGCTGACTCGGTGGGGGTAGGACAAGCCCCCAGCGAGGGCGGCCACCATTCAGGTGACCAGATGGTATTATTAGGACCGAACACCAGAATCTCAGTTTCATCCCCGTTCAACTTTAATGAATTGTAAATCATCCATTGTGACACTGCTTCCATGCAGTTCCTAAAGTTGAGCGGGGACGAGCCATCGGGGTGAGAAAGGGACACCAGAATCTGTGTGTCATCTGCATAGGAGACTACCTCCATCCCAAAAGATCTAACCAACTTGGCAAGTGGGGTCACGTGGATGTTAAACAGGGTCGGACTTAATGCCGACCCCTGAGGGACCCACATTGCACCGGTAGGGATGGAGATAAAAAGTCTCCCAGCTTAACCCTCTGAACCCTCTGGTCGAGAAAGGAGGCCAACAGACTCAAGGCCGCCCATTCTAGCCTTATCTCCCTCAGGCGAGATGTTAGCACCAAGGGGGACAGGGTATCGAAGGCGGCCGAGAGGTCTAGAAGGACCAGGATGGTGGAATGACCCCGGTCTACCTCCAAACGGATGTTATTTAATACGACAAAGAGGGCTGACTCGGTACTATGGTGTTTCCTGAAGCCGTGCTGGGATTGGTCCAGGAGATCTGAGGCGTCAAGAAAAGCCACCAGATGTTGGTTAAGATACGTCTCCAGCATCTTTGCGGGTGCTGGGAGCAGAGAAATGGGGCGGTAATTCTTGAGCACCTCAGGGTCAAGTGTGGACTTTTTTAGAAGGGGCTTGACCACTGCGTTCTTCCATTCGGATGGAAAAATGCCCTCTTTCATAGCCCTATTCATGATGTCAAGAAGAGAGGGGAGCAAGGAGTCTCTGCAATCCTTCAAGACCTTAAGGGGACATGGGCCCAAAGGGGATCCCGACCTTGTCTTGCTTAAAAGCAGATCAAGCTCCTGATAGGATAAAGGCGGAAACTCTACCAAGCTCTTTGGGGCAGTTAGAGAGATCTCCTTCGAGAGCTGAGAGAGGGGAACAGGCGGAGGAGGTGTAACAGATCTTTGTACTTCAAGATTCAGGTATATGTCCGCAATCTTCGAGTGGAAGAATCCTGCGATTTTATCACAGAATTCCTGGGTACCTGCAACAGGGTCCGGTATCTGTAATGCACAGAGCGAATCCACTATTTTAAAAAGATCTCTGGGAGAGGAAAGAGTCGTCGTCAGGTTAGCAAAGTACTCTTGCTTAACTCTGATGATCTCCAGCTTGTACTCCCTAAGGAGCAACTTGTGTTTATCTCTCTCCTTTAGTTTCCAGCTTGATCGCCAAAGTCATCATCATCGTCTTCACAGTCTATCTCTCTGACTTTCTTCATGCTGCAAGATGATTTGCAACTCTTTGAATAATTGAGCCTTCTTAGCGCAAGTCTTACATGTTACTTTCCAGCCTGAGTACTCCTTTGAATTTGCCATATGTCCCACATTACCACATCAGGAACACCTACACTAAAACAATTTAATAGCCTCGCTGCGTGTACCCACTCTATCTTGAGGTATCTTGACACCCAATGTCTTATCTTGCATTCCACTTATCTTGTACCAGCTTGACCACTACCTCTTCACTTTTGGTTGCTATTGATAAGTAATTGCAAATAATCTCTAAACATGTTTTTGAATGTGCATGTTACTTTGCCATTCTCAAAATTTCTTGCAAAGAAGGATTATCCTTTAACTACATAGACTCAGTGGCCTTTTCCAGGGTACACTCTAACATAAACTGATCTCTTATGCATTCTTCATTGGATCCACTAAAAGCACAGGTGGAAGATATCTTGTGTAACTCAGTTATGTATTGCTCAACTGTTTCTCCCTGACATTGCCTAAAATGAAAGTAACTGGAAACGTAAAATGTAACGTAACTGGAAAAATATGTAAAGCGCTCTGATACCTGATTCGGTTCGGGTCTAGTTCGCGCTATATAAAAACTCTGCAAAAAAAAAAAATTTGCATTCTCTTCTTAAAGTGAAGATAATACAAGTTACATTTCTGAAGACATATTTCGTATTTGTTTAATTAGCTGCATCACCATCTAACAAGTCGGGTAGATGTTCAAATATGTCTTGCCTTTAGGACCAAGTCAATGTAACAACAGCAATATGTTTCTTTTGGCACTAAGATGGTGTGCCACACACTCGCATAATGCATGAATACCCTCTTCCATTTAATCAATGCTATGAGTGGGCCACCTGATGATGCCAGAAAAAAACGGTGGAGCAGTAACATTCTGCATTACTCATTAGTCCCTTCCTTTTAACACATGCACCAACTAGTGAAATGTATCAAATGCTCACCAACACGAAGCAAAATTATTAGCAAGATGACACAATCACATTAAACAAGAAACAATTATTGTTACTCTGTTGCTCCTTGGGAAATGTGTGCGTAACACAGTAGGACTAAATCACAGGAATGCACACGTTTATGCCATCCACCCATCCAGGAGTCACAGGTAACATCAAATCAAGCGCATTTCACCATGAAGTCGTGCAAGGACGTGCATGTCAATTTTTCAAGGTGTGCGTATCACAGCAAGGAGGGGTGTCATAACACACACTTATGAACTTGACCAAGGATGAACACATAGATGTGTAAATGTGTGCATATCACACCATACAGGAAAAATGCCAGTGACATGCACTTGTTGATTCAGAAATGTGTGTGTGCGTATGACAACTGAACACACAAATTGATGCTAAAAATATAAGCCATGTAATAAACAAAAGATTGTCAATGACGTGCACTTGTTGATTCTACAACATGTGCGCTATCACAGCAAAAAAATAGCCACTCGCTTTTCAATATTGTCGCTGTGCTACGCACTAGTAGATTTAAACATGTGTGCATATCACAGTGGGACATGTGACCCTTCTTCAAGTACTTTAAATGTGACGTCCCTTTAAGGTTGCCCAAAGGAAGAAGGCTTCTTGACTTCTGCAGAGCATCCACATACTCTGGCAGGATGAATTTGGTAGCCGCCTTCCGATGTGCAGCAGGAGCTGAAAGCATATGCTCGAGAGAAAGTAGGCTCAAGGGTCCGCAAGCAAATGCTCAAGCGAAAGCAGACTCTTGAAATGGCGTCAGCAGGCAATGTGCTCGAGGCCACCAGCAAGCTACCATTAAAGCTGGCACATCCCCACAGTCTCAGCAAGAGTAAAAGGTAACATGGTTTACCTGAAATGCTCAGTAAACATTACCACGCTCCAGATTCATTGTCAATATACCGCTGCTCACAGTGACTTTTGTTCCTTTGGGCAGTTTGTTCCCTCTGCTGCCATCGGCCATTGTTTAGGGTCTCACTCCCTGGTTCTCCTCTGTACGTAGTGGGTTACATTAGAACCGCTCATCACAAATGTTAAAGTGACCACAGGCAGCATACGATGGAGAAATTCTTCATTAACATGTTCTTATCTTCTTTATTAGCCACTTCTGTGCTCATGACGGCTACACGCCGTCATGAGACACGGGCGGCGTGTGCTCATGATGGCTTGGAGCCGTCATGCAACTGCCGCTCCGCCCACGCGGCACTAATTCCCCGCCAGTGCGGGCGAATTAGTGAGTGGGCGGGGTCATGACGGTCCACGCTGTCATGAGCACACACCGCCCGTGACTCATGACGGCGTGGAGACGTCATAAGTTTTAATTTTTTTAATTTATTTTTTATTTATTTTATGTGTTTTTATATCGCGCAGACTTTACCCGAAGGTGTCAGAGCGCTTCACAGTAGGAACAGTACTGATAAATGAGGAGAAAATTACAAGTGAACAAATTACAAAAGCAAACGTTAAATTACATGAGGCAAAAGTGACAATCGTGAGCAAACAAATACAAGAGGTAGCAAACGGTACATTACAGGAGGAAAACGTGACATATGGGCAGGTTACACAAGCGTACAAAGTACAAGTAGAGGTATAGTACTGCAATAAATGGCAGACACTTAAACACAAGAACAAACATTACGTAGGCAATGGTGGCACTTGTTCAAGTATCTGAAGCAAAGAAAATGTAAGAGGTAGCAAAGTGTGTTACAAGAGAAAAGTGACGTGTGCATGTTACAAAAGAGTACCAAACACAAGTAGAAGGATAATACTGCAATAAATGGCAGACACTCAAACCACAAGAATGCACTGAGAAGGAACTTCCATAGTCATGGAGAATAGAATTTTCTATAATTGAAGGTCTTCCTTCAGATAATAGAGAGGGTGTGAATTAAATTTGGAAGTGTCTTTGAAGGAGGAGAATTTTGAGGTCAGTTTTGAAGGCCTGGGAGGACGTGGTGGTCCGGAGCTGAGGCGGAAGTGAGTTCCAGATTCTCACCGCGTTGCCTGAAAAGGATTGGGCCATCAATCTTTCCTTCTTGAAAGTGGGAGGTTCAAGCAGTAAATTTTCCGCATGAGGTGCTGGTCTAGAGCCTCCAGAGAGTTTCAGTTTATTCGCCAGGGAGCGAGGAGAGGAGGAGTGCAAAGCTTTGTGGGTGATACAGGCAGTCTTGTAGACCAGATCTTGCCTCGATGGGAAGCCAGTGGATGGTGGATAACATGGATGTGATGTGGTCGCTTCTTTTGGCCCCATAAATGAAACGAGATGCTGAATGGAGAACAGATTTAAGGGAGACACATGGGATTTGTGGAGGCCAGTAAGAAGTGAATTGCAGTAGTCCAGTCTGGAGACGACCAGCGATTGGACCACGGTTTTAAGGCCTTTTCCTGTGACGAATTCCCCAAGCAAGGCGCAGTTGGTATTGAGCAGACTTTGCAATGGAATTGATGTGGGAGATTAGATTGAGTTTTTTGTCAGGTATGACACCAAGGGAGCGCCACGCCCAGCCACTAGCCTCGCCCGCGCCACGGCGGAATTCGCGCCGCAGTGAAAAGGTTAAGTATAGAGAACACGGAAACCCCATCCACATTGACAGCTCTGGTCTGCCTCCGCCTACCAAGTGCCGCCAATACAATTCTATCTCCACATTCCAGGGATGATGTGTTGAAATCCAGATAACACATCAGCACATGGTTACTGAACACTTTAGGTCGCACTTAGTATCTGTGACCTCAGTCACAGTATACCGCACCCTGTAATCAGGATTCAATTAATATTACAGGGCTTTGCACTTAAGCAGAGGAAGCAGTTGCTGATTATGATGACAGGCATGACTAGGAACATAATACCGATAAGTGATATATATGTTGTTACTAAAAATAAAATAATTTTGTTTATAGATAAAACGTGTATTTACTCAGAATGATATTTAATATTTGTGTGGGGAAATTAGCACAGTTATAGGAAATAACAAGCTGCTAATTATGAACATATTTTATTTGCTTACAACAAAAAGCAGTAAATTGGAATTAATGGCTATCTTTAAGAAAATACAAGCTGATGTTTGGGTACCCAATTGGTTTATTTACTAAAATAAAAGCTGGTATTTAGGGTACAATGAATGCATTTTCAGACAAAGGCTAGCTGATATTAGGGACAGGAATATTTGCGTTTATTCATTGAAAATGCTAAGCTAATATTTTGAAGCAAAATTGTCAATGCTATAGCAGCATTTCCTGGGCCATAGAGGGTCATCTTTTGCTGCTGTGTTAGTCCCTTCCTGAATCACATGAAGATATTTCATGTCTCTTTTAATACATGTATGCTCTTATTTAGGTAGATCCAAAACTGTTATTTAAGGCATAATCATATATGAACAGTAGACCCTGGCTCGGCTGCCAAGGTTTGATTACTCAGAAGGGGTAGAGGGAGGGAGCTCCAGAGGTCTACTGTCTGTGACTGAATAATCTCTCCTTTGGGCAGTTTGCCTTCCAAGTAGCTTTCTTGTCATATTATTTGAAAAATAATCTGCTAAGAATGATTTGGATGAAAACATTAAAGGTACTACAATGGAGAGGTGAGCTAAGGTGTCTTATGCATTTTGAAAAATAATTGGAGGTCATGTGACTTTTCATGCCCATATTATTTGAAATCCCAGTCCATACACTTGCATTGTTGGCAACTTAATTAGGAAATTATATTTCCAATGCTGTGCATTTGCCCAATTTTTTTCAGAAACCTCCATATGGCGAACCTTATCATTTAAACTTTTAATACCTCCATACACTCTGACTGATAGACCCAGCGTTTTCTGGCTTGTTGGGACACATCGATGCCCGACAGAATCCACTGTCGTAGATAGGATTAGTAGGATACACTTGTCTGATAACCTGTGCTCACCCTTGGGTAGCTTGGCACAGAGCTGTCAGGTTTATCTTCAGCATTAAAGTGTACAGTATTGGCACAACACCACCCTCACAACACACTGAGTACACTACAAAAGACTCCACACCGTATGTATAAAACACTGGTCTTAAGTAAAACACACACATTGAAATCAATACGACATAGACATTGGATATTTGCTTTGCAGTTATATGCAATTGTTGAACTCTCCCATTAGCAGCAGAATGGCATAGACATATATGTACTAGTCATAGGTATTCACTTGCCCCATTATGTTCTCAGCCTCGTAAATTACATAAACTAATGTGCGTACTTCCCCCAGGTGTTCACAATCCAAGCAAACCCTCCCACATCAAAAGTGACAGACAAATATATGCAGGCTGTTCAGAGGTATTCCACTTTCCCACTAACACATTAGCATAAGACACAACATTCCCACTATTGCATACCCCATTCTATTGTAATGGTAAAAAAATCACAGGTTTTGACTATGCCTCGTGACCCAGCCCCTCAGATACTCAAACTACACCAGTCAACGATGCACATTGCACCCGCTGTTGATTGTCGGGGCCACCTAAAGTGGAAGGAAATAGTTACTTGGTTTTGTTCCTTCAGATTAGGCCTTCAAGCCCCCAGCGGCACCTTTTTAAGTGCGGAATAATTATCACCCCTCCACAGGCAAAAGACTGTGACACAGGAAGCTAGTGCGCTTCCAATTTGGAGAAATGTTTCCCCTCTGGTGGAGGTGTGATCTGCAGTTGCTCCAGGCAGCCAGCCATGGTAGCTCACAAGACACAACAAGACCCCTCTGGCCAGCCACAATTTTCTCAACAACAGAGTACCTTCTGGCGTGGGTCCAGGTGGAGTGAGCCGGTGACCTTGGATGTAGGCTGCATTGTCAGGTACTGTCATCCTCACAATTTGATGGTCACAGACAGCCTAGCCTTCCAGCTCGGGTCCTGCAGACTCAGCAAGCATCCCCCAACATTCCTTGGAATCCACACACTATGGAGTGCAAGCTATGATAGGTTTCTGGTTGCAAACGTGGGTCCCTTGGACTCTGCAAACTTCCCCAGCACTCCTTATACTCCTCACATTCTGACATCCCAGGGGGGCCACTGATCTTTATGAGCGCACTCCTCTGCACAGTGTGATTACAGCACATGTCAGGACAGTCCTTGTCCCAGCCGCTGATCACTTCCAGCCATTTCTGCCACACCCTGCATGGTCCTTACAATCTCGTTGAAACCGGGAGATAAATTCAGTCCCTAGGATCTCATGGACAGTAGGCCAGCCTACCGGACCTTGGAGAGTGCTTAAGGACCCAGGCCACGACAGTTGGCAATAGCTGCAGGCCAGCAACATCCAGGCAAAATCCTCCAAGTGATAGTCTCTTTTCTGGAACACGACAAGCCCCAGGCCACCACAAGTCTACGGATAATCCAGTTGCAGTCCCTCCTGCCCTAATGGTTCCTCTTGTTGATGTCCCAGGAACAAACCAACATAGTATAGTTCCAATCTCAAAAGCATCTGTAACTCCTGTGGGCAGAGCGGTAGACGTTATACATACTGTTGCAAAGTCATCCTTGTGCCCTGGGCACCCCCATATTTTTTGCTTACTGGTACTGGTTGTAACTGACTGTCCCTGGGCTCTGCCTAAACAAGCCCAGGGCATGTGCTATACTAAAAACACAATTAGAATACAGTGAAAACACTTACATACAGTTGGGTACAGTATGGGTTAGGTTACCCCTATGACTGGCATGACCTCCCATATAGGGCCATAGTACATAATAAGGCAGAGGGATTACAACTACCTTTAAGCCTCTATTATATAATAGGGAATGGTGGTTTGGAGGCCAGAAGCCCTTTCTGCACTTGCATGTGTGCAATGCTGAAGCCTGAGGTCAGTTTAAAAGCAGCCATGTGTTGCAGGACTGTTTTTATCATGTACATTGTGCCCATACTCAACTTTGGTGTTTGGGGCACTTAATAATTAATAAACTATAATATTTTTAAACATTAGGTACCCCTAGGGTTTCCCTTCAGTCTCCCAGGGGTGGGAATTCAGGTACCTATAAGGAGGACTCATATAAAAATAGGTTTTATATGCCCTGGGGCTAGTGAAATTGCACATTTCACTTCCCCGCTGAGGTAAAGTGCTTCCCAAAACTGACATTTTTGCTCGGCACACTGTGGAATGTGGATCTGAATATTTTTACATATTCAGAACCCCTAAAGTCTCCCCAAGGTGTTCCAGGGGTAGGTCCTGTAGATATAGGCAGAGTCCTTATAAAAGATGTTTTATAAGCCCTGGTGTTGATGAATTTGCCCAGTTCATTTCCCCATTTCAGATCAACAACCACAGGGGTTAACATGGCAAGAAGTTATTAATTAATACCTCCTGCCAGGAAACACAGGCATATAATTCCAGGACTTACTAGAATGGTATTGATAAATTGAACAATATGCTATTGTTGGATATATCCTAAAATGTACAGACAATAGGTTATAAGGATTTCTTGTCTGTAAGCCAAAATTCTGCCTTCCAGTGATCTGTCCTGATTTGTCAGAGCTAAGTGGATTAGCCAAGCTGCTTTGACAAGGTGATAAGTAGCTCCTGTGGTGAAGTGCCATTCTGGGAGGAGAGAGTTCTGCTGCATAGGAATGACAGAGCATGGGGGATGGGTCCTAAACCATAATCTGCAAAAGAAGAAAGGGACAGGCAGAAGAAGCCAGTTTAATTTACACACCTACTCTTTGAACCCAGCCTGATGGCAGGCTTAAGGAAGGAGTGTGCAGATGCCAGGTGAGGGAGAATATGGAGATGAGCCATCCTGGAGGTTGGTCTAGACAGCTCTTGCATCTGTACAGAGACTTCAGCCATATTGAGTTTAGCAGAAATAGAGCTTTCTGGAAGACCATTGTGCCACACTTTGGAGGAAGTGGTCAATCTCTGGGGTATTGCCCTGCACCTCATTGGACAGAAGTATCCTCCTGTGTGACCCCAGAGATCACCGAATCAGTTTGTTATTATTTTTTATTTTTTTATTTAGGTCGTTTTCTATAGCGCTATCAAGACCCGAAGGTAACAGAGCGCTTTACAGTAAGAGAATGGCATATAATCAACAGAAGCATGA
Organism: Lissotriton helveticus; assembly: GCF_964261635.1. Classification (NCBI taxonomy): domain Eukaryota; kingdom Metazoa; phylum Chordata; class Amphibia; order Caudata; family Salamandridae; genus Lissotriton; species Lissotriton helveticus. The sequence goes on along the minus strand of NC_136063.1, from coordinate 1,625,461,263 downwards.
CATATGAAAGGTATTAGCAATCGAGTGTCAGAGTGAGTGGAGCATATTTGTACTGCAGAACTTCTTTGGTTACAGGATTCGGTGTAGTCGCATAGTTCAGGGGTTGCTTTCCGATCCGAGTTATCCACAACCAAGGGAACGGATAAGGAACAAGGATTTGAGTTGACTTTTGAATTCCACAAAGGACGGTATGGTTCTGATGTGCGGGGGGATGGAGTTCCAGATTTTAGGGGCGTTTCCCGTGAAAGAGCAGTCTGCTGTTCTTTTCTTTCTGGTTTGAGGTAGGATGAGCAGGAAGGAGTTAGAGCTTCTCAGATTCCTGGCTTGGCCTGCTTTTTAGAGTTTTTTTGCCAAGTATTCGGGTTTGCCGGTATGGAGGGCTTTGTGGGTTAGGCAGGCCGTTCTGAAGTTACTTCGCATTTCTACCGGAAGCCATTTGAGTTCTTTGAGTGCCGGGGAGATGTGATCAGATTTTTTGATGCCGGTGATCATTCTGGCTGCCGCATGTAATGTTGTTTTGATCGGTGCCAAGTGCGATTTAGGAATACCTGTTAGGATTGCGTTCCCATAGTCCAGTCTTGACAGTACCAGAGATTGAGTGGCCAGTTTGCGATCCTTTTTAGGAATGTAGGGTTTGATTTTGTTCAGAAGTCTGAGGTTAAAGAATGCACTTTTGGCAGAGTTCTTAATGTGTTTTATCATGTTTAGTTTAGAGTCTAAGGTGACGCCAAGAGATTTAACAGAGTCTGCTAGAGTAAGATTCCCTTTGAGCGCATCGATTGCCTTTAGCCATTCGTTGATTTGAGGGTTGCTTCCTTGTTCGAGATGAGGAGTGTCTCGGTCTTGTCTGGATTTAGTTTCAAGTGATTGTTTGTCAGTCATTCTTGAACATCTTTCAGGACATCATTTAGTCTTTGGATGTCATTGAGAGAGAAAGTTTCCAGATAGATCTGTGTATCATCCGCGTAGAGGTGGAAGCAGATGTTGGCTTTCCTGAGTAGCTTGGAGAGCGGTTCCATATAGATGTTAAAAAGCTGAGGAGAGAGCACCGATCCTTGGGGGACGCCCTTGTTGACTTGCTGGGTTTCGGAGGTGAAGTTCTTAATTTTTATTATTTGCGTGCGATTGTGTATAACTGAGGAGAACCACTTGAGAACTACCTCGCCGAGGCCAGCTCTTTCTTAAAGAGCCTTGATGAGGAGTTTGTGGTCAACCGTATCAAATGCTGCAGAAAGGTCAAGGAGAATGAAGAGGCAACATTTGTCTGAGTCAAGAGATCCATGGATATCATCTATGATGTTCAGCATCACGGTTTCTGTGCTGCAGCCTTGTCTAAAGCCAGACTGGAGGGGGTCTAGGAGATTGATGTTGTCCAGATGCTGTGTCAGTTGCAGAAGTACGCAGCGTTCAAGTGTTTTATAGAGCAAAGGGAGGTTAGATATCGGTCTGAAATTGTTCAAGTCTGTTGAGTCAAGACCGCGTTTTTTCAGCAGGGGGGTGACTTGCCCCATTTTCAGGCAATCAGGGACCACTCCATTTTTTAAGGAGCTGTTTGTGATTTTACCCCATATAGGTGCAAAAGCGTGCTTCATTTTCTTGATTAGTAAGGGAGGAATGGGGTCTGAGATATGTGCTGATGGTTTGGAGGTCGAGATCAACGAGATTATCTCAGTTTCTAGAACGGGGTGAAAGCTAAGCCAAGGGGGTGAGAGAAGAGTTGGGAGAGAGGGCCTGAGGTACAGCTGTGCTGCTCTTCTTGGGGTGTGATTTGTTGATGTCTAGTGATAGTTCGATTCTTGCGATCTTATCGTTGAAGAAGTGGGCGAAGTTGTCACATAGTTCTTTGGACGCCTGTACAGATGAGGACAGTGGCTTGGAGGTTTGTTGTCTGATGATGCTATAGAGCGCCTTCTGTCTGTTTTTGGCTTTGTCCAGTGTCTCGCGGAAGAAGCTTGATTTCTTGTTTTTGATGTGGTTGTTGTACTTCCTGCGGGCTGATTTCAGTTGGTCGCGAAGGATGGCGGTTGGGTTGTTTCTCCACTTTCGTTCGTTGGCTCTTAGGTTTCTCCTTTCTGCGTTGAGGTTAGTGTTGATCCATGTTCTGGATGGGATGGCTCTGCTTCTTTTGAGCTTTAGTGGCGCTAGTTTGTCACAAGCTTGGAATTATAGCGGTCAGTGAGATCATTGGTGGAGAGGTGCGCTTTGTTGTCCGGTAGAAGTGAGCATAACTGACCTTCCAGGATATCCAGGGGTACTTGGGAGAAGTTTCTGATACATTTGGGGGGGTCTTGGGGAGGTTGATGAGAGATAATGGGGTGATTGATATGAAATAAGATCATGTGGTGGTCTGACCAGTCGACGGGAAGTATGTGGTTGACCGTGATTGATTTCTTTTGGGAAATGATGGCATCCAATGTGGCTCCTTTGTAATGAGTCTCCTCAGTACAGTGTTGTTTAAGGTTGTTATCATAAAGGAGGCTGGATAACTATTGGATTAGAGGATTGTGTGTCTTGTTCCATCGAAGATTCAGATCACCAAGAATTAAGTTATTGGAATTGCCGAGTGCGCCTTGTGCTATCAGGTCGGACAGTTGTTCTCCAAAATCGTTGTTTCTGCCAGGGGGGTGATAGAGCAGGTGACACAGTAAAGAATCATTATCTTTGGTCTTGATGACGGTGGATAGACATTCAAATGAATCGTAATCAAAAGAGGTGGTTTCCGAGATACCCAAGCTATCCTTGTGGATGATAGCAACCCCTCCTCCTCGTTGATCTATCCTGTCTTTGGTAATGAGGGAGAAGCCAGGTGGTACTAGCATGTCTAGGCAGGGAGGAGAAATCTTTTTCAGCCAGGTCTCCGTGAGGAACGCAATGTCTATATCATGAGTGAGGATAGCTTCAGCTAGTTCCGTTGCATGCAGTTGATTAGTAAGCAATTGGTGAATTGCTCCTGATTGCTGGCAGTTCTATCTTTAGTCTCCCTAGGTATGGCGGTGAAGACCGGGTGTCTCTGTGGTTTGGTGCTGGGGAGGTCTTTCGGGTGACCTGTGATTACTTGGATTTTGGATTTGGGAGAATCTAAGGAGGGAGTGTCGTATGCAGCGGCTAGTAAGGCTGCTTCACTGTCTGACATAGGTGCTTCTGTTCTGAAAGGCCTTGAGGTCAGTTGTTTTGTATCTGATAGAGTGTCTGCTAGAGTATGGGTCTTGGTCCTAGGGAAGGGGATTCCGTTTTTTGCGGTCTTCTGTGGATAAGATCACAGGACCCTGTAGGGGGGACCGGGAAGCTGGGTACTAGGGGTTTCTGTGGGTCCAGGGGTGCTGTTAGCATTGACGGTGTGGGAAGTCCACGGAGGGGATTTCGAGGGTCTGCGGGCTATACCTAGGTTAGAGAGGATTTCCATTAAGCCCTGGGAGATTGCGTCAATCTGGTTTTCAAGAGCCGCGAGACGCTGTGACATGGAATCGAGGAAGGGGTTGGAGGCATCTAGGGTAACGCCAAGCGTGTTGTGGTTCAGATTGAGGGATTGAGGAATCGGAATCGGGGGAGAAGATGGAGGAAGGGGAGGGGAAGGGACAGGGGAAGGCTTTGAGTGTCTGAGAGCTGGGATGAGGCTCGTGGGGAAGGGGGTTCCTGTTGGTGAGGTAGTGTTTTCTGTAAGGGGCTGGGGGAAGCGGTAAATGGGGGAAGTGTGGTGGTTGGAAGATGGAATTGAAGGTGTGGTTAGAGTTTCCTGTTGTGGCTGGTTGGCAGAAAGCGTGCGTTGTGATGAGGCGGGGAGAAGAGGAGCGAAGCGGGCAGTAGTGGTATCGCGGAAGAGAGGATCATGGTCTTCTCTGTTAGCTGTGGATGTGGGTGGTGAAGGGGTTGAGGTGGGGTGAGGTACGGTTGGGAGGGCTGATCTTAATGCGGGAAATAGGGAGTCGAAAGCTTCAAGGTTCTCATTATTAGCCTGAATGAGGACCGTGCCGTTGGTGTAGATGGTCACGGTTCTGTAGCCTCTACCGACCGATCTGAAAGGGAGTATAGTGGTTAGTTTGCAACTATGGGAAGTAGATGTGGTTTTGGCGATAAAACGTTGTGTTCCGATCACGGAGATCCAGTATTCCGGTCTCTCAGTGTGGAATATAAGGTCCATCTTAATCGGACCATTGGAGGCCGAGTGGTAGATGTCTGTGATTAAGGTTTCTCTGTGTTGGCGGATAAGTTTCTGTTTGAAAATGCGTCTCAATTTTGTAGAGAGGAGGGGAGGGAAGATGATGGTGAAAGAGTTCCAGCTATGGGGTTTCAGGTGGGTAGGTAGGACTTGTGGGGGAGGGGAAGGCAAGTCCTGAGCCATCGTGACGGTAGTGTGAGCGAGAGGGTGCCTGGTTTAGCTACGGTGTTAAGCTTAGGTGGCGCGGGAGGGCAGGAGACAGGCCGTCTGGGCTTCATGCCGGCGCGACTCACCTAAGCCTGTGTCACGGAGTCCTGTAGGTCATTGTATCTGGTGTCCTCAGGCCGGAGAGTCATTGTGAAACGCCATTTTTTGGACAGGCGTGGGGGGATTGGAGCTTTACTTCACAGGGGGGGGGAGGGGGGCTGTTCCTGTGCTGCGGACTCCAGTAGGTCCTGTGGGTCATTATAGCTGGTGTTCTCGGGCCGGAGAGTCCTTGATGTCCGCCATTTCAAGGACAGGCGCGGGGGTGACGAACTGTGATATTCCAGTAGCTCTGCAACGCGAATCAGTCTTTGCGTTGGTGGATCTCTGTGTGTTGGACGTCCTCGTAACGACTGAGATCGAGGAGAGGTCGGTCCAGGCGGCCCCGGTGAGGCTCCGGTCAGGAGGAGTCCTCGGGGTCCTCTATTTTGAGGTCAGGCGCGGAGGTGGCGATCAACGAGAGTCAAGCAGCCCAAGTGACTTCGCCTATGTGGTGGTGGACATCCCCTCTCCATGTGACAGACGGCTCAGCAACATCCGAGACCACGGGAGGTCGGCCCAGGCGGCTCTGGTGAGGCTCTGATCAGGGGGAGTCCTCGTGAACCGCCATTTTGAAGCCAGGCGCGGAGGAGATGAACACCGAGACTCAAGCAGCACAAGTGACTCCGCCTATGTGGTGGCGAACATCCCATCTCTACCTAACAGACGGCCCAGCAATAGCCAAGACCGTGGGAAGGTGGTGTGAGGCTCCGGTCAGGAGGAGTCCTCGCGATCCACCATTTTGAAGTCAGGCGCGAAGGCAGCGATCGGCGAGAGTCAAGCAGCCCAAGTGACTCTGCCTATGTGGTGGCAAACATCCCATCACCACATAACATACGACCCAGCAACAGCCAGGACCTCGGGAAGGTGGTAGGCGGCTCCGGTGAGGCTCCGGTCAGGAGGAGTCCTCGCGAGCTGCCATTTTGAAGTCAGGGGCGGAGGCGGCGATCGGCGAGAGTCAAGCAGCCCAAGTGACTCCGCCTATGTGGTGGCAAACATCCCATCACCACATAACATATGACTCAGCAACAGCCAAGACCTCGGGAAGGTGGTAGGCGGCTCCGGTGAGGCTCCGGTCAGGAGGAGTCCTCGCGAACCGCCATTTTGAAGTCAGGCGCGGAGGCGGCAATCGGCGAGAATCAAGCAGCCCAAGAGGGAAACTCCGTCCATGCGGTGGCCGATTTCCCCCCTCCAAATGGCAGACGACCCAGCAGCAGCCGAGATCGCAGAGAGGTCGTTGTAGGGGGCTCCGACCCCGGTAAGGCTTCGCTCAAGAGGTGTCCTTGGGTGGCGAGAAGGCAGGGGCGCGCCGATCACCTGTGGGTGTGATCCGGTGGACAGTCCCTGCTTTCCGATAACGCAAGTCAGGCTGCACTTCCTAGCTCGGTGATCCGGTGGGTGGGCAGGAGCTGGGCGGGGGGCATCCCGGGGGGGCACTACTTAGATATTAATTGCCCGTGCGTGTCTGAGAGGGCAGTGCCTCTCAGCTCTGCTGCTTGAAACTGAGAGAAGAAAGAGGATTGCCAAGCTGGAAACTTGATTTGCACTGCCAGGCCCTGCATTCTTACTGATTGCACCTGCTGCAATATCTGGAACTACAGCCCTTGGTATGTACCTTGTTTCAAGAGGAATAAAGAGTGGGCTTCTTGCAAGCTACAGGTTAACAGAGCTGACCTGCATCAACCCTACCAAGAGTCCCTTGCCTGGAGTGTATTCAGTGGAATTTTAAGGGTATTATCAAAGTGCTTAGTGGGAATTGGAGTCCCAACCTTTCAAGGACCACCTTGGAGATTCCAGACCCTTGTATTGTGTTTGGATCCTCAAGAGAAACTTCAGGAAGAAGTTACAGATGTTTGGGTATGTTTGGTGAACTTTTGTGAAAAAGCTCCAGAGGCTGACCGACTCTCACAGAAAGGCAATCTGGTGAACCCTCAGCGAATCTGGCCTGCTGGAGGAGGCTGCACAATGTCTGCTGAGAAATCCTCCAGAAAAGTTACTAGATGTGAAATTAAAATCTTGACCAGGGCCTTCCGCTTAGTGTATCCTGTCAGGGCTTCATCGCTGTCAACCATAAACTTTAACTTTGTCCCGGTCAGAGGCAGCCAAGTGTCCAGAAGTGCACTATTGCTTTCTGAGCAATAGAAACTGTTTTGAATAAAAAAAATCATATCCCTGGTTCCCTACAGTGGCTTTGTCTTTGCTCATTTAAAATATAAAAATATTTCCTATTTTTATAAATTGGTGTTGGATTTTTATTTTGAGTTTTGTCTTAATTATTTACTGAATTGGTGTTTTTAAATGCTTTACATACCTGTCTCTGGAGTTAAGCCTACCTGCTTGTAGCCAAGCAAGGGTTGAGCATGAGAATAATTTTCAGATACCTATTCTGGGCCGTGGGCTGTGTTAGTGACCCTATTGCCAGTCGCATATGCATAGTTGCCACTACTAATACTCTCTTTCCAACACCCACAATGGCCTTTGAATATGAGATCAGTTCAAAGGGCCTCATTTGAAATGCAAAGGCCCTCTCTAAACGTTCTCCTGTCTGCCATCTTACCCTGATAGGCTTGACCAGTGTCTGTAGTGGGGCAAGGACCCTGTGCCTTTGAATGCAAGTGCCAATTCCACCCCCTCATATCCGTCCCAGAAAGGCCCTCAGAGTCAGAGGTCTGCAGTTTTCCTTGAGGCCCTAGTTTATGGCAGTCAATCAGGAAAGCACTATATGTCCCCCCAGCACCCAGATGTGGATTGGAGACAGGCTGACAGGCATATAGAGCCACCAGCACAGAAATGACCACTTTGCCAAAGTGGCATTTCCACATTAGTAATGTCGAATCCACTTGCACTATCAGAGAGGACTTGCCATTACTAACTCATTGATATCAAACACTATACTGCTACTCTTCTGCACATTGGAAATGCTGCTCAAAAGGCCTTTCCCCTGATGCCCCATGTTAATCAATGCGAGAAGCAGGGCCCACCGTACTGAACACACCATTGAGTGCCATTCACTACCAGTGCATGTAGACACATGCCTTTCCTCTTCCTGACACCACACTCTGCCTCAAGGGAGTACACTAATGTAGTGAGAAACATGCAGAATCTTGGCAAGTAGCTTTTTAAATACCAAGCCGAGTAAAAGTAACCTGCACACACACACGTCCAGCCAGGGCAAACCTGTGGCACGTTTGAAGAGCTACCTCTGTGGGTAGTACAACCAGTGCTGCAGGCCCACGGGGGAGCATTTGCGTTACATGCCCTGGGTATATGTCTTACCTCTAGACAAGGGACTTACAGATAACTCAAATCAGTCAATCATGTATACACCAATCACCAGTATGTATATGACAAGCCCAGCGCTGTGGCACTAAATGGCAGTGTCAGAAGCGCTCAAAGTCCTAAGGCTAGCACATAGATCAGCAGAAAACCTGACAGGACAAAAACAGAAAGTCGAGGGAAAGGGACATTTCCAACTCTGACTAATTGCAGCCTGCCACCTTCTCACAAAAAGCATGAGTTGTCTTGTAGCATTAATACAGCGTTTACACTCGCTAAACTGAAAAAGCTGCACGTCAGTAAACTTTGATGATAAAATAACATCTATTTTCGTTATTTATCTGGTTTTATTAAAGGCAGAAATGAAAGCCTTCCTACTTGCTCATTCTAATAATGCACATATTGCTGAATAAGGCCACGCGGGCATGTCCTGGCCCTGGCAGCCCGTGCCTATATTTGGAATGGAATTGAGAAGACTGCCGGTGTGACTGCTGTAAATAACACCCATACATAAAACTGCATAGCACCTTTCATAAACGTCAGTGCCAAAGATGTATTTGCTGCGCATGTTTAGTGTATTCAATGTTGTGTTAGCAGCAGCCTGAAATTATTATAGTTTAGTTCTGGTATTCTAAATACTTTATTATCACTAGATGGCAGTAGACAGTAATATAAGCAAGACCCTTTTGCAGCCAATGTCACCTTGCTGATTTGATTAGCTAGTGCGTAGGCGGACACTCACTCTGTTGATTGCTGCCATCTGCTGGACATATGTAGGTAATGTGGCCCAAACCCATTTTAAGGGCGAAGTGGAAGGAAAAACTCACGTTTTTTTGTTAACCTGCGTTTGCTTCCTTCCATGTCTGTTTACTTATTAAACTAAAACGTTAGGTGTGAATTATTTGTGTCTACAGCAGAGTCTGCCCTACTCTCATGGAGAATAGACTACCCATATATTCCAGTTGTATCACAATTTTAGATCGATCTGAAGGCAAACGCCAACAATGTAGGTATCCATTTCTAGGGTGGTGACTAATTTTCGATAACAATTATAATTCCGGCGCTACTGGTAAAACGCTCCACTTACGAGTATGAAAGAACCACAAGTATAATATTCCAAAAATCCAAAACAGCTCTCTCTTCTGCGAAACAAGGTCCAAATGCTTCATGTACTTCTTGAATGAAATGAATTCACCACAAATCAGCTGAAAAGCATCAACGTCGTGTGTCATACCGCTTTAGTAGCTCTCATTTGAAAATGTCAAGTGAGGTAGCAGTCCAGGGAGAAGAAAACAAGGTGAATTTTAAATTTCCGAAATCTATGTAAATCACTCATTATTAAATAATAACTCCTTTAAATGTGTTGCATACTTTTGATACATTAATGTATGATGTTTGTTTAATGCTTATTACACATATTTGTGCTTAAAGATACGGGGACAGATTTACAAGCCCCTTGCACCACTTTTGCGTCACTTTTCCCATGTTAAAAATGACGCAAAAGTGGCGCAAGGGGCTTGTAAATCTGCCCCCCAGTTTTTATCACACTCACAAACTGCGACTGTTACAGATTTCAAATACCATTCTTTTAGAATTTCAGGAACGTCCAAAATTTGCTCTGCACGTAGAACTAACCGTTCGGGAGCATTATCTGACTTTCTAAGTAGCCTTTTTAATTGAGATGTGGGCCTTAGATGAGCAATCTGAATCAGGCAAGATGACTGACAAATATTTTTTTTAAAACTTTTGTGTTGCCCGTCCAGTTTTTTACAATGAAATTAGGCTATCCTATCCACTCGATAGCACATGCGAAAAAAGCATAGCTTTCAGTAATAAAAACAACCTCCATGTCACATTAAAAAGCCAGCGGCAAGGAGTAAGATTTAAGAACATGCATCTAGTAATATTAAAATTTGCAGTTCGGCCGCGGTGAGCTGGGAGAAAGCGTCTCTTTTGGCTCCTCAATAGATGACCTTACAGTCGCCTAGGACACCGCAAGTAAATAAGGGCTGGAATGAAAGTAAAAGCTTTATGTGAGACTTTTTGTCTTTGATGCAATTTTGTGGTACTCTTAGCATCCACCTCTAATAGAAAGCCATACACCTGCAGCACCTGCAGATTGACTACCTTAAATGGGCGTAGAGTTATGAATTTCTGTCATTCACAAAACGTTTTTCAAGGTTATACCTGGAAAATTGCGTCAGTCGCAATTGTCCTGGTGTACTTCAGGAAAAGTTTAGAGAATCAATCTGGCTGTGCGTTTGTGCTGGTGAAATTAAACCTGCTGTTAAGTGATGCCAGCTAAAGTGTGAGCGCCATGTGCAATTGCAATAATTTTTCCTTCACAGGGTGAACACGTCATTAGCGTAGTTTAATGGATGGCATTTGAGGTGTCCCCCCCCCAACAAATTCATTGTCCAGTTGGAAGTTGGGCCCTAGGGTCGCCGAGCTGGGCTGGGCAGCAGTGGTGGTGGGTTTCCGCTTGTGATTCATCCCAAGTGAGGCCCATGCCCCTTTGAATCTAGGAAGCACTCGGTTTGAGCAGTCCCTCTCTGTGCCCCGTTGTCCTGCCTTTAGGAAGGGTGAGCGGCACTGCGTCGCATTTGGTGATGCAGTGCATGCACCACAATTTGTTTTATTTATTTATATGTTTACTTACCTGTTAAGGTCCGTAATCCATACATTATTTCCCCCCACCCTGCCCCTCCCACTCCCCACGTCACTGCCCAGCAGGTACTCCCACTACCGGACGTGGCTGACGAGCGGGCCCACGCAGAGGGCACTGCCCTTTGTTATTGTGTGATTTCTTCTACGATTTGGACTTCTTTACTTAGTACACCCTTCAGAGGGGCGCAGGAGCTGCCTGACATATTCTCCCTTGACCTAGCTCCAAAGGAACGGTGTGCTTAAACACTTTTATGGAAGGCTGCTGGTGCCCGCGTCCTCATTTGGTTTGTTTTCTTCTTGTGGAGCCCCTAAACTTCCCCACCTCCAGTTGCTCCTCCAAAATTTGAAGCGCAGACATAATTAAAGACAAGTGAGAGTGAGCGCAAAATATGGTTTTGAACAGGGTGCTATCTAAGCAAAGGCCGGCTCTGCATGCACTACATGGTAAAGGTAAGCAAAGGCAATTATTCTGCGATGCTGAGGCCTGATTGCTCTGACCTAAACCTGATCCAGAGCATATTTTTAAATTTAGAAAACGGTGCATCAGCCCAACAGAAGTTTGCACTATATTTAACATGATGGAACAGCAGAGAGCAAGGACGATTCCCATGGTCTTTTTGTGCAAGTAGCTGTTTTGTGTTTTGGACTGAATGATTAGGACAAAAGTACAGAACTCCCCCTTGTGCTTTTATAGCACAAAGCATTAAATATAGCAAGACGTAGATCCCTTATATTCTATGGGGCAGATCTACAAGAAACTAACGCAGTGTGGTACCGCAAGTCATTTTGCTACACCGCACTGCGTTAGTTTCGAAGCACATGGATGTGACTTATTTACAAAAATATGTCACATCTCTGTGCTTCCCCCTGTGCTGGCACACAAACTGCTGCCATGCGCCAGCGCAGGCCCCCTTGGAATATGGTGCAAGGATGCCTGCGTTGTGGGGAGATTATTTTTGTGCAGGAAGGGCCACCTTCAATTGAGGTGATTTCCTCTTCCAATGTGTGCTGTAGTAGGCAGCATGCATTAAAAGAGGAAAAAAACTAGGAGAAATGAAAACATTTCTCCTTGTTGCACCTGGCTACGCCACCCCTAGGGTGGTGTCACATTCTGATGCATTTCCAGATTTGCAATTGCTCATAAATCTGGAAATGCACCCACAGCAACACCCATATCTCGCCCCTAACACGCAAAGTGTTGCGTGAACAGGGGCGATATTTACACGCACAGGTTAAGTCACGCAGGGTGACTTTACCTGTGCTTGTAAATATCACTCAGCAGGCTGCACCACTGGTGCGTCACGCAGCGTGATGCACCGGCGGCACTAGGGGCTTGTAAATCTACCCCTCTATCTGTTAATACTTCCCATCTCTCCTTCTACCATGGCAATCCCGACTTTCTCATGCTTCTGGTAATCAATGTGCAAATCTACATTTACGTTTTTCATAAATATCCATTTGTCGAATATTGAAAATACACCTTTTTTAATTGTAGGACAGTTGAGTGGTGGAACGCTTAAAAATAAAATTACCCACTGGTTTCTGTCATGGTGCGATCCCCACCACCTCATCACATTTTGTTTTTGATGTACACATGCATAATGTACTCTTTTGTGACTAGCTCAAGCTGGAGATGCTTTGGCTGGAACACAAATGTTCTCTAAAAAGCAGTATACTGTCTCTTAGAATTTAGTTCATGCTATAAATCAAATCTCTTGTTTTGTACATCAGGTGCATTTGTCCACCGAGTTGTCTTGGTGGCAGTGGACCCTACGACTTGAACGTTTTTACTCTCAGTTCCTTGGAGCAGGCACGTAACCTTGTGAACTGTCTAATGATGTGACCATTTTCTACAGATGACAGTTTCCAATAGCATGTGCCCAACTTAAGAGTCTTTTACTGGCAATTGGCAAGTTCTTCCTATACAACCCAAAATGAGTGGATAGATTTGAAGGGCTTCAAACATGAAGATGAATTTTTAAAACACGCAATTGTTCCCTTTGACTACTTTAACAGCTAAAACCTTTACCCTCCTAATTCTGGCTATTCAGCCACCGCACCTCTGTTTAATGAAGGATCTTTCTTAGTAGACTACACTGCAGCTATGGTTGGGAAATCTCAGACTCACACCCTCGAATCTCACTGACTAAACTACACCATGAACCCCCTTCTCCTATCCCAGCTCGCTTAGGATTGTCTTGTGTACTCCCTAACACAATGCTTGCACACATACATTCCTTTAGACTCATGGCAGTAAATGACTAGTGATAGCAGACTATTCTAATATGTTTTATCCGATTCATGCTGTAGGTTTGTTGCTCTTCTTTCTTGTTTCAGAGGCTGAGATGATGCGAACCAATAGCTGCCAGTCCGACAGTAGTGGATTTCTAGAGGAGCCGGTTGAGCCTGTAGCTCTACAGGTCTGTAATTCTGCATCGGTCTCAGTCACAAATCGTTATCCATGGAATTATGAAATAATCCTCTGCTTTAATTCTCTCTGTTATCAAATCAGCTCTTGAGATTGAGCTGATGTGGACAATATGCACAATTTGTAGAAGTAATACGAATACCAGCCATATCCATTCTCAGGTATCTAACTTTAATATGAAGCCCACCGCTGCTTCAGGACATTCTCTTGAAGGTGGACCTCCTGGGTTAATGGATGCTTCAGAAGGAAGGAGGTCAAGGAGTACAGATCCTACTGCAGGGATTGGGGATGAAGGCTATGGGCATGGTGGGCATGATAGTGTCACTTAAGACAGCCATGACAATGGTTATGTTATTGTCCATCAGCAGAAAAGAGAAGAAAGTCACAACATACATGTTAGCTTTCTGTATGTTTTGTAGCTGTACATGAATATGCAACTTTTTAAATAAAAAACTCTTCTAAAAGAGTATACATTTTGATAGCATTTTCTATCACTTCAATTTGTCTTTTTCGATATGTGTATATACTGGCTGAACAAAGAGGGAGGCCCAGCAATTGGTGGTCATACCTGCCGCTCCACCCTTAGGTCCCTGTCTCTCCAAAGTCAAGAAGCACAGACTAGCCCTTGCAGGCTCCTCTGCCACCAGTCCATTGTCCATCCCCTTCTCTATTCCGGTGAATACTGCAACCAAGGACTGCATGAACGGTCTGAATGAGACCCTCCAAACAAGCACTTCAAGGTGTCGGCCCTATCCTAGAAGCTGAGGTGTCCTTAGCACCTCCACCTGGGCTTAGATTTAGCAAGATCAGCCCAGACCTTGATTTTCCCAGAGAATGTGCTGGTAACAATGGTCTTGAGGCTGAAACTTGTCTAGAGACTTTGGGTTCCACTCTCTCATTGGCTGTGGTAGCTAGGACTTCCACGGTGTGTCCTTTCCGGTTTCTGTCATGTCAGATTTGGTTTTTGTTGATCTGAGAACCTCTGTTCTGGTCTCTCGAACAGTGATGTTGGCTTTCAGGGTCATTCACTTGTACTGGTGAGTGTATGGTAGTTAGCATTATTATTAAAGCCTTTTCACTGAGGAGGCTTGCAGGGGCAGTGGTTGGAGCTACAATGCTACAATCATTCAGGACCCAGAAGCAAGGGACAGATTAGATAATTAGATGGGGAGACAGTTCTTTCCTTTTCTGAATTTCAGGCACTAAAATCCTCTATTTAATCCAAGAATGTTGAGTGAGGGGGGCATAGGAAGCCTGCCCACAGAGCCTCCTGGCAAGTAATAGTTCCCCTCCTGCTAAGACCATACATATATGTTTTCAAGACTGACAAGTGTGGCTGATTAGAGGTGCCATTTCTCCTTTGTGCAGACGTAAGAAATCTATTTTCTGTTCTCTGAGTCATAACGTTCATCTGCATATTATACTTGTTATCATTTGTTTGTCTAATAGTTTTATTTTAGCCTGTTCCCTCGAGTAACATAGCTCAACGTGTTTCATGCATGTTGAATAGGTGAGTGAGTAACCCGCGCGCTGAATGTTCGAACATTAATTTGGCTTACTCGTGCTGAGGATAAATAATTACTATATTTGTTATCTGTGTGCCCCATGGTTATTTTGACATCTGGGGCTATATCACACTAAAAGAACACTAGAAATGCTCCTTTATGACAGATATCCACCACATATTTAGACTGCCTGATATATCAAATTGTTGAAGAAGCCTCAATATGTTAGCACATCAGACAGTGGTGAATGGTTGCTTGTCAGGCATTTTAAAGGCAAGTGCTGCATTTGAATACCAATTCAGCAGCATTTGTTGACAGCTATTAAGGAAGCAACATAACGTAACAGATACATAACGCAGCATAAACACACAAATAAAACATACCCGTACAAACATCAAAACATTCAAGATGTTTCTGTGAATTGAAATTCATATCTGTTTTCCTTACAGAACTCACATCTCCCTGAAAGCCTGAACATCAGCTCTGACAGTGCTGACAGCCAATCGACTCTCCTAAGTGGACTGGACAGTGCGTATCAGGACTACAAACACGACTTCATTGGAGTCAAAAATAGCACAGCCAGATCAGATGCGGAACACTTTCCAAAGGCACCGAGCCTCAAAAACCAAGATGGATCCCATGGAGAAGTGGAGCACATGATGGATTTGAGAGAACAAGATGGGGGTAATTCTCTGCAATACAGCCTCGAAATCCATACAGATGTTTTTAGTGATGATATGGCTCTTGCTGAGACCCAGGTGAAGGATAGAACTGAAATAGGGGAGCAGATTGGTGATACCAGGAAAGAGTTTTCACCTAGTTGGCCATTTTATAGTAAGGATACAGACCAGCTCTTTTATAGGGTGCACACATTTCAGGAAAAAGACCCGCCAGTGGATGAGAGGTATGAAAGTGAAAGCATGGGAAATATAAAGCAGAATGTCCACGAATTCCAAATGCCTCAGGCAGAAGACTTGACTGAAACAGCATCAAGGTTCTCTGATGCACAGCACACAAAATACAACAGTTCAAAAGAGCCTCTGTATTCACCGAACCTGAGTGGAGAGCTCACACCAACTGCAAAAACAAACATTGATTGTCAAGAGATCACTGACATAAATGATTATAGCAACCTCAGGACAACAACTCAAGCTCAAATTAAAGATCCTAGTCAAACTTCTGAGAAGACTACTAATTTCTATAAATCTGTGACAATTCAGATGTCGTCCGACCTGATGTCAAGCTTACAGAATGTTCCTTCAGGTCATTTTATTTCCAGAGATTATTCTTATGACTTTCCAACGGCGACATCACAAAACAGTGAGGATGAGCGAGTGCCTCCTATGAAGCCACAAGCTGCGGAAGCGCCTCAAACTATAGAGCGGAAGGAGGCGTCGAGTCAAACTGATATTGGTAAAATCGGCCCCAGACACTCATGGCTACATCTGAGATGTGGTTTTCTCACGGAGTCTACCTCCTTTGACACTGGAATTCGTGGAAGAACCCTGTCCCCTCAAGCAGATGACCCAAGATTCTGCACTGCAAGGAAGTGTCATAACTGCCATTGCTGCTGCCATTGCCACTGTTCTCTATGTGGTTGTCCATTGTCTCCAACATCAAATTGCCCTGTGCCCTGTTGCTCGAATTATACCAGCATGGAGCTGGAACTCCTAAGAACACTCACAGCTCTACAAGATTCAATAAGGAATATCTCTCCAGTGAGTATGAAACCAAAGAATGTATTCATCATAAATAGACATTGTATATGTTAACCCTTGTGTTTGCCAGTCAACTTGTTATGCATAATATTTTTTTTATTTGTTTATTCTGTCAAGTGATCTTTTTTTCACACAAATATTCTGTTTACATTTACCATGATTTTAATAGGGCTTTTCTGAAGTCTGATAGCAAAAATTTGTGCAGTCTGCTATCCCTAATTTCTGCGGCGTAGTTAGGAATATTTTTGTATGAAAAGCAAGACTGGACATGGAATCCAAAAGCAGGCCTGGCAATTTTCTCAGAACAGCCTCTGGGTAAGAACTGTCTGGCCCCGAACGGCTGGAAACGCTTGCCTGCTGCTTTTGTTACTACGGTAACTTATTGCAACACTGTAACAAAAAAACAGACCCCACCTTGAAACTCCAGCCGCCACCTTTCCAGCCTCCCAGGGAAACAGCCGAAGCCCGGTACAGCCAGTCCGGCCCTGATAAAAAGAGGTTAATGATAGGATTTCTGATGGAATAGGAGCCGGTACCAAAGCTTAAGGATTTCAACTGGTCTCTCTCATGTATGTGGTTGCTAGTAATATTTTAGGCATGAAGGATATTGGTCAATTATAGCAGAGGAAGTCCTATAACAAAGATCAAAGTTAGCGGAACCAATGATGTTTTTGAACGTATGGCACAAGATTTATAAACTGTACACTTTTTTCAAAGGGAGCCATGTGAGTAATCTTAGCACAATTATATTGAACCCCATTTTTCAAATGCCAGACACAATTCTGTCCCAGCTGCATTATTATAATCTTTTTGAAGGTGGTAAGCTGGAAGCGTAGAGTAGTGGCATTTGGTGTACTCAAAATCTTTGCCAGTGATGATAAGTTAAAGCTGAGATGGAATGTTGAAGAAAGATTTCTGAATCACCTGGCCTCAAAATTAGGGGTTGGTGAGCTCCGCTCCGCGGTAGAGTTCAAGGAGTTTTGGGCGCTCCGCTTGGAGCGTGGAGTTAAGCAAAAATTCCGCTACTGCTGCATAGCGGAGTTTACCGTCAACCACTCCCTATTAATATGTGGCAAAGTGAATCAAATACAGATCCATCTTGCATTATGCCTGCAGAGGGGGCATAGTTCATCCACCCTACAGCTAAATAATGGATCAGAGGCAGGGTCCCACCAAACATTTGCTCAGGAGGGGCACAAGCACACCCAGGAAAATTCCTAATGTACCAAGCTGCTGGAGGATTTGATCCACCGCTGTGATATGGGGATGTTACTTAAAGGGCAGCTGTGCAGATCACACAGCGCTCTTACCACACAGTTTTGCATTTGTCCCTTATTGTTGTTGACATTCTTCATAAAGGAGACGATGGGCTGTCGACACTTCCAAGTGCCTCGGCACACCCACAAACACTGCTGCAATGTTTGTTATTCAGGGTGGGCTTGTTTTGGGACTTTTGTGAGCGATTGTGCTTGTTCTGTAAAACCCACCTGGCAACACTGGTGATGCTTCTGGACATGTGCTTGTGTTGAGCAGCAGCAAGCCAGAGTGGAAGGAGAGGGAATCGAGATTGGGAGTAAGTGCCCCTAAATAAATCTATTCAAACTTCGGATTTCTTTGATTGCAGCCTGCAATTTGACAGCAGTTGTTAAGGTGTCACTTTTCACTGAACTTGGAGGATTGTTATTGCTTCAATTCAAAGTTGTCAGTAAGGTATTCGTCTTTGTGTGTGTTAACTATGAAAGCTGGATATATCAGTTAGAAAAAAGTTGTTTGCTGCATGGGATTTTGTTTGTTGATGGCACTACAATGGATTTTAGTGAATGATAGTTGCTCATATGTGAGGATTAAGCTCACCTTTTGGCATATCCTGGCAACACTGAAACGCTCTGCTAGTGCATGTGATCCTGTTGCACTCACTGCACCCGCCAAAAGATTCAATTATGCTTCCCAATCAGCCATCCACGAGTGAAAGGAGTGTATTAGCCTAAACTGCAATGTCTTGTGAGTTCAACTTGTCAATTAGGATTTCTAGCTTTCATGCTGATTTTGGGCCCAGAGCTAAGTGCATTTTATATGCACCTGGACTGTGTGATGGTTAGGTTACATTAAAGGGTGTGTTTGCTTGTGTTCTGACGTGCTCCCTGGGGAATGTCACATACTGAACAAAATATAAAATAAGAATGACATCAGCATGTTTATCACAAAGGTCTCTTCACCCCGGTTCATATGATTATGAATTTGTATTCTCTGATCACAATTTCATAAACTGCTTGAGTGGCCTCACCATTTGGGAGCTGTAACCATCTTCATCCCCTGCACCCAACCTTACATTCTTTGCAAAGCTCTGGGACACTGCTTCCACAGAGGATGAGCGGCTCACCCTCCTAGGTGTGTGCTGTAGGCTCCTCACCTCCGAATAAAGCAAATAGCATTTAGAGCTGGTAACCCTGCCTGCTCAAGGAACTCTGCGGAATTTGGCTGAGTTTTTCTGCAGCTCTGCAGAATTCCTCAGAGAGAAACTCCACAAGCTCCACCTAGGCCTACTTAGCATGTCTCTGTAAGACAGTGAATTATTAATTGGGGTGGAAGGTAATGCACCATAATTAATAATATCACCAACTTGCTAGGTCCACCCCAAAATTTCAATAATTTAAACCTGAACTCAACCCCTGGTAGCTATGGCACAGAACAGACTGGCTTACATTAGAGAACATATGTAAAGCATTTCGAAGTACCAAAACAGAAAGAAAGCCAAAAAAAACCACAACACAATATAATTCTCACTCCAGTTTAAAACTGGAGAAAAATGTAGTAACCAAATTGATACCAAAATGACAAAACTCCAATAAGGGGAACTAGAGATGATTTTTTAAAGATTTAAGAGAAAAAGCATGACGCAAAACTAAAGCACCAATAGAAAGTACTATTCACTTGTAACTGGGACCTAGGTGTGATTTCAGACTGAATGACATGGAGTGTAGGTAATATATACCTAGTAGGTTTGTCCGAGTTAAAACCTTTTACCTTCTGTTGGCCCGGTTCATAAAGGTAAACTGAGACAAAAGTTTAGCTTTACGAGTTTCGGTATTCACAAAGGGCATTTACCTGTAATAAAGTTAGACTTTTGTCTCAGTTAAACTTAAGTTTTGGTCTTAAGTTTAACTGAGACTGAAAGTCTAAGGCAACTTACTCCTGCCACACACTGCGAAAACAGAAGACAGAATAATACTAGTGGTATGTGTATAATTACCACTACCAATAACCCATGTTCCTAAGTTGTGCATTTACTATAGACAAAACGTACTACCTTGTGATTAGTTGTAAGTATTTACCCAAGAAGTCAAAGCCCTCAAAAATAAATAACGTGTTACCTCTTCAAAATAAGTCATCTTAAGGCCGGAACCTTTACTGATTAACATCCATTTATTGATTAAGTGTTCAGCTGACACACTAGGCAATCATACCATCAATAACACAATGGTTCATCACACTGAGAACCATGTAGCGCAACCTTCCCTAAACCCTTAAATTTTAGGATTATTGAATTTTTCAGACAATATGCTTGAAAGCGCCGTTGATCAGGAACAAGCCAGAACAACACATTCAAATAGTGTATAGCCATCTATTAAAAGTGTTTCAGTTTTAACTCTGTCCAAGAGAAAAAGAAAAAGGCAAAACAAAAGTAAACAAAAAGAGGGAAAAGGTGCTAAAAGTGGTAAGACAAAAACATTCTCATCAGCAAAAATCCGATTTTCAAATCATCATTACAGTAAAGAATTCTGAAGAATCAAACATCCTCAGTGAAACAAATGTAGCACAAGAATCAAATGAAATATTTACAATCCTGCAAGCAACCACTTTGCCTCAGTCAAAGGAACTTGCCACTGTCCAAGATCCATTTCTTCTACCCACTCAACAAAAAGCTCATAATATGGGACTCGATAGGGCAACTCCCATTATTCAGCCACAAATGTATATAGCCAATAACATTTGGTTGCGTGGACATGACCCACTCTTAGCAACAGCAAATAAGAAAATTAAAAGTCCAGGGACCAATAGAGATCTTTACAAAATAGCAAAGGTCTCAATACTATTAAAATCCAGCCTCAGTGCCATTAATTTTACACTAAAGGACACCAACGAGAATATTAAATAATAACAATCATACATCCTGACTATGTATCAAGAAGTACTAAAGGCATCTTAAACAGAAGTAACATCATTAACTGCACACCATGATCTAAACCACTTGGCATCCATCAATACTACAACAATATAATTCCACTCTTCTTCAGTTCTAGAATAAAAAAGAGGACCCAGTTGTTACATGGACATCAGAAAAAGTAGCTAGCTTAATTGTACAGAAGCAAATGATTTTTGATGAATTGGGGATCCTGGTGACTCAGCCAATTAAGGCTTGCTACCAGTCAATTGTTGCAAACAATGAAAGTAAATCTTTGTGGAAACCGCCGCCTACTCTAGAACGCAGCATCCAAAATGATAGACCTTTGGGCCATAAATAATCGCAAAATGCAATGTATGTAGGATTTGCTAAAAATTCTGCGAATCGTACATATTCCTTATTTGCGAATTGCAAATTGAGATTCGCAAATAAGGAATACCTTCCCATTCATTCCTATGGGCTAGAAGGACCATAGTTACAGCAGTCATTTGTTTGCTGTAACACTTTTCGCCCTAAGTTGGATGGGCATGCCCAGAAGTGGGTCCCTTGCTCACTGTGCCACTGGATTCAAGCTAGCCTGGCTGAAGAAGGGTGATATACCCTGAAACCGGTCCAAGGATGCTTGTTTTCGGTCCAGGGAGGACCTGGCCTAGCAGTTCGGTCTGGACTGTTCCCATGAGGCACAGATTCAAGACTGATTTGCATATGGCTGGGTCCAAACTGGAGTGGTGTAGTGGCCAAAAGAACGATGGATTTAACCCACAACTGTTGACTGGGGGAGAATGTTTGCATTGTCAGCATTCCGTCCATCATTTGTTTGCTGTAACACATACAATAATAATGGCACATTGTACAACACCAAAGTAGTTTATTTAGAAAGAAATGAGTCTCACTCACCCAAAAAGAACAATGACGGGTCTAATGCTTTGAATGGCAGTCTACAACTGGAAGGTGTCGAGGGTCTATGGAAGCACCACGTAACACATGCTCTGTTCAAGAAGATATTATCAAAGTTCTAAACTGTATTTCCTTTGCCACAGATAAAACCAATTTCATTAAAAGAAGTCATGCCTGGCTGGTAATAAATTCTTATAGAAGTCACCA
Source organism: Lissotriton helveticus (assembly GCF_964261635.1). Classification (NCBI taxonomy): domain Eukaryota; kingdom Metazoa; phylum Chordata; class Amphibia; order Caudata; family Salamandridae; genus Lissotriton; species Lissotriton helveticus. The sequence continues at coordinate 1,625,439,923 of NC_136063.1, read as the reverse complement.
ATTGCATGGCTATCTGGCTGAACCTATTAAAGCTTATTTAAAAATGAGGCTACTACAACTCCGTTTGGCTCAGCTTCCCATCCCTCGATTTTCTGCCGAAATGGGTCGGTGGCCGTTGCTGCAAACTTGTCGCCTATATTCTAATCATCCAGAATCAGTGGTGTACTCGCTATGCACATGTCCATAGTTAATTGTGGAGAGCAGACTCCTTCTACGTAACATTTGTATACAGTCTGGCATTCACACAAGCCTTCTTGCCATTATTTTTGTTTGCGTGGTGAGTATCCCCGTGCTCTTACCTGATTTACTGAATATATAGATATTGCACACAGGCTGCTAGCACGGAAATCATCTAATTCAAGGAACTTTCTCTTTTGCTATCCTGTCTGCAGAATTCTGAAATTGTATATCTAGTTTAAACTGCTTTCAATCGTTTGATAACTGGAGTCTAATGCAAATTTTACATATGATAAAATTGGCGTCTTAAAGGTACTAAAGCTCAGAGATGGTGTAAGTCCAGCACCACACATGGCCAATGACTGGTACTGCACCCTCCCACGGAAAATAATAAAGGTACATACTTGAAATAAATACCTGTGGCAAATATTGTTAAATGATATTCATTTATTTAAACTAATTAAAAAGTAAATACATTTAATGTGATAATAACAAATGTATCTAAAAATTAAAACATATTTATTTTTATATTTTAAATTATTTTAGTAACTTTTATCAGCATTATTTTTATTAAAATATACTTTGTGCTTTTAATTAATTAAATGGATCACTTTTAATAATGTTTAATAAATAATAAACAATGTTTTACTTTATGTTACGATTTGTTTTAAATGTAAACTTTAGAAAAATAATGTTAATTTAATTTAATGTATTTCAATTATTTAAAGATAGTGCTGTAGCATTTATTTTTGTTTTGTTTTATATTTAAAATAAATATATAACATTCATTTACATTTGTATTTAGCAAAAAACTATTTGTACAGTTTTTTTCAAAGTGTAATTAACATTTGTTTCACCCTGTACTTAACCACCAGGGTATCTCCACCCCAACTGTGGAGTCTCTTTCTTTATGTGCAAGTATAGAGAAAAGTTACTTCCCCTACCTCTCCCCAATCTTCTTAGCTTGGGCTTTTATTTGTGGGAAGCTTGGGAATTTATGTGTTGCATTTTCTTTAAACACTTCAAACAACTGCCCAAGATTGAAGGCAGGGCGGGGAGGGGGGACATGTTTCTGCTTGAACATTTCTACATCAATCTCACTTTGGCTATTATATTGTTTCCCTTTGCTCAATTGTGTGCACTCATCCTCTCCCCAGTTGATTGGAAAAAAGTATAAATGTTCGCTGCATTTATGTTTTCAGCTCAATTGTCTGATTTGCTTTTAGTGGCTCCACTTTTCTAGTGTAAAAAATGTAAACCATAGGCCTGAAAGCAAATATTTATTTCATAGATTTTCCATGTCTTGTGTATATGCAAGACATAAAACCTACGTGCTTTAGTGGATTTGTGTACACATCACTCATGATTTGTTAATGTGAAATGCTTCACACAATTGTTTGTCTGAGTGCAATTAACAAAGCTAAACACATTTAGGAGGTTATGACTCTGCTGCCTTTCCAGAAACAAATATGTGTAATGTCCTGGTGCGGATATAAGCTTACGACAATAAAGTGTGTAATGTTACATGTGTGTCTGTCATCTTACATAGTAAAGACTGTTTACCTCGAATCTTGATCGTGGGTTTTATTATGAAGCCATGTTAGAAATGCCCATCCTCTGTATGGTATCTCCCCAGATGTTTGCCTTATGTTGCTGAATCCGTTTTTGTTGCCCATACACTTCTGTGCACTTTTCCCCTGTCACCCATCTATAAAGCGCTTGTACTCTTCTTTTAAACATGGTAAAACTGGCATACACCTAATTGACACATTTAATTTACTTGTAAATCCCGAGTATATAGTACTGACTGTACCCAGGGCTGGTATAGTAAATGCTACTAGTGGGCTTCCACCCACTAAAGTAGCACTGTAACAAATGCCTCCAGGATGACCACTGCAGTCTGTAGTGCAGTTTTAAACTAGCATTTCGACCAGGCTAAACCTTTCTTTCTAATACCTATAAGTCATCCTTAAGGTAGGCCTAATATGCATAAGGTAGAGTGCACAGTATTTAAATGTAGGGCATGCACATTTAATAGTTTACAAGTCCAAGGATTGAAAAATCTCCAAATTCTTTTTTTTACTGTGGCAAGGCAGGCTTTCCCATAGTTTTACACTGGTTTACACTACATCAAGAAATAAGTGCTAAATTCAGTTTTGGAATAGCTAGAAAAATATCCCAAGGACTCATTTTAACAGTAATGTAAAATCCAATGTAGTAGTCAAGTCCAAATCTATATGTCTACTTTGGAAATTACCCTTTTCGAAAATTGTAATGTACCTTCCTAAAACCTGAAGGATTTCCTGCCAGTGTACAGCTGTCACCTGTGAGAATGTGGTTTAGGTATGAGTAGGTAAGTATGACAAGTGATGAAAGTGGAGTACTCATTACTGTACAGGGGTTTAAAATTACAGATTATAATTGATTCTGTGATGTTGTAGTACATATGATCATGCATAAAAAACACTGTATATAAATGTTAATGGATATTTTTAAGGTATTGTTTGTATAAAACAAAGGAAAACAGAAATTCTTTTTTACATGTATTTTTGACTTAAAATTGATGACAAATGAATGATTAAAATGTCAAATCATGTGTAGCCCACATATTGATGTTATTTACACAGATTAAAGGAATATAGGTCGTGAGGGAGCTTGTTGCATACTTTTCAATGATGTTCCCCTCTTCTCCTTGACCTCAGGTCCTTAGAGGGGGTCCCCCCACACTAGTTACAGCTGTCACCTGATCCCTCATGGCTCCCCTGTGGTGAGATGTGTATTGTTTCCAAATAGTGGACAAAGAGCTCAGAATGGACGGATAGGGTCTCCTCCTTTGACAGGAGGCATGGGGGCGTGCACACACCCTTCCCTAGCTTAAAAGGCTACCCACTCTGTCACTGGTGGATGAAGCTCAAACCTAGGCCTGCTTCCATTTTGTCTCTATAGTCAGGCAGACTACAAACCCTGTACAAGGGAAGGAACTGCCCAGTATTTGTTTAGGGGGTTGACAAAGAATTGCCTCCACCCACGACATAGCATTGGGCATACATGTGGACCCTTCCGCTGGAAATCCACAGAGATCACCTGCGGCGTCCCACAGGCTTCCTCCCTCAGCCCGACGCTGTTCAATATCTACATGGCACCACTCGCCCATGTCGCTCGACAACACAACCTCAACATCATCTCCTACGCCAACGACACCCAGCTGATCATATCCCTCACCAAAGACCCCCACACTGCCAAAGCCAACCTCCACAGAGGAATGAAGGCCGTAGCCGACTGGATGAAGGACAGCAGATTGAAGCTGAACTCATACAAGACGGAGGTCCTCATTCTCGGACCCAACCCATCAGCCTGGGACGACTCTTGGTGGCCCCCATTGCTAACCACAGCCCCGGAACCCACAGACCACGCACGCAACCTGGGGGTCATCCTCGACTCCACCCTCTCCATGACCAGGCAAGTCAACGCCGTCTCCGCGTCCTGCTTCAACACCATCCGAATGCTCCGCAGGATCTTCAAATGGATCCCCCCCGACACGAGAAAAACCGTCACCCAGGCCCTCGTCACCAGCAGACTCGACTACGGAAACGCCCTCTACTCAGGAACAACAACCAAGCTCCTGAGATGACTTCAACGAATCCAGAACGCCCCCGCATGACTGATCCTCGACTCCCCCAACGCAGCCACATCACACCCCACCTGAGAGGCCTGCACTGGCTCCCCATCAACTAGAGGATCACCTTCAAACTCCTCATCCACGCACACAACGCCCTACACAACACTGGACCCACATACCTTAACAACCGTCTCAGCTTCCACACCCCCACCCGAAACCTCCGCTCAGCCACCCTCACCCTCGCCACATTCCCCCATATCCGGAAAACCACCGCCGGCGGCAGATCCTTCTCCTACCTCGCCGCCAAGACCTGGAACGCTTTCCCCACCAGCCTACGACTGACTCAGGACTTGCTGGCCTTCAGAAGATTCCTCAAGACCTGGCTCTTCGACCAGTAGCGGAAACCCCTCCCCCCCCCCAGCGCCTTGAGACCCTCACAGGTGTGTAGCACGCTTTATAAATGTAGTGATTGATTGATTGGACCCTACAGACCTCTCTTCAGAACACTCATGGACCTTTGAAGAATGAGAAGAAGAACTGCCCTGTTTTCTGAGGAACCTGGAGAAAAGCTAGACCTGCCTGCTTTGGACCCATAATAACCCGAGAAGTAATTCCAAGGGTCAATTTGCTGACCTCCTGTTAGAGGTACAGGGACACAACAAGCCTACACAGGCCTCTTTCCCTCTAACTGTCCATCTGACCATTTCCAACTGGATGTGCCCTGGACACTGCTGCTGGCCTCTGTTGGAGGAAGTCCTAGCCTCCAAGTGGTGGCCACAGGTCCTAAACCTTAGAATGGTGTTATAGTTTGCACCTCCTGTACCATAACTGCAAGAGGTGGGACTTAGAAACATGTTGCCAACTGTTAACTGGAGAATCTATATGAAACAGGGCTACTGTCAAAGCCACACACATGAAATCGCTGGATGGCCTCAGCATGCTGATTTGCCCCACTAAAGGAGATCTAACTTACAGAAAAATCTTCAAATCTGAACATAAAAGGTTTTGTGGGGCCAATTCCATGCAGAGTCTGATCGACGTTAAGAACTACCTGTGCACAGACTTCACCTATTTGTAACTTCCTCACCTTCGTCAGGTTCCTGCTCTTCAACAGCCCGCTGTTATCAAGTCCTGCTTCAGGTCTAGCTTGAAGCATGCAACTTGCCCAACCGACAACTCGTTGATAAACACTTTTTCTCAATAAACGTTTGTAAGTCAGAAGAAAACTTTCGACCCAGACAAACCTGGTCCCTGTATCCAACCAGTAATCTATCATGAGCAGTATTAGATTTTGACTTTGACTCGGTCTAGCACGACTAAATACCCATGGTTGCCACTTTGTGCTTTTTGGCGTTAATTTAAAAAAACTTTAAAAATCATATCTCGTATTCTACTTATAGTATTTTTGTTGTTTTGGTGACATTTTATTTATTCAAATATGATCTTTTTTTATTGGCTTGCGATGTTTATTGTGTTGTGTTTTCACTTTATTACTGTTAACGTAAATCATAAATACATTACACATTGCCTTTAAGTTATGCTTGACTGTTTTTTGCCAAACTACTAGAGGATGAAGCACAGGTTTACTCAGTGGTTTAGTGGTTCACCATGACAATGATTGTGATTTTTATTTAAATGGGTTCTCACCCCTTTTACCTAATAGTCCAGTTTCATAAAAGCCACATATTGAATGAATTTAAGAAAACTCACCAAAACTTCTTCCTCAAGGGCATCCTTAAATCCAGGCAGCAATTAGTAGTTTTACTTTTTATGCTGCAGTTCTGAAAAACCCACCTGACCATTTACCCCTATAATAGAAAGGGTTTTCACAGCAAACATGTTCATTGGTGTGGTACTTTTATATCCGGCTGAGATACAGTGGCTGGTGCAACCGACAACATACACAGAAAGGTAACTAGATAAACTACTAATGAAGCACGTGTGACAGGTGAGAAATAGGAGTGACAGCCTTTGAAGTGGCAACCACTGCCTGACATGGACTACTCTCAGACATGTGGCTGACTGAGAGAGCTGAGTGTGGGTAATTTCTATTCTATGACCAAAATAAGAATTGCTCAGAAGTGAGCTTGTAATACCAATAGAGAGGTACTACTTGAGACACAACCAAGGGTCTACAGTGATCATATGACATGTGTAACTACCTTTACACCCGAATCTAACATGATCAGGCGGGTTATAAAAAAACGCTGGGACATTCTCCATGTAGGTGATCATGCCCTCAGTACATCATGGTTTGCATTGAAACACACAGCAAACCTAAAAAACCTGTTGATTAGTACCAGACCCAGAAAAAAGACGCCCCACTACAGAATACCTTTTGGAATCTACCCCCTGTAACAGGCCATTTCCCTTGTGGACAGTGTGTAGTTGTCCCCTGATGAAGGCAACCAAGACAACCACGCTAACTAACACATTTACGTGGCTATAAAATAAACACACTAGCAAAAACACACGTAATTGCATTTATCTTATCACCTGCCCTTGCCAATTTCAATACATAGGCATGACTACTAGCCCAGTAAAAACTATGATCACCAAGCACAGAAGCTACATAAGATGCAGAAAAACTAACACAAAAATGTGTGCTCATTTTGCAGAACATAATCATACTACCAATGATTTAAACGGCGCCATTCTGGAAGCACACCCACAAATATGAAAAGAGGCATTGTTTAGAAAAGAACAGAACTAGGTCTTCAAACTTTCCTTACACTTTTTGGGCTGAATGATGACATAGCATGGGCAGAGTTGAACCGTCTCTGATGACTACCCTCAATATCCCCTCAATTGGTCATGTCTCTGTCAATTTGATCCGATTTACTTGTGATTATCAACCCTTTTTGTCATGATGGGAAAGGCAATACCACTACACCTCTGCCTCTGCCATCTCTTAATACAGTCTCTTGCCAGCAAATTTGACCATCGTTAGAACTATGTTTTTGAGAATAAACCACTTGCATTACCTGATTGCTGGCCAATGTAAACTGACATTTGTTAAACCACCACATTTTATGTGGGACAGACCCCTTCTTTTATACACCACCTATTGGGGACATATGACAATAATTGCTTGTGAACAATTAACTCATACCAGGTCCACACGCCTTCTTCCACTCCTGAGCCACTTCTCTGGTCTGGAGTTCTTTCTTTTCATACTCACTAGTACCCCTACATAAAGATGGCCAAAAAATTCCAACAGCCGATAACATACGATTCAACTTAGTTATGAGCGGTCCATATGACCGGGTTTCCTATAAAGATCTACAAGATTTTAACAGGTTAATGGTATATACCCTACTATCATCCTCAGTCCTTAACCTTGCTTATGGACATGCAATGTCATCTTATACCTCTCTCCATAACTATATTGTGTCAATAACAATATGGTTTTTACAATTGGGTCTCTACTATGGGCCCTGTTTGACATCGATATTTTCCATGCAGATATTTGCCATTCAGCAGTCTCTGAGCCTGCTGTCTTTTTTAATAAAATCCTCAACTAATATGGCCGCAGTGGTTCACAGTCTAGACCACAACGTAGTAGCGCTACATGTGTAAATGCTCAAGTATCGCAGACCCGGAAGCACGCATTACGGGGACCGGAGCCAGGGTAGGGCAGAAGCTAGTTGCTACGCCTCCTTGCCGTGAGTATCTTTATTCCCTGCAGGAGAAGCCGTATGAACAATATTCACGTTCTGGTAAGTATTACGCTATACGAATGGTAATGGCATTTTAATATTAATCTTTTTACAGATCAGAGCAACAAATTGCTCTGTAACCCCATCAGCACAAGCCCCACTTACCTAGGGGTGAGTTCGCATTAACATATAAAGTGCTACTTGGCATTTTTAGGTCACTTTTGTTCACGGGATCCACTATATATGGAGTATTATCACACCCATAGTGGGATCGCTTTATTTATGTACATAAAAAATGAGCACATGTGACTTCCTCAACACTTGTGCTCGTATGCTCTTGGAGTACCACTCGCTGCATTCCTGGATATATACAACACCACTGTGTATGTGTTGCATGATTGCTTGTGTTCGTGTGCCTGTCACAGTGACTGGTTGTGTGCGCAATGCAGATTTATGTCATGTCACAGGTACTTAATGATAACATGGAACACTGTATGGAGGTAACTATGTTTACCCTCGTCACTGGTGTGGTCATAGCAGAAATAGACCACTGTGAGTACTACTGAGTTAATGTATCAAGGTTGAAAATCGTGGTACTACCACAAGCACTATCTGCGCACTAACGAGAAGACTTGAAACAGGAGCACCTGGTCCCCCGGATAGCCACTATCTTATTAGCCGTAAAAATACTTATCTCCACATTACTCGGCATGTCACTACAAGCAAATAACATTCTTGTTTTAGTATGTTCTAAACTAGACCTTGGGTTCTTGTTTTTATCTCCTCCTTCTTTCTCAGGATCTATTTGACCCGGTTTAATCAACTGCATCTTGTTACTAGCCAACTATATGAATCTTTGCTTGTTGTGGTATATAATATGGGGGACTGTTGCTGTTTTTTGTTTAGTTTTTTTACCTACTGTTGTCTGGACCTTAGGTTAATTAGCTTTTCAGGTTGAGCATTCGAGACCTCTTGTATATTCTTTAGTATATACCTATATGTGTATGTACTTTGTGGGCTCTGGAGATCAGCCCTAGGACTAGTCTGCTTCCGCTTAGGGACTTTTTTCTGTTGAACTGCCTCTATTTAAATGTCTTGATAGAAACCGACCAGTAGAGGTCAGTAAAAAAAACAGAATTGCTTTCTGCTTGTTCAACTGCCTCTATTTAGCTGTCTTGATAGCAAAAGACCAGAAGAGGTCAGTAAAATACCAGAACTGCTTTCTGCTGTAGGACTTTCTTTTTTTTCTTTTTCTGGCAACTGCCTCTATTTAACTTTCTTGATAGAAAACGACCAGCAGAGGTACTACTTTAGCATTCTCTAGCTTCCAGTCCATAGAAATTGTCTTCCACGAGCACCCGTAGACAATAATATTTTTTTCAAATCTTGTATTATCAGTGATATGACCATGAAGGCCCTGATTTTATATTAAAAACAGAGCTTTGTACTATATCATTTCCTGCTGAAAGGCAATATTTCTCTCCATGTGTTCCCATACCTGGTGTGCCACGCAGTTTGGTGCTTATTTTCCCTCCACATTAATGAACAGCGGATGTTTCAGCACCCAGGCTAATGTGCTTCATAGCTAAATACATTTCATTTATTATTCTTAATTTCGTCCGATTTGATCATAAAAGACATGAATATTTACATCATCACACAGTACATATATAAAATCCATTCTCGTCGAAGACTATACAGGTAATATAATTATATATAATAAAAGGACAACAATTTAAAAAGATTTAAAATGGAGTATAGACTAAAAAGAAAATTTATATATTAATCAACACCAACTGGACCCAATACAGATATAAATGTTACAAAAAATGTATAAATATATATAAAACAGTATATAACAATACTATAAAACTAAGCAGAAGACAGTGCATTAGTAAACACTGTCGCAGTCTGCTAGCTTTCGGCCTTTTGACGTATTCTCCACACCCACCCCAGGAACTTTGCTATAGCTATCACAATAGCCTCTTGGGTGCTAGTCTGCAGTAATCTTAGCGCAGTGTCGGTCGACCTAGTACCAAGATTCTGACACAATGGTTTAAGCCATTTTCTCCATGGCGAACAGTAGGCTGGACAAGCAAAAAGTATGTGGGGAATTGTTTCGTACTTACTCTGACAAAATTGGCATTTACTAACTTGGGAAGGGTGCCAGGTCTTAGTGAAAACTTTGGTTGGCCGTGATCCTATCCGGAACTGAAAATAACGTTTTCTATCAATTGGCCTCGTTATAAAATCCCAAAATTCTTCATATAATGGTTCCAGCTTGTGGTCCAAGAAAAACCTACATATAAGGTCCCAAAGACGAGACTGATTGCATTGAAAATGCTTGTTACTCAATTCCATTGTGTCCTTGATGCCTGCGTCTCTCAGCATCTCTGGCTAGGTTCTGGCTCAGCGATAAAAAACCTGATACACGGGCATTAGGAGGTTTTTCAAAAACGACTACATGTAGATAGGTGACTTTAATGAGTGGTGTACTTTCAGATTGACCTCTTCAGCCTCTAGTTTCTTTTCCACTGCATCTTAGTCATTGACACGTTTACGCTCATTGGTACTCAACTTTTTATAACTCAAATGTCCTGCTTTGATTGGTTAAATGTTACAGGTATTGGGTAATACTCCATATTTGTGTACGGTCATTGCCTCTTCCACTTAATAGAAGTTTTAACTATAATACTTCTTTTATAGACACTTGCTGCTTCTTACTCGCTATCTGGATAATGTGCTGCTTTTCCTTTATTCGGTTTTAGGATACCTTTAGATCAACCACACGGTTCAGACCCTGGAATATTGCGAACCAAAGTATCTAGTTTACTCGTGTTATTCTTCCAAGATACAAGTTATGAGAAACTCCATAAACCACTTCAGGCCATGTAAAAATATAAATGAAAAGCTTTTGTCTTGTCTTTTGTGCACTCCTACGTAAATGCTTCACCTTACTATTGCATATTAGTTATTCATCGAGACTAAAAATCTCGAAAGGTAAAGGTCTGTACATAGTGAAGAAATCGAATAATGTATGCACCAAAAAGTGGGCATTTCATTTTCCACTGTCCGGAAGTGTTAAGGTACAAAGTGTCTCCTCTGCAAAGTTCGTTAAGTCACAGCCTTAAAAAACATATTCGGTTTAATTCACAAACAATAAATCTCAGCAATAACTAATTTGTTTCGGCTAATGCTGTTACAGCAATTTTTATGCAAAAAAAAACGTGCACAGTTTAACCTTTTTAAAGAGTGTGAGCTTTGTAATCTGTATAGTAAATTTCACACATCCATCCTTAAACCGGGGTATTCTCATCACCACAGACAGATAACAGGCTATACTGCTATTTAGTTTTCGCCCTATCAAGAGCATAGATTTGTCAGCAGATATTGTCAAATTCGGAGGGCATTAAACTACTCCCTTTTGTGTCAAGATAAATCTGTAAATTGCTGATCAGCAATTTGTTTGTGTTCCATAGTGTACAGTGCATGAAATGGAAACTATGAAAAAGTCGTGCCAGAAGTTTCGCGAGCAGCTTGTGGAAACTGAACAACTTCTGTTTGAACAGCAGACTCTACTGCCAAGTGATTTTACAGATGAAGGAAGGTAATTACAGTATGTTAGATTTTAGATTAATGGTGGCAATCACAGCAATGCAGGCTGGTGTACCTCATGTTAGTAAGCATTTTCATTCATTTCGTAATTTTTGTAACAACTTGTTTTAATTCAGCATATATTGTGTTTGTAGCCTTTTTCCAAACATCTGAAGCAGACAATTACAGAGTCTGGGCCAAAAGCAGTTAAATACATTTTTAAAGTTCAGCAGTGTTCATAATATAAAATACATATATCAGAATAAGTAAAAAAATAAATTTGCCCTGGCATCAGCTCATCTAAAGGCATCATCTCTGCCAGACAAACTAACATATAGTCACCCGAGATCCGCTAAGTGGTTATCATAACACCTCCACTATAGTGGCTTGACGGGTGGCCAGTTGTCAAACGCTAAATAAGCCCCTTAATTTCACAAAGGCTATTTCGACTGAGAAAGGTGCTCTTTAGAAATTACACCTACCCCATTTTATCCATACATTTGTATAATGTTCTCCAAAATTTAACCCTTCACTACTGTCGCCCACCCTCTTTCTGAATGAGCTTGACTGCTTTGATACACTTGCAATTTTTGTAGACTATTAATATTTTACAACCCATATGACTATAGTGCTGTTAAGCCAAACGCCAACAACCCCATTGTGTAAAAAATTTCCAGCACCACTGCACATACATATAGATGATTTTTAATTTTAACAAGATTTTTGGTAGTACAAATGAAAGCACATTGATCTTTAGTTTCACCCCAAATATGGATATGTACTGAGGTTTTTGGTAAACTTGGTTTCATATCGTTTGAACGCTCCCCAGAAATCCAAGTTTTTTAATTTGATCCAGATAGCACATTTTCACGACTAAACTCCATTGAATTGGTTTATTTTAATACATTCTGTCATCCAAAGAGCCTCAATTAGAGTCTTGTAAAAAAGGTTCAAACAGTACTTCAAAATGAGGCATGAACTGGAGATGCTAATAGGTTGCAGCAAGATGAAACACAACAGACACAGTTGTAAAATAATAATGTGTGCATAGTATTAGGAAACAAAATAAAGACCTCTTTGCGAAATATAACTACAGTGGTAGTGTTTATATTGTTTTTTTTACATAGTGAGCTCAACTCCAAAAAAGGTAGAACAAATTTAAGTAGTAGAAATATGCACAGATACCTCTTCTCAAAGGGAACCAGGAGTTTGATGTAGTCGACCATGCGACTCCATGATGTTTCAGCCGGCGCCCTCATGGCTGTCAGTGTTGCGTACATTCTCCCCCCCCTTTTTTTTTCCAGTTTAATAAGGTTTTTATTTTGTTTAAGAAAGATAGTACAGTATAATATAACAGCATGACATATAACAGAACCAATATGCAATAATCATAAAAGATAAGTGGAGATGAAAAAGGTTCAGAGAAAATATGAAATGGAAGAAAATAGTAAAGAGAAAGAAAGAGAAGCAAAGAAGAGAGAGAAAGAAGAAGAGAGAGAGAAAGGAGGGAAAGGTTAGGGAGGGGGATAAGAGGATAAGAAGGTAGAGAAAGGTAGCCAGGTAAGGTCAGATTTAATTTTTAAGGTGACAGAAGAGGAGGAAGAAATTGCAATTCTGTGCTCATCACATACAAAATTCCACCATGTATGCACAGACAGTTTAGAGTTATCCTTCCAACAAGACAGAATTACTTTGAAAGCAGTTGCAATGAGAAGATCAAACAATTTTGCGTTATAAGAATGTAAATCCAAAACATCAGATAGGGAACCTAAAAAAATATGCAACGATGAAAATGGTTCAGAGAAATGAAAAATACGCATGCAATATTTCCAAACTGCGTTCCAAAAAGTGAGAACTGATGGGCAATCAAATAAGAGGTGAGTAAGTGTGCCTGGGTGAGAGGAGCATGACCAACAAAGGGGTGAGGAGGAAGGGGAGAATTTTGTTATGCTTACGGGGGTAATTAGAGCTCTATGGTAAAGAAAAAAAAGTGACTGAGTAATACGAGCTGAAATCGAAGTCTTAAACAGTTTAGACCAAAAGCGATCCCAAACATCAACAGATAACGAGAAGGATAAATCATTTTCCCAAACAGTTTCAATAACATTTTTAGGCCTAAGGCCTACATTCTCTAATAACAGTTTATAAATTAACGCAGCTTTGGGTATTTGTTGAGTAAACATAGTATACAATGGAGTGTAAGGAGTAAGGGAAGGAAGGGAATCAAAAGTAGGAAGGGTAGATAAGTGAGATAAAATGGCAGAAGTAATGATGTCAAATTCTTTGCGAAAATGTGCAGGTATATCAAACATAGTTTGCATTATATCAAATGAAATAATAGATGAATCAGAAAAAAATTGGTACACAAACATAATATCCTTTTCTTTCCAATACTTGAAGTAAAAAGATTTACCCTTGTACTTAAGATATTTGTTATACCATACGCTAGAGGAAAGAAAAGTTTGTAGTGGGGACGAGTCTTTCGAGAATATATTATGCAGCAGAGTATGTGAGTATTTCAGTACAGGGTGTATATTCAAGAATGAACAATTTGACATGAAAAGGGTGTGTTGGAAAGAAAAATCCTTTAACAAGGACCTTTCGACAGCAATCCATCTAGGTAGAGGGGTATCATTGAAATCGAACGCCAATGAGAAGGCTTGTTTTAGTAAAAAGGCAGAATGGTACGATTGAAAATCAGGAAAGCGGACTCCACCTTCAGATTTTGGGCGTATAAGTTTATGTAATGAAATACGAGATCTTTTATTATTCCACAGAAATTTGGAGCAGATGGAGTTCAGCCGATTGAAATAGAATTTAGGGATTTTCACAGGTAGCATGGATACAGTATATAAAATATGTGGAGAAATCATCATTTTGATGGTGTCTAAACGACCCCACCAGGAAAGGAAAAGGGGAGACCATAATTGGAGGAGTGATTGGATCTTTTGAGTAAGGGAGGTAAAGGTCAGTTTGAGTGTGTCACGCAAGGTAGAGGAGAACCAAATACCCAGGTATTTGATCTTAGCGGGACACCATGCAAAATCCGTCGATGCAAACATATATTGGTAACAAGATGAGTTGAGGGGTAGGACCTCCGTTTTAGAAAGATTAAGCTTATAGCCAGAAACAGACGAGTATAAGCGGACTTCTTCTAAAAATGGAGGAAGGGAAGAAACAGGATTAGCCATGTAAACCAGGACATCATCAGCATAGGCTGAAATTTTTGTCTCAATCGAGGACTGTGTGAACCCTTGAATTAGGGGGTTAGAGCGGATTTTAGTGAGGAAGGGTTCAAGGCAAAGAATGAAAAGTAAAGGGGAAAGAGGACAGCCTTGTCTTGTCCCTCTGGATAAGGGGAAGAATTTTGAGAATTGATTATTAACAAATACACTAGCACGGGGAGCAGAATATAGTAGTTTAACTAAGGAAATGAAGTGGGGGCCAAACCCAAACCAATGTAATGCTTTAAACATGAATTTCCAATTAATTCGGTCAAACGCTTTCTCAGCGTCTAAGGATAGGGCAGCTAGAGGGGCTTTGAATCGTTTACTGTGGGAGATAATACTGGCAAAAACACGGGCATTATCAGCTGCAAGTCTTCCTTTCACAAAACCAACTTGATCGGTTGTGATTAGCAGAGGAATAAGGGATTCAAGGCGGGCCGCTAAAATTTTGGCAAAAATTTTACAATCGTAATTAATAAGGGATATGGGACGATAGTTTTTACACAGGGAATGGTCTTTATCAGGTTTGGGGATTATGATTATGAGGGCATCCAAAAATGAGCCAGATGCTTTGGCATTTGCGATAAAGGAGTTAAAAAGTTGTAAAAGATGGGGTACAAAAATAGCGTGCATGTTGGAGTAAAATTCAATTGGGAGACCATCTGGACCAGGGGCTTTCGCTTTCTTGAGGGAGGTAATTGCCTTGAGAATTTCCTGAGGGGTAATTTCAGACTCTAATTGATGGAATTCGGTAGGGAGAGATGGAGGAGGGGGGAGGTCTTGGAAGAAGCGGGAAAGGTCATCATCATCAGGTTGCGTATCATCAGTATACAGGAGTTTATAGTAGTTATGAAATACTTGTGCAATATCCTCATCAGAAGAAACCGTTGTATTGGTTGCCTCATCCCCCCCCCTTTTTAATGCCTTCCTGTATGGGAGGATAGCGAAGGACAACTTCTAACAGACTTTGTAACCTTAGCAAGCAAAATTAAAATCTACTAAGTATAATTTAAGGGAATAGATTGGAGAGTGGCAGTTTCTAGGATGATGATTTGATATTTCAATCCAATCACTTGCCTTCAAAACTACTATATTTGCCAATAAAGGGGAAAAAGTAAATTGTCTTGTCGCCCATGTCAGCTTTAAAAAGACAAGTTGCCAGAAAAGTCTCTTTGGGTCACGTTATGAGTTAAGCGTGTTGTGCAGTAATACTGCACACGATAAATACTGATTCAGTGGAGAGTAATATTTAATGTGGCAAAGATTGGCAGGGACCAGGGGATGAGGCTTGGCTGTTGTTGAGCCGTATACTCCACAGTGGTTTTACCAGATGGTTCTCTGATCGTAAAATTTAGTCTGGTGTTCTTGCATTCGGGAAAACGAGGTGTGAACACACCAGGCCCCTGGTGATCTTGCATAATGGAATGCCACATGAAATTATGCTCTCCCTGATTCGACCAGTGTAATAGAGGTGTCCGAGAGCTCATTATTCACTAATTGTTACATTGACCCATTTTTTAACCTTGTTTGCTTTAGAGAAGAAATGAGGCGACTTCAAGTGCTGCGCCGTGCAGTTCATCGTGAGGTTACTGAGTTAGAATTCCAGCTGGATGACCGATCCCGTCAGACAAAGGAAGGAATTTTATTGGTAAGGAAAGGATCTTAATTTATATGGCCGGGGTAATTTTTTCTGATTTCCTTTTGGTTAGTGTTATTTAGACTGAGTTGTTTGATCTGGTGATTTTTATATACATTTAAATTCTTGCTTCTCACATACTAACAGCTCACAACTCACGGATGCAAAGTTTCTGTTTTTATAGTTTGTATTAATGAATGTAAATCAGAATGATTTTTATTTTTTTTATATTGAATTGGATTCACGTTTGAAGCATCACATTGTATTGATTCTGTAGCTGCACTTTAAGACTCTATGGCAGTGGATCTTAACCTTTTGGCTTCTCTGAACCCCAACTGGATCCTTACTGGAATCTGGGGAAACTACTGAGTCATTATTGGAAGCAGAGGACCTCTGCACTAAGCAATTGCTATGATTTGAGCTTTAAAACGAGACACAAAAATACAAAAACAAATATATACACTCAGGGCCGGACTGGCTACCGGGCAGTTGTGTGTGCTGCCGAGCAGGGGGATGCTTTCTTTGATAGGGGCCTGTGTGTGCAAAACGAAATTCGTTTTGCTTTTTTTTTTCCAAAGCGCACGCAGGTCCCCATCAACGAAATACGCCCATACCATGGAGAAATCATCCCCCTGCTCGGCAGCACACACAACTGCCCGGTAGTCAGTCCGGCCCTGTATACACTACAGTAAATGCTCAAAAAGTGAAATATCTTCTTTAATTCCCCAATAAATAAAAAACCGTTTTCAAATTCTAAATTTTGCATCTTTAATTATCTATACTTTATTAATTGTAAGTAGAGCTCCCGGTTTTATGGTATTTATTTTTTTAGCATTTCCGTCTGTATTTATCAATTTTTATTTTTTCCCCACTTTATCTGTATTTATCCATATTTATTTGTGTTTTGTGGATAAATGAAGTGGTAAAACTGTTTTCCTTATTTATTTAACTGATAGACGCACACACATACTTTGATGTCTGTCTGTTTTAGCTATTTCAGCTGTCGCATATTATATAACAAAACATCCACTGGTAAATATTAGGATTATGCCTCAAATGTATGTTGAAACATGGCATTATTCAATTAAATTGGATCTTCGTTTTAATTTTCTGTGCTGTCCATCTGCTCAGCTGTTGGCATATAGTTCATGAAAGGCAGAACAGAGTGACTTAAAAGAAGCCCAATTGTCTGTATTTATAAACTTTTAAAAATAAATGCAGACAGAAATACATTGTTTTCTGTCTGTATTTATCTGTAAAAATCTGTAAAAACGGAAAACTGGGAGCCTTAATTGTAAGTTATTCATTTGAATAATATTGAATTTTTGTAAAGCAGTTGAGAGCCCCCTTAGTAGACCTAACAGAACCCCAGAGTCCTCAGACCACATATTAAGAACCACTGCTCTATAGCTCTGTTTCAAAGTCCATTATAATTTGATAGGCACTTTTTACATTGCATGTTTATATTGGTGCATTTGGCATAAAAAGGTGCATTTTTCAGTTAGGCAAATGTTTATTTTGAATAGTTAGGGGAGTAATTGTCTATACTGTTTCGTTTGTACATAGTCAGAAAAAAAATGTAATAAAAAATGTTGGCTTTCTGAAAAACACACTTTGATATGTTAAAAAATACATTCCATCTCTCATACGCAAGATACATTTGAAGCTGATACATGCAAGGGGCAAATATCGCAGACATCCACAACAGCTTCAACGCCACGATCGCCCCAAAAACCTCTGAGACCTCCGCCCCCACGGCCACCATCCGCACTGACGCCCCGCTCTCCTGGACCAACATAAACGATTACAACACCATCAAAATCATGAACACCATCCACTTCAGGTCTTCGTCAGACCCATGCCAACACCACATTTTCAACAAAGCCAGCACCACCATCGCACCCCATCTCCGGAAAGCCATCAACATCTCCTTTGAGACAGCAACCTTCCTGGAGAACTGGAAGCACGCCGAAATCAATGCCTTACTCAAAAAACCTAAGACTGACCCCAAGGACCTCAAAAACCTCAGGTCAACCTCCCTGCTCCCATTCCCGGCACTGGTCATCGAGAAGACCGTCAACAGACCAGCTACCTCGAGGAGAACAGCATTCTGGACCCCTCCCAGTTTGGGTTCTGAAGCAACTACAGTACCGAAACTGCCCTCATGGCCGCCACGGATGACATCAGGGCCCTGCTAGACAACGGAGAAATTGAGGCCCTCATCCTCCTGACCTGCAAACCACCTTCAACACGGTCTGCCACTGCACCCTACGAACACGCCTCCACGGCGCTGGGATCCCAAGAGAAGACCCTGGTCTGGACCACCTCCTTCCTCTCTGGCAGTACCCAGAGCGTCCGCCTCCCCCTTTCCACTCCGAAGCCACCAAGATAATCTGCGGCGTACCCCAGGGCTCATCCCTCAGCCCAACACTGTTCAACATCTACATGGCACTGCTCGCCCACGTCGCCCGGCTACATGACCTCAACATCATCCCCTATGACGACGACACCCAGCTGATCCTCTCCCCCACCAAGGACCCCCACACCACCAAAACCAACCTCCACGAAGGAATGAAATCCGTCGCCGAGTGGATGAAGAACAGCCGACTGAAGCTAAACTCGGACAAGACGGAGCCTTGGATCCACCCCCTTGGCCTGGGATGACTCCTGGTGGCCGACCGCACTGGCAACAGCTCCAACACCCACCGACCACGCATGCAACCTAGGGTTCATCCTCGACTCTATCTTCTCCATGACAAAGTAGGTCAACGCTGTCTCGTCCTCCTGCTCCAACACCCTCCGCATGCTCCGCAAGATCTACAGGTGGATCCCCACAGAAACAAGAAGAACGGTCACCCAGGCCCTCGTCAGCAGCAGGTTTGACTACGGAAACACCCTCTATGCAGGATCCTCGGCCAAACTCCTGAAACGACTTCAACACATTCAGAACGCCTCTGCACACCTGATCCTCAACATTCCTCGCCGCAGCCACAACACACCCCACCTAAGAGAGCTGCACTTGCTCCCCGTCAACAAGAGGATCACCTTCAAGCTCCTCACCTACGCACATAGGGCACTCCACGACACTGGACCAGCATACCTCAACAGAAGACTCAGCTTCTACACCCCCAACCGCCAGCTCTGTTCTGCCGACCTCCCCCTCGCCACAGTCCCCCGCATCCAAAGAGCAACCTCCAGCAGCAGATCGTTCTCCCACATCGCCAACAAGACCTGGAACTCCTTCCCATCCCCCTACAGCAGACCCAGGACCTGCTAACCTTCAGAAGACTCCTCAAGACCTGGCTATTAGAGCAGTAGCAACCTCCCCTCCCAGAGCCTTGAGACCCTCATGGGTACGTAGTGCGCTTTACAAATGTTTTGATTGATTGGTTGATTGAATAACAATAAGCTCTGAGTGCAATTAGAATGTTCAGGTTTTAATGACCTTTTGTGAAGAGGATTCTGTTTACTCAATGAATACCTGTGAAGCTTAGCAGTGGTGCTTGGGTTAGTCTTTCTTTGTCTGACATGCATAGAAACGAATTATCTGGTGGCAAGGAAATAAGTCTGAAATAAACATTGGACAAAGTCCATCTTTCAATGAAATAATGTTTCATGCACAAAATATGCAAAATATTTTAAGATGATATCGTCTCTATTGATGGTGTGGGTATCAACTAGATATGCAAAGCCAAAGCAATCAGGCCCAGACAACTGAGAGGAACATAATAAGAATAACGTTCATCAAATTCCATCTTAAGTCCTTTGATAACAACGATCATCCCCACAAATAAGCCTAGATCAACAACGTTGTTGCACCTGGAAATGTCATGCACAGCTCACATATGGACTAATTCATTTCTTTGCGGTGCATATCATACAACAAAAATAGCCATGATATACTCTTCCCACTTTCCTGTTAAATGCATGTATGTGATACTTGACTTTATGAGGACAGCCTGGTCTTGATCTGCAGTCAGAAGGGACAGTGGGACTAATTATGCATCTTATTATGACTGGTTCAATTGAAAAAAATGCATAACAGAAATCTGCTCCTCCCTAGAAATAATGTAAAACAATCAGGGTTTCCAAGCCAAAAGTTACATGCTCAAGGATCATTGAAAATGCCATGTAGTTTAAAACATGCAACATGGAGGGAGTACTCTTGGACGGGTAGGGCAACTTCTCTGTTTATCAACATGATGGTCATAGTTGTTTCCACTGAGGGGTTGGCCCTGCAGTAAATAAAAGTGAATTCATTTTTTTAAAGAGTTTTTTTATTATTGAGTAAACAAGTGACATATCAGCAATTTACCATCTTATACAAAAAGAAAATAAAACACCTTGGATACAATTCGATCGTCGTCGTCAAGCAACCAGGAAAATGAAAGTGAATTCATAAAACATTTTTTGTATAGCTATGTATGAAACAAATCAGTTAAAACAGTTAGGTGTCCTGTCTGTGCCCTGTAGGCTAATTCACTGGACTTCACACTGGACCCTTTCTTAAGGTTATATTTACATAGAAAGACCCTTGGAAAGTGTACTTTGTAAGGAAATGCATCTTCCCCTCCTCAATCATTGGCACAGTTTGAAGCCACGTGCCTTTCTTGTGCTAAGTCATTTGATCAAATCACACTAATGCCTAAAAGTGTGCATTTCATTCTTGCTGAGACCGGCCTGAGGTAGTAGATCACAAGGCTTACGCCCAAAGCGGTATGCTTGAGTTTCTGACACACCTCGCTGAATGAGTGAATGTTGGGAGCTCCTAGAGACCTGAAATCCTAATGCTGGACACTCTCAGATCAGTCATCTGCAGGTTTGGCCACTGCCATTAACAGTCAGTGTCACTGAGCTTCGGGGTGACAACAATATTTCTAAAACATTCTTGTGGATTATCTAGGACAGAACTTTTTTCTTTGACATCAATTTTATATCACCCGATCAATCTGTTTTTATTGTATTAGTGATAGATTAGTCTACAATAATATTTTCATTTGTTGTGTTTTCTTATTGGTTTTAGTGTGTGGTAAAACAGAGATTTTGAGCAATTGTAATTATTTACATGCATCAAAGTGCTAAGGATAATGCCAAAACACTAGAAAACGCCACACATTGTATTTGTCAGTTTCATGTCCAAATTGTGGGTTGAGGCTTCAGGAAACAAAGTTAGGGACCTGGAAATCTCATTATGTCCTCTTGCTATTCAACAAGCAAATATACATATATGTACGCATTTAATCCCTTCCGTGCTTATGAAAGCCCCCGGCCGCCATGAGTCATGGTGGACGTGTGCGCACGACGGCCGGGGTGCGTCCGAGCCATGCCCGCGATCGGAATGTTCAGCACTGCGGCGGAATTCGCGCCGCAGCCGAGATGTTAAAACAGAAGTATTTATTGTTCAACCCTGAACATTTGTCTTGCTTCAAATAAACACAGTGACAACTAGGTAGAGGTGAAAATAAGCTAAAGCTTGTATATTGTGTACCATTTTACCACAGCATCCATACTCCGCTATAAACAAGCACAGACCTTTATATGGCTCTCGAAGATAACCTTGGTACTAATTCTGTGAGCATGGCAAAGCTTCAGCGATTGACATGATATTGGTGTTGGAGGAGGGTTGTACATGAAAAACGAATCACAATACAGACAAATAAGAGCCAAAGGACATAAGGTCTCAAATATAGGTATTCCAAACAGAGACATTTTGTGACAGACCGATCCAGATTACTAAGGGAGTTAAAAGAAGCAGTTATATCACGAACATAATCAGATAATCTTATCTACGCCATAGGCATTTAGGTATAGGGTTTTATTTTTTAAAAGGGCTTCATTTCTGGTTCTATTAAAATATATGCTGGTGAAGAACTGTAGAGAAAGGTGTAACTGTTGAGGTGCTCTAGTGTTTCAGTGATCTGCTTAGGTTGCCCACCTATTTCAAGGTCATTATGGACACTGTTTCCAGTCCTGTACATGTGTGTAGTAACCTAAAGCATTCTGGGTATTGTAGATATAAGCCTGTTATCCTGGAAGCTTTTCTTAGTCCTGAAAATTATTACTTGAAAAGACATTGCTTGGCTGGATGCTATGCACCTCTAGAATTCAAGAGTTGTGGCTCAAACCAGGAAACTAGAAAGGAAAAGCTGCCTAGCTTATCAATGGCGACTTTAAGCTAACAAATTCTATGAACAGAAATTTCCAGATAATGGAAAAGGCGAGGTGCCTGATTTAGACTGAGGGGCCCTGAGCAGGCACGGCTGCTCCAAAGGCACGCAAGGACTGCCTTCCTCATTACGAGTTGAACTGGTGTAAGGCAGATGATCCTTTACCTTTCCCACGGCGGTGCCTGAAAAACAGACATCCTAATGGGAACAGCAAAAATGTTCCAGCACGGCATGGATGGTAACCTCCATGCCGTGCTGGAACTTGGGGTGCAAGCATACAGTAACGCACATGTTGTGTCGCCTGAATGCATCCCCGTGGCGAAGGGGCATGGGGGCCCCCTTTGTTCCTGCACCACCAGCTTTTTCATGGTGGGGGTTATGCCATGAAATGCTTGCGGTGCAGAAACTCATAATATGCCAAACTGGACTGCGCCAGTCCAGCTGAGCATGTTACGTTGTGGCGCAGCTCCACCACCACCAGGGAACGACTGTACCCTGGTGCAGGTGATGTTCCACCACCGGTACGACTTTGAGAGTCGTAATCTCGCAGACAGTAGACCACCACTGCTGCTCCACTGTGATGGTCAGAAGGACGCCACACTCATAATCAGGCCCAAAGTGTGTATTTATATTTATATCTACAGCAAGTTTTGATTTTTAGGTGAAGGCGGATGTAATCATTTATTGTTTCTGTTGTTTAAGCGCAAATCTCTAATACACCTGAGTCCAAATTAATCAACATTTCACATAACGCAGCATTGCGTGAAAGGGAGAGGGCAGGTATGCCCCCCATATAACACTATAAAGCACATTCCTTCTCTCTGCCTGCTCTGATGCACAAACTGCTGCCTAGTGCCAATGCAGGCGCCCTTGCACCATGGTGCGAGAGTTCCTGCATTTTAGGCAGGATTGTTTTTGTGCAGGAAGGGGCACCTTCCTACACCAAAACAATCCTTAAAGCATTTCCCTTTTTGTAAGAGTGCTAGAAAATGGAGCGCACTTAGAAAGAGAAAACAACGAGGAGAAATAAATAAATTTTTCCTCATTGCACCTCTGGTGGGGAGGCATACAATTCGGATGCATTCCCAGGTCTACCAGTCTTGTTCAATGTGTGAATGTGTCAGAATACATGGGTGAATGCGTGCAAACACCCACGCTCCACCCATGGAATGGCTTTCTGCCACAGAGTAACGCTAGGTAGTAATCTGCGTTGCATTGTGTTACCCTAGACTTATGGAGCAACACAAGGCAGCCTTCAGTGGTTGACTAATCTCATTTAGGTTTTGCATCCCCTTGCATGGTGCAAGGACAACGCAGAACCTTGATAAATAATGGCCCTGGTTTATAAATAACTTGCTGGTATTTTAACTTTTGTGTTAAACCATTTATTATCTCATTCCAGTTTTTCTAAAACTAGATAAAAGGACATGATTAGGGCATATTATTCATTTTTCATTAACCCCCCAAAAAGGATGTGGACTTGAGTATCTGCATGATATATATTTAATGCCAATACCTTTTTTTTTGTTTACCTGAATGTACATTGATTTGTTAGGTGGTGTAGAGATATCACCTTTATATGCTCCAGAATGTTATTGTCTTCAAAATATTGTTTGTACATCATTCTACTGACTGTCTTCACTTTCTCCTCTCCAGCAACTTAACCAATTATTGGAAGAGCAAGCAAAACTCCATTCAGAACTTGAACACACTGATTGGAAGGAACAAGTAAAGGGTCAAAATCCAGTTGCGCCTGTCAATGTCTTGGGAGCCACGCAATATCCACAGTCCATAGCAACTGAGTGTTCTTTGTCTGTTGCTCAACAAGAGGAAATGGAGAAACCTATGGTGCCTCAAAAGGAAACAAAGATCCCAAGTCAGCAGAAGAAAGGAGATTTTAGCACTTTCTTGCAGAATGTAAGACTTTATATGGTGTTTACCTTCACGTCTTCCAGTCCTTACAATACAATCAGTAGACTGATGCATGTGTGCCATTGTGATTTGTGACATTTTTAAAGCAATTAGTAAAGTGGTTAAAGAGGTGGTTTGAAATTGCAAAAGGTATCCTACAATCCTTGATACCAAGCCATAGCTTAGTTGACACCGAGACCACTGGAAAAGGTGTCCTTGCTTCATCACTGGGTCTCACCATGGTCCCTACAAACCAGGGTGGGGTCAACCACATTCCTGGGAGCATTTTGGATATTTTTCCAAACGGGGTCTACAACTATAGATAAAAATACCTAAAGGCCACCCCAGTTTCCTTTATTTTTGAGTGCCTTTGGTATGGTTAAAAACTCAATAATATTTTTTATGGTGGGAGGGGGGATTACTGTCCCTACATGTTCAGCACTTTCTAATGTCCTCTATATTTTCTGGCTTTTATCAGGACATAATATGCACTGCACCATAACTAAATGGTCTTATTCTATTGTCAGAAGCATCTTGTCCTTACTTTCTAAGGTACCATTCACACTGTATGCACAATACATATCTATGAGCCTTTGATGCTCAAAACCTTGAATCTGATAGAAGAAGAATCCTAGTTTATTATTATCTGGGTGTGGAAGACCAAAATGTTTTTGATCGTCTGACCGAGTATCCACACCCAGAAGGACAGAATCTTGATGAATTTCAAGAAACTGTAAAACAGTAAGAAAATTATTCAGAAGATTCGAAAAATGTAATGGTATACAGACATAAATGTTTTACTAGGGTTCAGAGTCTGAGTTAATCTATTGACCGAGTATCATCACAAAACAGCAGTTTTACCTGTACTATAGATTGGGATTTACCACTGCACCTAACCTTATGCGGCTCGTGGGTAATTCCTTTCAATAGGTGAATGAAAGGTGTTCCAGGACACTGAGCCTAGCAGCACTGTCCTAGCTGGCTTGTTGAGCAGTGTTCCCTAGCTGGTCTGTAGAAGTGGAGACACCAGACGTTCTGTAAGACCTCCCTTGTCTGGTCCTGTTGTACTCTCCTCCTGAAATGGAGACCAAAAACGTAGGGGTCGTTCTAAACTATTATTATTTATTGCATCAATGTCCTTTTTGACACATTGCTATACTTCTACAGCCCCTCTTCTGTATTATCACCAAATGTTCCCTTTGTCTAGGTCTCTACCTGTTCCTCACCTCTCACCTAGGAAATGGTGTCTGGTGGCCCTCAGAGAGGTCAGCTGCTTACAAGGTTCTTATTCTTTGCTTTTACTAGTCAAATTTTAGGTTCTTACACGGGGTATAAAATGTAGACAGTTGCCTGTACAATATACATTCATCACCTCTGTCAAAGGATGTCCCCCAATCTGAAGGTTTTCCAGTTCAGACCCTTCAGGCTTCACTGATGTCCTTCGTTCAGGTTTACATGTGCAGGTTGGACTTAGCAGCCCCTGCTTGGGTTTGTGTATTTGATCGTGGCCTGCTCCAAAACCCATACTGAGAGCTCTTTCCACAGGTTCCACACCATTATATATTTCAGATTGGCAGCCATATCACTCTGTTATATTCTGCAGCTTAGCAGCCATGTCATGAACCACACCTGCGCTTGTGCACAGGCGCAGAACACAGTCAGGCACTTATTTTTCAAGAAACTGTCCTGTCATCAGTGCATACGCTAATTTGGTAGGTCCTTGAGTGTAAACATGCATGTGATAAGTCACAATTTCTATGTTAGTGCATTTCCTTTTGACAGACTGATTTCTTAAAAAATGGGCATGTAGTTCCAATCTGTTCGTGATGAGAGATCTGTGCCACTCATTGTAAATATGTTTACCTGTTTCCACAGCTTGTCCTGACTGAGGTGGAAAGCCTTTACAACATGAGCACAGTTGGTGCTTTAAATGATTATGAAAATGTATTGCACTATATTGTAAAGCATATGCCGTACTACATTGATGTCCTTGTTATACCTATATCGCTCTTTGTTCTCTGCATCATTTGTTCTTTTATCTCACTGAGTGTTTTTTTCCATTTCCTTTCTCTTAGCTGAGAAAATCCTTCAAGAATTCTTTCGGAAGTGAAAATGCAGAGTGAAAATCTGTCAGCAGTGTAAAGGAATATACTCAGAGAGCGTCCGGCTTACTGTTTAGTTGCTGCAGCGTTGTGTTGCACGCAGACATTTTGAGGAGAACTTTGCCAAGTAGAGTTGGCTTATTGTGGCGCCACTTATGGGTTCCTGGAAGCAGGAAGCTTGCAGAAGAGTGTCACGGTTCTGGCGCAGCGCCGGAGACACAGGATTGAAGATCATGTGTTTTCGGTTTTTTCTGACATCTGTCAGTAATAATGGAATGATCCCGCTGCTAGAGATAAATTGTGTTGTAGTGATAAAATCCATTGCAATGTGGACTTCTTAGCACCATTGCATCGTGCCGCTTAACTGCCCCACGCTGGGGACCATTCTGGGATTCACGCCATATTTTATCAGCACTGTTTTTGCACATCATGTAATAGCAAGTTTGAATGCTATTTTGCTAGTAAACACTGACCTTTTTGTCTATAAACACTGTAAAAGTACTACTAATTGTCTATTCTATTTAAATAAGAAGTGTAAAGTGTCAAATCGTTTAATAATAAGATTTATATTTTTAGTCATAAAGTGACATAACTGACAGAGTATTTAAAATATTTAACTTATGAATAACATGTTGGGCTTGGGTGGTTGCACTAGGATGTGGAGTCACATGTTCATGTATTCAATTTTGATGTTTTGCAAATGGAGATATGTAAACATCTTTTTCTCACCAGTTATTATTATACTACTTTTTACTTTCTAGGACATCATGGCGTGCATAACTGTTAGAAACGTGAAACTGCAGATGTAAGGCACACTCAGCAGATGGAAAAAGCTTTGTATTGTCTCACTGAAAGAACTCGTTAAAAGAAACAGTCACAAAGGGCCAGATGTACGACTGTTTTAGCAGTTGCAAATGGAGAATCGGGCCATTTGTGACTTCTAAAACGGCTTCTGGCATGTACTAACCCTACTTTGTAAGTCAGTAACCTACTACAGACTTGCAAAATAAAGTTTGCGAATCACTATTAGGAAGGGGCGTGTCAAGGGTGTCCCTTCCTAATAGTGACTCGGAGGGACATGTATGAACGTTTTGCGATCAGAATGTGGTCGCAAAACATTCATACTTTACTGACTCCGTGAAGGAGGTAGTAACCCATTCCCAAACTGGAAGGGGTCCCCAAGGGACTTCTTCCCCTATGTGAATGTGGGTGCCATGAAAAGGAAACTTTTCATTTTTCTTTTTTAAATGCATCCCGTTTTCCTCGAAGGAAATCAGGTTACATTTTTTTTTAAAGATGCTTTATTTAAAAATCAATCCTAGACATGATGGTCTGCTGAACCCAGCAGACCACCATCCCTGTGAGTGCAGGCTATTCCCAATGGGTCACGAATTGCGGCCAGCCTCATGAATAGTGATAAGGCAGGTCATTTGCGACCCCATTGGGAATCACTAAATGTGTCTGAGACACATTTATACATTTCATTTGAGAGTCTAATTGTGTTTTGCAAAAAATCGCAATTAGCGTCTCGCAAAATTAAATGGTTGCACATGTAATCCTAAGATCCTTTTTAAGCATTTGGCATTGAAGGGAATCTGCTCAAAAGTGCCAGGTGTACCGTCCGTCATTTTTACAGTGCACCTACGATAAATGCACTCTGTTATGCATCCTAAACTCTAAATAAGGACCTAAGTCCTGATTCCTGGATTGTCCCTCTTTCTACTTGCAGATGAATGTTTACTGCCATAACTTCAGAGTAATGTATTTTTTTAATAATATTCAATGTTTTGTTTGTTGACTGTAGGTCCCCTTTTAGGTGCAATGTTATTTACACACAATATAAACAATTCCACATTGTTTCAGCATAGTTCTGAGTGACAATCTAACATGATTAAGTCAAGTTGTGTAGGTGGCTACGGCTGTAAGCAGTAGGCCCTGCGTTCTTAGCAGTGGTAGCATCATGTGAAGATCTTTACTTTTGACTTGGTGTCTGAGTTTGTTTACAACTTAAACTAAACTAAAACAACAATAATGTTTATGCTGATCTATGTCGAATTAAGTTTGTAACTGAAATGGTTTGTTATTTATCTGTGACAGATTTTGAGAGTTATATAGAGCATGCTTAACACAAGAAAGGTAGAAACTATTATTGGTTATCTTTCTAGAGAAGTCTAGCAACAAAAACAAGGTGTGATATAGTGGTAAGTATGGGAAAAATATATAGGACCTAATTTGTCTCAGTTGATTGGTATATTGGTGAGCAAGATTAAAACACAAAGTAAATGGAAGAGAAAACCTCTTGAATTAATGAATGAACATATGAATAGTTCAGCTTGCAGTTAGTTCGTTCATTTTCCACGGTGGCTAAGTGGTAGGAAAACCTTAGGAGAGAATTCGAAAGAGTGATATTTGAGCGTGCTCTTGGCAGAGTGGAGAGTTTGTTGCACTCGTATGGAAAAGCTTGTAAAGGGCAGCTTGTAAAGCTCTGAGCACAGTTGAAAAGTATATTTGTAAAGGCAATCTGGCCTCTCTGTTCTCCTGACAAGTGAAAGCATTATTGGCAAATATGTTATGTATGACGAAAGGTATCAAGCACACAAGTTGGAAAGCAGACTTTTTATTAAAGCTTGAACTCAGTGACCATAATGTGTCCGAAATGAGATAAGCACATGACTGGAAAGATACTTATAAGCATTTTCAGTCAATGCGTTTTAGACTAGTGTGGGGAATTTAGGTTTCCCAAGCTATGGATCAACGTAACATAGATTTATAGAACGCAAGAGATAGTTCAACATGGTGTCACCTAAGGAAGCAAAATGGTGGTTACAATAAAGGAAATAGTAAATCTCTTGCTTGTCTCCAAGACTCTGATATTTATAGTTAGGTTGTAATCAGAGACTTCCTTGGACACTGTGGGGCCAATTGATAGAGGCAATTTGGAGTATATATCGTAAGTAGTACTCCTGTCGTATTCTTTTATGTTCTTCTACATGCATTTGTGAATTGGCTCATGGATGCCTAAAATGGGGATATTCAGATAATATTCCTATACAATTAGTACAAATAGAAAAGACAGCGTCATCTTCGAACTTTCAGAAATAGGGAACTGGACATTTTGGGGCAATCTCCAAAGGCATGTATGAGTACATAGTAGAGTACTCTTGTAGTACATCATCCTGAATTTTTAAATGCTTTTGTGAATCAGACCACTTAATTCTGAAGTGTGTGTTGCATATTACATCGAGACTGTTTTGGGGACATATTTGTTTTGCTTTCATGATGCAAATACTATTTCCAAACAAGTGTGACGTTTTACTTTCCCCAAGACAAAATGGTCAGCGTAGTTTAAACAAATAAGTACTAGCAATTTCCCTTCAAAGAAACCCCTGAGAAAGTTGTTAGAAAACATGACTAGGGAAAAAAAAGTTTATTTTCAGACCTTAAAAAAGGTAGAGTGGTTGTAGAGTAATGATGCCGGATACATGTTAACATTATTGATGATATCATAATAGATAAGGAAAAATAAAGAATGAACCAAGAAAGTGTTGTGTTTTTGCGAAGATGGTTTATTTAAGGAGAATCCCCATGTTGAATGGGATATCGAGGGCAAGAGGCAAGTAGAGCTGATTCTGAATAGAGGCTTTCTATCTTCATAGCCACCTTGAGTGGTGAAGAGCCCTCTTCAGTTGAGCAATTTAGTCATCTGGTCGTTTATGTGGAGATGCTGGAAGATTATATGAAGTGTGAGATTATCATGATGGAGGAACTGGAGAGGAAGTATAGGCGTAAATGAAAGTATAATGTGCCGCAAGTCAAATGAGAACACAATCATATTTCATTACAGTACCAGCAAGCATTTAGAGGTAATTCAGAAGCTATGGGAGGTTGTCATTTATCGTTTTCAGTGCACAGATACAAATAAATAGATATCTAGCATTGTGATCTTTGAAATTAGAGGTACATGTTCAATTGAGAATTTGTAGACCGGTGGTGATATTAAAACAATTGTGGCTCCGGTCATGAGAGACAGCAACATTTGTTTTAGGTGTGAACCCGTTTTTGTGCCTGAAACAGCATGACAATCCGTATGCAAATCATGAGTGTTTGCTCCCACTCCCAGCTCAAGGTGAAACATGCTGCAAATACTGGAGTAATTAGCGCACAGGCGCTGTCTGTGCACAATGGAATGGGGAATAATTTGCACTAATGTACTATTAGTGCATTATTCCACATTCCAAGGTCATAAAGTCATAATGGTTGAAAATTGTGCATCCACAACATTTTTAACCCATATAAATGCAAATTAGCAGGTGAGCAATTTGCACCAGATTAAGACCAGTCATGAGTGGCTCTAAAGTGTACTTTCTCTAACAACTTTTAGTTAGAGATGTGGTAACATACCAATTTTTGGCCTGTTTCACATAGGTAAACTCAAACTTTTGTTTAAATTTATTATTTCTTTGGTATTCTCAAACTACGAGTTTGATTTTATTATTATTAGTAGTTCTACAACCGTAGAGACTTTGCAGTCGGAGCACAGACCTTCATACATAAAAAGATAGGACAGGTCCATCTTTTTATGTGCAGAGAGTCCACCACGATTATTGCAGAGTCTCCACAGTTGTAAAATTACTATTAGTAAAATTAAACTCGTAGTTTGTGAATAACAAAAATATAGCAAACTTACATACAATATAGTTGCCATAATTAGCTGCAACTGGAATCTGATCACTTCAAACGTTAGTGCAGAATTAATTATATTAATGTTGTATAGACGGATTGAAGAACTAGGGAATCTGAAGGCAGAAGAGAAGTTGCATTATGTGAAGTAATAAACAAGAATGAAATGTGTAGTCTACTGTTTGAATATATGTTCCCACTTCATCGAAATAAAATACACATTGTTTTTCTGCCTTTATTATAATACATGTGTGGAGGAAAGTAGTCATGAATGTGTGCACTTGAAATAAAAAAAAAAAATGTCTGAACCAGCACAGTAAAATGCCACAAGAGTTCAATGTAATAAAAATGAAGTGTTATTTAATTGACATTCTTTTTGTCCACTAAGTAGACACTGTGTCACGAAGGCCCTGATTTACAGTTTGGTGGATAGGCTACTCCATCACGTTTGTGATGTACTATATCTAGCAAACCCTTGGTCCACACACTCTATTGTAAGTCAAACAAACCATAAACTTTCCATCAGCGGTGATCCTATTGGATCTGTCTACAGAAAGCTTACTTTGACAGCCTGACAGAGTGCTGGTCGTCAGAGTAGGGGCATAACACCACTAGCCGTATTTAGGATGGATGTGTTGATGTCCTTTGTCTGTCACCGTACATGAAAACCTGGCGGTGACAAGTAGAAAAATTAAAATAATGTCTCCCACACCCAAGGAAAAACGTCCTGGGTTTGAGGGTCATTGGATATTTGTTTTTGAAAAATAAAACTTTTGGTGGATTGTCGTAAATACTGATGAAAGTCCTTCACAAAAAGTTTGGTACCATCAGAGGGACTCTAGTGACAGCAGTTCATCTGCAGGTTCATAAATTACTGGTGGACCAGCAATGATGTCTAAATAGGGCAGCCCTCTCTCCACCAGGGTGGCAGACTCTAACAAATGGGGGTACTGGTTGAGGGGGTGAAACCCTACTGAAATAGCAACCACAATCATTGTCAGGGTGTAGTCACAAGCAAACCCCAAATTAACTGTGTGTAATCCTCTGGTAGCTTGGCACGAAAGCAGTCAGGCTTAACTTAGAGGCAATGTATAAAGCATTTAGGCAGCACTTCAAACAGTAATAAAGTGAAACACAACACAAGAAAATTCCTACACCAATTGAGAAGAATAGTGCAAACGTTAATAAATAATTGAAGACCAAAACAATAAAAATCCTATGAGTTGAACCAGAAATATGCAATTTTGAAGAGTGTATTAGTATTTTGGAGAGATATGCAATTTTTAAGTGAAAATGGCACCAGGAAGCACAAAGCGCCAGCTGTGGTTATCTGGTCATGCAAAACCGGGTCAAAATTGCAAGTTAAGGCTGACCACGATGGGGATAAAAATGAAAATTAAAAACTTTTTTTGAATAAATTTATTCTTTTTGTGGTGTGTGGTATACTGCTGATATTAGTTAAACTTTGATCCTTGTTATTTAAGGGAACACCCCCTTCATGTTTTTTCCTCACGATGGGGAGCAGGCCAGCTACAGGGATCTAGCTCGGCCCGCTGAGCAAGAGTACCTTAAATCTTGGTTGCGAAGCAATGCAGTGTCTAACATTGAAGAAGCACCATCCAGTGCTGGATGGTAGGAGTTGTGAGGCTGTGATGCGAGGTTTTGTGTCATCGCCAGGGATGCCATTGATGAGGGGCTTTCAATGCAAAGTCCTGCGCAGAAGATGTGTCACACACCAGCTGGTTCCAAAGAACCTGCGGGGCTTGTGATGCAGATTCCTGCATTGTCGTCGAGGATGGCATTGATGAGGGGTTTGCAATGCAAAGATCTGTGCTGGAGATGCGTCAGGCAACAGCAGTTGTTGAGAGGCTACAGGCGGCAATGCGAAGTCCTGCTCCAGGGATGTGATAAGCACAGAGTTTGATGAGGCAATGAGTCGTGCAGAGACTGAGATGCAGAGCTTTGGAAGGCGATGGGCTGGTCATGCTGGCATTGCAGTTGGGCTGTCGGAGCCCACTTTCAAGGGTCCAGGACTGAGGTGGTAACCCGCTTGGGAGGATAAGGCTCACAGCTGGCAGAGTTCAAGTGCTGGGTTCAAGATGGATAATCCTGGTCTGTCCCTGATGAGTCTGCTGAGGAGGCCAGCCAGCTAGTCCTTGGAGTCTCTGTGGTGGTCCTGGGTTCAAGATGCAGGCCTTCTCCCTCAGACACGAGGGTAGCAGGACAACACAGCAGGACAGCAGAGTGGCAGTGCTTCTTGCACCAATGCAGCACAGCAGGCCTTCTTCTGTTTCTTCCACAGGGCATATGTGTACTGAAGAGTTGAATCCTGGGGTCCAGTTTTTATACCTGGTGCCCACTTTGAAGTAGGAGAAGCTTCTAGCAGTTTCCTCTCCTCCCTCCCCACTCCCCCCAAGGTGTCAGGAATCCCCTTACTCCATGCCACAGCCCTAGCTTGTCTGGGGACACAAAAGGCTAGTGGCAAACCCTTTGTGAGTGTGCCGTTGAGAGCCTTTGTATTGTGCAAGTATGCTAGGTGTCAGCTTATCCCCTCATTAAGCCAGAGTTCCCCACCCTGCCAACATCTAGCTTTCCTTTGTGTCACTGTGTTGGAGGAATAAACAAAGATCAACTGTCAGCTACATCTAACCATGTGGCTCAGAGACAGGCTGCAGGTTCCAAAGGGTTGGGGAAAGAAAATTGCAACTTCCTAAAAGTGGCATTTTCAGAATTGTAACTTAAAATCCAACCTTATCATTAGTGAGGGCTTTTAATTATATTTCTTTAGATACCAAACTCAACCTACCATCTCCCAATTGAAAATTATTAAATGTAATAGGTAACCCAATGTTATCCTATGGGAAAGGTAGGACTTGCAGTAGTGAAGATAGCGAAAAACTATATTAAGAAATTTTCATTACCAAGATATGCAAAACTAAAAAGTGCGTATCTAATTTTTTAAAATACACTGCACACTGCCCTCCGGGCTGTTCAGGGCCTACCCAGGGGGTGACTTATATGCATTAAAAAATAAGATTTAGAGCTGGTAAACGGTTTATTTTGACAGGTGTAAATGGCAGTTTAAAACTGCATGCACAGGATGCAATGGACGGCCTGAGACATGTTTAACGGGCTACTTAAGAGGGTGGCACAATAAGTGCTACAGCCCCACCAGTAGTATTTAATTTACAGGACCTGGATACATGTAGTATCACTTTACTAGGGACTTACAATTAAATTAAATATGTAAATTGGGTGTATGCCTATTGAAGTATGTTGAAAAGAGAGAGCACAAGCACTTTAATGCTGGTTAGCAGTGGTAAGGTGCACAGAGTCCTAAGACCAACCTAAGGCTGACACGTCTAACATAGACGGAATGTCCTGTGCCATCCTCACAGTCAGGTAATACCACCAAATGTTAAATCTGTCTATATTCGATGGAGGATCACTTCAAGCATGACTATTAATATGGTGTTATATATATATAGCACTGGGGAATACTTCAGTCGGATCTAACGCTAGTCAAAATTATTGGAGACCACCCTTCAATCACTTATCGGCGAGCCAGAAATCTGGGCGACCAATTAGTCCACAGTCATTACAGAGAGAAAACCAAAATCACATGGCTACAACGAGAAGGTTTTTGGCCTTGCAGACAATGCAAAGTGTGCAAATTTGCAACTGCTACAAAAACAATTGAAATGAATGAAAACAGAACATGGTAGATAAAACAACACCTGACCTGCAAGAGCACATTTGTGGTCAATATAATAACATGCCCATGCAACAAAAGATACATCGGCAGCACGATATTTGAGGCCAAGAAAAGAATCTTAGAACACACAAGAGCCACCACCCATCGAGATCAGACCAATGCCATTGCTAAACATATGGATGAATATCATGATAATAACTGGGAAACCCTGAGATACTGTGCAATTGATCAACAAGCGGAATCCGAAAGAGGAGGCAACCGCAGAAAACTCTTAAGACAGAAAGAGTCCAAGCACATCATTGCTTTCAGAACTCTCGAGCCAAGAGGTCTGAATCAAACAGAAGAATTACATGTTCATCTCTAAAATCGTCTGACCAACACATACACTCATTCACCAGAGAAAGAGATTAATATTCAGAAGACTCAAGAACGACACAGGGTGTCAATAGCCAATAAATGAATACATTAAGCTCACTGGAGAGCTTTAAAAACACCTTGTACCAGTCAGAAAGAAACATTAAAAGATCAACGTAAGAGAGAACAGACTAATTGATATATGACTCATCTGCTTTCATGCACACAAACGGGAGAGAAAAAGACTGTGAAGTAACTCAAACTCACCAGAGAGACATTTACTAATTTAAAAACATGAGACATGAACTATTACATGACTTATCCGTATTTTTGTAAAGAATTCCCTTTCCATACACTATGTAAGCAAAGAGCATTTTTTAACATCACCTTGCTTAGTTGTAATGTCGAAAGACGTGAAAAACTACATCACCCAGAATGCAGCTGCATTCATTTATGATTGTTTTTTTCAAATTCTGCACTAAACATAAAAGAAGGCTCATGTTAGAGCTCAACACCCGTGATCAAGCCTTCGGCTGAAGGCGAAACGCGTTGGGTTAATGACGAGACAAGCAAAATAAAGCTGTTGGTATGAGCGAAACCATTGCCTGAGTGAGTGCCTTTCCTGCCTGCCGGTTGAGAGCCGGATTTGTTTACATTCTACAATGACTGGTTCTATCGTTTTAAGGAAAGGAGCACCTCGCGTCACTGGGAGCGCCTGCGTTATAAAATTGAACCACAACTGGATTGAACTTTCGAAATAAAACGCGAGGCTGCCCTCGCAGCATTGAACATACCTTGGAACAGCCGATTTACATGGTGAAAGAGGAAAGGAGAGGAGCGTTGCCGGTGCATTGCCACATACTGAAGTGGGAAACAGACGGAGTAGCAGGGAAACGAACCGGAAGGTCTGAAACCTTGCTGCAGTCCAGAAACCCGCCGGTAAGAGCAATAGGACCAGCGCGATACCCCCGCAGACTCGAACCAGACTCGGCTTCCAAGCATTAACAGCTGCGAGTTAAAGCGCCCACTTTTAAACGTTGCATAAATTATATTCAACAACAGATAAGACAGCCAAAACGCATGCCTGAGACATATTAAAAAAAACAGTTGAAAGGAAAAAAACTTTACTCATAGGCAATAAACTAACAAAATTCCAAACAGCAGGCTGCTTATTCTGTTACATAAGGACTCAGGCAAAGCGATACTAATTAGGAAAAGAGACGAGTCAGACCACTCACTCTAAATTAATACTCGTCATGGAAGCAAGGGAAGCAAAACGGATAACAGAAATAAAGGAGTTATTCACAGTTAAAAAGACATCACGCAAAGAAAGGGGACAAATACCAACATTGCCTGACACCAATAAAGATAAATTGAAATATTGGGAAAGTCTCTCTAAGAGAGAAATCAACAAGTGGTAGGAACTCCTAATCCTCCAAAAGTACGTGGAGGTAAAGAGAATCCCACGTGGATTACGACTAACATTAATGCCCAGTCACCAAGATACATCCAGTGAATTACTCCAGGAATGGGGAGAACACTTATTGGACTCATCCATGGGTCTGATGATCATCCTAATCAAACACTTAGACAAAAGCTTGAAAGATATAAAATGCGAATTAAAAACAGTAGAGGAAGAAATCAACCAACTAAATCTCAGTGAGGATCAACAGAAACTGAAATCGGACATTTTAAAGTACCTGAACAAACATGAAGCCCGAGTTAAAGCCAGAAAACAGTTAAAATTCCAAAGAGATGAGGCTGATTTCGAAGAGGGTCGCATTTTTACCTTTGGCAAGCAATACGCACAACGCAAAACAAAAATTTCAGCTAAAAAAGGAGGGGATGAAACTTCCAGCTTCGACTCGCTAACTAGTGCAGAATCAAGTGATCTTAACGCACTGACAGAAGAAACAGCAGACCAAACAACAACAAAAAGGTCTAATTTTTTTACAGAAATGCGAAAAGCATTGGAACAACAACAAAGAGGAGCACAATCCCCCAGGAGCAGGGGCAGAGGCAGGGGACGTGCCAGAGGCGGCGCAGGAAAACAAGGAAAGGCAGGAGAAGCAAGAACGGAAGAAAAAGAGGACTCATGGTCCAAAGCAAGGTTGAGACAAACCCGCCGTTAATGGCTTCATGTCAAGACTCTCAAGAGCTAAACATTATCAACCTTTCTAACAGATCCCTAACTGAAATAGAGGATTGACACACTCAAAAAGGGATTAAACTTCTGCCCTACTGCACACATAAACATCGCCGAAACACGCGTAGATGTGTATAAATACACACGAAAATTAAAACTTTCCAAAATCCATGCGGAGAAAACCACTCAGAAACAAGTATCGCCTAAAACGGCCCACATAGATCTCAATGCAGAGGACCTAGGAGCACTCACCACCCTCATGACTATGGGCACCATGACATTATCACAAGAAGAACTAGAACTACTGGCAATGGAAGAAACATGTGTAACGGAGGGAGCCAATGAAAGTGGCCTGAAATTAAAATCAAAATTCAACCTCATATTACCACCAGGGAATAAAATTGACATATTCCAAGATCTAGCAGTTAAAGATCTATTTAAACTGAAACTGACCAAAACAAATAACAACTTAACTCAAAAAGAAAGACAGATCATAAAAAACCTGGCAGAAGACAAGAATATAGAAATAAAGCCAGCAGATAAGGGCGGGAACATAGTCATTATCAATAAAAGTGACTATGTAGAAGAGGCCGAACGGCAATTAAGTGACATCAGTTGTTATGAACTTTTAAACAAAGATCCAACACAAGAACTGCAAACTGAAATCACCATAGCCCTTCAAGAATGGCTGGAAGCTGGTTTAATAAGTAAGGAGGAACATAAATACATGAGTAACAAATTTCCGACGTTCCCAACCTTCTACTCCCTCCCAAAGGTACATAAGAACAAAGATAAACCCCCGGGAAGGCCAATTGTTTCTGCCAATAACTCACTACTAGAGGGGATTTCGAACTACATAGACCAATTCTTGGCACCTCTAGTAAAGGATCTTGCATCCTACATAAAAGATACGACTGATCTCCTAAAAAAACTAGAAAATATCATCTGAAAACCATCCTATAAACTCATCTCAATGGATGCCATATCCCTGTATACCAACATTGAGCATCAGGTTGGCATAAATGCGTGTAAATACTATCTTGGGAAAAGGAATATAAAGTACAGAGAACAAAACAAAATGTTGAACCAAATGATCCATCTGTGCCTATATAACAATGTTTTTTTATTCAATAAAAAAATCTATAAGCAAATACGCGGTTGCGTCATGGGCTTTTCTTTTTCCCCAAATTACGCAAACTTGACAATGGGATGGTATGAACAAAATGAAGCTTGGAAAACTGAACATTATGAGTGGAAGAAAAAAACAGTGTTATGGCTAAGGTTCATTAATGACCTGTTTATAATCTGGGATGGCACACAAAATGAATTTGGAAAGTACTTCACCAAATTGAACAACACTTTTACCAATCTCAAATTCACCTATGAAATAAGCACGGAACGAATTGTGTTCTTGGACACTGAAATCTATATCAAGAAAAACCATCTGGAAACCACATTACATCGCAAGCACACAGCTACCAACTCAATATTACACGGTCTGAGTTTCCATAACGAAAAATTATGGTGGAGTATCCCGTATGGGGAATTTCTCCGATTAAAAAGAAATTGTTCAACTGAACCTGAATACCAAGAACACAGCATGAAGGCACTAGAGAGATTTGAAAATAGAAAATATCCACCAAAGATAGTGGAAAGCTGTTTCAAGAAAGTAAAAGAAACAGACAGAAGTGAAATCCTACACAAACAAAAGGAAAACAAAAGTGATGAAACAATCCGACTTATAACAACACAGTGCAGAAAAGGGACAATTATCGAAATTGATCAGGAAGCTAGTCAAAATTATTGGAGACCACCCTTCAATCACTTATCGGCGAGCCAGAAATCTGGGCGACCAATTAGTCCACAGTCATTACAGAGAGAAAACCAAAATCACATGGCTACAACGAGAAGGTTTTTGGCCTTGCAGACAATGCAAAGTGTGCAAATTTGCAACTGCTACAAAAACAATTGAAATGAATGAAAACAGAACATGGTAGATAAAACAACACCTGACCTGCAAGAGCACATTTGTGGTCAATATAATAACATGCCCATGCAACAAAAGATACATCGGCAGCACGATATTTGAGGCCAAGAAAAGAATCTTAGAACACACAAGAGCCACCACCCATCGAGATCAGACCAATGCCATTGCTAAACATATGGATGAATATCATGATAATAACTGGGAAACCCTGAGATACTGTGCAATTGATCAACAAGCGGAATCCGAAAGAGGAGGCAACCGCAGAAAACTCTTAAGACAGAAAGAGTCCAAGCACATCATTGCTTTCAGAACTCTCGAGCCAAGAGGTCTGAATCAAACAGAAGAATTACATGTTCATCTCTAAAATCGTCTGACCAACACATACACTCATTCACCAGAGAAAGAGATTAATATTCAGAAGACTCAAGAACGACACAGGGTGTCAATAGCCAATAAATGAATACATTAAGCTCACTGGAGAGCTTTAAAAACACCTTGTACCAGTCAGAAAGAAACATTAAAAGATCAACGTAAGAGAGAACAGACTAATTGATATATGACTCATCTGCTTTCATGCACACAAACGGGAGAGAAAAAGACTGTGAAGTAACTCAAACTCACCAGAGAGACATTTACTAATTTAAAAACATGAGACATGAACTATTACATGACTTATCCGTATTTTTGTAAAGAATTCCCTTTCCATACACTATGTAAGGAAAGAGCATTTTTTAACATCACCTTGCTTAGTTGTAATGTCGAAAGACGTGAAAAACTACATCACCCAGAATGCAGCTGCATTCATTTATGATTGTTTTTTTCAAATTCTGCACTAAACATAAAAGAAGGCTCATGTTAGAGCTCAACACCCGTGATCAAGCCTTCGGCTGAAGGCGAAACGCGTTGGGTTAATGACGAGACAAGCAAAATAAAGTTGTTGATATGAGCGAAACCATTGCATGAGTGAGTGCCTTTCCTGCCTGCCGGTTGAGAGCCGGATTTGTTTACATTCTACAATGACTGGTTCTATCGTTTTAAGGAAAGGAGCACCTCGCGTCACTGGGAGCGCCTGCCTTATAAAATTGAACCACAACTGGATTGAACTTTCGAAATAAAACGCGAGGCTGCCCTCGCAGCATTGAACATACCTTGGAACAGCCGATTTACATGGTGAAAGAGGAAAGGAGAGGAGCGTTGCCGGTGCATTGCCGCATACTGAAGTGGGAAACAGACGGAGTAGCAGGGAAACGAACCGGAAGGTCTGAAACCTTGCTGCAGTCCAGAAACCCGCCGGTAAGAGCAATAGGAGCAGCGCGATACCCCCGCAGACTCGAACCAGACTCGGCTTCCAAGCATTAACAGCTGCGAGTTAAAGCGCCCACTTTTAAACGTTGCATAAATTATATTCAACAACAGATAAGACAGCCAAAACGAATGCCTGAGACATATTAAAAAAAACAGTTGAAAGGAAAAAAACTTTACTCATAGGCAATAAACTAACAAAATTCCAAACAGCAGGCTGCTTATGCTGTTACATAGGGACTCAGGCAAAGCGATACTAATTAGGAAAAGAGACGAGTCAGACCACTCACTCTAAATTAATACTCGTCATGGAAGCAAGGGAAGCAAAACGGATAACAGAAATAAAGGAGTTATTCACAGTTAAAAAGACATCACGCAAAGAAAGGGGACAAATACCAACATTGCCTGACACCAATAAAGATAAATTGAAATATTGGGAAAGTCTCTCTAAGAGAGAAATCAACAAGTGGTAGGAACTCCTAATCCTCCAAAAGTACGTGGAGGTAAAGAGAATCCCACGTGGATTACGACTAACATTAATGCCCAGTCACCAAGATACATCCAGTGAATTACTCCAGGAATGGGGAGAACACTTATTGGACTCATCCATGGGTCTGATGATCATCCTAATCAAACACTTAGACAAAAGCTTGAAAGATATAAAATGCGAATTAAAAACAGTAGAGGAAGAAATCAACCAACTAAATCTCAGTGAGGATCAACAGAAACTGAAATCGGACATTTTAAAGTACCTGAACAAACATGAAGCCCGAGTTAAAGCCAGAAAACAGTTAAAATTCCAAAGAGATGAGGCTGATTTCGAAGAGGGTCGCATTTTTACCTTTGGCAAGCAATACGCACAACGCAAAACAAAAATTTCAGCTAAAAAAGGAGGGGATGAAACTTCCAGCTTCGACTCGCTAACTAGTGCAGAATCAAGTGATCTTAACGCACTGACAGAAGAAACAGCAGACCAAACAACAACAAAAAAGTCTAATTTTTTTACAGAAATGCGAAAAGCATTGGAACAACAACAAAGAGGAGCACAATCCCCCAGGAGCAGGGGCAGAGGCAGGGGACGTGCCAGAGGCGGCGCAGGAAAACAAGGAAAGGCAGGAGAAGCAAGAACGGAAGAAAAAGAGGACTCATGGTCCAAAGCAAGGTTGAGACAAACCCGCCGTTAATGGCTTCATGTCAAGACTCTCAAGAGCTAAACATTATCAACCTTTCTAACAGATCCCTAACTGAAATAGAGAATGACACACTCAAAAAGGGATTAAACTTCTGCCCTACTGCACACATAAACATCGCCGAAACACGCGTAGATGTGTATAAATACACACGAAAATTAAAACTTTCCAAAATCCATGCGGAGAAAACCACTCAGAAACAAGTATCGCCTAAAACCGCCCACATAGATCTCAATGCAGAGGACCTAGGAGCACTCACCACCCTCATGACTATGGGCACCATGACATTATCACAAGAAGAACTAGAACTACTGGCAATGGAAGAAACATGTGTAACGGAGGGAGCCAATGAAAGTGGCCTGAAATTAAAATCAAAATTCAACCTCATATTACCACCAGGGAATAAAATTGACATATTCCAAGATCTAGCAGTTAAAGATCTATTTAAACTGAAACTGACCAAAACAAATAACAACTTAACTCAAAAAGAAAGACAGATCATAAAAAACCTGGCAGAAGACAAGAATATAGAAATAAAGCCAGCAGATAAGGGCGGGAACATAGTCATTATCAATAAAAGTGACTATGTAGAAGAGGCCGAACGGCAATTAAGTGACATCAGTTGTTATGAACTTTTAAACAAAGATCCAACACAAGAACTGCAAACTGAAATCACCATAGCCCTTCAAGAATGGCTGGAAGCTTGTTTAATAAGTAAGGAGGAACATAAATACATGAGTAACAAATTTCCGACGTTCCCAACCTTCTACTCCCTCCCAAAGGTACATAAGAACAAAGATAAACCCCCGGGAAGGCCAATTGTTTCTGCCAATAACTCACTACTAGAGGGGATTTCGAACTACATAGACCAATTCTTGGCACCTCTAGTAAAGGATCTTGCATCCTACATAAAAGATACGACTGATCTCCTAAAAAAACTAGAAAATATCATCTGAAAACCATCCTATAAACTCATCTCAATGGATGCCATATCCCTGTATACCAACATTGAGCATCAGGTTGGCATAAATGCGTGTAAATACTATCTTGGGAAAAGGAATATAAAGTACAGAGAACAAAACAAAATGTTGAACCAAATGATCCATCTGTGCCTATATAACAATGTTTTTTTATTCAATAAAAAAATCTATAAGCAAATACGCGGTTGCGTCATGGGCTTTTCTTTTTCCCCAAAATACGCAAACTTGACAATGGGATGGTATGAACAAAATGAAGCTTGGAAAACTGAACATTATGAGTGGAAGAAAAAAACAGTGTTATGGCTAAGGTTCATTAATGACCTGTTTATAATCTGGGATGGCACACAAAATGAATTTGGAAAGTACTTCACCAAATTGAACAACACTTTTACCAATCTCAAATTCACCTATGAAATAAGCACGGAACGAATTGTGTTCTTGGACACTGAAATCTATATCAAGAAAAACCATCTGGAAACCACATTACATCGCAAGCACACAGCTACCAACTCAATATTACACGGTCTGAGTTTCCATAACGAAAAATTATGGTGGAGTATCCCGTATGGGGAATTTCTCCGATTAAAAAGAAATTGTTCAACTGAACCTGAATACCAAGAACACAGCATGAAGGCACTAGAGAGATTTGAAAATAGAAAATATCCACCAAAGATAGTGGAAAGCTGTTTCAAGAAAGTAAAAGAAACAGACAGAAGTGAAATCCTACACAAACAAAAGGAAAACAAAAGTGATGAAACAATCCGACTTATAACAACACAGTGCAGAAAAGGGACAATTATCGAAATTGATCAGGAAGCTAGTCAAAATTATTGGAGACCACCCTTCAATCACTTATCGGCGAGCCAGAAATCTGGGCGACCAATTAGTCCACAGTCATTACAGAGAGAAAACCAAAATCACATGGCTACAACGAGAAGGTTTTTGGCCTTGCAGACAATGCAAAGTGTGCAAATTTGCAACTGCTACAAAAACAATTGAAATGAATGAAAACAGAACATGGTAGATAAAACAACACCTGACCTGCAAGAGCACATTTGTGGTCAATATAATAACATGCCCATGCAACAAAAGATACATCGGCAGCACGATATTTGAGGCCAAGAAAAGAATCTTAGAACACACAAGAGCCACCACCCATCGAGATCAGACCAATGCCATTGCTAAACATATGGATCAATATCATGATAATAACTGGGAAACCCTGAGATACTGTGCAATTGATCAACAAGCGGAATCCGAAGGAGGAGGCAACCGCAGAAAACTCTTAAGACAGAAAGAGTCCAAGCACATCATTGCTTTCAGCACTCTCGAGCCAAGAGGTCTGAATCAAACATAAGAATTACATGTTCATCTCTAAAATCGTCTGACCAAC
The DNA here is from genome assembly GCF_964261635.1 of Lissotriton helveticus. NCBI lineage: Eukaryota > Metazoa > Chordata > Amphibia > Caudata > Salamandridae > Lissotriton > Lissotriton helveticus. The sequence goes on along the minus strand of NC_136063.1, from coordinate 1,625,396,084 downwards.
ACATACACTCATTCACCAGAGAAAAAGATTAATATTCAGAATACTCAAGAAAGACACAGGGTGTCAATAGCCAATAAATGAATACATTAAGCTCACTGGAGAGCTTTAAAAACACCTTGTACCAGTCAGAAAGAAACATTAAAAGATCAACATAAGAGAGAACAGACTAATTGATATATGACTCATCTGCTTTCATGCACACAAACTGGAGAGAAAAAAGACTGTGAAGTAACTCAAACTCACCAGAGAGACATTTACTAATTTAAAAACATGAGACATGAACTATTACATGACTTATCCGTATTTTTGTAAAGAATTCCCTTTCCATACACTATGTGAGCAAAGAGCATTTTTTAACATCACCTTGCTTAGTTGTAATGTTGAAAGACGTGAAAAACTACATCACCCAGAATGCAGCTGCATTAATTTATGATTGTTTTTTTCAAATTCTGCACTAAACATAAAAGAAGGCTCATGTTAGAGCTCAACACCCGTGATCAAGCATTCAGTTGAAGGCGAAACGCGTTGGGTTAATGACGAGACAAGCAAAATAAAGCTGTTGGTATGAGCGAAACCATTGCCTGAGTGAGTGCCTTTCCTGCCTGCCGGTTGAGAGCCGGATTTGTTTGCATATATATATATATTACCTACTGGCGGTCGCCAGTAGGTAGTTATAGTTAGGATTGTTTTCCATAGGAAATCCGCAACATTCTATTGGGAATAACTTTGGCGCCGGTGGACGAATCTTCGCGAATTTCTCAAAGAAGATGGCCCGCTCCGCTCCTTCCCTGAAAGTTTGGGGGGGATTTGTCAAGCGGGGGCTGAGATAAAAGGGGGGTCCCAAAACGTGTTTTCCCCATGTTAATTTCCATAGGGCGGTTGGACTCACTTTTAGCCCGAACGGCTGAATGGATTCCCACCAAACTTGGCAAAATTGTAGGGACTGGTAGCCCGATGTGCCTTTTCTATGTCTCAAGATATGTGCTCCAGTGGATTTTAAGTAATTTAGGTTCAAAGAAATATATATATCTATAAGCGCGCCCCGGTACGCGCACCGGGGCGCGTGCCAGCGCGTAACGCGAGTTTGCGAGCGGAGAGCTGATTGGCTCTCAGGTGTCTGTCAACATTCCAAACAGTCCAGAGCGGCCACCATCTTGTGTCTCGGTAGGATCGAGACACAAGTGGTGGCAAAAACAAAGGGGGAAATGACCAAAAGGGGGCAGGGTAGACCCCCTCTGACCCCATAGGTTTGATGTGGGGGCCATAAAAGGGCCCCGCGGGGCAAAACAAAAAAAAAATCGATTTTCGCGGGCGGAGCGCCCGGTACCTGCACCGGGGAGCGTACCGGGGAGCGTACCATAGGGAAAACTCAGTGAAACAGTAAAATAATAATTTAAAGTGCTTAGAGGTAGGGTAGCTGTGAATAGAGTTGTTGTGTTGTGTGGGTGATTTAAGTACCAACATGTAGGTACCAATGCAGAGTCATAAATTCAATGTACACCGTCTCCTCTGTAGATATCTTGCATGTTGTTACAGAAGTTATTGTGGTATATGGAATCCATACCATAGTATGTCAGGAAAGCAGAAACAGATCCTTTAAGCACTCCTTGAGAAAGCCTATGGGATCATGGGTAGTCTACCCTGGTCCCTTATGATGTTTTGAAGTATTACATTTTACTCTCTTCTGAATCTACACACAATTGGTGGTGATATTGTGCATTAGAGACAGACAGTGAGAGAAAGGAGGCTGGAGATCAAAAAGAGATGTCAAATACACATTTGAGATAATATAGTGGGAGAAAGGAAGTAACTATGAGCAAACTTACTATGTAACACAAAAAAGTTGCACAGTATACTGTAAGTCTCACTTTATATTATAATCATTTAGGTACTACTTCATGAATTACATATAAAAATGAATAATGTCTCAAACAATTTTTAATTATTAAATATAAATTTATTTTTCTGAATTTTCATAATTTAATAACACTTGCAACATTTCATTATCCGGAATCTCCTCCAAATTTGTCTTGCATGATTCCATATTATCTAAACAGTCAATGAATTGTTGGTCAAGAGACTCATCCAGGAAGTCAAGAAAATCTTCTTGAAGAATCTCCTCATCGGTAATTTCGAAAAGAATCTCCTCATTAGTAATTGCGAAAGAAATATTGATGGTCTGTGGTGTATCTTCCATTTTCTTGCTGTAAATTGCATCGAAAATAACTATATCAGTAGAGTTAGGGCACTGTTGGGTTTAAGTTCAGACAGGTACTTCTGAGTTTTTAACAGTGAAGTTATCTTTGGGCAGTGTATGGTATCAGGCAGGAAGTAGAAATATAAAAAGTGTATGTGAAGAAGCCTAAGTAAATTCATAATTATACCAGAGAAGCCTAACTCAATCTATAACTATAACAGAGAAGCCTATCTCAATCTATAACTATAACAGAGGGACAGTAAATAACTATCAGAAAACGCTTTTACAAATTAACTTAAAGTGCCCCTTACTAATTAACAACTTACCTTTCAGAAAGCAGTTGAAGTTTTCAGAGAAAATCCTTTAAAGATGTACCTCAGGTAGTTGTAGTCAAAATGGCCGTGTTTCCCTCTCATTTTTCATTTATATTCATGTACATAACCAATCAAATGTCAGGAAATAAAAATAGAAAATTAAAGCAACATTTTAATTGGTTGTAAATTCTAACACTTCATATGTGTTTTTGTCAAGTAATTTACCTCAGGATATTTAGACAGGGCTACAGCCCAAATGGCTCAATGGTATTCCACCAAATTTGGGAAAATGGTAGGGACTGGTATGTAGTAGGGCCTATTCTATATTTGGTGAAAGTCTCTCCAGTGGTTTTTATGTAAATTAACTTGAAAAAAATTTTGGGAGCGCTTACCGGTGCGCTCCCCGGTACGCGCCCCGTCAGCGCAACGGTATTTCGGTACAATTGAGATACAAGATGGAGGACAAACAACGTTGGGAATGGGTAAAAGGGGCCAAGGTAGACACCCCCTGACCCCTTAGGTTTTCTGAGGGGGGCTTAGGAGGCCCATATAGGCCCAAAAAAAAAAGTATATTTTTTTTACTTTTTCGCGGGGGGAGCGCCCGGTACGCGTACCGGGGAGCGTACTTTGGTGAAAAACAGTGAAAAAAGTTAGAGTAAAGTAATCATTTTGAGTGATCAGAGGTAGGGTAGCCCTGAAAAGAGCTTTTGGGTTCTGTGGCTGATTTAGGTACCTACAAGTAGGTTCCAATGCACAGTCTTAAATTTAGGAGGAATATTCTATTCCCCTCATCTGAGAAATGCACACCATCTCCTCTGTAGATATCTTGCATGTTGTAACACAAGTTGTTGTTGTATATTGAACCCATTCCATAGTCTCTCATGTAAGCAGAAAGAGATTTATTCACATGTTTCTGTGCTTTCTCAAATTGTGGACAAAATTGATTGGACCACTTCCATTTCTGTCTTTGGCATATATTGGAATATACCAAGGCAGTTTGTGGAAAAAGTGTCATCAATTGCCCAAAGGTGTCCTTTAAAAGCATTTCCAGACCTACCCCAGTCAAAGTGCCTGGGTCATTTCCACCACAGTGCAAAATTATGAGGTCAGGGTATGGCAGATGGTAAAAGGTTTTCACCAATGGTATCAATTGATGACATTTCAATCCTCTCTGGCCAATCCACTTGATGTCTACATTTGGTAAATCAAGGTTGTGAAAATTTCTGATAGCTGCACACCTTTGAGCCCAGTGGATGTAGCTATGTCCAATAATCCAGATAGAATACATGGTGAGAGGAGGTTCTGGTGCAGTAAGATGAAGTGTAGGAATGAAATGGCAGTTGGAACAGTAGGTGTTTGCAAAAAATTTTTGGGGAGTTTCAGTGCTCTTGAATCACAAGCAATGATTGGTGGATTCAGATAGTTGAAAACTGAAAGTTAGAGTGCATGCTTTTGTTCTGTGAAAGAAGTAATTTGAATGGTTAAGAAAAAGTCATTTAAAGAAGCATAGCACCGGATAAGCTGGTGTATTGAGAGGTCAAACATCCTTGCTGAGTTCATTTGCAACATTGTAGAATAAACTTTGAAACCTGAGAGTTCAGTGAGGAGGGAGTTGCTATGGTAACAGGTAGAAAGGGCTGAGGGGGGGAAGGGTGTTGGTTTGAAAATAGAGAGGGAAGAGTTTTAATTGGTTAACATGAGGGATATGTGTGTAGAATTAGAGGTTTTCTGTGCCATTCATGGTTGCAGTGCCTGGAGTACATACCTTTTGCTCTGCTAAAGAAATATTGGTGTGTGTGTCTGACACTGTTCTCAATCTCCCAAAGCAGTTGTAAAGGTGAGTAATGATTCATTTAATATAGATAGAGACTTGTATACTCTATGGAGAAGATTTGGAAGCAAAATGTGTTTTTTTAATGTTGCTTTGTGTCATGTTTTTTGATAATGCTTGGTAAAAACATTTTGCTGCATAGAGGAATTGTATTTTGTAAAATTGTGAAGTTTCAGTAGTGACATGGAATGCTTGTACATAGGACCTGTGCTGTGTTTCTTAAATGTTATTTAAAAAACGATTTGGGGGCAAATGAATGGCTTTTACATTTTTGAGAAGGAATGAATAGTGTCTGCATGATTAAATAAATATATTTGAATCTTTCACAATCATGTCACCTGTGTTACCTCAGATTAGGAAGCATATTGAGCTTCTTTCCTGTTGGTTTGTGTCATGTTTTTTGATAATGCTTGGTATGAACATTTGCAAGATAGAGGATTTGTATTTTGTGAAATAGTGAGGTTTCAGTAGTGAAATTGAATGCTTGTACATAGGACCTGCGCTCTGTTTCTAAAATGTTATTTAAAAAACAATTTTGGGGAAATGAATGGCTTTTACATTTTTGAGAAGGAATAAATAGTGTCTGCATGATTAAATAAATATATTTGAACCTTTTACAATCATGTCACCTTTGTTACCTCAGATTAGGAAGCAGATTGAGCTTCTTTCTTGTTGGTTTCTGTCATGTTTTTTGATAATGCTTGGTATGAACATTTGCAAGATAGAGGAATTGTATTTTGTGAAATTGTAAGGTTTCAGTAGTGAAATTGAATCCTTGTACATAGGACCTGCGGTCTGCTTCTAAAATGTTATTTAAAAAATGATTTTGGGGCAAATGAATGGCTTTTACATTTTTGAGAAGGAATAAATAGTGTCTGCATGGTTAAATAAATATATTTGAACCTTTCACAATCATGTCACCTGTGTTACCTCAGATTAGGAAGCACATTGAGCTTCTTTCTTGTTGGTTTATGTCATGTTTTTTGATAAGATAAAAAGATAGAGGATTTGTATTTTGTGAAATAGTGAGGTTTCAGTAGTGAAATTGAATGCTTGTACATAGGACCTGCACTCTGTTTCTAAAATGTTATTTAAAAAACGATTTTGGGGCAAATAAATGGCTTTTACATTTATGAGAAGGAATAAATAGTGTCTGCATGATTAAATAAATATATTTGAACTTTTCACAATGATGTCACCTGTGTTACCTCAGATTAGGAAGCACATTGAGCTTGTTTCTTGTTGGTTTGTGTCATTTTTTTTTATAAAGCTTGGTATCAACATTTGCAAGATAGAGGAATTGTATTTTGTGAAATAGTGAGGTTTCAGTAGTGAAATTGAATCCTTGTACATAGGACCTGCGGTCTGCTTCTAAAATGTTATTTAAAAAACGATTTTGGGGCAAATGAATGGCTTTTACATTTTTGAGAAGGAATAAATAGTGTCTGCATGATTAAATAAATATATTTGAACTTTTCACAATGATGTCACCTGTGTCACCTCAGATTAGGAAGCAGATTGAGCTTGTTTCTTGTTGGTTTGTGTCATTTTTTTTATAAAGCTTGGTATCAACATTTGCAAGATAGAGGAATTGTATTTTGTAAAATAGTGAGGTTTCAGTAGTGAAATGGAATGCTTGTACATAGGACCTGCGCTCTGTTTCTTAAATCTTATTTGAAAAATGATTTTTGGGCAAATGAATAGCTTTTACATTTTTGACTAGGAATAAATAGTGTGTGCATGATTAAATAAATATATTTGCAGTTTTCACAATCATGTCACTTGTGTTACTCTAGATTAGGGAGCAGATTGAGCCTTTTTCTTCTTGCTTTTTGTTAAGTTTAATAATAATGTTTGGTATCAACATTTCCTAGATAGAAGAATTGTATTTTGAAAAATAGTGAGGTTTCATGAACGAAATGGAATGCTTGTACATATGACCTGCGCTGTGTTTCGTAAATGTTATTGGAAACACGATTTTGGAGCAAATGAATGGCTTTTACATTTTTGAGAAGGAATAAATAGTGTCTGCAAGATTAAATAAATATATTTGAACCTTTTACAATCATGTCACCTGTGTTTCCTCAGATTAGGAAGTAGATTGTGCAGATGAGGTGAGGCATGTCCAGGGGTGCAAAGGACGTGAGGCCTGTGTCCATGAGTGCAGTGTAGAGGACTCACGTCCTCTGACTCTTGGACAAGACTCATCTCCTCTGTGCCCCCTGGACAGGCCTTAATGTATTGGGTATAATTGATGGTAACAGGGTGCAGATGAGGTGAGGCGTGTCAAGGGGTGTAGATGAGCTGAGGCCTGTCTAGGGGTGCAGATGAGGTGAGGTCTGTTCAGGGTTGCAGATGAGGTGAGGATTGTCCAGGGGTGCAGAGGAGGTGAGGCTGTGTTCAAGAGTGTAGTGGGAGAGAAGCCTGTCCAGGGGTGCAAAGGAGGTGAGGCCTGTGTCTAAGAGTGCAGTGGGGGAGAGGCTTCATGAAGTCCATTCCACTGCCCTCTTAGACACAGGCCTCAACACATCTGCTCCCCTGGACAGGCCTCACCTCATCTGCACTCCTGGTTATTCCTCACCTTATCTGCATCCTGTTACCATCAATTATACCCAATCCATTGAGGCCTGTCCAGGGTGCACGGAGGAGGTGAGGCTTGTTCAAGGGTCAGAGGAGGTGAGTCCTGTCCAATGCACTCTTCGACACAGGCCTTACCTCCTCTGCACCCCTGGACAGGCCTCACCTCATGTGCACAATGTACTTACTAATATGAGAAAACACAGGTGACATGATTGTGAAAGGTTCAAATATATCTATTTAATCTTGCGGACACTATTTATTCATTCTCAAAAATGTAAAAGCTATTCATTTGCCCGAAAACCGTTTTTCCAATAACATTCAAGAAACAGAGCGCTCGTCCAATGTACAAGCATTCGATTTGTAAGCATATTGTGCAGATGAGGTGAGGCCTGTCCAGGGGTGCAGAGGAGGTAAGTCCTGTCCACAGCACTCTTGGACACAGGACTTATCTCCTCTGCACCCCATGACAGGCCTCACCTCATCTGCACAATCTGCTTACTAATCTGAGGAAACACAGGTGACATGATTGTGAAATGTGCTAATATATTTTTTTAATCATGCAGATACTATCTAATCCTTGTCAATAATGTAAAACCAATTCATGTGCCCAAAATCTTTTTTAAAATAACAATTACAAAACAGAGCACAGGTCATATGTATAAGCATTTGATTACACTACTGAAACCTCACTCATTTAGAAAATACAATTCCTTTATGCACCAACATTTCTTTAAGAAGCATTATCAACAATGTATTAGTCTCTATTATATTCTCTTCCTGCCTTACTCTATTTTTCCACCTGTCCCCTTGTAACACCCTCTCTCTGACTTATTCCTTTTTACATCCTGACTCTGTGTTACACTCTCTTACACTCTCTCTTTGACTTACTTTCTCTTACACCCTGTCTCTATTTTTTTCTCTCTCTCTCTTTTTTACAGCAATTTGTAAGTGTCTTACAACATATTATACACTTTTTCTGTCTTACTCCTTCTCTATGTTTTACTACCTCTACCTGTTTCTTTGTCTGACTCTCTCTGTCTTTTTGTGTTAGTTCCTCTAGCTCTTTTTCTCTGTCTTAATCCTAGTTACATAGTTGCTGTGATATAAACTTAGATATGTTGTAAACTAGTGTTTATATCGTTTGCTTATTGTCATTGCTTTGTTGTTTGGTAATAGTGGTCTAAAATGTGTTATTTTTTTCTTTAACACAGATTGAAATCAAGATTTCAATAGTAAGGAAATATGCCCTCAAGGCAGAGGAGAAGAAAAGATGCCAAGCGGAAAAAATCAAAAACAGCAACGGAATTAAAGCACTCGTCTACAACAAATACTTCAAAAAACAGGAAAAAAGCTCCTGGTAAGACAACTAAGTCTTTCTTTCGGAACATATGTAGATAAAAAAAAAATGTTGATGAGGATGTGAATATACAGAAGGAGAGAGCAAATTTGAAAAGGAAGGAGAGGCCCCCCAAAAATGTTACTACTGGAGCAGGAGAGAGTAATATGTATAGGAATAGAAGGCAAAACCAATTTAGGGACATTCATAAACGAATGTTTCGCAATAGGGTGGTTTTAAATTTGTCAAAAAATATTTAAAAAGGTAAACAGAGAGCTGCTTTTTATAAGAAAAAGAAAAGTGTAGAGAAGATTGTTGATCAGGCTTTTGAACTTAAGAAAAAATATTTATTTTAGTAATCAATAGAATTAGGACACTTAACAAGACAATTGATGTTTTCAAATCAAAGAGTAGATGCAAAAGAGTAATTAATCGGACTAATTTTTGTAAAGTTTTTTCTGGAGAATGGATGCATAGTTCAAGTTGTGAGCCATTTTTTAATGAGGAGAGTTACTTCCATGAGAATGATTTGGTGCATGCAGTTGACACCAGTGGTCGAGCATATAAGGTGAAAGACGGTTGTCCGATTGAAAAAGAGAAACTTGTGTCTAGAAATGCAGAAGAGGTGTTAACTGATGAAGTTTTAGGGAGACGTACTAAGGGTCAAGTGTACACTTGGAAGTGTAGTAGTATTTGTAGTGTGCGACAGGATTCAATCGATTTGCTTAGTAATTTCTTACGTACATATTTAGATGAAGTTGCATAATCAAAGCCAAGACAGTATGGTCTACTCAGGAACTCAGCATTGAATTTAACAGGATATTGGAGAAAAGTTATAAACTTTTTGTCAACTTGGGGACAGACACAGGTTGAAAATTTTAGCATTATGCTATCCTGGTGTTAGTACTAACCGCATCTACCTCATATCAGTATGATACGCCTAGTTATGTAAAGTATAAATAACTTACCATAGTCCAGTAAGACAATGCTAGGTGAATTGTAGCAGTAGGTTACACCTAATGTATGGAACTATAACTACCTACCTTCATTCCCTTTAGGTAACGCTATGTGAATGGTTTGTCTAATCTACCTCATGTATATGTATTCTGTATTTCTAATATACCTCCTGTTCATATATTATGTGAAGCGCTCTGATACCCAAGGGTCACGTTCGCGCTATATAAAACTTTCTAAATAAAATAAAATTAAAATAAAAGTACATATAGTAAAAAAAAGTCTAAAACAGAAAATGAAGATGTTGCAAGACTTAGATCCTTGCAGAGTGAGAGAAAACACAGGTTTGCAAGGGCATTCACTTGCTTGTCTTTCTAGAAAAGTATGTCAGAGTGTTTTTCATCATTTTAGAATGTTAGCAGTGCATCATAACAAAATGAGGAAATTAGTGAGAATGTTGTATTATGCAAAAAGTCCAGCACTTAAGCTTAAACAGTTAAACAGTGCTCTTTTGCATGGAACTGAATTAGATGTGAAGAAGATTTGTGAAGATATTGAGATTTGTTACTTTGGTGAAAAAGAGGACAGTGTAGAAATTGACACAGTAATAGAAGGTAATGTGGAAGACAATGTACACATTTCAAGTACAGAAAAGTCTGACCAGGAAATTACCAAGTTTAAGGTGAAATCAAGTGAAAGGCCTATTTTTACTTGTGTGTGTTGTCGACGGACTCATTATAAGATTCAGACTAGGTTAGTTGATTTATGTGCAGAAAGTGAAATGGAAAATAATAGTGAATGGAAGAATTTTGCAACTTTTTTGTTGGTGGAGTATTCTTTTGATTTGAGTTCTGATCAGCGTATTTGTAAATATTGTTATAATAAATTAAATGAAAACAGAATGCCTGCTAGAGCTGTTCATAATAATCTTGAGTTGGTAGACATTCCTCCTGAATTGATGGATTTAAATATATATGAATCTATTTTGATTCAATGTGTCCATCCTTTTCAGGCTATTGTTTGCATGGAGCCTAAGATAGGGAAATTGCCTCCTTCAGATTTACAGAGAGGATTAAAGGGAAGAGTTGTTTATTTGCCTCTAGATTTCAAGAAAAATATTGATACAATTGGTGTAGAGAAAGTGGAAGAGGAACCTCTGGTTATTCTAGTTAATGGGGTTCCGACAAAGAGTAAGAAAATCTGGCAAGATTTAGTGGATGTTAAGAAAGTCAAAAAGGCAACGTTGTATTTGGTCAAAAACAATGAGTACTACAAACATGTATGTGTTGGAGCAGAGGAAACAGCTGCAGAAGAAGACAGTGATTGTTCAGCCGGCCAAATTGAAAAAGTTGATGTGTCTAGAAGTGAAGAAATATATGAACATTATACTGTTCATCCTTTGCATTCCAAAGAAGTAATGGGGAATGCAATTGACTTGTTTCAAATGAAAGCAGCAAAAGGAAGTCCCATTAGTGTATGGGAAAAAAGTTTGGAAGCTCGTTGTTTTCCACAGCTATTTCCAACAGGTCGAGGTGGACGATATGCCGATCGACCACTTCAAATTCCTGCATCTGAATACCGGACTGTAAGATTATATGCTGAAGATCCAAGGTTTCGTCAATGCATTCCATATTTGTTTCATCTACTGTATGAAATTGACTTGTCTGGGCTTTCTCATGCAGTAAATCATATACTTAAAAGTGGAGCACATCTGCAAAATGTTTCGGCGAGGGACTTTATGGAGAAAGTCAATCTCTAATCAATCTCATGGCATGTCAGCGTGGTACAAACGAGTATTGGTACTGTCGTCATGGGGAATTGAAATGTATGCAAAGAAACTTAGGAACTCCTAAATGGTTCCTCACTCTTAGCTGTGCTGAGTATGCATGGGACGACTTACTTCAATTTCTACGAGAGGCAAATGCAAACATGCAAAATATAGAATTCAAAACACCTGGAGAACTATGTTCTTTGGATCCAGTGAATGTATGCAGATATTATAATCATAGATTTGAAGCTATGATGTCTTTCATTACCAACAAAAAAAATCCTCCCCTTGGAGAGGTTTTGGATTTCTTTTGGAGAAAGGCGTATCAAGCGAGAGGTGCTCCTCACATACATATGTTGTTATGGATTAAAGATGCACCCAAATTTGGAACAGATTTGGATATCACAGTGATGAGTTTCATTGAAGAGTATTCAACATGTGCTGTTCCGAAAACTACCGAGGAAAACAGTTTAAGGCAACAAGCTTTACGCTTTCAATCCCATCGTTGTGGAAAATAATGTCATTCCGGGTTTCCACGACCAGTGATTTCTAAAGGAAGAGTAAATAATTTGATGTCTTCTCTGCAACATACTGTGACGAGGAATCACCCAAAAATACATACAATTTAAAAAGAAAAGAAGAGTCCAAGTACATCAACGACTACAACCTAGTGATTTTGTCCATGTGGAATGCTAACATGGATATTCAGTTCGTTGCTGACAACTCTATTGCTGTGGCTCGAAATGTGACGTCTTACATCACAAATAAAGAAAAGACAGAACTGAAGGAAATGTGGGAGGACATTTCACATGAAAAGAGTATAAGTAAAAAATTATACAGTTTCAGTTTGAAGATGTTGTCGCATCGAGAAATTGGAGCATATGAATGTCCGTGCCTGGACCGCGCCCAGCGCCAGGACCCCTGGCGCCCGCCGATGCATGACTACTCGACGGACCTACGATGCCGCCACCCTCAACGCACTCAAAGCGGGCCGGAACCCTGCCTGCTACCAAGCCACCCCGAGACGCACCCACGGACCCTTCACCTGCCAAGCCTGCCGATTCACCTGCCCCCGGACCTGCACCACCCCCGCCAAATCGAGCACCAGCAGCAACCACCTGAAGTGCATCCTGTTGACCCCCACTCCGTCCACAGGCACGCCGTGGAACTCTGGGACCTGCTCGACGCGACAGCACCAGACTTCCTCACCGAAACATGGATGAACGCCTCCTCAGCGCCCAACATCGCCATAGCCATCCCGGACGGTTACAAGATCACCCGGAAGGACCGCGTCAACCAGACAGGAGGAGGCATCGCCATCGTACACAAGAACACCATCCGCATCTTGACTAACTCCGACGATACCTTCGCCGCCGCCGAACACCTGCACTTCCAGATACACACTGACCCCACGACCATCCTCCGAGGCACCCTCATCTACAGACCCCCGGGACCACGCACACAATTCAGCGAAGACATCGCAGACTTCATCAGCCCGCACGCCCTGCCCTCCGCCGACTACATCCTCCTAGGGGACCTCAACCTCCACCTGGAGAACAACAACGACAGAAACAGCACCGCCCTGCTGGACAACCTCGCCAAACTCAGACTCAAGCAACTGGTGAACACTCCCACCCACTATGCCGGCCACATGCTTGACCCCGTCTTCTCATCCAGCAAGCACATCTCCTTCAGCCACGCCACCGGACTCCACTGGACCACCACAGCTGCGTCCACTTCAGCTTCAGAAAGACTGCGCCCCACCACCCGCAACAGGTTCCCCGCCGGAGCTGGAGCAAGATCACCACCGAGCAGCTCACCACCTCCCTCAGCCAGAACACACCCACCAACACAACGGACCCAAATGAAGCAGCCAGCAACCTCACCAAGTGGCTGACCACCTGCGCCGACGACCTCGCACCACTAAAGAACCCTCCCAGCAGACCCGGCAGCAAGAAAACACCCTGGTTCACCAACGAACTCAAGGAATCCAAGAAGATTTGCTGCACCCTCGAGAAAACCTGGCGGCTCGACCAGACCACAGACAACAGGACCGCCCTCAAGCACACCACCCGCAAACACCACCAGCTGATCCGCACCACCAAGAAGTCGGCACTCAAAGAATGACTGGACAACAATGCCCACGACAGCAAGGAACTTTTCAGCATCGTCAAAGAGTTCTCCAACCCTAGCGCCGGAAACAACGACATCACTCCCTCGCAAGACCTCTGCAACTCACTCGCCACGTTCTTCCACCACAAGATCGCCGACATACATAACAGCTTCGACGCACAGACCACGCACCCTACCGCCGAACCAACGCCCACCACCACCACCCTCTGCAACTGGACCCTGGTCAACACCGAAGACACCACCCGCACGATGAACTCCATCCACTCCGGATCACCAACCGACCCCTGCCCACACCACGTCTTCAACAAAGCCGACGCCATCATCGCACCCCATCTCCGGGACGTCATCAACCCCTCCTTCCACACCGCCACCTTCCCGGAGAGCTGGAAGCACGCCGAGCTTACCGCCCTCCTGAAGAAACCAACAGCGGACCCCACCGACCTCAAGAACCACCGTCCCATCTCGCTCCTTCCCTTCCCGGCCAAAGTCATCCAGAAGACCGTCAACAGACAGCTTGCTGCCTTCCTCGAGACGAATGGATCCCTCGACCCCTCGCAGTCCGGGTTTCGGGCCAACCACAGCACCGAGACCGCCCTTATCGCAGCCACCGACGACATCAGAAACCTGATCGACAAAGGGGAAACAGCGGCCCTCATCCTCTTGGACCTCTCTGCGGCGTTCGACACCGTCTGCCACCGCACCCTAGTGAAGCGCCTCAGCAACATCGGAATCCGAGAGAAAGCACTGGAGTGGATCATCTCGTTCCTCGCCGGAAGAACCCAGAGAGTCCGCCTCCCCCCGTTCAGATCCGAGGCCACCGAAGTCATCTGCGGCGTACCACAAGGATCTTTACTCAGTCCAACCCTCTTCAACGTCTACATGAGCCCCCTCGCAGCCATCTCACGCCAACACGACCTCAACATCATCTCCTACGCCGACGACACCCAGCTGATCCTCTCCCTCACCAACAACCCCACCACCGCCAGAGCCAACCTACACGAAGGGATGAAGGACGTTGCCGACTGGATGAGGAACAGCCGCCTTAAACTGAACTCAGACAAGACGGAAGTCCTCATCCTGGGATCATCACGCTCTGCCTGGGATGACTCCTGGTGGCCCTGGGCACCGCTCCCAAGCCAACGGACCACGCACGCAACCTGGGCTTCATCCTGGACTCCTCCCTGTCAATGACCAGACAAGTCAACGCCGTCTCATCTTCGTGCTTCAACACCCTGCGCATGCTCCGCAAGATCTTCAGATGGATCCCCACTGAAACCAGGAAGACCGTCACCCAGGCACTCGTCACCAGCCGACTGGACTACGGGAACACCCTCTACGCCGGAACCACAGCCAAACTTCAAAAAAGACTCCAGCGCATCCAGAACGCCTCCGCATGACTCATCCTGGACATCCCCCGACACAGCCACATCACCGGACACCTGAGAGACCTGCACTGGCTCCCCGTCAGCAAGAGAATCATGTTCAGACTCCTCACCAACTCACACAAGGCTCTCCACGACCTGGGCCCCAAGTACCTCAACGACCGCATGACCTTCTACACGCCCACCCGCCAGCTACGATCAACCAGCCACGCCCTCGCCACCATACCATGCATCCGCAGAGCCACCGCCGGAGGAAGATCCTTCCCATACCTGGCAGCCAAGACCTGGAACTCCTTCCCCACCCACCTTCGGCGAACCCAGGACCATCTCTCCTTCAGGAAGCAGCTCAAGACCTGGCTGTTCGAGCAGTAGCATACCCCCTCCCCCAGCGCCTTGAGACCCTCCCGGGTGAGTAGCGCGCTTTATAAATGCCGTGATTGATTGATTGATTGAATGTTATTATCAGCAAGTCTCTATGCCAAGTCTAGAACAATTATTTGGGTGAGTCTAGGTCTTGCTGCAACACGAAACCGAGTTTTGAAATCTGTACAAGAAATTGAGTATCTGGCGGAGAAAGAACCAAACAGTACAGATATTTTGAAGACAAACATGTTGGATACATACTATCCAAATAGAAGTAGTCATCTTGAGAACAGTTGTTTGTATGAAGTTCTGCAAAACTATATTTATAAGAGGACCATCAGAGAAGATATCAATAATGGAATATATGCTATCATTGGGTGTGAAGGATGTCTAGTGAAGCAGAGAAAAGGCCATTTGATTAATCATCGAAAATTGAGTTGCGAAAATCCAGAGAAAAGGGAATTTTACTATTTAGCTCTTTTGCAACTCTTTAAGCCATGGCGTACAGAAGAGGAACTACTTGGAGATTTTCTCTGTTACGAAGATTCTTTTAATGCAACCAAGGATACCATAGAATGTCCTGATTTTCCAAATTATCTGCAAATGTTGAACGAAGAAATAGAGCAAGAAGCCACAATTGCTGTAGAGATTGCTAGAGACAGTTCTCAAGACAGTCAGAGTTCTGCTTCATTGAGTCAGGATCCACTAGGAGGACCAATTATCCAAAATGAAGCTGCCACTGCCATGGATGAGGTGGAAAGAGCTATGGAACAAGCTCAAGATGATGTAGTTAACTTAGAAGATTTGGTGAAACAACTAAACCTTGAGCAGAAACAGATATATGACGAAGTCACAGAACAGGTTGAACATGGATTCAGTCATGAGAAAAAAGAGTGCTCATGTACATCATTTAAGCCTGTCCGACTGTACGTGAGTGGAGAAGCGGGAACTGGAAAAAGTTTTCTGATTAAAGCAATTGCAACTTATCTGCAGAAAAGGACTGAATCACCGCTGTCTTGTGTTGTTACTGCTCCAACTGGGCTTGCAGCACATAACATTAAAGGGATTACTTTACATCGTTTACTGATGCTACCAGTTGAGCATGATAACAAATTACAATACCACAATCTATCTGGAGATGCTTGTTCTGAAGTTTCCAGAGTCCTGAAGAAAATGAAACTTCTTATCATTGATGAAGTAAGCATGGTCTCAAATCTAATGCTTGCTTTTGTGCATTTGAGAATGCACGAAATTCTTAGAACAGACTATGATGTCTTATTCGGAGGAAAACACATTATTGTTCTTGGAGATCTACTGCAGTTGACTCCAGTGAAGGGACAACCAGTGTTTAAAATGCTCACACATGAAGATACCAGGAAGTGCCTAGGAAGCATTGGAAACGTTAATATATGGTTAAATTTCAAATATGCAGAACTGCTTCAAAATATGCGACAGGCAAAGGATGAAGATTATAAAAATATTCTACAAGATGTAACAATCGGAAAAGTAAATGAGCATGGGAAAGAAGCATTACATGCACGATTAAATTCAAATTTGTATCCAAATGAAAACATTCTTCCTGAGAATATTTTTAAGAAAATTACTGACAACAAATCTGGGATATGTTTGATGCCAACTCTGCAAGAATGTTCCATCTTCAACAACAAAATGTTAAAGTTAGAAAATGAAGAGATTGTGAAACTGGAAGCTATAGATAAAATAGAGCATATGGGAGCAACAATTATTTTGTCAGAAAATTTGAAATCAAAATTGGATTCATTAGAGAAGAGTATATCTAAAACTGCTGGTTTTGAAAAGACTCTGAATGTGTGTTTAAATTGTCGTATCATTTTGAGAAGGAATTTAAATGTTGAAAGAGGTCTGGTAAATGGAGCAATGGGTCATGTTGTTGATTTTGTGAATTACAAAAATAGAGATGGAATTGAAATTGTAAAAATTAAATTTGATGGCATTGACGAAATAGAACAAATTTGTCATTGTTCAGCTAGATTTTTGCTTGTGAAAGACTTATATGTTTGCCGAAAACAGTTTCCTGTTTGTTTGGCATATGCGGTGACGATTCATAAATCTCAAGGTTTAAGTATAGATAGTGCTTTGGTGAACATTGGAAGTTCTGTGTTTAAAGAGGGTATGGCATATGTGGCATTATCACGAGTCAGAACTTTATCAGGATTGTACTTGATTGAGTGTGATGAAACAAAGATTTGTGCAGATCTAGATTGTGTTAAAGAATACAATAGGTTAAGAAGTGAGTATGCTCCACATTTGCCTCAATATCCTCTGTTTGAAAAACGTGTGGTAGGCCGAAAAAGAAGAAATGAGAATTGCAGTGAGGTAGTAGCAAAAAGACAAAAAGTAGATGAAACTGTAATTGTAAGCAGAAAGAAAAAGGATTCTGTTGAAGATGTTGGATTTCAGTTTGAAAACAGTTCTGGTGTCAACTGCTATGCTAATGTAGTGCTTAATGTTGTTTTTTTTCTTCAAAATTTACAAGAACAGATTGTTGAAAATTGGGATCAAACATTCTGCTGTTTATTGAATTCTGTGTTTTAGAAATGTAGCAGTGATAGAGCAAAAATAGAAAGTGTTTCAGAAATTCGAAATCTTTTAGACATATGTTCTGGTCAAAATCAATTTTCACAGAATATTCAGCAGGATTGTCAGGAATTTTTAATGTATATGTTTGATGTATTGGAAGATGAAGGTGTAGATATAAAAAATCTTTTTAGCCTTTCTTATCAATGGCAGCATGACTGCGACAACTGTAGTTTATCAAGTAGTACTACAATAGACACCGAAAGATTTATATATTTGACTTTACCAGACTGCAAATCAGTAACTTTTAATATTCTAGTTAAAGCAGCTGATCACAATATGGTGTGTACCCAATGTAAGTCTGCAATGCTCTCCACATTATTTATACAAAATTATGGTCAGTATGTCATTTTAATGTTCCAACGATGTAGACCTGATGGAACTAAATTGACAACTTCTATTAAAAATTTCGTGGCTTCTCAGTTATCAATTTCAGGAAGAACTTTTGCAACTGTAGCTATTATTTATCATGATGGTCCTTCAACAACATCAGGGCATTACACATGCTATTTAAAATGTCGAAAAGGTTGGACTAACTGTAATGATACTCATTTGACTTTCAAACAACGTTTGCCTTTTGACTTAAAAAATTCATACCTAGTGTTTTTAGAACCAACATTTAAGTAAAGGTAATTGGCCTATGAAGACAGGAGCAGTTAATAAAAGTTAGTCTGCTGTTTAAAATTATATTGTGAGTAAAAGTGATGAAGATAATATAAAAATTATAGTTCTCATAAAGGTACGGTAAGTGGATCGCATAGTAAGTGATATCAGTATTATAGGAAATGTTCAACATGAGAAAGCCAGAGATGGAATTATGAATATTTAAATATTGAGAATATGTTGTTTGAGCCTTTCTTTCAGAACGTCGGGAAAACGGTAATTTTAGAGTTTGTTTTAAGTAATTTGAAAATACATTGATACATCTGACACTATTTGGCCTTAAGGAAAGGTGAAGGAATGAGCAAAGAGTCATGACTGAACACAAGGAGTATATGAAAACATTGAAACATATTTCAGATGTTCTTGGAGCTTTTCTTCTAGAGAGTCGATGAAATGGAATTTTTAGAGAACAGCAGAGTACCTTCCAACAAAAATGACCTTCATGATGTACTATTTGGCCTAAAGGAAAAGTAAGTGAATCAAAGATTAGTGTACATCTGTGATTTGTAAGTTTATATGTTTTTTTTAACACAATCTTTTTGATTGTGTTTTTTTTCCCGCTGTCATATGATGAATAGTTTGAACTCACTGTTTTTAGTGAAATTCAATATGTTCTGAGAACAGCAAAAATAAACTATCTAACATGTTGTACAAATTATTCTATAGTTTGTATTGTGTAATTTATATTGTATTCCCATTGTCTCATACTCATTTTCTTTTTTCCTCTCTCTTTCAGCTCTCTTTACTCACTCACACTGCCTTTCTCTCACTCTGTTTCACACCCATTCGTTTACTCAACTTCTTTCACAACCCCTCATTTCCATTTCAACTGTCTGCATCCCCTCTCTCCCTTGCACCATTTTTCAGCTTTCAGTCTCTCTGTTTTACTTCCCTTTTCCGTGTTTTCCTCTTTTGCTCATGTCATGAGTGATGTAATATGTGACGTCATCAGCAGTGCATTGCACGCGCAAGTTATAGTGAGTCCAACTAACTATAACGTGGGAATTTCAATGGTTTTATGCGAGTAAAATTTCCAGCTAACTATGTACCTTGATTTCAGCTGTCTCAGGTACATTTCTCTATTGCCACCTCTTGTTCTTACTGGCACCTGATCCAGCACGAAATACTCAAAATCTTTGATGTTGCTCTGATGGATCAATTCAAAGTGTCTCACCACTGGGTACGCCTGATTTTTATTTTTGATGGCTCTAATATGTTGCAGCAAATACTTAGGTGCACGTAGAATGATGCTACCACTATAAAGCTTCTGACAGCGGCACCTCAACACATACACAGCAAATTCACTCCTGCACATGAGAGGCTTCATAATCCGCCATTTTCTATCTACAAAAGGCAAAGGCACTACTGTAGAATTGATACCATAAATACAAGCTTTGCATTGATGGCACCGTCTGAAGCCTCTACTCCCACTCAACCATCTCTCTTGTTGTCTATTCCCTGGGCTATTGACCACTAGCTCTTGTCTCATTGATCTGGCTTTGCGGAATGTGATGAGAGGTTTTTTATGTACTCTAGATCCCAATGTGGGATCACTGCATAGTAGGTACCAATGTTGCTGAAAAATGGCTCAAATTCTCTGATGTTGCATATTGTTACTGGTAATGAAGCAGAATTACAGTTCGTTTTTATATGGAGTACTGATTTTTGTTGCCTCCGTGAAAATCAGTTCTTCTATAGGTTTTAAGTTAGCTTTGCATTTTACTTCCTCTAAGATGGCTTTGTTGTACCCTTATGCTTCAAACCTCTCAGTGAGGTTAAATTGTGCTTTCTGAAGCTGCTCTGAACTGCTACAGTTCCTTCGCATGTGCACATTTTCTGTGTAGGGAATACTGGTTTTTAGCTTGGTGGGATGGAGACTCTGAGCATACATCACAGTATTTCCTGCTGTGATCTTTCTGACTGTTTTTGTTTGTATTTTACCATCTGCCACATAGATTGTTAAATCTAAAAACTGCGCTTCCTGGTCACTGAATTGTGCAGTAAACTGTAACTGTAAATTTTTATCGTTCAATCTGTTCACAAAATGTCCTCTGATGATTTACTGCCACGCCGTAAGACAAAAAGATTGTCAATATAACGTGACCAAAGTATTACCTTTTTTGACATCTCTTTGGCGTACTCAGTGTCCAACACCTGCTCCTTCCTCCAGCCCATATGCAGATTAGCATAGCTGGGGGCGAAGCAGGTGCCCATTGCAGTAACTCTCAGTTGCTGGTACAAATCCGAACAAAAAAGAAATATATTGTTACGTAAGCACCATCCAATCATGCACAGCAGCATTTCAGTGTGTTTGTACAAGCTCATGGGTCGGGAACTCAAGAAGTGTTTAACTGCCCTGGTGCCATCAGAGTGGGAAATGCTTGTGTATAAGGAGGAGACATCTAATGTAATCATTACATAATCCTGCTCCCACTCTTCATCATAGATTTTTTTCAAAAAGTCTCCTGTCTCTTTGATATACGAGCTTAAGTTTTTAACCAGGTCTTGAAGAAAGTAGTCTAAATATTTCAAGGTGTTTTCAAACAGAAACCCCATGGGCAAAATAATTGGACGGCCTGATGGGTGAGTCTACTTTGAGGAATTTAAATTCTGTTTGTGATATGAGCCCTGCTGTTTTCCACTGTGATAGATCTGAATGAAATATCCCTGTCACATCTAAGAGAATACCTTTGTCAATCTTTGAGTAGCACTGACTGTCATTCAATTGGCTCATGCCTTCCTCTGGTACATGGTAAGTGGCCAAAGAATTATATTGCCACCTTTGTCGGCCTGTCTTAGCGCTATGTCAGGACGAAGGCGTAGCTTGGACACCAGGTCCTTATAACCTATTGTTGATGAATCAACTGCCGAATTTTATTCTAATTCTCTATATAGTTCTTTAGTATCCTTCACTACCCAGTCTGAAAATAGGTCTATAGAATCCCTCGGGACCATAGGTGAAAAGGTCGACCTAGGTTTAAACGTGTTTTAAGTCTCACAAAAAAATTAAAAACATATTCTCTATTCAGTGTGTCATCAGATATATTGCTTATATCTCCTCTTGTGAGGCTGTCCAAATCACGTAAAACATTAAAATCTGAAACCAACAATTCATCATTACCCATATTCAAATTACATTTTTGTTGCCCTGATATTTTGCTATGTTCAAAATATTTTGCCAACCTCAATTTACAAGTGAATTTAAAACTGTCTATTCATGTCTGGACATAGTCGATATTTTCTGTGGCATAATATGAAAAACCACGAGACATATATATATATATATATAAATTCACTGAAAAAAACATAGGTTTCAGGCCTTATATAGTTAGGAATTAGCATTTAAAAAAACTTTAAAATTCACTCAAAAAACTATAAGTGTTAGGGGTGTTATAGTTAGCTGGACATTTCACTCATACAAAACCATTGAAATTGCTCCTATATAGTTAGTTGTACTAACTATATTTCGCGCACCCGCAATCCACTGCTGATGATGTCACATATTTCATCATTCATGACATGGTCAGTGACATCACTGATGACATCTCAAATTACATCAATGATGACATAACCGATGACATCATCCAGTGAATGTGGTTTGCTTCGTTATTTAAATATGCATTATATATATAGCAATTTGCATTGAAGTATGAGTGGATATATAAAAATAAATATTTGGATGGAGGACTTTAACAATTTATAGTGTCTCACTAAATATAGTGGATAGTGACTAAACTGTGTGAATATCTGTATCACATTGTCAGTTGTTGTGTAAACTGGTTCTCCAGTTGGTTACTAGCTATGTGAAAGTCTATATCAGTTATTGATTAGGTAACTGAGTATTTGTATGGGAGAGTGAATGTATGTGTGATTCGGTGGAGTGTGGGTGACTGCCCAAAGATGTGTGAATAATTGATTCAGTAGATATATGAAGTAAAAACTACATGTTCTAACAGTTGTTTGGGTGAGTGAATATCTTTATGGGTGTGGCGATGAGCAAATATAATTCTCAATGGTACATGTCCAACAAACTAGAAAAATAAAAGGCAGTGTATGTGTCAGTTGTTGGGTTATAAATAAGTAAACATAAGACTCTATGATTGTGTGAGTGACTGTATGGATAACTGTATACTTGTAATAATGTTTTTATAATACACTAAGTAGGACTTACTATCTAAATGAATAGATGAAGTGGTGTTTGTATAAGTGTGTAGCTAAGTAAGTATGTAAGTATGATTCATTGTTTGCATAGGTGAGTAGGATGACTTCATCAGTGAATAGGTTGTGTGCTGGTGTGTAATGTCGATATATGTGTATAAGTATTTTTGATAGTGTTCTATTGTTCATTGACAGCATGTATGAGTGGATCTACAGGTAAGTGATTAGATGTGTGTATACATCTAGGAATCAATGAGTGGGTTTTTAGGTGCTTGTATTGCTGTGTCAATGGATTCAAATATGATACTCTGTATTTTACAAAGAGTGATGAACGATTTTTACTAGTGTATGAAAAGGTGTATGTGATTGTCACGTGGATGATGTCATCAGTGATGTCATCATTGATGTAATTTGAGATGTCATCAGTGATGTCACTGACCATGTCATGAATGATGAAATATGTGACATCATCAGCAGTGGAATGCGGGTGCGCGAAATATAGTTAGTACAACTAACTATATAGGAGCAATTTCAATGGTTTTGTATGAGTGAAATGTCTAACTATAACACCCCTAAAACTTATAGTTTTTTGAGTGAATTTTAAAGTTTTTTTAAATGCTAATTCCTAACTATATAAGGCCTGAAACCTAGGGTTTTTTTCAGTGAATTTCAAAGGTTTTTTAAATGCTAATTCCTAACTATATAAGGCCTGAAACCTATGGTTTTTTTCAGTGAATTTGCAAGGTTTTTTAAATGCTAATTCCTAACTATATAAGACCTGAAACCTATGGTTTTTTCAGTGAATTTGCAAGGTTTTTTAAATGCTAATTCCTAACTATATAAGGCCTGAAACCTATTGTTTTTTCAGTTAATTTGCAAGGTTTTTTAAATGCTAATTCCTAACTATATAAGGCCTGAAACCTATGGTTTTTTCAGTGAATTTCAATGTTTCTTTAAATGCTAATTCCTAACTATATCAGGCCTGAAACCTATGGTTTTTTCATAGATTTTCGAAGGTTTTTTAAATGACAATTTTTAAATGTATTAATTGTTATTTTTCTTTTACTGATTTACTACATTTTTGCAGGCAGGTGCTCAGAGGGCACGCCCCCTTTTTACAACACTCTGCAGCGCAGCTCCATGGCGCTTACTGAAGATACCTGTTGGACTAGTTCCCTCTAGGGGACCTCTGGATTGAACAGGAATTAATTCCCCAACTTAAACTGTGCAAACGCGCCCTGTAGAGAGTGTTCTAAATTGGGGGATTAAGTTCCCTTGCATACTGGGGGTCCCTGCGGGCCAACTAGCCCACCATGAGCCTCCATTATGCGCCAGGGGGCTGCGTAGCTTTTCCCCGGGGGCGGCGATCCCCGGGGCAATGTAGGGGGGGATTGGGCCTCCCCACACTTCTTTATCACTATGCCCTGCGATTTTGTCCCCCCGGGGGGTAATTTGAAAGAAAAAAAAACGGGTCCTTGTGGGACCACTTGGGCAGGCCTAGGGGGTCAGGGTGTTTCTACCCTGCCCCCTACACGTTTGTTTTTCTGCTTTCTTGTGCCTCGGTCTTCCGAGCACAACATGGCTGCCAACACTTCCTGGTTTGAAGTGTTGAAAGCCAATGAGCATGCAGCTCCTGCTCAGAAAGTTTTAGAACTCAAAAAGGGGGCAGGGTAGAAGCACCCTGACCCCCTAGGCCGGCTCAGGGGGTCCCACAAGGACCCACAAGGCCCCCAATTATTATTTGTTTTTTGTAAAATAGCGGGGTGCGCGTACCCCGCGATTTCTGAAAAAATAAAAATAAAATTTGCCTTGGGGGTCCCTGTGGCACCCCTGAGCAGGCCTGGGGGATCAGGGTGCTTCTACCCTGCCCCCTTTATGAGTTCTACACGTTTGTTTTTCTGCTTTCTTGTGCCTCAGTCTATCAAGGCACAAGATGGCTGCCATCAATCTCTGTTTTGGAGTGTTGACAGACAGTGACAGCCTATCAGCATGCAGCTCCCCTTGCATACTGGGGGACTTTTTCACCAACCCACTAGGGATTTAATGTTTGTGGCGGCTACATGCAAATGGTTCACTGGAACTTAACTACCCAGAACTACTAAGACCAGAAGGCAGCAAGCTGTCCCCGCCCACTTGGGAGAGTGTCACCATAAGTAAAGCTGGGAATATCATTTGCTGTTCCTGCCGGAATCAGCCCATGAGGAAGTGCGGGTGTCCCACGAAACGCGTAGGGCATATTGACTTTCCTTTTATTCATTGGGTGTGCTGCCTTGACTGAGCACCGCATTTGCTACCATTAAAGCGCTGAAAACTTACCTTCTTGAGTGCGGCTGTTTCTTACATTGAGTCGCCATTTGCCTCTACTACTAAATTTCCTCTGACCTTATATCTATATATATATACATATATATATATATATATATATATATATATATATATATATATATATATATATATATATATATATATATATATATATATATATATATATATATATATTACCTACTGGCGGTCGCCAGTAGGTATATATAGTTAGGATTTTTTCTCTATGGGATTTTTGAAAATTCTACGTCTAATAACTTTGGCGTTTGTGGACGGAATTGGCTGAAATTGTCAGGAAAATGGCACATTTTGTTTCTGAGCAGCCCTTGAAAATTTGGGGGGTGTTCGTCAAGGGGGGGCCGAGAAAAAAGGGGGGTCCCAAAACGTGTTTTTAACATTGAGTTTTCCATAGGGCGGTTGGCCTCACTTTTAGCCCGAACGGCTGAATGGATTTGCATGAAACTTGGCAAAATTGTAGGGACTGGTAGCCCGATGTGCCTTTTGTAGGTCTCAATATATGTGCTACAGTGGATTTTGAGAAATTAACGTTTAAAAAAAGATATATATCTGTAACAGCGGACCGGGCAGCGCTCCAGGACGCGTACTTTTCGCGCAACGGAGCTTTGTGAAGCGAAGCTGATTGGTTCTCCGGCGTCTGTCAACATTCCAAACAGTCCGTAGCGGCCGCCATCTTGTCTCTCGGTAGGATCGAGAGACAAGAGGAGGCGAAAGCGAAGGGGCAAATGACCATAAGGGGGAATAGTAGATCCTCGCTGACCCCCTAGGTTTGATGTGGAGGTTTTAAAAGGGCCCCGCGGGGCAAAAAAAAATAAAAAAAATAATAATCGAACGGCTGAATGGATTTGCACGAAACTTGGTAAAATATTAGGGACTGGTAGCCCGATGTGCCTTTGCTAGGTCTCAATATATGTGCTCCAGTGGATTTTGAGAAATTAACGTTCAAAAAAAGATATATATCTGTAACAGCGCTCCGCTTCGCGTAACGGAGGTTTGCGACGCTGATTGGTCATTCTGTCACTGGGCTATAGTTGGGCTACATCTGGCTGATATTTGGGCTACATTTGTTTTTTTTCGTCTCTGGCGGCCATCTTTGGGCTACATTGGGCTACATTGGGCTTCATTGGGCTTCATTGGGCTACATTGGGCTACATTTGGGTTCCAACATATATATAGGCCAATGTAGCCCAATATATATTTTTCAAAGTTAATTTTCGTAAAAACCACTGGAGCATATATCTTGAGACATAGCAAAGGCACATCGGGCTACCAGTCCCTACAATTTTGCCAAGTTTCGTGCAAATCCATTCAGCCGTTCGAGCTAAAAGTGAGTCCAACCGTCCTATGGAAATGAAGGAAATGAATGGGTAATTTGTAATTAGCAAATAGCTCATCGCAAACTAGGAATGGTAAAGAATCGCTATTTATTCCTTAAAGTTCGCTATTTAGGAAATGCAAAAAACTTTGATGATACATATGGCGGTTCATCTCTAACAAGATAAGAAGCATAGGGATAGATTTATGATGACTGGCGCATCACCAGGGATGTGTTAGTCATTCTGTGCCGCTGTTCCGTCACCTATGGTGTGCTGCATTTACAATGCGGCGCATCATGGGGCAAAAACAGCACAGATGCGTGATGTATCTGTGCCGTAAAGGTGGCGCATTGCTGGAGTTGTATCGCAAGTGTGATGAAGCTCCAGCAAGGGTCGGGGGTGCCCCTGTCGCAGGGTTTCTGTTCTCACACAGAACTGTGGACAGAGGATTGGAACCTCGGCGAATTAGGGTGTCCCAAAACTCACCTTAGTAATCAAAAACCCCTTAGCAAGCTAGGTACAGTGTCACATTGGATATAACAAACTCTCAATGTTTAGACAATCCAGAATATGAACTTATAGTACCTCAGGATACGTGGAACTCATGAACAGTCGGTCGTTATATATTTCTTAGAAACCAGAACATGGAGTTAAGAAGAACACATGTGTATTTGAAATGTTTATTTACTAATGCCGTCTTCTCAGGCGTAGTATCTTAGATAATACAAGTACACATATTATCAGTAGCAAAATTACCAGCATAGTTACTAGTACATAAAAAGCGAATGGTGACAGTATGTTAACATGCTGTAAATGAATAAGAGTTAGCAACACTTATAAGCAGCCGCGGGCCGTGGAGGGAGTTACGGTGGGGCAGGGAGGCGGGGAGGGGGAGGGGCAGGGTGGAGAGGGCTCCACCCTGCTTCTCCCCCTCCCCGCCTCCCTGCCTCACCGTAACTCCCTCCACGGCCCGCGGCTGCTTATATCTCACCCTCCCTAATACACATATTATATTATTTGCTAAGAAGGTCTCTTTGTGTTGGTTTAGGGCGTGCCCATACTTTAGTGTCTTAGATTTGAAGGAATCACATCAGCATACACCAGCTCTCTCTTCGTGTGAACCGCATCAAGTGTTGTGTATGTGTGTTCGGCAAAGCAATATAAAACCCGCCTCATGCCCAGAATTGGCAGAAGTTGCACTTATGTTATGAGTATGAAGTCGTGGAGATCAGACCTCATAACAATTCTGTATCGTGTTGTTCTTGAAACTTTAGCACTCGCTGTACAGATATAGTTTAACAAGCAAAGCAGATAGTAGAGCAATAACATATTATTCTCATGTAAACCACGATGAACTACTAGGTTGAAAGCTAAAGCAACAACTAAGTGTCGTGTGCAGAAGTTGCAAAAAAGGAAAAATGGCGTTTAAACCGGTAATGAGCCCATGCTAACTTAACACGGTGTAAAGATATCCAGGACGTAGATGACACCTCCCCATGATCCGGAAATGAACTGAATAAGATAATAGAAGTGCCATCTCATGAGAGCAGATTGCAAGTTTATATGTGGACGGTCCGCAAGGTAAAGCATTAAAAACTAGGAAAATTTAATGCTAAAGAAAAATAAAACAGCCAAGTACTTTATTGAGTCTTAAGCCAATAGGCAAGGTAAATAATAAAAACTTGACAAATAAGTCAATGAATTGTCAATGAAATGCTAGTACTCAGCATATCAAACATGAAAAAGGTCTATGACATAACTGTGTATGCAAAATAAGCTGCAACAGCCTCCAATAGGAAGTCACCGTCTTCATCCGAAAACAGTTCAGCCATCCAATTTAAAAGCGGAAAAGAACATACGTGCTCTCCCAGCACCGGATCCTCTATCAGAGGACAGCTCGGTGGGTTTTCAAGAAAGCTCTGTTCCAAGAAAGACTGTGTTGCTGCCAGTAAATTCCAGGGACCAATTAGTCCATGCATCAATGCCACAGCCATAATCCTTTCGCCAGGACAAACCAACTCGTGAGTAATGATAGGAGTCATCAGCTGATTAAAGTCGACGTCAGGAGAAACCGGTCCGCAGAGACACAAATCAATGGCCCAATCGAAATCACAGGTCAGGCAGTGAAATACAGGCTGGACACAGGTGAAGTAGGAGAATCGAAAAGATAATCCATATGCCGTGCTTAATATCGCCAACGGCATTGTGCCATAATATTCTAGCATGCGATTGCGGAACAGTGTCAGCAGCTGCAGGGCGGGAGGTTGCATAGGAGGGACATCCATATTTAAAAATGTAAAAAAGCACAAGAGCGTCCGCTGGTAATGCAAGTAAAAATGGCAATCCACGAAGCAGAGTGGAAAAAATACAATGAAAGAAAGTAGGGATGACTCGAAAGATTTTCTCAAATGAAGTCACGAGACCACTGGTAACAACTTTAAAAAAGTGCGCCAGGGCCTTTGTGGAGGATGCGTTAGAGATAGTCCGAACCATCTTGCTGAAATGGAAAGGCAAATCTGAATTGAAAAGGGTCTGCACCTCTGTACGGGTGTTCGCTATGTGAAGCACGAAAGTTTCACGGGCCGAACTCAAGGCCACCTCTCTCTGAGACAAAAGAGCTCTTATTCTTGCCATGCCGTTGAAATCTGCTCCCAAGGTTGGTATTTGTGGCGAGATTGAAAACTCCCTATGTTCATGTGTGGGAGGAAATAGAACATTTCTGCAGCAAATAACCCGTTCACTTACTGTTACGATAAAAGGAATACTTTTAATTAACCCAGATCAATCTTCATTATTGAGCATCAAAAACCTACCATTTTCCAACAACTTGAACGTGGGGATGATAGCAGGAACTGGCGTGCCTTGCAACACGCAAGCCATATTTGGTCGGTGTTTGTTGCATGAACCGTGTAACTGTATGTGCCTACACATTAGTGAATGATCTGGCGTCTCAGTGCATTCCTCTCCATTCAGATAAACTTCTTGATCATCTTTGAAACATCTGTATGTGTATGAAAGCGACCAGACCTCATGAAGAAAAGCACTACCTAAAGGTTCATAACGACCTATTGGTATATATTTCATTCAATTTGAAAACTTATATAAAGCAAAAGGCAGCGTTATTAAACCGTGGATAAGGCACGTTGCCAAAAAACCCGCAATCCTCTGCTGATGATGTCACTGAGCATGTCATGAATGATGTAATATGTGACATCATCAGCAGTGGATTACGGGTAATAGTATCTCTAGTTTACTCCCCTATAGCTGTCTTTCTTTTAACATAAGTGTCTGTTTCCTTCCCTTATACTTACTGTTTTTGGTTCGCTTCCGGTTTGCGTACCGGCGAGCGAACTGGGAAGCGAACTAAGAGAAATAGAGGTTGGCACAGTTCCAAATATTGTACCAATTTTTTAATAACGGGGAGGTAGTTCTGAAAAGAACTTTTTTTTTTATTGTTTTTGTTGTTTTAAATTTTTTTTATTATTTTTCGGAACATTTGTTTACTTTTTTTGAATTTTTCTGAACAGTTTTATATTTTTTTGGGTTTTTCTTGGAGGGGGCAATGAAAACGATTCATTGTAAAGGGCTCAACAGGAGCAACAAAACAAAAAAAAAGTATTTATTATTTTGGGCGTTTCGTACAAACTTGCATATGATAGTCAATAGCTCTGTTGATCAGAGTGATGCTTCTTTCTCCGTAGCAAATGAATCCATCGCAAAATACGCAGGTGTGTTTTACTTCACCAAATCTCATTTGTATATTTGGCACCATCTCCCTGCCCTCTGGTCCCGTTACTTCCGGTACAACAGATCTTCTGGCCATAATAGGGAGATTATCTAGGTCGTTCCGAAACTGTGCAGCACTGTAGTTGTTAGGATGCCACCTAGTCATATGGCGATGCATTGTGTAGTTTCCGAAACTGTATTTTTTCTCGGTTCCTCTGGACAGTCTATCTTGACATATAAGGCAAGTTACGTATCTTGCATTTACTTTTTTCTCACCTTTGAGAATTTTAAAAAATTGCCAAATGAAGTTTTCTTTCCGGTGAGACGTCCTGGGCTCCTCAGGCAAAAACTGCCTCTCTTCGTGCTCGTCGTCCTGTTCCTCTTCTTCCTCTTCTTGTTGAATTATAACTTGAGCAGGTGGTCCACTCTTCCTTGGATGTGGTGGAGGTGGTGGGGAAGCACCAGCTGAAGCTACTAAAGAAGCCATTGCTCAGTGATCACAAAGGGTCTTTCTCTCACAATGATGAAAGTCAGAGTGAGGAAAGAAGGAGGGATTTTCATCATTTGGGAAAAACAAGAGTTCTCAACCAATGAAAAGTGTTCATTTTAGATTATATGACCTAGTCTTACATCATTAGGAAACCAAAAGTGAAATGAACCAATGAAAAGTGTTATTACCAAGTCACATGACCTGCTGTGTTTACGTTAAGCGCTTTGCAGGGCCTCCCGGTTTGCTTCCAGAAACCTGCGCTTTGCGACTCGGTTCGCGTACCAGTTCGCTAACGTAGCACGTCATATGACGTATCACGCGACAACGTGAAACGTCATGCGGACGGGAGGCGTCACGATGTTGTTTTGTAACGCGGCAGTTGCGGTAAAGAAACGTTTACCGGCTCGCGGTCTATTTCGCGGCATCAAGGTCAGCTAACGGGAAGCTTCCCGATTCGCGAAGCGGGAACGAAGAAAAAAAAATATTTAAAAAAAAATTATTCATAAACATATAAAATATATTTTTGGATTTAAAGAAGAATACATTTTACAGCTACAGATATTAGCTGTTAAAAAACCAATGAAATTCACTGAAAAAACCATAGGTTATAGACCATATATAGTTAGGAATTAGCATTTACAAAACCTTGAAAATTCACTGAAAAAACCATAGGTTATAGACCATATATAGTTAGGAATTAGCATTTACAAAACCTTATTTTACTCACACAAAACCATTGAAATTCCATATATAGTTAGTTGCACTAACTATATATCGCGCACCCGCAATCCACTGCTGATGATGTCACATATTACATCATTCATGACATGGTCAGTGACATCACTGATGACATCACTGATGACAACATCCAGTGATTATGTGTTTCTGTAAAGTTTAAATATGTTTTACATATTGAAGAATGAGTGGATGTATAAGTGTCTGAATGAAGGTTTTAGTAGGTGCGTGATTGACTGTATGAGTGAGTGATTAAATGCGTCTTACTGAATGCACGGGTTAGTGACTAAACTGTCTGAAAGTGTGCATCAGTATGTCTGTTGTTGTGCAAGCTGCTGCATGTGTTGATCAGTAGCTATATAAGTAGCTATATGGGTTATTGATTGGTTGCACAAGTATTTGTATGGGAGACTGAGTGTGTGTATGGCTGGCTGGGAGGTGTGTGACTCTGTGCAGATCAATGTGTACTTGTATCAGTGATTCTATAAGAGAGTAAGTATGTGTTAGTATATGTTTCAAAAATGTAAGGTGTTCTGTGTTTAACTGTATAGATGAGAAAATGGAAGTGTGATTGATTCTTTTCAGGACTGACTAGGTGTGTGAGTAACTCCATGGATGAGTGGCAGAGTGTGAGTGTCTGTATAGGTGTATGAGTGCATATGATAGTGTTGTAAAGATGAGTGATTGTATGTATGAATGATTGTATGAGTGAATGTGTGTGTAGACATAGGAATCAGTGAGTGCGTATGTAGTAACTAGTATTGGTGTGTCAATGGTTTCAAAAATTATACTCTCTATTTAACACTGGGTGTAATAGAGGTTATATTAGAGTGTGAGGAGATGCATTGTATTATCACATGAATGATATCATCAGTGATGTGATCATTGATGTCAAGTGAGATGTCATCAGTGATGTCATTTGAGATGTCATCAGTGATGTCATCAGTGATGTCACTGACCATGTCATGAATGATGTAATATGTGACATCATCAGCAGTGGATTGCGGGTGCGCGATATATAGTTAGTGCAACTAACTATATATGGAATTTCAATGGTTTTGTGTGAGTAAAATAAGGTTTTGTAAATGCTAATTCCTAACTATATATGGTCTATAACCTATGGTTTTTTCAGTGAATTTTCAAGGTTTTGTAAATGCTAATTCCTAACTATATATGGTCTATAACCTATGGTTTTTTCAGTGAATATATATATATATATATATATATATATATATATATATCCACAACAACAAGATGCCCTCGTAAGAAACAGCCGCACTCAAGAAGGTAAGTTTTCAGCGCTTTAATGGTAGCAAATGCAGCGAAGGGGGCAATAATATTCTGCATGCATCAATATAGGTATAAAAAGATTGTAGTACTTTTGTAATATGCATGGGCCACATGCTAAAATGTAACCTTATAAATATGGTATCCAACAATGCTCCTGTGCTTATTTCCTCTCCTAGCAATTTGCATTTTCCACACAATTTTATTTTATGGAGTTGAGTTACTATTTAGGTTCCTTGAAATCATTTCTTGATTGTCCCAGCCTTTGGTTAACTCTCTTCTTTCCATATAAGTCACACCTCTTTTGATCTCAGATACTACCTAGGGGGAACACAGTTCTTCTTTACATCACTATATAAAACATTCTTGGTGCACATCCCAAATATCAAAGCCACAAATACAGATACCTTTCCTAGGAACCAATTATCACGCAATGACTCTTGTACATTGGACCTGGGTTGACCTTAAATTTACTTGCAAAGAAGATCAGGGCCATGTTTATGACCCAGTTTGCACCGTGTTTGCACCACTCAATGTGGTATACGTGCAACACAAACCTTAAGTGAGATATATGAAGCCACGCAAGGCTACTTTGAGTGGCCCTGGGTATTTCCGTAAATCTGGAGTAAAGCAACGCAGCACAAATCGCTGTGTTGTCTTACTCTGCCATGGGCAGGAATTCCATGAGTGTTGCATGAGTGTTCCCACACAACTCACATGGATTTTGACCCACTCCCGGATTTACTAGAATTGGTAAACCAGGAAATGTGCCAAAAAGATACGCCTTCACAGGGGTGACCTAAAGAAGAAAATATCTTTATTTCTTCTTCTTACTTCTTCTTTCCATGTATACTACATTCTGCAGCACACAGAGAAAGAAAAATATGCTTCTCAGAATTGTTTTTGTGCAGTAAGCAACCCCTTCCTGCACAAAAACAATCCTGCTTGCAATGGAGGCAACCTTGCACCACGGTGCAAGGGAGCCTGCAATGGCTCTAGGCTGCTGAAAGGGCACCAGCACAGGGGAAAAGGCAGGAATATACCATTTTGACTTAAATATGGCACATACTTGCCCTTTCCCTGTTACTCAGTGCAGCGTAGCAAGATGTCTTGCTTATGCTGCGTGACAAGTTCGTAAATGTACTCCCCAGTATCCCTATACTTACCTGAAAATCACACATGAAGGGATTTAACAAACACTTTTCAGAATCTAACTCTTCACTTTCCTATCATTTATTATTTAATAGGTAATGGAGAAAGCTTCTATATTTTGTAAATCCGTTCAGATAGAAAACATATATTCTAGGAATTTGTGCAAGGGCTGGTAATATACCATTTCCCATATTCTCTGTTCTATCTCCACAAGACAGCCCACCTTCCAGCAAAACGTATTAGGTAAAATATCTCAGAGGCATTTAGTATTAACTAACATGCTTTATAGTCAGCTATCATGATTTGCTAAATAATAAACAACACAAAGGAAGTTTACCTTATCCCTCAGATGCATGTTTGTTCCAGGAAAGATCTAGAGCCAGCTCGTCTGCCTCTCAGTTAAGACATGCACTATGTGCATCACACACCGTGCATCACATCGCAGACCCACACTCACACCCAGACCACACAACCACTCAAACCCCATCCACACAGAAAACCTTAGCATTTTATTCATATCCCTTTCACTAACACAATACACACATTACACCGACAGAACACCTACAACTTATGCTCATCAACACACCCTCTGCACAATTCTCCATACAACTGCAATCACCGACAGATAAGGCCCTAATCCACACACATCTTAGATTTCCGTATTCCCATAGAGTACAATATTCAACAAACAGACAACTCTCAAAAGAGAAAAGAGGACTTGCTATCATTCACATCCAGCAACAAGTTATTAAAGCTCCTCATTTGCCAATTCCTACTCTCATTATCCCAGACAGCTACCTTCAAGGTGATCTGCAGTCCTCCCTGACCTAACGTGAACTCACTGAAATAACCTCAGACCTCATCCCCTCTACCTAAATTCAACACACCCCTCTTATATTTCTAGAATATTTCCACCTCCCTGGAGCCTTAAGCACCAAGAAAGAAAAGAAAATTCCCTGACATTCCCCTCGGCAGCCTGGACATCAAGCAACATAAGTCAATGAGAAAAACAAATGCATCAGTCTGTCAAATACATTCACAAGAACCCACCCCTAGAACAATTTCTCAAGTTCCCCACAATCCACCATCCCACAATTCATGCAAACACACTCCCTCAGAATGTGGAATTTTCAAAAATCAAAACCTCTATACTATGCACCTCTGTAGAACAAGCAGACCATTTTTAGACAAGATAGAGAAATGAAGATGCACCAAAGCCCCAAATAATATCCCTCAGCTCAAATAATCTGCTCTTCACACATTCTCCTCATCATCTCAACCAAACCCATCTTTTGCAAAACCACTACCAATTAAACATTCACTAGAAATAAAGCACTGTTACAGTCCTCCATTCTGACTTTCAGTTGACAAGAGAAAAGCTATCTTTATTAGGAAGATAAACAAGCTCTAAAACCCTCAATAACACTAAAGAGACATCCATGGTGCCCCCAATACTCCATTGAACCACTCTCAAGTGAATAACCTTCAACTTCCTCTCACAAAGTGAGCTCCTGACATGACCAACTCCCTCAAATCCACCACTTAGAAAGACAACATTCAACCCACATTCAACATAAAATTCTTTAAGGGGACACTCTTGTTGCATTCATCAACATGGTTTAAACCTGGCTCAATCAAGGAGCTTTCCCAGATAACCTTAACATTCAGACACACACTCCCACTAATGAAAAATAGCATCTTAGACCCAGACTATGTCAAAAACTGTCAACCTAACACCCATTTTCCTTGTACTAAAAAAATCATTGCACAGGTACAAAAGCACACTCCATTCAAACCCAAATTAGCAAGATCAACCTCTTTCAGGATTATTAATGCAGGTTCAAGCTACAGTACAGCACCTAGACCCTTACCCTTCATAAAGTCGACAACACCCTCCTAATCAAGGAGAAGAATGACCCCTGCCTTCTAGTTCTAATTGACTTTTGTACCTGCTTTGACAAAGTTCACAAACAAGAATTGATTACACACTGGAAACTTGCATGGGTTTTGCCGACTCTGTCTTGCAGCAAATTACTTACCACCTGACTAAATGGCAACACATCACCTAGATAGGAATGCTAAGGTAGTGTTACAGAGTACCCCAGGGTTCCATTCTGTCCAACATCATCTTCATTTTTTATATGGAAACTCTTGTAACCCACTCTCCAAAGGCAGCATTTAGCCCCAAAAATACAGCAATAACATACACCTCAATCTAAAATCCTCTTCTGTTTGCCTTAATCTGCAACACAAAATCTAAATTAATCTCAATCTTAATTGAATGTCCTGCACTTATCAAAGAAGACCTGAGATAGAATTCCTCATGTTTGCTGACAGCAGCAAACAATCATTAGTCCAAGTTAGACTTCCCAAAGTTTATCTAGACTGCATTATTCCCAGCTGATTTCCAGCGTATAATCATTGTGATTCACACTTGAAACCAGCTTTTCCTAGAAAGAGTACATCACCACAAGCACAAAAGTAACTTTCCTTCTTGAAGAAAATTAAAGCCTTCCTCCATAAAACTAACTTAAAAACAACACTCCAAGCCTTAGTGGATGGATGCTCACCCTGCATTCCTCATACCACACTAATTTCAATAAATAACCTCCTACGTGCTGCAGCACATCACATCAAAATCAAGACAAAATTGGGCAACAACACCTCAATCATGAGAACTACCTGTATTCCCCCTTCAAGCCCACATCACAAGGAAAACCAGCTGAATCATATACAGGGACATCGGAAATGGCACTTCTACATGCCCAATGAAGAAACTAACCACAGCAGAGAGACAACACTGCAATAGAAGCTACTATACTGCCAGAGTGAAAACTAAAAGCTGCAAAAAATAGAAAACAGACACACTCTATGTTTAGAGCATCTAGAACAAGAGGTGAGGATCCATCCACTAGACACCTGGAATAACTTTTTGGAGGTGCAATCACCAAG
This sequence comes from Lissotriton helveticus, assembly GCF_964261635.1. Lineage (NCBI taxonomy): Eukaryota > Metazoa > Chordata > Amphibia > Caudata > Salamandridae > Lissotriton > Lissotriton helveticus. The sequence goes on along the minus strand of NC_136063.1, from coordinate 1,625,359,791 downwards.
GGTAAGGGTAAGTGCCACCAAGGATCTATTATATTAAAAAAAGAAGTGGTAGGGTGGCCCATTTGGCATTGGGCCATGTACCTCACCCCAAAAGGGGAGAACTAGTCTTCCCCCCTTCTTTCCCCCACTAGGGTAAATTGGGGCTTTATCGTCAATCTCCCAGGTGGGGGACGGGAAACCCAATAGACACATATGAGAAAGTGAATTATTAGTTGGGGTGGTTGGTGGCTCACCATAGGTAATAATGCCACTTTTCTTGTTGGTTTCAGTAAAGGTTTCACTAATTTAAACCTGAGCTTAACCCCCAGTAGCTATGACACAGAGCAGACATGCTTAACTTAAGAAAATGTGTAAATGATTTAGAAGCACCCAAACAGTTAAAATGTCAAAAACACAACAAAATAAAAATTCCAGTCTAATACATAAAAATAGAGAATACTTTAATAGACAAAGGGGCATCAATATGACAAAAATTCAATAAGGGGAACTGCAGAAATGAATGTTTACATTTTTAGATGAAAATACCTCCCAAAAGTGCAAAGTGCCAACCACAGGCAACTGGTCACACTAGACCGGGTAAGGGTAAGGTTGAAGGTCGGACGTGATGGAGAGCATGTCAGATACCCAGGCCGGAAATGGTGCGTCTCAGAAAGTTACCTTCACACTTCAAATTTCCAAGAAGGTAGAATCCACGGCAGGGCAAAACTGCAGGCTGGATCCAAAGAGGGGCCTGTTGATGACAGGCTAACAAAGGATGAGGTCTTGTGAAGCTGTTGATGTAGGAGGAAAATGTTCAGAGTGGGAAAGGTCAGAAGTTTACACCGAGCACGTCGTTAACGTCAATTAAATGCTGTTTGTTGTCTGACCCAGTGATGATTTCTACCTTTGGACTTTGACTCTTTTCTGGAAGTCTGATGTCCCCTGTGAGGCAAGGCTGCAGGCTAAAGCTGAAGAGAGTTTAACCAGATGCTGGTCTGCATCAGGCCTGCTGAAATGGATGTGCTGCTGTGGAGAATAGCATAGCAGGAGTTAGACCCACCAGCGCTACACCATCAACAGATAGGCTTAGCAGTTTGTTCATGGTCTTCTATCCATTCTCCAGTCAAAAAATCTCTAAGTCCCATGTTTTAGGGTTAGGTTGGAAGAGTACACTCTGACACAAGCCAAGGATTCCGGGACCTCAGGCAGAGAACTGGGAGTGGAGCTCAGAAGCCACTTGCAGGGTCCAGGGTAGTTCCATTAATAGTGGTCAGCTGCTCTCTTCCAGGAAAGTGGGCTTCTGGCAGCTTTTCTGTCCCCATAGCTTAACAGCAGGCCAGCCTACTGACCATTGTGCCTGCTTTTTTGTCCTGGGATAATGCAGGAGTAGGTCCATTCCTTCAGGTTATTCTCACAGGTCACAACAGTAGGTGCAGTCCTTCCTCTGTCTTCTGTAAGTCCAGTAGTGTACTGGAAAGGGTGCCCAGGCATCCCACATGTATACCTGGCACTAGACCGTGGGTGGGTGACTCCTGGTTCCTCCCTAACCAAAAGGGAAAGAGGTCCCAGAGATAACTGTATCCACTTTTGCACCATTTCCTGTATGTCATATTGCATTAAATCCTGCTGCCCCCCTCTATACCTAAAACCAAGATGGCAAAACCTTTCTTCCCCTGTGCAGCTCTCCTGTGCGCACCTTAGCGGTGTGGCCATGGATATGAGCAGCCCCTCCTCTGCGGGCACTCAAAATTGGTTCTGGGAGCAGGTCGTATCCCATTGGGATTGGTGCCTTCCTGACGAGGGGGGCAAGGTCCAAGTGTTAGCTACATCCGCTTGTGACAGAGTAGGCCTTCTTGAAGTTAATGACGTTCCTTGACATAACCCAGATGGTTGGCCTATCTGAGGAATAAAACACCTCTCTCCATGTCTTTCTCTCAGCTCTGGGAGCAAGTTTACACCGAGTAAAGGAGCAAAGGCAGCTCCTAGGTGACTTGGAAGTTCATGCCACATGGCTTATAGAGGAATTACGCAGCTCAAAGGTGATTTTTTAAAAGTACCTTTTGTAAAATATTTATTACAAATCTAATTTCACCAGTGAGTTGGACTTGTAATAAATATTTCAAAAAGTTTAAGAATTAACTTTTTAGCTGGTTCCCATTATTTAATGTTAATATTGTTTCCTAATTCTTTCATGCAGAATAGCTCGCCCTGCTGTAGCCAAAACAGTTTTGAGGCCTTGTCACTGTAACAACATGTTTGACATTAAAATTTGATATGTCCTAATTTTAAATACCACACACCCTGCCTTACTGGCATTAAGGACTACATGGGGTTACTTATCGTCATTTAATGGCAGGGTAGGTCTGTCAAAGGGTTTATTTTGACAAGACAAATTTACAATTTAAACAAGCACACCCAGGTTGCTGGTGGCAGGCCTGCTGTCATGTTTTGCATTGTCACTTTAGTGGTGGCACAATATGTGCTGCAGTCCACTAGTGGCATTAAATTTACAAGCCCTGGATACATTTTGTACCATACACTAGTCAGAGGCGGCCGGCTGGTGAACCTTGAAAGTGGAGGGGCATAAATAACAATCCTAGCCTGTCTCCCTTTGGTTTCTTCCAGTTCACTTTTGAGGGCGGGAAATTGGTGTGAAAATGTGCTTGTTACAGCTCCATTTTCTCATGCACTTGGTTGCATTCCAAAGAATCTTAAGGAGCATTAATAAAAAAATTGCGTCCTGGCATAGGGTCACATTCCCTAGAGGTGTGATGACTCACTCTCTCCAAGAAAACTATAAAAGGACATTTGATTTTTTTTCTTTCTTTGTAAATAAATCAACATTGCAGCTTTTTGAATATACAACTACAGAACCCCCCACACCCGATCGCAACACAAAGGCTATCATAAATATATAAATCTCATTTTGCTACATTGGCGTGATACAACCCTGTACTTGATTCTCCACACATGAATACATAGCGAAAATTAGCTTGCAAAACTAGCAGATAGAATAAAATGCTCAATGCAGTAATCTCCCTCACTTCAATCTCTCAGCCCAATCCCAAGATCAAGAGGTGGGCGGAACTATCATTTCCGGCAATCAAAATGATCCTGCTAAGTTAAAACATTACCCAGAGTACCTCCCTACTCCTTCTATTTATTGCTCTTGTATCCATGTTGTTAATAGGGCCAACATCCTCAAGCCTCTTTTGTTTGCTTTTTGGCCCTTCTGCTGGTATACAGTTCTTTTAAAATTATATATAGCCAAGAGCCCAGCCAGCTATTGCCCAAAAGCAGGAGGTTTGGAGTCAATCCATGCCAAGCAGGTCCGGACTGGCCGTTGTGGGCACCGGGCAATCCCCCGGTCGGCTGCAAGGGTGGGGGCCGGTTTTTTTTGCAGAGCCGTTTTTGCAGCATAGCTGCAAAATCGGCCCTGTAACAAAATCGGCTGAAAAGCGGCCCTGGCAAAGCGCTCGCCCCCCTCCCGCCCGGGGGGCGGGGAGGCCGGCCATGCACTTTGCCAGGGCCGGTTTTGGTTCCCAGTCCGGCCCTGATGCCAAGGCGACACATACACGGAATAAAGCCTAGGTTATAAACTGAAATGCTTGCACGTTTTTAGAAACCCTTTCGTCCTGCATACCCTATATAATCTGCTGGGACAATAAACAATTTCCAGCTTAAGTTTTCTATTAAAAAAACATAAATCTCAGAAATAGTTGCAGCAAAAGCGGTACACCCAGCAATCGTGAATTATATCTGCCCATAAAGCTGACATCTTGGGCAGTGAGACCCTGTAGTACCTCCCCAGCATGCAATGTTCCTCTGTGGTTGTGATACAAATCAAACCATGTTTTATAATGCTGAACTCATGCTGAACTCCCAAATTTTCAGACAAGAAGACAGAATGAACAAGACTGAAAGACTCTGGGAGGGTAGGGCTTAAGGAACAGAGTTCTTCCTGCCATATCTGAGGGTGCTTATCAAGATCGTCCTTCGGATATATTCAAAAAGCCATATATTTCTCTGAATGGGCACGGTTTTCCCTTTAATAACTGAGCCACCAAGTCCACTCTAGAAAACCCAGCCAGCCCCCCACAATTCCGACTGAGGAAATCTCAGATTTGAAGAAATTTTAAAAATTGTCTGTGCTCAACATTATGTTCAGATCACTGATAAAATATCGACTCCTAAAACCTCGAACTACAAAAATATAATGGAAAAAATATCATAAACAATAATATCGACACCCTATACTTAAACAAGACATTACACTAACATCGATAAAAATATATAGTCTATAAAAATATTGATAACAAAAATATCAACTACATAAATACAGTTAACAAAAAATCGATAACATTAATAAAAAAGAAATACACCAAAAATATCGACATCAGCAATATCAACTACACAAATATCGATAAAATACATATAAACTACATCAAAATTAAAAGATACTATTTAACATTATATAATTAAATTACATATCCCAATTACCTAAAATAAACTATAACAAGATCTATAACAATTATGTAAAACAAATACTATTATAATACTAACACAAATAAATAAATTACCTATACAACATTAAATAAATATCCAACAAACCAAAAATGAACTAAAATTAATATATATCAAATATAAATATTTTAAATTACATTTATTTACAAATATATTTAAATACCAACAATAAATAACATAAATACAAACAATAAATAAATTTTATATATATGTTAAACTAATTAAAATTAAAATGTAACTGCTAACAAAAATCAAAAAAGGTATCTCAACCAATAGATTTAAACTAAACAAAAACAAACCAATAGAAAATGTTAACTAATTAAATAAACACTATAAAAACAAGGAATTAACACAATGTTACTATATATCAGTCAAACAAGGAGGAAGAGCATTACTTTGCAAGAGGGAGAACAGAGAAGAAAGAAGAACTACATAAACAACTGTATCGAATTTTCTGCTGCACAGGTAAGAACACAACTTTATAACAAAAAATAAATACTTCACCTTTTTTAATTTAATTAAGTAAAATCATGACATGCTTTTCTTTAAATATCACATATTAAACTTCATTACAAATACAACTAGAAAATAAAGGAGAAACATTTTAGTGCCCACAATATTTAACTCAACATAGTTAAAAGTATAACAAGTAAATATAGACCTTAACCTACAAATAAATTATATTAATTTAATTTGTAAAGCGTAATAAAAGTGCAACACTTAGCTAACAAATACTTTTCTTTTTACAGCCACCACAAAATTCAACTAAACATCAACAAAAACCACTGTAAGTATATAATTTGTATTCCAAAATGTTTTAAAATAAAAACTAATTAGCACATGCATCAAGCTTATTACCGGTCACAAACAAGCCAATATTCAAAATAGCCTCATTTGTAACCAATAAAAGAACTTTTAAAATACATCAACTGAAAATGCAAAAGCAAAATAGGTGCTATCAAACTACAAATAGTTTCTAGGTGATTGCTATTACCCTCTACACCCATAGGAATGAATAACAACATTGTATGCTCCCTATTACATATTGTGTATAAATGTACATTTATTTAGCAATTCCTACATACATTAAAATTCGCAACTCTTAAATAGCAATTTGTTAAACATGGCTATAAAAGATTTGCAATTCTTTATTCATACATGTGTTCATAAATTATGAAAACTGAAAAACTAAAAATATAACCTTTTCTCTTTTACTTCACAGCTTACACTTCAATACAATGCACCAAAAACGGACAGACAACCTTGAAGAAAACTACAATATCACAATTACAGAAACACATCAAACAAATTAATTATATAAAGGAACTAACGAATAGAACAAAATAACAAACAATAAATTATTTAAAATGACAATTTTTACTAATATTTTTCTATTCTCAGCTTCTGCAAATTGCACCAACAAAAAACATCCACAACATTAAATTCATCAACTACAACTAATAAGTTTTATTTGTTTTACTACTAAATACAAAACAATACAATTTAATAAAAAATATATGTAATGCAACATTGTAATAACATAAACATTTTACGTTCATACCAACAGAAAATATAACAGTGAATAAACAATGACCATCAAAACAAACCATCAAGAAAAGTAAAGCAACCCTAATGTAAGTATATTTTATATAATATTAATCATACTAGCATGTTTAAAATATATATATATATATTGAAAAGGGTGCCGGTAACGCTGTTTTGTATTAGCATAATGCCATTGCTTAAGGGATTAGGATCCCGAAACGCGTTTGGCTGTCGAAATATGATTGATGCTCCGGTCCTGCTGCCTGCCTGCTTGCAAGTTTATCATCCATTATTATATACATTTTTTTAAACTTATATGGCGCAACAGCTAGCTGGAGGTTTCCCGGCGCCTATGGACACATGCTAAGAAGAGCAGTAATCAATGGAGCTTACTGATTGAATAGCCATGTCTTGATGCCTTTCCAAAATCTGACATAGCTATGCTCATGGCGGAGTAAAAGTGGTAATGAATTCCACAATGCAGGGGCCAATTGAGCAAAAGAACAACCACCCATCCGAGCCCGTTTGAACCTAGGGGTCACAAATTTGGCCTGCTTTGACAAGCGTAGGTGACGAGTGGGGATGTATTGTTTAACCAAAGCACTAAGATAGTTGGGAGCCTTCCCGGCATTGATTCGGTGCATGAAGCAGAGTGCTTTAAATTTAGAGCGGTTTTCGATCTTAAGCCAATGTAAGTCGCGAAGGTACCTTGTGATGGGGGTCGTTCTAGGAAGCCGTTATAAGAGTCTGGCTGCAGCGTTTTGGACTACTTGCAGCCTGCGAATGACATCCTTTTTGGCCCCTAGGTATAAGACATTCCCATTGTCCAATCTTGGCACAATCAAGGCTTGGACCACCGTGTTTTGCGCCCCATCCGGCAGCATCCATAGAAACTTTATCAGCCATTTCAAAATGGCAAAGCATATTGAAGTGGTCTTGACTGCTTGTTGTCGCATAGACAGTTGGTCATCGATAATGATGCCTAAGTTGCGAACAAATTGCGATGTCTGAGGAAGGGGACCCATTTGGTGCGGCAGTGCTATGGGCCCAAAAGATCTTTGCTACCACCAAAAATGAGGAGCTCCGTTTTACCTCCATTTAACTTCAGTTTGTTGTAATGCATCCATTCGACAATCTTTTGAAGGCCTATTTGAAGAGGGGACACCTTAGGCTTATCGTCTGTAGATAAAGAGAAGATAAGCTGTGTGTCATCTGCATAAGAATATATTGTAAGCCCAGCTTCTTCTGCTATGGCTGCCAAGGGACTAATGTAGATGTTAAAAAGCAATGGGCTTAAAATAGATCCCTGCAGTACTCCGTGAAGGGAAACATATGAACTGGAGTTATTATTCTTTGAAAAAACCTGGAATGTGCGATTAGATAGAAAACTCTATAACAATTTCAGGGCAGTAACACCAACACCCTTCGATTTAAGAGTTTGAACAAGGGTCTCATAGGATATGGTATCAAAAGCGGCACTTAAGTCTAATAAGACGAGTGCCACTGTGTTGCCCTTGTCTAACCGCTGACGGATGTTTTCCATCACTCCCAGGAGTGTCGACTCGGTTGAGAAACCTGTTCTGAAGCCGGATTGGGATGGGTGCAGAAGATTCTGGGAGTTCACGAATTGAGTCAGTTGGTTGTTGACATGTTTTTCCAGTATTTTGGAAAATGCAGGAAGCATGGAGACGGGGCGAAAGTTGGAGAAGACTTCCGGATCAGCGTTAGCCTTCTTCAGCAAAGGAAGAATCATTGCATGTTTCCAAGTATCAGGCACTACTGCTTCCTCAATTGAAGCATTGAGAAGTTCCATAATCCTTTTCAGAATCAGAGGGTCCAGTTTTTTTAGAACATGAACTGGGAGGGGGTCCTTCGGGGATCCTGACTTAATGCTATTTAGTGTGTCCATGAAAGATGTTATGTCTAGTGGTCGCCAACTATTAAGTGTGTTCTCTGAAGATTCTAATGACTCACTGGGGGGAGTGAAATTTTCTGACATTTAATTAGATTTAGGAAGCTGTTCTCCATGTGTGCTAAGTTCGGAGTAAATTTTATCAATTTTATCATTGAAATACGTCGCTAGTTGTTGGCATTGCGTTTTCGTTAACTTTGGGGGTTGTGATTTGTGTGATGCACCCAACAATTCTTGTACCACCTTAAAAAGTAGTTTAGGATTATTTTCGGCCAACAAATTGAAATTCCCCCATTATAGTTAGTTCAGCTAACTATAACTCGCGCTCCTGCAATGCACTGCGGATGAAGTCACATATTACATCACTCATGACATGGTCAGTGACATCACTCATGACATCACTGATGACATCTCAAATGACATCACTGATGACATCATCCAGTGAATGTTTGTTTGTTTTTTAAATTAAAAATGTTTCATATATGTATATGTAAAGGTCGATGGAAGAATAAATGGGTATATAAATGTCAACATGGATGATTTTTTTTTGAAAAATTGATTGTCTAACGCATTGATTAAGAGTATCTTAGTGAATATATGGGTTAGTGAGTAATGTTTAAATATATAATAATCAGTATCAGTCTCTCACTTTGTATATGAGTTACTGTATGGGTTGGTGAGTAGCTACATGAGTGTCTATATGGGTTATTATTAGTTTTTTTGAGTATCTGTATGAATGTCTGAGTGTCTGTATGGTTCAGTGGGGGGTCTTACATAGTGCATAGTTCCATGAATGAGTGACTCACTGCTTGTATGTTCTGAAGACAGCATGTGTGCAGGACTGTATAGGTGGATAAGTGTGTGTATGGGTGTGTTAGTGAATGAATGGCTTGCTCAGTAGTGTCTTTATGAATAACTACATATGTTTTAAACTAGTATATGAGAGTATTGGTGTATATAAGTGAGTATACGTGTGAGTGAGAGATTGGAAGAGTTCCTGTATAAATAAGTATGTGTTTATATAAGTGATTGTTTAAGAGAGTAAGTGTGTGTACCTTTCTGTAAAAGTGAGTGTAGTGGTGTGTGTATAACTATACATGCAAGTAAATGGAAGTTTAATTCTTTATTAGCATGAGTAACTATGTTTGTAAGTAACTATGGATGAGTGGCTGTGTGTAACAGGATGTATAGGTGTATGAGTACATATAATGAGTGAATACACGTATGAGTGACTATATAGGACTGTTGGTGAATGAGTGGATGTGTATTTAGATCTTGGAATTACTGAATAGGTTATTGTAACTGGTATTGGTATGTCCATTTTTTTGAAAATGTTAGTTTCTATTTTTGAATGTGTGTATAAAAGGTTATATTAGGGTAAGAGGAGGTCTGCAAATTTATCACAATGATGATGTCATCAGTGATGTCATTTGAGATGTCATGAGTGATGTCACTGACCATGTCATGACTGATGTAATATGTGACGTCATCAGCAGTGCATTGCGGGCGTGCAAGTTATAGTTAGCTGAACTACCTATAAGGGGGAATTTCAATGGTTTTGTAGGAGAGAAATGTCCAGCTAACTATAATGCCCCTGAAACCTATGTTTTTTCCAGTGAATTTAAAAGGTTTTTTAAAAGATAATTCCTCAGTATAACCTGCTTGAAACCTATGGTTTTTTCAGTGAATTTGTAAGGTTTTTAAAATGATAATTCCTATTTATAATGTTCAATAAGCATATATTTTTTTCTATCTTTTTTAATTATCATCCCATTCTCAATGTAGTAAAAACTGCACATATTACCACTCTTCAATTTATTCCTTCCTCCAAGAAAATCGCTACAAACCAGAACCACAACTAACGTTAACAATATACACACTAGGCGTTCTCGTAGAAAAAAACAAAAAAAACACCACTTCCCAAACTTTCAAAAACAAAACAAATCTACAATGATATCCAAAAAAAAGGCGATAGTTCCATTTACCACTAACAAATTAATATCAACATTTAACTAGTGTAAGGACGTCGACTATGTACTGTGTAAATTACATCCAACTCACACCCATATCTAAAGACAAATATGTAATAGAGGTATTAAATAGACACTTCCAACACTCAACAAAATAACAACACTTAGCGCCACCACCAAAAGAACCATCCCTCCTGACCGCTCCCTTTCTACTACCTCAGACGCAGAGCAAAACAGGACAACGGACCTTCCCAAAATAATATATCTCCTCAACAGCACAGTAGCTCAATGTTCATAGATGTGGCAATCAACTATGTGTAAGGGAAGATCTCACACATCAACAACCATGTACACACTGCTAATACTACCAATGATATGCCATACACAGCATACTATGGAAACCAAAAACATTTCCGTGCGTAGATATGCTATAGATACGTGTAGTGTACTGCACAGTGGACGCAACCATATTATCTCTGACACTGGGGAATATTTTGGCCGTGTAGCTGTGTTGTCGCCCCCCTCCCTTGAAGCAGAAGCGGAGTGGGCTGCTCTAACGTACGCAATGTCAGTGTAAGACTATAAAGAATTAGCCTACGCCTTGGGTGTGGTTCACTTTAGCAAAGAGAAGAGACTCCGCCACAGCGAAGGTCCGCACCCTGCCACGTGGCTGCCACCATGACAATGTGCCTCCTCGATACAGGCCCATTCCGAACTCAACACCACAGCACTGCAGACTTACGTCTGTATCAACTACTGCCTTCGATCTCCACTGCGGACAGCCGGGTTCACAACTTGAATTCAGCTTTGCATCTGCACTACGGACAGCATTGAATCCAGCCTTGCTTTATTTAAGGTAGAGACAATTGTACTCTCTGTCTTCTGATTTTGTAAAAGGATGTGACAAAAAGCTTTCGTCTATAACTGTGCTGACTACAGCCTTCGATCTACAGTGCAGACAGCAGGGTTCACAACTTGAATTCAGCTTTGCATCAAAACTATGGACAGCATTGAAATTAGCCTTGATTTATGTAAGACAAAGACAATTTTGTTAAATGATGCGACAAAAAACATGCCTGAATGTCTGTACTGAGTACTGCCTTCAAATGTACACTGCGACCCACAGAGTTCACCACTTGATAACAGAAGCACAGAAGCACTACAGACAACATTACATTTGTTCTAGATTTATTTAAGGCAGAGACAATTGAACTGTATCCTCACATTTTGTTAACGTATGTGACAAAAAAGCTTTCCTCGATGTTGTGTCACTACTGCCTTCGATCTACACAGTGTACAGCAGGGTTCACAACTTGAATTCAGCTTTCCATCTACATTACCGACAGCATTCAAGTTAGCCTTGATTTATGTAAGGCAGAGACAATTTTATTAAATGATGCGACAAAAAACATTCCTCAATGTCTGTACTGAGTACTGCCTTCAAAGTACTCTGCGATACACAGAGTTCACTACTGGACACCAGAAGCGCATCAGCACTACAGACAACATTTAATTCAGTCTCGATTTATTTAAAGCAGAGACAATTGTACTGTGTCCTCAGATTCTGTTAACCGTGACAAAATAGCATTCATCGATGTTTGTGTCAACTACTGCCTTCGATCTACAATGCGGACAGCAAGGTTCACAACTTCAATTCAGCTTTCCATCTACACTACGGACAGCATTCAAGTTATCCTTGATTTTTGTAAGGTTAAAGACTATTTTGTTAAAGGATGCCACAAAAAACATTCCTCAATGACTGTACTGAGTTCTGTTTTCAAATGTACACTGAGATTAAAAGAGTTTACCAATTGGCGCATAAGCACTACAGACAACATAAAAATCAGTCTTGATTTATTTAAGGCAGAAAAATAGTACTATGTCCTCAGATTTTGTTAAAGTATGTGGCAAAGAAAATGATTCCTCGATGTCTGTGTCAACTACTGCCTTCGATGTACTCTGCAGACAGCAGGGTTCACAATTGAAGTCACCTTTGCATGTATACTACGGACAGTAATGAATTCAACCTTGATTAATTTAATGCAGAGACAATTGTACTATATGTGTTCTGATTTTGTTAAAATAAGTGACAAAAATAATTCGCCGATATCTCTGCTGACTACTGCCTTCGATTTACAGTGCGGACAGCAGGGTTTACATCTTGAATTCAGCTTTGGATCTGTACTACGAACAACATTAAATGCAGCCTTGTTTTTTTTAAGGTAGAGTTATTTGTACTTTATGTCCTCAGATTTTGTTAAAAGATACGACAAAAAAGAATTTCTTGTTGTCAGTGATGACTACTGCCTTCGATCTACAGTGTAAGGGCTCACCATTTAGATAGAATGACGATTGTACATGACGCATTTCAGAAGACAAGAGACATTATACCACTGCGACCCCCCGAACCACAAATCATCACAGGGTACGCATACGCTGAGTTCTTTCAGTACCACTAACTCACTGCACCACAAGTCATTTCCCTGTAGCCTTATTAAAGCAGAATTCACTAGGCAAAAAAACTCCCAGTAAAGCCCCCCTGCATTACACATTATCGCAGGGTACGTACAAGCTCAGCTCCAAAGATACTACTAACTCAGTGCACCATAAATCATCGGAAAGAAGAGTGAACAGTTGTATGTCAGCAATGAGGCATACTTTCACTTTTAAGTGGAATTCATGCAGAATTCAATCGACAAAAGACATTACTCCAATTACTGTTCCCCCTTCCCTCCCCAGACCACGCATCATTGCAGGATATGTACACACTAAGCACCAAAGGTACTAGTAACTTAGTGCACCAAAAAGTATTATCACGTGGCCTTCCTAAGGCAGCATTCACAACACAAAAAACATTACTATCAGTAAAACCTGCCCGGACCACGCATCATCGCAGGCTCCACAGAACATTGTTGTTTTAGATACCACTAACTCAGTGCAAACCAAACTAAATATAACACCTATCAACCCTACACAATATCCCTTTATTTTGCTTCCTTGAAAAACGTATTTTATATCACTGATAGATTTAGTTGAATAATAAAATTTACGCTGCATATATGATCTATCTTCTACTTCAATCATGATTGCAGATGATGCAGTCCACCCTAAGATCTACACTGAGGACAAAAGGGTTTTCAACTTCAATTCAGCTTTGTATCTACACTACAGATAGTAGAGAAGTTAGCCTTGATTTATTTAAGGCACACACAAAAAATACTCCTGTGGCACTGCTAGTATGCACAAGCACCTTTAATCCCTACATCCTGTATACTATGTTTACAAAGAAAGTACAACACAGCGCCAAAATGTACCTCCACCACCAAGTACCTCTCGGGTATCACCTTTAGTATCGCAACCAGACATACGTCCCCATTTTGAGAAAGTTAGAATGCACTGTGTGAAATGCAGTCGTTTAATTTCTTATGGAGAGCAATCAGAACACATAGTTTACAGAGCAATTGATAACCATTTTTTTAACCTCAAAATTCATGCAGACCAGTATGCAACACACAATATTTTTAGTACAGACCACTCGAACCACGCATCATCGCAGTATGACACAGGCTGAGCACCACACGTACCACTAACTCAGTACACCATAAATAATCGCCACATGATCGCCGCAAAATTTAGTTGCTAAAAGACATTCTTACCAGTTTGTTCTGCTTGAACCACGCATCATCACAGACTCTACATAAACCGCCCCTACCTCAGTGTACCACAACTCATGAACACTTTACAATAGAATCTTCTGTCTATTATTTCACATATAGTATTCCTACCTTAGTACAGCAGAAGTCATGAACCGTTTACGATTGAATATCTGTGTATGATATCACGATTACTATTCTACTTGTTACCAACAGCAACGTGATAAAATGGAGTCGAGCGCATGTGCCCGTACCCACTTCAACTATCTATCTGTGTCTGTGTATTTATTATGTTTCTACAATGCTGCTCCTGCGCCCTACCACATTATATTGTGCTATAAATAGCGTATGCAAACATCTTACCTCTGACAGTAAGTGTGGACTATTCCTCCTTTTTTTTTTGTTGCGTATTTATGCAGCACAAAATCAACCCAAACTATATCAGTAATTTACATGAGCACCTTATTTACAGTAGTTAGTTTCCTACACTGGAGCTGAGTAAAGGGCCAGAAGATTTGTCTCCAGTGACCATGTGTGCCTGTATCTTTGCCTCCACGCCAAAAGGCGCCGAGGTCCCCATAGTGAGCTGTCCATCATAGTTGGGAAAGGGCGGGAAGACGTTTGATACCCTAGTGTGTGGTGTGCGGGGCCAAACGGGGGGGCTGCTATGCGTGTTCACATGCCTCTTGTGTATAAAGGGTCAGAGAGCGAGCAGGCCAGCAGATGAGGAGAAAGCAGCCTCCTGGTCACAGGAACTACACGGGGTTGCGCTCGAGAAACTCATGGATGCAAAGACCTCCCTCAATTATTACAGCTAATTTTAGATGGCAGAGATGCGGATAAAGCACACTTGCCCAGCCTCGACCGTGCTCACTAATTTTTTAAGCTGATTAAAACGTTACTGAATTTGAGCTTCAACTCGGGCACCTGCTTTATTTATATCTGTAAATGCTTCCTGTTGAGGTTTAATTTTTGTGACAGGAGCCTCGTGCCAGAATGAATCCTGCCCTGCATAGTTATCCACGAAGATGCCACCGTTTTGTGCAATACCTCTACTCAACTGGAGTACTTTCTACTGGCTAATCAGTAAGTGCTACCTTGTTGGGTAAATGTATAGTGCTTTTCCCACACTGCAGCTGCATAAAGGGCCAGAAGATTTTTCTCTATTGACCATGTGTGCCTGTAACTTTGCCACCATGCCAAAAGGCGCCGAGGTCCCCTGAGTGAGCTGTCCATCATAGTTGGGAAAGGGCGGGAAGACGTTTGATACCGCTAGTGTGTGGTGTGCGGGGCCAAACGGGCGGGGCTGCTATGCGTGTTCACATGCCTCTTGTGTCTAAAGGGTCAGAGAGCGAGCAGGCCAGCAGATGAGGAGAAAGCAGCCTCCTGGTCACAGGAACTACATGGGGTTGCGCTCGAGAAACTCATCGAAGCAAAGACCTCCCTCAATTATTACAGCTAATTTTCGACAGCAGATAGGGGGATAAAGCACACTTGTGAAGCCTCAACCATGCTCACTAATGTTGTAGGCTGATTAAAACGTTACTGAATTTGAGCTTCAACTCGGGCACCTGCTTTGTTTATATCTGTAAGTGCTTCCTGTTGAGGTTTAATTTTTGTGGCAGGAGCCTCGTGCTAGAATGAATCCTGCCCTGCATAGTTATCCACGAAGATGCTATCGTTTTGAGCAATACCTCTACTCAACTGGAGTACTTTCTACTTGCTAATCAGTAAGTGAAAGCACTGTACAGTTTCCCAACGAGCTAGCACTTACTGATTAGCCAGTTGCAACAGTAGTCTAGTATATTTGGGCAAATCCGCGAGTTCGCAATTTTTTTCGCAAACTCGCAGATTTGTTTGAGATTTCGTGGACCGCTAATTCGCAAAATTCACCCATACTTATATAACAGTAGGTACAACACAGTGATACCCCGTACCTTTCATATTGGCCATGTTGTGGAAATTTACAGACATAATGATACATTTGCGTTTAAGACCCAGGTGAAGTCAGCTCTACAAAACGGACACCCGATTCACTTGATTTTTCATATAACTCACAAAGGAACCACGCCCATAGCTCTGGAATCATGCTTCAGATTCTCACGCAGCACTGGCATACGTCACACCAGCCCACTCCACTTACGCTTCCAGGAAACAACAAAAATGCAACATTGCCCAGATTTCCATTGTACTAATTTCTTAGTTCCAGGTCTGGTAGTCAAAACGGCACACACACACACACACTCCCTCATGGCTGGTATAAACCCATACCACACCCATCTAGCACATGCGTCACTACTCATGTGACCCTACCATTAAAAAAGACGGAGCGCACGTGCTCTACGCCATTTTAGAGTTGCTCCCATCACAAGCGCTGTGATGGTTCGTCCTGGTGGTTCAGATGCCTCATGTAGGCCCGAACCACCGAGTACAAGGGCCCACCACTACGTGCCTGGCCTCTTTGGTCACTGAGTTAGTGTTACCGCAAGGACTGAGCGGGTGAGGAACCTGCGATGATGATGGAAGCACGAGTATGTCGTTAGCCATACCGATATCAAGACTCGGCACCGTATATCTGATTTCTTGGTGACAGAGCGGGACTGAATGACGAAAAGGTGAGCAGTGAGGCCTCGGTGCGCATCGAAGAGAGTTGATGGGGTGCAGCAGACTAGATACAAAAAAGCGACGCAGCGATTTAGGAGTACGCAGTCCTATATACCGTATCTTATATCATTAAAAAAATGTTTTCCAATAGCAGGAATGTTTTTACAATCGGTCAAATGTCCGGTATATAAACTGTACAAATTGTTGTTTTTAAATGCGAGAGGAAAGGTGTGTGAAAGGGCGATTTAATTCTACTCCACATTAAGATAGTAACAAATACCAATCATAACATCTTTCTTTTACTATCTTTTAGATGTAGAGCTTCAGGATGCATTATGTCCCGGCAAGTGGTGAAAAACACACGGGTGACAGAAAGGTAAGCTGCGAATATTCTTTGCAGTCACTATCTCACTTTCTCTCTCCTTTGATAGATAAATGACACACAATTTTAACTTCCTTTTTAACTTACAGGTTTTGTTTCACAAATTGGCGTTATCCCCCCCAAACACCTCCACCTATGTTCGTGCATTCTGCGATGATGCGTGGCCAGCGTATCAACGTTTGAGAAGGCTGCTTTCACACGTGGTGCACCCTCTTTAAATCACGCCAATGGCCCAAGGTGAGTAAAGAAGCTTGTTTCCAAAACAATGACAAGTCATCTGTGGACGGAGAGAGTGGATAGTGTGCAGCAGCTTCCCTGCATAGGAATGTACAATTACCTCAGAGCTGTAAGAATAGATAGGTTACAACAGTCTGAGTGGCAGATTTACAAGCCCCTTGCGCCACTTCTGTTTCATGGGAAAAGTGGCGCAATGAGAGTGTAAATCTGCCTCTGAGTTTGCAAGAAAAAGCACTCACCTACGGACTCTGCGAGTCAATTGGGTGCAACAGTCTAGGTACGCAATATTGAGAACTCACCGCTATGCAGTAGGAGTGCATGGGATATAGAACTTTGGAAGAAAAACAGTGCACAGACACCTCCTTACAGGGGAAGTTGATGAAATACATTATCCTGAGTGTACAAATAAATAAACAAAAAAAATACTAGTGCAGTTGTATGTACTATGCTATTACTAACTCTATATACTATCTTTCAGATCACTAAACTGGAGGATGCAGTATGAACCAGCACGTGCTTGGACACACAATGAAGGCAAAAGGTGAGCTACGAAGATTTTCTCCAGTATTAACTGCTCGATCTATAACTTTCTCTCTATCACGTTTTAATATTGTTTTTTCTCTCTTTCTCTCTCTCACTCTCTCTCACATCGTTTCTCTTTCTCTTTTAAAGTTATGGACGCTGCTGTCCACTCTGCCATGTACAACCAAAGCTGAGTTCAAGTTGTGAACTCTGTTGTTCACAGTGTTTACACAAGGTAAGCAGAGCGGCTTAAATATACAATGCCTTTGATTAAATGCGTTAGAAATAAAAGGGCTTATTTATAAGTCCCTTATGCCACTTTTGTGTCACTTTTAACATGGGAAAAGTAACGCAAAAGTGGCGCAAGGGACTTGTAAATAAGCCCCAAAGAGTATTGTCCTGCGTAATGAGTTGATCTCTCACCTAATTCTGTCTCATCTCTGAATCATTTTAAAGACCTGTTGATCCATACTGTAAATCTGACGCAGTAGGCACTTCCGTACAGACCCCTCTTGAATGCGAGCCTATAAGAGAGGCACACTGCAGACGTGCAAATAAAAAAATATCGCCAAGTATTACCTTAACTTGTAATGTTTGACCTCATTTAGTCACATCAATCTAATTTTGAACACTTATTTTTATTTTTGTTTTGCAGATTACGTACCCTTCTTCCATTGGAATCCATATCACATTTTGTTTACTATATTGTTATGTTAAAGTTATGTTTCTAGTTATTTATTATATTGTTTTAATAAAAGTGAATTTTAAAAAAGTATATACGTCTTCTTTTTCTGACAACATTCACTATTATTTAGTGTGATAATCATATAGTTATAAAACATTTAAAAATTTAAATGATATTTATAAGTAGAAGTATAATACTGAGGCTAACTCTTTACCAGCTCTTTACCAGAGTCTATAGCTATGACTAACGGTTCCTATGGAAAACATTTAAAACTCCAGCACAGTAACTGTTTTGATTAGCAACATTGTGTGGTGAACTTCTAACCTCTGTGCTCACTTAAGTATTCCATGAACTGTTACTATGGTAACAGGCAGTAAGCAGTTTGGGGGTAGGGTTGAAAGGTACTGGCTGTACAGAAACCATTATATTTACCCAGGATCCTCTACATGACAAGGAAAGCAAAGTAAAACAGAACACTGTGTACCAGATTTACAACCCCCTTGCTCCACTTTTGTGTCCAAGGCCCCCCCTGCAAAATTAGAAGTGTGTGGGCCTCAACAGCCCCCTTCAAGCCCCAGGAACCACCACCCCCCGGGGATTTGTGTATTGTGGGAGGCAGGCTGCATGGCCCTCTGTGAGTCCTTGAGGCCCCGGGGACCACCATGCCCCCGGGCCGGCTCCTGCAGTGTCCCGGGGTGCCTACCCGGGACACTGCTGTTTGCTATGAGAGGGCAGCAGTCTCGCAGCTCCAGCCCCTACCATAGCAAACTTTAGTTGAATTTTGAAAGACAGAGCAGTGAAATCTCACTTTCAAAATCCAAACCAGATTGCTTTTGCACATGCAAGTTAGCATCTCCCCATGTGGAAAAACAATACCGGTTCCCAAAGGACGTGGGGGGCCTGCGGGACCGTGGGGCCATTGTGGCTCCCCCCACGGCCCCCAACATTTTTTATAAGACCCGGGTGAAAGGGTCCCTGGGTATATTAGAAATTACTGATAGGGGCTATTTTTTTACGGTAAAATTAGGAGTCGCGCACCCAGCGCAGCACTCAGTGCGGCCCCCTGGTGTGCACACACTGAATGCATGGCTCGTAATCTGTAGGGTGCGCAACTCCAGCGCCTTTGGCGCACAACTTCTACGCGTTTAGTGGCCGGCATTGCTTTTCCACATGGGAAGCTACTAACATGCAGCTCCCCATGCAAAAAAGCAATCTGATTTAGATTTTGAAAGAGAGAACAGATTTACTTGCTACAGGAGGGCGGGATGGACACCCCGGGACACTGCAGGAACCGGCCCTCCCACAATACATAATGTACCGGGGAATGGTGGACCCCGGGGCTTTGGAGACCTTGCAGACCCCCCAACCATTTTTTTTGTAGCCCCGGGGGGTGACGGGCCCTCCAGTGCTCCAGGAAGGGGGACTCGCAGCCCCCTCCCACAATAAATAAAGCCCTGGGGGTGGTGGTCCCCGTGGCTTTGGGGACCTCCGACCTCTCCCCCCACCATTTTTTTTTCAGCTCCGGGGGGTGATGATCTCCGAGGCTGGGGAGCCTCACTGGGCCCACCATAAAATGAAATAATTTTGCCCCCGGCTATTTATAAAAAAAGCTCCGTTTTATTTTATTTTATTTTTTTACGGCAGAGTCCGTGCACCCATACACGCACCTGCCGGGTCTTTTAAAAAAAAAATTGTGGGCCATGGGGGTCCTTCTGGAACCCCCTAAGCAGGTCTAGAGGATCAGGATATTTCTACCCCGCCCCCTTTATATGTTTTGCACACTTGTTTCACTGACTTCTTCAGCCTCGCTTCTACCGAGGCACAAAATGGCTGCCAATAGTTCCGGGTTTCGAATGTTGACAACCACTTGACAGTCAATTAGCATCAGCATGAGATCCGAAGGGTGTACTTATGGTGCGCTCATGGTGCGCTCAGGGTGTGCGGATCCACCACGCCCATTGATATGTAAATGCTTTTAACTGTAATTTTCTCAGGAACTACTAAACAGATTGACACCATTTAAGCAAAAGGTACAAGTCTGAACTGAGTACTACATCTTTGCCAAATTTGGCGTAATTCCGTTCAGCAGTTCGGGCTGTAACTGTGGCTAAAGGTCCTATGGAAAATTGCTTGGGGAAAACGTGTTTTGGGACCCCCCTTGTTTCTCGGCCACCGCTTGACGAATCATCCCGAAACTTTCAGGATAGGAGCAGACCAGAGCTTGCCAAAAGATTGAAAACTTTTGCAAAGATTCATCAATCGGCGCTAAAGTTATTGGTAATAGACTGTTGCGGATTTCCTATGGATAATAGGTCCTAACTATAACTACCTACTGGCGACCGCCAATAGGTAATATATATATATCTTCACAGATATACCCCAAAAATGGCAGAAGGAGCAAAGTTAATTTCATCACAAAAGGAGAAACTAATGTATTTTGTATTTTTATTTTTTTTATTTTGTATTTATTTATTTGTGATTTTGGAACTCACATGAGATCCATATAAGAGAATAACTTAAAAGAAAATTACGATTACATTCGAATACGGAAGAGAAACAAAAAAGCAATTTCATATCCACTAATATATATCTAGAAAGCTTTTAAAAAAGTATTTTTTTTTATAGCAAAACACTTCGTTAGGCGGATTATAAATGGCATCCATTAAAGAGCTGGCAGTCAAAATACTTTATTGTAAGCAAATTGGTCTCAACCACTTTCGTCGGTATAACAGAAGGGCCGGGCATACAAAAAGAACATGAACAATGTCCTGGATCGAATTATTGCACTGGTTGCACATTGCTGAGGAACCATACCATCTGGATAATAAATTGTTCAAAGGGAGAAGGTCCTGCCCCAAAAGGAACCAAAAACCATGAGGAAGGTTCCAAGAAGCATAAGGTTGCATGTTTCTGATTAGATAGTATTCAATGACCGGAGAGGCACCTTTCTTTAGGATAAGGGTATCCCTATCCTTCCCAAAACTTAGATTCCATGTGGCCAGTCTTAGGGTGGACTTCAACTGGTGTGTAGATAGCGTAAACAGATTCATCCAATTGCAATAGAGCAACAGCCCTTCTAAAATTCTTTACGATGAGAGAATGCTCTTTTAGGAATCCCAATAGTTCTTTTTGTATAAGGTATCTTAAAGTATCCGGTTTTCCCTTTGCCAGACATGAGACACATCGTACTACCCCAGCAAGGCCCTGGACCCAGCTGCTACGCATACCAAATTCTAGCCTAAGGGTAGCCACAGTACAGCCATTGTTAACCGTAGTTAAATACCGTAAGAGTCTGCCCTCAGTAGTATGTAAAAAACCCCATTGCCCCAGTTCAAGTAATTCGGTACCATAAAGTAAGGAGGCCGGGGTTTTAGCACGGAAGGCCTCTAACAAATAAACAAAATGTCTTTTTCCTGTGGATTTATAGAGCGCGCTTAAACCCTTGCCTTGTGCCATTGCCTTCTGAATGTTATAATCTATATGGGCCTTATCACTCAAATTACCAGATACTAATTTCCCTAGGAAGACATATGATTTTACAACTTCTAACTTATGTCCACCTACCGACCACATAAAATTCCCATATATCTGTTTTTTCTTTCCTGTCATACACATGACTTTACTTTTTGAAATATTTATCTTCAAATGGTGAGTCTCTGCATATATGTGTAGTGCCTGCAGACGCTTATTTAATACTTTTGGAGTTAGGTCCAATATTAATATGTCGTCTGCATACAACAGACATATAATTGGTTTATCCCCCAAAACAGGGGCAATACCTTCACTTAAAGATAATGACTGGGGAAGATCAGATATATATAGGGAAAATAGTAATGGGGCCAATAAACAACCTTTTTTTAGTCCATTGGCAGAAAAAATGACTTGAGATAGGCCTCTTTCCCCTCCCTGAAGAACTCTACACCAAGTATCAGAATGAAGATCCTGGACTAGATCCAATAGCAGTGATGGCATGCCAAGGTCCGATAGTTTCCTCCACAGCAAAGGACGATCAACTTTGTCAAAAGCTGTGGAGAAATCTATAAAGGCTGCATAACCTCTCCCACCTCAGACCTTGATGTATTTGTCAGATATTACTTGTAGGGCCGTTAAGTTGTCCCTAGTGCCATGCCCTTTGCGAAAACCCGTCTGCTCAAAGGGTAGTACATTATTCTTATCCACCCAATCCTGAATTAACTTCAGGAGACACTTTGCAAAGACTTTTCCAATTGCGTCCAAAAGGGTGATTTGGCGATAATTTTGTGGGGCCATCCGGTCTCCCCTCTTCAAAAGGGGAACCAGTATACTACCTTTCCAAGAGGGGAGAACAGTTCTACTGAAGAAACAAAGTTTGAACACCGGGTGAAGAATTTTGCTCCACAATACGCTATTTTGCTTTAGGACCGAAATAGGAAGCTCATCCGGTCCCATTTCCCCGGAGAAACGCAATTCCCTAATAGCCAATTCAATAAATTTTTCAGAGGGAGGACCTAGAGCATGATTATCCACATTAATTCTTATTCTAAGGACCACCATTCCATTAGTTGCTTATACGTTTGTAATGTAATCCACCCAGGTTTGCTCTTCAATGGGAATTGGAAGTGAACTTAATCTAACACCACATCCCTCCCCTATGAATGACCAAAATAGTCTTGCTTGGCCTCTAGAAGCAGCCTCCCTTAG
This sequence comes from Lissotriton helveticus, assembly GCF_964261635.1. Classification (NCBI taxonomy): domain Eukaryota; kingdom Metazoa; phylum Chordata; class Amphibia; order Caudata; family Salamandridae; genus Lissotriton; species Lissotriton helveticus. The sequence goes on along the minus strand of NC_136063.1, from coordinate 1,625,337,098 downwards.
TTTAATCCATAAAGAATCCTCCCTATCTTTTTTCATTTTAGCCTTCGACCTTCTCCTCCTTCTTTTTAATAAAACTATTCTGCGAGATCTTTCAGGAGAATTATTCAAATATTGTTCTCTTACTAGCTTATTTATTTTTATATTTAATAATCGGAGGGAGCGGGGAAGTATTTTAGTATTTCTTTTTCAATTAGATTTTTTAGCAACAGAAATCACCACCTTCATAAAATCTAAAAAACACACTATTTCAAATCCTTTCCAATTAACCAAGTCATTTACTGCAGCATCAAGGATGCTCTCCAAACCCCTCCCAGTCCTAGCATTCCAATAACATCTCCCTGATTTGTCTCCAAAACTGACCAAGTCACTATTCAAAGACCAACAATCGGTTTTAGGAGGATTTATATTTACAGTAATAGCTAATACTTTATGGTCACTATAAGGTGTATGGGAGACCTTAAGATCTTTCAGTAGGGAAAAGGCATAATTTTTCACCATTACATAATCTAAGATTGATTCACTCTGATTAGCTTTATGTGTATAGTTCGCTGGAGAATCAGAAGGGAGCCTTCCATTCACAATAATCCCATCCATTTCAGCCAATTCTTCAAGGAGCATTTTCCCTCTCCTATTTGTCTTAATATTCTCAGGAAAAAGGGCTTGGGGAATCTGCAGAGATTCCTCCTTATGCCTGTTTCTAAACAAAGACAAACTGAAATTTGAGATTTTACAATTAAAATCCCCTACCAGGATTATATGGGGAGCAGGTACCTTCTCAGCAATTTTCTTTACATAAGAAAAGACCTTCTTTAAGATTGTATTAAAACAAGCATCTGGAGGAATGTAGGCATTTATCAAAACAATAGGATTACAAACTTCAGCATTATCAGAATTAAACAGCGTTACTGCCTGGAAAAGATTACTAGGATCTAAATAATGGGAAAAATTCCAATGTATCCGGTTAGACAGTAGACATGCTATACCCCCTCTTGTACGACCTCTCCTAAAAGGAGATGCTCTACCCTCCAGTACGAAGTAACCCCTTCCTGCCGAAATTTTCTCAGCGCACCACGTCTCTTGGAGACAGATCACACTGGCCTCTAATGTGTGAAGGAATTGTAATTTTTCAGAATTGTTCGTCATACCAGCGGCATTCCAGGATAATATTTTTAGGTCATTGCTAGAGACGGGGATATGTTTCAGAATTATTTATACGTTTCCTCTAAAGACCTCCAGGCAACCAATTCCAGTGGAGACTCTCTTCAACCGCGTTTCTTTGGAGAGAAGAAAGATGGGTATTAATATGTGACACATAACGGATGTCTTTAGAAATGCAGATTTTTAGGTCATCATAACCGCCTGGCCGGTCAGTACTACCAGAGGCTGCCTGGAGGAGTGAAAACTTATCAATAATTCTACCAAAGCGGAAATTCTCCAAAAAAGGCATGACTTCAATCCCTTTACTTTGAATGCCTTCAGACCACTGAAGGATGTGATTTACAATAAGTTTAAAATAAAACTTTACCCAACCTCTGTTTTCAGGATCGTTACTATATCTATATCAGAGGGTTGTATTAGTTTCAGACCTGCGGTCTCCTGAAAACATTTGAGAAGCAGGGATCTATTTAATGTACAATCTGGATCAAACAAAGGGAAACAATCTGAAATAAGTGTGTCAGTGCTTTCCTCTTTAAGAATCTCAGCAGGTCTCTTTGGAACCCCTTCTCTTCCCACCGTATCCGAGAATGATTTAGCTAGAGGGTTAAGGGCTGTTAAAGCGAGGCCAGCTGGTTTCTTCAGTTCCCCGGGCGGAATATAATTGAGAGGCCCCCCCGTTTCAATATTTGGGACACCAGATAGGAGGGGAATAATATTAGTGTGACAATCGATTTGAATTGTTGTTGGGACTACCTCTTGACTACCTCTTGATCTGTGGATGTTAAAGTTTCTTGAACTAATTTTACTTCCTGAATCTCATCTTAGGGAGAATTAATTAGAGATACTTGACAAGGCACTTTTTTAATAGAAATTTCCAACTGCTCATCAAAGTAGATTTTACTCCGCCTCTTTTTCCAAATCTGCGAATTGGTTTCCTCTTTTTTCCCCCATTCATTTTAGAGTTCCCTTTTTTCCCTTTTTCTCTTATCTTCTGGGTCCGGTACACCCTCATCTCCGTAATTTTTCTGCAGTTTAAAAATAGGGAATAACTCTTTATCTACCATTGTGTCTGGATCATCCGTAACTTCAATTACTTGATCGAGCTCTGTTCCACAATTAGCTACCGGGACTCTCAAGGGGGATTCTAACTTCTTTCTATCAGTACAGAGAAGATCGTCATCCGGTCCTGTTCGGACTAGAACTTGAAGGGCATTCGAAGACTCATTCTCTATCAACGTGTGTTTCATCACTTTGGGCCCTGGAGAACTAGGTCCCAAGTTTGGACTAGATTACTTCCCTTGCTTATTGTTCACTAGAACCTTCAGTATTTGAGTTAGTGTTTCCAGAACACAGTCTGAACCACCGACAAATTTTTCCAATAATTTTAAAATAGAAGAAAGTAAATGATCTAATGAGGATAAAGAGTCAGAGACGGGTTTATCTAATCTAATTGGTTGAATAGGGTCAATACCCATTATATTAAGGTCAGGACTCAAGTATTTGACTGAGAAATATTGAATAAAGATTTATTAGATGGAGTGCTACTATATAGTTGTAGCCCAGAGGGGGCAAATGCTGCTGGGGTCTTTATAGGATCAAGAATCTTACTGGATTCTTCGACAATGTACCTCCTACAGAGATCCATATCTAAGTCTGAAGAAATAAAATCATTACTTCGCACTTCCCTCGGCAAAGATGAGCCAAGAGCGTCTTTTAAAAGAAATTCACTGGGATTAGATGGATGATTATGCACTGTAACACCCACTATTTTGTAACTGGATTCTGACAGACCGTAGGGGGGGTTGGGTAGCATATATATTTTTATCCCCAAGAACTAGCGGAGAAGGCGCCAACATTTCCAAAGAATTAGAGAGACCTTCTCTCTCTTTAATGGGGGAATTAACACCCTCTTCCTTATTACCTTGTTCAATTACACCAACAGAATTTCTGAGCCCCCTCATTGTGGTATGATCCTTAATAACATCACCTCTTTCGGCATTGTCATCGGACTTAGACCCTACTGTGGCAATTTTATTCTTTCTCCTTTTCCATAGGCCTAATAGCTGACAATTTCCTTTTAACTGCATATCATGACCGTCCTTGTTCCGTAGAGGATTCGATTTGGTCTTAGAGCAGGTTCTTCCCACTAACAGTCTCCCCGACCTTAGTTTGTTTTTTAGCGGTCATTTCAGAAATAAAAAAGTGAAAATGCACAAAAACTCAATAGGATATTAAAAAATCCAGTATCGGCTTTTGCTCCTATGCTAGAGTTCCAGAGCTTGACGACAGCTAACAACTAAACAAAAAATATTTTTTTTGCATTCACGATTATACTAAAAAATACAGAAGAAAAATAAAACAAAATCTTTTTGAAAAAGAATGGGCCCAGCCCAGCCTACTTCAGCCTCTGAGGGCCTTTGCCCGGGTTTAGCCCTGAGCTTTGTCCCGCGCGCGTCCCGCGTGCGCGGTTGACGATTAAACTAAATAACGTGTCAGTGAGGGCGGAGACGGGAAGAGGACCAGCTGCGGCAGATCCAAGCATGCTGGTCCTTGCAGTCCCTCTCTCGCACAGTAGCTCTGCTTCTGGAGGTTATGGCAGATGGGCTTGCACTCCTTCCGTCAGGCTTGGGACACGAGCAGCACCCGCGGAGCAGGGGCCGCGAGGCGTGAAGGTTATAAGAAGCAGGAAAGCCGGAGATCAGGAAAAGCACAACAGTCTCGCTCCAACACCAAGGTAAAAACACCCAGAGGCACAGAGACAGCCTGTGATTTTAAATCGGCAGGGCAGAGACGGGAAGAGGACCAGCTGCGTCAGATCCAAGCCGCACTGCACCCTGGTCCTTGCAGTCCCTCTCTCGCACAGTAGCTCCGCTTCTCGAGGTTATGGCAGATGGGCTTGCACTCCTTCCGTCAGGCTTGGGACACGAGTGTTGCCCGCGGAGCAGGGGCCGCGAGGCGTGAAGGTTATAAGCAGCAGGAAAGCCGGGTATCAGGAAAAGCACAACAGTCTAGCTCCAACACCAAGGTAAAAACACCCAGAAGCACAGAGACAGCCCGTGATTTTAAATCGGCAGGGCGGAGACGGGAAGAGGACCAGCTGTGGCAGATCCAAGTCGCACTGCACGCTGGTCCTCGCAGTCCCTCTCTCGCACAGTAGCTCCGCTTCTGGAGGTTATGGCAGATGGGCTTGCACTCCTTCCGTCAGGCTTGGGACACAAGCGGCACCCGCGGAGCGGGGGCCGCGAGGCGTGAAGGTTATAAGCAGCAGGAAAGCCGGGGATCAGGAAAAGCACAACAGTCTCGCTCCAACACCAAGGTAAAAACACCCTAGGAAACTAATGCTTTGCTACATGGATTACATTTATACCCAAGAAAAAGTTATTGAAAATAAAACCCATTGGAAATGTAGCAAATATTATTCTAATGCCTGTAATGGGAAAGCCACTACAATAGATACCAATGTAGTAAATGTTAGAGAACACAATCATCCACCCAATGTAACTGAAGTTGAAGTAAGAGATGCCTTAGAGACAATAAGGGAAGCAAGCACAAGGTCCCAACAAACAAGCACCCAAAACGACCTACTATTCCCCAATATGAAAAGGCTAATAGCAAATGCTAAAAGAGCTGCAGCTCAAACTTCACCTGTCCCCCAAACCTTTGGAGAAATTCAAATACTACCTGAGTATACCATCACCCACAAAGAGGAAAAATTCCTTATTTATGACAACGAAAGTCTTTAAAAAAGAATTATTATGTTTGCAACTAATACAAATTTACAAAAAACTTAAAAACTGCGCAATGTGGATTATGGATGGCACATTTAAAGTTTGCCCCCAAACCATTCTATCAGCTGTATACCATCTACAAAGAATATGAAGAGACAAATATCCCCTTTATTTACACATTACTGCCTAATAAACAGAACACAGCTTATGTAACTACTAACTATAATCAAACAATTCACAGAAAATTACTGTCTCCAGAGAATCATAATAGACTTTGAGCAGGCAATGATTCAATCCATCCTCAAACAATACCCACACACTGCAATACATGGTTGCTATACCCTTTTAATCAGAGCATACGGAGGCACCTACAGAAATCTACTTTGAGCATAGATTATTCAACAAATTGCAACTTTGCCTATCAAATACAATAATTAATAGCCCTGGCCCATGGCCCTAACCCATGTCCCAACTCCTGAAGTAGCCAATCACTACAACTTACTTATAGACAGTCCTTTATATCAAGCTAAAGAATCAAAATTACGTCCCTTCCTAGACTACTTCGAAGACACCTGGGTGGGAAGGTTACACAGGTCAGTGCACCGTAGACAACCTACATTTCAGATCCCCTGGTGGAACGCATACGCCAGTACTGTGGCTCAAAAAGACAAAACAAACAACGCGGTGGAAGGATGGCATAATGCTTTCCAAGCCACAATAGGAAGAGGACAACCAACACTTCACAACCTCATTGATGCACTTAAAAAAGAACAGAGCTACCAAGAACTAAGACTAGAGCAATCACTATGGAAACTAGGTCCTAAGCTAAGCAAACAAACTAAAACCATGTACGAATACCTGCAACATAAAAGTAAATTGTGTCCAATTTACAAGGTATAGAATACCTAGACATATTTGCTAAATCAATTATTTAAACTAAACAAAATAGTAAACTTCATTTAATTCTTACAACTATAAAACATATAAACAACACATTTTTAATTAATAATTATAATTGTTATATCATTTAAAATAATGCACTAAATTATATGGCATAATATAAATATTTAATTTTTTTTCAAAAACAATGGAAAAAGAGATACATTTCCCACCCGGAGTACAAATAAATAATATTTACAGTTATGTAGCGTAGAATATCCCCGAAAACAATTAAATTCACAGCAAACCAATTAAATACGAATCCATTGGATAACAAAGCCCCCCAAAAAAGTGCACAAATACAACTGTACAAAAATAATCCAACGCTGCAATCCTCTTAATGACAAAACCCTCATAAAACCTGGAACTAGTTTAGAAAAAAACACTCCAACAAACCGGGATAAAAAGGAAATGTAAAGTTACTTGTTATTCAACCAGAAATAACATTTTCCTTTACTGAAAAAAAAACATGTTGGCAAATCCATCTGTTCACCAAAGACAAAAACTGTAAATAAAAAAGAAACAACACTCACCCACAACATAAATACAAACCTACAAACACTAACATCAACATTAAATTTACAATGACACATTTAATAAACACATAACTAACACTACTTAACTTTCTAATTATACCCAACACTACGTCAAAAATATAAAACACTAAACTACCAAAACAACACGTAACGACACCAAAAACAATGAAATAATGTTCTAACAAATCTATTTACACTATTAGTACTTTACCCCTACCCTAAAACTAAGTTAAAAGTATATCAAATTAAACTTACCTGAACGGACGAAAAGCAGCTCCCAACCGCGAGGTTCCATATTCCAAAATGACCTAAAAAGCAAACCAATAGAAAGAAAAGTGAGATAAAAAGAAAAAAATGGCTGCATAATTGAAATGAAAAAGAGACTAACTCCCCATAGAAAACAATGGAAAATATAGAAACAAATCTTTAAATTAATACGTATAACTTTATGTATTGCCATGTTTTTTCCCAATGTTTAAAATACATAAAAAAATAGAAACTATACATTAACTGTTATATTATCCAAAAAAGCTCAAATATAATCTGTAATGTATATTAAAATATGTTTATTTCATACAATGTAAAAGTACCAAAAATATAAAAATGTGATAAAAAGATAGATGTTGTACAAAATATTTCTGTTAAAGATATTGTAAATTATTGAACATGTTAAATATTATTGTATGAAAAATAATATTCAATATACTAAATAATAAAATATAACCTTGTCAAATACATATTATACAATTTTTCAAAAACAATAACATTATATCAAATCTTTTATACAAATGTTTTCTTTTTGGTACAAAAAAATTATAAACCATAAAAATGAAACTGTTTATGAATAAAAAATGTAAAATATTTTGCATTACCATTACATGACTATGGGGTCGATTAGGATGGCGGACGGACAGGAGTCTGTCCGCCATCCCTGTGGAAACCGGGACCGTCCACCATTCATGCAGCGGTCCCGTATCACAAATCAGGATGCGCCCGCCACCATGGCAGACGCATTCTGTAATTTAACGCCTAAGTCGCGCCAAAGTCAAGCCCTGCCTGTCTGCGCCTGTCCGCGCCAAGCCGGCGACAGGCCCACTCTATTTGATCCCCCGACAGCCCGTCGTCTACAAACAGGTAAAAGATAAAAATTAAAATTAAAACAAATACAACTTCTAAAAATGATTACCTATACTCGCACAGAGCTGTCCCTCAACTCGTCCCACCTAGCTAACGTAGAGCCTCCTACCAACTCTGGCCCCCCACCAACACGCAAACTATTGACCTGCCTCTATGGAAATGTGCGGTCGCTCCCTAAGCACTCTCTAGAGATCTGGGACATACTCGATCGAGAAGCCCCGGATCTTTTCTTTATTACCGAAACCTGGTTATTAGAAACATCAGGCCCAGACATAGCTGCAGCTCTGCCCGCTGATTATAAAATAGCCAGACTTGACAGAACCGGGAAACGAGGGGGAGGGACTGCGATAATTTACAAAATGGAGATTGAAATTAATATCATCGCCACTCAGTTAGACACCTGGGGAGAGTTTCTAATTTTCTCTCTTGCCTTCAATAGGAAGGAGTCATGGAAAGGAGCCTTGATTTACCGACCCCCAGAAACCAAAGCCAATTTTTCCGCCCAATTAGTCGACATCTTGGCACCCCACATATTAGCCTGTAAAAACTTCCTACTGTTAGGCGATTTGAATCACCACATGGAAAAAGACGATGACCCTTATACAATGGAACTAACTAACAGTATTGAGTCCCTGGATTTAAGACTACTCGAAACTGACCCTACACACAAAGCGGGTCATACGCTAGACATTGTATGCACCAACTCCCAGGAAACGCATATAAACGAACTAATTCCTGTTTTATGGTCAGACCATGTAATAATCAAATTCACCATTAAAACTAATGAGCCCCTACAGGTTCGCCCTAAAGAAAAAAAGCTGAGCCGCCCATGGAAGAAGATTAACTTAGAAGCGTTCTCCAAAACCTTTGTACCCCCGAGAGTAAGTGAGGACATAGAACTAGATAAGTCGGTGCTAGACTTTGACTCTGCAATCAGTAAGACTCTGGATTTCATAGCCCCCAAGCGCCTAATAAACTGCCCAAAAATGAAATCGCCCTGGATCACTGATGAATTAAAAACTACTAAACAACATACTAGGAAAGCTGAACGACAATGGCGCAAATCAAAAAACACCAACGACAAATTACACTACAAAATCGCACATAAAGAATACATGAGGAAAATAGCCACTGCTAAGAAAACCTATCTTGGGGAAAAAATTAAAGCAGCTGGAAATTCACAGAAAGAACTCTATTCTATTGTAAAAGATTTTTCAAACCCCCTTGCCTGCCGAAAGGCCGCTCAGGAATCTCAGGACTGGGCTTATAAATTAGCTATTTATTTCAAAGACAAAATAAATTTAATCCATGAATCATTTCCCATAAACAGGCACAACTAGTGAAGTATGCCATGTAGACCTCCCTACCATAAACCCCATAAAGCAAAACCTAGCTGACTTTGGAACAATCACTGAGGACAAGGTAACTGACATACTAAAAAAGGCCAAATCAGGATCTCCCAAAGACCCAGCGTCCGCCCAGATTTTAGCAAAACTAGCACCCGCCCTGGCTCCCACACTGACATCTATTTTTTAAAGCATCCCTAACACGTGCCACCTTCCCTACTCCCTGGAAAGAAGCCATCGTGAGGCCAATCCTGAAGAAAAATAACGCAGACCCTAAGCAACCGATGAACTACCGCCCTATATCTCTATTACCACTTTTTGGCAAATCTATGGAATCCATTATCAACGCGAAATTGGTCAATTACCTTGAAAGACACACGCTATTGGATCCCTCACAGTCAGGATTCAGAGCTTCCCATAGCACTGAGACTACACTGATAGAGGTGGTTGACAACATTCGGCTGGCACTGGACTCCAAACAATCGGCTATTCTCATCTTGCTAGACCTTTCGGCGGCCTTCAACACCATATCCCACAGAGTCCTATTAAAGCGACTAGCGGGGATAGGTGTCGAAGGCCAAGCCCTAGGTTGGATCCAGAGCTATCTTGCAGGGCGTAGCTCTAGGGTCAAATCAGGACCTTTTTCATCAGAGGCGATTGACAATGACAAGGGAGTGCCCCAGGGCTCAATTTTAAGCCCAACCTTATTCAACGTCTACGTATCACCTCTGGCCAAAATAATTAAGGACTTCGGCTTCGACACATTGTCGTACGCCGACGATACTCAAATTCTCATAACCCTCGGCTCTGAGCCATCAGAGACAAAAGTGAGATTCAGGAATTGCATGTTAGAGATAAAGGGCTGGATGACTAACAATTTCCTGATGCTCAATGCAGGCAAATCCGAAATAATGCTTTTTGGCGCGGCCAAATCCATCTGGTCTCAAGAGTGGTGGCCACCGGAACTTAGACCCTGTCCACCTCCAAAAAGTACTGTTCGGAATTTGGGCTTCACCCTAGACAACAAGCTGACCATGGCCCCCCACATAGACAAAGTAGTGCACACCTGCATAGGTCTCATGAGGAGCCTAAGGAAAATATTCAAGTGGCTACCCCTGCTTTACCGTAAACCATTGATACAAGGCCTAATCACCAGCCGCCTTGATTATGGTAACGCACTTCTGGCTGATGCGAATGAAGGCACACTAACTAAACTGCAGACACTCCAAAATGCAGCAGCCAGACTGACTCTCGACTTGCCCCCACGCTCTCCATCTGCCCCGTGCCTGAAGAAACTGCACTGGTTTCCAGTCAGAAAGCGCATAAGGTTAAAGATCTGTTGCCTAGTGCATAAAGTATTAAACGGACAAGGCCCCAAATATCTAAAAAACAAACTTCAGGGATACTGCCCAGAAAGAACACTGCGCTCTTCAAATAAAAATCTCCTAAAAATACCAAGAGTTCGTACTGTCAGAAATGGAGATAGGAGCTTTTCGAAGGTTGGTCCTATGGCATGGAACTCCCTGCCTACGGCCTTAAGATCAAACCCAAATCATAAAATCTTCCGGAGAGAACTCAAAACATTACTATTCAAGGCAACGGCATAAGAACCCTTCTTTTTCGCATCCCCCACACCCTCTGTCAGCGCTATGAGACCTAATGGTGAAATGTGCGCTCTATAAAAATAAATACATACATACATACATTAACATTGTGGCAGGTGCTGCTGAAAGCAGCACCCGCCGCAATGCTAGAATTGCTCGTAGTGCATGTCACTGCACCACATGGCATGCACCACACGGTGCCAGCCACTTGGTGCAGTGAGATGTTGGTACCCACCAAGTGCACCCCGCCTCCACCCAACACAAGGGGGTGACTTTAACGGGCCCCCGTACCAGAAGAACACCGCATGCCTTTCCATGGCGGCATCACTTCCATGGAAAGGCCACTTTTTGCATGTATCCTAATCTGGTGGACGGTGCCTGCTAGGCACCGCTACCATTTTAGGCACCCTGCACTCTCTGCTAGGCAATCAGAATGATTGCTGGCGGCGGATGGTCTTTGCGTCCGCTGGGGACGCTGTCAGGTTTCCACTGCCATCCTAATCTGGTGAAGGGAAAAATCTGTTTGATGGTGGAAGTACCGCCACCACAGGGCCGGCGTTTGCCACCACCGGCCCTGTGGTGGTGGTCTTTTCGCCATCCTTATCACCCCCTATGTTACCAAAAAATTTACTATTTTTCAAAACTGTAAAAGAAATCTATATATAAAATATATTATTTATTTAACGTTTATACATTAAAAACAAATGTTACAAATATGTTATACTTTATAATAAAATATAAATACAATCAAAATGTATGATTTATGTTTTAAATATTACCAAACATTTCCTAACTCAAAAAAATTAAAAGAATTTAATTGGGAATGAAAACAAATGTTTTCACATAAAAAATGTTAAAAATAAAAACTAACATATATCTATTAACTTATTACAAGGAACAGCACGCGTGCCTCGCTGCTGTATTGTAGGCTGCAGCGCTGTCTATTTTAAAAAATTACCGTTTTTTCTATTTCATTTGTATTTGAGTTCCATTTTGCCCTGATTTTAATGTTGGCTGGACTGCCCACATACTTGCACAATAATAGTGCCCCTCACCGCGTTTTGAGCGGATTTGCGATCTCTTTGTAGCGTTTTGGCGCGTGGCGGCCATCTTGGGGGTGGCTAGTGGCGAGTGGGCCATTTGGTGAGCGCTCTAGCGCTTTTTACATGCTCAGCTGTGCCCTACTTAAGGTGAGCACTTTCTCAGCTCGCCCTCGGACAAGGAACAGCACGCGTGCCTCGCTGCTGTATTGTAGGCTGCAGCGCTGTCTATTTTAAAAAAATTCCGTTTTTTCTATTTCATTTGTATTTGAGTTCCATTTTGCCCTGATTTTAATGTTGGCTGGACTGCCCACATACTTGCACAATAATAGTGCCCCTCACCGCGTTTTGAGCGGATTTGCGATCTCTTTGTAGCGTTTTGGCGCGTGGCGGCCATCTTGGGGGTGGCTAGTGGCGAGTGGGCCATTTGGTGAGCGCTCTAGCGCTTTTTACATGCTCAGCTGTGCCCTACTTAAGGTGAGCACTTTCTCAGCTCGCCCTCGGACAAGGAACAGCACGCGTGCCTCGCTGCTGTATTGTAGGCTGCAGCGCTGTCTATTTTAAAAAATTACTGTTTTTTCTATTTCATTTGTATTTGAGTTCCATTTTGCCCTGATTTTAATGTTGGCTGGACTGCCCACATACTTGCACAATAATAGTGCCCCTCACAGCGTTTTGAGCGGATTTGCGATCTCTTTGTAGCGTTTTGGCGCGTGGCGGCCATCTTGGGGGTGGCTAGTGGCGAGTGGGCCATTTGGTGAGCGCTCTAGCGCTTTTTACATGCTCAGCTGTGCCCTACTTAAGGTGAGCACTTTCTCAGCTCGCCCTCGGACAAGGAACAGCACGCGTGCCTCGCTGCTGTATTGTAGGCTGCAGCGCTGTCTATTTTAAAAAATTACCGTTTTTTCTATTTCATTTGTATTTGAGTTCCATTTTGCCCTGATTTTAATGTTGGCTGGACTGCCCACATACTTGCACAATAATAGTGCCCCTCACCGCGTTTTGAGCGGATTTGCGATCTCTTTGTAGCGTTTTGGCGCGTGGCGGCCATCTTGGGGGTGGCTAGTGGCGAGTGGGCCATTTGGTGAGCGCTCTAGCGCTTTTTACATGCTCAGCTGTGCCCTACTTAACGCTCGCCTGACCCGCGCAGCGGTGACGCGCAGCGGTAGCGCCTGGTCGGCGCCTGAGTCAAGCCAGAGTCCTGCCCGTCTGCGCCCGTCAGCGACTCGGAGGCGCTCGGGCAGTAGGGCAGGCTCGGCCACTCACTATGTGTCGACCGGGATTTCAGGCGCCGCGCTACACTGCTGAGGAGCTTCGAGCTCCCTGCTCTGTCGTTGGTGGCTGCTGCTCTGTCTTCCCGAGGCGCCATCATGGTAAGTCCATCTACCCTGGTTGTGGTTGGCGTCCCTCTCGTGCTCTGCCACTGCCTCCTGGCCTCACCAGTACCAGTGTGAGATATCCTTGCTTGATGTTAAACACCAGATCAGCTTGCAGACACGCTCAAGACATCTTTGAGCTGCTGGACACGGCTAAGCCACTCTGCCTCATGCTCACCGAGACATGGTGGGGAGAACTTTCGAACCCTGATGTTGCCATGGCAATCCCGCCTGATTACAATGTGTTCAGGAAGGACAGAGCGAAGGGAAGGGGCGGTGGAGTGGCGCTGGTGGTGAGGAAAGACACGGCTTGTACTATCTTGCCTGTGGAGGATATTCGTGGATCGGAGGCCCTCGCGTTCTCCATTGTTCTGACCCCATATCAATCTGTGAAGGGACTATTGGTCTATAGACCGCCTGGGCCACCTGGAATGTTTTTTGAAGATCTTGATGCCGTCTTACTTAGACTGGTCTTGAAAGCAGAGCACTGCATAGTGGCTGGAGATTTTAACTTCCGGATGGATGATCCTTTGGACGCGGCCGTAATTAAACTCTGTGAGGCTATGACACCATTGGGATTGTCTCCCTACGTGCAGGGGCCGACACATGTCAAGGGGCACACTCTGGACCAGGTGTTCTCGACTTCCCTTTTAGAGGAGCTAGAGACTATCCCGGTACTATGGTCTGACCATCTGCTGGTTAAATTTTCCATCAAAGGTACAGCTAAATTGGCGGCTGCTGCCGTTCAGCAGCATGGTCGAACACATAGGGCCTATCATCGAGTGACCCCGGAGTTGTTGGCTCAGGCGGCTTTGGATCATCCCTGTCCTCTCTCGGGTGACCTGGCTGGTGATTTGGATTCCTTGCAGGATTGGCTGTCCGATAGACTCAACGACCTTGCCCCGGAATTAGTTCCCCGACTCACTCCTAAACGAGTTTCCGCCCCCTGGTTCACCGTTGCACTGTTGGCTAAGCGGCAGCAGTGCAAGGTGGCTGAAAGAGCGTGGCGGGCAAAATATGAGGTGGAGGCTAAGATGATCTATAAGAGCATGGTCAAAGAGTATCATCAGGATATACGCATGGGTAAAAAAATCTACCTGGCAGGGAGGATCGAAGCTGCCTCCAATTCCTGTAGGGAGATCTTCTCTATTGTCAGGGAGTTTACATCCCCACGGACTAATATCGCTGAAGAGAGGCCCTCTGATTCGTGGGCAGCAGATCTTGCAGTTTTTTTTACTAACAAGATCCAACTCATCCAGGACTCTTTTCCGGTCACTACACTCACGGAGCGGACTGATTCTGAGGCCAATCGTGCATCTCAGGCTTTGCCTGGCGTGACACTGGGCGTATTTCCACCGTTATTGGCGCCCGCTTCTTTAGCACTGATGGGCAATTTGAAATCGGGTTCTCCTTTGGATCCCTGCCCTGCTAAAATTCTGGCGAAATTGGCGGAGGTGATTAACCCATTAGTCAACCCGCTAATGAATCTCTCGCTGAGTCAGGGAGAGGTCCCGCAGGCCTGGAAGCAGGCGATGGTCATCCCGCTGCTCAAGAAGCCTGGTCTGGACCCTAAGGCCCCTGTGAACTATCGGCCAATCTCTCTGCTGCCGGCTCTTACGAAGGTTGTTGAAAAGCACGTGCAGACGGTGCTTTCCAATTTTCTGGAGGCGAACGAGATTCTGCATGCCACCCAGTCGGGTTTCCGCCCTAACCTCAGCACGGAGACGGCGCTCCTCGAGGTCTCTGAAACTATCAAGGAGACCTTGGACTCTGGGGGTAAAGCCATGCTGGTGCTGCTGGATTTGTCGGCGGCTTTTGACACCGTCCCCCATGACGGTCTCCTCACAAGACTCTATGAGATAGGACTACGGGGGACGGTGCTCAGCTGGTTTTCCTCCTTTCTAGCTGGCCGCCGGCAAACGGTCTGGGCCTCGCCAGACTCCGCCGTGATGCCGCCTCTGGGAGTTGGGGTCCCTCAGGGCTCTATTTTGAGCCCTACCCTCTTTAATATCTTCATGACCCCACTGGCGGCGCTGGCGGAGTCGTTTGGGGCCCGGATCGTATCGTATGCCGACGACACCCAGCTCCTTTTCTTGTGTAAGAGAGGAGGAGATTTTGAGGGGGAGAGTATCCGGGATTGCCTTGGGGCTGTGTTTCAATGGTTCCAACTGCACAGCCTCAAGTGCAATTCCGACAAATCGGAGGTACTCTTCTTTGGGTGCGATGCGGAGCCAGACTGGCGGGTTTGGTGGCCTACCAACATGTTCCCCCCCACGTGTTCTTCCCAAATGGCCAAAAACTTGGGTGTTAAAATGGACAAGGCATTGTCTATGAAGGCCCAGATCCTGGGGGTGTCAGGCATGTGTTTTGGCCTCCTCAGGATGCTACGGCGGTTTCTGCCCCTATTATCGGAGGACCACAGGAAGCTGACTGTGCAGGCACTGATAGGCTCCAGGTTGGATTATTCCAACGTTCTATACCTGGGCCTGCCAGAGTACCTGCCACAGCGGCTCCAAGTTGTGCAGAACGCTGCAGCGAGGGCGATTTTTGGATTGAACAGACGTACCAGTGCCTCTGGTCTGCTCCGGACCTTGCACTGGCTTCCAATCCGTAAGCGGATCGCCTTTAAGACCTTGACTTTGACGTACAAGGCCCTCCATGCGACGGGAGCCAAGTACATCCAAAGGAGACTCGCCTTCTATCGACCCGCCCGTTCCCTGAGGTCCGAATCTCTATGGTTGGCGGTGGTCCCGCGAGTGAAGAGAGCGCGCCTGGGAGGCCGGTCTTTTGGACTACTGGCCCCCCAGTTATGGAACTCTCTGCCTCTAACACTTCGGGGAGCCACTAGTTTATTAGTTTTTAGAAAGGAGCTCAAAACTTGGTTGTTCACCCAGTAGGGCGTCTGTTTGTGTTTTCTTTTATCTGGTATTCTTTCCTTTTAATGTGTTATGTTAGCAGCCTACCTTAAATAAAAGCGCCGGGACACTCTTTTTGAGTAGCCGTGCGCTCTACAAAAACCAATTTAACATAACATAACATAACATAACAATATGCAGATACAATGTACATAAAATTATACATAATATACTGTTTCCAACACTGCCAGGATATACATTTTACTCGTACCTGCAAAAACATTATTCCCGAATCGACATGATCTTTATTAAGAGATCACTGCTGCAAAATGCTCAAGCGGAGGTCTGCCCTAAAATTACATCTGACCACAACCCAGTTATGCTGACTCTACAGAAACAATTTGGAGTTAGAAAAGTGCCCTAGGCGTTTTCATTTCCCAGACACATAGGGGTCCATTAGGCCATCCTATCGGACTAAGGGACCACCCGCCATAAGGGCGGGGATCCCGGGAGGGGGATTAGGATGCACCCGCCACAGTGGCGGGCGCGCATCATGCATGTGTACAATTGTGGCGGGCGGTGCTCTCAGCACCGCCCGCCACAATGGTAAACATGCATAAATGCATTCACATTTACAAAACGGCAGGCACCGTGCGGTGCCAGCCGCTTTGTAAATGTGAATGCTGGGGGGAACCACAGGTTCCCCCTTTGTGCACCCCCCTGTACTTCACTTCGGGGGCCCGAAGGGGGCCCCCAAAGTGTAGACCCCATGCCTTTGCCGCCACGGAAAGGCATCCATTTTAGGCCATCCTAATGTGGCTGGCGGTGTCTAATAGACACCACCACCATGTTAGGCCTTTTCCGCCCCGGCCGCAAGGCGACCGGGGCAGAAAAGCGGCGGACGGTCTTTCCGTCCGCCGTGGCCAACCATGCCATCATAATATGGCGGGGGTGTTTTGAGTCAGGATGGCGGGCGGATTGCCCCCGCCAGGCTGGCGGTGGCTACCGCCTGCCTGGTGGGGGCAATCGGCCCGCCATCCTAATGGACCCCTTATTTAGCAATCCTGAATACCAGGTATTTATCAGGAGGGCACTGAAGGAGTACCTGAATAACAATCTTGGCACGGCTAATATTGCAAGTGTATGGAGGTAAAGCGTTTGTCAGGGGGGAGACTCTGTAGTTTATTTTAGCACAAAATCTGGGGGGCAACAGAAGTGGCAGAACAAGACAGGTGTGAGTACTTAGACTTAGAGTGCCAACACGCTGGGGCTATCGCAGTCAGGGATCCCCGGGCTCAGTCAATATATCTTTGGCTTTTAAAAGCTCGAGCTAAAATCAAAATAGGTCTATTGGATAAAATCGATATTAGTTATCATAAGCATAAAACTTTACAATATGAATATGGGGAGAGAGTGGGGCATGTGCTGGCTATTCCCATCGCCGACCAAAAGGCCAGGTCTAACATTAAAATCATAAAAGGGGAGGGCAGCCTGTCTTTCACTCAACCACTGAATATAGTGGAGCAATTTAGATTGCTTTATGACAACTTTTATTTTGCGGCTTCCCCATCTAGTCAGCATACCTGTCATAAGTATCTGCAGGAGAGTCTTTTGCCTCAAATTGACTCTTTGGATGCCGAGGAATTACAGAAAGATATAGAGCTAATTGTGGTTGAAGATGCTGTTAAGTCCCTACCTTCTGGAAAGGCGGCTGGTGAGTATGCTATCCCGCTTGAATGTTATCAAACATTCAGGGATTTATTGGCACCATTTTATATGCAATTGAGTACTTATATTACTCATGGCGGCGACCAATATTGTGGCATTTCCTAAAAAGGTAAAGCCGATTGATGATAGAAGCTCTTATCGTCCAATATCTTTAATCAATGCAGATGTCTAAATCTTCTCTAAGATTCTGGCCTCTCGTTTTGCTCCTCTTATCCATTAGCTAGTATCAAAGCAACAGCATGGTTTTGTTCCTGTCAAAGACACAATGGTCCATAGCAGCACTGCTATAGCTGCCTTTGATGTCTCTAGCAAACTTAACAAACAGATTGGCATGGTTATGCTCGACACAGAAAAGGCGTTTGATAGAGTGGTCTTGGAGGCCTTATGGTTTACCATGACGACAATTGGTCTCGGTCCCTGGTTCATCTCTTCTGTACAGAAGCTGTATAAGAAGCTGGTTGCCACAATTAAATTGAATGGCATGACATCTGCCATTTTTTCTGTTCAACGGGGAACAAGGCAGGGATGCAAATTGTCCCCCCTGCTGTTTGCCCTCTATATCGAGCCATTTATAAGGCATGTATTGCTCAATGGAGGGATTTCCCCAGTATGTCTTAATGAAATGGAATTTAAGGTTACTGGATATGCTGCCGATATCGCAGTCTTTTCTGCCAAGCCTGGAGAAGGTATTACACATGTTACGCAAGAGGCTGAGTTATTTGGCTCAGACAATTGTTAACTTTCAATGGGAAGCCCTGCCTTTAGCACGAGGGGTTACACAAACAGCAACTTATCTTGGGGATTGTCTTAGTAGCCAGGTTGATGATATTGTAACTCTGAACTATGAACCCCTTCTGAAGACAATATCGGCCAAACTGCGCAGTTGGGATCAGCTCCTGCTAAGCATATACGGGAGGTGTAACTTCATAAGAATGAACATTCTTCCTAAATTATTCATTTGCATTGCTCAATACCCTTGCGGTTTCTTTGGTCTTTTTTTAAGAGATTAGACAGGGTCATAGGCAGTTTCATTTGGGCGTATAGGCGTGCCAGGAGGGCTCTCAAATTTATGAAATTACCATATGTATGAGGGCTGCTTTTGTTGGTCCGATTCGTGGCTTACTCTGTGGGCTGGACACTGGTACTACCTTGCTGTGTTATCAGTTAGCCTGTGGCCCATCGGTAGGGTTTATACTGTCTAAGACTTTTGATCCTAACTAGTACAATCGAGTGAAGTTCAAGGTAGTTAAAGACATTATTCGGATATGGTAAGATATCTGTAAGCAATACTCGCTTCCTGTGCTGCATCAATACACAGCGCTATGGGGTAACTCTCTGCTGCTCAATATATTTCAAGACATTATTGGGAAAGACTGGCAACGCAAGGGCATTACCAGGCCTGGTAAACTATACGATAGACGGGGGTTCCGCTCTTTTGCCTCGCTCAAAGCCGAGTTTGGTCTTCTGCAAAGTACGTTCTTTATGTATTTGCCGGTTAGGGACTTTTTCAAAAGAGGCAAAATGGTATTATCAATGCCGAACCCATCTGGAATACTGTCTGGAATATATACATGCTCTGGCCGAGGTGCTATTGGTGTAGTCTATCAGAAATAGCTTACAGATTGCAGCTAGATTAAGTCGGGTTCTTAGGGCTGAAATAGCAGCAGAGGATATACAAGGGTACATGGGCGTATTAGACCGAGGGATAACATTGGTTAATTTAAAGCTGCAATATCTTCGGGGAGTATATATGCTGTATTATACAACAGAGATTATATCTAAGTGGGCCTTTTGATCTTCCGAAAAGTAATTTTGTCCGAAATGTCAACTGTACGCTTCAGACCTGAGGCACATGATTGTCGACTGTCCAAGGCTGAAGGGGTTTTGGAGTGGGGTCTCCAGTTTTCTGAGCCTGCTCCTCGGCCCAAACTTCCACCTTACTGAGAAAGAAATATTCATGGGGATTAAAAGCGAGGTGGCTGTCAATGTGAACTTGTTGGCTACTATTATTATATCATCTGGCCGGTTATGTGTCGCCAGAGTTTGGATTGATAGTGTTAATGAGTTTTGGGTTTTACTCAGACATGTCTACGAGATGGAACTTGCTTTGGCTAAAGTTAGAGGGTGGCGCTGTTGGCTTAAATCTAATAGGATTATGACCGGTCTCCAATGGAAGTAACGAGGCACTGCCACTTAATACTATACTCTATCATGGTCTTATGTCAGATGTTTCTTTTATTTTCCTTTTGGTTTTTCTTTTTGGGAAAATGCTGTAGTTTCTTAAATTTTGGCTAGGACTGTTTTTTTCTCACACCTGGTCTAATTGTTGCCTCCCCATCCTGACTACATTCTAAGTAAAAAAACAAACATATTTATGTATTGTTAATACTTCTAACTAACATATGTGTGTCTTACTTTTGTCTAAAAATGTAAAAAGTAAAAAAAAGATTATACAGAATAAATAATAAAAAAATCCTATTACTAACTTCCAAATAAAATAAACACTGACAAAAGGCAGAATAATAACCCCCAAAAAATTACTATCCCAACAACCAAAATAACTATACTTAACAAAACTACTGTATAATAAACTATAATAATTTAATATTCCAACTCCAACTCAAACGAAAGTCAGGGAAAGTGCTGGATAGTAAAGCTTAATAATTTACTATTCCAACTCCAACTAAACTCAGGGTAAGTGCTGGCTAGTAAACCATAATATTGTACTATTCCAACTCCAAATCCAAACCCAACTAAACTCAGGGAACGTGCTGGATAGTAAACCATTATAATTTACTATTTCAACTCCAAATACAATTAAAATAAGGAAATATAGTGCTAGATAGTAAACCATTATAATATGCTATTCCAACCAAGGGAAAGTGCTGGGTAGTAAATCATAATGATTTAGTATTCCAAATCCAAATACAAATAAAATCAAGGAAAGGACAGAATAAGCCCCCCCCATATTGATCTTTCAAACTAACAAAAATATATTCTTAACACAAAATGTGTTATTACATTTTTATATGTTTTTCAAAATACAATACAATTTTAAAATTAAAAATGTTTAATAATTTCAAATTCTCCACAGATATTTTAAAAATATAAATATTTTAAAATATATTTGAAATTAATAACTGCATTTTATTAAAAATATATTTACAAATGTAAATGTATGATATTTTTTTTAATTAATCATACTTCAAAAAGTTAATAAAATGTGTGATTTTTTGACAATTGTACATAAAATATTTCATAACACTACAAATTTCGAAATGTACAAAAATTAAACATTACAATTGTATGATATTTTAATAATTTTATATTTTTAATTTTATTATTTAAAATTGTTTTTTTTCCAAACATTCTTAAATTACATATCCCCTATAAAAAAAATGTAAAAAACAAAACAATATTTTTAAATTACTCCCCACCCTTATCCCCTATAAACTCAACATTCCGGTCCTAAAATACATACAAATTTAAAATGCTAAAATACATACAAATTTAAAATGTATATTAATTTTTCATCAACCTTTTTAAATTACTACCCACCCTTATCCCCTATAAACGCAACATCCCGCTCCTAAAAATGAGATTAAAACCAAAAAACATTATTTGAACAAAAAAAATTATCGAAACATTATAAAATTAAGAATACAAAATTACAAAAAAATTAAAATGTAGAACATTAAAAAATAGAAACCATAAAATTGATTTTCTTTACATCGATATTTTTACCATTGCTATTTTCAAATTTGATATTCCTAAATGACATTAAAATCGATATTTTTAACATTGAAAAAACGTACCTCTATATTTTGCCCATTGATATTCTTACCTCAATATTTTTGCATGTCGATATTTTTCTATCTATATTCTTTCTCTGCACCATTATATTCCCTTCTAAGGGCATGATTATGATGCGGGCAGGAAGGGCTGCTGCCCACATTGTACTCTGCTGTTCGGATTCCCCTCCAACCAAGCTATTTTGATGTGCTTGGTTGGATGATAATCTGATTCAGTTTACCGAATGGCTTCAGACGGGCTTGGAGAGGCTATTCGCCATCAGGAAACCCTGCAGTAATCCCCCGATCGTCTCTTTCCAGCCGAGGGTTATGATGGCAGTTTCCCACAGCCTTTTATGTCAGACTTTCTGAAACAGAAAAGCATTGGGAAACAGCTTGGGGGGGGGCAGCAGGGTCCCCATGGGTGCAAGGCCACCAAATGGCAGCCTAGGGGGCACCTATGGTTCCCGCTACTGATCCCTGCACCCGGTGGCAGGCACCTTGAATAGGCAGGTTCAGTTGTGGAACCGATGACAGGAGGTTGTTCGGTTCCAGTTCCTGACTGATGTCTGACGGACTTCGGTCCGTCCGACATCGGAATTGTGTCCTAAGTTCATCAAAAGAGACGGCACCAGTATAGAAATAAAATACCCCAACCTAATAAGGCTGAGCACTTTCCGGCGGGAAACAAATTGATCTTGTAATATCTCTGGTAGTAAAGATATATTATACACAGGTGTATAAAAGTTAATCCGGCCAATTCCCAAGTTCCTGAATACTCTAACCAGTGTGGCTCACTGGTTAGAGGAGGCAGACCCGGACGCTGAGATCAGACCCGGGACCAGGGTTCAATTCCCGACGCGGCAGGGTATTGAGCCCAAAATGTCCACGGACTCGATAATTCTCGCTTCGGTGCCTACTGGAATCACAGGTTCACACTCTGCAACTCTGGGCAATAGCTTGCTTAATCTCCACTACGGCCCCCCGCGGCGGGATGCCTGGCTTTCACCTTGGGGATACCCAGTAGGGGCTATCTCACAGGGAAAAACCAGGACGGGTTCCCAATGCAAAGCGCTTTGAGACCTGGCGGTGATATTGCGCTATATAAAAATCCATCCATCCATCCATCCATCCATCCACTGATAAAACCTTGAACATGCATAGCCAAGGCTTGAATCAAACTTTCTTGTAATACCCAAATTCCACCTGTCCCCACGGATAACTCCATACCTCTTTCACCAATAATATTTAAAAGGGAGAAGGAACATTTATTTCTGCTTCAAAATTATTGTTTTTATTTTGAAACAGAATTAGACTTTGTAGAAGTATACTGGCCCAGCAATACATCTTGGGATTTGGTGTGGACCATCCATCCCTCTCCCACAGGAGTGTGAGATACTTCAAAGCCCTTCTAGTCTTTGCATAGGCCTATTGAAATCTGATAGTGATATCCTCAAGTTTCATAAACCATATATTCTCCACCTCCAAGGTTTGGCCCGAAAAAGCATAACATTTTAGGAAAAAACTAAAATTTCAAAATGCTACCCCTAGCCACCAAGGAGATATGTAAATTGTTCTACCTGCAAAAGTCCCCTCTGGCTTTCCTGATTAAATAGTCGAGATTATTGGTGGCTTCACCGGAGACCGCAATGGCCTCACGCCAGTAACGCTCTCCCGGCGGATGCGACATCGCGGCATTTCCCCATGCCCCACCACAGTCTAAACCCAGTGCGGAGGGCAGATTAATGCAGCGGAACGGTCGGGGCAATAATTGAGGCAGTACAGGGTCCAAGCTGGTGGCGGAGCAGACAGAGCCGGCAGCTGTAACCGCCGAGGGAGCAAAACATAAGATGGCGACGAGAGGACGGCTGTGAAGCCTACAGCCGAGGAGGAGTGTGCAGGGGGGCACAGACGACTGTCACGAGGGTGCGGTACGTCGCTGGCCGCCCCTGGCTGTTTTCTGCACCCCGCTCGGTTTGGTGTGCCCCGCCTGGTGCAGGGAATCCTTTTGGCCTCCTGCGGGGCGGGTGCGGGGCGCTCCCACTGGCAGGCAATTCAGCACAAATAGGGACAGGGCCTGCTCGCGCTTCCGGATGGAGGCCTCTCTCATGGCCTCAAGTACCTGCATTAACCCCTCATGAGAGGAGCCGCGGTCTGCATTGTGGGATGGCCCTGGGGTGGCCCGCGACGCCCGTTCCCCCTGCTTCCCTGGCTGGACACAAATCATTGCTGCCCCCCGCTGGCCAGGGCTCCTCCGGGGGGGCCCAATGCATGTGCCCTAAGCGGACCCCACTCCTGCTGCTGAGCCGCTGCTACTTCTGATCCCTCTGGCAAGCTGACCTCCACAGTTGGCCCCCAGCATTACACTAGCCACAAGTGGACCAGACATTTTCCCCAGGTTATCACCCACGCATATTCTGGTGGGCCTCCCTGTCCGCAGCCTGTCCTATCGATGCCCTTCCTCTGCGTACTCCTCGGCCTCAGGACTGGGGCCGGTAAGCCCAATCTCTGCACGTGCATTCCAGCGCTGCTGTGACATGGGCCGCAGGGACCCCACACAGCATCTACTCCCATTTGAAAAGGTATCTGAGAACGCCACTCACCCCATCACCGATATGGCAGAAGGTGGCCAGTCCTCCACCTCCACAGCCAACAAATTCGCTCAATTGGGCCCGTTGTTGCAGGAAATGAGGGCAGGCTTTAAGGCTCTGGATGTCCGATTTGACACATTGGACAAGCATATGGCAGAACTGGGCTCCAAGATCACGGTGCATGATAGGCGCCTCGATGTAGTAGAATCCCGCACATCAGACTTGGAGGATGGTATGGCACAATCCTTGAAGAGACTTGATCGTATGGAACATATCCTTAAAGAGGTGGCGGTCAAGAATGAGGATTTAGAGGCACGCAGTCGGCGGAATAACGTGCTCTTGCTGGGTGTGCCTGAGTCCACAGCTGCTGGCCGAATGGACACCTTGGTGGAAACGATCCTCATAGACCTGTTTGGGAGGGAAGTATTCACACCGGGCTTTGTAGTGGAGTGAGTCCATAGATCACTCGGCCCTCGCCCCAACCCTGGCTGCCCGCCCAGGCCCATCATTGCCAGAGTGATGAACTACAGAGACAGAGACACTGCACTGTGATTAGCGCGTGAGAGGGGTGAAACGATATGTCATGGTTCCAAAGTTTCATTGTACCCTGATTTTACAGCTATGATTCAGGATGCCAGGAGGAAATACACGGGAGTCAAGGCGACCCTCAGAAATCTAGGCCTGAAGTGTGGCATGCTCTACCCTGCAAGGTTACAGGTGAAGGTCAATGGCCGGGCCCAAGTTTTTGAAAATCCTACAGCAGCGCAAGAGTTCTGCTATACCAATAAAGTTAACACCAAACAATCCTCGGACAGAGACAGGCTTTCACCCCCACACAGTGGTTCGGATGCAAGCATGGAATTGTTCTCGGGTTCCGGGCATGGCTGACAATCCAGAACTGTTTTTTTGCATGGGTGGGCTGCAGATATCTGATTTTGATGTTAGCGGGGGAAATGGTTTACATACTTCTTTATACTACATATGTCGCATAGCAGTGGGAGCGTAACTGGCCCCTGTTTGGTGTTCACCAACCGCTATTTGTTGCGGGGACAAAATGTACCCAAGTTGCATGTTTTTCATTATGTTGCTGTTGTTATTGGTACCATGTGGTACATTGTTGCATTTGGTATTGCCTCTCCTGATGGACGGGAAGGCTGGGTGGGGGGTGGAGGGAGGGTTATGGTGCTTGTGGCTTTGCATTGAAGCAAAAGTTGGCATGTTTTCAGACATACTTCACAGATATGCACAAATTTTTTTCGTTGGCTCGCGTCCCTTTCCAGTTCAATGGCACAGATAGGTTTAAATTCAGGCCCTTCGAGCGTCTCCTTTGCCACATGGAATGTGCAGGGTTTGAATACCACACGTAAGTGGAGACAGGTAGTTCATTATTTACTCAGACACAGGGTTGACATAGCCTTCTTGTAGGAGACTCATCTCCCTACCAGTCATCCTTCCCGGTTTGCCGCAAGCTGGGGCATGCATAGGTACTTTGCAAATTACAGCAAATATGCCAGGGGCACAGCCATCCTTGTATAAATGCGCATCCCCTTTAAGTGCCATTCTGTAATATATGATGAAGAGGGCAGGTTTGTGATTCTTGTGGGTATACTTATGGGTCACAGGGTAGCGCTGATATGTATCTATGGCCAAAATGTGGACTCTCCTGATTTTCATTACTCGTTACTCTCTAAACTGATGCATTTGGGCCCCATGCCACTGGTGCTTGGGGGAGACTTTAACATAGCCCTCAACCGGACTGTGGACAGCACCTCGACTGCCCCAGACCCCAAGCCTCAAGCACGTAGAGCTCTAGAGTCCCTGCGTGACCAGTTTTCATTGTTAGACCTGGGACGATCACGAGATCCTGATAACACGACCTACAGACATTATTCCAGTCCGCACAACACATGGACACGGATTGATTACTGGCTCACGACCCCGGAGGTTTCCTATTGGTTCCAAGGAGTCAGATCGCTCCCCAGGACCTACTCTGATCACTCCCCAGTTTTATTGTCCCTGAGGGTCCCCCGCCCCGACGGCTTCGAAAGACAATGGCACTTTCCCAATCGCGCGTTAGAGGATAAATTGTTTAGACAGGAAATCCAGGAGGCAATAGAGGAATATTTCCTTTTAAACACAGGGTCGGTGGATTTCAAAGCAGTACTGTGAGAGGGCTTTAAGGCTTATATGAGAGGTGTGTGCATATCAAAGAGCGCAGGGGTGCTACGGGATTTGCGTGGTACCCTTACCCACTTGGAGGCAGAACTTGGCGCGCTGGATGCCCGACAGGCACAGCCAGAGGGTCAGGACACTGATAACAAGCGAACCGCTTTGCTCTTGGACTACAGGGACACAGCCGATAGGGAAATCCTCTTTATGGAAAAATACCATAATACTAAGGTATACAGAGAAGGGGACCGCCCTGGGAGGGTGTTAGCCCAGATGATCAGGACCCATATATGAAAACGTATATCACCGAGCTCCAAACAGAGACGGGGCAGCAACTCACTGATCCACTTGAAATCCAGGGGGAATTCCTGACATATTTTAAGACTTTGTACACCACGAGACTAGGGCATGACCGGTCAGGCCAGGAGACTTATTTATCAGAAATTGCGCTGGTGTATCTAGAACGCTTTATGAAGGACTGTTTAGCGATTCCCATAACTGAAGACAGTATAGATGAAGCCATCACTGCCCTCAACTCCTCCACTGCCCCTGGCCTAGACGGGTTCACAGGCAAATTCTACAAGGCAAACAAGGACATACTGATCCCCCTGTTGCTGGGGGTATATGCCGAGGCAATGGAGAGGCAGGTTCTGCCTCCCACTCTCCGTGAAGCGGTTATTATTTTGCTTCCCGAGCCTGGAAAAGACCCCCGATTATGCAGCTCCTATAGACGTTTGTCCCTTTTAAACTATAAGATACTTGCTAAGGCTCTTTCATGTTGTATCTCCTTAGTGATGGAATCTATAATTTCCCCATCACAATCCGGTTTTGTACCACACCGCTCCACAGCCTTCAGTCTCCGCACGTTCTTTAGCACCCTACATAGGATAGACCCAGAAGTCCCTGCCGCAGCAATATTACTGGACACGGAGAAGGCCTTTGACTCGCTAGAGTGGCCCTTTTTCCTGTCTATAATGCAACGCATGGGGATGCCTGCTGGTTTTATTGCCACTACGGCCCTCCTATACACCCAATCCACTGCTAGGCTGCGATTAAATGGCACTCTATCGGCCCGTTTCACTTATCACGCGGCACGAGGCAGGGCTGCCCCTTGTCCCCCCTGCTCTTTATTTTAGCAATGGACCCCCTGATTAGACACTTCCAGGAAAAGCACCTACACAGAGGACTACAATTTTCCACCGGGCCACTGTTAGTCTCCCTCTATGCAGATGACACAGTATTGTATGTTCGAGAACCCCGACTAAATTTAGATCCCCTTATTTGGGAAATAGTTAGATTCTGTACTTTTTCCGGACTAGGCATTAACTGGCACAAGTCTGTGATTTTTTTCCCTCACACCTAGCACCTCAAAATGGGATACTGAATTTCCATTGGAATGGGGATCAGACTCAGTAAAATATCTGGGTATTCATATCCATCTTGAGGCAAACCAGATCATCCGCCGTAACTATGGAGTGCAATTTCCAAACTAGAAGCACAAATAGATGATTGGCTAAAGCTCCCACTCTCCATGGCTGGACGGGTAGCCCTCATAAAATTGAAGGTGCTACAGAATTTTTATTATCTTTTTCAGAACATACTCACAAATCGGTTCTTTGATACTCTCCGTTCACACTTAATCAAACTGGTCTGGGGTACTAGAGAACCCAAAGTACGCTGGCAAATCATGACGCTTCCCTGCAATGGAGAAGGGTTCGGGGTCCCAGACTTGCAAATCTATTACCTGGCAGCACAATACAGCTTTGCACAAACTTGGTACCATCCAGATGCTAGAATACCATTCCTGCGTCCCAAATCAGACTTTGTGCTTCCTGACACTTTAGCTACAGTCCTACCCTTGGGTATCCCCAGAGACACCGTGGATATTTAACCGGTCTCAAAGACTAGCTGGGCCTGGGCCAAACTAGGCCGCTTATTGAATGCTTCCTCATTATACTCCTCTGCCATACTGCTCCCGAATCCCAAATGGTTACCCATTACAGGCGAAAAACTTGTTCACAAGACCTGCACTAAATTTAACATCCTTAAGATGGGGGACTTTTACCCTGGTGGCCACATTTTTGACCGTGAGGACGAGACCCTGTTTCTTGATACCACCTTCATGGACAGATTTATCCTAATGAGACTACGATCCGCCTTGAGGGCTAAGTTCCCGGAGTATCCACTGGAACCTGTGTCCTTTCCCCCACTTACTATAGTGACTAACAGCAGTAAGGGAGTCCAGCTCATGTCCCAGCTCTGCACAGCATGTGCCGGCATCCTTCCAGTTAAAGATGACAATATATGCGAAGCTTGGGAGATAGATTTGAGGATTCCAATATCGGATGAGCAGTCTGCTGTGCAGTTACGAGATCTGTTTCCGTAAATAGGTGACATAAATTGATACATTTCAAATTCTTACGCAGGATGTATATTACCCCGGCCAAAATGAATAGAATAGATCCCGCCAGATCGCATTGTTGTCGGCTATGCAACTCCCCGTATGCAGATTTTTCCCACTTCGCCTGGACATGCCCGAAAATACACAATTACTGGGTAGGCATACACAAAACAATTAGTAGTATGATAGGAATACCGATGGAACCCCTGCCGGAGATTGCCTTGCTGGGCTATGTTGTGCAGTTTCCCTTGAAAATTCGTAGATTTGTGACTATATGTTTGTTGTTGGCCAAAAGAGAAGTCACTATTTCTTGGGGAGGTAAACGTGCACCTACAGAGAAGAATTAGCTCCACAGCCTAGCATCATGCGCCATGAAAAGTGAATTGTATGCCAATACGCTCCCACCCACGTCCAGGCCCAAGGATATTTGGGGCCCCATTCGAACCTTCCTACCGGTACAACAGCAAGATTCACATACCCAACAAGAATAGGGTATAGTCCCAACAGGTGTAGAGTAGAGGGGCAGCTACATTTTCTCCAGTGACGATTACACAATGTAGGTAGGATTCATATAGATATTAACTGTTGACGAGGCACTGGAGAGGATAGAAATTGTGGTATAGTGGGAGGGGGAAGGGGTTGGACGCTTGACACGGGTGGCTTGGAAAAGCATATGATCCAGATCTCCTTGATGTGCCTGATTGAACATGTATGGAATGCGTATAGAATTGTTATACATACTGTCAGTGCTAATGTCTGTGTATCCTCAATGCAACGCTGATGTTACTTGAAAATGCTAAATAAAGTTGTTGTTTTTTTAAAGTCGAGATTATTCCCAACAATCTCATCCACCTCGGTGGATATATTGACTTCTAGATAAACCGCGCTATTCACTCAAGCATCAGTGAACAAGATATTACTATTAAATACAACTTTTGCCTTGTCATCGTTCAACCACTATCCAGAGAATCTCCCACACCTACAAGCTTCCTTTTCAACCTTTTTTAAAGTAACACTGGAATCTGTTGTGAACTGCATATGCTAAAACCTTTTTATCACACCCATTGATGTGAATTGGTGGTATTACAGGGTTGATGTCCAGTGTTTGTATATATGGATCAAGATAAATGGCAAAGGGTAAAGGAGAGCAGGGACATCCCTGCCTTGTCCCCCTTTGAATCGGTACTGGGCCTGATTAGCTACCCATTACTATGGATCAAGATAAATGGCAAAGGGTAAAGGAGAGCAGGGACATCCCTGCCTTGTCCCCCTTTGAATCGGTACTGGGCCTGATTAGCTACCCATTACTTTGATCCAAGCCAACTGGTTTGGGAATGATGCACTGATTTCTTCGATACATCCGGGCCCAATACCCAATCTTCACATAGGCTCCCATAAATGCCACCAGGAGACCATATCAAAACGCTTTTTCAGCATCCAATAAAATTAAAGTAATTTGGTCCCGCACTATGGCAGAAGCATCAAAGAGGAATATCAAGCGACACATATGATCTGTCAAGCCTCTTACAGGTGTAAACCCATGCTGTCTAGGGGACGTGATTTTACACATCACCCTAGAGAGACGGGACACCAACATTATAGAGTAAATGTTAGTGTATCCATTATTCAGAGCTATAGAACGACATAAGTCCTGTTCCTGCATAGATTTGTTCTTTTTAGGAAAGACCACAATATTTGTCATAGACTTTGGGGGAACATCTCCAAGATAATTTCCATTAATAGGTCCATCAAATAGATCTCTAATGTGACAATGAAAACCAAATAAAATTCAGAAGTGATATTATCTGTCCTCACCACTTTACCTGACGGTACGCTAGAAATAGCAAGAAGGATTTCCTCCCAGGAAAAAGGACCTTCCATTGATTCATGACACTCGAATGTTCGAGTGAAATCTCTCCCCAATACTGTTTTACTTCCTTTTCTTCCCAGACTGCAGTTTCAGTATACAGGTTCAAATAGAACTGCTTAAAAATGCCACAGATATCCTAGGATCTGAAACTTGCCCCGATAAGGGATCCATCCCTTACTACTCTTATTTCCCCTTGCATATATTTTTTGCTGGGTATGCATATCTAGTTGACGATAGACCCGCTCACTAAACTCATAGGATTTTTCTTTCCATGGCAACTATGTATCGGCTGCTATTTTAACAGTAATTTCAGAGATCGCCGCCTTAGCAACAGCCACCCCTTCTTGTGCCTCTTGAGATTTCTCCCCCTTCGACATTTTTGTAACGGGTTTGGTTTTGGCAGTCACCAAAGCCTCATAAAGCTATAACAATCTAAACTTCTCTATCTTCTGATGATTCAAATTAAATTGTAAGGTCTCCCAGTGGATACCGGCCTTGAAAGCATCCAACACAATCCCCACCAGGCCAGTCCCAAAGTTTGCTTTCATAAAAGTCGGCATCCAATTAATAATAAACTTTGTGTAATCCTCATCCAATAAAAGAGCATGCTCACAGCTCCAATTCAAGACCTGCCTTACCCCCCCTTTAGCTACTAATTCCAATACTAATGAACTGTGATCTGACATAAGGGGAGATTTCTTGATTTTACAATCTTGACGGACAGTATGAAAGACCAAAATAATAAAGGCATGCATGTATCTGGCATGGGGCCGAAAAATATGTATACTCAAGATCCTCCTCCTTTTATCCCACCAAACATCCACCAATGCATGGTCTTGAATCAGGTTACATAGGGACTGATACACCCTCAAGTTTTGACCCAAGTACTTTTTACCGCCATCCAGCAACCAGTTCCCTGTGGTATTTATATTAAAGTCACCACAAATAATAATAGGTGCCAGCCACAAGGCCAGCTCATTAGTTAACCACTCAGAAAACACAGGGTCATCTGAGAGTGTCCCATATGCTGAGTTTGAGTAAAGAAACCATTCGGAAAGTGACATTCTGTTATAATCCACTGCCCCTGGTTATCCAACCGTGTTCCTTTAAAATTAAAAAACTGACTTTGGTCAAGAATCACAACTCCACAAGTCCTTTCCCCTTGTAGAGTCCCCAAATTAAATTAAATCCAGGTGATTCAAATATTTTACGCCTGGGACCTTCAATGTGTGTCTCCTGGAGACAGTATATCAGTTCTTAACATCTGCAGTTCAATAGCAATCCTTTGTCTTTTCTTCACATCATTGAACCCTCCAATGTTAACCATAGCTACCCGAATGTTACTCCTAGAAAATTACTTAGAGGAGATGAAATATAATGCATTCCTTTCCTAGTGAACCAACACTAAGACCACTGAATGATGGGAGAATCAGCCCATAAAAAAACCACTTGGCCATCCTCGTGTGTTGTTGCAAGCCACCACCCAACCACCCCCAACCCAACACAACCCTCTCCCACCCCTCACATTCCAGCCACCCTCCATACCCCTCCACCCTCTTCCACCTATATAGAGCAATCAGGTCTGACCTGAAGCATGTAGCCAAATAGTTAGCCAGCTTCTACCCCCGATCTCCTGCCCATACAGACAAAAATGAAAAGGAAACATAAGAGATGGGGAAAAAGCATTGCTTAAATATTGCACATATACGTCTTATGCCGGTCTTTGTCAATAAAATTCAATACATTTACCCTACAATAAAAAAGACTGCTGTACGGGAATAATTAAGTCTCCTTGATGCTATTAGCAGACAGTTTCTTTAAGTACTCTTGTGCTTTTACTTCTGGCAAAAAAGTCAGTGACTTTCCCCTGATGGTGACTTTTAAGCGAGCCGGATTCAATAAAAAGACTTATTCATAAGGGGGATCAAGATGGAGCCTATGTAGCAACCTCACCGTTACTCTTCCCAATCTCACCGCAATGTGAAGGGGCATTGCAGCAAAGAATGAGGAAAGCTGATTACCTGATACTCAAACAGTGGTGCAAAACTTATACCATGGTGTCTTGAAAAACGTCCCCAGGGCCAGCGAGCTGATAGCTGATGTGGAACAGGAGAGTGTGATTCAGGCTCTACGGGCTGTTCATCATTCTCTCCACATTTTCAGCTGTACTTTGGTGTGGGGGATCGCTGAACAAAGTATGCTTGGCAGAGGGCTCAAAGTGGCAAAAAATCAGGCTGGAGGTGGCTCCATGACGGCCCAGCGAGGCATCAGAGAAGATACCTGGAAGAAAATGGAAGTGGTGGTAGGGGCCTCACTAAAGACCCTGGGGCAGGATTCACAGAAACCCCCACAACGTGTGTCTCATCGGACCTCCCTATCCCTGACAGTGGTGCATCTCAGCTTTCAGTCATGTGAGTGTTTCCTGTGTTGGTAGCGGGGAGCCTATTGGATGGATATAAGAAGGATTACAACATTTTTGCAATGAATCAACTATATGTATCTATTGAAGCATCAGGGGCAGTGAAACATCTTGAAGAAGACAGTGAAACTAATTATGAAAGCCCCCAGAAAACGTCTAACAAAGGTCTGAACACCATGCTGCAAGGTAAAGAATGGGAGACTTGATGTAGTTAATCCAATGGCAGGGGCCAAGAATGGAATGAGGGGGCTAGCTGGGCTGACTCTACTGATAACTTTGCTGATAATAATGACTTAAATGCTCCCAAAGTCGATATGCAGAAATCCCTGACAGGGCTAGTCAGTTCACTGTTTGGAATAGGAAAGGGGGATGTATATACAGCTGCAAGGTCCCCGACACTGGAAAAAGTTGTTTTCTTTGACAGACGATTCGGATCTCAGCAGCTCTTCATCTGTTGAGGATATTGTGTCATCCTCTAGCAGTGGTAGTGTGTCGGGTGAGCCTGTAACAACAACCAAACAAATGCATTCCAAATAAGCCCAAAGAAAGAGGGAGGCTCAAGGTAACCCTGGAGGGAACTTCTAAGAGAATATTGCCTGCAAAGTGAAATGGAATTATTCTGCTACGCAACAAGTGTATCCCGAGAGAACAAGTGTTTTGAACTCTGTTGGTCAAACTCAAACTTAGATCCAAGAAAGTAATGTAAATGTAAGTGAACTCTCCAACGTCAACGCAATGGAATCCTTGTTGTCACTCCCTTACCAATATATAAAACAATTGCAAGATGAAGTAAGCAGCGATAGTCGTTGAGCCCATTTGGCTTCTAAAAAACTTAAAGGCCCTATCAGAAAAGTTAATAAAACTTGCACGGATATTAGTGATCTGATCTCTGCTGTTGAGAAATGTACTGAAGTTGGATCAATGAAGGCATGGGTAATGGGAAAGGGGGATGTACATACAGCTGCAAGGTCCCCGACACTGGAGAAAAGTTGTTTTCTTTGACAGACGATTCAGATCTCAGCAGCTCTTCCTCTGTCGAGGATAGTGTGTCATACTCTAGCAGTGGTAGTGTGTCGGGTGAGCCTGTAACAACAACTAAACAAATGCATTCCAAATGAGCCCATAGAAAGAGGGAGGCTCAAGGTAGCCCTGGAGGGAACTTCTACGAGAATATTGCCTGTAAAGTGAAATAGAATTATTCTGCTACGCAACAAGTGTATCCCGAGAGAACAAATGGATTGAACTCGTTGGTCAAACTCAAACTCAGATCCAAGAAAGTAATGTAAATGTAAGTGAACTCTCCAATGTCAACGCAATGGAATCCTTGTTGTCACTCCCTTACCAATCTATAAAACAATTGCAAAATGAAGTAAACAGCGATAGTCGTTGGGTCCATTTGGCTTCTAAAAAACGTAAAGGCCCTATCAGAAAAGTTAATAAAACTTGCAAGGAAATTAGTGATCTTATCTCTGCTGTTGAAAAATGTACTGAAGTTGGATCACTGAAGGCCCAGCAAGATTCGCATGACTCACAGATGATGTCTGTAATTTGGAAAATTGAGGATTTTGAAAATAGACAACAAATGAATAACTTCTGATTTCTTGGTATTACAGAAGGATCGGAGGGTAATGATATCTGGTTGTTCATGTTGAATCCAGTGAAAGGGGCATTTCCCAAGATTACTCAGTGGGACTGGGACTTGGAGGTTCAACAAGTTCATAATTTCCCCTTTATGTAAAAAAAACAGCGAGATACAGAGCCTGACAAAACCTAGAGCTATTCTTGCGTATTTTGGCAATTTCCTCTTGTGACAGGCTATTTATGAGAAAGCCTGAACTAATTCTAAGAGAGAGTTTAATGGGCAGGTTTTTCTTTTTGGAAGAGCTGACTTCTGTCACACCACTGTGGATCGCCATTGGCGTCCCAAACAACTTTTCAACTGATTTTAAAAACTGGGAGAACAGTGGATTTTTCAACATAATATCATTTAAAAGTGTTATGTTATATACATTACAGGCTGCTTAGAAGTTGTTTATGCAGGGAGAGAAGAATAAACAAAATATATGTTGCGCGCATCTCATAAACTGGCTGCCCGAGGTCTTCACTGGAGTGTTATTATGTGTGCAAAGTCCAGCTATTAAACTGCACACATTTATCATCCATTGGATCCAGAAGGGAAAGAAAATGTCCAAAGCAAGTTTGAAACAGGTAAGGGATTAACTCTTCAAGGGGTGAAATAAGTAGACTATTATATGGGATGCCTCTGGGAGTTTTATAGGGTTTGGGCTGCCACATGCCGTTCTGCCTATGCAAGGCCTTCAATGTTTGCACAGCCATTCATAGGTGAGTTCTTCCAACCCCCAAAAAGCTGGTGGGACAAGGATGGAGACAGTCACATTCAACTTGCCACATAAATACCAAGTAAATGGTATGAGTCATCTGGTGAGCTCTGCTCCACTCAAATAGCCTGGTACAGCTGGGGCAGACCTAGTCAGCTGCTTGGCAGACTTAACCTCTTAAGTGTCTGGCAAAGCTGTGAAGAAGTCATTCACGCATGGCAATGTAAATCAGCAGTTAGTCCCATGCCAGGTGGCTCCAACAAAACCCAGCAGTAAAGTCAGTGATGTGCCAGGTTAGCCGCAGAAAGTCCAGTAGGACTAATAATGTCTCCCACCAACGAAACCAATCCTGATGCTCCTTTCATGTTGTTTGTATTAGCGCCCAGCATGACAGCAGCACCTGGTCTGGATAGGGCAGGCAGACACGGCGCTCACGCAAGAGGCTGCGTCTGTGTTCCCTTGGCTCACTTGTCGAGCATAGGTTGAGGAGAGCAGAAGTACACATCAGGTTGGCCGTGAAAAACAAAATGGCCAGCCTGACATGCAAACTTAATTTTCACTGCAGCCTGCCAATCATTATGCTTGGACATGTCATTACATATCACAGTAGTGATAGAAGTCAGAAGTCACTACGGCTCATAATTAAATTAATTTTAAAAAGGGAAACAATATATACATTTTATAAGCACGACTGGCATGAAGGGGGCAACGCCCTGGCACTCATATGTATGCACCACCGATGATACCATGGACTTACAGGTAAGTTAAACATAACAATTACATAGCTGCCATGGTTTCCGATTGCTGTGCGTGATGTTTTCATAATTTCAGTGTCATTGTGAGTAACATTTCAACCACTATGAGTGACACTTTCTCATGAGCCAAATCAAGCATTGAAGACTAAGGAAACATATCAATATCAGAAATGACACCCATTTGAGCAAGGAGAAACTCTAAGTTAACTACTGCAAAGCATATAACAAATGATTGTTAAACAACTTTCATTTATCAGGCTGCAGCCAAAATTGTAGAAAATAGATAAAGCAGTTTGCAAGGCGTTCATAATTTAAATTACTCAGCTGAGTGACTCGCGGACTCACTCGACTGCCGCCGGTGACATGAGCAGTAAGCCGGGCTGTATTTGAAGCCGAGAGAGGGAGACACACCTTCGGATCACAGCTAGGCAAGCAGCTGTGATTTTTTTAAGCTTGCCCAGTGTTGTTGAGATCGTAGTTGTCCATCTGGAGCACCGGCTGCGGTGCTATAAACAAGTGAGTTGCACATCCACAGTCTAGTCAGTGGCTAGTAGTCGTCCCACAGTCCCCACAAAATAACTCAAGTTAGTCAGTGCACTATTATTGCACCTGAAAACTGAGCAGAGACAGACTTCATGAACCTGTACTGGGGCACAGGCAGCTCAGAATGAAGCAAATAGCAGTCTGGTAGCAAGGTTAGCACTATATATTATGTCTCACTGACCTGACCCTGTAAACACTTACTTTTGAAGGAAGCTAGGAGCTGGCAGCGCGGCAATTGGCAGGCCCACTCTGTCTGGCTGTAAGGCCACAACTGTGCCATGGACCGTCACTGACTGACTGCATCTCCCGCAATGAATCTGCTCAGCCCCGATGGCACCTACGCTGGATGTGGCATCGGTGGGGTTGGGTTTGGTAGCAGCCACAGAATAACGTGGGCATGCAAGCAGCGAGCTCGCTCAATAAATACCATGATTGTGTGCCACAGCCAGCCAACAAGCGGTGCGAGCAGCATGGCCATAACTAAATTCAATACAACAGCAGTCTGCTTTGCAGCCAAGATTGAACTGTGCGGCGGCCCACCCGCATTTGCCACAGGAGCCGTCACATCAATCAGCTCATACTTAGCAGCCTTTGGGCACACTGATATCACTGCACGGTGTTGGGTGTCCTCAGTAACTTATTTTTACATTGTAGCATCACCAGGGTCGGATTGGGATCACAATTTGGCCCGTGCACTGAAGAAAAAAGTGGCCCACATTAAGGGGGCGTGGCCTACATTTAAGGGGCGTGGCCCACATTCAAGGGGCGTGCCCTTTCATGAAACACCATTTGGTTACTCTTTGAGGTCTAATTTGTAGAGAAATATTTAGTAAATTAAGCCTTTTAAAGCTTACAGAGCAAGTAACATTGGTAAAGACTAGGAGCACTGCAGTTCAGATAACTGAATACTTACTTGCAGTCATAACGCCCTGCACAATGTCGTTGGATACTCTTTCCTAACCAGCTACCACAAACATCAGCCAACAAGATCCCCCATTGAGGAGGGAGTCACTGGAAATTATGAATACTATGAAATGTTATCTTAGGGCAAGCTTAGACTCTCCCAGAATAACAAAAAGAACATAGAAGTAGAATGTTGCACTCAACAAGAGGTGCCGAATGACTTAGGTGTCAGAGCGCAGCCTCCACAACATAAGAAAACCAGACAGTGAAGCACGAAGGGGAATTAAATGGAAATTTTGTATCGGAAAAGCTGTGTTAAAAATATGGACATGTTTTTATAAAGTGTCCTCCTTAATTATCATGGTCCCTTTGCAGAATCATAAAGCATGAACAAATGGTTATTTTTTATAGTTGTTTTACCATTTGACAGTTTTATATAGTGTAAATTCAGCCCAAAACAAAGGCTATTTGAGTTCTATTCATGAGTACCAATTACAGTACACATGATCCAAATTTTTATTTAAGGGCCTGGGCGATGAAGTGATCTGCCCAGAATCACAGGCTGTTGAGCAGACGCTGGGATTCAAACTTGAATCCCCATCTCTGCAACTCTGGCATCAGGCCACATATGCCTATGCACAGACAAGGAATGAAAGTGGGAGGATACTGTTCTTGCACAGGACACATGCCCAAGGTGACAATGGCCTACATGCGAACAACTAAAAAAACAGCATGGCCCCTTTCTGTCACAAAAATTATTCGAGCCCTCCAGTGCAGGAGCACCTGAAAAGAAGGGAAGCCCCGGCTATTACTAACCTACTCAGCCCTCCTCAGACCTTAAGCTCAGGAGCACATGAACAGCAGTATGGCCCTTTGCAATTAGTAAATTAATCAGCCCTCCCCAGCCTTCCAGGCCCCAGGGCAATGTCCTGGCAGGGGAGCTCAAAACACAGCTGCTGGGTCATCCACGGTAGCCAGGGGGGGGGGCTAAGGTGAAGATGGTGCGAGTTCAAAACATCACCTAGCCCCCACAGCCAGACCCATTCTTCCTCGCCCACTATGCCCTGAATCTGAGGGGCTGTGGGCAAGGTGTTAAGATTAACACTGTTTCTCGGCTGCGTGGGCCCCAGGGGGGCCGAGGTGAAAATGGCTCAAGGCCTGACCAACACCCGGCCCCCAGGGAGGCCAATTTTCGCAAACAATCACCCCCTCCCCAGCCCAGCCTCAGCGTGATTGCTTTGCAGGGGCAGGGGGTGAAGTAGAGGCCACAGCTAATAATCACTATATGGCGCACAGTGAAGCGCTTTCATTTCTGTCTCTGTCTCCGTGCCCTCTGTGGGCCGTTTTTTTCCCTCCCCTTTCCCAGTCCACAGAGAGCAGATAGCAGAGAGCACTCTCTGTGAACTGGGAAAGGGGAGAAAAAAAACGGCCCACAGAGGGCACTGAGACAGCAGCCCTTCGGCCCATTCCCGAATGCCCGCAGTGCCAATCCGCCCCTGAGCATCACTGCCGCTGAGCCAGCTAACCTCAGAGTTTGCCAGAGCAGCGTGCACAGCGCGCTACCACTGCAGCGTTTATGATGCTTTATTATAGTAATGCTCCTGGCTTGACAGCTGAGGAGGCGCTATATTGTGTGACATTGCATTTCAGTGAGATGATGCTGACCACCACACTGACATGAGTTAGCCGAACGCCTGATGCTTGGTACTTGGCAGGGCTGCAATTAGGAGTGTAGCCAATTGTAATATGTTTTATAGATCAGAGAACATGCACTGTGGCCTGTCAGCAGCAGTCCAAAAACTGGGGATGATCATGCATAAAGGGGCAATTTTTAAAACACCTGGTAAGTTGTAAAACAAGGGGTGTAGGTAGGCAGATTGGGGGATTCATAGGAATAATAGAGAAAAAGAAGCCTACCTTACAACTGTATGTCACTGGATGACCATCCACCAACTAAAATCTAACATAGACAAACCAAAATACTATTCTTGGGTAATAATCCCCTGGAAACATGGAAGACCTTCTGGCCTGAAGACGCTCCCCTCCCCAGGCGATCAGAGGGGAATAGTTAATAATTTGGGTATCAAATTCGATATTCGTCTTTCCTTCCAACCTCAAATGGAAGCTCTGGAAGCACATGTTTTGGGCTAATGTGCACTCTAAAAAATTTCTAGCATTTTCTTTCATTCTCTATAAGAAAGTCAGTTGTCCAGGCTCTGATAATGGCAAGATTGGACTATGGAAATACCCTATATCTAGGAGTCCCCAACTACCTGATCAACAGACTTCAGGTGTTACAGAACACAGCAGCTCACATTCAACTTGGCCTACCTCCAAGAAAGCACATATCTCCACACTTACACGACTTCTACTGGCTACCAATAAGGAAGAGAATCATGTTCAAAACAATAGCATTGGTCCACAATGCATGTTATCATACAGGCTCAGACTACCTCAGGAGAAGAATCAGCTTTTATATCCCCTCGAGAAATTTACAGTGAACCAACAGTCTTCAGGCTAGAATCCCTAAGAATTGCTGCACTAGACCTGGGGGATGTTACTTCTCCTATCTAGGGCCATCTGCATGAAACAAGCTCCCCTTCGAGATACGCTCAGTGGACTCCTTGTTAAAAAAAAATTGCTGAAAAGCGGGGGGTCCATTTACAAGAACCTTGTGCCACCAGTGTCACTTTTAATATGGGAAAAAGTGATGAACCTGCAGTACAAGCGGCTTGTAAATAAGCCCCCTGTTTTTTAAGCAGGATTAGGCAGTTCGACTATACTCTGTAAAGTGACCTACGAGCAAAGCGCAGGACACTCTTTGGAGTCGCCACTCGCTATACAAGTCGCATTTAATTTGTTCATTCATGGTGGTAGAAAGTCCACTATACCCCAGAGATAATTATGTTTACCCATTATTTGCCGCCACAGTGGAGCAGAAAGCCCACTACACATACACATTGTTTTAAAAGAATGGGTTTGGGCAAGCCCATAATAGGACATAGCCCCACCTATAAAGCCCCAACATGTGTTTCTATCCCCCTCCGTGAGGCGGGTGATCGGAGGCGAATGTTCACTGGATGTCAGGGATATGTATATATTTTTTAAATGGGGTGGGGACTGGCCGTCTTGGTATCAGGTAACACCCTCAACCCCAGAAGTCCCAGCAGTCTTTCCGCACACCTGGGGCCTAGAGCAGCCTGATCCCCATGACAAATGGAGGGAAATGTGATATTCTTTTGGTGGGCTGGCAGAGAAAGGATAAATCCCAATTTCTTCACACTACCCTTTGTGAATGGCCACACTCTTTGGACTCTGGGTCAGACGGTAACCAGGGAGCCCTGCAAACCCTGGGAACTTCTGAAACCTAAGCAAATCCAGGATGGTGTGATGTGAGTCAATTTCATTGTGTTCTCTTACCATGTTGCCCTGCAAACATCAACATCTATCGGAAATCAACCATGTTACTCATATTTATGTGCAAGAAAGATACAGACTGCAGGGATTTACACAATTCATACTACTCAGCATTCCCACAATTCTTCTGATTAAGTGGGTTAACCATTTTTGAGCTATATACAAAAGAAAGTCATTATTAGTCATGATAGTATTCATCTAATAGATACTAGAGAGAAAGTCTGCATTGACTGTTTAATACGTTCAACAGTTCTTGTAGAAAATAGTATCTTTCCAGTATAGCAATTCATTTCATTAGCAATTAAATATTTTGGGCTCCATTATTAGGTTTGCGAGTAAGAGGGATAGAAAATATACACTCAGTGGCCTCCTTTGTGTGTTTGAGACTACCTAATAATAAGACACTTTATTTAGACAAGCTGAGCTGAGAGAGATACCATGATGCTTGGAGTCTTAAGGTTTCGTTCCCAAATTGAAGTAGAGGTAATACTGTTTGCACTAGTCACCCTGTGAAAATCAGTGTGTCTAAATATGAGGCTGAACTGCAGGGGAACCTGGATGTGGATAGTGGGCACCGAACAAGAAGGAGAGAAGAAATGGCTGTAGCAGTTGCTATTGACTCCTCTTTCTACCTTTAATAAGCTTATCAATCTACATTTGGGCCTATATTAACTATGGAGTTAAACTGTGAACTAATCCTTACAGGTAGTTTTGTAGAGCTGTTCTTCAAACTATCTTGTTCTGTGTCTATGAGGAAAACAGGTTTGGGAGGAAAGGGTACAGTAGAAGACCTGAGGTAGAGCTAAGTGTTTATTGGGATCAGCCAAAATTGATAGTGACAGTGATGCAAATCCGAGAAGCATTTCTCCACAGTCAGTCAATAGCAATAATTCATTAACCTGCTAAAACTGTTCACACACCACCAACTTTGATAGTTAGTACTGAGAATGCACTATTATGTAGCGGCCTTAGAGGCCTCTAACTTTTTATTTTCTATGTTTGGAGGATAAAGTGGCTGATTGATGTACCAAATACAACAACGTCTTGCATGGAAGATAAGAAATGTAGAAGAGGCAACTGAAAGTTGTTAGAATGTTTTGGGATGGGAATGTTCCCTATATAGTGCATGTTCCCCTGCCCTGAGTGGCCAATTGTATGTATATCTGGTATCCTGAATTGTATTCTGACTCATGTTGTGCTAATTTAAGCGTATGTGCAGAGACCTAGGCCTGTTCCTGACTAATTGAGGTCCTGGACCTGTCATGTGACCTGGTGGAGCACACTTAGGTGCACATTCACAATTCTAAATACCAGTTGCAAAGGGGCAGATTTGCAGAATCTGCCCCTTTGCGACCGGTATTTGTGCATTTGGGATGAATCAACCCAAATGCAAATTCGCAATTTAAGTAATCGCAAAATTTGCGATGGCTTAAATTGCGAATGCATTTAGGGAATCGCAAATTGTGGTTCCCTAAATGCAATGCATGATTCAATTTTAAACTGTGATTTCCCAATTAGGGATCACAAATTACCATCAATTTAAAGTTGATGGTAATTTGTGAAACTTTGAAAAATGCACTGAAGTGCATTTTTCAAAGTTCCATGTTACACACACATGCCCTTGGGACATGGGGGTGCACAACATGTGGTCACATGGCAATTTCAGGGGTGCATCAGGGTGTCCTTTTGCACCATTGCACCCTTGAAATTGCATGCTCAATTTGCGAGTACTGTTTTGATACTCGCAAATTGTGCATGCAATTGCCAGTCATTCATATGGGCCTATAGGCCCATAGGATTGCAAATCACAATTTGCAATTTGCAATTTGCAATTAAGGAATATGTAGGAATCACAATGTTTTTAGAGATTCCTACATGCATAAGGAACTGCAAACCTAAATAGCGATTTCTAAAAAATCACTATTAAGGAATTGCATTTCCTTATGTTAATGCATGTGCCCCTTAGTGTTGTCCACATATTGTAGGCATTGAACTACTGTCCCAGTCCTGGGTATTGGCTTAGTGGTCACAGCATGCTGTGTTTTCTAGAAGAGATCAGTAGTGTGACCAGATCTTTTTATCTCTGTCACAGAGAGTGAGGTATACTGATTTAGGTCTGGGTTACAAGAGGTATAGATGTTTTTAGGTGAGGCCTTCCCTATTGTCCATCCTTGATTACTCCCTGAGTTGGAATGGTGGCAGCCAGGTGTAAGAATCTCACTCCTGTTTGTGCCTCTGTTGTGGATGGATAATCTGGTTTGGTTTGCTACCTTATATGATAAACATCACTCTTAAAAAAGGCTTTGTCTGAGGAAACTTGAAAGAATAACCACCGTAAACTGGTTCAACAGCCCGAAACAGTAAATCTGCATTACTTATATAGGAGGTGTGTATGAAAGTGGGGCCCAACTACCACACTTTACTCAAGTTCCAAGACCTGTATGGCCTAGAAGAGGAGTTTTCCACAGTGCACTCCAAGGATGTCTTTACAGCCAGGGCTGCTGTCTGCCTTACAGTCAACTTCTCAAATG
Organism: Lissotriton helveticus; assembly: GCF_964261635.1. Lineage (NCBI taxonomy): Eukaryota > Metazoa > Chordata > Amphibia > Caudata > Salamandridae > Lissotriton > Lissotriton helveticus. The sequence goes on along the minus strand of NC_136063.1, from coordinate 1,625,293,922 downwards.
CGAGAGGAGATCACCTAACGTCTGTAATTGTGCTGGGTGAGCTGTGGAGCTACCCCATAGCACTGAGAAGCATGGCTGCCTACTGAGTGAAGGAACAAGTCTGTTAGCACAACAGGAGGAGAGACTACCCAGGAAGACAAAGGCATAGAGTGTCCTGTGTTGCTGTCCGGCCTGTGGGCCCCAGGTCTCTCAGCTTGGATGCTGGCAGGAAACACTACTGCATTATTAGGGTTCCAAATGAAGGGTTGCTCTAGGCCTAAAGGGGGCCACAACTGCTGTGATCATCGTAAACTCAGACAAGGGCTACAGCTACTTCAGCAAGAGGTGAACAAGGACTCAAAACAATCCCCCCATATCAAGATGGGGTAACTAGAAATGCTGAGTGCGCATTTGACGGTGGGCCTGCAAACTACCCCTGTGCTTGTTTCACCCTATCATCTTATTGTCAAAAGTGGCGAGAGGCAAGGGTTAGGGAGGCACACAGGAGGGAATATTAGTGGTAGCAAGACTGGTATAACCATACTCAAGGATACAGATTTTTATATTTATTGGGATTGTGTAGTATCTAGTACAACTGTATGATTAAAGTACTTTCCTCCTTGAAAAGACAAGCTCTGGGTTAGACATTGAAATTATTGGATCTGTTTGTTGATTGTTGAATGCTGAGGCCAAGCACCCAACATTACCTTCCTGGGAAGCCTGTAACTGCGCGGTCTCATGACCCTGAAAGTTAAGTGAATCAGGGGTTGTACTTGGGACAGTTTCCAGAGCCATAGTATGGTTAGCCCTAGGATATCAATGGCAAGTGATCATGGTGAAGCCCATCCACCCCTACCTGCCCATTGCCACTCCTACATGTTATATGATAGGATGCAACATGGATTGGAGTGGTTAGCAGCCCCTTGGGCACTGTATACTAGAGTTACAGACTGTTTTTGGAAAATAAACTACATCAATTAAATCATAACATGAAACGTCCATGAGAGCAAGTCTGTGTCTGCCTTGTTCATGTCCATTTTGGGAAATATTTCAGAGAGACAAAGATTCAATGCGACTGAGCCATCCATCAGCTATTGTATACATTGACTATGTGCTGCATAACATGGATACACAATATAGCGGATGAGTTTCAATTTTTTAAATATTATGTGTCCCTTGGAAATAATGTTATAAATGTTTACAGCACTTTCTAATTTGCATGCTAGCCTGGCAGAATTTGTATATACATTTGTATGCTGGGTCTATGTACTTGTAATGTATAATTGAGTGCATTGCATTTACCAAATATATTCATTATTTGTTTTAAATCTTTTTGTCCTATTGTATACTTTTGGTTAACTGTTGAAGGGTACAGTTCTAATGGTTTACCTAGACTTTTTGGTAGTGGCAGTATAAATAATCCGGGCTTAGTCAGTGATTCAACTGCAGTGGAAAAAAACACAAAGCAATGTGAAAATGTCTCCTCTTTATGCCTGCCTCGAAGAGGTGCCAATTTTGTACATAAGGATCACAAGACAGCTCATTTCACAGCTTTGTATTACTTTGTGTTTCAATCCAATGATAGCCAGCGGGGAAGTAGAGTCGCACATAGTTTTCCCCTGGGGTGCTTCGTGCTAAGGACAGGACATAGTAGAGGTAGGCTAAAGTTAGGGGAGGGGGCGGGTTAGGAAGTTTTTCCTATGAAGGAGTCATGAAGGGCGTGTCAGCCGCCTCCTGAATCCTAGCACCACCGGGAGGGTTAGCAGGTACATTTGAAGACCACCCACCCACCCTGCATGTTATAGGGAATAGTGTAGTCCTTGTTTCATATAGCGTTGTTGCCAAGATAAGATGTGGATGCAGGGCATAGGTGGTATCTCGGGGAGTGGAGAGTCACATGCAGGTGTATTCACCCCTCGGAGGGGTAGAAGGGAGCACAGGTGACAGAAGAAGGTGTGCAGGATTTCGTCCTGCTGGAAAAGAGGGATGGGAGCATCTTTTCATGAAATGTATTGTTATTCTTACAGTGTTAACCTTAAGTTTAAAAGTAAGTGTTTGGAACTGTGTCCTAATAAATGGCCTTTTACGCTAAATCATGGACATGGAGTAAGTTTATTGCACAAAGCAAAACACAATTTACGCTTGTGTAAATCCCACTACAAGACCTTGCGTCTGTGTACAAAAAGTAATGCATGCCCAATGCTAAGTGTTTGTAAATTTGGGAACATATGCATTGTCTTCAGTAAGACCAAAGGTGCTGTAGGCGATGAACATTTCTCTCATGAGCGTCTGTTCGACTAGCAAAATGTTGTGCGGCATCAGTATCGTTTTACATTTGCAGCATGCTAGGAGATGTTTCACAGATTTCACTTTCATAGCTGTGCTGCTAAGATAAGTGTTTATTCTTGTTAGTCAAAGGTACTTTAGATAGCTTGATTAGAACTCATTAAAAAATTATTTATATTAAATATACTTTAAGACTGGGTTTGACATTTTTCAACAATTTGCTTCCCAGGAGAAAAAATGAACAACAGTACTGGGACTGAAAATACTAACTGTTAAGTTGATTCATAATTCATGTGTAATTATGGTTTTAAATGTATTAGACTTCACCAGCATTGTTTATGAAGTGCACTTGTTGGCAGTGTGTCTCTCAGATTTATTTTGTACATAGTGATGTAAAACAGAACTGCTCATTTATATAACACACATGTTTTTATTCATGATTTATTCAAATCAGTTTTAGCACTTCATTACCATTTGCTCAAAGGAAAATGAAGATAGCATGTAAGTGTCTGTTGTCATGCAAACTACAAACATAAATTAAATTAAATTCAGGATTCATTATTTAATGAAAAGATAACCGAACATTAATATTAAGAGGTATATGGACAAACATGTTTTAGATTCTAAGGGGGATATTCTCAAGTACGTGTGATAATTATCGCAAAATTAGCTTAACGCAACTCTGCTCATCTCAATCTATTGCAACAAAATAACACCATATTAACGTTGTATTCCAAACCTGGCGGCACCATGTGATAGTCTCAGTATAACGCACCAAATGACCGTGTAAAAATAAACGCGATGTCGCAAAAATGCGAAACACGAACGGAAAAAAAGTTGCCATGCCCCAAATTGCAATACAAAAATCAGCGACAACCAGCGACCGGCCTGCAATTCCCATGTGTCATGTGGGGAAATGCACTATAAAAGCAAGAAAAAAACACCAAAACCAAAATAAACTGTGTATCACCATGGATGCACCCGGACCGAGTGCAGAGGACAACTCGAACCCCACAAGCCCCCGCAGCACCAGCCAGGAACCCCGTGGTCAGAGAAGGGCAAGGAGAAGAGGAAGAGGAAGATGGGGTACAGTCCACAGGAAAACCGGATCATAGTCACGGAGGTGATAGAACACTACCAACAACTGTTCGTCCCCTCCACTGTGTCATTGGCAACACAAACGGAAATATGGCAGTCCGTCGTGAACAATGTGAATGCAGTCGGAGTGTTGAGGAGGTCAATGGAGGAAGTCAAGAGGCGCTGGCATGATGTTAGAAGCCAAACCAAGCAGAAACTCGCTACCAACAGGAAGGCAGCAACGGCGACTGAGATGGGAGTCCTGCGCCATAGGAGGAGCTGAAGGAAAGGGTGGCCACAGTCATCAGTGTGGAGACGGTGCAAGGAGTTGGGAGTCCAGACACATCTTGATATGACCTGACCCAACAGCAACAGGGTGAGTAACGACCAGGGACTGGGGGGACGGGGGAGATGGGCATAGTGGCACACATGCACAATTATGTGTAGCACACTGCACACCCACAATGATTGTGGAACATGTCCCTGATACCCTTGGCACACTGCACCACACATAGAAACACCAAGTAGGATAAATGTTGAGAGGTAGATTTGTGAATATTTCAAAGTTTGTTTATATATTGTCATATTGCAGTGTCCATGTTCGTTTTGTACTGTGATGCACAACAAATTATGTTGTTCTTTGAAAAAATAAATGAAGAACGAAAAGTTTTTTTACTACTAAGGTGCAATTTCTAAAGCAGATTTTCATGTTTTATTTTCATGAAACTGGTTAACAAATAAGATAGTAATCAGTCTCAGCATTGGCATTTGTTCTGTTCTATAGTTGTAGGGCTCAGCCTTGCTGAGTGTGAGCCACGACCCATCACTGTTGTCAAACAGTAACAAGCAGCATAGCAACATGTAGCCGTGCAAGAAATGGGGAGGCAAAAATGAACACCTATCATTACGGATGGCAACGGTCTCAGCCCACCTTGCCTTGCTGGACGAATCATGTGATGGTTGGCGTATGCTCATTGCTCCGTGTCAGGGGACACGACTCACAACCCATGGGATCTGCATAGTGCTCAACCACCAGACTGCACTGACTGTCTGCTCTGCTGACAGTGAGCAGGTGAAAGGGTCCAACAAGGTCACATATAGTACTACATTGCCATGTGTGTACTCTCCCTCCAGCAGTATGTCAATTTAGGAAGGTTACCAAACGATGCTGTGCAGCTCTGCCCATGGGACTGCCTCACCTTGCACAGGTGTGTGTCAACACGCGTAGGTGCAAGCACATGCATTCTGAGTCCAGGTGAATGCAGACATGTCCACTATTGTGATGGGATATGTGACCATTCCTTCAAGATGCAACAAGGTGTTGGGACCTGTGCTCTGGGTTACAATCAGTTGTGGCTGCAGGAACTTAGTTAATCGTCCATGAATGCGAGCGCAGCTTCCTGGGCAATCAGTTCCAAGAACACGTCGTTGTCAAGTTCAACGAACACAAGGGAGAGCCAATCCATTAACTGGTCCTGACAAGTGTGCTCCACCCACGCTGTTTCACCAATCTGCAACACAGTCCAATAGGGGAGCACCTCGATGTGGTCACTGCACACGAGGACTTGTGCAATCTCCCATGCCCAACTACCAGCACATACGCCAAATATCAAGGCATCCCATGCACGGGTATCACGGTTACACTCCTGGTTGTGGGCCAACATGGGCGCACACACAAGTCATAATCCAGTTCAGCTACTGTTGTGTTAGATAGGCAGACATCCATGGGCCACTAGGTTGTGCATGATCGACAGTGGAACCAGGGCTGGACGCAAGTGACGTACGCAAGACAGAAGCTCAGACGGTAACTGATGCGCAACGCTCCCAACAAAAGCAGCATACTTGCACGGTACATTTCCATGTGACAGGGGTTGTGCATGTGCCCGGGGTGTCTTGCAATTGTGTTGGTGGGTCTCCTAGAACCGGCACTCTTCTGACCTGCGGCAGTTATGTGGATGATATGTCACAGCTCGGAGTAATGAGTAGTATGTGTGTGCAATGTTTGGACTTATGGGTTGTTATGTACGTAAGTGTCAAGGGCATACCATGCAGGAGTACCTCAAGCAGGGACTTCTGTGTATGTGATGTGGAAACATTAGTCTTTCATTAGCGCTGTGTCTGGTGTTGGAATCATCATCATCTGCTATTGTATGTCTCTCAGGGGGTGCCAGCCGCATTCAAGACCAAGGTCAGAGGTGCAGATGTCCTTCTGCCTTATGTATTGAGACAAAGGAGCTTTCATCCCTAATGTTAGACTACTGCTTGCATTCTGGAAATGTGATGTGACTTTCGCGCCGCAATATGGGCCACGCCTTTGGCTTATGGTACACCAACAGCGATACACACACAACAGTTGGCATGTATGAGCCAAGAGCCAGATCAGCCTTGCGCTCCTTGTACAATCTCTCTCTTTCTCTCTCTTCCTCTCTCTCTCTGTCCTTGGATGAGCGCATGACACAACTTCTTATCTTGAATTTTGTCTTGCAGGCTGTGACTGACAGATTGTCCAGGAAAAAACATGCCATGACTCTTCCCAATAGTTGTTTTGAGTTAAATTTGAATGTAATATTTTGTTTGGAATTTCAAAGATGAATGAATGATTCTCCTGTTTCTTACCAGACATGAATGTTAATTGTTGTAATTGTGCGACACCAGGTGAATTGTTTTGTTCATGATTTCGTAAAGTTGATGTAAAATATCTTTGTCCGGGGTGGGGTGGCTTGGTGGTGGCGTGGGTGTTGTGACATGCTTGGGTGTCTGAGCTGCATGATCAGTAGCTCCATGGTAACTGTTGTTCTTCATGTGTGGCTCTGGGCTGGGCTCTCTTTTATGGCGCAGGTTGTCATCTGACTTGACACAAGGTAAGAGCAGGTGTTAAATCTAGTATTGGGCCTAACTAGTGCTATTGGGCTCTACACTGGGGCCATATTCTCAAGGAGCTAATCCCACGTTATCCCCAGCCAAATTTGCGATAAACTTACCACCTCATTCACAAGCTGGTGCAAACAGCCCATCTCACCAGTTTTCTGGCGATAGCAGCCACAAAAAAACATCACCAAGGATGACACCGGCAAATATCGCTCATGAGATGCAGAGTAGGCGTTCCCGAGCAAAAAGCTGCGACAACACCACACCAGAACATTCTCAACTACCAGACAGATCAGCGATAAGATCACAAAACATGAGATAAGGCGCGTTAGCACCAGGAAACTAACACCTGCTCCAACCTGGTGCAAAGTCAGACTACAACCTGCACCACAAAAGAGAGCCCAGCCCAGAGCCACATCTGAAGAACAACAGATGCCATGGAGACACGGAACATGCATCCCGGAGACCCAAGAGGGCAACAACTCCCACCACCATCACCCCCAGGACCCCCACCGTCCCCGGGGCCCCACTCCGGGCACCCCCCACCTACACCCGGACAAAGAAATGTCACATCAACCACACAGCAGAGTTGGCAAGGTTTTGGCCACTCTGCCTTACACATGTAAGTTTGCGCCAAATTACGCCGCATGACAGAGTATTGTCTTGCATGCGGTTCGACAAAATTAAGTTGGAGAGCAAGATTTGGAGTCCCATAGCATGATTTTTGGTCACTAGGAGTGCACCCGGCAAGATTTCATCAACGCTGGCGCAACCAGTCACAGACATAAAGCTGCTGCTCGAGTAGAAATTCTCTGGTAGTAAAAGCTCATTAAGAAGCAGAGATCTCTGGCATGCCACGGGGTGCAGTTTGCACTGATTTTTCAGTGCAGAACGAGTTCCCGGCACTAAAAATCAGAGCAAGGTGCCTAATTCTGCTAGTTCATAGACCTTGGCGGAATCTTGCAGAGTTTTCATGTAACTCCACCTCTATTGCTGACCCTCTCACTCTGCTTGAGTGCTCGCATGATCAGTGTGCATAGGGTCTGGAACAGAGTATGGCAAAAGTTGTAATTATTGAGGAAACAGTAGCAGATGCGGTCTAATTTTTGGGGGGCATGATGGCTGTCTCTGATGCGGTCCATCACTTGTAGCAGCATTGCAGAGAGGGTGCACTGTTCCAATCTGTACCGTGAAAAACCTTAACTGTAGGCAGATTGGACAGTCTACTCAACGACAGCAAATACACTGTACAAGCACAAGTACAACTATCCAAGTACAGGTACAAACTTGTGCCTGTACTGTGAGAGGCTGACCACGTTATTAAAGCGGTCAGTCTGCCTTTCACAGCAAGCAGTGACCAAGCTTCAGACTTAAAGGGACTTGCCCTGCAGGCAGGTTCGGAGAGTGATCACACCTGCCTGCATTGCAGAGAGGGTGCACTGATCCCCTCTGTACCGTGAAACACCTTAACTGTGGGCACATTGGACTGTCTGCTCTACGACAGCAAATACACTGTCCAAGCGCAAGTACAACTATCCCAGTACAGGTACAAACTTGTGCCTGTACTGTGAGAGGCAGACCACCTCTTTGAAGCTGTCAGTCTACCTTTCACTGCAAGCTGTGACCCGGCATCAGACTTAAAGGGAATTGCCCAGCAGGCGGGTGCTGCGAGTGATCACACCTACCTGCGGGGGGACCCCTTGGGGTCCCTGGCACACCCTTAAGCTCCTCCCTTGGGGTACCCTATGGGAGGGTTCACTGACTGTGCACCACGTCATTGTTAGGCCTGGGCGGAGTTCACAAAGTCATGAGAAGCGGAACTCCGCACAGTGGCTTAAAAACTCCACTGCGCTATGCAGAGTTCCGTGGGTGGGCGGAGTTTTTCGGCATGCCATTCTGTCAAACACAACTCGGAGTACGTTTTCACATTTCAAATCAAGCGTGAACCGCACCATGAGGTTTGCATGGGTGCGGCCCCCTTGTTTTCTACTCTGTTTACGGTACTAGGCCTCATTTTCAATCCCTCTGTAATCTTTGTAATCCTTCACCCTCCTAATTTTTCAACCCTTTATTTTTATTTATTGTAATAGTTGTGCTTTTCGTGACTTTTTAAATTTTGTTTTTTCCCCCCTTATTTCTTCTTTGCTTTCCTTCCTTTTCCTGTTTTTTTTTGTATTCTTTGCCCCACCCAGAGCCATGTCAGAGCAGGGTTGTCTACCCTGTTGGTGATGCCGCCACCCAGGAGTGCAGCCTCTAGCAATCTTCAGCAAGGATAAAGTGGCAGCACTGTTTTTTTTGGTTCTGCACCACCTCCCCTCCATGCTGGCGGCAGGCGGATATCCCATACGGGAGCATTGGCTGTTCTGGGAAGGGTGCACCAGTGCATGCAGCTCACCAGCCAGGTTTGGGGCACTGTACAGCAGCTGATGCACTGCTGGGCAGATATTTTTTACCAGGAGAAGGACCTGCTCGACCTGCTCAGGGTAGAGATTTCAGGGCTTGGTGAGTATTAATTATTTGTTGCGCTTGTGTTCTACAATGCTAACATTTTTTTCCGAATAGCAGCTTACACTCAGAAGTAAGTTGCATTTAGTTTACGTTAAGAATATTATTATTATTATTATGTGATACAGTTTCTACTAGGCAGGTGATCAACGCTACCTAATCGTAGTTATCATTGGCGTTCACTTTGGCTGATTAATTAAGAAGCCCTTGCAGACTCTTCTGTCCTCATTTCATCATAGTGAATCAGTGATATCAGTGACTTAGAGTTCTCTGTGACTTTGTTGATGTAGCTCGTACAATTTCAAGCTATTTCACAACGATGTTAAGTATGCATCTATGCATTGCAGGTTCCTTCTAGTCAAAGCGCCAGGATACCCGTTGGGTGACAGACATGCGCTATAAAAGAGTACCAATACATACATACATACATACATTGCAAAAAAAGGAGACTGAGTTGATCCATCAGGGGGGTTCAGAAATGAGAAAAGAAACAAAGATTATTCACTGCAATGCATTAGTACCAAATGTATATTTTGTTATGGAAATTTGCAGCAGGGATTTTAGGATTAGAATAAGCAACTCAACGATAGTCAGTAGACTCAAAATTAATACTATAGGCAATCTGTTTTAGAGAAGCACATTGTGACTGTGTTTGCCTGTCATAATAATGTTGTGGAGTTTAACTGAATCACTAATCTCTTTTTTTATCTTTGTCTTTCTGACATCAACACCCAAGGGCAAGAAGGGAGACGTGGTGGAGACTGATCCTGGAGTAGCTGGTCAGCAGGAGGCACCGACCACAAACACTGCTGCTGAAGGCTCTGCTAACCCCAGTAATTCCTATTATATATTAGTATCATTTCCCTAATCTTGGGTTTGATGATTGTTGGCGCTTAGGATAGAATCTTGGGATATGGGAATGTTGGTACTGGGTGCCAGGACGGGAGTTGCTGCCTGGAGGCTGGTGTTGCTGGTGAGAAGTAAAGTTGCTCTGACACATTTGCCTGCTGTCTTCCTTTCAAGTGATGATTTGGATGGGATACAAACACGCTCATGAAAGCACAATGGATGATCTCTTTTTCCTCTATCCACCATGCTACTTTTAAACTCTGCCTTGTTTTATTTTTTTAGGTCAAGTGCAGCGTTGCAGCGCATGCGCTGCATGCTTTGCAAGGCATGCAGTGTTCAGTATAGCATACAAGCTTTGTGGAAGCTACGCCCATTCGCCTCCCATCATTTTCATTGGCTTGTGTCTTAAATGATGCCTTCCGTTTAGTTGTAGGCTTGAAAGTCCCTCCTTGTGATGGCCATATCGTCATTTGTGTCCTTCCATGGCTACTGGCCCCTTTACTGCACAGACTACTTTCTTCCTGTGCCCCCCATCCTGCATTCCGATGCCATCTCGCCTGCCCCCCCATCATATTGCTCACTGAGTCCCACATACCTAGGGGGTACACAGGGCACGCACACCTCTTCTCAATATGCGCAGAAGGAGGCCGCTGCTTCTTTCAGACCACAGGCACACAGCACAGGCTAGCTCCGGCCTGCCGCCGCTGAGCCAGGCGCATGAAGTACTCACCTCTCATGGACATGGCTCGCATCCCGCTGTTGCAGCACTGCTCCCCCCACAGTTGGTGATCGCTGGCTCCCCTCTCTCGGGCCCAGGAGACTGCAGTAGTGCTGGGGTGGGGGTTGCCGGTGGTGTGTGGAGTCTAATGTTTTTTCTTTTCCTGCTCATCATACTTGCTTTTCCATCCCTGTAAATGTGATGCTTTAAGTGTCAGAATAATTGTCTGGCAGCCCAAGTGTAAGATCAGATAAACAGACACTATTGATCTCCTGTGGATGGTCTGAGAAGCTGCGGAGGCTGCAGCGAGTGAGAAGCGTCGGAGCTCAGCAGCACCTCGCCACTTTCTGTCTATCTTTTCACTGAGCCACTCTGCCCCCTCCCTGGCTCTTCTTCTGCCTTTTGTTCCCCTAGTCGAATTGTAATCATTCTCTCCCCCACCGTGGATGGGTATTTAATACGGTCTTCTAAATGCAGGAAAGCCCATCAACGGCTTAGCAAATGGTGAGATATAGGGGCGGAGGGAAGGTGAGGAAGCCTGGAGGTAGAGGAGAGTGAAAGAGAAGCACCTCTTTCATACTTCTGATTAAGTTACAGCAATGAAAATACGTCACGGAGGGGTGGATTCCTATACCTTTCCGTGCACAGAGACTGTGGACATGTTACAATGCCTGCCTAGCAATCCAGTGGGCTAATAACTACGCCCCTGAGCCACAGCCACCCACCAGAACATAGTAGCCCAACAAGTCTTCTTAAACAGTTTTTTTTTATTCATGGTACATGGTTGTTTAGTGGAACATTCACCAATGTATTTGCCTCTTGGCGCTTTGAGGTTTAGCGGCCGATTGATGCCTTCTTGATTTTTCGCATGTGGCTTATCCAACGAGAGTACCCTTTCACCATGCTATCCAAGTATATGGGTGTCATGAGCTACTGCACATTTGTACCCTCCCTGTTTTTCAAGAAGTCGCGGTAAATTAACGGCAGTGCAATGCAGCATTAAATGACTGGTGCAGAAGCACATTGAAACGGTGTAGAACTTACCAACAGTTACTTTGTTATTAACAACACAGCTGCAAATCACCAGTGAGCAGAAGATTGGTGTTAATGTCTGCGAAATTTAGTAACATTGCGGATATATAACTATTTACTCCTTTTAAAAAGCAACCCGGAACAAAGCAGAGGTGAGGCAATTATTGTAGGGAAATACTAAATATAAGTACTTTGGTACCGATAAATTCCTCTTTTAATGTCGTTCTGTTCTTACACCGGGTAACTGGAACTTCCACATTCATTACTTTAGCACATCTACCCTTCCTTTTAGACTTCCGTGGCCCAGATATGCGTGATTTAGATTTTAAAATGAAAAAAAACATGTAGGGGAGCCACATATATTAGGTAGTTATGGTGGAGGTGGGGTTAACCTTCACATAGGGCAGCTATATCGCACCCAGACAATTCAAAAGTGTATGTAAAATATAAAGAAAAAAGTTCCGGCATTTACAAGCCTGTATGCTGCACCTCATTTTGGCCGCCAAGAGGTTATTTTACATTTAAATTAACATCATATCTCTGTTCATTGGCTCTACCTCGGGTATTCATCTTAACTTCCTATGACAACGTGCAATAAATAAGGACATTACAGCTGTAAAAACCTGTCCCTGCGCTGATTTATTGGGATACGCAAAAAGTGCAGAAATATGTCCTCTCCGAACAGTAAACAGCCAAACGTCTGGGATGTCTGGCAAAATGTCAGGATCCATTTCACTCTCAGCATTGTTGCCGGCTCATAAACCACTTGAACGTTCGAGTGTGTGGTTTATAGCAGAGCCCACGGAAGGAGCTACGCTATGTCACTACAAACCATACCTTCGCCACTTTGAATACAGAGGAAGGTGATACATAAATGAATGATTAAAGAAGGAACAAATGAATGAAACATTTTATAAAGCAGCAGCATGCCATCAGGTGACCTTGATCAGATAAGACATATAGATGGTACAAAGGGAGAACCAAGAAGGGATAGCTGGCTGTATGTCAATAGAGTGACAGCCTCAGCTGTTGCAAGAGAGTCAAAAATAGGTCTTCACTAAGTGATTGGGGAGTGCTCCAGCTGACAGATGTCTACTTTGAATGGGGCATTCAAAATCGTTGCACTGTTTACTGGGGTTGGGCACTGCTTCCTGGGGATTGAGGGAAGGCAGATGATGGTGAAATTCGAGGTTCTTTTATGGAAAAAACATGGTGACATGGCATGATTAATATGTCCACAATTGTTCTGGTGAACCAGGGGAATGCCTTTGGTGGAAGAGTGAAGGGTGTTTGGAAAATGATCTCATGAAATGAATTTAGGAACTGGCTATATGAAGGGGATTTATGAACTTTTTATTATGTTGAAAGTTTTGTCTAGTTCCCCCTTTAAATATTTGGTTTTGTTGAAACTTAATAAAAAAGACAGTAAAAAAGGAAAGGTTTATATATTACATGTGCTCTAGAGTATGCTAACGCGGGATTACTGGTTACTAGTTACCTTACCAGATCCCAAACCAAGTCGACTGAATCGTTGGTACCTGTCATTGAGTAAAAGGTAATCTAACAATAGGTCAATCAATTAAGAACTTACACCACTCTAAATGACCACTGACCAGGATTAAGTTTCAAAGATTTAATATAAAGTCAAAGATAACTGAAGATACAAACTTCTCAAAATGAGATTCAGAAGATAAATTGGTATCACTATGAACATGAACTTTTTGAATAGTCTGAGTCTGAAAAACAGAATAATGAGTACAATTTCAAATAACATGAGCGTTGCCAAAATGGATACAAGTTGCAACCTCAAAGTCATTACAGAAAAGAAAATTCAGGTTAGTCTGTCCCTACACTATACTAAGTGACATCCCTACTTAACAAGATCTTTACCCCTCTAGGTGTCAGCCGTGGTGACTTCCTAAGAAGATCACGCACTTCTCTTTGTCTCTTCTCTGATAATGGGTCTCTCCTGATCAGCCTATCTGCCTACCCATCCGCTTCCTTAGGCTCCCAAAATCATCTGCTCTACTCTCCTCCCGGGTCGCTTTCCCTAATACCAAATCACATTTCCAATAGAAACGCCCCTTGGGACGCCCCTCACGTGGTACATCTTTGCGCGGTAAACTCCATGATGGTACTCTTCAAGACCCTCGTTATAGTTGACCTTGGTTCCCGGGCTTCTTCTCCAGTGCGCCGATACCCCCTGAAATTCCTGGAAACTCCTACAGGCCTGCGCCAAGCGCCACTGAACAAAGCCCCTTTCATTCTAGCTGATTAGGACCCTCGCACCTGCATACAGTCCGTCCTGCAGTGGGCCTCAAATTCCAGACTCCACCATATCTATAGGTCGTAAAACACACGCGAAGCTCTGTGCTGGACACCTCTCGACTTCTCCTCTAACGAGCACATGGCACATCAAAGAAGATGACATTATCAGTACAGGCCTCCTTGATTTACATGAAGCGAGTCCCTGCACTCTAAAACATTAACTTGATTTAAACAACATTCTTAACTAGCATACGTTTCTTAAAGCACACATCTATAAAGCATATATTTCAAACTAAATTCGATAATACATTTTGGAAGAACCATGTTAACCCCATCTCACATTATTTTAGCAGCACGTTTAGATTTGCTGTGAATTGCCCTAAGGCCTACACAATATACTGGTTTTCAGAGTTCTATTCAACTCTAACATGATTCCTTTAACATGAGAACATGAGGTTTTCATATTCATTCCAACACTTCTACATTAATCTCACACAGTTATGATTATTGTTACTCTACTTAAACATTCTATACACTTCACTACTGAATATAAGACACTCTGTGTATTTCACTTCTAAATATAAAACACTCGTGTGCAAAAGCATGTTTAAACTAACTACGTGCTTGTAAATATGGTGCACTTATACATTTTTCAGACTTGTGCTCTCTCAATCCCCCCTTTGATGACCTTCAGGGGTCATCACCATCAAGACACCATCACAAAATGTAGAACCCTTCAAAGTGAAGTCGTGGCAGTGCCACCTCTTTTCATTGTCTCTAATGCCTTTAGACTCCTGTATTGAGTGTCCTGCATCGCTGTCAACTTTTCCTCCTGTTTCCTCATGGATCTCTGCAACCTATTTGCTCTATACCACTGATACAAACGCACCAATCCCCACAAAGTGATTACGCAAATCACAATTATGATGATGGGTTTCAGTATGTACCAAACGATACCCTTTCCTAAGTTGGCAAACCAACCTCCAACTTTACCCATCCCATGACCTACTTTTTCCCACACGTTTATCTTTGTCAGATCCTCAATTTCGTAGTGTATGGCAGTGATGTTTCGTATATACTTCTCTAGAGGTTTTGAATTGTCTGGAATGTAAGTGCAACATTCCTGGACCTTCAAAGCCTTACAGACTCCTCCCTCTTTAGCTAACAGAACATCTAAAGCAAGTCGGTTCTGAAGAACCATTGCCCTAATCGATTGCATCTCACCTTCCACCAGCATCAATGATCTAGCAGTACTGGCAGATAGCCTATCTACGACTGTAGCTAACCTCCTAATCTTAATGTCATTCAATATCACTCCTAGGATAGGGAATGCAGCACCGAATACATCCCCAATTACTTCTGCTGCACCCAGCCCTCTCTTCCCTCTAGTTGGTATTTCTTTCTTCGTCGTTTTTAAATTCTCAACATGATATATTTTAGGGAAGACAATAGCCAGATAGCATGATCCGTACCAATTATCTGGTAGCTTTACATAGGCATTTCTTCCACATACAAAATATACATTTGTAATTGCCTGCATCTCTTTCAGAAAATCCTTAGAGTAATACTCCAGTTGAAAGGCATGTTCACAATTGACTTGACCTACATACAAATTCTCATAATAGGAGTAGCTCCTGTGAATGCACAGTTTCCCCCATTTCTCCTTGTCTAAAGCAATTGGACCAAAGCTACCCTTTCTTTGATGTATCCTTTCCTCCTTGGTCCAATCTGTTTCCCATTGTCCTGAGGCCTTTAGAATCTTCTGCCTCCTGTATCTAGTATCTACCTGCCCTATAAACTTTTTCTCAATTTCTGACACTTGACAAGTCAGATTATTTCTTCGAGCATGTGAAGTATCTAACGTTTTCCATGGAATAAACCATTTGTGTAATCTGTCTTCGCTTTTGTAATAGTCCCACTTGTTCAAATGCTTGTAATTTGGGACCTCTGGCAATGTCGAGTCGAAATTCGAGAAATAATACTCAAATCCTTCTCGTCCATAAAATATGCTCAACAACAAACTGCACGTGATTCCATATGTCAATGGAAGATGATGGTATCTGATACCCTCCTCCACAGAAGCTGGTAATTGCATACAAACGTAGCAATTCTTCGCCTCCATGACATCAATGTACTCATAAAGCAATTTAGCATAAGCATTTGACCTGAAATTTCCCTGTGACTCATCTGTGTGTAACCTTTTTATTTCTGCATCTAACAACGCTTTGTCTTTATCATTGATGTTTCCCTTCTCATTAACAATAGTGGTTCTCGGTGTTGACACTCCCTTGACCTCCTTGACTGCAGTTGCATCTCTCTCGTGTCCCACTATGTATGAGACAGTAACCACTAAAACTATCAGGGAAATCACCACTCCCAACAATGTGCCAACTATACATTTTGCCCTGCGGTTCGGGTTGCCAGCCTCCATGTTCTCAAACAGTGTAGCTCTTGACGTTCTTCCAGCATTCGCTTCTTCTTCTCTCTGTACAAAGTCTTTCTTTTACATATTGTCCCTCTTTGGAACACTTGGAAGCCGACAATTTACTCCGCAAAACAGTTTAAAGTCCTGTAGAAAACAGACAACCCTAGCCCTTCTCCATCCGCTAAAAGGAAACCCCTACCAATTTTCTTCTTCCACTCGGCGCTAGGTTATCTTGCAGTAATTTTTCAAAGTCCTTTCAAAAAGTCTTTTTACAACAAAGTGTTAGTCCAAAACAATGAGCATTCCAAGAACTTCCACTACTCGCTCAAGCATTTCTAACCGAAGGAGCGTTCCCTCCAACACTGGATATCGTGAACAGCAAACTGGAAATTCAACTGTTTCTAAAATCAATTTTCTTATTCCGCTTAGGAGAGGAGGATAGACGATGTTGAGTGTCAGCAACCTTTCAGTCTCCGCCCCCGGTAGCAGGAACAGTATTTGCACAGTGATGATTGGGTCAGTTCTGATCAGGTTCACTTCCCTGACCCTCCCGGTTCTGTGCCCCACCGACATCTGCAACGAGGTAGGTCCAATCAGGAGTAGAGTATCTTCTACTAGGCACTCGCACCCTCCTTGATCTTCTAGGGCCCTCCTCGGTTCCCTCCTGGGTATCTTCTTCCTGATCCGAGTCTTCGGATATAGGAACAAGTGTTTCTTCCTGGGCCGACCTCAAACTTAGCCTCCTGTCTCTCCCCGGCCAAGTGGCAGCCTCACACCTTGTTCTCCTATATCTCGTCCTCACACTCGGTTCTTGATCACTCTGGTACTGATCTGTGTCTGTTTCGTATTCACTGCTGCTCTCTCCTTCAGTTGCGTCTTCAGTCTCACTGCCGCCCTGCCTTCGCTCTTCTTCTGAATCCGATGCGTTCCCAACTTCTTCCGACACCCCCTCAGCTGCTTCAATCCCTTCTTGCGACTCTTCTTCCACTTCCGGGCTTTCGTCTGGGATAGGAGCTGTTTCTTCTAGAGGTGCTGGAACTCTTCGAGTATGGGATGCATGGATCCAATTTGGTAGCCCCCCGCACTTCACCGCAGTGTTCGTGATCAGGATTACCTGAAAGGGCCCACGCCAGCGAACATCTAGGCAGTTCTTCCGGACGTGCTTTTTGACCAACACCCAGTCCCCTGGGTTCATGTCATGACACAGGTTCCTCGATGCTGGAACTTCAGCCGCATGCACCTGAAGGGACACAGAATGGATGGCGTCAGACAATCCTTTACAATAATCCAAGATCAGATCATCTGTAATATTCAATAGGGCAGCAGTTGGAACTGTGGGAAGTCTCATGGCCCTCCCCATCAGAATCTCGTGTGGAGAGAGACCTGTCCTCCTGTCAGGGGTACTGCGCATGCTCATGAGCACTAAAGGAAGAGCATCTGGCCAACTCAAAGATGTGGATGCCACTACTTTAGCCAATCTATTCTTCAAAGTGCCGTTCACTTGTTCCACAATTCCTGAAGCTTCTGGTCGATAACTACAATGCAGTTTTTGATCGATATTCAGTGTGGAGCACAACATCTTCACTATTTCGCTGTTAAAATGTTTTCCTCTGTCCGATTCCAGAGAGGCAGGCACCCCGAAGCGCGGTATCAACTCCCTGAGCAACAATTTAGCCACTGTGAGTGTATCGCACCTACGTGTAGGGTACGCTTCAACCCATCTGGAAAATACGCATACAATCACCAACACATACCGAAGGCGATTAACTCTTGGCATTTCGATGAAATCTAGTTGCATTCTATTGAAAGGCCCCCCCGACCTCCCAATGTGACTCAGGGTGACTGGTGTTCGCTTGCCTACGTTCAGTTGTTGACAGGTAACACATCGCTTACATACTGATTCTGCTGCTATTCTAAATTTAGGGCAATACCAAGTTTGCCTAAACACTCTCATCATAGCATCCCTTCCTAGATGTACTGGACCATGTATTTCTCTCGCCATGGGATTTGCCAATTCTTCAGGTAACACAGCCCTCCCATCTGCCGAAACCCAAAAATCCATTTCGCTTCGCACGCAACCTGCTATTTCCCATGCCTTTTTCTCTGTTTCAGGTGCGTTCTCCTGCATCATTCTTAAATCCTCCCAAGTGTCTACAGTTTCTAACATCATGCTTAATTCAGTCTTTTCTTCAGCACCATCTATTTCCACTTTTGAGAAAGAATAATTTTGTTCTGCACAATAACGTGCGACTTCATCAGCGTATCTGTTGCCTTGTGACACAAAATCTGTATTCTTAGTATGTGCTACACACTTTACTATTGCGATGTCAACTGGACCTTGTAATGCTTCTAACAACAGTCGCACAAATTCTCCATTTCGAATGGGCGAACCAGAGGAGGTCATGTAACCTCTCTGAGACCACAACTGCCCGAAATCATGAACCACACCGAAACCATATTGGCTGTCAGTGTATATGGTGACTCTCTTTCCGTTTCCTGCTATGCAGGCACGAGTTAGGGCAATAATTTCTGCTACCTGTGCGGAATGTACTCCTTCCAGGCAAGCGGCTTCCACAACTCCAGTAATGGTACAAACAGCATAAGCTGCTCTCAACCGACCAGTATCGTCCCTTAAACATGAGCCATCAACAAAATAAATTTCATCGGGGTCAGACAACGGCTCATCCACAATATCTGGTCTGGGTTTCGTGCATAGTTCAGTCACATCAAGGCAATCGTGGTCTTCACATCCTTCGCCTTCTATTACAGTAGGTAATGGCATTAAAGTAGCAGGATTCAAGACAGAGCATCTCCTGAGGGTCACGTTCTCCGCAGCAAGAATAACTTGCTCGTAGCGCGTGATCCTACTATTGGTCAGATGCTGCGTCTTCGTCCTGGTCATTAGCAATTCAACTGAATGTGGTACATACACCACCACTGGATGTCCCATCACAATACTCTCGCTCCTTTCAATGCTGACACCCGTTGCAGCAACAGATTTGAGACATCCGGGCAACGCTGCGGCTACTGGATCTAATGTAGCCGAAAAATATGCAACTGGTCTACGGGCATTTCCGTGGGTCTGTGCCAAGACTGACAAAGCACATCCCTCTCTCTCACAACAATAGAGTGAGAATGATTTCTCGTAATCAGGCATTCCCAGAGCCGGAGCACGACACAAATCGTCTCTCAGCTGCAAGAACGCCACCAAGCATTCTTCATCCCATGGTACCGGATCACTCACCTCCTTGTGCGTCAGTTTCTGTAAGGGCTTTGCTTTCAGTGAAAAGTTAACTATCCACTGTCGGCAGTAACCCACCATTCCTAGGAACATTCTAACTTCCCTCTGTGTTTTAGGCGCATTCATCTTCATTATCGCCTCAATCCTCTCTGGTGACACCTTACGTTTTCCTTTCTCTAACCGGTGTCCCAAATACTGTACTTCTGTCAGACAATACTGCAACTTGCTCGGAGATACCTTATGTCCATTTTCGGCTAAATGGTTCAGTAAGGCAATTGAGTCTACTTTACAGGCTTCCTCTGTCTCTGACGCAACAAGTAGGTCATCTATGTATTGGACCAGAACCGAGTTCTGGGGCAGTACTAGATTTTCGAGATTCTTCTTCAACAACTGGTTGAAGATGGATGGACTGTCTGTGAATCCTTGTGGGATTCGACACCATGTTAAAACGCGATCTTCCATTTTAAAAGCAAAAAGATATCTGCTCTCTTCATCCAATGGGATGGAAAAGAAAGCCTGGCAAAGATCTATCACTGTGAACCATTCTGCTTGACATGGTATTTGAAACAGTATCACTGAAGGATTCGGTACCACGGGACAACATGAAACGACTATGTTGTTAATTTTTCGTAAATCCTGCACTATCCTGAATTTCCCGCTAGGTTTCTGCAAACCCATAATCGGGGAGTTACAAGGACTACCCACGATTTCTTTCAGTATTCCCTGTTGTATCATTGACTCGATCACAGGTTTTATCCCCGCAATCGTTTCCTGGGACAATTTGTATTGAGGCGTTCTTGGAAACTCGGCATTGGGTTTTACTAGTATTTTTACCGGTTCTACCCCTTTAATCAATCCTATTTCTTCTCCTGTGAAATCCCATACCTCTGACGCCACTGCATCTCGTAAGTCTTGGGGCAGATCTTCTACTGTCAGAGTAGGATATAGTTCTACACAGGATTTTGAATTGGCCACCTTAAAGGTAGCATCATCGTCGGTAGTCTGTACCTCCACTCCTTGCGGGGTGCAGTATATGGTGCAGTTCAATTTGCACAACAAATCCCTTCCTAACAGACATACCGGACTCGAGTCACAAACCACAAACTGATGCTCGTTCATATGGTTTCCTATCTTCACAGACACTGGTTCTGTCAAGGGACTAGTCAGCCTTTTGTTTGCGACTCCTACCACCTGAATTGTTTCCCCTGACATCGGCAAGTCTGGAACCACCGCCGATCTCAGAGTTGATCGGGTAGCCCCAGTATCCACCAAGAACGTTGTGGGACACCCTGCCACCTCTGCCTCAACAAATGGCCCTCTCTGATCCACCTCTAGGACTGCCCCGAGGGTACAGTCCTCTTCACTGCTCACACGTTGTCCTGTCAATGGATCAATGTAATAACACTTTTCTTCCTCGACGAATAGAGGCATTTGTTTAAAGACCTTTCCCCCTGTCGCTACCTTTGGTGGCTGTGGGAACTGGGCCCGTGGAGCCGAAGTCCCCCCTTTGGCCACCTTGCTACCTGGAACTGTCACCTTTGGAGTTGGGACTTCTTGAACCTGCTCTTCTACTTCTAGCTCTCCATTTTCAGGGTTAAAGGGACACTCGCGTCGCCAATGTCCCACCTGGTGACACTGGTGGCACTTTGTCGTTTTCTTTAAAGTGGCAAAGTCTATCCTAGGTCTCTGCCCTTCTTCATTATCTTTGTTCTGACCGTTTGGTTTTCGTCCCATCCCCTGCTTCTGCTGGCCACCCTTCCCAGCGGACTGCATTTGCACCACCATCAATTTCTCCTTTAGATTCTTGGCTTTAGAATCTATCTCGTCACTACAGTATCTTGCATAACGTAAAATCTCATCTAGTGGTTTGTTCTGCCAACAGATTAAATGTTGCTGTATCATCAAACAAATATCAGGTCTCAACCCCAAGACAAACTTTGACACAAACTGCCCTATATCTTTGGGATCCATTACATCTAGTCCACTGTATTGCTTGAATGTTTTCAATAATCTTTCATAAAACTTGTGAACTGTCTCCTTGGGTTCCTGCCTCGTTTGGTCTATTTTCACCCAATCTATATCCTGTGGTGGTACCTTATCTTTCAACCAAGCTATTACCCTTTCATACTTTCGCATGACAATCTCAGACGGTCCATTAGTCCGAGCATCCCTCACTGGTTCAGTATTTGGCCATTCAACACTAGTCTTGCACGGGGTCCACAAATCAGATGGGACCACGATGTCAAACAACGTGTTCAAGTCAATCCACAATACTTTTGAGATTTTTACAAACCTTTCTACCTGCTTATACCACTCAACTGGATTGTCCCTTAACTTCGGAAATGAGTTGGTAAATGCAGCTAAGTCTCCTCTACTCCAGGGCACATGTACATAATTTCCGTTTGATATTTCACGCAAAGGGAATGCCTCCATATGCATTACCCTTCCCTCGGGGGTCATCACATTTGCACTTCGTCTAACTGTGCCCTTTTTCGACCACCTTTCTTCCCATTTGTCCAATTCTCTCCACACTCTTATCCCTGATACCAGCTCTCTTATGTGTGTTTTTAATCCAGTAGTTCTCTTCTCATCTAGATCCTGGTCTGCGTACTGTAATCTGTGGTTACTCTGCAACGCCCTTGTCCTAGATAAATCCACGGCATACCTGTCTGCCAAATCAGTCAGTTTCTCATGAAACGCTCTAGCTTTCCTAGTAATATCCTTTGCCATGAACAATAACTCATCCTGTTCATACAATTCTATCCTTTCCATAGGCAATGTTCCATCTATTATCTCATCAACATCTGATTTTAAACTAGTAACATCGAGTCTCTTTGCCTCAATTTCAGCTTTCAACACACTAAATTTAGCTCCTCCATCTGCATCTCTCCCATCCCAGCTCCGAGATCTACGTTTAGGTACTGGTGAGTTATAGGGAGTCCTCCCCTGTTCCCATCTCTCTAGGTCCCATGCCTTTCCATCTTCTCGAGGTGGGTGGTGAAACACTCCTTCACGCCTCATAGCCCCTCTCTCCCCATCCTGGCTAGTTTCACGGGATGCAGGGTAAGATATTCCATTACTCCCTCTTTCTTCACTACTTCCCTGTGATTCCTGATTATTCGAGGCGTGGCGGGACCTATCACTGTTCTCCTTTCTCCAATGTTGAACGTCTTCTCCGAGTACATGATGAAGGCACCTAAACCTATTCTGAAAAGCCTGTACCATTTGGTCTCCACCTTTCTCCCAGAGACGGGACATCTCTTCACACTCTACACTCCTACTATTTTGCTCCTGCTGCTCCCTCTCATCCGTAGGACGTGTAACTCCTCTATTCTCTTGACTTTGGGCTTCCCGCCCCTGACTGCTTTCGCTGGCCCCACAATGAGATACAGTCCCGTTACCTCTGGTTTCCCACTCTGGTTCTGTTCTTGTCCTGTTGCTCGGGGATACTGCGGACCCGTCCCACTCCCTCAAATCAGCTCTTAATTCTGAATAGGGCCTTGGCCGCGGTCCCCTTAGGTCCATCGGTCCTCTCTGACCTCCCTGTCCTGTGTTGGGACCTACAGATGTATCTAATGGGGTGTTCCACGTTACCGAACCTGGCAATTGCTTCCATGCATTTGTCACGTTATTCCTCCTTTCCATCTCGATCCTTTCTCTATCCAATTGCCTCTGTTCTTCCTCTCTATCTCTCTCTGGGTTATAGATCGATACTATAGGTCCTATGGTAACAGGCACTTGAAGAGCGTCTGGCAATCCAAAGGACTCAACCCTTTCGGTGGCTGGCGTTTTCTGCACCACAAACCTTCCCACTACACTCTGTACTGTGCTAGGTTGAGGTGTCTCCCCACCTTTGGTAGGTGTCCATTCCGATATAGGGAGTGGTGTATACCCCTCTATGGCATTCCCATCTTCCCTTGCGAGCCCCCTATCTTCTATCACCCCCACTCTCGGAGGTGGTCTATCCATTAACAATCTGTTTATCAGATTGTCTTCCGACTCGCTTTCCTCATCTTCCTCCATGAGGTTTCCTCCTCCTGCCACCTCCCTCATCGGATACATTTTTTCCACCTCAATAGCCTGTACCCTCCACCGCTTTGCTTCCTCATCCCATTTAGAATCTCGCACTGCTCTTACCGATCGCGTCAGTCTTTGTTGACGCCTGTTCAAATTTCTGTCGTGTGCAGCCCTAATCCATGCATTAAGGGCCTCAAACTGTGTTGGTCTGGGCGAGGGTTTCAGTGAGGACATGGTTGCTTTTAGCCGATGTAACACCTCTAACTTAAACGTCCCGTACTTCGGGAACTGCATTTCTTCATTCCCTTCCGTAAGCTTATTCCAAGCCCCAATCCATAATATGGTATGCAACCCCACATTCGTTGCCATATAATGAGCTGGTGTACCCTCCGGCGGAGCCTCTTCCCCATAATAATGTTCACTTCATTTTCGTTTAAAAATCCCCTTTAAACACTTAAAACACTTCATGATTTCGCTCTTTCTCCGCGTTCGTTTACTTCCTGATGATATTCCACCAATCTCAGCCCCGTTCACACTAACTGGCCTATCCGTACGCGACTTTCCTCCTACGTCACTCTAGCCGCCCAACCAGAGCGCGGCTCTAGCTAACGTCACACCAACCGCTCAATCACAGCGCGGCTCTAGCCGACGTCACCCGTCCCCCTTCGCAGCAGTTCCCCTCCTTTCTCAGCTCGTCTCCTCGGTCATGCACGCGTCCCATTCATACTCTGAAAAATGATTACTTCCGTCCAAGCGATCACCTTTCTTGACTGTACGCCCACAGTCTTTCTGTAGTTGTCACCTTAACTTGGCGAAATGTCTTTCCGTTTACTTCCAGACAATCGCCTTCTCCGATAGGTTACTCACACGCAGTAACTTTCGACCAGCGTCCGTTACTCATACACTCACTCTTACACTCCCCCTATCTTGGATCCACGGCGGTCAATGGTACCTCGTGACCTCCTTACTATGGTCGACAACTACCCTGGATGTTCGATACACCCAAAACCACTTAAGCTCTGGCCTGAACTTAAGATTTCACCAGTCCACCCGTTTACCAGGTAACCAGTTTACCAGGTTGCGCGCGCTCACAACCTTCTCTCATTCACACTACAGGCATTCAACTCCGCAAGACATTACAATACAAATACAACACAAAACACCGCAATCTGTTCACGCACGACCCTTTTTATACTCACTCTCCTCCGATACTGCGGCTTTTCTCGCACAGTCTGCACCTTTCGGCACACGATTCTTCCGCTGCTCGTCTCTCGACGTCTAGGGGCCTTGGGGTAAACTAACCTCTCTAGATTACCTTCCTCAAGAAGATAGCCATCCTCTGCTACCAACTGCTAACGCGGGATTACTGGTTACTAGTTACCTTACCAGATCCCAAACCAAGTCGACTGAATCGTTGGTACCTGTCATTGAGTAAAAGGTAATCTAACAATAGGTCAATCAATTAAGAACTTACACCACTCTAAATGACCACTGACCAGGATTAAGTTTCAAAGATTTAATATAAAGTCAAAGATAACTGAAGATACAAACTTCTCAAAATGAGATTCAGAAGATAAATTGGTATCACTATGAACATGAACTTTTTGAATAGTCTGAGTCTGAAAAACAGAATAATGAGTACAATTTCAAATAACATGAGCGTTGCCAAAATGGATACAAGTTGCAACCTCAAAGTCATTACAGAAAAGAAAATTCAGGTTAGTCTGTCCCTACACTATACTAAGTGACATCCCTACTTAACAAGATCTTTACCCCTCTAGGTGTCAGCCGTGGTGACTTCCTAAGAAGATCACGCACTTCTCTTTGTCTCTTCTCTGATAATGGGTCTCTCCTGATCAGCCTATCTGCCTACCCATCCGCTTCCTTAGGCTCCCAAAATCATCTGCTCTACTCTCCTCCCGGGTCGCTTTCCCTAATACCAAATCACATTTCCAATAGAAACGCCCCTTGGGACGCCCCTCACGTGGTACATCTTTGCGCAGTAAACTCCATGATGGTACTCTTCAAGACCCTCGTTATAGTTGACCTTGGTTCCCGGGCTTCTTCTCCAGTGCGCCGATACCCCCTGAAATTCCTGGAAACTCCTACAGGCCTGCGCCAAGCGCCACTGAACAAAGCCCCTTTCATTCTAGCTGATTAGGACCCTCGCACCTGCATACAGTCCGTCCTGCAGTGGGCCTCAAATTCCAGACTCCACCATATCTATAGGTCGTAAAACACACGCGAAGCTCTGTGCTGGACACCTCTCGACTTCTCCTCTAACGAGCACATGGCACATCAAAGAAGATGACATTATCAGTACAGTCCTCCTTGATTTACATGAAGCGAGTCCCTGCACTCTAAAACATTAACTTGATTTAAACAACATTCTTAACTAGCATACGTTTCTTAAAGCACACATCTATAAAGCATATATTTCAAACTAAATTCGATAATACATTTTGGAAGAACCATGTTAACCCCATCTCACATTATTTTAGCAGCACGTTTAGATTTGCTGTGAATTGCCCTAAGGCCTACACAATATACTGGTTTTCAGAGTTCTATTCAACTCTAACATGATTCCTTTAACATGAGAACATGAGGTTTTCATATTCATTCCAACACTTCTACATTAATCTCACACAGTTATGATTATTGTTACTCTACTTAAACATTCTATACACTTCACTACTGAATATAAGACACTCTGTGTATTTCACTTCTAAATATAAAACACTCGTGTGCAAAAGCATGTTTAAACTAACTACGTGCTTGTAAATATGGTGCACTTATACATTTTTCAGACTTGTGCTCTCTCAAGTATGTGATTGCAATGTGGTCCAGAAGGGAAGCAACATGCCAAATTTTCATGATAGTCATGTAAGATACATATATATACAATGAACCTCAAAGGTTATCCTGACTATCTGGCATGAATAGGCCCCCCTGCCCCCGAAATATAGTTAGACACCCTTGCATCAAAACATCAACAGGGAAACGCTCAGATGAGTTGCACTGCCTCAAACCTGAGATTGCACAAAATCTGTCCTTTGAGAAATGACGCAAGGAGACCTATCTGACTAGCTAAATGATGGATTGTCTTCCTCTTTATCCCAATTGTTATTTGATGGAGTGTCTCCCTCCACTTCCATAAACATGACTCTTTTTGGCATTGGACCAAAGCGTGTTTACTAGTTCCAATGGACCTTGGCTCTCTGCCTGATACCCTCTTCCAGCTCAGAATAACCCTTTGCTTTTTAATGAGTTGAAGTCATGGAGAAGAAGGGGCATGCAGAAAAATGTTATGTTATGTTATTTGTGTCATTCACAGAAGTAACACCCCTACCAGAATCGTTGAAGTGGCGATTTTGCACTGAATGCCCCAAAAAAGACACATTTACTATCCAAAGGGCCCCAGTATCCTGTCTCCATGATCATATTTAGGCTTAGGATCAATGTGGTCATTCATGTTGTCCACCACACACATAACCACCCATAGCCTATTTAGTGAAGACCTAAAAATGATCAGCTAAAGGGGCGATCATTAGGGTTACTGAATTTCTATTAAGGTTGGCAGATTGTGCTATTTCAAAAGGTTTTGCAAAGTATTGGGACGTACTGACAATTTTAGGTCTCTCTTCCTTTGCACTGAAACTTTTTGTAATTGAATCAGCATCTGTACGATGATCACAGAAATCAACTTTGCGTGTAGGGAACAACTTACTGATTCAGTTACTTTCGGGCCATGGACAAAGGTAAAGCAGAATCATGTGTTCTTTTCAGAAAGATGAGTTCCCACAAATGCATTTTGGGTGCCCTAAATCGCACTGTGTGGATGTACAAGGCATCAAAGAAGAGTTGTCCAAGTTAGTCTGGCTGCTTTTTGATGTTTAGGAATGTCACTGAAACAGTTTATTTTATTTTTGTTTTAGTTTGGTGAACAGAGAGGCATGATTCACAAGTGCGTTTTCATTTTTGATTTAATTGTTGTTCATGTTGTACAGAATTTGAGTGAATTCAAATCATATTTGATCTTTTGGTAGTCCTCTTATCCTATTTCTTATTCCAAAAATGTCTGGTTAACAATAATCCTAGTGTGTAAATAAGTGTTAATAGCAGGACATATGGAGACTTCCCATGCTTTAGTCATTTTTTGAATGGTGGAGTGACAGATACCTGTGGAGAGTGTCTTGGTGCCATGTGCACAGGAAAGTGGAGAAAGCGTGGCTCATCACTTTCCACATAGCAAAACATGTTACTGGCCCATAGCTAATGAGTTATACAAATGTCATATTTAGCTCCATCAGCCATCCTTGGCATCTTTGAAAACCACACTTAGCATGATTGGGTTTCTGAGGCCATACTGTCTATATTGAAAGCAATACAACAACGCCCAGGCCAGTTTTAACGTCAGGATTCAGTACTAAAATAACTATTTAGAAATAGTTGACTTGGCTGATATGAATGTTCAGACAATAGAAGTCCCACTTCTGTGAAGCTATGAGACAAGTTCAGGAGATAGGCAGGCGCTTCTGAAAAAATCAGCGTTCAGGTGTATAAGAAGGCAAAGGTTGTTAATGTTAAGGTTGATAATTTCGCTAACAACCACAGTATGAACATAGTTGAACACCCCTAATACACTGTACATGTAGTATGGCATTTGAAAATAAAGTCATGCACAATGAATAGTCTTCAAAACTAATTAGAGTTTCAAGAATCACTGAATGTGAGAGAAGTTGGATAGATAGTTAAATGCATAGTATGAAAGTACTGTTTGCGCAGTCTGCAGTAAGTCAATTGGAGTTGCAGATTCTACCATTGGACAGGATAGTGTACATTGTCGGTAAACTCTTTAAATCAATATGTGTATTGTACATGCACTACAGTAAAAGCTACGTGTTTCGAAAACTCTGGAAACCATAGTTTGTATGCACTGTGTGTGAAGATTGCTGTGTATGGACTGACTTTTTCATTAAAATTGACTCAAGTTCCTGTTTGAACTCTACATCACTAGATTGGCAGACACTCGCTGTGAGAATGATTTTTGGAAGTCAACTTTTTTTTGCTTGTAATTTTTCCTTAGTTTTGTCAACACACAAAAGGCCACAGGTGACATAATGCAAACTGGATTTTGTGTGCCCCACTGATGCAGTTGGCATGCTGAAAAGTACTTTCACTAAAACAGCAACCAATCGTTGTAGATTGCAGACTGCACAAAACATTTTTCAGAACATCTGTGATTGATCACCTGTCTAAAGGGGTGTTTTAGAGTGTGGTGGATGTGTGGCATGCAGCAAAATTTCGCACGTCTAATCCACCAAACTCTCGGTTTGCCCACCCCCATTAGAGGTGGATTAAGCACGAGCAGAAACTTTTGACCGACGACCGTCTGCCACAAGGTTGTCTGTCAATTTAATGCAGACTTTCTGCTCTATTAACTAGAGACATTCTGACGTACATTTTTCCTGTCCGGGACCTCCAAGGGTGAAGTGCCTTTGCTGTGAAAAACTTAAGTACTAAATGCAAACACAGAGAGGGTGCTTTTTTACAATGATATTTATTAGCTTTTCTTGACATCTTAAAGCATTTTTTCTCAAAACGTGTTTTCTTCCCAACCACCTTTATTTGTTGCAGTCTTAAGAGTGCACTTTCACATTTTCATAGTC
Organism: Lissotriton helveticus; assembly: GCF_964261635.1. Lineage (NCBI taxonomy): Eukaryota > Metazoa > Chordata > Amphibia > Caudata > Salamandridae > Lissotriton > Lissotriton helveticus. Next base: position 1,625,264,988 of record NC_136063.1, on the reverse strand, counting down.
GGAAGTGGGACATGTTGAGACCCGCTGAATGCTCGAGTCTGAAGCTTGACTCTGGCTCAGTTCGAGGTCCCATTGGAGCAGAGATGTCATGTCTTCTGCGTGTCATCCTTGCTCTCCCCTCATGCACAAAGAGGTAAAAATAAGCAGTAACATTTCAGGTAAAAAGGTGGGACACATAAATACACATTTAGTGGCAGATTTGTACAAAGTGAAACCAGAAACAAGGTTTAATCATGACTTCCCCACTTATCCACCTTATATGAGTTTAGGCACCATCAAATACGTGAGTTCAGAATATCAGCTATACAAAAACCTATTGTGTTTGATTTAATAGACTATAATGTTGCTCTATATATAAAAATCTTGGGGAGAGGATGTAGCCTTACGGCTAGAACCGTGGACCTCGAAGCTGAGGAACCGGGTTCGAGTCTCAGCAACAATGCTCAACATCATGTGATTCTGGGCAAATTACTTAATCTCCACGTGCCTAACAACAATGAATGTGTCCATCTGTATTGAAACTGGTGCTCATGTAAAGAGCTCTGATAACCGATTTCTCGGGTCTAGTTCGCGCTATATAAAAATCTACAAAAAATAAATAAATAAAAATAAAAATAAATGTTAGAGTGGGGAGACCCCAGAGTGTGACTGCCCGGAGCAGCAGCAAGTATCCCCGCTGCATGGTAGTCCATGCAGCAGGCAGAGCTGGGCTAGGAGGAGCCATACCTCCCCCTCTCCCGGTGCCAAGTCGGACTGCTGGCAAAGACAGCCTGGTGCTTAGCAGGAGCCTGTGTGTGTTGTATATATGTCTGCCTTAACTACACGCGCCTACAAGAGTTGGGTGGTTGTGTTTGTGTATGTGTGTGTGGTTGTGTGTGGTTATGGTTGTGTGTGTGGTTGTGGTTGGGTGGTTGTGTGTGTGGTTGTGTGTGGTTGTGTGTGTTTGTATGTGTGGTTGTGGTTGGGTGTGTGGTTGTGGTTGGGTGTGTGGTTGTGTGAGTACAAGCCCCATCGTTCACACTGAACTCTGTATCTAAAGGTCATTCAATTTACGGTAACTAGACATAATATCGAATACAAAATATAGAATGGACATAATATTGAAGTAAAAATATAGAATGGACAAAATATCGAATGGACACAATATAGTGGTTAAGAATATCGAATTGAAGGTAAGTAATATAATATTGATTGTCAAAATATAGAAGTATATAATATAGGCATTAAAATATATCGAATTTTTGATAATATCGAATTTTTTAAAGTGTTTTGTATGTTAGTATATGTGTGAAAAGTGTATAATATTTTTGTAATGTATGTTTAATTTATTTTAAGTAATTAATTTTATGTTATTCAATTTTTGCGTAATTTAATTCTGTAGCGGGTTGTGGGTTTATAGGGAAATAGGGTGGGAAGTAATTTAATTATATTACATTGAATATTATTTTTTAGCTTTTTAGTTCTGTTGCGGGTTGTGGGTTTTTATTTGAATAGAGTGGGAAGTAATTTAATTGTAATTAATTAAATATTTGTATTTAGTTATTGGTATTCAGTTTGAATTTATTGTTAATTAATTTTTAATTGGTACTTAATTTTTATTAATTGGTAATTAATTTTTATTAATTGATTAATTGATAATTATGTTAATTTTATTCATTTCTTTTCTGTAGCGGGTTGTGGGTTTATAGGGGAATAGGGTGGGAAGTAGTTTAATTGTAATTAAGTAAAAAATGTATTTTTATTTATTGGTATTGATTTCGAATTTATTGTTAATTAATTTGTAATTGGTAATTAATTTGTATTAATTGGTAGTTCATTGTTATTAATTAATTATTTGATAATTATGATAATTTTATTAATGTATTCTCTGTAGTGGGTTGTGTATTTATAGGGAAATAGGGTGGGAAGTAATGTAACTGTAATTAATTACATATTAAAAATACTTTTTGTGTACTGATAATTATTTTACTGTTAATTATTAATTAGTATAAATGTGTGTTATTAATTATGTTTTGTTATTGAAAATTAATTCGTTGTTAATTAATTATGAATAGGTAATTAATTTTTCATAACTACTATTTATTTGTATTTCTGATTAATTAATTATTATATAATATTAAATTGGTAATTCATTTTAATTAATGTTTTATTGGTATTGATATTTAATTAATTTTTATTAATATATCAAATCATTACTTTTCCTACAGTTAAACTCACTGGAGTGGAAATAGTAATTTTTACCCTTACACTATCCAACGATTTCCCTACTGTTGGGCTCTCTGGAGTGGGGATAGTAATTTTTACCCTCCCGCTATCCAACGCTTTCCCTACTGTTGCTCTCACTGGAGTGGGAATAGTAATTTTTACCCTACCGCTATCCAACGCTTTCCCTACTGTTGCACTCTCTTCAGTGGAAATAGTAATTTTTACCCTCCCGCTATCCAACGCTTTCCCTACTGTTGCACTCTCTGGAGTGGGAATATTATTTTTACCCCTACGCTATCCAACGCTGTCCCTACTGTTGCACTCTCTGGAGTGGTTAAGAATATCGAATTGAAGGTAAGTAATATAATATTGATTGTCAAAATATAGAAGTATATAATATAGGCATTAAAATATATCGAATTTTTGATAATATCGAATTTTTTAAAGTGTTTTGTATGTTAGTATATGTGTGAAAAGTGTATAATATTTTTGTAATGTATGTTTAATTTATTTTAAGTAATTAATTTTATGTTATTCAATTTTTGCGTAATTTAATTCTGTAGCGGGTTGTGGGTTTATAGGGAAATAGGGTGGGAAGTAATTTAATTATATTACATTGAATATTATTTTTTAGCTTTTTAGTTCTGTTGCGGGTTGTGGGTTTTTATTTGAATAGAGTGGGAAGTAATTTAATTGTAATTAATTAAATATTTGTATTTAGTTATTGGTATTCAGTTTGAATTTATTGTTAATTAATTTTTAATTGGTACTTAATTTTTATTAATTGGTAATTAATTTTTATTAATTGATTAATTGATAATTATGTTAATTTTATTCATTTCTTTTCTGTAGCGGGTTGTGGGTTTATAGGGGAATAGGGTGGGAAGTAGTTTAATTGTAATTAAGTAAAAAATGTATTTTAATTTATTGGTATTGATTTCGAATTTATTGTTAATTAATTTGTAATTGGTAATTAATTTGTATTAATTGGTAGTTCATTGTTATTAATTAATTATTTGATAATTATGATAATTTTATTAATGTATTCTCTGTAGTGGGTTGTGTATTTATAGGGAAATAGGGTGGGAAGTAATGTAACTGTAATTAATTACATATTAAAAATACTTTTTGTGTACTGATAATTATTTTACTGTTAATTATTAATTAGTATAAATGTGTGTTATTAATTATGTTTTGTTATTGAAAATTAATTCGTTGTTAATTAATTATGAATAGGTAATTAATTTTTCATAACTACTATTTATTTGTATTTCTGATTAATTAATTATTATATAATATTAAATTGGTAATTCATTTTAATTAATGTTTTATTGGTATTGATATTTAATTAATTTTTATTAATATATCAAATCATTACTTTTCCTACAGTTAAACTCACTGGAGTGGAAATAGTAATTTTTACCCTTACACTATCCAACGATTTCCCTACTGTTGGGCTCTCTGGAGTGGGGATAGTAATTTTTACCCTCCCGCTATCCAACGCTTTCCCTACTGTTGCACTCTCTGGAGAGGGAATATTATTTTTACCCCTACGCTATCCAACGCTGTCCCTACTGTTGCACTCTCTGGAGTGGGAATAGTAATTTTTACCCCCTACGCTACCCAATGCTTTCCCTACTGTTGCACTCTCTGGAGTGGGAATAGTCATTTTCACCCCTACGCTATCCAACGCTTTCCCTACTGTTGCACTCACTGGAGTGGGAATAGTAATTTTTACCCCTACGCTATCCAACGCTTTCCCTACTGGTGCACTCACTGGCGTGGTAATAGTAAATGTTACCCTCCCGCTATCTCACAGTAAAAATATTGTATATTTTTTATTAATATTATGTTAATATATATATATATATGTATTTAAAAAAAATGGTATGTTTATTTTTTAACTTAAATTAATTATTTATTAATTTTAAGGTTATTTGGGTATTTTTAAGTATGTTTCAGTTAATTATATTTATTATTTCATTAATTTTAAATTACTTTTAAGACATTTAAAAAATTCGATAATTTGACTAACTATATTTTTTAAAACGATATTTTTGATTCGATATTTTTGTACTTACCTGTTTGTAGATAGGAATTCGATATTTTTGCATTCTATATTTTGTCAACGATATTTTGGTAAGTCTATATTTTTGTATTCGATATTATGTCAGTGATCCGCAATTTGTACATGTGATTTTGAAAGTATCGTATCTCCGAGAGCAGCACCCACTTTCTTTTTAGATACCTGCTTACAAGACAACACATATCTTCTTTACAAAGTAAAGGAGGCCCTCCCTTTGTAGGGGAAAACAATATAATTCTGTTTTTAAATGAGTGAAGGAAATGCACGATTGCTTAACAACTAACAGGGCGCCCAAAGCAACTTGCAATAATTAAGGCCAAGAGACTGTCTCTAAGTTAACACCCGCAATAACATCCGAGAAAGGCACTTGTCTAGAACCAGGAGTTCCCTTATCCACCCTTCTGTGTGTGTCCTATACTGTAACAGATAACGCTCTGCCATCAGCCCAATTCAACCATGTGCAATTCAGTTTACGATGAAGCGAAGCAAGAAATGGGTTTAAAAAATGGTCCCGTTTAACGTTGGAGTCTCTGCTTATTTCCCTGACACCTCATGTGGTCCTGAATGCTTATAAACAGGCTGGTAAAGACAGTGTGTGAGCTTCACACCCAACGATGGAAGCAAATGGCAGAGTCTGGAAATTATTTCCACGGCTAGGTGGTGTAAGGTACTTGGAAAAAGTCAGTGGCAAAAGAACCATGGACAAATAAATATATTGCTCAGCCAGGAAATAATAAAAACAGAGAGTGGGATGTGGGCTAAAGAGGCCACATTTTAATGTGACTCAGATGAAGGAAAAAGGATTCACTGGGTTTCACCGAAACACCAATTATAAAAAAAACTGCCAAACAAGGTAAAATCAACACCAATACCCTGGAATAGTGGATTAAGGACAATGCATGCATTGTGCACTACATGGTTCTTGTTTTATTTTTACTTCTTTACGTACAGTAGTTTGTGATTTTGTATAGCATGGTCCAGACCATTTGGCGACAGCATACTGAGCAGAGAATTATAATAATATGTACATATAAAATGTGTTCATTAGGGCATTACTTAACAATTACAAGAATACTGTAGCAGAGAGGAAACGTAGTGTTTTACTCCAACTCGAAATACATGAATGTACATAATTCATTAAGTTCTGAGGTTCAGCACTGAAAACAAAATTGAATAATGAAATCTTTTACCAATTGACAGATAAAAAGCGCCCAAAAGAGCAAACGATGAATGAGGCAGGTTGTGCAGTTGAAGGGTAAGCAAAGAAGAAAGTTAGTGAGGGTTGCAACAGGAGAAATAAAGAGGTTTGCTGCAATGCAACAACAGTAAGGTCACCATAACCACAAATATATTGCGCTCTCTCGCCACACCTGCTTGTGATCACTTTCGCGGCCGCTTTGATTTTCTCAGTGGCCGCGCGGCTCACTGAGAACATCAAAGCGGCCGCGAAAGTGATAACGCACACCCTTGTTTCCGAAGCAGATGGGATTCATTATGCAGAAAGCCAGCACTTCTTAATTGAAGAGACGCACAGGCTGACTGCTGATGAAGAGCGAACAAACTTCACTGACAGATTTGTACTTTGTCTTTGTAGATGGTTCTTTGTTGGAAAGTCTCTTGCTGACGAATGCCTGAATAGGAGGGGACAAAAACTAATGTGGAGCAGAAACGCAAAATATGGTCACTGTAAGATAAACTGGACTATCAGTATGGCACTTATAATGTGCGATCTCTTTAACCTCGGACGATATTTCTGTATGCTGCTATGAGACTAATAAAGCCGTTATGTGGCTCGCGTGACCACTAAGTGGCAGCATTTTGTTATATTACTTTGCCTCAGCCACGCTTGTTCCACTGGGCTTTATGATTAAAAAATAAATTACTTGTCAGTCGGAAACTCACTTATTGATACTACGGCGTGTACATTCACCTAGTGATGTTTTGGCTAAAAAAGCCTCTTCAGATTCAGTAAAAACCATCTGGAGTAGTGGAAAGCAACACTTGGGAAGGAAGCAGTACAGGGTGTGTGTGATCACTTTCGCGGCCGTTTTGATGTTCTCAGTGGCCGCGCGGCTCACTGAGAACATTAAAGTGGCCGTGAAAGTGGTCACGCCATCTGACAAATGGTGCGTTCGCCCAGCGCACATGCACTGTACCCAAACCGCCTGCAGCCTTTGGGAGCACTTTCAAAAGCCCCTCACTTAATATCTTGCATAGCATTGCTTACGCGATAGCTAGGCGAGACCTAAAAATCAAATCACAATTTTTTTAATTCGGGGTTATTCTGCCCTAATACTTTTCCGCCACACAGTCAGTGCTTTTTATGCTAGTCATGTGTGGGTAAAACAAAAATTGGCCTTGTTACTCTCCTAATCATAATCACATGAAATGTCAATGGCCCTAGAGGACTAGCAATGTACTGTTGTTGTCCCACACACTAATTTAAAATAATTCTCTGCACAGAGCATTATTTACTATTTGTCTTTTTTGTATTTCTCAATACTCCTGCTGCTCCACCCGTACCACCCACAAGGCAGGAGATAGTGGCCGGCCTGCAGTGGCAGAGGCTGGACCATATCCAACAGGAATACCAGCAGCTGGTGGTCCTGGTAGAAGAAGAGCTGGAAATAGCTGCCTCTCAGCCGGGCCCCAATGCAGCCTGTCCCACTTGGCCTCCAGCCTCTTCACCAGCTAATTGCCAGCACCAGCTGACAGCAGGTACTTCTGCCCCCTCCCGCTCTGACAGCAGGCCATAGCTGCAGCACATCTTGCAGCGACTAAACACTATAGGGAGCCGGCTCGTCAAGATGGAGCAGAGCCTGGACCAGCTCCTATCCCAAATGGACAATGGCCTCTTCTAGTCCTATTTAAATTTTTTGTTTTAGTGGTAGGCCCATCTGGGTGGAGATGGCGGAAAGGGAGTGGAGATCATTTTTTTTCTTTGTTGGACATTTTTGGACATAGGTGGTTGGGTCAATTTGTTTGGGGAGAGGTGCGGTCCTGTTGTGGGTAGAGACGATGTGTTTGTTTGTAAAAAAAAATAAAGGGGAAAAATTATTATATTTCATCTAAATTCATGCCTGAAGTAGATTTTCGTGTATTACTTTTACTTTGCACTGCTTCCTTTAGTTTTTATGCAGCCTGTTTATCTGCTTGTAGGAATGTATCATACCACTAGTTTTAGGTAGTTATACCTCTAGAATTGGGGGAGAGGCTGCCATGACCTATGTTGTCTACAACAACCTAGATAAATGATTACTTGCAGTAGCAGTTAGTTGCTTACTTACTAACTTAACTAGTTCACTTAACTCCATAGTTTCCTTACCTGAACATAGATGAAGCAAAAACAGTGAAGGCATCACAACTTCACAAGCTATGTCTCACTCCCACCCAGTTGAGCTCCAACTGTAGGATTAATCAGAAAGATCCTTCATAGGCAACTCAATGGAAATAAAATCACTGAGTTAGTGGGCTATATCAAGGTTTACAAAGAATTGAGACCACACTACATGATGACACAACAAAGAATTCATGAATGTGATAAAATAACAGAAAATAGCAATAGTAGTAACTTCATCAACGCTACTATTTAATTAAAACTAAAGTTACGAAACCCTCAAGTCATGAAAACTGGACTCAGTCTGAAGTGGACAGGCTTAGGCTACGCATTTAAGGTTATGCATCACAAGTCCTGAATGATGATGCTGATGACTGATGTTCTTTGTTCTATATCTAAAATATGGATCACTTATGAACAGGTGGGTGATTGGGGGCAGTGTGGCCTATTGCTTAGGTGACAGAAGTTCCTGCAGTGAGTTGGTGTTGCTTTCACCACATTTGCCCCAACAAGTGTGTGATGCATTGATGGTGTAAATTAAGCAGCACCTCAATAATCACACAGCTCGGAGGAAGGGGTTAGGGGTTTGATGAATGGATGGGAAAGGGGATTTTGGGAAAGGTTTGACAAAGACAAACACTAAAACAGGACAATATTCATGTGGGCAATGAGCAGCACATCATCTTCATCATCATCAATCTGTTGTGGAAATATACAAAGGAATGGCTATGACACTGTACAGTTTAATACATTACAAACATTCCTTCTGCCCTCAAAACCTGAATTCTGAGATATCTAAATGTTCTGTCTTCTAGGTTGGAAACAAAATTATGGAGGAGTGAACCCACCCCTAAGAAAAAATCTCCCTCATGACCAAATTTATCTATGCATAGGAATGAATCCCAAAGGCCAACTGTGAGTGCCCAAGCTGGTGTGTGAACCCACTCAGAGAAAATTATAATGACATATCTGAAAAATATACAGTTTTCTATTGTTCATTTCATTTTATGAAAATATTTTTTCATAGCTTATACAAATCCATAAATATTTTTATAAATAACATATTTCAACATAGTAGAGTCACAGATCAACATAAATAAGAAAAACAATATACATATAATCAATCATGAAAACCCAGGAAAATACAACCAGAAACATCACAAAAACCCATTCATACCCAACTCACACAACTCCAGACACACCTTCACATTCATGATATATCTGGGGAACACAATTACAGAATAACAAAGTACCTGGGATGACCAAAGACAGAAACTGCACAAGGGCAGGATGTTATAAAGGCCATGGTCGACGCGTTTCGGTGGCTGCGAGCTGATAGAATGCCACCTTCAACAGAACCTGCCAGATATAATGCCCCAAAGTATGGGGGGAAAGATGCCACTCCACCCGGGAAAAGAAAAAAACACACACTCGAACAATAAGTATAAGCACCTTCTTAATAGGTGCCGATATGCATCTTTAGATTTAGAAACCAGATTTGCCAGACAGTCCTCAGCTAGGTGTAAACACCAATCTCAGCATCTGCGGGGATTAAACCCCATAAATCCTTTAGAGTGTGACAATTACTCGAAATTCGTAAGCCTCTATTCTTATACCTTGCACATATTCTTGGTTTCTACAGAACGTATCAGACACAGGAACAGTATGGCGAGAGGATAATATAGCAACACCCAGTGAGGGGCCTCCAATACTTCAAAAGCTGCACTTGGTCCAATAATCCTCCTCCTTCTCAATCTTCCAACAATATCTATGCTTCAACATGTAGTGGACTCTAAAAACAGTCCGATGTATTCCTGGAGTGGCGCCTCAACAGAGCTCGCATCCGCCTGGTGAGAACCCACCCCCCCAGTACTCCAAATATGACTGTTAAAAGAAAAATGATACCGTATTGCAGAATTAGGTGGTGCATCTACATTCTTCTCAGGAATTTCCATCACTCTTGAGTGCCTGTCTTGATGGGTCCGGTAGGTAAGCAGCTGAGTTGAGCTCAGCTTTCGCCTTTCGTTTGTGCAGGAGACTAAAAGGCCTGTGGATTGTAAAACAGAAACTGTATTTTAAAGTCCAAGAGAAGAACAGAAGGAAGATAAGCTTCATGTGGAGTATACCAAGTAGACCCAGAGGCAGAGCAAAAAATTCCATAGGGGACTCATAGTTTTACCTTTGACACCTGTGCAACACACACACTCAGAGCAGCATTACACAAATCAACATGCATCTCTCCATTCCACATAGCTCAGTATTACGCCTCAGAATCATGGTTTTACTTTGAAGTCTATAACTTCTTGCTTCTATTTGCTGATGAGGTAGTCCTGCCCTGAGTTCTTCCATCCTCCTCCTGACTCCGAGTAACTCCATCTCAGTCATCACCCGAGCAAGATACAGGTGTAGTGCACTTCTGTTGAAGAACAATTAGAGAAACAGAATTGCAGTATGTTGTATAGGTTTTTGTTTGTTAACTAAAGTGATCATTCTGTCCTCTGAAGAACCCGAAAAAAGGAGATGACCTTGCAAGTAAATCTGTTTAAGTGTGAAAGGGCCAATCGCTTACAGTAAAAAATGATCTTCCTTTATTCAGTGCCCAAACATTGTAAATCACCTCAAGCAAGATCCCAAATTACACTTCAACACCCTCCCTCACTATCTGCCACCACATAAATCATCAATTATCACTCACAATCACTCAATAATCACCCATTGGTGCAATGGGTACCAAACATGGTGGTAGGTACACTATCTCCCCTTTGATACAAGCAACAGATTTGAATGTGGCAGTCTTGTAAATCATCTGGAGCAGCCCCTTTAGGTGATGAAAAACAGAAGGATCATAGAAGTGTACTGTAAATTTTCACTAAGTATGTTTGTAAGATCAATCTCCTACATAAAAAAATGATCACCCATCATTCGGTCCCCAAACATTGCACATCATCTAACGCAAATTCCCAAATTACAGTTCAACACCCTCCCTCACTCTCTGCCACCACATGAATCATTAATCATCACCCACAATCACTCACTCATTTTTGCAATAGTTGTTGTTACCTTTTCCAATGCAAGCACGGCTATGTTAGGTAGTGGGTATACAATTCATCTTTGATGCAGGCAACACATTGGAATGTGGTATTGGCACTCTTGTAAATCAATGATCTTATGGGGAAGCTCTGCTAAGTGATGCAAAGAAAGATGGGCATGCAAGGAAGGCAGTCATGGTTTCCAATGTCATGATGGTATTGTGGAGGCTTCTTCAATGGACCCTAGTCCAACTGCAATCCGGCAATTTATATGTGACTAAAAATGGTGGAGCAGCATATATCTGACACAAAAATAATAATGTTCTACTAGCTACTTTTTGGGGGGCACAAATAGAAGTTTAATGAGAAATAATTCAAAAGTTCTATGAGGGCACTGGCATACTCAGTCTGGGAAATAGAGTTCTTTCTCAAACTCAGGTTGCTCACCAAGAAGTTGGACAGCTAACATACTCTAATCTGACCAATCTACCTCCTCCTCTGCTGCTTCAGTAATTAAGTAATTGTGAGGTATGACATTTTGGTTGATTTAGATTATAGTTAATCTCTCCATGTTTAGAGGCAGGAGACTGGTCCTTTTGACTGTTACAACCGTAACAAATTAACTGCTTAGATGTAACTGGTTCTGGCCAAAGGACCAGTTACATCTAAGCAGTTAATTTGTTAAAACTGCTATTGCACTGTTATTAATTAGGATAGCAGAAGATAAGTATTAAACATTTTTCTTCTACTACCAATTTTATTATCACTTTTCACTTTCATGCACTCCGTCCATCACTCACATACATAGAACATCTACTCACATCTGTAGCTTCTCACCTACCTTTCTATATTGAAAACATCAGAGAGCTCCCCTCTCTCAGTGAGAAGGTTGTAGCCCCTGGTTACACTATTGAGTACCCAGGAAGGAGAACCCAGATGATGAAGCATGTCACTTCGGTGAGTGAGGGGAATCCGTCCTTTTTTTAAGGATTTTCTTTTGTAAGGAATATTTTTTTCCTCCTCGTAGTAGGTAGTGTCCTCCAATGGCAGTAACACAGCACACTAGGTTTTTTGCCTTGTATTACAAGCCAATGATAAGCTCTTAACCAAGGCAAACGCTTCTGTCTTTTCGTTCACACATGTGGGAGGCGCACCTTTCAGATACCTTCTTTACCTAATCATGTAGCAGATGCAACAACAGAATATCTTGGCCCATTGTATTGTCCTCCTTGATAACTTCCCATGTGAAAACCTCAAAAGAGAGTATCATTTGTGTCAGGCATTAGACTACGCCCCATTTGTCTGCATCCATGGGCATAGTTTTCCCAACTGCATCATCTCCTTTTTTGAATGATATAGTCATTGATCTGTTTGTACTGCTCAAACATCCATCGCAACATGTAATAGGTCGAGTTCCAATGTGTTGGCACCTCCTGCATTAGGGCTTTAACTGGTGCAGATTCTTCTGCAGATGGTCAGTATGTTGTTGACTATGTGTTCTTTTTTGAGAATGTATTGTACCACCAGGTTTATGCAATGGGCCAAACTCAGGACCCAGAAATAGCCACCATCTTAAATGGTCTTGACTATGTTACTGCCATTGTCCGTAGCAGCAAATCCAGTTCTGAGACTTCTGGGTCACAGCCATTCATACACCTTGCTGTTAAATTCGTCCAAGATGTTTACAGCTATATGTGATTACTCAATGGCAAACATGACCACTGTTGCATGCTGCCAAACACTCTCAAAACTTTCTTCTGCGCCAAGACCTGTCAAAATCTTTTGCTTAGCCCTCACAAAAGAGAGCCAGTGTGCAAGACCTGGCTCTTCGAACAGTAGCAGCTCCCCCCCTCCCCCCCAGCACCTTGAGACCCTCACGGGTTTGTAGTGCGCTTTATAAATGCTATGATTGATTGATTAAGTGATCACATGTAATCAGTTGCCTGACAACTGGTTCACATGTCTGTCGTCAAGTGGATAGTGTGAATAACACTTTGCTGCACAGCTTGTCAAACCAATTGCAAAACATTGTGATGCACTGCTGAAACAGCAACTCTGGCAACATAGGTCTAACATGGAACCTTCTATTTCAGGCAGACGCAGACGGCTGACACACATTCTAAAAATGCCACTCCTTCCACAAAAGAAAAAGGTAGGCAGTCCAATGCTAATATTTTTGCCAGCTTCCCATTTTACAAACATGCCATTGGGTGTTAGTGGTCATAGGGCCCCTCCTGCCTGTAAAAGCCCGTAATGGTAGCCTATATGTTTTTCTTCTCTTCTGGGGCCACTGACACAGACGACTTTTGAGAAGTAGATGGTGGTAGACTCAGTGAGCATCATAGTGGGGCCGTCACTCTATGCTGTGATATCTCCAGCTGACTACGAGTCTTGTGTCATTGTGAAGTTGCTGTGGTGGGTGATTCTGCTGGCACACTGCTGGGGACAGGGCTGCTTTGCATGAGGATGTCACCCTCTTCTTCTTCATCATCATCAACTCCCATAGTGATTGCACTTGTAGGTGATGTTCCCTGGCTCTCCTCCTCATCTTCACCACCACGACCACGTTCAGCATTTATTCTAAGGTCCTCCTCCTACTTAATTGTGTGGAGTTTTTTCCTAGGGGGTCATGTGGCCTCCAGTACCATAATGTGCACCAGGCTTATCTCAACAAACATTTGTGTGGCAAATGATGCATACTGCAATCTGCTCCATTCTTTGCTAACCGTAAAAAAAAGACCCAAACTGGGCAGGAGTGCTTATTTACTGTGCCACTGCCTGAGCCTGAAGAAGAACTGGAGGTAGGTGGGAATGTCCTCAATTGCCTCTCTGCTGTGCATACTTCTGCTGAGGTAGTGGTTACTAGTGCAGGTCTCTGCTGGGGCTTTGGAAATATGGGAGGTAGTGGTGCTACCTGTGCCACATCCCTTGGAGCAGGTTGAATAGGAATGTCAGACTCCTCTGTGTCACCTTCCACAATGACTGCCTCGTCATCGTCATTCTCCTCATCACCCCCTTCCATAGGTCTAACGCTTTCAGGAACTTTTATTTTCACTGGCTTCTCTTGTTGTCTCCTGGACTCTGTTGGAGTTCCCTCCATGTCCCTATCATCATCATCAGAAGTGGTCCTTGGAATAGATGGTGGAGTATTACCCCTCCTTTTCCTTGCTGGAGATCTGGGAGACCATGATTTTATCTTGCTTGGAAGGAAGCTTAACCTCCTGTTTTACTCCAACATCAGGAAGATGTACTATTGCTGGCTGTGGCTGCTGTGCACTTTTGCTCTGTTTCCTGAAAGGACTGGGTACTTCTTTGTGAAAGGGACAAATCAAGTTCAGTGTCACTGCTCCTTGCCGTTGTCAGGATTGAAATGCCCGCCTCCCTGACATACATGGTCTTGGTTTCAGGTTGAGTAGCTGCTGCTGATGCAGGAGTGCTGCTCTCAGTTGCTTACTGGAGGCCGGTGAGGCTGGCACACAACGTGGTGGTCCAAAAAAGGTTTGGGGTGACATGGCAATGGTGGGAAGTTGCTTCTTTACACTGACCACTTTCTTGGAAGCATCTTTCTTTGAGGTCATCTTAGAAGCTCTCATTTGGAAGTCGCACTAAGCTGCACAAGTGGAAGAGATTGAAGGACTGACGTGTGATTGCAAAGGCCTTCTGTTTGGCAGTACTTAGGTGATGTCTACACTAAATGGCTTCCAGCCACATGGTCACAACAACAATCAGCAAGGAGGCAAGGCCACAAAAAGGAAGACATGGCAAAAGTAAAGTGGCTGGCTACACAAAATGACTGCCAGCCACAAGGTCACAACATCAACTAGCAGGGAGGCATGGACACAATAAAGAAGACAATCAGGCCTACGACAAAAGAACACTGGCTGGCTACACAGAATGGCTGGCAGCCACATGGTCAAACTACAACCAGCAACGAGGCATGCCACAATAAAGAAGACATGCAGGCCTTTGGCAAAAGCACACTGGCTGGCTACACAAAATGGCCACCAGCCACGTGGTAAAACAACAAGCAGGTGGCATGGAAAACAAAGAACACATGCAGACTTATGGCAAAAGCATACTGGCTGCCTATACAAAATAGCCAGGGCCTTTACTGAAACTGCAGACCACCCAGCGCAATATATTTTAAAAATAGAATAAAAGTACAAATAAATTCTGGTGCATGCCCCCAATCAAACAAATAACACCTTTATATTGCAGTTTTTTTAACTTACATGCGAAGTTTCAAATGCATAGTCCTTAAATCAAATGGAATATATGTGGCAGACAAGGAGAGTGATCCTTCCAGCTCCAAATCAAAATGAAAATTGACCAGGAGGTGGAAAAAGCACTGGGAAGAGCGTGCTGGACAGGAACAGGAACTTGGGGGCATATTATCAAGAACAGGCGATAAAATTATCGCTGCTTTGTCGGCAGGAAACTGCTGCTAAAGCGGCGATAATGGGCTTGATAATAGGCCCTTGTGAATTCCCATAGCAGCCCAGGTTCTGGTGTTAGCCTGGGCTGCTATGGGAATTCACAAGGGCATGTTATCAAACCCATTATCGCCGCTTTAGTGGCAGTTTCCTGACGATAAAGCGGCGGTAATTGTATCGCCTGTTCTTGATAATATGTCCCTTGGAGTCTCTGGGGCACTTCCTTCCAGATGGAAAAAAAACTCTTGCACAAAAAAAGTGCTCCAATCGGCTGTTGGAGAATAAAATCCACTCGAAAAGCCTCTCAGCTTCTTCTCAAGCACAAAAGCTACTCATGCAGTACATTCACGATCAGCACTACATTGGCGCCATTGGGCCTGAAGCAATGCATGCTAGCGCAATGTAAAGCGCAAGCTCGCTATTGGGCCGAGATTATCGTGGGGCTCGCAAATGAGCGCAAAATCGAATCTAGAGGGCATGAACAGAAAAAAACTCTGCTCCACATCTGGGAAGGTGGAATTCAGAAACTTTGCACTCCTGCGGAGACTCCGCGAGAGGAGCGGAGTTTACCCCCCAGGCCAACTCATTTATTTATTTATTTGTTTATATAG
The DNA here is from genome assembly GCF_964261635.1 of Lissotriton helveticus. Lineage (NCBI taxonomy): Eukaryota > Metazoa > Chordata > Amphibia > Caudata > Salamandridae > Lissotriton > Lissotriton helveticus. The sequence continues at coordinate 1,625,249,287 of NC_136063.1, read as the reverse complement.
CGCTAGAATCACTCCGTAAGGAGTATCTCTGCGCTTCATGCCCAATAAAATTAGTAACTACACAGTGGAATGGAATTAGATTTCATTTTTAAACAGAATAGTTTTTAGTTGTTTTCGGAAGGTTAAATGCTCTTTGCATAGCCTTAAGGCCAGCGGAAGCTTGTTCCACATCTTAGGGCCCATAGTTGACAGGGCTCTTCCTCCATGTCTAACTTTTTTGATATGCGGCCCCACAAGAAGAAAGTTGTTGCTTGATCTAAGGGACCGTAAAGGAACATATGGTCTAAATTTCCTTTCCAGGTAGGCGGGTCCTAGTCCGTTCAAGCATTTGTGGATTAGGCAGCATATCTTGAATTTAGCCCTTTGTCTAACATTAAGCCAATGTAGTTGCTCCAGGAGGGGTTTGGATGCAGTTCTTGGGGGGGCATTCAGAACCAGGCGAGCCGCCGTGTTCTGCACAACCTGCAATTTATCCAATAGCCCTTCATTGACTGAAAGTAGCAACCCATTACAGTAATCAATCCGGCTCAGGATAAGTGCCTGAACCAGGATCTTTCTTGTAGAGTTGGGTAAGAGTGGAAAAATTTTCCTCATTATTAGCAGCCATCCAGAGAGCCTCTTTTTCTTTGTACTCATGCCTTTAATATGGCACAAGCTCACATTTTCCCCCGATTTGCATGTAGCCATGCCTATTTCCCACCATAGAAAAATGAAAATAAATGAATATTCACACAGGCCTCTCTTTTATGGACCCAGTTTTCTATTCTCAACTTATAGTGTTTCAAACGTAAGTATTCAAAGTGCAGACAACACATTGAAGCATACATTGATAGCTGAAAATATTAGTTCTGATACACCCAGAATTGTCTAATCACTTGCTGCAAGATGGGAATCCTTCACTCTTTTAACAGATTTTTGTAGCAAATAGAGCAGGTTACAACCTCAGGTGTGTCATCGATGTTTTGGCGCTGTCTTTATTTTGCAGGTCTCAGTAGAACAAGTGCCATATGTCTCTATAATCTGTAATAAAAATTAATGAGAGAGGGCCCATAATTCACTGGTAGGGGTATCTTAATAATAGGATGGAAAAATTATTACTGGGGCATGAGTTACTCACATATTTTCAGTCACCTTCAAAGAAATCAGTCTTTCAAATTGCTGAATCTGTTTCCAGATCGCCATATTAAATCTTCACTAAAATTCATCAAAATGAATGTGGCCGGGAGTAACAATCCTATCCATTATCTGAAGTAAAAACAATTCTAACTTGACCAACTCCACTTACCAGTAGTGGATTCTCATGTCTGCTATGGTTCAACACTCAGCACTAAAACACTAATGTCCTCACTAAATTGGTGTTACGGTTTCCGCATGTGTATCGCAGATAACTACAAGAAGATTTTTGATAACTTGGCTATACTGAGTTTCACCATACCAAACTCACTGTTGCATAAGGAATGTTAGCTACAAAGGTAGTGTTGACTTGAACTTATTCAAAAAGTAGCAATTGTGTAGAGCCACTCTTTTTCTGGATTAAAAGTGATTTTAAAAGATCGAGGATTCCCATCTAATATCATGTGAGTAGACACCTAGCCACCCAGTTTGCCACTTGCCTGTGACCTACTGTTCCTGCTTGTTCCAATCTGATCCAGTGGCACCACCTCTGCCTAGGATTTACCACAAGAGATTTCCCATCTGCATTTTCCAGACCACCGTTCTTCCTGCCAACAGAAGCCCCAGCCACCCCAGGACCTACTTAATGTAGGTCGCAGCACGACCTTAGAAGTAAGGCACCTCGGCGCCCAGCTTGCCACTTGCCTGTGGCCTCCAATTCCTGCTGGGTCCAGCCTGATCCTGTGACACCGCCGCTGCCCCGGTTTTCCCACTAGGGTTTTACTGCCCTGGTTTTCCCAATTGGGTTTTTCCACTCACCGTTCTTCCCACCAATAGAGGCCCAGCCCACCCCAGGACCATATTAATGCAGGCTGCAGCATGGCCTCATTATTAGGCATCTAGGCATTGAGCTTGCCTTTTGCCGGTGGCTTCCAGTTCCTGCTTGTTCCAGCCTGATCCACTGACACCGCTGCTGCCTGAGTTTTACTGCCTGGATTTTCCTGCTCACTGTTATTTCCACAAACAGAAGTCCTGCCCACCCCAAAACCTACTTAATGTAGGCTGCAGTGTGGAAGCACAGTGGAAGTGTACAGCAGATGCACTTCTGGTGCGCCGAAAGCAAGCTCATGTACACCCTTCCGTGCTTGGACTGTACCCAGTGCCATGACCCAAGTCCCTCCCATCTCCTGCAGATACAACATTGCAGAGCTCTACACCCTTGACGGCACAACAGACTGCCACTGCCCGCTGATGCATGCTCCAGGGTAGGAGCTTTCACCTGTATCCACTGCCATTTCACCTGCCACAACACATACATCAACCCACTGACTAGCCCCACTCCGAGCACACCACAGACACCAACTTGCATGCGCCCTTCTCAACACATGCTCATCATGCAAACATACCAGTGAGATTTGGGACCTCATTTCCTTCCACACCCACGATTGCCACTCCAATACCCGAAGGATACAATATCACCCACTTTGACCGCATCAACATGCCTGTTGGAGGGATCGCCATCATACACAAGGAATCAATCCAATGCACTACCACAAATGAGAACACCTCAACTTCCAAATAGACAGAAAAACCACCATCCAGAGCACCCACACTTACTGTCCTCCTGGACCAGATCCAGCCTTCTGCAACTACATCGCTGACTACATTGCCCCGATCACCATGGACTCCAATCAATATATTTTCCTCAAGGACCTCAATTTCCAACTTGATTACCCCAATGACATCGTTACTACCAACCTCCTCATTAGCATGAACAACATTGGACTCAACCAGCTCATCCACGGCCTCACATGCACTGCAGGCCACACACTAGACCCCACCTTCATCTCTAGCAACTGCATCAGGTACAGCCACACCAAAGAACTCACCTGGATAACCACTCCATCGTCTACTTCAACAGCACCAGTTCACAAAACTCCACGTCAAGGCTGCCCAATGCCTCCCACCCCAGCTGGAGGAAAGTCTCAAAGAACACAGGGATCAATGCCCTCAACACCACACACCCCATCCCCTCAATAAACCCTAGATCACATCATCAGAAACTTCAACATTTGGATCACCAACTGCGCCAACAGTATCACTTTTTATCGGTAACAACACCCACTGAAGGTCCACCAAGCAAGTTAGCTGGTACACCGAAGACCTCAGACCCGCTAAATGACACAGTAAACAACTGGAAAGAAGATGACAGACCAGCAAGGACATAACCGACAAGACCACCTTCAAGACAGCCCTAAATATATACCAGAGGCAGTTGAGAGAATCAAAGAAAAAGGCCAAAGTACAATAACAGCAAAGAACTCTTCAACATCGTCAGAGATTTCTCCAACCCTTCAGCTGAAACAAGCAACATTACCCCCTCACAGGAACTCAACAACCTTGCAAACATCTTCCATGACAAGAATGTCAACATCTACAGAAACTTCAAACCTTAGCCCAAGGCCATAACTTCTTCAAGTAACACAATGACCCTGCTACCACCACAGACATCTGACAGCTGAATGGCGCCAGGTCCCCACACAGGACATCGCCTCCATCATGAACTCATTCCACTCAGGGGCCTCAACTGACCCATACCCTCACCACATCATCAACCTAGATCAAGCTAGGATAAGCCACATTTTCACCAACTTGTTCAACACCTCGATTGCCACGACCACCTTCCCCGAGGACTGGAATCATGCAGAAATCAATTTCCTACTAAAGAAACCATCAGCAGACCCCAGCGCACTCAACAGCTACCAACCTATCTCCCTCCTCCCATTTCTAGCCAAAGTATTAGAAAAAGCCATCAACTAACAACTCTCTTCACAACTGGAATGGAACCTCCTACTTGACTCCTCCCAAACTGGATTCTGAAGCAACCACAGCACTGAGACAGCCCTCATTTCAGCTACCTATGCCATCCAAGCCCTAATCGACTGAGGAAAGATTGTGGCTCTGATCCTCCTAGACTTCTTGGCAGTCGTCGATAAGGTCTCCCACCACATACTCATCTCAAGGCGGCACAACATAGGCATCGAAGGAGCCACTGTCATATGGTTCGCCTCTTTCCTCCTTCGAAGAATGTAAAGTCTGCCTCCCCCCTTCACCTGCAAAGCTAAGGAAATCATCTGTGGAGTACCCCAAGGATCCTTGCTCAGCCCCTCCCTCTTCAACTCTTATATGACACCTATTTCCAGTATTGTCAAAGCCCACGGTCTCACTCTCAACACCACATCCTATTCCAATGATACACAACTCATCTCCTACCTCTATGAAGCCACAACCAACACCAAGATCAACTTTCACAACTGCATGACAGACAGGACAACTACCTGAAGCTCAACTCGGACAAGACAAAGGTAATGATTTTCAGAAACAAAAGCTGTCCCATAGGGTGCATCTTGATGGCCCTCAGAATTCAAACCTACTCCTACCCCCACTGACTATGCTAGGATCTTTGCCATCATTCTGGACAACAAGCTAACCATGATGACACAGGTCAACTCCGTCTCCTCCTCCTGCTTTTTCATCCTCCCCATGCTTCGTATGATATTCAAATGGCTACCCCAAATCTCAAGACGCATATTCACATACGCCCTCATCACCAGCCAACTGGACTACAGCAATGCTCTCTATGCAGGGATAGCAGCTCACCTCCGAAGACTACAGACCATACAGAATGCCACATCCAGACTCATGCCTGGATCTCCATAGACAAAACTACATCACACCCTACCTCAGGAAACTCCACTGGTTCCTTGTACAGAAAGTATGCCAGTTCAAGCTACTGACCCATGCACACAAGGCCCTACAAAACTGCGGACACGCCTACTTGAACCACCACCTGAACTTCCATCAGTCCACCAGACATGTCTGCTCCGCATCTCTTTCTTTAAACCTCAACTCCGCATCTGATGTAACAGATGCAGATTTTGCTACTTCTCCTACCTAACAGCAAAGACATGGAACAAGCTACCCTTTCATCAACGGACCTCCCCATCTCTTTCAGAGTTCCGATAGTCCCTGAAAGCCTGCCTATTTGGCTAATCAACTGGACCCTGCCAGCGTCTTGATACTCTCAAGGGTGGCAAGAAGCACTCTACAAATATATTGATTTATTGATTAGACAACCTTGAGTTTACCAGTGATTTTATGTTTAGCTGTAAATATATGCATTACTGTGAGCACTGCAACGTCTGCACTCTAATTATGTTTAACAAATTTGATTTGAGATCAGAAAACTGATTCATAAAAGACAGACATTTGTGTGTAATCATTTATTTTCATTGTTGTAAGATTGCAAACAGATATGCATTAGTTTGTATAGGTGCAATATGTATTATATAAGCCATGCTTTAATAAGTTCCATGAGGCCTTGGTTACATTCTTTCTAGTAACATACCCCTGTACTGAATGGGTATAAGGGCTATTCCTTGTTTGCATACATTACTCATGTAAATGAGGCCACAACCTCTTGGGATTGCTCCATTGTACATTTAGGGCAAGCCCAATCCATGTTACCTAAGCAACCACGCAAGTGTTTGCAACCTTTTAAAAAAATATATCAAAGTGCCTCAGGAGCACATGCCTGGTAGCCTTGCAGCACTTTGTGTAATACACCTTCAGATTTCCTCTCACAAATAAATCTAGATCTTGGGATGAGAGGACCTGCTAATGTCTGGCTAGTTTTCTCCCTGGCTGGTCATTCTCAAACAATTTAACAAGGAACAATTTACTTGCATCCAGGGAAATTTAACTGTGGTGTTCTGCAGGGCATACCACACCCCACACTCCAATTTAAAAGTTACATCCATGCTATTGTTGGTGGGGTCTGATCAAAGTCCACAAACTGGAATTCTAGAAGTATGCTGGTGACAACTAGCCCTCCACCTCATGCAACTAAAAGAGGGGGGTAAGGCAAGTAAGTGTATGCTCAACTACTCATAAGTATTTTCATATGAATGAGACAGAGAAAAAGTTAAACTATTGTTGGTGCAAAACTGATCAACTACAACTTGACTCCATACAGCCTTTCACCTGGCTGGAAATGTCTTTTCTGCACCCACCTACTGACAAAGCAAGCAATTAAAAGGGAATACATTATATGGTAACAATGACAACAAGCATTTGCAATGCAATAGGTCTCGCATTCCCGTGAGTCTGAGTTATTGGCATTGTAAATAACAATGCCATTTATTTATGTTTTGGGTTTTAAAACATAGATAAAAGGCATTGTCATATACAATACTGATAGCTTAAACTCTTACAAATGCAAGACCTATTGCATTGCAATAAAGGGCCTTCTTGACCGCTTGTTAGATTATAAATATCAGAGGAAGAGACTGGCCTGCAATGTCTTCAAAGTAGTGATAAATAGTGCAGTGAAGAAGATGTGTAGGTGTTGTAAATAACACAGACCCAGAGTGTGAAGTAAGAGTTACAAATGATCTGAGCTGTAAACACTAACAACGCACTCCAACACCTTTCCCTCCTTGATTGCACTGTCGCAGCTCAGGAGGAAGAGCGGGGAAGCTATTTCCTGCCCTCTCCGTGATTTGAGTGTGCAGTATGGCATTGCGTAATGTCATTGCTATCTTTGGACTAATAAATAACACTCCAGCTGTAGTAGGGCCTTGGCTTTACCTCCTGGTGCAGGGTGGGCTGTGCTTTATGGCAAGAAGGGAGGGAGGGATGGTATTGCCTGCAGCTCCGGCCTCGTACAGTGCCCCTGCTATTACTATTGAGAAAGAGGCGCTGTGGCAGTGGTATTCGTATTGGTGGTAGTGGTATTGGTGGTGGTGTATTTGGTGGTATTGGTGGTGGTGGTATTGGTATTGGTGGTATTCTTGGTGGTGGTATTGGTGGTGCTAGTATTGGTGGTTTTAGTGGTGGTGGTACAGGTGGTGGTGGCACTGGTGGTATTGGTGGTGGTGGTGGTGGCAGTATTGGTATTGGTGGTGGTGGTGGTAGTGGTGGTATTGGCATTGGTGGTGGTATTGGTATTGGTGGTGGTGGTACTCGTATTGTGGTCGTGGTATTGGTGGTGGAGGTATTGATATTGGTGCTGTTAGAATTGGTATTGGTGGCAGTAATGGTGTTTGTGGTGGTGGTATTGGTGGTGGTTTTGGTATTGGTGGTGGTACTGGTATTGGTGGTGGTATTGGTATTGGTGGTGGTATTGGTGGTGGTATTAGTATTGATGGTGGTGGGGTATTGGTGATATTGGTATTAGTGGTGGTGGTATTGGTGGTGGTGGTATTAGTGGTGGTGGTGGTATTAGTGGTGGTGGTGGTATTGGCAGTGTTATTGTATTGGCGGTGGCGGTATTGGATTGGTGGTGGTGGTATTGGTAGTGGTATTGGTGGCAGTGGTGGTGGTAACAATGACAACAAGCATTTGCAATGCAATAGGTCTCACATTCACGTGAGTCTAAGCTATTGGCATTGTAAATAACAATGCCATTTATTTATGTGTTGGGTTTTAAAACATAAATAAAAGGCATTGTCATATACAATACTAATAGCTTAACCTCTTGCAAATGCGAGACCTATTGCATTGCAATAAATGGCCTTCTTGACCGCTTGTTAGATTATAAACATCAGAGGAAGAGACTGGCCTGCAATGTCTTCAAAGTAGTGATAAATAGTGCAGTGAAGAAGATGTGTAGGTGTTGTAAATAACACAGATACAAAGTGTGAAGTAAGAGTTACATATGATCTGAGCTATATACACTAACAAAGCACTCCAACACCTTTCGCTCCTTGATTGCACTGTCACAGCTCAGGAGGAAGAGCGGGGAAGCTATTTCCTGCCCTCTCCGTAAATTGAGTGTGCAGTATGGCATTGCGTAATGTCATTGCTATCTTTGGACTAATAAATAACACTCCAGCTGTAGTAGGGCCTTGGCTTCACCTCCTGGTGCAGGGCGGGCTGTGCTTTATGGCAAGAAGGAGCAGGAGGGAGAGATGGTATTGCCTGCAGCTCCGGCCTCGTACAGTGCCCTTGCTATTACTATTGAGAAAGAGGCGCTGAGGTGGTGGTATTCATATTGTTGGTGGTGGTATTGGTGGTGGTGTATTGGTGGTATTGGTGGTGGTGGTATTGGTATTGGTTATATTTGTGGTGGTGGTATTGGTGGTGCTAGTATTGGTGGTTTTAGTGGTGGTGGTACAGGTGGTGGTGGCACTGGTGGTATTGGTGGTTGTGGTGGTGGCAGTATTGGTATTTGTGGTGGTGGTAGCGGTGGTATTGGCATTGGTGGTGGTGGTATTGGTATTGGTGGTGGTGGTATTGATGGTGGTGGTGGTACTCGCATTTTGGTGGTGGTATTGGTGGTTGAGGTATTAATATTGATGGTGGTGGTATTGGTATTGGTGGCGGTAATGGTGTTCATGGTGGTGGTATTGGTGGTGGTGTTGGTATTGGTGGTGGTACTGGTATTGGTGGTGGTATTGGTATTGGTGGTGGTATTAGTTTTGATGGTGGTGGGGTATTGGTGGTATTGGTATTAGTGGTGGTGGTATTGGTGGTGATGGTATTAGTGGTGGTGGTGGTATTGATGGTGGTATTGGCAGTGGTATTGTATTGGCGGTGGTGGTATTGGATTGGTGGTGGTGGTATTGGATTGGTGGTGGTGGTATTGGTGGTGGTGGTAGTATTGCTGGTCATGGTTTTGGTCATGGTTTTGGTGGTATTAGTGATGGTGCTATTGGTAGTGGTATTGGTGGTGGTGGTGGTACTGGTTTTGTTGGTGGTGGTATTGGTTGTGGGGGTATTGGTATTGGTGGTGGTGGTATTGGTATTGGTGGTGGTATTGGTATTCATGGTGGTGGTGGTATTGGTGGTGGTATTGTTCTTGGTGGTGGTGGTACTGGTATTGGTGGTGGTTTTGGTGGTTTTGGTGGTATTGGTGGTGGTATTGGTGGTGATATTGGTGGTGATGGTGGTGGTATTGGTGGTAGGGCATCAGTGGTGGTGGTATTGGTGGTGGTATTGGTGGTGGTATTGGTGGGGGTATTAGTATTGGTACTGGTGGTGGTGGTATTGGTATTGGTTGTGGTGGTCGTGGTGGTATTGATGGTATTGGTGGTGGCAGTGGTGGTATTGGTGGTGTATTGGTGGTGCTGGTATTGGGGGTGGTACTGGTGGTCATGGTATTGGTGGTGATAATGTGGTGGTGGTGGTGGTATTGGTGGTGGTATTGGTGGTGGTGGTGATATTGGAAATGGTGGTGGTGATATTGGTGGTGGTGGTATGCATGGTATTGTTGGTGGTATTGGTATTGGTGGTAGCGGTGGTGGTATTGGATTGGTGGTGGTATTGGTGGTGGTGTTATTGGTGGTGGTGGCATATTGGTGGTAGTGATATTGGTGGTGGTATTGGTGATATTGGTGTTGGTTTTTTTGGTGGGGGTATTAGTATTGGTACTGGTGGTGGTGGTATTGGTATTGGTATTGGTTGTGGTGGTCGTGGTGGTATTGATGGTATTGGTGGTGGCAGTGGTGGTATTGGTGGTGTATTGGTGGTGCTAGTATTGGGGGTGGTACTGGTGGTCATGGTATTGGTGGTGATAATGTGGTGGTATTGGTGGTGGTATTGGTGGTGGTGGTATTGGTGGTGGTGGTGATATTGGAAATGGTGGTGGTGATATTGGTGGTGGTGGTATGCATGGTATTGTTGGTGGTATTGGTATTGGTGGTAGCGGTGGTGGTATTGGATTGGTGGTGGTATTGGTGGTGGTGGTATTGGTGGTGGTGGCATATTGGTGGTAGTGATATTGGTGGTGGTATTGGTGATATTGGTGTTGGTTTTTTTAATGGTATTGGTGGTGTTGGTATTGGTGGTGGTATTGGTGGTATTGGTGGTGGTGTTGGTATTGGTGGTCATGGTATTGGTGGTGGTGTTGAAGGTATTGGTGGTGGTGGAGGTGGTGGTGGTGGTGGTGTTGGTGGTGGTATTAGTGGTGGTAGTGGTGGTGGTGGTATTGGTGGTATTGTTGGTATTGTTGGTATTGGTGGTGGTGGTGGTATGGGTGGTGGTGGTAGTGGTGATGGTGATGGTGGTATTGGTGGAGGTGTTGGTGATGGTGGCATTGGTGGTGGTGGAGGTGGTGGTGGAGGTGGTGGTGTTGATGGTGGTGGTATTGGTGGTGGTGGTATTGGTGGTAGGGGTATTGATGGTGGTGGTGGTATTGGTGGTGGTTGTGGTAGTGGTATTGTTAGTGGGATTAGTGATGGTATTGATGGTATTGGTGGTGGTGGTATTGGTGGTGGTATTGGTGGAGGTGCTGATATTGATAGTGGTGGTGGTGGTATTGGTGGTGGTGGTATTGGTGGTGGTGGTATTGGTGGTAGTGGTATTGGTGGTGGTGATGTTGTTGTTGGTGGTAGTGGTATTGGTGGTGTTGGTGGTATTGGTATGGGTGACATTGGTGGTGGTGGAATTGGTAGTCATATTGGTGGTGATGGTTGTATTGGCGGTGGTGATAGTTGTGGTGATGGTATTGATGGTGGTGGTGATGGTAATATTGGTGGTATTGGTGGTGGCAGTATTGGTGGAGGTGGTGGTGACATTGGTGGAGGTGGTGGTGGTATTGGTGATGGTGGTGGTGGTATTGTTGTTAATGAAACAGGCTTTCAAAAACAAACTGTCAGGTGGCTTTAGTACAGATGACATGTAACACAGATGTGCTGTCGTCCGCTTCAGCCCATTAGCACAGGATTATGTGCTACCTGGAATTCACATGATTTTCGCTAATCATTTCAAAATCTATTCTACTTGGGGGCTTGAAACAGACACGAGATAATGCCGGGTTAAAGTGATTGAAAGAGGGTGCCCGTGTTACGGGGGCGGCAGTGCTGCTTAAAAAACTAATATTTACAACAAGGGGTGGTGATGGACAGAGTCTCTGAATTAAGCAGAAAACTCTCACCCAGTCAAGAGATCAGGGCTAGATCCAACACCGTTTTTTAGCTCATTGCACCATCCCAGTTTCAGAACCTGGCTGTATGCAAATTAGTCTGTCCCCGGCCCAGTGCATCATGGGAACAGGGCAGACCAGACTACAAAAGCCAATTCTTACACTGGGAAGGAAACAAGCTTCCGGGGACCGGTTTCTGGCATTTCAGCCGTCTTCGGCCCGGCTTGCTTGAATCCTGATGGTGCAATGAGCAAGGGACTCACATCTGAGTATACCCTTCCACGCTTAGGGTGGACAAAAATATTTACAACAAGGGGTGGTGATGGACAGAGTCTCTGAATTAAGCAGAAAACTCTCACCCAGTCAAGAGATCAGGGCTAGATCCAACACCGTTTTTTAGCTCATTGCACCATCCCAGTTTCAGAACCTGGCTGTATGCAAATTAGTCTGTCCCTGGCCCAGTGCATCATGGGAACAGGGCAGACCAGACTACAAAAGCCAATTCTTACACTGGGAAGGAAACAAGCTTCCGGGGACCGGTTTCTGGCATTTCAGCCGTCTTCGGCCCGGCTTGCTTGAATCCTGATGGTGCAATGAGCAAGGGACTCACATCTGAGTATACCCTTCCACGCTTAGGGTGGACAAAAATATTTACAACAAGGGGTGGTGATGGACAGAGTCTCTGAATTAAGCAGAAAACTCTCACCCAGTCAAGAGATCAGGGCTAGATCCAACACCGTTTTTTAGCTCATTGCACCATCCCAGTTTCAGAACCTGGCTGTATGCAAATTAGTCTGTCCCTGGCCCAGTGCATCATGGGAACAGGGCAGACCAGACTACAAAAGCCAATTCTTACACTGGGAAGGAAACAAGCTTCCGGGGACCGGTTTCTGGCATTTCAGCCGTCTTCGGCCCGTCTTGCTTGAATCCTGATGGTGCAATGAGCAAGGGACTCACATCTGAGTATACCCTTCCACGCTTAGGGTGGACAAAAATATTTACAACAAGGGGTGGTGATGGACAGAGTCTCTGAATTAAGCAGAAAACTCTCACCCAGTCAAGAGATCAGGGCTAGATCCAACACCGTTTTTTAGCTCATTGCACCATCCCAGTTTCAGAACCTGGCTGTATGCAAATTAGTCTGTCCCTGGCTCAGTGCATCATGGGAACAGGGCAGACCAGACTACAAAAGCCAATTCTTACACTGGGAAGGAAACAAGCTTCCGGGGACCGGTTTCTGGCATTTCAGCCGTCTTCGGCCCGGCTTGCTTGAATCCTGATGGTGCAATGAGCAAGGGACTCACATCTGAGTATACCCTTCCACGCTTAGGGTGGACAAAAATATTTACAACAAGGGGTGGTGATGGACAGAGTCTCTGAATTAAGCAGAAAACTCTCACCCAGTCAAGAGATCAGGGCTAGATCCAACACCGTTTTTTAGCTCATTGCACCATCCCAGTTTCAGAACCTGGCTGTATGCAAATTAGTCTGTCCCTGGCCCAGTGCATCATGGGAACAGGGCAGACCAGACTACAAAAGCCAATTCTTACACTGGGAAGGAAACAAGCTTCCGGGGACCGGTTTCTGGCATTTCAGCCGTCTTCGGCCCGGCTTTCTTGAATCCTGATGGTGCAATGAGCAAGGGACTCACATCTGAGTATACCCTTCCACGCTTAGGGTGGACAAAAATATTTACAACAAGGGGTGGTGATGGACAGAGTCTCTGAATTAAGCAGAAAACTCTCACGAAGTCAAGAGATCAGGGCTAGATCCAACACCGTTTTTTAGCTCATTGCACCATCCCAGTTTCAGAACCTGGCTGTATGCAAATTAGTCTGTCCCTGGCCCAGTGCATCATGGGAACAGGGCAGACCAGACTACAAAAGCCAATTCTTACACTGGGAAGGAAACAAGCTTCCGGGGACCGGTTTCTGGCATTTCAGCCGTCTTCGGCCCGGCTTGCTTGAATCCTGATGGTGCAATGAGCAAGGGACTCACATCTGAGTATACCCTTCCACGCTTAGGGTGGACAAAAATATTTACAACAAGGGGTGGTGATGGACAGAGTCTCTGAATTAAGCAGAAAACTCTCACCCAGTCAAGAGATCAGGGCTAGATCCAACACCGTTTTTTAGCTCATTGCACCATCCCAGTTTCAGAACCTGGCTGTATGCAAATTAGTCTGTCCCTGGCCCAGTGCATCATGGGAACAGGGCAGACCAGACTACAAAAGCCAATTCTTACACTGGGAAGGAAACAAGCTTCCGGGGACCGGTTTCTGGCATTTCAGCCGTCTTCGGCCCGGCTTGCTTGAATCCTGATGGTGCAATGAGCAAGGGACTCACATCTGAGTATACCCTTCCACGCTTAAAAAACTAAAGCAGTTCCAGCTGAAGCAGTGCATGTCTGGCCTGCAGAAAGAGAAACTCAATAAAGTAAATAGTGTTTACAGACTAAATAACAGGTCTCATGTAACAACGGAAGTAAAAGGGACAGTCACCATGGTGAAGTACAAATGAAGACAAGGCCGTACTACAGAGGGACTAACAAGCCTATTAACGAATCCGAAGGCAGCATTTATGAAAGACATTGACTGAAGCCAATGAAAATATTGGACAAGAGTGGGCTCAGCTTCTATCCCAGACTCTACTTCAGCAGTCTCGCAGAGCGAGCAGCGCATGCGCGCTGCCACTAGGCCCAACCTAAAAATGACTAAACTGAGATATGGAAAATTGAAGTAAATACCTTTAACCATTTCAACAAAAGTAAATAGAAATGCCAGCTAACATGAAAACCTATGGAAATCAATGTTATCCTATCCTAAGCAGTTAAAAGGTTATAAAAATGTACGAGTGCTTGGCTTAGAAGAGTAGAAATGTATGAGTATGTCTCTGAAACACAGGTGGAGAACCCTTCCTTAAATTAGTTCTCTGTTTCTCTGGAAATCAGTATTGTGGGTATATTTCTGGGAGTACATCAGGAATTCTTTGAGAAAGCCCAAAAAGTCAGTGATTTATTTTAAACTTAGAAGCAGCCATAGGAGAGTACAATTACAACTTTTTCACATTATCAATCAAGCTCCTTCCGGCGAGAGGGCTAGTCACTTTCTCATTTAACACATTTGATATGATTTTAAATGTTTTTCACAATATTGATATGAAACAGAAACTTTGTTATTGTTTATTTTGTGGCACTACATACAGTTCTTAACTTGCTTGAGTAAATACTAATATTTTAGCTTACATCAATATTTGAATATAAAAGGCTGTGCACTATCAGTCAAACTGCACATTGTATTGCTGTTTGTTGAATGTATTCTGTGTTGGTGTATTTTCAGTCCTTAATTTGTAAAACAATAAGTGTCAGGGCTCTACTCAGGAGGCCTCCACATCTTGCACCACCGATTGCTACTGCCAACATTGGCAATAACAGTATCTATGCAACTACTAACCAGTACTCCTGCAGTAAGTGTGACAATTCAGACTATTTCAGGCCCTAAAAGCTATAAAAGTGGTGTGGCACCAGGCATTAGTTGCTGAATGAATAAACAATTACTATTCTGCTCATATCTAAATTATGCAAACAGCACCACCATGTGGCAGCTGTCATAAGTGCAGATGTTGACAATTAACTGTCGAGCACCAGAAACCACCAGCTCAAACCAAGCACTGATTAACTTGGGCCCTAATGTTAATATTGGTGTAGGGAGGCAGTAGATGTGAGAGGTAGGGTGACCAACCGTCCGTAAATTTCACGGACCGTCTGTAAATTGGACCTCACGTCCGTTGTTCGTGAGGATCCTTTTTACGGACGCCCTTTGTCCGTAATTTTGGCCTTGCAGGGAGAAGAGATGTTCCCTGTGAGAGGCCTCAGCTCCCTGATGGGGCCGGGCCGCCAAGCACATATGCTCCAGCGCAAGAGCAGCCCCACTCGCCCATTGTCATTCTGTATGGGGCTGATAGCCACAAGCAGAATGACAATGGGCCAGTTTGGGCTGCAAATATCGCCTTCCATGCCTGTTGAGTTCAAAGCTGTCCACAGGATTTCAAAGTGTACCAAAGACTATCATGAACGTTGAGCAGAGAGTGGGGCTGCTGGCCCATTTGAAGCATATAGAAACAAACAGAGGAATTTGCACTTCTGAAAGGACAGTGAGTGGGCTTGAGGGCTCTCCTGCCCCTCCTCTCACACTCTCGTAACTCGGCCTGCTTATGAAAATGAGAAATCAGAGGCTTTCAACGTGCGTTTAAACCGTTAAGTAAATGAAAGCCACAAGTTCTCAATTTGTAAGAAAAAAATGAGTGCCAGTGCTCTCTTCAGGAGGCGTCTGCAGTTTACACCCCACATTGCCCCTGCCATGCTGCCGGTGATAATAACAACGCATCTACTACCCATCACTCTCATACAACTGTGAGAATTTGGATATTTTAGGCCCCCAACGTTATAAGAATGGCTTGAGCTGCAGGTAAAAGCTGTGTTTAATGTATATTGAATTAATAATTAACAGTTAACAACAATTGGTGGACAGGGTGTTCTTGCAGCCAAGAACAAGTAGGAAACAGTTTGCAAGACAAAAGTGGGCACTGTAGTAACGTGATCATGTCCATGTCTGATAACAGCATGGAATATTCCTCAGAAGGTTTAAAAGCATGCCAAGTTGAAAAAAGGGTGACACAATTAGGCCTCTGTAACCAGACTTGAAAATGTCTTTTCAGCGTAGCCTTCTGTAATGTGTCTGTGCAGGGAACAAACATAGTTGTCCCATAGGTCAAATTAATGCAGCGATCTATTAACGGGGACCTAGCCAATTGTCTATGGGTATTGGAGCCGATCTGACAACAATAAAGAAACTTCAAGTAGTCCAGAATATGGCTGCCCGGCTCCTTCGCAATGTCCCTAGGAGAACATCCGCCTCTCTTGCACTTCGTGACCTTCACTGGCTCAAAATTCCGAGCCGAATTAAATTCAAAGTCCTTTGTCACGTTTTTAAGATCAAACAAGGCTCAGCCCCCAAATATCTTCAGGGCCTAGTTCAGGCCTACAAGCCGAGTCGCAATCTGCGATCTTCAGGGAATGGTGACTTTTCCGTTCCCAGATTTAGGCTAGCAAAAATGGGAGGCCATTCTTTTTCCCACCTGGGTCCTAAATTCTGGAATGCCCTACCTGTGACCTTGAAGACGGAAACCAATCTCTTTCGTTTTCGTAAGGGACTTAAAACTTGGCTTTTTCAGCAGTGATTAGAGGCTACTTACCAGTAATTTCAGTCTGTTAGTTCTTCTTCGTTAGTCTGTCCCTTGGCGCCGGGAAACCCACTGCGGGTAGCTGCGCGCATTATAAGTTTAAATAAATAAATAAATAAATAAGTAGATTATTGAATGATTCAAGGCCCAACTCCCTTTATATAAGCATATATATCAATCAGCATATGTCAAAGTCTGGTGCAGACGCGCCAGTGCTCCGTGTGTGATATATACTTATATATATACACAAATAGCACAGAATATCCACATATTTTACACCACAGATTATACTGAACTAATTATCTTCTTGACTCAAGTGTGGTAGGTAGATAACCCTGTGGGTATGTTGAGATGTTCACCCAGGTGGAATTAAGCTGTTGTCTGATCAGGAAGGCACATTCTGTCTAATGTCTTTAGTACGAATAATCTTTTCTCAGCTTCCTGGTGTTCTCACATCATATGACTTTCCTGATGAAGATTTCACAATGTTCCAGCACATCCCATACAATGAGCTGGGCCCTGTGTAGTGGAAGCGCTGGCCGTCCAACATTGCTTGAGGAGGTTGCTGATTATAGAGTAGAATTCAAGATGCTGACTGATGTTGATGGACTGCACTGCATTTATAAATGGAGAGGGGCCTAGAATCATTGGATTACATACCATTATAAACCTGGACGATTGGTTGGGTTTGTGTAGAGTGATCGTTAATTAGACCCTTGGAACCATGGTGTTTGTTGTAGAAGAGTTGGGGCTAGGGGGGTTGACCTCGAATCTGGGGAACTGGGTTCGGCTCTCGGCAATGACGCTGAACATCCTGTGATTCTGGGAAAATCACTTATTCTCCCTGTGCCTAATAAAAAATAATGTGTCCTCATGTAATGCAACTGGAGCTATGTAAAGCGCTCTGATACCTGATTCGGATCAAGTTTGCGCAACATAAAACACTGTAAAATAAAAATAAAATAAAAAACTGTTGAGGTAATCTTCAGGTTCAGACTGTCACAAAGCGCTGGTGTTGACAAGTGCGGGGCCCAGCACTGACTGGAAACCACTGGATCAAATTAAGCACTGCGTCAAGTACACTGAAGGTTTCTTTAATAATTAATAATGGTGTTCCTGTTGCCGATACTTGGTCCAAAGTAGCAGTGGATTACAGGGTTAAGGTAGTTTACCAGTCTCTCAAGATTCGCTGTGAGACCCCAATCCAAACAAGAAGACCTCCACCCCTTTACAACTTTTCGTCTTTTAGGGGGAAAGTGCATTGAGTCCATTGGGCCTGATTACAAATCACTCAGAGAGTTATCGTGGGGGACTGGAGGGAGGTATTGTCATTGCCCAATCACAAGTTATGTTTTATATTAAAGCTTCAGCAGTTCACTAGAGACCCTGAAGGTGCTAGAAGTAGTTTATCGCTACCTGGACACAGGGAACACGTCTTCTTCTTCTGAGCCTCTTTTCATTCTTTGATACGATCATTTTGCATTGATATGTTGACATGGAGGTTTCATATCAACATAGTATTATTGATTGTTTTCTAGTCTTTACCAACTGGTGAGAATGGATGCATCCAAATAATTTCACTCCATATGACCTTTTATGCACCCCAATTTTCGATCCTATCTGTAAATCGTGTTATTTGATGTAGGTGTAAATAGGGGTCAATGTTGTTTCGAAATTCGAGACATTATCCCTGACAAATGCTGTAAGCTTTTTAATTGCATGTATCGATCAGACCCTGGACCACCATTTTGAATCTAAGGTGTGGTTGGGGATGGTAAGTTATGGTCAGTCTGGAGGCTAGAAGCAAATGGGTGATGTGCTTTCCGCCCAGTGAGGTCAAAGGGTATTCAGTATAGGGACACCAACCGTCTGTAAATTTTACGGACCGTCCGTAATTTGGACCTCACATCTGTTGTCCATGAAGAGCCCACCCCGCCCATTGCCATTCTGTCTGCGGCTGCTAGCCCCATACAGAACAGCAATGGGCCAGTCTGGGCTCTTACAGCATCTGGTGGGCCCCCTCCTGCCTCGGTCTAGGGCAGGACATTCTGTCAGATGGAAGATATGTACAAAACAAATGTACAAAAACGCCCATGCTGCTATGTGCCAGTTCATGAAAAGAAGCTGGAGAAAGAAGTTAAAGAAGAGGTTATAGTTCTTACACAGTCTCATAATTTCTGAGCTGAAGCATTTTTATTATTATATACAACAAAGCCATAGTTGCGCCTTTTTTATTTCTTTTATGCAACTAACACCCATTGACAAAGCAATAGTCAGGTCTAATGTTACTGGATACAATGATAGAAACAGCAAAATACCAGTCGGGCGGCACCTTATGCTGAGCACATATTTTTAGCTTGGGTGTTTTAAGCCACGCCCTAAATCACATCAGACACGCTCCCTGGAGAGACACCCAGTTTTTTCATCCCACTTAGAGCGCTGGAAACAACCCCATGTCACAGTCGCCTCACGTCCTGGCACAGTGTCTCATGCGTGACTCATGACTTCCAAGTTTTCAGATTGCCTATGTGCAGAGGCATAGTGAACCCACCCCCATCCCACCGCACCTCTTGCTTTAGGAACTACAGCAAGGTGAAGTTCTTGATGGGCCTCTTCTGTCTGCAACTCTCCAGACAAAGGCTCAGCTCATAATTAATGTGAAAAGGTGGGTGAGTAAGTGAAGGAATTGGTGAATGGCTGGATGGATTAGTGAAAGGATGAATGAATGAGTGGAAGGGAGAATGGATGGATAATGAGAGGATGGATGGATGAGTGAGTGAAAGGATGGATGGGGTATATAGATGGATGTATGGGTGGAAGGGTAGATGGATGGTTAAAAGGGTGAATGGATCAGTGAAAGGATGGATGGATGAGTGAAAGGATGGATGATGGGCGAGTAAAGGGTGGTTATAAGGATGGATGAGTGAGAGAAAGGGAGGGTTGATGGACAAAAGGATGTATAGATGATTGAAAGGGTGGATGGATGAGAGAAAGGATGGATGGATGGATGAGTGAAATGATGGATGAGTGATGGGGTCAATGGATGGATTCATGAGTGGATGAATACATGGATGAGTTTGTAGATGGGTGAAGGGTGGATGGAAGGATGGGTGGCTAAGTGAAAGGGGAATGGAGAGAGAATGGTAGAATGGATGGATGGATGAGTGAATACATTGGTGAATTATTGGCAGAATGGATGGGCAAATGGGTGCATGCATGAGTGAAAAGAAGAATGTAAAGATGGATGAGTGAAAGAATGCACACATGAGTGAAAGGGAGGGTGAAGAGCATGAAGAATGGATGGTTGAGTGAAGCGTTTAATGAGTGGACAGATGAGTGACTGGGTGGATGGATGAGAATGTGAAAGGATGGCTGGATGGGTGAAAGGGTAAATGGTTGGATGGATGAGTGAATGGATGGATGGGTAGAAGAGTGGATGGAGGAGTGAAAGGATGGCTTGGATGAAAGGGTAAATGGCTGGATAGATGGATGAGCGAATGGATGGATGGGTGGAAGAGTGGAAGGATGGATGGGTGGAAGAGTGGAAGGATGAGTGAAAGGATGGATTCGGTGAAAGGGTGGATGGGTGAAAGGGTGGATGGAGGGACAAATGAGTGAAATGATGGATGGAAGGATAGATGATGGATAGGTTTGCAAATGGTTGAAAAGGTTTGATATGAATGGGCACACAAACGGAAGGACAGAATAAAGACTGAATGATGGATGAAAGAATTAATAGATGACCGATTGTACATTTGAAATGGTGGATATCAGGGTTTTGATGGAAGGATGAATGGCTAGATCCTTGAACAAGAGATCTCTTCTGGGGAGGGTTGTGATGACTGACTTTGCTTTCTTGGTGCCATAAGAGCTTTATTTCAAAGTGGGAGGTATTTACATTTTCTGGCTACTCCCTTTCCTATGTGTTCCTATTCTGTATTTACTGTGTGCTTACGTGTGGGATCTATACATCATGCATATGACATTTTGAGACACACCCAACTGCTACCTGAATGTTACACTCTTAATTGTAAATGTCTGCATGTTTTGTTTTTGGTGTAAGGTCTTAGGGAGAGCCTCATAGTGCCATGAGCTGTGCTTGAGATGTATATTGTGTTTGTAGCAATAGGCAAGCCATCAAAAATAAACTATGTGATCGTGTATCTGCAGCACCTTCTTTAAGAAAGCTGCAGGGAAAAGCACCTTTGTGACTTCCATCAGCTAGGGAAACTCTCAGCGAAGCCCCATAAGCAAAGTCAGATTCCATATTTTAAGTTCCACTTGCTGAAACACCCGTAATGCGTTTCCTTTAGTGGGTTCATCACAGGAATCCTCCCTTTAGTTCACCTATGCTTGCCCCATTACATCTCACAATGGCACTCAGATATGAGATGCTGGTAACAAAGTCTATCCAAGCAGATCTTCCTGACCGCTTCTCTCACCAAACATGCCTGCGTAGTACCAGGAGTTGTAAGCAAAATATCAGACTGGACAACCCAGTGCAGTAACCATATAACTAGATTATTATCTTATATAAACATACCCCAAGACCTGCACAGTTGCTCAAAGCTGTACACATACCAAAAATCCTAGAAGTGCCCTATTGTCTCAACTTAATATAATCTTTTTTTGACTTGTACTTAAGTGGTTGTCTATTTACACACTTTTAGACTATCGCGCAACTTCCTCTGTCTGTTAAGCTTACCTTATGTCCCGAAGTTTTGTCCTGAATTTTGACCTTCTGTCCTGAATTTTTGTCCTGAATTTTGACCCTTTGTCCTGAATTTTTACACTTACCGTCCTGAATTTGCACTCATGCCAGTTGGTCACCCTAGTGAGAGGTGTTGTTAAAAGATCCGTCCAGGGAAACCGAATCCGACACGCAAATTCCGATTACAGGGAGCATGTGACAGACGACGAAAGAACTTGCAAAGACAAAGTGCAAAAATGTTTGCACTCCTACAGCTTTGATGCCTTCAGAGAAATTAGTTTGTCCCCCTCCCAGTCACAGACCTCACTCACTGTAGAAATACAATGGGGCAGATTTACGAGCCCCTTGCGCCACGTTTACGCCGCTGTTGCGTCACGCAAGGCGGCGTAAACGTGGCGCATCCCTACGAGGCATTTACAACGTGACGCATCTATGGAGATGCGTCACGGTGTAAGGCCCTGCGCCACATGAAACCTGCGTCAGGTTTCATGTAGGCGTTCCAGTGCAGGGGGGGGCGTTCCGTCGCAGGAACGCCCCTGGAAAGTGACTCAGTGAAATCTACAAGATTTCACTGAGTCACTTTCCCAAAGCTGCTACGTCAATTCCTTACGCCTGCTTGAAGCAGGCGTAAGGAGTGACGCACCATGTAATGTATGGGTGGCCCCTGTGCATTGCAGGAGTTGCGTTGCGCTTGCGACGCGACTCCAGCAATGCGCTGACCGTAAGCCAAAAGATGCGTCACGCATCTGCCCTTCCTTGCACCATGGGTGGCGGAGCTGTGGCGCACAATAGGGATGCGCCAGTTATTGTAAATCTGCCCCAAAGAATCCAGAGTAATTAGGTTAGCAGTGCGCACAAGGACAGGTATCCTTCTCATGAGCAACACAGAAAGAGTTGGAGCTCAGAGAAAGAGAAAGAGAAAGAGACAGCCAGCAAGCAGAAGTGGATTACACAGGTCACACAAGACTGGCACCATGCAACCAAAAACAATGAGTTTGTACACTCAATCAATCAATCAATCAGTCCATTTATAGAGCGCACTACTCACCCGTAGGGTCTCAAGGCGCTAGGAGGGGGGGGTGCCTTTACTGCTCGAACAGCCAGGTCTTGAGCTTCTTCCTGAAGGAGAGGTGGTCTTGGGTCAGGCGCAGGTCGGTCGGAAGGGAGTTCCAGGTCTTGGCGGCCAGGTAGGAGAAGGACCTTCCTCCTGTTGTCGATCTTCGGATGCGGGGGACGGCGGCGAGCTGTGGCTGGTTGATCTGAGGTGGCGCTTGGGAGCGTAGAAGTTGATCCGGTTGTTGAGGTAGCTCGGGCCTTGGTCGTGTAGGGCTTTGTGTGCGTGGGTGAGGAGGCGGAAGGTGATTCTTTTGTTGACGGGGAGCCAGTGCAGGTCTCTCAGGTGTCCGGAGATGTGGCTGTTTCGTGGGATGTCGAGGATGAGTCTGGCTGAGGCGTTCTGGATCCGCTGGAGTCTCTTCTGGAGTTTGGCAGTGGTTCCGGCGTAGAGGGCGTTGCCGTAGTCCAGTCGGCTGGTGACGAGGGCCTGGGTGACAGTCTTCCTGGTCTCGGTGGGGATCCACCAGAAGATCTTCCGTAACATGCGCAGGATGTTGAAGCATGACGAGGAGACGGCGTTGACTTGTCTGGTCATGGAGAGGGAGGAGTCCAGGATGAAGCCCAGGTTGCGTGCGTGGTCCGTCGGTTTGGGTGCGGTGCCCAGGGCGGGGGGCCACCAGTAGTCGTCCCAGGCGGAGGACACATTCATGAAGGGATATAGACCACCAGCAAGAAGGCACCCACTTACAGGCAGGCAAACAGAGTCAATAAATAGGATTACGTTTGGGTGTATTACAATTTCAAGCTTCCTAAGACTGATTTCTGGCATTACAGCCATCTTCAGCCAGGCTTGCTTGAATCCAGTGGCAAAGTGAGTGTTTGATTGGTTCAGCTGCTCTGTCCATCACCACCCCCTTTTGTACCGCTTTGTTTGCCATAAGTTGGCAGGGTATGCTCAGACGTGAGTCCCTTGCTCACTTTGCCACTGGATTCAAGCAAGCCTGGCTGAAGACGGCTGAAATGCCAGAAAACGGTCCTAGGAAGCTTGTTTCCGGTCCAGGGAAGGCATGGCTTGGCAGTTCGGGCTGGACTGTTCACATGAGGCACAGGGTCAGACTGATTTGCATATGGCCATGTCTGAACTGGGGTGGCAGAGTGGGCTAAAGAACGGTTATGGATTAAACCCAGATCTGTTGACTGGGTGTGAGTGTTTGATTGGTTCAGATGCTCCGTCTATCACCACCCCCTTTTGTACCGCTTTGTTCACCATAAGTTGGCAGGTTATGCTCAGACGTGAGTCCCTTGCTCACTTTGCCACTGGATTCAAGCAAGCCTGGCTGAAGACGGCTGTAATGCCAGAAACCGGTCCTAGGAAGCTTGAATCCGGACCAGGGAAGGCATGGCTTGGCAGTTCGGGCTGGACTGTTCGCATGATTTTTCAAAAAAGGGAGAGTATGGCCCATGCGGACAGAAGTGGGGTAAGGGCCCAATAACTTTACACGAAAAACAAGAACCCACACTTCGATGAATTTCACACCATATATTTTTTAGGGATGAAAAAAGATAAGCACTATTTAATGTGTTTACCTTGGCGATTAGTTGCGCCAGTTTTATTCAACAATTTTCACAAAAAGAGAGCATGTCACTATAGTCAAGAGAAATATCAAAGCCTTAAACGTAATGGCCATTTAGTGTCCAATATTTACAATGAAAGATTCAATATTTACAATGCAAAAATGTGATTTAAACAACAAATTAACAAAACATACATAAATTGTGAAACTGTGCAAAAGTAGTACACAACCGTCTTTATGTGATATCATTTCACAAATAAAATGAGGGGAAGAATTATCCACATGTTTTTTTTAAACACAACATTTTTTATGAACCAACAGTTTTTTCAAGACTGAAATGTAATATTTGGCAAAAAATGGAGATTTTTAGTGGTTCTCCAAAAACCAACACGACAACCTCTCGGTAGAAATGTTGATAGGCGCTTAAATCATAAACAATTTTAAATGTTTACAGGACTTGATCCTATCCGCCTACGCGTTTCGAGTTTGTGAGGGTTCTTCTCAAACTCTCTTCAGGGCCAAATGAATTTCATTCCCCATTTGTTAAACCTAATAGTGAAAACATAACAAATAATGGATACTTAGTGCTTGCTGCTTCCATCAACCCGCTAAAATCACCTCCTATGTACAATTTGTTAAAGTAACACATACCTCTAGGGGCTCGAGGTAGGTTAGTTCATCCAAATAACTTGTGGTGTTTTGAAGGATTTCGAAGGATTTGTGCGTGTTTCTAAAAAAACAGGAGTTTTATATGTGAAACCTGTTTTTAAACATAAGGTGCCATTTTCCGTGAGACAGATTGACAGTGTGCTCATACCTGGCTATAGTGGAAAAGGCCATCTGCTCGTGCTGCTAATTTTCAGTTTCCATCATTAGGAAAATACAGCGCTGGAATTGGAAAGGCTCGTGTTATTTTATTTCTGAGCCAGCATGCTTCACTCAATCTTATACAGCTACTGCCCTGAATGGAATAGCACTTACTTTAATTATGTTGCCTCGTGCAGTGTATTAGTTATCAACGTTCTCTCAGTATGCTTGACACTCACGGTGTCATCGCCATTAGTCTTCCTCTGGTACAGCGGCTCTGTTGAAAAACGAGCGGCAGTCAGGAAAAAATTCCAACGCGCGCTTTGAATTCTGTTCGAACCGCTAATGCGTGTACTTGCATTTAGCCGGGCGGCTCAGTTTACATTTAGACCGATTGGAGCCGCGGTCGAAATTATTCCAACAAAGGGAGCCCGCGCTTTAAGTTAAGCGGGAGCCGCTAATGTGCGCTCTAACACTTTGTCAGGCGGCGCATACTGGGATTTACATGCAGGAGAGCCCGCGCTCGTGATTGTAAAAGCCAAGAATACTCGCATTTATGTTTATATTCAACATAGCAGTGTGAGGCTGCTGGACTATGTTAGTTAGCGCGCTGTGAGGAGGCGTCTTAGATACTCAACATACCTTTCAGTCCACGGACATGAATCACTTCCTCATTCCTTCACATGAAGTGAGTGGAGTTCTGGCATTCTTACTAAACGGGCTACGCCTCCATTGTGGGCCAATCACAGTCAAAGGAGTTTTGTGTGGTCCAACTGATGCATTATGGGGCATGTAGTCTAGTGGTTTAAAGTCTAGAAAGTTCACTCATCGAGTTTAAACCTGAGTTGATAGTGTCAAACCGAAGTATTAGGTAGGCCTCTTTTCGCAGCAGTGCCTCCTCTACATTCGGTGACCTATGTTGTGGGTCAATCGCGGCTAGAACAGTCCACTTGAAATCTGTCTCATTATGGTTTGCAGTGGTAAAATGTTCAACCATTGGGGCATTTTGCACTTTTCTCTTTAATCTAGAGCGATGTTGTGTGATCCTGACATTTACTTGTTGGCATGTCTTCCCTATGTACAATTTGTTACAAACGCACACAATCCCATAGATCACATTTTTACTCTTACAGTTTGTGTGCAAACTGTGTCTCCATTTCAAGCCATTATGGCTAAATACATCTCCTTCTACAACACTTTGGCAGGCCACACAGTTGCCACATTTGTGGTGGCCAGTGATTGGTTTGAGGTTCCATTTAGATATTAAATCACTTTTGGGTTTCTGGATGAAGCTGTCTGCTCTGATGATTTGTTGGCCGACACTCAGATTTTTCTTCATCGCGAAAATGGGCTTTTGCAGCGGGGATTCCAAACCCTCCAGCAAATGCCAATTCCGCAGAATAATCTGGCGGAACTTGTTTGTGTGCGCTCCATAAGTCGTAACACATACGAGTTTGTCCAACTCCTTTTTCTTTTTGATTTTAAGCAATTCTTCTCTCGGGGTAAAACGTGCTCTTTTTTTAGAATGCTTAAGGAGTTTTTTAGGATAACCCCTTTTGGCTAGTTCTTCACAGAAAGTATCAGCATGGGTATTGAACTCATTAAGGTCTGAACAATTCCGTCTGATCCTGAGTAGCTGGCCATAAGGAAGGTTCTGTTTCAAACCCTGAGGGTGAGCACTCTTGTAGTGCAGGATTGTGTTCTTGTCTGTTTCTTTCTTAAACAGAGTAGTTGTGAACTTACCCCCTTCTGTGCCCACAGCTACATCGAGGAATGTCATCCTCTGATTACTGTGGTCAATGGAAAATTTGATATCTGGGTGTCTCAGATTCAACCATTCATGGAAGGCCATGAGTTCTGACTGGCTCCCCTGCCACAGGAGCCAGACATCATCAATGTATCTTAGCCATTGTTTGATGTTAGTACTGTAAGGGTTATTATTGTGAATGAATTTTTCCTCGTATTGTGACATGTATAGCACCGCCATCTCTGGAGCATAGGGACAACCCATGGCTGTGCCCTTGGTCTGGACAAAAAACTCGTTTTCGAATTTGAAGTAGTTACTTTTGAGTGTAATTTTAGCCAAGGCCAAGATGAAAGCAGTGGGAACTCTGTGTGGTCTCTCGCGTTGTTCGAGATAGATTTCCATCACCTCCAGAGCCTCATCCTGGGGAATTTGAGTGTACAACGAGGTAACATCCAGTGTCACCATCAGTTGTACTTCGGGGTCAAATGTCATTTCTTGAAGTTTGTTGATGAAATCAATAGTATCCCGCAGGTATGATTTCACTCCAACTAAAAAAGGTTTTAAGAAGAAATCTATATACTTTGAAGCAGGCTCAAGGGCTGAATCACACCCGGAGACGATTGGTCTCCCCGGGGGTGTTGTGTGGTTTTTGTGGATTTTAGGTAAGAAGTAGAGAACGGGTGTTCTCGGTGATTTTTTGTTTAAGAATTCAAATTCTGTAGGACCTAAGAAACCATTCTCCAATGCCTCCTTGGTTATATATGAAATCTTATTCAGAATTTCTACCACTGGATCATCTTTGACCGCTCGGTACCATTCCAAATTATTCACATGAGTTTTTCCTTCCAATAAATACATTGTGCGTGGCCAGACAACCACTGCACCGCCCTTGTCAGCCAGCTTGATGATAATTGAAGTATCTGATTTTAGATCTTTAATAACTTGTGTTTGACCCTTACTTATGTTGTTGTTGAAAAACAATTTGCTCTTTTCCAATTTGGTTAGAGCTGAGAGGACTGCTTGCTCAAAGGCATACACCTGTTTGGGGATATTCATAGTGGGCAAGAACTTGGATTTAACTCTGAGGCCAGTAGTTTCACAATTTGTAGTTGTTTCTATACCGGCAAAATAAGTCTTCAATCTTATTTTTCTGCAAAACTCAAGTGCCTCTAATTTGAGTTTTGTGAAATCCGTACGTTTATTCGGGACGAATTTAAGACCCAAAGTGAGGATCATATTTTCGTCATCTGTGAGGACTTTATCAGAAAGATTCACTATTGTGGATACATCTAGTTGTTGTAATGTTTGTTCCCCGTCCGCATTTCCCATTGGGGTTTGAATCGGACGTTTTGTTGCCCGCCCCTTCCTAAAAAAGGTTGATTCTGGCCCTTTTTGTTTTGTTGGCCTTGATTGGAATCAGTGGACGACCCAGATGATGAGGCGGAGGAGAAGGTAGTGTATCTTGTCCTTGACCTTCCCTGGTATGAGTTCAATGCTCTTTTTGATTCTACGGTGGTGTAGTAGTCTTCCTTTAAAAAGGGATACACTGACTCTATTTTAAATGATTTGGAGTCCTTCTCAAACTGAGCAGTTTTGGTATTAATAGTGATATCTTTAAATGTCTGGATTTCTTTTTCTATTTTTTCAAGTAAATTCTTGGCCTCTAATTCAGTTTTATTGTCCGCAATTGCTTTTATCAGTTCAGCAATTTCCTTTTCTTCCTCGCTACATAAGCGTTGAGCAGTCTCAATAGTATGGACCATGAGGTCCCGGCTACACTTAGTATTTATGTAGCTAAAGCCTTTTTTGTATTCCGGATCTTCTACAAAGATAACCGGAACATTTTTGACTTGTAGCCCCCAAGCTATTGTGCCAGCCCGCAAGTGTTGTAGTAGGAAATGGCCATGCAGTTCTGTCCTTATATGCTTTTTTTGGAGACGGGTTAGCCTATCTGCTTCATTTTGATGTTTTGCTGTGGTACTCAGAGAAAGACCAGAGAAGGGATTAGAAGCAAGCAAATTTTGTATATGGCTTTCCGTGAAAGACAATGTTTCTTTCTCTGACATACTTTAACAAGGAAACTTCCTTGTGGTGAATTTAATCAAATTAGTGAAGATGAGACAGAATGTCTCCGTCCTTACTCACTCGGGTGACAACCCGCGCTATAATTTTTCAAAAAAGGGAGAGTATGGCCCATGCGGACAGAAGTGGGGTAAGGGCCCAATAACTTTACACGAAAAACAAGAACCCACACTTCGATGAATTTCACACCATATATTTTTTAGGGATGAAAAAAGATAAGCACTATTTAATGTGTTTACCTTGGCGATTAGTTGCGCCAGTTTTATTCAACAATTTTCACAAAAAGAGAACATGTCACTATAGTCAAGAGAAATATCAAAGCCTTAAACGTAATGGCCATTTAGTGTCCAATATTTACAATGAAAGATTCAATATTTACAATGCAAAAATGTGATTTAAACAACAAATTAACAAAACATACATAAATTGTGAAACTGTGCAAAAGTAGTACACAACCGTCTTTATGTGATATCATTTCACAAATAAAATGAGGGGAAGAATTATCCACATGTTTTTTTTAAACACAACATTTTTTATGAACCAACAGTTTTTTCAAGACTGAAATGTAATATTTGGCAAAAAATGGAGATTTTTAGTGGTTCTCCAAAAACCAACACGACAACCTCTCGGTAGAAATGTTGATAGGCGCTTAAATCATAAACAATTTTAAATGTTTACAGGACTTGATACTATCCGCCTACGCGTTTCGAGTTTGTGAGGGTTCTTCTCAAACTCTCTTCAGGGCCAAATGAATTTCATTCCCCATTTGTTAAACCTAATAGTGAAAACATAACAAATAATGGATACTTAGTGCTTGCTGCTTCCATCAACCCGCTAAAATCACCTCCTATGTACAATTTGTTAAAGTAACACATACCTCTAGGGGCTCGAGGTAGGTTAGTTCATCCAAATAACTTGTGGTGTTTTGAAGGATTTCGAAGGATTTGTGCGTGTTTCTAAAAAAACAGGAGTTTTATATGTGAAACCTGTTTTTAAACATAAGGTGCCATTTTCCGTGAGACAGATTGACAGTGTGCTCATACCTGGCTATAGTGGAAAAGGCCATCTGCTCGTGCTGCTAATTTTCAGTTTCCATCATTAGGAAAATACAGCGCTGGAATTGGAAAGGCTCGTGTTATTTTATTTCTGAGCCAGCATGCTTCACTCAATCTTATACAGCTACTGCCCTGAATGGAATAGCACTTACTTTAATTATGTTGCCTCGTGCAGTGTATTAGTTATCAACGTTCTCTCAGTATGCTTGACACTCACGGTGTCATCGCCATTAGTCTTCCTCTGGTACCGCGGCTCTGTTGAAAAACGAGCGGCAGTCAGGAAAAAATTCCAACGCGCGCTTTGAATTCTGTTGGAACCGCTAATGCGTGTACTTGCATTTAGCCGGGCGGCTCAGTTTACATTTAGACCGATTGGAGCCGCGGTCGAAATTATTCCAACAAAGGGAGCCCGCGCTTTAAGTTAAGCGGGAGCCGCTAATGTGCGCTCTAACACTTTGTCAGGCGGCGCATACTGGGATTTACATGCAGGAGAGCCCGCGCTCGTGATTGTAAAAGCCAAGAATACTCGCATTTATGTTTATATTCAACATAGCAGTGTGAGGCTGCTGGACTATGTTAGTTAGCGCGCTGTGAGGAGGCGTCTTAGATACTCAACATACCTTTCAGTCCACGGACATGAATCACTTCCTCATTCCTTCACATGAAGTGAGTGGAGTTCTGGCATTCTTACTAAACGGGCTACGCCTCCATTGTGGGCCAATCACAGTCAAAGGAGTTTTGTGTGGTCCAACTGATGCATTATGGGGCATGTAGTCTAGTGGTTTAAAGTCTAGAAAGTTCACTCATCGAGTTTAAACCTGAGTTGATAGTGTCAAACCGAAGTATTAGGTAGGCCTCTTTTCGCAGCAGTGCCTCCTCTACATTCGGTGACCTATGTTGTGGGTCAATCGCGGCTAGAACAGTCCACTTGAAATCTGTCTCATTATGGTTTGCAGTGGTAAAATGTTCAACCATTGGGGCATTTTGCACTTTTCTCTTTAATCTAGAGCGATGTTGTGTGATCCTGACATTTACTTGTTGGCATGTCTTCCCTATGTACAATTTGTTACAAACGCACACAATCCCATAGATCACATTTTTACTCTTACAGTTTGTGTGCAAACTGTGTCTCCATTTCAAGCCATTATGGCTAAATACATCTCCTTCTACAACACTTTGGCAGGCCACACAGTTGCCACATTTGTGGTGGCCAGTGATTGGTTTGAGGTTCCATTTAGATATTAAATCACTTTTGGGTTTCTGGATGAAGCTGTCTGCTCTGATGATTTGTTGGCCGACACTCAGATTTTTCTTCATCGCGAAAATGGGCTTTTGCAGCGGGGATTCCAAACCCTCCAGCAAATGCCAATTCCGCAGAATAATCTGGCGGAACTTGTTTGTGTGCGCTCCATAAGTCGTAACACATACGAGTTTGTCCAACTCCTTTTTCTTTTTGATTTTAAGCAATTCTTCTCTCGGGGTAAAACGTGCTCTTTTTTTAGAATGCTTAAGGAGTTTTTTAGGATAACCCCTTTTGGCTAGTTCTTCACAGAAAGTATCAGCATGGGTATTGAACTCATTAAGGTCTGAACAATTCCGTCTGATCCTGAGTAGCTGGCCATAAGGAAGGTTCTGTTTCAAACCCTGAGGGTGAGCACTCTTGTAGTGCAGGATTGTGTTCTTGTCTGTTTCTTTCTTAAACAGAGTAGTTGTGAACTTACCCCCTTCTGTGCCCACAGCTACATCGAGGAATGTCATCCTCTGATTACTGTGGTCAATGGAAAATTTGATATCTGGGTGTCTCAGATTCAACCATTCATGGAAGGCCATGAGTTCTGACTGGCTCCCCTGCCACAGGAGCCAGACATCATCAATGTATCTTAGCCATTGTTTGATGTTAGTACTGTAAGGGTTATTATTGTGAATGAATTTTTCCTCGTATTGTGACATGTATAGCACCGCCATCTCTGGAGCATAGGGACAACCCATGGCTGTGCCCTTGGTCTGGACAAAAAACTCGTTTTCGAATTTGAAGTAGTTACTTTTGAGTGTAATTTTAGCCAAGGCCAAGATGAAAGCAGTGGGAACTCTGTGTGGTCTCTCGCGTTGTTCGAGATAGATTTCCATCACCTCCAGAGCCTCATCCTGGGGAATTTGAGTGTACAACGAGGTAACATCCAGTGTCACCATCAGTTGTACTTCGGGGTCAAATGTCATTTCTTGAAGTTTGTTGATGAAATCAATAGTATCCCGCAGGTATGATTTCACTCCAACTAAAAAAGGTTTTAAGAAGAAATCTATATACTTTGAAGCAGGCTCAAGGGCTGAATCACACCCGGAGACGATTGGTCTCCCCGGGGGTGTTGTGTGGTTTTTGTGGATTTTAGGTAAGAAGTAGAGAACGGGTGTTCTCGGTGATTTTTTGTTTAAGAATTCAAATTCTTTAGGACCTAAGAAACCATTCTCCAATGCCTCCTTGGTTATATATGAAATCTTATTCAGAATTTCTACCACTGGATCATCTTTGACCGCTCGGTACCATTCCAAATTATTCACATGAGTTTTTCCTTCCAATAAATACATTGTGCGTGGCCAGACAACCACTGCACCGCCCTTGTCAGCCAGCTTGATGATAATTGAAGTATCTGATTTTAGATCTTTAATAACTTGTGTTTGACCCTTACTTATGTTGTTGTTGAAAAACAATTTGCTCTTTTCCAATTTGGTTAGAGCTGAGAGGACTGCTTGCTCAAAGGCATACACCTGTTTGGGGATATTCATAGTGGGCAAGAACTTGGATTTAACTCTGAGGCCAGTAGTTTCACAATTTGTAGTTGTTTCTATACCGGCAAAATAAGTCTTCAATCTTATTTTTCTGCAAAACTCAAGTGCCTCTAATTTGAGTTTTGTGAAATCCGTACGTTTATTCGGGACGAATTTAAGACCCAAAGTGAGGATCATATTTTCGTCATCTGTGAGGACTTTATCAGAAAGATTCACTATCGTGGATACATCTAGTTGTTGTAATGTTTGTTCCCCGTCCGCATTTCCCATTGGGGTTTGAATCGGACGTTTTGTTGCCCGCCCCTTCCTAAAAAAGGTTGATTCTGGCCCTTTTTGTTTTGTTGGCCTTGATTGGAATCAGTGGACGACCCAGATGATGAGGCGGAGGAGAAGGTAGTGTATCTTGTCCTTGACCTTCCCTGGTATGAGTTCAATGCTCTTTTTGATTCTACGGTGGTGTAGTAGTCTTCCTTTAAAAAGGGATACACTGACTCTATTTTAAATGATTTGGAGTCCTTCTCAAACTGAGCAGTTTTGGTATTAATAGTGATATCTTTAAATGTCTGGATTTCTTTTTCTATTTTTTCAAGTAAATTCTTGGCCTCTAATTCAGTTTTATTGTCCGCAATTGCTTTTATCAGTTCAGCAATTTCCTTTTCTTCCTCGCTACATAAGCGTTGAGCAGTCTCAATAGTATGGACCATGAGGTCCCGGCTACACTTAGTATTTATGTAGCTAAAGCCTTTTTTGTATTCCGGATCTTCTACAAAGATAACCGGAACATTTTTGACTTGTAGCCCCCAAGCTATTGTGCCAGCCCGCAAGTGTTGTAGTAGGAAATGGCCATGCAGTTCTGTCCTTATATGCTTTTTTTGGAGACGGGTTAGCCTATCTGCTTCATTTTGATGTTTTGCTGTGGTACTCAGAGAAAGACCAGAGAAGGGATTAGAAGCAAGCAAATTTTGTATATGGCTTTCCGTGAAAGACAATGTTTCTTTCTCTGACATACTTTAACAAGGAAACTTCCTTGTGGTGAATTTAATCAAATTAGTGAAGATGAGACAGAATGTCTCCGTCCTTACTCACTCGGGTGACAACCCGCGCTATAATTTTTCAAAAAAGGGAGAGTATGGCCCATGCGGACAGAAGTGGGGTAAGGGCCCAATAACTTTACACGAAAAACAAGAACCCACACTTCGATGAATTTCACACCATATATTTTTTAGGGATGAAAAAAGATAAGCACTATTTAATGTGTTTACCTTGGCGATTAGTTGCGCCAGTTTTATTCAACAATTTTCACAAAAAGAGAACATGTCACTATAGTCAAGAGAAATATCAAAGCCTTAAACGTAATGGCCATTTAGTGTCCAATATTTACAATGAAAGATTCAATATTTACAATGCAAAAATGTGATTTAAACAACAAATTAACAAAACATACATAAATTGTGAAACTGTGCAAAAGTAGTACACAACCGTCTTTATGTGATATCATTTCACAAATAAAATGAGGGGAAGAATTATCCACATGTTTTTTTTAAACACAACATTTTTTATGAACCAACAGTTTTTTCAAGACTGAAATGTAATATTTGGCAAAAAATGGAGATTTTTAGTGGTTCTCCAAAAACCAACACGACAACCTCTCGGTAGAAATGTTGATAGGCGCTTAAATCATAAACAATTTTAAATGTTTACAGGACTTGATACTATCCGCCTACGCGTTTCGAGTTTGTGAGGGTTCTTCTCAAACTCTCTTCAGGGCCAAATGAATTTCATTCCCCATTTGTTAAACCTAATAGTGAAAACATAACAAATAATGGATACTTAGTGCTTGCTGCTTCCATCAACCCGCTAAAATCACCTCCTATGTACAATTTGTTAAAGTAACACATACCTCTAGGGGCTCGAGGTAGGTTAGTTCATCCAAATAACTTGTGGTGTTTTGAAGGATTTCGAAGGATTTGTGCGTGTTTCTAAAAAAACAGGAGTTTTATATGTGAAACCTGTTTTTAAACATAAGGTGCCATTTTCCGTGAGACAGATTGACAGTGTGCTCATACCTGGCTATAGTGGAAAAGGCCATCTGCTCGTGCTGCTAATTTTCAGTTTCCATCATTAGGAAAATACAGCGCTGGAATTGGAAAGGCTCGTGTTATTTTATTTCTGAGCCAGCATGCTTCACTCAATCTTATACAGCTACTGCCCTGAATGGAATAGCACTTACTTTAATTATGTTGCCTCGTGCAGTGTATTAGTTATCAACGTTCTCTCAGTATGCTTGACACTCACGGTGTCATCGCCATTAGTCTTCCTCTGGTACCGCGGCTCTGTTGAAAAACGAGCGGCAGTCAGGAAAAAATTCCAACGCGCGCTTTGAATTCTGTTGGAACCGCTAATGCGTGTACTTGCATTTAGCCGGGCGGCTCAGTTTACATTTAGACCGATTGGAGCCGCGGTCGAAATTATTCCAACAAAGGGAGCCCGCGCTTTAAGTTAAGCGGGAGCCGC
This sequence comes from Lissotriton helveticus, assembly GCF_964261635.1. NCBI lineage: Eukaryota > Metazoa > Chordata > Amphibia > Caudata > Salamandridae > Lissotriton > Lissotriton helveticus. The sequence continues at coordinate 1,625,214,679 of NC_136063.1, read as the reverse complement.
TAATGTGCGCTCTAACACTTTGTCAGGCGGCGCATACTGGGATTTACATGCAGGAGAGCCCGCGCTCGTGATTGTAAAAGCCAAGAATACTCGCATTTATGTTTATATTCAACATAGCAGTGTGAGGCTGCTGGACTATGTTAGTTAGCGCGCTGTGAGGAGGCGTCTTAGATACTCAACATACCTTTCAGTCCACGGACATGAATCACTTCCTCATTCCTTCACATGAAGTGAGTGGAGTTCTGGCATTCTTACTAAATGGGCTACGCCTCCATTGTGGGCCAATCACAGTCAAAGGAGTTTTGTGTGGTCCAACTGATGCATTATGGGGCATGTAGTCTAGTGGTTTAAAGTCTAGAAAGTTCACTCATCGAGTTTAAACCTGAGTTGATAGTGTCAAACCGAAGTATTAGGTAGGCCTCTTTTCGCAGCAGTGCCTCCTCTACATTCGGTGACCTATGTTGTGGGTCAATCGCGGCTAGAACAGTCCACTTGAAATCTGTCTCATTATGGTTTGCAGTGGTAAAATGTTCAACCATTGGGGCATTTTGCACTTTTCTCTTTAATCTAGAGCGATGTTGTGTGATCCTGACATTTACTTGTTGGCATGTCTTCCCTATGTACAATTTGTTACAAACGCACACAATCCCATAGATCACATTTTTACTCTTACAGTTTGTGTGCAAACTGTGTCTCCATTTCAAGCCATTATGGCTAAATACATCTCCTTCTACAACACTTTGGCAGGCCACACAGTTGCCACATTTGTGGTGGCCAGTGATTGGTTTGAGGTTCCATTTAGATATTAAATCACTTTTGGGTTTCTGGATGAAGCTGTCTGCTCTGATGATTTGTTGGCCGACACTCAGATTTTTCTTCATCGCGAAAATGGGCTTTTGCAGCGGGGATTCCAAACCCTCCAGCAAATGCCAATTCCGCAGAATAATCTGGCGGAACTTGTTTGTGTGCGCTCCATAAGTCGTAACACATACGAGTTTGTCCAACTCCTTTTTCTTTTTGATTTTAAGCAATTCTTCTCTCGGGGTAAAACGTGCTCTTTTTTTAGAATGCTTAAGGAGTTTTTTAGGATAACCCCTTTTGGCTAGTTCTTCACAGAAAGTATCAGCATGGGTATTGAACTCATTAAGGTCTGAACAATTCCGTCTGATCCTGAGTAGCTGGCCATAAGGAAGGTTCTGTTTCAAACCCTGAGGGTGAGCACTCTTGTAGTGCAGGATTGTGTTCTTGTCTGTTTCTTTCTTAAACAGAGTAGTAATCAGAGGATGACATTCCTCGATGTAGCTGTGGGCACAGAAGGGGGTAAGTTCACAACTACTCTGTTTAAGAAAGAAACAGACAAGAACACAATCCTGCACTACAAGAGTGCTCACCCTCAGGGTTTGAAACAGAACCTTCCTTATGGCCAGCTACTCAGGATCAGACGGAATTGTTCAGACCTTAATGAGTTCAATACCCATGCTGATACTTTCTGTGAAGAACTAGCCAAAAGGGGTTATCCTAAAAAACTCCTTAAGCATTCTAAAAAAAGAGCACGTTTTACCCCGAGAGAAGAATTGCTTAAAATCAAAAAGAAAAAGGAGTTGGACAAACTCGTATGTGTTACGACTTATGGAGCGCACACAAACAAGTTCCGCCAGATTATTCTGCGGAATTGGCATTTGCTGGAGGGTTTGGAATCCCCGCTGCAAAAGCCCATTTTCGCGATGAAGAAAAATCTGAGTGTCGGCCAACAAATCATCAGAGCAGACAGCTTCATCCAGAAACCCAAAAGTGATTTAATATCTAAATGGAACCTCAAACCAATCACTGGCCACCACAAATGTGGCAACTGTGTGGCCTGCCAAAGTGTTGTAGAAGGAGATGTATTTAGCCATAATGGCTTGAAATGGAGACACAGTTTGCACACAAACTGTAAGAGTAAAAATGTGATCTATGGGATTGTGTGCGTTCGTAACAAATTGTACATAGGGAAGACATGCCAACAAGTAAATGTCAGGATCACACAACATCGCTCTAGATTAAAGAGAAAAGTGCAAAATGCCCCAATGGTTGAACATTTTACTACTGCAAACCATAATGAGACAGATTTCAAGTGGACTGTTCTAGCCGCGATTGACCCACAACATAGGTCACCGAATGTAGAGGAGGCACTGCTGCGAAAAGAGGCCTACCTAATACTTCGGTTTGACACTATCAACTCAGGTTTAAACTCGATGAGTGAACTTTCTAGACTTTAAACCACTAGACTACATGCCCCATAATGCATCAGTTGGACCACACAAAACTCCTTTGACTGTGATTGGCCCACAATGGAGGCGTAGCCCGTTTAGTAAGAATGCCAGAACTCCACTCACTTCATGTGAAGGAATGAGGAAGTGATTCATGTCCGTGGACTGAAAGGTATGTTGAGTATCTAAGACGCCTCCTCACAGCGCGCTAACTAACATAGTCCAGCAGCCTCACACTGCTATGTTGAATATAAACATAAATGCGAGTATTCTTGGCTTTTACAATCACGAGCGCGGGCTCTCCTGCATGTAAATCCCAGTATGCGCCGCCTGACAAAGTGTTAGAGCGCACATTAGCGGCTCCCGCTTAACTTAAAGCGCGGGCTCCCTTTGTTGGAATAATTTCGACCGCGGCTCCAATCGGTCTAAATGTAAACTGAGCCGCCCGGCTAAATGCAAGTACACGCATTAGCGGTTCCAACAGAATTCAAAGCGCGCGTTGGAATTTTTTCCTGACTGCCGCTCGTTTTTCAACAGAGCCGCGGTACCAGAGGAAGACTAATGGCGATGACACCGTGAGTGTCAAGCATACTGAGAGAACGTTGATAACTAATACACTGCACGAGGCAACATAATTAAAGTAAGTGCTATTCCATTCAGGGCAGTAGCTGTATAAGATTGAGTGAAGCATGCTGGCTCAGAAATAAAATAACACGAGCCTTTCCAATTCCAGCGCTGTATTTTCCTAATGATGGAAACTGAAAATTAGCAGCACGAGCAGATGGCCTTTTCCACTATAGCCAGGTATGAGCACACTGTCAATCTGTCTCACGGAAAATGGCACCTTATGTTTAAAAACAGGTTTCACATATAAAACTCCTGTTTTTTTAGAAACACGCACAAATCCTTCGAAATCCTTCAAAACACCACAAGTTATTTGGATGAACTAACCTACCTCGAGCCCCTAGAGGTATGTGTTACTTTAACAAATTGTACATAGGAGGTGATTTTAGCGGGTTGATGGAAGCAGCAAGCACTAAGTATCCATTATTTGTTATGTTTTCACTATTAGGTTTAACAAATGGGGAATGAAATTCATTTGGCCCTGAAGAGAGTTTGAGAAGAACCCTCACAAACTCGAAACGCGTAGGCGGATAGGATCAAGTCCTGTAAACATTTAAAATTGTTTATGATTTAAGCGCCTATCAACATTTCTACCGAGAGGTTGTCGTGTTGGTTTTTGGAGAACCACTAAAAATCTCCATTTTTTGCCAAATATTACATTTCAGTCTTGAAAAAACTGTTGGTTCATAAAAAATGTTGTGTTTAAAAAAAACATGTGGATAATTCTTCCCCTCATTTTATTTGTGAAATGATATCACATAAAGACGGTTGTGTACTACTTTTGCACAGTTTCACAATTTATGTATGTTTTGTTAATTTGTTGTTTAAATCACATTTTTGCATTGTAAATATTGAATCTTTCATTGTAAATATTGGACACTAAATGGCCATTACGTTTAAGGCTTTGATATTTCTCTTGACTATAGTGACATGTTCTCTTTTTGTGAAAATTGTTGAATAAAACTGGCGCAACTAATCGTCAAGGTAAACACATTAAATAGTGCTTATCTTTTTTCATCCCTAAAAAATATATGGTGTGAAATTCATCGAAGTGTGGGTTCTTGTTTTTCGTGTAAAGTTATTGGGCCCTTACCCCACTTCTGTCCGCATGGGCCATACTCTCCCTTTTTTGAAAAATTATAGCGCGGGTTGTCACCCGAGTGAGTAAGGACGGAGACATTCTGTCTCATCTTCACTAATTTGATTAAATTCACCACAAGGAAGTTTCCTTGTTAAAGTATGTCAGAGAAAGAAACATTGTCTTTCACGGAAAGCCATATACAAAATTTGCTTGCTTCTAATCCCTTCTCTGGTCTTTCTCTGAGTACCACAGCAAAACATCAAAATGAAGCAGATAGGCTAACCCGTCTCCAAAAAAAGCATATAAGGACAGAACTGCATGGCCATTTCCTACTACAACACTTGCGGGCTGGCACAATACCTTGGGGGCTACAAGTCAAAAATGTTCCGGTTATCTTTGTAGAAGATCCAGAATACAAAAAAGGCTTTAGCTACATAAATACTAAGTGTAGCCGGGACCTCATGGTCCATACTATTGAGACTGCTCAACGCTTATGTAGCGAGGAAGAAAAGGAAATTGCTGAACTGATAAAAGCAATTGCGGACAATAAAACTGAATTAGAGGCCAAGAATTTACTTGAAAAAATAGAAAAAGAAATCCAGACATTTAAAGATATCACTATTAATACCAAAACTGCTCAGTTTGAGAAGGACTCCAAATCATTTAAAATAGAGTCAGTGTATCCCTTTTTAAAGGAAGACTACTACACCACCGTAGAATCAAAAAGAGCATTGAACTCATACCAGGGAAGGTCAAGGACAAGATACACTACCTTCTCCTCCGCCTCATCATCTGGGTCGTCCACTGATTCCAATCAAGGCCAACAAAACAAAAAGGGCCAGAATCAACCTTTTTTAGGAAGGGGCGGGCAACAAAACGTCCGATTCAAACCCCAATGGGAAATGCGGACGAGGAACAAACATTACAACAACTAGATGTATCCACGATAGTGAATCTTTCTGATAAAGTCCTCACAGATGACGAAAATATGATCCTCACTTTGGGTCTTAAATTCGTCCCGAATAAACGTACGGATTTCACAAAACTCAAATTAGAGGCACTTGAGTTTTGCAGAAAAATAAGATTGAAGACTTATTTTGCCGGTATAGAAACAACTACAAATTGTGAAACTACTGGCCTCAGAGTTAAATCCAAGTTCTTGCCCACTATGAATATCCCCAAACAGGTGTATGCCTTTGAGCAAGCAGTCCTCTCAGCTCTAACCAAATTGGAAAAGAGCAAATTGTTTTTCAACAACAACATAAGTAAGGGTCAAACACAAGCCATTAAAGATCTAAAATCAGATACTTCAATTATCATCAAGCCGGCTGACAAGGGCGGTGCAGTGGTTGTCTGGCCACGCACAATGTATTTATTGGAAGGAAAAACTCATGTGAATAATTTGGAATGGTACCGAGCGGTCAAAGATGATCCAGTGGTAGAAATTCTGAATAAGATTTCATATATAACCAAGGAGGCATTGGAGAATGGTTTCTTAGGTCCTAAAGAATTTGAATTCTTAAACAAAAAATCACCGAGAACACCCGTTCTCTACTTCTTACCTAAAATCCACAAAAACCACACAACACCCCCGGGGAGACCAATCGTCTCCGGGTGTGATTCAGCCCTTGAGCCTGCTTCAAAGTATATAGATTTCTTCTTAAAACCTTTTTTAGTTGGAGTGAAATCATACCTGCGGGATACTATTGATTTCATCAACAAACTTCAAGAAATGACATTTGACCCCGAAGTACAACTGATGGTGACACTGGATGTTACCTCGTTGTACACTCAAATTCCCCAGGATGAGGCTCTGGAGGTGATGGAAATCTATCTCGAACAACGCGAGAGACCACACAGAGTTCCCACTGCTTTCATCTTGGCCTTGGCTAAAATTACACTCAAAAGTAACTACTTCAAATTCGAAAACGAGTTTTTTGTCCAGACCAAGGGCACAGCCATGGGTTGTCCCTATGCTCCAGAGATGGCGGTGCTATACATGTCACAATACGAGGAAAAATTCATTCACAATAATAACCCTTACAGTACTAACATCAAACAATGGCTAAGATACATTGATGATGTCTGGCTCCTGTGGCAGGGGAGCCAGTCAGAACTCATGGCCTTCCATGAATGGTTGAATCTGAGACACCCAGATATCAAATTTTCCATTGACCACAGTAATCAGAGGATGACATTCCTCGATGTAGCTGTGGGCACAGAAGGGGGTAAGTTCACAACTACTCTGTTTAAGAAAGAAACAGACAAGAACACAATCCTGCACTACAAGAGTGCTCACCCTCAGGGTTTGAAACAGAACCTTCCTTATGGCCAGCTACTCAGGATCAGACGGAATTGTTCAGACCTTAATGAGTTCAATACCCATGCTGATACTTTCTGTGAAGAACTAGCCAAAAGGGGTTATCCTAAAAAACTCCTTAAGCATTCTAAAAAAAGAGCACGTTTTACCCCGAGAGAAGAATTGCTTAAAATCAAAAAGAAAAAGGAGTTGGACAAACTCGTATGTGTTACGACTTACGGAGCGCACACAAACAAGTTCCGCCAGATTATTCTGCGGAATTGGCATTTGCTGGAGGGTTTGGAATCCCCGCTGCAAAAGCCCATTTTCGCGATGAAGAAAAATCTGAGTGTCGGCCAACAAATCATCAGAGCAGACAGCTTCATCCAGAAACCCAAAAGTGATTTAATATCTAAATGGAACCTCAAACCAATCACTGGCCACCACAAATGTGGCAACTGTGTGGCCTGCCAAAGTGTTGTAGAAGGAGATGTATTTAGCCATAATGGCTTGAAATGGAGACACAGTTTGCACACAAACTGTAAGAGTAAAAATGTGATCTATGGGATTGTGTGCGTTTGTAACAAATTGTACATAGGGAAGACATGCCAACAAGTAAATGTCAGGATCACACAACATCGCTCTAGATTAAAGAGAAAAGTGCAAAATGCCCCAATGGTTGAACATTTTACCACTGCAAACCATAATGAGACAGATTTCAAGTGGACTGTTCTAGCCGCGATTGACCCACAACATAGGTCACCGAATGTAGAGGAGGCACTGCTGCGAAAAGAGGCCTACCTAATACTTCGGTTTGACACTATCAACTCAGGTTTAAACTCGATGAGTGAACTTTCTAGACTTTAAACCACTAGACTACATGCCCCATAATGCATCAGTTGGACCACACAAAACTCCTTTGACTGTGATTGGCCCACAATGGAGGCGTAGCCCGTTTAGTAAGAATGCCAGAACTCCACTCACTTCATGTGAAGGAATGAGGAAGTGATTCATGTCCGTGGACTGAAAGGTATGTTGAGTATCTAAGACGCCTCCTCACAGCGCGCTAACTAACATAGTCCAGCAGCCTCACACTGCTATGTTGAATATAAACATAAATGCGAGTATTCTTGGCTTTTACAATCACGAGCGCGGGCTCTCCTGCATGTAAATCCCAGTATGCGCCGCCTGACAAAGTGTTAGAGCGCACATTAGCGGCTCCCGCTTAACTTAAAGCGCGGGCTCCCTTTGTTGGAATAATTTCGACCGCGGCTCCAATCGGTCTAAATGTAAACTGAGCCGCCCGGCTAAATGCAAGTACACGCATTAGCGGTTCCAACAGAATTCAAAGCGCGCGTTGGAATTTTTTCCTGACTGCCGCTCGTTTTTCAACAGAGCCGCGGTACCAGAGGAAGACTAATGGCGATGACACCGTGAGTGTCAAGCATACTGAGAGAACGTTGATAACTAATACACTGCACGAGGCAACATAATTAAAGTAAGTGCTATTCCATTCAGGGCAGTAGCTGTATAAGATTGAGTGAAGCATGCTGGCTCAGAAATAAAATAACACGAGCCTTTCCAATTCCAGCGCTGTATTTTCCTAATGATGGAAACTGAAAATTAGCAGCACGAGCAGATGGCCTTTTCCACTATAGCCAGGTATGAGCACACTGTCAATCTGTCTCACGGAAAATGGCACCTTATGTTTAAAAACAGGTTTCACATATAAAACTCCTGTTTTTTTAGAAACACGCACAAATCCTTCGAAATCCTTCAAAACACCACAAGTTATTTGGATGAACTAACCTACCTCGAGCCCCTAGAGGTATGTGTTACTTTAACAAATTGTACATAGGAGGTGATTTTAGCGGGTTGATGGAAGCAGCAAGCACTAAGTATCCATTATTTGTTATGTTTTCACTATTAGGTTTAACAAATGGGGAATGAAATTCATTTGGCCCTGAAGAGAGTTTGAGAAGAACCCTCACAAACTCGAAACGCGTAGGCGGATAGGATCAAGTCCTGTAAACATTTAAAATTGTTTATGATTTAAGCGCCTATCAACATTTCTACCGAGAGGTTGTCGTGTTGGTTTTTGGAGAACCACTAAAAATCTCCATTTTTTGCCAAATATTACATTTCAGTCTTGAAAAAACTGTTGGTTCATAAAAAATGTTGTGTTTAAAAAAAACATGTGGATAATTCTTCCCCTCATTTTATTTGTGAAATGATATCACATAAAGACGGTTGTGTACTACTTTTGCACAGTTTCACAATTTATGTATGTTTTGTTAATTTGTTGTTTAAATCACATTTTTGCATTGTAAATATTGAATCTTTCATTGTAAATATTGGACACTAAATGGCCATTACGTTTAAGGCTTTGATATTTCTCTTGACTATAGTGACATGTTCTCTTTTTGTGAAAATTGTTGAATAAAACTGGCGCAACTAATCGCCAAGGTAAACACATTAAATAGTGCTTATCTTTTTTCATCCCTAAAAAATATATGGTGTGAAATTCATCGAAGTGTGGGTTCTTGTTTTTCGTGTAAAGTTATTGGGCCCTTACCCCACTTCTGTCCGCATGGGCCATACTCTCCCTTTTTTGAAAAATTATAGCGCGGGTTGTCACCCGAGTGAGTAAGGACGGAGACATTCTGTCTCATCTTCACTAATTTGATTAAATTCACCACAAGGAAGTTTCCTTGTTAAAGTATGTCAGAGAAAGAAACATTGTCTTTCACGGAAAGCCATATACAAAATTTGCTTGCTTCTAATCCCTTCTCTGGTCTTTCTCTGAGTACCACAGCAAAACATCAAAATGAAGCAGATAGGCTAACCCGTCTCCAAAAAAAGCATATAAGGACAGAACTGCATGGCCATTTCCTACTACAACACTTGCGGGCTGGCACAATACCTTGGGGGCTACAAGTCAAAAATGTTCCGGTTATCTTTGTAGAAGATCCGGAATACAAAAAAGGCTTTAGCTACATAAATACTAAGTGTAGCCGGGACCTCATGGTCCATACTATTGAGACTGCTCAACGCTTATGTAGCGAGGAAGAAAAGGAAATTGCTGAACTGATAAAAGCAATTGCGGACAATAAAACTGAATTAGAGGCCAAGAATTTACTTGAAAAAATAGAAAAAGAAATCCAGACATTTAAAGATATCACTATTAATACCAAAACTGCTCAGTTTGAGAAGGACTCCAAATCATTTAAAATAGAGTCAGTGTATCCCTTTTTAAAGGAAGACTACTACACCACCGTAGAATCAAAAAGAGCATTGAACTCATACCAGGGAAGGTCAAGGACAAGATACACTACCTTCTCCTCCGCCTCATCATCTGGGTCGTCCACTGATTCCAATCAAGGCCAACAAAACAAAAAGGGCCAGAATCAACCTTTTTTAGGAAGGGGCGGGCAACAAAACGTCCGATTCAAACCCCAATGGGAAATGCGGACGAGGAACAAACATTACAACAACTAGATGTATCCACGATAGTGAATCTTTCTGATAAAGTCCTCACAGATGACGAAAATAGGATCCTCACTTTGGGTCTTAAATTCGTCCCGAATAAACGTACGGATTTCACAAAACTCAAATTAGAGGCACTTGAGTTTTGCAGAAAAATAAGATTGAAGACTTATTTTGCCGGTATAGAAACAACTACAAATTGTGAAACTACTGGCCTCAGAGTTAAATCCAAGTTCTTGCCCACTATGAATATCCCCAAACAGGTGTATGCCTTTGAGCAAGCAGTCCTCTCAGCTCTAACCAAATTGGAAAAGAGCAAATTGTTTTTCAACAACAACATAAGTAAGGGTCAAACACAAGCCATTAAAGATCTAAAATCAGATACTTCAATTATCATCAAGCCGGCTGACAAGGGCGGTGCAGTGGTTGTCTGGCCACGCACAATGTATTTATTGGAAGGAAAAACTCATGTGAATAATTTGGAATGGTACCGAGCGGTCAAAGATGATCCAGTGGTAGAAATTCTGAATAAGATTTCATATATAACCAAGGAGGCATTGGAGAATGGTTTCTTAGGTCCTAAAGAATTTGAATTCTTAAACAAAAAATCACCGAGAACACCCGTTCTCTACTTCTTACCTAAAATCCACAAAAACCACACAACACCCCCGGGGAGACCAATCGTCTCCGGGTGTGATTCAGCCCTTGAGCCTGCTTCAAAGTATATAGATTTCTTCTTAAAACCTTTTTTAGTTGGAGTGAAATCATACCTGCGGGATACTATTGATTTCATCAACAAACTTCAAGAAATGACATTTGACCCCGAAGTACAACTGATGGTGACACTGGATGTTACCTCGTTGTACACTCAAATTCCCCAGGATGAGGCTCTGGAGGTGATGGAAATCTATCTCGAACAACGCGAGAGACCACACAGAGTTCCCACTGCTTTAATCTTGGCCTTGGCTAAAATTACACTCAAAAGTAACTACTTCAAATTCGAAAACGAGTTTTTTGTCCAGACCAAGGGCACAGCCATGGGTTGTCCCTATGCTCCAGAGATGGCGGTGCTATACATGTCACAATACGAGGAAAAATTCATTCACAATAATAACCCTTACAGTACTAACATCAAACAATGGCTAAGATACATTGATGATGTCTGGCTCCTGTGGCAGGGGAGCCAGTCAGAACTCATGGCCTTCCATGAATGGTTGAATCTGAGACACCCAGATATCAAATTTTCCATTGACCACAGTAATCAGAGGATGACATTCCTCGATGTAGCTGTGGGCACAGAAGGGGGTAAGTTCACAACTACTCTGTTTAAGAAAGAAACAGACAAGAACACAATCCTGCACTACAAGAGTGCTCACCCTCAGGGTTTGAAACAGAACCTTCCTTATGGCCAGCTACTCAGGATCAGACGGAATTGTTCAGACCTTAATGAGTTCAATACCCATGCTGATACTTTCTGTGAAGAACTAGCCAAAAGGGGTTATCCTAAAAAACTCCTTAAGCATTCTAAAAAAAGAGCACGTTTTACCCCGAGAGAAGAATTGCTTAAAATCAAAAAGAAAAAGGAGTTGGACAAACTCGTATGTGTTACGACTTATGGAGCGCACACAAACAAGTTCCGCCAGATTATTCTGCGGAATTGGCATTTGCTGGAGGGTTTGGAATCCCCGCTGCAAAAGCCCATTTTCGCGATGAAGAAAAATCTGAGTGTCGGCCAACAAATCATCAGAGCAGACAGCTTCATCCAGAAACCCAAAAGTGATTTAATATCTAAATGGAACCTCAAACCAATCACTGGCCACCACAAATGTGGCAACTGTGTGGCCTGCCAAAGTGTTGTAGAAGGAGATGTATTTAGCCATAATGGCTTGAAATGGAGACACAGTTTGCTCACAAACTGTAAGAGTAAAAATGTGATCTATGGGATTGTGTGCGTTTGTAACAAATTGTACATAGGGAAGACATGCCAACAAGTAAATGTCAGGATCACACAACATCGCTCTAGATTAAAGAGAAAAGTGCAAAATGCCCCAATGGTTGAACATTTTACCACTGCAAACCATAATGAGACAGATTTCAAGTGGACTGTTCTAGCCGCGATTGACCCACAACATAGGTCACCGAATGTAGAGGAGGCACTGCTGCGAAAAGAGGCCTACCTAATACTTCGGTTTGACACTATCAACTCAGGTTTAAACTCGATGAGTGAACTTTCTAGACTTTAAACCACTAGACTACATGCCCCATAATGCATCAGTTGGACCACACAAAACTCCTTTGACTGTGATTGGCCCACAATGGAGGCGTAGCCCGTTTAGTAAGAATGCCAGAACTCCACTCACTTCATGTGAAGGAATGAGGAAGTGATTCATGTCCGTGGACTGAAAGGTATGTTGAGTATCTAAGACGCCTCCTCACAGCGCGCTAACTAACATAGTCCAGCAGCCTCACACTGCTATGTTGAATATAAACATAAATGCGAGTATTCTTGGCTTTTACAATCACGAGCGCGGGCTCTCCTGCATGTAAATCCCAGTATGCGCTGCCTGACAAAGTGTTAGAGCGCACATTAGCGGCTCCCGCTTAACTTAAAGCGCGGGCTCCCTTTGTTGGAATAATTTCGACCGCGGCTCCAATCGGTCTAAATGTAAACTGAGCCGCCCGGCTAAATGCAAGTACACGCATTAGCGGTTCCAACAGAATTCAAAGCGCGCGTTGGAATTTTTTCCTGACTGCCGCTCGTTTTTCAACAGAGCCGCGGTACCAGAGGAAGACTAATGGCGATGACACCGTGAGTGTCAAGCATACTGAGAGAACGTTGATAACTAATACACTGCACGAGGCAACATAATTAAAGTAAGTGCTATTCCATTCAGGGCAGTAGCTGTATAAGATTGAGTGAAGCATGCTGGCTCAGAAATAAAATAACACGAGCCTTTCCAATTCCAGCGCTGTATTTTCCTAATGATGGAAACTGAAAATTAGCAGCACGAGCAGATGGCCTTTTCCACTATAGCCAGGTATGAGCACACTGTCAATCTGTCTCACGGAAAATGGCACCTTATGTTTAAAAACAGGTTTCACATATAAAACTCCTGTTTTTTTAGAAACACGCACAAATCCTTCGAAATCCTTCAAAACACCACAAGTTATTTGGATGAACTAACCTACCTCGAGCCCCTAGAGGTATGTGTTACTTTAACAAATTGTACATAGGAGGTGATTTTAGCGGGTTGATGGAAGCAGCAAGCACTAAGTATCCATTATTTGTTATGTTTTCACTATTAGGTTTAACAAATGGGGAATGAAATTCATTTGGCCCTGAAGAGAGTTTGAGAAGAACCCTCACAAACTCGAAACGCGTAGGCGGATAGGATCAAGTCCTGTAAACATTTAAAATTGTTTATGATTTAAGTGCCTATCAACATTTCTACCGAGAGGTTGTCGTGTTGGTTTTTGGAGAACCACTAAAAATCTCCATTTTTTGCCAAATATTACATTTCAGTCTTGAAAAAACTGTTGGTTCATAAAAAATGTTGTGTTTAAAAAAAACATGTGGATAATTCTTCCCCTCATTTTATTTGTGAAATGATATCACATAAAGACGGTTGTGTACTACTTTTGCACAGTTTCACAATTTATGTATGTTTTGTTAATTTGTTGTTTAAATCACATTTTTGCATTGTAAATATTGAATCTTTCATTGTAAATATTGGACACTAAATGGCCATTACGTTTAAGGCTTTGATATTTCTCTTGACTATAGTGACATGTTCTCTTTTTGTGAAAATTGTTGAATAAAACTGGCGCAACTAATCGCCAAGGTAAACACATTAAATAGTGCTTATCTTTTTTCATCCCTAAAAAATATATGGTGTGAAATTCATCGAAGTGTGGGTTCTTGTTTTTCGTGTAAAGGACTGTTCGCATGAGGCACAGGGTCAGACTGATTTGCATATGGCCATGTCTGAACTGGGGTGGCAGAGTGGGCTAAAGAACGGTGATGGATTAAACCCAGATCTGTTGACTGGGTGTGAGTGTTTGATTGGTTCAGATGCTCCATCCATCACCACCCCCTTTTGTACCGCTTAAATACCACATATGTCATTTAAAAATCCAAACTAATACAACAAAAGGAAAATCAAAAAGAGAGCATAGGGTCACCTAGAAGGTTGAGTAGGACTAGCTGTGGAGAAAATCGTTCCAGGAGGTCTAAAAAGAATACATAATGTCTTGCTAGAAGTGTGATTTGGGAGAAAGTGCTACAGTATCTGTTCACTTTGAATGAGATGTCTCTTGTCAAACAGAGATCTTCATCTAGTGGGTTCTGCAGTGCCCTCATTTGATTGTGTGTTATCAATTATACCTACGGGAGCGGCATCATGTCTATAGTCCCAGGCGACAAGCACCTTCGTCCAAAGCGCCGACAATGGGCGGTGCCGTACTCCCCATGCAGCATCCCTAAGTAATGCCTTCTCATCGGCTCAGGCCCACGAAGCAACGTCTCTTTCCCAGGCCTCGCCTGTGTGCCCCGCCCCAGTCATCCATTTCAATGCTATGCATCTTTTTGCTAAAATCAATGCAAGGTTATGGGTTTTGGGTCTGGGAAATAATCCCAGTAGACAGATTTCTACCATGCAAGTGAGCAAACTAGGCGGTACCCCATTGAGCATGGCTAGTCTTGCAGCCCCGGATAGTCCCATGTCATATGTGCAAAGCCGGTATCCGGTTCCTCGCATCTAGGGCAGGTCCATGGGTCAACTCAATACATAACCTGTAATCTATGGGAGGTCAAGTAAGTCATGTGTCAGTCGTTAAATTGGACATATTTAAAGTTAGCATTTCTAGAAATGCATTTAGAGCTCTCCATGGTCTTATTCCATTCTGCGTCTGCTAGGCCTCTGCCCAGTATCATATCCCACCTTTCCAGGGTCCTGGTAAGTGGTTTTGTGATCATTTCAAGTTGCGCTCTGTAGAGCCACTTCACAAGATGTCACGTAAAGCCCAGGGTTAACAACCCCTTTAGGACAGCATGAGTATCCCGATCCTGTCCACTCCCAGGCCATACATCCCTATACATCCCAACTATGGTATGATAATTCAGAAACTGGCTGGGGGACAGGCCACATTGATTTATGAGATCGTGCAGTGGTAGAAGTTCCCCCATTTGAAAGCAGTCTCTGACTGTAATAAGACTAGCCATCGTTCAGTCAACTAGTTGTTGGCTCGTACCAGAGGAAGTAGGATCCCCATGCAGCAGTTCCACCAATGGCAAGTCTAGAGCATAAAGGGGCACTCTAAATGTGTTCTAGATACATCTCTTCCAGCATTGTAGTGCCATTTTCAATAGGATCCCTGGGGTGGGAGTGACTATATTTGAATTAAGGAGCTTTGCTAGTAGAAGCCCCTGGCTATCAGCCCACCCAATAGGACTGTTAGATCTGGGGGTCTCTAGTTGGCAGAGGTAGGTACCACTGTCCAAATAGGGACCCTTGCTACTAGTCAGGGTAAGAAGGATACACTCTTTAGATAACCCCTTCTCTCCCCCTTGGTAGCTTGGCACGAGCAGTGAGGCTTATCAAAGGCAATGTGGAAAGTATTTGTACCCACGCTCACAGTCACACAGTGAAAACACCACAAACTGACTCTACAACAGTTTAGAAAAATAAAGGTAAATTTAATCTAAACTACACAAGACCAAACCAACAAAAATCCAACATACACAGTTCAAGAATATGGTTTCAAAAGAGTTCTTAAGGTTGCGTTAAAATAATCCACAGTTGCGTCACGTTTTAGCCAACAGTACCTTTAGATGCGACAAAAGTTCCAAGTGAAAGCTGCAGCATTGAAAAGCTAGTGATGTGTCACTCCTGAGACCCTGGGGAGGCGATGTGATAACCCTGCTGGACGTAGCGGACGTGTTGCGATGACTTCGGTCTGTACGGGGAGGAATGGGATACCTTGCGTGGATTCCGGTATGCAGGTTTCGGTGGAAGCGGCTTACAAAAGGCACAATGCAACGATCTTCGGGTCGGCGAAGATCTCAGGTGTGGTATCGATGCGCGGCGCAGCGTCGATCTTCTCCTCTTGCTGCCCCTCGATGCGATGGCTCTGCAACGACTCTCGCAGCGACGTGATGCGGTCCGCAAGCAGGTGGTGCGACGATCTCACCCAGTGACTACAGGCTCTGCAACGATGTTCGCAGCGATGGTACTTTTCCCGCACTGGAGCTATGCGTTCCGCAAGCGGAGGCTGCGTCAGTTCTTGCAGTGGCAACAGGCGCTGCGACGACCTCGATCTTCGCGGTGACGGGAATTTCCTCGCACTGACGGGGTTGCGCTCCGCAAGCGAGCGATGTGTGAAACTTTGCAGAAAGTCTTTAGTATCTTGATTTCTGGCTTCCCAAGCACAGGTACAACTTCCAGAGGCACCACAACTGGCCCAAGCACTCTAGGAAGGACAGAACTCTCCCAGCAGAGTTTAGGGGAGCTGGGGGTGAAGCCCTTTTGTTCCTGGGACTTCTTAACAGGGAACCAGCTCTTCTCAGGCCCTTGGGGATTCCTTCAAGCAAGGGGACACAGCACAAGGCAAAGTCCTTTCACTCTTCTTGGCAGCAAAGCAACTACAGGTCAGTCCACAAGCTCACAGCAGGACAGTCTTCCTTCTTCAGGCTTCCAGCTTTCTCCTTGGCAGAGGTTCCTTCTTGATTCCAGGATGATCTGATTTTCTGTAGTCAGGGGTCATGTACTTATACCCCTAAAAGTCTTTGTTCCCTTTGTGCAGGAGGGCTCTGAGCCCGGTCTGAACCAGTTCTGGGTGCTCCTTGAGCACTTTGTTTTCCTGGCCTCTCCTTTCCTTTCAGAGAGAGGGGCAGGGTCGTCAGCCGCCAAGCAGGAGGTGGAGCCAGCATTGTGGAAGGCAGGCAAAGCCCTATTCAGGCCCAGGTGCTACCCCCTCCAGCCACTCTAGATGCAGATAGACTATTCAGCCAAGGGATGGCCCACTCAGCCTCTGAGAGCCACCCAGACCCTGCCACTCACAATCCAGACAGTCAATTCACAAACAGGCCAAGGCACACAGAAAGGTCAGATAAGAGAACAGCTACTTTCTGAAAGTGCTGTTCTCAAACACAGGATTTAAAAAACACCTTTCCTTAAATATGTGTTATTAAATTTTGAGTTTCAGGGATACCAAACTTTTATGCCGTATCTTACTCCTATGGGAAGATATACTGGTAGCCACTGTAGCCAGCATTCCCCATGATAGCCTATTGGCAATATTGCCTTACAATAGTGAAAAAACTAAAATGGCTGTAATTCACTACCAGAGCATGTCACCTGCACTGGTACATGCTCTACCTTTCAAATACACTGCACTCTGCCCAAGGGAGTACCTTGGGCCTTCCACAGGGGTGACCAATGTGGACAGAAAGGGAAGGGTTAGGCCTGGTCAGTGGGGACACTGACCAGGTGGACATGGCAGTTCACAGACTGCACACAGGCACTGCGGTGGCAGGCCTGAGACACCATTTTAGGGATACTCATGTGGGTGGCACAACCAGTGCTGCAGGCCCACTCGTAGCATTTGTATCACCAGCCCTGGCACACTCAGTGCACTTTACTAGGGACTTCTTGGTGATACAAATATGCCAATCATGGATAACCAATTACAATCACAATTTATACAGAAAGCATATGTACTTCAGCACTGATCAGCAGTGGTAAAGTGCCCAGAGTCTTATTGCCAACAACCACAGGTCGGAAAAACAAGGGAGGAAGAAGCAAAACGTTTGGGGATAACCCTGAAAAAAGGGCCATTTTCAACAGGAACCAACAGTTCAAGATCTCTACCATCCAGCCAATGCGCCAACCACTGAAGCTGGCCAGCCAATTAGCACAATTCAAAGTCTGGAGTGCCCAGGCCACAATCCCCTGGGATCTCCATAACACCGAAAGGAAACCATATTGTGCCCTCCATCCCGTATCAATTCTCCAAATAAGGATTCCAGGCTGTTAAACCAAGAGCATGTTAGCAATACAGGGAGATTTACAAAGAGGTATAAAACTCTGGGGAGCATAATCATTTTGGATAATGAAATTGGGGCCATCCCCAGTAACTTCAGGGAGTGCTAAAATTGTATGCAGGTCTTAAGTGACTGAATCCTAAGAACATCCAAGGTTTCCTACACCTGGATACCCAAGTTGCGAAACAACCTAGGGGACCATTCCAGTCCCATCAGCACATCAGGTGGTTGTGCCTTACCTGTCGGCATGGGGAAAAGGTGGGTCTTGGACCTGTTAACCCGAAGGCCCGAGAACACTGAAAACTCATCAAATAGCAGTGGCAACGCTCACATGGTTGTCTGCCAGGTACAGCTGCAGGTTGTCTGTGTATAAAGATATGATATGTTCCCTGCCCTCGGAAGCCACCGCATGATTCACCCCCTCCGTCCCCTCATTGTCAGAAGAGCACTGTTTAGGGCTCAATGGCCTGGCCAAACAGAAGGGTAGATAATGGGCATCCTTGTCTGGTACCCTGGCAGACCCCATCTAAGAGGCTGAGACCACCCCACCTGTCTTAACGCTCGCTGTAGGATTGGTGTATAGCAGGCGCACAAAGCAAACACGAGGAGCTGATGGAAGGAGCGCTGAAACTTTTCAGACACTCACCCCCAGTCACTATTAGATCTGTTTGAATTCATCATAATTTTTTAGCTCACTTTGCCACCCCAGTTCAGACCCACCATATGCAAATCATTATTGACTCTGTTCCTCATGGGAACAGTCCAGCCCGAACTGCCAAGCCATGTCTTCCCTGGACCAGAAACAAGCATCCTGGGGCCGGTTTTGGAGTAACATGCCTCATCAACTAGGCTAGCTTGAATCCAGTGGCAAAGTGAGCAAGGGGCCCACGTCTGGGCATACCCTGCCAACTTAGGGCAAACAAAGCAAACACAAGGAGGTGATGGAAGGAGCGCTGAAACTTTTCACTCACCCCCAGTCACTATTAGATCTGGGTTGAATCCATTATCGTTCTTTAGCTCACTTTGCCACCATAGTTCAGACCCAGGCACAACCCTCACCCAATTGCATCTGTCCCATGGCTGCATACAGGAACTCCCAACTTAGAGAATCAAAGGCCTTCTCCAGATCAATGGATATAATCAAGGCATCTGTGCAATGAGAGATATCTTGATGATATAGGATATGGATATGATACAACCTGCAAAGGTTCCCTGGGCTGGACCTGGTTGGAATGAATGAATCCATTCTGGTCTTTGTGTATGAGATCCTTCATAAGGGGAAGTATTTTACTAAGAATATTAAAATTGCCATTTAACATAGAACGAGGGCGGTATACAGATGGGTATTTAACAGATGACTTCGTTTTAAGTAGGGGGGCCACCAGTGCCTTCATGGACAACGCTGGCAGCGATCTCAATCAGAGTGATTCTGCATATACAGCTTCAAATTTGGGGTAAGGATGGATGCAAATGTAGAGTAGAACTCTGCCGACAAGCCACCTGGGGCAGGTGTTTTCCCAGCAGCCATCACTTTAATGGCTAGACGCATTTCCTGTACCGTCACATGTGCCCCCAAGTCCTCACGAAGGGCTATTTCCAAAGTGCACAGTGTCAGCGGTGCAAGGAACTCCACCAGGTCCTCTGGCAAACTGGCCTCTGGGTGGCCATAAATTATTTCATACTAATTATGAAAGGCTGTATTAATGCCCCTGGGTAAATAAAGTGGCGTCCCCTCATCAGTTAAAATCTGTAATTATGGGATTTCCCCTGGACTCCCGGTACACCAACCATGCCTACCCAATCAGCCCCCTACTCATGTACCTGCGCCTGGTAGTCTCGCAGGCCAAGGCACTTGAGTAGTTCTAGGACAGCACTATATGTACCCTTCATCTCCATGAGTTGTATATGAATAGTGTCATCATAGCCTAAACTATTGCCCAGATCATGCAGGCTCTGTTCTAGAGTAGAACGCTCTTTATAGAGCTCTCCCTTTACCCCCAACCGTCTGTCTCTTGCAATGTCCCCTTACCACGACCTTGAAAGCATCCCACTCAACAAGGGGATCCTTAGCAATACCCTTGTTAATTTGGTAATGTTCAGAGACAGTTGCTTGAAGGGTGTCCCGAAAGCATACATCCTCGAGGAGGGACGGCCAAAGGCGCCAGATGGGAATTACTGGGGCCTCGGTAGTAGGACAAAAGGTCATCAGTAATAGACAATCATCAGACAGTGTGCGCCCCAAATACTCAATGTGAGTTACACTCAGACAAAGGCTGGTTGAGCCAACAAATATGTCTAGGCATGCGTGTAATCTATAGAGTTGTGAATAACAAGAATAATCATGTACTTGGTCATATAGGATTCTCCATATACCAATAAGGCCCCAATGGTCTGTCCAATCACAGATTCCCCTCAAAGTCCTATCCGCTACTGCCCCACCCAGGGGGGTTTTGACCTATCCAAGTGGACGTCTGCCTCACAATTAAAATCTCCCCCTAGGACAAGGTTGTCCCCTGCGATGGAGGACAGAGGTACGGACAGTGCCTGGAGGAGTAGGATCTAATCCTGCTTTGGAGTATATATTTATACTACCCAAGAAAAGCTCCCTTCCCGGGAGTCTGCACTTAACTAAAACATAGCGACCTTCTGGATCAATAATGGAAAGGATAGTTAAAGGGGGTCTCGACCCTGTTCCACACCAATGCCCCTCAGGAGTAGGCAGAATAGAAGGCAGGAAAAATGTGTCCCCGCCGCCTTCGGCAGAGATGAAGAGTTTCCTCTGCAGTGAGGTGGGTCGCCTGCAACATAATTATTCTGGCTCCCCAATGGCACATGTAGCAATGAATGCTGTGTTGGTTGGATGCAAAACCAATTCCTCGCACATTCCAGGGCAACAGGTTTATTTTACAATGAGGGTCTCCCATGGCAAAAAGCTACAGTGTTCTCCCCTCGCACCATCACCTGAGTTCTCCTCATTCCTCCCAGCAGTCTCAGCCCCTTTGTAATCAAACAAAATCCCAACCACAAACTCCCACACTCAAGGGCATTCCAGGAACGTCTGGCCGTCCAAACCTGTAAAGGAAGAAACATTGTTAAGGGAGAGCCACCTTCTGGTTCCTAGTAGGACCAATCTGACTGTGGGCAGACAATGTAATCACTAAAGGCCCAAACATGCGCCGGCCCACCATTCATAGGAGTAAAGTCGCTAACTGAAGTACATCAGAGCACCCATGCCCTCACCTTCCAGACTATTTCCAGCTCAGACCTGGCCATCTTCAAATTGATAATGCTGTACAGTTCTGCTGACCAAGTGTAAAAAAGGAGCCAGCATCCTACATCACGGCAAGCAAAAAGAATCAAACAAATATCAAATTATATCATCAACTGATTGTGGTGTAATGACCGGGAGGCCCTTGCCCCCCAGAGTTGAGCTTCCTGAGTCAGAAACGGCTGAACAATTATCATTGGAGGTGTCCAACCTCAGTTTTCTGCGACTATGCTATTTCTGCTGCGGCCTGTAGTGCAGCCTTGCATTTCTGTTCCGTATGCAAGGAGAAGGGCCTTCACTAGGAGGACCCCCCCGGTGGGTCACTTAAATCGGTTCTTGGATCCACGTCGGGTGGAACAGGATTTCCCCTGGAGTTCTCGTGTGGCACTCCCACTCTGTAGGACTCTATCCATGCCCACACTGCTGCCAGAGTGTCACAGAAGTGGGTTTTGCAATCTACTATTAAACAGAGTGTTGTAATGTTGTTTCTCAACTTCTTTCTTTTTCTGACACCTTGGCAGAAGTACTATATGCCCTCTGCGTGAAGAGTCTCCTTTGCTTCCCCAAAGTATGCACATTGTTGTTGCACTTAAGCTGTAAAATTCAGGAACACTAGCACTCTGCTATTTTCAATTTCAAATGGGCCATATGGGTGGGCCCCCCGCAAAATAATGGCCTGGTCCCTATAAAGTAACAGTTTTGCCAATACTGGTCTGGGTGTTCTCCCTGGTGCTACGGGATGCATCAGCCCTCGATTGGCTATTTCTAGGGCCAGCAATTTCATAAGGTGGTCCTGTGCAACTGTTGAAGGGAGCCTTTCGTTCAGAAAGGCAACCAAGTCCGTCCTTTCAATCCCCTCAAGGAGGCAAATCACACGGATGTTGTTACAGCAATTCTGGCATTCAGCAACCTCTGCTCTGCGCTCCAAGGTGAGTACTCAAGCTGTGAGATCTTCTACTTTGTGCTCGTTGTTTGCTGTTGGGGGAGGAGGTCCCTCAGAGACTGAGCCACAGTTTTGACTTGGTCTACCAGTTTATGGTACTCTGCCTGTAGCAGCCCGAACCCCACAGAAACTGCGCCAACATCTTGCTGGAGTGTAGCCTTGGTGTCTGTAATGGCTGCAAGGACCTAGATGAAAGTGTATTGAGGTATCGTTTGTCTCCTCCTCATTTCTTTGCCTAGACTTAGGAACGAAAAATCCCTCACTCCTGGTTGCGAAGCTCTTTCTTTCGGTCTAGGATTGCCCTTATCTGCAGACAAAGTACCTTGAGCAGGAATGCAGGCAAAAACTAGATGGTGCAGCACCTCTCGGTGGTAAGTACTTACATCTGGACAGAAATTTGAGCAGACATGGGGGTGCTCTGTCCTCCAAGACCCAGAAACCAGGGCTCCTGTCGGGCCCATAGCACAGTGCTCCTTGTTCAGATGGCACCAGAAGGCCCTGAAGCAATCTCTATGAGCAGGGGCTCACTCCGATCTCCCCGGGTACCGTTCACCTCCCCTGTACACAATTAGTAGATCAGCAGTAGCAGATGTGAATGACACCCCACATCTAGGCAATAAGGTACCTTGCAATTTGAGGCAAGCATCTCGCACCACATCCCTACCCCAGTAGGCCCAAGTGGCATGCGAAGGCCCAGGGCTCATGTCCAGGCCCCAAAGTTTGAGTATATCGCTACTGTGGGTGGTGTTTGGCAAATGTTCAGAATGGCTGCCCAGGGCCTCAGGTCTGCAAGCCACAGCTACCACTGTCGGCACTCCTGCATTAAATCTCACCACTTCCCTGTGTCTTAGGGAATTGAGCAAGAGAAGGAAACACCACTGCAGATCGCCGTCTGCCGCCGGCTTCTCTCCAGCTGAGTCTTAGTGCTGCGGATCATTTCCAGCAATAAGGGAAATGAGAGAACGAACCTGTCTCCCACAAATCACTTCCAGGGCACTGCGCCCTCTCTGAGCTCTGACCACGCCGGACCCTAACCAACTCCCTGGGGGCAAGAGCCAGTATCCCACAGCAGGCAGAGCTGTCAGTGCCTCCATGAAACGCCACTCTGCAGAGTGAATATTGCTTTAAAGGTGGGCATCCCTACCAGCACCGTAGGAGGGCTGTAACAAAATCAGGCAGACCCTCTGAGCCTGCACCTCTCCCCACTGACCACTAGATCCCGATCTGGGTCCTTTGGTCACCGTTCAGGTCCACCGGGAGCCACTACCCACAGCACTCCACGTACATCCAGGCCACTGTGTCCCTCCTGGGTGACAGTGCTGCCCTTCTATCGGACCCTCCGGGGCCCTCCATGGCTCAGTGGCGGAGTTCAGCTGGCCTGTAGTGTTTCACAGCCTGGGGGTCTCATCTGCCATTCTGGCAAGTGGCCGAACACCGCCGGCGGAGAGCATCCAATTGTTTCCCACGGAGGTGGGTATCCTTTGTAAACAACATGTGGCCTTGGGGTCTGCCCATAACACTACAGCATCAATGAGGCCAATGATGTTCTGGGCCGTGGATAGCACAGGATTTTGGCTGGCGCAGAGCTGCAGGCTGAGGCGTCTACCATATTTGTCTCGCTAGCCAAGCCTCCATAGTTGTCTGTGATGGTCTTCTCAACGTCTTTGGCTGAGAAGGAGAACAGCGAGATGGGTCAGTAGTTGTTGAGTACTTCAGGGTCAGCTGAGTGTTTTATAGTAGGATGGCAAATTTTGGTGTGTTTTCAGCTATCTGGGAAGGTGGCTGTCTTGAGGGAGGTGTTGGTGATGGAAGTAAGTGCATATAATGGTACTGAAGCGGGACATTAAAATACTAAAAGACTAGACCAACAACAAAGGAAATGGGGGCAAAATTTAATTTAAAGCCCTATCAACACCACCATTAAAGAAACCAGAAATTACAACGTAAAAGAAAATAAATAACCTTCGAAGCGGCGCGCCTGACTTTAAAATGGCGGCCGCTTAAGACATCTCGACTAGATATATATACACTGCTTAAAAATACTACAAAATGGCAACCAGCCGGAGGCAGATACAACAGAAAAAGGACTAACCAACTAATAGAAAGAGAGAAAGGAGCCCATTTCCAATTTCCTAAATAGAAGATGGAAAGTGAAAGAGGACAAACACTATGAAGTGAAAGAGAGAAGGTACTCAACCTCTAGAAAAGTCGACCAAAACGGCGGACATCTTGGAAAATACACTTCGATCACCAGAAGATAATAAATAAATAAGAACAGCTAAGCAAGTACACTGATATGAACATGTTCTAGTGGAACATAGAATCTACAACTACTAAAGATAACTCCAATTGCTTTAATTATTAATAGAAGTTAGATAATTTACATTATTATTCAAAGATAAAAGAATTTTAGTATCCTATAACGTATCCAGCTTTTCTCAAGATGGATGACAATCACCTGGAACGGATAGGTAAGAACGCCTACAACATACTATACCCTTCTTCTCTCTCCAAAAATGCAGCCAAAAAATGTAAGCATAACCTCTTAAGAAGAAACCCTGACACTTTGATTGCCGACACTTCTTTTTGTCTGGTTAAAGGGGTCATCCTAAAAGATATGATTTTCTTCACCAGAAGAAGAGCAAAATGGCGAAATACCTTTACAAACCTGCTATACATTAAAACCACTACCAACATCCCACATGGAACAAAATTCATGACTAAGGCTTCACATATACTCAAAGCTGAAATTTGCTTAACTATCTTTAAGAATGGTATAATATTGATCCAAGGCTCTAATGACGACCTAGAAAAGCTCAACAACATCTTCGATATTCTAAAGAGAAATGTGGAGAATTTGAATTCACTCCAACACCAGAGTAGATCAGATCACAACCTCGTCCTACCGGACACTTCCTCCACAAGCAGCACAATAACCAGAGACCACCAGGATCAGGATCAAGCCACACCTAGAGAAGACGCAAGACATGTTCAACAACAAAATCGGACAACGGACAACTCCGTCTCATCTAACAATAACCCTATAAGTAATAGCCCAACCAATCTCGACCAGGAACAAAGAAACACTTGGCTGGTACAAGTCCAGAATACACCAACGGACAACTCAAGTTCAGCTGACACCAACTCTATAAACGTCACTCCAACCAGAGTAGAACAGGAAATTGCACAAACCAACGGCCTAACAAATATCCTTCCCGATCCAATCCTTCAATCTAAAGCCATGGATGAAATGGAAAACTCATCAATCGAGGTCAATTCAAAGAGAACACAAATGTTAACTAATAACAGTTATAACTATGGCTCAACAAAACATGATAGAAAGAATAACCCCAAATCCAATGAGGAAAATAATCGACTGAAGGGATACTTCAAAAAACCAAAGAGACAGTGCTCCAAACTGAAACACAGGAACAGAAATATTGAAATTGGAAAACTACGGAAGATTATTCTTAATATGGCACCCAAAGTCATGAGAATTATCCAGGAGACCCAAACACAAATAGCAGAGGCTATCCAAAACTCGAAGATAGGGATAGAAAAACTCTATGATATCTCTATGAACACGCAGAAGGAAATAAAACTTATCAGAGAATCAATAAATACATCTATAAAGGAAAACAATATGAGATCTCTACCTTCAACAGACAGACAAAACAGACCAGATAGGAATAACAACATACTAACAGAAGGAGAGATAACAGCACTACTCCAGGAATACGAAACTTTAGACCCAATGAGAACACAGGAAATCAAAAGAGTAACGATAGACACTAACAGAACAGCTACGAGAAAGGAAAGGAAGTTAAACCTCAACAATCTTCAACAAATCCAAATAACCACGGAATCGGTAAATATAACCTCAACCAGAGCGGAGAAATCTCTAAAATGTCTGTTAATCAACTGTCGATCGGCGGCGAAACATGCTTCAGACATAGCAGACATCATCATAAAACAAGAAATAGACTTAACAATCCTGACTGAAACATGGCTATCTGAATCCTCATCGCCAATACTAGACCTTCTGGTACCACCACACTACAACATTTTGAGATTAGATAGACAGATAAAAACAGGAGGAGGCATTGCATGTATACATAGATCGACCCTAGAAGTTGGCCAATTTCAATCCGACCCCCTTGAATCATGCGAATACCTGGGGCTTAACATTAGAGCGACAAATAATCTAATCTGCAATCTACATGCCATATATCACCCTCCAGGAAACAATATGAACTTCATTGACCAACTGATGGAGATCATCACTGCTAACACCAACTCTGACACTAATAATATATTCTTAGGCGACTTCAACCTTCGTTGGAATGACAATAACGACAAACAGGTCAACGCCCTTAAAGAATTTTTAAATGATCTGAATCTATCCCAAGCATGTCTTCAACCTACTCACTCAAAAGGAGCCACACTGGATTGGATTATCTCGAAGAATAAGAACATCGAAATCCTCTCCATTGAACAGTGCGACTGGTCAGATCATCACGCCATAACATTCCAAATACCTTCGCGGGAGAAAATAAAAAAGACTCAACCTACAAAAACAGAAAGATGGAGTAGAGACACTAGAGATTACAATATGGAGGTGCTATCAGAAAGTCTCAAGAGAAACTTAAACCCACCTGAAAACTTGAAAGATGTGAACGATCTAACGAACCACTATTACACCACAGTAGCGGAAATAGTCAATGCCACCATACCACTCAAATTAAAAAGAGTGACGGAAAAGAATAAAAATCCATGGTTCAACGGAATACTGAATGAAGAAAGACGCAATCTGAGAAGAGCAGAAAGAAAATGGAGACAACACCCCTCCTCCACTACACTGAAAGTTCTTAGAAAAATTAGAAAGGAATACAACAAGAAGATCATCAACACAAAAAAGGAATTCATCAGAACAGAATTGGACAACGCCAAAAACAGACCTCGTAAATTATTCGAAATCATAAAACAACAATCCAACAAGTTGACAAAATCTGTCCAAGAGACCACTACAACTCAACTAAGTTGTGATGAATTTTCTACCTTCTTCATTAACAAAGCCAATAAGCTGGAAGAAGAACTTAAGAACTCCGCAGATAACATAAAAGATAACACGCCACCAACACTGTCTGACCGGAACCATGCAAACAAATCGACGAAAAATAAAGCACACTGGAACACCATCAAATTATTAGATCAGAAGGAGCTGGCTATCACACTTGCGACCACAAAACCCAATAACCATTATAACGACCCAATACCATCGAAATGCTTAAAAGAGATCAACCACTCTATGATCCCAATATGGACAGAGATCATCAACGCATCACTATCTCAGGGATGCTTGCCTGAAAGCTTGAAGACGGGACAAGTAGTCCCAATCATCAAAAAACCCACAGCGGACCCTACAGATCCAAATAATTATCGCCCATTGACCAACATCCCTTTTCTTGCTAAACTCATAGAGAAATGTGTACAAAATCAATTGAGTAAACACATCGATAACTTCGCTTTGCTAGATGACTGCCAATCTGGATGCAGAGCAAACCATAGCACCGAAACGGCAATCCTACATATTGTCGATGATGCCCTTCAAGCGCTAGATCGCAACCAATCCTGTCTACTCATCCTCCTAGACTTGTCAGCTGCATTTGACACGGTTAACCACGAAAAATTATTGATCAGACTTCATGACAGGATGGGAATCTCTGGCACAGTACTGAAATGGTTCGAATCATTTTTAATGAACAGAACTCAGAGATTCTTAGTAAATCAAACACTATCTCCATCTTGTCCCAATACAATCGGAGTACCGCAAGGATCCATCTTATCTCCGTCACTGTTTAACCTATACATCGAAACTCTCACAGAAATTCTACGGAAATCGAAAATAGCCTTTCACATGTATGCAGATGACACGCAACTTTACATCAAGATTGCTAGCTTGGAAGATATAACCACAATGAACGACGCCCTCAAAATATCGCTAAAATGGTTAACTCACAATCATCTCAAGCTCAACGCCGACAAAACAGAATTCTTACTCATTACACCACAAAAAAAACATCCTTTAATGAAAGAATGGTGTAAAGTGATTACTGCATTAAATTGCATCCCAACTCTAGTAGACTCTGCGAAATCTCTCGGAATCACATTGGATGAGAACCTGGATATGAAAACACATATCAAATCCATGGCAAAAAACGCCCGCTTCCATTTGAACTATCTAAGGAAGATGAAATCCTTTTTTAACAGAGACAGACCTGAAACTAGCTGTGCAATCACTGGTTGTCTCTAGGATAGAATATGGATGCACTACACTTGCTGGCCTTCCAAAAATTTCAACAGCTCCTCTAAAAGCTTGCCTCAATTCAGCAGCAAGGCTTATTACAGGATCTAGGAAATTTGATCATATCTCGCCTCACCTGAAGGCCTTAAACTGGCTACCGTACGAAGCTAGAGTACAGATGAAAATGGCATGTATCACTCATAAAGCGATTCATCACAACACTCCTAAATATCTAGCCCATAAAATAGAAATATCAGGAAGAAACAGACCGGTCAGGAGTGCCAATTATCTACTCTTGAAACCTCCTATCTTTAAAAAGAAAAAAACCTACGAGAGAACTTTCACAGGTGTAGCTCCCAGGATATGGAACACCCTTCCGGCAAATATTAGAAAAATAACAAACACGATAACATTCAAGAAGGAACTCAAATACCATCTTATGAGCAAGTTCCTTCCTTAACAAGACAAACTCTACCGAAGACGTGCCGCTGATTTTGACTTATACCCTATAAGGAAGCAGGATGTGACAGACGGATCCGCAAAGAAATATCACCCCAACTCATTGTAACTTAAAATTCAATTAAGTCCATCCAGTTAGCATTCTCCATTTACAGACTTGGACGATCCTATTGTTTCATGTATTATATATTTTGTAACCCAGACCATATGATGTTAAGCGCTCTGATACCCACGGGTCTTGTTCGCGCTATAGAAAACTGTAAAATAAATAAATAAATAAATAATGTCAGGAGGATGAAGATGATAAGGAGATCAGGGAGGACCTACTGCACTTTTTTCCCAGGTCCGCTGTCACAGCTGTAGCAGCAAAACCAACCAAAGACAACCTGAAAACAGAAAGTTAAAGAGGACAAAGTCAGGTACTGGAAAGCAAGAGGCAAGGGAACAGCGAGAGAGACATGTGCAGAACCTGCAGAGGGGAGGAGGCTTCATTGGAGTCAAGATACCACTGGGAAGCAGAGGACATGTGAGAACAAGAGTTGTGCAGTATTTATCTGAATGAGGAGGCGGATGCAAGTATTGGCGTCATCAGGGAGACATAGATCCCGAAGAGAAGGCCAAAAGAGAGCAGTCTCAACCAAGGGCCGCTGGCAGGAAACCTCGTCCCGCCACGCTCCTGGGGGAATATGGCTCACTCAGGTGGATAGCTGGCTGTGGTTTAGACTGGGGGAGCGGGAGGGAGGCACAATTGGGGAGGGTTGGGGATTAAGGTAAAGACAGAGCCACCTCAGCACGCCCCATATTGTAGGGCAGTTCTCTTTATTGGAAAGACTTTTCTTAAGTATTCCTATATACTTTCCTTAATTTTGAGGCATTTTTTTAAATTCCAGCCACACTCAGATACACGGGATACATTTTTGTTTGTGATGATATGATCATTCTCCATTAACCTCACTCTCCATGAAGACAAGTAGAAATTTCCGAGAGCAGGATAGCACATACTAACCCCACTTTGCATAAAGTAGAGAAACAATACTGTCAAATTACCTGTACTCTACCCTTTTTGACAAGGGCACCAGTGAACTGGAAACTCCATATAACCTAAAAAGGAAGAAGAAAATAAGGAGCAGCACAAAACTTATTATCACCTTTATTTGTTTAAAATAAAAGCAAACATTCCTAACTACATTCCCCAAAACTAGTGCTTCACATGCCAAGTGACAGTACAGCACTGATGGTTGCTCTTCCCAGGTTGTGGATATGGTGGTGGAAAGGGTTTGTGAGTGCCCCTGAGTGGACTACCTTCATTAATGCTGCAGCGTCCCTCGTGGATAGAGGGTTCCAAGCTGTCAGTTTGTAATCTTTGTCTGATAAGTTTAGAAGGCTGAAACCAACAATAAACAACCTAAACAATTAGCTATTTCAGTAACTCTTATTATGTCCTCCCAGGAACAGAACATTTTGCCAATGTTCATTGAATCCTGGGCTATCAGGAATTTATGTAACTTGTGGTTAGCAGCCCAACTAGGAAATTCTAAAATATCTAAAGAAATTCTGGAACCTGTACAAGCAGTCAATGGTTATAAATTAACATCTGGTCTGATTCAGTTCAGAACCAAACCCTTGGTAACGGTGTGTAAAAATGAACATTCAGTGGAACTTATCTTCGATTTAAGTGGCACTCCAACTTTTGGAATAATCTTAGGTGTTCCATGGTTAAAATACCATAACCCAAGTATTGACTGGATATTAAGAAAAATAATACTTGACTCCTAGCCATGTATTAAAATATGTTATAGAGACAACCAGAATTCCAGACTTAATATTTACCACTCCATTGTGTGACCTCTCAAGGAGCCACAGAAAACCTACCAGAGCAACAGTGAAGTTTAGGGACATATTCAACTTTCAAGAAGCACCTCAACTTCCCCCACTTAGAGATTTTGAATATAAAACTGATTCAATTCCTGGGGTTCTCTTACCTTGCAGCAGAGTTTTTGCCCTTACTGAGCCAGAAACACAACACCTCAAACAATATCTGGATAATTACTCAACCTGGGGTTTATTTGGCTTTTAACTTCATCAGTCATGTCTCCTCTTTTCATTGTGCCCAAGACAAATGGGGAGCTTAGGGCAAGTATTGACTATCGTGAAGTTAATCAGGCCACCATAACAAATTGGTACCAGTTACCATTAAGTCTGGTATTTTTATCAGGTTCTGAATTCTTCTATTTACACAAAACTAGATCTCTGGGGGGCCTGCCACCTCATAGGAGGTTGAGACTGAGATAAATGGAAGACTGCCTTTCCTAGAAAAGTTGGCCTTTTTGCATATAGGATCATGCCTTTTGGCCTCTCTAATTCCCCAGCAGCATTTCAGTATTTCCAGAATTTGTGGAAGTCTGCATAACTCTATATATATAGACAATACTTTCATTTATTTAAGCAGTCCTACAACAATGGAAAGGAAATAAGCTATTTGCCACCCTCAAGGAATTTTTGGGATATTTCCTTTCACCAACTTGCATCACCATGGATCCCAAGAAAATGGAAGCTATTGTGAAATGGCCTCTTCCCATATTGGTAAAGGAAGTTCAGTGAGTTTTGGGATTCGCAAACTTCTATTGAAAATTCATTGCAAACTTATCTAACATAGTGGCTCCCATTTCTAGTCAGACACCCTCCATTTCTCTGAGAACCGACTATTACCACCTGCGGAGTTCCGCAAGGATTCTCCATCAGCCCGACCCTGTTCAACATGGCCCGCTCGCATCTATCATCAGAGCACACAGACTCAACATCACATTGTATGCAGATGACACCCAACTCATCATCTCACTATCCAATGAACCCAACATCACCAAACACAACTTCCAAGACAGAATGAAAGCCGGCACCAGATTGATGAAGAACAGCTGCCTTCTACTCAACACAAACAAAACCGAGGTACTCATCATGGGCCCACACCCGATGCCTGGAACGACATCTGGTTGCCTCCTGTCCTTGGAGATACACCAGCCCCCACGGACCATGCACGCAAGCTCGGAATCATCCTGGCCTCTGAACTCAAAATGTACCGCCGGATCAACGCTATCACTTCCTCCTGCTATCACACTCTCCACCTCCTCCCTAAGACCTTCAAGTGGATCCCACCTGAACACAGGAAAACTGTCTCTCACACTTTCATCAGTAGCAGACTGGACTACTGCAATGCACTCTATGCCGAGATCAACAAGAACCTCACCCGCAAACTCCAGAATGTACAGAATGCTGCCACCAGACTAGTCCTCAACCTACCGCGCCACAGCCACATCAGCCAACATCTACAGACCCTACACTGGGTCCCTGTCGAGAAGACAATCACATTCAAGCTTCTCACCCACGCACACACGGCCCTTCACAACACAGAACCCACCAACCTGAACCACTGCCTCGTGTTCCACGCTCCCCAGTGTTCTCTCCGCTCAGCCCAGTTCTCCCTCGCAACGGTACCTCGAATTAAGGAAGGTTGAACAGGAGGGTGCTTCTTCTCCCTCATTGTGGCCAAGGCATGGAACTCGCTCCCTCTCCACCTCAGACAGACCGCATTGCTCCCTAAGTTTGTAAAGGACCTCAGAACCTGGCTCTTCAATGGATCTTATGAACCTCTAGGATCTGCGGAACCCACCTCCCCTCACCCTTTCCCTAAGCGTCTTGAGACCCGTTCTGTGGAGTAGCTTGTGCTCTAGAAACCCCTGATTGATTGATTGATTCCTCACTTGCAGAAGAAGAAAACTATGGTCTTCAAATTGACCCAAGAGGCCAACTCAACGTTTTAGGCTTTGAAAGACAGGTTCACCTTCACTCCTGTCTTGAGACATCCCGATTTGGATCAACCATTCTTTGTTGAGGCAGATTCTTCATAGGTAACACTTGGGAAAGTGCTTTCACAGAGAAATGCTAACACAGGTCACCTTTTATAGTTAAAAAAACCTTCCTGCAGCATAAAACTATACAGTAGCAGAGATAGAACTATTGGCAATAAAGTTAGTATATATGCAATGGAGACAGTATTTACTTGGGTAAAGCATTCTGTTACCATTTATTTCAATCACAAGAATGTACAATTATTGGGTTTTATCAAAGCCCTGTCTCCAAGGCAAATAAGGTGGTTGCTTTTTTTTCAGCTAATTTGATTTCACCATTACCTTCTGACCTGGCATTAAACAAGTGAAATCAGACACCTTCTCTCAGTTCGGTTAGTCTGCCTCTGGTCGGCCTCTGGTCCACCTCTCAGAGGTAAGGTACCAACCATAATGGCTGATGACAGAATTATCAAGGAAGACTTTCTAGAGCACGTAAGACAAGCTTCCAAGAATATCAATCCAAGTAGCTAGTTGAAGAACTCTATCAGAACGTGTCACAATGGTCTTTTTCTTCATGAAGGGTAGATCTACATTCCAAATTATGATTTGATTTGGAAGGTATTGTTTTGATCCTATGATTCTTACTTAATATGGAATCCTAGTACCCACAAAACCCTAGAACTATGTAAACAAATGTTTTGGTGGGAAACAATGCCCAGGGATGTACAAGACTATGTTCAGATATGCTCAACCTGTGCCAAGACTAAGGTTCCAAGAACATCACCCGCTTACATGGTGCAAAGTAATCTCAGATAGAGGTGCCCAATTTACGTCAAAATGTTGGCGAGCTAGCAGTACATTTCTGGGCACAGATTTAGGTTTGTCATCTGCCTACCACCCACAAACTGATGGGAGACTAAGCAGGCAAAATAGTTTTGGAGCAAACCGTACAATGTATTATGTCATATTTTACCAGTCAGTGGGATCAAGCCCTTCCTTTAGTTGAATTTGCATGCAACAATAATGTTCATTCCGCAACTGGTGATACCACTTTCTATCTCCTGACCGGTTATCATCCATTGTCTAGCCTCTTGGTGCATCCTGTAATCAGATCAACTACCTGCTGTGAATGACCTTTATCAAACTCTCAGGACAATCCAACAAAAAGCAAGTTAAACATTGGTTAAGCCTCAACTCAAGATGAAAGGTGAAGCGGATAAACATTGCTCTCAGGAACCACAGTATCAAATGGGTGATCAAGTTTGGCTGTCAACCAAGAATTTGAAAATGGCAATCTCTGCCAAATTTCCCCCTAGATACATACATTGGGCCTTTTGTTATTGTCAAAGTTATCAACCCATTATCCCTGTGCCTTCAACTATCCCCTAACCTTGCAATTTACCCAGTGTGTCAGGTTTCCTTGGTCAAGTCCTAGACTCCTGGAAGGAACAAGGGTCTCTTTTCCCCCTCCTACTGGTCTGGATCAGGGGCATCTTGAGTTTGAGGTTGATGAGATTCTAGACTCCAGGCATTGCCAGGGTCACCTTTTCTATCTTATTGATTGGAAGGGTTTTGGTCCACAGAGATGATCCTGGGAGCCTGCTACTAAGGTACATGCCCCTCACATCATTTGTTCTTTCCATGTCAGATTTCCTCATCCTTTCCTGAGGGGAACTGTTGCACTGTTGTACCAGCCATCTCTATTTTTCCTGTTTCCCCAGTAATTGTCACCCTAGCATCCTAGTCTATGCCTTTCCTGTTGGGTTCTGCTCTTGGGTGTGCCCTGTTCTCACCTTTCCTGCTAGGCTTCTTGGTGCTTAACTATTGCTCCCTTATTCTAACACACAGGACGAAGCCACTTGCTTAGCCAGACTTGTTTTCATCAGCTCCCTGTTTAATCAGACTTGTTTTCACTAGCTGCCCATATGTGAATACTGTTTCTTGCATAATAAGAAGTAGCCAAGCAGTTCACTATGTTTTACCATATGTTGGTTTTGTAGACACTTGCCACATAACAGGGAGGAGCCAGACAGGGCTGAACTGTTCGCATGTCATTGGGGCATTTCTGTACATGCGTATTTTCATCAGAAACCTACTTGTCTTCGTAGATGGTGGAGGGAAGAGCTTCATTCCACTCACTCTTCCAGAACCTGAGGATACTTATCGGATCATCAACTTCCAGCTGGAGTTTATGAGATTGGATGCAAGCTGGGATCCCTGCTGAGCTCAGCACAGCTTCAACAACTCTATGAAAGCAGAAAAGCAACAAAAGTCAAGTAAGCTGATTTAAATCTCTCTCAAGAAGGTTCTACAGCATAGATACATTTGACTAGAGAGGAAAACAGCTTTGGTTACATTGGAAGGTCTAACCAAGTCTGGAGATTTGTTGCTCATTCTAGTGTGCTAAAGAAATTTTGGACTACATATCTTGTTTGCAGGACTCGTGAAGCAGGGCATGTACCACATTTGTAATTCAGAATCAAAGCCAAGTGGATTGCCCACATTAGGAGAAGATTGATAATGTCTTAAGACCAGAAGCAGATCTTCAAGGAATTATATTTATGTAGTCTCTGAAAGAGGTAGGTGATGAACATTAAACCAACAGAAGCGTAGAATAGTAATCCATTGACTAGTACTGTGATGTCCCTAGTAATTCTGTTCTCTCTTTTACAAAACATAACTTGAAGTAGGAGGTGTAGTACAGAGGGCACCACTTAGTGTAAGGTGGCATCCAGATCTTCAGTAGCTGAACTTCCAAGGTTTATTTTATTATTTTGTCCCATCCCCCTTTCCCTTCTGGGACCATTGCTGGTTGATTGCTGGAACCGCAACATCAAGAGGAGTATTAAGAAGGAGAGGGGGACAAGACATTTCCCATGTAGAAAATCCTGTTCTTCAAGTGAGTGGCAAGTGTCACACCACTGCCCTGGGAGGTTTAGCAAGTCCTGCAGAATGTATCTGAGGGGACAAGGCTGGCAAAGGTCTTGTCCTGCCTCAGATGCCCTGCCAGGGTTATCTCATGAGCAGGCCCCAGTAGGAAGGCTACTGGGACCGGGGACACTAACATTGTCCTTGTTGCCACATGCAGAGGTGCCTTAGGCTCACTGTAAAGGAGGTAATTCTTCCAATAGATGTGATGATCTCCAGAGGCATCACTAGCTGCCTGGACTTTAGCCTGTTGCCTCATGCCCTCCATGGTTGAGCACTCCTTCTGTGCCTTACAGCACTCCTCCCTGGTAGGCCCTCCTTCTACTTGCCATCCAGGCAGGTCACCAAGGGAGGCAGTGTCCTCTCTAGTGGGCTCTGGGATGACCTCCTCCAGTGGCCCATCCACCTCATCTGTGAGACATTTAGGGACATGTTCCCATGCCCTTTGCCCTTCCCTCTCTTGGCAGCTGTCTGGGCCATTACTCCAGGCTCCAGACTTCCTTGACTCCCTTCCCGGGCATCCATGTGTCTGGTTGTTTCACAAATGCACTCAGGCACCCCAATAGTTTCAGGTGTGACCTGTGCTTCACTTCCTTCCCGGCAGTGTGCTCAAGATTATTTTCTACCAATCAATCCACAAGCATACCAGAGATCACAGAAACTTTCCAAAGACCTGGGACCTCATCCCACTGAATTAGAACAAAAGCCATACGGTAGTGGCCCTCCCAGTTGTCTGCCACAACCCAGTGGAAGGTATTGGGAATTATTTGCTCTGAGGCCACCAGTTGACGCCTTTCTGTAGTCATACTGGCTAATGAGTACCTCAGAACCTCCACCCTCTGCTCACTGATGGTGCCCGACTGCCTATACTTTGCAGTATTGGAAGGGCATGTGGGCTTTGGACACCTGCTCCACACCGCACAGTAACACAAGGGTAACCTCACTGACTCCCACCACGAACTGGGGCCATATCCCCCAAGTACTAAACTGGACAACCCCAAGAATGTTCTTCCAATGGGAGGCCGTGCCCTCTTGGAGCACTTGGGATCACCCTTTTAATGCCCATATTCATAAAACTCATAGCACCTGGGAGATTTGCTATGATTCACTTGCCAGGCCCAGACTTCCTTTTTAATACATATAAGTCACCCTAGGGTGGGCCCTGGACAGACCATTGGGCAGAGTGCAATGTATTTAAAAAGCAGGACATATACATTTAGATTTTACATGTCCTGATAGTGAAAAAATCTTACATTTGTTTTTCACTACAGCAAGGTCTGTCTCTCACTTAGGATAGCATTTGGATTACCTTATTACATTTTCTAAGTGTAATATTCAAATGAGGAGATATGACTAGTTCAAGATTGGTGTCTCTGGAATCCTAATTTAAAATTAACCCCAGGCAGAGAACTCCGCTCTGCCAGCTGAGTTTACGGAGTTTTGACTACTCCGTTGAGAATGCTACGTTCAGGCAAAACTCCAACTCCGTGGTGGACACCACAGCAGGTAAGTGCCTTATTTGTTTAATAATTAAATTAGGAAGGGTGAAGGGTAGAGAAACAGAGGGTTTTTTCCCAACCCCGTGAAAGTCCTAGTAGTGGCACTACCCCAACTCTGCCCGGGCTTAATTGAAATTGGATGGGTGGAATTTGTAATACCAATAGCAGAATTGAAGGAATTCAGTAATTCTGTGCTATTCCTGTAATGCATAATTACTAATACATTCTGCAGCTCCTCTTCACCGGCAGAATTAATCACTGCTTTTGCCACATAACTTTTTAAGAGCTCTGATCGGCATGAGAACTAGGCTTCCCACTCACAGATGTCATTAGCTGGTTAAATCCTTACAGGTGTCACTGCCCAGAGTATAAAAATGAATCCCACAGAAACGACCCCAGTTGAATATATGGGTTTTGAATACATATGGACATGCTTCCCTTTAGCAGAAATTAGACCTAGCAACATGGCCTATTCAGGATTAATATATGCCAGGTAATTACCATATATACTGCAGTAGGGGATGACATATTAACATATCCTGGTCTTTCAGTTCCTGTCCTGAAAATGGGTTGCAGCTTTCCAGCCCTTGGAAATCCCTTGCCAGAACTGCATCAGGCCGCAAGTCCTTATACCATGTAAACGAGTCGATGGTCTCAGGACACGGTTCTCAGGAAACAAGGTGCCGGTACCACAAAGATGGGTGTGTACAATTGGCACTCATCTAGCCATCTGGCAAGAGAGGCCTGGGATCGAATGAGCCTGGAAACAGAACTGCACTCTCGCTCTCCCCCACCTTACCCCATGCACGTCCCATCACCCTGTTTGCGCTGCCGCAAACCAAGCCATAGTACATAAGACATCAGGAAAGACCCCTGCTTGTATGTCCCCAAAACATAAAGTATCAAACATTTTTTCCAACTACCCTTTTTAAATAATACTATTGCATAGACCACACCAATTTGTTTTCTGTGAGGCCCCCCCTGGAAAATCAGAGGTACACTTACAGGCTGAAAGAATATGCAAGCAGAGGTGAGAAGATACTCCTGCCACAGGTAAGTGCCACTTTACGGGCTGGAGGCACTCGCTTCAGAGGGCTGTGTTTGAGGGGGTGATTGGAGTACTTTTTGTGTTATTCAGAGCATGGGTGATATATATTTCAGGAGAGGGCACCATAGTACAAAAATAACTTAATCAAAATAGCTTGGTCAGGCAATGTACAACAGTGCCATTTGTGTATATCTTTATGTGTACTCTGCACTCACAGTGGCAAGGTCTACCTGATATAGTGTGCCTATAAGGTATGTTGATGTTTTCTAAATGTAGGTTGTGCCAATGTTATGTCAGCAGACAGCTGGTCACAGGACACAGGCCCTGCACATCTGTCAGGGATCTACACCCTGAACCCACCAATTACCGAACACTCTATGAAGCGCTAATACCAGTGTTGCCTAGGCAGAGCAGCAGTTAGGCTCTAGGGCCATTCCTTCTCAATGACAGATGCCTCCCTCCTTCAAGAGGCCAGTATAACTCATAAACTACCCGGTCTCATGTTCCACTCCCACTGAGGCTGCAGAGAATAAAACAAGGGTGAGGTGATTTCTTTCCCTGTCCTCATTTTTAAGTTGTACATGAAAAATTACAGCTAGGTTCACCGTTGTGTACACTATATAAGAGGCCCATTCTAGCTGTTGACAAAGGCCAAATCCCCTTCTTTCTTCATTAACTTTTAGAAAGATGGCATTTTCTAGCCTTTCCCATTTGGTGTTTGTAGCTTGTCTCTGGACCCCGGACTGAGTATAGTTGGCAGTTGGGCTTTGTGTATTCCCCTTAGACACACACACACAATGGGAGCTTAGGTGTGTCTCAATGGTCATCACTGGCATGATGGAAGGGAGGAGCTGGACACAGCCTCACTTACACATAAATAAACTGTGTCCTGTCCCTGGGCAAATGGCTGCATACCCGCTGTAGTTAGTCAGGATTTAGGACAGGCAAAGGCATGTCTTTTGAAGTCTCCCCCACTTCAAATGTATCACTGAGTATAAAAACTGAAGCATAACGATGGACCCTTTCTACTAACAGCACCTGATCTCCTTTCTCCCCTAATCAAATGTATCTTTCCCTCAAATTACAATTGGGGTTTGTGTGCACACTGTCAGGCACCCACCGTTACTTTGCCTATTCCCTAAGGAACTAAATACAAGTAAACAACCGCAAAGGTGCACCACAAAGTTCTTCAAATAACAATTTTGTTAATAAGTCACGTAAAGGTGATGTTTTTCTTGTTTTTTCAAAATTCTTTATTTTCCAACGTTAGCACCATACAGCCGACGCGTTTCGTCCCTATGGGACTTCTTCAGGGCTTGTAAAATGGAAAACAGTGCTTCCAATTAGAACCTTCAAAGTAGAAATTCTGTGTGGCGCCTTTCCCAGTGTCAATGTCTTTGTGAAGAGTTGAGGAAGGCCTGGGCTAAGTCTCTTTCTATGTCAGGAATTGAAATCAGATGATGTGGGTGATACGGACTTCGTATGGTTGTGTATCAGCTCTGCCACATAATGAAGATGAGTTTATGATCAATCAAGGTAATCTGTGTCGGTTTCTAATGTTCTCTGGCTATACAAATATGTCAACCACTAGGACTTGTATGTGGGCACTGGAAACCAGTAGGCCGATCGTAATAAAGTGTCCTGTAAACATCCACAAAGCCTTCGCCTTCTCCGAAATCCGTAATCCGAACAGCCCAGTTGGGCTTTGTGTATTCCCCTTAGACACACACACACAATGGGAGCTTAGGTGTGTCTCAATGGTCATCACTGGCATGATGGAAGGGAGGAGCTGGACACAGCCTCACTTACACATAATTAAACTATGTCCTGTCCCTGGGCAAATGGCTGCATACCCGCTGTAGTTAGTCAGGATTTAGAACAGGCAAAGGCATGTCTTTTGAAGTCTCCCCCACTTCAAATGTATCACTGAGTATACATACTGGACCCACAGACAACGCCACTTCAGTAAACTTCTGGACATGTGGGTGCTCTGCCATGAAGAAGGATTGCTGTGCTGGCAAAGGACTGCAGCTCTGCTGTACTGCACTTTACTGGACTCTGGCTTTGCTGTGCTGATCTGCTGCCCTCATGCCTGCGTGAGAAGGGCTGCCCCTGCATCTCTTGAACCCAGAACTGTAATTGGCACCACAGGCTAGTGGGCTGGCCTCCTGATCTAAAGCCTCAGGGATGTAACCGGCTTCCAACCCCCTCCACCTGGACTCTGACATCTGTGGGTCTATCCTGCCAAGTGGTGCCACCCCAGTCCTAGACCCATGGAAATGGGACGAAGGTGCTTGCCAGTGCAAGCAATGCATCATCTCTGCTGAGCAAGACAACCCCGAGCAGATCTGCCGCATTTCCTCGGCTGAGCGTTGGCATCCCTAAGTAGAACCAACGCATCACGTTTGCTACGTGGATTAGACCCATTTCAAAAGACTTGCATCGCCGGCCCAACTCCTATCTTGGCACCGATGCATCGCCATTATAACGACCAGTGTGCAAAACTTTTCCCAACTCAGGTCCTTGCATTTTTCAACAACTGCAGCCTCAACAATGATTCTGAAATTCCACATGGCAGCTTCACCACTCATTGGAATTGACGCACTGCCTTGACTGCGCATCGCATCCCCGACATTGGACTTTGCATTGTAAGCCCCGTCAGTGGGATCCTCATGGTCGATGCAAAAGTAACTCTCACCGCAGCCTCACAGCATTTAGGATCCAACGCATCACCTCGGCTGTGCAACACATCTCTACACGGATCAACGCAATGTTCTGAAACCACGATTTAAGGTACTCTGTTCAGCAGACCCAACTGGGTCCTTGTAGCTGGCCCACCCTCCCTCATGGTCAGCCTGAACGTGCAACTTTGTATTTGGTCCTGTTCGACCAGATAGCACCAAAAAGCACAAAGTGGTATTGTTGATATTTCAATATCTGAAGTTCTACTAATTGGATTTTTGTCATTTTTATTTTTGTTTTATTTATTAAATTCATATCTATTGTTCTCACCTGGTGTGGGATCTTTTGTGTGGTGTTTTCACTGGTGTACTGTTTGAAATGTTGCACAAATACTTTACACATTAGCTCAAAGTAAAGCCTGACTACTCTGTGCCAAGCTACCAGAGGGTGGGCACAGGTTAATTTGGGGTCTGCTTTAACTTAGCCTGACTTGGATTGTGCTTGCTGCTTGACCAGGGCTTACACACCAATCAGCAAGCATACCAATTTCTAACAAAGCGGGTCTGAACCTGCTTGCATTGCCACTTCAAATGCCTCCAAAGGAGGTGACTGTGGACTGAGGTGCGCCTCGGCAGCAGCG
Organism: Lissotriton helveticus; assembly: GCF_964261635.1. Taxonomy (NCBI): domain Eukaryota; kingdom Metazoa; phylum Chordata; class Amphibia; order Caudata; family Salamandridae; genus Lissotriton; species Lissotriton helveticus. The sequence goes on along the minus strand of NC_136063.1, from coordinate 1,625,173,283 downwards.
TTTGTGGCGGCATTCAGGGTTGAGGAGGTGGAGTTCGACAGCGGTGCAGCTGCGGGAGGCATTTGGACCAGGGTTCCTAGTACTGGGTGCGGTCCAGGCATAGACGGTTGCAGACAGGCTTGCGGGGGTACTGGTCCGGCTCAGCAAGAGTGGGAAAGTTTAGCGGGAGAGCAGGAATGCCAGGTGGAGTGAGCAGAAAAGTCTGTCAGGAGCGGCAAGGCGGAAAAAAACAATCAGCAGAGAAAGTCAGGAAATAAAATCTGACAGAAGAGACCAAGATGCAAAACTGAACAGTAAGAGGAGCAAAGATGCAAAAAGAGGCGGCTGAGAGGCAGAAAGGATGCAAAAATGATCAATTAAACAGAGACAGGGGGCAAATAGAACAGACAGCGCTAAGAAAGAGAGAGTAGTTACCGAGTCGGGGGCAGAACAAGCAGCTAATAGGAAGAAGACAAACAGGTACCAACACGAGTCAGAATAGTAAGGCAAGATCAAGTTCGCACTGAAGCAGAAGAGAGATGTCTGGGCACCTAGAAGATGAAAATAGTGTATAGCTTCCTCTTCAGCAGCAACCACCCTGCCCCAGCTGGGGCACTTGAGCGGGCGATACCACTGTCCTGTAGCACCTGAAAACCCCACAATAACAGCTGAGAGGGAAAAACAATACTGCTGCATGTTAATAACAAGGACAAAAAAATATATATCATTATTACCAAAGCGTAGGTGATTGTTTCAAGATGGACACGCTAAAACGGGTTGTGCCTCGGATGTGGAACTGTGTTATTGGTAGAATGGGGCGAGCCAAGGTATAGAAATGCAAGCAAATATATCAACTGTGTGAAAAAGAGACCATTCCCTTACAGTGGCATAAAGGTTATTATCTGCCTCAGGGTACAGACTCACCTTCATTTACGTACTGAAATGAAGAAGCCCAACGAGGTGGTCATGCGTTGTGAAGGCGAATGTCCTTGAGTAAATCAGCCCTTTTACTCCGTATAACGACTTTCCTGGCCCAAAACACAACATTAATTATATTTCCACTAAGTCAGATAATTGACAATTTCCAAGCTGTCAGATTCGGAAAATCAGCCCAATCCTAAAGTATGGCCCAATTAATGTGATGCTCAACCCTCACGATTCTTTATACATAGATCCTCAAATAGCTTTACAACAGCTTTATAACTTCACCTTTCTTTAATATTTCTCACGCATGCCACGTCTGCAACGACAAAACCACCATCTGCCATCTGGTATATAAAACCAGTCCCCGAGCGGATACATTTACATGCCGTGTGCATGATTTGCTTGCTAGTTGACATTTTCAAAAAAAAGAGTTAACTCTTGCAAGGTTGCTTTCCTACCTGTCCTCCTGCCGTCTTATTATCCACAGTACCTGTCAGTTTCAGATGCCATCAGAGACACACGCTGATTGTCGTTCGATTTCAGAACTATATAGAGTGCATAACATTTTAATTCAGGCGGCGGCTGAGATTGAAATTAGACCCACGGCCGCACAGGGCCCAACTGCATGACGGGAAGTGTTTACTTTGGCTAAGGCGGACAGATGTCCAGTTTTACAAGAACAATCTGTCTATGTAATTCCAGTTTGTTCCATCTCATTTCACACTAGCACCTGGAAAGCAAGCTAGAGAAGTGCTCATTAGAGAAAGCACCCCACTCCAGAGTCTTTGTTTCTGCTATAGAGAAGCTGCTTTAAATTATGTCACGAACAGAGCATCTGCTTGAAATAATTTCTTTTGATGTAACACCTCGCAGATTACAATAACAATGTATGGGAAACTCACAAGGGTACTTCAGTGGTCCGTGTTGTTTGTTTCCTCCCGGCAATCCTTTGTAGAACCATTTTTTTTCTTTTTTAATAACTATTTTAGATTTAATGAGGCATTTATTAACTATAAATCAATGTTATCATACCCAAAGAAATTCCACCGGTCCCTGATTAGAGCATTCGTCACAGCCGTCAAGGTATAACTCCCTACCATGGCCCCGAACCCCAAAGTGAATGAAACCGCAGGTCGTGTGAGTGAGTGAAAGTTCCCAGATGAGAAGACGTTTACACTCACAGACCTGACTCGGACAATCCAGGGGAGCAGCGTTGGCCCTCAGCGGGAGCCGAGTGGACTCTCAAATGGATTTGGTGATGCAGAATGCTGTCATCTCTCACTCAAAAATATATGGCCATTCATAAATATTTAAATCATTGTTTCACATCATGGAAACACATGTAAGACTACTCTTGGAATAGTGAGAAATTAGTGACATTAGAGGGTGGGTAAGCAAAGGGTACATCCAATGGGGCAGGTATACAATAAACTAACGCAGCGCGGCGCTGCAAGTCATTTTGCTGTGCGGTGCTGCATTAGTTTCGAAGCACAGGGGTGTGACATATTTACAACAATATGTCGCATCTCTGTGCTTCCCCCTGCGCCGGCGCCCAAACTGCTACCATGCGCCGATGCAAGCACCCTTGCACCCTGGTGCAAGGATGCCTGCGTCACGGGGATGGGTATTTGTGTGCAAGAAGGCTTCCTTTCTTGCACATAAACAATCAGAAATGGCATTGCACGTAAACAATCAGAAATGGCATTTTACAACTTCTATGTGTGGTGAATTAGCACACATAGAACTTGCAAAACTTCATTGTTTTAATGATTGTTTATGTGCAGAAAGGGAAGCTTTCCTGTACATAAACAATCGCCAGAGGTGATTTCCTCCTACTATGTGTGCTGTAGAATGCAGCAGGCATCGAAAGAGGAAAACAACGAGGAGAAATGAATACATTTCTCCTCGTTGCGCCTCCCTACGCCTCCCTTGGGGAGGCTAGCAGACGGACGCATTTCCAGATTTACGATTTCCTGTAAATCTGGAAATATGTCAGGTTCCATGGGTGATGCGTGGGAACACCCACAGCAACACCCATGGACCGCCCCTTTCACGCAAAGTACTGCATGTAAAGGGGTCATATTTACAAGGACAAGAAAAGTCATGTAGGGTAGCTTTTCCAGTCCTCGTAAATATAGGGCAGTAAAATGCACGGCCCGTGCGTCACACAAAGTGATACACCGGTGGCGCAAGCGGATTGTAGATCTGCCCCTATATTTTTTGAGGCATCGGGTAAGATGTTCTCAGTGTGGAAGATTTTTTGCACATTTATACCATATATGCAATTGTGTATTTTGCACTAAGCATGCAAGGCGACCTAGTAATCTACCTAGAAGTCTACAGTTTAATCCATTTTCGTACACATTGCTAAAAGTTTGTTAATCACCAAAAGTTCGTAAATCTAGTCAAACATTACCTAGAAAATGTGTTCAGAATGTGAAATTAATATCACACATCCATGGACACACAAATAACGCAGTATAACATTACAAACTACATCAATAAAACACAACACAGCTGCAAACCCAAACTAGTTAATAATAGAACACACACAACTATAATGCCACAGTAGGACAACCCAAATATAACACAACAGTAACAAAACATATCAAAATATCATGCAGGTAGTGCAAAAGCATTCCAGCAATAATTAAACAACACAACGACAAAAACATAAAACATGGCAACAGCACATCATAATGATACACCGAAAATACAAATGAAAAGCAGTAACTTTCAGCGAAAAATGCAAACCACAACACAAAAAGATGCTACAACGTACCCATAAATCAGCACAACAATAAATCACACCACAACAACAAAGCAATACCAAACTCCTCCCACCACCCATCATTCTTATTGTCTTGCTTGAAGTGCACATAAACTATTCTGAGTTCCATTACCCTATGTACAATTAGGCCTTTTAAAATGACAACATGGACCTTTTGTAGTTTCATTCATGAAATATAAAATGCAGTGTTGGGACAAAAAAGTCACTCACATGGTGACAGATGTGCACCCCTGACCTGAGTGAATCAGCTGCAATGATATCTGAATCCTTGGTGCTGATTTGTAGTCATGAGCGAACATAGATCATGCATGTGCATCATGACCTAGCCCTGCCTTACAGGCTGCAGTCTGTTTGGACCAGGAGGGGTGTCCAACGTGCAACCCGGATAAGTGGTAAATGGCTGATGCCCTTACCAGTGAGTTAAGGAGCACAATAGTGGCAGCATACCCGTTTGTTTGGACTCGACTAGACAGCGCTTTTGCTGTCTCTAAGAAAAGTTTGTGTATAATATGTGGGCTTCAGCCCGCCCACAGGCTTCTCATTTGCTGGCTCCATCATCACTCTCATATTCTTTCTCCCCATTTGTCCATGACATGCATGCATCATGCTTCTTCCTGTGTTCAGAGTTTTTTCTTAATATAGCGAACTAGACCTGAAGATATCGGGTATCAGAGCGCTTTACGTGAGCACCAGTTTCGGTACACAAGGACACTTTTTTTTTTTAGCCACGGGGAGATTAAAGGGTATATTCACAAGAATGTGTGCTAAACATAACCAAAAAATGCTAAAGAACCTTTACACATCTCAGCCTATCGCGGGAAAATAACCCTGTGTTAACGTGGAATTCACAACACAGCGGTACTATGCGATAGTCTGCCGAAAACGCGGCCAATGTCCGTGATACAACCACCGAGACAGAGATAAAAACACAAACCTCAACGCGTAAAAAGACGCAATGTTCCCAAACGCGGTAAGAAAACAGTGAAAACCAGCGAGAGGCCAGCAATACCCACGTGAAATGCTGGAAAAAGCACAGGATCAGAAGATGGAAAATGCCACTAAAAACTACATCAACTGAGGAGTACCACGGATGCACCCTGACCCACTGCAGAGGACAAAGAAAAACCAAAGGAAATGATGGACGGAGCGTTGACAATACAAGCACTCACCCCCAGTCAACTGATCTGGGTTTAATCCATCACCGTTCTTTAGCCCCCTCTGCAGAGGACAACATGAACCCCACAATCTCCACGGAGGAACACCCAGGAATACAGGGCACGTGGAAGGCCAATGAGAAGAGGAAGACAGGGTATAGTGGCAAAGAAAACTCGATTATCGCCACGGATGAGCCAGAACTCCACCACCAACTGTACGTCATCTCCAACGTGTCATTGACAACAAAGAGGCAAAGATGGCACACCACCTCGGACCATGTGAATGTCGTCACATGGCAGAGGAGGACAATGGAAGAGCACAAGAGGCCCCGGACTGATGTGAATGGCAAAACCAAGCAGAAACTCGCTGCCAACATGAAAGCAGCAACGCACCCAGGAGGAGGGGGGCCAGTAGAGTACCAGGAGCTAAATGACACAGAGAAGATGGTGGCCACAGTTACCAGTCGGGAGACGGTGACCGGAGTCGGGGATCCGGACACTGTTCAACATAACCCGACACCACATCAACAGGGTGCGCACCGACCAGGGAGTGGGTGGACGGGGGGAGATGGGCACAATGGCACACATGCACAATTAAGCAGAGCACACTGCACACCCACAATGACTCACAATCATGTCCCTGATCCCACAGGAACACTTCAGTACACACACAAACATCAAGTAGTCCCACGTACACCATGTGCCCAAAGGGGCACCCACACAACACATCAACAATCACACAACTAACACATGTACACGTGCAAAATACAGCAAACATGCATATACGTCTCCACACTGACAATGCAAGAGACACCACATGACGAGTAGCATGGCTGCAGTCCAATCACCATGACAATGTACACACGGCACGCTCCAGTCACCAGCAGTTATGGTCTGCATGGGCATATCTGTGGTTTGCATACCCATGTCTGTCCTGCACATCAACGCCTCCCTTGTCGTTGTGTACATTCCCATTCACCGGTCACTTGCATCCTTCGCACATGGCTGTATTTCGCATCTACACACCTTCAGCTGTTGTGTGGCTGTGGTGCCATGATATAGCTGTATTGTGTGCAGAGGTAGCCAAGGATCACCATTCTTTGACTCATTTGTTCCTTGTAGTTCATTGTTAAATGTTTGATACTCGTGCCCACCTGGTGGTGGTTCGGCAAAAACAAACATCTACTTGACCGCCACCTCTCCTCCTGCAGAATTCCATGTTATCCTCCACTTGGTCACACACTCCACAGATTATGACACAAAAAGCTCCCCCCCTCCCGAACATACACCCTATGGGCTTATGATTCACATGTAATTCAGCCAGTGCAGTGATACAGTGTGTACTGTGTTCTCATTAACGCCCTTCCACTCAGCTTGTAGGCATTGGAACAGGCCTGCTCGCAGCCTTTCTCTTTCACATCATTACTCACCCACCCTCTGATCTTTGCCATTGTCCTGAACTCTTTGTAGTGCCCTGCTCCCCACCACCCTCCTTTCCTCTCAACCAATGGACACCAGAGCCTTCCAGATGTGACGACCCCTCAGGTGTTGTCCCACCAACTACAGTTGTTATGACATGCAGTGCAGTGTACTTGATTGCAGGATTTGTTTTTGGTTTGCATGTGCATTGTTCTTTTATTCTTCCCCTAATACTTGTTCCTTTTTCCTTTCTTCATCTCCATCTTTTCTGTTTTCATTTTTTTCATCTCTCTTGGTTATTCGGTTAGGCTTCCTCTTGCCTGTTCATTCTATAGGTTAGTCCCCTCAACCTGTAATTTCTCATCTACCCTTTCAACATTCCATAGACCACCAGAGGGACCTGACTACCCTCCCACCCGCACAACATTGTTCATGTTCCTCAGACTCCCCTTTGGTTCAGGTGATCTTCATGTCTTTGCACTGGACCTTGCGCATTCTTTCCTGGAACGTCATTGTTCTTACAAATTACATCAAGCAGAAAAAAGTGCTCCTCTATCTCAATTCCAAATGTGCCTACTTAGCTCTTCTCCAGGAGACACACCTCACGTAGACAGAAGCTGTAAAGCTTCGGCTGGATTGGGTGTGCAAATACATACACAGTTTTGTCCTCTGCGAGCAGCAGATAACTTGAGGGCACCCCGTATACATGGCATAGCCATCTTGATTCAGAAGACATTGTCCCATTTAGTGCTTAAGATCTGGGTTGATCAGGAGGGTTGTTATGGGATTGCCAAACTATTACCAGGAAGGTATTATGCATAGGTTCTGTGTATGTGCACACAGGTCTGAAGCGCACCTTCCTTCTTCAACTTACCCGTGTATTAATGGAGTTAGTTACCACTAACATCCATGTGGTGTTAAACCGCACTGGTCCAAGTGATGTATCCAAAAATGCGGACAGAGCCCTCCTATGAGATCTTGGGGCTGATCATGGCCTTCGTGACGTATGGCGTCTCTTGCATTCGAAGGACCGGAGATACACATACTTCCCTGGGTCCTTGTACGCAATGACAGTTGAATTGTTTGCTGATGGACCCCTCCTTGCTCCCCGTTCTCTGCGAGACTTCAATACTAGAGGGCACACTTTTGGACCACTCCCCCGTTGCCCTGCAGGCTGATCTGGGCCCATCACAGCCAATGATAAAGCTCAGGCATCTCAACTTGTCCTGCTACAGCCACTCAGTGGACAAGAACCAGCTTTAAACCCACGTGCATACCTACCAGCAGCATAATGGCTGCTCTGTTGACTCTTCCCTCATATTGTGGGCATCAGCGAAGGCGACCATCAGGGGCAGCTGATGAGGGATGCTGCCAATTCCAACAGGCAGAGGGAGCAGTGTCAGAAGGCCCTGGAGGTGGATATAGCCCACCTCAGGTGTGCTTACATGGCTCTCCCTTTGCTATTATCAGGGGCAGCTTTGAGAAGGCTCACATGGAACTCAATACCCTCTTTAATCTTTTAGTATGAGCACCAGATGCTGAAGTACCGGCACTATGAACTAGGAGAGAAGGCAAGACAGCTGCTTGCGGTGCCGATCAGGCCATTCCAGCTATCATCACCGACTCTGGGGCACTGGTCACCAAACCGCAGGAAATCGCTGATGCGTTTGCATTTTACTACAGGGTCCTCTACTCCCCGGAAATTGTCCGGGGACCAAAGCAGATGAACACCTTTTTGGATGGTATTTGCTTGCCGTGCCTGTCTTAGGATGGCAGACACCTGCTTCAGGGTGCAATCGCTAAGGAGGAGATGGAGCAGGCCATCTCGGTTCTACCCTGTCACAAAGCCCAGGGTGAGGATGGCTTCCCAGCAGAGTACTACAAGTGGACCAAACCCGAGATGGTGGATCTTCTACATGAGGCATTTGCCAAGGCTGATTGCTCGGGCTCCTTGGGTTTACTGTCCAACAGAGTGCTGATTTTGGTCCTCCCAAACCAGGAAGGGATCCTCAAGTTTGTGGCAGTTATTGCCCTATATCCATGCTCAATGAAGATGTCAAGATATTGGCAAGCATTCTAGCTACCTGCCTGAAGCAAGTCCTACCCTCTCTTATTCACCATTCACAAGTGCTGTGTGTCCCAAGCCGCTTGTCACGCAACCATCTTCGCACGTTAACTCATGTGGTCTGGGTAGCAGCACACCTTCTGGATGAGGCCTTGGTGCTGTTGTTGGATGCTGAGAAGGCATTTGACAGGATAGAATGGGAATACCTGGAGCTCTGGAAATTTAGCCTTCGTAATGACTTCATCTCCAGAGTGAAATGGCTCTACGACTCTCCCTTGGCACAAGTCAATTGTAGGGTCTTTCTTTTAGACCCTTTCCTGGTCCATACGGGTACCTGTCAGGATTGCTCACTCTCCCCCTTGCTATTTCTTCTTGCAATGGAGCCTTTAGCAGCGTCCTATGCTCGAAGGCTCCTTTACCACTGTGGGGCATATTTAGAAGCCCCTAAAGCCACCAGTGCATCACTTTTTCTGACGCTCCGGTGGCGATGTGCAATACCTCACATTTACATGGTGGCACTAAGCCACTTAACATGGCTTAATGCCATCTTGTAAGTATGTCCCTTTCTTCCGCAGTCCATCACGGCATAGAGGCGGGCAATGGGTGTTGCTATGGGCATTCCACCATAACACCCATTGCTTTTTGATGGGGGGGCCCAAGATTTACAAGGCAGGGGCAGCACCAAAAACTAAGGCCAGGTAATACGTGGTCTTACGATGGTGATACTAGGAGGAAAGAATCATTTCTCCTAATTTTTTGCTTTTTCTATGTGTGCTGCATCCTGCAGCACACATAGAAAGAGCAAATCGCAATGAATGATTGTTTATGTGCAGGAAGGTGGCCCTTACTGCACATAAACAATCACCCCTGCACAGCAGGCATCCTTGGCGCATGGCGGCAGAGTGCCTGGCTGGCGATATGCAGTATTTTTAGCACTAGTGCTAGGGGAAATGCAGGGGTGCCCCATATTTTTGAAAATATGGTGCACCTTGCTTTTTGAAAATGTCAGAGAGGGTGTTGCGAAATTTGGCATAACACTGGATGCCAGCATTTTCTTGTACATATTCCCCTGTATCTATTTGCAGATTACATCTAACTCACTTTAACAGCCTTACTCTCCTCCACTCCTACAGTACTGGAGACTATTGATGCTTTTGCTTCAATATCCGGCTACAAGGTGAACTGGGAAAAGAGCGAGGTCTTGCCGCTGTCATGGATCACCACATGCGCCGCTATCGCCGGTCATCCATTCCAGTGGAAGAATTCTCACCTCAAGCATCTGGGCATTCTAGTTAACAGGGGCCTGGAACACATTGTGGTGGATTACGTGGACTGACTTATGGAGTGAATGTGATTGGACTTTGCAACGTGATCCCACATGAATCTCCCACTCTGGGAATGGACTCAAGCAGTGAAAATGGTTACCCTCCCCCGATTCACGTACATGTTGGGCATGCTTCTCCAATTAATTCCCTTCTCGTGCCTCCTTCGGATAAGCAGTTTGGTTCTGTGAGACCTTGCCTGGCAATTCAGAAGCTTATCGCTCAATTGGTTACTAGGGGAACTGGCCTGCCTTTTGTGGAGAATTACTGTCTAGTCTTACATTTGGCACAAATGGCACACATGCACCCCCTGGCTCCAAGATCTTCCGTTATGGGTCACGATCAAACGCAGACTCCAAAAGGCCTCGTTGGGACTACAGGCACTCTATCTTCCTAGCCACTTTGCCCCCGGGTCCCCCGACCCCATGCTGAAAGCCATGTATGTTGCCTGGATGCAGGTTCACAAGGTCTTTTCTGTAGACTTGCATCTACATGACAAATCTCCCCTTTGGAATAGTACTGAGGTTCATGAGGGGACCGGGCCTAATTGGGGCCCTTGGCGCAGAGCTAGGATCCTGACTCTTACACACTTGATCTCCAGTGGCAAACTCAAGTCTTTTGAGATGCTATGGGAACTAATTTGGCCTGCTGCATACACAACAGTGGCACTATACACAATGACACCATTGCCTGCTAATCAGACTGGGTCCCCAAACCTGGACCATCCCCTGTTCCCCTGTGCTCTCTTACTTTAATATTTGGGATCAGTTTAAAGACGTGATTTCAGGATTCTACAACCTCCTGATTCACCACATCTACTCTGAGCCACAATTGGCTAGCCTCAGGATGACTTGGCAGGCCCGCCTGCAAGTGGAATATAATGAGGAGGATTAGGCAGAGCTTTTGGAGGCCCTGGAATAAGGTGTTCGGGAGGCACGGATGACGCTCTGTCTTTGTAAGATACTTCACTGCTGTTACTGGACCCCTGCACAGCTTCAGGTTGCAGGGTTGCTTCCTCACTCTGCCTGCTGGTGATGCCATCACATGCCTTGTGATATTGTTCATATCTTATTAGATTGTTCCACCATTTGCCCCTTCTAGACAGCAGTGGGGCCTACGCTATGGGAATCTATGGATTTGCCCTTGCCATTTCCAAACCCCTTAATCCATAGGCAATGACTTATGGGGCGTGTTTTTTAAATGGCCCGCCATGCCTGCTGTTTGCTTGTCACTGTCCTTACAGCTGCCAAGATTTGTATTCTGCAATATTGGTGTTCTCCACAATTGCTGCCGCATGAGAAAGGGTCACCGAGATGTACAAGACCGTATCCTATGAAAAGGTCATTTACAATTTAGTGAATAAAGCAGATATTTTTCTTCTAATATGGTCACCCTTTATGCAGGACGCCCCCCAATTCGCTTTGACTCTTGATTCTTCCTCGTCACCGTCATTGCACCCCTCTCTTTCCCCCCGCATTACTATTATTTTATTTTATTTATGTGTTTTATAGAGTGCGAACTTGACCCATTAGGTATCAGAGTGCTTTACAGGAGAGCAAAGCAATATACAGACAGACTTCGAATCGACCAATTACAGCTCGAGTAGTAATATGGTGCTGGATACATAAGGTAAAGAGGGGAATGTATTTACAGTATACATAACCAGTTACTCAAAGCGAGATACCATACTTACAGAATATGTTTACAATTATTCAGACCAGGTCCCAAGTTTCGGATGTTTCGGGTGACCCGGTAGTCAGAAGGAAGGTAGTGGACAGCCATAGGTCGGTCCATAGAAGTAGTTGCGGCAATATTAGCCAAGAAATTTGCCCATAAGGAAAGTTTTGGCATCCTTTTTGAAGTGAGTCAGTGAGGGGATTCTTCTGATGTCGGGTGGGAGAGAGTTCCATAATCTTGGAGCAGCCCCTGAGAAGGCCCGATTGTAAGGTTTTTTTTTCCAAAAGCGTGCGGGTTGGAGCAAGAGGTCTCTGGCAAATCGGGAGTTTCTGGTTCCTCCGGAGATCACAAGTTTCTGTGTCAGATATGCAGAGGAGTTAGAGTTTAAATGTTTGTGCATGATGCATGCTAGTTTGAGCTGTATTCTTGCCTTCAGGGGAAGGCAGTTGAGAGCTTTGAGGTGTGGGGAAATATGATCGTATTTCCTTGTGCCGGTAAGTAGTCTGGCGGCCGCATTGAGGCAGGCTTTAAGAGGTGCCAGGGAGATCTTGGGTAAACCCGAGAGGGTTGAGCTGCCGTATTCCAGTCTAGAGATGACGAGTGCTTGCACTGCCATTTTTAGGTCGGGAACCTCAAGGAAGGGTTTCAATTTCGTAAGGTAGCTCAGGTGGAACCTAGCTGTTTTCACAATGGTCGGTGGACAATTTAAGGCTGTGATAGCCTTAATCCATGATTGAATCTCTAGCTTGGCATTGGGAGGGGAGATCAGGAGAAATTCTGTTTTGTTTGCATTGAGTTTGAGTTGATTGGATGCGAGCCATTGGACAGAGAGTTTCAGGGCTTCGTTCAGGGAGAGAATCTCTTCGAGAGAAGAGGTTTTGATGTAGATCTGGCTGTCATCAGCATACATATGATAGGAGATATTAGCTGCGCACAATACTTCTGTAAGCGGTTCTAGGTAGAGGTTGAAAAGGGTGGGGGACAGGGTTGATCCTTGAGGGACTTCAACCGGGGATGGTGATGATAGGTTGCCATTGATCAGGAATCTCTGTGACTGGTTGTGGAGGAAGGACTTAGACCAATCTAGAACAGTGCCATCCAATCCCATTCTGAGTTTGAGGTGTTCGAGTAATTTTTCATGATTGACTGTGTCTAAGGCCGAGGATAGGTCCAAGAGGATTAGGAAACAAGTTTTGCCTTGGTCGAGGGCTTGGAGGGCATCATCCACGATGTGGAGCATGGTGGTTTCAGTGCTGTGCCCTGGTCTAAATCTGGATTGGAAGTCATCAAGCAGGTGGAAGTTGTTGATGTGGTGACTTAGCTGCTGTTGCACACATTTATCCAGCACTTTGGCTAAGAGGGGGCTGTTGGAGATGGGTCTTAAGTTTGTCGGGGGAGGCTGGATTCAGCGACAGCTTTTGCAAGAGGGGGAGACTTGGCTGGCTTTTAGAGAGTCAGGCATTGTTCCCTGCTGGAGGGAGGCGTTGATTATTGTAATCCAGCTGGGAATAATGGATTGGGCGACGGCAGCTAGGCAGTTGGCAGGGAGGGGGTCATTGAATTGCTTGTTGGGGTTTAAGGTAGAATGTGTGATGGCACTGATTTCAAATGCAAGGGCCACGATTTTGTCAGCGAAGAAAGAGGAGAATTCCTCTGAGGATATAAGAGATCTGGGGGTTTCTTTTGATGTTTTGGACACTTTAATAGATTGGTGTTTGACCAGTTCGAGGATCTTATGGGGTATGTTCTTGGCTTTCTCTAGTTTCGTTCTAAAGAAGTCTTTTTCGAATTGAGTATGTTCCTGTTGTAGGCATTTCTGGCCAGGTGGAAGAGTTTTAGATGTGCGGTAAAGGGGTGCTGCCTCCAGGATCTTTCAGCTTGCTGGAAGGCTCTCCTCTCATTATTAAGGGATCCCATGAACCAGGGGTTTCTGTCTTTGATTTGGGTTCTTTTCAGTTTTAGTGTGGCTAGATCTTCCAGGGTGTTAGAGATGGCTGCAGAGTAGTGATCATTGAGGTGACTGACTGTTTTGATATGCGAAGGGGGGAGGTCAGATTTGCATCGGGCCTCAAGTTCACTTCAGTCCAAGTTCTTGGTGTCTCTTATCCAGCGTTTAGGAATCGTCGGGTGTGGTGCTTTTGTCTTGTGGGTGCCAGGTAGATGGAAGGTGATGGCATGATGGTCAGACCAGTCGCATGGGTCAATAGAGATAAGCTTGACAGTTGATTTTTCGGAGATGACCCAGTCAAGGGTGGCTCCTTTTGAGGAAGTTGGTAGTGAGCAGGCTTGGGTCAGGGCTAGATCTGCCAGGAGGTCTTTGATGGCGTTGACATGTAGATCCTTGGGATCATTGCAGTTAAAATCGCCTAGGAAAATATCTTTGGTATTGGTGGGAATCTTAGATGTGATGATTTCCATGAGGTTGTAGCTGAAAGAGTCATTCCTGCCTGTGTGGTGGTAGAAGATGTGAAGGTTGCATAGTTGGGTGGAGAAGCTGCAGATAGCGAGACCGAGGTATTTGCAGGATTTGGTGGTGTCTGCCAAAAGTTCAGTGACAAGAAAGGTTAGAGCGATAGATGAAGGCGATGCCTCCTCCTTTCTTGTTAGATTGTCTGTCCAGCCTTGCGATGTTGTAGTTAGGGGGGAGTAAGAGGTCAAGGAATGGAGATGAGGATTCATTGAGCCATGATTCTGTTAGGATTGCTAAGTTAAAGTTTTTGCAAAGGATGAGATCAGCAATAACTGTGGCGTGCTTAGCTGCGATCGGCAATTGATTAAAAGACCAGACAGAGAAGATTTGGACGGAATTTCAGGAGTCTGGGCGGACAGGTGGACAATTGCTAGATTGCTCTGGCCGGCCTGTTGGAGTTGATAGTGACCGAGCAGATGGCATGTTCGGCATTCCCGAGAAGGGGAAGAGGGGTAGCTGTGGTAGAGTTGTAATCTCGGAGGATGGCCAGGATTTCAATTTCAGTGAGGTCTAGTGGACTTGGAGCGGCAAGGGAAGAGGTGTAGGAGAGGGCCAGAGCGAGGGTTTCTTCTTCTGTGAGGTGACATGGTTGCTTACAGGGACAAAGCTGTCTTAAGACGAGCGGAAGAGGTTGTTTACGGTGCTCTGTTAGGTGCAAGGGTGGATTTAGGCAGGGCAATGAGGCTGGCGAGGGAGAGTTCAGCAAGGTGAAGGAGGTTCATTAATTCTAAGATAGAGATGTGAATGCTCTGGGTTAGTTTGGTAGCTCTGGAGAGCAGAGAAGCCATGACATATATACTTGGCCATGAAATATGAACTTGGCATTTGTCTAGCCGCCTCTCTACTCTGCTTTGTAGTTCTGTCTTCCCTGCCTTCATTTCATTCGGTTCTTCTTCCCTACTTCTCTTTACTTTCCTCCTTCTATAGTTTCTTTTCTCATCCCTCTCTTTGTTTTTCGTCCCTTGCTTATATACTAGTTTTGTTTGTCATTGGTGCATATTTCGCTATCAACATGTTTATCTCAATATGAATCCATGCTGGACCTGCATGTCACTGTATTTGCTGTTATTTTTCAGGGCTTAATTTATGCCAATAGAAATAATTGTAAAACAAAAAAAAACACAGAGACGTTTTATGGCATGTGCAAAGTGGGCTCTGCCCTATGGCCCCAGCCTTTCTGGCGACCCAGCGCCGTTCTGGAGACAGTCCTGCCCTGATGACCTTGAATGATTCTTAAACCTTGATGATGATTTCATTTATTTTTAATACGGGTAATGTTTGAAAGTCTGATACAGACATTTTACAGAGAAATGTTGTGTTTATGTTTTTCAACACCATGAAACATCCCTAAACAAGTTTCTTTTAGAACGGAACAGGATTTAACATGGTCAAAACGAGAGACGGTCAAAGAGATTATTTGCAATAATATTAGTGAGCTGCTGCTGTATTACAATATTGAAAACACACATCTCTATCACTGAATATTAAATGGAAAAATATATCGAATTTGGACCAGTGTGGTTGTGCGGTGTTTGTGACCTGGCCAAAGAGGGCATAAAAGAGCTGTAATTAGAATATAAATTCAAAGCTGTTCCACACTGGGGGCCCAAAAATACATTTGGCCTCGAGGCCCCCGAATTCCTTAAGATGTCCCTGAATTAACAAACACACTTTAATAGCATTACAGTGTCCTGTGTGTTCCTGAAAGGGCCAGCTCAGGCATTTGGATAAATGAAAAAAATGATGACAACTGTGTAGTGGGCAAGAACTTTTTTATGGAAACATGTAACTTCTGCTCACTTACAAAACATGTACTCCTCGCTGCCTGAATGTGGGTGGAGCCAATACCCCTCTCCTGGTGAATGTCACATAATTGTTTAGCGACAGCTGTCTATCAAGCAAGATCATAAAAATCAGGGGTATTGAAGGCCATTTTCAAAATTCAGAAATAAAGATTTTTCACACTTTTATTCCTGCAAATAACACTGGACTAATTAGGCAAATGTTTCTCTCACTTCCCCTGTAAATGGTCACAGACAGAAATGTATAACTTTCAGAGGTTTGTTGCACTACTTTTTTAGGGGCTTTTGCGCTCCCTGCACATAGTAACCAGAAAATACAGATGCCATGCTGCTTGTGTTTCACATAACAGTCATAAAAAATCGTCTTGAAACTTTTCAAAAAGATCTACCTCAGCTCCTTCCTGGAAAGTATTGGGGTGAAGCAGGATCTTCAAAGAGGGAGGGTTTCCAAAACGCAATTTCACATACAATTTCCATAGAGATTTTTGAACAGTGCTACAGCCAAAACGACTGAACGGAATTACACTAAATTTGACAGAAAACTTGATCTTTATCTAAAAAAGCATAATTGTTGTGATTTGGTGTTAATCTGTTCAGTAGTTTTTGATAAATTATGCCTCAAAATGTATAGATATCTGGATGGTTGTGTATGCAGGACTTCTGCAGGATTTCCGCAGGCACTCAGTTGTGTTACTTTCTGTAGGTCTCGCTGTGAAAGCGCCAGGATACTCTTTTTGAGTCGCTGCGCGCTATATAAAAAAATAGTAACATAACATAACATAACACTCAGTTTCAGATAGTTAAGAGATATGGTTGCCCTAGGATGCTTTTTTTTCTCATCAGCCACCTTGATCCTGTAGAAGTGGGATACTTCCATGAATCCCAAGGGAGCTCGCACTCTGATTGGTTGGCTGCAACATGAGGAGAAATGTTGCGGTCACCATTATGGGACACAGGGACTCAGTCCCCGTGTCCTGAAAATTAGATAAATAAGGTATAAGGGGGCAGGGTAGGGGTACCATGAATTTGACCGTGTGGTGCCCCCATAGGGATCCTCACTGGGGCAAATCTAAAATAAAGTTTTTGGGTTGTCGTGGACCTGCTTAACTCTCGCGGGAGCCAGTTGAAACCACTTACTCTTGTGAGAGCCCCACAGGATTGAAAAATAATTTTTTTAAGAGGGTTGGGGTTTGGGGCAGGACCTGACCCCGGGCATGCCCTACAGACAACCCTGGGCCTCATACTACCTTGGGCTATGTGCGGTGGAACATTGGCATAGTTAAGTCCTATATTAAAATCCCAGAAATTCGCTGAAAAATCAAAGATTAAAGTGGCTTTAGAGTTATGTAAGGTAACAATATCTTACTTTACATTATTAAAAAATCCTAGAAATTACCTGGAAAAAAACTAAGGTAAAAGTGTTGTTATAGTTAGGTGAAAATGTCATTTCAAACATAACATTTGAGACTAAAAAAAAACTGAAATTCACCTGTTCTATGTTCTCTGTGCAGGTGACACTTGCATGCACTTTAAAGTAGTCACAGAGATCCCCTGCAGGCAGGTGCAGTTAGTGACTGTACCTCTCTTCAGGGGGCTGTCTGGGGGGTCCATGGATCCCTATTTTCCCCTTGCAGGGGGGGCACTCAGAAGGCACACTGACCGTGCACCACTTCTTTTTTGTGCACTGAATGAGCCTCTTGACAGCCTCTTTGCTTCTGCACCCACGTGGATTATAGAGCGTGGGCGCAGAGGCAAAGAGCTTCCCTGATTAGCGTTCCGATACATGCCCATGCTAATGAGGGAAAACCACCTGAAGATAGATAGCACCGGATCTCTATGGGCATCGGCCCTATCTGCATTACAGAAGAGGTTGCACAAGCGTCTGTGCAGCCTTCTGTTATACTACAGTACCCTGGGGGTGCAGAAAACAGGCGCACGCACCGGTTGTGCCCCTGAAGCAATGTTTGAAATACAACTTCTGGTCTTTTTAAAGGAGGTTTTGCGTGTGTGTGATCAGAAACAACCTTCTTTGAATCCCACAAAAAAAGAGCGAAATAGCTTTTTAAAATAAAAAGTCACATTATTTTCCTTATCTGGCTTCTCTATTGAACTTTTTTCTACTTAACATTTGCCCACCCTTAGCTGGGAATTTTTTTACTGCAAAGAACACATTTCACACTTGTCAGCTGCAGGTTTTTGGTCATTAAAGTGAGCGTGTCTAGAAATCAATAACACTATCGTGGATGTTATACTTTCAAACAATTCGCTTTTTTGCATTAAAACGCTAACAACACAGAATGGACGGCTGCTTGAAGGCTTAGGTCCTGATAGGAGTGTAAGTGATATATAGAGTACCTGATCAATATCAATAACACCGGGAACCTTATTCCTGGGCGCGAAAAATAGCGCCTATTACAATTGTGTGGGGAATAACATGCAGATGTTGGTGTTTAACGCAAAGAAATCTACATGGTACGGTAAATAACGTACGTATTTCGCCTGTTGAGTGTATCTAAGTTTGAAAAATACCTTTAAAATCTTAATTCCGATATGTGCATAAACAAGGCTTTATGCATGTATTGGAATTAACCGACCAACTAGTAATCAAGCCCCAAGTCTACCTTTCCGAACAAAAATCGTCAAACAGGCAGTGTTCAAGGACGAATATGGTAACACAAAATTTTCAACGTTTCTATAATTACATTTTTGTATGACAGCATTGAACTCAACGAGCTGTCTGCCTCTAATGTAGTAATATCGTAAGCACAAACGAGTTGTGCAGTTTGCATCTACGTAAGCCAGTAAAAAGGATATTTTTCAGACGCGGTGACATGTACAAAAACTTATGGTCTTTGCGTTTATCCCGTTGATAAATTAAACATTGGGGCTCAATAGAGTGTGATTTATGAAATGCAGGACTTACAAATATAACCAGCGTGGCAAGGCGTGCTACCCAATTTTTCATATGTTTTACTTTTGGCTAATGCGTATTCTTAGGCTCGAAGGCTAATGGTGTCCATCTGGGTGATGAAATGAGGAACAAAAATGTGAAACACTGAGCCCATTGTTCTTTGTGTCATTCTGATGTCATTATCATCAAGTATTTATAACTCCCGCGCAGAAGTGCTTCGAGCTGAACACTGTAGAAAAATCCATATTCTCTCTGCTCAGCAATGATTTTTATGATTGTTACGCAGATGGTGATATAATGGGGTGAAAGCTGGAGGAAAAATAATCACAAACCTCAGTGCCTAACACAAAGTCGGAGGTCAGAATTAGGCTGTTTCGAGGCCTAGTCTTAGAAGCCAATAAATTATGTGGCAGATGGAAGCAAATAACCCCCGTTTTTAACATAGTGCTAAACTGATGCAGTTTATGATAACAAAGTCTCTGCTGCCTTTATTACAGATAGAGGCACGAAGAACGTCTAAAGATGAGGGAGTGTTTGAAATGGGATTTTTGGCAGGCTAGGGCATGTGCCAAAGCCAGGCAGAAACCACCATTCTAGTCAGGATAAGGGAGTTACACTCCTAAAATAACCCCTGCTCACCCCCTTGGTAGCTTGGCACGAGCAGTTAGGATTATTTTAGAGGCTGTGTGTAAAGTATTTGCACATAACCAACAGTGATACAGTGTAAGCACTACAAAAGGACACCACACCAGTTTAGAAAAATATCTAATACTTTTCTATACTTAAGACAAGACCAAAAATGAAAAAAATCCACAATTATCAAAATACGCTTTAAAAACAGTTCCTTGATGTCGATAGCTCCGCCCAGGGCTATCACGGCATCATGAGCTAACAAATCCAAACAATTCTGGCTGACCGTGGTGTCGCGGGCCAGCTATGGTGTCGGGAAGACCTGCAAACAGTACCTTTTAGAAATGCAGGGCGTTGGCGACCTCTCGTTGAGCTTCCGAAAACATGGCGACCGCAGGCGTCGGTTCCGGAGGTCGGTGTAGAAGTCGTCGGGGCCCTCGAAGTCACATGCGTTGGAGGTCGATCTCCTCTCTGTTGGAGTCAGGAGCGCTAGCGTCTGCAGGCATTGTGTGCTGCGGTGCAAAGTGCAGCGGTGCGGCATGCAGTGCCCTCAGGTTCTGGTGCGAGCAGTGGCTCGGTGGTGTCGTCAGATGGCATGTCAGTGAGACCAGGGTCACAGTGCAAGAAGAAGGCGGTTCTCGTCACGGTGCTGGCAGGTCACGGTGCAAGCATCATTGCTGAAGTGCTGTCGTCGGCTGGCGAACTGGAGTCAATGGCGCCGGCATCATTAGGCCAAGGCTGCGGTGCAAGATGAAGGCAGTGTGTCGTGTAACTTTACGAGCGGTGTCCTCGAACCACGGTGCAACCAGTGGCATCAATTTTGGCATGGAGCAGCGTCATCGGAGATGCCAAGGCTTCGTCGTGATGCGAGGTGGTGTAGGGTGCGGTGCCCACAGGTGGCGGTGTGAGCAATGGCTCGGTGTTGGCGTCAGCACGTGTCGTTGGTGAGACCAGGGTCACTGTGTGGCATTGCACTCTGCAGTGCCAAGGCGTCGTCGTGAAGCGAGGCAGTGCAGATTGTGGTCCCCACAGGTCGCGGTGCCAGCAGCGGTTCGGTGGCAGCGTCAGCAGCCATCATCGGTGAGACCAGGGTCACGGTGCGGCATTGCGGCGGTGCCCTCTGCGGTGCCTTCAGGACACGGAGTCGGCAGCGGCGTCATAAACATCGTCAAGTTGCTTTTCTTCTGTTGCAGCACAAAACACACAGTCCCCAGTGCTGAGGGCAGAAGAGCCTGAAGTCTTTGCTGTTCCTGAGACTTCTTGAACAGGGGGCAAGCTATACCTCAAGCCCTTGGAGAAACTCACAAAAGTAGATAGCAGGAAGTTCAGTCCAGTCCTTTCACTGCCCAAGACAGAAGCAGCCACTGCAGGCCAACACAGCAAGCACTCAGCAAAGTGGTAGCCCCTCCTCACAGATTCTCAAGATCTTCTTCTTGGCAGTCTTCTTGGTCCAAAAAAGTTCTAAGCTTCAGGGGTTGGTCCCCAGTATTTGTATCCAAAATCCTTTGATCATCTATGCAGAGGGTGTCTGTGGCAGCCAGAACCAGTTCTGCCTTCTCTGGTGTGATTTCCCAGCAGGGGGTAGAGACGGCATTGTCAGAGGCAGACCGGGCCCTTTGAGGTGCAAGGAAATCTCCTCCCTCTTCCCTTATCGCAGTCCAGCTCTAATCAGCCCTTTCCTGACCTACCTAGACTATCGGGAGCCACCCTTGCTTCTCAGCCATCTGTCGTCCAAAACCCAGACAGGCAATTCACATTCCAGCAGAGGCACACGTGATGACTGAGCAAGAAAATACCTACATCCTAAAAGTGGTATTTTCAAACACAAAATGTAAAAATCACCTTCACTAAAAGATGCATCGGTATATACTGAGTTTGGGCATACAAAATTGTATTTTCCCACCTAGTTCCCAGGGCCAGTTATGTTTATAAGATGTTATAAACAAACTTCCCCTTCTGTCCTATGGGGAACAGATAGCCGTGCAATAGTGAAAAACGAAATGGGCTGCAATTCACTATCAGGACATGCCACGCACACGAGGGCATGTCCTAACTTTCACATACCCTGCACCCTGCTCACAGGGGTACTCTGGGCCTACCTTAGGGGTGCCTGACATGTAAGAAAAGGGAAGGTTGGGGACTGGCCAGTGTGTGCAGGGGCCAAGTCGATATGACAGTTACAAACTGCGTGCAGACTCTGCAATGGCAGGTCTGAGGTACCTTTTCCGGGCTACTCACATTGGTGGCACAATCCGTGCTGCAGGCCCAGGCATAGCATTGGATTCCCAGGCCCAGGCACACTCAGTGCACTTTACAAGGGGCTGACAAGAAAACCAAACAGCCAATCATGGAAACACTAATCAATACCACAATTTACACAGAGAGCATATGCACTTTAGCATTGATTAGCAGTGGTAAAGTGCCCAGAGTCCTAAAACCAACACAAACAGTTCAGGAAAAGATTTGAGGAAGAAGCAACACGTTGGGGATAACCCTGAAAAAAGGGCAATTTCCACCAGGAAGGTTTAACCATTCCTATTTTTGATGTCTTGTTTTTTGGATAGGAACTGAGATATCCTTATTGGTTGGCAGCACAGCTGTGTTCAAAATATATGTAATTAACAGAGCAGGATCTAAATAAGTAATACTGAGAAGTCATTGGCTCTGCTTACATGTTGCTCTTCCTTCCTACAGCATTTGATTGGACAGACGTGTGCTTCTCCCAAAAAAGAGAGCCTGTTGCAGTCCTATCTATTCCTGAGACCATTCCTTCATCAGATATGGCAGCCACATTTCTGGTTTTAGACTTGGTTCCACAATATTAGCAACCCCTTGTTTTGTAATGCCATATGTCAGCTTTTTTTAGCGTTGGTTAGGAAGGAAGGCGAAGGAGTAGGAATAGGAGTAATGCCTTTATCAGTAAGTAATGGATGTACTTAGGACATCCTTAAGACGCACCCTCACAATCGCCATAGGCACATTGCACCAGGTATATGCCTCTCTGCTCCAACAGTGGTTCAGCTTGCCTTTTGCAAAAATGTGCAGCGCGAAAGGAACCCTCAAGCAACCCCTGTTCCCTACCTTCCCACAGCACCAGACCAAGCAAGAATGGCAAGCATTTTAAAATGGCTTCCTGCATATGTGCCCTGCGGAGTTAAGATGCAGATCATGTATAGCGAGCTTACAGCAGCTCAGCCTAGCTCCTCCCAGCCTGTAGAGCGCTGTCTCTTCAGACCTGCTAAGTGGAGGTCAAGTGATACTAGAGTAGCTGCATTGATTTCCTTCCTAGGCATTGTGAGTAATAGACCACTCCTACTAATCACACACAATAACAGGTGAGAGAGGGACATATTTTAAGCAAGTGCTCCTGAAGGGCTCGCACTTCCTCTGTTCCCTTCTCCTCACTACAGGGCCGCTAAAATCCTGTGTGGCTGTCCGTGCCACCCAAATGGTATCATTCTCACACAGATAGATGACATATCTTCAATTTGTACGCAAACAAATTCATGTGTACAAGCTGTGAAAACTTGCCCGATGTAATGCTAGCAACAGTCTAGTTGCTGCACGCACACACGCATCCCTACATCCACAGGCCAGGCGTGGCCTGCGGGGTTGAATAAAAGGAGGGCGGGCGCTCGTGCACGTCACTTCCGACTGAGACCACGGTGTCGGACTGAGTAACTGTGCTGAGCGTTGCCGGCCCCTGCGCTATTTGGTAGGCCTAACTGCGGCCCAAAGTGCTGATAACCCTAGCACACAACATTGGCGACGAGCGGAGGGGGCCCAACCCTCGCCCGTGCATCGGTGACCAAGTCGGAGCTGCCTGCTCCCTTACGCGGTGCCCACCGCGGTGTCTTGCCTGCCGTGGCATTGTGCCTATCCTGAGCCTGCCTACCCACCCCTGCCTCCTCACGCCTGGGCCCTGGAAGATCCTGTGGCTGCCTGTAGGACGCGGCGCCGTGGCGCGCTCCACCGAACCGAAGACGCGACAAGGTGCTATATCTCACGCATCTCGCGTGAGCCGCGGATCCCGGGACACCCTACCATTGCTCACGCATTGCGCGTGAGAAGCGGGAAAACGCCCTGCCAATGCTCAAGCATTGCGCGTGAGATGTGGAAAACAGCTGGGGGTGCATTCTCCTGTGCCCTGGAGGGAGTGCATGCCGCTACGCAGCTCTGAGAATGACCATAACCAGAATACCAACACACTCACGCAAACGGAGGCCGGTGGGACGATCGACGGAGCTGAGGTGAGCCGCGCAGCTGCCACGGGGTGTCGCAGAACCGGCGCAACTGAGGAGGACAGTCAGCAAGTGCGCGCAACCCTCCCATCGGGAGTAAAAGCAAAGTAGAGAAAGTCACCCCGACGAACTGCCGCCATGGCAGACGAAGACGCGCCAGCAGCCACTATAAACATTCCGTTTCAGCACGCTGCTTCTGGGGTGTTGCCCCCATTCAGTGAAACGGAGGACCTGTCCACAGCCTCACCGAGGTGGAAGATATGGCTCGAAAGACTGGAAAATTACTTTGTGGTCACGAGAGAGACAGACAAAGCAGTGCGAAGGTCGCTCTTACTACATTATGCGGGGGATGAAATATTCAGACTGTTCAAACACTTGCCCAACACGGGGCGGCGGATAATTACGATGCGGCAGTTGCTGCACTCAACGCCCATTTTGACCCACAGCTGAACTTGGACTTCGAAGTTTTCAAGTTGGGACAGGCACGCCAGAGGGAAGGTGAGATGATGGACCAGTTCTATGCCCGCGTCAGGGAGCTAGCCAGTTCCTGTACCGACGAGGATCAACCGAGGGCCATAAGGAGACAAATCATTCAAGGATGTCGAGACAAGGTGCTGAGAGGGTCGATTCTACGCAAACCAGGGATCTCATTGGAAGATATCCTAATCTTGGCCAGATCTCACGAACTCTCAAACGTCAGGGCCACCGCCATGGAACAAGCACTACACAAACCTCAACTCAAGGCAGAAACCGTCAAGACTGAGCGGGCAGATGCGGTGCGGACCCAACCGCGTGGACCACCACAGAAAGAGTATCGGAGAGATCCACCTCGAGCGCGGTGTGGGTATTGTGGACATGAGCCCCACGCGGCTAAGGACTGCCCAGCCCAGGGAAAAACTTGTGCAAATTGTGGAATTCCAAACCATTTTGCAAACGTATGCCGCAGAAGGAACACGTCAAAGAACTTCAAGAAATCACGGACGCCTACCAAAGCTGTTCGACAGCTGTCGCTGGCTGACCCACCGCCATCGAAGAAAGAGAGACACCTACCCACGGTGTATGACGACTCGGAATCGGAGGATGAAGAGGCCTATATCGTCTCGTTCACACGAGAGCTCAAGCAACGACGGCGGCCGCAACCAACGTGCATTGTGCAGATGGCGGGAAACAAAGTTAAGGCCATAATTGACACTGGCGCCACGGTAAATGTAATGGGTCTGCAGCAGTTCAATAAGCTACGCCCGCGCCCCCAGGTACTGCCGTCCAAGACGAGGATATTCACTTATGGAGCGGACACACCACTACCCTGAAAGGAAAGATCACAATACCTATCCAGGCCGACGAGTCAGAGGTGATGGCGACAGTCCACATAATCAACCGAGAGGCCGACACTCTGATAAGTAGTCACACGGCTGAAGACTTGAAACTAATAGCGTTTGCCAATCGCATCAGAGCACACCAAGTAGACAAACTATTGGGACGATTCCCCGAACTGTTTCGAGGCCTGGGCTGCATAAAATGTGAACCCATCAAACTACATATCGACAGATCTGTGGCTCCCCACCGCCCTGCGTCACCGTCGGATACCATTTCACCTACGGCCACTGGTGGAGAAAGAACTTGAAAAATTGGAAAGCCTAGGTGTCATATAAAAAGTCACAGGGCCCACCCCATGGGTATCACCAATGGTCATTGTGGAAAAACCTAAGCAACCCGGTGAAATCCGCCTGTGCATCGACATGCGGCTACCGAATGCCGCGATCCGGAGGGAGAGACACCTGACCCCCACGATGGATGACATCGTTGCTGACGTGAACGGGTCGAAGTGGTTTTCGAAAATAGATCTAAACGCCGGATACCACCAACTACCGTTAGCGAGGAAAGTCGGTTCATCACCACTTTTAGCACCCATCTTGGCCTTCGACGCTACAAGCGTTTAAACTTCGGCATCTCCTCGGCGGCGAAGGTGTTTCAGAACACCATCAAGGAACTCCTATCCGGACTGCCTGGGGTAATAAATGTCAGCGATGACATTTTAATACACTTCGCCACTGCGTCAGAACACCACAAACACCTCCGGGATGTACTAAAGAGACTGAGTACCTATGGAGCGACACTCCACAAAGAAAAGTGTCAATTAGTTCAGCCATCGATAGAATTCTTCGGATACGTCTTTAACCAGGAGGGTATCCAGGTAGACCCGAGGAAGTCCAATGCCATCAAAGACGCCCTCGCACCGAAGTCCCCGACGGAAGTAAGAAGTTTCCTTGGCATGGCCACCTACTGTGGTCGGTTCATACCGGACCTAGCTACTCGGAGTGAGCCGCTACGAGCGCTGACCAAGACGGATGCCACCTGGCAGTGGGGCCCAAAAGAAGACGAAGCATTCCAGGGAATCAAGGGTGCTCTCCTGGAGAAAGCCACTCTCTCATACTTTGACCCCACGAAACGCACGGAGGTGATCGTCGATGCCAGCCCGGTGGGTCTCGGCGCAGTCTTGACCCAGGAGCATGAACCTGGCCAGTGGACGGCGTTAGCCTTCGCCAGCAAAGCCCTAACTCCAACGGAAACTAGGTATGCCCAGATCGAGAGGGAGGCTCTCGCTATTAAATGGGCCTGTGGCCATTTCCATCTTTATCTACGAGGACACTCTTTTGTAATGGTCACCGACCACCAACCCCTGGTGTCACTTTTCAAGGGAACTGCTCCACACCCACCACCTCGCATTGAACGATGGGTAATTCAACTACAACCATACGAGATGGAAGTAATCTGCCGCCCAGGGGCCAAGAATCCCGCAGATTACTTATCGTGCCATCCCTCCCAAACGGAGCCAGAACCAGTGGACGACGACTGTGAGGAATATGCCCAATGGGTGGCACTCACGTCATGCCCCCAGAGCATGACAATAGAAGACATTAAGGAAGCAGCCGCCGATGACAACATCTATCTGAGGTCGCTGCAGGGAGTTCAAGAAGGCTCGTGGGCTGACTACCTACGCCCACCCAATTCCTGGTCCGCGGAAGACAAAGAGGCACTCACGAAGGTGTGGCGAGTCCGGCATGAGCTAAGCGCTACTGAAGAAGGAGTGTTATTGAGAGGGGCACGGTTAGTCATTCCCCAGGGCCTGAGGCACCGGGCAGTACAACTCGCCCATGGGGGCCACCAAGGCACGACAAAGATGAAGGCGCGCATGAGGGAAAAGGTATGGTTCCCGGAGCTGGAGAACATGGTGGAGGAATACGTGAGGAACTGCATGGCCTGCCAGCTGACAAGTGACCCTGAGAGACCTGCACCGGTGATCACTGAAGAGGCCTGCACATCTCCCTGGACCAAGGTCAGCATAGATTTTGGGAGCTTCCCGGGGGAAGGGCACACCCTAGTGGCTATCGACTCCTACTCGAAATATCCGCTAGTGGAGTGGGTCGCTTCCACTGCATTTACACATGTAGGGCCAGCATTGGAAAAAATATTCTCCATGTTCGGGTATCCGTCTGAGATACGGAGTGACAACGGACCACCCTTCCACGGGGCTGAGTTTGCCACGTTTCTCAAGAACAGGGGGATCCAACACCGTCGCATCACACCTCAATGGCCCCAGGCAAATGGGGACGTTGAGAGATTCATGCGGACCCTCAACAAAGTGTTCCGGATAGCAATGGTGGAACAGGCCGACCCCGAACAGAGACTGCACGAGTTCCTGCGGGAGTACAGGGGCACCCCTCACTGCACCACACGAATTAGCCCATGGACCCTCATGTTCCAAGGGCCACGGAGAGATCTTCTTCCCAATGCCCCTGGCTGGACACCATCCCCGGCTGCCACCGGAGAAGCACAAGAACGGAGACGACAAGGAAATCAGCGAGCAAGTCGGTGCAGGAGAGCCACCCCAAGAAGCTTAAGCCCGGGGACCCGAGTAATCATACGGAACAGACGACCCGGGGGGAAGTTCCAAACTCGATATGAGCCGGGCACCTGGACAGTAACATCTACAAAAGGCACCATGGTCACCGCCCAAAAAGGGGAAGAGGAAGTATCAAGAAATGCCTCTTGGTTCAAGGCCCTACCACCAGAATCCAGACAATTCCCGGAGACAGCGGAAATGGACAACGAGCCACACGTGACAACGACTCCCGGAGAAGAAGATAATACACCTCCAGAGAGCCAAGCGGAGAGGCCTGAATCCGCGTCGGTGCCCCAAACACCGCCGGCAAGGTGCTGAAGGTGGCAGGGCCAACGCCCGGAGATACAACCTGCGGCCCAACCCACCACCGAGTCAGAAGTTGAAAGACTATGCCTGCCTGCTGAGACCCTGAAGCTGTCATCAAGGGACACGCAAGTACCCAGGCACTTTTGTTTGAACTGTATTACAATTCAGGACTGTTCTTCATTCATTGTGAAAAAATATATAGTTGGATAGGGATGTAATGCTAGCAACAGTCTAGTTGCTGCACGCACACACGCATCCCTACATCCGCAGGCCAGGGGTGGCCTGCGGGGTTGAATAAAAGGAGGGCGGGCGCTCGTGCACGTCACTTCCGACTGAGACCACGGTGTCGGACTGAGTAACTGTGCTGAGCGTTGCCAGCCCCTGTGCTATTTGGTAGGCCTCACTGCGGCCCAAAGTGCTGATAACCCTAGCACACAACACCCTTTATACCCTTTTTTGAGAACTGTTTCTCGCTGGCCATGATGGCCTTGACCACGCCCCTTTTTGTGCCTGTTTGTTTTCTGTGTGTATTTATATTTTCCTGTAGTCTGTTAGTCTGCCTGATAGCACTATAGAAAAGCAGAGCCTGTTGGGTTTGCCAAAACATGTTACAGTTTATTTTGGGTATTTCATTAAGTCTAATTTTGCTAACTTAAATGTAGTACTGCTGATTGATAACTTCAGTTTGCATATTCAAATATTGGCTTTACCTTCACTAACTGCAGATCTTGCCAATTTTCTGTAACTGAAGCTGTACAACAAAATGATGGATTACAAAAGTGGATCATGTCAAAATTCGTAATAAAGAGAAACATTAAAACTGAGGCAATTTCATCAAATTAGGGCACGTGTAATGTGTTTAATGCAAGCATAGTTCTGCTCAGATCCAGATTACAGACATATCCATATTTTGTGTACTTTCCTGGTTCTCCTAAATTTCCGCCAAATATAGCTATGCTGTCAGAAACAGGAAACTTTAAGGGATGATGCATGAGCCAGTTTGCACTAGCAATATTCTAGCCACAATTTACAGAAAACTGATTGAAAGAGCCAATGTTTTCTCTTGCTTTAAAATCTACTTTAATGAACTTCCTGCTATGTGGTTATACTGTTGACTGGAGGGTGTCAAACATCAGGAAGTTTGTGGTAAATAATCGCTTAATTGGAAAAGGTGGATAATTTCAACTACCTAGGTAATTTGTTTAATAACAAACTAAGCTGGACTCCACTTATGAAAGTTCGAGCCCAGAGTGCGACCCGGGCAATAGAGGGCATCTTCCGCTTTTGTAGCAAACTGGGCCAAAAACATGTTACGCACCTCAAAAGCCTCTATATGTCTAAATGTTTATCAGTGCCCACCTACGGGGCAGGGGTTTGGGGGACTGAAACACGAACTGTGATACAGGTGGTGGAAAACAATTTTATAAAAAGGGTTTTATCAGTCCCCAAAGGCTCCTCAAACATCTTTTGTCACAAAGAAATGGGAATGGTCAGTGTATCTGATACGATTCGTTTGTCCCCTTTATTGTTATGGGGCAAAATATGGCGATCCAAAGACTTGCAACTTACTAAAGATATCATCATGGATTGCATGGCTTTAGAAAATTCAAAACAGATCCCTGGGTTGTCCTATGTTTGCAATATGTTAAATAAGATTGGTCTGGGTTTCTTTTATGACAACCCAGAAGAAATAGAGGGAAACCAAAAGGTGGTCATAAAGACAATGTACTGGAAATCACTGAATTCACCACCTTTGGATGATGTTAATGTTCATGTTCGTAAGCCCCAACTTCAGTTCTATTTAACATTTACTCTCAATGTGCAATGGCGGTTCTAATTAACAAGGTTTAGATTGGATATTTTGCATTTTTTGCTTGCTTTCCCGAAACAAGGGGGTTGGTGTGAGAGGCTGCCCCCTTGCCCATGTAATAACAGGGTTAGTCAAAGCACCATACATGTGATCCTTTTTTGCTCCTTATATCAAGAGCCAAGAATTCGGTTTATCAAACCAATTCTGAAGGGGCGGCAACCTTGTACTTATAAGGAAGGGTATGATTACTTGTCTTCATTATCCTCTGTTGAAACCTGTTGTGCCATGCTAAATTTTATTAGAGTTTCGTTAAAGATTAGGAAGGGCTATGGCTAGTACCAAAATGCACACAATGTTTTCTGCCCAAAATCTGTATATATGATTACAATGGTCCTTTTATTATGTCTTATAAATTTGTGTAAATTGTGTATTTTTCTCTTATATGAGGTACGATGGTTTGTATGTCTAGTACTTTTATGATCCATTTTTATGAATCGAATAAAGTTTTGAAACGAAACGACTGGAGGGTGAAATAAGGATATTGCAAAAAGCATTGTAAAAGTCCTCATTTCAATGCAGAAGCCGAATTGTGCATTGTGCGTGTTCTCATAAGAATCCTTCGTTTTCACAAAAATTACACATACTGCGCTGATTGAATATGCTTGGTGGTATCAAATTCTGCATTTAGTCACAGCTCTCAGCGGGAAACTTGGGATGCTGAGTGAGCTAATGGCTAGCATCTCTTCCATGTTAGACTCTTGGGAATTCATGTCATGCTCTTGTGTGAGCATTTGTTGTTGCATCTCTTTGGTAGAACACCATATAGCAGTTTATATGACCCTTAGATTTAGACCTCGGTCCTTGCTGCTCACTCACCCCTGTTCCACCATTATTTGGATTATGATATGCACTTTCTGAAAATGTTTGGGAAACGATGATTTTGGTGCTGAGTAGAACAAAAAAGTGATATAAAATAAGATTTTTCATGACTTCTTTTTCAAGAAGGTCCATTTCACATGAATAACCAATACAGGTGGTTAACCAAACAAACAAGCATTGGCATAGCCAATAGGTCTCGCATTTGGGACCTTATAAGTGTTTAGCCATGCAACAGTTGGTGTTGTTGCACCAAGGATATTCTGCTGCATAACTAAATACTTATAGGGTCCAAAAAGCGAGACCTATTGGTGATGCCAATGCTTGTTTGTTTTTTGTTCTGGTTTTTTTAAGTTGCCAGATCTACAATAGCTGGACATGTTTTTTGTTAACAGTTCTTTGTATCAAATGAACTTCTTTTCATTGCTCTGAATGTTGTTTCCATTCTGGTTGTAGCAACAAGTCATTCCCGGGGGTGTGGGGGCTGCCTAGCTGTGCGCATGCACTGAACTTTGCAAATGAGAAAAAGCCTGGTGCAGGCGCAATTTACAAGTGTGGCATAAGTGAGCCCCAGGCAGCATGACTCACTCACGCAGGAGCTCATGCACTGCACCGGCATACTCAGCTTGCATTAAGAAAACTCGACCCACTCGCGTGCACTGATGGCTGGTTGTGTGTGTGCCCGGTGGAAGCGGGCACTGACAGCTGGTGGTGTGTGTGCCCGGTGGAAGGTGTACTGACGGCTGGTGGTGTGTGTGCCCGGTGAAAGTGTGCACTGGCGGCTGGTGGTGTGTGTGCCCGGTGGAAGGTGCACTGACGCTGGTGGTGTGTGTGCCCAGTGGAAGCGTGCACTGATGGCTGGTGGTGTGTGTGCCTGGTGGAAGCGTGCACTGATGGCTGGTGGTGTGTATGCCCGGTGGAAGCGTGCACTGACGGCTGGTGGTGTGTGTGTGCCTGGTGGAAGCGTGCACTGATGGCTGGTGGTGTGTGTGCCTGGTAGAAGCGTGCACTGATGGCTGGTGTTGTGTGTGCCCAGTGGAAACATGGACTGACGACTGGTGGTGTTTGTGCCCGGTGGAAGCGTACACTGATGGCTGGTCGTGTGTGTGCCTGGTGGAAGCGTGCACTGACGGCTGGTGGTGTGTGTGCCTGGTGGAAGCATGCATTGACGGCTGGTGGTGTGTGTGCCTGGTGAAAGCGTGCACTGATGACTGATGGTGTGTGTGCCTGGTAGAAGCAGAAGCATTCACAGTGATAGAAGATACAAATGAAATTGACGAAGAGGGAGGGGGAGAAGGGAGGGGGAGTGCGAGCAGAGGAGCATGATTCACAGCTAGAAGATACAAATGAAGCTGACCAGGAGGGAGGGGGAAAAGGGAGGGGGGTAGTGCAAGCAGAGAAGCCTGATTACAACAATAAAAACACAGATGGCAGCTGTGCTCGGACACAAGCTTGTGAACGCAAGCTGTAGGCCAGCAAAAGTCTCTGGTGGCACTTTTAAAAGTCACTTACTAAATGTCTCGAAGAGACAGCGCATGTGCTGTCTCAGGCGAGACCTAAAAATGAATTTACTGACACTTTTATTCAAGGAGCAGAAGAATCAGTTATACACTAGGGGGTCAAATTTGAAGGATAACAGGATGTGGGAGCACACCGCTGACCTCTCAGGCAAGGTTAGCCCCAGGCATTCTGGGAAATGCAGTCTCTTGTAGCTTGCTCCGATATTTTTGAGTATTTCGCAAAGGTTGGCGCAGATAGTGCTGATCTCTAGACACATGTTTCTGGTTTATTAACCGTCATCAGCAGAGAATACAGTCTTGTATTTTGGGGTTTGCTGAGTAGGCTGCCAAACATTATATCAGATCCGGTACCTCTCACTGGCGCGCAGGTGCTTCATCCACGAGCTCGTCAGCTCAATGACTCATGGGAGTACTTTAAATAGGCAACAGGATGTGGGAGCACACCGCTGACCTCTCAGGCAAGGTTCGCCCCTGGCATTCTGGAAAATGGAGTCTCTTGTAGCTTGCTCCGATATTTTCAAGTATTTCGCCAAGGTTAGCGCAGATAGTGCTGATCTCTAGATACGTGTTTCTGGTTTATTAACTGCCATCAGTAGAGAATACAGTCTTGTATTTTGGGGTTTGCTGAGTAGGCTGCCAAACATTATATCAGGTCTGGTACCTCTCACTGGTGCGCAGGTGCTTCATCCACGAGCTTGTCAGCTCAATGACTCACAGGAGTACTTTAAATAGACAACCGGATGTGGGAGCACACCACTGACCTCTCAGGCAAGGTTCGCCCCTGGCATTCTGGGAAATGCAGTCTCTTGTAGCTTGCTCCGATATTTCCGAGTATTTTGCCAAGGTTGGCGCAGATAGTGCTGATCTCCAGACATGTGTTTCTGTTTATTATCCTCATACCCTCTAATGCCAATGAAACTCCAGAGAATTCTTCCATCACTTTCATTGTGTTGGTGACAGTCTTGTCAGCAATGTCCCAAAAATGTCCAAGATGAGCACCACTAATGTAGGGCCCCTGCCTATCAGACAAGATATAACCACAATGTGGGATCAATACCAACCGTGGGCCCCGTAAAGCCAAAAGTGACAACAATTTCCAAAACATAGCTACCATTACGCCAAGCTCCACATTAATCCAGGGGTAGACATCATCATGTCACAAATAGCAACAGTGGGATAAGCATGGACGCCTTACAGCAGGTATGGGAAACATTATCCTAGAAATGTCCTAAACCTGCTGAAAGTTATCATCAATGCCCAGGGATGATAGTAAGGTCCTCAAAGACGGCCTCCGTATGTCTAAGGTAGACAGAATACCAGATTAGGCTTATATATGCGCTTTCAGACGCACATAAAAATGCACACAATTGCAAGCACATGCACACAAGCATACACTCCCATGCCCAGTGGCACACGTGAAAAGTTACTCCCACTCCACAATCAATGATTCTTCAATGGGTTGCGAGGTGTCCTGCTCTCTTCTACCCACCCCTCCTTCTGTTTCTCTTGCACTCATCAGCACCATTTTTAGGCCAAGAGCTGGTTTATATCCACGAAAAAAGAGTATGGCACAATTCTTTTACAACCTCCCTTGCCACCTCTATGCTCATACTCTGAACAAGATGAATCCAAGGGTTGTGACCAGTCACTGCCTAACTTCCAGTCATGTAGGTATTAGCTATTTGTTGTAGCACTACACTTCAGGGCCTGCACAAGCAGTATACATGTCTGGTGCAAGAGGATAGAGTGCTCTCTGAGAGAACAAATGGCGTGGGTGCTATCATAAATACTTTGAAGGACTCTAAGTTCTGCAGCCAACCTGACAAGCCTAAACAGTGCATTTGTGGTTGTCTGCTTAGCACATCAGGCATGTACTTTTCACTGGGGCTTTTGCCTGTCAGTCAGAGGGGCTGACATTTTGATACAGCATCTCATTCAGTGTACTGCAGGATGTACTGTGCACAGATTTTGATTTAACACAAATTCTGGAAGTATATTCCTGGTGTCCTAGTGTTCTTGAGTGTGCCTATTCATGATGAAAGAGAGGTTGGGATTCCACTTACTAGCCCTGTGAAATCTCACTGGACTGATCATTACATAGAACATACTTAATTCAACTAATGTTCAGTAGGAAGCAGGGTGTCTAGCAGGTTTTATTTCTCAGGATGGCATAATGACTAGGTCCTTGGTGCGAGGGGATCTAGAAAGCACAGTTTTGGGCTGTGGTCTCGAAAGACATCAAGAAAACATAGCATTAGCGTTTATAAACATGCACATTTTTCATGACATTTCTTCTTGACTCCAAAATTCAGAAACTTGTGTTCTTACTGTTTTGTTTATCAAAATGTTAATGGAATGTTTCATGTCTGTATGAAGGACCCAACAGATGGTTTACTTTCTCTGCAACATCTCTGACGGCTAAAGCTTCAGGATGTTGTATGTGGTTCTTATAAGTAGTTCTTATCCCTTC
The DNA here is from genome assembly GCF_964261635.1 of Lissotriton helveticus. Lineage (NCBI taxonomy): Eukaryota > Metazoa > Chordata > Amphibia > Caudata > Salamandridae > Lissotriton > Lissotriton helveticus. Next base: position 1,625,139,012 of record NC_136063.1, on the reverse strand, counting down.
AACTTTCTTCTATATTTATCCCATTAAATCTATGGGGTTTATTTATGTTGTTGTTTACTTATTAACAGCTTTGTACAGTGTAGTCTGGACACAAAGGGTGATAAAGCACTTCACTTAAAAACAAACTGACAGTTACATAAGAAAAAGTAATCAGTTACAGGTTACACAAGGTGAAATGCATGAAATATGACATTAAATGGGGTAAACTATAATAGCACAGAGTAAAAACATACAAGTTACATGAAGTAAAAGAAACTAGCATTAAGTTTTCATGTTGTTCCTATAGAAAATATACAGGATCTGTGCGTTTGGACAACATACACTGTAGGATTGGTGTCAGATGAACTCTGATCACCCCCACCGGGTATGTTGGTCCTTTTTGTACCAACTAGCTCACAGTGCCACTTGAATCTCCTTTTAACAAGGAGAGAATAGTTCTTGGCAACCATTGAACATAACAACCCTGATCCCTCAGGTCCGTGGACACAATATAATACCTTTCGCTCAGTCACTCGTGCTTACTTAGTTTGTCTCAGAGAGATACACCGAATAAAACAGGCTGGGCATTTTCAATAAGCATTTATTGAATAGTTGTTATTCTGGTGTAAAATAGATGTTCTGCAACAACAGTTAGACAGCATAAGATATAAATGATTAACAGTACTATAAATGCAAATGTATGGTATAGTTCTACCATCTTACTAAAATCATGAATAAGTTGAAATATATAAAATACATGATAAAAGATGCGTACTCCACTACTCCTACGATGTCTTCACTAACTTGATGTACCTAAGTGTGCCTAGAATGGGTGCGAGGTGTTAAGCCAAGAATCCCTCTAGGATTTAGTCAACATGATTACCTCAAGTGTGAGACAATGGGACCCCGTCCTGGTCTCGAGTTGGACACTCCGCAAGGGATGTTAGACAACTGCGAGCTGGAGTGTCTGCATGGAGGAACCTCAGCGTCTCTGATCAGTGTCTCGGCCAGGAAGTCTCGGTCACTTCTGTCTATCTTAGTAAGATGTTATATATAAATACCATAGGTCTCTCTGCTGGAAGAACGTAAGCGCATGCTAAAATCCTATTTTAACGCACGGGGAATCCGCAAACGGAGACAGGCAGTTCTTGCGGGCTTGGCACCTCATGATCCCCAGCTGAACTGCAGATTTGTGAGGTATATGATGGCAGTGGAAATGAAAATGATGAAAGCTGATTCTAAATTGCCTTAAGACTTTTTTTTGCACTTGTGAAGCCTAGTAAGGCATTAGAAAAGAACTCATTATGACATGCTGCTATCTGTATTTTAAGTAATTTCGGTATTCCTAGATGTTCAGTAGAATAGTATTCTTGTTAAACTTGAAGGTTGTGGGCAAGAATTTGACTAAAACCTGTTTTCAACTGCTTTTAGTGTGTCTTTTTTATGGATTTATGTTATTTATTGCTAACTAAATCATGAAATTTCATGACTTTCTTAGGAAGGAAAATTTGCGAGTTGATATACTGCTTCCTCCTTTGTATAGAGAGGCAATTTCAATTTTTCTATCTTTTTAGACTGTTTATTTTAAAAGCTTTGTATTGCAATGGTTTTAAGTAACTATGCAACTAATAAAATTTACTAATTTACATAGGTCTCTCAAGGGGTCCTACCTTGCTGTATTACTGTGTCGGACTAAGGATAACATCAGACATGAACTTTAATCATAGATTTTATAAAGAAGATGGTAGTCTTACTGTGCTTCCAAGAATCCTCATGCATAATGTATGATATTTCAATCTAGGGAAAACCCGTGTTCTAAATGCAGTGCAATATCTAGGTAAAAGGTCAGTCCCCGTAAACGGTGACAAGTGTAATGTAGGGAGAGAATATCGGTGAAGGGTAACGAGTTTACCGAGGCCTATATTATAGTACTTAAATGGAATATAACACCCACTCCTCTTCCGAATGGACGACATACTTAAATTCTAACCGTACTGCTAGGTGGACTAGGTACTTGTATGCAAAAAACATTTGTTAAAAAAGTTTAAAACATTAAAAAGTGTTAAGAAAAATGTTTGAAATTCACGCTTAAGATATAGTTCTAATATGCCCGTAAGTATATACTGAACTACTACAAGCATTTAGAAAGCAATACATGCTCAAAAGAAATGTCAATTTTGAAATGGTGTTGTAATTTTTTCTTTTGTTTTTAAAAAGCTGAATTTCTTCCCAGTACACGACGGGCCAAATGAGTCAAATGTTTATGTGTCCTGGCTTGTAGACGCAACATTCTCGTTGCTTGCTTCCGCAGTTGGCGGTCCCTGTAACACCTCACAGATTATGCCAATTGAACAAAGATGATTTTCCGTACTGTCCACAGCCGGTGCGGGGGCAGCCTATGCTCCATCCACGGCCTGGGTGTCAGAGGGGAAGCCAGTGTCTGTACCAACAGGCGCTGATACTACCCGCAGTGGCTCTAAGAATGCCAACATCAACATGAGAATACGCTGGGGACACTGCAGGTCATGGGCCGTTTTCTGGTCCCGTAAAGCATCAACGTCTGGTTGTGCACATGGTGGGAGTGTCAGACAGAGATCCAACACGCATCCTTCTCCGCACAAAAGGCATCAGAGGACAGGTAAGATGCAGTCCATCCAGACTGGTCTTAAACGACAAGAACCAAGTAGCACTTGGTTCCCTTAGGCGAGGTGTGCCTAGAAGTTATACCATGCGATCACCGTATTTTCACTTCAAGAGTACTGTTTCCAACTCCTTGGTGACTGGGACGTCCATTGCATAGCAGAAAAACGACAATCAGGATACCTCCTATTAGAAACAGGATCAGCAGCAGCCCTCCAAAAATGCTTTCAAATACGGAGTGTGTAAAGTTTGGTTTAACTACCAGGACAGTCTGAAAGGTGCATACTAGTCCAGAACCTATGTTCTTAAATAGGTGGACAATGCCTGTTGTATCAGCCATGCTAAAGACACGATGCTTTCTTTTTTATATAACTTTGCCTCACACCATTTAATGATAATTGTACACCTATGCACAGCTAATAAGTGGTTCATCAAATCTCTCAGGCTGTCACTTAAATCACACACACATCATTTTTTGTTTCCAACAGTTTTTTATAATAGGATATGCACCTTTCCTATTCGCTTCCTATGTTATGTATGATGCTTAGTACAGTGATGTAAGACCACAAGGGAATGAGACTGGCTCATGCCCTATTTGTCAAATACTAAACAGAGCAATATTTTGCTCTCTCCCTTGAAGTAAACATTTCCTACTTCTAGGACACATATCAATATCCAGAAGTGGCCATGCACTTTTCAATGCTTTCACCTTATGTATTCAATCCTCAAATATACACCATGCATTTGTTTTTAAATGTACACAATTTTTGATGATATTACAACTAAAAGACTACAACATGTTTGACCGTTCAGTTGGTATGGTTTGAAGGATTAATGGGAATTATGAAATATGAATAATTCGCAGTTGTATTTCTCATGCTTCTGCTTTTTGCCCTTGTCTTTTTTTCCCTCTCTGTGTTGTTTCCTCTTTTCCTCTCACCCCCACTTTGGCTTTCTGTGATTTCTTCACTGATTTGTCTTGCTTTTTTCTTTTTTTTCTGTTCCTTTCCCCTTTCTCTGGTCTCTCTCCTTCAATCACCAAACTTTTTCGGTGTGCCATTTTTCAATGCTGCACACACCGTCTCTGTCCTATGCCTACATGATGTCTATGCAGCCTTGAGAAAGCCCACGGCCGTCGGGCAAACGGGCTAAACAAGTGTCGGCTGTCCTTTGTTTCATGTGTGAAAATTTGTAAATAAACACACCGTGTCTGGATACGATTGTGGAATTTTGGAAATTATTCCATTTACGAAAAACTCATTAAGAAGGCACAATCATCTATCAACACTTAAACATGTTAAAGATACGATTTACCATTTCTGCGAAATGGAAAGGGTAGTCTGTATGTATAAGTGCCTGTATCTCAGCTGAAGACCTTGCTACTTGGAGATCAAAGTCTGTCGAGCGGAGGTTAAGGGCACGGATTTCTGTATAAGCATGGCTTTCAATTTGTGAAAAATTTAATAAAGGCCATAGCAGCACCTCCCTGACTGTATGTGTTGGGGGAAACAATACTTGCATACAGCAAGTAACCCTGCAGCTTACAGTTACCAGATATGCGATGCCCGGAAGCATCCCACAGCAACCTTGATCGTTCAGCATAAAGTAAGCCCCATTTGAAAGTAGTCTGAAGACTGGAGTGATCAAGGCAGCTGGGGCACCCTCTAAGTGATAGAACAAATTTGCTACTGAACCGTTACAGGCCCCATGAAGCATTATATCCTGGCATATAAGTGATCCACTTAAGGTATTCTCACAGTTAGTACTGCTTAGAAACACTTCTTTTTTTCTCCACTCGGGCATCAAAATCTGTACACCAATTTCCAAGATTCCTTGATGAATCCCCTACCCATTTCTTCATATCTGCCTGCCTGCATTTGTTCAAGGCAATATTGGAATTGAAATGTTGTGACCTAAAGAGTCATGTGGCCATGGATTAACCATTCGGTGGACAGTGATTCTGCCACTGCCTCTGTCCTGTTTTTCAATGCACAACATTGTATACTTTGCTCCCCTCTCTGTCATTTCTATCTGTTTTTCTGTCAGATTGTATGAGGAAAACAGAGATGTGCTGTTTATAAAACACCACGGCACATAGCCTGCAAGTAAGGATTGCAGCGTCCAGCTTAATAACATAATAAAATGCAATTGCGATTGCCCATGTTGTAGTATGGACAAATCTTGTTCTAGTATATGTATAGCATATGATACAATGTTGCCCAGTGAATATAACCGGGATGTTAATGTTGTTAACCCATTATCAACCACTGCTAGAGCTTTCTCTAGATTAATATGATCAATTTCTCGTAATATTTCCACGACCTCTTGTTGTGAAATCTTCCAAATTTCATTGTAGACATCATAATAGAAACATTTGTGACGTGGTTTCCTAGGACCTAATAAAAATTACGTAGGTCCACATCCCCTGTAAGTAAGGATAAATGTTGTTTCACCTGTGTGAGTGTTGAGGATTGTAGCCAATCGAGGCATAACTTCCCAACACTGTATGATGTCACTACCCATGGGTGTTGTCTTTGTATATAGCGTGGATCTGCCCTATTGATACTAAATCCTTTACTTTTACCCAAGAATTTTTCCTGACAGTTATTGGTGTCTACGGACCAAACCAACCATTCCTTCCAATTGGGGTCTGACTAGGCATGGGCGGATTTTGCGGATCCACGATCCGCGGATTTGCGGATTTACGGATCGTGGATCCGCAAAATCCACGGATTTTGCGGATTTGCGGATATGCGGATTTCCAGCGACCATGTGTGTGTTACTAATACTATGCAATCGGCCCGAGGGGCACAGGGGTCCCTTGGGTGAGCTGTCCATCATAGTGGGTCAATGGTGGGAAGACAGTGCACACCGCGAGTGTGTGGGCGGGGCTTCCATGCGAGTGCACATGCCTCTTGTGTGTATAAAAGGTCTGAGACCGATCAGAGCAGTAGATGAAGAGACAGAAGCTCCTGGTCACAGGAACAGCAAAGGGATTGCGCTCGTGAAAGTCAAGGATACAAAGGCCTCTATCCAGCATCACAGCTGATTTTCGACTGTAGATTTGGGAAGAAAGCACACCAAAGGGCATGGTGTAACTATTTTACGATGGCGCCGGCAAGCTGCCAGCGCCATCCTAAAATAGTTACTAAATTAGCTTCAACAGGAAGCTCTAATAGATAAAATAAAGCAGGTGCTCGAGCACCTGCTTTATTTTATCTATTAGAGCTTCCTGTTGAAGCTAACTTAGTAACTGTTTTAGGATGGCGCTGGCAGCTTGCCGGCGCCATCGTAAAATAGTTACAACAGGCCAGGCTTCAACTTTTGCCCCCGGATCTGCCTCTCGCGGATTTGCGAATTCTCTGTAAATTCGCGCGAGTTCGCGGATCGCAAATTTACTGAAAATTCGCAAAATCCGCTAGCGGAACGGATTTTGCGCTCATGCTTAGGTCTGACCTATTGTATTGCATGATTTCACCTATTGTAATCTCTTTTTGTGATGTTATGTTATTCTTAGTGTGTGATGGAGCTGGCACCCGAGGTGTATTCAAATCTTTATTCCTTGCTAATCCAAGACAAGTTGTTTGTTGCACTGTTTCATTCAAAAACATTATCTGTTGAGGAGTAAGGCATGCTCTAAATTGTGCCTCTTTTCCCTGGACCTGCCAGTCTCTAGTACCACAGACAGACTTTAAGTCTATGGTGTCCTTCCAAAAGTCGAAACCTTGTTCAGACAACTGTGTTATAAAGGAAGCAGAAGAAATCTGTTTGGTGTTTGTCAACATATTTTTCTGTGCTGGTGTAGGTGCAACCCTATGTTAATATGACGCTGGATCTGACATGTTAAACCCTGAAAAATATGGACATTCTTGTGGAAATGTTTTTGAACTGCTTTTCGGCGGTGTTGGGCAATGTTCCATTGATGATACGTGAAAACATTCTATGCAGAAAGTGATGATCATAATGTTGATAGCAATACATTTTTTCAAAGTCTAACGTGCCGTCTAACATTTCATTATTAGAAAAGGCAGCAGATTTTTCTAAATCAGACAACATATTATTTACAGTTTCATAATCCCAATCATTGGAAAATGTACCGGAGGTAATGATATCACTCAATGATATTTTAAATAAATGTGGTATTTTTAAAAGTTCAGTCGGGCCAAATATATCATAATCAACCTTGTCCCACACTATACCATCAGGTATAGGAACTGCTGTAATGTTCACTGATGATATGTCTCTCTTTTCACGATGTGATGATAGATGTGGTTTCAGAATCATATCCACTTTTTGCGCCGCAGAACTTTCTCAAAGATAAGTTCCATCAATAAGCATACTAAAAACAATTACAAGGCCTATCCAGAAAAGAAAGAAAAGGATTCCTGTGGATACCCAGAGTTCCACCCAAGGTGATACGAGGTAAGTCTTTTTTAAGAAAACTCAGAAGGTCTTTAAATTGCTGTAGACAATTCTTTTGGGCTGGCGTCGTTTCAAGTTCGCTTGGATCTAATGAAAAACTGTTAAAGTCAATGAAATAGCCAGATGCAGTTCGATCAATTTTCTGTCGTTCCGCAGATTTTGTGGAAACTGTGGCTTGCTCTTGTTGGGGCATGTTGACTTAGATATCAGTGTTTGGTCGAATCGAAATTTGTCTTTCAGTTAAGTTGTCATTTTGAACTTAAGTATCAAGAGGAATGAGTTCCATTGCATTGTTGCTTAGTCCTTCATGCAGTGCAGGTGGCCCTTCAAGCATGATTAGTCTTTCTGTTTGAACTTCTTGTATAGTTGTGAGAGGAGGGTGTCTGGTGCTCCGGAGTCCACCCAGCCTACTACTCAGTATCGGCCACATAGTGTGGTTTGATTAGGTCAATTGAGTCACGTCTTTTCTCCTTTTTACCAGCAAGAGGTGGCAGAAGTACTGTTCTTGTTCTTTCAACTGCCAGGCCAGGTACAGGCTTTCTGTATGATGGCCCAAATTCTTTTTTGTCCGCTATTTTCTCTCGGACCAGATCCCCCACTTTAGGGACCCAGACAGGTTTTGAAGTGACACTTTTTTCTTCCCCAGTGGCTGTCCTTTTCGTACTGGGTCAAAAGGTTTTTCATCCTTCACTGTGCCTTTACAATCAAGATCAGGTACCCACATTCTCATCCAAAATAGGACCTCATAAGGAGTGACCACCCTAGAGAGCTTCTTAGCTGATTCTTTAATGCCCTTTGGACTCCGTACAGGTGTTTTACCCAATTTCCACCCAAGCCTAATACTCTAGCTATTAAAGAATGCTTTAAGTCACGGTTTTCCTCTCCATGACTAAATTTCCATCTGGATGGTATGGAGAGGAGTACCGCAATGCTACACCCAGACTTCCCATAGCTTCCTTGTAAGCTTTAGAGCTAAACGCGGGGCCACGGTCAGAATGTAATGTGCCGATTGCGTATGTCCGTATAAAGACTCGCAAATCTTTTATAACAGTTTTAGCGTCAGCCGAGCGTTGGGGCCACACCCATTGGAACCTAGAGCAGGAATCCACTACAACAATGATATTCTTGTAAGCCCCATCAGATTTTAAGGGGCAGCAATGGTCCAAACAAACACACGTGACTGGTTTGTCTGATATTAGTAATGGTGTCTGCACTGGGCGTGTTAATGTGGAGCCTTTTATCTGCTGGCAGATGTCGCATTTCAAGACATAGTCCTTAGTCTGCTTTCTTAGTATTGGCCACCAGTAGAGTTGTTTCAATAGAGAAACAGTTGCAGAAACTCCTGCATATGCAGAACCTATACCCTCGTGTGCTGCTAGAATTAATCCTAACCTTCAATCCATATTTGGTATTACTCTATGCCCCACTCCTGGAATTTGAGCAAATGAAACATTGTTTGCATCTAACTTGTAGGAGTACTAGAGTGGAAATCTTTTTGGTACTGCTGAGTTATTGCGTGTGGCAATAATCACACCCATTATTTCACCTTCTGTTCTCGTTTTTGAACGAGTGATTGCAGCGACAGAAGTCGTACGTACAGCTTCCTTTGCAGCTTTGTCAGCCAATGAATTCCCTTCAATGTGAACGCCATCATGTTGATGACTCAGTGTGTGTATCACATGAGCCCTTTGTAGTTTGTTTTTCAACTCCGCTACCTGTTCCCATAGCGTTTTGTGCTTAATTGTGCCACCTTTTGCATCTTTAAACCCATTCTGTCCCCAGTGATATAAATATTCATTATATGATGGTACACAGTAAAAAGAATCACACACAATTTATTTACTAGCACCAGTTTTAGTGTTTTTAGTTCTGCCAGCTGTGCTGTGCAGTCTCCAAGAGACTGTGTTTTTGTTCAATTTGGATGAAACTTTACATCCTGCATATGTCCTTCAACGATTGCACACGCGGTGCTTTATTGCTCTTTGCTTCCTATGAGCAGAACCATCGGTGTAAATAATTTACTCATACTGATCCAGAGGCATTATTTCATTTGGCAGAGGATATTCTTGTTCGTATTGTAGGAATGATTGTGTTTTTAAATTTGGGTCGTACCTGTACTCCACATCTGTTGCAGTGAGAGAATTAGCCCATTGTATCCATCTTGGATGTAAGGCTTTAGCGCTGGAGACGCTTGCCTTTGTCGCAGCCTCTAAGGCTAGAAATGGGGTAACTACTATTATACGTTTCCCTTGAGCCAGGGCTCTTTCTCTAACTATAGCAGTCTGTACTGCTGTTAGTATTTTCTCAGTTGATGGAAAACGCATCTCAGCATTTGTGTATAGATGTGATTTATATTCTCTTGGTACTGTTTCACCTTCATTACATGTTAGATAGGTGTATCCAGATTGACCCGCAACTATTTGGATCACCTAGTTATGAAGCTATCATATCAGCTTGTAAGGAACGAAGAGTGTCTGTGTGTTCCTTTGTCTATTGTCTAATTGAAAAGTCAGATTTTATTAAATCGTAGAAAGGTTTTACTCTTTTTGCGTAATCCAAAATGTATGTTTCTGCCTAAGTTAAGGAATCCCAGGATTGATTGTAGGTTTTTTAATGATTTTGGAGGTTGAAACAGCGCACACTTTTCTAAAACGTTACCTGCTAGACTATTCCCTTCACTTGAAAGCTCATTTCCTAGAAAAAGGACATTAAGGTGGGCTATTTTTGATTTTTTAAAGTTGAATTTGTAACCCTCAGAGGCGAATTCGAAAATTATGGTATTCACTCTGTTCAAGTGTTCCTCCAGGTCATCGTCCGTTAGATAAATATCATCCACATAGGACAATGCCTCCTCATGCAGATTTTGAAGTAATTCAGTTACCCTAGCCACAAACAACCCCGGGCTGTTCTTATACCCCTGGGGGAGTCAACAAAATTGACCCAGCGCTGAGAATGCTCTCAAATGTCTGCTCTCATGCACTATATTTTGACAAAAGAACTAATTTGAGATATCTATTGTTATTTTGTATTTTTTCCATACAATGGTATTCATTAATGCAGCACTGTGTGCATTTTGTACTGCAATATGAATTGTCTGGTTTTGATACTGGAAACAAAGGGTTATTCATGTGAGAGGTGCAAGTTTCAATCACCCCTTGATATTCCAGTTGATCTAAGATCTCCCTGACCTGTTTCTTAGGTTCTTGCTTTATTGGATACTGCCTTTGTGCAGTTGAAGTATTTTTCAGTGGGATAATGTGGTGGGTTGAATCAACATCCCATCCAACATTGTTTTTGTATAATGCCGGGCCTGAGCTACTGCTCACTCCCACCCATATGTATATTTTAAATATTTGGGAACTTGGTCGGTAAAATTACCGTTTCTCGCCTTGGGCAATCCATGACAAATGCTGGCAGACAATCTTGTTCAGCTAACAAAATGTCATAGCCAAATGTCAGGTTCTCACAAAAGAGATTTCTAACTGTCCTGCCTTTGTCCCCCACCATTTGGAGTGTTAATTCATATACTTTATGTGGGACACTTACCCTAGTATCAGGTGTTTCCACAGTGATATAATCATTCGATGTCACCAGAAATTCCATCTGGTTCTGGCAAGCTATTGTTACTTCTGCTGCACTGTCTAGCATCTTCAGAGCCCATTCCCCATTCAGTAGTCGAGTCCTCAGAATTCTGGGCATGTTTGATCTTTAGACCTGCAACCTTCTTCTTTTTGAACTGTGGTTTTGGTTTGGCTTTATCTTCGTTTTTGGATGTATAGTCCTGAGCGTTCTGCTTGTCTCTGGACTCTGTACGTACTTCTTGTCTGTCTGACTATTCTTCTCCCTCAGAGTTTTTTGATGAACCCTGAAAGGAACGAGAGGTATGTGTATCAGTATCTTGATACCAGTCAGGTTTCCTAATATTATCCCTATTCCTAAGGTTATACCTCCTTTCGGAGGTATTCCTGTGGAGGAGATCTACCTCTAGACTGAGATCTGCTTTCTTTAACATTTTGTTTTTGTTATTGTCCCACTTCTTTTTAGAAGATGTTGGTGTCTGCTTGAAGGTCTCCTTCTCGGGACTACCCATCAGTTGTGGTTTTAATGCTTTTCCACCCAAACTGTCCACACCTAACTCTGCATACACAGTTTCAATTATTTTGGGTAGTTTGTGCTCCTGTTGTAAAAGACTGAACTCCCATCGGCGTTGGTGGATGGCCACTGAAGCTGCCTCTCCATTCATATTTGCTAATATTATGGCTGATACCTGGGCATAGTTACCTAGTAACCTCATCTCCAAGTTCAGAGCAAGGTCTGCCCGTACTCATTTTGTATTTGTCTTAATACATCTGGTATTACTGCTAATGACAGGATACCATGAGTTCTGGTATATATGGCAGCGAAAACTGTACCCCACGAGGTAAAATCCTCTATATGTGGTGTTATCCCCATGGGCAAGCAGATTGTCAGCATTTTGTGTTTTCATAAGAGCTTGTATTTGGGAATATTGCTTCTAGCTATGTTATTTTCAGAGCTATCCAGAATGGTATTTGTTCATGTTTTGCAGGCATTTTACCCATTACTGAATGTAATGTTTGTGGTGTAATTTTAATTGCTGTGTTCTAAACGTGAGCTGTATTTGTGGTAACCATCGCTGGCTAGTGTCCTCATGATGTATTGCATCATGTTTCTGTAAAGTTTTGTTAGTTCTTTGTGAAGTATGAGTAAGTCTCCTCTTGGCATCGTTTTGATGTCAGGATGTGGGGTGTGGGCTGCTAATATTGGCCATGTTGTTCCTTCTCACCGAGCGGACCGAGTCTTACTATACCTCTTATATGGGATAGGGCGCCTTTAAACCAGTATAAGTGTTCCTGGTACGTGAGCAGAACCTCAGTGTCCTCAAATGGACAGTATTCCGCTGGTGCATCACCTTCTGTGTAGAAGTGAAATGTTGTTGTTCTTGCATTAGCTGTTGGGAATGTAACCGATGAATAAAATACCTCTGTTCTGAACGATTTGTATGCCTTAATCACAAACGTTACTATGCCACCCCTAGGTGTTAAACCATGCACAAGCAGTTTCAAGGTGACTGCATTTCTAATTTTCACTGCAATTGGAATTGCATTTGAATCTTCCCTGTCATCTGTGAGGTGCAAGTTTTGCACAACTCCTCCCGCATTATCTGTGTCTTCAGTCATTGTTTTAAGGAAGAAGTATTTTCCAAGGAAACTAGGATAAGGTGTTTTGCACAATTTTAGGAACACTGTGTCCTTCAAGCTTGATGAACCAACAGCCAAAAAATAGGATATTTCACCTACTCAGCTGTGGCCGAGTTGAGCCCACCCCTCTAGACGTCTCAGGTGTTTTGTGAACAGGGATTTCTTAGAATAGCACGACTGAACTAATTAGATTCTATAAGTATCCAAACAACGTTGTTGGCGCCATGTAGTGTAGTTCCTATAGAAAATATACAGGATCTGTGTGTTTAGACAACATACACTGTAGGATTGGTGTCAGATGAACTCTGATCACCCCCACCGGGTATATTGGTCCTTTTTGTACTAACTATCTCACAGTGGCACTAGAATATCCTCTTACCAAGGAGAGAATAGTTCTTGACAACCATTGAACATGGGAACCTTGATCCTCAGGACCGTGGAAACAATATACTACTTTTGCTCAGTCACTCGTGCTTACTTAGTTTGTCTCAGAGAGATACACCGAATAAAACAGACCGGGCGTTTTCAATAAGCATTTATTGAACAGTTGTTATTCTGGTGTAAACTATATGTGCTGCACAAACCATTAGACAAATATATAAATGATTAACAGTACTATAAACGTAAATGGATGGTATAGATCTACCATCTTTCTAAATTCATGAATACATTCAAGTATATAAAACACATGATAAAAGATGCATACTCCTACGATGGCTTCCCTAACTAGATGTACCTACGTGTGCCTAGCATGGGTGTAGGTGTTAAGCCAAGAATCCCTCTAGGATTTAGTCAACCCCATTACCCGAGGTGTGAGACTATGGGACTCCTTCCTGGTCTTGAGCTGGACACCCCGCAAGGGATGTTAGACTACTGCGAGCTGGAGTGTCTGCATGCAGGAACCTCAGCCTCTCTGGTCAGTGTGTCAGCAGGGAAGTCTTGGTCTCCTCTGTTTATCCTAGCATGATGTGATGTATATTACCCATAGGTCTCCCTGGGGGTCCTACTTTGCTGTATTACTGTGTCTGCCTAAGGATGACGTTGGGCATGAACTTTATACATAGATTTTATACAGGAGATGGTAGCCTGCTGTGCTTCCAAGAAACCTCATGCATAATGTATGAGATTTCGAGCAAAGTCAAACCCGCGTTCCTAATGCAATCTAATATCTAGGTAAAAGGTCAGCTCCTGTAAACCGTGACAAGTGTAATGTAGGGAGAGAATATAGGTGAAGGGTAACAAGTTTACCGAGGCCTATATTATAGTACCTACGTGGCATATAACAAAGTAAACATGTTACAGATTACAATGGGGATACAGTTAAAGTTATATGTAGCAGGTGGCAAGGAAGCGCAAATATGTTTATCAGACTGTCAAGTCTTCAATAAATGGATGATGGTCTCAGGTTCTTTCTTTTAATGTTCAGTTTGCACAAGCGTCCTCTTAAGCTGGCCTGAAGAAAATGGGTTCTCGGTGGATCTCAACCCTCCCACTTGTTCTTTGACAAGTGACTGTCATAGTAATAGTGCAACCTATAGAGAAGGGAGGAAGAGAGATGGAGACGCGGTCATCACCATGATTCCGTTTGTTCGCAAGGTCTTCAGGTACAGGGTATTTAGAGGCAGATTTAGCACAGGAAGGGAAAATGGAGTACAAAATTAGAATGAGAAACAAAGAATAGTGGTGCATCACTGGAATAGGAATGTATGCACCTTTACCAAACTCCAAGGCAGGTAATGTTAAAATGAGCCTTTGCATCACCCTGGAACTGTTGGAGAACCCCAAGGCACCAAGTAGTGTTAAACTAGAAGCATGATGGTACAGCAGCCAAAACAGACCAACACATAAATAGAGCTGCAGGAACTGAAAATAGTAGAGGAACCCAAGGAAACCAGAGGGAGACAAAATAACAAAGTGGAGGAACAGTGACCCATGCTATGAACCAATCAGGAAGTGGGGAAATCATACAATTCAAAATATATTGCAAGGCACGCAGCTAAAGGCTTGATGCTTTTAAATACTTGAGCTGCCTGTGTCAACCTGAAAGTGCAGGCTCAACATGAAAGTGACTTAAAAGCAGTCAGTTAGTGGTCCAGTCTAATCTTTTCTTCCTCTCCTCCTATCTCCAAACAATCCAACCCCCACCACTATGTAACAAAGCGGAGCCCAAACATATATTACAACATATCATGCTTCTTCTCGCACGCTGCCTGTTTCCTATCCTGAGTCCTGGCACTTTCTCACAAAATATGAATGTCTATTAACCTCATGAGTATTTGTGCGAGAGGAGCAAATCAGCACAGCAGATTCAAAGTCTAATCTGTATTCAGAAGACATCACTGTTGGTGCTTCCTTTGATTGAACTGGTTTGTGATATAGTAGGTCGGCATCTAAACGTTCTTTATAGAAGAACTTGTCTTCTTCTAGGTGGAAAGCTAGCATAATTTATGAGGGCCTGACACAACCAAGGACCTGAGTGGGATACCTTTCTATTTGAATGTACTTGGAAAATTGACTATATCAATTACATTTTATTGTCCTTCTCACTTTTTTATACTATCTGTAAATGGACTAAAGACGACCCAAACAATAGGTTTATTTGTAGGCTAAATGAATGTTGTGGTTGTTGAAACTTCAATGCATCTTAAGTGGGCCCTATCTGTTGCATAGTACTCCAAAACCTGCACAAGTTTGGTACAGACTTTATTAAAAAAGAAAGAAAGAAATAGAACAATTTATCCACTTAAAAGAATGATTGAATGAATTTATGATTCTTGCTTAGGAAAGTAGTGATTAAGCTAAAGGAGTCATGAGAATCAGATATTGCCTCCATGCCTGTCACTTTAATGTAATGGAATTTTCCTCCATTATATCCTGGAATACCAACTTTACCTGTCATACAATACCAGTCACTCAAAGCTTTCTTTTGGTGATTCTTCACTATTTAAATTGTTAAGGAAAAACACATTTTGCTTGATGATTACAGACATCCAGTTTATGTCTTCTGGGATTAATACATTCTGAATTATTTTATGAATATAACAATTTGTAATAAACAGTGATCATCAAGATTGAGATGAACGGACGTGTAGCACGGTGTGTCAAACAGACATGGTAGGAGAACTTATAAGGACCAGCAACCCTATACTATGGAGCCTGCAATTCCCTAGACTCCAATTGTCAGTGCTCCAAAAAATAGAGACAGCATAGCTAAGGTCACAAAAAAAGCTTCAATTATACGAACTTGTGTCTTACCTCTTTGGCATTACAAAAGACAGAAAAGTGGTTAACTGGCATGGATTGTCTACTGACTGTATAACTAAACTAGAATGTGTTACTATGGATGACTCACTAAAATTATTTAGAGACTTGGAGAACAATTTTAATTTACCTAAAAGTCTAATGTGGCAATACTTGTAAATTAAATATTGCCTGGTCAGTTTACTGGAAAGAGACTCATGCCTCAGCCAAAAGAGTCTCTGATCTCCTGCTACCTTACCAAATAGTACAACTTTTGACAATTCTCTGATTAAATGCTACTAGTGAGCCTACAGCACTGATTGTACCACCCACTCAAATAGCACTTTAAACATGTCTCAAGCCAGCAATTGCAGAGCCTGTGTGTGCAGTTTTAAACTGCCATATTGACCTGGCAAGTTAACCCTTTTACCATGCGCAACCCTTCTGTTTTAAATACATATAAGTCTCTCTTAAGCAGTGGTTAGAGCGAAGGGCAGGGTGCAGTGTATTCAAAAAGTTGGACATGATCTTTTCGTGTTTACATGTCCAGGTAGTGAAACACTCTTAAATGCATTGTTCACTACTGTAAGGCCTATCTCTCCCATAGGTTAACATTGGCATTATCTTATCGCATTTTATAAGTGTAATTTCTAATTGGGAAAAAAACGTTTTTACGAGTTTGGTGTCTCTGGACCCACAATTTAAAATCACAGCTCATGGTAAAGTAAGATTTTAAGTTGTAAGTCTGAATATGCCACTTTTAAAATGTTCAACAGGTAAGAGTGCTGTTGAACTTGGCCCTTTTTGCAGGGTCATACCAGAACTTTTTGCCTTCCTCCTGTATTGTTTCTGACCTGTTTTTGTTGGTTTTATGACTCTGGGCATTGTACCACTGCTGATCAGTGCTAAAGTGCGTATGCTCTCTGTGTAAATTGTGTTTATGGATTAGTGATTCCATGATTGGCGTATTAGACTAACTTGTCAGGCCCTAGTATAGTGCACTGTGTATGCCTAGGGCCTGTAAATCAAATGCTGCGTGTGGGCTGCAGCACTGATTGTACCACCCACAGAAGCAGCCTAGAAATGTAACTCTGGCCTGCCATTGCAGAGCCTGTGTGCAGTCTGGGACTGCCATGTCGACTTGGCAATTGCACACACTTGCAAGCCCCTAAAACTTCACTTTTATACTTATGAGTCACCCCTAAGGTAGGCCCAAGTTCATCAGTGATGTCACCGCCCGACAAAGTAAGGAACCGACGTCTCATGTCCACTGCGCTGCGGTAAGGAACAGAGGCATCACCTCCCCTGGGATCGTAAGGAACCGACACCGCAAGCACCAACGAAGCATCAGCTCCCCGATGCTGTGCACCGTCTTTGCTTTCATCAATTCCAAGGTACTGTTCTTTGTGGGTCTGCTTGACTCCGGGCCCGACGCCGCGCACCTCTCGGTCGGCACCATTCTTTGGGATTTTCAACTGTCGCAACGTCGTAATAACTCCAGGTGGATTTATTTGTTGCTAGAACCTTTATTTGAGTGCATAACCTATTTTTAAGGATATTTTTGATGCTGTATTGTGGATTTTTGTTGTTTGGTCTTGTTTTGGTTTAGGTAAAGATTATTTATTTTTCTAAACTGGTGTGGTGTTCATTTGTAGTGTTTTCACAGTGTTACTGTATGTATTCAAAAATGCTTTACACACTGCCTCTGAGATAAGCCTGTCTGCTCATGCCAAGCTACCAAGGGGGAGAGCAGGTGTTATTTGAGGAGTGTATCCCCCTTACCCTGACTAGAAGCAAGGGTCCCTAGTTGGACAAAGGCACCTACCTCTGCCAACTAGAGACCCCCATTTCTAACCAGTGCCAACAAGGGCTTTGTTCAAACACATATTAACACATACATTTATAATTCATTCAGTATTGATGGGAAGGTATTATTTCATCCATAATGGACAATAATGTTTAGCAATGTAGACAAATCATAGTTTTCAAATAAAAAAACACATTATCTACTGTTGCAGATATCGCAGTACTGCAAATGTTTGCCATCTACAGAGCCATTAAGACCCTTCCTGACAATGTCTGCTTTCCAGATCCATCGAATCTTTCTGATTACCAGGATTCAATCTATATTGGGGGGCCTGATTGTCAGTTTCACAACATCTATCACCCACCATGTGATACAATACAGTGATGGTTTTCACTAATACTTACCCGCTTTATCGAAGTATTGCTTTGCTAAATTGTACAGCCTTCGTGGCATTGCTGTAAGTATGATTTTTTAACTAAAGTGATGTTTCCTATTTTCATAATATTTCGGACATGCCTAGCTCGCTTCATTGCAGGTGTGTGCATCTTTTAGCTCTGAATTATGTTAGTTGTGTATCCTTTCTAAATATTTCACTGGAAGGGTCTTTTATCTTCTTGAAATACCCACAGCCCTGAAGATGTTCTCACTGATATGTAAGGAACGAGATAGAGCCTAGTATTTTGTGCTCAACAAGCTCAACTTATGTATATAGGAAGTGGACATTAGATACTTCGGCATATGGTATATAAATGTGCACATAGTCTATAAATGACCATTGTGAATGTGTTATGAGATTTACTTTTTAAACCTCTGTTACTTTCTATATGAAGATATATTACTCTCAATCTAATAACTGTGGGAATGTGGATAGGGCGTGTGAGCCCCCAAGCTGCTCTTACCGCTCTTGGGGCATCCTAAGGCAGACATCAGCACCAGAACCGGCATTCCAGGGAGTCACGCAGGATCGCTGGGGCGGGACTCATTCCCCCAGCAGCCTCTACAAACGGCACAGCGCGGGAGGTGACGTCACCCTCCCGGCTCCTTCATCTTCACGCCAGCACTCCCGCTGCGCGGAACTGTGGACAGGGCGTGTGAGCTCCCAAGCTGCTCTTACCACTCTGGGCATCCTAAGGCAGACATCAGCACCAGAACCGGCATTCCAGGGAGGCACGCAGGATCGCTGGGGCGAGACTCAGTCCCCCAGCAGCCTCTCCACTCAGCACAACGCAGGAGGTGACGTCACCCTCCCGACACCTTCATCTTCACGCCAGCACTTCCACGGTGCAGGACACGCCCGGGCAAAGCCTGATCCAAGGGTGGGCCCTTCTGCGCCCGTCAGCGACTGGGAGAGGCTGGTCTGGGCCACCCCTCTTGGCTGCTTTATCGGGACACAAGCTACCTAGTCCTAGGTAAGAGATCTAGCCCTGTAATCATCTGGAAGGGAAAGAGGGCTTGAAATTAACCTTCAAAAAACGAAATTCATGGCGTTCAACTCTGCTAAAAGCACCCAACTAATTCCAAGCTTAAATGGTAAACCCTTAGAGAGAGTATCCACTTTTGATTACCTCAGTATAACAATCACAGAATCTATGGACTGGGGGGCCCAAATAATAAAATCAACCCGGAAACTAGCACAATCTTCGGGGGTCTTAACAAAGGTTTTTCAAAAATCTAGCCACAAACCTGTGAGTCCAGCCATAGAAATATACAAGGTCCAAGCCAGGGGAGGGGCGTTGTATGGAGCAGAAATATGGGGTTACAGCAGTTCTGAGAGTCTCACACAGACAGAAAACACCTTTCTCAGGCAACTGTTTAGCCTCCCTCGGAGTACCCCACTCACGCCACTCCGACTGGACCTGGGGGTAAGGGCCATTGCCGAAGAATCCAATCTCAGGCCATTTCTATTCTGGCGGCGTCTGTGGGTTATCCCAGAACTTACAGAATACAGGAACAAATTAAGAGAGGTGATGCGTCTACCGGGGGCGGGCACACTACCTTGGCTCTCCTATATTCGACATACGTTAGAGAGTCTGAGACGGGGCAACCTTTGAGGCAACCCGGAGGTTCCTTGTGCCTCAGTGTACAAGAGAATGCTAAAGGACTGCTACTGGGCGTTTACACTGGTCCAACTCCAGTGCAATCCTTTAGCGGGTAAGCTGACTACGTCTTCCTAAAATCTAAGGACTGGTATTGCCTAGAGCCGGCACTGAACGACATCAAGCCGACAACTGCAAGAAAGCTTTATTTGCAGTTCAGACACGGGGCCTTGTCACTCCGCTCTTTTACAAACAAGTGGGTGGGTTTGCAAACTCTGGGGTGCCTGGTATGTGACTGCTACACAGAATCAGACTTTCATGTGTTCTTTTGCTGCCCCGGTTACCACAAAGTGAGAAAATGGTGGCTGGTTCAGATCTGCAGAAACCTAGGTACCAGGCTCTGTTGCGAGGCTTTTAGGATATTGAAACACGATTCTAGCCTCCCGATAGTATACTCGGTAGCAGGTTTTTTATTTTCTATGTGGTGCACTTGCATTTTTTAAATAAACCCAACAAATAAGGTCTATAGTTTCGCACAAATAAAATGAGGAATTTTAAAGGGTCCACCACCCCCACTGTTCAATTGAGATCCCTTGTCTTGATGCAGTTCATTTACGTTTCGAATGTACTGTTATATTGGTTTGCTGCTCACGAGAACCCGCTTCCAGTGGCTAAGATCAAGCTTTGACCTCTTATATTTGGACCGGTCACCTGCCTATATAGCTCATACATGTATTTTGAATTGCCAGCACTGTCTCCACCTTTGATTAATTCACCGACTTATATGATCTGATTTTCCCATTTGTTGAGCCGCTTGCATAGACAGCATCACATTTCATATTTGCGCCAGCCCATACCTATGTGTGTTTTATTCAACTGTTTTTATTGTATGTATCCAATCTTGCTCTATCTCTTTTTATCCATTTTGATTTTAAAGTAAATGAATTGTATGCAATTTTAGATGTACTTTTAAGGTCAAATTGACAGAAATATATTTATTGCTGACTGACTGTTATGAGATCTACTTTTTAAACCTATGGTACTTTCTATATGAAGATATATTTCCCTCAATCTAATAACTATGAAAATATACACCTTCCCTTCAGATTTTTTCTCTTCAATTCACCTGAAAAGAACCTTCATTTAAGCTGCAATGTCAAGTGATGACATACTGAATGATTTAGGAATGTATGTATAAATATATGTGTTTGAACAAATCTCATGTTGGCAATCTTACCTGTTGTCTATATTTACCCAAGCTCCCATGAGAATATTGGGTTGACATTTTCTTACTTTAACCATACTGTGCCTCTGCCTGTCTCCGAAAACATGTCTGGGGTGGGTGACTGGTGGGCTTTGTGCATTCCCTCTAGTCAGCCGCACAGAAGGAAACTAAGGTATGCCTGATAGGCCATTCAGTCAGTCAGTCATAAAACTTTTATTCAGTTACCATAATTTTTTGTAGCCATAAAAAGTACATATAACATATAAATAAAGCAATACTGAACAATAAAAAAAAAAACACAGCGGGCAAAATAGTTACATCAAAGAATTAAAAATTTAAAAAAGAAAATGTTACAAGAAATACTCAGCAAAGTGAAATTCATTGACACACTCTGGGGAATTAAGAAGGTAAGGATTGCATTAATCAAAGGTTACAGCGATAATTGATACATGATTTTAAGAAGTTGGCTACACACTTTGCTAAGTATTCTGATTCCAAATATTGCATCGCCAGGTAAGCAGGCGGCAAGTTCTCAGTCCCATTTTACGCAGCAGAGGAATAATCCAGCGCTTGCGAGGAAACTCATAGTATTTGCAGAACAGCACTACATGAAGCGTTGACTGGGGAGAAAGACCATCACATGGACATTTTGTAAGAGATGGTGACCAGTCCTGCTGTCTTGGGAATGAGACTATACGGAAAAAAGAATTGAATCGGAACCTTGTCAAAAGATATTTTTCATGGGAACTTAGATGAAAGGTTAAATAGGATTGAATGCCTGGTGCAGTTTGTACGGTTAAAATCTGGAAATTCGTGGGTTTGTGCACTTCTTGGGATAGGCGCAGTGCCCTTAGGTGAGTTAGACATAGCTTTTTTAAGTCTTTCCTTGAAATGTCCGTCAGGGCAGAAGGCTTCACAAAAAGAGAGATGAGGTCCAAGTCTTTAAAAAAATTCCTCACATATGTAAGCCAAGAGATTTACCAGGCCCAGACAATCCATTATAAGAGAACGGGTCAAGTGGCACTGTGGCTTCGTCCAGATTCGGTGCCACAAAAGAATGGGTTGGCATCTGATGTTATCGATTAGGTAATCCATACCCAACTCAATGTGGGAACCGAAAGTTGGTGCGCTTTGGGGAACTGCCAATAGGTATTCTATAAATCCATTTTCAACCAATTGTAGGGTGTCTATGTCGGCGTAACCCCAGACCCCTGCATCATAGACTGCTTAGCATAGTACATTTTTACTAATTCAGCCGGGGCTGGTTTCCCCAATTTCCTCGAGAAGGAGACAAGCGCCGAGGTGGCTCTTTGGAAGAGGAGTTTCTTGCTGCTCATAGCCTGTTTCCAGCAAAGTTTGTCATCCATGACGATGCCCAGATATGGATACATCTTAATACAATCCAGCTTGTTGTTTTCAATATAGATTGATATTGGTTTCTTAAGGCCATTCCCAAAGTTCATGACATAGGTTTTTCTAATGTTCACTTTTAATCCCAGGGATGCCATATAATTGCAATATTTGTTGAGTTGAGATTGCAGTTGAATTGGGGTTCTAGCTAAAATGACAGAGTCGCCCGCATATAATAATGCAGGAATGGGGCAGTGATTAATAGATGGGAGGTCCTGGCACCCTTCCAACATGGCCAATTCCAGGCCATTTGTGTATAAATTAAAAAGGAAGGGAGCCAGGACACACCCCTGTCTAACTCCCTTATTGATGGAAAATGAGGGGGAAAGCTCGCCGTTTACCCCGTATCTGACACGAGCAGTCGCGCCAGAATAGAGTTCGCGGAGAAAAGCAACAAGGGGGGGATCAACCCCCAACTCACTAAGAATAGTCCACAGTCTAGCATGTGAGACGCAGTCAAAAGCTGCACCAAGGTCTACGTACACTACGTGCAAATTCCCTTTCTTAGCTCCTGCATATTTACCTATTAAGAGGGCAAGATTTAGTGCCTGTTCAACAGTTCCCAATCCCTCCTGGAACCCATATTGCAGGTCGGTCATGATGTTATTTGTGGTCGCCCAATCTTGGAGACGCTCCAGTATCAACCGGCCTGCAACTTTACCTAGGGAATCCAGGAGGGAAATGGGCCTTGTGAGAAGTTGGCCTGGTAGGGGATGTTTCCAATTCTGGAACCACCTACTACCTGACCAAACAATCCCTTATGGTGTCTGGTTGTAAGTCAACCTTATTAGACAAGCTATCCTAGGGGTAGCATGGACTAAGCAGCCTAAAGGCTTAACTTAAGAGGTCGTGTTAAGCGAGCTGTTTTACCACATACAATCCTGTAATACCAAATGAAAGGACACCACACAAGTATATATTATAAAAATATATGTGTTTATTACTAAAAACAATCCCCAGTATTCTTTATGAATAAAGGGGCACAAGCGTTAAATCAAAAGCACTGTTTAAACATACAAGTTGCACAATTATGGATGAGGGCGGGTGGCCACTCAAACCATATACTAAACAAGTGGTATAAGAGAGGCCACTCGAACAGTGGTTAGGCCTAGGGCCTAGGTAATCGCTGGGAGCAGTCAGGACAAGCAATGCTGAAGTCGGGAATGGCCCTCGGGATTCGGGAGATGTGCGGAAGCGCACGCATGCACCAATGTTAACCAATGGTGCGTAAAAGTCATAGAGTTAAAGTTTAAGGACACTTCCGCTGAACCTAGAGGAACAAAACTTAACACACAGACCCTAGAGGTGTGCACCAGTGTGGGAACACCGGCGGAGCAAAGTTACCTCACCCACAGGAAGTGGGTGCACAGGGTCGAAGTGGCGTCGGGTTTTGACACGCAGGCTCTTGGTGCTTGAAGCTGAAAGGGCTGCAGGCGGGTTAAAGATGAAGTGTCCGGTGGAGTCCAAGGGTGGACTCAAGTTGTAGAGTACCTGAAAGCAGAGGGGACAGAGTCTGGGTCACTCAGCAGTGACCAGGGTGGAACCAGGACGGAACCAGGCAATGTCGGGAGCAATCAGGTGGTCGTCGAGGAGCTTCTCTCCGCTGTCACATGGGCTCTGGGGCATCTGCGACGTCCAGGAGCAGGTCACGATCTGTCCCACGCAGGCTCTCACCGTCGGTGCAGTCGGCTTCAAGTTTGGAGCAAACAAGCCTTGGCAAGAGCAATCCACGCAGGATCGGAAGATTGCTTCTCACTCGGACCAGGAAGGTCAGAGTCGGGGCTCCTTTTCAGGGGAGCTGGTGTGGATCTGAAGCAACCAGATTCACGAGTCTTCTTAGGTAGTTCGTCGGCACAGGGACCACTAGCCAGCTGGCAAGTGACCGGGCCAACGCGTTGAGCCAAATAGAGCCAAAGGGCCCCACGCAGCACTCGTCGAGTGTGGAGGGCTGAACTTCGGCTCAGGAGCAGCTCAGGGTGGGGGCTTCTCAAACCCCGGTGCACAGCTTCGAGGGTCACTCGTGGGCTGCATGGTCAGCGTCTCGTGGTCAATTCAAGATGGCGTGCCCCACGCTTCCGGTCGCCTCCACGGGTCTCAGCTCTGCAGGGACTGTGGATCGGGCTGTTGGAAGGCAGGCAAGCTTGATCTCGTCGATCTCAGTCGCTCGAGTTCCGGCGGGAACTGCAACTAAGTAGACGTCGAGGGCTGGATGGTGCCTGCTGCTGCAGGGTGGTCACTCCTTGACCACAAGGGAGATTCTTCGGGCTTCCACGATGAGATGGAGGTCCAAGGGTCCAGAGTTTCGTTTCTAATGTTTCTTCCAGGAAATCTGATGTGCATTGGCACTGCTCCCACTCTTATTCCAATCTGGGGGGCGTGATTACCTGCTAGGTCCCCTCCTATGGGTGGGACCCAGGAAGTGGGTGGATACACCCCCTTCCTTTGATCCAGGCCGCCCTGGCACGAGGGCTGGCGTGCCCCAGAACCGGTTTGGCCGGATTATGCAAGGGGCAGCCTTGTGCGCCCCAGGCAGTGTCTGGTTTCTTTCAAACCTCCCTGCTACAATACACTATCTCCTGTCTGGAGGGTGGTGACACCCTCCTGTGACAGGAAACCCTTTGTCCAGGCCCCATCTGCTGAGTTTCGGTCAACTGCAGGGGTCCAGACATTTGTCTGTGGCAGAGGCATCCATTTTGTGGATCTTAAGGTCTTTGGAGAAATTAACCGCATTTAGTAAAGGAACATGTCTTACCCCTCTAGAGGGGTGGAATGCCATCCCCGTCGCCAGAACTGGTGAGGGGATGGTATTCCAAATCGTATGACACCTTACACGACATGTTTTGATAAAGCCAAACCAAAGTTGCTATATAACCGCGAGGATTATAAGGCACTTAAGAGTATATGGTATGGCATTATCCTGAAACAGCTTAGGGAGTTGTTCCCGACAGCTGCAGACAGGCTCAGCTCATGCTAGAGCTCCATCTCACATGAAACCACGCACTCTGCCTCCAGGATTGATGAGGCCTTCCATAGGAGTGGCTCACAGGTTAATATGTGTCCAGATATAGGTTTAGATATAGGTATACTATATCTAAGCAAGGGGTGATTACACCACCTTACCCCAGCTGAGTGATCAGCCAGTTGTGTCAATTTAAGAACCAGCCAGGGGTGGCAAAAGATATGCTGCAGCCCCTGGTAGGCCTTGGTGGCCCCTATGCCCTGGGCACCTATAGTGCATTATACAGGGGCTGACAAGGAGTCCATTTCCAATTGTGGTATGTACCTAGGGTACATGGAATCCATTTTACAGAGAGAGCAGATGGCCTGGGGCCCTGATTAGCAGGGAACCAGGTCAACTAAGTCAAAAAACCAGCTAAACACAGGCAAAAAAAATCTGGGGTAACCATAGTCAGGTAGCCACCTTCCTACATAACCCCCCCCCAAACGAAAGGAGATAAGGCTATCCTTGGCCAGGTAAGCCTATATTGCCTGAGTGGCCATATAAGGAAGTACCTGCACTAGCATGGGTACCCCCTGTCTCATGGTCCACTAAGCAGTCCCTCACCCCTTGGGTATTAGAGGGTCTCCACCATAGGGAATCACTACCTTGGGTGTGTTTATGCAAAGTTAAAGGCTGGTTTGGATATGGAGTATTGAAGTGAGGCTCTACTAAGTTAGAGCTTGGCTTCCTCCAATTATCTTCCACCATGTGTGCCTTTCTTTCTTTAACTGAGTTGCATAGTGCTCTCAGGGTCAACCTCTGGCTACCTAAAGCTGGAGGCTGGGTCCCTCTGTTTGGCTTGCTGGAGGGACAGTTCAGGTTTGGGCCCTTTGGGTCCCAGGTTTGGCTGTGCCCAACAGAATCCATCTGTGGGAGGTCCCTAACTGTTTTTAAGGGGGCTCCCTCAGGAGTTTTTAAAGTTTTCACCTTACTAGGGCTACTAGTTTTGGTGCACCTAATCTTTTGATGGGGGTGCTTTATTTGACAGGGGGCCCTCTGGGTCTCACTGTCCTTCTTGTCCTCTGCAGCCCTGGGCTGGCTAAGGCAAGGGAGAGAGGGGCAGGTTACCTGCTCCAGACTGGGTTCCACCTGAGAAGGGTCCACCGCCATCAGAGGCTCTGTCAGGCCAGGCCTAACAACCTCTGGGGCAGTTCCTTCATCAGGGGTAAGATCAGTTCCCTGAGGAGGCTGATCCTGTCCTAAAGTCTGGTGAGGGGGAGATTTCTCTTCCTCCTCCATGCTCTCAGTTTGTGTGGAGTTATCCATCATTTCAGGTTTCACAACACACATATCAGTTTGAGTTTGGGCTGTGGCCATCACAGCCCCACCAACCTTTTCAGGAGGAGACTCAGTTTGGGTTTCTGCTGTTATCATAACAGCTTTGCTATTCTGTTCAGGAAGAGCTTTTGCTAAAGATGGGGCAGAGAGTTTCTCAGCCCTACCAACCTTTTCAGGAAGGACATCTTGCATTGGGGCTGTAGCCATTACAGCCCCACTAACCTTTCCATTGGAATTTACCATTCTAGAATGTGTTTCCTGTTCAACCTCAGCCCAGGCTGAGATCTCCAAATCATTACCAAGTAGGCAGTCTACAGGCAAGTTTGGTGACACTGCCACTCTCTTTGGGCCAATGACACCTCCCCAGCTGAGACTTACTACTGCCATGGGATGATTTGTTTGGATTCCATCAATGTTTGTAACCTGGTATGTGGCACCAGGTAAAAGTTGCTTAGAGGGGACTATGCCATCAGCCACCATGGTGATGCTAGCCCCTGTGTCTCTAAAAGCTTCAACTTTCAAACCATTGATGATGGGTTCTTGTCTATACTTGCTCAAAGTATTTGGGCAAGCAGAGAAGTTGGCAAACCCCATGCCAGTCTCATAAACAAGATCATTGGGTGATGGGGACCTGGATAGGCCAGGGTCCACCTGAGCTCCAACAGTAAACCCACCCAGATTCCTGGGTGTGCTTCCACTTCCTGGGGGATTACTGCTGACAGTAACAGGAGGTGTTGAAGCTGGCTTTGGAGGTATATTTTCTTTATTGTTATTCTTGGGACAACAGTTGTCTGTTTTGTAATGCCCAACCTGTTTACAGGGATAACAATAAGGCTTTTTCTCAGTTGAAGAAGTGTCTTGGGACCCACCCCCATACTTGGAGTTTTGGGGCCCTGGGGAAGTCTTTTCTTTACTTTTATCCCCACCCTTATCTTGAGGCTTGGTAGACTCCTTCTTCTGGTTACTGTCCTGATTCTTAGGCCTAATCCTGGTTCTGACCCATTTGTCTGCCTTCTTTCCCAATTCTTGGGGAGAGGTCAGATCAGAGTCCACCAGGTGCTGGTGTAAGAGCTGGTTCTGACAGTTACTTAGGATCTGCTCCCTCATAATCAAATTATACAATCCTGTAAAGTCATGTACTTTGCTGCCATGTAGCCAACCCTCCAGAGCCTTAGTAGCACAATCTACAAAATCAGTCCAGTCCTGAGTCTGTGTCTTCTGGGTATCTCTGAACTTCAACCTGTACTGTTCAGTGGTTAAGCCAAACCCATCTATCAGAACACTCTTCAGGACTTTGTAATTGTTTGCATCCTCATGTCTAACAGTGAGGAGCTTATCTCTCCCTTTCTCTGAAAAGGAGTACCATAAGATTGCTGCCCACTGTTCCTCAGGAACCTGCTGTACCATGCAGGCTCTCTCAAGAGCAGTTATCCACTTGTGGATGTCATCCCCTTCCTTGTAGGGGGGCACAATCTTTGTCAGGTTTCTACGATCATAGGACCTGGGTTTCTCTTTAGGAATATTGCTGCCACCAGTGGCATCTAAGCCACACAATTTTTGCTCTCTTGCCAAGGCAAGTCTAGCTTGAGCCAAGGCTACCTCCTCCCTCTCTATCTGGAGTTTGACAGCCCTCATTCTGGCCCTATGCTCTAGCTTTTGAGAAGCACTCATGCCTCTCTGTGATTCTCTGGAGGCACTAGAAATATGAGAGTCCCCTGAGGGAGATCTCACTCTTCTGTTGCCTGGGAGAATAACATGGTGGGTTCTGGGGAGGTGCTGGCCCTCTCCATTCCCCAGTAGGTCCAAGTTGGCCTGGCTAAGCCTGGCAACTGGAACCTGGCTACCCTGTTCCTGAACTTCTAAGTCCTCAACATCTGAGTCCTCATCTAAGTCATCATCATCCTCCTCTTCAGGGGGATCAGTAACAGGGGGGTTCCCTCCACTTCCTGTGTCTAGGGAAGCTGCCTTTGCCTTCTCTAAGTCATCCTGTTCTAGGATTTCTACCAGGATTAGGCAGGTGGGGCTTCTGCCCCTTTTTAACCCTCTTGCTTTGCACAAGGCAATCAAGTCTCTGCGGGTTAGTTTGTCATATCCAAAAGTTGCCTGGGTAGGGTCAACTGTCACAGGAGTAGACCCTGAGGCTTTTCCTGTGTCAGACATGGTTACTAGTGAGGTGTAAGTGGTGCACTTACCTACACTAAGTGTTTTCCTACTGTACCTTGCTAGTTAGTTGTAGTCAGGGTGTGCTAATCCCTTCAACCTACAACTACTAAGTTCAGTAGAACTTAATATGCTAAGCTTTTGATTTATATGTACCTAGAGGTACTTGATGTGATCTTTCAATTTGATATAAAGATTGCAATGGTAAAACAACAGCAAGCTCAAATCCGCACCGCTGCTCACCAATGTGAGAAGTTGGCCTGGTAGGGGATGTTTCCAATTCTGGAACCACCTACTACCTGACCAAACAATCCCTTATGGTGTCTGGTTGTAAGTCAACCTTATTAGACAAGCTATCCTAGGGGTAGCATGGACTAAGCAGCCTAAAGGCTTAACTTAAGAGGTCGTGTTAAGCGAGCTGTTTTACCACATACAATCCTGTAATACCAAATGAAAGGACACCACACAAGTATATATTATAAAAATATATGTGTTTATTACTAAAAACAATCCCCAGTATTCTTTATGAATAAAGGGGCACAAGCGTTAAATCAAAAGCACTGTTTAAACATACAAGTTGCACAATTATGGATGAGGGCGGGTGGCCACTCAAACCATATACTAAACAAGTGGTATAAGAGAGGCCACTCGAACAGTGGTTAGGCCTAGGGCCTAGGGAATCGCTGGGAGCAGTCAGGACAAGCAATGCTGAAGTCGGGAATGGCCCTCGGGATTCGGGAGATGTGCGGAAGCGCACGCATGCACCAATGTTAACCAATGGTGCGTAAAAGTCATAGAGTTAAAGTTTAAGGACACTTCCGCTGAACCTAGAGGAACAAAACTTAACACACAGACCCTAGAGGTGTGCACCAGTGTGGGAACACCGGCGGAGCAAAGTTACCTCACCCACAGGAAGTGGGTGCACAGGGTCGAAGTGGCGTCGGGTTTTGACACGCAGGCTCTTGGTGCTTGAAGCTGAAAGGGCTGCAGGCGGGTTAAAGATGAAGTGTCCGGTGGAGTCCAAGGGTGGACTCAAGTTGTAGAGTACCTGAAAGCAGAGGGGACAGAGTCTGGGTCACTCAGCAGTGACCAGGGCGGAACCAGGACGGAACCAGGCAATGTCGGGCGCAATCAGGTGGTCGTCGAGGAGCTTCTCTCCGCTGTCACGTGGGCTCTGGGGCATCTGCGACGTCCCGGAGCAGGTCACGATCTGTCCCACGCAGGCTCTCACCGTCGGTGCAGTCGGCTTCAGGTTTGGAGCAAACAAGCCTTGGCAAGAGCAATCCACGCAGGATCGGAAGATTGCTTCTCACTCGGACCAGGAAGGTCAGAGTCGGGGCTCCTTTTCAGGGGAGCTGGTGTGGATCTGGAGCAACCAGATTCACGAGTCTTCTTAGGTAGTTCGTCGGCACAGGGACCACTAGCCAGCTGGCAAGTGACCGGGCCAACGCGTTGAGCCAAATAGAGCCAAAGGGCCCCACGCAGCACTCGTCGAGTGTGGAGGGCTGAACTTCGGCTCAGGAGCAGCTCAGGGTAGGGGCTTCTCAAACCCCGGTGCACAGCTTCGAGGGTCACTCGTGGGCTGCACGGTCAGCGTCTCGTGGTCAATTCAAGATGGCGTGCCCCACGCTTCCGGTCGCCTCCACGGGTCTCAGCTCTGCAGGGACTGTGGATCGGGCTGTTGGAAGGCAGGCAAGCTTGATCTCGTCGATCTCAGTCGCTCGAGTTCTGGCGGGAACTGCAACTAAGTAGACGTCGAGGGCTGGATGGTGCCTGCTGCTGCAGGGTGGTCACTCCTTGACCACAAGGGAGATTCTTCGGGCTTCCACGATGAGATGGAGGTCCAAGGGTCCAGAGTTTCGTTTCTAATGTTTCTTCCAGGAAATCTGATGTGCATTGGCACTGCTCCCACTCTTATTCCAATCTGGGGGGCGTGATTACCTGCTAGGTCCCCTCCTATGGGTGGGACCCAGGAAGTGGGTGGATACACCCCCTTCCTTTGATCCAGGCCATCCTGGCACGAGGGCTGGAGTGCCCCAGAACCGGTTTGGCCGGATTATGCAAGGGGCAGCCTTGTGCGCCCCAGGCAGTGTCTGGTTTCTTTCAAACCTCCCTGCTACAATACACTATCTCCTGTCTGGAGGGTGGTGACACCCTCCTGTGACAGGAAACCCTTTGTCCAGGCCCCATCTGCTGAGTTTCGGTCAACTGCAGGGGTCCAGACATTTGTCTGTGGCAGAGGCATCCATTTTGTGGATCTTAAGGTCTTTGG
This sequence comes from Lissotriton helveticus, assembly GCF_964261635.1. NCBI lineage: Eukaryota > Metazoa > Chordata > Amphibia > Caudata > Salamandridae > Lissotriton > Lissotriton helveticus. The sequence continues at coordinate 1,625,108,323 of NC_136063.1, read as the reverse complement.
AGAAATTAACCGCATTTAGTAAAGGAACATGTCTTACCCCTCTAGAGGGGTGGAATGCCATCCCCGTCGCCAGAACTGGCGAGGGGATGGTATTCCAAATCGTATGACACCTTACACGACATGTTTTGATAAAGCCAAACCAAAGTTGCTATATAACCGCGAGGATTATAAGGCACTTAAGAGTATATGGTATGGCATTATCCTGAAACAGCTTAGGGAGTTGTTCCCGACAGCTGCAGACAGGCTCAGCTCATGCTAGAGCTCCATCTCACATGAAACCACGCACTCTGCCTCCAGGATTGATGAGGCCTTCCATAGGAGTGGCTCACAGGTTAATATGTGTCCAGATATAGGTTTAGATATAGGTATACTATATCTAAGCAAGGGGTGATTACACCACCTTACCCCAGCTGAGTGATCAGCCAGTTGTGTCAATTTAAGAACCAGCCAGGGGTGGCAAAAGATATGCTGCAGCCCCTGGTAGGCCTTGGTGGCCCCTATGCCCTGGGCACCTATAGTGCATTATACAGGGGCTGACAAGGAGTCCATTTCCAATTGTGGTATGTACCTAGGGTACATGGAATCCATTTTACAGAGAGAGCAGATGGCCTGGGGCCCTGATTAGCAGGGAACCAGGTCAACTAAGTCAAAAAACCAGCTAAACTCAGGCAAAAAAAATCTGGGGTAACCATAGTCAGGTAGCCACCTTCCTACAGGCCTGTAACAGACAGGGTCATTACGGTCGCCCTTCTTAAAGATTGGGAGCAAAATGGAGGTGGACCAAGAATCAATTAGACCAGTAGATGTAACTGCTGCTAACACATGGGTTATTAAAGGGGACCATAATTCCTGGTTATGATTAAAGATATCCAGTGGTACCCCGTTCGGGCCGGGGGCTTTTCCAGATTTAGAGGCAGACATGGCTCTGGTAACATCATCAAGGGAAAAAGAAAGCTGGATTGGATAGATCTGGTCCCCCGACGGGCTTCCCCCCCACCAGGCCATCGCGATTGATCTCTAAGTGGGTTCCACTGAATATCTTAGAGAAGTGAGTTACCCACTCTGCGGCTGTTATTGCAACATCTAGATGTTGGGTAGTTGGTGCATCAACCAAGAAGGGAGATTTGACTACACGCCAAAACATGGAGCTATCCTTTAGTTGGCAGCTCTCATGTAGTTGGGCCCACAAGTCTTTCTTTATTTCCTGTCTACGTTTTTTTAGTGCTATGTTATAATCCTTTCTAAGTTTATTAACCTCGGGTTTATCTCTGACGGGGTTGCGGAGGGCAGCCTTGAGGTTTGAAAGGGATTTGCGGCATTGTGGGTTAAACCATTTTGCACTTTTGATTGCAGAACAACTCATCTCTAATGATTCTTACAATTGTAATAAGTCTGGAGCCAGGGCAGTGACCTTGTGGACTTCAAAAGTCACGCTTTGAAGTCTCCCCCACTTCATAGGCACAACTGGATATAAGTACTGGTGTTAGGGGTTTGCGGCGTGGGCAGCGTAAAAGACCTTGACATGTGTGTAGTTTTGGCCTCCCACATGTCCTTTTCACACGCTCCCTAAAACTTCATTGACCTTCACTCTTTTTAGATGCTCCCTTATTCACGTAAAGGGATGCGTCTGAACATATTGCTTGGCTTACTGTTCCGGTACCACACCCCTTCTTTGGTTCCTGTTTGTCAAAGCTGCGCCTTCTCCTAGGCGTTTCTGCCCAGCTCCAGGTTCTAGAGAGAAGTCTGCTCATTTTGCGGTTCTCTTGTTCCTTCACACTTTCTGACTTCTACCATGTAAGCCCAAGATGGCCGCAGCATAGGAGCTCCCTATGAGAGCTCCTGGGGTTCGGGATAACTATTTGTAGTTTAAATCCCTGATCAACCCCTCAACCCCCCCCCACCCCCCCACCCCCGTTACCAAGATATCTGCGGATATAGAAGGAGAAGAAGAACGGTGCTACAACCCACCTTGGGAGAATCGATGTGGTGTGGAGTAGCTGCCACTTTCGGAACCGCGAGACTGCCACCTCCAGAGGCTGCCAAGTGCAACAGGCGACACAGGAAGGCCACGAGACGATCCACCCATGACACCGGCGATTCTCTGGCTTCTACGAGGACTTGGAGGAACGGACTGCCGCATGCCCCAGAAGTTTACACATTCATATTCACTGGCATTCTGCGGCGCTACCAGTGAGATGCCCTCCATGCTGACCAGGGGTCCTAGATCTGGTGTTGCTGCGGGAGCGGAGAGGTGAGCGGAGCGAGAGGAAGGTGGTCGCTGTCCGAAGTGAGCGCTGAAGACGCTCAGAGGGGGCACCAGAGCGAGACCAGGGGCGGGAACTGAGGCGGATCGTGGGTTCTCCTGGCGTCCTTCGATATTTGAGGGGACCCAATCGTGAGAGCAACATGGCCAGAGTCTGATATAAATACATCATCGAGGGGAATCTGGATGGCAATTCTCGAAGCGGCGCGCCTGACTTTAAAATGGCGGCCGCTTAGGACATTTTGAAGGGACTATCCACATAATGAAAGGTAATATAGCTCCGACGGCATTCAGAGAGAGCATTTTAAAATGGCACCACTACAGAGGCAGGAGCAAGTGAAAGAGGACTAAATTTTTACTGGGTAGGAAGGAGGAAACAACCCCTGACCCCAACAGCTGATAAAAAGAAAAATAGGACTAAGTCAAAAGTAAAAAGAGAGAAAGGTTGCAGACTTTAGAAAAATAACCAAAACGGCAGACATCTTGAAATGTAGCTAGTCTGTCCAACTTTATAGTAAGAACACATGCTAGTGGAATATTGAAGAAAATACAGAGAAGAAGAAATTATAACAAGAATATACCAAGGATTACAACAATAACGCAATTATTAAAAACGCAATTACTAAACGAATTCTATCTATTCACAACACCTTATATAATCATACTATACTATTATCTTAATACCAGGTATATTGTGTGATAATTATTGATTATTAGCCAGTAAGTGACGCTAAAAGAATTACAATACCACATGAAGAAAGAACTTTCGGTCTGCAACGCCAACAATTAGCACAAGATGGAAGACAATTACCTGGAAAGAACAAGCATGAACGCTTACAATATACATTATCCGACAAATCTGTCCAAAAATGCAGCCAAAAAACTCAAGCATAACATAATGAGGAGAAACCCAGACACTTTGATCTCTGACACTTCCTATTGTATGGATAAAGGGATCATCATGAAAGACTTGATTTTCTTCACCAGAAGAAGGGCGAAATGGCGCAATGCCCTCACAAACCTGTTGCATATTAAAGCCACCACCAACATCCCACATGGAACGAAAATCCTGACCAGAGCATCTTCTAAACTTAGCGCGGATATTTGCATAACTATCTTTAAGAATGGAATAGTGTTGATCCAAGCGGCGAACGACGATCTGGAAAAATTCGACAACTTCTTCCCTACCCTAAAAAGAACTATGGAGAAATCGAGCCCACTCCCCAGCCAGAGTAGCACAGAAGAAAACAACCCCGGCCCACCTGACAATTCCACTACAGGTAGTTCAACAACTAGAGAGCTCCAGGAACCGAATCAAGACACAAAAAGAAAAGACACTAGGCCACCAGTCAATTATACTACCAGTAGCTCCACAGTAAGAGACTACCAGGAAACGAAACATGCCACACAAATAAAAGCCACTAGGCCACCACAATGCCAGAAGCTGTCGTCGGACTACTCAGTCCCATTTGGCAACAACCCTAGAAATACGGGCCCAACCAAAGATCGACTAGAACTGGATCAAGCTAGGCAAAGAGAAGGCACCGAGCCAATACAACCCCGGGACACACCAACGGACAACATAAGCATAACCGAATCCGACACGATAAATATTATTCTAACCAGAGAACAACAGGAACCTGTACAAAAGAATAACCCATCGAATAACCCACAGGAACAAGGCCCTCAAACTGGAGCCATAGACGTAAGTGGGAACTCATCTATCGAGAATAACTCAGAGAGAAGACAAAATACACAGAACAACAATTATGACAATGGGACAACAATACTAGACAAAACGGATAACCCAGAAATCAAGGAGAGAGAGAACTATTGGCCGAAGGGAATGACCAAGAAATCAATGATACACGAATCGAAACGAAAAATCAGGAACAGAAATAAAGAAAATAGGAACCTACAGAGGATTATTCACACTACGGCACCCAAGGTCATGAGAAAAATCCGCGAGATCCAAACTCAAATCAGCAACTTAGCACAAGATATACAAAACTCCTCGAAAGGAATTGTAAAACTTTGTGATATCACAAAAAAGACTCAGAATGAAGTAGAACTCATCGGAAAGTTAGTAAATACTTCTATAGCGATAAACAATAAGAGATCTCTTCCATTGTCAGATAGACAAAACAGACCAGATAGGAACCTAAATCATCTAACCGAAGAAGACATATCATCACTTCTCCAGGAATATGAACCATCAAACCACATGATTACTCAGGAAATCAAAAGAGTAGCGATTGACATAAACAGAACATCTACAAGGAAGGAAAATAAAGTGAACTTCAACAACTTACAACAAATCCAAATATCCTCAGATCTGTTAACCATGACCACAGACAAAACGGAGAAATCCCTAAAATGTCTGCTGCTCAACTGTCGCTCGGCGGCGAAACATGCATCGGACATAGCCGACATCATCATCAATCAAGAAATAGACATAACAATCCTGACGGAAACCTGGTTATCCGAATCCTCATCACCAGTCATGGACCTTCTGGTACCACCGCAATATAACATATTAAGACTAGACAGGCTGATAAGGACAGGGGGAGGAATTGCCTGTATCCATAAATCGACTTTTGAAGTTAGCCAATTTCAATCAGATCCCCTAGAATCATGCGAATACCTAGGGCTCAACGTAAGATTGGCTAACAAACATATCTGCAACCTACAACCCCTTTACCACCCACCAGGAAACAATATGAATTTCATTGACCAAATGATGGAGATCATCACCACCAACGCCAACGCTGACATCAACAATATATTTTTGGGTGATTTCAATCTTCATTGGAACGACAACAACGACAAACAAGTCAACGCCTTTAAAGAATTCTTAAATGACCTAAAACTATACCAATCTTGTCATCAACCAACGCACTCAAAAGGAACTACACTGGACTGGATTATCTCGAAGAACAAGGACATCTCAATACTCTCCATTGAAAAGTGCGACTGGTCAGATCACCACGCTATAACTTTCCGAATACCATCACAGGAGAAAATAAAAACGACACAAACTACCAAGATGAAAAAAAAATGGATCCGAGATACCAGAGACGCTAATATGGATTTGCTAGCTGAAAGCTGCAAGAGAGACTTGTACTCACCTGACAATATGATAAATGTTAACGATCTAACGAACCACTACAATTCCGCAGTAACAAAAATAGTCAATGACACCATACCACTCAAATTAAAAAGAGTAACGGAAAAGAATAAAAATCCATGGTTCAATGGAATATTGAATGAAGAAAGACGAAATCTGAGACGAGCAGAAAGAATATGGAGACAACACCCTTCCTCCCCTACACTGAAATCACTCAGAAAAATCAGAAATGAATATAACAAGAAGATTATTATCACTAAAAAGAAATTTATCAGAACTGAACTGGATAACGCCAAAAATAGACCTCGCAAATTATTCGAAATCATAAAACAACAATCTAACAAACTGGCAAAATCTGCCCATGAGGTTACTAAAACACAACTAAGCTGCGATAAATGTTCTACCTTCTTCAGTAACAAAGCAGATAAGTTGGAAGAAGAGCTTAAGACCGCCGCAGATAATATCAAAGACAACACTAATACATTTCTTTCTGTTCCAAATTTTGAGAACTTAATGACTAAAAACAATGCCCACTGGAACACCTTCGAACCATTAGACCAGATAGAAATTGCCAAAATAATAGCAACCACAAAACCCAACAACCACTATAACGACCCACTTCCATCAAAATGCCTGAAAGAAATTAGCCATAACATGATTACAATATGGACTGATATCATAAACGCCTCTCTCACACAGGGGTGCATGCCTGAAAGCCTGAAGACGGGACAAGTTGTCCCAATCATCAAAAAACCCACATCGGACCCAACAGATCCAAACAATTATCGCCCAGTGAGTAACATCCCTTTTCTCGCCAAACTCATAGAGAAATGTGTACAAAATCAGCTGAATAAATATATCGACACCTACTCCTTACTAGATGACTACCAATCGGGATTCAGAGCTAATCACAGCATGGAAACAGCAATCCTACACATTGTCGATGATGCACTTCAAGCGCTAGATAAAAATCAATCTTGTCTACTCATTCTCCTAGACTTGTCAGCAGCATTTGACACAGTCAATCATGAAAAACTACTGAACAGACTACATGGTAGGATGGGAATGTCAGGCACGATACTAAAATGGTTCGAATCATTTTTAAAGAACAGAACTCAGAGATTCCTAGTAAACCAAGCACTATCGCCTTCATGCCCAAACTCACTCGGAGTGCCGCAAGGATCCACCTTATCTCCTTCTCTGTTTAACTTATACATCGAACCTCTCACAGAAATTCTACGGAAATCAAAAATATCCTACCACATGTATGCAGATGACACGCAATTGTACATCAAGATTGCTAGCTTAGAAAACATAACCACAATGAACGATGCCCTCAATCTATCGATGGAATGGTTAACGAAAAATCATCTCAAGCTTAACGCCAACAAAACAGAATTCTTGCTCATATCACCACATAAAAATCAATCCTTAGTGAAAGAATGGTCTAAAATCATTACAGCTTTAAATTGCATCCCAACCCTAGTAGACTCGGCGAAATCTCTTGGAATCACTCTGGATGAGAACATGGATATGAAAACGCACATTAACTCCATGGCAAAAAACGCTTGTTTCCACTTGAACTATCTGAGAAAGATGAAATCCTTTTTAACGGAGACAGATCTGAAACTAGCGGTGCATTCTCTGGTTATCTCCAGGATTGAATACGGCTGTACTACACTGGCTGGTCTACCAAAAATCTCAACGGCACCCCTAAAAGCCTGCCTCAATGCAGCGGCATGGCTAATTACAGGCTCGAGGAAATTTGACCACATAAAACCTCACTTGAAGGCCTTAAATTGGTTACCTTTTGAAGCCAGAGTACAGATGAAAATGGCTTGTATAACCCATAAAGCGAATTATCACAACACACCTAAATATCTCGCCCACAAAATAGAAATCACAGGAAGAAACAGACTTGTCAGGAATGCCAACTATCTGCTCCTGAAACCGCCTATCTTTAAGAAGAAAAAAACTTATGAAAGGACCTTCTCAGGCGTAGCGCCCAGGATTTGGAACTCCCTCCCTGCAAACATCAGAAAAATTAGAAACACAACAACATTCAAGAAAGAAATAAGGATCTTTCTTATGAACAAGTTCCTCCCATAATCTAGATAATTCGAAACCGGAGACTTTCATGGATTTTATTCCCATAGGATCCGAAGTAACACCATTAATCTCTACCTCAGAACTTTATTAACTCAGGTATTGAATCAATACCTTGATGTTGCTTATCAAGATTTTTAAGCTATTGTAATTACTATGTCTAAATCGCCATTTACTAAGTCAACATGTTTTCTGCTCGTTTGTACACTTCTTTTTGTATTTATATCACATGCTGTTAAGCGCTCTGATACCCATGGGTCACGTACGCGCTATATAAAACTGTTAATAAATAAATAAATACCCTACGTCGGAAAGCGCTTTTTAAATCTTACCGCATTTTTTAGCAGAGAAGTCTGTTTCTCTTGTTCCCGCTCCCGAGTCCTGCCAGAACCCCGATCACAGTTGGCGTGGAGGTACTTAGAAATCGCCGTGCTCGCCGGTACTCCCTTTCTTGCCCTCAGAGTACCTTTGAGAATTATTACACGGGATTGTGAATCCCGATATTCATTTCCTCGCATTTGGGCACATGTTTGACCAGAGGGTCATTTATAAGTGATATTGCTTTATTTTTGTTCTGTTGAGAGTGTGCGCTCCGCTTGGTAATCTCTTTCCAGGCCGGGTGTCACACCTCTTGAGTGTGTAGCCGCTCCGCTCTTGTTCTCCCCGGAAGAGCCGGCCAGTGCACCTCAAATCCAATTCCCCTTTTTTTAGTTAGCTTGCATGTATGTTGTATGAGTCCGTCCTTTTCATAGTCCTGCCCTATTTGTCCTGGCTTCAGACTTCCCAGGCAAAGCTATTTCTGCAAGGACATCTTGAGAGACACCATTGGACGTAACTGGGGTAAGTGCCCCAATGAACTAAGCACATGTCAATGTGAACGAATTTGTAGTGTTTTCACACTATAGTGGTATTATTTCCTGCCCTGTTTTCTTACAGCTTGACCACACCAGACAGACCAGCATCATCCCTATTGTTACCCCCCTTCGTATTGGGAGAGTGGTGGACACTCCTTGGGTTTTCCCCCATACTTTTAAGGAACAGCTAGCAGGAGTGTATATATCATTGCACTCTTGGTACTGTTTTTTGGAGGTTAGGAGGATTAATCTTCGCTCCTGTGGAATCCAGTTTGTATCCTTTTAAGTCTGACAACTGGGCCTTTTATAACACCAGCTCAGTACCCTTCTAGATCTGAGGACACTCTGACAAGATGAAGGACTTCTGTGCTCCTTCAAGGACTGTCACTCTGCTGGACTACTGCTCTTCTGTGCCTGCCCTGCACCCTGCTGCCCTCCTTGTCTGGTAGAGAGAAGGACAGGACTTGCATCTCTGCATCTCTACATCCCCAGATCCAAAGGACTCAGAGGTTTCCAAAACAGAACAACAATGTAAGTAAAGAGAAAGTCACCAGTTATACTGGGGATAACCTTTGTCGGTACTATACTAATCCAGACTTATGGATGTAGAATGCACGGAAAAAGACATTTCGGAACTATTTGTACTGGAGTCCCAGTACACATTGTACACTAAGCAATTCCAATAATTTTTATTGTAACCTTGAAGATAGACATATACAGGAATTATATAGATATTTGTTATTTATGATTTCAAGTTGTATCCTAAATCTACCTCATGTCATTGTATATATTTAACTTAATACTGTATAGCTGTATACATAACCTGCCTACCAACACAGGTCAACAATGTAAGTAAAGAGAAAGTCACCAGTTAAACTGGGGATAACCTTTGTAGGTACAATACTAATCCAGACTTATGGATGTAGAATGCACGGAAAAAGATACTTCGGAACTATTTGTACTGGAAGTCCCATTACACCTTGTACAGTAAGCAATCCCAATAACTTTTATTGTAACCTTGAAGATAGACATATACAGGAATGATATAGATATATGTTATTTCTGATAGCAAGTTGTATCCTAAATCTACCACGTCATTGTATATATTTATGCTATTACTGGATAGCTACATACCTAACCTACCTCATATCATTGTGAAACGTTTACTGTATAGCTGTATACCTAACCTACCTCATATCATTGTGAAACGTTCTGCCATACAAGATGTATCTCTAACCTACCTCATGTAATTGTGAAGCGCTCTGATACCCAAGGGTCACGTTCGCGCTATATAAAACTCTTTAAATAAAATAAATAAAATAAAAAGGGCTTGCAAGGGCTTGCTCGCTTGCCTCCTGCTCTGAAGTCTCAGGGACATCACAGACTTCATTCAACCCTGCTACACCCTCTGGACTCTGCCACCTGTGAGTCCTGCCCTGTCAAGTGGTGCCAATCCAGTCCTGGGCCCTTGGAAGTGGTTTTGAATTTTTCGTTTGGGGGATGTGGAAAACTGTGAAACAAGATGACTTGTGCGTATTTTTAACACAAAAAAATAGTTGCTTAGGATCATTTTCAGCACACATCTTTGTAATGATTTAGCCCTACTGTTTACACGCGCGCAAATACCACTACTTCCTGCTGGAAGTCTATTTGCGAGCGAAAGGAAGCGCTGCAAAGCGCCTGTGGTCACACTAAATAAACTGCTGCATGAGTGGTTTAAAATTTACATTTTCCACTACAATGATCCAGGCCACAACTTGACAGGGACATATTGAATCATGACTTAGGACTGCGCGTAAGCATGTATGAGCCACGGGCACTGCCTGGGCAGCTCTTAGCTGCTTTTAAGAATGAACCCCCCTCACCGCAGTCCAGCTGCTTCCCTCTCCTATCATTTGATCTCGTCCCTTGGTACCTTTGCTCGCAGCTTTCCTCCCCCCTTCGTCTTGCATCAGTTAAAAGCCTTGTTCCCGCTGCCTTCTGCGCTGCCACTGATTGACCGACAAGTCTGGCTGTTACAAGTGGACCCTTTCGTTCACCACTCTACAAGCATGTGGAATTGCCGCTTTACGGATTTTACTGGCCTATGACATCCCTAACCTCAACCTAAATGTTGTTTCGGCCTTTCTTTCAGAGTTTGGAGAGTTCGATTTTGACCAGCACAGAAGCCCCGCCCAGCCTTTATTAAAAAACAAAAAGTTATTATTTTTTTTGTAACTATCATTCTATCTTGCTGAGATTTCGAAAGGCAGCAAATCTGCATCACCGCCCAGTCCGGCAGCGAGGGCGAAGGTTAGACCTCCCTGCACGAGTTGGGTTACTTTTTTTTTTTTTTTTTTTTGCATCATGCATTACTATGACAACTGCTGCAGCTGCTCGCTAGATAAGTAGTGCGGGTTCACGGAGCAGCAGCAGAGCAGACGACCCTGCCCCAGTGAACAGAGAGACGCAGTATCGCAGCATCCCAGCCTCCTCGCTGGTAAGTACCGCCGCTTGTTGGCAACCCTTCCTTGCCCTCTGAAGAGGATGCGGCTTCTGAGAGGTAAGACGTTTGCAGGTGCAGGCAATGTAGACAGATAGTCACGGGTAGCAGTTAGCACAGACAGCCGACCGTGCGTGCACACAGCAGCTCCTTTCTTAACACACGAGCCCAAATAGAATGCTAATGTCCTACCGACACGACTGTCTGCCCTCAGGGCGCACGCGACTAAGACACCATGACACTCTTTCTTGCAAGCACAGCGTAAAAGTTCGCCACGAACAAACTTTGGATCTTTATGAAGCTGAGCAAGTAACTTTTGTGTGGCTCCTTTGGGTGATTGGGTGATGTGTTCTGCGCTTTTCGTTCTGCCTAGTACGTTAGTGATGTGTTCTGGACTTTTCGCGCTGCAGACGGGGTGGAAAGATAGTTACTATGTAAATAAACATTTAAGTGCGTTTGCTTTGAATGTGATATCCATTTACATTTTAAAAGAAGGGTCATTCTGTGATGCTCGTGACCGATACACGCTGCCACAAAAAGTGCCCAAGAATATACCAATTGTCTCGTGAATATTTCTTGAACGTATGCTCTTTTGTCTGGACAGACTAACGTACACGCCTACCGGATACTTACCTATGCGTACAGAAGTGCTTTAGCGGTAAAACAATAAGTTGCGGGGGCCCACAGCAGCGGTGGGCGCATCTTGCCACCACCGGCTCAAATTAAACACTGGTATGCAGCATGTATAGGTAGCAGTTCCCACTATGCGCACCACCTACCAAATAGCAGTCGAGTTTTCGGCAGCTGTGGAGGTTTTATCTATTCCTAGTAGCAACTTCTCTGTGTGTTTACCTGCATAGAAAATAAACCGTATTACATAATATGTCGCTCAATTAATAGTGAAGAACTGACTTTGCACACACATGACTTCATCATATCAATCGCTGAATTGAATGACAGTGACTGACGAAGGACGGCTGTTACTGACTACTTTGTTCACTTGCATTAGGGATCATGGTTCACAGATTCAGGACTGGCTGAGATTTGCCAATTCTTTATGTAGGAATTCTGTCAAAATGTTAGTTTTTCTCCAATTGCATATCTGGACTGGGGGTCAGATTTGGGGACATTTCTGGGTCGGCCTCCCTACAAAAGATGATGAACAATTTAAACTCTGCTGTGTGTGGAGATTCACATACTGCCTGCAGGTAATCGGCCATTATGGAAATGCACACATATTTTATCTTGTGAAGGGCAGTCCCATGGTGTACATCGTTGTAGGGAAAGAGTTTCTCTATCAGTAAACCGATTTTCTTCGTGCTGAAACAAAAAATAGTAGTGTGCAGATTCGTATTTGCTTTAGATTTATGCATGCAGAATTTCCTATTCATTGGAAAATCTAGTTGTGTAAAGTATAATGCATCGAAGTGGTAAAATGTGGTAAAACCACACATGAAAACATACAGCAGCCAGAGTTTTTCTCAACAGTAGTCAATTCTCTAGAGGCCTGGGAGAGGTCACACAGGAGAAAATATCCACGGTTAAACTCCAGGAGTTTGTGTGTCGGCCCTCTAATGTCTGCAGGTGCTAATGAAGGAGTCAGGGGGTCAGTGGATGCCAGTTGGTGGAGGGCAGTTCTTTTCACGCCATCAGCGTGAGTGCTTCTCATCTAAGGCACTCCTTTTGAGTTACACGGAACTCACATTTTGAGTCGACACTGGACGTTCTTCCCGAATTCAGTATTCTGACTAATGTGGTAAATTACGTAAAATCAGGGAGAATATGCCCCTGGATAAAGGCCTTGAATTCAGGAATTACCTGTGCAAATGAAGGGGAAAACATTGATTTTCAAAGTAATGACCTTTTCTGTGTATGTCTGGGAATAAATAGTGCGGTAATTTTGCATAATAGTCTTGCTGATCATTGCAGAATTTACTAATTCCATGTGAAACATTGCAGCATCATACATTCTGATACCTTTGAAGTTAGGGCCTAAAGAGTCTGATGCGTGTAACATTTATTCCTCTCATTCCTTGTACTCCGAAACAGTTGAAATAATATATTTATATTGTTTAAATGTGGCAGCTGAACCATTAAATCAATTTGGAATAGTCACTGTGAGCTACTAAATAAAAACTAATTTTGAGTTCATATGAGTTATCTCTGGCCGATAAGAGAGATTAGTTGATTCTCCATTGACCTTTACATTTTGTTAAAGACCACGTTAGTAGTTCAATGATAGTGCAATTTCACGACCACTGTTTTGGCCAGTTCCTGTTCAGTACCATAGGCCCACCCGTATCCGAGAGGTACTGATTATTGGCAGAGGTGTGTGAATACTGTTTGGTGGGTCTTTTGCTGTTCCCACAAATTGCCTAACTTTCCCTCTAGCAGGGAATTCTGTTTATTGAACCAAAGTTTGATATTTGCAGGGCATTCTGGGTAGACAAATGTTGTGGCATCCACACGGCCTAGGACTGTAGTTTTCAGAAATGGCTGGTGTTGCTAGTCCTCCCTAGGTGTCCTGCCCCAATCTACTCGCACCCCAAAAATCCACCTAATTCCATACACTTCCCATGGGCCATTCCTTTCCCAGACAATAGGTCTATATTTACATATATGAGGACTGTTCTAATCAGGAGAAGTGTGGAAAAGAAATGGTATGTTTGCTGTTATCTCTTGAATTTTGTATTCATTTGAGTGTCCATTATCAAGTGACGCATGGTCAGTACATAGTGATCATGTAAAACACAGCTTCTTTGTTGGCTCTGGGCAGTGTGGGCTTCTGAACAACCTTCAAACACTTTACATGTATGTGATACAGAATTCTGTACCTCAGCAAGGAGCCAGATGCTTACTGATTTTTTTCCTAGGCCTAGAAGAAATCCAAACAGAGTCTGACTTCTTGCTGTCGCACAGAACTTTGTGTCTGTGCCCCGGCAGAGAGCCAGATGTTGTTTGGATTTTTTCTTAGGCTAACACATATCCCAGCATCCACTGGCTCTGTGCAGAGACGCAGTTCTGTCGGAGGCAGGGGATGCAGTGGGGACTGACCCATTGCCCCTTTGTGTGTAAGATAGTTGTTGATGGCAGTCACTCTGGCAAACAGCAAAACTCTTAAAAAGGTTGGGTCGCAGAGGAAGAATGTGGCAGAGGAAGATGGAAAAGAGGCAGAGAGAGTATGTCTAACAGGGCTCGAGTAATTTAAAGCATGTCTATGCTCCCGTGCCAATTGACTTTAATTCAGATAGGCTGCTCTGTCTCACTAAGCCAGTAAAAACTGGACATGTGTTATTTTGGGGTTTGGAATATGAAAGTCACTTCACTGATGGTTCGTCCAGCTTGTACTGGTCACATGTGTGATATAATGGGCTAATTCATATATTTCAGAGTGGCTTGCTTTGCCTATAAGCGGTACAAAAGGGCGTGGTGATGGACGGAGCATCTGAACCAATTAAACACTCACACCCAGACAATAGATCTGGGTTTAATCCATCATCGTTCTTTAGCCCACTCTGCCACCCCAGTTCAGACATGGCTATATGCAAATCAGTCTGACCCTGTGCCTCATGGGAACAGTCCAGCCCGAACTGCTAAGCCATGCCTTCCCTGGACCGGAAACAAGCTTCCGAGGACCGGTTTCTGGCATTACAGCCGTCTTCAGCCCGGCTTGCTTGAATCCAGTGGGAAAGTGAGCAAGGGACTCACGTCTGAGCATACCCTGCCACACTTATGACGGCCAAAAGCGGTACAAAAGGGGGTGGTGATGGACGGAGCATCTGAACCAATCAAACACTCACACCCAGTCAATAGATCTGGGTTTAATCCATCACCGTTCTTTAGCCCACTCTGTCACCCCAGTTCAGACATGGCTATATGCAAATCAGCCTGACCCGCAATTTTGCGATTTCTTTAATTGCGAAAATTAAAAAAATGTTAATGCATCCCAAAAATGGGAATTGCATTCGCAAACGGCCGAATTTTGCGATTTGCACCATTTGCGAATGCAATTTCCTTTGATGCATGTGCCCCTGAGACTTATCTAAGGGCATCAGGACATAGGGGCTCCACTTAGAGTTAGAAGCCACCAGCAGGGCACAGGGCAGGTCCAGTGGGAACTGGCCAGCTGGTCTCTTTAAGAAAGTGGGAGTTTTGTAGCTTTTGTGTCCATGAAGCTTAACAGGAGGCCAGCCAACTGATTGATTCCTGGAGTCCATTTCTTGCACTTGGGTACAAGTAGGAGCAGTAAGAGCCATGGGGGTTCTCATCACAGATCACAACTGTAGATGCAGTCATTATTCTCTCTTCCATAAGTCCAGCAGTGTTCTGAGGATGGTACTGGGGTGCTACATTTATGCCCACTGCCCACTGCCAACCCATAGGTGGGGGAAATTCCTGGCCACAGAGGCAAAAGTTCCCAGCACTTCTTCTCTGTGTTTCTGTAAACTATTCCACAGTTTTCTTCTTTACCTAAAACCAAGAGGGCAGAACCGTTCTTCTCCTGAGCAGAGCTCCCTGTATCCACCCAGAGGTGTGGCTACAATAATGGGTAATCCGTCTCCTGTTGTCACTCAAAACCACTCTGGGGCAACTCCTCTCCTACTGGGATTGGTGCCTGGCTGACTGGCAGGACAATAAAGATGGCCAGCCCAGATATGAACTACATCAGCCTGTGACAGGCTAGGCATCCTTTGAAGTTGATTAAGTACTAGGTCACAGTCCAGCTTGCCAATTTGCCGGGGAAGGTCAATGGCTCTCCCTTTCCCTCAGCTCTGGGAGCCACTTCACACCTAATCAAGGAGCCATTTAGTGCCCGAGTGACAGAGAACACTGTCCGAAAGGTACATTTGGCTCAGACAGGAAACTGACAGCTTTCTGAAAGTGTTGTTTTCAAAATAGTAAAATAATGCTCGACTTCACTATTAAGTTAGATTTAAAATTACTAATAAAATAAGTCCTTGGATCATTTTTCTAGCTACTCCCAAACTAAAGTTAGGTATTATAAGGTGTTATAATATACCCCCTTGCTCCCCTATGGGAGATCCAGCTTATCACAGTGAAACACGTCTTCGGAGCTTTTTCACTGAACATAAACTACACATTTCCTACCTTTTCAATAGCCATACACCCTGTCCTGTGGACATTTGGGGCCTACCTTTTAGGTAACTTGTGAGTGTTAAAAAGGAAGGATTTGACCTGGCATAAGGGATATTTTGGCACGTTGAGTAGGCCGTTCTAAAACTCCCTACCCAGGCTTCAGAAGCAGACTCAAAGACATGTTTTGCATTGTAGCTTTAGTGGTGGCTCAAGTAAAACTACTGATCGGGATGAACTTGGTCACTGTATCTGGCCCATGCTCTATCATGGTCAGCCTTATACTTTACAGTTGTCCTGGTCTAGCATTACCAGTTACTCAAGGGGGGCGATTTGCGCTTTCTGGTGCTATTTTTATCTAAAACTTTAAAAATTCATGTCTCTGGTTCCTTTTATTGTTGTCATTTCAGTGTAATTATGTTCATTAACATATTCTCCATTTTTTAAACTTGGAGTGGGATTTTTACTGTGTTGTGCTTTAGATTTTGTTAACTGTTTTGTACTTCTAAATGCTTTACATATTTTCTTGTGTTAAGCTGATCTGCTGTTAGACCTGGCACCATTGGCGTGGGTCTCCCTTCCATTTTTCGCTGTTGTCTCCTCTGTTTTTGCTGGTAGTAGATGCTCTGGGCGCTGTGCCACTGCCATTCAGCGCCACAGCGCAAATGCTGCCTGTGTAAATATGACTGTGAATTGGTATATCCCTGATTGGCTTATTTGGTTTACCTGTTAGTCCCTAGTAGTGTGGCCTGTGTGTGCCCAGGGCTGGTAACCCAAATGCTGCTGGTGAGTCTGCAGCGCTGGTTTGCACCACCTACAGAAGTAGCTTTTAAAGTGTACCTCAGACCTGCCTCTGCAGTGTCTGCGTGCAGTCCAGTACTGCCATCTTGGCTTTGAAGTGCCCACACTTCCCAGCCCCTGACCCTTCCCTTAGCATCATAGCAGTCACCCCTATGGTAGGTGCATTGTGTGTGTAAGGTAGGACATGGCTTGATATGTGTAGCATGTCCTGGTAGTGAATCACCCTCCATTTTGTTTTCACTGCTGCAAGGCTACCTGTTCTCCATAGGCTAGAATGGGCAGACTGGCTATTACATCTTATAGACCTATCTGACTCAGGGAACATGGTAGAAATTCGAGTTTAGTATGCCTGAAGTCAGAATGATAAAATACACATTTTAGTGAAGTTGGTTTTAACATTCTGTGTTTGAGAATACCACTTTTAGAAAGTAGGTATTTTCTTGCGTAAGACTTCCAGTGTGCTCTGCTGTTATGTGTATTGGCTGTCTGGGTTTAGAGGGGCAATGCAGGCTGAGTCAGACCTGGGTTGAATAGAGAGATCTGCATTGAGTACTAGGGAGGGGTAGCTCCTCGACCTGAATAGGGCTGTGCCTGGCAAGGTGAATGCTGGCTCCACCTCCTACTGTGCGTCTAATGGCAGACCCCCTCTTTCTGAAAGGAAGGATGCAGCCTGGTAAACAAAGTGCTCCAGGCCTGAGCAGAACTGCATACACGAGGCACATAATACACCTCAAAATTAACCTCCTGAAGGGCAACCACTCTTTTGCAGATGCGATGTGAAACTAAGTCATTGCCATTTTTAGAATATACTTCCTAAGAGGCTTGTGATCGGTTTTGACCACAAACATTTGTCCCAAAGACATTCTCTGAGTTTCCTTAAGGCCCAAAACACCCAATGCCTCTTTTTCCACAACTGAGTAGTTAACCTCAGCATCCCTTAAGCCTCTTGAAAGGGAAAGAATTGTCCTGTCATGACCTCCGGACCTCTGAATTAAGAGTGCACCCAATCCTTTAGAACTGGCATCGGTCATAATCTGTGTCTCATCCCTAACGTCAAATCTGCCTATTTCTGATGCACCCTCCGAGCTTTCCTTTATGTCCTTAAACTCTCTCTCACAAGATCTAGAACTCTTTCCTATTTCCAAGTAAAGTCCTCATGCACATCGTTCTCACATCACATCTGGACATAAACCTGTTATAAAATGTGGCCATATCTTTACATTTTACCAATTCCTCCTTGTCTTGGAGTGGTGGTAGATTTTTGATGGCACACACCAAGGCAATCTTGGGTCGAATGCCATTGCCCAAGATCAGATGGCCCAAGTACTCTATTTCGCACACATTAAATTTCCACTTCCCAGATTTTAAAGTAAGCCCAATCCCCTGTATCTACTCAGCACATCGCACAACCTCTCAGCATGCCCTCCATGGTTAGTACCATAAACTAGTATGTTATCCTGATAGACCTTTACTCCTTTGACACCTTTCAAAATGCTCTCCATGTCCCTGTGAAAATTCGATGTCGCAGAAATCAAACCAAACGGCATCCTCAGAAATATGAAGGTGCAAAAGGGAGTGACAAAAGTGGTTAGTTCCTGGGAGGAAGGATGAAGCTTGAGCTGGTGGTATGCCAATTTCAAATTGAGAGAAGAACAATGCTTGGCACCATCAAGAAAACATAAAATGTCATTGATATTCGGAAGTGGTAAGTTGTCCACAACAACTGATTTGTTGAGTTCTCCGATCCACACACAGTCTGGCCTCTCCAATGGCCTTGCCTGCCATCACAACTTGTGCGACCCACTCCAAAGCTTCAACTGCCTGGATGATTGATGCCATTATCCACCAACTTATCCAATTCCACCTTCATGCTTTACCTTACCAGCATTAGAACCCCTCGCACTTCGGCAGCTTTTGTTGAACCCTCATTTTTAGCTTAATCAAGTGCATATATTCCTTGAGACAACCCAACTCTTTCCTGAAAACAACAGGAAACTTTTCCTCTCATGCATCATCACCAGTTGATCCTAATTAGGGTCAAGATATACATTTAAGTCATGTTGGTGAAACTAATGAGGAAATCTCACTTGATCACAACATAGATTTTACTTGGTACTACTCGGTCCTTAAACTCAATAGTGCCCCAAATCTACCCTAGTAGCTTAGTGGGTTCACCTCCATATCCCTTTAATTTCCCATATGGTTTCAACAGTTTTAACTTAATTTTCAAACAAAGACTTGGAAATGAGTGTCATCTTTGTGCCCAATCAGCAAGAATGGTCTCGTAGGGTCCATCAGGCATATTATCTTTCGTTTGCAGTATGGTAACCTCCACAATTGATCTATTAAGATCGTAATAATCATCATCACACCCAATATTAAATACTTTCTTAGCTCTGTTGGTGGATATGCACCACTTCGAATGGCCCTTCTCGCCACACACTTGGCATATAACTTTCCACCCAGGATAATTCTTAAAATTTACCATATGGCCAACCTTCCCACATTGGAAACATAACCACCAAACATTTTAGTGGTTTTGGTTGCAGTTTTTCTTTGCGCTATTTTGCTTTTAGTAGATTTATCTTGAACCATTTTTACCACTACATTGTCAGATATCTCACTGCCACTATTGCTGTTCCTAATAATCTCCACACACACTTTTTAATGTTCATACAACTTAGCATTTGTGACTACTTCTTGCAAAGAAGGGTTGTCCTTCTGCCACATGTTTTCCTTTGCTTTATTTAATGAACACCCCAACATAAAATGTTCCTTCAGAAGTTTTTGCAGTTGCCACCAAGATTACAAGTTGAAGCCAACCTACGAAGCTCTGTTATATATTGCTCCACTGACTCTCCTTGTCTTTGCATCCTCTTCCCAAATTGATAACGCTCGAGCACTGTGCTCAATTTGGGGAGATAATGCAAGTACAATTTTCTTCGACAAATCTCGTAGTCATTAAGATTTGCAGCATCAGCATTAGATACATCTGGAAGATCTTCGAACACCTCCTCAACCTTAGTGACGTCCCACACACCCTTGTGCAATGGCTGAACACCTTCTTGCATTTCAACCAAGGTACCGGTGGGTCACCTGGTGATGCCAGGAAAAATGGAGGCAGTGTGACGTTGTGCATGATGCACAAAATAGGCAAACTGATAATAAACGGTAATTATGTTTGGTTGTAACAGTATCTAGCGGATAAAAAGACCCCATAATCACCTAATTCAGGACCAATACCCATAACCAGATCACAGAATGAAAAATTATGACATATAAAGGCAATGGCAAGTGAAAGGAAATATGGTGAAGCAAACAGGCACAGCAGAACAGAAGTAGTTCACGACCCAAGAAGGTTGTGGTCAATATAATGGCCTTAAGCAATTCTCAGGAATTCAGCAGAATACCAGGTGCATGGCTATTGTGTCAAAATGACAGGGAACACAGTACCACACAGTACCACACAGATGTCAGGTCATGCCTCAAAGACATACTACGGGCGCACAAGGGCTTGCCCCAAAGATGTGCTTCAGCTGCACACCATTGTTCACCCCACCAGCACACTTAGGTGTGCACTGCCGAAGGAACTGTCACGTCATCGCAGGCAACAATGACTAGGAGTAGTTGTCCAAGCTTAAAACAAACTCTTGTTGCGGCGCCAAGTAAGCTTGTTAATTTTATCCAGAGCTGAGATACAGAACTAGCCTCCAATGGCTGTTAGACTTCCGCTAAGGTTGCCAGGCAACAAAGTGTTGAGGCACGCTGCAGCTCATCATGTCTTGTTGACTACAAGGCATAAACAGAGGCAACCACACGTTGGTGCACAGTATAGCGTGTCTCTGTCGGCAACTCCCTTGAGCTCCTCAGAATACCATGATGCCGGTCTCAATCTCCATCTCTTAAGCTCACAGCGCAGTCATCTTCTTGTGCCGTCTCTTGAGCTCACAGTGCAGCGATTGTTACATTGGCACACCCTTAAACAACCATCACCTCCATGTGAGGGGTAAGAGTGCACCTAGAGTATGCAGTATAATTAAAACGCTATCCTCCATTGTACTTGCGCAAAAAAAACATTTGTATTAGGGCTAAAACTTTACAATGTCTCCAGCTGCAGGTGTCTGAATCCTCAAGTCGTCACCAAATGTAAAAGTTTATTGCAAGTACATTGCAATCGTCCACAGACACAGCCAGAGGAAGGTCCACTATGTCCTGTCACCAACCATCAACTCCAACACATTCTGGAGCTCCTTCCATTCCAGATGATGATGATACCAGGTTACAGAACACCACACCCCTCTCTCACACCTAGGGCCTAATTACAAGTCTGGCGGTCCAAGAACCGACAGACTTGTGGGGCCTGGCAGTGGCAATCAAGCCACCGCTGTACCGGTGTTGCAACCGCCCCATTGCAAGTGGGGCAGTGTGACTGCCATTGCACTGCTGCAGCCATCAGGAAACTACTGTTTCCCGGCAGTGCCGTGGCTGTCAGGGCCTCAGTAGTATGCTGATGGTGCTGCTGCGGCACTGCCATGCCTATCACAAGTTTCAAGACCGCCAGTAGTATCATGGAGGTTTTTCCTACATGAGAAGGCTGGCAGTCCAGAAACAAAGTCAGGGAGCCCTACAGGGCCCACTGTTGCCCATTTGCATGGGGATGCATGCAGGGGGGCACAACATGCCATAAAGGGACTGTTTTTGGTGTTCCCATTGGGGTGCCAATTTTCAGAGGTACCCCTGTGGAACAACCAAAACCAGCCCACCAGACACAAGGAAACTCGTAATCTGGCAGGCGGTGCAACCACGGGTTTGGCGGGCTCCTACATTGCCAAACTTATAATCAGGCTCTTAGTGAGATTGACAGTACAGACGTGACTTGCTAGACAAACACCATGGTTCTTGACTGTGTGATAGGTCATGCCTGTACTGTCAGTCAAACTAAGTATAAGACTGGGTCGATCCTAGCAACCAGAATCACCCTTTCCAAGTTGAAAAACAATCATCTTGTGACTGGGTGATGGGGGCACACATAGTGGTGGCTGCAGGAGCCTGGAAGGATGACAGGTAGTACAACCATAAATGTCCCCCCTCCCTGGCTCTGCCACTGTCTCATACATAATAGCTGGATTTGTAGGCATAGATTTGCTGTGAAGATGTCTCCTGGATTCAGGTGCCTAGTCCTGACATCTGTATCAGGCATTCAGGCAACTAGGTGCAATCCTGGTAATCTCCACAACGGCCCCAACAGCGCTAGGAAGCCTGGCTGCACCTTGGGGGTGCCCAGGAGTGGGCACCTCACAGGAAAAAAGCCAGGAAGGGTTTCACAGCGGTATGCGTACAAGCGCCGGAGAGACCCCATGTGGGGTGATTCGGGCGCTATACAAGTACTACAACATTTACAACATTTTATATCCCTACTAGGATTGATACAGTTTCTATTAGTATATTGAAATATAGATGGGCCAACTCACTAGTGGTACTGGTAGTATGATTGAGAGTTTGGAGGCATAGCCTCCAGACTCTATATCCTGGTCAGTCATGCAGCATAGGTCAACCAGACACAGGGCTGGAATTCACGTGTAAAAGGGAGCTGCAGCGCAAGAGCACTCACATGATAGGCAACTCAACCGTCTTTTGGACAATGTTAGATTATTCCATGCATGTCCAAAGTCTTTTCTATTTGTGAGAGAGAGAGAGACACATATTATTATAACAGCACTTATAGAGCGCACAGCTACTCCAAAGAGTGTCCCGACGTGTCCCCTACAGGGCGGTTAGGAGGAGCAGGCACAGTTTAATTAAAGAGTGGGGTTTTCAGATTCTTTCTAAAAAACTCTGAATCACTCATAGCTCGTAGGTCAGAAGGGAGTTGATTTCAGGCCACGGCACCCAAGCAGGTCAGTGATCTGCCACTGGCTCTCTCTCTCTCTCTGAGGATTCTAGGAGTGCAAGCAAGCAGCTTATTTGAGGATCGCTGTTACCTAGACAGAATGTGGAAGCTGAATCTTGATTCCAAGTAGGAAGGTCCACTACCATATAAAGTAGAATGTACCATCACCAGGGACTTAAACTTCACTCTTTCTTTCATAGGCAATCAGTGAAGGCCATGGAGATGCAGCATGACATTAGCCCTCTTAGGGAGGTTGAGTAGCAACTGGGCCACCGCATTCTGGATCACCTGAAATTTATTGAGAGGGTATCCTGGCAAGCCGGCATATAACGCGTTGGCATAGTCAATGTGAGACATAATCAAGGCTAGGATGACCGTTTTCCTAGCAGGTACAGGTAGTAGCGGTAAGAATCTCATTAGCGCTTTCTAAATCCCAAAGCATGTTCCCTACAGACTTTTAAATTTGAGACCCAAAGGACCGCTTGTCCTTGAACCATATCCCTAAGTTTAGTACCGGGCCACCCTGAGGCGTAGGCGGGGGAGACTCACCTGGCCAAAAAGAGAGCCAGAACTGTGGAGGGAAGTTCCCAAAGAAAATATTCTCCATCTTGTTCTCATTACATTTCAGTTGGGCCTTTGCTAAACAGTGAAAAACTGCGGTGAGGCAGGCTTTCACACGTGAGCAATTTGCTTTACTCCCCTTATTCCAGGAAAAGAGCAGCTGTGTATCATCGGCTTATGACATGACTATGGCCTCAAGTTGGTCTGCTATTTGAATTAACAGGGACATGTAAATTTCAAACAACAAGGCGGTCAAAACCGAGCCCTAAGGTAACCCAGTGTGAAATTTTTGAGAGGCGGCTGAGAAGGGAGGAATCCAAATTGGTTGGGTTCCATCTTCCAAATAGGATTTAGGCCAATTCCAGGCTAAACCATCCACCCCAATCTCCCGTAAATGGTGTGCACATGTGCATGTGTGTGTGTGGAGGATGAGTACTGGCAGTAAAACAGTGACAGTGTCTTACCCCAAATAACAAGTTAATACATTTGACCTAGCTCATTATCTCATGAAAATAAATCACCTAAGTTTAATTTGAAGCCAAAAAATTTAAAAGTTTCCACCTTAGTTTCCTTACCCTCTCTTCTGTTCTTTTTTTGCTTTCATTCACACTCTTGATTGTATTTTTTTCTGTTCTAATTCCTTTATTCCACAATTTTTTACTGGGCTTTTGCTCTTTACTATTGTTTTCTTTAGCTCTCTCTAATTCCATGACTCACCATCTTTCTCTCCATCTTTCTTTCTCTTATACAGTATTTTCTATGCTCTTCCCCACAGTTTACACACCGTACTGTATTACTCTCAACCGTTTTCTTTCCAATATTCCGCCTGTTTCATTGTATAAAAAAAGTGCCTTGTGGAGCCTAGATCTTAATTTGGCAAAAATTGTGTCATTTTTTTTATTCATAGTATAAGTTTCTGTAATTGCATTAAATAGAGCTAAAGAGCATGTTGCGGGAGTGTATAAACCAATACAGTCCCTTGAAAGCTCTTTCTGCAGGATACTTTCAAAGTTCTTCTTAAGAAGAATACATTTTCACAAATGTCTTTTCTGTCATTTCTTAGACGTGACTTTTGAGACTTCCGGTTATCCAAATAATTTAAAAAGACTTCCCTTCGCCCCGTACAACATAGAAACTAGTCTTAACAGAACGTTTCAAATGACCGATATAAGACTCCATGGGTCAGTTTAGATTATTTATTTATGATTTTTTTTTAAAGCGCTCAAAGCACTAATTAATATGGGGTCATTTCACCGGACAGTGGTTGCACACTGTTCTGTTTATGGTAAATGTCTAGATAGGAAATCTTAATGAGTTAAATACAATCTGAGCAAACTGTGTGAATGTTGCATGTGTTTCTCGTTTTACAGAATCACAAGGACTAGACAAACACTCCACAATGTCTACAGAGTGCATGCAGCTGCTGGATCCCTCAGAAGACAGGCTGGACAAAGGGGACTCGCGCCTCAACCATCTAGGTAAAGGTTTCCCAGTTCTACGGGTTGTTTAGTAGCATACGAGTCTTCCCATACAAATGAACGGTGGCAGATTGTGCGACCCCCATGAAACCTGAGAGAGCTGCCTTCTGGGCACCCATCTCGCGCCAGATGGGCCAGAGAGGAGTGCATTGCCCTGGGGTCAGGTTCCCTGCAGTTCCAGGAAAAAAATAGTTAGCCCCCTGCCTGCCATGATCCACATCAATTTCTGAGACAAGTCATTTCGTCTAACAGAAATATGAAACCAGCGTATGCCTGACTGATATCATTCTACCCTCTCCCTACTTACCAATCACATTGCTTTGGTGAACACTGGCGGGTATATTTACTAAGGTTTAGCGCTGTGTTTGCATCACAAAAGTGACGCAAATCAACGCTAAATCTTTTTTACTAATTTACCTTCCAGCGCTAAACTTGTTTAGAGCTGGAACTTCACTCAAAAGTAGCGCAAAGCAGGGCACAGAGATGATTTGCATTACTTAGCGCTAAGAGGGTGTACCATAGAGGGTGCATGGGCATTTCCGTTCAACCACCTAAAGTTTCTGCCACTAAGTCCTACTTACTTAAAAAAGTAGACAGGCTTTAGCGTGAAAAAATAGAGCCCATTTCAAATAGGTGCTATGAAGGAGAAATGCTTTCATTTCTCCTTTTTTTCCGACTTTGTATGTGTGCTGCACTGTATAGCACACCACAAAGTGGGAAAGGTTTAAAGTTGCTCTAAGCATGGTATTTTGTACTGGAAGGATTACCTTCCAGTACGAAACCTATGCTAGACTCAAGGAGACACCCTTGTACTACAGCGGCGGCTGGCATCTACAGGAAGGGGAGGCGCACCCACAAAATGAAAAACCAATTTAAAGACTTACCAAACACGACATCCTCTCCTTTAGAGATCTTCTTTTGCCAATGCCCACAGGAACAGCATGACTCAGTTCCCTTCGCCAATCATCGCACTGGTCCCACAAGCTTGAAGACAGTGCTAGGATTGGTGGTAGGGGCCTCAATTAGCTCTCCACATCTCTCTGCAGGCTTTGGCTTTATCTAACCTAGAGATGTTTAAAGTGCACATGTGTGACCGGCCCCATCAAGACACCCAGCCAAAAAGACATGCACACTTTAAACGGTGCATTTGCCCACCCTCCTCCCTGCTGCTGTCACTAAGCAGCAGTCCCGCCCCGTCGTAATGCTTGGCTCGGGAAGAGGGATGTAAAATAAAATGGTAATAAAGTACCATTTGATTTTCCATCTAATGGGCTTTGGGGGGAATTTAAGTGGACTGACGCTCCTTTTCTCAAGCGGAAGAGCCATTCTTGTTACACTACGGTGCAAAGGAGTGTCAGTGGCTCACAGCAGCATATTTCTGCACCGGTGCTATTGAGAGGGGAGGAGAGTGCCATATTTCTGTAAATATGTTGGTCTTCAGCTCTCTTCTCATGCAGCACAGCATTTGCAGCTGCTGCACGGCGCTGCAAGATAATGAGTAAATCTGCCCCTGGGAATCCGTGTGTAAAACAAATTGAACCATGATTCAATGAGCGTCGCTTGCGTGAGTGTTTCAGAAACATCTCATTTCAAATTTGTAAAGGAAATTTTAACACCTATAAAAAGTTAGCCCTCCTTATACCCACAAAGTGCAAATGAACTAGAGGCGATTTCTCAAGTCTGAAGTCTAAAATGTCGTATTGTAAGTGACAAAACGTCTTAATTTTGGTTTCTTTAGAAACCTTAAGGGTAAATGGCAAAATTGCAACCTTGTAAAGCAATTTCAACTTTTATTTTGTGTTTTTTAAGATTATAGAATACTCTGTAGTTTGGGTGGCATGAAAAGTGGAGAAGTGTGGCTCAGGGGTTAGAGGCAGCAGACCCGGAAGCTGAGATCGGTCCTGGACCAGGGTTCAATTCCCCGCCTCGGCGGGTCTTGGGCTAAAAATTCCACGGACTCGATAATTCTCGCCCCGGTGCCTCCTCGACTCACGGGTTCACACTCTGCGACTCTGGGCAATAGCTTGCTTAATCTCCACAACGGCCCCTCGCGGCGGGATGCCTGACTTTCACCTTGTGGATACCCTGCTATCTCACAGGGGAATACCAGGAAGGGTTCCCAAAGCAAGCGCCGGGAAACCCACTGCGGGTAGCTGTGCGCTATATAAGCTCAACTACATTTACATTTACACACAACTACAGTAACATAAGATCCCAAAAGTTGGACATATGAAGGTGTTACAAACAAAGGCACCTGTCATATTGTCACTGTAATAACATTGCAGTACTATTAAGCAGTAGCCAGTGCGGGCCTGGCCATGTCACGGCACTCCATGCTTTTGTTGAACCCCCTAAATGCTTCTGATGGAAGTCAGGGTTAATAGATCATGCTTTAAATGAACTGATCAGCTCATGTCCATTCATTATTCATTTCATCATGAAGACGAAATATAAGCTAAGGTGTAAGACAGGCTCTGCAATCTGAAATTTGTAAAAAAAAAATAGGACTGCAAACGTTTTCCTTGAAGCACAATAAAGTGCTGAGTAAAAGTGCACCTCTACTCCGCCAATCAAAATCAGGATGACGCCTGATTCTGAACATTATTTATAACATAAAGTACTCCAGCTGTACATTATAAGGATGAGTAGCAGTCCCATGATCAGATAGAGGAATGAGCCCGAGTTCCTTTATAAGGTTATGGAACTCCAGGTTGACTTGCAATAGCCCTATTGTGTAAGTCAGGGGGTTCTTTAGACCTTATATTACATGGTTACACCATCACCTTTCCCACAAACCCCCTAAATTTTTGGTACACAGTGCTTTCAGATGAAAGATTGAGCATGTTTGTAAACATGAATATCAAAAAAAATAATTTTTAGTGCAAAATTAAACACATCTAAAAACTGTTAAATATTTGTTGGAAAAAGAGGTTAAAATCAGTTTACTACAAGTTCTTTTTAAAAAGTGGGTAGCTAGGAATGTGTAGAAACATGCAGATACATCCTAACTTTTCTATAATTACCTAAGGAGTGCAGAAAATAAACATGCTGCGATAAACATCTAATTTCTGCACCTCACAGTAAAATTAGAAAAACAAAGCAGAAGAAAGACAAGCAACGTTTCATTTTTGTTCTTTAAACAGCTGCTTTAATTTTGGTCCATGTCCTGACCTACTTTTCCTTTGGCTGCTAACAGCAGGCATTATGATGGCAGAACTCAACTGTAATAAGTTATTACAGTTGAGTGACTACAACATTTCTTTCTAATAGGGGACCTGGTGGGTGACAAGTCACCTCTTATAAAGAAGTTAGCGCAGGTTTTCATGAAGGGATTTCAGACTCCCACATACTATAACATAATAATAATGGAATTCAAGGGCTGGGTTAAAATAAAAATCTGCCCTTGGAGAGATTTTAATGCCTGCACCATATTTCACCAAGCAAATACGCATAGTGAAGAATTCGGCACTCTCACATGCTTTAGAAGTTTTGTCCACAAAAAAAGTTTTACATTGTAATATGTGGCTAAATGAATTTATTTTACAGCAAACTGTTCCTACTATGGCGTCTAAAATGCCATGAGATTTACACACAGTACTGAAATGTCACATTATTTCGGGGTCTGGTACAGTACAGGAAAGCAGGAGAAATTAAAAGTTGGTGATCATTACCTAACTTCCAGCGGCGGCCGCCATAAACAAAGGGTGATGGGGCAAATTGGGTTTTTCGGGGAGGGGGTCACAAATACAATATTAAAAAAGAAAAGCTCACCTTTTGCTGCCAGCTACTTCCAGCATCATGTTGCGTTCGCCTCCTCTCGTAGTCCTGGGTCCCAGCCCCTGTGACAAACTCCCATCCAATCTCCCTGCTGCAGAGCAGCGCGTAGATTGGTCTGAGTGGACAGGAAAGATGCCCTGCTCAGACCAGGGAGTCTTTGGGGGTTTCTCCAGTCTGGCTGCTCAATGCAACTGGGCTTGAGAAAACCTAAGTGTGCATGTGGGTTTTGGTCGTCCTGAAACGGCCAGTCAAACACACATGAGCACTTAGGGAGTGGAGTGCACGTAGCACTCCTCCTCCTCCCTCCAATGCCTCGGCTGCGCCCCTCCCAACATCACTGGCTACGAGCTGGCAAATGCAAAATAAAATGATGCAAGAACATCATTTTATTTTGAATTTGCTGTCTCTGAGCAAGGCAGTGGGGTAACGCTCTTCTGCCATTGCGGAGGAACCGCCACTGCTAATTTCCATGGTGAAGTTTGAAAGTTTGCAGAACCATACCAAATGACCGTATTTTTCATGCAGGTTGTAGAAAGGCGAGATATGTTGAGATGAATGCTTGTTATTTGCTACATGTATAACCTGTGCATGAGTAATTAGGCCTGTTTTGTGATTCAACTCAATTTACAAAGGTCACCATGCAAGTGTATATTTACTTACATGTATATTCCCTCCTCCACCTATGTGTTAATCTCCATTTTTGGCTATTCACCATTTCCAAGTAGAGATTTACACCCAGGTGTAGATTTATATGTCTTGAATGAAGTCATTGAGCCTCCTGGAGCAAAATGTACTATTATAAATTTACTATTAGTACTTTTTCTTCTGTTGGGGAAGATCTGCTCCATTGGGGCAGAGATTGTCCAACAGGACATTCTACAGAAATGTATTAAAGTTTGCTATTTAACAAAAAATATGTTATTATACAATATAAATTCATTTTCAATATTTATCATTTACCTTAGAATAATTTAATACAATTTTATAACGTATTACCCCATCAAATTAAATACGTATTAAATAAAATAATTTGAGGATATTTTTTAAATACTCGTCCTCACTATTATTTTCACTTTTTTAATTAGCTAATAAATTAGGTGAAATGAAATATATTTAACTAATTTAAAAACATTTAATTATAAAAAGGGTTTAAACATTTATTAAAATACGTTTATTATTATTTTTTAAATCAATAATTATTTGAACTTTTTATCACTTAATGAATATACACTGTGTAGTTATAGATAAGTCAGACTTTCCATAGCAAGTGTTTTTAGGTCTCGCCTTGGCAGCGCATGCGCTGCATGCGCTGTCTCAGCAAGACATAAAGTAATTTGTATGTTGGATGACATTTTATATTATTTGTTTTCTTTCTTGCTATTGGCTTAGTTGTGGTAGTGTTGTTGTAATGTCCTTTTCTGTTGGAAGTTGGTGATTTTCTAACTGCTGTGTAGTCCCGATACAGCGACGCCTAACTACAGTGTTCTTTCACTTTGCTTTCACTTCTTTGCTATCTGGTTAGCACCCTGTAGCCTGGCTGTAGCCTGCCTTTGTAATTGGAGACCTTAATGCATGCTGGCTATCTAGTTTCGTTTTAGTTATTTTCGCTTCAGTAACGAGCGAGGCAGTACCTAATCTCTCCATGTGCCATCACACATGACTGAAGCTGCGTGTCTTCATGCCGTGGCGATTTAAAAAAACAGATGCACTCTAGAAAATACTTAACGCTGTCGCCGCATATTTCTGGAGCTGCGTGTCTTCGTGCCGTGATGATTTCAAACAACGATGCACTCTAGAAAACATTTAACGCTGTGGCCGCATATCGCTGGCATGCCGAGGTAATTGCCACGCGATGATGAGCTTGAAAGAAACCTTTTGAAGGTATGTATACTTTGCCCCAATGCAGCAGAAGCGTTTCACTTGATTTGGCTTTACAACCACAGGTGATATGGCTATGGTGCCCCTTTTATCTGCACAGTGCCTGCTTCACAGCTGCCGGGCTTCATGTTTCATGAAGCTCAGCGGGCGCTATTGCAAAAAGAACGCACGTTGCAGGTACATGGCTAGTAATCTCTGCCGGGGGAATGCCTCTCCGGCCGTTCCCCTGCCTCCCGGGCTTGAGATGGGGCTGCATGGTGTCCTGCTTCACCTCGCTGGGACTGCGGCTGGATTTTCTAGCCCCCCCTACAGCAACAACGAGATTGCCACAACCGTTGCTGCCCTGTTCCAATGAGCCTTTTTTCCCCTTCTTCATCCTGGCCAGCGTGCCCCTTTGACCCGCAGATGCCTTCCTCTCCCGGGCCCCTGCCTAGTCATCCACGCTGATTTCCCCCTGACTTCGGCCACCTTACAACGATCAACGAACTACAGCCTCCCCCGCCAGATCTGGTGACTGCTTTTCACTTCAGCCCTGCTCCGAGGGGTGGGTTTTCTTAAGAACTTGTTGACTGGACTTTTGCTCTCCCGCATTTTGTCGCAAAAGTAAAGGGGTTTATTTCTGGATCATCCATCTTAGGGTCTGTTCAGTTTCTCAAATTGACTCCTTCCTCTGGTCAGCACCTTATGCATTCCAGTCTGACCATTGCCTCAATCGATCTCCCCGCAGGAACTCCTGCACCCCGCTTACTCGTATGGTCACCATTATGCTCCCTTTCTCCTCCTCCCTACCCGCCCCTTCCCATTTCTAATTAAACCCGATGCAGCGAGGGGTCCGGCTCTGGATGTTGATGTTCGATTACACACTTTCCAGTTTGTTTGCTACTCGCTTACCCTAACTGTGTTGTATTCCCCTGATGTTCGATCCTCTATGACCATTTGCCTAGTTATGTTCTATATTCTAACTCCCTTCTATCCCCATTCTAAGCACAATTTGGACTTGTTTTGATATTTAAGGTTTTAGTAATGGATGTAAGTAACTATGTAACTCAGCTTTTCTCCATGCCATGATTCGTTCTAGTAACTGACGTAACTATGTAATTTAACTGATTTAACTATTTAAAAATGCTTACCATATGTAAAGCCAGCCAGGTCTAGCCAGCGCTATTTAAACTTTGCACATATTTGGCTGCCCTTGCGTGTGAGCACCCTGCTGGCTGTGTACACTGTGCGTCACTGCATATTGTTGACTGTCCGTGAGTGTGAGCATGCTGTCTGGACTGTGTTTCATTGCACATGGTTGGGTGTCTGTGATTTGAAGCAGGCTGTGGGCTGTGTACACTGTGTGCCAAAGCACATTATTGGCTGTCCGTGCATGTGAGTGCACTGTGGGCTGTCTGGACTATGCTTCATCGCACATAGTTGGCTGTCAATGCGTGTGATCAGGCTGAGGGCTGTCTGGGCTGTGGGTCACTGCATATAGTTGGCTGTCTATGCGTGTGAGCATGCTGTGGGCTGTCTACACTGTCACTGTACATGGTTGGCTGTCAGTGAGTGTGGCTGTGGGTTGTCTGGACTATTTTCTACTGCACCTCGTTGGCTATCCGTGCGTGTGAGTAGGCTGTGTACTGTGTAGACTGTCACTACTCAGTGTTGACTGACTGTGCATGTGAGCTGGTTGTGTGCTGAATGGAATCTTTGCCACTGTACATTGTTGGTTGTCAGTGCTTGTAAGCAGTCTGTGGGATGTCTGTCTATTGCACATTTTCGTTTTTATCGAGCTGAATTACAGCAAAAAATGATGTATCCTTGTTAGACCTGACATCATTGGCATGAGTCTCTCCTTCATTTTTTCTGTTTGCCTCCTCTGTTTACGATGTTTTTGCTGGTATATTGCTTTGGGCACTGTGCCACTGCTGGTCAGTGCCACAGTGCAAGTGCTCCCTATGTGAAATTGCTGTATTGATTGACTCCCATGTTTGGCCTATTTGGTTTACTGTCAGTCCCTAGTAGAGTGCACCAGGAGTGCCAGGGCTTGTAAATACAAATGCTGCTAGTGGGCCTGCAGCACGTGTTGTGCCACCCACAAGAGCGGCCTAGTAAAAGTATGTCTGAAAGTCTACCATAGCTAGACCACGTGCAGTCTGACTGTCACGAGGACTGCGCAAGTACACCTACTTGCCAGTCCCTAAACCTTCCCTTAACTTCATGTTAGTCACCCCTATGGTAGGCCCAAGGGCAGGGTGCATTGTAAGCATAAGGTAGGACAAGCCTGACAAGGTTGGCATGTCCTAATAGTGAATTACAGCCATATTCGTTTTTCACTATTGTAAGGTAACCTGCTCTCCATCAGTTAGAATGGGCTGCCAGGATTATTAATGCTATAATCCTAGCGGGCTCGGGGAGCATGGTGCAATGTCGAGTTTGGTATCCCTGAACTCAGGGTTTAATAACGCATCCGTTTGTGTGGATGGTTTTTGGACTCTGTGTTTGAAAATGGCACTTTTAGAAAGTAGCTATTTTCTTGTCTAACTGTCTACCGGTCTCTGCTGGTTTTGGTGTGCGTGTGACAGGAGCTGGGTGGCTCCAGAGAGTCTGAATGAGTCAGTGTGGGATGAGTGGGGCATTTGCATTGAGAGTAGGGGAAGAGTAGCTCCTGATAGCCTGCCCTGCCTGATACAATTCTGGCTCCGCCCCCCTGCCGGGCGACTGATGACTCTGTGCCTGCCAGGGACTTTCCTGGCCCACCTCCTGCCGGGCAACTGATGGCCCTGCCCCTGCCAGTGACAATGCTGGCTCCGCTCCTGCTGGGCGGCTGAGGACTCTGCCCTGCACAGTGAATAGGCCAGGTGCCTCGGCCTGGCAACACCCACAACAAACCCAAGATGGGGGGAAATTCCCCTGCATGGACAAAGGGATCAAAGCCAAAAAGGGGTATAAGAGAAGGACCCCTGAACCAAGATTTTAGATCACTTCTGACAAGGAAACCTGAACCAAGGACAAGAAGCCTGCTGATCCAAGGACTGTCTACCCCTTCTGCCAGAGTGCTGTTTGTTGGGGGAATCCTGCAGTTGCTTCTTTATTTTTGCCAAGGAACCAGGAGAGAGGAACTGAGTGTGTACTCTCAAACTTGCTAAGAAAATCTCCAAGGGCTGGAAGAAGTGCCAGCCTCCTGTTGAAGTCACAGGGTCAAAGGACTTCATTTATTTGCTAAAAGTGCTTGTTGCTGGAACCTGAAATCCAGCACCTCTGAAGAATCCAGCAATCTCGACGCCGACGGATGCCGCCAAATCCAGCTCGACATCGTGAGTAACGGCTCCAGTGTCCCGCACCTTCGACGCCGGCCGCCGGGCTCGATCGACGCCAGTAGCGACGCCAGTGAGTAGCGAGTTCGGCTCCAGCTCCAAGTGACCCTGTGTCGACGCCACCGCTGATCGCATCGACATCGAGCCTTCTCGACGCCGTGAGCGCTGCTCACTCTTGCAACTTCGACATCGACAACGCCGTATCGTGCTTCATCCCGTGAGCGCTGCTCCCGCCTGACTTCGGTCGACGCCGCTGCAGATCGCCCCGACTCCGAGGCCCGACCGACGCCGAAGACGCGACGCCGGACATCTCGACGCCGCTGATCATCGAGTGCTTCACTTTTCCAAGGTACTGTGTTGTTGGGGTCTGTGCGACTCCGGGCTCGACGTAGCGCTCCTCGCGGTCGACGCCGAACCTTTGGATTAACTTTGCCTCGACGTCGTGTGACTCCTGTGTGGGTTACATTGTTGCCAAGAACTGTGTTTTAGAGAAGAAGAGTTGCTTTTGATACTAAAGACTTTTTGTGCTAAGAAGAAACCGTACTTGAACTATTATTTTTCCTTCCAAGAGTATTTATTAAGACTGTGGTATATTTTTGTCGTTATTTGGTCTTGTGCTAAGCCTTATATAAAAATCCTTATTTTTATAATACTACTGTGTCGTGTCCATTTGTAGTGTATTCACTTTATTACTGTATGTGGTCATAAATGCTTAACGCACTGCCTCTGAGATAAGCCTGTCTGCTTTGCCAAGCTACCAAGGGGGTGAGCAGGGGTTATCTAAGTGTGTGATCCCCTTGCCCTGACTAGAAAAGGTGTGTCCCTATTTGTCAGAAGTGTATACCTCTGCCAACTAGAGACAGCCGCTTCTAACATTGGTGGGTTAGCAGTGAGGATTTGACCTTTGCATTTATGACCCATGTGCAGTGATTAGTGTGCGCTACATAGTGAAAGCAGACCATAGCGCAGCCACAATCTGTTTTGGTTGGATATTCTATTTTTGTTCTCCAATTTCCTGAAGCTTGATTTTTGAAACTGCCAGTTTTGACCATGAGTGATGCCGGAGTCACTGCCCCTGTTGTTGTTGTGGAGGAATTTGATAGGAGTAAGATGAACGACTATCCACTAAAGAAGCTGAAAGCCTTTTGCAAGCAGTTGAAAGTTCCTACCACAGGCATTTCAAGGAGACCAGATTATCTCAAAGCATTGCAGGCCTGGTTAGAGGCCAGAGATCCCTCTGATCCGGTGGTGGTACCGACAAGGGAAGGGGAGGAGGAAGTGCCCGTGAATGGGCCTGTATCCCCTCCTGGCAGCAGTGTTTCCTCCAAAGGTCTTTCTCCTGAAGAAAGAGAAGAAAGGGCGAAGGAGCGAGCATACAACATGGAAATGGCCAAACTTAAGATAAATGGGCAGTTGGAGTTAGAGAATGCAAGAGGCAGGAGAGAAGCTGATTTGGAGATCAAAAGGTTAGAGTTTGAAAGAGAGAAGTTAGCTTTGGAGTGTGATACCAGGTTGAGGGAGTTGGAGCTCAAAGCTAAAGAGTTAGAATTGAATCCCTCTGGTGGCAGCATCCCATCTGTGCCTGCAGAAAGTAGGTTTTATTTTCCCAAAGATGTGATCAAAGATTTTCAGAAGAATGAGGATATTGGTCAATGGTTTAAAGCATATGAGTTAGCATTGTTGGCCCACTGGGTCCCTGAGAAGGATTGGGGAGCAGGGTTGTGGGGTCGCTTTGTGAATGAGGGAAGAGATACCCTGTTAGACATGCCTGTTGAGGATAGAATGTCTTATACTCATATGAAAGATGCTTTAATGTTGAGGTATGGCCTAACCCCAGAAAAGTACAGACAGGCCTTTAGAGAATGTAAGAAGTTGCCTGGTACGACGTGGGTGGAATATGTGTCATATTTTTGCAGAGCCATGGATGGTTGGGTAAAGGGCAGCAAAGTGGAAAGTTATGATGCTCTTTATGATTTGTTTGCTTGGGAGCACTTGTCTAATAACTGTTTTCCAGAGCTGCGCCAGCACCTTATTGATAGCAAGATATCTAACCCTAGAAAACTTGCTGAAGAGGCGGACCGCTGGGTCAGTACCAGGGTCCACAAGGGTCCAGTGGGAGACTCAGCCAAAGGTGGGCAGGGTCCCCAGCATAAGAGTAGGACAAGGGTAAACAGAGGGAGTTCCAGAAAGGGCCCCAAAGTAATCCCCAAGGGAACCAAGGGAAGGGTTCCCAGCCTCCCCCTGTGAAGAAATCCGAGGCCCCGCCAGGTAAACCTGGTCATAGGGGCCCAATGACCTGCTTCGCTTGTAAGCAGGTGGGACACCGTTTTTATGATCCTCAGTGTCCCTTGAAGAATTCTGGTGCACCACCCAGTGCACCACCCCGTCAGTTGGCGAGTGTAGCCCTGGGAGGGGAGGAGATGGTTGCCCATGGTGGGGAGGGTCCCGCAGAGATGTCCCTGGTCTCTTTAGGAGACATGGAAATGGTCCCTCCACCCCCTCTGCCTAGTAACACTAAGAAATATAGGCAGTGGGTGACCATTAATGGCCATAGAGTGGAAGCTCTCAGAGACACCGGAGCGAGTGTGACAGCTGTCAAGTGTCACTTGGTGTCCAGAGAGCAGGTTGTTCCCCACGCATTCTACCCTGTGATAACTTCTGACAACTCCCAGAGAGAGTGTAAGGTAGCTCAAGTTTCCTTTGAATGGGGGGGAGTTTCAGGTACTCTTCAAGTTGCTGTAAGGCCCACCATGCCTGTTGATTGTCTCCTGGGCAATGATTTAGAAGACTCCCCTTGGGCTAAGGTGGAGAGGGAGACACATTTGAAAATGTTGGGTGTGCCAGAGTGGGTGTGTGCAACCACTCGATCCATGACAGCAAGTAAGGGTGTTGATGGGGTTCTGGAGCCTGAAAATATGGCCCAGGACCCAGCTGTGAAGAGAAGAGGCAGGGGGCGCGGGAAACTGTCCCCCGTGGTTCCCGTGGTCCAGGAGGAGGCAGAACTTGAGGGGTATGCCCTGGAACCCACAGGTGAACAAGTTGCTGAACTGGGAGACCTGCCCGAGCTGACCCACTGGCAGCAGGATGGTGGTCCCTCCAGGGAAGAATTTTGTGCAGAACAAAAAGTGTGCCCTTCTCTTGTGGGTATGAGGCAGCAGGCCTCAGCCCAAACAACAGGTGATCAGTCAGGATCACATTTGGTCTACTGGGAGAACGATCTCCTGTATAGCGAGCCTAAAGCTGCTGAGCCTGGGTCAGCCCGTGTGCTGGTGGTACCCCAGCGCTTCAGAGCCTTCCTACTGGGTTTGGCTCATGACGTTCCTTTAGCTGGACATCTGGGGCAGGACAAGACCTATGACAGGCTTGTCACCCATTTTTATTGGCCTCAGATGAGAAGGGATACAGATATCCATTGCAAGACCTGTCAAGCTTGCCAGGCAAGTGGGAAAAGCGGGCGGAAGCAGAAGGCTCCCCTCCAACCTTTTCCAGTGGTCAGTACCCCCTTTGACCGGGTGGGGATTGACATTGTTGGGCCCCTGGACCCCAAGACAGCCCTGGGCAACAGGTTCAACCTGGTCTTGGTGGACCATGCCACACGGTACCCGGAAGCCATCCCTCTCAGAACAGTGACGGCCCCCGTGGTGGGACGGGCACTGATGGGTGTTTTTTCCCGAATGGGGTTCCCCAGAGAGGTGGTGTCAGACCGGGGCACCAACTTCATTTCCAACTATATGAAGTCTCTGTGTAAGGAGTGTGGGGTAACCTACAAGTTCACCACTCCTTACCACCCTCAAGGTAACGGGTTGGTTGAAAGATTCAACCGTACCCTTAAAGGCATGATTATGGGTCTTGAAGAACCAATGAGGCGTAAATGGGACGTCCTCTTGCCATGCCTGTTGTTTGCTTACCGTGAGGTGCCACAGAAGTCTCTAGGGTTCAGCCCCTTTGAGCTTTTGTATGGACACCCGGTAAGAGGACCTTTGAGTCTGGTCAAAGAAGGCTGGGAGCAAGCTCCCAGGAAACCTCCCCAGGATGTATACAGTTACATGCTGGCCTTTAGGAACCAGACTAGGCGCTTCAGAGATCTTGCTCAGGCAAATCTGGAGGCCAGCCAGGAAGAGATGAAGCGGTGGTACGACCGGAATGCCACTCTGGTGGAGCTTCAGCCTGGACAGAAAATTTGGGTCATGTCCCCTGTGGAACCTTGTGCGCTCAAGGACAGATGGACTGGACCATTTAAGGTTGTGAAGAAAAAGAGCGATGTCACCTACATGGTGGACTTGGAGTCTCCCAGGAACCCCTTGCGGGTCCTGCATGTCAACCGTTTAAAGCCCCACTTAGAAAGGTCCGAAGTGGGCATGCTCCTAGCTACAGATGCTGGAATGGAGGAGGAGAGTGAGCCTCTTCCTGACCTCCTGTATGCAAAAGAGCAGGATGGGTCAGTGGATGGTGTTGTCCTCTCTGACACACTGACCCCTGAACAGCAGCAGGATTGTCGCCAATTGTTGGGACAATTCCCTGATCTGTTTTCCTTGATTCCTGGTGTCACTCAGTGGTGTGTCCATGATGTGGACACCGGGGACAGCACTCCTGTGAAGCACAAGGCTTACAGAGTGACTGACAAGGTCAGAGCATACATCAAGGAGGAGGTCTCCAAAATGTTTGCCTTAGGGGTGGTTGAGTCCTCTAGCAGTCCTTGGGCCAGCCCAGTGGTCTTGGTCCCAAAGGCTGCAGCGCCTGGTGCTTCACCGGAACTTCGGTTCTGTGTGGATTACCGAGGACTCAATTCAGTCACCAAGACTGACGCGCACCCCATCCCCAGAGCTGATGAGCTCATAGATCGGTTGGGGGCTGCCCGGTACCTTAGTACGTTTGATCTGACGTCTGGGTACTGGCAGATCGCCTTGACTGATGGGGCAAAAGAGAGGTCAGCATTCTCCACACCAGATGGGCACTACCAGTTACGGGTTATGCCCTTTGGGATGAAGAATGCCCCTGCCACCTTCCAGAGGTTGGTCAACCTGGTCTTGGCTGGACTGGAGGATTTCAGTGCCGCCTACCTGGACGACATCGCAGTGTTCAGCGCCAGCTGGGAGGAACACTTGCGCCACCTCCAGGAAGTGTTGTTGGCCCTGCGCAGAGCAGGCCTCACAATCAAAGCCAGTAAGTGCCAGATTGGGCAGGGTTCAGTGGTGTACTTGGGGCACCAAGTAGGGAGCGGCAAGGTGGCCCCCCTGCAACCCAAGATTGATACCATCCTGGCATGGGCACCGCCCAAAACCCAGACTCAGGTGAGAGCCTTCTTGGGTCTCACGGGTTATTACAGGAGGTTTGTCAAGGATTATGGTAACATTGTGCACCCCTTGACTTCGCTGACTTCCAGGAAGCAGCCAAGACTTGTGCCTGTCAGACGGCCTTTGACACCCTGAAAACTGCAATGTGCACAGCACCCATACTCCAGGCACCCGACTTTTCTAAAGAATTTGTTGTCCAGACGGACGCTTCAGAGCATGGCGTGGGGGCTGTTCTAGCTCAGGTGAATGAAGAGGGCCGAGACTTACCTGTAGCCTTCATCAGCAGGAGGTTACTTCCCAGGGAACAGAGGTGGAGTGCGATAGAGAGAGAAGCATTTGCTGTGGTCTGGGCGCTGAAGAAGCTAAGACCCTACCTGTTTGGGACTCACTTCCGGGTTCAGACAGACCACAGGCCCCTCAGATGGTTGATGCAGATGAGGGGTGAGAATCCAAAGCTGTTGAGGTGGTCCATTTCCCTACAGGGGATGGACTTCACGGTGGAACACCGCCCTGGCACAGATCACGCCAATGCTGATGATCTGTCCAGATTTTTCCGCCTTAGTGATGAGGACTCCCTAGGGTAAGGGTAGTTCTCCCCACATTTCAGCTGGAGGGGACACGTGTTAGACCTGACATCATTGGCATGAGTCTCTCCTCCATTTTTTCTGTTTGCCTCCTCTGTTTACGATGTTTTTGCTGGTATATTGCTTTGGGCACTGTGCCACTGCTGATCAGTGCCACAGTGCAAGTGCTCCCTATGTGAAATTGCTGTATTGATTGACTCCCATGTTTGGCTTATTTGGTTTACTGTCAGTCCCTAGTAGAGTGCACCAGGAGTGCCAGGGCTTGTAAATACAAATGCTGCTAGTGGGCCTGCAGCACGTGTTGTGCCACCCACAGGAGCGGCCTAGTAAAAGTATGTCTGAAGGTCTACCATTGCTAGACCACGTGCAGTCTGACTGTCACGAGGACTGCGCAAGTACACCTACTTGCCAGTCCCTAAACCTTCCCTTAACTTCATGTTAGTCACCCCTATGGTAGGCCCAAGGGCAGGGTGCATTGTAAGCATAAGGTAGGACAAGCCTGACAAGGTTGGCATGTCCTAATAGTGAATTACAGCCATATTCGTTTTTCACTATTGTAAGGTAACCTGCTCTCCATCAGTTAGAATGGGCTGCCAGGATTATTAATGCTATAATCCGAGTGGGCTCGGGGAGCATGGTGCAATGTCGAGTTTGGTATCCCTGAACTCAGGGTTTAATAACGCATCCGTTTGTGTGGATGGTTTTTGGACTCTGTGTTTGAAAATGGCACTTTTAGAAAGTAGCTATTTTCTTGTCTAACTGTCTACCGGTCTCTTCTGGTTTTGGTGTGCGTGTGACAGGAGCTGGGTGGCTCCAGAGAGTCTGAATGAGTCAGTGTGGGATGAGTGGGGCATTTGCATTGAGAGTAGGGGAAGAGTAGCTCCTGATAGCCTGCCCTGCCTGATACAATGCTGGCTCCGCCCCCCGCCGGGCGACTGATGACTCTGTGCCTGCCAGGGACTTTCCTGGCCCACCTCCTGCCGGGAAACTGATGGCCCTGCCCCTGCCAGTGACAATGCTGGCTCCGCTCCTGCTGGGCGGCTGAGGACTCTGCCCTGCACAGTGAATAGGCCAGGTGCCTCGGCCTGGCAACACCCACAACAAACCCAAGATGGGGGGAAATTCCCCTGCCTGGACAAAGGGATCAAAGCCAAAAAGGGTATAAGAGAAGGACCCCTGAACCAAGATTTTAGATCACTTCTGACAAGGAAACCTGAACCAAGGACAAGAAGCCTGCTGATCCAAGGACTGTCTACCCCTTCTGCCAGAGTGCTGTTTGTTGGGGGAATCCTGCAGTTGCTTCTTTATTTTTGCCAAGGAACCAGGAGAGAGGAACTGAGTGTGTACTCTCAAACTTGCTAAGAAAATCTCCAAGGGCTGGAAGAAGTGCCAGCCTCCTGTTGAAGTCACAGGGTCAAAGGACTTCATTTATTTGCTAAAAGTGCTTGTTGCTGGAACCTGAAATCCAGCACCTCTGAAGAATCCAGCAATCTCGACGCCGACGGACGCCGCCGAATCCAGCTCGACATCATGAGTAGCGGCTCCAGTGTCCCGCACCTTCGACGCCGGCCGCCGGGCCCGATCGACGCCAGTAGCGACGCCAGTGAGTAGCGAGTTCGGCTCCAGCTCCAAGTGACCCTGTGTCGACGCCGCCACTGATCGCATCGACTTCGAGCCCTCTCGACGCCGTGAGCGCTGCTCACTCTTGCAACATCGACATCGACGACGCCGTATCCTGCTTCATCCCGTGAGCGCTGCTCCCGCCTGACTTCGGTCGACGCCGCTGCAGATCGCCCCGACTCCGAGGCCCGATCGACGCCGAAGACGCGACGCCGGACATCTCGACGCCGCTGATCATCGAGTGCTTCACTTTTCCAAGGTACTGTGTTGTTGGGGTCTGTGCGACTCCGGGCTCGACGTAGCGCTCCTCGCGGTCGACGCCGAACCTTTGGATTAACTTTGCCTCGACGTCGTGTGACTCCCGTGTGGGTTACATTGTTGCCAAGAACTGTGTTTTAGAGAAGAAGAGTTGCTTTTGATACTAAAGACTTTTTGTGCTAAGAAGAAACCGTACTTGAACTATTATTTTTCCTTCCAAGAGTATTTATTAAGACTGTGGTATATTTTTGTCGTTATTTGGTCTTGTGCTAAGCCTTATATAAAAATCCTTATTTTTATAATACTACTGTGTCGTGTCCATTTGTAGTGTATTCACTTTATTACTGTATGTGGTCATAAATGCTTAACGCACTGCCTCTGAGATAAGCCTGTCTGCTTTGCCAAGCTACCAAGGGGGTGAGCAGGGGTTATCTAAGTGTGTGATCCCCTTGCCCTGACTAGAAAAGGTGTGTCCCTATTTGTCAGAAGTGTATACCTCTGCCAACTAGAGACAGCCGCTTCTAACAATCCTGGACTGTGCATTTCTGTAGTTTCCTGCCATTTTAACTGTGTCAGAGTGCACACTTGTGTGTGCTATTGCAGGCTTGGATTCACCAGACACGTATTACTGTACGTTCATGGCTATGTCTATGTTGCTGCAAGATCTGAGCTATTGTGGTCTAAAGATAGGCTGGTTTACGGGCACCCGCGCATGTAAGTCGGTGCAGTCCTTCACTTTCTCTTTCAGGGGCGAGGCTTCCATTAGTGATGCAGGTGTAGTGGCACCGGGCGCCAAAGGCCCGATAGTATTTTATACCTCAAACAACAGCCGAGTACTATTTCCTCTTTCGCTCTAAAGCCTGTGACACACTGGCTATGCAGCTTTTCTCTTTACATTGATAAACAAGTGGTCTGGTGTATGAAATATCCAGGGCACAAGACCTAACAAGCATTTGCAATGCAATAGGTCTCGCATTTACGCAGGTTTGAGCTATTTAGATTGAAAATAACAATGCCTTTTATTTTTGTCTTCGTTTTTAAAACATAAATAAAAGGCATTGTCATTTACAATGCCAATAGCTTAAACTCGTGTAAATGCAAGACATATTGCATTGCAAATGCTTGTTTTGCTTTGCTATTACTCTTGGTGTCGTTTGACGGATCTTAACAAAACTTTGAAAAAAGGTTCAGCTCAGCTCCTTCCTGGAAAAGTTTGGGGTAATCTGTCATGCAGGGACCAAGAAAAAAGGGGGTCCCAAAGTGCAATTTCCCCCTGCAAATTCATTAGGAATTTAAGAACAGCAATACAAAGAAAATGTCTGGACACAATTACGCCATATTTGGCATCAATATCTGGACAGTTGGTTTCATGGGACTT
The DNA here is from genome assembly GCF_964261635.1 of Lissotriton helveticus. Lineage (NCBI taxonomy): Eukaryota > Metazoa > Chordata > Amphibia > Caudata > Salamandridae > Lissotriton > Lissotriton helveticus. Next base: position 1,625,065,576 of record NC_136063.1, on the reverse strand, counting down.
CCACAGGAGTCCCACAGGACCACAAATGAAAAAAACTAACTGTAACCTGTGCTCTAAAGTAACTGAAACAAGGGAATACCCTATTACTTACAAGTAATCTTCATTACTTCTGGCCCCATTGTCCTTGTCCCGTTCACAACTTATGGAGATAACTATCTTCCAGACAGAGAAATGCTGGGATCCCTACCCCACCCCATCCCACTGGTAGTACTTAACCAGTACTTTCCCAGCATTCTGCCTGAACTACCAAGCCACCAACAGGAATGCCGGACAGGGAGGGAGGGGCGTAATGAATGCGACAAGGACAATGGGACCAGGAGTAATAAAGATTACCGGTAAGTAATAGGGCATTATCCCCAGGTCCCTCCAGTCCTCGTACCCTTCGTACCATTCATTACTTATGGAGTATACCAAAGCCTTCCGAACTCCCAAAGAACAACCAGGACACCACACCGAAAACAGCATCCCAAGCGAAGCAAAAGATAGAACCACAGGAAAAAGAGGCAGGAGCACACAGTACAAATAAAACTCCCAACAAAACAACAGGGTTGCAACCCCTAGAACCAGCAGGAGACTACCAAGGCAAACAAACAAGCCACCAACCCATGGCACCGCCACCCAGAGGGTGCCAACCCACACTAGGGACACCCCGAACCAACAATGGAGGATGAGCACCCACCAAGGAAGCACCAGAAGCCAGCAACAACTGAAGGACAGTGAAGAGGCCACACACACGGAAGAAGACCCAAACCGTCCAGACACACCAGCAAGCCAGGAATAGCCCAACAGGGACACAACCAAAGCCCAGAAGAACCAGAGCTTTGGGAGAGAAGGCATCAGTGACACCAAGTATGCAGGCAACCACAGAAAAAAGGAGAAGCAGGGCACCCAGGCTCCACCTACCACAAACCCCCCAAACTGTAAAGTGGAAGGGAGCCAGCCACGAAGGCGACAAGGCAAGCACAAACAAAACCAAGACCGGTAGAATGTACCCCACAGAGACCCCGTGGCCAAAGGCAAAGCCCCAGAAGGGAAATGGAGGTAGAAACAACCACCATGCCACCAGGAGGACCAGAACAGCTTTCAAGTTGTCCAGTCTGGAACCCTCAAGTGGGAGGAGTGGCACTTAAGACACTGCACAATGGTCACGTTACCGTTCATAATCAGGACATCCAAATCAGCATCCTGTCCTGCCTTCAGCTACCCTTTCCACCCAAAAAGCCCTACAACAGTTTTATCCAGAGAATGCCAGGGGCATAATATCTTTAAAAGTCAATGATGGGGCGTGGGGCAGATGATCCATTTCTTTCAGAACAGCCAATAAACATCCGCCCCTGCCTCCAGCAGCCCTCCACTCTACTTAAAGAAACAATCTCTCCAATCCAGAGCATGCAAGTGGCAGGAGCTCACCTGCCTTTGGTAAGTACACCCATCAGACATTCCTCAGACACTTTATACTCCCTAGAGGTTCAAGTGGTAAAAAAAAACAATCCCTCTACATGCTCACCAGCACCCTGTACATCAAGTAATACTTATTTGTGTCTACAAATTCGAATTTCAACATCCTGTATTTCATCCTCAGTCCAATGCAAGCCCCTGATATATTTGGAATAGAGTTCCAATGTTGCCTTCTCTTTCTCCATCCATTGCACTACAGTAAGTTCAACCAAAAAGAGAAAAAGAAACATACTACTCATTCCACCCCAGAAAGCCCTACAACTGTTTTATCCAGATAATGCCAGGGGCATAATATCTCTAAAAGTCAATGATGGGGCGGGGGCAGATGATCCATCTCTTTCAGAACAGCCAATAAACATCCTCCCCTGCCTCCAGCAGCCCTCCACACTACTTAAAGAAACAATCTCTCTAATCCAGAGCATGAAAGTGGCAGGAGCTCCCTAAAGGGCAGCTTCTGAGAGTCATCTAGCCCATCATGCTTGGGATAGCCAGTCAGCATCTTCCTGTGGCTCTAGGTTTCCTTCCTGACGCAGAATGTAAAGAATATTTGCAACCCAGAGCCTGCGGGTAGCAGACACACCTCATAAGACGATGCAGCGAGGCCCATGACCCATCCCATTCAGGACAGCTAATTGTTAGTCTGTTATTGCCCCAGCTACCCTTCCCATTACTGAAAGCCTAACTTTTTGTTTCATGTCTTAGCACTTGCTTCTACCAGGGCACTTGAAGAGCAGGGCCAGAGTGGTCTTTGGGCCAAACTTCCTGCCTTCAAGCAAGTCACCTACATTAGATGAGTTAGGAGCCATAAACCGTGTGAAATGCCTACACTTTGACAAGGAAAAGGTCCTACTTACACCACACACATCCATAACCTCACTGAAATCCCACTAATAAGCATACATAATCAACGAACAGACCACCTTCTCATGGTCACCAGTGTATACTCCGCAGATCCATATCCCCCTATGATACATTTTTAGTGTTCTTGTAAACAAGGTTCAATAGATCTTTTATGGACCTCAGGCAAGCACAAGTACAGACCAGTTTACCAACTTGAATGTAAGAAACAGAGAAGCTCTAGTCCTTGCATCTCCCACAACTTACCGGAGATAATATGTATTGCTAAAAGAATAAGGTAGAAATTGAGAGAACACACTCTTAATGCAGACTGTTTTTCATAGACTGTCTCTGGAATCTCCGGAGATCCTCTTTCTACAAGAGGATTGTGAACACATTTTATAAAGTAATTTTAACTTTATTGTGGGTAAAATTAACTCTGTGTTTGGTGATGTAAGGTTAGAATTCCCTTTAAAAGGCCTTAAAGCCAAAATCAACACAGTCATCACAACTGCCTTTGTTAAGTACACCCATCATCAGACATTCCTCAGACACTTTAAACTCCCTAGAGGTTCAAGTGCTAAAAAAAACAATCCCTCTACATGCTCACCAGCACTCTGAACATCAAGTAATACTTATTTGTGTCTACAAATTCGAATTTCAACATCCTGTACTTCATCTTCAGTCCAATGCAAGCCCCTGATATATTTGGAATGGAGTTCCAATGTTGCCTTCTCTTTCTCCATCCATTGCACTACAGTAAGGTCAACCAAAAAGAGAAAAAGAAACATCCTACTCGTTCAAGGAGTTCGCCTTGGCCTCTTTCCAAAAAAGAAGTCCTCAGCCTGCATCGTATGTCAACATACTTCTTGACATTTACAGTACCACCTTAAAAAAACATGTAGACCTCAAAACACTTGTTGGACTTAGCCATTACTGCAAACCTCAAACTGTTTGCCTTCACCCTCCGTTTCACTGAAACCATATTTGTTGGCTTTTAGAACTGCACAATTTATGACTGCTAACCAGTGCTAAAGTACTTCTCTCTCGTTTAAACATGATGAAACTGGCTTACACCCTATTGGCACAATAAATTAATTTGTAAGTCCCTAGTAAGGTGTTACTAAATGTACCCATTGTCTGTAAATTAAATGCTACTAGCTGGCCTGCAGCACTCATTGCGACACCCAATTAAGTAGCCTTTTAAGCACGTCTCAGGCCTGCCATTGAGGCCTCTGTGTGCAGTTTTAAACTGCCATTTCGACCTGGCAAATTGCCAGACCTAAACCATTTAATACATATAAGTCAACCTTAAGGTATGCCCAAAATAGCCGATTGGGCAGGGTACTGTGTATTTAAAAAAAAATGGACATGTAATTTTGAGTTTTACATGTCCTGGTAGTGAAAAACTTTTAAATTAATTTCTCATTATTGCAAGGCCTACCTCTCCCATAGGATAACATTAGGTTAACTGATTACATGTATTAAGAGATACATTTCAATTGGGAGCAAGTAGGAATGTCAAGTTTGTTTGTCTAATGAATTGTAATTTGAAACCATCTTCAACGGTAAATTCAGATTGTAAGTCACAATTCATAAAATGTCACTTTTAAGTTGGCATCTTCGTCTCCCAAACCATTTGGTGCCTGCAGCATGTATCCTGGGTCACAGTTGGTCTTTGTGTATGGCTCTCAGACAGTGGGACAAAGGGGGAATATGCGTTGGCAGAATGCACCATCTCTGACTTGATAGGGTGGCAGAGGTGTCTTCTACTACACTTGCACATCACAAAGACTCTGCCCCAGCACATTCACAAAGGGTTTGGCACTAGTTTCTTGTAGCCTCAGACAGCCTGGGGCCAGGGCAGGGAGGCGGGAAATTCCAAGCAGTTCTGAAACCTCCAGAACCCTCTCCTACTTAAAAGCTGGCACCAAGAATACATATTGGACCCTCAGACCCAGCTCTTCAGTACAACTCTGGACCTGTGGATACTACAGAAGAAAGACTGCTGTGCTGCTCTGCTGCCAGAAGGACTGCTACTCTGCTGCCCTTCTTCCCTATTGGCTGGGAGGGATGGCTGGACCTGCAACCTTCATCTGAGGCTTAAGTGACCTCAAGAGTCAGCTGACAGACCTCCTGTTCTGAGCTTCAGAGACTTCCCTGCATTTACCCAGCTGACCTGCTGCCAGGACCTGCTGCCTAAACATGTTGTCTGAACCTGCTTGAACCCTTCAGGCCTCTTCTGAAGAAAGTTCCTGATACCCAAGAGGTGCCCCTCAGGGCCCCGGCCCCTGGTCAGGCATCAATTGAACACCTTCTCAAAGAAAAGGAGAAATCCTGAAGTTTTGGGATCTTTCTGACCTTGAACAGGCCTGTTTGCGCCAAGATCTTGTCGCACAAGCCACACGCCAATGCAATACTCTGGTAGAATCCAACTTCTTGTGCTACAGCAGGCAACATGAGATCTGCAATTTGCATAAGATTATCAACAGCCCACTGTGACTGTCAATGTGCATCTCAAGCAATGACCATACACGATGCCCAACAGGATCTTCATACTACAGTGGCGTATATCTGCAGTGCCGGCCTGCTTTTTGTGCTACAGTGACGACCATCTGTGACGCTCTCTGTGCTCCTCACAGCCTCCTCCATCGCAAATGGAAGACTTCATTAAGGACTTTTGAAGGTAACTCATTTAGCTGGACTAACCTGGTCCCTGTGTCTAGGGCATGTTCCATCACAGTCAGATTGTACTTGTGACTTTGGACTATTAAGAACGCTGAGGAAGGTCCTGCCACTTCTACCTCTGGATGCCAAGAAGGTGGCGGTACAAGGCCTCATCCAGTCCCGTTTGGACTCAAACAACGCCCTATACCTAGGGGCGCCTGAGATGACTCTCCGAAAGCTACAGGTGGTACAAAACTGCGCTGCACGTACCATACTCCAAATTCCACGGTCTCAGTCCGTCAGACAGGGACTGAAAAGCCTACATTGGCTGCCTGTGAGACAGAGAGTGGCATTCAAGGCTCTGTGCATCACACATCGGGCCTTCTGGAAGACTGGATCAGCAATCAACGCCAGCCTTGTCACCCCTTACCACCCTAATAGGAACCTCCGGTCTACCGGTGCTTTTCTGGCAGCGGTACCCAGAGTAAAGAGAGCCAGGTCCGGGGGCAGGATGTTCTCGCTGAATGCCGCCAAGCTTTGGAATGCCCTTCCCCTTGCTCTTCGATCCACACCTGACCTGCTGACATTCCGCAGGAAACTGAAAACCATACTATTCATGAAGCCCCTTTAGTTTCCTCGCGTGCTCTGCCACGTCTCTGTCTATACTCAGCGCTTGGACGCCCCCGGGCAGCAACTGCGCTTAATAAATCGATAAATAAATAAATAAAAATAAATAAATAAAAATTATCCTTGAGCGCCATGTCACTCTCATGTTACTTGAGAGAACAAGTACTCTATATCTGCAAACAAGAAAATAAAAAGAGATGGATCAAATCCCATGACAACCTCACCGAACTCAAAAATCCTCCACTCTGCATGTAGATCCTTCATTACTATAGTAAAAGCCACATCTATAACACCACCTTCAATTAGGTGACCATTAAAAACAAGCACTCTTCAAGACAGTAGGTTCTGCATCAGTTTCCTCCCAGACCCACCAATCCCTCAAACAGTTGAGTAATATAACCCTATTAATAACATGTTCACCGGGAAGAAAAAGGCAATCCGTACCAACATCAACAAAAAGTCATAGAGGGACGTTGATTGCGTCTGTCATGAAACTAGTCTGCTATGTTGCCACATTTCCCTGTTAATTATTGATAGGCCCAGGAGCCATGAAATATGTTCTTTTGTTATTGAACACCTGTCTTAGTTAAAACTGTATTTGTATGCTTGCATGTTTGTTTGTTACTACAATTTGTAGTTTGTTAATTTCCTATTTTTCCTGACATTGTTTCAACCTATTTCCTAAATGATAGCTCAGTTTTCAATCAATCAATCAATCAATCAAAGCATTTATAAAGCGCACTACTCACCCGGAGGGTCTCAAGGCGCTAGGGGAGGGGGGGTCCGCTACTGCTCGAACAGCCAGGTCTTGAGCTGCTTCCTGAAGGCGAGGTGGTCCTGGGTCAGGCGGGGGTGAGTCGGGAGGGAGTTCCAAGTCTTGGCGGCCAGGTAGGAGAAGGACCTTCCCCCTCTGGTGGCTCTTCGGATGCGGGGGACGGCGGCGAGGGCGTGGCTGGTTGATCGAAGCTGGCGTGTGGGAGTGTAGAAGTTGAGGCGGCTGTTGAGGTATCTTGGGCCTTGGTTGTGCAGGGCTTTGTGTGCGTGGGTGAGGAGACGGAAGGTGATTCTCTTGTTGACCGGGAGCCAGTGCAGGTCTCTCAGGTGTCCGGAGATGTGGCTGCGCCGGGGGATGTCCAGGATGAGACGTGCTGAGGCGTTCTGGATCCGCTGGAGTCTCTTCTGGAGTTTGGCGGTGGTACTGGCGTAGAGGGAGTTGCCGTAGTCCAGACGGCTGGTGACGAGGGCCTGGGTGACCGTCTTCCTGGTCTCGGTGGGGATCCAATGGAAGAACTTACGTAGCATGCGCAGGATGTTGAAGCACGACGAGGAGACGGCGTTGATTTGTCTGGACATGGAGAGGGAGGAGTCCAGGATGAAGCCCAGGTTGCGTGCGTGGTCTGTTGGTTTGGGTGCGCTGCCCAGGGCGGGGGGTCACCAGGAGTCGTCCCAGGCGGAGGGTGAAGATCCCAGGATGAGGACTTCTGTCTTGTCCGAGTTCAGTTTCAGGCGGCTGTTCATCATCCACTTGGCTACGTCTGTCATCCCTTCGTGTAGGTTGGCTCTGGCAGTGGCGGGGTCGTTGGTGAGGGAGAGGGTCAGCTGGGTGTCGTCGGCGTAGGAGATGATGTTGAGGTTGTTTTGGCGTGCGATGGCTGCGAGGGGGCTCATGTAGACGTTGAAGAGGGTTGGGCTGAGTGAGGAGCCTTGAGGAATGCCGCAGATGACTTCGGTGGCTTCTGATCTGAACGGGGGGAGGCGGACTCTCTGAGTCCTTCCGGCGAGGAAGGAGATGATCCACTCCAGTGCCTTCTCCTGGATTCCGACGTTGCTGAGGCGCTGCACTAGGGTACGGTGGCAGACAGTGTCGAAAGCCGCGGAGAGGTCTAGGAGGATGAGGGCCGCTGTTTCTCCGTTGTCGAGCAGGGCTCGGATGTCATCGGTGGCTGCGATCAGGGCGGTCTTGGTGCTGTGGTTGGCCCGGAAGCCAGACTGCGAGAGGTCGAGGGATCCGTTCGTCTTGAGGAAGGCGGCCAGCTGCTTGTTGACGGTCTTCTCGATGACTTTTGCAGGAAACGGGAGCAGCGAGATGGGGCGGTAGTTCTTGAGGTCGGTGGGGTCGGCTGATGGCTTCTTAAGTAGGGCGCTGAGTTCGGCGTGCTTCCAGCTCTCCGGGAAGGTAGCGGTGTCGAAGGAGGTGTTGATGATGTCCCGCAGGTGGGGTGCGATGACAGCGTCGGCCTTGTTGAAGACGTGGTGAGGGCAGGGGTCGGTCGGAGATCCGGAGTGGATGGAGTTCATCGTGCGGACGGTGTCTTCGGTGCTGATCGGGGTCCAGGCGCGGAGGGTGGTGGGGGGTGGTGGTTCGGTCGTGGCGTGCGTCGGTTGAGTGCTGAAGCTGTTGTGTATGTCCGCGATCTTGTTGTAGAAGTAGGAGGCGAGGGAGTTGCAGAGGTCTTGTGAAGGGGTGATGTCGTTGATTCCGGCGTTGGGGTTGGAGAGCTCTTTGACGATGTTGAAGAGTTCCTTGCTGTTGTGTGCGTTGTTGTCCAGTCGTTCCTTGAATGCAGTTTTCTTGGTTGCGTGAATCAGTTGGTGATGTTTTCGGGTGGCGAGCTTGAGGGAAGTCATGTTGTCCGGTGTTGGGTCTCTGCACCAGGCTTTCTCGAGGGCTCGGCAGTCCCTCTTGGATCTCTTGAGTTCGTCGGCGAACCATGGGGCTTTCTTGCTGCCGGGTCTGCTAGGCGGGGTCCTCAGAGGGGCGAGGTCGTCTGCGCAGTTGCTGATCCACTTTGTGAGGTTGGTGGCCGCCTGGCTGGGGTTCGTTGCGCCGGTGGGAGGGTTCTTGCTCAAGGAAGTCGCGAGCTGGTCGGCTGTCATCTTGTTCCAGCTTCTGCGTGCAACCTGTTGCTGATGGTGGTAGATCGTGGTCCTTCTGAAGCTGAAGTGGACGCAGCTGTGGTCCGTCCAGTGGAGTCCGGTGGCGTGGCTGAAGGTGATGTCCTTGCTGGATGAGAACACGGGGTCGAGTGTGTGTCCGGCGTAGTGGGTGGGGGTGGTCACCAGCTGCTTGAGTCCGAGGTTTGCGAGGTTGTCCAGCAGGGTGGTGGTGTTGCGGTCGTTGTTGTTCTCCAGGTAGAAGTTGAGGTCCCCGAGGAGGATGTATTCAGCGGAGGGGATGGCGTGCGGGCTGATGAAGTCGGCGATGTCTTCGCTGAATTGTGTGCATGGTCCCGGGGGTCTGTAGATGAGGGTGCCTCTGAGGGTGGTCTTGGAGTTGATGTGGATCTGGAAGTGCAGGTGTTCGGCGGGTGTGAGGGTGTCGTCGGTGTTGGTCGTGATGCGGATGGTGTTCTTGTGGATGATGGCGATGCCTCCTCCTGTCTGGTTGACGCGGTCCCTCCGGATGATCTTGTAGCCGTCCGGGATGGCGATGGCGATGTCGGGCGCTGAGGAGGCGTTCATCCAGGTTTCCGTGAGGAAGGCGACGTCAGGGGCTGTGGTATTGAGCAGGTTCCAGAGCTCGACGGCGTGTCTGTGGACGGAGCGGGTGTTGAGCAGGATGCACTTCAGGTGGCTGCTGCTGGTGCTCATCTTGGTCGGTGCTGGTGTAGTGCAGGTCCGGATGCAGGTGAACTTGCAGGAGTGGCAGCAGAAGGGTCCGTGGGTGCGTCTCGGTGTGGCTCGGTAGCACCCCGGGATCCGGCCGGCGTTGAGTGCGTTGAGCTGGGTGGCGTCGTAGGTCCGGCGGGTGGGCTGGTGACTACGGGGGCCAGGGGTCCTGGCACTGGGCACGGTCCAGGCGCGGACGGGCGCAGACGGGCTTACCTTTGGCGCACCTTCGGCGCTCAGTCGGCGCTCCCGCTGCGCGGTCACTCTGGGGGCGTCATAAGTGAGGAGCCGGGAGGGCGGGTCAGCTGGGTGGCGGGAGCGGGGTGGCCAATGGTCGGGAGGGGGACGGAGACGCCGGAGGGCAGTGGCGGCAAAGGAGGTCCGAGGGCGGCTCAGCGGTGGCTGGGTCTTCCGGTGGCTGGGCAGGGAGCACACGGGAGGGGATACAGAAGGCAAAAGGGAAGAGGGGAGGGGGAACACAAAGTAAAATACACGGGGCAAAAAGGCAACAGGGGAGGCAGAGGCTTACCACAACACGAACGGCGGAGTGCAGAGGGGGAGACAAGAGTAAAGAGAACAGGGCGAAGGGGGAAACAACCTTTACAACGCAACTTTTACAACGCACTACCATTACAACGAAACTTTTACAACGCAAAAACTTTTACAACGCATACCATTACAACGCATGTTTTTACAACGCAAGTACTTTTACAACGCATGCCATTACAACGTAAGTATTGGTAAGTATATAATTATATTTAATATTTTATATGTTTTTTTTTTTTTTACGTTTTCAGTTTTTGGGTAAAGGGGTATTTTTAGGGTTTAGGGTCAGTTTTCTGTTTTTGGGTAAAGGGGTATTTTTAGGGTTCAGGGTCAGTTTTCAGTTTTTGGGTAAAGGGGTATTTTTAGGGTTCAGGGTCAGTTTTCAGTTTTTGGGTAAAGGGGTATTTTTAGGGTTCAGGGTCAGTTTTCAGTTTTTGGGTAAAGGGGTATTTTTAGGGTTCAGGGTCAGTTTTCAGTTTTTGGGTAAAGGGGTATTTTTAGGGTTTAGGGTCAGTTTTCAGTTTTTGGGTAAAGGGGTATTTTTAGGGTTCAGGGTCAGTTTTCAGTTTTTGGGTAAAGGGGTATTTTTAGGGTTCAGGGTCAGTTTTCAGTTTTTGGGTACAGGGGTATTTTTAGGGTTCAGGGTCAGTTTTCAGTTTTTTGGGTACAGGGGTATTTTTAGGGTTCAGGGACAGTTTTTAGTTTTTGGGGTACAGGGGTATTTTTAGGGTTCAGGGACAGTTTTGGGTTTTTGGGGTACAGGGGTATTTTTAGGGTTCTGGGTTAATTTGGGTTTTTGGGGTACAGGGGTACAGGGTAAAAACTAATTAAATTAATTAAATTAAATTAAATTAAATTATATTAATTACAATTAATTTAAAAAAAAATATTATATACTTACCAATACTTACGTTGTAATGGCATGCGTTGTAAAAGTACTTGCGTTGTAAAAACATGCGTTGTAATGGTATGCGTTGTAAAAGTTTTTGCGTTGTAAAAAATTCGTTGTAACGGTATGCGTTGTAAAAGTATGCGTTGTAACGTCATACATCCGGGCGAAGGCAACAGGGGAGACACGGGAAAACAGACAGACGGCGGAATGCAGGGAAAAAAGGCAGCAGCAGGAAGTGCGCAGCGGGCAGAGTGCTGGCAGACAGCAGGCAGGAGCAGCGATGTGGGGGCGACCTCGCCTGCAACAGGCTCAGCGGTCGCTCCCTATCTCTGCGTTTGGTCCCCTTAAGTGAGGAGCCGGGAGGGCGGGTCAGCTGGGTGGCGGGAGCGGGGTGGCCAATGGTCGGGAGGGGGGCGGAGACGCCGGAGGGCAGTGGCGGCAAAGGAGGTCCGAGGGCGGCTCAGCGGTGGCTGGGTCGTCCGGCGGCTGGGCAGGGAGCACACGGGAGGGGATACAGAAGGCAAAAGGGGAGAGGGGAGGGGGAACACAAAGTAAAATACACGGGGCAAAAAGGCAACAGGGGAGGCAGAAGCTTACCACAATACGAACGGCGGAGTGCAGAGGGGGAGACAAGAGTAAAGAGAACAGGGCGAAGGCAACAGGGGAGACACGGGAAAATAGACAGACGGCGGAATGCAGGGAAAAAAGGCAGCAGCAGGAAGTGCGCAGCGGGTAGAGTGCTGGCAGACAGCGGGCAGGAGCAGCGATGTGGGGGCGACCTCGCCTGCAACAGGCTCAGCGGTCGCCCCCGGTCAGGATGAAGCACTGGATATGCTTCTAGTGATATTAATTATAACTTCGCCAAAAAGGTAAAGCTGCAAATTCATGTTCTTCGTGCCTTTTGCAACACCAGTGGTGTAGCACGGGTTTCGTTGACCCTAAAGGGGGGGGGGTTGGGGTGGAATGGACACCTCACATCACCAAGCCCTGGTGCCACTGCATTTGCTGCATCATTGAAGGTTATGCCCCCCCTGACACACTGCTTATAATGACATATAACAAGGTATCAGAGGGCATATGGAATAAAGAAAATCACATTTAAAGAGACAAATGTTCAATACTTATTCAAGGTAACACAACATATGATCATTTGTCAGTGTAGTACGCAGCACATTAAAACATTAGCACAGTGCAATAAAATAAAACCACCTCACCCTTGGAAGACTGTAGGAATTATAATTTGCATCATCGGCCATTTACTCTATCACTGATATGAGTCAACGAAAATGTGAACCCATTTTAAGGTCGAATTATATCAATTATTCATTACTTTGCTAATGAAGCACACATTCAACTTCTTGTTACTCAAGAGACTAATGCAACTGTTGCTATGGAGAATGGCCAATAGCGATTTTCGGGGCACATAGTGAAGCTCTTACATTTCTTTATGCACCTTCAAGAGAACACTCTAAAATCATTCCACTAGTACACATTTTATCGACAGTGCATATTTTTTCAAATTGGTTCCACATTAAAAATGAAATAATCAAGAAGCCTGACACTGCGATTTTTTATTGTATGGCAATAATTATATAGCACTTACTACCCCATGTCGTTGCTGAAGTGCTTGCCTGCATGAGTATGCTACACCTGTAGTGTGTCGGTTTGGAACGATGTTGTTATAGTTTTGATCCTATGTGGGAAGTGTTTCATGCGTATTGACCACAGAGCTGCAGTTGAAGAGACAGATGCGCAATTTATGGCTAAACATTCTCGGGCTTGCGCCACTTTTGTGTCATTTTTAACATGAGAAAAGTGACGCAAAAGTAGCGCAAGGGGCTTGTAAATCTGCCCCTCTGTGCATGATAATTAATGAATCCATATCTTGTGGTACAATATAAACTCCCTAATAGCTCTTGTGATGTATCTTCTTATCAGAGCCATATTCTGTTGCCACATCAGGTCTGTTTGAAGACATTTAAATTATTAGGTACTCTTCTGTTCCTGATCACGAACATGTTGAACATCACACAAAGGATTGCACAGGGAGCCATGATGTCTGTTTGGTCCCCATGCGCCAACACTTTATGGGTGTCAAACTGGCTAGAGCCAAATGTGCAGCATTATATCACTCAATAAATTATAGAAGGAAGCAGCACAATATAAAAAATAAACCACCCCACAGCACAAATCTGCTGCTTGGGTCTATCTAAAGTTTACTTAAATAACATGGTGTCATTATTTCTTGGAAGGCACTGAGTTCGTTTTCAAGTCGTGTAAACTCTGGCTAGATTGATCAGGAGTCATATTGAGTGAATGACTCCTGACGAAAGTCAGGGCTTGGGGTACCACAAACCCTTGAATAGTCACCATGGCTACGGGAATAAAGCCTCTCAGCAGGAGTCACTGCGGGCAGGAAGCAAGGTTCATATGCTAACTCTGTGGAACCCCAAGGAGAGGATGGTGTGGCCAGCATGTCTCTCTGGCCACAAGAGGTGAGGTCTTCTTTGTACATCTTGGTATTTCTTTATCTGAGACTCCATTGAAGGATGATACATTCCTTGGAAGGCTTTGTTTATTTCTGCAGGCATTGATAAGAGTTTTTTCCCTGATATGAGATAGCAGCCACAGGCATGCAGAAGCCTACATTTGCTCCCTTAATGTCTGTTCTTGCTTAATACTTCTGCTGCATTGATATCGGATACTCAAGCTTGATGGTAAACACTGTCACAAACATTACTGCTTTGTTACCTTTCATGATTGCTTCATCATCCGATGGAGCCAAAGACCAGATCACACAGGGTGGGGTGATGCTAGAAACCAACCTACATAAATAGCTTTAAACAGGTGGTCACCCAGTGGTCAGATGAGAATTGTTGCAGTATTCACTCAGAAATGAGAATAAGGCCTGCTCTGGGTTATGGTTTATAGCATGAGTGATGCACAGTGTCTTGCTTAACATCTGCATGAACCTCTCAAATGGTGGAACAGGCATCAACTAACAGTTGAGTTGCTTTGGTGGTGCCAGTATACTGGAGTTTAGTCGCTCTACAGACTTGAAATCAGTAGCGGCTCCTGGTGGGAGTGCTACCGGGAGGTGACGTGGGGCGGGGGAGGGGAAGGGTGGAGGGTAGTAAACACCGGAATATGGATGAATGCAGGTAAGTTGACAATTAAATCAATAAAACTAATTTCATTGCGCGCGCTGCATCGCATTTGGCAATGCAGCGCTACTGCTTGAAATACGTGTTGATGTGCACTAGTCCACTCCCAGGCAGACTTGAATTTCAGGAGGTCTCTCAGTAGTTCAGCGAGAAATTTGAAGTTTCGCATGAACTTTCCACAGTAGGTGACCATGCCCAGTAAACTGCGCACTTTGGATACCGATGTTGGTGGTGTGGCAGACTCAAAGTCTTATACGTGGTAAGGCTGTCAGGTGGCATATATCCTACTGAGAATGAGTAGTAAAATCTAAGCTCGGCCTACGTTTCTCAGACCCCCCTATTGACGAGGGCTAGGCTACGGTCTTCCAACACTTTTGCATGATTGTCAAGCAAGAGTGTTTGGCTGTCTGGTTACATTACAATAATGCTGAGGATCTAACGGTGGCAATGTGCTTTCTATCTCTCTCTGATTTACAATAACCACTTAGGCTAAAATATGCGTGTCAAAGGTAGAAGCTGGGAGAGTGGAATGGGATCAGAGAGAAAATAGAGACAAAGGCCTCCGCAAACTGCCTTGTCTGGCAAATTGATTTTATATTGGCCTGCATTCTGGATTCGAAAAAATAAATATAATTGGTAAAATTTTTGTAATCTGGTCAAATTGGTATGTTCCATGTAGAATGAAGATATACTTTCTTCCAAAAATTTTAAGAAATTAGAGATCCTCATTGAGGAAACAAGAGGACAGCTAAATGTAAATATGGCCCGTCAACACTATAATAAATGGTACATATATGCATAGGTAATTATCGTCCTGTTAGTGGAGATTAGCAACTTTACTATTGTGTATAGTTATCACTTCAAACTACTGCCCAAACTCGTACATTTTTATGGCATGTTAAATTCAAAATGTGTTGTGTACATGTATCCCCCCTTGCCTAAGGTAGGATGGTGGATGCTGCTAAACTTCCTTTGGTTGAATCCTAATAAATCAGTAATTCATCTAACTCAAGATGGCTCTCTTTTGTGGGATTTTGGACTAACGCTACAGTGGATTGATGTACTAAGGTATTCGGACACCTGCGCATGCTAACTTACTGAAACCTGAAGTTAGACACTCTTATGAATACAATGGTCCATATTCACCAATGTACATTTGTTCATACATATAGGGTTTCCCTTTCAACCCTTGCCAGTAATTTACACAAAGGTTCCTGGCAGGTACAAATGCATTTACTAATACAGATTTCTCTGACACAACTGTGTAGCATTTCATATAGTAAATCCCACTCACAGGGTCGAACAAGGGAGCAAAAAGACATATTTTGCCTTGGAGATTTCTGAACACCCACAAACATGTACGTTGGACATTCTCCAACTCCTCTCTGACTCCTTGCCAACCTATAAAAGGTTGGGGTTGTACTCCAACTAATATCTGCAGTAACTCGCCTTCTAGGATGGGAAATGGAATGAATCACCCCCCCGCCCCCTCATTGCTTTGGTATTAGAGAAGAGTTTTCTAAGCAGATTATAAAAAAAGTACATTTGCATAATTCTTCACCATTTGAAAACGTAAGATGGCAAAATAGGAACCCTTAGTAAAAGTCACCTGACAGTACCAGTGGTATGCCTGGAATGTGGGTGAGTAGGAAATACTCTTAAAATACTTTCAGTTGCGGGGTAAATCTCCGCCCATATTTTTATATATATGTTTGTGAATTGGCCGAAGTGTCTCTACCAAATTAAACTCTTGAGTTACCTTTCCCTAACAATTACATTCATCTTAGATTATCAGAGAAAGCCAAATACAGACTTCAAACAACCCAAAATGTAGCATCTTGTGTGCAATTAAAACTTCCCAAATCTGCTTACACATCACTAAGAATCAAGTCTCTGTCCTACTGTTTTGTGCAACACAGAATTTATCTTTTTGCCTTGCCGCCTGCCAGCGTGGTCTACATTGAAAGGTTAACTTGTTTGTTCTTTTTAAGTTGATTGGGACCAGCCATAACAACATCTTAGTCCTATGTTGATCCCAAATTCCAGGTCCCTGCTTTTAGGAAAGTGAGGTCTAAAGGTAGGTGATGGACTTGGCCCTTTTGGCAGGTTCACCCCTAAACGTTTTGCTTTTAAATGAGACCTAATGTTAGTTGTTTTTGGCTTCTGCGCACTTTAACCCTGTGTCCAAGTGTAAAGTGCGTGCGCAGTCTGAGTGCGTGTGGTGAGATTGGCCTGCCCTCCCATCGGAATGCATGGGGAATATGTGTGTTCATGGTAGTTCCTGATGTGAGAGGAGTGCAGGGGCGAGTTTGGTATGTGCGAACTCGGGAGATTAAATGCTGCGCGATGGTGTGCGCAGATTTAATGTGTCTAGAGTAGAAGTGCCACTTCTAGAAATTGGCATGCCTGTGCAGTGAATGTGAATTGACTGTCTAGCTTGTGATTGGCTGGAGCTGGCTGGTGTGCCTGGCTCCAGGAGTCAGGATGGGTCTGCCTGGTGGTGAATGGGGAGATCTGCATGTTGATGGCAGGGAGGAGTGCACCTGGGACCTGAATAGGACTGGGCCTTCCCTCCACAATGCTGGCCCGCCCCCTGTGCTGCGACTGATGTCCCTAGCCTGTCCTCTAAATAGGGAGAGGGGCTGAGCAAAACAAAGTGCTCCAGGGCGGTGCTTTCCTTTCACAATGCTGGCCCCTCCTCCTGTTGAGTGTCTGATGTCTCTGCCCTGCAACTGTGTCACAAAGGAAAATATGTGTATAAAAAGGGTCTGTGAGCCCATGAAAAGTGTTCATTCTGTTCCTAACTTGAGGGGGGCCAACTGCTGCTGCTGGGCGCCAGGAGGACCGCCACTGGGGACTGCCTCCCTGCTGGAGGGCCCTGTTAGCTGGCACCTGGGCCCAGCCTTTGCCCCCCCTACTTCTTAAAAAGACTTTCCCAGGACTTTGTGCCTCCAGAGCCTGGGAGCGCTTTATTTCTCCTCCTGAAGAGCACTTTTGTTGCCATTGCTGAAGAAGCGCTGTTTACTGCCCCAGGAGGACTGCTGAGGGCTTGCAGCGCGAAGCTGCTCCATGTGGGATTCCCCCGCCATTGCTATCTCCAAGGCAGGTGCCCACCCTGCACCTGTGCGCTGTACTAGGCGTTTTTATCGCATTTCTGCTTATGCCACAAGCGGGTGCCCACCCCGCGTTGTGGCTGCGTTATTTTAATTAGGTACTCGGAGCGGGTGCCCACCCCACTTTATATTATGATTTGAGAGGGAGCCTACCCCTCATTTGCCGCCAGAAGAAAACGCACTCCCCGCCGCGGCCCGAGCCGCGTTTCAAAGTCCCTCCGAGCCACTTTCGGTACGACCCAGAAGACAGGCGCTGTTGCCTGGTGAGGGGTGGGCTACCCGGAAGCTGTGCGGGCCGCCCAATCACCACGCGGCCCCAGGAGAAGACCCAGGGGGGAGCCCACCACACACTGGGATGTTGATGCTGATACCCAGTGAGGCTCCCGTGCTGGTGAGAGCCCCACATTGAAGGACGGAGCCAGGCGGGAGCCTACCCCGCTCTGGCAAGCGGACTGAAGACCCCAGAGACTTCGCGTCGTAAGGAGGGGGCTCCCCGTGGAGAGAGGAGAGCCCCGTGTGCAGCTTCCACAGCCGCCGCAGGACTGGAGGAAAACCCGAGTGAGCTCAGCGGAGAGTTCACCCCGCACCAGACAGACCCGGTGAGTGGGGACTTGATAGGCAGTGAGTGTCTGCGGGGGCCGATTGCATGGCTAACGGAGATCGAGAGAGAAGGGCCCGCAAGGCGCCTGAAGTGCTTGGGGGCGTCTACAGCTGCATCTCCCTGCTATGGGCAGCTGGCACTTTTGGGCACTTTTCGTTTATCAGCCCCAGTGGGGGTTCCACAGGGCTAATTTGTACCACGTTGCTGCCCACGCACTTCCTCACAGCTGCACAGCAGCTGCTACGTCTTGTCATCTGGGGATTCCGAGTGCCAGAGCGGGACTCCAACGCCAGGGGCTTAGAGGGGCACACTGGTGCCCATGCTCCCTGCCACAGCTGCCCAGCACTTAGTGGGCAGCTGCAACGTTTAGGCCTGATCTTTTGCGCACTCAGCCCAGACATTCTGGACATTGGGCATTTGAACCCCCCTGGATGGCCAGTTGGCCAGGGGTCAGGATCTAACGTGGTTTTGGCGCTAGGTGATTGCCTACTGTGTGTATGCTGATAATTGCCTAATGTGATTTATGCGTAATGTGCAATGCCTTTATGCCTGTGATACCTCTAACTGTGTTTTCATGCCTAGGAGGTTGTTTTGCCTTGTATAGTTTATGCTAGTGAGTTTATGTTTTCCTGCGTGATCTATGCCTAAGGTGATTAGGATTGCGTAGTGTGTACCTACCTTTTACCAGTGGTTACTGGTTGTGTTCTACAATTGTTATTTTGTGCTACAGTTATTCTAAGTGCTAATTCTGCTAAGTGCTGATTCTGACAGTAGCCCACGTGGCCCTGTCATGTGTATATAATCCCCTGTAAATACTGCCCAGTGCCAGTTGGCACAGTGTATCTGTGTGATTATGATCTAATGTATTTATGGTAATACAGAGGCTATTTTTTATATAACCTTGTGTGGAGTTCCTTTTTGTGGTGTACCTAGTGTGTTGCTGCTGTGTGTGTTAGTGTGTTGAGCAAACGCTTTACACATTGCCTCCGGGATAAGCCTGACTGCTCATGCTAAGCTACCAATGGGGTGAACAGGGGTTATCTTGTCGTGTAACTCCCTTGCCCTGACTAGAGTGGTGGTTTCTGCCTGGCTTTGATGCAAGCCTTAGCCAACCAGAAATCCCATTTCTAACAGTAGGGGTCAAATAAACCAGGCTGCCAAGTTCTGGAACGCCCTCCTTCTATTTCTGCAAAGCAAACATAGCATCCTGAAGTTCTGCAAAGCTTTATAAATGTGGGGGCATATTAGCAAGGAATAGCGATATATATCGCAAAATGCGCTTAGCGCATTTTTTTTATTGCTGCCTATTGCTGGATATGTTAGCAGAGAAAACATGCTATTAGCAACGTTTTCTCCATTGTGCTAAAATATCCAGCGATAGCGGCGAAATGCGTGAATATCGCAGGAAATCAAGCGATATTCACGCATTAACGCCAATGGGGACTTAACCTGAAAATCCACCTCCCATTGGATAAACAGGTAAGTCGTGTTTTTAGCAGACGTTAGATTGTAGTGATAATCGCGCTTAGCGCAATTTTTTTATCACTTTGCCTGCCTTGCTAATAGGTGATAGCTGTGTTAGCGACTGCTTTCAGTCGCTAACAGTTTGGGTACGCCCATTTTTCATGACATTAGCGATAAATATCGCTGACATGCAAAGCGGGCCCCAAACCGGTCGCTATCGCCTAAAAGCTGTCGCTAACTGCTGTTAGCGACAGCTTGCTGATAGGGCGTTAAGAATATCACCGCTTTAGCGGCAAAAAGTGCCGCTAAAGTGGCGATATGGCCCTTGCTAATATGCCCCGTGGTTATTTGCCACTTAGTTGGAGCAATAATTGTCCAACCTGCATATATGTCCCATCTTATTTTTGAACAAGCCAAAACAGCATGGTGTTAAGTAAATTAAATATAGAGTATTAAGGTCAAATAACACATTTGTGAGTTCATATTCTAGATGTAAAGCCCTTTCATTATATTCCAACTTCTTTCTTGTGTCCTTCTTAGCAACACTTTGCTTTTTAGGAAAGGGGTCTCAACAATGCTTCTCTTCATTACGAAACTATCAGGAGAGAGAAAACGTATATGAAAAACTTGGAACACATTGATCATTGATCACACTGTCTGCATGATTTGTGCATGATGTATATGTTTTAAGGCAAATTGTGTTGTATCATTACAGAATGTTTAGACTGCATTGATTTCCAAGTGGTACCTGCATGCAACATATAGGGGGATTACAATTCTACAAAAATCTCTTTCCTAGTGCATTGTTAAAGGTTTTAAATTGACAACTTTATGACTAAATCATTCTCTCCTTGTACTAATGATTTTTTTTAATCAATTGGTGCAAGGCAGTTTATGTATTTATCTGTATATTATGGAAATCTTATGATCTTGACAAATATTATCTATTAATGTATAACTTGCTATTTCACGTGTATCATGTGTTACATTACTATTTTAAACACGTGTATTTTTCTATAAATATGAAAATGAAAATGCATGCCATAGTTCAGCTCGAATGTTAGTGCAATATGTTTAAAGCAGATTGCTTTAACAGATTACTTGAGTCTATGAGCATTATTTTTCCTTTTTTCAAACAGATATTACAGAAAATTTAATTGGAGGCTGTGATATGCAGAAGAAACAACGAAATGGTAAAGCTTTACAAGTTTCACAGACTATTGACCAAGATCTGCAAAAACCTAGGAGAAAAGATACACCTGCAATCCACATATCACCTTTTGTTTCAGGTACATAATGAGAATCTTGCTTGCAGGCTGGAACTGCATACCTGCAATTGTTTGAAAGCCTCTCAAAATTATTAATTGTACTGGTTAGGCACTTAACAGTGTTGTAGTCAATTCTTTCGCAAACACACGGTCTCCGGTGTTCGTTTCACAAGTTTACACATAACATTAAACCATGCATTCAGTCATTTAAAAACATTTGGAAAGTCAATGCGTGGATCAAACTTTAGATAACAACATCTCCAAACATAGTATGGATTTAGGAGATTCTAATGCCCTTCTCAGAGCAATCTGTGTGCTATTATTGTTGCGATGTATAGTTTTGAAACAGAAGACATGCTGCACACTTGTTAACTTGCCATGTGTGCAGGCCCTTTCCTATGTGAAGGTGCACAGTGGCTATTACAAATAAGAAGATGCTTGAGCAGTTCCTTGCTCCATCCTGTGGGTAGGAGTCCATGTTTGTCTCCATTCACAACATTTCCCTGTCCAGATACATTCAGGACCATATAGTAGCTTCCCCTAACATTTGTAGCAAGTATCTGCCTTGCCCAATGTGGTGATTGATGGCTATAATGATAGGTGCCACTTTTTTAGCAATACGATTTTCCGAGTTTCTGGTTCTTGGCAGATAGTGCTTGTTCTTATTCTACCATGTCATTCCGCTTCTCTTTCCCTGCTTCACTTTACATGCTTCACTTTACATGCTTCACTTTACATGCTTGCCTAAGGAAGGTGGGCCTTGTTTTAACTTCCACGGTGTGAAATTTCCCATGCTCCCACCTAATTACTAGGTAGCATAATTTTGGAAAAGAGTGGCCCTGACCACCTAAGTAATGGCCCCTTATCCTCTCACATTTAGCAGATACGTCTGGTTCAAGAAAAATATGGTGTGACAATTAGAATGCCATACCTACTTTGTCTGTGGATACTGTGTCACAGGATTGGTTTTCTGAACAACAATCCATATTTTGTTGGACAACGACAGGCTCTAGATACAAGGGAATGCACTACTAGATTAAGGTTAGGCTGTCTGAATCATAACAGTTTCTTATTCAAGTAAATATTAAATGCACAATAAATGAGTCTTATCATTTTAATAAAGCTTGTGCATCACCGAGGAATATTGCTAAACAGTAGACAATAAGACACTTAGATTTGTCTACATTTTTCTAACGCATTACACAGTGTATGTAACTGTGCTCTCAGACAAACATTCTGTCAAGACAGTATAAGCATTTACCAAACCTGCATGTTCAAGCCCAGTATACATATGTGCTTGTGCCATGTTAGTGAGAGCAGTAGCTCTCTTGCTTAGGAACTTATGTACTGCACTTTTTTAGACAACTTTTCGATATCCATAAAACCTGTGCCCCTCTTGCAGATAAGCAAGGTGCTATATAGAGTCCCTTCAGCAAATGATTACAAGTTATCGGTTGCAGTCAGATATGTCTCACAAGAAACATATAACGGACTCCCCAAAACTTACCTGGCCCCTTTAAGAGCCGCTCTGAACTCTGCTGCCAGACTTATCACCAGCTCAAAAAAGCGTGACCACATCACACCTGATCTATTCCAAATGAAGTGGCTTTCCATTGACGGAAGGATCAAGTATAAGATACTTGCTTGACTCAAAATGCACTGCATCAGAATACGCCCACGTACTTGGCAGATAAACTTGAACTATCGGGTGGGAATCGGGCGCTAAGAAGTTCAAACACTCTACTGCTGATACCCCCAAAGTTAAAACAGAAGCGAACTTACAACCGCGCCTTCTCTGGTCTTGCTCTGAGAATATGGAACACTCTCCCGCCAAAAATCAGAACAATCCCTTTGTCCTCTTCTTTTAAAAATGATGTGAAAGACAGGCTCATGAATAGCCCCTGGAGACAATAGCACTGTAACTTCTTAAACTATTTGGAATGACCCAGCAACTTTGACCTCCCCTTCCTATGATGCAATCTGATTACTGTTCAAGGTGTTGATGTCCATTTCCATTTGCCTTTGTTTTTGCATAGTTTTCAATGGTTTTCTGGCTGCACAAAATGAACCAGCAGACGATGTTGTACAGTGCTCTGTTACCTTTCTGGGTCAGTAGTCAAAGGCCTGATCCTGAATAGCCACTTGAGACAATAGTACTGTAACCTCACATACTATTTGATATGACCTCACAACTTTGACCTACCCGACCTTCGTTGCAATCTACCTAATGCTAAAGATGTTGATGTCTCTTTTTCTTTGTCTGTAATATGGTTCTTTTGTTTATCTGTAGGTTTTGGTTATGCTTTCCCGCTCAAGCCTAACCAGCGGTCAACGATGTGAAACACAAAGTGAAACACAAAGGGAAAGAAAGACAACTGTGAAAAAAGGAAGATACATCCAATGAATATTGTGCATGAGTTATATCAGTCTATTATCAGATTATCAGGACACTATTGAAATCCATTTCTCTGACGGTATATGTCAACAACATTTTGACCCCGTTTAGTTTTAGCTCATGAGCAGGTTAAAGAATGCACTACAAATAGGATTGCTGCCTGCAAGGATTCCAAGAGATCTGCAAGGCAGAATTGGTAAAGGTGGTCATCAGAATACCCAGAAACGAAAAATGGTAATAAAAATTGCCCCACACCACACCATGATAAAGTAATTGAAGAGAAACAGTTACACCAACGATTCGTCTCAGTATCATATAATCGCCTGGGTAGGGTAAAATCCAACAAGGAAAAAGTTATTTGTTGTAAAGCAAGTGGGCTCAGGAAAAACAAGCTGAGGTGATAAAAGGGCAAGGAATCTCATGAATAAAGCAGGGATGCCGGCGTGGAGAAAGGGCCACGTAACTGTGGTGATTAGGAACTGCAACCTTCCAATGACAGAATGACAGAATGATTTAGTCGAAATTACAATCAAGGATCAAGCTGAAAAGAAGGTAGATCCAATAAATGCAGAAAAAACTACCCCCTACCTTAGTGATAATTTTTACACAACCTATACCAATCCCCATAAGTTCCATCCTTGGGGATGACATACAAAACAGAAATCTTTGCCATTCTCTGTGTCCTCCAAAAGTCCACTGTACAACTCCGATTTATGAGAGTGCTTAAGCACTTCAACTGATTTTAACTGATCCCTCAACCCCCAACCCATATTGAAGCAGCAGAGGATGAAGGAGAGGCAATCTTCAATACAATCATCCAGGGAGTGACAGACCCGCCTCAAGTTCTACAAATAGGGCTACCCACAGTCGCTAACCCGAACAGGGTAATTACAGCCAATGGTATCAATGCTGAAAATGACACTATTCCAATTTTCAATTTGTCTAATCATATTTTGTCTTAATATTTAAAAAATGTATAGAACACAACAGCTTCGCCAAAGAGTGTCCCGGCGCTAATAGTGAAGTCTAGACCAGTAGAAGCAGCAATTAGAAAGCAGACCTAAAGAGCCAAGTTTTGAAGAGTTTTTTAAAAATCAAAATGTCCTCAGTGGCCCATAGTTGTAGGGGAAGAGCATTTCACTCCTTGGCAGCCAAGTAAGGATATGTACTGCCACCCCATTTTTACTTTTGAACTGAGGGGTTACTACCAACAGAGAATTTAGAGGACCAAAGAGATCTTGTTGGTTGGTTGGTACGGAATGAATATGTTGGACAGATACTCTTACGAAAGAAAGCTTTATGAGTAAGAACTAAGCATTCATACCTGATACAATCTTTTACAGGTAGTCAATGTCGATGTTTCAAGGTTGGCTGAATATAAACTCTCCTGGGGAGATGCAACAAAAGTCGTAATGCAGCATTTTGCACTGGTTGCAGTCTCCTAATGAGATAGGCAGGCAAGCCTCAGTAGAGTAAGTTAGCATAATCCAACCTAGAAGTGATTAAGGCTGTACCACAATATTTAGCTGCATACGTGGGAGCAAATGCAATAAATGTTTTAGCATTTTTAACAGACCAAACCAGGCACTTCTTAACCCTGCCACCTGAGGTGCAAAAGACACAGAGTTATCAAACGTTACCCCTAGATTGTGTGCTACCACTGCTCAAGGGGGTGTAGTAGGGACATCCTGTGACCACAGATCTTTGTCCCAGGTAGGGTTGGGGGACCCGTACAGCAAAATCTCATCCTTGCCAGCATTGCATTGGAGACTGCTATTATGCATCCACTGAAATACAGCTGTCAAAAAATTGCTAATGTTATTGGGAGATTTTCGATCCAATGTAAGATGTAGCTGTGTATCATCAGCATATGAGACAATATATGTACACCAAACAATTCAATCAGGGTAGCCACTGGGGTCATATACACAACCAATGCCTTAGGTTCAGAAGCATATGGGACCATCAACACTGATTGAGACCTCCCCATCTGAAAGCAACTCAGTCTCGCCAGTGCAGATCCACTAACATGCAGCCCAGAGTTGCTGCAAAATAATGGCGTGTGAGACCGTATCAAAATCTGCAGATAGATCCAAGAAAACCGGAGCAACCTGTTTCCCCTGATCGATCGCTAGCCTGATTGTGTCTGCTACCTCCAATAATGTGGCCTCGGTGCTGAAGCCAGGGCGGAAGCCTGACTGGGATGGGTGAAATATCTCATTATGCTCTATACAAGCCAAAAGATTTTTAATAATGAGTTTCTCCAAAATCTTGGTGAAGGCTAGGAGCAAAGAGATAGGGTGATAGTTAGCAAGAATCATTTTATCAGATAATGGTTTCATTAATAATGGGATTGTCTTTGCTTGAATCCAGCCACTAGGCACTATGGCCGACTGAAACTATGATTCAGGAGATAGTTTAGAACTGGGTTAATAGCATCACAATTAGAGGCAAAAATGTGAGGGGGCAGGGTTCATCCAGTGACCCATATTTACAGGATCTTAGAGCATGTGCAGAATCTTCCAATAAGATGGGAACAAAGTCGTGCAGCAATCGACCCTTGGGTGGCCTTCCCACCACTTGCAGGGCTAAAAGGTCATCAGTCTTTAGCCATCAGAGGCAAAGAGTCAACAAAAGTTTTAATTTCAATATCAAAAAAGTCAGAGAGCTGAGAGCAGAGTTTAAGTGAGGGTATCAGGGGCTGAGCAGGGCGTCTGGATGGGTAAATGTCTTTAGAATTTTAAAAAACGTACAAGATTTATTGTCTGATATATCTATATGAGCAGTAGGAAATTCAGATTGCACTTTTTTGACAGCTTATGAGAGTTGGTTAAGGCCATTTTATATCTGAATTTATCAAGCTGGAGGTAATGGCATCTCCAAACTCTTTGCAATGTCTTACAACATTTCTGCAGCCCCTTGAGCTCCTCATTGAACAAAGGGACAGACGGTTGCTTTTCAGGGAATTTTGCCTTAATGGGAGCCATTTAACTGGCTGCCTGGACAAGTCAGCAGTTAACTGCCCCTGTATCTGCCTCCATATCACTGCTCAAGAGAGGAGGATGTAGATTCAAGGTGGCACCTAACTCAGCCGATGATACAGCAGCCCAATAATAATGTGATACAGCAGAGAGTGTCCTACATACCCGAGGACCATGGTCCAAAGACAATTGAAAATATATCAAGGGATGGATTGGTCAGGTCAAAGTTTTGACCTCAGAAATGGAGACTTTGCAATTGGAAAATTAGATATCTAAGGTATGGCCCGCTATGTGAGTGGACTGAGAAACAAACTGCTGCATATCCCAAGAAGACAACGAAAAAAATCTTTTATGTAAATGGCTGTCATTTGTCCCTGCAACTGACAATAATTTTTGGGGACTACACAAAGCCCTTTTGAAGTTCTTTAGACTGTTATTTTGATGCCAACTGCCCCGATAATGTTTGTATAACTATTTCTCCTTTTCTTACACAACCCACCTTCCATCCAGCAACTTCCACTATGCCCCCTGAAATCCTGACTTTCCTGCAGGAAGTGATGCAATTAAAACAAGAGATCGAATATGTTCCATACAATTAACCATATTTGGGAAACAAGCCTTGTTTTACTTAAAATCTAATCATGATCTGATTATTAAATCTGCAGATAATGGTGGTGGGGTCTTGATTAATGCCCATGCCATGTACAGTGCTGAGATTACTAGACAACTAACCAACCTCACCCACTATCGTCAGTTACCATGTGATTCTTTATCAGACATCCAATCCCATATCCATAGTGCAACTACAGTGGCTCTTGATATGGACATTATCAGTAAGAAAGAGTATCTTTTTTTAACATTAATTATCCCCATACTTCATTGATCTATGTTATGCCCTTTATACATACAAATGCCAAAGACCTATTCAGATGCCCGATTATCTCGGGATGTGGTTCAGTTCTAGAACTGCTGGGCAAATACATAGTCACCATGATCAAGAATTTGTTCCTCTCACAGCCTCCTTCATTAGGGACAGTATGGACATTATCAGACAAATAGAGGATATGGATTTTGGTGTCGACTCTGACTTGTTGGTAGGACTTGATACTGAGTAGTTATATACTAACATCCTCCGACTTGATGGTATTAAAGTCATCCACAATCTATTGGAGACAAGGTTCTTACCTGCACAGGTTCCCACTGATGTTGTTGTGGAGCTCCTTGAGCTTGCCCTTAAATGCATCTGCTTTCTGTATAAGGATACTTTTTACGTACAGAAAAAAGGTGCTTCTATTGGAGCCTGCTTTTCTCAAAATTTTGCTATATTGTATGTGGACAGTCTAGAAAAAACTGTAATTCTGACCCTCTCTATGTCCCTCTAACCCATTTCAGTGTCACATTTGGCTATGTAAATGTTATATTGAACATCCTTCTTATCTGGTGGGGAGACATTGATTCCTTAACTCTCTTTGTTGACTGGCTTAACACCACACAAATATACCTCACCTTTACTTTTGAGGCTAAAGCTGACAATTGACAATTTCTTGATCTCTACTTAATGATATGAGACAGCAAAATGAGTACCACCTTGTACAGAAAACCTACTGAAAGGAATACTTTAATTTTGTACATCAGTTACAACCCTAGGGGTTTATCTGACTGAACGTGGGTGATCATTCAGTCCACGCTATGACATGGTCTCCAAAATGCCTTCGTACCAATCTGTCACTACCAGCTGGGGCTTGACTTCTTTTACTGGCCTTTTTAAATGCCAGAATTATGCTGGTTGTTCCCAAAGCTTTAATACTAAGACTTTTAAACATAATGATACCAGCTATCCATTGAAACAGTTCACAAACTACTACTCAATGAATGTTCTTTATGCCATCCATTGTCCCTGCAAGACAAACCACACAAACGATAAAGACTCTTATTGTCTAACACCGGAGTAGGATCAGATGTGGGGTTAAGAATGCCTCTTTGGTTGCTCATTTCTCCACCTTAAAATATACAGAGAATGACTTAATTTGGCAAACAATTGACCAAACCTTCCCTCTCTACATGAGGGGGCAACCCTGAACATCTCCTCACAAGATGTGAATGACAATGGCTCTCCAGGTATGATTCTGTCAATAAAGGGCTTAACTCTTCGGATGAATGGAATAGTATGATTGCTATATAATGTGCTCTACTGATTGTTGTACGTTCATTATTATGGATTCTCTAGATTATTGACTCTATATGACTATTAGAATATTTCTGTTTGTAATTACATTGTCCGACCTGTTTACAAGTTACCCTCTTGTTTATAATATATTGTAAGTCATTTCAGTTACTCTTACATTCCAACTGATGCGTCTATCATATTGCTAAAAAGACAGGAGGTGAGGGTGCACTGCAAAAATAGTTCAAATTTAGTAAAACTTTACCAGTAAAGTTAATCAATTGGGTGCACTTCTTGGAAGCGTTTCCGTCAAAACGCCTGAAGTATTGATCAAAAAAAGTTGTGTGCGCATGGACCATGCGGGCACATCCCAAGGAGGCACACCGGGGTGGTTCAAACAAATGATTCCAGTGTTTTCAAACTTCGCTGAACATTTTCATTATGGATTGAATATTATGAATCTTTATTGATATGACGACAATATCATGGAAAAAATAATTCATCATCATGAAAATAAACAATCAAGTTTGAAAACACCGGAATCATTTGTTTGAACCACCCCGGTGTGCCTCCTTGGGATGTGCCCGCATGGTCCATGCGCACACAACTTTTTTTGATCTATCATATTGCTGCCATCTGCCCAGTGATGTCTAGTTGAATGGGTCTTGATTAGGTTGTTTTCTTTAATCCATAAATGTGTTTTCATGTCTATGAATTGGATTGGCTTACATTAGCTTGTTTATTTAGATTGTATGCCCTTGTATTGGCTTAGTTATAAGCCTAACTTCTCCTTTTTTGTCTCTTTCACGTGTATAAAGATCAAAAGGGGTGTGTTAGACCTGGCATCCTTGGCACGGTTTTCCCTGACTTTTCGCCTCTGCCTCCTGTATTTTTGACACTGTGCTGGATTTAGTTGTTGCTGGTTTAGATGCGATGGGCACTTTGCCACTGCTGATCAGTGCCAAAGTGCAAGTGCTCCCTGGTTTAATTGTTATTGTGATTGGTTATCCATGATTGGCATATTTATTTTACCAGTAGGTCCCTGGTAAAGTGCACTCAGTGTGCCAGGGCTGTTAATTCAAATGTTACTAATGGGCTTTCAGCACTGATTGTGCCACCCACATGAGTAGGCCTACAAGAAGTCTCAGGCCTCCCACTGCAGTGCCTGTGCGCAGTTTGTTAACTGCCATGATGACCTGGCCAGTGTACCCACTTGCCAAGCCTTACCCTTCCTTTTTCTTACACTTAGGGCACCCCTATGGTACGCCCAAGGTACCCCACTGGGCAGGGTGCAGTGCATGTGAAAAGTAGGACATGCACTAGTATGTGTAACATGTCCTGATAGTGAAATATTGCCAGTTTTGTTTTTCACAATTGAACGGCTATCTTGCCAATATGACAGAATGGGGAATACTGTGTAACATTTTACAAGCATATCTTCCCACAGAAGTAAGATAGAAAATGGAGTCTGGGATCCCTGAACTCAGAATTTGAAAACACATATTTTAGTGATGATGGTTTTTAAATTCTTTTTTTGAAAATAGCACTTTTAGAAAGTGGCTATTTTCTTGTTCAACTCTTCTGTGTGGCTCTGCCTGTTTGTGGATTAACCAACTGGTTTTGGATTGACAGGGGCTGGGGTGGCTCCAGGAGTCTGGGTGAGTCAGCACTAGGCTAAATAGGCCCATCTGCATTTGGAGTGGTGGGAGGAGTAGCACCTGGGCCTGAATAGGGCTCTGCCTGCCTTCCACAATGCGGTGCGTCTGAAGACCCTGGCCCACACTGACAAAGGAAGAAGTTGTGTACTGGCAGAGTGCACCCAGAACTGGTTTGGACTGTGTCCAGGACCCCTCACACAAAGAGAACAAAGACTTTTGAGGTATAAATATGAGAGCTAAAACCCCTTTAAGTTAGACTACTTCATGATCAAGAGGAATCGCTGCCAAAGAAGATCAGCCGAAGAGACTGAGGAGAAGTCCTTCCCTTGCTGTGTGTCTGGTGTTGGCCGGCAGTTTGCTGTTTCTACAAAGGAGAGGACCAAGGGACTTTGCTGTGTGCTGTGTCCCCTACTTGAAGAAGGACTTTGTTGTTTGCTGGGTCCATCTGAAGAAAGGTCTCCAAGGTCCTGAGCAGAGCTGGCCTCCTGTTTCTGAAGTCCCAGGTCCAAAAGGACTACACCTCCAGCTTCCCTGAACCTCCTTGCTGGGAGTTCTAGCCTGCCAGGAGGTGCCTGTAACTGTGTGTGAGGTCCTTTGCAGTTGGGAGCTGGAAGCGCGACACAACGAGGGGGCAGCGCATTGCCGCTGCAGCAGCCACTCTCGCATGGACGAGGAAGTGTGCCATCGCTGCCGCTGTTTGCTGCTACATCACCGGTGAAGTGTGTCACAGGGCCGTCGCATCGCTGAGGAAGCATGCTGCCACCGCCGCTCATCGCCGTCTCATTACCCTAGAAGCATGTCACAGGGCCTGTCGCAGCTCAGGAATCCACCGATTTTGCTGCACAGCCGTCGGGCATGCATGCATCACCTCAACGTTTTCGCATTGCATCAATTACGCCATTTTGTCGCATCGCACCCGATCATCGCAATGCATCGAGGCGCCATCTTGTCGCATGGTAACCGGAGGGCAGGAAGAATCGGTGCATCGCCTTCTCTGCGGCTCTTTTGTCCAGTCTGCGTTACGCATCCAAGGTACTTTGAGAGTAAAGTGTGACATTAACCCTCTACAAGTTTATTTTTGCAACAACCTTTTAAAATACATTCTACTGAGTATCTGTATGTGGGATTTTTGTCGTTTTGGTCTTGTTTAGTTTAGATAAAGATATTTTATTTTCCTAAACTGGTGTGGTGTCCATTTGTGGTGTTTTCACTTACTGTGAGTGTTGGTACAAATAATTTACACATTGCCTTTGGGATAAGCCTGTCCGCTCGTGCCAAGCTACCAAGGAGGTGAGCAGGTGTTATCTAAAGTGTGTATCTCCTTACCCTGACTAGAAGCAAGGGTCCCTATTTAGTCAAAGGTACCTACCTCTGCCAACTAGAGACCCCCATTTCTAACATTGGTGGTCAGCAGTGAGGGTTTCAACTTGTATTTGTACTTGACCCACAGTGATTGGTGTACATCACTAGATTAGTGCAGACCACTACACAACCACATATTGCTTTTTATTTTTGGTTCTGTTTTTGATATGATCCTTGAGTCATCCATGCATCATGTCTCAAAATGGTAAAGCAGCAAGTGAGAAGGCAGAATTGGAGTTTCACATTGAGGATTTGTATTCCTACAAAATAGATAAACTCAAGCAATTTTCCAAGGATTTGGGATGTCCCATGAGGAGTAGCTCTAAGAAGGATGAGCTACAGAAGGCCTTAAAAGCCTGGAGGGAGGCCAAAGCAGTTGAGGAGGGAGATGATACAAATGTGAATGAGGATGAGCAAGGGGATGGGTTCAGGTCACAGGATTTGCCTGTGCCAAGGGCAGCCACCAGGGCTGGCAGCGTCCATACCGCAGGAAGTCTCTTCCAAGAGGCGTGGGAGAAGAACCAGAGGATCAAAGAGCATGAGCTGGAAGTTTTGACACTACAGAACCAAAAGGCAGCAATGGATGAAAAGAGGTTGCTTTTAGAGCGTGAAAAGAGGGCAGAGGAGAGCAACAACGCTCTCGCCCTGGAAGAAAAGAAATTGCTTATGGCTCATGAGTTGAGCATGAGGGAACTGGACATTAAATCCAAGCAGCTGGAGTCCACTTCCATTGGTGGCAGCGCACAACCAGTGCATGGGGGTAAGGTGTATATATCCAAGGATTTAGTGCAGAATTACCAGAAGGGTGATGATATTTATGCATGGTTTGAGTCATATGAGCTTGTACTGAGAAGGATTGAGGTCCCTGTGAAGCACTGGGGGTTGAGCCTATGGAAACACTTTGAGGCTTCAGGGAGGGATGTCTTACCACCCTTGGGGAATGCGGGTACCCTGACCAACGCCAATGTGAAGGAGGCCTTATGCCTCAAGTATGTGCTCACCCGAGAACCGTACAGAGTAAGGTTCAGGAACTTCAAGAAGCATGATTCAGACACTTGGGTTGAATGTGTGAGGTTGTACATGCGTGCACTGGACATTTGGATAAAGGGCAACAAAGTAACTGATTATGAGGGGTTGTAACATCTAATTAGTTGGGAGCACTTGAGCAGTCACGTGTTTCAGAGCTGCGCCAGCATCTTTTGGACAGTAAGTTAACGGATCCCAGTGAGCTTGCTAAGGAGGCGGACCACTGGACCAGCACCAGGGTCTACAAGGAGAATGTGGGTAACAAAGCCAAGAGTGGGCAGGGTCCCCAGCAGAAGACTGGGGGACAAAGGTAACCAAAAGGTTCTCTAAAGGGCCCCAACGGGAAAGGAATCCCAGCCCCCCCAGCCTAAGACGTTGCAGCCCCCTAAGGGCGGGCGTGACATGCGGGGTCCCCCCAGGTGTTCCTCATGTGGTGAGAAGGGCCATATTGCCCCTAAGTGCCCCAAGAAATCCCAAGCACCTACTGGTGCTTAGTCACCGGGTTTAGTGAGTGGAGCGTTGGGGGAGGAATTTGTTTCCAGTGAAGGGGAGGAGCAAGCAGTGATGGCCCTTGTCTCTTTAGGAGACAGAGAGACCTACCTGAGAACACTAAAAAATACCGGCAGTGGGTGACCATCAATGGGAGGAGGGTGGAGGCTCTGAGAGACACAGGAGCCAGTGTGACATCTATTAGGTATCAATGGGTGTCTGAGGAGCAGGTAATTCCCAATGCACTTCACCCTGTAGTTGCAACTGACAACTCCATGTTCCTCTGTAAAGTGGTGCTAGTTATCTTTGAGTGGGGGGTCTCAGGTTCCTTGAAGTTCGTTGTTAGTCCAGCCATGCCTATAGACTGTCTGCTGAGAAATGGCCTGGAGAGGTACCCGTGGAGGGAGGTGGAACGCCAGGCTCATTTGGAGATGTTGGGTCTGCCGGAGTGGGTCTGTATGACCACTCGATCAATGGCAGCCAGTATGGGAATCAATCGGACCTGGAGCCTGAAACAGTGGCCCAGGGGCCTGCCAGGAGGAAGGGCAGGGGGCATGGGAAACCAGCTCCCACAGTTCCCACAGTCCAGGAGGAAGCAGAACCGGAGGGAAATGCCCTGGAACCTACAGGGCAACAGGTGGCCGAACTAGGAGACCTACCGGAGCTGACCCATTGGCAGCAGGAAGGGGTTTCCTCCAGGGAGGAGTTCTGCAAGGAGCAGATGGAATGCCCTTCTCTCATTTGTATGTAGCAACAGGCTACAGACCAGGCAGTAGGTGATCAGTCCGGATCACATCTCATTTACTGGGAAGATGTATTACTCTATAGTGAGCCTAAGGTCGCTGAGCCCGGCGCAGCCCGTGTGCTGGTGGTACCTGAACGTTTCAGAACGTTCCTACTGGGTCTGGCTCATGACGTGCCTCTCGCAGGACATTTGGGGTGTGACAAGACCTATCAGAGTCTTGTCACCTACTTTTACTGGCGCCACATGAGGAGAAACATTGGTACACATTGTAGGACTTGCCAGGCAAGTGGCAAGGGTGGAGGGAAGTGTAAGACTCCCCTCCAACCCTTTCCTGTGGTGAGCAGCCCTTTTGAGCTGGTGGGCATCGACATCGTGGGGCCACTGGAACCCAAGACGGCCTTAGGAAACAAGTTTATCTTGGTCTTGCTGGACGATGCCATCCGGTAACCCGAAGCTGTCCCTCTCAGGATAATCACAGCGCCCCTGGTGGGCCGTGCATTGATGCAGATCTTTTCCTGTGTGGGGTTCCCCAGAGAAGTGGTCTCTGACCGTGATACAAACTTTATTTCAAAGTACATGACATCTTTGTGGGAGGAGTGCGGTGTAACTTAAAAGTTCACCACTCCTTACCATCCTCAAGGGAACGGGTTGGTTGAGAGGTTCAACCGAACCCTGAAAGGCATGAGCAAGGGTCTTGCGGAATCCATGAGATGGAAGTGGGACGTCTATTTGCCATGCCTGTTGTTTGCCTACAGGGAGGTACCCCAGAAGTCCTTAGGTTTCAGTCCCTTTGAACTCCTGTGCCGTCACCCTGTGAGAGGACCTCTGAGTCTGGTGAAGGAGGGTTGGGAGAAATCCCCTGGTAAGACCCCCAGGATGTGTTCAGTTACGTGCTGGCCTTCAGGAACCAGACTCACCAATCCAGGGAGCTCGCTCAGGCGAACCTGGAGGCAGGGCCAGACTGGGAACCAAAACCGGCCCCGGCAAAGTGCTCATCCGGCCCCCCCTTCCCTCCCCCAGGGCTTGGGGGTGCCGCAGAGCGCTTTGCTAGTGCCAGTTTTCGGCCTATTTTGTTGCTGGGCCGATTTTGCAGATATGCTGCAAAAATGGCCCTGTAACAAAAACGGGATTGCCTGGTGCCCGCTATGGCCAGTCCGGGCCTGCTAGGAAGCCAGCCAGGAAGAAATGAAAAGATGGTATGGCCAGAATGCCACTCTGGTCGAATTTCAACCTGGGCAGAAAGTGTGGGTGAGGGCACCAGTGGAGCCCTGTGCGCT
The DNA here is from genome assembly GCF_964261635.1 of Lissotriton helveticus. Classification (NCBI taxonomy): domain Eukaryota; kingdom Metazoa; phylum Chordata; class Amphibia; order Caudata; family Salamandridae; genus Lissotriton; species Lissotriton helveticus. The sequence goes on along the minus strand of NC_136063.1, from coordinate 1,625,031,233 downwards.
CCAAGACAAGTGTACTGGTCCCTATGAGGTGGTGGTGCGCAAAAGTTAAGTAACCTATCTGGTTGACTTGCAATCCCCAAGGAAGCCTTTGAGGGTCCTACATGTAAAACGCCTCAAGCCACACTTTGAGAGGTCTGAAGTGACTATGCTCCTTACTACAGATGATGGGATGGAGGAGGAGAGGGAGCCTCTTCCTGGCTCTTGTCAGCAAAAGAACAGGACGGGTCAGTGGATGGAGTAAGCATCTCGCCTTCCCTGACCCCAGAACAGCAGAGGGACTGTCACCATGTGTTTGGTCAGTTTGCCTCCCTGTTCTCCCTGACACCAGGAGTCACCAATTTGAGTGTCCATGACATGGACACTGGGGACAGTCTACCTGTAAACAGAAATTTTACAGAGTAGCTGACAAGGGAAGGGCCAGCATCATGGAAGAAGTTTTCAAGATGTTGGTGTTAGGGGTAATTAAGCCCTCCAGCAGTCCCTGAGCTAGCCCAGTGGTCTTAGTACCAAAAGCTGCTGCACCCAGTGCCACTACAGTACTTTGGTTTTATGTGGACTTCCTTGGGCTCAATGCGGTCACCAAGACTGATGCACACACCATCCCCAGAGCTGATGAGCTCATGGATCGGTTAGGCGCTGCCCGGTATCTCAGTATGCTTGATTTAACATCTAGGTACTGGCAGATTGCCTTAACTGAGGGGGCAAAGAGAGGTCAGTGTTTTCAACACCCAAAGGGCACTACCAGTTCTGTGTTATGCCCTTTGAATTGAAAAACACCCCTGCCACCTTCCAGAGACTGGTCAACCATGTACTATTCAGGCTGGAGGAATTCAGTGCCACTTACCTGGATGACATTGCTGTGTTCAGCTCTAGTTGGGAGGAACATTTGCAACACCTCTGCGAAGTGTTGAAGGCTCTGTAAGAGACAGGCCTTACTATCAAGGTGAGTAAGTGCCAGATAGATCAGGGATCTGTGGTTTACTTGGGACACCAGGTAGGGAGCGGCCAGGTGGCACCCCTATAGGCAAAGATTGATACCATTCTGCCTTGGGAGCCCCCCAATACCCAGACAGAGGTGAGAGCCTTCTTAGGTCTCACAGGGTATTACAGATGGTTTCTCAAGGAAAATGGCATCAATGTTGCCCCCTTGACTGCGCTGCCTTCAAGGAAGAAGCCCAGGAAAGTGATCTGGACCGATGCCTGCCAGACCACATTTGATGCCCTGAAAGCTGCCATGTGCGCAGCACCCGTGCTCAAGGCGCCTGATTTCTCCAAAGAGTTTGTGGTGCGGACAGATGCTTCAGAGAATGGTGTGGGAGCAGTACTCTCACAATTGAATAACGAGGGCTTGGACCAACCTGTAGCTTTCATTAGTAGGTGGCTACTTCCCAGGGAACAGAAGTGGAGTGCAATTCAAAGGGAAGCATTTGCTGTGGTCTCGGCACTGAATAAGCTATGGCCCTACTGTTTGGGGCTCACTTCTGGGTTCAGACAGACCACAGGCCCCTCAGATGTTTAATGCAGATGAGGGGTGAGAACCCAAAACTGTTGAGGTGGCCCATCTCCCTACATGGAAGGGACTTTACAGTGGAACACTGCCCTGGTACAGAACACGCCAATGCTGATAGTCTGTCCGGGTTCTTCCACCTTAGTGATGAGAACTCCCAAGAGGTCGAGTAGTTCTCCCCACCTTTCAGCTGGAGGGGACACGTGATAGACCTGGCATCCTTGGCATGGTTTCCCCTGACTTTTTGCCTCTGCCTCCTGTATTTTTGACACTGTGCTGGATTTCGTTTTTGCTGTTTTAAATGCTTTGGGCACTTTGCCACTGATGATCAGTGCCAAAGTGCAAGTGCTCCCTTGTTAAATTTGTTTTGTGATTGGTTATCCATGATTGGCATATTTGTTTTACCAGTAGGTCCCTAGTAAAGTGCACTGAGTGTGCCAGGGCTGATAATTCAAATGCTACTAGTGGGCTTGCAGCACTGATGGTGCCACCCACATGAGTAGCTCTAGAAGAAGTCTCAGGCCTTCCACCACAGTGCCTGTGCTCAATTTGTTAACTGCCATGTTGACCTGGCCAGTGTTATCACTCGCCAAGCCTTACCCTTCCCTTTTCTTACACATTGGGCATCCCTGTGGTAGGCCCAAGGTACCCCCCCTGGGACAGGGTGCAGTGTATGTGTAAGTTAGGGCATGCACTAGTGCGTGTAACATGTCCTGATAGTGAAATACTGCCAATTGATTGGCTATCTTGCCCAATGGACAGATTGGAGAATGCTATGTAACATTTTACAAGAATTAGTGTATATGCAACAAGGACCCCCTGTATTCAATAAGAATCAGATTCCTAGACCAGGGATAAACAATGATTGATATGTAACAATCTAGGCAATCATAAAAAAACATAGATAATGTCAGGAATATTAATATCAAGGAAATTAAGCTACAACAATATAATAAAGTTCCAGTATTTTATTGATAATTAAACAGAAAATCATATTTCAAGACCTAAAAAATTCAAGTTAAAAAATTCTACAATTGGAGAATTGACATAATAATGAAGACATTTTGCATATTAAAACATTCTTTTTGTTAAAAAACAAGGTAAAGGGGAATAAGTGGCAAGTTGGTACTCTACGCGCGTTTCGGCGACCAGCGCCTTCTTCTGGAGCAGCCACGAATGATTATGATAAAGATCTTTTGGATGTGTAGACCAATGGCTTGGGTTAAAACAGAACCAGCGTTGATATCCTTTATTTTGAAAGTTTATACTAGGGTGTCCAACTGACTTCTTAATTTCTGTCTTTGTAGATAGATGTTATCTGATCGCCGATTTAAGTTTTCTGATAAAATAAAAAGATTATGAGGTTACTCCCGCCGTCCGGAACCTTTAGATTATTTAGGTCAAATAAAGATATCCTGACCAAACTTGGAAACGATAGAAATCCACCTGATGTGGGGATCTTTTTCGAGGAGACTTTCCTTTGCACTTGTATGTTGTACTTCAATTTTGGCAAAGATGTGGTTTTTAAAATAACTCCCTGTCCAACAAGATATGACAGGGCTCCAAACTTCCGGCGGCGGGACAGCGGGTTTTCACAATCTACGCGGTGATGGAATATCTTCCCATACGAGTCAGATAGAACATTGGAGTCTGGTATCCCTGAACTGAGAATTTAATACCACATCTTTTAGTAAGGATAGTTTTTTAATTCTGTGTTTGAAAATAACACTTTTAGAAAGTGGCTATTTTTCTTGTTCAACCCTTCTGTGTGCCTCTGCCTGTTTGTGGATTGAATGTCTGGTTTGAGAGTGACAGGAACTTGGGTGGCTCCAGGAGTGTGGGAGAGTCAGCACTAGGCTGAATAGGCTGATCTGCATTTGGAGTGGTGGGAGGAGTAGCACTTGGGCCTGAATAGGCCCACAAGGCTGGCTCCACCTCCTGTGGTGCATCTGAAGACCCTGGCCCACACTGACAAATAAAGAAGTTGTGCACTAGCAGAGTGCACCCAGGACTGGTTTGGACTGGGTCCTGGACACCTCACACATAGAGAAAAAAGACTTTTGGGGTATACATATGAGAGCTGAAACCCCTGTAAGTTAGACTACTTTTTGTTCAAGAGGAATCCCTGCCAAAGAAGATCAGCTGAAGAGACTGAGGAGAAGTACTGCCCTTGTAGTGTGTCTGGGGATAGCCTGCAGTTTGCTGTTTCTTCTAAGGAGAGGGCCAAGGGACTTTGCTGTGTGCTGTGTCCCCTGCCTGAAGAAGGACTTTGCTATGTGCTGTGTCCATCTGAAGAAAAGTCTGAGAAGAGCTGGCCTCCTGTTTCTGAAGTCCCAGGACAGAAAAGGACTTCACCCCCAATTTTCCTGAACTTCCTTGCTGGGAGTTCTAGCCTGCCAGGAGGTGCCTGTAACTGTGTGTGAGGCCCTTTGCTGTTGGGAGCTGGAAGCGTGACACAACGAAGGAGAAGCGTGTTGCCGGCGCAGCAGCCGCTATCCCATCACCAAGGCAGCGTGCCGCTGCTGCCACTGTTTGCCCCTGCATCACCGGAGAAGCGTGTCGCTGGGCCGTCTCATCACTGAGGAAGCATGTTGCCACCGCCGCTGATCGCCGTCGTATCACTGGAGAAGCTTGTCACAGGGCCTGTCGCAGCTCAGGAAACCACCGATTTCACCACACGGCCATCGGGCGTGCACGCATCGCCTGCATGTTGTCGCAATGCACCAAAGACACGATTTTGTCACACCGGATCATCGCAACTCATTGAGGCGCCAATTTGTCACATCGTAACCGGAGCGCAGGAAGAATCGACGCATCGCCTTCTCTGCAACCCTTTTGTCTGTTCTGCGTTACGCATCCAAGGTACTTTGAGAGTAAAGTGTCGCATTTACCATCTACAAGTTAATTTTTGCAACAACCTTTTAAAAGTAATTCTAGTGAGTATCTGTATGTTGGATTTTTGTCATTTTGGTCTTGTTTAGTTTAGATGAAGATATTTTTTTTCTAAACTGGAGTGGTGTCCATTTCTGGTGTTTTTACAGTGTTACTGTGAGCGTTGGTTCAAATACTTTACACATTGCCTGTGGGATAAGCCTGTCTTCTCATGCCAAGCTACCAAGGGGGTGAGCAGGGGTTATCTAAAGTGTGTAACGCCCTTATCCTGACTAGAAGCAAGGGTCACTATTTGGTCACAGGTACCTACCTCTGCCAAGTAGAGACCCTCATTTCTAACCGGGTGCATCACTATCCTGTCCCTCTCCATTCTCTTCTATAATCGCCTAAATTGAGTTTGGTTTTCTCCCTCTAAATGCTCCTTTTAGCCTCCTGTTGGGAGCCTTGATTAATTATTCATTCATTTTTACCCTCTCCCTATTCACTTCTGGGTATTCTGATGATCACCTTTAATCCTGGAAACATTACAGGCAGCAATCGTATTTGTGGTGCATTCTTTGTCCTGACTATGACCTTAAGCTAAAAGTGGTCGAAAAGCCATCAACATATATTGGCAGAGAAATGGATTTCAATTGTGTCATGATAATTTAATAATAGACTGATATATCTCATGCACGGAAGTGTCATTGTTTTACTTTCTCTTTGTGTTTCACTTTACGCCATTGACCTTGCTTTTCACGAGCACTAGGAGTTCACTTTGAACTCGTTTAAGCACTTTTATGATGCATAATTGATGCTGTCCTTTGTACATTCAGTTTGAGCCAATACAAATTGAATTTTAATTGTGTGGTCCAAATTTTATTGGTGTGATCGTGACCACTAATATGGTATATCTGTCATTTTGTAAATTAACCTCTATGGGATATTATTGCATGATACACAATAGGTTGAAAATGCAGGGCCCGATTCACAAAGGTAAACTAACACTTTTTTATAAATGTATTACTTTTCGGTATTCACAAAGATAACCTTTCACCAAAAGTCTAACTTTAAAACGTTTCACTATTTACAAAGGTAAACTTGGACCAAGGGCCCGATGTAAACCCTTTTTTGCGGCCGCAAGCGGGAGTTACTCACGTTTGCGACTGCAAAAAAGGGTAATGGCAGGTACAAATGCTATTTTGCGAGTCACAGACTCACAAAATAGCATTTGTGACTCCCACTGTTAGGAAGGGGCATCCCTTCCTAATAGGGACCACCATGCCATGTACAATTGTTTTTTGACCGCATTTGTGGCTGCAAAATACTTGCCTGCACCTCAAGACCACTGCCTGCCCTTTAAAAAAACAAAACTGAAAAGTTTCTTTTTTCTTTTTTAAAAGCATCCCTTTTTCCTTAAGGAAAACAGGCTGCATTTAAAAAACAATTGTTTTACTTAAAAAGCAGTCCCAGACATGGTGGTCTGCTAACCCCAGCAGGCCACCATCCCTGTGAGTGCTAGCCATTCCCAATGGGGGTCACAAATTGCGACAGCCTCATTATTATTCATGAGGCATGCAATTTCCGACCCCATTGGGAATCGCAAACAGTGTCTAAGACACTGTTGTACATCCCAATTTGCAAGTCACAAATTGTGAGTCGCAAATGCGACGCAGTTTGCAAGTCGCAAATTAGTGGGTCGTACATCTGGCCCCAAAGATCTAACTTTAAAACTTTTGGGTATTCACAAAGGAAAACTTAGACCAAAAGTCTAACCTTACTACTTTTTGGTATTCACAAAAATAAACATGACAAAAACTCTAAGTTTACTAGTAGTAACGTACCTCTGTGAATACCGAAAAGTAGTAAAGTTAGACTTTTCGTTTAGGTTTACCTTTGTGAATACTGAAAAGTAGTAAAGTCAGATTTTTGTTCTATGTTTACCTTTGTGAAATTCAAAAAGTAGTAAAGTTACACAAAAGTGTAAGTTTATCTTTTCAAATTGAGTCTTAAATTAGTTAGCTAAAGAAATGGACTGTCTGGGATTGGTATTTGAGAAGAGACCATAACATTTGTGTTTGCACAAATCCCCCCACATTACTTTTACAGTTCTTACATAAGGAAGTCAGCACTGATAGTACCTATTAACCAGGGCCATTGGGATTATGTGGCAGGAGAGGGCCAAATTATGTGACAGGGTTGAGTAAATTATGTGTCAAGAAATGGCCAAATATGCGGCATAATGCGCTACATTTTGTAAAGTATTTCTTCATTATTTTTTAACCTGGTAATACTGTCTGGGTATTAGTTGCACCTCACAAGTATCCGTTTAACACCCAAATGTAGCAATAGACAACAGAAAGGTGACCAGTGCAGCTTTGCTATAGAGCCTTCCACTGAGCAACATGTGTTGCTGCATTTTTAGTAACGTTTGAACCGTTTGCGTTACAAACCTTTTTTTTTTTTCTGCACATTATGCAGCAGATGATATATGATGTGGTATATGTGGCAGATCTATAACTATGCAAAAATTGCAGCAGCTCACAATTGCATAATTCCAGTGGCCCTGCTATTAACACAGTAAGAATAGTACAGGAAAATAATTCACAATATTTTTTTCTGCAAATAACATATTGGCAATGTACAGACATTTCTTTTGTCCCCATGCATGCATTGAAAGAGGTTCAAAGAATGCTTTTCCTAATGTATGAATTTTTTATGTTTTACTTGCAAGTTTTTATTAAACTTTTATAAATGCTTTGTAATGTGTCACATGCCTTCGTAAAACCACTTCAGAACACATCGACTATGTGATTTCTGTACACAATACAGTAGTAAATTGCTGAACATATGGATTTGTGTTAAACTCCAGAAACTCTACGCAGTAGCGGGCCGTGGAGGGCGTTCCGTGGGGCGGTGAGGTGGGGCAGGAGGGGCAGGGCGGGGGTAGTAAACACCGGAATATGGATGAACGGAGGTAAGTTAACATTGAAATGAATCAAATTAATTTTGTTGCGCATGCTGCATCGCAAAATGTGATCCAGCGTGCACAATGAAATTCGTTTACTACCCTCCACCCTGCCCCTCCCCGCCCCGCCTCACCGCCCCACGGAACCCCCTCCACGGGCCGCTAATGCCTCTTCATACAAAAAGGAAATGGGGATTGATGAGTTAAGCTTTAATGATCTCCTATTTTAACAATCATTGAAGAATTATGACTTGTAAGAATTGTTGAATTATAAGATACACTAATTTATGGATGCATCTCTAAATAAATGTAATCAATCTGCAGGGGGGACAACAGGTGAATATCAGAAAGTGAATAATAATATAAATGCCTAAATTTTCTATCTCAGCCCCACCAATTCAAAGGACTGATTTAACAAAAGCTTGATTTGAAGAAATGTCCGTGAAACAGACAGCATAAATATATCACAAAAAGATAATCCATATCAATCAATCAATCAATCAATCAAGGCATTTGTATAGCGCGCTACTCACCCGGAGGGTCTCAAGGCGCATGGGGTAGGGGGGTCTGCTACTGCTCGAACAGCCAGGTCTTGAGTTGCTTCCTGAAGGCGAGGTGGTCCTGGGTCAGGCGGAGGTGGGTGGGGAGGGAGTTCCACGTCTTGGCGGCCAGGTAGGAGAAGGATCTTCCTCCCGTTGTGGCTCTTCGGATGCGGGGGACTGCGGCGAGGGCGTGGCTGGTCGATCGAAGCTGGCGGGTGGGAGTGTAGAAGTTCAGTCGGTCGTTGAGGTATCTTGGGCCTTGGTTGTGGAGAGCTTTGTGTGCGTGGGTGAGGAGTCGGAACGTGATTCTCTTGCTGACGGGGAGCCAGTGCAGGTTCCTCAGGTGTGCTGAGATGTGGCTGTGCTGGGGGATGTCCAGGATGAGTCGTGCTGAGGCGTTCTGAATGCGCTGGAGTCTTTTCTGGAGTTTTGCAGTGGTTCCGGCGTAGAGGGAGTTGCCGTAGTCCAGTCGACTGGTGACGAGTGCCTGGGTGACCGTCTTCCTGGTTTCGGTGGGGATCCACCGGTAGATCTTACGTAGCATGCGTAGGATGTTGAAGCATGATGAGGAGACGGCGTTGACTTGTCTGGTCATGGAGAGGGAGGAGTCCAGGATGAAGCCCAGGTTGCGTGCGTGGTCTGTTGGTTTGGGTGCGCTGCCCAGGGCAGGGGGCCACCAGGAGTTGTCCCAGGCGGAGGGCGACGGTCCCAGGATGAGGACTTCCGTCTTATCTGAGTTCAGTTTCAGGCGGGTGTTCATCATCCACTCGGCTACGTCTTTCATCCCTTCGTGTAGGTTGGTTCTGGCGGTGGCGGGGTCGTTGGTGAGGGAGAGGATCAGCTGGGTGTCGTCGGCATAGGAGATGATGTTGAGGTTGTGTTGGCGTGCGATGGCCGTGAGGGGGCTCATGTAGATGTTGAACAGCGTGGGGCTGAGTGATGATCCTTGTGGTACGCCGCAGATGACTTCGGTGGCTTATGATCTGAACGGGGGAAGGCGGACTCTCTGTGTCCTACCGGTGAGGAAGGAGGTGATCCATTCCAGTGCCTTCTCCTGGATTCCGAAGTTGCTGAGGCGCTGTACTAGGGTGCGGTGGCAGACCGTGTCAAAAGCCGCGGAGATGTCCAAGAGGATGAGGGCCGCTGTTTCCCCGTTGTCGAGCAGGGTAGGGATGTTGTCGGTGGCTGCGATGAGGGCGGTCTCGGTACTGTGGTTGGCCCGGAAGCCGGACTGCGAGTGGTCGAGGGATCCATTTGTCTCGAGGAAGGCGGCCAGCTGTCTGTTGACGATCTTCTCGATGACTTTGGCAGGAAACGGGAGGAGCGAGATGGGGCGGTAGTTTTTGAGGTCGGTGGGGTCTGCTGATGGTTTCTTCAGTAGGGCGCTGAGTTCGGCGTGCTTCCAGCTCTCAGGGAAGGTTGCGGTGTCGAAGGAGTCATTGATGATGTCCTGTAGATGGGGTGCGATGACGGAGGCGGCCTTGTTGAAGACGTGGTGAGGGCAGGGGTCGGTTGGTGACCTGGAGTGGATGGAGTTCATCGTGCGGATGGTGTCTTCGGTGTTGATCGGGGTCCAGGCGCGGAGGGTGGTGGTGGGGGGCGTTGGTGCGGTCGTAGGGAGCATCACCTGTGTGCTGAAGCTGTTGTGTATGTCTGCGATCTTGCTGTGGAAGCACGAGGCGAGTGAGTTGCAGAGGTCTTGCGAAGGGGTGATGTCGTTGTTTCCGGCGCTAGGGTTGGAGAGCTCTTTGACGATGTTGAAGAGTTCCTTGCTGTTGTGGGCGTTGTTGTCCAGTCGTTCCTTGAATGCGGTTTTCCTGGTGGCGTGGATCAGTTGGTGGTGTTCTTTAGTGGCGAGCTTGAGGGTGGTCATGTTGTCTGGTGTCGGGTCTCTGCGCCAGGCTTTCTCAAGGGCTCGGCAGTTCTTCTTGGAGCTCTTGAGTGTGTCGGTAAACCAGGATGCTTTCTTGTTGCCGGGTCTGCTGGGAGGGGTCGTCAGTGGAGCGAGGTCGTCTGCGCAGTTGCTGATCCACCTCGTGAGGTTGTTGGCGTCTTGGTTGGGGTTTGCTGAGCTGGCGGGAGGGTTCTGGCTCAGGGATGCGGCGAGCTGGTCGGTTGTGATCTTGTTCCAGCTTCTGCGGGGGACCTGTTGCTGGTGGTGGTGGAGCGTGGTTCTTCTGAAGCTGAAGTGGACGCAGCTGTGGTCTGTCCAGTGGAGTCCGGTGGCGTGGCTGAAGGAGATGTCCTTGCTGGAGGAGAAGACGGGGTCTAGCGTGTGGCCGGCGTAGTGGGTGGGGGTGGTCACCAGTTGCTTGAGTCCGAGGTTGGCGAGGTTGTCCAGCAGGGTGGTGGTGTTTCGGTCGTTGTTGTTCTCCAGGTGGAAGTTGAGGTCCCCGAGGAGGATGTAGTCAGCGGATGGGAGGGCGTGTGGGCTGATGAAGTCGGCGATGTCTTCGCTGAATTGAGTGCGTGGTCCCGGGGGTCTGTAGATGAGGGTGCCTCTGAGGGTTGTCTTGGGGTCGGTGTAGATCTGGAAGTGCAGGTGTTCGGCGGCTGTGAGGGTGTCGTCGGAGTTGGTCGTGAGGCGGATGGTGTTCTTGTGGATGATGGCGATGCCTCCTCCCGTCTGGTTGGCGCGGTCCCTCCGGGTGATCTTGTATCCGTCCGGGATAGCGATGGCGATGTCTGGTGCTGAGGAGGCGTTCATCCAGGTTTCCGTGAGGAAGGCGACGTCTGGAGCTGTGGTGTCGAGGAGGTTCCAGAGTTCTACGGCGTGTCTGTGGACGGAGCGGGTGTTCAGCAGGATACATTTAAGGTGGTTGCTGCTGGTGCTCGTCTTGGCGGGTGCGGTGCAGGTCCGGGAGCAGGAGAACTTGCAGGATTGGCAGGTGAAGGGTCCGTGGGTGCGTCCTGGGGTGGGTTGGTGGCAGCCGGGGGTCCGGCCGGTGTTGAGAGCGTTGAGGATGGCGTGGTTGTAAGTCCTGCGGGTGGGCTGGCCTCTACGGGGGCCAGGGGGTCTGGCGCTGGGCGCGGTCCAGGCGCGGACGGGCGCAGACGGGCTTGCCTTTGGCGCGCCCGTCCGCGCGGATGCTGCGCGTGCGCGTGGACTCTGCCATAAATGGCGTAGTGGGGGGGCGGAGTGAGGGAGGAGCAGCTGGGAGGCGGGAGCGGGGTGGCGAGTGGGGGGCAGTGTGCGGGGATGCCGGAGGGAGCGTGGGTGGGGCCGCAGGGGAGCAGCGGCAGGGAGCGGGGTGGGGCAGGCAACAACGAGAGACAGAGGGACAACTAAAGGGCACACACGAGAACGAGAACGGCAGCAAAGAAAGTACAGTTACCAATACGAACAAAAACGGCAAGCAGGCACAGGTTCAGTCAGGGAACAGGGGCCAACCAAGACAGGGGCAGTCTTGAGCTCGGCAGCGGCGGCAGCAGCGGGAGTAGAGCGGGCACACTCGGGGTGGCCACGCGGCAGGAGGAGCAACCGGGCCGACCAGGTCAGGTCAGGTCACAGCCAGACCCATATAACAGAATAAACCCGGAAAACAACTTTTCAATATAAATGACAAGGACTGCAGGAGAGCAGCTAGTTTTATGCTCAGACGAACATATAGTTTTATATACTCTGTTAGCATTTTTAATAGCATTTGTTTTGTAAATCTGCACATTGAAATAATGTTTATGTCATTACTGTCTCTCTTGCTAGAGCATGCTTACAAATAAAAAATATACCAACACCTGTACAAAAAACATTGAACATAAGTAAAATATCTCCTTACAGCTCCTTGGTAAGCTATGTTGTTTTGTTTAAGTCTGTTGTATGATTGAAGTGCAGCATTATACAATTCTTAACATTTTGCTCAAATTCATTTGAGGTTTTGATTTTCCCATGTAAAGGTGCCCTCTCAGACTTGTCAGAACAACTGTTGAAAAGATTTGATGTAAAAGAAAAACAACTGAGTGGGAAAGTAGGACAATCATTACAAGAAAAAGAGCAAGAACTGAGGAAACCCCGAAGAAAAGATACACCAGCGTTAAACATTGCACCTTTATTGCAAGGTAAACATTCCACTGTACATATTTAACTGTACTGAAATTATTAAGTCTCACACTGTGTTGCTTTCCATATAGCTATATTGTTCACATATGTGTTAAAATTGCTTGCACGTGTGCAACCTAAAGAAAGAAGATATTCCTAAACCATAACCTGAATGGTTATCTTAGTTAGGGTTCTTACAAGACCCAGACACAAGTACATATTAAATTGATCGACCACACCATGAAAACATTATCAATTTTCCTAATATTTCCATTTCAGGCAAGTAGGAAAATATATTGATAAACCGTGGAGAAGAGAGTTTACAGACATTTTTTTATTTTTGTATTAAACATCATCATACAGTACATAGTCTGAAGGCACATTGCGAGTACACAGATAGAGAGGCTGCAGTCTTGAAGTGAACTGTAAACAGATCTGTTTCTGTGTACTTTGTTTAATATTGATAATTTCCAAGCAGCAGGGACTTTCTCAAAATTTCTTTTACATGTGATACAAGTCCAGTAACACCAAAATATTATAACCAAGAAATAAATGTTACAATTTTGTAACCATTTTAGATGGAAAGAAAATAATTTACTGGTAAAAATTGAATAAAAAAGAAGACAATCATTTGTGTTGTCAGTAATTACTAAATTCAGTAACTTGAGGGACACTGTCACTAGTGCATTTGTTTCTGGCAACAATATAAAGCAATATCTGATGGAATCTTGTATAAAGACAAATGTTTCTAGATGTATCTGGTTCATTTAAAACAGTTACTGATACGTATCAGCAAATGATCTTGCTAAAACATTGCAAATAGAAAAAAATGCCGAAATGGATCTTCAGGTGCCAGTTGACAGTTTCCACTTGAAGCAATTTCCCACAATGTCAGGTCCGCCGCAGAAGTTTGTACACAGCACTTTCTTTACTCCCTAGACATCGTGCAGAAGTTTCACAAGAACAGATTGAAGAATTGTCAATTTGTCTGAGATCTCCTTGCATACTTCTAGGTTGTTACTGTTCTTTTTTTGCTACTACTCTGTTCTTTATGCAGATATGTTGGAAAGCCCTTTAGTATTACATATGTTTATTGAAGGAACAGCAAGTGGTAATACATATTGGTATTTCCAAAATGACAAACCTGTTTGGGCGCAGACCTACCCTGCAGTGTTGAGGAGTGCCCAAAAACCTGACCACCTGATGAGAATGCGAACTAATACACAGCAAGCCCCCTACAACCCAACCAGGGCCGGCCGCGTCATAAACCTAAGGTGGTTGGTGCGTTTCTCTGATGTATAGCTTTCCCCCCTTCCACTGAGAGGCTAGAATTCTAGATGGCCTGCGTCACCGCCGTTGAAAGTCTGGTGCCACGTCTGCAAACCCTGGTAACTGTCATTATTGCTTGCTCGACACCTGAGGCCCCTCGTCCTAAAGAGTTAAAGAACTAATGCAAACCAAACAGGCAAGGAATGGTAGGATGGGCCTGTCGTAAGCAATCACAACGCCTCTCAAACCCCAAGCCCTCGCCCCCCTTCCCCAACTCACCCCTCCCCCCCAAAAACACCATCCCCACCCCCTGCCCCCCATGGTCCATGGTTCCTCCGTGTTCCAGCCGGGGGCCTACAAAGTCTGTGATGGTAGATCACTGAGAGTTTGGTTCTGTGTCGGTATCCGTCAATCTCAAAAGCCGGAGGTACTTGGGACAGGTTACCTCCGTGAACTCAGACGCCAATAGGGACAAGAATGGTTTCCACAGTTCCGCATAGCGCGCTCCCTCCCCCGCCCTTGATAGGGACAGTTTCTCCATCCCCAGAACCATCCACAGACGATGTAGCCATCCCAGGTGTGTGGGGACATGCTTGGATCGCCAATGCGCCGGAAAGCCCTTTAGATGAAAACCTTGCCTAGAAAGGAAAGGTTGCACTGATTTACATTATTATAAAGAAACTCTGCTACTAATAAATAGGATGTGTTACATTACAGTGTCATTGAAAATATTGCTTTAGGATCGAATACTTTTCTCTGTCTGTCAATTATACAACAATGGATAGCTATTAGAGAAAAAAGCTTGTTCACCCCCACATGCCTTATAACAGCTCAGCAAAAATGACAAAGATACTGAGTACCTTTATCATATATGAAGTATGAAGAATGAGGCAGTCAATGATGCTAAAAAATATCAGTCAGAAAACATTGGGCTATTTCTTCAGCTGTTGGTAACTTGGATGAAGTCAAAAAGGAGCCATCATATAAAAAGGGTCTACAGTGGGTGGGGGGGGGGCAGAATGTCCATTTTAAAATGTTTAGATATCGTATGCCAAGGCTTTGAAGCCACAGGTAATGTCTGAAAATATCTAAAAGAGTGCAGTGATTTATGTTGAGACAAACTGGGAAAGCAAGAACAATTTCTTGAACTTCCTACTAAACAATTGGCCACTAAACCTCCTTGACGAGGAATGACTGAATCATGACACATTCCAGTCACATCAAGCTGTCATACTTTAGTTGACATAAAGATAGTTTTCGGGCTAAAATATAATTAATTTCAATGAACTAAAGCAACCATTACTTTAAGCTTGTCTAGGACTCTTGGATCCACCTGTTCTTGAACCATCTTAACTTTGTCTAAAATTAATGAACTAGTCACCCATAATTTCAGAAGCTATCAAATGTTGATCAGAAGCATGTGTTTTCACTGAATAATGACTGGATAAAGGCAAGATTGAGCAATGGACATTCCTTGACCTAGGAATAATAGTAAAATCATACTTTGCAAGGAAAGAATACCATCTAGCTTGGCAACTATTTCTGTGTGGAAAATATAGGAACCTCTTCAAATTCTAATGATCAGCTCAAGTTTCAAGCAGTTCTCTAGTGCTCAACTGATTAGTTACATTCTGCTAGGATATGAGACAAATAAGAGATAGGGTGTTCTTGTCCATTATCATGCTTTTGTGGCAAAACTAATCCTTTGCTCTCGCAGAATTTTGTATTATGATAAAATCCTAGTAAACATTTCTTTGAGTGTACAAGAAGCCTTTTCTGGTTTCTTCATGTTTTCCTTCTTTAACACACAAATCATATCACTTGGTAGCTCTACAAAGTTCTTGATAAATTGATGATAAAAAGATGTAAATCCCAGGACATTTTAAGTCTCCTGTATATCAGAAGGGGAAGGCTAAACCAAAGAAATATTTCAACTTTCTTAGGACCCATGCATATGACAGCAGCATTCAATCTAAATCAAATATATTCAACTTGTTCTTTCCTGGGAAGAAGGGCTTGAAACACTTTGTCAATATGTTTTCTTGCTTATCAACATTTAGAGAAAATTGGACTGCAGGATTTCTGATGGCAGAGCCTCTGCTGGTTCTACCACCAGAAACCATCTGCCACTTGGATGCAGGGGCCTTAGTGACAGTCACTTCTCTGCCCGTGTTGGATAGGTCACCTAGCAAATTAGAGATGAAGACTGAATGTGTTTTACTGACCAGGGTACTGTTAATCACAAGTGAAACATGTTTTGACTATTTACAAGTGTGCATAAATGGCAGTGCAACAATTAATATTAATAACTTTATTTGGGGGGATTGTTTTATATGTAACACTTGGCAACAGGGATAAATCTTTAAAACAATTGTATTTGCATTCAGTTTATGTAAGGGGAAGTAACATCCAGTTGAGTCTAAGCACCACATGTGTGTCATACCTGTCTTGGCATGTCACAAGATAGAAGTAGTTCTAGTAGCAACTTGTTTAAACTTGTTTAAAAATTTCCCTTCCTCAGTTCATAATCAGATGCTCAGAATGACACACTTCACCCAATTTCATTAGAAAGAAAGAGTAGCTATCTTCTATGTGCCTATTGCATTGGATCTCATTACTTACAAATATAATGACCCCCACAATGAAGTTATTGATCACCTTAGTCATGGTAAAACATTGTGCACAAAGTGTAAACAGTGATACTCATGATCAGTAATAGAATTAAGAGCCAAAAGACTGTACTTTGAACGCTTCATTTGAAAAACACATTGTTATCATGTTTTTCAGGGTTTGTGTGAATTCACTATGTTGCCCGTCTTTGAGTCAGAGTTTTCACAGTACCTCGCAGTGGTACTGTGTGCAAGAATGTTAGACAAGGTAAGGACAACAACCACTCAAAAGTGTTGGCTGTCTAACATTTGGATAGTCACTCACGGTGGGACCTCATCCTTTGAGGATTGCAGAGGTCTTTGGGTAACATGCACTTTATTATTAGCAGCTATGTGCCACTATGTGCTGTTTCCCAGTACACGGAGGCAAGATAGTAATAAAATAGTGGCCAAGGCAGAATCATGGTAATTCATGTTAATTTGTCATAGAGGATGCCCATTTTCCACCCATGGTAAAATGTAGACCTTTGTATAATTAATGTAATTACTAGAAACATTTTCCCACCCTTGATAAAATGATGGTCCTGGCAGAAAGGTGGTAGTTCTGGGCAACTTGTTCACATTAATGGGATTAAATCCATATTCACTCATATTGAAATGGTGGTCCTAGCACAATGTTGGTCATTATTGACAACTTGTGGGCATCCATTGGATGATACTAATTCCCACCATGGTGTAATGCTGGCACTGGCACAGTGGTGGTTATTCTTTGGGTGCATCAATGAGAGGATACACCCCCATAGTAAAATTCTGGTCATAACACAATGGTAGTAATTCTAGGCAATGTGTGGGCAGCCATGGTAATAGAAGTGTTACCTACCAATGGTAAAATGCTGGATCTCACTTATAGTAGCGTCTCTTTTCAACGTGTGCCATACTTTTCACCATGGCATAATAGTGGTAATTATTGTAAGAGTGTGTGCATCTAAGGCACATTGCTAGCTCCATCAGTATAGTGGTATTTATTGGCATACTGTATGCATTCCGTCTAGAATGGTGGTAATTGTTGACATTTTGTACGCACTGATGGTATCCACACCTTTTGCAATGCTTTCTTCTGCATTACAGTGTCAATTCCTGACATATTATGGGCAAACAAGATAGTGTACACCCTGGCAGACTGCTGGTCAGGTGATACTGGTGGTAATTCATGGAAAATTGTGACTGTGGACAGCCATGATGTGGTTGTTTACATTTAAATACTTTTGAGTACATTAAAGCTCAAACAGGCACAGTAGCATCTAGCCTGTGATAGTACTGTTTAAGAGGGGCTGAGGCACCTGCTGCTTTCAAGTGCCTCTGCTGACATCATTGAATAACAAACTACTTTGCTGCCCAGTTGGTCAGGTATAACTCTTGGTGGCCTGCTCTCAATCCTTTTGAGTACCTTGGCTGTGACAAAGTGCTTCAAAGGATTTCCAAGTGTGACAAAAACAAGCCAGAACCATGGGAGAGGGAGGGGAGAATTATTTGGACCATCCCTGCAGGCTGCCATGAAGTATTAGCAGTTGTTGATGAATGTCAATCAATCAATCATATCATTTGTAAAGCGCACTACTCACCTGTGAGGGTCTCAAGGCGCTGGGGTGGGGAATGCTGCTACTGCTAGAAAAGAAAAGCCAGGTCTTGAGGAGTTTTCTGAAGGTCAGCAGGTCTTGGGTCTGCCGTAGGTGGATGGGGAGGGTGTTCCAGGTCTTGGCGGCGAGGTGGGAGAACGATCTGTCGCTTGAGGTCGCTCTTCAGAAGCGGGGGACTGTGGCGAGGGCAGGTCGGCGGAGCGAGCTGGCGGGTGGGGGTGTAGAAGCGTGGGTGAAGCGCTTGAACTTTATCCTCTTGTTGACTGGGAGCCAGTGCAGGTCTCTCAGGTGGGGTGTGATTTGGCTGCGGTGAGGGATGTCAAAGATCAGGCGTGCAAAGGTGTTCTGGATGCGTTGGAGCCGTCTCAGGAGTTTGGTCGAGGCTCCTCCGTAGAGGGCGTTTCCATAGTCCAACCTGCTGTTGACGAGAGTCTGGGTGACCGTTCTTCTCTTTTCAGTGGGGATCCACTTGTAGATCCTGCGGAGCATGTGGAGGGTGTTGAAGCAGGAGGAGACGGTGTTGACCTGTTTAGTCATGGAGAGGGTGGAGTCGAAGATGACCCCTAGGTTGCGTGCTTGGTCGGTGGGTGTTGTAAAGTAAATGTAAATTGATACTTGTATAGCGCACTACTCACCCGCAAGGGTCTCAAGGCGCTTGTACGAATACCGCTGTGGAACCCATCCTGGCTTTCCCTGTGAGGTGTCCACTCCTGGGCACCCCCAAGGTGGAGGCCAGGCATCCTTAGCGTTGTGGGGGCCGTTGTGGAGATTAAGCAAGCTATTGCCCAGAGTTGCAGAGTTGGACTCCATGATTGGAATATGCACCGAGGCGAGAATTATCAGGTCCGTGGAATTTTTGAGCTCAAGTCCCGGCTAGACCTCTGCATCAGGGTCTGCCGCTCTAACCATTGAGCCACACTTCTTGCGGTTCCCAGTGCGGTCGGACACCAGGAGTCGTCCCAGGCCGAAGGGGTGGATCCGAGGATGATGACCTCCATCTTGTCCGAGATCAGCTTCAGTCGGCTGTTCCTCACCAATTCAGCGACGGCCTTCATTCCTTCATGAAGGTTGGTTTTGGTGGTGTGGGGGTCCTTGGTGAGGGAGAGGATCAGCTGGGTGTCATCGGCGTAGGAGATGATGTTGAGGTCGTGCCGACAGGCGACGTGTGCGAGCAGTGCCATGTAGATGTTAAACAGAGTTGGGCTGAGGGATGAGCCCTGGGTTACACCGCAGATGATCTGGGTGGCTTCAGAACGGAAGGGGGGAAGGTGGATGCTCTGTGTTCTGCCAGAGAGAAAGGAGGTGGTCCAGTCCAGGGCCTTCTCTTGGATCCCGGCTTTGTGGAGACGTGTTCGTAGTGCTGGTGGCAGACCGCGTCGAAGGCGGCTGACAGGTCCAGGAGGACGAGGGCTGCCGTTTCTCCGTTGTCCAGCAAGGACTTGATGTCATTGGTGGTGCCGATGAGGGCAGTCTCGGTGCTGTGGTTGCTGTGGAACCCGGACTGAGAAGGGTCCAGGATGTTGTTCTCCTCGAGGTAGAGGGTCAGTTGTTTGTTGACGGTCTTCTCGATGACCTTTGCTGCAAATGGGAGCAGTTCTTGAGGTCCTTGGGGTCCACCTTGGGTTTCTTGAGTAAGGCGTTGATCTTGGCATGCTTCCAGCTCTCCGGGAAGGTTGTTGTCTCGAAGGAGGTGTTGATGACTTTCCGGAGATGGGGTGCGATGGATGTGCTGGTTTGGTTGAAGATGTGGTGTGGGCATGGGTCTGACGGAGATCCAGAGTGGATGGTGTTCATTATCTTGATGGTGTCGTCATCGTTGATGTTGGTCCAGGAGAGCAGGTGGTTGGTGCGGATGGTGACGTGGGGGCATAGGTCTCAGTGGTTGTCGGGGCAGTTGTGGCTTTAAAGCTGTCATGGATGTCTGCGATCTAGCGGTGGAAGAAGGTAGCCAGCGAGTCGCAAAGGTCTTGCGAGGGTGGGACGTCGTTGGTGTTGGAGCTGGGGTTAGAGAGTTCCTTCACGATGTTGAAGAGCTCTTTGCTGTTGTGCGCGTTGTTGTCTAGGCGTTTTTTTTAGGCCCTTTTGGTGGATTTGATGAGGTGATGGTGTCTGGGGTGGCATTCTTGTGGGCTGCGTGGCAGTCCGGTGTTTGTTCACAGAGCCAAATCTTTTCCAGCTTTCGGCAGGTTTGCTTGGAGGCCCGGAGGTCTTCAGTGAACCAGCTGGCTTTCTTGTTGGTGTGACTGTTGGAGGGTTTCTTGATCGGTGCGAGGGTGTTGGCGCAGTCATTGATCCACTGTCCGAGGTTGCGGGCGGCGGTGTCAGGGTCGGTGGGCTCTGGGCGAGGGTGGTGGATAGCTGGTCTTCGGTGACTTTGCTCCAGCAGCGACGAGGCATCTGTTGGGTGCGGTGGTGCATGGTGGGTTTCTTGAAGGTGAATTGGATGCAGCGATGGTCGGGCCAGTGGAGTTCAGTGGTGTGGTTGAAGGAGACATGGGGGGCTTGCGGAGAAGATTGGGTCAAGCGTGTGACCGGCGTAGTGGGTGGGGGTCTGTAGATGAGGGTTCCTTTGGGGGTTTTGTTGGGGTCGGTGTGGATCTGGAAGTGCAGGTGTTCGGTGGTGCTGAGGGTGTCGTCTGTGTTGGTTGAGACTCTGAGAGTGTTCCTGTGGACGATGGCGATTCCTCCTCCTGCTCCATTGGAGCGTCCCTGTGGGTGATCTTGTAGCCTTCCGGGACGGCTATGGATATGTCGGGTGCCGAGGCGGGGTTCAGCCAGGTCTCCGTCAGGAAGGCAACGTCTGGGGAGGTTGAGTCGAGTAGGTCCTAGAGTTCAACGGCGTGTTTGCAGGCGGAGCGGGTGTTGAGAAGAATGCATCTGAGGTGGTTAGGTTCTTTCCTGATCTGCAGCATGATGGGGCGGATGCTTGTGAAGCTGCAGGTGAAAGCTCCGTGGGTGCACTTCGGGGTGGTCAGGAAGCAGGTGTGTGATCGTCCAGTGTCGAGTGCATGGTGGGTTCTGGCATCGTAGCGGTGTCGGGCGTCGTGGTGTTCGCGGGGTCCAGGGGTCCTGTCGCTGGGCATGGTCCAGGCGCAGGCAGGCCTGCCTTGGGCGCGTCAGTGGCGCGCCAGCAGCACTGCCGCTGCACGTGGCCTCCATATGAGGGGATGTGGGAGGGAGGAGCAGCTGGGAGGCGGGGCGGCGAATGGGATTGCAGGGGGATTGGCTCTCAATGGAAACCACTGGCCAAATAGGTAGTTGTGCAAGCCACATGACAATATAACCCTACAGTGAAATTGGGGCTTAAAATATTCAAATATTGCTATACAACGATGTAGTGTCAAAGATCAGGGGGTAATAAAAAAGGTGGGGCCAAGCGGGTTAGACCACTGTACCACCAGGAAACAACTGTTGATGCTCAAAAGAAGAAGTAACTGAAGAAGGAGGCTATTGGCAAAGCCAATTGCCACACAGTTGCTGAGAGGATTGTCTCAGTGTACCAGCGAGGAGAAAATAATGGACAGCCATGGGATGACTAGAAGAAAATATGGTGAGGATGGGGTAAGAGATCACTATGAAGTTAGTTTATAATACAAAGGAAACAAAAAATACAAATGGTACAACATTAGGACATATCAAGAAAACCCAGAGGACTAGCAAAATATATATCATACGGAAGACTGCTAGAAGATATTGAATTTGTTGCTTTTTACATGGTGTGGCGGCAGTGATTTCAAATGACAATGTACACTACTCAGTACTATTCGTGAAAGCAATGCATGATATGCATGTTACTGCCAGTCATAAACAAGGGGCTGTTGGGCTTTGAGTTCAGGTGGGACGAGAAGTTAGGTCAAGTTGTAGGGAAAGGTTGAACCAGACCGCAATGGTATCAACAATTCTTAGGTGCAGCAGCTAAGCAAAGTGCCATATATTGTGATGTATGGAGGTGCTACACTTGTATGGAGAGCAGTTGGACAGAAGTAGACAGAGTCAGGGGGAGGCGAGAAGATAGCTAGAGTACAGGGCCAGTCTGCATATGTAATAGGGCTGAGAAACAAGGAAATGATGGTCACCAGTGCATAGACTGAGGCAGAAATTAGAACTAGGGAAGAACCTAATGATACCAACATTTAGCTCTGTTTACAGACCTGGGAGCATTTAAGCAACATGAAGGCACACAACAAACATTAAGGTCATTATTGAGGATTTATATTGCAATGTAGGAAAAGGAAATAAACATGGTAAAAGAACCATCCTCAGACATTTCCAAGAGGGAGGAGGGATGCAGTGAAGTTTATGACTTAAACAAAGGCACCAGGGAGTTTTGATTAGCAGGCGCACGTATAAAAATGAACAGGAGACAGAAAGGTTAGTGTAAAGGCAAGATCCCATGTGTGGAAAATCTTCACAGAATTCAGCTGGGAACAATTTGAAGCAACAACCAGCAATGGCGCATGTGAGGAAAACAATTAAGAGGACATTAGTGAAACTTAAGATGAAAATGTATACAGAGCTAGACACAACAAACATGTGCATCCCCATACAGAAGAATTGCCTGGAGATGATCAGGAGGTAGAAGATAGGACGGGTAATGGAGGACAATAGGTGATTTTAATAAGGGAGGGGATGGTAGAAACAAAGAAGCGTGTTTTGAACTCTTGATGAAGAATAATCAAGTTTGAGAAAAAGACAAATGGGAAAGGAGAGGGCATAGATAGGGGTTGTTCAAAAAAGGAAAAGGAAAAGCACTGCCAGAAGAAAAGGACAGTTTTCATTCAGAGGGGATAGAAGCAGCAGGGGATCAGCAAGATCCAGAACTAGATCACTGAGGAGAAGTAGGCCAAAGAGGAGCAAACAGATTTTCAGAAATATTGAATCTATTCATCAGTGATAATTAACCACTGGGCAAGGACAGTGAGGGAGCCGCTGTGAGCAACACCTCTTTTGATAAAGTTGTAGATCTGTTAAAGAAGCAGAGACCGGGGGTGCTGTTAGCAAATGTCAACATTAAGCCAACAATCAGATTGTTCTACAGTGTCATGAGCTTGAGAGAGCGCAAACTGACTTAAATGTATGAGTGCACCACACTTACCTGTAGTAAGCACAAATCATGAGGAGAAATGCCATGAGTGCTAATAGTACCTGCAATTATATTCTAAATGTATAGCTAATGTAGAGATTTAAGTAGAAGTGGAACTAATACAGAAATGTGTGACACTATATGATTTTATTAGACGTGATTATTTTTGAATCTATGTCGTGTAGCTGTTAAAATGTAAGATGGTCTGTGGTTAAACGCAGAATGTGGTAGGCCTCAGGGCCAGAGCTGGAGCTAAAAGGGAAGGTGGTTCTTTTCACGACACAGATTGTATTAACGTTTGGTCATCGCATTAAATGGGCCATGAATTATAAAATGTTTATTGAATAATAGAATAAGAGTATTAACATGCTTTAATTAAATGAAGAAGTTGAATGCCATAATCATAATGAGAAATATTGTAGGCCTGAAATGTTTTAACGTTGATTTACACGTACATGTCTGGGCTGAGAAATGTTGCAAGCCTTTTTAGAAGTCTATGAGAGTTGGGTTCTTGGCGGCAGATATCTGTCTGCAACAGGAAAGGGGGGATCCAATTATAAATGAATGAATAGAGGTCTGTTCAGTAGACGGCCCAGACATGGAGGAGGGTTTTGGAATGTTTAAGGGGTATCAGCGGGCCGGAGAAGAGCCTGAGAAGCAAGGTCAACTCTAACGTCTGAGGCCCAATACAAAGCATCATGGAAAAAGCCTGAAGCTACACCACGTGAGAGGCGTTTCGCAAGGGGCGTCTCAAATGTTGTTGACTGTTTTGTATTAGGGACAGCACCCCTGGGTGGAGTTAGAGCAGATACCTGAGGACCCTTTAGAGAGCGGATGGGTAGGCAGAGAGGGGTCATGACTGGAGAACTATAGGTTTTCACCAAGAGACTTAGAGTGGGTGACTTCCCTTGGGGGTCATTCACTGCTGACACCTTTGTTAGGTTGGGATTTGGTTAAGTAGGGATACCATCTAGAGCAGGGTAGGGACAGCCTAACCTTTGCGTTTTCCTCCAACCTAAATGAAGGAGAGATATGCGTCCATGCTGATAGCTTTATTATTCTTAGAACTTGTGTTAGTGATTTCTGTTGCTCGTCTGAGGGCTTTCCGAGAGCACATGTATGTAATTGGACCTGTGTATCTCGTTAATCTCATTCTGAGATGCTTGTATTTGCAGCTTATCATATCTTTACAATAAACCTTTGAAAGCTAGAAGTTGTTTGTGATCTTTGGGAGCAGAGTCCTTTATTGGGTGAACTAACTTGCAGATGGGTGTACTGTTTTCCTCCAAGACAGGCAACAAAGGTTCAGTCGACCAGATCGAGGTTTAGATCAATAGATATAAGGTATCGATCAAAATCTCGCCCTTTCAGTTGGTAGCTATAGAGGATGGTTGCCTTCTTGAGGACGGTGACCTAGGCCAGGTTAGCTTACCCCAAGGCCCCTAGAAATCGATGATCGGAAGAACAGCCCGCCGAAGAAGATCCAGATGACGTGAGACAGAAAAAGCAGCAGTATCGGTCGAGAGTGAGTATAAAGGGTTATGCGTGTTAGATTGCGGTGTTTTGTATTGTATCTATGTTGTAATGTTTGGCGGAGTTGAATGTCTGTAGAGTGACTGTGGAACAGGTTGTGAGCGCGCGCAACCGGTGGAAATCTTAAGTTCAAGGAGAGCTTAAGTGGTTCGGGTGTATCGGACACCCAGAGTAATTGTCAACTAGTGTGAAGGGGGTCATGAGGTACCATTGATCACCCGAAAGACCGAGATAGGGGGAACGTAAGAGTGAGTGCGTGAGTAACGGACGCTGGTCGGAAGTTACTGTGTGTGTAAGCAACCTATCAGAGAGACGATAGACATCTCGTCAGTTGTGTTGACAATTACAGATAGACTGTGGACGTACAGTCGAGAGAAGTGACCGCTTGGTCGGAAGTAGTCATTTTTCGGTGTATGAATGGGACGCATGCATAACCGGGAGACGAGTTGAGAAAGGAGGGGTGCTGCTGCGAAGCGGAGAAAAGTGACGTCAGGTAGTGTCGCGCAGTGATTGGCCGACCGGAGAAAGCTGTGATAGGCCAGCTAGCAAAGACGTCAGACAGGGTCGCGACGTGATTGGCCGACCGGAGAAAGACCGCGCTGCGATAGGCCAAGCTAGCAAAGCCGCGACAGGATTGGTGGATTGTCATCAGGAAGTGAACAGAGTAGCGAGGCTGGATTTTGTGCGCATAATTATGAAGTGTTTTAAATGGCTGAAAGCGGTGTTTAAGAAAGAGAAGCGGGGATCGTATGAAGGGGAAGAAGCCCCGCCGGAGGGTACGCCAGCTCGTTATATGGCAGTGAATGTTGGGCTGCATACGATCCTTTGGATATCAGAGTGGAGTAAGATTACTGAAGGAAATGAGGAACTGACGTTCCCGAAGTACGGGACGTTCAGATTAGAGGTGTTACATCGATTGAAATCAGTCATGACCTCAAAGAGACCCTTGCCTAGACCAACCCAGTTTGAAGCTCTAGATGCATGGATTAGGGCAGCGCATGAAAAGAATATGAACAGACGACAAGAAAGGGTGAAACGATCGGTAAGGGCAGTGCAGGATGCCAGGTGGGATGCGGATGCTAAAAGATGGAGAGTGCATAACATGGAAGTAAATAAACTGTACCCAGTGTTAGAGGCGCCAGTAAATAAAAGTCCCCTAGAAGAAGATGATGAGAGCGAAACAGAGGACAGCCTGATAAACAGATTATTGACAGACAGGCCACCCCCGTATAACAGAGCAGGGGGAGAGGTCGAGCATACTGAAGGAGAAAAGGGGGGCAATGCAGGAGAGCATAGACCGCTTCCCAGTTCAGAGTGGGATCCTGAGGCAAAGAAAGAGCTGTCCCAGCCTAGTCAGGTGCAACAGGTAGTCGGTAGGTTTGTGGTCCAAAGAGCGCCGGAAACGGAGAGCGCCACATCCTACCCATTACCAGATGCACTACAGGTACCTGTTACCATAGGTCCTATAATATCGATATATGACCAAGAGAGAGCAAGAGGGGAAGAACGGAAACAGAAGGACAGAGAAAGAGCAGAGAAGGCAAGGAGGAACGATACCACTAATTCCCCAAGTCAGATGCCGATACCCAGAGAGTGGAGCACCCCGATGCACACAGCAGGGGACCCAGGAGGAGATCCCGGGGGCCCTAGATGGCCAATGGATCTGAGGGGATCTGGACGAAAATCCTTTCAAGAGCTAAATGAGTACATGAAGCAGTGGGATGAGGCAGTGAAGGCTCAAAAGTGCATCATAGCTGCGGAAGCTGAGAGGGAAAGTCAGGACAGCCGAGCTCGGACTCACTGCGGGGCTGGGGAGAGCAGCCCGGAGTGGGACTGTAGAGAGAGAGAGAGTAGGGGAGTCACCCATTGGGCCCGGAGGGGAGATAGAACAGACCTGGAAAACGGGGGCCCTGGGAGTGGAGGGGTGGCGCGCCCAATACTCAGTGAAGGGGAGAGGAGAGCGCAAGAGTACAGAAACAGCTTTAAGTGTCCACACTGTGTACCTGGCACCAGAGAACTGAATGGGAGTTGTGAGAGGTCGCATCATAGTCCCTGTGATGACGGAAATGAGCGCAGCCCAGGGAATATGGGGAACCAGGAAGGATCGTATCGGATACTTAGCGATACGAGGCAAAGGGAGAGTAGCGACCAGAGGGAAAATAACAGAGAGGTGTACGGTGAGAGGAGAGAAGAAGAAGAGAATGGGCAGAGCCAGAGTAGGGGTAACAGGCCCGTGTTTCATCACCTTCCAAGATCGGATGGCCGAGCATGGGACCTGGAGAGATGGGAGCAAGGGAGGGCACCCATTAACTCTCCCGAGCCCAAACGCAGAGCTCGAAGTTGGGATGGTAGGGAGACCAGTGAGCCCCCTTCGAAAGACATATTGCGAGCTGAAATAAAAGCCAAGAGACTTGATGTCACCAGCTTAAGGTCAGACCTGGATGACATGGTAGATGGTACCCTGCCTTTAGAAAGAATGGAAATGTATGAACAGGATGAAATACTGTATATGGCAAAGGACATCACTCGAAAGGCGAGAGCAGTCCATGAGAAGTTAGTCGAACTAGCAGGCAAATATATGGTGGATCTGTCAAGAACCAAAGCATTACAGGGTAACCACAGGCTACATTATACAGATCGAGACCTAGATGAGAGGAGAACGATTGGGCTGAAAACGCACATAAGGGAACTGATTGCTGGAATAAGGACATGGAGAGCACTAGATAAGTGGGAAGAGAGGTGGTCCAAGAAAGGGACCGGCAGGAGAAGCATGATTGGTATGACACCAGGACAGCAGGGAATAGAAGCTTACCCTTTGCGTGAAGTTGCAAATGGGAACTATGTACATGTCCCTTGGAGTAGGGGAGATTTAGCTGCTTTTACCACCTCTTTCCCCAAATTACGTGAAAACCCAGTGGAGTGGTACAAGCAAGTGGAGAGATTTGTAAAAATCTCAAAGGTCCTTTGGATAGATCTGAACACGCTGTTTGACATTGTAGTACCAGGAGATCTGTGGACAGCATGCAAGGTTAGCGCTGAGTGGCCCACAACGGAGCCAGAGAGAGATGCCAAGACTAATGGGCCGTCCGAGATTGTGATGGCAAAATTCGAGAGAGCGATGACTTGGCTGAAAGAGAAAGTGCCAATGCAAGACATAGATTGGGTCAGAATAGACCGAACAAGACAGGAACCCAAAGAGACAGTTCATGAATATTACGAGAGATTGCTGAAGGCGTTTAAACAGTATAGCGGCTTGGATGTAATGGATCCAAAAGACATAGGGCAATTTGTGTCCAAGTTCGTCCTGGGACTGAGACCGGATATTAGTTTAATGATTCAGCAACACTCGATTTGTTGGCAAACTAAACCCCTAGATGAAATACTGAGATATGCCAGGTACTGCTGTGATGAGATAGACTCTAAGGCTAAGAAACTAAAAGAAAAGTTGATGGTGGTACAGATGCAGGCAGCAGGGAAGGGGGGACAACAGCAACAGCAGCAGGGAACAGGTACAGGAGGAAAGAAGCAGTACAGTCAGAACAAGGGCAATGAGGAGAGTTCCACCTTTAGACCCAGAATAGACATAGCTACCTTGAAGAAAACGACTAGGTGCCACCAGTGTAACGAGCTGGGGCATTGGAAACGCGAGTGCCCCTACAATGTAGAGATAGGAGAGCAAGAGATAGAGGAGGAAGAGGTTCAGAGCGCGCCTACAAGAGGGGTAACGCCATACCAAGGAAAGGTGCTCAAAGGGGGGGGGGCTCCTCCCCGAGCCCAGTTCCCGCAACCTCCTCGAGTAGGGAGTATGGGTAAGACCTATAGACAAATGCCCCTGTTTGTGGAAGGGGAAGAGTGCTATTATGTGGACCCATTAACCGGACAGAGAGTGGAAAGAGAAGACTGCACCCTCGGGGCAGCCTTGGAGGTGGACCAGAGGGGACCCTATGTTGAAGCAGAAGTAGCAGGGTGCCCTACGACATTTCTGGTGGACACAGGAGCCACTAGATCCACGATCAGATCAGCTGCAGTTCCAGACCTGCCCATGTCTGGAGAGACCATACAAGTGGTAGGGGTCGCAAACAGGAGAATAACCAGCCAATTGACAGAACCGGTACAGGTGAAAATAGGGAAGTACAGCGATGAGCACCAGTTTGTGGTTTGCGATTCAAGTCCTGTGTGTCTGCTAGGAAGAGACCTGTTGTGTAAATTGAATTGTACTATATATTGTACACCTCAGGGAGTGGAGGTATTGACCAATGATGATGACGCAGATTTCAAAGTTGCAAACTCCAGAATATGCGTGGAGCTGTACCCTACTTTGACAGTAGATGAGCTCCCCTGGGACTTGAGAGAGACAGTGGCATCAGAAGTATGGGATTTCACTGGGGAAGAGATTGGATTGGTCAAAGGGGTGGACCCAGTGAAAATTGTAGTGAAACCGCATGCTGAGTTCCCAAGAACACCCCAATATAAATTGACTCCAGAAACGATTGCAGGCATAAAACCCGTGATCGAGTCCATGATTAAACAGGGAATACTGAAAGAAATCGTGGGTAGTCCATGCAACTCCCCGATTATGGGTCTGCAGAAACCAAATGGGAAATTTCGGATAGTACAGGACCTTCGAAAGATTAATAACATAGTCGTTTCGTGTTGTCCAGTGGTACCGAATCCATCAGTGATACTGTTTCAGATTCCATTTCAAGCAGAGTGGTTCACAGTGATCGATCTTTGTCAGGCTTTCTTTTCGATCCCTCTGGACGAAGAAAGCCATTTTCTTTTCGCATTTAAGCTGGAAAATCGCGTCCTAACATGGTGTCGTATCCCTCAAGGGTATACAGAGAGCCCATCGATCTTTAACCAGCTTTTGAAGAAAAATCTTGAAAGTCTAGTGCTGCCCCAGAAGTCAGTTCTGGTCCAGTACATAGACGACCTTCTTGTGGCGTCAGAAACAGAAGAAGCTTGCAGGGAAGACTCCATTGCTTTGTTAAATCACCTAGCTGCCAATGGGCACAAGGTGTCCCCGGGAAAATTGCAGTACTGCCTGACAGAAGTGCAGTATTTGGGACACAGAATAGAGAAAGGCAAACGAAAAGTGTCACCAGACAGGATAGAGGCGATCATGAAAATGAATGCGCCTAAGACACAGAGAGAGGTCAGGATGTTCCTAGGGATGGTGGGTTATTGCCGACAGTGGATCGTGAACTTTTCACTGAAAGCAAAGCCCTTGCAAAAACTGACGCACAAGGAGGTGAGTGATCCGGTACCATGGGACAAAGACTGTTTGATGGCGTTCCTACAGCTGCGAGAGGACCTGTGTCGTGCTCCGGCACTGGGAATGCCTGATTACAATAAACAATTTTTTCTTTACTGTTGTGAGAGAGAAGGTTGCGCGTTGTCTGTGTTGGTCCAAATCCATGGGAATGCCCGTAGACCAGTTGCTTATTTCTCGGCTACTTTAGACCCAGTAGCCGCAGCGTTGCCCGGATGTCTCAAATCCGTTGCTGCAACGGGTGTCAGCATTGAAAGATGTGAAAATATCGTCATGGGGCACCCGTTAGAGGTGTGCGTGCCCCATTCTGTTGAACTGTTGATGACCAGGACCAAAACACAGCATCTGACCAACAGCAGGCTCACGCGCTATGAGCAAGTTATTCTTGCTGCAGAGAACGTGACCCTCAAGAGATGCTCTGTTTTGAACCCTGCTACCTTGATGCCACTTCCAAATGATATCGATGATGATGATGAATATACAGACCATGACTGCCTTGATGTGACTGAACTATGCACCAAACCCAGACCCGACATCGTAGATGAGCCACTGACTGACCCAGATGAAATTTTCTTTGTCGATGGCTCATGTGTAAGAGACGAAGTTGGGCAGTTGAGAGCAGCTTATGCTGTTTGTACAATTACTGGAGTTGTGGAAGCTGGGTGCCTGGAAGGAGTACACTCCGCTCAGGTAGCCGAGATTATTGCCCTGACACGTGCTTGCTTGGCAAGCAATCAGATTCGAGTCACCATATACACCGACAGCCAATATGGGTATGGGGTAGTTCATGATTACGGGCAGTTATGGTCTCAAAGAGGGTTCATGACCTCTTCAGGCTCTCCCATTCGCAATGGAGAGTTTGTGCGCCTGTTGTTAGAAGCATTGCAATGCCCAGCAGGTATCGCAGTTGTAAAGTGCACCGCACATACCAGAAATGAGGACTTCGTTTCGAAAGGCAATAGATATGCAGATGAAGTTGCACGGTATTGCGCGGAACAAGGGTACTCTTTCACAGAGGTGGATGTGGGTGGAATAAATGTAAGAACTGAATTAGCCATGATACTGGAAACTGTTGATACTTGGGATGAACTGTCAACCATGCAAGAAAATGCTCCTGATTCTGAAAAAGAAACATGGGAAAAGGCAGGATGTGTAATGGGTGAGACCCATTTTTGGGTCTCAGCAGACGGCAGAGCAGTGTTGCCCAATGAGATGGTGAGTCCAATGGCTAGACTCATACATGGTCCCGTACACTTAGGGAGAGATGCTATGCTGAGAGTGTTTAGACAGACTTGGTACAATCCTAAGTTTAGAATAGCAGCAGAAGCAGTGTGCCAGCGTTGTGTGACCTGCCAGCAGCTGAACGTAGGAAAAAGAACACCAGTTGCATTAAGTCACATAGGAAGGTCTGGAGGTCCATTCAATCGAATGCAGATAGATTTCATTGAAATGCCAAGGTGCAACCGCCTCCGCTATGTCCTGGTGGTTGTTTGTGTGTTCTCCAGATGGGTTGAGGCATACCCTACACGTAGGTGCGACACCCTCACAGTGGCCAAATTACTGCTTAGAGAACTCATTCCTCGCTTCGGGGTGCCGGCCTTTTTGGAATCAGATAGGGGAACACATTTTAACAGCGAGCTTGTGAAGATGATTTGTGTTGCGCTAAATATTGACCAGAAGTTGCATTGCAGTTACCGACCAGAAGCCTCAGGGATTGTGGAGCAGATCAATGGCACGATCAAGAGCAGGATAGCAAAAGTGTGCTCCTCAACGACCCTGAGTTGGCCTGATGCCCTGCCATTGGTTCTCATGAGCCTTCGTAGTACCCCAGACAGAAGAACAGGGTTGTCACCACATGAGGTGTTAATGGGAAGAGCAATGAGGCTGCCATCTATTCCAGCTACTGCACTGTTAAATATCACAGATGATATGATCCTGGACTATTGTAAGGGGCTGTCTGACGCCATGCGTTCTGTGTCCCTTCAGGTGCAGGCTGCCGAGGTTCCAGCGTACCAGGGCCCGTGTCATGACCTGTATCCTGGGGACTGGGTCCTGGTGAAGAAACATGTGAGAAGAAGCTGCTTGGATATTCGTTGGCGTGGGCCCTTCCAGGTCATCCTGATCACGAACACAGCTGTAAAGGTGGGAGGCCTGCCCAATTGGATCCACGCGTCACATACGCGAAGGGTTCCAGCACCTCTGGAAACAGCTCCTCTCTCGGATAGACGTCCAGCTGAGGACCGAGAAGCTATAGAGGGGGCTAGCCAAGCTGTAGAGGTGCCAGCGGAAGCAGGGGAAGAGTCTGACCAAGCTGAGGACGGTCAGTACAACAG
Organism: Lissotriton helveticus; assembly: GCF_964261635.1. Classification (NCBI taxonomy): domain Eukaryota; kingdom Metazoa; phylum Chordata; class Amphibia; order Caudata; family Salamandridae; genus Lissotriton; species Lissotriton helveticus. Next base: position 1,624,999,573 of record NC_136063.1, on the reverse strand, counting down.
CGAAACAGACGACGCTACAGAAGGAGGAAGTAGCTGGGAGTACGAGTCAGACCCTGACAGGTCTGAGAGAGAGCGAGAACAGACAAGAAGGAGAAGGAGTAGAAGGGCACGTGGAGAAGCAAATTGGCCGCAAAGAAGGAGCTCTAGCCTGAGGTCAACTCCAGAAGCAACCCTTCCTCCGATATCAGAAGACTCAGACCCCGAAGAAGGTGCTCAGGGCGCTGAAGCACCCGACCGAAGAAGGTCAAGAAGAGTGCGTGTGCCTAACAGAAGATACTCCACACCTGAGTGGACATATCTGGCGACAAATGTCTGTGAAACCGGAGACAGGGAGGATCCGAGCGGTGGTGGTGTCCAGTTCTGAGCCCATTATCACCGTGGAAATACGACTGTTGGTACCCGGTGTCGAACAAGAAGGGTCACTAACGTTCATGCTTCCCAGACCTCCCCGCCTCAGCAAGTTAAAACATATGTTTCTTACAGAATTGCAATTCCCCGACTTTGGTACAACGATAACAGCACATGAAGAGCACAATCTTCGTTTGGAAATACTGAACTATGCTATTGAAGCTGCAACCACAAATCTGATAGTAGACTGTTAAAGGACTTTGTAAATAAAGCAAGCAGAAAAAAGAAGATTACCTAGCGCCCAGGAAGCAGAGAATTTTAGGGAACTTCCCTTGAGTTGATGGAGAAGGGCTAGGGTTGTCTTTTTGAACTGTTAAAGGACTTTTGCGAAGAAGGCTGTCAGCCTCCAGTTGTGTGGACTCTAAAGACAAAAGGATTGAAAAGAGACTGTAAAGGAACGAGAGGAAAAGAACTTTTTGCTAAAGATAAGAGAGAGCCATATAGTCTGACGAAATGGAGGCCGGCACCCAGAACCGCAGAGCTAAATGTATAATAGGTACACTAATAGTAGGAGTGATAATATTAATAGCTTTAGTGGTAACAATTTCTTATGTAAAGGGACATGAGGAAGAGGCAAAGGTAACTGATGTGAAATCTGTAGAAACGCTTACACCTACTGTTGCTGGTGAGAAAAGGGAAAACACTCAAGAGAAAGCGTTATTGGCTGCAGAAGCCCGCAGGTTACACGTAGACGAGTCCCAAGGAGACTTTAGGTCAAATGCTTATGCTAAACTCTTATATGAATACGTGGATGCCATGGAGGTTAAGGATTGCTACGTCTGCATGCAGTTGCCGGCGTCTGTAGATGAAGGAATTCGCTATCATCACCTCCCGCTGACATATGGCATTACATGTAGCTTATTGCTTAGTATATTTTATGAGAGAGATAGTTTTGAATACTATTTCTCCAATTATGATTCAGTGTTGCCAGAAGTCCCAAATTATAAACAGATGAACAAATGGGATTACTGGAAGAGTGAAGACAGATTGGCCAAGTTCTTCATTCCTTGGATTACCTTAGATACTTCACATGCCCGTAGAAATAACCTGACATGCAAGGTGTCAGAAGTCGAGAAGAAGTTCATAGGGCAGGTGGATGATCGTTACAGAAGACAAAAGATTTTGAAAAAATCAGGACAAGGGAAAACAGATTGGACCGAGGAAGAGAAGTCACACCAGAGAAAGGGTAGTAGTGGTCCAATAGCTTTAGATAAAGCGCAGAGAGGAAAGCTATGTCTTCACAGAGCCAAAACGTATTATGAAAATGTATACGTTGGAGAAGTGGACTGTGAACATGCTTTCAATCTAGAGTACTATACTAAGGATTTCCTGAAGGGAATGCAAGTAATTCCAAATGTGTATTTTGTATGTGGAAGAAATGCTTACGTGAGACTACCTGACAACTGGTATGGATCATGTTACTTAGCAATTGTCTTCCCCAAAATATATCATGCACAAGACTTAGTGATCATTGAGGGCAAGACATCATCGAGGGGAAAGAGGGATGTAGGGGATGCAGAAATGGTTGGAGATGTCTTTGGAGCTATGTTCCCTCTTTTGGGAGTAATCCTTAATGATGTTAAAATTAGACGACTGGCAACAGTTGTCGACAGGTTGTCTGCCAGCACTGCTCAGTCCTTAATGCTGGTAGAAGGAGAGATGCAATCGATAAGGGCTATGGTTCTTCAAAATCGTCTTGCATTAGATGTCCTACTAGCAAAAGAGGGCGGAGTCTGTAAGGCTTTGAAGGTCCAGGAATGCTGCACTTACATTCCAGACAATTCAAAACCCCTTGAGAAGGTTATTAGGAACATAACTGATATTCACAAGGAGATCGAAGACTTGAGTAGAGAAAATGTTTGGGAAAAGGTGGGCCACGGAATGAGTACAGTTGGAGGGTGGTTTTCCACCTTAGGCAAAAGCTTTGTTTGGTATATTCTAAAACCTGTCATCATAATATTGATCTGTGGGATTATATTGTGGGGATTGGTGAGGGTATTCAAATGGTACAGAGCAAGAAGGTCAGAAAGGGCCCAAAGAGAACAGCTGCAGAGATTGGCTGCCATACAAGATAATCAGTACAGGAGTCTGAGGGCTCTGGAAGCGCAGAGAATGCCAGCAATAACGTCAGTTTAAATGTTAGTGATGACCCCGAGAGGTCATCAAAGGGGGGAACTGAGAGAGCGCAAACTGACTTAAATGTATGAGTGCACCACACTTACCTGTAGTAAGCACAAATCATGAGGAGAAATGCCATGAGTGCTAATAGTACCTGCAATTATATTCTAAATGTATAGCTAATGTAGAGATTTAAGTAGAAGTGGAACTAATACAGAAATGTGTGACACTATATGATTTTATTAGACGTGATTATTTTTGAATCTATGTCGTGTAGCTGTTAAAATGTAAGATGGTCTGTGGTTAAACGCAGAATGTGGTAGGCCTCAGGGCCAGAGCTGGAGCTAAAAGGGAAGGTGGTTCTTTTCACGACACAGATTGTATTAACGTTTGGTCATCGCATTAAATGGGCCATGAATTATAAAATGTTTATTGAATAATAGAATAAGAGTATTAACATGCTTTAATTAAATGAAGAAGTTGAATGCCATAATCATAATGAGAAATATTGTAGGCCTGAAATGTTTTAACGTTGATTTACACGTACATGTCTGGGCTGAGAAATGTTGCAAGCCTTTTTAGAAGTCTATGAGAGTTGGGTTCTTGGCGGCAGATATCTGTCTGCAACAGGAAAGGGGGGATCCAATTATAAATGAATGAATAGAGATCTGTTCAGTAGACGGCCCAGACATGGAGGAGGGTTTTGGAATGTTTAAGGGGTATCAGCGGGCCGGAGAAGAGCCTGAGAAGCAAGGTCAACTCTAACGTCTGAGGCCCAATACAAAGCATCATGGAAAAAGCCTGAAGCTACACCACGTGAGAGGCGTTTCGCAAGGGGCGTCTCAAATGTTGTTGACTGTTTTGTATTAGGGACAGCACCCCTGGGTGGAGTTAGAGCAGATACCTGAGGACCCTTTAGAGAGCGGATGGGTAGGCAGAGAGGGGTCATGACTGGAGAACTATAGGTTTTCACCAAGAGACTTAGAGTGGGTGACTTCCCTTGGGGGTCATTCACTGCTGACACCTTTGTTAGGTTGGGATTTGGTTAAGTAGGGATACCATCTAGAGCAGGGTAGGGACAGCCTAACCTTTGCGTTTTCCTCCAACCTAAATGAAGGAGAGATATGCGTCCATGCTGATAGCTTTATTATTCTTAGAACTTGTGTTAGTGATTTCTGTTGCTCGTCTGAGGGCTTTCCGAGAGCACATGTATGTAATTGGACCTGTGTATCTCGTTAATCTCATTCTGAGATGCTTGTATTTGCAGCTTATCATATCTTTACAATAAACCTTTGAAAGCTAGAAGTTGTTTGTGATCTTTGGGAGCAGAGTCCTTTATTGGGTGAACTAACTTGCAGATGGGTGTACTGTTTTCCTCCAAGACAGGCAACAAAGGTTCAGTCGACCAGATCGAGGTTTAGATCAATAGATATAAGGTATCGATCAAAATCTCAAGCTTTGGAACTCCTTCCTGTAATGACGGTGCAAGGTAGAGAGCATTCAACATGATAGTGGATGTAATGTAGATTCCATTCGCAGAGGAGAAATGTGAAGAAGTGAAATTGATGAGGCAAAATACAAGTGTTAAATGCCAGCACAGAATGTCACAGCTTTCCAGACATCTTTAAAATGCTGTGCCCTCTCAAAGAAGGTAACATTACAGCAGCTTCAGCCATTGCTAGAACTACCAAACTTTGAGGAAAAAGGTCATAAACATGGTCAGAGCTTGTTCACTTTTTCAGTGGAATTACTCACCTTCTGTCCAATTAAAAGCCTGTAGAGAGGCTGTGGGAAAAGCCGTAGCCCCTTTTTATGGTCGAGCCTGCAAAAGCATGCACTAGCACATGCATCTCGCTTGCAAGACCCTATTGTCTACAAAACGGTCTTAGAGCCCGCCTATTGCTTACCATTTGCTTGCTTCTGCATCACTCATGTTTGCAGCCATCTTAATTCGGTAGTACAGCCAAATCATCACTTTCACTGCTTGCTCTTGCTGTGGAGCAGGGACCAAGCACATATTATTTCAATTTAATCAGTGCCCGTCCGCTGCTCCAGACGCGATTCAGGTTACCAAATTATTGGCCCACTAAAATGTAACTTTCTGCCCTTGTTTTTCCTTTCAGTTGAAATATTCCATTACAGTGCATGTGTTTGCAGGATGTTTCCCGCACTGATGATTCCCTCTCCAACCTGTTTTACTTGCCCTCAAATCTGACCCAACATACCCCATTCCGTTTCCTGTTTCTATTTTCATCCCCACGCCCTCCCTCAATGATGCTTTATCAATCCTCCCCCCATCCATTCCTCCCTCCCCCCAGTCATTGCTTGCACGGCCTCCCTCCCCCATTGTAGCCCTATCATAGCTGCTTGCTTTTAAATGTATTCCGATCTGTTCAATTCAGTGTCTTATTCCCACCTGGTTCTCTAGCTTCATCGCTGCTGTTTTTTGTGTTGTTCACCTGGGGTAACATTAATCAGCACTCCTTAACATGAGGATACAGTCTTTTTATCTCGCTTTATATCAGTAGGAGTTGCATCAGATGAGCAGTTTGGAGTTCGTTTGCCTTCAAATCCCATGTTCCCTGTGTTGGTCGTACGTGAGCATTGTACATGATAAATTGCACTTTTATTCCCAATTATTTTCTTACATTGTCAAACGAGCGAAGGAGTGTATTGTAAAATAGGTCGGTTCTCATCACAAGGTTCACCCCTATCCAAGGGCGCTTATCTTATATTCAGAAGTCTGGTAGGCACTATCAGGTAGATGCATCAAGAATTTTTGCGAACGCAAACGGTGCGAATCGCAAAATTCGTCCGTTTGCGCCCGCATAAATGGTATTTGAGATGCATCAAGGGTTCATGCACTCGCAATTTAAGAATTCGCAAATAATTGCGAGTTCTCAAATTGCGATTGCATTTAAGGAATCGCAATGCGATTCCTTAAATGCAATGCATGAACCATTCCTAGATTGCGAATTCGCAATCTAGGGCCGCTATTTACCGCGAAGTCAAACTACGTGGTAAATAGCAAAAACTTAGAAATATGCACTTTAGTGCATTTTTCTAAGTTGTATAGTACACACACACATGTCCTTGGGACATGTGTGTGCGCAACACCAGTGAACATTACCATTTCAGGGGTGCAACAGGGTGTCCTGCAACAGGGTGGCCTATGAACACCCTGGCACCCTTGAAATTGCGGCACATTTGCGATTAGCTAATTGCTAGTCGCAAATAAGGAATGACTCCCCATTTATTCCTATGGGCCTTTAGGCCCATAGGAATGAATGGGAAAGCCATTCCTTATTTGCGATTAGCAATTAGCTAATCGCAAATAAGGAATCAGTAGGAATCGCAAATAACATTGCGATTGCTACATGCATCCCGTTTTGCGAGTCTTTAATAGCGAATCCTTAAAATTCGCTATTAAGGACTCGCAAAACATGACTTTGATGCATCTGGGGGTTAATCGGGATCTCTGGTGCAAAAACTACTGTAGCACTCATTTACTTGTTGCTTCATTTCTAGCAATTCCACGTGGTATTTTCAAGCTCCAAGGAGCTGAGTCCTAGTGCCTTGCTGGCTAATGCCACCTCGTGCAACAAGACTGTGGCGTGCCTGGTCTCAAGGTTCTGTTCATCTGCGTTTCCTTACCATCTCATGGGCCATTGCAGATGTGGTGCACAATAACTCCTGCCATTCCAGAATCTCTTCACCGGCTTGCAATGGTACTTCATTTATAGCCACTCTTTAACCCCTCCTGACCCTTGAGAAGAGCGAATAGTAATCTATATAAATCTGCAAAAATAAAAGCTGCTGTACCACTCATGCACTTGTTGCTTCATTTCCAGCAGTACCAGGTGCTATTTACCAGTTTCAAGGTACCTGAGTGCTTGCGCAGGTCTGGCCAGTGCTGCCTCGTGCAACAAGTAGTGTGCTTTGCCTCGAGGTCCTGTTTCTCTGCATTCCCTTAGCATCTTGATGGCTATTGCAGATGTGCTGCTTGGCAATAACTCTCATCATCCCAGCATCCCTTCATATGCTGGTGATGGTACTTCATTTATAGCTACACTTTTACCGCCGTTACCTTAGAGAAGAGCAGATATCAGTTTACGTAAGGCCATGCGCAGCACAGCTGAAAAGCAGTAACCCTCGCCCCTCCTTCATGACAAAAAATGGCCTACTGCTTGTGCTCTGGCCATGCCAGAAACCTACCCCACTTAGTCATCGGGCAAGCCTCAGCTCTGCCACCTTCCTGCACCCATATCCAAGTGCCCCTCCCTGCCTGGTCCGTCTTGGATTTCCACAGCCATATCCCCAATTGACTCTGCTCCAAATTTATATCCCCATGTACCACACCCGATTCACGTGGTACCCCAACAATTCAGAAACTCTGAACACACACAAAAACATCCACATCATGCATAACCTAAAACAATCGCCACTTCAAAGCCGTAATAACAACAATCGAGCAAAGAACTAACCCCCAGATTCATCAAAGTCCCGTTTTGCGAGTCCTTAATAGCGATTTTTAAGGAATCGCTATTAAAGACTCGCAAAACGGGATGCATGTAGAAATCGCAATATTTTTTGCAATTTCTACTGCTTCCTTATTTGCGATTCGGTAATTGCTAATCGCAAATAAGGAATGGCTTTCCCATTCATTCCTATGGGCCTAAAGGCCCATAGGAATGAATGGGGAGTCATTCCTTATTTGCGATTTGCAATTAGCAAATCGCAAATAAGGAAGCGATTTCAAGGGTGCCAGGGTGTCCAAAGGAACACCCTGTAGCACCCCTGAAATGGTAATGTACACTGGTGTTGCGCACACACATGTCCAAAGGACATGTGTGTGTGTAACATACAACTTAGAAAAATGCACTAAAGTGCATTTTTCTAAGTTTTCGCTATTTACCACGTAGTTAGACTACGCGGTACATATCGGCCCCAGATTGCGAATTCGCAATTTGAAAATGGTTCATGAATTGCATTTAAGCAATCTCAAATTGAGATTCCTTAAATGCAATTTTTCGCAATTTAGCGATTTCTATAATTGCGATTTTTGCATTTGGGATGATGAATCCCAAATTCAAAAATAGCGCTCGCAAAGGGCCAGATTCTCAGAATCTGGCCCTTTGCGAGCCGATTTTTCTTTGATGAATCTGGCTGTAAGAAGCTCTTGCAACAGCTCAAATATGATATCCTCACAGAAAGGAGAACCCCCATACCCTGTTCTCTATCCCACTATTTCAAAAACGTCCCCTAAATGTCATCCCTCATTGAGTCAAAGTCCCAGTACAATTTCCCATAAAATAAAACACCTGCCAACTTGCCCGCGATGATGGAGGGTGATAAACCATTGACAATTAAAGACAGAACAACGCGTATTGCTCTTCATTCCCTGTCACTGTGGTCCTATCTCATCGGCCTGTGTAAAAGGGTAGGCAGATTCCAACCGATAACTTTTAAGTATTGCCCGGCGTTAGTCGCCTCTTATACCACTTGAGATTATCAAACAATGAGGCAGGCGCTGGAGATTGGAAGGCAGGAAACAGAAGTTTATTCCGACGGTGCAGAACACGTCAAATCAGACAGCAGGGTATCTTCTCGAGGTGCTCTAATCGCATCTCTGAAGCCTAGCCTCTTAAACACAGGTTTATGGCTTTATTGCATGAAACACATTCTTGGCAATACTTTGAAGTACGGAAAGACATCCTCGGAATCCCCGTTTCAAGCCCGTTCCCACACATATTTACAGTAGAAGTCCCCACCCCGATCCCAGTAGGTGATGACTGTCGCGCAGCTGGATATTCCGCCGATTCCCGGAATGTGTGCGGCTGATCGGATCTCATGGGGTGGGGGCTTTGATCAATCATAGATCCTTTGGAGAGGGACAGCTTCCTACTGTATGGGGCAATAAACTGCATTCGCAGGGCCAGGTGATGGCCTGGGATCGGGCCGGACAATCGGGCACAGAGGAAGGGGGCTCATCAAAGGATGTGTGGTCATGAAAGGGACGGAGGGAGGTGTTAGCCGGGTACGGGATGTGGCTCCGAGGCAGGGCTGCGCTGAAGGGGCGGTTTATGGCCCAAGCATGTGAGAGCGGGGGCTGTCAGTGCGTGGGGGATGCTTGCGAGGTCAGGGAGGGAGAGAGAGAGACGTGCTGGCTATCGGCAGTGGGCAGAGAGGCCATGGCGTTCAAAATGGCTGCTGCTTACGCGCACATATGAGCCTAAAAAGGGACAAGATGGCGCCGATAATGTTTACGTCGCAATCTAGATTTTAACAGTCCTCCCTTTTCAACATATCTAGCCAGCTTGTCAATCTACGTCTATCCCCATCATATTACGGATTTCTACTTCATACAAAGCTTTCATGCATTCAGCTTTGAAGTCCAGAGTCTTAGAGCAGATACAGTTAGCAAAAAGTGAGCATAGGGGTGGCAAGCATTGAACACCCAGGCAGAATCCACATATTACGACAATCGGTATCAATACGATCATAAACAACCTCCACCCCCAGTCCTTTACAGCACTCCAGAACCAACTCCCAAGCGACCATTCTTCTTGTTCCTGATGAACTTCTGAGGAAAGTCTGTGGAGGTGTTCAATGGCTTTGTAAACTGAGGGCGAATTGTCCGGTATGCAGGTGCAGCAGCTGGACCCAATGATACGGCATGCTCCTCCACGATCTGCTAGAACCACATCTAGAACAAGGCGGTTCTGAAGGGCCACCAGGCGGACCGCCTGAAGCTCGGCTGTATTGTTTGTGAGGATGCCAGCTGTGATGTTCATCGTCGTTTCAACTGCGTGGGTCAAATGTCAGATGGCACGGCTGTTCGCCATCGGACCCCAGAGCGGAACAAGTCCCTTCATTGCGTCCAGGAATTGTGCTCCGGCAGAGACGGCTTGCTCAATGTCTTTTGCTCGCTTTTGTCGGGATGGTTTGCTGGGGCCACATAGGTTGGAGGAAGGATGAAGGCAATGTAGCAGGTACCTCCCCAGCCCTTTGGGAGCCAAGTGTAGGCTTTTGTACCGCAGACAAAGTACATTTTTGGAGAGGTGACGAAAGAGGGTGGATCAGTTGAGTCCAAAGTTCTGGTGATGCGGCAAGCGCTGCGGCCCACAATTTGTGTCCCAAGACCTTCGATGCATACAAGGCCTGAGACATTGACGACAGATAGGGCCACGGTCAGGGTGGCAGCTGTTCGTTTCCGGAGGTAGGAGAAGGTGGGTCTGGCTGGGTTGTTGAACACCTGCATTTCAACCAGTTCTTTGGCAGGGATGTCCATGTGAATAGAGGTATTGGATGTCAGAGGGCAGAAGGGAGCAGCATTTCTTCCTGTTTTGTTCAGCCAGACCCCATGATAAAAGTGCAACATAGTTTTGCTGGAAGTGGCATTATCCCTGTAACTCTCTTGCAAGAGGATCAGCCAAGCAAGGCAGGAACCATGAACAGAGAAAGGTGAAGGGATGAAGGGGATGGAATGTCCAGTGGCATGTGGTAACAACCCACAGATCCAGCAATTTGTGGCATTGGCGGCAAGGTTGTGTTGGTGCAGCAACTGCATGAAGGAGTTGTTCCAGAACTCCTTACGTCTTTCTCGGAGTTGGGGTGAAAGAGAGACCAGATAGTGTTCTTTCACGGTGGTAGGTTGTGCAGTAGTTAGGAATGTCTTATGAGCTGGTGCGCTCTCTTCCACGATCCAGAGGGTGGTCATGAGGAGGAGGCAAAAGAGAGGGGCGATAAAGAGGGCAATAGTCTTTGAGCTGTGTATTTTGTCCGTTTTTGGGTTTCTGTAGTGGGTCTTCGGATGTCTGGTTGCTTCCGTCATCTTCGTGTCGGGTGCTTCCATCATTTTCAAGGGGCTTGGAAGCGGGCAGAACCACAAACTTCGTTTGGCTTCTCTCCTGGCCGCCTTAGTAGTGTTAGGCCACCGCTCTGAGAATTGTAACTTAGTCAGTGGTCTACTTAGCCGAAGCTCCCTCCTTTCGTCGCAGGTTATACCCTTCTCTGGATGGCACAGTGGGATCGGGAATTCTGCCAATTCAAGTGTCTCTGTATCAGGGTAACAGCTTAGGGATGGTCGGTCTTTGTTCAGGAGCTCTTCTTGGGTGGCCACGTCTTCGGTCGTCGTCAGGGTTGAGGAGATTTTCTTACAGTGGTGTGCGTGCAGCCAATTCCGCTTCCCTTCCACTCGAAGAGCTGTTCGGGTGGTGATCAAGACTTGCCAGGGGCCCGTCCACCGAGGTTCCAGACTCTTTGCACGCTGGAAGTTTCGGACTAACACGTAATCACCGGGTTGGATGTCGTGTCCGTGGCCCCTGGAAGCATCGGGGATGGCCTGCAGCACCTGTTGATGGATAATAGACAGTGTTTTAGTCAAATTGTACAAATAGTCAGACATAAGGGCGTCCGGGACGTCGTGAATGGATGTCGGTTTCGGTGCAGACCAGATGCTCATGGGCCGGCCGAAAACGACCTCGTAAGGGGTCAAGTGGTGTTTGGTGGGGGTGGAACGCATTGGCAGCAATGCCAGTGGGAGAGCGTCTGGCCATTTCAGTCCTGTGGTAGCTACTATCTTTGGTAGTTTGAGCTTCAACGTGGCATTATGTCGTTCAACCAGTCCAGCAGATTGGGGGTGGAAGACTGCGTGGAACTTTTGTCTTACACCCAACCCCTTCAAGATGAGTTGGATAACCTCGGCTACGAAGTGGGGGCCATTGTCGCTCCACAAAATTCGACAAAGGCCGTAGCGAGGGAAGAATTCCTTCAGTAATACCTTTGCAGTAGCAATGGCAGTGTTTTTGCAAGTTGCATAGGCTTCCACCCACTTGCTAAATGCGCATATGACAACAAGTACATACTTCAGACCTTGGCATCTTTCTAGTTGGATGTAGTCCATCTGTAGGATTTCAAATGGGTGATTGGAGACCCCAAACCCTCCCCGGGGTACGACAGTTCTTTTCCCAGGGTTGTGTTGCAGGCATATCAGACATTGTTGGACCAGACGTTTAGCTGAGTCTGTGATCTTGTCATTGTGCCAAACTTTGGAGACAAGTTCGGCCATAGGGGCAGGTCCTATGTGTGCAGGGGAGTGTGCCATGGTCAGTATGGGGATCAGGTGCGAGTCCGCCAGCAGCCTTCATCGTCTTTCAGTCCCACCCGTGCCCATTCAGTCAGTTCGTGTGGTGAGCTGGCCATCTGGATGTCCCTAATAGTTTCCCTAGCGTCCTTCCATTTTTCTGTTTGTGACCTGGTCACGTACATGCGTGTCGTTGTCCTGTTCTCGGCTGTGGTCCGGGCAGTGATGTCGGCCAGTGCATTCCCCTGCCCAATGATGTCCGTCACCTTTTTGTGTGCCTGGCATTTGATTACAGCAAGTTGTTTGGGAAGGAGGACCGCTTCAGTCAGAGCGGAGACTAGATCTCCATGTAGGATGGGTGTGCCGTGTGAGGTCAGGATTCCCCTTTCCTTCCACAAGAGCCCGAAATGATGAACCACCCCGAAGGCATAGTGGCTGTCTGTGTAAATATTTGCTGTCGTCCCTGCTGCTAGGATACACGCTCGTGTAAGGGCAATCAGTTCCGCTGCCTGTGCAGATCATTGTGTGATGCGGGCGGTCTCAACTACAGTTCGGGCTGTGGTAACTGCATAAGCAGCTGAGGTGGTGCCATCGGGGAGTTTGATACAAGAGCCATCCACCCATAGTTCTCCGTCAGGATCTGGAAAAGCAGTGTCTCGGAGGTCAACCCTACTCCTGGTCTGTTTGTCAGTGAGGGTCACACAGTCATGTATGGGGGACACATTGGGGTCGTTCTCAGGTAGGGGTAACAAAGTGGCTGGATTCAGCGTGGTGCATCTTTTTAGTGTGATGTGGGGTGCAAGTAGAGTCAGTTCGTACCCAGTCAGTCGTGCGCTAGTCAGATGTTGCGTCTTAGTCTGGTTCAGGAGTGTGTCAACCGCATGGGGCACTAACACCGTGAGGGGGTTCGAGAGCACGATCCCCTGACTTTGTCAGATAGAGATAGCAGCGGCAGCTACAGCTCGAAGGCAGGCAGGCAAAGCTCTGGCTACGGGGTCAAGAGTGGCAGAGAAGTAGGCACATGGGCGTTGTTTGGGGCCGATGGACTGAGTCAGGACAGACAAAGCGCACCCCTCCCTTTCGTGAGTGTAGAGGGAGAAGGGCTTTGTGTAATTGGGGGTTCCTAGGACTGGTGCAGAACAAATGGCGTCTCGTAGTTCTTTGAAGGAGGATTGGCATTCAGGGGTCCAAGGGAGCGGGAAGGGGACATCTTTAGTCAGCAGGGAAAGTAGTGGTTTCACAATGAGGCTGAAATTTGGCAACCACTGTCGACAGAAGGAGTTGAGGCCTACTCGGGAGCGGACTTGTTTCTGGGTTTTAGGGACAGGGGTTTCTAGGATGGTCTGTATTCGATCGGGTGTAAGTTTCCTCCCGTCTTTGGACAAGAGATGGCCTAGGTAAGTGACCTGGGGTTGGCAGAATTGCAGCTTCTTCTTGGAGACCTTGTGGCCATTTTCCGCGAGGAAGTGCAGGAGTTGGATGGTGGCTGTGACTGCAAGTGGAGTGGTGTCGGCCGCCAAAAGGATATCATCAACGTACTGTATCAACACCACTCCGTCTGGTAACTGGACTGCGTCCAGTTGTCTCTTGAGGGCCTGGCTATAGATGCTGAGACTTTCAGTGTAGCTTTGGGGTGCTCTACAAAATCTATATGAGCGGGCTTTTAAGGTGAAGCCGAAAAGGTAGCGGCTGTCTGGGTGGATGGGGATGGAGAACAATGCGTTCTTGAGGTCGATTACAGTGAAGGTGGTGGCAGTGGAAGGGATCAGAGTCAGAATGGTGGTGATGTCTGAGACTACGGGGTACTGAGGTACAACTACTTTGTTGATCTCTCGTAGGTCGATGATGAAGCGGTACGCTTTCTCATCTCCCTCACCTGCTTCTTTACAATGGGTAGGATAGGGCTGTTGCAAACATTCCTAACTACTTCCTCTACCACTCCTGCATCTATCAGGGACTGGATGATCTTTACCAATGCCTTCTCGCCCTCGGGGGATATCCGATATTGTGGAAGTTTTGGGAGCACTGCGTCCTGTCGAACAGTTATATGCACAGGGTCAATCATCATGCGTCCTACGTCCGAGTCAGTTTTGGCCCACAGGTACAGAGGTAGGGTGTCGAGTAGGGACAAGTCAGCATCAGTGATGGAAAACATGCGTCGTGTGGGACAAGGTCCGAGCAGAGTCGGGTTGTCATACAGAATGACTCGAACTCCGTCTTGTGAACACCTAATAGTAGCTCGGAAATGTTTCAATAAGTCAAGTCCCATAATGGCATCGGGGGTGTTGGATGAGAGCAAAAGCGTTGTGTCGGTTGTGTTATTTTCCAAGTCAAAGGAGATCAGCGTGGACAAGGGATTAGTGGAGGGCGTTCCATCAAAACCTATTGATGTCACATGTGAGCCAGACAAGGGTGCCGTTGGAATCAGTCGTTTAGATAACGCGCTACGTGTTGCGCCAGTGTCTACCAAAAATGGAGACTTTGTACCCAGGACCTTAGCGGTGACATAAGGACCTTGCTGGTCAACATGGAGCTCGACTGGATCTCTCCCTTGCCCTCGGCAGTCCTATGCGAAGTAGTGGGCATTGTCGTAGTCAGACTGTTGGTATTGGTTCTGTCGGGGACGGTCAAACGTGTTCGGTCTGCCTGGCCTGTCGTTGTTGGTGTCGTTTGTGTACCCTCGCCCCTGTCCTCTATTTCTTGGCCCACCCCCTACGTCTCTTGTGTCCCTATTTTTGTTTGCTTCTTGCAGAACCGGACACTGGGATTTCCAATGACCAAATCCTTTGCAAAACGCACACTGGTTCTCATCGATGTCTTTACGTCCAGCGTAGGGTGCAGATGGACGGTCTCTAGGGGGTGGGTTTCTAGGAGCATTCGATTGGTACCTTCCTTTGTACTGTTCCCTTCCTATAGTCACCCCTTGCAACCGAGCAATCATCACCCTTTCTTTCAGGTCCTTTTTCTTTTTCTCAGTCGCCCTATCGTTCTCAAACTTTTGATGCTCATAGTACTGGGCCATCTGAAGGATAGCCGCAGGTTTGGAGGCCGCCCAGCTACTCTCGCTAGTCTGTAGTTTCTGCGAGACTTCCTGCGACAGACCTTTGACATAATTCTGGACAAACAGATGATGTCCGGTTGCAGTGGTCATGTCCTGGCCACTGTAATCGGAGAACACCGTCTCAAACCGGGAGAAGTATTCTGATACGTCTTCCTGGGGTTTCTGGCGGCAGGCCGTTACTATCGACCAGTCCACCTTCTTTTTTGGGATCAGGGTTTTCAATTTCTGGACGATCTTGTCTGGGAGGTCTAAAATGGATTTTAAAGGTTTCTGTCCAGGCTCTCGTTGTCTATCTATGCCATCGAGTTGTGACCAGGTATGTCCGAACAGTTCAAGGTGGTGGACTTTCCGGATTTTCTTCCACACGTCAGCTGGCAGACATAGCCCGAAAAACAAATCGATGTCCGCTAGGGTCATAATCGTCGAACCTAAGGCCGTGCCTAATTCCGTGTAAAAGACAGTGGGGTTCTTTCGTAAATCAGGCAAGGACTTTCAGAAAGTCAGGATGTCTTGCCGATCCCATGGTTGGTAGACCCAGTTATAAACTACTCTCCATCTCGCATCTTGGTGGTTAATGTCATCATGTGTTCCCTGTCCTCGTGGGGGAACCC
The DNA here is from genome assembly GCF_964261635.1 of Lissotriton helveticus. Taxonomy (NCBI): domain Eukaryota; kingdom Metazoa; phylum Chordata; class Amphibia; order Caudata; family Salamandridae; genus Lissotriton; species Lissotriton helveticus. The sequence goes on along the minus strand of NC_136063.1, from coordinate 1,624,984,290 downwards.
AATAGGGTGCGGCCTCCTTTATAGGCATCATTGTGTCAGTTTTTTCTGTTCGGGGTTCGGTCGCTACAGGAGTCGTAGTGTTAGTTTCTGGCCTCTGTTCAGTGAGGTGGCGGAAAACTTCAAGCGTATGCGTGAAAAGGTCCATCACATCACACTCGCCTTCATCCCCAATGTCAACCTTTCTATACAGAGTCGTTAGGCTCTCAGGACCTTTGTCTTGGTATCGATCCTCATAGGTATTGAGGGTGTGATAACAAAATCGCACAACAAAGTGTCGTCTGTGGCTATTGGCATATGAATTGTACATATCCGTTACGTATTCCTCACTCTCTTTTCGTTCCACCAGTGTCTTCACTATCCTATCGATCCCTGCTCGTTCATCTTTGCTTAATCGGTTCATTCTAGTGGAATCTTTCCTTCTAGCTTCAGGGTCATCTAGTGTTACTGCCTGAGCTGCGTTGAGTACAAGGGGCTCAGCCGGCGCGGAGGCCGTGAGGACCGAGGTCCTGGCACTATTCTCACCTGTACTTGGGGGCTGCGGGTGTTGTACTAAGGGTTGGGAAGGGGCATACGGAGGGGGCATGTAGATGATTGGGGGACCTAGTAATTAATCATCGTTCGCTCGTTGTTTCGAGGGTAACTCAGGGTAGAGCGTAGAGGGTGTTCTAACGGGACACTGGCCCGATGTTTCTGACTCTTGCTTCTGTTTGGCTTCCTTTATCTCTTCCTCTAACTTTCTAGCAGCTAGGTGAGCTGCTTTTCATAGCTCTTTCTCTAACCTAACTTTGTTTCTCTTTTTCCGTTGCTCTGCTTCTTTGCGCCACATGCCGAGACTATCAAGCATAGTGGGCGTTGTCTTATTGTTACGTAGGGCTGTTTCCAGCACGTTTATTTTATCGTCATCAATCAGTGGCCACTGACTTTCCTGATCCTTTCTTGTATATTTATGCCATGGCTTACTATAAGCTATGGCGACTAGTCCATATTTAGTAAACATGTCCTTATTAGGGGTGCCTTCCAGTGGAGCTGGATGGTTCATCTCTAATAAGCGGTCCGGGCTGAACCAACTACCAATCAGTGGGGAGAAGATAGGCATGACATATTACAAAAGGGGGACAAAGGTCCGCACTACCTATCCTTCGCTACTTGCAAAGACTAGACAGAATATTTCTATTCTACGTTATTTTCAAACAGAGAATATCTCAAAAGAACCAACTTTGAACAATCAATGTTCGGACAATCAATCAATCAGTGGGGAGAAAAATAGGCACGACAGATTACAAAGGGGGACAAAGGTCCGCGTTACCTACCCTTCACTATCTGCAAAGGGAGAGGGAATATTCCTATTCTTCCCTGTTTGCAGGCAGAGAATATCTCAAAAACAATCAATGAGCAATACTAGTATTTTCAAACAATCAAACAATCGTTTCGCAATTTGTCGTGTTACACGACCTTACCCGGATCGCATGGACAGTTTCTCGTCTTCCGCTTCCAGCGCCCGATCGTCCTCTATTCTCCGTAATTGCCGTGGCACTCCTGATGGTTCCCAGTCACGACCGTAGATCACTCGAGAGAGGTCTGCTCTTAACAGGTGAAGTTCGGATGATCGGCTGCCAGACGAGGGTCTATCGGGCAGGTGCACTCCCGATCGTTGCAGTAGTTCACTCTGTCGTCAGGACCTCTCCCACTGGATCCACGTGTCGCTGATGGGTCCCACGTTTGGGGCGCCAATTGTAAAAGGGAAGGCAGATTCCAACCGATAACCTTTAAGTATTGCCTGGCGTTAGTCGCCTCTTATACCACTTGAGATTATCAAACAATGAGGCAGGCACTGGAAGGCAGGAAACAGAAGTTTATTCCGACGAAGCAGAACACGTCAAATCAGACAGCAGGGTATCTTCTCGAGGTGCTCTAATCGCATCTCTGAAGCCTAGCATCTTATACACAGTTTTATGGCTTTATTGCATGAAACACATTCTTGTCAATACTTTGAAGTACGGAAAGACATCCTCGGAATCCCCGCTTCAAGCCCGTTCCCACACATATTTACAGTAGAAGTCCCCACCCTGATCCCAGTAGGTGATGACTGTCGTGCAGCTGGATATTCCGCCGATTCCCGGAATGTGTGCGGCTGATTGGATCTCATGGGGTGGGGAATTTGATCAATCATAGATCCTTTGAAGAGGGACAACTTCCTACTGTATGGGGCAATAAACTGCATCCACAGGGCCAGGTGATGGCCTGGGATCGGGCCAGACAATCGGGCACAGAGGAAGGGGGCTCATCAAAGGATGTGTGGTCATGAAAGGGATGGAGGGAGGTGTTAGCCGGGTACGGGATGTGGCTCCGAGGCAGGGCCGCGCTGAAGGGGCGGTTTATGGCCCAAGCATGTGAGAGCGGGGGCTGTCAGTGCGTGGGGGATGCTTGCGAGGTCAGGGAGGGAGAGAGAGAGATGTGCTGGCTATCGCAGTGGGCAGAGAGGCCATGGCGTTCAAAATGGCTGCTGCTTACGCGGACATATGAGCCTAAAAAGGGACAAGATGGCGCCGATAATGTTTACGTCGCAATGTAGATTTTAACACCTGTGTGGTTATCTCTCAAAATTCTCAAATTTACTCAATGCCAGATAATAGCTACGTCTGGTAGATTCTGCTAAATACTTCCCCACCAGCCCAATCACTCTCACGACCCCATGGGCCTCATTTATGAAAAGTGACGCATCGCTGCGTGAAAACAGCGATGCGTCACTTTTCACTGCGTCCTCCTTGCGACACCAATGATGCATCATATTAACAGTATGACGCATCATGGCGCAAGGAGTTACAGATACGTCAGTATTTCTGACGTATCTGTATGTCGCAAAAGTGACGCATTGCTTGAGTGTGTCACAAAAGTGACGCAACTCCAGCAATGTATCCTTTCACATGGGGCAAGCCCCATGTGAAAGGGCCTGCGTCAGTCTTACGCCTGCTGTGAGGCAGGCGTAAGAAATTGACACATTTGTGTCCTAGAAGTGGCGCAGTGAAATCCTATAGATTTCACTGCGTCACTTCCATGACCCTTTCGTTCGTCAGAACGCCCCCCTGCATACATTATACCTGGCGTACGTATAATGTAGCGCAGGGGTTTACAAAGTGACGCATCTAGGTAGATGCGTCACTTTGTAAATATGGTGCAACAAGGCACTTTTTTTACGCTGCTGGTGCGTCACAAAAAGTGACGCACCGGCGGCGTAAAAGTGATGCATGGCCTCATATATGAGGCCCCATGTCTTCAGGTAATGGCGTATTGCTATCCTCTTCTCAAGGTGTCAATTTGCAGAATCGGTGCCACTGCAAATGAGATAATGAATCTGCTATATAGTTTTTCACACTAGGTACATGTTTAGGCTTGAAAATAAAGTTCAACCGTAAACAGCCAAGCCTAAAGCGTATAAAAATTCTCAGAACTCTCAGATCTCATTCCCTTTGTCTGTTCACCAGGTCAACCACTGCCATGTATTCCACGTTAAACATCACTGTCCTCCACAACATCAATGCCACCAACAACGGAAAGAATTTTAAAAAGGCTCTGTTCCGTCCCATCCCAAAAAAGACCAAAAGCATGTGATCCTGCCACACTGGAAAAAATGTGCACCTGCCACACCGTGTTCTCCGCCACAAACATTATCAAAACTCCATTGAAGTCATCCAAAAAAGTCTTCCACGCACATTGATCAGCTCTTACTGCCATAGAAATCCAAACTCTGTGGTGGGGCAAAACCTCCTCGACATGCCCATGCCCAAACGCCTGCAAAATGTCCATCCTCCCCTCAACACTCTGCATGTGAAATAAAAAAAATAAAAAAACTTCTGCACCCTCCTCAACTCTAGTCTCCGTTCCCTGATCGCCTCTTTCAAACATTGTCGAATCTCCTGAACTTTCGCTTGAGGCAAACTTGCCACCAATCCTTCCACGTCCAGTTCAATTCCCAAAAATTTCAACATCCAACTAGAGCCTTCTGCCTTTACCGGAGCCAGCAGAACTCCCAGGTCCACCGCAAACAACTCGAACTGTCTCAGAACCCTATGACAATCATCTGACTTCTTTCGGCCTACAAACAAAAAATAATACTATGCCTACTAAACACCCACTGCAAAAAGGTGATGAAAGCCTCAGAACAGTGATCCTCAAAGCACAACCCGGGGGCCACTTGCAGCCCTCTTGACCTTTACATGCGCTTCCCGGTGAACAGTAGCATGAGCTGCTGTATACTTGCTGAGCACTAATATTCAGTATAAATGCTAAATAAATGGGCAAGCATGTATGTGCAGGTTAAATGAAGTAACTACTGTGGTGTCCCTCACCACTTAACCTTAGTTAACCTGCAAACGAATGCTTTTCCATTTATTTAACTTTTTTTTTCTTTACACAGTACCTGCCCCACCCAGGACCCCTTACAGCCACAGTGCGGCTCTCGGTCACACCACAAGCCTTACTTTGTGGCCCCTGGGGAAATGTTTATGACTACCCATGCCGCAGACAAAGCACACAAAATGGCACAGCCCAAGAGCAACACTCTAGCCACATAAATGTCCCCTCCAAATTGCATGCCCAGCAAAGGAAAATCCTCTGGGTGTCTGGGCAACAGTTGAAAAGTAGGCCTGGGCGTGAAATTCTGAGAGTACAGAGTTTTTTCCTCGCTCACACTTGCCAACGTTAAGTAAAATCTTACTCCACTCTACCTCCCAGTGAGATTTTTCAACACGGTTGGTCTCGGACTGCTGCTACTGCTCATGTTGAGAAACCGTTAATTTGCATTGAGGAAGCTGCCACTCAAGTAGAACATCTACTCAAGCTGCATTAAGAAGCAGCACCCTCTTGCGATGCACATGGAGCCGTTTGTGCTGATTTTCCAGCACTGGACAATCACCCAGTGCTAAAAATCTGCGTGAATGGTGCGACTTAACACACCTTTGAGCGAGTGCAAACAATGATCCTGGAAGAACACACTTCTCAATCATTTTCTCTTCCCTGCCGTGTTCCCCAGGGATCATCTTTAAGTCCTACACTCTTGAATATCTATGTAACTCCCTTAGCGGCTCTTGGGAAATCTTTTGGGTTGTCGCTGGTCTCATACGCAGATGACACCCAGATTGTTGTCTCGCCAGCTAGCAATGGTTAAGGTCTGAACAACATCTTCTGACATTGTAGGAAGTTGGTGAGTTCTTGGATGGACAATAACTTCCTTAGGCTCAACTCCTCAAAAAAGTCTTCCTTTTTGGTAAGAATATCTCTTTCTGGAATCCATGCTGGTGGCCAGTAGACCTAAGTCAGTTGCCAGCACCACTGGAAAAAGTAAAAAACCTAGTAATCCTAATTGATAATAGACTTACCTTTAAAGAACAAGTAAATAAGGTAATCTCCACCTCCTTTTATATTCTACATGTCATTAGGAAAATTGCCCAGTTTCTGCCTACCAACCTGCTGAAGACAGTTGCATTGGCACTCGTAATGTCAGGATTAGACTAATGCAACAGCTTCTATCAGAATCTGCCGAAAGAAACTCTGAAAAAACTTTAGATGTTGCAAAACTTTGTGGCCAAGTTGATTATGAAAATCCCCAAATTTAATTTGGTCTCTCAAGCTCTCCGGAGCCTACATTGGCTACCTGTTCAAAAAAGAACAGTATTTAAAACCCTGTGTACCACTTACAAACCCCTTCAAGTATCTGGTCCTGCCGTTTTTTTAAAGAAAAGCTAAAAAGATACACCCATGAGATGACAATCCGATCCAGGTCAGACAGAAACCTGTTGTGCCTCCCTTCAAGCTTTCTTCCTGGGGAGGCAGGAGCTTTGTGGTTTGCACCCCTTAGAATTGGAACAGGGGTCCCTTAGAAATAAAATTGGCGCCTTCCTTCTTGAGTTTTCGTAAATCTTTGAAAACATGCTATTTATTAATTAACGCTCATGGTTTCCCCTTTTATCCTTGTTACTGCAGCCCCAAGACGACTCTGGGTATTTGTTTGTGCTTTGCAAATTTCAAAATCAAATCATTTCACTGCTTGCAGAACTCCACTAAGCACGGCAGAGTTTTTGGGTCATTTTGTGGAGTTCCACATAGTGGAACACCACAAGCTCCACCCATCCCTATTGAAAAGCAGGCTTGATCTCACACTTCGCAAGCTCTGCCCCCTGTCCACATGGCCTCACCAACCTGATGGCATCATCAACAGAAGCATACACTACTTTTGTTTCTTTCTGTGGTAATGAAATCATTCACGGAGGCTCCCTGTGACCTTGACAAATGGTGTATCATCCTGAACTCCCCTTCCACCTTCTTAGGCACCAGGCCCAGAAGCGATATGATCAAATCTGTCAATGGCCAGTCAGAGAATGGGCCCACAATTCTCCCTTCCTCAACTTCCTTCTGCAATTTTTCTACCACTAACTCTGGAGCTGTGTTGACTGAACACCAACATGTCAGACCACCTACGTCCCATATGGCTCGAGTAACCAACCCTAAAGCCTTCATTAAATCCCCACTCCAATTTCATGGCTGTCTCTTTGTCAGGATAACTCACTATCTGGTTTAGGTGCCCTTTACCCCAGCAGGACATATATGTCCTCTCCCTCTGGATGCCCTCCACTGTTCTGAGGGACTGGCCAGTGTGGAACTCAGATAATGGAGTGTATCTCACATTTTTAACACACATGTTTAAACTTGCATGGGTTTCTGGAGCAGAAGCCTTTGTTAAAGTTCCAACGTGCCCCAGCATTGGCACCCATTGCCTTTGGCACATACCCTGCCCCCTATTTAGTGGGACAGGGCTGAAAGGGCTGATACATGATCCGAAGTGGTATACAACGTTTACAACGCAATTTTTACAACGCACTACCATTACAACGAAACTTTTACAACGCAACATCCATTACAACGCATGCATTTACAACGCAGTCATTACAACGCATGACACAACAACGCACACCACTACAACGCATACCATTACAACGCAGTCATTACAACGCATACCATTACAACGCATAATTTACCACCCAACACTTACCCTACTGTTGCACCCCCTGGAGTTAGAATAGTAATTTTAACCCCTACACTATCCAACACTTACCCTACTGTTGCACCCCCTGGAGTTAGAATAGTAATTTTAACCCCTACACTATCCAACACTTACCTTATATGCAAAGTAGTGTAATGCGTTGTAATGGTATGCGTTGTAAATGTACTATGCGTTGTAGTGGAATGCGTTGTAAAGGTAGTTTTAAAGTATTTGTTGTAATGGTATGCGTTGTAATGGTGTGCGTTGTAATGGATGTTGCGGTGTAAAAAATGCGTTGTAATGGTATGCGTTGTAAAAGTGTGCATTGTAACGTCATACATCCATTGGAAGGCCACTAGCCATATAAAGCCCTTTATTCTGCTCGGCCACAGTAGACTTGTTAGGCCAAACCTAAACAACACAATGTATCCTCAGTATATTGCTCAAACACTAGGACAAAAAACGTTTTTAAACAATGTATACTAATGCATATTTCGTCTTTTTCTGTCACCATGAAGTCAATAAAGCATGCCTTATCCCCTTCACTGTTATACACTGACAGATGTATTGTTTTAATATGTTTTATTGGCTTCCAATTTCCCCAGCGTAACTTCTTCCTCTCTGACAGTTCTATAATCTGGAATTTGTCACACATAATATTGTTATTGCAAGATAGGCCTCCGATTGATTATAAAACGTGGGTGGCTCCTGTGACCGTCGGTGTCCTGTACTAAGATAGGACCTTAGAAAAATACTTAGCTTAGGTGTGAATAAGAAATCACACTTATTTGCATGCAGGTCAGCAGCAATGTGGAGGCAGAATGGTTCTCCGAGTTAAACACTTGCTGCTGACATCTGTTGACCCGCAGGGTATTTGTTTGATCCCCAGCAGGGCCAACATCCTCCGTTTATCTTTGTAAGGATGATAAATTGTAGCACGATTAAGGAAGATACCATGAAAAAGACCTGTTATGTACACTAACAAAAGACAGAATTGCGGAATAAAACGCCCTATAAAAAGAAGGGTGGTATTCCTATTTAAGCACCCACTCCCAAATCTGCGAGGGGTGAAACCCAGCATGTGTTCACCTTCAGAGCTGTACCATTTGAAAATACCAGGCACTGCAAAGGGAAATTCCCTTGTGCATCTTAGTGAAATATCAGTGCAGCTGCACCACATATATCATCTGACACTTTAAATGGCAAATTATCATTTTAATTACGAGTTAAATGTTCATCTGTTGATAATTATGCACAGCGCTAATTATTTGGTACTCCTTCAGCTGCAGAGGGTCGAATTCGGATCCCGTAGCATCTTTCCACCGAGTGATTGATCACCTCAAAATCTACTATGATTTGAGGGTCGGACAAGGCCATCTTTTGTTCTGTGAATATGGGACAGATGTCTTTTATCCTTGTAATAAATATTCACCTTTAAGCCCAGGCCAAAAGCCTGTCCTTATTTCCTTATTCCAGGCGCCTTGCGTCCACCTGCAATAAAGAAATGGCAGAGCTGCTCGACTGTAATTAGTTATTACAGTTGTGTTCTGACTCGCAATGCGTGCTGACAACGCCAGCCCCCAAAAGGAAAGCAGGCCAATTGCAACTTCAGTTTAAACAAAGCAACTAAAACAAAAGTTGGTTTTTATTCTTCACGTATGTAATGAACATGAAAGAGCAACAGACCAATGATTCAAATCTCATGTGGGAAGAGTTACAGTGTGAATGCATATTATAAGTTAAAAAATACCGTCTGTCATACATTAAAAATATATTGCAAGTTCGTTCCTCTATATGGTCATAGAACTTCTAGGTGACTTGCAATATCATTATAAAGCGCAGCAGGGTACATTTATTCCATATATATTCCAAGAAGGGTATGGCTTATAAAAGGCAGCATCTTTTTCTTTTAATGTGGTTTTTGGGGAAGCGGATTATTAGATGGGGTGGATGGTAGTCCACCGAACGCAATAATGACACTGTTCTTTTTAGGTCCACTAAAGGTTTCAGTCATTTGTTTCAGAACACAACTCTTGTTAGCTATGTTGCAGAGCCGACATGCTGAACTTAAGAAAAAGTGTAAACCATGTGTTCTGAGGATGGTGCCTTGGCAGCCTCTTAGGAACACTACTGTGTCTGGGGAAGAGAGAAGAAGGACTGCACCTGCTGTTGAAGTCTGTGAGGAGACCCGAAAGGCTAGACCTACTCCTACTTGTACCAAGAACACAGATGTGGACTCAAGGGGTCAGTTTGCTGACCTCCTGTTAGGCTACAGGGATACAAGCTGCTAGAAGTCCTTTTTTCCAGAAGAGGCCAACTGGCCAATTGATCAGCCTTGGACCCTGCTGGTGGCTTCTGTTGGAGTAAGTCCTCACTCAAGGATACTGTTCCTGAGGACCTGGAACCCTCAGCTGTTGTCAGAGTGTACTCCTGCCTAACCCCAAAACATGGAACTTAAAACTTTTTACTAGCTTTTTGCCTGGAGAACCATCGAGGGACTGGGATCAACTTGCCAAATGATCTGCCAAGGGTGCATCGCTGATGGGCTTGACTTTGCTGCAACTCCTGCTACATTCTTCTCCACAGCAGCAAATTTGTTTCAGCTGGAATGATGCCGACCAGCATCCAATGACATCGAACTTTCCTCAGCTACACCCTGCTGAGGAAATCTGACTTCCAGAAAAGAGTCTAGGTCTACAGATAAATAGCCTCATTGGTTTCTGACACTGAGCAGCATCAAATTGACATTTAAATCTAGAAATTTTACGCTCTGAGTTTTTTTCCACCTTTGTCAACGGCTCCACTGAGACATTGTCCTTTGTCGATCTGTCGTCGATGAACCTGTCTTTGAATCCAGCCTGCAACAAACCCTGCTGAAGACTCTAACATCCCTGACATTTTTTGAGTGTGAAGGCAACTTTCTGACCAGGACAAATCAAACCTCTCTACCTGACCGACATTCCATCGCTGTCGGCCTTAAAACTAACCAATATCACAATCTAGTGTGACCAGTTGCCCTTGGCTGACACTTTCCGCTTTTTCATGCTATTTCATTAAAAAATTCAAAAGTCATACCTCTGATTCCCCTTATTGGGTTTTTGTTGTTTTGGTGTCATTTTGTTAATCACATCACTCTCTAGTATTATAAATTGGAGTGATCGTTGTTTTTCCCTATTGAATCCTTAAAGATATTTTTTATGTATATACACACAGACACACACATGCACGCATGCACGTGCATACGGGCGCACACACACACATATCCAAATTTCGTTAACCATGTGGCAGAAACTAGTGTGCCAGCCCCTCCATTTTAATGTAATAAAAGGGGGAATTCCTACGATTGAGAGTGCAACTCTTCTGAGTACCGGAGTTGGGAAATATCAGAGCAGTGTTGTCCTGCAGCATGAGTCTCGCACCACCAAACAAGGAAGATCGGCAGAGCCGTCCAAGACAGTTGGTTCATCTGGATATATCCCAACAGCAGTGCACATCACAAATCATACAGAGCACTCACAGGTTTCCAAACAATCAATTTAATCATCCAACAGACGCGCTTCTGCATCATCACCTATTTCAGTGATGGTTACACAAGGTAATGTCAATTGCAAGGTTTTAAATACATCATGACACATTTCCATTGGATGGTGAATCATAATTATCAACAATAGACTCTTCATTATGTCTGAATTTCTTGGCCAGCACCCCCCTCCGTCATTGCATGTATACTAATTGATGAGTTCAGTTTACGCCCTCATTAAAAGTGTTCAGCATAACTTTAGTGGCAATTGTGTGGAGGACTTAATTGAAGATACCAGAACCATGACAAGCCAGAATCAAGTGTCTAACTTGCATATACTAAACAGGATATTAGTAAAAATGAATAGGCATTGGTCACAAAACAAGTGCCTGCAGGTATGGGGCACTTGGTAAAAGGCACAAGCGGCTGAGCGAGGGCACAAACTCAATCTTAAAAGAACATTCGCCCCTTGGGGCAAGGATGGCAGAAATGTGCAATCAATCAGTGAGCAGCTATGATCTACTGCAGAATCAATGAATACACGTACTAACATCAGATGAACTAATTAATTAGTATGCATCAGTAGCGGTTCCTGGAGGGAGTGCTGTGGGGCGATGGGGAGGGGGAGGGGAAGGGTGGGGGGTAGTAAACTCTGGATTAAGGCCGAACGGATTCAGTAACTAAATAAATAAATAAAACAAATTACAATGCGTGCGCTGCAAGCCAAACCGGCGATGCAGCGCGCAATGTATTCGTTGTATTTATTATTTTGTTACTGAACTCTGTTCAGCCTTAATCCGGAGTTTACTACCCCAACCCTGCCCCTCCCCCACCCCTCCTCACCGCCCGCAGCACTCCCTCCAGGAGCCGCTACTGGTATGCATGCAATGATGACGGCATGCTGGCTAAGAAATTCACACACAATAAATAGTCTGCTGTTGATAACTATGACTCACCATCCAATGGAAATGATTCATGACATATGTAAAACCTTGCAACTGACGTTATCTTGTGTATCCAATATTTAAAAATAGATACACTATCCCTTTGATATTATGTCGCCCAATAATATTGAGTTGCCAATATTTTTAAACAATATCCTTGTATGATACATGAGATTCTGTAATCTCTCTATACATAGCAGTCTCTAATTTCTTCATAAGTGGCAACTTGTGACACACCCAGTCACTGATTATAAAGAAAAGATTGCAGAACTTGACTATTATAAGTATTGCAGTCGAGTTCTGATGTCACAATGTCTGCTGCCAGAGGCAGCAGTGCAGGTGAAAGGTAGGTCATGTCACAGAGCATAACTGAAGCAGCTGTTTAAAGCAACGTAAATGGAATGCTGCCTTTTTAACTTCTGCTCCATTTAGCGTAAAATGACAAGCAGAGAGAATATGTTTATCTTTTGCACTCGATAGAGAAAAGCTAGGATTCTTCCGCACATTTTTACACTTTCCGAGCTATTGCAGCATTTTTATTAAAAAGGAAACTGACTTGTATTGACTGTTTGAAATATCTGTTTGCTTCCATGTTACCTGTTCAAATCCCTACCCTCTAGTTCAAACGTATAGACTCCTCCATTTCGAAATTCCTTTAGAAAATTAAAAAACCTAGAATCTCTCTTGCAACTCTTCGCAAACCTAAACCTAATGGAGGGGTTAATTTTCCAGATTTCTGTCTTTATCGTAAATCTTTTTCTTTACGTCAGGCATCACGTTGGCTTTCATCAGTACCTTCCCTTTTTCTCCTCTCTGGCTCCTTATTGAACAGGTTTAATTATTTCCTTTCTCTTTTGATGAAATAATACGCTTTTCTACCAAATCTCTTTATACTTCATTCCCCTTATTTAAATATACTTCCTCTCTTTTAACACCGTTGGTTCTTCGGTCTACTATCACTCGTAAAGCATTTTTGCATACCCCCATTTAGTATAATTCGCGTGTCCTTTTGAATAACAGACCCATCTTTTGGACTTCTTGGAGATCAAAAGAGATCATGTGGGTTAACCATCTTTTTGATGGTTTCTTACCCTGCTCTTTTTCCCATTATCAACTTATATTTCACTGTCCACGTTCTTTTTTGCAGAAATTTACTACGCTTATGGCAATAATTCTAGATTGTTGTTATTCTCTCCCTTCTTCCACTTCCGTTACACCTCAATCTTATCTTCTTACACTTCTCTTCACTCTTCCTAGAGCATCTCTTCTTTATAAAAATAATTCCTCTCCTATTCCAGATCGTGTCAAAACTAAATTGGAGCTTGCTTGGGAGGCGGATTTGAAATGTACTTGGTCTGTTGCTCTTTGGGATAAGCTCTGGTCCAGATCTTTAAAAATCTCTCATTCTGCCTCTCTTATTCAGTCATTATTCTATCTATATCATCGTCTTTACCTGTCTCCTATTTCTTTGTCCCATTTCCTTCCTGCTTCTGACTCTAAATGCTAGACTTGTGGCACCTTGAATGTGGATCTTCTGCATCTGCTCTTTTTCTGTCCTTCTGTCTCTGCTTTTTGGATACAAGTCTGGTCCTATCTGTTGGAACCTAAATATGTCAGGTCACCTAGGGTAGCCTGGCCTAGGGTAAGACACTATCAATAGAGGCACTTGTGTAAAGGTTGCAAGCCACCCAACAGTAATCCAACACAATAACACTCAAAAATGACGCTACACCAATGTTTGGAAAAATACGAGCTTGTTTATAAAAATAATCTTTGCTCTTTTTGTCAATTATTTAGCTCTAGTTAATACAGTTCATTACATCACAGCATCTTTAACTTCTTCACTTAACCACATCTAGCAGGTAAACATCTACATACTTCATCAGTTCAGATGAGCCTTTACTGTACTCTGTTTGACCCCTTTCTGAATCCTCTTTTGAAATCAAGGCTTAAACAGATAACCACCACCTCCCACAGTTGCTCTATTGCCAGGTACAGATTTGCCTTCCCCAGCCCAGGTTATTGGTCTCCTCAGCAGCCCCACCCTTTCCGAAGACAAGCTGTCTCAAGTTTTCAGGCACCAGAGGCTAGGAAAGAACGTTCCAAAAGACTGGTTAAGGCCTCCGTTTCCTTTCACCCCTTGAGAGTACCATAGGATTCTTTAAACTGTAGGCTTAACAATGCGTGGTTAGTTAACAGTCCCTCTACCCCTTTTTATACACAGGAATCAACCAGGGCTGCACCACTTCGTAGAAAAGGAGTCAGACGATCTGGAGCATAACCAGCTCTCCTTCTCCACCCCTTAGGCTTCCCAGCTTACTTGGAGGTGTGAGCCTGCAGGCGCGTTCTTCCGTTACACCCCTTCACTTAAGGGACGCTCTCCTTCAAGAATCGGGCCTCCCCGCTCCCTCACAGAGGAGCGGAGGCCCTTCTGGGTGAAACTCGAGGCACTTATGCGGGGAACCAGCCGCTCTACGGAGCTGCTTCTCTCCTTGGATCTCCTCCTCGGCGCTTCAATGGCAAGCCAGCCGCTCGACGGAGCCGCTTCCCCCTTGGTTCTCCTCACCAGTGGCTGTCGGCGGTTCCTCCTCGATGGCGCATTCGCGCATGCGCGGAGGATAAGTGTCTCGGCCACAGGAACTGCTCAGTCGTCCTGACACCGATTAGTGACTCCGCAACGGGCCTGCTCGGTCCTAGGCCCCTCCTGTGGTGACAACCCAGCTCAGTTGGGAATATGCGCAGTGGCGCTGGGTAACGAACAACTTGCCCCCTTCTCTCTGTCCTTCAGTGGCGCTGACACGGAGCGTGATTGGCGCCCCAGGGGTCCCGCTCACTGCAGAAACAGACAGAGACTGCTCAAGCCCAATGGATCCTGTCTCCTCACTCTTCTACCTCACAAGTCGGGAGGTTGGCTTCACACTACAGGTCCAGGCACCGGTAAGAGAGTCTCAGCGCTATACAGGGCAGGAGCTTACTTCTTGCCCTAGAGAGGGGGGGGGGGGTAAAAGGGGATTCCTTCACGTTGGAGCCCCAGATCTCTTCTTCAGCAATAGTCCACTAACCCTCCTTACTGGACAGATATAGGGGCACAGGCGATCTCCTAGTTCGGTTCCCAATGTAGGGACCTCCTCAGCTCCACAGACCACTGGGATTAACCCCTTCACCTAACTGTCCAGGGTCAGCAGGACGAACTAACTCGGCTAGGTCAACAGGAATGGGAGGTGGAGAACCTAGACAGAGGGCTACCCTTGTAGAGCAAACCACCCTTCAGGACCCTACCCCTACCAGACCTCAGCCTTCACTCTAGCTGTTCCTCTCTGGCAAGACAAAATGGCTGACCAACATTCCGCCTTTTATAGGCTGACCCTCAGAGGTCCAGAAGGGGCCAGAAGGTTCTGGAATGCCCTACTCTATCCTATGGGACATGTTCTAGGTTTGTCAGTGGTGACAGTTTGTAGCCACCATTTTGTGACTCCAAGGGAATTTCTGTCAGGAAAGGCCTCTAGGCCTGAGGTGAAGAACTATGAGGGCGAAAGCGCACCTATCCCCTAGACCAACACCTTGAAAAATCTAGTGGACACAAAAATTAATAAGGGCATGAGGGGCAAAAAGGGGACAAAATAAATAATAAATTAGAGGGACTACGCAAAAGGCCAGACAGGTCTAACACTATCTTTCTCACATTTTCACACTTTCTGTCCCATATTCCACTGCCCTTATTTTTCTGGGTAGTCTTTCGGACTCCTTAGATCTTCCTGTGCACTTATGGGGTCTTTTCGACCATATGCTTGCGCTTGCATTCCAACATAATTCCTCCAACTGGAAATCTCTAAACAATGTCTCCAGACAGGGTTGGTGGAATACTTTATGTCATTTTCACAGACTAGATGTTGCCTTTGCCTCTTCCTGTAAACCAATACGTAATGCAGATCTTTACTGGTTACCTCTCACTACATACCTGGATAGTTTGACTCTCAAGAAATCTAATCACATCAACTCAGAACATTTTAAACCTCCATAAAGGCCTCGTACTCTCTCCTCTTTGCGACTTCATCATTTTTTACAGGTTTCATGTGTTATATCATTGCTCTATTTACTGTATATTTTACAATGATAATGTGTACCATTTATTCATTTGCCGTACTTATATATTTTATTAACTTGCTACTGTTTCTCTTTTTCCCCCTTCCTGCATCTTTAAAATCCCCATAAAATGTTTTTGTTTTCCTATTATTGACATTAGCACTGTTAATTTTTTATGTTATTTGTAAGCATCTTTATTGTTTCTGCTGATGTTTTTGTTTATCGATGATTTTTCTCTTCAATAAAGCTTTTCAAACATAAAAAAAAGAAATATCTGTCTGCAACAAATATTTAACAGGTAGTTGATGTGTTTGATTTTACACTAGAGGTTTTATTTTTATTCTTCATGTTTGCAGACACGTTCTCTCTTTAATACGAATGAGCTGGGATGATGGGGGGACAGTGTATTATATAGAATAAAGAATCCCACGGTTTAGACGATAAGGATATTGAAAGTCACCTTGGAGTTCCATAACCTTATAAAAGAACTTGGATATAGTTATGGAACTCCTTGGTGACTTGCAGTATCCTTATAATGTACATCAGGGGGTACTTTATCACATATAACAATTCTTTTTACAATAGTTTGATGATATACCATGTTCTGATGGAAGTACAGCTAAGTGCATAAAGGATTAGAATTTTTTTTTAATTTGTCAGGTTTTAGAGCAGAACAGAAGTGAAATGATGGAAATCCTTGCAATATTGCCCTATAAGTGGGAGATATTTTCCAACTACTCCTTAGTTAACACAACTATAAGATATGTAAGAGAGTCAAGAGACAGGAGGCAGACAAAGGAGACATTGTACAAAGACGACGTGCTCTGCTTGTATTGCAATCCTACGGAAAGATAAACCCTCAATCATATCTGGGCATAGCCATCAAATCCCACGTTAAGACATTGTTCCTTAGGTATCTCTTCTGGTGCCTACCATTGCTCCTGCTTCTACCACCATGGAAACAAACTGGTACAACAGAGAACTGCCGACTCCGTGGTAAAGCTCCAGAGACTCTTAACCAGCATATGCAAAGCAAACCTAAATTATCATAAAGCCATCTTGAGACCAATGTGGAACCGGAAGGGAATACCTTCTGCTGTTGTAGGCCAGCAATCATAGCTTGTTTTAAGTCCTCAGATATACAGCTCAACTGTAGGACTTGATTGCAAAATTAAAAGCCTAACTGAGATTGCAAACAGCACATAGAATTGGCACAACTGAGTGCGCAAGCACAAGACTCCTGTATGTATAAAAGCCGGATGTACAGCCACTTTTTTAAAAATCGAAATGCCTAGGACCACATATTGCTTTCAGGAAACACAGGTAAACCTAGCAAATTGGGTACTAGCACAATGGAGCACATAAGCACAATGCTCCCACCCATATAAAATTTGGATTACATTACAGTTCACCTGAAAACTGAAAAGCTTCAGATCAAAGGGGTCTACTTAATGCACAGAAAAATCAGGTACATCAAACATTTTAGACTCTCTTTTTACAAATGTTTTACTGGTTTTTATTCTTATTCATCTATGTCTAAACTTCTGAGTAAAAATACTATCCTATACAAGTGGTGTACAAAAATGCCAGTGGCAAACGCATGGGACTAAATGTACATATAAACACTGTATGCACAAATTTCGACAGTATTACCGTAATCTTAAAACTCAGGATTAGTTTCAGGGAGACTCATCTTGTTTTTATATGGAAAAACCTGGTACAATAGGCACTTTAAATTGTTGTTAATGTGCACAGATTGCGCTTGTTTGCACTTGTACATTGCTACTTTGCAGAACAATTTCTTCACTTTCAAATATTTCTTTTTGCGCAGTTTTTCGGAATGTTTTCTAGTGCAATGTTTTTAATTAACTGTGCACTTGTATCAAATAAATTTGAGTTGAAACGAGCCTTGTGAGCTACTGGTGACATACCATCTTCCATTCCATCACTTTTGTCACTCAATGCATTGAGTGAGGAGAAGATAGCCCAACAGATTGTGCTGAACAGATGGTTTAGGATTGTGGTCAGACTGATTTGTATGTATGGTTGGGCTCTATTCACTGTTCCGTCCCAACCCCAGAATGACTAACATTGAGCATAGTAACTCACAATTCAAAACTGTGAACATTCCATTGGGAAACAGCATATCTTTCATAGCATTTGGGATTCCGTTGTCCTTATATGGGATACAACGTTATCCAGAGTTTTCGCTGTGAAAAGCAGCCGCAGCCCGTGCAGGTAAGCGCGGTGGGGCGGGACGTGGCGGGACCGGGGGGTGGAAGTGACAAACAATGAAATAAAGAAAATCAAATACATAAATAAAGAAAATCACTTACTTTGCGCTCGCCAGGTCGCCGAGTAGGCGATTCAGCGAACGTAAGGTAAGTGGTTTTATCTATTTATTTACTTTTCCCTATTCTTTCTGTAGTTTGTACTTCCACCCCCTCCTCCCCGTCTCCGCTCCTGCGTCACTGCCCAACCATGCTCACCTGCATTGGCCACCACTGGTGCATAGGATCTCAAGCAACACTTCACTGATGAAACTAAATTAGGCGGAAATGCAGCTGGGGATGGGTTGTGATTTTTTGTGTCACGAGAAATAGGCCTGGCAGATCCTGCAAGACTTCTTTTTAGAGTGTGAGCTGGCTGATTTTTATATGGTTGATGCTGTTTTATTATTTGGTGAAATTCCCTTTTACCCATTGTTGGTAACCCAATGCAAAACTGAACAATTTTGCTGTTTTCGCATCCACCTGTCCAGAACTAAAAAAAACTGGGGAATGTAGGTGAACTATCATACAAAACAAAAAATCCTCCTTCCAGGCACTGTGAAGAGCAAGGAATGAGGAATTCCTGTGCCATTCAGCCCTGTCAGGGTTCAACCATTGTACATAATTAATGGTAATTGCATTAGGTTAGTTACAATGGTCATCCCCTAATAGAGCTCTTCGAAGAAGTTTTACAAGAAGGGGAGCTTGAGGGTGACACCCGCCTCGCTAGGAGGACAATGCAGGAAAGCAGTGCACAGTGACTTTCCTGCTGGGGAAGACACTTTGAAGTGCAAATTTCGGGGTCAGGACAGTGTATTTCACCTTAATGCTAACTGTACTGCCCAGGCCCTCAAATTGGTTCAAATATCGATTGTTCTCTTAGCTTTTCTTTTTTTATCCACAAAGCAGCGGATTAGGTCCAATACCGATCCGCGAGTGAAAAAATAACACAGATGACACTCCTGGATTGCACTTACCACATGGGATTTCACCCACCTCTATTTCTCTTCTATCACCCAAGTGGGATACAAAAGAAAGCTGGTATGCAGCTCCGTAGGTACATCACCAGAAGCTTACGATTCAAAGCTACAAGCATTCCCATCACAACTTGTTTTCTTTGGGATACCCAGTAGGTCATGGATTTACATTTGGATGATTATTTACTTCTCTGTACAGTGATAGCTCTAGTTGCCTTCTTCCATTCAATGTCTTGTCTTTCCTAACAATTTAGTCACGTACCACTTTAAGGGTTTGATTACAAGTTTGGCAGTAAGGGAACCCCAGTTGAAACATCATTGGAAACCCCACTGCCAAGTTGGCAGTCAGTCCACCGTATTACGATGTTGGCGGTTTGCAGAACGAAAGACCTCCAGAGCACTATCGCCACCACCAGTCATTTACAGACCACCTCAAAGGTGGTAGGTGGAAAGCAGCTACCAGCAGGCTGTACAGACAAATTTACTGCAGTCAGAATTACGAGTTGGGTTTCCGTTGAGTCGATCGTGGCAGGAAGACCACCTGCTTCAAGTAGGAAGAGTAAAAGGAATTGGGTACATACTCACCCATTTCCTTTTCTTCCCATGAGCCTCCCACATGAATCCCGTCCTTCAGATCCCCCCTTCACCGCAGCATCTTGACCGGGAAAAACTACCCTGTTGGGGCTGGAATCCAGATAAGTCCATTTTGCAGTTTTTACCCATTGACTGAACAGATCACTGACATAATATTGATTACAAAAATATCCCCATACACAGATATCGACACATAAATCTCAATATCAAAAATATCAACATCCTATCTTTATAATATAAAGTACAAAAATACTGAAAAAATAATATTGATGTAAAAATATAGACATACACAATATTGTTTTTTATATATATAAAATAATGTTAAATTAATTAATAAAATTAACTTTAAAAACATAATTTAGATGTTATATGCATTTTAACAAATATAATAAATAAATGTAATTTAAAAAATTTAAACATACATATATAAAATGTAATATATACACATTTTTACTTTGAAACAATTCATAAACGTAAAATTTGAATTTACTTTAAAATGTTATAAATATATAACACTTTACAAATAAATATACATATATATAAATATATACATACACACACACCTATAACATAAAATCTAATAAAAAAACATTAAAACATTACAATATTTAATCATTTTTAAACTTACATTTTGCACTCCATTCAGTGCAACAGTAGGGGAATTGTTGGATAGCGAAAGGGTAAAAATTACTGTTCCCACTCCAGTGAGTGCAACAGTAGGGAAAGTGTTGGATAGCAGAAGGGTAAAAATGACTATTCCCACTCCAGTGAATGCAACAGAAGGGAAAGTGTTGGTTAGAGTGCTGGTTAGCAGAGGGGTAAAATTACTATTCCCAATCCAGTGAGTGCAATAGTAGGAAAAGTGTTGGATAGCGAAGGGGTAAAAATTACTATTCCCACTCCAGTGAGTGCAACAGTAGGGAAAGTGTTGGATAGCAGATGGGTACAAATTACTATTCCCACTCCAGTGAATGCAACAGTAGGGAAAGTGTTGGTTAGTGGAGGGGTAAAAATTACTATTCCCACTCCAGTGAGTGCAACAGTAGGGAAAGTGTCAGATAGCAGAGGGTTACAAATTACTATTCCCACTCCAGTGAGTGCAGCAGTATGGAAATTACCAATTAATTATAATTACATTTCTTAAACCCACAACCCTCTCCTACAAAAATTACACAATTAACAAAATTACCAATTAATTAATAATAATGAACAAACAAATATTGAGTATTTAATATTAAATTATTCCCACAATTAACATTATAAAATATAAATTAAATACATATTAATATATTAAACATATGAATAATTTGCTTATAATTAAATTACTTCCCACCATATTCCCATATAAAACCACAAACCGCTCTTAAAAATACAAAACAATTAACATAATTACTAAATAAATTGATTGAATGATTAAATACTAATCAATAAAAAATATTAATTCATTTATTATAATTAAATTACTTCCGACCCTATTCCCCTATAAACCCACAACCCGCTACAGAACTACAAAATGCTAAATTTAATTAACATAAAATGAATAACTACTAAAAATTTAACACATATACAAAAAAAACAACACTTTTACAAACAAATAAATCACAAACTTTAAAAATACATACTAAAATATATAACACTAACTTAAAAATCGGTCTTTTAAACAATTATATTTTTGCAAATGATACTACTATCTTCGATATTTTCAAAAACAATATTTCTTACCTTAAAGTCTATATTCTTGACCACAATATTTCCAACTTGATATTTGTGTATGTTGATATTTAAAACTCGATATTCTGTCTATACACCTGAGTGGACTGGGCACAAATGTTCCAGACTCCTGCAATGGGAAAATACTTGTAGTAGGTATTTTTTCACGTGTCATGCATGTGTGTACATATAACACCTGTGTAGCAAAATATACACAAATGCATTGACACATATGAAAAAATATTTCCTGTTGTCAGAAACAGCGCCGCTGGGCCAGCGGTGACATTGTAATACAGTGGGTGGGAGACTGACGCCACAGTGGTATGGTGGTAAGATAACCGACCTCGTAATCAGGCTCTAGACACTTAGGTGAGTTTATTTGAAATGCTTGGACTTTTACACTTGGAGGGATTGGAGTCCAGCTTAGAGTTGTAAAGCTATCTATGTGGCCACTTTCAGTGTCAACCTTTGTGAAACACACACAAAAACATTAGTAAATCTAATAGTTCTTGTTGTTTTAAAGGCAAAATTGTGCTTCATTTTGTGTGTGGTTATATAAATGAGTGAGTGAATGTGTGAATGAGACAGTGACTGAATGGATAGGTCAGTGCATGGATGGATGGATGAGTGACTGAGAGCACAGTTGATTGGTGAGTGTGTACATGGTTGGGTGAGTGAATGGATGAGTGTGTTTAATTAACAATGGATGAGTGCATACATCAAAGATGGGATGTGTGGATTGATGTGGATGGGTTGCATCAGTCTTAGAGATTAAAGCCTCTCACAGGAGTAGTGATAATGTTTAAAAATATCAAGAATTACCATTGCAGGCTTGGGCGCCATTGTGCCAAGAATGTCCATGACATACAAAGAATTACTATCATTGCCCCAGTGCAACCATTCCATAAGGGGTACACATAATCATATTAAATTGGGATACAATAGGTCAAGAATTGCCACCATTGTTTGCCCCATTATTCAGGATTCCTTACTGTATGTTCAGATTTGCACCATTCCTCAATCACAACTGCATGTTTAGTTTTGCCCCATTGCTGAGCAATGCTTAGTGCATTTTCAAATGTGTGCCATAACTCATTATTCTTGAAAGCATGTTCAGATTTAAATTCAGAATTTGCCATTAATTCCCTTCTGAACTGGCGTAGATTTGGATCATCATGTGGAAGCCTTGGCTGCAAAATCACATGTTGTGGTATTAATACTACTACTACCTCGGATCACCACCCTTTTTAACATCTATGTGGCACCCCTGGCCAATATCATGCGAACATATGGCTTCATTCCGGTGTCTTACGCCGACGACACTCCGCTCCTCTTCCCTTTCAAATCCCTTACCACCGAGATTAAGAACTCTTTTTCCCAGGGTATGAAGGCTGTGGCACATTGGATGTCATCCAATTGCCTTCAATGCAATGTCTGGAAGACCGAAGTTATGCTGTTCGGAGAGGCTAAACTCCTGTGGACCCCGGACTGGTGGCCACAAGACCTTGGACCAGTTGCAGAACCTAAACAGGTCGTAAAAAACCTAGGAGTCCGATTGGATCAGGAGCTCTCACTGAAACAGCATAGCAATTACGTTGTGGGTTCATGCTTCCACGTAATTGGCCTTCTACGAAAAGTGTTCCCACTACTCCCTGACTCAGTCAGAAAAACATTGGTGCAGGCTCTTGTCTTAAGCCGTATAGATTATTGCAATGGCCTGTTTCTGTCTGCTAACAAAGGAGTTCTGGCAAAACTCCAAGTGGTTCAGAACACTGCAGCTCGGTTGGTCCTAAACGCCCCTCCCCGAACTCCTTCCAAACCACTGCTGGCGAAACTTCATTGGCTGCCTGTTAAACAGAGAACCAAATTCAAAGTATGCTGCATATTTCATAAAAACCTTAATGGATTCGGCTCTACATATCTAGTAAATAAATTCACTCCCTATATTCCCACACGCTCCCTCAGGTCCAGTGACCAAGGCCTACTATGTGTCCCCCGGGCAAAGAAGACCAGACACGGTGGCAGCGCTTTGTCTGTGGCTGGGCCCTCTTTATGGAACAGTCTCCCCAGAGCTCTCAGACAATGCTCAGAAAATTTATCATTTAGGAAACAACTTAAAACTTTTTTGTTCCAATTTTAGCATACATTCTACCTGGTTTTCCTCCCCCTTTGTTGTTGTGGCTGCCAAAGGCGCAGAGATACTCCTCCGGGAGTCGAATCTAGCGCGATACAAACCCGCAAATAAATAAATAAATAATAATAATAGCAGTAATAATCACAACAACAATAATATTAATAATAATACGATAAGACATTACCCATCAATGCATGTTCAGATTTGCACCAGCACTCAATAATCATTAGGGCCTGTGCAGATGTGCATCATCTATCACTAATCAGCAATACATACCCAGATTCACACCATCATATATTAATCCTCAGCCCATGCGCAGATTATCCTTATGGCTCTGTAATCCTTTCTCAGAGTTGAGACTTGAACAATCACTCCTTAATCCTAAAAACATACACCAGATTTGCACCATTGATCAATCATATTCAGTGCATGTTGATTTCATGAGTACCTGCCCAGTACCTTAGAGAGGCCATGGTATGTGCAGGATGTGGCTACCAGCCACTTCTGGCACGGTGGTCATTTCAGATAAAAGAGCCACTGGAAGTCCCGGCAAGTGCAGCATTGCAGACCTCTGGGTCTGGCTACCATGCTGTTCCTGTGGCGGAAGCGGAAGCAGCGAGGGCCTTTGTATCTGAAGCTCTGTCAGGCAGGGACAGTGAGCTGTGTAGGAGAGATAAGGGGTGAGGTTGCCGCCTGACCTGGGTTGGCACACTATACTGGCTGCAGTCCTAGGCTTACGAATGCCAACTATAAAGAAGAAAAATGGACTGATTACAAGTTTGGCGGTCCTGGAGAAGGCCCCCATGCCACCTATAGTCAGACTGCCCACCAGATTTGGAGTTTTCTCCGGTCTGGTGGGCGGTACTTTGGAGTTC
This sequence comes from Lissotriton helveticus, assembly GCF_964261635.1. NCBI lineage: Eukaryota > Metazoa > Chordata > Amphibia > Caudata > Salamandridae > Lissotriton > Lissotriton helveticus. The sequence continues at coordinate 1,624,960,147 of NC_136063.1, read as the reverse complement.
CCATCACGGTGCCTATTAACCCTTTAGGTGCTGCCGTCGGCCAACGGTCGTCACGGGCACTACCTCCCCAGTGCTGCGTGCGACCGCTGGACGTCCAGTTCAGCACTGGATAATGGACAGCGCAGCACTGGGGAGGTTTGTTTACTAGCTCCTAAGGTGTTAAAAACGCACCGCAATGGGAACGCCAAAGCCCGTTCCTGCACCGCATGACTGTAAAGTACATTCCAGCAGGAAAGGGGGTGCATGTAGACAGGGGGTACACCATGTGCCCCCTGCATGCATCCCATGATCCGGAGGCAACCGGTAGGGCCCCCTAAGTTTCCTCACCGCTGTACTTTTAAAGGCAGGCTCACCATCATTGAAAGTGAGGCTGTCAGGAAACTCCTACTAGCAGTTGCGGCAGTCCTGTGGCGGTCCCATCACTGTATTCATAATACAGCGGGCAGACCAGTACTCTGACGGTCCTGGGACCACTACCACGGGTTCGGCGGTCCATCTTAATCAGGCCCTAGATTCTTTTGTCATGACTGACAGTTCCATCTCTCGAAGAATGTTGTTGGCTGGGGTGTGCTGACCTAATTCCTCTCGTTCTGTGCAGTATTATGCATTGATAGCATTAGATCTGATGCAACCTAAAGCTGTCGCTAAAAGACCTAAAAAGCGACAGATGCGATTTTACGGCACCCATTCAGCTGTTGAAATTTTTTTATGAAAGCCTGCAATATTTTTATCACTTTGGGGATTAGTTAGGCGTGTACAAGCAGGGCCTTTGTGCACATAGGGCTTTCTTTGCACTCAACCTTTGAGTATGCAAACATTTGTACACAGGGGATGGGGGGGATTTACTAAAATGATGGATGAATGGTTGATAGTAAAACCTAAAAGTGCAAATAATACCTCGAGCTAGATATTGTTTACCTTACTAAAATATAACAATTTCCTAACAATGTCCAATATTTGACAAATTGAAGATGACCCTTAGCCATTTTGCCGCCATTAAAATGTATACTCCTTCAGTGGCGTTATCAATAAAGCCCGTCCCAAGGGTGACACTTAAAAGGCTTACTGGGAAGGCTTCAAGCACTTTATCCTCAATATATGAGTGCTGCAGTGGAGGACACGTGGTATCATGTTTCGCGCGCATTGTAATTAAAATAGTCATATTCAGTGCGCCATCTGCCTCTGATCTTGAGTAGAGCACGATTTAAGGGAACAAGAGGATCATTGTAAAGATCACATAGCAACAGAACAGGAAATGGATTATATGAATGCTGATTAGCACCGAAGGCAGCCTCATTAATTCCCTTCTGAACTGTGTCTGCGCACAGCAGCTTCCGCGTCGTGAGGCGCGTGCTCATTTGCACTACTTCAGCCCACTCGCGACGTCTCACTAAGCAACGCGTTTTCAGGAAAATAAAGCGCCTAAGTGGACAGAATGAGTGCGTAGGCGTGAGTCTTCCATGAATGAAAGGGAACAAACATAACAATTAGATTGAAGAGCCTGCCTAGGCTGTTCAATATCAAGTCGTGATTTTTTGTCATGTACCTCAATGAAAACATCACAGAGTAAAAAAAACCTCGATGGCGAAATGAATATATTTGCTGTTTTCTGTTGTGTGCTTGATAGGTTTTAATACAGGTAAACAACGTTAGATGACATTAAAAAAATGTAGATTATAAAAAAAAAAATTACGAAAAAATCACAATAGTAGATTACTGCTTTGGAATAGGGAAGAGAAACAGGCAGTTCTTGCAGGAGCTTGTGTTGTGGCTGTATTCTCCAGCTACAGTTGTCGCCACTAGGGAGGCTGTTCACAGTTTAGAGTTCTGTTCTACGGAGACTTTAATGTTGACATGAATTCTTACTTCCCATCTTGCCATGTGGTCTGAATTCATGAATATCATATCCCGATGTCTGTTCTTTATGTAGTTTGGTTGAGGCTAACATTCGTATGTGTAAATAAGTCGTGTATCACCATCCTTGAACTCTTTCGATTTCCTACATAACATATAAAGCGCATGTTCACCTGTGGACATCTTGTTGCTCAATAGCGGATGTTTGTTACCTGCAGCCCCTTCCACTCGTCTCTGCAGGTCTCAAGGCCTTGCATGTGGTCCTGACTTCTTCCTGGTCCATGTCTCTAGTTTTTGTAGATCTCTAACCTTTGATCTGGCATTTGATGGACATCCAGTACTTCTTTCTGATCTCCTTGGGTCAGCCTAAGCTTCTTCTGTCCATGAGACACGTTTGTGGGCTTGTTTCAACTGGCCCCGTGCAGGTCTTCTGGTCTTGCAGCACTTGCATCAGATAAATCTCTTTAACATTAAACACACGTTTGGGCTTCCCTTGAGATTTGAACGTCTCACAGTTTCCAATTGAAGCATTGCCATAAGAAGGGCTATACTGAGACGCAAAGTAAGCCCTGGTAAAAATAAAATGTGAAAGACAGCCCGTCAGTGCACTGTGCAAGTGGAGGCTTGGTGATGACTTGGTGGTGTCTATTGTCAATTACATTTTAGAGAAAATAACCCCAAAAAGAGCATTTAACTATGTTGGAAGGTGGGTTATTAGTAAGGGTAGGTAGGCAACTAACACCAGCAATAAGGCCAACAAAACAGAACCGGGTCACGATGGAGCCCTGCTTGGATACTCCACACGGGAGGCCTCTGTCAAACTTTTACCTTTGCACTTAGAAACTTCTCTGGTGCTTTTTTTCTGCCAGGGGGCCTCGATGCTCTTCACCAGTCCAGATTCAGGGAGTGTTTGATGGCTTGACTCTCTGGGAGCTCCCGGTTAAACCCTGGAAGTCAGACCTCTGGAGCTCTTCAGAGGGACAACCCTGGAATCCTTGACGGGTTGCGTTTGAAAGTGGCCAGCTTGGCTCTCATTGTCGAGTTGGTGCCCCAGTGGAGTTTTCCTAAAAAGTTTCACAAACTTTGCCAAATTTCTGGAGGTCCTTACAGAAGGTCTCCTGGTGGGGTCTAAACGTTAAAAACAGAAATCGAAGGGTCTGGATTCTCCTAGATGGTCCATGGTAGGCCTTGACTTCAGTTCCCCCAGTGCACTTTGTCAAACACTTAAAACCTCACTGGATGCACTCCAGGAAGGGGACTCTGGCTGGAGAAGAGTCAGATAATCTCTGTTAACCAGTAGATGCAGGGAGTCCACTCCTTACTCCTTCTTAAAGCAAGGCAAAATCCTCGGAGCTGTATTCTCAGATAGTGCAGCAGGCGCAGCCTTCACCAGGCAGGCCCTTGGGTGCAGATCAGGATTCCAGAAGGACAATCCTCCTTCTTGTAGTTTCAGGCAGCAGAACTGAGAGGCTCTGCACCTCTCACATATTTATCCAGTTTTCTCTGGCTACTAGCAGGGGAGCCCCATGACAATGAGGTGCAGGGCAACACCCCAAAGCATGACAACTTCTCCAAAGTGTGGCTTAGTCCTGTCCCAGAAAGCAATATTCTCTCAAACTCCATCATGTCTGAAATTTCAGCAGAGCAACAAAAGCTAACTAAACCAAACTCAGAGTATGGCTTATTTTCATAAACTCCCCATTCACATCTGTGAATTCCTTCCTTAATCACATCGCTGCTTGAGAGTTTCCCCTGCTGTGCTGGACAGCAACGAAAACGGGTGTGGTCATGACGAGCTCCGCTCGTCATGAGCACCTGAGAGGTATATGCCATGACGAGCTGAGCTCGTCATGAGCATGGAAGGGGTTAAGTCCCCCATCTGGCAGGGAGAGGGGGTGGCGGTAGCTGACAGGCTTGTTTGACCAGTCCCTTCTTTGAGGGCCCAACCCACTTCTCTGGTATTCCTGTGCTCCACGGAGCTCTCTCCATCAGATAGCCTCTGCCCGCCTTGTCCACTTATCACCTAATCAAGGCAGCTTGGCAAACCCATCAGGGCTGACCAATCAGGGAAGAGTGCTAGAGGCTGGATTTTGGCCCATAGAAAACATATTTTCTGTACAAGTTATGATAACTTCAACAGTGCCAAGTTGCTGGATTGATCAATACCCGTCTGTTCAGTCTTTGAATGATATTTTCATAATCTCCTGGTAATAGTTATGCATCCATAACATATAAACATGTGAGTCTATGAGGCCAACTATCTTCAATGGGAACAATGAATTCTGCAATTTCTTCCTCACCAGGGTTTATAAAACTTATTTTATAAAGCCGTCGACTTCCACAGCGTAACTTCTGGCGCCCCTCTTTACTGACAACCTACCTAACTGTGTTTCTGAAATTTTATATCATTAATTGTTTGGATGTCCTAAATATGTAAACTTGTGGTTGTTTTACATTGTCCCTTGTCGCGCCCATCACTACCGCTGTATATACCACATCACATGTCACTTACGCGTAACAAACTTCACGAGCACTTGTGCACAGTATCTTGTTGGTTACATGTCCATTATTGTAATGCAGTGCTACCATCCCATGTGCCTGTACATATGAAGTTTAATATGTCCAACATGTCTAATACAAGCTACCTTTATATGAATGTGTCTCCCTGTGTTTCTCCTCTTTTGGATCAAATGTGCTGCAATTGATTGTGCCGTCTATATTTGCTCTTTAAATTATACCCATGTTCGAGACATTGTTGTTTGATATAGATTACTGCCCCAGTCTCCTTGTGGTTTACAGGCTACCTCCTGTGGTCTGATACTGCTTAAGTCAAGTTTTGAGCAGACGTTAGGATCCGACGAAAACCGCGGTTAGCGGGAGTTTTGATATCGCTCCTCAAGTCCAGGGTCGCCTTGTAAATACAGCGCTGTTGTGGTAGCGCCCTCTTTCATAGGAACGCCTACTTTGCCTCTGAGAACGCCTACTTTGCATCTTATTGGAGTTGCGAGGCGAGGCGTTAGGAATACGGCTGCTAACATGCGCTAATGCATGTTAGCGCTGCCTAATAAATAGGGTGATGTAATTTTCGCCCTGCATTTGGCTTTTAAAGACAAAAAAGCAGCGAAATGGCCCTTGATAATATGCCCCATGGGTCTTTACATTTTCAAACTCTGAATCAAAGTACTATTTAACTATTTGCATGTCATATGTACATGAAAGTTTTTGGGGGAAATCACACTTTTAATATATTTTTGTTTTATAGGTTGTAAACTTGTTAAAGATCTTAAAGAAGGAGGACGAACAATTGCAGAAGATGAAGAAGAAGAAAACTTGAATACATAACTTTATCCTGCATATCTTTGGAGACCTGTTATTGTAAAATAAATACGTAGTTGTTTTTTGCTAATATTTTTAGAAATAGGTCAAGGAACTGCATTTTTTGTTTATAAGACAATATTTCTGAAGATGTGGGGCAGCTAATACGTGATTTGTTTCAGTTTCATCAATGAAGACATTATATTCTCTTAAATTAGAGTCTGAGGGTCATCAGCATACTTCTATCTCAATGTAGTCCTCTTAGGAGAAATGTTTAAGTTCTCCTCTGTTTTGTGTACCTCTACTGTACATCATCCCACGCACTCTACGCCTCCAAGACTGATGGTGGAGAACACTGCCGGTAGTTTGGTGAAAAACAGACAAAAATGAAATAATCCACAAAGGCGTGAACAGCATTGTCTGATTTTATTTAAAGAACGACTTCCTCTACGTGGCCTAAGGGATCACGAATAAAAAAAAACAAAGAACTCTGGCCTGTCCTGATTCCGATGTAGTCCAATACTGTCCTGTCTGTGCTCCATTCTAGGTTCAACGTTGTTTACTTGTTTTGCAGTTTGTGAAAAATACAACTACGCAGTACATAAGCATGTAAATACAGAGACCCATAAATTATGATCAAATCAAATGTTGATTAACTGTAAATGTTGATCAAATTCCAGAATTGAAGCACAGCAAAACTAACATATGCAATCCCCTCTTTTCATACCTGCTTTCCTCCCTGACACATATTCAACCATAAACCAATATATCTTCAGTTGTGTGCCCAGCCCTTTCTAAAGGTAGTTAAACCTAGCAATATGAATACCTAGTATATTGTACTCTCCTAAGCCTGGTACATTGTTGTAGCTGAGGGCTTTTATAAGGCAGATAAAAAACAGGAGGCGGTAAAAGTCAGTTTTCATAGGCAGAATTAAAGGTAGCTTTGTTCCACAATGTAGTGTTTCAGAACCCACTCTTGCATTTTCTAGAAATAGCACTCTTTGTTGTTTCATCTGCACAGGACAGAGTGAAATTCATACTGGTTAATGGCTTCCTTAAGGATATCAGATGGTTTGGCATCCTGAGGGTGATTATTTCAACGCAAGAAAAAATAGCCTTTTTTGTGGCATGATAAAAACTGCCTTTGGACCCTTCATTTATAAGGACAGGTCGCATACAAAGTGGACAATATTCATAGGCGTTCCAGTGATGATTATTGAGCTGCAGGTGTACTGGGCCGAATAGGCACCAAATAGGCTGACACAAATTGATGTGACTTCAGGAAGCTAATATTTCTCCTTTCCTTTCAGAAGGTTGATCCAACTTGTCACATTTATACATGCTGGCAGAAGGCCTGATTTAGATCCTGGAGGACAGGTTACTCCGTTACAACGGTGACGAATATCCCGTCCGCTGAAATATAAATCCCATTGGATAAGATGGGATTTAAATTTAGTTGGATGGGATAACCGTCATCTTTGTGATGGAGTAACCCGTCTGCCACGAACTAAATCAGGCTCAGAGGTTTGACTCAACTCCATAATTCTACTCCGGAGAGATAGGCCTGGCCCTCCGTAGCCTTACCATGCCTTCTTTCACCAGCAGAGCACCATTATTGAACATTGATACTCTCTAACAGTGGGATGATTGGAGGTCCACAATCATAGAGATGCTACAGTCCTGTGAGGCATCCAATAAGGAAGACTTATGGTTCCCACAAATAAAAACATTTTGAAAGTGAAAACGTGCTTTATGAGCATGCAAATTCTTAGTAAGCTAATTCAAAAGCTTAAGATTCAGATATTCATTGACTCCACATAGAGAGTTCATTTGCCAGTAAAAACCAACCCTACACAATCTGAAACACCCTGGCATTAGAGCATATCACAGCCCAGCACTTACACTAACAGGAAAAACACGTCATGTAGCTATGTATCGTTATTGTTATTTTATTTTTCCTATGGCATGCAGTCAGTGGCCTGTGTGCAGTGTGGGGCGGGCGGGGCTGGCCAGAGCAGCGAAGTAGTGGTTTGCACGTTCAAAGTGCGCATGAACTGTTTGGCCGGCCCTCTTGGGCTGACCAGACAGTTCATGTGCACTTTGCATGTTCCTACCAGGCTGCATGACACAGCCTGGTCAGGAACATCCCTGTTTAAGTCTGAGCGCCGATCCATTGCGCCCAGACTAATCACGACACTGCATTACAGCATTGTGTTTGGCTCAGGGGAGCATGTGTGCTGGGTGCTTCCTGCTGCGAGTTGACAAATGAAAAAACAACAGTTGATGGACGGAATGCCGAACAATGACATACACTCACCGCAGTACAGAGATCTGGGCCTAAATCCATTGTTTTTTTGTTCACCATGCCATTCCAGTTTAAACCCAGCCATATGCAAATCAGTCTTGACTCTGTGCCTCATGGGAACAGTCCAGACCGAACTGCCAAGTCAGGTCCTCCCTGGACTCGAAACAAGCATCCTAGGACCGGTTTCGGGTTTTCACCTCTCTTCAGCCAGGATAGCTTGATTCCAGTGGCATGAAGACTACGGGACTCACGTCTAGGCATACCCGTCCCTCTCGGGGTGACAAATTCAAAAGCAACAGTTGATGGACAGAATGCAGAACAATGTCATACATTCACCCCAGTACAGAGATCTGGGCCTAAATCCATTGTTTTTTTTGCTCGACATGCCATTCCAGTTTGAACCTAGCCATATGCAAATCATTCTTAACCCTGTGCCTCATGGGAACAGTCCAGCCCGAACTGCCAAGCCAGGTACTCCCTGGACTGAAAACAAGCATCCTAGGACCGGTTTCGGGGTTTCACCCCTCTTCAGCCAGGATAGCTTGATTCTAGTGGCATGGAGAGCACAGGCCCCACCTCTGGGCATACCCGTCCTACTCGGGGTGACAAATGGAAAAACAGCAGTTGATGGTCAGAATGCAGAACAATGTCATACATTCACGGTGGTGGACTGCAGAGGAAGAAGGAAGAGGACGCAGGGAAAGAGACTCCTAGCCAGCCGCTCTAAGGTAAGTAGTCTTTTTTATGCATTAACCACCCACACCTCCTGCTCCACCACCCCCGTCCGGTAGCAGCCACTAATGTCTGATTTCCAGTTAAGATTTCATTTAAATAAAGATTCCCTCCACTTCCCTGAGGCAGCATGACTAAAAGGACTTAATCCCAATGCAGATGAAAACTTTCCTGTAATGTTAAAGCAGGCCATAGTAGTTCCATATTCATACTATATCAACACTGTCGTAAGTAAGGGTAATCTGCTGCTCAATGAATGCCTGCATCCCTGGAATTCCTGGCAGGAATCCAACCTCATAGATAAGGTCCACAAATTCTTTGGAGTGCAGCTGTATTGAAAATACCCTCTTATGTCTCAGCATGTAAAGCAGCACAGTGCAACGTTGCAAATTTTTTATCTAGGGCGCTGAAAGGGGACTTCAGTAAGATTTTTTTTATAGGCTTCTGCCTCTTTTAAGATTAACATGGGCAAACAAAGTAAAATCCCTCCAAAACACAGGGACCTACAAATACAATAGAATGATGCTCAGCCATGCATTAACCAGTCACATGAGGACTATGTTGATAAATACACCATGGGGCATATTCACAAGAACGTGTAATAACCATTGCAAAATTAACTCAATGCAACTTTCAGCATCGCAGTCTATCGCGGGAAAATGATGCTGTGTTAAATAAATAGGTACAAAAGGGGGTGGTGATGGACGGAGCATCTGAATCAATCAAACACTCACACCCAGTCAAAAGATCTGGGTTTAATCCATCACCGTTCTTTAGCCCACTCTGCCACCCCAGTTCAGACATGGCTATATGCAAATCAGTCTGACCCTGTGCCTCATGGGAACAGTCCAGCCCAAACTGCCAAGCCATGTCTTCCCTGGACCGGAAGCAAGCTTCCGAGGACCGGTTTCTGGCATTCCAGCCGTCTTCAGCCCGGCTTGCTTGAATCCAGTGGCAAAGTGAGCAAGGGACTCACGTCTGAGCATACCCTGCCACACTTATGGCGGCCAAAAGGGGATGGTGATGGACGGAGCATCTGAATCAATCAAACACTCACACCCAGTCAAAAGATCTGGGTTTAATCTATCACCGTTCTTTAGCCCACTCTGCCACCCCAGTTCAGACATGGCTATATGCAAATCAGTCTGACCCTGTGCCTCATGGGAACAGTCCAGCCCGAACTGCCAAGCCATGTCTTCCCTGGACCGGAAACAAGCTTCCGAGGACCGGATTCTGGCATTCCAGCCGTCTTCAGCCCGGCTTGCTTGAATCCAGTGGCAAAGTGAGCAAGGGACTCACGTCTGAGCATACCCTGCCACACTTATGGCAGCCAAAAGCGGTACAAAAGGGGGTGGTGATGGACGGAGCATCTGAATCAATCAAACACTCACACCCAGTCAAAAGATCTGGGTTTAAGCCATCACCGTTCTTTAGCCCACTCTGCCACCCCAGTTCAGACATGGCTATATGCAAATCAGTCTGACCCTGTGCCTCATGGGAACAGTCCAGCCCGAACTGCCAAGGCATGTCTTCCCTGGACCGGAAAACAAGCTTCCGAGAACCGGTTTCTGGCATTCCAGCCGTCTTCAGCCCGGCTTGCTTGAATCCAGTGGCAAAGTGAGCAAGCGACTCACGTCTGAGCATACCCTGCCACACTTATGGCGGCCAAAAGCGGTACAAAAGGGGGTGGTGATGGACGGAGCATCTGAATCAATCAAACACTCACACCCAGTCAAAAGATCTGGGTTTAAGCCATCACCGTTCTTTAGCCCACTCTGCCACCCCAGTTCAGACATGGCTATATGCAAATCAGTCTGACCCTGTGCCTCATGGGAACAGTCCAGCCCAAACTGCCAAGCCATGTCTTCCCTGGACCGGAAACAAGCTTCCGAGGACCGGATTCTGGCATTCCAGCCGTCTTCAGCCCGGCTTGCTTGAATCCAGTGGCAAAGTGAGCAAGGGACTCACGTCTGAGCATACCCTGCCACACTTATGGCAGCCAAAAGCGGTACAAAAGGGGGTGGTGATGGACGGAGCATCTGAATCAATCAAACACTCACACCCAGTCAAAAGATCTGGGTTTAAGCCATCACCGTTCTTTAGCCCACTCTGCCACCCCAGTTCAGACATGGCTATATGCAAATCAGTCTGACCCTGTGCCTCATGGGAACAGTCCAGCCCGAACTGCCAAGGCATGTCTTCCCTGGACCGGAAAACAAGCTTCCGAGAACCGGTTTCTGGCATTCCAGCCGTCTTCAGCCCGGCTTGCTTGAATCCAGTGGCAAAGTGAGCAAGCGACTCACGTCTGAGCATACCCTGCCACACTTATGGCGGCCAAAAGCGGTACAAAAGGGGGTGGTGATGGACGGAGCATCTGAATCAATCAAACACTCACACCCAGTCAAAAGATCTGGGTTTAATCCATCACCGTTCTTTAGCCCACTCTGCCACCCCAGTTCAGACATGGCTATATGCAAATCAGTCTGACCCTGTGCCTCATGGGAACAGTCCAGCCCGAACTGCCAAGCCATGTCTTCGCTGGACCGGAAACAAGCTTCCGAGGACCGGTTTCTGGCATTCCAGCCGTCTTCAGCCCGGCTTGCTTGAATCCAGTGGCAAAGTGAGCAAGGGACTCACGTCTGAGCATACCCTGCCACACTATGGCGGCCAAAAGCGGTACAAAAGGGGGTGGTGATGGACGGAGTTTCTGAATCAATCAAACACTCACACCCAGTCAAAAGATCTGGGTTTAATCCATCACCGTTCTTTAGCCCACTCTGCCACCCCAGTTCAGACATGGCTATATGCAAATCAGTCTGACCCTGTGCCTCATGGGAACAGTCCAGCCCAAACTGCCAAGCCATGTCTTCCCTGGACCGGAAGCAAGCTTCCGAGGACCGGTTTCTGGCATTCCAGTCGTCTTCAGCCCGGCTTGCTTGAATCCAGTGGCAAAGTGAGCAAGGGACTCACGTCTGAGCATACCCTGCCACACTTATGGCGGCCAAAAGGGGATGGTGATGGACGGAGCATCTGAATCAATCAAACACTCACACCCAGTCAAAAGATCTGGGTTTAATCTATCACCGTTCTTTAGCCCACTCTGCCACCCCAGTTCAGACATGGCTATATGCAAATCAGTCTGACCCTGTGCCTCATGGGAACAGTCCAGCCCGAACTGCCAAGCCATGTCTTCCCTGGACCGGAAACAAGCTTCCGAGGACCGGTTTCTGGCATTCCAGCCGTCTTCAGCCCGGCTTGCTTGAATCCAGTGGCAAAGTGAGCAAGGGACTCACGTCTGGGCATACCCTGCCACACTTATGGCGGCCAAAAGCGGTACAAAAGGGGGTGGTGATGGACGGAGCATCTGAATCAATCAAACACTCACACCCAGTCAAAAGATCTGGGTTTAATCCATCACCGTTCTTTAGCCCACTCTGCCACCCCAGTTCAGACATGGCTATATGCAAATCAGTCTGACCCTGTGCCTCATGGGAACAGTCCAGCCCGAACTGCCAAGGCATGTCTTCCCTGGACCGGAAACAAGCTTCCGAGGACCGGTTTCTGGCATTCCAGCCGTCTTCAGCCCGGCTTGCTTGAATCCAGTGGCAAAGTGAGCAAGGGACTCACGTCTGAGCATACCCTGCCACACTTATGGCGGCTAAAAGCGGTACAAAAGGGGGTGGTGATGGACAGAGCATCTGAATCAATCAAACACTCACACCCAGTCAAAAGATCTGGGTTTAATCCATCACCGTTCTTTAGCCCACTCTGCCACCCCAGTTCAGACATGGCTATATGCAAATCAGTCTGACCCTGTGCCTCATGGGAACAGTCCAGCCCGAACTGCCAAGCCATGTCTTCGCTGGACCGGAAACAAGCTTCCGAGGACCGGTTTCTGGCATTCCAGCCGTCTTCAGCCCGGCTTGCTTGAATCCAGTGGCAAAGTGAGCAAGGGACTCACGTCTGAGCATACCCTGCCACACTATGGTGGCCAAAAGCGGTACAAAAGGGGGTGGTGATGGACGGAGTTTCTGAATCAATCAAACACTCACACCCAGTCAAAAGATCTGGGTTTAATCCATCACCGTTCTTTAGCCCACTCTGCCACCCCAGTTCAGACATGGCTATATGCAAATCAGTCTGACCCTGTGCCTCATGGGAACAGTCCAGCCCGAACTGCCAAGCTATGTCTTCCCTGGACCGGAAACAAGCTTCCGAGGACCGGTTTCTGGCATTCCAAGCCGGGCTGAAGACGGCTGGAATGCCAGAAACCGGTCCTCGGAAGCTTGTTTCCGGTCCAGGGAAGGCATGGCTTGGCAGTTCGGGTTGGACTGTTACCATGAGGCACAGGGTCAGACTGATTTGCATATAGCCATGTCTGAACTGGGGTGGCAGAGTGGGCTAAAGAGCGGTGATGGATCAAGCCCAGATCTTTTGACTGGGTGTGAGTGTTTGATTGGTTCAGATGCTCCGTCCATCACCACCCCCCTTTTGTACCGCTTTGGCCGCCATAAGTGTGGCAGGGTATGCTCAGACGTGAGTCCCTTGCTCACTTTGCCACTGGATTCAAGCAAGCCGGGCTGAAGACGGCTGGAATGCCAGAAACCGGTCCTCGGAAGCTTGTTTCCGGTCCAGGGAAGGCATGGCTTGGCAGTTCGGGTTGGACTGTTCCCATGAGGCACAGGGTCAGACTGATTTGCATATAGCCATGTCTGAACTGGGGTGGCAGAGTGGGCTATAGAACGGTGCTGGATCAAACCCAGATCTTTTGACTGGGTGTGAGTGTTTGATTGGTTCAGATGCTCCGTCCATCACCACCCCCCTTTTGTACTGTGTTAAATAAATAGTCACAAAACTGCGGTACCATGCGATAGTCTCCAGATAACGTGTCAAATGTCCGCATTAAAATCAACACGATGCCGCAAAAATGCAAAACAAAAACGCAAAAAAAGTTGCGATGAGGCCAATCGTGATACAAAAAGCAGCGAAAAACAGCGATAGGCCTGCAAATCCCAAGCATCAGGTGGGAAAATGCACCATAAAAGCAGAGTAAAAAACTGTGAGATGACAACATACAAGCACAACCCCATAGCTGTAACGCAGAACAAATGACCACTGTCCAAATCAGATAGGTATTTGCTCACAAACAGCCACAATGTACATTGACATGCATTCAGTATGTAACCTGCGCCAATGAGGAAACATACATGGAACACACTGTGAAACCGCATCTCCTCTTCACATTGCAGAGGGACAATCAACACCCCCTGCACACCGACATGCCATGTCCATGATCAAACAATAATGAAAGCATGGACTAATGTAGGGGCAGTGACTCCCCCTTAAGTACATGTCACCCATGTCATGGGACCTGAGTCACAGGGTGCATCCCTGCATCATGGCGGCACATATCAGAGCCCAAAAGAATCCTTGTTGTCACTTGTAGGCCACAAATGACAGCCAAAATGGAATTAACTGGGACACATGTGAAACGCCGAATAGTGGGATACCATCACAACTGTGACACACGGAACTGGCAGTTTGAATACGTGACACCCTAAGCAGCCTCACTGCTCAGAGATGACACACCCATAATCTGTTAACAAATTCCAAAATTGTCAGCACTACATGTCGCACCCACACTTGTCTAAGTGAAGTGCCTGTACAGATGAGTGACATGCAGGCCAGAAATGTGTATTGGAATGCATTTATTTGCCCATGCTGTGCCTGTGGTCAGTTTTCGTACTATCCCATCGGTGCTAAGGACCTTCACAATGTGACGTCAACCAGAGAAGAAATTGTCAATGATGTAGTCCCTCCGGGCTATTTCTGCTGCAGCTGCAGTGGAGTGCGGTCCACCTGCCTCCTCTTCATCATCATCGTCCGGTGCATCTTGCACTCGTATCCATGGGGCTTTGCTGCGTACACATATGTTGTGCAACACACAACATGCAACGACCATCTTGCACACAAGGTCTGGGCTGTACAGGACCCTTCTACCTGTGACGTCCAGGCACCTGACACATGACTTCAACTCGCCAAATGTGCGCTCAACGATGCCCCTGGTGCGCTGTCGGACATATTTTACTGCCTCAGGGCCTGTGTGTTCGGGGCTCGCAGGGGTGTCATCATCCAAGCGCAGAGTGCATATCCTTGATCACCTGTGACAGTGCAGAGAGACATGAGTCAAGGCCACGAACTGCATGATATGTTGGCAGGCTCACTGGTTCATTGGTGTGTGATATGTGTGACTTAGTCATTCCTGTATGACATGAAGTGCTTGTTGCAAATGAGCAGCATCAATGTGTATTACGTAGCCTCACAGCTGCTCCTCCCTCCCCTGAGCCTATTCACTAGTGTGCGTAGCGCGGTTGCAGCACTTGCACCCCTAAGGCACACCTTTGTCATGCCTGTCTGCGCATGTCCACAAGCCTGACTACGACACAGTGATGATGTGCGCCGAAGATGGCCGTCCACATGTGTGTAGGCCCATTGTAAGGACAGGCCTGACACAGATGTAGAGCACCTGCCTGGCTGAACTTGACATGGTTGAGGGTACATCATTGGCTCATGCTGCGCTAATAGCGACAAACACAACAGTTGGCATGTGTGATCCCTGACCCCAAGCAGGCATGCCCTCCCCCATGTACCCATTCGGCCGAGCATGCACACCGGGGGCATGCCACAAAGCAACATTGTTGATTGCGGGACGGGTGGCGCAGACACTACAACAGAGACAAACGCATCGCCACATTCTTGGCAAGGCCTACACTGAACCACACCCAGATCCACGAGTGGAGGAGTCACACCCCTACTAAGTATGTGTGCAAAATCCGCTCCGCTCGCAAAATTTGCGAATTTTCGGCAATTTCGCGATCCACTATTCTCGTGAAATTGCCAAAAAATTCACGAATTCGCAAGCGGGCAGATGTTTTTTTTGGGCCCACAGGAAGCACAGTTAAGGCAGGTGCTCGAGTTGAAGCTAACTTTGTAACCATTTTAGAATGGCGCTGGCAAGCTGCCAGAGTGCTTGCTGGCGCCATTCTAAAATGGTTACTAAGTTAGCTTCAACTCGGGCACCTGCCATAACTCTGTAAGTGCTTCCTGTGGGCCAAAAATTAAACCTCAAAAGGGAGCACTTACAGATATAAATAAAGCAGGTGCCCGAGTTGAAGCTCAAATTCAGTAACGTTTTAATCTGCCCAAAACATTAGTGAGCACGGTCGAGGCTGGGCAAGTGTGCTTTAACCCCATATCTGCCGTCGAACATTATCTGTAATAGCCGAGGGAGGTCTTTGCAACCCTGAGTTTTTCAAGCGCAATCCCCGTTCCTGTGACCAGGAGGCTGCTTTCTCCTCACCTGCTGCCCTGCTCGCTCTCTGACCCTTTATACACAAGAGGCATGTTGACACGTATAGAAGCCCCGCACCACACACTAGCGGTATCAAATGTCTTCCCGCCCTTTCCCAACTATGATGGACAGTTCACTCAAGGGACCTCAGTGCCTTTTGGCGCTGTGGCAAAGTTACAGGCACACATGGTCAGTGGAGACAAATCTTCTGGCCCTTTACGCAGCTGCAGTGTAGGAGAAGCACTATACATTTACCCAACGAGGTAGCACTTACTGATTAGCCAGTAGAAAGTACTCTAGTTGAGTAGATAGAAATCCCCCAAAAAACAGCGATATCGCAGGAAAATCCGCAAATTTGCAGACTTTTTTGCGATTTCGCACGAATTTGCGGACCGCAGATCGCAAAATTCGCCCATACTTAACCTCTACACTGTACTGTCATATGCCTGTCCACCCCGCTTAAGCTCACATGGCGGTATGACACAGTTACATGTCCACAGCACAATGTAATGTGGAAAGACCCTGGTCCCCTATGCATACATAATGACCAAATGGACACACTTAGTGAGTTTGTGGAACTGGCTATTGGCACGTGCGCCCGACCCCTTTTATTGCCAGGGTCACATCTCCAGTGACGCCTGTGCCGGATGGTTGTTGGGTAGTGTAAGCCACCCCTCAGAGGTTGGTTGGTGCTGGCAAAAACCACAACAGTGAGCAGACAATCAGCAGTGCAAGGTCCAAACAGCAAGGGTCCCTGACTTGAGCAGCACATAGTTAGTGGCCCTGGATGCACAGAGGCCGGCACAGGCACACCGCCATAGGACGGTGACTTGCGGTGCACTGAGGTAGGGCCACGCGAGCTGAGCGGGTCCTCGTAGATGTCCAAGGGGAATGTTGCGGAGGGTTGGGGGGGACAGTGGAAGGTGTCCTTCCAGGGCATGATGCAGAAGGTGGAAGCAAGCAGAAACAGGCAAATGGCAGAGTTGAATGCTACAGACTCCTGTTTTCCACCATGTCAGTATCAGCTACATGAAGATAACCCCCAGCCCATGGGCTCAGACTCCACCAAAATTCAACCAAAGATTGCTCATGAATTTCAGGGCACACACTTGGTGGCACCAGAGCTGAAAGGGGATGCAGTCTGCGATGAGGTTTGTACAATGACATGGACTCTGCCATGTAGAGAGAAAGACTCAGTTCAAAATGTGTGACCTACACCACCGCAGTGTGTGCCGGAGGCAGCGGTCGGCAGTGGCCCACAGGCACGTGTGGTATGCCTGCGCTGCAGAGTCAGTGGGACCAGTGCAGTTGTTGGTTGGTCCACCTTTTGCAGATGTCTCTTCGTGCAAGTAAAATCATATATAAACATAACTTATTTTCCCATCTCGACATAGACTCATAACCTGGAAACAACCCAAAAAAACACCAAGGTTATGCTTACTTGGGAGCTTATACCAAAAATGCATTCCATACTCTATTTACATCCACCTAAAAATGTTGTAACTTTGGACATGTTATAAACATATGGACATCATCCACACTTATCTGGAAACACTTTGGACACTATGGCGCTGGACCTTTAAAAAATTTTGAATGCTTTAAGGGAGACCAGTACACCCTGTGAGTACAACAAATTTGGAGGCAGATTTACAAGCCCCTTGCACCTCTTTTACGCCGCTGTTGCGTCACTTTTGTGACGCAGCGGCGGCGCAAAAGATGCGCCATGGTGAGGGGTATTTACAACGTGACGCATCTGGGAGATGCGTCACGTTGTAAAGCCCTGCTACATAAGGAGGCGTTCCGGCGCTGGGGGGAGGGGGCGTTCCTGAGCAGGAACGCCTCCTAAAAGTGGCTAAGTGAAATCTACAAGATTTCACTCAGTCACTTTTAGGCCGATGCTGCGTCAAAACCCTGCGCCTGCTTGAAGCAGGCGTCAGGCTTGACGCAGCATTGGACAGATAGGGCCCCCCCCAAGCCTTGCTGGAGCTGTGTCGCGCTTGCAACGCAACTCCAGCAATGCGTCGCCTTTAAAGCACAGATGCGTCACGCATCTGTGTCGTTTTTGCCCCATGGTGCGCCGCATTGTAAATGCGGCGCACCATGGGTGGCGGAGCTGCGGCACACAATAACTGGCGCATCCCCAGGGATGCGCCGGTTATTGTAAATCTGCCCCATGGTTTCTTCTTATATTTGTAGGTTGGACTGTAGTATACAATATGTCATGAGATACTTGCCATAAAATTTCGATATGACCTCCAGGTAAGTTCTCTCCGTACAGCTCCGTTGGTAGTTTAAATTCTTCCTTTGTCAGGTCGATCAGTAACCAGTAAAGGATCGTCACCTCGTTCTTTTTAGTGATTTTCCTCCCCAGTGTCTTTTCCAATTCGTTGGACATGCCCACATCAGTCCCGACGGCTTGATGCCAGCTTTTTATTTGCCAGTACTGAAATTTACATTGTCCGTTATCTGTCAGTGAATTCAGCACCTCCCAGGAAAGCAGAAGTCCTTCCAGTATCAGCTGCTCCCAACACAAAATTCCTGCCTTTATCAGGGGGGTTGCCAAAGTGTCTCTAGTGTACCCTGGTGAGCCTGGGGCATTCCAGATGGGTGCAGGTGTGCTGAAGTAACTGATTTTTAAGGTCTTCTTAACTTTATCCCAAGAATCAACTAAACCTTTTGTGTATAAAAATCTTGGGTCCCTATATTTGTATAGGAAGCCATGATTTCCTCCCTCAAGATCTTGCAGCATTTCTTTAAACATTATACCAATGTCTGAACTGCCTGGTGAATCCATGAGCATTTTCCCTGCTCTTAATCAGAAAACTCTTTCGTACTGAACTAGGTCTGAAGGCATAAGGCTCCTTTGTTTTTCTTTCTGCGCAACTTCTTCCACCATATTCTGATACCCTTTGAGGCCCAAATAAAGGTATTTATTTTAGACTGTAGATTTCTCAAACTTTTTTTATTAAATGCCAACAGGATATTTTGTAATAAGAATATTATTTTAGGAAGCAACATAATTTTTATTAAATTGCCTCTACCAATTAGAGTCAAGGGTAAATAAGCCCAGCCCTTTAAAGAGCTATGTATTTCTTTTTTGACTTTCTGAAGATTTGTATCTGCAATATTATCGATATTTTGGGTGATCAGTATCCCAAGTATATCATCACTTTTTTGTTGAATAAGTGCTAGCGTCTAGATTCCATGTCATACATGCAGTTTTAGCTGCATTTATTTCATATCACGATACAGAACCAAAATTCTGTGCTTCTTCATAAATTAGCGGGTTTGTAGCATTCAAGTCCGATGTAAATACCATTTAAGTCATCGGCGTATAACGCCACCTTCCCTTCCCATTTCTTAAATTTAAAAGGAGGTATACTTGGGTGTTGTCTAATCTTTTCAGCCAAGGGCTCAATGTATAAGCTAAAAAGTAATGGAGATAGTTGGTAACCCAGCCTTGTGCCTCTCTTGATTTTAACTGGAGCTGGTATATTCCCATTCACTAGAATTCTGGCTATAGGGGCTTGCAGTGGCGGCTGGTGAAATTTGAAAGTGGTGAGGCGTAAAACAATTGTCGTAGTTGACCGTGGGAGGTTCGTGGGTGTTCTCCCCCAAGACAATTTTGAAAAAAGATTGGGCAAATGGTGCATTTTCAAGCAATAATGAGAAGAACAGACAGAATTGGTGATGAAAATAACGGAAACAAAAAATGAGATAGAGAGAAGAGATCAGGGTGAGGCCTGCAAGCGATGGATAGGTAATGTGTCAGGTCAGAGATCTACAAATAGGGACTGAAAAACAGCGTGATGGACACAGGCAGGCACTGGGGTGATGGACCGGCAGTGTGACCAGGCAGGTAGGTAAGTGATGTACAGATCTCGTGTCATTCACTAGAACAGGAAGAGACAGATGGGTGATGGAGCTACAGTGTTTGTCAGAATAGACAGTGCAGTGTATCAGGCACATAGACTATGGGTTGTAGATAGAGGGACTGACCGAACAGACATGGGGTAAGTGATGGACAGAGTGAGTGTCAAGGTCTCAGGATAGGCAGACAGATGCTTTATGCAGGAGATGTTGGTGATGGGCAGAGGGGGTCAGGACAAACAGGATGAAGGTGACATGAAGGTTCCAGGGTGTCCAAATAAAGAACATGTAATGGCAATGACAATATAAGTAAGGTCCACGAGATCTGGAAATCATAAGCCCTGCACTTATAACAGGAGTACACCGAGCACTAAAGAATCACAAACTCTGGGCATCACAACTTTGCAAACACTGCCCCAATATCAAGGGCACTGCGGGCACTGGAGTAACACCGTCCCTGAGAATCACACCCTCCTATATACTGTCCAATAACAAGGGCATTAAAGTACCACGAAGTCTGGGCATCACAACCTCACAAACACTGTCCACATAACAAAGGCACAGCAGGCACTGGAGGAAGACAAGCTCTGGGCATCACAACCTTACAAACACTGCCCCAATAACAAGGGCACAGCAGGCACTAGAGGAACAAGGGCCTGGGCATCGTAGTTTCACAACTGCACACTGCGCCAATAACAAGGGCAGAGCAGGCACTGAAGGAACAAAAACCCAGGACACCACAACAAATACCGCTCCACCCATTAACAGGGGCAGAATGGGCACTGAATATATACTGCCCCGGGCGGTGCCTGTATTAAGGATTGATGCAAAAACAACAATTGATGGACAGAATGCAGAACAATGTCATACATTCACCCCAGTACAGAGATCAGGGCCTAAATCCATCGTTTTTTTTGCACTCCACACCACCCCAGGTCAGACATGGCCATATGCAAATCAGCCTTGACCCTGTGCCTCATGGGAACAGTCATGCCCGAACTGCCAAGCCATGTCTTTCCTGGACCGGACTCAAGCATCCAAGGACCGGTTTCTGGCTATCAGCCGTCATCAGCCTGGATAGCTTGACTCCAGTGGTGTGGAGAGCATGGGACTCACGTCTGAGCATACACATCCCACTCCGGGTGACAAATGCAAAAACAACAATTGATGGACAGAATGCAGAACAATGTCATACATTCACCCCAGTAAAGAGATCTGGGCCTAAATCCATCGTTTTTTTGGACTCCACACCACCCCAGGTCAGACATGGCCATATGCAAATCAGCCTTGACCCTGTGCCTCATGGGAACAGTCCAGCCCGAGCTGCCAAGCCATGTCTTTCCTGGACCGGAATCAAGCATCCAAGGACCGGTTTCTGGCTATCAGCCGTCATCAGCCTGGATAGCTTGACTCCAGTAGTGTGGAGAGCATGGGACTCACGTCTGAGCATACCCATCCCACTCGGGGTGACAAATGCAAAAACAACAATTGATGGACAGAATGCAGAACAATGTCATACATTCACCCCAGTACAGAGATCTGGGCCTAAATCCATCGTTTTTTTTGCACTCCACACCACCCCAGGTCAGACATGGCCATATGGAAATCAGCCTTGACCCTGTGCCTCATGGGAACAGTCCAGCCCAAACTGCCAATCCATGTCTTTCCTGGACCGGAATCAAGCATCCAAGGACCGGTTTCTGGCTATCAGCCGCCATCAGCCTGGATAGCTTGACTCCAGTGCTGTGGAGAGCATGGGACTCACGTCTGAGCATACCCATCCCACTATGGGTGACAAATGCAAAAACAACAATTGATGAACAGAATGCAGAACAATGTCATACATTCACCCCAGTACAGAGATCTGGGCCTAAATCCATCGTTTTGGGCTAAAGAACGGTGACGGATTAAACCCAGATCTGTTGACTGGGTGTGAGTGTTTGATTGGTTCAGATGCTCCGTCCATCGTTCTGCGGAAACTGTGTGAATCTGTGGAGCAGCGCTGCGTTGGGCCCCTGGAGAACCCCGTTTACTTGCTGGAAGGTTCCGGTTGCATTTGAGAGGGTGACCTTTGAGGAGGGAGGATCACTGTACAACTACCCCTGCGTAGGAGTGGCGGATTGCTTCCCGTCCAGGGCACGAAACATATGGAGGTGGGCTGCCCGCCAGGGACTGCGCGCCAGTGACTGGGTCAGAACTGTCGGGGTGGCCGAGCCTCGAGGCACCAAAAAGCCGGTGCACTATAGCGGGGATACGTGGCTGGAGAGCGAAGGCCTGTCTTGTCGCATGAGGAGGTGCGAAGCCGGAGGAGCGGGGTGTGACCCGTGTCTGACCCTGAGTGGTTGAGGGGGGCTCGCCCAGGTGGAGGGTAACGCGACAACAGCAACCACGCTTCCCGGAACGATCAAGGACCTAGGGTGGCGCAGACAGGCGGGGGCGAGAACCCGGGCGTTGCGTGGAGCCGGCTGGGACGGCGCTGGTTTAACGCTGGATCGCCGGAGAGCGGGCTGGGACTGCCCGTGGCTGCAGTAGTGGCTCCGGTGGCACGAATGGCAACAAACGGCCATGAGATGAAGCTGAATTTGAGACAGGAGAAGGAGACAGGGCAGGAAGAGGGTTGTGGTGTCCATACTGACCCTGAGGGAACGACACAGGAACAAAGACTGAATAAACGCCTTGACAGTATCCTGGAAGCCATAACAGCGACAAAGGAGTCCTTGCACCAGGACATAGCACAGGTCGCGACGGGGTTGGGGCTCCTGAGAGCAGGTCACTCCAAATTGGTGGACAGGGTGAAAGAAAATGAGCTAGTGCTTCAAGATCTAAAACCGGCCGTGGTGACAGCAGAACACAAGCTGAATGACGTGCTGGACCGCCTGGTGATATTAGAAAAGAGGGCAGAGGACTCAGAAAGCCGCAGCCGGCGCAACAACGTCCGGGTGGTGGGTCTGCTGGAAAAAACAGAGGGGGCTGACATGGTCACCTATATGGAGAACTGGTTCAGAACAGTTGTTGCCCCGGATGGCCTGTCCTCCTTCTTCTCCCTTGAAAGGGCACATAGGGTCCCGGCCAAGCCGCCCCCGCCCGGTCGCCCTCCTCGGCCGGTGGTGGTCAAAGTTCTGCACTTTAAAGACAGGGACCTGCTGATACAGCGAGCACACTCGGCAGGACCATTCCAGGTGGCGAACAGTGCGGTCACGATCTTTCCGGATTACACCCAAGAAGTACAAAAACGCAGGGCCTCTTATTTGAATGTGAAGAAGAAACTCAGGGATGAGGGGATAAAATATTCTCTGCTCTTCCCAGCCAAGTTAAGAGTTATCCTGGATGGGTCGACACACTTCTTCCAGACTCCTGAAGAAGCATGGACTTGCCTTGAATCATATAGAGCTGGCACAGATCGTAGAGGTAGAGGAGATCGCGGAAAGCTGAAGCCTATCCAGGTGCGCAAATCGCAACGCCTTCCTAACGCAACAGAACACAGAAGACGCCACAGAGCACCCAAATGGCTGCGGACAAGCGGGGAGCTCTGGCGGCAACAGCAGTGATAACAGGGTCACAGAGAGAAGGATCGAAGGTGGGCTCGGGGTCAGAAGATGAAGGGGGAAGTCAGGCACGGAACTCTCGGATGCAGACAGTGCCAGGGGTCCGTTGGTCACCCCTCAAACGGCGGACGGAATCTTCGGCGAATGACACCCCTGGGAGTGTGCCACTGGTGACTGGGCCCTGGTGGAGCTGCTGTAACTGGAAAAATTTGGGACTGCAGGTACTGTGGCGAACTATCACATGGGGTCATGGGCTCGGGGTGGGGGCGGGACCTGCCGCCTGTTGGCCCCGAATCACCCTCATATTGCCCTTAAGGCTATCTGTAGTGGCTACTACAGAGTAGAATTGTGTGTATTGTTGTGGAAGTTTGGATGGGGCTAATGTTGTGTTATTGGGTCCTGTTCTGGGGGGAGGGGTAGGGAAGTTTCACGGGGAGTTGTATTCAGGGGACAGGGCTGCAATGGTGTGGGCGAACGAGAAAAGCGGGCGGGGCGGATGAGGGATGGTTACAATGGGAACGTTACCTAATTTGAAATGTCTCACATGGAACGTCCGTGGACTACGAACCATGTCAAGACGTCATAAGGTGCATGCGTATTTGGTGAGACGCGGGATCCAGATAGCGCTGCTTCAGGAGACCCATCTTACTACTACTTGCAGAAGAGGTTGCGTGGCCAGGTGTTCGGCACGACCTATTCTGCGTTTGCCAGAGGGGTCTTGATATGGGTGAGGGCGGGAATCCCTTTCCAGGCCACGAACCAGGTTGTAGACACTGAAGGTAGGTTTGTGGCAGTGGCGGGGAGACTGTTTGGCCATACTGTGGTACTGTGCAGTGTTTATGCTCCAAACATAGACCAGGCCCGCTTCCTTGATGGACTATCCGGTTCCTTGGCACACTTTCTGGCAGGACCATTGATACTGGGGGGAGACTTCAACTCCATTACAGACGTATTGTTAGATAGATCCCACCCGCCATTGACTGACTCCCCGGTTCGTAGGCTTGCCAAGCAGAGAACGGACTGGCAGGACAGGTGGGGCCTCATTGATGTGTGGCGGGGGCACCATCCCAAAGTTAGGGATTACTCCTTTTTCTCCGCACTCCACGAACTACATGTTCGAATAGATACCATATTATGTAGTGGTTCGATAGCCGCCCTGGTGACACACACAGAATACTTAGCTAGGACCATATCTGATCATAATCCCCAGTTGGCATGTGTTCAGTGGCAGCGAGTGAGGTCGGCGGTCCCAACGTCGAGATTGCGACCAGAGACCCTGCAAGACCCGGTTTTCGGTGCTAACGTCCGCGAAGGCATCGAGCATTATTTTGACGAGAATAGGGGGACGGCCGCCACTAGGTCGGTAGAATGGGATGCATTTAAAGTAGTTGTGAGAGGCCTGGGCATTGGTAAGTTTTCGGGTGAACGTACAGTGGTCCTTGCTGACGTGGAAAAAGCGGAGGGTGCATTGAGGGATCTGGAGCAGCGGCGGCCAGAGCAGCTGACACTGCATACACGATTGCTGGAGGCAAAGGAACTAGTTGCAGCAGAAACAGAAAGACTGCGGAGCTACGATTACAGATTGTACACTACAAAGGTGCACGCTGAAGGGGACAAGGTAGGAACGTTGTTGGCGAGACTAGCAAACCCGGTGCCTAGAGGTGGCCCGATCATGAGCGTTCGTGCAGCGTCGGGAGAGATGGCCCATCCTCAAGCCGCAGTCCTGTCACGCTTCCTGAGTTACTATACGACCCTTTATCAGAGTCAACTGGAAGCTAAGGTTTCCGACATAGAGGACTACCTGGCGGGGATTCCTCTCCCATTGCTGGATGAGGGCAGTGCCGAGGACCTGGGCCGCGACATAACGTTGCCTGAGATTCGAGGGGCTATTAAGCAGATGGCTAGGAACAAGACGCCGGGAGTAGATGGCCTGCCGATCAAATTTTATGCAAAATGTGTTGATATTTTAGCACCCTGTTTGCTGGAGGTCTATACCGAAGCTTTGGAGCTGGGGCACTTGCCTCAGTCGATGAGAGAGGCGTTGATCGTTCCGCTGTTAAAGCCCGGGAGGGAAGGTAGCGATGTGACCTCATATAGGCCGTTGTCCATGCTGACGGTGGACTATAAAATTCTGAGTCGCATTTTGGCCACCAGACTGTTGCCACACATGACCACGCTGATACATGCTGATCAAGCCGGGTTTATTCCCACAAGAAACACATCAACTAGCATCCGCTGCCTTGTCCGAGTGCTGGGTGCGACCTGGGCCCGGACCAGATGCCGGCGGTGTTGTCCGTAGATATCGAAAAAGCTTTCAATAGTCTGGAATGGGAGTACCTGGATAGGGTAATGGAGAAGTTCAGCTTAGGGGAACGATTTGGGCGCTGGATGAAAGTCCTTTATTCCTCAGCGACGGCCAGGGTGAGACTGGGATCTGTGATATCCTCTGAGTACCCGGTGCGCAGGGGAACACGGCAGGGATGCTCGCTTTCCCCTCTGTTGTTTGCGCTGGCAATTGAGCCCCTGGCGGCCCAGGCGCGGACAGGAGTGGCGTATAATGGAATTGTGTGCGGCGAGATCCCGCATTACATTTCATTGTATGCGGACGATCTGATGTTGTTCTTGGAGGACACGGTGATGGCATTGGAAGGAGCTGTTGAAATGTTGTCGCACTTTGGGACACTATCTGGCCTTAGGGTTAACTGGGGCAAGACGTGCATTTTTCCGCTGCAGGCGGACATGCCCCGGCCGCGCTTGACCGTGGACATCATTTGGGAATGGTCGTGTTTCACCTATTTGGGGGTCCGCATTTACCATGGTGCTGACAACATGCTGGAAGGGAACGTAGGGCGCTGTATAAGAGCTCTGAAGGGCTGTATGGCCTTCTGGGCATCTCTCCCCCTCTCGGTGCAGGGCAGGGTGGCGCTACTTAAGATGGTGGCTTTGCCTCAGCTGCTTTATTATTTTCATACGCTGCCAATATGAATCCCTCAACGGGTCTTTAAAGAATTGCGCACACTAACAACAGATTTTTTGTGGGGACACAGGAGGCGTCGAGTGGCATTGAACACGCTGATGAGGCCTAAGGCGGAGGGGGGAATGGCGGTTCCTGATTTTGAATTATATTATTTGGCGGCGCAGCTGCAGATTCTTATACAGAATGTTGCGAGGGAATTCAGAGGCTCAGAGCAGACCAGAGGGGCGGGGATACAGAGGCATATCCTATCCTATATTATCATGCAGCAGAAGCTTGAATTGTAAGATTTAACCTTGGAGGAGAAGACCCTGCGGTTATGTTGGCATAGAAGTTTGAAGAGAGCGGGGGTGGCGCGCCCATATGCACTGGAGCTCCCTCTGGGGATGCTGACGGCGTTGCCGCACGGCGGGGATTGGTCTCCGTTACTGAACTGGGAGGATTAGGGCCTTCACATCATAGGTGATCTATATGCCGATGGCGAGTTATTGCCCTTCAGGGCGCTCCAGGACCAGTTTGGCCTTCCTGATGGGAGTTTCCTGTTGCACGCAGCCGTGACGGCAGCGATACGGAGGCACTGGGGGGGCTGGGCTGTCGGAGCCCCGCACAACCATGGCCTGCCAATATGTGGTAATGGCGGCGGGTACATTTAAGGCGGTCACCTGCCTCCAGTCTAGAATGCTACACGAAGGTCTAGAACCACTCGCAATCCTGAAGCAAAAGTGGGAGGGAGTATCGGGAAACCCATACCGGACACGGCGTGGGGTCACATCTTGAGGAAGACATGGAAGGGGAGCAGAAATGCCAGGTTTCAGCAGGTGCACTTTTTTGTGTTGCACAGGGCTTACCTGACCCCGGGGAAGATCCGGAGGCATTTCCAGGTGCAGGAAGCAGTATGCCCTAGATGCCTGACACCGGATGCGGAATTGGACCATATGTTGTGGGATTCCCCAAAACTGGGGATGTACTGGTCAGAGGTGGGGGCGCTCCTTAATGCAGTCACTGATCGACAGGTGGAATATGACATGGCGACGTGTTTGTTGCTCTGGTTCCCTCACACAGCTAAAACAAAAATCACTAGCAAATTCATTGATTTAGGCCTTATTTTAGCCCAGAGAGAAATCACTTGGCATTGGAAATCGAAAGAGGGCCCATCTCATAGGAGATGGACGAATGAACTGCAGAAATGGGCCCGAAGTGAGAGTGCGGTTAGACTCCGACAGGCCACCCGTACAGCTACCGAGAAGGGCTTGGAAATGGCAAGGTCCTGGGAGGCATTAGTGCAAGCCCTAAAGGTTTATTTGACTGAAGACGAGGAATAGGGGGGGAAGACCGCTGTAGGAGGTTCCATGAGATGCAGCAACAGATGCGTGTTGATCCCTCAGGTCGCAGCTGATTATGATTATGCGTACGTGAACCTGGCCCGCACCGGCAGCAGTTGGGGGGTGGGATAGGGGAGGGACGGTTGGGAACTATTCCAAATGGAAGGGAGGGCCTAACAGACTCCAGAGTTATTAACGAACCATTGTGAGGAATATCCGAGGAACATGTACCCCGCACTGTGGTTAGTAATATTAAGTGTAGAATATTGAGTAAATCCGATGGGGGAGGTTCCAATGGATGACTGAAAGCGATTGGGTTGCGTTTGGGATGACATTATTCGTTTCCTATTGGAATTTTTATTCAGTTGATTGTATTGAGAGATGGGTTGGGAGTTATAGAAACGCGGATACAAAACTGTTTTGCCGACCGGATGCAATTGCTTGTTCTTTTACTTTGATGTCTCTGGCAGTTTTGTAGCTAACACCGCCCGGCCTCCGGGATGTGGGCTAGATGGCTGTGTGCTGGTTACATATTAATCTGTGGAATCCAGCTGTCAGATATGAGAAGGTCGGGATGACTTATTGTCTGTTTATGATTCTGCAATAAAAACATATTTTACAGATGCTCCGTCCATCACCACCCCCTTTCGTACCGCTTTGTATTAAGGATAGAGCAGGCACACGAAAAAGAATGACTTGTACATCGCACCTCACACCCCCTGTCCCAATAATAAGGATAGAGCAGGCACAGCAGAAACACGGAACACACATCTCACAAACACTGCCCGAGTAAGAAGGACCAACTCTTCCTAAATATAGAACTTTAGGTTTTGATACCGTTAGGTAGATGAAACATCCTTCATTCGAAAATCAATCTGATCAAGGCAAGCTACATATGCCCGATTACATATGCCCCTATCACTAATGGTACCCTGGGGATAGGTACTGTTATTTGTTTGAGTGCACTAAGTAATGCCAATTATGAGTTTCCCATAATATTCAGACAAAACATGCATTTTTGGTAGGTGCAGCAGGAAAATTCACATAACTTGCTTTTTGGCGGGCTTTTTTCAGAACTAAGCATTTGCAGTCATTGGCACACAGTAACAACATACTAAGAACTGAAGAGCGGGATCTGCAGAACAATAAAGCAAGCTTTCAACATACATTTACATTTAAAAGAAACACATAATACAGAGCAGTGATCTCTTTTATGAAAATATCTGACTGGGACCAAGTTTTCTTGGCAGGTTACTCCTGTGGAGGTTCATTGTGATCCATGCTTGTTGGTTTCATAGTTACAGTTAGGCAATGCTGGGAGAGCGGCCCAGGATGTTCTTTTCCAGTCCAGCTCGATTCCAGCTTTTAACGTGTAGGCATTTTACTGATCCCAACATGATTTACAACAGCATTACCAAACCGAGCAAAATCTCCAGTCGCTGATCTAGCAAGCTGACTTTATGAAAACAGCACAGATAAAAATTCTGGGCGACGCTAGACCAGACTCTGATATTAGATCACCCCTTCGGCACCATTCCAACTTTTTTTTTTTTTCACGCTGCTCTGAATTCAAGGAAAGATACTGTCATGTCTCCTTTCCTCGAAAAAACGATTTACATACGGCGCTGGTCAGAACATCAAGGCCGCTGAGGCTGCGCGGGAGGCTCCTGGGGGTGGGGGGAGAGCCAGCGCGTGCTGCATACTGATGGTTACACTACCCAAAACCTAGAGCAAGTGCTAAATGTCAGCTGGTATGTGGAAACAAATATTATGTCAACATTTTATTAAATACGTATTAAGATGTTTCAGCATGTCACTAAGCTATTTTTCCACTTTTTAAAATAGAGACTGAAATTTCCACCAAATAGCAATTCATGATGTTCGTCATTATCACAGCATCCATTTTGTAAGTGTAAGCATCACATTAGCTGTTGTTTCAATATGTGATCCTAGGCACAGTCTTTGTGAGGGGAAGCAAAGGGTTTACTTTCATTATTTTATGCTTAAATAAATGTCGTCCGGCATGACAGGCGGGTGGAGGGGGGGTGGAAATGTGGTCGTCATGGGGGGAGGCGGGAGGGGTATATTGAAAAAATATATATAATAAAATGTACCGTCCCACGCCAGCTTCTGGATGAGACCATGCCCTGACTCCCCGTCGTCCGGTCCTGACTCCAATTCCGGCCGGCTGCAACTCTCCTCGTCAACAGGAAATGCAAGGCAGCTTCCCTCCCTCCCATCCGCCAATCACAACGCTGCAATGGCAGCATTGTGATTGGTGAGGCGCATCTGAGAGCGCCCCAGCCGGGCCATTTTCTCTATGTAGGCTGCTACATGCAGCAGACTACATAGAGAGTGGGCGGTCATGCTCAAGGGCAGGGAGGAGTGGCTTGCCCACTGTTGTGCATACGGACTGTTTGGTCTGCCCAGGACCGACCAAACAGTCTGTATGGACAGCAGTGGGCAAGCCACTCCCCTCCTGCCCTCGAGCAGGACCGCCCCCCTCCAACCAGGCACTTCTGCTTTCTCGCCGTGCGAGAAGGCAGAAATATAAAATGGTAGTTATTACCATTTATGTTTCTGCCTTCTTGCACGGCGAGGAAAGCAGTGGGGCGGCGCCCAAACACCCCTATGGAGGAGCAGCCACTGGGGGCTTGATATATCAAGGAAACTGTCCGAACGACATTTTTCCCTAAATTGCTTTCTTTTAATATATATTTTAAGTAAGCCCAGTTTACTCTATCAGAGGCCTTCGTGGCATCTATAGTTATTATGGCCAGAGGAGTTTTGTATAGAGTTGCTATATCAATTGCCTCTATGAGATTGTAAGTGAGATCCCTGATTCCTCTCCCCTGAACAAATCCCTTTTGATCCCTGTTGAGAAGGCCCTTTATCACTCCATTCAACTTCTCTGCCAATAATTTTGCAAAGATCTTATAATCAATATTGAGCAGAGAGATAGACCGGTATGAATCGCATGAGCGTGGTGATTTTGAGGGTTTAAGGATCAAAGCTGTTATTATTTCATTCCAAGAAGGTGGTATATCCCCTCCCTCTTCAAAAATATGAGAGAATAGTGTCATCATAACGGGGATAAGTACTTCATGTAAGGCTTTATATAGCTCGGCAGGTAACCCATGGCCTACAGCTTTCCCAGTTTTGCCGGCTGCTATTGCTTTTCCGATCTCAGCACTTGAGAACGGCATATCCATATTCTGAGATTTATCCTCAGCAATCCTATCCAGTGGGAAGCTGTTTTGCTATTATCAGAACTTTGCGGAAAATTTTCCCCCTGTTGCCTTCTCATGCGCGAGCGTTTGTGGTACAAAGTACCATTTTAAGCAGATTAGACTATTGTAACGCGCTGTTGTTACAGTCCCCAAATATCTTCTGGCTAGACTTCAGAGGATTCAGTCAACGGCAGCGAAGCTAGCCTTAGGATGGCTCAGAGGTTCCTCCTCCTCATCGGCCTTGGCGGAGCTGCAATGGCTCCCGTTGAGACAGAGAATCCGGTTTAAGTCTCTTTGTCTAGTGTTCAAAGCTTTGCATGGGTCGGGACCTGTTTCCATGCGGAGAAAGTTTGGATGGTATGTTCCAGGAAGAAGCCTCCGCTCCTCGTCGTCTAATCTGGTGAAAATACCGAGAGTTAGAAAAGTAAAATCAGGTGGCAGAACCTTTGCCGAAGCAGCTGCCAGACTTTAGAATGGACTTCCATTGGGGTTGAGAAAAGTCAGTGATCTCTTCCTTTTAAGAAAGAGACTAAAAACCTGGCTGTCCCCTAAAGTCTAGCTCGGCTGTAAGCCTTCGGGCCGACTCCAGATCCGCTCCGCTAACCCACGCCAAGACCTCCAGTAGCTTACCTCCAACAGCCTCCATGCGCTAACTCAGCCCAGAGAGCTCCACAATATCGGCCCAGAGTGGGTAAGAAAAAATTCAAAATATTATCCAAAATTCGTATTTGTTGTAATTTAGAACATACCCTTGGCTTTCATCCTCATTTGTCTATATTTACTCCATTGTTGTGTCCAAGGTAAGAATTTAATACAGTCAAACTCTTGACTCGCTGGAGCCTCCGTGACCCACTACCAGCCGGCCGCCATGTTCTACGTAACAATAAGTCATTTCAGAATCTGTTGTTGTCGCAACTTTTTGCACTGGAACACCTACTCTGCATCTCATTAGCGATAGTTGCCGGGGTCATCTCTGGCGATGTGTTTTGGGGCTGCTATCGCAAGTAAACTGGTGATATGGGCTGTTACCACCAGCTTGAGAATGGAGCGATGAATTTATCGCCACTTTGGCTGTGATGAAGTGCTGTTAACTCGGCGATGAGTCCTTGAGAATATGCCCCCATATGTATCGAAACAAAAAAACGAACCTGATAATACAATGTAAATTCATGATATTCACTCATACTTCCCTACTATTTTTTCATATAAACTTATGCTAAATGTGGGATATAGGTTTCCTTCTTGATTTAAATCTCAAGTGATGGCGTCTAAGGTTTTGTGCAATATGTGGTGCAAGTTGTCTGCTGCAATGTCAATTCAATCTCTATTTTCAATCAATATTGTGGTTGAATATCAAAGAGAAATTATATTTTTCCCTCTTTATAAATGTCTGTGGGGACTTAATCGATTGTGTATGTTTACATACGTTTTCGTAGTTTTTAAATATCAAGCATGGCATAGATTGATTAAATAATTTACAAAAAATAGAAACTCGAGTCAAAAAAGTTGTAACATTATCATGCTCAATTACAACTAATTAATATGACTATAACTTCAAGTTTGCGGCAAAATATTGGATTTCGAAGATCTTACAAACAGCAATGTAATTTTCCAAAACTTGGATTTACATTTGCACACGAAATTATGATTTGTAATGTGTGGCCAATTGCTAAAAAATGGCTTAGTCAACTTTTCATCATAATTCAATGTTAAATACTCATTTTCTGTTGCCGGCACATTTGACAACTGTACTAATTTGAGAAATTTCACATGGGTAGTCTTGACAGCCTATCAGTGCCCCTAGAAATTGATGATATTGTTTCGTTTTCCCAAGTCAATCAGTGGAGCTATGTTGAACATATCAGGTCTGATATACAAAGAGACAAATCTAGCCTTCTCCAACAAGTAGCTTGTGAGCTACCTGTAGCTCTCAGATCCTAGTAAGTAGCTCTCTTGTGTGCAGCCCAGACTACTACAATAGAATTTTTTGTATTTGAATGTTTTTATTGTATGCTCATAATAAAAAGCATAGATTTGAAATGAAAATATTTGTATTTTCAAAAATGATAAGCTACTGTTAGGAGAAAACTGTAAAATGTATTGAAAGCTGTTTGAGCTGGAGAGATTTATTGCTCCCAATATTACCTTGGTGCCTTGGGGTGGGGATGGGGGGCAGCTCTAGCTGTTATGTATTACCCATGTCGACGATAATACTGCTAGTAACCCTCCCTAATGCACTGATGTGATCACTGCTGACAATCTTGGATATGGTGGCCACTACAATATCACTAATATTAGTAGCTCGGGATGATTTTAATTGAACATAAGTAGCTCTTGTTACCGAAAAGGTTGGAGACGACATTTACACAGTGTATTTATCACCCTTGTGACTAGGGCTGCATGCCACACACAGATCTCTGATTCATAATGAGGGTTGCAAGCTACGGGAGGGCCAACTGTGCAAGACTGCACTCACGCCCAACCATGAAACGTGATTAGTCCAGTCCATGTCGAACAGTTCCTTTTTGGGTCTCATCAACCACGTGGTTGGAGAGTCAGGGTCCTGTTTAGTTGATATAACAATCGTAGGTGGGGTCTGAACTGTTTCTGTTCCATTTATATTCCGAAATGATGATTTGAAAACGGGCTTTTCCATTGAATGTACGAGGGGATGCAGGATTTTGGGCTCCACAAGGAAGATGGGTCAGAAATAGTATTTAGCTCACTAGCTTACAGCCCTCAGCAAATTGTACCAGAAGGTTTCATAACTACTGAGAATGTATACAGTAAAATGATTTAAAAACTAACAACATTTTGTGAAACTGGCTAGAGTCTAGCTTTTTGTGCAAAGGTATAAAACATTGTATAGCTCTTTTCATGACATGTATGTGTGCATTTCCTGATGTTAAAAACATTTATATGTGCTATTTGTCAGTGTCTATAAAAATTGCATGTAAACATAATTGAGGGCTATTTCAGTCTTGCAATATACGATACAGCAATGTACACCATGCCAGACAATAGACATACAGCAGTGCATCCTCCTCAGTGCTTACTTTGTAAAGCAAACGCTGGCAAAGACAATAGGTCTGCCTTTAAAATGCTAGCTCATGCAGACAGAAACAGACACAAATGCACGCTGGGTTTGTGCGCCAACTCTCTTTTTCTTTATTTTCCAAGGCTGCGGACAAGTTATTGTTGCCTATGCTTGCAGTTTTGGTGTAATTCAGCACAACAAACTTGGACAACAAACAAAGAGCACAGGCGCACAGGGGCGGCTCCTCCGTTTGAGCCCCACTGAGAGACTCAGGTCAGAGCTGACAAATAAAACGGTGATAAAGTTTATTTATTACTGTTTTGTTTTTCAGTAACCGACCTGTCCTGTCCTGTGTGGCAGGACGGGACAGGTCCAGTGCTGGCATGCTGAGTGGCAGCAGCAAGGAGCTGTTCGCTTTAAAATGCATATGTCTCTTTGGCCGGCAGTCTTGGGACGGCCAGCGAGACATGCGCATTTTAAACTTCTCTAACCTAGCTGTCTCAGACAGCTGGGCTAGAGAAAGCACAGGCCACCAGTGCTCTTAGGAGCGCTGAGTGAGGCCGGTCCATCCAATCCTGGCGCGGCTCTCATGCTGGTGAACGCAGCACCAGGATTGGTTAGTGGAGTTTGCTGTGGGTCCTACGTAGGAGCCTACCAGAAGACCGAAGGAGAACGTCACATCGGAAGGTAAGTCTGTTTTATTTATTTTAACCCCACCCTCCTTACATGGTAGCCGCCACTGCCACAGAAAGTGGTGTATTGCACAGTTGCATGGCACTAATAGTCTGTGCTGATTTGTGCATGTCTGTGTTGGTATGTCCTAGCATGTAATTGTCAAAACTGTTGGCTTCACCAATGTTTGTTGGGCTTTGACATAGTTAGTTGATCTTATACATTTATCAGTCTGAGCTATACCCTGCTATGTCCGTGCCTACAAAATGACACAGGTGTCATATTTTTTTTACCTGTTCAAGATGGAACAGTATATAAAAAAATTATGAAATAGAAGTAGCACAAAATTGATTTTTCATTGCAGCAGAGTCAGCAATCAGTTAACAAAAGCACACCCTAGGTGGGGCTAGAGACAATGGCGTGGCCGGAGGGCCAATGGGGATTGACTGTGGGAGGGTGTAAGCAGCACACAAGGTAGAGAAACACAGGGGTCAGAAGAGAGGCACATAAGCAAGAACGCAACACAAAGCGCAGGGGAATTTGCCAGAGGATAGAATCACACGGGGAACAGCTTAAACATGATGGAGACAGCAACATGGAGCTCAGGATTAGATATTTGTCAACAGAGAAGCACACGAGGGAGAGACCTGGAAAAAACAGGACCGATTCACAAAGGGCCTCCACACTCATGGTGGAGGCCCATGCTCATGGCAGGGGCACTGCACTTGTGGCGGGCCCTCCACAATGGGTAACTGTAATACGGAGGTTCTGCCATGAGTACGGGATCTCCACCACAAGTGCAAAGCTGGGGTGTGTATCACACGTATGTAGGCCCTTTGTGATTTGGGTTCATGCACTATCATGGACTACTTAAGCAAAGATAAAAAAGTAGTTCCCTAAAAGTGAGCAGTGGAAGGATACAAGTCACCCAATCCAATATTGGTAAAAAGAATATGGTCCGGTGGGAGCTTAAGGGGGTACAAAGGCGAAATAGTCAATGAGAGACATTGAATAAGAAGCAAGAAAATGAGAGTGACAGTAAAGCCAACCAGTGGTAGGCAATGGGATGACTGTAAGACCACTGTAAGATCTTGGTAAGCCAATAAGAGGTATTTTCAAGGCAGACAGCTTGCACTGTCTGCCTTGCAATGTCACTCCTTATAAAATAGACTGACCAGGGAGGGAACTGGAACCGAAGCATCCTTGCAGAGGAAAATAGAAATTGCCACAGCTGGGATACAATTAAGGGAGAGAATAGTGATGGGGAATTGGGGCTGAGAGTCCTTTAATTATGAGAAACTCTTGTTAAAAAAAGGATGTTTCCCTACCCAGAATGCCATGCAAATCTCAAATTTAGCTGAAAAATTCACATTTTCTACATATTTCTGTGTGGAATCACCGTGCCGGCACGAATTTCCAACCCCACAGCGTTCCCCTTAGCGTTCCGAGTAGAATGATACCTCGCTTGTGTGGGTGTCTAAAGCAGAATTGGCTAAAAACTTATTTTTAAAAGAATGTAGCGCTTTAGAATTCTCTTTGCTATACTCTAAATCCCAATGTTTTGGGCTCTTCCTAGCCACAGGCCTTTGACCCACCCACACAAGTGAGGTATCATTTTACTCAGGAGAACAAAGGGAATGCTGGGTGGTAGAACATTTGTGCTGGCACGGTGAATCTACACAAACATTTGTGGTAAACGTGTATTTTTCAGCTAAATTTGAGGTTTGCATGGCATTCTAGGTAGGAAAACGTTAGGGGATCCATGCAAGCCATACCTCTTTGGACTCCCCCCAGGTGTCTAGTTTTCAGAAATGTTTGGGTTTGGTACTTTCCCAAGATGGCCACCGAGCCCGGTGCCAAAATCTCATGTGCCCCTCCCCGTAAAACCAGGTAGTTTTGCTATATGTAATTTTGAAGTCTCCACAGTACGATTTGGCCATTTCCTGTTGCAGCCACTATGCCTACCCACACAAGTGAGGTATTATTTTTATCAGGAGAACTGAGGGAACGGTGGGTGGGAGGAAATTTTAGATCCACGCAGATTCCAGAACTTTCCCACACATAAATTTGAGAAAAAAGTGAATTTTTCAGCAAAATTTAAGGTTTGCAGAGGATTCTGGGTGGGAGAATGATGGGGGACCCACGCAAGCCATACCGCGCTGGACTCCCCCGGGTGTCTAGTTTCTAAAAATGTGTGGGTCAGGTAGGTTTCGCTAGATGGCTGCCGAGCCCCCGGGCCAAAATCTCATGGGACTCCCCTTGCAAAACCAGGTTGGTTTGTGATAGGTAATTTTGATTTCGCCTCAATAGGTTTTGGGCCCTTGCCTGTCGCGGATCCTTGACCCACCCATGCAAGTAAGGTACCATTTTTCTCGTAAGACTTCGGGAAATGCGTGGTGGGTGGAAATTTGTGGATCCACGCAGATTCCAGAACTTTCCACCACAGAAATGTGGGGAATTTTTTTTTTTTTTTTTTACAGTTGTTTAGGTTTGCAAGGGATTCTGGGTAACAGAACCTGGGGGGAGGAAGTCAAGTCATCCCATCCTAGATTCCCCTGGGGGTCTAGTTTTCCAAAATGTATGGGTTTGCTAGGTTTCCCTAGGTGCCGGCAGTGCTAGGGTTAAAAAACTGCAGCTAGGCAATTTGCCAAAAAAGGGTCATTTTTCACTGCGAAATTGAGGTGTGACCACGTTGCGTTTTGCACCGCTTCCTGTCGCGAGCACTAGGCCGACCCACACAAGTGAGGTACGATTTTTCTTGTAAGACTTTGGGGAACACGGCGTGGGTGGAAATTTGTGGATCCACGCAGATTCCAGAACTTTCTACCACTGAAATGTGGGGAAAATGTGGTTTCATTTACAATTCTTTAGGTTTGCAAGGGTTTCTGGGTAACAGAACCTGGTGGGAGGCAGTCAAGTCACCCCATCCTGGAATTTTCTGGGTGTCTAGTTTTCAAAAAAGTATGAGTTTGCTAGATTTCCCTAGGTGCCGGCAGAGCTAGGGTTAAAAAACTACAGATAGGCACTTTGCCCAAAAAGGGTCATTTTTCACTGCGAAAATGAGGTGTGGCCACGTTGCGTTTTGTGCCGTTTCCTGTCGCAGGCACTAGGCCGACCCACACAAGTGGGGTACCATTTTTCTCAAAAGACTTTGGGGAATGCAGGGTGGAAGGAGATTTGTGGATACACGGAGATTCCAGAACTTTCCACCACAGAAATGTAGAGAAAATTTGTTTTTTTTTTACAATTTGTTAGGTTTGCAAGGGTTTCTGGGTAACATAACCTGGTGGGAGGCAGTCAAGTCACCCCATCCTGGATTCCCCTGGTTGTCTAGTTTTTAAAAATGTATAGGTTTACTAGGTTTCCCTAGGTGCCAACAGAGCTAAGGTTAAAAAACTACAGCTAGGCACTTTGCAAAACAAGGGTCATTTTTCATTGCAAAATTGAGGTGCAACCGCGTTGTGTTTTGTACCGTTTTCTGTCGCAGGCAGTAGGCCAACCCACACAAGTGAGGTACCATTTTTCTCAGAAGACTTTGGGGAACACGGGGTGGGTGAAAATATGTGGATCCACGCAGATTCCAGAACTTTCCATCACAGAAATATAGGAAAAATTAGTTTTTTTGGACAATTATTTAGGTTTGCAAGGAATTCTGGGTAACAGAACCTGGTGGGTGGCAGTCAAGTCACCTCATCCTGGATTTCCCTGGTTGTCTAGTTTTCAAAAATGTATAGGTTTACTAGGTTTCCCTAGGTGCCGGCAGAGCTAGGGTACACAAACTACAGCTAGGCAATCTGCCAAAAAAGGGTCATTTTTCACTGCGAGATTGAGGTGTGACCACGTTGCGTTTTGTGCCGTTTCCTGTCGCGGGCACAAGGCTGACCCACACAAGTGAGGTACTGTTTTTATCAGGGGACTTAGGGTAATTCAGATTTGTAAATCAACTGTTATTATCTATTGAGTTTTTATGCATTTCTCCCTTCCAAATGAAAGACATTGTGTTAAAAAGAAGTCATTTTGAAAAATGCCCAATAATTCTCATGTTACTATGAGTATTCCCAATTTTGAAAATGTGCAAATATGTACTGTTCCTAAACTCTATAATTTTTACCCATTTAAGAAATACATAGGTGTCTATCATACCAATTTTTCCATGTATACACTTTCCCAGAATAATTACTCTATACCCGGTACATAACAAAATACCATTGCAAGTTGCTGCTCAGTTTTTGGCTCTGGGTTCGTCGGGTTCTTGGTGAACCTATAATTCCTATATATCCTCACAACCAGGAATGTCCAGCGGATATAACGGTATATTGCTTTTAAAGATCTGTCATAATTACAAGAAGTTACAGGTGAAAACGTTGACACAATAGGTTGGTTTTGTCAACTAATTTTCAATTTGTTCAATATTTAACTGTTAGTTTCTATATAGAAAGTTTCATGGATTTAGACAAATGACCCCTTTCTGAATTCACAATTATGTCTACTTCTCTGAAATGTATAGCTTTGCAGGATCCATTATTGCTTTCATACTCATTTGTACCATTAACTGAAAGGAGGTTAAAAGCACTAAAAATAGCAAAAATAGCATATGTCCCAGAAAAATGCCAAAACTGTGTAAAAAATGTTGGTTCTCTGACAAAAGACTGTCATTCCCTAAAATCTGGGAAAATGGTAATTTCAGCCCCTCAAACCCTTTTTTGATAACATTTTCAGGGAAAAACCCAGAGGCTTTCATTTGCAGCCCGTTTTTCTCATTTTTCTGAAAAAAACTAAAATTTTACTGTATTTTGCTTAATTTCTGGGACCCATCAATGGGAATCCACAAACCCTGGGTACCTTTAGTATCCCCATTATATTGGAAGAAAAGGACGCAAATTTTGCGTGGATACCTTATGTGGTCAAAAAGTTACAGGGGCTTAAACGCGCACTACCCCAAATAGCCAAAAAAAAGGCTTAGCACGGAGGGGAAAAGGCCTAACAGGGAAGGGGTTAAAGAAAGCATCAGGGAGTTGACCAACACAGTGGCGGAGGGCATAGAACAAATGCTGAAAGCCTCAGGGACATAACAGAAGCCTTTAGAGACATCTGTAACACCATGCAGAGAGAGCCTTCCTCCAAACGCAGACAAATCCATCACCTATTAAGCCATTTGGATAGTTACCCCAAAGCAATGAACCGTCTGGGCAATGCCACAGCTGTCCTGTCCGTATGCACTGTGGCCATGCAGGTGGAAATGGCCCACTGCAGTTCTAATGTGGCCGGGCGATTGGTGCAGGTCACCACTGCTGTAGAACAGTTACAGACAGCTACTATAGATACAACAAGTGTACTGGATGAAGGAGACAGTGAGGAGGGCTCCAGTCTCAGCTGCATCACTGGCCCAGTGACTGAGACCAGGTGGCAGAGTGCGAGGCAAGGTACAGCATCCAAGGCCTCATCAAGGGAGGCCAGAGTAAACATTGACCGTTCCAGTGCTGTGCATGCCTGTAAAAAGTAGATAGTGATGTGACCAGGGCATGCTTATGGGTGAGGTAACATGTTACATGTGATGCTCAGTGCAGAATGTTGTGCATGTTTATTTGAAACCCATTTTGTCCTACAAATTTACACACGTGTAACATGATGACGCTTGTGTGTATACAGTTTACCTGGTTACCAGTAGCAAATAAGTCATGAAGTGCATTGCCTCATCATCACTCACTTAAAAAAAGTTCTATTTTATTTCAGCACCTCTCCGTCAGCCTCCTGCTGCCCTTGCACCATCTGCTGCTTTGTGAGGTTGACTTGGCTCATCCTCTGAATCTGCGAGGTCCAATGGTATGCCTTTGGTTGTTGCAGGGTTGTGCAACATGGCACAAGTGGCCACAATTTTGCAACATATCTCCGGCCTATACTGCAGTGCACCTCCACTGTTGTGTAGACAGCGGAACCTAGACTTCCGTAGGCCGAAGATTTGCTTTAGCACATTGCATACAGACTTATGGGCAGCATTGTATTTCCTTTCACTTGAGTTGCAGGATTCAGGTATGGGGTGGGTATGAAGGAGCGCACAGCATTTGTGGTTTCACCTACAGATTTACAGGTAATAGATTAGTCACTATACTGTTTCACTATATCCAGAGAGTCTACCGGACTGTGTTACATGCATTTACTTAGCAGGTATCCTTCGCCAAGTTCACCCCCAGGGAGTCGTGTTTATATACCACTGTGTCTGAATATGAAAGAATTGTGTGTACTGCCAGGGAAGTTTGCCACTATACCATTTATTATGTGTGAGGCACACCTTCCTGCACAAAAACAATCATTGATGGCATTTTCCTCTTTCTTTGCATGCTGCAGAAAGATAAAAATAAAGGTGTTTCTAAACTTAAGCTGTGCAGGACACCATAGCTACTTTATTTCTTTAGCCTAAATTAACCTTAAAAAAACTGCTTGCCTGTTTATTGAACATCTTATCTTTTTAACGTTCAGTGCTGAGTTGAGTCCAGTGCTGCTATTAACCAGGGGACAACTGTAAAGGTCAGGAGAGATTGGGGAGAGGGGTTGGCCTAACGGCTAAGGCGCTCGACCTCGGACCTGGGGATCTGGGGCTCGACCTCGGACCTGGGGATCTGGGTTGGAGTCTCGGTAACGACGCCAAAAACCCCCTGTGATTCTGGGCAAATCACTTAATCTCCCCGTGCCTAAAAAAAAATGAAAGTGTGTCCTCATGTAACGTAACTGGTGCTATGTAAAGCGCTCTGATAACTGATTCGGTTCGGTTCTAGTTCGCGCTATATAAAACTCTGCAAAAAAAAAAAAGATGCATGCTTTGAGTATTACTTAACTAAAGGAATGGGAATAAATGTTTATGTTGCTTGGGAGACACCTACTGGTAGGTGTATACCATCACACTGATCACAGCTCACCGTTATCAAGGCTGGGGCTGCCCATTTTCATTACCAGGCCTCCACTCTGCTCCTCGCTGACCTCATTATGGAGTCTCAGTGAAGGTAGCTGTGACCAATGCGCTAAAGCCAGACATATTGGTTTTGGCTACTCAGACTTGCTGCTGGACAACATAGAGCCATGTTAGCTGCCTTTGTATGTCTTTCTCAAGAATAGGAACCTTCAGCTCTACCACTTACTCGAGGGCTTCTTCTTGCATAATGCAGTATCATGACCTTTGAACATGGTTGCCATCTCAGTTCTCAGCAATTAGCAGTTCCACATTGCAGAGGGTTTTTTTCTGTGTGCGCCTCCACATCATTATATTTGAATGCAGTGGCCACTGCAAGTGAGAGGCAACCCCGCTTGCGAGTAAATAAAAGTGCAATAAGCATTATAACCAGCCCCTCCCCAGCTGTGTGAGCATCCCACGGGCCCTCCTGCCATTCAATTCTCCCATTAGATATGGACACCAAGACCACTGTGGTGTTAGAATGGCCACAGTGTATGCACATTGTAAGCTGATCCATAAGTTATCACAATTGCATTGTTCATTATTATGTTCAGCTCTGTACAGCCCACAGTTCATACTTGATCCACAGTATAATCTTATCTTTATTGCATATGAAACATTACACACATAGTCCACACTGCATTTTCGTGCAAATTAAAAGTTTCTTGACGGGGTGTCATTAATCACTGTTTGTCAACTGCAGTGCCAGCTTACCTTCCAGAGATTCATTTGACACAGCGGGTTGTGGCTACTTGGCTTCCCTTGCTACTAAATGTCTGGCATTCATGGCACACGTGGCAGGCCTAGGCTGCAAGTGCTGTATCCGCCCAGTGCTGTACATTTCTTACCCTTTTTATGTGCCCTCAAGCGTCTATGCCTTGCGCCATCCCAAGGACCTTGCGACATATTATCAAGGACGGGCGATACATTATCGCCGCTTTTATCGGCAGGAAACTGCCCATAAAGCGGGCGATAATGGGCTTGATAATATGCTCTATGAATTCCTATCGAAGCCCATGTTAGATGTGAGGACATCTAACATGGGCTTCGATAGGAATTCATAGAGCATATTATCAAGCCCATTAGCGCCGCTTTAAAAGCGGCGATAATGTATCGCCCGTCCTTGATAATATGCCCCTCGTTCGGGCAATGTTCCTTTATGTCGCTCTTTATCTGCCCTCGAGTGTCCCCGTCATGAGGCATCCCAGGAATGTCGTTCGAGCTATTGTCCTTTCATGTCCATCTGTGACAATATGGTTTTGTTGAACCTTGTAGTTAGCTGCCATGCTGAAGGTTTTTGTTCGACCTCTGACAGCTCCCTCTAAGACTAGGTGAAACCTAGCAGCTCCAATGCTCCCACGATGTTCAGGAGGAACATATTGACCCATACGCTAGACAGGTGGGCCATGACATCCACGTAATAGCTTGGCATCCTGAGGTTGATGAGACCATGCCTCACATACTCCCAACCCATGCTCCTGCAGAACTTGCTCATTGTTCTGTTAAAATTCTTCCTCAATCTCTCCTCTGCTCCCTAGCACACCGCCCTGCCACGCGTATCATGCAATGGTCTCTGACCACAGTATGTAAGCCGAGCACACCAACCTTGCCAGGGTTTTCAGGTCAGTACGGATGGCTTCTAACAGGGCAATCTGCCCCATTGCTGTGAGATAGTTGCCCCTCAAGTGAACGACCACTGCGGTGTGGTTTCCATGAGCCCTCTGCCCATTCCACACCACAGGGAGGAGCTGGCTCCAATCCATGCTTGGTTTACCCAGCCATATAACCTTCGTGTTGTGCAGCCATATGCCACCATACAGCTTCCTGGCACCTGCCCACCGCTGCGCCTTTGTGGTCTATGAATGTCCCACCATCCATACCATCTTTTCTTTTTGCTCCATCGCCTGCGGTGAATGATTAGCCCTGTGTTAGTATGACAATAGCCTAATGAACATTTTAAATGCTGAGGATTTTCATCCCCCTATGTGCCTAAGACCTTCGTCCACCATGTTGTGCACCACCGCCATGGTTGCTGCCTCGATGTGGAAGGAGTTTGATCCAAAGCGTGCTGGTGTGAAATGCGCCTTTGCCGAGGCCTAGCACATTACAGCTGTGAACTGGAACCTGCTAAGGTAACTGCCGTCCTCATGTTGAATAGAAGGGGCTACCTTCTGCCCTGACCTGCATGTAACTGTGGGTCAAGCAGACAGAGCATTGTTCACTTGCCGTTAGACACTCCAGCTGAGTGTACCTCCCTTTTCCTTCCTGATCAGTTTTGACCATCTCAGAAATACTACCAGATGTATATTTCCTAGGTTCAGGTCCTCAACCCGGAGGTAAACCTGGATTAGCCCAGTGTTACCAGCTCGCTACCCTAAATGCCCAAAGAACGCCAGGAAAAAAACTGCATTGAACAGGTCTGTCTCCTCCAAGGATCTACATATGCCTGGTAGGGTCAGTAAGATTGCCTTCAGCCTCTCACAGTCTATCGGTAGTCTGGTATTGGGGGTCCTTGGTTGCATTCAGCAGTAAAACATGTTTGTATGGTCCTCACCTTTGTATAACTTAGAGTGGTACGCTATGGCACTCAGATGCGACTGCGCACACACCCCAGACTTGCCCTCATCATAGGGCCATTGTATGAATTCTGCTACTCTATAGCTGGTGTGTGTGTCCCTTTGCTCTCCTGGCGTGTTTAACACACTTACGGTAAGTGCTTGTGGTCTTCAGGCCGGAGCTTAGTACACAAGTAATGCTAGGTCAGCTCCATCATGTTTCATATGTCTCCCAGTAGCTCCGTCATCTGTTCATCTGCCCAAAGTGCCAGTTGGTGAATTCTTTACCACTGAAAGTGGAAGAGAGCATCAGTGATTGAGTTGTCACATCCTTACACGTGACTAGCTTTTATTGCAATGTTGTTTCCCAGTTTGCAGTCCATTAAGTGTTGTAGCAGTCCAAGCACTCCTTAGCAGTGCACTGCCCCTAGGTTTAGTGTCTGAACTACTGCGTTGTCTGACCACAATGTTGCCTGCCTGTTTGCCAGTATTCTCGTCACGCCATAAATGCCACCACTATTGGGAATAGCTCCAGTAGCGCCACATTCTCTGTCAGACCTGTCTCATGCCAGCCTCCGTACCACCTGGTGGCCCACCAGGCAGAACCTAGGATGGCGTTGAACTCCTGTCTCCCTGTGCATTTACAGGCTTAGTTGCTCTGCTGTCACCCAGGGAGCCCGCCACACCAGGGTACCATTGAAAAGTTTCAGCGCTCCGTTTATCATCTCCTTGTGTTTGCTTTGTTTGCCCTAAGTTGGCAGGGTATGCTCAGACGTGGGTCTCTTGCTCACTTTTCCACTGGATTCAAGCTAGCCTGGCTGATGAAAGGTGTTACCCTGTCACCGGCCCCAGGATGCTTGTTTGCGGTCCAGGGAAGACCTGGCTTGGCAGTTCGGGCTGGACTGTTCCCATGGGGCACATGGTCAAGACTGATTTGCATGTAGCTGGGTCTGAACTGGGGGTGGCAAAGTGAGCT
This sequence comes from Lissotriton helveticus, assembly GCF_964261635.1. Taxonomy (NCBI): domain Eukaryota; kingdom Metazoa; phylum Chordata; class Amphibia; order Caudata; family Salamandridae; genus Lissotriton; species Lissotriton helveticus. The sequence continues at coordinate 1,624,915,463 of NC_136063.1, read as the reverse complement.
AAAGAACAATGATGGATTCAACCCAGATTTGTGACTTGGGGTGAGTGTCTGAAAAGTTCCAGCGCTCCGTCCATCATCTCCTTGTGTTTGCCTTGTTCACCCTAAGTTGGCAGGGTATGCCCGGACATGGGTCCCTTGCTCACTTTGCCACTGGATTCTAGCTAGCCTGGCTGATGAGAGGTGTTACCCTGAAACTGGTCTCAGGATGCTTGTTTCCAGTCCAGGGAAGACCTGGCTTAGGAGTTCTGGCTGGACTGTTCCCATGAGGCACATGGTCAAGACTGATTTGCATGTAGCTGGGTCTGCACTGGGGTGGAACATTTTCAGCGCTCCGTTCATCATCTTCTTGTTTTTACCACTGAATTTACCCAGGAACTTCTGCCACTGCTGCAAGTCCCTTCTGACCCCACTAGTTATCCTTACTCTGTGATGTTTTTGTGTAATGCCCTTTTTCAGCCATTCCAACTGCCTCACGAATGTGCGTTCTGCCTGGATGATCCTGACTGCAAAGTTGAGCTTGCCTAGTGGCTGCTACTGTTCTTGGAGCGTTGCCTTCTTCTTGATTATTAGCCCCTCAATGCCCCACCTTAAGTCCACTACTTTCTGCTCTGGGAGCCTAAAGGCCCCCTTCTTTGAATACAGCTCTATCCCCAGAAATGTCAGACGCATTAGGGTGTTGTGTCCTATCTTGTGCTTGCAGGAACCTGAGTTGTTCGCCAGTGCCTGAAATTATTCCACCATTATTCTGCACTGCTCGGTGTCTGGTGTGCCCGCAAACAGGAAGTCATCCAGGTAGTGGAGTTTCCCACCATCTGGGCCTCTTTCGCTCAGCACCTATTCCAAGAAGGTGCTAAATGCCTCAAAGTACGTACAGGATATGAAACAGCCCATGGGCAGACACTTAAAGGCTCAAACCGTTGAAAACCCAGGAGATGGTGACTATCAGGATACACAGGTAGGAGACAGAACAGCGGATTTAATATCAGTCTTTGCTATCAGGGCCCCCTACCTGATGTCCTTAGCATGTCAATTGCATGGCATAGGATACTGAGCACCGCTTCTGATCCAACCCATCATTAACTGACTCCCCTTCCGAGTAAGTTACATGGTGGATGAGCCGAACGGGCCAAGCTCCTTCATGGGCACTACAGCTTGTGGAGGTACTATGAAATTATCTAGTACGGGCTTTCTAAATAGGCCAGCCACACAACCCAGTTCTAATTCTTTGGCCACTTTATATCCAGCCACCTCCGTGTTGCCAGTAATGGATTTTAGATTTTTGCAGAGCCTATCCTCCACTGGCCCCACGTAGGGAGTGCTGAAGCCATTCCTGAAAACATTTGCGAGCATGACTCCATCGTCTTTTTTACGGTAATGGTAGAGCAATTGGATCATATATTGACATTTTATTAAAGTGGGCACCAATTCCAGCGCCCCATTTGCTCCTCTTTGGTTTCTCTTTCATTTTTTGTCAGGTGGGTTCTAATCACTACACCATTTCCCTTTCCTGCACTCACTGGTTGGGTGGCTCCATCCCTACTGTTGCAAGCGTGTTTGAATTTGCATGCCCTAACCTATTTGTACTCCCACTTTTCAAACTTCCAACAGGCGGCGAGCTGTGGAGTTGTCTGCTTGTTACTTGCATACTGTTTTGCTTTGCTGTCCTGCTGGTACCAATCCAACCTTCTACTGTCCCCATAAGAACGAAAGAACTGCTTGTGAGTCTCCAACTCCTACAGTTCTGTGGTAAACCTGGCTATGCCCTGGTGGTCTCAGTCTATGATGGGCCAGGTCTGCATTTTTGCTCTATACCCTCATCATACTTTAACCAGTCTCCCCCTTGATACTTTAGCTGAAATGCTTGCACTTTTTGCTCATACAATAACAATGCTGCTTTGCAGGAATTATTCAGCAAATACACAAGCCAATGTTCGAAATGCATGCAACCAATTCTCAATATACTGCTCTAGCCTGAGTTTGCGCCTCTCTCTCTTGTCCTCGTCTTCTTTGTTCTGCAGTACCAGGTTCATCACTGTCTGTTTGGCCTCCATCAGTGAATTTATAGCTATGAACTCCGTGCGTCATACGTGCACCTTAACTGCCTAGGGAACCAAACTTGCCAGTAGAGGCTGCATTTGCCAGCTGGTTGCCCCTGTAGCTGTGCCCTTGCCAGGCACCGATGTGTAGGCTACATATGCCGGCTGGTTTACCTGGCACTCTGGATCTGAGACCCTCTGGCTACTGCACCCATTCTCGCTGTCCGATGGTCACTGGCGTAACGAAAAGTGAGGGGGCCTCCCTGCACGGTACTTAGGGGGGCCCCTCTCCCGGCCAGAGTTCAGTGCCGAGGGGGCCCCTTGGAGCTAGGGACCCCCCCGCACCGCGTGGGCTGCGGGGGCATATGGCAGCATGCCCCCTTGATGGTGAGTCCCTGGAGTCTGTGCTGCTGCTTCTGTGTCGGCTGTGTCTCCTCCTGTGGTCTACCCACCACCGTTTGGTGCTACTGGCGCTAGACTCCCTCCTGCGGTGCTGCGTCATTCGTGCTTTTTTGTGGCCTCTCAGGTGACTCCTGGCCTGCTGCTACTCCTGTGCTTTACATCACTAGGTGGAGGCTCCTTTCTTTTTATCAGCATGCCACTCGTGCTCAATACTTGCTCCATCAGCCACTTGCCCCGTCCCCTCCTGTGGCGCTCTAGTTCTTTGGGTGTTCCGGTGCCACTGCTGCCTTCCCTTGCTGCCAGGGGGGCAGATTTTGTTGCCCTGCCCACTGCCCGCTGCCCCCTGTGCCTCGCCACTGGCCCCTTCGAGGATCCTCATGGGCTTCTGGTGGGACTTTTTTTCAAGTAGGTCCCCTGGGGAAAGTCCACAGCACTCACCCCTTCTTCTCCCTCTGGTTGCACCGCTTGGTACGTTCATTGTTCCCTTCAGAGGCTTTTTTGTTGCTCCTAGCCATCCTGCTCTTTTAAGCAGTTGTTTTGTTCCTTGAGCAAAATGCCCTCTTTAACACAGACAAGTGCAGCTCCTAGCAATTATTTCTTTGTGCCTCAAGCCCATGAGCCAAGTCACTGTGAGCTTCATATACAAACATTACTTTGCAACTTATTGATTTGGGCTCCCAACCCATGTAGACTCAGAAACCTTCCCTTTCACTGTGCACTGCTTGGACTTGCCATTTGATTCTGTTGGGCGCTTCCCCTTTAAGATCCATTCTGCCCCTTTTAGCATGCTCACTGCTGCGCACTTGGTGTGACACACACGCCAGAATGCTCCTGCCTGATTGGCAGGTCAAGATGGCTGCCGACTCCCGCTGCTCACCGCTTGCTCTCAGTGCTGCTGGTGAGTGTTCGCCACCGCCGCCTCTGCCAGGGCTTTCTCTGATTGCCAAGGGCTGCAGTGCGCTGTGGTCCTGGGCTGCTGGATGCTTGCTCCGCGAAGAGGGGAAGAGGGGTAGGGGTGACTTCCTTGCTCTATTTGCCCTTGTTGCTAAGCATGGTGATTCTGCTAGAGATCGCGGGTCACCCGACCAATAATTTCGCCACTTCTGGCTTCGGGCCCATATACTTTACTTTATCATATACATTGATCAGGTGCCCACACAATCTACTACCAATAATTGTGAGTTCCTTTTCTTATTTATTTTCAGTGTACCCAACTTACCATCCACCGTTATGGGTACCTATGACCACGATGGTTCAGGGAGCTAGCTGTAAAAGGAAAGGCAGCAAAATACACCATTCAAAATATGACTTTACTTTTTATAAAATGACCACGGACAACTGGAAGTTTTGAAAAGTTTATCTTAAATTCAAATAAGGGCAGTCATACAGCTTTATCAATAGAATACAAGTGCGACAGGGAACCCGCTAAGTGAGAGGAAAACTAAGATAAGGGGCAAGATGAACACGCTATAAATCTGAGTTACTTAGTCAGTTTTCGAGAGAAAAACCAAGACCATATCAGGAAGTTGCAAACTGCAATACAGAAAATGATTTCTAAAAGGTAGGGTAACATAGGAACACGCTATGAAATCAAATGCAAATGACTTTATGAAATGCAATGGTTGCAGGAGAAAGCATGGAAAATTATCACGTGCAAAGGTATGTCTTTATTGAAGCAAAGACAGAAAAATAGAAAGGTGCAGTTTAAGAGTTTCAGAGCAATATTTACCTAGACTGGTGTGAAAACCAACCCTGGCCACGGGTCAGTTAAGGACAGGAAAACCCTCAAGGAAGGATAACCCTCAGTAGGACAGCAGGTGCAGAATGGACACCCCAGGACAGGACAGGAAACCCAGATTCGGATCAGGACAGGACCACCAGGATACGACCAGCACCCGCAGTTCGGAAGCAACGCCTGCGCTCCACCCTCTCTGCAGCTATCGATCAGGACCCCGATTGGGTCAGCGAATTCCCAGAAAAAGTGCTCCGCCAGCACTTAAGGTTTTACTGAACGAGTCTATGGTCAAATTTCGGACAGAGAGCTCCGCAGCACCTCTGTATCAAGTCACCTATTGAGTGCGTTGGGTCAGTGACAGGTCAGCTATTCAGACAAGTCGGACAATTTCTCTAGCTAAACCTAGGCTAGTTATACTGTTTTGGGACAGAGTACCACCCCCCAAATGTTGCAAAGTGTCAGAATCCCCAATTTGGATTGGTCCTAAGGTAGGCTTTGGTTAACACACCAATCAGAACAGACTATTCTAAGGCCTAATTTGCATCCTAAGGTGCCGCCTAGCAAGATTTGGGTTCCCACGAGAAGTCGCACGGAATACAATGAAAACTTATACATTTGTTACAATATAGGGACATTTGCTCCATCCTCCTGGGTCAGAGGTAATTCTCCCAGGAGCATCTTGACTGTGGCTGCCAGCTGTCTGAGTTCCACGGTCCAAGGTTGTCTTTGGCCTCGCATTTTGAACATGCGCAGAAAGGACCTTCAAAATGTCTCACGACCCATTCGGACCCCCATTTCCCGTGATACATGAAAAGTAAGCGAAAACAAATTAGTACATAAAAATAAATGAATGTATTACATGTCATGATTTCACATTTTAGGTTCATCATTATAAAAATATACTATGCATTATTGGTAAGTGCAACAAACAATTTCACAAGAGCAGCAGCACAAAGCTTCACCACGTTAGAGCCATCTTATTGCTTATTACGCATGCGCACCCTTTCCCTCCAAAACTATCTCTACACGAAGTCACGTGAGTGTGACTGACGCATGCGCAGAAGAGGAAAGTCAAGCAGCGGCCATTTTAGAAACACGGATTAATCGTATTAGTAAAACACATAGGCAAGCTTCTCTATCATACATATATATCGGAAATAAAAGATATTAGTAAAACATACAATTCGTTACGAGGTTACAACGGTTTCGAGGTTCATGAATCGAGCAAGTCGCGATGCGAAATCTTGCTCTATCAATCCCCTCTTTGATGATATTTACTATCATCACAAAAAAATGGAACCAGATGCCAACTTTTCTTTCACACCTTGTACATCTCTATTTCTTCCAACAGGCGATTCAATTTTTCTTTCTTATTTAAAGTAGGGTGAGAATTTTTCACCTTTTTATAAATTTTAATATTCATTTCTTCTAATTCAAGCTCATCCGCACTTCGTTTCACTCCTCTCGCATTCACTTGGTATTTCTTTCGGTGTTGGCGACATTTGCAACAGACGAATATGAGAAATAGGATAAGACCTATCACTCCAATTGGCATCAGTACCTTAAACAATAAACTTTTACCTAAACTAGCAAACCAATGACCTATATTGGAGAGACCATCAACCAGTCTCTTCCAGGCACTGTCAACCTCGAGTGGTTTAAGTTCCTTTTCCAAATTAGTAATGTTTTTCACATATCTTTTGAGCTGTACGCTTTTGTCCGGAATGTAAGTGCAACAATGTTGCGCCTTCAACATTCGGCAGACTCCGCCCTCTTTTGCTAATAAGGTGTCAAGAGCAAGTCTGTTCTGTAAAACCATTGATCTGATCGCAACCATTACGGTATTGACCAGCAGAAATCCATGAGCTGTGTCAGTAGACAGCACATCCACTATAGTGGACAATTTGCAAATTCTGTGAGTGTTTAGAACCACTCCCACTCCAGGTATCAGTGCACTAAAAATACTACCCATTATTTCACCTACACTTTCTCTTTTACTACGCACTAAGCCATTAGTGTTTTCACTGCTTCCAGCAATTTCATTCACATGGTATATTCTCGGGAAAACAATGCCAAAATAGCAGCTTCCATACCAGTGATCCGGCAATTTGAAATAAGCCTTGTCTCCACATATATAATAAATTCCAGGAAACACAGGCTCTGACCCATTTTTAAATCCCCAACCTCCAATTACCTTGTAATTGTGTTCACATTGACTGGAACCAATGAAAATGTTATTATAATAACTAGTCTTCTCGCGATGAAGACAGAGTTTCCCTTTCTTCTCGAAATCCAGCAACAAAGCAGGCCCTGCCCCGCCATTTGAGGTGCTTTCCATGTTTTCAGCCCATTTAGGTGTTTTCTGTTTCTTGTCATTAGCCTTTCTTTGGAAACTCTCCCTTCTTTTCTCTGCCATGTTTAAAAATATCTTTTCTTGTTCATGTAATGTACAGGTCAAGTTATCTCTGTGTGCTTCAGCTATGTCTATATTGCCTATAGTCAGAAAATAGTCTCCCATATATCGTATTACGTCACTTTTGGTATGTACAGGATTCAGATTTCCACGAATGGGAAGTTCAGAAAAGATCACGTCATTGTTAGAGTAATAGTACTGTAACGGTCCTCTTTTGTAAAATAAGCTTGCTAAAATACTACAGGAAATTCCATAGGTCAGAGGTAGGTGATGATATGTCACGCCTTCAGCCACAGAAGTAGGTAGCTTCATGCAGACATAGCAATCTTCTATTTCCATAGTTTCTACATAATGCACTAACAGGTTTGCGAAAACATTTAAATGTGTCTTGTTTCTAACTCCGTGGTAATGTAGTCCTTCCTCATCTGATGCTTCTAAGTCACGTTTTGTCTGTCTGAGTGCTTTCTCACGTCTTTCTACACTTCGTGTTGTCAGTTCTTCAGTGTCGGTAATCTGAGTAGGGTCAATATTAGTATTTTTGCTAACCATAAAGGGAATGAAAACTGTTAATCCTATCCAAATTAATATTACTATAACTATACTACATATACACACTTTGCAGCATGTTTTGCAACAACTGCGGCTAGGTCTACCACTCACGTTTGTATCAGACATTTTGGCTCAGAAGGAAATTTTAACCCCTCTTTGCAGCTTTTCCCAGGTAATTTTATTGCTGACCAATTTCACGGAGGTTCTTCCTCTTCCTCTGCAGAGTAATCAGGAATTGGTTCTCCGTCGCTTTCGTCAGTAATATCAAGATCCTCAAAGTTTTCCAAGATCAAGTAGGTCCACTCTGGATCCTTGTATTTTTCGTTTTGTCTTTTTATTCTTTCACTCCTTCTCTGGGAGTTATCTTCAGGTATTTCTGCGATTCGGGGACTTCTTCTTATGTCTGCAAGTTTCTCTTGGACTGTTTTTATTCTTAATCTTAGTCTTTTAATATACCTTGGCTCAATGTGCTTCTTTTTCTTGAGTCTTTTAGCTGGCACTGTTATTTGGCTTTCCTCTAATGTTCTTTTATTTTCACTTGTTTGTGGCACTTCAATTTCTGCCTTCTCCCTTTCTGTCTGGCTAGTCCCAGGTCTTGTATCTATTTCTTCTGCCTGGTTGCTAAGCTGGCCTGGTTCAGGTATTTTTTGTGTTTCGCTTTCAACTGTCTCTGTTTCTATGTCCTGAACATGTTCTCCTAGTTCTGTCTGATCCTGCTCGAGCACTTCGATCCCTTGATTTTCTTCTGCTCGAACTATTACACTATGTCTAGTCTGTCCCTTTTCGATATCAGGAGTCTGTGGAGGAGTATCGATCACTTGTTCTGTCCCTGTCTGACCTTCTTCTTCGTCCTCAGTTTTGATGTGAATCTCAATGATCTGAGGGTCTTCGCCTGTGCCTTGCTCGACCTCTCTATTCCACTCTCTGTCTTCCCCTATTCGCTCTCTTGTTCTCAGTGGATCTCCAGTAAGATCGATTATGGGTATCCAATCCTCTGGCCAAATCCTCTGCAGCTCGTCATCAGCTACTTTCGGACCAACGTCTGTGGGCTCCTCGGCAGTACTGGTGCTTGGCCACACGTCATTGGCTACTTCTGGACCAACGCCTAAAGGACCCTCAACGGGATTGGTGCTCGGCCGTCTGATATCAGCTACTTCAAGACCAACGTCTGTAGACCCCTCAGCTGGACAACCTTCAGCTCCAGGCTCCTCGTCTGGTATCACCTTCTTAGTATGGCTGGCATGGATCCACTTGGGAACGCCTGCACACTTCACTGCTGTCGTCGATACCAGGATTACTTGGCGCTTTTCCCCCCACCTTGGCGCAAGGCAACTTGAACGAGTATGCTTCTTTATCTTAACCCAGTCACCAGGAACCAATTTGTGAACTGGAGTTGTTGGGTTGGCGACGGCGTCTGCCCCAATCTGGCGAGAGATAGAACGCACTTGGTCACCCAGTTGCTTGCAGTATTCAAGTACCAAATCATCAGAAATGCTTAACAGTTTGTATCCTGGTACCCATGCTTGTCTCATCACTCTTCCCATCAATATCTCATGGGGGCTCAGGCCTGTTCTTCGATCTGGAATGCTTCTGAGTCCCATCAGAACAAGAGGCAGGGCATTTATCCAGTTCAAGCCAGTAGAATCACATATTTTTGCCAATCTATTTTTTATAGTACCGTTTATCTGTTCTACCACTCCAGAAGCCTCTGGATGATATGCACAGTGCAGCTTTTGTGTGATCCCAAATGCTTTACAAAGCTGGGCCAAAATTTCATTCTGAAAATGTCCGCCTCTATCTGAGTCAATAAAGACTGGAACCCCGAATCTAGGTATCAACTCTTTTAGTAGGAGCTTAGCTACTGTTATGGCGTCATTCTGTGTGGCAGGGTAAGCTTCCACCCATTTTGAAAATAAGCAGACAATGACAAGGACATATCTTTTTCCCTCACATCGTGGCATGGTAATGAAATCAATTTGTATTCTCACAAAGGGACCCCCTGATCTCCCAATTTTCATCAGTTCAACTTCTGTTTTCTTGCCAGCGTTGAACTGCTGACATGTCAAGCACCTCTGGCAAAGGGATTCTGCTACCTTCCTGAATTTCTTGTTGTACCAAGTCTGTTGAAATACCAGAACCATGGCGTCCCTCCCAATGTGTGATCCCTCATGTATCAATCGAGCCATTGGGGCAAGCAGGTGTCTTGGTAACACAGGCATACCATTTGGGCCCACCATGACACCATCCTCACGTCTCGGTTTACAACCTTGTTCTTTCCATTTCTCTTTCTCTTCCCAGGGCGTCACATGCTGCCATTCTCTCACTTCATCCCAAGTAGGCACTTCTTCAAACATTCTAAGTTGGCAGCTGTTTCCAACCCCACCCCGATTGGGATTTATTCTCAGTCGATCCATAGCACATTGTTTTGCCACCCGATCAGCGAAATCATTTCCCAAAGATACAGGGTCAAGGCCCTTCTTATGAGCAACACATTTGACCACTGCCAATTCTTTTGGTAATTGGATTGCCTCTAAAAGGTCTTGGACAACTTTTCCATTCCGAATGGGGGTACCTGAGGAAGTCAGGAATTCTCTTTGTAGCCATAATTGGCCAAAGTCATGCACAACCACGTAACAGTACTGACTATCAGTATACACTGTTACTTTTTTGTCTTTTCCCAATTTGCAAGCTCTTATCAGGGCGATCAATTTGGCTACTTGTGCAGACTTTACTCCAAATAGATAAGATGCTTCTTCAATTTTGCTTAACGTGACCACAGCGTAGGCAGCACTTAGGCCTCCTAGTTCATGTCTTAAGCAGGAACCATCCACGAACCATTCCACATCATGCACAGGCAAAGGAGTTTCTTTAATGTCTGGGCGAGGTTTGGTACTGAACTCTGTCAGGTTAATGCAGTCATGCTCATTATCTCCCTTCTCTTCCATTACCATTGAGTCAGGGAGTAGAGTGGCGGGGTTTAAAATGTTACATCGGGTAATAACTGTATTTGCAGCACCCATGAGAATCCTCTCATATTTAGTCAGCCGACTAGGGGTGAGATACTGAGTTTTTGTACGAGTCAATAGGATCACAACTGCATGTGGAACATATACAGTTACAGGATGTCCCATAATGATAGACTCACTTTGTTCTAAACTGGTGCAAGTTGCAGCTACTGCTTTCAGACATCCAGGTAATCCAGCAGCCACTGGATCCAAAGTGGCAGAAAAATATGCCACAGGCCTTCTGGTCAACCCATGCTCCTGAGTCAGGACTGACAATGCACAATTGTCACGAGTGTCACAGAATAAGCCAAACTCCTTGGAGTAGTCAGGCATTCCCAGAGCAGGGGCTGTACACAGGCAATTTCGCAACTGTGTGAAAGCTGTTAGGCTCTCGTCATTCCATTCAACTGGGTCCTTTGCTCCTATCTTTGTCATTTGTATCAAAGATTTTGCAAGAACTGCAAATCCCACAATCCATTGCCTGCAGTAACCTACAACTCCAAGGAACATTCTGATTTCTTTCTGAGTACGGGGTAACTGCATATTTTGAATTATTCTGACTCTCTCTGAGGTGACTTTTCTGATACCTTTTTCTATCTGGTGTCCCAGATATTTCACTGATTTCGAACAGAACTGTAATTTCTCAGGGGCCACTTTATGTCCCTTTTCACTCAGATGATTCAGTAGGGCAATGGTGTCAACCACGCAATCCCTATGGCTTTTAGACGCCACCAATAGGTCGTCAATGTACTGTACCAAAACAGATTTTCCAGGTAAGACTAAAGTTTCAAGGCATTTTTTCAAGATCTGATTAAAGATAGAGGGGCTTTCTGTGTACCCCTGGGGGACCCTGTTCCAAACATACACGTTACTGTTGAAAGCAAATGAGAAAAGAAATTTGCTATCTGGATGCAATGGGATCGAAAAGAAAGCATGACATAGGTCTATCACAGTGAACCATTCAGCATCCCAGGGAATCTGATACAGGATGACTGCTGGGTTTCGGACAATGGGACAGCAAGGAACCACAATTTTGTTTACCTTTCTCAGGTCCTGCACTACTCGGTACTTGCCACTAGGCTTCTTAATGCCCATAATGGGTGAATTACACGGGCTACTCATTACTTCCTGTATGATGTTTGCTTCTAGCAATTTTTGTACTTCAATGGCAACACCTGCTCTCACTTCGGCACTCATTTTGTAAGGCTTAGTGTTAGGGTAAACTGCATTTTCTTTCATTGTTATCTGTATGGGATCTACGTTTTTCATTAACCCTACATCCTTTCCAGTAAAGTCCCACACTTCTGACTTCACCGTCTGCTGGAGTTCTTCAGGTAAGTCCTGTATAGTCATTCGTTTTATTTCTGAGTCAGGTCTAATTAACATTAGCTTGTAGATACCGTCTTCATCTGGTGTTTGAATTTCGACGCCCTTTGGTGTGCAAAAGATGGTACAATTCATTTTGCACAGCAAATCACGTCCCAGCAAATTTACCGGACTGGTATCACAGACAACAAATCTGTGCATTTGTTTAAAGTTTCCAATTGAGATCTCCATGGGTTCGGTAACAGGTGTACTAATCAATTGATTAGATACTCCTACTACTTGGATTGCTTCTCCCGAGAGGGGTAGGTTTGGAACGTCCACTGTTCTCACAGTAGAACGGGTAGCACCAGTGTCCAATAGAAAGGTGACATCATTTCCATCAACCTTTCCTTCAATGTATGGCCCTGACTGGTCTACCGGCAAAGAGGCGCCAAGTACGCACTCCTCGTCCTCCCCTCTCAGGCCCCGTCAGTATTGGTCATCACAGAAAAAGGTGTCGTTCAACAAATACTGCGAAGTTGCTGTATTTCTATCCTCATTGCCTCCCCAGACTTCTACATCATCACCCTGTGGTGACTTCCCTTTAAATATAGGCTTTGGCGCTCGAGGCACTTGAATCGTTTTTACCTGTTGCTGGGTCTTTCTTTGCTTTTCATTCTGCGTCTGTGGAATTAAATCAGGTGTTTGGGCATTATCAACTTGTAAATATGGACACTCGTCTCGCCAATGTCCAATTTCTCCGCACTGATGGCAGGGAAATTTCTTTTTGGCTTCCTCTCTACTCATTTTAGGTCGGGGCTTTCCTCCATTCCCTCCCCCAGGACCTTGGTTCTGAGCAACTTTATTTAATTTACTCAGCTGCTTTTCCTGTTGTTCTGCGAGCTTTACTTGAGCCCACATCACTTTCTCCTTCAGGGCCTTTTTCTTTTCTGCCATTTCGTCCTCACAGTACTTTGCGTACCGTAGGACCTCATCTATCTTTTTGGTATGCCAACAGATCTTATTATCCTTTATCCACTGACAAATTTCGGGTCTTAAACCGTTTACAAACCTGTAAATGAAATGGGTCATGTCCTTCATCTCGATGTTATCTATACCACTGTATGTTTTGAACACCTGCAACAGCCTTTCATAAAAAGAGTGCACTGTCTCGTCCCTTTCCTGCGTGGTTCTATCTATCTTGGTCCAATCAGTTTCCTTTGCAGGTACTTTTATTTTCAAATGTTGAATTACCTGTTCATACTTCCTCATCACTTCCTTTGATGGTTCCCCTGTTTTGTCATCTCTTGGGTATTCCTCACTAGGCCAGGCGATGGCTATTTTACACTCAGTCCACAGATCTACAGGGACCACTATGTCGAAGAACCCATCCAGGTCTTTCCATAGGCATTTCTGCACTTTTACGAATCTTTCTACCTGCCGGTACCAATCGACTGGTTTTTCGCGTAATTTTGGGAAGTCATTTGTGAAGGACACAATATCCTGTCGAGACCATGGGACATGTACATATTTTACCCCTGGCACTTCACGCATAGGGCATAACTGTTCTGGTTTCTCAGCTTCTCTTAGAGCGAATTCGGGAGTTACCTGCCTAGACCTGGCCTCATCTTTCTTCCTAGCCCATCTGGCTTTCCATTTTTCCACGTCTCCCCATTTCTGCAATACTGTCAATAGTTCCTTGACCTGTGCCTTTTTCCCTGACACATTCAGGTTTTCCAAATCTTTGTCTGAAAATTCTGCTCGGTAGGGTTTCTGCAAGGGTTTCGATTTTGAAATGTCTATTCCCATACTAGCAGCAGTATCGGTCAATTTTTCATGAAGTACTCGGACATTGCGGGTAAGACTTTTGCACATAAACAACAGTTCTTCTTCAGAGTAGGTATTTATTCTGTCTAATCCTACGTTTCCTGCCATTAATTCTTCTATTTCTACTCTCAGTTTGTAGAGGTCTAAAGGTTTCGTTTGCGAAGTTTGTTTCTCTAATTCTTGACTCCATCTTTCAATTTCTTCAGGTGTGACCAAAGTGACACTTCTAGTACCCGAAGTCGATTCCATTTGAATCTCCCTCGCATTGAAAGGATTATGTCTTTTCTGCATTCTTTTCCCTGTATTTCTAATGGGCAGATCCATCAGTGAGACTTCAGATTCACATTCGCTCGTCTGTTCATCTACAATTAAGGGTTCTGGTCTGGACTGTGCTATTATGGGAGTATTGACTGGAGGTTTTGGACTTTCATGCCGATCCCCGTACAATGAAACTACGGGTCCGATTGTTACTGGGATTGTCAATGCTTCAGGACTGGTATTTAACTGGGTCATTTTCTGAATGATCTCAGCTCTCTGTTTTGCTAGAAACTCCCGCTCCTTTTCTTCCAGTAATCTCTCTATGGATTGGTCATGTAACACCTGCGGGGTTAGTGTGGGAGCATAACTTGGGGCAGTGGGATGAGTCTCACTAGGTCCTTCACCATAATTTGGTCTTGGGAATAAACTTCCTGTACCTAGGGATCTTCTTTCTTCCTCATACGGTGACTGTAATAACGGCATTCCTGAACTTGAGGGTCTCATCTCGCCTCCGTAGGGAGGTCGAGAACAAAAATCTCCTTCACGGGAATATCCTGTCTCCCCACTAGCTGACATCCTGGGGTAAATGTTTCTTGTATCCACTGGTCCGAGACTCTCGGTATAGGGAGGAATGTGGTAACCCCCTCCTACACTTGCGGACCTAACTTCTTCCTGAGGAGGAAGTCTTCGGGAAATATCTCCTGTACTGGAAGGTCGATGTCCCTCATTATAAGGAGGCGGACTTCTTGTACATAGGTCATCTAATAATTCATCATCCGACTCTCCAATGGGTACCCAATGTTTAGATTTTTCCAACCGTTTCTGTCCCCCAGTAGGATCATCTGCTGGCATCATGGGAAACAATCCCTCCACTATCATATTCTGCCTCCACTGTTTCATCTTTTTAGCTCGTGCTTCCTGCTTCAACTTTGGATAAAATTTAGTTAACCCTTTGTCCATCCGTGGCTTATCCCTTTCGAAAGCCTCGATTTCCCATTCCTCTAGCGCTTCATACTGCGTTAATCTAGGTCTGGGATGTAAATCATTCATTCGGGTTCTCAAATTAAATAGAATTCTGCTGTTAAATGTTCCATCTAACGGAAAAGCCAATACTCCGTCATCTTTCGTGTATTTCACCCAATTCTCCAACCATACACATGTGTTGTACCCTTTATCGAACAACATGAAAGATGCGGGAGTGTTGGGTTGCGGTATGACAACACCTTCTCTAGTTTTAATCGGCTTGTCCTTTTTGAAATAATTCTTCACCTTATTTACAAGAGATACTTTTCTCTTAGTTCCGTACATAATGTCGTTTTTAACTCCTTTCCACTGATCGTTCTCAAATCCCATATGTCGTGGATCAGGTCTGGTATGCGGTCTATACGAATGCCACATACGATTTTTACGAGTGATTTTATTTACAAAACCACTTCCAATCCAAGTGCGTCTATTATTTTCGTGCGACCAATGAAATGCACGAGTTCAAATAATCTCGACCAATGGGTGCGCGGCCCTTTTCGCGAGACAGTTCCCACGCTCCGGCGCTCGCCCCTCCTTTACAATTCCAGCTCCGCTACCAGCCCGCTGTGTCTACCAATCCCAGCGCGGCCCGGAGTGACGTCAGAGCAGCTTCGCGACTGACTCCCTCCTTCACAAGGTAACGGAAACTTTCTTTCCTTTTAAAGTGCTTAGTGCTTGGTTATTTTACAACGAATACACATTCGCCACCGTGCTCAAGTGTCTAGACAGGAAAGAATTTGTTTCTCTGCAAGTAAACTACTTCCATTTACTTTTCACTCACTACGGGTAGATCTCTTCTGCCTACCCTTCACACTAGCATTGGGGCACCTGCTACTTCCCTAGACTCATCCACTTCTCCGGGATATATCTGAGACTAAGGTTTCCCCAGCGAACCCCTTTGCTTTCACACAAGCTCCGATGAACCCGCTACTCTTCCGATGTGACCCTGACTAGGTTACGCCACAATGGGAATTTTGCCAATGAACCTCGTTACTAACATTTATTCAATCATATATTCAGAAAAAAACCCTAGTTAGTGCTTCCAGTTCTGCCTAACCTGCACCAACCTTCCTTAGAGCAGGCGACCTCAACGCGAATGGATTCTATTCACCACTCGCTATTCAATTCCCCGGGGACTTCCGACACAAATAACGCTTAACTTACAACTGTGTTAATACATATATCAGTACAATAATAGAAAAAAACAATTTAAAACATTTCATAATTTTTCAAAGTAAACGATTTTCAAGTGAGTGATCAATTTCCCTTGAAGCGCCTACTCTTATAGCAGCATCCGACTTAGCTAGACTAACTAGTCCTACCTATCCTTTAACTAGTCCCTAACCATCACTCTGCTACCAGAAAATTACTGCTAGAGATCGCGGGTCACCCGACCAATAACTTCACCACTTCTGGCTTCGGGCCCATATACTTTACTTTATCATATACATTGATCAGGTGCCCACACAATCTACTACCAATAATTGTGAGTTCCTTTTCTTATTTATTTTCAGTGTACCCAACTTACCATCCACCGTTATGGGTACCTATGACCACGATGGGTCAGGGAGCTAGCTGTAAAAGGAAAGGCAGCAAAATACACCATTCAAAATATGACTTTACTTTTTATAAAATGACCACGGACAACTGGAAGTTTTGAAAAGTTTATCTTAAATTCAAATAAGGGCAGTCATACAGCTTTATCAATAGAATACAAGTGCGACAGGGAACCCGCTAAGTGAGAGGAAAACTAAGATAAGGGGCAAGATGAACACGCTATAAATCTGAGTTACTTAGTCAGTTTTCGAGAGAAAAACCAAGACCATATCAGGAAGTTGCAAACTGCAATACAGAAAATGATTTCTAAAAGGTAGGGTAACATAGGAACACGCTATGAAATCAAATGCAAATGACTTTATGAAATGCAATGGTTGCAGGAGAAAGCATGGAAAATTATCACGTGCAAAGGTATGTCTTTATTGAAGCAAAGACAGAAAAATAGAAAGGTGCAGTTTAAGAGTTTCAGAGCAATATTTACCTAGACTGGTGTGAAAACCAACCCTGGCCATGGGTCAGTTAAGGACAGGAAAACCCTCAAGGAAGGATAACCCTCAGTAGGACAGCAGGTGCAGAATGGACACCCCAGGACAGGACAGGAAACCCAGATTCGGATCAGGACAGGACCACCAGGATACGACCAGCACCCGCAGTTCGGAAGCAACGCCTGCGCTCCACCCTCTCTGCAGCTATCGATCAGGACCCCGATTGGGTCAGCGAATTCCCAGAAAAAGTGCTCCGCCAGCACTTAAGGTTCAGTAAAACCTTCAGAGTCTATGGTCAAATTTCGGACAGAGAGCTCCGCAGCACCTCTGTATCAAGTCACCTATTGAGTGCGTTGGGTCAGTGACAGGTCAGCTATTCAGACAAGTCGGACAATTTCTCTAGCTAAACCTAGGCTAGTTATACTGTTTTGGGACAGAGTACCACCCCCCAAATGTTGCAAAGTGTCAGAATCCCCAATTTGGATTGGTCCTAAGGTAGGCTTTGGTTAACACACCAATCAGGACAGACTATTCTAAGGCCTAATTTGCATCCTAAGGTGCCGCCTCGCAAGATTTGGGTTCCCACGAGAAGTCGCACGGAATACAATGAAAACTTATACATTTGTTACAATATAGGGACATTTGCTCCATCCTCCTGGGTCAGAGGTAATTCTCCCAGGAGCATCTTGACTGTGGCTGCCAGCTGGCTGAGTTCCACGGTCCAAGGTTGTCTTTGGCCTCGCATTTTGAACATGCGCAGAAAGGACCTTCAAAATGGCTCACGACCCATTCGGACCCCCATTTCCCGTGATACATGAAAAGTAAGCGAAAACAAATTAGTACATAAAAATAAATGAATGTATTACATGTCATGATTTCACATTTTAGGTTCATCATTATAAAAATATACTATGCATTATTGGTAAGTGCAACAAACAATTTCACAAGAGCAGCAGCACAAAGCTTCACCACGTTAGAGCCATCTTATTGCTTATTACGCATGCGCACCCTTTCCCTCCAAAACTATCTCTACACGAAGTCACGTGAGTGTGACTGACGCATGCGCAGAAGAGGAAAGTCAAGCAGCGGCCATTTTAGAAACACGGATTAATCGTATTAGTAAAACACATAGGCAAGCTTCTCTATCATACATATATATCGGAAATAAAAGATATTAGTAAAACATACAATTCGTTACGAGGTTACAACGGTTTCGAGGTTCATGAATCGAGCAAGTCGCAATGCGAAATCTTGCTCTATCAATTCCACCCGCATCCTGGTGCCTGTTGGAGGATCTTCTCTCTCAGGGGGATGGTGCCGCTTTCTCCACCTTCAGAGCCAGCATGGACTTGTTCCCTAGCAGCTGAGGTATTTGGTCAACTTGGTCCTGCTTGATGCAAGCTTTGTCTTCAGGAGGGAAAAAGTCCTTCAAGCGGTAAATGTCTCCCTGGAAGTGATCAGCTTACCAAGGGCCCCAAAGCAATCACACTGGAATGCCGACTGCTTCCTTCCACCGCCTTTTTAGCTACCTTCAAAGTCATGCCCCCTATCCATGATTGGAGCTTTTGAATGTAAACTTGTTTGGGCCACTTCTCTGCCCTTGTTTTTTTAAGTACTCCTTTCAAGCCATCCGCTTCAGAGCTCCTTCGACAGCCGCCTACGTTGGATGTTAACCACCTTCCCTCCAGGGTTGGCTACGCCGCGCGGTTTGGTTGGACGTTCTGCAACAGAACACAAACTCTGCCAAATAAAATGCAATACTCATCTTAATCAACAATGTGGGCAGAGCAAAAGCTCCTCTCTCACTAGTGCTTCCAAAAGATATTTTTATGTTGATAATATAAGGCAAACCAGTTTCGTATGTGAACCTTGGTTTAAATCTCAATAGTCCAGTAAGGATGCACTAAATAGAACATTCCATCAATATACATAATGCATAAAACTACATAACACCTTATCTCCTTAAAAAAGAATGTATATATTATTTTCTTTAGTTACCTGTGTGGCTAGCGACAAGAGCAATCTTCTGAAATTGGTCCAATTTCAAGGATGCTTTGTGTGGATTTGTGTAAACAAACCAAATACACAAAAGCTGATGGGAGAAATGCTTGCAAATAGTCTAGCCTACATCAGTTAGGCAGCTTGGAAGCAGTCAAATCTAGCAATATATGAGCCATGAATCATTGAGGGTGGGTATCGGAATCCTATAAGGCCATTACTATCGCTATCTTTGCTCTCTTACAAGGCACCAACTTCTTCCCTCGATATAAGTGCCCAGGTAGTTAGCTTTCCCCAGTTGACATTAATTGGCAGAGTAGTGGGCATAAATTACATTTCGCAGTCTTTTGGCTCAGGCGCAGGTTCATATATGTCAATTGATAGCACCAGCCACCAGTCATAGCAGAGCAAGTTAACTGGGAGCTTAGGCAAATCGCTACCAACAACTGAGCTCACGGCCCGCCTTACATTTTCAACAAAACAAAAAGAGTCATCCTTTCTAGACAAAAGGGGGGGGGAGGGGTAGATTCTACCAGAAACAAAATATTCCCTTTTGTGCGATCCAATTTCGTATGTGAACCTAAGTTTAACTCTTACTAGCCCAGTGAGGCTGCATTAAGCATAACATTCCATCAATATTCATCATATATAAAACTACACAGCACTTTGTCACCTTAAACATTTTTATTTATGTATTATTTTATTGTTGCATTCAAAATAAATACGAGGTCTGCTATTCACATATTCAATGTCATACACAATTTTAAAACCACAAAAACAACATGCATATCCATATATTATGTATTCGTTTCAAATCAGAATATGCATCATGAAATCATACTTTTCAAAAACATTACATTAATAAACACTCTTCTCTATATAAACACTTCATATATGTTGATTATTAACAAGAATTATTCAATTCAGAAAACCAACAACAATCAATATTGATTACATTGATTAAATAAAATTGTACATTCAGTCCTTATTCTTAAAAAACTCTGTCGATGTGGCATTTCGGCGGTTCTATTAGTAGAACCCTCACCTTCTTTAGGACAAATCGATATCAAAAAAGGACTTTTTCTTACAATAAAACATTGACATTCTAGGGGATATCATATCATAAAAGATAGAATCAGTCCAGTGTAAATTGTTATATTAAAAAACATCACTTTGTACATCCCTAATTCTTGTGCAAACTATTGGCTAGAGAAAAACCATCCCCTACCGTACTTGGTATGGTCGATCCTCAGTTAATCAAGGCCCAACAATAGAGCTATTTTTAATCTGATCACCCCCCACTTATTAATCATTGTGTCGGGTCATTTGAAATTTCAAATCTAGATTTCAAAAATAGCCTTTTAGGGAGTCCCAACCGAACATAACAATGTACTGTGGTCTGTTATGTTTTTTGTCTCCTAGAATGTAATTGTTTTATTGTAAGCAAAAGTATTATTTTATATAAATTTGTCCTGAAGAAGGTGGGGGATCTACTATATGAACCACCGAAACACTGCATCAACAGAGTTTTTAAGAATGACTGAATGTACAATTTTATGTAATCAAGATTGATTGGTGTTAGTTTTCTGAATTGAATAATTCTTGTTAATAATTGACATATATAAAGGGTTAATAAGGAGAAGAGTGTTTATTAATGTAGTGGTTTTAAAAAATAGGATTCTATAATGCATATTCTGATTTGAAAGGGATATATTATATATGGATATGCATATTGTTTTTTAAAAATTGTGTAAGACTTTGAATATGTGAATAGCAGACATTCTTGTATTTATTTTTCACGACAACAATAAAATTGGAGTGCGGGAGCATGCGGGGGTGAATAATAGAAATAAAAAATTAAAACACATTCTCCTGATGCTGCTGCCACCTCCTGTGTTGCGTTGCGTCCCAACTTCTCTTCTTGGTCCCAGCATACAATGGGACAGACTCCCTGTGATATCCCTACGCTGCTTTCATGTGAGAGCAGCTCAGGCACTGGTCTGAGTGGGTCTGGAAAGGCGCTCCGCTCAGACCAGGGAATCTGTCGGGTTTCACCAGCCCGGTGGTTCAATGCAGCTGGGCTGGAGAAACCTAAGGGCACATGTGTGTTTTGGATGGCCTGAGACTGGTAGCTCTCCTCCTCCCCCCTCCCATGCCTCGGCCCCGCCCCTCCCTGAATGTGCTGGCTCAGAGCCGGCAAGTGAAAAATAAAACTCTTTTAGTAGTCGCTTTAAATTTCACCTGCTGGCTTGGAGCCAGTGGGGAGATACTCCTCCACCATTGCAGAGGAACAGCCCCTGATGCTGACACAATTTCAGAACACTACTCTGCCAATTGATGACAACTGGGGCAAGCTAACTACTGTGGCACTTACATGGAGGGAAGAAGCTGGTGCCTTGTAAGAGAGTGAAGATAGAGAGAGAGTGATGTCCTGATAGGATTCTTATGCCCACCCTCAATCATTCACGACTCTTGTATTACTAGATTTGACTGCTTCCAAGCTGCCTAACTGATGTAGGTTAGACGATATGCAAGCATTTTTCCCATCACCTTTTGTGTGTTCGATTTGTTTACACACATCCATACAAAGCATCCTTGAAAATGACACAATTTCAGAAGATGCCACTGTAAAAAGATAGGCTGTAGCCACGCAGGTGACTAAAATAGTGTCATATTGTTACACTAACACACTGTAGAAAACAGACCTGCGCCCATTCTGTAAACATAAACCTTCAGCTACAGACTGTCTTCGACTCACCTTCGCTGCACCTCAATTCAAGAAACATAAAAGCGTGGATGAATGAACTCTCTTTCCTCTTGCTGTGAAACAACGTGAAGGACCTTTCTGTTTTTTCGCTCTGAGCCAAGAGAAAAGAACTCTATTAGAACGTGAAGAGCCACATTTATCAACACTGTGAGACAAACCTGCACAAAGTGTTGATTTATTTGCTTTCTGGAAAGTTGCCTAAAGATAACTCAAAGTACATGCGAATTCGCGTTATGGAGTCAAGAGTGGTATATGAGCATTCCCATGCTACCAACCTTAGCGAATGATGCAAAGTCATATCTAATAACAATGGAAGACAAGGCTTTCTGCCAAACAATTGCACCTCCTTGAGGCAGGTGCAAAGCAGGAAAATGTTTTTAACCAAAACTTGCCAAACTTTGTGTGTGTAATGTACTGTACATCACCTATACAAAGTGGGAAACGTTTTAAAGATAGTGCTTTTTAATGGAAGGGTACTATTTCAGTGGAAACCCTATTCTAGACTCACACACACACCTTTGCATTATGATGAAAGGTGTGTACGTGCCGCTAGGTTAATTCATATTTATAGCTAGAAGTATCAAAAGAATAAAGAGTCATATTTTGAATCATGAAATACATGTTGCCACAATAAACCAAAATACAGACTTGATGTTTTTGATAGATACTGGGGGCCATGAGGGGCTTGTTTCTGGTCTTATTGGGAAGCACTGATTTAAGACAATAATCGAGAAGCCTGTTTTTCCTTAACTTAAAGGTAATATGTAAAGGATTTATTACCAAAACACTTATAAAGTCAAAATCACATCAGGCAAAACATTTCCAACCAATTTAGACAAATAGAATCAAATTTTAATAAAGAAAATTACCCCAAAACGCAAAAATCCTGTATGGGAAACCAGGTATGTGATGTTTTTAAGTTTAAGGTCAAAAATAGGGCCAACCACAGGCAACTGGTTATGGTATACAGAGACCGATTTGAGGCTAACCACAATGGAACTCTGATTGACTACACAAGCCGGGTTTAAACTCAGTCACAAGTGTAATTTTGGGGCGTAGGCCCAGATCTACAAAGGTTTTTTGTCACGTTTACATTATTATTTAAGCAGAGTGGATGCAAAATCCAGGATGTTGTTTACAAATGAAAGGAAATGGTGATTTGTTTTAGTTTGTAATCAAAAGTAGCACAGTGCAGCACAATACACTGCCTTGCATTACTTTGCGCCACTGAGGCGTTCCTTGGGTGGTGCATAGACGTTGCCGTGCATCCACCCAGAGATGTTGACACAAATCCCAATCAACAAAGACTTGTACATGTGAATTTGTCCCAAAATCTTCCCAGAAGGTGGCATAATGAGAAGAAATGTTTGCATTTCTCCTTGTTTTTCCTCTTTGCATGTCTTTTGCAATCTGCAGCACATATGCAACTTGGAAATTGTCTTTCAGCATAGTTTCTGTGCAGAAAGGGACCCCTTCTTTAACAAAATCTATTCGGACCACAAAGCAGGCATCCTCGCACTATTGTCGGTGTTGGCACATGGAATAATAAAGTTTGTCAGCGCAGGGAGAGAGCAGTGCCACATCTTAGTAGATAAGGCACTGTTCTGCTCTCTTCCATTCACGCAACGTAGTGCAACTTCACCTACTGTGCTGCTTTGCATAATTTATTTGTAAATCTTATCCTTAGTCTCTGAAATGGAAGTCCAAAATCTACAGCGGGGCAAGGCAGCAGGTTGTGGCCAAGAAGTTCTCCTCAAGTTCAGATAGGTGCCGGACAAGGTCCTGGTGAAATTGCTAATGTTTGAAAGTGTGTGTGTGTGCGTGTGTTTGTGTGTGTCTGTGTGTGTACGTGCACCTAAAATGGCTGAGTGAAAATTCGATGATGTTAATGATAAAAAAAGATGTAATGTCTTTGAAATGTATGTATTGTAGCATTTGATTGCACACACTTATTTTATCACATCTAATGTCTCTGCCGTCGTATAATATAACATACTTATGACTTTTTTAATGTTAACATTATACATTATCCCATATAAAAATAGGGTTAATGCATACTTCACCGTAGCGAAATTCATGTACGGGTGCCATTTATCACGTTTTTTCTCAATACAAACTATAAACACGAAATACACGTTGTTGAGCAACATAGTTTTTTATTTAGGCAACATTACCATCTAGTGGTGTATTTGCCAAAGTGCATAGTTCTTTGTTTAAAAGCAATCTTATTTCCTCTCTAAAACACACCATTATGTACACTCTTCTCATTATTAGAATCATTTTCTCAGGGCAACCTTCAGGAAGTTTCTTATAATTGCTTTAATACGTAAACCCTACTTACTTGCAAAAGTGGTTTCCCATATTTATAAGCCATTATGCAAAGACGGAACCTGGAATACTGGCAAAACGAATCGCAGGGCCCACCACTTTCAAAGGTGAGCGATCAAACAGTTATTCTCCGGACGCGTCACAAGAATTTGGAACCCACTCCCTCTGACCCTCGTGTGACCACATGCCATGCGACCTTCAAAAGAGATCTCAACACTCTTTTCTAAGAAAAACACTTTAAAAAATCAAAGCACACATTCAAGAGTAAGTGGCAGAAAAAGGAGTTTAATCTGATATTGTATGTCAATTGTACTCCCGCTGTGCTTGTTTGGTAACTATTCTCTTGTAAAGCTCTCTGATGCCTCTGGGAAGTGTCAGCGCTATATAAAATCGCAAAAACTAAAATAAACAATCTGTCCACAATTTTCTTAATACAGTGTGGGGGGGTCACATAATATGTAATAAGAAAATGAGATGACTGCTTTGATCTAATACATTTTTACACTTGAATTGTGACTTGTAAGTTCCTGCTGCCAGAGCAAACAGAAAGTGTGAAAAGCAGGCTCAATGAAACAGCAATTTTCACTTAAACAGTATTGGCATGATTAGCATTTCTATTAGTATCTGTTGTATTTTATTTATGTGAAATCTGAAGCCATGGTCTAAGGAGATATGTAATTAATGTTTAGGTTGTGCCTAGAGTCAGCGTGCATGCGCTGCTCTGTGTCACTTTATGTATCTACAATATGAGCTTTAACCAAGCCCATCGACCCCACTCTCTCTCTGTTGTGCCAATTAAAAATGTTGCTCCCCTATTGCTGGACTGCTTTCCACAGTGCCTCCACTGGGTGCTTGGTTGACACCCAAGCGATTTCACTATGTGAACTTTTTTGTTGGCCATCATACTACTTTCAGCTTCCTCCTGTTACAGCGGGGGATGGCCCCTCCAGTCTGCATTGCATCTTGCTAAGGCCCCACCTCATTTACTCCTCCATTGCTCGTGGGAAGGAATTTCAACACCCTGGTTAGGTCGAGCGGATGTATGTCACTACAACGCGGGCTATTACCACGCGTGCCATTACAACGCTGTTTTTACAACGCAAGTCGTTACAACGACTTGCGCTTTAAGGGCTGGATATTGGAATAGTTTACTTTTCTATTCCAACTCCAGCCCACGTTGACAGTAGGGAAGGTGTTGGAATAGAAAATTAGACTATTCCTTTGCCAACAGCGCCCTCCAGCGCAAGTCGTTGAAACAACTTGCTTTGTAAAAGCAGCGTAGTAATGGCAGAGCGTGGTAATGCCCGCGTTGTAAAGGCTATTCCCCGGTGGAGCATACAGCACATGCGCAGTCTGCAAGACCTTTTGTAATTCAGCTTCTCCCCCACGGCCCGGAACCTGGCTACCCTTGTCCGCATCCTGAATCCGGCCGCGATAATAGCTATGAATCTGCCCGTTCTGCTGCCCCATAACATGCCTTGTGTCCCCTCGGCCCTAACCTTAGGCTGCTCTCTGTTGCCTCACACTAGTGGTGGCCTCCCACCCCTACAGCCATCGTGGCAGTGCCTCACTCCTTCTATCACCACCAACCGGAGCCATCTGGAGTGAGACCATCCTACCAACCCACAGCCTATTCACACGCCCGAAGTCTATCTGCCTGTGACCCTAGTGCTGTTTCTGACTGACTGACCATATGATCTCAGGATCTAATGCTCGTCCCCTCTACTCCTGACGCCCTGCTACTCTGCGGACTTCTTATTTGTGCCTCGGAGCAGTAATCTTAACCGCCAGAGCCCTGCATATCTGCGGACCTCCTTGTTTTGTGCCCAGGAGAAGTGATCCTTACTGCTAGAGCCACTGCCGCAGCCTCCCTAAGCTCTCCCCTGGCTCTAACGTTCCCCCTCTCTCTCCAGTATGGCAGTGCCTTGCCTGAATGCAACAGAGGGCAACTCCTACACCGTTTTTTATCCTACTAATCTCTTCAAGACTGCTGCTAAAACCTTCACTCCATTCTTAAAAGACACCCTGAGACCCTGATGTCTGACCTGCGCTACAGCGCTGACAAGGGCACAATCATTAATGACCTCATCTTCTACTCCAGAAAATCATCCATATGGCGTGCAACCATTTCAAACCTCCTTAACGTACACGAATCCAGGAACAATCCGTACTGCACCAACCTGCCGATCACGCCTTCCTTAAATTTGCGAGCTGACCTTACCATCAGCTTAAACAAAAACGGCATCATCCTGATTCAAGCGCCAAACAAAGACCTCAACACATTTTTAGACCTTTTCACCACCCTCAAAAAACATGTGCACGACCCTTATCCCTCCAGGCTGCCCCAGCCCCAGCTTTCGTCACCCGACCCCCTCCCTCGCTCCGATCAATGCAGTCCAGAGGGCATGGGTAAAAATCCCTTGTTAAGCCCCACCAAAGATCCAACCACTCCCCCGCGCCCCACCCCACCCCCTCAAATGGTGCAGACTAGACCAACTCAACCCTTGCCGTTCCCCACGCGAAACGGCTCTCTTAGCAGTGTCACCCATATATCTGCTAGGGAATTTCCCTCCACTCCCACACAACATCCACCACCTCTCAAGGAGACCATGCCGCTGCGCCCTTCCTCCAACCCGCGCTCCTCCCCCACACCCATAGGGACTAATAGGCTTGACACCTACTGGACAGTGAACACCGCCCCAATGATCCCTCGACCAGTCTGCCAAGCACGCCTAGCCACTCACAAACCCCTCCTCGCAGGATTTATGACACAGGACAGTCTATCCCCACTACCATGCTACCCAAACCATTGACCTCTTTCCCGCAAGCAGTTCCCTCACTTATGGATCTTAAAACTCTGCACCTCAGAGCAGCCAACATAACTCAGGGCATCCATAACTCCATTCTTGAACTGAAAAACATCCTTCACCTCACTGAACTCTCTTTCTCGAACTTCAAGCTCCCACAGAACTCAACTCCCCCCTTTCACCAAGCCCCTCCTTCACCCCTTACCATTATCCCTGAGACACCTTTG
Source organism: Lissotriton helveticus (assembly GCF_964261635.1). NCBI lineage: Eukaryota > Metazoa > Chordata > Amphibia > Caudata > Salamandridae > Lissotriton > Lissotriton helveticus. The sequence goes on along the minus strand of NC_136063.1, from coordinate 1,624,888,741 downwards.
CCCTTACAAGCAGTCCAGCTGCCTCTCGGAGGAGGAAATTCTAGCCCTCCTCCTAACTTATAAGTCTGCTCCCGAAGCCCCCATTTCCACTGGATATGATTGACGAACACGTTATCCAGACAACTCTCTGCAACAGAGGAGTTATTAGAAACAACCTAGCTCAAGTACACATTTCCGCCCTAACTCATGACGCACACCCCGACCCCCTCTCTCCGGCCTCTTAATTAACTGCAGTTCAGCAGTAAAACATGCCTCTGATGTCGCCGATCTCATCCTGAGCCAAAAACCTGATGTGGCAATTCTGACCGAATCTTGGCTCAACGAATCCTCATCTCCTTCCCTAGACCTATTAGTCCCTCCTAATTATAATATCTCAATGCTGGACAGACTTTTAAAAAAAGGGGGAGGCATTGCTTGCATCTACCGCTCTAACCTCCTCATAACTGAACTTCATGCAGATCCCATAGACTCCTGCAAATACCTTTCACTCTCCATATGCAACAACGCCACTCAATTGTGCAGACTGCACATCTTCTACCACCCCCCAGGTATGAGTTACACCTTTACCGAACACCTCATGGAAATGATTACAGCCAAGGTTTCCCCCAATGCTAATGACATTTTCCTCAGTGACTTCAATCTGCACTGGAATGACCTCAAGGGCCCTCAGGTCAACACCATCAAAGACTTCCTGGCAGATCTGGCCCTTACCCAAGCCTGCACACTCCCAACACACACGATAGCCACCAATCTAGACTGGATCATTACTAAGGAATCAGCGGTCAAGCTTACATCTATAGACCCATGCAACTGGTCTGATCACCCCGCTCTTACCTTCCTACTACCAGGCACCCACAAGACAAGGCTGCCACAATCTGTGAATCCAAAACATTGAGTTAGAGACACAAAGAGCATAGATCTCATGAAATTAGTTGCACGCTGCAAGATTGACCTCCTCCCCCCCTAATTTCTCAACAGTCAACAACCTCACAGAGCACTACACCTCCACTATGTCTAAGATACTTGATGATCTTGCCCTGCTAAAGCTAAAAAGAACCCAAATCAAAGACAGAACTCCCTGGTTCAATGGATCCTTCAACAATGAAAGGAGAACCCTCGGGCAGACGAAAGAAACTGGAGACAGCACCCCTCTGCCTTCCACTTAAAACTTCTCTGTCAGACCAGAAATGCCTATAATAAGAACATCCTCAATTCAAAAGAATGTTCTTCAGGTCAGAAGTGGAGAACGCCAAGGAATTCTCTTCTGTGTCAAAATTACTGCTCTAGGAAACTAACTTAGATTCGCTACCTACTCCCAACCCCCTCCGGACCTGCCTCCTCTCTCCGTGTTGTCAACCAGACATCACCCAAAAACCAAGCGCACTGGTCCAACTTCTAAGTAAATGGCGACCAGTCCGTCTCGGAAATTCTATCCTCCTTAAACCCAAACAACCACTTTAATGACCCTCTCCCCTCCAACTCTTTGGCCGCTGCCTCCCAATCCATAATTCCTCTTTGGACTACAATAATTAACGCCTCCCTTCTACAGGGGTTGATACCTGACTCTCTAAAAGCCAGTTAAGTCATCCCCATCCTAAAAAAAACCTATGCTGAATCCTGCTTCCCCAGACAACTTTAGACCTATATCCAAAATCCCACTCCTAGCGAATGTTCTGGAGAAATGTGTACAACTTCAACTGAGCAAACACATCACCAACTTCAACCTACTAGACGATTTCCAATCTGGGCTCAGGCCTGGGCACAACACTGAAACCACCATTCTCCATATCGTGGATGATGCTCTCCATGCCCTTGACCAAGGCAAAACCTGTCTCCTAATCCTTTTAGATGTATCCTCGGCTTTCGATACGGTCAACCATGAGACCATTCTTGGACGCCTCAAGCTCAGGATGGTACTGGATGGCTCCGTGCTCAAATGGTTTAGATCCTTCCTCCAGAACCGCTCCCAGAGATTCTTAATGAACGGTAACCTATCCGCTCACTCTCCGATTACGGTCGGAGTCCCCAAAGAATCAACCCTTTCCCCTACCCTCTTCAATCTTTACCTCAAACCCCGAGCAGAAGTACTACTCACCGCTAATATCTCCTACCACATGTATGCGGATGACACCCAGATCTATATCAAAATTTCTTCTCCGGAGGAGATTTTATCCCCAAATGAGGCCTTGAAGTTGACTGTCCAATGGCTCCCCACCAACCAGCGCAAACCAAAATGCACAAAAAACAGCGTTTCTGCTAATCTCCCCACCCAAAACCAACCCTGACATTCGGGAATGGACTAATTTGATCACAGCCCTAAACTGCCCACCAACCATAGTGGACTCTGCCTAATCCCTTGGAATAACCCTGGACAGCAGCTTGAATATGCATGACCACATCAACTCAATGACCAAAACCGCCAGGTTTCACCTGAGCTATCTAAAAAAACTGAAACCTTTCCTTGCCACTCCCGACCTAAAAATGGAAGTCCAGGCACAAGTTATCTCCAGACTCGAATATGGATGCTCTACCCTTTCTGGCCTACCCAAGATCTCCCTGGCCCCCCTAAAAGCCTGCCTCAACAACGCCGCCAGGCTCCTAACAGGTTCCAGAAAATTCGACCACATCTCACCACATCTGAAAGCTCTGAACTGGTTTCCCTTTGAAGCTAGAAACCATCTTACACTGACATGTATCACTCTCAAGGCTCTATACACTAAATCCCCTGCATTTCTCGCCCAGAAGCTCGTGGTGTCCGGAGGAGCCAGAAACTCCCGGTCCTCCAGAGACCTTCTGCTCCAGCCTCCGCACTTTCGAAAAGAAAAAACCTATAATCGTGCGTTCTCTGGGGCCGCGCCAAGAATATGGAACTTATTCCCACCTGCCATTAGAAGGATTTCAAAGAAAGCAAAACCTTCCTAATGGGTAAATTCCTCTCCTGATTCTCGCATTGCACTCACCTTCAGCCATCTTGTTTTTATTCTATTACTACTACGCCTTGGACTAACCAGATGCTATCCACCCGGCACCTCCTGGCACTCCACCCTTATATTCTTGGACCTTCGTCCTTGTAAAATGCTTGTACTTGTTTTTATCCCAAATGTTCAACCCCCCACCTAAGTCTTACTTGTATACAATCTGTTAACCCTGTATTTATATATTTATTTATTTATTTATTTTTAACATTTAATAAAGCGCGAACAATTGCCCGCAGGCGTCTCGGCGCTGTACTCTAGTTGACTCTCCTAACTTTGGCTTCAAGCTCTTTAAAGATTAAACAACCATGTTTTCAGCTGTAAAAAGCGCTGATACCCTAACGGGTTAAGCCTATGCTATAAAACATAAATAAAATGATTACTTACCCCATGTTTATGTCCGCAGGCTGCTTGCCATAGGCTCCTCCAGTGCCCCTTGTAATTGCTGCATCCTGACTCGTTCTGACTGCCGATACCTCACTTCCGTTCAAGACAGAGGAGCACCGGCCGAATACAGTCTCTTTACAGTTTCGTTTTTTATCTGTTTACTTTGGGAACTCCTTTCTTTATTCACTGCAGACGTGGTGCAACCTTGTCCAAGTGCTTCCTCATTCTTTCGCTTTCAGCGCAGCCTTGTTTTAAACTGCTTTCCGAATCCTATTTTAATTCAGTCTCCTTTACCCCTTCCAAGCCGTGTTCTACCAGTGTTCGGAGCTTATAGAAGGGAGGCATTAAAGGCAGCATTCGGCAAGCTGTAAGCTCTGCATGGCACAATGCAAGGTAACTATCCAGAAAACACAACACTGGGAGTATTTTTTCGTTCAAAATCCTTTCCATGCATGCATTTCATATTTTCGTTTGTGCTTCTTTATTGAAAATTGTGAATTATATTTTGCAGCCCACATTATAGTCTGGAGCAACCGCTGAGCATGGTTTACCCATTCAGTTTTTGATTACATTTGTTTACTGGCACTTCCTATATCCTCTTTCAGTGCGATTTTCACTAGAGAAGAGGGTTGCTGAGTATCTGGAACTAACAACAACATTTGCTGCTGCACAACCAACCTTCAGCTGCACAAAAGGACATTGGTCATCCATTGACTTTCAGGGTGGTGTGGGCCCAGGTGTGTGGCATACATAAAACATTAAGCATTCCTCCGTCACAAATAGATGCACCATCTCTTAACTTCTTCCGGTGCACTAGCATTGCCCTGACACAAGACTCACACAGGAACAGCCACAATGCATGCAGGGAACAAACATGCCATAGAAAATTATTGGGATAAAACTGTCTCGTTAAAGCAAAAGCTTAGGATACAGTCTAGTGGTTCCCAATTTTTTTAGATCCACAACTCACTTTTTAATACTACAAACTTTCACAACCCACCTAGCTTTAATGGGTTTGAGGCAGCCAGTTTTTTTGATGTAACTAAAGCATCATGTGGTAGCACATTGTCATTTACAGACAACACATTTTCCATTGAAATGGTCACTAAATTTCCACAGACATACAATACTAATAAAACTATATTGCACACAAATGATAATGTGTGCAAATCTTGTTTCAGTGAATATTTATTATTTGTGCATCACCAAGTAAAGTGTCTTGATTTGTTCTGATCCTATTAAAATCTGTGCTCCATCACACTTCTTGGTTACAAAACAATTTGATTCAGTTTTGCTTTACTGACTGCTGAATGTGTACAGATCATTTACTGGTACGTACATTTTGTTGGGTGTTACAAAAAGATGACATCCTACAGCCTTTTCTTTCACACTTCATGTACCCCAGCAAGGTTGTCAGATAATTTGCTTAACTTTTCTTTCTATAACTGCAAAGTGAAAGTAGTTTGTAAACACCAATCCCCATGTTTAACAAGTATTAATATGCATTAGGTCTCAGATGTGTGAGAGTTGAGCTATGGCACTGTAAATGACAATGACTTTTATTTATATGTTTGGAAAACCGGCAAGCCAATAGCTCATCTCTCATAAATGCGAGACTTAATGCATTGCAAATGCTTGTTAAACATGGGAATTGGTGTTTACAAACTACTTTCACTTTGCAGTCATACTTATAGTTGTTGCTTTTGGGAAGCGAGGCTGGCAGTAACTGTGCCTCTTTTACTGCCAGCCTTGCTTCTAGTAAGCAAGGACTATAGTACAAAGTGCCTGTTTACGCACCCTTGCAGGTTTCAAAACGCATAAATAAAAGGCATTGTCATTTACAGTGCCAATAGCTCAAACTCTTGCAAATGCGAGACCTATTGCATTGCAAATGCTTGATTTTAAATGGTTAATACTTTTCGCTATGTTTATGGCATATTATTGGCACAGCACGCGATGGCCCCTTTTCCTGTGTTCCTCCTGGTCAGCCATTTCACACAACAAGAGTAGTATTTCATTCAAGCACCGTATAGCTACTTCCTGCATTGCTACTATGTAGCTTCTCACTTGGCCAGTTTTAATGGGCTCATGGACAATGTGTCTCACTCCAGGCCTCCCCAAACTCAAAATATAAGAAATTTGGGAATAACACCAGGTTATTTTATCTTATGTACTTGGTATTTGTATAGTGTCTTGTAATGCTGGGGGTGTCCCGAACTTGGTTTCGGTCCAAAACCCATTGCGTCAATCAAAGTATCACCAGCTACATGCCTCTTACCTGTTCAAGTGTCACTCATGCGGGCCATATGACCAAGCAATCTAGGGCATCCCCACCAACTATCCAAGCGTGTGCTGCATGCTCCTCCTTTAAACTCATGATGTTCACATTCTTAGTTACATTTAAACACTTTACGCACACAGGACCCTGATCACACTGTAAGTAACCGGGCCCAATCTGGAACCGGAGGCAGGATGTATTTTCTTCAATGTGCTCGAGCTGCTCTACTAGATTTCAGATTCATTGTGCATGGAATGAGATTCCTTCCTCTGGATTACATCCTAACCTACACATTATACTGTCTTTGCTATGGAAATATAGTTATGTTTTTCCCCTACTCGCCAGCAAAGCACGAGCAACTGAGGCACTTTCACATGGGGGCAGATTCTTCCAAAGAGCTCCTTAAACATAAAAGGGCACAATTTTTCCGAAAAGTTAAAAAAAGAGATGTATGAGAAAATAAGGAAAAAGAAACAACCCAGGGAAGTTCACAGTTTTGCTTTCAACGGGTCCGCTCACAGAGATCAGCCAGAGTGTATTTATAGAATGGGTGATATTATCCTTCAGATTTGCTCACCGCAGTCAGCATTCCTCCTGGGGAGTGGCTCCTCCACTATGGCAGGAGGAGCGTCACCCCACCGCTTTCTTGCAGTGCAAAAATCAGTGAAGCGGGTGGGTGGGGCCGCTCTACTGTCCAAGCAGGGCAGGGGCAGAGAGGTGTGCCCATTCCTGAGTGCACAGAGACTGTGTGGTCGGCCCTCTCGGGGAGCCCAAACCAGTCATGCACACTCAGCAGCCTGCGTGGAAAAAATGCCCAACCCATAAGCCTCTGACTCGGCGCCATCCCGGCCAATCACAATGCTTCTTGCAACATTGTGATTAGCTTAGGAGAGGGAGCCTGGCTGCCTGCTTCCTGCTCCTGTAGGAGGCAGGAGAGCAGGAAAGCAGGAGAAGAGAAGACGCGGGACCTGGCCTCAAGGTAAGTTTAAATTATTATTATATTTTTTCTTAATTTAAACCCCCCACCCCGTGCAACCTCCCCATGACCCCTAGCCACAACTGCCCTGGGGTGTTTTATGCTTTTGACACCTCCGTAAAACTAGAAGATTTCATTTTGGAATGATTAGGTGAACATCGTGATGTGGTCATGGTCACTGAACTAAACTATCATTGATTAAACGCACTCACCACATAATCCATAATTGATTTCAACAAATTAAAATTGTGCAGTGGAAGTCTATTTTCAAACTTTAAGTGGTCACCTTTCAGGTGATGGTTGCTGTTCTCAGATGGTGAATTGGTGCTAGTGCGGTTAGTCATGGACTGGTGCTCTTCCCATTAAGTTGGAAAGAACCTTTGCAGAGTTGGCCTTTACCAGGGTAGCGCCCTGGGCGGAAAGAAATGCTAGTGAATCAACTGAGATGGCAAGGAGACCCTTTTGTGGTCAGAGGTTATCCCCTCGCCGGTTGCTTCAGAGTAGTGAGTGGCCTCCGAACACATCTCTGCACCACTCCTCCACTCACCTGAATTATGCACAACAAGCATCTCTAATGCTGGTGCAAAGTGAGGGTCGGAGGAGGATTAGTAGTGTGTGGAAGCAGGGGGTGGGAGGAGATGGGAGTTCAAGAATTCAGGCTTATAGGGTTTTGTAAACTGTGCCTGCAGCCCTGGAGCCAGGTGACAGGGACTCTGCTGTCTGTATGACCTTAATGCATAAAGCTCCATATGCCCCTCAAAAAATTGGTGCCCTTTGCATGGGCCCAGCTTGCCCATCCCAGAACCCGGCCCTGAACACCAGCAATACTGCGGAAGATAAGTCCATATGCCCAGTCAATGAAGAAAGGACATAGGCGCCCTCTAAAGGCCAGCATTATAATCAAGACCATCATCATCAATTTCAAGGTGCCAGACATAAGGCCCTGACTTACCTGGTCAAAAAACGATTTACATCAGGAAGACAATACCATACCAGCAGCTATGACATGGCAAGGATGGGGCAAGAAAAGTGCAAGGGGAAAAACACTGGAAGGCAGGCCTTCTCCATCTCAGCTCCACGGATGGGGAAGAGCATGCCCACCCACAACAGAACTGCCCCAAGACTCCTGTGAATCAGAAAGAAGCTGAAGACTCACCTCTACAAGGAACACTGGCCCTCCACATGGGGTCCCATTATGAAAGGGTTCAGAGTCCCACTTTGATATTCCCATTTTCAAAATTAATAATAACATGGGGAGCAGTAAATTCTGCAAGAGGGAAGACCACAGAGTGTCCCCAGAGAAATGTCTGCAAACCAGTTTGAGAGGGGCTTAAAAAGCAAATACTGGTGTGATCTTATTGGTCGAAGGTGGAACGGACATAGCGATCAATGAAGCAGCAAGTGTGGTGGCACTGCGGCCCAGTGACCTGAGGGTTCCAATGAACCCTGAGTTTTGTTGGATTTAATCACCCAGACAGCAGTCACGGCTCCCATTACCCTTGCTTGCTCTGCCACTGGGTGGGTGCCTGTAAAGAAAAGAAGTCAACATATGCTTTGATTCGTGCCTGCGCATATGGAGTCTGTACTTTGTTTCATTACCACTTCCTGTTCTGCAGTACTTAACTTCCTATGCGTCTGTCAGACATCAGTTCCCGCAGTAACACCTAGCTGACCGGGGGAACATTTACGATGGGCCGCGTGCTGCTCCAGAACCCAAGTTTAGGGGTTAATCCATTTGTGTTTGGGACTAGTCTTGTGTATTAACTGCATGCGTGCGGCGGCTTTTTTCGCGCTGTGCGGCTTTTTTTAAAAAGCGACGTTACATGACGAGCTCAGCTCGTCATGAGCGTGCGAGCGGCACAACTCATGACGAGCTGAGCTCGTCATGAGCGGGGAAGGGGTTAAAGGCAACCATTCCAAGCATTAAGTTAAGTTTCTTCACAATGGCTTAAATTAGCAGGAGTTAGGTGTGATTCTTACTGGGGAGGATACGCGAGTTTATGCTGTTGATTGGTGATATTAACGGATGTGATAGATGAGATTTGGCTATTTTAGGCTGAGAGATTGTGATTTTCAAAATTTTGGAATGAAATTATGGCAATTGGCAGAAATACAGTAATAAAGATTACGGTAAGCATCCACCAAAAGAACGCAAGAATATTGTGTGAACATCTTTACTAGAGGCAAAAATTGAGCTGGACAACTCCATGCAGCAGCCATGCATCAGCGGGCTTTTTTCCATTTCATGAGTCCTGTAATATGTGGCCCGATTCACAGAAGTAATCTGAGATGAAAGTCTAACTTTATGACTCTCAGTACTCACAAAGGGCATTTACGAGTAGTAAAGTTAGACTTTTGGTCTGTGTTAGTCTACACTTTGACCAAAAGTCTAACTTTACTACTCGAAAATGCCCTTTGTGAATACTGAAAGTGGTAAAGTTAGACTTTCGTCTCAGATTACGTCTGTGAATCGGGCACATGGTTTTCGTGTTAGGAACCCAATTACCAGTCCCCGGAGGGCTTGAGGTATTTTAGTGGTGCTGGTAAATGTCGAAATCGCTGTGTGAGGTATTTACAGGTCCTGGTAAATAACCTAATATTCTGAGCTCTAACTCTGAAATGAAGCATGGCATGTACAATTAAGTGAAAACTGTATTGAGTCCCACGTCTCAGTACTCACAGGGCGTTGCCTCAGTGGGAATTTCAGCAGGTTTGACTTGTCAAATTTGTCTTCAGGAAAACTGTGAGGGTATATGATATTTATGGGACCCCGTAATTACTCCATGGGGAAAAACTCGAAAGGGTTCAGGACACTGAGAATTTAGTCAAACCCTAGAATTGTGTCTTTGATTTAACCATGAAGATGACATTTTGAGCTGAATGACTAGATGACGGGCTATTTACAGCATGTGAAACACTGATAGTTATCTTTTCATCGAAGGAATAGGGGAGAAAAAAACAGATCCATTCTCCCACTACCCTCCTTCAACTTCTTTAGTAACAGAAGGTTTGCACAGAGATGTTTAGGATCATCAGTTTGATTGCTGTCCACTTAGATGCACCCCAAGTGGACACTGGGGGCACTTGAAGTGATGTTTGATCTAGGTCATCAAGTGGGGCAGCCCCATCTAAGCTTACAGGGTCTTATAGATCCCTTGTTTCTGGATTTTCCGGCTGTTGCTCAGTAATCATATGTTCCTTGTGTTTCAAAACTCTCAGAGCAGCAAAGAGAGGGTGTTTTCCTCTTCAGTTTTTGTTTGACATGAACCCAGTCACCTTCGTCTTCACTCTCTTTTGGGTGCCTGTAAATCATTCCACTGCAAACACAACAATGATGGACAGAATGTGGATCAATGTCACACATTCACCCCAGTCCAAAGATCTGGGCCCAAATCCATCGTTTTTCCACTCCACACCACCCTGGGTTAGACAATGGCGATATGCAAATCAGCGCTGACCCTGTGCTCCATGGGAACAGTCCAGTCCAGTCCGAACTACAAAAGCCATGTCCTTCCCAGAACGGAAACAAGCATCCGAGGACCGGCCCGGTTTCGAGGTAACACCTCTCTTCAGCCCGGCTAGCTTGATTCCAGTGGTGTGGAGTGCCTGGGACTCACGTCTGAGCATCCCCAGTACACTTAGAGCGGTAACTGCAAACACAACAATGATGGACAGAATGTGGATCAATGTCACACATTCACCCCAGTCCAAAGATCTGGGCCCAAATCCATCGTTTTTCCACTCCACACCACCCTGGGTTAGACAATGGCGATATGCAAATCAGCGCTGACCCTGTACCCCATGGGAACAGTCCAGTCCGAACTACAAAAGCCATGTCCTTCCCAGAACGGAAACAAGCATCCGAGGACCGGCCCGGTTTCGAGGTAACACCTCTCTTCAGCCCGGCTAGCTTGATTCCAGTGGTGTGGAGTGCCTGGGACTCACGTCTGAGCATCCCCAGTACACTTAGAGCGGTAACTGCAAACACAACAATGATGGACAGAATGTGGATCAATGTCACACATTCACCCCAGTCCAAAGATCTGGGCCCAAATCCATCGTTTTTCCACTCCACACCACCCTGGGTTAGACAATGGCGGTATGCAAATCAGCGCTGACCCTGTGCCCCATGGGAACAGTCCAGTCCGAACTACAAAAGCCATGTCCTTCCCAGAACGGAAACAAGCATCCGAGGACCGGCCCGGTTTCGAGGTAACACCTCTCTTCAGCCCGGCTAGCTTGATTCCAGTGGTGTGGAGTGCCTGGGACTCACATCTGAGCATCCCCAGTACACTTAGAGCGGTAACTGCAAACACAACAATGATGGACAGAATGTGGATCAATGTCACACATTCACCCCAGTCCAAAGATCTGGGCCCAAATCCATCGTTTTTCCACTCCACACCACCCTGGGTTAGACAATGGCGATATGCAAATCAGCGCTGACCCTGTGCCCCATGGGAACAGTCCAGTCCGAACTACAAAAGCCATGTCCTTCCCAGAACGGAAACAAGCATCCGAGGACCGGCCCGGTTTCGAGGTAACACCTCTCTTCAGCCCGGCTAGCTTGATTCCAGTGGTGTGGAGTGCCTGGGACTCACATCTGAGCATCCCCAGTACACTTAGAGCGGTAACTGCAAACACAACAATGATGGACAGAATGTGGATCAATGTCACACATTCACCCCAGTCCAAAGATCTGGGCCCAAATCCATCGTTTTTCCACTCCACACCACCCTGGGTTAGACAATGGCGATATGCAAATCAGCGCTGACCCTGTGCCCCATGGGAACAGTCCAGTCCGAACTACAAAAGCCATGTCCTTCCCAGAACGGAAACAAGCATCCGAGGACCGGCCCGGTTTCGAGGTAACACCTCTCTTCAGCCCGGCTAGCTTGATTCCAGTGGTGTGGAGTGCCTGGGACTCACATCTGAGCATCCCCAGTACACTTAGAGCGGTAACTGCAAACACAACAATGATGGACAGAATGTGGATCAATGTCACACATTCACCCCAGTCCAAAGATCTGGGCCCAAATCCATCGTTTTTCCACTCCACACCACCCTGGGTTAGACAATGGCGATATGCAAATCAGCGCTGACCCTGTGCCCCATGGGAACAGTCCAGTCCGAACTACAAAAGCCATGTCCTTCCCAGAACGGAAACAAGCATCCGAGGACCGGCCCGGTTTCGAGGTAACACCTCTCTTCAGCCCGGCTAGCTTGATTCCAGTGGTGTGGAGTGCCTGGGACTCACGTCTGAGCATCCCCAGTACACTTAGAGCGGTAACTGCAAACACAACAATGATGGACAGAATGTGGATCAATGTCACACATTCACCCCAGTCCAAAGATCTGGGCCCAAATCCATAGTTTTTCCACTCCACACCACCCTGGGTTAGACAATGGCGATATGCAAATCAGCGCTGACCCTGTGCCCCATGGGAACAGTCCAGTCCGAACTACAAAAGCCATGTCCTTCCCAGAACGGAAACAAGCATCCGAGGACCGGCCCGGTTTCGAGGTAACACCTCTCTTCAGCCCGGCTAGCTTGATTCCAGTGGTGTGGAGTGCCTGGGACTCACGTCTGAGCATCCCCAGTACACTTAGAGCGGTAACTGCAAACACAACAATGATGGACAGAATTTGGATCAATGTCACACATTCACCCCAGTCCAAAGATCTGGGCCCAAATCCATCGTTTTTCCACTCCACACCACCCTGGGTTAGACAATGGCGATATGCAAATCAGCGCTGACCCTGTGCCCCATGGGAACAGTCCAGTCCGAACTACAAAAGCCATGTCCTTCCCAGAACGGAAACAAGCATCCGAGGACCGGCCCGGTTTCGAGGTAACACCTCTCTTCAGCCCGGCTAGCTTGATTCCAGTGGTGTGGAGTGCCTGGGACTCACGTCTGAGCATCCCCAGTACACTTAGAGCGGTAACTGCAAACACAACAATGATGGACAGAATGTGGATCAATGTCACACATTCACCCCAGTCCAAAGATCTGGGCCCAAATCCATCGTTTTTCCACTCCACACCACCCTGGGTTAGACAATGGCGATATGCAAATCAGCGCTGACCCTGTACCCCATGGGAACAGTCCAGTCCGAACTACAAAAGCCATGTCCTTCCCAGAACGGAAACAAGCATCCGAGGACCGGCCCGGTTTCGAGGTAACACCTCTCTTCAGCCCGGCTAGCTTGATTCCAGTGGTGTGGAGTGCCTGGGACTCACGTCTGAGCATCCCCAGTACACTTAGAGCGGTAACTGCAAACACAACAATGATGGACAGAATGTGGATCAATGTCACACATTCACCCCAGTCCAAAGATCTGGGCCCAAATCCATCGTTTTTCCACTCCACACCACCCTGGGTTAGACAATGGCGGTATGCAAATCAGCGCTGACCCTGTGCCCCATGGGAACAGTCCAGTCCGAACTACAAAAGCCATGTCCTTCCCAGAACGGAAACAAGCATCCGAGGACCGGCCCGGTTTCGAGGTAACACCTCTCTTCAGCCCGGCTAGCTTGATTCCAGTGGTGTGGAGTGCCTGGGACTCACATCTGAGCATCCCCAGTACACTTAGAGCGGTAACTGCAAACACAACAATGATGGACAGAATGTGGATCAATGTCACACATTCACCCCAGTCCAAAGATCTGGGCCCAAATCCATCGTTTTTCCACTCCACACCACCCTGGGTTAGACAATGGCGATATGCAAATCAGCGCTGACCCTGTGCCCCATGGGAACAGTCCAGTCCGAACTACAAAAGCCATGTCCTTCCCAGAACGGAAACAAGCATCCGAGGACCGGCCCGGTTTCGAGGTAACACCTCTCTTCAGCCCGGCTAGCTTGATTCCAGTGGTGTGGAGTGCCTGGGACTCACATCTGAGCATCCCCAGTACACTTAGAGCGGTAACTGCAAACACAACAATGATGGACAGAATGTGGATCAATGTCACACATTCACCCCAGTCCAAAGATCTGGGCCCAAATCCATCGTTTTTCCACTCCACACCACCCTGGGTTAGACAATGGCGATATGCAAATCAGCGCTGACCCTGTGCCCCATGGGAACAGTCCAGTCCGAACTACAAAAGCCATGTCCTTCCCAGAACGGAAACAAGCATCCGAGGACCGGCCCGGTTTCGAGGTAACACCTCTCTTCAGCCCGGCTAGCTTGATTCCAGTGGTGTGGAGTGCCTGGGACTCACATCTGAGCATCCCCAGTACACTTAGAGCGGTAACTGCAAACACAACAATGATGGACAGAATGTGGATCAATGTCACACATTCACCCCAGTCCAAAGATCTGGGCCCAAATCCATCGTTTTTCCACTCCACACCACCCTGGGTTAGACAATGGCGATATGCAAATCAGCGCTGACCCTGTGCCCCATGGGAACAGTCCAGTCCGAACTACAAAAGCCATGTCCTTCCCAGAACGGAAACAAGCATCCGAGGACCGGCCCGGTTTCGAGGTAACACCTCTCTTCAGCCCGGCTAGCTTGATTCCAGTGGTGTGGAGTGCCTGGGACTCACGTCTGAGCATCCCCAGTACACTTAGAGCGGTAACTGCAAACACAACAATGATGGACAGAATGTGGATCAATGTCACACATTCACCCCAGTCCAAAGATCTGGGCCCAAATCCATCGTTTTTCCACTCCACACCACCCTGGGTTAGACAATGGCGATATGCAAATCAGCGCTGACCCTGTGCCCCATGGGAACAGTCCAGTCCGAACTACAAAAGCCATGTCCTTCCCAGAACGGAAACAAGCATCCGAGGACCGGCCCGGTTTCGAGGTAACACCTCTCTTCAGCCCGGCTAGCTTGATTCCAGTGGTGTGGAGTGCCTGGGACTCACGTCTGAGCATCCCCAGTACACTTAGAGCGGTAACTGCAAACACAACAATGATGGACAGAATTTGGATCAATGTCACACATTCACCCCAGTCCAAAGATCTGGGCCCAAATCCATCGTTTTTCCACTCCACACCACCCTGGGTTAGACAATGGCGATATGCAAATCAGCGCTGACCCTGTGCCCCATGGGAACAGTCCAGTCCGAACTACAAAAGCCATGTCCTTCCCAGAACGGAAACAAGCATCCGAGGACCGGCCCGGTTTCGAGGTAACACCTCTCTTCAGCCCGGCTAGCTTGATTCCAGTGGTGTGGAGTGCCTGGGACTCACGTCTGAGCATCCCCAGTACACTTAGAGCGGTAACTGCAAACACAACAATGATGGACAGAATGTGGATCAATGTCACACATTCACCCCAGTCCAAAGATCTGGGCCCAAATCCATCGTTTTTCCACTCCACACCACCCTGGGTTAGACAATGGCGATATGCAAATCAGCGCTGACCCTGTGCCCCATGGGAACAGTCCAGTCCGAACTACAAAAGCCATGTCCTTCCCAGAACGGAAACAAGCATCCGAGGACCGGCCCGGTTTCGAGGTAACACCTCTCTTCAGCCCGGCTAGCTTGATTCCAGTGGTGTGGAGTGCCTGGGACTCACATCTGAGCATCCCCAGTACACTTAGAGCGGTAACTGCAAACACAACAATGATGGACAGAATGTGGATCAATGTCACACATTCACCCCAGTCCAAAGATCTGGGCCCAAATCCATCGTTTTTCCACTCCACACCACCCTGGGTTAGACAATGGCGATATGCAAATCAGCGCTGACCCTGTGCCCCATGGGAACAGTCCAGTCCGAACTACAAAAGCCATGTCCTTCCCAGAACGGAAACAAGCATCCGAGGACCGGCCCGGTTTCGAGGTAACACCTCTCTTCAGGCCGGCTAGCTTGATTCCAGTGGTGTGGAGTGCCTGGGACTCACATCTGAGCATCCCCAGTACACTTAGAGGGGTAACTGCAAACACAACAATGATGGACAGAATGTGGATCAATGTCACACATTCACCCCAGTCCAAAGATCTGGGCCCAAATCCATCGTTTTTCCACTCCACACCACCCTGGGTTAGACAATGGCGATATGCAAATCAGCGCTGACCCTGTGCCCCATGGGAACAGTCCAGTCCGAACTACAAAAGCCATGTCCTTCCCAGAACGGAAACAAGCATCCGAGGACCGGCCCGGTTTCGAGGTAACACCTCTCTTCAGCCCGGCTAGCTTGATTCCAGTGGTGTGGAGTGCCTGGGACTCACATCTGAGCATCCCCAGTACACTTAGAGCGGTAACTGCAAACACAACAATGATGGACAGAATGTGGATCAATGTCACACATTCACCCCAGTCCAAAGATCTGGGCCCAAATCCATCGTTTTTCCACTCCACACCACCCTGGGTTAGACAATGGCGATATGCAAATCAGCGCTGACCCTGTGCCCCATGGGAACAGTCCAGTCCGAACTACAAAAGCCATGTCCTTCCCAGAACGGAAACAAGCATCCGAGGACCGGCCCGGTTTCGAGGTAACACCTCTCTTCAGCCCGGCTAGCTTGATTCCAGTGGTGTGGAGTGCCTGGGACTCACGTCTGAGCATCCCCAGTACACTTAGAGCGGTAACTGCAAACACAACAATGATGGACAGAATGTGGATCAATGTCACACATTCACCCCAGTCCAAAGATCTGGGCCCAAATCCATCGTTTTTCCACTCCACACCACCCTGGGTTAGACAATGGCGATATGCAAATCAGCGCTGACCCTGTGCCCCATGGGAACAGTCCAGTCCGAACTACAAAAACCATGTCCTTCCCAGAACGGAAACAAGCATCCGAGGACCGGCCCGGTTTCGAGGTAACACCTCTCTTCAGCCCGGCTAGCTTGATTCCAGTGGTGTGGAGTGCCTGGGACTCACGTCTGAGCATCCCCAGTACACTTAGAGCGGTAACTGCAAACACAACAATGATGGACAGAATTTGGATCAATGTCACACATTCACCCCAGTCCAAAGATCTGGGCCCAAATCCATCGTTTTTCCACTCCACACCACCCTGGGTTAGACAATGGCGATATGCAAATCAGCGCTGACCCTGTGCCCCATGGGAACAGTCCAGTCCGAACTACAAAAGCCATGTCCTTCCCAGAACGGAAACAAGCATCCGAGGACCGGCCCGGTTTCGAGGTAACACCTCTCTTCAGCCCGGCTAGCTTGATTCCAGTGGTGTGGAGTGCCTGGCTTTTGTAGTTCGGACTGGACTGTTCTCATGGGGCACAGGGTCAGCGCTGATTTGCATATCGCCATTGTCTAACCCAGGGTGGTGTGGAGTGGAAAAACGATGGATTTGGGCCCAGATCTTTGGACTGGGGTGAATGTGTGACATTGATCCACATTCTGTCCATCACTGTTGTGTTTGCAATTACCGCTCTAAGTGTACTGGGGATGCTCAGACGTGAGTCCCAGGCACTCCACACCACTGGAATCAAGCTAGCCGGGCTGATGAGAGGTGTTACCTCAAAACCGGGCCGGTCCTCGGATGCTTGTTTCCGTTCTGGGAAGGACATGGCTTTTGTAGTTCGGACTGGACTGTTCCCATGGGGCACAGGGTCAGCGTTAATTTGCATATCGCCATTGTCTAACCCAGGGTGGTGTGGAGTGGAAAAACGATGGATTTGCGCCCAGATCTTTGGACTGGGGTGAATGTGTGACATTGATCCACATTCTGTCCATCACTGTTGTGTTTGCAATTACCGCTCTAAGTGTACTGGGGATGCTCAGACGTGAGTCCCAGGCACTCCACACCACTGGAATCAAGCTAGCCGGGCTGATGAGAGGTGTTACCTCGAAACCGGGCCGGTCCTCGGATGCTTGTTTCCGTTCTGGGAAGGACATGGCTTTTGTAGTTCGGACTGGACTGTTCCCATGGGGCACAGGGTCAGCGCTGATTTGCATATCGCCATTGTCTAACCCAGGGTGGTGTGGAGTGGAAAAACGATGGATTTGGGCCCAGATCTTTGGACTGGGGTGAATGTGTGACATTGATCCACATTCTGTCCATCACTGTTGTGTTTGCAATTACCGCTCTAAGTGTACTGGGGATGCTCAGACGTGAGTCCCAGGCACTCCACACCACTGGAATCAAGCTAGCCGGGCTGATGAGAGGTGTTACCGCGAAACCGGGCCGGTCCTCGGATGCTTGTTTCCGTTCTGGGAAGGACATGGCTTTTGTAGTTCGGACTGGACTGTTCCCATGGGGCACAGGGTCAGCGCTGATTTGCATATTGCCATTGTCTAACCCAGGGTGGTGTGGAGTGGAAAAACGATGGATTTGGGCCCAGATCTTTGGACTGGGGTGAATGTGTGACATTGATCCACATTCTGTCCATCACTGTTGTGTTTGCAATTACCGCTCTAAGTGTACTGGGGATGCTCAGACGTGAGTCCCAGGCACTCCACACCACTGGAATCAAGCTAGCCGGGCTGATGAGAGGTGTTACCTCGAAACCGGGCCGGTCCTCGGATGCTTGTTTCCGTTCTGGGAAGGACATGGCTTTTGTAGTTCGGACTGGACTGTTCCCATGGGGCACAGGGTCAGCGCTGATTTGCATATCGCCATTGTCTAACCCAGGGTGGTGTGGAGTGGAAAAACGATGGATTTGGGCCCAGATCTTTGGACTGGGGTGAATGTGTGACATTGATCCACATTCTGTCCATCACTGTTGTGTTTGCAATTACCGCTCTAAGTGTACTGGGGATGCTCAGACGTGAGTCCCAGGCACTACACACCACTGGAATCAAGCTAGCCGGGCTGATGAGAGGTGTTACCTCGAAACTGGGCCGGTCCTCGGATGCTTGTTTCCGTTCTGGGAAGGACATGGCTTTTGTAGTTCGGACTGGACTGTTCCCATGGGGCACAGGGTCAGCGCTGATTTGCATATCGCCATTGTCTAACCCATGGTGGTGTGGAGTGGAAAAACGATGGATTTGGGCCCAGATCTTTGGACTGGGGTGAATGTGTGACATTGATCCACATTCTGTCCATCACTGTTGTGTTTGCAATTACCGCTCTAAGTGTACTGGGGATGCTCAGACGTGAGTCCCAGGCACTCCACACCACTGGAATCAAGCTAGCCGGGCTGATGAGAGGTGTTACCTCGAAAGCGGGCCGGTCCTTGGATGCTTGTTTCCGTTCTGGGAAGGACATGGCTTTTGTAGTTCGGACTGGACTGTTCCCATGGGGCACAGGGTCAGCGCTGATTTGCATATCGCCATTGTCTAACCCAGGGTGGTGTGGAGTGGAAAAACGATGGATTTGGGCCCAGATCTTTGGACTGGGGTGAATGTGTGACATTGATCCACATTCTGTCCATCACTGTTGTGTTTGCAATTACCGCTCTAAGTGTACTGGGGATGCTCAGACGTGAGTCCCAGGCACTCCACACCACTGGAATCAAGCTAGCCGGGCTGATGAGAGGTGTTACCTCGAAACCGGACCGGTCCTCGGATGCTTGTTTCCGTTCTGGGAAGGACATGGCTTTTGTAGTTCGGACTGGACTGTTCCATGGGGCACAGGGTCAGCGCTGATTTGCATATCGCCATTGTCTAACCCAGGGTGGTGTGGAGTGGAAAAACAATGGATTTGGGCCCAGATCTTTGGACTGGGGTGAATGTGTGACATTGATCCACATTCTGTCCATCACTGTTGTGTTTGTAAATCATTCCACAACACCATTGACTTGGGGCCACAAAGGTGTACTTTTTTGGTGCTTAACATTGAGCCTAGTCAAAAAATCCTTGAACTCCTTCCTATTGAACCGTGGATCATTGTCAGATTTAAGGATGTCTGGGATGCCCCATAGTACAAAGATGTTGTCTAGCCACTCATTGACATTGTCATGTGGTGTTGATGACATTTCCTCCACCAGAGGAAAATGGGAATACTCATCAATAACTACCATGAGATGATGTCCATTCACTAGGGATCCAAAGATAAATACATGAGTGGTACTCCTTTAGTTACCTCCCAACTCTCTCGCCCAAGCACGGAAACCACACCCGATGTCTCAGGGCTATTTTGGTGGCAACAATGTCATGATGTCCTTTAGGAATGAGTTCAACAACTTGCTGTCTGAGACTCTCGGATATGACTATCCATGAGCCTCTGATCACAATACCCTCATTGACAATTAATCCTGGGCATTCTTGAACTTTTGAAATTCAACATCAAAATTTAGAAGTCAAACACAAAGGGCCGATTGTAGGTAGCCAAATACCGGTCGGTAACGGCCGAAATTCAGTAATTTCGGCCGTTACCGACCGGTATTTGGAATTTGAGATGTAGGTGACAAAAAGTACCCGAATCGGTAAATAAGAGTCGGTATCATTCCGAATCGGTATTTTCCGAATCCACATCTACCGAGTTCTTATTTACCGAATCGGGAAATAAGAAATGGTAAAAATGGCCCATCGAGATGTAGGAAAGTAAAAAAATACAGAATTCCTCGAAATTCGGTATTTAAGAGTCGGTATTTACCATGGATTGAAAGCAGGTGGTAACCAGGTGCAGGCTATAAAAAAGGCCCCAAAATGCCACAGTTTTGCAAGAATGGCGGCATTCTACATGATTACGAGGCGGCTATGGCTACAGGCAACAGGAGAAAGGGTTTGGAGAAGGGACGGAGGAGCAGGTCTACAGGCAGAGGATCACCCTATTCCAACTGACTGAGCCAGATATACTGCAGAGGTACAGGCTACACCCCAGAACCATCCTGGACTTGATTAGGGACCTCCACTCATATCTGGAACACCCAACACCCAGGACCCACGCCATCCCACCCCATGTGCAGGTGCTGTGTAGCCTACACCTGCTTGACACTGGGAGCTACCAGAGTGTGATTGCTGCAGTTGGTGGTGTGTCCCAGAGCTGCCTGTCACGTTTTTTCCGCAAGTTCCTGGAGGCCATGACGCAGAGAATGAAACATTACATCCAGTTCCCTGACACACCTGTGGAACTTGCAAAAACAAAAACTGATTTCTATCAACTGGCACACTTCCCTCACGTGATATGATGCATAGATGGCACCCACATTCCACTCAGTCCACCTGCAGCCACTGAACACGTCTACAGAAACCGTAAGTCAACGCACTCCATGTGCAGGTGATATGCAATGCTGCCCACATCATCATCGACATTGTGGCCAAATATCCCGGTAGCACCCACAACTCCTATATTTTCCCGAACAGTGAGATATACACACGGCTTGTTGCTGGAGAGTTTGGGGACGGATATCTGCTAGGTAAACCACTGTGATGCACCCTGATAGTTATGGCAGATGTAAGTGTCATGCGTATGTAACTAATGAACCTCTCTTTACCACCTAGGTGCATATGCCCTGCGTCCCTTTGTGCTCACACCCTACCTCAATCCAACTACCAGGAGTGAGAGGCGTTATAATGTGGCTCACAGGTCTACTCACAACGTTGTGGAGCGAACATTTGGACTCCTCAAGAGCAGATTCCGCTGCCTCCACACGAGTGGAGGTGCCTGGCATTACACCCCCATCCTGTGTTGCAAGATAATAGCTACCTGTGCCATGTTGCACAATCTTGCCACCAAAGATGGCACAGAGGTGGAGGTAACACATCACGAGGACATTGATGATGATCAAGAACAGGCAGAGCCCCAAGCAACAGGAGCAGCAGCAACAGATGGTAGATTGAGACGGGCAGAGATCACACGTCGATATTACTAGGTAATGAATGAGACACAGACAGGTGTAGTATGTGAAGTATGTAGTTTAATTTTCTCTACATTGTGCAAGTGTTTAAATGCCATTGTCCTACAATGTCTGTGTCCATGACTGCGTGCTCACAGTTACCCTCACTGTGACCAGTCCTGTGGGGTGTGGGCAATCCTTAACGTTTTCGGGCACGTAATACAGTGCGGGATGCACGAGGCTGGGTATCCACACTTTGGGTGGCGGCTGGGTCAGAAATGTTGTGCCTGACGCTCCTACGCTTCTCAGGTACAGGTGTGCTGGAGCCACTCCTGCTGGTGGACCCTTCTGTGTCATCCACACCTGTAACACCTGCAGTGCCTGTCTGGTCAGTGAGCATCTGCTCCATCGCAGAGGTGACTCTCCCCATGTCCCTTGATAAGTCTGTGCAGCAGTGCACTAATGCATCCTGCATTGCAATTGAAAGCCTGCACAGCAGTGACTTTGCTGTGGCAAAGCGGTCCAGGGCCTTAGACCGCTGCCGCATACATTGGCACTCTCTGCGACGCTCTAAGTGATCTCTGTCCAACTTGTCAGACAGAACACCCATGTACTGTGAGATGTCTGTCACCCCCTTAGCAATTGCCTCCATGCTCCCAGCAATGTTGCCTATTCCATGGTCAATGTGTGACAGTTTGTAATTCATGCTGCACACCTGCCTGTGCACTGCCAACATTGCCTTCGCCTGCATGCGCTGCACCTTAACCATGGCGGCCTCCAGGCCACTGAAGACCCCCTCTCCTTCCTGCCCTGCACCACTCTCCCGTGCCCTTCTGCCAAGGACACTGGCCCGCACAGCGCCTGCAGTACTCTGCTGCCTGGCCTTGTCAGCCACAGTTGAATTTATCTGCATATCACCCTCCTCATCCTCTTCATCTGATGTTTGCAGTATCCTCAGAGGGGGCACATCAGCCCTCCTTGCCCTTCCCTGCATGGATGACTGTGTGGTTGGTGTTGGCAAATGTGCTGCTGGTTCCAACTCAGGTGTTCCAAACAATAGAGGGGAATGCAGCTGAGGTGTTGTGATTCACTCAGGTGTTGTGGCTTCCTGGGATGTGGATTTCTCTTTTCCAACAGCGCTGTGACCTGCACTTTGTCTGTCATTTTCCCTTCTTTTAGGTACTGGTGCCCTCTCCTCCCTTTCTGGTGCTGTACTGCGTGAGGATTCTCCTGTGAAAAGATATGGACATAGGGTCAGTGGTGTCGTTCACCTGTGTGTCCTCATTAAATGCATTTATATCACACATTTGCCTAGTCTACATCAGCTGCTCGAGGTTGTGTGTGGCATGCCTTGCTGGATTCTATGGTGTATGCATTGCATGTATGTACCTATGACTACGTCTCCCATGATGCATTGCTGGCCATCAGTAAAAGCTGTTCTGGAGTGTTATGCTTACACACAGTGGGGAAGAGGGACAGTGTAATGGGTGGGTATACTGTCCATGCATCTTACCTTGTTTGGCTCCAGGGTGGATTCAACTAGCTCCTCAAGCTCTGTAAGTCTGGGAGCTCGGTTTTTCTCCCACCTGTGACACCTGCTTCCTTTCTTTGGGCAGCAATTTTCTTCTTAGTGACGATGCGCAGGTCGTACCATCTTTTCTTTAGGTCATCGATCTCCCTGTGCGTCATCCCAATGGCATTCACCTTTGTCTGGATGTCAAGCCATATGCTTCTTTTTACAGACTCTGCAACATGCAGAGACTGTTTCCCAAATATTTTGGTGTAGTACTTTACCACTTCTTCCACAAGCACCTGCAGTTCTGCTGGACTAAATTTGACTTTCCTTCTGCGGTCTCCTGCATCGTTCTGCCCTTCCTGAGACTCCATTCTGATGAACAGGCAAGCTCTGGAAAGCCAGCTCCTCTCTGTTTCCTCCTGCTCTGCTAACTGTTCAGTTGCTCTGCACCTGCATGGGTGTGGCCACTCCCAGGTACTGGGGAGGGGTGCTTGATTCTGATTGATTGGTTCCTCTGTGCCTTTGTTGTGGGGTGTGGTGGGTGTTCCTGATTGGTTTACAGGGTCACATGTAATTTTTCAGCTCTCCCGATTCGGATTTACCGAATAGGTAAATTCCAATTCGGTATATTCCATTCATTCCTATGGGCCAGAAGGACCATAGGAATGAATGGGTACTTACCGATTCGGTATTTACCAAATCGGTATTTACCGATTCGGTAAATTCCGAATGATACCGATTCGGTATAATTTACCGATTTTTTATCTACATCCCGTTTTCCGATTCTTAATTACCGATTCGGTATGAGTCGGTATTTAAGAGTCGGAAAAAAAGATTTACCTACATCTGGCCCTTAGTCTCCATGACTGCGATGAAATGATGTCTTTATGGGCAAGCATGCCTTTATCGGCATTATAGCAGCAACGATTTGGGGTTGCTTTGTGTGGCTTCATACATATTGATAGCTCTGCTTCATGCATGGATCACTTTACATGATGCAAAATTGACACAGGGATTCTCATAAATAAGCCCCGTGGGGCACAGATATTTCAATTGTGAATTAATTGTGAAATTGATCAAAGAGTAATCTGCCAAGGGTTTTGGACTGCCTTCATGTTCTGTCGATGTCACAAGTAAATGCCAAGTCCCGGTACGGCCTGCAGTGTGGATTGGAGTTGAGATAAAATAAGTGAACTCTAAGGAATCTAGGTTGTTGTTGAACTTCTTGTTTCTTTGTTCCTTGAGAAGTCAACTCAAGTATGGAAACTCGTAACATCAGCATTATTGTGTGAAAATACTTTTTCTGGGCCAGATCCATCATTTCCTCGAGATATATGGTCTGAATTCACTTTCTGGAAGAAACTATTTGAGTCCAGGGTGAATCCAAGTGACTTGGTATTCGGTGAAAGTTGGGGATCAAAGACAGCAATGTTCATGTCATTGAGTCATGTTAGTACAGTTTCTTGTTTGCTGTTTGACAATTAATTGGAAGTCTGTCTCAGATGGGTTGAGCTTCAGGTGGGTGCTGGAAATCCAGGTGTGGATGATGTGTAGGCAGTGTTTGATCATTGGATGTCTGAAACAGAGGAGAGTTTTAAGCGCCGTTGTCCATCATCAGCATAATAGTGTATCTTGATACACATCATCCTCACTTTGTTATACTTGTAGAAATGAAATATTATGTTTGCCTATTTTGAAAATGGCTAATTAATTTTGCTACTGGTGGAACGTAGAGAAGTGCCCATTGAAGTTTCTCTAAATAACATTTTCAAACAATTTACAGATGCCCTCGTCACTGCCATCCAGAATATCCTGGTGAAATGGGGTCAACCACTTACACCATCAATGGAGTTGTGGGCCTCCAGACTCGGGAGACGTTTCAAAAGATGCATAATGCAAACCCTATTCATATAAGGCGGCCTGGACATCATTGATTACACTTCTCTCTAGAGACTATAGGGAGCTAACCTCCCCCTGATATCCTAGGGTTCTGTGCAGTATGCCAATAGAAATTACACAGAGGCAGCATCACTGAAATGAATAGACTGATAGACAACCTCACACTGTGCCCAAATGTAGAAGTAGCAACACACATGCTAATACAGATTCCATTGATTCCATTTCAATCACCACATGTCATCTTGCCTGGGAGGGGCATGGGGGACATGTTCCTTGTTTCATCGTTGAGGACCTGTAACCGATAAAAGCAAGCATATTCTTTGGCAACCTAAAGGGTGTGTAGTTTGAAAACCAAATAAAAAAACAGGTAAGCCATAAACTTTGTTCTACTCTGAGACACTTTGTGTTTGCCCACACACATGTGCACACATATATGCGCACATTATTACGCGTAACCCACCCATCGCCTCATATTTTAAAAGGCAGGCACTGGCGGTTACCAGTCAAATCAATTCAACCAGAGGATACAGTGATGGAGACTCACTCACAGCAGAGAAACAATAACTGGGTGGTCCAGAAGCAAAAACATCTAGAGGATTAAATTGGGTCACAACTGCATTTATCAAAATAGGCCATTTCCTTGCAATGACTAGGAGCTCTATATATGTCACTTTCCTGTGCCTTCCTCAGAGGTAATGTGAATTAAGCTACTGACTTAAAACATCCTGTGACGTGAAAATGCAAGTATGTGCTGCAGCTCCACTCATGTTAAGTGCTCATTATTCAGTGCTGCATCTGCCTTCAGAAAAGGGGGACTACATACACTATAGAAAAGTAACTCCATCCATTTATGTCTGCCCTCCGCTCTGCTCTGAGTAACTCAATGGGACAGATATTAGGCTTTGAAGATTACCCCTTTGTGAATGAAACCATGAATGACTAGAAGCATCAGCCTAAAAAGAGAGTCTGTGTTGCCTATTTAAGGAACAATCCTTCTACATTAATATTCTACAGGCCTGTGAGGCAGTGCAGATTTGTGAGGGCAGAGCGATCATGCCTGTTGTGCAATGAACTGATGGGTATTTGGATGGATGGGCTTATGATAGACTGGTGAAAGGATGGATAGATGAAATGGTTGATGGAAGGACATGTGGGTCTGTAGATCCATAGTTGGATGGATGAAAAGGTGAAAGGAACTCTGGCAGGCAGGCTTACGTGCAAGGGATCATGGGAAGTTTGCTTCAAAGTGGAGGATATTTTGTTGTTCTGAGTACTCCCTTGTCTATTGATTGAGCAGTCGACCCAGCGATCATGGGTGGTCTGGACTGGGAGCAGAAATAAGGATGGACACACAAACACACCCACACACACCTGATCACAAGTACTCTGGGAGTTGCAGAAACCATTGACCAATGCATAGATCTCTCTGCCTCAGGTAACAGCTGTAGGAAATTCGGTTTCTGGTTGAGGTGGGATGAAGCCCTACTCGAGCAGCACCCACAATTCCTGCCAAACCCCAAACTAACCTGTGCTCAACCCTCCGGTAGCTTGGCACAAAAGCTGTCAGGCTTAACTTAGAGGCAATATGTGAAGCATTTATGCAGCACTTCAAATAGTATTAACGTGAAAACCCCAAACAAATTTAGGAAAAGAGAGTAAAATAAAATAAAATGTTTGAGACCAACATGACAAAACTCCAATCAGTATAATTCGCAATATGCAATGTAAAAGATTTTCGAGAGAATAGTGTTTAGAAGCACAAAAGCATCAACTGTAGTAATCTGGTTGCGCAGAGCAGTGCTCTGTTTCACCCATCTCCAATGTTGGAAGAACATTGCAATTTGAGGCTAATATTTAAAGAGCAATTCTACTTTTGTGTCACTTTTTATAAACTAAGGAGACGAATCAGGAACATTACTTTAAAAGTCAGAAATCTCATGTGTGCACTTTACAAAGGCATATTCACTTATATTTTGTGCTGAGTTTGTAACACAAAAGTGACAAAAATGAGTGCAAAATGTTAATTTAAAATTTACTTTCCAGGGCAAAACATGTTGTGCCATGGTAAGTCGCCAAGAAAGTAACATAAATCAGTGCCTAGCACTGCTTTGCATTACTTTGCTTCAAGGTGGTGTTCCATAGGTGGTACATGGCATTCCCATGCAACCACTCAAATTTTGGATGCAAAAACCCTATGTACTAGAAAATGTAGACACAGCTATACACAAAAAAATCACCCTTTTGACATAGGTGTTATTGAGGAAAATTGCTTTTATTTCTCCATTGTTCTCCAACTTTGCATGTGTGCTGCACTATATAGCACATTATAAAAGTAGAAAAAGTTTTGCAATTAGTCTAAGCATAGTTTTTTTGTGCAGGAAGAATACCCTTCCAGTACAAAAGCTATGCTAGACTCACGCAAACACCCTTGCCCTATGGGGAAAGGGTGTGTGTGTGTGTGTGCTATGCAGCATGATTCTGCCCCACAGGTGAGGGGAGAGCAGGACAGTGTCATATATCTGTAAATATGGTGCTTTCCTGCTCTCTAATGCATTACACCGCAACATTTGTGGTTGCTGCACATCATTGTGTGAGATTTGTATAAATCTATCTATCGCACTCCCAACAAAGGGCTTATTTTATATGACTATATAGTCTTATTTTATATTTACAAAATGCAAATATACTCTTGAAGACATATTGTATCGCTGGGAACATTAGACCTGCAGGGTTTAATATTACACTTGAGGAAATGAGCTCCAGTGGTGGGAATCTGGAGTTACAGGACGTGGAAAGTATGTGACAAAACTCAAACTTGCAAGTTTGTGAGTACTCAGAAATATTTTTTAGAGTCATAATGGAGCTGCGGACTGTCTGGAGAGTAGAAGATCCTCAGATTTAAGTGCATAATAAATGTTCATTAGCAGATTAAAAGACATAGGGGTAGATTTAGGAAGGCCTTGCGCCGCCGGTGCGTCATTTTTAACATGGGAAAAAGTGACACACCGGCGGCGCAAGGCCTTCATAAATCTGCCCCATATTTACTAATTTTTTCACCCAACGCAGGCCAGCAAGCAAAGTTGCAGTGCTGCGTTGCGTGAAAGGGAGCGATCAGAAATTATCCATATTTACAAAGGTATGGAGCATTTCTGCTGTCTCCCTGCGTTGGGACTTTGTGTGCTGTCAACGGGCAAAACAGGCTCCCTTGCACCACTGTGAACAAAAACAATCCTTAAAGGTACTTTCCTTTTCGTATGTGTTCTGCAGAATGCAGCACATGTGAAAGTAGTAAATAAAAAGGAGAAATAAAGATATTTCTTCTCATTATGCCTCACTGGTGAAGGTGTAGCATTTAGAGGCATTCCCGGGTTTACTAGCTTCAGTAAATCTGGGAATGCACCAAAATCCATGGGTGGATTCATTGGAATGCCCACAAGTTGAAATGTAATGTAATGCAGTGCAGGTTTGTAAATTCTACTGAAATCTTTGCATTGTACTTGTGTCACCATACAGGACCCAAGGACATTGCATTGGATTGATAAATCTGGGCCCACATTTTCCTTTCTCTTTACACCAGGAATTCTTTTTTTCTTGGGACAAGGTATACTTCAATGGGTTTGAAGTATATTTGTATATGTAATTAGGCTCAAAAACAGTTTGTGAATACCCAAATATGTTGCAATGTTGTCAACCCTTTAACCCTAACTTACTGCTTCACAAAACTCTCCATACTGGAGGATTCTTTCTGGCATAGTCACCTGTGGGTGTAAATATCCACAGATCCTCATTCAACGAATCACAATTGAAGAATTATTCCACAGATTACATATTTTGGGCACCTTATCAAAACCTATGTGTTCAAAAACATAATCCGAGTGCATGGGAATTCGTTTTAACTTTGAGTAACGCTAGTCTTGCTATTCCATTACTGACAAAGTAAATTATTGACTAAAATAAAATAAATGACAGAGCAATGAAGTGGAGTGTGTATAGTTGGCTTTCAGAGTTAGATTACATTTGAAAACATTTGGTGATGACAAGTTTGGAGCATTTACTGCATGTCGTGATAGTGATTAGAGCTCACACTTTGTAACACCATTGGCATTGGTTTTAAGTGTACCAGAATTTCAATGTCTTCACATTTTATAATCCTGGGACTCATTCATAGAACCTTAATAGAACTGTACCTATAAGAAAACATTAGAAGAGATGTGCCAAGGAATACTCTCTTTTAAATGCTGCATTTTCCTCTTCTGGCAATTAGCAGGTGTCATCCTTGGTGTGATTTTCCCCCAACATTTTGCCTTCCAACATCCTGTTTTTGCTGACTTTGTTTTTGCAGGCTCTAGGACTCTAGCACTGGTTAGCAGTGGTAAAGTGCAACAACTGCTTATGCTCACTCCTTTAAACATGGTAAGATTGCCTTACACCCAGTTACCACATTTAATTTACTTGTAGTCTCTAGTACAGTGGTACTACGTGTACCCAGGGCCTGGAAATAATTAAAAGCTGCAAGTGGGCCTGCAGCACTTATTGTGCCACCTAGTTAAGTAGCCCTACAAACATGTCTTAGGCCTGTCATTGCAGCATGTGTGTGAAATTTTAACCCGCCATTTCAATCTGGAAAAGTAAACCTTTTGCCATTCCCAAATCTTCCTTTTTAGGTCTCGGCCTGACCCAGAGCATGCGCTGGTCTTGGCCAAGACATTTGTTAGCTCTGAGAAATGCTACTTTGCCGGCAATTAGCTTGCTAGAATGCGCACAAGCGCGCACATGACGTGCACAGCTGCCATCCGGCTTGCTGTGCATGTCGTGCGCCTAATAGCAAGCTGGTGCGCGCGCACCCTTGCTTTCACTTTTGCCGTCTTGCTTTTTTTTATTTTTACACTTTTGCCGTCTTCGCGAGTGGTGCGCGTGCACCCCTGCTTTCACTTTTTTTGGCTTCGCGAGTGGTGCGCGCGCACCCCTGCTTTAACTTTTGCTGTCTTGTTACATCAGTCTCTTAAACAGCTATGTAGTTTTTTGCTCTTTTACATTCTCTATCTCCGTTTCTGTCTCACCACGAGTCTCCCAGTTAAATAGTTCTGCCAATAACTCTGTGTATCTTGAAAACTTGCGTTCTTGCTTACTCACTTCCTCTCAATGTCCTCTCTCACTCTTTCAGTATTATTACTAACTGCACCGTGTAAATACCATTGCCGCACAGTGAGGTATTTACTGTGTGCGGTTATACATGCTATCACAATTTTTTTTAATTTAGAAATGAGTCGTAACTCAGGTTAGGGAAAGCAGTGGGTGTGCAATAGTTCTCAAACAGCTTGGAATTCAGATTAATAAATGAATTAGGGGCAAAGGACTGCAGTGGATGAATAGGTGATTGAGTAGAAAAGGAACGGTCTTTTGGACGAACCTACTCCTTTCCCAACACAACATGCTGTTGTAGTGTGTTGCCTCTCGAGGTGGGATGTCTGGTCATAGCAGCTATGGCTTGGTTAGATAAGGATCACCGGGCCTCTGAACTGAAAATGTGATTGCATTATCAAGCCTACTCGTTGACAGCAAAGCGGGCCCGATGAGAAAATAAAACGCTTGATTGACAGATGTCAGCAAAAAAGACAATCCTGTTTTTGACTTACAAAGTGTACCTTGCCAGGGCCTCTGGCGTGTTCCTAATAAGCGTGCAACTGTTGCCCAAATCTGTTCAACAATGTCCAGTCTGTCACAGCCAGTGGTACATTTTACAGAATGCTGCGAAGGAATGTCGGAGCCATTCCAAGCTATAACTAAAGGTGAAAGGTCAGGTCACATCCAATATAAAGGTCACCATTGTGTCGTCTGCTTCATGCTCTAGTGCCTCTCACCTCCCCACTTGTAACCTCACAATCCTGTGAAATGAAAAATAAAAAACGTGACAACTGCTTTTTATATTTCATCGCTTTTTGGCAAATGTCTTTTTTGATTTGAGAAAATGGCACATATCACGGCAATGACACATACGTGGGGGATAGCTGGGGAGCATTAATGCTTCCACTAACATAGATCATATTAGGCCTTGGGTAAAGTTTAAAACCAATCACCACAATTTGCATAAGAGAATTATGTGTTGCGCTTGTACTTAAAATGTCAAAAATGTTGCTATTACCACTAGTCACAAAATTACACTGCCATTTGTGGCAAAATTATAGCGTCAGAATTCGAACAACCAGAGCATGAGTGGCTGTTGTTTGATGAACTTGTGTTTTTCATGCTTTTCGGAGCGTTACATATATACTCATGTCACAAATGGATCTTTGATTTATATCGAGCGCCTCCCTTTTGTACTCTCTTCCCACTTTGAATTGTGTGCTATGCAACGTCATGTCTGCTAACACGCACTGAAATTGCTGATCCTATCACATCAGCTACCCTATATCTTCTGGGAATCAGTGAATCTAGGTTAAATGACAACTCCAGTTCTTTCAAGGACTCGTTAGTTCCCCAGAACTACTCCTTGACCTGTAAAGACAGACATTCCAAAGTTAGTGGTGACATTGCTACCATTTTCAAATCATACCTCAGACGCTCCCAAATCCGCACCTTGGTCTTTCCAACATTTCAATGTCTCAAAATAACTATTCAAACATCACCCTGTTCAAACTATCTCCAATTCATTGGCCAGCCACTGAAAAAGAATCAAAATTGGAAATTGACACTCAAGTATGTGACTACACTGCCTACTGTTAATTAACATTATGCAACAACATCTTCCTTTTTTTTTGTTGCATATTTATATCGCGGGAACTTGACCCGAATGTATTGGAGTGCTTTACATGAGCACCGTATTTACATTACATATTCAGGCACAGTGAGATTAAGTGATTTGCCCAGGATCACAGGATGTGGACGCGACCCCGAGGCTCGAACCCTGGTTTCCAGCACCAGAGTCGTCAGTTTAAGCCGACTGACCACAATTTCTCCTTGGTAGCTTTAACACTGGCTGGGGTAATTAAAAATGCATACTAGGGGGCATAATATCAAGACAGGTGATAAATTTATCTCCGTTTTAGCAGCCGAAAACTGCCGCTAAAACGGCGATAATGGGCTTGATAATATGCTCTATGGAATTCCAATTGAAGCCCATGTTAAATGTGAAGGACATCTAACATGGGCTTCAATTGGAATTCCATAGAGCATATTATCAACCCCATTATCGCCGTTTTAGCTGCAGTTTTTTGCCGCTAAAATGGCGATAATTTTATCGCCTGTCTTGATAATATGCCCAATGATCCCTAAAGACTTTCACAGACCTTCATGTTCTCCAAAAGCTGTTCACCGCTCCTACCCCTAAGTAGTAGTAGTAGTAGTAGTAGTAGTAGTACAAACAAAGATAGATAAAAGCAACCAACATAAACAAACATATACTAAGCACAAAGTTATTATCATCGTAAAATGATCATCTAAAAATGCATTAATACAGTCAGTTCCATAATAATATGAAAACGTTTACACAGTGATTAAAATACAGGTATTAACTAAAGTACAATATATTAGCAGCAATCACTATTATAGCAGCATCTAACTAAAGTGACAGGTGTTAGCAGTAGGAAATACAAGTGTAAATACTTTTTTTGCTGTTTTCCATTTGCAAGCTATAATAAAGTGCAGTGTGCATAACTATAGTAAATTATACTAATAGACCCTTCAACTGGCATACATTTTGATTCAAACAATTCTTAAATAAGTTTCTTTAAGTATTTTTTATCACGAAAAATGGTTATTTACTTGTTCTTTGTCTTTGAGTTTCTTCTCAGCAATAATGATGAACTTAACAAAGTGATAAATAAGTTTTATATTCGTCCCACTCAAACAGGTAATAATCGCTTGCCTGCATGTTCTAATTCCTAGTTCATTAAAAATTGGTTTTAGGATCAACTTCCGAGCCTCTGCCAAAACTGGGCATAAGGTTACTATGTTTGTTAATGTTTCCTCCCTTTGACTACAAAGCCTGCAAATGCTCGATGACCATTGATTTTCCCATTTTGGTATACCATCCTTTGTCGGATATCTTCCCAGCCTTAAATACATACATTTATTCTTAAGCCTAGGTTTTAAATGATAAGACAAGTAAGATTGAGGTGACAGCCTACCGAAAGAGTTAGCAACTGTCCAGAAAGGACTTTTTTTCCTTAATTCCTCCTTGTCCGCTATAGTCGTTAATAATGCGGCCATTTGATTAATTTCTTTCTTAAAAACTATCGTGCTCCTCATTTCATCAGCCAAATTAGAGCAGTCAAAGTTACTTATTCATTCATTAAAATACAGCTGCCAATTTTTTGAATATTCCCCTTCTGAGATTTCAAGCCAGCATAACTTTGCCAATGATCCTTCCTCCGAACGCACTAATGTTAAAAGAGTCTTCAAGAATGTAGATTGACGCGCCAGAGATTGGTTTTTCAAACCAAATTCCAGTCTTATGTTTGCTTGACTAATATATTTGGGGATTTTAAAAACAGTTTTATATATTCTTGTTTCTATATTGTCGAGCACTTTCGCGTCTTTGCCCCTAAAAATAATTGAGCAATATTCCAAAGATGGCATTAATTTTGCTCGCATCACCTTTATCAGATGGTCGTAGTTGGGGCATAATAGTTTGTCTCTTAATTTTCTAAAAGCAAATGCAAGTGAGCAACCCCTGGCTTCAAGATTGTTAAAATGTTGTCTAAAAATCAGACCATTGTCAAACGTGATTCCAAGGTATTTGTATAATTTCACATTTTCAATCACCATACCGTTAATATTCCACTCTTTACTCCTAGGCTTCTCTTTTTCCATAGTCATTAGCTTTGTCTTTTTTATATTAATTGTCAGACCATTTTGTGTAACATAACCGTTAAAAGAGTTAATTAACCTCTTTAATCCTATTTCTGTTTGGCTCATTAACCCCTTAAGTGCTGCCGTCGGCCAACGGTCGTCACGGGCACTACCTCCCCAGTGCTGCGTGCGACCGCTGGACGTCCAGTTCAGCACCGGATAATGGACAGCGCAGCACTGGGGAGGTTTGTTTACTAGCTCCCAAGTGGTTAAAATCGTGTCATCTGCATATTGCATATATTTGATTTCCTGACCATGAATAAAAGGCGAATGCGAATTTATATTTTTAAAATGGGCTGGTAATTCAGCCATAAAAAGATTAAAAAGGCAAGGAGCTAAAACACATCCTTGTTTTAGTCCCACATACGTAGCTAAACGTTGGGTCGTATGTTTACCATCGCCAATTTTGATTAGCACCCAGGTGTTGGAGTATAACAGTATAATCATTTTTAATAGAGACTCTGGATACCCCAATTCCGTAGCTTCCCCCAAAGAATATTTAGTAGGACAGAATCAAAAGCGGATTTTAAATCAATAAAACAAACATATAATCTTTGCTTCCTAGTTTTGGCTTTCTCACCTAATAACGTTACTAAAATCAAATTCGTATGGGTTGATTCGCCCCTTCTAAACCCAGTTTGAAATTTAGGAATCAGCTCCTCCTGTGAGGCCCAAGTCTCTAACTCATCCAGCAAGCAACTAGCAAATATTTTTGCCTCTACTTCAGTGAGTGTAATTAAACGGTAGTTAGCCGGATTATCCTGCGGGCCACTTTTGTAAATCGGCTGTATGATACTCCCGTGCCAGGATAACGGAAGAAAACCTGATTTAAGAATTTCATTAAATAAAAGCATTAATAACTCCGGCCAATTACTCAATTCAGCCTTAAATATTGCATTCGGGATACCATTTGGACCCGGTGCTCCGTTGGATTTGATCCTTTTTATCGCTTTTTTTACTTTGTCGAGCGACCAGGGTTCCATATCCACTCTACATTGAGGAGGAGAGATGCCACCTCCACTCCCCGTATCTTTTACTTTATGCATATCAACTAAACTATTATTACTACATTTATCATTATCTAAATATTCTGTATCAATTTTTTCATTAAAAAAGCTCACCCAACCCACTTCATCAACATTAGCACGGCTGCCTCTATTATTACCATTCTCAATGTCATTAATGATGGTCCAGAATAACCGAAGGTCTTTGGATTTACATGCATCATGGACTTTTGCCCAAGTTGATTCATAATAAACTTGTTTTGCTATCCATATTTCCTTCTTGTATCTCTGTTTTAACTCTCTGATTTTACATGATATATTGAGACGCGGTAGCCTGTTATTGTTCCTGTGAAGTAATCTTATTTCTTTATTAAGTTTTCTTTTTTGATATACTAGGTGGAAAGAATACCATCCTGGTCTCCTGGGATTTAGTGTTATACCCTTACAGGACTCGTCTCTAGCAAATTTAGCTACTAATTTATCACACAGATCGGACCAAAGCTCAACCATAGACTGCCCTTCAGCATAAGCAGAATGCGTATCCTGAATTAAACAGCCAAGAACGCCCAAGATTTTATCCTCAGTTTTTCCATTCCATGTTAACCTTTTAAGATTAAAGGCCGTTGGAGCTTTTATCAAAGTCCAAGTTTCTGGCAGGTACTCCGGATCAATGTCAAGGAGAATGACTTGTGGATTGTGATCGCTTTCGATCCTTGGGACAATCTCATAATTTTGTACTAAATTATATAATTTCTCAGACAGTATAGTATAATCTATTACAGAGGAACAGTCAGCTTTGATAAATGTAGTAATATTATCCGAATCCTGCAAAATCTTTAGGTTATATTTTTTAAACTCATTTTCGGTCCATTGAGCTAACCGTTTTAAGTCAAGAGTCTGCCTATTAAAAGGAACAAAGTGCATATTAAAATCACCTGAAATAATAAATACTGAATCCAAATGCTCATAATATAAAGTTTTTACCATTCCCCATAGCAGGATTATTTGAGAGGATCTAACTTTCTTTTTGCAACTTAAATACACATTTAAGAAAATAATTGAATGACTGGCTATTAGTTTAACACACTGGAGCCATTTTACATGGAGGTCAATTTCAAAGTGAGATGCTTTAAGATTTGTAGAAATATATATAGAAAGACCACCACATGGGCAACCCGAATTGGCTTCATGCGTTGCATTATTACAGTATTCAATATAGCCAATAAGGGGTTCATTAGACATCTACCAGGTTTCCTGCAACATTATTATACTAGAAGCTTTCAGGAAATACATTACCCCTTGATCTTCAATTAGCGATTTAAAGCCATTGGTGTTCCAGGAACAAAGAGTCAGAGGATTTGAACAGCATCAATCCTTCTTTTCAAGATTTTGCTTAGTTAATATTCCTGGGAGCCAACTCCAATTGTCTTGTAACTCTGGGAATTTCTTCAATGCTTCACAGGTTCGCAAACCAGACTGGCTACTCCTTATCTTGATGCCGTATGCTATGTTTAATTCCTTAGATGCGCCTGATGCATTTTTAAAAACTCTAACCTGTTCTATTCTGGCTGTTTTTCTATCATCTCGTTTTTGACTAGCCATACATATTTTATTATCGTCACTTTTTTGCTGCATTATATCAAGGGGCTCGTTTGGAATCAACACCATTGGATAACAAGATACTTGTGGTCGCCAAACTTTAATACCCCATTTCTCAAATACGCTAACATTCGCCATTATTTTGTCAGCAATGTTCCTGTTTAGCCAAGTTGTAATTGTTATCTCCTTATTGGGGTATTCATCTTCTTTCTTACATTCCACTACATCCAGATCCGCAGTTACCACATCTTTAAGATCTGTAATAACACTGTAACGATTGTCGTAGGGGAGGGGGTGGTAAGTTGTAGGAATGAGGCAAAGTCAAAATGAATATACTGTGCAATAGTTGGGGGTTTATTGGTACAGTCGCACAGGGCTGGCAAGAACCGAAAGTCTCAAAGGGCTGACAACAACATTAAGTCTATCAGTGGCTCCTTTCTTCTTTCTGTGTAGGACTCCCCGGATTAGGTCTGGCGGAAGGTCTTCTTACTTGCAGAGACGTTTCCTCAAAAAGAAAGAAAGAAACGCCGGGTTACTGGTGTGACCGATACCATTCAGACACATGAGGGGGGGGGGAGGAAAGGACGTGAAGGGGGTCACCAGGGACCATCACCGTTCGGTGCTCATTTAGATCCGTGAAAGTGATAGCGCTTTCGGAGGCACTCCCGTCCTGTGACCACCCGGCCGCCCTCTACCCGCTCCCTCCCTCTGTGACAAACACTCCCCGTATGCGTGCCCGTACCTTGCGGAGCCACACTTCTCCAGTTGAAGTGTGGCTGGGCGGAGCGTGGTTCCGTTGGCCTCCCGGCTTGTCCTGCGGCGATCTGCTGGCTAGTCCTGCTTCAGTCTCGGGTGACAGCAATCCGGCTCCGGTGACCTCCTGTGCAACGCCGAACTCCACAGGCGCTTCCTCCTCTGTTCCAGCGTTCGCGCTGTTCCGCTCCAACTCTCGCGCTATCAGCGCAGTCGAGGTCACGGATTGGCTATCCGTGGATGACGTCGTAGACGCTGCTCTCGCTTCCGGGTAAACCCAAGCAGCCACAGAGGTGGCGTGGTTATCCTGCACTCGACGAGGCGGAAAGGAAGAGGGACAGTGATCAGCTTCGGACTCGTGGCAGGTAGGGACCCCCTGACAAACACGTAGTAATTTCAAGATATTACCACGGTTTAAAATATCGTGCGGGCCTCTAGATATATATTGGGGGCTGAAGGCTACTTTCCTTGTTTCGGGCGACAGGTTTAAATACTCAATATTCTCTTTCTCCATAATAACAGGGGAGCATGTATTTTCCATAACTGGCAACCCATCTCTTTCCGTCAGCAAATTCACTTCTTCGCCTTCCTTGATTAATCGCTCTTGTGTCCCTAAATGGGCCCCCTGAATGGTTCTATTATCACCTTGCTGGTCAGTGTGATTTGCTAGTATCTGATTAACAATTTTGTTTTGAGCTCCTTGGTCGACCACTAGTTCATTACTTGATATCCGACTTAATTCAATCCCTAGTTCATTACTCAGGCTTGTTAAATGACTGTTAGATTAGCTGGATTCTTAATTTGCCCAGATTGCAAATTATGGACTTCTGCCCTTACACTTATCATTTGATCGGATACTCTTTCCCTTGTTATTATTGGCACTTCCCCTATGGGGACAGAACCGGATGTGCCCTCTACCTCCCCTGGTTTTTTTGAACAACACTCCGATAATTGGCTTACATTTACAATTAGTCCTGATTTCTTATTGGGGCCAAAGATCGGAAAGTATGAATTTATTTCAGATCCCTTTATTTTCAATGAATTAGGATCTACACTCACTTCTTTACTAAAAGTTTGTAGTTCATATGCTTTTTTATTGTGAGTTTTCCTTAACCTTTTCCTAGCCCTTTTTGACAGATTTGTCAGTTTTGATGAAACCCTTATTTCTTTGCTTTGTTTCGAACATGCCTTTTCCAAATTACTTGAGTCATTGATTCCACCAGAAACATCACTGCTCCCCCTTCTATTGCGAAGCTATCTTCTAAAGAATCTAAATGAGGGACATCAGTGTGGGCTTGTGTATTACTAGCATCTTTTACAGATTGAGGTTTTACATCATCACTCGGACTGCCTAAAATATTAGATGGTGCAGTCATTTTATCCCCACCTTGCCCATTTCTACCCGACAACGATTTTACTTCTTGGACGATGGAACTTACTATTGAAGACAGATCCGAGATCTTATCAATCAACTGTGCACAGGTGCAGGTTATATATAAAGTATCCTTATCCGCTTGAACTTTCATAATGAGATTGGATAGATGCAAGAGTTTTGTGTCCATACCCGCCACATAGGTTGCTAGATTGTTTAATATATCCACCTGAACATCCAATTTGTCTGAGTGGAAATTTAGCGCATTAGTGATTGAGCCCATGGTATGTATTAGACAATCCCATAAACCCTGCTCTGGGCTAACCTCACTCTTTTTTTGGTTGACCTCAGCTTTAGATGATGACGGTATATTCTCTTTGAGGTCTGAGCTACATTGATCATTTGTACTAAAAGTCTTCTCAGAGCTAACAACATCTTGATCGAACAATGATTTATTAATAGTGAGGCTATTAAAGCTATTCTCCATTGCTATACTTGATTGATCCAGATTAATCAGGCTAACATTACCATCTTTAATTGAACAACTATTTGGGACAGGCTGTAAGTCCTCTGTAACTAGAATGGATTCGCTGGACCCATGTTTGAAAGCTGGAATTCCATCTTCAACTCCATCTCCAGCTTCAGCTACTTGTACATACGTATTATCAAACACACTATCATATTTATTTTCATTCAGTGCCTTCAACGGAGACAAATCGCTCCCTACATCCAACCCCTCAAAACCCAACTCTTGACTGGCAATTTGAGAATCGTTAGCCGGCCGCGGCCTCACCTGCGCTGTAGTGTCACAGACGTGAATTTGCGCCTTAGCTTGTAACCGCCCTGCTACAATTAAGGGATGGAATGAGGGTGCGAGTGTGGGTGTCAGCGCTTTATCTGTCAGGACCTCTTCGACTAAAATCTTTTTGTCCTCCTTAACCGATACAACATCCACTTTTACAGGCAGCTTAGTTTGGGTCAGATTATTAGCAGGGCAACTTTCTTTTTCTTTTTTTACACAATGGGGAGGACAGGGGAGAAGACAATATGCACTCTCTAAACCCCCCGCTAGGTTCATCCCTCTCAGAGAACTTTCTTTTATGGTTTTCTTTGTGAATATCTTTATCTGACTGTATTTGATGGTACTTAAAGAAGTAGTTCTTTATAGACGACTGCGCCACACATGGAGACTTCATATGAACATAGTCTTTACTTAAAGAAGTGGATAAAGACCTTTCCTCAGCTGGGATAAACAGAGTCTCCTCTGAACAGGCGGTTCTTCCGTTAATTAACACGTCTCCCTCCTGTTCTCCATTTCCCTTATACCGGCTAGGACTGGCTGGGTCTTTTCCAATCTCTACCATCACTTCTGATTTCTCCTCAATCGACTGGATTCGTTTAGATTTTTGCGGGGCTCCATGCTGGAGACCAGACCTCATCATGAAACGCACAAGATCACTCAAGGACCACTCCGCTCAGCGCCTCCTCTTCTCTTTTAAGATCTTTTGAGTTCGTGAGCTTGCGTAGGGTTTTGCAGTTCTCTTGCGTACTCTCACTAACAACCTGATGATTCCTAGTTTCTGTAAGCGCAACACCTCAACACCTCCGCTCTATTCCCACTCCGCCTCCCAAGCCTGTCTACCCCCTCTGGGTTGGAGCAGCTGCCGTCAGGGAGGAACAGCGTGGTTGTTGCGTATGTGGCGTCTACTCACTCTGGCGTTGAAAAGCGCTTGTTTTTTTTTTTATTATGCTAGGGATTTAATGGAGTTTAAAGGAGTTCTATCCCAATGGTGTGAGCCTGTTTAACCCACTGCTGACAGATTCTTGGCTTGTATATCAGGCAATTGATGTATCAATTGGCTCGGCTACTGTCGGCTACTGTCTTGCTCCTGCTGCTAAGGATGACCAAGGCTCCCGTGGTGCGGGTTGTTGTTCCTGATTCAATTGATTCTTACTCCGGTGCCACTTACTGCAATGCACTGCCCTACCGGTGAAATGTCAGTGTTGCGGGGGGATGGCGGAGATGGCGGAGTTCACTTTCCGATTCTCAGTCCGTATACACTATGCACCGTGCCTACCTCCAGCTTCCTCAAGCTTCCTCCAGCCTCCTCCCCCCTACTGCACTGCCAGTGATGCGGGTGGGGAGGGTGGGGTGACAGATCCAATCCAGAGGCACACCTATCCTGATACCCCCCTGATGCCACTGATGCCACTGCCCACCGTCGCGTGCCCCTCCCGTGGCTCCGTAGCCACCCCCAGCGAAGCACAGCACAGCACAGACCTGTTTGGCGTGGCGTAGCTCGGCTGATCAAAGGCAGAAAGGTGCTTAGCAGATGAAGCAGTCGGGGAAATTTGCACACTACCGCCGCGGTTGTGGGCTAGAAGTTCATCCGCTGTCCGTCAGCTTGCGGGGGTTTCCGTGGGCCTGAGGCCTTCCGTAGGCTTCGAAGGGGCTTCAAGGGGGCTCCTCAGGGCAGCACGGATTCAGCAGATTTGGCGGGCACGGGTTCGGTAAACTGATTTCACGTCTCTTCAGCAGCACGCTTGGAATGGTGCTCCGGAGTCTTCCGGAGTCTTCTGGCGACTGGCGATCTGCAGCTCTCTGGCTCCCTCTCCCGATCACTCGTGTAAAACGTTCCTGGAAACTGAAATGATGGATTTAGGTCCAGATCTCAGTACTGGGGTGAATGTTTAACCCCTATGTAAGGCTGCATCCTCGACCCTGACCATAATTAACTCCTTCTTTGCAAGTAGTCTCTTGCCATGGACTGATTCGACCACCTTCCAATCCATTTTCTGTTAGCTCTTCCTTATCACATGCTGGATATCACCAATACACTGGGGAAAGTATGGAAACGGTCATTGAAATACGTCTTGGTATAGCACCTCAACATATTTATCTACCAAAGACCCCCTTTCTCTTTCTCTACATGATGATGTTAACAACATAATCAAATCCTGCAATAAAATCATCTCTGAAGTTACCAGCATCATGACCCTCTTAAAATTAAACAAAAATGCCAACAACCTTCCTAACTGTGGTTCCCTCATGACCTTAATTCGAAAAGATGCATTATGCACAAAATTAAAAATGAATAGAAAACATCATAATATCCCATCCTCCTAACTAAGCTCAAGACTCTGAAAACAAGCCTTGGCATAGCCAATAGGTCTCGCATTTGGGACCTTATAAGTGTTTCGACATGCAACACTTGTTTTGTTGGAGTATCCGGGCTGGGAGCTATCAGGAGCCTCACACCTACATGCAATGGAGGGGACACAAAGGTTCACATCTTCTCACTTCCTAGGAAATTAAGAGAGACATGCTTTTGATTTTGTTTATTCCCTGCACATAGGAGCTATGCATACACTGTAAGAATGTCAGATGTGTTGGTCGCCCCAGTATTTACACAAATTACAAATGAAATACCACTATTTTGCTTTATTACTTTTGTAGCGCTTTAGCACCACTCGTCCCGATGCAGGGTGCCAGAGCACTTTAAATCAAACGAACAGAGTATACATTGACAATAATTCATATGTGTGTACATCAATATAAAGGATGTGTTAC
Organism: Lissotriton helveticus; assembly: GCF_964261635.1. Lineage (NCBI taxonomy): Eukaryota > Metazoa > Chordata > Amphibia > Caudata > Salamandridae > Lissotriton > Lissotriton helveticus. The sequence goes on along the minus strand of NC_136063.1, from coordinate 1,624,846,913 downwards.
ATAAGACAGTGAGGGTTACAAGGTTTAAGAGCCACATGTCCTTCATATCTCACTGTACTATATTAGAAGGATTACAAGTTATGAACTGCAAGTAACTAATGGATTTTGAGTCGGGTTGCATCAATATTTTGGCACAGCCCCAATGCAAAATCGAATTTGTTAACTATTGTAATGCGCACAAATGTACTCATGATAGACCTGCTAAACATATGTGAGGTTTTAAGATCTGATGTCTCTTCCTGTGAGGTCATGGATTGTGACGCCACTTCCTGTGGTTCCACCTGTTATGTCACTCATCGTGATGTCACTTCCTGTGATGTCACACGTGGTGATGTCACTTCCTGTGATATCATGCGCTGTGATGTCACACCCATTCTGCCTAAGTTTTTAGATCAAGTCTGGGTAGCGCATGCGCTGCTCTGAGAGGAATTCTGTATTGAGGTAGGAACTTGAAGCTGCTCCCACTCTTCGCCCACATTTTTAATTAGCTTGTGTTGTTGTCCATTGTAAACTGTGGCGGATCATTGGTCAAAAGGCTTAGTAGTCCCGCCTTACTACAGCCTTGTCTCATTTTGTAACCTCCCATGGCGATACCCCCTGTTATGAGTGTTGTTGCTCCATAGGCTTTAATGACAGCCTCCAAGCACTCTTTACTCAAACAGCTTTGTCCTGCCTGCTGTCCAGGACATGCTTTCTCCTAACTCTCTTTTTCATTTTTATAGCATGTCGCGGAATGCATTTGCAATGCCATAGGTCTCGCATTAGCTAGAGTTTAAGCTATATGCATTGTAAATGACAATGCTTTAATTTATATGTTTTAAAAATAACACATACATAAAAGGCATTATTATTTACAATGCCAAAAGCTCAAACTCTCATAAATGTGAGTCCTATTGCATTGCAAATGCTTGTTAATATTTATATGTCACCCTAAGGTTGGCCTTACACAGCCCAACGAGCAGGGGGAAGTGTATTAAAAAAGCTGGACATGTAATGGACATGTACTACTAAGTTCTACCCGTTTTTCACTACTGCAGGCCTACCTCTCCCATAGGATATCATTGGGCTACCTTATTACATTTAATAAGTTATAACTTTCAATTGGATGCAGGCAAACAGTTCATGTTTGGTATCTAAAGAATTGTAATTAAAAGCCATGTTTAATGGTAAAGTTTGATTTTTAGTGACAATTCTAAAAATGGCACTTTTAGCAAGTTGCCATTTTCTTGTCCTAACCATTTGATGCATGGGTCACATGACTAGATGTAGCTGGCAGTTGGTCCTTGTGTATTGCTCCTAGACAGTTAGACAAAGGGAATCTAGGTGTTGGCAGTATGAGCCACTCTCAGTTAATGAGGGAGAGGAGCTGTCACCTACAATACTTGTAAACATAAAACCTTTGTGAACCAAAGGTCAAAAGCCTGGTTTGTCAGTGTCTAGTATTTGCAACACTCACTGGAGTTGGAATCAATATGTTTTGTAGAAGAAAGAAAAAGATTTTTCTCTCTTGAGTCCCCTCACTCACCAGGGTTTCCCCACAGTGACATGCTTCCTCATTGGAGCCATCCCAGCCCTCTACGGACTGAGGTGTGCTGCGACTTGCGAACTACGTAGGAGCACTTTTAAGTGATGGACTATGTGTGGTGTAAGTGCTGTTGTGAAGTGGAGTGGTCTGATCTAAGTGATTTAAAAACTACCTTCCTAGTGAGCTACAAATGATTTATTCTTGCTCCTGGGGGGTATATATTAAAAATGGGGCCTAGTCACTTCTGTTAACATGTTTCGAACATGTTGACAGAAGTGACTAGACATACCTGACTCATTGACAGTAGGATCCCTAGTTCTCTACCCCGTTTTTAATATATACCCCCAGGAGCAAGAATAAGTCATTTGTAGCTCACTAGGAAGGTAGTTTTTGGCCCCAATGATGAAGCATGTCACCGTGGGGAACCCTGGTGAGTGAGGGGACTCAAGAGAGAAAAATATTTTTCTTTCTTCTACAAAAAATATTGATTCCAACTCCAGTGAGTGTTGAGAATACTAGACACTGACAAACCAGGCTTTTGACCTTTGGTTCACAAAGGTTTTATGTTTATTGTTAATTATAGGAGGGTGAGCCTGGTTCTTATTTCCCTCTTTCTCCCCCTTTTTTTGAAAAAACCTACAATACTTGCACATCACAAATTCTCCACCTAGACACTCTCACAAAGGGGTTGCACCCGTCTTTTGTGGCCGCAGACAAGCAGGGGCCAGGGCGGAGACAAGAAAATTCAATCACCTCTGGGAGGGGGGGGGCAAATCTCTAGAAGCTGCTCCTATTTTAAGGGTGTAAATATTGCACCTAAGACGCCAACTCTTCAGTACACGTCTCGACCTGTGAAAGACTCAGAAGGACTGCTGTGCTTCTTTGCTGCAAGAAGGACTGCTACTCTTCTGCCCGCTGTGTTGACTTGCTGTCCGGCACCCTCCTGCCTGAGTGAAGAACTGGACCTTTATCTTGAACCCAGGACCTCCATAGTGACTACAAGGATTAGTTGGCTGGCCTCCTGACCAGAAACCTTAAGGACCAAACTGGCTTCTTCTGTCTTGTAACCAGCACAAGGCTGGCTGTGAGACATTCCCTCCCAAATGGTGCCACTCAGTCCTGGACCCTTGGAAGTGGGCCTGAGAGCACTCTTCCAGCCCAGCGGTGATCCCAGCAGAACTGACACACCACAATACATCGTCTCAATGAAACTCTGCATCTGAGCCGCTGTGCGACATGTTGCCTCCCCAAACCCTGCATTGGGGCCCTGCGTGATGCATCGAGGTGCAGGACTTTGCATCACGGCTGCTAGTCATCCAGGACCCACCGCTGCACAATGCATCCTCGAACCAGGCCTTTGCATCACAAGCCCCTCACCAACGGCATCCTTCACGACGCAGGACTCCACCTCGCAGCTGTGCTGCTCCTAGGAATCACTGCTGCACAACACTTTCTCAATGCAGACCTCCGCATAGCTCTGCAATTTATGGTACTTTCATTCAGTCTCTGTGCCCAGCTCACGCTCCATCGTGGTCAGCCCAAAATTGTGACTTTGTCCCGGTCTGGCAAAATCTGATAGGCACAGATGCTGCTTTGTGATTTTGGCGCTATTTTCACTTAAATCTTAAAAATGTCATATCCCTGATTCTACTAATTGGATTTTTGTTGTTTTGATCACAAATGATTTGCTACATTTTACTCTATTTTTCTAATCTAATGTGGTATTTTTCTTCTGTAGTGTTTCATTTTATTACTGTTTGCAGTGCTGCATACATACTTTAGACATTGGGCCTCATTCACAAAGAGCCTACACACTTGTGGCAGAGTCTCCACACTTGTGGCAGAATCTCTGTAGTGAGAAACTGCAATGTGGACATTCCTCTACGAGTGCGGTGACCCCGCCACAACTTCATAGGCTCTTTCTGAATCAGGCCCATTGCCCCTAAGTTAAGCCTGATTGCTTTTGTGCCAAGCTACAAGAGGGTTAAGCACAGGTTAATTTGGGATTTGCTTGTGACTGCACCCTAACAAGGATTGTGGCTGCTGCTTCAGTAGAGTTTCACCTCCCTTGACTAGTGATCCAATGTCTTACACACTCCAATATAACAACACTGTGTCATATACATCTCTTAGTACTATACCATTCCACAGCAATAAACCACCCATCACCAATTGAACAGGCACAGAATAACTGAAGATATCTGCCACACAATTCTAGGCAACGGAGGGCTCTAATTTAGTTCAACACTGCAGGCCCAGACTAGCAACACACTGCGGCTACTTTTTGGCATCTCACAATCAGATTCACAATGACAATTAGATTTTAGATGATGAGTTAAACAAAATATCTCAGAATGGATAAACCTGTGTATTAACCAATTGATTAGACTAAGTGCTAGAAATAGGGGTTTCTATTTAGCAGAGGTAGGTACCTTTGTTCAAGTAGGGACCCTTCTTCCTAGTCAGGGTAAAGGAGATACATTTCCAAAATAACCCCTGCTTACCCCCTTGGTAACTTGGCACATGCAGGCAGGCTTATCTCAGAGGCAGTGTGTAAAGCATTTGTGAACACATACAGAAATACAGTGAAAACACTACAAATAGACTAGACGCCACACCAGTTTAGAAAAATAAGTAAACTTTATCTTACCCAACAAGACCTAAAACGACAAAAATCCAACATACAACACAAATTGTTACTGTGCAAAATAACCTTTACATTGCAGAAAAAAAGTGAAAATACAGTTCCTCCGACTCGGTAGCTCCGTCCGGGGCTAGCACAATAATGAATACGACAGAGTCTAACAATTCCTGACAACCACGACTATATGGGTTAGCAAAAGGGCCAACAGACTCGGAGACAGTACATTTTGTTGTTGCGGCCGACACAATGGTACGAGCCGGCCCGGGGCAACTGTTGTGGTTGCGATGTGAAATGGAAGCATTGCAGCGTGCGATGTCCTCACGGCTCGGTGCAGGCAGCGGCTCTTTGACTGAGTCGGTGAGACCAAGGCTTGTGATGTAGGGTAAGGCGATGCTCGGTGCGGTGCTGGCAGGTGACGATGCGGCGACGGGGCCGGTCAAGGTTAGAGTCGGGCAGCGAAGGAGTCGATGACATTAGAGCAGCGTGTAGCGAAGCGTTGCGGAGTGCAATGCCCACAGGACGTGGTGCAAGCAGCGGCTCGTTGGCTTGTTTGGCGAGACCAGGGTTGCGTTGCAAAACGAGGTGGTGCTCTCTAAGGTGCCTTCAGGACACGGAATGCTGTGACGGACTCGGCGCAGAGTCGGTTACCCCTTTCTTCTCCAGGCAACTGAAACCAGTGGTTCTTGAGACGGTGCCCAGAAGTTTGGTGAGGTCTTTGATGTTCCTGAGACCTCTTGAACAGGGGGCAAGTTCCACATCAAGCCATTGGAGATCTTTCACAGCACACAGCAAAGTCCTTTACTCTTTTCCTTGGAAGCAAGTAGCCACTGCACAGGGACAGTATTCCTCCTCAGGTTCTCCGGCTCTCTCCTTGTAAAGGTTTCTCTTGATTCCCAGAAGTGATCTAAATTTCTGGGGTCTGGGCCCCAATAATTATACTACAAAATCCTTTGTTCTCTGTGGCAGAGAAGCCCTGTGCTTGGTTAAACCCGGTTCTGTCCTCTCTGGTAAAGCTTCTTGGCAGGAGGTGGAGACACTATTGTCCCTGGCAGATCAGGCCCAGGAAATCTCCTTCCCCTACTCTAAATTTAGACCAGGTCTATTCAGCCCAGCCCTGACTCATCAGGCTCTCTGGAGCCACTGCTCCTCCCCAGCCCCTGTCATCCAAAAGCCAGACATGCAATACACAAACCTAGCAGAGGCACACTGGATGTCTAAGCAAGAAAATACCTACTTTCTAAAAGAAAGTGGTATTTAATGGTATTTTCAAACACAGAATGTAAAAATTATCCTCACTAAAATATGCCTTTTAACATTCTGAGTTCAGGTATATCAAACTTTATTTTCCAACCTAGTTTCCAGGGGTAGTTATGTTTACAACAAACTCCCCATTCTATCCTATGGGAACAGGTAGCCTTGCAATAGTGAAAAACGGAATTGACAGTAATTCACTATCAGGACATGCCACACACACCAGGACATGTTCTACCTTTCACATACACTGCACTCTGTCCACAGGGGTACCTTGGGCCTACGTTACGGGTGACTAACATGTATGAAAAGGGAAGGTTAGGGCCTGGCAAGTGGGTACACTTGCCAAGTCGACATGGCAGTACTAGACTGCTCACAGGCTCTGCAATGGCAGGGCAGAGTTACATTTAAAGGCTGCTTATGTGGGTGGCACAATCAGTGCTGCAGCCGACTAGCAGCATTCAATTTACAGGCCCTGAGCACACACAGTGCACTGGATTAGGGACTGACTAGTAAATCAATCAGCCAATCGTGGCAACACCAATCATAAAACCAATTTACAAAGGGAGCACTAGTACTTTGGCACTGAACAGAAGTGGCAAAGTGTCCAAAGCATCTAGACCAGCAAAATGGAGTCCAACACACAGCAAAAACACAAGGGGCAAAGGCGAAAAATGCAAGGGAGACCCACGCCAATGGTGCCAGGTCTAACACTAGGAAGGTAAGAATTACCAAAAATGGACCTGCAGAACTGCTCAGAGCTGCCAGCTTACTGAAAACCATAAAATGTGTGCCAATAACCACACCTCAGTGGTCGACATGCACAACATGGAAATACTTCCCACATAGGATCACAAAACCGCCCACATCGGAGTACGAAACAAAGACAACACACTTTCAACCCAAACACCCTACACTATGTAGCTAGCTACCCACGTAGAGAAGTGCTTCAGTGCCCAACATAGGGGTAGTCAGCATTACATAAATGTTCCAATGAAATACAATACCTTGTTTTTAAGTATACCTATTTGAATGGTGGTACCACACTAACAATCGTAAAAAATGTTTCACTATAGATCTTCCTACTCCATGTCCGGCACTTGTAAGTGCTGTACATACAGAGTGTTATTATTGCTAAGTCAAAGTTTCGTATTTTACCATCCTCAAAAGATTTAAGGATGAGCTGACCATTGAACTTGTGACCTACAGATCACAGCAGATGTCATTAGCTAGCTAGTTTATCTCACTTAGCCCATTTGCTGGATCACATTAAAAAGCCACAATCAATGACACACCAGGTGTTGAACACACATTCATTAAGTTTATCTTGTTTTTGTTGTTTTTTTCTTTTCACCAGTATACTGTAGATTCATACTGAAGTATGTAACTACCATGTGGTAATTTTATGCCTGGGTGGATGTAATGGTACAGTTAATCAAACTATGATTTTACAGGTGGCTTAATTATTTTCATAATGATTAATGACTGACAATAAAATATTGTTTCTACTGTTTGAAAACAATGTTGAAATGAACAGGTGTGCCGCAGCACAACAATGCTTTCTGTGATTAGCTTTAGATATGCTTACTTAACAATGCCCTCCAGTGAAATTCAGCAGCGACTGCATAAGCTATTGCCTTCGTTACAGAACAAGAAATGTATAACCATATGTTTTGATTTGCTTATTTAGAAACATCAATGTTTGTTTAAACATTTTTAGTATTAACTTTAAACAATATTTATATTAAAACTTTATTTTGGTTAGATGAGGGCCACTTTGGTACCTCAGCTCACAAGAAAAGTGTGCTGTCTTAAAATGATGGCAATAGAGGTATTCATTTCCAGTATTGCTATGGTAGCACTCTTGCTTCTAAACAGTTTTGAATATTATTTACAGAGAAGAAAATAAAAATCCCTAGAGTGAATGCTTGAAGTACCTGATATACTGAGTAGCATAAAGGCTGAGTAGCATGCTGTTCTGTTCAATCATACTATGTTAATCGTGCTGTTCTGTTATTTTTTTCCTTGAGTCAAAATCTACACACCTACCTAACAATCTCCTGTACCATTTCCCTATTTGATATTTACACGTATATGCACATTTATGTCACGGATACTATTTGAACAGGGGTAGTCTAGTTTATAAAACACTAATCCCACCAAAACATTGGCATTAGACTTGGGGAAATAATTATTACTTGAAAAAGCTCCATGTTCACATCACCAAGGTCACGTTATACAAAGTGCAGCGAGGATGCAATGGTCATTTGTGCCCACATCTAATTTCTCTGGGCCACTCTGATATGTTCAGAAGGGGCTGCTGTTGTATTTGTGACATCTTCTGTAATTTGTGTTAATAAAGGGTTGTTCTCCCATTTATATTTGGGCGTGGCCTCATGTAAATGAGGGAACACTTTGCCTTTGTGTCAAAGCCATGTCATAGAAAGCCAAAGGGATATGCACCGAATGCATGCCACATAAGACACATAACACAAAGGCAAGTATCAAGGTTACCATTTGGGAGGGGCAACAGGGACTTGTGGGACTACCCAAGAATTCCCCTGCAAATGGATGTAGTGTCATAGTGCATCCTCTAACTGGGGACTCTGACCCTCCCCTACTTGAAGGAAAGGCAGGTCGACTTAAATGTCATATGTGGACTTCAGCAGCTATTGTGCCATAAACTTGTCTGAGAAGGAAAAACATATCCTCAGGCCTATATGTGTAGTGAATGAATGAATACATTTTTATTGTGTCAATTAACAAACATTGTTACAAACGAGGTCAAGAAAAGTTACTCGGGCACTTGGTTGCTTCAATTATAACAGGCACTTATTTGACAGATCTAATATACATGTCTAAAACATAGGTAAAATAGATCTAAAAACACAGCATTTAAAAGTACAAATCAAATAAAATCAATGCCAAACACGAGTGTCAAACCCTTAAATTTGTTTTAGTCCTTGATTAAGGCTTTGACTGGAGGTTCTTTCACTTAGTGTGCAAATGTTTGCTCATCTATCCAGTTCCAAAAACATCTATGCGGTACCTGTTCAATGTTTTAACCACAGAGGCTCCAATAAAGTATGGCGTGCATGCCATTGCCAAAAGGTTCTTTCACCTTATGTGCAAATTTCGCAAATCTGGCCAGTTTTATTGGGATGTCCAAGTTAAAAAGAAGTTTCATGGCATCTGTGCAAGTACGCGTTCCGTATTTTAAAAACAAAGGCTTCAGTAAAGTACGACGTGCCTGAGTCAGACAATAGCATGTGCAAACCAGATGAGCCATGGATTTCTCATATAGGTAACAGAGTCTACAAGTACTGACCTCCTCTAAAGCTTTCCAGCGCGAGTTGGTGTCTTTTATCTGCAACACCATGAGTCTCACTGCTAAAATTAGCTTTAAAATTGACTTGTTTAGGGTGGCATCAAGATATGGCCGCCTTAGTCGGTCTTCGTAGGAGCTTGCATTTATCCTGATCTTACTGCTGGAGAGCTTCAGTTCCTTCATGTCCTCTTCCTTGGATAGTAGTCTGACCTGTTTTTTTAATATAGATTTTAGGGTACCGGGCTGAAGAATAAAGTCCTGCCTATTGGTCATGTCAAGGTGCAGTTCAGTGCAGGCAGTGTGCAAGGCTTTGGTCTACGGGTTGTTTCTTTTCACAAAGATTGTTTTTAGGATTGCTTTCATTGTGTGCGGTGGGGCCCCTCGATAGAACCGCACAATCGAAGCCCAATGCTTGTGACTTTGTTTGTTTAGCCTGAATTCCAATCGTAGCAGGGCATTCCGGCCGTGGGCTGGACTCTGGAAGATGTGCTTGAATGCTCGACAATTGATGTGTTCCATAATATTGCTAAAGGTTACAGGGAATGCTAGTTGGGTGTATGTGATTGAGGGGAGAAGCTTGACACTTATGAACTTTCTAATGGATTTAGTAGATGGGCTGGTTAGTTTGTAGTTCAGTTTGAATAGGGTGTTCTTCACTGCCTTATCTTTTGTTTCGATGGAAGTCATGTGTGCAGTAGACTTCCCGTTGCCTATAAGCCAAACCCCCAGGTAGTTAAATGTGGTCGTTGTTGCTATTTTCAAATTGCCCAGTCTCTATTGTTGTCTGAGTTTGTTGGTGTACTTCCCAAATATTACCATCTTTGTATTTCCCGTGTTTGCTCTTAAATCGTTAATTGTTGTTATAGTTGCTTAGTGCTACCAGTGATCTTTCCATGCCTGTTTTGGTGCGGTCCAGTAGCACCATATCATCAGGGTACTGCAATAAAAATAGTAAGGTCGGGACAATTTCAGGAGGTAAAAGATTGGCATTAGATATTGTTTTGCAGAGGTCCGCCGTGTATAAGTTAAAATGCAGAGGTGCCAGTACGCAGCCTTGTTTTAGCCCTCGTTTTGTTAAAATCTTTTTGGTGGCTGAATTCGTCGTGAGTTTCACCCATAACCAGGTTTGAGTATATTTATTTTATTTATTTCAGATTTGTAATGCGCATGGTTGCCTCAGCAACGAGGCGTTCCAGCGCACAGCGCCTTGAACTGAATGCGCTGTGTGACAGGCAACAAGTAGAGTTTGGTTAGCACATGCGCCACTGAGCAAGAAGAATCTGGGCCGCCGCGTTTTGGACCCTCTGCAAGTGCTTAATGTTGGCCTTATTGGCGCCCAAGTAGTGGGAATTACCATAGCCCAATCTGGACAAAATTGATGGCTGGACAATGGTCTGGCGCACCTTGGGAGGGAAGAAACCAACCAAAGGTTTCAGGCCTCGCAGAAACCCGAAGCAGATCCCTGCGACGGCTTTCGATTGTTTGTCACAGGTCAAACCATTGTCAAACCACACACCCAAGTTCTTCACAACTTCCTTTGGGAGTGGGGCGGGTTTGAGGTGGTCCGGCCAGCACTGCTCGGACCATAGCTACCGGTCCTTCCCGAACAGCAGAATATCTGATTTACTGGCGTTCAACTGTAAACAGTTTGCCACCATCCAGTCAGAGATCCTCTTTGAATTTACCCAAATTGGTATTGCATTTCATTGAGAAAGCAATCACCAATCGGGTGTCGTCAGAACACGACAGCAGGGCAGCCCCCTGCCCTTTGCCACCTCTGCCAGGGGTCTAACATAAATGTTGAACAAAAGTGGGCTCAATATTGAGCCCTGCGGCACCCCCTGGTGCAGCTCAACCTCCTTTGAGTGGAAAGGTGGAACTGAAACTTGCAAGGACCTCTTCTCCAGGAAAGACTGGATCCAGTCCAAGGACACTTCCCAGATCCCAATTTCCTGAAGGCGTTTGAGAAGTATCACATGGGAGACAGAATCAAACGCAGCACTTAAGTCCAAAAGGACCAAGGCCGCAGAGTCCCCAACATCCAAGCTACCCCGAATGGCTTCCGACACCACCAGTAACGCGGACTCGGTACTATGCCGAGATCGGAAACCGTGCTGTGATGGGTCAAGGATAGCATTCTACTCGATGAATTTAGAGAGAATGGAGACTGATTATTGCTTTCAACAGCGTCGCCGGTATCCCCCAGTTTTGCAATTTCCGCCACAGCAGACTCCGGTTGACGCCGTCAAATGCTGCGGAGTAGTCCACAAAACATGCAAAGAGTGGTGGCTGCTTTTTCTGAGTAGACTGTTCTACCTGGTAAGCGAGGGCTAAGATGTTGTCCGTTGTTGTTGCTCCTGGCCTGAAACCGGATTGGTAGGCTGGTAGAATTTCATTGTCATTAGCCCAGTCCTGCAGGTCGTGCAAGAGAAGGCTTGCGTATCCTTTCACATTAATGTCCAAGAGGGCGATCAGCCTGTAATTCGATAGGTCCCCAGTGTTACCCTTTTTGTGAATGGGTTGTAGCAGAGAACCTTTCCAGGTCTCCGGGACTATTGAATTGGCCAGACAATACTGATAGAGCGGCGTAAGTGTGGTCCTGGCCCTTTCTGATGTTTTTTAGAATTGTTGTCACACGGTTCTCTGCGACTTAATGCTCAGATGTTTCTTCAGTAGTTGGAGGGTTCCCTGTAACCGGGGTTCAGATGTTTCTTCAATGGATGGAGGAAAGGTATTTGGCAGACCAGTGGAGATAGAGAGACTTGGATGGTGCAATTGAGTCTGAATTGGAGCACAGCAGTACAAACTAGTCACCTGGGTGATCCATGTGTGGCTGTCGACCACATTGCGCTGATCATGACCATACTATATGTGTAGTGTGACTGTTGCAACTTTTAAATCTGTAGGTGAACATATCAAAATAAACTAGTTTGTGCTACTATGCGCTACGCGAGTTGCACAGAGCACTGTGCAAAAACGTGTAGCGTAGCATAGAGGGCATTTTATGCTTGCTTGCGGTCCTCATCGTCAAGTTGACAACCGCGAGTGAGCAAAATCAACATCCTGGTGAGTCTTTTTCCTTGTTCGCGATCAGCAACATCAAGTTACTGATCGCGAGCATGGAAAATAAAACTCCCGGCAAAATTCTCAACGCAGGGAGGTCAGGTTTCTCATTGCGAGTGGTCGCATATGCTTGCGACCGCTCGCGATGAGAATCTACCAGTCCACGTTGAGAAAGCTGCAGCTCGAGTATAAATCTACTCGAGCGGCAGAAAACGACAGTTTGCACTATGCAAGATTTCGTTTGCAATCATTGCACAGTGCAGACGAGCATCCAGCACTGTGCAATCATTGCGAACAGTGTAGCTCACGTACTGCGAAGTGCACTTTGTGTAGCCACGTGTAGCACTACTACGCAAACTATGCCCAGGGTTAGTTTAAAGGACATGTAAAGAATTTATGTTGTCATGTTCTTGCAGTGACTAGCCCTCAAATGTTTTCACAGTAAATGGGTGTAACTCATCCTACGAGAACAATTAAAGTGGATTTAAATGACTATTTTTGCTAACTTTAGTTTGGGATATTGTATAAAAGTGATTGAAGTACTGTTTTTTTTTAAATGTACTAAAATCGAATTTGAATGGTGAAGTTGGATTTCTGCTAACTTTACTGGAAAGGTAGCTCCTAAAAGTGAGACTTTGATTGCCTGAAGCTCCAGTAAGCTGATTAGCCTTGCTACCACTGTAACTGACTTTCCCCTTAATGAGATAAGAAAACATTTCCCAGAGCAGAAACAATTCCATAGGCCTTTTGGAAAGACGTTTTGGGTGTGAGTTATGCAACTTTTCTCAGCTCAGTAAGAACAGATGTGGAGAAACTGGCTACATAAACTCAATAGGCACCAGAATGAGATTTATCCAATCAAAGTTCAGTGTAACGAGACACCTGGAGAAGAGCAGCCCTTTGATCTCAGGTTACAGTTTGGAGTGTTTCAATAGGAAGGGATTACTCATTTCCTTAGACAGACGCCTACATGGGAAAGATCAGATGAGTTCTGCCATGTTGAAATGTACCTGAATAGTGCATTCTGGGAAAGTTTGTAATAAGGCAAACAGGATATGATGCAAACATGGGAAGGTTTGCCCTTAGTAACTTTTTTCTCATATTCTAATTGGTTACAGAGCGTCCAGGAGTCTCCTCCATCCATTGTCTAGTGAATTGTAGAAAACAGGCCCCTTAGCCCAGTTCATGAGAACACTTTCTGGACCTGTGGGGAACAGAAGACAATTGGACCTGTTAACTGCAACCTTCATGGAGAACTGCATGCCTGCAACTGCTCCCACCTATACCCATAAATAAGAAGTGGTCTCCAAATATCAGTTGGCTTACTTCCTGTGTGGCTACTGTGTGGATACACCAGGGCAACTGGAATTGTGAGACTTTGCCCAACAGTGCTTTTTGCATAATTATAGATTTGCCGCATTTGCCCCAAAAGCCACCATCTGCTGTATAATCTGCAGATTTTAACCAACAAACTTTGTTTCTAGCTCAAACGGTTCAAAAGTTACTAAAAGTGCAGTGCCACATGTTGTTGTGCTTCAGAAGGCCCTATGCAAAGCCTGACTGGACACCTTTCTGTTGTCTATTATTATATTTGGTTCTTAAACTGGTACTAATGACGTGACTCCAATGCCCAGACAGTTGTGTCAAATTTAAAAACTAATATTCTCAAAAAATGTGTTGCAACAAGCTGCATAATTTAGTGAACACTGCCACATAAGCAGGCACTCTGCCACTTTTCCTAGAGTCACTAGTGGACCACTGGCAACTGGAACTGGACTAGACCCTGGTGGTAACCCGTGCTGGAGTGTTTTCCCTGAGGTCCTTTGATCCTTAGAAGTAGCCAAGAGGAGGTTCTCCAGAAAGTCTAAAAGCTGGGTCTTCCAAGACCTATGGAGATTCAGCTGGACCTTAGGAAAAAGGTATTGGTTATGCTCGAGATGCGTCACTCAGCAGAGAAGATGCATCAGTTCCTCTGACAAGATAATTAAAATGACAGTTGGCCCCACATTGAATTATGTCCCCCATTGATATATTTGGAGTGGCTGCAGTGCCTCTCAGTGGACACCACATTTGAGGGTTTTTGTCTCCCATATATTACGTTGTACAGCCTAGTGTTCCATCCCACACAGTTATCTATCTATTTTGGTTGCCCAAAGGACGCATTGATACGGGTCCACATAGAGCGTTGCAAACTGGGGTGCACCAATATGTCCCTGCCGGTCTATCTCATGATTGCGCACTCATCCACTCCTGGGAACTTGATCTTCTCTGTGACTGCACTGGCATGACTTGGAGAACACATCCTACTAAGAATGACCTCACCTCTTCAGAGCAAGACCCACTGCAGCTCAATGTAGGTTTACTAACAGCAAAACATTATTCTACTGGTCCTTCCGGTTTTTAAAAAGATTATATACATTGATCAAATGTTCTAGGATGGTTTTCTAAAACTGCTCACAATCTGTCAAGAGGAATTTGGCCTCTACCCGATGGACCTGTGGAAATATTGTCAGTTTACACACTGCCTTAAGAGTTCTACATAGCTACCAACTTCCCCCGTTTTTCACTATATGCAGACATGGTGCCCGTTTAGAGGGATGGTCTCTGGGCTTTACGGCATCTGCTAGAGCGTGATTTTGCTCTTTCATTTGTTGGGGTGCATTATAATCATGGGTAGTTTGCGCCCACATGTAATCCTTTATCGTGTTAGCATTTGTGCCATTAGATTGTGTACTATCATAACGTGAAAAAATTAGGTGCTTGAGGTATTTTAGTACAAACATGAAAAGATCAACGTTGCAATTACATGTGGCTAGATGTAAACCTTATTGTGTCGAGTTGTACATGTGGCTAACAAACATTTCCATGATTAGTGTGCATATGTATTGCATTGATTTAAATGTGCTCAGTGATAACATTCACTTTTATGTGTGGTCTATGAAATTACGTGCCATTTCTTATGTTGGCGGATTTCTGTAGTCCTGAAATGTATTTCTCCCTGGAAGCTCTCGTATTGGAATCACTAGTGAATTTATTGTGTATGAGGAATTTGATCTTTCTCATGTTTTTGTTGCAGGTGGAGGAATTAATCCTTGTTAGCTAGAATAATGTCTTTGTTTTAGGGGTTAGGCTTAGGAAGGAGAAGATATTTTGAACAGCAATGCTAATAATGAGGGACTGGGTTCTTTCTCACCTGAGAGAGCCTGGGAATCAAGGTCATCGAGCCAAGGCCTGGGTGCATTGCTGAATGGAAAGTTACCCACAAGGAGGTGTCTTGCTTGGATGCTGTGGCGCCACTGTGAATTCTGGGACCCTACCTGAAGTTCTTGAACTGAAGTTAGGGGCAGAGTCCGGGGACTTTTGTCATGCCTTGAGAGAAGAGAGCATCTTAGAACAAGCTCTGTAGCTTTATGCTACCTGACCCATTCAATGTGAACAGACTTCTTAGGAGGCTTTCACTTGCTGACACCTTTACAGAACTTGCCTGGGAAATGCTAAGTAGGGATGTCACGTTAACAGTAATGTAGGGATTGACTAATGATTTTCACCTACCTAACCCCAATGAAGGGAAATCTGGATGTGGGGGGCATCATATCCTGATTCTGGAGCTGGTTATTCTATTTATGCTGCACCAACTTAACTTCACCCGTAGGTCTGGCTTATATTAGTTCTCATTTATTTCTACACCCTCGTCTTGAGGTGCTTGTATGCCCAACTGTTCTTGGCTTGGTAACAAACTAACTAAGGATTGAGAGAGTGTGATTCTTCAGGGTCATAGTTCATTGTAACCATGATGATTGATTGGCTAACGATTTTCTTCCCCTCCACACGTTCATGCAGACAAAAAGAGACATTGCCTAGGGTTCCAGAGTTATTCTAGAATGTAGAACCCTTCTCCTTCACATTCTTATCAGGTCCTTGCACTCTGGCCCCACATTCATAGTGACTAGATTAACATGGCAGACACTATTTGGCAACAAATTGCACGGCGAAAGACTAGTTGGCCTTGTTTCTTGATCAAAGGGTCCTTAGGGAATTTAAACTCAATTTGTTTGTACATCTGGATCCCGTGGAAGTTAAAACTTGTTGCCCAATTAACGCACCTGGAGGTGCAATGAGGTGTCTTGTAACCTGTGGCATGTGTTGCCGAGCCCTAGAGCCCTATTGGAGGGTTGTGT
This sequence comes from Lissotriton helveticus, assembly GCF_964261635.1. Classification (NCBI taxonomy): domain Eukaryota; kingdom Metazoa; phylum Chordata; class Amphibia; order Caudata; family Salamandridae; genus Lissotriton; species Lissotriton helveticus. Next base: position 1,624,830,924 of record NC_136063.1, on the reverse strand, counting down.
GGTGATATACATGCCGATGTAATTCCTTTAGAACACCCCCATCGGCACCTCTATAAATCCTTCAAGACATTAGGTATATATATGTGACCTGGATGTTTATTCCCATCAATGACTCGCCACATCTCTAGCAACAGCTAAGCTGTGTTTACCATGTCATTGGCTAGAAGCTGTGAAACCCACGTTGAATGAGTGCCTCCTTGATCTCCACAGGATTGTGCTTTATGAACAGACCACATATACATTGAATTTTTTTTTTATTTTTTGACAGAGTTTTATATAGCGCGAACTTTACCCGAATCGGGTATCAGAGCGCTTTACAAAGCACCAGTTGCATTACATGCGGACACATTCCTTTTTGTTAGGCACGGGGAGATTAAGTGATTTGCCCAGAATCACAGGATGTCCAGCGTCATTGCCGAGACTCGAACCCAGGTCCCCAGATCCGTAGTCCACCGCCCTAGCCGTTAGACCAACTCCTCTCCCCAGATGATGAGCTTGAGACATTTCGGAGGGTCCATGCCGGTTTCTGGCTCTGTCCGGTAATGATCATTGATTGGCACTGATATATTTCTGGTCATGCATATGTGGTGCCATTGTGGAATTTTTTGATGGGGCCATAGAGTGAGTACCCTATGTAGACCCCTACTATTACTCTTGGTTGGGATTCGGAGTGTGATGATGACTATGCTTATGTTCTAGGTTATGGCATTCACCCTGTTACAGCAGATAGTACTCCTCTGTTCTCTGCTATGTTACTGAGCTGTATGATGATGTAGTCATTATGGCCCAAGTTGGCCTGCACTTTTCTCCGTTCATTTCAATTGCCTGCTTTCCCCCTGTTCCTCTTTCCTCTATGTCTCTCTACCCATCCTTCCCTCCATACCCTTCCCCTGTGCAATATTTTGGTTAGCAGACATTTTTCCTGCCCTCTGACTCCTGCTAACTGGTATTGATGTAGGAGTAGGAGTTTTGTAGGGAAGCTATCTTTACCTACTTCGTCTGATTCATCTACTGTTACCCTGTCTCGGTCATTGGTTTTTGTCTGTATTTCCCGTTTTTATTGTCATTATGCAATGGTCTGTTTAAACCTTTTAACTTTGTAATTGCACATGTGCACCTTCCGTTGCACTAAAACAAAAAAAACAAATGTTGAAAAAAGTAATAGTACATCTTTGTGAGAAAGAAACATAAGATTTGCTGCAGTTAAAGTTTCTTAAAGTAGCATCTGATATCTGAAATGCATTTGCCACCAGAGGAAGATCTCGGGAGAGCTCTGGACAGTGGATTACTGGTTAGTTAAAAAAGAAACTGCTCAATAGTCCACCATAGGAACAATAGATTCCAGCTGTAGAATCCTAAAACCACAAAGAGAGAGCAGTGGGAACTGCCAGACCCAGTAAAAAAGGGTAAGCAGCCATGACAACACGGGCTTTACCCAGCGCTGCCATTACGACTCTGCTTTTACAACGCAAGTCGTTACAACAACTTGCGCTGGAGGGCGCTGTTGGAAAAGGAATAGTGCCATTACGACACTGCTTTTACAACGCAAGTCGTTACAACAACTTGCGCTGGAGGGCGCTGTTGGAAAAGGAATAGTTTATTTTTCTATTCCAACACCTTCCCTACTGTAACGTGGGCTGGAGTTGGAATAGAAAATTAAACTATTCCACTATCCAGCGCATACAGCGCAAGTCGTTGTAGCAGTAAAAGCCCGCGTTGTCATGTCATACATCCGTAAAAAAGTCCCTAAAAAATTCATGAATGCTTAATGGATCACCAAATGTAGTACCCACATTTCTGGATGAACGCCATTTTTAAAAAACTCTGCCAGTGTAAGGAGTCGGACTTTATCATTGTAAGCTTAGATTGTTAAATGAATGACACCACTTCAGGAAGGACACACCGCAGCTTACAGATTTGTCTTCTACTTTGCCATAGTCCCAGCTTTTGGGATGCAAGAGATACTTGGGGAAGGAAGTAATATACATGCTCAGTGCACCTATACTCACAGTTTCAGGAGGAGAGGAAAACAAGGATGGTGTGCCCAGCCCCAAGCAGATCCTCTACCCAGTACTCCTGTATTTTTTGCTGCCATTTTTCGGAATTCATGGAATGGGAGTAATTCATAAAGCAGCTACCCTCCATTCTTCCAGAAAAGGGGTCCACATTCAAAATGGAGAATCATGGCTTTCTCCCTGGAGGTACACAGATCAATATCCGGAACATCAAACCTCAGTGTTATCTGATGGAATGATGATGATGTCAGGGAAAGAGACACTGAAGAAAATACTTACCACAGAGATACTAGATTGGTGTCTGCCCATACACAAATATCTTGTACCAGGGTCAACAATGTCTCCAAAAGTGATCCTTCCGATGATTGATGCATGAGAGGACTAACAGTTATCTGCTGTGACTTGCACATTGTGACTCCTCCCTAGAAGAGCAAAATGTAGAAAATCCAGCTTAACCACCTTCAACTATTTCCAATTAAAAAAAATCAGCTTTTGCTCCCAGTCCATTCCTCCTGAGCGGAGTTGTCTCCCACAGTAGCAACCTAGCCCAAGCCCCTTTATTCTGTCTTTTGAAACTTGTTTGGGAGAAGCCATAGAGACTAACCTCTGTTCAGAATATCCTGAAATAACCGCCATTGGAGTGACTGACAAAGTTCTGGTGAAACAGGGACTTCCTGCAAGTACTGTTGGAATTAGGTACCACAAAACTTCTGGAGATAGTTCACCAAAGGGTACATATGTAACATATCCAATGGGGGGATTTCTAGTGGGGACGCTATGAGCATCTGGGCCCTCAATCATTCTTGTACTTATGTAGAATTTATGACCCGAAGAGAGAAGAAGCAGGTGATCGACATCTGTTTCTTTGTCCTGAAATGTACATCAATAAATTGTAGATCCTGTGTTGGCACTAGATGGGACATTTTCTTATATACCAAAAATCTATGTTATTCATGCAGACGGCAACCTTCCTTCACTTGATGGCCACCCTTAAAAAAAACCTGTAGCACAGAGACCACTGTCTTATACATAGTAGACAATAACCCAATGATCACAGTTAAATATCACCTCTGCCTCATGATATTCGTAGACCTCTCAGTTGCCTTCAACACAGTCCAGCCCTCACCTACACCCAGAACTCTTGAATGGGTTTCATTGGCAGTATCCTTCATCAGTTCTACTCCTACCTTTCCAGTCGACACCAGCTTGCGCACATGGTCACCTTCAGGACCCAAAAGATTCCTTTCACCTCTCGAGTTCCCCAAGAATCAAATTTGTGTCCTGTCTTCTTCTAATGCTACAGGAAGCCTACTGGGGCTCTATTCAAAGATAACAACAGCAGAATTCACCAATATGCTGAGGATACACACCTTTATCTGAAAGTCTCCTCTGCTCCAGGCATCCGAAACCTCAAACAACGCCTGCAACTATACAGACCAGGATGTCCAACACCTACCTGAAGCTCAACCCAACCAGGACTAAATTCCTTTTTTTGTCAACAACAACAAGAAACAAGCATTTGCAATGCAACAGGTCTGGAATTTACACAAGTTAAAGTTATTGGCAATGTAAATGAAAATGCCTTTTATTTATGTTTTAAAAACTAAAACATGAAAAAAAGGCATTGTCATTTACAATGCTAATAGCTCAAACTTGCGTAAATGTGAGACTACAGAACCGAAGGCATAAGGTTAGCAACGTGAAACATTAGAGTGCGGTGTCCGTAAAGCAAGCAAAGCGCTTAGTATTTAATACAACTTTTTTTTTAAAGTGCAGTCCAGTCCAGTCCGAACTTTCAGGCCAGGTCCACACAAATCACAGACGTCATGAACCAGGTGACAACGAGGCAGGTCACTGTCTTGCTCCACAGCACAAATGACATTTGTATTTCCTACAAATGATCGATCCATTCTGTCAAATTCCCAATTGACCCTATCTCTGCGAAATCTCCGCTCATTAAAGCTGGAATCCTGTGCTTACAGTCCGCTTTCAAGAATACTTCATTGCAACAACTCACGTGAATTTGGTAAGGTCGAAAACTCATAAGACAGACTTCATTGGCATGATCAAAATTGATAACATCTGTTGCATGTAACCAGGCATAGCCATCCAATTAGAGCTGTCTCTGAAAATAAGAACCCCACTGTGTGAGCAACCGCAGAGGAGCAGCTATACAGTAAAGGCTGCCTTCAAGCCAAGTTTAATCTCAAGTCTGCCTCATAATCACAACCTAGTCAATTTACTCCACTTTTAAACACACAGCAGCATCCAAAGCCTGTCTATCAGGTGTGTTTCGCCGTAATTCCAGCCGCAGCATTACTCATATGCACGTACTGCCCGTCCCCCCAACGCCACACGCTGTTTTCCAAGAAGCAATCCCACATCACATCGCAACAACACCCAAGTCAGTGGCAAACCTGCGTCAGCACAGAACTATAATGAAGCGCCAAAAACAGGTTGTCCAAAAACCCTGCAAACGTGAGCCATTTCATGCACCTTTCAGTGTATCGAAAAAGTAACCTTTCAAGCAGGATGAACAAGTTTAAGCCATGCAACTCAACCAGTCCAACTGGCAGCAACAGGGATATCTCAGAACAGATACAGCACCATACTTCTTTTGTGTGCTCTGCTCAAGTGACGCCAACCGGAGCACAGCACATCTTAACTTGTAGCCTTATTGCCATATGCATTTCTGACTAATGGCATAATGACACCCCAGTTTTTGGTCTATGCCTGCCTGATACGCCATAACCCTGCTGTTTGTGACTGAAAGTTGCTGCTGATGACTCTAGTCAACCCTCTACCTCGGCTTTGCACTTGTCAAGGGGAGCGCGCTTTCCCCAATCCCATTGCACTACTTTGGCAAAGTCCTTGAATATCAATAACAAAAAGTAAACAAAAACAATTGTAGGTGATAGACTTGTACTCCTTAAAGTATTGCTCCTACTTCCCATGCACTGTACTTGCCGTGCGCACAGAGATCATTGGTTTGCCTGGCACTACCAATAGCTGCTAAGTGGGAAAAAAAAGCACACAATGTTGGACGGAATGCGGAACAAATCAAACATTCACCCCAGTCAAGATATCTGGGTAAAATATGTTGTACTAAGCTGTAAAAACCACATAGTCACATCATGGCAACAGGACCCCCCACCCCACAACATAGGTATGCATCCCGCAAATAACACACTAGACACCAGTGTTAGTTTGGGAAAAGCTGCTGCAGGTTTATTATATACAACGTTATGTAATCATAGTGGGTTATCTTACGGGCGATCCAAGGGCAGGCCGCATTCTCGACACCTGCCCGCCTGATGAGCCAGGCAGTTCCGTGGCGTACCACCTATGTGCTGCCCCTTATGGTAATGATTATACTCCGCCCCTTGCGGGGCGGAGCGTAGCTAGGCAAGCCCCCAGTTGCACAGGCCCACAACCGCCCGAAGGACTACTGGGGCGCCGACACGGGTTCCCGGAACCTCCCCTGAGGCCCCAGGTCTTAGGCTCTGGCACCCCTATGTGCCCGCTGAGGTATAGTGCTGCACCTCTCTGCTTCCGGATCGCCCTGTAACTCCGCCTGCAACGAAAATTAAAGCATTAAAAAGTTCAAACTGTCCCCCCCAAGCTGACACACAGGGTGAGAGGTTGGGAGGGAAAATTTGTGTCCCCGCTGGCAAGGTCACCACGACGCGTCCGGTGCGGCAAAGAGGCAGAGAAGATGGCGAGGGGGACTTAAGTCCCCCTCGCCCTGCCTGCCACACCGGATGTGACCACACAGCCTCCTCCCACGCTCCCTTCGGGATTCCTCCTCCCCGTGGGAGCCAGAGGGGAGCGGGGGAAGCCCTCTGTGACTAGGGGGCCTCCCTCCTGAGTGGCCACCGGGTGGCCTCGGGCAGCCGCATAGTCACATCATGGCAACAGGACCCCCCACCCCACAACATAAGCATGCATCCCGCAAATAACACACTAGACACCAGTGTTAGTTTGGGAAAAGCTGCTGCAGGTTTATTAGATACAACCCTACCAGCCTAAAGCGCATTTATTTATTATTATTTTTTGGGGTATACCTCTACTTGTGTTTGTCCGCTTCTGTAACTTGTACATGTCACTTTTATTTCCCTGTAATGCACCATTTGCCACTTCTGGTATTTTGTTTGCTCCCCGTTGTCACTATTGCCTCATGTCTCGTGACGTACGCTTTGTAATTTGTTCACTTGTAATTTCCTTCTCTGGTGTCATTACTGTTCTTATTGTGGAATGCTCTGATGCTTCCGTTACTCGCGCCCTGGTCTGCGGGGTTGGCGAGGCAGGGCACAACCCCGGTGGGCCACGAGGGCCTCTCCTGCCTAAACGCTGTCATTGTTCCAGGGTGTAGCCATTCGCGCGTTCCACAGAAGCACACAGACAGGCCATCGGACCCCACGTCCACTCACGGCTCCAAACACCTTTGCCGCACATTATACGGGTAAAAACCCATATCTATCCCGGACGCAGTGCAAGGTGCCTGTCCCCTGTTTTAGAACCTGTGAGCGTTACAAACCATAGAAGATTAATATGTTATGCCAACACTAGCCGTGCCCGAAAGGGGGGCATCGGGATGCCAGTCGAAACAATTTGTGATATTTGTGAGGTTATTTATAGAGCGCGACGTTCGCTCCGGAGGGAGCATCTTGGCGCTCTTACGTAAACACCCAGAGGCACGGGACTGATGGGAGACGGCATGAATGAGTAAAAGACATAAGTCGGCTCTTCTGAAAACCTTTTCTTGTAGGGGAAGGAGAAAAGTGCAAACGTTACTCGATCGGGCGGGATTGCTGACCGCGGTCATATCGTCGGCCATCCAAAGCTCCTGGAGTGTAAGATGTCCTCGGGGACTTGCACCGACACTCTGTGCAACTATAGTCACGCCCCCTGTCCCCACTCCCGAGTCATGCCTGGAGGCCGTGCCATACCCGGCTGCACCGCAGCCCGCACATAGCCTGGCCAGGGAGGCTCTGGGACAATAAAGTGGCACAGGGGTACTGAACCCCCGCAGGGCACGACCACGCTATCCTGGTGCCACCTTCGTTGTTCGCTGCCCGCTTCCCCACGAAACGGAGCCTGCGTGACCAAGGGTAAGGGAACAATACCCTGAACATGGACAATGGATTCACGGCTCTCTAACAGCTTTCATCTGAAATGTACGATTGGCACAGACTCCTCTAAAGCGCGGGGAACCACAATGCCACACACACGCTTCTGGGCTCCTCTGGCGCGCTACCCGGGTAAAGCATATTCAAATTGTGCTTGGTGTGAGTGCCCCGCGTGGCTACATGCACTTACAGTTCGACGGCGTGGCGATTTCCTGTGAGCAGTTCGAAGTGATTGAGAAAAGCACAGTAGACTGTGACATCATTAAGAAAACCGGAGTTGCCTTAATATACGAGATGGATGACTAATGTATTGAAATAGGAAGTTAGTCTTTTTCTCAACAGAAAAGGAGAGCGGGCCTTTCCTAACGAGACATGGATAACATTGCTTTACTTGTGTTTCTTGCATATTAGAGCAAGTTCATTTTTTGATATCCCTGCTGGTGATAAAAGAATTAAGGGAACCCCCCACCCCCTTTCGAAAGTTTGCTTTTGAGGATGGAGATTATTGAGAGTGGCAGATAATATTTTACCTATCTACGAAGTGAGGGCTGAGAAGGCTGTAGCCTACCATTGCAAATTGATCTGTGATCCTATGAAGATCGATGGAGCTAGTGTATTGAGACAGAGAGAGTTTGGAAAAGAGATTCAAAGTCCAGGTTTAGAGATCCTATGTTGAATTGTTTCTGGCGGGTCCTGATGAAGGTGATATCCATTGCTGTTCTTCCACCGAAACGCGTTGGCCATTTTCTCTTTATTTAGATCCAACTATTATGGTTGTACACTGGACAACGGATACAATACGACAGGATGTTTTTTGGCTGTTTTGAAGTTGTGCATGTTTAGGATGAGTGTGTGAGTATGTATGGATGTGGTTCTCTACCTGGTAAATTAGAATTGTCTCTTTTTTAGAATATATGTTTTTTCGTAATCTATGTATCACAAATGTATTCATGGACTGAATTTTATGATATGTATTTTAAAAAAACTTTGTGTGATGTATATTGAATAATTTTTTACATTCAGAAAAATGCTATAAAGAAATGAGATAAAAGATTCTGAAATATAATAAATGAATAAATCCAAAAAAAAGTGAAGATGTGTGTTGTGTATGCCGGTGCTGTTAGAGGTTATACCCTGTCATAAAGTGCATATAGGTCATGAGGGAGTTCTTTTGCTAGTGTACGTCAAGTGGTCAGCCTCCGGCCCCAACTGTGTCGTTGGCGCCCCCCTAGGCCGTGACACATGCCCCCGACGTGGGTTGGGTATCCACACAACGGGAGCCTCGACCCCTCCGTGCAAGCCCCCCAGGCAATCGCCTTTGGTTGACGCATCCGAGATGGAGGAGAGGAAGCGAGACACCATGGGGCATCCCCGGCGGAGGAAGGGGCGGGAATACCCTGCGGGTCCCAGTGACCCCAAGACCCCACCCCCCCTTCTCGACGCGACCGCATGAGGCCCGCCGCGTGTTAAAGCGCTCGACCCCACTAATGGCAGTTCTGCCATGACCCCTGCACAGCCTGGGTATAAAATGGCGGGTGGGGTCCGAGGACTCACCTCATTATGCGACAGCGCCAAGCCGCCCGGCCTACTGCGATGGACCCACTTCGGGAGTGGGTGAGGAAAGGCCCGCAGCCGCGTCCTCACCGGAGGTGTCCCCGCTTGCATCGCCGGAGGGCCAGCAAATGCCTCACTCGCCGAAGCTCTTGCCGCAGGCATCGTCGGACCCCTGCCCCCCCAACAGCCTGCAACTAAGCAGGCCGCCCGCCCTGCTCAACCTCCCGAGTGGAGGGAGTAGGCAGAGGGGGTGGGGAAGGAAAGGCCTGATGGGCCTAACTCGCCGACAAAATGTGTGTCCCCGCTGGCGAGGTCACCACGACGCGTCTGGTGCGGCAAAGAGGCAGAGAAGATGGCGAGGGGGACTTAAGTACCCCTCGCCCTGCCTGCCACACCTGACGTGACCACACAGCCTCCTCCCACGCTCCCTTCGGGATTCCTCCTCCCCAGGGGAGGAGTGTGAGCCAGAGGGGGGCGGGGGTAAGCCCTCTGTGACTAGAGGGCCGCCCTCCTGAGTGGCCACCGGGTGGCCTCGGGCAGCCGCATAACCATGCAAGCCAGCCAGGGTTTCCACTGGGCTCTTGTGATATCAGTAAGACTGGTCAAAGAATGACCAAACCTATTTGCTCTAGCTGGATTGCCTTTTGCACCTCGTTATACATGTTAGAAATTTTAAGCACAATCCCTTCAATGATATCTGAAGAAATGGAAATCCTCACATTCCTCCCTGAACAGTTTACAGAACAGTAATGATGCAGAACGCCAATCTTCAAAACCAAGACGACTTTAATAATTCCAGACAAAAGTCACAGTGTGCAGCAGAGTCACTCTTAAACAGATAAAAAAACAAGGCTGCCAGCACGTAATTGGGAACCTTGCGCACTCTGATGCCCCCTGCCCCTCATATCACTGAAACATCCTTAGCCAGTCCTGGCCGGTTGGCATGTCGAGACGCCTGGCCGAATTACTATTGTTACTATCTCGGCACCAGCGCAGGTGCCAATATTGCATCAAAAATAAAAAATAGAAAAGCACTTTTTTTTCTATTTCTTACTTTTGATGAAATCGTAGCACCCGCGCCGTTCCTGAGATAGTAACAAAAGCAATGTAAACAAAAGGAAATGGCAAACAACCGCGAACTAAAAAATTTATGAAAATCTGCGATCTCAGGACGGGCAAATGGAGCAGAAAGCGGGCATGGCGTGCTGAACATAGCTAGGCACGTCGAGCCTGCAAGTAAGAAACTCAATAAATAAAAGAGTACTATGAGCAGAAGCACCAAAGACACAAGCTCGGCTTGTAGAGAAAAGAAGGGCAGAAGTATAAACAAGCATTTACAATGCAACGGTTTTGCCTTTGCAATAGTTAGAGCTATTGGCATTGTAAATGACAACATTTTTATTTATGTGTTGGTTTTGAAAACAGATAAATAAATGGCATTGTCATTTACATTGCCAACAGCTTAATCTCTCGCAAATGTAAGACCTATTGTACTCTACTGGACGAGCTCATCAGACAGCAATTACTACCACACACATACACCCAGAGCCACACACACACACACACCCAGAGCCACACACACCCCCACACACCCAGAGCCACACACACCCAGAGCCACACACACCCACACACCCAGAGCCACACACACACCCACACACCCAGAGCCACACACACACCCAGAGCCACACACACACCCACACAGCTTTAAGAGGTCGCTCAGAGGTCGCCAGTGAAAATTACCAGTGGTAGCCTCTGTTTTTACCTTTGCGATCCCACCTCTGATAACACTGTTAAAGGACACTTGAAGTAAGACCGTAATGCATTCATTAGTAGAACATACCCAGAAAAGCCGGTGATGTAGCTTGGTGGATTAATGCACCCATCAGGGAGCTCTATGTGTAACCTGGAGTCTGTAGGTTAGGATTCCAGCTGTCTCCAACCATCCATTCATGCTTCATATGTTGGAGATCTAAGCATTATTAACTTGGATCTTATTAAAACACGTTCTTGGAAGCTCGCACTGATTCTCCTTTTAGAATCTGTTGAATAAATGCAGCAGATAGCCTAGTAAAGTGATCACGTTGAACCTAGTCCTTGCCAAGACTCAGGATAAAATGATTAAAGAACTAACACACCTGAAACATTTCTATACACCCTTGCTAAACTTTTCCAACTAACACCGATTCACATTAATAATTGGTGACGTTTCTTCTGTATGGAAAACATATGTTGCAAATGGTAGATTTTAACACACCTCTAACTACTGGCCATGGCGCACCCCTTGTTTGCAGATCAAGAGGCAGAGGCGAAGAGATTTGGAGAAGATCAGACAATGTGGTGTGCTAGTTTGTCAACCATGTAGCCACCGATTACTGCTTAACTCACCTTGTTAGATTACTAAAAGTAGTGGACACCCAGATGTATGCCACGTCTGAGCAATACCAAAATATAATCAGGATATTGACTAATACAATGCTGTGAAGGAACATGTATAGATAAGTATTCTAGACTCCACATCGGTGTACCTTTAATATATGTATATCTTCAGGATGAACAGATGTGGACTTAAAAAAGCAAAACCACACTTACCTCTATATACTCAACTTCATGATACTGTGGTAGTCTATATTCTGGATACACTGTATTAGCTGCTCAATACTTAAAATTCAATACTGTATGAGAACACTAACCACAGGGTTACTAACAGCACTGTCAGGAAACATGTTATCATAATTAAATGCCTCCACATGTCTAATGAAATAGAAGCAAGTGTTCACCCACACAAAGGAAATACTAAAGGCTATAAATCACCATAACTCGATATTAACTATAATTTAAAGAGAAGGTTAAATATGGATTCATGATTTTGATATTCTCACACCTCTGCAGGCGGGCTTCAGGTCCCATGTGAGCACTCTCGACCAAGCATTCCGTTTTGTGCTCCTATATTGGAAGACTGTTGTTTTTGGGAAGGGCAAGCTATACGCAGCCTTTGTGGACCTAAGGTCCGCATTCGACCTAGTTCCTAGGTCCAAGCTGTGGGAATGCCTATTGAAACTGGGAATGCCCGCTGTTCTGGTGCGACTTTTAGTGAACTTACATGCCCACACTTTTGCTCAAGTACGTTGGGGCAAGCCTGGGGAGGTTACGGATAGATTTTCTGTCTCTAAAGGTGTCAGGCAAGGGTGTGTTTTGGCCCCTACTTTGTTTTCTTTATTTATTAATGGGGTCATCAACTATTTTGCGAACCACCCTACGGATGCTCCCACACTGGCAGGGATGAAAGTACCTCTGCTCATGTTCGCGGACGACACCCTGATAATATCCAAGACGAGGCAGGGTCTCCAGCGGGCCCTGTCAAGATTTGAGTTGTTTTGCCGCGAACATGAGCTGGAGGTTAACATTTCTAAAACAAAGTTTATGGTGCTGAGAGGAACATTTCCAATTGCTGCCAGGGTCAAAATGGGTGGTACCACCCTTGAGCAGACTACGTTATTCACATACTTGGGTGTCACTTTTAGTGAAAACCTTAGTTGGAAACCGCAAGTCGAGCTCTTGGCATTAAAGCATGCGCAAATAGGAGGAGCACTCCTCAAAGAACATAAAAGTTCTTATACTCGGCCAATGTCCCCGCTCATGAAAATCTACGGCACAAAAATGTTGCCCTCAGTTCTGTATGGAGCAGAGCTCTGGGGCTTCAGTAACCTGGATCCCCTAAAGGTGGCCCAAAATAAATTCCTTAGGACGGCGATTGGACTGCCGAAATCATCTCCGCGCATCCCGCTTTTGTATGATTTAGGGTGCCAACCAGTGGAAGACCTAGCGAGATTCAGACCCCTAGCATTTTGGCGGCGCATGTGGACTACACCTGAGCTGCTGCTCTACACCAAAGCATGTCTAGAGGTAAGGGATTTCCTGGGCTCTGATAAAATTGAATGGTTCAAAGGGGTGAGATCCACTCTGTGCGCCATGGGTCTTGGTGAACTATGGCACAACCCTGACTCGGCCACCTTTCCACCCAAAAAGGAGCTGAGAAACCTATACTGGGAATGGGTCGTTGGTAAAAGACACTCGGAACTGACAGGAAGTTCTCTAACAACGACATTTGTTCTTTTGAAGGATGTTTCTTCATTTGAAAATTACTGGGATGTCATCACCAAGCCCCTGGATCACAAACTTTTCCATCAACTGAGAGCTGGCTCGTTACCACTGAGGTGCCTAACTACATCATGGGGTAAGGGTGGGCCAGAGCACTGTCCACTATGTATTAGGCAGAATGAAAGTGTGTGTCACTTTCTCTTTGTTTGCCCCCTGTACGTTGCCCACAGAAAAAAGTGGCTTCGTCCACTATGTAGAAGTCTGGGCACTCGTTCAGCATCTACAGCCTGCAGAATCTTAAAATCTGATCTATCGCCCATGATAGTAATAGGGGTTGCAAAATATCTAGGTTGGGCATGGATTCTACGCTTGAGGATGATCAACTCGCTTCAAGGTCCCAACTAATTAAGCTATAAGGTTCCAACTAGATTGTGTCATTGTATTAACTGTGTTTTTCCCATCATGTATAACTTTTAACTATGTAAATGAAGTCGTATATAATTGATTTAATTCTGTCTTAGTCCATGTTTTTAATTCCACATTAAGTTGTTTTTTTTAAACAAATAACAGTGCACTTTAGAAATGAAGAATTATTGTTGGATATGTAGCATGTCTTTTAAGATGAATAATCGAATAAAGACTTCTTTTGACTTTGACTTTGATTAAATATGTTTTGGATTTTCAAATCAGTTTGATTTCAAACATCAGCATGTTAGTTTAGCAAAAAACATGATTAATTTTCAATCAAATATGCAATTTTCAATTTGGAGTAACACTCAAAGAAAATAGCATCCTTTACTTGCAAAGTGAACTTCTTAAATATGGCTATAGTAGACCCTCTGAACTAACTACTTTCCTGGGTTACGCTTCAGGGAGTTACTTCCAGGGTACAAGCGAGCAGCTACCAGTGTCTCCCAAGGTACCCGTTCGATCCCCGTTTTAAAGAGTATTCAAGCATGCAAAGATAACCAATCTAAGGACCTAAATTGTTCCAATACGGGCTGCTAGTTATTTAAACCAGAATATCGCTGTGACTGTGTGCATTTTTAACTGAGCAGTCATTTCAGCAGAGGGGCCCTGGCCTCTGTGTTAGCACAGCCTGCCTTTGCGTTTACAGAGCCCCATCACTATTAAAGAACCCTACCTGTCTAGCAAGCAGTACAGCTATTAACAGAAGGCAGAGGGAACCAAAGCTCCAATGTGAGAGGACATTTCCAAATCACCAGCTGCGAGTGTGTCAATGTTCTCCGTTAAATGTTTATTGACACTGGTGCTTGAAACAATACTCTCAGTAGAAAATATAGTTATTGGAGCTTGAGAAGATAAAGGCTGTCCGTGATTGAGACCCTGCTTACCCTCACTTTTATTTGATACCCTTTCTACCCAACATTTCTGTGGAGGCAGCTGCCAATTAGTAATGGTCCTTAAGCATCATGCTACCAATGTCAGGAAAAACCAACAAAGGACCCAGGAAACTCTATAAGCCACCTAACACAAATGCGGTAGAGGGGCGGTAATAGTGGGGAAACAGTCACTGCTGCATCCCGCCCCCCCCCCCAAAAAAAATGGAGAAAGTCAATTATTAAAAATCCGTCCTGAAATCACTCAGACAAAAAAAAAAAGTTGTACAAGATTCCGGACCAAGGTATAGAGACAGTGGACATTAGTCTTCAAAAATGCCACTAAAAAGTAACTAAACGATTATCGTGTGTTATAAAAGCTCCGAGTAGTCTTGTATGTGAAGGGGCCTTTAAAAATTAGTGTTGTTGGGGAGGTCCAGGTTTTAGCACTGTACTGTACTTCAACCTAAAAAGGCGCCACTATGTCAGTAAAACCCGCTTTGAGTATCCTGTGGTTTTGCAGTTAGTTATTTTACATACTTTTGAAAACATGCCATGGGATGTCAAAAGAGCAGGCATAACAAGTTAATCACTACTCCTTGACGTGGCCATAACACACTGCCACCTTTTGAAGTAAAGTCTGATCAAAAATAGATCCAACTATTCCATGTACGACAGCTTATTTTTCAACGATTATTAAATGCGTCTCCAAACTTGATTCCTTATACTGCCACTAATTCCATAAACATAACCTCGGTATTGAAATAAGTCAACACATCTGCACAAAAGAATAACCAAGTAATGTAATAACTTAACTATGCAATCGCCAGGAGTTCACATGAAGGTAAACAGACTAGAGAACAAACAAAAAAAGACCTTGTAAAGTGACATTACATTCAATAGGGGCATCACATAGCCATGCGAATGTACATGTCAATACCTCAGTAGCCCATCATTGGCGTTGGTTAACATTACAGCGACAGAACAAGGGCGTCCGGAAAAAGGCTTAAGCGGCAAAACAGATCTAATCTGTGTTTTCAGAAAATGCTTTACGGCAGCGTGGACCAAAAAAGTTTATTAAAAATAAACAAAAAACATATCCTACTAGACTGCTACTGTATCGACATAACCTTTGGTTGAGTTCTTCCATAGTATTTAAAGAAAATGGTAGCTTTAATAACGCTACTGAGGATTTGATAGTTCCACATAGATCGTCATGTTATATTACCATTAGGACTCCCTCCCCTCCTCAAGGAAGACTGGAATGCATGACTGTATACTTATTGCTTTGCTCTCCCAATAGTTCAGAAATCAGTTTCCTCAATGCACTTTACTTGCTGATTGAAATTCACTTTCTAACGTTCTATGAGGAGGATGGCACAATATGCATGAAAAGTTCTCTCAGCAATGCACATTTCACACTTACTTTGTACTAAACTACAGAGACTTTAATATTGCTACTTTTATAGCTTTTAAAATAACTTTCTTAATTTTGTTTACCTTAACATGTGCATTAAAAGCATATTGCAGCCTTAAATACGTCAGACACTTTAAGAGCAACAGACCCAAGGCCGAGCAGCAGTTTAAAACTCTGAGAAACCAATGTAAAGTTTTGTGATTTTTAACAGAAAGTCCAGCAATACAGCTCGTTCTCAAAGTGTAAGAATCTAGAAAAAACAAAGTACATAGGAGTTAAACCCTACTGCCCCACTTTAGACTGACATAAAGGGATTTCATGGCTATCCAAATCTCACTAAGAAGGAACATGGGGCGCAGCGAAAGCTGGAGGGCTCGCGTGGAAGCAGAGTGGTCAGTTCTCGTCCTATGAGCTTTAAAGGGCATTGTGAACGAGTACATTTCCAAGGACTGCTCAGAGCGAGGCGGCCCACGCAGCAGCTACTAGGAGGCCTGCTCGGGGCTGTGCAGTCTTGGGCCTCACCCTGCCTACCAAGAGACGGAGCGCGCAGGAAGAGAGGCCATCTGCTCATACTATAGGTGGCTGGCAACTCCCCCTTACCTAGCTAGGCCTCTCTGCCCAACGGCTGGGCCAGACCGCGGACTCCTCCACAGAGCGCACCCTCCTCCCTCACACCGGCACACGCCAGCTCTTTTTTTTATGAATGGAAAACGCTGTATGCAAATGAAGACGACTCTAGGAAAAAAATGTCCGACGCTTGCGCTTCCATTTGACGCGGGGGGGGAGGGGGGATGTCCCGAGCCTCGGCCGCCGCACGCTCGACAATGCAGGGGGGCGGGGAAGGCTCAGAAACTCCAAAGTGTAAGGGAACGCTGTTGACACCTAAAATCTAAAGCACCCCCACAAATGGTCCGTGCCAGGGGAGGGTGTCCCTGCCGAGACCGGGGCAACCCCGTTAAGTCCTGGGTAGCAACTGACGTGTGGCCGCCAGCGCGAGCCCTGCAGAAGTAAACACGGCTGCAGGGGGGCGTGCAGCAGCTCGCGTGAGCCCCTCAGGCTGAAATCCCATGCACCAACCACCTACCCCCACCCATAACACACAACCCATTCCTGCCCGAGCCCCCAACTCACTCGTCCGGCTGTTCTTCCTCGTTCATTTTCCTCCTCAGCGGCGGCCCGCAGCAGCGCCCTGCGGCTCCGCGCTCCACATCTTCTTGGTCACATTCTCGGACCTTCCTCAACTTTTTATTATGTTTCAATAGTTATCCGCGATAAGTCGAGGGGGGGTTGTCCCAAAGTAAACGAAAACCAAGGTGTAACTGCAAAAGAAGGGCAGTCCCAGAGAGAGCTGCGCAGCTCGGCCGTGTCAGAGCGCCTCTGCGGCGAGCTCCCGCTTACAGGCGCCGAGTGGGGAGCTGGGAGGGAGGCTGGCGGTGGCCCCGTCCGAGCCCCATGGCTGCAGCCTCAGTCCATGTTGGATTCTCACCGCCGAGGAGAGGAAGTGGGGCGGAAGCGATGACGTCATCCTAGCAACCAGCTGCCAAGCTGCAGCACTGGAGGGAGGGGAGAAACCAGACACCGACAGCCGAACGCCCGCCCGCCCCTGCCACAGCTCACAGCGCTGCCAGACCAGTCACTAGACGAACGGCGGATGCACAGTTACTACAATAGCATAGACATACTCCAGCACAGGCATTCAGCCGCCGTACCCCACCGTCTCCAAGCGACTCTAGCGGTTCATAGCCCCCCCGTTAGACTTTTCAAGTTAGGGATCCGGGGCAACATACCAGTGCTGCATGTGTGAGGTGAAGACGCCCCAAGTTTTATCTAACATTTTGATATTTTGTTACTTTATCACCTTATTTTAAAACCCATAATTCAAACGCGAGGCAATTTAAAAACAAGTCAATTCAAACGCGAGGCAATTTAAAAACAAGTCAGGTCCCGGGCCGGCCAGCCAATCACAGCGCGGCCCGGGAATGACGTCACGGGGGTGTCCCGGGCCAGCAGCCAATCACAGCGCGGCCCGGGACAAAGGGGCGGGGCTTGAAAAACACCACGAAACGACCCCGAATCGCGTTTTCAAGAGAAAGCGTGATTGACAGCCTCTGTCTCCCAATGGCTAGCCTCCATTTATGGAGCTAGCCAATGGTAGACAGAGGCTGAACCAAAGTACATATGTAGGATCATGAGGTTTCGCCATGGGCGGAGCAACTGCTACGCAGTTGCAACGCCCAGGGCGAAACCTAAAAAACGAGCAGCGCAGTGGAACCTGCAGGCAGAGTGTCATCTGCCAAGAAGACCTTTGTTTTCATTGCAGCGATCGGCAGAGTGTTGACACAGCTGGCAGGAGGCTGCGTTTGCCTGGACTCTGGTGCCACCATTGTATTAAACAATACCTATTAAAAGAAAGGCATGGGGAAGCGTTCCGCGCCGTAAATAATAAAACATTATTATTGTTGCCCAGGCGGGCATGCATGTGCGATGCCTACATAAAACAAGTAGTCCCTAAATGAAACAATAACAGCCAGCAGTGGAACTACATTGTAGTTGGTCGGTGCTGCTTCCTGCGAAATGGAAGTAAACCGGAAATTAGGTGTTGGACCAACCAGCCAATCAATGCGCGATGTGAAACCAGCAATGACACATTTAACCAATGGCAAGTGACAACACAAAGAAAAACAAAAAATTCACTACTAATACAGATTACTTGATGCCTCGTAGAAGCAGCATGCGCTGCCTGCGAGACCTAAAAAGTAGCAAGTACTAATGACATGAACCTTCACAGCTTCCAAAACCTACTTTCATCAAATGCCAAGTCACTTGTATTCACCTTGGAACCTATTTTTGCCTCAAGGAACTGGCTGGCAAAAACCAAATACTAACTAGTGTCAGATATTTGTTATAAATGTAATGTAATGCAAATGTAAATGTAATGAAGATGTGCAGGACATCTAACCTGGGCTTCTGTTGGAATTCTATAATGCATATTAGCAAGCCCATTATCGCCATTTTGGCGACAGTTTCCTGCCACTAAAACGGCAATAATTTTAACGGGGTTCTTGCTAATATGCCCCTGAGGTAATTGCTGGTTGACATGCCTTTCTAGCATCATAACTGAGGCTGGAAGCAGAGAAATAGGGTTGTAATTAGCAAATATTGAAAGAGCTGCTTTAGGCTTTTTTAGGAGCAAAATATCCTGAGCTTGCTTCCAGTCAGCAGGGATAGTCACAGTGAAAATGAAGAGGTAGGAAAGGAGGATCTGCTTTCATGGTTACCCCGACTTTTTGCTGTTGTTAGTATGTTTTTCTGACTACTCTGACTGGGATCCTGTAATTAGGACCCCAGTCACTGTGCTTCCTTCCTAAATTGAAATGGTAAGTACTTTGGTACCTCCACAATTGGCTACTTGAGTACCCTGATAAGTCCCTAGTATATGGTGCTAAGGTACCCAGGGCATAAGTACACAAGGGGACTCCCATGGGCTTCAGCATGTAGTGTGCCCCCCATGAGAGACCACTCAAATGTTGACTACAGGCATGCCATTGCAGCCTGTGAGAGTTGGTGCTAGCCCCTCCCACAACCTATATGTTACCTTATATCTGAGGCCACTACACTTAAAACCTATAAGTCGCCCCTAAGGCAGGCCTTTTAATCCAGAAGGCCGGGTGCTTGGTTATAAGTGCGAGGGTGCCCTGCATGAGTAGGACACCCCTACAAATTCCAGGGTCAATTGCCCAGCTTTGTAAGTGCCGTCAGTCATTTTAATACATATAGTGAACATCAGTCATTACGAGATGTCTAACTATATAGTGACTGCATGCACCTGGTCATGTTTGGTATCAAACAAGTTGGAATCGTACCCCAACACTGATTCCAGTGTTGAAAGTATGATTCCATGTATTGGGGCCTCCCTTAGGGTACCCTCCTGTTCCCCCGGTTCAGCCTTTAAGCATCTGACAGCAAGCTAGAGCTGGTGCTGACCACAGACATGATTCAGCCCTCCTGCTGCTGGGCCAAGCTCAAGGAGGGGAAGGTAGAAAAATAAGTTTCCCGTCGGAGGGAGGTTGTGACCACCTCCTAAACAGGACTTAGTGTATTGGGCTAGGGTGGGGACACGCACCAGTGCCACAGACTGCTTCAAAGGGCACATTTGGTGTCCTCCTTGCATACTACAGTTGGAACCAGTTCTTGAAGCCCTTGGCTCCCGCTCTGGCCTGAAACTGGACAAAGAATATGGGAGTATCCTGCCCTTTGTCAAACTCCTCCTCTGGGAGAGACCCCTTAGTCGTTCGAACCCTTTCCCTTGGGTACCTAAGGGCTTACCTGTGGGTGGCTATTCAGATGGGTTGTGGGATGTCACTTTTTAACCGGCTGGACACTTGGACTTCGCCTGGAACCAAGACTGCGTCGAGGAAGACTCCTGCTGCTCCAGGTCTCGCTGTTCTGCAAGTCTCCTTCATTGTCCGTGTCTGTGCTTCTTCCTGGATTTTCAACAGACCGGTGGACATCAAGGACACCCAAAATAATCTCCCTTGGGGTGAAGACATCACTCCCCTGCATCTGCAGGCACTGCAACGACGATGATCAGTCTGCTGCTCGTGATGTCCCATAGACTTCTAAAGGCTCAGAAACACAGGGGGTGGTTCTGCAACTCCTACGAGGACTGACCTGCCCATTCAGCACGCTTGAGGCCAGTATCCCTCATCAGAACCGTTGGGACCGTACCCCTGTGCACCTTGTTGACTTGCAGTTGTCAAGACTTGTTGGAGCTACACTCCAGATCTCATCAGGCTACAATAAGCTCCAGCTTCCATCATTTCTCCCTGCCAAGTACAGTGCCTTCATGGCATCCACCTTACCGTGGGCCTTGCTTCTTGATGAGCTGCTTGAGGTCCTCTTGCGACTCCTGTACCTTCAGTATGTGGGTCCTCCTGAGAGTCTTCTCCTGCTTCAGTGGGCTCCCCTGTTTGCTTGGGGCATGCTCTAACTCTCCTGCTTGTGGTGAGTCCCTTGGACCTTGTTGGTCCCAGTGTTGCTCCTTCTTCACTTTCCACACCTGTTGTAGCTACCAAGGCTTGTTAGTGCTCCTGACAGAAACCGACCCCCTGGTTCTCGACTTCGGATGTGGAACAGATCATGCTCAGCTCCTGGTCTTCCTCAGCATCGCCTGGTCTTCACAGCTGCAGTAACAAGGTCACAGTCATCACCCCTGCACCTTCTGACATCGGTGGAAATTGCTTCTCCATGCCTCCTGGTTACCTCCAAGTGGCATAGACTCTGTCCTCTCTGCTTGCAGGTTCTTCACTTCAAGAATACATCCTTGGATTCCACTGGACACTTGCACAGTTTTCGCCAGCAGCATCTTTCGTGAAGTCCTCCATTGTGGTACGTGGCGGTTTTCAGGGTCACTTTGCACCTATGCCCAAGCTTCCCTGGTGTAGGTATCTTGGATCCCGGGGTATCCACGGGTGGGGTGACTTTCCAACCTTCCGTCTTCCACTGGGTTTCTTTAGGGTCTACTGGGAAGGGTCCTTCTTCTAATCAAAACTGCAACTGCAACTTTCCTGTTGACTTCTATTGGGTATGTGGCTGCATTTCCACTCTGCACACAGCTTCCGTGGGGTTCCTGGGTACTTACCTTGGGTGGTTCCTTGTGTCCCCAACTCCTCTGAGTCTCCTGGTCCAAGCCCCAACTTCGGTCCCAGTTCACATTCCACTTTATTAGTATATGGTTTGGTCTCCCCCTGGAGACCACTGTATTTTGTGCTTACTTACCCGTTTGCAATTGAAGTATTATTGTGTATTGTGTTTATATCTCTCGGTAGGAGGTATACCAATGTGTTAGTGAGTGTTGTGTAAATAATAGAACTATTTTTATATATACAATGTGGGGTTCTTTTTCATTTACCCTACATGACATGATTAGATGTGGTAAATCAGCTACTTAAGACTCTCTTAAGATAAGCCTGAAGGCTGCTCTCCACAGCTACCACTTAGAGAGCTTTCTATGGTTGTCTAAGACCGCTAAAATCACCATAAGGGGTGTCTGGATTAGTGCAAGTGCTTCACTTAAGTAAGTGTGCACCATATACTAAGCCAGCCTCCTACAGAAGGTATTGAGCACCTTTTGTAAAATTGGTGTGACTGCTAGGACTCCTAATTTAAGAATCACTGCAGGGCAAGGTAGTCTTGACAGGATTCTGACTTGGTGGGAACGATTAAGGTTAGACATCTCTGGTAATTAGAGCACTGTGGCTCAAATTGGCCATTATCAGAAGATTTGGATTGGCAATTGAGGATGAGATGAATAGAAGTGGCCAAATTATGGCCTGAGGACTGATAGGGATCACAGCTCCGATTAGTGGCAGTGGGGAGGGTCATGAACCTTACAATGTTAAAGATCTCTTTAAACACATTTTTGCAGATTCAACCATAAGTCCTTGAAAATTAATTATGACCTGGTTTATCGCCTGACTATAGATTTTCCTGGTAGAGCGGTAGAGTGCTTAACCCGAAAGACTTTAAGAAAGTCTCATTTTCTTTCAAGGTGACGACAGAGTCACTTCATTTTTATTAACTCATCAGTGAACCAGGGGCCAATTTGCCACAATGGGGAGGTTTAATCTTTTTAAGTTGATTAATTTCGCCAAGAGCTAATGCGATCCAGTTATGATACAAGATATCATCGTCAGCAATGTTTCTGGATACTAAGGGTGGAGACTTAAAGAACGCCAGCTTAAACTTAGATTTAGTAACAAGGTGCCAGGTTCTTTCATGCACAGAGGTGTCCAAGGGTTTAGAAGATGTCCTCAGACTAGGGAAACAGCTAAGATTAGCAAAGTGGTATGTCTAAATGAGAGACAATGGAGTGTCACATGAAAGATTATCCAGATCTGTAATAATTAATTCAAGAGTATGGCTGGCCATATGGGTAGCCTACGTGTCAACTTGAGAGAGATCTAAAGCTGGCATGTCTTCTATCACTTGTTTAGCCAAAGACTGAATACTTACATCCGCATGGCAAATAAAATATCCTAAAACAGAAAGAATTGGAGATTTTGTGATAAAAGGAGCAAGGTTGTCTCTGAAGTCCTTAATAAAGCAGCTTAGCTGATTCAGTGCTGTGTAAATTAGCGAGCCAGATAAGGAATAGGTGTGAGTAAGGTTTTAAGCTGAAGACTAGTGCATCAGAATTAATAACATTGTTTGGTTTTTTGTTTTTTTTAACTTTATTTTGTAGTTTCAAATTACATCTCTCAGTGAATAACAATCAAACATTGCCACAGTGAATAAGCACGCCATCTCATTAAACCTTCCTTCCTATGGTCATGATACATGATAACCATTCATTGTCAGTGCAGATCATAAATCTCAGAATAATCAGCACATGAGCACAGTAATACATTCAAGGCATTGGCAAACTAATTGGCACACAGTGTCCAAGGCACGTATTCTGTCTAATTTTAACAACATACTTTTTACATGTTAGTTAAAGACTCATCATTCGCCTCTGTGTCCCTGTGCAGTAGAATATATTCCTGAAGGGGCCCCCAGATATCTTTGGGCTTAGAAGCTAATGGTAGCAACTCAGCATATGTGGTATTTTGTTCCTGGCAGTAGAGTAGGTCAGCCATCCACTCCTTGAATTTTGGAGCTCTGCCCCTTCCCCATCTGCATGCCACTCTCCGCTTAGCCAGGAGTAGCGATAGAGCAACAAACTTCCTGTGTGAAGCAGAGATCTGCGCCGTATGCCCCAACAAGGTGAGTAACGGATCCCTCTCTGAACTAATGCCTGTCATGCTATCCAGCGTCAACAGTACCTGCTCCCAGAAATCTCATACGGCCGGGCACTCCCATGCCAGGTGAAGAAATCCCGCCCTGTTGTCTACATCTATCGCACCTGTCTGTGTCAGCCATCCTAAACCTGAGTTTCTTCGCTGGCGTATATTATAACCTATGTAAATACTTGTAATGTATAATGCATAATCTATTGCTAGCCGAGATCTGTGCTGTTTGCTTACAACAATACTGCCATTGTACATCAGTAATCTCTCACCCTAACTCCTCACCCCTGTGCATGCGGGATCCACCGTGCAATCCTGCTCTACTCTCTCAGATGCAGTTATATAAACCTGACACCAGATGCTTCCCATCACCTGACCCTAGCATCTGGTGGAGTGGGAGGAGGTTTGTCGGTTCGCGAGGGTAGTCGGGGAGTATAGACCGCATCCCTTTTCTAAGACGCATGTATAGAAAGATATATAGAGGCAGCTCGGCCTAGGTCTACCATATCCCGGAAGTGAAAAGGAGACCTTAACTGGACAATGGTCAGAAAAAGTCCGAGCTAGATGCACAGCACTTGTAATGGTCGGACATAACCCTTTGGTTAATAAGCAGTAATCTATGCGCGCCCAGGTTCCTCTGTAGGATGTAAAGTGTGTGTCTTCACGTTGTAGGGGGTGCATGTACCTCCAGCTATCTATCAACCCGCCCTCCGCTATGATTCCCTGCAAAGCTTCCTGCGCCCTCGTGTAATGCTGTGGACCTGCGTTGGATCTGTCTATGTACGGATTTAGCGCAACATTAAATTCACCCCCCCAGATTATGCGAGTCGAGCCTACCAACAGAAGTTTGCCCCATAGATTTGTGAAGCATTCAGGGCAATTGGTATGGGACCATAACAGTTCACTATTGTGACCGTGTCACTACCCGGGTGTCCCCACAGTATAACGTGTCTCCCTTTTAGGTCCTCCAGAACTCCCATCTTCTCAAATTTCTTGTGCTTACTGAAAAGTATGGCCGTACCCCGGGCATAAGAGGAGTAGGATGAAAAAAAAACGGCAAATCGCCCATCGACTCGCGAAGGCAATAGTGGCGCTCGGTGTTATGTGTGTTTCCTGTAAGAGTGTCACCTGAATTTGCTGCCTGTCCAAATAGGCCAGTACCTGTCTCCTCTTCCTCGAGTTTCCAAGGCCCGAACATTCCATGATATCACCCTAAAGGCGTTACTATCCTCCTGTGCCATCAAACCAAGCGCCCCCCACCTGACCCATGTGATGTAAAGAACAACATTCCAATACCTTCATGCATGACCATATATCACCAAAAAGAGAAAACTGTGCATTTATCCCACTGTGACAATCAAACTGCCCCCCCATCCTCCCCCCTCCCACTGAAGCATCCCAATCATGCCAGTAATAAGCTGCCCCCCCCTCCCTCCCGGACAACTTCCATCTTACCAGGTAGACCAACTGGGCCTAACTCATCCCCTCGGACCTCCATATGGGGATGTTCGGAAAACATCAACAACTTAGCATTGAAAGTGGGGTTCTCCCAGATGAGGAATATGCCGAGGTGGCAAATGAAAAACCTCTCGCCAGCCCGCACACCATGCACACACTGCGGTGCCTAGGTCTGACTTGAGGGTGACCGACAGCGCATCGTTTCCTCTCGCCCCACAGATTGTCATCATTGCAATGGCCTAAGTGCATATGTGCTAAGCGTCCTATCCCATGCTTTCCTTACAATTAGGTGCAGCAATCGTGTCCATAAAATATGGAGTGCAGTCCCACAACTCGATGGAGCCATGCACCTTAGCGTTCATTCTTCCTCCGGTGACTGTGATCTTGGTGAGTCCATTGGATCCAGCTGCGCTCTTCTCTGTCGCTTAAGGTGCTTCAGGTAGTCCTCCACCTGCTGTGGATTAGGGAAGAATTTTTGCGACCCCTGATGAGTAATCCGAAGGCGAGCCGGATATAGCAGCCCATAATCAGTTTGAGCTTGTCTGAGTTTCTGTTTAACTCCCAAAAACTTACATCGTTCTTCTTGCACGTGAAGCGTGAAATCCGGGTACATAGTGATAGGTATGCCGTCATATGTCAATTGTTCAACAGGCAAGCAATAATAGGTCTAGGGGTATTGCCAGGAGGGGGCCGCGGCCCCAAGGACCGATGCGCCCATTCGACCACAAACTGAGAGGAAAGCAATTCTGTACCCACCACTGCTAGTAGTAATCGCACAATGTACTCCTCCATTTTCCCCGTATTTGTGCTTTCTGGCACCCCTAAAATCCTTATGTTATTCCTCCGGCTGCGGGCCTCAGTGTCCTCACTTTTTGCCGTAATGACCTTGAGCAAATTGTCTATTTGCACTGTCGCTTTTTTCAATTTAACGGTAGTGTCCTCCACATCGGACACGCATTGCTCCGCCTCTTTGAGTCGTGCACCGTGGCCTTCTATTGTTCGGACTATGGCGTCCATCCGTGTGGAGACTGCGCCAATCTTGTCTGCCATATTTGCAAAGCCTTGTCTGACTTTATTAAGAAGTGATTTGAGATCGTCTCCAGGCCCTTGCTGAGGATTTTGCTGAGGGGTGCCCGCTCCAGCGTCCTCCTCTGCGTGTTGCTGCTTGGCGGGTTTTTTCGAGCCATCAAATTTTAGGCATCATTGGTGGGTGTCTAGCCTCCCCATTTTAGCTCTGGTACTTGGTGCTGGCAGTTCTTTGGTGCTGCTTTTGCACAGTTAGTTAGCCCTACCACACTTCCGGCTATATCTCACCACTGCACAGCAGTCAAAGAGCGAGCATAATATGGGCATGTACTGTCGTCTTCAATTACTCACCTATCACCAAACAAAAACCAGCTCCGCAGTAATCTGGCGTCTAAGCACACCAGGGAGGCACTCGGACTCTCCCGGTGGGGCCCAATGATGAAGCATGTCACCAACCAGGTTGGTGAGTGAGAGCCTTCTATATAAATCTAAAGAGATTTATGTACCTTTCCCATGCTCGATCTTCGGAGGCTATAGAAATTACACTCTTTCGTTGTTCAATTTACTGACCAGTGGGACTAAGAGTGTACTCTACCTTTCCCTCCCTCTCTCATTGTTAACTAACAGTCTTCAATTACTCTCCCAGTGTCCATGTATAGACTCAGTCGCTCCAACCAGACAGTCGAACACAGGTGGAGCGAATACAAACCTCAATCTACAGTCGCCTCAGCGCTATATTGAAATATCACTGCACTGCCCCCCCCGGAGGAGATTATAAGCAATGACACCTCTTGCGCCGTTCACTACTAGTACCACCATCCACCCAGTCTCCTCTCCAATGCTCCTTGCAATAGCGGCAACTGGTCTATGCACACGGTCTTCCTCCTCACTGATCTCCTGGCTAGAAGTTTCCAGCCCCCGCACCTGCTCTCAATCCTCCAAAGCGGGGCGTGTCCAAGCGCCAGTTAATAAATGCCTCCTCCCGGCCAGGACACCTCAGGTGGCCGTTCCTTGTCTGCGCCCCCTGCAGCGTGCCGGCCTCTGTGCCAGACTGCAGCTAGGAATCACTCAATAGCGCCGACCAGCCCCCAGGGCCGCGGTGGTATACCTCGGCGGTATTTGGTGGCACGCACAGCAGGATGCTCTCCCCAGGTTCGCGGACTCAGGCAGCACAAGGTCCGTGCTGCCCGCCTCTAAAATGGTCGCCCGGCCCATCTGCCAGCTATGCCTCACTACCAGAAAGCCTTCAAGGCCGGTCCACTGCTGATGCAGCGCGGTAGATGCTCTTCTTACCACGTCACTCTCGCCGTTTGACAGCGCCGCCACGGACACTCGTAGACACCTCGCCACCGTCTCTCAGCACCACAGCTCTCTCCGTGCGGTCTCCTACCAGCCTAGCTGCAGCGTGGTGGACCAGGGACTCTCATAGCTAGCCACTCCGCATACCCGCTCCATAGGCAACTGGCGTCTCTCTCGGTACACGCCGCTCTCACCCCTTAGCCGCTCCGATCACCTTCGCCTGTCGAGAGTCAAGCACCACAGCAGTGCCCAGAGTTTCAGGATGTCTTACCACACTTTTAAGTTCAAAATGTGGACGAGTAGGCGGATAAATGTAGGATTTTGTTACTCGATCTGTGGGAGCCTCACTCCATGGCGGCCATTCCACCCGTGCGCCACCTAGCGCCCCCTCCAGTATTAATAACATTGTTAACAGTGATAATGGTGCAGATCAAAAGCTGTTTATAACAACGGCTATCCCTCCTCCCTTCTTTGCAGGACAATTTTGATAGACAATGGCATAGCCAGAAGGAATTAATGTAGCAACGTCTGGTGTGGAACAGTCTATAATCCATGTTTTCTTAAGAAAAATGGAGGTGGGGCTGGATTTGGTGATGAAATCACAGAGTTCAGTTTAGCGGCAGCTTCTACCTGTTAGCAGCAATAGGGCGGGGTGGGGAATGGGCAGGGGAAATAGGTAAAAGAAAATCACTTACCTCCCTGCAGGCTGGCTGATTGGCCACCACCTCTCCTACATCCTCTTCCTAGCTTCTTGGGGAGCCAGGAAGCAGGAAGCAGGAAGCACCAGGACTCTCAGGCTCCCTTCAGTCAATCACAAAGCTGCAATACAGCGTTGTGATTGGTCTGAGTGGTCTGAGTGCTGTGACATAGTGTTCAACCAGGGGCTGGAGGGGTAGGCATGTTCTCCACACAAGCTGTAATGCAGCCTGCACGGAGAACACGGTATGTGTGCATGACTGTTGCAAACCACTCCTCCACCTGCTCTGAGAGAAGCCCCACCCCACAAAGATGCTGCAATGGGGAAAACTAAAATGATAATAACCTCAGGGTATTATCATTTTAGTTTTCCTTTTTTTTTACACTGCAAAAAGCAGTGGGGCGATGCTCCTCCACCTTAGCGGAGGAGCTGCCACTACGGGATTTTTATGTTTGGGTAAGGGCCTGAAGCTAAGTAAATAAAACGTATTAAAAGCCTAGGCAGGGTGCTCTGTGCTCTCACTTTCTCCAAAGACACCTTACCATAGTCCTCAAAAGGGGCAAAGTGGCATTGTGCCACTAAAGAAGGGCAAACCCTATTGATGCTGTCCACACAGAGTAAAGAATTACACATAATAGAGGGCCCGATATCAAACAGAGCTCCTCTGATGTAACAGTTGCCCACGGTCATCATTTGACCTCTGGGGGTGGTGCCGGGCACAGTCCAGGCACGGACGGCCACAGATGGGCTTGCTCTTTGTGTGCACAGTTACCATGGACACTGCGAACGTCTGCCGTGCAAATGCACAACTTTGCCCCTTTTCATGACCAGCATCCTGACGAAGGGCATGGCCAAGGGAACAAGAGCTAGAGCCCTAACTCCACAGAGAGAACACAGGGATAAAACAGGTGATCAAAATAAAAGGAACCAAGCAGATTCTGTGGGCGAGGACAAGTTCACTTGCATCACTCACTATCAAATACCTAATTAAAGTGTTGAACAATAAACATAAAAGCAATGCTCAAGAAGAGTCGAGTTGAGAGCCCAGTCGGAGCCAGGCACCTCTCTAAACTTACAAGGAAAACAAATCAGGCAGAGGCATGCAGGTAGTAAGCTGTCACTGTCAGGTGGTGTGGTGTTAGGCATTCCATTGTCAAGGCTATTTATCAACAGCTTTGCCCCTTTTCAAGTCCTACATCCCGGCAGAGTTCCTGGCCAAGAGGACAGGGGGTAGAACACTAACTCAACAGATAACACACTGTGATAAAATAGACAATTGAAAATAGAAGCTAACTGGATCCCAGAAGATCCTGGGAATGAGGTCAGACTCCCTTGCCTCACCCACTACCAATGAACTAATTTAAATTAAAACAACAGTGTGTTATAAAACTAGAAACATAAAAGAAATACTCCTGAGGAGTTGAATTGTGAGCCCAGTCAGACAGAGCCAGACATCTCCTTAGAGTTACATGGAAAACAAATCAGGCTGAGGCATGCGGGTAGTAAGGCTGCTGCTGTCAGATGTGGTTTCGGGCATTCTTTGGTCAAGGCTATGGATGCGCAGCTTTGACCCTTTGAATTCCTCTGTCCTGACAGAGGGCGTGGCCAAGAGGGTAGAAGCTAAAATGCTAACTCAACAGAGTGCACTCCTATAAAATAGGTGGACCAAAATAAAAGTTAACTTGATTCCAGCAGATTCTGTTGCTGAGGTCAAGCTCCTCTGCCTCACCCACTACCAAGGGACTCATTAAAAGTAGAATAACTGTAAAATGAAACCATAAACATAAAATAAATACTCCTGAGGAAATGAGTTAAGGAACCAGGCACCTCCGTAAAGTTAGAAGGAAATAACATCATGCAGAGGCATGCGGAAAGAATGGCTACCACTGTCAGCATCACCCTAGCCTAATGGAAGTTCATTGGCTTACTTTGCTGGCCCACACCATCTTCAAAACCAGCTGCATTATTTACAAATCCTTCATAACCAGCACAGCCCATGTATCTTGTTGTAGAGCTCACCACCTTTGATGGCTCTCAGCATTCCCCCTGCGAGGCCTACATCTCACTGGATACTAAAAAGGACAAACCAAGGCAGCAAGCCTTTTCCATGTATGTACCCAGGGCCTGGAACAACAACCTTTTATCCACAAGGACCATCTCAACGCTGCTTCAGTTTAGCAAAGAGTTGAAGACCCACCTCTTTCAAGACCAATACATCACCAATAACCACCTACCTTGGCTATCACTCATTTACAGTATACTTGCTTTTGACCATGCTTGGTTTGCTCTCTGCTGATAACACAAACATACCTAACTACTTACATACATTGCAGGTACCAGTGACAAATAAATCCTACGATAGTCCATTCTTAGTGATCATGTTAAGACAACCTCCCATAACATTTGTGCATTGCCAGTGTGTTTTCAAAATATACCTTTTTTTTAAATGAAACAAAAAAACAGTTTGCAGCATTCCATCTTTAATAATTGTTCTCTATTTTACACACATAAAAATATTTCGTCAAATAATATATTTAAAAGATTTTTGGGCCAGTTCTAAAATACTGCAACCAGTTGCATCATTACATCGTAAATGTGTGACACTGCAGGGCACACTTCTGTTGCAGTGCTAGTCCGTCACTAAAAAAGAATAGGTATTATTTGTTTTTTTCTGCTTTCCTAAATGAAGACTTACTTTATATCTATTTTATGGAAACATTAACATATAATAAATGTAGTTGCACGCATTTTACAATTTGAGGAATACAGATAAGTCTGATACAATGGGGCTTGAAAAATGTTTCACTTCTATTCCCTGTAAAAAAAGTTATTCTAATGCAATCGCCAGAGCATCCTATGCAAACGAACCTGATATTATGACAGGAGTATCTCATGTGTAATTATGGAGTTGTTCTTGCCCTCCAATTTATCACTTAAACATGGATTTTCTTAACAACATTTTCCACCACTGTTCAGCATTTTGTTCTGTACTATTACTGGCATAAGTATTCTAGCAAACAGTAGCTTTTCTATTGCTGCCACTAAAATATAGAGGCATATGTACAAGCCCCTATCGCCACAACGTGCTTTTTCCGACATTGTTGCGGCGATAGGGCTTAGCGATATTTACCGGCATCATTAAGCCACTTAACATGGCTTAATTCTGCCTTGTCAATAAGGCCTCCTTTCATGCAATGGTTAGCGTGAAAGGGGTGGGCAGTGGGTGTTGCGGTGGGCGTTCCACTGCTTTACCCATTGATTTTGACATGTACAAGGGCATCGTACACAGGATGCAGCGCCAAATTTAAGACCAGGGAAAACCTTGGTCTTAAGTTGCATTTTATGATTGGTCCCCTCCCTCTACATAAACACTCTGTAAATAAAAATGCCATTTTGTGACTTCATGTGTGCTGCATGAAGCAGCACAAATAAAACTGACAGCATTGCGTTTTAGGATTGTCTATGTGCAGGAAGGGACAACTTCCTACACATAAACAATCCTCCCCTGCATGCAGACACCCTTGCACTATGATGTAAATATGGTGCAGCCTTGCGTTTCTGTAGTGGCAGAGTGAGGCGTTAAGCCATGACGGCTAACACCTCAATTCACCAATTCCTCGTACATATGCCCCATATTTGCAAATGGTCCCCTAGGGTATAAAAAAGCAATGTCTCTTTTCTCAAGCACTCTTTTCTGGACAAATGTTCTTACTGATCTCCCAGTTCCAATCTGTCTTTGCTACAGAGGTAGTCATCCTGTTCAGGGCAGGAGCACACATCAACAGTAATGCAGCTAACACAGCTAATGTCCTGTTACTCCAGATGGCTCAATAAGGACATTTGAAGACTCTTGGGTAATGCTCCCCCTATGCTAGGCAGATCTGGTAATTCAGGCATTCCTAAAGAGCTACATTGACATAGATAGTAGTGAGGTTTGTGTTCCCAAAGATGCATTCCCCTTCCATCTTGTAGGTCCAAGTGAAAATGTGTTTATACCAGCATAAGCTTGCATATTTCCTGGTATATCATGTTACCCTTGTTAACAAAATCAGTGCTTCATTTGTAACAAAATGGAGGCCACTGCAGGTTGCACCTCCCATTGACCCTGCCAGTGCTGCCAATGATAGTACTAACACAACTACAATCACAAGGCTAGAAGTGTGACTATTCAGACTATTCCAGGCCTTCAAAGCTATTAGAATGACTTGGGCGATAGGTGTTAGTCATTTGAATATATATTAAGTTAATAAACAACTGTTTATGTGCTCATCTCTGAATTAGACAAACACCACCACCATGTGGCAAACTGTCATAAGTGCAAATGTTGAGCACCGGAAATCACCAACTCAAATGAAGCACTGAAAAAAATGCCTGAGATTATGCCATTACACCATATCCCATAGTTGAGATTTATTTCAGGTAAAAATCCTATTGTGAGAACATGGAAGCAATGTAAACAAAAAGACACGAGCAGCTGCTCGAATCATGTGCAATTTTGCACTCATTTTTGGAGTGAAAGGCATTATTGCATCTAAAATGCACAAAAGCATGCTTTTCACTATAAAAACGAGGTCAAAATACCAGACAGCCATTTCGGATGATAACGTGTAATTTCACATAATTTCTGAGGCATATAACATATACATAAATTCCTCAAGGAAAGTTACATAAATTTCATCCAGACCTATCTTCTTTCTCCATTGCATTGGAGAATTTTAAGCATGCTCCTACTTTTGCAAGATGGGCCTTTTGCAGGGGGCTGCAGGATGCATATATTTGCTTGACATATATTATAATGAATGATAGATGGGTTGTCAACAAGCACATTTATCCTGCATACGCGAAAGCCCAGCTAAGTGACCTTGACCTGGTTCCACCTATTAACTGCTCGTTGTAGCACCTATACCCAGAAACGATTACCCTATTTTCCAAGGTGGGTCATGTATGGGTAGTATCAGTGTTGTTTGGGTGGGTTTTTTATAGTGACAGCGTAAATGTTGCCATCTATGGTTGCAGAGATGGTGGTCTTGCAGATTGTGTTTTCTACATGGTGGACATGACTGTGCTCAGGGCCCACTCCTGTCGTTTGGGGAGTGCCACCATCTTGTTTCAGTGTAGGTTTCCACTACTATAGTGAAGCATGTTCTTTTTTTGTGTTGCTGGTTGTTGCGTAGCAATGGTGGGCTTCTATGGGGCTCTGTTTGGTTCTCATCAAGTCTTTGAGCTGTTCCAAACAGTTTGGATGTGCACTCCCTTTCCCAAAAGTTCATAAAAAAACATAAACAAGGAAGCAAATGTACTTCCTGATTAAAATTAAAATGTAAAATATGAAACCAGCTGAACTTTCGTAGGCTCATGCGTCCCACTCTGACCACCAAAAAAATTCCGCCACTTCAAACTAGTTCCTTGTATATCACCTGACATTGAGGAAACCTTTCACAAGAGCTGAAACTTTCATGATACTCATTGTCCCTCAAGCAGGACCAAGTCTAGATTCCTGGAACCCTTTTGTTGACAACTGTAAAACAGGGACTGCCTCATGAGAGAGTTACTATCTTACTAGTAAAATATCTATACAGGGCCAAGGTGTCGGAAGATCTCGGTGGGGGATAACTCAAGGAATCAAGTCTGCCGATGAGAGACAACATTCCTCCAGCTCACCAAGCAAACAAAAACACAGAACACAAATACTAACTATCTTTTCCTATGTTGTGGAGTTTTTCTGGGGCACAACTGGTGA
Organism: Lissotriton helveticus; assembly: GCF_964261635.1. Classification (NCBI taxonomy): domain Eukaryota; kingdom Metazoa; phylum Chordata; class Amphibia; order Caudata; family Salamandridae; genus Lissotriton; species Lissotriton helveticus. The sequence continues at coordinate 1,624,797,364 of NC_136063.1, read as the reverse complement.
GTCAGGCTCCTCCCTTGTGCTGCCCCTATCTGCCTCTCCAAGCCTGGAGTTTAAAAGCCATCCCTTACAAAGCATAGCTTCTAGTGTCATTGGCTGGAGCCGGTCATTCAGATTCCATAATCTTTTGAACATGATCTTTAGGCATTTAGGTTCTCAAAGTATCATTGTCATAAGTTGCAGTTGGTTGGGCTGTCTTTGGTACTGTGAGAGAAGAGAGATGCCCCCTTGGAATACGATAGTGGGCATTGACCCAATACTACATCATCCTCCATTGAAAAAGCTTGCATCTATTTGAGACTTTAACTGCTCTTTAGAAAATATGAACTGTGTGCCAACTGTGCACCAGTTGCCAGGTCCCAGTCATCATTTACTCAGGCATTGAGGGCCAGATTCACAAAGGTAACTTACACGTTTGAGTAATAAACACTTTTGAGTACGGTTACTACTTGTTGGCTATTCACAAAACCTGAGAGTAAAATACTAATAGGGATTAGAGAAGCAGCTCAAAGAATGGGAATGTATTACAACAATAATGTTAAATAACTAAACACCAGCTTCCAGGCCAAGCAAGTGGGACACTATTGTGCAAAGCTTCACATGCTAAACGGAGGATTTTAGCGCCATCAGCGAGTCAGAGCAGCTCACCTTCTTCTTTTCCCGGCACCAGTCTACCTCTCGGCGCACCCGCTCCGCGGGTGCCCCATCGCCTGTTTTGAAGGGGGAAAGTCATCTCTCGCCGGTTGTGAGGAGCATTGAGGCAGTAAGGCGGTAAGCGGCACCGGGCGTGTGGCTGCAGCGGGGCTGCGAGCGTCAGGGACTTCAATTCCCAGAAGTCCCTGCTAGACCTTCCGGTCCGCTCTCCCTGCTGGCCCGCCCCCCGCCCTCCTGAGGCCTCAAAACACCAGCTTCCAGGCCAAGCAAGTGGGACACTATTGTGCAAAGCTTCACATGCTAAACGGAGGATTTTAGCGCCATCAGCGAGTCAGAGCAGCTCACCTTCTTCTTTTCCCGGCACCAGTCTACCTCTCGGCGCACCCGCTCCGCGGGTGCCCCATCGCCTGTTTTGAAGGGGGAAAGTCATCTCTCGCCGGTTGTGAGGAGCATTGAGGCAGTAAGGCGGTAAGCGGCACCGGGCGTGTGGCTGCAGCGGGGCTGCGAGCGTCAGGGACTTCAATTCCCAGAAGTCCCTGCTAGACCTTCCGGTCCGCTCTCCCTGCTGGCCCGCCCCCCGCCCTCCTGAGGCCTCAAAACACCAGCTTCCAGGCCAAGCAAGTGGGACACTATTGTGCAAAGCTTCACATGCTAAACGGAGGATTTTAGCGCCATCAGCGAGTCAGAGCAGCTCACCTTCTTCTTTTCCCGGCACCAGTCTACCTCTCGGCGCACCCGCTCCGCGGGTGCCCCATCGCCTGTTTTGAAGGGGGAAAGTCATCTCTCGCCGGTTGTGAGGAGCATTGAGGCAGTAAGGCGGTAAGCGGCACCGGGCGTGTGGCTGCAGCGGGGCTGCGAGCGTCAGGGACTTCAATTCCCAGAAGTCCCTGCTAGACCTTCCGGTCCGCTCTCCCTGCTGGCCCGCCCCCCGCCCTCCTGAGGCCTCAAAACACCAGCTTCCAGGCCAAGCAAGTGGGACACTATTGTGCAAAGCTTCACATGCTAAACGGAGGATTTTAGCGCCATCAGCGAGTCAGAGCAGCTCACCTTCTTCTTTTCCCGGCACCAGTCTACCTCTCGGCGCACCCGCTCCGCGGGTGCCCCATCGCCTGTTTTGAAGGGGGAAAGTCATCTCTCGCCGGTTGTGAGGAGCATTGAGGCAGTAAGGCGGTAAGCGGCACCGGGCGTGTGGCTGCAGCGGGGCTGCGAGCGTCAGGGACTTCAATTCCCAGAAGTCCCTGCTAGACCTTCCGGTCCGCTCTCCCTGCTGGCCCGCCCCCCGCCCTCCTGAGGCCTCAAAATACCAGCCTACTCCCGCAGCGCGGGACGCAGCCCGGGCTAAGACTGGGCAAAGACAGGGCCGTTAGAGACCGTTTAAGACCGGACCGGGCCGCATCTCTTGGCTTTTACCTTTTGAGTATTCCCTGCAAGTATACTTGATTTTAAATTTTATTTATTGTAATATCTCTTCCCCACAATGTCATCACGTGAAACTCGGAGCAAGGCAACTAAGATCCCTAAAAAAGCTACGGGCACCCTAGATGACTTTATCACCAGGACCAGCCTCTCTATTGATAATGAAATAACTAAATTACAGCACAAAGTATCAACAGAACTTGAATGTGCTAGGAGGCTTTCAACTGAATTGGCGCTTAGGAAAAAAATCTTCCCTAGGCAGCATTGCCCTTTCTAAAACTCCTGAACGCATTTCTGGTCCAAAACCAATCATAGCCCTAGTCGAGGTACATGCAACAGCAGAGGAATTAACTCCCTCCACCTCCCATGAACCACATGAGTCTTCAGCTAGGGCTGAGTCAGGAAGCCCATCACAGTTGACACTCTCAAAGGAGAGTGCTGAGGTCCTTTTAGATGGGGCGTCCTGTAAGTCATCAGAAGAGATGACTCCCAATGTAAGTGCATCATCCACCTCTAGGAAGCCAGAGGAGGCAGAGTCCCTCAAAAGTAAATCACCTATTAATGCACCATTAAAGCACAAAAGAAAGCGCAAACATCTAACCGCTTTCGCTAGGAAAAAAGTTAAAGTAGCACATAGACATAACATCAAGAGTGGTACTTTAAATACTTTAAATACTCCTATCGTAACTTCCGAGATCACCGTCCAAGATGTAGCACCAGTAAATGCAGACAACACTAACAACAGCATAGATGAACAAATCTCCAGTACTATGTCTGACCACTTAGGTAGCGAGGGGCAAAGAGTCTCCTGTGACACAGTAGAACAAGATGGTGGAAGAGAAGAATTTTTAAAAATAGTATGGGAGACGCTTAAGAGATTACTCAAACCACTGGAAACTAGGTTAACTGGAATCGAGAATCAACTTCTTGAGGTCGAGAAAAGTGTTATCACTCTTTCAAGCATAAGTCTTAACTGCACTGAAGTACCTCCCGTCCCCGTCCCGGTCATATTAAAAAATTCACATATCAGTCCATTGGACATGCAGCAAAATAAGGTGGGGGTAGTAAACAATACAAATACTACTCAAGCAACTAGCACTATAATCCGACAGAATCCAACCCCCTCAACTTCAATAGCTGTAAATACCACTAGCAAACCTATGCAGAAAAACCAGGTTCACACTAACACTCTCCCACCACAAATTCCTTCTTCCTCTCACTCTTTCAATCAGAGTGTATTAGCCCAAAATAAACCTCAACCTAATCCCCCTGTCTACCCCTTTACTACCCCTGCAGGCATCCAACCCATGCCCGACAAAATCCCTGCAAATGTCATCCATAAGTCAAATTATCAGTCTAATCACACTCGCGATAATTTTAGAGGAGGGTACATAGATCTACCACCAGACGCTAGTACATTTGTAGATGTTCTTACAGGGGTGCCAGAACTGGATAGTCAATATGAAGAAAATTTCCAATCGCTAAAAAATAAAGTGATTTTTTGGCTAAACAAATATAAACCCATTCCAAACCAGATGAAAAGTAAGATTCTTATGGTTAGGAGGGTACCATGGGTAGGGCCATCTGTAAAATCAATCACGGGCGATTGCATTATCATATCCTTTGAAGAACCCCAGAGTGCCGAGCAAATTTGCAATTGGAAATCATATGGTATGAATCCACCTATTGAAGCCAGACCTCTATCATTTTTCTACCCTCCACCAAGACCTATTCACCACGGCCCTAATTGGAACCCTGTTAACCAGCACTATGGTAGCGCTCCTAATTTGGCTAGACATGGTGATTATAACATGTGGTCTGGTACTCCAAACTTAGGCAGATATGGTGATTATAATATATGGTCGGGCATTCCTATTTCCAATAGATTTAATTGTCTAGAAGCTGTGGATTGACTTGCCACTGTGCCATACTGTATCTATGAACTATATGATGCCTTTTGTAGATTAAGTGAAGGTTATTCCAAGCCTGACTTTGTTTATGAATTATATGATGCCTTCTGTAGATTGGTTATTGGCTATCCCAAAACAAAAAATGTCGTACACTTGCTTGATGATGACCTGGTTAAAAGGAATATGCTGCATAGGTCCAAACTAGTACCACAGAAAACGGAATCATTCAACATGTCTGAGAATGTACGCTATTGCACAACGGTGGGTGGTCGGGATGGGAATGCAATCACTGTAGCTAGAGGAACAGTAAAGGCTGCAGAAAAAGTCACAACAAATTTGCAAGTTGGCAACCGGCCCAATGATTGTGTAGTTGATTCCAGCTCTGCCATCCGGAGTACTGATCCTTGCTTACTTATCCTATCATGGAACATCGCAGGTGTCCATAAGAATTTAAAAGATCCTGAGTGGGCAAGTTACATTGACACCAGTGATATTTGTCTACTACAGGAAACTTGGGCTATGGAAGTACCTCATCGGGTAGGATACAAAACCTTTGGCATTAGGGCTGTTCAGTCTGACAGAGGAAGACCATCAGGGGGTCTACTAATTTGGCTAAAAATCACCTTGGCCATGCAGGTGGAAATTGTGAATACAGGTTCTTTGGACATTTTAGCCCTAAGGATCACTCCCCCGTGTGGCATTGAATGGTTTATTGTTAATGTCTATAATAGACCAACCAGCCACACAAAAGTTTCGGTAACATTTGAGGCATTGGAACTACTGTTGAAGAATGTAATTGGAGATGTCCCGGTCATCTTGGGAGGAGATCTAAATTGTAATTTTGAACCTGTTTTGGGCATTTCTGAAGTCTTCGAGGATGAGGATTCAGCATATAACATCCCCCAGCTTGAAACCACCAAATTTGTCAAATATTCGACATTGGCCAGCCAATTACTAAGACTTTCTGCGGACCACGGCCTAAGAGCAGGTAATGGCCGACTCCCATCGGACCTGCAAAAAAAACCCACCTTCTCTAAAGCTAAAAGCAATTTAGATTTTATACTTGTTTCTCTTAGCATTTGGCACTTTGTGATAGATCTGGAAGTTGTAAGCAGGGGGGAAAGTGATCATTACCCCTTGGAACTTTACATCAACAAGAAAATGGTCAGTGATACCACTCCAATTACAACAGAATCTACCCAAGTCAGCTTATGTGAGGACGTCCATATACATAATAACAGACGTGCAGTAAGATGGCCACGTGTTTTGGCGGATGGTAATGTGTTAGCATCGGTTTATTCTCTTTTTGAACAAACATTTATACATATCGTTGACCATGCCTTCCTACCGGAACACTTTGAACATTTTATTGATCTACACAAAGTCTTTTTTTCTGAATTAAAAAAGCTTTTATCAAAAATGCCGAAAAAGAAACAGCAAAACCACAGAATGGCCAACCATGGAAAGTTATGGTATGGTCATTCGTGCAGAACTGCCAAATCAAATCTATTGCTTGCCATTAAAACCAAGTCCAAAGAAGAAGTAAAATCTGCAAGGGTGGAATACAAACGTACATTAGAAACATCTAAAAAACTCTGGGAGGAATCAATCTGGGCTGAAATGTTACTTGCTGCAAAAACCAATGATAGTGTTGGCTTCTGGAGATTGGTGGCCAATGGGGGGCATGCTGGGAGAGCCGTGAAAGATGTATTTCTGGATGAGATGACCTGGGTAACCCATTTTACAAACCTCTACAAACAGTTCGATAGCGAAAGCCAATGGAACTTAAGGTCCTTTTTCCCTATTGAACCCCTCAACTTCACATTGGAGGAGACTATAAGGGCGATCAATGACCTTAAAAATTCAAAAGCCCCTGGCCTGGACAGAATACCGGGGGATCTCTATAAGCACGAAGTTGATGTCTGGGCCCCTTATCTGAACCGTTTGTTTAATGCCCTATCGTCAAGTTGCAACTTTCCAGACAGCTGGCGGGCAGCGGAGGTTGTGTTAATATTCAAAAAGGGGGACAGAATGACTCCGTCCAATTACAGACCAATTAGTCTGATGGACACACTCCAAAAATTATACGCAAAACACCTCCTGTACAGAATTAATGATTGGCTTGAAGCTACGAAGATAATTTCCAAATTCCAAGCTGGCTTCCGGAGTAAGACCAGTACAACAGACCAAATCTTTCGATTTTGTTGTCTGATTTGGAAATATGTCCAGTTGAAAAAAGGTCATCTGTATGTAGCCTTCGTTGACCTGAGGGCTGCATTTGACTTAGTCCCACGGAGTTTACTTTGGAAATCCTTGCAAAAAATTGGGTTGCCGGGATGTATTTTAACTCAAATAGTAGAGTTGCATGCTGACAACTTTGCTAATATTAGGTGGGGCCCCAACGGCGAGTTGTCTCGTAATATTCCTATTGAACGTGGGGTTCGCCAGGGATGTGTCCTGGCTCCTACCCTATTCTCCCTGTTTATTAATGATGTCCCTGATTATTTAAATACTTGTGTTAATGATTCACCGCAGCTTAATGGTGTAAGGGTGCCTGCGCTGCTTTTTGCAGACGACACCATACTTATATCCCAAACAAAAAAGGGCCTTCAGGCACTCCTTAATTCCTTTAGCAGCTATTGCCAGACAAAGGGCTTGGAAATCAATGCAAATAAAACAAAATGTATGTCATTGAATCCCAGTATGCCAGACAGAGGGCTTTTGACTCTGAACAACCAAAAATTAGATACTGTGGACAACTTCTCCTATTTGGGTGTTGTACTAGATTCTAAACAAAGCTGGAAACCCCAAATCGAGAAAAGTAAAATAACATACGCCCAAAATGTCAAACCAATCTTATGCAAAATGAATTCTAGCACAAGCAAAAGTGTAACCCCGGTTTTAGAACTTTTTAAATTCAAAATACAGTCTGCTGTACTATATGGAGCAGAGATATGGGGCCCATGGGCAAGGAATAGTTTTCAAATTATGGATAACAAATTCATGCGGGCTTCTGTGAGGGTCCCCACTAGTACACCCCTTTTACCACTCCAACTGGACTTAAATTTTAGGAGAACAGATCATTTAGCAATCTTGAGGCCTTTATTATTCTGGGTTAGGCTTTGGACTACCCCCGAGTTGATAGATTACAGAAACGGCCTGCAAGAATTGATGCTGCTTGATACTTTTAATTCCATCACTTGGCTAGTGCATATTAAAAAATGGCTTGCACTTTTGGGCCTATACTCAATGTGGGAGACTCCAGACAAAATGCCTACTTTTTCTAAACTAGTAGTCAAGCGAGCTTTCTGGACCCACATTAGTAGGGAGTTAGTAGTTGGAGTTAGTGTTGGTTCAGCAGTCCAGGCTTTTTTATTATTTAAGGACGAGCTTTGTTTCGAGCCATTCCTGGACGAGATAGAGCCACCCATTGCAAAAACTCTCTTCCTAAAGTTTAGATACGGGATACTCATGCTGAATTACAACACTGAAAGATGGGCACAAAAAAGATTAGGAGCCTTGACTGCTAAAACCAAGTGCTGCCCCATGTGCTCCATTAACTGTCCCGAGAATGAGCTACATATGCTTTTTGTTTGTAGTGCATATACGAAGCCGAGAAAGAAATGGTTGAAACCAATGTGTAACCTTCTAGGGACTAGGTCCTGTTTAATAGCTTTTAGGATCATGAAAAGTAATTCAAATCAGTTTGTTGTATTTAGTATGAGTAAATTTCTATATTCTGTTTACATAATTAGAAAAAAACAGGGACATTGTCTTTAAGTTGGAAATTGTACATGTTTTCTTAACCCTCGCATTGTGATAAAATTTTTAATGAAATATAATGTGTGATCTTCCTTGTAAAATGAAATGTAACGATGAACTAATGTTTGATTTTATATGTATGTATGTGACTTTTATGGCCAAAAAGGCCGAAATAAAGTAATAATAATAATAAATAACTATTCTCTATAAATTATTGACCATGTTCCATTTAGATCTCTAATGTTGTAATTTCCTGTCAGACCTATAATGCGTTTCTCTCCAATCAAACACTTAGCTTTTCAGCTTTTTCAGCGATAACCATTCTTTTGAAACCAGAGAAGACTCATATAACAAATGACATAAATAGAAAACAAATGCCACTTCTATATGACGATGTAAAGGTTGCCAATACTATTACAAAACAATGGTTAAGCATATCTCGTTTAGTTCACTCAAATCAAAAGAAATGTATCTCTCAACAAAAGCGTCAGAAACATGATACATAGCTATAAATACCAAGTATGAAGTTAGGGGAGGTTTTTTTGGTAGAGGCTAGAAAACAAGAAAACATCATATAGGGTGCTAGAGCAGCAGTCTGGTTAACAGTTTAATTTCATGAACAAGTGTGCTATACTAAGGACACAAACAAGGAAATTCCAAATGTTCATTCTTTTCTGATATCTACTGCTGAAAGCACATCTCATGAACTATCATGACATTTTTCATATCTGTGCCCATCGTCTTGTTGTTGTGACTTTTTCCTAAAAATATTTATGAGTTATTTTTAAAACATTGGTGCCCTAGATTTGACACTGTAAATAACAATATTCCTTTATGCAGTGAAACTCTATGTATTGCCCTAAGAAATATCAAAACCTCACGTGAGAATTTCCAGATTTTAACTTGATTTCTGTACATATCACACGACATCATTTGCATGTGCCATACTTAGCTCACTATTGCCATGGGAAATTGGAAAACATGTGAAAACAGTTCTTTGTCACTCACATTTAGCTGTAGCTAGTTATAGAAGTAGCAGTTAAGACCCACATATAGAGCAACACGATTCGTGATCCAAAGCATTGGTGATACTTAAGCTAAGGTTAAGGTGGGCTTGAACATCATTCTGATCATGACACTGAAAAAGAGAAGTGGTGAATAACATGTTGACATATTTAGCTGGATTCGTTTCTCGGATAGACATAATTACCTTTTCTGTGTTTTATTTGTAACTAAATCTCTCATTTGTGGATTTAGACAATTGCCTTAAATAAAAAATAAATTCATAAAAATACTGAAATGAATATTTGAGACGTTTCAGTTTAAATATATTTTCTAAGCAATTAGAGTACAGTAAAACTGTTACATAAATCCCTGGGCCTTACCCAATTTATCACTCTACAGTCCAGATTCTCAAAGGTTTAGCGTTGGGTTAGCATTACTTTTGTAATGCTAAACCGACGCTAAAACTCTTTTGGGATTCACAAACCAACGCAAATTGGTTGTAGGAGTTGGTTTGTATGGAAAAGTAACGCTACTTTGCGGTAAGAGGGCATTCCATGGGTGGTACATGGGTGTACTCATTCTACCACCCATGCTTTTTGATGCTAAACCCTATTCTCAAGTATCATTAAAAAGGGTTCAGTGCCAAAAGTGAACGCATGAAAAAAAAAGTTAAACGGAGACATATTTTCATTTCTCCATGCTTTTCCGTCTTTGCACACGTGCTGCACTGTGCAGCACACATGCAATGTAGGGAAACCTTTTGCACCTGTCTAAGCATAGTATTTTGTACAGGAAGGATGTCCTTCCTGTTCAAAACCTCGTCTAAACTCATGCACACACCCTAGCGCTATGATGTTAAGCTGTCTGCGTGGCGCTCAGCAGCTAAAATCAGTGCTGGCACTAGGAAGAGGGTAGGAGAAAGTAATTTCCATGTGAATATGGAGCCCTCCTGCTCTCTCCCTGTCACACAACGCAGCGCAGCATCTTTGGGTGCTGTGTTGCATTGCCTGACACCTTTCAAAATCTGGGCCTACATCTCATTTGTGTAACTGGCCTCTAGGAGGGATGCTGATATATTTAATGAAGTAGTATTTCTTTAGAAGACTGACGCCACCACTCACATTTAGTACTGCAGAGGTGTGGCTTTCCTGGAAGACTAAAAAAGGCACTTCCGCTGTGGAAGAACAGTGATGTTGAATTCCACAATAAATTATTTTATGCTTTCTGATACATGTCTAATAAGGAACACTTGGCTAGGTGCAGGCTATGTTTTGGTATTCTATCTGATTGCCGTATAGATCAGTACGTGATACGTAGATAGGCAGTGCAGGACACCTGTTTACAGTACCTTTCTAGAGGTGAGTAACCTGCATGTTACCCAATCTCATTATTCCTTCATTACAGCAATCAACAGCTCTTGTACTTAGAAGTATAAGATTAAATAAGGACAGACGAAGATTCATAAAGCTCTTAAATCCCTTATATATGCTCTCAAGGGATCAAATACAATCAAATGCCTAAGCCAGGCAAAATCAATGGAGCGCAGAACATTGAAAGTGTTATTTCTTGGTCCAGCTTAGAGAGATGTGTTGAATCTTTTTCATCCTGATCCTCTGATCAAGTGTCCTACACCTGGGCTGGTTGTCTTCTGGCTTCTTGTGAAAGTGAGGCAAGGAGGTCATTGTGTTGTAAACAGGCCTTCTGATGTGTCGAAAATGAGTTTTCAGGGCTGTAAGGAAAAAAAATTGAATGAGTCACCTATTTCAAACAAACAGTCCAATAACCTCTGGCAAAAATAGAAATATAAGTGTGCTGACAGCATTTCATTTTAGTGAATCATTGCCTGTTTTAGATATAGATTGTGGGCCTGTTTCACGAAAAAACATAAACGGGCATGTGGCTATTTACATGTGAGCGTAAAGACTTTCAATAATTTTCTATTCACAAACCTCAAAGATTTAAAAAAACAAATGTATTCACAAACCTTTTCAGCAGTATGCAAGCAGGCAAATGTTCCTAAGTGGGTGTTTGTAAATCCACTAGATAGTGGATGTCAAAATATACAGATCCAAACCTCTGACTTAACTAATGGGATACAAACAAAGGGTCCAATGTCTGTTTTCCCCTTAATGATCACATAACATCCCTAGTAGGAAGCTTTGATTAAGCCATTTCTTTGTGATCCTGTAGCTCGATTTTCTATCTCACAAAACACTATTGAAAGTGGAGTTAGGTGGCTTTCCAGGCTCTACCTACCACTGTAGGAAAAACAACATAAGGGACAATTGCTGGATGTTTAATGAATCACTGGATAGTATAAACATAAGACATATGCAATATTGTTGCTCTAATTGTTGCTCTAATTGTCAGATATTTGCAATCACAAGCAAATTCTCCTTACAAACATGCATTCTTGCTGCAGCTATGAAAATCAAACCACAACTCTGAAGATTTTTACCTGTTTGCAGGGGCGGCTCCTCGTAATGGAAGGAAAAGAGGAAAAATAAAATGATAGTAAAAGCATTTTATTATTATTTTATTTTTGCCTGTCTGACAGCTGACGAGGAGAGTATTCAGCGGGGCGGACAAGGCAATCCTGTTCCACAGGCATGGTAGGGAGAGGAGTGGTGAGCACTTTTAAGTGCACATCTCTGTTTGGCCGGTCAATTTAGGCCGGTCAATTTACGCCGGTCAAACAGACATGCGCACTTAGGTTTCTCCAACCCAGCTATGTTGCACAGCCGGGGTGGAGAAGCACCACAGGCTCCCAGGCACTGTCTGAGTGCCAAACAGAGCCGCTCAGACCTGTACCAGCATTTCTCTCATTCTGGGAATAGTATTCCCAGCATAAGAGAAGTGCTGGGATTGGCCTCTGGGAGCCTGGATAGTGTGCAGCCGGAGTCGAGGATCGAGAGAGAGGACCAAGGTGGCGGCTGTTGGAGCGGCATGTAAGTGTAGTTGCTATCCTCATCCCGCCTCACCACTAAGCAATGATAGGAGCGGCCACTGCCCGTTTCTCATATGAAATTTGGTAGTTTCCTCCTAAATTCTCTTTCCCTTCCTTTCCCCCTCTCTCCTCTTTCTATGTGTATACTTCAGTGGCCAGACAGTGACCTCTGATTCTGCTGAGTAAGAGAAATGGGACTCGGTTGAATACAAGAAAAGGACAGAGATGTCTAGAGTCAGTATAGGAAGAAAGGTGAGGTTGAGCACGATGGGAGGTAGAGATGCAGTTGAGGTGGGCATCCTGGTGAGTTAGTGAGAAACATCATCTAAAAAGTAAAAGATGGGGTAGCCAGAAAGAAAGATACAAAGAGGTAAACAGAGGAAGAGGTATGTTGAAAAGAAAGGTAGAGAGACAGCTAAGGTTTAAGAGTGAGGCCGAGTGGTAAAGAGAACCAAAGACAGGGAGAACGACATGTAGAGAAAAAAGGAGTGAAGAGGGGTAACCCAAAAGGTGTGGTAGATAAGTATGGTACCAGACAATCATTGTATAAATATTGTGTAACAAAACATTAGTATCTTACATATTGTTTACAAAACCATTGCCCTTCTGGAACTAATCAAAGAAAACAGGCACTCAATGGAGAGATAATTTTTAAAACGATGATTAGGCCAAAATATTAATGAAAAACAATTCATTTTGATCGATATTCTGACATACACTCAGTAGAAATGGAGGTATAGTAGAAAGAGAACAGAGTCGAGAGAAATAGATGCAGAACGGTATAGGTAGCAGGTAGAGAGGTAAGGTAGTGAGAGATATGAAGATTGATGAAAGATAAAAGCATGATGGGGTGTGGAGGGTGACAAAATGAGGAGGAATATGGAGAATGGAAACAGAGAGTAGAGAGAAAGGTATGAAGAAATGGGGGAAGTAGATAAAGAGATGAGGTGCAGAGAAAAAAGAGATATAGTAGAGAGACTGAGATCAGTGGTGAGAATAATGCAGAACAGGAGAGATGGTTAGAGTGAGGGTTAGTTAGCGAGAGGAAGAGATAAAGAGGTGAGGTAGTGAGATGTATAAAGAGAGGCAGACAATTAGAGAGAATGGATTGAAATAAAGAAGGAGGCAATCATAGACAGAAAAAGTTGTGGAGGATGAGTGGTAGGGAAAAAGGAATAATGTAGTGGGAGGTAAAATAGAGGGAGGAAGGAGAGATAGTTAATGAATGGTTATATAAATTAAGAAGTTAAGATTAGGAGGTTAAGAAGTTAAAGAAAGAAAGAGAGGTGAATAGATAAGGTAGTGAGAGAGATGTGAGATAAAAAAAATGCACTAGAGAGGTGAGGTTGACAGGTCTGAGGTAGAGGACTGATAGAAGGGAGATAAATAAATGGAGAGAGAGGGATGAGGCAAAGAGAAAGATGAGGATAAAGGAGAAGATAGCTAGAGATCTTTAGTAGTGACGCTGTGGGATATAGAGTTAGGGAGAGTGGGTTAGAGAGAGTTGTGTTAAGAGAGAGGAGAGGTAGACTGGTGAAATAGGTGGTGTGCAGACAGAATATCGAATAAAATATATCGAGTAGGGAAAATATCAAGTAAAATCTATTGTGGTTCAGAAATATCAACATCAAGAATATCATGGTCAAGAATATCGACTTAAGGTAAGTAATATTGACTTTAAAAATATCGAAGTGTTTAATATATTTTGCAAAAATATAGTTGTTAAAAATGTTGTTTTTTCAATTAATGTTATGTATCTTAATATATATTTTGTATGTATGTGATGTATGTTTTTTTGTAGAAGAATTGTTTGTATTTGTAATATAGGCGTTTCATTTTTAATAGTAATTACTTATTTTTTGGAGGAGTTTTGTGTTTTTAGTTCCGTAGCAAGTTGTGGGTTTAAAGGGGAATAGGGTATGAAGTAATTTACTTATATTAAATTAGTTGGTTCGTTTTTATTCATTAATATTTGTTTAATTGAGATTTTATAGTTTTAAATGTGTAAAGTAATGTATTATTTTTTAATTATTAATGTGTTGCTAATTAATTTTAATTGATTCATTGATAATTAATTATGGTAATTTTTTATGGTAATGGTGTAATTAATTGTAGGTGTGGGTTGTGGTGTTTATAGGTGTAAAAGGTGGGAAGTAATTTATTTTTAATTTATGAATTAATACTTGGTTGTTAAATTTTAATGAATTCATTGATAATTAATTATGGTAATTGTGTAATTAATTTTAAGTGTGTGTTGTGGTGTTTATAGGAGTAAAGGGTGGGAAGTAGTTTGTGTTTAATTAATTATTATATAGTTGTTAATTGTTAATTGTGTGTGTTGTTTTTACTTCTAAAGGGGTATAGGGTGGGTATTAAATAAATGTTAATCACTTTATTATTAGTTGTTAATAGTAATACTTTTCTAATTTAAATACAATTTTTAATTGTGTTTTAATATGTTATAGTTTGATTTAGGTGTGCGTTGTAGATATTGTAGTGTTAACATGTGTTTAGTCAATTAATGTTTATTAGTATTTTTTATTTCTATTTATTAATTGCTTATTAATTATGTTTATTATGGAAGTAAATTAAAATTAAAATGTTGAAGTCTTTTGTTTTTGGTGTGGTGTTATAGGGTAGGAAGAGAAATAAATACATTTATGTATTGATTAATGTTTGTGTTTGTAAATATTTTCTAGTTTAAAATAATTTGTTTTTTAATGTATTTATTATTTTCTTTTATCTAATATTTGTAGGTTTTTGTGATATGCAAATAATTTTATAACATGTTTTCTTTTTATATATTTAATACATTTTAATTTTCATTTTGTACATATTGTTTAGTTATTTTTATTATTATTTTTAATATATATATTTTTAACTGAGTGTGAATAGTAATTTTTGTCTCTCTGCTATCTTACACTTTCCCAAATGTTGCACTCACTGGAGTGGTAATAGTAATTTTTACCTCTCCCCTATCCCCCACTTTCCCTACTGTTGCACTCACTGGAGAGGGAATAGTAATTTTACCCCTCCGCTATACAACACTTTCCCTACTGTTGCACTCACTGCAGTGGGAATAGAAAATGTTACCCCTCAGTTATCCAGGACTTTCCCTACTGTTGCACCCACTGGAGTGGGAATCCATTTTTTTACCCCTCCGCTATCCAACACTTATCCTACTGTTGCATTCAGTAGAGTGGGAATAGTAATTCTACCCCTCCGCTATCCAACACTTTCCTTACTGTTGCACTCTTTGAAGTGGAAATAGTAATTTTGCTTCTCCGCTATCTAACACTTTTACTACTGTCGCTCTCAATGGAGTGGAAATAGTAATTTTTACCCCTCCACTATCCAACACGTTCCCTACTGTTGCAGTGACTGGAGTTAGAATAGTAAATTTAATTCCTCCGCTATCTAACAATTACCCTACTGTTGGGCTCACTGGAATGGGAATTGTTATTTTTACTCTTTTGCTATCCAACATTTGTCCTACTGATGCATTGGTTGTATTTTGAAATGTCAGTTTAAATATTTTTTAATAGTTTAATGTTTTAATTTATTATAGATTTTAGTTTCTTTATATTTCAAATCAATAATATATTTTTATTTTTTATATTATTTTAAACTTTTAACATAAATTAAAAATAATAGTTTATTAATTGTTTTAAAGTAAATATATGTGTATAAATATTATGTTTGGGTGTTTATCTTTTTCTAATGAAGTTTATTTGTTATATTTTATTAAAATGTATATTAAATGTATTTTATTTGTTACAATATATTTAATATTTTATATATTTAATATAATATTTTATATTTATATCTATATAAAAGTTGATATTTTATACATCTATATTTTTTACATCAATATTTTTTAGTCCATATTTTTGTACTTACCTGTTTAAGTATAGGATTCAATATTTTTGTTGTCTATAGTTTTCACTTAATATTTTTAACATTGAAATCTTTTTTATATTGATGTTGTGTCAGTGAACCGAAACAGGTGCAGACGTTATACAGGGAAGTGAGAGGAAAACAATAGTGATTCGAACTAGAAAGAGGTGAGGTCGCTACTGGGCAGAATTATAGGTAAAGAGAGTTCAAGTATAGACAAATGCATAGTGATAGTCGGGTAGGGAGAGTTGAGGTAGAAGAAGAATGGAGATAGATATATACAGATAGGAACAGAATGATGGCAGATCATGGGAGAGAGGTGGGTTGAGGAATGTGTATTGTAATAAAAGTGAGGTACACAGGTGCAGTGGAGTAAGTTGAAGTAGAAAGAGCAGTAGATATGGCCATCTGTAGAGAGGTGGGTGCGAGAAAGAAGAAGTGAGGTGAAATAAGGAGTAAGGCAGGAAACAGAAAGATTCTTTTTTTTAAATATTATTAATTCAATTGCCACCAACTGCCTGAGAGCAAAAGAGGTATAGTTGGACAGGGCAGGCCTCACAAGATGATTGCTTTTATGCATTGTTATTCAAACTTTCAACTGCTCAATCCCCTTACGGGTGGCCATGGAAGATGGGTGCCCTGTGTAATAGGCCACTTTGCCCATGCCCTAAAAACCATCTCTATAGTGACTGTGGAACTTATTTTAAAACCGCACCTACCTTCTTAGACTAAATCAACCATTTTATCCAGCCAGACAATTTCATTCTTGTTAGCACAGTTTCCATGTTCAATCATCATATGAAGATTTTCTTTAGGGTGGTGAGGTAGAGTGTCAAGGCACCAGATAAATGTTTTAATTGGGTCGGGGGGAAAGGGTTCCCATATATCTATTTGTGGGAACACAAAGTTGAGGGGATTCACGTCTTTCCTACCTGATGGCTCCTCTACCCCTGTGTTGCCAAACAAAGCTGGGGAATTTGAGTAGGCATACTCAACAAAACTTGTGGGTGGGTAGTTATCAATAACATGACAGCTAGCGTTTTAGAATTCTATATGTACACCACATCAATTTGAGTACTCCATTTTAATAAACAGAGAAGATCTGATAGGAATAAATATGGCATGTCATAAAATGTGTTGCGTTTTCTGATATGTTATTTCCTTACTTCAAAAAGTGTATACTGTGTTTAGCTATTTTTATATTTTACCTCATTATTGTTAATTAAAAAGTATCCATTTAGTATCCAGGTGCTTTTTAAATAATCTTTTCACAACAGCTTGCACAAGTAATGACTTCAGTGCAAGGCCTTAATGAAGGACCGTGATTAGCAAAGATTTTTAAAGTAACTTTATTGGTTACAGAAATTTAGGATTGAGTGAAAGATATTCCAGAGGACAATACCTACAAATTGCTTTTTCAAGCATTCTTAGAAGAAAGACTTTTGTAACAGGAGCTTGGCTGCAGTGATTCAGTGAAGAAGTGGCATATCCATATATTCATTTACAGACAGCAGAATAGGTTATATTCACACTCATCTCTTGGTGGACAGTAAGTTCTCTTATGGTCATGAGCATTGTGTGATCTGGATTAGCGTGAGAACTCCTCTTAAAGTGACACGCCACTGACTGCATCTTTTCCCACTTGAAATGCTTCTTAGAATAGCAAGTAGAAAGACATATTGCAGCTGTAAAGTGTTAAATGTCAGCTGTTAAAGTTGCAAAACAAGTGAGGAGATGATTGTAGAATGTTGTACTGTGGACCATTCAATGCCCACAATTGTGTGTTGAGCTGAACGTTCCTTTAAATCAATATAGGAATCCCCATTGCATTAATGTGGGATTTTTACAAGGATTCTTTCAAAATGATTATTCTCGTGCATTCAATAGGACTACACCACTTTGGATGCTTATATTTAGGCCACTGGAATCATAAGTCAAAATAGAATCAAATTATGCGGCAAGGGTGATTAAATTATGCAGCAATAAAAGCCAAAATATGCGGCTGAGTCTGAGGAAAGAGTTCACCTTAATTAGTGCCAATTTATTACCCAAATTACATCAATTGGAAACTGGAAGATGACCAGTAAACCTTTGCAAAAAGCCTACTGGTGCGCAAGAACATGAATCACCATATTTTTCATAAATTTGATCCATTTAAACTAGAAATAAAAAGATTTTTGGGTTTAAATCTGCAGATTATGTGGCAGATGATGGATTATGTGGCAAATTTGATAAATCCATAATTATGTGAAAATAGCTGCGGCCACAGAATCACATAATTCCAGTGACTCTGCTTATATTTAGTCTTTCCTCTTCAGGCAAGAGAGCTAATTTAGTGTGGACCGCAAATGACTGAAGTAGTGCCCGATCTTCCACTGTCCAAATAATAATAATAATAATAACACCTTTTGTAGAGCGCCTGGTTACACTAGGCAGCAGTGTGTCCCTGCGCTTTAAAACTAATTACTAGAACAGAACCCAAGAGAAAAGGCTGCTGAAGGAAAGGGCGAAAAGATCTCAGAGTTTCGGAAAAAGGTTGGTTTTCAATTTACGCCTAAAGTTTCCTTCAGATGGCTCCATCCGGAGCTCAATGGGGAGGTCATTCCACTGTTTGCTGGGCAAATATTTGAATGACCGGCCACCCATCCTTGCCCGCTGGATTCTGGGCACCTGAAAGAGCATACGGCCCTGAGATCGTAAGTAACGATTAGGGTAGTACTTAGTAAGTAATTTTTGCAGATAGACGGGGCCTCTCTCATAAGCAATGCGATGGGTCATACACATGCTTTTAAATATGATGCGCTCCCGTATGGGGAGCCAGTGGAGGGGCACTAAGGCTTGTTTCCCTGAAGATCTTCTAGATAGGTTAAGAGCCAATCTAGCTGCTGCATTTTGAACACATTGAAGCCTATGAAGGCCTTTCATACTCAGGCCTAAGTATAGAGCGTTACTGTAGTCGAGGTGGGGCGTCACCAGAGTATGAATTAACGTTTTCCTGCTATTAGCAGGGAGCGAGTCCAGGGTCTTGCGTAAGGTCTTAAGGATCCCATAGCATTTACCTGCTATCCCTCTGGTGTGATGTTCAAAGGATAGAGTCTCGTCCAGTTTAACCCCTAAGTTCTTAACGTGCTCCAATGGTTTAGGGACGGTGCCAAGTTCTTTAGGCAACCATGCCGACGACCATATGGATGGAGATTTCCCCAACACCAAAAGTTCAGTTTTATTGGCGTTGAGGCGTAAACAGTTTGTGTTCATCCATCCCGCTAGTCTGCTCTGACAGGCAGTAAAGTTGGCTGAGGCCTCTTCCGGAGGCTGAGATAGTGTCACTACCAGTTGGATGTCATCAGCATATGACACTATCTCAACCCCGTACGCCTCAAGCAGCTTGGCCAGGGGCGCCATATAAAGATTAAACAAAGTTGGGCTCAGAATTGAGCCCTGAGGCACCCCATGTCTGAGCAAACGCACCTCGGATATAAACAGTGGACAGTATACTTGGAATTGCCTATTCGCCAAGAATGCACGCATCCACTCGTGAGCCAGACCGTCAATGCCAACCTCGCTAAGACGAGAAAGCAGCAGGGGATGGGAGACGGTGTCAAATGCCGCGTTCAGATCTAATAAGAGGAGCGCGGCTGTTTTCCCCTCGTCAACTCTACTCCTTAATAGCTCGGTGGAAAAAAGGAGGGCCGAGTCCACTACCTTACTGTTGTGATGCTCTCACACTAAGTTACGAATGGCCCTGCCTCAAATGGGCAAGGTGTACCTAAGGAATACGCTGTGTGTATGATGTGTTTAGTCAGAGGGAAACATTAGTTTCTCTCAGTTGTCACAGTGGATTTATCCGGCCAGTTTGGGCAGCACTGTTAAGCACGATTTTGCAGGTACATGCTAATTTTGCTCCTCAAGCATCAGTATACAAAGATGTTTGAGTGGTGCTTCCAATTGCTGATTACTTTCTGGTCTCATTTCGACAGTACTAGAGGGGTGTAGTTGGTTAAGAACCACGCTATTTCCCAAACAATCAAGAAGAATTGTAATGTCTGATCATCTTTGGGGTACACTAGTAGGTGGAATATAAAATGTATATGTGCCTAGTGAGTTGACACTCCAAGCGTTTTGAGACTGATGCACGTTGTTATCATTAAAGGAAAGTTTGCCCACATTTTGTGTGAGTATTATGCATCATCATGGGCATTTGCGAACAGATATGGGGAACTATGGTTCAAGGTCATAGCGGTGTTGTCTCTTGTCTTTTGGCTGCATGAGTGGTCTCTACTTAGTGCATGAGTTTGAGATCCATATGCACGTCGTTCATAGACAGTCATGGGCTAATCAAGTTAAATGTTTTTATTTTATTTTTTAGAGTTTTATATAGCGCAAACTAGACTCAAGGATATCAGGTATCAGAGCGCATTACATGGGCACCAGTTATGTTACAGATGGGCTCATACATTTTTGTTAGGCACGGGGAGAATAAGTGATTTGTCCATAATCACAGGATGTTGAGCATTGTTGCCGAGGGTAGAGAGACAAAATATCGAAATTAAAATATTGATATACAATAATATTGATGTTTTAATTTCGATGGTATAGAATATCGATGTGCAAAATATCGATAGACAGAATATCGTTTTTAAGGTATGTATGTTACTAATATCGAAATTTAGTTTAGTGTTATGTATTTTATTATGTTGTTTATATGTTTGTTAAATATGTTTTTTAATGTATGTTTGGAAATTAGTAATTTTGTTTACATTTTGCGTTTTAGTATCAGAGCCGGTTGTGGGTTTATAGGGGAATAGGGTGGGAAGTAATTTAATTTTATGTCAAGAACGGAGGCTCCTTTTATGCCTTCTTTTCTTGCTTTATTCCAAATAGCAGCAAGATAAGTGAACACCTACAATACCCAGAAGGCACAGCAGAAAAACTACTGGCCAATGGGATAGAACAAAACAAACGATGAACCAATCACAGTATGAGTAGTATATATGAACAGATCTGACCGCGAGTAGCCCTCTTTTCTTGCTGCTACGCAGTCAGATAAGTCATATTTTCTACTTTCTCTCCGTTTATTGATATTATTATTCGTTTACTATGTTATTGCTGTTTTGCATTGTGTGCCCTTCGAGCGCTGCTTCCGCTCGTTGCTCTTTAGTGCCCTTCGAGCGCTGCTTGTGCTCGTTTCCTTCTGTCACGGTCCCGTTTTCGGACCCGTTTTTTCCTCCCCTCGCGCGCTTCTGCGGTTGGTTTCTTCCGCTGCGCGCTCTTTCTCTGAAGCATTGCTACTCACCGGGTGTCTTCCGAGGGTGTTCTGTGTGGCTCCTGTTTCTCGGCGATATCCTGCTCCTCTGCCTTCACGGTCCCCGCCCCAGGGGAGTGTTTTCCCTCTGCCTTGCCTCGCTCACGCCCACCTCCAGCTCTTCTCCTGTAACCCTTTCCTCACTGCCATTCCGTTTTCACTATGGAAGTTTCAAGCTCCCCTGAGCTAGATAATGATGAAAGCGAAGCTTTCAAGACTGACCTCAGCCATTTCATTAATACTTCTGTGGAGGCTTCCATGAATCGCGTTTCTAAACACATGGAGAATTTCCTTCTGAGCCTCATGACCAAAGCTTTGGCCCATTCTGCGGGGGAAAGCAGAAAGCGTAAACTGGCACCTTCCACTACTATTTCTAAAGATGTGTCACTTCTGAGTCGCGAGTTGTCCTCGCATACGACTGAGGGCATGGTCCCTCCCAGGCCTCCTACAACGGAGGGGTTTAAAGTTTCTGTGGGAAAAAGTAAAACCAAAGTTAAAAATGTGGAGGTTCTTAAGAAGCTGGTCATTGACTCCATCCCTGACACGGATGATGATGATGATATGGGTGACACTGACGATTTGGCAGACCTTTTCCAGATTTTTGATCCTCCTTCCCCCAAGAAAGCTAGACTTGACGCTTTTGCGTCCCAACCCGTGCTTGACGCGGAGGGCAATCCTATGTTTGACCCCTCTTCTATCCGACACCCCAATTCTACGGAATGGTTCCCCACCCCCCATGTGGGTGAAAATATTTCTTCAAAACTCCGTCTTCCCCTGGACAAGTCAGTCAGAGCAAAGCTCAAGTCCGAATGCCCTAAACCTTCCTTACCTTGTCACATAACTGTTACTCCTTCTATTGATCAACCTCTACTTACTTTCTTTTCGAAATTTTGTAAGGATCCTCGCAAGGGCTTTGATAGAGATTGGTTCACCTGTCAGGGCAAATTGTTAGACGTTGTTGGTCCCTTGGCCCGGGTTCTGGATATGGCGGAGACGGCCCGCCTAGAGAGGTCTGACCTCAATCCTGAGGATATTTCTCTATGGATTCAAAGATCCTTTTGCCTTTTGGGCAATGCCAACGCTGCAATTATTCATGAACGCCGCAAAGGCCTGCTGATCAAGTTAGATCCGAAGTTGGCGAACCTGGCTTCCCAGGATCCTGGTGTGAAGGCCGATGAACTTCTTTTTGGTGATTCCCTTATCAAGGATCTCAGCCGCTATGTCTCTACCTTTGCTTCCCTATCAAAGCCCAATTCTCCATTAAAAAAGTTTTCACCCCTCGGGTTTTTGGCAGGGCCGGCAGAGGCAGGAACCGCTCTTCCGGCCGCGGTTATCAAAACCAAGGTTCCAGAGGTGTATCCAATTCCGGATACCAGGAATATAAGCCACAATTCTACCCCCAACGAGGTCGTAGCTTCCGTGGCTGTGGACAGAAAGGCTTCCGTAACAACAACAGCCACCCCAACAATCAAGGTAAGCTCCTCACCTCCGATTGGAGGTCGACTGGCTCTCTTTCTTCACAGGTGGCGCATTCTCTCAGCGGACCTGAATTCTGTC